>NC_141696.1:970861260-976771260 GCF_964263255.1 Lissotriton vulgaris | reverse complement strand
TGTACCGCTTTGTTCGCCATAAGTTGGCAGGGTATGCTCAGACGTGAGTCCCTTGCTCACTTTGCCACTGGATTCAAGCAAGCCTGGCTGAAGACGGCTGGAATGCCAGAAACCGGTCCTAGGAAGCTTGTTTCCGTTCCAGGGAAGGCACGGCTTGGCAGTTCGGGCTGGACTGTTCGCATGAGGCACAGGGTCAGACTGATTTGCATATGGCCATGTCTGAACTGGGGTGGCAGAGTGGGCTAAAGAACGGTGATGCATTAAACCCAGATCTGTTGACTTGGTGTGACGTTTGATTGGTTCAAATGCTCCATCCATCACCACCCCCTTTTGTACCGCTTTGGATCATTTAAAAAGAAGGCAGACTGGTTTATGGCTCCATTGCACAATTTCTTACTTAACCTCAAGCCAATTTTCTTTTCTGTAGTGTGTGACTACAAGGCTCTCCTTGTTTACTCCTCCATAGTGTCTGAATATCCCAAAGTTAGGGTAAGGGAGTGTGTGAATTGAATTGTATGGCATTTTTCCTCATACTTATGAGTTTTTACCATAATCAGTGAGTTGGAGTGGGAACTCACTATGTTTACGGTCTCTACATGTATTTGCAGGGCACACAAAATTGGCACAGCATCTTTTACTGTGGGTTACCAAGTCAGTTGACTCCCCCATGGAGTTTGTTCTTGCATGTTCAATTTTGTCCTGTACTTTCACTATTTTTGTCTAATGTCTGAAATGCAATTTCCATTTCCGTGTTTTATGTCTAATATTCCGGAAACTCAGGAAATCCTATTGATAAGGTATTTTGACTCCCAGCAGAAAATTACAACTGGTATTGCATGCATATGTATTCTGGAAAAATGTGTGTTTATATAGACGGACCACACACCATAGGGAAGAAGAAAGCCCAGACCTCTCTACAGGGCCATTAAGAGGCCTGAAACATGCTGACCCAAATTGATGTAAGGCTCATAAGGGTACCTTGCACATCTCCCATTTTATTTTTAGTCTTCTTCTCACCACCCGCTTAATAAAGTGTAATATCCATAGGGAAGGTGATTGGGGTGTTTACACTTCATGTGGATACTCAGCCTCTTTTTCCCAGTAAGCACACTTGATTCAAATGAAGGCCCACCCGCAATTAGAGGATTCTTTGTCAAGTGTGTGCTAATCGATGATGAAGCATGACACCCAGGAGGAATGTGAGGTCATCCCATACATTTTTATACCTATGCCTTAGGTTGCCTCTTTCCGAGGGAAGTATCATGGAAAACGGGTAGTATACCAAATGCAGGATATAGAGGTTTCTCACTTAGAAACTACATATGGCGCACATTTCTTTTTATGTGACAATATGTTTTGAGCATTAACCAAATGGGTTGAAGAGCAGTGGCAGCATCAGGCACTGTGCTCCCCAAGTATGACATTCAAGAGCAAGATTGTCGTTGTCACTCACCAGCTCCTATTCAGAATAGTCCTTTACTAGGCCACAGTCTTGATTGTAGCAGAGGAGAATTATTGGATATAGGCCATAACCAGTAGAAGGTTGGAATCATGCTTCTCTACAATGCTTGACTTTGTGTTGATTTGGACAGTTCTCTGATTTACCCCTGAAATGACACAGAGCTCTAAAAAACTTTTTTTTAAATTACAAAAAATTCCTCTGACTAACATCAGAGGAACTTATTCCGTACATGTAAAAGAAAACGCTGTCACTGCACTTCAAATGAGTCTCCTGAACTTGTTGTTGCATGGCTCTCATTTGCTTTTGTGCTTTATTTGAACCAACAGCGACGGCCCGTGGAGGGAGTTACGGTGGGGCAGGAGGGCGGGGAGGGGCAGGGTGGAGGTTGCTAAAAACCGGCATATGGATAATTGCAGGTAAGTAAGCAATTTAATTAATAAAACGAATTTCGTAGCGCGCCTTGCATCGCAAAATGCAATGCAGTGCGAGCTACGAAATTCGTTTTATTAATTAAATTGTTTACTTACCTGCAATTATCCATATGCCGGTTTTTAGCAACCTCCACCCTGCCCCTCCCCCTCCCCGCCCTCCTGCCCCACCGTAACTCCCTCCACGGGCCGTCGCTGTGAACCAATGAACTTTGGGTAAAGCCCACCGAAAGAGCATAAATCAAGCAACAAACACTGCTTCCTTTAAATTAAGACTATTGCTAACTTAAAGTTCTGAATATAGTTTCACCTTTCATATGTGTTTGCAGTTGCCACCATGACCGAACTTTGGGCATCATTATGATGCTGGACGGTCGGACCGCCGCCCGACACCACAGTGGTCTGGGGACCATCCAACAGGCAGGTGGTGGGCTGACCGCCTGATTAGGATGTGACAGCCAGGCTGGCGGGCTGAAAAGTGCTTCGTAACATTGCGTCTTGTGCTGTCACCCTGGAAAAGGGCTGCAGCACAAACTGCAGTGTTATTGAGCACTTTGTGCAGATTTATGCACCGTGTGCCAGGCACCATGTGGTGCCTGGCAAATGGTGCATGAATGTGAGTGGGGCACTACATGTGCCCCCAGGGCCTCATTACAGTGTCCCACAGGGGATGGGGCCCTGCTTGGGGCCCCCAAAATCACTTTTCAGCTGCCTTTTCATGGCAGTAGGACAACATGAAAAGGCAGTCAGAAAGGAACATTGTAATCCTGATGGCAGTGTATGAGCAGACACCTCCTCCATTCAGGGTCACGATTCCATCTGTCATGATCAGTAGGTCCTGTTGGAGGCAGAGGCCTCTCTCCCGTCATAAATGCTCCGACCACCTGCATCGTAATACGGCAGACAAACTGATGCCCTGCTTGTCAGGTGTACCACCTGACATCATACTGAAAACCTTAAAATCAAAAGTAGCCTTGGTAAAATAGCTACATTTGTTAAACTGCCACCCATTACTTTTCTGTCTCTTGATTTCCTGTCTTTCTCTCTCTCTATATCTCTTGCTCTTTCTCTATGCATGCTCCTCCATAAAAACACCTGAGAGCTGGAGACAGAAGTAATGGACATCCAACACCAAAAAACTACCTGTAATTGCTTCACTCACCTGGGGAAATGCCCGATGGATTAATTGCAAATTCGGCTCATATGTCATGTGTGACTGCTTGAGCTTTATCTAATGGAACTTTTACTTGACGTTACGTGAAGGCCTATGAATCTAATTGCAAACAAATGTCTGCTTCCAGGATGCAAAGAGGTTTTGTTTTTAAAGCCAGGACTGGCTGGACGTGCCTGGCATTTTATAGACCATGCAACAGGTATGCTGAAAATACATTAAAGAGTTCATGATTTGAGTTTCAGGACATATAATTTAAATTAATCATTGCATTCTGCACATAGATGGACATATTTGTCAAAGGGTTGTGCAGCTTTTGCAACACGCAACATGGTCCAAAAGTAATTTAACCCCTAAGATGCGATTTATCAAGCTACCCATGAATGTTGGTGCATTTCTAGATTTACCATAACTGGTACACCTGGGAATGCACTAAGTGCTACGCCTTCCCAGGGGAGGCATAACAAGAAGAAATATCTTTATTTCTCCCCATTGTTTCCTCTATCTATGTGTGCTGCAGAACGCAGCACATACAGAAAGAGGAACATGCCTCTGGAGATTGTTTTTGTGCAGGAAGGTGCCCCTTTGCCTGTATTGGCACTAGGCAGCACATCATGTGCCAGCTCTGGGAAAAGGCCGGAATGTGCCATATAATGTTACATTTGGAGCATTCCTGCCCTTTCCCTGTAACGCAGTGAAGTGCTGTAAGGTGACTTGCTGCACTGCATCACTTCTTGATAAATAGGGTCCCCACTGTTTTTAAATTTAAAGTTATGAAGTGGTCGCCCACCATCTTGGTATGGTACATTAAAATAAAGTTTAAAAAAACATTCCATGATGGCCAACCCACATGCATGCATGTTCAGGTAGCCATCATTAAACCCTTTTCTCTAAGGCCACTCAAAAATGCTGACCACACATGATTGCATCAACAGCATCCATGTTGATTTTTTTCTTTGCTTTAAAAAAACAATTCAAAGATACCCACCACCAATACGTGTGCATATATAGCAGCCATCTTGGAAAGATTGGAAATTTTTTCTTGAAGCATGAGACAACAAATTCAACATAAACACTGCACATGCACACTGTCAGATTGTTTTTCAGAGAGTGATAAGGCACACAGAAGCTACTAGGCCCAACTGTGCTGGTTGAGGCCTTTTACTCCTGATTTACCGGGCCCGACCTACTATAAATCTTGAGCAACTGAGCCAAGTACCTCTTCTGCACTTGAATCGAAATTTAGAACCTCCCTTCTGTGAAAATATATAGTTTGATCTACCACCTGTTCTTCGATAGTGGTAAATGGGTGCAGGTCAGCCTATGTAGGGTGGAGAGGGAATCAGGGATTATGTGAGGCTATGGGTTCTAATGGCATAGGATGTGTCAAGTGGGGACCAAGGAACGGAGTGAATTACTGGGGCTGAATTCCAGGAGTAACCCAGGAGTGCTTCTGGTTTATTAGTGAAATTCACATGTAAGCCAGGAGTACTGCAAGAATATGTCATACCTACTCATAGCCGACCAATTATGAACTAGGCTCTGTGTGGATTTAGCTCCATGAGCTAATTCAAAATAGATCTGGCATGAGTAGGTATGACTTACATATGTGGTATTCCTGTCTTACTCATGAATTGCAGACGTAAGGTAGACTGTTCCTAGCTTACTCCTGCATTGCTCACTGAATTCAAGAGTAGGCCAGGAGTACTACAGAGCAAGTCATAGCAACACGTTGCTTCCTCCCAGCAATGCCATTAGACATAGAAATACTCTGCAAAATGTAAACTTGCAGATGCATTTTTCACCTCTGCAAGCTTTGTTGAAAGAGAAAAATATATTGCTATATGCAGTGAATATTATCGCACTATGCTGAGACTAACTTTGCATTATCGAAATGGGAAAATTTGCTAGCTTCGCAAATAGAGATAATTGAACACCCTGTACATCTTTGCAAGTTAAAAGTAGCACCCATCTGCACTGTAACCCTTAAACCTGTTGTGTATTAAATGCCCTCTTTTGGCTGACCCCATTACCCTATTCATTCCTTTTTCGTTCTGCTCGTAAAATCAATATTAATGCACTCAGAACTGAGAGAAATCAATGGCATGATTGCACAAAACGCACTTTCAATGCACAGTAAGTAATCTAACTTGCATAAAGGGTCAGTAAATACAAAAATAAAGTAAAATGTAAATGAAGGCCAAAACCAACAACAAAACGACAAAACACTGCACGGCCATGCATTCCCCAAAGAGTACATGCTCTCTTTATTCAGAAATTTGTATGCATGAAATCTTAAAGGACCTTTAATACGCCTAATATAATCCTGCCCATTTGAAGACGTTTACATAATTTTCCAAGCAAAGGTGACCTGATCATTTCATACTGTTGACAATGCAGCCGAAATGACCCCGATAAATGAAGGAGGATTAGCCAGACACTATGGCAAACAACAGCGCCTAATACGCATCTGGAAATTTCCATAGCACGCTCCATCCTTGCCTTTGGCGACACCTAGATCAAGCCTGGATTTCCAGCCTACATTTCCCCAGGCAGTTGATGAGTCTGAAAGGACAATCTTTGTGTGTAGGGTTAGTTAAGAGTTCAAATTGGTTTTTATTCAACATTTAATAGGGGATTGCCTTCAAGGTGCCGCTCAGAGCCGCGCGCTGGATTGAGACACTGATGCTTGCATGATGAATGAACCACTAACAAGCACAGCTTTATTCCCGCGTTTTAAAAAAAAAAATACATATTGTGTCAAATTGTGTAGTACATCAAAAACAATTACCATATATGTATGCAGTGTGGAGATAGATCCATTTATTTGTGGCTTTTCTTATCTTTTTGCATGTGCATGGTTTTAATTATGCCTTTCTATTTGCTCACAATAATTTTCAACGGCAGGATTTGCAAGTGTACTCGCAAGGCGGTTAAATGCATTAGCACCAAATGTGAATTTCTGAATTTGCAGCCTGTTGGAAAGCGTTTTTTTAATAGAGGAAGGCGTCATACCTGAGGAGATGCTATTGATTCAAGAAGTCCCCGTGAGATACTGCGCAATGCACACAGTTTGCTGAAGCTCTGGGCCCCCACCCTCAAAAAACACATCTCCAAAGACAAAGGAGCTGTTGTTTCGGGGAACAAGAAGCCTGACACTCCACTGAGACCGGCGCTCGGGTGTCTTGGGACACATATCTGGGATTCCACAGAGCTTAGGGCATATTTTTCCAAGTGTGAATATAAGAATTCAGGAGAGAGCGCCTGGGTTTAGTTAGCCGACTATGCATTGCAAGAGCAAAGTAGGTTGGTTCTTGCAGGGATGAGAAAGATTGCAAACAAAAGGTTCACCTGTCTTAAGTGAATCGTTACAGTCATCGTTTTAATCATGTAGGCTGAAACCTGGTTGGCATACAGCTGGGAGATAACTAAACGAAATAACTTTTGTGTGGCGGTCTGTCAATCCATATTTGAAATCAGACTGTGAATTAAGAGTTGGATAAAAAAGATATATATAGAAAAGTGTCTACTATCTAGTGCCAGAAGTCACTAAAATGCTCAGAATTTGAAAATGAAGGTATGTTCGAATACTAATATCCAAATGCATTTATTTTTCCTCTATCTTGCAGTCCCCTTTGCTTTTTTGTTGAAAAAACACTTTAAGTCTTCTAAATTTAAGTTTCCCCTTCTATGTTGGATGCTACCGACTGACTTGCATACACACGAGTCGTCGATGTTCCTAAGGAAGTTTCAGGGGCCTGCTAACCCTTCTCAAAAATCGAATATTGTCAATACTCCTGTAATAATGAGTGATATGTTGAGCTTTATTTGGAGTTTGGCAGATGTGATTGACAAACGAGGACTATATCTTGTAATGCATGTGTAATGTGGTAGACGGGACATCTGCCATGTTTTGTGACGGACTACAATATCATTGCCAAACTCGGCATGAGGTCTGTGGTTACATATTTTTTGGGTGATCCAGCCAAGATTTGTGTCTGCCTTCTACTTACAAGACTGTCTACTACTGAAATATTCTTAGGTTTAAGGGAATTCAAACCATACAGATCTTCTGTATATTTTGTGCTCTGGGGTATTAAATGTCTGGAAATAAATTTTTTTCGTTTCTACAGGGCGGTCTATATATAAGAGGCTGGTGCTATGGATTGACCGATATATTTGAAAACATAAAGGTGATTTGTTAATTCTGTAAGGAAAAAACCTAGAAGCGTCATTAGAATGCGGGTGGTACTATCACCGATAGGCCATCAGTGGCAGTCCCACCGACAGACAACCCTTTGAGCTGACCGCCCCATTCCGATGCAAGAGGTTGGACCCTTGAATCTTGGGGAGGGACCACCACCTCCGATAGGATCTACTGATCCCATTGGGGGGGCTGTCGGAATCTTGATAATGAATGAAAACAGTGCCGGTTCACGATCAAAATGTCCCTTCCCGAATGCCTTTTAATGGCGATCGCTACCGCCATGATAAGGCAGATGGATATGGAATTTGGGAGCCCCATGCAAGGCCCTCATGGGCCACGCTAACTGACCGGGGGCTTAACTGGCGCCCCCCCTGCACATCCATGCAGCATGTTCCAGGCACCACATAGTGCCAGGCACATGGTGCATGGATGTTTATAAAGTGCCTTTTTTTCCTACTGTGGCTTGTGCTGAGGCCCTTTTCCTGGTCCCAGCAGAAGCGACAGTAGATAAATGCTTTTTTCTAACCACCTGCATGGCGGTCATATCGTAATAGGACAGGCGGGACCGCCAACACATTGTTGGCCAGTCACCTGCCCACAGCGATGTGCCATAGTAATGTGCCCCTAGGTTTGGAGTATTTCTTGTATATGTGGGTTCATAGAGTGATTGGAAGAAAGTCTCTTTTAACATTAATTTCAGAAAGAGTAAAATATGCAGAATGGTCTCCTTATCAGGCCCAATTTAAAAGTCCCAAACCAAAAGAAACAAAGACAGCCGCAGTTTTCCCAAAACGCCTGTAGGTCTGCGTGACATAATGGCAAACCCTGGTGGATGGTTAATATCATGCACAATGCATTTATTTCAATTTTCTTCATGGGGGATTTGTTATGCATCACTTACCACATGCAGACATACTCAAAGCATGAAGAGGTGAGTGTGCATAGCAGCATAGGGAATACAGACGAGAATGGCCTTGTGTCATATGACAGATAATCAGAATGCAGTAGGTTTTGTAAATGACACAGGAAAAGCTGAGGTTTATTCTTACATCCATGTAGGTCACTTCACGGCTTCTATGTTTTGTCTAGGGCATAACTGTGATTACACCTATATGTTGGTAAAAATAATGTAGGGTTGCTCCCATCTGGATTTATTGTGCCATGGGAACACTTTCTCTTCCTCATTCCCTCACTGAGTCAGCTGAGCTGCTAAGTCCTTAAAACTAGAGACCATATACTCATATTTTAGCAGCAGGTCAAAAGATATGAAATATTAATAAAGTTGATATGTGGGTGACACCTTCGCTCTAGAAATCTCTTCCACGGATAACCACATTAATTCTGGCCATCAGCAGGTACTTCTGCACACCACGTGATCACAGAATCAGCCGCGGGCCGTGCAGGGAAGAGCAGTGGGGCTGAGTGGGGGGGTTTTCGACAGACGATGACGAGGGAAAAATATTTATTTATTTATTTATTTTTCCATAGTCGTCATCTGTCGAACCCACCCCCACTTGGTCCCACAGCTCTTACCTGCACGGGCTGCAGCTGCACAGAATGAGTGTCTTTAATTCTGGACTGCTTGTGCAAAGGGAATCTGTGAAGGGCTAAAAGTACATATAGCCAACAGTGTTAGGAGGCGCTGAGTATTCAGGACTGCGCAAAGAAATATGATAGTCTGTCGTGCACCAAGGACAATAAAATGAAAATAAAAATCTTCCTTTTCTGAAACAAAAGAGTAGCCTGTGTGGGTAGGGATAATGCATGAGTTTTGAAACTGCACTTTAGCCTAATCTACCCCAGGCTGGTGGTTTTATTCAATCCATCTTTGTTCGGAGCGGTGTAGAGAAGTTGCCCTGGACCTTAACGCAAAGACGTTTGGTGGTAAAAGACAGCCCTACATGGGATACATTGGGACCCTAGTATCCTTGGCGCTCTCGTGCTACTGTACCTCCTGGTCTAGTCTAGTCTAGTCTGGATACTTGTATTGCGCAACATATCACATCCCAAGGGAGTCTCATGGCGCATGCGGACGATCCTGAGATGGGAGAATGAGCCAGAAGATGGAACTAGCAGAAGAGCAAGGTTTTCAAATAGCTGCACCTCTTGTCAGGGTTTATGCGGTCACAGTGTTTGGGTTGAGCAGTGAATCTTTTTGGCATGTAGGATATATTGAAGCAATTTCATGTGGAAATTGGTAAGCCACAGAAAACAGCATTGCCTGCACCTACATGAACAACACACCATCACATGAAATGCAGTAGGTTTGGGATTTCAAGTCCTGAGCATCAACAGGTCAGAGTATCTGTACAACCATATCAAAGGACACAGTACCCAAAGGTAAGTTTCTATACATTTTCTATACCTATCTTCACATATATGTACATTTCTCTTACATTATCTCCAAGCGCTAAGAGACCTGCAGGTGATTACGTGCTATATAAGCTACAATTAACATAATATAACATAAATAAATGTTATGTTAAGAAAAACAAATCCTTACCTCCCTTTGTGCCCTTACCTTTTCATATTGAGAACCATGTACAATCTTTTTACCAGAAAGAAGCCAATGTAAACTTTTAAGAGGTGCACTGTTTATCCTTTCTCCATCATACTGAAAATTGAAGAGAGATAAACAATGGAAAGATATCAGCTATAAAGACTGTCGAATATCTGAGAGCATAATTTACACTGTTTAAAGTAGAGGCTCCAATAACGCTCTTCACTCAGAAGCCGAATTAACGAAGGCTAAAAATGTTATATGCTGCCAATTTACTGCACATACTACTTAAGCACCTAACAATCAATCCAGTGTTTGTTGTGAGCTATACGATTGGCTATTAATGTGTAATGACTAGTCAAACACAGTTATTGAGTCCAGATGAGCTAATGAAACATGATAACGTAAATAACTTTGGGGCATATTATCAAGGGGGTTTATCTCAGCTTTTTTGGCTTTAAAAGCCAAGAAAGCGGAGATAAAATTATCTCCCTATTACCTAGCTGTTGCTAACACTAGTTAGCGACAGCTGTAGGAGATAGCGACCATCTTGGGCCCCACTTTGCATGTCAGTGATATTTATCACTAATGACATGCAAAGTGGGCGTGCCAAGATGTTAGCGACTGAAAACAGTCGCTAACATCGCTATCTCCTATTACCAACTTTTGGAGATATTCGCGCTAAGCGCGAATATCTCCAAAAGCTAACACCTGCCCTGAGCAGTTCTTAGCCATGTTATCCAATGGGAGGTGGATAACATGGCTAAGAGCATTAGCTCGGTAATGCATGAATATCGCTGACTTTTCAGCGATATTCATGCATTGCGGCGATTTTTATCGCATTTGCGATAAACCTTGGTAATACCAAGGTTTATTTGCGGTAAAAATCGCCGCAGCTCAGCGGTAAATTTTTGTCCCTAACCAAGCAATTGCGATAATTATCGCTATTGCTTGGTAATATGCCCCTTTATTCTAGATAGTTCTATTCTACTGGTTTGCATTTTTCAAATATTACCAACAAAAAATGTCATTAATATCCAATTTAATGGTACTCAGTTTATCAACAGTTGAAGGATGAAAGGCGTTAATAGCTGTGCGGGTGATCAAACCTGTGACCTGCAGATCAAAACCCAATATCTGTAGCAACTGCTTAACTCACTAGCTTATTGACCAGTTTTGCAGTGCCTTGAAGTACAGTTGTTGCTTTTAGGAGAATTGCTACAATTCTATCTAACTTCTAACTTGGAGCGAGGATGTGGCCTAAAGGCTAGAAGGTTGACCTCGAAGCTGGGGGACCGTGTTCGATTTTCGGCAGGGACGCTCAACATCCTCTGATTCTGGGCAAATCACTTACAG
Source organism: Lissotriton vulgaris (assembly GCF_964263255.1). NCBI lineage: Eukaryota > Metazoa > Chordata > Amphibia > Caudata > Salamandridae > Lissotriton > Lissotriton vulgaris. Next base: position 976,760,136 of record NC_141696.1, on the reverse strand, counting down.
GTAGATTCATCAAGCATTTTTGTGAGCGCAAACTGTGCGAATCGCAAAAATCGGCCGTTTGTGCCCACAAAAATTGCATTTGGGATTCATCAATGGTTCATGCTCTCGCAATATAAGAATTTGTAAATAAATGCGAATTCTCAAATTGCGATAGCATATAAGGAATCGCAATTTGAGATTCCTTATATGCAATGCATGAACCATTTTAAAATTGCGATTTCACAATCCGGGGCTGCTATTTACCGCGAAGTCAAACTTCGTGGTAAATAGCGAAAACTTAGAAAAATGCACTTAAGTTCATTTTTCTAAGTTGTATGTTACACACACACATGTCCTTGGGACATGTGTGTGCGTAACACCAGCATCCCATATCATTTCAGGGGTGCAACAGGGTGTCCTTTGGACACCTCTGCACCCTTGAAATCGCAGAATCAAAATGCGAATCGCTAACAGTGATTCGCACATTGATATGTCTGCCCATTCATTCCTATGGACCTTTAGGCCCATAGTTATGAATGGGGAGTTATTCCTTATTTGCGATTAGCAATTAGCTAATCGCAAATAAGGAAGCTGTAGGAATCGCAATAAATATTGCGATTTCTACATGAATCCAGTTTTGCGAGTCTGTAATAGCGATTCCTTAATAATCGCTATTACAGACTCGCAAAACATGCCGATGATGAATCTACCTGTTAATCTCCCTGCGCCTAACAAAATGAATTTGTCTGTCTGGAAAGCAACCGGTGCTCATGTAAAGCCCACTGATACCTTCGGGTCGAGTTTGCGCTATATAAAACTAAAAAAAAACGTCCTGTTTGTACATCAAGTTTAAACATTACATGGAAAAATACTAATGGTGGCTCGTGGTTCAAAGGGATAAGTCATGTCGCTAGATGTGTAAGATTAATTTTTTTCTGAAAATGTCAAAGAAATATGTTTGTGCTTTTTACTATTCATACCACACAGATCAAATGCAGTAAAAAGTTCATCCTTTTGAATTAGCAATGCCTGGGCCAGACCTCATTAATATTCTTATTCCCATTTGCCTCTCTAAAGGAATGAAACAAATGAGTATGCATGCAACAAAATATCACTATTTATGCTTTATTGATGCAGAGCGAGGAGATGGTGGTCAGGGTTGTGGTGGAGGGATATTTAGGAGGGGATATGGTGGAGAAAGAAGAGTTGGCTGGGTCATCTTACAGATTTTTGGGATGCTGGGCAAGACATATTTTTGGGCCCACTGTTCAGAACAGCTTTAAATGTATTACCCATTTTCAACTAATTCAAGCCCTCATTATGCCAAACAAATAAATTGTACATTAATCTTTCAAAAAAGGGAACACACAAAGAACCTCAGAGCTCCAGCTGTCCAGCATTCACCAGCCATGTAGTAGGAAAAGAAAGTATAAAGCAAATATTGACATGGGCCATTTCTTTTTGCACTTGTGTTGTAAAAACATCAATAATGTATGGGGAATTCAATGTCTAACCTGCTGGAGCGTCCCATTGTAGAAGAGATATGATCAGTGGCATACTTACACCTTCTGCTGCCCGTGGTGGCTCTGCGTGTGCCGCCCACTGGTGGCAGATGTAGGGGGAGTGCTGGCAATTCCTGTGTTTGCCGCCCCGTGATGGGTGCAGGTAAGAGCAGGGGAGTCCGCCACCTCCAAAACTCATGCCTCCCAGGGCGGAGCGCTCCCCCCCCCCCCCCCTTGCTGCGCCTCTGGCTATGATAAGGGTGTCTCCAGGATGTTTACTGGACTAGTGCATAATATTAATATAAGACATGCATGCTGCACTTGATATTGTAGTGTTTATTACTGGATTTTTGTAGTCTATAAAATATCCCCTGCACAACTGACCTCAAACACTGATCTATGGATTTTATCCATTCCAACAGGTGAAGTTCTATTCCCATGTCTTACCACATGAGATGAAGAAGAGGGGGTAAGAAGACAGGCGGAGAGTCAAGTGGGGTAGAGAGTGGTGAGATTTAGAGACAAATGAGAGGTAAAGAACGAGATATAGAGGGATAGAGAGAGACATAGAGAGGCAATCTAAAGAGTGAAGATGTTGAGAGAGCAGTGACATAGATGGAGGAGAAGTACTGGGAGGTGAAATGGAAACAGAACAGGGATGAAAGGGAGAGAGTTGAAGGTCAGAGAGATGAGGCCGGGAGAAAGGGGTAGGTACTAAGGAGTAGATATTCTTAAAGAGTGGTAGAGCGACAGGTGAGGTCATGAGTGAGGTGTAATGAAATGAAAGTGTGAGGAAAAGTCTTCCTGTTATCTTGCCCCTAAGCACTGGAATGTTTTACCCTTTCATTTTTGAAAGAAGTCAATTATCTTAAATTTCTAAGAGCTTGAAAATCTGGCAATTTTATTAAGTCACCTCTATGAGCTTTAATGCCAGAAACCCCATTATTTAGTGTCTGCTGTGTCCTCTATATCATCATCATCAGGTGAGGTAGACAGGGGTGAGGGAGAGAGGATCGAGTTAGAGATATGTAGCTAAGTGTACAGATATGTAGCGAGAAGGAGAGAGAGGCAAAGACAGTGAGTTGAGGTATAAGGTGAAGTAAAGTCATACGACACATATGACACATAAAACATGTGTGGCATAGAGAGAGGTAGCGGGTAGTGAAGAGGAGTGACATAGAGGTAGTCAGAGAGAAGGGGACATAGAGAAGTGGCTGGGTGGGGATTTATTGATTATTGAGGTTGACCGAGATGAGATATGACAATATGAGATATCACAAAACAGAGGGGTATAAATAGAGATGAAGTGTAGAGAAATATGAGGTAGAATTGGGAAAAGTAGTGAACGCAGAAAGGTATATTGGGGAAGAAGAGAGAGTGTTGCAGTGCTTAATTTGAGGCTGTGGTTTCCTGTGTTCGGTACCAATATTTAATTATCAACACCAGCACACGTGACAATTTGCCACATGGTTGCGCTGTCTGTCTAACTTTGACATGAGCGCAACAACAGTTGTTTTATATTTCAATATACAGTAAAATGACTAATACCTGCCGCCCATGCCATTGTAAAAGTTGTGGTTGGCCTTAAATAGTCTCAATTGTCACACTTTTAGGAGTGTAATGGTTAGTACTTGCATTGCTGCTGTCATTGGCAACACTGGCAGGGGCAATGTGTGGTGCATGCTACTGTTGCCACCTGAGAAGGGCCCTGACACTTAATTTTACTTTCTTATTTTACAAATTAAGCACCAGCAGATGTATATAGAAAGAGAAAGAGAAGTAAAAAAGATTAATCAGTATAAGGAGAGAGAGCAATGACAGAGAGAAAAATGTGACAGAGAAAGAAAGGCAGATAGAAAAATGTTGTGAGGTGAGAGATGGTCAGGTATGGAGACAGAGTGACAGAGAGAAGTGTAATAGAATGGAGAGGTTGAGATAGAGAATGTAATGTAATGTAATGTAATGTGTCTTGTAAAGCGCACTGCTGCCTTGAGGCGTTGTGGCGCTGTAGAACCCGTCCTGGCTATCCCTGTGAGATGGTCCCTACTGGGTATCTCCAAGGTGAAACCAGGCATCCCCGGCGAATGTGGGGGGCCATTGTAGAGATGAGGCAAGCTAATGTCCAGAGTTGCCGAGTGTGATCCCTGGTCAGAGTAGGCACCGAGGCCAGAATTATCGAGTCCGCTGACCCTGGTCCACGACCCTGCCGCGTCGGGAATTGAACCCTGGTCCCGGGCCGTTCTCTTTTTCCGGGTCTGCCGCTTCTAACCAGTGAGCCACACCACTCCACAGGAAGACAGAGAAAGACAACCTTTTTACTGTCCCACTTACTTTTTCAGGGGGCCTTGGAAATTGGGTACCCTGGACAATTGCCTACTTTGCTCATGTCTTAAAACACCTCAGAGAGGAACACAGGACGCTAGGACAAAAGTACTGAACTGATGGACTCGAGAGGACCTTTCATGTTCATTGATGTCTAGCTATAATGATTAATTTTAGTTATGTGTATTTTATAACTTCACACGTTTCTTATTACACTATAGGTATATTCAGTGCTTTAAATGGGAAAAATAAGAGGAGGTACTCAGTAAAATGAGCTTCAGGTGTGGCGAATGGGCGGGGTAGGTGCAGGGCTCAGTGCAAAGCATGATGATACTTAATGACGTCTATACTAGTTGCCGTACATACCAAAACACATGAGAAATGCGTTTATATAAACAAAACAGGTTAAACCGTTACAAAAAATGAAAACCTTGTTTTGTAATATTTGCAGCAGCTTAATGCCATACTGTTATCTGCTGTTGTTTGACACAGTACCATATATTATCGAGCATTCACACATAGAAAGAAACAAGCAGACATGCACACACAGTTTCACACATTTCCTTACAAATAACCCCTGAGACTATCCCGATTTCCTTTCTGAAATGTTACTTTCACACAAAAAATGGGCAAACAAACAAGCAAATATATAGACATAAGCAGGCACTCACTCAAAAGACTCAGGTGGGACTTAAGCCCTTTTAAACTCTTTATCTCCCATGGTTTGCTTAATTGGTGCTGTAAGCGAGCTGCCTCGATTGCCGTGCTTGCACAAATGCACACAATAGTGTGAATGTGATTGACGGCACAGGGCCTGAATGGACCCTGTTCTGTCAAACACAGCATGATGGTGAACACCCAGACATTATGCAAATGAGCCCATGCTGAATAGTTCAGTGGCAGCTCAGCGCAGGGCTGCAGAAGCGCCTTGGCTGTCAGAGACAAGTTCTACTTTAACAGCCTAGTGCTCACAAGCACTAGCAGCCAATGAGCTTATCTTTCAAATGTCCCGGTACTCTCCTTGGCAGAAGAGAAGTGCCGGTACTCAGCTGGTAAAATAATAAGAAGGGGAAACATCCGTTACAACGCGGATGTTTCAACGCGGTGCTGTTACGACGCGTCTGTAACAACGCACGTCGTTACCACGACTTGCGCTGGAGGGCGCTAGAAGATTAAAAATAGTAAATTTACTATTCCAACACCTTCCCTAGTGTCCACGGGGACTGGTGTTAGAATAGTAAATTATACTATTCGATATCCGCGCCCCCAACGCAAGTCGTGGTAACGACTTGCGTTGTAAGGGACGCGTTGTAACAGCACGCGTTGTGACGGTACGCCTTGTACCGTCACCCATCCAATAAGAAGTGCTGGTACTCAGTACCTGTGAGTACCAGCCTATTTAAAGCACTGGGTACATTTGTATTTGAGTAGACAGCCTTGCTGGCAACCATGATAAGAAGATGCAAACTGTTTGAGCTCTGCACATGTTGAAATGTATGATGGAATATTCTCTAATTTTATGGGACTATGAGGAGAAACAACAAAAAAATCATAGAAAGCATAATTGCCAAACCTTTTAATACAACGAAATGGTATTTGGGGTGCAACATGCCTGTGATAACAAGCTGAATACTGTCTCCTTCTCCACAAGATGGCATGCCCTATGAACGGACACAAGATGGCTTCCAATAAATCTAGAACATAAAATGTGTGCAATTACTCAGGTTCCTGCGGAGATGAAAGTTTGACCACCTGACCTTAAAACAAGCCTGGAGGATAAAGCAGATGTGAAAGTTAAGAGGAAGGATGTTTCACCCATTCTCCAGATGAGTTTACAGGAACAGGCTTGTTACCTACTGGGAAATACGTTGCTCAGGAACCCCCTACCTTAGGCACCTGTTTGCATGAATAATTGTATCCCTCCTCTACAGAGGTATTTCTTGAGGGTGAGGCCTCCTAATGGGCAGATGTTGCCTGTTGATCATGGTGCTTGTCTGTATTATCATTTCCTGTCTCACCTGGGCACGAGGGCATTTGCTTGCCACAACATGCATTAGACTAGCCAATTTCATATGCCTCTAGTCTCTCAATAGTGAAATGCCCTGACCATATTCGAGCAGTGTACATTCCTTGAGGTATGGTTCCACAATAATGTCACCAAAATATTGCCTGACAGAAATATTGTGTCCTAAATATTGTTTACAAACATATCACCCCATTGGATTTAATAATTGAAAATCTACACTAAATAGGATGATGTTTTTTTAAGTCATATAAAGGACATGATGTTTCTCCTAGGAGATATTTTTGCTGATGGTATTCTGACATACATCCATTCCAAAGAATAGATAGAAATTATTAGGCATGTTCATTGTTTGGAAAGGATTCCTGAGCAGTGAGACATTATATATCTTCACGAGTCTATAAATTAATACCAATATACACTTTGATACATAAGCTTTATATGACCTACAGCACCATATGTAGAGCTGACAAATGAAACATTTGATGTATATATTATTTAGTCTATGGGGTATTAAAATCCTGTAAGTGATGACTGGGCAGACCCCAGAATCATAATATAGAGGCCTATCAGTGTGCTACTAAACTTCTTGTTACATAAAAAAGTGTTTACTTATTTTAAACAACTCAAAAATAGACCATAAGGAAGATTAGAAGGGACTGCAGATACTGCACACAATTAGGTGGGGAATTACTGCAGGCCATAACCACACTTCTTCCTATATAAAAACATGAGGCAAAACATCTGAGGCTTGGAGTTTTTTATAGGATGGAGAAAGGGGACTTTTATGGCTGCACCGGACTCTGTCCATTTACCATACATCTAGAGTACAACAAGGCAAGGTGGAATGTGGTGCATTTACTTTATGTAATGGAATGGAATAAAATGCATAAAGCACACTAAACCCTTTTGTACCCCAATATATTTATTAGAGGGTACTTAGGGTTGGGTTAAAATCTGAATGGGGATTGTGAGGGCACAACAGACACAGGAGTATCTCTTCTCATTCACTCACACTCATACCTTGTTCTTGGAGACTCCCCGCCCTATCTTGCAACCCCAAAAGGCTGCAACCTTTCCATTCCCTTTTAGGAACTGGTACCACTATTAGTAATTATCATTACCTTTAGGAACACTGGTCCAGAACCTCTTTCAATTAGCTCCTTGTCCCCTTCTCCTTTGAATTGTGGTTACAGTTAAAAAGAAGGTTCCCAGCTCACTGACCTGTGATGACATGCATATATTAATATTCACCTTAATCATTAAATAATTAACTTCATGGGCTTCCTAGTCTCAAACTACACGCATGCATTTCTGCAGTTAAACTTGCCTGACGTTCATATTCACTAAAGATTCAGGAGGATCTGGAAGTAATCATTATACGTCCAAAAAAGTCAGCCCAAAAACCTGGGGCCATATGTGCTAAAATATCGCTGTAAAACACAGGACACAATTTGCGACCAGAATTTCTGCAACCAGTGATGATTTTTAAGAACCGACTTATGTACTATCAGATCTTACTTAAAAATATGAATTGTAGTGGGTTGAAACCTAACCTACTGACTGGATAATAATAAGGTAGGTTGCATATTCCTTCTCACTGTAATTAATTGCCATCACAGGGATTGTGGCCTGCTAGGGTCAGTACACCACAAAATCTGAGATTGCTTTCAAATGAAGCAAATATATAATTTTAAATGCTGCTTGTTTTCCTTAATGGAAAACAGTGTTTGTTAAAATAAAATGTAAAGCTTCACAAACTTTTCTTAGGAGTATATTATGGTCGAGTGGACTAATGACTACTGGTAAAAAATATGCTTTTTCAAAATTAGCAAAGGGCAAGGTGTCCCTTGGGGACCCATAGCCATTTGCAAATGGTTTACTACCATCTGTTTGTAATTGATAAAATATTAATGATTTGAAACCAGATTTCGGTCGTAGAACATTAATACATACTATCATGTATCAAGTTTTGGAAGGGGCTCTGTAAACACATTCTATTATAATACTGTTTCGGTATTGTTTCTGAAACCCATTGAACAATTCGGAATATCTGGGCATAGGCCCACATGCATCACAATAAGATTTGGCGATTCTTAAATTGCGAGAAATAAGGAATCGCTATTAAAGAATCGGTAAACCGAATGCACCCAAAAATCGGGTAAATATTTGCAATTCCTTAAAAATCGCTAAAATATTTACCGATTATTTATTTACCGAATCTGTAATTGTGAATTCGCAATTACAGAATGGGTAATTGCAAAAGCGCCAATCGTCCCATGGAGATGACATCACAAGCAGGAAGTGATTCCCAGATTCCACACACCTGTGCACAGGGAGAGCCTGAGGAGGGGGCAGACTGTTTTCGGGATCAAGCAGATTGACACCTCAGGACATGCTGGGAACTCCCAAGGTAAGAGCACAACCAAATATATTTCCATAGAAATTTAACCCTAACTGCCACAAATGCAGGCCCTGCATAGTGTAGCAGACATGAGTCCAGTCCACCTCTTACTTGCAACTCTCTAATGCATTGTGGGAGTTGTATGCATACAAATGTATTGACAAAGCATGGATGGAGTAGCACAGCTCTACTGCATCAGAGTATAGCAAGGCATTGACAACAGAAGACTATCTACATCACAGAATTAACTTTATTAGACCCCTGTAAGTGCAATGTCACAAACGTGCAAAAAAATACATGTCATTTTTCTAAAAAAAAATGATCTTGCACTGTTTCCCTCACAGATGCATCACAGGAGAGTGGCGTGCGAGACGTCCACGATTCTGAGGGACATACAGAACAGGCAGATGAAGAACAAGAGATGCCAGCATCCTCGCCCCTACCTATTCCTACTCATTGCAGGAGAAGAGTCTGACCACTGCCCGATTTGGATAGTGATGAGGACACCCAAACAGGAGCGCACCTACAGGTCACTGCCCATACACCACCACCCCCACCATCAGAGGGAACAACACCGCAACCTCGCAGTCCGTTCCGCAGGCGAAGGCCAAGGGCATTTCTGAGGTCTGCTAGGGATGATTGTGAAGCTGCCTGCAGTGTGCTGGAGTCCAATATGCTGAGGGTCCAGGGTCTGCACCAGAAGAACATGCGCATTATGCAGGAGAAAGTAGGAACAATGATCACACACATGGGTGGTATACGTGACTGCATGAAGGATCAGACAACTGCAGTTGTTGAGGGGCTCAGGGCACACGGTGGGAAACTTGACAGTGTAGCAACAGCCATTGAACAGATGTGCAGGGTCATCCAGGCTGAGCATGTCGCTAATGCCAGGAGGCAACACCAATCTATGGGGCGCATGCACGGATACACCTGGGCAATCAACAGGCTGAGTACTACAACAGCTCAGTTTTACAGGCGTGCAGTCGGCATGCAGGTTGAGACGACCCACTGCTGTGGGGATATGGCCCCGGGCCTTATCCAGGTCACCACTGCTGTGGAAGGGCTACAGACAGCTGCAGCCAGTGGGAACCTCATGCATGGCAGGGGAGACAGTGAGGAGGCCTCCAGCCGTAGCAGCCTACTGGAGCCTGTGGCACTTAGCAGGAGACGCAGTAGCAGGAGTCAGGCAGGCACAGAAGGCACTATGTCAGATGTAGCTGGGCCTACTTCAAGGGCCACAGGAGGGCGTCACAGGAAGAGTTAGACATTTGGACATTTAAACAATCTGGTGAGGTAACCAGATATGCACTGCGTATTCACACTGTAGTTGCATTCGCAAGGCAATGGAAAGTAATTGTCTATACATGGTATGTGTGCATTAATACAACCACACAACTGTCACATTAAACCTTTAAGCAAATACTGTGTTGTCATGTGCTTACTCACCTTAGAAGTAATGCTGTGTGATTTCTGCTCTTCTTTGTCTGCCCTCTGCTGCATTTGGGATGCCTGCTGCATAGGGTGGTTGTGTCCGCTGTATGTCCTGTTCTGGCTCGCTGTCAGAGTTCATCAAAGGTATGCCTCTAGTAGTGGCTATGTTGTGCAACATAGCACACATTGTCACAATCTCACAGGATTTCTCCGGACTGTACTGTAATGCACTACCGGTCTTGTGTAGGATACGGAATCCTGATTTTAGTACCCCAAATGTCCTTTCTATCAGATTGCGTGTCGCTATGTGCTCACAATTGTAACGTCACTCCCTTTGTGTGGCAGGATTCAGGTATGGGGTGAGTATGTAAGACCTCACAGGGTATGCGCTATCACCTACAGGATGTGAGAGATAAACATACATTAGTCACTGCTATGTGTCACCACGGCGAAAAGTTTTAAAATACAGTATTGCATAGATGTACCCAGAAGATATCCTTCTCCAAACTCCCCCGTTGTAACCGTCTGTGTATACCACTGTGCCGGAAGATGGAGGCATCATGTGCACTGCTAGGGTAACTTACCAATATGTGAGTGATCAGTGTGTTGGAGTTGCATGTTACCCGTATGTTGAGTGAATGGTAAGGTTTCCGGTTGTGGTAGATATACTCATGCACTGCAGGGTGGACATATGGGTACATGCGTCCCATCGATACAACCAATAACATGTGGGAACTGTGCAACCTGATAAAAATCTAATTTGGTTTGGTTTGCATCAAATCCTGTCCTGTCTTGGGGAACTTGATGTGGTGTTGTATCCTCTGCAACAGGGCATTTAGGAAACTGTTAAAAAAGCGCAATATGACACTTTGGAAGACACCTCCAGCTGCTGCCATTACTCCCTGGATGGTCCCTGAAGCTAGTAGATGCAGGGAACACAGGACCTGCACATGGGTGTGTGTGGCATGTGTCCTGTGGGTCTACCGCTGTAGTATAGGGTCTAACTCAAGCAATTAGATCTAAGATAGCTTCAGCATTCAGCCTATATTTATCATAGATCTCATGCTCCGACTGCCCTTGCAATGTGATGCGCACTCTAAATTTTATCTCCTGGATCCTCCTTCTCCTCTGTGCTGCTGCTCTCAGCCTCATCCTCCTCGCCACGACGTAGAGCGCTGCCATTGTGGGTCATTGTGATGCATTTTGTGACTGTTTAAGTAGTTTGCTGATAATTTCCACCTGTTTTTGCTTATGTGTAATTTTTACCACCTGATTTTATTTTTTCTAGTTTAAGGAATCCAAATAGCGATTTTTGGCTAGTTCTGTATTTGCGAAAACGTGATGCATCCCATTTTGCGATTTCTTAATTGCTCTTCATACGATACAGAATCGGTATTACTGATTCTGTATTTTTAGAAGTGTTAAAATTGCGAAAACCACTATTTTGTGCGAATTTGCTTGATGCATCAGAAATAGCTATTTTGCGATCGGAAACAGCATTTTTTACTGATTTGCAATGTTTCCGGTCGCAAATTAGCTTGATGCATGTGGGCCATAGTACCTTATAAAAAGGATCTTATTGTTTGCAAACCCTTTCGTTTACCGAATCAGAGGGTTTGTGAATGTTCAAACCATTTGTACAGCTGGCCTTAGATGAATATATATTCAACATTAAAGCTTGTACAAAATAAGGAAATCGCATGTTCTCTGCAGTGTTTCCTCATGTCATTGCTGTGGGCAACTTTGTTTTGACATTTGGTACAGTTATGGCCTGCTGAACAGACCAAGGTCAAGATGTAAGGAGCTTTTTTATGCTCGCAAATGGCCTGATTCATAGAATCGGGCAATTTGCGACCAGAATTTTTTTTCTGATGTACCAAACGCTATTTGCGATTTGGTATCCTATTACTAATTAGCAAATATGGTTTGCGATTCGGTGTTAGGAAGGGGCATGTTTAGAGCGTCCCTTCCTAATACCAAATCACAGCAGTATGTAAGAATGTTCTCGACTGAAATGTGGTTGCTAAATATTTGCATTTTACAAACTATTTCAAGGTGGTAACCCTTCGCAATGAATGTTAGTTTTTGCATGGTAGTACAAACATTTTTTCAGAGCAGGTAGTGGTCCCATGGACCACTGCCTTCTCTTAAAAAATTAAAAGAAAACTTGATTTATTTTAAACGCATCTTGTTTTCCTTTTAAGGAAAACGGCCTGCATTTTAAAAAAAAATGTTGTTTTATTTAAAAGCAATACCGGACATGGAGGTCTGCTGACCCCAGCGGGCCACCATCTCTATTATTTTAGTGATTCCTAATGGGTCGCAAATTGTGACCTACCTCATTAATAATATTTTTGAGGTAGGTCGATTCGCAACCCACTAGGATTTGCCAAATGAAACTCACTGAGTTTCATACATTAGGAATAGCGATTACCTAATTGTGGTTAGCAGAAAATCGCAATTAGGTAATCAATGTTTCCAATATTTATACATGTGGCCCCAATTTACATGTGCCATGTTTAAAAACAATTATATTTTGTTTTCAATTTGCCAACTGGTAGCATCAATCCGAGCATAGAACACCTGCATAATTGCATTGTGATGGATATGTTTGTGCTGTCTACGCTTACAAATAGCACGTGCCGCCACGGAAAGGCATGCAGAGTCTGCTTTGGGGGCCCGTTGCGGGCCCCCATGGACTCCAGGCGGTGGAGGGTGCACATGGGGGTACCAGCCTTTCAAAGTACAACGTGGCAGGTGTAAAATGTAGTATATTTCATGAAAATAAAGAATAGAAATCGAAGTAATCTCTCAGGAGCAATTTATTCGCCTCATCCACGAACAGCCAGAGTACAACTGTAAGAATTCACATTAGATTCTCCATTCTAAGAATGGTCACAAGGAAGAGATCTAAACTCTATGAGGAAGCAAGAGCTTGTGTGTAAAGTAAGACATTACACATCTCCCTCCTTTACAATAACAATAAATACAATAAAGGAAATAAGAAAAAAGAAAAGAGGAGAAAGAACAACTTAATATTCCTAATGGTGGAAACAAATGAGAATTAAACATAATATTTCATATAAGACGGTGCTCTGCGTAGCCTTTGACTTCTCATGCGATGAGCAGTGGGATTGCTAGAACTGGATATAGGAAGTTTGATAGTGGAGGAAGATTCACAAACAGGATCAATGTCACCTTTAGAAACATTCCTTGATTTAATCACAACTACTCGACTTTTATTCCAAATCCTTCCATCTTGTGTCTTAATGGCATTACCAAATACTTTAATAACAGGTCTGACATTGGTATATTTAGACCAAGATCTTATTCCAACAGGTGCTTTTATTTTGACAAGATCACCTACTTTAACTTCCTGAAATTGGACACATTTTTTTTTATCAAAATATACTTTTCTACAAACTTGCTTTTCTAATTCCCTCTCCCTCCAAGCACCAACATGATTGTCAACGAACCCCTTGTTCAGATTCATCCAACCAGGACACCACATTGTGTTAGGTACTCTACCTTTGAATAAGTCAAAGTCAAAGTCAAAGTCAAAAAGCTTTATTTCGATAAAAGTCATTATCATAAAAGCAGCTCAGTGTATAAAAAGTTACAGTTAAGAACAACAGTAATAAATTTAAAAAGATTTTATATCTCTGTTCCAAACATTTAGGAAAGACAATAGTTTCAAAAAGTGCTTTTTCAGTTAAACTAGCCAACTAGTTGGTTAAGTTTTAGAGGTTAAACAATTTTGACAGCATTTTTAGTTTAAGAAATTTTTCTAAAAAAGAATTAAACAGATTGTTTTAGCTTTTTGGCTCGGATAGCCCAGGCCCAGGATAGAAATTTGGCTAGGGCACAAGCATAGGGTACGCTACTGTCCGAGATAAGTATCCTGTTTGCCACATCATGACTCCTAGTCCCCAGCTGGCGGCATAGGTTTTTGAGCCAGACCCTCCTTGGAGTGGCGTATTCGCCGCACACAAACATGAAATGTGCTAGTGTTTCCGGTTTGTCAAGACACGATGGGCATAGTTCAGACGTTTCCATACAGGATTTCCATCTTTTAGTGAAGGTGTTAAGTGGTAGGGTTCCCATTCTAAATCTGAAATACAGGGCCCTATCAAAGGGTTTTCCAATTGCATCCAGGTTCAATTCCCGCCTGGGTCAGTCTTTGAACCTCAGAAAGTCCTCTGTTAGCCTGCCGAGGGTGGTGCTAGAGTTTCTTTGAGAACAAATCCAGTCCCAATAGAGCTTTTTGAGAGTTTGCTTTGGGGGTGAAGTTCTATTTAGCCATGATTCAAGTTGACCCAGCTTAGTTAATAAGCTTTTCATGTCTTTTAGCCATTTGATTTTATGCCAGCTTGGTGATGACATGATTTCCTTGAGGCCTCTGGCATATCCGCTTAGTTCTTCTACCCGCCAAATGCGGGCCCATAGTAATAGAGGGCGAAATGTCGCGATTTCGCCAATCTGGGTGCAGCCAAGGTCCATAAATAGAGGAAGTGTCGGGGTGCCTTGTGGAAGGGACATTATTTCTCTGCAGAATTTGTTCTCAGATCTCTGCAGAGCATCAGTGGACGAGGAACCCCAAAGTTCCGCCCCATAAAGGGCAGAGCTAACACCTTTAGCTGTGTAAATCTCAAGGACTGTTCCTATAGGCCTTGTTGTACTGGAGCGTTGCTCTCTCAAAAGGGCACCTGTAATCCTTTTGTGGCTCAACAGCATTTTATCTAGGTGTGGCGTCCAGTCCATTTGTCCGAAAGGCGTATCCCCAGGTAATCGAAGACCTTTACCCTTTCCAAGAGCTCAGCGTTCAGGGTGGGGGAACGCACATGTTGTTTCGGTGGATTGAGGACAAGGTACTTCGTTTTGTTTGTATTTATTACCAGACCTCGTTTGGTACAAAAGGATTGGAAATTGTCCAAAAGTCTCTGGAGTCCCATTGGGGTTTTGGAGATTAAAAGCGTATCATCCGCGAAGAGGAGGGTCGGTATGCGTTCGCCAGCCAGGGATGGCTCGTCAGATGGATGCTTAAGGAGATGCTCAACCACCCCATTGATGTAGAGAGAGAAAAGGGTGGGAGCCAGAACGCATCCCTGGCGGACTCCTCTCTCGACCGGAATACTGCCCGTTTTCTCCCCTCCAGGGTCCCACCTGACTTGGGCAAAGCTGTCCTGGTGTAGTTTGACTAATAGGGATAGTAAATAATGTGGCAGCCCCATGTCAGCCAGTACTTTCCATAATAGGTCCCTAGGTACAAGGTCAAAGGCAGTCTTTAAATCGATAAACGCAAGATAAAGACTGCCCTTGCCTATAACCACAACCTTCCAATATACCATCATGAGTCTGAATGCTTGCTCAATCGTTCCAGTACCCACTCTGAAACCTGCCTGGAAGTCGGAAAGGATTTTGTTTTCTTCTGCCCAATTTAAGATTCTAACTAACAGGACTTTGCCGACAACTTTTTGGCTGGTGTCTAGCAAGCTGATCGGCCTATAATTAGATGGGTCATCCCTCGAGCCTTTCTTATGGATGGGGACCACCTCCGCCCCTTTCCACGATGAGGGAATGGGGGCACCCCTACAGATGGCAACAAGGAGGGAGTGAATCAATTTACCCCATTTGGCGCTATCGGATTTTAGCAGGTCCCCGGGAATCCCATCAGGTCCGGCCGCTTTTTGTGGAATGATGGAGCTTATTGCGTATTCCACTTCCTTTAGCGTAAAATCAAAGTCAGTGGGGCAGAATGCATAGTTTGTAATAGGCAGGGGTATAGCAGGCCCTCTCCCGTCGGAGCCGTTATGGCAGGAGTAGAGTTTGGAGAAGTGATCCTCCCACACCTGGCTTGGAATGTTGCAGGTTAGCAGGTCACTGTCTGGTCTGTTACGTGCCCTTATAGTGTCCCAAAAACATTTAGAATCCTTTTTTAGGCTGGCTTCTTTAAGGGTTAACCAGTAGGCATCTTCCCACTCCCTTTTGGCTAACCACAAGGCCTTTTTATGTTCCCTTCTAGCTATTTGAATTGATAGGGGGGACTTCCCTTTAACTGCCTCAATTAGACATGCTTGGCCTTCCTGCACGATGCAGAGTACCAGTTATGTCTACCTTTGGGTTTGGTTAAAGGTTTGGTTTTCCCTATGGTCCCTTTTACCCAAAAAAGGTCCCCTATAGTTTTTATGGCTACTTCGTAGATAGTTGTTACCTTATCTGCTGCCAAAAGTAAGTCTATGGAGCTGATTTCATCTTGTGTGCCTTTAATCACCTCTTCAATAGTGGACAGTTTGTTAGTGTTACACAAGATTTTATTCCACTTAAGGCGTCTCCCACAAGAGGAGACAGTAATCTCCTGTGGGCAGCTCGGTGGTGCTAGCGGCGTTCCGGTGGACCAGGAATTCATTAAAGTTAGGGAAAGTGAGTTGTGATCACTCTCTATGGTAGGAGTAACAACCATATCGATGCCCGAACTCCAGAGCCCCCGGTCCAACAGAATATAGTCTATCCTTGTGGAGTGACCAACTCTGTTGAACGTTGGAGCACCCATCTGATCAGAACGTGTGCGGCCATTGGCTGCTCTTAATCCAAATTCTAGTGTAAGTGCATTAAGCTGTATTGCACTGCGAGTCCAGCGCTTAATGGGTGGAATAGAGAGGATGGGAATACCCCACCTACTGTCCTCTTCTCCTAAATCAGGTATTCCTTCTAGGGGGAGTGGCTCATATGTGCAGTTAAAATCTCCTGCTATTATGATGTGGCCAAGTCGCTATGGTCCCCTAATTGGGCCTCCAGCTCCGATACTGTTGGTGAGATGCACCCATTTTTGGAACCTCTAACGTAGACATCGTAGAGATCTATAAGTAGTCCCCCACGTTCGCCCGATAGAGAGATACCAAGAATATCTGGGTTTCCTGCCTTCTTTATGGTTATCCGACAGTTGAGCGAAATGCTCACCCAGATAATAAGCCCCCCTGATGGCCGCCCCTTCCCTGCCTTAGGTTTTACAGCTGGTGTAAAGAATGTGACAAACCCAACACGATGCAGTGGCTCAGTGATCCAGGTCTCTTGGAATACACAGATCTTGTGGGCGTCAATCAGGACGTTCCACTCCGGGAGGCCTAATTTCCTAGAGATCCCCGCAAGGTTCCAACTAAGAATTTTTATCTCGCCATGTGTTGGATCACCGTCGGGGATGGTAATGATTTTAGAATTTGGTGGGTCTACACTGTCCCTAGTTAATATGTGGGGAAGTGGTATTGGGAGTGCCACTGTTGGGGATTCGGGACATATGGGGAGGGATGTAACTGGCGGAAAATCCTCCATATCATTATTGATGATAGTGAGACTTGAATCTGGAGCTATCATGAAGTTGAGTCAGTCTACCTCATCTAGCACACAGTATCTATTTGGATGAGCGAATTGCGAATACAAGGGGTCGAAAGAAGGGGGCAAATCCTGCCATGGCTGTTGCCACTGATGGTTAGCCGTTTGTGGGGGCTGGAGAGGTTGCTGCCACTGCTGAGCGGACTGATATAGGGGTGGTGGGTGTTGGAAGGGTTGTTGCCACTGAAGATTAGCATGGTGTGGGAATAAAGATGTGAAATGTGGTGGTTGCTGCCAGTGTTTAGTGGTATGTTGCGGGGGATACACAGACCCTCTGTTGGTTGGAAAAGTAGGCCGATGCGGATTTAATCTTTGCGGCATGGGAAGGAAGTAAGACAAAGGGAGTGGATTGATTTGGGTAGCAGGACCACTGTTGGGTGTATTGCATATGTAGCTGGCTGCCCCTATATCCCTAAAGTTAACTGTAATTACATCCCCTGCTATTGTTTTCTTAC
This sequence comes from Lissotriton vulgaris, assembly GCF_964263255.1. Classification (NCBI taxonomy): domain Eukaryota; kingdom Metazoa; phylum Chordata; class Amphibia; order Caudata; family Salamandridae; genus Lissotriton; species Lissotriton vulgaris. The sequence goes on along the minus strand of NC_141696.1, from coordinate 976,742,631 downwards.
TCCTGCCCACCCAGTCCCCTCTACGCACAGTGAGAATTTCACCACTCATATTGCCAGGTAAAGGTTTGTGTAGTTGAAGCCACTGGGCACATTTGTTTCTTAGCTCTACAAAGGTTTCTTTTACTCCCTCCTTCAGTGGGGGAACGGCTGTCAACACAACCACAAAAGGAGAGACTTCCGGTGGCAGGCTAATTGACTTAAAGCGCGCCTGCTTTGGCTTAGAGCCTTCTGGCTTGTTTGTAGAGTGAGGAGCTGCAAGGTTAGTTGGCTTTCCTGTGAGATCTTTTGCTTGCGAGATGGTAGTTTTATTTCCACCAGCAGATTGTTGCAAAGCCGAAGTGGGACCCACCGTCTTCCGAGTAGCTAGGGGTGGGGGTTGAGCAGAATTATTCCCTGTTTGGGACAGATGTAATACGGCTGAATCCTTGGTAGCTGATGGTATTTTTGCCTTGTTAGATGCATCTTTAGGGAGCTTGACGCAAGATGAAAGCTTGGGAAGTGTTTCTTTAACCCCTTGTGACTGAATAGACCCAGGCCCATTCATCTTATTAGGCCATTTCGAGTTTATTAGCGACGTGAGTCTGTCAAGTTTGGAAATTAAAGGCTTAATTTGCGCTGCTATTGTGGCCTCAAGGTCCAGTTTGAGATCTGTTACCATGTTTTCAACCCAACAGGGTATGCCTGGCGCCAGGTGCGGAGTAGGCGATATCAAGTTGTGATTCCTGGCTTTGGCTTTGGGTTTGGGTTTTTCCTTAGACTTAGTCTTGGACGCAACCTTTGTAGGAATAGTAACCCTTCCCCCGGAGTCGATAGGTACAAGAGGTGTTCCTTTATCCATTTGCCCATCTAGGCTTGGGTCCGTCTTGTCAGATGTCTGACAGGCTTCTAGATCTGGGGTAGCCTCAAGATCGACATAGGACGGATCCGAGTCAGATTGGGTGACTGACAAATCAACAGCGTTCGGTACTGTGAATGCGCCAGCGGTGGTCAAGGGTAGGGGTAAGGAACAATTATTCAAAGCTTGCTGGGAGGGTGAATTTGCGTTTGCAAGAGAACCCAAGGAGGAGCGCTTTGCGTTCGTTAGGTCCAAGGAGACTCTTTTTTCCAGCAATATAATACTTTTATCGATGGTCTCATTCACCCGTGAAATGAAAAGATCTATAGGTCCAGTCACTTGTGCTACCGCCATGGCTTTTTTAGTACAGCTTCTGGTTCTATTCCGCATGGTTGACATTTGTGGTACTGGGCCAGATGCAAGAAGGGGCCTCACAGGAGCGGTAAGTGATAGGACTAGGTGGCGGCCACTAGGTGTTAAAAGAAGAGATGAAAATCACGTGCCGCCTACCTTGTCGACGGATTGAGGGCGAAGATACAGGGGTTCAGGGCCAGGGCCGTCCTCTGCCGTCCTTGAACGGCCTTAAACGGCCCGCTCTTTGCCCGGTCTTCCGTGCGCGTTACTGCCACAGATTATCTAGGAAGGTCAGGTGGAGGGGCGGGAAGAGGACCAGCTGCGGCCGATCAGCGCCGCGCTGCACGCTGGTCCTCGCAGTCCCGCCTCAAGCCTTGTGGTCCAGATGTAGGCTCGCTGAGGTCGCGTTGGTGCTCCTATGCACTTGAGAAAGCCCAGGGACAGGTTTTAAGCAAAGTCCTTAGCCTGCGAGCGGCACCCGCGGAGCGGGGCCGCGAGGCGTTGCTTGGCAGACAGAAAAGAGAGGACACGAAGGGAACAGCACTCTCTGCAATTCAGTGGAAGTACCCAGGCTGCTCACACACCGCGATGGTTTTGACGGGTGGAGGGGCGGGAAGAGGACCAGCTGCGGCCGATCAGCGCCGCGCTGCACGCTGGTCCTCGCAGTCCCGCCTCAAGCCTTGGGGTCCAGATGTAGGCTCGCTGAGGTCGCGTTGGTGCTCCTATGCACTTGAGAAAGCCCAGGGACAGGTTTTAAGCAAAGTCCTTAGCCTGCGAGCGGCACCCGCGGAGCGGGGCCGCGAGGCGTTGCTTGGCAGACAGAAAAGAGAGGACACGAAGGGAACAGCACTCTCTGCAATTCAGTGGAAGTACCCAGGCTGCTCACACACCGCGATGGTTTTGACGGGTGGAGGGGCGGGAAGAGGACCAGCTGCGGCCGATCAGCGCCGCGCTGCACGCTGGTCCTCGCAGTCCCGCCTCAAGCCTTGGGGTCCAGATGTAGGCTCGCTGAGATCGAGTTGGTGCTCCTATGCACTTGAGAAAGCCCAGGGACAAGTTTTAAGCAAAGTCCTTAGCCTGCGAGCGGCCCCCGCGGAGCGGGGGCCATGAGGCGTTGCTTGGCAGACAGAAAAGAGAGGACACGAAGGGAACAGCACTCTCTGCAATTCAGTGGAAGTACCCAGGCTGCTTACACACCGCAATGGTTTTGACGGGTGGAGGGGCGGGAAGAGGACCAGCTGCGGCCGATCAGCGCCGCGCTGCACGCTGGTCCTCGCAGTCCCGCCTCAAGCCTTGGGGTCCAGATGTAGGCTCGCTGAGGTCGCGTTGGTGCTCCTATGCACTTGAGAAAGCCCAGGGACAGGTTTTAAGCAAAGTCCTTAGCCTGCGAGCGGCGCCCGCGGAGCGGGGGCCGCGAGGCGTTGCTTGGCAGACAGAAAAGAGAGGACACGAAGGGAACAGCACTCTCTGCAATTCAGTGGAAGTACCCAGGCTGCTCACACACCGCAATGGTTTTGACGGGTGGAGGGGCGGGAAGAGGACCAGCTGCGGCCGATCAGCGCCGCGCTGCACGCTGGTCCTCGCAGTCCCGCCTCAAGCCTTGGGGTCCAGATGTAGGCTCGCTGAGGTCGCGTTGGTGCTCCTATGCACTTGAGAAAGCCCAGGGACAGGTTTTAAGCAAAGTCCTTAGCCTGCGAGAGGCCCCCGCGGAGCGGGGGCCGCGAGGCGTTGCTTGGCAGACAGAAAAGAGAGGACACGAAGGGAACAGCACTCTCTGCAATTCAGTGGAAGTACCCAGGCTGCTCACACACCGCGATGGTTTTGACGGGTGGAGGGGCGGGAAGAGGACCAGCTGCGGCCGATCAGCGCCGCGCTGCACGCTGGTCCTCGCAGTCCCGCCTCAAGCCTTGGGGTCCAGATGTAGGCTCGCTGAGGTCGCGTTGGTGCTCCTATGCACTTGAGAAAGCCCAGGGACAGGTTTTAAGCAAAGTCCTTAGCCTGCGAGCGGCTCCCGCAGAGCGGGGGCCGCGAGGCGTTGCTTGGCAGACAGAAAAGAGAGGACACGAAGGGAACAGCACTCTCTGCAATTCAGTGGAAGTACCAAATACTTTAATAACAGGTCTGACATTGGTATATTTAGACCAAGATCTTCTTCCAACAGGTGCTTTTATTTTGACAAGATCACCTACTTTAACTTCCTGAAATTGGACACATTTTTTTTATCAAAATATACTTTTCTACAAACTTGCTTTTCTAATTCCCTCTCCCTCCAAGCACCAACATGATTGTCAACGAACCCCTTGTTCAGATTCATCCAACCAGGACACCACATTGTGTTAGGTACTCTACCTTTGAATAATTCAAAAGGAGATTTACCAGTGGTAGAGTGAGGGGAACACCGGTAAGCCTCAATTCTTTCTCTAAGTGCTTCTTTCCAATTTAAACCATTGGCTCTAGGAAGCTGAATACATTCTTTTAATGTTTTGTTGACCCTCTCCACTGCACCATTGGTTTCCGGGTGGTATAATGAAGACCGTTTGTGCACAATGCCACATTTAGTAAGATAAGCATCAAACACTGCAGAACAAAATTGAGGACCATTATCAGATAAAATACTGTTGGGAAAACTCTCTCTCATGAAAATCTCAGACAAGAATTTGATAACAGAATCAGAGGTTATCTCACTGACAGCACTCACTTCAATCCAACGTGAATATAAGTCAATTAAAACTATCAAGTAAGGAGTGTCTGAGACACCTGTAAGAGGACCCAAGATATCAATAGCTAACTCATCCCAGGGATGGTTGGGTAAAACTCTGCAAACCATGGGAATCTGTCTGGTCTTCAGAATTTTGTCACTAGCGCAACATTCCACACAATCTCTAACCATACGTTCTATTTCTAAATCCATTCCAGGCCACCAAAACTGTGTGCGCAACATTTCCTTGGTTTTCACTATACCTAAATGGCCAGAGTGCGCATGTATCAATAACCTTTTCCTTAAAGTAGTGGGAGGCACAAGTCTCAAACCTCGTGTCAACAGGTCATCAGTTATGGACAATTCCTGAGCGACTAGAGACCATGGCTTTTCTAAACGTTTATTATCCCTCAGAAAGGACATTACTTTAACTAACTCCTCATCTTTTAGCAATTCATCTTTCCACTCATCTTTCCCAACAACACCTTCAGTGACTTCACAAACATTGAGAAAATCCTCTTCATCCACAAATACCTCATCATTACAAATGTCATCACCTTTTACGAGTCTTGAAAAGCAATCTGCAGCTTTATTTGAAACACCAGGTAAGTATTGTACCTCAAAATCAAACTCCTGCAAAGATATGATCCATCTTCTAATCCTAGAGGAAATAGAATCCAAACCTTTCTTACAAAAAACTTCTTCCAAAGGTTTGTGGTCTGACTTAACAACAAATTTAGTACCCCAAATCAAATTCCTAAACTTTTTCAGAGCCCAAAAGATAGCTAATGACTCTTTCTCAATAACTGAGTAATTAAGTTTCGGTCCACGAAGACACCTTGAGGCACAAGCAATAAGAGAATCATAGCCATGCTTATTTTGCACTAATACTGCTCCCAGACCTTTGTCACTAGCATTGGTAATACATATGTTGGCAAACCAGGAACAAATGCTTGAAGACAGGGACCTTTCTTCAACTCCTCTTAATCTCATCAAATTTTTTTTTACAGTCATCAGACCACTCAAATATTACATTTTTTTGCAGTAAGTATTCTCATATTCTTTGTTTTATCAGCAAAATGTAGAATAAACTTCCCATAGAACTCTACCATGCCAAGAAATGATAGTAACTCATCTCTACTAACAGGTTCAGCCATGTTATCAATGGATGTAACTAAATCCAACTTTGGAAATACACCTTCACTCTTAATACAGTGCCCAAGATAGTTCACTTCCTCTAAACCAAACTTGCACTTCTCCTTTTTAAGAGATAAACCAGCTTCAGACAACCTTTTCAACACTTCACACACCCGTTCATTATGCTCTATCATGCTAGCACCATAAATAAATAAATCATCTTGATAGCATTTCACCCCCTGAAGTCCTTTAAGAATATGTGTCATTATACATTGAAATACTGAAGCTGCTGATATTAAACCAAAAGGCATCCTTTTAAATTTAAAAGTTCCCATTGGGGTTATAAAAGCAGTCAAATCTTGGCAAGCGGTATCTAGTTCCACTTGGTGGTAGGCAGAAGCTAGATCTAAGGTGGTAAAGTACTTTGCCCCTTCTAATGTTCCCACAATCTCATCAATGTTGGGCAACGGAAATCTGTCTACAACTACTTCTTTGTTCAAGGCTCTTAAATCAATACATAAGCGAATCTCCTCAGTTGGCTTCTTAGCTATAACAATTGGAGCCAACCATTCTGTTGCTTCTACAGGTTCTATAATGTTGTTCTCAATCAATTTTTCAATCTCTTTTTGTACTTTACCTTGTTCCGCTAAAGGAATCCTTCTTACCTTTGCTATTATGGGAATTGCATTCTTTTTTAATTTTATGCAATGTTTGTAACCTTTTAAACATCCTAACTTTTCTTTAAATACATTTGGAAATTTCCCTGCAAACATCTCAGACAAATTTTCCACTTCTTGTATTTGCACCTGAGGTGAGGCATTTGGATTGAGTGTAACACCTAAATCTCGCTGGTCTCTCCAACTAATTAAGGCATCACCAAAATTAGTCACATAAATCTTACCAGGAATGATGCGACTTCCCAATTCAAGAGTAGCCATGAAATAACCTAATATTTTAATAGGTTTTTTCCCATAACCTAATGGTATGATATCGCTTTTGAAAAGTTTGACATTCTTTCCAAAAGTCTTATGTAATAACTCTTCATCAATCATGGTGATTTGGGAACACGAATCAAACTTAAACTCAATCATAGCATGATCCACTTTCACTAAGTGTGAGGGATGTTCTAATGGACCACTATTGACTTGGAAAGTTACAGTTTTCACCTGGGGTTGAGACCATCTCCTATTCACATTATCTCTCTTATTGCTTTTAGTTCTACAGCATTTCGAGAAATGGCCTCTTCTACCACAATTATTACAAATGGATTTCAAAGCAGAGCAATTTGGCGAGTTAGCTAGATGACCAGTATTCCCACATCTAAAACAAGAAAATTTGTTGGAAACATTAAAGTTTGGATTGAAAGTATTCATTCCATTTTCATTTTTTCCTCCAGACATTTTTTCTTCTTTCTTTACTTGACATACAACTTCTTCAACTTTAGGTTCATTTTTCTTTCCAGGCTCATTCGTCTTTTCTTTTTCTCCTTTTAATTCATCTACGCATTTTGTCATATGTTCAACCTGCTTTGCTATAACCAGAACTTCTTCTAATGGTGGTTCATCTTTCAACCATAGTTCCTTTCGAATGCTGTCATGTGCACATTTCAATAGAAATTGATCCCTTATTCTTTCCTCCAAGGTCTGTCCAAATTTACAAGATGAGGCCAACTTTCTTAGTGCAGAAACATATTCCTCAACTGACTCATCTTTCTTTTGCCCTCTTAAACCAAAATGATATCTTTCCATTATTGTACTCAATCTAGGAAGATAATGTCGAGCCAATTGTTCAATTGCTATGTCGTACTCATTTAAATTTCTTTGTTCAGATGCAGTGAGTTCTGGTAAATGTTCTAACACATCTTGACCTTCACCTCCTAAACAGTGTAGTAATAACGAATGTTTCCTTTCTGCACTTAAGTTTGTGCCACATACTCTTGCATAGTTCGCAAAAATCTTTTTCCATTTTTGCCATTTTACATTTGGTTCACCTGGACTTGTTAAAAAAAATGCGGGTTGTGTTACATTCTGCATTTTTTTTTAAAATATATATTATACTTTTCCTTTTTAACTGAATTGAAATCCTTTGCTTTATTTTTCTTGTAATATTAAATTGAATGCTCCTTGTAATAATGAATAGAATGTCTCCTGTTATAACATAGAGAAGAAAAAAAAACCCTTGTGTGGATTCTTTAAAGAAATTCCATTGCAATTGTGATCTGTTCTGTAATAATTGCTTCTTTCTTTCTACCAGATTCTTCTTCTTTTTTTTTTTTGTTTATGTCACAATGCAATTATAAAGACAGACGCGCTGAGCAAGTTCTTTACTAAAGAGTTTTCTTTTTGTTAATATTCTGCAAACGTCACAATGCTCTTTATTTCAATGACGCGCAATAATTCTTGTCCTGCAACTACTGCTCGCTCCACTGGAACACAAGTCAATTTCACACGAGGCCGAACGTTGTACGTCAAAGATGCGCAAAGGCAATGTCATTGAAACGCACGGCCATTATGCTGCATCATTCAATTTCAGCGCGAGTGAACGAGCGAGTAGCGCGAGTGAATGCGCAAGCTTTTTCAAACTGTCATTGAGAGCGCGCGGTATCTATTTCATTATATTTCTTTTATTTTAGTTATTTTAAGTCCCTCTTTTACAATTAACCTCCCGCTGTACTCCTCACCGTACGGACTTTTCTTCTAAATCGGTGATGGTTTTAAAGAGCTGCCGCTGGGAAGACAACGCTTCCTTTGATGTTAGAAAACAGCCGCTGGAGAGGTGACCGGTCAGGGACGGCTGCGTGTTGAGGCAGAGAGGTAGGATGATCGTTGCCAGTGTAAAATGTAGTACATTTCATGAAAATAAAGAATAGAAATCGAAGTAATCTCTCAGGAGCAATTTATTCGCCTCATCCACGAACAGCCAGAGTACAACTGTAAGAATTCACATTAGATTCTCCATTCTAATAATGGTCACAAGGAAGAGATCTAAACTCTATGAGGAAGCAAGAGCTTGTGTGTAAAGTAAGACATTACAGCAGGTACCACACGGTGCCTGTCACGTTGTGCTTTGAAATGCACAAGATGTATTTTTAGCATTGTGGCAGGCGGTGTTTTCAGCACTACCCGCCACAATGTTAAGAATACGGGATGCGCCTGCCAGTGTGGGGGGGCGCATCCTTATTGCCCCCACAGGACCCCCGCCCTAAAGGCAGGTGGTCCCTTGTACTGTGAGGATGGCCCTCCATCCTAATGGGGGCCTAAGTCTCTAGAATTTGTTTGAAAAGTGCTGACATTACCAAATTCACATGGTATGGATAATCAACAACGACCATTTAAGAAGTTAAATTCCAGCTACCAGTTATCCTTACCTAAGATTTGGAATGTGCAAGGTGTTCTGCCTAAGTTCAGCTGAATTGTATTCTGAAGGAAACATACATTTCTGTTGGCCGTCACACTTCACTTACTGTTATGTTGGCCGCTCAGTGACAGCTACAATTTTAAATAATGGGCAACACAATGCCCAATATTTGTAAATGATGATAGCAAGAGGGGCATCTGTATTTTAAAACAAATTCATATCACCTTTTCTAGAAGTCCCTAGTGACTCAGGGGAACCGGGCACTACAGGATGGCTGGAGCAAATAGCCACTCAGGGGAAGACCTGCTAGTCTGGAGAAAGCTCCTCACAAAACACTAGTATAACATCACTTCATTGCAAAATTGGGAAGTCTTGGAATTGTAATAAGATTGGTAATAACATCATTAGCAAAGAATTACTAGTTAACCTTCAAATTTTCCTGCTTTTACAAATTGCTAGGAAGGAATTAATACTGATGTGAAGACGATTGAAGACGTTACACCTGCTCATACTTGCTTCCCAAGGTATTAGAAAGAGTGGTGTCTGACTGAGTCATCAAATATTGTTTCCAGCGTTCTCCTCCAGTTCTGGTTGCCCCTTTCTCTTGTTAACCCTGGGAGAGGACGGGAGAAAGGTCAAGCCAATTAAACCTATATAATTTTGTGGAATATTCCTCATGTGGCTGCAAGTTAGAAAAGGTCCTGGAATAAAATAAGTTGCAATTGGCCAGGAGTCTTAGAGCTGATTCTCAAGTTTTGAGGAATTTCCTTCAAGGTAGCAGGGTTATCAGAACTAGTATAAACAGGTTTGACTGCCAAAAATATACGCTCCACAAAGACTCAGGGAGCATCGGAAATATATCCAAAAATTAATTTATCTCAGTGGCTACTTGCAGTGTTTTTTATCCTTCTGAGTTTTTTGAAGGGATGATCGAGGCTACTGCAAGGCCATTTCCTCAACATATCAGACATTGGTGAACTGATCCTGGCTACAACTTCAAGTCATCACCGTAAAAAATCGTCACTGCCACAAAAGTTTTTAAGTTCAAAACTGCTAATTTCCGATGTACTATCCATTATATTCTACATTGTCACTATGTCACTCACTGGTCTTTCACAAAGGTATGTATACCCCCTCAACCACTTTGAAATGACAATACTATTTTTTATTTAATGTTTGATTTTTCATATTGAATAATATTGCTTTCCAGTTAGGTGTTTTTGTTTTCTTGGTAATTATGATCTCGAAATCTGATTTTTTTTTACTTTTGCAGCATTTTTATTATTAAAGGTTAGTCAGTTAAACTAACATTTTTGTTGGCTGATCGCTTAAATTCCTTCTGAAGAATTAATTTATTCTTTCATCTATTTACTTATTGCTTTGGCTTTGCCTTTTGTATTAGTCGCCATTTGTTTGATAGATCCTACATTTTTATACACATAGGGGCTGATTCCGAATCGGTAAACTAATCTGTAGAACCGACTCGAATCCGTAGCCCTTTCCGTACGACTCGTCCGATTACCGTCCGAATCCCATAGTATGATTCGTAGGAAAAATATACGACCGAATCGATGCAAACCGTACGGAAAGCAAGTGAAAATGCGTACGACAAGGACCCTCAAAGTGAACCGTACGAATCGTAAACATGGTGTACGACCCGACAAGTACGATCCAGACTGGGGAATCAGAATGCGATTCGTACGGAAAACGTTGCGTATGAGCGAGTCGTATCACTATTGTAATGGAGCCATACGTGAGAGTGTGTACCGCACCGTACCCCGGCGTTTATAGCATGTGTATGCACCATACCCCGGCATTCATGGCGTGTGTAAGCACTGTACCCTGGCATTCATGGCGTGTGTACGCACCGTACCCCGGCATTCATGGACGTACCGGGGATGCTGTTCAGGTCGGACTCTGCTTTTCTGGACGTTTTGAGCTCCCGTAGAAAAAGAGTCGTACAGAGTGTCGCAGAGACGAATCCAACTGCTGGGCTGGAAACTGCTGCTTAATTACTTACATATTGTGTGTTCCGGATACAAATCGCACGTATTTTTTAGTCGCACAGTTTCCGTACGTACGGGGGACGTTTACGGGTACGATTCGTACGGGAAATTTGCTCCGTACGGCTATTTGTAAAGCGATTTTACCGAATCTGAATCAGCCCCTGAGTGTTGAACTAGTAATACCAGTTTGTGTTTTCATATTTGGACCTTGTATTTTTTTGTTGCTCATATTATTGCCAGCATTCTCGCATTTCCGTGCATTGTTCTCTGTAAAGCACTCTGATGGTCTTTTGGCCTTGTACATGCTATTTAAAAACACTGAATAAACTTTGGTTAAGTTATTACGTTTTTTTAAAAAATCCTTGCTGTATTATTGTTTGCCTAATTGTTGCAGGCCGGTCAGAAGAGGGTGGGGTAGAGAGGTCTATATTTCCCAGGTCCCACGCTCAGGCGGTAACATACATTTATAGATTTTTAAGTCAAAGCTGCTCTACTCATTAATGATGAGACAGCTGGTGTGGCTAATAATACTAGATGGCACAAGATGTTTTCTCTTTCCCTCCAGGAAATATTTTTTACCTTGAAAAAAGCCCTCTTCTTCTGAAGAATCCACTTTGGCTTGTTATCCTGGGCACCACAAAAACTTTTGACATGCCTGGCTTATTGCTCATACATCAGCTGCACTCCTCTGTAAGAAGGCCTCACTGCCTCTGCCACACTAATTATGAACTTGCGATTCCTTACAGAAACCAATTTACCTTTGCAAGTGAGATTGCATTAGCCTGGAGGCTGGAGTTTGGCTGCTTCCAAGATGGCTAGCTTCCATTGAAGCACTTCCACTGCCCGGAACCTTCCACTAATCATTGCTGGGCTTGGGCTTCCTGATGGCGGCCGCATAGGGGTACAGTCACAGGAGCGGCACTGCAGGGCCCTGATTAGTCACCTCCTGGAACAGTCACCTCAACTGAGAGTGTCCCAGCCTCATGGGCAACACTGGGGACTGGCATGGCTTAGTTTACACTTGGGTGCCATCCGAGATGCGGACAAGGAGCCCCTTCTGCTTTCCTGCCCTGGACAACACATGCAGATGCTACAGGCCTAGTGGCCTTCTTACAACCTTGCACACAAATTGCTGGCACTTGCCTGTGGGAGAAGCCTAATCTGCATTTACGCCCTGCAACCACTTGGAACCGGATCCTCCTCCACTCACCCATCAACACCAGCTCACAACACATCTGGGGCCTTATTACAGCCAGCATGCTCCTCAGCCTGTTGTTTGCAACCCTGTTCCCCAACTGCCTGTGTCGAGGACAGGGAATATCCATCTTGCCGAGGACTGTCCATGGACTCACAGTGTGGGGAGATGTCCCAATGGGGCCTTGAGTGATAGCAGCCACTTGGATCTCCCTCAATCGCCCGGTCGGGACACATGTGGCATCATGTGCTTACTCTGATACTCTAACTCTGGGGGGAGTCTAGATACTTGTATGACCTGTCCTGGTAGAGCTCTGCCTTTATACTGCACAGGTAGTACATGCTTAGACTCACATCCCCACTTACCTGGTCCCATCTGGCCTTATCCCAGCTACCGGACCAGATGCCAAAAGAGAAGGAAACATAACAGCTCCTTTTTACAGACATTGTGGCTGGCAAGTCGAAGCAACCTACCACTATCGCAGCAAATTTCACATTGGAAATGCTAATGAGGGAGCTCATAGATAATAAGTCAACCATGGACTCAATGCGTGAGGACACTAAGGGCCTTATTTAGATCTTGTCAGACTGATTACTCGGTCATAGCGGTGACTGATATCTTTTCTGCTGGAACATAAATCCCATTATGTCGTATGGCATTGATATTTCAGCGGACAGGATTTCCGTCACCCTTGTGACAGAGTAACAGTCCATCAAGATCTAAATCAGGCCCAATATTTTCAGCTGCTGAGCTGAAATCTTCGCAGTGTTGATTTGGGCGCATTTAAAGTGGTGCTGGATGCCAGCCATAGACCATAAAGTGGAGGCCATGGTGGACTGCCTGGCTGTATTGGAAACCGGCCCGTATGTTCCAAGAGAGGTATAGCACCTGCCCATGAAACTGGTGGAGGTAGAGTATTGCAGCCAAAGGAACAATGTTTGTTTCCTTGGGATGCCAGAGAGGGTGGAAGAGAAGGATATGGACAACTTTCTAAGGACTTTTCTCCCAAAGCTTACAGGCTTGATGTTCACACCCTAGCAGGAATTCCAAAGTGCTCACAGAATACATGTTAGGGTGGGCGCATGATGGAATACTCATAGGTTGATCATTGCATATTTTCATTGTCACCAATAGGCCCAACAACTCATCACGACGACTAAGTGTTACAACAGACCCTTCTTGTATAAAAGTGCCAGGATCCATATTGCAGCTAACTTCTCATGATACTGTGAAGCAATGGAAGAAATTTCTAGCACTGCGGCCGAAACTTTGGAAACTGGAAATCTACTGGGGATCTTTGGAGCCTGCTACCATGTTGCTTACCATCAATGACAGAAACAGGGAATTTGAGGACCCAGAGGTTCTCAAACTATTCTTGGCCTTCTTGGATATGACACCCATGGACATCCCGACAACAGTGGACAGAGAGAATGACAAGGAGGGTTGAGAATTGGCTTCTCATCATGACCATGGACAAACAGTCAGTGATTCTTCCTAAAAGCACAGAAGATTAGCCACTGTGTTGAAAAAATGGGAAGACAAGGTGCACAGGGCTGGTTGGCTTTTAAGATTAGGGGCTGGGACAAATCATATTACCAGATCAAACCCTGAGTTAGAGGCTTCTCGGGAGGTGACTGCAGGAGTTATTGGAGTCTCTCCTGCCGCTGTGCTTGGTAAGATCTACCTGAAGCCATTTGAAGTTCGACAATATTGGCAATCAAGTGATATGTGCTGTCCCAACTGGGATAGTTGTCTGCCCTGGATTGCCCTTGAGGGTGCTTCCCTCAATTGGCAATGGCTGTTTCAATGTGCCTACCTTTATTGATGTGCTTTGCAGCTCTGTGTGGGATGCCTAGAAGGTTTATTTTATAAGTTGGTTCATGGAGGCCATCACAGACATGTCCAGTAATAAAGATCCTGGGGAAGATGGTTTCCCTGTTGAATTTGATAAAATCAACAACCAATTGTTGGTGCCTCTGCTCCACAAAGTCTTTAAGGAGACCAAAAACACTGGCTCATTGGCACATTCCATCCAGAGTTTAATAGGGGGCTTATCTGCCTTATACTGAACCCGGACATATATTCCACCCAATGTTAAAATTATCACCAATATCACGTATAAAGACAGACATGAAAGTGTTTGCAAAAGTGCTAGCTAACCAGCATAAAAAGTTCACCCAAGTCTGATACATGCCTTGCAAGTGGGAGATATGGCTGGCCACTCATCGAGAAACCACATACGCATCTTAACGAATATCTTTTGGCATGTGCGCAATGACCCTCATGACAAGTTTCTGCGGACAGACGACGTGGAAAAGGCCTTTGATTGGGTTGAATGGGGGTACCTCTTCCTACAATGAGTAGAATTGGGACTAGCCACAACTTCCTGACAATAGTTTGATTATTCTATACTGACCCTACGGCGCAGATTCACTACAGAGGACTCATGTTGCAGGCCTTCCATATACATAAAGGGATGTGGCAGGGCTGTCCATTATCCCCCCCTACTGTTTTTATTGGGCATGGAACCCTTCATGGCTAAAATTCACCAGTTTTATCACATCTAGGGCATTGAGACACTGCGTCCTAAAAGAAAATAAACCTATACCCTGATGATATTTTACTTTTAGTCACCTTGAAAGTTTGATACCGCACTTGATCTCTATCAATTATGTTTTTACTGTCTTTTCTGGGTATACAATTAACTGTACTAAAAGTGAGGCACTCCTGTTGACGTCCCACAGGAATAGACCTATATATAATGGCTTTGACTTAACATTGAAGGCTTCTGGGCTGAAATACCTTGGTATCCTGGTCACAATGGCCTTGCACATTTGGTGGCAGATCATTTGCAACCCCTGATGACAAAGATGGAACATGACTTTCTACGCTGGTCTGCTCTACAAGGTTCACTCTGGGGCAGGGTACAGATGGAGATGATGGTGACAGCTCCCAGGTTGAATTATGCTCTCTGTATGCTGCCACTTATGGTCCCCAAGGAGATATATTGCACCCAAAATAAAGGCATTAAGTCACTTATCTGGTTGGGCAGGAAACCCCATATCAAGCAAGCACAATTACACACAGCTAGTAGAGCCAGAGAGCTGGGACTACCAGGCATGCACCTGTACTACCTTGCACACCATCTATCAGAACCGGTCACTTTTTGCTGCCCACTGAGGACGAACTGATGTGGATGACACTGGAATGTAATATGGCACAGGCCTCAGTGGATTTGGGAATACTGTATGATACTTGTGCTTTTAAGTCACTTTCCTGTCCTCTTACTCTTAAGGCGGTTTGGTGAATATTGAAAAACTCTTGTAATCTACTGACAACATACAGCTACATCCATAAAGATGCGCCACTCTTGTCCATTGGGGGTATTACCATAGGCTGTGCAGTGATTAGGTGACAGTTATGGGAAGAGAGAGGGATTCATACTATTGATGACCTCCTTACTGAAGATACTGTTTGGTCTTTTGAGATGCTTTGATTAGACTTTGTGTTGCGTCAGTCGGAACTGTGGAAGTACTGGCAACTACGGCACTGTCTTTGTGGTAAACTGGAATGGGAACCTATTCTTCACTCTAAGTTGCCCCTTCTGGACTAAGTGAAAAAATGGGGACTTTCCAGGGGCACTTTCTCCAACCTACACCAGATCCTCATTAATAGTTTGTACTCCTATAATACCCAGCTGCTGATCAAAAATTACTGGCTGGAGTGGCGAGATGTAGTTTATTTGGACGAGAGTTGGACTAAGCTTATGGCTTCTCATGACTGCTCCCTGTGAGCGGCCCGGTTGATGTACTCCTATTTCCAAATCCTCAGCAATTGGTATTGGTCCCCATGTAGGTTATGCAGGGCTAAATTGCTATTAAATGATGCCTGCTGGAGGTGTGCTGAAGTGGGTTGCAACCTTTATCACATACTGTGGTCTTGTCCTCACTTTGCTACATACTGGAGTGATATATGAAGGATGCTTCATGCCAGTAGCCATGACCACTCTGTAGACACTGTCATAATCACTGTTTTGCATGGTATTTTGGACACTGAGGACACCATCTACCATTGGTGGAGATGGATATTGACTGCCCTCATGGTTGCAAAGATATGCATGTTAAGACAGTGGCATTCCCCGCTGCCTCCTTCGTACCGAGAGTGTATGACTGAACTTTATAGATTGGCCACATATGAAAGGAAGGAGTACAAATAAGATGCAAGAACAAATGCACTTGTTTGATAATATATGGGGGTCCTTTATACAACTCCAGGAGCCTTAGAATGGGTCTTGGGTGCCAAGCCCCCCTTTTTTTCTTTTTGGTAGCACACATACCGCTCCAGACATGAGTATAGTAAGGGAGCACTGCACCGCTTGATGGTTTAGGTGTCTTTGATTGGGCTGGGACAATTATGGCTTACATCAGGTATCACATCCACGCTTGTCCAGGAAGGAGTTCAGGGGAGGTGGGAGAGAGGCACAGGTGTTCTACCAGTAAAGATGAAATGTATCCTCCATATATCAGTCATGGGTGGAGGGTGTACTCATGTACGTACCCGCTTTTCTGGGGAAGGGATGGATAAGTAGCTTTCATTTCCTGATGCTATCATTCTATATGGCTCTGGTTGTAATCATTGTTATAGTGCTGTCTGTAGGGTGTGATACATACTCGCTATGTTCTGGATTGTGAGAATTTAGAGGAGATGTGTAAATCGATGGTACATGTGTTACATTTTCCGTTTTCCCTTTTTCTCTTCTTTTTTCCTTTTTGCTCCTTCTAATCTTTGACTATGCCTTTCTAAGTTAGATCTTAATGCTTTTTCCCATGTAAACGTGCCTGTAGTTCCTACAATGGAACTGTATGCTTTGACTTGAAATATCAATAGAGAAATGTGACAAAAAAAGTGATTGTGTTAGTTTTCTGGGAACTAAGTCACACTCCTCCAAAATTGTGCCCTCCCTCCAGCCTCCATACACTTACACTCTGATTGCCCAGAGCAGACTGCTTGAAATGAGTGAGCCTTGAGGAACTGCACAGACAAAAACTGAACAAAAGGCAAAAGTAAAGGACTGGAATGGAAGTATTTGAATTTGAGAGTTGAGGAGGGGCTTAGGTAAAAATAACATGAATTCAGCGATGTTCAAGGAACATTGAATGTTCAATACTGTCGAAAGCAGCAGATGTGTCTTGAAGGTCCTGGGCACAGATGCTATTGCCATCTGCTACCATCTACAGGCCATCTGCAATAGATGACTAGACACACTCATCTCCATGATGAGGGAGGAACCCAAACAAGAAGTCGTCAAGAAAATCGAGAACTCACAAAGCTAGCTAGTAACAGCAATTCCAGTTAGCTTCACTGCAGAAGGAAGAAGGAGAACAGGATGAAAATTGCCTCTTTTTTGGATTTAAATCTGGACATCTGAAGAACTGGGTTACAACAGCTTGCCCAGGTTGCTTAGGCACTATCCTTGATAGAAGTGAGGTAATGATCGGCTGATGAAGACAGAACACGGTCAACTGGGCTATTATTCACAAACATTCCTGCACAGTTTAAAAAGAGAACTAAAAATGAGCCCAGAAATCAATCCCATTACCTGTTTAGATAATGACAATTAATCAGTACGAAATACAAAATTGGAAGCAGTAAAACAAGAAGAAAGAGTAACATGCTTGAGAATCTGATTTGTTGTTGAAGTCAGAGATCCAAGCAGAAGCAAAGCAGGCTAGCAGTATCTATTGTTAAGGTTCAGTAGGGAGACATTTCTATCACGATTTTATATCCTCCCTGGCGGCAGATTAAATTTCAGTTTTATTCATAATTCAAGCCCTATTTACCACCTGCTCTAGTCACATGTTAAAGTCATCACAGCTAGAACACAGGTCCGAACTCAGGAAGTCAAGCATGGTCCAAATCACTGACTTTGAAAGAGTTTGCAGCTCAGCAGTCATCAGCTCTTTGCCAAAAATAAAAGAAAATGAGTTGCACAATAGAACTAAATATTTAAAGAAGTAACACTGAAAGGATCCCACCTTAATGATGAAATAAAGGGCATGACCTTTCATGACTTATGGGTATGAACAACAGAAAAAAACGGATGTAAGATATGCAGTGTAATATGAATTTACCATGGGCAACACCAATCAAATACATCCCCAAATGATTTTTCTTGGCTGGGTGGGTTGAAAAGTATTCCATCCAGGACTGAGACTTCCATAGGGCAAGATAAGAGAGCAGACTTGTGGCACTTCTGATAGGGAGTACCAAATGTGTGCAAAAGGCCTAAAATCATCGTTTTTTTCAATGTATATGGATCACTTCAGCAAACACACTGTTCTTTTTCCAGTAGAACTGGAAATTCCTAAACCATCCCAGCCTTCACTCATCAATTAAATTATCTGAGTAAAATCAAGGGATTCAAGGAAAGAATCGATGAAAAAACTGTGGGGGATATTCACAAGAACGTGTGTTAAACATCACCAGAGTTTGCTAATACAACTTTTCACATCGCACCCTATCGCGAGAATATCACTCCTTGTCAACGTGGAATTCACAACAGGGCAGTGCCATGCAATAGTCCGCCGATAACGCAGCCAATTTCCGCAAGACAACAATCTCGACGGAGATAAACAAAAAAAACACAACACAGAAAAACGTGTGATGAGCACATTCGCGTAAGTATATGGTCTTCTGAAGACCTGTGAAGTACGCAGGTGCGGCTGTGTGTGTGCCCGGGAAGCTGTTTCAGCCCGGGCTGGCCCACGCGACCTGGGGGGGCTGGGGTGTTTGCGGTGAGCATTTGTTGCAGCAATGGTAATGAAGGCAGGGGGAAGGTGAGTGGAGGATAAGAACCCTCCATATGGTGTGATTTAAGAGTGATAATGGCCAGTCCTCCCTTATCCACCGGAAATCCACACGGCCCCCATGTGGGGGCTGGAAGGACTGGGAAAAAAGATTATTGGCTGTGTCTCTGCACTGCAGTCAATTGCACCCCCAGGTTCATCTACAGGACGTGCACTTCAGCCATGCGCGTGGTGATGTGAAGTAGGCTGGCACCCCGCCTCCATGCAGCTGTCCCCAGCAAGGCACCCTCCGGGGTCCTGCTCAGATCCTCACACCGGAGGAAGGGTGAGAAGGAAGAGGAGGGGGCAGCTGAGGCCAAACAAAGCACGACTCTCCAAGTCATGGGGGGTTGTTTGGGCAGTAAAATGGGGGAAGGCCCCCTACTTCCACTGCTCTAATGCCAGGAGTGATGCCAGTGTCCCCAGCTCTTGTGTCCCCTAAGGCCAGGCCCCTCACCACCACTCCTGGGATCTGCTGCTTAGGGCAAGGCCTGCTCCGCCTGGCTGCTGGTGTCAACCACAACTCCGATGCTGCAACTCATGCTTCTCCCAGGATCGGGCCTCCAGGTGTCTCTGTGCCCATGTTTACATGCCCTGGTCTGCAGCCGATGTTAGCCAGCACTGCAGGAAACATCTCCCCTGGGACCCGGCCTCAGGCGGCCTCTTCAGGGGCCACCATACCATGCGGGGCACACTCCGCTCGCCTACTGCAGCCAAGCACTCAGCCCCCACTGCACATGGCACCCCACCCAGACATTGGTCTTGTTTCTCCACCAGCAGCCGGGGAAGAACGGGGCACAAAACAGGCACCTGTGGGTCTTCTGTTGTGTCTCTTGGCTGTGTTCCCTTTCATGCAGCAGGTAGTCGTCCTGCTTAACACCAGCAAAAGGCAGTTGTAAAATCACTTCTACTAGCGCGGCTTATCACCGGTTTTTGTTTCGCTTCGCAGATCTGGCAGTTTGTTGTGAATGTTGTGATGTTGTTTTTTCCTGTGTTTTTGCAGAGGAACGCCTACTCTGCATCTCATTAGAGTTATTTGGTGGTGTCCACCGTGGAGATAAATTTGGGGGCAGTTATCACAGGAATACTGGTGTTGTCTGCAGTTTGCACCAGCTTGTGAATGGGGTGTTAATTCTATCACCACTTTTGATGCCTTAAAGTGGGGATAATTTGGAGTTAATTCCTTGTGAATATGTCCCAAAATGTCTCTATTCACAAAAGTTTCACCAATGAGTGATTTATTCCTGTTAATTCAAGGGCAAGTCAAAAGTAAGTTGAGAATACGTTAGATCTTGTCACAGAAACATATCTGTGTTTTGACCAGAAGACACTACATGGGCAAATAAAGAGCAACCACTGTGACCACCCTATTCATGGGTATGACTCAATTATCAGCAAGATTTTCAAGTCACCTCCTGTTGGTATGTAATTGCTTTGCTGCATTTAAAAGTTATTTTAAAAAAAGTACTACTTCAATAACAATAATGTAGCATGGGGGAGCTTACGTTTCCAAAGGATCTCTTCAGCGATCACCGGTTCTGACAAATGGCAAAGATGTATATGTTTGGTCGCCCACTGGCCCAGATTATGATCAAGGATGAACTCAGGAATATCAATAGTCTGGTGGGCGGGAAGCATGAGAGTCCTGCGGCTGTGCAGTAAAAAGACTCAAAGAGCCTTTAATACTGCCCCGCCGTGGGACCACCACAGTGCATCACAGCACGGCATGAACTTTAAAGACCATGTGGGGTTGGAACTGGGGGATGCTTGCACACAGGGGGGCTAAGCATGTGCCCCCCTGTACGAACGTAACTTCATGGAGTGTCTGTGGGGCCCCCTTTTTTTACCCACACCAGCTTCTACATGGCGATACTGACCGCCATGTATGACTTGCAGTCGGAAAACTCAAAATATACATGGTAGTGCCACAGCAGCACAGCCAGAATATTCGGAGTCCCAGACTGCCGCACCACATTCCCTGGCAGTTGCAGTGGTCAAATGGTGGCCCGATCACCAAACGTGAAATACAGCAGTTGAACCGCCAGTTGGGTGGTGCCTGGATCACCAATGCCAAGTCTGAACTGGGGTGGCAGAGTGGGCTAAAGAACGGTGATGGATTAAACCCAGATCTGTTGACTGGGTGTAAGTCTTTGATTGGTTCAGATGCTCCGTCCATCACCACCCCCTTTTGTACCACTTTGGATCACCAATGCGGCGCCCCCATGAGTGACCGCCAGATTGGTAATAAGGCTCTTAGATTCGAACCTCTGCCCTATCAGTCCGTGGGTGGACTGACTCTCCAGAAGCACGATCGGTTTTTAGTAGTGCTCAGAATTGTGGGGAATTCAGGTAAAAATTGACGTGTGATCATGAATATTAATAATGTGAGAATTAATATCAACAGTCCGAAAATTAACAGCAAAAGTGGTTTATGGTTTTGTGCGTTCATCAACGTGCATGTACATAGCTGTACATCTTATGTTACAAAATATATACTTATAGAAAAGTATGAGATTTGTCTTGTTAACGGACAGGTTAAATAGACCTTGAGTCTCACTTTGTGTCCCTGTAGAGAGCCCATTCCGAGAAATTGTTTTATTTTCTGATTTTGTTTTCCCCCCTTATTTCTCATAGTTAGAGGATTTTCAGGTCACAAGCTCCAAAGAAATGTCACTGCTTAAAAAATACGCTATTATTGAAAAAGGAACCGCGCGCAAGAGATGCACTTCGAGGACAGTTGGCTTATAAACTACCCAGATGGCGCTGAAAAGCTGTCTGCATCGGTACCATTTCTGCTGTTTAGCTGGTTGTTCCGAGGAGGCCCCGGCGGTTTTGGCACGGATTCCTATTTATAACAATTGTTAGGATGCTCTGGGGCTGCCTGAGTTATCTCATCTTCTCAAAAAGCCTTTTGCTGTTGGCTCGTCTTTTAGCGCGAGAATTTTGTCCACAATCTGCTCGTGAGAACGTTTCCAGGAGGAATTCGATCCAACCGCCTCGTACAAAAAAGCGCGGCTGCTAATTGCAAAGCTTTCGGTGCAAAGTCACGTGATGCCTTCACGAGCCTATTGCGAAGTACTCACGGTGCTAAAACCATATTCAATAATTAACCACCGTAGCCCCTTATGCTGAATTAAAACTGCCCCCATTCCCTCAGATCCAGCTTTGCCTTTGCAGTATTTCCTTTATTTAATCGGTGTTTTTCCTGTCATCATCTTTTTCTTAGTAAACCGCTAGTAAATAATGCAGTTCAAATCACCCTTAAATCATTTGGCATAAAAGACAGTAAGTTGATGAAATATTTAATTATCAATCTAAAGCATTGTCATTTTGCCGAAAAATTGTATTCATTTCATCCTCATTACAAACTCAAAATTCTCGAAGCGCCTTTGTTGGTTGAGGAAAATGATATTTGTACCATCTACATTGTCTTTAACACGGAAACACGGAAATGAAGTCTGTTGTTATGCATGGCCCTGAAGTGTCTTTAAGGCAGTGCAGCGCGTGTAACCCACAACGAAACTAGCCTTGGAGAGGTCTCGAATAGCGTTTTGAATGACTCTGCACCTGCAGAGAATTCTACACTTGAAAACTCAATTGCTCATAGCATGTCACTCTTAAATATGCATTTTATTGTTGTATAATTAACAAACCCCTAAAGTTTGACGTCAAAACAGGAAATTAAGTTTTAATGCTTAGGTAAATTAACAGCTATTGCTTAATTGCAAAATTTATTTTGCGTTGCAACAACACGTCCTCCAATCCATCCTGCTGCCTAAATATTTCAATTGTTTATTTTTATCAGGGCACATTGGATCCTATATTTCCGTGTCCTGATTATGTGTTGTTTCTGTGGATGATTTGAATTTGGCAGTTTTATGATTTTACATTTTTTTTAAATGTGTATCAGCCATATTTGGTACTTTGGTGTAATGGTGGAAACAATAGCTGCACCTCCCCAACACGAAATATAGCTCATTCACTCAAAAAACTCAGTTGAAAGCCCTTGTTGAAGTATGAAAAGATTTCTTGATTTTCAAGTTGTTTTATATTTACAATATCTGTTTTTTTAATTGATTCTTTTTCTAGGTTTTCCGATGTGTTACTGCAGGGTTAATAAAAAAAAAATGCTGTTTGATTGCTTAATTTACATGGGCTCCCCATAATCTGCTACCTGGCAATATATGCAGCATGTGTAAAAAATGATTTTTTTGTAGTCCTCATATCACCACGGATAAGAACCTACCAGATTTCAGACATTCCTCGTGCTCAATATCGGGCTCAGATTCATTCAAGATTACTGGGCTATATCAAGTGACCTCAACCTCCCCAGCCTTACTGAATTGAGAGGGTGTTATTATTGGACGGGGAAAACTCATTATATCTTTAGCAGTTCCCAAAACCCTCCTTCTACATTCCCATTATTCCTCCTTGTATCCAGTTCTTTAAAGAAGACCACACATCTCTTCCAGGCTTACCAGGTAGGGCCAAGAGCTTGGGGACAAAGCTTACATATTTCCCTTCTTGCTTAAAGAATTAAGTAAAAGATCAGGTAATGGCATTTTACATGGAGAATGGGCACTCCCATGTCCTGCTGCATTATCCCAAACCTGATTAAAGCGGTGCTTACCTCTGTATTAGTTTTCAAGGAGTGCGAGATAGTCTTACACACTGCTGTCCAAAATTCTTCCAGTTTCGGGCAAGTGGCAAACATATGCATATCGTCCACCTTTCCAGTGCCACACTGCTTACATTTTGAGTAAAAATTGATGAATCTTATTAGAACAATACCCGTCCATGTAAACAGACCCACAGCTATACTTTTCATCCTGTTCAGATTCATAACTACATTCTAGGAAAATGGCTATGTACAATAGTGAGAAGCTAGTTTGGATTATTCCAGGGAATTCATGGACTACTGGCCCTCAATTGTACCAACTGGGGCTATTTACTGTCGGTGTCCTGGTGGTTCTGTAGTACAGGTCCCCACCATCACACCCTGCACCACTTTTAGCATCTGGCTCACAGGATACAGACCAGGGCAGTCCAAACATGACTTGAGAGGTGCTGAGGACCAGAAACTCAGCAACAAAAATGAAAGCATTCAATACATCAATGTCCTGCCAGTGCTTTTACTTAAAAAAAATGGTGCTTTAATCCACACACAAATATATTACACACAACCCTGACTCATTGTATTTGCCCGGGATGTTTCACAATACAAAAATCAAACCTATTGCCTTTCAAGTTAATCTTCACAAAACAAACAGATGCCTATTGCCTTTGACAGAAGCTTTTTCCAATGCAGGGGAAACGACCTATTGCTTTGACAGTGCCTTTTAATGTTACCAATCAAAGGTTTCCTGCCTTTAGCATATGGTTTACACCATATAAAAAAAGCCTAAAAGATTTATCACCACTTTTCGCAAAAGAAAAATTAGGCCCTCTGTCTCCGTGTTTGCTTATTCATAATATGCTAAGTCAGGCCTACTGCCTTTGACATTGCCTTTCTCTTTATACGAAACTCATAAGTAAGACAGACGTAGCAGGTTTAATGTAGGGTCTTTCACAGGCTTGTCTCCCAGGGGGTACCAACCTTAATGATGGAAGGAGGCAGACTACAGCCTAAACCACAGATAGGATGGGCAAGCTCAAATGCAGAAAGTCATATAGTTGATCACAAATGCTCTTCTCAATGAGGGAGGTATGCAGCCGAGCCGAGGGCTACACCTTTGCACACAAAGCAGGGTCACGTGAAGAAGAAAAAAAAAAGAAGTCACTGCAGGAAGGAAGTAGGTTTGCAATTAGTGTAGCCACCCAGCTCACTTGCACTTGTTTTAGAATTTCCCACCAGTTATCTCTGGTGAGGGCTTCTAGGCACTGGTTTCTGTGTCTGACCTCCTCTCCTTTGGCTGACAGTGAGCTTCCTATAGGTATGGTCAGCAGCAGGGCTGATGGGCAGCCCTTTACCAAGACCTTCTGACTTGTTCACATCCGAGAGGAATGGGAGACCACACAAGAAGGGCTCACACAAGTCTGGTTGAAAGAGTTGGATTGGCTAGAATGGCACTCAAACTTGTATTTCCAAGTCCTTGCAGTTGAGTAATCTGAATTCTGTTCGGAGTCAGTAATTCCTTAAAGTTTAAAAATCCAACCAATTAGGTTAGGAGCAAAGTGTCCTTTCTCAGAGTGGTTTCAGGAATGTGCACCCCTTAAGGTTTTCCCGGATTATTTGTGGAGGCTACTTTTGCTGTTTAGCTGTCTGTGTAGAACCCTCAGACACCTGTTTTGCTAGTAACACTTGTGTAATCTCTCAGACAGACCCTGCAACTAAAAGAAAAGCAGAGTAGGATTCGTAGGGGGTGTGTGGCTGTCCTTGTTGTCCTCTAAAGGCTGCAAGCATCCTCAATCTTACAAATATAAAAGTGTTCATGATTGGTGAAGAGTAACACAAAAGATAGGTGTCACCAGGAGCACCGAGGAGACTGCCATACCTGCCCTGCAGTGGTGTCTCAGAGTGGGAACCCCAGGTTCCTGAATGCAGCTTGCTAAGCTTTAGCCTCCCACTGCAGGACACACTGTAAGTGCTCACATAATCCTGCTTTGGGAGATGCACACAAGCACACCAAGAAGCCCAGGCCAAGAGTGGGCCTACCTGCAGCAGTCAACAGCCAGAAGAAGCTTTTCTGGACCATCCTTATTTTGTTGGGATTTTTCTCCACTCAGAAGCATCTATGTGAGTTGAAGTGTTTTCTCTATTCCTTTTTATTGCCTTTTCCATCTACCTGTGGGGAGTTCCATAATCTCCTATAGTTTAAAACTTTAATAATTCCGCCATTTATAACCATGAGCAAAAGGTAGACTGAACCCAGGCAGGAGGAATAAGTACAATAATCGGTTATTGGCTACTGATGTTTCAATTAATAAATTGACCTCCTTGCTAGATGAAGTGGAATCATTGTCGAACAATAAATCAATGCCTGTGTGTGTATAAACCCTATCTGGTGCTGCCATTTCCCCAATGTGATCCCTCGAGTGATGCCTCAAGCAGATGTTGACTGTTGACAAACTGCAGGCACTGCCAAGCCAGTGCACGGAGACTGAGATATAGGGCACTCACAAGGAACAGTCAAGGGGCTTTTGCAGTCATGGTGCTAGACCTAAACAATGCATGCCATCAGGCAGTGGACTTGCAAAGAAAACGGGTTTTTAAAACCAGTCTGACAAACAATTTAAAGCTTTTATAGACACTATGGATCTATATGTGAAAAGAGCTATTTGGAAAGACATCTAAGTCTGCAAGTTCCAGTATCCCTAATGAAATGCACTAAGAACACAATCATTAGCCATTACGTGTAATGTGCCTTGATCTAACCAATTTACTGCTTTACTAGATCTTGTCGATGAAGTTTGTACTATTTTAAATAACACATCAATTTGGCCACATCTATCCCTCCTCTTAATGCAGTTGTTCCAAATGTTTGCAATAGCAACTAAAGATTACACTGTTAGTCAAAACAATAGTTGCAAAAATAGACACTCAGGTGTGCCCCCTTAATATCGAAGTCATAATATCAATGGTACTAAATATCAACAACAGAATATATTAAGTATATTTATAGTGAGGCAAACAATGTCTGTTATTATTTTATCGAATTGCTATTGGTATAATATGAATTTAAAATGCCTAAGTTTGAAATATTATTGTTTTTAATATTGTTTACGTGTTTTATTGTGGTGTGTGTGTATATATATACATATACATATATATATTAACTGAAAAAAACATAGGTTTCAGGCCTTATATAGTTAGGAATTAGCATTTAAAAAAACCTTTGAAATTCACTCAAAAAACTATAAGTTTTAGGGGTGTTATAGTTAGATGGACATTTCACTGATACAAAACCATTGAAATTGCTCCTATATAGTTAGTTGTACTAACTATATTTCGCGCACCCGCAATCCACTGCTGATGATGTCACATATTACATCATTCATTACACGGTCAGTGACATCACTGATGACATCTCAAATGACATCAATGATGACATCACTGATGACATCATCCAGTGAATGTGGTTTGCTTCGTTATTTAAATATGCATTATATATATAGTTCATTTGACAGCATGTATGAGTGAATTTACAGGTAAGTGATTAGATGTGTGTATACATCTAGGAATCAATGAGTGGGTTTTTAGATACTTGTATGGCTGTGTCAATGGATTCAAATATGATACTCTGTATTTTACAAAGAGTGCTGAAAGATTTTACTAGTGTACGAAAAGGTCTAAGTGATTGTCACGTGGATGATGTCATCAGTGATGTCATCATTGATGTCATTTGAGATGTCATCAGTGATGTCACTGACCATGTCAATATGTAATATGTGACATCATCAGCAGTGATTTGCGGGTGCGCGAAATATAGTTAGTACAACTAACTATATAGGAGCAATTTCAATGTTCTTGTATGAGTGAAATGTCCAGCTAACTATAACACCCCTAAAACTTATAGTTTTTTGAGTGAATTTGCAAGGTTTTTTAAATGCTAATTCCTAACAATATAAGGCTTGAAACCTATGGTTTTTTCAGTGAATTTCAAAGGTTTTTTAAAAGCTAATTCCTAACTATATAAGGCCTGAAACCTATGGTTTTTTCAGTGAATTTGCAAGGTTTTTTAAATGCTAATTCCTAACTATATAAGGCCTGAACCCTATGGTTTTTTCAGTGAATTTGCAAGGTTTTTTAAATGCTAATTTCTAACTATATCAGGCGTGAAACCTATGGGTTTTTTCAGTGAATTTCAAAAGTTTTCTAAATGCTAATTCCATTAGCAAGTAACGTTTAAATATGTTAATATCCTTGTGGGACCACCCGAGCAGGCCTAGGGGGTCAGGGTATTTCTACCCTGCCCCCTTTTTGCGTTCTACACGTTTGTTTTTCTGCTTCTTTTGTGCCTCGGTCTACCGAGCACAAGATGGCTGCCCAAACTTCCTGGTTTGGAGTGTTCACAGCCAATCAATGCAGCCCATGCTCGGAAAGGTCCGCGCTCGCTCCTTATTTGCTGGCAGTCGTCTGAAGTATTAAGGCCACACCCCTTTTTACACCATCTTGTTTCTCAGGAGAACTGAGGCAAAAGAGAGCCCAAACCAAGAGTGGAAAATGTGAAAAGGGGGCAGGTTAGAGACCCCCTGACCCCCTAGTCCTTCTCAGGGGGTCCCAGAAGGACCCACAAGGGCAAAAAAATCCATCGATTTTCCCCCCCAAAAATAAAAAATGTTTCCCCTTTTTTCTCGGCCCCCGCTTGACGAATCCCCCCGAAACTTTCAGGGACGGAGCGAAGCGTAACAAGCCATCTTCTTTGAGAAAATCGCATACATTCATTAACCGGTGCCAAAGTTATTCCCAATAGAATGTTGCGGATTACCTGTGAAAACTAGGTCCTAACTATATATACCTACTGGCGAGCGCCAGTAGGTAATATATATGTATATATATACAACTAAGTAGGTATTACATATATAACTAAGTAGGTATTACACACATATATATATTTATTTATTTTCACGAAAAATACATAGGTTTCAGGGACGTTACAGTTAAAAATTAGCATTTAAAAAACCTTAGAAATTCACTGTAAAAAACACAGGTTTTAGGGGCATTATTGTTAGTTGGACATTTATCTTATACAAAAGCAGAGAAATTCAGACATTATAGTTCATTCAGCTAACTATAACTCGCGCCTCCGCAATGCACTGCTGAAGACGTCATATATTACATCATTCATGACATGGTCAGTGACATCACTGATGACTTCTCAAATGACATCACTGATGACATCACTGATTACATCATCCAGTGACTGTGTGTTTTTATAAAGTTTAAATATGTTTTATATATATGGCAAGGAGTATTGAAGAATGAGTGGGTGTATAAGTGTCTGGATGGATGATTTATCAGGTGTGTGACTGACTGTATAAGTGAGTGATTAAATGTGTCTTACTGAATGCATGGGTTAGTGACTGATACAGACATTCACACAGTTTAGTATGTCAGCTGGTATATAAGCGGTTGGATGGGTTGGTGAGTAGCTAAATGAGGAGCATATGGGTTATTGATTGGTTGTTTGATTCTCTGTATGGGTGCCTGAGTGTCTGTGTGGGTGGGGGGGGGGTGACTGTGCATAGATGTGTGAGTGGATCATTCACTGGGTGTATGGGTTCAAGAGTGCATCGGTGAAGGACTGTATGGGTGAGTGAGTGTGTGTATGGGTATGTATGAGTGAATGGATGCTTCAGTGGTACATGTGTGAGTAACTGCATATGTAAAGGGTAGTGTATGTGAGTGTTGAAATGTATAAATGACTATATGTGAGAGAGAGGGATTTTGAGAGTGGCTGTATGGATCAGTGTGTGCTTGTATTAGTTATCGTATAAGAGTGTAGTATGTGTTAGTGTATGTTTGAATATGTGAGGTGGTGTGTGTATACCTGTATAGGTGAGTAAATGGGAGTGTGATTGATTCTTTGTATGACTGACTAGATGTGTGAGTAACTCTATGGATGAGTGGCAGTGTGTGCGTGTCAGTATAGATTTGTGAGTGCATATGATAATGCCGTATTGATGGTTGACTGCATGTATGAGTTACTGTATGGGTGAATGAGTGGATGTGTGTGTAGACCTAGGAAATAGTGAGTGGGTATGTACTAACTGGTATTGGTGTGTCTATGGTTTTGAAAATGGTAGTCTGTATTTTAGAGTGGTGTATCAAAGGTTTTATTAGGGTATGAGGAGGTGCATCAGATTATCACATGGATGATGTCATCAGTGATGTCATTTGAGATGTCATCAGTGATGCCATCAGTGATGTCACTGACCATGTCATGAATGATGTAATATGTGACGTCATCAGCCGTGCATTGCGGAGGTGCGAGTTATAGTTAGCTGAACTAACTATAATGGCCGAATTTCTCTGGTTTTGTACGAGTGAAATGTCCAACTAACTATAACATCCCTCAAATCTCTGTTTTTTTCAGTGAATTTCTAAGGTGTTTTAAATGCTAATTTCTAACTATAATGTCCCTGAAACCTATGGTGTTTTCAGTGAATTTCAAAGGTTTTATAAATACTAATTTCTAACTATAACGTCCCTGAAACCTATGTTTTTTTTCAGTGAATTTCAAAGGTTTTTTAAATGCTAATTTCTAACTATGCCTACAAAGGTAGGGCATGTGGAGAAAGAGGAAGAAAAGCACAGAAATAAGCAAGACAAATGCATAAAGAGGCAACAGAAGTCCAGAAAGATAAAGAAAAGTGCAGGAAGAAGCAAGAGATGTGCAGAAAAAAAACAGAGGAACAGAAAGTCCTCCTGTGCATCCAACTTTTTGCTGACGGGTTCTGGTAGTAACTGACTCTGACTAACCTGGCCTAGAGCCAGTGCTATGCTAAAAGACACTTAGAATACAGTGAAAACACATGCATACAAGAGGGAACACTATGCATTGGGGTACCCCTGTGATTAGCATGACCTCCTCTGTAATTGCCACGAGTTAGTGCCTGGCTCATCGCATGAGTACATGGGTACTGACTGGATAATTAGAGTACTACAAGGAGCGTGCATGGGGAATTTATAAGTGCTTGGGTTTTGGCAGAGTGATTGGATAAGTACATAGTGCTTGCTTGGTGATTAGAAGAGTGCATGGGTAGTGACAGGGCGATGGCTGGGCTGCATGGGTAGTGCTCAAGGGAGTGTAGCAGTGCATGAGTTAGTGCCTGGGTCATTGCATGAGTACATGGATAGTGACTGGATGAGTACTGCAAGGAGAGAGCATGGTGAATTTATAAGTGCTTGTATTTTGGCAGAGTGATTGGATAAGTACATGGTGGTGACTGGGTGATTGGAGGAGTGCATAAGCAGGAACAGGGAGATGGCTGGACTGCATGGGTAGCGCTCAGGTAATTGTAGCAGTGCATGAGTTAGTGCCTGGGTCATTGCATGAGTACATGGGTAGTGATTGGATAATTAGAGTACTGTCAGGAGAGTCCATGGTGAATGTATAAGTGCTTGGCTTTTGGTGGAGTGATTGGATAAGTACATGATGCTGGATGGGTGATTGGAGGAGTGCATGGGTAGTGACAGGGTGATGGCTGGACTGCATGAATAGTGCTCAGGGGATTGTAGCAGTGCATGTGTTAGTGCCTGGGTAATTGCATGAGTACATGGGTACTGATTGGATGATTAGAGTTATGTTAGGTTATGCTATGTTAGGTGAAACTTCTTAAGCGCACTAACACCAGAGGTTTCTTGGCGCTAACTGACAGAACAAAAACAGAATCCCAAGGCAGAAACTTAACCAGTGCTGGAGAACAGAAACGTTTTTAAAAGCTTCCTGAATTGGAGTAAGGAACCATTAGATTTAATGACTATTGGAAGAGAATTCCAGAATTTAGGTGCGAGGTGGGCGAAGCGACGGTCCCCAACCTTGCTGGTTTTGACTTTCGGAGTGACAAGTAGGTGATGATGAGCTGACCGAAGGTTACGTGCAGGTTGGTACGGAGTGATCAGTGAGTTAAGAAAGGCAGGACTGGTGCAGTGGAGGGATTTGAACGTAAGACAGCCCAGCTTAAAGGCCGCAAGGAGCAGTGCATGGTGAATTTATAAGTGCTTGGGTTTTGGCAGAGTGATTGTATACGTACATGGTGTTCGCTGGGTGATTGGAGGAGTGCATGGATAGTGACAGGGCGATGACTGGACTGCATGGGTAGTGCTCAGGGTATTGTAGCAGTGCATGAGTTGATGCATAGGTCATTGCATGGGTGCATGAGTAGTGACTGAATGATTAGAGTGCTGCAAGGAGAGTGCATTGTGAATTTATAAGTGCATGGGTTTTGGCGGAGTAATTGCATAAGTACACACATGTCACATCAGACCCCGCCCCCTAACTTCACTACTCTGCAAACAGGCCCACTGGTGGGTTTTAAGTTGGGGGGATTAATTCCCCTTGAATCCTGAGGGTCCCTGGGGGCCAACTACCCCACCAGGTACCTCCAGTAAGCGTCACAGAGCTGCTTTGCAGAGAGGTGGTCGGAGGCCATGGCCCTTTTTACACCTCTCTGCAATGCAACTCTGTGGCGCTTACTGGACGTACCTGGTGGGCTAGTTGTCCCCCAGGGACGGTAAAGATTCAAGGGGATTTAATCCCCCAACTTAAAATGCACCACAGGGCTCGTTTGCACACTTGTCACATCAGGCCACGTCTCCTCCCTGCACCACTGTGCAAACACCCCCCCTAGTGTGTTGCAAATTGGGGGATTAAGTCCCCTTGAGTCCTGAGGGTCCCTGGGGGCCAACTAGCCCACCAGCTACCTCCACTAAGCAGCACAAAGCTGTGTTGCAGAGTGGT
Organism: Lissotriton vulgaris; assembly: GCF_964263255.1. Taxonomy (NCBI): domain Eukaryota; kingdom Metazoa; phylum Chordata; class Amphibia; order Caudata; family Salamandridae; genus Lissotriton; species Lissotriton vulgaris. The sequence goes on along the minus strand of NC_141696.1, from coordinate 976,710,801 downwards.
GTAAAAAGGGGGCGTGGCCTTGGACCACCTCTCTGCAACGCTGCTCTGTGGTGCCTACTGGAGGTACCTGGTGGGCAAGTTGGCACCCAGGTAATCTCAGTATTCAAGGGGACTTAATCCCCCAACTTAAAACTCGCTACAGAGTGCATTTGCACATTTGTCACATCAGACCACGCCCTTCCCTGCACTACTGTGCAAGCGCACCCCCATGATGCATTGTAAATTGAGGGATTAAATCCCCTTGAGTCTGTGGGTTCCTGGGGACCAACTAGCCCACCAGCTACCTCCAGAAAGCACAGCAGAGCTGTGTTGCAGAGTGGTGTAATAAGGAGCAAGGCCTCAGACCATTTTTTTTCAACGCAGCCCGTGGCTCTCACTGGAGGTACCTGGTGGGCTAGTTGGGCACCCAGATCCTCAGGATTGAAGGGGAATTAATCCCCCAGCTTAAAACGTGCCAATTTGGGCCCGGGACCCCATCCCCCGGTGCATAGCCATATTTTGATTTTTTCAAAACTATTTCTAAAGGAGGGGGGCTGCATGGCCCCCCTCCTTCGGCCTCTAGTAGCTCCAGGGACCCCATCCCCCTGGGCTGTTGCTCATTTAAAACATTTTTCAAATGTATTTATTGATGGAGGGGGCCGCATGGCCCTCCTCCTTGGCCACTTCTGGCGCCAGGGACCCCATCCCCCGTTGCAGGCCCTTTCCATTGGGGACCGTGGGGTGAGTCTCAATGCCCCCATGGTCTCCCTGGCTCCCCGCCTCCTGCGGGAGCCGGCATTGCTTTTCCTCATGGGGAGCTGCTAACATGCAGCTTCCCTTGAGGAAAAGCAATGCGGTTCGGATTTTTGTAAGCGAGAGCAGGAAACCTGCTCTCGCTTCCATTGGAAAAGCGTTTATTGTTTTGCCAATAACTTTGAGGCCGCTTGGTGAAGCTCACAAAAATTTTGAACTTGTTACAATGCTCACTTCGGCAGCTATCTTCAAAGTTTTTAGTTGATCCATCAAGTGGGGATCGAGAATTAGGGGGTGCTTAAAAGCATGTTTTCTCCAAGTTCATAATTTGGCAGGAAGGTAGATAGGTAGATGTTAGTTCAAAGAAGTGCCTTTACATGATCTGGTCAGAATATCCATGCAGTAGTTGCTGAGAAATGTAAGGATTTTGTAGCTATACAACTGAGGCCAGGTGGATCTGCGACCCCTTCTGATCTTGTGCCTGAGATATGATGGGCTGCCAACACTTCAAACAAGGAAGTGTTGGCAGCCATCTTGTGATTCGGTTGAACAGGAGGGGTAATTAGCCCCCAAGGACGTCCTTGGGAGCCAACTACCCTTCCTGTTACCTCTAGTAAGTCCCACACAGTGGTATTACTAAGAGTTCTTCGGAGGTCACGCCCCATTTCTCCACCATTCTGCAAACGTGGCTCGTTTTGTGCTACTGGTTGGGGGATTAAGTCCACTTTACTCCCGAGGGACATTGTGGGCCAAGAAGCCCTCCTGGTACCTCCTGTAAGTCTTACACAGTGGGATTTCTGAGAGATGGTTGGGGGCCTAGTCTCCTTTCTCCACCAGTCTGCAACCGACTCTACTAGTTAAAAAACATAGTAATTCACTGAAAAACACAAAGGTTACAAGGACGTTATAGTTAGGGTTAGATTTCACTTGTACAAAACCAGTGAAATGCGGCAGTTATAGTTAACTGAGCTAACTATAACTTACGCCCCTGCAATGCACCACTTATGATCTCACATATAACATCACTCATGACATGGTCAGTGACATCACTGATGACATCTCAAATGACATCACTGATGATATCCCGATGACACAATCCAATGAGAGTAAGTATTTTGTGAGAGATTATGATTGTTAAACATACATACTAAGGTACTACAAAACTTAAAGTAGTATACTAGGTGTACTACTACTTTAAATATATATCATGTGAGTGGCTGTGTGACTGTATGTATCCTTGTGCATATGGGTGTGTGAGTGGATGTATAAGTGTATAAGTGGTTGTGTGAGTAGCTGTGTGGGTGAGTGAGATACTGTTTGAGTAGCTGTATCGGTGAGTGAGTGGGTGTTTTAGTGGCTGTATGTGTGGGTGAGTGACAGTGTAAGTGGCTCTATCAGTGGGTGTGTAGTGACTGTGTGGGTGAATGAGTTGATGTCTGAATAGCTGTATGAGTAAGTGACTGGGTGTGTAAGTGGCTGTATGGGTGAGTGAGTGGCTATTTGAGTACGTGATTTGTTAATAGTGACTGTATTGGACATTGAGTGCCTGTGCGAATGTCTGTGTGGGTGAGGATGGAATGTGTGAGTGTTTGTATGGATATGTGAATGGGTATGTAAGTGGTTGTGTGAGTGAGTGTATAAGGGCTTCTATGGGTGAGTGAATGGCTGTGTTGGAAGGCTGATTGGGTGAGTGTGTGAGTGAGTGCGTGACTGTTGGAAAGTGATTATTAGTAGGGGCAAATGTATATCTGCCACTGGCAATAAGGCCACAAACATAGTATAGGGCTCAGAATAGGTCTTCGAAAACTATTCCTATGCTCAACCCTTGGTAACGTGGCTTAACTTCAAAGACAGGAATGTAAAGCATTTAAAAACATTAATTCAGTAAATAATTAAGACACAATGAACAATAAAAATACCAAACCAATTTATAAAAATAGGAAATATGTTTATCTTTAAAATGACAGCAAAACTATCAAAATCCAATGTAGGGAACAAAAGATGTGAATTTTTAAAGATTTAGCATTATCTAGCACATAGAAACCTATAGCGCCTTATCAGGACATCTGGTCGTGATGGACAGGGTCAAAGTTTCAGGCTGACCGTGATGGAGCCATGGGTGGTTACCCCTCACGGTTGGTCCCAATCAAAGTGTTTACCTTCTTCTGACTTATAAACTTTACTGGAGCTTTTCTTCCCGGGGGCTCTCAAAGCTTTCAGTCAGTCTGGTTTCGGTGAGGGCTCCCCGGATTGCCTGAGATGAGCTACCGCTCAAACTTGTGTAAGTCCGACCTCCGGAGCGCTCCAGCAGGACATACCAAGGATCCAGGCCGACTCGGGTTGGAGGCAGGTGGCTTGGCTTTCACGGTCGCTCCCGGTGACCTTTTCTTTGTTCGGACTTAGAAACTTTTACGGAGCTTTTTCTTGCCAGGTCCCTTAATGTGCTTCACCAGGCCAGTGAGGCTTCGCTGGCCTCTGATTTTACCTACTGCCGGTCAAACGCTGGAAGTAGGACAACAGAGCTTTTCAGTGGGTCAAACCTGGACGGTAGGCCGACTCACGGTTGAAGGCTTGGCTGACCAGGTTAAATCAGTCCACTTATCAAGCTTTTTTCCAAAGTTGCTTGAAAGTTCTCCAACGTTCTGGAACTTCTTCTTGAAGTTTCCCAAAGGGTCCCAAAGTGTCTCAAATTCACCCCAAGGGTCTGGAATCTCCAAGATAGTCCTTGAAAGTTGAGGACTTCAGTTCCCACAGTCCACTTGGACAAAACCCTTACAAATTTACTGGTACTTCTTCAGGTTGAGGATTCTTGGTGGTGATGTTCTAGGTGAGCTCTGTTAACCTGTAGCTTGCAGAGAATCCACTTTTTAGTTCTTTTACAGCAAGGTAGTCCACAGGGCTGAAGTTCCAGATGGTGCAGAAGGTGCAATCTTCAGAGTGCAGGCCTTAGGAAATATGCATAAAAATTCGCAGCATGGCCTGTCTTGCTTTCTTAAGTTTCAAGCAGCAGATCTGAGAGGCGCAGCTCTTCTCTGATACTTATTCCAAGTTCTGTAGGTCCAATAGGGTGTAGGGTACCACCCTAAGGTATGACCACTCCCTGCAGAGTGTGGCACTATATTGTCCTAGAGTGCACCAATTCTTCCAAATTCATAATGGCTGATTTTCCAGTAGGGAGAGAAGAGCTAGCTAAACACACCCCTAGGATGGCTAATCTCCATAGTGTCACCCCCTTGTATCTGCTCATTTTCTCTAAGCCTAGCATCTGGCTGGGTTCAAGAGTAGAGTTGTAAATGACACTGGTGTCATCCCCTTCTTTTGAAGTCCTTTGTTTATGACTCCTCCCCTGGTCAACCCCAGGGGGTCTTTATTATCACCTCGTCCAAGAAGCCTGGCTAATCAACTTAACTCTGACCAATCAGGAGATACCACTAGAAGGCTGAATCTGGGCTTACAGACAAGAAAGTCTAATTAACTTATTGTCTGTACATTTTAGGAGAAATTCAACAATATCATATTGTTGAGTTTATTAATACCGTTCTTGGGAGTCTTTGAATGGCATTTTTAGTCTTCTCTTATCAAGAGTTAGTAGTTAATAGCTTATTGCCATGTTAGCCTATGTGGCAGGGGATTTGCAATGGGAAAAAGGCCAAGAACAAGAAGACCCAGGAGGGCAAAAAGAAAAAACCAAAGAACCTCCACAAACCCGAACAGTGACCAGCAAGAAGGACAAAAATGAAGGGGAAATGAATGACAACTTAGTCATCAATATTTCAGACTACCATTTTGACACTACACAAATCAGAACTTTGCAAAAAGGCACCTCATTCATCCCTACGTCCAACACTAATAAACTGGAATTGGAGATTTCCTTCTTCAAACTCATGAGAAAACTCTGTTTAAGACACTTTTTTCAGAATGTCATTCAAACATCGGGTGACACAGAGCCAGATCAACTAATGGGCCTACGTCCTAGAAGCACTTTTCTAGCACCAGTCTCACACAAAAGTCTAGATACCTTTGAGACCCTTGTGAAGAACGATTTATCTAAACTCAATTGCCAACTTAAATCCAAGAACCAGAACTACACCCTGAAAGAAATTAACACACTTAAATCCATTGCAACTAACAATGAAGTGACTTGCGTCAAAGCCGATAAGGGTGGTGCGATCGTTATTCTTAAAAATTCTTACTACGATGATCAGGCATCCCTCCACCTCTTGGATACCAACACTTACCTCAAACTACCTAATGATCCAACCACAGCATATATGGAAAGACTCGACACAATCCTAAGTATGGCACAAGAGAATGAGGTTATTACCACCAAAACTACAAAATATCTCACAACACAACATCCTAAAAGTCCAAAATTCTTTTTGGTTCCCAAAATTCATAAAAATCTTCGTACTCCGCCATGCAGGCCCATAGTTTCTACATGCAGAAGCATTCACGATCCTGTGGGCAAATTTTTGGATAAATATCTCCAACCAATAGTCACTTCCACACCTACTTTTCTGAGAGATACTACAGATTTTCTCAATGAACTCAGCAGTGTAAACATAGAAAATTTCTGTAACTTACTTTTGTGCACAGTTGATGTTACATCTTTATACACGTCCATTCCCCCATTCAATGGGAATTGAAGCGATAGAATACAGTTTATTGAGGACTGAATTGAACCAAGACCTGAAACTCTTTTTGATGGAGTTACTAGAATTCACTCTACTCCACAGTTATTTCATATGGAAAGATGAATGGTTTCAACAACTGACTGGAACTTCAATGGGCAATTCAGCAGCACCTGCCTATGCGAATATTTTTATGCACAGATTTGGGCAGGATCACATTCTTTGCAAAACCATATGGAAAGATCATCTGAAAATGTTCGTCAGATTCATTGACGACATTTTTTTAATATGGCAAGGCCCAGAAGACATTTTGCTCAAAGAACTCATTCAACTCAATTCCATTGATCCACGGTTACAATTTACTCACAAAATACAAGTACACTCCATAACCTATCTAGATGTCAGGATTACCAACACCACCACAGGGTTTGAGACAAGCTTGTTTTGCAAAAAAACTGACAGGAATAACACTGTACATTATTCGTGCTTTCATCCTCAACCACTCAAAAATCACCTGCCATACAGTCAACTCATTCGAGCTAAAAGAATAACTTCCGATTCGAACAAGTTCAACGAAGAGGCAAACATCATAACATCACGTTTCAAAGCCCGAGGGTATCCTAACCAAATCCTTGAGCAGGCCAAGCAACGGTGTGCAACCAAATCCAGAAATGATCTATTGAGCATTACAACAACGACCAAAACTGATTCCATTACTATGGTTTCCAAATACTCTACAGTCAGTAAAAAGTTTAAACAAATCATCAAAAGACATTGGGGTATTCTCAGAGTTGAACCAGATTTCAACAAAATCTTTGAAACTGAACCCATCTTTGCCTATACCCGAGCCAAAAATTTGGGGGAACTTATCAAACACCCTAAAGCCATGTCCCAGGAATTCAAAGGAACTGTTCCATGTTGGAATTGCAATCACTGTAACAGTGTCATAAAAGGCACAACCGTTAACCATCCCATGAAAGGGCATCAAAGAAAGATCAGAGCTACGGCTACTTGTGATACATCCAACGCAATTTATATGTTGAAGTGCCCATGCGGTAAAATTTACGTTGGACAAACCGAGAGAAAACTTAAAATAAGACTCACGGAACATAAGTCAAATATAAGAACCAAGCAAGCTAAATCAGCAGTAGCCCAACATTTTCTTGAGGCAGGTCATGGCATCAGCCAACTGCGCTATTGCGCATTGGAAACTATCACGAAGGAACCAGGCAAAGACATTCACAATGAACTTTTGAGACGTGAAAACTATTGGATTTTCACACTGTCCAGCATGAAACCATATGGACTCAATGATCGAGTGGAATACTCTTGTTATTTGTAACCCCTACCTGGGGATATAGGTACTTCCTGAATGCGACCAGTGGTTAGCCCTGTTTATTTTACTTAGAATACTTTTTTTCAGTAGTAATGTGGTTCCTATATATATTTTTTTTCTTATGAACATATATGTTTTATTATTACTCCCTTTTGATTATATGTCTTATTGTTTATACTACATTGCCTCCACGCCTGATACTTGTGATTGTTACAGCGCAGCTTCACTTCACATGATTCCCCCGATGTTTCATTTTTTATTCGTTTTTAGATACGTTTATTCCCTCGTTTATCTTCTTTCCATTTTACATTCAGCATAGTTTGTAATATTTTCCACCGTATTACTCAGTTTTTCACCACATCCGAAATGCTCGCACTTCACCGCATTAACCTTTAGCTCCACCTTTAGTATCCTGTAACGTAGCAACCTTAACACTTAATACACTTCCGGGATTTAGGCACGCCCTGACCCGGAAGAGGACTGCTGCATCTTCGTTCAACCTGCCCGTGCACGCCACAGTAAGATTTTTACTAACAATAGACCGTTAACTCTATTTCATGATACATCGGCATGCAGCCTTTCCGTTACCCATTTAGTATCACCCTAATTATTTTTTTCACCCGTCTCTTCGTCTCTTAACCGCCATCACTTCACCGACGTTTTTTCATATAGTCACGAGCCCGAGCACTGATATTAGGCACCCGTTTTCTTAGTTTCAACTTTGCACCGCTTTTTCACGGACCTTCAGTCACAGGCATTGCTTTAAAGATTTTCAATCTCTTATCACCCTATTGTGATGCATCAGACACCTAGTATCCTAATAATATTGCTTATACACATTCCGTTTCTCTTCATTGACAGAAATCTATCCCCCAGAAGAAGGCATTTATGTTTTGCCGAAATGCATTGGGATTCGTTTGAGTGCACATTGTAAAATTGAAGGAATATGTTAACAACAAAGATTTTCTTGTGAACAAAACAAGATGGATTAAAAAAACAAGCATTTCTAAATCAAAATTTTTGTATCTTTTTCACTGGTGAAACCTTAATACAAGGACTTTGAAGGAGCCCGGGGGACACTTCTCACTATTTGAGTAGTGCTACCTTTTGCATTTGTTACGCTCCCAGTCGGAGGGCGATACTCCGAAGCATCTCACAGACTTTGACATTGCTAGCAACAACGCAGTGCGTCCAATAATACCCAATCGAAAAATGCTTTTGGGAAATTTTTCCAGCACCAGGGCTCATAAAACATATTTTATTAGTGCTCTGTCTACATCATCAGGACCCCCCACCCCTGGATCTCCTAGGGGAGACTTTAGGGGTTCTGACTATGTAGAAATATTGCAGACCCTCTCTCCATAGGGCTCCTAGCACCAACTTCGATTTTGTACAGTACTTTATCACAATTTAGGGAGTGAAATGTGCAATTTCACTTAACCCAGGGTCCTCCTCATAAATGTCACACACATACCAGAGCCCCCACCTCTGGGACACCTATGGGAGACCCTGGGGGTACCTTATATGCCCAAACATTGTAGGCTATCCATTTCTAAGTGCCCCAAACACCAATGTCACGTTTGGGCACAATTTACTTTTTAAAAGAAGTCCTGCAACACATGGCTACATTTAAACTGACCTCAGGCTCAGCAGTGCCCACATGCAGAAAGGGCTGCTGGCCTCTAAACTGCCATGTCCTATTATATCATAGAGACCTAGAGACCGTTTCAATCCTCCTGCCCTATTGCGTACTAGGGCTTTATAGGGTAGGTTTTGACACGCACAGGGGTGGCCCAACCCATAGGGTTACTAACCTACACCCTGGTAGTCCTCATCAGCTAAGTGGAAAAGCCTAGAAGTCCATCCGCATTTGCATGGACCACCCCAGGTGTGTGTACCACTGTAATGTCCATTTCCTGAAGGGAAATGGACTACCTTAACAGCTTGGGATTCTCCCCTCATATGTGCATGAGTCATCTAAGAGACATGTGGTCATTCTAAATACAAAAGTGAGTCTCAAACAAATATGGTCTCAACTTTTTCAGGGACCAAACCACAGCAAACGCCTCTCTCTCTATGGCACTCCACCTCTGATCTCTGGTAAGAAGTCTCTTGCTAATGAAGGCAACTGGCTGACCAAGACCCTCTTCATGTAGCTGTGAAAACACTGCCCCAATCCCTTGCTCTGAAGCATCTGTCTGGACCACAAATTATTTTGTGTAGTCAGGGGTCTGCAGCACTGGTGCTGAAAACATAGCAGATTTCAGAGTGTCAAAAGCCTTCTGATACTCTGGGGTCCAATCCACCTTTTAGGACCTCTCCTTTGAAGTGAGTTCTTTTAGGGGCCCAACAATGGTCCCATAATTTTTAACAAACCTTCTATAATACCACGTTAGTCAAAGGAATGCCCTGAACTGAGTTTGGGTAACAGGAGCTGTCCAATCCAATATAGTTTGGATTTTAACTTGGAGAGGATGTAAATGTCCACCAACTACCCAGCGGCCCAGGTACACCACAGAACTCTGCCCTATTTGGCACTTAGTTGCCTTTATAGTCAGGCCCTTAGGTGGCTTAAGTGATCCCCCTAGGTAGAACTATATACAGCTATATCATCCATATAAGCTGCACTGATCTGTTCTAACCCAGACAAGACCCTGTTCACCAACCTTTGGAACAGAGGTCTTTAAACTTTTGTAGGTTGAGCCCCTCACCTCAATTGTTTAGCTGTTGGACCCCCCCCCCAACACCGAAAGGAATTTCTGGAATCTGGTACACCACATAATTGACCGCCGCGAACATATCCTGGGCCATATCCAGCATATAATGTACAACATAATAAGAGTGTTTAGTTAGGTGCAGGTTTGTGAGTGGGTGTGCTGAAATGACAGATTATTACATAGCTCAAACCACCATTTTCCTAGATAAATTGTGCGCAAATTGTTTTTACTAGGATGGTTTGTTTTGCACCTGACATTGATTGATAACACCACCAACATAAATGTGACGGGTGTGCCTGTTTTTCCCCACAGACGGTCAATCTGTGGATGGATTTCTGCTACTGCCATCCTCAGGTTGTGCTCCACATCCAGAGGCAGATTTACAAGGAAGTGCCGCGGCATGGCACTGCAAGCCCTTTGGCTGCGCCACGCTGCATCACTTCCGAAGCACAGGGATGCAACATATTTACAAGAATATGACGCATCTCTGTGCTTCCCCCTTTGCTGGCGCACAAACTGCAGCCATGCGCTGGCATAGGCATACTTGTACCATGGTGCAAGGATGCCTGCGTCGAGAGGAGATTGTTTTTGTGCAGGAAGGGGCTGAACTTCGGGTTGGGGCTAACACTCCCAGCCAAGGCTGGCCCAAGCATTTGTTGCACACAGTGCAACAGTCTTTTTTTGGTACCCCATCCCACATTTCCTCCTTCTTCATGAATTCCCTCACTACCACTCACCAACGATGCACCTCATCTCTTTATTTTGTGATAGCGCTACTCATTGTTTACTCACACTCAGTTCTGTGATAAGCATGGTACACATTCTGTGGAGCAGGCACATTAACCCTCTGTGCTGTGTGGGTGGCAGGAGTGCTCATGTGAGTGCACAGTGAGCCATGCAACAGTTTGTGAGCAAGGTAAGAGGAGTGACTGCAGGGTGAGCGAGGTGACCATATGAATTTGGGTGCATATATAAGTGCAGAGTGGGACGAATGAACTGATGGTTAGAGGTGGGCTTATTTGAGTGAGATTGCAGATTGAGCAGTGAGGGGGACAGTTGAATGAAATGTCACATGAGTGCAGGGCGAGTAGTGTGCTCCTGTGACTGCAGGGTGAGGTACAGGGTGAACAGTGCAAGTGCATTGTGAGTGCAGATTTATCACTGTGAGTGCAGGGTAGGTGCATGAATGATGTGAATGCATGGGGATCAGTGTGAGTGCAGGGTGAGCATGAAAGTGAAGGGCGAGAATGAGAAGCGAGTTGTCTGAATGCAAGGTGCATTCCCAGACACTTGAAGTAACTCAGAATGTTATTGAGGGCAGCGTAGGGTTTCAAATGTGTTAAACTATTGCTAATATGGCAGTAACTAGGGATCAGGGTGTAGGAAATAAATAATGTGGTGATTCTGCAACAAACCCCAAGTCTTGTGATTAGGGTTGCCAGCTCATTATTTTGATGTCCCAGCCGGTACAAAAATAAGCAATCACCTAAAGCTGTTTTGTTAGTACTTGCACATGCATACTTTGAACAGCAAGTATAAGTTGAAATAACTTTTACTTGTGTTCTAGGGCTGCCTGAATAGTCTATGGCTTATAATAAAAGGGAACATGCTTCTTTATTTATAGACAAACAATTTGCAGTCTGTTTAAAAGAACACATGGCTGGCTGGATGGCATTTTGCGCGCCTTCCTGTGTAGTTTTTTTTCCCACCCAGGAGGGGGTTAATTCATAAAGCTGAAATGCTTCAGCTGCAGTGAGAGGCAGGATGTCTCCACTGCTCAAACTGCAAGCAAACTAACAGACAGGCATTTGGCTAGGAGTCTCCTCCAGGGCCGGCTTTAACACTGGTGGCACCCTGTGCGACAATGTTTGTTGGCGCAACAATCACCACCTCTGCCACGGATTCCCTCACTAGTGCCCTTTAACAGTACCCCTCAAGTTTCCATAACCTTCTCTCAAATTCATTTATCTTTATAGCACCACTCAAACCAGTGTAAAGTGTCAGAGCACTTTACATCACAAACACATTGCATAGAGACAATCATAGATGTGTAAATCAGAGTATAGGAAATGTTACATCAGACAGGACTACAAGGTGTAGTGTAGGAATGACATGTCCACGATACTGGTAGGCGATATAATGCGAGTCATTTTTCTGGAGAAGCCCAATTCAGGATATAAAACATAACACCATTGTCAGAAGTTCTTTCTTCAATAATAATTGTTTTCTACCTAAATGAACCCTTTATGGCGAAATTAGAATAGTGAAAGACTTTGAAAAAAAAACCTGTGGCTCTAACATATGCAGATTGCATGCAGCACTTTGATGACAGTTAATAAATAGCTCAATGTTCTATATGAGGATTTGAACTTATAAACTGAAGTAACAAAAGGATCTCTCTTGCAAAATCAGTAACTCACTGACCTATTTACTTTATGTGCACTTTGTGATCAGCATGGTACACGTTCTTAGCAGCAGACATTTTTACCCTGTACACTACTTTAAAATGAGTCAAAGCTTATTGTAGTTGATCACATTAGGTCAACCAACAGCTGCTCTGGTAAGCCAGAGGTAGCAAGAGGGACTGGTTCAGTCACCCAATGCTTCATAGAAATCAGGGTTGCGGAAGTGGTGCTAGTTCAAAGGAAGCCTCGGTTTGCTGTGTGGGGGACTTACAGCCCCCGTGCCACCCCTGTCAACATGTGGCCTCCGTTTTACCAAGGGTGGTGTCCCTTAGCACCCTGGAAGTTATGTCACCAGCCCGGCTGGAACTAACCAGCCTTCCATGCAACATAGATCTGTCAAATGCAGATGAGGGACCATTCCATCCACCCCACTGTTCAGAATACTGTGTGATGTTTCCAGTGTGGGGAGCGCGCCTTCCCATTCACAATCACATATTTAAAGACTTGTTCAGTACTCCTCCTTTTAGAACAAAGCATTTGCAATTCTGATTAGTCCCAATATCACTGGATATCCATCTATCTGATGTTGAGCAAACCAATGCTAACTAGCAGTTTCAAAGCCCATAGGTCAGCTTTAAGTGCATGTGCTCACTGTTTATTATGGTTGGATGAAAACACATATAAAAACATCCAAATGCTTGTTACACACCATGCCGTGCCTAGCTCAGTATGCTGCTAATATTTTTTAAGTCTAACAAGGGGACCCAAACCGTTAGCTATGGACCGTGGGAGAATATGCTATGAGCGACAAAGGTCCTTAGCTTATCAAAATCAAGAGAAACAATGTAATACAGGCCATAATAGGAAACTATATTTTGTCCTCTGTCCAGCCGGACAGGGTATTTATTTGAAAAAGATGAACAAGAATAAATGGTTAAGAGGCACAGTCCTGTACCATACTCAAAAAGGACAAACAACAAATAAGGGAGAAATTTACAGGCAAAAAGGGGAGCAATACTGGCCACTTTTAACTCAGTGTTTGGATAGAAGTATTGCCAGAGAGTGTTAGACACAACAGAATGAGACACTACTTGATCTACCCTTGCGTTCCGCACCCGTCTCGGAGTGCGCAGAATTGATCACATCTCTGTGTAATCCTTACAGAGACACCGGCTTATTCATCTTTTTCAAATAAATACCCTGTCCGGCTGGACAGAGGACAAAATATAGTTTCCTATTATGGCCTATATTACATTGTTTCTCTTGATTATGAAAAGCTAAGGACCTTTGTCGCTCATAGCTAATATTTTTTAAGCCACACCATTAATTACACATCAAGTCACTTGGCAAGACTTCTTACTCCCATCAGCCACACCCCTGTTAGAGACCATCCACCTTTTTCATCCCATTTGAGGGGAACTAAGATGCGCAGGGCGGACGCAAAACAAAAACAGTAAATTATCAATTGCACTTAGAAGACCAAGGCAAACAAACACTTTCCCAATATTAATAAGCATCAACGTGTTTCAACATAGCGCTCGAGTGCCGTTTTCTAAGCGCTGTAACATCTGTTAATATTACCCAATGTATAGCACTTAAGCCTGCATAAACATACATTTTTATTGTGGAGAAATGGCCGTCTTCTTGCTTCTTTCTTGTGAAGAATGTGCACATCTGCGACGATGGAGTAAAAAATACAACAAATAATAATGCGCTTTTTTCAGAACTTCCACTCGACAAACCTCTGGTCTCTTTCAAGGAAGATTATTAATCAGTTATCTTGACATTTTAATTGATGCCAGGAACGCGCAGCAGGTGTTTTAAAAATGATGATATACTGGCAAAAAATGACGCCCCCACCCCTATTCAGCGCCCGGTGCGGTGGCACCGATTGCACCACCCTAGAGCCTGCCCTGGTCTCCTCTACTAGAATATCGAATGCAAAGGAATAGGCCTGTCTGTTCGTTTACCTTCAAATTTAGCAGAGGAGACTTCCTGCCTCCTCACTGCAGCAGAAGCTGAATTAATTAACCCCCTCCTGGGACCGTGAACATAATAAAAGCAGGGCACTTCGTGCCCCGTCGATTTTCCCTCCCTACTCCCTCAACTTGCCACAGGGAACAAAGGTAAAATTAGAGTGGAGTGCGCGCCCCCCCCTAGGAAGATGTCGCGCCCCACCCCACAGTTTCAAAAACTCTGCTTTGGAAGGTGGCAGGGGAATTCTTTAAGCCAGATGGCATTATCTTGAACTGATAATGTCCCTCTGGTGTGGAGAATGCTGATCTCACATCATTTGCTGCATCAGTAAGGGCAATCTGCCAGTAACCTGAAGTCAAATCAAAAGTACTCAGTTACTTAGCAGCCCATAATCTGTGAACGAGCTCATCAGCTCTAGGTATAGGGTGATAGTCAGTCTTTGTGACTGCATTCAACCCTCCATAGTCCACACAGAAACTTAACTCATTGGGTCCCCCATTTTAGCAACCTCAGTTTTAATTCTGGCTCTGACATGGTCAGACAACCTGTACAGTTTATTTTTTACAGGTATGCTGTCAACAGTGTCAATGTGGTGCACACACCATTCAGTGATGTCTGGGGCAAAGAGTACAGGCCAGCAAACTGCTCCAGCACCTGCTTACAGTCTCTAGGCTGCTTGTCTGTCAACCTGGGAGAGAGTACAACCCCCTCCACTGACCCATCTTTCACATTAGTGGAGAGGAGGTCAGGCACTAGCTTGGTTTCCTCCTCCACTCGCTCATCAGTTCCCAGTAACATGGTCATATCTGCCCGTCATGGTGGGGCTACAATCTATTCACATGCAGGACCATATGAGGGTTCCTAGGGGTGCCAAGGTCAACCAAATAGGTTAACCTCACCCTTCTTTTCTAAGATTGGATAGGGCCCATTCCACTTGTCATGGAGGACCCTGGGAGCCACAGGCTCCAACACCCACACCAATTGTCCTCGAGTATACTCAGGCATAGTAGCCTTCTGATCATACCAGTGCTTCATGAGCTCCTGGTTGGCCTCCAGTTTCCTGCTTGCCTTGTACATGTACTCTGCCATCCTAGATCTCAGGCCTAGCACATAGGCCAGCACACTGTCCTTTGCTTCTTTAGGAGGCTTCTCTAAAACTCCCTCAGTGGCACAATAGCCCCCTCACAGGGAGTCCAAACAAAAAGTCCAAGGGACTGAAACCAACCCTTTTCTGTTGCACCTCCCTCTAGGTAAACAGTAGGCATGGGAGGAGAACATCCCACCTCCTCCTGAATTTCTATGACAACTCATTTATCCTGCCCTTCCTTCAGAGTTTTGTTGAATCTCTCAAGAAGGCTGTTTGCTTGTAGGTGATAGGGGGTGGTGAACTAGTAGTTGACACCACCCTCATCCCTCATATCAGTCAAATAGCTGGACAGAAAGTTCCTACTCCTATCTGACACCACCTGTTTTGAAAACCCACTCTGGTGAACACACCAAGCAGAGCTCTAGCTACTGCAGGAGCATCAATGGTTCTAAGAGGGATTGCTTCTGGGTACCTAGTGGCAAGGTCCACTACCACTTATATATACCTATTCCCTGATGCAGCGAGTGGGCCAGGGGACCAACAATGTCCTTCCCCATCCTTTCAAAAGGAACGCCAGCCACTGGCAGTGGTAGTAGGGGAGCCTTTGTCTTACCCCCTGCCTTGCCACTGGCCTGACACTTATGAATGTCATCCCCCTCGGTGTACTTGGTCAATATACCCTTGGGGTCCGATTCACAGAACTAACTTAAGACAAAATCTTAAACTCACTACTGTTGGTATTCACAGAAGCATTTAGTAGTAGTAAAGTTAGGATTTTGTCTTAAGTTTGATTTAAGACAAACTTAAGACAAATTTAAGACATGCTTAAGACAGACTTAAGACAAATTTAAGACAGACTTAAGACAGACTTAAGACAGACAAGACAAACTTAAGACAGTCTTAAGACAAAATCCTAACTTAAGTCTGTCTTAAGTCTATCTTAAGTCTGCCTTAAGTCTGTCTTAAGTCAAACTTAAGACAAAATCCTAATTGTACCACTACTAAATGCCTTCTGTGAATTCCAAAAGTAGTAAGTTTAGGATGTTGTCTTAACTTAGTTCCGTGAATCGGGCCCTTGGAAAATTTGTGATCAAATCCACTACCCCGGGACATCTCAAAATCTTCATAATTTTCACTGCCACCATTTCTTTTGAATGCTTCCTCCCTCTCCCACCTCTTCTCAGCCAATTCCAGTTTCCTCTTCTCCAAGGCTATCAAAGCTAATTAAGCCTCGAACTGTCTCTCTGCAAGGGACAGTGGTGGTTCCTGAGCAAGGGAGCCTTCCCTCCCACCATCTGGAATCATATGGCTAACACTAGAGAAAATGGAAGAGGCACCATCCCTAACCTCCTCTTGGATGAGGTTGGGGGAACACCCTCCATTCCCCCCTTGAATCTCCTCAACTACCCCAGCCCAGGCCTTTAGGGACTTAAACAACCCTGCCTTCCTAATCTTGTGGGCAGCAGGCAGCCCCCTTAGCCTACTCCATACCCTAAGATCAGCCTTCCTGAACTGGGACAGTTTAGCCAGGTCCAGTTCCATGGTTCCCTAGTTTTGGGGCACAGCAACTAGGCACAGCAGACTTAGAACAATTTGGAAAAATCAAAACAATGGATTAAAAAGAGTTTAGTACAAATTCCAAAAATCAAACTCAAAAGTTTTGTTCTAAGGCAATTTAGAGGATTTTTACAATCTTAATTCACTTTACTGAAAGGTGTACTTTTTAAACACAAGTCCTCATCCACACTGCTGAGCACCAAATGTTGGAAAGTGGATTATCAGAAGGGGCAAATGTATATCTGCCACTGGCAATAAGTCCACTAACAGAGTATAGGGCTCAGTATAGGTCTTAGAAAATTATTCCTATGCTCAACCCTTGGTAGAGTGTCTGCAAGCAGGCAAGCTTAAATTCAAAGACAGGTATGTAAAGCATTTAAAAATACCAATTCAGTAAATAAGACAGACTCAATTCACAATAAATATCCCACACCAATTTATAAAAATAGGAAATATTTGTAACTTGAAAATGACATCAAAATAACAAAGATCCAATGTAGGGAACCGGAGATATGTATTTTCAAATATTTAGCATTATATAGCACAATCAAACCTATAGCGCCTTATCAGGACATCTAGTCGCGATAGACCAGGTCAAAGTCAAAGTTTCAGGCCGACCGCGATGGAGCTCTGGACGGCTATCCCTCGTGGTAGGTCTTGAAGACCTCAGCCAGACCGGATTTGGTGAGGGTTCGCCGGATGGCCTTGGGACGAGCTCCAAGTCAAACTTCTGGAAGTCCGACCTCCGGAGTGTTCCAGCAGAACAAACAATGGATCCCGGCCGACTTGCGGTTGAAGGCAGGCGGCTTGCTTTTCGCAGTTGCTCCTGGTCACCTTTGTTTGTTCGAACGTAGAAACCTTTAGGGAGTTTTTTCTCGCCGGGTCCCTCAATGCTCTTCACCAGGCCAGATTCGGTGAGGGTTCGCCGGCCTCAGATTTTGCCTGCTCCTGGTCACACTCTGGAAGTAGGACCTATGGAGCTTTTCAGCGGGACAACCCTGGACGGCAGACCGACTCGGGATTGAAGGCAGGCAGCTTAGTTGACCAGGTTGAGTGGGTCCACTTATGGAGCTTTTACCCAAAGTTACACCACAGTTCTCCAACCTTCTGGAACTACTTCTTGAAGTTCCCCATAGGGTCCCAAACTCACTCCTAGGGTCTGAAATTTCAAAGATGGTCCTCGAAAGTTGAGGGCTTCAGTTACCGCAATCCACTTGCACAAAACCCTTACAAATCCACGGGTAGGTCTCCAGGTTGAGGATGTTTGGTGGTGATGTTCCAGGTGAGCTCTGTTAACCTGTACATTGCAGGGAGTCCTCTCATTAGTCCTTTTACAGCAAGGTAGTCCACAGGGCTGTAGTTCCGGATGGTGCAGAAGGTGCAGTCTCCAGAGTGCAGGCCTTTAGAAATACACATCAAACTTCTCAGCATGGCCCGGGTTGCTTTGTTAAGTTTCAAGCAGCAGATCTGAGAGGCTCTGCCCTTCTCAGATACTTATTCCAAGTTCTCTGGGTCAAGCATGAGGTCACTCCTGTCCAATAGGGGTTAAGGTACTGCCCCAAGATTTGACCAATTCCTGCAACATGTGACACTATTTTCTCCCAGAGTGCACCAATTCTTCCAAATTCATAATTGCTGATTTTCCAGCAGGGAGAGAAGAGCTATCTAAACACTACCCCATGATGGCTAGTCTCCATAGTCTCTCCCACCTGCATCTGCTCATTCCTTCCTTAAGCCTAGCATCTGGCTGGGTTCAAAAGATTAGAGTTGTAAATGACACTGGTGTCTTCCCCTTCCCTTGAAGTCCATTGTTTATGACTTCTCTCCCTGCTCTGGCTGGCATTCCAGTGTAACAGAACACTGCCCTCCCTGCAGAGCTGGTCAACCGCAGGTTCTCTTTATCAAAGAAGCCTGGCTAATCGACTTAACTTTGGCCAATCAGGACAGACCACTAGAAGGCTGAATCTGGGCTTACAGACAAGAAAGTATTAAAACATCTTGCTGGACATTTTAGAAGAAATTCAACAATATCATATTTTTGAGTTTATTAATACCAATCTTGGAAGTCTTTGAATGGTATTTTTAGCCTTCTCCGATCAAGAGTTAGTAGTTAATAACCTCTTGCCATGTTAACCTATTTGTCAGGGGATTTGCAATGAGAAAATTGACTTGGGCCATTTTTCCAGCACCAGTGCTCATAAAAACATATTTTATAAGTTCTCTGCCTACATCTTCAGGACCCCCACCCCTTGAAAACCTAGGGGAGACTTTAGGGGTACATTAATATGTAGAAATATTGCAGATCCTCCATCCACAGTGCTTCTAGCACCAAAGTTGATTTTGTGCAGCACTTTATCAAATATGTGGAATGAAATGTGCAATTTCACTTAACCCAGGGCATACAAAACTAATGTTATAAGGGTCCTCCTTATAAATACCTGAACCCCACCCCCTGGGAGGCCCTGGGGTACTAAATATGCCCAAACGGTATAGGTTATCTATTTTTAAGTGCCCCAAACACCAAAGTTGAGTTTGAACACAATTTACTTTTTAAATGCAGTCCTGCAAAACAGGACCACTTTAAAACTGATCTCTGGCTCAGCAGTGCCCACATGCAAGTGCAGAAAGGGCTGCTGGCCTCTAAACTGCCATACCCTATTGTATACTAGGGACCTAGAGGTAGTTTCAATACCCTGCCTATAATGTACTAGGGTGTTTTAGAGTAGTTCATGCAAATCACAGGGGTACCCCAACCCACAGTGTACCATAGTGTATGTAGGTGTTTTTACTGTCTTCTTAATATGTCTCTTTCAGCATATCCCTGCCCCTGGGCCTGATTAGGCAGGGCCCAGGGTCAGTCAGAGTCAGATACCACCAGTACCAGACGGCAAAAAGTTGGGGGGGGGGGGCCCAGGGCACAGGATGACTTTGCAATAGTGACTTTGTAGGTAAATAAGTGGGTGTGTGAATAGCTGTATGGGTAAGTGTGGTTATGAGGCTGGCTGTATGGGTCCTCACGTCAGGTGTCAGGACTCAGAGGAAAGTTTGTTTACTCCATATTGCAAACATTTTGTCAGTCAGTCAGTCAAAAGGCTTTATTATCGGTTAAAAACCATGAAAGCACATATTTACAAACATTTGAGTAAAAACATACCAATAAACATGATACAATGTGCTCTAGACTCATAATAAAAAACAGGCTATTAAAAACAGTTTTATATACAGGGTTAAAAACTTGAACAAGTCCTTTCCAATTAAAAACTAAACATAGAAAAAGAGGAAACAAACATTACAAGTATTAAGTGTAAATATTCCTTGTAGATTAGAGTGGTTACAATAGCGCCCTTGTAGCAGTTTGACATTTGTTGGTTTTGATTTTGGCGCTTCTCGAACACCACATCGACAAAAGATATCTAGAGGTCGCAAACACAATCAGGGGGGAGGTGTTGTATTTCAATAATCTAAAAACTTCCCTGTAATGCCTGAAGCCCATGGACTTACATAATAAAATGATCCATTTTGCTCTAGCCTTAGAGTAGAAAGGGCAGAAGAGCAGAACGTGCAGATCTGTCTCTTTGCTACTTTCACACCCTGTGCAAGAGCTGGGAACGAGGGGTGCGGTTGTCCACTTGTTTGTCACTGCCCTCACTGGAAGTGTTCCATGTCTAAATTGGATATATAATTTCTTTGCCAGTGAGGGTGGTATGTCATCCAGGAATTTCTCAAGTTGGTAGTTGTCCTTGACCACCAGAAACCTATCGGTCAACTCACCCAAAGATAAGCTTACTAGTGTCAAATCCTTTCGGTAACAATTGAGTTCATTTACCAACAGCCTCCTAGGGGTCAGGGCACAAGTTTGCTCTGGAAATAGCCACATATCACCCCTACCTAGTATGTAGCAAACATTTTGTAAGCAACATGACCTGATTCACAAAGGTAAAGCTATACTTTTGGTGCTAGTTTACTGACTTTTGCAGAGTAAGTTTTCAACTAGTAACATTTCCATCAGTAACTTTACGAGTAGGAACATTGTAAGTAGTAAGTAATCCCTATCACTTTAAAAATAAGTTACTATTACTACTAGTTGGTTACTACTCTCAAGGTTACTACTCATATTTGCAAAGTTTCTAGTAGTACAGTTAAAGGGCAAGCGTGAACATACACCAAAAGTATAACTTTACATTTGTGAATCAAGCCAGATAGTGAACAAAAGCACTACCTAGCATGGGCCAGACATTTGTTCTGACTCTGCACTATGATGATCTTATCCCTTTCATGCCTAGGTGGCTAAGTAAGGCTGGCATGGGCTATTGATAAGGTAAGAAGATCCCACAGTGATTTGGTATCACTTTCACAACATCCACCCTCAAGTATGTGATCCATTTATGGTGTAAATTCTTAAGTCACACCTCAATATATGGTGCCTGCTGGAGGAAGAGTGTTAGGTGTTTGATGAATTGATGGGAACAGGGATTTGGAGAAAGGTGTGACAAAGACAAACACAACATTAATCAGGTTGATGAGAAGCACATCATCATCAAATCTGTTCTTGGAGGAAATGAAGGAATTACACAGTTCAGTTAATAAACGCATTGCAAATAGTCCTTCAGTCCCAGAGTCCCAAGTTATCTAATAATTCTGTCACATAGGTTTGAAAAATCCAAAAGTAGGGAGAACCCACACAGTTCCAAAAAGTGTGATTGCTAAGAAAGAAAAATGATACTGTATATAAATGCCAAAATGGACAATGCATTTGCATTCTTCTTCTCGGAATGTCCATCTTGGGTGCAGCGCTAAACTGGTCTAGTAATTAAGCAGGAGTGTTATTGTGCTTTCGTACAGTAGGAGAAAAGGAATGTTGACTGCAAAAAAGTAAATGTTGTCAATATTATAGAATCAAGGAGAAGGTAAGCCTCATGATGGATGAGGACCAAGAGAGCAGAGCAAGAGCATAGGCTAGTGAAGTTGTGAGAGGAACTGAGAATAAATGAATGACATGATTTATAAAGTGCACAACTTCTCAAGAGTGCCCCAGCACTACAAAACATAAAACTAAGGTGTTGGAGGGGGGGGGGGGAGAGGCATTATTGGCTAAAAATATGGGTCTTTAATCATTTGTGAAACACTGTTTCATTCAACATGTTCATGAGTTGGATGTGGAGGAGGTTCTAGATTTAGGCCACCTGGACCTGAAAGGATATGCTGCCACGTCTTGCTTTTTTAAAGCGAGGGACCATTATTTGATGAACTTTCGTAGACCACTGGTCTCTGCTGGGTTGATACCCCTGAATTCTCTTATTCTCTTATTCAAGTAGTGAGGCCCTGAGTCATGGAAGGCACGATGAGCAAGAATTGATTTTCTTTTTAACTGGTATCCAGCGGATCTGTTTAATGTAGAGTGATGTCGAAGTGCTCCTAGGGATGTTAAAGAGCAGACAAGCTGTCTTATTCTGGACTACTTGTAGACATTGAATCAAAGGGAAAGGTAGGCCTGAGTATAAAAGAATTGAATAGTCTAATCTGGGTAAAATAGAGACTTGGACTACTGATTATCGAGCATCCCGCGGAATTAGACGTACATTTTTTAAGTGCCCTCAAAATCTCGAAATAGTTTTTCATTATGGCCAGAATCTGAGACTTAATTGAAAGTGTATCATCAAAGATTACTCTGATATTTCTAGTGGCTTGTGTTGACAAAAGGGGGACTGGACCCCTGTGGGCCAATATCCATTCCAACTCAGACTAGAGTTAAGGCTGAAAAAGAAGAATTTTGATCTTGTCCAGGTTGCATTATAGATGGTTGTCTCTAAGCCATTTCAGTACCACCCTCAAACAGACAGGGAAAGATTCCTTTGCAGTGTCAGTGGCACCCCGTAAGACAAAATTAATAGGTATCACTGCCATACAAGATAATGTTCATACCAAATGATTTCACCAGGGCTGCAAGCAGAGACATATAAATGTTAAACAATGTAGGACTTAATGCACTTCCCTGGGGAAATCTGCATTTGAGGGGTGTTGCCAAAGTAAGAACAATTTTAAAACCAGTCCCAGACAAGTTGCTGCTTGTACCTGGTTGATCAATCTCACAACTGTCAAATGTCATAACAGACGAGTGCGTCCATCATATGACATGTCTACAGTTACAGCCCCAGCCAAAAGACCACAGTCACTTAATTAGAGTAGGTTGACACATTTGAGCAAGCACACTACTCTGCATTTCAAACATTAACTCACCTCTCTCCAGTCCAGAGAGCAGAGTAGGATTCTTATAGTCATATTGTTTCTCATTGAAGTGGATAGGCATTGTTCATAGCTTCTTTCTTCTGGCTGTTGAGGTAGTCCCATGACAGACACTGAGTACCGAGTGAAATTGAGAGAGATAGACCTGTAGGGCTGCTGATGAACAAGAAGAGCAAAATAAATGTAGAATTTGAACATTTGTTGTGCATTTTTTTAACTAAAGTGACTGGCCTGGTCTCTGAAGAACCAGAAAAAAAGAAATACAGCATGGAGTGGACCATGTAAGTAATTCTAGCGAAGTGTGAAAGAGGCAATCATTGAGGCAGAATGACCCATTGGGCCTAAGACATTGCAAATCAAGGGGCTTACTTATGAAAAAGTCATGCAGTGCAGCACAGCGAGTCAACTTGCTGAACTGCACTGTGTGACAGGGAAAGGGCAAGAATGCATCCTATTTAAGGCAATACTGCACATTCCTGTCCTTTCACATGCCCTGGCACACAATGGGCTGCCAAGCGTCAATGCAGGCACCCTTTCACCATGGTACAAGGGTGCCTGAGTTGCATGCAATATAGCTTTTGTGCAGGTAGGGGCACCTTTCTACACAAAAACAATCCTGGGAGGCATGTGTCTCTTTCTCTATGTGCTGCAGAATGCAGCACACTTAGAGGAAGAAATGAGGAGAAACAGAGATATTTCTCCTCATTATGCCTCCCCTGGTGGGAAGGCGCAACTTTTTGGCTCATTCCCAGAGTTACCAGTTCTGTTAAATCTGGGAATATATCAAAATTCATGAGAGTTGCGTGGGGAAACCATGTAATGCCATGGAGTGCTTTCCCAGGGAAGAGTAATCCAATGCAGTGATTTGCGCGGTGTATTGTTACTCCAGATTTATGAAGCTACTCAGGGTCACACAAAGTGGCTTTGCATGGCTTCATAAATCTTACTTAAGGTTTGTGTCATGCATGTACCATATTACGTGGAGCAAACACGACGCAAACCTCCTTGGAAATATACCCCCAAGTTTAGAAATTAGTTGCAAAACACCCTCACTGCCACCACATGAATCATCACTCACTCAGTATATCACTCATTGATGTGTAACAGTTATATTGCCTGTTCCTACAAGCATGGGGGTGCACATTTGTTTATTGTATCTTCTCTTTTCCCATGTAAGCAACAAACAATGGCAGTCTCGTAAGTTAATGATCTTTTATGGAAACTCCGCTAGGGAATGAAGAGAAGAGGGATAGGAGGCATTGTCTTCATGTCCTTTAAGCGAATGGTGAGGCTTCTTCTGTGCATACTGGTACAACTCCACTCCAGTCCACACATGTGAATACCTTTGGGTCAGGCCCCAAATATATACATGTTCTCCTATATCCTTTTTTGTTTTTTGCAAAGCAGTTCTACGATGAAAGTTTTATTGTGGCCTGGTCAGTCAGGAAAGTATTGTTCATCCTCAAACTCAGGGGGCTTGCACAGAAGTTTATCATCTAACACAATGGATTCTGACCAATTGTCTTGATACACCTCCTTCAGTAACAGTGTAATCTTGTGCGTGTGAAGTGTTGGTTCATTTTAATCATGGTCAATCTCTCCACGTTTTGAGGCAGGATTCTGGTCCTTCTAACTGTTTCTATTGCGCCATCTGCACTAAAAACATGCTCAGACGACACACTGGCTACTAGACAAACCAGAGAGTGGATTTCCAGCTTGTAGAGCTCTGGCAATTGGCCCATCTTTCCTTATCAACAGACCAATGGACTTTGATCCCGGTAGACCTATTTAGGGTCATACAAATAGTCTTGTACCATCCTGTGAATAGTAATTTTTGCTGCCACTTGCTGGACCTCTGTTGCCTTTGCCTCTGTACTTGACTTAAGCCCTGCCACCTGAAACCAAGTCATTGCAGAGGTTGAGTCTGATTCTTCGGTTGCCAGTATTGTTGCTGATGATGATGCTTGTGGTGCTGGTGTTGCCTGCTGTGACACAACAGCACTGCCCTCTCTTGAGGTTAAAGGCTGCACACCAGCACTTCTGCCTGGACCACTAAATTCTAGCCATTCTTTTTCCAGGCTTCTCGCTTGGTCAGCAATCCAAGTCTTATATTGTGAAACATCCCCTTCTAAAAAAGGAATGAAAGTGGTCAGTTGTTTTTGTGCCATGGATCAAGTATTGTTGCACAGAGGACATAATCTCACTTTGCAGCCTTGTTTTGAAAGCGCACAAGTGGAGGATTAAGTTCTGAACCAACTCATATGCTTCTTGGTTCACACTTGCGAACCTTTGCAACACCGTTTTTAACTGGTCTTGTAGCAGATGCAACAACTGGATTGCTTGGCTCATCATACTGTCCTCCTTTCTGGCTTCTTGTGCGAAAATCTCAATACGAAGTAGCTATGTGTCAGGCACTTCACTGGCCCCCATTGGTCCATTTCCACGGCCATTTTCACAATTGTATCCCCTCCTCTTTGAAGGACAATGTCGGTGATTGGTCTATACTACTCAAACAGGTGCTGCAACATGTAATAGTCCAAGTTCCAATGTGTTGGTACCTCCGGTATAATGACTTTAACTGGTACTCTATTAGCATGCTGAATGATCCTCATCTGCTTCTGGGTTTAAGAGAATGACTGAAATAGTACAGATTCTACTGCAGGTGGCCAGTATGTTGCTGATTATGTCTGTTTAATTTGAGAAAGTTCTGCACTTTCAGGTTGATACAATGCACCAAACATAGGACCCTCAAATATCCACCATCTGCCATTGTGTAGTGGCAACACAGTCTAAGACCTCTGGGTCAAAGCCATTCAAACATCTTGCTGTTAGGTCTTCCAAGATGTTTACAGATGTATGGCATTTCTCTATAGCGAACATCACTACTGTTGCATGCTGCTGCATGCACTTAAAACTTTCTTCAGTGCTGAGACCTTCAGATAGCTGTTGTCTAACCCTCATAAAAAGTGATCCAGTCTGCAGTGATACACAAGTAATCAGTTGCTTGACAACTGGTCCACATATCTGTCGTCAGGTGGATAATGTGATCAGCACTCTGCTGCATAGCTTGTTCAACCAATTGCAGCACATCATGATGGAGCGCTGGAACAGCAGCTCTAACAAAATAGGTCCAGCTAGGAACCTTCAATTTTGGGCAGATGGCCACAACAAATTCTAAAAATCCCATCCACAAAGCAAAAAGATAAGCGGTCCACTGCTAACATTTTAGCCAGCTCCCCATTGAACAAACATGCCGTTGGGTAGTTGTGTTCATAGGGCCCCTCCTGCTTAAGCATTCCCATAATAGTAGATCGGATTTCTTACTTTTTTGGTGCCACAAACACAGGTGAATTCTGGAGAGAACCAGGAGGTGGTAGACTCAGTATGCAACTTGGGGAATCACTGTATGTTCTGGTGTCTGCATCCTAGTCTTCTGCCATTTGGAGGTTGGTGATGCGGGTGTTGCTGATACACTGCAGGGGACAGGGCTACTTTGTGTAAAGCTGTCATCCTTTTCTTCTTCATCACCTCCTACTATCACTGTGATAGAAGCTGCTTAACCTCACTCATTACCATCACCACCACCAACTACCTATTTAATGTGCTCATCCCACCAGATTGCATGATGTTTTTTCATATGGGACGTTTTGTGTCCAGTATCATAGTGTGAACCTGGTTTACCTCGACAAACACCTGTGTGGCAAATGGAACATGCTGCAATGTTATCCTCATGCTTGAAAATCATAAAGAAGTCCCAAACTAGTGAGGAGAACTTTTTTGTGTGCGACTGTCAATGCCTGAAGAATTGGAGGTAGCTGGGTGTGTCGTTTACCTCTCTTCAGTGGGTATCTTGAATGTGGTAGTGGCGGATGCAGGTCTCAGTGAGAGCCTTACAAATATGGAAGCTAGCGGTGGTGATAGAACCAGTCCCACAGCTCTCTAAACAGGTTGAACAGGAGGGGTCATCTTGGTGTTCTCTGAGCCGTCCCCCATACAGACAATCATTGGCTTGTCCCCATCACTGTAACTTTCCATAATTCTAAGGCTTTCAGGAACTTTCCATTTCCCTTGTCTCTTGTGTCGGGTCTTAGACTCAGTTGGGGTCAAATTCATGTCCAGATTATCAGAACGGAAAATGGAGAAGATGACAGAGCAACCTTTCATTTTCTTGCTGGAAATCGTGAAGCCAGTGGTTCAAGATCTACATCTTGCTTAGCAGAAAGCTCAACCTCCTGGTCTGCTTCTACTTCAGGAAGAATTGTTATTCGCTACGGCTCCTGTTGTCCACTTTGCTCAGTTTCTTGTGATGATTGGGTTCTATGTGGCTGACACAAATCCAATTCAGACTCACTGCTTGTCGCCATGACTGCAGTGGCTGCCTCACTGAGATAAGTTTTAGAAGGAGTGAGCGACCCAGAATACCCTTGAGGGCTTGGGTAATACAATGGAAAGGGTAAATTTGCCTTCAAGGGATTTATTCACAATATATTTTGTTTGATTAAGGTTATTTCTGAAAAGGATCAATCACTTATCCTTATAATGAATCCATCAACAATTTTGTAATTCAACACGAGCAATATATCAACATATAACATGTAGACATGAAGACAAAGACACAAGGTGTATACGAAAAATATGATTTTATCAAATAGCTTAATCAAAGAAATCAGCTACATGTACAGATCAGTAAGTGAATAAAATTAGGGCTGTAGGTACACATATAAGTAAATTATCAAGTGACACAACAGAACCTAAATAAGACACCTATCCCAAAACATATTGAACCAAACAAAAGAAAGGGATAAAGTGTGAAGTCGACGTTTCGGTTTCTCTGACGTTAGTTTGCTGAAACCATCCTCAGGACTGTTATTGAATTATGGTCTGTAAAGAGATTGTAATCTGTATCATAGGATTGACTGCATCCCGTTGATAGCTTGTCGTCAAAATGATTTAGTGATTCTATATATTATTGATTGGGAAACTATATTTGATAGTTCACGCTGTCGACGGGTTGTTCCTCATCAATATTCAATCGAATGCAATGGTAGCAGAAAAAACCTGTGTGTATCAGATTGTAGTTTCAAGATGTCAAATTCAGGTAAATATCGATCGGAGTCGATGATCAATAAAGCAGTAGTTAATCCTGCATCACCTTGAATTCAAGTGGAGCAGCCTCAAAGCACGTCTCGTCTATACGGACTAGCCGTATAGACGAGACGTGCTTTGAGGCTGCTCCACTTGAATTCAAGGTGATGCAGGATTAACTACTGCTTTATTGATCATCGACTCCGATCGATATTTACCTGAATTTGACATCTTGAAACTACAATCTGATACACACAGGTTTTTTCTGCTACCATTGCATTCGATTGAATATTGATGAGGAACAACCCGTCGACAGCGTGAACTATCAAATATAGTTTCCCAATCAATAATATATAGAATCACTAAATCATTTTGACGACAAGCTATCAACGGGATGCAGTCAATCCTATGATACAGATTACAATCTCTTTACAGACCATAATTCAATAACAGTCCTGAGGATGGTTTCAGCAAACTAACGTCAGAGAAACCGAAACGTCGACTTCACACTTTATCCCTTTCTTTTGTTTGGTTCAATATGTTTTGGGATAGGTGTCTTATTTAGGTTCTGTTGTGTCACTTGATAATTTACTTATATGTGTACCTACAGCCCTAATTTTATTCACTTACTGATCTGTACATGTAGCTGATTTCTTTGATTAAGCTATTTGATAAAATCATATTTTTCGTATACACCTTGTGTCTTTGTCTTCATGTCTACATGTTATATGTTGATATATTGCTCGTGTTGAATTACAAAATTGTTGATGGATTCATTATAAGGATAAGTGATTGATCCTTTTCAGAAATAACCTTAATCAAACAAAATATATTGTGAATAAATCCCTTGAAGGCAAATTTACCCTTTCCATTGCCTCACTGAGAGACATCGGCTTGGGATTAGGTTGGCATGATGCCATTGTTGATGCAGGAGTGCTGATCCCAGCTTGCTGCCCGGAGGACAGTGGCGCAGGCACACCACATTTCCTGAAAAAGGTGAAGGGCAGCATACCAGTGGTAGCAATTTGCATCTTCCCCTCCTCACTGGCCACTTTCTTGGCAGGAACACCTTTCTTGGGGCCAACTTCAAGCTCTGTCAGTTGGCGTTTAGGAGGACTCAGGTGGTGTGGTGGCACTTTGTTCCAGCTTTCTGTCCGGTAGTACTGTGGGTGACATTCTAGGGCACCTAAAAATAAGCAAATAAGAAATGCATTCAGTGGAATGTGGCTTTTTTACTGTTTAAATTAATCATAGAGACAATATATTTTAGTGAAGTTATCCAAAATAATTAACAATACTATATCTGTTCCAAACAAAACCATAACATAATATTTCAAAAACGACGTACAGATTTAAAAGTTTATACTTTATTTGCCTTTTTTTGGACTATGAGACACCTGTTGAATAATCCTTCAAAAAATAATGCTGATGTATATCTATGGCAGGCAGGGTTTGCAGGGGAAAATGAAATATTCCTTAAAAATGAATGTTGATGTGTGTCTATGTCCTAAGAGAGACCTATAGTAGGCAGGTGGTACATAGGGAAAATTATCCTTTAAATATTATTGCTGTTGTGCACCTATGGCCTAAGAGACTTATGGCAGGCAGACGGTGCAGGGAAAAATGGAATAATCGTAAAACAATGAATGCTGGTGTGCGCCTATTGATAAGAGGATCTCAAACTCTTTCCCCAGGATTTCTGCCAATGCGTTTTGACCCCTATGGTAGACGGGGATGCATTCGCTTTCATAGCGAGGTCTTCATCAGGGCACAACAAGTTTTCTGGACAGCAAAATAAAAATTATTGAATTTAAAAACATTTTTGGGATCAAAATGTGTTTTCAAATGCATTAGTGAGAGGCATGCTAACTTGTTTGATGCAATGCCTCCTGAGTGATCATACAGAGTCCCATATATTTTGTAAAATACAGAGGTTATTTAATTCCACCCACATAGCACAGATGTTCTCATCGTGTTGGAAATCATGCATGCAACACCAGCACAATTTGCATGATATTATATATACAGCACTATGAAAACACAGAGACATGTATCTTTTTCACTGATGCAAGAGAACATCTGTGCTATGTGGGTAGAATAAATAACCTCATAAACTAAAGCTAATGCATCCCTGTGTACGATAGAGGTCGATATGCGTTGGGGAAAATCCTTTGGAAGAGTTTTGAGACCCTCCCCTCCATATAAAACAAGCACACTATCTGTGGATATTGAACAATGCAAAAAGTGACAGAGAGAAGAAATGATTGGCCAAGCCGAAAGAGAGAGGGAATCATAAAGACATATTTTTATCCCCAGCGGGGGAATACATTAGGTGTTGTGAGATGAAAACAATTTGAACATTGCATATTCTCACGACTTACATGGGATTCTGGATTTTGTTTAAGAAATAGTCTATAAAAATGTTTTTACATTTTTCTTTAATGTTTATTTGCTTATGTTGTATTATGTTTTGTTAATTGAATTATATGTTGTATATAGTGTCAATTGTTATATGTATTGCAGATGAAAAGATTAAGAAAAAATCAAATACTTTTGATGAAAATAACTGAATAAAATAACTACAAGATTAATTCTCAAACACACAGGATTCATGTGGATGTTGTGTTAATACAAATTGATGGCTATGTGGGGTATACAGTTTTGGTGTTCCCTCCCCACAATTCGGCCTGAATGGATCAGGCCCCTGTTTCTTTGGACGTTTAGAAAGTTGGTATTTTCCTACTTTAAGCCATTTCGTGCCTGCAGTCTGTCTGGGGCTACATGACTGGGTTTAACTGCCAGTTAGACTTTGTAAATTCCTCCCAGACAGTCACAAAATAGAGGAATAGATGGGTCTGAGTGGGCCATCTGTTGGCAGGTATGGAGGTGGGCAGAGCTGGGACCAGCACCACTTGCAACTAAATAGGCTGTGCTCTGCTTTCACACAAAGGACCTCACACCCCCCACACTGTCACTGCAACCAGCTTGAAGCCATGGCAGGGGAGTCGGGCATTTTTAAGTACTTCGAAGAGAAACCTCTAGAAACTTATCTGATCTTCAAAGAAGGGACTAGGGATAACAATAAGACCCACTCTTCCGTTCACTTCCATGATTTTTCTCAATTTAGTAGTAGTAAAGTTAGGACGACTAACTTTAGGACTCCTAAATGCTTTCTGTGAATACCGAAAGTCCTAAAATTACGATTTTTCTCAATTTAGTAGTAGTAAAGTTAGGACTCCTAACTTTACTACTACTAAATGGAGAAAAATCCTAATTTTAAGACTTTCGGTATTCACAGAAGGCATTTAGGAGTCCTAAAGTTAGTAGTCCTAACTTCTGTGAATACCGAAATAAGTAAGTTCATTCTGTGAATACCAAAAGTAGTAAGTGCATTCTGTGAATGCCAAAAGTAGTAAGTTCATTCTGTGAATCGGGCCCAATTTTTCTAAATTAGTGTAGGATTGTTCTTGAGCTTTCACTTTATTACTGTTTACATCCTGCATAAATACTTTACACATTGCCTCTATGTTAAGCCTGACTGCTTTTGTGTCAAGCCAAGCTATCAGAGGGATAAGTACAGGTTCATTTAGTGACTTTTGTGGTTCAACCTGCCAGAAGTTGTGGCTGTTGCTTGACCAGGGGTCACGCCCCAGTCAACCAACAACCTGATTTCTCACATTGGGGGACAGTGGAATCAGGACTTGGGTTTGTGCAGTACCTTTCAGGGATTTGTGTTACACAAAAATCCCATATAAATAATATGACAACAGGGTTGACCTCTTTTTAAATTATTTCTAGTTCTCCAGTGACTGTTTTCTTGCTTTTGCGAATTTAAGTGCCCTAAAATCCGTTTTGGACCATGGAGATGGACCTATACTACTGTGATACCCTCAATGGTGTTGAACTTCTGAAGCTCTGTAAACAGAGGGGGCTGAAAGAAGACACAAGGGCTTCCAAACTTGATCGCCAGGTAACTCCATAGTCTTTTGAGGAGGTGCAGAGGTGGTGATCCACATCAGGAAATGATGATGGTGATGTCAATGAGGAGAGAGGAGCACTATCAGATGATGAGGGATAGTGGACCCGGTCAGGGTCCTCAGCTGCAAAAAACCCAACTCAATCACAGCAGATAGCAAGGATGGAGCAGGGATCAGCATGTATGCCAGGGTCCTGCCCCCAGAGGTGTTGGAAGACAGGAAGGCAGAGAGGGAGCTCAGACTTCAGCTGGCCAAGATGAAGCTGGAGGCAAAGGAGAGGGGGGGCTAAGGCAGAAAGTGCATTGAATGAGAAAAAACATTTCCTGGCACGTGAGATGAAACTGAAGAAGCTGGAATTGAAATCCAGTCAGATCCCAGAGTCCA
This sequence comes from Lissotriton vulgaris, assembly GCF_964263255.1. NCBI lineage: Eukaryota > Metazoa > Chordata > Amphibia > Caudata > Salamandridae > Lissotriton > Lissotriton vulgaris. Next base: position 976,678,670 of record NC_141696.1, on the reverse strand, counting down.
ACAACAATGGTGGCAGCATACCACCAGTGTCCACTGGAGAGGCCAGGGTCCACATATCCAAGGAGCTGGTGACCCCTTACGTGGTGGGAGATGATATTGATAATCAGCTGTCTGCATATGGATAGCTCTGAGAGGAGTACTGGGGGGGCAGCTTGTGGAAGTACATGCCCACAGTGAAGAGGGACCCAATCCTTACACTTGAGATAGATGACCAAATCAAGTATACCCCCTTGAAAGCCATTCAGCTTTCCAAAATAGGGCTGACCTCTGAGAAGTACTGTCAGAGATTCAGGGACAGCCACAAACCTTCAGACCAGTCCTAGACATACTGCTCAGATATGTCAGCATGGTACTGATGGTTTGGATGAGGGGCAGCAAAGTGGGTGATTTTGTTGGGCTGTACAACCTGAATCTGAGGGAGCAAATGCTAACATCCTGGTAGTTAGCAAGCTTACCGATCCCAGGAAGCTGGCTGAGGAGGCAGATCACTGAGTCAGCACCAGAGTATCCAAGAAGGTACCCAAAGGTAACTCCAAGAAGGGTGGTTGATATTAACCCAGCGAAGTCCCTCTGCATGCAGCCAACCCCACACTGTGCCTGGCCATCGACCGCAGGCCAGGCCCTGTTACCAACCCCCCACCATGCACAGCTGAAGGCAGTGCATGCCATGGGGATGGTTGCATGCTGGGGGTCAGCTGCACGGCCAGGGCGTGGCCAACACCCTGCCGCGCACAACCTAAGTCTGTGTGGAGTGGCAGTTGGATTAACATATGGTAATTAAATATTACTTTATGTTAAAAAAAACAAGAAATTCACAGAAAAAAACAAAGGTTACAATGACTGTAAATTTAGGAAATAGCATTACAAATCCTAGAAATTCAAGAAAAAATCTAAGTGTACAGGGAGGTTCTGGTGAGGAAATAGAATTAAAAAATCCCTAGCAATTTACTACACAAAAACAAAGGTTACAGGTAAGTTATAGTTAGCTTCAGAATGTCAGAATGTCCACACACAAAACCACAGAAATTAATCAGTTTTAATCAGTTATAGTTATCTCAATAACTATAACTTGTGCCCTAAGGTAACTATAACTCATGCCCTCACCATGCACTGCTAATTACCCGGCATATTAAATCACTCATGACATCCTCTATGACATCATTGATAATATCAATGTAAAATTTGTTGAAAAGGTATTTATGAGCAAACTGTGCATGGCGAAGGAGCTAGTGTGTGTATGTGTGTGTGTGTGTGTGTGTGTGTGTATATATATATATATTACCTACCGGCGGTCGCCAGTAGGTAGTTATAGTTAGGACCTAGTTTCCATAGGAAATCCTCAACATTCTATTTGGAATAACTTTGGCCCTGGTGGATGAGTCTTTGCGAATTTCTCAAAGAAGATGGCTCGGTCCGCTGCGCTCCTTCCCTGAAAGTTTGGGGGGGATTGGTCAAGTGGGGGCTGAGATATAAGGGGGGTCCCAAAACGTGTTTTCTCCATGTTATTTTCCATAGGACCTTTAGACTCGGCTACAGGTCGAACGGCTGAATGGATTTATAAGAAATTTGCCAAAACTGTAGAGTCCTGTTCTCAGATTACGTTTTTTTTGGAATGGTGTAAATCCGTTCAGTAGTTGTTGAGAAAATTAAAGTTAAAGTCAATTATATATCTATAGGCGCGCACACGTGCGCGCACCCAAGCGGCTGCGCATAAGCGGAATTTTTTTTGCTGCGTGACGTCTGTTAACGTTCGATTCGAAGGAAATCAGGAAGTTTTGTCCGCCATTTTGTCACTGCGAGTAAATATATTGTTCATTTCAAAGCGTTGAAACATGGAAAGGGGAGAAGGTAGAGATTGTCTTGCTGCGTAGGTTTTCTCGGGGTGTGTAGTAAGGCCCTTAAATGCGAAAAGATATATTTTTTTTCGGGGAAAAAAATAACGGGGTGCGCGCACCCGGTCGCGCACACCTATTCACAAGAGTGTGAAAATGGAGATAAATCAGAAGTTTGAGTGCTTAGATATAAGGTGGCTCTGAAAAGAGCCCTTGTGTTAATTGAGTTTTTTCTGCATTTATAAGTAAGCACCGATGCAGAGCCTGATGTTGCAGAGGAAGATTCTGTTTCCCTCATTCGTGAAATGAACACCGTCTCTCCTATAGACGTCTTGCATGTGGTATCGCAAGTTGTTGTGGTAAATAGAACCCATGCTATAATCTCTGAGGAACGCAGAAACAGATTTATTTACATGTCTCCTTGCTTTCTCAAATTGTGCACAATGTTGATTGGACCAATTCCATTTCTGTCTTTGGCATATATTGGAATATACCAAGGCAGATCGAGGAAAAAGTGTCATCAATTGTCGAAAGGTGTCTTTTAGAAGCATTTCCAGACCTACCCCAGTGATTGTGCCTAGATCGTTCCCACCACAGTGCACAATTATAAGGTCTGGTTCTGGGAGATGCATAAAAGTTTTCACCAATGGAATCAATTGGTGACATTTCAATCCTCTTTTGGCAATCCATGTTATGTGTACATTTGGTAAGCCGAGGTTGCAAATTCGTCTGCTTACTGCATATTTTTCACTCCAGTGAATATAACTGTGTCCTATTAGCCAGACCTTCATTTTCAAGGGATTTGTAGTCGTCCTCCGATCGGTTCTGGAAGTGGAATGGTAGTTAGAAGTTGAAATTCTAAATAAAGAAAAAGGAAGAGGCTGGGTGTGGTTTAAAAAATAAAAATGATTGGTTGATTGTAACAAGTGGAGATTGAACAGTACGTTCCATGTTAATGTTTATGTTAAACGAAAAGTACTATTGGGTGAGAAAAAACAAGACATGTAACAGAGCTGTGTATTGGCAGGTGTTTCTGGAGGGAATGTATTGTTCTTAGTTTGTTGTAGAACGTTAAGACATGAACTTTTGACCTGTGCCTTCAGCAAGGTGTAGAATGAGGTGTAACCATGGAAACAGCCGGAGATGGCAGTTGGTGATGGGTTCACTCTTTGGTGCCTCTGCATCTGAGTCTGTTCTCTGGTGGCAGGCGGAGAACTGTTTGTTATTGTGGAGATGAAAGGGTGATAAGGAGAGAAATACGACATAGCGTCTGGCCTGTAGAAGCGAGGGAGCAGTGATTAACTCTGAGTGAAGCGGAACTGTGTCGGTGCTTAGTAACAGTAAAAAAAAAATGTTAACAGTGGTATAACTGTCTTTACGGTGCGCGACCTACTAAGAAAGAGTTCACGGGCCGTAATTGGCTTGCAGGTTCTAGTATCAGTAAGTGAGGTCGAGAAAAGAAAACATTCAGGACTTTATTTATGAAGGCCTTGCGCCACCGGTGCGTCACTTTTTCCCATTTTAAAAAACGAGGCACTGGCGGCGGAAGGTCTTTATAAATAAGGTCCTCAGTGTCTACAGTTAAGGTTATGTGGAACCCATGAATAGTTTTTCAATATGAAATCATTTCAGTTGAGATTATGGATTAAAATAGAAACCGTAAATATTTGAAATGTTTATTTAGAAATGTACTGTTTTAAAGGCAAATCATTATGTAATCTGAGTACAGAAATTGCAAAAAACACAGTAATTGGTATTGTCAGTAGTACATGGAATACAAACGCTATAGTTGAAGAAAAATGAATATAGTTGGAAAAAAACATTGTACACTCTTATAAGGAAGTATATTATATTTTAATAAATGGAAGAAGGTCTCTGGCCTTTCAGTTTAGGAACGATATATGAAAATGCAAGTGGTTATACATCATTACTTTATGAATCAGCTGTCAAACAACATGAAATCATAATGTCCACTGTTAGTAAAGCCAATAGGTCTGTTCTTCAAAAGAAAATATGGAAAAGAACGTGAAGAATATAGAAAACCAAAAGGAAATGAGGACGTCAATGGCTTGTATGAGAGTTATTGAAGCATTGTTTAGGCAAAATAGGTAGCTTCTGCTTGTAACAGGAAATCAGTTTTATCATTTGAAAGTATGTCAGCTATCCAATGGAAAAGAGTAAAGCAGTACTGATGATCTGTTATAATCGGAGCCTAGGGTAGGTCGGTGGGTTTTCGATGTAGCTCGCTGTTAGGAAAGAGTTAACCGTCCATTGTGTAGGCAAAGTATGCAGCAAGTGCCTCTAACATGAAATCACTGTTATCATCTGAAAACATGTCAGCAATCCAATTGAGAAGATGAAAGGAGCATTCATGATCTGTCATTATTGGAGCGTCTTTTACCATCATAGGGCAGCTCGGTGGGTTTTCGATGTAGCTCTCTGTTAGGAAATCTTGCGCCGCTGCGAATATATTCCAATGACCCAGAACTCCTTGTATCGCTGCAAAGGCCATAAACCCTCCGTTGTAACAAAGCTGTTCATGATCAAGTAACGGATTCATGAGGTGATTGTAATTCGGTTCAGGAGGTACCAAATTGCAGAGACATAAATCCAGGGCCCACGTGAAATCACAGCTCAGGCAATGAAATACAGGCTGCACACAGGTGAAATACGAATATCGAAATGATAATCGATATGAAGTATTCAAAGTTGAGAGTGGTAAGGTGCCGTAGTACAGAAGCATTCTCTGTCGAAATAGTTCTAAGTGGCCCGGCTCGTTTGCGAAGGCAGGAGGGACATCCATTTTGAATTTCCCAAGATGGTAAAGGAAACGGCGCAGCACCGCTGGTTGTATAGCAACTCCACAGAATTAGGTCGCCGGCTAAGCAGTGGAGAGGAGCAGAATGACTTGATACATTTTCTAGGAGTCTAGTCACTTATATATTGCTTAGTAGTTATCAAAAAAGTAGCTTTTTTTGAACTGGAGGATGCGTTAAAAAATAAGGGAGTGATTTGAGGGAGTTGTAAAGCAAGGTCAATTTTTTTTTTACATCAATGCTGTTTTCTGTGAATGTTAGCTTAGTGAAAGATATGTGTGTGAGCAGATGCAACGTTCAGTTTTAAATGTGACAATGGCGGTCTTGTTCATGTCTTCCGATTCAAGGTCGGTATTCGCTGCCAAATACAAAGATCAAGAAACGCATGCGTGGGGTACATAGTCTGCATTCTTAAAGGAAAGCAAATGAAGGGTTATTTTTACCGCGTTAGCATTGTCGTTTAAAAAGTTACAGTGATTTCCATTATATGTCAAGAAAGTGTCACTGATGAAGACTGAAAATAAATCCTTATAAATAACAGGGACTGGTGTATTTTAGAAAAGGTGTATAACATTACATGAATTGTGAAAAAAAAAATAATGTAATTGAAAGTGTATGGTTTGAAAATGAAAAGTAGAGGTTTATAGTTCACGTTTTGAAAGCAGTTCTAGAGGGTCAGATGAAAGTGTATGGTTTGAAAATGAAAAGTAGAGGTTTATAGTTCACGTTTTGAAAGCAGTTCTATAGGGTCAGATGCATGATAGATTTATAAAAAAATAGAACATGTTTTTAAATAGTATTATGGAAAAAATATGTGCCTTTATGTACTATTTACATTATCTGCCTGTTGCGTATTCTTTGAGTTTTAGTAATCCTGTGTCTTATAAGTTTTCTAGGGGTGGTTTGAGGTTCATGGTGGGTTTGGGCAGGGAGGGTAGGTTGGGGGTTTGTAATAGGGGGTCCGGGTGGGGTGGAGTGCGGAGTTTAGTGAAAAGTGAGGGGGGCGGGGAGTTAGGGTGTTTGGTAATGGAGCAGAGTCAGAGGACGCCACATTTGTGTTATGGGGTGCCACGGAAATATGTATTTATTCTCAGAGGTTTATTATATTAAGGATATATATCAACATGGTGGCTCTTGTCGTTTTGTGGTTCTGTGCATGTTTATAATGCTGGCCCTGTAGTTTTTGTTTATGGACCTTATTACGACACACAGGGGAGCCACGTTGCACAGTTGGAGATCAGAGACTTAGGAAATAAAACTTTATAATTGTAAGGGCTCTAAGCGATACAAATCGCCCGTTCTCGGTGTAAAAAATTTCACCGCTATTGGTGGTATTTTCTACGGTGTTAGTGCTCGAAGGAGAATAGTAACATATATGTGAAAGCAAAATGTGTAACAGGCTCAGCATTTCACATTATCGCGTGAAAACAAAAGTTGCTTTTACATAGCAATAAGTCTCTTATAATTAAGGGACGGAGTGTATATAGTGCTATTTAGTACTCTGCTATGTAATTGATGTCGAATATTTCATAAGAGGAGGCTTTAAAAGTTTTTCGATAAACTGGTTTTATAGGGAAGTGGGTGGAGTGTTCCGTGTAAATTGCAGAATAGAAACTAGTAAGAACCAATTGGAAGTGTTGTTTTAAAGTCACATGACTGCACATGCGTGTCTCGACGCCTGTACGCGATAGGTGGGTGCGCGCACCCGGTCGCGCACTATAAGAAAGCGGCGAAAAAACATCTCATAATATGCTCTTGGAGCTCGTTTTGGTAGAAAGAGTTAGTTCTGAAAAGAACTTTTTTTTTTTTTTGGAAACAAGTGTTATGATGCTTTTGATTTCTTAAAGTTGCTACGACATTTTTCAGTATGTCATACTATCCAAATAAAGTGAAGAAATTTAACTTTTCTTGGAGCATTTATGACTCTCAATTTTGTGTTTAATTAGAGTAAAGTTTTGCACTCCGTATACAAGAAGTTCTCCACAGTTGTTGCATTTCATGTGCACGTTCGCCAGACATGGTTTCAAGTCCATTTCAGCACTCGATGGAGATACAGGTCGTCCACCGGAAAATGTGCTGATTACTTCTGATGGTAATAGCGTGGCCTCCGTTTTTCTTGTCAAAGGTGGTTGCTCATTTCCTTCAGATTCGGAAGATGAATGCGGAACGGTAGCCATTGCAGCGAAGTCTTCGGGAAGATGTTCGACGTTGTTTTCTCTTGAGAGTAGAAAAGAAAGTGATGGAAGTGGGTGGAGTGCTGCGTGTAAATTCCAGAATAGAAACTACCAAGAACCAATTAGAAGTGTTGTTTTGAAGTCACATGACTTCACATGCAAGTGTCAGGTCCTGTACGCGATAGGAGGGTGCGCGCACCCGGTCTCGCACTAAAATAAAGCGGCGAAAAAACATCTCATAATATGCTCTTGGAGCATGTTTTGGTGGAAAGAGTTAGTTCTGAAAAGAACTTTTTTTTTTTTTTGGAAACAAGTGTTATGATGCTTTTGATTTCTTAAAGTTCCTACGACATTTTTCAGTATGTCATACTATCCAAATAAAGTGAAGAAATTTAACTTTTCTTGGAGCATTTATGACTCTCAATTGTGTGTTTAATTAGAGTATAGCTTTGCTCTCCGTATACAAGAAGTTCTCCACAGTTCGTGCATTTCATGTGCACGTTCGCAAGATATGGTCTCAAGTCCATTTCAGCACTCGATGGAGATACAGGTCGTCCACCGGAAGATGTGCTGATTACTTCTGATGGTAATAGCGTGGCCTCCGTTTTTCTTGTCAAAGGTGGTCGCTCATTTCTTTCAGATTCGGAAGATGAATGCGGAACGGTAGCCATTGCAGCGAAGTCTTCGGGAAGATGTTCGACGTTGTTCTCTCTTGAGAGTAGAAAAGAAAGTGATGGAAGTGGGTGGAGTGCTGCGTGTAAATTCCAGAATAGAAACTACCAAGAACCAATTAGAAGTGTTGTTTAGAAGTCACATGACTTCACATGCAAGTGTCAGGTCCTGTACGCGATAGGAGGGTGCGCGCACCCGGTCTCGCACTAAAATAAAGCGGCGAAAACACATCTCATAATATGCTCTTGGAGCACGTTTTGGTAGAAAGAGTTAGTTCTGAAAAGAACTTTTTTTTTTTGGAAAGAAGTGTTATGATGCTTTCGATTTCTTAAAGTTGCTACTACATTTTTCAGTATGTAATACTATGAAAATGAAGTGAAGAAATTTATCTTTTCTTGGGTCATTTGTGACTTTCAATTTTGAGTTTAATAAGAACGAGGCTCTGCTCTCCATACAAAAGAATTTCTCCACACTCGTTGCATTTCATATGCACCTTCGCAAGATATGGTCTCAAGTCCATCTCAGCACTCGATGGAGATACAGGTCGTCCACCAGAAGATGTGCTGGCCACCTCTGATGGTAATAGCATGGCCAGGGCTCTTGTCGATGCTTTTGCATAATGCTCAGGATGCCTTTGTTTAACATGCCGCTGCATGGTGTTTATAGAAAAGGAATATTTTTTATTTGGATTTCCCCTTGAGAGCTCCGAATTGCATATCATGCAGGTTACTTTTGGCGCATTCACTTTCTTTTGATCTTCAGGATAAGTAAAAAATTGCCAAATGAAAGATTCCTTTTTTCTTCTTAACGGTGGTCGCTCATTTCCTTCAGATTCGGAAGATGAATGCGGAAGGGCAGCCATTTCAGCAAAGTTTTCCGGAAGATGCTCGACGTTGTTGTCTCTTCAGAGTAGAAAAGATTGTGAGGAAAGTGGGTGGAGTGCTTCTTGTAAATTCCAGAACAGAAACTACTAAGAACCAATTGCAAGTGTTGTTTTCAAGTCACATGACTTTACATGCGCTTCTTAGGACGTGTAGGCGGTGACACTATCTAGTTACGAACGTGATTTCATACTTAGGAACTAGCATTCAAAAAACCTAAGAAATTCACTGAAAAAACCATAGGTTTTACACAGGTTATAGTTAGGAAGTAGCATTTAAAAAACCTATGAAATTCACTGAAAAAACCATAGGTTTGACACCAGTTATAGTTAGCTGGAAATTTTACTGACATAAAACCAATGAAATTCCACGTTATAGTTAGTTGGACTCACTATAACTTGCGCGTGTAATGCACTGCTGATGACATCACATATTACATCACTCATGACATCACTGATGACACTATCCAGTGAATGTGTGTCTTTTTAAAAAATAAATATGTTTTATATATGTATATGTAGAGGTCGATGGAAAAATAAATGTTTAAATAAGTGTCTTAATGGATGTGCAGGACTGTATGGATGGCTGAGTGTGTATATGTGTGTGTTAGTGAGTGAATACCTGCCTCACTAGTGTGTTTATTAGTAACCACATATGTTTTAATCTAGTTTATGTAAGTATTGATATATATAACTGAGTATATGTGACAGTGAGAGATTGAAGGAGTTCCTGTTTAAATAAGTATGTGTTTCTATAAGTGATTGTTTAAGAGTAAGTAAGTGAAAGTTTACTTAGAAGTAAGGTGGTAGTGTGTGTATATCTGTATATGTAAATAAATGGATGTCTATTAGTTTATTTCCAAGTGTGAATATGTGTGTGATTTATTTTTGGATGTCTGTCGGTATATAACAGGATGTATAGCTGTATCACTATATATAATCAGTAAGTATATATACGAGTAACTATATAGAACTGTTAGTGAATTAGTGGATGTGTATATAAATGTTGGAATTACTGAATTGGTTGTTGTAACTGGTATAGGTATCTCCATTTTTTTGAAAATGTTAGTTTCTATTTTTGAATATGTGTTTCAAGGGTTACATTACATTGAAATGATATCTGTCACTTTCTCACAAGGATGGTGTCATCAGTGATGTCATGAGTGATGTCACTGACCATGTCATGAGTGATGTAATATGTGATGTCATCAGCAGTGCATTACACGCGCAAGTTATAGTGAGTCCAACTAACTATAACGTGGAATTTCATTGGTTTTATGTCAGTAAAATTTCCAGCTAACTATAACTGGTGTCAAACCTATGGTTTTTTCAGTGAATTTCATAGGTTTTTTAAATGCTACTTCCTAACTATAACCTGTGTAAAACCTATGGTTTTTTCAGTGAATATATATATAGATATATATTCACTGAAAAAACCATAGGTTATAGACCATATATAGTTAGGGATTAGCATTTACAAAACCTTAATTTACTCGCACAAAACCATAGAAATTCGCATATATAGTTAGTTGCAATAACTATATATCGCGCACCCGCAATCCACTGCTGATGATGTCACATATTACATCATTCATGACATGGTCAGTGACATCACTGATGACAACATCCAGTGACTGTATATTTCTGTAAAGTTAAAATATGTCTAACATATTGAAGAATGAGTGGATGTATAAGTGTCTGGATGAAGGATTTAGTAGGTGCATGACTGACTGTATGAGTGAGTGAATAAATGTGTCTCACTGAGAGCATGAGTTGGTGACTAAACTGTCTTAATTTGTGCATCATTATGTCTGTTGTTCTGTAAACTGCTGCATGTGTTGATCAGTAGCTATATGAGTAACTATATGGGTTATTGATTGGTTGCCCAAGTATTTGTATGGGAGACTGAGTTTGTGTGTGGGTGGCTGGGAGGTGTATGACTCTGTGCATAGATGTGTGAGCAGTTGACTCACTAGATGTATGGGTTCAAAAGTGCACGTGGAAACAGCTGTATGGGCGGTTAACTGTGTGCATGAGTGTATTGGTGAGTGAATGGATATCTCAGTGCTACCATGTCAAAGTAAGTACATATGTAAAACACAGTACATGTGAGAGTTGACATATATAAATAAATGTGCATAAGAGCCAGTGAATGTGTGAGTGGCTGTGTGGATCATTGTGAACTTGTATCAGGGATTGTATAAGAGAGTAAATATGTGTTAGTATATGTTTGAATAAGTAAGGTGTGTATAACTGTATAGTTGAGGAAATGGAGGTGTGATTGATTCTTTGCATGACTGACTAGGTGTGTGAGTAACTCCATGGATGAGTGACAGTCTGTGAGTGTCTGTTTACACTGAGTGGATCTAAGGTTAAATTAGAGTCTGAAGAGCTTCATCGTATTATCACATGAATGATGTCATCAGTGATGTCATCAGTGATGTCATTTAAGATGTCATCAGTGATGTCATCAGTGATGTCATTTGACATGTCATCAGTGATGTCATCAGTGATGTCATTTGACATGTCATCAGTGATGTCATCAGTGATGTCATTTGAGATGTCATCAGTGTTGTCATCAGTGATGTCACTGACCATGTCATGAATGATGTAATATGTGACATCATCAGCAGTGGATTGCGGGTGCGCGATATATAGTTATTGCAACTAACTATATATGCGAATTTCTATGGTTTTGTGCGAGTAAATTAATGTTTTGTAAATGCTAATCCCTAACTATATATGGTCTATAACCTATGGTTTTTTCAGTGAATTTCAATGGTTTTTTAATAGCAAATATCAAAAGCTGTCAAATGTCAAGTACGTGATAGGTAAAAACATTTTCGTGTTTATGCACGCTGATGTGCTTTGAACGCTGCCCCCCCCTCTTTTCTCCTAGGAGTACTCTCTCTTTGCAGATAGTGAAGGGTAGTTAACGCAGGCCTTTGCTCCCGTTGTTATCCGTCGTGCCTGCTTCTCTCTCCATTTGATTGATTGTTATCCAAGCATTTACTGTTTTAGAATTGGTTCTCTTTGGTTCATTCTCTATTTACAAACAAGCACAGAGTCGCAATACTCTGTTTAGTCTTTGCAGATAGTGAAAAATCGTTAAAAAAAACAAAAGGAATCGAGCAAAATCAGTAGGCCACTAATGGGATCTCTTTTTGACCTCGCTAAAATAGAAACATTAACAACAACCCCTCATGAGAAATACGAAACTAGTGAGATGAACTGAGCTCCACACCATGATGGCTGCAAGACAGCTCGGCTCCGCCACCCACCCCACCCAAAATAATGACAAACCCTATGCCAATATTATAAATATATACAACACACCAGCAAAGTAACAGGGTAAAACATTTTATTAAATAACTATTTACATAACTATTTTATACTTTTTGTTGCCCGATCCGGCTAGCTCAATCGATCGAGCATGAGACACATGCACTCTGATCTCCTTGGCCTCAGTCAAGCATCAATAGTAAGATTTTCATACATGAGTGTACGTTCATGGTTTTGGTCCCTGAGTTGCTTCGATGTCACTGCCTTGCACAAATGGCATAAGTCCTGGATGTTGGGTGCCATAGTTCAGAGTTCTGAGCAGCGCTTGTAACACTGTCTGAAGCTTATTTGCACCTGCTGCAGCTTCACTATTCTCAAAGTAAGTGGGGGCCGTTTGTGGACCTGACTGCATTTGAAAACAATGTGATGCGGTGCCTCCCTAAACCGCTTGACGGAGGCCCCCGAGGGGCGGTGTGATGGCACGGACTCGGAGGGGGCGCTTGGCTCCGACCCCCTCCCCAAGTCTTGTTGCCCTGGTGTGGCCTGAGATCGCCCCCGACATAGGCGGCCGGCTCCCGGGGTCAAGCGGAACTTTTTGCCTTTTGGTGACTCTTCCATTCTGGACCTTGTCCCACAATCCGTTCGACCTGAAGACACGTCCTGCGGTGCCCTAGTCCGACCATCACATATTCCTGCGCCAGGAAACGGCGTGGGATGCACTAGAAGGGAGAGGCGGCGCGAACGAGCCTCCCCCACCTCCCCAAGTGGAGGTTTTTCAGGTACGCCCCAGCGCTTTACGCAACCGGCTGAGTTGCGCCCGCTCTTGCGGCTACAGCGTCTCGCCCACCATCCAATTGAATTGCACCCACTCTTGCAGTGCAGCGATAGGCGGCTGCCACAGGACTCTCAAAATGGCGGCCGGATCTTCGGATTTAGGCCTGGCCCACTAAAATGGCCCTGGGACACCTTGGAACTCAGACGCTTGACTGCTAGGGCATGGACCCCATTCCCAAAAGCGTCCCCTCAGCCTTGAAGATTCTACAAAAGTCACCGGGGCCCCCGACTCCCGCAGACTTCCGGTGGTGAGCGACTGCCATGATTGCTCGTGGAATGGCCACGACGTAGCCACAGGGTGCTCTCATGCTGACGCCAGCTTCAATCTGAAACATCCAGAAACACTGTAGACTACCAATTCGATCAGTTCCGGTGGAGCCCCAACGTGACCCGGTAGAAAAGAACTTGCCCTCCCCTTTTTTGAGTGATGGTTCTTGTTGCCTGTCCCTTCTGTTGTCATTTTACAGAACTTTTTGGACTACTGAAAGGGGTTGTGTTCCGACCGCTGGTTGGTGGAGACATTTTGACTATATTCTGGACCTACGTTGTCACGTAATGCGTCATATGACGCGTTGCGTTAGCGCACCCGGAAGTGCTCCGGTGCGCGAGGCGCAGCTTCCCGGAAGCGATCCAGAGCGCGGCGCGTAACATAAGCATAACAGGTCATGTGACTTGTTAATAAAACTTTTCATTGGTTCATTTTACTTTTGTTATTCTAATGATGAAAGGCTTGGTCATATGACCTAAAAATAACGCTTTTCATTGCTTTCAAACATTTTTTTTCCCAAATGATGAAAGCCCCACCTTTTTTTTCTCACTCTGACTTGTAAAGCAAAGGACCCAGATGCATTTACAGTTTATCACTAACAATGTTCCAGGCTAATGTATTTTCGCCGGAAATTTACAACTGTCCTGCAAGTAAAATATTCCTTTTTCGAGAAAAAGGGCGTTTCTTCGTCCCATGAGGGAACCGTTGAGCAAAAGAGGCTCGGCCTGCTGTCTTAGTCGCTGATAGGCATGAATATCAGATTCTTATCGATCACTTTATGTTGCAAGAGTAGAAAACACAACAGCCCTTGACCATTTATCTTTACTGCGTTCCTGCGTATTATACCTTTTAACCGTCATGTAATTGGACTGCTTTATTTCACTTGCCTTTTACTGATTTGAAAACAGTGGCTATTGTTCAAAACTTTACCAATGTAAGTACTACTACCATGTTTTGTTTTAAAAACCTTTATTGTGAAAATGTCAGTATACAAATACGGGCCTATAACTACGTGGGCCGGCCACGGAGCAAACTGGAATCGTATATGATGAGGGGACATTTACACTGTAGAAGAACGTAACGGGCGGGCCATTAGGTTGCAAGAACTAAGGTGTCTAACAGTTGCGGAATCGATGGACGTACATTTTATAATTAAAATACGACAAGCCAGTTACAATAAAATTATCTACATATACATTTGCGAGCGAATACCATGGGTGACGTTAATTCGAACTTTCAATAGTACAGTAATCAATAACACATCAGAACTTAATATCAATAGGGATGTCGAAATGTTCAATCAATTCTCGTCCCCGCCCGCCATGTGCTTCAAAACTGCAAACGTATCTCGTGATATCAAGGTTGGGCAATCAGTACACAACAAGGAGTTACGAGTCCCATTTATACCGGCGCCATTTTGGGCGATGCCGAGCAGGTCCAGGATATAGTCAAAATGTCTCCACCAACCATCGACTATGATAATGTTCATAAGCTCTATTGATTAGACTAACACTCCTCTCTCCACATGAAATTAATTTGCCGCAAGTTAAACATGTCATTTTCATTTGTCCAAAGTTCCAAGGTGTCCCAGGGCCATTTTAGTGGACCAGGCCCAAATCCGAAGAGCCTGCCGCCATTTTGAGAGTCCTGTGGCAGCCGCCTATCGCTGCACCGCAAGAGTGGGCGCAACTCAGCTGAATGGCGGATTTTGGCACAGTGTACCAAAAGCGGGCGGAATGGCAACTGAAGCGCCCCACTACAGCAGACGAGCCTCCACCTGGGGAGGCCCATTCACGCCACCCCCCCCCCCCCCGGGGCGCCCCACGCCGTTTTTCGGAGCAGCATTGTAGGATACCAAAAACCAGTGCGGCACCCAGGTGACATCACCTGGGTGCCGTCCAGAACTCAGCACGTTGTGCTGCCTTGGGACTATTCGCACAAAAGACAGCTACTGACCATTGTTGCTTCTTTTTTCAAATTTTTTTTTAAATGTGTTTACTGTTTTTGTTGCGTTGTATATATTTATAAGTTATTAAAGTTTTATAATCCTACTACTTTGTTGGAGTGCTATATATTTTTAATGTGACACATAATTGTAAAAACTTTGATGTACAAAGAGGCATCCCTGGAATCTTCTGCTTCAGGCTCGGTCCCACACACCCTCACAGTGAGAATCCCCTCCCCAATCACAATACAGAATGGTTATCAGATAGTAGGAACGCGTGTGCTGTGACGGATCTCATGAGGTGGGGGCCTTGATCTACTGTAACTCCTTTGAACAGGGGTGA
This sequence comes from Lissotriton vulgaris, assembly GCF_964263255.1. Taxonomy (NCBI): domain Eukaryota; kingdom Metazoa; phylum Chordata; class Amphibia; order Caudata; family Salamandridae; genus Lissotriton; species Lissotriton vulgaris. The sequence continues at coordinate 976,663,624 of NC_141696.1, read as the reverse complement.
TTCTTTAAAGTTGGGGCCATAAACTACATCCGCACGGCTAGGTGATAGCCTGCACAATTAGACACAGAGGAAGAGGAGTGTCAGAGGGTGCGGTAGTGAATAGGGTGAAAGGGTGGTGTCGGGCGGGCACAGGGTGTGATTCTCAGGGAAGAACAGCGCAGATGGGGGGAGGTTTATGGCCCATGCATGAGAGAGAGAGCGGGGGTGACCAGTGCGTGGGGGAGATGCTTGCGAGGGTGGGGAGCCATGCTGAGGATCGGCGACGTGCAGAGAGTGGGTCTGGTCAAGGTATCTAAAATGGCTGCCGTGCACGACAAAATTGTGGCATTGGAAAAAAGGCAAGATGGCGCAGACAATGTTTATCAATACGGATTAATTTATAACAATTATTTTTAACAAAATATTTACTCGCAGTGACAAAATGGCGGTCAACACTTCCTGATTTCCTTCGAATCGAACGTTAACAGACGTCACGCAGCAACGAAAAAAAAAAACGCTCACGCGCAGCCGCTGGAAGACATGTATCAACATATATGAGCCTCCTCAGCCACCCTCAGAAAACATAAAGGGTCAGGAAACGTCTCCCGTACCCCCTTATACCCTGTAATTTAATTAAAACAAAATACAAAATGGCGAATTCCCGTTTCGCTACCTGTTCGCGAACCGGGAAGCGCTTCTACCGTGAAAAATCAATTTTTTTTTTCCCACGGGACCCTTTATTAACCCCAACATCATTCCTAGTGGGTCAAGAGGGGTCTACCTTGCCCCCTTTCATTAAATTCCCCCTTCGTTTTTCTCCTCCTCTTTTCTCTCGATCCTACCGAGAGACAAGATGGCGGCCGCTCCGGACTGTTTAGAATGTTGACAGACACCGGAGAGCCAATCAGCTTCGCTTCGCAAAGCTCCGTTACGCGACAAGTACGCGAACTGGAGCGCTATCCGGGACGCTGTCACAAATATATCTGTTTTTTAAAACGTTAATTTCTCAAAATCCACTGGAGCACATATATTGAGACCCAGCAAAGGCACATCGGGCTAACAGTCCCTACAATTTTACCAAGTTTCGTGTAAATCCATTCAGCCGTTCGAGCTAAAAGTGAGGCCAAACGCCCTATGGAAAAATGAATGGGAAAAACACGTTTTGGGACGCCCCTTTTTTCTCGGCCCCCCCCTTGACAACCCCCCCCCCCCACATTTTCAGGGGCTGATCAGAAACACAATGTGCCATTTTCCTGAAAATTTCAGCCGATTCCGTCAACAAATGCCAAAGTTATTAGACATAGAATTTTCAAAAGTTCCATAGAGAAAAAATCCTAACTATATATACCTACTGGCGACCGCCAGTAGGTAATATATATATATATATATATATATATATATATATATATATATATATATATATATATATATATATATATATATATATGTACGTAAATTCGTCACACTGGCTGAAGCAGCCGCCCCAGCTCTTAAGTTCAAATGACGAAGGAACAGACCCAGATTTTGTGCTCAATTGAGGTGTTTATTCTCCAGCAAGCCTGCCGCCGCCATTACGCGTTTCGCCTCTTACAAAGCTTGATCACATGGCGAGTTGCTGAGAGCAAATGACGAGATTTAAAGTGCCAGTGCGCGCGCATTTTTTTCCCATTTGGTAAACAACATGGAAAAAATACTATATTTCACATGTGTTAAAACAGCGTGTACCATTGCAATATAAAGTACATTTGTGCAACTGACCAATGCATAAAATATATAAATAAATGTGTATTTAAATATTTTTAAAAAACTATTTTCACTTTGTTTCTCATTATAGCTGTATGAATACAGTGATGATATCAAGTGGGAATATATCCAACCCTCCACCTAATTCATTTGGTTGCAGGTTTCCCGCTATATCTCCAATACGATATGCACAACATTGGTTGAAGCCCAAGTGGGCAAAGACCTCATGAAAAAAATGCTAATATTCTAGCTGTTGTCATATTCTCGGCACATAATATAGTGAGTGCATAAATTCTTTTTTTCTTTTTTCCAATATTTCTTAAAGTGCTAGTGCAAGTGCTTCTTAAAAACAATCAAAATCTCAAAGATGGAATCATTAATACATCCCCTAGATAGCCATCCAGGGTTGCCCTCATTAAATTAGTGACGCTCTCTGAATGCACATAAGAGGAAAGGGCAGCATATAATACTGAAACACATATTCTCTTTCACTATAATACCACAGACAAAACAAATGTATACATAGCACATAGCTAATCCCTGCTATCAACTAACAGTAATACCATGTTCTTCACCACTATGGGAATATGTTTTTGGATTGATGAGATCTATATCTGTACAGGTTATAGTTTAACTCCGTGACTTTATATTCTTTTTACCCAAATCTCACCCATCTAGTCCAAAGCATATAATAAGAGATCTGTAAACACAAAGGTGTATTACAAGCAAGTATACAAATCTTCAGTTGCGTTTAACCCATGTGGTTGCTTACTGTTTAGTTCCAGGATGTACCTGGTTTCGAGTAAACGAAGCTTCGTATCTCGATTACCCCCTCTCTTCATGGGCCAGACTGTGTCTATTGCGAAATATGACAGATGAACTGGATTGGAACCATGCTCTTGCTCAAAATTCCTAGCCACCGGATAGGCCTGATCTTTATTTTTTATAGCTCTAATGTGCTGTAGCACTCGTTGGTGGACCGGTAGTCGGGTACTGCCAACATACCGGAGCCCACACTTGCACTCTAGCACATAGACTGCATAATCTGTTTTGCAGTTAAGGCGTTTTGTGATTTCTCTAGGGGTTTCTGAGAATGGGACAGTATATTTAGTCTTGTTGATCCCATGTCTACATGCTTTACATTGCAAGCATTTCTTGAAACCCCTGCCTAGGGCCTTCCAGGTGTTGGACATCTGTGGTTCCAAAGTATTTTTAACCAAGGATCTAGCCATTGATACCGATCTTCTGAATGTGAGGAGTGGTCTATTCAACACTTTGTTGCCAATAACCGGATCTCCTAATATCAGGTTCCAGTTTTGAATAAATATTCTTCTGATGGCAGAATGCTGTCGGCTATATGTAACAATCATGCGTGGCTTGATTAACTCCCCAGCCGGGGATGTATCCGCTTCCCTAACCTTAGGTAACAGTGCAATTTCCGGGATACAAGCTTAGTTCTTTTCTGGGCTGCCTCAAGTAAGCTCCTAGAGTACCCCCTGGCGAGAAATCTATTTATACTAGCCTTCTGTGCTAGCTCGCATTCATCATCACTGCTGCAAATCCGCCTGATACGCAGCAACTCCCTGTAGGGAATACTGCGTATCAGGTGGCGAGGATGGTGGCTTGTCGCATGCAGGATGGTATTGCCTGCTGTGGGCTTTCTAAATGATTTGGTTTGCATGCGGTTGTTCTCAATATAGACCTCCATGTCTAAAAAACTAACAGAAGTTGCACTGATGCATGATGTAAAATGTAAGTTCAAGCTGTTAACATTCAAGTTGTTGATAAATTGTTTAGCTGTCTCCTCCGTCCCCCTCCAAATAAAGAATAAATCATCTATATACCTGAGGTAGGTAACTACATGTTGCTCCATGATAGTGCGCAGTTCTCCCACCAGGACCTGTTCCTCCCACAGCTCCATGTGCAAACATGCGTAGCTGGGGGAGAAACAGGCCCCCATGGCGACACCCCTTATTTGCTGGTAAATTTGGTTATTAAATAAAAAGAAGTTCTGCTCCAAACACATTTGAGTCATAGATAACAACATCTTATTGTGTACCCCATAGTATATCGGACGTTTGTTCAGAAAGTGTTCAATCGCTTTTAGTCCATCTCGATGCCCTATGGAGGTATATAATGACGAGACGTCAAGGGTCATTAGCAGAAAGCCTGGGTCCCATTCCAGTCTCTCCGTTTTCTGAATAAAATCAGTTGAATCCTTTACATACGAACCGAGTCCTTTTACCCAGTCCTGTAAAAAAAGTCTATATATCTGGACACATTTTCAAGGGAACTGTCAAAAGCAGATATAATGGGGCGACCCGGTGGTATTTCATAGTTCTTGTGGACCTTGGGGATCAAATAAAAAGTAGGCACCACTAGATGTTCTTTTTTCATGAATCTAAATTCATCCTCTGTTATGATGCCTGCACTCCTCCATGCCTGGAGTTTCGCTGTTTGATCTCCCCATGTCGCCCTCAAAGTGGGCCAATTGCTTCTCCTATAGCAAGTTGTGTCATTCAATTGTTTTTCTGCCTCCTCAAGGTATCATTTTCGGGGCCAGAGCACAACATTGCCCCCTTTACCCGCCTGACGCACCACAATGTTATCATCAGTGTTTATTTTCTTAACCATTTGAGTGTAACTCCAATTTTGTTTTGTCATTTGTCGGCGTCGACCATTAGTGGCAGTGTACAGTTGTTTCAGTTCTTTCACCACTAGGTCGTGATACACATCAATCTTATCATGGAGCATTATTGGTTGAAACGTGGACCTGGGTTTGAATGGAGTCAAACCAGCGGCTGCATTGATATTGCTTGGATTGCTTTCTCCTTCCTGGCTACCGATGGTTTCTTTTTGCAGGGACCATATTTCATTCATACCTTCTTGGTCCCCCACCGTTAGCAAAGTCGGACTTCTAGTTACACTGGGCTGTTGTTTTTTGGACTGTAAACTGTGGAACTTGTTCAATTTAAGCTTGCGAACAAATCTGTATGTGTCCATTCGTGTGTCCGCATAATTAAAGTCACATGGTGGGCAGTATGATAACCCCAGGGACAGTATTGCTTCCTCCTGCCTGGTTAGAGCCGTCCCTGTAAGGTTTATAACTGAGTTTATGTTCCCACTTGCGCCGTGTTGCGTTTCTGAGACTGATTCCATCTTCCCCTTGGGGCTCCCCTTGTCTTTCCTCTGGCGGCTCCGGTTTCTTTTCCGGCGTTGGTTCTGCCTGTAGTTGCGCCTGGTGTTAGTTTTGTTCGTGAGCGCAACGTGTCCCTTCGATCTAGGCAGAGGCAATCGACCTCCTCCGCCATTGTGAGTTTGGTAAACCTCAAGGTCGGTTCAGAAATATTGTCACCTTCTGCTTCACTCTCGATGTTGGAACTGAGGTCAGATCCTGAAACTGAGTTTTCACGTCTTGCAGGATTTTTATTTTGGGTTCCCTTGACTCTTGCTTTCACAGCATCGTACTTTCTAGCAAAGGTGAACATTTGACCATTGAGGTAATCAAGTCTGTCTCTTTCAAATTTATATGCTTTCCTTTTCTTGATTACCTCTTTCTCCTTGTTTAGCCGAGCCAACATGTCTTCACGTACCTTTTTGATTTGTTCATTCATCCCCAGGGCGCTAATTTCCTCCTCCAATTTGTCTAATTCGCCCTGTAGTTTTAAACGGTCGCTTGCTGCATATTTTACTAGGATTTTAATCAGTTTTGTTGAAGATTCTAGATTGGATTCTGCCCAGTCTTTCAACATTGCAGGGTCAGGATTTTCATAGCTAGGGGCTAAAGTTATTCTAAGCCCCCTCGGTACTCTATTAACTTCCAAATACCGGGAAAGGGACCTGTGTTCCCACCACTTCGACTGCTCGGAACGCATCAGTTTTTCTAATTTCTTAAACAAATCACGAGTGGTGGGATTCCCAGTCGTTGTTTGTGCAGTCTGTGGTATAGACCCTGACCCCCCAGCCGGGGAGTCAAGAAACATATTTACTGCCGCTTCCTCACGTTCGCGCAACTTGTTTGCAGACATTATGGCACTTTGGGCTGGGAGCTAAAACTCGCTCCACCTCAATATGGTGTCCGGTCGGCTTTCAATCACCCGTCTCAGACACCTGCACACTCCTTACCGAGCAATCCGTTGGAATCCGCTGCCGCTCGATCACCTTTACACCAGGCGGCGTTGTTTACTCCAGATGTCGGCTTTACAGCGGATTATTCCTCGCAGGGGCTCGGGGGCAATGGCAGCATACTCCTCCAGGAGTCTCGTAGGTCCTCTTCCGGAAACCAGTTGAGGGATCACTTGCTGCTGCGTAGCCCAAGGATTAGGAGGGGTTCTGTTCGTACCGTGGAAGCTTGTTCGGTAAAGTAAATGTACGTAAATTCGTCACACTGGCTGAAGCAGCCGCCCCAGCTCTTAAGTTCAAATGACGAAGGAACAGACCCAGATTTTGTGCTCAATTGAGGTGTTTATTCTCCAGCAAGCCTGCCGCCGCCATTACGCGTTTCGCCTCTTACAAAGCTTGATCACATGGCGAGTTGCTGAGAGCAAATGCCGAGATTTAAAGTGCCAGTGCGCGCATTTTTTTCACATTTGGTAAACAACATGGAAAAAATACTATATTTCACATGCGTTAAAACAGTGTGTACCATTGCAATATAAGGTACATTTGTGCAACCGACCAATCCATAAAATATATAAATAAATGTGTATTTAAATATTTTAAAAAAACAATTTTCACTTTGTTTCTCATTAAAGCTGTATGAATACAGTGATGATATTAAGTGGGAATATATCCAACCCTCCACCTAATTCATTTGGTTGCAGGTTTCCCCGCTATATCTCCAATACGATATGCACAACATTGGTTGAAGCCCAAGTGGGCAAAGACCTCATGAAAAAAATGCTAATATTCTAGCTGTTGTCATATTCTCGGCACATAATATAGTGAGTGCATAAATTCTTTTTTTCTTTTTTCCAATATTTCTTAAAGTGCTAGTGCAAGTGCTTCTTAAAAACAATCAAAATCTCAAAGATGGAATCAATAATACATCCCCTAGATAGCCATCCAGGGTTGCCCTCATTAAACTAGTGACGCTCCCTGACATAAGAGGAAAGGGCAGCATATAATACTAAAACACATATTCTCTTTCACTATAATACCACAGACAAAACAAATGTATGCATAGCACATAGCTAATCCCTGCTATCAACTAACAGTAATACCATGTTCTTCACCACTATGGTAATATGTTTTTGGATTGATGAGATCTATATCTGTACAGGTTATAGTTTAATTCCGTGACTTTATATTCTTTTTACCCAAATCTCACCCATCTAGTCCAAAGCATATAATAAGAGATCTGTAAACACAAAGGTGTATTACAAGCAAGTATACAAATCTTCAGTTGCATTCAACCCATGTGGTTGCTTACTGTTTACTTCCAGGATGTACCTGGTTTCGAGTAAACGAATCTTCGTATCTCGATTTCCCCCTCTCTTCATGGGCCAGACTGTGTCTATTGCGAAATATGACAGATGAACTGGATTGGAACCATGCTCTTGCTCAAAATGCCAAAATTGGGGGAGTACACAGTGGTGCCCTCTGGACCTTCCGCCCTATCGGGTTGAAATGTATGACTTTGTTTGTGGAGGCAGCGCACTAGCGTAAAAGGAACTGTTTGAGTCTGTGGGCATACGAAGGAAAACTACTATATCTACAATGCCTGAGTGTGACGCCCACATGGCTGGACTTGTAACTGATTAAATTAGATGTTCCGTAATCACCTGCTTCCTCATTCATTGTGCCAGTGATCAAGAGCTCTGTTATAGCTCGAAACATGTATGGCAGTATCGAAAGGCTTGGAGACATACTGATACCCCTCCACCTGTGGCATCGAGTGCTGTTACCCCTGCGTGTGTGGCAAATCCTCAAGGGCAACTTTGTTGGAGAGAATAAATGCGGCGGGTCCGGTTGCGGATTTGCCCCGCCGCTGAACAAACGGATCTGGAATGCTCTTGCTTGCGAACATTCCCAAGAACGCGGGGGGCCTGAACCACGATGATATTGGGGGAGTACACAGTGGTGCCCTTTGGACCTTCCGCCCTATCGGGTTGAAATTTATGACTTTGTTTGTGGAGGCAGCGCACTAGCGTAAAAGGAACTGTTTGAGTCTGTGGGCATACGAAGGAAAACTACTATATCCACAATGCCTGAGTTTGACGCCCACATGGGCGGGACTTGTAACTGATTAAATTAGATGTTCCGTAATCACCTACTTCCTCATTCATTGCGCCAGTGATCAAGAGCTCTGTTACAGCTCGAAACGTGTATGGCAGTATTGAAAGGTTTGGAGACATACTTGAAGGACTGGGATCTGTAGGACCCAGCGGTGCCAGGGCACAACACCTGAAACCTTCGTGGGTAACCTGCTCCGGCGTACGAATCACAGAGACACGGGACACTTCCTTCGGCGTCAAAGATTCAAGGTTTATTTACTGCAGGGAACACAGAAGTCACGACAAGCAGCACACGTGCAACTTGGGGAGACTGCTTCAAATTGGTTCTGTGGATCGCTCCTTTTATACAGTTTTTACCCATAGGATTACTTTGAACACAAAAGTTTACAACCCGGTTCCCACCATTATCCCCCAGAGGGGTCGCTTTGGTCACTTTGAAAACACATGAGGTCCGGATCATAAGTGCGGAAACATTTGGCGGTTCCCAACTGTAAAAACCCATCTTCCCAACATTAGTGCATTCCAATCGGTAGTAAAACAGATCGAAATAGGAACAAAGACAGGTGCAGAGGAAGACGGAGACAGTGGGGAGATCGGATAGGGTGTAAAAGGGGAGGTATCGGGAAACACGAGATACAGGCATCAAAGGGACGTGCCTAATGAGATGCACGGCTGAGACAATAAGTCCGTGCGGCAAGATGAGCCTCGAGCGGCGCCATCTGCCTTACAGTAGCATCCCCCTCGTCATAAAGACACTTACAAAGGACATGTGTCTTCCGTAGATATCTTGGGAGTCCCAGGGTCGCGAAGCGGACAACGTCCGTTCGCTGGCTACTTGAGGGCAAGAGACAAAATGGATGCCGAATCTAAGATGGAACCCGTGGGTACAGATGAAAAACCCACATAACAAACGAACGGTTCAAGTCAGCACAGCGAAAGTGCATGCACTTACTAAACTCGTCATTTGCGGTTCTTAGATACCAGACTCGACCATATTCGTGCGAGTCGACAGCACCACTTACAATTGTCACGGAACCTCAGACGCTCCTTTTGCCCTCATGTAGGCAAGCACTAGTCGGAATCATATTCGATATTCATCAGACCATCGAGATGTTGCCGCAGCATAGCTCTGTCCAAACGAGTCCCATTGGTAACAGGTGGCTGTCTCATACACGTTGTAGCACAGAGGCCACATAAGGCAGGACCACACTGCACACAAAGGCAACACGTGAACAGGAACACTACAACAACTCCGATGATCATCAGAATTTTCCAACCCCAAGTCGACATCAGACCCCAAAACCATCCAAGTAACGTCCAATCCCCTACATCCACGTGTATGGATTCGGAGATCTTATGCAACCTCGAGATGGCTTGATAGACAGTTGGAGCATTATCTGGAATAAAAATGCAACAACTCGAATGGATCACCTTACATACCCCACCTCGATCTGCTAAGATGACATCTAAAACCATACGGTTCTGTAACGTCATAAGTCTCTCCGCCTGAAGTTCAGTGGTGATATTACCAAGGGCACTGGCAGTAATATTAGCTGTCGATTCTACCACTCGAGTCAATTGTCTCAGGTTCCTACTATTAACCATAGGTCCCCAAAACGGGAGGAAACCCTTGAAAAAGTCTCCTGCCTCCTGACCGGCAGTATCCTCTTCGCTAATTACGCCTCTCACAACTCTAGTCTTGTGATAATCGGCATCTACAGTGAACGTCGGAGGCAATAGATTTGCAATGAAGCATGAGCCTATGAAGTCAGCGGGCAACCATGCATATGCACGATCATAGCAGATAAAGTATGTACCCTTGGCAGCCAGAAACACAGGGAACGAGAACATTGGCAGAATGTAATTTTCGGTGCAAGCACTTGCTCCAAGTCGGGCTTGCGATCTTCGGCCACGACCCATAAGACAAAAATTACCAGTGTGGGGTACGACCCATATTGGAGGCGAGCTTTTAAGCTGTTTTTCGCTAGTGAACACACTATATTCACCTCTACTGAGGACCCTATAGGCTTGTACCTCTTCCTCGGGAATAAGCGAATGATCATAGATATCGCTATCTAAATCTTCTATTGCTATTGACAAAGGTTTCTGATACGAGGTAGGCCCAGAGTAGGGAGAACGTGGTTCTCGAATGGGGTGGAAACCCAGTGCGCTTCGAAACATTGTTTGAAATGCTCGAGCGGACCCTTGGGAGCTATACGGTAACACCAAATATGGAATTCCCTTATCCGTAGTATGTGGCATCAATCCACACACCCAACAATTAGTAGTATTAACCACTAACTGGTGCTGATGAAGGAGCTGAATAAAGGAATTATTGCGGAATTCTACACGTCTAGCCTGTTCGTGTTCCGGTAACATGTGAAAGGAATGAGGAGAAACAGTAGAGGTAAGATTAGGGTAAGGAGTAGAAGTAGGTGCAGCAGAAGGTAAGAAATAAGACATCGTGTAATACACCCCACCCGCCAATAATGCAGAAGCAGTCAAAAACAAAACAAACAGTTGGAATATGAAACATTTGGTATGACTGAGTTGCTGCAACTTGAATCGATGAACCTGAGCTCCTTCCAAATCGTTCAGCTTCGAGAATGCCATTCCCTACGACCGTCCGCAACGTTTCTTGACGCACTTCGTTCTGTGTAGCAATAGTCAATCCCTAGGAGTTCCCAGGAACCGACGGCCTTTAACCTAGCGTCAAGACCTACTATCCAGAAGGAAGTACGCGCGCGGCCCTACGGCCTTTAATACACAATATGTATGTATGCAAAAACAAAGTCTCTCAGCTGTGGAAGCAAAAAGATACAATGAAGGAAGCTCAATATATGTGTACAAAAAAATCAATTACAATAATACGAATGTTCAAACTGATCACGGAAAACGGGGATAATGCAATCGTCAATTCAGCAAAGCAAAAATATTTTATTTGTCCTTAGTGCGAGATCGCAGAGAGTATCGGTGTTTCCCAGGACGTGTCTGCTCGTCGAACAAAGGATCTGTTGAAGAGACAACGTCCTGCTGATCAGTTAAGTGTTCTGGTCTTGAGTTTTTCGATGACAATTTCTCAACAGAGTCTTTCTGCTGCGCTGAGGTTTCTCCAACAGGTTGTGCGTCGCTAAAAGGCACAAACGCTGGCAATGTTTCTGTTTCTGTAGACGCAATGCCTCTCCTTACCCACGGGTCTGCCGGCAGAGGAATGGGGACTCGTTTAGTGTGGGTGGCATGCACCCAATTCTTACGACCCTCAAGACGAACGGCAGTCCTCGTGGCCAGGAGCACTTGATAAGGTCCGGTGAACCTCGGGTCCAGATTGTTTTTACGTGAAAAGTTTCTTGTCACCACCCAGTCTCCGGGCTGGAGCTGGTGGCCTGGACCCTCCGTCTGCGTCGGCAATGCGTCGTAAACCTGTTGGTGAATTAACCTCAGTTTAGCAGTCAAGTCATGTAGATAATCGATCAACATTGGGTACTCAAGATCAGAAAACATTCCTGGCCTAGGAACCCCCCACACATTCGCAGGACGGCCGAACACTATTTCATAGGGACTAAGCCCTACTCGGGAGTGTACAGTCGCCCTAGTTGACAGTAATGCTAAAGGTAAAGCGTCAGGCCACGAAAGACCAGTCGTAGCCTGAATCTTTGCTAGCTTTAATTTAAGGGTACCATTATACCCTTCAACCAAACCAGCTGACTGGGGATGATTGGCGCTATGGAATTTTTGATTAATTCCAAGGCCCTTACACACACTCTTCATCACACTACCCACAAACTCACTTCCGTTATCTGACCACACGATTCTAGGCATTCCGTACCGAGGAAAATATTCCTTCAGTAGGATTTTCGCAGTAGACAAAGCGGTATTGTCTTTGAGAGGATAGGCCTCAATCCATCGGGAGAATGCGCAAACCACAACTAAAACATATTTAAGGTTGTTGCATCGCTCCATATGGATGAAGTCCAATTGTATCACCTCAAAGGGACATGAAGGGGGAGCAAAACTGCCAGGAGGAGTTGGGGTTCCTTTGCCAGGATTATACATCATACACACCATACAATTCTTCCCCAGACGTTCAGCACATTTCGTGATACCATCATTCTTCCACACCGGAGACAGCAACTTACAAATACCTTTCACGCTAATATGCGCTAACCCATGTGCCATTGTCACAACGGCCAGCACATACGCATCCGGCAACAACCATCTTTTCTGATCCGACAAATCAATCCAACAACCATTCACATCCAACTTTCCCGTGCTTTCTTTCCACTTCGCCTTTTCAGTCTCGGTGGCCTCATTCTGAATTTCTTTCACGCTCTCAATAGTGTCTTCACACATGCTCGATTCTACAGGCCACCTAACCGAACTCGTCACATACATTCGAGTGCTAAGGTTCCGGGCAGTCTCCTTAGCAATCTCGTCTGCAAACGCATTACCACGACCAACATCATCCGTCACCTTACGATGCGCACTACATTTGACAATCGCTACTTGCTTAGGCAACGTCAGTGCATCCAAAAGATCATTCACAAGTTGGCCATGCTGAATCTTCGTACCATGCGACGTCAAGAAACCTCTCTCTCTCCACAATCGTCCAAAACTGTGAGCGACTCCAAACGCATACTGGCTGTCAGTAAACACATTCACTCGTTTCCCTTTCGCTAACACACATGCTCTAGTAAGAGCAATCAATTCTGCAGCTTGGGCAGAATTGTGATTCAACCTTGCAGTCTCAACAACAGTATTCAACGTTACAACAGCATAAGCAGTAGTCACATCACCATTCGGCAACTTAAAACATGACCCATCCACATACAAAGTACCATCCGGGTCTTCCAATGGGGTGTTTTTAAGGTCCACTCGACCTTTCGTTTCCTCTTCAGTCCTCAAGTAGCAATCATGTTCTGCTACTTCATCTGACTCTGTGCTAATCGGTAACAAAGTTGCCGGGTTCAGAACATTACAACGTTTGATCTGAATGTGGCTTGCCAAGAGCGTCAATTCGTACCCAGACAATCTCGCACTCGTCAAGTGCTGAGTCTTCGTACGATTCAAAAGAGTATCGACTGCATGCGGAACCATCACCGTAAGCATATTATCCATGACCAATCCTGCTGATTGTCGAATAGAGACCGCAGCTGCCGCTGTTGCTCTTAAACAACTCGGCAAGGCTCTAGCTACTGGGTCCAAGGTCGAGGAAAAATATGCGCATGGACGTTGCTTACCACCAAAAGGTTGCGTTAAAACACTCAAAGCACAGCCTTCTCTCTCGTGAACATATAATGTAAATGGCTTACTGTAGTCGGGAGTACCCAACACAGGAGCCGAACACAATGAATCACGCAATTCAGAAAAACTTCTCTGACATTCTTCCGTCCATGGTAAAGGAGTTGAAACATCCTTACATGTAAGAGCCACTAATGGTTTCGCTAGCAATGAAAAATTAGGAATCCATTGCCTGCAGTACGACGTGATACCTAGAAAGGCACGCACATCTCTTTGGGTTCTTGGCACAGCCATTCGCGCAATCGCTGCAATTCTCTCTGGGGTCAACCTCCTTCCCTCCTTTGACAATAAGTGACCTAGGTAGGTTACTTCTTGACAACAATATTGGAGTTTAGTAGGTGACACCTTGTGATTCAACTCACAGAGATGTTGCAGCAACGACACCGTAGCAATTTTGCAAATGTCCTGAGTATCGGCAGCCACCAATAAGTCGTCAACGTATTGGATCAAGGCCGCACCGACCGGCAACCTAAACGCATCCAGTTGACCCCTCAAGGCTTGACTGTAAATTGATGGACTTTCACAGTAGCCCTGAGGAGCGCGTTTAAACCGGAAGCTACGTCCACCGAGAGAGAAACCGAAAAGGTCTCTGCTCTCTTCAGCAATCGGGATGCTGAAAAACGCATTTTTCAGATCAATCACCGAAAACCACGATGCAGAAGCTGGAATCAGAGTCAGTAGCGCCGTGATGTCAGGCACAACAGGAAATTGAGGAACCACAATTTTATTCACTTCCCGTAAATCGATAACAAAACGATAAACAGGTGATTTCGAAGGATCAGTACGTTTTAGAATGGGCAGCACAGGGCTGTTGCACACATTTCCCCGAGTCTCTTCAATAACATCTTTCTCGATCAAATCATAAATGATCGCTAACAATGCACGTTCACCATCAAGAGAGATACGATACTGGGGAATACGTGGCAATCGTACATTAGATTTCAACTGGACAACATAGGGCGAGATATCAAGTAGGCCCACGTCATTCGGACCCGTCGCCCACAAAGACACAGGAAGAGAACTCAATTCCGGTGGGAGCTTGTCAAGAGACAAATACATGGGAGAGACAACTCTCTCCCCAAACGTAAGCTGTACTCCCGCAGGAGAACAATACAAAGTCGCATACAAACGTTTAAGCAAATCCAGGCCCAAAAGATTTTCACCACAACCTGTGGTCAGAATCAATGGAGCTTCTAGCTCACGTGACCCAATTTTAAGGGGCAAAGGGCGTGAAACTGGATTGCTAACGGGGGCGCCAGAGAATCCAACGGAAACATTTGTTAAGCCAGACAAAGGTGCGCCAGGGAGTTTCGAATGCTGTATGGAACTTTTCGCTGCACCAGTGTCCAACAGAAAAGGCTCAACGACGCCCGATGTAGCAACTGCGACGTAAGGCCCTCTCTGATCAACCGGAACTGATACCACTCCCTCTCCTTGTCTTTGGCTATCCTAGTAATTACTGTCGTCAGTTCCTTGATCGACGTAATAGTCGTCTACATTGTACTGCGCAGATCGTCCTTGCGACGATCCACGTTGATCGAAACAATTAGTATTAGTAGAGGAGTTATCAGAACGATCATTCTGAGTACCACGACCTCTACCACGTGGTGCCTGCTGCGAACCACCACGACCTCCTCTAGATGAGTTACCACCATTACGTTCATTTAAAACAGGGCAATTGAATTTAATGTGTCCCTCCTGTCTACAATAAGCACATTGATTGTATCCTAACGATGATCTTTGGGAGGAGGAATCATTACGCGGCTGTGACCGATTTGATTGCGGCTGCGATCTATTCTGCTGGGGTGCATTCTGATTCGAACGCGGAGGATATGCTTGTTGAAGCAATACTTTAGTTTTCAGCTCTTTCGTCTTTTTGTCAGCACGGTCGCTCTCTTCTTTCTCTCTATTCTCATAATATTGTGCCGTAGCCAATATCTGAGCTGAAGTAGAAACGGCCCATGCGCTTTCCGAATTTCTCAATTTATTGCTCAAATCGGGCAATAAGTTACAAACAAATTTATCCACGAACAATCTCTGACCACCCTCGGTGCCCATATCCTGACCACTATGGTCGATGAATGCCTCCTCAAACCTCGTAAAGAAGTCGGAAACACTCTCGTCCTTCTTCTGCTTACAGGCTGACAATTTGTCCCAGTTCACCTTCATAGCTGGCATAAGAGTTTTCATTAGCGTAATAATCCTTTGAGGAAGGTCAAGAATCAACTGGTCGGGTTTAGTAGCAGCTACTTGTCCGGCGTCTGCCGCTACAATGGCAGCCCAAGCACCACCTAATTCAGCCGGGTGATTTTCATGTCGAATCTTAGCCCATACCGGTTGCGGTACTACATTGCCAAACAACATATCGATATCGGCAAGATTCATTACCGTAGCATCTACAAGCTGTGATAATTCTTTGTAATACCCTGTAGGATTTTTGCGTGGGTCAGGCAAAGATTGCTTCACCTGTAACACTTCCGAGCGTTTCCATGGAAGATGTATCCATATTCTCTGGAAATGCGCCAATGTCGGAGGATGAGCATTAGGATCAGCTGGTACCCAGACCGGCGGTACTTCACGCATAGGATATTGGCCAGATTCGTCTGGTTGTGGTTCGATATCCTCAACAAACAATGCGTGAGGTATCGGAGCGGGGCGAAGAGATAACAACCGCTCAATAGCACGTCGAACATTAGTATCTACTATCAGTCCATGTGAAAACTGGAGCTGAAGCTCAGACAGGGCGGTCAGCACCTCGTCAGGCGCATCAGCCTCTATCTGATCGCGAAGGAACTTACACATTTCATCGAACACGTATCTTTGGGTAGGTATATTAAATTGACAAAATGTTTCGAGTACAACACGGGGCGGATTTCTAAGAGAGTTTACCATCCAACCCATCGCCATATTATATAGCGCAACGCGTTCTCTATTTCCAGGAAGCTGACTACGTCTCTGAGGACCATCGGAGCTAGCGGACCCATGAACAGGCCCAAGCGAATGAAAGAAGCTAGCGGCAAGAGGAGAATTACGAGAACGAGTAGAGGGAGAAAGATACGACACAGGACTAACAAGTGAAGGAGTAGAAACAGTAGCAACAGCAGGAGTCAACAACACAGGAGCAGCAGCGGGAGCAGGAGTATGTGGAAGTGGAGGAGCAGTAGGGATAGAAACAGGCAAAGGAGCAGGAACAGCCGGAAGAACGGGTGCAGGTTGAGGAACAGGCGGAGGAACAATAAGCGGAAGGATAGGTACGGCAGGAACCACAGGAGCTGCGGCACCCTGCACGTAGGGAGGTGGCGACTTCATAAGATAAGACATTAAAGGATCCTCAACTGCCTCTTCCTTCTTTTCCGACTCCGTAGGTAAAGCGGGATAACATTTATCTATGGTCATACGCTGTAGTCTGTCAAACACTTCCTTATCCTTAACCTCCTTATCACGCTGAAACTGCTCAGCTTTCTTCACTATAGTAGCAACATTATCTCGCTGATTACGTTTAGTCTGTCTGATTTCTTTCTGTCGGGCTTCTTTGCGCCACAACCGAAAGGCATCAAACATGGCCGGCCTTGATTTTCGTTCGAACAACTTAATCTCTAAATTATCTAAAATCGGCGCCTCGAAGCTACCATGAGGTGGCCAACGAAGGTCGCCGTCCTTCTTTGTATATTTAATCCAATAATCATTAAAGGTGATCGGACCCAGTCCATGTTTACTATATAGTTCATAAGTGGGAGTTCCAACCGGAGGTATCGGACACGAGTCCTCCAGTCGGGAATCCGTACCACAAGGTCTGAAACAGCTAAACAAAGTACTACGACCAGGCATCTTGCACACTAGCCGAGTTTCACAAACTTCAAGGGTTACGGGATTTACCAAGTCCCAGCAAAGAACAAAAACCCTCGGTTTTTGGCGGCTGCAGTCGTCAAATAACACAACAACAAAACGCTAGCAAAAGTGTCACCGACAAAAACACTCACACAGCGTTAACAACAAAAACACTCGCTAAAGTGTCAACAACCAAGAACTATGGGAGCGACCCACAAATACTTAACTCAAAGATCAATGGCGTCACCAGGAAGGCCCGTCTATCGTCTCGCTATACCAAGGTCTACGCCAGGCGCCAAAACAGGTCTACAGTCAGGGCAGCAGTCCGTCGCAGCCGTCCGGAGGCGGGAATCTTCGCGGGAAAAGTCTTCGGGCCACTTATTTCGACAACAGGATCGATGAAGCGGAGTGCACCTTCCCTCGGAGATTTCACACGAAGTTCCTCACGATCGTCGGGCTTGGACCGGTACCACTGATGCAGCCCCACGTTGGGCGCCAACTGAAGGACTGGGATCTGTAGGACCCAGCGGTGCCAGGGCACAACACCTGAAACCTTCGTGGGTAACCTGCTCCGGCGTACGAATCACAGAGACACGGGACACTTCCTTCGGCGTCAAAGATTCAAGGTTTATTTACTGCAGGGAACACAGAAGTCACGACAAGCAGCACACGTGCAACTTGGGGAGACTGCTTCAAATTGGTTCTGTGGATGGCTCCTTTTATACAGTTTTTACCCATAGGATTACTTTGAACACAAAAGTTTACAACCCGGTTCCCACCATTATCCCCCAGAGGGGTCGCTTTGGTCACTTTGAAAACACATGAGGTCCGGATCATAAGTGCGGAAACATTTGGCGGTTCCCAACTGTAAAAACCCATCTTCCCAACATTAGTGCATTCCAATCGGTAGTAAAACAGATCGAAATAGGGACAAAGACAGGTGCAGAGGAAGACGGAGACAGTGGGGAGATCGGATAGGGTGTAAAAGGGGAGGTATCGGGAAACACGAGATACAGGCATCAAAGGGACGTGCCTAATGAGATGCACGGCTGAGACAATAAGTCCGTGCGGCAAGATGAGCCTCGAGCGGCGCCATCTGCCTTACAGTAGCATCCCCCTCGTCATAAAGACACTTACAAAGGACATGTGTCTTCCGTAGATATCTTGGGAGTCCCAGGGTCGCGAAGCGGACAACGTCCGTTCGCTGGCTACTTGAGGGCAAGAGACAAAATGGATGCCGAATCTAAGATGGAACCCGTGGGTACAGATGAAAAACCCACATAACAAACGAACGGTTCAAGTCAGCACAGCGAAAGTGCATGCACTTACTAAACTCGTCATTTGCGGTTCTTAGATACCAGACTCGACCATAATCGTGCGAGTCGACAGCACCACTTACAATTGTCACGGAACCTCATACTGATACCCCTCCACCTGTGGCATCGAGTGCTGTTACCCCTGCGTGTGTGGCAAATCCTCTAGGGCAACTTTGGTGGAGAGAATAAATGCGGCGGGTCCGGTCGTGGATTTGCCCCGCCGCTGAACAAACGGATCTG
The DNA here is from genome assembly GCF_964263255.1 of Lissotriton vulgaris. Taxonomy (NCBI): domain Eukaryota; kingdom Metazoa; phylum Chordata; class Amphibia; order Caudata; family Salamandridae; genus Lissotriton; species Lissotriton vulgaris. Next base: position 976,644,984 of record NC_141696.1, on the reverse strand, counting down.
GAATGCTCTTGCTTGCGAACATTCCCAAGAACGTGGGGGGCCTGAACCACGGTGATATTGGGGGAGTACACAGTGGTGCCCTCTGGACCTTCCGCCTTATCGGGTTGAAATTCATGACTTTGTTTGTGGAGGCAGCGCACTAGCGTAAAAGGAACTGATTGAGTCTGTGGGCATACGAAGGAAAACTACTATATCCACAATGCCTGAGTGTGACGCCCACATGGGCGGGACTTGTAACTGATTAAATTAGATGTTCCGTAATCACCTGCTTCCTCATTCGTTGCGCCAGTGATCAACAGCTCTGTTATTGCTCGAAACGCGTATGGCAGTATCGAAAGGCTTGGAGACATACTGATACCCCTCCACCTGTGGCATCGAGTGCTGTTACCCCTGCATGTGTGGCAAATCCTCAAGGGCAACTTTGTTGGAGAGAATAAATGCGGCCGGTCCGGTCGCGGATTTGCCCCGCCATTGAACAAACTGATCTGGAATGCTCTTGCTTGCGAACATTCCCAAGAACGCCGGGGGCCTGAGCCACGGTGATATTGGGGGAGCACACAGTGGTGCCCTCTGGACCTTCCGCCCTATCGGGTTGAAATTTATGACTTTGTTTGTGGAGGCAGCGCACTAGCGTAAAAGGAACTGTTTGAGTCTGTGTGCATACGAAGGAAAACTACTATATCCACAATGCCTGAGTGTGACGCCCACATGAGCGGGACTTGTAAATGATTCCATTAGATGTTCCGTAATCACCTGCTTCCTCATTCATTGCGCCAGTGATCAAGAGCTCTGTTATAGCTCGAAACGCGTATGGCAGTATCGAAAGGTTCGGAGACATACTGATACCCCTCCACCTGTGCCATCGAGTGCTGTTACCCCTGCGTGTGTGGCAAATCCTCAAGGGCAACTTTGTTGGAGAATATATATATATATATATATATATATATATATATATATATATATATATATATATATATATATAATTCACTGACAAAAATGAAGGTTACTGGGACATTATTGTTGGCCTCAGATTTCATACATACCAAACCATTGAAATTCAGCAGTTATAGTTACCTGAGCTGACAATAACTTATACCCTCACAATGCACTGCTTATGACCTCACATATTATATAACTCATAACATGGTCAGCGATATCACTGATGACGTCTCACATGACATTACTGATGGCATCATCTACAGAACCACTCACATTCCCAGTCGCACCCCAATACAATCTCTCATTCGGCCACTCACACACCCACACATCCACTCACATATCCATTTACACACCCATGCAAGTACTTACACAACCACCCACATATCCATAGAGCCACTCACACACCCACTCACTCACGCATGGAGCCTTATCATTTAACCAGTCATTCACTCATAGAACCACTTACAAAGACACACATACAGCCACTCACACACCTACTCACTCACCCTTTCAGCCTCTCTACAGAGCCACTCACTCACCCATACAACCACTCATGCAAGCACTTATATACTCAGTCACACATCCATACAGAGGAGAGGATATGGCATAACGCTAGGGCGGTCGACTTAAAATCTGGAGAACCGTGTTCAAGTCTCGCTAACGACGCTCAACTTCCTGTGATTTTGGGAAAATCACTTAATCTACCTGTACCTAACAAAAAAACCTGAATGCAACCTTATGTAGCACAACAATGCTCATGTAAAGCGCTCTGATACCTCATACCTTCGGGTTAAGTTTACGTTATATAAAACTCCGGGGAAAAAACACTTACACAGCTACTCAATTATTCAAACACTCACTCAAACGGCCACTAACACACCAATACAGCCACTGACACACTCAGCCACTCATTAATAAAGCGATTCATATACTTACTCACTCACCCAAACAGTCAGTGACACACCCACTCATTCACCCATACAGCCACTCACATAGCCACTCGATCACCCATCCATACAGCCACTAACACACCCACTCACTCACTAATACAGCCACTCATACACCCACTCACACACCTGTACAGTCACTCAGACACCCACTCACACACAGATGCGCACCATTACACAGCGACTCACATTAACTAAGTTTAAAATCAAATCACTCATTCATAGTAAACAAAATATAATTTTTTTACTTTTGTGGTAGCTTAGTATATTTGTTTAACACACAAAAAAGTTGAGAAAACACTCACAATCACTGGATGATGTCATCAATTATGTCATTTGAGATGTCATCAGTGATGTCATTGACCATGTCATGAGTGATGTAATATGTGAGGTCATAAACAGTGCAGTGTAACTTAAAGTTAGCTCAGGTATCTGTAACGGTTGAATTTCACTGGTTTTGTACGAGTGAAATCTAAGCCTAACTATAATGTCCCTGTAAACTCTGCTTTTTCAGTAAATATATATATAATTTTTTTTCACTAAAAAACAGAGGTTGCAGGGATGTTATAGTTAGGAAATAGAATTAAAAAAACATAGAAATTCACTGAAAAAAACAAAGCTTACAGGGTCGTTATATTTAGGCTCAGATTTCACTCGTTCAAAACCAGTGAATTTTAGCAGGTGAGTGCCTATTTTTCTGTGAGTGAGTGTGTGAGCGGCACTAGGTGCATTGGATGCCTGTCTTTGTACCCAGCAACAGCCTGCCCCATTTCAGTTCCACTCTGCAGAAGCGCCACCTGGAACTCTGCTCTGTGGGGGATAAAGTCCCCTACAATATTAAGGCTTGTTGGGGGCCAGACACCCCCCTGTCTATTTATTGCATTATAGCCCCAGGGAGGTGGTGTTCCCGGAGCTGGAGGGTCCACGAGGCCCCCTTGATCATTTAAATAAACCCTGGGGCCGTGGTGGTCTCTGGGGCTCAAATAGCCTCAGGAAGGGTGCCCTGTGCTCCCCCCATCTTTTTTTATAAAATGCCCTTGGGACCTGGCCCACCCAAGGGCTAAACAGTACAAAGGTGGAGTGGCCCACACTTTTTTTGCAATTAATTTCACAAGCTCCAGCAATTTTTTTTAAATGCTTTTAAACAATGGCAGGACCCCAAGACCAGGGCTTGTGTGTCAGGGTATTCTTACCAGGCCCTCGTTTCATTTTTTCTTTTACTATTTTTTTGGGGACTTGGCTCAAGTCCCAAAATGGCTGCCAGCACTTTTGTGGTTGAACTGTTGGCAGATAATCAGAGCTCTTCTTTTCCCTGCTCAAGCTCAATATTATTCTCAAAGTTGCTGCTATCGCAGATTTCCTTCTTTTTTCCCTTACATTTCTCCAAAACTACTGAACATCTTAACACCAAATAACTGAAAGTGTGATCTGCGTAACCAAATCTACCTTTCTGCCAAATTTGGTGTAATTCCCCGCAGCGGTTCGGGCTGTGGCCATGTTCAAAGCTCAAATAGGAATAGCATGGGAAATTGTATTTTTTCGACCACCCTTTCTCTCGGCCCCGCTTGACCTATCACTCTAAAACATTCCATGAACAACAAGACTTACTATGACACTTTTCATTGAAACTTTAATGAAGATTCAAAAAACAACGCCAAAGATTATAGGCAAGTCAAAAAACACTTTTGTTATAGAAACATGGTCCTAACTATAGCTACCTACTGGTGACCAACAGTAAGTAATATGTATATAACATATATACTCTTAAACTATATATTTAATGAACATTGTCGGGGGACATTGAAAGCAGATTACCAACATGATTTCTCATCTCTGAGAGCTCTCTTAAGCAGCTCTGGCCTTTTTTTCCTCCTAATGTTACCTCTGGTTTTATTGGTAGTTCTTTAAGAATAAAAGAAAATAAAGAAAGGATGTGGTCTGAGTTAACTGTAATTTTTTCAAGCAAATTCAAAGTAGAGGATAAATTTGCTCTGAACAACAATAAGTGTTAGCTGTAATCCCCAGGGAGATGAACAGAGGCATTTAAGTTGAGCTTCAGCAACCTTGATATATTGGGGATCGAAGAGAGATTACTTGGCGGACTACAAAATAGAGACAATGGCATTTTATTAAATGGGAAGGACTGTAAAGCAGAGTGCAAAGAGAATGTATATGTACAGGGATGAACAGTGGTCAGGACTACAGGGGAAATACAACAATCAACATTTTAGGGCTGTCCAAATATTAAAAAGTGATAAGTGTTCAAGGTGACACGTGCTCAGTGTTGGTGACAAAGTGCATATACAGTTGTGAAGCTATGTACAGGATATATACAATTCCAGAAGTGTTCAGAGCTGAAATTCACAACGTTACTCTGGTATTGCTAAGGTTGCTCTGTATTGAAAACCAGAGGCATGTAAGGGTTGAACCAACATTAACTTGAACACTTATCACTTTTTAATATTTGTACAGCCCTAAAATGTTGATTAGTGATATTTGAATAACCAATCAAATAACAAATAAAACATTTTTGCAAAAAATGATTTTCTGGTTTCTTTTTTGTATCCAGGTGTTCCCACACTCACGTCATTGTACATGTTGATTTGATCTATCTAGAGTATCATTCTTATTTGTTACGTATACTGTTACATTTCTATGCTTCAGGATTTATTGCAAGTTAAACTAGTAATTGTTGCTTCCCGACAGAGCCACTGTAGCTTATTATATATTCACCCAGGCTCTGAGGGACACTGGGCTACCCCGTTGTGTTATATCCTAATGGAGGACTGCAGGCTTCTTCCTTGTTGAACCTCTCAGGCATCACATATTGTGGGATAAATTAATATCAAGCACTAACCTTCACCCAAAAGATTGAAGCGCTTGTTACTCTTTCTCAAGGCAGCAGATGGCTTCAGTTCATTCACTTCACTACATACTGAGCTCAGCGGGGGAGGGATAGACTTACCCTATGGATGCAACTGCACCAACCTAATGCTGGCCACTTCCGTGCCCCAGGAGGGCTGTCAGCATCTACTGCATGCCCCCCTCTCTAAGACCAAAGACCGCTTAAAATGGAACTACAGAGGCTTCAAATCTCGAGGTGGAAGAGTCATTAGCTGATGGGTTGTGAAAGGAAACTCGGGCAAGGTTTGCTGTAGCAGTGAAAGCAACTTTTGCAGCCTCCACACTCCACTTTAGGCAGCAGCTTGGAAGTTTTTCCATGCTCAGCGGTCAATGAAGAACAGCGATAAGCCAGCAGGCAGATAGTAGTCAGTTCAGGGTTGGCAGCTGGTGGAGTCCTTACGCTGTATAACCCCTTGTGCTGCACTGCTGAACCGCATCTCATGTCTATATATTTATATCCACTAAAAAAAAAACAAAGGTTACAGGGACGTTATAGTTAGGCTAATGTTCGCTCATACAAAATCAGTGAAATTCAGCAGTTATAGTTGCGAGCTAACTATAGCTCTTGCCCCCACAATGCACTGCTAATGACTTCATATATTACATCACTGATGCCATGGTTAGTGACATCACTGATGACACTGCAAATGACATCACTGATGACATCATCCAGTGACTGTGAGATTTGTATTAAGTTTATGAGTGTTAAATATATATCCTAATGTATATTGCTGAATCAGTGGGTGTATGAGTACCTGTATGGATGATTCACTGTGTTCATTACTGACTGCATAAGTCAGTGATTAGGCATCTAAGTGAATGTATGGGTGAGTGACTGGTTGTGTGAATCGTTGCATTAATCTGTCAGTTGGTGTCTAAGTGGCTGTATGTGTGTACAAGTGGGTACATGAGTGGCTATATGAAGGATTGATTGGTTGTATGAGTACTAGTGTGGGTGTCTAAGTGTCAGTATGGGTGGGTGAGGGTATGTGTGATTGCCTGTAGGGATGAGTGAGTGGGTGAGTCAGTGGCTGTATGGGTTAGAGATTTAGTATGTGAGGGGCTGCATGGGTGAGGGAGTGTGTATATGGCTGTGTGGGTGAGCAGATGTGTCAGTGGTATATGGGTGAGTAACTGGGAATGTGAAAGGCAGTATAGGTGAGTGATGGCATATGAGTATCTGTATGGGTGGGTGAGTGGCTGTGACAGTGGCTCTATGGGTGAGTATATGCTTGTGTCAGTGACTGTATAGGTTTGTGAGTATGTGTTAGTATCTGAATGAGTAAGTAAGTGGGTTTGTGCCTAACTGTATGGTTGAGTAAGTAGCTGTGTGACTGCATGGGTGAGTGAGTAGGTGTGTGAGTAGCTCCACAGGTAACTGATTAAGTATGTGAGTGGCTGTAAGGGTGTATGAATGGATATGTCAATGGCTGTATTACTAAGTGAGAGGGTGAATGAGTGGCTGTATGGGTGAGTGAGTGGATGTGTGTGTGGATCTATGAATTAGTGAGTGGGCGTGTAAGTACTGGTATGGATCTGTGAATTAGTTTGTGAATGGTTGTGTGGGAGTTGGAATGGGTGTATGAAAGGTTCTATGAGGGTGTGAGTGGATGTGTTAGTGATTTTTGTGGATGATGTAATGAGTGATGTCATCAGTGATGTCACTAACCATGTCATGAGTAATGTAATATGTGAGGTCATAAGCAGTGCATTGCAGGGGAACAAGTTATAGTTATAGCTCAGCTAACTCTAAGAACTGAATTTCACTGGTTTTGTACAAGTGAAATCTGAGCCTAACTGTAACGTCCTCGTAACCTTTAGCTTTTCAGTGAATTTCGAAGTTTTTTTAAATTCTATTTCCCAACTTTAACGTCCCTGTAACCTTTATTTGTTTCTGTGAATTTCTATAGTTTTTTAAGTAGTAATGGTGTTTGCAGTGTGGTGGTGAAAGGTGGTGGGTCCCTGACAAGCTCTCATGAATCCCGCTGTGTAGGACTTATAGAAAGCACCAAGAGGGCTTATTGGCACCCAAGGACCTTGAGCATCCAAGAGGACTTCATTATCCAACCAGTAGTGCTCCAGGAGACTTGTTTGCAAAGTGGTGGAGAAAGGGAGCGTGGCCCGCGAAGACCTCTTAGCAATCCCATTATGTGGGACTTACTGGAGGTAACAGAAGGAGTTGTTCGCCCCCAAGAACCCTAAGCAGCCAAGGAGACTTCATCCCCCAACTAGTACCGTGCCAAGAGGCATGTTTGCAAAATGGTAGAGAAAGGGCGTGGGTCATGAAAACCTCTCAGCAAGCCCACAGTGTGGGACTTACTTAAGGTAACAGGCGGGGTAGTTGGCAAACAAAGACGTCCTAGGGCCCCCCCTGGCCCGATTACGGACCTGGGGTCCCCATCCCTCAGGCCCGGCATTTTTTTTTTATTAAAGGAAGGGGGGTCCTTACCAATGTTGCCCCTAGCATCCCATTCCCTGGAACCTGGCCACAGTACTGGGTGCCCTGCTTCCGCCCAGGACACTCAATTTTTTCACTTGGGTCCTCACGTCCTGTGGGAGCCTGCATTGAATTTGAACAGAGAGAGCTGCTAAACATGCAGCTCCCTCTGTCCAAAAGCAATTCTGCTCCACTTCGTGCAAGCGAGAGCATTTTCTGCTTTCGCTTGCACAAACACTGTGGGGTCGCTCCGCTCTGCCCCCACTATGTTTTTACACTGTTCCCAAGGGAGGTGGCAATACCTGGGGGAGCTGCCTGGCCCCCCCTCATATGTTAATTACTGCCCTGGGGAAGTGCCAGTCCCCTGGGGGTTCTTTAAGCCTATGGAGGGTGCCCTGTGAGCCACCGTCCTTTTTTTTAAAGCCAAACTTGCCCCTGTGGTTTGGCCCACCAAGGGACTAATTCGAAATGAAGTGGGGAAGCCTGTGCTTCATTTTATTTTGGCAGGAGTCCCGGATTCTATACACTCCCTCCGAAATTTTTAAGGCCTGAAGGGTCTCAGAGGGAGCCCAGGAGCAGGTCAAGGGGGTCAGGGTACTCTCACCCTTCCCCCTTTTCTTTTTTTAAAATGTTTTTTCTGAGACTCAGCTTCAAGCCATGACCCAAGATGACTTACCAACACTTCCTACTTGAAGTGTTTTACAGGCAAACAAATTTCAGTTGGGTTTCAGCAGGCTGTTGTGTTCCCAGATATCTATATTTTTAAACTTAAATATCTCTGAAACTACTCATGTAAAGCGCTCTGATACCTCATACCTTCGGGTCAAGTTTGCGTTATATAAAACTCCGGGGAAAAAACACTTACACAGCTACTCAATTATTCAAACACTCACTCAAACGGCCACTAACACACCAATACAGCCACTGACACACTCAGCCACTCATTAATAAAGCGATTCATATACTTACTCACTCACCCAAACAGTCAGTGACACACCCACTCATTCACCCATACAGCCACTCACATAGCCACTCGATCACCCATCCATACAGCCACTAACACACCCACTCACTCACTAATACAGCCACTCATACACCCACTCACACACCTGTACAGTCACTCAGACACCCACTCACACACAGATGCGCACCATTACACAGCGACTCACATTAACTAAGTTTAAAATCAAATCACTCATTCATAGTAAACAAAATATAATTTTTTTACTTTTGTGGTAGCTTAGTATATTTGTTTAACACACAAAAAAGTTGAGAAAACACTCACAATCACTGGATGATGTCATCAATTATGTCATTTGAGATGTCATCAGTGATGTCATTGACCATGTCATGAGTGATGTAATATGTGAGGTCATAAACAGTGCAGTGTAACTTAAAGTTAGCTCAGGTATCTGTAACGGTTGAATTTCACTGGTTTTGTACGAGTGAAATCTAAGCCTAACTATAATGTCCCTGTAAACTCTGCTTTTTCAGTAAATATATATATAATTTTTTTTCACTAAAAAACAGAGGTTGCAGGGATGTTATAGTTAGGAAATAGAATTAAAAAAACATAGAAATTCACTGAAAAAAACAAAGCTTACAGGGTCGTTATATTTAGGCTCAGATTTCACTCGTTCAAAACCAGTGAATTTTAGCAGGTGAGTGCCTATTTTTCTGTGAGTGAGTGTGTGAGCGGCACTAGGTGCATTGGATGCCTGTCTTTGTCCCCAGCAACAGCCTGCCCCATTTCAGTTCCACTCTGCAGAAGCGCCACCTGGAACTCTGCTCTGTGGGGGATAAAGTCCCCTACAATATTAAGGCTTGTTGGGGGCCAGACACCCCCCTGTCTATTTATTGCATTATAGCCCCAGGGAGGTGGTGTTCCCGGAGCTGGAGGGTCCACGAGGCCCCCTTGATCATTTAAATAAACCCTGGGGCCGTGGTGGTCTCTGGGGCTCAAATAGCCTCAGGAAGGGTGCCCTGTGCTCCCCCCATCTTTTTTTATAAAATGCCCTTGGGACCTGGCCCACCCAAGGGCTAAACAGTACAAAGGTGGAGTGGCCCGCACTTTTTTTGCAATTAATTTCACAAGCTCCAGCAATTTTTTTTAAATGCTTTTAAACAATGGCAGGACCCCAAGACCAGGGCTTGTGTGTCAGGGTATTCTTACCAGGCCCTCGTTTCATTTTTTCTTTTACTATTTTTTTGGGGACTTGGCTCAAGTCCCAAAATGGCTGCCAGCACTTTTGTGGTTGAACTGTTGGCAGATAATCAGAGCTCTTCTTTTCCCTGCTCAAGCTCAATATTATTCTCAAAGTTGCTGCTATCGCAGATTTCCTTCTTTTTTCCCTTACATTTCTCCAAAACTACTGAACATCTTAACACCAAATAACTGAAAGTGTGATCTGCGTAACCAAATCTACCTTTCTGCCAAATTTGGTGTAATTCCCCGCAGCGGTTCGGGCTGTGGCCATGTTCAAAGCTCAAATAGGAATAGCATGGGAAATTGTATTTTTTCGACCACCCTTTCTCTCGGCCCCGCTTGACCTATCACTCTAAAACATTCCATGAACAACAAGACTTACTATGACACTTTTCATTGAAACTTTAATGAAGATTCAAAAAACAACGCCAAAGATTATAGGCAAGTCAAAAAACACTTTTGTTATAGAAACATGGTCCTAACTATAGCTACCTACTGGTGACCAACAGTAAGTAATATGTATATAACATATATACTCTTAAACTATATATTTAATGAACATTGTCGGGGGACATTGAAAGCAGATTACCAACATGATTTCTCATCTCTGAGAGCTCTCTTAAGCAGCTCTGGCCTTTTTTTCCTCCTAATGTTACCTCTGGTTTTATTGGTAGTTCTTTAAGAATAAAAGAAAATAAAGAAAGGATGTGGTCTGAGTTAACTGTAATTTTTTCAAGCAAATTCAAAGTAGAGGATAAATTTGCTCTGAACAACAATAAGTGTTAGCTGTAATCCCCAGGGAGATGAACAGAGGCATTTAAGTTGAGCTTCAGCAACCTTGATATATTGGGGATCGAAGAGAGATTACTTGGCGGACTACAAAATAGAGACAATGGCATTTTATTAAATGGGAAGGACTGTAAAGCAGAGTGCAAAGAGAATGTATATGTACAGGGATGAACAGTGGTCAGGACTACAGGGGAAATACAACAATCAACATTTTAGGGCTGTCCAAATATTAAAAAGTGATAAGTGTTCAAGGTGACACGTGCTCAGTGTTGGTGACAAAGTGCATATACAGTTGTGAAGCTATGTACAGGATATATACAATTCCAGAAGTGTTCAGAGCTGAAATTCACAACGTTACTCTGGTATTGCTAAGGTTGCTCTGTATTGAAAACCAGAGGCATGTAAGGGTTGAACCAACATTAACTTGAACACTTATCACTTTTTAATATTTGTACAGCCCTAAAATGTTGATTAGTGATATTTGAATAACCAATCAAATAACAAATAAAACATTTTTGCAAAAAATGATTTTCTGGTTTCTTATTTGTATCCAGGTGTTCCCACACTCACGTCATTGTACATGTTGATTTGATCTATCTAGAGTATCATTCTTATTTGTTACGTATACCGTTACATTTCTATGCTTCAGGATTTATTGCAAGTTAAACTAGTAATTGTTGCTTCCCGACAGAGCCACTGTAGCTTATTATATATTCACCCAGGCTCTGAGGGACACTGGGCTACCCCGTTGTGTTATATCCTAATGGAGGACTGCAGGCTTCTTCCTTGTTGAACCTCTCAGGCATCACATATTGTGGGATAAATTAATATCAAGCACTAACCTTCACCCAAAAGATTGAAGCGCTTGTTACTCTTTCTCAAGGCAGCAGATGGCTTCAGTTCATTCACTTCACTACATACTGAGCTCAGCGGGGGAGGGATAGACTTACCCTATGGATGCAACTGCACCAACCTAATGCTGGCCACTTCCGTGCCCCAGGAGGGCTGTCAGCATCTACTGCATGCCCCCCTCTCTAAGACCAAAGACCGCTTAAAATGGAACTACAGAGGCTTCAAATCTCGAGGTGGAAGAGTCATTAGCTGATGGGTTGTGAAAGGAAACTCGGGCAAGGTTTGCTGTAGCAGTGAAAGCAACTTTTGCAGCCTCCACACTCCACTTTAGGCAGCAGCTTGGAAGTTTTTCCATGCTCAGCGGTCAATGAAGAACAGCGATAAGCCAGCAGGCAGATAGTAGTCAGTTCAGGGTTGGCAGCTGGTGGAGTCCTTACGCTGTATAACCCCTTGTGCTGCACTGCTGAACCGCATCTCATGTCTATATATTTATATCCACTAAAAAAAAAACAAAGGTTACAGGGACGTTATAGTTAGGCTAATGTTCGCTCATACAAAATCAGTGAAATTCAGCAGTTATAGTTGCGAGCTAACTATAGCTCTTGCCCCCACAATGCACTGCTAATGACTTCATATATTACATCACTGATGCCATGGTTAGTGACATCACTGATGACACTGCAAATGACATCACTGATGACATCATCCAGTGACTGTGAGATTTGTATTAAGTTTATGAGTGTTAAATATATATCCTAATGTATATTGCTGAATCAGTGGGTGTATGAGTACCTGTATGGATGATTCACTGTGTTCATTACTGACTGCATAAGTCAGTGATTAGGCATCTAAGTGAATGTATGGGTGAGTGACTGGTTGTGTGAATCGTTGCATTAATCTGTCAGTTGGTGTCTAAGTGGCTGTATGTGTGTACAAGTGGGTACATGAGTGGCTATATGAAGGATTGATTGGTTGTATGAGTACTAGTGTGGGTGTCTAAGTGTCAGTATGGGTGGGTGAGGGTATGTGTGATTGCCTGTAGGGATGAGTGAGTGGGTGAGTCAGTGGCTGTATGGGTTAGAGATTTAGTATGTGAGGGGCTGCATGGGTGAGGGAGTGTGTATATGGCTGTGTGGGTGAGCAGATGTGTCAGTGGTATATGGGTGAGTAACTGGGAATGTGAAAGGCAGTATAGGTGAGTGATGGCATATGAGTATCTGTATGGGTGGGTGAGTGGCTGTGACAGTGGCTCTATGGGTGAGTATATGCTTGTGTCAGTGACTGTATAGGTTTGTGAGTATGTGTTAGTATCTGAATGAGTAAGTAAGTGGGTTTGTGCCTAACTGTATGGTTGAGTAAGTAGCTGTGTGACTGCATGGGTGAGTGAGTAGGTGTGTGAGTAGCTCCACAGGTAACTGATTAAGTATGTGAGTGGCTGTAAGGGTGTATGAATGGATATGTCAATGGCTGTATTACTAAGTGAGAGGGTGAATGAGTGGCTGTATGGGTGAGTGAGTGGATGTGTGTGTGGATCTATGAATTAGTGAGTGGGCGTGTAAGTACTGGTATGGATCTGTGAATTAGTTTGTGAATGGTTGTGTGGGAGTTGGAATGGGTGTATGAAAGGTTCTATGAGGGTGTGAGTGGATGTGTTAGTGATTTTTGTGGATGATGTAATGAGTGATGTCATCAGTGATGTCACTAACCATGTCATGAGTAATGTAATATGTGAGGTCATAAGCAGTGCATTGCAGGGGAACAAGTTATAGTTATAGCTCAGCTAACTCTAAGAACTGAATTTCACTGGTTTTGTACAAGTGAAATCTGAGCCTAACTGTAACGTCCTCGTAACCTTTAGCTTTTCAGTGAATTTCGAAGTTTTTTTAAATTCTATTTCCCAACTTTAACGTCCCTGTAACCTTTATTTGTTTCTGTGAATTTCTATAGTTTTTTAAGTAGTAATGGTGTTTGCAGTGTGGTGGTGAAAGGTGGTGGGTCCCTGACAAGCTCTCATGAATCCCGCTGTGTAGGACTTATAGAAAGCACCAAGAGGGCTTATTGGCACCCAAGGACCTTGAGCATCCAAGAGGACTTCATTATCCAACCAGTAGTGCTCCAGGAGACTTGTTTGCAAAGTGGTGGAGAAAGGGAGCGTGGCCCGCGAAGACCTCTTAGCAATCCCATTATGTGGGACTTACTGGAGGTAACAGAAGGAGTTGTTCGCCCCCAAGAACCCTAAGCAGCCAAGGAGACTTCATCCCCCAACTAGTACCGTGCCAAGAGGCATGTTTGCAAAATGGTAGAGAAAGGGCGTGGGTCATGAAAACCTCTCAGCAAGCCCACAGTGTGGGACTTACTTAAGGTAACAGGCGGGGTAGTTGGCAAACAAAGACGTCCTAGGGCCCCCCCTGGCCCGATTACGGACCTGGGGTCCCCATCCCTCGGGCCCGGCATTTTTTTTTTATTAAAGGAAGGGGGGTCCTTACCAATGTTGCCCCTAGCATCCCATTCCCTGGAACCTGGCCACAGTACTGGGTGCCCTGCTTCCGCCCAGGACACTCAATTTTTTCACTTGGGTCCTCACGTCCTGTGGGAGCCTGCATTGAATTTGAACAGAGAGAGCTGCTAAACATGCAGCTCCCTCTGTCCAAAAGCAATTCTGCTCCACTTCGTGCAAGCGAGAGCATTTTCTGCTTTCGCTTGCACAAACACTGTGGGGTCGCTCCGCTCTGCCCCCACTATGTTTTTACACTGTTCCCAAGGGAGGTGGCAATACCTGGGGGAGCTGCATGGCCCCCCCTCATATGTTAATTACTGCCCTGGGGAAGTGCCAGTCCCCTGGGGGTTCTTTAAGCCTATGGAGGGTGCCCTGTGAGCCACCGTCCTTTTTTTTAAAGCCAAACTTGCCCCTGTGGTTTGGCCCACCAAGGGACTAATTCGAAATGAAGTGGGGAAGCCTGTGCTTCATTTTATTTTGGCAGGAGTCCCGGATTCTATACACTCCCTCCGAAATTTTTAAGGCCTGAAGGGTCTCAGAGGGAGCCCAGGAGCAGGTCAAGGGGGTCAGGGTACTCTCACCCTTCCCCCTTTTCTTTTTTTAAAATGTTTTTTCTGAGACTCAGCTTCAAGCCATGACCCAAGATGACTTACCAACACTTCCTACTTGAAGTGTTTTACAGGCAAACAAATTTCAGTTGGGTTTCAGCAGGCTGTTGTGTTCCCAGATATCTATATTTTTAAACTTAAATATCTCTGAAACTACTGAACACATTTACACCAAAACACAAAAAAAGAGCTTTCTGGACCAACATCTAGATGTCTTCCAAATTTGGTGTAATTCCGTTCCGTTCAATGGTTCGGGCTGTAGTCCTATTAAAAAAAATGAAAAATTCCCATGGACATAACATGAGGAAAGCCACTTAGGGACCCTCCCTTTTTTCTCAGTCCCCGCTTGACGGATCACCGCAAAACTTTTAACACAGCAGCTGAACCAAAAAGGGGAAGTTTTTTGAAAATGTTGTGAATATTCGTCAAGAGGTGCTAAAGTTACTGGCAACACAAAAAATGCTTTTCCTATGGAAACGTTGGTCCTACCTATAACTACCTATAAATGCTTTTCCTATGAAAACTTTGATGCTAACTAGAAATACCTATATGTATCAGCAGTGACTGTTTTCAAGACAAACCGGACAATTTTCAGAGAAATAGTGAACATTTTTATTCTAGATTGACTTAAACATCAACAGAGTGTCACTTGCAAGTATAATCAGCAAGCACCTATTGTATTTATTTCTTTGTTAAATTCTATAAGACAGTCAACTTGTGCATTCAATTCTTAAAAGCGTTTGTGGGTATTATAATTTTTGTTGAAAGGAGATATGGTCTAGCAGATAATTTGCAGTTTTTGAAGCTAGCAGACAGAGCAGAATACTTGTGATTTTCTAATTTTAAAATGTGAAACAGAGAGTCACTGTTTCTTTTCTAGCTCCTAGCATCTAGTATTGGGGGCCACAATATTTTCATAAGCGCAGGTATTTTTTATTGCTGTTGAAAAATAGTGTTTCTAGGTACTATGGCAGAGTTTATCTCTTAAAGTCACTGGTATAACCACATGATACCTATGCTGGTTCTGCTCCACTGGATGTCAACAGTGCAGCATTACATTTAAATGTAAGGGTATAAGTTGAATGTTTTGAATACAATTATTGCAACTCATCTGCACTCTTCAGTACACTATCTATATCAATTGTTCCCCATTTACAAGACCCAATCAAGGAGAGGATGTTTATTGTACATGCTGTGATACTCAGACATTCCATGTCAGTCCACCTCTGGATGCTAGCTAGTTACTTAAAGTTCTGAAAGAAAATACCCACAAGATAGCTTACTGGTTAATCTGTGATTTGGCCCCATGCTTAGTTTGTCAGATTGTAAATTGTGTTCAGTTTTCTCAATACCAGAAACCCTTCACGTAATTATGCTCTATAAACAAAATTGAAAGGTTTATAACTGAGAAGAGGTAAATAATTAGGTTGCTTTGCAGTGGCCATCAAGGGCTGTATTACAGAAGTGCCATTTGCGCCTGCTTCACTCCCCCCCCCCCCCCCCCCCCCCGGGCACTTTGGTATCACAAAAGGGGCCACAGACACTTGTGAGTCCCCTTCTGTAATGCCGATAGCGCTGGTGCATATTAAGAGCCAGTACTCTCATCAGAGGGTGTTCCCTCATTTGCATGAGGGTGTGGTCCCATGTAAATGAGGGAATCTCTTTGATTTTGCACCTTCGCCGTGTTACAGACTCGGGCACAGAGGCAAAGAAGGTGTAAGAAGGCACACTAATAGGGCGCCACCTACAAGGTGGTGCACTGTCAATGCGTCCCCTGATTGCAGCACCCTAGAGGGGGGAAAGGTATTCCCATGGTCCCCCAGAAATCCCATTGCAGGCGGGTGCAGTCACTGACTGCACCCGCCTGCAAGGGGATCTCTAATCCCCCTTAAAAGTGCAGATGGGTTGTCACCTGCACTGTCAAACATGGAGCTGCTTCAAAGCAGCTACTCGGTTTTTCACATGAGTGTGTTGACCTGGGTTGGCGCGAGTTTGCGGCTGCCTTCGGGTCAGCGCATTCATTCTAATATGGCGCATTTTCCTTGTTTACACTGGGCTCATCTTTTAAAAGGTGCGCCAGGCACAAACAGGGAAAATGTTCTGTATGTATGATATGGCCACAAATGGACAGTGAAGATTGAGTTGTCTAAGATGTCTTTTAGAACCCTATAGTTGGAAACTTTGTGTTATTTGTAATACACCCTTACAGCATTATGTTGTGTATTAATTCCCCCAAATCCTCTCCCTCTGCTCAGAATTGTGGGGCAGGGGTTAGGAGTTAATTATACACAACATGACCGTTCCACCCTTAAAGGTACCTGGTATCCTGCCACCATCCCTAAAAACCCCAACAAGCCTTCCCATTCCCCAGTCTCAAAAATATGATCTGGCACCCTTCGATACTGCTTCATCATCTGCAGGAAAAACCTCCCCTCCCAATTAAAAAAAATACCTAATATCCTACAATCCTCCCCATCCGTCATCTATAGTGCATTTTCCTCCCCTCCGCTGTTGTACAAAAAGGTATCTGGCATTCTCCCATCCCACCCTCGTTTCTTTCCCCTAGCCATGCTCTCCACCCAATATGTGAGCTGGAGAGTTAGCATCCTGCCAATAGATGCTCTCTTAGAGCCACTGGTGGCTACAGCCTCCTTTATCCTGTCATGGCTGACCCTTGGCTGACAGGGAAGATGGTGATTGGTGGGGCAACAATACCGTCAGTGATCCCCCACCTGCTTTGGGTTTACGGGGTCTATGGGGAAGCGGTGGATCACTACCTGCCATGACACCATGTTCAGAGCCTGTTGTCTTGTTGCATTGATGTCAGAGCTGTGGAAAAATTAAACTTGATTTCTCACTGCTCTGATGTTTTTTCACTTCCCTGATGTCAGTTGTAGAGTTTGAGCTCGTTTGTCATTCACTTTAATGACTCTGAATCAGAGAATTACACAATACACAACGTAGTTATCTTCCGAATTGCCTTTAAAATCTATGCAGCACACATTTAAAAACTGTGCTGTAGGCAGTGTCTTTTGGCTCTAGTTTTTCCCGAGAATTATTGGGGGATTTTCACTAAATACTCTTGTGCTTGGAGTTGGCATAAACAATTTTGCCAAGACTGCTGCTTTTGGTTTCCAGACTGGCTGTGGATTTATGGACTGTAATTAAATCTTTTCTCAGCCTAACTGTGCATGTATTAAATATGTGTTTTTGGACCCTGTTGCATACTTGGAATCCACTTGAGGCCTTTTCTATGAGATTGACAACGATTCTATCATAACGTCATTTAGGTGTATCACCAAGGGGGGCAAATCAGTTGCTGTCCTAGGAACCAAAGCCTGGAATCTCCTTCCTGGTTATCTTCGTTTTATTCAGAACGAGACGGACTTCAGGAAAGCCCTGAAAACCTGAATTTTTGGTGCTCCTGATACCTAATGCCTCTCACTCATCTGAGCTCTAAGTTACGTCTATACTTCATGTAGTGCCTCGCACAGCGTCATGATGCTCGTCTAAGTGTAAGCCGCGCTTCATAAATTACACATAACAGAACGTCGCATTCTATTATTTTTATTCAAATAACCGTAGCTACCGATTTAGCAGTATTAGAACAAATGGATGTCCTGCAAAAAATCCAGGCTTGAGTTTTTACATCATTTATTGATAATAATAGTGAAGAGGCAAAAAGACCAGATAACAACCATTTAAATTCCTTAAAGTGTTCAATATACACTATAATGTAGTTAAGGCCCATAATGATATTACACTCCAACAGCTTTCAGCCCCTTTTTGCATTGCATATTGTATCACTAATTTTTAATTTTCTCACATTACACCTTTTGAGTCAGGGGGCTGTGCCACAAAACATTTTTGACTGGCGCTGCTATTTAGAACTTGCTCCAAATTACTTTTACCACGGCGTTGAATGCAGGATTCTATAGGCAGTAACGTGCTTTGTTGTGCACATTTTCTGTGTGACATTTTGTTGTGTTGTTGATATGTTAAGTTGTTTTTTTTGTGCTTCCGTCTTTTCGTGCTGCATTATTGCTAGGTGATTTTCCTTTGTTTTGCTGCCGTTTGTTTGTTTTTCGTTTTGTTTTGACTGTTTTGTTGCGGTGTGTGCCAAGTTATGTTTTAATTGCTGTGTTGTGTTGCTTTTTATATGTTATCTTGTTATATTTATTAGTTTACTTTAAATGTGTCAGCAAACGCTTCTATATTTCCAATCAAAAGCCGCACATACCTTGAAAGTTCACATGACAAGCAACCATTGCACACTTTGTAAGATGGTAAAATAGAGCTGATCCAGGTTTTCGATCACTTAAGGCACCAGTGAGCCCAAAACCGTTGTCATTTTCAGTGATGTGGCCCATAGTCAGAAATGGAGTGTTGAGTTTCATTCCATGCTACAAATATGGCCCCTGTTAAATGAAAACATCATATTTTGTTTGTTTGGCAATTCTTGCTAAACTGCAAATTCATTTTTAGTTAATGTGGATTGGCCTTGTTTTATCTACCCTTGAACTGTCAGTTCCTTTATTTATATTTATATTTTTATTTAATTTATATCTTCTGAGAAGTAGTTCACTATCTTGATTTTAAGTTAAACGTTTCACCATTTTTAATCGTACCATTATAAACACACTTTTGCACGTTTTTTCTGTGGTCTTTTCTGAATACCTTTTTATTGGGCAATAAGCCACTTCTGCTACAGTTAAGGTCATGGTGTGATAACGATTCAGAGGAATAAAATACTAACTCTCTGACTACATCCTACAGAGGTGTACAGCACTGCAAACCCTGTATCCACCGCTCTCTGCCGAAGCCTTCATCCAGACTCGGCGGAATACACATTGAATCTTGGAGGAGACCTTCCGGTTGGTACATTTGGTAGTTGAAAGGCAGCTTATGAACAATAGATAGGGCAGCTGTCTGGTTTTGAGCAGGTACAGCATGTGTTGGAACTTCAGAGAAGCAGTAGAAACACCTGGGATTATACTGTTGAGAAGATGGGGTTATGCGCTGCTCTGAAGTCAAGGCGACTCTCCCAGAAGCACTTTGAACTGCGAGCTGCAAGTCGAGCAGAGGTCTGGCAGGAATTAATTCAGAGTATAGTCGAGGTAAATACAAATTTTACTTGTTTTTAACTTGTACAGATTAGGATAAGTAGATTTTTCTTGGAACAGGAGTGATTTATTCTTAAAAGAACCTGTGCTTTTACATAATGCTTTTGGGATACCATGAGTACCAGATGGGGAACATCCTTTACAACGCGGATGTTACACCGCAGTTCCCCTACGATGCAACTTTTACAACGCAAGTTGTAACAACGAATTGCGCTGGGGGGGCGCTCCAGGATAGTAAATAGTTTAATTTACTATAAAACTCCTTCCCTACTATCCACGGGGACTGGAGTTGGAATAGTAAATTAAACTATTCACTATCCAGCCCCCAACAACGCAAGTCGTGGTAACAACTTGCGTTGTAAAACATGCGTCGTAAAGTACTGCGATGTAAAACATTGCGTTGTAACGACATACATCCGTACCAGATATGTGTCTGTGACATGTTCCCAAAAGTGTGCTTGTGCGTTGCACTTCAGTGGTTTCTGGCCACCCTAGGAGAAATATAACAATACTCAGTTCCCCTGTTGGTCTGGAGCTCACCGCTTGAACCTCTTATGCCAAGTGTCTTCTTTGAAGTAAGAAAAAGAGGTTCTAGCGAAAGGTGGCACAAACTGTTCCCCATGTCTGCTGCACTTGTGAATCCCATGGGTGCAGGAGTGTAGAAAGCATGGATTAAGTGGGTAGACAAAAAAAGTTATAAATCCAAAGTGATCTTGAAAATGGGTGTGGGCTTGGCACCTGGTGGACAAAATGAGTTACAGTCATTCATAATAAAATACTGTAGGCCAGTAAGAATAGTGAAACTTTCCAGAGTATAAATATTCGGTGCACAGTCAAAATATTGACTTTTAAATTTCGACCTACCAAAATATCGTGTTTGAAATTTCGAAGGTGCAGAATATCGATGTCAAGAATATCGTTGGACAGAATATCGACCCTAAGGTAAGTAATATCGAAATTCTGTATATCGATGTAAGTAGTATCGAAGTTAGTAATATCGATAGCATATATATCGATGTAACTAATTTCGATGACACTAATATCGATATTTGTATTATTTTTTGTTTTTTATTATGTATGTGTTATATGTTTTAGTTAAGTATTTAAAATAATTTAGATTATATGTGTATTACTTTTATATATTAATAAATTATTTATAAGTAAATTATATGTTTTAGTACCGGAGCGGGTTGTGGGTTTATAGGGGAATAGGGTGGGAAGTAATTTAATTGTAATTAATAAAATATTTTGTTATGTATAATTTATTTTGTAATTAAATATTAATTGGCAATTAATTATTTTAATTGATAAATTAATTATATAATTGGTAATTAATGTTAATTTTAAATACATTTTATGTTTTAGTACCGGAGCGGGTTGTGGGTTTACAGGGGATTAGGGTGGGAAGTAATTTAATAGTAATTAATAAAATATTTATGTATGTATAATTTATTTTGTAATTAATTATTAATTGGCAATTAATTATTTTAATTGATAAATTAATTATTTAATTGGTGATTAATGTTAATTTTAATTAAATGTTATCTTTTAGTACCGGAGCGGGTTGTGGGTTTATAGGGGAATAGGGTGGGAAGTAATTTGATTATAATTAATAAAATATATTTTTTTTTTTTTTTTTTTTTTTGGGGCGTGGCTTAGCACGCGAAGCAAATGGTCGCCTGCGGGTAGAGCTCCGTGCCGAGTTCCCCTTCCCGACGCTGTTCTCCGGGACAGTTCTGCCCTGAGGCCGCCGAAAACCACCGGCGAGTGCCCCACCAGACCCGACGCGGCGCCTGGCCAACTCTGGCGCGGATCGGACCCGCGAAACCGCACCGGGAGGTGCCGGCCGCCCGCGGCCGCGAAAGTTGCAGCCGGCCCGGGCGTGGACCCAGGAAACACCGGGGATCCAGCAGCTGCGGTAGGCCCAGTACCGAGGCCGACACCAAAAGCTAGCGGACCACGCGCCAAAGCACCGGAGGCCGCCCACCCCCCATGACGGTGAGGAACTGGGGCGAGATGACCTCACAAACCCGGCTGGACTTCCCAAACACGCATTAAGGCGGATCGGCGGGAGTGCCCTAATCGCCGGGCCTGGACGCGTCTCCCCTGCATCGGGAGCTACACTGGCCCTAAATCATAGCGGTGAGGAGTGGTGAACGGCTGGGCTTCGGACGCCTGGGGAGCTAGAGGGCAGTGGAGGCTGGGGCACGCAACACGACGCTCACCGGCAGCCACGCGCGCCGCGACACACGGGGCCCCGGTCGCAAGCAGCACCCATTGGCTCCGCACCACAACGCGGCCTGCGACCTACCGGCGCTACCCCAGGCGCACACCGAGGAAATAGCGACGGCTTGAGGGGACGGAGACCCGCACCACCTGCGAACAGAGCGAAGCTCAACACCGAGCGGCTACCATACGAGCGGAACCAGCCGCCGCCCCAGCACAACATATAGCCCGCTGGGATCCACACAGACCCTGAGCCCCTTGCCATAAACGGGCTCACGACTCAAAAGGGGCACATCACGGAACCGCGCCACACGCCCAGATATACCGCGCAGCACCGAGGTGCGAGGCGCCCAGCAGCTGTCTGCCCTCCTAGGAGCGACCGAGTGCCACGCGAACACCACGCAGGCAGAGCCTAGCGACACCAGCAGCCGGGCCCCAACCGGCAGCAGACGACCCTCACCCACCTACCCGCCATTGGCCAGGCCAGACTGAACTGTGCCGGGACGAGGAGAGCGGACTCCCCGTAGGACGCCGAAGTCTGGCGGGACCAGGGCGCGGACTGGCACTGGGGGCACGAGGCCTAAAGGCGACATGAACAAAACTAGAAAAACCACGGACCAGGACCAGACGGCAGCGAAGCTCGACGTCATGCTGGCAGCCATGGAGCGGCTAGAAGAATCAATTCAACTCACACGCACCTCCCTGGCCACTAAGATCGACAGTGTGGCCATAGACCTTACGCATCTCCGCGAAGACCACAAAAAACTTGCTGACCGCACCTCGATGCTGGAGGGAACCGTGAAGGAGCTCCAACCCCAAACCAGCCGGTCGCATACCCAAATACAGGACTTACTGAACCGAGTGGAGTTCCTTGAAGACCGGGCCGAGGATGCAGAAGGCAGGGCGCGGAGGAACAACGTACGCTTGGTCGGCGTCCCGGAGAAATGGGAAGGGAGAACACCGGAGGAGCACATGGAAAAATGGCTGACATCCATCCTGCCTGAGGGCTCACTCTCGCCTCAATTCGTGGTGGAACGCGCCCATAGAGTACCGACTGCGCCCCTGGCTGCGGGCTCCAACCCAAGGCCCATGCTCCTCCGCATCCTGAATTATAGAGACCGGGACTCCATACTGAGAGAAACGCGCAAACTTGAGGAGGTGAGAATCGAAAACACCAAAGTAATGTTCTTCCCGGACTACACCATTCATGTACAAAGGCAGAGACAATCCTTTTTAGCCGCGAAGAAACGACTGCGCCAGCAGGGCCTACAGTACTCCTTACTATTCCCTGCGAAACTCAGAGTGATAGCCGGGGAGAAAACCCATTTCTTCACAGACCCAGATGAAGTGGAAGCGTGGCTGGACAGTGGCACTGATACAGCCCCCAGGACCCCGGCAACCCACGCGAACAGATACCAACCCGGCGGGAGCAGGAGACGACGGCGCCCGAAGCAGCGAACGCAGGGACGCACGAACGGGCCAAGGAAGATGTCTCCCCCTGCCGACGCCACGCAGCAGGAAAAACAAGACGCCCTCCGCCTTGTGCGGGAACTCAGCAACTCCCCAGCGCCTAGCGACCCAACTGGCAGCGGCACACAAGACCCCCCAAGCGACGACGAAGCAATCTACGGAATGTCGGACTCTCCTGTGACAGATCCTGGACCGGACGTCACCCCCCAAACCTCGGAATACATCGGCTAACTGTCTCCTAGAACATATCCACCAAGCCCCCCACAAGAACACTCGAAGGGCCACCCAAGTGGAGATTGCGGACACAGACTGAGTACGACTGGCCCGGCGAGACCTCCGGAAAACTGAGAGCTGCACCTCGTCCTAGCGATGGCCCAGCGGACGCTGGGCGGCCGGCCCCCCACTCCTGTGGCCCGCCACCCTGCTGCACACGAATCAAGACACGTAACGTATGGCATTAAATGTTGGTTTTACACCTATGACTTTTAAAGTAGGGGCTGACTAGGGCCTTCACATACCCACCGGGAAGGGGAACGACCCCTCTTCGATGATTCTACGAACACTTGGCCAGCTGCTACTGCTAGCACTGCACGGCCGCCCCCAGAACTGAACTAAACTTTGTTACTCTCCTAGAGAGCATGGACGGGAGCACGTTTGCCCACCGACCTCTTGGTATTTCGCATGTTTGCGATGTTCATTGGCTACCTGTTTTATTGGCCACGTTAACTACCTGTTTTCCCCCTTCACAAGACTGCAATGGCGTGCGGGCCAATCACTATTCCTTACGAACTGCGGGCGGGCAGGGGGTGGGACGGGGTGGCCACTCTGGGAAGATCGTCAATACAAAGCAATGTCTGTGATCACTATATGCACGTGGAACGTGAGAGGGATGCACACACCGTCCAGACGGTATCAAATATTCTCATACCTCAAACGCCATAATGTACATGTTGCGCTCTTACAAGAGACGCATCTCTGTGCGAAGGAAGTCACCACCTTACGCCGCAGATGGCGTGGCCACCTATACGCCACGCACCACTCTTCTTACGCTAAGGGGGCGCTGGTATGGATACGTCCGGGCACCCCATGGATAATGCAGGATGCCTTGGTGGACCCCGGGGGGAGACATGTAGCAGTCAGGGGCAGGATAGATGGGAACCCGATAGTGCTAGCCTCGATATATGCACCCAACACAGGGATACAGGATTTCTTAACACAACTGTCCAGCACCCTGGCGCCATGGCATGGCACACAGTGGATACTGGGCGGGGACTATAACTGCACACTGGACCCTTCCCTAGACCGTTCCCGTCCCCCGCGCCCTAACTCCCCAGCTCTTCACGCAGCGCGAGCCCTCCTAGATTGGTCCGCGCAATGGGACCTGCTAGACGCATGGCGTAGCCACAACCCAGACACCAGGGCCTACTCCTTCCACTCAGGGGCACATAATCTGCATGTACGCCTAGACAGATACATGGTATCCAGAGACTTACTACCGGCGATATGAGACACGCAATACATGGGCCGCACGCACTCGGACCATAACCCTCACTTCATGACACTCACCTGGGAACAGCCGCGACCACCAATCCCCACCTGGCGACTACAACCAGACCTCTTGCTTGACGGCACATTCAGAACCTCGATAGGGGCACAAACAGCACAACACTTCGAGGAGAACAACAACACTGCCTCCACACCCCAGATAGAGTGGGACGCGTTCAAAGTGGTCCTGAGGGGGCTATGCCTCGGAACCCAGGCACACACCCGCCGACAGCTGGAAGCAGACCTGAAACAGATAGAAAGAGATTTACTGCACAAAGAACAAGAGGCGACGGGAGGGGATGATACAGAGCTGCTTGAGGCTAGGGCAGAACACGACAGGCTGATAGGCAGACTAAAACAAGTCAATTTCACTGCACACTCAGCACGCACACACCGCTATGGCGACAAGCCGGGCAAACTCCTAGCCTGGCTGATAAGGCGAGAAGACCGCTCCGCCCCGGTAACGGCCATAAGCCCTACTGCGGATACCGTGGTATACACCCAGGCGGGCATACATGCAGCCTTCGTAGCGCATTACAAGACACTATATCAGTCGCAAATGGCCAATCCGCAACCGGACATCCAGGCATACCTGGAGGAACTCACACTTCCCGCCCCGACCGATGACCAACGAGACGAGCTCGGAGCCCCGTTGGTAGCGGAGGAATTACGTGAGGCCATATTCGCCCTCTCTAACGGGAAGACCCCAGGTCCGGACGGACTGCCTGCAGAATACTACAAAGCGTATTCTGACATCCTGATTCCCGAGCTGCTCAGAATATACTCGGCGGCTCTAGACGACTCATCCTTACCAACATCCATGAACGAAGCCATACTAGTATCGCTTCTCAAACCGAACAGGGAAGGGATGCTCCTCGGGTCATATAGGCCGTTAGCTCTGCTCAATACGGACTACAAAATCCTGGCATCAGCACTGGCCCGTAGACTAGCGGCCCTGGTACCGGCCCTGGTACACAAGGACCAGAACGGGTTTGTCCCAACGAGATGCACCTCCCAGAACATCCGGAGGCTGTTCCGGGTGCAGGAATACGCAGCCCAGACGTGGCCAAGATCGGGCTGCCTGGTGTTGGACCTAGAGAAAGCGTTCGACTCTGTCGAATGGCCCTACTTATCGGCAGTGCTACGCAAGTTTGACCTGGGCGATGACTTTCTAGAATTGGTCGGCCTGCTATATGGGAAACCTGAGGTGAGGGTACGCACTGGCAAGCTGGTCTCAGAGCCCATAAAGGTTAGGAGAGGCACCAGACAAGGATGCCCACTTTCCCCACTACTATTCTCCTTGGCGATTGAACCACTGGCTGAACGCCTGCACAATAGCGGAGCACTGTGGGGTATCCCGCTAGCAGATGGCACGCATGCAGTGTCGCTATACGCAGACGATTTACTCTTATATATCAAAGACCTTGAGAATGTGCCGCAGGAACTGTCGGACATCTTCCGCACGTTCGAATTGATGTCAGGCCTCAAAGTTAACTGGGCCAAGTCGGGGGCTTATTCGTTCATCCCCGACGCTCCGGACCCGACACTTCACATCAATAATGAACGACTGACATGGTACCAAACCACGTTCAAGTACCTGGGCATTCATGTATACAGGACGCCCCCAGACATTTTAGACGGCAACCTGACACGGGCCATAACGTCTGTTCGCACACAGGTCGCCTTCTGGAAAACTCTCCCCATCAACGTGCCAAGCAGGGTAACCTTAACGAAAATGATAATACTCCCCAGGCTCCTATACTACTTTGCCAATCTCCCACTCTACATCCCGGTCCGCATATTCAGAGAGCTGGAATCCATGCTCAGAGATCTGATCTGGAACACAGGCAGGCCGAGAGTGGCACTGACGAAACTCTACAACCCGGTCATCGAGGGCGGCGCAGCAGTCCCGAACCTAGAGCTCTACTACCTAGCAGCACAGGCACAATGGGCAGTGGCCTGGATTTCGGGCAGGAATCTCGAGGACACGGCTACGGCCACAGACGTCCTTTCCCAACTGCAGGTACTCACCCTATTTCACCCGCTGACGAGCCCTAGGAAGCACTCGCAGCTACACGTGGCTGTAGCCACGAAATGTTACGACAGATGCTTACGCCTCACCAGAAACACCATACCGTATGCGCCAGCGCTACCGCTCCTGGGCACCCCCAAAGCCACGTCAGTCGTGACAGAGGCGACACTGGCACAGTGGACCCACGCAGGCATAGAGACCATGGCAGATTTGTACGCAGATGGCGCTTTACTCTCCTTCGAGGCACTGACTGCTGACACGGGACTACCCGCGGGACAATTCCTGCAACATGCCGCAATACTGCGGACACTTACACGGAAATGGGGGAACATCGCTGACGAACCGCCCACACACCAGCTAGTGCAGTGCATGCACGTGATGGGCAACGGGACGCACGTGGTGCACTGGCTGACGCAGGCGCTACTCTCGCACACCCAACACGCATTGCAACCTCTCCGGGACAAATGGGCGGAGGACAGAGGGAAGGCATGGACGGACAAGGAGTGGGCGGCGATACTCTTAGGCCCCCGCAACATTCCCCGCAATGCACGTTTCAAACAGATCCAATTTTATGTTCTGCACCGCGCATATCTATCCCCGGACAAGATAAACTTGTACTTCCCAGGCGCGGGAGCCAAATGCCCGAGGTGTGGCACGGAGGGAGCGGATCTCCTCCACATGCTGTGGCAATGTCCCCAACTTCGGGCATACTGGCACTCGATACTCACGACACTGAAACGATGCACGGCAATGTCGATCCCGCTCTCGTGGGAGGCGTGCCTCCTGGGCCTCTTTCATAGGACCAAACTGAACAGGGTGACTTCCCGCTTCTGGGACCTTGGCCTCATCACAGCCAAAAGACTCATCACGAAGCACTGGAAGCGGGCGGCACCACCAGCGGCGGAGCACTGGCGCGCTTCACTAGATAACTGGGCGAAAGCGGAAAGTATATCATTACATAATGAGGAGACGGCGGGATTGCGTAAATACCCCATAGCGGCGCCTTGGGACGATATGATCCGCTCTTTCCACAATGGACCCCAGGCACCAGATACTCCTGAGAGACAGACACCCCCAGATGGGGAACATAGCGATGACCAACACACTCCAGGTGCCGCAGACGACAGACACAACGCTCATACACCTGACCCCTAGGCACCTCCCCCTCTACTCCCCCCCCCCGGCTCAGCTGACACGCCAGGATTGCCGACACCCTCCTGCATCGCCAGCGTACTTCCCACACATGCAAGATCAGACACGAGCCTGCTGAAACATTGCCACTGGGTCCTCCCCCCCCTCTCTCCTCGCCCCCCCCTACCGTAGGCCCCACCAGCTGCTGCACCGCACGCCCCACGACCCCAAGTTTGACACCCCCACCCCGTTGCGTTTTCATCGAAGTAGCTTGATTGACAGGGTATGACAACTAAGACAGCATGGTCACGCACTGTTTGAACGCTGACATTCTCGGCGAAATGTTGTGATATACTCTGCAGACTACTCCATGATCTATGTATGCATTACCTTGAATATTGAATCTTCATACATTGAGACTCTGTATGGAATATGCTTGTATTCTTCTTTTCACATTTGCATTGAATAAAAGACATATTTAAAAAAAAAAAAAAAATTTATAAAATATTTTTTTAGGTATAATTTATTTTGTAATTAATTATTAATTGGCAAATAATTATTTTAATTGATAAATTAATTATTTAATTGGTAATTAATGTAAATTTTAATTAAATGTTATGTTTTAGTACCGGAGAGTGTTGTGGGTTTATAGGGGTATTGGGTGGAAAGTAATTTTATTGTAAATATTTAATAATTTATAAATTTTTAGTTATGGATAATTAATGTATTAAATAATTATTAATTGGTAATTAATTATTTTAATAGATAATTATGTATTAAATTGTCAATTAATATTTGTAATTTGTAAATATTTTTTAATAACTTGAAAAATTAATTAATTAAATGTTAAACATATTTTTTTAAATATTAATTTGTATATTGTATTTTAATTTTTAATATTTATTTAAATTTAAATAATATTTTATTGTTATGATAAATAATGTACTCTTCAATATTTATTATTTGGTGAGTAATATTTAATAATTATTATTTATTGGTGTTTGTTGTTAATTTATTGTCAATTAATTAATCAAATGTAATTGGTTTTATTATTTTTTTTTTATTGATGTTAATGTATTTAGAAAATTAATTATACATTATTTCAAATATAAACATTATTTAGAAGTATGTTAAAATAAAAATCTATGTTGTTAAACGCTTTCCCTACTGTTGCACCCTTTGGAGTTGGAATAGTAATTTTTCCCCCTACGCTATCCAAAGCTTTCCCTACTGTTGCACCCTTTGGAGTTGGAATAGTAATTTTTCCCCCTACGCTATCCAAAGCTTTCCCTACTGTTGCACCCTTTGGAGTTGGAATAGTAATTTTTCCCCCTACGCTATCCAAAGCTTTCCCTACTGTTGCACCCACTGGAGTTGGAATAGTAATTTTCCCCCCTACGCTATCCAAAGCTTTCCCTACTGTTGCACCCACTGGAGTGGGAATTGTAATTTTTACCCTTACGCTATCCAACGCTTTCCCTACTGTTGCACTCACTTGAGTTGGAATAGTAATTTATACTCTTACGCTATCCAACGCTTTCTCTACTGTTGCACTCACTGGAGTGGGAATAGTAATTTTTACCCAGTTGCTATCCAACGTTTTCCCTACTGTTGCACTCTCTGGAATGGAAATAGTTATTTTACCCACCCGCTATCCAATGTTTTCTCTACTGTTGCACTCTCTGGAGTGTGAATAGTAATTATTCTCCCTACGCTATGCAATGCTTTCCCTACTGTTGCACCCTTTGTAGTTGGAATATTAATTTTTACCCTTACTCTATCCAATGCTTTCCCTAATGGTGCACTCATTGGAGTGGGAATAGTCATTTTTAACTACCCGCTATCCAACACTTTTCCTACTGTTGCACCCACTGGAGTGGGAATAGTAATTTTTACCCGTATGCTATCCAACGCTTTCCCTACTGTTGCACTCACTGGAGTGGGAATAGTAATTTTTACCCACCCGCTATCCAATGCTTTTCCTACTGTTGCACTCTCTGGAGTGGGAATAGTAATTTTACTCCCTACACTATCCAACGCCTTCCCTACTGTTGCACCCTTTGGAGTTGGAATAGTAATTTTTACCCTTACGCTATCCAACGCTTTCCCTACTGTTGCACTTGTCGCATTCTAATCTAGGACCCCGATCAATACTGTGACCTTTTGCCCCTATACGGCTATAATCCATTCATACCCCTATAATGGCATAAACGATCAAGAGCGATATTTCAGAAACTCGTCTCTGGCCTAACACGATCAGAGCCACATTTCAGAATCTCTTCCTCTGCAGCTCATTAGAGCAAATGACACAGAAGAAGCCACTATCTAAGATTCCTAGATTACACTCCGAGTTCTTCAACAAGATAAAACTCAGCAACCTGGGAAAGCCCCGCTTGCTATGTTTTGATTAGTAATAGAACTCTAATGAGCACTGAGAGACGATCACTTCCTAGTGACATCTTTATTGACGTCTTATGTCCAAAAACTTATGTCAAACAAGGCACCTTTCAGGTATAAATATTACCAACGTTGCCTTAAGCAAACGCTGCCTCAAAGACATCGATGATAGCGATGGTGTGGTGAATACAGGAGCAGAACAGCTGTCTCCTGCAGAGCCCAGCAGATACAAGCTGCCCACGGACGCTGCCCCTCCTCCTCCTCGACGCGCTGAGAGAGACGCTGTCTTTTCTCCTGCCGAGAAAATCCAGCTCCAGCGTTTCCAGCCTACTCTTGCGAGTGACTGGGATATCGAGTCCTGGAAGGAGATACAAGACCTCCAACATTCTATTCCAGAGGTATGGTGTTGACTAAACCCTTAGAGAGAATTCTTGAAGCAAACCTTGGCAAAACCAACTTAACTAAAACTGCTACTTACTTACTCCCTCCCAAGTATTAGGCTTAGGTCAGGTACACTGGGGTAGGCGTAGTTAGAAGCACCAGTTGAGTACGTTAGTCTAATGTATATATGAATGTATATATTTTATTCTTTTTAACCATTGTATGGCTAAGAAACCATATCAATGCGTTTACAGTAATAGTTATTTTACCCACCCGCTATCCAATGTTTTCTCTACTGTTGCACTCGCTGGAGTGTGAATAGTAATTATTCTCCCTGCGCTATGCAATGCTTTCCCTACTGTTGCACCCTTTGTAGTTGGAATATTGCAATCCTCATTTTACTGTACGCACTTTTTATAATACCTAGTCTTGCAATTGT
This sequence comes from Lissotriton vulgaris, assembly GCF_964263255.1. NCBI lineage: Eukaryota > Metazoa > Chordata > Amphibia > Caudata > Salamandridae > Lissotriton > Lissotriton vulgaris. The sequence goes on along the minus strand of NC_141696.1, from coordinate 976,614,061 downwards.
GCAATTCATTTCTCTTGTATGAGAAGAAAGACTGTTCAATAAATAATACCTTTTATTGAAAACGCCTGTCTCTCTATTCTCTGCATATTGGTGAAAGTAATCTGCACAACTGACTGAGTAAAATAACTGTCTATTGTTTCACACGACTCTAGAGATTGACTCTTATTCTAAGGAGCAAAGTTGTCATGTTTATGCGGTTGTTGGAAAACTGAATCCCTTCCTGTCTGTACCAGGGAAGCTGATCACTTCCTATTCAGTCAAGAAAGTTTCCTGTGACCTCTGAGCTAGTTGGTAACAAACCCAATTAAGTTTAGCATAGTCAGTAGAGACCTGGAAGACCGCACTTCTACGTCCATACTATTGTTTATGTTATTCCAATGCGCAGGACCTATTGGGAAAATAGGAACTACACTACATGGCGCCCCACGTTTGGTAAGGCGATAAAACTAACGCAAGACGTTAGAGTAACTCAGTCGTGCATTTTTCACACAGACCCCTTTCTACGGTAAATACTCCAATAGACGTCTGGAGTGGGTGAAAGGTTAAAATCCGCCCGATCTTAGTAGGAAGAGATTCCTATGTAAAGCTCTGGTTTATTCAACGTTGAAGGATACAGTGTTCCAAAATATTGTGCACCTAATCTTTGTCTCCTTGGAGACCTGCTCTGCAAACCTTGCATTTATACAATGCCAGGAGAAAACGGAACCGCTGCACCCGCAGTAAATGCGACTGAGCAGGGTCCCGACGGTACTACTGAACCGGGTGCAATAATCATCCCGGCACATTTAAGAAAATCTATAACGTCAAAACTTATAGAAAATGGACTGACCACACAAGGTGGCACAGTCGTCTTCTTGATAGAGGCACACGAATATCGGCAGACAGAGGTATTTTATTCTTGGATAAAATTTCCAGCGGCAAACGCCGCAACACATGAGTTCCACTATTATGTAATAGGGGATCCACCGGATGAGTACGCTCCTTTCGAGGAGATTGAAATCCCATTAAAATACCAAGAGCACCTGCTCTGGTTTAAAGGCGCCCTAAAACATAATGATCATATAACCAGGCTCGGGCCACTAGGTAGACCAGGAGCAACGTGGCCGGTTCTAGCCAGCTACACACCACATCCAGACATTGATAAAATGTCAAGTGAAGAACTCTTAGTTAAAATAGGAGAATTAACAAAGGCATATAGAGAGTTAGTTCAATTAACAATGGAGGATAAAACGATCCGCCAGAAGTTGAAGGAAACAGATATAACAGATCAACCAATTGAGCTTGCCAGAATCATAAAAAATGCTATGAAGAATTAGGTAGAGACAGCTTTGGTGGAAAACCAGTAAAGCCCCAACTGCTCAAAAATCCTGAAAAATTATTTATTAAAAATAATTCAAACACTCCTAAAAAGAGCTGGGATGGAAATAAACAATCCACTCCCAAAGAAAAAGTTTTCCAGTCCAGAGGAAGGTCTCCTCGACGGAGGGAAAGAACTCCGACTCGAGAACACCAGTCTCCCCAGAGGGAGCCCTCTGAGAAAAGATATAACCTTAGAAATAGGGATAATTTGAAGAAGCCTGATAGATATCAAAGTATTGATACACGTCCCTCTTGATCTTTTTCGCAGAAATCGGAAAGAAGAGGACGGTCAGACCCAGGGGAGCACACCAAGTCCAAAGACAAGGAACCTGCTCAAAGTAAAAAGTTACAATTTCAAAGAAAGAAGGTAGCCAGTATTAGAGTAATCGAACATACAGAGAATACTGAGGACACAGTTGAAAAACGGGGAGTGGGCACAGACAATGCTAGACAGTGCAGCAGAAATCAGTATAGCTCGCAAGATCCTGATGAGTCATCTGGAGACAGTGGACACGAATGAATACATTCAGGTAGAAACTGCCGACACCAGAGTTAGCGAGCCCCATAAGATATACGAAATAACACTGCGTATAGAGGGTGATAAGACTAGGAAAATAAGGGGTCTATTTTGGGATAAACTCTCAAAAGGCTATTAGCTGAAAAAGACTGGCCCCCAGAGTTTGTCAGGGAGTGCCCTCGTGGCGAAGAAATGATTATGCCTGCCTTCTCGAATCATATTCCGATTCACAAAAAATATACTTATGCAAGGAAATGGGCAGTAGCCCAGGCACCAGCATTATATAAAAATCATGTAGGATGGGATGAGGACTCTCCTCCTCACAAAATCCAGTTAAAAAGTCAACCGACTGCACAAAGGCAGTATCCCATTAAGCAAGAAGCTAAAAAACAAGTCAGGAAGATTTTAGATCAACTTGAATATCAGGGGGTGATTGAAACGTGCACCTCTCAAATGAACAATCCTTTGTTTTCTGTCTCCAAACCAGACAATTCATATCGTCTAGTTTTGGATTACAGACACCTTAACGCATGTTGCAAAACATTTGCAGTACAAAATTCGCTTAGTGCTGCACTAATGAATAACATAGTTAGGAAAAAATATAAAACAACATTAGACATATCTAATGGTTTCTTTTGTCAAAATATTGCACCAGAAAGCAGATACTTGACCGCTTTCTCAGTAATGGGGTCTCAGAAAAATTTCTGTAGGCTCCCACAGGGATTCAAGAACAGCCCAGGACTATTCTCAGCCAGAGTAACAGAGTTACTACAAATATATGATGATGAGGCATTATATTACGTAGATGATATCTATTTCACAGACGAAGACTTGGAGACTCACTTGAAAAGAGTGAACACCATTATACTTGGGTTCGCAGCAGAGGGTTACAAATTCAACTTTAAAAAGTCTCAAATTGCCCATCTGACAGTATTATTTTTAGGATACGAATTATCAAGTGAAGGAAAAAGCCTAGCGGACAACTTCTTAGAGAAGTGCGCTGTACTCCAAGCTCCGAAAACGCAGAAAAACTTACAATCGATTCTAGGCTTCCTGAATTTCGGTAGAACTTGCATTCTAAATTATGCGGAGCGGGTTAAACCTCTCTACGAACTAATTAAACCTGATTTTAAACCAATCAACTGGACTCAAAAACACACAGAAATTTTGAGATCACTGCAAACAGACATGTCAGCAAAAACAAAATTAGATACACGTGACAACACACGCAATCTTGTAATCCGAGTCATCCCAGGAAGATGCGGATTCACGTACCTGACCTCTAATGAGGGAGAAAAGGTACCAATTTCAATTAAATCTCACTTGTACACACAAGCAGAAAAAACATTCAGTCTCACAGAAAATACTGTGAAAGCAGTAGAAACTGCATTAGCGAATGAACGAGAACTAGCACATGGCAAAAGGATCATTGTCCTCACAGCGGAATCCGCCTTCGAGGCGCTATTCAGCCCAGTAAACCTGCCTACAGTGTCACTGGATCCAAAATGGATACAGTGTGTAAATTCTCTTGGAGCGGATGATGTGAAATACTATTTCGCTCCTCAATTCGAAAAACTGAATGATTTGACATATGAAGAAGAATATCCTCTGCCAATCGAACTTCTGCCTCTCCCACAGTACGCCTGTATAATCTATACAGATAGATTGGTACAGCATTTCAACGTAGAGAACAAATCCTACGATGCAGCCTGTGCGATTGTTAAAGGTCGTTGGCTGTGCGGTAAATTCAGACCGAAAATAACAAAAACTGAATCAGTAAGAAACTGTTCGGCTCAGAGAGCTGAAATCAGATCTTTAAAGATGGTGCTTGAAAATGCAGAACGTGAATTCCCGACACTAATCGTGAGCGATTCGCATTTTTGCGTCAACTCTTACAATAATAAGTTGCAGAGCTGGATTGAAAATGATTACAAAGATAACACAGGTGCCACAATGAAGCATAAAATGCTTTGGAAACAGGTAGCTCTTTTACAGAAAGAACTACAAAAGACTGACGTGATACACTCTCTGAGTCATCAACGTGATGGCGTTCACGTTGCAGGGAATTCATTGGCTAATACAGCCATAGCGGAAGCAACTAAACCGGCTTCCGTAGCCACAAAAAAGCGTTCAGAAAAAGACATAGACGGGGAAACCATGCTGGCAGTCAAAACGTCCGTAAAAGGCGACTGTGCAGCACTACCTGTGAACTATCCACTCAATTATGCATATGTAATCGATGCAAACTCCGTTCCTTTTGCTCGAATCCCTGGAGTGGGGGATAGGGTAATTCCAAACATGAACAGGAGAATATTTTTAATAGCAGACGCACACATGGGATTGGGTCCTAGGCACAAAAAGATCAAGGAATCTCTGACTGAATTACAATCAGTATACTGGTGGCCGGGAATGAGCGTGCAACATCAAATATATGTAAAGAACTGTCCCAATTGTGACAGGGATCGCAGTAGTGAACTGGTCCAGTCTGTTGCCTGGCTACCAATTAGAAACAGCGTAATGCTGTCTACATGCCATCCAGCGTCCTATTAATAATTAAGACTAAACTCACTTGAAAAATGTGGCCCCAGCGCTCGGCTGACGCCAGAACGGTTATAAAAGATCTGCGAGTCTTTATCGGCACATACGCAATTGCCATGTTCCATTCTGACCAGGGTCCTGCTTTCAGCTCTCGAGCTTATAAGGAGGCCATGGCCAGCATGGGCGTTGGCTTGCGATACTCTTGTCCATCACACCCCGAAGGGAACAGTGTGGTAGAAAGAAAAAAACGGGACATAAAGCAATCTATAACAGTGAAGGTATTAGGTTCGGGTGATGGGTGGGTCAAACATTTAATAAGTGTCCAGTTAAGTCTTAACAATTTGCCAAGAAATTCTCTAAAAGGTTTCAGCCTATACGAACTATTGTTCGGAACTATAATGTACATTCAGGACTTAGATAGTGAGGTATCAGTGGTAAAAGATAAGAATACAGACTTTGAAATCAAAGACCGTTTGGCTGTTTTACAGGACTTGAATGAAACAAGAAAATCCTTAAGCAACATAAAGTTAAAGCAACAGCCAGCTACCACTGACGAGGCACCACCAGCCCCAGCAAGGCCTGTCTGGATTCCAAAGATTTGGGATCTAGTCAGAGAAAAAAATAGCAGTGAAGAAGAAATTTGGGCCTTCTTACAGAAAAGCAGTACCTGTCTTAGCAATCAACAGAACAAGATCAGTAGTACTACCGCCCCTTGCTGGTAAAAAGGAGAACAGAGTTGTATCAATCGACCTGGTAAAACCACAAGCATGTGGCCTATAATCAACAGTAGGCCCAGTGGACTCCCGTGAAACAACAGAATACCCAAACTTGCAACAATTCAAGAGGTTCAAACTGAAAGACTAATCACATTTGATAAACCTGCAGTGCACAGAGAGGGACTATGCAATAATGCCATGGAACTCGTGCCTCTTGAAACACAGATTGAAACAGTTCGTCATGAAACACCAGTCTACAATGACGTGGCATCAGAATGTGCTACCGAAAGACAGATTGAGAGAACAATTCCAACAATTGACAGAACTGCCTCTGGCTACTTCATCAATTTCGATAACTTTTCTGAAGATCAAAACGACCCCGAAGTGATGCCAGAAACAAAAAAGACTTTTAAAGAAAAAGCAACAGAACTCTTTCATCAACTCAAGGAAATTTACCTTGTTTCTCCATGGTTAGAGTTCTGGTTTGGTCTAGGTGTATTTTTCCTCCTGCTTTGGCTCATCATGGTACTTTGTTTGGGAAAATTTATTGAGGGAAAATAAAATACAATGGACACAGCAAGTCAGAACATCAACTTAGTCCTTAAACCACACAGATCATCCCACGTGAAGAAAAGAGAACTGTCAACTGTAAATGTCACAGCCATTCCAATACCCTGCGGGGTAGTATGGGACAAAACTGACTATGAAGTATATGGTCTGGTCGAAATCTTGAAGTATCCTCACCAGTTCAAGGTTTCCTTAAGTGACTTTGTAAAGCCAAGTACATTCTCTGATGATTGGGATTTTGAAAGTATTAATAATATGATGTCTGATTTAGTGTTGTCAGCAAGATTTACAGATCATGATTATTTACAAGGTTCGTCTAGTTATGAACAGATGTACTGCTTCTCACATTACTCAGATCATTACTTACATACATGTGCACAACCTAGAAATGTTTTAAAGTATAACCAATGGGAACATTGTGCTACTCCACCTAAAAGCAGTTCTAAAACATTCCATGAGAAATTTCAGTACTTCTCAGGGTTTAACACCAGTGATGCAGAAACGTTTTATTATAAACTATTGGATAAAACAGGGTTGAAAACAATGCTGACAAATACTAAATTTATATATTCAGAAGCATTTTATGAAAAAATTATGACATTTGGTTTTGATTATTGGAAAAATAACATTGAAACAAAAACCATCTGGGGTACAAAAGATTGGCAGGTACAAGGCATAGAAGCACTATTTCGAGCCTGCATGATCCCAGAACAAATGCTGCTTTTAAATGACACAATTCACCAAACAACCTGTCTTGGCCTAGCTAAGATTAAAGACCTTAACAAACCGTCTATTCCAAAGCCAATACCTGATAATGCAACTACAGATATTGAAGTAGACGTATCTAAACTTTACATCTAAACAGAACACATCCTGATTGGAAAAAGTGGTTAATCTGGCCTATTGACACAAACAACTGTCAAGATAGATTCCTGAATAAAACACAGGAGTTAGCAATGACCAGACCAGAACCTAGATACTCCCAGAGACAACATCCAGGGATAGTAACAACATACAGTGTAGGGAAGCTGTGCCTTGAATGGCTAGAATCATCCACACTGGCTGAAATTAAGCAACACTTATCTTTACTTAAAGATGGTGCTGATTTGCGTGATTTCATTCTGGGACCTCCCCAACAGCGTCAAAAACGTTTCATAGTGACCAGTATATATGCGGCTTACAGCGAGGCTTGGAAAGTCACACAAATTGAAACAGCTGAAAAAATACTAGAAATTGATCGTATTAATTTGGAAAAATCACTTTCTGTTGTGGACAATGGGTTAATGACTCTGTCCTCCAGAATATATTCGTTGGACAATATTGTATCATCTGCCATAGATATAATAGACAAAGACTTGCTAATGTTACAGCATGGCCAGTCACAATTGCTTTCTATTGTACAGTTAGGCTGGATGCTGCACAATCTTCGTTCAGGCTATGTGCCTTGGCGTTTAATCAACACAACGTCATTGTTTTCCATCTTTAACCTTACTGATAAACAAATCAGCTTGGCACAGAAAGGAGCAGACTATACAATCCTGAGAATCGAAAAACTTGAGAGATTACCTTTGACAATGTCAGAAAGTCCTGTCATTGCATGAATAATACACGGGATTATCACAATTCCGATAACAACTTTCCGATTTAAAAATTGCCTTGAATACATACCTACTGGCCAGTCTGAACGATTGGGTAAAGGATACATTAAGTCAGCATGGAAATTACCATACACACACACATGCTATAGTGACAGCAACAAAAATGTATTTCTTAGTGGTGAAAACTGCAAACATTCACTAAGCGGTATACTTTTGTGCCAAGGTATTAATTTACACAGAGCCTGTGAAGGAAATTCTAACAACCTTTCATGCCACCAGCATGTCACACCTGCAACACAGATAGAGCCTTTCTTTAAGCAGCTCTCGAATGGGAGTTACATTCTAATAACGGATGACAGCTGTTGTGGCCTTTTGCCGGGGAAAGCATATCTCGTAAGCGTAACTTCCATGGTCAAATGCTGTATGTAAGCATTGTTTCCAAACGGCCCTGAAGACACTGAGACTCCCATATGGCCTCGTTTGAATTTCTCTTCTATGTGAATTGATACTTTAAGCAGAATGAAGTCTGTGCTTTTGCAGACAACAGTGCCCATCACGTCATCAAAAGAGACGCATGAACTCCAAGTTGCAAGGACAACATCAGAGATTCATGACCTTTTATCAACATACTGCCCTGTGCATTTAATAGAAATGCTTAGCCAAATTCTTAACATGTCTAGTGCCATAGGCATCCCAGGCGTATTTAAGACAATTTTTTCGGGACTGTTAACACCATTCAAAGCAATTCTGGGAATCATTCCCAATTTTGTCCATTCAGTCTTTGGCGGCATACCCTTGATTTTGGGACTTGTGGCAGGCATTTTATTTTTGACCCTCCTGCTCCGATATGGCAAGCCAAAATACAGACATGACTCCGGCAGGAATGGAAGAAACGATCCTAGCAATACGCTACCGGGACCGAATAACTAGAGTCCTTGGATTGGCCAGGCTGAGAGATCTGAACATGACCTGGTTTCTTTCATTCAGACCTATATGGCAGACCTGCATCTTACCTGTGCTTCGATGTATGCTATGCGGAGATGAGTGTGTGTTGGACACCTGTCTTGCACTTCCATCAGCAGTCCCAATGGATATCGATACTTTGCTAAGTCCTGTAACGGCTCACGCCTTGTGTTGTCCCCAGCGGCTACCAATCCTGATGACGGCATTCGTTGAGACTCCTGTGCTATGACTAGGTGAGCATTGCTGATCCAGACTTTGATGATAGCAATCATTCTCACACCTGCCAAGTTACAGCACTATCGAACTTGGTCGAACTGTCACCTGATTTTGTAGACCAATTTTTTGAGAGCCTGTCTGATATGATGTTCTCCCCTTAACAGAAACAATAATTTTTGAAAAGCATTCCGACACACAGCGGTCCCATGAACTCTGAATTCGGCCTTCAGTTTTGATCAACAAAAACTGCTGAAAAACGTTGGAACTCTATTCCCCCGTTCACCTAGAAATTTTTTGGGGGAATTGAACTATTTTTCAAAATATTTACCTTTTTCTGGCACAAAATTCATTGCTTAAAGTAGACCTATTCATAAAGAACAGAAACTTCTATTTTTAGGTACTTCTAGAGACATAATAACTCTACATCAGCCTCTAACACATGTTACAGCAATGCATTTATATGTGATGAAAATATCTCGCACTTCTTTTCTGTAGTAAGAGATATTTCATGTGTAATTTTTTCGCAAAATCGTTCACTGATTACATATGCTATAATTTTGAATGATTTCTATGCTTAAAGACGTACAGTACAATCCATGTATTTCAAATACAGCATTTCAAATGCAAATATGTATTTTGGGGTGGGTAATGTTACACATGCATCTTTTGCTATAGTTTTTAGTAATTTGATGTACATAAATTCGTGGAGTGTGTGTTACGTTCTAATCTAGGACCCCGATCAATACTGTGACCTTATGCCCCTATACGGCTATAATCCATTCATACCCCTATAATGGCATAAACGATCAAGAGCGATATTTCAGAAACTAGTCTCTGGCCTAACACGATCAGAGCCACATTTCAGAATCTCCTCCTCTGCAGCTCATTAGAGCAAATGACACAGCAGAAGCCACTATCTAAGATTCCTAGATTACACTCCGAGTTCTTCAACAAGATAAAACTCAGCAACCTGGGAAAGCCCCGCTTGCTATGTTTTGATTAGTAATAGAACTCTAATGAGCACTGAGAGACGATCACTTCCTAGTGACATCTTTATTGACGTCTTATGTCCAAAAACTTACGACAAACAAGGCACCTTTCAGGTATAAATATTACCAACGTTGCCTTAAGCAAACGCTGCCTCAACGACATCGATGATAGCGATGGTGTGGTGAATACAGGAGCAGAACAGCTGTTCCCTGCAGAGCCCAGCAGATACAAGCTGCCCACGGACACTGCCCCTCCTCCTCTCGACGCGCTGAGAGAGAAGCTGTCTTTTCTCCTGCCGAGAAAATCCAGCTCCGGCGTTTCCAGCCTACTCTTGCGAGTGACTGGGATATCGAGTCCTGGAAGGAGATACAGGACCTCCAACATTCTATTCCAGAGGTATGGTGTTGACTAAACCCTTAGAGAGAATTCTTGAAGCCAACCTTGGCAAAACCAACTTAACTAAAACTGCTACTTACTTACTCCCTCCCAAGTATTAGGTTTAGGTCAGGTACACTGGGGTAGGCGTAGTTAGAAGCACCAGTTGAGTACGTTAGTCTAATGTATATATGAATGTATATATTTTATTCATTTTAACTATTGTATGGCTAAGAAACCATATCAATGCTTTTACAGTATTATTTCACAATCCTCATTTTACTGTACGCACTTTTTATAATAACTAGTCTTGCAATTGTGACAATTAATTTCTCTTGTATGAGAAGAAAGACTGTTCAATAAATAATACCTTTTATTGAAAACGCCCGTCTCTCTATTCTCTGCATATTGGTGAAAGTGATCTGCACAACTGACTCAGTAAAATAACTGTCTATTGTTTCACATGACTCTAGAGATTGACTCTTATTCTAAGGAGCAAAGTTGTCATGTTGATGCGGTTGTTGGAAAACTGAATCCCTTCCTGTCTGTACCAGGGAAGCTGATCACTTCCTATTCAGTCAAGAAAGTTTCCAGTGACCTCTGAGCTAGTTGGTAACAAACCCAATTAAGTTTAGCATAGTCAGTAGAGACCTGGAAGACCGCACTTCTACGTCCATACTATTGTTTATGTTATCCCAATGCGCAGGGCCTATTGGGAAAATAGGAACTACACTACACACTCACTGGAGTTGGAATAGTAATTTATACTCTTACGCTATCCAATGCTTTCCCTACTGTTGCACTCACTGGAGTGGGAATAGTAATTTTTACCCAGCTGCTATCCAACGCTTTCCCTACTGTTGCACTCTCCGGAGTGGGAATAGTTATTTTTACCCACCCGCTATCCAATGTTTTCTCTACTGTTGCACTCTCTGGAGTGTGAATAGTAATTATTCTCCCTACACTATCCAATGCTTTCCCTACTGTTGCACCCTTTGGAGTTGGAATAGTCATGTTTACCCTTACGCTATCCAACGCTTTCCCTAATGTTGCACTCATTGGAGTGGGAATAGTCATTTTTACCTACCCTCTATCCAACACTTTCCCTACTGTTGCACCCACTGGAGTGGGAATAGTAATTTTTAGCCTTACACTATCCAATATCATTTATATTTATTTATGTATTATATAATATTTTTATTATGTTACATAATGTTGTGTTTAATAAATGTTTAAATATTGAAAGTATATTTCATTGTTTTTATGTATTAAATATACATATTTATTATTATTTATGTTATTCTTTTATGAGTGTTGATGTATTTGTAATTTATAGTATTTGTTAATATTTTTAAATTAATTAAAAAAATAATAAATATTATAATTAAATAAATATATTACATATTGTATGTTTAATGTTAATTAAATGTTTAACATTAAATATGTATTATTTATTCATTGTAAACATTCTAAAATATTTTTACATCAGTTTAAATGATATAAAAGTATTATTTACTTTATATTTCTTTTTTTATTACAAAAAAACCAGATATTTTTAAATACGATATTTTTAACATCGATATTTTAGTTTCGATATTTTTGTACTTACCATGTTGTAGATAGGGTGTCGATATACTTGCCTTCGATATTCCAGCGTCGATATTTTGTCTGTCGATATCCTGTCTCTCGATATTCTGTCAGAGATTCTAAATATTCATATATAGGGAGTTTCAGGTTTCTCCTAAGGATTAAGGGGCAGATGTACTAATGGGTTTTGTGGTCTAAAAATTCTCCAAGTCATTAAAATTCAAGGTTTGCAGCTTTAAAAACCATTGCATAAATGTATTAAACACAATTTAAGAATTCGCAACAAATTTTCGAATTGCAAAATGGATTTACAAATGATTAATAATTCAATATTTGGAAGAAGCATATTCTGGATATCTCTTCCAAATATCAAATTGATACCCTATGTATCAATGGTTTGCAATCGGAATCCCACAATTACAAATTAGGGTCAGTAGTAGTGTCTTGAAACAGAAGTGATTTATCCTTATAAAAACCTGTACTTTTCAATAAAGCAACTGCTGTTCCATGAATGATAGATATGTGTCTGTGACATGTTCACAAGAGTGCGACTGTGTTGCCCTTCAGTGGTTTCCAGCCACCTTAATAGAAATACAACAATATTTGTTTTCCACTGTTGGTATGGACCACAACACTTGAACATTTAATGCAAAGTGCCTTCTGTGAAGTAAAGAGAGGCGTTAGTGGGAGGTGGCAGGAACATGCCCTCTGCCTGCTGTACTCCTGCATTTAACACAGGTAGCTTTTCCATTGAGTTATAGGCAGGTGTGCACACATGTGCAGGCTGAGCAAAGTAGACTGTTGTCTGACTTATCCTGGTAACTGTGCACAGGTAGCCTGTCGCAGTTAGAACCCCAAATAATCGGTGAAAGCCTTTGTATTCCTAATAATCCATCCAAAAAGAAAGGTTTATTTGCAATTACAACAGGCACTGTTGGTCACAGAGAAACCTAAAAAAGTAGGCAAAATAATATTCAAGAATATGTTTGCAAAAGATGCACAATTAACACATGTTAGAAATAGGGGTCTCTAGTTGGCAGGGGTAGCAACCTTTGTCCAAATAGGGACCCTTGCTTCTAGTTAGGGTAAGGGGGATACACTCTTAACATAACCCCTGCTCACCCCCTTGGTAGCTTGGCACGAGCAGACACGCTTATCTCAGAGGCAGCGTGTAAAGCATTTGTGAACACATACAGTAATACAATGAAAGCACCACAAAGGGGCACCACATCAGTTTAGAAAAATAGCAAATCTTTATCTAAACCAAAAAGACCAAATACGATAAAAAATCCAGCATACAATACTCTTGAAAAATAGTACTTGTCCAAAATAACCTTTAAATTGGAGGAAAATCAATAAAACACAGTTCTTCCGACTCAGTAACTCCTCTTGGGGCTACTGCGATAGTGAATACAAAACAGTCTAACAATTCCACCCGACTGAGTCGATATGGGCCAGCTAAAGCGTCTACGGACTCGGGCAAAGTTCCTTTCTTGCTTCAACCACCACGTCAGTGCGAGTTGGTCGGGAGAAACATTGCGGTCGCGTTGTGAAGCGGAGTGTTGCGACAGGCGGTGTCGTCATGATGTGATGCAGGTAGCGGCTCGTTGGCGGAGTCTGTGAGACCAGTGCTTGCATTAAAGAGTGAGATGTGCTTGCTGCAGTGCTGGCAGTTCACGGTACAGTGACGGAACCGGCCAATGTTCGGGTCGGGCAGCGATGGAGTCGGCGACGTGCTTGTAGCCTGTAGGGAAGCGTTGCGGATTGCGGTGCCCACAGCACACAGTGCATGCAGTGGCTCATGAGACCAGGGTTGTGTTGTGAAGCGTGGCGTTGCTCTTGCGTGTGCTTTCAGGATACGGAATCCTGCAACAGACGCGATGACATTCGGTTACCCTTTCCTTCTGCAGAGACGACAGAGACGGTGCCCACAGACACGGTGAGGTCTTTGCTGTTCCTGAGATCTCTAGAGCAGGGCGCAAGCTCAGTTCAAGACCTTGGAGATCTTCTCTTCAAGCAGGGGGACAAAGCATGTAACAAAGTCCTTGCTCCTTTCCTTGGCAGCAAGTAGCCACTGCAGGCCAACCCCAGACAGCAACCAGCACAGGGGCAGTATTGCTCCTCAGCTTCTCAGGCTGTTCTCCTTGGCAAAGGTTCCTCTTGATTTCCCAGAAGTGATATTAAAGTCTGGGGTCTGGGCCCCTCTTTTTACACAGCAAAATCCTTTGTTCTCTGAAGGCAGAGAGTGGCTGTACCCAGCCAAAACCAGTTCTGTCCTCACTGGTGCAGCTTCCTGGCAAGAGGTGGGGCAGCATTGTTGAAGGCAGATCAGGCCCATTCAGGTGAAAAGGAAATCTCCTCCCCTACTCTAAATGCAGCCCAGGTCTATTCAGCCCAGCCCTTACTTATCAGGCCACTGCTCCTCCGCAGCCCCTGTCATTCCAAAGTCAGGCATGCAATACACAAACCTAGCAGAGGCACACTGGATGGCTTAAGCACAAAAATACCTACTTTCTAAAAGTGGTATTTTCAAACACAGAATGTAAAAATCACCCTCACTACAAGATACACTTTAACATTCTGAGTTCAGGCATACTAGAGTTTTATTTCCTACCTTGTTCCCAGGGCCAGTTATGTTTATAAGATGTTATAAACAAACTCCCCATTCTGTTCTATGGAAACAGGTAGCCACACACATCAGGGCATTTCCTACCTTTCACATACACTGCACCCTGCCCACAGGGTTACATAGGGCCTACCTTAGGGGTGTCTGACATGTAAGAAAAGAGAAGGTTAGGGCCTGGCAAGTGGGTACACTTTCCAAGTTGACATGGCAGTACCGCATTTCACACAGGCTCTGCAATCGCAGGCCAGAGTTACATTTACAGGCTGCTTCTGTGGATGGGGCAATCAGTGCTGCAAGCCCACCAGCAGCATTTGATTTACAGGCCTAGGCACACACAGTGCACTGTACTAGGGACTGACTAGTAAATCAAATAGCCAATTATGGAAATACCAATCCATAGCAGTAATTTAAAAAGGGAGCTCTTGCATTTTGGCACTGAACAGCAGTGGTAAAGTGCCCAAAGCATCTAGATCAGCAAAACAGAGTCCAACATACGGAAATAAGACAGGAGGCAGAAGTGAAAAATGGAAGGGAGACCCATACCAATGGTGCCAGGTCTAACAACATATATTTCTCATCTCAATAGAAACTCTAGAATCAATAGGGATTGATGGGATGCATGAACTGGAAAACGAAATTTTTAAGCTGTTGGGTTATGAATCCTGTGTACAAAAATAAAAAATAAAAATACATTGAATATAAGAACACAATGAGGTAAATATACGTTGTTCTTTGATCTGGATATGTTTTCACACCATACATATATTTGTCCTGGCCTTCACCAGAACTGGTGTGATGTGGTTTGGAATAGTTTGATGGCCATGTGATCATATGGTTTGGTCTTTAGCTGTGTCATCGTGGGAAATGGAATTCTGTTCAGTGAAATAGTTGTACAGTGTGGGTCAGCATTTCAAGGTGTGATATGGTACAGTGTGAGATGTGTTTATGATGCTGTTCAATCAATCAATCAGTGACACTTATAAAGCGCGCTACATACCCGTAGGGTCTCAATATGTTAATCTCAATATGCTGTTTAATATGGGATGTGCTATATGGTACCATAAAATGTAGAACAGTCAGATGTGGTATGACATATTGTTATTTGATGTGGTATCTCACCTGCCCAAAGAAAAATGTGAATGGTGGAATGCTTTAATTATTCACATATTCTAGTAATGATTTGGGACTACACTCTACTTTATATGTTATGGCCACTTTTCTCCTCTGGATATGGACCGGCCTTATTGCACACTGGCTTTAGTCCTGCCTGCACTATTAAGAAAATGTATGTCCGCATTCGGGCCCACTCCAGATGGGAATATAAGCAATCCCAGACTGTTTTCAGCCTACCCGGGCCTCATCAGTAAAATACAGTAAAATACAGTCTGAGTCCTACTGCACTGTGACCATTTGATACATGTCTGGTCACACATGTCACACATGTCGCACTAAGGGCGTCTCACTTTGAAAAACCAATTAATGTGTAGAATTCTTAAAATAATATCAGACATTGATAATTACATGTGCAGCATTCCAGGACATCTTTTTGCACACTCTGCCACTCTAATTAGGTACCAGCTCTCATGCAAAACAATCACCACTTTTATATTTTCCTTTCTATGAACCATACATATCCAGTTTTGTTTCTCAAAAGAGCTAATATGTTTTGTCTATGGACACTGCACATGTCAATATACAATACAATAGTATAACATAAGATAACATAACATAACATTGGTCAAATGTAGGTGTGGAAGGCAAAGGAGAATATTTTCATACCTGCAGAAATATGGTTCTTTAACCACATGCAAAGTTATGTTATGTGATGTGTCCTGCTCAACAAGAATGTATGATCACCTAAAATGAACCACTGCCAAGGGAATCAATAATTTGTGTACCCCTCTTCTTAGGGTGCAGCTTTACCAAATTCGTCCAGGGAAGCCATTAACAGGTACTGGTGTACTGATTAGTAAAAGAATTAGCAGAAAGACTAACACATTTACCTTCAGCAATCACCATTGTCAATGGTACAATGGCAATAAGTTACTATGTGTGTCTCTCCATCTCTATGAATGACATTACTCAAAGGGCCAAGATTTATATTTTGAAGGAAATATCTCAGAGAAAGTAAACATCTAAGGCATGATTAATATCTTGATGATGCATGGGCACACACATTATACTTAAGTGGGACATTTAATTTCACATTAGTCAAAACACCTCCCTTTGCAAGTAAAAGGTAATAGCCTATTGCCTAAGACAAACAGGTATGAAGGAAATGTCATGTGTACCTGCAAGAAATCATTTCTGAAATCAGGTATACTATAGCCCAGTCCCTCGGACCTCATAGAACAGTACCCACTTTACCACAGTTAGTCTGTTACAGACATACGTGACAAAATGGTCCTCTCTAATAAAAGATTTTGCATCTATGTGAAACAAGTTTGATCATTGGTTTCCAACATGATAATCTCAATGACATTGTATACTGGGCCATTCCACCTATGAACAACAATCCTGTGGTACAAGTTGATTACAGGGGGCCTGGTTTAGAGTTTGGCAGATGGGTGCCCCATTTCATACATGACATAATCTACCTGCCTTATTAGAAGTTCATTAGGATATAGTGCACTTGTAATAGGGTGGACAAGATTTCCATCAATTTTGTGACAGGGTAACCATCCATTAAACTCTAAATGGGTCAGTAAAGTCACCTAGAAGGTCAGGCACCACATCAGGAACAGCCCCAATATTAGTTTGGTGAAATACATTGTTGTTCACACCAATGGTACTAATTTAATGTCACTAGTGTTTTCCTAAATTGTCATTGGAACCCTGGAGTCTGTTGTGATCAATCCGCAAATCTGAAACACCATGCTTATTCTAGCACTTAGATTTTCTGGAGAAAATTCTGAGAACTATTTTTAAAAAATGGCAAAAAGCAGCAGGTCAACCTGGGTCTTTGTCCTTGATGTCTTTTGATCTACTGTAAAAAAGTGAAACTTAGTTAGTTCTCTAGCGTTTGAAACAAATAACAATGGTTTGTGCTTCTCTCTTGTGCTTCTCTCTAACCCTTCTGAAACAGTAACATGGGCTAAGCATCAATCAGGTCTTCCTAATATATCCCCCTCAGTGATTTTGCCACTACAACAACTGCCCAGTTTAATAATTTATCTTGTTCCTGAATCACAGGCATCCTGTGTGAGCGTATTCTATGTAGACTAAAATGTGTTTCCCTGTTTTGAAGCTAATTGCCATAAATGTGCATAGCTCAGTGGAATCATTACTTACAGGTATATATGACTCCACCACACAATGAACCCTAATACCTTCCAGGTCCTAATAAACATCTTGTAGAGAGGCTCTAAAATATCTCATCCACTTTTGAAAGAATGTAAACCTGCAAAATTCCTCTTGCCATTTATGGTTAACATTCTTCTGAATGGATTGGAATATATTATTTCCTATTCCAATGGCAGTAATTTGGCTGACCCTAGATATTTTAAATTCATAGGTATGTAAATAGGAACAAAACCTTGGTGCCCAATAGGATCCAAAGAAGATTTCCTAGCCTATTGGGTGAAGAGTAAATATTATGTAAGCTTTCACCATCTCAATCTGTGTCTAGGTCTGACAAATATTGAATCCAATTAGTAGCCTCACTCTCAGGAGAGAAAATTAAAAGATACCTTTTGCATGTTTCGGGCTTCCATTTTTTTAAATCTAGTTAATACAATTTCAAGTCCACTCACATCTCAGGTATGTTTCTTTCCTGCCATTATATTGCACAAAACTACATTATTTAAATGTAAATGTGTAATTTAATTATGTTGAAAAATAAGTTAATTATTATTTTTGTGAAATCATAAATTACATTTTTTAACCAAGCTAACGTTTTAACACTACGGCAAGTGTATATATGCATAACTATCTAAATAGTTTAATTAATTTATAATTATTTCTTGTAGGGTGTTGTATAAAGTCTCTGCTTCTATTACGTTCTAAACCAGTGAGTTGCAGTGCTTGTGAGGGCCATGTGTTGTGCTAGACATACTTCAAGTCTGAGCTGAAGTACATTTGTGACTGTTTTCAGACCTTTAAGGTAGCAATACCTGTAGAAGTGTATTATGTGAAAAGCAGTGGCCTTACTCTTTTGTGGGTTGGTGTTTTTATTTGAATGTCCCTCCCTAAACCCCTCCTTAGCCCCTGAGGGCCCATCAATTTAGGAGTAACTGCACTATTTTCCAGTCACTCCCCTTGGTCCCTCCCACATTTGCTAACAAAACATTGGCATACTTGTGCAAAGGTGTCTGCACACATGACAGAGATCTATACGAAGAGAAGTGATGGAGATCTCCACGCAGAAAAGACAGGAGTGGAGTTTTGTAATACTTTAATAGTAGTACTGTGCTACTGTAGTGCTACTAAACACACTTCAAATGGAAGTTTGTGTATCAGGGCTTTGTTGTACAGTACATAAACCTACTAAATGTTATGCAAGAAAACATAAATATATATATATATACATATATTCTATAGGCTTACTTGGATTATTTCTACCTGCCAATGAAATGTACTGCATTTGACTTCTCTGCATTAGTGGCTGACATTTTATTGGAGTGGCAGTCTTCGCCATCGAAGACGCACATTAGCAATGAAAGTTACAGCAGCAGAAATTCTACAATTGGTAATTACTAATGAATTATTTTTTTGATTGAAAAGAAGGAGGAGGGGATACTAGAAATGGGCTCCCAAGGATCAGATATGCCATTTCTACCAAGAGCAGTCTCTCTAATATATTGAGAGTTGTTCAGATATGCTACGTCTACCAAGAACAGTCTCTCTAATATATTGGGAGTTGTTTCCCAAAATGTAATGGACCCTATGCTTAGCTTTTATTGAAAATTGGCATCATTTCTGTGGGAGTTATTTTATGAACTTCCCTTTGCTCCACCATCATTTCTAATTTGCTAACCAGTGCATGTTGTCAGTCTCAGTGGTGATAATGAATGTGTTTTCGATGGCAGTACATCAGCTATGATTTGGACTCTCTTTTCAACTCTTAAGCTACATTACATTAAGGGAGTGTAGTAGGCATTTTTAGTAGCACCGTTTGTACCACCATCCAATTGTGGACTTTCCTCTTGGGCACTGGATTTCTTATTACTGACTGCTATCCCACATTGCAAACATGTGCAGTATAAGAATTGTCTAAAAGTATCCAGGTTAATTTTCTGCAGTTGATAGTCAAAGATTTACATATATTTATTGCTTTAGCTGAGGAAAAATTCCACCTTATTCAATATGTTGATGGAGCTAATAGGACCCCTTTCCTATCTGGAGAAAAAGGGAGCATATGAATGTCTTTTTATAATTTTGAGTATATTGAGGATAAACCTCAGATGGACTTCTGTGTAAAAAACAATTTGTTCTGAACTTATCCTGGCTAACATGAGAAGCCAATTTGTTGCTGCCTTTCTTTCTTTCAATGCTCTAGTCCTCTTTTCACTTTCATTCTTCTCCACTGCATCCACACCCTACTGCCTTATGCTCCTCCTTCCATCAGGTGCTCCTTCCTTACAATCACTTCATTCCTCTCTCCTTCCCATCCTTCTCTCCTCTCACTTGCCCCCACTTTCCCTACTCTTCTCTTCATTACCCCTTTCCCTTCCTCCCTCTCATTCTCCCTCTCTTTCTCGTTTACTAATTCCTTCTTTTCTCTCACAAAGTCCTTTCATGTTCTTTCGTCCTTAAGCCTCCTCGCTCCCTTCTTTCCACCTTTTTCATCTGTCCCACTATCGTTTCACCCCTACCTCCTTCTCTCAAACACACCCTAACCTCCTACTCTCTTCTGACATCTCTTCCACCCTTCCTTCCTCCCTATATTATCTTTAAAAACAACCCTTACTTCATTATAACTTGATGTTTACTGTGACACACAACACCACACAATTCCACACCACACAATTCACCATCATACAATTCAAAAACACCCAGCACAATTTACCTAAACATAATACCATTCAGCACAACATGATTCATCTCCACATAATAACAATCTAAACACTATCACATAAATACCCCCACATAAAATCAATGTATACCACATAGCTACAATCTAAACAAACACATTCCACACTTTGCCACATCATTTCGATCAGCATAATTTCACTCAAAGCCACACAGTTTAATGCCACACA
This sequence comes from Lissotriton vulgaris, assembly GCF_964263255.1. Lineage (NCBI taxonomy): Eukaryota > Metazoa > Chordata > Amphibia > Caudata > Salamandridae > Lissotriton > Lissotriton vulgaris. The sequence continues at coordinate 976,593,809 of NC_141696.1, read as the reverse complement.
AATCAACTCCACATGTTTCCATTCCACACCACATACTTCAGCAAGAAACTGCATAATACAAATAAAAGATACCATCACATAACACACCACATACATACAGTCCACTCCTCATAGTTCCACATTACACCACAAAATTCAACAGCACACAACATGGTTAAAATCTACTATTGAACACTCCACAACACAGCATCTATAAGTACTCTAAATAACACACAATCCTACTCCACATAATTCCAATACACTAAATACCACATAATTACTATGCACATAATTATACTGCACACAACATACATCCACTACACAACACTTAAGGAAAACATATTCATATTTACAATGCCAATAGCTCTAAGTCTTGTTTTCTAAATCATCACTCCACAGCAAACAAAATAACATAAGTAAAATGCATTGCCATTTACAACACTAATAGCCCTAAGTTTCACAAATGTGTGACCGATTGCATTGCAAATGCGTGTTATTTATAAGGGGGATGCCCTTTCCTTTTTCACCTTCTTTTAGCATAGTGTGGGTATGTTTTTAGCTTATATCTAACTCTATTGAATGTTTTCACCTAAACATGATGCCACACTCCGGCTAATTTTGACAAAGAATTATTTTACATCTAAAATCTAAACGTCTCTATGAATTCTGCTCTTCAATATGTTTTTGCACCTAAAGGTGTTTTCAGGCTCCCTCCTGGGCGGGGGGGAGACTGGTTGATGAAAAAACAAAAGAAATACCTCAGTGCAGCTGGCCAGCTGCCACCTCTCCTCCATCCTCTTCTTCCTGTCTCCATCCCCAGCAACAGGAAGCACCCAGGCTCCCCTGAACCAATTACACCACTGCCATGCAGCGTTGTGATTGGTCTGAGTGTCGTGGTTTGGCACTCAGGCAGGGAATGGCCAGCTAAGAGGGCCGGCCAAGCAGTCTTGCGCACTTAGGAAGTGCAAACCACTACTCCCCATGCTCTGGCAATCCCGACTTGCGAACCACTGACTATGATAGGAAAACTAAAATGATAATAACAATATGTTATTATAATAAAAATTTTCCCCTTGAGCGGTGGGGCCTTAGCGGAGGAGCTGCCACTGATTACGTCTAGAGTTGCTGACTTTAGAACTGGGGAACCATGTTCAAGTCCTGAGGTAGGCTCAACATCCTGTGATTCTTTGCAGATCACTTAACCTCCCAGTGCCTAAAAAAATATTAATCTTACCACCTGTAATGTATTTGATGTTCATGTAAAGCCTTTCAATTAAGCATGGGCGAATTTTGCGGATCTCGCGTTCGCGAATTTTGCAAGTTTGCGGATTCGCAATCCGCAAAATCCGCGAATTCCCGCGAATTTGCGGATTTTTTTTTTTTGTGTTCGCCCGTGTTTCTGCCAGTTCGCGAGGGTTTTTACAATTTCGCAATTTGCGAACTTACCTGTCGGGTCGCAAGTTTTGCGAACTTGTTGTTTCTACGTGTCCAGCCTGTTTGGGACACTCTTCTTCATCACTGCCACTCTCTGTCACCACTGCCACTCTCTGACTACTCATGCCACCCTCTGGCCCACCCATGCCACCCTCTGTTTCATCACCACACCCTCTGGTTTTCCGGTGTACATTATTTTCGGCAAAGCAAAGCACACCTTCCCTGCCTCAAGTGACCTGAATTAATTTGGGGCTGATTAATGTGTCACAGAATATTTTTTTAGCTGGCACCTGCTTCCTTAGTGCGCCCTGATTAGTGATCTTTTGCACTTGCTAAGTGCTTTCATTGTTGCAAAATTAGTTACAACACCTGCCCTGCCCCAACTGACAATAATGAATTAGGGGCTGATTAATGGATTTTAACTTCCAGCCTGGCTCCTGCTTGTCTCCCTTAGCTGTAATTCAGGACCTTTGTGGCATATGTGTAACTATTCTGAGGTTCAGAGCAGGGTCACATAATAGTTTCAACTGGCAACTGAACTCTGGAGGGGCCCCTCAGGAAGCACTACAGGAAATGGCTACTAATGATGAGCCTGAACTTTTGAACCTGGTAAGTAGTTACTTTCAGTTTTGCTAAGAGCGTATTTCTGCAATTTTGCACTTATTCGCGGGGCGCGAACTCACGCGAACAGTGCGAGCAGTGCGAGCAAAATCCGCTGCTCGCGGATTTGCGGATTTTGCGGGAGATTCGCGAATCTCGCGGATTGCGAATTTCCCGAAAATCCGCAAAATCCGCGAGCGGAACGGATTTTCCGCCCACACCTACTTTCAATGCCGTTGGGCTGAGTTGGTGGTATATAAAAACCTGCAAAAATAAAAACAAAAAATTACCGCTGTGCATGTTTCCAAACTCATATAGATGTTGTATCAATGGTAATCTTTTGCCTAAGCATTTTACAGTTCCCAAATGTGAGCTGTACTATTAGTTGTCCACACTAATTTGCATTCTATGATCTTTTTCCATCTTAATGTGATTTTTCTCCTCTGTGTAATACCACAAAGTTGCAAACTTTCCATTGAAGGAGATTACTGTAATACCAAAACTGAAATTTAGATGTGGTATAGCTACAGCAAGTTTGTGCCCTTTTAGCGGCACATGCATCAAGCTAGGCAATTGCGATTCCTTAATAGCGGTTATTAAGGAATCGCAATTGCCTATGCATGTAGGCTCCGTTAAAATATTAGTAATTCCTACAAATTCTTTAATTGTGACTCGCAAATTGCGAATCACAATTAAGGAATAGCTTCCAATTCATTCCTATGGGCCTAGAGGTCCTTAGGAATGAATGGGAATTGCATGCACAATTTGTGAGTACCAAATAGTTACTCAGAAATTGCGCATGCAATTTCAAGAGTGCATAGGTGCCAAAGGGACACCCTGATGCACCCCTGAAATTGGCATGTGACCACATGTTGCACACACATGCCCCAAGGGCATGTATGTGTGCAACATAGAACTTTTTCAAAGTTTTAGCATATTACCACCAACTTGAAATTGATGGTAATTTGCAAAATCACACATTTTGGGGGGATCATAGATTGCATTTAAGGAATCGCAATTTGTGATTCCTTAACTGCAATCGCAATTTAAGTAATCACAAATTTTGCGATTCCTTAAATTGCAATTTTTGCATTTGGGATGATGCATCCCAAATGCAAAAATACCGGTCGCAAAGGGGCAGATTCTGCAAATCTGCCCGTTTGTGACCGTTTTTATCGTTGATGCATGTGGGCCTTAAAGATTTACCTAAAATATAAACGTGTACTTCTTCATGGAGTGAAGTTAATTTTCTTCTCTGTTCGCCCCGTTTCCAAAATAGGTAAACAAGGCTACATTGTATCTTACAGCAGTTGTCAAAAGTCTAATACATGACCTATGTACATGACGTGGTCCTTTTTACCTTGACAAAGCAAAGCCATGCGAAAAGTACGAAACTCAGACTATTTAAATAAAAATGGTTTAAAGTAAAATAGTTATGTAAGACTTCTTCATCCTTCACAACCTGGAGCAAAAAATGAAGTCTTAATCGTACAATAGTCTCTCCATTTTCTGCTGCATCACTTCACCAAGAGGAAACCGGCTTCCTAATTTCCAATTATTATGGCTCACACAATCAGAGTCCTCATTAGCAAAGACTGCCTGCATTGTCTATTAGGAATGCAAATCTGAAATGCAAATTCAGCAAATCAAAATGTTAAATGAGCTGTACCCAAGATGCTGGGAGCGCCTGCCAGGGCAGTGCATGCTGGCCAGCACCTGCCCGCTCTCTCCCTGCAGCTGAATGTTCAGCCTGTTCCAGTCACTGCCTTCTAATTGACCTGCTTATGATCTGAGCAGCAAAGAACATACGCTTTTTAGTAATGGCTGGTTAAAGATTTCAAACTGCCACCAATTACAACAGCTAATAAAGACGGCTCGCAGCAGGAAAGATGGGGCTCCCATAACCCTCGCGTGGCAGGCACATCCTGGGGGTAGGCTTTTAGCCTCTAGAAACAGGCTACGTGTGTACGTGACGTCACCTATTTGAGTGCTATCAAAAGTCAAGTGCGGCGAAGCTCTGTGAAAACAAAAGGCCACAAAATGAAATTTAAAAAAACATGAAAAAAACAAAGTGGATTGGTGTTCATAATTTCAGGTTTCATGAACAGATACCCTTTGTTTAATTTTATGGGATGTGCGCGTTGATCATGAGTGAATGCATGACCATAAAGTTACAGAATACATAGGTCCGTCTTTTAAATGTATAGCTCTCTTTCCAACTAATTTTCAGAGAATTTTCATTTATGTGAGTGAAACTTACAACATTGTGAAGCCAAAATAAAGCGCACCGTAGAATAGCAAATGCAATCACATAAGAAAATGTAACAAAGTCTAGAGCATGGGTGTTAGAAATGGGATTTCTGGTTGGCTAAGGCTTGCGCCAAAGCCGCCAAAGATAACCCCTGCTCACCCCCTTGGTAGCTTGGCACGAGCAGTCAGGCTTGTCCCGGAGGCAATATGTACAGCATTTGCGCACGCACACAGCAACAACATACCAGGCACACTACAAAAGGAACTCCACACAAAGTTATGTAAAAATAGCCTTTGTATTCTCATAACACATTAGAATACGAAACACATAACATGCACTGCGCCACCTGGCACTGGGCAATATTTACAAGGGATTATGTGCACCTGAGGGCCACATGGACCACTGTCAGAACCATCACAGAGCGAAGTTGGTAAAAGTAAAATAGATCGTAAAACGTACAACCAGTAAACACTGGTAATCACTGTACTCCACCTCAACCTGTAACATAAACTACATTATGCACAGTCAATTCAGGTGCAAATTACATTCTGCGCCAACCTCACCAGCATAAACACATTATGTAATCTGCACACTAGTCTAAACACATTAGACCCTACCTCCTAAGTATAACTCACATTAGGGGTGTACCTCACCCAGTGAAACATAATCTCACTAGCATAACCACATGAAATGCAAAGCAACCTCATACTCATAAACTATATGTAGAGGTATCAAACAGGGTGCGTAAAACATACTAAATGCATTACATTTCATAGCACCACATCGCATGAGCACATCTATCACATCAGGGCCTTGCGCCCTATACATCTGACAGTTCCCCTGGTCAACTGGCCATCTCCAAAGGGGCTCAACTGCCCTGTGTCCAGGATGTCAGGGCTGCTGCCTAAGCAGCGAAATCCAATTGCGCCACTGCTCAAACCTAAATGTTGCAGCTGGCACTAAGTGCTGCACAGCTGTGTCAGGGACAAAGGCAAACGAGTGCATCTCACTCCTAACTCCCAATCCATATCCCCCAAAGAAATCACTGGCCTAAACGTTGCAGCTGCCCACTACTTGCTGGGCAGCTGTAAATCCACTGGGGCTTGGCACCACAGTGCTGCTCCGGTCCCTCTCAGGGACTCCTAAATCAAAACTGCGCCCATCGTTGAAGCCACCTAGGCTCTGAGAACCACTAGGCCCCTGGAGCTCACTGGCTCCTGACATAATGATGTGGAAACTGGGGTAGCACGGACCTCTGAGGACCCCACTGGGCCCTTTAAATGAATACAGCAAGGGTGGAGCGGCCCGCTGCCAGACAGGGCCGCTCGGACTGCCACGAAGCCTCGAGACCCCCCGGGGCCCTCTAAAGTAAATCTTGCCACATTGGAGCGGCCCGCTGTGCAACCGGGGCCGCTCTGACTCTGTGTCCCCACGGGCATCACCACACTCAAGATCCGCCGCCGCCCCCACGGAGCCCTACTCGCTGGCTCTGGGCGGAGTGGCTCTTCTTCTGACCTCACAACGCGGGGCTCTCTCTCTAGCACGTAGACCGGCCTCACTCCTTCATGCGGCAGCAGCGCTTCCCTCGGCGGTGATCTCTTCTTCACCCCAGCCCCCTCGTGGGAGCCCCGGGACTTCCCGGGCACATGAGGAGGCGGGGTAGGCTCCTGACCTCCTCTCACGCAGCACAGCTTCCTCTTTCCACCCGGCCCCACTTCCGCTGGATTGCAGGCCCCTCCTCGTCACGGGCAGGCCTGCCTGACTTCCAGTGTCAGGTTCTCGGCGGCTCAGGGCTGCGGCGGTGAAACATGGGGTGGGCACCCACTTCTGATTTAAATAATAATCCGGGCAAAGTTGCGGGCTGGGCACCCGTGCACATAAACAATTAAATAAGCGGGGTGGCACCCGTAAGAAAGTATCAATAATAAGCGGCCAGAATGCAGGGTGGGCACCTGCTGAAGGACTAAAAAATCAGCGGGTGGGCACCCGCCACTGCCATCCCAGGGGGAATCCCTATGCAAAGCGTTCCCTCACCAGGGGCTGCAGCACAGAGCTGCGCAGCCCCCAGGTTCTCCTCCTCTGGGGGGGAGGTCAAATCAAAGTGCCCCCAGGTGCTAGGGGAGGCAATAGTTCCAAGAAGTCCTGTGCATCAAAGATGGAACATAACAGATCCAAGCAAGGAAAATCCCTCCAGGCATCCAGGGGATGGGCAGGGCCCAGGGAGGCAAGCCTTCCCCTGGGACCCAGCAGCAGCACGCCCCTGGTAGTTTCAAGTCAAAAACAAGAACATCTTCATGGGGTCACAGACCCTTATTTATACAGTAAAATCCCTTTGTGACACAGCACAGGGCTAGGAGGGAACCAGTTACAACTGGTTCAGGAGCACTTGAGCACTTTGTTTTGCTCATCTCCTCTCCTCTATTCACAGGACGGGCCAGGGACATCAGACGCACCACATGGGGTGGAGCCAGCATTGTGGAGGGAAGGCACAGACTTATTCAGGTCCAAGGTACAACTCCTCCCTCCCATCTACATGCAGATCTCCCTATTCACCACCGGGCAGATTCACCCTGGCTCCTGGAGCAAGTACACCAGCCAGCCCCTGTCACTCACAAGCCAAACAGGCAATCCACATCACACTGCACACAGAAATGCCAACTTCTAAAAGTGGCACTCCTCCACTATCCACAATCAATCTGCGCACACCATTGCGCAGCATTTATCCTCACGAGTCTGCACATACCAAACTTTCCCCTGCACCCCTCACATATCAGAAACCACCATGGACACACATATCCCCATGCATTCCTATGGGAGGGCAGGCCACTATCACCACACAAACACAGAGAGTGCACGCACTTTACACTGGACCACAGTGAAAAAGTGCGCAGAGGCCTAAAATCACCACTACCAGGTTACAGAAACAGGCTAGGAAAACGCAAAAAGTTTCTAGGTGAACCTTCCAAAAGGGCCATGTCCAACAATGGTTAAGGTTACAAGGTCCTTGAGTTAATATCAATAGAGTTGTGTAAATGCAGAGAAATATTGTAAGTCATCATTTCAATTGTATACACATCCTCCGTCAGAAATGTAGGCATAAGGAGCTACCTTTGGGAAAACAATAAAAGTGGAGGCATTGTATTTTTCATTTGTTGAAAATTACTTCATCCTTAACTCATTATAACTGGGAAACATTAACACAAATTAATCTTTAGTACTGAGATCAATTCTAAATTGAAAACCGTGTTATTATATATCTGCTTAGAGGACGCAGAAGGCAGTAAACTTCAACAAACAGGTAGGGCACCCTAATAAGTATATCAAACTGGAGCACTAGTCTCCTATGATGAAACATAGATCAAATAACAGTTTTACTCATTTTATCTAAATGTAAAAAATAAAGTAACATCATTTATTTGAACCATGGTGGGACATTTAATAAACAATAACAGTCTAGGTCCCTCTGTGAGCTCCATAAAAATAAATAAATCCAGGATTTGTAAAGCGCAGCAAATCACCCATGAGAGTCTCAAGTCACTGAATTGTAGGCACAGGGAGATTAAGGGCCAGATGTACAAAGCAAATTTTCTGTTGCAAACGGTCTGATGCGCAGAATGAAAAAAATACTTTTTTTACATGTATCAAGCCCTATTTGCGAAAGGGTTTGCAATTCAATATTAGAAACGGGCATGTTTACGGTGTCCCTTCCTAATTGATACTTGTATAGCGCAAGGGTTTCAAGGCGCTTCTACGATTACCGCTGTGGAACCCATCCTGGCTTTTCCTGTGAGGCGTCCACTCCTGGGCACCCCCAAGGTGGAGGCCAGGCATCTTTAGCATTGTGGGGGCCGTTGTGGAGATTAAGCAAGCTATTGCCCAGAGTTGCAGAGTTGGACTCCATGATTGGAATAGGCACCGAGGCGAGAATTATCAGGTCCGTGGAATTTTGAGCCAAAGACCCACTGAGGCAGGGAATTGAACCCTGGTCCTGGGCTAGACCTCTGCATCAGGGTCTGCCTCTCTAACCATTGAGCCACACTTCTCTTGACTCGCAGTGATATGTTTGAATGTTTTGTGACCGAAATGCGGTCGTAATACATTTGCATTTTACCACCAACTCCAAGATGGTGGGAACCCATTTGCAAATAGGAAAGGGTGCCCAAAGGACCCCTTTCCCTTTGTGAATGTTAGTGAAAACATTATTTAAGAGCAGGCAGTGGTCCCAGCGACCACTGCCTACTGTTAGAAAATCAAAATAAAACTTTTCATTTTTATTTTTGAAACGCATCCTGTTTTCCTTTAAGGATAACAGGATGCATTTTAGACAAAAAAAATGCTTTATAGAAAAGCAATCACAGATATGGTGGTCTGCTGACCCCAGCAGGTCACCATCCCTGTGAGTTTAGCGACTGAGACCTACCTAATAAATATTAATGAGGTAGATCTATTTGCGACCCACTGGGAATCACAAATAATGTCAAAAAACACATTAGTACATCAGTGTTTTGCGATTCCCAAATAGCAAATCTCAAAAATTCACTATTTGGTAATTTACAAAGCCAAACCTATGTACTTCAGCCCAAAGTGATTTGTCCAGAATGACAGGATGTTGAAGCACCATGCAGAGACTCGAACCTCGTTCCCACCGCTCTGAAGTTGACAGCTCAGGCCATTAGCTACATCCACTCCCATACTACACTTTTCACACAGCACCTGCTTTGCCAGCTTTAATTATTTATTTGGGTTTTCTGTGAAACATCACATTCCAGCCCAGAGCCGCCACTACACAGCACTAACAAAGATGATTAAGTTTCTGAAAACTACCTGCAGAGCAAGAGTATAATCAAATATGAGGTACTTGATGAAAAACCCTACATGTGCACACATGTGCACAGGTGTCATATTAAAATGTTTTCTGTTATAAACCTCAGGAAAAATCATTAGAACATTGTTGCCCATACGTCCCATGCATGGGATCGCATGGTTGGCCAACTTTGAATGGTTTTTCCTATACTTCACTAAACATTCTGAAAAATGCTCAAGGATGGCCACCTGTGAAGGGTATTTGTCACTCTCAAATTTTCACATGTTAATTTGTATGAGGTAGCATCACATATGTCAATCAGTGTGTTGAGCCCCTGAGTCTGATCCTAGACGATATAGGAACCAAAATTAGACTGGAAACATTGATAATTCGAGACTTTATCACTCTATGAACTTGCTTGAAAAAACTCCACAAATGAATGTCTGAAAATTCAGTATGTTGAACCCCAAGAAAATTGAGTTCCTCCTCTTCACAACCTATGACTGAACAATATTTGATCTCTCTTTTCTGGACACCTTAAAATGAAAGATTTCTCTTTTTCGCACTAACCCTAGAAAAATGCATTGGTTTCGCCCTAGATCCTGTCCTCTCTATTATCCTACACATTACCAATGTGCAATAGTCTTATAATTTCCGTCTTCATGTTCTGAAAAACAAAAAGTACCAAATACCCCCATAACAATTGAAAACAGCAGAAGCTGTTCTGCTAGTCTAAAAACTAGATTGTCACCACCTTACATCAGGGGCGTCCGCAGAAATATTTCCAAGTGGGGGCAACATTTTTACTTCATCACCATCCTCCGGCATGATTGAGCACAAGTACTAAATAAACAAATAAAAAATATATTAGGACAAACAGCTTAAATAAACAAAGAAACCCATGGAGCGGGAGAAAAATTGTGTGATGACCTGGCAACTACAATGAAACAGAGGAAAAAACAAACAAGCATTGGCATAGCCAATAGGTCTCGCCTTTCGGACCTTATAAGTGTTTAGCCATGCAACACTTGATGTTGTTGCACCAAGGATATTGTACTGGATAACTAAACACTTATATTGTTAATGCTGTTTTTTTTAAAATGACAAGCAGTGCTATAGGGCTACGGCTGCCATTTAGTCCACCACATCCCACGTAGATGCTGCAGTCATCTTTGAATGGTTTTAACGCCAATTCAGAAGCTGTCACCAGTGTATGTGAATACCTATCTCAACTGTGAGACTGTTCTTCTGCTTCCCAATTCTATTAAATAAAAATTATGTAAAAAGAACATCCCTTTCTGAGCTGCACAGCTCATCCTACCCAGGTTTCATGCGCAGATTTGAAATACTGAAGGTTTGGGTTTCCCGGAATTCCACTAGTTGAGAGGTGTAGAGAGGTGTAGAGAGGTGTAGAGAGAGGTGGAGAGAGGTAGAGAGAGAGAGGTGTAGAGAGAGAGAGGTTTAGAGAGGTAGAGAGACAGAGGTAGAGAGAGGTAGAGAGAGAGACGTAGAGAGACAGAGGTAGAGAGAGAGAGGTAGAGAGGTAGAGAGGTAGAGGTAGGTAGAGAGAGGTAGAGGTAGAGAGGTAGAGGTAGAGAGAGAGGTATATAGAGAGAGAGAGGTAGAGAGAGAGAGAGAGAGAGAGAGAGAGAGATAGAGAGAGAGAGAGAGAGAGAGAGAGAGAGAGAGAGAGAGAAGGAGGGAGAGGGAGAGAGGTAGAGAGAGAGGTAGAGAGAGGTAGAGGTAGAGAGGTAGAGGTAGAGAGAGAGTGGTAGAGAGAGGTAGAGAGAGAGAGGGAGAGAGATAGGTAGAGAGAGAGGTAGAGAGAGGTAGAGAGAGGTAGAGAGAGAGAGAGAGAGGTAGAGAGAGAGGTAGAGAGGTAGAGGTAGGTAGAGATAGGTAGAGGTAGGGAGAGAGAGAGAGGTAGAGAGAGAGAGGTAGAGAGAGTGAGGTAGAGAGAGAGGTAGAGGTAAAGAGAGAGGGGTAGAGGTAGAGAGAGATAGGTAGAGAGAGAGGTGAAGAGATAGGTAGAGAGGTAAATTAGAGATCCTAGCATTTCCAAAGCATTAAAGGCACTACTCATTTGTAACGTCATTCCTTTCATTGCACATACTGCTTTATCCAAATAACCAGGGCCCGCATATACAAACTGATGTTGTGGTCATAAAGCTTACAATTTGCAGCATCACAGTGTTTCTACTGCAAAACCCCTTTTAAGAGTTGTGAATAACATTCATGATTGACAAAAGGGATTCTGCATCTTACTCCATATTGGAATTTGTAGGGGCAGTGAAAATGGTGCTATCTTCAAATTGCAATTTACAATGACATGTATCAATAGTTTTCAAACGCAATGGCTGTCGCAAACCATTGATCTGATACCAACACTGAGCTGCAGTTGGTACCTGATTCAGAAAAGAATAGTTGTCTCTGTGGGGCAGCTTTCCCTTCGGGAATCATGTCGGGTGACAGTGAGTACAGACAGTGGTCCAGGGGCTACACTCGATGCTGCAATGAACATGAGGGACTGCCCCTTTGGAGCTCAAGGCGTAAACTCTTTAATCCATCTCATCTGCAGACCCTTCTGTAATACTAGTGCTTATGGTGCAAAAAACAGGCAGACACACCCATTGCATCTCTGGGCGAATTGTGTAATTTGGTGCTGGGTCTTCTGCCTTCGTTAATATGGAATGGGGGATGGATATTCATAGGGAACTGCACTGATAATGACATGAACAGTATTCTAAACCCTTTTCAATCCCTTTTGCTGCACTGTTTCTAATGCTAATGTTCAAACCGTGCTCCTAATTCTATCAAGAGTAGACGGTGCAACGAGTGTGGAGCTGTGGGAGAAGATTATGGAGAAGTGAGAGAGGAATGTGGAAAAGTGGCGGAAACTACTAACATTAAAAACCCTCTATAACAGAGCACCCATTGTGTGTGGCAGCCCAGACATCTTCCCGGGTGCACACATAGCCGCACCTGAGTACTTCACAGGTCTTTTAAAGACCTTTTGCTCGTTAATGAGGCTTTGATGGTTTTCACCCCTTCCTAGGTCCCCTGCAGCTTCATTCTCTGCCTTTAGCCCCCCCCTGAAATTTGACTCTAGGTGCGCCTCTGCTTCAAGCTGTGGGAGCAGCCAGGCCCGGACCTTCTCTCTTGCCCATCAGCAGCAGTTTTCCCGCTCATCAAGCAGGGCCGTCATTGCAAGCGCTTTCTCACACTTTTAAAATTGACGGCCTTGCAGACAACCACTGTGGGGGCTGTCAATAGTGACGGACCGGTGTTCCAAGTGCCCCCCCTTGCCCTCCCCTATGGATGCCCATGCCTTAAATATGCATGCACCCCAACTGTCAACTATTACATCGCTGAAAGCAGGAATCCATTTACTTGACACACTTGTCCACACCTCAGGCAAATCTACAGATTGTGCAATTTGCCTTGGCTACCAATAAGCTCGGAAAAAGTTATTATGTTTCTGCCTGCCATACAAAGCCATCCACCACAATAATCTACCGTATATAGCAGTATTTCTTTGCATGTGTGATGGTATGATAGTCCTCAGAAGCTGAGATACCCTGCAACTTCAGTTATCTTGATTCAGAGCAATATTGGCCCGGAAGAAATCTTCCAATATGCTGGTACTGTCACCTGGTATTCTCTAACTCTTAATATTAGGAAGAATCCCACAATTCATAGAAAGTAATTCCTCCCACCATTTGCTAAACTAATGTTTATTTAACACTAAATTATGTTTTCTACTGTTTTTACAATTATTTTGCAATTTTCTCTTTCTATATTCCTTTGATTAACTTTTTTTCTCTGTTGTTGAATGCAATTGTAACAACAAGTTACATATAATTCCCCCTACGGTGGTCTATGTGCACCACACAGGATGGTTAGCTAAATGATTAAGTAAATACTCCAACCCTTCAGCACCAGATCCATAAGAATGGCATATACACATCTAGATTAGTTGGCACACAGGCAACATAACACAGTTCACAACACCAATATACAAGAGACTTAAGGAGTTTTGGATGGATTTCGTTGGGTGTATGATCATGGTTCCAAGAAAATGCACTTCAATTCACAAATCATTGAAAATGGCTGCAAACAATATAGTACTGCATTGTAACCGGACTGGGCAGTCAAAAATGTAAATTTCCTTGGCCTCTGCTCAGCATATTGGATTTCAGCCTTATTTACAAGTCGGTTGGGGTGATATCCGCTGGGGCATACTGCTCCAGCCAATCAAAAGTGGCTGGTGTTCTTGCATCCCGTAGTGACTAGTGTTAGAACACTAAGCCTATTTTCAATAGGCAGAAATGTACTCTGCAAAATCAAGTGTGGGCCAGAAGCACAGATGGTTTTACTGTTCTGCTAGTCACTCATTTTACACAGATAAATAAATAAATAAATAAATAAATAAATAAAGTTCCTCTATGGAAAACATCCAGTCACTTTCGGTAAGGATCAGAAGATGCACTGGTTCTGAGATTTAGTTAGTTTTTGGGGTCTGATATGGATGATTGTGTCATGGAAGGTCTTCTCCTGTTTGTATGAAAATAGAGGTTTTTGTAAGGCCATCCTGCATGTGCATGTTTGTTGGAGGCTGTTATAATTTTACAATGGTAATTACTGTGTTGTAGGGAGGGTGTATATTGGTCCCCTTGATCCTCACTTCTTCTTTGTGGTATACAAGGGGATAGTAAGCCAACATTTGCTTCTATGGTGTTTACAATATTTACAATAATACAGTATGAGAATAGTAGAGTAGATGTAGTATAATATTAGGTGCCCCCTTCGAAAACTATAGTTATAATATTCTTAGACTCCCTAGCTAGAATAAATAAATATCTATTTTAAAGGTGTGAGTAAAGACTCGAATATTTTGTTGTTAGTAGCTACAGTAAGTATGGAGAAATCATTTTTTTTATTATCATGGTTTAGCATGGTTCATTACCATATGACACAGGTGAAAACTAAGCACCGTCTCTGATGAGTGGTTAAGAGTTCACCAAACTGGGAATCACTGGTGAAGGTAAATGGATAGTTGTTTTATATATAGGCAAATAACTAATTAAATAATGTATGCTGTAATATTGGTAAGCCCTCACGGAAGATGGGAAGATTGTTTTCCATTGATTGAATTATAAAGTAAACAAACCCAAAATTGGAACAACTCAACACTACACACAATCCAATTGTATGTGACGCACCTCTCATGTGGCAATGTACCCGCCCATCCAAATTATATCCTGACCAATTAGCTACTGGATGGACATTTTCTTTGAAATCCATTAAGATTCTAAATATTGTTGTTTGGTGGTGCAACCCACAGTGGGTGGAATTTCTGAATTATAAAGTATATATTTGTTTTGGGGAATCTGATGATTTGCAGTCTAACCCAATGAGACACTGGGTCAATGTTTTTCTAGATGACGCTCACTTTTATCGTTCCCATTACCAGGGATTGAATTGAAAGTGGAAGCCACATGACATTGAGGATCTGTTTAACAGAAATTTTGAGGGTGAATGGCTTTGAATATGTTTAAATGGAATCTGTTTGTGCGAGAGCGAAATAATGAGTTTTAGACATCATTGAATGAAGTTTTTATTTTGTGAAAAAATGAAGAAAATCATATATATTTGCCTATATGGTATATAGGCAGTAAAAAAAGAAACAACTTTATTTAATTTTTGTACATTTGAAACAGTGTCAAATTGATTCCATTTTGATTGACTAAGGGCCTGATTGAGATCTTGTGGAAGGATTACTCTGTCTCAATGGTGACTGAAATCCCGTCCACCAAAATATAAATCCCATTACATACTATGGGATTTATATTTTGATGGATGGGATATTTGTGACCGTTTTGACGGAGTAACCCATCTGCAGAGATCTAAATCAGGTCATAAGTCGGATATGGCTTTATATTTAAATCAAATCATCAACGGGCTGGTGGACATGGTTTGTACAGTAAATATACTATGTAAATATACTATGGTTGTTAACCGTCCCAAACCTGGGGTTCCAGTTTGGATACACATTATAGTAACCATCAGATCTTTTGAGACAGCTGAACTTCCAACTTCAGACCTAAAAATGTTGGGCAATGAAAAGTTTCAACATTTTTTAAATGGCAATGCCCTTGTCTATGTGTTAGTGCAGAGCTTTGTATATTTCTCAGAGCAGGTTGTTTATAGCCATCTCACAGCACTATATGCTCTATGCACTCTGCCTAGCTAATTTCAGTGGATGCAATTGACCACATAAAAAATGCAACTCAATTATGTCTCAGGCATGTCAATATCTACTTTGAATTCTGTCATGTTGCTTTTGTCGGCGATACACCTGGGCGTGCTAAAGTGCCTATGATGCTTCTTACATGCCAGTGTCTCACCTTCAACATGGTTACGCCCCAAATTTGTTACCTTGTTTTCTATTGCCTAGAAGTGCAGCTGACCTCAAAATATCCTAAGGCGATAGGCACAGCTGGTGCTACATGATGGTTGAAATGAGTACACCTTATACAGTGGTGGAAATTCTGACATATCTTTTAAGGAATGACATCCTGTGGTAAATGTGGTGTTTTCTATGCCTTTGGGCCCACTTTAGTGCAATACAGATTGTGGCAATAGAATATAATAATCATTGGGCACGTACCACATGCATAGATGACATTTGTAATCTTGAATTATTTCTGTTGAACCTGATGGAATTTCCATCACTTTGAGTGGGATTCCCAATCTTGCAGAATTTGGACCAATATGTCTTCTATCCTGCCACCCCAGGATTACCGATAGTAATGACAACTGCAACTATGCAGAAGTATTGGATCCTAGGCCCATCACCATTACAGAGGCACTCATTGAGTTTGGACAAAATATCGTAAAATAAATATTGAAACACAAAATGTGAAGAATATGGCGATTTCAGGAATATCATTGACAGGAATATCAAAGGTAAAAATATTTTTTTTAATCTTGTTTTTAATATTGTTGTAAAAACATTAATGTAGAAAATATTGGTGTATGTTATAGTGTTTGTGTTAACTAGTATGTAATTATTAAACTGTGTTTGATTGTATATGTTTATTCATTGATTTCATTTGTGTTTTAGCAAGAAAATGTATTAGTTATGAAATTGACATTTGTATTTTTAGCTGCATTAATGTATATAAATAATGGTTTTATACTTCTTTTAGTTACAGGATAGTGAGTTTTTAGGGGATGAGGGTGGGGAGAGTTTGAAAAAAAAGTATATTTTAAAGTAACATAGATAGAAATAATTTTTTTATGTTATGCAAATTAATATTTCAAAATGTTCAAATGTATTTTGTTACTTTAATGTTGTAATACATTTAAATCTAGTTATTTAAGAATATATGAATGATTGGTAATATTATTTTTATTAAATCAAGAATGTATACAAATATTTTACAAAATAAATGTTTAAAAGATATATTTTAATAGGGTAAACAAATTTGAAATTATTTTTATAATAAAGGTTTAAATTTTAAACATTTCCTGGGACATATTTTTACTTATCCAAATAATTTACATTTATTTTGGTGTTTTAATATTTTTAATACAGTTTAATATAATGTTATATTATAATGGTATTAAATTGAAACTATAAATTGTTGAAGCATACACCAATTTAGTGCCCAACACTTTTCCCCAATATGTTTGATTGGAGTGGGAATAGTAATGTCATCCATTTAGAGTCTAACACCTACCCCCAATATGGTAAGATTGGAGTGGGAATAGTAAATGTCCCCTCTTAAGTGACTAACCCCTTCCCCCAATATGGTTAAATGGGAGTGAGAATAATAAATGCCGCTCTTTTAGTGTCTGAGACCTTCCCCAATATGGTTAGACCGGAGGGGTAATAGTAATCATCACCCCGTTAGTGTCTGACAAATTCGCCCAAAATGGTTAGATTGGATTAGGGATAGTGAATGTTACCCTTTTAGGGCCCAATTGTGAGTCTGGCAGTCCAGCCACCAATACACCGGTGGTCTGACTGCCTCAATATGACTTGGGCCGTCAGACCACCATGGGACCGCTGCCAGGGAACCATATTCCCTGGAAGTGGTGTGGCAGTCCAGAGACCCCAAAATTCTTGGCTGGACCAACGTGGTTCCACTGCCATGAAAACTGTGGCGGAGAGGAAACAAAGAGGGCCCTAAATGGTCCCCTGGTGCCTCAAGCCAAGTGGAAGCACACAGGGGAGCACAACATGTGACCCCGCTGTATGCACACACACCAGTTCCTGCACAGCATGGACAGTACAGTCCATGCCATGCAGGAATCTTGTGTGGCATTCCCATTGCTGTGACTTTTTCAAAGGCACTCCCACCTTTAAAAGAGGCACTGTAGCAGGAACTGCCACACCGCCAGACCACATTTAAGTTGTAGACTGACAGGCGGCGGCGACTCTTTGCAGTGGCGTGTCGCCCGCCACAGCACCGCCAAAAGTCATAATGGGGCCCTTTGTGGCCAATGCCTTCCCCAAATTGTTTTAGATTGGAGTGGGAATAGTAAATGTCACCCTTTTAGGGCCTGATTACAACTTTGGCAGATGGAACCAGAAAGCCGTGGTCTGCCAAGCATATTAGGAGTTTCCTCACTGCCGCACTTTTCATGGCGGTGCGACCTCCATGAAAAGTGTGGCATGAGGTGCCTGTGTGCCATGGGGGCATACAGAGGGCACATGGTGTGCCCCCCTGTCTGCATGCACCCCTATGTTCCTGCACAGGAAGAAATGCATAACATTGTGCATTTCAGTCCGTGCCGGAGCATGCTTTGACGTTCCCGTTGTGGTGCCAATTTCAAAGGCACCACCATGGGAACACCAAAGAATTGTCCGCCAGCAACTTGAAAATTTGAATCTGGCGGGTGGTCTGTTTAGGCTTTAGCGGTGTGGGAGTCGGCGGCAGCGTGGCAGCCCGACTTCCTCAATGCCAATGTCATAATAAGGCCCTAAGTGTGAGTTGTATGTATTATGGGGGAATGTAATGTGTTTTGTGGGTGGGTTTTTCAACTTTACTTTACAGTTTTTTGACTACAAACGTTTCCTATGGGAATTGGAAGTTTCCATTTTCTATTTAAAGGAAATCAACTTTGGTTTATAATTAACCAATGTCTTTTACTTTGATTTCTTTTTGCAGTGGTTTATGGCTGCTAGGTACATTGGATTGAGGAATCTCTACTGTATTAGTTTTATTTTTGCGTACATTTAGTCTCTTGGAGAATATTTTTCCCATTTATGGTGGATTACAATTTTTGAGTACATGGAACCGGAAGAAGCTCTGCTGCTTCAGAAGAGTAAGATTTATTTATTTAATATCTTTTAGGTGGCAAATGTGATAGTTGATTGTGTAAATATGTGATTGTTATTTGGCATTATGTGGTTTATGTGTGTGTAATTAACGTATGTGATGCATTAAGCTTGTTTTTAGTTTCTTGGTTGGTGATGGTTACATTTTTAATTTAAATAATGTATATCATATTTTATTTTATCAGTCTTAATTGATATTGGAGTCATATTTAATTTTTTAGTTATTTAAAAAATTGATCTGTTATGTTGGTTGAGATTTTCTGATAAGGTTTTAGAACTTTGCTTGGTTAGTATTTATTTTATATTATGTTTCTGGCTTTTACTTTTAAGTAATCTACTCCTTTATTATGTATGAAGAGTATGACCTTAAATTGTAGCATGCTGTACATTCTTTTGGTTTGTTTGCTAAATTTATAGGCCATTTAGCGAACAGATTCTCCATTTGTAGTTGTTGGCAGCTTTCCTATTTCCGTAATGCTTCTATAAAATGATAGAGTGAAGGTTGGGTTCAGACTAGAGTTGAGTAGATGGCATTATGGCATCCTTTCACTGTGTTGTTTGTTTTAGCTTCCTGTGCCCAAGTGCTGTCTTAGACATTCCACCATGGTATTTGGAATTTGTGTTGGCATCAGTATCCCGAGTGATACAGTCTGCCAACCCAAGTGTATTCAACATAATTCATTAGGCGGTTTGGTTTGTCTTCAATTTATTGGTAGAAAGTAGTTTCTACTAGAAAATTGTAGTGGTGGGCTACATCTGTGACAGGGAGATAGGCTAGAGCCATCATTTTTTTAATTTCGAATGCAAATTGGGTGTTTGTAGAATATTCTAGACTTAGGGCCTCATTACGATGTCAGGCGGAAATGTTCCACCAGACACTGTCTCAGTGTCGGGAATCGACCGACTTGGGGCCGGCAGTTCCACCCGACTGATTACCATGCTTCCGAACACCGTTCTGAAGGACTCTCATTGACGTCTATGGAAACCTATGTTCCGACAGCCAAAACAGGCTCCTATGTTGAAAATGGGTTGTCTGTGGAAAACCTTGCACCCTGTTGCGGGTATCCCAGGGTGCCTGCCGTGTACATGGTTTTACAAGGGGGTCCATTGGATACCACCTCTACCCCAAACTGGAGGACTCAGGAATAAGGGGGGCCTGCCTGAAGCCCCCAAAGCCAGTTTCCGACAGCCTTTTCGTGTCGGACAGACCGAGTCAGAAAATCTGTCAGAATCTAACATTGTAATCAGTCAATCGGAAATGCTGTCTTGTAGTGCTGTATGGATAGCCTCCGATTGACTTGGATCCTCTGATTGCCGTTCGGGACTGATTTGGATTGATCAAATGGTTCGTCTTTCGACCGCGAGCATCGTAAACGGTCGGCCGCATTGGATTCTGACCGACTTGAGCGGATGGATTCTGACTCAGTCTAGGCTTTTGGCCCGACATCGTAATGAGGCCCTTAGTGCAGATTGTTGCACATGTCTCTGTATGCTTTGATTGAGATCATAGTAAAAGACTTGTATGGCTGTTTGGGGGCACAATTTTAAAATGGTTCAAACCATGGCTTGTTCAGAGTCTATGATTTGTTTTTGTGGTTGGTAGTTATTCATTTTATGTTTAATGTGGTTTAAGAGGTCGTAGTAAGTGCTGCTTTGTTTCTTTGGTGGTAGGGCACATACAAAAGGGAGATTTGTATTTTGATATTAACCATGTATGGTGTATATCCGACTGAATGATTTGGGACACATTTTGAAGGTCCCTTCCATCTTCAACATTTGACATTGGCTACATATGAGTACGTTTTTTGCCGTATAGAATGTTAGGATTTGTTTCTCATTATTTAGGTTGTCATGTAAAAGGAAAAGTTCCTCATTATGTGTTATAGTTAAATGTTCAGGTATTTGTATGTCTTGGTATCTTCAAGAGACAGGAGGTGTATAACTGGTGGCTTTTTTAATTCATGCAATGAAAGATTTTAAATTGGGTATAGGTGGAGTTGGCCTGTTATGTGCTCTGGGGCTTTAGGCAGTAAGTTGGTTCCTGGGAACTAGTGCTTGAGATACTTATATTCTGAAATGTCTCCCATATTTCTGTAATGTGTCATATTTGTGGGTGGTTGTGCTCTCTTTCATGAATTACAACATTATCTTTTGTAGTTACTCTCCCAAAACATGCATTAGAATGTTATTTGGTACATTTCCAATTTATATTTTCTGTTGATGCGCTCTAGGTGTAGCCCATGTGATTTAGTAACTGCTTTCCTTTCTGTGAAGTTATGCACTTTGCTGCCTCTGTCATTGTATCTGAAAGTAGTCTAATGGTATAAGTATATACAATATTTTACGTTTCTGTTTGTTATTTACATGTCAAATTAGACTACTTCTATCTTGGATATTTACATGTATATTCTGTTTATGTGTTTTTCACTGTTTTGCAGCTTTTTTTGTTAGAAGTGTTCTAATGGGGAGTAGGCATTTTCTTTTCTGTTGGGGAATTTTTTTTATTTAGTGTTAGTTTGTAGAGGTAGGTTGAGGGCGTTAGATTATTTTTACTCACTTTTTGGTTGAGTTTACATTTTTTTTTAAATAATGTATGTATATTTAAATTCTTATATTGTTGTGTTGGTTTAGGTGGCTCTTTCTTTCTGGCATTTTATTGCTTTTTTAAGTCGTAGTTTTTAGAAAGTCTATGTAAAAAGATATGTTTGAGAGTTTTTCATTAATTATTTGTCATTTAAGTTTATAACTTTATTAACAAGTACGTTTTAGTTAAAATATAAGTTGTATTCACCTAGTTAACTAGTTGTTGAGGTGTATATATCTTCTTCTTTAATGGTCTGGTCAGAGAATCTGGCAGAGTTTCATCATTTTGCAGCGTTTTTCATTTTTTAAGTATTTAGTTGTTTAAATGAGTGTGCCTTTTATATTGTTGATTTACTCGTTTGTCGGATTTTATTTCTTAAAGATGTTTAATCTTTGATTTATTGGTTGGTTTAGATTTAGTTAGATTCTTTAATCAGTAATGTCCTTCTATGCTAAACGCTAATTTAGGTTTTATTTTTAATGTCAGACATATAGGCCTTTATTATGCCTGTGGTCAGTCAGACCGCTGACCATAAGCATTTTGAGCAGGTGGCCATCAGACAATGTGTCAGCAGTCCCACCTGCCTAATTTGGATAGGACCGCTGTGCAGGCAGTCATTAAATGCTTTTTACTGTAGCTTGTGCTGCAGCCCCGAAAATGGCTGCAGCACCAGCCGCAGTAGAAAAAGGCAATTTGTGCCCATTCATGCACTGTGTAGCAGTGGCCCATGGGAGACGGGTGGCCCTGCTTGGGTCCCCAAATTCCATTTTTATCTGCCTATTTGTGACAGTGGGACCGCCATTAACAGGCAGTCAGAAAGGGATATCCTAATCCCTACGGTGGTGCCTGCACAGACACTGCCTTCATTTTAGGGTTAGGAATCTGACCGCCGTCCCGACGGGATCTTTGATCCTGTCGGAGACAGCGGTCCTACCGAGTACATTGTATTGCAGCAGTCTGACCGATGCCCTGCATGGTTGGAGGACTACCACCGACTGCCTGTTGGTGGCGGTTTGGTTGCCATTGTAATGAGGGCCATAGTTTTTTCATATTTTTTTTATATACATATAAATATATGTTTATGATTATTTATGTTGTTGTTTAAATGTTTGGAGGTAATGGTAATATTTTTTGGAGTAAAGTATGTAATTTATTTGGATGAATGGTACCGATTTTGTTAATTTCATAAATTAATGTTTAATTTAAATTTGTGTATAAAATGTTTTGGGTTCATTTCCAAAAAGTATTATATGTAAAACACATTTTTTTAAATATTTAGTAATGATTGTTTAAATATTTTGTAGTCGATATTGTGAAATTATTTCTGACATATTAAATGTTTATTTAAAGGTAACAATATTTTTGTTTCTGATATTTCTGCTTTTGATATAGGTTAAAATCGATATTTTTAACAATAAAATTTGTGTTGTTGATATTTGTGGTTGTACTATTTAAGTATTCAACATCGATAGTTTTGTTATCAACATTTGATTTCCGATATGTGTGTTTTGATATTGTATGCATCACTATTATGTTAGGGATCCACACTCATAATATGGCTCTATATGCTGTTCTTTTCAGGGTAAATGTTTTACAATGATCCCCTTTTTGGATATTACCAATACTCAAAATGGGGATGTTAGAGGCTATCTTACTAATTTTTTTTAGGAAGGCCATCACAATGATATAAGCCAAACCATATTGTATTGGGGATTTACAATAATACATGGACGTGATATGACTGGCAGCTCCAGTTGTTCAAACAACTACCAATACCTAGATGACACGATCCATTGTTTTGTAATTTGCTACTGTTATGAGGCTTAACGTAATATGTCTTTGAAATGTATAGAACGATGGTGGAAATTGACATGCTAGAGCTGCCTCTCTTCTTCAGGGGGTAAGGGCGCCAGGGGGTAAGGGCTAGAAATAAATTAGGGAGTAAGCTTATAAAATGTACTTTAGGTATGAAGGATTTAGAAGTGAAACCTGCATGCCATATTTTAACATACCTTTGTGAAAGTGTGTGCAATGGATAACTCTGGTAAGCATTGGCATGACAAATGACAACGCCTTGGGTAGGAAGGCAAAGGTGATGACTTTAAGGGCATTGCTCAGTGCAAGCACGTAAGACATCTGGATTCTAAACATGAGTGAAGAAGGTTCCTGAACATTAAATAAAGAGTGTTTACTGCTACAGAATAGGTCCGATAGGTGTGATATCAGACCCAAAAAAGTTAATGATAGAAAATCAACCCCCACAGGAGGATAACTTGTAAACCACATCTAGGACACAATATTTATGTCAAACAATATTCAAGGCATAACGTATGTTAGTCGTGATGAAAGCTTTGTTGTGTGATAAACATAAGTACACTTTCACAAGAGCACTGTCTGAATAAGGCAGTTGATGTCAATGGGGTTTGTAGATTTAGGGTATATGAAGGTATGCAAGATGTGGCAATGCCGCACTTTTTAGGAATAAAATGATCAGCTTCCTTCTATGACTTGCCCATTAATGCCGGTAATAAACCTTGTTGTTCCTGTGGGATAGTGCATTACAGAAAAGATGTGTTTGATATGTTCCATATAACAGAGCAAATGTTGTGCTCTCGCAGACAGCAGCAACATCTAATGCTCGAGGACTAGGGGACTGTATGTATTGTTGGGATTTGCTGGATGTGTGGAGATCCCTCAACCCGCTGACACACATATATTCCCACTATTCCCATCCACACGACCTGCATGTACGTATTGACCGTTTTGTTGGAAACTAAGAAATACTGACCCAGTGCGTAAGTGCTAACTATCTGGGTAAAACTCACTCAGATCATAACCCACTTATAATGCGCCTGCGTGGGGAGGAAGTGGGGCTCACTACACACCTATTGAGGTTGCAGCCTCTGGCTCTGGAGGGTGACCCCATTTAGAGATGCAGTTGGCACTGTGATCAGCACGTATTTTCTAGAGTATACAGGCCGCGTGGCTGACACAGGACTGCTGTGGGATGCAGGCGAAGCCACGGTCCGGGGTCAATGTTTGGGCCTGAGTTGGTGCATCCGAAAGCAACTTGACAATGAAATAACATGCATAGAAAATACATTGACGAGGCTTGAAGCTGATCTAGTGCGAGGCGTAGACACTCAAAATGAAATAGAAATGCAGAGGTATTGGAGAGACTGCGTTGCTTGATTTACGCGTCCCATGCAGCACACACACACGCAGCAGCAGACAGATAAGGTAGGCTATTTGCGCGAATGATTAAACAAGAACAGGCGCAATCACCCATACTGCATTTACAATCAGCAAATGGGCACATCCTTACTAAACAATATGATATACATGTAGAGTTTACGGCACACTACACTAAGGAGTGGAGAAGTGTGGCTCAATGGTTAGAGCGGCAGACCCTGATGCAGAGGTCTAGCCCGGGACCAGGGTTCAATTCCTCGCCATGGCGGGTCTTGGGCTCAAAAATTCCACGGACCTGATAATTCTCACCTCGTCGCCCATTCCAATCATGGAGTCCCACTCTGCAACTCTGGGCAATAGCTTGCTTAATCTCCACAACGGCCCCCACAACGCTAAGGATGCCTGGCCTCCACCTTAGGGGTGTCCAGGAGTGGACGCCTCACAGGGAAAGCCAGGATGGGTTCCACAGCGGTATTCGTACAAGTGCCTTGAGACCCTTGTGGGTGAGTAGTGCGCTATATAAGTATCAATTTACATATTTACATTTACACTACTCGGTACATAGTGCAAGGCCCCCAGACATGAGGTCCTTACTTACACCACTGACCTTGCCACAAATGACTGCCGAACAACATGATGAGCTGAATGAGAGAAGTGCACAAGGCGATATGCTGATTGGCCACAGGCAAATCACCACTGCCTGACGGTTTCCTGACCGAATATTACAAAGCTTACCATTAAGACCTGTGACCACAGCTTCTCAATATGTTTCATGAGGCGTGAGAGGCCTAGCACCCTATGGGAATCTCTTCTGATATCGCTACCGAAGCCAAATAGAAACACAGAGTTACTTAGCTCCTACCGCCCGCTGGGGCCTCTAAATACTGATTGCAAAGTGTTGGCAAAAATTTTGGCATGCAGACTGGCCCCACTGGTTCCATCGCTTATCCATCCAAACCAAAACGGTTTTGTGCCCACGTGCAGTACATCAACAAATTTACGCTGCTTCTTTAGAGTAGCACACTATTCCAGAACTGCTTGGGAATACTCCGGATGCCTAGTGCTAGATTTAAAAAAGGCGTTTGACACTCCGGAATGGGGCTTATTATTTACAGCACTGCGTAAATATGGATTAGGAGATGAGCTCCTGAGTCTCGTTTGATTACTTTATACCCAACCAATAGCCAGAGTCAAAACGGGCCCGTACCTCTCGGACCAAATTCCTATCGGGCGAGGCACCAGGCAGGGCTGCCCACTGTTGCCACTTCTATTTTCACTAGCCATCGAACCCCTGGTCACGTTGCTGCACAGATCGCAAGAGGAGTGGGGAATCCCATTTAGTGATGGCCTGCACCGAGTGCTGTTCTATGCAGACAACCTGCTAATATACCTAAAAGACGTTAGACTTCCTTGTGTAGTTGTGGAGCGAACACTGTTAGCGTTTGCGGCCGTTTCAGGACTCCATGTGAACTGGGACAAACCATGCTTGTATCCCTTTGTAGCCACCATTCCGAACCCATACCTGACCATTGATGGTAGACAAGTACACTGGCAGCTATCTGCATTCCGTTATTTGGGTATACACATCTACAGGGACCCGACAGACCTCCAAGAAGGCAATCTATTGCGTGCCATCACTGCCATGCGAGCACAGATGACCTTTTGGAGCACAGTGCCACTAGCAGTCATGGGCCACATCACACTGATAAAGATAATGGTGCTCCCGCACCTATTATATTATTTTGTAAATTTTCCGTTCTGCCTTAAGCCGGTGCTGTTCAAAAACCTAGAAACAGACCTGAGAAAGTTTAACTGGGGCACATCTCGCTGCAGAGTAACCATGACGAAAATGTACCCCAAAACAACTTGCGCAGGCCTTTCATTGCCTCATATGGATAAATACTACCTTGCTGCTCAGCTCCAAAGGGTGGCGCAATGGTTAAGCACACGCCAACTGGAAGACTTAGCGACCCAAGCACCGGCGCTCACTCATTTGCCGGTGGTTGAGCTGTTGCACCCCAGTAAGAAGCGCAGACCGCCAGCCCTGCTTTTGGCACTATATGGCAGAACCAGGCTGAGGAGTCTACTCAAACACCTGACCAAAACGTGAACTAGATCCGGGAGGCACGACTGGATCGCAAGACCTGTATTGTCAGCTTGTCCAGAAACGCGTATATGGAGAAGGATGCACAACCCTTTATTGACTACTATCCAAGCCAGTTAACACAGTACATAACATACAATCACTGCGTAGTAGGCATGATAGGATACAGTACAATCAAAACATACCCAAGAGCTGCATGCAGGCGAGTAAATAGAACTTGCTGATTATAGATATTGAAAGTGCATTGTGTTACTATATTCAAAAATTATAATTTCAAACACAGGAGTCAATCTGAGGTTTCACTTGGTTATATTAATGTTGTGCTTCAAACAGTCTAATTCTCTGTCCATTGGGCTGGCTTATTCACACTAAGAAAAAATGCCAGTTATGTTTATGATGTATTGATGTTTAATCTAGACTCGCTTCACTAGAACACTGATTCACGTGAAATATTGGTATTAAATTGCAAATGTGTTGTAATAGTATTGCCTGAAGAGTATTGGAATAATGCAAACTTAAAAATCAATAAAAACACATTCAAACAAAAAACAGAGCGAATTTTGTACATCAAACCAGCATGGCCCATAGATTTATTTTCCATGTCAGAAACATTTCATGGAGTGATGTAACATTTCAGGGTATTCTGTGCCTCTTGCCTCACAATATAAGCCAATTCTTTTGTTGAGGACCCTATTTGCATTTTTATATTTATGTATGTAGTCTTTTTTATTTAATTTTTGCATTGTACAAAATATCATTTGAACACACTTCGAACGATGAAAGGGCGCTCTCCTAATGAGGCGCTGTTCTGGAATGCCCACCACATATTGACTTAAAGTGTGCTGTCTTTCAAGCATATTGAAAGGGCAGGGTAAAATAGCATCTTTGAATTTCAAGTGGAACCTGCTTCATAATGTTGATCCCTCCACATGAGAATGGCCGAGTGCACAGCAGGGAGCAACGTATCCAGGATATGCATAATAGGGCCCTTTGTCCTGAACTTGGGCATCTAGCAGCCCATTTCCCTTGCCCTCCTATTCAACATTTTCTTGAAGAATGAAATATGTCATGCATTTTCCCTTTTATTTAACAGGCACTCAGATTAAACTATACAAATTACCTATACTGTCAAAATTATTCCTTGTTGGATTTCTATTGACATTGTCTGAGCGATTTTAGAAAAATTCATGTGCAGACATACAATGCAGTTACAATATTTCTGTTTCAGTTAAATATGGATACATTCCTATTTCTAGTTCTGTTACAGTATTTCTACTATGTGCAGTGCAATAGTAGATCAGGGGGAGAACCAGGCCAATAATTCTCCAAGAAAACCATTTTTTTCTAGCTTTTTCCAAAGAATTGTTCTGATGTGTGCGATACTTCAATGTATATTGATACATTTTTTTCTTAAGGGTAACTATATGGTATGATTGATTGTGTTTGTCTTTGACAACAATCCCTTTAGTGCTTACATGTTACAATGCCCCTTCTAGGCCCACCAAAATTCCACCTCAAACTTAAACAGAGCCATGTGATGATTTAGGTTACGAAGATAATCTTCAAATTTCATGTGGATAAAGGAAGCACATTGAAATTCCCTACATTGCAAGTATGAAAGTGTCTCTTACCTCATGCAGCATTAGTCCTTGCTTTCTGCATCTATGTCTGTTGTCTCTAGGGTCAAGAACACATTACCTATGTTAGTAAACTTGGTTGAGTCAAGAAAAAGCTGACTAAGATCTAAGATCATCAAAGGCTGCCCCCTGCATCTGTCTGGGTCTAAACTGGGGTGGCATGGTGAGCAAAAGAAGAATGATTTAACCCAGTTCTCTTGACTTCAAGTGAGTGTTTGAATTGTTCCACATTCCGTCCAGCATTTGTGATAGTTTGCTTTCTCGCCCTAAGTCCAGCGGTATGCCAGACGTGGATCCTGCCAAGCAAGTATGGCTGATGAGGGGTAATACCCCGAAACTTGCCCCCTGGATGCTTGTTTTTGGTCCAGGGAGTGCCTGGTTTTGAAGTTCGGGCTGGATTGTTTCAATAAGGAAAAGGGTCAAGACTGATTTGCATTCGGCTGGGTCTAAACTGTGGTGGTATGATGAGCAACAGAAGGATTGATTTAAGTCAGATCTCTTGATTGGATGTGAATGTTTGATTCGTTCCATAATCCGTCCATCAATTGTGTGTCTTTTGCTGTCCCCCGATTTTGAACATACAATCTACTTCTTCTCTTTCAAAAAGGGGGCATTTTTAAGTATGACACGTTCTACATGGATGCCCCATCCTCCACCAAACCTTCTGCCCTTCTTGCAGCCACCCTTACATCCTCCTGTTTTCCCTTTATCTATCGTCCTTTCAGTTGCTATGGAAAGTTTGCTAAACTACATTATTGTAAATCGTGCTAGTCCCCATTTAGTGAGTTTATTTGCAAACATGTTACAAAACAATCTCAAACTAACCACAGTTTCATATTTGTGCTCAGTACACTGTCTGCCACAGTAATGTTCTATTTTTTAGAAAGAATGTTTTTTTTCATTCCCTTCTCAGCGCAGCTAAAGTATCTTATGAGTGAAAGATTCACAAGAAAGAGCAAGTTAATTTTACAAACGATTAGAGTGGAAAAAAGCGAAATTAGCTTGTTCCAATCAACAAATGGACATCAAATTAGAGTTTTAGCTTGTTGAGGACAAGAATGACAGATTCACCCGGTATAAAACCTGCATTTGATTGAAATAGGGCCTAATAGAGACAAGCACTGATGGCAGTCCTTTTTCATACAAGAAAGGGGGGACTGCAATGGAGGCTCTTTTTCCGCCAAACCTTAGTTTGAAAGAAAAAAAACACAAATAAGCGACTGTATTGAAGACAGAGAAATCTTCAATAAATACAATATTTTGTTTCTAGCAAACGATTAATAAAAAAAACAACTGCCCATAAAAGGATGTGGCCGGTCCCCCAAAATAACAAAAGCATTTTCTTAAAATTATTATGTGAAATACATTTAATTTTCTCCTACAATCCAAGAATCAAGCCTTCCTTTTTGCAAGAGTTTACTTTATTGTTTTTTACTAAAGCATTTTTTAAATTTCCTGGTAACTTGTGTATTGTCTGGAAACTGTCTTTGGCCCTTCTTATTTTCCTGTAACCTGTTATTTTCCAATGTTTACCCTGCCTTCATTTTGTGTAGAGGTGGATGCGTCATCTTTCCTTTCTTTGTTTGATGTTTAATAGTGGGCAAGTCCTTAAGATTACAGAGGCTTTGAATATATGTTTGGTATCTGTCGGCAATGGCATCTAGGGCAAAAATTATGGTCTGGAATTTGGCCCTGGGGATTACCAACGGATGAGATTGAATCAAGCATTCAACCATTTGCCTTTTGGTTTTCCTCACAGCTACGGCATAGACACGTCAAATCTTTGCCTGCCCACTTTTTCAGCAGTTCCTTTTTCCACTACTGCAAACAATCCCTGAGTGCACCTTAGTCCAAAATGTAATAAAAGGACTTTACCATTAAATTGGATTATTATTAAGTATTAAAACTTGTCTTTGAAATACTTTTGGAACCGTTTCCGATCAAACGTTACAGACTGAGCTTCATAATCTGTACTTTGACATTTTCTATGATTCAGCTAAATCCCTGCCAGTGAAAAAACGTTTTAGGGCCCAATCACTGGAGGAACATACCTATTTTTCATTTTTATACATTTCCACTTCTAACTATCAGGGACCTTCCCTTGTGGGTAGCAAGGTTTACTTAGGGATAACTCATTAATAATTAACAACAAGATTTACCATCTGACAAAAATATTTAGTTACGGGTGTTACAGAAGTGTTTTAGGTTGTTGCAGTCAGGCCACACATGGTAGGCTTAAAACCATGTTTTATAGGTCCACTGTGTGGATAGAGCAATACTTACTGAAGTCCACAGGTGGCATTGAACTTCCAGATCTTAGGATCAATCTCTACAACATATACTTGGAGGTATAGGCTTGGTACATAGTTCAGTCAGGGGTAAGCCAATATAACAATGTTTAAAGGTTGAAAACAGGCACTTTATTCCTGTTTAGCAGGGGAAGCGGTGCACAGAGTTCGAAATCCAGCAAACATTGGCTCCAAGAATGTGAAAATCAGGGGTGACCGTTCAGAAAAGGTGGATTTCCTACACATAGCATAGTATATTATAATGCAGCCTAGCTTCGCATAGCATAACATAGACAAACACTTACATTAAGAAGTACTCTTCAATGCATCACAATAAATTCAGTCCAACCATATAAGATGAGATCTGTGGTGGACTTCTTTTAAGAAAAGTCAGTAAACACGTTTGTTTTGTCTTTTTTCTTGTACTAAATACAGTATGTGAGAATAAAACCATATTGTAAACGAGCTAACCAATGCATCTGCAACATAGGTGGGGCACTGCATTTTCGGTTATTTGCAGTATGCCCACATCCAATTTTTTGGCCTTAGGAAGAACATTTGTAGGAGTCTGAGAAAGCTTGAACATTTACAAATACCTTGAAGAGTTGATGTGAATTTGGATGAAGTCATCCAAGGACAGTGCAGTTCTTGTGGAAATGCACTTTATAGCAATTCTTACATGGGAATGTGCCAAGCTACTGAATCTGGTAATGAGAGGCTGTACCATTTTTGATCCTTATTCACTTACAAACAGGCAAGAAACAAACACATTTGATGTGAGAAATGTGTCCTTTGTTAAGATAAAACAAACAGTAAACTATAACATTTGTTTTCACAACACAGGCCATATCACATAAAGTGTACACTTGAAGTGCTAATTTAAGATGTGTTTCTGCCATAGTGATACACTAAATGGCTTGTTAGTTAGTATAATAGCCTTGAGCAGAACTATTCATCATAATCTTAGACTGAGGTAAATGGTTGTTTTTCACTGGAACATTAAGGGTTTGTGAAGCATTTGGTTGGGAATGTAGCACCATGTTTACATCTTGAAGGTAAACAACAAAACACAATAACAATAGCACAAAGCAAAATTACAATACAATAAAACCATAACAGAGTATAACACAAAAGAACAGTCTAAAAACAGCAAACCGCAAACAACAAAGTACCTCACAACCTCAACACAATGCAGCCGAAAATCACAACAGCAGAAAAAACAACACATCACCACCACAACAAAATGCAACATAACTCACATGTACAAATATTACTGCTGTATGTTACTACTTTTATATGTCTGATTTCATGAGATGGTGGTAAAAGGTGTCTGTACCTAGCACTGCTTTACTTACCACCAAGGAGATGTACTAGAACTAGTGAAAAATGCTTTGTAGTCCCTCTCCAAAATCCTTAACGGTTCATAGATAAGAGGAATAGTTTCATATGGACCTCGTCTTTCATTTGCTGCTTCTGACTCTAATAGCAATATCTCAAAAATCACTGAGAAAACACTTAGAAAAAGCATTGGCTTGTAGGTCTGACCGTGACAAGCTGGTGCAAAGGATATTTTTTATTGCAAACATGTGTCGCAAAAAAATGGGTTGCTGCCACACGCTTGCAATAAACAAAATTAAAATAAATAATTTATGTTGCTGTTTCACTACTCATGTTTTTAAAAAGTAAGGCTTTTAGTTGCCCCTTACCTTTCATTATTATTATTTGTGAAGCAGATACAAGTAAATCACTGTCTTACTAGGAATTCAAATATCAGGCAGCTACAAAATTACAATACCACTTAAAGGATATATAACAACTTTCAAAAACAGATGTGAAATATATCAGCATCTAATTGGACACCCGAATGGCAGGCAAAAAAAATAGATAGTAATTAAAGTAATATAAATATAAAATAAAAAAGCAGCCCTTGAAGCAGCCCTTGAAAAAACTTCATCACTTAGGATATATAAATACTTTAGGTGGATATGAACAGTGCACACAGTCTTTGAGCAGGAACTCAAGGACAATAGAGCCAAAGGAAAAAGTTAGCTGCCCCATAACCCATAAGGCGTGGTAGTTGGAAGCAAAATGTGAATGAAAACATAATGACCAATGAATGAGACTCACGGACCAAAAGCTCCCATGTATATGAGCATAATACAGGAGTATTTCTGAACAACAATAGTCTGTCTGGTGAAGGCCAGTCCTAAAATGAGAAATAGTTGGTTAAATTGACTTGGTATGAAACTCTTGAAAGTATGGCTTGTGTGTTTTACAACTTATCTACATTTTAAATGTTAACTCGTGGCACTATTGTTCTCTGTTTTGCAGCTTAACCTACAGTTTCTTACTAAATAAAGCAAAGCATTGCTGATGCCTGAATGACAAAGGAGGATCATTCCATAGCAGGAAGAACAAAGGCACAATCTTAAGAGGTAAGAATTTGTCCGGTGCCATATACAAAGTTGACCTAAATGTTAATAGAAGACACTTTAGTCCAAGATGAAACTGGTCAGGTTCTGCTTTCTAATCAGAATTTATGTATGGTTTATCTTGTTATTTTCTTGGCCACGAATGCCAGTACAGGTGGTGGACTTGTATGGGATGATTATCAGGTTTGTTGCAGGAGAGTAGACTTCACATATGTGTTGAAGAGAATGACCAACTTCCACAAATCTTTCCATAAAAACAAGGGGCCTCATTCACAAAGGTAAACTTACAATTTTCTATAAATGTACAATTGTTTGCAATTCACAAAGGTATTTCACAAGTAGTATCTTTACGAATGCAGAGTCTTCTTTTGCTATGTGGATCTTTATCTCTTAACTTGTAGGTAGCAGTATTTGGCACAGTCTAGAAATAGTCATAGGGGTGTAAAACATCAGCAGCCCTCTGTTTTTGCACTGTGGGCGCTATAAACTCAATTGGCCACTATGACCAAAACTAACACATGTCCCTTTGCCATATCCTCCCCTGTCAATATATTCACCTTCACAAGTTTGAAGTGCTGACATTTAATGAAGGGTTCGGACTATATCGCACCCAGTAATTACGGAGGGGGGGGTACATTTTACCCAGCTCAGTATTCTAGCCTATGCAGAAACTGAGATTTTAATTTAAATGCCCCTATTCTTGACGAATCTCGCAAATTAAAATGCATCATGAGATTCCCTTTGATGGTGCTGGGCTCTCCTTTTTTGGGGTAATTCTGATATACAATATTACTATGCCTATTTTTGCATTGATTCGATTTATGGCTGCACCCTGATTGCATACACAAAATAGTTTGAAGGTACCTGGCAACTGTCAATATATTGCCCATTGTGCTATCCTGGTTTTGAGGCCCCATTAATTCAAAATCAAGGACACTGCAGAGCTATATCAATTTGTCTCAGTTCCTATGTCGCACCCATCACATCTGTTCCTGTCAATTTATATGCCCCTTCCTAATTGTTCGACCAAACATTATGCGGCATAGCTCCCAACGATGGCTAGTAAGCCAATATTCTGTGACAATTTTTAAGCTTTCCCCACACATAACATATTTCTGTTGTCTGAACCATCTTTGAAATGTTCAGTAAAAGCATGCCATAAAGCGGCACACTGATTGTCCTGTTCCTTATGAGTTGTATTCTTAATAGGCATAGACACTAATTTGTATGTTCGGTTAGATTGTAGAACAACATGATCATGGTATATTTTGTTATTAGCTGTTCTTGCTGGAACCTGCCTATTTGCATTCAAGCCTATTTATTTTGAGTAGCAGGACACAGTTACATTTACACAATGATTCAGGTCATGTTCATGTATGTGCCATCCTCTAACTTTCCAACAGGAAGATTTTCAGATGCTCTAAAACATTTTTAAGCTGATTGGTGGAAGGAACTGTGGCAACGATTTGGGAGATTTTTTTACTGCCTGTTACTTTTCTGTGAAGTTGTCAGAGTTTACGTAATGTTAATATATGTTTTCTGCTCAGACATATGATTTAAATGCCTCCTTATTTCAATACAAAATGAGTTGCTTCCGGCTAATCACTGTCTAGATTTTTCTCTTAATCAATTGACTCCTTTTAAAGTAGATCTTTCTGGGACCCACCTACCCAACAGTCCCAAAACCTAACGTTCTCTTCTTTACAGGCTTTGCAAAGATCCAAAATATACTCTGGTCATTTCCTCACTACCACCAAAACATAGGTGCAAGCTCAAGCCCTGGACATTTATATCAGTTTTTGCTGTGCATTACAACCTCATAGATATGTCTCAGAGGTGATAAGGGATACTTTTAGGTCACAGGTTATTTATGCCAGAATGCCAATATTCAGTTCAGCATGTGCCTGCTACTAAGAAACTCACCCTACCTGGCAATACCAGATAGAGCCTCAAAGCTCAGGCACTCAGTCCTAGGGACTCATGTATAATCATGTAACTCAGCACATAGAAATACGTCACACACGGGGTAGAGATTTTAGCATGCATTTATTATAACAGAACAGCTTAGAATGGAAATAAACACATACATTATGTATTCTTTGAGCAATAAAAGGACAATTGTATCAAGGAAAGAACCCTTCTGTTAATCCTCGGTGCTGTCTGTGATGTTTTGTGGTTCCTTAGTGCATGGAGACCACCATGGACGTCGATTCACTAAAATTACCGGGGGTAGTGGAAGTGTCATCATAAACCCTGTGGCCGTAATGATGGAAGTGACATGATATGACCTTTGACCCTACATCATCCTAAGAAGGGATGTCACATAACCTTAATCCTGATTACATCACAATAATTAACACTGCTGAAGTTACATAATAGCATCATTAATATTATATATTCTTCTGGGGGAGAAGAAAGGGAGGGGATTTCTCTTCCCTGGGAAATGTTTGAAAAACATGGGGTTTACTAATACAATTTAATCATACATTTGCTAAAAAGCCATAGGCTGTAAAAAAACACTCAAACTTTCATGATGTGCCAAGCTACCAAAATCCGACTGTCCCTATGGCTTCACCCAATTATGTTTTTAAAATTTCCTATGGGTGCTCTCTTATGTCAAAAATTACCTCCCTTGCTAGAACCAACATTTTGTCATGATGGCCCCTTTTGCCTAAACATTACATTATATACAATATGCCAGAGCCAGAATTTTCCTAATACTATTTCTCATGCACTGTGGAGGTCCCTTATATTAACGGTAATGTCTAATATTTCAAGGACCACATTTTGTCAAGAATGGGCCCGTAACGTGGCCACTGTTGTCTTGCCAAAAGCCAAGAATTTCTCCAATTTGCCATCACAAGTAATTTGCCACAGGTGCCAACTATGCCAAGAATTTCCTCCAGGAGGCCAGCGCTTATCTTCTTTCATTGGTGCTCCATGCCAAAATTTACCAACAGAGTGCCAGCAGTAGCATTCTGCCAAAGGTATTCCATATGAAAGTATTTACTCCAGTATTCCAGTGCCAACATTTTTTCATGAGCGCTTCTATAAGCCAAGAAGTATGCCGAGTCCAACAGCGAATCTGCAGCATAACAACAAATGCTCACTTGCATTCACTTATTCACATTCATTCTATCATTAGCACTTACACTCATTAATTTTCACTTACTTTTGAGCACTCACTCTCACCCTGACTCACTCCTTGGCACTCTGTCACTCACTCTTACTCTGACTCACATATACTTACTCAATCATTTTGACACACATCCACGATCCCATATACAAACATACATGCTCACACATATACACACGCTCTCACCCAAACTCGGTCTCAAACTCATGAATGCACACAGCATACATTAAAACCATTTCTCCTATTTAATATGCCAGTGAACGTCCAGCTCTTGATTCTCTATTTTGCACTATACTAATAGTGAAATATTTAAAAATTTTTCACTATTAATGTAATAAAAATTAGCCGAAAACAAGGTGAGAGCCTGACTATGATAATGAAAGACACCTCTGTGTTCTTGGTACTGATTTTGACACCTCTGATGCCAGGGGTCACAAAGGCAGTGCCAGGGGTAGAAAGGTGATTCAGAAAAGGGGTAGAAAGGGGCAAGCTAGGTTTGCAACTGCGACCCCTGGCTACCCCTAAATGATGTCCATGGAGACCACGTCAATGGTCCTTCTAAGGGTTAGCCCTGAGGTACACCAAGGAAAAGCAGGTACCTACCACAGCACAGCTGTCCAAGTCTATGAGTCCCCACCATGTGAGTATTTTATAGTCTTATATAGGTAAAAAAATTGCAACTTTCCATTAGAGAACCTTCTAAACCCCTCTGTACTTTTCCACTCATATTGAGCCCAATTCACTAAGGTAAACTGAGCCGAAAATCTAACTTTATGACATTTCGGTATTCACAAAGGGCATTTACTAGTATTAAAGTTAGACTTTTGTCTCAGTTACACTTAAGTTTTGTTCTTGAGTTTAACTAAAACCAAAACTGAGACCAAGTCTAACTTTACTACTCGTAAATGCCCTTTGTGAATACCTGAATTCATAAAATTAGACTTTCATCTCAGTTTACCTTTGTGAATCACGCCCAATATTTATTTGCCAGTAGTGCAGAGTTTACAATTATGTCACCAGTGTTACATCTTTATAGCGAGATTTACAGAGAGTGTGTGTTTGTGTACAGTGGTTGTGCAACCTTTGTTTATATGTTGACTTCTTCTTGTTGCTGTGAAAGCAAAATTGAAGTGTAACATAGATCCTTCAGATGTCCCAGCACCAGTTTGTTTCTTACATGTGCAAAGCAATCAGGGTTCCACGAGTCAACGTGCGGTATACCATA
This sequence comes from Lissotriton vulgaris, assembly GCF_964263255.1. Taxonomy (NCBI): domain Eukaryota; kingdom Metazoa; phylum Chordata; class Amphibia; order Caudata; family Salamandridae; genus Lissotriton; species Lissotriton vulgaris. Next base: position 976,556,794 of record NC_141696.1, on the reverse strand, counting down.
ATGTTGTGCTAAGTGGTCCAGAGCGGGGGTGCATGTGCAAAGTGTGTAGAGTGCTATACTTAAGAGGGCAGTGTCCATGTACTTGTCATTTATGTAACTACCACTGCTGTGTGTACATAGTTATGTGACTTTGTCTGAGGAAAGGGTGAGAGGGCATACATGTATGGTTACAAATCCTTGGCGGGAGTCTGATTTGGATGTTAAGAGTTATGTATCCTGTGTGAGCACCAGGGATGTGCTCTAATCACATTGACATGAACATTAACACCCCACCTATACAACAGCTGTGTCAAAGAATGGTGTATAGGATAGAGGACATTCATCAATTTGTGATGTTGTGCTTAAGGGACGCCTGCAGTTTACTATGTTTCCCTTGAGGTGCTCTTGCGATTGTGCTGGTAACACTTGCATATGTGCAAAAGGAGGGCGAAGGGTGCAATATATGCATATGTGATATTATAAGTGATAGTAGGAGCACTGGTACTTCTCAGCGTACTTGGTGCGGTGATAATGATGTGACATCTAATTGATATGGTAAGATGGAAGTTACATCTTCAATATGACCTCTGCCTTTCGTGTTTTGGCTATGGATAACATTGTGGATTGGAGGCAACACATGTTCATGAGACGTACAGTGAGTAGATTGCAGAAGTAATCTTTTGGAGGTCATATTTCATGCAGGCAATGGTGGTCCTTCCGAATGCAATGTGGTTTATGATTATTGCAGATTCTTACCTACAGAGAGTTCTTAAGCTTTGAGGTTTATGCAGAGAACGAGGACTTTCATAGATGAGAATTTGCAAAAGGGGGGAATCTCTGGCTCCGCCTGGATCTTACAGCAGAACCAGCATCAACTGGGTAATACCCAGGGGGTGTCGCTTAGTCAGTGAGATTGGGGGGGGGGATGAATCGCAGATTTCCTAACTAGAAAAGCAGTGGACTGCAGGGTGGAAAGGTAAGATTGCATTAGTTAGGCCTCTGTCTAGAGAAGAAGAATAGGTAAAACAAGATAGACTGGAAGGCTACTCTGAGCAATTGCCCCTGGCTAGACTATCTACAAGCATTCATCCCATCACCTTTTGGGTATTTTACTGCCAGTAGTATGCCAGCAAACTTGAGACTGGCGTAGCTTTCCAAACCTATTACTGCCAATATTTGTGAATTTCAAAAGGTAGTAAATTTGCACCAATTTAGGGAGTACTTTTATAGGTGCAGACTTACTGCAGTTTTATAAACCAGGCACTAAATATATTTAAGTTCCTAATTGAAGCAGTGAGCAAGTTAAAAACTCTTACTGAAATGAGAATGACAAGAAAAACAGACATGTACATAGCAAACCCGACTCAGAGTCCCCTGACACAACTACCAAGCCATGAATGCTTTGGAAGGGTATCATACCTCAAACACCGCTGCTGAAACTAGATCCCTGCCTGTCCCAATTGGATCTGGTAGTTCTCCCTGGTAACATATGATTACAGTCATATACAGTACAATAGCCTAGAGTGCCTGCCCTGGGATCCCTTATTTTAAAAGTATTTTCACCATCATGCTCCCTTCTTCAACTCTGCTACACGAAACCTTGATGGTAGAGTTGTCAAATTGGTGCATGTGGGCAGGACTCCACACTTCAAGTCCTACCTTTTACAAATCATTTTGTTAAGTGACTGACGGTCCCTTGTATTAAGATGAAGTAGCAATTAGGAGAAAGTGCACAGGCAGATTAACGGGGCAGGCCGAGCCAGAGCCAAGCCATCAGCCATCAGTCAGACTTAACTTAGAGGCAATGTGTAAATTATTCATGCAGCACTTCGAACAGTAATAAAGTGAGCACACAACACAAAATAATCCCACACCAATTTAGAAAAAATAGAGTAAAATTTCAATAAAGTATTTGAGATCAAAATGACAAAAAATCAATCAGTAGAACAGAAGATATGCAATTTTAAAGATGTAAGTGAAAATAGTGACTAGAATCACAAAGCGCCAACTGTGTTTATCTGGTCGCACTGGACTGAGACAAAGTCACAAGTTCAGGCCAACCATGATGGTGCGAGGGCCAATAGAGGGACAAAGTACCTTATATTCTGGTTTGTGGAGCGTTGCAAACTACCAGGTCAAAGATGCATTGTGCACCAGCAATTCAGAGGAAACTGCGGGTCTGTGATGCAAATTTCTGTGTCATCATCAAAGACACCGTCAATCAGCTTGCAATGTGAAGGCTTGCCTTTAGGATGCGTTGTGCGGTGGTAGTTAGTCATGGGCTTTGATGAGAGGTCCTGCATCAGAGATGTGTTGCACTGTGACGCTTTTGAAGAGTGTGCAAATAGATCCATTGCTCTGCATCGGTTCTGCTCACAGTACCACAGCTAGGCTGGCAAAGCACCTTCAGAACCACTTCCAAGGGTCCAAGACTGGGGTGGTACCACTTGAAGGGCAAGACTCACAGTAAATAGAGTGCAGGTGCTGGGTTTAAGGTGGATTTGAAACTTTTCTGATCAGGAGGCCAGCCAAGTAGCCCTTGGAGTCACTCTGGTTGTCCTGAGATCATAATGCCGGTCCAGTCCTTTCAGTAAGGCAGCAGGGAAAAAGAGTGGCAGTCCTTCTGCCAGAGTAGCGCAGCCAGCCTTCTGAGTCTTCCACAGATCCAGGGGTGTACTGAAGAGTTGGGTCTGAGGGTCAATCATTCATACCTGGTGCCCACTTTGAAGTAGGATAAGTTTCTCAAGGTTTCTACTGCCAGAGTTGGCTGGAATTTTCTGCCTGCCTGCCTGCCTGACTGTCTGCCTGCACTGGCCCAGCTTGTCTAGGCTCACAAAAGACTAGAGTTGAATCCTTTAGGAGTATGCTCAGACAGAGCATTTGTGATGTGAAAGCCTGGGAAGTCTGGTAAGTGACAGCTTCTCCCCCTCATCAAGTCAGTGATGGTCGATCCTGCTAAACCTGTTTCTCTTTGCCCTACTGTCTGGGAGCAATACACAAAGACCAACTGCTAGTTACACCTAGTCATGCGACCCAAGATCCAGGCAGAAGGCACCAAAGGTTTGGCACAAGAAAAAGTCAGCTTTCTAAAAATGGCATTTTCTGAATTGTGACTTAAAATCCAACTTTAATATTAAAGAGACTTTTAAATAACATTTCTTTAGACACTAAACTCAACATTCCTACCTCCTACCAATTGGAAATTATCACTTATTAAATTAATAAGTTAGCCCTATGGTATCCTATGGAAGAGGAAGGCCTTGCAGTAGTGGAAAACAATAATTTAAGAGTTTTTCACTACCAGTATATGTAAAACGTAACAGTACATGTTCAATTTTTTAAATGCACAGCAGCCTGGCCTCTATGCTGTGCAGGGCCTACACTAGGGTTGACTTCTATATATTAAAAAGGAAGACTTAGGCCTGGCAAATGGTTTAATTTGCCAGATCGAAATGGTAGCTTTAAACTGTACACACATACACTGCAACCTGAGACATGATTAAAAGGCGACTTAGGCTGTTGGCACAATCAGTGGTTCTGCCGACTAAAAGTATTTAACTTACATTCTCAGGGTACATGTAGTATCACGTTACTAGGTACTTATAATAAATAAATGTGCCGGTTGGGTGTATGCCACTTCTACCATGTTTAAAGGGGAGAGAAGAAGCACTTTAGCACTGGTTAGCAGTGGTAAAGTGCCCAGAGTCCGAGAAGCCAGCAACACGGGTTCAGTAAACAGGAGGATGAAGGCAAAAAGTTTAGCGATGCCCCTGCAGAAAGGCCAAGTCCAACAATCATGCAGCAAATATAATGTAACAATATGATGCAATCTCTTCAAAATTCAAAAAAGTATGCTTCAACACGTTGTATCTTTTCAGCTTATTACATCCTATTACATCACGGCGTAGACAGTAATTTCTTCAAAATGACTTTAGAAACATTGATGGGCCACCCCCCAATGGCAAAGATCTCATTTGAAATTTACAACTGTGCAAACCACGGAGGATATGCAGTGCAGTCTAGCACATTGCTCACCTCAAAGTCCACGCCTCATAATTTATAAAAACCAACCCCATTCCTTTCAACTGTAAAATGTGGACAATGGGGAATCACATGGGCCATTCTTTAGACTCTGCTTTGTAGACAAAGGTGTAACATATCTGATCTAGCTCTTCTCGCTGGATAGTTATGCTTAACTCATACTTTGCTGATTGACTCTTAAGCATATCTTTATTCATAACCAGGCTCTCATACAGCTCAGCAGCCTTTTGATACTTCCTCTCATCTCTTGCTCTCGGAAAGACAATGCAAACTATTTAATTAACTGTGAGAGCTGATTACACGTGTGACACTTTATAAATAATAAATTATAGCTGCCATCATTTTTCAGAAATAGTTCCACAACTGGAATTAAAGTAATCTAACTCTTTTGTAGATTTTCGAGCCTGTATCAGCATTTGAAGAAATTATTAGTTTCTTTCATCTTGTTTGAAAGGCTTTCTTCTAATTGCCTTTACAATGTTTGTTAAATCAGTTGTATTTGTTTTTAAATGAGCGTACTCACCTGATTGTAATCCAGGCACATGCATTAACTCGCCCAACACTCTTGTCTAATTATTTTTCGGCTTTTGTTTAATTGTTGTAAATATCATATACCCTTAACGTTGTATTGTGGCTATATTCTTCTGCGCCATCACTGTTAGAATATGATCATCTTTGCCACAATATCTCAAAATAGATGTTATTTTAAGAATTAAGAGTAAAGTGCAAAATATAGTAGTCAGCTGTACAATTTAACTTCTATGTGTGTGTGAACAGTGCACATTGTCAAGTATTAGACACACATAACATAACATAAAGACCCAGAGAAGAAAGAAGGTTTGGTACAACCCAAACCAGCCCTGGCAAACAGCTCGGGGAGGGTCGAGCTGTTTGCCATGGCCGGTTTTGGCCGATTTTGTTATAGAGGGCTGATATTTCGGGCCCTCGGTAACAAAAATGCCCCTTCAGGGGCCTAAAACCGGCCCCTAACATGGCAACTCATCTGGAAAAGGCCTGGTGCCCGCTAACCAGACATGGTTGGATGTTTTTCAGAGAAACAATTAGCAAGAAAGAAAAATACAAACGCATATCACAAGGAGAAAAATGAACTTTGGCTGCAATTCAGAGACCCATTAAAATGCCACTGCTACAAAAGCCAGACCTGAAAACATGCCCTCAAGACAACAGAGCTTATTATCAGCACATCGAGAAAGGCCAGCAAAAGAAGATAAGGAACATTTTAAAAATGGTGTGAACGAAGAAGTGATTGCAGGTGTTTTTGCAAAGGATACTCCTGCAGAGTGTCAACATCATGACGCAGAATTACTTATCCAACAAACAAACATTCATTAGGAGCACTCTGCAACTCTTTCATTAATAATGTTAAAATACGAGGGGCGGTATTATAGAAGTGCGGGGGGGGGGCGCTACGGACGTTTGCACCAGCTTTGCGTGCCCCTGGGTATTACAGAAGGGGCCTCAGACGCTTGTACATCCATTTCTGTAATATTAAAAGCACTGGTGCACATACAGCGCCAGAGTTTCCTCAAGAGGGCGTTCCCTCATTTGCATGGCGGCTTGCCCCCGTGCAAATGCAGAATCCATTTCCCTCTGCACCTGTCATATTTCAGACATGGGCGCAGGGGCAAAGAACCTCTCAGGAGGCGAACTGACAGACCTAAAAGATGGCTCTCGGTCGAGTCACCCCCTGATTGCAGGGCTTTGGTGAGGGGAAAGTGGGTCCCCTGGACCCCCCAGACATCCCCCTGCAGGTAGATGCAGTCACTTACTGCATCCGCCTGCAAGGGGATCTCTAATCCCCTTTAAAAGGGCAGGACGGTGCCGCCTGCACTGTGAAAACACGGAGTGGCTTCAAAGCGGCCGCTCCGTCTTTCACATAAATGCCCTGCCCCGGCGGCAGCGCCGGTTCGCAGCTGTGCTCTGGGCAGCACATTCACTGTAATAAGGCGCATTTTTCTTGACTGCTTTGGGTGCACCTTTTGAAAGGTGCACCCGGCGCAATAAAGGAAAATGTGCCATGGGTATAGTAGGGTCCCATAAACACCTGGAGTACCTCACAACTTTATGCTTGTGGAATACTCATCTGTGTTCCAACAAATTGATGTGGAAAATGTAGACAGTTAGAGGCCATGGAGGTTGCGATGACTCCCTAGGGGGCATCAGGAAACTAAAATGACACATTTAAATGAATGAGGGAGTGAATCTGATGGTCAGACAAACAGATAGGAAAAGAGATTCCAAGGGAAAAGCAGACACATTTAAATGAAAAGATCCAGATCACTGAGGGAATGTTTCAATTGAAGCCAAAAAAGGGGATGTGAATGAAAGTCTAGAGGCTTGATTTAGATCTTTGCTGGTGGGTAATTCCATCATAACACTGAGGATATCCCTTCCGCTGAAACATAAATCCCTTACGATATAATGAGATTTATATTTAAGCAGACAGGATATCCGTCACCTTAGTGACAGAGTAACCCGTCCGCCAAGATCTAAATCAGGCCCTAAGTCAACATACTCAGCAAACCTAAGAAAGGGTAAAGCCCCCACTTTACATGAATACTAAGCATGGGTGGATTTTGCGGATCCACGATCCGCGGATTTTGCAGATTTGCGGATCCGCGGATTTGGGCGGGGCTTCCATGCGAGTGCACATGCCTCTTGTGTGCATAAAAGGTCAGAGAAAGATCAGTTCAGCAGATGAAGAGAAAGAAGCCCCTGGTCACAAGAACAGCACGGGTATTGTGCTCGTGAAAGTCAAGGATGCAAAGGCCTCTATCCAGCATCACAGCTGATTTTCCACGGTAGAGTTGGGAAGAAGGCACACCTGTCCAGCCTCGACGACGCTCACGATTGTTTTTGGGCTAATGAATGAGTCACTGAATTTGAGCATCAACTAGTTCGAGCGACCATGTGTGTGTTACTATGCAATCGCCCCGAAGGGCGCAGGGGTCCCTTGAGTGAGCTGTCCATCATAGTGGGTGAATAGCGGGAAGACGGTGCAAACCGCGAGTGTGTGGGCGGGGCCAAACGTGCGGGGCTTCCATGCGAGTTCACATGCCTCTTGTGTGCATAAAAGGTCAGAGAAAGATCAGTTCAGCAGATGAAGAGAAAGAAGCCCCTGGTCACAAGAACAGCACGGGTATTGTGCTCGTGAAAGTCAAGGATGCAAAGGCCTCTATCCAGCATCACAGCTGATTTTCCACGGTAGAGTTGGGAAGAAGGCACACCTGTCCAGCCTCGACGACGCTCACGATTGTTTTTGGGCTAATGAATGAGTCACTGAATTTGAGCATCAACTAGTTCGAGCGACCATGTGTGTGTTACTATGCAATCACCTCAAAGGGCGCAGGGGTCCCTTGAGTGAGCTGTCCATCATAGTGGGTGAATGGCGGGAAGACGGTGCAAACCGCGAGTGTGTGGGCGGGGCCAAACGTGCGGGGCTTCCATGCGAGTTCACATGCCTCTTGTGTGCATAAAAGGTCAGAGAAAGATCAGTTCAGCAGATGAAGAGAAAGAAGCCCCTGGTCACAAGAACAGCACGGGTATTGTGCTCGTGAAAGTCAAGGATGCAAAGGCCTCTATCCAGCATCACAGCTGATTTTCCATGGTAGATTTGGGAAAAGAAAGCACACCAGCCTGGCCTGTTGTAACTATTTTACGATGGCGCCGGCAAGCTGCCAGCGCCATCCTAAAATAGTTACTAAATTAGCATCAACAGGAAGCTCTAATAGATAAAATCGAGCACCTGCTTTATTTTATCTATTAGAGCTTCCTGTTGAAGCTAACTTAGTAACTATTTTAGGATGGCGCTGGCAGCTTGCCGGCGCCATCGTAAAATAGTTACAACAGGCCAGGCTTCAACTTTTGCCCCCGGATCCGCCGCTCGCGGATTTGCGAATTCTCTGTAAATTCACGGGAGTTTGCGGATCGCGAATTTACCGAAAATTCGCAAAATCCGCGAGCGGAACGGATTTTAAGCTCATACTTAATGAATACACAGTATATGTATAGTAGATATGACATCACAGACTGCCTACATTAAACTGAGATATTCACCTGCGAGAAGATAAGAAGCAGTACTATTACTATGCCCAGAGGAAAAGTTGTCAAAATTCAGATATGAATTTCAACTTTCATGCATGATGAAGATAAAACATACTATCCCAGTGCACTTCCAAAAAATTCTCAGACTTATCCCAAAAAAGCAAAAGTATTCCCATCTGGACAGCTGTCGCTGGTGTACAAATACTCAGATTGACCTCCTGCTGATACATTTCAGTTTTCAACTGTTCTGTACTTTTACAATAGGAAATGCTCTCTGCACTTGCATTAGTCTGTAAGAGGTCTAAGAAACTGAGGTTCATATTCTCAAGTACACATCACCGATTTACCAGCAGTTTTCCGCCACGAAAGTGGTGATAGATTTATCGCCCTATTCACAAGCCTGAGCTAACAGCCGACATCGTCAGTTTATCTGCGATAGCTGCCGCTAAAAACATTGCCAATACTGACAGCGACAACTAACGCTAATCATATGCAGAGTAGGTGTTCCTGTCCAAAACTCACAATAACACCACTTTGCGATATTCTCAACGACCAGCCAGATTGACAATGCGGTCCAAAAACAGGCGATAAGGCCCGTTAGCAGCAGGGACTTAAGACCTGTTTTTTCTGGTCTTGAGTAGGACGAAAACATGCAGTAGAAAGGGAGCCCAGCCGAGAGCCACATCTGAAGACAAACAGATGCCATGGAGCTACTAATCATGCAGCTTGGAGACCTAAGAGGGCCACGACACGCACCCCGACCACTCCCAGGACCACCCCCACCCTCAGGACCACAACCCCCCAGAGTACCACCAAGGCAGCGCAGAACAAGACAGCGGACCTTCTGCGTGTGTCTCTGTGTCTGCCATATCCTGACCATTGGCCTACTCACATGTGGCCAACCAACTTCAACTGCCAATTTCACACTGGGGACGAGGTGGCTACGTCACACAACACCCGGCGCACATCTCGTCATTGCCTGCAGGGGCGTGTCTGCCAGGGTGGCGCCCCTCAGCCTGCCATGACACCGCCACCATGACTGGTGGTGCCTTCCCAATCCTGTACGCCTGCAGCGCCCCAGCCCGCTGGTCCCCAGACCTGCGGGGGGCCAGCGGTGATTGTCCCCCCGCGCACCCAGGCCCCACTGCTCACCAGCTGCCACCGGCATGACTCCAGGAGAGCCCACCACGTGCAGGAGCAATCTTCAAGCCTGAGGCAGGCAAGCCTGGCAGCCTCCTCAGCCGATCGCTGGCTTCCACGCAACTGGCCCCCAGTGCACCCTGCGGCACCGCACCGCGGAGTTCCGTGTGTGCTGACTGCTCCCTCCGGACTACAGTGCGGTCCAGCAGGTCTCAGACAAATTAATTCCTGTTCGGCCCAACAGGCCTACTGCATCATCACATAGACATGACACATCTGCGTGAATTAGAATGTTTTAATCACATTCAGTGAAGTGTTGAAGCTGAACCAGTACATGGCCATGCAAACCCCACTTTACAATTTTGCCCCGTGTAGGGCCAGAGTCCTTTAGGAATTGACAAGTTCATCGGAAGAGGAAGAGTTCAGTCCGCAGTCTGCTTGCTGTGTCATTGGTAACAAAACCAAATATGCCAGTCCATGTCGAGGGCCAGGGTGAGTGTCGCAGAGTGTATCGGGGGACAGTGGTAGGTGTTATTCCAGGGCTTGATGCAGAGGGTAGAACAAAGCTGAAACCGGCCATATAGTGGAGATGAATGCTATCGCTTCCTTCTTACCAGAATGGCAGAATCATCCACATCATCGTCCTTTGATGTGTTATGTGCCTCACATATGGGTGATGGTGTTTTGTCTGCAGCACTGTGTGGCACTGACACATCAGGGGCTGGAGGGAGAATATGTGCTGCACTGTGTGGCAGTGCCACATCAGGGGCCAGAAGTGGAATGTCTGCTGCACTATGAGGCAATGCCATTTCAGGGGCCGGAGGTGAAATGTCTGCCGCACTGTGAGGCACTGCAAAAAACACAGTTGATGGACAGAATGCAGAACAATGTCTTACATTTACCCCAGTAAAAAGATCTGGGCCTAAATCCATCGTTTTTTTGCACTCCACACCACCCTAGGTCAGACACTGGCTATATGCAAATCAGCCTTGACCCTGTGCCTCATGGGAACAGTCCAGCCCGAATTACCAAGCCATGTCTTTCCTAGACCGGAATCAAGCATCCAAGGTCCGGTTTCTGGCTATCAGCCTTCTTCAGCCTGGATAGCTTGACTCTAGTGATGTGGAGAGCCTGGGACTCACGTCCGAGCATACCCAGCCCACTCGGGGTGAAAATTGCAAAAAACACAGTTGATGGACAGAATGCAGAACAATGTCTTACATTCACCTAAGTACAAAGATCTGGGCCTAAATCATAGTTTATTTGCACTCCACACCACCCTAGGTCAGACACTGGCTATATGCAAATCAGCCTTGACCCTGTGCCTCATGGGAACAGTCCAGCCCGAACTACCAAGCCATGTCTTTCCTAGACCGGAATCAATCATCCAAGGACCGGTTTCTGGCTATCAGCCTTCTTCAGCCTGGATAGCTTGACTCCAGTGATGTGTAGAGCCTGGGACTCACGTCCATCACCACCCCCTTTTGTACTGCTTTTGGCCGCCATAAGTGTGGCAGGGTATGCTCAGACGTGAGTCCCTTGCTCACTTTGCCACTGGATTCAAGCAAGCCGGGCTGAAGACAGCTGGGATGCCAGAAACCGGTCCTCGGAAGCTTGTTTCCGGTCCAGGGAAGACATGGCTTGGCAGTTCGGGCTGGACTGTTCCCATGAGGCACAAGGTCAGACCGATTTGCATATGGCCATGTCTGAACTGGGGTGGCAGAGTGGGTTAAACGGTGATGGATTAAACCCAGATCTTTTGACTGGGTGTGAGTGTTTGATTGATTCAGATGCTCCGTTCATCACCACCCCCTTTTATACCGCTTTTGGCCACCATAAGTGTGGCAGGGTATGCTCAGACGTGAGTCCCTTGCTTACTTTGCCACTGGATTCAAGCAAGCCGGGCTGAAGACGGCTGGAAAGTCAGAAACCGGTCCTCGGAAGCTTGTTTCCGGTCCAGGGAAGACATGGCTTGGCAGTTCGGGCTGGACTGTTTCCATGAGGCACAGGGTCAGACTGATTTGCATATGGCCATGTCTGAACTGGGGTGGCAGAGTGGGATAAAGAATGATGATGGATTAAACCCAGATCTTTTGACTGGGTGTGAGTGTTTGATTGATTCAGATGCTCCGTCCATCACAACCCCGTTTTGTAGCGCTTTTGGCTGCCATAAATGTGTCAAGGTATGCTCAGACGTAAGTCCCTTGCTCACTTTGCCACTGGATTCAAGCAAGCCGGGATGAAGATGGCTGGAATGCCAGAAACTGGTCCTCTGAAGCTTGTTTCCGGTCCATGGAAGACATGGCTTGGCAGTTCGGGCTGGACTGCTATCATGAGGCACAGGGTCAGACTGATTTGCATATGGCCATGTCTGAACTGGGGTGGCAGAGTGGGCTAAAGAACGGTGATTGATTAAACTCAGATCTTTTGACTGGGTGTGAGTGTTTGCTTGATTCAGATGCTCCGTCCATCAGCACCCCCTTTTGTACCGCTTTTGGCTGCCATAAGTGTGGCAGGGTATGCTTAGACGTGAGTCCCTTGCTCACTTTGCCACTGGATTCAAGCAAGCCGGGCTGAAGACGGCTGGAATGCCCGAAACCGGTCCTCGGAAGCTTGTTTCCGGTCCAGGGAAGACATGGCTTGGCAGTTCGAGCTGGACTGTTCCCATGAGGCACAGGGTCAGACTGATTTGCATATGGCCATGTCTGAACTGGGGTGGCAGAGTGGGCTAAAGAACGGTGATGGATTAAACCCAGATCTTTTGACTGGGTGTGAGTGTTTGATTGATTCAGATGCTCCGTCCATTACCACCCCCTTTTGTATCGCACTGTGAGGCACTGACACATCAGGGTCGGAGATGTGGACGGAGTAGTAACAGCAGCATTCATCTGCGCGAGGCCTTGTGGCAGTAATGCCATGATGAGGATCTGCAGGGCACGGAAGATCCCAGCTACTTCTCGCTGGTGTGCAGCCATGGCAGCCATTCTTTCTGCCTGAATCCGCTCCATGTTCTCCATAATCCTCCCCATGTGCCCCAACTCCCGGGTCACATTGCTGGTGCCACTCTGACTAGACTGTTGTTCTTGACACAGAGTCATGACTCCAGCGATGTCAACCATGGCTTGTTGAAGAGCATGGAGCGGGCTGTGAGTGTCCGTTAGCGACTTTAAGTGGTCCCTGATGGGAATTAAAAACCCATGTATTACATCCAGTTTGGCTGCTATGAGGTCGAACCCCAGCCGCACCTGATCAGCCATCTCCTTCTGGCCCTCTAACACACGGCGTTGGAATGCCATGTGTTGGTCGTGGGGGTTCTGGGAGACAGCAGTGGTGGGTGCTTCCTGCTGTGTAGTCTGTGCAGGGGATGGGGTCTCCTCGATACAGCTGGGCTGCCCTGCTCCTGGGCATGATGTGCAGCGGGTGTCCATGAACTGTTGGAGGGCATCAGTGTCAATGGTGTGGAGGTCCTCTTCATCATCAGTAAAGAGATGTACGGTCTGCTCTGCAGGAAGTGTTAATTCCCCCTCTGCAATGTAAGGGGGAGATGCAGTTTAACAGTGTGTTCCATGTATGTTCACGCATTGGACAAGTTTACAAACAGACTGCATGACAACGTACATTTTATCTGTTTGGGTGGAGATGCCTATTTGATGTGGGAGAGTGGACATTTCTACTAGGCCTGGGCGGTAAACTTCTGTTTCGCTCACGGAATTTGCGGAATTTGAGTAATTTTGCGTTACGCGGAGAACGCGAAATTGCCCAAAATTCTGCGTTCCGCGACATCACAAAATTTTTGCTTGTTCGCGTTCTCAAAATGCGTGTTCGCGATATATTTTCCCCAAGCACCCAAACAGCGATTGTGAACAGTAAAAAAGCATCACGAACAAGCAATTCCGCATGTTCGTGGAATTTCTGCGTGTTTGCGGTGATTTCTTACCATTTCGCGGAGATTTGCGACTACACAAATTCCACCCACCCCTAATTTCTACACAATAAGGAATGTGAGGTTGTACTTGTACATTATCATTTCACAGTTTCCTGCTATGCCAAATGTGATTAGCCAGTTTCTACACACAAGCAGCAGCAGTTGTGTTCTCTGTTCTTTTGTGAAAGTGTTACAGTTTGTACCACATTGTTGGCAATGTTGATGTGCTCTGATTCTTATGTGTCTGTGCTGCATTGTGGGAGAGTCGCCCTTGCAGCTCTGATTTTGCTGGCCCTTATCCCTCTCAGGCGGTGTGCCTTTCACTTCTGTGCTTATACAGTGCTGAGATGTTGCAGACTTGGGTAAATTGGTGGGAGTTGGGACTCTTGGGCATGGTTTGTCCACAGATGTCTGGTTGACGTCAGGGGTTGTATGTGCACGTGGATGTGTCAGGGTGTGACCTGCTCCTTTACGGATGTGGTCCACACTCAGCTACCTCAGTGTTGTGGCGTGCACCATATCATGCTAATTGGACTGCAGCCATGCTAATCGTCATGCAGTGTCACTTGCATTGTCAGTGTGGCTCATGGACCTGCAGCTTTGCTGGGTTCAGCACAGGTGCATGGGTTTGATGTGAGATTAGTCATGTGTGGGGAGGGCCCCCTCTGGGCATATTGTCGACAGGGGCTACTTGGTGTTTCTATGTGTGCTGCAGTATGCCAAGGAGATCAGGGACATGATCCAGAGTCATTGTGGGTGTGCACTGTGCTATACTTAATTGTGCATGTGTGCCATTGTGCCCATCTCCCCCGTTCCCGCCAGTCTCTGGTTGTTACTCACCCTAGTGCTGTTGGGTCAGGTCATGTTGAGCAGTGTCTGGTCCCCCAACTCCTGCCACCGTCTCCCAACTGATGACTGTAGACACCATTTCCTCCATCTCATCCAGCTCCTGCTATGGCGCTGGACTCCCACCTCCAGTCTGCATTGCGGCTTGTCGGTTGTTAGCCGGTGGTAGCTTGGTTTTGCACTTTACATCATTCCAATGCTTCTTGCAGCCGTCCACTTCCCTTCTCTTCACTCTGACTGCATTCACCTTGGCAAAGATGGACTGCCATATTGCATTTTTAGTTACCAATGACACAGTGGAGGTGATTAACAGTTGTTGGTAGTGTTTTTATCACCTCCGTAATCAGGATCTCGTTTTCCTGTGGACTGAATTGCGTGTTCCTCTTCTTCTCCTTGCCCTTCTCCTTCCCTGAAGTCCCTGTCTGGTCCTCCGGGAGGTTTGTGAGGTGCTGTAGTTGCACCAGCTTCCTGCATGGTGCTTCTCAGTACTTTGGGTTTGTTTTTTCTGGGGCTTTATTTGCAGCTTTTATGGTGATTTTTCCTGCCTGACATGAGAATGGCAGCCTGGTGCTGCTTATAGCTTTTGTTTTTGTCGCTGTTGGGCCCATCACAACTTTTTTCATGATCAAGTTTCCTTTTTTACCTGCGTCCCGATGATTTTAACGGGGACATTTGACGTGTTATCCGGAGACTATTGCCTGTTGCCGGTGTGTTGAGAATACGCTGTTAACACAGTGTCAGTTTTCCGCAATAGACGGCATTATGTAAAATTGCCTTAACCTGGGTTGGCGATAATAATCGTCTGTTCTTGAAAAAATCCCCCTGAGTCTGTGGACATTTGCTTGGGATCAGTGTGTCAATGAATCACCTTCTGAGCCATCTGCTGTCATTAGCTGCCTACTCATCCCATCCCCTCTCGACTCACTTTATGTCTTTGGATGCTGCTACTGTATGCATACTGCTAATATCCTTCCACTGCTACATGTAAATGGGGCTGATACATGTAAGGGGGCAGCAATGGGCTTCATAGTTGCCAAAGAATGGAGCATCAAGGCCAAATGCCCCATCCAAATTAAGTTGTGAGACCATTTTGTTGTTCCTTTCATACTGCCTTTCAATAAAAAACCCTCTCCTGGTGTAAAGTGAAACTCCTTGTTTCTGGGTTACAAACTTTATGGATGCCAACCTACCTACTCTGGAAACCAAAATATACTCTCACCTTTGAGATGAGATGATTTTACAACAAGAGATTGAGGTGAAATTTCTCACAGCCCACTAAACCACAACTATGTAGTCTACTGTGAGTCATTGTGCTGTATTTAAATTAAAAACGAGCTCAAAAGTCTTGCAGTGTTGTTGAATGCTTGTGACCATAAACCACAGAAAACAACACTGCAGCAAAATCTATTAAAATAATATATTTGAAGTAAAATCAAGGTTCTTCAGAAACAAGATCAATACAGCCAGAGTCGATGCATGTCAAAATATTGAGGACAATTATATTGATCTGCCAATATTGTGACCAAAATAACTACTTCCACCATATTGTGAAACTAAATACATATAGATAAGTATAGATTTAGCATTCTTACCACCATGCCTATGCACCATGTAGAGCTACATACTGTCAAGGTACATATATGTGAAGTTAAGAGGAGTACACCTATACTTATGTATATATATCTACCTTCATAATATTGTGATAATCCATATTTTGGGCACAATATTTTGGCAAATCGATAATAAAATGTTGATATTTTGGTAAAGAATTGGCCAATATCTTCTAAATCCACCAAGCAATACCGATCTCCCAAACACCAATCATCCAGAGCTATCTCATTCTTACAAAAGTTGTGCAAAAACTTTGGCTCTTCCCTGTAAAACAATGGTGACTTGGACAATGGTGACCCGAAGGGATTTGATGAAATAAATTGCTGGTTTCAGACATTGCTCTCACTTTTTGGATGACATTCCGGCTAACCTTGTTCAAGCTGTTTGCTCCTCTGTTACCTCTAACAGCACAACTTTGATCATAAAAAGGCCAATGTCGATCTGAAGGACCAGAAACATTTCCGACCTGTCATAAAATTACATGTCCTTGTAAAACACCTGAAAAGGTATTAAGCTATGGTACTTAATTGATTTAATGATGAAACCAACCTATTTGAGGAGTCCCAACCATGCTCAAAATGCAGCACATAGATCTTAATCCTACAAATAGTAGATGAGGCTCTCCACATTCTAGAGGAGGGTAAATCATGTATCCTTGGTCTTCTGGACCTGTCAGCTGCATTCGACATGGTACATCATGCATCAAATTTACAAACAATGGAGAAAACAATGTGGTTCAAAGGCACAGTCCTAAGTTAGTTTTCCTCATACCTAGATAATTGTTCTCAGTCGATCAAATTATACAGCTCTCTTTCCAAACCACAAATTATATATCTGGATTGTTCTGAAGACTCCATACTCTTACCAACGCGTATTAATCTATAACAGTAACCTCTCAGTTTTTTTCTGAATAGGTCCAACATCTGCTATCACTGCTATATTGATGACATTCTGCTACACATGAAAGTTGCATACTCATGGGACAATGACTCTTAGAGACCTATAGTCATGTATGTCATTCCATCATGTAAAACTCTTGGAAATTAGAATTTCTCCTGATCTCACCCTCACTCATTGCTCTCAATGGTTCAGTTTTAACTTGGTGCAACAAACCTACTCAACTGTAAGCCATTTATTTGTGAAAATGCTAACTTCCTGGGCTTTATCCTAGACAGAAAGTTAAATTAAAATGTGCATAGTAACATTCTAGGTAGAGGTGCTTAATTTCAAATTAGACTCCTTAGTGGCATAAAATTTGTTATTCCCGTTAAAGACTTTAAACATAGTGCAGGTGCTCCTCCTATCAGGGCTTGATTATGAAAATGCTCCAGTAATAGGTGCTCCAAAGGTTTACTTTGCCTCCCTGAAAATTGCCTCCCATGCCACCGGTAGAATATTATCCAAATCCAAAACATGAGAATGAGTCTTTATTCCTAATGACTATAGAAGCCAAAATAATCTTCAAAGAAGATTGCATAGTATATACATTTTTACACAATGAGATGCTGACCTACCTACCCAGCAACGTCTCTTTCTCTGGAGTGCCCAATGGGCCAGATTCACAAAGGACCTCGGGCACTTGTGGATGAGGTCCCACAGGTATGGCGGGACCGCCACAATCACAAACTGCAGTTCGAAGGTTCACCACGAGTGAGGACCTCACCACGACTGTGAGGATTAAGCCATGAGTGTGGAGGCCCTTTGTGAATTGGGCCTAACCTCTTTGATGTGCTGACATACCATGTCTGGAAATCCCTTTCTTTAGAATGGAAGGACCTTAAAAGCAATGCTTTTATACAAATGCTCCCAAAATTTGGAATTCCTTCCCTCCATATATATTTAAGACAAATTACTCCTATATGATTTAAAGAAAAGCTCAAAAGCCTGTTGGTTATGGCACTCATTGGCTAAACATCTCCTGAAAATGTATTTTATCCTATCATTCACCACAGTATCACCCCATTGTAGTTAATAATAGATAATCTACACCAGATGAGCCAAAATGTTTTAAAGGAATTTTTAGGGCGAGATATTTATGTCAGACAATATTTTATCAACACTATTCTGACATACAGCTGCCTGCTGTTTCTTGCTCTAGTAACTGTCTTTTATAACTTGCTTAATTTCTGGGACATGCAGGCTGGCAGTTCCAATATCTGACTTCATAGATTTATTTTATAGTAGCTATGTAAACAACGGCTCTTTTCTTTCAGATCAGTTAGAGGTCACTTGTATTCTCCGATGTGCACTTCTCATATTCTATAATATGTTTATTTGTGCTACACTTTTATCCCCTGTGGTACAACTGTAAAGCACTCTTCAGCAGAACTGGGCTGGTTGGCCATATATAAAACTACAAAAATAAATGTATAAACATGTGTGGGTTTTAAACTGTGTTGTGCTTTCACAATTGTAAACCTCTCTCTGCACTTTCTTTGGGCTGTAAGATATGAGGGAAGCTGTATCTGTGGAAACCTGTATTTGCAACCAAAGTATCACTGGTTTACTTGTGGACTAATTCACTGTCATTGGCTGCCTGCTCACCCATCTTCACACCTATGTCCTCATAACTTTAGACATTGAACATCAGTGACACATCAGAACACAAAACATGAGTGCATCAACGATGGACCAACTGGTCAATGGTCAGTCCAGAAAATCCCCTCCTTTTTAGGTCTCGTGGCGAACAGCGCGTCAGCGCTGTGTCCGCCAGGAGATCTTTTGTTACTGACTCTGCTTCCCAGGAGACAGCACCTGGCCGCGTGCATTGCCTCTTCAAGGAGGCGATTTCCGCGGGCCACGCGCTCGCGAACGCGCTCAGCTGCTGTCTCCTGGGAAGCACCAACACCACACACGCATGCGCAGAAACAGAGACACACACACACACACACGAGCGCCCATGCACGCACGCACCCACACATACAGAGAACCCACCCCCGCCGTCGCATACACACACACACACACACACACACACAAGTGCACCGAGCGCCCGCCCACTTACCGCTACTCTGGACTTCAGCCGCCACCGCTGGGCTCTCTCTAGGGCATAGGAGCTCTGCGTCACCTGCACTGCTTCTATCCGTGGGCGCGGCTTCTCTCTGTGGGCGCATGCGCGGGCTTCCGAAGCCGGAAGTTCCGCCCACGGTAGTTTTCCACACGCGGCCAATATCTGCTGGTGGTGGGTCATATGTTGGGAATGGATCAGAACCAGTGTTCTTCACCTCCACGTTAGGTAATATTTCCAGTTCAGTTTATGCGGAAAGCAGTAGAAGTGTTAATAATAATTGGTCATATTTGTAGTTGAAATGGAGGTACGAGTGGGTCTGCAGGCGGAAGGTAAAGAGGTGTACATCGCCGGAACACA
The DNA here is from genome assembly GCF_964263255.1 of Lissotriton vulgaris. Taxonomy (NCBI): domain Eukaryota; kingdom Metazoa; phylum Chordata; class Amphibia; order Caudata; family Salamandridae; genus Lissotriton; species Lissotriton vulgaris. Next base: position 976,537,823 of record NC_141696.1, on the reverse strand, counting down.
TCCTGATTACTTGAGTATCGTTAAAGGGCGCGAAACTATGCGTGCCAGTCTGACGCAGAGCTTAGCAAAATAACTTAAAATATTTGTCCCGAATTTTATTTTAATAAAAATAAAAGGAACTGTTAACTGTTACCGGGCTGGCTAGCTATCAGAGGCGCTGCTGCCCCTCAGGGCGCCCTCCTTATTCTCAAAACGTGGGGCTTGCCCTAAAAGGGAGCTGGTTGCATTGGCAGCGCAGTTATACCACCAAGCTCTTTACTTGTTTATTGTGATGCAAATGTTTTCTTTCTTGATATCCTCCTTGACATAAGGGGGGTGATGACGTCTTACAGAGCTTGGAACATTGTCTTGGTCCTCAGATCCATATTTTGCTGCCCTGTGAATCAGCCGTGTTTTCCGAGATGCCATCGAAGCACGAGAATGACTGTTAGACCTCAGCACAATTCCTGACGTTGTTACTCATTCTACCCCTCCCACAAGCTTTTCTTGGCTTTAGTTTGTAAATGTAGGTTCTGGCCCAGCATAAAAATCGAACATGACAAATCTGCTTATGAATAGTATGGTGCTGTTTTCCCGCCCCAGACTTTTTACGCTTGGTGGAACACAACAGTAAGAGGGGTTGTCTGAGTTCTATGATTCCACCTGAAAGTTTGTACGTCTTTTTCGTTCATCAGTTGAGTTTGCACATTATTTCCCTGGATGGAGACTTAAGCAGTGTTGCAAGAGATGGGATATACTCCGGGGATTTGGTCCATGCCCATCATTCCGAAGCAAATTACTCTTGGTATGTGCTGGGGTCATTTGCTTGTGACAAAACAATGTCCCTGGCTTGAGTATTGGTTGGCAGAATTGTGCCTAATAACCCCACTGAAACCGGAAGCTCTTGTTTGAACACCCGCCATTAGAAAGATATTTATTATTTTCCCGCTGTAACTAGGGCTGTACTTTGACGTTTGTTTTGGATTTTCTTAGATTTTCTTTTTTATGATTGCATTTCTGTAAATTTACTCTTTAATTACATTACATTGCGCTATCTATTAATATGCCAGTGGCTGTGGTTGACCAATCGGGCGTGTGCCCATTCAGCACAAGGCGAGGGTGGAATGTAGTACAGGACGCCACTCCTTTAGGTAGTGGAGTCTGTTTTTTCCACTCTCTTGGCACATCTGAGTACGTGTTCGGGCCGGAGGAGTCACTCCTGTAAGTAGGTTAGAGACCTGCTTGTGAAATAAGGTGTGTCATGGCCTCGCCTTCATCCGTCTCATGCTCTAGGCAGTTTGCTGACTCCATCGTTTTGCAATGCGAAACACCCCCTTGTGTCATGTTGTGTTCTTTTCCAAGCTGGGCTCTGTAGCCTTTATGACGGCATATCCAGCACATTTTTGGGTGTTACACAAGGCTATAATCTGTATTTGTATCTTTCTTTACGCGAATAATAACAGCTGTGAGCCCGTGCATGAGGTGCATCATCAGAGCTTTGTGAATAATAACTGCGTCAGCCCCGTGGTGAGGTGCATAATAACTGCGTCAGCCCCGTGGTGAGGTACATCATTACAGCTGCGTGAATAATAACAGCTGTGAGCCCGTGCATGAGGTGCATCATCAGAGCTTTGTGAATAATAACTGCGTCAGCCCCGTGCGTGAGGTGCATCATTAGAGCTGCATGAATAAAAACAGCTGTGAGCAACAGCACTCTTGCACACACTCAAACTGCTCACCAATTCAAAGTATGCTAAAAAATGTATGCAACGCATTGTCATGCCAATAACTCAAACTTTAATGCTGCGAGACCTATTGCATTGCAAATGCTTGTTATTTCTTTTGTACTAAGTGGGTGTCAGACTTTGTTGTTTCTTCTAATTACATCTCATGTGATAATGTCTTAAGCAGAATCCAGCATGTGAAGTGGTACATTGCAGCTGAGATCAGAAAAACATAGGTGGGGGGAATACTAAGAAAGTTAAGGAAGTTCAGTGTGCCAAAAATAAGACTGATGGTTTATCCATTTTATGGGACTCCCACTAGGCTACTTTAAGTTGAGTTTGTAAAAAACAAAAACAAAATAAATTAGCAGTGCTTTATAAAGGTGCTCAAATGTGTAAAAGTGAAGCATTTAAATCCCTGTATTCATGGTTCAAATCTGTCTTATTATTATTTCCCACATTCACCAGAAGGTAACAAGAGTAGACAGTGCTCAAACGGCTGCCAGCTGGCAGTAAAATGCAATTACAGGCTATGCAAAGCCTAAGTATACAGTTAAGCAAGCCATGTATATACAGTGAAACAACGTAAACCCCCCACCCTCTCCTACCTACCCTGTGTTGGAATTAGGTAGCCTGGCCTAGGGCAAGACTAACATTTAGAGGCACAGTGTAAAGGTTGCAGACCACCCAAAAGTAACTTCACGCAATAGCACTCAAAAAGAAAAACACTACACCAAAATTATGTGAAAATACGTGTTGCTTTATATAAAAATAATATGCTCTGGGTTGTCAAGTATCAGTAACTCACTTATAAATAGTTCAAATCAGTTTAGATCACTTTCAGGATCAGCAATTACACGTTTTAAATTACCAGCAGATAATCACTTTTTTACAGTACTAACTGTCACTGTACTTCTGGATTCTGATCACGCTTTTTCAGTAGAATAACTGTACTTTAGAATTAATTAGGCTAGATATACTCCGCTAGAATCTTGGGAGAAGACTACACCTCACTATAAGCAAGAGCAAATAACATTACAGCAATAACACTTAAACTGTTAAGCAATTCAGTCAGTCAGGTTCAACATTACAGTTCTTTTGTCATTAAACCAGTTTCAAAGAGAATCACAGTGCAGTTTCTTACAGTTGAATTGAGAAGGTTCGCCTAGGTAATGACTGTACTCAGCTTACTTAAATTAGGAACACAATTCAGTTAATCAATTCACCACAATGGCTAGATCTGGTTTCCTTATGTCACTCTGCAACCTGAGGATAGCAGGGATTAACTGACCAGAAATTACTTTACTGCTTTGTAGGTACTAGCGCCACTCCCCCTGTATTTCCACTCCTTACTTGTTTGTTTATGGCTGGGATCGCCTCGCACCAGGCTTGGTAGGGGACTGCAGGCAAAGGGGGCGGGGAACCAAGGCAGGCGAGGCTCTCACGCCTCACAACGCTCCGAACAGGCTTCCTTGCTCTTTCCTCCCCCCTCGGGCCAGCTCCTCTGTGTGGCGCTCGAGGGGAAGGGTTGCCAAATTCGCACTTGCCCCCAAGCCTCTAACGGGCCTTTCTGCTTCTTCCTCTGGGCTCGGCCCGCTCCTGTGGCGGTGCCCGAGCGGAGGAAGGACTCTGCCTATTTCTCCCCTCCCGCTCGCGCCGGCTCCTTTCCGAGGCGCTCGAACGGGGAAAGGGAGAGACGATGCCTGACTCCTCAGTTGCTCCCGGCGCCTCACAGACTAATCCCGCCTCCGTCTTCCTGGAGAGGCGTGGCGCGGGCGGGCATGCGCGAGTGAGCAGTGGCTGGCTCCGGAGTCTGCTCCACTCGGCTTCCTCCAGCCCCGCCCTCAAACGACCGGCAAACCTGCTCTGCTCACCGGAACAGCGCTGACAGGACACGGCGCTTTCAGCACACGGAGTTGATCCGCTTCACGCAGAGCGCGGCAGGCGCCCCTGGGGTCCCGTTCCCACAGGGAAGCCTCGCAAGGCTTCCCAGGCTCAGTGGAACCTGCGGGGGTGCTGCCACTTAGCGCGACAAGTGCCCCAGGGGTCCCGCTATCGATGGCACACAGGATGCAGGTTCCTCAGCTCTCTCTGCCGACCCACAGGTGAGGGAACTTGCTACACTCCAAAGGTTCAATTTAGGAAAACGCAGATCTTGATGTAGTCTAATGAAAGACCCTCTTTTCTTCACTATGACGAGGAGGGGGGTTACAGATGGAGAGGCTCCTTCAGAACAAGTCCACAGGGCACTTCCTCAGCACTAGACCCATAACCCTCCTTACTGGACAGATTCAGGACACAGGGGAACTCTTAGGTCAGTTCCCAAGGCAGGGTACTTCACAGCTCCCAAGGTTACTAAAGTTAACCCCTTAACCTTTCTATCCAGGGTCAGCAGGATGGGCTAACCTGGCTAGGACAACAGGACTAGGAGGTGGGAAAGTCTTGACAGGGGGCTACTCTTGTAGAGGGAACCACCCTTCAGAATCCTACCCCTACTAGACCTCAACCTTCACTCTAGCTGCTCCTCACTGACAGACAAAATGGCTGCCCCACATTCCGCCTTATATAGGCTGCCCTTCAGTGGTCCAGAATGGACCAGAAGGTTCTGGAATGCCCTATGTTGGTCTATGGCCAGGTTCTGTTGGTGACAGTTGGGACAGTTGGCGGCCACCATTTTAGGTGGTGCCAACTTTCCTGTCAGAACAGGCCTCTGGGCCTAAGGTAAAAGATTATGAGGGGGGAAGAAAACACCTATCCCCCTGACCAACACCTGCAAAAAGTCAGTAGACACAAAAATTAACAAGAGTATGAGGGGCAAAAAGGGGACAAAATAAATAAAAATTAGGAGGGACTTCGCCAAAAAGCCAGACAGGTCTAACACCCTGCATTAGGCTCTGAACATCTTACATCACCGTACCCTCATGTTGTTCCCGGCAGGAGGTACTGCATCCTCTGGTAAACCGTAATAGGCGTAAGAATCTAGGACATTTAAGCTCACGGAACTGCTGCACTAGCAGTGTCAGAAAGGGGAGCCAAGCTTCCTTGAAATCAGCCCTCTTCCCGGCAAGTGTGAGGGTTATTTCTTCCATCCCCAGAATATGCCATAACTGGGACAGCCAGCCTGTGTGTGTGGGTGTTTGCTGAGTTCTCCAATGTGTCAAGATGTTCTGTATAGCGGGTCCCAGCGCTAACGCTATTAGTCGGCCCCTCCTGGATTTCAGTGGGTACATCTGTGGGTCTGGTACCCCCAACAGAATATGAGCTGGAAATCTGAGTTGTTGAGTCTCTAGATGTTTGTCGATATCATCCAGAACTTGGACCCAGTAGTAGCTGATCAGGGGGCAGTCCCACAGCAGGTGTATTAATATGCCTGTCGTACCGCTGCCTCTGACGCAGTCTGAGCTAGTGGATGAGTCTCTCCAGAGTATAGTACCAATAGGTAATCACTTTTGTGAGAGCTTCTGTCAGGGCGATGTTATTGGCCGTGTGGCGAGCTCTATAACACAAACCTTCCCACTCTTTGTTGCTGAGGGATCTCCCTAAGGCTCGTTCCCATCTACCCCTACCCGCATTATGTGTATGTATGTTGCGCTTATTCAACATTTTATATATATCCGAGACTATTCCTTTATCTGAGGATTTTGACAAAAGCCATTTTTCATAGCCAGTGAGGTGTCGGCTGGCTGCGATTCTATTATGTGGTTGTAGTATACAGTGCCTGAGTTGTAGGTACTGAAGGTGCTCTGTTTCTGGAATGCCAAAGTCAGCCTTGACCTGCAGAAATGAGAGTACCCCTTCGACATCAAAAATGTAGGCTATAGAACGGCACTGGGATTGGGGCCATGCCATAAAGCTTGTCTCCCCCATACCTGGCCCAAAGTTCGGATTATCTAGCAATGGGGTTTGTGATGATGGGAAGGAAGTAAGATTGTGTTTAATATTAGTCTGATCCTATGTTGACATTGTTGTCCGCGTGATATCTGAGACATATAGGCTCTGGGGTCTATGGGCTTTCTTTAAAAAGGGAATTTTCATTAGTGAGGTACATGCCACAGCTCAGTCTTGAAACAGCCAATGCTTCCCTGATTCTGTTCGGTTCCATTCCACTAAATATTGCAGCTGAGCCGCTTAATAGACAGCTGTAGATCAGGAACTCCCACCCTCAGACGTGGGCAGGACACTAAGGCTCCTTTTGATCCTGGGTGATCGACCCTGCCATATATGTTGTACGATCTCCGATTGCAATTTGGGGCTCATGCCCGGGGGCGGGGGTATCAGGAGTGCTTGAAACAAGTAGAATATTTTAGGGAGGTCTGTCATTTTGATGACAGCTATTCTACCCAACCAGGAAATCGGGTGAGGCTTCCAGCGATGTATGTCAGCACGTACTTGCCGGAGAAGAATGGTATAGTTAGTAAGAGCAGTAGTGTGTGTAGAGGCGGCTATTTGAAATCCAAGATAAAAGATAGTGTCTTGAGACCATTGGAATAGGTGATGCCTTTGAAGTCATTCCACCGTTTGCGGGGGAAGAGAGAGATTAAGGGCAACCGATTTTTCCACATTTACTTTGAACCCAGAGGCTTTGCCAAACTCATCAAGTTTCTGCGGAAATGCCCTCAGAGACATGTCGGGTTCTTTGAGAGTCACTAAGACATCATCTGTGTAGAGGCTTATAATGTGTTCATCCCCCCATAGGAACTCCCAGAATCTGTGAATGCATTCTTACCCTGTGTGCCAACTGCTCCATATATTGAACAAATAGCAGGGGCGATTGGGGGCACCCGTGCTTTGTGCCCTGGGCTATCTGGAGCAGGGCCTATCTGTGGCCATTGGCTTGCACCATCGCTCTGGGAAGCGATAACAATTTAAGACCTGGGTGCGGAATCGTTCCCCAAGCCCAAAATGCGACAGATCCCCCTCCAGGTAGGGCCAAGGCACCCTGTCAAACGCCTTTTCGACGTCTATTGCCATCATCATGTAACTGTCTGGGAATCTGGATACCTTGTTCACTATGTGTAGTACCCTCCTGGTGTTGTCGCTCATCTGTCTCTGGGGGATAAAGCCTGCCTGGTCGGATTTGATCAGAGCTGGCATGTATTGACCCAGCCTCTTTGCTAGTATGCCTGTGTACAGTTTTAGATCTATGTTTAGCAAGGAAATTGGCCAGTAACCACTACAGCGTGTTGTATCTTTTCCTGGCTTGGGGATCACTTTTATTATGGCCTCAAGCATGGAGGTCGGAATAGCACCTGGGGTTGCTAAAGAGTTGAAAAAGCTTGTCAGGAGGGAGGCGATTTCCGGACAGAAGGATTTGTAGAAAGCGGTGGTGGAGCCATCTGCGCCAGGCGATTTGGCCAACTTCAATCAAGAAAGTGCCGAGATCACCTCTTCAATTCGGATCTCTTCGTTGGGAGTGTGACTTGATCCGGTGATAGTCTGGATGTCTAAATGTTAAGGAGATAGTTAGTGCTGTCCATGTTGCTTAGCATTTGTCTCAAGTATAGCCATTCATAGAAGTCTCTGAAAGTCTCGGCTATCCTAGCGTCTTCTGAGGTTAAAAGTCTGTTTGCCAGTAGTCGTCCACATTTATCCCCCCCACGTAAAAGGAGTACAGCAGCCGGAGGGCGGTATATTCCGCTTTGTCTAAGTCTAATGCCTCCAGTTGGGCGCGAGCTGCCAACAATTGTCACCATTCCCTGGACACCCCAGTCCTTTTGTGTATACTTTCTAGCTCCCTGACCTGTAGGGACAGGCTTTCTTTTTTTTCCTTCTGTAGCCTATTGTCCGCTGCCGAGATCGCTATGAAAGCTCCAAATACCACTGATTTAAAGGCACCCCATAGTGTGGCTATAGCAGTCTCCGGTATATTATTGCGGGATAGGTAGTCCTCTATAGTGCTTTTTGTTTGTGCTACAATCTCTGAACGCTGTAGTAGCGTGTCTTGAAGTCTCCACTGTCTGTGGGGCATCGTCTTGGGCGGGAACAAAATGTCTGTAACCACCGCTGTGTGATCGGAGCAGAAAGCTGTGAGTATTTCAGTGTTTATCGCCGAGGTGTGTATGTCCCTGGTGCCCACCAGGTAGTCTGTCTCCCATGAGTTTTATGTGCTTTGGAGTAGTAAGAGTATTCCCTTGCATGTGGATGAGATGCACTCCAGAAATCAATTAGGCTAAGGTTTTGGAGCTGAGAGAGCCCTTCCCTGGACAACGTGCCCACTTGCCCGAGTCATTGCGCAGATCTGTCCGTCATATTGTCAAAAACAAGGTTGAGGTCTCCGCCTATTAAAATGTGTCGTTCGTCTGTAGCTAAGACCTCTCTCAGCGCGTTGTGCACAAAGCCCTCTTGCCCTTCATTCGGAGCATAAATTGTGCCTATTATGAATCCCGTACCCCAATTGCAAAGTGATATGCAAGCAGTCTATTCCTAATCTCCGCTTCTTTCTGGAGCACTCTACCCTTAAAGGTGCGAGACACTAAAATAGGCACCCCTGCTGTTTTAGTTGGACTAGAAGAAAACATCTGATTAAAGAATGTTCTTGTTTTGAGTCTATGACCGTCCCTGGCCAGGAGATGGCTTTCTTGCAACAGGCAAATATCTATTTGCGTCTGTTCCAAGTAAAGAGAGCACAGCCCGACGTTTAATCTGGTCATTAAGACCCCTCACATTCAGGGAGAGGATTTAAGTATAGAGGACTGCATAAGTGGAGGTAAGACCTGCACTCCTGCTGCAAATTCCCTTGTCTTCCGGCCTCCAGCGTGCCCCGGTCAACTCTTTCAGTACCTCTAGTGTGTGTTCAGTAAGGTGAGTGGGAGTGTGCCTGGGTGACGGAGGTCACAAACATTATCCCCTAAACATATGAAATAAAAGAATATGAAACATAAGAACAAAGTCCCCTTGAAAACATAAACAAGTTTACCCAGCGTGAAGTCTGCCGGCAGTCCAATGACATCTTGGGGCCATTCTGGAGAAGACATGGGGTTCATATTATGACCAAGTTTCCTCCGCCCCCAGCGCCTACCATACCTGATGCCTTGAGAGTCCTCCACAGCTGGCCCTCATCCCTCGCCAATGCCAATGGTGTAGTGTCTAGTGCTGCTTGCTGTCCTCTTGCAATTTCGGCTGTGTCTGGTCGGCTCAAGTTGCGACGCCTGCCCTGTCTCTGCCAAAGGGGACAATGCTCCTCCCGTGCTAGGGAACCTCGACCTCAATGCCCATGTTCTCTGGGTGGATCCAAATCCAACAGCTGGCAGGTTTCCTTCAGTGAGTGCAACTGCCTGAGCCTTCCCTCCCACCGGAAGATGACTAAAAAGGGGTGGCCCCAAGAGTAACCAATTTTCTGGTTCTATAGATGGGTGGTCATTGGGCAGAAGTCTCTGCGCTTCTGCATAGTTCGGGCAGATAAATCTTGAAATAGAGTAGGTTTCTGATCTTTAAACGTGATATAGTGCATCGCTCGTGCCTTGCGTAGTATTTCCTCCTTGGTTTGGAAGTCATGTATGCAGACCAAAATGTCTGCCGGCGGGGCCTTGTCTGAGCGGGATGCACCAACTCTGTGTACTATGTCCATCTTAAGCTCTGTGTCCCAAGGCTTGCAGAGTATGTGGTTAAAAAGTTCTTTCACAAAACTGGTGAGATCGGATCTTTCTGCCTTTGACACCACTTCCCATATGCGGATATTGTTTCTGCGGGATCGGTTTTCAAGGTCCTCCAGGTGTGTTTGCAGATCCACATGATGTTCTTGGAGGCAAATGACCTCTTGCCTCAGGACCTCGGCCTCCTCCTCTCGCGTGTCGCTTTTATCTTCCAATTCCATCACTCTATCACCGAGAGTACCTGTATCCCTCCTAATCTTCTTTATTTCGGCCATGAGGTTTCTCTTGACTGTCTGGAGGTCCTCCTTGAGCGAGGAGAATACCATGTGATCGGATCCTCCGCCGCTGTGCTCGCTGGGCCCTGTTGTGCTTCATCTGTGGCCGGTTGCTCCGTCTTCGTACTACCACTGTGCTTCAACAGCATATCCTTGAGGGAACGGTCCTTCTTCCCTCTTCCAGGGGCCATTACTCTGCGCTATTCCCCCTCAAGACGAGGAGGGAGTCCGCTAGCTCCACGGCCCATTTGGCATTGCGCAGATTCAGGGCAGCCCAGGCTCAAGCGCCAGGGTGTGTTGCCATGTCTCAGCCTCACACCCTCTATCTAAGGCACCAGGAGGAAGCTATGGGGCGGTAGTGTTTTTCACTGCTGAGTGCCCGCTAACTTCCCTCTCTCCAGGATGTGTGCCACGTACTTCCACTGCCGCCGATCATACTCTGGGCTCAAGTCTCCAGTTGCTGCCTCCCACTCGGGACCAAATCTGCTCTCTTTATTGCCACCCAGGTGTGTACTATGGACACATCTGCAACCCCCAAAGTTAGCCCATAAGCCACTGTCCTTTGCCTCCAAGGCTGCCACTAATACACCTCCTTCTCTTCAGTGGGTCCGGGGTATGGCGCTACCCACTCTCTCACCAGCACACCTCACTTTGCACGACCCCAGTGTCTTAGGGCCCACCAAGCCGCCCTCACACAGGCCTTTCGATGGTTCATACTCACGCACTGCCTGTGGTCCTGTCTAGCCTCCGCTTCCGGCAGCATGATGCTGGTCTCCAGTCCGGTTTTCTGCGATATCCCAGGGCTCCTGGGGCCACCGCTAGATGCACTGCCCCTCCGGCACCAGTATGCACACTTGCGGTCCTCTCGCCGACAGACTGGGTCCTACACTCCTATTGTCCAGGACCCTCCTCCTGCATCAGCTGGGTATTGGGCCTCTTGGGGCTGCTGTCCTTACAGGGAGCCCCGTTCCTCCCGCTAATGCTCCAGCACCACTGACCACGGAGAGGGACTCTTTGCGTGCCACAGCTCACCTCACATGCCACCATCAGGGAGCCTTCCTCAATACTTGCTGTAAGCACGTGTCCGGCAGCCTACTCTGCAGTCAGCGCTTCTTAGGCCCAATGTCGGTCCTCTTCGGTTTTTCAAGGAGGCCGCCCTGCACGGGCTCTCCCTGTGCACCCTCGTGCTACAGCCACAGGTGCTCGGAGGTCCCTGCTCCTCTGCTTCGGCGTTGGGACACTCAGGTGGCCCCCGTCACTGTCCACCACACCGTGGTGGCAACCAATGAGTCTGTGCTGCATCTCCGCTGCCCTCTGTCTGCCAATAACGGGTCAGACCCGCCAACCGCTGTCTCGGTTCTCCATTTTGTCCTGAGTCGCTGCTGGGGCGGAAGCTAAAGATTACGGCGGAGCCAGGGCCGCAGAGCGGCCAGGGACAGTGCTAAATAGCGGAGGTGGGTGTGAGAGACAGCAAGATGAATCCTACCTTGCCGCCATCTTGGCCATGCCCCCTTAAATCCCTGTTTTTAGTTTCATTAGGGAGTAATATTAATACTTAATAATTAGAAAAATCCCACCTTTCTCTGGCAGAAAATTTAAAAAATATACCTGTCTTCCTCTCTGACATTATTTGAACTCAATGTAGAGAAAGCTCTGGAGGTCTGCTATGTCAACAATGATATGATGGTTGCAACACAAGGTCTGAGTTAAGTGTGTATGCAATAATTTTTTTATTGTTCAGTTCTCTTTACCACTTAGGGCCTGAATATGAGTTGCTTGTAATATTCCGACTGGTGTGTAAACACCTGTTCACTCCTGGGTCAGCATAACGAGATAAAAGGAAATTAACACATCTAAAAATTAGTGGCTGCATTATATACCTCAAGCTTTATTACATTTTGGCTAATCCTGCTTTCATTTAACACTGGATATGTGTACGTATTTACCGTACCATGTAGATTTGTGTGTTAAACACCAAAATCTGCATGTTATTCCATAATAATTCATAATAGGTGCTATTTATCACACCAGATAAACATGAATCTGGGGTATTGGTATTTGCCAGGTGCGATAAAGGCACATATACTTATATTCAGGCCCAATTATGTTAAGAAAGTATGGATATATTGTTGTCACAAGTCGAGGTATCAGATGATAGAATAATCCCTTGTTCTACATTATCCATGCTCGACTCCATGCTTTTAATAGAGAGCACCGTGGAGATGGTATAAATAAACATCAAGTATCCCATACTTCATTATTAAAGGATATACAATGTCAGCTTGTTTTATTAAATCTAAAATGTTCTGTTAGGAAATATCCCTCTCCTACTGATGTGCCTTTATCCTGTTCAGTAAAACATGAAATATGTATATTTTGCCAGTCTATAAGGTTGTGAGAAGACCTTGTAACATGGCAACATTAAGGCTACTGTAGATCCTTATTGCCCATGAAGAAGCACTCTAATAAATCATGTTTTCAGTGTTTTAGATCTGAGTTAGCTCATTATTGAGCAAGAACAAGCTCTAAGGGGCCGATTATGAGTTTGGCAGTCTTTGCGCCATCCTGTCGTGGTCACAAGAAGACCACTGTGCCGGCGGTCTTCCACCCACCCTTTTATGATGCATGAACCCTGAATCGCCGGCTTCGTTGACGGAGTCTGTCCCACCTAGGCCCCGGCAGACTGCAATTTTGGTGAGGTGTGCTCGGTTGCCGTCAGGGCCGGAGGTTCCTGCTGAGCTGATAACAAAAACACAGTTGTACTGGCGGTTCCAGTGGCCATTGGATGGATACGAATACAACACAACTGATGTCCAATGGCCAAGTGGATACACCTGCAATTCATACTGTAAAACACACCCTATTTCAGACCATGATCCTTTGCAACTCCCCTGCAGCATAGCAACTCAGACCTCAATTTCTGGTGAGAAAAGGCAGCCCTTTTTTACCCCATCCTTTTACCACTCCCCACACACTTTTGTTGCACATTTTTCTCACATCCCTTGGTGTTTATTTTTTTTAATTGTCACCTATTTTAATTTTGACTTATTTCACACCCAAAAAAATCCACTTTTTTTCAGAGGCTGAGTTGTTAGTCATGGCGGAGGAAATGATAAGAGTAGAGCCACAATTGTTTGGAACCAATCCGGCTCTTAGTAAGAAAAGGGAAATGTGGCCCATAATAGTCAACAGAGTGAATGTTGTAGGTACCACCCTGCGCACACAGGAGATAATTAGGAACCAGTGGAAAAACCTGAAGAGTAAGGTGCATTACCCGGCCACCAAACAACACATGGAGGCCCAGAAAACTGGTGGTGGGCCTCCAAGAACCCCAATACAACTGTTTCCCTGCAAAGCGAAGGTCTTGGCCATCCTACATTCTTGGGGCTCGACAGGAATACCTGGGGGATTGAAGTTTTGCTATTGTGTTGTGTACCTAGTTTTCTAACATGCAATCCTCAAAATATCAGCGATGTAGGTTTGTCTGTGTTAATGTGCATTGTTGCATATAAGATCTCATACATCAATCTCCATTACATGCCACATGTTGGAATAGTGTTTGTAAGTGTATTACTATAGAAATATCATTCCAGGACCCAGGATATGCGTTAATATGTAAATGTATGGTCCATTCTAGTTGCATTTTGCCAACAGGTTTGTAACGCTACCCATTTTGCATGTGTTGGGAAGTAGAGATTGAAATACCAACATCTACTATGAGTCCCTGTTTAAGTAGTTCAAAACAAGATGAAATTGGGATTTTGCCCATACTCACTTGTCTGACATTTTACAAGTGATGTTCATTTCTCATGGAGTTAAGCATTTCGAGTTTGGCATGTGACACTGTTCTTGATGAGTTTGTAGAGTAACAGCACGTATATTTTTTGTGCACGTATATTCTGGGGTAGTTATATATGATGGTGGGTCACAGTAGTGTTTTGGGCTAATTTGCATATTTTTCACTACACATTTAGGTAAAGGGGGTATGATTTTGCATACTTAGGTACTGCATTGTATATTAAAAGTTTTATGTGGGATCTTTACCCCTTAAATGCTAATGGGCCTTTTTGTTAAATTGCAGTTACCCCTGAAGAAGAGCTTCCAGCCCGAAAAACATAGGGTTTATAGTTGCACAAGTAACCAGGATATATTGTTGATTCCATCGTGCTGCATGATAAAGCCTGGATTGGCATGCATGCAGCATTAAAAGCATGGATTTAAGCTGCCTCTGTTATGCATTGTGAAAGTTTGAATCATATGGAATTAAAATGAATTACATAATGAAAAAATGAACTACAGTTTTCATTAAAGTTATCTACGCTGTGCAGCTTGCCACTGGAGCGAAACACTGCCCCAGCCTATTTTGGATTTTAACAAAGGTGCTCACTGGGACAGGGTATACAACAAGCGAGCACACACAACTTGCTTTGAGTATTGATCATGTTGAAAATGGATAAATCAGAGTGCATGGACTTCTTATTTATGATAGTCAATTTTTGTCCCTCGTCTATTGCACCCAAAGGTTGAATGAAAATATTAAAACGAAATATCATATAATCACGGAGCCTCCCTGGGGACATAGAACTTTATTAAACATCAAAAAGAGTCATTCTCAAGCATTGAAACATGAATTCAACCAATGGAGGGGATTGTTATAATAATAATTTGCACTTCATTGATGTATGTTAGTAAATAAGTGTAATTGTAGGTCAATGTTGTGGATTACATTTCTGTTTATTTGAGCAAAGCACTTCTCTTGCTTTTCTGTTCTTGAGGATTTTTCTCTGTTTTGGTATTCCAAGGATCATGTGGTTCTTGAGGGTGGTTCTGTCTGTAAGACACACGTTTTTCAAAGAAGCAGCACTGCGTAAGTACCTGACATCTCCTCTCAGACTACCTCTGAGCTGTGCTGCTTCTTTGAGCCTTAGGCCTCTCGAGTGTGCATGGTGTGCATGCATAAAAGGCAGGGATACATTAAATAAGTCCTGACAAAGGCCCCAGACCTGAATGGGCATGGAGTGCGGGTCTAAACATGTTGGCACAAATACAGAAGGTTTCATTGAACAATTATATTCAATAAGAAACCACAACAAACCTTTTTATCCATACCCCAGGTACCCTATGAATAAAGGTAACCTTTGGTATACCTGTAGCCATTTTAACAGTATATTTTCATCTGGACCCCTGCTTATCCAGTTTGATTTAATCTACAAACTCCCATTCTATCTTTGGTTGAGTTTGTCCTGGTGGTGCCATCCTACCAGGGTGTGGTTAGTCACCGATGATGAAGCATGTTACGGTAAGTGAGTGAGGCATCTACTCCAATATCTTTGGATGTCCAAGAGGTTTAAAGAGGAACCTGTTTGATAAGGTTCACAAGGATTTAATCTCCCAAAATCGTTAAATATTCCAGTTTCTTTTGTGTGTGAGCACTCAGAGACATGTCTGCCGACTTAGCTTTATGTTGTCCTAGTCTCCTAAAATGAAACTATTGATGTCATGAGTTACACCATACCAAGTGTGGCTCAAATATTTGTGAAGCATGAAGATAACTCAGCTTATTAGAAGTGGCAGGTGATCCATTGACTCTGCACTGCTAACATGATTACCAATGTTAAATATACAATCAAGTAGTGTGATCGCCTGTTTTGTACACACCTAGGCCTTGGAATGCTAAAATACAGATGTTACCTTGCCACTGTGTTATCGTAAATGTTTAAAAGATGTTATGTTTATTCGTTACTCAAAATGCAACATATCAGAACATCTAGTGAGCTGCTTAATTCAAGTGCATGTATTTAATGTCTCCAAATGTCTTGTTAACAAGTTCAGTACCACTGAAATATATCACAAGAGTAATCTTTACCTACTTTGTTTTTTTTAGGTTTTTACTTACTGTGTCACAAAATATTTGGATGTAGTTACCACACAACCTCCAATACCTTTGTTCTCTATTTCACAACAGGTCAATCTGGAAGAGCACCTAGCCAGAGCTTGGCCACTGAAGAGAATGCCATTCAACCTCAAGATCAAGCCCTCAGTGATGACACATTTCTGGAGGTCTGGACATGGATGATGGTGTTGGTGCATCTGATCAGCCTAGGCATACGGCAACAGTGAGTATCACTGTGCCCACACCAACACCTCCCACCCCAGCTGCAACATCTCAGCCAAATGCAGTCCCCCCAACCTGTATACCTAGTGCACTTGCATCCATTGTGTGCCCCCCAGACCTGGATACTGAGGTGACAATACTTAGCCCAGCTAGAGAGGACCCAGGACCCAGTGGGAAAGTGCACCCTGGGCCAAGGGCACATGAAATGTGGGGGTAGGAGTTATAGGTGCGGTATTGTGTGCCAGCTGAGTGGGGCCACTCTCACCCAGGCCACCATCGACAAAGTCTTGGGAGTCTATTAGGACTTCTAAAGCAAGATAGGCAAGGTACTAACCGAAATCTGGGAGATGAATCTGCTGCAGAGGGATATACACCATGAGATGCATACTCATAACACCAACATGGGCTCCCTCATAGGGGTTCTGCAGGACATTCACAAACACCTGTGCGTGGCTTTTCCTGCACCATTTACCTCTTCCTGTGGTCAATCAACATCAGGCCCATCAACATCTGTTGCAGCCACAGGAAGGGAGGTCCTGTCAGAGGAAGACACTCCTGTAGACATACCATTACCCGCAGCTGTGGATCGCCTTCACACTATGGCACAAGGCTCCTGTCACAAAAATTAAACCTCAACAGGAAGCACTTACAGATAAATAAAGCAGGTGCACGTGTTGAAGCTCAAATTCAGTAACGTTTTAATCAGCCCAAAACATTAGTGAGCACGGTCGAGGCTGGGCAGGTGTGCTTTAACCCCATCCCTGCCGTTGGAAATTAGCTGTAATACTCGAGGGAGGTCTTTGCATCCATGAGTTTCTAGAGCGCGATCCCCTTGTAGTTCCTGTGGCCAGGAGGCTGCTTTCTCCTCACCTGCTGCCCTGCTCAATCTCTGACCCTTTACACAAGAGGCATGTGCACACACATAGAAGCCCAGCACCACACACTAGCAGTATCAAACGTTTTTCCCGCCCTTTCCCAACTATGATGGACAGCTCACTCAAGGAACCTCGGCGCCTTTTGGCGCGATGGCAAACTTACAGGCACACATGGTCACTGGGGACAAATCATCTGGCCCTTTGCGCAGCTGCAGTGTAGGAAAATTCGCCCATGCTTAGTTTTGTACACCCAAAGGCTGTGACAGTCATTGTCAGGAACAGCCCAGTCCCCTTTGTACTTCCAAACAGCATCATATACCCGCAAATTTCACAACTCTGAAATGTCCAAATTAAGATACCATGGTGAAGGTACCTAAAACAGACTAAAACAAAGACATTAGCTATCCAAACATACATAGAAAACAAATCACATAATCAACTTATGGAGAACACTGTCCATTACAAAAGGTGAAAACTAAAAAGTGCGATACAAACAAAATGACCTTGTGTCAAAACCTTCCTCAACAAACATCTTTCAGCTGGATTTTCCAGAGCATGACCTTCCTAATATATTACCTAAACATACTCCTCACATCTTCACAACAAGTGTTGCAGTAACAGTCAAAATTGGGATATCTCACAAAATACTTACACTCATGAGAAGTTGTCGAGGAGATCTTGACGCAAGTCAGCAACTTCTTTTTCACCACAATCATCATCATTTGGCATTTAAGGATCCTCACCCGGTGACACTTCATTTCCTCCATCCTCTGCGATATAAGGGATGTTCCATCGCAGGGCAATGTTGTGGAGCATGCAGCTGGCTATGATGATCTGACACACCTTTCCGGGTAAGTAGAGAAGGGATCACCCAGTCTTGTCCAGACATCTGAATTTGGCATTCAGAAGCCCAAAAGCCCACTCCACTGGCTGCTGTGTTCTTGCATGGGCCTCATTGAAACAGACTTACCCTATTGTTGTTGGATTCCTCAGCCAACAACCATGGACAGTTGGGATACATTGAGTCTCCCAGATGGAAGACAGACACAAGTGCAACAATAAGTTACACACTTTCTGAATATACTACCTGACATTACCCACACAAAGTTACGACGGTTCATTCTTACCAACAAGCCAGGCCCTCTCTGTTGTGACATTAGCTGGGGTACGGTGCTGTTCGACAGGAGGAAGTTATCATGGACTGATCCTGAGAACCGGGCACAAACATTTGAGATTCATAAATCCAGTAAGCAGTTTTATAGGTTGGAAGTGCTTCCTGTTACATTAAACTTGTTCCTTGTCTTGCGGTGATACTAAAGCATTAAGGGTGCCATCAATGGTTTCAACCGTTTGTGGGAGGTGATCCAATCCATAGAGGTCAACCTTCACATTGGCTAAATCCTCACATCTGGGGAACCAGATGTAGCTGTCAATTTGTCTCATTATTGTTGAAAGCACATCTCGTAGAACACCACTGAAAATTGGTTTTGACATACCACCAAATATAGCCACAGTGTATTGAAAGGAACCTGCAGCCAGAAATGCAATACTGCTATACGTTTTACAGTTGGTAGGATACATGTGTGATTAGTGTTTTGAGGAAGAAGATCATGCTCCAACTGATGACATAAATCTTGTATTGTTTTCCTATTCAAACAAAACTTCTTGATGACATCACTTTCTTCCATGGTCTGAAGGCCTGGAAATGGGCAATAGACTGGAGGCTGTGGTCTCCTTCCAATCCCAGGGTACCAATGTGTGGAGTTAAAACAATGTTGAACATTAGTCACAATATCCAAAGTAACACATATGAAGAGTAAGCCAAAAGTCATGTGACAAACCATATCTTGTTCAGAAAGCATTACACATCATTCACATAAAAAATTGTCTACTGGTCAACATCCCACATTAATTCCCATTGTGGGCAACACATGTGTCTGTAACCTAAATGTGCACAATATAAATCCAAAATTGTACTATGAGCACCTTAATATTGTATTTTTTGATAGCTCCTGTCAAAATATCGTCAATGGAGGTGTACACTGCACTGCACAAATATAGCATTTATGCATAGTAACGCACTACGCAGATGTTTGTGTCATGGAAATTAAATGGCAATGGAGTGGTACATAAGTAAACATGTAACACCTCATTTGGAGTGGTGGTGACACACCTAATAGTCACCAATACTGTATTTCCAACAGCTAAAATGGTGAATGCATGACCTGGCATATTTGACATTCTGAACCTACCGCCACTGACAGAAGTTGACCGCGCAGTCGGCAGTTTTAATCCACAACAGACATAACCATAGGCTAACGCTGGTAATTGTGACAGGAAAGGGCCAATCGCTGTGTCTATCTCTGCTGATTACCGTGTACGTGGGGTACATGTATGCCATAGTTTGAAAAATAACTCACTTGCATCCTGACACTGCTGGTAACAAGACCTCCTCCACTTCAGCTATTGTTAGCCACCTCTGGGAGCAATCATACCAGGCCAATCAGGTGAGCGGGCCCGTGCCTTCTCTGCAGAGGAGTTGGAGCTGCGGGCGGATGAGGCCCTGTCCCTGTATGGCGAGCTCTATGGCTCACTAGAGGAACAGGTAATTATCTGACATACATATGTTACTCTGTGTAACTCCCTCTTTGCATTTTCTTGGTCTACAATGTGACCTGGAGTTCTAGAGTGAGGTCTATTCAGTGTTGTATCTTTTCTTGGCCCCTGCATAGGACACTCATGTTAGGTATTGTTGAGCACTATACATTGTGAATGTAACATCCCCACTATCATGACCTGATACTTCAGTGCATCGACCTACATCTCCAAGGTGTGTGATTTCCTAATGGAAGGCCCCTTACTACCACAGGTCTGTTTTCAGTGTTGCATGAGTATTGCTTGTACTGTACAGCCCAACCTCACTTTGGCACATTAACAGTGGAGATAGTTGGTCGCTACATAACAGATGTTGTATCAGTGAATCATCAGTGTAGGACTTGGCCTTTTTGGCTAAAGTTCCCTAAACCTTTTGCTCTCCCCTAGACCATTTTTCTTATATAGAGTTGCCAATTTAGATGCTTTGGTTACTTTGCCCCTGCTGATCAGTGTCAAAGTACAAGTGTAGCTTATGTAAAATGTCATGGTAACCGGTCCTTGGATGCTTGATTCCGGTCTAGGAAAGACATGGCTTGGTAGTTCGGGCTGGACTGCTCCCATGAGGCACAGGGTCAAGGCTGATTTGCATATGGCATTGTTTGACCTGGGGTGGTGTGGAGCGCAAAGGAATGATGGATTTGGGCCCAGATCTTTGTACTGGGGTGAATGGAAGACATTGTTCTGCATTCTGTCCATCAACTGTATTTTTCGGAATTTTCTCCCCGAGTGGGCTGGGTATGCTCAGACATGAGTCCCAGGCTCTCCACATCACTGGAGTCAAGCTATCCAGGCTGAAGAAGGCTGATAGCCAGAAACCGGTCCTTGGATTCTTGATTCCGGTCTAGGAAAGACATGGCTTGGTAGTTCGGGCTGGACTGTTCCCATGAGGCACAGGGTCAAGGCTGATTTGCATATGGCCATTGTCTGACCTGGGGTGGTGTGGAGCGCAAAATAATAATGGATTTGGGCCAAGATCTTTGTACTGGGGTGAATGTAAGACATTGTTCTGCATTCTGTCCATCAACTGTGATTTTTGCAATTTTCACCTCGAGTGGGCTGGGTATGCTCAGACGTGAGTCCCAGGCTCTCCACATCACTGGAGTCAAGCTATCCAGGCTGAAGAAGGCTGATAGCCAGAAACCGGTTCTTGGATGCTTGATTCCGGTCTAGGAAAGACATGGCTTGGTAGTTCGGGCTGGACTGTTCCCATGAGGCACAGGGTCAAGGCTGATTTGCATATGGCCATTGTCTGACCTGGGGTGGTGTGGAGCGCAAAAGAATGATGGATTTGGGCCCAGATCTTTGTACTGGGGTGAATGTAAGACATTGTTCTGCATTCTGTCCATCAACTGTGTTTTTTGCAATTTTCACCCCGAGTGGGCTGGGTGTGCTTAGACCTGAGTCCCAGGCTCTCCACATCACAGGAGTCAAGCTATCCAGGCTGAAGAAGGCTGATAGCCAGAAACCGGTTCTTGGATGCTTGATTCCGGTCTAGGAAAGACATGGCTTGGTAGTTCGGGCTGGACTGTTCCCATGAGGCACAGGGTCAAGGCTGATTTGCATATGGCCATTGTCTGACCTGGGGTGGTGTGGAGCGCAAAAGAATGATGGATTTGGGCCCAGATCTTTGTACTGGGGTGAATGTAAGACATTGTTCTGCATTCTGTCCATCAACTGTGTTTTTTGCAATTTTCACCCCGAGTGGGCTGGGTGTGCTTAGACCTGAGTCCCAGGCTCTCCACATCACAGGAGTCAAGCTATCCAGGCTGAAGAAGGCTGATAGCCAGAAACCGGTCCTTGGATGCATGATTCTGGTGTAGGAAAGACATGGCTTGGTAGTTCGGGCTGGACTGTTACCATGAGGCACAGGGTCAAGGCTGATTTGCATATGGCCATTGTCTGACCTGGGGTGATGTGGAGCGCAAAAGAATGATGGATTTGGGCTCAGATCTTTGTACTGGGGTGAATGTAAGACATTGTTCTGCATTCTGTCCATCAACTGGGTTTTTTGCAATTTTCACCCCGAGTGGGCTGGGTATGCTCAGACGTGAGTCCCAGGCTCTCCACATCACTGGAGTCAAGCTTTCAAGGCTGAAGAAGGTTGATAGCCAGAAACCGGTCCTTGGATGCTTGATTCCGGTCTAGGAAAGACATGGCTTGGTAGTTCGGGCTGGACTGTTCCTATGAGGCACAGGGTCAAGGCTGATTTGCATATGGCCATTGTCTGACCTGGAGTGGTGTGGAGCGCAAAAGAATGATGGATTTAGGCCCAGATCTTTGTACTGGGGTGAGTGTAAGACATTGTTCTGCATTCTGTCCATCAACTGTGTTTTTTGCAATTTTCACCCCGAGGGGTCTGGGTATACTCAGACGTGAGTCCCAGGCTCTCCTCATCACTGGAGTCAAGCTATCCAGGCTGAAGAAGGCTGATAGCCAGAAACCGGTCCGGGAATGCTTCATTCCGGTCTTGGAAAGACATGGCTTGGTAGTTCGGGCTGGACTGTTTCCATGAGGCACAGGGTCAAGGCTGATTTGCATATGGCCATTGTCTGACCTGGGGTGGTGTGGAGCGCAAAAGAATGATGGATTTGGGCCCAGATCTTTGTACTGGGGTGAATGTAAGACATTGTTCTGGATTCTGTCCATCAACTGTGTTTTTTGTAATTATCACCCCGAGTGGGCTGGGTATGCTCTCACGTGAGTCCCAGGCTCTCCACATCACTGGAGTCAAGCTATCCTGGCTGAAGAAGGCTGATAGCCAGAAATTGGTCCTTGGATGCTTGGTTCCGGTCTAGGAAAGACATGGCTTGGTAGTTCGGGCTGGACTGTTCCCATAAGGCACAGGGTCAAGGCTGATTTGCATATGGCCATTGTCTGACTTGGGGTGGTGTGGAGTGCAAAAGAATGATGGATTTGGGCCCAGATCTTTGTTCTGGGGTGAATGTAAGACATTGTTCTGCATTCTGTCCATCAACTGGGTTTTTTGCAATTTTCACCCCGAGTGGGCTGGGTATGCTCAGACGGGAGTCCCAAGCTCTGCACATCACTGGAGTCAAGCTATCCAGGCTGAAGAAGGCTGATATCCAGAAATCGGCCCTTGGATGCTTGATTCCGGTCTAGGAAAGACATGACTTGGTAGTTCGGGCTGGACTCTTTCCCATGAGGCACAGGGTCAAGGCTGATTTGCATATGGCCATTGTCTGACCTGGGGTGGTGTGGAGCGCAAAATAATGATGGATTTGGGCCCAGATCTTTGTACTGGGGTGAATGTAAGACATTGTTATGCATTCTGTCCATCAACTGTGTTTTTTGCAATGGTAATTGGTTGGCCATGATTGGTATGCTTGCTTTACTAGTAAAGTCCCTAGTGATGTGCACTGTGTGTGCCAGGGCTATTAATGCAAGGCGCGTGCAGAAGGGAACTCAGGCCTGCTTTGTAGGGCCTGTGCGCAGAATGCTAAGTTAGCATGATGCTGTGACAAGTGCAACCACCTGTCAGGCCTGACTTTCCCTTTTACATATACCCCTGTGGTACCCCAGGTAATCCCTGGGCAGGGTGCAGTGTAGGTAAAAGGCAGGAAATTTTATAAGGTGCGTATCATGTCCTGACAGTGAAAAACACTCCATTTTGTTTTTCACTGCTGAAAGGTCATCTTGCCCATAGGACAGAATGGAGGAGATTGGGTGTTGTGTGTGTTAGCCTATTTTCCTGTACGTTTATAATGGAGAGGTGAAGTTTAGCATGTATGAACTCACAATGTCATAATACATCTTTCTGTGAAGTTGGTTTTGTCACTATGTGTTCAGAAACCACTCTTTTAGGAAGTGGCTGAGTTTTGTGCTCTAAGCATTTCTGTGTGTCTTTGCTGAAATGTGGATTGTCTGTCTGGATCTGAAAGTTGAAAGGAGATGGGAGAGGTCTTGACCCAGGGATGGGTTGAGATGGCACCAGGCTGCCCTGCATCTGGAGAGTAGGGGGAGGAGAAGCCCGGGAGGTGAAAAGGCCTGGGCTGGTGCTATAAACCAATTGACCCATCTGCTGCTTAGTGATTAAGGATCCAGACCCCCAGTATCAAAGGGAGAGAGGTGGCACTGGAAGGGAGACACCCAGAACTGATTTAGGGAGGGGTCAGGGACCCCTGAGCACAAACAAACTTCAAAGACAGTAAGGGGTATAACTATGAGAGCTGCAACCCCTGAACATTGGAATGGAACAGAAATGGATTGTGACTGAAAAGGCTTAGACCCATTCTGTGGCCAAGAGGAACCTCTGCTAAAGAAGGAGCAACTGAAGAGACTGCGGTGGAAAGACCAATCCTTGCTTTGTGATCTGGGGCTGGTCTTCAGTTTCCTGTTCTAAATAAGGGAGAGGCTGTTGGGACAGTGCTTGGAGGCGCTGGGTCCCCTTGCTTGAAGAAGACTGTGGTTTGTGCTGTGTCTTGTAACACCAAGGGCCTGATGTGAACTGGCTCCATCTTTGGAAATACATAATCATAAAAGTTTGCAGAGTAGTTCGAAGCAACGCGGTGTGTGCGTGCTTTTGCAGCTTGATACCCTCAGAAGTTGTTCCTTGTGATCGTGGGCACGCAGTAGTAAGCTGAGTTTCGGATGCGCTGGGTGCGTGTTGTGGTGCAGGCCAAGGCATTGGTGAGGAGTGCCTGGTCGTTGCGGGCACGGGGAGATGAAGTAAGACTCAGACACGCAGGGGGCATGTGGTGGTGCAGGCCAGGGCATTGGTGAGGAGCGCCTGTTCGTTGTGTGCACCAAAAGAAGAAGTGAGTCTCAGATGAACAGCGTGCATATCGTGGTGCAGCCAGGGCTTTGATGAGGAGAACTTGGTCATCGTGTGCACAGGAAGAAGAAGTGAGACTCGGTCGCGCGGAATGGGTGTCGTGGTGAATCGAGGGCAATGGTGAGGAGTGCCTGGAAATTGTGTGCACCTGGGGAAGACTTTAGACTCGGATGCGCAGAGTGTGTGTCGTGGTGCAACCAGGGCTTTTGGTGAGGAGCGCCTGGACATCGTGTGCACAGAGAGAAGAGGAGAGACTCGGACGCGCAGGGTGCGTGTCAAGGTGCAAGCAGAGGCACTGGTGAAGAATGCCTGGTCATCATGAGCACCGGAGAAGAGGCGAGTCTCAGACGTGCAGTATGCGTGTCAAGGTGCAACCTGAGGTGCTGGTAAGGAGTGCCTGGGTCGGGTGTGCACCGCATTTGAAGTAAAGTCTCCACAGTGCTGAGGGCAGGCCTTGATGATCACTGAGACTGCCAGAAGGAGGACCAAGTCATTGGTCCCTGGGAGAAAAACAGCAGCGGCCCGGACCGAGCTTCCAGCACCTAGTGACAGAGTTCTGGATTAAGGCCCAAGTTGCTGAGAGGAGAGAGGGCTCGCGCCCCCCCAGGTAACTTGGATCACCACCTGGGGTGGGGTGCAGGCCCGGAGGGACACTCTTGTCCTCTTGCTTCTGTCAGCTGCGCAAGCCTGTTGCTTCGGCTAAGATCTCGGCCTGTGCTGCCAAAGGAGGGCCAGTACTGGGGCCGGAGTGGGAAGCAGTACTTTTGTGTCATCAGTGATCCATATTGGGGGCACTGTAACGGAGCGCCTAAACTGTTGTATTACACTTTGCATTTTTGCTGCTAACAAACTATGCCTGACCTCATTTGTGCTTGACAAACTACATGCTTGGTGCGCTACGCACTGCATTATTTTTCCCTTGCAGATTACCTAACGTGGCGCATTGCATTAATTCTTCATTGCACAGTATCTGATTATAACGTGGCACAGTACATTATTTCTTTATTGCACAGTACAGGATTGTAGCGTGACGCATTGCTTTGTTTCTTCCTGGTACAGGGCATGCTGGTAGTGATACGCATTGTTGTGTTCTTTCTATTGCAAAGTACATGAATTTGGCACTATGTATGGCATTGTTTCTCTGTGCACAGTACAAGAGAATATCGTTACGCATTGCATTATTTATTTTCTTTGGCAACGTGTGTGATTCTAGCAATACAACTGACCTAACCTTTTGAAAACGGTTAGGAGTGAGCTTAACTGTTGGTTAGAAGCAGTGGTTGGGATTCGAACCTTAACCCACTGGAAAGAATACTACCCATTCTTGCATGTTGATTTTGTAGCGTGTGGTCATATCGTATAACCTCTTATATGAAGTTTATTCTCATTTTATAAAAACTTGTGTGGAGTCAATTTGTGGTGACATCATTGGGTTACTGTGATTGTGGTTGCCCATACTGTACACTTGTGCCTTGGAGATAAGCCTGGCTGCTTGTGCCAAGCTACTAAGGAGGTGTGCAGGGCTATCTCAGACCGTGTCTTTATTAGCCTAACGTTGAAGCGAGGGGTCAGGTACTCCCGCCTCAAGCATTTGGTGGCAGCGGTAAGCGACAAGGACCCCCACTTCCAACAATCAGCTTTTATAAATTCAATCAATCCATTAGGACATACAGTGGTATGTTGATGTAATCTCTGTGGAGAAGTGTGGCTCAATGATTAGAGCGGCAGACCCTGATGCAGAGGTCTAGCCCGGGACCAGGGTTCAATTCCCCGCCTCGGCGGGTCTTGGGCTCAAAAATTCAACGGACCTGATCATTCTCGCCTCAGTGCCTATTCCAATCATGGAGTCCCACTCTGCAACTCTGGGCAATAGCTTGCTTAATCTACACAACGGCCCCCACAACGCTAAAGATGCCTGGCCTCCACCTTGGGGGTGCCCAGAAGTGGACACCTCACAGGGAAAGCCAGGATGGGTTCCACAGCGGTATTCGTACAAGCGCCTTGAGACCCTTGCGGGTGAATAGTGTGCTATATACAAGTATCAATTTACATTTACATTTACAGTGCTACATATGGAAAAAGGTGTGTCAGGTGATATGAGTCGATGCCACACACACAGCATCAAGCATCACCAGTAGTATAATCTCCCATCTATGAGTACATCTATCCATTCATCCCTAGAGAGCAAGCTCTCACTCACACACATGGCAGCTCTTTCGAAGTGACCTCAGTCATAGGATGCAGTCAGTTCTAGGGTACCAGGCTCTATGGCCAGTAGCCATCAAGTCAATGGTCCTGGCTGCAAAGGTGTCAGTGCAGTGATGTGGTATGTTTTAAAGCCTTTATCCTCTGATGGCAGCTAATTGTCAGAATTCATTTAATCAGAAGACATTGCATGGCTAGTATTTTCTAAGTCTTTGATAGTAACACTTGGGCCACAGTGAGAGATACAAATTCACTTGTAGATAGTAAAACATATTATTTCAAGACCGTCGGTGTAGTGTCTTGTGAGTTACAGATGACAGGACCCTTTTGGTCCCTGACAGACTCCGTAGAACAGTGACCTAAGTGCTTGGGTGTGGTGATAGAATTCATGATTTAAACTGTCCAGTCAACGGTTGCAGGCTGAGGGATAAAGATGTGTAAGCTCTATGGGTGGTGTGCTTATTTGCATGTAACCAGGATAGGGAGGACTCTACAACCAGCATGTATTGACCATTTAGCAGATAACAGGATCCGCACACTTAAGCAATAATAGCTTAAAACTCTAGGTCTGCTGCATATCATGTTCAACCTCTCAGTTGCCCTATGCCCTCACTGCTCTCTCCATCCTGAAATTCACACCTTGTCATTTGGTTTGGCCTTTGTTTTAAATGTTCTTCAGGGCCCACGTGTGCCAATTTTCTCAACTAGGCACTGGGATATCAATAACATGGTGGCCTATAAGAGCAGGCCTTTACTTTAATTGAACTTGTTTTGGATTTTGTTTACCAGTGCTCACAGCACAGTCACAGCTTCCAACATCCTCTTCATAAACATTCACACTGAGTTCCACTTTACCAATTCCAGTACAGTTAGTATGAATGGATCAGCCTACAATGCCTTGAACTGATCCTCTACTAAAATGGCTTTAGACATTGCATTGGTGGAGCTCATCAAGGTCTGCTGCCTTCTGCTCCTCAGGTAACGAGCTGTACATGTTGTTTGAAACTGGCATGTAATATCTTGCCGCTGCAACAGCCACTCCATGGTTCTTGTAGATGGATAACATGCTGAAATCATGAACGTAGAAATCAATAGGTCATAGTCAATTATAACCCGGGAGCAGGCATTGAAACAAGTTGAGAATGAAATGGTGACAGCGACAGAGAAATTAAGCTGTCATTTTTATTGGTGTCTCTGAATGCTCTGCTGGTGTAAGCAATAATGGCTACATCTCCAACAGTTTTCAAAGCTTCTAGAGCAGATGAGCTAACATCAAGCGACAAATTGTTGCTCTTACTGCAGTCAAAATGTGTCAAGCCATGTCAAACATAAAGATATCCTACATAGCCTGGAAAGCACAATGTTAGTCAAGACCCCACTTCCATCTGTCATCAATGTTTAGAGGCTGTGTGTTTGTGAATAAGTCCTTTACAAAAAATCTACAAATATTGGATATGTGTAGTACATTGTAAGTTGTCATTCTAGTCTTTCTTAGAATACCTGTACCTGATGTTCCATATTCTGTATTCCTTGTGTGCTTATTCTGGGGATTCTACATTGTGGCAGTTGACTGGTTGCTGCTGCAGTGGAGGGTCTGCTCTCACTCTATTGATCTACAATAAGGGATACTGTCAACTACCCCTGCCTGTTCCAGGTCTTGTTTACTACAATATTTTGGCGACGTTTAATCGGACCTACCGACTCCTCACCGGCCCACGAGTCAAGAGCAGACCAATCTGAGGTGAATCTGGCTTTGCATTCCTTGCGCAACTATAACTGTTCACGCAGGACTTCTACAGGAACTTTCACTTCCCTCTACCGACTGGCAAGTAATCAACTCAATTATTTGCTCCTCTCCGTGTACCTACTTGACTCCACTGTTCCTGTCTCTGGCTGTCTCCTGCTCCCGTCTCCTCCTCTCTCCTAATGATGACGTATTAAAGTGTTCATGGGGAGTTGGTGATTGACTTTGTGACGTCTGCCTGCTCGCGTTCTTCGCGCTTTCAGTGTCCGTGTGACAAGTGTCAACGCGACGCTACTTTCTTAGCAACGTCCTATGTCAACACATCTGCGTGGGAAGTGTCAACGCGACGCTACTTGTGGAGCAACGTCCTACGTCAACGCGCTTTAGGAAGCCATTTTGGGTTACCTTAGTAACCGATTCATCTCCAGCTACGCAACGACGATGCGCACGTCTTTTGCGCATTCTTATGAAGTAAACCTTTACTTTAACTGCTTTTGTTAGCGGATTTTGCTCATAAGCTGCCCTGCTTTCATTATTTTAAAGTCATTCATCTCTGATTGTTAATAGTTGTTTTCTGACTTTATCGAATGGCTTGAATATCACAGGTTATTTCCACAGTCAACTCACTAATGCTGTGTTTGTTCATTTAACCAATTTCACTATAACCTAGTCATGTCTGAGCAAGTGGCTTTGCAAAGTGGCACTGTGGTTTTACCACCTAGCTTTCTTTCTGTCCCAGGCCAACCCAGCATATCATGGGAAGAATGGTTTCCCATATTTGAGAACTATCTAGATGTGTTAGATGCGCAAGAATACTCTGCTAAACGCAAAAAAGCTCTTCTTTTGAGTTCACTGGGTAAAGAGGGCCAACGCGTTTTTAGATTTTTGCCACAAGTTCTTCAACTGGTGCACAAGCTCCTTTAGACGAATATAAGGAAGCTGTTTCTCGTCTTGAAGTAAGATATGCCAAGGAAGAAAACCTTGTAATGAATAGGTACAAGTTTTACACTAAAAGTCAGAAAATGGGTGAAACTATAGATGACTTTGTTTCCAGATTGCGCGAAATGTCCGTCAAGTGCAAATTTGGCAATATGACTGATGAGTTAATTAGAGACTAGCTCATAGTTCAATGTAACAATAAGAAAATTCAAGAGCGTCTATGGGCAGCAAAGAATCCCAACCTTCAAACTGCAATTGATTTGGCGAAAGTTGTGGAGCAATCTGAGGGTTGTATGAAGGAATTAGAAAAGAGAGCAATTTCGAGTGACGTTAGTGAAGTGTCTTGTCATTCCCACATGTTTTCTCCACAGAAGGATGATGATCAAGACGATATTGCTCTCATTAAGCAGAAGAAGTTTTTTAACAGAAAAACGCCGAATGTCAAGAGTCAAAGCTCTTTTATATCTCTTCCTTCTAAACAATGCTTAAGATGTGGTAGCTTTGGTCATGCTTCTGACTCCAAATTTTGTTTTGCAGCTAAGCAAGAATGTATGAAGTGTTGCAAATTAGGGCACTATGCTCGGGTATGTAGAAGCAAAGCTCGTCCATCTGTGTCATGTGTAAGTGACATTCCAGAAACCACAGCTGGCACTAACAAGATTTTAGTTGTTGGAAATGATGATGGTATTCAACATGAAGAGCACAAACGTAAAAACAGACCTAAAGCGCTCTTCAGTATAAACGATAAGAATGTTCATTTAATGGTGGACACTGGTTCACGCTACACCATTATTCCCAACTCTCTTTTTGTAGATATGTGGGGAATGGGTCCACTTCTCCCGAAAGATATTTCTCCTGGTGGGTATCAGGGCGAACCCCTAGACATCTTAGGTTACTTTGAAGCCAACATAAAGTTTTCTACAAGACAAATTTATGGGAAAGTCTATGTCTCTGAATTGGGTCCTGCTATCCTTGGTTGGGTACACCAATACGACCTTTCTATTGTTGTCAATCCCCATGCTGATCCTCAAGTCATGGTTTGTGGAGGACATGGAGTTGCTTTCTATACTTTCCAACTTTAAAAATGTTTTTGGGGAAAACCTAGGCCGTCTTAAGGGCTACTCACACACGTATTCCCATTGTCATTAGGGATGAAGTGAAAGGTCTTCTTGACGACATGTTGGCTTCTGGGGTTATTGAGCCTGTCAAAGCCTCTCCTTGGGTTTCACCTATTGTCGTCACCAAGAAATCGGATGGCAAACTCCGTTTCTGTGTAGACCTCAGGTCCCTTAATCAGTGTGTTGTAGCCGATACCTTTCCTCTCCCAAACATAGCTGAGTTGGTTACCACTCTTAATGGGGCTAAATTCTTCTGCAAACTAGACCTCAGGAGTGCATACCACCAAATCGATTTACATAAGGACTCCAAAAGTTTAACAGCCTTCATCACTCCTTGGGGTACCTATCAGTTCACTCGACTCCCATTTGGCCTTAAATCAGCTGCGAGCGTTTTTCCACACATGGTTTCCAGCATCTTTGAAGGGGTGCCTAAGGTAGTTTATTTTCAGGATGATATTCTGACTAATGGTCTTACTGAATGTCAGCATAATTCCACTCTCAAGATTGTTTTGGAGAAATTATCCAATGCTGGTCTTACCCTACGCAAAGACAAATGTTTGTTTGGGGTGGGTCAAGTGGATTATTTGGGTTACACCATCACCTCCTCTGGCATCAAACCCAAGAGAGACTTGTGTGAAGCTATTCGTGCTGCACCTCCACCTTGTGATAAAGATCAGTTACGTTCCTTTATGGGACTAATAGAATATTATTCGAAATTCGTCAAAAACTTTTCTGATAAGACTGTTTGTATAAGATCTTTGCTTAAACGTGGTGTTAGTTTCATCTGGGGAGCTGAACAGCAGGAGTGCTTTGTAAATATCAAGAATGAAATTTGTGATGCTAAGGTGTTGTCTTCCTTTGACATTCACAATAAGTCAATTGTCACTGTGGATGCCAGCGCGCATGGTTTGGGTGCTATGCTTTCACAAATGAAGGGGGTGTCGGAAGTTACCATTGCTTTCGCTTCTAGGACTCTCACTGACACAGAAAAAAATTACTCATTATTGAAAGGGAGGCGCTTGCTGCATCTTGAGCTGTTGAATACTTCCGCACATATCTTTGGGGCATGAAATTCATTTTAAGGTCTGATCACAAGCCCCTTATCAAAGTCCTTTCACCTGGTGGGGCAGGTAAGGGTTCTGCTTGGCTCATGAAGCTTGCAGCCAGATTACAAGAATTTCAGTACTCTATGGAATATATTCCAGGTTGGAGGAATGTTCAGGCCGATTGCATTTCGGGGTTGTCGTTGGACTGGCGTTCCTCTCATAATTTGGTGGTGCCCTTAGATCTGGATGATGTTGCTGTTGCTTCAGTTGAAAATGCTGTCTTTGTGGGTGAAGATGTTTTTTCCTCTAGTGATTGGCCTAGGGAGATGGCTGTTGATACTACTCTTCAGGAGGTTATCAAACTCGTCAGGTTGGGGTCTAGGCGTGAAAGTTCTGTTTCTGTTTCTGTTAGACCTTATATCAAGGTCTTGGATGAGCTTTCGATTGTCAGTGACATTCTTTTTAAAGGTGAGAAATTTATACCACCCTTTGGGTTGAGAAGGAAATTATTGGCTTTGGGGCACATGGGCCAGACTCTCACTCAAAGACGCATCAAGGACCACTTTTGGTGGCCTGGCGTTGACTCTCAAGTTGTTGATTGGATTGAGAATTGCCCTTTGTGCAGGGAGGCTGAGAAACGGTTGAAACTGGTCCTAAGGTTGTTCCTGATGCGCACATACAAAGTCCCAGTCTACCCTGGCACACAATCTGTCTTGACTTCATTGGCCCCATGGGTGAGTTAAGTGAAAGTGACCGTTTCGCTGTTGTGGTTGTGGATGTTTTCACTAAGTGGTTGGTGGTCCATTTCACTAATGATATCACTACACCGAATACCATCAGATTTTTAGGAAATATTTTCAAAGAAGAGGGTTTGCCATCTATCATTATTACCGATAATGGTCCCCAGCTCACATCCAGAGATATGCAGGTGTTCTTGAGACAGTGTGGAATCTCTCACCATCGTACGTCTTTGTATAACCACCAAGGCAATGCTGTTTGTGAAAGGGCGAATAAAGTCATGAAGGGCATTATCCAAATGGCTTCCAGTGGTGGACATATTGTCAGGAAAAGGGTGAATGAAATGCTGTGGGCGTATCGTACTACCCCCTTAGCAGTTGGAGACTTATCTCCTTTTCAATTGATGAGAGGACGTGATCCTGGTTTGAAGTTGTTTCCGTCGTGGATGAGGGATGTTGTCACCTTGCAGCCTCAGGGTAGTGCTTTTGATGGTGAACAGGTTAATGTTGGTGAATTTTCTTCCTGGGTCTTTTTTTCCTCTCCTTTTTCTGTAGGAGATTTGGTCAAAATTAAGTTGGGGAGGCTACAAAAGGGTTTGTCCAAATTCAAGGGGCCATTCAAGGTTAAGAAGGTTCTCAATCATTGTGTCATTCTTAATAATGGGGAGTGTTGGAACTTTAGGAGGGTTGCTCTCTATAAGAGAGAGAAGTATTTTGCTTCTTCGCCTCCACGGCCTAATGGTGGTTCCACTTCTCTCATTCCTGATTCTGGTGTCCCTTCTACTAGTGGCTACTTGTTAGCTGATGACATGCCCACAGGGTCTCCAGTCCACAATGAGGTTAGCGTCTCTGGTGGTGGCGATGCTCCTGCTCCTTCGCAAGCTCTTGCTCCTGTTCAAAATGATTCTATTTGTACACGTTCTCTTAGGTCTCGGCGGCCTCCTGTTTATTTGCAAGATTTTGTATGTTAAGTTTCCTTTGTCAGTTTTTTTTGTTGTTGTTGTTTTGTTTTGTTTTTTCCTTTTTTCAACAACCGAAAGGGAGAAGATGTGTAGTACATTGTAAGTGGTCATTCTAGTCTTTCTTAGAATACCTGTACCTGATGTTCCATATTCTGTATTCCTTGTGTGCCTATTCTGGGGATTCTACATTGTGGTAGTTGACTGGTTGCTGCTGCAGTGGAGGGTCTGCTCTTACTCTATCTCTTGATCTACAATAAAGGATACTGTCAACTACCCCTGCCTGTTCCAGGTCTTGTTTACTACAATATGCACTTGGTACTCCTGGGTTACGAGGTAGGGGTGAGTGCAGCTGTCAATTTTACATCTTCACCCTTCATAGGGTCAGCCAAAATTCCTTTTGATCTGAATACATGAGCAAATAAACACTTTAGATATTTACATTAGTTCATTAAGTGTAAGATCAGATCAGGCTTTGAAATACTAACCTTTATGTCACACTGAATATGAAATATTCACTTTGACTGCCGATAATCCTGCCTCACAAGAGGTTATATCATAAAGTCTTCCTCATGTTCCTACACAGTGACCATCTTTGGCAGTGTCTTACATGTCTGTCCATAATCAGAACTATTCTTCTCACTCATTGAATCTGTACAGGGTAGGTTGAGTTCACAGTCACCACGTTTATGTTTTTCACACAAGTGCAAGGTCTCAGGCAAGGGAGTCCTTGATTCTCATCAATTGTTTCTCTCTTTTGAGCAGTACCACAAATTGCCCTTACAGTGTTGTCAGCTCTGTTGAATCTGATCCTTTCAGGTATAGTGCACCATTGTGATGGTTTTCAGAGTTCTATGATGATGTAGTGTACCAACATGGATTCACAGCTGTATGTTCCACAGCTCATTGCTGTTTCCATTGTCTCCTTCAGTGACAGAAAATGGCATGTGGAATGCTTTATATGCAGTATGCCTACAGGAGACAGAGCTGTGTTTCTCAGACTCACTTATACGTTTACCTAAACTTACTCTAGGGTAGAGAGATCCCTGTCAAAATCGGGCAAGCTGTAGGTGCTCAACAACATTCTCGTATGTGGAAAACATCAATTGGCTTGCTCTATTTCTCCCTAGACAAGTTCAGATTGAAGTATTCAAAATCATTGTTGAGACTTGCGCTAAGTGATTAGGACCTTCTCTGTATGTTTTGCTACTTATAATTACTATTCAACTCTCAGTAAAGATCTGAACATTCAGTATCATTCCATTCCCATGAAATAGAGGAACAGAGATTACATCGAACACTGCTTTAATCCTTTTCATCACACTGAAGTAATTTTCCTGTTGGTCAATCTGGATGCATCATGTGGTAGCAAGGGAAAATGATGCCTCATTCATGATCAGTTCAGAAAAGGGGTGGTGATGAACAGAGTGTCTGAATTAAGCAGACCACTCTTACCCAATCCAAAGATCAGGGCTTGATCCATCACCGTTATTTATCTCACTGCCCCATCCCAGCTCAGAACCTGGCTATATGCAAATTAGTCTGTCCCTGGCCCAGTGCATCATGGGAACAGGGCAGACCAAACTACCAAGCCAATTCTTCACCAGAAAGGAGACAAGCTACCGGGGACCGGTTTCTGGCATTTCAGCCTCTTCGGCCCGGCTTGCTTGAATCCTGATGGAGCAGTGAGAAAGGGACTCATGTCTGAGTATACCCTGCCACACCTATAGTGGCCAAAAACGATTCAGAAAAGGGGTGGTGATGAACAGAGTGTCTGAATTAAGCAGACCACTCTTACCCAGTCCAAAGATCAGGGCTTGATCCATCACCGTTATTTATCTCACTGCCCCATCCCAGCTCAGAACCTGGCTATATGCAAATTAGTCTGTCCCTGGCCCAGTGCATCATGGGAACAGGGCAGACCAAACTACCAAGCCAATTCTTCACCAGAAAGGAGACAAGCTACCGGGGGCTTTCTGCTTAATTCAGAGACTCTGTCCCTCATCACCCCTTGTTGTAAATATTTTTGTCCACCCTAAGCGTGGAAGGGTATTCTCAGATGTGAGACCCTTGCTCATTGCACCATCAGGATTCAAGCAAACCGGGCCGAAGACGGCTGTAATGCCAGAAACCGGTCCCCGGGAGCTTGTTTCCTTCCCAGTGTAAGAATTGGCTTTTGTAGTTTGGTTTGCCCTCTTCCCATCATGCACTGGGACAGGAACAGACTAATTTGCATACAGCCAGGTTCTGAAACTGGGATGGTGCAGTGAGCTAAAAAACGGTGTTGGATCTAGCCCTGATCTCTTGACTGGGTGAGAGCTTTCTGCTTAATTCAGAGACTCTGTCCCTCACCACCCCTTGTTGTAAATATCATTCATGATCAATGGCAGTATCATCCCTATGGAAATGCTGACAATGTAACGCAACAGTTTCCCAGAGGTGTACCATATGAAACCTCGCCAGCAGTTTGAAATCAGATACCCTTTTTAGACCCAGCGGTTTCTGGCTGGCTTGGATGCATCGAAGCAAGACAGAATTCACTGTCCCATATAGTATGAGCAAGATACATTCATAAGATAACCTGTGCTCTCCCTTTGGTAGCTTGGCGCAGAGCAGTCAGGCTTGTCCTAAGGGTCAAAGTGTAAAGTATTGGCAAAGCACCGACCTTGCAACACACTGATTACACTACAAAAAGACTCTGCAGTGTATGTATAAACCATTGGTGTTTTGTATAATACACACATTGAAATCAAACTGACATACACATCTTAAATATGCTTTATAGTTGTATTCAATAGTCGAACTCTCCTAATAGCTGCTGAACGGCATTAACTTATATTTAGCAGTCATAGGTATTAACTTGCCCTGTTCTTATTATTATTATACAGCTTTTAGAGTGCCTGGTTACTCCAACGGAGTGTCGCCGTGCTGAAACACCAGTTAGTACATAGCAACTGCAACCGAGACCACCCCCCACCCTGCAGACATAGCCCACCCAATAGAACAGCTACCTATGGCCTATTTCTGGCCATCCGGGGGAAGGAGGAATAGCCACGTCTTAATTTTTTTCCGAAACAAAGTCTCAAATGGGCAGTTCCTTAGGTCAATGGGGAGGTTATTCCAGGCTTTAGCCGCAAAGAATCCGATGGAACTCCGATCTGCCCGTCCCTTCCGAACCCTAGGCACGATCAACTTTGCCGTGCCCAGGGACCTTAGGCAACGTGCGGGTCTATAGGCTGTAAGAAGGGGGTACAAAAAGCTAGGACCTTGCTTATTGAAGATCCTGTAAGTAAAACACAAGGCCTTAAAAGTAAATCTGGCCTGTATGGGGAGCCAATATAATTTCCTCAGAGCCTCTCCACCGAGGCCCACCTAGGAATGTTCCGTATTAGGCGGGCTGCCGCATTCTGAACCTTCTGTAAGATGTACAAGTTTTTTGGGTCACCACCAGATACAAAATGTTGCAATAGTCTAAACGCGACGTAACTAGGGCTTGTATAATCGTAAGTCTAGCCTCTACTGGGAGAAAATCCACAAAATTTCGCTGCATCCTCAAGATACAAAAACAGGCACCTGCCACAGCTAATGTCTGTTCAGAGAATGATAGGCAGTCATTAAACCAAACTCCTAGGTTCTTAACCTTGGCCTTAGGGGTCGGGCGGGCCCATCTCCTCCGGCCACCACAAGTGTGACCAGAGGGGGGTTGCTTACCTACCACCATCACCTCCGTCTTTCCCGCATTCAGCTGCAAGCAGTTGAGATTCATCCAGTTGGCAAGATCCCCTAAACAGGCCTTAAACTTGGCAGCCCTTCCTGCCTCCTCTTGCTCCAGGGTGACAATCAGCTGTGTATCATCAGCATATGACACCAGTTTTACCCCATGTCTCAACACAATGTTTGCTAGGGGGCTCATATAAATAATAAAAAGGGTAGGGCTAAGAGCTGAACCCTGCGGAACCCCTTGAGCCAATGGGCAGACTCTTGATTCAAAAAGATGCTTGTGGACCTGGAAAGATCTATTCTCCAGGTAGTTTTTAATCCACCTCCATATCACTCCGCCGACCCCGGCCTCCCACGGCCTCCCCCAGACCTTCTAAGAGAAGGCTGTGAGAGACCGTGTCAAACGCGGCACTGAGGTCAAGAAGGATGAGTGCGGTAGTTCTACCCTCGTCTGCAGCCATTTTTAAAGCCTCTGAGGCAAAAAGAAGAGCCGACTCGGTACTATGGCTGGGTCTAAACCCAGACTGACTTTCCTGAGGTACTTGTCTCTCTTCCAGGAATAGGGGCAATTGATAGTTAAGATGTTTCTCTGCAATTTTAGCCACATAGGGTAGTAACAATATGGGTCTAAGATTTTCCGGGAGAGCAGGGTCAAGGGAGGTTTTTTTTAACAAAGGCACCACCATGGCGTGCTTCCAGTTACTAGGGACCTCACCAGAGCTAAAAGAAGTGTTCAGAAGCGAGGTAAGAACTGGAGCAATTACTTCTTTCCCTAGCCTCACATATTTTGGGGGGATCGGGTCATGAGGCAATCCAGATTTAACTGCCTCCATAAGTTTAAGGACCTCACTTACTCCAAGTAAGCAGAAAGTAAAACAATTTGACTACCTAACCCCTCTATTACAGGTGCAGAGATGTGGTTCCTGCTACTTTCAGGGAAGGCAGCATAGATTTTCTCGATCTTGCTCATAAAAGTCTGCAACCTGATTGCAATAGTCAGTGGAGGCAGGCAGAGTAGCTGTCACCCGATCTAAAGAGGACAGTTCTCATACCACATTGAAGATATTCTTGGTGGAGTTTTTGGCAGCTTCAATGTGTTCACAGTAAAACTCCCTCTGAACTCTCCTAATGCGTTGATGATACATCTTAAGGGCTGCCAGGTACAGCACCCTGTACTCATTAAGATATTGCTCCCTCCAGCAGTGTTCAAGGCGCTTACAGTCCGTTTTTAGGAGGGCCAGTTCCACCAAGAACCATTTAGCGAAAGGAGTTCTACGGGTGCTTTTACCTGTTTTCAGGGGAATAATGGCATCAACTGCCTCCTGAATCCACAGAGAGACTAGCCCCTCAGCTCTACGTACTTCAGTCCCTAAAACGGGGATACTATCCCCTCAGCCTCGAAAGCAACATAAACCCATGTGCATACTTTTCCAAGGTAGTCACGATCCAAGCTATCCCTCCCACATCAAAACAACAGAACATATATGCAGGCTTATTCAGAGGTATTCCACTTTCCTGCTATCAAATTAGCATTAAACTTGACATATCCCAATATTGCATACCCCTCACAGCTTGTAATGGGCAAGAAGTCACAGTTCTCCCCTATGCCTTTTGAATGAGCCCCGCAGTCAGTCAAACCACACCAGACAATGATACACTTGTACCCACTGGAACATTTTGATTAGATTGTCATGACCGACTAAGCAGAAGGAATTCAGCCACTTGGTTTGGTCCATCCAGATTAGGTCATCATGGCATCCAGAGGTACCTTGACAAGTGCCTGATTACTTTCAGCCCCATAGGCAAAGGTCTGTGACACCAGAAGCTAGCACGCTTCCAATTTGGTGAAATGTTTCTCCCCAGGTGGAGGTGCGAGCCACAGTTTCTCCAGGCAGCCAGGCAGTCATGATGTTACCAACAACAGAGTACCTTGTGGTATGGGTCCGAGGGAAGGGAGCTCCCGACCTCGGACTGAGGCCACAATGTCTGGCACTGTCATCCTCCCAATATGGAGGTTGGAGACAGTCCAGGCTTCTGGTTGCAAGCTTGGGTCTCTCAGACTCGGCAAACTTCCCCAGTACTCCTCAAACTTCTCACATTATGACCCCCCAGATAGGCCGCTGGTCTTTACGAGGACACTCCTCTGCACAGCGTGATAACTGCAAATGTTAGGATGGTCCTTGTCCAACCAACAATAACTTCCACTCGTTTCCACCACACCCTGCATGGTCCTTATGATCTCATGTAAATGGGGAGATCCTTTCTGCCCCTAGGATCTCATGGACAGAAGCCCAGCTAACCGGCCCTTAGAGAGTGCTTAGGGCTCTGGGCCATGACAGAAGGTGACTGACATATAACAACAAATAGAGGAGTACCCTCTTGGAGGTTGGTTACAATCTCACAATTATAAGGTGCTTTTCTTGTACCCCTAATAAGGGACAACCTTTGTCCTTAGAAGACCCCTCACTCACCAACCTAGTTGGTGACATGCTTCATGATCGGGGTCCCACCCAGACAGCCGAATGCCATCTGGGTGTGCTGCGACACCTGACTACAGTGGAGCTGGTTTCTGTAATTTTATATGTGCAATTAACTGTAAGTGAGTGTGTTTAAAAATTGCCCAATACTACCCTCTCTTGGATTTTATTCCGGAGTGATTGGACAATGATAAAAAACAGTGGAACACCTTTTCCTGGTTAGGTAGGCTGTTGGTGTCAATTTAAGACGTGTGCTAAGATGAAGTAAAAAAGTTAAAATGGTCTACATGTTTCAACCTATGTGTAATTGTGAGGTTTTTGTCAGTACCAGTGTGGCGGGATCTGGGTGGTGTAAACGCCCTAAGGTGTACCCTGCCCTAGATTCCTTAGTGTACAAATCACAAAATGTGATTCGATCAAAAGGTGTTCTTCCACTTGAATCTGGAAAAAACTTAA
Organism: Lissotriton vulgaris; assembly: GCF_964263255.1. Lineage (NCBI taxonomy): Eukaryota > Metazoa > Chordata > Amphibia > Caudata > Salamandridae > Lissotriton > Lissotriton vulgaris. Next base: position 976,498,415 of record NC_141696.1, on the reverse strand, counting down.
AGCGCTCGAATTACGGGCTTCATGGATTCCGGACCTGCCATGGTGCAGTCCACCATTTGTGGTAATTAGCACAGAGGCGGTAAACCTGAGCGGTCTGTGTCGGGAACCCCGTGGGTTCCTGACATAGGTTGAAACATGTAGACCATTTTAACTTTTTTACTTCATCTTAGCACACGTCTTTAATTGACACCAACAGCCTACCTAACCAGGCAAAGGTGTTCCACCATTTTTTATCATTGTCCAATCACTCTGGAATAAAATCCAAGAGTGGGTAGTATTGGGCATTTTTTAAACACACTCACTTACAGTTAATTGCACATATAAAATTACAGAAACCAGCTCCACTGTAGTCAGGTGTCGCAGCACACCCAGATGGCATTCGGCTGTCTGGATGGGACGCCGCTGATGAAGCATGTCACCAACTAGGTTGGTGAATGAGGGGTCTTCTAAGGACAAAGGTTGTCCCTTATTAGGGGTACAAGAAAAGCACCTTATAATTTTGAGGTTGTAACCAACCTCCAAGAGGGCACTTCTCCATTTGTTGTTATATATCTAATCCAGGGGACCAGGAGTTCCCTCCCCACCTTTGTGGTGGAGTTACCCTTTCTCTCCCTTTTGTTGTTTAGTAAGAAGGTGACTGACTGCAGGCCAGCAACATCCAGGCAAAAACCCAAGTGATAGTCCCATTCCTGGAGCACAACAAACCCCAGGGCACCACAAGTCTGCTGATAATCTCATTTCAGTCCCTCCTGCCTCAAAGATTTTTCTTGTTGATGTCCCTGTCTTGAAACAGCATAGAATGGTGCAAATCCCAAAAGCATCTCTAAAATTCTGAGGACAGAGCCCCAGTAATTATACCCACAATGGCCTTGAAGATGAGATCAGTTCAAAAGATTACCCTTGAAATGCATAAGCCCACTCTAAATGTTGTCCTGTGTGCCATCCTACCCTGGGAGGCTTAATCAATATCTTAAATCGGGCCAAACCCTGACCCCTGGAATGCAGGTGCAAATTCCACCGCCTCGTATCTGTCCTAGAAATGCCCCTCAGAATCAAAGGTCTGAGGTTTCCCTTGAGCCCCTAGTTCATGGCCATCTATCAGGAATGCAAGGATGTAGCTGTCCCTCCAGCACCCAGATGTGGATTGGAGACAGGCTGACAGGCACCCAGACCCTTAACATAGAAATATCCACTTTTCCAAAGTGGCATTTCCACAGTGGTAATGTTGAATCAACTCGCACTACCGGAGAGGATTTACTATTATTAACTAATTGATATCAAACACTATACTGCTACTCTTTTGCATGTAGAAAATACTGCTCAATAGACGTTTCACTCATCCCCCATGTTAATCAATGTGATAATCAGACCTCACAGTACCAAATACTCTGTCAGGTGCCATTCACTAGTAGTGCATGTAGAGCACCCACACACATTTGCTGCCTCTTCCCGACACTGCCCCCTGCCCACAGGAAGGAGCATTTAAGTTACATGGCCTAGGTATATGCCTTACTCCGAGACAATGAACTTACAGCTACCTCAATCAACCAATCATGTATATACCAATCAACTGTATGCATGTGACAAGCACAGTGCTTTGGCACTGAATAGTGGTGTCAAAGCATTCAAAGGCCTGCGCCAGCAAAACTAGATCCAAACAGGAGTTCCAAAGCAAAAAGGTCAGGAGAGAGCACGCCAAAACATGGCTGGTCCAACAGACGTGCACTGACATTCGTTGGCATACACCCCCTTTCATTTTTGATATGCCTGACACCTACATAGAAGTATAGTGGCCTGTATGAGACACTTACCATTTGTGATGCTTGTGAGTGCCAATGCCATGAACATGGTGAATCTTTACTGATATGGAGAGTCAGGTAGCCATTGAGGAGACACTTCTCTCACACTTCTCTATTGTGTTGGTTTGGGACTACTCTTGGCATTTCTGGCCTACTACATTTATGGATTTTCAATTTTGTACCCGGCGCACAGGATGTGGTCCCATTTATTCACACATATTTGGATGTGACAGTAGCTGTCATTTTAATTCTATAGCTGCTGCCATGTACAGATTAGTAAGTGCATGTCAATGTGGGACATCACTGTCTACACGTGGCAGTGCACCGTGTCCACTATGTTGAGAGATATATGAGAGTCTTGTGCGGTACAGTGCACCTGATAAACTATCAACACTGCTCTGCCTCACTGAGTGAGGGCTGTGTAGGACATATTTGTGGACCTAGAGTAGTGCCTGGAGTCCACAGCCTGCACTGGCACACAATGGGCAGCCTAGCATCAAGACATGCATATTAGCAATATGGGTAATATGTGGCTGACTGTCTTGTGAGGTGTACTTTTGGTCTACTTTGCTGCACAGTCAGAATCCTTGGAGTAAAGATAGAGTAGGTCTGTGTGCCACAAAATGGACCACACATAGGATGGCAAAAGTGTATATGATGAGTAATGTAAATTTCCATGGTGCACATGACTTGGAGAGAGCCTATTATTTGAAAAGTTCTCAGTTTCACAGGTATTGGATACATGACATGCCTCATGACCATGGAAGTTACCCGTGGAGACACAGGCAAAAGACAGGGAAGCCCTTCCTTCCACACAGTGTAGTAAAACAACATTTTTCATAGTGTTGCATTAGTGAGGATCTTTTCATCATTTCGAGACACACAGAAAGTGGCTTAGCAGGTCTTTACATGTGTGACTTGTAGAGTTGTATTGAACATGTGCCATGTTGTATGGTACAAGTATGAGGCCAGCACCTGCTGCATATGCATTGTCTCCAGTCACCCAATACAAAGATGGCTATTTTATCACACGTAATTGACTGTAATGAGGCCTGTCATTTGCTTCAGTTATACTTACTAACAAGTAGGCCTTTCCTATATCTCACACTCTAGAAGCATTCATTAATGATGGAGTGCCTGAAGATGTAGGCTGAATGAGAACTCCCCGGGTACTTTGCCAGCACATTGATGAACATCCCCAGATAGTCCACTATTCCCTGCACGTTGATGGAATATGTGTGCCTCCTTTTGTAGTAAAGGTGGGAGAGCAGAGGGACGCAAGTTGCACATGTGTGCAGTCCATTGCCCTCAACACATGTGGGAATTCAGCAATGGCATAGAAGCCTTACTTGTTTTCCAGTGGTTTATGCTGTATATTGAGAAATATGAGGTACTGGGTGTGAGGAATATGATGGGATCCAGGACAGAGGGTAGTAATACCGATGAGGATGGCTAGATATTCCTGCCTCTCTTGCTGTGGTGGTTTGGAATGAGCCAGACGCCAGCAAATGGAGTACTGCCATCAGCCTGACCTGTGGAGGAATGTTGGTGTACCTCCGGGATTTAGGCTGCAGCCTTGGTGCAATATGATTCAGGAGATGGATGGTGGACTCCCTCCTGAACCTGTAATAAGTGATGACCTCCTCCTCCCTGAGGTCAATGAGGGTAGTCCTTTGGCAGTAGACACATTCCCTTCTCCTGAGTTGCCTTTGTGGTTGTGATGGGGGTGGTGGTCTTCCCAGTGCTCCTAGCTGCATTATGGGCAGCTCCACGGAGTAGTAGAGCTTACCAAAGTGGTTTGGGTATACACTAGTGGCAATGCTTCATCCCTTATGCCTGCGTTTGGGAGGCACTGGAATTCCGACGTATTTTGGATTCTGCATGTCGTTTGCCAATTATGCTTCAATTTTTCAAAATGCCCTTTGAAGACGAGATCAGTTCAAAAAGCCACCTTTGAAATGACAGGCCCTCTCTAAATCTTGTCCTGTCTGCCATCCTACCCTCGGAGGCTTGATCAATATCTTTAGTGGGGCCAGGACCCTGCCCTTTGGAATGCAGGATCCAATTCCGTCCCAGGAAGGCCCCTCAGAGTCAGAGGTCTGCAGTTTTCCTTGAGTGCCCCTAGTTTATGGCCATCTAGCAGGAATGCTCAGATGTAGCTGTCCCCCAGCACCCAGATGAGGATTGGAGACAGGCTGACCGGCACACAGAGAGTAACGAGCATCGAAATGCCCACTTTTCTAAAGAGCATTTCCACATTAGTAATGTCTAATCCACTCTCACTACTGGAGAGGATTTGCCATTACTTATCCATTGATACTAAAACCATACTGCTACTTTTCTACAATTAGGAAATACAGCGCCATAGCCTTTCCACAGATCCCCATGTTAATTAATGCAAGAAGCAGGCCTCACAATACTGAACACACCATCCGATGTCACTACTAGTGCATGTAGCGCACATGTGCACATGTCCCACCACTTCCCTTCACCGTACGCTGCCCCCAGGGCGTAGTGAGAGACATGCAGAACTTGGCAAGTATCTCTTAAATGCCAAGGTGAGTAACAGTAACCTGCACATACTGGCCCCGCCATTGAAAACCTGTGGTATGTTTGAAGAGCTACCTCCGTGTGTGGCAGAACCAGCGCTGCAGGCACACTTAATAGCATTTGAGCTACATGCCCTAGGTATATGTCTTACCTCTGGACAAGGGACTTACAGCTAACTCAGATCTGCGAATTATGTACATACCAATCACCAGTATGTATATAACAAACTCGACGCTTTGGCACTGCATGGCAGTGCTTGCTAAAGGGCTTTCGGCCACATGCATCAAAGTCTGATTTTGCGATTCCTAATTTGCGATTTTTACCGAATCGCAAATAAGGAATCGCAAAACGGGATGCATGAATAAAATTGCATAAAATTTGCGATTCGGTAAAAATCGCAATTTTTACCGAATCGCAAATATTATGCGAATTCCAATTTGCGAGTTCGCAATTCCCATTGATTCCTCTGGGCCAAAAGGCCCATAGGAATCAATGGGAATTGCGAACTCGCAAATTGGAATTCGCAAAATGTTAAAGCATTCCATGGGTGCAGGGGGGGGTCCAAAGGACCCCCCCATGCACCCCTGAAATGTATTTTAAAATGGATGTTTCACACACACATGTCCTAAGGACACGTGTGTCTGTAACATGACAGTGTTTAAAATGCTAATTTGAGCATTTTAAACCTTTTTCGCAAATTACCACGAGGTTCACCCTCGTGGTAATTTGCCCCCCCTAATTGCGAATTCGCATTTTTAAAAACAATCATGCATTGCTTTTAAGGAATCGCAAATTTGCGATTCCTTAGAAGCAATCGCATTTTTGGAAATCGCTAAAAATAGCGATTTTTCCAAAAATGATTGATGCATAGTAAAAAGGTATGTAGGAATCGCAAACGGCCGATTTTACCGAATCGCACCGTTTGCGATTCCTAAATAGCTTGATGCATGTGGGCATTTAAGTCTTGAGCCAGCAGAGGGCGAAAGCTGAAAAGTCAGGGGAGACAACACCAAAAGATACCAGGTCTAACAACCCTTATCTTCTTTGTCATGGAGATCAGGAGGATCAGTATTACTGGAACATGACCCCGGCAATACTCTGATTCACTGTTGCGCTGTAATGTGCAGCGATCAAGCCCCAGTTGGTTTAATTAGTGCAGCAATCTCCAATGTCTATACCCATTCTGGTAGAAGAGAATCAGGGCTTTCTCTTAAATGTACAAATGATCAGGAGGTAAACCCTGCACACAACACTTACTCAGTGCATAGTCATTCCTTTCCAAGCCATATTCATCAGTCACCCTGTTTGAGTTCATGAGAAGCTAGGCATAGCAAGTTTATGCTCACTTTACAGAGGATCAACATCAACATATGAGAGAACAGTTGCAGACTTCATTAATACAAACTGGAATAGGCCTCATCACCATACCTGCTAATGAATCCAGCTGATGAGTCTGCATTTCTCCTATGAGTCCAGGCAGGCTGTTGAATGCCCTCTGTCCTATTGGTGAAAGTGTTTGTAGGAGCCATCGTAGCTCATACCTGTATCCCCGTCCTTTTCTGCATTTTTTTTTCAGAGATGATCAAGTGGCTAGTTTCAGCCATCTTGGCAGATTATACTTGGAGTGAACAAAAGCATGCAAATGCAAACTTACACTATGACGTGCACATATCTTGACCGTTACGGTTTATTTCTATAACAGTTCATTGCATAACAAAACAGATATGAACTCTATTTTTCCAGCAGGGTACTCTACAGATACATATTGCCTTAGTTATGTTGAGTAAAAGAAGAGAGGGTCACCCAAGTCCTGACAGCATAAAGACCAGTCAAAGATGGATGGGACTTCAGACTCCATTAATTGGCTGCTGAGGAGAGGGGATGTTCCCCGCTGCCAGACTGGGCTGTGCTGTGTCCAAGTGGCAGTGGGGAACACAATAGCTTCTTCTCAACAGCTGTCTACAGTAAAATCCCTGCTGGCGGAAGTCCTGACTATTGGGACAGAACAGTGCTTTAAATGGGCCGGTATTGCCCAGTACTAAGTACAGACACTTTTTTATTTTGAGAAGGAGAATACCGGCACGTCTTAAGAGAGACGCAATACTTTTAATTGGAGAGTACTAGCACTTCTTAGAAACAAGCAGAGTACCAGCACTTCTATATTTCCGTTTCTAGCACTGGACAGGAATCCTGGCAGCAGTGATGAGAGCACAGGATAAACAGTAATTGATTGCCAGGCAGCAATGCTTGTTACCCTGAAGACCAATGAGAATGTTCTACCACTGTCGCTGGGGCTTAGTTTCTAGTCTTTCTTTCTAAAACGTTGTCAATTTCGCATGTGGTGAAGTTGGGTGTGTCACACCACACGGTAGAGAAGAGTGGAAAGGGGACAGACTTAGACTTCACCATGAACAAGGTGTTTTCAGAATTTCTTTTTCTAAAATCCATTTGCTAAATCACAGAGAATGTAGCACTTTCAAGTATAAAGTAATATTTCACTGAAACCCCCTATCTGTGGGACACAGGGGAACACACTGAAATTAAACTCCTAAGGAATGTAGAACTTTGAAGTTGGAACAAATTCCTGGAGCAATGTGCTCCACAAAATGAATCAATTAATTAATATAACTATTTCCCTGCAAAAGACAGAAGGTGAGCCTTAATTGTCTTTCTGCTCAGACTTAGGCTAACAAACACACAATAGTACATTTCACAATATATTATTGTTGTAAAAGATACGAATTTTTCCAAATAAGAATTTTAGTGAAAAAAATAGCTTTCCACGAACAGACCCTGGGTTGTGGTGGTGGTAATGTTGATGAGTGGGTAGACAGAAAAGCAGTTCTTCAGGCACCATTTTCCATGCGAGGCTGAAATATGAGCAATACAATGGGAAGCAGAGGCTGTGACATAGCACGGGAAGTCAATAGCATAGCCGGTATTATTTATACATGAGGAGAGATTACAAATGCAGGCACGGGCTCAGATCTCCCACCCCCTGGAACTGTGAAACCTGTCACTCAGTCTCCTGCGGTGTGTCTTCCTGTCTCTGAGCCATTGGACCACCTGCCGCCGCCGCTCTCATCTAGTGCATCGCCCGAAGGCTTCGATGATAACGGCATTGATTCCAATGTACATCTAATTACTTCTCATAATCTATTCATTTCACAATAGTGCAGTGAAACATCTGTCACATCATAAACTCTTTAGTAGCCTTATCAAACCACCCAAACGTGCTCGGCTGCCAACTGAAAGCTACAGTACCACGGCTTCCCACTTAATAATATCATACGGCGAGGCCTACTTTCGGTACTTCAGCTGAAAATCCCCTGATCATTACCGGAACACGACTGGGCGGACTGCGGAAGAAGGAGGCCTACACTAGAGGGAGGGGGGGGGGGGGGGGGGGGGTCAATGCGTCAGAAAGGAAAGCTCCATATCCTAGGAGATAAGCCTCTAGACGGTGGGCTAACATTTATAGCCACATAATAGATGTCACCTTCCCGCGCTCGCTGTGACTGATTAATTTACTAAATTAACCGTCTCGCGCGGATTATGGCTCTTCAATGGCGGGCGCGAGAGACGCCGTTGCTTTTTTTACATCACCTACGGGTAATAATGCGCTCTCGTTCTTGATGTGAGAAAATCAAGGCCAACGAGACACATTAGCGCACCGTTTTATTTTCAAACTATAGAGAAGCTATCTGACCCGGTGGGGTAGTGAAAATCTATAACGGCTTTGCGTGAATGAGGGCGGGGTGGGGGGTGGTGAAAACTGTTATCCCTCCAGTCAACAAACAATATGCAATGCCGGAGTGAGGTGTTGTTATTACACCAACTCCGCATTCTATTCCAGGAATTTTTATGAACAGCAAATATTTGAGTTTTATCACAAGAATGATAAAACATATATCTTCGTTCTCCAAATGGCCATTTTCTAGAAACAGCGCAGGTGTTTTCTCTCTTTCCCGCAGTATATCCATATAGCACAGTTTTCTTTTTCCTTGATTTTTTTTACATCTTTCTCTCTTGTGGTTTGCAGGGTTCCACTGTTTACAAGCTTTGCACTTCCCCGGTTTAGCAATACTAAATCTGCCTGTCTTCAGTACACCATGATTGCTCGCACACACTCAGTGGGAAGCCTCCCTTTAAACAAGAACTATTTCCGTTCAGACAAGACGCTTCAAATCATTAATTATTTAATTTACAAGCCAATGCTCTGCAACTAACCTATTAATGCATACATGCACGTGCAGAAAAAAGCCAGGCCTGATTCAAAAGTTTTGTATGATTTGTGTTTTACTCCATTGTTAGATGAGAATAACTCACACCTAAACCTGGCGCGAGAAACTGTTGTGTTCACTCCAATATTTTTGAGATCCCACCAAATAGATCCCCATAACCCCAATAAATAAATATACTTTTCGGAGAAAAGAGTAACTGGATGGTGTCTCTCATTCCTCTACCAGCGGGTTATGCTCTGTAGGATAGGGAACGTTAGGAGTCAGACAAATCTGTCAGTGGATGTCCTATTTGCAGGTGATGATGAAAAGGAGCCCTAAATTAGTACCCCACATCCATATGCACAAACAGTGAATAGTATTTTATAGTTGTATGAATATTTATAATAATTGTATTTTAATGCAACATTTGCCTACAAATCATATGTATCAATATGACCGTTATCATTATAAACAGATCAGCAGAGAACATGCATGTTAGGCCACATTTCATCACGCTTCCAATGGCAGCCTGTGAGCAGTTTTAAACTGGCAATTAGACTTGGCAAAATAAACCCCTTGCCAGGCCTAAAAAAATATTTTTAATACATACATGTCACCCCTTACACAGACCCTAAACAGCCCACAGGGTAGGGTGCATTGTATTTAAAAAGTGGGACATGTACTTTAAGCTTTACATGTCCTGCTAGTGAAAAAACTCACATATTTGTTTCCACTACTGTGAGGCCTTCCTCTCCCATAGGATAACACTGGGTTACTGTTAGAAATGTGGTCTCTAGTTAGCCAAGGTATGCACCCTGTCCATGTAGACACCAACACTCTATTCAGGGTAAGTGTAGTACACACTAAAAGTTTACCTGTGCTCACCCTCTGGTAGTGTGGCACAGGGCAGTCAGGCTTAACTAAAGAGGCAATGTGTAAAGTATTTGTGCACACACACAGTAACAAAGTGAAAACACCACATAACACAGTAAAAACACCATCAAAGTACTCCACACTAGTTTAGAAAAATAGCCAATATTTACCTGAGCTGAACAAGACTAAAGCGACAAAAATCCAACATACACGTCAAGATATTAATTTGTAACGATTAAATCAAAATGCAGTGCTTAGAAATCAATAGCTTCAGAAAGGGTCATCTGGTCGTGCTTGACCGGGACAAATCCAAAAGTTCAGTTCAACCGCAATAGAGCGCGGGCCGGGTACAAGAATCATGCATACCCTCTTACAGTACCTTGAATGCGTCAGATATCGAAGACAATGCATGGCACAGAGGAAGTGAGGCATCGCAAATGCAGGTGATGCATCGGTTCCTTAAGTCGATGCAATGTTGTCGAAGGTTTAACGCCCAGGGAGAATGCATTGTGCAGAGGAGTTAATGCGTCGGTTGAGGGTATGCGGCCTCGGTTGCTGAAGGTGATGCATTGATATCAACAACGTGATGCATTGATTCTACGGTGTCAAAATCCAACCACTGGCCTGAAGGCGATGCGTCGGCCGAAAGTCACCAGGGCCGGGGCTACATCAGGGTGAGAGCAGTGCATCACAGAATCGGTGCTCGAAACTCACACAGTGGTGGTTCTTCGAAGTCACTGCAGCAAATATGGGGCTGCGTTGAAATTTGAGGGATTTGCGTCACGCACCTTGCGAGCGCTGTCCACGGCTTCAGTGCATGCAGCTGCGATGCATTGGATTTGCAGGGATGCACCAATCCCAAACTGACGCCTTGGAGTCGATGTGCCCTTTCTTGATTGCAAAAGACACACAATTGATGGACGGAATGCAGGAAAAATCAAAACATTCACCCCCAGTCAAAAGATCTGGGTTAAATCCATCATTCTTTTGCTCACCATGCCACGCCAGTTTAGACCTGCCCATATTCAAATCAGTCTTGACCCTGTGCCTCAGGGGAACAGTCCAGCCGGAACTGCTAAGCCAGGTCCTCCCTCGACCGGAAAAAAGCATCCTAGGACCGGTTCTGAGGTTTCACCCCTCTTCAGCCAGGATAGCTTGAATTCAGTGGCACAGTGAGCCCGGGACCCATGTCTGGGCATACCCGGCGCACTTAGGGGGAGGAAGCAAAAGACACATAATTGATGGATAGAATGCAGAAAAAATCAAAACATTCACGCCCAGTCTAGAGATCTGGGTTAAATCTATCATTCTTTTGCTCACCAAGCCACCCCAGTTTTGACCTGGCCATAGGGAAATCAGTCTTGACCCTGTGCCTCATGGGAACAGTCCAGCTCGAACTTCTAAGCCAGGTCCTCCCTGGACCGGAAAAAAGCATCCTAGGACCGGTTTCTGGGTTTCACCCCTCTTCAGCCAGGATAGCTTGAATCCAGTGGCACAGTGAGCCCGGGACCCACAGCTGTTAGACGTGGCACCATTGGCGTGGGTCTACCTTCCATTTTTTTGCTGTCGCCTCATGTGTTTTTTTCTGGTGTTAGATGCTTTGGGCACTGTGCCACTGCTGTCCAGTGCCACTGCTGTCCAATGCCACAGTGCAAGTGCTCCCTGCTGTAAATGAATGTATGAAATAGTGGTTCCATGAGTGACTATTTAGTTTACCTGTCAGACCCTAGTACAGTGCACTGAGTGTGCCCAGGGTGTGTAAATCCAAATGCTGCTAGTGGAGTTGCAGTACTGGTTGTGCCACCCACAGAAGCGGCCATGTAAAACGTGTCTAAGGTCTGCCATTGCAAAGCCTGCGTGCAGTCTGGTACTGTCATGCTGACTGGGCAAGTGCACCCACTTGCCAGTCCCTAAACCTTCCCTTTTCTTCATATCAGTCACCCCTATGATAGGCCCACGGGCAGGGTGCATTGTAAGTATAAGGTAGGACAAGCCCTGATGTGTGTGGCATGTCCTAATAGTGAATTACAGCCATTTTCGTTTTTCCCTATTGCAAGGCTTCCTGTTCTCTGCAGGCTAGAATGGGCTGTTGGATGATTACATGTTTATAAACCTAACAGACTCAGAGAACATGGTAGAAATTCGAGTTTAGTATGCATGGACTCAGAATAATAAAATACATCTTTTAGTGAAGTTTATTTTAATATTCTGTGTTTGCAAATATCACTTTTAGAAAGTAGGTATTTGCTTGCCTAACCATTTAAGCCTGCCTCTGCAAGGTTGCATATTCCTTTGTCTGGTTTTGTGAGTGACAGGGCTGGGGGATTCCAAGGGACAGGCTTGGGCAGCCCGGTGGTGAATAGAGAGATCTTATTCTAGATGGGAGGGAGGAGTTGCACCTGGGACCTGAAAAGGGCTGGGCCTTCCCTCTACAATGCCGGCTCCACCCCCTGTGGTGCGCCGGATGTCTCTGCCCTGCACACTGAAAGAAGAGAAGGAAGACTGTCAACAAAGTGCTCCAGGACTGTACTTGCCTTCCACAATGCTGGCTCCACCTCCTGTGGGGCGTCTGATGTGCCTGTCTTGTGCTGTGTAAGGAAAGGAGAAGTCTGGTAAACAGAGTGCTTCAGAACTGGCTCGAACTGGGCACAGGCCCCTTTCCCCTCAGAGAACAAAGGGTTTTGGGGTATAAGTATTGGGACCCTAATCCCATGAAATTAGATCACTTCTGTACTTACAAGACAAAACCTCTGCTGAGGAGAGGAACCTGAAGAAACTGAGGAAAGACTATTCCCAAGCTGAAGTGCTGCTTGGGGGATTGGCCTGCAGTGGTTGCCTGACTGCCAAAGAGAGGAGAAATACCTTTGTGGACTTTACTTTCAACTTGTGCAAAAGATATCCAACGGCTTGGAAGAGAGCTTGCCCCCTGACCGAAGTCCCAGGACCAGTGGACTTCACCAGCCTTTGTGAATTGCTGCTGGAAACAAGTGGCTACAGAGGCAGGGAGCTGTGACCGACTCTCACTACCGGCCCGGTGTCGTGTAGGCACTGCATCAAGCAATGTCCGCCTCAAACAACTCAAGCTCTGAGCTCACCAAATCCGTCCTGACGCTGTCACCAAGCCATTCCCTGCACTGCGACTGGTAGACACTGCGACGTGCAACACCTCGCTACATTGACTCGTAATGGTCTGACCGACACGGTCATTGCCGCTGACTTCGAGTCCTGTGACCGCACCGGAGTTGGGCACCACCTCACTCACACGCTTTGCGATGCACCGCCCTACTCGCACCGCTGTCCGGACTGATCAATGCCAGCTCCCGAACTCCGGCTCTGTCGCCGCACCGCAAGCTGCAAGCACTGCATCAAAGCACCGTCTCGCCCTGCAATGCACGCCTTGGATCCACCGACTCTGTCAACGGGCCACTGCCTGCACTGCAACGAGGGACAACGCGCCATGCAACGCTTCTTTTCTGCACCGCGACGAACACCGAAACCGGCCCGCACATCTGTGCCGGCCGCCGCAAGTAAAAGGCACTGTGACTGAGTCTGTCGACATTTGAGTGGGCCCGTACTGACGCGGTCCGCTGGATTTTCTAGACTCTGTGTTATTTCAACAACGCTGTAGGCAGACCGGGCTATCGACTCGCAAAGAACCTTGAACTAAGCCTTTTAAGCAGAACTCTTGAAATCTAATAGTACTGTGGATTCTTTTAGTCATTTATTGGTCTTGTGGTAGCTCTATATAAAATATACTTATTTTTGATATACACCCTTGTGTGGTGTCCATTTGTAGTGTTGTCACTGGGTTACTGTATGTGGTCACAAATGCTTAACTACAATGCCTCTGAGATAAAGCCTTGCTGCTTGTGCCAAGCTACCAAGGGGGGTGAGCAGGGGTTATTTTAGGAATGTAATCCCCTTATCCTGACTAGAGGAGAGGGTCCCTATTTGTCACAAGTACCTACCGGTGCCAACTAGAGACCCCGATTCTAACACCAGCGCACATAGGGCGAGAAAGCAAAAGACACACAATTGCTGGACGGACTGCAGAACAAATCAAAACATTCACCCCCAGTCAAGAGATCTGGGTTAAATCCATAATTCTTTTGCTCACCATGCCACCCCAGTTTAGACTTGGCCATATGCAAATCAGTCTTGACCCTGTGCCTCATGGGAACAATCCAGCCCAAACTGCTATGCCAGGTCCTCCCTGGACCATAAACAAGCATCCCACGACCGGTTTTGGGGTTTCACCCCTCTCCTGCCAGGATAGCTTGAATCCAGTGATACAGAGGGACCGGGGCCCAAATCTGGGCAAACCCGGCCAGGGAGGACTAGGCCAGGCAGTTCGGGCTGGACTGTTCCCATTGGGTGCAGTGTCAAGACTGATTTGCATATGGCTGGGTCCAAACTGGAATAGCATGGTGAGCAAAAAAACTATGGATTTTGGCCCAGATCTCTGTCATGGGGTGAATGAATGACATTGTTCTGCATTATGTCCATCAATTGTTCTTTTTGCATTTGTCACCCCAAGTCGGACGGGTATTCCCAGATGTGGGTCCATTGCTCTCCATGCCACTGGACTCAAGTTTCCTGGCTGGTGAGGGCTGAAAGCCCGAAACTGGTGCAAGGATGCTTGTTTCCAGTCCAGGGCGAACCTGGCCAGGCAGTTCGGGCTGGACTGTTCCCATTGCGTGCAGGGTCAAGACTGATTTTCATTTGGCTGGGTCCAAACTGGATTGGCATGGTGAGCAAAGAAACGATGGATATAGGCCCAGATCTCTGTACTGGGGTGAATGTATGACATTGTTCTGCATTCTGTACATCAATTGTTCTTTTTGCATTTGTCACCTGAGTAGGACGTGAATGCCCAGATGTGTGTCCCGTGCTCTCCATGGCACTGGACTCAAGCTATCGTGGCTGATCGGGGATGAAAGCTCGAAACCAGTCCTAGGATGCTTGTTTTCAGTCCAGGGAGGACCTGGCCATGCAATTCAGGCTGCACTGTTCCCGTTGGGTGCAGGGTTAAGACTGATTTGCATATGGCTGGGTCTAAAGTGGAATGGCATGGTGAGCAAAAAAACGATGGATTTAGGCCCAGATTTCTGTACTGGGGTGAATATATGACATTGTTCTGCATTATGTCCTCCAATTGTTCTTTTTTCTTTCTTGATTGCAGCACATAATTCACTTCCAAGGGTCCAGGACTGGATTTGGCACCATTCAGCAGGGCAGGACTCACAGCAGAGGAGCCCAGGTTCTGGTAGCAAGAGGCATGTGAGTCTTTAATGTCTCTGAGACTTCAGGAACAGGAGGCAAGCTCAGTCAAGCCCCTGGAGAACCTTATAAATCAGGATGCAGAGAGTAAAAGTCCAGTCCTCTCATTACCAACCCTGGCCATAGTCAAGATCTGTATCCTCCGGCACTGGAGGTCACCCACCACTCCTCAGAGGAAGAATGGACAGTCGAGATGATACAGACAGTATCACATGGGCTCATCATTTATAATTTACAGGACCAAATGGAAGTGTTCATGCAGACGCGGGCCCCCTTTCCCTGGGATGTCACATGAAGGGAAGACATTTATTCTCCCCCCCACCTGTTGCCAACCTGGTGCGTCAAGAATGGCTTGACTGGGGGGCCATGCAGACTACCCCAGACTCTTTCTCTGAGAGACCTCCTGCTAGAAAGCCCATAACATAGCATCCAAATTATGCTGTTCACCACCCCTCCTTTGCAACCCTACCCCTTTCTGCCTGACATGGTATTCCCCCCTTCCTTCCTATCCCTCCCCTACCTCCACCCACACCTGCTATCCCCTGCTCCCCTTCCCCATCCTCCTCCTGCCTTCCCAGGCCCCTCCAATACCACCTGATTGCCATCCCTCCTTCTACTCTTATCTCCCCCTCTATGTATACCCTTTCCCCCTTTTTCCTCCGGCCCCCTCTGCCTCTGTCACCCTTCCTTAGCTGGTCCTTCCCCTTTGCCCCCGGACACCCAGATAAGCAGATGCCCTATCGTGGATTGCCACTGCTGCACACACAACTACCCCCTACCAAAAGTGCTTTCAGGATCCTCCCCTCTCTTCCCCGCTGGCAGCCCATTTTCCTTTTTTAGCCTGACACTATGTGGCTTTCTTATCCGCCTCACCAGCATGCAATCCCCCCCTACTGTATAGCACAAGAGCGCGGAAAGACTGGCTGCCCCCTCAGCCCGATGAAGGAGGTTTTGTCCTCCCTCTCTCTGCCTATCCCCAACAGGTAGAGGGGCTATTTACTTCCGCCACTCTCTGGCTATTAGGGCACTATGGTCCGCCAGCTCCTCAACTGGCGGACCAGTGACACCCCGGGGAGACACCCAGAGCACAACCAGTAAGACCTTAAGGCCCAGATGCATTAAAGGGCAGATTCTCAGAATCTGGCCCTTTGCGACCAGCATTTTTGCATTTGGGATGCATCATCCCAAATGCAAAAATCGCAAATTAAGAATTCTCTAAATTGCGATTACTTGCATTTAAGAAATCTCAAATTGAGATTCCTTAAATGCAATACACCAAAGTAAAAAAATTTGCGATTTCGCTAATAGGAGTGGCAAAATTACCATGAAGTTCAACTTCATGGTAATTTGCAAAAACTTTGAAAAATGCACTTTTGTGCATTTTTCAAACTTTAATTTTGCGCACACACATGCCCTAAGGGCATGTGTGTGCGCAACACATGTGCACAGATCAATTTCAGGGGTGCAATAGGGTGTCCTTTGGACACCCCTGCACCCTTGAAATTGCATTCTCAATTTGCGATTCGCTAATTGCGATTCGCAAATTGAGAATGTCTTCCCATTCATTACTATGGGCCTCTAGGCCCGTAGGAATGAATGGGGAGTTATTCCTTAATTGCGACTCGCAAGTTGCGAGTCGCAATTAAGGAATTTTAAGAATTTGCTATATTTTTAGCGAGATCTTCTTGCATAGCATTTTGCTATTCCTTACTAGCGATACCTTATTTTTCGCTAATGAGGAATTGCAAAATGGATGCTTGATGCATCTGGGGGTTAGACTCTTCTGTGTCACCTACCATTTCCCTTATCTTTCCCCTTTGTTCATCTCTCATCCCCTTCTTGCTCCTTCTCCCCCCCTCCCGCCCCCCTTCGTGAGTAGCATTTGGTTGTATTGTCTCTTACTCCTGGTACCATATTGTAACCATGTCAAGTGTTTTGTTTCAATAAAAAATGACGACACAAACTTCACATCACTTTCAGCTGAGATCCATTTTATGTGGAAAGAAGCAGAGTGGTGCTAATTTCAATCATGGTCCATGTTGTGTGTACAGCTCACACAATTGCAAGCCAGACTCTATTTTGTTTTGTATGAGTAATCTGAAAAACCTTGCAATAGTGGTCTGTGGTAGACAAGACAGGTAGTGTCTCAGGTGGAGTAAGACCTAGCTCTGCCAATAGAGATCTGCCCCCTTTCCAATTGCACTGCATATTCAAATGACTTGCCTAGGAACACACAACCAGGTCCTTCACACATGGGTTATTGTGTGTCCAGGCTGCAGTGGATTGCAAACCGGAGTCTATTGATGTTATGTTGTTGTTCACAGCTAATAACTCTGACGGAAGAGAGTTGGCTATTTTAACCTAAAACTAACATTTGAGTGTGTATGTGTGTGTTCATGAGTATGTACTTGTGTGTAGATAAACTACAGAATATCAGAAACTCATTTTCAGCATGTCCCTGAAGAGAGAGACTGCCCTACTTTATGTTCTACTATGTAAAACATGTTATTCTTCTCAATGGGTTGACAGGCTCTCTCTGAAGTATATAGCTTTGTGGAAAAACGTGTCCAATGAAATTCTCTTGCCTGAGACATAAAAAGGAAATATTGCATAGGTCCAGTTAACATTATTGTATTTTACTGCCATTTCTTTTCCAAAGTGTCCTTATACATTGACCGGTTGTCAAGAAATACTTGCATTTGAAAGAATCTTCGTAAGAGGTACTATTACGTCTTGTGATTAAATCTGTGAAACCATTGACACGTTGTGAGATTAGTCAGTTATAGACATGATATAAACCTGAATATGCAATATAATGTCAACTACAGATACAACTGCATCTAATGACTGAACATTGACAACAATGATGGGTTGTATAATCACTCAGCAATAGACTTAATAAGATATTGAGTATACAACTTGATGCAAATGAAGTCCTGTTGAAGTTTCTGGTTTAAAAGAAACACTTGGCAGGGCTTATTACTGTGCTTAACATTTTGTATATACATAATAAAACTTTCAATAATTGAATGAAGATCGATTTATCATTATCTGTCAACTCAAACGGAATGGAGTGACTGCATACATCCTACATACTTTTTACAGAATATTATGTATTCCTTTGGCATTTAGGAACTTTAAATGCTTCCCTCTTAATAGAAATGTATTTTGTACTATATTTAGACAGGTAGTGCAGATATGTCAATCACCATTTTCTTTAAAGAACATCTCAATGTAGGTGTGATGTAAAACACCATAGGTTTAGGTAGTAACTAATATTGCAAATGAAGTTTGGCCTTTTTGTAGTATCTAGCTAATTTATCTGTTCTACATTGACCAAATACTGCCTTTGTTTGGCTAATTGTGTGCAATTGCTTGTTGCAACAGAACTTAATTACGTACTCTTCTATGTACCACAGAGTCATGAAAGTTCACCTCCCATATCCATGAAGGAAAAATACATGTGAGCTCTTCTCAACTAATGGCATGGCTGGACTACCGAAATGTGGTGTATAATTGGACTTCCAACAAAATAATCAAACAAATGCAGTGATGACAGAGTCATGAGGCTAGACTGTGCCTAAACCAAAAACCATAGAAAGCAAGCATGGAAATAAATGTAAAGTTCGTTGTACAGTACATCGAGCATGCAAAATTAAAGGATTGTGTTACATGCAAATTCTTACCCTTAATACATCCCAAGAATCCCCAGTCAGCGACATTACATTGGATCACTCAAAAAAACTTCAAGAGGCTAAAACACAGAGTCAACCCATAGGAATTTAAGGTCAAAATCAACAACATTTTCAGAACAAACCTTAAGGCCATAAACAACTCATTTCACTGCAGAAAATATCTAAAAAAAAGAGTTATTGAGGCTAGGCTTTGACTAGACCAATCAATGGCAGCGACTGAGGATTGTCAGATTGGTGCCATGTCCTGTAGACAGCTGGCTTCCTGCTACTCCAAAATCCTGGTCTTTTGTTTGGAACAGTATAGTACTCTAAAGTAACCATGAGGCCACAGGGATCAATATTTAAACTCCCAAATAAGTTGTAATTGTCAGGTATTGCCTCATGGATGATGGCTTCAAATGTATCCTGTAATCAATGTTCTGTAAGGAATAGAAAGTCAGTGCTCCAGAGAAGAATAATTTCATAAAAATCTGTATATTGTATACATGCTGAGCTGGTGATTAGGAGCATGAAGGAAATGTTGTCTGTTTTGTGGTCCTAGTAAGGGAGATGAGACAGATGAGAGAGTAGTGCCAGTAGCGGAAGGCTATGCTTCCTGTTATATTGTCATAATGCAGGGTGTGGGTGTGCATGGGACATGTGCTAGCCTTTTCATAAAGTGTCATGTGCTTATCTAGGTTCCTGATCGATACTGTGACCTTATGCCCCTATTCGGCTATAAAGCCCTTTATTCCCTATATTGGCATAACCGTTCAAGTGCGATTTTCTGAAAAGTCATCTCTGGCCTCACACGAGCAGAGCCACAGAGCCACATTCCAGCATGACTCTCTGCTACTTCCTGTGCGACCAATTAGTGCAATGACAGAGCAGCAGTCACTATCTGATATTCCTAGATAACACTCCGAGTTCTTCAACAAGATAAAAACTTAGCAAACCTGGAAATCCCCGCTTGCTATGTTTTGATTAGTAATGGAACTCTAATGAGCAACTGATAACTATCACTTCCTAGTGACATCTTTAATTGACGTCTTATGTCCAGCAAACTTGCGTCAAACCCGGCACCTGTCAGGTATAAATATTACCAACGTTGCCTTAAGCAATGAGCGTTGCCTGTTGCTGATGCCAGCTGCCTGCATGACCAGTGTTGGTAAAAACTAGCACTCTGTCGCTGCAGCCTGCTATCCTGTGGTGGTGAAGCTACTGATTACCATTATCGCCGCTACAGCGCGAACTGTGGTTCAGTACGCTTGAGGAGCCGTGCAGCCGTCCTCTGCGAAGACATCCAGCCCAGCTGCCCGCGGACGCTGTCACCCCTCCTTCCTCGACGCGCTGAGAGAAGCCGCTGCATTTCTCGTGCAGAGAAATCCAGTCCCGGCGCTTCCGGTTTACCCTCGCGGGTGACTGGGATATCGAGAGAGACCCCTGAAGGAGATACCAATCCTCCATCATTCTATTCAGAGGTATGGTGTTGACTAAACCCTTAGAAGAGAATTCTTGAAACAAACCTTGGCAAAACCAACTTAACTTAAGCTACTTACTTACTCCCCCTTCTCACGTGTTAGGCTTAGGTCAGGCACACCGGGGTAGGCTTAGTTAGAAGCACCAGTTGAGTATGTTAGCCTAATGTATATATGACTGTATATATGTTTTATTACTTTTAAACCATTGTATGGCTAAGAAACCATACTAATGCTTTTACAGTTCTATTTCGCAATACTTATCTTACTGTACGTACTTTTTATAATAACAGTTATTGCAATTGTGGCAATACATTTCTCTTGTACGAGAAGAAAGACTGTTCAATAAATGTTAACCTTTATTGATACACGCCCGTCTCTCTATTCTCTACATACCGTGAAAGTAAACTGCACTAGACTGACTGAGTGAAATCTATGTCTATTGTTTCACACGACCCTAGAGATCGACTCTTGATCTGAGGAGCAAAGTTGTCATGTTGCACGGTTGTTGGAAAACTGAATCCCTTCTTGTCTGTGCCAAGGAAGCTGATCACTTCCTATGCAGAGAAGAAAGTTTCCAGTGACCTCTGAGCTAGTTGGTAACACAACCCAATTAAGTTTAGCATAGTCAGTGGAGGCCTGGAATATAGCCAGTTCCACGTCGATACTACTGTTTATGTTATTCCAATGCGCAGGGCCTAGTGGGAAACTAGGAACTACACTACATGGCGCCCAAACGTTTGGTAAGGCGATAAACTAACGTAAGACTTGTAGAGTAACTCAGTCGTGCATATTTCACACCCCTTTCTCCCGTAAAAACTCCAATAGACGTCTGGAGTGGGTGAAAGGTTAAAATCCGCCCGACCTTAGTAGGAAGAGATTCCTATGTAAAGCTCCGGTTTATTCAACGTTGAAGGATACAGTGTTCCAAAATATTGTGCATCTAATCTTTGTCTCCTTGGAGACCTACTCTGCAAAAACTGCATTTATAAAATGTCAGACAATGAAGGAGCAGCTAGACTGGCTTCCATACTAATAGAGGAAGACACGAGTCTCCTACAGGCTGACCCGGATGCTATTATCATCCCGGTCCAGTTAAGAAGATCTATAACTTTAAAACTTATAGAAAACGGACTGACACCTCAAGTTGGTACAGTAATTTTCGTGATAGAGGCTCACGAGTATCGGCAGACAGAGGTATTCTATTCATGGATAAACTTTCCAGCGGTAAACGCTATAACACAAGAGTTTCACTATTACAAAATAGAGGAACCTCCGGATGAGTACGCCCCTTTCGAGGAGGTTGAAATTCCACTTAAATTTCAAGAGCACCTGCTCTGGTTTAATGGCGCCCTAAAACACAATGATCACATTACCAGGCTCGGTCCACTAGGTAGACCAGGAGCCACGTGGCCGGTTCTAGCCAGCTACACACCACATCCTGACATTGCAAGAATGTCTAGAGAAGAGCTGTTAGCACAGCTAAACACATTAATAAAAATACATAGGCAATTAGTCCAATATGTAATACGGACTGCAACAGTCCAGCCAGCTGTTAATTCACACCAGCTGACCCCTCATCAGGGGAACACAAATAAAATTACACCACAGAACATACAGTCATGTCTTGGTAAAACCCCGTAAAACGGGAACAAATTCCTTTCTGGTTAGCCCAGAAAATCACTCAAATAGAGGCAGTATTTCCTGATACTACCCCTATTGAGAAACACAGAATCTTGACCATCTGCCTTCCTATGGGAATCGCACCACACGTGGAGGACTGCGACACTTGGGGTACAGTCTTTGCTTCCATTTACACAAAAACACACGGTGTTCCGTCTATGGCGGTAATACCAGACGTGCTAAAACAGATTCAGAATGAATTCGGTCCAGAGCCCGCTTTAAATCTAGGTATGAAATTACTGAAAGATTTCAAGCAGGTCACGGCTATATTATTAGCCAACGTAAAGGGAGAAGCAGCATCTGTGGCGATTCGCCAGAAGTTGAGGGAAACAGATATAAAAGATCCTGTTGAGCTTGCAAAAATCATAGAAAAATGCTATGAAGAATTAGGTAGAGACAGCTTGGGTGGGAAACCAGTAAAACCCCAACTGCTCGAAAATCCTGAAAAATTATTTATTAAAAATAATTTAAATACTCCTAAAAAGAGCTGGGATGGAAATAAACAATCCACTCCCAAGGAAAAAGCTTTCCAGTCCAGAGGAAGGTCTCCTCGACGGAGGGAAAGAACTCCGACTCGAGAACGCCAGTCTCCCCAACGGGAGCCCTCTGAGAAAAGATATAACCTTAGAAATAGGGATAATATAAAAAGACCTGATAGATATCAAAGTATTGATACACGTCCCTCTCGATCTCTTCCACAGAATTCGGAAAGAAGAGGACGGTCAGACCCAGGAGAGCACACCAAGTCCAAAGACAAGGAACCTGCTCAAAATAAGAAATCTCAATTTCAGAAAAAGAAGGTAGCCAGTATTAGAGTAATCAACCATGCCGAGAATACTGAGGACACAGTTGAAAAACGGGGAGTGGGCATTGACAATGTTGGACAGTGCAGCAGAGATCAGTATAGCGCGCAAGAACTTGATGAGTCATCTGGAGACAGTGGACACGAATGAATACATTCAGGTTGAAACTGCCGACGCCAGACTTAGCGAGCCCCATAAAATATACGAAATAACATTGCGTATGGAGGGTGATAAGACTAGGAAAATTAAGGGTCTATTTTGGGATAAGCTCTCAAAAGGCTATGATATTCTGTTAGCTGAAAAAGATTGGCCCCCGGAGTTTGTCAGGGAGTGCCCTCGTGGCGAAGAAGTGATTATGCCTGCCTTCTCGAATCACATACCGATTCACAAAAAATACACATATGCAAGGAAATGGGCAGTAGCCCAGGCACCTGCATTGTATAAAAATCATGTAGGATGGGATGAGGACTCTCCTCCTCACAAAATCCAACTAAAAAGTGAACCAACTGCCCAACGGCAGTATCCCATAAAGCAAGAAGCTAAAAAACAGGTCAGGGAGATCTTAGATCAACTTGAGTACCAGGGGGTGATTGAAACATGCACCTCTCAAATGAACAATCCTTTGTTTCCTGTCTCCAAGCCAGACAATTCATATCGTCTAGTTTTGGACTACAGACATCTTAATACATGTTGCAAAACTTTTGCAGTACAGAACTCGCATAGTGCAGCCCTAATGAATAACATAGTTAGGAAAAAATATAAAACGACATTAGACATTTCTAATGGTTTCTTTTGTCAAAACATTGCACCGGAAAGCAGATACTTGACCGCTTTCTCCGCATTTGGGTCGCAGAAAAAATTCTGTCGACTCCCACAGGGGTTCAAGAATAGCCCAGGACTATTCTCAGCTAGGGTAACAGAGTTACTACAGATCTATGATGATGAAGCATTATCTTACGTAGATGAAATTTATCTCACAGACGACGACTTGGATACTCACTTGAAAAGAGTGAACACCATTATACTTGGGTTCGCAGCAGAGGGTTACAAATTCAACTTTAAAAAGTCCCGAATTGCCCATCTGACAGTACTATTTTTAGGGAACGAATTATCAAGTGAAGGGAAAAGCCTAGCGGACAACTTCTTAGAGAAGTGCGCTGTACTCCAAGCTCCGAAAACGCTGAAGAATTTACAATCAATACTAGGTTTTCTGAATTTCGGAAGAACTTACATTATAAATTACGCAGAGAGAGTTAAACCTCTCTACGAACTAATTAAACCTGATTTAAAACAAATCAATTGGACTCAAAAACACACAGAAATTTTGAGATCACTGCAAACAGACATGTTAGCAAAAACAAAATTAGACACACGTGACAACACACGTGATCTTGTAATCCGAGTCATCCCAGGAAGATGCAGATTCACGTACCTAACCTCTAATGAAGGAGAAAAGGTACCAATTTCAATTAAATCTCACTTGTACACACAAGCAGAAAAAACATTCAGTCGCACAGAAAAAACTGTGAACGCAGTGCAAATCGCATTAGCAAATGAAAGAGAACTAGCACACGGCAAACGGATTAATATCCTCACAGCGGAATCCGCCTTCGAGGCGCTATTCAGCCCAGTAAACCTGCCTACAGTGTCACTGGATCCAAAATGGATACAGTGCATAGATTCTCTAGGAGCGGAAGACGTGAAATACTATTTCGCCCCGCAATACGAAGAACTGAATGATTTAGAATATGAAGAAGAATATCCTCTGCCAATCGAAATCCTCTGCCTCTCCCACAATACGCATGTATAATCTATACAGATAGCTTTGTACAGCATTTTAATGTAGAGAGTAAATCCTACAATGCAGCATGTGCGATCATTAAAGGTCGTTGGCTGTGCGGTAAATTCAGACCGAAAGTAACAAAAACTGAATCTGTAAGAAACTGTTCGGTTCAAAGAACTGAGATCAGATCTTTAAAGATGGCGCTCGAAAATGCAGAACGCGAATTCCCCACACTTATCGTGTGCGATTCTCATTTTTGCGTCAATTCTTACAATAACAAACTGCAGAGTTGGATCGAAAACGACTACAAAGATGACACAGGTGCCACAATAAAGCATAAAAAGCTCTGGAACGAGGTAGCTCTTTTACACAAAGAACTACAAAAGACTCACGTGATTCACGCACAGAGTCTTCAACGTGATGGCGTTCACGTTGCAGGGAATTCATTGGCTAATACAGCCAAAGCGGAAGCAACTAACCCGGCTTCCGTAGCCACAAAAAAGCGTACAGATAAGTATATAGACGGGGAAACCATGCTGGCAGTAAGAACGACCGTAAAAGGCGACTGTGCAGCACTACCCGTAAACTATCCACTCAATTATGCATACATAATCGATGCAAACTCCGTTCCGTTTGCTCGAATCCCTGGAGTGGGGGATAGAGTAATTCCAAACACGAACAGGAGAATATTTTTAATAGCAGACGCACATATGGGTTTGGGTCTTAGGCACAGAAAGATTAAGGAATCACTGACTGAATTACAATCAGTATTCTGGTGGCCGGGAATGAGTGTAGAACACCAAATATATGCAAACAACTGTGAAGACTGTAATAGGGATCGCAGTGGCGAACCTTGCTACCGGCTACCAATCAGAAAGAGCGTAACGCTGCCTACACCCCATCCTGCGTCCTATTAATAGTTAAGACGAAAAGCACTTAAAAAATGAGGCCACCAGCACTCGGCTGACGCCTAGAACTGTTATAAAAGATTAGCGAGTCCATATCGGCATATACGCAATTACCACGTTCCATTCTGACCAGGGTCCTGCTTTTAGCTCTCGAGCTTATAAGGAGGCAATGGCTAGCATGGGAATTGGGTTGTGGTATTCTTGTCAGTCATACCCCGGAAGGGAATAGTGTGGTAGAAAGAAAAAACCGGGATATAAAGCAATCTATAACAGCGAAGGTATTAGGTTCAGGCGCTGGGTGGGTCAAACATTTAATAAGTGTCCAGACTAGTCTTAACAACATGCCAAGAATTTCTCTAAAAGGTTTCAGCCCATACGAACTATTGTTCGGAATTAGAATGAACGTTCAGGACCTCGATAGTCAGATGTCAGTGGTACAAAAAGAAACAAAGCAGTTTGAAGTAAAAGACCGTTTGGCTGTTTTACAGGAACTGAATGAAACAAGAAAATCATTAAGCAACATAAAGTTAAAGCAACAGCCAAATACCACTGACGAGGCACCACCCGCAACAGCCCCAGCAAGGCCTGTCTGGATTCCAAAGATTGGGGATCTAGTCAGAGAAAAGATCGCGGTTAAGAAGGAATTTGGGCCTTCTTACAGAAAAGCAGTACCTGTCTTGGCAGTCACCGGAACAAGATCAGTTGTGCTACCGCCCCTTGCTGGTAAAAAGGAGAACAGAGTCGTGTCCATCGATCTGGTAAAACCACAAGCATGTGGCCTATAATCAACAGTAGGCCCAGTGGACTCCCAAGAAACAACAGAATACCCAAACTTGCAACAATCCAAGAGGTTCAAACTGAAAGACTCATCACATTCGATCAGCCTGCAGTGCACAATGAAGGACTATGCAATACAGCCATGGAACTCGTGCCTCTTGAAACACAAATTGAAACAGTTCGTCAAGAAACAACACCAGTCTACAATGATGTGGCATCAGAAAGTGCTACCGAAAGACAGATTGAAAGAATTGAAAGAACTGCCTCTGGTTATTTCATCAACTTCGACAACTTCTCTGAAGATTTAAATGACCCCGAAGTGATGCCAGAAACAAAAAAGTCTTTTAAAGAAAAAGCAACGGAACTCTTTCATCAACTGAAGGAAATCTACTTTGTTTCCCCTTGGCTAGAGTTCTGGTTCGGTCTAGGTGTATTTTTCCTCCTGCTTTGGCTCATCATGGTACTGTGTTTGGGAAAATTCATTGAAGGAAAATATATTACAATGGACACAGCAAGTCAGAACATCAACCTAGTCCTGAAACCACACAGATCATCCCACGTGAAGAAAAGAGAACTGTCAACAGTAAATGTCACAGCAATTCCAATACCTGGTGGGGTAGTATGGGAGAAAACAGACTATGAGATCTATGGTCCGGTCGAAATCCTGAAGTATCCTCATCAACTAAAGGTTTCCTTAAGTGACTTTGTTACACCTAGTACATTCTCTGATGATTGGGACTTTAACAGTATTAATGACATGATGTCTGATTTAGTAATGTCAGCTAGATTCACAGATCATGATTATTTACAAGGTTCATCTAGTTATGAGCAGTTATTCTGTTACACCCACTATGGGGATCATTACTTGCATAAATCTGCACAGCCTAGAAATGTTTTTATGTATAATCAATGGGAACATTGTTCTACACCACCTAAAAGCAGTTCTAAAGCATTTTTTGAGAAATTCAAATATTTTTCAGGGTTTAACACCAGTGATGCAGAAACGTTTTATTATAAACTGTTAGATAAAACAGGAATGAAAACGATGCTGACAAATTCTAAATTGATATATTCAGAAGCATTTTATGACAAAATGATGACATTTGGTTTTGATTATTGGAAAAATAATATTGAAACGAAAACAATTTGGGGTACAAAAGATTGGCAGGTGCAAGGCTTAGAAGCACTGTTTAGAACCTGCATGATACCAGAACAAATGTTATTTTTAAATGACACTGTACACCAAACATCTTGTCTTGGCCTAGCTAAGAACAAAGACCTTGAAACACCGTCTATACCAAAGCCAATAGCTGAGAATGCAACTGCAGATAATGAGTTAGACGTGTCACACATTTTACATTTCAACAGAACACATCCTGATTGGAAAAAGTGGTTAATCTGGCCTACAGACACAAATAGCTGTCAAGATAGGTTCCTGAATAAAACACAGGGGTTAAAAATGACCAGATTAGACCCTAGATACTCCCAGAGACAACATCCAGGGATTGTAACCACATACAGTGTAGGGAAACTCTGCCTAGAATGGCTAACTACATCCACACTGGCTGAAATTAAGCAACACTTGTCTTTATTAAAAGATGGTGCTGATTTGCGCGATTTCATTCTTGGACCACGCAAACAGCGTCAAAAGCGTTTCATAGCGACCAGTATCTATGCAGCTTACAACGAGGCTTGGAAAGTAAAGCAAATTGAAACTGCTGAAAAAATACGAGAAATTGATCGTATTAATTTGGAGAAATCACTTTCTGTGGTAGACAATGGGTTAATGACTCTGTCTTCCAGAATATATTCTTTGGACAATATTGTATCCTCTGCCTTTGATGTGATAGACAGAGATTTGCTAATGTTACAACATGGCCAGTCTCAATTACGCTGTATTATAGAACTAGGCTGGACGTTGCAAAATCTTCGTTCAGGCTATGTGCCTTGGCGTTTGATAAACACAACGTCATTATTTTCCATTTTTAACCTTACTGATAAACAGATCAGTTTGGCACAGAAAGGAGCAGACTATACAATCTTGAGCATCGAGAAACTCGAGCGATTACCATTGACAATGTCAGAGAGTCCTGTCATTGAATGGATAATACACGGGATTATCACAATTCCGATAACAACTTTCCGATTTCATAAATGCCTTGAATACATACCTGCTGGCCAGTATGAACAATTGGGTAAGGGATATATAAAATCCGAATGGAAATTACCATACACTCATTCTTGCTATAGTGACAGCGACAAAAATGTATTTCTTAGTGGTGACAACTGTAAACACTCACTAAGCGGTATACTTTTGTGTCAGGGTATTAATTTACACGGAGCATGTGATGGAAATTCAAACAACCTCTCATGCCACCAGCTAGTCACACCTGCAACTCAGATAGAGCCCTTCTTTATGCAACTTTCGAACGGGAGTTACATTCTTAGAACGGATCACAGGTGCTGTGGCCTCGCGCCCGGACTAAGTTATCTAGTAGAAGTAACGTCCATGGTCAAATGCTGTATGCAAGCATTGTTCCCGAGCGGGCCTCCAGACATAGTGACTCCCATCTGGCCTCGTCTGAATCTCTATTCTATACGAATTGATACATTAAGCAAAATGAAATCTGTGCTTTTACAGACAACAGTGCCTATAACGTCATCTAAAGAGACGTATGATCTTCTAGTCGCAAGGACGGCTACTGAGGTCCATGACCTTTTATCAACAAATTGCCCCGTGCATTTCGTAGAAATGTTTAGCCAACTCCTTAACATGTCTAGTGCTACAAGCATCCCAGGCATATTTAAGACAGTCTTTACGGGACTGCTAACACCCTTCCAGGCAATTTTGGGAATCTTTCCTAATTTTGTGCACTCCATCTTTGGTGGTATTCCACTATTTTTGGGACTCATCGCAGGGATTCTATTTTTGACCCTCCTGCTTCGATATGGCAAGCCTCGGCTCAGACATAGCTCCCATGGGAATGGAAGAGACAATCCTAGCAATGCGCTACAGGGACAGGATAACTAACGTCCTCGGATTGGCCAGGCTGAGAGATCTAAACATGACCTGGTTCCTTTCATTCAGACCGATGTGGCAAAATTGCATTTTACCTGTGCTACGGTGTATGCTTTGCGGCGAGGAATGCGTGTTGGACATCTGTCTTTCACTTCCATCAGCAGTACCAATGGACGTCGATACTTTGCTAAGTCCAATAACGGCTCACGCATTGTGTTGTCCCCAGCGGCTACCAATCATGATGACGGCATTCGTGGAGACTCCTGTACTACAGCCAAGTGGTAACAGTGGAGCGAGTGACAAAAGCAACATCACCCAGGTACAGCGAGCTGTGAGCATTGCTGCTCCCGAATATGATGACAGCAATCATTCTCACACCTGCCAAGTTACAGCGCTATCTAATTTGGTTGAACTATCACCTGATTTTGTAGACCAATTCTTTGCGAGCCTGTCTGATACGATGTTCTCTCCCATAGAGAAACAATAACTTTTGAGAAGCTTTCCGACACACAGCGTTCCCATGAACTCTGAATTCGGCCTTCAGTTTTGATCAACCAAAAACTGCCAGGAGCTTTGGTAAACTGATTTTTCTTTGAATTGGACAATTTTTAAAATATTGACCTTTTCCTTTTTTTGGCACGAACAATTCTTTGCTTAACGTAAAAACTATTCTTAGAGAACAGAAGCTTCACACTTCTATTTCTACACACATCTAGAGACATAACAACATTACACCAGCCTCTAGCACACATGTTATTACAATGCATTTTTATGTGATGATTTATCTCGCATTTCTTCTGTCAGAGATACTTCATGTGTAATTCTTTTTGCATAATCGTTCATTGATTTCATATGCAATAATTTTTGAATGATTACTATGTTTTAAAACTACGTACAGTACCTAAATTCCATGTATTACAAGTACGCCTATTTCGAATGCATTTATGTATTTTGGGGTGGGCTATGTTACACAATGTTACACATGCATCTAATTGCTTAGTTTTAGTAATTTTGATGGACATGAATTCGTGGAGTGGGTGTCATGTGCTTATCTAGGTTCCTGATCGATACTGTGACCTTATGCCCCTATTCGGCTATAAAGCCCTTTATTCCCTATATTGGCATAACCGTTCAAGTGCGATTTTCTGAAAAGTCATCTCTGGCCTCACACGAGCAGAGCCACAGAGCCACATTCCAGCATGACTCTCTGCTACTTCCTGTGCGACCAATTAGTGCAATGACAGAGCAGCAGTCACTATCTGATATTCCTAGATAACACTCCGAGTTCTTCAACAAGATAAAAACTTAGCAAACCTGGAAATCCCCGCTTGCTATGTTTTGATTAGTAATGGAACTCTAATGAGCAACTGATAACTATCACTTCCTAGTGACATCTTTAATTGACGTCTTATGTCCAGCAAACTTGCGTCAAACCCGGCACCTGTCAGGTATAAATATTACCAACGTTGCCTTAAGCAATGAGCGTTGCCTGTTGCTGATGCCAGCTGCCTGCATGACCAGTGTTGGTAAAAACTAGCACTCTGTCGCTGCAGCCTGCTATCCTGTGGTGGTGAAGCTACTGATTACCATTATCGCCGCTACAGCGCGAACTGTGGTTCAGTACGCTTGAGGAGCCGTGCAGCCGTCCTCTGCGAAGACATCCAGCCCAGCTGCCCGCGGACGCTGTCACCCCTCCTTCCTCGACGCGCTGAGAGAAGCCGCTGCATTTCTCGTGCAGAGAAATCCAGTCCCGGCGCTTCCGGTTTACCCTCGCGGGTGACTGGGATATCGAGAGAGACCCCTGAAGGAGATACCAATCCTCCATCATTCTATTCAGAGGTATGGTGTTGACTAAACCCTTAGAAGAGAATTCTTGAAACAAACCTTGGCAAAACCAACTTAACTTAAGCTACTTACTTACTCCCCCTTCTCACGTGTTAGGCTTAGGTCAGGCACACCGGGGTAGGCTTAGTTAGAAGCACCAGTTGAGTATGTTAGCCTAATGTATATATGACTGTATATATGTTTTATTACTTTTAAACCATTGTATGGCTAAGAAACCATACTAATGCTTTTACAGTTCTATTTCGCAATACTTATCTTACTGTACGTACTTTTTATAATAACAGTTATTGCAATTGTGGCAATACATTTCTCTTGTACGAGAAGAAAGACTGTTCAATAAATGTTAACCTTTATTGATACACGCCCGTCTCTCTATTCTCTACATACCGTGAAAGTAAACTGCACTAGACTGACTGAGTGAAATCTATGTCTATTGTTTCACACGACCCTAGAGATCGACTCTTGATCTGAGGAGCAAAGTTGTCATGTTGCACGGTTGTTGGAAAACTGAATCCCTTCTTGTCTGTGCCAAGGAAGCTGATCACTTCCTATGCAGAGAAGAAAGTTTCCAGTGACCTCTGAGCTAGTTGGTAACACAACCCAATTAAGTTTAGCATAGTCAGTGGAGGCCTGGAATATAGCCAGTTCCACGTCGATACTACTGTTTATGTTATTCCAATGCGCAGGGCCTAGTGGGAAACTAGGAACTACAGTACAAAAGCGTTAAGAGATGAGTCTCAGATAGTGCTAGAGTGGGTATTCTAAGTAAATATAGATGCCGCTTAAGCTTTTTTGTGCAATTAGAGTTAGATTGAATGCTGAATTTCAGTGGCATTTGCAGAAGATGTGACTTTGGATGTGGTGTGTTTGGGAGCAGAGTGCATTCAGCACCTAGAAAGGTGTTCTATGGACAGGAATGTAAGAGTGGTGGTTCCAGAGAGTGTTTTAGATGCGCATGTGGGATAGTTGCAAGTTTGCTTGAGTTGATGTCTATTGTAAGTATGATTTTTGGGTTGATGTCATCCAGGCACTGTTAAATAGGTGGGTTGAGGAGCGCACAGGAGAATTTAGGCTGAGGTTCATGGTAGGTGGATGCATGATCGGGTAATGGAGGGTGAAGATGTTACATCAAAAACATCAAATGCTTAGTGGGTTAGATTGATAAGTTAATGTTTTGTCTGAGCTGTTTTGCATAAGGGATTCATGTCCCAGTGGGATGGCAGAGATGCTGTGAGTCTTGGTGTGTCACTATTTCTCAATTGTAGTAGTTTTTGAGGATGTTCCATAGAACACTGCCTGGGATTTGGATCTGGGGATTGACACAGTGACATAATGAGGAGTATGTCACTATGGTATATAGGCCAGATTATTTGTTGCAAACATAGTTGAAAGGAGATGCTATTAGTATTAAGATGATTGTCTCCTACAAAGAGAAAATAGGAGAGCTTAAGTTGAGAAATGGGGTGAAGGTGAGCTTCTTTCAGCAGGATAAGAGGAAAGAGAAGGGGGAGGGAGGCCTAAAATTATGTCAACAGACATGGTAGAGGATGGAATGGTGTGGGGCTGTGGACTTGTTCCAGTGACGTTTTAGGGAAATGTAGGCAAGGGATGGGGAAGGAAATGGGATTTGAGAGAGCTAGAATATTGTGGGAGGTTAAGCGAGTGGGACTGGTTATGGGAAAGAGGTCAGCAAATAGAAAGGATGTTTAGGAAGGTGAGAGGTTGAGAAACAGATGCAGAAGCAGTTGAGTAAAGATCTATAGTGAGAATATGGTGCAAACAGATAGTTTAGGAGTAGCTCAGGAGAAGGAAAGGTCTGAAATCAAGAGTTTATGGTTGTGAAATTCTGAGAATGTCGAGGGCAGAGCAGATGTGGGACAAGGTAAAGGAAAGGGAAATGAATGGAGAAGGATGCCAAACTAGACAGCAAGATAAAGACTGCAATGATAATGAATGTGTGTGGGTACTGGCTGAGTTGAGGGATACTACTGGGTGAGGTGAAACGGAGAGCAATGGATTGAGATGAAGGGCAGAGATAGTGTGATGTTGGCTGAAGGGAGAAGGCGAAGCAGGACAAAGCAGGATGGGGAACGATGTAAAGGGGCTTATTTGCCAGGTTTTGAACTGCATGATTGAACATGGTGTGCTGTAGTACGGTGGGTTACTTTTGATTATGGATGGCTTGGCTTAGGGTGACAAGAGAAGGGGAGGATGAGAAATTAGATGAGAGTAGGAGGAAGTACTGTTGAGAGGGAGAAAGGGAGTGAGGTGGATACGACCGTAGTGCTGAGTATGTGAGGTGCACAATGAGAAGACATGGAACATGATTGATGTGGAGATTAAATGAGAGAAACAACAGGGAGGAGGCAACTGGAATTTTAGTGGGTGAAAAATGGATCAAAGGAGGTTGGTGCTGGGGAATTTGGTGTGGGAGTTCTGGGGTAGGAGAAGGTGGTGAAATTGGACTTTGGAAATTGGAAGGATATCAAAGTAGTGCGGAGGGGAAGTGGGTTAAAGAATTAGGTGAATGACTGAGGTGAGACCTCTGGCAGAGGTGATGATGTCTGGGAGTTAGGTGGGAGGGAGAAGAGGAATGAGGAGAAGTGTCCTTTGAAAAGAGGAAGTGGGGAGAAGTTAGTGCATTTAGTGAGTGAGGCAAATGTACAAGATGAGAATGTGAGTTGTATGTTTATCCATGTTTGTAAGCATGAACACATGAAAAGGTATGCATAAATAATCATTGTCCTGAGATGCACGGGCCAGGGAGTGAGGTAAGAGAAAGAGGTGTAGTTTCATGAGAGGTGAAGAAGACTGATGTGACAGGAAAAGAGGCATGACAAAAGGACTAAAGAGAAGAAGATGAGGTGACATGGGAAGGACTGAAAGATGAAGGCTTAAAATGGAAAGGAGGTGACAAGTATTAGAGAGGGGGTTGAAAAGAGAAACAGTCCTAAGTTAGAGGGTGAGGGCAGATGCTTGTTAGGAGATCTGTAATGTGAAAGCGGAGTAGCAAGAGAGTGCAAGATGCATGCATATATGTGTGTATAAGAGACAGTACATGGCCACCTCATAGGATAGAGGTACAAAGTAGAATCTGGAAATGGTGAGGATGGGGACGTGTCTCTAAGAAAGGTGAAGCTATATCATAGAGAGGGGAAAGAGATAGAAGAAAAGCAGAAGAGAAGAAAACAGCGAAAAGCTGGAAGAATGGTGAATGAGAGTAAAGGATGGCTGGGAGTAAAGAGAAGAGAAAGTATATAAAACTTGTGATGAAGTGAGTATGGAAAAAGGAGGTAGTGGAAAAGCACTTAAAAATAAGGTGGGTGGAGAGAGAAGGTGAGCTGGGGAAAGGTCAGGAGCAGAGATAGGTGATGTGGGCAGAGGAGAGAAAGGCAAGAAATGAAGTGGGAAAATTATATAAAAAAAATAAAGAATTAGGGTAGGTAATGGGGTCAAATGACATAGAAGGAGAGGTTAATGTAAAGAGGTAGGTAATGGGAGCACAACGGAGTTGAAGAGTGGTTTAAACAAGCAGCCTTAGCTATGGGGAGCGTTGGCAGTGGGGTAATCTGAGTTTGTAAGCAAAGCAGACATAGTGTGAAGTGGTAGGTGCCAGGAAAGTAAGTTCTGGAAACTGCTGGGAACTATTTCTCTGTCACCCACAGGATATATTATTTTCAAAACATTACAGCTAAAATTAAAAATGGAATATAAATCTTACCACATCCATTGAAGCAAGCACAACCTGATCTGTACCAATGTATCCCATCATTGCTGTCTTTTTTACTTGTCACTCAAAGTAAGATTTGAGAAGTTGAACCCCAACAACTAATTTCCCAACCCAAATACTATAAGACAGCACACTAAGAAGCTGTTTTAATTGAAAGAAGATCCATGCATCTCATGATTCTCCTTACAGCATCCAGTAAAGGCGTGTGTATTGGATGACAGAAATCATAACACCCACCCCCAAAAAGCATTGGAATGTTCCTTTGCAAGAATTAATAAATAGTTCCAAAAAGTTATTTGAACAAAATCACTTTGCTGTCATTTTATGGGGAACATTCAGAATGTTGCATAAATGTTCTCTAGATCTTCTTTCATCAAAAGAAACTAAACCAGGCTTCGTAAGCAATCATGCCGGCTTAACACACCATACACTGTGGTGTGCTTGAATGAATGCAGGTATTTCTAAAGCGCAAGGCTACTCGTAAGAGTGTCCCAGCGCTTTTTAATGTGCCAAAGCGTATTAACCAGAGGATCCGTCCAGCCAACTTCACCACTAGAGTAAAGATGTTTTCAATTCCTTTTTGAATTTACCTTAAAAGACATCCTAAACTTTCTATTAAAAGTCGTTAGGCTGTTTATTCCAAAGCATTTCAAGAGGAGTCCACATCAGTCCACTACCCAAAAGGATCGCCTAGTAACTAAAAGACTAGGGGCCTCATTTATGAAAAGTGACGCATCGCTGCGTGAAACCAGCGATGCGTCACTTTTCATTGCGCCCTCCTTGCAACACCAATGATACGTCATATGACGCATCATGTCGCAAGGAGTTACAGATACGTCAGAATTCTGACGTATCTGTAGGCGCAAAAGTGACGCATTGCTGGAGTGTGTCACAAAAGCGACGCAACTCCAGCAATGTGTCCTTTCATATGGGGCAAGCCCCATGTGAAAGGGCCTGCGTCAGTCTTATGCCTGCTGTGAGGCAGGCATAAGATTTTGACGCATTTGAGTCCTAGAAGTGGCGTGGTGAAATCTCATAGATTTCACTGCATCACTTCCATGGCCCTTTCTTGCGTCAGTACACCCCCCTTGCATACATTATACCTGGCGCAGGTATAATGTGGCGCAGGGGTTTAGAAAGTGACGCATCTACCTAGATGCGTCACTTTGTAAATATGGCGCAATAAGGCGCATTTTGTACGCCACTGGTGCATCACAAAAAGTGACGTACCGGTGGCGTAAAAGTGACGCACAGCCTCATAAATGAGGCCCTAGATGTTCATAAGTTTGATCATCTACATTAGAAATCCTAGTTTTCATGTATATTTATTTTAATTAAATCCCATAATAATGCTCATGGATGGCATCATATGATTATTGTACACCACTCACAACATGATCTGTTTGCATTGTGTCATCTGCATAAAGAAATTCAGGGAGGTACCTATCCCCTAATGTTGGTGAGCTAGATTTAACTTAAGCGATAGATCCATAATAAAGATATAGAATGGAATTAGGCAAGATCATATGCATGCTTCATTCTTATTAATAATCTACCTTTCCAGGATGGCCACCACATTTACCCAATGAAACAGGCATACCAGTTTCTTAATGAAGATCATGGGTAATTAATAGCATCATCCCAAAGTGGACCTTGAGAAATGTATTAACACAATTTAGAGTAACTAATTAATCCTGTTAGACACCTTTTGCCCAGTGTACCACAGCCAGTCCAGTATGTATTGTTTATTATTTCTTGCAGAAGCTTGACTGTAAATTGAGAATCAATAAGTTATCCTTCATTCAAGCCAGCAAGCAGATACATAATGTCTTGTGAAAAAGTGTTTTTTATCAAGCATTCCAAGGGCAATTAGCCCTAGAATCCTCCCTGCTTTCACAGTCAAAAATGGGGAAAAAATGACTGTCTTTTATGGAGGTCAACACAGAATAGTTAATTTTAATCCAATTGACTGAATTAGAGGGTGAACAATTAAATCCAATGGGACAAACATGTTAAGTTACCTTGGACAAAATCCACAAGTCCACACCACTGTGTATGCATTGCATTATATAAATACCTTAGCCAACAGTGATCATTACTTATAAATAATTGTTGCTGTCACAACTGGCACATGTATCCAGTATGAAGCTAAGTAAATCACCGTAGTCTCCTAGGTATAGGATAATACCACTCTACTTGAGCATGCCCATATGACCCTAATGCCAGCATACAGGAACCTGGGATATTTATAAAAATATATGCATATCCTCAAACACCACCCTGGGTGTCATGCTTCACCACTGGTCATTCCACAATCACTAAAGAATCCTTTAATGGTGGGCGGCCCTCAGCTGTGTCGAGGGTACTTGCAAGGAAGAAGAGGTGAGTACTCAGAAATAAGCTAGAAGGCGGCTTGATCTATTCTGGCCCCCTTCCAAGTGTTTCAGTCCTTACTGGATATAGGCATACAAAATGGATCCCCTCATGCTGTACATACACCACATGACTTTCAATGACTACATTTCCCAGTGCCCATGCTGGGTGCACAGTGATGTCACTCGAGCGCCGAGTTGTGGTGCATCCGAGCACTCTGAAATAGCTGATGCAATCCGCCTCCAGTGATTCTCCGGAGAAGAGCAAATGCACAAGTAGGTTGGCAAACAGGGAGAAATCTTTTACAAAGTAAGTGGTTACAGATAAGACTTAATATCCATGTTTAAGTACCTAGATTGACCTGCCTAGAGTTAATTCTGTGGCAAGAAATGATGCATGGAATGCTGAATAAATCAAACATTCACCCCCAGTTTTAGAGATTTGGGTTAAATCCAGCATTCTTTTGCTCACTACGCTGACGCACTTTAGATCCAGCTATAAGTAAATCAGTCTTAACCCTGCTCCTCATGGGAACAGTCCATTCTAAACTGCCAAGCCTGGTCCTCCCTGGACAGGAAACAAGCCTGATTTGCATAAGGATGGGTCAAACTTGTGTGACGTAGTGATCAATAGAACGTTAGATTTAACCCAGATGTTTTGAATGTGGGTGAATGTTTGATTTATTTAGCACTCTGTCCATCATTTGTTGCTGCAACATTTTTCACCCTCAACCTAAATGGGATGGGAATGCCCATTTGTGGGTCCCTTGCTTGCTGTGCCGCTGGATTCAAGCTGGCCTGACTGATATGGGGTGATACCCCGAAACCAGTCTCAGGATACTTGTTTTTGGTCCAGGGATAACTTGGCTTGGCAGTTGGGGGTGGAGTGTTACCATGAGGAACAGGGTCAAGACTGATTTGCATATGGCTGGACCAAACAGGGGTGATGCAGTGAGCAAACAGACAATGGAGCTAACCCAGATTTATTGATTGGGGGTGAGTGTTTGATTTATTCAGCATTCAATTCATCATTTGTTGCCACAGCATCTACCTAGAGTTAAGGCACTCATTGAACATTTTCTACAGTGTGTGACTACAAGGCTTCCCTCGTTATCTCCTCCATAATGCTTGAAAATTGCATGGTGAGGGTAAGTAAAAGTGGCCTTAATGGCATGATGTTTTCATACTTACACGGATGTTCACTCTTGGGAGAGATCTGCAGTGAGAACTCACCCTGTTAGCTTGTTTGCAAGCTTGCAGTTCACACAGAGGCGGCATCTCCTGATTTTGTTTGTTTTCATGTTCTGTTTGTCATTTATTATTATTTTTGTCTCAATGTCTTAATTTCAATATTGTTTTCATGTTTTATGTAACAAGACCTTATGAATACTAATTTATAAGTGAATTTCCGCTCCCAGGCATAATATTCTCCTTGGTACTATATGTATTTGTGCTTGTAATGAGTGCATGTAGCTAGGGACTCAAGTTAGGGAAAGTAGGATTCCGGTCATCATGAAAGCCCTCGACCCTTGGTTGGCCACTATGAGGGCTGAAACATGTTGACCCAGATGGATGTAAAAAACAGTGATGTCTCTTACACATCCCATGTCCCCCTTTTAAACTTCTCTTCGCCTGAGGGTAGATTAGCAGGATTTTTATTTTCTACCTGGATCATTCACACCTTCTTACCTGCAAGTACCTTCAACGCAATCGAGGGCCACCTACCATTAAACGATTCTTTGGCAAGTGCAGGCTGACCGATGATGAAGCATGACACCCAGGGAGGTGTGTTAGGTCATCCTGTATAGTTTTATAAATAGCCCAGGGTCCTGTATATTGGCATTAGGGACATAGAAGCATCTTCGAGTAGAGTGATATTAATTTATAAGGAGGACACTGAGGCGATTTACTTAGCCTCACACTGGATACGTTTGTCTGTTGTGATAGCGATATTCATTTGTGAGAATGCTAAAGGTAGTCTAATCTCGCTCATTCCCTCTACCCTTTTGATTTTAAGGATTTGTTAGGAATATTAATAAATAACTGTTGATTTTGCAACCTACTAAAGGACAATGTTGATGTTCACTGCACATATTTAAATTCCCAATATATGCAACTCACTATAATTCTGAAATTACAGTTTGCAGATCGGTAGGACCATCACTCATAATGCCTGGCCCGCCATGTTCCAAACAGTCATATCTATCTATTGAATTATATAAGTTGTCAATTTTCCTCCATCAGATTCCACTTTTTATAATTAACTGAACGCACAAAGCCTTCTCGATATCATGGTTAATATCAAAATCACTTATTGTGTTCTTTTTTCATTTGGCATTGTCCATAGGATTGATTTTTCATATCAATCACTTAGCTATCAAACCTACTGAGATAAATGGCTGGCACTAGCCCAAATTGGCCAGCAATTCCTAGCTTTATCCATATAAATGCTTTGGAAAACTCATAGTTAGTGATCCACTTATCATTAATAGCAATAGCTAAATCAGACATGTCTGTATGGAAAAAATGAACGATGTGCGAAATTTACAATTTGCCTCAAACTGTTGTGAAATTGAAAACTATTGTACTTTGCGAAGATTGTGTCTTCATGAAACTTAGCTTACAAGTAAAAATTCATCGAAGAAAATATTTTCTAAAGCAATCTGCCACAAAACATTTTTGAATATGAAAGTTAAAATTGGGTTCTGCAAAATCTGGAAAAATTAATAAGGGTTGTGAAGTTTTGACAAAATATTTCACAAACCTTGTGGTGAGAAATCATTACAACTTCAAACGTGTTTAGAATGAAGGCTATTTATTTTGATCGTATCTGAGAGAGAGTTAAGCTACACATTCCTCCATCTGACTTCAGCAAAAGGCTGACCATTAACTACATATCCTTAAGATTGAGGGGCGATTTACCGCTATTTTTACATGCAAAAGAGTATGCTTGGAACACCCTTAGAGACATCAATTGCTTTCCAATTTTTTAAGTTCGTTATCAAAAACAAAGTATAACCTGGATGTGATTCTGGAGTATCTGAGATTCTTGTGTGCGTTCCTGGACAATCTTCTTCAACTATTCTACTCAACAAACCATTCAACATTTTGAGATTACGATCTTCCACCACCTATATTTCCTAACCTTGTTTGTCAAAATATAGCTTAACAAACATATAGGTGTTGGTCTGTAGTCCAAATCATTACTTAATCCTTCTATCTCCCTATCATCAGTGAATGAGCACCTTTACACATTCATTATGAGTGGGGTGCAAAACTAGAAGGTAAAAGCTGATAGTGTAATTATTATTGCCACTATTCTTCAGCTTATAATTCTGTTTTCAGCAGCATAACCATTGGCAAGAGTAAGAAGTTACTACTCTTGTGCATTTTTTCCTGTACAATTGCTTTCTGTCTATTGCTGGTAATAGTGTGTGAACTGTGTAGTTTGCCATCATGTGATGCAGTTTTACTGAGGATTTAGTGAGAGACCTGTGATGGCAGGTTTCACAACACATTAGCCACTATACCTTGTAACAGTATTTCAGCCTTCACAGTCAGGAGAGAAAACTCCATTTACTTTAAATAACCCCTGACACTCACGACAAGATTTGTTGGGCCACTTTATGAAAGACGAGAGAAATAAGCAGGTCCCTCGAGGGTGCCTTACCTTTCCAATAGCTGTTTACAAAGATAAACCCACACATCTACAATGTATGTTTTCATCTATATTGGTTGTGTTGTTACATCTTAGTGGGCATAGCCAACAGTTTCTTTGTATAGTAATCATTTTTAGTGTCTATTTCCAAAAGGGTATTCATAGACTTGCATTTGACAACCAAGATTTTCACACACTTTGCTCTAAGCAAAACAAAATTGCAAGCAACTACAAAGAATGTTGTGTAAAGATAATGCTTCTGAGAAGAGTTACCTCTGAAGGAAATTCACAGATATAAAAAACAGGCCTGCGCTGCAAAAAGAGAATACTTCAGTGGGTGAATCATAGAATAGACTAGTTCAACTAAGGAGATCCTCAAAACCATAAACTCTTTCACTAATTCAGAACACCTAAATGTAAGCTTTCAGATTGTGCAAAGAATTTGTAATTATTTGGTGACATTTGTTTAACAAAATACTTAGATCTGCAAGAGTTGCAAAAACTCTGCTGAGCGAGTAGTGCAGTTCTCATACTGTTAGATATTTCTGCTGCCTTCAACACCATCTCTTATTAGATCCTACTTGATAGGCAGACTCCTAGTGATAAGTTTCAAAGGGCAAGCCGTACTTTTGCTCAGTGTTATCTTGAAGGGTTCAGACTAAAAGTGAGGATTAACTCAATCTTGTGTGTTGTATTTCCAGTAGAACATAGGGACCATCCCTAAGTTCCACTCTTTTCAATATTTATATCACCCCATTGGCCAAACATCAATTCCTTTGTATTCCATTTTGCAATGTATGATGATGATACCAGTTGATTCTGAGGATGAATGGAGAAAATTTCTTTAACAAGACACAGTATAAAAGAGTCTCTCGGCTACAGCAAAATGGACGTGCATTAATGCTCTAAAACATAACTCAGATAAGACTAAGGTTTTGTTTTTTGGTCAAAACAAGTCAATTTCATCTATGAATCTCTTACACTCCTGCTCGCATATACAAACTGAAATTACAGGATAGTGATCTATGTTGGAATTGTAATTCAGAACCAGGCCCCCATCAACATATATTCTTTGAAT
The DNA here is from genome assembly GCF_964263255.1 of Lissotriton vulgaris. Classification (NCBI taxonomy): domain Eukaryota; kingdom Metazoa; phylum Chordata; class Amphibia; order Caudata; family Salamandridae; genus Lissotriton; species Lissotriton vulgaris. The sequence goes on along the minus strand of NC_141696.1, from coordinate 976,456,882 downwards.
GTAAGTTATTAGATTCCTTTTGGGTCCCTATACAAAACCACTTGTCTCTAATTTTTAATACACCTGTAACTCTTTCCTTGCCTACGATTATTCTAGGTCCATGAGCTGTATTTACCCCATTGCCTCTTTACAATACATATTTGAAGCTATTAGATTTGCTCTTTTGAATTGAAGTCAAAATTATACTCACAGAATGGAAATCTTTTCATCTTTTGTCTTACCATACCTGGTGGGCATGGGTGTCATAGCTTTGTGGAGCTCATACTCTTATTGAAAGGAAACAAGAGTCACCTCCAATCGCTAGTAAGGTATGGTTTTCTTTGGATAAATATATGGATCTGTCTGCTCTGGGTTTAGTAGTTCAACATCATTTTGAGCCCCTTTCTTGATTTAATCATTCTATGTGTGGCAGATGGCCCATTGCATTCTCTTCCCTTCTAATATTCTCTCCTTTTCCTCTCCTATTCTTTCTCTTTCCCTTTTCATTTCTTCCCCATGTTGATGTATTTTATTTACCATGTGGTACATCTTCTGTTGTACACAACTTTACTGAGCCATATGATGATTTTTTCATCTGTTCCATCTTCCTTTGGATTATAATTAATACTTGATGAATTTGTATATCTGTTATTTGTCTTTATATGTACCTGATCTTTTTTATATGATAACCTTTGACCTTTTTTATCACAGTCCTGATACTGCTTGTCAACATCAATGTCTGATTCTTATGTATCACTATTGATTTGAGACTGTATTTCTTTTATCTAAATACAATAAAATATTTGAACACAAAAAACCAAGACAATTTCATCTGATAGTTGGTGTAGGAAGGTACCTCCTGACTATGGTTGCCCCCAACTTTTTGCCCTGTGTTTTAGCTGGTTTTTGACATAGTCGACCTGGGGCCCTGCCAATCAGGACCCCAGGCCTACTGCTCTCTCTCTAAAATGGATTCCATGTACCCTAGGTGCATTTCCAATTGGTACTGGGCCACCCTATCAGACCCTGTAACTCAGGGCATGGGTGTACCCAGGGCTGCCAGGGACTGAAGCATGTATTATGCCACCCCTGGCTGGCCTCCTAAATTTGACACAACTGGCTGCATGACAGCTGGGGCAAAGTTGTGTAATCACCCTTTGCTGTAGATATAGTATACCTATATCTAACCCTAAAATGGACACACAGATTCCTATCAGTCACTCCTATGGCAGGCCTTAACAATCCTGAAGGCAGAGTGCTTGGAATCGTGTGAGGTGGTGCTCTGGCATGAGCTGAGCCTGTCTGCAGCTTGCGGAACCAAGTCCTAATAGCTGTTCCATGATATCGCATACCATATACTCTTAAGTGCATTATAATCCTCGCGGTTAAATGCTATCTTTGGTATTGCTTTATCAAAACATGTCGAGTAAGGTGTCATACGAATTGGAATACTAACCCCTCGCCAATTCTGGCGACGGGGTTAGCATTCCACCCTTCTAGAGGGACACGACATGTATGTAACTGTGAACCCCGGTTAAAGTTAACTGAAGCCTCAGCTCCACAAAATGGATGCTGCCACCACAGACACGAGTCTGACCTCCTGCTGCTGGGAGTCCTTCCAGCGAGGGAGGCTTGGACAAAGGGTTTCCTGTCCGGGGCGGTGCTAGCACCATCCCAGACAGAGTTTTGTGTATCCTGGGTAGGCAGGGCTTTACAGGAAGGTGACTGCTGAGTGGCACCCCGGTGCTCACTACGCATAGGCCAGTCAGAACCAGTTCCAGGGGCACACCAGCCCCTGGCCTGGGGAAAGTCCGGCAGGGGAGAGGGGTGTAACCACCCCCCTCCTGGTCCCACCCATAGGCAGGACCTAGTCACCGGGTCAGCCCCCTTTTTTAGTATAAAGATAGGAGCGGGCCCCCTGTTCAAATTAGATCATCTTTGGAATCAAGACCCGACTTTCTGCGAAAGGCATCAAGATTTCCTTCTTCAAGATTCTCCCTTGTGGCTAAGGAGTAGTCACCCTGCATCCGCAGGAACCATCCTAAGAACACTGCGGTCTGCTGCAAGTCCTTCTTCACGAATCCGACGACCCAGCTCGACGAGACCCAGCTTCCCTGGCACCTGTGACCTCTACTCACCTCTACAGCAAAGCTGAGAACTGTGAGTGCGACGAGACCTCGAGGGACCGACGATCGCCAAGACTGCACGACTTCTTTTCAACAAGCCCACTGTGTGCTCCACTGGTGAGTGCTTTGGGGTCCGAGAAGCCCCAACCCTGAGCAGCTCCAGCACCGAAGATCAGCCCTCCAGCATCTCCACGATCTGCGTGGGGCCCTTTTGCGTGCTCACCGCTCTGTGTGGCTACTAGCCGGCTGGCTTGTGGCCTTCTTCACGATGCCCGACGACATCACTGCTGCTGGTCTGGTTGCTCCAGACTGGCCCTTGCTTCCTTCTTCAAGAGAGGCACCCCGGACCCTCCTGGTCCACTCCAGACGCCATTTTGAGTCCACCGCGTGGGCTTGAATTTGCCAAGGCTTTGTTGCCCAATCCTGGGTCCAGCGACGCCGACAGCTTCATCCATCGTGGGACAGCTCGCTCCTCCATCCTGGTCGCCGACAACGCCTCCTGGTCCGTGAGATCTGCGAACACAGCGTCACCCACTCACCTAGTCGAGGTGGCTACCATCCGGTGCCCTCCTGGTGCCCACTGACTACTGGCTAGTAGTCACGAACTTGGTCCCCTCTGCTTTCAGGTGTCATCTTCCCTCGATCCAGGCTTGGATCCATCGAACTTTCTTCACTGGTCGCCTGCCAGCAACTTCTTTCTTCCAGGCTCCTGGTCCGTCTACGAGGATTCCCGACGTCTTTTGAGACCTATGCAGCTGCAGCCCCTGGGCTAGGTAACTTCGGCATTTCGGTGCCCCAGCATAGCCTCACTATCCAAGGGTCAGGATCCACTTTCGTTTTCCTCCTACCAGGTCGGGTTCGCCCGAGAACACTAATTTTGTGAAATCTAGCTATCATAGACTTTGTCCCGCATCACGCGTGAGAGTGCACACTCTGCACCCGAGTCCCCTGGGTCTCCTAGAAGTAATCTAACGATTCTATAGTCAAGTCCTAGCGATTCCAAAGCCTATTAGTACTGTACTTACCTGCTAGTAATTTCGCATTCCACTTTCAGAGTATATGGTTTTCCGTGCCCCTCGGGCATTTGTATATCCTGTGCTAACTTAAGTATTTTCGTAAGAGTTTTGTTTTGTGCTTAGTACCCTGTCCTCATAAAGAGTACAGGGCTGTTGTGATTCTTAATAAATATCTTGTTTATTTTCATAACACTTGTGTGGTGTCCTTTCACTTGGTATTCAAGGGGTATATGTGTGGTAAACAGCTGGCTTAACACGCCCTCTCAAGTCTTTAGCCTTAGACTGCTCGTATCCACGCTACTAGGATAGCTGGTCTATAAGGTTGACTTACAACCAATCATCAATAAGGGTTGTTGGACTGATACATAGTGTTCACTAGAATAGTGAGCACTGCATATCAGGCCACCTTCTTTAACACGCCCTCTCGAGTCTTTAGCCTTAGACTGCTCGTATACACGCTACTAGGATAGCTGGTCTATAAGGTTGACTTACAACCAATCATCAATAAGGGTTGTTGGACTGATACATAGTGTTCACTAGAATAGTGAGCACTGCATATCAGGCCACCTTCTCACAGTTGGTAACCCCTGGAATTTGAGGCTTCCCCTGTTTCAACTTAGTGGTGAAGAACCTAGGGGTTTATCTCAATGATAGGTTATCTCTCACTGTCCAGGTAAATAATAAAAATTCTACTGGATTTTTCCCACTTACGTTGCTGAATTGTTTTCCTCGCATTTTTGACTTTAGAAGGAAATTGTCACATAAGCATTACTCATTTGAAGACTGGATTATTGTAACAGCCACTAGGCATTTACAAAGCGAGACTGATAAAACCTCAGGTGCTAAAGAACGTAGCAATTTGTTTCATATTTAGACTTAGAGGATGGGCACATGTACCTGCATTTAGACATAAACTACATTGGGTTCCTGTTGAGAAAAATACTGCTCCCTTAAATCAGCCCACAATGTATAATATGGTGATCCCCAGATAAATATATAACTTTTGGAGGCAGTTGTTTCAGCTATATAGCGGGAAAACGCTGGAGTATGTTAATATGGAAACTTAAAGAGATTTCTTCACATATTCCTATGAGAAAGGTACTTAAAATCCCATGTTAGAGTAAACATTATTTCAAGTTAGTGTACTTCAGTGCTCTTCTTAACTCTTAGAGCCACAATACTCTTTACAAGTAGAAGTTCGGCTCTACAAGAATATCTAACATAACAACCCAACATAACATAGACCTGAAATGCCACATTTAAGGCAAAGTGGAGACTCAATAGCACATAGCAACTACTGTTTATATATTTTCCCTAGAAAAGCTGAGATAGTGGTTATGGGATTTTTTGAGACACGTGATCCATGTTCATGCATCTTAAGAAGGGAATCTACCTTTTTGACTTTGCCTATTAAATGTTATAAATTTTCTCTTTCAAATGTAGTTTTCTTTTTTTACTCAGTGCATGTTTCATGATGCTCTAAATTCTCAGAGCCAGATTAATCAGGTGATTGCGTTGTCCTTGCATCACACATGGTGTCTTAAGGGCAACGCAATCCCTAAGTCAGATTTACTAAGCAACACAAGGCCACCATAGGTGAAGAGTGCGTGTTCCCACAAATTCACTTATGGTTTTGGTACATTCCCAGACCTACCAAGAAAGGTAAACTTGGGAATGCGTCAAAATGCTACGCCTTCCATGGGGAGGTGCAACAAGGAGAAATATTTTCATTTCTCTTCCTTGTTTCTTCTGTCCAAGTTTGCTGCACTCTCCATCCTGCTTCCCTTTTTCTATTGTACTCCTCCTCTCTTTGGTACTCTATTAATTTCCCCCTCTGTTTATTTACCATCAATATCCTGAAAAGAACGTGAAAAGCAGCTACCTTCATGTTTAAAAAAAAAAATGTTGTGGTCTCTTAACTTGTAGTCACCCCTACTGGACTTTCTAAAAGTGGGAGATCCAGTCCAACTTTTCTCTTTGTCCCTATGTTTCCTCTTCCCTTCCATTGCAGATTTCTTTTTTTTTATTATTTTGTTTTTATTTCAGTAATTTTTTATTGAAAATAAAGAGCATATTTACTGGTAGTTCCCGTTTGTGTACTGAAACCACTTCCTGTCTCTTACGTATAGCCAGAACCTAAGATTTTCCTCTAATGTTACATAGAATGATACAAGAAGCAGTAGAAACCTTCCCCATTAACTACATTCCTAAGTCCAGAGCTGCTACAGCTCCATGCTCTTTCTGCTCCTGCTTCAGTATGTCAGGGAGAACTGCCAAAGAAGGTGTGCCGTCCATGCTAGTATCAGTGCACGCAAATATCCTTCCCCAGGTGTTAAACTATTTTACTGGTGACACCATCCCAAGAGGAAAACACATAGTCAATATTCTATGTTTGTCTTGGGGTGCCTCTAACTGGTTGGTCTTGAGAGCATTCCAGAAGGCCATTTTGTCACGCATCATGGGCACTTTTCCAATGATAACATTATTAGTATATGGACCACATAGTCTGCTGCTGGTCTAATCCCTGGTGGTGTGTGTGGAATCTCCTTCTGATAACTACTAGCATGTGAAGGGGAACCACACACACATCGCTTATCAGCAGACAACTTTCAACCTGTGATGTGCTGGATTACAATGGCTTAGTAGACAAGAAAATGGTCTAATTGGCACACTTGCCCCCACACCCTTACTGAGGGATTACATTTACCACCCCTCATCAATAGATAGTATTAGAAAAATATTTATTGCACCCTGTTATTAAAATAGCTGTCATAAATGAAAAGGATCACTCTACCCGTCAAACCACTGGTCCACCAGTCTCATTCAGAGAAATGTGGTCCCTAACCATTCTATCAGCAGGGCCCCGATTTACTCTGCTGTATTGAATACTTCCTCCGATGCCAGATACAGTTGGGGCCATTGGAGAAAGGACATTACACTGCCACCCTATTTAGGGGGGATGGTGTAAAGTTTTTTTCCCTGTTAGTCACCACCAGGAGAATCCTAATGGTAAGGAACAGAAAAAAACTGATAACGACTCCGACATCCCAGGAGAAAACACACTAGTCATAAAACGTCATTGTTTTTTTTGGTTTTCAAAACTACACTCCTGCTGTGGGAGAATTTAAAAAAACACAAAGATACAAGTTTGGTGGATGGTAGTCAAAATCGATGGCAGCTGTTCACCAAGCCTTTAGTACAATGAAAGGAACCAGTGTGTCAGTGGGCTGGTGGTCATCTCTAAACTTTACTGATGAGACAAAGTACCTTAATCAGTTAATTCATATCAAGGTTTATTCAAGTGCAGGAGATGACAGCGTCTCATCCACCTTTAGCCCTCCATCTCCAACCCAACCGCGGTCCTCGGAACCTCTGACTCCCACATCGCACATCACCCTCACAACCTTCTGTTCTTCATAACCCTGGATACCACAGCTGACAGTAGTACGTCAGGGTGGCAAACTTTAGTACGTTCACCAAACATTAAATCAGGGCTTTAAAAAACGTCCATTACCATAGAATTTCCGATTTAGATCTTTTGAGGCCCATTACTTAAGATACATACGAATAAATAAAGAGAACTGCTTTACCTTATCCAAAGTAGACTTTGTGAATAGGCCCCATAGAGTTGAATCAGTGGATAGGACTTCACCCACAGTTATAATAAAACATGAAGGCATTTCCTATTTTTTGAACTGGTACAATGGCAAGGCAAGGCATCCGTGCACACTGTACTGGTGCCTATTTAACTCTGCAGCCGCTGGCCGCACTGTATATTACAATCTGATGAAACACCTAAAATATAATCGTTTGTGGTGACAGCATTTCTGAAAAGAATCAAGAGCAAATGTCAAATACCAGAGGATTACAGCTGCCGAATAAATCATCTCATCTCTCATCCGAGGCAGCAGATGCGATGTGTATCGCTCTGTTAATATTAATAGAGTCATTTTACAATCTGAATATTCTAACACCGTGTATGCTCTGATTACACATTAGACAGAATATGTCGTAACAATGCAGGCAATAGAAATGGGAAATTGCGGAAGCTATCAATCCCCTTCTTCCTGAAACGAAATGTCCTGAACACACAGTGGCAGCCATTTTTCATTCATGCTGCACATAATTAGTGTCGCGCGACTCGTCCTGGGTAACCTGTGAAGGGCAAATGCATAATTGCAGGCAAACATTTTTTATTGTCTTCCACATAGCATGTTCTCGACTTCAATGGAAACTGGAAATACGATAAGGCAATTATATTACACAGCTCCAATGGTATGAAGTTATTTGATGGTATATATTTGTGATGGCGCCAAAGGCCGGATTACGTGGCAATTTCTTTTTAAGCATTGCCTTGTGCCTGAGTGAGTGTTCCTGACACCGTTTGTACTTTTACTGCAGCACACAATTTGACAATGCCTATTTGAGCCAACATATTTTGTGTACACATTAGTGTTTTATGTCCTGATTACCTACTGGCCGTGCTTCATTTGTAAAAAGGTAAGTGCCAGGGCTCTCTTCAGGAGGCCACTGCAGCTTGCACCACCCACTGCCCAAGCCAGTGGGGTCAATGACAGTACCTGTGTGTAAGTGTGACAATTCAGACTATTTGAGGCCTCCAAAACCATAAGAATTGCTTGGGCGGCCGATATTAGTTGTTTTTTATTGTATATTGAATTAATAAATAGCTGTTGTCCGCTCATCTCTAAATAACACAAGCAGTGCCACCATGTGGCAGCTGTCATAAGTGTCGGTGTTGACAACTGAGGCCGGTGCCGAGCACCTGAAACCACTGGTTCAAATCAAGCACTGCCTACCGGCAACCTTCATTACTCGGAGTCCTAGGATTTCTCTTGACAGTTCTTACATGATGAGGTTCACCTAGTCTAGCAAAAAGTACTTACCTTGCCTTAATTTTTATAATTTTGATACAACTACACATAATCCCTAGCACTATTCCTTCCGCTCCAGGTAGCTACAACTATCAACCATCGTTAACAGATTTTGAGATGTACAAAGCAGTCCCAATACTCCGGTGGTCAAATAGCAGAAAGAGGGGTGAGTGAGTAGCCAGGACTATGACAAGGAAGTCTGGGACCCAGAGAAATTAAGATTACTGGTAAGCAGAGTCGAAGCTTCAGTATCAGTAATATTGGGGGGGGGGGGTGAACTTCAGATATCCCAACAATTCAGGTAGCCTATATAGTGAAAATACAATATATGAGAATAAGGGCAAGAGGGGGCTAAATGGGCAGTGCATTAGGAGTACTTAAAACACAATACTATTCAAACTAAGCAACATTTTGTAAGAACTTCATAACAGAGACAAGAGAGCGCGTGTGTGTTTATTGTCTGTCTGTATGAATATCCCAGAAGAAATTAGACAGACAACTCACTGTGCCCAACTCAAAGCACTTGCACCCAACTATTTACTACAGAATACTTTTCTTAGGGGAGGTGTAACACCCCAACACCCCCCTGAAGCTATGCCCCTGCTGGTAAGTAATCAGGGCCTTACTTCATTGTACATCTTCTCTGTCCCACATTGTGAGTATGTAAGCAGACCCATACTGGCCACAGGAAGCCAAAAATAACTATATACTGGAAATGGCCTACTTTGCAGACAAAGATTATCACAAAAATCCCCCAACAGCCACAGATGTCTCAAGGATTAGTCAATAAATCCCATAGGCTATGCCCCACTAGAATGGTCAAGCATTGGCAAAGCCATTGGTTTTGCCATTAGCTGCGGTCTATTGGCTTTGCCAATGTATTGTTTAATGCTTTTGCAAGCCTTATTAGAAAAATATTTTTTAAAAATTGGCTGCCCATACTTACACAAAGACTGCATGTCTAGGTGGTGGTCTTTGAATGTTTTTGTTATAAAGGTTGACAGGCACATGTGCAGGGAGATGTCTTTGAATGTTTTGTGTATAAAAGTTTTATAGAAACTTTCAAAGATGACTGCCTTTGCATGCACAGCCAACATGGGCATTCACGCTCAATGGCGACAATCTTTGTATGGAATGAAGCCAATTCACAGACATACTGCCTGTAAACTGAGCGCATGGAATGCGCTGCATTCCAAGTGGTGGATTGGACTTTGTAGGAGTCCCTGGTGAGCCAACTTGCCTTTTCAAAGTTTAAAAAGATGTTTAAAAATGGGAAACTATAAAATATTTTTAGGAAAAGGTGTACATTGGCCTACTAGTCTCTGACACTGCTGGGGACTAATTTCTGTGGGAGTGAGGACACTGTACTTCAGCATAAAGCTGTTTATGAGGCAAGACCTCTGACCTCCTGGTCAGAGACCTACTCTCTCCCCCTGTAGCTCCGTTGGTGTGCTGCTGCCCTGTTAAGGTAGGTGTTTGAGGCCCTCCTACACTGGTAAGCTTCTGCCGGCGCCTCATCCCTGGTGGTCCAGTGAAAGAGCCTTGCTCTTCTGCTGGTCTGCTGTTCTCTGTCTTTGTTTTCTGTCTTTTGTTTCTGTTTTCTGTCTTTTGTTTCTGTTTCTGTTTTCTGTCTTTTGTTTCTGTTCTCTGTCCTTTTTTATTTTGCCTTTAGTTTGTATTATTTTGTAATTGTACCTGTATTTTCTGTTCTTGTACATGTGTCCTCTGTGCCCGTTTTCGCTGCCCTTTTCCCACTGTTGCTGACCCCGCAGCCCCTCCTCCTGCCATTTCCCGCTCCCGCCTCCAAGCTGCTTTTCCCTCCCCTTCCCTATTTAATGGTGGCCACTGTGCGGCCGCGCCACTGGTGTACCAAAGGCAAGCCCTCCTCGACCTGACCATGAAGAGCGCCAGGGACCCTGGATCTCCGACTACCCACCGATATGACTCAGCTACCCATCTTGCACTCAACCCCAGAAGGAACAACAACTGACAGCTGTCTCCACCAAACTCCACCCATGGCCAGTTCTCCTGCCGAAACTGCTTTCAAACTTTCACCACCCTCCGCACCCTCGCAGCCGACGCCCCCACGCTGGATGCCATCACCCTCGAAGCCCTGAGGTACATTCTCCTCTATGTGCGCCCCCTGCACAGACACGCTGTAGAGATCTGGGACCTCCTTGACACCCTCTAGCGAGATGTCGCCTTCTTCACAGAAACTTGGACCAACTCCACCTCCACCCCTGACATCACCACCGCCGTCCCGACAGATACAAGATCCAGAGGAAGGACTGCTTCAACCGCCTGGGAGGAGGACTTGCCACTGAATACAAGAGCTCCCTCTGACCCACCAGGTCCAGCATGAGTGACAGCTTGTCCACCACCGCACACCTCCATTTCCAGATCCAGACCAGCCCCAGAATGACCCTACGAGGCACCCTCCCCTATAGACCTCCCGGACTGCAAATCGCGTTCATCCCTACCATCGCCAACCTCATTGCGCCTCATGCCATCGCCTCCGTGGACTAAATACTCATCAGAGACCTCAACTTCCACCTCGACAACCTCAGCAATCCCACCTCTGCCACACTCCTGGACAACCTCGCCAACCTCAGATTGAAGCAACTCATCACCACACCCACCCACAAGGCAGTACACACCCTCGATCCCATCTTCATAGGAGGCATACAACATCCACTTCAGCCACACCACGCAACCCCGCTGGATGGACCACCACTTCCATGTTGACAAACCCATCGCCCCCAAACCTGCACCCCACCCCTGAGAAGGAACTGGAGCAAGGTCACAGAGGAGCAGCTCAACTCTAACCTCAACTGTGATGCCCCCTCCACCACGACCAATGCCAACCTCGCAGCCAAAGAACTTCACAGTTGGATCACCAACTGTGCAGACGAGCACGCATCCCTCCGCAACCCAGGCAGACAGTGCCATAGAAAGGCCACCTGGTTCACCGCCGACCTCCAAGAATCCAGAGGTGACTGGATATGTCTCGAGAAGAATTAGAGAAACAGCAAATCCTCTGAAGATCACACCACATACAAGAACAAAATGACAGAATACCACCAACTCATCAGATCCACCAAAAGGGCCTTCATCCAGAACAAGATCCTCGCCAACTCCAGCAACTCAAAGGAATTCTTAAGCATCATCCAGGAATTTTCCAAATCCCCCAGCAAACCCACGAACATCACCCCCTGCCAGGACCTCTGCAACAAGCTTGACTCCTACTTCCACCTGAAAATCAAGTCCCTCTACAACAACTTCAATGAACAGACACATGACTGCGAAACCACTTCCTCCTCCAGCAATGCCAGCCAGCCCACCATCTCCTCCTAGACTCTAGTCACCACCGAAGACACCGCATCAACCATGAAAGGCATTCACTCAGGAGCCCCCAATGACCCCTGCCCTCCAACCATCTTCCACAGAGCCCCCCCAACCATCTCACTGGAACTACGACGCACCATCAATGCCACCTTTGAAACTGGCACATTCCCTGACGATTAGAAACACGCAGAAGTCAAGTCCCTACTTAAGAAGCAGTCAGCAGATCCTATTGACCTCAAGAACTACATACAAACCTCCATCCTACCCTTGGAGGCCAAAGTCACTGAGAACACTGTCAACTGTCAAGTTATGACATTCATTGAAGAGAACTCCATCCTCAACACCTCCCAATCTGGATTCCACAGCAACCACAGTACCGAGACTGCTCTACTTGCAGCTACAGATGACATCCGCCCCTCGACCTCTCTGCAACCTTCAACACCATATCCCACTGCACTCTCACCACCAGACTCCATGACGCCAGCATACAGGGAACTGCCCTCGACTGGCTCTGCTCCTTCCTCACTGGCAGAACCCAAAGAATCAGACTTCCACCCTTCTTCTCCGTACCACAGAGATCAACAGTAGAGTACATCAAGGATCATCTCTCAGCCCTACTGCCTTCGACATCTACATGGCTCCCCTCAATGCCATTGTCAGACAGCACGGACTCAGCATAGTATCCTACGTCGATAACACCCAGCTCATCCTCTCCCTCCCCAAGGACTCCATCATTACCAAACTCAGCTTCCAGGAAGGAATGAAGAACGTTGCATCCTGGATGAGCAGCAGCTGCCTGAAGCTCAACTCGGAGAAGACAGAGGTCCTTGTCCTCAGACCCTTCCCCTCTGCATGGGACAACACCTGGTGGCCTACAGCCCTTAGCAGCCCCCTCACCCACACGGACCACGCCCAGAACTTCAGCATCATACTCGACTCCTTCCTCTCTATGACCCAACAGATCAACCTCCACTTGTTTCAACACCCTCCGCATCCTTCAGAAGTCCTTCAAATGGATCCCCCCGATTCAAGAAAGACCGTCACCCACGCACTCATAACCAGCAGACTGGATTACGGAAACGCCCTCTATGCCGGGATCAACAAGTCTCTGCTCTGCAAACTCCAGATCATACAGAACACCGCAGACAGAATTATCCTCGGCATCCCTCGACATGAACACATCACCCAACACCTACAAAACCTTCTTGGCTTCCCGTCGATAAGAGAGTAACTTTCAAGATATTCACCCATGCTTACAAATGCCTCCATAACACCGGACTCCAATATCTCATCAAAAGAATCTCCTTCCATGTACCCAAGAGAAACCTCCGATCCACCGACCTCACCCTCGCAGAACTCCCGTGCATCCACAGAGCAAGAACGGGTGGAAGACCTTTCTCCTACATCGCGGCTAAGACCTCAAACAAGCTCCCGATCGACTTCAGACGTACCTCTACTCTGCACATCTCCGGGAAGACCCTCGAGACCTGGCTCTTTGACTGACTAGAGCTGCTGATCCCCCCCAGCGCCTTGAGGCCCTCACAGGTGAGTAGTACACTTCTAAATTCCCTGGTTGATTGATTGATTCCTCACACAGAAAACAAATAATGGCTTAAGTGGACTGACCTACAGCCAAATGTATATATATATACACACACACACATACGTTTGCATGTATAAATATATATATGTGTATTTATATATGTACACATGCTGTTAGATATGTATAAATATATATAAATATGTGTGTGTGTGTGTGTATATATATACTAGCAGCCCGTCCCGACCTTGTCCGGGAGCAATCAGGCTTCCTTGACCCCCGCCCGCCCCGACATTGTCCAGCAGCCCGGGCCCCCGCCGCGATCATTAGTGCCCTTTGTTATTTGGGGCTCTTGGTATTGAGCACAATTGTACTTTTCTTTTGGAGCGATGTGACATTGCTGCTGTTTGGCTCTATCCATGATGTGACCCCGCCCGCCCCAACATTGTCCATTAGGCCCGGGCCCCCGCCCACCCCGTCCCCCGCCTGCATCGTCCCCCTCCTGCCCAACCCCTGCCTGCCCCGACCCCCGCCTGCCCTGACATTGTCCGTGGGTCCCCCGGAGCCTTACCTCAGCCGCCGCTCCTCAGTTCACTGCTCCGCCGCTCCTCGCCGCTCGTCACCGCTCCTCCCTCCTGTCCGCCGCTCCTCACCGCTCCTCCCCCACGCCATGTCCGCCGCTCCTCCTCGCGCTCCTGGACGCCGCTCCTCCCCGCGCTCCTGACTTCAGCACGCAGGTCGCAGCCGGCGCTACTTCGAAGGGACTACTTTTTTTTAATGTAAAATTTTTAAATAACGCATATTTGTATAGTTTATATAGCCTATGTCTGTCTGCACACCCTGACGATTACAATGATGTATCGGGTGTGTGGATTGGCGCTGTGGTTCCCGAGTTTAACCGCCTCAAAGGTTCAAAGTTCTTACTTTATAATAGTAGTATAGATATATATATATATATATATATATATATATATATATATATATATATATATATATATATATATATATATATATATATATATATATATATATATATATTCATATATATATTCACAAAAAAAAGGTTACAGAGATATTATAGTTAGGTTTAGATTTTACACACACAAAACCATATAAATTTAGCTGTTAGAGTTATTTAAATATTGCTCATTCCCTAAGGTAAATGTAACTCGTGCCCTAGCCATGCACTGTTTTTCATCAATATTTTAATGCAAATGTTACAGTGATATTATCGATCATGTCATTGAAGATGTCATGAGTGATGTAATATTTGGGGTAATTAGCAGTGCATTGCAAGGGAACGGGTTATAATTACTTGAAATAACTCAATAACAGCTACATTGCTATGGTTTTGTGGGTGTAAAATCTGAACCTAACCATTATGACCTTGTACCCTTTGTCTTTTTTATTGAATTTCTAAGGTTTTTTCTATTCTATTTCCTAACTATAACATCCCTGTAACCTTTGTTTTTTCAGACAAATTCTATTTTTTTTATCGTTAAGTACAATGCCCAAAGCAATGCAAGGTGGAGGGTAGGAGTTCGGTGCAAAGCCTGGCCTGGCATTGAGCTACCCCCACCCAAGCTTGCTGCTTCTGCCCCCCACCTCATTGCCATCCATTGTCCAAGTCTGTGCCCCTGCTCCCTGTGTGGCTGCTGTTCTGCCACTGAGGGCTCCAAAGTATCATGGTTGCCAACATTTTGAACTTGGTAAGATGAAGATTTTAAAAACCTGGGGAATTGATTTTCCTCATGGACTTACATTGAAAATGAGGAGATTTTAGGTAGGATGTAGATAAATGGAATCCCATCTGGGCTCAAAATCATCAGAGGTCTCCTGCCTGAATCAGGTCTGTTGGCATGTATGGCTGTACTGTAACAGCCTCTTCATTCTGCTCTTTAGGTCTGTTACATTGCTACAGCCACACTTGCTTGTCCTGCATTGTTGGTTTGTTGCCCCTGCCCTCCATGGTCGGTTTTGCTGTCACTGCACCTCCGGCCTGCCTAACATGGTGACTTTGCTGTCACTGCACCTCCGGCCTGCCTAACATGGTGACTTTGCTGCCTCTGCACCCTCCTCCCCACCCTCAATTATCTGAATCCATGCACCCAAGATCTGCCTCCCCACAGTATTCTATGAAAAACTAAATGCTAACATTCTAAATGTATTACAAAAGTGTGGCATGCCTGATATCATCTTGATGTAATCAAAACTGTAATACCCAAAGTATTTCCTTTAGAAATTATAAAAATTAGAGTATCTTATTCCCATAGAAATGATGGTTAGTGCCCTACAAACGTAAAATGAGGACACAGTTCTCAAATAGCAACAAAGCACTTTAAAATTACTAACTTGATGTTTTTTTATTCAGTTGATCACTTGATATATGTTGCACTTATGGGAAAGAATGTGGCATTACAGCAACAGATGCAGATTTTGCAGTTGGGGAACCAGGTTCGAGTTTTGGCGTCAGCTCAACATTCTGTAATTCTGGGCACATTATTTAATCTCCCTAAACCTAAAGCCCAAAAGGAATGGGTACTTGTGTAATGTAACTGATGCTCATGTAAAGCACTCCAATACCTTTGGGTCAAGTCTGCGTTATATAGAACTGTAAAAAAACCAAATAATTAAGTGTTTTGCACACTTCTGTCATTGGGCTATACTTGGGTTAAAGTTGGGAGATATTTGTGATACATTTGGGCTCTTTTCTATCCGGTGACCATCTTCGGAGACTTATTTATTATGAAGCTCCCGAATCTCCTCATTTACTGCAGTTTTCCACTTCAATTCCATCAAGATGGCGGTCAGATGTGACACACTTTTGGCATAATTCAGAATGTCAGTACTCTAGATGCTCATTAGAACACTGTAGTAAACTGCTGATCACCATGGAGTTAACTGGCAATCTGCTGCTGGTGTTGAAAGCGCATGTTTCAGTCTACATGTCAACATTTTTGAATGAAATAGAAGAGGAAGATATTTGAGAACTCACTTAAAATGTGTCCTAATTTTTCTTTCTACAGCACTAACCATCATTTCTTTGACAACATTAAACCCCTCATTTTATTGCTTTCTAAATGTAATGTTTTAAGTTTTACTAATTTGATTCAATCAAAATTGTTTCAGGCGTGCCACACGTTTATAATAAGTAAGACTGCTAGCCTCTAGTTGTTCTATAGAACACTCGGGACGCTGCAGTAGAACACATGGGAATCAACTGACAGGCTGCTCCTGTTTGAAGTACATGTTTTACTGAGATTGCCAGACTTCATTCTCATATGGCGGCGAAAGATAGCATGAATTTACAGAAATATGCTCTAATTTTAGCTGAGGCACCTTCCATGACCTCAAAGGGAAAATCATGAGAAAATAGTTTTCTCTCAAATATGATTCGTGAAATCCCAGCAGAAGGCATTTTCACTGGGTAAAATCACCTTATCAACAAATGATTTATATTGTAACTAAAATCTGTCATCACCCTTTATACCTTCTCCTTTTTGTGATGCTCAAAAACCTGCCATTCACTACAATTCATTTCAATGGGGTGCTGTTATGTATATGGGCCCCAAGATGGGTGCCATCACTTTCTGGTTGAAGTGCAGACAACCAATTAAATCTCACCATGATTGGCTCCTCCCAGATATACAAATTTGAATTTCCTTTAATATATCAAAAACTACTGAATGCATTTACACCAAATAACTAAAAGCTAGGCCTGGGCGTAGTTCTTTTTATTTTTTTTTTATTTTTATTGAACATAGCAATGGATAATCAATGGTACAGAACATCTCTTCATTTTTCATTTTCAATAATCATTTCAATTGTTAAAAAGGCTTTAAAAAAAAAAAAAAAATATATATATATATATATATATATATATATATATCAATGAAAAAACCATTGGTTTTAGGCCATATATAGTTAGGAATTAGCATTTACAAAACCTTATTTTACTCGCATAAAACCATTGAAATTCCATATATAGTTAGAAGCGCTAACTATATATCGCGCACCCGCAATCCACTGCTGATGATGTCACATATTACATCATTCATGACATGGTCAGTGACATCACTGATGACATCACTGATGACATCTCAAATGACATCACTGATGACATCACTGATCACAACATCCAGTGATTGTATGTGTCTGTAAAGTTTAAATATGTTTCACATATTGAAGAATGAGTGGATGTATAAGTGTCTGGATGAAGAATTTAGTAGGTGCATGACTGACTGTATGAGTGAGTGATTAAATGTGTCTCACTGAGTGCATGGGTTAGTGACTAAACTGTCTTAATTTGTGCATCAGTATGTTTGTTGTTGTGTAAGCTGCTGCATGTGTTGATCAGTAGCTATAAGAGTGGCGATATGGGTTATTGATTGGTTGCCCAAGTATTTGAATGGGAGGCTGAGTGTGTGTGTGGGTGGCTGGGAGGTGCGTGACTCTGTGCATAGATGTGTAAGCAGTTGATTCACTAGGAGTATGAGTTCAAGAGTGCATGTGGAAACAGCTATATGGGCGGTTGACTATGCATGGGTGTGTTGGTGAGTGAATGGATTTCTCATTGCTACATGTGCAAGTAAGTACGTATGTAAAACACAATACATGTGAGAGTTGAGATATATAAATAACTGAACATAAGAGCCAGTGAATGTGTGAGTGGCTGTATCGATCACTGTGAGCTTGTATCAGGGATTATATAAGAGAATAAATATGTGTTATTATATGTTTGAATAAGTAAGATGTGTATAACTTTATAGTTGAGGAAATGGAGGTGTGATTGATTCTTTGCATGACTGACTAGGTGTGTGAGTAACTCCATGGATGAGTGACAGTCTGTGAGTGTCTGTTTATACTGAGTGTATTTAAGGTTATATTAGAGTCTGAAGAGGTTCATTGTATTATCACATAAGTGATGTGATCAGTGATGACAAATGAGATGTCATCAGTGATGTCATTTGAGTTGTCATCAGTGATGTCATCAGTGATGTCATTTGAGATGTCATCAGTGATGTCATTTGAGTTGTCATCAGTGATGTCATTTGAGATGTCATCAGTGATGTCATCAGTGATGTCACTGACCATGTCATGAATGATGTAATATGTGACATCATCAGCAGTGGATTGCGGGTGCGCGATATATAGTTAGCGCTTCTAACTATATATGGAATTTCAATGGTTTTATGCGAGTAAAATAAGGTTTTGTAAATGCTAATTCCTAACTATATATGGCCTAAAACCAATGGTTTTTTCATTGAATTTTCAAGGTTTTCTAAATGCAAATTCCTAACTATATATCCACTATAACCTATGGTTTTTTCTGTGAATTTCATTGGTTTTTTAATAGCAAATATGAAAAGCTTTAAAATGTCAAGTACGTGATAGATAAAAACATTTTCGTATTTATGCACGCTGATGTGCTTTGAACGCTGCACCCCCCCCCTCCCCTCTTTTGTCTTAGTAGTACTCTCTCTTTGCAGATACTGAAGGGTAGTTAACGCAGGCCTTTACCACCGTTGTAATCCGTCGTGCCTGCTTGTCTCTCCATTTGATTGATTGTTGTCCAAGCATTTACTGTTTTAGAATTGGTTCTCTTTGGATCATTCTCTATTTACAAACAAGCACAAAGTCGCAATACTCTGTTTAGTCTTTGCAGATAGTGAAAAATCGTGTAAAAAAATAAAAGTAATCGAGCAAAATCAGTAGGCCACTAATTGGATCTCTTTTTGACCTCGCTAAAATAGAAATATTAGGAACAACCCTTCATAAGAAATACGAAAATAGTGAGATGAACTGAGCTCCACACCATGAGGGCTGCAAGACAGCTCGGCTCTATCACCCATCCCGCACAAAATAACGACAAACCCTATGCAAATATTAAAAATATAGACAACACACCAGCAAAGAAACAGGGTAAAACATTTTATTAAAAAACTATTTACATAACGTTGGTTTATAAGATGATGTCAGTAGTGGACCGATGTGTGAATAGATCGAAAACAGCACAAGGCTCCAAGATCCGGATGGCAAGCTCCTGGATGTTGGGTGCCATAGTTTAGAGTTCTGAATTTCAGCCTTTTTCAATGCCTGTGCTTTGTTGAATCAAAATGGCGGCTTGACACAAAGCTGACTCAAGCGTTGCTACTGATGCTATGCAGACCAAAACTGGTTTTCAGTTTGTACATTTTTCTAGATTTTTCAATCCAAGTTTGGTTGACTTTGTAGAACGATGGCTTCAGATTTTCAACATACGGTGTGGTGGCGCTGACTGGGAGGGGGCGCTTCGCTCCTGCCCCCTCCCCAAGTAAGATTTTCATACGTGAAAGTACGTTAATGGTTTTGGTCCCTGAGATGCTTCGATGTCACTACCATTCTCAAATAGCATAAGTTCTGGATGTTGGGTGCCATAGTTAAGAGTTCTGAGCAGTGCTTGTAACACTGTCTGAAGCTTATTTCCACCTACTGCAGCTTCACTATTCTCAAAGTAAGTGAGTGTCGTTTGTGGACCTGACTGCATTAGAAAACAATGTGATATGTTACCTTCCTAAACAGCTTGACGGAGGCCCCTGAGGGGCGGTGTGATGGCCATGGACTCGGAGAAGACGCTTGTCTCCGACACCCTCCCCAAGTCTTATAGCACTGGTGTAGCCTGAGATCGCCCCCGACATAGGCGGCCGGCTCCCGGGGTCCGGCGGAACTTTTTGCCTTTTGATGACTCTTCAATTCTGGACCTTGTCCCACAATCCGTTTGACCTGAAGACAAGCTGTAGTGGGGCGCCCCTTTAACGTTTTAGTTGCCATTCCGCCCGCTTTTGCTACACTGTGCCTCTTCCGCCATTCAGCTGTTTACCGCCCGCTCTTGCGACTACAGCGTCTCGCTCACCATGTAGTTGAGATGCGCCCGCTCTTGCGCTGCAGCGATAGGCGGCTGCCACAGGACTCTCAAAATGGCGGCCGGCTCTTCGGTTTTGGGCCTGGTCCACTAAAATGGCCCTGGGACACCTTGGAACTCGGACGCTTGTCTGCTAGGGCTTGGGTCCCATTCTCGAAAAGCGTCCCCTCAGCCGTGAAGATTCTACAAAAGTCTTGGGGGCCTCCGACTCCCGCAGGCTTCTGGTGGGGAGCGGCTGCCATGATTGCTCGTGGAATGGCCACGACGGAGCTACGAGATGGTAGTGGTCTCATGCTGACGCCAGCTTTAGTCTGAAACATCCAGAAACACTATAGACTACCAATTCGATCAGTTCCGGTAGCGCCCCAACATGACCCGGAAGAGAAGAACTTGCCCTCCCCTCTTTGACTGATGGTTCTTGTTGCCTGTCCCCTCTGTTGTCATTTAACAGAACTTTTTGGACTGCTGAAAGGGGTTGTGTTCTGAACGCTGGTTGGTGGAGACATTTAGACTATATTGTTGACCTACGTTGTCGCGTAATGCGTTTTATGACACGCCGCGTTAGCGCACCCGGAAGTGATCCGAGGCGCGGCGCGCAGCGCGTAACGAAAGCATAACAGGTCATGTGACTTGTTAATAAAACTTTTCATTGGTTCATTTTACTTTTGTTAATTTAATGATGAAAAGCTTGGTCATATGACCTAAAAATTACGCTTTTTATTATTTTCGAACAATATTTTTTTTTCAAACACATGTTATAATATTCCAGGCTAATGCACTTTCCCGGAAAATTTACAACTGTCTTGCAAGTAAAATATATTCCTTTTTCGAGAAAAAGGGCGTTTCTTCCTTCCATGACGGAGCCGTTGAGTAAAAGAGATTCGGCCTGCTGTCTTAGTCGCCGATACGCCTGATTATCAGATTCTTATCGATCACTTTATGTTGCAGACATGAAAAACACAACTGCCCTTGACCATTTATCTTTACTGCGTTCCTACATATTATACCTTTTATCCGTCGTGTAATTGGACTGCTTTATTTCACTTGCCTTTTACTGATTCGAAAACAGTCACTAAAAGTAAAAACTTTACAAATGTAAATACTACTACCGTGTTTTGTTTTAAAAACCTTTATTGTGAAAATGTCAGTATACAAATACGGGCCTATAACCACGTGGGCCGGCCACGGAGCAAACTGAAATCGTATATGATGAGGAGACATTTACATTGTAGAAGAACGTAACGAGCGGGCCATTAGGTGACAAGAACAAAGGTGTCTAACAGTTGCGGAATCGGTGGACGTACATTTTGTAATTAAAATACGACAGGGCCACTTACAATAACATTTTCTAGATATACATTTGCGGGCAAGGAGTTACGAGTCCCATTTATACCGGCGCCATTTTGGGCGAGGCCGGGCAGGTCCAAGATATAGTCAAAATGTCTCCACCAACCATCGGCCAGACCAGAACCCCTTTCGGCCCTTTATGCTACAAGATGGTGTCTTCCATTCAGAAAATATTGGTGGCAGCATTTTGAAAGGAAACAGAAACAGCCGTTCTCCTAGTGAGTTTCACATTGTTACATTTAGGAAGAATGTTGAAGAGTAGTATGTGGAAAATCTGAAGCCATTTTTCTACAAACTCTCAATCAGACTTGGATGGAAAAAAAAACCTGAAGAATGTACAAACTGAAAACCAATTTTTGTCTGTATAGCACCAACAGTAACGCTTGAGTCAGCTTTGTGTCAAGCCGCCATTTTCATTCAATCAATAGCGTCCCCCTGCACACATTCAGGGACCTGGTCGTGTCTTCAGATGAAACGCATTGTAGGAAAAGAAGCAGAAAGGAAAAGGAAAAAAGTTCCGCCGGACCTAGTGAAGCTGCAGCAGGTGCAAATAAGCTTCAGACAGTCTTCAACTTACTCTGATTCTTATAATAAACTTCAGATAGTCTTACAAGCACTGCTCAGAACTCTCAACTGAGGCACTCAACATCCAGGACTTGCCATTCGGATCTTGGTGCCTTGTGCTGGTTCCGACCTATTCACACATCGGTCCACTACTGACATCACCTCATAAGCCAACGGGGCACCCCACGCCGACTTTCGGCGCAGCATTGTAGGATGGCCACACCAGTGCGGCAACTTGCTGGACACAACATCGGGGCCATCCAGATCTCGGCGCGTTCGACTCACTGTACCGCAACAGTGACCGCAACTCAGCTGGACACGCCATCTTTCGGCGCAGCATTGTAGGATGGCCACACCAGTGCGGCAATTTGCTGGACACCACCTCGGTGCCATCCGGATCTCGGCGCGTTCGAGTCACTGTACCGCAACAGTGACCGCAATTCAGCTGGACACGCCGTCTTTCGGCGCAGCATTGTAGGATGGCCACACCAGTGCGGCAATTTGCTGGACACCACCTCGGTGCCATCCGGATCTCGGCGCGTTCGAGTCACTGTACCGCAACAGTGACCGCAATTCAGCTGGACACGCCGTCTTTCGGCGCAGCATTGTAGGATGGCCACACCAGTGCGGCAATTTGCTGGACACCACCTCGGTGCCATCCGGATCTCGGCGCGTTCGAGTCACTGTACCGCAACAGTGACCGCAACTCAGCTGGACACGCCGTCTTTCGGCGCAGCATTGTAGGATGGCCACACCAGTGCGGCAATTTGCTGGACACCACCTCGGTGCCATCCGGATCTCGGCGCGTTGTGCTGCCTTCGGCCTATTCGCACATCGGTCCGCTACTGACGCCGCCTCACGTGCCAACGGATTTTCTACGCTTTTTGTAGCCCTATGCCGCATAACAGGTCATGTGACTTGTTTATAAAACTTTTCATTGGTTCATTTTACTTTTGGTTTCCTAAAGATGGAAGGCTTGGTCATATGACCTAAAAATAACACTTTTCATTGGTTTAGAACATTTTTTTTTCCCAAACGATGAAAGCCCCACCTTGTTTCTGGATCATTCAGACTGAAGCTGGCGTCAGCATGAGAGCACCACCATCTCGTGGCTCCGTCGTGGTCATTCCGCGAGCAATCATGGCAGCCGCTCCCCACCGGAAGCCTGCGGGAGTCGGGGGCCCCCAAGACTTTTATACAATCTTCACGGCTGAGGGGACGCTTTTCGAGAATGGAGCCCAAGCCCTAGCAGGCAAGCGTCCGAGTTCCAAAGTGTCCCAGGACCATTTCAGTGGACCAGGCCTAAAACCGAGGAGCTGTCCGCCATTTTAAGAGCCATGTGGCAGCCGCCTATCGCTGCACTGCAAGAGTGGGAGCAACTCAACAACATGGTGAGCGAGACGCTGTGGCCGCAAGAGCGAGCGCAACTCAGCTAGATGGCCGCCACCTGGGGAGGCCCGTTCACGCCGGCTCCCCCACGCCCCCCCCCCCCCCGGGCCGCCGCACGCCAATTTTCGGAGCAGCATTGTAGGATACCAAAACCAGTGCGGCAGTTTACTGGACATCACCTGGGTGCCTGTCGTACATGTTGTGTCAGCCATGTGACACTGGACACAGACCGCTACTGACGAGGCCTCCCCCCGCACCACCCGGGACGCCCCACGCTGTTTTTCTGTGCTGCATTGTAGGATCCCTAAACCAGTGCGGCACCCAGGCGACATCACCTGGGTGCCGTCCAGAACTCTGCACGTTGTGCTGCCTTGGGACTATTCGCACAACAGACCGCTACTGACGAGGCTTCCCCCCGCCCCACCCGGGACGCCCCACGCCATTTTTCGGAGCAGCATTGTAGGATCCCTAAACCAGTGCGGCACCCAGGCGACATCACCTGGGTGCCGTCCAGAACTCTGCATGTTGTGCTGCCTTGGGACTATTCGCACAAAAGACAGCTTCTAACCATTGTTGCTTTTTGTGTTGAGAAATGTTTAAATGTTTTTAGTTTTTGTTCCGTTCGTTAAAGTTAGTTGTTATTAAAGTTTTATAACCTTA
The DNA here is from genome assembly GCF_964263255.1 of Lissotriton vulgaris. Taxonomy (NCBI): domain Eukaryota; kingdom Metazoa; phylum Chordata; class Amphibia; order Caudata; family Salamandridae; genus Lissotriton; species Lissotriton vulgaris. The sequence continues at coordinate 976,433,123 of NC_141696.1, read as the reverse complement.
CTTTGTTGGAGTGTTATCTATTTTTTTTAAAAACGGGTGAATGGGGCCTTGAATCGGGTTATTGTCATGTGTGGGCTTTGGAAGTGTGCTGCTGCAGGATCGGACATTTCAAACTCAAATGCACGTTCTTTTTCTTACCTTTCCGAAGCATGGAGCGCAATAGCAGGCAGAGAAAGGGTGATGCACGTGTTGAACACTACCTGACCTGGCAACTTGTTGGCAGTGCCCCCCCGTCCGCTCCTGAAAGAGGGCACACACACACCGCCGCCCCGAGTACTTCACAAATCTTTAAAAGACCATGCGCTTGTTCATGAGGCTTAAATGGTTTATCACCTCTTCTAGAACCCCTGCATCGACCCTCTGACGTTTCATGGAAAAATTACCATGTAACACAATACCAAGCCCTGTCAGCTGAAACCCCCAAGGAATCGTGGGGCATATTATCAAGGGGGTTTATCTCCGCTTTTTTGGCTTTAAAAGCCATGAAAGCGGAGATAAAATTATTTCCCTATTACCAAGCTGTCGCTAACACCAGTTAGTGACAGCTAAAAGGAGATAGCGACCATCTTGGGCCCCGCTTTGCATGTCAGTGATACTTATCACTAATGACATGCAAAGTGGCGTGCCAAGATGTTAGCGACTGGAAACAGTCCCTAACATCGCTACCTTCTATTACCAACTTTTGGAGATATTCGCGCTAAGCGCGAATATCTCCAAAATCTAACACCTGCCCTGAGCAGTTCTTAGCCATGTTATCCAATGGGAGGTGGATAACATGGCTAAGAGCATTTGCTCGATAATACATGAATATCGCTGACTTTTCACCTGCCCTGAGCAGTTCTTAGCCATGTTATCCAATGGGAGGTGGATAACATGGCTAAGAGCATTTGCTCGATAATACATGAATATCGCTGACTTTTCTGCGATAATAGCAAGGTTTATCTGCGATAAAAATCGCCGATGTGCGGCGATAATTTTTGTCTCTAAACAAGTTAGAGACAAAAATTATCGCTAGTTGTTCGTAATATGCCCCCGGGTTTTTGCTTGCAGAAATCGGGAGGCGGGAGACTAGCACTGAAATCAGTACTCACACGCCTGAATCAGGAGGATTGGCATGTCTGAATTCTCTACAGCTGGGGCCATAAACTACATCCGCAGGGTTAGGTGATAGCCTGGGACCAGCCTGGCATCTAAAATGGCTGCCGTGCACGACAAAATTGTGGCATTCGAAAAAAGGCAAGATGGCGCAGCCGCTGGAAGAGATGTATCAACATATATCAGCCTCCTCAGCCACCCTCAGGAAACATAGGGGATTAGGATACGTCTCCCGCACCCCCTTACACCTAGTACTTTAATTAACGAAGCACAAAATGGCGAATTCCCGTTTCGCTACCAGTTTGCGGCCCAGTTCGCGGCCCGTGAAGCGCTTCTACCGTGAAAAATCATTTTTTTTTTATTTTCCCCACGGGACCCTTTAATAACCCCAACAACATTCCTAGGGGGTCAAGAGGGGGATACCTTGCCCCCTTTCATTAAATTCCCCCTTAGTTTTTCACCTTTTCTTCTCTCTCGATCCTACCGAGAGACAAGATGGCGGCCGCTCCGGACTGTCACGCAGCAAAAAAAAAAAAAAGCTCACGCACAGCCGCTGGAAGAGATGTATCAACATATATCAGCCTCCTCAGCCACCCTCAGGAAACATAGGGGATTAGGATACGTCTCCCGCACCCACTTATAACTAGTAATTTAATTAACGAAGCACAAAATGGCGAATTCCCGTTTCGCTACCAGTTCGCGGCCGCGCTTCTACCGTGAAAAATCATTTTTTTTTTATTTTCCCCACGGGACGCTTTAATAACCCCAACAACATTCCTAGGGGGTCAAGAGGGGGATACCTTGCCCCCTTTCATTAAATTCCCCTTTCGTTTTTCACCTCTTCTTCTCTCTCGATCCTACCGAGAGACAAGATGGCGGCCGCTCCGGACTGTTTAGAATGTTGACAGACACCGGAGAGCCAATCAGCTTTCTGCGCGCAAAGTTCCGATAAGCGAAAAGTAAGCGGACCGGATCGCTGCCCAGAGCGCTGTTACAGATATATATCTTGGTTTGAACGTTAATTTCTCAAAAACTACTGGAGCACATATATTGAGACCTAGCAAAGGCACATCGGGCTAACAGTCCCTACAATTTTGCCAAGTTTCGTGCAAATCCATTCAGCCGTTCGAGCTAAAAGTGAGTCCAACCGCCCTATGGAAAAATGAATGGGAAAAACGCGTTTTGGGACCCCCCTTTTTTCTCAGCCCCCCCTTGACGAAACCCCCCTAAATTTTCAGGGGCTGCTCAGAATCAAAATGTGCCATTTTCCTGAAAATTTCAGCCGATTCCGTCCACAAACGCCAAAGTTATTAGACATAGAATTTTCAAAAGTCCCATAGAGAAAAAATTCTAACTATATATACCTACTGGCGATAGCCAGTAGGTAATATATATATATATATATATATATATATATTCACTGAACAAACCATAGGTTTCACACCAGTTATAGTTAGGAATTAGCATTTAAAAAACCTTTGAAATTCAGTGAAAAAACCATAGGTTTCACACCGGTTATAGTTAGGAATTAGCATTTAAAAAACCTATTAAATTCACTGAAAAAACCATAGGTTTCACACCAGTTATAGTTAGCTGGAAATTTTACTGATATAAAACCATTGAAATTCCCACGTTATAGTTAGTCGGACTCACTATAACTTGCGCGTGCAATGCACTGCTGATGACATCACATATTACATCACTCATGACATGGTCAGTGACATCACTCATGACATCACTGATGACACCATCCTTGTGACACAGTGACAGACCTCCTCTCAGTGTAAAGTAACCCTTCAGACACATATTCAAAAATAGAAACTGAAATTTAAAAAAAATGGAGATACCTATATCAGTTACAACAAGCAATTCTGTAATTCCACTATCTATATACACATCCACTCATTCACCAACAGTTCTATATAGTCACTCATACATATACTCACTCATCATATGAAGAGATACACCTATACATCCTGTTACACACCGACATTCATCCAAAAGTTACTCACACACATATTCACACGTGCAAATAAACTATTGAACAACCATTTATTTGAATATAGAGTTATACACACACTTCCACCTTACTTCTATTGAAAATTACACATATTTATTCTCTTAAACAATCACTTATAGAAACACGTACTTATTTAAACAGGAAATCTTACAATATCTTACTCTCACATATACTGACTTATATACATCAATATTCATATATACTAGATTAAAACATATGTAGTTACTGATAAAGACACTAGTGAGACAGTCATTCACTCACTAACAAACACATATAGACACTCATCCACCCATACAGTCCTGTACATATGCTGTCTTCAAAACACATACAAACAAAGAGTCAGTCACTCATGCATCTATGTGCTAAGTAATACCCCCACCAAACCATATAGACACTCATACTGATACTAATAAAAATATCAAATAACCCATATACATACGCATGTAGCTACTTATCAGCACATGTAGCCACTTATACACAAAGTGAAACACTAATATATGTATTTAAATATTTAAACATAACTCACTAATATTTATTTTTCAGAAAGACACATATTCACTGGATGGTGTCATCAGTGATGTCATGAGTGATGTCACTGACCATGTCATGAGTAATGTAATATGTGATGTCATCAGCAGTGCATTGCACGCGCAAGTTATAGTGAGTCCGACTAACTATAACGTAGGAATTTCAATGGTTTTATATCAGTAAAATTTCCAGCTAACTATAACTGGTGTGAAACCTATGGTTTTTTCAGTGAATTTAATAGGTTTTTTAAATGCTAATTCCTAACTATAACCGGTGTGAAACCTATGGTTTTTTCACTGAATTTCAAAGGTTTTTTAAATGCTAATTCCTAACTATAACTGGTGTGAAACCTATGGTTTTTTCAGTGAATTTCATAGGTTTTTTTAATGCTAATTCCTAACTATAAGTTTCACTTTATAAATAAGACTGTTAGCACTCTAGTTGTTCTTTTTAACACTCTGGTACATTCTGTCATTGGGCTACAGTTGGGCTACATCTAGTTGAAATTTGGGCTACATTTACAATTTTTAGTCTCTGGTGGCCATCTTTGGGCTACATTGGGCTACTTTGGGCTACATTTGGGCTTCATTTTGGCTCTAACATATATTAAGCCCAATGTAGCACAATACATATTTTTCTAAAGTTAATTTTTTTACAAACCACTTTAGAATAGGGCTACCTGTCCCTACAATTATCCCATTTTTTTTTTTTTAATTTTTGGGGGGAGCGCTCCCGGAGCGCGCCCCGGGGAGCGCCCCGAAAAGCGTATTTCTGAAAAGCGCCCCGGGGCGCGCTCCGGGGAGCGTCCCGTGAGCGCCAATATAGCAAACGTAAACATGATCGTGACGTATCGCGTAGCCGCGACCACGTGATACGCACGGCGTAAGCGCACCCGGAAGTACTCGAGCGAATACGATCGCACAACGTAAACTTCCGACGCGCTTACGCTGCGCGACCCAGGGCGCGCCCCCGGGCGCGCACGGGCGCGCCCCGGGCGCGTAGCGTAAGCGCGTCGGGTCATGTGAGCAGAAAATAACACTTTTCATTGGTTCATAACAGTTTTGGTTTCATAATGATGAAGCCCCTGGTCTTGTGACCTGAAAATAACACTTCTCATTGGTTCAGGACAGTATTTTTTTTCTAAATGATGAAAGACCCCACCTTTTTTCCTTATTCTGACTTTGTCCTTTGACTGAGGAAGACCTGTTTGTTGCTCTGTCTACTTTTTTGCTCTAAATAATGGCTTCATTAGTAGCATCAGCTGGTGCATCTGCCCCACCACCACCACCACAACCACCAAGAGGACCAGCTCCAAATTATATTGGTGGTCAAGAACAGGAGGAGGAGGAAGAGGAAGAGGAGGAGGGGAGAAGAAGATGGCTGCCAGAAGAAAATACCCCATACAAACCCAAACCACACATTGTATGGGAGTTTTTTTCACTTCCAGAGGGGAAAAAAAGGTGAATGCGGCCAAGGTGACTTGCCTCATCTGCAATGATGAACTTTCACGGGGCAACCCAAACAAGAAATACTCATTTGGTAACTATACCATGATTCGGCACATGACAAGAAAGCATCCAAACAACTACTCTCGTGCAGAGTTCCGGGAACTGGCCAGTAACCTCCCCCAGTCATCAAGGACCCCCTCCCAAAGAAACCAACCCACTTCCTCGGAACCAGAAACATCCGAGGTGATGCCTTGCATTCAGCCGAGATTTGCTGATTTTAAAATTACTTGTACTGCTTGTGGCAAGCTTATCTCCTATGGGGAACAAAGTGTTAAGCTCATCGTCCTTGCAGGTGATAATCACAAGTGCCCCAAAAAGAAGTAATTTTTTGGGTTTTTTGTTTTTTTGCTCCAGTTGAGCCAGTTTCAATTCCCTTTTTTTGTTTCTCCCCCTAAAAAAATACAAAAAAAATATAAAACTGTTTTGAAAAGCCAAAAAAAGTTCAAAAAGTTCAAAAAACACAAAAAAAATATAAAACAACAAAAAGAAGAAAAAAAAAAGTTCTTTTTAGAACTACCTCCAATTTCTAAATCAAAACTTCATTTTTTAAAAACTCTGTCACCTTTTTTCATCATAGTACGCTCCCCGGGCCGCTCCCCGGTGCGCGCACCGGGCGCTTCCCCCGCGCAAAACGAAAAAAATAAAATATTTTAAATGCCCCGCGGGGCCCTTTTATAGCCCCCACATCAAACCTAGGGGGGTCAAAGGGGTCTATCCCTGACGCCTTATGGTCAGTTCCCCCTTTGTTTTAGCCACCTCTTATGTCTCGATTTTACCGAGACACAAGATGGCAGCCGCTCTGGACTGTTTCGAATGTTTACAGACACCCGAGAGCCAATCAGCTTTCCATGCGCACCTCGCGTCACGCGCCCGGAGCGCTCCCCGGTGCGCGCACCGGTGCGCTGCTATAGATATATATATTTTTTTGCACCTAAATTACTCAAAATCCACTGGAGCACATATCTTGAGACATAGCAAAGGCACATCGGGCTAACAGTCCCTACAATTTTGCCAAGTTTCGTACAAATCCACTCAGCCGTTCGGGCTAAAAGTGAAATCGACCGCCCTATGGAAATTAACATGGGGAAAACACGTTTTGGGACCCCCCTTTTATCTCGGCCCCCGCTTGACGTATCCCCCCCCAAACTTTCAGGGAAGGACCGGAGCTCGACGAGGCCATTTTCATGAAATTTTCAGGCAGATTCGTCAACCGGTGCCAAAGTTATTCCAAATAGAATTTTGAGATTTAACATTGAAAAAAATCCTAACTATAACTACCTACTGGCGACCGCCAGTAGGTAATATATATATATATATATATATATATCAGACATGGGACACAAAGATTAGGAAGAGGAGAAGAAATTCATCAAGCACAGAAAGGGAATACAAACAACAATTTTATCAAGAAGGGTCTGTGAAAAATCCGCAATCTATAAAGTGACACTGCAAAAAAGTGCAAAAACCTGCAAGAAAGTGCTACTGCAAGTGCAAAAGCTATAATAAAGTGAAATCTAGAAAAGTGCTAGTACAGTCGAATGTAAAGACCCTTTCCTTATCTCCATCCTTCTTTTTCAGCTCATCCCACCTTTAATTGTTCCAAATCCCCAAAATACTTCCAATTCCTTTCAAACCTCCTAAGAGAACCTACTCTGCCCGCGTATGCTTTTTCAAAGAAATATGTAATGAATGAAGAAGGGTACTGCACTCAATATCAACTTTTTTTTAGCAATATTGTTTCGATACGTGTGCTGTACTGGATTAGTGCCTGCCCACTTATGTAAAGAATGAATGTGGCCTGGTGTGTTGAGTCACCAGGACTCTAGTACGCACTACAAAAATACTAATTCTCCTTTATACTGTTCAATTTATTTTCATCAATATTTGAGCATTATGAGAATATCAAATTTACATTTGATAAACGTACATTTTTACTTGTGAAATCAGTAATTATTTCATTATTGCAGCATTGTAAATACAATTAAGTATAAACATAAAATTTCCAAGACACAAAAATATAATGAAAAACCCAATGCATTTCGGGGCTTTTGCCCCTTCGTCGGGGGTCTGTTGAAAAGGAATACAAACAAGGAAGATATGTTACTTTTGTTACTAATAGAGGCGTTTAAATTAACGAACTGTGTTATATCCAATTTAGTTCTTACCCTCAATGCGTGGAAATAATATGGTTCTCTATTTTATTATTATTTGGCAGAGTTCTACAAAAGAAAGTTCAGTTTAAGTAAAGAGAGGAATATTTGGTGAGTTAATGGTTAAATTATGCAGTGGAGAATACGGAATCGGGTTAGCTGTAGTTTTATGTATGTTGCGTTATCTACAACAAAAAGAGGGGGTGAATAAACGTTATTTAAAACATGCCTGGGATGAACCCAAATTAGGTTTAACGCATATTAGGACTCGTAATGAGCTCACCTGCAGGTTTTCAGAGTCTCGCTTACATGAACGAAGACCTGAATAGAACAAAAATCACCCGTCAGTCGGACATTCTATTTGAAGATATTGACGAAAAGAGGGTGAAAAAAACGTGCTTTTACCTGCGAGCCTTGTAAGTTAGCCTTCGGTCTCGCTGTAATCTCAGTTCACGATGCTAGAAATAAAACGGATAAATCCATTTTAAAACCTGCGATACCGACTTTACTTGACTCTCAATGGATACGTAATTTCCTCAAGAGAACTTACCGTTCGACTTGAGAAATCGCTGCTCAAAACAAACGACCATCACCTAACTCGCCGGCCGGAAACACCACGATAAACGAAAGTCCTTTCTTTATTATGGTTGCCATGCTATTAAGTGCATAGACATAGACAAAGGGTTTCAGACGACGGACGCCATTGAGTGGTTTTTACTTAAGAGTAACGACTTGTAACTGAGAATTATAGCATAAAGCTGACGCTTTTGAATTAAAAACCGACGCTTCACTTTTATTACGTGTGGCTTTCCTATTTTTTCGCGATGTTGTAAAAATACAAATTTTAAGGGGCATGTAGTGAATTTAGCATGTTTTTAAACTGAGGGATCATTCATTTAATGAATTCTATGTGTGTTAAACTTGCTGTTCATAACGTCATAAATGAGGTTAGCCAGACATTTATAATAGGTGCAATGATGAATTATTAGAACTTTTAACCCTTATGTAATATCTATGTAGTAGAAAGAAAATCACAATCAGATTCAGACTAAGAATCATATCTACATACAATTCTCACTTCCTGCTGTAACCACTTCATGATTGAATAAATTGGCATATCTGCCTATATACAATCTATAAATAAACCGCTCTCTATGGAAGATATAAAAAACTGCCTATTTACAATCTATATGAGTGGTTGTTATACCTCATTTTAATAAAGAGCCTTATATAATCACATGTTTAATGGTAAAAAATAGTGTTGTGCATGTATATATCACTGTGTGTCAGAACAACTAGAGATGTGCTGATGTATAGAAACCTTACAGGAAGCAAACCATCTCCATCTTATCATTGAACCCATTTGGGGTCAATGTCTGCAATTTTCGTATACAGAAAGCCTCTCTCTGGAGCAGGATTTTAGCATTATCTGCTCCTAGTCTTTGCGGTATTTGCTCAATAATTTGGAATCGCAATTGAGCTATGGAATGGCTTCTTTCAATCCAATGCGTCGCCAATGGCGAAGTATGGTTTTTGTTGCGAATTCGACTTTTATGTTCCGTAAGTCTTAGTTTTAGTTTCCTGTCGGTTTTTCTAATGTATAATAGCCCGCATGGGCATTTTATGGAGTAGACCACGTGTTCAGAATCGCAATTCGTTGTATGCCTAAGCGCTATTTTTTCACCAGTGCGAGGATGTAACAAGACATTTCCTGGTATCACATTATTACAATTTATGCAATTAAAGCACTGTGTAGTACCCTTGAAAACCAATTGTTCTTGCGAAATTTCCTTCATTGGTTTACGTAGAAGTTCTTTCAAATTTTGGGCTCTTTTATATGCAAACAATGGCCTCTCAACAAACAGAGTCCTGAAGTCCTTTTCTGCTAGTAGGATCTCCCATCTTTTCAGAATCACTCTCATTATATCCCTAGATGCAGTTGAATATGCAGACACAAAGACCATTCTTGTATTCACTGCCTTTGGTTTCTTTTTCAAGAGTTCAATCCTAGGTATTGTTTTTATCTTTTCCAGATGTGCCTCCAATAATTTTTTCGGATACCCTCTATCTAGATATCTCTGCTTTTGCTCATCCAGACTTTTATCACACTGTTCTTTGTTTGACGAAATTCGTTTAATCCTCATAAACTGAGATACAGGAAGATTATTTATCAAATTTGTTGGATGAAAGCTGCTATACAGCAATGCTGTGTTCTTGTCCGTTGCTTTCTTGTACAGTTTTGTGTGGATAGAATCATTTTTAATTTCCATAAGGACATCCAGAAAAGGTAAAGATGTTTTGCTTATATTGTACGTGAACTGAATCCTTGAATCAACTAAATTCAGGCTATTGATATTACCTATTAATTCAGAGGTTGAACGATTCCATATTATAAATATGTCATCGATATAGCGTCTGTAGTATACTATGCCTTGTTTCCAAGTAGGGTCTTCAAGAATATAATCCAGCTCAAATTTCGCCATATAGATGTTGGCATATATACATGCCCCTGGAAATCCCATTGCTGTGCCTGTTAGTTGAGTGTAGTATCCGTCTTGCCAAAGAAAATAGCTATTTAGAAGACAAAATTCCAATAGCTGTAGTAACAAGGGGGCATATTATCAAGAAAGGGCGTTACATTATAGCCGCTTTTATCGGCAGGAAACTGCTGATAAAGCTGCGATAATGGGCTCGATAATATGCTCTATTGAATTCCAATCGAAGCCCATGTTAAATGCCTTCACATCTAACATGGGCTTCGATTGGAATTCATAGAGCATATTATCAAGCCCATTATCGCCGCTTTATCGGCAGTTTCCTGCCGATAAAAGCGGCGATAATGTAACGCCCTTTCTTGATAATATGCCCCTAGATTTTCAGCTCCTCTGGTTTATCTGTTTTAAGTAGAGCCCACTCCATGGCTTCTATTTCTTGTTTATGCGGGATAGACGTATACAAAGAAGTAACGTCGATAGTACAAAGTGTCCATTCCGTGCACCCTGTTGTTGTGATGCTTGCAAGACTTCTGAGGAAATCTGATGTATCTTGTAAGTACGTCGGCCAATTTTGAATAAACGATTGCATGTGTGCATCAATAAAAATTCCAAGATTTTCAAAAATCGATGAACAGCCTGATACTATCGGCCTGAATGGAGGGTTGTCTATGCTTTTATGCACTTTAAGCAAAAAATTTATTTTCGGCCTTCTTGGATATATTTGCTTAAGATACCGTTTAGTGGTGTTATCAATCCACTGCAAATCCTCAGCTTTATTGAGTATGGTATCCAAATTTTGTGAAATGCTCGTTGTTGGGTCCTGTTCCAGTCTAGCATAAGTGTTTGTGTCCTGCACGTGTTCTTCACCTTTTCGCCTGTAAAAGTCTAAATCCATTACAACAAGTCCTCCACCCTTGTCTGCTTTTTAAATCATTATGGTGTTGTTCCTTGCCAGTCTTTGCAGAGCGCTGTGTTCTGCCCTTGTCAAATTATTGAGTTTTCTTTTGTAGTGAATCTTATTTAGATCTGCTTTCACCAAGGTTTCAAACGTATCCAGGCTCTTATGAGATATGGGTGCCATGAAACTACTTTTAGGTTTGAACTGTTTCTCCGTTTCATCCAATGTATCAGTTGGATTTAAGACTGTGAAGAAATGTTTTAACCTCAGAACTCTCATGAATTTTAAAAAAGCTACCTCCGTCTCCAATTCATTTGTTTGGTATGTTCTAACAAAAGATATCCCTTTGTTTAACAGCTTTTCTTCAAAATTCGACAGTGGGTAACTTGAAATATTAATTACGAGTTTTTGGTCTGGCTCCGCAAGCCCGTCTTCTTTGCTTGTTCCTTGTCGTTCTCCTTCTCTTTTTCCTTGTCCTCTTCTCGTCTTTTGTCTCCTAATTGTGTTGTTGGTAAATCCGGTGGTTTGCTCGGTGGTAGGTCTTTCTCTAAAAAAGCATCTGACGATGTTCCAGGTGTTATGTCTGTCAAATGAAGAGCCTGAGAACCTGTTTTTCGGGGTTGTTGAGATGTTATCGGTTGTCTAGCAGTATTTAGGTCGCTGTCTGAAACTACACTTTCATCTGATGAAGCTGCTTGTTGTTTCTTGCTGGTAAATCTCTTTTTTGCGTAGACTTCCGCCCAAGTATATGCTTCATTTAGCTTATAATCGATAGTGTCACGCTTGAACTTGCGAAGTTTTGTTTCTTGTAGCTCCTTTCCATATTTGTCTAGTCGTGTGTTAGTGTCCTCCAAAATTTTTGCCCATTGTTCTTCCTCCAATCTTTCCGACAGTTCTCGTTTGACATTAAATATTTCTTCTTCTAAATCTCGTATAGTTTTTGCAAGTTCTTCTATTAGCAACAAAATTACATCCAAGGAACACTTGTTCAAAATTTCAAACCATTTTTCCATGAATTTTGGGTTGTTATTCAACCTGTATAGCATAGGTTGAATAGCTAATCTTAGACCTCTAGGGATCCTTTTCACCCGGTGATATTGGATTAACGTAGTTGTGTGTAATCGTTGATTTAGTTTGCGTCTAGTTAGGTATTCCAGTTGTTTTAGTTGTTGTGCCACAGATCCTCCTTGAGTATCAAAGGTTTTTGCCTCCTTGATGAGTTTGTATATTTGACTGGCTTCATCCGCTGTGTGAGCCTTTGTGTTCGCTCTGTTTTCAGTGATTGACGCTATTGAATCAAAAGACATTTTCGGTTGGTGCTAGTTCCCTTGGGTTGCAGTAGAAATATATAATGAATGAAGAAGGGTACTGCACTCAATATCAACTTTTTTTTAGCAATATTGTTTCGATACGTGTGCTGTACTGGATTAGTGCCTGCCCACTTGTGTAAAGAATGAATGTGGCCTGGTGTGTTGAGTCACCAGGACTCTAGTACGCACTACAAAAATACTAATTCTCCTTTATACCGTTCAATTTATTTTCATCAATATTTGAGCATTATGAGAATATCAAATTTACATTTGATAAACGTACATTTTTACTTGTGAAATCAGTAATTATTTCATTATTGCAGCATTGTAAATACAATTAAGTATAAACATAAAATTTCCAAGACACAAAAATATAATGAAAAACCCAATGCATTTCGGGGCTTTTGCCCCTTCGTCGGGGGTCTGTTGAAAAGGAATACAAACAAGGAAGATATGTTACTTTTGTTACTAATAGAGGCGTTTAAATTAACGAACTGTGTTATATCCAATTTAGTTCTTACCCTCAATGCGTGGAAATAATATGGTTCTCTATTTTATTATTATTTGGCAGAGTTCTACAAAAGAAAGTTCAGTTTAAGTAAAGAGAGGAATATTTGGTGAGTTAATGGTTAAATTATGCAGTGGAGAATACGGAATCGGGTTAGCTGTAGTTTTATGTATGTTGAGTTATCTACAACAAAAAGAGGGGGTGAATAAACGTTATTTAAAACATGCCTGGGATGAACCCAAATTAGGTTTAACGCATATTAGGACTCGTAATGAGCTCACCTGCAGGTTTTCAGAGTCTCGCTTACATGAACGAAGACCTGAATAGAACAAAAATCACCCGTCAGTCGGACATTCTATTTGAAGATATTGACGAAAAGAGGGTGAAAAAAACGTGCTTTTACCTGCGAGCCTTGTAAGTTAGCCTTCGGTCTCGCTGTAATCTCAGTTCACGATGCTAGAAATAAAACGGATAAATCCATTTTAAAACCTGCAATACCGACTTTACTTGACTCTCAATGGATACGTAATTTCCTCAAGAGAACTTACCGTTCGACTTGAGAAATCGCTGCTCAAAACAAACGACCATCACCTAACTCGCCGGCCGGAAACACCACGATAAACGAAAGTCCTTTCTTTATTATGGTTGCCATGCTATTAAGTGCATAGACATAGACAAAGGGTTTCAGACGACGGACGCCATTGAGTGGTTTTTACTTAAGAGTAACGACTTGTAACTGAGAATTATAGCATAAAGCTGACGCTTTTGAATTAAAAACCGACGCTTCACTTTTATTACGTGTGGCTTTCCTATTTTTTCGCGATGTTGTAAAAATACAAATTTTAAGGGGCATGTAGTGAATTTAGCATGTTTTTAAACTGAGGGATCATTCATTTAATGAATTCTATGTGTGTTAAACTTGCTGTTCATAACGTCATAAATGAGGTTAGCCAGACATTTATAATAGGTGCAATGATGAATTATTAGAACTTTTAACCCTTATGTAATATCTATGTAGTAGAAAGAAAATCACAATCAGATTCAGACTAAGAATCATATCTACATACAATTCTCACTTCCTGCTGTAACCACTTCATGATTGAATAAATTGGCATATCTGCCTATATACAATCTATAAATAAACCGCTCTCTATGGAAGATATAAAAAACTGCCTATTTACAATCTATATGAGTGGTTGTTATACCTCATTTTAATAAAGAGCCTTATATAATCACATGTTTAATGGTAAAAAATAGTGTTGTGCATGTATATATCACTGTGTGTCAGAACAACTAGAGATGTGCTGATGTATAGAAACCTTACAGGAAGCAAACCATCTCCATCTTATCATTGAACCCATTTGGGGTCAATGTCTGCAATTTTCGTATACAGAAAGCCTCTCTCTGGAGCAGGATTTTAGCATTATCTGCTCCTAGTCTTTGCGGTATTTGCTCAATAATTTGGAATCGCAATTGAGCTATGGAATGGCTTCTTTCAATCCAATGCGTCGCCAATGGCGAAGTATGGTTTTTGTTGCGAATTCGACTTTTATGTTCCGTAAGTCTTAGTTTTAGTTTCCTGTCGGTTTTTCTAATGTATAATAGCCCGCATGGGCATTTTATGGAGTAGACCACGTGTTCAGAATCGCAATTCGTTGTATGCCTAAGCGCTATTTTTTCACCAGTGCGAGGATGTAACAAGACATTTCCTGGTATCACATTATTACAATTTATGCAATTAAAGCACTGTGTAGTACCCTTGAAAACCAATTGTTCTTGCGAAATTTCCTTCATTGGTTTACGTAGAAGTTCTTTCAAATTTTGGGCTCTTTTATATGCAAACAATGGCCTCTCAACAAACAGAGTCCTGAAGTCCTTTTCTGCTAGTAGGATCTCCCATCTTTTCAGAATCACTCTCATTATATCCCTAGATGCAGTTGAATATGCAGACACAAAGACCATTCTTGTATTCACTGCCTTTGGTTTCTTTTTCAAGAGTTCAATCCTAGGTATTGTTGTTATCTTTTCCAGATGTGCCTCCAATAATTTTTTCGGATACCCTCTATCTAGATATCTCTGCTTTTGCTCATCCAGACTTTTATCACACTGTTCTTTGTTTGACGAAATTCGTTTAATCCTCATAAACTGAGATACAGGAAGATTATTTATCAAATTTGTTGGATGAAAGCTGCTATACAGCAATGCCGTGTTCTTGTCCGTTGCTTTCTTGTACAGTTTTGTGTGGATAGAATCATTTTTAATTTCCATAAGGACATCCAGAAAAGGTAAAGATGTTTTGCTTATATTGTACGTGAACTGAATCCTTGAATCAACTAAATTCAGGCTATTGATATTACCTATTAATTCAGAGGTTGAACGATTCCATATTATAAATATGTCATCGATATAGCGTCTGTAGTATACTATGCCTTGTTTCCAAGTAGGGTCTTCAAGAATATAATCCAGCTCAAATTTCGCCATATAGATGTTGGCATATATACATGCCCCTGGAAATCCCATTGCTGTGCCTGTTAGTTGAGTGTAGTATCCGTCTTGCCAAAGAAAATAGCTATTTAGAAGACAAAATTCCAATAGCTGTAGTAACAAGGGGGCATATTATCAAGAAAGGGCGTTACATTATAGCCGCTTTTATCGGCAGGAAACTGCTGATAAAGCTGCGATAATGGGCTCGATAATATGCTCTATTGAATTCCAATCGAAGCCCATGTTAAATGCCTTCACATCTAACATGGGCTTCGATTGGAATTCATAGAGCATATTATCAAGCCCATTATCGCCGCTTTATCGGCAGTTTCCTGCCGATAAAAGCGGCGATAATGTAACCCCCTTTCTTGATAATATGCCCCTAGATTTTCAGCTCCTCTGGTTTATCTGTTTTAAGTAGAGCCCACTCCATGGCTTCTATTTCTTGTTTATGCGGGATAGACGTATACAAAGAAGTAACGTCGATAGTACAAAGTGTCCATTCCGTGCACCCTGTTGTTGTGATGCTTGCAAGACTTCTGAGGAAATCTGATGTATCTTGTAAGTACGTCGGCCAATTTTGAATAAACGATTGCATGTGTGCATCAATAAAAATTCCAAGATTTTCAAAAATCGATGAACAGCCTGATACTATCGGCCTAAATGGAGGGTTGTCTATGCTTTTATGCACTTTAAGCAAAAAATTTATTTTCGGCCTTCTTGGATATATTTGCTTAAGATACCGTTTAGTGGTGTTATCAATCCACTGCAAATCCTCAGCTTTATTGAGTATGGTATCCAAATTTTGTGAAATGCTCGTTGTTGGGTCCTGTTCCAGTCTAGCATAAGTGTTTGTGTCCTGCACGTGTTCTTCACCTTTTCGCCTGTAAAAGTCTAAATCCATTACAACAAGTCCTCCACCCTTGTCTGCTTTTTAAATCATTATGGTGTTGTTCCTTGCCAGTCTTTGCAGAGCGCTGTGTTCTGCCCTTGTCAAATTATTGAGTTTTCTTTTGTAGTGAATCTTATTTAGATCTGCTTTCACCAAGGTTTCAAACGTATCCAGGCTCTTATGAGATATGGGTGCCATGAAACTACTTTTAGGTTTGAACTGTTTCTCCGTTTCATCCAATGTATCAGTTGGATTTAAGACTGTGAAGAAATGTTTTAACCTCAGAACTCTCATGAATTTTAAAAAAGCTACCTCCGTCTCCAATTCATTTGTTTGGTATGTTCTAACAAAAGATATCCCTTTGTTTAACAGCTTTTCTTCAAAATTCGACAGTGGGTAACTTGAAATATTAATTACGAGTTTTTGGTCTGGCTCCGCAAGCCCGTCTTCTTTGCTTGTTCCTTGTCGTTCTCCTTCTCTTTTTCCTTGTCCTCTTCTCGTCTTTTGTCTCCTAATTGTGTTGTTGGTAAATCCGGTGGTTTGCTCGGTGGTAGGTCTTTCTCTAAAAAAGCATCTGACGATGTTCCAGGTGTTATGTCTGTCAAATGAAGAGCCTGAGAACCTGTTTTTCGGGGTTGTTGAGATGTTATCGGTTGTCTAGCAGTATTTAGGTCGCTGTCTGAAACTACACTTTCATCTGATGAAGCTGCTTGTTGTTTCTTGCTGGTAAATCTCTTTTTTGCGTAGACTTCCGCCCAAGTATATGCTTCATTTAGCTTATAATCGATAGTGTCACGCTTGAACTTGCGAAGTTTTGTTTCTTGTAGCTCCTTTCCATATTTGTCTAGTCGTGTGTTAGTGTCCTCCAAAATTTTTGCCCATTGTTCTTCCTCCAATCTTTCCGACAGTTCTCGTTTGACATTAAATATTTCTTCTTCTAAATCTCGTATAGTTTTTGCAAGTTCTTCTATTAGCAACAAAATTACATCCAAGGAACACTTGTTCAAAATTTCAAACCATTTTTCCATGAATTTTGGGTTGTTATTCAACCTGTATAGCATAGGTTGAATAGCTAATCTTAGACCTCTAGGGATCCTTTTCACCCGGTGATATTGGATTAACGTAGTTGTGTGTAATCGTTGATTTAGTTTGCGTCTAGTTAGGTATTCCAGTTGTTTTAGTTGTTGTGCCACAGATCCTCCTTGAGTATCAAAGGTTTTTGCCTCCTTGATGAGTTTGTATATTTGACTGGCTTCATCCGCTGTGTGAGCTTTTGTGTTCGCTCTGTTTTCAGTGATTGACGCTATTGAATCAAAAGACATTTTCGGTTGGTGCTAGTTCCCTTGGGTTGCAGTAGAAATATATAATGAATGAAGAAGGGTACTGCACTCAATATCAACTTTTTTTTAGCAATATTGTTTCGATACGTGTGCTGTACTGGATTAGTGCCTGCCCACTTGTGTAAAGAATGAATGTGGCCTGGTGTGTTGAGTCACCAGGACTCTAGTACGCACTACAAAAATAATAATTCTCCTTTATACCGTTCAATTTATTTTCATCAATATTTGAGCATTATGAGAATATCACATTTATATTTGATAAACGTACATTTTTACTTGTGAAATCAGTAATTATTTCATTATTGCAGCATTGTAAATACAATTAAGTATAAACATAAAATTTCCAAGACACAAAAATATAATGAAAAACCCAATGCATTTCGGGGCTTTTGCCCCTTCGTCGGGGGTCTGTTGAAAAGAAATACAAACAAGGAAGATATGTTACTTTTGTTACTAATAGAGGCGTTTAAATCAACGAACTGTGTTATATCCAATTTAGTTCTTACCCTCAATGCGTGGAAATAATATGGTTCTCTATTTTATTATTATTTGGCAGCGTTCTACAAAAGAAAGTTCAGTTTAAGTAAAGAGAGGAATATTTGGTGAGTTAATGGTTAAATTATGCAGTGGAGAATACGGAATTGAGTTACCTGTAGTTTTATGTATGTTGCGTTATCTACAACAAAAAGAGGGGGTGAATAAACGTTATTTAAAACATGCCTGGGATGAACCCAAATTAGGTTTAACGCATATTAGGACTCGTAATGAGCTCACCTGCAGGTTTTCAGAGTCTCGCTTACATGAACGAAGACCTGAATAGAATAGAACAAAAATCACCCGTCAGTCGGGCATTCTATTCGTCAATATCTTCGAATAGAATGTCCGACTGACGGGTGATTTTTGTTCTATTCAGGTCTTCGTTCATGTAAGCGAGACTCTGAAAACCTGCAGGTGAGCTCATTACGAGTCCTAATATGCGTTAAACCTAATTTGGGTTCATCCCAGGCATGTTTTAAATAACGTTTATTCACCCCCTCTTTTTGTTGTAGATAACGCAACATACATAAAACTACAGGTAACCCGATTCCGTATTCTCAACTGCATATTTTAACCATTAACTCACCAAATATTCCTCTCTTTACTTAAACTGAACTTTCTTTTGTAGAACGCTGCCAAATAATAATAAAATAGAGAACCATATTATTTCCACGCATTGAGGGTAAGAACTAAATTGGATATAACACAGTTCGTTGATTTAAACGCCTCTATTAGTAACAAAAGTAACATATCTTCCTTATTTGTATTTCTTTTCAACAGACCCCCGACGAAGGGGCAAAAGCCCCGAAATGCATTGAGTTTTTCATTATATTTTTGTGTCTCGGAAATTTTATGTTTATACTTAAATGTATTTACAATGCTGCAATAATGAAATAATTACTGATTTCGCAAGTAAAAATGTACGTTTATCAAATGTAAATGTGATATTCTCATAATGCTCAAATATTGATGAAAATAAATTGAACGGTATAAAGGAGAATTAGTATTTTTGTAGTGCGTACTAGAGTCCTAGTGACTCATCACACCAGGCCACATTCATGCTTTTTCAAAGAGACAGGTTCTCCTCATCTTATTAAACCATTTTATCAGTGATGGAATTTCCCTTGATTTCCGTTTTTGTAGTATTAAAGAGCGAGCGACCGCACATGATATAAATATAAATACCTCTTCAGATTTGTTAAACCTGCTCCTATCCTTGCTTATGCCAAACAAGGCTGCTTCTACCATTGGCGAAAATGATTTTCCAATGGCCAATTCAATTTCCGCAAATATCTCTTTCCAGAAAGATTCCAACATCAGGCAGGCAAAAAAGATATGATATCATCCTCCCTGACCATGTGCAGAGCATCTAAACACTTCTTTTCTGTTCCAGGAAACATTCTTTCCATAGCCTCAGGCGTATAATAAGCTAGCCAACGGGACAAGAAGGCCATCCTCTTATAGTTGGCAGCGCGCAAAGATTTGTTTCCCAGTAAACAGAGAGCCTCCCAATCTTTCAAGGAGAAAAAGCACTGGGTCGAGAGACTTACTTTATTCAAATGTTTATCGATCAGTGGGGATTGACCCGAGCAGTGGAGCAATTTATACCACTGCCCTATCCCGCTGCTCTTCCTTCCATAAAGGGTATTTAGTAAGTTATTAGGGGCATTCAACAGGCCACTTACATCCTTTTTAATAAAATAAATAACCTTTAGATATTCAAAAAAAGACGTTCTCCTTAGAATGTTTGTTCTAGTTATCACCTCTTGCCAGCTAATAACCCTATTTTGGACTAGCAAGTCTCTCAACTCCCGAAACCCACACAATTTCTATGTTTTAATCTTAGACAAACTTAATGGAAGGCCTATTTTACTACATTCGGACAAACTTAGATACTGGGAACCATCAGAACCATGTTTTTCAAAAAGCAGCAGCAAGCGCGTTGTATATTCTTTCAACGTCTTATACCTTGATTTTTTAGGAAGCTTTGCGGTCTTTAAAAAAATTGGGATTTGGGAACCTGCTTCTTGAACCATTTTCTCCCAAAAAAATTATCTCTTGTCTGATGAACCCTCAAAAGACCTGCCACTATATCAAAAAAAGCAGCTTCATAATATGTCTTTAAGTGGGGTAACGCTAACCATCCCTGATCTATTGAGAGTTGTACCGCCGGGAGCTTAATTCTAGGAGTTTTATTGCCCCAGATAAATCCTCTTAACATTGTTTCTAATTCTTTAAAAAAAGACAAATTAATTTTTATCGGTACATTAGTAAACAAAAATATAAGTAGAGGCAGAACTGACATTTTAACCATTGACACCCTATCGATCACTGACAATGGGAGCAAAAACCATTTATCTAACAGGTGCTTGATTTTATTTTTCATTCTGATGTAATTCAGGTCAAAAAGCCTATCATACTCTGCAGTTACAAAAATACCCAGATATCTTATTGGGTCTCTTCTTGTAGCTTGGACTTGCAAGAAACTAGGGAGAAACCCTATATCTGTATTTAAAGCAAGGACTTCCGTTTTTTAGCATTTATCTTATATCCCCCGATCTTTTCATACGCTTTAAACTCTTTCAATAAATTCTCAGCGACATTCTTTTCAGGAGCAAGATAAAGGATGATGTCGTCGGCAAATAATTTTAGTTTAGACATGCCGATGATAGGGGGCAAAATAGCCGCATTATCCCTAATCCTTGCCACCAAGGGCTCGGTAAAAAGCAAGGGAGATAAGGGACAGCCCTGCCTAGTGCCCCTGGTTACATTAATCCTCCCGGCCTGTTTCGCATTAATTATTACCTGAGCAGATGCTCCAGTATATATATTATGTAGCATCTTAACTATTTGCGCCGGGAATCCAAATTGGCCGAGAGAATAGAATAGGGCTTCCCAATTCACCAAGTCGAATGCCTTTTCGGCATCGACCATTAAAATGCAAGCTGGCACCAAATTGGCATTCAGATAGTCCAATGCCTGAATTAGATATTCCGTATTTGTTTGCCATATAGCGTCCTGCAATAAACCCAGTCTGATCATCATGAATTACTTCCTGGGCTGCGTAGTTTGTCGAGTTTTGCTATGCCTAACTCCGTGAAGTTACAAAAAAACTCTGCAAAGTTCCGCGAGTGGTGAAGTGTAGTTCGACTGCAGTTTGTGCTGGTATTCCTGCAGCTCGGGTAGAAATTCTATCCGAGCGGCAGCTCGCACTCGCGAACTTACAGTTTGTGATTGCAAACTTACTGTTCGCGATTGCGAGCAGGGAAAAAACTCAGCTACACATCTCGAAGTGGAGTTTTCTGCACTCGGCGAGCTCTGCAGAGTATGGAGTGCGGAGTGCAGAAAACTCTGCAAACGGAGCAAAGTTCACCGCAAAGGCCTACAAAAAGCATGCTTTCTGGACCAAGACCTACATTCCTGCCAAATTTGGTGTAATTACGTTCAGCGTTCGGGCTGCAGTCGTGTCTAAAATCTAAATGGGAATTACTATGGGAAACACACTTTATTGAGCCCTCCTTTTTTAGATCTTGACAATTCTATTCCGCAAGGAATAAATAGACGAGAGTATTGTGGGACAAATAAGCTTTGAAACCATCGCGGATTTCGTCGAGTGCATGTGCTTATGCGCGCTTTTTACCATTTGCTGCCGAGCCGCCTGCCTCCCACTTCAAAGGGATCCGCTCCCCGCCCACTGCTTCACACTTCACGGCCGCGAGGCCATGTCTTGCATTTCTCCTCCCACCCTCCCCACAGCAATGCCAAGACCTGACCCAGCAACCTTTCTCGCCCTGCCCCGATCTTTTCTCTGCCGCCCCATGCAGTGCCTTCCACATGCACAACATGCCATGCCCGCTTTCATTTTCAAAGTGGCCCTTGTCATGACTCGTTGCTTATAAAAGTGCTTCTCTGCCGCCCCATGCAGTGCCTTTCACACGCACAACATGCCATGCCCGTTTTCACTTTCAAAGCTGCCCTTGTCGTGACTCATTGCTTATAAAAGTGCTTCTCTGCCGCCCCATGCAGTGCCTTTCACACGCACAACATGCCATGCCCGCTTTCACTTTCAAAGCGGCCCTTGTTTTCTTAACATCTTAACATTTATATAGCGCAAACTCAACCTGAAGCATTCGGAGTGCTTCACATAAGCACCATATTCCAGCACTGTCATCACCAGTCTACTTTCCGTTTGGAGCAGAAAATAAGCAATTGATTGACACAGATGTAACCTGAGAGTAGATCCTGGTATCATTGCAACATCGAAAAACTGCAAAAACACCTGGGGGATATGGCCTTTTCCACATATTTATTTATAAACATGCCGATGTGATAGTTAATAGGGTCCAATATGGACGCCTTCTATATACTATGCAAGAAGCTGTTGTGGTGCTGGTGCCGAAACAGGGAAAGGTACTGGTGGAGGGGACGTCTTATAAACCGCTATACATGTTAAATATGGACGTTAAAAGAATTAGCGGCTTGTTGCCCACCTCACTACTACAGTTTCTGTCAGCTCTTATATATAAACATCACTACAGGTTCATTCCAAATAGGAGCGCCATGTATAATCTGCTTACACTGTTTCAACTCATTTATACCCTTAGTCTATGGGATAGTTCCTATTCACTAGTGTTCCTTAACATTGCTTCTGTCGCATGGAAATTTCAGTAGCAGGTCTAACACAAAATGTGTTTTAGATCCAAATAAGTTTCCTGGCTCGAGTTACTTTGCAATGATCCAGACGGGTGGTTTGGATCTGCAAGCTTCCCAGTACATGGCAGTACCAAATAGTGGTGCCCTCTGTTGCAAATGTTATTTGCACTAGCACCGTTAAGACAGAAGTTAGAGCCCTAGGTATTTAGATAGGACACAATATGTGTGGTCACATTAGACATGAATTATGCTGTAGTATATTTACAAGATACGGAAGATTCGGTCCCAGTGCTGTACGATGCCCTGGCTGAGTTTCAGGAGGTTTCCTGACCTTTTGTTAATGCACAGCTATCTCGTCTGCTGCCGCTTTATATGTCTCCTATCACACTATAAGTTTGTGTCTCTTTCCTGTTTTTATTAGGTTCAGTCTTCGATGACAAATGTTATGCTATTGCGGTTTACTTTTGACATGTCTTATTTAAATACAAATTTGTTAACCTTTTTACATTTTTGGGGATGGCTTTATTTACTAAACCTTTGCGGTGTATTATGTACGTAGTATCACTATTAACAAAAGGAGCGTTATTTTTTTGCGGCTGCTGTGCTCTTAGTAAGCATGCCATTTGATACGTCACCCCAATACTACAAGTTCATCATTCACATGCTGAATGGAGCAATAAAAACGTTCTCGTATTTCGAATCCCTTTGCAGGATCTATTTTATTTTTTTTACAGCATTTTGTGTGTTTTTTTTTACTAACTATCGTTTTAAAACCCTGCAATTACTGCACGTATATTATATATTTGCCGTACATTATTACGGTTATAATTACTTGCTTGTCATGTGCCTTTCTAAATCTGTCATAAAATATTTAAACAAACTATAACGGCATTTAAAAAAAACAACACTTTATTTCACTTGCGCAGCGAGCTTCAGTTCGGCTCTGGAAGGATCTCCTTCTAATAGACCCCGCAATACTTCCTGTAATCTGGTTACCGTGGGGCACGGAGGACACTCGTAAACACGTACTAGTCTTAAAAGGTACGCCAGCCTGTCATCTGTGTCAACTAAGCATGGGCGAATTTTGCGAATTTGCGATCCGCAAATTTGCGGATTTGCGAATTCGCGATCCGCAAAATTCGCGAATTTGTGGATTTTTGTTTTTTTGCGTTTTTCGCGGGTTTTTTGCGTGTTCGCGGGGTTTTTGCGTCTTCGCGGGGCTTTTTGCGTCTTCGCGAGCCGCTTGCATAGCGAAGTTACCCATGCAGTCGTTTATGGGAGAGGGGGAGAGATAGATAGATAGATATATAGATAGATAGATAGATAGATAGATAGATAGATAGATAGATAGATAGATAGATAGATAGATAGATAGATAGAAAGAGAGAGAAAGAGAGGGAAAGAGAGAGGGAGAGAGAGAACGAGAGAAACAAAGAAGGGCCAGAATCCTGAGTTGCCCCTACAGAACATACAGCTTTTTATTTTTAGCAAAATGCATATGAAACTTGTGCTGTAAAGGTCTCTTTTAGTTTAACCCCTCCTGACAACTCAAAATGGGTGTATTTGCCATCCTCTCCCTTCTTCCTGTTTTTTATATCTGTAAGTGCTTCCTGATGAGGTTTAATTCCTTGGACAGGTGTGTTGTTGCCTACTTGTAACTATTCTCTGACCCTGCTTCAAGGGTCAGAGCAGGGTCAGAGAATAGTTGCAAGTAGGCAACGAGGCTCCAGGAAGCAATTAGCATTAGGTGTCCAAGTTGATGTTAATTTGTTTGTAACCCTTTTGTAAAAGGTTACAAAGAAATTAGGTTCAACTTTTGCATCTGCTGCTGTAACCCTTGCTTGGCTGAAAATTCGACCCCGCTGATTCGCGGATTTTACCGCGATTTCGCGAGATTCGCGGATCGCGAAATCGCGGAAAATCCGCAAATTCGCCTGCGAAACGGATTTTACGCCCACCCTTAGTGTCAACTATCATGTCTTTTGCTCCGTCTGTATTGAAGTTTGTCTGAGGAACAATAATCAGTGTCCTGCTTGCAGGGTTCCTATAACAACTGAGAATCCCTGTAAAGAGATTATAGGTAAGTTATTAACCTAATATTTCTTTTAAGTTAAATCTTTAAGCACCATTAAGACTGCTTGTGAAAACAATAGTCTGAAGACCATGTCTGCTTAAATTAAATTCTATCAATTGGTGTCATTTGTAGACTGGAAGTCTTTCAAAAGAACTTTCTCTGTAGAGTTTTGGTTTTTCTTACCTCTGGCTGAGATATTGACTTAAATCAAATCCTAGTCCTGTGAACTGAGAATTGGAATATGCCATTGTGAACTTTGTTGTGGTTTTATCTCTTGTGAGTAGATATAGGGCCCGATTCCGATCTCCTTCCGAAAGCATCCCGACTAAATCTGATCCGGAATTCATTTGGTACGACTCGGAGCGGTGAAGTCCGAGCGAGTGCAATACATACGTGTGCACCCGGGTACAATTCGGTCGGACTCCCATTGACTTCAATAGGAGCCTGTGTTCCGAACGAGAACACCGGCACCATTGAAGAAAGGGATGGTTGAGGAAAGACCTACACCCTGTGGCGGGCACCCTTTTGGTGCCTGCAACACTGCATGGTTGGAAAGGGGGGTCCCATGGGCATCCTTTCTGGCCTGATTCGGAGAGCCCTGGTTGAAGGGGGGCCTGCTACAGGCACCGTAAGACCGATTCCAGTAACCGAATCGTAACGGCTATCCGAATAGGTCATTGTCCTCGCTCACTTGGAAAGCGAGTCCATAGAGCTATATGAATTGGCTCCGGAAGGCTCGCCCTGTATGAATGTCTCCCGGAATCGATTTGGTCAGCGAAAATGATTTCTAGGCACTGAACTCAGTCGTACGGAAATGTGTATATTCGGTCAGAATCAAGGGCTACAAATCGTATCCGGAAAAGCCGAGTCCGTTTCCGAGGCCTTTCGACAGACAAATGCACACATTCAGAGAGTTTAGTCACTAACCCATGCATTTAGTAAGACACATTTAATCACTCACTCATACAGGCAGTCACGCACCTACTAAATCCTTCATCCAGATACTTATACATCCACTTATTCTTCAATATGTAAAACATATTTAAACTTTACAGAAACACTCAATCACTGGATGATGTCATCAGTGATGTGATCAGTGATGTCAAATGAGATGTCATCAGTGATGTCATCAGTGATGTCATTTGAGATGTCATCAGTAAAGTCATCAGTGATGTCACTGACCATGTCATGAATGATGTAATATGTGACATCATCAGCAGTGGATTGCGGGTGCACGAAATATAGTTAGTACAACTAACTATATAGGAGAAATTTCAATGGTTTTTTAAATGCTAATTCCTAACTACATAAGGCCTGAAACCTATGGTTTTTTAAGTGAATTTGCAAGGTTTTTAAAATGCTAATTCCTAACTATATAAGGCCCGAAACCTATGTTTTTTTAAGTGAATAAATATATATATATATATATATATATATATATACATATATATACATGCACGCTTGGACAGAAACAAACCACTTGAATTGTGACAAAAAGTAAGTTTTATTTGCCTACTCGGTCCTGACGTGTTTCGGTTCGGGGTGAGCCTTGATCACATGACACACACAAATCATTTTCCTATGGAAACGAGGCCCTAACTACCTACTGGCAACTATAAATATATATATATATATATATATATATATATGTATATATATATATATATATATATACGTGCTCGTGGGGAATGTCCAAAGAGTGGACAGCACTCTGCACGAATCCACCTATCCCCATTCGGCTCCTCATGGTACGGTGCATTCACGAGTTCCAGTCCTTTAAAAGCATCAGACTGCTGCCCGATGCGTTTCGGGAGTTCCCTTCCTCGGTGGCAATGCAGTCACACAGCGCAGGTCAAACCACACCTCCCCTTATAGCTCTATCGTACGCCATGATTGGTCGCTCTAATGAGATGTACGTTGCATGCCGGTAGGTGTAGTCTGTTCTTTAGCCTGCGCAATGATCATAAAATGCTGGATACCGCTCTAATTGAGCCCCGGGAGCGTGCCGCACTGCATCCTCGATTCGTGCCCCACAATGCAAGCCCTTCGCTTCTGGGCTGCGTGGCCCCCTGCTTCTGAAGTGGTGCAAGCCCGGCCCACTCTTTGGACATTCCCCACGAGCATGTATGTATATATATATATATATATATATATATATATATATATATATATTCACTGAAAAAACCATAGGTTATAGACCATATATAGTTAGGAATTAGCATTTACAAAACCTTGAAAATTCACTGAAAACAACATGGGTTATAGACCATATATAGTTAGGAATTAGCATTTACAAAACCTTATTTTACTCACACAAAACCATTGAAATTTCATATATAGTTAGTTGCACTAACTATATATCGCGCACCCGCAATCCACTGCTGATCATGTCACATATTACATCATTCATGACATGATCAGTGACATCACTGATGACATCACTGATGACATCACTGATGACATCTCAAATGACATCACTGATGACATCACTGATGACATCTCAAATGACATCACTGATCACATCACTGATGACATCTCATTTGACATTACTGATCACATCACTGATGACATCATTCACGTGATAATACGGTGAACCTCTTCAGACTCTAATATAATCTTAGATACACTCAGAGTAAACAGACACTCACAGACTGTCACTCATCCATGGAGTTACTCACACACCTAGTCAGTCATGCAAAGAATCAATCACACTTCCATTTCCTCAACTATACAGTTATACACACCTTACTTATTCAAACATATACTAACACATATTTACTCTGTTATACAATCCCTGATACAAGTTCACAATGATCCATACAGCCACTCACACATTCACTGGCTCTTATGCACAGTTATTTATATATATCAACTCTCACATGTACTGTGTTTTACATATGTACTTACTTTGACATGTAGCACTGAGATATCCATTCACTCACTAATGCACTAATGCACACAGTCAACCGCCCATACAGCTGTTTCCACATGCACTTTTGAGCCCATACATCTAGTGAATCAACGGCTCACACATCTATGCACATAGTCACACACCTCACAGCCACCCACACACACACTCACTCTCCCATACAAATACTTGGGCAACCAATCAATAACCCATATACTTAATCATAAAGCTACTGATCAACACATGCAGCAGTTTACAGAACAACAGTTATAATTAAGACAGTTTAGTCACTAACTCATGCACTCAGTGAGACACATTTAATCACTCACTCCTACAGTCAGTCATGCACCTACTAAATCCATCATCCAGACACTTATACATCCACTCATTCTTCAATATGTAAGACATATTTTGACTTTTCAGAAACATACAGTCACTGGATGTTGTCATCAGTGATGTCATAAGTGATGTCATTTGTGATGTCATCAGTGATGTCATTTGAGATGTCATCAGTGATGTCATCAGTGATGTCATCAGTGATGTCACTGATCATGTCATGAATGATGTAATATGTGACATGATCAGCAGTGGATTGCGGGTGCGCGATATATAGTTAGTGCAACTAACTATATATGAAATTTCAATGGTTTTGTGTGAGTAAAATAAGGTTTAGTAATGCCAATTCCTAACTATATACGGTCTATAACCCATGGTTTTTTCAGTGAATTTTCAAGGTTTTGTAAATGCTAATTCCTAACTATATATGGTCTATAACCTATGGTTTTTTCAGTGAATATATATATATATATACATATATATATGTATATATATATATATGTCATGGGTTCCTTGGCAATCCTTAGTTAAATCTCAGAAAAGGTTGTCCAATACTAGAGAACTGAGCAGCAGTTTTTAATTATGTTATTTGTTTGGTTTTTACAATGCTTGTTTAACTTTATTGAGACATTGGAACACATCATGCTCCTTGTAGGTACCAATGGTTGTTTAGTTCCAAAGGTTTCTAGTGTGTTACGCTTCTTGAAGAACTCTCTCGGTCTCACGTTGGAACTGTCAAAACTGCACACGTGAGTTAATCAAGCATACGCCCAAGGATTCAGCTATAAATACCGAGCAGCCCTCACAGAAACGCTTCGCTTCCTTGATTGCCTCACAGCGAGCGTTCCTGTTCCCCGAGCCCAGCTGCTTCAAGAATCTCTTTGTCCTCCGTCCTCCGGCATCTCTTCCCTTCAACAGCCCAGTCCCGTCGGCGCTCTTGCTCCTTCCCTGCTCCTTACCTGATCCTGTGTCTTGAGAAGAGACCCACGGAACCTTCATTTTGCAGGCAGCCTTCAGCGTTGGAAGCGCTCAACACTCCTCAGCATTTCCGGAGTGGTCCATCGCCTTCCTTCTTCCTACACTTCCGGTGGTGTCCCTGATCTTCCTTCTGACGATCTTCAAAAGCAAGTAAGAGCTGCCTGAATAATAAAGCCTTGGCAAATGCAAACCATGTTTCATGACTTTATAAGAGACCATTAGCATCGGAGTGTGCTTTTCGTTTTTCTCGCGTTTATTTGATAAAAAGGAAAGACTTTACCAAGACCTGCAACAAGTGTGTACAACTTCACAAATTAATAAACATTGGCAAAAACAAGAACTTTTATGATACAAAAGGCTTGTGGAAGAATTGCTGAATGTTAGTAGCGAATACCTTGTATAGAGAAACTTGTGATAGGGTTGCTAAATGTTGGTAGCAATACTTGTATAGAGAAAAAACGCAGTGAAGTGCACCACAACCTTAATGTGAGGAAAAACAAAGTTACCAGAGACCTGGTTGTTTTTTTTTGTTTGTTTCTATTTGTTTTTCGCTGTCTTACAGAATCCCTTCTGAGGAGACCTTCGGGTATTTGCCAGGTAGGCAAGAAATTGTGCAACCTTTGTTAACTAATCCCCTTCACTAACTCAGTTGACTAATATTTGTAAATGTATGTGTCTAGCAAAGTGATTTGGCGTTAGTAATTCTTGACTTGTACTTAAAGGTTTGACCACACCTCAGATCAACCCAGGCAAAGGAGTGTAGGAAAGGACTTCTTGATTTATTGGTATGTACTGTAATGTAATCCATTCTAAGTTTACTGCAACAGGATTTTTATGTGTATTCAAACTGATTATGTACCTGTTCCTTAAGATACTACAAAAGAGGTCCTGAACACTCCAAGAGAAGCAGACGTGACACTGAGAGAGACTGAAGGAAGACTCTAGTGTTTTCTTGTTTGTCTTGTTTCTCGATCCACTTCCCCTTTCCCTTGTGGGTTAGCCAGCCCCGCAAGAGTTGACATCCTTGCGAACTGGTTGAGTCATAGGGGAGTTGGGAGCGTGCATCTTCAAGAAGGAAAAAACAGGAGCTTCGTGTGTGAACGCTGACATATATATATACATATATATATATGCGGGACAAACTGGCAAGTGGCTGAATGAGAGAAGGTGTGGGCGACACTCCCTGATATGATGAACTTTGAAATTTTGCATGTAAGACTCCAGCAACCCACATGGGTATTAATTTGTGACTACCAGTCCCAGGATGCACTTTACTCACCTGAGCTGTATTAAAGGGATTAACTTGGAGAGTCATTGTGCTGGTTTCTATCTGCAAGCAGCGAACCTATGAGGAAGGGCTGATGCCCGAAACGCGTCAGGTGCTGCAGACGCTGGGCATGCCTGTTCCCCTTTCCTGACCCGATGTAATGCCGACAGTGAGTGCGCCTTGCTCTTGGGCAAATGTGAAACTGAATACAAAACGGCTAGTCCGGCTGGGAGGCGCACCGCCGCACATACTTAGCGGTTCTGCAGCTGTTAGTGGATGGCTTTGCGGGACAAACTGGCAAGTGGCTGAATGAGGGAAGGTGTGGGCGACACTCCCTGATATGATGAACTTTGAAATTTTGCATGTAAGACGCCAGCAACCCACATGGGTATTAATTTGTGACTACCAGTCCCAGGATGCACTTTACTCACCTGAGCTGTATTAAAGGGATTAACTTGGAGAGTCATTGTGCTGGTTTCTATCTGCAAGCAGCGAACCTATGAGGAAGGGCTGATGCCCGAAACGCGTCAGGTGCTGCAGACGCTGGGCGTGCCTGTTCCCCTTTCCTGACCCGATGTAATGCCAACAGTGAGTGCGCCTTGCTCTTGGGCAAATGTGAAACTGAATACAAAACGGCTAGTCCGGCCGGGAGGCGCACCGCCGCACACACTTAGCGGTTCTGCAGCTGTTCGTGGATGGCTCTGCGGGACAAACTGGCAAGTGGCTGAATGAGGGAAGGTGTGGGCGACACTTCCTGATATGATGAACTTTGAAATTTTGCATGTAAGACGCCAGCAACCCACATGGGTATTAATTTGTGACTACCAGTCCCAGGATGCACTTTACTCACCTGAGCTGTATTAAAGGGATTAACTTGGAGAGTCATTGTGCTGGTTTCTATCTGCAAGCAGCGAACCTGTGAGGAAGGGCTGATGCCCGAAACGCGTCAGGTGCTGCAGACGCTGGGCGTGCCTGTTCCCCTTTCCTGACCCGATGTAATGCCGACAGTGAGTGCGCCTTGCTCTTGGGCAAATGTGAAACTGAATACAAAATGGCTAGTCCGTCCGGGAGGCGCACCGCCGCACATACTTAGCGGTTCTGCAGCTGTTCGTGGATGGCTTTGCGGGACAAACTGGCAAGTGGCTGAATGAGGGAAGGTGTGGGCGACACGCCCTGATATGATGAACTTTGAAATTTTGCATGTAAGACGCCAGCAACCCACATGGGTATTAATTTGTGACTACCAGTCCCAGGATGCACTTTACTCACCTGAGCTGTATTAAAGGGATTAACTTGGAGAGTCATTGTGCTGGTTTCTATCTGCAAGCAGCGAACCTATGAGGAAGGGCTGATGCCCGAAACGCGTCAGGTGCTGCAGACGCTGGGCGTGCCTGTTCCCCTTTCCTGACCCGATGTAATGCCGACAGTGAGTGCGCCTTGCTCTTGGGCAAATGTGAAACTGAATACAAAACGGCTAGTCCGGCCGGGAGGCGCACCGCCGCACATACTTAGCGGTTCTGCAGCTGTTCGTGGATGGCTTTGCAGGACAAACTGGCAAGTGGCTGAATGAGGGATGGTGTGGGCGACACTCCCTGTTATGATGAACTTTGAAATTTTGCATGTAAGACGCCAGCAACCCACATGGGTATTAATTTGTGACTACCAGTCCCAGGATGCACTTTACTCACCTGAGCTGTATTAAAGGGATTAACTTGGAGAGTCATTGTGCTGGTTTCTATCTGCAAGCAGTGAACCTATGAGGAAGGGCTGATGCCCGAAACGCGTCAGGTGCTGCAGACGCTGGGCGTGCCTGTTCCCCTTTCCTGACCCGATGTAATGCCGACAGTGAGTGCACCTTGCTCTTGGGCAAATGTGAAACTGAATACAAAACGGCTAGTCCGGCCGGGAGGCGCACCGCCGCGCATATTTAGCGGTTCTGCAGCTGTTCGTGGATGGCTTTGCGGGACAAACTGGCAAGTGGCTGAATGAGGGAAGGTGTGGGCGACACTCCCTGATATGATGAACTTTGAAATTTTGCATGTAAGACGCCAGCAACCCACATGGGTTTTAATTTGTGACTACCAGTCCCAGGATGCACTTTACTCACCTGAGCTGTATTAAAGGGATTAACTTGGAGAGTCATTGTGCTGGTTTCTATCTGCAAGCAGCGAACCTATGAGGAAGGGCTGATGCCCGAAACACGTCAGGTGCTGCAGACGCTGGGCGTGCCTGTTCCCCTTTCCTGACCCGATGTAATGCCGACAGTGAGTGCGCCTTGCTATTGGGCAAATGTGAAACTGAATACAAAACGGCTAGTCCGGCCGGGAGGCGCACCGCCGCACATACTTAGCGGTTCTGCAGCTGTTCGTGGATGGCTTT
Source organism: Lissotriton vulgaris (assembly GCF_964263255.1). NCBI lineage: Eukaryota > Metazoa > Chordata > Amphibia > Caudata > Salamandridae > Lissotriton > Lissotriton vulgaris. Next base: position 976,400,763 of record NC_141696.1, on the reverse strand, counting down.
GCGGGACAAACTGGCAAGTGGCTGAATGAGGGAAGGTGTGGGCGACACTCCCTGATATGATGAACTTTGAAATTTTGCATGTAAGACGCCAGCAACCCACATGGGTATTAATTTGTGACTACCAGTCCCAGGATGCACTTTACTCACCTGAGCTGTATTAAAGGGATTAACTTGGAGAGTCATTGTGCTGGTTTCTATCTGCAAGCAGCGAACCTATGAGGAAGGGCTGATGCCCGAAACGCGTCAGGTGCCTCAGACGCTGGGCGTGCCTGTTCCCCTTTCCTGACCCGATGTAATGCCGACAGTGAGTGCGCCTTGCTCTTGGGCAAATGTGAAACTGAATACAAAACGGCTAGTCCGGTCGGGAGGCGCACCGCCGCACATACTTAGCGGTTCTGCAGCTGTTCGTGGATGGCTTTGCGGGACAAACTGGCAAGTGGCTGAATGAGGGAAGGTGTGGGCGACACTCCCTGATATGATGAACTTTGAAATTTTGTATGTAAGACACCAGCAACCCACATGGGTATTAATTTGTGACTACCAGTCCCAGGATGCACTTTACTCACCTGAGCTGTATTAAAGGGATTAACTTGGAGAGTCATTGTGCTGGTTTCTATCTGCAAGCAGCGAACCTATGAGGAAGGGCTGATGCCCGAAACGCGTCAGGTGCTGCAGACGCTGGGCGTGCCTGTTCCCCTTTCCTGACCCGATGTAATGCCGACAGTGAGTGCGCCTTGCTCTTGGGCAAATGTGAAACTGAATACAAAACGGCTAGTCCGGCCGGGAGGTGCACCGCCGCACATACTTAGCGGTTCTGCAGCTGTTCGTGGATGGCTTTGCGGGACAAACTGGCAAGTGGCTCAATGAGGGAAGGTGTGGGCGACACTCCCTGATATGATGAACTTTGAAATTTTGCATGTAAGACGCCAGCAACCCACATGGGTATTAATTTGTGACGACCAGTCCCAGGATGCACTTTACTCACCTGAGCTGTATTAAAGGGATTAACTTGGAGAGTCATTGTGCTGGTTTCTATCTGCAAGCAGCGAACCTATGAGGAAGGGCTGATGCCCGAAACGCGTCAGGTGCTGCAGACGCTGGGCGTGCCTGTTCCCCTTTCCTGACCCAATGTAATGCCGACAGTGAGTGTGCCTTGCTCTTGGGCAAATGTGAAACTGAATATATATATATATATATATATATATAAATATAAATAAATATAAATATATATATATATATATATATATATATATATATACTAGCAGCCCGTAGGGTAGGCTTTTGGAGAGTACTGACCAGCATCGCCGCTCCTCCCCCACCAGCATCGCCGCTCCTCCCCGCGCTGGGCACTTCATCTGCTGTGCTCTTCTGAAGTGCCTGTCCGAACCCATACTTTACTGAGGCCCGCTGAAGTGGCTCGGCACCCCTGCCCGCCCTGTTGTTCTGACCCTGCAGCTGTTGGCGAAGTGCAGTTGGAGTGTACCCCGCTGTCTGAAGGAGGGCTCACTTGACTGTTGATGTGGCGATCCAGCGGCGGGTGGGGGTGTTATTGTTTTTGGGAGATAGTGCCATGCGTAGTCAGAAGGTGCCAGATCCTAAGGTGGCAGGGTGCACATTTTACTGGAATGGGAGACATTCCCCCGGATAATGTGAAGAGGTGCAAGCTGTGGTAGGGCGCGCCGGGGTCAACATGTCTGAGGCCCCCCCAGCTAACATTGAGAAGCAAATGGCACCGCTTGCACTCACAGCTTGCTGTATTTACACGTTCAGCACGAAAAAGCGTTTTGCTAACACGGTCAAGTGTGATTCCTTACACGCCGTCAAACATTTAAAATGTGAATCTATACTACTTACTCACAATATTTGCATTTTGCGATGGCTCCTCCCCGCGCTGGGCACTCCATCAGATGAGTACTTCCGCATGTCGGGTGTCGGTCCCTTGCTCCTTCCAGCGCTCCTGTCCGACACCGAACGCCGCGTTTACGTAACACGACGTCCACACGCCATTGCGCCTCTCGCAATCGTTGTGACGCGGAACGCCGCGCGTCTAATCACTGTATGCATACGCCCATACGGACTACTTTTCCCCTAACGTTCTTTCCCCCCCAATGTATATGGTGTGTCGATGTATAGCCTATGTCCATCTCCTGGACCTCCCCTTTCCAACGCTGTATTGGGTGTTGTGATTGGTGGTGTACTTTTCGAGTTTACCTGGCTCAAAGGACACAGTTCTCTCTTTATAATAGTAGTATAGATATATATATATATATATATATATATATATATATATATATATATATATATATATATATATATATATATATATATATATATATATATATATATATGTATATATATATATATATATATATATATATGTATATATATATATTCACTGAAAAAACCATAGGTTATAGACCATATATAGCTAGGAATTAGCATTTACAAAACCTTATTTTACTCGCATAAAACCATTGAAATTCGCATATACAGTTAGTTGCGCTAACTATATATCGCGCACCCGCAATCCACTGCTGATGATGTCACATATTACATCATTCATGACATGGTCAGTGACATCACTGATGACATCACTGATGACATCTCAAATGACATCACTGATGACATCACTGACATCTCAAATGTCATCACTAATATCTCGAATGACATCACAGAAAACATCACTGATGACATCAATCATGTGATAATACGATTAACCTCTTCAGACTCAAATATATCCTTAGATACACTCAGAGTAAACAGACACTCACAGGCTGTCACTCATCCATTGAGTTACTCACACACCTAGTCAGTCATGCACTGAATCAATCACACCTCCATTTCCTCAACTATACAGTTATACACATCTTACTTATTCAAACATATTCTAACACATATTTACTCTCATATACAATCACTGATACAAGTTTTCAATGATCCATGCAGCCACTCACACATTCATTGGCTCTTATACACAGTAATTTATATATGTGAATTCTCACATGTACTGTGTTTTACATATGTACTTACTTTGACATGTAGCACTGAGATATCCATTCACTCACCAATCCACTCATGCACACAGTCAACCACCCAGACAGCTGTTTCCACATGCAGTTTTGAACCCATACATCTAGTGAATCAACTGCTAACACATCTATGCACAGTCACACACCTCCCAGACACCCCCACACACACACTCGTTCTCCCATACAAATACTTGGGCAACCAATCAATAACCCATATAGTTACTCATATAGGTACTGATTAACACATGCAGCATCTTACACAACAACAGACATACTGATGCACACATTCAGACAGTTTAGTCACTAACCAATGCACTCAGTGAGACACATTTAATCACTCTCTCATACAGTCAGTCATGCACCTACTAAATCCTTCATCCAGACACTTATACATCCACTCATTCTTCAATATGTAAGACATATTTTAATTTTACAGGAACATACAGTAACTGGATGATGTCATCAGTGATGTCATCAGTGATGTCACTGACCATGTCATGAATGATGTAATATGTGACATCATCAGCAGTGGATTGCGGGTGCGCGATATATAGTTAGCGCAACTAACTATATATACGAATTTCAATGGTTTTATGCGAGTAAAATAAGGTTTTGTAAATGCTAATCCCTAACTATATATGGTCTATAACCTATGGTTTTTTCAGTGAATTTCAATGTTTTTTTAATACCAAATATCAAATGCTGTCAAATGTCAAGTACATGATAGGTAAAAACATTTTCATGTTTATGCACGCTGATGTGCTTTGAACGCTGCCCCCCCTGCCCCTCCCTCTTTTCTCTTAGCAGTACTCTCTCTTTGCAGATAGTGAAGGGTAGTTAACGCAGGCCTTTGCCCCCGTTGTAATCCGTCGTGCCTGCTTCTCTCTCTATTTGATTGATTGCTTTCCAAGCATTTACTGTTTTAGAATTGGTTCTCTTTGGTTCATTCTGTATTTACAAACAAGCACAGAGTCGCAATACTCTGTTTAGTCTTTGCAGATAGTGAAAAATCGTTTAAAAAAACAAAAGGAATCGAGCAAAATCAGTAGGCCACTAATGGGATCTGTTTTTGACCTCGCTAAAATAGAAACATTAAGAACAACCCCTCATGAGAAATACGAAACTAGTAAGATGAACTTAGCTCCACACCATGATGGCTGTAAGACAGCTCGACTCCGCCGCCCACCCCACCCCACCCAAAATAATGACAAACCCTATGCAAATATTATAAATATATACAACACACCAGCTAAGTAACAGGGTAAAACATTTTATTAAATAACTATAAAAATGGCAGCCTGCTGCAACATCGATCCAAATGCCTTTTGGTGACTCTTCCATTGTAAACATTGTCCCACAATCCGTTTGACCTGAAACGATTACACAAATAAAACATTTGTGAGTTTTAAATTTCCGGAGAAGTATAATTCACCAATAGTTTTCTCTGTAGATCTTTTTCCATTAACAATCCCAGTTCCATCACCCGCCCAGGATATCACTACTGTTAGTTGTCATTGTTGCTTCTGTTTTAATAAAAAATGTTTTAAGGTGTTTACTGTTTTTGTTGCGATGTATATATTTATAAGTTATTAAAGTGTTATAATCCTACTAATTTTTTTATCGAATATTGCTGTTTGAGATATTCCCTGTCTACAAACAGAGAAGAATAGAGATATTCTGTCTCCCTTTGCAGATAGTGAAGGATAGGTAATGCAGACTTTTGTCCCCCGTTGTAATCCGTCATGCCTGATTGATTGATTGGCTGGACATTTATTGTTCAAGGAATAGTTCTTTCGAGGTACTCTCTGTTTGCAAATAACGTGGAATAGAAATATTCTGTCTAGTCTTTGCAAGTAGTGAAGGGTGGGTAATGCGGACCTTTGTCCCCCGTTGTAATCTGTCATGCCCATCTACTCCCCACTGATTGAGAAACTAGTTCCACCCGGACCATTTATTAGAGGTACATCATCTGACTCAACCGGAGAGAACCCCTAATAAAGAAGACATATGTAAAATACGAAGTAATCCCTGTATCCTGTTAAACAGAAACTTTAGCATGAAACACACTTGAAAAGGAAGGGAAAAAAATCGAACAAAATCAGTAGGCCTCTGATGAGTTTTTGACTTCGCTAGAAATAAGAAACATGAAAGTGGTGAAAGAAGCCAAGCTTGACGTTACGGCAGCCACAAGGTAGCTAGGCTCCGCCACCCCCCCCCCCCCCCCCCCCACTGCTCCAAGCATGTCTGTCCCGGTAGACAGTCAAAATATCGAGTTGTTAATGTCGATGTACCATAATATCGAGTCCAAAATATCGATGGTCCGAAATGTCGAAAACAAAAATATCGTCGTAGAAAATATCGATTCATGTGTGTGTCAAAAATATCGAAGACATGAATTTCGAAATCAGTAATATCGATGCTGAAAATATCGATTGTCAAAAATATCGATATGTAAAATTGATGTTTTAAAGTATGTTAAGTAATGATTTATTTAAATGTTGTTTATATATAAGATAATTTTTACATTTAATTTTATTATTTTTAGTTAGAAGTCTAGGAGCGGGATGTAGAGTTTATAGGGGATAAGGGTGGGTAGTGTATTAAAAAAGTATAGTGTAAATATGGAATAATAAATTTCGCATTTGAAGTAAATTTATAAATTAGCGAAATTTTAATCAAAATATTTATAAATGCGTAATTTTATATAAAATTATTGAGTATTGTTAAATTATTTGTTCTTTGATTTTGGATATATACTATTAAATTATGTACATATATCTAAATATTTATTTTTTTACTAAATAATTGTATATTAATGTTAGGAGCGGGATGTAGAGTTTATAGGGGATAAGGGTGGGTAGTGTATTAAAAAAGTATAGTGTAAATATGGAATAATAAATTTCGCATTTGAAGTAAATTTATAAATTTGCGAAATTTTAATCAAAATATTTATAATTGCGAAATTTTGTATAAAATTATTGAGTATTGTTAAATTAGTTGTTCTTTGATTTTGGATATATATTATTAGATTGTGTAAATATATCTAAATATTTATTTTTTTACGAAATAATTGTATATTAATGTTAGGAGCGGGATGTAGAGTTTATAGGGGATAAGGGTGGGTAGTGTTTTAAAAAAGTATAGTGAAATTGTAAAATTTTAAATTTCGCATTTCATTTAGATTTCAAATTTTCGATATTTATAAAAAATTGTTTGGGAGTAGTCAAAATTTGATCGCAATTTAGGGAGTACATTAAACATTATGAATAATTTTTGTGTATGTATAAAAAATAATTATAAATATGAAAATATTACATTAAATTTTTTAAATATTTGTACTATAAATTTAGGAGCGGGATGTTGAGTTTATAGGGGATAAGGGTGGGTAGTGTTTTAAAAATATATAGGGTGATTATATAAATTAAAATTTCGCTATTTCATATAAATTTGCGAAATTTCAAAAATTGCAATTAATATTTCGATATTTGCGAAATGATATCGATTTTATTCGAATATAGTACTTATTTTTTAAGTTTGCTGTTGTCTATGTACTAAAATATATTAGTAATTATAATAATTTCATATATTTTCTAAAAATATTTGTCTAATGATGTTATGAGTGGGATGTATATTTTCAAGGGGATAAGGGTGGGTAGTGTATAAACAAAGTATACTCTAATCATAGAAGTAAACATTTTGCCTTGTATTTCATTTTAATTTAGAATCGAAATTTTATATAAATATTATTTAAATACGAAATTATGAACACTATTAGGTTGTTGTTCTAAATTGAGGTATTTTGTGTATGTAGTAAAAAGAATCAAAAATATATAATGTAGTAGATATTAAATCAATAAATGTATCATATTTTTAGGAGTGGGGTGTAGAGTTTATAGTAGATCAGGGTGGGTAGTTTTATCAAAGCTACATTTTGTGCGTTTAGGGTCTGTTTTTTGTGTATGTGCGAAGGGGTATTTTAAGTGTTCAGGGTCAGTTTTTGGTTTGTGGGTAAAGGGGTATTTTTATGTTTTTGGGTCAGTTTTTTGTTTGTGGGTAAAGGGGTATTTTTAGGTTTCAGGGTCAGTTTTTGGTTTGTGGGTAAAGGGGTATTTTTAGGTTTCTGGGTCAGTTTTTAGTTTGTGGGTAAAGGAGTTTTGTGAGGTTTCAGAGTCAGTTTTCAGTTTGTGGGTAAAGGGGTATTTTTAGGTTTCAGGGTCAGTTTTTAGTTTGTTGGTGAAGGGGTTTTGTCTGGTTTCAGGGTCAGTTTTTAGTTTGTGGGTAAAGGGGTATTTTTAGGTTTCAGGGTCAGTTTTTAGTTTGTTGGTGAAGGGGTTTGGTCAGGTTTCAGGGTCAGTTTTTAGTTTGTGGGTAAAGGGGTATTTTTAGGTTTCAGGGTCAGTTTTTAGTTTGTGGGTAAAGGTGTTTTGTAAGTTTTCAGGGTCAGTTTTTAGTTTGTGGGTAAAGGAGTTTTGTGAGGTTTCAGAGTCAGTTTTCAGTTTGTGGGTAAAGGGGTATTTTTAGGTTTCAGGGTCAGTTTTTAGTTTGTTGGTGAAGGGGTTTTGTCAGGTTTCAGGGTCAGTTTTTAGTTTGTGGGTAAAGGGGTATTTTTAGGTTTCAGGGTCAGTTTTTAGTTTGTTGTGAAGGGGTTTTGTCAGGTTTCAGGGTCAGTTTTTAGTTTGTGGGTAAAGGGGTATTTTTAGGTTTCAGGGTCAGTTTTTAGTTTGTGGGTAAAGGTGTTTTGTAAGTTTTCAGGGTCAGTTTTTAGTTTGTGGGTAAAGGAGTTTTGTGAGGTTTCTGAGTCAGTTTTCAGTTTGTGGGTAAAGGGGTATTTTTAGGTTTCTGGGTCAGTTTTTAGTTTGTTGGTGAAGGGGTATTTTTAGGTTTCAGGGTCAGATTTTATTATAGGGGTACAGGGAAAACATAAATTAAGATTCTATTTAAATTAAAATTATTATATTCAAATTAATTTAATGATATTACATTATTAATTTTTTAACATTTGAATTTTTATAGTTATTAATTATTATTTAAGGTCCAGTAGTTACTTACATTAATTGTTAATTGGAGTTGGAAGAGTAAATTTAATATGTTCTGTGTCCTGCACTTACTATAATTAAATGGTGATTGCATTTCGAATTGTAAATTAATTACGGTTTTTGAGAAGCAATTACCTAAAGTAAATGGTTATTGGAGTCGGAATATTTAAAAATTTAATTATGTGTCTTTCAAATATTGATATTATATGTATATCGGTGTATGATTAATATTTTTTATAACTTCAGTGTATAGTATGTTATTTATTTACATGTGGTATATAGAAATAGATAGAACATTACAGTTATAATACATTTGCAAAAATACATAAAAATGATTTTGTCATAGGTAATACAAAATAATGACACCAGTTTTCTTTCATGTAAATTTTTTTATTCAACACTTGAAATATACGAACATATATACATTTTATTAAGCTATCTTTGGTATACATATAAACAAAAATGGAGGACAATGTGCTTTTAATAATCACATTTTACAGTAATTTTCTTGACAAGTACTTTTAATTTGTAGAGAAAAAATGGTTAGTTCACATAATGCAATGTATGATATTATACATACATAATACTATTATTGTTTCTTAATAAAATATCATGTGTAATGAAAAACATAAGTCACAAATTTTTTATACATATAGTGAGATACTGATGATGATATTAACATATGAACACTTAAATTATAATATAATATAAATATTCTAATTAGAACATGTACATCATCATCAATGATTCTTTTAACATTACAATATTCTTATGTATGATTATTATTATTAATAAATACGTTTTAATAATAACAATTTTCACATATTAGTCATATTGTAAACAATTAAATCTGATAAACAAAAACAATATTACACATTTAGTTATATAATAATTTTAATAAATATTACATTAAATATTTTTATATTTTTATACTTAATGTAATAAATATTAAAAGTATGTAATATATAATTAATATACAGGCAAAAACATTTTCTATTCACAATATACTATACAATTTTTTTTACATTACACATAATTTCGAGCCATATATATAACAATAATCGACATTTATAGTAGTACTTTTCACAGTTACATATAATTTGGATCGTTTATTTTGTAACCACTCTTTGTCTTTTTGCGTTATTTTGGTCAAGGGAAAGTCGCGGTTGGAAGCAGGTTCACTTTTGAGTAGGTACGAATCTACTTTTATATTGTTAAAGTATTGTAAATTATAATTAAAGGTTATATTTTGTTATTTTGGGGTTGAGAATTAAAGTATGACTATTTACATATAATGGAGTGGAATCAATACGTATTTTCGGTCACGAATTTTTGAGCCATTTAAAATAGTTGGAGTTAATGAGTATGTGGTATAATTTAATTAAATTATAAATAAATAGGAATGTTATGTTTATATATTCTGGGATACTCGTTAGTGTTATGTCGGTGGGATTGTTTAGCTGGTTTTTTTTTCTCGTATTTTGAAACAGCTATTTCCGTTTCCGATTAATTTTTTTTAAGGGAAAGGAAGTGTGTTTCAGTTGTTAGAACGGAGATGATTTACGTTCTTCCTTTATATTTTGAGTTCTGTGAAATATTTATCACACTTTAAGATAACAGTCGTTATTTTAAATGGCATTTAAATAGTCGTTTAATTTGGATGATGGATAGTTTTTGCTGAGTTAAAGAAAACATAATTAATGATTGGTTGGATTAAGTCTTTGATATTTACACATTGTATTCTCGGTAAAGGATTATCTTTATGATGTTCTATTTAAAGGTAAGTTAGAAATTTATGGTATTTTATTTAGATGGAAGCAGTTTTTTAAAACAAATATTGTGATATAATAATATATGTATTTAGTCTTTTTAGAATAGTGTTAAAAAATAAATTAGACTAAATAAATATTTTTTTATTATATTAAAATATGTGTTTTTTTAAATTAAGGATATTGTTTGATCTCTATGAATTAATTTAGTTATAGCAATTAGTTCAATGTTTTGGCTATCATTTTTAAATATTCCAGTCCTCTTGTTGTAGGATATAGTTGGACTTGCTGTTGAAGATATAAATACATTTGAGCAGTTTGTCTAGAGAGTTTTGGTTTCAGTTGTATGACTGATTGCTGCATACGTAGTTCCTGAAAGCTTTGCTCTTTTTGTATAGCTGAGACTAGCTTGTGTAATGTGGGTGTTGTACGTCCAGTAGAAGAGAGGAAGGCATTGTGCCAACCTTCAACAGCATTGTTCGTTTTTGCTTCTTGGTTGAGTGTTGGTAGATAGACATTCCACCAGGGAATTGCAATTTTTGGCTGGCGTCTGTGGCCTGACCTATGTAGTCTTCCTACCCAGTTGTCCTCAAAGTAATCTAAAAGTGGGGCGAGTCTTTGCTCATTTTGGGTGTAGAAAGGACTTTCAATTAACAAATTGTAATGTTCCGCCACATCAGTTACTGGTACATATGCCAGAGCAATGAGATGTTTGATCTGGTATGCAAAATTTATATTTGTTGAATACTCAACACTAAGGGCAGATTTTTGTAAATGTCTCCAGAGACATTGATTGAAATGAAAATAACATCCTTGAATGGATGTGTGTGGGTAAGTTTTCAAAATAGAATTAATCATAGCTTGCTCGAAGTCTATGATGATTTTCATTGGGAAGTAGTCAGAACTTTGTTCCTTAATTTTTTGTAAGATTTCTGAGTAACTAGTGGCTTGTTTGTTTGGTAATAAACAATATATGAAGGGGATACAGGTATTATGATATTGCCCATGAATTGTGTATAACTGGTAGAAAGGTTTTGGACATATAGAAAAAGTACCATCCATCATCCAAGTAGTACTTTCAGTTAATTTTTTTATATTGTTATTAGTTGCAAACATGATTATTCTTTTGTCCTTGCTATGATTATCATAAAATATAAATGGCTCGTCATTATGAGTAATTACAAGCTCTGGCGGAATTATGACTTCTTCAAAAGTTTTAGGAGTTGGTATATTGGGTCTACTTGCTTTTTTTGTTCTTGCTATTGTTCTTTTAATGGTAGCAATAGATGGTAGCTGACCTCTTGCTTCTTTGGGAACTTTAGGTAGTAATTCTTTAAGAATTACGTTGGTAGGTAGTTCAGATCTGGTACTTAATTCCTTGATATTTTCAAGAGTGGATCTCACTTCTATTTCCGAGATGTTTGGTGGGTGATTATGTTCAGTGGTATTTATAACACTAGTTTCCCTTGTTGTAGCACGGCCATAGCATTTATTGGAGTAATATTTTGTACACTTCCAATTCACTTTAAGGTCTTTTTGTTTCTCTTGAGTATAAATGTAGCCCATATAGCATAACATAAATTTCCCTTTCTGAGATGTAATAAATCTTGCATCATCAGTCATTCTTTACTTCTGGTATCTAGAAAAGTTAATATACAAATATTAATACAATCTGAATTGTATAAAAGATTTTAAATTAAGCTAGTATTCTTCTAGTAATGTACTTACCACCAGTAATGTTCTTTTTATCGAAAGTAGATGCTTGTTCAGTTAGATGTTGTTCTTCTATTGCCACGGTCTGTTGAGAAATAATTAAGTATGTTATAGGAAAAGTTACAATTTTTTTCTTGGTAAGTTTTGTTTTACGTTATAACGTCTCTAAAAATAGTTTTGTTTATTTGAATTTAAAAAGAGAAATTTCCAAGATTATACTAACAGATGCATAAAAAGAGTCATTTTTATTTCTAGTACATTCTATAGAGTTTATAAAGACTAGTTATGTTTTATTTATGAACTTACCAAGAGAATTATAGTAGTAGCAGAATGTTTGATCTTTGATGTGAATTATCTTTTTTCTGTACCTTTGAGTTCTGTTTAGAGAGAAAGTTGATGAAAATTACTAATGCGTTTATATGTAATATAAATAATACACATTTGTTATAAAGCATTGTTACTTAATTGCTAAAAAGAACCGGGGATGATACATGTATTATAAGTAAAAGCACAAAAAAACATATTTAAGAACAGGAAGATTATAGTAACAGATGCATAACAAGAGGCATTTTATTTCTAGTACATTCCATAGAGTTTATAAAGACTAGTTATGTTTTATTTATGATCTTACCAAGAGAATTATAGTAGTAGCAGAATGTTTGTTCTTTGATTTGAATTATCTCTTTTCTGTACCTTTGTGTTCTGTTTAGAGAGAAAGTTGATGAAAATTACTAATGCGTTTATATGTTATATAAATAATACACATTTGTTATAAATCATTGTTACTTATTTGCTAAAAAGAACCGAGGATGACACATGTATTATGAGTAAAAGCACATTAAAACATATTTAAGAACAGGAAGAAAATATTTTTTACACAGCATTGTAACTTTTTTTCCTAAAAAAATTCTGGCTGCACACTATGTATTAAGATTTTCAGGCTAAGAAACAAAGTATAGAGTTTTAAATTAGGCCAATAATTGGCAAAGAACGTTAAGTAAATGTTAAACATATGTAGATACCTTTTTTAAATTTAAAGTGTCCTGTATCTTGAAGTTGAAGTGTAACTTGATTTGTTTGTAGAGTCTGTTTAAAGGTAAAGTACATAAAGAAATAACAAATTAGGTAACAAATCTTTGTCTATAATTAATAGACAAAAAAATTAGAATTTATTCACAGAGCTATATGATTACTTACTTGTAGTTTCAGGACGATTTTTCTTGAAGAGAAGAATATAGATGGTGCTCCCAAAATTGGCAGTATGTGGTCACGAAGAATATTTCCTGCAACTTGTATGGCTGTTTGTGATTGGTTTATATAGTCTATGTGTAATTAAGTTTGCCATCTGATTGGTCAGATATGTAAAGACGAGTTACTATTGGTTAGTTTGAATTTTTTTTAAGTAAAACATTTAAGATATATATTCTTATATAGTTTATGTAGAGGATTTGAAATGATATATTTATGTAAAATAAAAGTCTTGTAATAATTAAAGATTATGTAAAATGAGTACTAAGTATTAAATAAGTATGTTTACAAAGAGTTTATATACAAATTTCGTCAGTTTGCGCAAACACAATATTGTATACTAAATGTTACTTAATAATTTGAAAATACATTAGTGAAGTCATTAGAAATGTGTGTATTACTTAGAGAATAGATTTATTGGTGTAATATATAAAAAATTGAGTCTAATTTAGCTATCGATATTTTGGTATTGACGAAAATAGTGCTATCGAAATTTTTGTATTCGATATTATTGTAGTGTGGTATATGTAGTATTGAGTGTCGATATTATGGTATTCGAAAATAATGCTAACGATATTTCTGTAGACGATATTTTTGTGCATCGATATAGTTTGCTCGATATTATTGTAGTTTTCATGTTAAGTATAGGGTGTCGATATTATTGCTATCGATATTAGAGACTCGATGTTATAGTAGGTCGATTTTTTAGAAATCGATAATCTGTCAGTGATTCGTCTGTCCCACCGCCCGCCACGCCCAATAACGGTAACATGAAATAAATACAAATCAGCAGATACCTACCCCCATTCCGGAAACTCCCGAAGTGCAACAGGTTCGCGGCTACGCCAATCCGGAAGACGAGGCCTTCGGCACGTGTAGGGCGAGTCCTGCTGGCAGCCGTCGGCCGGGGAGGTCATCTCGTAAGGTGGGCCAGGAGAGGAGCCGAGGCCGACGGGATTCTTCTTCTTTCTTAGATAATGGCTGCGACAACGGGGGGGATGTCTTGCACATGACACCGACCCCCCCCTTGTATCTCCTGGTCTGGCCCCGGCTTGATATGAGCTCCCCGTTCGGGCCTGAAGCGGCGCCCTGCAGGCCACGGGGGGGGGATGTCTTGCCTCTGCCTCCGACCCCCCCCCCTTATCGCCTGGTCCGGACATCACGGATATCAACGCCAGGTGTCGGCGTGGGGTGCGCTGGGAGGGAGAGGTGGCGCGAACAAGCCTCTACCACCCCCACAGGTGGGGGCCCCTCGGCTGCACCCCCAACGCTCCACTCACCCAACAAAAGGGTTCCTCCACTCTTGCGATACAGCGACGCTCCACTCGCCCAACAAAAGGGTTCCTCCACTCTTGCGATGCAGCGACGCTCCACTCACCCAACAAAAGGGTTCCTCCACTCTTGCGATGCAGCGACGCTCCACTCACCCAACAAAAGGGTTCCTCCACTCTTGCGATGCAGCGACGCTGCACTCACCCGACAAAAGGTCTCGTCCACTATTGCGAGGCAATGATGCTCCGCTCACCCAGCGGGGGTCTCGTCCACTGTTGTGGTGCAACGGCGCCTCTGAGTTCAACTACAAAATGAGTCCTGCATCCAAAAACGTTCTCCTCAACTTTGAAGATTCTATAAGAGCCACGGGGGCCCCCGAACCCCGATGGGGAATGACTGCCATGATCACCCACGGAACGACCACGACGTAGCCGCGGGACGTCGGCGCGCTCATGCCGGCGCCGGCCTCAGTCTTGAAATCACCAAAATCCTGCAAGACTACCAACTTGATCAGTTCCGGTGGGACACCAGTATGACCCGTTAGAAGAGATCTTTGCCTCCCACCCCTCTTTGACTGATGGTTCATGTCGCCAGTCCCCTCTACTACCCTTCAACGAAAACTTTTAGACTGCCGAAAGAGGTCCCGGTCCAACCACGAGTTGGTGGAGACATTTTGACTATACTTGGACCTTCCTGACCTCACCCAAAATGTCGCCGGTACAAATGAAACTATTGTGCCCCAATTGCTCAGCCTTGATATCATGAGATATGTATGCAGTTTTTAGCACATGAATTGATATGGGATAAGACTGATTATATGTTCGGACAATGAATTGATCCGGGATGGGTATTGATTATACGTTCGAACAATAAATTGACATGGGACTTGTACTGATTACACATTCGGACAATGAATTGATATTAAGTTCTAATGCATCATTGATTACTGTATTTATTGAAGGTTAGAATTGTCGACACTTTTGGTACTTGCTCACAATGAATTATCGATATGATTTTGTTGCACTTGTCGCACTTTTTACTGAATATATATGTTCGGACTATGAATTGATCCGGGATGGGTATTGATTATAAGTTTGAATTGACATGGGACAGGTACTGATTACACGTTCGGAAAATGAATTGATATTAAGTTCTAATGCATCATTGATTACTGTATTTATTGAAGTAATACTGATCTCTCCGCATGAAATTAATTTTCGACATGCTACACAAGTCAATCTCATCTGCCCAAAGTTCTTTTGCAGATTTGGGACCGTTTCCCTTGCCTCTGACTCACTTATTGCTAAGTCATTGGTGGATGTTTTTGCCGGTCGGGGGTTATCCCCCAAATCTCGAAGTTGTGCTTTAGAATAATTAAGAGGGTGCCACCTCTCCATGTGCCGATGCATGGTATGATTACCATAGCTATATTTTTGTTCGGTCCCTCTCGAGAGTTTTTTTTTTGCAGATGAGGCAGGTAACGAACCTGGCTTTAACTTTCTTTTCATGAGAAGGAAAAGAAAAAAATTGCCAGATAAAATTCACTTTCACATGGGACGTTCTTGGCATTTCTTTTAGTTTTTTAATGTACATGTTCATAAAACGATTACACAAATGAAACATTTGTGAGTTTGAAATTTCCGGAGAAGTATAATTTAACAATAGTTTTCTCTGTAGATGTTTTTCCATTAACAAACCCAGTTCCATCACCCGCCCAGGATATCACTACTGTACTCCATGTCATAAAACCTTCGGCTGTTCAATAACTGAAACAGCTAATATGGGTTTACTTACAGGGGACATCTTTTGTTCTGTTTTGTAAAGTAAAACTATTGTGAACGCAAATATTATACATAGTAAGTGTTTAATATAGCATTTGTCAGTCATTGGTTAAGCAGCTAGGACCTGTTCACTCTTGACACCCCAGGTGCTGTGTATGTTGCACTATAGTGCTGCATCGGGAATACGGACAACCCTATTGATGTTGATTTTTCATTATTGATTATTGTAAAGAAATGGCGACTCCCCCCTTTAGCAGATTAGCTAAATCTTAGCGTAATTCGGGCATAAAAGTTATATTATTGGAAGTAGATGGTTATAGTTCTGGTTAATTTCCATTCAGAATGTCCTACACAGCACCACTCTAGGTAAATATGCTGCCTTGGGACTATTCGCACAACAGACCGCTACTGACCATTGTTGCTTCTGTTTTAATAAAAAATGTTTTAAGGTGTTTACTGTTTTTGTTGCGATGTATATATTTATAAGTTATTAAAGTGTTATTTTCCTTCTACTTTTTTGTGAGTGCTA
Organism: Lissotriton vulgaris; assembly: GCF_964263255.1. Classification (NCBI taxonomy): domain Eukaryota; kingdom Metazoa; phylum Chordata; class Amphibia; order Caudata; family Salamandridae; genus Lissotriton; species Lissotriton vulgaris. The sequence continues at coordinate 976,384,386 of NC_141696.1, read as the reverse complement.
TATATTTTTAATGTGACACATAATTGTGAAGACTTTGATGTACAAAAAGGCATCCCTGGAATCTTCCGCTTCAGGCTCGGTCCCACATACCCTCACAGTGAGAATCCCCTCTCCAATCACAATACAGGATGGTTATCAGATTGCAGGAACGCGTGTAGTGTGACGGATCTCATCGGGTGGGGGCCTTGATCTACTGTAACTTCTTTGAAGAGGGGTGATTCTTTACAGTTGAGGCCATAAACTACATCTGCAGGGCTAGGTGATAGCCTGGGACGGGCCTGGACAATCGGACACAGAGGAAGAGGAGTGTCAGAGGGTGCGGTAGTGAATAGGGTGAAAGGCAGGTGTCGGGCGGGCACAGGGTGTGATTCTCAGAGAATAACAGCACAGATGGGAGGAGGTTTCTAGCCCATACATGAGAAAGAGAGCGGGAGTGACCAGTGCGTGGGGGAGATGTTTGCGAGGGTGCAGACAGTGGGTCTGGTCAAGGCATCTAAAATGGCTGATGTGCTCGACAAAAGTGTGGCATTGCAAAAAAGGCAAGATGGCGCAGACAATGTTTATCAATAATGATTTATTTATAACAAATAAAATATTTACTCGCAGTGACAAAATGGCGGTCAACAGTTCCTGATTTCCATCGAATCGAACGTTAACAGACGTCACGCAGCAACAAAAAAAAAACGCTCACGCACAGCCACTGGAAGACATGTATCAACATATATGAGCCTCCTCAGCCACCCTCAGAAAACAAAAGGGGTCAGGATACGTCTCCCGTACCCCCTTATACCTAGTAATTTAATGAAATCGAAACACAAAATGGCGAATTCACGTTTCGCTACCAGTTTGTGACCCGGTTCACGAACCGAGAAGCGCTTCTACCGCGAAAAATCAAATTTTTATTATTTGCCCCACGGGACCCTTTAATAACCCCAACATCATTCCTAGGGGGTCAAGAGGGGTCTACCTAGCTCCCTTTCATTAAATTCCCCCTTTGTTTTTCTCCTCCTCTTGTCTCTCGATCCTACCGACAGACAAGATGGCGGCTGCACCGGACTGTTTAGAATGTTGACAGACACCGGAGAGCCAATCAGCTTCGCTACGCAAAGCTCCGTTACGCGAAAAGTACGCGATCTGGAGCGCTATCTGGGACGTTGTCACAGATATATCTGTTTTTTAAACGTTAATTTCTCAAAATCCACTGGAGCACATATATTGAGACCCAGCAAAGGCACATCGGGCTAACAGTCCCTATAATTTTGCCAAGTTTCGTGCAAATCCATTCAGCCGTTAGTTTGCGACCCGGTTCGCGAACCGAGAAGCGCTTCTACCGTGAAAAATCAAATTTTATTTATTTTCCCCACGGGACCCTTTAATAACCCCAACATCATTCCTAAGGGGTCAAGAGGGGTCTACCTTGCCCCCTTTCATTAAATTCCCCCTTCGTTTTTCACCTCTTCTTGTCTCTCGATCCTACCGAAAGACAAGATGGCGGCCGCACCGGACTGTTTAGAATGTTGACAGACACCGGAGAGCCAATCAGCATCGCTTCGCAAAGCTCCGTGACGCGAAAAGTACGCGATCTGGAGCGCTATCTGGGACGCTGTCACAGATATATAAATTTTTTAAAACGTTAATTTCTCAAAATCCCCTGGAGCACATATATTGAGACCCAGCAAAGGCACATCGGGCTAACAGTCCCTACAATTTTGCCAAGTTTCGTGCAAATCCATTTAGCCGTTCGAGCTAAAAGTGAGGCCAAACGCCCTATGGAAATTAACATGGGAAAAACGCGTTTTGGGACCCCCCTTTTTTCTCGGCCCCCCCTTGACGAACCCCCCCCCCAAATTTTCAGGGGCTGCTCAGAAACAAAATGTGCCATTTTCCTGAAAATTTCAGCCGATTCCGTCCACAAACGCCAAAGTTATTAGAGATAGAATTTTCAAAAGTTCCATAGAGAAATAATCCTAACTATATATACCTACTGGCTATCGCCAGTAGGTAATATATATATATATATATATATATATATATATATATATATATATATATATATATATATGACCTTCGCCTCCTTCAAAGCACGAGCAGTGACCCTAAGGTAGGAATGAAGAAGCACTTTATTGTTAAAATGTCCATGGCGAATGCATTTCGGCGTGTCCGCCTTCCTCAGCGCCCCTCCTCAAAATGCTTCTCAGCTGCGACGTAGGTAGTCCTGCCTTAAGGCTGTTAAGCAAACCGTGCTCCGCCCCCAGTTGTTGAACGGCCCTCCTATGTAGCCCAGAGTACAGGGACTGATTATCCCACAATGCCACAGTATTGTTCATTGCGTGGATGGATATGCTCCACGGGGTGACACGACCAGAGTAGGTGTAGAAGACAGGCGCAGGGGTAGTAGCACCCTGGGAGGTAAGGCAAGTTAACAGTCCGGTGCCCCCTCAGATCCACCTTTTTACCGCCGCAACCCTTCAGCCAGGAATCCTTCACGAGGGCCAGCCAGGAATCTTGGTTGCCCAGGCAGGAGGTAGAATCACCTCGTTACCGCAGTCTCCTCCTAGCGTCGGGGTGGGCCACAAACAAGATTGCCAACACAATCAAATGAAGAAATGCTCCACGGATCCTGCCAGAATGTTCGTACCACTTGTACGGCGGGGGAACGCTGGAATGCGCACTGGCATAGCGCATACATTTGTGACCTTCACCTCCTGCAAAGAATGAGCAGTGACCCTAAGGTAGGAATGAAGAAGCACTTTATTGTTAAAATGTCCATGGCGAATGCATTTCGGCGTGTCCGCCTTCCTCAGCGCCCCTCATCAAAATGCTTCTCAGCTGCGACGTAGGTAGTCCTGCCTTAAAGCTGTTAAGCACACCTTGCTCCGCCCCAGTTGTTGAACGGCCCTCCTATGTAGCCCAGAGTACAGGGACTGCGTATCCGACAATGCCACAGTATTGTTCATTGCGTCGATGGAGATGCTCCACGGGGTGACACGACCAGAGTAGGTGTAGAAGACACAAACACGGAGGGCGCACTTCTCACAGCTGGTGCAAGCGGAGGGGATGGACCCTCCCCGAATTCAAATAGCCACCAAACAGAATACGCTTGCACTCTCCCAGATAAGTTATTCATTAAAGGTTTATTTTCAAGGCTTCTGCCATTAACAGCTCTCTCCACACCTACAAGTTTCGACCGGCAGGTCTTGGTCACAGTGTAAAACATTTGTCCTACTTTCATTTTTTCAGTTTATACCAGAAATACCTGTTAGCACCTTATGATGCATTATGGGTCTGGTAGTTCAAAACATTACATTTACATTGTTTCTATTCTTATAACTGTATTATAGGTATATAAATACATTGTATGATGTTATCTCAGAGGCTTGCCTATGCATACATGTGTAATCATCATTTGCATATAATTTTCCATATATTCTTTTAAAGAACATTTTTTATATTGTTTTACATCAATGTCCCGGTTGTTATTTTGAATTACAGGAAAGTCCTGTCCAACTGCCACAAGTTTTTTGCCTTTTGGCGAGTGTTAGTTCATGTTAATTGGCACAGTGTCCATTCATGGTTCTGTTCATGAAGCGTATTCTGTTTGGTGGCTAAATATATCAATGGCCAGCAGGTATATATAGTTAGGACCTAGTTACCATAGGAAATTCCGAACATTCTATTGGGAATAACTTTGGGGCCGATTGAGGGATCTGCCTGTAATTTTCCTTAAATTTGCCTCGCTGCTCTCCGCTCCTTCCCTGAAAGTTTCGGGGGGATTCGTCAAGCGGGGGCCGAGAAAAAATAGGGGGGTCCCAAAACGTGTTTTCCCCATGTTAATTTCCATAGGGACATTCTGACAAGGCTACAGCTCGAACGGCTGAACGGAATTACACCAGATTTGGCAAAATGGTAGGGACTGGTATGCAGCAGTGCCTTTTGTATGTTTGGTGAAAATCCCTCCAGTAGTTCTTTAGAAAATTGAATTTGAAATTTTTCAAATGGCATTTTCGATGGGACCTTTAGACACGGCTACAGCCCGAACGGTTGAACGGAATTACACCAAACTTGGCAAAATGGTAGGGACAGGTATGCAGTAGTGCCTTTTCTATATTTGGTGAAAATCCCTACAGTAGTTGTTGGGAAATTGAATTTGAGCAAATTAAATATCTATATGCGCTCACCGTACGTGCGCATACCCTTACGTGCGCGAGCGAGTTTCTGATCGGCTGGCAGTCGACTGTCAACAATCCAAACTGTCCAAACCAGGAAGTGTTGGCCACCATCTTGTTTTTCAGGAGAACTGAGGCACAAGAGAGCCCAAAACAAGAGTGGAAAAAACGAAAAGGGGGCAGGGTAGAGACCCCCCAACCCTCTAGCCCTTCTCAGGGGGTCCCAAAAAAACCCCCAAGGGCAAAGAAAAATCGAAAAAATCGTGGGGTACGCGCACCATACGCGTACAGTACGCGTACCGTGCACATACCCCGCGATTAAAAAAAAACAAAAAAAACATTTTTTTCACTTGGTGGTCCTTCTGGGACGCCCTGAGAAGGGCTAGGGGGTCTCAACCCTGCCCCCTTTTAGCGTTTTCCACTCTTGTTTTGTGCTCTCTTGTGCCTCACTTCTCCTGAGAAACAAGATGGCTGCTCAGGTGGTCCCAGAAGGATAATAACATATATAAACTTTATCCGCTAATAGAATTAGCATTTACAAAACCTTTGAAATTTATAGAAAAAAATTATAGGTTTCACGCCTGATATAGTTAGGAATTAGCATTTAAAAAACCTTGCAAATTCACTGAAAAAACTATAGGTTTCAAGCCTTATATAGTTAGGAATTAGCATTTAAAAAACCTTGCAAATTCAGATAAAAAACCATAGGTTTCATGCCTTATATAGTTAGGAATTAGCATTTAAAAAACCTTGCAAATTCACTTAAAAAACCATTGGTTTCAGGCCTTATATAGTTAGGAATTAGCATTTCAAAAACCATTGAAATTGCTCCTATATAGTTAGTTGTACTAACTATATTTCGCGCACCCGCAATCCACTGCTGATGATGTCACATATTACATCATTCATGACATGGTCAGTGACATCACTGATGACATCACTGATGACATCTCAAATGACATCACTGATGACATCTCATTTGACAAAAATCAACAAAGAATAATGACATATGTTTTAAGATAAATGTTAAAACTGTGTCTAACTATTATTTCATATGCATGACAGAATTGATAGATGATAACTGTATAAATACATTTTTATAACTATGCCTAAAGTCTCTAAAACTGGAAGGGTCTTATATACATATGTTAAATGCCAAAAGCTTGTCATTAGTTACAATCTCCATGTGCAAAATACAGCCAAGCAGCAATAAATGGACAAAAAGTGCAATAAAGTTGTGCAGACATATGTGCAAAGTAAGCATCAAAAAGTGCAACGCTGACGAGATCAAGAGACAACATCATATTGATATTAAGAGCTTCTCAGATCCCTGAGTTATAATCGCTACATCATTTCCATGATTTTCATATACCTCTTAAAAACAGTCAGTATCAAAAAGTATCAAAAAGTTAAAACCCACAACCTAATAATATAAATATATAATGAATATATATACACAAAACGCTTAATACACGCAGAGTTTCCCTGCAGTATTATAAATAGTAGTATAAAAAGGTAATAAAAAAATACATACTATGTAGAAATATAATATTGCGAATATATACATCAAGGAATAACACAGTAATCATCACAATAAATATGTGAGTATAAATAGAGAGATACAGATCAATCACAAAAAGAGACAGAATAGCTACATAGTAATCAGAGTGTCCACTTATAACATCTTAATCCACCACCCACTCAAACTTCAATAGGGAACCTAACTGAAAGGGAGTATATAGAATAGGGTGGGGAGGGCTATAAGTAAAATATACCAGTGACTAAAACCTTTACAGAAAATGATGCATTTCTTCTAAATTGTTTAATCCATTAGGCCAGTGGCTATCAAATTCAAGTATCATTTTAGTTTCCAGCTGTCTTAATAAAGCTTCTCGATCACCTCCTCTTTTTAATAGAGGAATCGCCCCCACCACAAAGTATTTTAAACAAGACAAGTCATTGTTATGGACTCTTCTGAAGTGGCGGGCAACCGGATAAGCCGAATCATTGTGCAGAATTGCCCAGAGATGTTGTAATATCCTGACATGCACTTGAAGTTTGGTACTGCCTATATACTTTAGGCCACAGGTGCAAGTCAGGACGTAAACGGCATGATCCGTTTTGCAATTGTAATTGCCATTAATGGATCTAGGATCAGCACAGAAGGGGGTGGAGTAGTGATGCCAAATTTACAGGCGCAACAGCTTGAACACTTGAAGAAGCCTTTGGACGGTTGAAGCCAAGGGATTTTGGATTTGAGTTCTGGGGCTGCTTTGTCTAAAATAGTGCCCATACTTTTCACCCGTCTGAATGTAATGATGGGGGTATTGCGTAGTTTGTGATTTAACACAGGGTCACTTAGAATAATAGGCCAATTCTTTTTCATTATAGCTTTAAGCTTTCTGTCTTCACTACTAAAGGTGGTTATCATGCGTGGGCTATCATCTCTAGACTTAGAGGATTCCTCCAATGCCAAATTGTTTAACGGGTTAGGGAACAAACTCTCTCTAGTTCCAGAATTTGCATTTACAATGGCCTGATTGAGGATATTATCAGAGTAACCTCTAGCCCTGAGTCGTGTCAACATATCTTTAAGACAGGACTCAAAGTCATCAGGAGAGCTGCAAATCCTCTTCAGTCTTAAAATCTCCCCATATGGTATGCTAGCAATTGTATGTTTTGGATGCATACTAGACGCATGGAGAGTAGCATTCCCCGCAGTGATTTTTCTATGCAGGGTCGTATTGATCTTGGAGTCAGAGATGTAGACTTCCAAATCAAGGAACTGTAGCCTCTGTTTATCGATGTGGGCAGTGAACTTCAAATTGAGGGAATTATTATTCATATGTTCTACAAGAGATAGGGCGTCCTCCTTAGTCCCTTTCCATGCTATAAAGCTGTCATCTATGTATCTTAAATAGCATATGACATTATTGTTCATCCATTGGTGGAGATCAGCGGCAAGGACCTGCTCCTCCCACCAGCCAACGTGCAAGCACGCATAGCTGGGGGAGAAACAGGCCCCCATCGCCACTCCTCTCAATTGTTTAAAAATTTGTTTGCCAAAAAGAAAGTAATTATTATTGAGGCACCACTCTATGAGACACACAATAACTTTATTGTGCTCATAAAGGGCAATGGGTCGTTTAGCCAAGAAATGTTTAATGGCGGAGAGGCCCTGGGAATGATCGATGCTAGTATATAGATAGCGATTCTACATCTAGTGAGATCAACCACATATCTTGATCCCAATAGATGTCTTGTATCTTCACTAAAAAATCGCTAGTATCCTGTACATAGCTGGGTAAGTTTTTCACTATATCTTGAAGGAAAAAGTCTATATATTCTCCTGCATTTTCTCTCATGCTGTTTATAGCCGATATAATGGGCCTCCCTGGCACTGGTCTAATGGCTTTATGAATTTTGGGGATTAAGTAAAGGGCTGGTAATACAGGGAACTCAACAATCATATATTTATATTCCTCAAAGGAAAGGAGTCCTTCTCTTCTCCATTGCCCCAGCATTTTGTGTAGAATCTCTTTAGCATTGTCATAGTCTTTAGATGTTGATTTTTTGTAGCAGAGGGGGTCACTTTATTGTCTTGTTGCTTCGTTTACATAATCTACTTTGGGCCAAATGACCAAGTTGCCCCCTTTGTCCGATTTTTTGATTACTATTTCATGATTTTCTCCCAATTTTTTCATTAATTTCGCATATTCCCTTTTTAAGTGAGTGAATTTCTTTTGTCTCTTATTGTTAGTTCTTGAGTATAGTTTTTTGATATCGTTAGTGACGCACTCATGGAACACATCAATCGCGTCCTTCGGCATTACAGGCATAAATTTAGATTTCCGTATAAAGGGGGTCAGCCTAGCTCCCCTTTGTGAGATCGAGATTTTGCTCAGCCTGGCTTGAGTGGCTGCATCCATATCACAATCTTGATCATCAGTAGGATTGTTTAAGTCATTAATGTCTAGAAAGGTGTGGACATCAGAGGCTGCCAACAAATTAATATCATCTGCATTGTTAGTATCACAGCTATCTGAACTAGGGGTGGCATTTTTAGCTGTTTTCAAGGCAAAATGTTTTTTCAAATTGAGCTTGCGTATAAAGTAAAAAAGGTCAATACGAGTCATGGAGTAATTGAAGCTTTGGACGGGACAATAATTCAAGCCTAAAGATAAAAGCTGTTCTTCCGCTTTATTCAAAGTGATGCTTGAAAGATTAATTATAGTATTGTCAGCTACCGTCTTTTCACCCATGCTTTCTTCTTTTTCTGCTGTTGGATGTTGTTTCCGCTTGCATCTCCTTTCTTTTCTACGTTTGTTGTGCCTTTGCTTATTTGCTCTTTTTGTTGCCTCGGTCGCAATGTTTGCAGCCTCTCTTCAACAATAAAATCCATTTCTTGTTGGAGATTCAACCTTGTCAGTCCTAGCAAGTTTAAATCCGACTGAGAAGAGATAGAGCCAATGCTGGAGTCACTAGTTACAGAGGCTGTTTCAACGCTTACTTGTTCAATGTTAGTGTCTTCTTCATGTAGAGACACAGATCTGCTAGATCCGGCTTCAGCGTTAGGTGTTCCCGTTGTATTGGAATTAACACTTCTTTTGCTGCTATATTGTTCCAGTTTAGCTATATTGTACTGTGAGAAGGTAAAAATCCTTCCGTTTAAGTAATCATCAGCATCTCGTGTGAATTTCGTCGCTTTACGCAGTTTAATTTTCTCCTCATTTTTTTTAGTTGATCATTCATTGTTTCTGTCAACTTCTTTATTTCTTCTGATTCCGGTCTGGATTGTAACTCCAATTCAATAGATTTAATTTCATCTACTATTTTGCTTCGATCGATTGCTGCATACTTGATAAGGATACAAACTAAGTTCATGGACGCCGCCAGATTTCTTTCGCCCCACTCTTGTAGCATTGCCGGGTTTGGCCTGTCAAAGCTTGGCGCCAAAAGGATCCGCAAACTGCGCGGAACTCTGCCCACTTCCTCATATTTGCTCAAGGACTTGTGTTCCCACCATTTCGTGCATTCTAATTTTTTTAGTTTTTCTAAGTCTTTAAATATAGTCTTTAAACTTTTGCACTGTTCAGCATTATCATTGCCAAGCAGGGATGTTTTAGTATTGGTTATGGCATTTTTAGATCCATCAAATAAATTAGTTGCTGCTTCTTCACGCAATCTTTCAATTTCATCAGACATTGTGACAAAAAACTCTATGTGTAATTCTAGTTGCGTTTGGAGAGCAATATTGCCTTTTCTCCTTAGAATATGGCTGTTCGCTAACTTCTTCACCTAGAATAATGCTTCTTTCACTCACCGCATGTGTTTAGCGAGAACCGCTACGTGTGCCGGGTCCTTCGACACGACCCTCCGTTACAGCTCCTGCCGTTTCCACAACGCGGCTTCAGTAATGCCAGCAATCCAGGGGGTAGCCACCGTAATTCCCCATGCAAGATCCAAAATATCGTGATTTGAAGGCGGCACCAGCTTAGGAAGAAGGGGTCCGTTGCGGAAGCAAATCAACTTCCGCTATCATATAGAATACAGGCTCCTCCTCTGATCTCGCAGCGTTACAAGCAGCAGCACACGCCGGCAAACGAGGGAGACGGACCACGGGAATCAGCAAAGGTGATTTATTGCAGCAACAACACAGAGAACAGCTACGCGTTTCAGGCTAACTCGCCCTTGGCCACACTGTAACATTGCCATACATTAAATGCTTTTTTTATATTTGCTCAACCATGTTGACACCCACTTCTAGTGACATCACCAGTCATGTGATACAAAATAAAAAGTGAAGAAATACTACTACTTGTAGTTTAAGCAGCAAGGATTTTTGCACATTTTGAACAATAGAATATATATATATCCTCCACTCACCAGGCTGGTTTTCGGCCCAGGGACCCCACTCCCCAGTGTGTAAGCAATTTCAAGGGGAGGCAGCATGTAACCCCCTCCCAAGATGATTTTGGCCCCCTGTACCCAAAGTATTTTTAAGGGGAGGGGGCATGTAGGCCCCTTCGTCAAGATGCTTTCGGCCCTGGGGACCCATGCCCTGGGGCCTGATGTAATAAATATGGGGAGGGGACAGCATAGCCCTCCTGCCAAGCCTTTAAAAGGCCCTGTGAACCCCATTCCCCATAGCTATTATACACATAAAAGGGAAGGGGGCATGTGGCCACCCACCCTGAGCCATTAATGACCCCAGCGACCCAATCCCCCAGGCCCAGCTCACATGCTGTGTCCCGGGGAGCCCATTCCCTGGGACATAGTAGTTTACCTGCCTACACTGGTCCCCAGGGCCAAAAGCATCTCAATGAGGGGGCCTGCATGCCCTCTCCCCTTACAAAATGCTTTGGGCCTTGGGGGATAGGGTCACCTCACCGGGGCAAAAATCGGCTTGGGAAGGGGTCGCACGCCCCCTTGCCTTAAGAATGCTTTACACCCTGGGGAATGGAGTCCCAGGGCTGAAAACAGGTCTGTGGAGGGTGGCTGTTCACCCAACTTCTCCTTGCACAGTACTTTAAGCCCTGGGGAATCAAATAGAATTATAACATTGAACTATAAATGGTTCACTTTACAAATCTTGGGAAAACATGAAAATCTTTAAAAGATTGAAGAGTTTTGTGAGAGATGTTACAGTTCCGATATGGAAAGGTGAAGAAGCATCACCTGAGGGTACGCCTGCACATTTTATATTTACTAAAATGGGATTAGATTCTTGCTGATGGCTTCATCAATGGTGCAAGATTATTGAAAAAGAGGATCCATTGAAGCTTCCAAAGTATGGGAGTTTTGAAATAAGAATAATTGACAAATTAAGAGAAAAATTATGTGAGATCAATCAATAAATCAAACTGCATTTGTAAAGCGCAACACTGTGCCCCCTAGGGGTATTTGGGAACAGTGTCTCTGTCGAAGAACCAGGTCTTGAAACTCGTTCTGAAGTCTGCCAGTGAAAAGGCTGTACGGAGATGGAGGGGAAGGCCGTTCCAGGTCTTGGCAGCAATGTAGGAGAAGGAGCGGCCACTGCTGCGGCTGCAACGGATGCAGGGTGTGTGTGCTAAGGCAAGCAAAGAGGAGCACAGGTGTCTAGTGGGTTGGTGGAAGTTCAGTCGATGGTTGATGTAAGCGGGTCATAGGTCATGGAGGGCTTTGTAGGCGTGCATGAGGATCTTGAACTGGCGTCTCTTCTGGATGGACAGCCAGTGGAGGTATCTCTGTTCGCCTAGCCTAGCCTGAGCCACGCCACGCCCTCGCCAGACCGAAGCAGTCGAGCAGAAGCCAAGCAGGAGCAGGAGAGCCACGGAGAGCGTCGGAGTCACGGAGAGAGTACGGAGGCAGTGCCCGCACTCACAGCAGTACAACCGCCGCTGGACGACCGCTCACATTTCACCAGCGGTAAGCGGCAAGCGGCTTGCTCGCGGGAAAGCGGGAAAAAGAGCGCACCGATAGAAACTCCGTCCCCCGCCTGGGTGAACTGCGGAGCCCGCGGGGGGGAGGAGACGCGAGCCGGTGAGCCGCCAAGAGTCAAGGCAAGAGTCACGAAAGAGGGACTCTAGTGAAGCGGCAGCGGACCATCGTCCATGAGCTCCAATTAGCCAGCCTTAATTTAGCGCAATCCACCCTTCAGCGCCAACTTCTACACAGCGCTAGCACTCCATAGTACCCCTCTGACCCAAAGCTGACTCGGACATTTAGCTGGGGCTGGAGTAGTAACCAGCGGAGCCAGCAGAGCCAGCAGGGAAACAGGGAAACAGGGAAATAGGAGTCCACAATTCTGTAAGGGAGGAGTCCTAAAGGCAGTAAGGCAGCAAGGAAGAACAAAGCAACTAAAACATAGGTTCAAAGAAGCCTGGAGCTACTGTGAAGCAGGAGGTCCATTAAAATACGACAGAAAGGGCAAGTGTGGCAAGAACAGCGGAAGGAGAGCTGGCGGAAGGCATCTAGGCAGAACAGAGGTAAGTGATTAACGTGAAATAGAGAAATTTAATAATTAAGTGTAACACCTTCATTTACACAACAGCTGTTGTACCCAGCAATGGTCCCCAAAAGAGGGACAAACTTACGTACAGGGGACGAACAAGGGAGGAGTAAAATAACGGAGGGCTCAAAATCTCTGGAAGAGAGCCAAGAAAGTCAAGCATCATCCCCGGACAATAGTAAGGGTAAAAGAAAGAAAAGAAAAGTTAAAAAAGTAGCGAAGAATGCACAGAAGGCAAAAAGAGGTGGCAATCAAACGAATAACAAACAGAAAGAGAACACGGGAGTGACAAAGTCCATAAAGGAGTTCGTGGGGAAACACTATAAATCATTGAACCCAGCGATTACATCAGAAATAGATGAAGAAATAGTGGAAATTGTCGGGGAAATTGATGGAAACCCCGGCAAACCGGACGAAAGTCGAAGACAGCCAGAAAAGGGAGGAAACCACGAAGAGGCGAGCCCGGACAGCAAAGAGGAGGGGGAGAACCACATTACTATAAATCTAACTCTTCAAAGCTTAAATGACCAAATCTCGGCGCCTCGACTATCATCATCTCCCAAACTGTTCTCTCAGCTGTCACTAAGAAATGAAGACCCTAGGGGAAATGAAGAGCAGAACCAGAGTGCTATCTGGGGAGGCGCACCAGATCAATTCCAGCAGCTCTATCAATTGCAAAAATCATCAATGCATCATGAGAGCAAAAGGTCTGGCAACCCAGTAAATCCTGCAAGAAACACAATACAGGATTCAGCGATCTCGGAAACGCCTACATCTTCGCTGATAGAGGTAATCTTGTTACTCCAGAAGGCATTACAAGGAATCCTGGAAGTGAGTCTCTCAAATAATGGTCTGATGAAAGCTCAAAAACAACACCTAAAGAAAATAGAAGAAGAACTAGGAGAAATAAAGAGCAAAATGCCATTTAAGGAAATGTCTATGAATTTAACCCCGTCAAGGGAGAAAAGTGACATGGTAATAATAGAAGAAGAAAGTAGTGTATCCCTGGGAAGTGACCCCCAACCCGCAAAACAAACAGCAAAGGAGGCAGATGAGTCTGCAGACAACGTATATATATCAAGAAGACCTATGTTGATAAAAAGGCGCGGGGGGTATGTCACACGTGGGACCACGACCAGGTCTGGAAAAAACAGGAAATTGAACCAAGTAGGGAAGAAAAAAGGGAAGGAAACAGTGTCGGGGTGATACAGTCAGGCCTGAATGCATCAGCACCAACTTTTACAACAATTAGACCCACGCAAGTAGAGACAAAAGACCCAAAGTCCCCAAGGACCCCGAGGGTACAAAGGAAATCGCAGAGATGCAAGGAGGCAATCGAGACCATCCCTTCCTTCCGTACGTCGAAACAGAAAGTAAGGCATAGGGATGAACAAGTTATAGTTCAAAGGACAGTAAGACCTCAGGTACATGAAGATCCCAATGAGAGAAGGAACGGACGGCAAACAGGGAGACCAATCGACTCTCAACAGGCGCTGGTAACAAACACGTATCTATCTGAGAGGGATAAGAACAACTGGTTATTTCTGGACCCAATACCTCCCGGGAGGAAAGAGAAGCCGACAGGAAATCCAGGTCCCCTAAATAGGGCACGGATTCTGTCCGCATTTCAAAAATGCGACAGCTTGAGAGGGATTGGTACTAAAGATCTACAGCATGTTGGTTTTGTAGAAAACAGGTATGGAAAGGAGATAACAAAAATTACCCTCCACTCAGGCCTAGTAAAAAGGGCAATCCTGAAAGCCTTAATTGAGATAACTCAACAGGGAATAAGGATTATCCCAGAGAGGGAAATAAAAACCTCCAAAGATAAAAACTTCCTAAATCACCATGCCGGGCTCCAGAAGAGGCAAGTAATCCTCTGTAGAGAAACGGAGAAGGATCTAAGCCGCCTGAATGTCGTAATAAATAACACAAGGAACGACTCCTCATGGGGCAACTGGTCGACCCATAGTAATCCTATGGAAGAAGGCAACCCAAGTAATTTGTTGGATATGGAGGAAGAAGGCGATTTGAGCGACGTCGAATAGGATGGAGGGGGGTCGCAAGATTTAGGTCTCTTAACCTGGAATATAAATGGGATAGGCAATAAGCAAAAACGAGAGTATATAAAGGAAGTCATAAATAAAGTGGACATTGCCTGCCTGCAAGAGACCTGGTTATGCGACAACACCCCTACATTTGACGGATACGCTCAGATACAGCAGTCAGCCATAAAGAAAAACCATGGACGGCCCTCGGGGGGGCTGCTGACTTTGATATCAACAAAAGCGATGAGGGATTTTAAATTGTTGAATACAAAATGCAAATGGGCACAAGCTTGCAGAATTGAACTCATGAAGGTGGATCAGAAATATAAAATGTTGATTTTAATGAATGTATACATGCAGTGGGATAACGGGGAGGAATATGAAAGGGAAATGAAGTACTTCAAAGAGGATGTAGACAGTTTTTAGAAAAATATCCCGCAGAGTCAATAATGATAATGGGGGATTTTAACCATAAACTAAATCCAAAAAAAGCAGACCAATGGAATAGGGAACAGTTAGAGGTGTATGGAATAAACCCGGCTAAGTTCCCAGATGGGGAAATTTCGAAACAAGATCTCGATCTTGTTCACACCCTAGGAGGGAGAGGCTTTTATTGCGTAAATGGGAGAACGGAGACAGACTCCCCAGCAGGAAAGACATTCATCCCAGGGCAACAGAAATGCCCAATAGATTATATATTCCTGCAGGCCTGGAATTTCACCCAGATCAGGGAGTTTAGGTTAGAACAAAAAGCTGTGAGTGATCATAAACTCCTGTATATATCAATGGTAGGGGGAAGTGAACTACAGAGAGAAAGGGTGATCACCCAGGAGGTTGAATATCCCAAACGGGTGACGACACACCTAACTGAAGAATATATGGAAAAATTGAAGGCCCTGCAAATTAAATTAGCACCGGAAAACTGTGAGAATAAGAAATTGGAATGGTTCATAGGGAAACTAGAAGAGGTGGTCCAATGCCTAAAGATAAAGTTAAAAGGGAACCACCGCACAATGGCTAAACAAATAAATCAATGTAAAGGGTTTTCAGTGGAGTGCCAAAATAAGAAAAAGGAGATACGCGCAACACAAAGAAGACAAAAAAAGAACTTTACATCTGAGAGACAGGCCCAGCTAGCCAAACTGAAAAAAGAATTTAAGATAATGGTAACTAACGCAAAAAGGGTTTATAAAGAAAAGTGTTGGCTAGAACTACTAGAAGCCATAGAGGATAAAAACCTAAGGCAATTTTGGAGATTAGTAAAGTCGGTAGCGGGAACACCAGATGGAGACTTGAACAGTGTGGTGAGTGAGGCTGCATGGGAAGGGTACATAGGGAAACTGTATGGGGCAAGGGCTTCTAGAGAGGAGGTGGAGCATAAAGTATGGCAAGAAATCTCAGATGACCTATTACTACAATTTAATGAAGACTACGTCGAGCGCACAATAAGGGAACTTAAGTTAACTCGGGCAGCAGGCCCGGACAATCTTCCTGCTATAATTTTGAAATCCGAGGTAAAATGGTGGGCAAGATTTCTTGCCAAGATGTTCCAGGTAGTCCTAAAAGAAGGGGTAATGCCACCAACTTGGAAGGTGGCAATAATTAGGCCAATTCATAAGAAAGGGAGCAAGGAAGAGCCACAAAATTACCGGCTAATCAATCTGCTAGATATAGGCGAGAAGGTGTTCTCTAAAATTTTGTTGAAACAATTGAACGTATGGGTAGATGAGTTTCAAATAATACCCACAGAACAGGGGGGATTTAGAGCAGGCCATTCTACAATAGACCACGGATTTGCACTATGGGCGATGGCGAAGAAGTCGACGGAACAGAACGGCAAATTATGCTGCTGTTTTGTCGACTTCAGAGCTGCCTTTGATTCAGTGGATCGGGCCTGCCTATGGGAGTTATTAGAGAGGCTGAAGATTCCCAATGATCTACTCACTATAATAAAAGAACTCCACAGGGAAAACTGGGGGCAAGTAATTAAGGATAAGGTCGGATCCTTAACACCAAAAATACCCATAGAGAATGGATTAAGACAAGGCTGTGTGCTGGCCCCACAGCTCTTCTCAATCTTCCTGTCAGATCTCCCGGCACATTTAGAGGTGGAGGGCAGCGCCAGCCCCAAAATGGATGGCAATAAAATACCCTGCCTATTGTACGCAGACGATCTGGTGATAGTAGACCAGACCGAGAGGGGCCTACAAAGGAAGCTTAACGCCTTCAAAACATATTGTGACAGAAAATTCCTAACAATCAATTTAGACAAAACTAAAACCCTATGCTTCGGGAAAAAGATAAGTAAATTTTCCTGGTATATAGGCGACCTCAAACTGGAGACGGTTAATGAATATCGATATCTGGGTTTGTGGTTCGATAGAGTTTTAAATTGGAACTCCCATCTGGATACCCAAAAAGCTAAGGCACTTTCCTCCATATGTGGGTTAAAAAGGTTTAATGGGGTGTATGGAGAGATGTCACACCGACCTATGCTGAGAGCCTTCGAAGCAATGATACCCTCTCAAATTTTATATGGCGCAGAGATCCTTTATTTGAGCGGTAAAGGGTCCTGGGACGTGATAGAGGGAAACTGCTTAAAAAGACTCTTATCCCTTCCTCGATCTTCGATGACACAAGCCATCAGGTTAGAAATAGCCTCAAAATCCTGGAAAATACAAACCCAGATGGCCGTGATTAGATTTTGGAAGAGATTGGAAGACCCCGAGAGCCAAAAAGTCGCATATTGGTGTCGCAATGAAATACTGAGAAGTGAGTTAAAATGGGCAAAAGTCTGCAGGGACAAATTGAAAGGAATCTGCAACTCACTAGAGATTGATTGGGACCAGGAAACGTTGCAGGTCCTAAGTACCAAAGGGGAGCTGAAACAAAGGGGGAGTGAAGTCTCTAAAGCAATTGATTTAGGCTATTTAACAAACAAAAAATCAGTGGCGCATATGCTAAAGGCTTGGCCCAACGGAAACTGGTTCCCCTACCTTGATAGACTACCTAACCGCGGGTTTAGGCAAAAGATCCTGAGGTGTCGAATTGGGATTAACCCGTGGATAATAAATAAAGAGCTCAAAGTCACATTCCTAGATCAAGAAGGCCGCTGCAAGTGTAACCTGAGAACTAAGTGTGACTGGCTGCACATTCTGTTGGACTGCCTGTTTCTCCTTGAACAGAGAAAACTATGGCTGCGCCCAGTTTTCCTAAAATATGGAATTAAAACAAGGACGCAGGCAGCCAGCCTCCTAACAGAAGTACCCTCCATTGACATCGCAATTGCCCTAGGGAAATTTTTAAAGGTGACCCAGAGGTACTGAGAACCTAGGGAAAAATGTAGTTCTGTATGAAGCTTTATTGACCGAAACTGTTAGGATGGTGAGAAAAGTGAATAGGATTTTAAATTTTTATAACACGTTTTAAGGCATTTGTAACTTTTAGAGGTGACTAGTATTTTATAACTGGACTTTGTATTTTTGGAAATGAAATGTAGAATTGTTTTAAAGAATAACTTTTTAAAAAATAAGTATAGGTTTTACTGTATACACTCCTCTTAGTGTGTTATGCTCACTGCTTGTTTGTTTAAAGACTACGGTCATAATAAACATAATTTTGACTTTGACTTTGACAGTGGAGGTATCTTTTGGGGAGGTCCAGGATGAGTCTGGTTGTATTGTTCTGTATGGTCTGGAGTCTTCTGAGGAGCTGAGTAAAATGTTGCCCTAGAGGTTGTTGCCATAGTCGAGGTGGTAGTTCTGGTGTTGATTGGGATCCATCTGAAGATTTGGTGGAGCATTTGAAGTGTGTGGAAGCAGGAGGAGGTGACAGCGCTGACTTGTCGTTTCATGGACAGTTGGCTGCCCAGGATGATACAGAGGTTACGTGCATGGTCGGTCAGTGTGGGTGTAGGTCAGAGTTCTGCAGGCCACCAGCTGTGGTCCCATGATGAGGTGTTCTTCCTGAAGATCAGTACTTCAGTTTTGTTGGAGTTTAGTTGGAGGCAATTGTCTCTCATCCATTTGGCTCGTTGGTCATGACATGCAGAGGTTGGTTTTATCATTGGAGGGGTCCTCTGTGAGATGAGATGAGGTCACCTAGAGCTGTGCAATTTGAAGGTTTGAGCATGTTGGAAAAGGCTGAATGAGACAAAGAGAGAGAAAGATACCAGAAAAGGACTAAGAGAGCAATGCGTGATCTGCAGATTCTTTTTTTAAAATGTATAAATCTTTTCATTAAACAGTAGAGAATCGATATAGCTGATCACAATTGGCAGGGATAATGCAGAAATTAGATACACATAGCAGGATATTATTGATGCACAATATAACCTTAGATAATAGTTGTCATAAGTTATAGGGTATCCGAGTCTTCAAGAGAGGGGCCGACAGGGGAGACACAGATATTACCTTGGTATATGTTCCATTTGCTCCATATTAAAGACCAGTTCTTGGGGCACCCACATGCAACATACACAGTTTTTTTTCTGATCATGCACCAGTCCATATCGGCCTTCCGGGCCTCCAATGTGGGAGGCACTCCAGATCTGCACATTCTTGATGGGATGAGTAATGGTATAGATGGAGGAACGCCATAGTTGAAGGCTCTAGATTATATCCAGCAATGCCTACTGAAATGCCATAGAAGGGAAGAAGAAACATACTAAAGGAAAAGACAAGGAGGGAAAAGAACACTAAAATAAGACAGATAGCAATTCAGGAAATGATACATTAGAAGAGACGTTAGCTTCACAACTCAGCCTTATGCAACCACAGCTGATAGTCCTGGAATACTAAGGCCAGCAGCACAAAAGCGATTTCTCCCATAGAAACTAGATTGGTACAAGTTGAGAGACCACTTCAAGTGTTGCAGATTGCCCACCACGAGTTTTTAAGAGGCAGATTGCTCCTCCACCTGTGGTAAATCCACATGTTATACATGTATTGGTGCAAGCACCACAAGTAGCGCCTGTACAGACAATGCCTAAACCATTTGCAAATGCTCCAGTGAATATTAATTTGATCCGAGAGACACAAGGAGCTGTAGGAGGTTTACCAGTGACATGTTTTGTGCCGACTTCACAAACTTCACAGATTGTTCTGTTGAGACCACCCCAGGCAGTTTAAGCATTATTATGGAGAAACATGAAACAGTGATTACTTTCCTGAAAGGTAGAGTGCCTCCTAAATTCTTAGATTGGTTTAAAATTCATCCAACCACACAGGAAGCAAAAGAATCAGTTCATGACTATTATGAATGTTTGTTGCAGGTGTTTCACACAGTGGAATAGAATACACTGAAGAGAAGGACATAGGGATTTTTGTATCTCAGTTTGTGTTAGGATTAAAACCCAAGGTCAGTTACCACATTATGCATGGTGTAATCTGTTGGCAGAAGATGTCACTTAATGAGATCCTGCAATATGCAAAATATTGGAGTGAAAAATTAGAAATGAAGCAGAAAAAGTTTAAAGAGAAAGTGATGTTGGTGGAGACAAAATTGGCTCAGAAAGTGTTCCAGAATTCTTCTTTTGTTGGAAATCCAGGAAGTATGCAAGGTGTTATTGTTCCACAGACTGGTTTCTAGGGAAATTCCAAAGGTTTTGGAATTTCACTGTGTAGAGGTAGAGGAGTAGCTATTGCTCCAGGTTCAGGAATGGAGGCTTCGACATTAATGTAAATGATAAGCATGGGCGAATTTTGCGAATCTCGCGTTCGCGAATTTTGCAGATTTGCGAACTCGCAATCCGCAAAATCCGCGAATTCTCGCGAATTTGCGGATTTTTTTTGTGTTCCCGCGGGTTTCTGCCAGTTCGCGAGGGTTTTGTACAATTTCGCAAACGCGAACTTACCTGTTGGGTCGCAAGTTTTGCGAACTTGTTGTTTCTACGTGTCCAGCCTGTTTGGGACACTCTTCTTCATCACTGCCACTCTCTGTCACCACTGCCACTCTCTGACTACTCATGCCACCCTCTGGCCCACCCATGCCACCCTCTGTTTCATCACAGCACCCTCTGGTGTACATTATTGTGGCAAAGCAAAGCACACCTTCCCTGCCTCAAGTGACCTGAATTAATTTGGGGCTGATTAATGTGTCACAGAATATTTTTTTAGCTGGCACCTGCTTCCTTAGTGCTTCCTGATTAGTGATCTTTTGCACTTGCTAAGTGCTTTCATTGTTGCAAAATGAGTTACAACACCTGCCCTGCCCCAACTGACAATAATGAGTTAGGGGCTGATTAATGTGTCACTGGATTAGAACTTCCAGCCTGGCTCCTGCTTGTCTGCCTTAGCTGTAATTCAGGACCTTTGTGTAACTATTCTGAGGGTCAGAGCAGGGTCACATAATAGTTGCAAGTAGGCAACTGAACTCTGGAGGGGCCCCTCAGGAAGCACTACAGGAAATGGCTACTAATGATGAGCTTGGACTTTTGAACCTGGTAAGTAGTTTCAGTTTTGCTAAGATCGTATTTCTGCAATTTAGCGCTTATTCGCGGGGCGCGAAGTTGAACTGGAAAGCCGCGAACTCACGCGAACAGTGCGAGCAAGCCATAAAATCCGCTGCTCGCGGATTTGCGGATTTTGCGGGAAATTCGCGAATCTCGCGGATTGCGAATTTACCGAAAATCCGCAAAATCCGCGAGCGTAACGGATTTTCTGCCCATGCTTAGTAAATGACCCCCTGTCACATCTGCCACAAGTTTGAGCACTGGAAGAGGGAGTGTAGATTTAATCCCGATAATGCAAACAGAAATGTGCCAGTACAGAGAGGAGTTCGGATACAAAATATGCCAAATATGCTGATGCAAGTACCAATGCAAAAACAAGTCCTGATGATACAGGTTCCACAGGCTCAATTGATCCCACAGAACATGGGAAACCTTGAAATTTAATGTAAATCAGATGCCAAAAACAAAGCCAAATTCTTTTCAGAATATAAATCAAAATGGGTTCCAACAGTTCCCAAAAGCAGGTCTGAAAGCTTTTCAGCAATTTTCTGTTTTTAAGAGTGATGGTTCTGGTTCAGACACTTCTCTATCATGGAGCCTGAAAGGGAATTAAGATTGCGTGCTTGGCTCAGTCTTAGAGGTAGATCAGAATGGTCCATATGTAGATGGTGAGGTAAATGGTCACCCCATATCTTTTCATATAGATACTGGTGCTTCCAGATCTACTGTTAGAACTTTAGAAGTCCCAGACCTACCTCACTCATCAATGAAGGTCCACGTTCTAGGATTTTCAAATAGACAGATTACCAATCCAATTTCAGAGAAGGTCCCGGTCAATATAGGTACATTCGAGAAAAATCATCAATTTGTCACTTGCGACAGAAGCCCTGTTAGAAACTTGTTAGGGAGAGATTTAATGTGCAAGTTAAATTGTATAATCTATTGAGCACTGGATTGTGTGGAACTACAGATACAGGATGAAGATGTAGGATTCAAAATGATTCAGCAAAAGACAGCGGTAGGTGTGTTTCCATTAATGACAATTGAAGAATTACTTGCTGACCTGAGAGAAACTGTCAATACTGAAGTGTGGGATCTCACAGGGAAAGACATTGGGTTGATTAAAGGAGTAAAACCAGTCCAGATTGCCATAAATTCAAAGGCAGTATTAGAACCCCACTATACCACTTGTCCCCAGAAACAATTGCAGAAATTAAGCCTGTTATAGAAGACATGATACAGAAAGGAATTTTGAGATAACTAATTATAGGTTCATGCAACTCTCCGATCACAGGTTTGTAGAAACCACATGGAAAATATCAGATTGTATAGGGCCTGAGGAAAATTAATAAGATAGTTGGCCCATGTTGGCCCATGGTACAGAACCCAGCCACGATAATGTTTCCAAGTCCTTGCACTACAGAATGGTTTACTGCCATTGATCTCTGTCAGGCATTCTTTTCAGTGCCATTGCATTAAAATAGTCAGTTTCTCTTTTCTTTTGTGTTTGAGCAGAGAGTTTTAGCATGCTGCCTAGTCCCACAATTTTTAAAGATGGCTGACCGGGAAGAAGCTCCAACCGAAGGCTCCTAGGATAAGGGATTGCCTATGGCATAAACCCCTTGCAAAACTCTTCCACTGAGTCACTGCTTACCTGGAAATAAATTGAGGAATTAGCAGAATTTAAAGGCAACGTTAGAGGTGGTGAACAGTGAGACTCTCTGGAGAATGTGCAGTAATGAGTAACGGTAGAGCACTGAGAAGGATTTCTCAATCTGTGCCTTATCATAGGCATCCACCTAGCTGGTTCTCCCCTCTGGCCTGATCCCTGTTTGTGGGACAGCAGGGTGCAGCAACTGCAGGAGCAACTGCAGGAGCTCACGGACATCGCCCCTCAATCCTGAACTAGCATATGGCTTGCCTGACCCAGTGACGGGGAGAACGAGGCAGGCATATTTCTCTGAGGTGAGCCCACCGCTGACCCTTACTCTAGGATGCCTAGCAGCTCACCTCACTCTACAGCCCCAACACTGCTACTCTAGTTATGGGTGAGCAGGAATCTGACTCTGGATTCTTCAAACATCGAGGGATCCCCCACCGCGATCCCCTGCTCGAGGACAGTTTGCTGGACTGTGGGACGAGGGAGAAGAAGGTGGCCATATTTCTCAGAGGTTAACCCACCACTGCCCCCTGCTCTCAGCTACCCATTGGCTCTCCTCACGCACCCGCTCCCACTCTGCTGCTCTGGTCACAGGCAAGTGGGGAATCTGGCTCTGATGGCTTCAAAACACAGAGGGACCTCCCTCTTTGATCTCCTGCCTGTATGTGGCTTGCTGGACCCAGGAACGGGGAAAAGGAGGCGACCATATTTTCTCTAAGGTGAGCCAACCTCTGCCTCCTGCTCTTGGTTGCATCTGAGGTGGCAGTAAAACACACTAAAGTAAAATAAAGCACAGTTCCAGTGGCTCAACTCAACTCATTCGACCGGCCCCACGCTGTAGCTCTGTTTGTAGGGAGTGGGGGAAGTGACTCAGGCGGCTTTGATGGCTTCAAATGGATAGAGATGAAGGAGGAACTTTTATTTACACAAGAATGACGCCATTTTGGTGCAGTGCAGTTTGCAAGCTGTGTTGCTAGTTGCTTGCTTGGTGGTGACCAGAGGTGTCCCATTAGATAATTTTGGAATGATGTCTGCTGGGAGCAGCCTTGAGAGCGAAAACTGGCCAATTATGACTGCAGTAAACTTCATTTTCTAGGAAAGGAAGGAAAGAAAAGAAAGGAAAGGAATGGAAAGGAAATGAAAGGAAAGGAAAGGAAAGGAAAGGAAAGGAAAGGAAAGGAAAGGAAAGGAAAGGAAAGGAAAGGAAAGGAAAGAAAAAGGAAAAGGAAAGGAAAGGAAAGGAAAGGAAAGGAAAGGAAAGGAAAGGAAAGGAAAGGAAAGGAAAGGAAAGGAAAGGAAAGGAAAGGAAAGCAAGGGAGTTTACAATATGCATGAGAGCCTCCCAGAGCTTGCACACCCTATCCTTCTTGAAACAAGATTAGTTCGATATTTGATGATGTTTGCTTCAGATCTTGGTATTGTATGCCTTTATTGTTAGCTTGCATGCATACTGTGCTTTTATACATTCACCACTAAGCATTTATTGTTATCTTGCATGCTTACAGCGTTTCTATGCTTACACTAATGCTCTATTACTTGGCAGTAGAACTTAATTGTATTCCTACATTATTCTCTTGTGTGTATATTGCATTTCTATGCACATACTGATCTATATGCCTACAAGATGATTTTCACCTACCTTATGCCAATATTGGTTCCCCGTGCATACACTGTGATTTTGTTGATGCTGTTATTTTTCCGCTTACACTGTGATTTCTGCCTATCCTACCTGGTGCATGCAGTAATCCATGTTTACTCTGATACCTTACACATGCTGTATGTGTATATTGGTTATAGACGTCTCATGTCTACAGTAGAGACCCTGCTTTTCTGATGTTTACCTCCACATGTTTACCTTTGATACATTCCCATGTCATGTGTGCATATTGTGTATATAGGCCCTCTACCTACGTATGCCTACACTGTGATTTTTGCATATCCTACCTCATGCCTGCAGTAGGGTCCCTGTCTTTCTGATGTTTACTAGCCTATGTTTACTCCAATAGCTGATCTATGCTGTGGGTGTATATTTGTCCTCAAATTGCGTAGGCCTCTCTGACAGACTGGCCTACAAACTCCATCACAACCCCCAGATCCTATATACGTGACCAATAAGAACTGAAAAACTGAGCAGTCTCTCTGGTGCTTTTCAGCATTCAAGGCTCCCTCTAACTCACAGGGATTCTGCCACATCTTCTAGACGGCCTTCCTTCACCACCCATCTGACACTGGCACCCTACTCTCCCTAGGAAGGGCCCATAACTCCTCCACTGAATGACACACTGTTGCATCAGGCAACCATCTTGGAGGGCCCCCTCCACATAGGAAGGGCAATAGGCTGCCAACACTTCACCACCCCTCTGACACTGGCACCCTACACTTCCTAAGAATTCTCCACAACTCCTCCACTGAATTATATACTGCGGAATCAGGCAAACATTGCAGAAGACCCCTCCCCTAGGAATGGCTCTAAACAGCTGAAACTGCAGAAAGACACTAATGTCCACCGATGTAAATTTAAACATCGCCACATCAGGGAAAAACTGTGCCTCTAGTCTCACCACCCTCGTAATCTTCACACCATATCTACCTCAGAACTATATTGATTACATAGCCTACAGGCCATTGTATACTTCTTGTATGTACTGTCACTATGTAACTTGTGTATTTGCTGCTATTTCATTTACATATTCTACTGTATAAAATACACTTCTTTTATACAGTTACTACGTATTTTTATTTGCTCTTTATGTAACTCGTGTAATTGTTGCTATTCTAATTCTGTTGCGCTCTGTCATTTTGTGCTATACAAAACCCGATAAATAAATATACAGAGAGTCCATAGATTTTTAACCAGATCTTGAAAAAGAATCTGGTAACATTGCAAATGCCCTATAGATCAGTACTAGTACAGTATACTGATAACTTACTTGTGGATCAAAGACATAAGAAGCTTGTACACAAGATACCATTGCTTTGTTAAATCACCTGGCTGAGAATGGATAAAAAGTGTCCCCAAGTAAACTGCAGAACGTTCAGAAAGAAGTTCAATATCTGAGGCACTGAAAAAGGAGCTAGAAAGGTATCACCAGAGAGTGGAAGTAATTCTTCAGATGAATCCACCTCGAACACAGAAAGAAGTCAGAATGTTTCTGGGAATGGTTGCCTACTATGGAGAGTGGATACTAACTTTTCCTTAATGGCTAAGCCTTTACCCTGGCTGACACACATCGATGTGTCTGATCCGCTTTCACTGGACAGCAAATGTTTGAAAACCTTCCTACAGCTGAAAGAAAGTCTTTGCTATGCCTCAGCACTAGAAATGCAGATTACAGTAAGATAAAAAGTTTTTTATATTTTGAAGTGAGAGGGAGGACTGTGCTCTCTCAGTGCTAACACAGATGCATGGTGATGCTCGTAAACCTGTGGCTTATTTCTGAAAAACCCTTGAACTTGTTGCTGCAGGTCTGCTCAGCTCTTTTAAAGCCCCTACAGAAGTGAGCACGAGTCAGGAAAATAGTGAAAGCATAGTGATGGGAAACCCAGTCTATGTAATGACCCCTCACTCTGTGGAGCTTCTATTGACAAGAATAAAACCACAGCACATGGCGCATAACCGGTGAACTGGAAATGAACACAGAATGTTATCTTCTGAGAATATCATCATTAAGAGATGTCACATTTTAAATTCTGCTTCATTCCCACCTGTATATAAAGATGATGGTGGTAAAATTAAACATGATTGCCTAGATTTCACGGATTTATGCACAAAGCCTAGATCAGATATGAAGGATGAACCCCCGATTGAGCCAGATCGCATAATCTATGTAGATGGCTAATGCTTCAGAAAACAACAAAGGTACCCTGCGAGTAGCTTATGCTGTATGTACAATACATAATGTTGTTGAAGCTTCATGGCTTCAAGGGGTTACCTTAGCGCAATTTGCTGAATTTACCGGAGCATTTAGTTTAACTGAGAGATACCTTGTTTACAATTAGTCAGTATGGCTTTGGCGATGTCCATGATTTTTGGCAATTGTGTTCACAGAGAGGTTTCATGACATCTTCAGGAACCCCCACCATGCATGGGTGGCTGGTGAAATATTTATTGGATGCTCTTCAGTTGCCAATTGAAGTTGCATTTGTTGAATGTACAGCTCATCAGAGTGGGAATGGCTACACAGCCATGGGAAATAGGTATGTTGATTCAGTAATTTAGTTCTGTGCTTTGTTGGCCTGCACATTCAATGAAGCTTTCTCATGTGAGTCTGAGGAAGACACTTCTTTCTCTAGGTTGATGAAGGTGACAGATACTTGGGATGAGTTGAAAAGGGTACAAGACAATGTTTCAGAAGCAGAACAGCAGAGTTGGATTAAAGCAGGTTATGTGAAAAATGGCAATGACATTTGGATGTCTGCTTATGGAAGGTCAATTTTACCTGATAGTTTGTTGTTCCTAATGACTCAATATATGAATGGATACACACACTTAGGTAGGGACGCCATGACCAGATTGTTCCTCCAGAACTGGTTTAATCCCAGATTCAGGATCCTAGCAGAAGAACTGTGTCACAGTTGTGTGACATGTCAAATAAATGCAGGGAAAAAACACATGCTTCACCGAGTCGCATAGGGAGATCAGGCAGTCCTTTCAACAGGATGCAGATGGACTTTATCGATATGCCTGTTGGTAATGGGATGAGATATATCCTTGTGGCTGCTTGAGATGGTTGGAAGCATACCCAACCAGAAGAAATGACGGTCTTTCAGTAGCAAAAGAGTTATTACAAGAATTAATACCCAGGGATGGCATGCCAGTTTCTTTGCAATCAGATAAGGAGACTCACTTCAACAACGAGGTTCCGAAAATGATTTGCACAACATTGCAAATTGAGCAAAGACTATGTTGCAGTTATCAACCTGAAGCCTCTGGTATAGTTGAGCAGATGAATGGGATTATCAAGCCTCGTTTAGCAAACGTTTCTGCTTCAACATCACTGGAATGTCTGGATGCTGTACGATTGATGCTGATGAGTATTTAAAGTATCTCTGACACTGATCTTTTGCTCCATAAAATACTGATGGGCGGGCAATGAGGTTGCCCGCTGTCCGTGCAAATGCACTGTTAAACATCACAGGTGATATGATACTCAACTACTGCAAAGGATTGGATGATGTGGTGCATTATGTTTTTATCAGGTTGTAGCTGTAACGAAAGATTCACACCAAAAACATTGCCACAACCTCAATCCTGGTGTTTGGGTTGTGATCAAGATGCACGTTTGGAAGAACTGTTTGGAGCCGAAGTGGAAAGGCCCCTTCCATGTCATTCTATTCACTAATACTATTGTGAAGTGTGGCAGAGTTCCATACTGGGCCAATGCATTGCACACCAAGAAGATGAGAAATGTCGAAGAAGAAATTGTGCTCTTTCATCCTGAACCAAAACTTTGGTGACTGCACCACGAAAAGCTGTAAAACTGTGTGGCACAGTGGTACCAGCATACCACCTGCAGCAAGGAAAAGAAAGGGGTGAAAAAGCACAAATTGCACCAATTCAAGAGCCCGTCATTACACCGGGTGGCACTGGGATCTGTAACAAACTAGAAGCATCGACTGATCCTCAATTTGGAAACGTGACTGAAACAACATCAGTACAGCAAGACGATCTGGGTGGAGGAACAAGTACTGGATGGAGAAGAGTCATCCATGAAGTTGAATAGCCTCAGACTTGTAGACAAGGAAGACTGAAACATAGTTTGTCAATTGATCAAATTCCAGTCACAATATCAGAAGAAACAGAGACAAGTGATTAAAGTGATTTAGGAGAAAATCCACAAAAGCTGAGATCGAAAAGAATAAGAGTACCTTGTCGGAGGTATTCAGCACCTGAATGAACTTACTATCTGAATGAAGTATTAAATGTCACAATCTGGATGATGTGAGATCTGGACTGTTTGAACCTCTGTAACACCATCAGAATAAGCAGTGTGGGATAAAATATATTTGACAAAAATGAACTGTGCATTTACAAAGAGACTGTGTAAAGTTAAAGGTAAGGTATATGAAAAACAAAAGACTGACAGTGATCATTTCAAATTGTTTTATTTTACAGAAGATTAACCAAGGCCCGAGTCTGCAGTAGAAGAATAGGGAAAACATTTTTAGAAGAATACAGAGTAGGTTTAAGGATTGTCTACAAGAAGATTGCTTGTTGAAAACTAATCATTTAAAGAAGCAGCTTGAAATAAAAAAAAGCTGCTTTTTGAAATTTAACTCTGTACATCTACTCTGCTTCCAGAGAAAACATGTATTGAAATAGATGTAAATATATTATGTGTTCAATCTTCACAATATCAATTATTGTGATTACTATAGTATTAGTAGGATATTATTTAACTCCGGAAAAAGGTTTTAGAAATGCAAACATAACAAAAACACACATATAACGGAATGATGAAGAGAAATTGAAAGCCACTTTTGTCACCTTGAGGAATACTCAACAAACATTTAATCTAGGTTAGTACAGGAATACACACACGCCATGGGAGCTAAGGACTTCTATCTCTGCGCTCATTTGCCATCATCAGCATCAGAAAATGTCACGTATTACCACATGCCACTATCTCATGGACTCTCATGTATATTACTTGCATTTATATATGGGCTAGAGCACTTTGAATATATCTCTTCTAATTATGACTTAATACTTTCTAGAGTACTGTTGATAAAAATCATGAATTTACATTCACAAAGTAAAGAAATTGATAGTTTTGTATTATTTTATGCCACATAGACCTATAGATAGTGTTAAGTCTTATCAAAACAATTTGACCTGTTTTTGAACCATTTTATTATGTTGTTAGAAGAGGAAAACACTAATATGGGATGTAGTAAAGACAAACATAGTGATGTCATCAAAACTGTTGGAAGAAGGAAGACGATGAATTTAGAAAGAAAGTGGTTTATCCAAAACTAAGATTAGACACTCAACACAAAGGGAAAGTTTGTGTTTACAGTAGAAAGACATCAAATGAACCAGACTTGTGGGAATTAGTAGTTGTGAACCCACATTTGAATTAATGGGAGATACATGGCAACTTTTACAAGGAGAGGAATCTGCAATTATGAGAGTTTATTTTGTTCGCAGAAAAAATGCTTATTTGCTATTACCTGCTTATTGGGAGGGTTTTTGATATTTAGGGGTGCTATTTCATAAAATTTACCATGTGACTAGTATAGATGCTTTAACAATAACATCAGCACACAGACACACCCGTAGTGTAGAAAAGGGAGCTCAATTAGTGGGAGATATTTTCGGAGTGATCATCCGACCTGTAGGAGTCATACTAAATGAAGAAAAGATAAAAAAAGACTGTCAACTGTTGACAAGCTGACAACATGCACTTTTGCAGCTTTGCTGGTAGTAAACACTGAGCTGATTGCCATACGCTCAATGGTTTTACAAGATGTTTTAGCATTAGACATTTTACTCACAGAAAAAGGTAGAATCTGCAAGATGCTTAGTTTAAGCCATTGCTGTTCCTACATACCTGATGAAAGTAACAAAATAGAAGAATTTACAAAAAACATTTCAGACTTGAAACCTGAGTTAGAAGAGTTAGAAACATCCAGTGTGTTAGAAAATTTGGAGAAAGGATTTTACCCAATTGGAAATAGGATTGCGACAACCGTAGGAGGTATTTTAAAGACTATACTTATACCAGTACTAATAATAGGGCCTTGCTTGTTATGCTTGTTTGCTCTATTTAAAAGCTGTAGATATTACTTAGGACATAATTATGGGTTTGGTGGTGCGGGACCGCACACTCCTGCACCGCCAAACCCATGTTTGAACCACCCACAAGTTTAGGAGTTTTCTGCTGTCTGGCAGGCGGTTCTTTGGCACTCCCAGGGTGGTGCCGATAGGCACAACAATGGGAACGTAAAAATCAATACCTGCACGTCATGGACTGCTGTAGTCCATGCCGTGCAGGTACTGGTGTGCATGCACACAGGGGGCACATGTTGTGCCTACATGTGTATCCACATGGGGTGAGGCACAAGAGGTCCCTGTAGGGCTCCTTTGTTTACTCTCTGCCACACTTTCCATGGCGGGCCATGGAAAGTGTGGCAGTGAGGAAACTCGTAATGTGCTTAGTGGTCCCTGTCAAGCTTACTGCAGGCTAAAAAACGCTGAGGTGGTCCCAGGGCGTTTTAACCGCCCTGATCCTAATAGGGTGGTCGGAAAGCCATCACCGTCATGCCCTCACAAGTCTGGTGGTCCGTTGTCTGCCAGACTCATAATTAGCTCCTTACACAAGAAAGGGAACGTAAATTAATAAAATATTTTAAACAGGTTTAACACTGAAGCATGAACAATGCCTATAGAAAGTCATTGAAATTTGAAACTTTAAAAAGAAAGAGAACGGATTCAACAGATGAGAGTGCCTTTTGAACAGAACTTAGATGTGAATTCATGATAGTGTGATGATAAATATGTCCATCAGATGAGGAATTAATAGAGTCCGATTATTATTATGGAAAAGAAATTAACTTAGAAAGCTAAGTTTACAATAAAGAGTGTAAAGTATAACGTTGAATTGACATGCATTTATAATGTGCTGATTTGAAATAGGCTGTCATAGTTATCCGTGTAGGCCTTAGAAAGGCTATGAAGCAAGCTTTATTCAGCTAAAAGTGAACTTAATATTAATGAAATGT
Source organism: Lissotriton vulgaris (assembly GCF_964263255.1). Classification (NCBI taxonomy): domain Eukaryota; kingdom Metazoa; phylum Chordata; class Amphibia; order Caudata; family Salamandridae; genus Lissotriton; species Lissotriton vulgaris. The sequence continues at coordinate 976,353,347 of NC_141696.1, read as the reverse complement.
GCAAGACTTGATTTAGAAGCTTGACCCTGATAATGGCATGCTTAGAACTATTGTCATAACTGCAGAATATTCCAGTTTTGCCAAAATGTATTACTGTAATTAGCAACTTTTAATTCTTGAATGTCATGGACTCCCTTTTTTCCTATGTTTTATATAACTTTTGATTAGAATAACTTCTGCATTTTAAACAATAATGTTTGATTCGAATTAGAAAGAATGCTTAATCTAACAGTGATTTTGCCTTTTAGTTAGAACTTAAGTTTAGTGTTCTTGCAGTGAAACAAGTTATGATGTAAAAGATCAATTGGTGTTTAAGACCTATGGGAGCCAAGCCTGATGCTTCTAGAATCTAACTACGCAAGACTGTCTGTAGCTAACCTAGTGATAAAATGTATACACCATATGTATTTCAGTCGGAATGGAGGAGCTGAACCTGTTTACCAAACGCCCCTGTTACCCCATTGGCCAGTAAAGAAAGGAGCTTGTTACAATGTTGCAACATGTGTTCTTGACTTTTATATTAGTGCTTGTTCCTAGGTAATATCAAGTTAGATTCTTTGGGCGCTCTTGTCCCAGGCCCTGACACTTAACAGTTGTGTTACTGCTGTTACTGTTTTCTCTCTCATCCTTACTTTGCTATTTCACTTGACAAAGTGCTCCTGCAACCGTATGCTGATCTAATTGTATTTATTGAGGCTCGGCTGCGTCATATGACCTATACTCTTTATCGGAAGTTCTGCTTCTTTAATTTGGCTTTGAAGCTATATGCTCCTTTAATTTCACTCTTTTCCTTGAATCTGAACGCTTCATGGGTTCTTGAAATCTAAAACTCTGATAATGATCTATAGAATAGAGAACGTATTCCTTTATGGAACATGCTTAATGTAAATTATATTTTTATGTTTTATTCTAATCATATTTTCTTTGATGAGATTTTTGTAAACCTATTTGATTTATGGAATAACTGAAATAAAAAAATAACTTTACTAATCTCTTTATAAGAAATAAAGTGTTGAAAATACAATACAACTCTCATCATTGACTAAACTTAAACGGTTAATGAAATGTAAGTTTGCAATGTCTCTTTTGCTTATTGACTCTTAATGCAACATTCCAAGGGCCATCATTGAGAAGAAAAAGGATTGTGTGCGGCAAACAGAGCTAATCCTACAAGGTGGAAAATTGCTCCTAATAAGGAATTTAGGGCCCAATCCGAGCTACAGTATCATAAGTACTAAACGAGACAGAAGAAAGAGGATGTCTGTGAGTCAAACCTCACAATATAAGGACTGGAATGAGGAAAACAGAATAGAAGGTGATGAAACAATTATGCACAAACTTGCCGTTTTTGTATGATTCATACTTGCCTATAATGACTAAAAAAATTAAACACCAAGTGCTATATTTGTACCTTTCCACGGATCATTGTAAAATTACCAGTCCAGGATATTTAACACTACATTTTCATATGCCCTACCCAGAATAACTCTCAGTAACCAATCAGAATCATCCTAACACATGTCCCATTCATAGTTTTCGGAGGGCTTACTGTCTTAGTATCATTCCGAAACCCCTCTCGGTAGCCCAAACCTTTCTTCACCACATTTAGGCCCAGATTTCCCACAATTTGATGTAGCACAACTCAGCAAGACACTTTACTGCACTATGTCAATAGGAGAGTGTTAGAATGCACCATATATACCAAGATTTGGCACTTTCCTGCTTTCTCCGTGAGCTGGGGCACTCAGTGCAGCCCAGCCTTAATGCCGGCACCCTTGCGCCATGGTGCAAAGGTGCCTGCATTCCAGGCACTATTTTTTTTTTGTGCAGGAAGAGACACCGTCCTGCACAAAACCAATCCTTAATGGCATTTTCCTCTTGCTGAGTGTTCTGCAGAATGCAGCGCACTTAGAAAGAGGAAAAAACAATGAGAAATAAGGACATTTTCCCATGCTGTGCCTGTATTGGGAAGGCATAGCATTTTGATGCCTTACCAAGTTTACTTGTCTCTTTAAATGTGGGACTGCACCAAAATACATAGATGGGTGCATGGGAAGACCCAGTCTCCCCCATGGAGAATGCATTACAGGCGCAGAAAAACGCAAGGCAGGGACTTGTGCTGCCTTGCGTTACTCCAAATTTTCCAAGCAATGAAGGGCCATGCAAGGAGGCCTTGTATAACTTAGCAAATCTAACTTAAGGAGTGTGTTACCCTTTTGTCACCCTACGGGATGCAACGGCATATGAAATCCTATGATAAATCTGGGCCTTAGTGATCAGGGGCCAGATGTACGACCGCCAAAATAGTGCCTCGCAAATTGCGAGTCTTTTGCTACTCACAATTTGTGAGGAGCTATTTAGGATGTACAACAGTGTGTAACACACAGTTAGCGATTTCAATTGGGGTCGCAAATAGAAAGGCTCATGAATATTAATGAGCCTCCCTCAATTTGCGGCCCCATTGGGAATGGCAGGCCCTCCCAGGTATAGTGGCCTGCTGGGCTCAGCAGACCACCATGTCTGGGACTGTTTTTAAATAAAGCAGTTTTTTTTTCAAATGCAGCCCGTTTTCCTTAACGCCTTAGCTGTGGCCGTTATTTTGGTGCAGTGCTGGGCATTCCAAAGAGTGGGCGGGGCCGCGTCGACCGTTGAACGTTCGCAGCACAAGCCACGTAGTGCTCCGAACGTTCAGTGGCCCACGGCAGCAGCTATGAGGTTAAAGGAAAACGGGATGCATTTAAAAAATTTAATTAAACGTTTTTGTTTCATTTTTTAAGGGCAGACAGTGGTCCCTGGGACCAGTGCCTGCCTTTTAAAAATATTTTCCCTTGCGTTTGCAAAGGGGAAGGGGTCCCTCTTGAAGAGGGTGGTAATTTGCGAGTGTTTTGCGCCCGTAATTGCGCACACCAAACATCTGTACATAGGGTTGCGCATGCTATTAGAAAGGGAATGCCCCTTTCTAATAGCGAGTCGCAAAACCCTATTTTGCGAGTGACAAAAAAATGCGACTCGCAAAATATGGTTTGCACATACCCCATGCCGTACATCTGGCTCTAAGTGAGATCTGGGCAGTCAAATCGAAGATTCTTTTCTATGTTTTGATAGGAAATCGGCCCATTTTTGTAGTGGAGCAATTTTTGTTTCTTCCAATGTCACTTTTTGGCGACTTAAAATAGAGTAGACTTGTGCCTGATTCACTTTTCGGTGAATCCTTTTACTGAACGCTAATGGTAACCAACCCGTGTTTCCGAGATGTGAAGTATGGAGCACATGCCCTAACTCAAGAAATTATTGGATTACTGCAGGAGCCGTTGACAGAGCGACTTGAATGGGATCGTGGTGCGGTTTTTCAAAAGTTGGGATGTTTTCTAATGTTTTACGCGGTTAATTGCAGACAGGCATATGCAACATTTTGCAAAGTATTCTTCTCTAAAGCACAACTTGCAAATTAAGCAACATATCTAATGTGGTGCATAAAGAGGGTAAAATACTTCACCTGCGCCGAAGAAAGAAATGTCCGCGGCCTAGGTAATCTGGGGGAAATAAAGATCAAAAACGGATTCACTACCTGACACTTTACAGGAGCCTGTTGGTTTTAACATACTGTCCCCCCAGAGGTGTACCGTGATGCTTTCTACCAACAGCAAGTCTAAAGGACTTGGAAGAAAATAGTATTTAATTCATTCATCAGTGGGAAATGGGTAGAGGCCATGACAATGAAGAGATGCCTGCGCCTCGACAGATCACGTGCTGGCAGCATAAAGCTCTTTCTCCAAAATCAACCTAGAAGGCATACATAATTTTCTTTTTAATTAGCTGTTTGAAAGAAACATCATCCACTTGAAAGAGAATAAATTAACCCGCAACTACAGTAAAGGAAGACTGCAAATGACACCTAGGGTTCCATGACATCACCTGGTTCAGTAACTCAGGGTCTCTTAGCAGGGAGTTCAGGGGATTCTCAGTGGCTTTTGGACGATATTTCGGAATGCTTCTCACTGTATTTATGATGAAAAAAAATGAAAAAAAGACCAGTGATAAAACATCGCCAAACTAAAATGAGCCCCCTCACTACAAGTTTTAATTATTCTCAAATTAAACAGCATGTGCTCTGATCAAGTGGCACATTGCTCCGTCTTCTTTCATTTTTCAGTCTTGCACGTTTATTTTCCCACCATTAAAATGATGGAAGGGAATGCTTGAATAAATGAGAACCACCATCATTTGCCCAGGGTGTATTCTATTCCAAAGTGTTTTCTGTCTACGTGTGCTGCAGGATGCAGTACACGTAGAAAGAGGAAAGAATGAAAAGAAATAAACATATTTCTCCTCGTTACTCCTCACCTCGGGAGGGGTATGGATTTGGCACTTCCCCAGGTTTACATGATTTTGTCAATCTGAGGCAGTGTCAAACTCCATGGGTGTTGCTAGGGAAAATGCAAAAACCACAGTTGATGGACAGAATGCAGAACAATGTCATACATTCACCCCAGTACAGAGATCTGGGCCTAAATCCATTGTTTTTTTGCACTCCACACCACCCCAGTTCAGACATGGCCAAATGCAAATCAGTCTGACCCTGTGCCTCATGGGAACAGTCGAGCCCGAACTGCCAAGACATGTCTTTCCTGGACCGGATTCAAGCATCCTAGGACCGGTTTCTGGCTATCAGCCGTCTTCAGCCAGGATAGCTTGACTCCAGTGGTGTGGAGAGCATGGGACTCACGTCGGAGCATACCCATCCCACTCGGGGTGACAAATGCAAAAACCACAGTTGATGGACAGAATGCAGAACAATGTCATACATTCACCCCAGTACAGAGATCTGGGCCTAAATCCATTGTTTTTTTGCACTCCACACCACCCCAGTTCAGACATGTGGTTTTTGCAGGTGTTGCTAGGGAAAACCCATCAAAACGCCCATGGGATACATCCCGGGTGAAGAGTAAGGCAACACAAATTATGAAGCCACAAATATCCTCGCAGGGTGGCTTTGCGTGGCGTCATAAATTGGATTGAGAGGCCTGCGTCAAGCATATACCACTTTACATGGTGCTGACGTGATGCAGGGCTCTCATAAATAAGCCCCTGAGACCTTGTGTCACAAATGTACCACTTTACGTGGTGCAAAAGTGACTCAGGGCTCTCATACATAAACCCCTGTATGCCTAAACTTTTCCACACCATAGATCCAAGCGTATCTTGCCACTGTTTCTTTTGTATCAATTCATTATTCTGCATGAAATTTGGTATATATGTTTTATATATTTTATATGAATTATGTTTCATCTTTCGGTGTCGTGGTATTAGTTAATGTTTACATGAATCTGTATTCTGGTCTCCTGCCTGCCTGTTGAAGTGTGGATGGTTATCTTTCAAATGAACAGAGGTAGATGGCAAGCTGGAGACTGGAGTGGATGGAGTTTCAGTTTCTCTGGTAATAAACCTTGTTTTATCTTAATCTTGCTGGTCCTGCCTTATGTGGATCTCACCAACTTCAGATATGGTGAGGAGGATGGGATCCTTGAATTGATTGTGGACAATCTGTGCATTTTGAGAGATTTGCTTCTTTTTACATCTATTAGAAGAAATGGAAACTTCAACACATGTGTCCTGCATCTTAGGAGTGCATGAAGGATGGACAGGCATACCTGTTTCTGCTAGGCTGCTTTTTGAGGTGCTGTCCTGAATACATTTTGGTCATTATGGGACATTTTAGTGTTTTTGCCTCACATCTTGCACGAGCCAATCTGAGGTGCGCTTCAGTGGTTGTGCAGGCTCTCGCCCCAGCACATGTGCTCACCTGAGCTTTCGGTTGCTTGTTTCCAAGCGATTCTCAGCCTTATTATACGTGCCTGCCTCCTCCTAATGGATTATGTCTGCATCACCTTTTGGAACTCTTGTGATTGTCATTGGCTGCAGCGCTTGAGAGATGTCCAACAGCATCTTTGGAAACTATCATGTTCCATACAGTGGGGCACACTGCTATTGGCTGTGAACTATTTGCATCCTTTACGTTCAATGGCCAGCTATCGCAGCGTGAGGTTGTTGTTGTGCACGCTACTTGTGGTGTCATTGGCTACATTGCAAACATCTTGTTCAAGGTTTATTGATCAGCGGCCACAGCGTGTGAGATGTGGCACTTAGTCGAGCAGTGTGACCTGCGCAGCTGACATTTGTGCAGCGGTTGTTCCTGTCCAGGGGCGGCAGCGCGCCGCCCCCTTTAAATTCAGTAAAAACAAAGCAATCATAGCAATGCTTATATGTTACTTTTAGTTTAAAAAAAATCCCCTTGTAAGTTTCTTTAACGAGGGGTACTGTCTGCCCCTCACCGGTGTTATTGCTGGATACATGACTTGACTTTAACTGCATGCGTTAACTAAGTTGTTCTCCTGGGCGGGCCCAAAGTTTAAGTATTTGCCAGGCTGACAATATCACAGCCCTGAGGCCTGTGAGGTCATCAGCTCAGCAAAGACCTAGCATCAAAGCCCAGTCTTTATCCACGGATGGTGTGGAGGTAAAGTTAGCCCCGGGCATTTTTGATACAAGCCCGGTTTCCCTAAGCTTTAACTTCAATCATCAGGAAGTGGAGAGCAGTCACCACACCCTTTCCCAACTCATTACATGGTGCGGGGTGGGACCCCACCACCCTATGGCGTCTTCGAAAGGGGTGGGGCAGGTGGAAAGCCAAGAAATGGAGTCCCCACAGACTCTACTGATAGTAAGGCGGTAAATCCTGGAGTGGACGTCATTTTATGAACACTGCGTTTGTGTCTTTGTTGAGCCAGCCACATGATATGCTGCAGTGCTGACTGCTAGTCCTAATAGCTGCTTGCGCACAGCACTGAAGGTTGCTGTTGGGACTCGTGGACATCGTGTGTTTTGTGTTCTCCAGCCCAGGTAAGAATAAAATAAAATATATATCTGCTGGGCCCTGGCCAGGTCCATTTATTAGTTGTAATTAAACAAATGAAACGTGACCTGAAAAAAGAGACTCAAGAAGCCAAACGCAAACACAACGAGCAGCTCTGGACCAAAATGCTCCATGCAAGCCGACAACAAAATTCTAAGCAGTTCTGGGCCCAGATTAATGTCCTATCTAACGGAAAAAATTGGCACTTCAACTCTGATATAACCGAGCATGCATGGCGAGATCACATAGAAAATATATATAATTCACAAACGGCCCCCAGAATAATCACAGAAACCGAAACAGGGAAGGCGGTACAAAAACACCATAGTACCATCAGCGAGATCCCAACAAGAGAGCAGAGGAAGGTAAAGACACCGCAACAAACCTCGCAGGCCCCACATTATATGACCAGCAACTTGTACCAGAAACATCACAGCAACCCACAAGAAAAACATAAGGAAGGAAAATTGCAGCAAAAACATCTGGAAACATCAGGGTCAGACCAATCAGTTGTCGACAGCCAGATCTCACAAAAACAAATAATGTGTATTATAAAAAAGCAGAGATCAGATGGGGCGCCGGGACCCAATGGTCTGTCAAACGCCCTATTTAAAAAAGACTCACAATTTTGGTCCAAACATCTGGCCATACTATTCAACAACATTTTGGAATCCCACACAATCCCCGACTCCTGGCGAGGAAGCATATTGCACCCAATATTCGAATCAGGGGCTCGTGCAAATCCCTCAAATTACAGGCTGATAGCCCTTATAGATGTTGAGGCAAAAATCTACGCAGCAAACTTGCTTAAGGACCTAGAAGATTGGGTGGATAACACCAAACTGATCCCCAACACACAGACAGGTTTTCGAGCCGGAATGGGCACTTTAGCAAATATTTCCGCCATCACACTTCTGGCCAGTCAATCCATCACAAATTCCAAAGTATTGTATGCATGTTATGTGGACCTCAAGGCGGCCTTCAATAAGGTACCTAGACAAGCCTTGTGGGCAAAAATGGAATCTTGGGGCATACCAACAAATTTATTGAATGCAATCATTGACCTCTATTCGAAAACATGGGTTCAAATAAAAATGGGAGATGGTCAAAGTCTAACAAGCAAAATTACTACCATCAACGGCCTAAAACAAGGGTGCGTTTTGGCCCCCTGTTTATTTAATATATACACAGCCGACCTAGACAACTACCTACGTTCAACATTAGTGGATCCTCCTAAACTGGGGAATGTGAGAATAGCAAGTTTACAATATGCAGATGACATAGTGTTGCTCTCCCAAACACCCCGCGGCCTACAACGACTAATAAATAAATTGGCAGAATACATAGACGTAAACCAACTACAGATAAACTTTAAAAAAACAAAGGTCATGTGTTTTTCCAGTCCAAAGAAAAAAATACCAAAATTCATTTGGAGAATTAACAGCAACAGTTTGGACCGCGAGGAGACATACAAGTATTTGGGACTGACTTTGGATAGTCATCTTAATTACAAGCAACACCAAGAACATCGGAAAACAAAAGCTAAACAATTATTGTTTGCATTTAAAACTTTGCAAAAAAAACTCAGAGACAGTTCCACTACTCACTTATTAAAGGTTGTGGCATCAAAATTTTTACCTGCAATTACATACGGCTCTGAACTATTAAATGCAAAGGATGCAACATCCTTGAATATCGCCCAAACAAGTCTCTTCAAAAAACTGTTTAACATCCCACGCCATATCTCACAAGACCGGATAAGACTTGAATTCGGGGTAAAGAATCAGACCATGGCAAGACAGGGAGCACTGGTCAAATATTATTGGAGAATGCGAGCAGCAGAGGACGACTCCCTGGTACATTGCTGTTGGCTGGAAGTCGAAAAGCAATCAAAACTGACCAACTCGATTCATTCGTTCCTAAAAAAATCAATTGAGGCTTTAAAGTTTGAGGAAGTATGGCAAACAACACCGTCCTACTCAAAGTTTAAACAATTGGTCAACAAAACAGTTAACCAAATGTCCCAAGACCAGGATAAAGCCACGCTGTCCAAGAAAACAAATGCATGGACGGTGCTCCCGACATATAAAAAGCTAAAGCCCCAACCATACCTTCTGGAACACTTCGCAAACCGAATGAAACAGCAATTAATTGTACTGAGATTGGGAGTGTACCCTACCAAAGATTTAACTCCTAAATGGAAACGCACCTGGCCCTCAATGGATTGTCGCCTTTGCGGACATGGTGATGAATCAGTGCTCCACCTACTCTGTATTTGCCCGGCACTATTACCCGAACGGAAAAAACTGCTGCGGCCGTTGCTGAAAAAAGAGCAGATAAGGACATGCAGATCCGCAGTAATAAAATGTTTAGGAGGGTCAACAGTGCAACTGGCATGTAAATAACTAAAGTTTTTAAGACTCGCTGCAAAAGCGCTAGAAAGGAAAGATATAGAACTTGATTCAGAAAATGCTCAGACATTCACTCCAAAGCAAACATAAGCAAAAGAATCAGACTCCTCAAGCCAGATCAACTCCATAAGACTAATAGGCATTAACCGTACTATCTTCCTTTACTTATCCATGTTTTAACAATCAAATGTTTTAATTGGAATTTTATCAACTAACTAGTGTTTACAGTTTATACATGAATTTTAAATCGCAAGTGTTTATGTGTTTTTAGCGGTTAATCCGCTCTTTGTATGATTTAAACCAAATCAAATAAAGTATTACTTACTTATCATAGTTGTAATTGGGCTCAAGTTTAGTCGATGGACTGACACCAGGATACATCTTGATCTTGGAAGGCCTGTACAGGGTGTAGGGGTGGGAGCTTTCCCAAGCCTGTGGGGGGAGTACATCAGCATATTGCTTCAGGACAGGACTATGAATGTATGGGAGTTAGTAGGTATAGCGTGAGGCGTGGCACCACTCTGTTCACAGCTGGGAAACTTAACAAACAGTTAACATATTTAAAATGTGTCCATGCATAACCCTTGGCATGGTTACTTTGCCTTACATACAGAGACAGTTTAATTCGTTTTTATGAAATGAGAAGAATGGGCTCACTGTCCACTTCTCTTTTAGTGTTGTTTTCCATCTGCCTAGGAATAACTATTTGTAAAGCCGTCCTGTAAGCATTTGGGTTGCAACAGGCTCTTTGTCAGTTTTGTTATGGTGTGCTACTGATGTAATGTAGGCCAACCATGCTGACATTGCAGCATTCACCTCCTGCCTTCTTTCTTTTTGCGTTAGTCAGTGCTGCTGGGAAATTAGCTCCAAGGCCCCCTCAAGGCTTGCCGCTGCCCTCCGGTGCCCCTTCCGCATCTCATTGCTTCACCTGCCTGCTCCTGGCTGTACCAGTGAGTACCATTACAGTTGCTCCGGTCCATGCAGCTAAGTGAATAGCCCCAGTTACATTCTCACAGACAATGGTGTGCAGTTCACCTCATCTGACATGGAGTCATTTTTAAAGCAAACGTGAATTTCTCACAAGAAATGCTCATTGCACCTCCCAGAAACAAACAGCATGATCGAGAAATGTGACACCATGAAAGAGCCTATCCAGATTTCTAACTCCTGTGGCGAGGATTGGGATGTTGGGATTTTAGACAGGGTTTTGGAGTACAGGTTTACAGCCACGGCCCATGGAGGGAGTTTCGTGGGGCAGAGAGATGGGGCAGGGGAGGGGCAGGGTGGGGCGGTACTAAACACCGGAATATGGATTACTTACCTCCAATTATCCATATTCCGGTGTTTAGCACCCCCCAGCCTGCCCCTCCCCCGCTCCGGCTCTATGCCCCACGGAACTCCCTCCACGGGCGGCGGCTGCAGGTTTACCTCTCATTAAACCACAGAAATCAGTCCTTTTGAAATGTTTCACAAACACAAGCCTAACACCAAAATGTGTCCTTCTAGAGGCGGGGTTTTAATGGTCAAAGTGTAATTAGTGAAAAGGCGATAGAGGCAAGTAGATTCAGGGACTGCTTGCATGTGACAAGAGGAAAATTAACTTTGATAAGTGCAAGGCAGCGAAGGATGTTAAAGAGGAGGCAGGTGATCTAGTCAGAGTTAAATTACCAAACAAAAATCAAAAGGGAATGTATTTCATTAATCCTCTTCAGGTTATCAAAGTGTTCAAAGGTGATGCTAAATTGGAGGAAGGTTGAATATAGAACGTAAAGGAGTAATTGCTTTCTGCTTTTATGGGAAACTGATCTGTATTTCTTATTGTTCGTTTGTTGTTTTGGGAGGAAATGTGTGTGATATTTGGTATATGCGTTTTATATACTTTATATGTATTATCTGTTTCATTTCATGAGTTATTGTTTACTTTTTAATATGCATTCCGGTCTCCTGCCTGCCTGTTGGAGTGTGGAATGTTATCTTTCAAAAGAAGAGGATTGGATGGCAGGCTGGAGACAGGAGTGGATGGAGTTTCTGTATCGCTGGGAATAAACCTTGTTTTATCTTAATCTCGCTGGTCACCAACTTCACAGTTTTCATAACAGCAGACACATTAAACCGTTCGCCACGGCGCAAATTCCACCGCAGTGCGGGGGGGCTAGGTTCTGGGTGTGGCGCCGCGGTGCTCATGACGGCTCCCGGCCATCATAAATCATGGTGGGCCTATGCTCATGACGGCCGGGAGACGCCCGAACTCAGCCCATTGATTAATTCTCGTGCACAGGCGGGGAATTAACAGTGTGTGGGCGGAGCAGCAACTTTCGGACGGCTCCCGGCCGTCATGAGCACACGCCTACCATGACTCATGACGGCCGGGAGCCGTCATGAGCACTGATGTGGTTAAAGTGAATGGCATACAGCAGCATTATCAACACAAAGCCGCTACATATGGTAAAGCAAATATCCACTCTGTTTACATTCCCACTGGGAACAAGGTGGATGAGAAATTTGCCACTTAGTGACCGAGTAACCCGGCTGTCAAGCTCTAAATCAGGTCCTTCCATCAAAGCAAACAAATGTAATTTGCAAATGTTTTAATGTTTAAATAGCATTGCCATCCACTTGACCACATTTTACTAACTTTTTCTATTGTTCCCACACCTTAGAAAACACATATATTTCATGATTGCACATGTTGTCAGTAGACTCAATTCCAAAATGCCTGTGTTTTCCTATCCAGCTGCTGATGTATCATTAAATTAAAAGATCAGCCAAATACATCTTGCCAGAAAACAATTGATGCTAATTTGACTGCATCTTCCTAAAATATTTGTCTGCACACACCAGGGATAAAGGTTATTTCAGGGTACAGTGCAAAATATGTGGAGATGCACTGTGATACATCATCTACCAACAGGGATCTGGTTAAATAAATGTGGTGAATATATGATTATGATTTTGAAAAACTGGGGGAACAGCTGGAAATTCCTTTTCACAACAGTGGAATGTTGAGAGCTCAACTGACGGCAATGGAGTGTCTCAGAGGCCAGTAATATACTATGTCATTACTGTGTTGAATTCTGGACAAATATTGAGGTGCAAAGTATAGACACCAGAATATTATTCAATATTTACTTCCAAATAAATTTGAGACCAACTTAGATCCTATCAAATTTCCACCCTGATAGCATTTGTAGAGAATGTATTAATCGGGATAACATGAACCATTGACACAAACTAGAGGATGTAGTTTTGGTCAAAGATATTAATCTTCAGGAATTCTTCTACTGCATCCAAACTATGCTTTTTTCAGGGCTTTGTTCTTTAAAAGTGTTGCAGATATGCATGAAAATAACACAGTAGACAGCGAATTACTGTTCCTGATGTTAAATACTCAGAAGTAAGCCCCAAAATACAAACACTTGTAAAGGATGTGGGGTTCAACATTTAATGCATAAAGTGGCACTATTAAATTATGCATATCACAGCACAGAGTGGAACATATAACCCCCTAATCATTCTGCACACAAGAGGCAGCAAAATAACATGGCCATTGATCTGGTAAAATAGACACCTTTAATCAGTTCTGGTAACACAGCAAGTCAGTGTTGATAGCAGGCAGTGCTTCACTATCTCCGTGGCCCTGTACCTCTGTGTTTCATTCTTATGCCTTCAACTACATCATGTAATACTTCATGTGGGAAATTGGATTAATCTTATAACGTAATTATTTGTAAAGCGCACGTTCACCTAGAAGGGCATCCTAGCACTGAGTAACAGATGTTTATTGTTGCCCAACTCAAGGGTACTCATTATATCGACCTCAGAAGGATAAAAGGCTGAGTGGCCCTGCTGAGTTTCGAACCTTTGACCATGAGGGAAACCACAAATACCTATAGTGGGTGCATCAGTCCACTAAGCTGCCTGACCTGGCTACTGAAGAAAGAGGTCATAATATTGATATAAGTTGCAACTGCGCTCCCACATATTCCAAACCAAATATATCCTATAAGGCAAACTGGGTTCAGGGAGGAATATATAACTCACCCTTAGTACCTGACTCAATCATGAAGACTTCCCTTACACAGTAGCAGCTGGCATGTAACAAGGGTGGGGGGCACAACAACAAAAAATAATAATAAAATAAACATACTTCCCTTTCTTCGCAGTGTGACGTCCTCCTCCCTCAGGTGCCTTCAGGAAGCTTCTAATGCAGGAAGCTGCCCTACCCAATCCTGGTGCTGCTTTTACAGCATGAAATCAGTGCCAGGATTGGATAGAGAAGGCTCTTCCAGCGCTCCTAAGAGGCCTGGAGGCCTGTGTGTTCTCTAACCTAGCTATCTGGGACAGCTAGGTTCGAGAACTTTAAAATTATCATGTCTGGATGCCCATCCCAAGATAGCTGGCCAAAGCGACATCCACATTTTAAAGTGAACATCTCCCTACTGCTGCCACTCGGCAGCACTGGTCCCGTCCTGACACTTAGGGCCATATTATCAAGAAAGGGCGATACATTATCGCCGCTTTTATAAGAAGGAAACTGCCGCTAAAGCGGCGATAATGGGCTTGATAATATGCCCTTGTGAATTCCCATAGAAGCCCAGATTCTGGTGTTAACCTGGGCTTCTATGGGAATTCACAAGGGCATATTATCAAGCCCATTATCGCCGCTTTAGCGGCAGCTTCCTGCCGATAAAAGCAGCGATAATGTATCACTCTTTCTTGATAATATGGCCCTTAGTCCAGGATGAGTTGCTGAAAAATAAAATGGTGATAAATAAACTTTATTACCTTTTTATTTTACAGCTCTGAGACTTGTGGGGCGACACTCCTCCACTCACTGGTGGAGCCGCCCCTGCAAAATGTGTGCACTACATATGTGACCACTGACAAAACAGCAATAAAGTTAACAGAACAGAGAACGTAAAAGTTGTCACCAAGTTAGTTACATAGATATGGACTTATTGAATAAAATGCCACAAAAATTAAGAGAATCTCAATCGTGTTCAGACGCTGTAGCAAGAATGCTTTGGAATGCATTGTTTCCTTTAACTTTAGCAAGCAAAACAAAACGAATGAGATGGATGTGGTTCTCCAAATCAACCACTGGGGTAATACTTTATTGAATTCGAACTAAAAGAAGTCAGTGCCCTATAGGAAAATTGTTTAGGAGATTGAATGTAGAGCCTTTAACAACAGCTCTACAAACCTGCAGCAGAAAATGATCTTGTGTAAAAAGTAACTGATGAAAAAAGATCAGATTTTCAGGATGTTCTTCAGACATCAATCCACTGTTCACAGTTACAGGGGTTTCCCTGCTGCTCTAATTCTGAAATATCAAGAGATGCCTGGGGCTTTCTTTACAATAGCAGTTTTCTTTACCCAGAGTCTGTCTGCTCTGTCAAGGAGTAGGGTATTTGTTCCATCGACATTAGGCAGCAGAAATGCCCACTAGCATTTGGTCCACTGCAGTCACAGCTTACTCTGCATCTGGGACCTTCTGCACCCTCTCGTTTCAGGACAGACATTCCACAGGGCAACCAGTTTTTCAAGACAGTAGCAGTGTTTTGTCATTGTGGGTCACCCAGTGCCTATCTTCCATATCCATAGGAGCAGATTTTCGTTCTGAGAGATTCAATTCTCTACCAGGCATGTATTATTTTTTCCAGCAGGCAGCATGCCAGTGTTTTCCTTTTCTTCTATGCCAGTCAGCTCTCTTTCTGAGGGTGTGCATGCAGGAATTAAAAATAATTTGAAACATTTCATAATTTTGCTTACATCTCGGACTTTATCTAGCAGTGCAACTCATTTGTGCAAAATTATGGATGATTTACGCAAGTGTTTTTAAAAATAACAATTCCTAGGCAACTGTGGGGTCCTGAAGGATGTCAGGTACAATAGCACAACAGATATAAGAGCACAACAATTTGGGTTAATGCAGTGTACCGGAAAAATTTACAAAAAGTACAATCAAAGATATATAGTTCATTTATTATTGGAAGTATACATAATATATGTTAAAAACATAAATCGCATTGATGTTATTGTTATTATTGACAATTTCTTTTACAAAATGTAATAACAAGCATATATTCAAACATATACATAAAAAGTAAAACCAAATACAATCATGAAAACAATCAAGTAGGTGAGTTAATAATTTCAACAAAATCAGTTATAAAAACAACCAAGTGGGTAAATTAATAATCTCTTTTACGCAAGTGGCCAGTATGTACTTTTTTATTTTTGTGCCAGAGTAGATAGAGCTTAGTCTGAATTACAGGCTTGGACTGCCCTGGGGTCAAAACACCACTGTTCAGGGCAAGCAGTACTTGAAAGCATGGAAAAAGATGGAGTTCCTAGGCCAGATGCAAGATTACTAGCCTGTTGTCCTAGGCAGGCATTGTGGAACCAATGTGTATTTGCCCTTTTCATCTTGCTTGTATACCTACAGTATGCATCATCAAATGTGGGTCTCGGATGCAACAGAAGAGGAGGTTTTCATAGGGCTTCTTCTCTTTCTCTCTTTACTGTGAGATGCCTAGTTTCCTGTCAATTTAGATGTGTGATGACCTTTTAATTGTAATCAGGCCAGGCTAAAGGCAAAGGAACACCATCAGAAAATATCAGAGTTTTATCATACATGACACAAATATTGCACTATTTTGTCTATACCGTGTAGTTTCTGGTAATCATCTGTCATAACAATAGATCAACAATTAATTGTGCTATTAATTATTTTTCTCACAGCTTGACTTTACAGTGTGGATTTCAGTGTTGTCATGTCTTGTAAGGTGCACAAGTGATACATCACAATATGTAGTCTCTGTGGTTAATTCCAGTGAATCTTATGGGGTCCCTCTGGGTAGTTTCTCGTGGTTATTAGTTTCACTTTTGTTCACAGTTAGTGTGCAGTTCCTTCACAGCTGTGCAGATTTGGTAACTAACGCACTGGAAATGTAGCCCATGGTGTAAAAAAGGATTAGGATTTGCATGTTAGTAGTAGTTGAGCATGCATGCAGAAGTCCTTAATGACTGCATAGTGCACCACTGGCATGTATCTTTTGTTGTCTCTTTCTTTCTTTCTTTTTTTCTTTCTTTCTTTCTTTCTTTCTTTCTTTCTTTCTTTCTTTCTTTCTTTCTTTCTTAATTTCTTTCTTTCTTTCTCTTTCATATTGTGATTGTGTTTTGAAGTGTATTTCCTGAATACAAGATTGCCTTTCCAAAAGACTAAGGGCCTCATTACAATGTCAGTCGAAAAGGCTCCGAATGGCATTCGGTTCGTCCGAATCCGTGTCGGAAGCCATGTTTCCGACCGACTCTGAAAAATTTCTGACCTACCAATTACGATGGTCGGAAACCGTTCGGACTTTCTGACTCAGTCCTGACTTGCTCCAAACAGCATTCGGAGAAACCGAGTTGGTCGGAGCCAACTCATACAACTCTATGGACTGCATTTCTGACCAAGTGGTTACAATGTCGGATTCGGACAGCCTTTCTGAATCGGTTTCTCCGACACGGACTGGCTGTCTGAATCTGACTTTGAGGGCCTGTAGCAGGCCCCCCTACACCCAGAGGCCTTTGGTTGAGGCGCGTGGGGGTACCAATAGGTGCCCCCTTTCCAACCATGCACAGTGTGTCAGGCACAATGGGGTGCGCACCACAGGGTACAAGGTTTTCCGCAACCACCCCGTTTTATAATGGGAGCCTGTATTGTCGGTCGGGAAACACAGGCTCCCATTAAAGTCAATGGGAGTCCGACCAAACGGTGTTCAGAAACATTATAATCAGTCGGACTCCCCAAATCCGATTCGGTCGGAAACCATTCTGAGACCGAGTCATTCCGAATTCTTTCCTGCCTACATCGTAATGAGGCCCTAAGAGTTACAGCACACAGGAACTTGGGAGAGGAGAACCGCTGGCAAATACGACAGATGTAGGAAAATCTAGAATTGATGTCTAGTGCAGATGCTATGAGAAGCACAAAGCCAAGAATAGAGTAGTGGTGTAGGGTGTGATTTAAATAGGACCACTCCCAAGATGGATGGTTGACCTCTCACAAGATTTCAAAGTCTCATGCCCCTCCCCTGGGACTCATTGGTGAAAAACCTCACTAGTTTGGAAACCTCTGGGGCATGCCTGGCGAAGCCTAGGGAGGAGTGCCTGGATCATCATCTTTAGTGGCACCTCTGAGAACCTCACTACCAGGGCCACAATTGTTGGATTATCTTTGTAAGGCCATCTTCAGGACACAGGCGGTGAAGTCTGCTTTTTGGATTCTTTGGTTTCTTGGGCTGTAGCAGAAGGTGAAATCTCAATTGTGATTAATTTGTGTAGGACACAGGTATCGGAACAATTAATGCAGACCAAAACATCCTACATTCCCTCTCCACAATCTGAAATTTCAAAGAGAAAGAGAAAATCTACAGATGATTTTAAAAATGAACTGAAGGTAATTTAAAAAGCCTCTCTAGGTTATTTAAAAAAATGTATTGATTAAAAAATACAAAAAACTTCAGCTAAACGCACTGCAGACTGGAGCGTTCTGACCCACACAAACCTTAAATTGGACATTCTCTAACTGATCATGAAGATTACTATGTTTTTGTTAAGGAGCTGACATACTAAATTTGCACATCTTGAATAGTAACTTATTTGAGCTTTTTGAAGCATTGCAACACCATACTCTTAATAAAATGTGTTACAAACAGGCTGAGAGAGTTGACCGGATTGCTGAGGTAACTGGTCACACCAATCCCTTTACAGGTTAGTTTAATTATAACTTCTTTTTTATATACTATAAAGATTTTTAAATATATCACTCTGACTTTGGACAAATTCATATTCACACACAACCTGCTGGACCCCTCACAGAATGGCTTCCATAGAGATCACAATACTGAATCTGCTTTAGTAGCTACCACAGATAACATCAGTTTTCTGGTGGACCAGGGTGGCACTGCCATACTTTTCATGCTGGATCTGGAATCATCTTTTGATACAGTGTCCCCCTCCCACTTGGTGCAAAGATTGAGCTGGGTGAAGGGGAGGGACACTTCGCTGGCTTTACTGAGGTCCTTTCTCAGAATTTCTGCTGTGGTAACTTCACAGTGGAACCCTTTAGCCTCCCTTTTGGGTGGTGCCACAGATGTCTTTGCTTAGCCCTACTTTCTTCAATCTACATGTAGCTCCTTTGACAACCCTTATGTCGTCATTTGGCTTCCAGGTCTTGTCTTACGCTGATGACACCTAGATTATTATCTCAGAGTCTGGTGATATATCACTGGCCAAAAAATTCAAACGTTGCATAGTGAACATTGAGATTTGGGTGAAGGAGAACAGGCTGAAACTGAATACGAAGAAGACTGAGATCCTGGTATTTGGGGCTCAGCATTCGGTGTGATCTGGGCTGTTGTGGACAGAGACTTGTGGCCCCCTACTTGCTTCTATTGTCTCTGTAAAAAAACTACAAGTCATTTTTTATAACACTCACTTTTGATACTCAGGTCAGTAGGACCCCAAGTTCTTGATGTTTCATCATTAAAATTCTGAAAAAGATTCTTCCTTTTATCCCTATGAAGCATTGAACTGCAGTAGTTATTGCACTGATCACCTCTCACATTGACTGCTGCAATGCTCTCTGCCTGAATATCAATAAATCCTCAATCAATAAACTACAGGTTATTCAAAACTCGGCTGCCTATTGAATATTCCCAAATGCCAGTCAGTGAGGGAGAGCTTGCATTCGCTACATTGCCTACCTGTGAGGAATTAGTAATTTTCAAAGCATTGTGCATGGTCCATCGGGCACAGCACCATCATGGACTGCTTCCTCTCAGGTTAGCATTCCAATGCTAAGGGCCTAAAAGGCAGATGAGATCTTCTTCTTTGAGGAAGAGGATTGTTCCGAGGTTTCTGAAGGTGAGATGGGGTGGCCACACCTTTTCGGGGGCAGCTGCTAAATTGTGGAATACACTGCCAATACACAGTGCCAGTCTAACCCCTCATATGGCTTTCCTTAAGAATTTGAGAATGTGGTTATATTCTCTTCCATAAGTGCCCCTCCTGTGGATAGCTTCTTTATGTTGGCAGCCCTTTCAAGGCGTGGGGCATAGTGTGCTTTATCAATATACATTCAGAATCAAATCAAATGAAAGTGCTTCAGTTAGTTTCTACACACTGTGAAAAACAGGTAAACATCGTTTACAACGATGTTTTCACAACGCGGTACCTTTACACCGCGGCTGTGACAACGCAAGTCGTTACCACGACTTGCGCTGGAGGGCGCTCAAGGTCTAAAAATAGATAATTTACTATCCTAACACCTTCCCTAGGGTCCACGGGGACTGGTGTTAGAATAGTAAATTAAACTATTCGAAATCCGCGCCCCCCCAACGCAAGTCGTGGTAACGACTTGCGTTGTCACGGCCGCGTTGTAAAGGTATGCGTTGTGACGGTACGCGTTGTACCGTCATATATCCTGAAAAACAGAGATTATTACCCAATGTAATGTATTCAGTTTACTAACTTTGGAGGGATAGTAGCCTAGGTCTTCTTTCTGTGACTGAAACTCATTAGCACCAAATTGTCGCAGTTGTAAGCAGTGAGGGCCTTAATGACAAAAGTAAACATACTTTGTGTGTAAGTTTCCGAATGTTCTCCATTCAACAAAGGTATTTTACTAATAGTATCTTTATGACTGCAGAGGCTCCACACATAAAAAGATTTAATTCTTAGAACCAATGTGCCGGTTTAAAAGCATATCATGTTCCCCTTTTCAAGGGCTATGTCACTGTCCCATTTTACCTGATAGTTCCTGTACTTTGGGGTTTTGCTCCATGGAATCCAGCATGGTGGCTGGTCATTAGTAAGCAAATTCTAGGGCACTTAAAATCTTATTAGAGCTAATTTGGGTAATGCATTCTGCACTGCATTCCATGAATCTCCATGGGACCAAAGTTGTGCATTTGCCCCAGTGGGTAACGATAAAGCCATTAAATATTGATAGGGCACAAAGCTGACCTGCCCTGCTTCTAAATTACTTTTCAACATGGTTTTGATACCCTATTGCATTATTATATGAGACATCAATTAAACTAATGTCATCGACCTTGGCAGAGATGAACATGAGCTAATTATTGTTTTGATGATGAGCTGATGAAAGGACTATGAAATGCTTGCTGTTGCTTAAAAGATCTCCTTTCACTGTTTTGCTGTTCACAGAATGCATTTGAACATAATCCAGGAAAAGGATCTTTTCACAGCAGTCTACAAACGCAATATTTCTAAGTAAGATTTTTAAATGTTAACTAATATATGTGAAATAGCTAGGCACTATTTTCATTTCCATTATGAGAAATATAGAATCATTGAGTTTTCAGCTATGCCCAGGGTCATCTAATATATGTAAAATGCATAAATTAGGCTTATGCTTCGTACACTACTCAGTTCACCAATTAGAAACCCTGTAATGGAGCAAATGCATTTTGATCAGCTTAATGCAAATTTTTTTAAGAACAAGACGAAAACTGACGTTATTATTTATAAAAAAAAGTTGTTTTTGAAGTTACGACATGTGGAAATGTTATAAGACAATTGGCCTATCCCTCTGGTACTGTTATTGTTTAATGGCCTGAGAGGTTCTTAATGAGCCTTCCAAAATGCTGCAACTGAAAGCATTAATGATAGAGATAATAAAAAAAATAAAGTTGTATAAGCAGTAAACAATTTTAGAAGTCTGGCTACGACGGTGAATGTGGTTGCCCACACATAATCATCTGTAAATGTTAAGAAAAATGCATAAGAATTTAAAACCGTTGATTTCGCTGGTTATTATGGTGCCAGAATTGGATTATACAAGTGTGCTAATTTTGGTCTGGGAATAGAATTCTGTCACAAGAAGGTCTGGCCATTTTAGAGATATGAAAATATCTTAACCTCAGTTTTGCCATTAGAGTTTACTGAAATTTGTTATGTAACTTAATCCCGTTACAGCGCGGTAATTAAAAATTAAACGTAATGCTTTTGCATGCAAATTTTAAGAGTATTCACAAATGTTTTATCATTGTATTGCTTGATGTGTTTTATGAGCTGTGTCCGAAATAAACATTTAATAATAATAAATGATAATTCCTTGCAGTGACCATCTAGCGATCCAACAATATGTAAAAAAAAATGCTGATGAAACTATGTATTCATTACTGTTTTAACTTAAAAAGATTTACTCAAAGAGAAGTACCATCAAATTTTGTAAAAGTAATATTAATTGGACCCGAAGCTGTGGAGGTTGCATTATTGGCCAGCAATCAAAGAGATATTCAGAATAAAAACTAAGTTTGATACCAGCCAAAATCTATCTTAGATTAAAACAACACTAGCAAAATGCTCAAGATAGGCTTTAAAGATCATTTTAAACTTTGTTGTTGCAGCAGATCTCAGCGGTCTGCATGCATATGTTCCTTTATTGCTCTACAATTGCCCATCAGTTGAAGGAGGTTATGTTAAAATTGAATCACTAACATGAGTCCTCATATGTTATGAAACAAATCCAAATTTGGTTCTTAGACCATTGTGCTGTGGACTGGTGAATGTTAGGTCATTAGGAAAAACATTCCCTGTACATTCATGATCTAATTTTAAATCTCAACCTATATGGCCTCTTTATTACAGAGACATGGCTTAAGGACTGGTCCAACCCCGATATTGTACAGACTCTCCCCCAGGATATACTATATTCAGAAGAGACAGACCTGTACAGAGAGGGTGAGGGCTAGCAGTCATTCATAAGGACTCCCCAAAATGCTCAGCATTTGATATAACTGAGATTAAGGGAGCAGAAAGTCTGGGTTTTTTTCTCCAATTATCCAGCTCAGTAGTTTTTTCTGGGGCCTTGATCTACCAGCCTCGATCGGCAAGTCTTGACTTTGTAGACACCCTTGCTGATGTCTTAGTGCCCTGATTTTCAGATACTCAAACTTTACCATACTAGGGGACTTTAATCCTAATTTGGAAACAGATAACTCCCCAACCACAAAACAATTTTGTGAAGATATAGAAACGCTGATAACTGACCCTACACATGAGGCTGGGCATACCTAGAGGGAATCTGTACAAATTCCAACAAACTTACAGTGTATACTCGAGCCACACTAACTTGGTCTGACCATAAGTTTATCCCTCTCGGTATTGCAGACATTACTACATATGCAGCTAAACAAAATCCTGATCAACTCTGCAAAATTATCAAGGGGAAATGGAGCAAACTTTTGACAAATCCTAATTTGCACCCGTTGGCAGATTTAAGTAAACCCACACTAACAGGTGACCCTGTACTTGACACTAACATTTTCAATGATTGGCTGACCATGTTAGCCAACAAAATGGCACTGGTGGCCACACTTAGTAGAGCTTCCCTGGGGAAAACCTCAGCTCCTTGGTTCACCCCTCGACTCAAAGAGCTGCAAGGCAAATGCAGGAAGCACGAGCGAAAATGGAGGGTGCAATATAATAACAACAATCTCATTATCTTCAGAGCAGCGCTGAAAGAACATCATAGGAAGATCAAACATGAAAAGAAAGTTCACTACACTAATCTTATTAAGCAGGCAGCGTCTGATCAAAAAATGATTTTTAAAATTGTAGAATCATTTACCTACACTAAGATGTTCAATCAGGAAATTCCCCCGTCACAACAACTATGTGACCAGATAATGGACTACTTTGATGAAAAGGTCAGTGACCTTAGAGAGGGATTTTAATTAACAGATACACCATCTACAGAAGGTTCAAATCAGAATCTAGATAATAGACCAATGTTAAATCATTTTAAGGAGATCACCCTCGAACAGTCCATAGAGGCTATCTTGACATGCAAATCAGGCACTCCAGGCGATCCCTGCACCGCAAAAGTTTTACATGGGCTGATTGATACTATTAATCCCATTATTAATCAGGTTATAAACTATTCACTTAGACAGGCTGTAGTACCAGACAGCTGGAAAATTGCCTCGGTTAAACTACTTCAAAAGAAACATCTCCCGGATCCAACTACCTTGACCAATCTCAGACCCATCTGCTTACTGCCCTGCTTAAGCAATATAATGGAGAAACTAGTAAACAAGCAACTAAATGACTTTCTCCTATTAAACAAGGTGTTACACCCCAGGCAATCAGGGTTCAGAGCAAAACCAAAGGGGATGATGGATGGAGTGTTGAACATTACAAGCACTCACCCCCAGTCAACTAATCTGGGTTTATTCAGGTTTCAGTGCCGGGTACTCAACAGAATTACCACTGCTAAAATTCGCACTGGATCAAAGAAAGACGGCGGTGCTGATTCTGTTGGATCTCTCAGCTGCATTTGACGCTGTTTCCCATGTTGTTCTGGGTAAACGGCTAAGAAGAGCAGGGATTTCACAGAAAGCATTGGCTTGACTAACATCATTTCTGGGGAACAGAAGACAATCAGTAACACTCAGCACTTATACTTCAACAGAGAAGCAGCTGGTCTCGGTGTGCCTCAGGACACAATTGTGAGCCCCACACTTTTTAACATATACGCTGATGATATACAGCTCATCCTTACCCTGGATAAAGAATCCACAGCAGCAGTAGAAAATTTCCAACAATGTCTCTCCGCTGTCTTCGAATGGATGAAGACCAATAACCTTAAGTGCAACAGCGAATAGACGGAGATTCTGTTGCTGGAAAAATGTAATACCTTCACACCCAAAATGTGGTGGCCAACAGATGCAGACCCATCCTCTAATACAATGGACACTACCAAAAATCTAGGAGTCTGATTTGATACCTCCCTCTCCTTTCATCGGGAGGCTTTGTCGGTAGCAGGAACCTGATTTCATTGGATACAAAATCTGAAAAAATTCTTTGACCTTTTTCCAGCTATAGCTCGCAAGTCTGTGGCAGTGGCTTTGATCTTATCATGACTAGATTATTGTAACAGTCTCTATGCAGGAGTGAAGAAAAGTACTCTGAAAAAGCTGCAGACTGTACAAAATGCTGCAGCCTAAATGGTACTGAATTTACCAAAGGGGTCATCTGTCTCTGAGGCCCTCCAAATCCTCTACTGGCTACCAATACAGAAGATAATTCTCTTCAAAATCCTTGCGATAACTTTCAGAGCTGTAAAACAAAGCGGTCCCAAATACCTCAGGACCAGATTAAAAGCCTATGTACCTGCACATAATTTGAGATCCTCCAAGGAAAATCTACTAGTACCCCCCCATTCCCGTTTGAAGTCCAGAGGAGGAAAATCGATGGCTGTACTAGGGGCAAAAGCCTGGAACTATTTACCCACCCAATTAAGACTTACACAAATGGAGTACATGTTTAAGAAAAAACTGAAAACTTGGATCTTCACAGTTCCAGATAGTCTGGCCCTATCCCTTATCTGACCATGGCGACATTAGAGATCACACTCCCTGACACTCAGTCTACTTGTTTCCAGCACCAAGATGCTCCATTGGAGTGAAAGTCAGCACTTTATAAATGTCATCATTCATTCATTCTATGCACAGTGCTAGGCATACATGTTCAATAAAATAAAGTGAACAATGTATAATACTATTACTATTTAAAAAAAAATAAGGGGCAACATCAAATTTAAATAAGCAAATATTTTATTCAAAGGTACACTTACTGGTCAAGGGATAGCGCTCAGGTCTAAATTTGAGACTGTGGTTGCCAGTGGGGGTGGGGCGGGTGGGGGGGAACCGGCACTTATTTTTGGGGATTGGTACTTATTTTTCCCTTATCAGATATTTACCGAGTTCAAGAGCAGTGAGAACACACAAAACGGAAAGATGGAGGAAGAAAAAGACGGTAGGAACCTGCAAGTGCAAGAAAAAGGGAACAGGTGCGTCATTTTCGACAAGAGTCTGGTCTTTGGCATTCGTGGGAGCACTGAACAACAGCATCATGATGAGTGCTGAGGCAAGTAGGGGCAAGCATCTTGTGATGTAGATCTGCAGAATTTAAAGCACCGTGTTCTAGAAGCAAAATTAAAGTAGTATGATTTAGAAATTATGCTCACCAAAAGGAAATCCAATATACATTTAACTGCATCCTTGAAGCTCATAGAAGCATCAAAGCAAGACTTAAAAGGTCCATTCCCAGTCTGATTCTGAATGTAGTAGCTGTGGACAGTCATTCAAATGCTAATCTAAACATGTCACCTCTTTGTTGGAAAATGTCCTCGCCAGGTCCAAATAAAGGCAATCGGAAACATGCAAGAGAAGTGACCAGGAACAACTGCTGTGCTGTACTGAGAACATCACACCTTTATCACCACCCTCAGCCCTAGATCTCATTCCAAGAGAAGCCACGTCACTTAACGCAATCAGTCCAAGCGTATCCAGCCTTCCCGAGACATCCTCAGTGTCTTTGTCCCAATCCAAATAATCGTTGCTCAGAATAACAGCATTTGCATATAGCCAGCCAACACTCTCCAAGCTAGTTGTAATCCCAGTACCTGGGTACACCAAGGTAAATTTGTAATGTAAGCATGATTTCTAAACCACACATCCACCTGAAGTATTGCAGGCAGACAACTAAAAACTTCAAATGAAATATGGGATCTGATTCACAAAGATTGCTTATGCGAAGGGTAATATATATGTACTCATGAGAATACATTATGAATATTTGCGAAATTCCAAATACTAGTATTGGCAATTCATCTATGAATGTGTAATCTATGCTTTTCAATAAAAATTCACTGAAATAGCCTGAATTAAAATAGATCACTTACACCTATTTCTTCAAGTCTGCAAATGCATAACATGCGTGCTATGAAACTTACACACTGCCTAACGAGGATACATTAAAACAAATCGCGAAATGCTCCTTCTTACACAAATCGTGCTTGTTCTGGATAACTTAATGCATTAAATGTCAAATTTCACTCTAAGGAGGTCACTTTAAGTATAATGTCTAAGTGAAGCAAGTGCATTGCAAAACCAGTGGTCCCGAATCTTCCAGGGATCAGGAAATATGGGATTGTGAGAGTTTGGGGAACATCATGCAGGGGTTGATTGGTGTTTTCACACTGATTCCCGTGTGTTTCCCCCCAGTGTTTCACACTGACGTTTCGGCTGCCACCAGTGGCATTTCTTCTTTTTTTAAATGTACTTTTAGTACATCACACTCTGCCTCTATGGCTAATATTTTCATTTTGTTTGTTAAAGAGTTCTGTGTTTTATTTACAAGTAGACCAGCAGCTTCCCCTTCGGCAGAATGAGGAACGCCTCTTCCATGCTTCAACACACTCTTTTGCAACCGCAAAAGCTTTTTCTGGTTATTATCAACAGTGGTTGAGAACTGTCAGACTTTGTTACTTGTAATGCAGCCTGAAGGTGCTTACTGTAGTTATATTGCTTGAAAGCATTTGGAGCTTTCTTCCCCCCTCCCTGTTATGCTTTTTTTGTCAAAAGAACTGTTGAACGGCTGGGATATTGCAATATATCTGAGAATGTCATGCAACGTTTCAAGGAATTTTCTCCAACTATGTTTACAGATGCAACAAATTGCAGAGCAGGTAGCCTGGTTGAGGGAGTAAAGCATGTGTGTTGTGCTGGAAGAAAATATTTAATGTGTGAACTACTTCTGGGGCAGCTCAGCAACAATTTGAACCTCTAGTAAAATGCTAATTTGTGCCAGCTTCAATAAAGTGGCTATAATTTGGTGTTGTTGAAGTGTTCACCTGCAAGGTCTACCTATGATTTAAGTCTGGTCAATAAGCTATTCTTAGAGTGTACGACCTACAAAAGAGAGTATTTTGATTGGCCCAATCCAGGTTACCATTATAGAACATACGCTGAACATACGCTGATGTGAGACACCGCTCAAGGAGATGTGGTAGAAGTCGTTGTTTGCTGAAATTCCCCAATTATCTAAAGTACCACACTGCTCAGTTTATAAATGTTCCAAGGACGACATGCACACTGAGGAGAGTTGTGGCATTTTGCAATAGCAATTCAGTTTGTATCGATCCACATAATGGCACTAGTGTTGGTGCCTGAGGGATTGTGCACCACACAACCATTGAGCTGTGGTTCTAACTGCTACTGTGTTGGGGTACACTGCTGTGCTGCCCGTTCCTAGAGTGGGGCTGAAGGTCCCCACAGGAATGGAGGCACTAACATTGTTGTGTACAGGCACCCCTGTCCATACATTGCACCAGCTCTGAATATATATATTCTCTCCAATACTCCGGGCCGGACTGGCCGTAGCAGGCATCAGGCATTTCCCTGGGAGGCTGGAAAGGTGGGGGTGGTTTTGCAGTTGTGGGGGCCGGTTTTGTTACTGGGGGGCGGTTTTGCAGAAGCAAGCAAGTGATTCTGGCCTCCCCGGGCAGGCAATGCTTTACTAGGGGCTAGTCTGAGAAAATTGCCAGTTTACCAGTCCGACCCTGCCAATACTCCATACGAGAGGCATGCTAAAAGATCACCTCATCACGGGTGCTCAAGAGGCACTGATTCTGAGTTCTGTATTAATCCTGATTCCAATGCAAGCCTACATTTATATCAGAATCGGGACTCATAGTTTTGCAGTAATTATGTTTAAAACATGCAAAATCTGGGTGTGTAAACTCAGATACCACATGTTATGTCTCATTCAGACTTGCAAAACTCACAATGGGTAATACCATACCTGATAAATACCACACTCTCCAGTATCAATATTTGGCAGTTGTGGTTTTACCATTTAAAATATCATGGCCTTTAGAATGAGGTCTATAGATTTGCTCTCTGTTAGCTCTGGCCACTGCTCTTCAACCTTGCTTGCCCAAAAGTCTCCCTCTTTAATGATACGTTTTCATATTGTCTACATTTCTTTGTCATTTTTATGGATTTTTCTTATTCCCTCTTTCCTCCTTTTGTGTTTTCCTCTCTTGCACTGGATAAAAGTCTGATGAAGAAAAATAAGTGCAAGTCCGCAAAACTAAGTGCTGCTTGCCCCCACCTGCAACTATAGACTCTGATTAAGCACCCAGAATGTATGATGAATGCTACAGAATAATTCTGGTGATAAAAAGAAAAATTGATCATGTAGGGATGTCAGATTGCAAGCTTGTGCTAACTAGACATTGCAATATTCATTTGTTTAATGGATTTTTATCACACCAAACAAACTTTAACCCCTTTGCTGCGGCGGCAATTCCGCCGCAGCGCTAGGGGGGGGGCGAACGATGCTCGCATACTCCGTCACGAGCCGCGGTTGCGCTGTGCTCATGACGGAGCGGTTCCGTCATGGCCCCGCCCACTCAATAGAACGTGCCGCGCAGCCGCGAAATCAGCGCCGCGGCAGGGCCATGACGGAACCGCTCCGTCATGAGCACAGCGCAACCGCGGCTCATGACGGAGCGGCTCCGTCATGAGCATGCATGGGGTTAATACCACTTTGCAGCATTGGATGAGCAAAAGTCAAGTAGCCCATTCAGTAACATTAGATAGTGGAGTGCAATAGACCTTGCATAACTCAGCTCATGTAAATTCAATAGAATATGTGCAGCAAAACGAAAGTCTCAATTGTTTAAAGAGACCTGATGCCTTAGTGAGTGGAGAATGTCGTACCAGTGTGGTGTGATCATGAATTAAATGCCTCTTTGAGCAGGTCGATTTGCTGAGCATATAGAATGATTTAAAGGCGGTCACCGATCTCTGAAAAGGGGGTTGCAAGTCCGAGAGGCAATTTCCCAGTGTTCTGGTGGCTTTTCTGTTGTATTCTTCTCCTGTATTTGGGAAGGCACATTAAATGTGCATTAATGCATTGGAGATCTGACCAACGGTGTGGTGGGCACTCATGGCTTGATTGACTTGGGAGTTTCTTCCCAAAAGGATTTGAAAACTGTACACAAACTTTGAATGTTATTCATTGTTCCACTGGGAGCAATGGAACAGCATTAAAGCTGGAATCTTGTGGATATTTTCCCGCAAGTTGATGTAGTCTTGCCACTTGGTTTGGTATCTTTGCTGAATATCAACATACCTTTTTTTTGTTTGTTCTATTTGACCGTAGCATTGCAGTTTCTGTATTATGTTAGGATGTGAGGCTCCATGCTAGAATGTAACAGGTTGGTTCAATAATACCCAGGAAATTTACCCAGAATACCTTATAAATGGTGTACACTGTTTCAGATGTGATCATTGTAGTCCAGTGAACTGATTGATTCAAAAGAAGGAATTTGTGATGTTGTCTTTTACATGATTGCTCCAGGTTTATCTTTGATTTGGATCTATAGCAGGCTCTAATGTATAAACTTCAAAAGCTGATAGTTTCTCTGATGGAAACATCAAACCAGTGTTCGCTTTTACAGTTGATATATGACAGGGAATAAATTAGGAGATTAATAAGATAAGTTCATTCTCAAGGTTTTGCATTCAATGAACTTCCTAAAAACTAATGATCTTTCAATAATCTAGAGGAATAAATAGCCAAGATCATGTTTAAATAGACGGCAACTGAGCATGCATATATTATAGCCTTGGAGCCCGATTTAGCAGGCTCTACCGGCCATTAAAGGTCCGCTCCAGCGTTAAAGGCCCGAGCTGAAGGCTCCTGCCTTTTACAAGGGAGCGTGCCTTTAATGGCCTGTAGAGCCTGCTAGGAGGGCTCTAAGGATATTAGAATATTCCTCCCCTAGAGGGCAGAATGTTCTAATTTCTGAAAACAAAGGTCTCTTGGAGCCCAAGGGGATTTAAATCCCATCGGCGCAGAGAGGCAGGCCTTTGTTCACAGCAGCAACTGTGAACCAAAACAAAATTGGAATGATGCTCTGCGGATTTCTACCAGTATGTAGAAGCCCGGAGCACTCCATTGTATTCAATGGAGTGCTCCACATTCCAATGTGCTAATTGATATTGTTATCATCTGATAGTTTTTCTCCTAGAAGTACACCAGTGACAAGTGCCACAATATACTCCTATGCCAATAGTATGGCCTAGCCCTTCATTCTTTTCTTACAGGTAGCCACATAGAAAACAAATTCAAATATTTAGATTGACCAGCTTGGCACAGATGAGATATAACATAAGCATGCAACATTTTTAATGGAGTTCATAGTTAACAGTACAGGGTCTTAACAGGAGGGTTGACTTCCTCAGGAAACGTTGTGCACTTTGTTCAGTTTGGAAGTTAGTTATAGTCAGGAAGGCTTGCCAGGAACAAGTTTTACAATTCCCACAAATTGATATTTTTTTAGCTTCACTTGGACAAATCTTAAATAATTCTTCTACATAGTCAAACTACAAACATTGCATGTAATCAAGACTTATGCCATGTCTTGTCTGGAGAAGGAAGGGGACTGGTGAACCTCAGTTACAATAGATGGCTACACAATCTTATCTTAAAGTGGTCATGCTCGACAAAGTTCTGTGAACACTTTCTAAGCACCACAAAACTAGGTCATTGGATTCTGACAATATTTGATGTTGCAATTTATTTGTGGATACGGTGAGGCATTTGAAATTAGAATTTTAGGAATACATATAGAAGATCGTGTGAATAATCATTATAGTTAATGAATAGATCTTTGTAGGTAATGATTAGCTTTTAAACCGATTGAATACCAAAATCCATCCATATTTTCAGAATAAAATCAAATATGTAAAGAATTGTCAGTTGCATCATGTATATGTAAATATTTTTCATGAACATTTGTTGAGAGTATATTAGAAATGCAACCATATTTTACCATTTAGTGGATTAATGATCACATCCCTATATGTAGCACTTAATCTGTGTTGACCTGGCCACTAAAGAGAGAGCCAATAGACCTTCTGTTAACTTTAGTGTTGAAATCAGTGGCAAAAAATGTAAAACCTAGATATTTTCCTTTAAGTGTCAAACATTCAACTGCTCTAAACTCATACATTACAATGTTCTAAATATACATTTGTAGGAAAATGGTTTTCTACTTGAGGGGCTGAATACCTAGTCAAGCAGCAACCACAATTCTTGTCAGGGTGAAATTCAACTAAACGGAAATTAACGTGTGCTTAACCCTCTGGTTGATTGGCACAAAGCAGTCAGGCATAACCTAAAAGCTATGTGTAAAGTATTTATGAAGCCCTTCAAACAGTAATAAAGTGAAAACACAACACCAGAAAATTCGCACAGCAATTTGAAAAATAAATGTCGTTTTAAGAAATTTTTTGACACCAAAATGACAAAAATCCAATCAGTTAAACCGGAGAAATGCAATTTTAAAGATTTATGGTGAGTATAGCACCTAAAAGCACGAAGTGCCATTCAAGTCCATCTGCTCGTGTATGAGCAAGTGAAAGTCACAAGTTCAGGTCAACTGCAATGGAGCACGGGCCCGATACAGTGTAGCGGGAAGAGTCCAGTTCGCAGTGGAGGAGGCCACGAGGACAGCGTTGTGGACGGTCATCACTGTAGCGCAAAGACCAGGCCAGATGTGTCGAACAGTCATTGCTGTGGTGCAAACATCACGTGGAGTGTCACAGACAGATGTTGCTGGAGATTCACACAGACGGTCACCACATGCTGTTAATGTTGTAGTGCAAAGTGCAGATCTTGTGTTGCCAGTCACTGCTGCCTGTCAACGTAGCACAGAGAGTTGGGTTCACCGTAGCATCACATTGGCAGGTTGTGAAGAGCACAACACCTCTGTATTTCTCCTTCTCTTTGTTGAGAAGATTTACTGATGCCACACCAAGAGTCTAAAGCCTTGGGGACCAGGAACTCACTACAGCAGAGGCCAGCAGGGCTCAGGCAGGTCCAGGCTGCAGGTCAGCTGGGCAGACGTAGGGAGCCTCCGGAGCTTTTTATGTCCCTGTAGCTCAGAACAGGATGTCAGTCAGTTAACCCTTGGAGTCCCTTCGGGCTTCCTTGTCAGCAAGCAAGCAACAGACAACAGGGCAGAAGAGTAGCTGGGCAGCAGAATAGCAGTCCTTCTGGTTGAAGAGTAGCACAGTAGTCCTCCTTCTGAAGTATACACAGTTCCAGAAGTGTACTGACAAGATGGGTCTGAGGGTCCACTAATTATAGCTGGTGCCCACTTTGAAGTAGGAGAAGGTTCTGGAGGTGTCCAACTCCGGAGGTGTTTGGAATTTCCTGCCTACCTGTCCTGGCCCCAGCTTGTCTAGTGTCAAACCCTTTGTCAGTATGCTCAGGCGGCAGAGCCTTTGCGATGTGCAAGTGTGGTCGATGACAGCTCTTCCCCCTTATCAAGTCAGAAATGGCCCATCCTTTCAATACCTATTCCCCCTTTGTCCCACTGTCTGGGAGCAATACACAAAGACCAACTTCGAGCAACACCTTGTCATGTGACCAAGGATACAGGCTGCAGGCACAAATGGTTGGGACAAAAAAAGCCAACTGTCTAAAATTGGCATTTTCAGAATTGCGACTTAAAATTCGACTTTATCATTCATGAGGGTTTTAAATTGCAATACTTTAGACACCAAACTCAACATTCCCATCTGCTCCAAATTAAAAATGACCAATTACTAAATGTAATAAGGGAAACCAATGTTATCCTATGGGAGAGGTAGGCCCTGCACCAGTGAAAAGGGAATTTAAGAGTTTTTCACTATCAGGACATGTAAAACGTCAAAGCATATGTCCAACTTTTTAAATATACACCCTGCCTCATGGGTGGTGTAGGGCCTACCCTAGGGCTGAACTGAATGTATAAAAAAAGGAAGGATTTGGCCTGGCAAAATATTTATTTTGCCAAGTTGACATGGCAGTTTAAAACTGCACACACAAGCTGCAATGGTAGGCCTGAAATATGTTTTACAGGCTATTTAAATGGGTGACACAAGTAAGGCTGCAGGCCCACTAGTAACATTTGTATCAAATCAATCTTTATTTGGTCGAAATCAAAACCATAAAAGTTAAAATCACAGAACAAATACATTAAATACAATATTATGTATAAATATCAATAAAAAAACTGAATAAAATCACATTTTAAACAATATACAGTAAGACATATCCATAAAATATCAATGGTTAGCAGTGATAAATTGGACAGACTCCTAATGTCAACAAAAACGAATTTAAGAAATCAAGAGCGGTTACGGCAAACATGTTGGGGGACAACCACACCAAGGATGTCAGTTCTAACACAGACACATAGTTCCACAAAAATAAATCTTCTCTATTCATGATTGCTCTCCAATTATTCTTGTTGCCATGGTTTTAACAAAGTGCTAAGAAGACAGCAGCCCTAAAATCATCTGACATAGGTTTTGTAAACCTCACCAAATCTGCTGTAACGCTAATAATATTCCAAGTAAGCATTTTGTGGCCTGGATTACTAGCTGCGCATTCAATAAAGTTTTGCTGCGTAAATAATGAATGAAATAAACAATTCAGCCACTGCTGTGTGCAATGAACACACCATGTTATTTGCAAACGTACGGCTCGCATGACTTTTGTTTGTGTGTCAGAGGACTCCATTTTCTTCAATGGCGTACTTTCTATTCCCTACGGTTCCCGATGAGAGTCATTTCAACCGCACACATACCGACTTGTAAAAGTGGAATGGAGCTTTTATTGTCCTTTTCCTGCCCAGTTTTAATGGAGGCTCCTTCTGTGCCAGTCTTGCGTGCCGCTTGAAGCTGTAATTTGGCATGGCAGCCGAAAGACAAGAAGTACAATAAATACAACGGTAAGAAAAATGTAAAATTTGCAGACATATAATTAGGGAAACACAATGAAATGGGTTTACGGTTTCCTTACACAATAAAATATGTGAAGAGACAAGTCTCAATCATACATCCCAGCATTTGGGGACACTCAATAGGAAGATTTTAAGTCAAAAAGAGAAAATGTTATGGTCTATTTATATAGGAATATGCAATATTTCAGGAGTGGAAAAGCAGAAACACATAGGCCCACATGCATCAAGCATTTTTGTAGTCGCAAACGGTGCGATTACTTAAAATCGGCCGTTTGCGAATGCAAAAGTGCTTTTTGGGATGCATGAAGCAATTTTAGAATTCGCAACATTGTTGCGAGTTCTAAAATTGCGGGTGCTTTTAAGAAGTCGCAGATGTGCGACTTCTTAAAAGCAATGCATCATTACTTTGACAAGTGGAAATTCGCAATTAGGGTTCCAAATTTACCGAGTGGTTGAACCACTCGGTAAATTTGGAAAAAGTGTTTAAAATGCTTTAAATGTTTTTTTTTCAACATTCATGTTTCACACACACATGTCCTTAGGACATGTGTGTGTGAAACATGATGCGAAAAATAAATTTCGGGGGTGCATGGGGGGGTCCTTTGGACCCCCCCCTGCACCCATGAATTTTTCTAAGTGCCACTCGCAATTTGCATTGACTCCTATGGGCCTTTTGGCCCATAGGAATCAATGGGAATTGCGAAAATTAACTTAAGAATTCGGTATTTCTTTGGGATTCGGTAAAAATTGCGATTTTTACCGAATCACAAAGAAATACCGAAAAAAATGATGCATAGCATTTTGCACTTCTTAATTTGCGATTCCTTATTTTTCGCAAATTAAGAAATGCAAAATGACACAATGATGCATGTGGGCCATAATAAAAAGCATTATTTTGCGTAATATAGGAAGAGTTGGTAAGTTTATCTCGAAAAACAGTTCTTGAACCTTTTTTTTGGAAAATATACTGCTTATTTGATATTTAGGAATCGGCTAAATGCATTTTGACTTTTGCAACTGAATCATGCCTCTTCACCTTCAGAGCAAACAAATCCTTCCTCCTAGTCAAAGGACTAAATATGAGCTCAAAAAGTCGGTATCTCTGAATAACAAAAAAGCATTACAGTCCAACAATTTGTAAGTCAAATGGACTGTATCTAGAGTCTAGATTGTGGACCATTGGAAGAGGCTGTACACCTGGCTGGTCTCTAATACTCACTGAGGTACCCCTTTGAGTCTTTCTCCAAAGGTATTTTGTCATCTGTACACGGTTATGAAAAGCAGATAAAAAGACGAAGCATAAGGTAATTGAGCAAGTTGGGAGGAGGGGGGTGGGATTAGTATGAAAACAGAAGAGGTTTATGGGGGAGAGCCAGTGAGTTGTAACACCGGTAGGTCCCAATTGATATATACAGGCTTATTTACAAGCCCCTTAAGCCGCTAGTATGTCACTTTTTCCCATATTAAAAGTGATGTAAATAAGCCCCATAGTATTTTTCAGTGCAATTCTTTTAAATGTGATGCTGTACTAAATATGCATCTGGGTGATAATGTATGTATCTACAGTCCTACAGTCCTTGTCTATGAATTTTCCAGAATCCGAGGTCTTGCACCGCACAGCGTCGCTTTCAGAGCACAGGAATGTGACATTTACAATGATATGTCGCAATCCTAAGCTCTCCCCTGTGCTGGCGCACAAACAGCTGCCATGCGCTGGCACGGGCACCCTTGCACCGAATATGACTCGTTCCTATGCGAGTAATTACTGTAATCGGGTGGCATTACAACTCGTTGTTACCACGCAATCCCATTACTACACAAGTTATTACATCGACTTGCAGTAGATGACGCTCTGACATTAGAAATACAAAGGTCAAAAAGTTTTATTTGCATAATTATATAAAATTGTTACAAAATTCGCATGATAAGATAACAGTGCAAAATTTAAAAATACTAAAATTATTGTCTGTCAGTCTCTCTTTTTGTTGGGGACTGGGCATGTAAGATCCAGGGATTAAGGTGACCCTGTTTCCCGCCAACTGGCTGGTCCTCCTGTTCTGTTAGTTCTAAGCATTTTCTTGCTTCTGTCATGAATTTAACTCCACGGCATGCCAGGATTATGGAGGAGCCTCCAAGCCAGCTTGTGACTGCATGTCTGCAAGAGCGGATGTTTAGCGCGTTGAATATGGGTTTCAATAGGAGTAATCTCTGACTTATCAGGGCCGGACATATACAGAAAAGGTGGACAAGGGTTTGAGTTTTGAATCCGCAGAGGCGACATTGTTTCGTCTGGTGGGACGGTTTCCAAACCGGTAGTAAATCTTTTGAGACATGCATCCCCATCCGATAGGCTGTAAAAGCCTTTTTTAGATGACCACTGAAGTGGGATACTAGATATGCGTGTGGTTTTTGGGTTGTGAAGGAGTTCATAGTGGTCCAGGCATGCCGACGTTTTGCCAATAACTCTTTGTCTCCCAAAAAGGATTTCCTTTTTGTTGACGTATTGGCTAATTTACTTAGACTTGCTTTGTCTGTCCCAGATTTCCAGACTGTTTCCAGCTCCAACTTTTCCACACTGAGTTTCAGATACTTTCCCCAGGTGTTCGGGGTTTCGGTTCCCCCCCGTTCTTTAATTTCCTCCCAGCTTAGCCAGTCCAATGTCTGTGGGTCTGCAGATCTAAGTTTATAACAGAATTTCACGAAGCCGCTCATGCTCCGGAACTTCTGATTTTGCAGTCCAAATTCAAGCCTGACTTGTGAGGCTGAGGCAGATTTTGGCAAATTAAAGACCGATTTGTAAATTTTAATCTGTAAATCATTTAAAAGATCGACCTCCTTGCCACACCACGTGACTAGACCATAAGATAGGGTGGGCATAATCTGCGCTTCCATTACTTTTAACAGATGGTTATAGTTGGGTCAGTCCATTTTTTCCTTAAGAGAACGGTACGCAAAGATTAAAGATTGTACTTTTGCTTTTAGTGCTATTTTTTGATCCTTGTAGTTTACTCCTTTTGTTATTGTGATTCCCAAGTACTTGTTATACTCTTGTTCTTTAACTATTGCTCCTTGGGCCATCCATTTGTACTTTAACTTTTGTGGGTCTACTAGACGGATCACTTTGGTTTTTTCTTTGTTAAGGTCTAGGCTTTCCCATTGTAAATACAAGGTTAGTTTATTAATGGTTCTTTGTAGGCCGATTGGAGTTTTGCTCAACAATACAATATCGTTGGCGTATTGAAGGTAGTGTATTGGATTGTTTGCCAAAGATGGAGGGTGGCTATCTGCTGAATCGATCGCGCTTGAGAGATCGGAGAGAAAAAGGTCAAAGAGGGTGGGGGCTAATACACAGCCTTGTTTTAGGCCTTGGTGCATTTGTATGCTACTGGTTGTACTGCCTCCATTTCCCAGTTTCACTCTTACCCAAGTGCGGTGATGTAGGGCTTTGATAGCTCTTAAGAGTTGGTATGGCACCCTCCAGCTCTCTAATTTTCTCCACAAATGCTCTCTGTTTACCCGGTTGAAGGCAGACTTGATGTCTATAAAACAGGCGTACAAGCGGGTGCCCTTAGCTTTTGCTTGATCCATTAGGATGGACAGACAAGTTAGGTTAGTTGTTGTTCCCATTCCTTGCCTGAATCCTGTTTGAAATTTTGGCATGATTTTTGTTTCTGATATCCAAGCTTGTAATTCGAGTAGGATACAGGAGGCGTAGAGTTTGGCCTCTATGTCTATTAAGGATATAAGTCTAAAATTCGAGGGATTGCGGTGGTCGCCATGCTTAAAAATGGGATGGATGATACTGCCTTTCCAGGAGGCGGGTAACTCTGCTTGTTTGTATATTTGGTTGAACAGAGGCGGTAGGGTCTCTGCCCACAGGTCCGGGTCATGCTTAAAGATCGCGTTTGGCAGACCATTTGGGCCTGCTGCACCCTCTGACTTTAATCTTGAGATTATCGTCCTCAGTTCATTTTTTGTGGTTAGGTCATCTGGCTCTGTTGACCCCTTCTAAGGTTTTTCCCTCTCTGGTTCCCTGTATTCCTTGTTATTCAGTCCTTTTGATTCCTCCTTGTTATCCTTAGCTGCCCCTAAGTCTTTAAAGTGGCCTGGATCTGTGTTGCTGCATAGACTTTGCACATGTCTGATCCAGGTTTCTGCTCCGACACCGGCTTCTTGTTGGAGTTTTGCCCCTTGGTTAGGGTCATTTATAATGCCCCAAAAGTCCCAGCTATTAGGATGTTTTCTCGCGATTAACAGTTTGTTCCAGATGGTTTCTTTATATTGGTGCTTTGCGGCC
The DNA here is from genome assembly GCF_964263255.1 of Lissotriton vulgaris. Lineage (NCBI taxonomy): Eukaryota > Metazoa > Chordata > Amphibia > Caudata > Salamandridae > Lissotriton > Lissotriton vulgaris. The sequence goes on along the minus strand of NC_141696.1, from coordinate 976,315,059 downwards.
CTCAGAGCCTTCCTGTAGGTACTCCTGGATTCCCTCAGATTGGATTTATTTGCCACTGACCCCAACGTTTTTTGGCTTGCGAGGGCTCGGACCTCCTTGGCAACCTTTCTCTTTTTGGCTCTTGGCTCCATGTTGAACCAAGGCTCCTTCTTGGTGGCAAAATTACTGTAGTTCCGTGACCTTGCTGGGAGGTTTTGCTGCAGGACCTGAATCGTTTGCTCCCACTTTGGTAATAGGTCCTCCTCCTTTTCGGTTCCCAAGTTGGCCATATGGGCTTTAACTATGTCCGTAATTTTGCCCAACCCATCTCCACGCCATTTTAATTTTCTCGGGTTGAACTTTGTTGCGTGATGCAAAAGGGAGGTCGTTGTTGGCGCCATGCTTGGTGCAATGTTCAAACTTATTATTTGGGGGAAGTGGTCATTTTCTACTCGATGTTCTATACCAAATGAATCGATGCTGGAGATTTACTTGTCACTTACTATTGAGTAGTCAATTGTTGAATGGACCCTGGGGCTCAAATATGTGACGGCTGCCGGTATATCCCCCTTTGTGTTGCCATTCAGGATGGACAGTCCATATTCATTTAGTCTGGATGCTAGTTTTTTTCCGCCACTGTTTCCAGTCATCTTCACCTTCGCCTTGTTTTGATCAATAAGGGAGTTGTTGAAGTCCCCAGAAATTACCTGTGGGTATTGCGAATAGCTCCTTTGCATGGCCTTAATAAGTGACAGCAAGGTCACGTGTTTTTCTTTTTGTGCCTTTCTGTCAGGATGGATGTAGACGTTGAACATTAACATTTTCCATGGCTTAGTCCCCGATGATGGGGCTTCGGTGGTTTTGATCACTTGGGCCCACTTCAGGCCTATGTCTATCTCCTCTGAAATCCAGGTATATTTGTGGGTTACATAAGTTGATAATCCACCGCGGGGATGACCATGCGTGGAGAGGCTTTCTGCGTATATTTGATGTTCTTTGAAACCTGGAATTGGAGTCGATTGCAATTTCCATGATTCCTGGATCAAGATTATATCTTGTCGTAGGAAAAAGGCTTGAGTTTCGTGGTCCTGGGCCATTTCTCAAAAGCCGTGCACGTGCCACGAGCAAATTGAAACTTTTGATTTCTTTGTTAGATTCTGGGGAGCATCTCATTCAGTTGGGTTACATAGGAGTTTTGGTCTGGGTTAGGTAGCTTTGTTGCACAGGACGTTGGGTATCCACAACCAATCTGTTCTATCTGCGTGATGGAGATCTGTTGTTCGTAGTTTGTGACTTTCGTGTGCCCGCTCTGGCGTGAAGGCCCGGGCGCCTCGTAGACAAGTGGTATGTTGACCTCTGCTCCCTTGCCCCTTATTTTGGTCACATGTGTTAAGTTGTAAGGGATAGGGGTACCTTGGATGCCTGTGTCGCATTATGGATATTCCCCATGATTCAAACTGGGGTCTTGCAAGGTATATCCTTTCTACCAGGTCCTTTGAGGTCGAAGTTGTAACGGTTTTTTCAATGGCCGCATTGTTTACGTTTTGTTGGAATTCGACGTAGTAGAGGTCCTGGGAAGTGATTTCTTTTAGAGCCGATGTTTCGTTGAACAATTTTAACAAATTGCCTCGATTCAGAATGTCCTGCGTCCCCCTTGTTGGATATTCCGGGATAAAAGTTAGTTTTAGGTCATACGGCTCTGGATGATTGCTTGGCTCCTTTTGCGTTGAACCTGCTTTGCAAGATGGCGGGTTGTAAGGTTGAATAGTGTCGCAAACGGGGTGGATCAATTGTTGTACTTGCTCTTTCTGTACTGCCTCAGCTGTATTTGCTTTTTTTTTGGGTTGGGGGGATGTTGATTAACTTCGTTTGGGCCATGCTTTGCTCCCTTCGCAGTAGCGAACATTTGCGTTCCTTATCCAAGACAGTAATTCGCATGGGGGTTGTCACAGTTTTGATTTTGAGTGCTGTTGCTGATTTTGTACCGCTGATTCGTGAGGTTCATATGCATTTCTTTCAAATATTGTAGGTGATTGTTGCTCAAAAATTATTTTTGGATCAAGGTTACGGGCCTCTTTGTGAGTATGTTTTTTAACCGAGCCGTTTTTTACCAGGACTGATGACAGCTCTTGTTGCTCACAACCTCCATATTTGACTGCTTGTTTTAGCTTCGCTTTTTTCTTCCCAGCTCTCGCGCTTGTTGTTGCTGGTTCAATCTTGTGTCCATTTGGCTGTTGTCCCCTGTGGGTGGGGATGGGGTCGATTTGGCTCCTGACCTGGGGCCTTCGCCCTTTGTTATGATTGATGGATTTGGTTTATCAAATTGGTCTACAGGAGTTACCTCACCCGCTTGCGACCCTTTCAGGAGATTGAATTTTTTTCGTGATGGATATTGGTGTTAAATATGGGGAAGATTTTGCCAGGAACTACAGTTACTTGGTTCTTGTACTTGACCCTGGCCTTCCTTGCCCTTTTCCTTTGTCTCTTTGTTGGATTGTTCTCAAATGAGGGTTGTTGGGTAGGTTGTATTTCTTCAATATCTAAAACAGTTTTACCTATACCGCTTTCCTTTGCTAGTTGCGCATGATCCGTTGTTTGTTTACTTCTTGTAAGTCCATTTAAGAGCTGTCTCTTGAGTAGTTGTGGTTTCTCCTGGGTAGGCTTAGTTTCTGTTGTCTGACTGTGAACGCGTGATTGTTTTACCTCCCCTAGAATGTCCATCAAAATGGCCGGGAGGCTTGCTAGCTTTTCGATGATACTTCCACATCCACAGTTTCGTTGTTGATTGCTCCAGCTGGTGTTGGGCTCTAATTTCCCCTGAGTTGTTAAGAGCACTGATGGGGAGTCCAGTTAAGCGTTTATACCCGAGATGTGCCCAGCCATTAATGTAATAAGGTCTCTCTGGACTTCCATTTTGTTGGATTGGTAATTCAGCACCCTTATTTCTTGCTCAAGAGTGTTTAGCATAGATTGGGTCCATGTCATGGAGGGCTGGTCTTTTTGGATTTTGCTTAGGTCCTTGGGCTCTAGGTCCGACGTGCTCCCCGATGAAATTGTGATTGGCACAGAATGGGTGAGGTGTAGTTGGTTTGCCTGCATAATAGTGCTGTCGTTTGTGGATGATTTTTGTTGGTCTCTTTTTGGCTCTCGGACGTGCGGGGTTGAGACCAGCATACCCGGACTCAAATGTCGGTCATCAAAACCGTGTTCTGCTCGTGGCGCTCTCCCTTGTGAGTCGATATATTTTGTAATTCTCTCAGTGAGTTCCTCAAGTTGAGAGTCATTTGATAGGAAGAGAGGCTTTTACCATGAGTCTCCTTCTTGCCAGGGTGAGGTGGATGGGTTTTTGTGACCTGTGTTTACATCCAGCTCGCCCTTGCTTGCCGTTGATTGGTCGCTCGCTTTGACTAGCTCCACGATTGTCCCACTTTTATTCTGGCTCAACATGGTGTCCTTTGCGAGGCAATTGTCTGAGATGTCCTTTTCTGCTCTACCTCCCTTAATTTCGTTTGTAGTTGTGGGGATATTGGGACGGTGCACCTGGGCGGTTACTAACGCCAGTTTGCCTTGGCGAGAGGGACCCGCCTGAGATGGTGGAGATACACGCTCTGTGTTGCTGCTTGGCATGTTCTGCAAACTGTTGGCCCATGGGGAGGGTACGTTTAATGGCACAATGGGGCTTGGTAACTTGCAGGTCTCCGCAGTCTGTGCGTAAATCGCCGCCATTGGGTCCTTGAGATAAAAGAATTTTAGGAGACCGGATTTCCGTCTGGGGTCTGGTGTTAGCTATGGGGTTGGTGCCGATACCAACCTCCCCCTGGGATTTGATTTGGGCCCTGTTTCCAGTGGCATTTTTGCTTCCGCAGTAGTCTTTCTTGATTTTTTTTTTTTTTTTTGCTTTCCACAGGTTGTCGCGTTTTCCCCGATCTCATGGTCGGGACCTCGTGCTCCTTTTGACCCTATCGGAGGGTCTGGTCTTGTTTATTAATAGCTGTATTCTGCGAGTACTTGTCAGGGTCGGAAGGGATGTAAGCGAATGCCAGCTAGTTGAGTGCAGGAGTAAAGATGCGGCCGGTCATACAAGTCATGTGACCTGTCCTTCAGGGGTTCTCTAACTCCAGGTCCTCCCGCTCGTACTTATTTTCAGGGAGTGTATTTTTTTATGTAGCGGCTCCTAAAGTGATTGAGTTGCAGCTGGTTCCGCGCTGGCTGGGATAGCACCCCAGGGATTACAATGCTTACTTGCCCTCCTTACCGCACTGCACTGCGCTGCTTCCTTGGCTTGATACGCAGGCTCTCTCGGGCACTCGGAGCCCTGGGTGCTCTGTCGCTCTAGCACTCTGGCGATCTTGCCCCCGTCTCCTGGCACCTGGCTCCTTGTTACTCCTGGCTCCCGGCCGGAATCAACCACTTGCCTCCTCCGCTTGCCGCTGCATCCCTTCTCCTCTATTGCGGTAGCTTATAGCGTGTGGAAGTGGCGTTGGTGGTACGCTGCTCTGCCGCTGCTGCTGGGACCCACTGGGCGGCTGCTCAAACTGCCCTGTCTCACGGCAGCGTGTGGGTCTCTCGCCCGTTATGCCGCCTCTCCTGAGGTACTCCGTCCACTCTGCCCGTCGGCCCCCACAGCAGCACCCAGCCCGAAACAAATGGAGGTGCTGGGGAGGTGGTGAGAAGATGGATGGGAGTGGGTGCGGGTGCGGTGATCCTGAGGTGGCACCCCGGCACTTTCAGCCGCCTCTGCAACAGGCTGGAGGCTGCGGCTGCAATGCGGTGCTGGTTTTTTTTTCTGGCAGCTTCGGCTTCCACTACTGCACAGCGTCTCCCCTTGTTGCTGTCTCCGCGGTCCGCAGTTCGCAGCCCCCCGCTGTTACTCCGCCTCGCCTTGCCTCGGCAGGGGCACGCCGGTTGAGGGCTTGGTGATTTCGGCGATTCAGCTGCCTCCACTAGCACCCGGCGTCTCCACCTGCAGCGTCTCCTTCTGCAGCGATCTCCATGGTCAGCGCGGTCAGCTTGCTCCTCCTCTTCCGGACAAACGGCTCTCCAATTCGGAGGCTGGAGTTGGAATTTACTATTACAAATCCAGCCTACGCACCAGTAGGGAAGGTGTTGGAATAGTAAACTATACTATTTTAATGTTAGCGCGCCATCTACTACAAGTCGATGTAACGACCTGTTTAAGTAATGGCATTGCGTGCTAACAACGCAGTCGTTGTAACAATCGCGTTGTAATGGCATTGCGGTGTAATCACCGTGATGTAAAGGTTGTTTCCACCCTGCACCATGGTGCAAGGATGCCTGCATCATGGGGAGATTGTTTTTGGTGCAGGAAGGGGAACCTTCCTGCACGAGAACAATCACTTTGGGCATTTTCCTCTTTTAATGCGTGCTGTAGAATCAGTGCAAACAAAATTATGCATTTAGGCCCAGATTTCTGTACTGGGGTGAATGCATGACATTGTTCTGCATTCTGTCCATCAACTGTTGTTTTTGCATTTGTCACCCGAGTGGGATGGGTATGCTCAGACGTGAGTCCCATGCTCTCCACACCACTGGAGTCAAGCTATCCTGGCTGAAGTCGGCTGATAGCCAGAAACCGGTCCTAGGATGTTTGACTCCGGTCCAGGAAAGACATGCCTTGGCAGTTCGGGCTGGACTGTTCCCATGAGGCACAGGGTAAAGGCTGATTTGCATATGGCCATGTCTGAACTGGGGTGGTATGGCGTGCAAATAAACGATGGATTTCGGCCCAGATCTCTGTACTGGGGTGAATGTATGACATTGTTCTGCATTCTGTCCATCAACTGTTGTTTTTGCATTTGTCACCCCGAGTGGGATGGGTATGCTCGGACGTGAGTCCCATGCTCTCCACACCACTGGGGTCAAGCTATCCTGTCTGAAGACGGCTGATAGCCAGAAAGCGGCCCTAGGATGCTTGACTCTGGTCCAGGAAAGACATGTCTTGGCAGTTCGGGCTGCACTGTTCCCATGAGGCACAGGGTCAAGGCTGATTTGCATATGGCCATGTCTGAACTGGGGTGGTGTGGAGTGCAAAAAAACGATGGATTTAGGCCCAGATCTCTGTACTGGGGTGAATGTATGACATTGTTCTGCATTCAGTCCATCAACTGTTGTTTTTGCATTTGTCACCCCGAGTGGGATGTGTATGCTCAGACGGGAGTCCCTTGCTCTCCACACCACTGGAGTCAAAGTATCCTGGCTGAAGGTGGCTAATAGCCAGGAACCGGTCCTAGGATGCTTGACTCCGGTCCAGGAAAGACATGTCTTGGCAGTTCGGGCTGGACTGTTTCCATGAGGCACAGGTTCAAGGCGGATTTGCATATGGGCATGTCTGAACTGGGGTGGTCTGGAGTGCAAAAAAATGATAAATGTAGGCCCAGATCTCTGTACTGGGGTGAATGTATGACATTGTTCTGCATTCTGCCCATCAACTGTTGTTTTTGCATTTGCCACCCCGAGTGGGATGGGTATGCTCAGACGTGAGTCCCATGCTCTCCACACCACTGGAGTCAAGCTATCCTGTCTGAAGACAGCTGATAGCCAGAAACCGGCCCTAGGATGCTTGACTCCGGTCCAGAAAAGACATGTCTTGGCAGTTCGGGCTGGACTGTTCCCATAAGGCACAGGGTCAAGGCTGATTTGCATATGGCCATGTCTGAACTGGGTGGTGTGGAGTGCAAAAAAACTGTGGATTTAGGCCCAGATCTCTGTACTTGGGTTAATGTGTGACATTGTTCTGCATTCTCTCCATCAACTGTTGTTTTTTCATTTGTCACCCCGAGTGGGATGGGTATGCTCAGACGTGAGTCCCATGCTCTCCACACCACTGGAGTCAAGCTATCCTGGCTGAAGACGGCTGATAGCCAGAAACCGGTCCTAGGATGCTTGACTCCGGTCAAGGATAGACATGTCTTGGCAGTTCGGGCTGGACTGTTCCCATGAGGCACAGGGTCAAGGCTGATTTGCATATGGCCATGTATGAACTGGGGTGGTGTGGAGTGCAAAAAAACGATGGATTTAGACCCAGATCTCTGGACTGGGGTGAATGTATGACATTGTTCTGCATTCAGTCCATCAACTGTTGTTTTTGCATTTGTTACCCCGAGTGGGATGGGTATGCTCAGACGGAAGTCCCATGCTTTCCACACCACTGGAGTCCAGGTATCCTAGCTGAAGGCGGCTAATAGCCAGAAACCGGTCCTAGGATGCTTGACTCCGGTCCAGGAAAGACATGTCTTGGCAGTTCGGGCTGGACTGTTTACATGAGGCACAGGATCAATGCTGATTTGCATATGGCCATGTCTGAACTGGGGTGGTCTGGAGTGCAAAAAAACGATAGATTTAGGCCCAGATCTCTGTACTGGGGTGAATGTATGACATTGTTCTGCATTCTGTCCATCAACTGCTGTTTTTGCATTTGTCACCCCGAGTGGGATGGGTATGCTTAGACGGGAGTCCCATGCTCTCCACACCACTGGAGTCAAGGTATCCTGGCTGAAGGCGGCTAATAGCCAGAAACGGGTCCTAGGATGCTTGACTCCGGTCCAGGAAAGACATATCTTGGCAGTTCGGGCTGGACTGTTCCCATGAGGCACAGGTTCAAGGCTGATTTGCATATGGCCATGTCTGAACTGGGGTCGTCTGGAGTACAAAAAAACGATGGATTTAGGCCCAGATCTCTGTACTGGGGTGAATGTATGACATTGTTCGGCATTCTGTCCATCAACTGCTGTTTTTGCGTTTGTCACCCAGCGTGGGATGGGTATGCTCAGACGTGAGTCCCATGCTCTCCACACCACTGGAGTCAAGCTAGCCTGGCTGAAGACGGCTGATAGCCAGAAACCAGTCCTAGGATGTTTGACTCCGGTCCAGGAAAGACATGTCTTGGCAGTTCGGGCTGGATTGTTCCATTCAGGCACAGGGTCAAGGCTGATTTGCATATGGCCATGTCTGAACTGGGGTGGTGTGGCATGCAAATAAACGATGGATTTAGGCCCAGATCTCTGTACTGGGGTGAATGTATGAAATTGTTCTGCATTCTGTCCATCAACTGTTGTTTTTGCATTTGTCACCCCGAGTGGGATGGGTATGCTCAGACGTGAGTCCCATGCTCTCCACACCACTGGAGCCAAGCTATCCTGGCTGAAGACGGCTGATAGCCAGAAACCGGTCTTAGGATGCTTGACTCCGGGCCTGGAAAGACATGTCTTGGTAGTTCGGGCTGGACTGTTCCCATGAGGCACTGGGTCAAGGCTGATTTGCATATGACTATGTCTGAACTGGGGTGGTGTGGAGTGCAAAAAAATGATGGATTTAGGCCCAGATCTCTGTACTGGGGTGAATGTATGACATTGTTCTGCATTCTGTCCATCAACTGCTATTTTTAGGTCTCGCGACATATCAATGCGCGCAAGTGTATTGAGCGGAGCGAGAATTCAAGTGCTCGAAATCCTCGTCAAACCAAGGGCTTCTTGGTGCGGTTTTCATTAAGTTCACGTGAATCACGTGACCAAACAAGCACGCGCATTTACGGCCGCACAGCACATCAAAGGGCTTCGCCCAGCGTGTTCTCTGCAGCTTCTCCTCCCCTAATTAATCATGGCTGGCCGGCCGGCCGTACTTTCAGTTTCCCGGCCGCTCTGCATTATCAGGTACGTGTTGGTGACGCATTATTTCACTTTGTCTCCGTGCCTGCATTTATTTAATGTTACTCTCATCCCCTGCTGCTTCACACCGTGTCGCATTTCTCCTCCCCCCTCCCCTTCTCTGCTTTCCCTCCGTCTTGTTTTTTTTTTGCTGTTTGCATTTAACCGGCTCTACACCGTGTCGCATTTCTCCTCCTCCCTCCCCTGCCTTCCCTCCGTCTTGTTATTTGTGTCCTGCCGCCTGCTCCTTGCACGTTCCACAGTCAATGTGGAGGTTTCTCCTGATATCAGCGCTGCAAGGATCCTGAATAAATAATCAGCAGCCTAGTGATGTGTGATCCTTATGCAGCAGAATAAACATGCCTTATCACTGGCTTCCAGTTATGCTCTCCGGCCGGAATATGTGACATTAGGCTTCATTGCTAGAAAACTGACCTGACAGCGACTCCCAGTAACAGCAACGCACCGGAGCCACATCAACATTCCTTTGACACCTTTTAATCTTTCTTTAACTCCTTTTGTGGGATAATTCCCAAAACGTTTACCCGTGCTAACTGGTTCACGTGATCTAAAATAATAATTTAAACAGCCACATGCCGCAATCATATATCAACATAACATGGTCAGATAGGAAAGTATGTAATTGTTTTTGCTCTATTCATAAAATGTTCTCAGGAATACCACAGCTCCCTGCTTGATTTCTTATCACGATTGTCACTGCTGTTTGAGAGCGCTCATTTTTAAGTGTAGTGGACAACAAACATCCACTCTTGATTGTTTTGCAGTTGTGCACGCGTATATATTATATGTAAGATTTTATCTAGCGCCTTGCAGTAAACTATCATCCCGTGGGCAGTTTATGCAATCTGAATGCTAGTATTTTCAGTGCTACAAAAAAAAAACTAACAGCGGTTGTAGATGCTACTTTATGTGTCAGAACTGGGCTTTCAGTTATGCTCTCCGGCCGGAATATATGACATTAGGCTTCATTGCTAGAAAGCTGACATGACAGCGACTCCCAGTAACAGCAACGCACCAGAGACACATCAACATTCCTTTGACACCTTTTAATCTTTCTTTAACTAATTTTGTGGGATAATTCCCAAAACGTTTACCCGTGCTAACTGGTTCACGTGATCTAAAATATTAATTTAAACAGCCACATGCCGCAATCATATATCAACATAACATGGTCAGATAGGAAAGTATGTAATTGTTTTTGCTCTATTCATAAAATGTTCGGAGGAATACCACAGCTCCCTGCTTGATTTCTTATCACGATTGTCACTGCTGTTTGAGAGCGCTCATTTTTAAGTGTAGTGCACAACAAACATCCACTCTTGATTGTTTTGCAGTTGTGCACACGTATATATTATATGTAAGATTTTATCTAGCGCCTTGCAGTAAACTATCATCCCGTGGGCAGTTTATGCAATCTGAATGCTAGTATTTTCAGTGCTACAACAAAAAACTAACAGCGGTTGTAGATGCTACTTTATGTGTCAGAACTGAAACGCCTGTCCTCACAGCTTTCATAATTAACTTTTCATTTGTCATTTCCTAATCCTGTGTGTGGGAGGGCATTCCATGTCGGAAGGGGTGTCTACTCTTTCTATAACAGAATCACAGGGCTGTTTGTTTCCCATTCAAGGTGGTGCTGACTCGCTGTTCCCAACACGTCTAATGACAAGGTGTGTAACACTTACAACCCAACTTTTACGTCGCATTCCGTTACAACGCAGATTTTACAACGCTGGATCCATTACATCGGATGCCATTACAACGCATGGCATTACATAGCAGATGCTATTACAACGCATACCATTACATCGTAAGTATTGGTAAGTATATAATTTTTTTTTATTTTATTTAATATTATATAATTGATTTAATTATTATTAATTATAAAAAAAAAAAATATTTATGTTTTTAAATATTATAAATTAAATATATTAATGTAAGTAATTTTTTAAATAAGTATGAGAATAGGAGTATATGTTTTGGGGTACTGAGGTATATGTTTTGGGGTGTTTGGGTATTTTTAGGATTTAGGGCAGGGTTTGGGTTTTGGGGTACAGGGGTGTTTTTAGGTTTTAGGGCAGGGTTTGGGTTTTTGGGTACAGGGGTGTTTTTAGGTTTTATGGCAGGGTTTGGGTTATGGGGTACAGGGGTGTTTTTAGGTTTTAGGGCAGGGTTTGGGTTTTGGGGTACAGGGGTGTTTTTAGGTTTTAGGGCAGGGTTTGGGTTTTGGGGTACATGGGTGTTTTTAGGTTTTAGGGCAGAGTTTGGGTTTTGGGGTACAGGGGTGTTTTTAGGTTTTAGGGCAGAGTTTGGGTTTTGGGGTACAGGGGTGTTTTTAGGTTTTAGGGCAGGGTTTGGGTTTTGGGGTACAGGGGTGTTTTTAGGTTTTAGGGCAGGGTTTGGGTTTTGGGGTACAGGGGTGTTTTTAGGTTTTAGGGCAGGGTTTGGGTTATGGGGTACAGGGGTGTTTTTAGGTTTTAGGGCAGGGTTTGGGTTTTGGGGTACAGGGGTGTTTTTAGGTTTTAGGGCAGGGTTTGGGTTTTGGGGTACAGGGGTGTTTTTAGGTTTTAGGGCAGGGTTTGGGTTTTGGGGTACAGGGGTGTTTTAGGGTTCAGGGGTAGGTTTGTGTTTAGGGATAATTAAATTATATTTACCATTTTTAAATTAATTAAAATATATTTAATAAATTAAATTAATTATTTTATATTAATTACATTTTTAAATTACATTAATTAAATTAAATACATGATTAATATTAATTTAATTTAATTTCAATTTTAAAAATATGTACATTAAACTAATTTCATTATTTTAATTTATGTAAATTAATTACAATTTGTATTAAAATTACATTTATTAAATAGATATTATTTTATTAAATTAAATTAATGACTATTTTAAAATGTATTTTAATTAAATTGTTTAAATAAAATTAATTAAATTAACTTAATAACATTTTTAAAAAAAGGTATACTTACCTATACTTACGATGTAATGCCATGCGTTGTAATAGCATCTGCTATGTAATGCCATGCGTTGTAATGGCATCCGATGTAACGGATCCTGCGTTGTAAAATCTGCGTTGTAACGGAATGCGACGTAAAAGAACGCGTTGTACTGACACCAATCCAATGACAAGGGTTTTAAGTACTTGTTTTCATAAATTGATGAAAGCTCTGGTCTGTTAAAAGCACCTCCACCTTTAACCCTCCTTGTTTTAAATATGAGGGTGACCTCCCACAGCCCCCTTCTCTATTCTCCTCACTCGAGCCCCTGTAGCCTACTATGCACCTGGTAATAAATTTTGTCACGTCTCTTTACACTAATAACACACCTGTGTTTCTTGGCTTCAGTAGTCTTTCCTTTTTCTGCTTCCCATAGCATTGTGTGCATTGCAGTTTCAATGATCTATGGTCATTGTATTTACTGGATGGTGCTTTGATTCTGGAATAAAAGATGCAGGTGGACATTGATTGGCAGGGTGCAATGTTTCCCACTACTCACTGTGTTGGTATGTGACAGTTTTCACTTCCTGGTTGGCAAAAACTACCATTTGCAAAATAACATGAGCTTAGCAATTTGTAAACATACCTTCTCTCAGTAGTGTATGTATTATTTTCTTGGACTGCACCATTGGCAATAACGTTACACAGGTGTTTGGTTTCTAGGTAGTTTATTCGCATGTACTGGGTCCCCAGATGTGCATTCACAGAGAACATTTTTATTGTAGCAGGAACATCTCGAACTTAAGATGCTGTATTTCGAAAAGAACAGTCTAAAGTCTGATAGGAAATAATGGGGGAAAGGAAATATAAATGGCACAGTCCGCTGTACAGTTAGTTTTACATTACAGCTATTCATAATGTCGGGTACAGGATGATAATATACTCGGGGCGTAACGGAGGCCCCTTCAGTGTGGGGCAGGGACACCACCACACCACTCAGGGACACCACCACACCACTCAGGGACACCACCACATCACTCTGGGACACCACCACATCACTCACGGACACCACCACATCACTCTGGGACACCACCACATCACTCTGGGACACCACCACATCACTCTGGGACACCACCACCTCACTCTCGGAGTCCACCACATCACTTTAATACACCACCATATCACTGAGCACCATAACAGCATCACTCAGCACCACAACAGCACTGTCCTTGCTGGCTAACAACAAGCATTCACATAGCCAATAGGACTCGCATTAGGAAAGTGTAAGCTATTGGCTTTGTAAATAACAATGCTATTAATTTATATATTTTCAATGCCAACACATATTAAAAAAATAATTGTCATTTACAATACCAATAGCTCACACTTTCCTAATGCGAGACCTATTGGCAACGCCAGTGCTTGTTGCATTTGTCACCCCGAGTGGGATGTGTATGCTCAGACGGGAGTCCCATGCTCTCCACACCACTGGAGTCAAGGTATCCTGGCTGAAGGCGGCTAATAGCCAGAAACCGGTCCTAGGATGCTTGACTCCGGTCCAGGAAAGACAAGTCTTGGCAGTTCTGGCTGGACTGTTTCCATGAGGCACAGGTTCAAGGCGGATTTGCATATGGCCATGTCTGAACTGGAGGTCTGGAGTGCAAAAAAACGATACATTTAGGCCCAGATCTCCGGACTGGGGTGAATGTATGACATTGTTCTGCATTCTGTCCATCAACTGTTGTTTTTGCATTTGTCACCCCGAGTGGGATGGGTATGCTCAGACGGGAGTCCCATGCTCTCCACAACACTGGAGTCAAGGTATCCTAGATGAAGGCGGCTAATAGCCAGAAACCGGTCCTAGGATGCTTGACTCCGGTCCAGGAAAGACATGTCTTGGCAGTTCGGGCTGGACTGTTTCCATGAGGCAAAGGTTCAAGGCAGATTTGCATATGGCCATGTATGAACTGGGGTGGTCTGGAGTGCAAAAAAACGATAAATTTAGGCCCAGATCTCTGTACTAGGGTGAATGTATGACATTGTTCTGCATTCTGTCCATCAACTGTTGTTTTTGCATTTGTCACCCCGAGTGGGATGGGTATGCTCAGACATGAGTCCCATGCTCTTCACACCACTGGAGTCAAGCTATCCAGGCTGAAGACGGCTGATAGCCAGAAACCGGTCCTAGGATGCTTGACTCCGGTCCAGAAAAAGACATGTCTTGGCAGTTCGGGCTGGACTGTTCCCATGAGGCACAGGGTCAAGGCTGATTTGCATATGGCCATGTCTGAACTGGAGTGGTGTGGAGTGCAAAAAAACGATGTATTTAGGCCCAGATCTCTGTACTGGGGTGAATGTATGACATTGTTCTCTATTCTGTCCATCAACTGTTGTTTTTGCATTTGTCACCCCGAGTGGGATGGGTATGCTCAGACGTGAGTCCCATGCTCTCCACACCAATGGAGTTAAGCTATCCTGGCTGAAGACGGCTGATAGCCAGAAACCGGTCCTAGGATGTTTGACTCCGGTCCAGGAAAGACATGTCTTGGCAGTTCGGGCTGGACTGTTCTCATGAGGCACAGGATCAAGGCTGATTTGCATATGGCCATGTCTGAACTGGGGTGGTGTGGAATGCAGAAAAAACGATGGATTTAGGCCCAGATCTCTGTACTGGGGTGAATGTATGACATTGTTCTGTATTCTGTCCAACAACTGTTGTTTTTGCACCGTGTTTGCTATGAAGTACACATTTTTTGTCATTATCTTGTCCTATTCATTGAAAGCTCTTGTACACATTTAGTTGAATAGGTATTAGAATGTGGCGGAGCGCGGGTCACTTCCAAAATTGCTAATGCTGCACTTTGTCACTTTAGAAACGCAAAGATACACCTTATTTACGATAATACGGTGCACATCAGCATTGCTCCATTCGCTGATGCTAAATTCAGCTGTCTAGCACCAACGAAGGCATCCTTGTTCCATAGTGCAAGAGTGCCTTCTTTGAGGGAATGATTGTTTTTGTGCAGGAAGCTGTCTCTTCCTGCACAAAAACTACCCAGAATGGTGATTTGTAACTTCTGTCTGTACTGCATTGTGCAGCACACATAGAAGTTGCAAATTGTGATTTTTTTTAAATGCTTGTTTCTGTGCAGGAAGGGACACTTTCCTGCACATCAACAGATCATTCATGGCAATTTGCTGTTTCAATGTGTGTTGCACAATGCAGCACACATAGAAACAGCAAAAAAATGGAGAAAGAAAGCATTGCTCCTCGGTTCGCCTTGTTAAGACCAACTTTTCCCTGGTCCTAATTTTGGCACAACCTCCTATTTACGCCACTCTTGTAAATAGGGGGCTGCGTCAATATCAAGGGATGTTGCGGTGGAATGCCCACTACAACACTCATTGCTCGCCCCTTACACGCTAAGTGTAGCACAAGAGGGGGGATTAGTTAGAAGGCGGCAATAAGCCACATTAAGTGGCTTAATGCCGCCTTGCAAATAATGTGAAGGGTTTATCACCAGAGAAACGTTGTGAAAAGTGACATTCCAGTGGCAATAGGGGCTTGTAAATATGCCTCTGAGTCTGTGAGTTTTTAACCTCTTTGAGGGATGTCTGACTGGTTGACAAGCTCAAGATTATTTAAAGTGCCATTGTTTTAAATTTTTACTTGAATTAATTAATGCTAATGATAGAGCGCGCAGGTCACCCGACTATCAGCCTGATTCATGTAGCTAAATTGCACTCGCAAAGGGCCAGATTCTCAGAATCTGGCCCTTTGCGAGCGCAATTTTTGCATTTGGTATTCATGATACCAAATGCAAAAATCGCTATTTAAGAATTCGCATATTTGCGTGGAATGGCATTTAAGGAATCTCTAATAGAGATTCCTTAAATGCTATTCATGACACACAACAAAATAGCGATATTGGACATTTGGGGCCGCTATTTACCGACAGGTCAGACCTGTCGGTAAATAGCAAAAACTCAGAAAAATGCTTTTAAAAGCATTTTTCAAAGTTGCATGTAGCACACACACATGTCCTTTGGACATGTGTGTGCGCAACACCTGTCCAAAAGTGCATTTTAGGGGTGCTACAGGGCGTCCTTTGGACACCCCTGTCACCCTTAAAATCGCTATCTCAGTTGCGAGTAGCAAATTGCTACTCGCAAATCCCCATTCATTCCAATGGGCCTCTTGGCCCATAGGAATGAATGGGGAGTATTTGCGAGTAGCAAATTGCTACTCGCAAATAAAGAACATGTAGGAATCGCTATTTAAGTAGCAATTCCTACATGAATGCCGTTTTGCGTGTCCTCAATAGCGAATCGCTATGATTCGCTATTAGGGACACGCAAAACGGCCCGTACATGAATCAGGCTGTATAATTTTATCATACTCGCCTGGGCCCATAATCAATAACACATTTTCTTAATCCGGTAACCTTCGCTCTACTACCAGATATTTTACCTACTAGGTCCTATACGGACTTACCTATCCTTGTCGCTGGTACCTGTAACCTATTGGATCAGGGAGTTAGTTTGAAGATAAATAAATATACAATAACATTTGCACTCATATATTAAACACAGACTCGGGAAGGTTTTATCTAAATTTCTTAAATGGTCATGATCCAAAGATTAAACACCACAAGACTCTCAATAATGAAAATCAGAACCAGAATGTAACTATGCAAAAGATGTATTACACTGATTTCGATCATTTAGTAAATAAGGTAAGGTAAGAAAAAGGAACATGCTAATAAAAATGATTTAAGCATTTATTCAAAGGGATGGTAAGAAAAAGGAACATGCTATATAATCAAACGATTTGAGCAGTTATTTAAAGGGAGGGTAAGAAAAAGGAACATGCTATATAATCAAACGATTTGAGCAGTTATTTAAAGGGAGGGTAAGAAAGGAACATGCTATATAATCAAACGATTTGAGCAGTTATTTAAAGGGAGGGTAAGAAAGGAACATGCTATATAATCAAACGATTTTGCTAAAGATTCTAACCATAGGGCGGGTAAGAAAAGGGAACAAATGTAATCAAAATTTCACGTTAGGGAGGGTAAAGAGAAGGAACAAAATACAATGACAAACCCACACAGATTTATATTTACCTAGAATGGTGTGAAGACCAACCCTGGCCACGGTCAGTTGAAAGACAGGAGAACCCCAAAAGTTGCAGTTGCCAGCAGGTGCAGATTAGAATCAGGACAGGGAAAACCAGATTTGGATTAAGACAGGACCACCAAAGGTTAAGACCGGCACCCGCAGTTCAGTTGCAATGCCTGCGCTACTCCCTCTCTGCAGCTGATAGCCAGAACCCTGATTGGGTTATTGATTTCACCGACAAAGTGCTTCGCCAGCACCTCAGCTTCCTGGACCCCGATTGGGTCAGCGAATCTTCTGGCAGAGTGCTTCGCAGCCCCTCTGGTCTTGACCACCTATTGAATGCTTTGGGTCAATGACAGGTCAGCTATTCAGACAAGTCGGACAAATTAACTAACTAAGCCTACTCTAGTTATACTATTTTCCAGGTCAGTGAACCATCCCCAATGTTGCAAGTGTAAGAATCCCCACTTTTGATTGGACAAAGAATGAGGAGAGGTCATCACACCACACCAAATTTTGATACCTCAGTGTTGAATATTAATTTAACGTTCCCGCCCATCAATATATTTTCACATGACATCTTTATTCCACCTAACAATGGATAATTTATCATTAAATACATTGTAATACATTGGGTACAGTTTAGCTTCCTCTGGCAGGGTTAAGGGTCAGCTTCCAAGGCACAACTTGGCTGTGACTGTCTTTGGCTCTCATTCAATGACAAATGTTTTCAGCTTCTCTCTGGATCTTGTCATGCGCAGACAGACTTTCAAAATGGAGTAAAAACGTCTCCCAGGCCCAAATTTATTGTTTCATAAAAGAATAGAAAGAAACAGTTTTAGAACACAGAATAAATGAATACACTATACCATGTATCTCTACTCTATCCCCATTACTTTTTATTTAACTATAGCGTTAGAATTAGGCAGAACAAACAGCTTAGCAAAAGCAGCAGTGCAAGCTTCTCGCGTGTGAGAACACAGAACAGCCATATTAATACTAGAGCGCAGAAACAACAGATTCCTTCCAAAGCAAAGAATACGTCATGTCACGTGAGTGTGGCAGATGCATGCGCAGTAGAACCCACGCGTAGCAGCAGCCATTTTAGATGCAAGCGTATTACAGTTAGTAAAACACATATGTAAGCTTCTCTCGACACCCATTTAGAATCGTGTAATGTAATATTAATAAGACAAACATGTTGATTAGTGTTTTAACGTTATTCGAGGTTCATGAATACAAGCAAGTCACTTCATGTGTGAATCCTTGCTCCATCACTAACACCAGTGTTTTCCATGAATCAGGTGTATTCCCATAGCTTTTACTTGCACATTGAGAATAATAGGGAATCTTAAAATTATGGATTATAAAGAAGCTGTGTGGTATGGAGTGAATAAAAAAGATTTGCCTATGCCTCCAAGTTTGTGAATTAAGCACTGAATGATTATGGATAAACAACACTTTTATTAGTTTACCCAGACAATAACTTTTTGTCGTTGAGTCAATACTTGGTTGAACAATTTTTCATTATACAAAAACAGACAATGAATCACCATCAACTTCATTTCTAGCCATATGTGATTCAAAAAGCAATTTGTGCATATATACAGTGCAAGGGTTCAAGTAAAAAACATTTAAAGAAGAAAAAACATTTAGTCATACATATACAGTTTATGCATGGACACAATAAATCAAGAACAAAGTGAGAAAACCTAATCAACAATTCACAATAGAAAATCACAAATGTAAGGAGGAGAGGGAGGAAATATTTTTCAAAGATCGACTCCCAACTCATGAACTGAATTCATTTTTCTAGTTCTCTAGTATTCAGAAAAAGAGCCCATTTTATACATAATTGACATGGACCACTAATGTCAAGTCAAATGCCGACGCGTTTCGAATCCTGTTGCGTTATTTACAGGATTCTCATCAGGGCGGTGTGATTCTAGTCCATGGGAACTGTTTGTGAAAAGAAATGAGAAATGTTTGTTTAGCAAACTTTGTCCTCTAGCCAATTCTACTCATGAGCTATCCACGCATCATGGTGCGGCATACCTTTTAGTTAATTGCCCCAAGTGGCTTCTGTTTGAAAATATCGTCTATGGCAGGCGGGTCTGGGCTGCAACAGAGCAAGATTGGTATCAGTAATTCATTGTGCCGGGTTAATACTCACAGGGAGCGAAGAACATGGGTTTGAAAGTTACCTTCAGTCTTCACAACCATAAGGCTGGTGTGCAGGTAACGGAAATTAATTTTCAATGCTGGAGCATTATTTTCTTCTAGGAGAAAGATCGGAAACAAGGGGTTGGAATCGATCTCAATTAAAACGACATGCACGGAGGCAAGGGCGCCTCACAGGGGAAACTTACTTTTAAACGGTTCAGCACGGGCGGGAGGGTCCTCACCGGTATTGGGAACAGCGCGGTGCCCGTTCTATGGAGCAAGGAGAAAGGCAGGTGTCATTGATGTTTACTTCGCTGCGCTTTCGGTGAAAACTACAGGGTAAACGCGAGTCTCAGTGTGCAGGGGTCATATTCTTACCATGAATCAACGCGGAGAGCTCCGCTGGTACATCCTGCTTCCAACCGGCACACTCTGTATTTGGTTGTTCGAGGCAGCGCCGGTACTCACACAAATAAAGACATGTGATCCGCTCTCGTCCAATCAGAGCCACAATGGTTGCTGGTGCCTTATGGGAATTGAAGTCCAGGATATGGGTTTATGCCCGATTAATCTCACTAAGAGTGTTAAGACCCTTATTCACACTGTCAAATCTTAGTATTAGATATGCCTCCTTGCGAAGTAGCATGGTTTCAACATCTGGATAGCGTTTAGGGTCTATCCAAACTAGTGATGTCCATTTAAAATCATTTTCAGTATGGTTGTTGTTTAAAAAATGTTCCACCATTGGTGCAGTCATAACTTTTTTCTTAATGCGAGAACGATGTTGTGTTATTCTGGCATTAATGGCTTGATTTGTTTTACCAATATAAACTCTGTCGCATGGACAAACCACTGCATAGACGATATTTCGGGTCCTGCAATTCGTGAAAGCATCGTGTTTCCACTTGATGCCACGGTTGGTGAATGTGTCTCCTTCTATTGTTGTAGAACATGATACACAGTTACCACATTTGTGGTGCCCACTTACAGGTTTCAAGTTCCACTGAGCTATATGGTCACTTTTAGGTGGAGGAATGTGACTGTCCGCTTTGATAAGGTGTTGTCCGATGCTCGTGTTTTTCCGCATTGCAAAGATGGGTTTGGACAGGGGGTACTCGAGTGTTTCCAATAAATGCCAATTATTTCTTATGATGTTTTTGAATTGGTTTGTGTGTTGACCAAAGGTTGTCACACACACCAGTTTGTCCAATTCCTTTTTCTCTTTTACCTGCAGAAGTGTATCTCTCGGGGTAAATTTGCCCCTGTTTTTTGCATGTTTTAACAATTTTTTGGGGTATCCTCTGTCAGCCATCTCACTGCAGAATCTTGTTGCGTGTGAGTCAAAGTCGTTCAGACTTGTGCAATTGCGTCTAATTCTGAGCAGTTGACCATAAGGTAAATTATCCTTAAGGCTTTGTGGGTGTGAGCTGGTATAGTGAAGGATTGTATTCCTGTCTGTTGTGCAAAGAGGCTGTCAGCCTAGAACTGCTGGTGCCTACTGTGACGTCAAGGAAAGTCATTTCTTTAGAACTGGAGTTCAACGTGAATTTAATATCAGGGTGTCTGAAATTAAGCCATGCATAGAATTGATCAAGTTCCGTCTGGCTCCCCTGCTACAGGAGCCAGACGTCATCTATATATCTCAACCATTGAATAATATGGTGTGAGTAGGGGTTGTCCTTGTAGATGAATCTTTCTTCATATTGTGCCATGTAAAGCACCTCCAACTCCGGCGCATAAGGACAGCCCATGGCTGTCCCCTTGATTTGTATGAAAAAATCACTCTCGAATTTGAAATAGTTACTCCGAAGAGTTATTTCAGCCAATGCTACAATAAATGTAGAGGGTACAAACTTGGAGGCATAGGCAAATCTTTTTTATTCACGTTAGTGTGGCCCTGCCTACCCTCTCTCCCATTGAGCCCAGCCACCATTGTTGGTTTAGTGTGGTATGGAGAGCATAATGAAGGCAATGTGGTATTTAAGACATGAGCCTAGATTTAATATTCTTTTGTGGCAGCGGATGCGTGAGTCAAAGCGCCACTATATGACCCAAAGCTGTGCAGATTGGAGCGACAAATTGCAAAAAAGTTTTACTTCAAAATATTAGTCTGAGTGCTAAGCAACTTTTTGCAATGGCTGCTCGCACAGGTAACACTCTGAGGCGGTGACATGGGGCGGGGGTGTGGCTGTGGGTAGTGGAGTTTGACATATGACGGGATAGTGAAAAGTAATTAAACAAATAAATAAAACCACTTACCTTGTGCTCGCCAACTCGGCAATGCGGCGAGCGCAAGGTAAGTGGTTTTATATATTTGTTTATTTACTTTTCACTATCTCATCGTATGTTGAACTTCATTATCCCCCACCCCGCCCCACACCCCCACCTTACTAACCCACAGCCTTTGCCTATGCGAGCCACCACTGACATTTTGATGGTTATGCACAAATCCTTGTAAAATATGCAACTGGACATAGTATGGTTAAATGGCTCAAACACCCCTAAGACTCCACGCAAGGGCCAATGTACTAAAGCTGAATTTCCAATCTTTTAGTGAAATTTCAGTCACATATGAAAGCAGGCACAAACATTAGGAAAATTGTGTGATTTTCCCACACAGAAGCGTATTTTCCACAAAATTCAACATTACCCAGTTTTCCACTGAGCACCTCTGTGCATGCAAAAGGTGTCCCTCAAAGTCAAATCTGACATAAGACACCACTCTCCTTTGTGTCTTTGCACAACGACTGGCATGGTTCAAAAACAGCTTGTTTGCCACAAGCCATAATGCCATCATCAGCGTGCAATTCTTTGTAAATATGAAGCTGTACAAATTAGTACCCTTTGGGCAATGCAGCACATCAGATTTCAAAGCAGCACTAAACAAATTTGACTAAATCTGGAGTATGAATTTCCCCCCGTCTTATCGTCTGTTATTAAAGCTCACTTTTTTAGGCCAGGGAGCATATCCTTATTTTTAAACACATTTTGCTCTTTTCTTTCATTCAGAATGTTTTAAAATTACCTCTCCTGAGTTCATTTCACAGAAGGTGAAAAGTACTCATGTACCTATGCATCTGTTGTCACATCTGGATCTCTAATTTGGATCGTATATCAGTAAAAGGACTTTTGGGAAACTTAAAACAGGTTTTTCTCATTATGAAAGGAGATGAATTCTGAGATAATAATGTGCATGCCAGTGCATTGTTCCAATGTTGTTATCGACCGTGTATACTTAGGTGGAAGGACTGTAGAAGCAATGGGCCTCTTAAGCATGTTTTGTGTTTTCATTAAACATTTTGCACAGAAGCTTATGATTCTTGCTCAACGTTCTTATTTTTCAGTTTGTGTCAATTGATCATCATAACCCAGGAGTGTTGCAATGCTATGTTTTGTGCATATATCTGCAGTAGGAGCTTCTTCCACTGTGATGACTGACTGCACAGAGGGACCTCGGAAAGAATCAATGACATCTTTTTAAGACCTGTCCTTACTCAACTGACCCCAAAGAACTGACTATATTAACTCTGGGGCAGATTTACTAACATGTCACGCAACACATCAAGACAACTTTCTGTGCTCTGTTGCGTGACAGTGAGAGGGTAGGAATGCACCATATCTACTAAGGTATGGTGCATTCCTACCCTCTCCCTGTGCTGGTGCAGCCTAGCACCAATGCAAGCACCATTGCACCATGGTACAAGGGCTCCTGCGTTAGAGTCAGGATTTTTTTATTGAAGGAAGGGACACCGATCTCTCTGATTCTTTTTCCTCTTTCTGTATGTGCTGCAGAGTGAGTGGGGTATAGCATTTTTTTAAAGTTTGATTTATTGAGAGAAACAAAGAAATAAACAGCAATAAAGTGGATAAAGTCAATCCTTTTAGACAACAAATGAGCAAGTTAAAGAAAAAGAAAATACAGGGATTGAACTTGTAACTGTGTATAAGGCAAAGAAAAGAATATGGAGAGAGCAAATAAAGGGAGGAAAAAGGGGGAGGAATCAAGGGGGAGGGGGACAAAATAACTAATATAGAGTAACTAAAACATCATACATTTTGTACAAATGGTGTGATACTGTAAGCATAACAATCAATACAAAGTCAGAACAATATTATAATAAATATTTGGTAATGGAGAACCAACTAGATAATCATGCGGAAAAATGGCAAAGGGAGAGAAGGTTGTTTCCGTACATCATCCGATACATTTGTAGAGGCGACACAGAAAGAGGCAGATTGAGATAGACAAGTAGTTAGAGGGAGCCATAAAAGATCCCTTTTAATTGCTAGAGATATGGGAGAAACATAGTATCCAGTCGTGATGAAAACAGACAGTATTCCACCATGCTCTGAAGGTGACTTTATCAGCTTGTTTCCAATTTGAAGTTATTAAATGAAATGCAATAGCTAATAATGAATCGTAAGGTTTAAAACTGGATTGTGCTTGAGGCCATTGGGGAGAAAGAGTGCTTAAAAATATGTTTGCAATAGAAAAAAGGATTTGGACATTAAAAAATATCTTAATTTGGGACAAGACTGGTTGCTAGAAATGGTGGATTGAGGGGCACTCAAACAACACATGTTTCAAATCTGCGATAGAACAGGGACAAGACCAACAAGTAGGTGAAAAATCTGATGTGAAAGAAGCTAAGGACACCAGGGAGAATAATATTCTATGGTAGGTGAAGAAAAGGGTGTGTGAGGTATTTGCAGCCTGAGTGGTTTTATGGAGTTAAAACCAGATTTTATCCCATGTAGCAATTGGCCACTCTTGAGAAAAATCATTTTCCCATGTCCTCTCAGTCTTTGATTTATGTCTTTCTGATGATAATAGTAATGATTTATAAATATTTGATGCTGAGGGAGAGCTTTCTAGAAGTGAGAGCAAAGATTGATAAGCTACAAGAAGACCAGTAGAAGCTGGTAGACTCTGAAGAAACCGAGTGAGGGAAAATTGAAGAAGATTATACTGCAATTTAGAGGATGGTGGTAAAGAACATTTTGATTGGAGATCAGGAAAAGTAAAGGGTTTATTGTCAGACATGAGTTGGGAAAGCCAGCGCAATCCTCTAGAATGCCACATTTTCCAGTATATAGGACAGCCACGAATCCTTATTGATTTATTATGCCATATAAGCTGATTATGAAGAGATTTAATGGAAGGAAGCGATAAATGTAGTAGGGGAGATAAGAGTTTGTGAGAATGTGAAATGACGAGAACGTAAAGAAGCAATATTGGCAGTAAAAGTTAAAACCTCTGGAAAGTTAAAAGGATTAATAAGAGATTCTTCTATTTGTAACCAGAGAGGCGGACATAAGGGAAGATCTGTAGAGATCCAATTTGAAGTTTGTTTTAGTGGGAAAGCAGAATGATACGTTTTGAAGTCAGGAAACTTGAGGCCTCCCTTAGGCCTGCCTTTCTTGAGAGAAGATAAGGCTATACGTGATGATTTACCTTTCTATAAGAATTTTCTCAAAGTGTAATCTTTTTTTTAGAAATAATATTGAGGGATATAAATAGTAATCATAGAGCTAGTGTATAGCACAAGGGGGGAGAGTATCATCTTGATAGAGTCTAACTGACCCCACCAGGAGAGAAAAAGGGGTTGCCAGCGACTAATAGAATCATTTAATTTTTTAATAACATAATCAAAATTAAATTTTAATGTGTCAGATAATAAAGGTGCAAGTCATAATCCTAGATATTTTATTTTAATGGGTTGCCAGGTAAAACCAAATGAATCAAAGAGGTGTTTTTGGCAAAGAAAATTTATAGGGACATTTTCGCATTTATCAACAGTTAGACAATAACCCGAGAGTTCAGAAAACGATGATTTTTGCTGAAATAAGGAAGTAGGAGAGGTTTCAGGATTGAGCAATATAAAAGAATATCATCAGCATAGACTGACAATTTACCTTAGTGAGGGCCAAATTGAAAGCCTGTAATATGGTAATCTTGTCTGATTTTAGTTAGGTAAGGTTCTAGGACTATGACAAATAATAACGGAGACAAAGGGCATCCATGTCTTATCCCTCAACACAATGAGAAGTAATCAGAAGCCTTACCATTAGCAAAACTTGAGGCCAGAGGGTCTAAGTACAATAAAGAAATTAAAGTTATGAATTTGGAAGAAAAACAGCCCATTTCAAAGCTTGAAACACAAAATCCCAGCCAATCCTATTGAAAGCTTTCTCAGCATCTAGGGTAATTGCTGCTATCGGATGATCCGGGGAAGAGGCCTTGCTAAGGATATTAAAAAATACTCTATAGTTGTCAGATGCAAGGCGTCCTTTAACAAAGCCTGCTTGTTCAGGACCAATTAGATTAGGCAAAATAGGATCAATGCGAAGTGCCAGAATTTTTGCAATGATCTTATAATCAGTGTTGACTAACGAAATAGGTCGATAGTTCTTGCAAAGAGAATGGTGCTTATCATCATTGGGGATTACACAGATCAATGCCTCTTGAAACGTACCACTAGAAGTGCCAGTGTCTCCAAAGGTTTGGAATAAAAGTAAAAGATTGGATAAAAGAATATTTGCAAAGTGAGAATAGAATTTAATGGTAAAACCATCTGGCCCAGGTGCCTTCCCACGGTGTAGTACCGAAACTGCTTGAGATATGTCTGCTAAGAAAATATCAGCTCCCAAAGATTCGAAATCAATATGATTAGATAGAGGAGAAGGGATAGACCAAAAGTAGGAAAGAAGATCAGATTTATTTGGTAAAGATTCAGGAGTGTAGAGATTTTTATAGAAGGAAACAAATTCATTTAATATGTCCTTATCTTTATAGGTAGGAGTGCCCGCAGAGCCTTGCAAGGATTCAATTATAACTCTATCTTTCTTGCTTTTAAAAAGTTAGCTAATATTTTACCCAATTTTTTTTTGGGCCACCATAATAATGAGAACTACTTTTTAGTAAGTAATTGGAAGCTGCATCAGTGGATAATTTATTGAAAGTAATTTTGGCGTCAAGGAGATTTTTCAAAGCAGACTCATCATTGGAATGATAATACGTGTACTACAAATGCTTAATTTTATTAAGAAACTGAGAGGACTGGGTTTCCAAAGACTTCTTCTTTAGTGACACAAAATTCATAATAAAACTTCTAGCAGCTGCATTAAAGGAATCCCATACCATCATAAAAGGAGATTCTGGGGTATTATTGATGATGAAAAATTCCAAAGCAAAGGAGTTACATTTTTGACAAAAATGGGGGTCAAGCAATGGAGAATTGTTAAAACGCCATCTTCCAGGGTGAAGGGAAAAGGGGACCAAATCAATGTCAACAACAGGTGCGTGATTTGATATTAGGATCAAACCGATTTCAGAGTGAATGGCATGCTGGGACAAGGATTTACTTAAGAAAAGGTAGTCAATACGAGATTGAGAGTGGTGGGCAGTGAATAGAAACTATACTCTTTAAGGTCAGGATGGCAAAGCCTCCAAATATCAACTAGTGCGTTACGCTGTATTGTGGAGACAAATTGAGCCTGCTTTTTAGAAGGGGTGAACTTAACATTAGAATATCTATCAAGAATGGGATCAATAATTTGATTACAATCACCACCAAATTTAACATAATCATCATCAAATTTTAGTAATTTATCAGATATATTAGATCAGAAGAGTTTATCAATAGCAGTAGGTCCATAATCATTAAAAATACCTACAGGAATCTTATCTATAAGAAGCTCAACAATAACCCATCGTCCTTCAACATCAGCTTCTTGGTGAAAAACAGAAACATTTAACTTTTTGTGACATAAAATCAAAACACCATTTTTCTTAACTAGGGCCGAGAGTTAAACACATGTCCCACCCAGCATCTCTTTAGCGTGGAAGCTTCACCTTCAGAAATGTGAGATTCTTGAAGTAAAACAATGTCTGTTTTCATTTTAGCCAAGTGGGATAACACCCATTGTCTTTTAATGGGATTATTTAATCCTTTAATATTCCAGGTAGTAACCCGAAATGTAATTTAATGAGAAAAGTATGAACAAACAATATGCTTACAAAAAACAAAGCTACATTTACGTTGGATATGTAGAAGGAGATAAGATGAAGGAGAAAAAGTAGTTGTATTAGGAAGATAAGTTGAGAAGTATGTAAGTTATAAGAGAAAAAAGAGGAACTTATTTGAGATAAGAGGACGAGGGAAATGATAGAGATGAATAAAAGAGATAAAGAAGAAGAGAAAGAAAAAAGCTCAAAGAAGGTGGAGAAAGGGAAACAAAAAAGAAAAGGAGGAAGATAAAGAACAAGAAGACAGTACATGTCATACAAAGACAACTGAACAACATATCTACAAATACAGCACAACTGGGGAGTGACCACACCAGAAGATGACAGCGACAGCATCGAAGCTCCACCAAATCCAAAGGACCACAATCAATGAACTTCAACGTTACAGAAGAATCAGGAGACAAAAAAATTGTGGAGGCAAAACACCTATAAGTGGTATAAAATAAATTAACAGCGAGAGATGTAAGAAAAATATATAATCAAAAAGAGAGACAACATTATATAGGTACTACAAAGATATACGCAAAACAACATTCATTGAAACATGATGAGCAAGAATGAAAAAGAAACATCTACATAACAAGAGGCTGAAAATAAGGTCATGCAAGTCTCAAAGTGTCCATGGTATCCGTTCCATGAAGTTGAAGGAACTCTTGTAGTGCCGCAGGGTCGTCAAATGTAGTAGTTTTGCCTTTATATGCAACCTTGAAGAGACATGGGTGAAGGAGACCAGATCTCGCGTTGATTGAGCGCAATTGAGGACGAAGATCAAGAAACATTCTCTGGCAGACTGCAGTGATTATGGCTACATCTTGAGAAAAGAAGAGGTGGTGACCTTCCCCAAAAATCTGTTTCTGGGTTTTGACAGCAGATATGACTTGAAGGAGGTCAGTTTACTGCAGAAAAAGCGTGATGACGCCACTTGGTTTTACAGAAATTGTCGGACCAAGCCTGTGAGCCATTTGAATGTTGAGGGTAGGTAAAGCAGGTAAATCCAAGAGCTTAGGCAAAAAAAATTGAAAAAAGTCAGTTGGATTGGAGCCTTCAATATTTTCAGGAAGACCATGAAGTCTGCGATTGTTCTTGCGATTTCTGTTTTCCAAGTCGTCCGCCTGTTTTTTAAGGAGGGAAACTGACTCCAAAGATGAGATACAAGAACACAAAAGTTTCATGAGACTGTTCGCTGCTCCAGAATGAGGATTTATTAGTCCAAAGAAGACCATTTATCATTTTTAAAATATTGTTTTATTGGTTTCCTCTATAAAGGGTTTCAGAGCTCGGATCTCCTCAACAATAACATCCATGGCAGATGAGGAGGATTTTTCCGGAGAAGAAGGGACTTTTTTTGGGTTACTTGAGAACTGCATTTTGGTATGGTGCCAGAGGAAATGTCAGGTTTCTGAGAGGGGAAGTCCTCCATTTCAGTACTCTTGGAATTTGAGTCTGAGTGCGTAGGAGCTTTAGCCTATGCAGTAAGCTTAAGATTCCTCTTCCTTCCCATAAAAGGTGTGATGGAATTTAGTGATAGGCACTACGTTTTTGAAGTCCAATACTTCCAAACCGCAAGTAAGTAGTTGCGAAAGAGTTAACAGTAGCTGCAACCTGCAAATTCCAGAGAGACTCCGTCAAAAATAGGCAAGAAGGAACCAAAAGCCAAAAACAAACACCATAAAGAGGGTAGGTATACTCCTCATGAAGAGGAATATGCAGAAACTAAATGGTGGTAGTTGCCAGACATAGTGAAAAGAACAGCTCCAGTATAGGACAGAGAAGTCAGAGGAGCGATAACATTGTCACCATGACAATAAGATAAACTTGAATTCTTAAAAAATGTAAGCTCCAGTAGTAGTTTAAGGGCTGTATAGTCAAAAAACGAACATTATGAGGCACAGTGCGCTCATTGCAAGGAAAAAACTAAATGGCAGCTGCCAGAATGAGAGCCCAATCGGACCGATAAAAATGCACTGGGAACAGTGAAAAACAGTCTAAAAAGCTGTGCAGATGCTCACTGTGATGTGGGAGAGCGGATTCCTGCGAGCTTGTTGCGGCGGTGGAGCGAAATTGCTCCAGAACGTCGAGTTTGCCGGAATCGGCGAAGTTGAGCTCCTCAGCTACGCAACCAAGGTATAGCATTTTGACACATTTCCAGGCTTACTATTGTTAGTAAATCTGGGAATGCGCCAAAATCCATGGGTGGATGCATGGGAACACCTACATTCCACACATGGAACCCCAGTCCAGAGCAAAGTAACTGTAATGTGTCTCAGCATGCCTACACTGAAGGCGGTATTCCTACTGGTTGGTGTCTTGTCTATATTTATTTGGGATGTACTTTGATTCATGGCCTTTCTACCAAGCTCTTTGGCAGAAACTATAAGGTGCAGAAGTAAGTTAAGGCCTTTTTCCTCTACTCAGCTTTGATGGTAGGCAAAGACGCTTATGTTTGATCGAAGATCTTCCTGCTCATGATTGTCACACTCAGTTCCTAGTATCCTTTGGTGCTCAGATGCATTTCTTATCAGCTGGTGATGTTGCCAGTCCTGCAGTGGGGGCTCTTGGCCAGACTTCTTTTCTTTTTTGCCGATGTGAGACGTGACGTTGGATGATTAGGTGTGAGTAGAATGAAAAAAGGGTGTGCATTAAAAATGACTAGTGAGATCCAAAGGCTATTTTAATTATTGGGTCCCTTCGTCATGGTCAAAAACATGGATTGAGCATATAATAGATATAATGGTCTATTGTAGCTACAGTTAGTGTGAGTTTTCCAAACCAGCAGAGCAAGGGGTAGGTCGGAAGCCCAAATTGCGCACCGACTACTGACCGTCGACACACACAATAGCGTCCGCCCTGACCAGTCTGATTGGGGCCTAATGTTTTACAATATTTGGGTCTGTCCCCAGGAGTTATATCCTGGACAGTAACAGGCATGAAACATATTGACCCTCAACACACACTAACTGTAGCTAAGTTAGACCATTATATCTATTGTATACTCAAGCTACGTTTTAACCATGAGAGAGGAACTCAATAATTAAAACAGCCTTTCAATCCCGTTAGGCATACACACCCTTTTTCCATCCTACTCACACCT
Organism: Lissotriton vulgaris; assembly: GCF_964263255.1. NCBI lineage: Eukaryota > Metazoa > Chordata > Amphibia > Caudata > Salamandridae > Lissotriton > Lissotriton vulgaris. The sequence continues at coordinate 976,285,047 of NC_141696.1, read as the reverse complement.
AGTCATCCAAACTCACATCGGCAAACTAGAAAAGAACTCCAACAAAGAGCCTCCCCCGGGGCACGTTGAGCATTGCAGCACTCGCCCAACTAGGAGCTGCCCGATGAAAAATCATAATACCCCTTGGGAGTGTGAGGGCCCTTGCTCCTAAAAGAAGCACACTCCTTGATTCATCTTATCAGGAGATTTAGATCCCCACATAGGAACTTGTTCTCATAGCTGATTTAGGGGGGTGTGTGCTGGACCTTATATAAGCCCTAGTGCCTCCACCTTTGTATTGATAGGTATACTGAACAGTCATTAGCATGAGATGAGAGGAACCCTCCTCTGGGCAGAGCTAAAGCCCACTGTATGTTTATGATAGGTCAGCAAACAGCTGTTCTGTCAAGCCACACCTACAAAAGGACAACACTACAGTCTAAATTTACTAACAATTTGCACTTGTTTTGTATTACTTTTGTAATACAAATCCAATGTAACATGTTATGCGGGGATTTACTAGCCAACACAAATCAGGATTTGCATTGGATAGTTTCCCACAGTAATGCAAAGTTGTTCTAAGTGCTGCTTTGTGTTATTTGCTTCAAGGGGACGCTTCATGGGTTGTAAAAGGGGAATTCCCAAGCAACCACTCATGGTCTTTGATGCAAATCCCTGCCGGCAAACATTCATAGACACAGATTTGCGCCAAAATCTTATGCCTCTTTCAGGTGGGCGTAACAAGGGGGAAATTGTTTAATTTCGCCTTGTTTTCCCTCCTTTGCATGTGTGCTACTTTATACAGCACACATACAAAGCAGAAAAAGTGTTAAAGGATAGTTTTTGTATTGGCATGATTCCCTTCCAGCACAAAGGCTATTCCTCATAGAACACACACACTCTTGCACTATGGCGTAACAGTATTTGCGTTGGCGCATGGCAGCCTAAAGTGCACTCGTACAGGGAGAGAGGAAATCAGCGCAATATCGTATTAGGTATGGCTTTCTTCTGCTCTCTCCCTTCCACTCAACTCAGAACAACAAGTTTCGTTTTTGCACTAGACAACTTTAGTTGTTGCACTAGGCTGCATGATTTTTTTGTAAATCTGGGCCTGCTTCTTTCATTTAACAATAGCCAGTTCAGTTGGTCTTATCTCAGCAGAAGTGATTTCGAGAAGAGACTCCTGTGAATACATATGATGGAACAGTAGCAGGCCTTCCAGTGAACATTTCTGCTGCAATATTTTGTGCTCCACATGTCGAGTATAATAAATCCCAGTTTGTTTATAATTGGTGTTTCTATTTGCTCATTGGTGATTATATTTAAATCCAAGCCAGGGCCTTTCTTTGAAGATCCTGGGCATAATCCCCTCATTAATCCTGCCCTGTTTGCCTCTTATTAATAGGCCACTGTACAATGTATTCTGCTGCAGAACTCAACCAGCCATGACTAATTCGGATAATTAATTTGCTTGCACATTAACACCATCAAATGAGCCCGCTAAACCGGTAAATTTAAAGTAAATTAAACTTAATTTGCAGGTTATTGCAATTAAGCCTGCCTTGTCTTTCTGAGGGATTGCGGCATCCCCAGTATTTAAGAGGCAATCATAATGCATGCAAGTAGGCGGGCTTTTGGGCTAATTAACACGAGAGCCTAATCTGCTTTTCAATTAGGCTGGATGTTTATAATGTGCGGGTGACAGTGTTACTATTCAGTGCAGCATAACAGGAGCGCGTGGCATAATTACATCTGAAAAGCGAATCTCATGCAGGGCCTGTTTAGGGGTTAATGAGACAGTGGCAGCTTCCAGCTGGGGGATGCAGCCAGTTTAGTGCGGCTTCAAGAGGCAGCCACCCATAGGGGTTTGCTTTGAAGTGTCAAAAGGTCTCCTTGTTCTGGGTGGCGTGTGTTTCATTTGTCTGAGTGGCATATCAAAAATTGATGAGCTGCCAGCAGCAGTCTTCATGACATTAATTCACCAATTGTGTTCCTAATAGTTTCATCCCTAAATAAATCTGGCTCATAATGCCAGAAGGGGAGGGGGGATGAGTGTTTTGAAAACAATGAGCGGTGATCTGAGCTCGAGAAGGGCAATCAATCAGTATTGGAAAAAACGCAGTCATGATGTGGCCAGCAATGTGTGTTTTCAGTAAATTATTAAACACAAAATGTAGGTTATGTGCTAATTTAATACTATTTAATCCGTGTTTATTTGTAACAGTGATAAAAATGTGCAAACGTCTTTTCCCAGTTTAATTTTGTAGTTATTTTTAGCACTGGAAAAAATATTGAAGAGGAAATAATGATCTCTCGTTGAGAGGCTAAGTTTTATGAAACTATCTCAACATAGCAAAATGGTCTGAAAAAGGCAGAGAGAGGATCAGCCCTTAGAAAACAAGGGTAACATGGCATCAATTGTGTTTATGGAGGAGGCTGGAATGTGTGTCAAATGAGAGGACTTGATATTCTTTATCAGAACACTTCTGTATCCAGATGCTATTTGACGAGTCATTTTTGTCTGAGTAGTGTAGAAAATAATGGATACCTTGGAATGGCTCCTTTGTATTTTTTCTAGAAGGAAGAGTTACTAAAATGGCATGCTTACATTGAGAGATGGTAAGTGTGATGTGTTCTTAAATCTTAAGACTTAGCTTTTCTTACTAAAAGCAAGCATTGGCAAAGCCAATAGGTCTCACCTAGGCAGGAGCTATTGGCTATCCTAATGTGTTTTAGCTATGTTGTACACCAGCATGACTGCTGTTCAAAATCGGTAAATGTTTAAGGCATAGAGGAAAGTGGTATGGAGTGGCATAGAGTAGAGTAATTTGGCATAGAGTTGAATACAGTGGAGTAGAGAGACATGGCGTAGAGTGTCGTAGAGTGTTATAGCATGGCTGAGTGTGTTGTGGAGTGGGATAGAGTGTCAAAGAGTGGCATAGAGCGGAGTGTCATAGAGTGGAGTGTCGCAGAGTGGAGTGTCATAGAGAGGAGTGTCATGGAGCGGAGTGTCATGGTGTGGTGTAGAGTTGAGTGGAGTAGAGTGGAGTAATGTAGAGTGGAGTGAAGAAGAGTGGCATAGAGTGGACTCAGAGTGGAGGAGAGTGTAGGGGTATAGAGTGGTGTAGGTGGGCATAGAGTGTTGTGGCATAGAGTGGAGTAGAGTGTTGTACAGTGTTGTAAAGTGGAGTAGAGTATGATAGAGTGGAGGAGCATAGAGTGGCATAGTACTGAGTGGAGTAAAGTGTCATAGAGTGAAGCAGAGTTTCGTGGAGCAACATAGAGTGGCGTGGAGTGGCATCAACTGAAGTAGATTGGTGTAGAGTGGCGTGGGGTAGAGGGGAGTGGAAAAGAGTGGCGTAGAGTGGATTAGAGTGGTGTAGAGGAAAGTGGAGGTGGTATTGAGGGGTGTAGAGGGGAGTGGAGGGGTGTAGAGTGGAGTAGAGTGGCAAGGAGTGGTGTGGCATATAGTGGAGTAGAGAGTCAAGCAAGTTTGTAAAGTGTGGTAGAGTGGAGTAGAGTGTTGTTGATTGTTGTTGGAAGGTGGCACTGTTGAAGGTTGTAGAGTGGAAGGCCATAGAGTATTATGGAGTGAAGTAGAGTGGCATAGAGTGGAGTAAAGTGGAGTAGAGTGGCATAAAGTGAACATTAGTGACAGAGAGTGGAGCAGAGTGCCATGTCGTAGAGTGGAAGGGCATAAAGCAGAGTAGAGTGGGGTGTCATGGAGTGGAGTAGAGTGGCGTAGAGTGGAGTGGTGTAGAGGGAAGTAAAGTGTCATAGAGTGGAGTGATGCAGAGTGGACGTGAGTAGAGTGGCATAGCAAAGAGTGGAGTAAAGTGTCATGGAGTAATATGTCGCAGAGTGAAGTGCCATAGAGTCGGGTAGGCTGGAGTGCCATAGATTGAAGTGGAGTGCCGTAAAGTGGAGTGGCATAGCGTAGAGTGGAGTAAAGTGAATTAGAGTGGAGTAGAGTGTCTTGGTGTGCCGTAGAGAGGAGGGTCGTAGAGTGGAGTAGAGTGGCCTAGAGGGAAGTGATGTAGAGTGTTGTAGAGTGAGGTGGTGTAGATTGGAGTGGAGTTTCATAGAGTAGAATGGAATGGAGAATTGTGGAGTAGAGTGGAGTTGAGTGGAGTGGAGTGAGGTTTGCTGGAGTGGAGTATCATGGAGTATTGTGTTGGGAGAGTGAAGGGTTGTAGAGTGAAGTGCCATACAGTGGAGAGGAGTGGTCTAGAGTAAAGTGGTATAGAGTGTCATTAAGTGTCATAGAGTGGCGTAGACTGGAGTAGAGTGTCATTGAGTTGAGTGGAGTAGAGTGGCATAGAGTGACATAGAGCAGAGTTGTATCGAGTGAAGTGGCACAGAGTGGAGTGGCATAGAATGGCATAGAGTGCCATCACACGCTTACCGCAGGTAAGGCATTCTCGATCTGTCCACGATGCAATCCGACCCCCATCCTGAAATCGACCACACCTGTACTGAAGCTGGGACTTCTTAACTGCCGCTCCCTCCCCAAACATGCCACCGAAGTGAATCTCCTGATCCAGAATCAGGAGCTTGATCTACTGTTCATAACGGAAACATGGCTTTCAGACAACACCGACTCGGACGTTGTCGCGGCCCTCCCCACTGGGTATGTCTGTCAAGCTTTAAACAGACCTAGAGGGAGAGGAGGCGGGGTAGCTATAATTCACAGGGAACAATTCACCTGTCGGATGATCAATGCTGGTATTGAGGATTGCGAGAGCGGACAATTCTCCATCCAAATCTCCCCAGCTCTTACCCTGGCAGGGCTTTTGATCTACCGCCCCCCAGGGGCCCCAGGTAATTTCATTAACGCTGTATTCGAATCTGTATCACAACTAGCTTCCTCCACCTCCAATTTCCTTATACTAGGTGACTTGAACGTCCACTTCTTGGACCCCACGGATCGAGCAGCCTCGGACATTAGACACGACTTAACATCTTTAAAGATTCGTCTAGTGAATAACGAGCCTACCCATGAGAAAGGTCACCTATTGGACCCTATCCTTACCAATATAGCAACAGTGACCACTAACTTACCGGTGACCCTACCATGGACGGATCACTTTTTGGTCCCTTTTTCCTGGGAAATACCCACACCCACTCACTCAATCCCTAAAACCCAGGTTACCGACCGACAATGGCGCAAACTATCACCTGAGAAATGGGCTGCCTCTCTTGCAGAATCCATCCCCGAGCTCTCCTCTGACTCCAATATTGCGGACAAACAATTTAGCGAGTGGATCACTTCGTCCCTTGATATGCTGCTCCCGAAAATTACCACCTTCAAACAACCTAAAAGAATACCCCCCGCTTTATGGTACACCCCAGAGCTTAAAGCTCTGCGTCAAGAGTGTAAAAAAACTGAACGCTCTTGGAGACGCGACAAATCAGGAACCAATAAGAACATCTACTCTATTTCTCTTCTGACCTACAAAACCGCTATTCGTAAAACCAAAAGCGTGTTCTTTCAGGAGAGAATAGAAAAAGCGGGATGCTCCAGTAAGGAAGCATACGTCATCCTTAAAGAGCTCTCAAAGCCCCCAGAACAAGGACTAGGACCTCCCTCCGATCCTAAAGTCGACCAGGAGAAATGCCAACAACTGGCTAATTTCTTCCATGATAAAATCCGACTAATTCTGGAATCAATCCCCCCCTCTAGCCCGGAGGAAGAAATCGCTTTTCCACACACCTCCACCTGTCTGTCCACGTGGGGCCAGGTCACGATAGACGAGGTGAGAAATACGTTCAACTCCATGAAGAGCGGCTCCCCTAGGGACCCTGCTCCTCTTCAGATCCTCAAGGAGGTAGCCCCCACCATCATCCCCCCCTTACCCATCTGATTAATACTTCACTCCAACAAGGAGTTGTACCTTCGAGCTGGAAGAAGGCTGTGGTAAAAGCCCTATTGAAGAAACCTGCACTCGATCCACAGAACCTGGCAAACTACAGGCCCATTTCCTTACTCCCAGGAGTTAGCAAGATCGCAGAAAAGTTAGTCAACAGGAAACTCTCGCAGTTTCTAGAGGCCAATAACAAATTAAAAAGTTCCCAGACGGGCTTCCGACCAGGACAGGGCACGGACATCGCCCTCCTGGCTGCGGTAGAGGAGGCCAGAGCACTATTGGATGGGGGAGGATCAGTGGCAGTGATCCTCCTCGACCTTAGTGCGGCGTTCAATACCGTAGACCACCAACTCCTCATCGAAAGATTGGCTAGAGTTGGAGTGGAAGGTACAGCCTTATCCTGGCTTTCATCTTTCCTGGCCCAACGGTCTTACCAGATTTGGGAGAAGAACGCCCGCTCCTCCGAAATGCCCCTCCAATGTGGCGTGCCTCAGGGCTCTTCCCTGAGCCCTACATTATTTAATATCTATATGTCCACATTGGAGGAGGTCATCACCCCATTCGGAGTGAGCGTCGTCAGCTACGCTGATGACACACAATTAGTGGTGTCCCTGTCCCATCCCAAACAACAGAAAGCTGATCTCTTCAACTGCCTTACGCAGGTCCATCGTTGGATGAACAGATCAGCTCTAAAGCTAAATGGGACAAAAACCGAGGTCCTTATACTTGGCCCGAAAGGAACCTCACTCCCCCTGGACAGTTGGCCAGCTTGTCTGGGCCCTCTCCCGGACCCAAAAACAGAGGTGAAAAGTCTGGGTGTGTGGATCGATTCCGATCTCACATTCACTTCGCAAGCAAAGAAGGTGGCAGGGACCTGCTTTGGTCTCTTAAAATCTCTGAGGAAAGTCCTGCCCCTTCTCCCCCCTAAATCCCAAAAACTATTAATCCAAGGTCTCATAATATCGAGGCTGGATTATAGTAACGTGATTTATCTGGGCGCTCCCGAAGCGACCCTTACTAAACTGCAGAGAATTCAGAACACTGCCGCCCGGATCATCACAAACACCCCGGCCAGATCGTCCGCTAAACCCGCTCTCAAACTCCTTCATTGGCTCCCCATAAGGGAGAGAGTCAAATTTAAGGCCTTGTGTCTTGTCCACAAAACTCTGCATAACCAAGGCCCCCCAGTCCTTAGCAATTTCATCACCCCCTACATAACTTCTAGATCCCTCCGTTCCAATGCAGAAAACTTTGTCAATACCCCAAGATTCAGGAAAACCCGATCAGGAGGAAGACGTTTCTCGGTACAAGCCGCCCGCCTTTGGAATTCACTCCCCCGTGACTTACGACTTGAACCACAATACCTGCGCTTCAGGAAGCTGCTAAAAACACATCTCTTTCCCTAACCTGTGCACCCCCCCCCCCTGTTTTTGATCTTTCACCCTTCCTCTCTTCTGACCTCAGCTCCCGCTCCTCCCGCTCCTCAGATTTGGTGAATTAGGGGTCCTCAGCGCTGGGATACCTCCGGGTGACTATCGCGCTTTATAAAAATAAATAATAGTAATAATAATAATAATAATAATAATAATAGAATGGAATGGAGTGGGGTGAAGTGGAATAGAGTGTGGTGTTGCAGAGTGAAGTGAAGTGACCTAGAGGGGAGTAGAGAGGCATAGCACAGAGTGGAGTAAAGTGGCATAGGGTGGAGTAAGGTGGCCTAAAGAGTCATAGAATAGAGTAGTGTGGTGTAGAGCAGAGTTTTATAGAATGAAGTGGCGTAGAGTGGAGTAGCATTGTATGGAGTGGAGTGAAGTGGTATAGATTGGCATGTCGTAGAGTGGAGGGGCATAGAGTGGCATCGAGTAGAGTGCCCCAGAGTATCATAGAGTGGAGCAGCACAGAGTGGAGCAGAGTGGAGCAAAGTGGAGTAGAGTAGAGATATGTAGAGTGCCACAGCATAGAGTGGAGAAAAGCATTGTAGAGTGGGGTACCGCAGAGTGAAGTGCCCTAGAGTGGAGTAGAGAGGCATAGTGCAGAGTGGAGTAAAGTGGCTTAGAGTGGGGTAAAGTGGCATAGAGTGGAGTAAAGTGTTGTATAGTGAGTATTGTAGAGTGGCATAGAGTGGAGTGTCGTAGACCTTAGTGTCGTAGAGTGGAGTACCATAGAGTGGAGTTGCATAAAGTGGAGTGGCGTAGAGTGTCGTAGAGCAGAGTGGCATAGAATAGAGTAGAGTGGCATAGAGTAGAGTAGAGTGGAGTGGCATAGAGTACAGCAGTATAGCGTAGAGGAGTAGAGTCTTGTAGTGTGTCATGGAGAAGAGTGTTGTGGAGTGGACTGGTGTGAAGTGCAGTAGAGTGCTGTAGAATGAGGTTGTGTAGAGTAGAGTATGCTCGGTGTGATAGCACACCGCCATTACAGACAACGCATTTTCAATTAAACTGACCAGTACATTTGCATAGACATACAGTTTTGTTTATAAAACTATACAGCACACAAACAATAATGTGTGGAAATGGCATCAGCAAGTGTATTGATTTGTTTTGATCTTATTATAATGTTTGTTGCCATCGCACTTCAGAATAACAAAATAATGAGCTTCATTTGTGCTTTCCTAATTCTGATACATTCTGATGTATTCGCACAGTTAATTTACAGACATTTACATTTTGTTGTGTGCTAGAAAAAAATAACACCCTCCAGCACGATTGGCACCTAAATTCTCTCACTTTGAAGTCAGAAAAATACAAGTAAACACCAAGCTCCCTTAGAAGACAGAGCCTGACATTAGACCTCTGTTTTTTAATGCACAGCAAATGTGACCAGATAAGAACAATATGTAAAGGCCTGTTGCAGAATGTGAGCACTCGTGGAAGAATAAAAGGAGCAATGGTGAACAGGGGATGCTCCACAGGTGGGACAAAGACATGCTGGACAGCCTAAAACAAATAAAGCCAGCAAATGGAAAGAAAGCAAATGTGCACTACATACCACAAATCCAGTGGTAAGAAATTAGCCAAATGCATTTCTTGGTCAGCTTTCAGAAGTCCCCAAGATGTCTTCGCAAACCAGACAAGTAGACTTCGAACTAAAAGGCCTGCTCTCCCTTAAGTTTGTATTGACAGATTACTCAGTGTGGGAATGTTTTCATAAACCCTTCTGCTTTTAACCTGTAAATGTGTACTGCTTTAGTTGTACGGTCATTAACAAACTGCAGAAAATATGGCACGTTTAAAACATGGTTCACATGCCGATCTGTGCGGCCCATGAAAATGATGTATGTATGTGCATTTGGAATCACTATGCTTTTCATTTTATTTAAATCTCCACAACTTTATGAAATGTTTTGAGAAAGACCCCACAACTTTAAAACACTATCAACATCACGGTAATTCACAGTTTCTATGCAGCTCTTATATAATATACTTACTATATTAAAAAAAACCAATAAATGCCACAATCCAAGCTTATAGTAACAGAATGCCACAGTGAATACATAAGTAAAATTGTATATTTGTGCTTTGTTCCAAAAGCTTGAAGATTCCTTTGGGAACAAATCCATTAACTGTTTCCTGCATGCGATCTTCTTCTCTGCATGATATCAATGATGCATCACTGTTAGATAAAATGATTTCTTTATTGAAAGAGGGTATCAAAGTACACACCAGAGCAAGTACTGACAAAATCAATAATCTTAGTTTTTCTAAGATGATGTTTTTTTATGTGCAGCATGATGGTTATGGAGAGGTGGAATGATAAAAACTGTACACAGTGTGGTGGGGGGACCGATATTTAGAGGTGTGAGAAATGAGGCCTTCCAACTGATAAGTTTTGACATGCAGACACCCATGCACACATGGAAAACGTTTAGGTATTAGCATTGTATACCCAGGGTATCACATAATATGCTAAGTAGTGCCATTATTTGGTCAATTGCTGCCCTCAAGTAGCAGGCAGTAGTATAATATGCCCAAACAGTATATTCATATGCCAGGTATTGCCATCATATTCCTAGGTAATATGCCCATGTAGTTGCTATTTCTCTCATACACTACAGTAAACATGCCAGGTCGTGCCAACATTTTTCTGAAATGGCCTCCATGCAGTGAAAAGTCATGGGTCTGGAAGTTTAGGACGGTATGGAGGTTTCTGGAGAACCTAAATGGGTTTATATGTCAGACTTTGAGGGCAGAGTTATTGTCAAACAAATATATTGTGGCCTAAATACCGAGAACCAAAATGTAATCTATATTTAGCATTCTCTACATGATGGGAGTGCCCGCATTAACACTTACCCGCTACAACTGGTATATGAGTTCCATCCACCACCATACCTTGACAGTTGCAGATGTAGAATTAGCGATTATCCTAGTGGATGCTGCTACTACTCTCTGAAAGGGAATAGGTGCATGTTTTGTGCCTGCATAAAAGGCCCAGAGCATGCTTCTGACCTTCAACGACCACACAGAATACCTTTCCAGATGTTTGCAGTACTGTTTTGATGAGGAAAATCAGTTGTGGTATCTGGCATGCTCTGAATAATGATTCAGAAAAGGGGGGTGGTGATGAACAATGCCATGTTTCCCTGAACTTGCCAATCCTTTGTTTCCCAAATTGATTTTAAATCAACTGTGCCCTTCCAAATGCCAAACCCTTGTGTAGACTGCTGGAAAAGAAACGATTCAAAATATATCAGCCTTGTGTCAGTAAGCATAGTTTTCTTTTCTGGTGTTGGTTTGAGCCTATTATAATATGACCCCGGGTCTGTGGTATTAGGACCAGAAAAATATGCAAACTTTTATGCAAACATGTGTGAGCTACACCATGGTGGTGTAGGGCAGTGTTCCCATTGCATGTAATTAAACACAGACGTGAAGCACTTGCTTTATGCAGGAAATGATGACCAAAGTGTTGAAAACAGAACATTTCCCTACAGTTAGATGTTTCTTCATACATGTCCTCAGAACTAAAAACAGTGGAATAACTATATCTTCTAGCATTTTTATACACTGTATCAATGTCACGATCATCGGAGACAGTACTAGGGGTGATAATATCATTCAAAGAAATGTGAAAGTTTAGAAGTTCAGTTGGTCCATATATATTACACAATATCCTATCTCAAACAATTCCATCTGGAAATGGAACAGTAGAAATGTTCACCAAGGAAAGGTTTCTTTGCACTTTGTGTGATGAAGAATGGGGTGTTAAAACCAAGATCACTGATTGAACTACAGAGTGCTCTGGGAGATAGTGTCAATTTAGAAGCAAGAAAAAGTGTCACAAAACCAATCCATAGGATGAGGAAAAGTAATGAAATGGTAATTGACAGGTATAGCCTTGAAAGAACAAAGAACATCCTCTTCAGCCAAAAGTAGAATACCTGCAATCTGGGTCATCTCCTCCATTTGAGTGGAGGAGCGTTCACCCACTGAAATGCCACCAGAGAGAAAAAAAATGGTAGTGAACTTAATTCATCACCACTTTATTTTTCTTCACCCTGTCATGAACGGAGCTTTGGGACGAGGTGGGGCTGCTGCTGACAGGTAGCAGCAGACACCGCAGGGCACTTTAAAGTGTACATGTCTTTTTGGCTGGCCTTCTTGCGATGGCCTGCCATACAAGCTCACTTTAAACCTCTCTAACCCAGCTGTCTTAAAACATCCAGGTTAGAGAAAGCCAAATCCTCCAGAGTGATGTGGAGCACTGAATGAGGGCACTCCCACCAATCCTAGCACTGCTCTCATGCTAGTGAGAGCAACACTAGGATTAGTTTGGAAGTTTGGAGCCTGCCTGCCTCAAGCCAAGAAGGCCATTGAGAAGGACGTCACATTGTGCTTGCCGGTAAGGGCTTTTAATTTTTCTTTAATGTTCAATCCTCCCTACCACCTTCAGGACATGCCAGTCGCCACTGCCCACAATCTCTGCCCAGTAGAGGTGGAATTGGAGGGGGTAATGGTTCAGATGAATTTGAAAAGACACCATGAACATCAACCAAGTAGTCGGAGGCTGTTCCATCTATTTTGACTTTAGAGCTTGAAGTTGACTCGAATTGAGGAACATTGATGTAGACATCATCCGTGTAGGGTTTCCAAATAGAAATCTGTGTTTCTTTACAAGTTGTTTGTATAGTTGCTGTAGATGTAGCAGGTACAAGAGATACTTAATTATTTGCTATCCCCAGCCAGGGAGCAGAAGCTTCATTGCTGGTCAAAACTTCCAATGAGACTTCCTGTATAGTAGTGAGATGAGATAGGAAACTACTCAGGATCCCACATGGCCTACTGTTTAGAACTGGTCACATTATGCAGTTTGATGAGATTGATAGACACAAATCTCATGTTTTTACAACCAGCAAGGGGTGGTAGAAGTACAGTTCTAGTACTTTCAATTGTCAGGACAAGTACAGGTGCTCTGTAGGATGGCTCAATTTCTTTCTTGTCCACTATTTTCTTCCTGACCAGTACACCAATCTTGGGTATCAAGCCAGAGGCTGCTGGGGCTTCCTTCACTTCTCCAGTGGCGGTGCGTTTTACTTGGACATTACTCTGTGTGTCCCGGAAACTGTTCAGTTCATGTAATACCTTCAAACGTTCAGTGATATCAAATAGTTTTTCAGCCGCCACTGTGCTTGGACTGTCGAGGTCAGGTACCCACATCTTAGTCCTAAACAGGATGTTGTATGGAGTCAGTCCACCCAGGGATTTTCTAAGAAGATTGTTTAGTGCTCTTTGGACTCCATATAGGTGATGGACCCCATGTAGGTGATGGACCCAACTGCAACCTCGCTGTTAAAGACAGATTTAAGTCCTGTTTTTTTCACTTCAATACCGAATATCCCTTGGGTGATAGGGGGAGGATACTGCCGATCACACCCAATTTTCCCATGGTGTCCTTGTAAGCCTTGGAGGCGAACACCTGCCCCTTGTCCGAATGGAATGTGCCAACTGCATATGTCCCAATGAAGACTTACAAGTCTTTGATAACAGTTTGGGTGTCAGACGATTACTGTGGCCAAACCCATAGGAATCGAGACCAGGAATCCATTGCAACAAAGATATATTTGCAAGCACCATCTGATTCTAAGGTGATGCAGCAGTCCAGATAAATACAAGGAAAAGGCTTTTATGAGATCAAAAGAAGTGTCTGCAATGGCTGTGTCATGGTGGAACCTTTCATCTGCTGGCAGATGTCACATTTAAGGACAAATTCCCTAGTCTGGTTATAAAGACCGGTCCACTAATAGTGTTGCTGCAATGGAAAAATTGTAGGCACCACCCCTGCATGTGCAGATGCTAAGCCCTGGTGTGCTGCTAGGATCAAATCTAACCTGAGATCTGAATTTGGTATGACTCTATCCCCCACTCCGGGAATACTATCAAATGGTATGTTTTGCACACTTAGCTGGTAAGAGTACTTCACTGGAAAGTCTTTCGGCAGATGGGTGTCTTCACGTACAGTGATGACAGCCATCATGTTGTCTCTATCTATGCTCGTACTGGAACAAGTCATCACAGTGACAGCAGTAGTTTGCACTGTTGCTTTTGCGGCTTCATCAGCCATGAAATTCCCTGCAACGTTTTTACCTACAAGCTGGTGCTTCAAGGTGTAAATCACATGAGTCTGTGACAAGCATTCTTTCAGCTTAGCCACTTACCTGCAAAGCTTTTTGTGCTTTGTGGTGTACCCTTTCTGCATCCATTCTTGCTCCAATAGTGTAAATACTAATTGTAAGACAGGACACAATAATATGAATCACACACGATGAGTGTTGGGAATTCAGGATCCATATTCTCTAGTGGCTGAATCAGAGCTCTGAGTTCTGCCAGCTGCACTGTGCAGTTACAAAGTGATTGCATGTAGGTTTTCTCAATTTGTAATCACCATCCTGCATTCGCCTCTTCACGGCTGCGCATGCTGCCAAATATTGGCGCTGTGTTCCTACTCCAGGTTACGCAGAACCATCAGTATAGATGATGTAATCATACTGATCAAGATTAGATTAAAATATTTGTAAAGCACATGGCTACCTCGGCAAGAAAGCGTCCCAGCACTAAAGGCCAGACTAAGCAGGGCCATTATGGGAGCTGTCAAGTATATGATTTGAATCTAGGAACTGTGTTAAGATGGAGTTCACATGTGCTTCCAGATTTTTTGATAGGAAAGGGAGTAATTAGCTTGCACGATAATTCTCTGATTTAGACACTTCAAGTGTGGATTTCTTAAGGAGAGGGACCACTTTTGCGTGTTTCCAGGATTTAGGTAACGTCTCGGTCAAGAGGGAGAGATTAAGTAGCTCCAGACACTGCGGCAGGAAACCTTGTTGAGTTTTCCTGAATGCGTCTGGTTTGAGAGGATCATCTGGGGATCTGGATTTAATTTTGATATCCAGTCTCTCTAATTCCCTCAGGGAAATTGGGGGAAGAGAAGCAGGGAGGACAGTCTCAGAGCCAGAGGGAATATTCAGGCGAGAGGAGTGAACTGCTCTGGTTTTACGCACCAACTTATGGTACTATTTAATGGCCGCTTGATAAAGTGCTTTGGCCTGGGGGGTCATATGATCTTCTCCAAGCTCTTTCCAATACTTTGCAATTTTTCTTAGCTAAGGTAAGATCTTCATTGAAGCAAGCGTTGGCCTGCATGCTTTTCGAGTGTGTGAGTTTGAGGGGAATACACGTATCTAAAGCTTGACTTATCCACCTTTGGAAAGCTGAATGAATGAATGAATGAATGACTACGCACTTATATAGCGCATGGCTACCCGAAGGCATCCCAGCGCGTAAGATGACCCAGTCAATTCTCCAGGATTCAGGAACACAAAAAGGTCTTTAACATCTTCCTGAACCTGAGATGGTTCACTTCTAGTCTAATGATATCAGGAAGCTGGTTCCAGAACTTTGCAGCCTGGAGGGAAAAACGTCTGCCGCCCATGCGAGTTCTCTTGATCCTAGGGATTGTCAGTAGATTCTTGCTGCTGGACCTTAAGGTTCATGAGGTCTAGTAGGGAAGGAACATGGGATGAATTAAGGCAGGACCGCCATGAACCATCGCTTTATGCACGATCGTCATGGCCTTGAACCAGATCCTCTGTTGAACTGGCAGCCAGTGTAGTTGGCGTAATGCTGGTTTGGCTGAGCTCCGTCGGGGAATGTCCAGTAACAAGCGGGCCGCACAAATTTGTACGGTCTGCAAGATTTTAACTGTTCCCTGGGGCGCCCCCAGGTAGACGGCATTCGCGTAATCCAAACGCGATAGGATTAGGGCCTGAACTAGTAGCCGCCTAGCTTCGAACGGGAGGAGCTTAAGGATTTTTCTAATTGATCTTATTAGGGAGTAGCAGGTTGCTGCTACCTTCCGAGATTGCACCATAAAATTGAGAGACGGGTCAAGCCAGACCCCTAAACTCTTGATTTGCTCCTTGGGAGAAGGAGGCTGGCCAAGACTACTAGGCCACCACGCCTCCACTGAGGAAGGAGTATTGTATCCAAGCAGCATGACCTCAGTTTTCGTGCCATTGAGCTTCAGGAAGGACTCATCCATCCATTCAAGGACTTCGTTCAGACAAGAAGAGAGATTATTAAGGGCTGAGGCGTGCCCAGAAAGAGAAATAACTAGCTGGGTGTCATCAGCATAGGTAACCAGGTGCACCCCCCAGGGCAGCACCACCTCAGCCAGAGGCCTCATGTAGATGTTAAACATTGTGGGGCTGAAGTTTGATCCCTAGGGGACGCAACACTGTAGGGACATCTGGGTGGATATAACGTCGTTCTCATAAACAGTGAACGTCCTGTCAGTGAGGAAAGAATGAAACCATTTGAGTGCAGTACCGGAAACCCCCATATCACTCAGCCTTTGGATCATGATGGAATGATTGACAGTGTCGAAGGCCGCGCTGAAGTCCAATAATATAATGGCTGCGCAGCTTCCAGAATCGACAATCTATCTGGCTTCTTCGACCACTGCAATAAGTGCGGTTTCTGTGCCCTCTTTGCACCTGAAGCCCGTCTGAGTGGGGTGTAGGGAATCATTATTTTTAAGGAACTCGGAGAGCAGGGAGTTCACGTGCATTTCCGCCAACTTACTGATGGTTGGAAGCAGGGAGATGGGGCAGTAGTTTGCCCAATCCTCCGGATTTAAGTTAGGCTTTTTTAGTAACGCCTTAACTCTCGCCTGCTTCCATGATGCTGGCACTATCCCAGCTGCCATGGAGGAATTAATCACCTCCTGGATAACTGGAGAGACCGTCTCTGAGACCCTCTTGAGAATGGTAGGAGGAGCAGTGTCAATCGGAGACCCAGATTTGAGGTTCCTGAGGAGAAGCTGCACCCTCGAGCAGTCAAGCGGACTAAATTCCTCGAGCCTGGTAATGCCAAGAGGGGGGGGGGGCGAAGTGGTCCTGAGGCCGTCTGGTGAAACTGGGAATAAATATTAGCCACCTTAGAGGCGAAAAAGTTTGCTAGTTCCTCACAGCGGATATGGGCGGGGAGTGGATCGCTAATGAGACACGGAGGGGTAACCAGGGATTTGAAGATTTTAAAGATTTCCCGAGGGGAGTTGGAGGCTATGGCAATCTTTGCTTGGTAGTAATTAGACTGGGTGGTTTTGATTTTTTGTTTATAATTCCGCAATGAAGTTCTATAACTATTTTTACTGGACTCGGAGTAGTCTTTCCTCCACTTCCTCTCCTGCTGCTTACAAATTAGTTTGAGGGATTTGAGTTCAGGAGTATACCATGCCTTTTTATTAGTGCCACTCCGGTGGCAGAATTCTGTTTTTGGTAGGGTGGCATCCAAAGAGGACTCCAGCCACTGGTTAAAAAAAGCGTTGGCCACTAAGGGGTCAGTACTACCCCATGGCATGGTTTCCCTCAGATTTATGGTCCAATCTTCTGCCGAAATCTTGGACCAGATTCAGCACACTTTCTTAGTTGTATTGGCTGGGGGTGCCTGCTCATTTGGCGACCAGGAAAAAGATACAAGTGCATGGTCCGACCAAGGGACCCTCAGAGATTTGTCAAAGCTCAGATTATTCAAATTGGTAAAACAATGATCAAGCGTGTGTCCCGCTTTATGCGTAGGGCCTTTAACAATCTGTTTCAGGTGGAGCACCTCTAGGCCCGCCATTACATTCTGAGAGGCCGGGGTGTCAGGCGCATCTAGATGAATATTGAAGTCCCCCAAAATTGTAAAATTGGGAGAGCGACTGGAGTAGTTTATTACGGTGCTGGGGAGGTCGTCGCAAAAACGTGCATGCGCCCCTGGTGGGCGATAAAGCAGTATCCCAGTGAGGGTACAAGTTGATGAAAATGTGATGGCAAACATCATACTCTCCGAAT
Source organism: Lissotriton vulgaris (assembly GCF_964263255.1). NCBI lineage: Eukaryota > Metazoa > Chordata > Amphibia > Caudata > Salamandridae > Lissotriton > Lissotriton vulgaris. Next base: position 976,267,869 of record NC_141696.1, on the reverse strand, counting down.
CTTGGATAGCGACAGTTAAGCTCCTGCAACCAAAACAGTTTTTATAAATAATCGCGACTCCTCCCCCCCCGTCCATCTACCCGATCTTGTCTGAGTATGGCATAGTTCGGGGGAGGGCCCGGAAAATATCAGGGTCAGAGCCGGCATTGGTCCATGTTTCGGTCAGGAAGAGCACATCCAAGTCTTCTTTCTCAACTAGCATGGCGATCTGGATTGCATGCTTGGGCAGGGATCGACAGTTGAGCAGTGCCAGGGAGAAAGGGCTCGTTTTTAAAAGTGCACGTGCCCGAGGGTCGTCGGGGTCAAATGTAAATCTACAACCTGGGCAGGAATTCTGCACCACATTACGGGTAGATAATTGTACACAACTTGGTCTCTCCTTCTCTCTTAGACTGAGAAGCTGTTCCCTACTGTAACTGAACCTGACCCCAACTTGCCTCAGTGATGCAGGGGGACTGGTCTCTGGGCCCGATCTGGCTCGGACGGGCCCAGACGGGCTTTCCTTAGGTGCTCCTTTGGCGCGTGAGTGACGCGCCCGCTGTACGCGTCCTCTACGTGGAGGCATGGCCGTCTGATTAAATACTGGCGCTGAGCGCCGAGCGCCTGAATGACTAGCCTGCTGGCCTATCCTTGGGATACCTCCCCAAGATGGCCGCGCCGCTTCACTCTGCCTCCTGAACTCGAGGACAACTCAGCGCCTAATTGGCTGAGTCGAGTGAGTGAGTGAGTGGTAATTTAAAATTGCAAAATGCTAAAGTAACAGTTTCAAATTAAATTTAAAGTCTTTTTAAAAATAGTGCCAACAATATACAGATGAACAAACAATGCGCGCAAAGCAGACTCCCGGCTTCCGCCTCAGGAGAATAACAGGGTCTCGCGATTGCTTCTTAGATCCTGATTAAATACTGGCGCTGAGCGCCGATCGCCTGAAGGACTAGCCTGCTGGCCGATTCTTGGGATACTTCCCCAAGATGGCCGCGCCGCTTCACTCTGCCTCCCGAACTCGAGGACAACTCAGCGCCTAATCGGCTGAGTCAAGGGGGTGAGTGGTAATTTAAAATTGCAAAATGCTAAAGTAACAGTTTCAAATTAAATTTAAAGTCTTTTTAAAAATAGTGCCAACAATATACAGATGAACAAACAATGCGCTCAAAGCAGACTCCCGGCTTCCGCCTCAGGAGAATAACAGGGTCTCGCGATTGCTTCTTAGATCCTGATTAAATACTGGCACCGAGCGCCGATCGCCTGAATGACTAGCCTGCTGGCCTATCCTTGGGATACCTCCCCAAGATGGCCGTGCCGCTTCACTCTGCCTCCTGAACTCGAGGACAACTCAGCACCTAATCGGCTGAGTCAAGTGAGTGAGTGGTAATTTAAAATTGCAAAATGCTAAAGTACCAGTTTCAAACTAAATTTAAAGTCTTTTTAAAAATAGTGCTAACAATATACAGATGAACAAACAATGCGCGCAAAGCAGACTCCCGACTTCCGCCTCAGGAGAATAACAGGGTCTCCGTTAGCCTCTTCCATGTTTGTGGCTTTGCCCAGAGGCTTTGCACTCAGAACTGTGAGGAAGTCTACTTGGTCAGTTTATGCCAGGGTCATTTTGGGGAAGGATGTTGATTAGGCTGAGGTTTATGTCCCGCAATCGTTAGCCGCATTAGAATGTGAAAGTGGTCTGTCCAGATCATAGGGAGCGGTGGCAGAACTTCCAGAGGCTCTAAATTCGAGAAGATAGGGTCAAGGAGATGGCCTGCTCTGCGCGTCGCACTGGGTGTCAATTGAATCAGCTGACAGCTGCCAAATCCCCCAGAAAGCTGATAATCTCGGAAGATTCTTGTAATTCTAATTGGAGGTTCAGGTCGCCTATAATGTTGAAGTTGGCCCTCTGTAGAGCCAGTGTTATGAGTTTATGAGGGTTTCTCGAAAAGCTTTAGAAGGGCCAGGAGGTCGATAAATAAGTAGACTGGAAAAGGTGAAGTTAGCACTCAGTGAAATTTTAAATATTGCACTCTCACAATCAGGAAGAACATATAGAGACAGACTGCATGAGTATACAGATTTGTAGATAATCGCAATGCCGCCCCCTCATCCTCCAGATCTATTTATGCTACGTATAGCGTAACCTGGCATGACTTCATTAGGCAGAGGATATTCATGTTCATATTGCAGAACTCCTTGTGTTGGTAGCGTAGAATCAAATCTGTAGTCTATATCTGTTGTGGTGAGAGGTTTGGCCCATTGTATCCCTCTCGGATGTAATATTTTTGTATTGGGAACGCTAGCTTTTGTGATAGCCTCTAAGGTCGGCACCAGAGTCACAACAATTATTCATTTCCCATGAGCCAACGCTCTCTCTCTTATCACTGCAGTCTGTACCAATCTTTTCTGTTGGTGCAAAATGCATCTCAGCATTGGTAAATAAATGTGATTTATATGCAATTGGTACAGTGTCACCTTCATTGATTGCAACATAGGTATACCCTGATGACCATGCAATGATCTGGATCACCAGGTTTGTGGCATTAACACGTGTGCGTAAATATTTTGAAGCTAGCATGTTAGCTTGTACTGAACGTAAAGTCTGTGTGTGTTAAGTTGTCTTATGTGTACTTACAAAATCAGGACGAATCAAGGCATAGAATAGTTTAACTTATTCTGTGTAATCTAGAATGTAAGTTCTGGCAAAATTGAAGAATTGCAATATGGACAGAAGTTTCTTCAATGTGTTTGGTGGTTGTAAAATTGCACACTTCTCTAAGAAGTACATTGCAAAGCTTTTGCCTTCACTTGACAGCTTGTATCCCAGAAAGAGGACATTGAGGTTGACAATTTTGGATTTTTTAAAATTACAGTTGGAGCCCATGTGAGCAAATTCCAGAACTATGCATTCTGCTCTTGTCAAGTGTGTACAGTCATCATACGTCAAATAAACGTCATTGACATAGGACAATGCCTGATCGTTACATTCATGTAGCTGTTCTATACCCCTACTGAAAACAACCCACAGCTATTATTAAACCTCTGGGGCAAGCAACTAAACGGTTTAGGAGAACCCAGCATGGAAAATGTGGTGAAATACCTGCTTTCAGGTGCTATATGTTGGCAGAAAAATCCATATGAGATATCTAATGTTGGTTTGTGTTTTTTATGCACCCTATTGTTCATTAATAATAATAATAATAATAATAATAAGGCATTTATTAAGCGTGCAGCTACCCCAACGGGGTGTCCCGGCTCTAATAGACAGACAGCAATCGGCGCAGAGCAAGAGCACTGACTAGTCCTGTTGGCTGAATAGACAGGTCTTGAGAGATTTACGAAACTCAAGTTCAGACTAGATCAGGCGGAGGTGAAGGGGGAGTTTGTTCCACCATTGAGTGGCACACACCTAGAATGACTTGGCTCCTGATCTAGTTTTTTTTCTTCTGGGGGTGACAAGCAGATGTATAGTATTAGAGCGTAGGTCTCTAGAATGACTGTAGGGGTGGAGTCTCCTCCTAAGGTAGGCTGGTTCTAAACCTTTACCTGCCCAAAAGGCCAAAGTCAATGCTTTAAACTCGATCCTTTTGGCTATGGGGAGCCAGTGCAGTTTCCGCAAAAAGGGGGATATGTGTTGTCTGAGCGAGACGCCGCAGACAAGGCGGGCTGCAGCATTTTGGACCCGTCTGGAGTCTGTGGAGCAGGCCCACCGACAGACCCAGATATAATCCATTCGCATAGTCTAGGTGCGAAGTAACCATTGCATGGACCACAGTTTTGCGAGTATCGCTGGGCAAGTAGTCAATGAGTCTTTTTATCGTTTTAATTTTACCAAAGCAGGCGGCTGAGACTGTCTGAACCTGAGCGGCAAAGGACAAGTAATTGTCCCATCTGAAGCCCAGGTTCTTGACCGAATCTTTGGGAAGAGGGGCCTCGCCCAGTTATTCCGGCCACCATAGGTTAGAGGCGAGAGGAGATGGTTAGTTAAAAAATAAGATCTCGGTCTTATCCGCATTGAGTTTCAAGAAATTGCGATCCATCCAGACCGCAATATTCCTGAGACATTTTTTGAGGGGGTCAAAGGTGGCAATGGATACATCATTGAAGGTGAATAAAAGCTGAGTGTCATCGGCGTATGATATTATTTTGATCCCCGATTTCGAGATCATTTCGGCCAATGGGGTTAGGTATATATTGAAAAGAAGCGGGCTTAATGCTGAGCCCTGTGTGACACCCCATTTGAGGGCTCTCACCGTGGAAGTGTAGGGATGGGTCTGAACCGGTTGTTTGCGGTCCGAGAGGAAGGAAGATAGCCAAGTCAATACTGTGCCCTGGACTCCTATGGACTTTAGGCGGTTCAGGAGGATAGGATGGAAAACGGTGTCAAATGCTGCAGACAAGTCTAACAGCACTAGCACCGCTTTGGAGCTTCCATCTATTGCCCACCGTATTGAATCTGCCATTTCAATTAGGGCTGACTCCGTACTATATCCGTAGCGAAACCCAGATTGAAAGTCATGAATAAGGCCTCTGGACTCAATGAAACTTGCCAATTGTTGATGGACCAGCTTCTCTAATATCTTTTGCCGGAGCAGGTAGTAGGGAGATAAGTCTATAGTTACAAGGGGCCTCTGGGTCTGCATTGGCTTTTTTTAGGATGGGCACCAGAAATGTGTGTTTCCACACAGCAGGGTAGATACCCGATCTCAGCGATAACTTCAAAATAGAGTTTAAATGCTGGTTGAGAAATCCCGCCAGGGCCTTGTATTGTTTAGCTGGCCAGGGGTCGCTAGGTGAGCCTGACTTGCATTTCTGTAGTTCCAGAAGAGAGATTTCCTCTGAAATTTCAGAAAATTCTGAGAATACCGACATGGGGGTCTGTACCAGCACATGATCCTCAAAGGACTGGGTGTTCGTCATGCAGCTTGGGAAAAGAAGCATAAATCAATGCAATTTTATCTTCAAAGAATTCAGAAAGTTTATTACATGGCTTTTGTGATGTAGGATGAGTGTGAGTCAGGGCCTGTGGATCAGTGAAGGATTTGACAATCTCAAACTTCTCCCTGGAAGAGTTCTTAGCATTATTAATTCTGAGCTATGCACATTCTGTATTGTGAATGTATGTGTAGCTGGGCTTAGATGTCTGTAATCTAATACTAGACATTATGAATGGCCAGGTTTCATAACTGGAAACAAGGTATTATTCATAGGAGATGTGCAACTTTCTATTTCACCTTGGAATTCAAGTTGTGTGAGAATCTCTCTAACTTTCTTTTTGACCAAATTTCTACTGGGATATTGTCTTTTAGGTTGTTGGGTCGACCTCAGTGGTTTCTCATGATAAGAGGAAACATCACCCCACCCCACATGGTTGCGGTATAACGTGGGAGCTAGCATTAACGCCCACTCCTTGGCATATGAATACTTAACTAGAGAGAACATAAATATTTCTAAGTATGTTCCCCTCTAATTGAGCTGCATCTCGTGCAAACAATGCAGTACGCTTATCCTGGTCTCCGGTGTTTTCAACTGGATATAGTCATTCAATGCTAATCCCAGCAGAAAATCCATCAGGTTCTGGTGAACTATTGTGACTTCTGCCACACTGTCCAGCATAGACAGTGCCCACTCTCCGCTCAGAAGCAGTGTCCTCAATATCTGCGGCATGCTTGAATTTCAGTCCAGCCACCTTCTTTTTGAATTGAGGTTTTGACTGTTTGGGTTTATCTTCCTCTTATATTATTTAATCAGACGAGCTTTGTGAGTCCTTCTTCCGTTTCACACACATCTCTGATCTGCACTCTGACCGTCCACTTCTCTCTGATTGATTCTCACTCCTAAAAGGAACAAGAGGAATATGTATTGGTATCCTGATACCTGTCAGGCCCTTTAATATTATCACAGTTACCCTGGTTATAGCACTTTCAGTGGTCTACTGTTGAGGAGATCCACCCCGTGATTTAGTCTTTTCTTTATGTTCCTTATAATCCCACTTTTTCTTGGTAGAAGAGTCTGTGCTTGCCTAAAGTTATCCGTGTCAGAATTATTCATAATATTAGGTTTACTAGGTTTGGTTCCCAAATTATCTCTACCCACTGTTGCGTAGGTCTCTGAGCCAAATTAGTGAGTCGCTGGTATATAGCCAATGCTGCTGGTTTTCCTTTAATGTTACTTAACATAATATCGGATTCTGTGGCAAAATTGCCCATCAGTTTCATCCTCAAATCAAGGGCAGGAGCTGCTCTTTTCTAATTTTCAATCTCTTAAAGCACATCTGGCAAAACAGCTAATGAGGGTGTACCATGAGTTCTGGTATATACTGCAGCAAAGGCTGTACTCCTTGTTCTGGGGTCCTCCACCAGGGGAGCCATCCTCATTGGCATGCATATTGTAGGAAATGTATGTTAATCCAAAGGTCCTGTATGAGGAAACTCTGCTTCAAGCTATCTTTTTTTTTGTGCACTTCAGAACGGAATCTCCTCATGTCTGGTGGGAATTGTACCCATAACAGCGTTAATAGTATGTGGACTAATGCCTGGTGTATCCAATTGTGGTGGTGCAGCTTGGGCCGCCATCACAGGATTTATTGCCATTGCTCGCATGATAAACTATGTTAAATATCTATATTTTTTTTCCAGATGTGTGTTTACAATGTACGCATTTCTGGTACTCCTAGTTTTGAGCACCCACTTTATCAATCAATCGATCAAGCAGTACCTGTATATCGTGGCTTATCCACCGAGAGGGTAACCAGGTGCTGTGCCACAGGTATCAGTCAAAAAGCTAAATCTTGAGTCCCTTCCCGAAGTGTGTCAGAGAGGGTGAAGTACGGAGATGGAAGGGAAGTGTATTCCAGGACTGGCGGCGAGGTGGGAGAAAGAGCGTCCTCTGGAGCACCTGCAGTGTATGCATGGTATCTGGGTCCTTGGAGGTGGAGGGTTTTGTGGGCGTTGGTCAGAAGCTTGAATTTCCATCTTTTCTGGCTGGGGAGCCAGTGGAGGTCTTTCGGGTGCTTGGTGAATTGGGCTCTCTTGAGCAGGTTGACGATCAGTCTGGCTGTTGCGTTCTGGATTGCATCATGACGTTTTATGAGTTTGGTGGAGTTGCCTGCATAGGGTGCATTGCTGTAGTCCGGTCAACTTGTGATGAGGGCCTGCATCACCTTCTTCCTGGTGCTGATAGGGAGCCACTTGAAGACTTTGCAGAGCATGAGGAGCATGTAGAAGTAGGCTGAGGAGATGGCGTTGACCTGACGTGTCATGGAGAGTTTGCTTTCCAGGGTGATGCAGAGGTTGCAGGTATGGTCTTTAGGGTTGGGTGTGGGTGTGAGTTCCGATGGCCACCAGGAGTCAGTCCAGAGGGAGACGTGTCTGACGAAGATCAGGACTTTAATTTTGTCTGTGTTGAGTTTCAAGCAGTTGTTTTTCATCCAGGCTGAGGTGTTCTTCACACAATTGTGGAAGTTGGTCTTCCTCGAGGTGGGATCCACAGAGAGCAAGAGGTTGAGCCGGCATAGAAGATGGTGTTGATATTCTGAGTTCTCATGCTGTCTGCGGGTGGTGTCATGTAGATGTTGAAGAGGGCTGGGCTAAGGGATGAGCTTTGAGAGACGTCGCCGATGGTGTGGTTGGGTTGTGAGGTGTAGGGGGGGAGATGGATTTTCAGGGTGCACTCTGGGAGAAAAGATGCCATCCATCTGAGCATGTCATCTGTGTTTCTGATCGGGTGCTGTTGTTTGGTGAGTGTGTGGTGGGAAACTGTGCTGAAGGTTGTGGAGAGATCGAGCCAGATCAGGACGGCTGATTCTCCTCTGTCTAGTAGGGATGTGGATGCCGTCTGTTGTGGCGATCATGGCTGTCTTTCTACTGTGATTGGCTCTGAAATCTGATTGGGAAGGATCCGGCAGGTTGTTTCTCTGCAGGTGTCCGGCAAGTTGGAGGTTGATGGCCTTCTCCAGGACTTTGGTGGGAAACGGAGGCAGTGAAATGGGATGGTAGTTTTGGAGCTTGCTGGGGTCTGCACAGGGTTTCTTGAGGAGGGGTCTCACCTCTTCGTGTTTCCAGACATCAGGAAAGGTGGCTGTGGTGATGGAGGCATTGAGGATGGTGGTGAGCTGGTGGCTGATCTTGTCTCTTCCGAGATTTAAAAGTCAGTGCGGGCATGGGTCAATGGGTGCTCGTGAGTGGATGGCGTTCATTAGAATAATTGTGTTCGGTGTACTGAGTTGTTCCCATGTGGTGAGTGGGTGGTCAGTGGTGGTGGTCGATGGATGCTAAGTAGTTTTGTGGGTTGGGGATTAAAGTTCCTGTAGATGTTTGCTATCTTGTTAGAACATTCTTGGACCCGAGGACGATTAGAAGAGGACTGGACCTGCTGTGTGTACTCTGTGAAGAGCTCTAGCGGACTGAAACTGCTTTTCTCTTGTACCTAGGATACAGAAGTAGAAGACTGGCCTCCTGCTAAAGCTATGGGGACACAACAAGCTATATGAGACCCTTTCGTGGAACTGCCCAGCTGACCAGTGGCAACCAGACCTGGACTTGATAGTCCTGTTTACCGAAAAAGTCCATTCGGGCTCTAGAAGTATACACCTGTGTGGATTAGGACTTAAATGACTAAAGTCAGAGGATAAAATATTTAACTAGGATGAACCTGACTAGCCTATCCAGCCTGGGCTCCATCACAATTAGTGTCAAATTGAGCCAAGGTCCTGTTTTACTGCGACCCTTCACTATCATTGCCACTTTGTGCTTCTTGGTGCCATTTCTAAATAAAATTTTATAAAATCATACCCCTAGTTCCATTTATTGCATTGTTGTCATTTTGGTTATTGCATTTTACTTTATTTTCTGATGTATTTTGGGATTTTTATTGTTTTGCATTTTGACTTTATTATTATTTTCATACTGTATAAATACTTTACACATTGCCTCTAAGTTTAGCCAGTCTGCTCTGCTCCATAGCTACCAGAGGGTTGAGCCTAGGTTTATTTAGTGACTTTTTTGGTTCTACCTGACAAGGATTGTGGTTATTATTTGAGGTGGGTACTTTTCCCCCTCAAATAAAAACCCAACTCCCTACACCTATGCTGTGTATTTAGTTCTCATGGGCAATGTGTGGTATTGGACTAGTCTAATTTGTTCAGTGCAGATAACTATGGGGTGACAGGTAATTATGGGACATGGAAGGATTATAAAGATTGAGGTATATGATATCAACTATTACTCTATGTACACAGAGGGTAATGTTTTATTGTTACCATGCTTGGTATGCTCACATGCTCTCTTAAGTGTTGTGCTGGATGTTCCTAAACATCACTTTTGTTCATGCAACTGTGAAAAAACGTGCCATGACTCCACACATAAAGATTTATGAAAATGGTGTCTTCAAAATCTGATACTCAAGTGCTCAGCCTATAAAGAAATGTGCATCTCCGACTTACCTTGATGGTGGAAAGGAATGGAAGTTAGCCACAGTGGCATCCAATTCCTGCACCATATTGAATAAAAGACTCTTTGGATTGCTGAACATTTTTGTGCCTAAAGCCGCATGTTTAACCAATCACTGTGATCTTGAACATGATCATGTGTTAATCAAGCAATGAAGGAAACAAAGGTGCATATATTAGTATGTAAATGGGGTATGCTATAAGTGAAAACGAGTCAGGCATGTTGGAATACGTTATATTACTGTATATTGCAATTTGCTTACTATCTAATTGCAATTTTCACTCAATTTAACCCCTTTACTGCTAAGGCAATATTATTGCTGCCATTCACTTTCCATTGAAATCAATGGAAAGTCCATGACGAGTTACCCTTGTCATTAGCGGCGAAGAGGTTAAAAAAACTTGTTTATAGTTTCTACAAGATTTATGGTGAAGACTATGTAACAATAATGTATGCCAGTAAACCCAAGTCACAACCAATAAGTCTTATACACAATATGCTTTTTCCCTGTTGTGATATTTCCTACCCAATACAAGTGCTGCAGGTCAAAATGGGCAATAATGGGATAATCGGTGGCGACTGGGGGATTTTGGAAGTCAGTGGGCAGAGCATACAGCATCAAATGCCCCGAAGCTCAATAGCACTCTCCAGCACCCGTTCCTGGATGTTGCCAATCTCCAGGCAAAATACCTTCATATGCTTTCAAATCTACAAATGCATTTACACTTCAACACGGGCTGAGGCATACAAGCAAATACACATACACAAACAGTCACAGGCAAACACACAATAACAGTCACACGGACAAACACAAGTACTCACCAGCACAAAGACAAACACAGACACAGTCATCTTAACACAAAACCTACCTGGGTTAGTCTTCAACATGAGCATACATGCTCTTTGTCTGCAGGGCAGGCCCATGATTTCTGACTCTCCTGTCTGTCTGCAGCATACCAGAGGAAGATCCATGATCTTCCACAAACAGATGCTGGAATAGGGTTGAATGTACCGAGAGAGGCCATTTTTCTCTATTCTAGCTTCTGATGGGGCAAGAGGGCATGTGGTTGACAAGCACTGAAGCACCTTTATCTGACATGCTGCACTGCCTGATGCTAGTACAGCATTTCAGATATGTATTGTGTCTGTGTGAGGCCAGGAGGTCGCAGTCCTCACCTGGGACATGTGCAATACAGCTTGTGTACCCCTCTACTTTTGGCATGATAATATTATAGCTTTTATGTGCAAAAAAATGATTCATGAGATTGTTTGTTTTCATGTAAAAGATGGAACATGCTCATCAATAGTGGCAGAGCAAGGCTGTGGGTCAATGCCCGGCGCCCCGAATTAGCAGCTGCTGCTAGTGGTAATGCTGCCTTTTATGCACTTCAAAGAGATGCTAAACTTAAAATATTGCAGTTTTTCCAAAATGAAAGTGTGCAGAGAGAAACCATTGGGCCAGCTCCTAATTAGTTCACATCTTGTAAAGACAATTTACATGCAAAATCATGTTGGCACCTAAATCAACATTACACCTCACAATGATGGCCTAAGTATAAATATAGACACCTTGAAAGGTATTTATTTCTAAACCGATGGCACTATGGGTTTTTGCCATCAGGTTTCTTTCTTATCTCATATAGTGTGAAATAATGTTTTTTCCCTTCAGTTCTTTTATTGTTACATTAATTGTTTTTCCTGGGCGAAATCATTCTGTTTTTGTATGGCATGCCATTATTGATAAGAGCAATTTAAATGCATAACTGGTAGAACCGAGAACACAAAAATAAAGTTAAAATAAAAAATATTTATTTCTAAGCAAATTAGAAAATCCTTGGAGATTTTCTCCATTCAGATCACTTAGTGAATTGAATACTCTTAAACTGTCCGTGCCTGAGATAACAGAGTCAAACCTTGTCAATAATATCTACCTGAGTACCAATAGACAGCACATTCATCTGGAGTAGGAAAGTGAAGCAAGACACTTGATAAATAGACATTGGAGCTATTTGAGAGCTGCAAGAAGTACAATAGGTATAAAGGATCTAATGCGATAGATATTAACTATGCCTACAAAATTGCTTAAAGGAGGAACAAAAGGGCAACTGATAACCAGAGCAAAGGGTAGGAACAGAAATAAATAGCTTACAATATGCACCGGCGCAGGAAGCAATAGCAATGGAAGGGGGGGAAACCCTAGGGAAAAGGAACTAAAAAGGCTGTGGGAAAGGAATTGGAAAGTAGAGAATCGCAAGGGGTTTCTCCTTAGCCTCTTAGAACTAGTAAGCCTAGCACAAAGAAGACAATTTTCAAACGTTATTGGGGTATATTGATATACAACTAAACCGCAGAACTATTCCCTCTCTTTCCGGCAGCATTCCTCAGCCTTGAGCCAGTGGGCGGCCGTCATATTACCGCCACCAGTGTGCTTTCTCGCATCACCTCCCGGCACCCTTTTCTGGCCTGTGCACTGTCGCTGGGAACTCGCATCTTACCTGCTGATCAATCTTCTTCAGTAAGCCTGGGGCAGGCCCGCCCGAGGGCTTTTTTTAACACTTTTGCCGCATAAATAACTTCAGCTTGGGCTGACCACGCGGTGGGTGCGGGCTCCAGAGGCCCCCTTCTCCCCCAGCCCGCTGCTCCGGACACGTTGCAGTCGTACCAGCTCTGGAAGTTGTTCCAAGCACTCCTGCTTCTCCCCGTGATCCACGTGGCTGGTTCCCGCGGACTTCCTCCCGGCTCTTGTATGAGTGTTTGGGGGGGAGGCAAACGCTTTGCCACATTACAGCTCGTGCCCAGCTGCCCGCACAACATTGGCTCCTGTTCGGTGCAACTACCATCGCACTGAGTCCCGCGGACCTATCCCCTGGCAGCACTCACAATTCTGAGTCTGGTGCGCAACACTTCCTGAAACAGGCCTGGGTCATCCCACATCGCCCCAAGGCGTAATCTCAGAGGCTACGATCTTATTGTAGGGCATTGCACCTTCTGAAGTGATCAGCGCTGCATCACCCCAGCCACTACGCACCTCAGTCCCTGCCATAATACAGAGTTTTACCAGATGAGCACTCCCTGCCTGACAGCATCCTCTATAACGCTGGTCAAGCACCCTTTTGGTTGCCCTACAGTGCCTTTTCAGCTGCCTTTACGCTCCCTTCTCCATTTGCTGGCCTGTGTGTGCTGCCCATAAGTTCTACAATTGCTCATATAGTTTTCCTTTACATTGATTCTTTAATTGCTCTGCATAGCGGCTTGGGCCGCAAAGACCCTAAGCAAAGGGTCCTGCCATTTGAAAAGGTTGTCGATAAAGTCCAGGAAGAGGGCCCAGAAATGACAGAGGGTGGGCAGGATGCAGATCGAGGAGGGGATCCAACAGCTACTTCCACCTCACTGTTGCTGGAAAAGAGGGCGGGTTTCAGAGCATTACACGGCCGATTTGATACCTTCGACAAACGACTCGAGAGCCTGGGGGCCAAAATAGAGGTCCATGACAAGCGATTAGACATGGCCGAAGCTAAAATCTTGGACACTGAAGATTGCACGCCACAATCCTTCAAGCACTGGCTGCATCAACCTCTTCATAGAATCCATACTTATTGATTTGTTTGGGAGGGAGGCCTTTACCCCGGGCTTCCTGGTGGAGAGGGCTCACCAAATTCTAACCACACGTCCTAACCCAGGCTGTCCACCTAGGCCCATTGTTGCATGAATCATGAACTATAGGGACAGGGACACTGCTCTACAGCTTGCTAGAGTTTGGGGAGACACCATGTGGCAGGGTTCCAAACTAGCATTCTTCCCGGATTTTACAATGATGGTACAGGAGGCTCGTTGAAAATACAATGGAGTCAAGGCTACTCTTAAGATCTTAGGACTCAAACATGGCATGCTTTATCCGGCACAGCTGCGGGTGGACATTAATGGCAGGGCCCGCATATTTGACACGCCTAATAAGGTACAGGAATTCTGTCATACTTATAAAAACAAGAGCAGCCAGACAAAAGTGGAAGGTGCGGGGTCATTACCCCCATGTTCTGGATCTAACATTAGTGTTGAGCTCTTCCCAAATGACTGAACTGGCCATTGCCCAGCACTATATAACCAATCAGAAGATGTTGTGTGTATCAATTGGGATAGCATAATACGTTGGCATACATTATTTCATTATGCTGGACAACCTCCGGAGCGGGGTCACCCCCGAGATGTATACCATTTGAATATTATTTATGAACCTAGCGTATCATTACATCCATTTCTTGTTCCAATTCGGATATTTATTTGATACAGTGCATAGTTGTCTGAGGGGGGTTTGATCCTTGCGATAGGGGACTCAAGGCTAGGTGGGGGGGATTAGGTTATATTTATGATAGTATTTGTTTATTTACTGCTATGTTCACTGTTCCACTAGACTTCTTTTTTCAGGACACAGATACTGAGATAGAAGCCAAACTGCATAGATGGCAAGGATAGGTAATCTGACCGGTCCCTGATTTCATGGAATGTAAGGGGGCTTAACGATAATAGAAAAAGGAAACATGTCACCCACTATCTTCAGCGACACAACATAGATATCACTTTTTTGCAGGAAACGCAGTTGCCCAAGTCAGACTCCATACAGTTCGCTTTGGGCTGGGGGCAGCATCGCTATTTTTCCAATTTCAGTAACTGTGCTAGAGGATTGGCAATTCTTATTCATAAGCGGGTGCCCTTTCATGTCCACACAGCCCTTAGTAACAACGAAGGTCGCTACACGATAGTGTCTGGGAAATAAATGGAACACAATGTCACGTTGATATGCGTCTTTGCACCGAATATTGATTACCCCGAGTTTTTTCACGATTTACATTCCCAACTCATTACATTAGACTTCGTTAATTTGATTATGGGAGGGGACTTTAATCTGCTCCTTAATCCTACACTAGACGGCACCTCCATTTCATCAAATGTTAAACTGCACACTCGCCGCATGCTCCTAGAACTTTGCGAAACCCTGATTTTAACTGATAAATGGAAACAGCGCAATCCTTTAACTACTGACTACACACACTACGCTGGCCAATATAACACGTGGACCAGAATTGACTATTGGCTGCTCTCGCCCAGCTTATGCCAGTGGTATAAGTTCATAACAACGCTCCCCAGGATATATTCAGATCACTCTGCAGTGGTACTTCATCTCTGTGTTCGTAGGCCAGACGGCTATGAGTGCCAGTGGCGCTTCCCTAGCCAGGCTCTTACTGACGACCTATTTTGTTCAGAGGTGAGGGAGGCGATTGAAGACTATTTTAACATCAACACAGGGTCTGTGGATACCTGGGCGGTTCTCTGGGAGGCATTTGAAGCATACTTTAGAGGAGTCTGCATTGCAAAACATGCTAGGGTATTAAAGGGTCTGATGGCCACACTGTCCCATATAGAACAGCAATTGGTAATATTGGACAGAGACTCCGTAGCCCATCACAGCTCCGAAACGGTCAAACAACGGATTGCACTCCTCACCGAGTTCAGGGTCTCAGCTGACTTGGAGATCCTCTTCCAAAGCAAATATATAACAGCCCGCCGGTACGGAGAGGGCTAAAGGCCAGGCCGCACACTAGCGCCTATGCTTAAACCCCCATACAGCAAAGCATATATCACTCACCTGAGATCTGTCTCCGGTGAACTTCTCACAGGCACTGCAGTGCACGTAAATCCACTGTGCAGGAAGATTACCTATCGGCGATCGCGCTGGTATATCTCGAAAAATATATGCAGGACTTTGTGGCCGAGCCCTTCTCCGAAGAGGAGATCATTAGCGCTATTGATGCCCTCAATGGATCCACGGCTCCGGGCCTTGACGGCTTCACTGGGGATTTTTATAAATCCTACAAGGACTTATTAGCTCCTAAACTGCTCAAGGTGTATTCCGAAGTGCTCGAGAGGAAACGGTTATCCCCCCACCTCAGGGAGACCGTAATCATCCTTCTACCCAAACCAGGTAAAGACCCCTCATTATGTGGTTCATATAGGCCACTATCTCTACTAAATTTAGACTACAAAATCCTCGCTAAAATGATACGCCCGATACATTCTATTTATTCTCCATTGTACCATTATTCTTTTAATTCTTTCTGATGTTTTCATGGTTTTCATATTTTATGCTTAATGTATTTTCTCTTTACCTCTTTCCTTTCTCTTATCTTGTACCCAGATTTCTTTCATTATAAGGATTGCATTTGTATAATTGTATTGTTCTGCTCAGAGTTTTTTCCTTGATATCATATTGTATTTTGCTTTGACACCTGGCTTTATCTCTTA
Organism: Lissotriton vulgaris; assembly: GCF_964263255.1. Taxonomy (NCBI): domain Eukaryota; kingdom Metazoa; phylum Chordata; class Amphibia; order Caudata; family Salamandridae; genus Lissotriton; species Lissotriton vulgaris. Next base: position 976,252,141 of record NC_141696.1, on the reverse strand, counting down.
TTAATTTCAATAAAAATTTTCTTGAACTTAAAATGATAGCCCTTCGCCTTTCCCTCTTGATGAACAGGATTATTGCCCCCGCCCAATCAGGCTTTGTCCTCCATAGGTCTACCTCGTTAAACCTCAGGACATTGTTCTCGGTTCTACATAGAATAAACCCCAAGATTTCCACTGCTGCAATTTTGTTAGACACAGAGAAGGCGTTTGACTCTTTAGAGTGGCACCTTTTTTGTATCCGTAATGCGCAGGATGGGTATGCCCACAGGATTCGTATCGGCCACAGAGTTGCTCTACTGAAGTCCCACTGCAAGAATCCAACTGAATGGTGTGCTCTCTCGCCCCTTTTCTTTGTATCGTGGCACTAGGCAGGGCTTCCCCTTATCGCCCCTATAGTTTGTCCTTGCTATGGACCCTCTAGTTCGGCACTTCCAACGTGAAACATCTGCAGAAGGGACTCCAATTTAACACTGGGCCACATCTGGTTTTGCTATATGTGGACAAAATAATTCTCTATGTTGGTAAAGCCCAAGAAAATTTGGCACCCCTTATACGTGAGATCCTTCATTTCGGACAATACTCTGGCCTGGGAATAAATTGGTGTAAATCGGTAATATTTCCCTTGGCGCCGAGCACTACACAATGGGAATGTTAATTCCCTCTTGAGTGGTGTGCAGACTCAAATAAATATTTAGGTATTCACATTCATTTAGACACCGCCCAAATACTTAGACTTAACTATGTTCAGGACGTCCATACTCTGGAATCGCAGATCGAAAGGTTGCTGTGACATCCTCTCTCCCTTACGGGCCGGGTAGCCTTGATAAAATATTATTCCTATCCCCCTTACGAATAGTTTCTATTTAAAATTACGTTCTCACCTTATCAGACTGACAACTGACATGGGAAGTAGACAGCCTTGGGTATGGTGGCAGGTCCTGACATTGCCATTTGACAGAGGTGGGCTCAGCGTCCCAGATCTTCAGCTTTATTACCTGGTAGCTCAGTGCAGTTATTCCCATGCCTGATACCACCCAGTTGCCAGGATTCCTTATCTGCGACCTGAGGCAGACCTGGTCCTATCTGACACTCTAAATGCGGTGCTACCCAAAGGTGTGGCTAGAGACCCCAATGACATTCAGACAGTTTCCACCACCATTTGGGCCAGGGACAAACTTCAGTGCATCACTCGCATTCCCATATTGTACTCATTGGCCCTGCCGATTGACAACACTCGCTGGATACCGATGACGGGTGAGAGACTTGTACAGCCACTTCTACTAGTCTTGACATTAACAAATTTGGGGAGCTATACCCAGGGGGACATATATTTACAGTGGTGGACGAGGAGCGATTCAGCACCGCCTCCATCATGGACAGGTTTGTGATGGGTAGGATATGCTCTGCTTTAAGGGCAATTTTACCCAGCTTCCCTATTGCAGCTGAATTGTTTGCCCCACTTACTACGATTATAGAGCGCCCAGGGGGGAACATCTCACTTATAAATTGTACCCTGCTTGCTCCGCTATGACCTTGTCAACGATGACAAACTACGCAAAGCCTGGGAGGAGGATCTGGGACGCCCCGTTCTTGACGAGCAGTGGGATGGGTGCTGTGACGAAGGACGTATCTCTAAACAGTCGCCACAGATTAATTCATTTCAAATTTTTGCGTAGAATGTACATTATTCGAGCAAAATCACATAGAATTGACCCAAATAGACCTCACAATTGTCTAAAATGCGGGTCACCACAAGCGGACTTTGAAAACCTTACTTGGAACTGTATCAAAATACATGAGATGATTCACAAGGCATTGGGTGACATGGTAGAACTGAATCTTGTCCCCACGCCTGGGTTGGCCTTATTCTGATATATAGTCCATTTTCCTAAAGGTGTACAGAAATGTGTTGCCCTTCATCTACTGCTGGCTAAAAGAGAAATTGCCATCAACTGGGGCTGTAAGACCGCTCCCACATTAAAAAATTGGTTAAATAGTTTAACATATTGTAATACAAATAGTGAACTATACGCTAGCCCGCTGCCACGTTCTTCATGTCCAAAAGATATCTGGGTCCCACTCAGGAGTTATGCAGACGCCGAGCACCAGGCCTCAGGTACACAACTAGAGCAGGGCAGAGTCCCAACCGGGGTGGGGTAACAAACTGTGCGACCGCTCATAGGATAATTGTTGGGTCATCCTTTAGCATGCTGGTGTATCAGATTTCAATTGTACTAACTTGATATATCATAACCTGTGTAGAGGTTTGGCGAAGAGTGGGACTGATGTGAGCCCCACATAAGATCGACTTGGGCATATCCTTGGGACCAACGTAACCACAACTTGATGTTATTGAGCTTAATTCCTATTGCCGGTATGATTAATGACATTCTGTGGAAGATGTGACAGTGAGCACTCATGATGTTTTTTGATACTTTATGTTTCAAAATGGAAAATAAAGTTAAAAAAAAACAACTATTCCCTCTCTTTTTAAGCAGGTCAAACACCATTAATAATGTGGAAGATTCCAGACCTAAATTAGCTCCCCCCAGAATCAAGGCCAGATGTAGCACAGAGAAGCATAGTTTCAGTAGAGAGAGTCTCTAGAACTGAGAAAGGCTCTGAAGTTGCTTACGAACTAGCCAATCTGCAGAATATGGAAAATAAGCACAAGCTAACCATACGGCAAGACTCAGCAGGGAATGAAATCCCAGCCACTACACAAACATTCTGTTTGAGATATTAGGAGAAATTGAACAGATTAAAAGTACACAGCAAGAAATTGCAAAACAAAAGGCTGATCACCTATCTATAATGAACAGGTTGGTAGTAGCATTCCCTAAAGGGTAAAACCACACATCAAAAAGAAGAAAGAGGCAGTGTAGCTTTTGTTTGTGTTTGTTGCCAGTCTTTCTCTGATCGGTTATAGGATATTGGATATACATCACATTGGCAACAATAGATTATGTTCAATAGTCCTATGTTTTAATGACATGATCAAGTTGGCTTTTTGCATAACATGCTTTATACATACTGCTCAGTTCTTCTGTTTTCTAATACCGTTTTGTCTCGGACACTTATTTCCTTCAATTAGAGCTGTGACTTGTTGTTATGAACTTACAGTGCATACCATAAGACTACATGTACAGATGACCCTTTGTGTCTTGGACCTTTGGCTGACAACATAGCTACCTTGGTGGGTGTCTATTATTACAAATCAATACATTTCTTTATCCCTATTTATTTGGGTTGTTTGGTTCAGATGGGGTTACTTGATCTACCAAGTAAGTCACATGTTAGTTCTTTGTGATTTTCAGCATTTACCAACCTTTCTGACACCGGTGGTCACTTTGACGGGTATGGTTCTAATCTTTCTCTACTGTTCTAGCTAGATTTGTTCAATTCCTTTTTTCACTGGGCTCTGCATTTTCATCCCTGATTAATTTTTACAGAGCAGGGTGTCTTTAAATATGACACTTGTGCTATCGTGTTTTATTTCACAAGGTCTCACCATCTCTTTGTTCTGAATTTCTTTGCTATGATCAATATGATCACTATTTTTTCTTAGAGGCTATGATCTCACAGATAGCATTAATGTTTTTTATTAATTTGCAAAACTGAAAAGCACATTGATTATACATAATGTTTATTTTCCAGCTTTGGGAAAGTCTGAATAAGGATATGTACAGATGAAACACGTGTTGGCTTCAGTAATTGCCGGGAATTTTGTTTACAACAATAAAAATAAATGTTCTATGGATGATGTTCGTGGATTACCTCTGAAAACCTGTATGGGAGAGGAATATACTACACTCGCCTTTGGACTTTAGGATCTGATCAGTTGGGGTTATGATACACCAATATCCAATACACATATTTTGGATTTATTGTAACTAATAAGGGTGTACTGTAACAACGCTTTCATTAAAGATCACCGATCTCGATTAGAGAAGAAAATTAATCTAACAAGTGACAGAATGGAAGAAATGGACCAATGAATATCGGACTGCGAGGACAAACTTTCTCATAGTACTGAAGTAGTGGAGATTCTTGAAAAGCAGTTGATGCTCCAACGAAAAAAACAAGAGGAGCTAGAAAACCACTGCAGAAGGTCCAGCTTAAGAACTATTGGAATTCCCGAGCACAAAGAGGAAGCAGTGGAATCTATCGCCTACATGAATGACTTGATTAAAAAATGTGTACTCCCGGAACACCCACAGGATATGACCATTATTCGTGCTCACCCTGTACCTTTTCATGCCCCCGCAAATGCAATATTCCCCAGTCAACTTTGCCGATTTTCGTGTCAAAGAAACGATTTTAAGTAAAGAAATTCATGAGAAAACATTCTAAACTAACATGGAATTTTCTATCTAAATCTTTTCTGACATGACATTTGACTCTGCCCGCAGGCACAAGGATTTAAAGACTCTGCTTTCATCCTTCTATCAGATAGGGACACAAGAAACCATTAATCAGCCCACAAAGCAGAAAGTTATGTATAAAGGCTGGTTCAATGTATTTACAACTGGATGAGGCATAAGGGTTCTTGAAAGATATATCACAAAGCTTCGGGGTGGCAAATTAATAAGCCTTTATAAGTGATTTGTGGGGAAGAGGGGGAGTCTGGGGGGCAGAGGTGCATTACACAAAACCATGGTGCCAAGAGTTGGAACTGGTTGGAGTCTCTGGGACCACAGTGGGTGGGGCTACGGAAGGATGGAGTGGGGGAGCCAAGGGATGATGGGAGTGAAAGAGCAAATGTTTGCATTGTGAGGTACAGATACACCTTTTCATCAGTTCCATAGTAAGGATATGTATTGGAGATCTAAAGTGTTTACACCTGAGCACCTTTAGATGCAAAATCAATATAAATAGAATGCGCTTTAGAAGTAGCTTGATGCACTTTAGATAAGGCACAGGTCTGTGTTTAGTGCTTTTTGAAAAATGTAGGAAGATGCACTATAACCAATTTAGATTGGAGAATTGGCTGTTCGTCTATTAAATATTGACAGAATAAGATTTCAATGAGAAAGAATTATGTCATTGTCTATGCATTTGCACTTTTTTTAAAGAAACGCTGATGCAAAATTTGCACAGAGCACTTTAGAGCTTACGCACTTTAAGTAGATTATCATTAAAAAAAGGAGCAGCCTTTGCATATGATACCCCAATGCTCAGCACTATGGCCATTGCCTATTTGATGATGAGTGCACAGGTGGCTGCCTTAGCATATACTCAATTTCAGCACTTTATGCATTGAGAGGCATACAACACTTCAGCCCTTTGCGCCATTGGACATTTTTTTTCCTTTGAATAACTACCTGAGATTTTGGGAACACCTATACAATGGCATGTAATTATATTCACTTTCTTGCTCCACTCTATATGTGTATCGGTTGGCTGAAAATTTTTGGGCCATATACTTTTAGGACTCTAGGAAATCTAAATGGGTGAGATTGTTATAAGCCAGTCAGCAAAGCCATCAAGACAAAGGAAGATGAAGGTACAAAATAACATTTTGAAGATCATATCGCTCTATGTCAATGCCTAAAACAATAAACAAAAGGCCAAAGCAATCAAGGAGTGGATAAAAGGTAACGCTACACATATAGTTTAAATTCAAAGAGACTCCATTTAGAGAAGGTACAAACAAAAGTTTGCAATATTTAAAAACTGGACTGGACTGGGTTTCAAACCATATTTAGTGCAAAGGCTGCACACAAAGGAGTGACAATGTTATGTTATGTTAAATATATTTATAGAGCGCTCAGTTACCCGAAGGCATCTTGGCGCTAGCTCTGTTATGGAACATAAAAAGGACAGGAATAGGTCTTAAAAAGCCAGGTTGTCAGCTCTTTCTTGAGAGCAAGCATATTAAGAGATGATCTGATGTAGAAGAGCAATAAGATCCAGGCTTTTGTCATGCAGTTGATGACATTTTTTCCACCCCAATTCGATTTTGGAACAACCGGAGTAGTGGCCCCCAAAGAGGGCAAAGTTCTGTTGTGTCCATACCATTTAAAGTAAATCCTCAGGTGGTAAGGACCTATGTTATGGAGGGCCTTAAAGGCAGTGCAAAGGGCATTAAACTTAATCGCTGCTTTAACCAGTAGCCAATGAAGTTTCTGAATGGCTACAGCTACTGATTTAAACTTAGGGTTGGCAGACAGTAGTGTAGCCGCTGCATTTTCTATCATATGAAATTTGTTCAGGTATTGTTGTTGCATGTTGACACAGAATCCATTACAATAGTCAACCAATCAATCAATCATCGCATTTATTTAGCGCACTACTCACCCGGAGGGTCTCAAGCCGCTGGGGGAAGGGGGGTCCGCTACTGCTCGAACAGCCAGGTCTTGAGTTGCTTCCTGAAGGCGAGGTGGTCCTGGGTCAGGCGGAGGTGGGTCGGGAGGGAGTTCCATGTCTTGGCGGCGAGGTAGGAGAAGGACCGTTCCCCTGTGGTGGCTCTTCGGATGCGGGGGACGGCGGCAAGGGCGTGGCCGGTAGATCGAAGCTGGTGTTTGGGAGCGTAGAAGTTGAGGCGGCTGTTGAGGTATCCTGGGCCTTGGTTGTGTAGGACTTTGTGTGCGTGGGTGAGGAGACAGAAGTTGATTCTCTTGTTGACCGGGAGCCAGTGCAGGTCTCTCAGGTGTCCGGAGATGTGGTTGCGATGGGGGATGTCCGGGATGAGTCGTGCTGAGGCGTTCTGGATCCGCTGGAGTCTCATCTGGAGTTTGGCAGTGGTTCTTGGCGGTGGTTCCGGCGTAGAGGGAGTTGCCGTAGTCCAGACAGCTGGTGACGAGGGCCTGGGTGACCGTCTTCCTGGTCTCGGTGGGGATCCACCGGAAGATCTTACGTAGCATGCGCAGGATGTTGAAGCACGACGAGGAGACGGCGTTGACTTGTCTGGTCATGGAGAGGGAGGAGTCCAGGATGAAGCCCAGGTTGCGTGCGTGGTCTGTTGGTTTGGGTGCGCTGCCTAGGGCGGGGGGCCACCAGGAGTCGTCCCAAGCGGAGGGTGAGGATCCCAGGATGAGGACTTCCGTCTTGTCCGAGTTCAGTTTCAGGCGGCTGTTCTTCATCCAATCGGCTACCTCTTTCATCCCTTCGTGGAGGTTGGCTCTGGCGGTGGCGGGGTCGTTGGTGAGGGAGAGGATCAGCTGGGTGTCGTCGGCGTAGGAGATGATGTTGAGGTTGTGCTGGCGTGCGATGTCTGCGAGGGGGCTCATGTAGACATTGAATAGGGTTGGGCTGAGCGAGGAGCCTTGAGGAACGTGGCAGATGACTTCGGTGGCTTCAGATCTGAACGGAGGGAGGTGGACTCTCTGTGCCCTTCCAGCGAGGAAGGAGATGATCCACTCCAGTGCCTTCTCCTGGACTCCGACGTTGCTGAGGCGTTGTACTAGGGTACGGTGGCAGACAGTGTCGAAGGCCGCGGAGAGGTCGAGGAGGATGAGGGCCGCTGTTTCTCCGTTGTCGAGCAGCGCTCGGATGTCATCGGTGGCTGCGATCAGGGCGGTCTCGGTGCTGTGGTTGGCCCGGAAGCCAGACTGCGAGTGGTCGAGGGATCCGTTCGTCTCGAGGAAGGCGGCCAGCTGCTTGTTGACGGTCTTCTCGATGACTTTTGCAGGAAACGGGAGCAGCGAGATGGGGCGGTAGTTCTTGAGGTCGGTGGGGTCGGCCGATGTCTTCTTGAGTAGGGCGCTGAGTTCGGCGTGCTTCCAGCTCTCCGGGAAGGTAGCGGTGTCGAAGGAGGTGTTGATGATGTCCCGCAGGTGGGGTGCGATGACAGCGTCAGCCTTGTTGAAGAGGTTCTGAGGGCAGGGGTCGGTCGGGGATCCGGAGTGGATGGAGTTCATCGTGCGGACGGTGTCTTCGGTGCTGATCGGAGTCCAGGCGCGGAGGGTGGTGGTGGGGGGCGGTGGTTCGGTCGTGGCGTGCGTCGGTTGAGTGCTGAAGCTGTTGTGTATGTCTGCGATCTTGTTGTGGAAGTAGGAGGCCAGGGAGTTGCAGAGGTCCTGCGAAGGGGTGATGTCGTTGTTTCCAGCATTGGGGTTGGAGAGCTCTTTGACGATGTTGAAGAGTTCCTTGCTGTTGTGTGCATTGTTGTCCAGTTGTTCCCTGAATGCGGTTTTCTTGGCGGCGTGGATGAGTTGGTGGTGCTTTCGGGTGGAGAGTTTGAGGGCACCCATGTTGTCCGGAGTTGGGTCTCTGCGCCAGGTTCTCTTGAGGGCTCGGCAGTTCTTCTTGGAGCTCTTGAGTTCGTCGGTGAACCATGGGGCTTTCTTGCTCCCGGGTCTGCTAGGCGGGGTCCTCAGGGCGGCGAGCTCGTCTGCGCAGTCGCTGATCCACTTCGTGAGGTTGGTGGCCGCCTGGCTTGGGTTTGTTGTGCTGGTGGGTGGGTTTACGCTCAGGGAGGTCGTGAGCTGGTCGGCTGTGATCTTGTTCCAGCTCCTGCGTGCAACCTGTTGCTGGTGGTGGTGGATCGTGGTCCTTCCAAAGCTGAAGTGGACGCAGCTGTGGTCCATCCAGTGGAGTCCAGTGGCGTGGCTGAAGGTGATGTCCTTGCTGGATGAGAAGACGGGGTCAAGTGTGTGTCCGGCGTAGTGGGTGGGGGTGGTCACCAGCTGCTTGAGTCCCAGGTTGGCGAGGTTGTCCAGCAGGGTGGTGCTGTTGCGGTCGTTGTTGTTCTCCAGGTGGAAGTTGAGGTCCCCTAGGAGGATGTAGTCAGCGGAGCAGAGGGCGTGCGGGCTGATGAAGTCGGCGATTTCTTCGCTGAATTGTGTGCGTTGTCCCGGGGGTCTGTAGATGAGGGTGCCTCTGAGGGTGGTCTTGGGGTCGGTGTGGATCTGGAAGTGCAGGTGTTCGGCGGTTGTGAGGGTGTCGTCGGTGTTGGTCGTGATGCGGATGGTGTTCCTGTGGACGATGGCGATGCCTCCTCCGGTGTGGTTGATGCGGTCCCTTCAGATGATCTTGTAGCCGTCTGGGATGGCGATGGCGATGTCGGGCGCTGAAGAGGCGTTCATCCAGGTTTCCATGAAGAAGGCGACGTCTGGGGCTGCGGTGTCGAGCAGGTTCCAGATCTCGATGGCGTGCCTGTGGACGGAGCGGGTGTTGAGCAGGATGCATTTCAGGTGGCTGCTGCTGTCCAATAGTCCAATTTGGACAGGACTAAAGCAGTGACAACAGGTTTTTGTGAGTCAGGGGAAATGAAAGGGAGAATTTTCCTGCTTATCCTCAGGGTTATAAAGGTAGAAGCAGTGACTAAATGAACCTGGTTGACAAATGTAAATTTTCTATCCATTTGGATGCCGAGATTTTTGAGAGCTAAATTATCAAGAAAGGGCGATACATTATTGCCACTTTTATCGGCAGGAAACTGCCGCTAAATCGGCGAATATGGGCTTGATAATATGCCCTTGTGAATTCCCATAGAAGCCCAGGTTCTGGTGTTAACCTGCGCTTCTATGGGAATTTACAAGGGCATATTATCAAGCCCATTATCGCCGCTTTAGCGGCAGTTTCCTGCCGATAATAGCGGCGATAATGTATCGCCCTTTCTTGATAATATGGCCCTTAGTGCTTACAAGGGAATACATCTGGGCTTGTCAGGTTCTTTTCTGTCCAACAGAGGTCAACATAAATAAATATCTTAAGCCTGATATCAGCACCTTCCAAATGGACAAAGAGGGTGGGTAACGGATAAATAGAGGGTGTAAGAATTACATTCGCAACTATTTATGAGCCTATCTGGACGCAGGCCCCTTGATAGAACTATTTCAATCATTAATGATTATTTCAGGCAATCTAATCCTGGGACTGGGTTTCAATTTCTTTTAGAGCCCAGAATTAGATTAAACAACAAATACTCGGATACAAAAAAAGCCCCGAACAGCTAAAACATTAGCCTAATATATGAAAGCCCTAAACTTAACTGACCTATGGAGCAAGAAATATCCATCTTGGGTTCAAGAAATTCAGAATAAGAAAGCTAGCTGTTTTGACCTTAAGAATAACACAGCTACAATAGAAATGATCTGATATGCATTTAAAGCAACAATGCACGCCCAAATAACATTGAAAAAGATAGTAGAAAAAAGGAGTCTTACAGAGAAAAGAATGGTTTTAGAAAATGAATTAAAACAGGCCACTGAAAGGTTTCTATGTCATAAAATCCACAACAACAAACAGGCATTTAGGAAAGCTAGACAACAGATGCAAGATAATTATGATGAACAGGTCCTGGAGGCTGGCAGGTTCGGGAAAGGAGGACACAGAATACTATTACGTCATTTTATACTTAAAAAAACACTCTGATCGCAGACCCTAAAATGATACAGGATATGTTTCGGTTATGTGTACGCAGGCGGTCGATGTAGAACAGCTATGATCTTTTTGGGGTAAAATCCCCATCCCTAAGTTGAGATAAAGACCAGGTCAGGCTCTGGTGAGCTAATTCTCCTTAGGTGAAGCCATCCAATCGTCAGCTAATGGGAAGGTCTGTGAGGAGGATGGTATTTCTGTAGATTAAAAAAAAAGTTTCTTCCAGTCACGAAAGAACAGATTTTGACATTTGCTACCTGTATTTTGAATGGTGGTAATATTCCACTGTCATTCAATACTGTCATTGTAATAAACTTTCTTAAAAATGACAACAATCCTGAGAATATCAATTCATATACAGCGATAAACCTTTTAAATACTGACTATAAAATGATATTGAAACTATTCGCTAAATAAATGAGCAAGGTAGTCGGAAAATTATTCAATAGCAATCAATGTGGTTTTATTTAAGGAAGGCAGTTATCCAATAATACAGATGTGCTAATTGAAGCATTGAATTGTTTTGAGCAGGAGCAGGTCCCTGCACAAGTTCTAGTATTAGACGCCGAAAATGCCTGGTGGATTTTACAGAAATTTGGCTGCCCTAGAAATTTTATACAGGTTAATATAAAATGTATCAGGTGGCACTAGCACAATTAATACTGAATTCGGTAGCTATTGGTACATGCAAGGCCAATCAGGAGACAAGGCAGGGATGCCCTCACTCCCCCATATTATTTGTTAATTTCAATGAACCACTTGCCATAGCTATAAGCAAATACAGGAAAATATAGACACATGATAGTGGGATGCCTAAAAATAAATTGTACACGGGAGACATAGCACTTTTTTTAAAGCCCGGTTTGGAAATTCAGAAAATTGTTTTAAATATTTTTTAATTATTTCAATTAGTCGGCATATAATACCAATAGATTGAAAACTGTTTTTTTGTTTATTTGCACTACAGACAATTTACTGTTACAACTCCGACTCCTTATAAATCAAAAACCCAAGAGATATTTGGGCATATACACAACGGAAGATATGGAAGTTCTTTTTGTGCTAAACTATGTACCTCTAATTGGGAAAATTAAATTGTTATTTTTTAAATGGACGCATCTACCAATATCTATAATGGGCCCAATTACGCTGATTTGTATGTCAGTCCTACCACTATTTAATGTTTCATTTACGGCTTTGCCTTGTGTGTTGCAGATGAAATTCTTCACAGAAGTCGAAGAACTGTTCTCTACTTTTATTTGGGCCAATAAAGCGCCTAGAGTAGTATTACACATTCTGTTTAGGCTGTATAATGTTGTGACTAGGCCCCACACATTAACAGAAGGAGACCACACGTGTGCTTTGATGGTGGTCAGTCAAGTGCCTGCCACGCCCAGGGCCCCGGGCCTTTTATTAACTATGTAGCGTGACCTCCGTCCCTACGTCGGGCGGAGCCACTTGAACATACGCTTAAGGGGGGGGAAAGGTGCAGTAGCCCAACTCGTGGGCTAGAGTGGTTGCACCCACTCCTACAACATTACATTCCTCCTTTACCCTAAGGAAAGAAAAACAAACACAGCAATACGGCTTCAAATGCAAAATTGTGTCTCCAGTCTCTTAAGTTCTCAAAAATACAAAAGGAACAGTCTTACTTCTGAGGTGGTCGCGAACCAGCTTGAGACCTCTCAGCGTCTGCAACAGGCCACGAAGTCCTGGTACTTCTGGGATGGCTTCGGGCAGGGGCGCAGATTGTACCTGCTCTGGCTGCGCTCGCCCGACTGGGTGGGAATTGGTTCTTCAGAGTTTTTAGTCTCCCCAGCTTCTGGGTGGTTCGGTATCGCCTGCGGTTTCTGCTCACTTCTGATTGGCATGGCCGGACCTGTTGGCGGAGTCTCTTCTTCTTCGCTGGGAGTATCTTCTCTTTCGGCCTCTCGGGGGCCTCGGGTCATCCTGGGGTGATGGTCGGCTGGATCTGGAAATTCGTCGTCCACTTGATGCGACAACCTTTTGAAGAACGATACGTTCCTGGTGACTGTCTCTCTCCCTCTCACCGCAGTGATCATGGTACCATTCACACCGGTGACTGTCCAGGGGTGCAACTCAAATGGGAGGCGGAATTTCCCACCTGGGTGGCGGTCTTTCACCAATACTCGGTCGCCAACCTGGATGGGGCTGTCAGCAGCTCTTCTCCGCCTGGACGCTTCTTTGTTAGACTTGGTTCGTTGTTCCATGGATCGGTTGTTCGGGGCTGGAGTTGATGCCCACACGGGATGATGAGGGAGAGTGTCCACTACGGCTCTGTTGAAGCACAAACGGCTTGGAGGGACTCCGGTGGTGCAGTGGGGGGTCAGCCTGTACTCTCGCAAGAACTGGAAGAGGGCTAGTTCCAGGTTTTGGCCATCCGCCATAGCAATTTGGATAGTCTTATTCAGAGTTCTCATTAGTCTCTCGACTTCGCCGTTTGCTTGCGGCCACCTTGGGGTTATCTTCCTGTGCTTGATGCGGTGTGACTGTAAATATTCCGCTAGCTCACCACCGTTGAAAGGAGGTCCATTGTCAGTACGTAGCTCCCCAATGAGGCCATAGGTCGCCAGGATTTTCTCTAGCTTTGGGATTACTTCGGATGCTGCGGTGGAGGGTAGTATTTCAATTTCCGGATACCTTGAGTAGTCGTCTACCACTACAAACATGTACTTCCCGCCTGGGAGGCTCCCAAAGTCGGCGCTTGCCCGGGTCCATGGAGCGGTTGGCCCTTCTTCCGTAATTACTGGTGCAGGGGTTTGGGCAAACTGGTTGCTATGCACACTGGGCACCGTTGGATGACATCTTCGACCTTCTTGTCGAGTCCTGGGAACCAGAGTTTGGTCCTGATGCGATTTTTCGATTTCACAATGCCCTGGTGGGCGCCATGGGCTAGGAGGACTGCTTGCTGGGTGAGGCTGTCGGGTAGAACAAGGCGGGGGCCTCTCAGGAGGCATCCTTCGGGCGAGACCGAGAGCTCGCTCTGGACTCGGTAGAGTGCTTTAAGTGTGGCCTGGGCTTCGGGCGTGCGAAACGAAGCCGGGCTCTGGAGTGGTTTCCAGTTTCCCGAGTGGATGGCCTGAATGGCAATTTGCAGGCAGTCGTCGTCTCTGGTGGCTCGAGTCACATCATCCAGGGAGATGGGCAGTGGCCTTGAACGTTCTACAATCATCCTCACATACTCTTCCGTGGCGTCGGCCTCCGCGGCTTCTGTTTCCGTGGCCGGGCGGGCATGCCGCGACAGATAGTCGGCCGGGTTTCTGGAGCCTGGTCGATACTCCACTGTAAATTGGTATTCTTGGAGCTGGAGCACCCATTTCTCGATGCATGGAGGAGGACGTGAGGAGGACCCTTGGAACAGTGGGAGGAGTGGTTTGTGGTCTGTGACCACCACAAATGGGTGTCCGTACAGGTAGATGTGGAAGTGACGGCACCCCCACAGGATAGCGATGGCCTCTCTTTCGATCTGTGAATATCTTTGTTCTGTTGCCGCGAGAGTTCTGCTTGCATACGCGACCGGTGCCCACTCGCCGCAGGGTTGTTGTTGTGCCAAGACTGCGCCAAGGCCGGTCGGACTGGCGTCTACTACCAACTGGGACTCATACCGAGGGTCGAAGTAGGCCAGGGTTGTGTTTGCAGAGAGTGCTGCTTTGGTCTTTTGGAAGGCTTCTTGTTGTTCTCTTCCCCACTCACAGGTAGCCGTGGATCTTGTGAGGTCGCGAAGAGGGCCGGTGAGATCAGACAGATCTTTGATGAAACGTCCGCAGTACGTCACCATACCAAGGAAGCTGCGGACGGCTGTTACAGATGTGGGGGCGGGGGCTTCATGGATGTCCTTCACTTTGTCCGGGTCTGGCCCCACGCCCTGGTCGGAGAATCTGTACCCGAAAAAGCTGATGTCCTTCCGGAGGAATTCACACTTCTCCCTGTGGAGCGTTAGGCCTCTCTCTTGCAGCCTGGTGAAGACAGCCTGGAGGCGTCGGATGTGTTCATCCAGAGTTGCCGCGTGGACCAGAATGTCATCGCTTACATTCAGTACGCCGTCTAGGCCTTGTAGGACGTTTTGAATAATGTTCTGGAAAACTTCGGCGGCACTGGATATTCCGAAGTTGAGTCTGGTGTACCTCCATAGGCCTGCGTGGGTGGAGAAGGTCGTTATCGGGCGGGAGTCCGGGTGCAGAGGGATCTGGTGGTATCCGGACCTCAAATCCATCTTCGAAAACCACTTCGAACCCGATAGCTCACCGATGATGTCGTCGATGGTTGGCGTCAGGTGGCGTTCCCTTTTGATCGCGAGGTTCGGAATGCGCATGTCCACGCAGATCCGCACGGCGTCAGGTTGTTTCGGTTTCTTGGCCACTACGATGGGTGACACCCACGGAGTGGGCCCGCTGACTCTTTCAATGATCCCGGCTCTCTCGAGTACCCGTAGCTCTGCTTCTACTTTGGGCCGTAGGTGGAACGCTATGCGCCGGTGTCTGAGGGCTACTGGGGCGACTGAGCGATCTATGTGAAGGCGGACTGCGGGTCCTCTTAAACAGCCAATCCCGTCGAATAGTGAGGTATGTTGTGACACCAGATGGTCGAGGTTGTGGGCTTGGACCGTGAGGGCGAAATGGATCAACCTCAGGTCTTGGGCGGTCCGGCAGCCGAGCAGGAATCCGGACCCTTCTTGCGATACATAAATCTTGGTGTGCATGTGGTGGGAGTCGTGTAATACTGTTGTTCGGAACACTCCGCAGAGGCGGAGGGGGCGACTGGTGCCATATGCGTATACTTGAACTCTCGTGGGATGGAGTTCCGGTGGTTCGCTTAGTGTCCGGTATACACTGGCCGCCATTAGGTTGATCGTGGCTCCGGTGTCGATCAGTGCTGCGAGTCCTTGGCCTTGCACATTTACTGTGCACATGGGTTCTGCGGATGGGGTGGCGGCTAGCGTGTTGAGCATTCGCACCACGTGGACGGACGCTGCATCCGCTTCATCATCGTCCATGTCGCTGTTGGAGGCCGTATCTGGCATCGGCTCTATTTGTCGTACTCTCCGGGGTGGGCCATTGGGCTTCTTCCTTTGTGAGGATAGACACACGCTTGCGAAGTGGTTGGCCTTCCCACAGGCGCTGCAAATTTTTCTATGTGCTGGGCATGTCCCGCTGTGGGGGGTTGCTCCGCCGCACCACATGCAGGGGCGGCCGTGCGATGACTGAGCGGGGCTCGGCCGAGGTCTTCGGGGCTGTTTCGCGCGTGTATCCGAGGCGGTCGTCTTGATGGCGCATACGGGTTCAACCTTGATTGCGACCGTTGGTTTTGGCTCCATATGTGCTGCTCGAGCTTTTGATAGTTCTTTAGATCGTCCAAGCTCCAGTATGTCGCGCATGGGCATGTTGTCTGCCTCTAGGACTCTTTCCCGCAATTTTGAGGAGGCGCAGCCCTGTATAAATTGAGCGCGGATTTCGTCGTCTACACCCGGAAGGGTGCATGTGCTGGCCAGCTTCTTGAGTCTCGCGTAGAAAACATCGACGGACTCCTCTGGGAGTTGGCGGGCTTGGCGAAGTAAGAAACGTTCGTAATCTGCACTGGCGAAAGGTTCAAAGTATTCGGTTATTGCGTCGCGCAGCGTGGTGTAGTTCCGGGGCGGGCCGCCTTCCACCACGTCCTTCGAGATGTCGTGAATAGCTTCTCCTCCAAGATGTAGGAGCATCGCACGCCTTCGCTCAACCGCAACGTCAGCTGCCACGAAGTAGTTCTCTAAGCGTTCCACCCACTTTTTCCACCGGGCGGCCTGGGAGGGCGGTGTGCCCGTGATAGTGAAGGGCTCCAGCGGAGGCACCGTAGCCATCGCCATCGTGGAAACCGGGGGGTTCAGCAGACAGAGGAGGTCCGGTCACCAGAAGGCCAGGAGTCCAGACACACGCTGGTGGCAGCTGTAGGGAGATCCAGGCAGCAGCAGCAGGGCACGGCAGCGTTGCACGCGAAATGCGTGAGAAATGGCAGGCCGACCTCACGCGAGATGCGTGGGATATGGCAGGCGGGCCGCAGCGGTGCACGCGGGAAGCGTGAGGAATGGCACGGGAGGCGCGCGACAGGCCGCGTGACGTCAGACAGGATGCAGGCGAGGCCTGGGACGCGGCGGTGGAGCTGGGCTCGCACCGGAGGCAGCAGGGAGGCACGCACTGGGGCGCACGGGCCGGGAGCACGCACCTGAGGCCAAAGGCAGGTCCAGTCGGAAGACTGTCGGCTGGCAGGAGGACAGCGGCGCTGCACGCCGGAAGACACAGAGAGGTAGGCGGCTGATAGCAGGGTCCCGGTTGACGCGGCTGGGCCACCGCCGGCAGGGCACAGAGCGGGGCGTTGGTGGGCCGGGAGGGCCTTGTAGGACGGCGGCTCCGGGGCTGGGGGGGGGGGCTGCACTGCAGGGGCACCACCGCAAGACGGTCTGGTCAGGGTGAGTGAAAGCAGTGCTGTGCACGCGGTGGGGTGGCGAGACCACCTCGTCGCCAGTATAATGTTGTGACTAGGCCCCACACATTAACAGAAGGAGACCACACGTGTGCTTTGATGGTGGTCAGTCAAGTGCCTGCCACGCCCAGGGCCCCGGGCCTTTTATTAACTATGTAGCGTGACCTCCGTCCCTACGTCGGGCGGAGCCACTTGAACATACGCTTAAGGGGGGGGAAAGGTGCAGTAACCCAACTCGTGGGCTAGAGTGGTTGCACCCACTCCTACAACATTACAGGCTGGTAATAGGTGGGGGTTTGGCTCTACCAAATTTTAGAGAGTACTACTTCGTGAGCTTGGCACACTGTTTTTAATTGTTTTTTTAATACTCAAGGTGCTGAAAGTCAAATCGATTACTTATTTTTAGATTATATTTCACAGGAATGTAAAATACACAATTTTTTATGCTTGACCAAGTCACTTAAAAAGGTCTGATATACGCTTTTGCAGTTGTTGTTAAAAAAAAAATAACATGTGTTTAACTATTATGCCATACCAGTTATCAAATGATTGACCAGATTAGTAGATATCTCTACTGGACTATATCCCATTTTTTATTTAAAAAACATCCTTTTTTTCAGAAAAGCAGTAGTTACAACCAATCGAAGGAGAGCAAAAAAAGGAAAAAATCAAAAGAACGTAATAGCCAAATAGAATAAATACATTTTAACCCCCGGTGATACTTAGTATAAATATACTTTCAATTTAAGAAAGCTAAAGAGAAGCAAGAAGAAAAAGAGAGATGGAGACGAAAGAGAGAGGACAGAAATAAATATATAATGAAAATACATGGAAGGAGACCCATACCATCCAACAAATGTATTCGATATTCCCATTTCTACTACTGTTCCATCAGGAGCCCCCAAACTTGAAGACCCCTTTTCTTCACTCTCCTGCCCTTACATTTATACAATGCCGTCTCCAGATTAAACACATGAAAGAGTCTGGCATACCAAGCCTGATATGTCGGAGGGTCTTCGTCCTTCCATTTTGAGGCAATCATTATACGGAAAATTGCTGTTGCCATGAAACATTAATACACTTGGGTCAGTTCTAATTGTAGGGTCTCATTACAACCAAGTAACAACAAAGTTGAAGTTAATGTGACAGCCCACCCTATATTTTGATGCAAGAACATTTCCATCCCATGCTTCAATATATTCGGTTTACAGCAATCGGAAAACATGTGGACTATATCTGCAGGACCCTGTCCACATCTTGGGAAGTTGTAGTTTTCCTTGTTCCCCCACGCCCACAGCTTGGCCGGCGTAAAATAAATTCTGAATACTGTTTTAAAGTGTTGGGCTTTAAGATTGGCTGATAAGAATACCATTTCTAGACAGTTTTAAAGATTTGCACAGATCCACATCCTGATTATCCAATGTGTCCGCCCACCCACTTCCTGATCTGGCTATATCATCATGATTAGCATCCATCAGCATTGTGTACAAATCGTTAACTCTGGGCTGCCTGCAACCTAGGCATTCTAAAAGTGAAATTCGAGCAAGACTAGTAAGCTGGGATATGACCGGTTTGATTGTCTCCCCTATTTGTACATATTTAAATAATTTCCTAGGGTCTAACCCATATCGTGCCTGAAGTTCTTCAAATGGCATAAATCCATTCAGATTGGTAATATCTCCTATATTGTTAATTCCCCCCTGCTCCCAGATTCTGCCTATTTTGTCGTAGAGTGGGGCCGGGAAAATTGATGAACGCCATAGTGACAAATACCTCTGGACTTTTGGAATTTTTAAACTTTTACCGGCCTTAGGCCAAACGTTCCAAGCGGCTCTTAGCTGTTTGAAGCGCATTTTCTTAGAGTAGCTCCCCTCCAGCTGCCTCAGTACTAACCCTGGTGCTGAATCTCCAATGGCTAACTCATAAATGGAAGGCGGGGTCTCCCTATCCAGGTCTACTGATGTTGTCTCTGCCCTAATTTTAGGTCTACATAAAATAGTTATTTGCTGCAGCGTTTTAGCCCAATAGTAATATGAAAGATTAGGAATAGCCAACCCCCCTCTGTCTTGTGGTAGAGTCGTTCCTTTCAATGATCTCCTAATCTTCTTGTAACCCCATATAAATTGTGAAAAGATCCCCTCTATTTTTTTTAAAGGGAATTTGATGGTTCCAAAGGTATGCAGCGGAGTAGATAAAAATTAATTAGGGAACATTGTCATCTTTATGACATTAGCTCTTCCGATAATGGATAGATGTAAATGATCCATTCTCTTTAAATCTCTACTTATCTTCTTTATGAGAGGGTCTGAATTACTAGTCCAAATAGTCCCAATTTCTGCTGCTATATTTATCCCTAAGTATGTGGCTGCCTCCGTCCTCCGTGGATCCTGACATAGCATGGATTTGGAGTAGACAATTTTTGTTTTTTCAGTATTTAAACCATAGCCCGACTGATTTCCAAATTCCGATGTTGAGTTTCAATCCTTCCTATTGCAACTAGTGGGTCGGCATAAGCTAACACTTTGGTATTGTAACCCCTGATCACTATTGGTTTGATTGCCTGATCGTTTAGCATTGACCTGGTTAAGGGGTCTATATAGAGCGCAAAGTGGATAGGGGAGCTGGGGCAGCCCTGCCTCGTGCCACAAGCGATATTAACCCTTCCCGACTTCCTCCCCATCAACTGTATTTTTGTATAAGTTTGTACATACATTGCTCTAAGGGTGGTTAATATACGTGGGCCGAAGCCATTAGATCTTAAATTCTTCCACAGGTATGCCCATTCAACCTGATCAAAGGCTTTCTCCGCGTCCAGCAGTATCAAAGACATCTGCTCGCCTGTAGCTTCCGCTATATTAAATTATTAAATTACTCTCCGGACATGATCCGTTGTCCCTCCGCCTAGGAGAAAGCCATGCTGCCATGGACTTACCAGGGAAGCAATTATTTTTGATAATCTGTGTGCAATAATCTTGGAGTATAATTTCTCATCAGCATTTACCAATGAAATTGGTCTATATGAAGCTGGATCCTCTGCGGCCTTTCCCTTCTTCAGGAAAATAACTATGTTGGTCTCCTGCCAAGATTGGGGTGGAAACCCCTTCTGTTGTACAGCTAAAAACAAGTCCAGCAGAATAGGGGCTAATTTTATCTGTAAAGCTTTATAGATCTCCATTGGAATCCCATCTGGGCCCGCCGCTTTTACCGAAGCCATAGTCTGAAGTGCCTCAATAACCTCATTTATTGAAATGTCTTCTTCTAGCTCCTGAATCAGAGGGGACATTACATCCGTTCCTGTGCCTTTTATCATTGGTGCACAGTCCCTGGAGCGATACAAATCCTGGTAGAAATCAGCGAATATTTGTTATATATCTTGGGGCTCAGTAGCTATTTTACCCTCCTTCCCATTTAACCTTAAGATATTATTTGCGGCTGCCCTTTGTTTTAGTCGAAGTGCCAAATGTTTCCCCGTCATCTCTCCATATTCATAATTATCCCGCACACGACTTGGGAACCTTTCAGCAGCTGTTTTATTAAAAAACCCATTAATTTTGGTCTTAGTTCTGATGACTTTTAACTCTAAATGCAATTGTAGCTCAGTCTGTTTTTGAGCTATGGCTGCCATATACTTTTCTTCATATTACTCAGTTCCTCTGTGAGTGTATGTATTGCCTCCCTCTGTTTTTTCCAATGAGACTCCACAAAGCTGAATATTTCCTCCCTGAGTCCTGCTTTAAACACATCCCATACATTTTCTCTCGAGGGACTAAACCTATTTATATCGTAGTACTGCCGGGCCCACCCCCTGATATGTTCTATAACTACTTCTGTGGCCAATGGTTTCCTGTCAAAGATCCACTTTGTAAATGCTCCTGCGTGCCCCGGGCCTCAATGTCCAGCAACATAGGGTTGTGATCTGACAGGAGCTTAGGCAGTTTCCTGATGTGTACTCCCTCTATAAGAGAGGAGGAGGCATAAAAGTAATTGTGCCCGACATACTTCCCACGTGGGCACAAGAAATAGGTGTAAGCTGGGTCTCCTGACTTTTTATAAAACCACAAATTCACTCGCCCGTGGCTGTCCACCAATGCCTTTAAGGTTTTGAAGACTTGTGGCTTCCTCCCCTGATACCTTTCCCTAGCAGGGCCACATGCGTGTAGATGGATATTATACCACAGATAATAAGGGGGGAAGGCCAGGAAGCAAGCTCAATTTCAATTTCCGACAGCAGGTCTGCATCATATAAATGTGCTCCATAGATTGTACATAATGTAAAGCCACTTGTGATTAAAGTAATTACCCATCTGCCCCACTTATCCGATAACCTTCGCTTACTGGGTGGCATGGATTGCAACCCCTCTGGTATTGGTAGACTGAGATGAGCAGATTACCTGCATATACCCGGGGATGACGTTGAGCCCTCTTTTCTGCCAAGGGATATGGGTTTCTTGTTGACATATGAAATCAGCACCTAGTGCTCACAACACCTCTCCTGTCCTGCCTCTCTTGCCCCTATCATTCAACCCCCCCCCCCAAAATTTGCAGTGCAAATAGTCAGCCTGCCCATCCCTACAATTACCTTGGTATCTGGGTTGCCCCTTCAACCATTCCTTCAAATTACCTCCAGTCCACCTCTTTATTTTGCAACAATAATCTGCTATTCTGAGTTTTATGAGTTTTTAGCCCCCTCATCATCCAACCGCCCTCCCTCTCCCACCACAACCCTTACCATCTTCCCTTCCCTGCTTTGTGAAGCAACAGACCTATCTGGGTCTGTGGGTGATGAGCGGTGGTGCCCTCCCTATGGTGACAAATATAATATATATTTGTGACTTTATGCCCCTGTGCCTTCAATTTCTCCTCCTAACTTGAATTGCCTACCCTACCCTACTCAAAGACATGAACAGACGAAATGAAAGAAAAAAAACAATCAAGAGCACGGTATAGACAAGCAGCTAATATGCTAAATGTCCCCTTTTAGTCATGATTACTCCTGAAAAATTCAAGTGGTTTCTACACCATGGTAAACAAGTAAAAAAAAATGGGGTCATCTCCCGCCTGCATTTAGAAACTCCTTGGCCTTGATCTCCGACGTGAAGAACCTAGTCTGATACTTCCACACTACTTTCAGTCAGGCCGGGTTTAGAAGGAAGGCCTGTGCACCCTTCCCCTGGAACTGGGTAATCATTTGACGCAGAAGCCATCGCCGTTCCAATGTAATGTGGCAAAAGTCTGGCCAAGTGAAGTACGAGAACCCATCCGCAGCACACTGTGCTTCTGGTCTAGCCTTCTCGAACACATTTTGTCTCAATAGATAATTACCAAAATAGACCAGGAATGCCTGTGGTTTGGCATCTAGGCGGGCTGTCTGCCGAATATCGATGGGGCCAGTTCCACCCTTCCAATTCTGGCAAGGATTTCGCAGTCGCTGAACAATGTATAATCGTGCATCTGACCTTTTCCTCCGGAATACCAAGGAATCGCAAATTGTTCCTTCTCTTATTGTTTTCACTTTCTTCTAACTTCCACTGGCTGTCTGTAAGTTGTGCCTCATGGGCCTCCACTTGCCCCTATGATCCTGCTATATCCACCTCCAATGAAGCTGTTCTTGACTATAACTCCGTCATCCAGTCACTGATATCGTTACAGGTTCTTGCGATTTTCCTTATTGCCCCCTGAAGTTTTCCGAGCAGCATTCAGTGAATGTTTGCTCTCCGTTCGTGCTTCTTCTCGGTGCACAACTACACACTGCAAAATAGATTCCAATGTGAGGGGTGCTGCTTTAGATACGTCACTGGTGGGCTGATTGCTGTTCCCCACCAATTGATCTCCGAGAGAATAGTCCCACCTCAGATCTGTTTGCCTTGGTTTGTCAGGTCTGCCCCTCTGGAGTATGTCCTCCATGTAGTAGCAATAGTTTCCCTGCCACTGGTACCAATGCCGGATGCACTATCCTCCTGACTTCAAAAGGTAAGTTTATTTAGATCGTAATCTTTAAACCAATACACAGTACTTACTTACATTAAAATTAATATCTATCAGCAGTAATACATACAAAATTCTCTTTGAGATCTCATTCCTTTAAAAGAAAGGTGTAAATGGACTTCTTTCAGACATAAAAGATTTAAAACTCGATACACATATTATCAATTACTCCATATAATTTTTATCCTTAAAAATTTTAAAAACCGGTTATCTCTAGACACAGATCTATTTAAAACCTTAAAATCTGTTCCTGACTTATTATAAAACTCTGGACAACCTTTATAAATTTCCCAAGTGCGATTACAATATCAATGCTTGGAAGTTCTGTAATTAGATCAAGTGCTTGTCTCCTATTACTTATATCATATTTTACGAATATTGGACGCAGCCATAGTTTACGCTGTTCTAAAACATTTGTACAGTCCAACAAGAAGTGCAAGGTATCCCCTATTGTCCCCAACCTGCATTTACAGTGCCCATTAGGGTCCAACATTTTGGTTTTGAGTTCTTTATTTGATATCCATGGGTTGATCCCAATGCGTAACCTTAGGATCTCTTGCCTAAACCATGGGTTGGGCAATAGATCCAAGTAAGGGAACCAGGATTCCTTTGTCCATGCATTCATCATAAACTCCACCGATATTTTTTTTCAAGATATTCCCTATCCGTGCTTCTAGTTCCAGCTTGCCCTTTGGTTCTTAGCTCAAATTTTGAGCACTCAATTGTTAGTGAATCACAAGATATATCCACTTTTATATTTTCGCAGGCCTGTAACATTCTTTTCCTACACATCTTTGCCCATTTTAGGTCACTATGCTGTATTTCATTCCGACATCAATGGGCAACTTTTTGATCATTTTCATGACGTTTCCAAAATCTAATTACTGCACATTGTGCCTGGACCCCCAAGCAGTTGTCCCTAGCTCCCGTCTTATGGCTTGCACCATTGCCGATGGGGGTAGGGATAAGAGATTTTTTAGGCATTTTCCTTTCTCCAGGTCCCAGACTCCTTTACCGCTCAAATAAAGGACTTCTGCTCCGTAGACGACTTGTGGTGGGATCATCGCATTAAAAGCTTTCAATAGTGGTCGATGAGACTTATCCCCATAATCCCGATTGAACATTTTTAAACCAGCAATTGAAGTTAGTGATTTAGCTTTTTGGGCTTCCGGGTGAGTTTGCCAATTTAATTTTTTATCGAACCACACACCTAGGTATCGGTATTCATTTACAGATTCTAATTTAAGATCCCCTAAAAACCAATTAAACTTAATCACTTTTTTCCCAAAGCACAGGATTTTCGTCTTGTCTAGATTTACCTTTAAAAATAACTTCTTACAATATTCATTAAAAGAGTTTAATTTCCTTTGAAGGCGATTTCTGTTTGATCCACTATTACTAGATCATCTGCGTATAGCAGACACGGCACCTTTTTGCCATTAATTCTTGGACTGGAACTACCCTTCACTTCTAGGCATTTTGGTAACTCTGAAAGGAAGATGGAGAATAACTGGAGGGCCAAAACACAGCCTTGCCTCAGCCCATTCCCAATTGGAATTTTCGGCGTCAGTGACCCCTCAGTATCCCTGATCACTTGGGCCCAATTTTCCCAGTGCAGTTCTTTTAGTACCGTCAACAGGTCTCTTGGGATATTTTTCTTTGTTAGTATTTCCCAGAGACAGTCCCTGTCCACAGAGTTAAATGCGGCTCGGAAGTCCACGAAGCAGCAACAGAGTTTTCTGTTCTGCTCCATCGACTTCCTTGCCATAGCCCATAAGGAGAAGCAGTGGTCTATTGTTGAGTGTCCTGCTCTGAACCCTCCCTGTTCGATCGGTATTATTGAGTTCTCCTCAACCCAGTCATTTAATCTATTTAAGACTAGTTTTGAGAAGACCTTTTCTCCTATATCCAGGAGATTTATCAATCTATAGTTTTGTGGTTCCACTGGGCTACCCTTTTTGTGGATAGGTCTGAATATTGCCCCCTTCCAATTTATAGGCATTTTTCCTTCTAATAGAACTAAATGGAAGAGGTGGGAAAAAAACTTTGCCCACCATTTTGTTTGGAATTTAAGAATTATGGCCGGAAGGTTATCTGGCCCTGCCGCTCTAGTTAGGTTCAACTTCTTAATTATTTCTGCAACGCGGTCTTCTGCGAAGTCTAATTTAAATTCATCTGAGATTTCCTGCCAACCTGGGGGTACTCTTGCTCCTGAGGCTGTTCTCGCTTCGTACAATTCCCTTATGTATTTATCCCAGGCTGCCTCACTTACGATGCAAATCATGTCTCCAGCTGGGGGAGACGATGCTGCTTTTATCAATTTCCAGAATTGTCTCAAGTTCTTATTTTCGAATGATTCTAGCAGCTCTCGCCAGCATTTCTCTTTATACTCCCTTTTTGCGTCGAGGACCATCTTTTTAAACTCTACTTTTAGGAAAATAATATGTTTTTTCCTCTCTAGGTTGAAATCTTTCTTCTGTTTCCTAGCTTCTGCCCTTATCTCCCTTTTTTTAACTTGGCAGTCCATTGAGAACCATTTCAGACGATTGGCACGATTTATTAAACCTTTTCTTTTAATCTTTTTTAATTCTATCATAAGGCATTGGACTGATTGGGCGATTTTCTCCTCGTACCATTTTAAATTTAATTTTTCTAGATTTACTAATTCTGTCTTTTGTTGGAACGATTTTAACTTTTCCACAAACTCTTCGGTTACTCTGGTTGTTGCCCTTTCTGGGTAATCTATTTCTTGGTGAATCACCTTCTCCCTTAGTTCCACCCTTTCCCATTTTAATCTCACGGAGAGTAGGTTGTGGTCACTACTCTCACCGTGTGATACCTTGAAGTCTTGCACCAAGGGGAAATTCCAAGCTGGCATAAAGACATAATCAATTGGGGAATTTTGTGCTCCTTTTTTAAAAGTCTTCTTTGCAGGGCAGTCTGATTTAAACCTGCCATTTAGGCAAAATAGTCCCTTTTCCCCCAAATAATTGGCCAATTCCCAATCCAGCTTTGAAGGGTCAAATAGTGGAAAATTAGCATATCTTATTCCATAAGTATCTAGTAATTCTGTGTTCCAACGATCGGTCTTCATTGGATATAACTTGTGGTTAAAATCCCCTAAAATTAATAAAGTGTCTGAGGTGTACTTTTCAAAGATGTCCTCTACATCCTGTTTGAAATTACCCATCCCTGTTACATAGTTGCCTACATTGTCCCACTGTATATATATACATTTATGACAATTAACTTTTCATATGGCTTATCATGAGAGAGATGGTTTATCCTGCACACCAATAACCATTTACACCTTACTTTTAACAATGTCACATTCCTTAATATTTTCGTTGAGATAAGCGTCATTATTCCCCCCGAAGGGCAATCTTTGTCTTGTTGCCGGTCGATTTAGCTGGTAGTAGCCCTCGAAGATAGGGGTTTCGCCGCATGCCCAAGTCTCTTGTAGGCAGGCAATTGCTACTTCGTTGACTCGTAACTTTATCTGTTCCCTCTTTAAGTCATTGCCTAGCCCATTTATATTCCACGTTAAGAGACTTACGGCAGACGGCACCCCTCTCTCCTATTCTATCTCACTTAGTCCCCTAGCTACCCCACTTCCATCCAGCTCGTACTCGATTGAATCACCTAAATAGCTACATTGACTCCAATTGCCCCACCAATCCTCTTTCACAGTGTTGTTTATCACTACCTTTAGTCGGTTACCCCCTTCCTCATTTCCCTGATGTAGTCTCACCTGTCTCTCCCTCAGACCAGCGTGACAGTTTAGGAAGTCCCTTCCTGGTAGTGCCTTTCCCCTTAAGCCCATTTCGGAGAGCACCTTTACTCCCTCTTGGAGAATCTCACCGGCTGCCTTCAAAATTGTCTTTTTTACCAGATCTGAGTATAACAAAACTTTTGTTATTTCCCTACCTGGCTTGCTATCTATGAAGCCCACCTGTCTTAGATCTTTTGTATCGATCCCACTCAGGCTTACACACTTAGAGAAGATCGCCAATATTTGTGATCTATTTAGGGGTTTTATTTTTCTTGACTTCTTACCCCTTTGGCCTTCTTCAGCTGGTTCTAAGTAGACCCATTTATTATTCACCTGATCTTCTTCTTTCCCTGGGGATGCTATAGTTATCTGTCTTGGTCCTTTCTTCCCTGTTGCTCCCATTTCTAGCTTATACAACTGGGGTGTATCTTCCAGGTTACGATAACTCGGGGGGTCTGCCTTTGTATTTTTAGTGAGGTAGTTATTCTCTGACTTGTAGGTTTGTTCTTTTCTACTGTCTCTTTTGGGGCCTTGTCATTCTGACCCTTTTTCTGTGTCATTTTCTGTGTGTTTTGAGCCTTCCTTTTCATTTCTATTTCCAGGGGTCTGGACGAGACAAAGGACCGGGCCATGACATTTAATGTCCCTCTGGATTCCTTTGTCTTCGACCTTTCCCTTGGTGCTACCTGTCTGGCCTGCTTTTTGCCTGCCCTGCGTTTGTTATGGGCTCTTGCATGATCACATCTCCTTCTTACCAGCATTGGGCGCCTAGAAATATACACAATATCTGAAGGCTCTACCAGATCACTTCCCAGGTTTTGTTCGGTAACCTGGGGAGTTCCTACTGGTCTTATTAAAGTAGACATTTGTCCTTTAATTCCAGACAGCTCATCCTCAATCTTCTTTAGGTATTGCTTTTGAGCATTTAGAACACTGTTATTCAGTAGAGAAACTTCGAGGATCCCTTGCAGAGTTTTTTGTAACATTAGAAGCAGGTCCATCATTGAGGTGGTAGGGGCCGCTGAATGGTCGGAGTCCTGGTGACTATTTCTCTCAGGGGTTATATGACTTCCGGTTTTTACAGGATTCTGCATATTTGAGTTATTTCCCCTTTCTTCACTCAGTCGTACTGGGTTTGAGGTTGCCCCCCAAACGAAACTTGTCTCAAGGCTGTCTCTTCTCATATGCTCTTCGTTCCCCGAAGCTTGAAAAGAAAACAAATTTGGTGATGAAGAGAGCCGTGGTACCAACAGATTTGAATTCTGACTGTGGCGTGATAGGTTTATTAACAGAGGGTCTTCCATCTCATCTTCCAGTTCTTTTTCTGGCGTCTCTCTCAGGCTTTGATCCCCTTGGGGCACAGCATCTATTTCCTTATTTATTGTCTCTGGGCCCTCCTCCTCATCCGAGTCCACAATAATTGCAGATGGCTTTTGGACTTTATAGTGTTTACCTAAGAAGTCCTTTATAGGGTTAGAAGGCTCGGTGATCTTCTTTTTAGCAGATACTAAGGAGCACCCCTTTTTTGCTTGCAGGGCTTTTTTTGATCCTTTTTTACATTTCCCTTTCTTGCGTCTCCCCTCGGAAATGTTCTCCTGGGAAATCAAACTTTCTTGACTCTCTTCCATTAACCTCGATCCTACCAGTATTTCGCTCGTTTCCAGGCTGGTATCTTGCGTGTCCTTCCGTACTTTGTGTCTTAATTTGGGGCCCATACCCTTTTATGGGGTTATATTGAGGGGATTGTTTGCTTTTATCCCTATTAAGTTTCTTTTCTGTGAGAGGACCTGCTGGTCTGTCGTTTTTACTGCTAGCGTTTTACTCGGCTAGTGACTCTGTCACTCATTCACTGATGCTGCACTCTACTAACCACTGACAGCAACCACTCATCAAGTTCAGTGGTGGGAGCAAACACTCATTGAGTTCAATAGTGGCAGCAAATACTCATCATGTTCAAGTTCAATGGTTCAGTTATACTATAAATTTGGTAAAACAGCCAACAGTCAACAGTCAAGGCGCCAGCAGGGGATTGATTATGAATAATCAGTGGTAAAGTTGACTCATACCCCAGTAATCTGCAGATATCCGTAAATACACTGTAGTCTATAGGCTGTAGTAGCTGCCAACACTCCCTCGCTCCCTCGTCCCCCCTTCTTCTTTCACTCGTGGGAAATTATGTCTGGATTAT
This sequence comes from Lissotriton vulgaris, assembly GCF_964263255.1. Taxonomy (NCBI): domain Eukaryota; kingdom Metazoa; phylum Chordata; class Amphibia; order Caudata; family Salamandridae; genus Lissotriton; species Lissotriton vulgaris. The sequence goes on along the minus strand of NC_141696.1, from coordinate 976,223,396 downwards.
ATCCGTGCACAGAAGGCTCAGGAGGTTAGGGAGGTTAGGGGCAGCGCGTTCCGCATTCCGAAACGCCAAGCCGCGAAACGCTGGTGCAATGTGCCTCACCTCGTCTCACCACCACCCCGCCGTATCCCGCTGCTGTCCGGTTATCCTGCGATATCCCCGTGATGTCCAACGACCCCCCGGCTCACACCAGCAGTTACCGACTATCCGCGGCGATCAATTTAGGCAGTTTGGGCGGCTTAGGCAGCTTGGCAAGCCCGGTGAAATGGCGACGGCGTTTTTACTCGCTGCTGCTGTCGTTCCTTCCGTTACTGCAGATAAAGTTGAAGAGATAAAGTTGCCTGGTTAAAAGTGTGCCACTTCTCTCAATCCTCAGTAGTAATCACCTTACCCCAGAGGCACCCGCACTAAATCTCTGGCGCTTACTGATACTAGCCAGTAGCTACTGGCTGCTAATTGGACACTGTCATGCAGTCACACAGATAACTTAGATGCCTCTAGAAGAATTATTGGCTCCTGCCACTTACTTTAACCAGGGTCTCTATTGCATCAGCCGTTTTAAAAGTGGTGTTCGCAGCTCCAGCTGCCTTAAAATGAATGTTAGCGGCTTCTGCTGCTATTGATCTGTCTTTCCCGGGTCCTGCCGCTTTGAGTTCCTGTTCGCGGCTACTGCTACCTGCCGCTTTTAGCTTTACATTCGCGGCTCCTGCCGCTTTGGTTTGCTGCTCACGGCTGCTGGAGAACTGGCAAGATCCCCCTGAGCCTCCGCCAGTGCAGGCTGCTGCCACTGCTACCGCGCCTGCTTGCCCCCACACCAACTCACCCGCCTTGAAGGTGGAGGTGGCAGTCGAGTCGCAGCCTCTGTCAGGAGCCGAGCCAGCTGCTCCCAATGCAGGGCGTTCACAGGCAGTGCCTGGCTGGCGGTACACAGCAGCTTTTCTCCGGTGGCTTTCCTGTGATTCGCGACTTGCGGTTGTCGCAGTTATCGTGCCTCACCGCGGCCGCCGCTCTCTCACCTCTCTCTCTAGCCGCTCACCGCCGCCGCTGCCGCCGCTCTCCTGCTGCTGCCTGCTCCCCCGCTCCTAGTCGCTCGCAAAACCTGGCAGGAACTCTCCAATCCGGGATTATTGCTCTCAGGTGCCCTCCTGACTTAATTCTGCATTGGACCCAGTGTCCGAACCCAGACCTGACCATATGCTGTGTCTGATGGCGAATACAAATTGTTCACTTCTGAGTATATGTCCCCCTCCCTACCATCCTGTTAGGTTCTGTGAATCCGTAGGAGCCCCACGCGTTCTTTTAACTTCCCACTTGGTTCTTGTGCGGTGAGGTACCGCTCAGCTCCCCCTGGAAGGTCATTCAGACACTTCTTGTGCCCTTTTTCCACCCCACACATTCTTCCCCGTCTTATTTGTGTTCTCTTTGTCTTAGTTGGATCATTGGTTGTCTCAATTCATCGTGCTGTATCTCGATACGCTCGAATACCCCTGTGTCCTGCCAATTGTCTCCAAAATCTAACTCGCCCTAGCTCTCAGCAATATGCACTACTGGTGCTGTTCCATGAACGTGTCCCCTGTTGCTCATCAGAACTCTTCTGGGCCCGGCATCAGGCCGCCCTTTCAGTTGCTGGTTCAATGTCTTGCCATCCGAAGGCTCCCCCTGCTCCCCTGTCTCCCCTGGACCCAAGGGTAGCTTACCAATTGGTTTCCTGCTCTGTCCGCTTCCTTCAACGGGGGCCCTGTACGCTCGCTCCGCTGGTCGACTCCTTGTGCTTCAGAGCTGTTTCCAGACCCCTGAGCATATCGTTGATTGTAACGGCGGTACGAGGTGGCTGGTGCTGTGCACCCGCGCCCCTCCCCTTCCAGTCTGAAGGATTCTCCACCTGGGTCTTCTGCTTGCGTCCCTGAGCTGGAGCGGGGGCGGGAGCCGTCTCCGATTCTCCCGCGCTTCTCTGCGGGGATTCCTGGGGGCCAGTTAAAGAGTCGCATCTCTGCCTTTCATGTCGGCCTTGGGGCCCATGATGGTCAAACCGGCTGTGGATCCGTAATCCCTACTCCACTTCCCGGTGCTGGATAGCTCTTACTCAAAGCCTCTACAGCCAGCAATCAGCTGTTTCGCAATCTCCGCTAGAACAGTGACCCAGCACTTCAATCCTGGTAAGGTGCAACCAGTCTCTACCAAGTCACTTGCACTGCTGCTTTCCACTTGGGGGCATGCTATTCTAGCCTTTCAGCATAACCTATTCAAACAGAATCGTGCCGTCACCTCGGGAGCCAGCTACGACCGACTTCACTCAGCTGCCATCTTGCTTCCGCATACCTGCATGTGCACTTTACAGTGCACATACAAGATGGGAAAATATATATTTTTTTAATCTATAGAAGGAAAATTACCGGATACTGAACCATCAGTGATTTTCTATTCTCCAATACATGGAAAGTAACAGGTATTTGAAAGTACCCATTCAATGGTCTTTTATCCAAATTGCACACCATTTAAATGGGTTAGATAAGGAATAGATTAAATCTAGTGAAAGATTTGATAGAAACAAGCACACACAGATCCATAAATTATTGGAAAGCTAGACTTTTAAAATTGGGAGACGTTGGTGTCTTCAGTAAATCTCAACAGAGATATCGGTTGTTAGACCTGGCATAATTAACGTGAGTCTCCCTTCCATTTTTTCTGATTGCCTCCTCTGTTTTTGATATGTTTTTGCTGGTTATATGCTTTGGGCACTGTGCCACAGCTATTCAGTGCCACAGTGCAAGTGCTCCCTATGTAAATTGATGTACATATTAGTGATTCCATGATTGGGTTATTAGATTTACTTGTCAGACCCTAGTATGGTGCACCATGTGTGCCCGGGGCTTTTTAAATCAAATGCTGCTGGTGGGCTTGTAGCACTGGTTGTGCCACCCACAGAAGCAGCTTGTAAAGTGTGTCTCAGGCCTGCCATTGCAAGGCTGGTGTGCAGTCTTTGACTGCCATGTCGATTTGTCAAATGCACACATTTTCCAGTCCCTAAACCTTCCCTTTGCTTCATATCAGAGACCCCTATGGTAGGCTCAAGGGCAGGGTGCATTGTAAATATAAGGTAGGACATACCCTGGTGTGTGTAGCATGTCCTAATAGTGAATTACAGCTATTTTCGTTTTTCACTATTGCAAGGCTACCTGTTCTCCATAGGCCAGAATGGGCAGTTAGATTATTACATTCTTATAATCCTAACTGACTAAGGGAACATGTTAGAAATTCAAATGTAATATGCCTGAACTCAGAATGATAAAGTGCATCTTTTTAGTAAAGTTGGTTATAATATTCTGTGTTTGAAAATACCACTTTTAGAAAGTAGGTATTTTCTTGCCTAACTGTCCAGGCCTGCCTTTGCTAGGTTGTGTATTCCTTGTCTGGAGTTTTGAGTGACAGGGCTGGGGGATTCCAGGAGACAGGCTGGGGCAGACCAGTGGTGAATAGAGAGATCTGCAACTAGATAAGAGGGAGGAGTTGCACCTGGCACGTGAATAGGGCTGGGCCTTCCCTCTACAATGCTGGCTCCACCCCCTGTGGCTTGTCTGATGTTTCTGCCCTGCACTGTGAAAGGAAAGAAGGAGTCCTGTAAACAAAGTGCTCCGGAACTGGTTTGGACCAGGCATAGGCCTCTCTGCCTTCAGAGAACAAAGGATTTTGGGGTATAAATATTGTGACCCTGATCCCAAGAAATTAGATCACTTCTGGGAACAAGAAACTTTTCTGCCAAGGAGAAGAACCAAGGAAGCAGCAGGAGTTGGACTGCCCCTCTGCCAGTGTGCTATTTGCTGGGTTGGTCTGCAGTGGTGTCTTCATTGCCAAGGGAAAGAAGTAGGAATTTTTAAGGACTTTCATCATCTACAGAATATTTTCCAAGGGCTTGTACTTGTGCTTGCCTCCTGCTGAAGTCTCAGGGACAAAAGACTTCCCCACCAGCTCCCCCTGTCAATTTCCTTGCTGGGAATTCTATCTACAGACATTTGAGGCCTGGGTAGAAGCAAGAAATGTCCCTGATCTTGTGGTGAAGTCGGTTGGGGATGCAGATGGGCACATTGATAGGCCAGTGTTTCCAGCCAGGGGAGGGGTGCCTTCCCCACCTAGAAGCAGTATCTCTTCCAAAGACCTGTCCCCCAGAGAGTTGGAAGGCAGGGAGAGAAGAAGGGCACACAAGCTGGAGATGGCTAAGCTTAAGATGGAGAATCAGAGGGAAACAGAGAATAACAGATTGTCCTTGGAGAGAGAGAATATGAGAATGGAACATTAGAGGATGTTGAGGGAGTTAGAGATCAAGGCCAAGGGCTTAGAAATCAATCCCTCTGGTGGCAGAGCACCATCAGTGCCTTCAGAAGGCAGGGTACATATTCCCAAGGATGTCATAAAAGATTTCCACGAAAGTGAAGATATTGGGCAGTGGTTTGCAGCCTATGAGATAGCAATGTTGGCCCACCGGGTCCCTGAGAAAGATTGGGGAGTGGGGCTGTGGGGCTGCTTTTTGACTGAAGGGAGGGATACTTTCTTAGACCTGCCCAGTGAGAATAGGATGTCTTATTCCCACATGAAAGAAGCACTGATGACAAGATATGGTTTGGCCCCAGAACTCTATAGACAGAGGTTCAGGAATTTTAAGAAGTTGGAGGGAATCACTTGGGTAGAATATGTGTCTTTCTTTTGCAGAGCTATGGATGGTTGGGTGAGGGGTAGCAATGTGGATAATTTTCAAGTGCTCTATGATTTGATTGCCAGGAAGCACTTGTCTGCTAATTGTTTTCCAGAGCTATGCCAGCACCTTATTGATAGCAAGTTACCTAATCGTAGGAAGCTTGCTGAGGAGGCAGACTGCTGGGTCAGTACCAGGGTCCACATGGGTCATGTGGGAGACTCAGCCATAGGTGGGCAGGCTCCCCAGCAGAAGAGTGGGGTGGACAAGGGTAAACAGAGGAAGTTCCAGAAAGGGCCCCAAAGTAATTCCCAGAGGAACCAAAGTAAGGGTTCCCAACCTCCCCCTGAGAAGAAGTCAGGATCCCCAACAGGTAAACCTGTTCATAGGGGGCCTGTTACCTGCTTTCAGTGTAAGCAGGTGGGGCACAGTTCGTATGATCCCCAGTGTCTCCAAAATCCTGTCAGATGGCCAATGTAGCCCTGGGTGGGGATGAGATGGCTGCCCAAGGTTTGTGGGGTCCCGCAGAAATGTCCCTTTTCTCACTAGGAGACTCTGAGATGGTCCCTAAAACTCAGCTGCCTGATAACACTAAGAAATACAGGCAGTGGGTGACCATCAATGGCCATAGAGTAGAGGCTCTGAGAGACAACAGAGCCAGTGTGACAGCTGTCAAGTGTCACTTGGTGTCTGAAGAGCAGGTGGTCCCCAATGCATTCTTCCCAGTTGTTGCCGCTGACAACACAGAGAGCCATTGCAAAGTGGCTCAAGTTCCCTTTGAGTGGAGGGGGGGCGTCTCTGGTACTATTCAAGTAGCTGTGAGGCAATCCATGCCTGTTGATTGTCTGTTAGGCAATAATTTAAAAATCTCCCCTTGGTCTAAGGTGGAGAAGAAGGCTCATTTGGAGATGTTGGGTCTGCCTGAGTGGGCGTGTGTGACCACTTGGTCTAAGGGTGTTCAAGAGATCCTGGAGCCTGAAAGTATGGCCCAGGAACCTGCCTGAAAGAGAAGAGGTAGGGGACACTGGAAACCAGTCCCCATTGTTCCCACGGTCCAGGAGGAGGCAGACCTTGAGGGAGATGCCCTGGAACCTACAGGGTAGCAAGTTTTGGAACTGGGGAACCTACCTGAGCTGAACCATTGGCAGCAAGAAAGGGGTCCCTCCAGGGAGGAATTTTGCGCAGAGCAGCAGAAGTGCCCTTCTCTTGAAGGTTTTAGGCAACACGCCACAAACCAAGCAGCAGGTGATCAGTCTGGATCACATTGGATCTACTGGGAGAACGGTCTCCTGTATAGCGAGCCTAAGGTTGCTGAGCCTGGGTCAGCCTGTGTGCTGGTGGTACCCCAGTGCTTCAGAGCCTTCCTACTGGGGTTGGCGCATGACTTTCCTTTAGCTGGACATCTGGGGCAGAACAAGATCTTTGAAAGGCTTGTCTCCCACTTTTATTGGTCCCAGATGCGGAAAAGTTCAGATACTCATTGTAGGACCTGTCAAACTTGCCAGGCAAGTGGGAAAAGTGGAAGGAGGCACAAGGTCCCTCTCCAACCTTTTCCTGTAGTCAATACCCCCTTTGAACGGGTGGGGATTGACATTGTGGGGCCACTGGACCCCAAGACAGCCATGGGCAGCAGGTTTATCTGGGTCTTGGTGGACCATGCTAACTGGTACCCAGAAGCCATCCCGCTCAGGACAGTGATGGCCCCGTGGTGGGACGTGCGCTGATGGGGATTTTCTCCCGTGCGAGGTTACCCAAATAGGTGGTGTCTGACCGAGGTACAAACTTCATTTCCACTTATATGAAGTCTCTGTGGAAGAAGTGTGGAGTTACCTATAAGTTCACCACTCCTTACCACCCACAAGGTAATGGGCTGGACCCTTAAAGGCATGATCGTGTGTCTTGATGAACCAATGAGGCGTAAGTGAGACATCCTCTTTCCATGCCCTCTGTTTGCTTACCGTGAGGTGCCACAAAAGTCCATAGGGCTTAGCCCCTTTGAACGGTTATATGGACACCCGGTAAGAGGACCTTTGAGTCTGGTCAAGAAAGGCCAGGAGCAATCTCCCAGGAAACCTCCCCAGGATGTATACAGTTACATGCTGGGCTTCAGGAACCAGACACAGCGATTCAGAGATCTCACTCAGGAGAATCTCGTGGCCAGCCAGGAAGAGATGAAGCGGTGGTACGATCAGAATGCCACTCTGATTGAACTTCAACCTGGACAGAAAGTTTGGGTCATGGCCCCTGTAGAGCCTTGTGCGCTCCAGGACAGGTGGACCAGTACATTTGAGGTGGTGGAGCGCAAGAGGGATGCCTCCTATTTGGTGAACTTGTGGTCTCGAAAGGAACCCTTTGTGGGTCCTACATGTTAACCGGCTGAAGCCCCACTTAGAAAAGTCCGAAGTGGGCATGCTCCTAGCGACAGATGATGGAATGGAGGAGGAGACAGAGCCTCTTCCTGACCTCCTGTCTGCAACATAGCAAGATGGGTCAGTGGATGGTGTCACCCTCTCTGCCACTCCACAATATATCATTGCTTCGCCTTGTGGGCATTGGCCAGGAAATATGATAGAGCAAAATGGCAAACTGTTTTGTTGCTTTGTCCATTTCCGGGCGGCCTTCGATTCTGTGGATCGCAATAGCCTTTGGAAAGTTCTGGAAAATTATGGAATACTTGATGGGATTTTGATCATTTTAAAAGAGTTACACAGTGATGACTGGGCCCAGGTCATTAGAGATACAAAGGGGTCACTAACTCACAAAATACCGGTAAAGAACGGTCTTAGACAGGGGTGCGTGTTGGCACCCCTGCTTTTTACAATTTTTCTAGCAGATCTCCCCGCAGTGCTGGAAATGGAAAGAAGTGCAAGTCCGCATATTAACAGAAATAAAGTGTCCTGTCTTTTATACGCCGACGATCTTGTGATCCTTGACCAAACTGAAATGGGACTCCAAAGAAAATTAAATGTGTTTAAAAATTACTGTGATAAAAAGTTTTAAAATGTAAATATGGAAAAAACAAAGGTCTTACGATTTGGGAAGAGGGTTAAAAATAAAAATTGTAATTGGTTCTTAGGACTAGATAAATTAGAAATTGTAAGCGAATATAAATACCTAGGCCTTTGGTTTGATAGTGCACTGAAGTGGAGTACTCACTTGGAGGCACAAGCTGCAAAAGCCTTTTCGTCAGTTTGCGGTCTGAAAAAATTTAACAAAGAATACGGCGACATGACACATAGACCCATGTTAAATGCATTTGAAGCTATGACCCCCCCGCAAGTTCTGTATGGTGCAGAAGTACTTTATTTGAGTGGCAAAAGGGCGTGGAATCATGAAGAAGGAAAGATTTTAAAAATGCTGCTGTCTTTACCAAATAGTACCATGATTCAAGCAATCAGAATGGAGGTAGGACTTATAGCCTGGAATGTAAAGACTCAAATGTCCCTATTAAGATTCTGGAGACGCCAGGAGTCAGAAGGCGTGCAAAAGGTTTCAACATGGTGCGGAGAGGAAATCCTAATGAGTAGCCTTGGTTGGGCACGGGATGTAAGGAAAACCCTCCAGACCGTAGCGGCGCACCTAAAGTTGAACCTTTGGCAGCCATCCCTGGACATAGTCTTTACTAAGAGAATGCTTAGAGAACAAGGGCTCCAATACTCTAGATCACAAGACTATGACTATTTGAGGTAGAAAAGATCGGTTAACTGGGTAAGGAGCGCATGGGAAAGGGAGGACCGGTTTCCATATTTGGATTTTCTGCCCAATAAATGGCTAAGACACGAAATCCTACGTGTTCGCGTGGGTATTAATCCTTAGAAGTCGGAAGGAAAAATAAAAGCAGCATTGATCCAAATGGATGGTATTTGTAAATGTGGCCTAGGAGTAAGAACTTATATTTTGCACATACTGCTTGATTGCACATTGATTTTAGCGATACAGAAAGTATTTTTAAGTCCAATATTTTTAAAATATAAGGTGAAATCACGTGCTCAAGCGGCTTGTCTCCTTATGGATATGCCATCCCTAGATATCACAATCGCTTTGGGGAAGTTCCTGAAAGCAATACACGATTTTATAAAGAAGAAATTAAAGGAGGGATGTTGATTTTAAAACTTTTTACGATCTTCTCCCAAAAATTTGAATTTATGGATGAGAATTTTATGGATTTATATTTTTTTGTAAATTGTGTTAAAATGAAATGTGTCTTACAGAGTGACTGACAAGGTCAGAGCCTACATCAAGGAGGAAGTCTCCAAGATGTTTGCTTTAGGGGTGATTGAGTCCTCTAACAGTCCTTGGCCTGGTGGCACCCCGAACTCTGGTTCTGTGTGGACTACCGAGGACTCAATTCAGTCACCAGGACTGACACACACCCCATCCCCAGAGCTGATGAGCTCATTGATCGGTTAGGGGCTGCCCAGTACCTTAGCACGTTTGATTTGACATCTGCGTACTGGCAGAACGCCTTGACTGATGGGGCCAAAGAGAGGCCAGCATTCTCCACACCAGATGGGGACTGCCAATTCTGGGTTATGCCCTTTAGGATGAAGAATGCCCCTGGCACCTTTCAGAGGTTGGTCAACCAGGTGTTGGCTGGACTGGAGGATTTCAGTGCTACCTACCTAGATGACATTGCAGTGTTCAGCGCCAGTTGGGAAGAAAATCTGCGCCACTTCTGGGAAGTGTTGATGGTACTGCGCAAGGTAGGCCTCACGATCAAGGTGAGAAAGTGCCAGATCGGGCAGGGTAGCGTGTTGTACTTGGGTCACCAGGTAGGGAGCGGCCAGGTGGCACCCCTGCAACCCAAGATGGATACCATCCTGGCATGGGAACCCCCAAAGACTCAGAAAAAGGTTAGAGCCTTTTAGGACTTACGGGGTACTACCGGAGGTTTTTCAAGGGGTATGGCAACATTGTTGCACCCTTGACTGGGCTGACTTCCAGGAAGCAGCCCAAAAAAGTGAACTGGACTGACACCTGTCAGAAGGCTTTTGACGCCCTGAAGACTGCAATGTGCGCAGCACCCGTGCTTCAGGCACCCAACTTCTCAAAATAATTCATTGTTCAGACAGACGCTTCAGAGCGTGGTGTGGGGGCTGTTCTATCACAGATTAATGAAGAGGGCCTAGGCCAACCTGTAGCCTTCATCAGTAGGAGAGGAGGTTACTTCCACGGAAACAGAGGTGGAGTGCAATTGAGCATGAGGCATTTTCTGTGGTCTGGGCACTGAAGAAGTTGAGACCATACTTGTTTGGGACTCCCTTCCTGGTTCAGACCGACCACAGGCCCCTCAGATGGCTAATGCAGATGAGGGGTGAGAATCCAAAGTTGTTGAGGTAGTCTATTTCCCTACAGGGTATGGACTTTACGGTGGAACACCGCCCTGGTACAGAGCATGCCAACGCTGACGGTCTGTCCAGATTTTTCCACCTTAGTGAAGAGAACTCCCAAGGGGAAGGGTAGTTCTCCCCACATTTCAGCTGGAGGAGACACGTGTAAGACCTGGCATCATTGGCGTGAGTCTCCCTTCCATTTTTTCTGATTGCCTCCTCTGTTTTTGATATGTTTTTGCTGGTTATATGCTTTGGGCACTGTGCCACTGCTATTCAGTGCCACATTGCAAGTGCTCCCTATGTAAATTGATATCTGATTAGTGATTTCATGATTGGGTTTTTGGTTTACTTGTCAGACCCTAGTACAGTGCACCATGTAATTGTAATTGTAGTTGCATTTATATAGCGCTTACTACCCCTGACAGGGCGTCGAAGCGCTTACCGGCGAGTAGCACGCTACTCGGGGACCCATAGAGGATTAGTGTTGAATTAGTATAGTGAAACATGCAGGTACATTTTAAGTGGTGGATAGATTAGTCAGTTATTTGGATTTGGAATGGTAGCAGAAGGATAGAGGAGGACAAAGGTTTGTGTTTATATAGCGCTTGTTGACGCACGCTATTCAGGAAGCCTACAAAGGATTAGTGGTGAATTTATATGGTGAAATATGAAGTAATTTCAGTGGTGGATATTAGTCAGTTACTTGGAGTAAGAAGGATAGCGGAGGGATAAAAGGGGAAGAAAGATTTGCATTCATATAGCACTTGTTACCCCTGATGAGTGTTGAATCGCTTTTTTGGCGAGTAGCACGCCACTCCGGAACCCATAAAGGATTACTGTTGAAAATTAGTAAAGTAAAAAAAAATATTAAGTAATTTGAGTAGTGGATATGTTATTAAGTTATTTGGGTATGATATTAGTATAGTTTAATATGGAATTTGAGAAGTGAACATGTTAGTCTGTTAATTTTGATTGAAAAGGATAGTGAAGGGATAAAAGAGTGAAAGATTTTTTTTGTTTTGTTTTTAGGTCTTAGCAATAGGAGAAGGCTTTTGGATGAGTAAAAAGGAGTTTTGGAGGGGAGGACTCATAGGAAAGAGTTTAGAACGTTTTTTTTTAGGGATCGATATAGTAAAAGAGGTGTCAGATGATACAAGGAAGGGTAGAGTAGGAGAGAGTCTAGAAAGGGTTATTTTGGCAATCATAGTAGTGGTATGGGGTTTGGGATAAATGAGAGAGTGAATGTAGAGGATATATTGATAGATGTATAGGATGTGAGATAGGGTAGCGCATTGGAAGGAGTAGTAGAAGAAGTATGAGATGAGTCAGAAGGTTGGGCTAGAAGATATATTAAGCAAAGTATAGGCTGAGAAATAGGGTAGTGCATTGGAAATGCTAAATTAGAAGAAAGTGATAAATATGTAGATCCATAATTACACTGAAAGTATATAGACACATAAAGGAGGTAAGTATATGTAGATTAAAGATATTGATAGAGGCACAGGATGAGAAATGGGGTAGTGCATTGGATATGCTTTTTCAGGGGAAAAGTAACAGACACACAGATCCAAGTACATGTAAGGTACATAGATGCACAATGGAAGTATGTACATGTAGACCAAAGATGATTTTTATTTATTTATTATTATTATTTTTTCCCTCAACAACATGATTATTTTACATGTTTATACAAAGTAATACACAAAGATAGGTACATATCTATAGTGAAAAAAAATGCTTGTATACAGAGGGATATGCTGTAAATTTCTGTTTGCGTATGGTGCTTATGTGGGGAAGAGCCAAATCTTGAGTAGTTTTCTGAAGATACGGTGGTTGTCGGTGGACCTTATGTTGGGGGGTAAAGAGTTCCATAGTTTGGCTGCTTGAACAGAGAAGGATGTGCCACCCATGGTTTTTTTCTTGTATGGTGGGATTTTGAGGCGAGATGTTCCTTTAGAGCAGAGGTTACTTTGTTGAATGTGTTTGGTGATTTTATTACTGATGAAGAGCGGTCCCATTCCATGTATTGCTTTGTGGGTAATACAAAGCAGCTTGAACGTGTATCTTTTGGCAACTGGTAACCAATGCAGGGCTTTCAAGGCAGGGGAGATGTGGTCTCGTGGTTTGATATGCAAGAGTAGTCTGACAGCCGAGTTCTGAATCCATTGTAGTCTTTTCATGGTCGTTAATGGTGATCTGTGGTAGGTGCTATTGGCATAATCAAGTTTGGACAGAACAAGGGACATGGTAGCTTGGACCTTGTGTGGAAATCCCAATTGAGGGAAAGTTTGTTGCATCGTTTTTATAGTAGCAAAGCTTGATCTTGCTAGTTTATCCACTTGGGCATTCATCGACAGCTTGGAGTCCATGATCATTCCAAGGTTTCTTACTTCCTTCGATACTTTAGGTAGTGATCCCAGTTCATCAGGCCATGCGGCAAGCGGGTTGTAATGTTTCCAATCGCCACACGTGAGTATTTCAGGTTTTGAAGCATTCCATCTGAGATGGCTCCTGGTCATCCACTGAGCCACAGCTGAAAATTGGTGATTTTCCAATGTCTTTGGGGCATTCCAGTTGAAGGAGTATTTGCGTGTCATCTGTATAGGTATATATATTACAAAAGGGGGTTGAACCCATGCAGTCACGGGGACCTGGGCGTTGTGTAGTAAATGTAAAAAGGGGTCCCCGTGAAGAGAACGTTTAAACACACAAAAATACACTTACAAGTTTAAATAAAGATGGGAAGGTTGATTGTAGAAAGAGGGTTGTAGTTTATTCAACAACACTGCATTTAGATTTAATAAAGCATTTTTACAATCACTTTAAGAAGAGTGAGAAATTCGAAAATTGAAAAAGGCCCCAAGTTGGGAGGGGAAGGGAGGAGGGAGAGGGTGCTCAAGGGCGGTGAAAAGGTAAGGGAAAGTACACAGATTTAAACAAGATGTAAATGAATACAAGAATCAAATCAGGAATTGGAAATAATTCCAAATACCAAACAGCCTATATAAATTTCAGGCAATTATTGAAAACACAGTTCATCTGAGGACATTCTACGGTCACATTTACAGTTTAGTGTAATCCAGGGAATGTGCCGGACGTCCAAGGGTTAAGAGTCGTCGACGTTTCGACCCCTATTAGTAGGCTAAATTAAGTCCTTTGCCGGGGTCTTCATCAGGACCGTTATAGTGAGGGAAGGGACGAAGTGGGGCCGTCCTATTTGTAATAGGAGAGAAGCAAAGCAGTAGATAATCCAATTGATGTACTGCTCCCAATGGGAAGGAAACTGATTTCGAGAAGACTGTGAACTATAATGTAGTCAAACTAATTCGAAGATAGTTGCCACGACAAAGTGGTCGATGCGCTGGTCTACTACAGAGCTAACTGGCAAATTTATATCGGTCCACGCTGCTTTTAGGTGGAAAGGAAACCACCAGGACCCACATCGGTCGCCATGAAAAATCGGCCGACTTTCTGCTGTCACGAGTGTATCTTGCAGCAAAAAAGAGAGACGCTTCTCTCCTATTACAAATAGGACGGCCCCACTTCGTCCCTTCCCTCACTATAACGGTCCTGATGAAGACCCCGGCAAAGGACTTAATTTAGCCTACTAATAGGGGTCGAAACATCGACGACTCTTAACCCTTGGACGTCCGGCACATTCCCTGGATTACACTAAACTGTAAATGTGACCGTAGAATGTGCTCAGATGAACTGTGTTTTCAATAATTGCCTGAAATTTATATAGGCTGTTTGGTATTTGGAATAATTTCCAATTCCTGATTTGATTCTTGTATTCATTTACATCTTGTTTAAATCTGTGTACTTTCCCTTACCTTTTCACCGCCCTTGAGCACCCTCTCCCTCCTCCCTTCCCCTCCCAACTTGGGGCCTTTTTCAATTTTCGAATTTCTCACTCTTCTTAAAGTGATTGTAAAAATGCTTTATTAAATCTAAATGCAGCGTTGTTGAATAAACTACAACCCTCTTTCTACAATCAACCTTCCCATATTTATTTAAACTTGTAAGTGTATTTTTGTGTGTTTAAACGTTCTCTTCACGGGGACCCCTTTTTACATTTATCTGTATAGGTATAGCATAGGAGGTGAAATTTATTGATCAGTACTGGTAATGACTTCTTGTAGATGTTGAAAAGCATGGGCTAGATGATAGAACCTTGAGGGACCCCTGCTTTTGTGGAGTATGGTTTGGACGAGAAAGGTGGGGTATGGATGACATTAGTTCTGTTTCAAAGGTAGGACGCTATCCAGTCTAAAGCAGTTCCCTCTATGCCGGCTTCATAGAGTCTTTGTTTCAGAGTGTCATGGTCAACCGTGTCAAAGGCAGCTGAGAGGTCCAAGAGGAGTAGCGCAGCAACCCAGCTGTCAACTGTATTCTTTAGATCATCCCAGATGGCAAGGAGGGCAGATTCAGTGCCTCTTCCCGGACGGAATCCTGTTTGGAAGTCTGAAAGTATGTCATTCTCTTTAATGAATTGTGACATCTGGGCGAACGCTGCTCTTTCTATCAGTTTGCCCTGGAACGGTCCATTTGTAATGGGTCTTTAGTTGTCAGGGTTCAGCGGGTCAAAGTTTGTTTTCTTCAGTAAAGGGCGTACCTATGACTTTTTTAGTCCTTCTGGAAATATTCCAGAAGTTAAGGAATCATTGATGATTCTTCTTACTGGAGTGGCAGCAGAGGTTGTTAAAAGAATTGTCTTGAAAGTTTGTGGCGGACAGGGGTCAGAAGGGCTGCCGGCAGGCCTGCTTGCTTTGACCAGGTCCATAAATTCATCGTGTGAGATGAGTTAGAAGGAATAGAGAGGCTTGATTAGAGCATTATTGGATTGTTGTTTTGTACAAGGGTTAGTGCTGGTGCTTTGTTTCTGTTTTAAGTACGATTCCAATGTGTCTGCTTTGTCCGTGTAATGATTTGTCAGTTTGTCTGTGAAATCTTGAGTAACAGGATGAGTACCTTCTAGGCAATTTGGTTTGCGAAATTCATTGAGTATTTTATAGAATTCTTTATTTGTACATTTAGCGTTTTGAATTCTGTCTGAATAGCACCTTTTCTTAGCTTTTTTCATAGCAGACTTGTATAATCTGTTAATTTTCTGTAGGTGAAGTTTGTCTTGTTTGGTGTTTGTTTTGAGCCAGGTACGTTGCAGCTTTCTAATTTGTTGTTTTATGTCTTTTATTTCTATGTTTCTCCAAGGCGCTTTTTTTCTTTTGTTCTGTTGTGTGGTTTTGAGTGGTATCAGGATGTCAAAAGCTTCCTGTAGCCATTCATATAGATTTTGACCAGAATTTATGTTTTCCAGATTTTTACTGGATGTTAGTTGTGTTTCCAAGTGTTCCATATTGAGTTTTTTCCACGGTTGATCGGTGGATGGATGTAAGGTAGTTTTAAGTGAGTCACTTAGCATTATTTTATGTTGGAAGTCAAGTAAGTGGTGGTCTGACCATGTGACTGGAGTTATAGTTTGAAAGGTAACTAGTTCAATATTAGCAAAAATGACATCTAGGATATGTCCAGTGGTGTGTGTCGGATTGTGGACAATCTGATGCAAGTTCAATGCGTCTAGGCTGGTGATTATAGTTTTTGGATGGGTCATATTGGGTTTATCAAACCAAATGTTAAGGTCACCCAGAACGCATAAGTTGGAGTTTATTGTTATCAGGTTTGAAACTGTGTCTAGAAGTGCATCTGGGAATGTTGCCTTGCTAGGTGGAGGTCTGTAAAGAAGCAGGAAATTACAGGAGGAAGACATTGTAGTATTGCATCTTGTTAGAAGAGCCTCACAATTCTTTATGGAGATGTTGTCAATTTTAGTGATATATATTGTTTGCCTGAATACAACAGTTAGACCACCTCCTTTTTTGGCTATACGATTTTGGGTGATTATTTGATAGCCTAGAGGAATGGCTTCATGCAGGACTGGAGCCATATCTTCTCCCAACCATGGTTCGGTTATGAATAGTATGTCTGGTTTTGAATCGGTGAGAAGGCAGTAGATGTGATGCTTGTTTTTAGAGAGGGATCGAGAATTGATGGGTAGACAGTTTAGTGAGTGGCCTCTGGTGATAGTGGGACTTTGTTTGGTAGAAGAGTGATCAGTATTGTGTGGGTTTGTAGCAGGTATGTTTTTAGTGCTGGTATTAGCTGTATTAGGATAGCAATTGTGTAGCTGTTCTGTATCGTGTTCCTCATCCAGCATGCTAAGAAGGCATTTTGATGGGTCTGCATGTGTATGTGTTGGAGATGGTGTTTGAGAGTGAGTTGGAGTGCTGTGTTACTTTTGAGGTGTAACATTGTTGTGAAGTAGACATGGGGAAGCAAAGTTGTGTCGTGTGGCATGTTGCTTATTTTTTTTGTGTGTGTTTAAGGCGGAAGGTGTATGAGTCAGGGGAGGTGGTGCAGCATGTGGGTCACTTAGTAATGTTCTAAATTGTCCAATGGATGAGAGGCGGTTAGAAGAGAGGTGCTGTGTTGCTGTATCTGTGTTAGGTGTGGTGGAAGAGTGAAAGCTTGGCATTGGAGTTTGTTCCTTTGTGTGGTTTGAAAGGTGGGTATATGTTTGTATTTTGTGATGGTAAGTATTATGAGGTGTTGCACTTTGAAGATCTTGTGCTGGTGTGTGTGATATGTTTTGCTTCTGAGGAGTAGTGAAAAAGGGTGCTGATGTATATGTTTCATGCAATGGATTTGGTTGTGTAGTATTGTTTGTGAGAGGGGGATGTGATGTAGAAGGGGTGGTGATGTGTTTAGGAGTAGAGTGTATGTTGTGTGTAGGAGGGAATGAAGTAGAGGTGAGAGTGTTTATCTTAGACTGGTTTGTTGCAAGAGTTACAAAGTGTGGGAGTGTGCAGTGTGTGTGTTGTGCGTCAGTGTTATTATGGTAGAAGGGAGAGGAGGGTGTTTGTTGGATAACTGATGGAAGGATGATTATACGTTTGTTAGTGATAAAAAGGTGGTCTGTTAGGTGTAATTACAGCAGGGAGAGTGTTTCTGAATGGGATGTAGTTATGTATGGTGTTGATTGGTGTTGTGTTAGTGATGAGTGTATTGGTTAGTGGTATAGGATAGAGTTGTGCACTGTTTTTAGGTGATTGTGGATATGAGTGGTAGTTGGGATAGTAGTGTGTGTAGATGTGGTTTGGTTGGGTTTGTAGTGCAGGCTGGTACATTAATCTGTGCATAGTGTTGTGCATGGTGTACATTTGGTATGAGTGTGTTGCTCTGTTTGTGAATGTGGAGGGTGTGGGCTGTGTATTGCTAAATGAGAAAAAGGGCAGCATTTCTGGCCCTAGTCCCAACCAGTCTCGAACAGGCTCAACCAGGAAACTGCCCTTGTCCTCTCTGCCCTTAACAGGCTCAAACAGGCAGAAGCCCTTGTCCTCTGTGCCCTTAACAGGCTCAAACAGGAAACTGCTCTTGTCCTCTCTGCCCTTAGCCTCGATGCCCGGGATGAGACGCCCTAAACCTGGCCTTTTTTATAGCCCTAGTAATCAGGTGACCCCTTCAGCCAATGGGAACCCTAGCCCTAAAACTATCCAATCAAAACACTAGCCCTAAAATCTAGGAACCAATAGGAGACCAGGGCCTTACAGACAATCTCAGCCCTAGTCCAAACACCCAATCAGTTAAAAAACCCTGATCTCTACGTCCAATAAAGGCCCTAGCCCGACCAGTAGTCCCAAAACAAGTCCATGCAACCAATGGCACAGGTAGCCCTAGTCCCTAATTCCAATAGAAAGCCTAACCCTACTCTAATTCCCACACCTAGTCCAGCAACCAATCACACCGGAAGCCCTAAACGTTACTTCCAATTAAAGGTCCAACCCTAGCTCTAGTCCCACCCTACTCCCAACGACCAATAACATAGAAAGCCCTAGTCCCTACTTCCAATAGAAATCCTAACCCTAGCCCTAGTCCCAACCCTACAATGATTGAATCACAGACCCAGAAACGATTCAGAACCCTTAAATACCCAACCAATGCGGATATTAACCCCAATCCAATAGAAACACCAGATACAACCACCAGTCAGTGTAGACATGTACCAACCACTAGAAGACCATATGAGGTCCCAGCGACCTCAGACAAGGTTTGCTGGCCAGGGAGTTGGAAGCTGCTTCTCCTGTTCAGAATCTCTAGGAGACAGACAGGCTCAATCCACACTTTGGACTTCAGCAGGTAAGGGCCTCACTAACTTGCAATCTAACAATACTGTTTGAATAAAACCTTACTCCCCCTGCTGGCCAAAAAACGAAGTGCACAGGCCCTTGTAAAACACACTTTAAACAGCTCACAGAAGCACCCTCTGATGTAGGAAAATCCCTGTTGCTGGGGGGGGGGGGGAGGCAGGGGGGCTGGTTTCAGTGGCTTGTGAACACAAAATGGTGTCTGAGAGTGCACTGTTTTAACTTACAGGTTTTAGCACAGAGCAAATTTGAAATTCGGAGGGAAAACAGAATTGTCACCAAGGAATGAGAGAGACAAACTGCAGAGGTTGGAGTGCAAATCCCACAATTCAACCCACTAAATGGAGGCAATCATGGGCAGGGAAAACCACAAATTTAAAATACAACACAGGTGATAAAATATGCGATTACACTCAGGCTAAAACTAAAATTTTTAACTGTAACAACCACAGGCATAGACAGTAAAATCAGAAAGTGAAAATCATTTTTTAAACAACTTTTTGTCTTGGGAAGTGACAGTACTAGTCTGTCTCCTTACCACTTCCTGGACTCTGCTCACTGCAATCTGGGGCACAGGTAGGCTGCAACTCACAAGATGGAGGCGAATGATTTGGGGTGCACCCAGCAAGGCCTTAAGGGACCTGGGCAGGTGTGAGAGGAGGGCTCAACTTGCCTGGTAGCTGATTAGCCATTGGTCTGCTGGCCTGGGGGTGGTGGCTGGGCAGCTGCTTCTCCTGTTCAGAATCTCCTAGGAGACAGACAGGCTCAATCCACACTTTGGACTTCAGCAGGTAAGGGCCGCACTAACTTGGAATCTAACAATACTGTTTGAATAAAACTTTACTCCTCATGCTGGCCAAAAAGCAAAATGCACAAAATGCAAAATGCGGGGTTTGGTGTTGCCTCATTGTATTTTTAACTGCCGAGTGTATTTTGCGCTTTTCAACTTAACCACGTAGCGCACTGCGGGGCTTTGGGTCACCTTACTGTCTGTGTATTGATTGCTGTGGGCTTTACCTCGCTTCCTGCCTTTATAATTTCCTCGCTTTGGGCTTTGTGTTTTATTTGCTGGCAAAATCCATAGCGCCCCCAACGTTACCTTAGCGCTTTGTACCGCTAGAAATTTGTGCGTTATTTGTCCCCAGAACGCTCCATCTTGGCCAATTTGACGTGCCCCTCGCAGCATTTGTTGTTATTGTTGCTGCCATTTTGTCTGCTGTGACATCCCACACCACCTCCCCCACCTCGATCCCGCCCCCCAGCTGACCCTCCCACCCACTGTAGCCACACACCGACCGAATCCCATCGGAGAGCTGTGACCGTCATATCCTCGATAGAAGCGGTCGCTCCCCTCACCTCCTCCTCACTCGACTCCATGACATAGCGCTTCAACTCTGCTAAGTACCTCTACTACCGCTACCTTCCTTTGTATCGTTGCGCACTGCTGGGCGTTGTGGGCCCCTTTGCATTTTAAACTGCTGAGTGTATTTCGCGCTTTTGCAACTACGTAGCGCACTGCGGGGCTTGGTGTTGCCTCATTGTATTTTTAACTTCCGAGTGTATTTTGCGCTTTTCAACTTAACCACGTAGCGCACTGAGGGGCTTTGGGTCACCTTACTGTCTGTGTATTGATTGCTGTGGGCTTTACCTCGCTTCCTGCCTTTATAATTTCCTCGCTTTGGGCTTTGTGTTTTATTTGCTGGCAAAATCCATAGCGCCCCCAACGTTACCTTAGCGCTTTGCACCGCTAGAAATTTGTGCATTATTTGTCCCCAGAACGCTCCATCTTGGCCAATTTCGACGTGCCCCTCGCAGCATTTGTTGTTATTGTTGCTGCCATTTTGTCTGCTGTGACGTCCCACACCACCTCCCCCACCTCGATCCCGCCCCCAGCTGACCCTCCCACCCACTGTAGCCACACACCAACCGAATCCCATCGGAGAGCTGTGACCGTCATATCCTCGATAGAAGCGGTCGCTCCCCTCACCTCCTCCTCACTCGACTCCATGACATAGCGCTTCAACTCTGCTAAGTACCTCTACTACCGCTACCTTCCTTTGTATCGTTGCGCACTGCTGGGTGTTGTGGGCCTCTTTGCATTTTAAACTGCTGAGTGTATTTGGCGCTTTTGCAACTACGTAGCGCACTGCGGGGCTTGGTGTTGCCTCATTGTATTTTTAACTGCCGAGTGTATTTTGCACTTTTCAACTTAACCACGTAGCGCACTGAGGGGCTTTGGGTCACCTTACTGTCTGTGTATTGATTGCTGTGGGCTTTACCTCGCTTCCTGCGTTTATAATTTCCTCGCTTTGGGCTTTGTGTTTTATTTGCTGGCAAAATCCAAAGTGCCCCCAACGTTACCTTAGCGCTTTCTACCGCTAGAAATTTGTGTATTATTTGTCCCCAGAAGGCTCCATCTTGGCCAATTTCGACGTGCCCCTCGCAGCATTTGTTGTTATTGTTGCTGCCATTTTGTCTGCTGTGACGTCCCACACCACCTCCCCCACCTCGATCCCGCCCCCCAGCTGACCCTCCCACGCTCCGCCCCCCTCCACTCTCCATTTATGACAGATGTCCCAACGCGCAGCGTCCACGCGCTGCGGCCGCGCCGAAGGTGCGCCAAAGGTAAGCCCGTCTACGCCCGTCCGCGCCTGGACCCCGCCCAGCGCCAGACCCCCTGGGCCCGCCACTCCCAACCCACTAGAACCACTTATGATGCCGCTACTCTCCTCACCCTCAACCCCGGACGCACACCACTATGCTGCGACGCTACCACAGGACGTACCCACGGCCCATTCGCCTGCCTCTCCTGCAAGTTCAACTGCTTCAGGACCCTCACCAAACCCACTTCCTCTACACACATCTCCGAACCCAACCGCCTGAAATGCATCCTACTGAACACCCGCTCGGTCCACAGACATGCAACAGAACTCTGGGACTTAATCGACACTGCGTCACCTGACATCGCCTTCCTTACTGAAACATGGATGAACGCATCTTCTGCTCCCGCATCGCCATAGCCATACCGGACACTTACAAGATTATTCGAAAAGACCGCACCAATCAAACTGGAGGAGGCATGCCATCGTCCACAGAAACACCATCAAAATTACAACCAGCTCCGACGACAATCTTGCAACCGCCGAACACCTCCACTTCCAGATCCACACCGACCCCAGGACCACCCTTAGAGGCACCCTCATTTACAGGCCTCCAGGCACCTGCACTCAATTCAGCGACGACATCACAGACTTCATCAGCCCGCACGCCCTCGCCTCCGAGAACTACATTCTTCTAGGAGACCTCAACTACCACCTTGAAAACATACTCGACAGCAACACCACCACCCTTCTGGACAACCTAGCCAATCTCGGACTCAAACAACTTGTTGACACCTCCACTCACACAGCCGGACACACGCTCGACCCTATCTTCACCTCCAGCAAGCACATCTCCTTCGATCGCACTACAGCTCTCCACTGGACTGATCACAGCTGTGTTCACTTCAGCTACATAACCGCCCTGACCCACAACCATCCACAACCCATTCCCCGGAGAAACTGGAACAAAATCACCACCGACCAACTCCTCACATCACTTAACCATAACCCTCCCACCCTCTCAATGGACCCAGACCAAGCGGCCACCAACCTCAGGCAATGGATTACCCACAGTGCGGACAAGTTAGAACCCCTGAAAAAGCACCAGTTGAAATCAGCCAGCAAAAAGGCTCCCTGGTTCAATGATGAACCTAAAAAATCCAAGAAGCTAAGCCGCACCATGGAGAAGAATTGGAGAAAAAACCCAACCTCAGACAACATGGCCTCCCTCAAGACAGCCACCCGCAAACACCACCAACTGATTCGATCCGCCAAGAAATCAGCATTCAAGGACCGTCTCGACAACAATTCTCATAACAGCAAGGAACTCTTCAATATCGTCAAAGAATTCACTAACCCCACTGCAGCATCCAACGACATCACTCCCTCCCAAGACCTCTGCGACGCGCTATCCTCCTTCTTCTACAACAAAATTGCCGACATCCACAACAGCTTCAAGAATACTCCCAGTGATCAACCCGCCCCACCCCCTTCAGATCCCACTCCTCCAACTAACAACCTCAGTGCCTGGAACCCAATCACCACCGAAGACACCATTCGCCTCATGAACTCAATCCACTCTGGCTCGCCTTCTGACCCCTGTCCCCACCACATCTTCAACAAAGCTGACTCCATCATCGCACCCCAACTCCGCGATGTCATCAACTGCTCTTTCCTCTCTGCCACCTTCCCAGAAATCTGGAAACACGCCGAACTCAGCGCCCTTCTGAAAAAACCCACAGCAGACCCCTCAGAACTGAAAAACTACCGACCCATATCCCTCCTCCCTTTCCCGGCCAAAGTCATCGAGAAAGCCGTCAACAGCCAGCTCGCCGCCTTCCTTGAATCCAACAACTCCCTTGATCCATCTCAATCCGGATTTCGAGCCAAACACAGCACCGAAACCGCCCTCATTGCAGCGACCGATGACATCCGAGCACTCCTGGACAACGGAGAAACAGTGGCCCTCATCCTACTCGACCTCTCCGCCGCTTTCGACACAGTCTGCCACAGCACCCTTATACAACGCCTCAGCAACATCGGCATACAAGGAAAAGCCCTGAACTGGATCATCTTGTTCCTAGCTGGGAGAACTCAGAGAGTCCGACTTCCCCCATTCTACTCAAAGGCCACCGAAGTCATCTGCGGCGTACCTCAAGGATCCTCACTCAGTCCCACCCTCTTCAACGTCTACATGAGTCCTCTCGCCTCTATCGCTCGTCAACACAACCTCAACATCATCTCTTACGCCGACAACACCCAGCTAATCCTTTCCCTCACCAAAGACCCCAACACCGCCAAAACCAATCTTCACGAAGGCATGAAAGAAGTAGCCGAATGGATGAAACAGAGCCGCCTAAAACTCAACTCAGACAAAACGGAGGTGCTCCTCCTAAGATCCTCCCCCTCAGCTTGGGACGACTCTTGGTGGCCTTCCGCTCTGGGCACAGCACCCACACCCACAGACCATGCACGTAACCTTGGCTTCATTCTAGACTCCTCTCTCTCAATGTCCAGACAAGTCAACGCCGTCTCGTCCTCCTGCTTCAACGTCCTTCGCATTCTCAAAAAGATCTTCCGCTGGATCCCCCTCGAGACAAGAAAGACTGTCACCCATGCACTGGTCACGAGTCGTCTGGATTATGGCAACACACTTTACGCCGGAATTACAACAAAATTACAGAAAAAACTCCAACGCATCCAAAACGCGTCAGCGAGACTCATATTAGACATCCCGCATCAAGATCACATCACCGGACACCTAAAAGACCTCCACTGGCTTCCCGTCAACAAAAGAATTACTTTCCGCCTTCTCACCCACGCACACAAGGCCCTTCATAATCTAGGACCCGAATGCCTCAACACTCGACTGTCCTTCTACAAATCCACCCGCCAACTAAGATCATCTAATCAAGCCCTCGCCCCAGTCCTGCGCATCCGAAAATCCACCATGGGTGGCAGATCCTTCTCCTTCCTGGCTGCCAAGACCTGGAACTCACTCCCCACCCACCTCCGCCTTACTCAGAACCACATCTCCTTCAGAAAAGAACTGAAAACCTGGCTATTCGACAAATAATGAACCCCTCCCTCTAGCGCCTTGAGACCCTCTGGGTGAGTAGTGCACTATATAAATACCTGAACCTGAACTTGAACTAGTAAAACACAGTTTAAACAGCTCACAGAAGCACCCGTTGAATGTAGAAAAATCCCTGTTTCTTGGGGGGGGGAGGCAGGGGGACTGGTTTCACTGGCTTGTGAACACAAAATGGTGACTGGGAGTGCACTGTTTTAACATACAGGTCTTAGCACAGAGCAAAGGAGAAAATTGAGGGAAAACAGAATTGTCACCAAGGAATGAGAGAGCCAAACTACAGAGGTTGGACTGCAAATACCACAATTCAACACACTAAATGGAGGCAATCATGGGCAGGGAAAACCACAAATTTAAAACACAACACAGGTGATAAAATATGCAATTACAGGCAGGCTAAAACTAACATTTTTAACTGTAACAACCACAGGCATAGACTGTAAACACAGAAAGTAAAAATCATTTTTTAAACAACTTTTTGTCTTGGGAAGAGACAGCACTAGTCTGTCTCCTTATCACTTTCTGGACTCTGCTCCCTGCAATCTGGGGCACAGGTAGGCTGCAACTCACAAGATGGAGGAGACTGATTTTGGGTGCACCCAGCACGGCCTTAGGGGCCTGGGCAGGTGTGAGAGGAAGGCTCAGACTAACCTTCCCTTTGCTTCATATCAGACACCCCTATGGTAGGCCCAAGGGCAGGGTGTATTGGGAATTATAAGGTAGGACATGCCCTGGTGTGTGTAGCATGTCCTTTTAGTGAATTACAGCCATTTTCGTGTTTCACTATTGCAAGGCTACCTGTTCTCCATAGGCCAGAATGGGCAGTTAGATTATTACATTCTTATAATCCTAATTGACTCAGGGAACATGGTAGAAATTCGAATTTAGCATGCCTGAACTCAGAATGATCAAATACATCTTTCAATAAAGTTGGTTTTAATATTCTGTGTTTGAAATACCACTTTTAGAAAGTAGCTATTTTCTTGCCTAACTATCCAGGCCTGCCTCTGCTAGGTTGTGTATTCCTTGTCTGGAGTTTTGAGTGACAGGGCTGGGGGATTCCAGGAGACAGGCTGGGGCAGGCCAGTGGTGAATAGAGAGATCTGCATCTAGATGGTAGGGAGGAGTTGCACCTGGGACCTGAATAGGGCTGGGCCTTCTCTCTACAATGCTGGCTCCACCCCCTGTGGCTTGTCTGATGTCTCTGCCCTGCACTGTGAAAGGAAAGAAGGAGTCCTGTAAACAAAGTGCTCAGGAACTGGTTTGGACCAGGCAGAGGCCTATCTGCCTTCAGAGAACAAAAGATTTTGGGGTATAAATATTGGGACCCTGATCCCAAGAAATTAGATCACTTCTAGGAACAAGAAACCTTTCTGCCAAGAAGAAGAACCAAGGAAGCTGCAGGAGTTAGATCGCCCCTCTGCCAGTGTGCTGTTTGCTGGGTTGGCTTGCAGTGGTGTCTTCATTGCCAAGGGAAAGGAGAAGGGCTTTTTAAGGACTTTGATCATCTACAGAATATTCTCCAAGGGCTTGAACTTGTGCTTGCCTCCTGCTGAAGTCTCAGGGACAAAATACTTCACCACCAGCTCCCCCTGTGAATTTCCTTGCTGGGAATTCTATCTACAGACATTTGCATGTCGCTGGGAGCTGGAAGCGAGACGCACCGAGAGGGAGCGTGTCGCCGCCGCAGCTGAGATTGTCGTATCGCCGGAGAAGCGTGTCGCACCGCATCTCCCTGGAAGTGTGTCTTCGTCAAAGCTGCCTGTTGTCACATCACCGGAGAAGCGTGACGCCATCGAAAGAGTCGCCATCGCATTACCGGAGAAGCGAGTTGCAGGGCCTGTCACGGCTCCACAGAACAGAGTTGTTGCAAGGCTGCCAGGGCGTCTTTGCATCATCGTCGCATCGCAGCATCAAGTGCACCATCTTCTCGCATCACAACTGGATCATTGCATCGCATCAAGGCGCCATCTTACGGACCGCAATGGGCCCGCAGGCCGAGAATCTATGCATCTCCTCCGCACCGGTAAGGATCACAGCGCATCCCCACTCTCTGCGCACGCATTGAGGCACGACGCATCATTTCTCCCGGATCACAGGACCAACGCATCTCCCCTTTTGCAAGCCTTTTTAATAATTTTGCCTTACGCAACCAGGTATTTGTCGAGAACTTTGTCGCATTTATCATCAACTTGAACTAAGCAACGTTTCTCATCTTTAATTATAGTATTTTGGATTTTTGTCGTTTGTGGTCTTGTGTCAAGTCTATATCAAGAATCCTTATTTTTATAAAACATGTGTTGTGTCCATCTGTAGTGTTTTCACTGTATTACTATGTATATTCACAAATGCTTAACGCACTGCCTCTGAGATAAGCCTATCTGCCTGTGCCAAGCTACCAAGGGGGTGTGCAGGGGTTAATTAGGAGTGTAATCCCCTAATCCTGACTTAGAAGTAAGGGTCCCAATTTGGACAAAGGTGAATGCCATTGCCAACTAGAGACCCCCAGATCTAACATTCGTCAAAAGAGGATTTGTATATTGCAGACGAGTCTTCAAATCAGTTAAATATATATAACGTCTCCTTACTAAAGGGGGTGAATCTCTGCTACATGCAATTCTTTACCAAATGGCTTCTATATAGGGCAACAGCATTTCTGAAAAAAATGAATCCTCAGATACTTAGGTGCTCGATGAAAGGTGACGGCAGTTGGACTCATATTATCTAGAAATGTCTGAAGCTCGTGGAATATTGGGCTTCCTTATGTAACTATTGCTGGCACATGGTTATTATGGACTTCCCGAATGATCCGCAGCACCTGGTACTGGGTTTACACTGGATGTTAATATTAATATGGACCGTAGGAAAAAATGTTTTATTGCTACATTCATTGTGAGGTCTATATTCCTGCAAAACTGGAAAGCATAGTTAGCACCACATTTGAACAATGGCTATCTAAAATGTTCAGAATAAAAGGATTAGAGCAATGCTATGCATTAAGGTCAGGCTCATGTAATACATTTTTTAGGCTAAAGAAAGGTATTGAATAGATAACTCATTCATAAAAGGCTTTTGAGAGATGAGAATATTGTGTTCAAAAGTGAAACCGGTATATAAAATGTGAAAAGTTTTTACCCTGCATAGAACTGCTACCAAAATATAAGACTAATTGATGTTTGTGAAGTTTATGTAACAGTATATTGTAAGACCTATGTCAGACTACAGTATTATGCTGGAAAGCCAAGTCTCTACCTGTAATATTGAACAATTTTGGCAGTGTGTAAAATTCCTCCTTCATTTAGGGAAAATGATGGCAGATTGATGCAGTGTCACAAACTGAGCTGCAAAATGTTTTGAAATATGGGTGATGTAAAGGATTTTTGCTAATTTGTAATATGATGAATTGATAGATTTTCTAATCTCTTCCAAACATAAATGTATAAGATTTGCTGTGCTGGTCAGGCCCAGTTCCTCAGAAGCAATGCCCTCAAGATGCCCTCCTTCTGGCAGCACCAGGTCTGAGTATTGCTTTCACCATAGCATCGACGTGGCTAAGTAGAGGGAAGGGAAGTTAGGGAGGGTACTGCAGGAAAGGAGACCAGGAAGGAAAAAGTTTGATCAACTGTTCCCTAAGAGTTGTTTTTATATTTCACACAAGAAAACACTGGTTGTTTCCACTATGAGAGCAAGCTCCAGAATTACAGTTCCTTATGTTAAATAACACAAAGTTCTAGATATTCCTTTATCAAAAGCTATAACAGTTCTTTTCAAGGTTCATTGCGAATTCCACAAACAAGACTATATATCCAAAAATAAATATGTACAGAGGGGAACTAGGATATGATATATCTAGGCATAACTTGCTATTTATATAAAATCACACATTGTATATGGCCTATACTTGAATGTGTCCATACATCAGAATTTATACTTCATTCTGTCGCTCAAATACAAATCTCATACTAGTCACCACTGGCTTTCCATTATAGAGTAGAGCATGGCTGAGCACATGCAAAACATGCTGCCTTTGTGCTTACGTCCCAGATTGTATCATTGATGTGCTGTCCTATCTTATCTGGTGCTACACACATTTTTAACATTTGCACTACCCAACAATTTTTGACCCGGCGCTCTCCTGCATGAAGGATAGTAAATCTAGGAATTACAATGGTTCACTCCGAATGTTCTATGAATTAGGGATATCGCAAGGTGTCCACTGCACTGAACGTTTTTTTTAAAGCACAAACATGTCCCAACTGCATTGGAGCTACAGATGCTGGTAGAAGGGGTGCCGAAAGTGCTGATGACCCCCCAAAATAAACATGCTGGAGCTAAGAAAGCGAATGAGCAATAAAGCAGCCTTTCAATTCTGTTTTTATCTTGTGGCATTTACTGTGCCTTCACAGACAGACTGAAGTATGCAAAAAAGTAATGGATGGAATGCTTGAATTCATCTCAGCCACTGGTAATTACTTAGGCCACATGCCAATCCATAGTTATTTTGCACACTATGTCACCTCAGTTTGGACCCAGATATATGCAAATCAGTCTTGACCTGGCTCCAGTTGGAACAGTCCAGCCAAAACTGCAAAGCCAGGTCCTCCCTGGACTGGAACACAAGCAACCCAGGATCAGTTTTACCCTAGGTATGGGCTCCTCATCTGGGTACAGCTTTTTTCCAGTGACACAGTGTGGATGCGACCAACATTAGGGCATATCTGTCCCACTTAAGGCAACACACTAAAGTATACAAAAAAGGGAAGGATGGACTACATGGATTAATCTCAGCCACTGGTAATTACTCGGGGCCACATCCCAATCCATTGTTAATTTGCACACTATGTCATCTCAATTTGGACTCAGCTATATGCAAATCAGTCTTCACTTGTCTCCAATTGGAACAGGCGAGTCTGAACTGCCAATGGGGCCCTCTTGAACTGGAACTCTAGCAATCCAGAACCAGTTACATCTTGATTATGGACTCATCAACCGGGTTTAGCTTAGTTTCAGTGACATATTATGCACAGGGCCCATGTTTGAGCATACCCATTCCAGGGTGACACACTAAAGTGTACAAAAAAGTGATGGATGGAATTGAATTAATCTCATTCACTGGTAATTACTCAGGGCATTGTTATTTTGCACACTCTGTCACTTCAGTTTGGATGCAGCTATATGCAAATCAGTCTTGATCCTGCTCCAATCAGATCAGTCCATCCCGAACTGCCTAAACTGGCCCAGGAAGGACCTGGCTTGGCAGTTAGGCTAGACTGTTCTGATTGAAGCAGAGTCAAGAAGATTTGCATTTACCTTTGTCTAAACTGAGGCCGCGTAGTGTGCAAAATAACAATTGATTTAGATCGGCTCCCGAGAGATTGTGAAAGTAAAGGCTGTGATATATCCATGTTTTTCAAACATACAGTAAAATTCAAATTTCTGTAAATACAAATATTTCACAATATGTCAGTGTAAGGAAAAGCCTCTTTTTGCATGATCATCCCTAAAGTTTGGACCAATGCAGCTGGTTTTTCAACTCTGAAAGTGCACTAAGGCCTGCTAACCAGACCTCAGTGCCAGTGCTCTGACCCCTAAAACTATATTTTTGATTGGCTTATACGCAATTGGTATAACTTTACTTACATACAAGTCGCAAGCATATTGTGCCAGGGGTACCCGGGCCTGTAAGTCAAAGTGTCCCACCAAGGCTGCAACTCGTATTGTGCCACCTTGGATGTGACAATGTGAAAACATGTCTCACAGCCTGTAGAGCAGTTTTAAACTGCTATCTCGCCTTTGCGAACTAAAAGCAAAAAACAAACGTCCCTTTTTAATATATATAAATAACCCCTACAGCATGGCTATAGAGTCCAAAGGCGGGGTGTTTTATATTGAAAAGTAGGAAATTAATTTTCATATGTCCTAACAGTAAAAACCTGAAATTGTAATTTTTGCTGCAGAAAGTTTAATAGCCCCACTGGCAAGTACACAGTTACACTCAGACAACTCAGCTGTACTAATGGCTGAATAGACTGCTAACATTGGTTCTTCAAAGTATTAAATAAAACCTTTATATTAAACCAAACTTGATGCCCCAGCTGAATTTAATGTAAATCTTAAAGAAATGCAGCTTTTAGAAAGTTGCCACTCTGTTGCCCATGTTTTCCAGTGGCCATTCGAACATGCTGGTCACAAGACAGTATTCTGCCCTCCTGGGGAGAAGTGTAAATGCCTTCCAGCAGCTGGAGCAATATAGGCCTGGACCTGAAGAAAGAGTTACCCTTCCCTGGCAGGAAGCTGCACAGGGTGTGAGTCCAAAAAATTAGCTTGAAAGGTAAAACTATTCTGGAGGGCAAATGGTGGACACACATGAGAGGGGCTGTTCTTTTTTTCTGGTAGACAGGTTGGCGTTGTGGACAGAGAGGGGTGGCCAGTTGCCAAACCATTTTTTATGTAGGCGTGTAGCCCTTAGGTAGTCATACTTCGAGGGTGGGCTACTAAGCTCTGTACACCAAGATAAGGATTCAGCCATCTTGAGAGTTGGCATATTAGTGTACTCTGGAACAGCTAGATGCCACACATTGGAGGAAGTAATCATCAGGTAGAAAAGATCCTGGTAGCCCATTGGCTAGTAACCACCACATCCCCT
Organism: Lissotriton vulgaris; assembly: GCF_964263255.1. NCBI lineage: Eukaryota > Metazoa > Chordata > Amphibia > Caudata > Salamandridae > Lissotriton > Lissotriton vulgaris. The sequence continues at coordinate 976,192,841 of NC_141696.1, read as the reverse complement.
AAAGGCACTTAATGACTATAATAAGTCACCCCTGGCACCCAGACCGTGGATCATATCTGGACTGAAGAGAGGACCAACAAAGGACAGCCCTGAAGTTCCTTGGACCTGGCAAGAGAGGCAGCACCAACCACTTGCATGCACCTTCTGAACTTTGGACTAGTAAAGAGAGGGCTGTGCCTGTGATGCCGAGCTCAGGGAAAAGGTGCTCCTGAGCCCCAGACAGAAAAGCTGAACTTCAAGAGACAGTTGGCGGACTTCCTGTTACGAAAAACAATGGTCCTTGACACAGGGATAGAAGGGTATAATAATTATAGGCCACAATGTGCACTATAATGGCAAAAAAAGTCCAGCTGGACTTGCAAAATGTATTCAATAATTCATATAACCAGTTGAAAAGAAGCAATAAAACAGTGGGACACAGTCCTGTATCCACAAAGCTTACACAGACTCAGGGACAATACAAACATATACAAATACATCAGGCATGTAAACGAAAAATGGAGCAAGAAGGGGACTCTGTGATATACTTGCTTCACATATGTGGGGAACAAAACATATTATGCACATAATAGTGAACTAGTGTTAAGCCCACATATCATGTCGACGGCGTTTCGATCCTTTCATGGGTAATGGATCATCATCAGGACTTCCATTGTTTGCCTGAAAAAAGCATCAATTTGGTGAGTGAGACATGGAAATCCAGTGGTGTTCGGACGTGGTCGCGGTGAATTAACCGAGGTACATCTGGGCGCTAGTAACTGCATCAACAATAATTGGCTGAGCGTGAAAAGGGGTAGCTATAGACTGAATATCCCGAAGAAGGCTTCGTGGGGATCAGGCAACTGTATGCCGGTCAAGGATTGCTGAGCGTCCTGTGGTCTGCAGCGTGGACCAACGTGGCAATACTAGAAGGCTGAGTCGGTGCCTGCGTTCGTAGTAGAACGGCAATCGCGCCGATTGTGCACCGGGACGCCTTCTTGCCGTTCTACTACAAACGCAGGCACCGACTCAGCCTATCCCTTGCTGGAACTGCGGGCTATTACCTAATTGGATCCCCGCTCACTACCTCAGCACTATCCCTCAACTAACCTAGAAGTGCCCATGCATTACCCCTTCTAGTATTGCCACGTTGGTCCACGCTGCAGACCACAGGACGCTCAGCAATCCTTGACTGGCATACAGTTGCCCGATCCCCACGAAGCCTTCTTCGGGATATTCAGTCTATAGCTACCCCTTTTCACGCTCAGCCAATTATTGTTGATGCAGTTACTAGCGCCCAGATGTACCTCGGTTAATTCACCGCGACCACGTCCGAACACCACTGGATTTCCATGTCTCACTCACCAAATTGATGCTTTTTTCAGGCAAACAATGGTAGTCCTGATGATGATCCGTTACCCATGAAAGGATCGAAACGCCGTCGACATGATATGTGGGCTTAACAATAGTTCACTATTATGTGCATAATATGTTTTGTTCCCCACATATGTGAAGCAAGTATATCACAGAGTCCCCTTCTTGCTCCATTTTTCGTTTACATGCCTGATGTATTTGTATATGTTTGTATTGTCCCTGAGTCTGTGTAAGCTTTGTGGATACAGGACTGTGTCCCACTGTTTTATTGCTTCTTTTCAACTGGTTATATGAATTATTGAATACATTTTGCAAGTCCGGCTGGACTTTTTTTGCCATTATAGTGCACATTGTGGCCTATAATTATTATACCCTTCTATCCCTGTGTCAAGGACCATTGTTTTTCGTAAAATTGATACCCCAGGTCCTTGCCTACCTAGCGGGTTCCCTTGTTCTTTATAGTAGGACTTCCTGTTACAGCACCAGGCCCACAAAAGCTGAGGAAGCCGGTCCTGGCATTCAGTACCCACAATCGTTTGAACGACACCGACCACCAACATGTAGAAAAAAATGACCAAGTCCCATTCTCAAAAGTTGCACTCGACTCGAGTATGCTGACCTCGAAGAGTAGTCAGAGAGCAGTTTGGTTGCCAAAGATGGACAGTAACATTTACTAAGGGAACTTCTTGTCTTGCTGTGACTGGAGACCACTAGTTCAGTGGCAATTGAACTTTGAGTTGGAGAGGACTTGGAATGGCCAAGGTCACCTCATCAAAACTGTGGGCCAAGGAGCAGCCCCAGGAAGTCCCCCATCAACCGCAAAGTACCCTCAGCATCTTACAGCATCTACTGGATCCTGTATCCCTTGAATCAGGACCACACCATTAATAACTACAACAGTTCATCTATAGAGCCTGGAACTGGACTTGTGACTGCTTTGGTGACAAGGTAACTGTCCCAATAAATACTTACTGGCACCTTTGACCTACTTCCCGCCAGAGATGGTCGCCTAAAGTGGGTCAGAGTAGCCAAACATTTATGAAGTTTTACAAAAGTTCCGCTAACCACTGTAGTTAACAATGCTTGTTGGAATTTTGAGTTAAAAACTGTAATTTGCGTTTTCCTTACAAATCTATATCTTTGGAATCCTCTGGGGTATTTTGTTCATTCTGGTGTCTAAAAAGTCATTCAAATAAGCTCTCTTTTTATAAATTGAGTTCGTATTTCTTGTGTGTTGTGTTCTTTCATTGTTTTAGTACTTCCAGATGATTTACACTTGTTCCTTTCTTCAAGCCTTGCTTCTCAAAGCCACAGCTACCCAGGGTTGAGCCACAAGTTTTAAAAATGAGCCTAACTGGACCAAAGAGGACATTGTGGGTATATTACACAGTGAGGTCTCACAACCGCACCGTATAATACACCACTTACCTTACAATCAGTAGTTAGGAAAGCACAATTGAAGAACATTTTTCATTTAATTTTGAAGTATGATGGAAACAACATTTTAATAGTGTTATAACAAATTAAGACACTTAATTTGATGAGGCACAAATGATAAATATTCACTTAAACCAGATTCCCACAAATTATTGTTTGTGCGCTATGCAGTTTTATCAGTAAAATGCGGTTTTCATGAACATCAATTTAACAATTTAAATAATACAAAATTCGGTTCAGATTTATTTTGGGGGACGGGGGTATCAATTCATTTCCATCCGAATTACAGGGTGTTGAGCACACTTCCCGAGTTCAACTTGGTTCCCCAGTTCCAGAATCGTTATCTCTGGCTGTTAGGCCACATCTTCTCCGCATGCATACATGTCAAATATCTGTCAGGCAAGTTACAAGATTTGTCAAACTAAACAAAGCTATTCATTTCTTTTATTGTTAATGCATTTTACCCTTTACCATTTTACCCTTTCGAGGTATGAATGATTTGTGTATAAGCCACATCCCCTCTGCTAAAATATACCTTTACTGTAATGCTTTCTGTCGCCACAGGCAAAACTTAGAACCATTTCAGATGTCCACCTTATAAATACCGCATTTTTCTCTTGGACGCCCCCTTCCCTGCTTCTATCCCATGGGTGCAAAGTGTGATCAGAAGACATCACCCTTCACCCACACAACTAGCTGTCCCTCGCAGTTCTGTAGCACTCCATTGCTGTCAAAAATGCATCCCTCAATGTGTCAAGACCGTGGAAACTATAGAAAAATCAAACGGGGTATAATTCACTGGCTTCTTCAAGCCTACAGTTAACAAACAGAAACATAAAACCTTCCATGCTAATACCTTTGTTTCACCCTCCTGCTCTTTATAGAGCTTATTGTTTCAATACTTTCTTTCCTACCTTGCATCACTATCAAGTCCTTTGAAGAATCCCAAGGATCATATCATTATTCAATTTGCATAAATTTCTGCAAAATGCAAAACAAGTAACTCAGATAAGGACTAACAATTTTTCACGCCAGTGTTTTTTTAAAATAAAAGCTATCAACGCAAGTATGAATGCATATATATATATATATATATATATATATATATATATATATATATATATATATATATATATATATATATATATATATATATATATTATTTCATGCATTAATATTTCGCGCAAACCAGCTATTGTTTAATTAGCACTGATGTCACAACCGAATCTCCTACAATGGCACTAGGTTTTTTAACCTGTTGTTCATTACAAAACCTGTTAAAATGCCAAGCATGTACTCTCCATTTATCTATCCTTAAATATGCACATTAAATGGCAATGCAATTTAGGGAATATTAGAATGTTTGGAGCTTTCTACAAAATCAGGTCTTTGTCACCAAAATGTTACTTCAAAATCTGGAGATCTTCCTAAGTCTTACAATGACTCGTGAAATATAACTATGGGGCTGGCTAAAATCAACAGACTATGCCACACTCTCATTGCTCCTGAGTTGCACAGTACAGGTTGCTTAAGTCAAGTTTTGGGCGAATACAGTGCATTCTAAATAGTTCACGAATATTCATGATCCGACAGGTCCATGTAGTCCATCATATTTCCGAATTTCACTTGAAATCAAAATGGCCAATAACTTCCATTAGCATCCCCTTATTTAATAGACAAATAACTTTTTTTACCCACTGCTATGGGATTCAGGTCAATCAAATTATGGTGATGCCCCAAGGAAACAGGTACACTAACATTCCCCAGCCCTATTATTCCTCCTACGAGAGTACTATTGTCATACCACTCAAAAACAGGACTATAATTTGAGACCATAGAGTAGGCATGTGTTATAAAATACACTTATGTTCATTTATTAAATATGGTAGGTTACATACTTTATTTGGATTTGAGGTTAGTGCCTTGAAGAACACCTATGGGCAAGCCAATCCTTGTTAGGTTTTGCCCACTGGGGCTTGAACAGTCACATGGCGTGCAGCGAAATGCTATCTGTATCTTAACATATCCACAGAGCATTTATTCAGAAGGTACCTGCATTGATGCACTGGTGGTGTCCCTAATGTACCTCAAAGGTAAGTCTGTCCATGCCTGGGCAGGAATAGATGGGCTTCAGGGTTGAAAAAAGCTGCCCAGTTTAAGGAGGTTACATGGAAATGTGTTTCATTCAGCCCAAGTTCACTTCTGCTGATTGACTCCGCGTTTTTATTCAGTGGACTCCATATCTGCAAGCACACCAGAACACAAGACTGTTAGTCTGGTAAAGTGTAACATAACCCATTGAGAGTGCAGCTAGCCCCCCTCACAAAATGTGGCAAATTTGACTATTACCTTTGGCTCATTTGCAAGACAATGCCACATGTTTTTTTAAATCTGTACCGCTAAGGGAGGGTTCAGATCCACATACCTGTGGTCTGTCTCTTACCCATGTGCTAATCTTTCAGATACAACTTCTACATACTGTGTGCAAAGTGACTGGTAAGTATTTTATATTTACATGTTTTACAGTTGAGCTTGTGCATAGTGCTTTGAGTTTGTGTTACTTTCTATCACAGACCAGATGCAAAGGTTTTGTGTCTGTATGCTCAATCCAAAGACAATCACGATTTGCATTGCATTGTAACCCAAAGTAACACACCTCAATGCTCTTGCTGCCTTGCATTACTTGCTTCAAGGAGGCATTCCATAGGTGATGCCTGGGCACTCCAGCGCGTTCACCCATGGATTTTGACACAAATCCTTATCTACAAAGACCTGTAGACATGGATTTGCACCAAACTCCTGTCTCTCCCTGGTGCTGGCATATCTTACCTTGCGATATTTTGTTTCTCGATATTCTGTCCTTGATATTCCTGTACCACAACATTGTTGTTGCAAATATTTATTAGTACAACCCAGGGCCAGATTGGGAACCTAAACCGGCCCTGGCACACTGCTCGGCCGGGTCCCCTGTGGGGGAGGGGGTGAGGCCAAGCTGTTTGCTAGGGCCGGTTTCGGCCGAATTTGTTACAGGGGGCCGATATTGCCGACCTGACAGCCCACCGGGGAAATGCCAGGTGTCCGCTACGGCCGGTCTGGCCCTGGTACTACCCCTCTAGTTGCCCCTGAGTGCTGTTTAATGCACTTTTGGTGCAATTTTCACAGATGGAAAATTGAATTGTTACAAAAACTGTCTTACTGCTGCTTGCTTTTCATATATATTTCACGGGTCAAACTTTGAACTCACACCATGTTTCAGACATACAATTTCAAACGCATGATTGTAAGGTTCATTGTATTCATGTTTCCTAGTTTTCACGCTCTTCCTTTAGCGTTTTAGAGTTAAAGAAAGTAGCACAGTTAAACTGCACAAAAAAAACTCACCTATGACTAAGTCTCTTCAATAAAACTCAATAATATCTTGTTCTATTAATGTAACTTGAAACAATAGACATACACCTCACCTGGGACCTGGAAATTGCCAGTTTTGTACATGAAGGAAACTAAGCTTGAAGACTAAATCTCAGCAAATCAAACGCTATATCATGCATAACCATATTATGAAGGAACTTTTTCTTCCTCTGGTAAGGTCTTGAAGCAATAATATCTTTAAGCACTTCTCACTGTCAGCATTTTTAATGGATTGAATAAATAATGCATAAATCACATAGGCACCGCGTTTTTTCGATAATCAAATGTGAAATTGATATTGACTTATAAAACAATTCCTGCAGATGTGTTTCTGGGTTACATAATGTAGATCGAGAAAGAATATTTCACAGTCCCATTTGCATAGTGCCCAATGCTTACGACTACCTGCGGCAGAAAAGAAGCTTCTCTTATATTTATTTTTATCATTTTTTTATTTGTCTTAAGAAATGAATTCACATTAGCAGAATACTGAATACTGGTGGAAAAAGCAGAGTTCATACAAAGCACGGAAGCCATCTAGCAATAAGAGCGTAAGCCATCAGCCATTTAAATGTGGTTGACAAAGTTCCGTTTTCCCTTAGTGAATAATGGTCTCTCCATAAACAGAATTTGTGTGTATTTTATTATTAACACCAAATAAGCACAGTGGCATGGTATGGTGTTTAAAAAACCTAATAATAATTGCCTGGTATTTTATGAAGTGTGATCTGACGGTTTCTCTTCTGCCCTCCCCTATTGCTGCATTGTGCCTGTGGTTGTGTTGCAGGGATTCTGCTCATGAACAAAACTATGCTCAGAACCATAGCATGTAGGGACTAAGTCACCATACCCATCGATCTATGGACCCAACATTTGAATACAAGGGCCTCACTTGCCCTTGTAACCTTTCCTTGTAGGTAAGTGATTTGACACCCCAGAAAACAACACTCCCGACCATCTCAGGATTGCGGTGGCAGATCACCCCGTTCCCTATTTCACTCCTACTTGTCCACAATAAATAAAAAAGAGACATGAGGAGAGTTTATAATTTTGATTTAAACTATCGTGCTCTGATATGCATCAGTTGCACCACAACTAGCAAACAAATACATATCATTAGCATAGCTATCAAACCATAAACAATAAAAAGTCCTGTCATGTCATCTGACATATTTGCCTAATTCCACCCTCACTACTAAAGCTAAATGATTATAGATTATAGATTTCTGGGCTTAGCAGCAGACCCCATATCTTAGCACTCATAGACAGTTTTTCCACATCCCAGCTGACACACCTCTCTTGTCTCAGGATATTTGCGCTGTCTGCCATTCTCCACTCTGTGTGTTTAGAACGACATGTCCCCAGTTATATGACAAAACATGTGTTTTCATAAACAGCATCTGGGTGTCTCTATTATGCCTAGGTGCTAGTGATCGGCCACAGAGAATAACAAAGAGTATTGTTGTTTGACCTTGACTGGGTTGTGCAGACCAAATCCCAGGAAAAGGACATAATACAAAAACAAGTGTTAACTATATGTAAAAATACATTGCGGCACAAAAACAAGCATGTGCTTTGGTAATGTGTGCAAAGCAGAAGCGGCCTACAATGTGCATAGTTAGGGTAGCATAGGGAAAATGACAACGTCCATGTAGGAAACACACAACAGTTGCAAGTGGGCGACACCAGCACTCATTTGTGAGGAACCAGGACTCATTGTGTGTCAGCAGGCTTTTTGTCAAAGCAAGAGAGAAAGCAGAAAAGGGGGAAAGAAGAGTAAGATATGAAAACAGCGACAACACACAAAGTAGGGAAGAAAAATAACCTGCTATAGTGAGTCAGGTGTCAGAAAAAAATAGGTTAGTTGTGGTCTCAAGATTAGGCAGGTTTTGAGTTCAGCCACCTCTGAAGTATCAGTGGAAGGCTCTGTAATAAAAGCTTTGGCTTCTGCACTCATATTTTATTTACAACTTAGCCACTGCCCAAATAAGCAAATGTCTGATGTTCCTTACTTCTCAGCTGACATCAAAGATCCATCGACCTGTCTGCGAGATTCATGGTGATGAGTGAGTGACAAATGAAACCTTGAGCTCAGAAACCTAAATTTCAACAGCAGTCAGAAGAGCTCTGTTGCCAATGTTCACAATTTGACAGAAAGGTGGGTAAGCCATCCTTGGGTACACATGATTGAATAGCTTGGCAAGAAAGTAGCTGTCCCTTGATTTTAAGGTAATCAAGGGTTAGTATGTGTTTATCCTCAAGGACCAGGATGAAAAAATAATTACCCCTTTGTCCAGAGTACACTAACGTTAACATTTCTGCCAGCTTAAGTTCTTTGAGTGAAACCCAAAAACTCTATGCGATGTATCCCAGGATAAGGTTGGTGCACATCTAGTTTTTATCAAGCAACCAGCTAAATTGGAGAACGTGTCTCAGTATTAATCAGACCGATACTTCCGTAGATTACTTTAATTTCATGTGCAGATTATTAAGGAAAAACAGCCTCCAAGGCATTATGGACATATTACACATTAGTCATAAAATCAAGGCATTGACATCTCTTAATGAGGTCAATTATTCGCGAAGTCAAAGTCAGTGTCTTTCACCTTTGGACATCTCAGCAAGTCAGGGGCAGTGGTTTGCTCCTATCCTCCTTCTTCAATGACACCGTTCTTGATTGATTTAGCATTCTCCTCTTCCACCTTTGTTTAGGAGTAAACATTATTTTGTGCTTTAGGGTTCCTTTCTGTTGACCCAAATATTTGCCCCTCAGGACTCAGTGAAACTGGCAATCTACAATCAGTTTTTAGGAGGTCAATTAATCTTTGGCAAAAGTAGTGCATCTGGAAAAAGTGTTGGATGCCCTATCCGCCCCATTCGTGTTTAGCTCACTCCATTTACAGGAGGACAAAGACCATGGTTTCTGATGGTGGTGCCTCTGCTAGCCAAAACCTCTGAGATAAGCTTTTTAGTCATTGTACATGAAAGCATTGGCTTCATTTAGGGTGGCAACCAAGAGTGCATTTCTCCTGTTTTGGATCAGCGGGTAAAAGTTGGAAATACTGAACAGGAAATAAAATAAATGACCCCACCCTATGGGAGCGTGTCAGGGTCATTCACTTTTTGTTTTTCAAAAATAAACTGCAACTATTGAGCTTAGTATTTTGAAACAACGCATTACTGGGTGGCTCTTTAAACATGGTGCCTTCTTGACAAAGCATCAGTGCCATTTGTGGAGCTGCAGCAGCTTCATTGAAGGAACAGATATCCTCCCATACCTAACGGGTCTCTCTGAATATGGCAGTTAGTCTTTTACAAGTGGTTAGGAACGGTTGTAGGCTCCGTTGGCCTGCCGGACTGGTAGGCAAACTGCCAACCTCTAAATGTAGCCCGTAGTCTTTAATACCCTGAGCTTACTTTGCATCCTTCCTCAGAGACCATCCTCCCTTATATTGTAATATGACTATGGCTCTGCTTTTGTGGAAAATGCTATAGTCTTTGCTCCTCCCTCTTTCTCCTCTTCAGGTCCTTGCCCTTCTGCACCTTTTCCAATAGATTTTATCCAAACGCTTAGTTCAGTTTAACATAATAACCCCCAGCCACTCTGTTTAGAGACTCTTCAGGAACATTGATAGTGCTACTCTTCCTAAAGCCCGCTATCTCCCAGACACCCACAAACAGTGGGCTTGACAAAAACAGCCGGCTTACAACTCAAGACCCAGAGCTCGAAGTGAGAATAAAGTCCCTTACTTAACCTGTGAGGTGTGTGCTGTCACACCTTGACATTAAGGCAGCCACAGAGTGGGATGAGAAGAGACATCTAATTTGATGATGTGTCCCATCGGAGGGAGGAGTTGATCCAATGGATCCCCTATATCCTCTGATAGGAGCAAACCCCTTGCTTAGATGTGGAACCAAAGTAAGGATTTAGAAAGATTGCATCTGACAGACAAAAGAATACCTGGCTTTGGGAACCCTTCTATGGGAATTTCAATAACAACTCCTGGGTTTTAATGGACTGCTTTACACTGCCCTGGTAACAAACAGAGATTTCAGTGATGGGTTCAGTCCATATCTCTAGGATATCAGTCAAGGTGTCTGCCAGGGGCAGGTTTTTAAATTGTTAAAATTCTGAACTTATATGGAGAGCCAATGCATCCTAGATTTCAAAGATATTGAACCTTAACTACGCATTTGACCTTGGAAAGGAGGTAGTGGACATGAATAACCAGTTATTTTTATGCATTGGGTAACATGTATGATGCCATGCCCAGGAAACCACACCCATAAAAGGATATGTTGTTTACCTCTCTACATTCCATATTGTTCATGCATGTGTGATTTCTGACTTGTATATTTAGATGTTGGTTAGAGGCTCAATGATGGTGTACCAATTATCAAATTTACTTTGCAGTTGAAGGTGCACATGGGTGTTATCTGCCTACACCTGGAAATGGAATGGACGTCCTATTGCTTGGGTGATGTGCCATATAAACATGTTAAAGCGTAATGATATTACTAAGGATTCATGGCAAAACAATCAGATAACATGTTTATTGCAGGGAACAATAAAGTGTATTCTTACCTTGTAGACAAGGAGGGAGGCACCAATCTACTGCAGTGCCAACATTTATATGCCATAAAAGCCTTTTGTTATGTTCTTAGAACTGCTTGTCGTCATATGCATGACTGGATGTTCCACATGGAATGTGGAACATCAGGTCAGGCCGAGTGACGGAACAGTCTAGATGATTAGACATGTCAGCCTGTTGGTGTTAAGCTTATTAAAGAAGGTACTTACGACGTCCAGTTCTTGCCGATATTCCTTGTACCCGTCTTAACACCTTTCTACTTTTTTACAGACAATCTACTTACCCTTATTTTCTGTACCTTTGTTTTATGTATTGTGCAGAGAAAGATGGATCAGGGGTTTGAAACTGACAATACACCTCTCACTGCTGCACCGGAGAAGCCAAATTCGCTGTTGAGTGCCTAGTTCTTGCTGCAACGTGTGTTGCAGAGGGTGAAAATGAGTTTATACTTACCCCATGAGCATTATTATGTAATATGGCACCAGGTATGCTTGCTTTGTATATATTTAGTTTAGTGATAGTATTAAAGAAATTGGAAAAGGTACAAAAAGCCATTGTTTTTTAGGGCAACAATATTTTTTAAGTGCTTCCCTGAAGCAAGATAATTTTCTTCCTGGTTAGTATTTCCTTGCCCCTTGGAGTTGTGTAGATAGCTTGAGGATCCACCAACTTGGTAAAACAGACTTATGACTCACAAGCTCTTCCATGGAAATAGTTAACAAGGGTGAAATAGTATAGTTCTGCCAGAGGGCAAAGTATAAACCTTGGATCACCCATTTGGCTCTCTGAAAAATTCAATCATATATTTTAAAATTCTTTATTTAACATTAGTCCAGACCATAGTAGATGCAAGGTGCCTGATCAGGGATGAGCATTAGAATATACACAAATAGTAAGTTCTTAATACTTTTTGAAGAGATATTGAGAGACTGCTTTTGTATTTCTGCAAGTCTACTAGAAATGCTAGAAATGTAAACCTTCAAATACCCTCTGTCTCCAGCGTTCACGAGCAGGGCATTTAGCTGACTGATATAGTGGTCCGTGGAATCAAATTTCCATCACTGAGTGATTGGAACCTGGGGCTTTTATAAACAGTGGTGTAGTATGTAAAATATTCTGGTGTCATGTGAGTGTGTTCTTTTCCTTAATAGAACATAGAATATTCTACTAAGGAATGTGGTGTGATTCTAGATTGTTAGCTGAAGCAGTCACTTTATGTACTGTTAAGCAGAGAAGCTGTTGTGGGTCCTTTTCTGGAATAAATCTGCAGTTAGGAAACTAATCAGCCTTGGAATTTTTCTTGTATTGCTTCCAACACACTCCTAATTTCCTTCTAGAAATACGAGAAATGTATTGGTGACCTCCTTCAAAGGACATCAGGCCACAGAGCGAGAAGCTATACTTGTATGAGGTAATGAAAAAGATGGTGCACAGACTACTCACATGATACATCACAGTGGCAGGCTTTCACATAATACTGCTGAATGCAGGTAAAGGTAAAAATTAATATGGTTAATTTATATTGTTTTAATATGTATGCAAGCAATTTAAAAACATCATAAACATTCACAATATGAATTCATTGCTACTTGACTGTTGTTATCCTACCAGGGTGCAGGGATGAGAGCTCGTAGGTTATGAATAGAGGTAATTTATGTCACACCAGCACTTTTACACACTTCCACAACTGATCCACGAGTTTATTACAGAAGAAGTGAGGCCATGTTGGCCATTCATAATGTAAAGCTGGATATGGATAGATATCAACTGAGGTGTTTTCAACTCAAGGTTCCCAGAGACTCTGAGCTTGACCAAGTTTGACTTTTGTTGTCTAAGACATCACTTGGAACCTACAGTGGTTAACAAACAACTGTTGAACCCTACCCATATTCAATAATAGATGTTATGTATGGGTCCCATTCATAGTCATAGTCAACAAGATACTTTTCGAAATCCAGATATTTACTACTCTACCGACTAAGCAGTGACATCACAATTGTCTCCAAAATCTCTATAAAAAGGCTGTTCTTCCTATAAGTAAATTAGCCTAAAAATAACCCCATCACTCAGGTAAGTTCAAGTCTTCTTTATTAAGGTATTGACAAGCAGGAGGAAACAGGCAACCACCCTGGTCTCATTACAGAATCATAACACAAATCCAACTGTTGATCTCCACCAACATTCTAGTTCCACATCTCAACTTCTGCCATCACCCCACACAGAGTATGACATATGCATAAGACCCAACAAAGCCCTTGTTTTTCGTACAGCAGAAGGGCATAGCACCTTGAAGGATTTCTACACAAAAGAAAATATCTAAAGTTAAAAAAAACATTGTCAGAAAAAATAGATTTGGCTTTCAATTTGTATATAGTGACTTACACACAAAAACATGATTTTAAAAATAGAAGTATCAGATATATGCATACATTGAGAAAAATGTAGTTAAAGTATAGAAAGCTTATGTACATTCTCCTGTTGTCCATTAAGTTATTTGTTAGCCACATTCAGTAAACGTGGATTTGTTATCCTAAAGTCTAGAGGTTAATTGAAGGAAGGAAGGAAGGAAGGAAGAGAGGAGTCAGAGGTGGAGCCCAGGACGAGCTTCCAGGTCATCAGCCTCATAAGCCGCATGACAGCGCAGGCACGCAGCGGCTTTACAGACTGTTCCTGTCCCGTCTTTTTTTTAAATACTGTTAGCCAGTTTGTGTTTCTTTTACTTATTTTAAAAGCCTGCTTGCTGTGCATTTCTTTTAAATATTTTAAAGCCTGCTTGCTGAAATTGCACATACAGACCCCAGGCTTCTGTTTGACACGGCCTGCTACCAGGTCCACTGCGGTTCTCTGTTTGCTTCGAGGGGCCGGGAAGAGATCAGCCTCATAAGCCGCATGACAGCACAGACATGCCCCTGGCACGCCGACGACGAGCCTTAAGCAAGCCCCTCTGTGCCTGTCCTCACCCGGCCGGGACCAGCAGCCAGAACCCCTGCCCCTCAGATAATAGGTAACATAGCCTAATCACACTGTCAATTACTAAGGCTAAGTAATCCCTGCAATAACAAATGTCATCACTTGATGCCTCCACTCAGTGAGGAGCATCGGTGCACCCATTGCACCTTTAGCTTCTGCCCGCTCTGAGAGACCACGAGAGACCCAACACTCCCACACACTGAAAATGTTTCTCCTAAACTGGCAATCCCTTCCAAAACTCCCTTGTGGTGAAGATGCTCCTGGAAGATGAGGCCCCAGATGTATTATTCCTAACTGAAACCTGGCTTCATAATGAGTCCGAACCAGCCCTGGTGCAAACCCTCCCTGCTAGCTATAACATCCAGCAAAAAGACTATGACAAAAAGAAAGGTAGAGGTATTGCGATTATATATAAAAGCTCCTTTAAATGTCAGGTGGAACCTAATATTTTTGCCGGCTGCAAGAGTCTCTTTTTTACTATTTCGCCATCCGCCATCTTCTGATTTTCCGGTGTTCTCATTTACCGCCATCCTTGTGGCTGTGGGCGATTCCTCAAATCCCTTCCTTATGTAGCAGCCACTTTGGTAGGAGTATCCCCCAATATTACTCTTCTGGGGGACTTCAACCTGCACTTCAATGACCCTAACAAGGCCGAAGCCACGGTTCTTACTCAGGACCTATTAGGGATTCAACTTCTCCAAAAAGTCACAGGCACTACACACAAGCAAGGTCACACACTAGATCCAGTTTTTACCAACAACAACAAATTATTGGCAGGCGACCCCACCCCCCTACCCTGGTCAGACTACTGTCTGATCCCCATCTGTATTAGTTCCCTTCCCCAACCCCCGTTTACCAAAACCGTCAACTTCACTAGCTGGATCGAGGCCGCACTGGATATGGTCACCCGGGCTAAACCTTGCCATAAAGTGAGAGAGAAACTGTTACACTGATACTCCTCCAAACTACGATCACTTAAACAGGTGTGTAAAAGATGGGAAAAGAAAATGGAGGAAAGACTATAACAGACTGAGTAAACGGAAATATAGAGAATCAATAAAGCACTAACAAACTGAAATATAAATTGCACAGGCATCCTATTATGAAGATATTATTATTTCGGTGGCTAACATTCCCAGGGAAATTTCCAGTGTTGCGAAGGATCTCCTAGAGCTCTGAGATCAGGACTATTCCCTGAGGCCTCCCCAGAGCGGTATAATGAATTGGCAGACTTCTTTCTAGGAAAAATTACAAATATATATAGAGCTTTTCCCAGTTCACCCCGCCCTAGTGACCTCCTATCAACGGACAAGCGCCCTCTCCGTCTAGAAGATGTACTTAAGGAATTTCCTACCTTGAATCTGGCAAAGCTGTTAGATATCCTCTCTCAAATAAAATCAATCTCCCCCGTTGATCCAGCTCCCCCCCCCCATGCTCTACTCAAAGCCAGAAATGTGATACTCCCTCCTTTGTTGAAAATGGTAAATTTGTCCATCACCACGGACCTAGTTCTCACACCATGGAAACATGCCATGATGAAGGCTCTGCTCAAAAATACCTAGTTTGAACCCTGATGATTTAGGTAACTATCGCCCCATATCATTGCTTCCTGGGATAGTTAAGATCCTGAAAAAACATGTGAACTCGACCCTTTCAGACTATATAAAAACCCATGACCTCCTGCATCCCATCCAAACAGGATTCCGCCCTCATCACAGAACTAAAACAAACCTTCTCGCAGTGGTTGAGGAATCTAAGCTTATCCTTGATCAAAGAGAAGTGGCCATTATCCTCCTAGACCTAAGCTCAGCTTTCGAAACAGTTATTTTTACCATATTACTGGAGAGAATCAGGAGGATGGGTGTCTCAGGTGAGGTGGTTACCTGGATCCAATCCTATCAATACAGGAGAACCTTTCAGGTCTTCTCAGGGGAGTCAACCTTAAGAAGCCTAGAGCTCTGCGAAGTCCCACAGGGATCCTCCCTGAGCCCCATATTGTTTTTATTAGTAGATGCGGCTACTTGCGGACATCATCCTACACATGGGATAAAAATCATCACCTATGCAGACGACGCGCAGCTGGTAATCACTCTCAATGGACACTGAAACTTTCCCTCTGACTTTGAAACCTGTTTTAAGACAGTGGCCTCCTGGATGGAGCCATCCTGCCTCAAGTTAAAAGGAGGGAAAACGGAACTAATGTTTCTGGGTAACACCTCCAACATGGATCACAAACAAATATGGCCCACTTGCCTGGATTCTGCCCCAACCCTCAAGGCCAGGATCAAAAGCCTGGGCGTTCGGTTGGATACCTCCCTTTAGTTTGAAGACCAAGCAGTGAGAGTAACAGGGGCCTGCTTTGGCACCATCAGACTACTCCGAAAGGTTCTCCCTCTTCTTCCGATTAATGCAAGGAGGACCCTGATACAGGCCCTAGTCCTATTGCGCCTGGACTATGGAAACTCCTTCTACTTAGGAGCACCCAAAGCAACAATAAGGAAGCTCTAAGTCACACAGAACTGCGCTGCTAGACTGTTGCTGGGGGTTCCGAAAGACCAGTAAGCCAAACCAGCCCTGAAGACCCTACACTGGCTACCTGTCTTGGAAAGAGTAATGGTTAAGGCTCCGTGTATAGCCCATAAGACCTTTTGGGGAAAGGGTCCTGCTATCAACAGCTCTCTCATTACCCCCTACTGCCCTGGGAAATGCCTTTGTTCGGCCAACCTCACAATCATCCCCAAAATCAGAAGTGCAAGAAGCGGAGGAAGATCGTTTTCCTACCATGTAGCCAGACTCAGAAATAAAATGCCCTTACACCTCCGCTTAGAATCTTGTCATCTTCCAAAAACGTCTCAAGACCTGACTATTCAAACAATCTTCCCTATAATCCAACCATTCACCCTTTTGTTTAGCCGCTAGTGCTGGGATGCACTAGGGTAGCTTTGCGCTCTACAAATGCAATATAATAATAAAAATAATAATAATATGAGAGCAGATTTTAAACTAATATTCACAAGGATGAGTATTACACAAAAAACAGTACATGGCAGCAAGAGATAAAGCTTTTCAGCACATACACAGAATTCACTGTTGCTGCATGTTTTCTGTGTTTTTCAATATGCACATGCTACTGTCCCATATCTTGTGTCCCTCTGTGCATGTACATCCTAATTGATATCTATTAGTTTTGTCAGCTGCAGCAGAGAAGGGCAGGCAGTTAGCAACATCAGGGAATTTCTTAACAGCCCCACTTACCTTTTTGAAATGCACAACAGACTTGAAATGACACTGCTTTGAAAGAAAAGGCCTGTCAGAGATGTACCTCGCATGTGGCTGAATCTGCCCCAGCCTTTCTCTGTCAGAAGTGCACATGACATGTGAATGGCATTGCCCCAAGCCTACCATCATACCAGCAGTGTGCTTGGTACACCTGGCATGCTAGACTCTACCCAGTCCAACTGATGTAACACAGGAGCATCTGAAATATGGATGATCCTGGAAAAGCCCTACTTGCCTTTTTAGAGGTAAATTTGGCATGTGACACTATCACTACACCTGTAAGAAGTGTACCCGACCTGAATCTTACCTTGTTGTATCTTCACAAAGATGGCACACCTACATATGTGAACTATGTTCCCTTCTGCAGCAATTAAAGACATTGTGAGATGGTAAAACTTGAATAACAGCTCAGATCAGGAGGAATGTGATTAATGACTCTTACAATAACCAATGACTGAGCTCAATGCTGTGCTCTGTATAGATCAACAGCAATGTAAGACTGCTAAAACTGTCTCTAGCAGACCTAAAAAGTATCAGGCTATTTTAAACAAAGGGAAACTGATACATCTAAAATTAGAAACAGTGATATTAAAATGCAAAAAAAAGAAATATATTCTTAAGCATATATACGTAAAACAGTGAACAATTAATCACAGAATGAGTTACAATAGAAATAAAATATTTTACTTTATTTTCAAATACTATACAATCCTTTTTGCCTCGGGCAGAAACATAAAAGTGTGTTTTTGATAACAGCAACATATAGGATCAATACATATGGGGCCCAGACACAACATAAAAGCAGAGCAGGGTAGCTGTCGACATGGGAGCTCTTTCACCTAGTTGTTTCAAATGACATTTTAGACACCTTCAGGCTTTGTTCTCCTAACACAACAAATGTCATCATTTGCATTAAAAGAAAGTTGAGCACCGAGCATACACAAGTGCAATCCCTGTGTAAGACTTGGTAGATTTATATTTGCACCACATACACTGTTTGCAAGTCTCTGTTTGTCAATGAATTTGTGCTTATTAATGTAAGAAGAAACGTCAGATGAAAGAGTTCGGCTTTTTTTTCAAACCGTGACACATATCAAATGTAAATTAAGCTTAGTTCCAGACTGTTTGTTAAGTGTCAGGCTGGTAAGCATTAAATATTGTACATCTGGTTTTACAATCAGCATATATGAATTTTAGTGCATATTAAGAAGGTACATAGACACTTCAACACATATAGTAGCTAAGCTCTGTATATATCAATGCATTTATATACGTTTCTAAAATAGAATGCCTGTACTATGGTAATTTCAGACTTTAATACGAATTTCGAAATACTTTCACAGTCTCTTTATTTGAGTGATGAAGACATAATGTTTGTACATAAACTAATTATATGGACTTACGCATCCCCCATATTTCCTCTGTCCCATCTCTACATATAATAAGTGTTTCCTGCATTATACACACTATTTAAATCGGTCCAGTACACTTCTATAACGTGCTCAACACCATAAAATGTAAATATAGAGCACATACTGAGAACCTTACGGATAAAGGTCTTCCTTAAAAGCTGTAAGGAAATCTCGTTTTGAGTGTAAGTGATTGCTTTTACAAGCATCAGGATTCTAACTCGCATATTACTCGAGTAGCCCATGGGTATTGCCTGCGTGTTTTTCACTGAATTAAGTCTTATGTTTATTGTGTGAGCAAACAGCAGAGCATCTGAATTTCTGCACATCAACAGGAGAACAGGTGTGCATTTTGTCCCTTAACCCCCTTTGTGTGGAAGGGATCTGAGAATAGAACACAAATTATGTCCCAGCACACACCACTACCCATTGCTATCACTTTTTGCAAGCTGTGCAATATGCATTCAGGATTGCAACCAACGTAATCAGGCCGATAATGTGCCACATTTTGGGCCTGATTCACAATTGTAAACTTACACTTGCAAAGTAAGCTTTCTATTTTTGGTTTTCACAAACTCCAAGTGTAAATTTCCTGCAAAAATATAAAATATGTCTCCACCCCCTCATTTAAAGGGTTGGGGTCAGGATAGTCGTAATTTACAACCATAAAGCTATGTCCTTGCTAACTTATGTCTGTATTTTACGACTGGTGGAAACTCAGCCCTGGTGATGGAGACTCCAGCCTGAGTGCAGACTCTGCATGGTTGTGATATACGGACTCCGCATACTGGACAGCATCTCAGTCACAATAATCACCGTCCTTGTCAGGGTGAACCACAAAAGTCACTAAATAAACCTGCACTTATCCCTCAGGTAGCTTGGCACAAAAGCAGTCATGCTTAACTTAGAGGCAATGGGTAAAATATTTGGGTAGTACTTAAACAGCAATAGAGTAAAAACACAACACAAGAAGAATCCAAACCAATATAGACCATTAGATAATATTTTAATAAATAAAATGACACCAAAAGGACAAAATCCCAGTCAGCTGGACTGGAGTTGTAGGTTTTTAGAGATTTTGGTAAAAATAGAGCCAAAAGGCACAAAGCACCAGCGGGCATCTGGTCAAGCTGGACCTGGGAAAAGTCACAGTTCAGTTCAACCATAATGGAGTGTAGGCAGGGTATGGGACCAGGTTCAGGTCTCTGGGAGCTGTACCCTCTGTCCTTGGAGGGGGAATTGCAAAGAACTGTGATGCGACGCTCTGCGTCGCTCAGCGTCGGAGTAAAGTGTGCAGACTCATCAAGCCAACAACATTTTTTTCAGCAAAAATAGAGTAGTGAAGGCAAAAATCTGTGACAATACTAAACCAAAAGATGGTCATTTTCCAACAAATATCTTGACTTTATTTGTGGCATGGTAGTTGTTTGTATTTTGTCATGCATGCCTGTTGTCCATAAGCCCAATATGCAAGATGGTTATTATTACGTATTAGTATTTTCTTTTTACTTTGTATCTTAATTTTGCCAATGTAAGGTAAGGAATATACTGTATGTTTCGCCTTTGTTGAAGGTAGCCTAATGGCATTTGGAGTTTCATTCTAAAATGATTAGTTCAAGCTGGTACCTAGCCTCTTCTTGACTAATTTCAATATGTATATCTCTCTTTCCGGTCAGCTTTTGTCATAAGCAAGCATCTAGTGTCAACCTTGGGAAAATAATTAGATAGGACATGAGGGAAAATCGGGGCAGCCACTCTAGCATCCATCCGTATGTCTGGGAACCTGTGATTTTAGATTATTCATCTCATAATGTGTACAATCACTAACTCTTTTGTCTCTTATTAGAAAATATAAAAAAATATCAAAAACTATTTCCTGGTGTTGTCAAACCTCCTTTATAGTTTTCTGAAATGTATGTACTTTTGTGTTCCTGAAGAAATATTAGGATTGACTATTTAAATTGAACCTACATCTTCTCTTTCTAACTGCTAAATCTACACATTATTTGTCTAGTGCAGTTGCAAGGACCCAGGTTCTGCAGCTGGCATCACAGAGATTTCCAAAACACTCATCTCTGTGATTGGAGGTGGGGAGTTCACATTCTAAAGATGTATTTGTCTCATCGTTGGTTCAAAGCTTCTTAACATATGTTCACTTAGCCAAATATATTTGTAATTGGAAATTTGTTTTATCCAGGAAAATCTAAATTAGAGTAATGTGTTGTGTAATAGCATTGAATCTGGAATGTCATGTACTTCATCTGTAGCAATCTTTTTCTTCCAGGTACTGTGGAAACACTGAGCCAGATGATGACGCTCAATCGCCTAAAATTGAGTACCGCAGGCTATCCTAAAAGAGAATCTGGGCCTCCTCCAAGCAGCAGTAGTCAAGGAGGAGGAGGACATGAATGAAGATAAGGGCACTGTTGCCCCAAAACCCAAAAGACTGAAAGCCACTTCACGGCCATGGAGCATTGTTCCTGCTACATCCCTTCTACATACCTAGCCATTATACCAGTAGTCATGGCGGCTATGTCTACCTATGCAGCAATCACCTCGGCATAGCTTTCACATCTAAGGTCTCTGAACAATGTCCCACTCACATTCCTTGAAGGTGCATCTCCTATCTTATCTATATAAGTGCAGCTATCACCTGTTCATGAATCTTCAGCCTACAACCTCCCAGGTGCCACCCCTCTTTGTGCTGGTCAACCTGCTAGTAATTTGAGATGGTCACGCATGTGGGGGTGCTGGCATTGCCTCATGCTGGCCACTGGAAGGGTCAATTTTTCCTGCAACAAACAGATGTGTAGCAGGATGTCAATAAAAAGGGGGTTACTCTGTGTGAAATTTCAGACTCACTGAAAGGACTCCTTCAGATGATTAACTAGCAGATCACTGCATTGCATAATAATTGCAAAATACTATCAAAGATGTAGTAGAAGAAGAAGGAGAAGAACAATAGATAATAATTTGTAGTGAAGAGAGTGCAAGACACCATACATTGGCCATGAAAATGATAGAGGGAATAAGCGAAAAATGCCAATGTAAATCTTCACAGCTGTTCAATTGAGGTGACTATACACAAACATCTGCACCCCCACCTGCACTCCCTGCACTCCCACCGGTATCCCATGCACTCCCACCTGCATCCCCAGCTGCATCTCCTACACCCCACCTGCACAAACTGAACCCCACCTGTCCCAACTGAAGTACCACCTGCACAACCACACAAAACACAAAGTCATAAAGACTCTCACCAATAGCATTGTGTAGGCATAGTAGTAGGAACAATTCCTCGTAATACTGTGTTCACTTGCTTTCCTCACCTCTTTCTTTAAATATAAACATAAGCACTTTTAACATCACAAACCTGTGTCAACCTTATATATATGTTGAATACTTTTTGCTTCACTTCCCATAAATGACATTTGTATGCTTGTTTTCTTTTCACATTTTTGAAGGTAACCCGTTTTAAAATGGAACGGACATATAGAAATCAATTTCTGAACAACTAGACATTTTATTGGAGGGAAATAGCATCCATCATAAATTGTGCTTACTAACGAGGATTCTGATAGATTTTTTAATCAAAAATCCATTTTAAAGTGACATAAGGCAAACAAATAAAGTCTTATGTCAGAAGGGAAGACCTAACCTGGAGGGGGTTGCGCTAATTATAAAAATCATCAGAGACCATCAAAGCAAACCAGTCTATAAAAAAAAGTTATAAAACAATGCCCAAAGTCCAAAAATAGTCCAAACTGTAGAGTTAGACTTCCAAGCCAGAGGAAGTGTCAGACTAAGGGTTCTGATTTGGGAGCAAATGTCGTTGGCAATGCTCAATCTATATTTTTACAATACTGTTCAGATCCTCCTCTGACGCAGAGTTATTTGACTGGCTGGATCAGACCCCCCACGAAAACAAAGACAATGAGGGGTTACAGGGGAAATAGTGAGGACAGATAAACTGGCAGACTGCACTACAGGAGCTGGGGAGGGGTTGTGGAGGCAGACAGGTCTAATAACTGGAGTTAAGGAGGCAATGGGGGCAATTAATGTTTGAAGATGCCCAGAGACCATCTGTCAGAGCACCTAAACTTCTTTCATAAAGTGCTGGATGTCCAGATAAAGCGCTATCTGAGCCTCTACAATTGACATCATCACCTCCTTGAATGCAGCCCCTTGAAAATACTCATGAGTAAGGGACTGGGTATGGATTGCAAGTGGTGTGAGTGGTGAAAATGTCCCTTGACTCTTGATCTTACAGGCAGACAATGGGAGGAGAAGGGGATGCAGTGGCTTGTATACATATGTGTGCCCTATTGTACCTCTGCTAAAATACTATGGTCGGACATCCATAGGGTGTGACGAGATGGGGAGAGACAGCAACCCAGCATCACCTGAAAAAATAAGATGATATTTATCATAAATTAACTTCTATTCTAATTACCTTTCATTATGCATGCCTACCTAAGTACAGTGTTCTACTAGGATAGTGTGTGTTCATTGTGTTGTAGTTAATCTGGATTAGTGCTGGAATGATAATGCAAAGCCTATACACGGTGTGCTTACTTACCAAGAAGCCAAATGTCACCAAATTCACCAGCAAGCAAATGACGTGCAAGAGGTAACTGCTGGAAAATGAAGCTGTCATGTGTGCGTCCAGTAAAGATAGAATACACATCTGTGAAGCCACCCCTGACAACACAGGAATCATGCACATTGATAGAGGCCAACGGTGCTGTTGAGGTGAAGGTGTGCTGTTAGGTGGCTGACGTGCCATGTGGTTGCAGTCAATAGCACCTGGCACATGAGGGAAGTGGGAAGAAAATTGCCAATCTTTGACTTTCCTGCAGTGCTTGTGGGATGGCGATAAACTGGTGCAATCTTCGGTTGATGCATCTCATAAGCTGATACAAGCATCAGGACCTACAAGATGCCCTCATTGACATAGGAGACTCTCTGGAAAGATCCATTGGCAATAAAATGATGTGCAGCTAATATTTTGACATAGGCTGGGATAGCCTGGAAGAGGCCTGTTGGTAAATCCAGCCCCTGCTTCCACTCAGCAACCATGTCCAAGATCGCATCAGCTGGACATAACAGCTTGCCTGGACATCCCAAAACTGTTTATCCTTTGCCTATAAACCCTCTCTCTACTCCTCCTCAAATGATTTTGCCACAAAAAAAGAGGCAATCCCACAAACACATTCAACAACAAAGTGACGGCAGGGTTAGAGGTTTGGTGTGTGCATTCGTTCTTTATGAGGTCAGCCTGGCTGTGATTGGTTGTTGTTTTAATTAGCTTCCGCAAGACATGGGTGGTGGAATTGAAAGCAGTCACTACTTTCATTAGCAAGTGATTTGCAAGTGTTTACCTTTGTTACTTTTATCTTCAGCATTTGAGGAATACTTTTCAGGATTTTACATTTCAAAACACATTAAAATTATATTTATTAATTATCGATTTATAATTTGAGCTGTGAGGTATACATCATTTTAAAACAATTTTCAAATAAATTATTTCAAATGTAGATATTGTATTTGCAATTAAATTAATTGCATTAGATTTTAAAACAAATGAGTTTGTAAATATTCCTAGGAAATGCATTAATTTGCAAGTAAGTATTGTTACAATAACATTTTCACAAATATTTATTAAACCATTATTTGATATGTGATTTTTGTCCCCATTGATTTCTATAGAAGTGTGTTGCAGTACCAGTGTTTGGCCATGTGTGGTGCTTTACTTACTACTGTTTTGTATTTTTCACTGTAGTAACGTAAGGAGTGTAGTTTGTGAATTTCAATGGTCTTACTCTTATAAACCCTTCTTACTCCTCCCAATTACCCTCCCCTTTTGTAGTAAATCTCCACCCTTTTCTACCCACTCCCTCCAGTCCCTTCCACATTTACTACTAAAATGTATAGTTATTCATGCAGGGACTCTGGAATTGGGGCAGTGATCTCCACCCATAAAAAGACAGGACAGGTAGAGGCGTAAACTCCGCTTGCAGTTTGTAAAGAGCATTTTGTAGTACTTTTTGTAGTACTACTAAACGTACTACAAAGAGAAGTTTGTGACAGTGCAGGTAACTGCCGAATTTCACCTCATTTCCCCCAAACTCCCAACCTCAGGGGTGTAGCTGCAATTGGTGCGTGAGGGGAAGTGCATTAGCTATCAGAGCCCTGAGGGGCCTGTTATACTCTGATAAAGGCTGTATTTTACTACCTCTACAGCAATCAAAGGGATCGTTCTCCTTGCCTGCACCAGGGCCCATGGAATCCCTGCTACGCTACTGCCCACCCCCGCTGCTTCTCTACACTTTCTAAGCTAACTTCACTTTTTCAGGAATAACTCCACAGTGACATTCTTTGAGACAGAGGAAGCGATATTGATGAGACCTTGTGCATATTTATAGATAGAAATTTATTATTTCGTCCACTCTCTCCTTGATCTCTGAATGCCATCATTTGTGTCTTGAGGACAACTTAGGGATTCTAAATGGGATATATTCTTTGTTTCTTCCTGGACCAATCACAGTGAATATATTTGTTACTTTAGCATTATGGAAACAGAGAGGATCAGCACTATCATTTTGTGGAAACAGACCAGAACACTGAGTAAATGGGGCTGTTCATTTTTACAAGAAGGATTAGTCCTTTCATCATGTCTGACAAAGAGTCTGGTTGAATATCCATTCGAAAAAGGAAGCCAAATCATATTAGGTAATTATACTTTGGAATAGTGTTCCTTTGCTTGAATTGCTAAGAATTGTTTGAAGCTGTTTATTGACTTAAAAACATTGCTGTTTGATAGATATTAATGACAGTGTTCCATGGGGGTGGGGGTTGTGTAGTGAAAAGGGACCACACAAGTGAGTATGGGCACTACAACTAATTGCAATATAACATAATATTGTCATTTAAGGTTGACAGTGTACAACCTATGGATAATTACAGATCGCCAATGAACATAACGTACTGTTATCATATGTTAACAAAATACACTATAATCCTGAGCGAACTAATGGCAGGTGTAAAGGACAAGCTTGCCTTAAATATTTACTCCACCCATTGGCAATCTGGCATCCACTGCAAATACTCAGACACACAAGTGTCAAACTCTATGTAAAAAAGAAATGAAGCTCCAAATTATTAAAAAGTATTTTTTGCATAGGTTTGCAGCACACCAACCAGGCTTGACCGCCAGCAACAAAGAACAGATGGAACTGACCCTATTGCTTGGTAGCAGCCTCAAAGTTCCAGGTAGAATCAGAACAGGTATTAAATGATGCAAACAACAGGGAGATAAAGAAGGGAGGGGAAATACGCATTGGTAAAGTAAATGTAGATTCAACATCTTCCCCTTTTAAAAAGAGAATAGAAAACAAAAACAAAAACAAAATACAATGAATCATCTAATGAAATCAGACAACTTTTGAGGAAATTGCCTGACACAATCTGATAGTTTTACTCTTAACGCAACTGTATCATCCGAACAATTGGGAGGCGCAACAGTATCTTCACAAACCATTGCCAGGTACAGGAAATGAGTTTGACATATAATCTTGACTAGACCTTATATTACCATTGATATCATCATTCATTTTGGATTGTGTAGGACATTTTGCAACACGCCTAACATTCCAAAGCTTACCATCTTATGTTATGATACTGTTATCAAAAACTTTAACAACCTTCATAGCTTTTGAAAATGTATCTGAACATTTGGTAGTGAACCCCATTTTCTTTATTCTGACCCAGTCACCAATCTTAAAAGCATGAGGTATAGATTTCCAGTAGCAGTCATACCACATCTTTGATTTGGTTAGTTTGGCCTTCACTGTATGCGCAGCACCAGTCATCAAATCATCAAAAAAAACCTTGCTTGTGCACTTCTCCCTAAACCACCATGGACACATTTTAGAGGGAGGATCTCTACCCTTTAACAGACGGAAAGGACTAATTTCAGTTGTGGTATGAGGTCAAAGTCAAAGTTTCTTTATTTGGTTAAAATTTAAAACCATCAAACCACAAATCACATCCCAACTACTTATTATAATTCATACAATGTAAATGCTACAAACATTTCCAAAAATGAGATTTGAAAGGCCATTTGCCAACCCTCTGTACACCCCCAACCAAAAACACCCTTGGCTTTCACATAAATACATTAAAAGGTTTGTCACATACAAAAGTACTTGGATTAAAAAATCTAATTTTCATAAAAATTAAAAGGGAAGAAGAGAACATGATGCTATAATTGAAGTCTATTTGTTCCCCTAATTGCCCCAGTGATTCAACCCCAAAACAAACAAGCGGGGAGCCAAGCATTTGCAAATAGGCTAATGCTGGTCTAACTTGCACAAAGTTAGACACTTTTAGCAATGGCAAAAAAAAATTCCTGTGCAAAGTTCTATAGAAATCACAGAAAAAGATCATATGGAGGGTATTCTGCTCTGAAAAGTTATCACAGGGGCATTGCCCCAGAGACCCATCTTTCGAAAAACCTTTTGGGAATGACAGCAACCAGGGGAGCATATTGTGCTTGAACCTGGTTAACACAAACAGGTGATAAGGTTTGTTTATGTAAGTTAGGTATGGTTGTATTTTCCTATTCAAACTTAACATTATAAAACACCTCACCAAGGGTTTTACTAGTTCAACCTCCTCTCTTGCTGACATTACCCTGTTTAAAAAACGGAGTCTTCAGATCTCTAATAGCTGATATGCTAAGAGCTCTAGGTTTAGAAAATAGTTCGGAGCAGCCCATTAAGTCCAGTTGTGTCTTGATATAGCGAATCCAAGGAATGTCAGATCCTCTATCTAAAGACACACAATCCGGGATGATCAGCTGATTCAGGTTAGGTGGTTGGTGTGCCCAAATTCTTAACCGGCATAGTAATGGGGTAACCGCAATCTGGTCTGAAACATATCCGGCACCTAGGTCCTCATGAAGGTTATGAATAGGAGTGGAGGCTGGGAGCAATAGCAGCCTATGAAAAAAATAATTTTCTGCTTTCTGTATTTCACCTGTCTCCATATAACCCCATATATCACTCCCATATGGGACCATTGTGAGGCACTTAGCATGATAAATCTTCATAAGCGCCGGAAGCGGTTTAGAGCCTATCCCTTTTACAAATCCTAGTAATGACCCAGACGCTCTAGCTAAAGTATTCTTTTTAAGAGGGCGCTGCATGACCCATGGTCGCTTATCATCGAAGAGTACACCCAGATATGGGAAAGTAGGGACTTTTGTAAGTTCAATGCCCTTACAATAGAACTTTATTTTTTTAGCCCGTCCCTTTCCAATAGTTATAGAGTGTGACTTCTTGAGATTAGTAATTAGATCTAGGGAATCCAAAAAATAAATAAAACAATCTAAAAGGGATTGCAACCCCTGCGACGTCCTAGCCACCAAGACAGCATCATCTGCATACAATAATGGCGGAATCATTTTGTATCCTGCCCTAGGGATATCCTTACAGGAGGAAATCAGTGCATCACCTAATTTATTAATGTAGAGTGTAAACAGCAGGGGTGCAAGTATGCACCCCTGCCTTACTCCTCGTTTCACTGGCCATTCCTCAGCTAGATTTCCATTTTTATCATAACGGACGGCCGCCGATGTGTTTTCGTGGATAGCTGCAAGTAAAGAAACCAACGCTGGATCAAGTCCAATACAGTGAAGGAAAGCCCATAGTTTTTGCCTATTTAAAAGGTCAAAAGCGGTGGATAAATCCATAAAGGCTAAATGGATGTCCCCCCGCTTAGCGACCATGTACTTCCCTATGACTATATGTAAAGTTATATTTAACAAAAAAGGGGGGGAGTTGAGAGACAAAATGTATTCGTTCTCCCTTTAGACTTAGTTAAACAAAAAGAATCCACGAGTAAGAAAAATTTGTTGTGTATAAGTGACCCCTATAATGGTGGAGAGCACTTAGTGTTCTTTTAAATACCCCTCAAACACCAAAAGGACCCTTGGTGTCATACTTTATCGTTGGGGTCTTCACACTCCTCTACGGAATGCGGCGTGCTACTACACTGTGACTACGCGGGAGCACTTACAATTTTTGACTATGTGTGGTGTGTGTGAGGTATTTGTATTATTTATGTGAGTGGTGTGGTCTGAAAAAGTGTAACTAAATGTAAATTTAGGCATTGTCCCATCGTGCCCATTCCCCGCCTAAACCCATACTGCAGGTCCGATATGATGCTGTTTTTATCCAATCAATCTGTAAGGCGGGTGAGTACGGCCTTCCCCATTATCTTAGCTGCAGAGTCCAAAAGAGAGATTGGCCTATAACAGGCCGGATCATCTTTTGTACGCTTTTTAAAGACTGGAATTATAACAGCTTTAGCCCAGGATTTGGGGAAACCGACCTCGGTCGCAGCATTAAAAACAAATGTCAAAATTCTAGCCCAGACACTGGGATCGGCCCAATAAAGGTCTGCCGGTACACCATCTGGGCCTGGCGCTTGACCCTTTGATGTCGACATGATCGCTCCAGTTACTTCCTCCTCAGTAAAGCGCACACTTAAAACCTGGGTATTATCCCCTTTGAACAATTCCAGTCTCCTGGCCCACTTCTATATGTATGCTATTAAAATGTTCAACCCACTTTTCTGGGGGAATAAGACAGTGCATAACTGTATTAGATGTTTCACTGAACATTGGGCTATTAACCACTTTCCAGAATCTGGAACTGTTAGACAGGACACTTGCTTGACTAAGTTCTTCCCAGGCCATTTCTTTTAACTGTAGTTTTCTTTTTTTAACTGCAACATTATAGTCCTTTCTAGTCTGCTTAACCATGTTTACATCCCTTGTGGATTCCTTCAAGACCCCTAGAAGTGCAATGTGCGCAACAGCGCACGCCTGGTCAAACCAATTTTTATGTTTCTTGGGCCTTGCTGTGCAGTGTAGCGTCAAGTTACTAGCTACCTGCTTCGTTATGCAGTCAAAGGCACTTAACATATCAGCTGGGTCAGAATCCCGGTTTGAACATATTCTAAAATCCTCTGGTAGCCCTCTATATAAGTTTTCAAGGAAATTATCCGGTGTGATTGAATCCCATTTTAATCTCCTAGCTTCATCCCTAGTAGTAATCATGGCATTTGAAATAGGGGCTTTCCTATTCCCTAATTCAAAAGCCCGGATATGGAGAATCAGGGTTAGAGGATTATGGTCACTCAAACAGCTACACGTAACACAGAATGTGCCCAATAGTTCAATCAGCGGGCATGATATTAAAATAAAATCAATATTGCTTCTGTGTCCCTGTCCTGTGTAAGTCGGGACTGGAGGGGAAGTATTTGTTTGTTCTGGGCAGAATAAATTAAAAGCACATAAGAGATTCTCTAGATAAGCCCCGGACGTTGAGTGTTCAAAATGAATTGTCCCCTTGGGTCCGTGTTCATCTTCAATACCTTGCATACAATTGAATGGACAGACATGAGTGTTAAAATTACCAAGGATTAATAATTGGTAGGGAGTGTCATGTATGGCCTCATGATCATTCAGAAAAGTAGTTAGAGATTTCAAGTGCTCCAGATCCTCTACTCTGGTATAAGAATTATAAAAATTCACCACTAATAAGCCAGGTAAATTCTCGCCTATTAGTTGAACCGCTAAAATATTAGGGCTGTGCGTCACTATCAACTTGGGCCTATAAAGCAATTAAAGGCTAATCAATATCAAAAGTCCCCTCTTGATCTCCCCATGGAGGAAGGCACAGCATTTTTCCCAAAAGAACAATACCCATCCAGATGATACAGATCATGTGAATCCCAGGTTTCCTGGAGTGTAATAATATTGCGCCTTCGAAGTAATGATTCCCAGTTTGTGTTCCCCTTTTTGAATGTAAACCTGCTGTATTCCATGACAGAATTTTTACTTCAGATCCAGTGTTGACCCTGCCTACTTCGTTACCCTCGATTTCAATTAATGGGACAGAAATGGGCAATATATTACAGAAGGGGACCACCGGAGCATATCCAGGCAATAATAAACAGGGTTTCTGTACAGAATTTGTACTCTCTGTAGGGGGGGAGTCTATATATGCATTACCTACTTGTAGTCAACCTTGGGCATCTAGATTGGACAGGGCCTCGAATCTATTCGATACTGCAATGTGCGGAACAATCTCCCCATACGATCTCATTGGGGGCCGATAAAAAAACCCCAATGGTAATGCAACAATGGACCTAACGGGGAAAAAGTGATCTTGTGTTTCAAGAATCAATTGTGCCACTCTAGGGTTTCAAAAATTTACAATGACACAATCCCCCTCTATCTTTTTCTGGGATCTTCCAAGCCACGAAACTCTACGCACCATCAGGATGTTATTAACTAGTGAAGGCCTAAACCCTTTATGTTTGGCCAACCAATCCACGGTTTTATTTTTTAACTGCATCCAAGATTCCTGCTGGTCCGATCTTAGAGGAGGGACATTTGACAAAACTACAACAAGGGGACTTGATGCTGGTTGTAAATGTATGACATCTTGCGAGTGTTTTGGTAGTGTGTTTCCTGCTGGATTATGTGGTGGGATTTGATCACCCCCCAGCCCCATTGGGGTGTTGTTCAATGGGCCAGCTTAATTATTCAATATTTGAGGGTCAGTAGCACTTGTAATAAGGGGTTGTGCCTGGCTCCCATGCCCCTGCTGATAAATACTTACTGGCCTGCTCTGCCCCACCTGTTCAGCCCTTCCTACTTGGGTTGAAGGAATTGGTGCGTAATTTATGCAATTTATGCTATCTACAACAGGATTTATTAAAAGTTTCGCCTGTGTCTTGCCTGATTCTGGGCCCCCAGGTTGAGTGGCTAAAAGACTGCCTCCCCCAATATCTTTCACCGCATTTATGTCTTTATTCCCTTCAACAGATTTTGCCAAACGGGCAACTTTCTCCTCAATTTCCACTAGTTTGGTCCAGAAAGGTGCAAGAGTTGTTAGCATTAACATTTCCATTCGTTCCCAAAATGCCTGGTTGGCCCCTACATGTTGGTGGTCCCTCATATTTTCAGGGTGTGCCGTTCCAGATTTAAGTGGCTGTAGTATTTTATCTTTCTGGTGCTTGCCTCTCCATTTATCCTTATTTTGGGCTTGCACCGCTAAACTGCCCCTTGTCCTTTTTGCTAGGGGTTCGCCCAAAGCACCTACAACCCCAATGCTTTCTCTAGACGGTCTCCTTGGCCTAGTGACCCGTTTGTCTTGGGCATCCCCTTTATCGATATGGGCGGTGTTCACAATATGGGGTGTAACTAGAGCCAAGGGGGCGTCAAGAATATATGGGGTGGTGGGGACCATCATAGGTTCAGGAGCAGATTCATGTACAGACATATCCAACGAGATACACTCCGGAACCAAATCGAGGCACTCTGGTGCATCTCAGCCATGTCCCCCTGTCTATATTCAGGTGTCTCAATATTTGGTTGACTAACAATAGTTAGGGTTATCACAGGAGACTTGGCCTCGCTTATTGCTCCCAAGGACGATCTTTTTTGTGCTACATAGGCCCCGAGTGAAAGCCTTTTCTTCGTGAGCTGTATCTCATGCTGGAGTACCGATTCAGCCCTATTCAAAAAGGCATCTAAAGTGCTTACCACCCCACCCCCAATTCTCTGACCCCCCAGCTTCCGTTTCGTAGCCATGAGCTCTCTCTTAAATGTTGTTCACCACCCCACCACCAAAATGGGGCAGAAGTCCTCCTTGCCCACAGTTAGTTCAAAGTCACAAGGAAGATTTCCGCTTACTTGTGGTTATAGTCCGGGTGCAGATGTTAGAAAGGTGGCCCAGCCCTGCCTCCTCCTGGGTACGACGGGCGGGGACGGGTACACCTTTGGCCCGGGCTTTGCCCGGGCATGCCAGCGCACGTCCCGCGCTGTGGGAGGCGCCAAGATTATTTAAGCGCCTCTGGGCGCTTGGAGGTGACGTCAGTGGTGTGTGCCGACGCCGGGGAGCCTGGGGGATGTAGTTCTCCAGGCCCTGGTTTAGAAGTCCCAATGGCAGCCACATAATCAGTGAAAGTCTTGAGTATGTAACCCCCTCTGCGCTGCAAGGACGCTGGAAGCAGCCCTCGTTCTGTAAATTGAGCAGGTTTTGGAAGTCCCGTGCTGCGGGAGGCGCCGAGATTATTTAAGCGCCTCCGGGCGCTTGGAGATGACGTCAGTGGTGGGTGCCGACGCCCGGGAGACTGGGGGATGTAGTTCTCCAGGCCCCGGTTTAGAAGTCCCAATGGCAGCCACACAATTCGTGAAAGACTCGAGTATGTAACCCCGTCTGTGCTGCAAGGACGCTGGAAGCAGCCCTCGTTCTGTAAGTTGAGCAGGTTGTGGTATGAGGTATAATTCTATACAACCATAATCTTTCTCTTCAATTATTTCTCCAATCTCCTTCCATATTAACCACATCAGAAACATATCCTTTCAACACCCTATTGAAGCGTTCTACCAATCCATTTTCATATGATTCATAAATTGAGGTAGTGTGATGTCTAATGTTGTGACATTTAAGAAAATTAGACATTTCCGTGGAAATAAGTTGTACACTATTGTCAGTAACCAAATCCAAAGGGCAACTGTCTCTAGAAAAGATCTCTTAAAAAAATTCTATAACCTTGTTGGTAGCAGTACTCGACACAAATTTCACTTCTGGCCACTTTGAATGATAATCAATCAAAACAAATGCATAACGTGAGTCATGTGGTAATTACATAAAAGGACCAGAGATATCAAAAGCCAACTTTTTCCAAGGTTCATCTGGCCACTTCGTAATTTGTAATGGTGGAATGTTGACTGTCAACATTTTCTCACTACCAATGCAAACTTCACATTCTCTAACAGTACGATCAACCATGCGATTCAAGCTTGGCTATCAGAAGTAATTTCTGACCAAACGTTTCATGGCCGACATGCCGGGATGAGATTTGTGTGCTAAATCTAAAATTAACATTTGTACACCAAAAGGTGGCACACATTTCACATTCTTGTACATCAATTCTCCCTCTAATTCTAGTTCATCTGTAACTTTGAACATAGGCAAGACTTCTGCTGGTAAATGCTTCTCATCTGGCCAACCTTTCAAAATATATTCTTAAACAGTCTGCCTTAAAGAAGCTTTTTTTCACTGAGCATCAATATTTCTTCAGAAATACCCTCAAAATCACCAGCAACAACATCTTGAATGGTAGTGACTATTTATTAATCTTTCAAGCAGTCAGAACTACTAACCTGACATGGAAGATGAGACATAAAATCAGCCATGACATTTTTCTTGCCAGGAACAAATTCCGTTTTAAGCAATGCTCTTGTAATCTAGAGGTGAGTCTGGCAATGTGAGTCGTGGAGTTCAAGCTACCACCCGGAGATAACATTTTTACAAGAGGCTTATGATCAGTCCTCAAAACAAACTTGCTACCCCAAATATAGTTGTGATAATGTTCTAAAGCCCACACACAAGCAAGGAGCTACTTTTTCAATTACAGCATATCTACGCTCAGTCTCATTTAAGGTGCGAGATGCAAAACTCACATTCCATTCATCCTTCCCACATTTCTGAGATAGTACTCCACCAATTCCATACAAACTGGCATCTAAAGTGATGATATACCATTTGTTCATGCAGAAAGGCTTGAGGGTGGGTGCTCTCAATATTTCACATTTGATGGATTCAAAAGCTTGTTGTTGCTCTTCCTTCCACTCAAAACTGCTTTTGTGTTTCAACAACTCCCTTAAGGGTTCCATTTTGGATGTAAAGTTGCTTACAAATTTACTATAGTATTCACACATTTCTGCAAAAGATAGTAACTGTATCTCTAAAATAATAAACATTACTCTCTGAAATACAGAGGCTGCAGAAGCCAGACCAAATGGCATTCTAGTGTACATTGTATAATATCAGGATGATTTATGTTTGAAACAACTTCAGAAAGAGAAACAACAAAACCTTTTTCTTCTTTCGTACTGGAATAGCATTCACACTTACTAACCATACCAGATGTTGCTGGGGTGTACTCACACTTACTTACCATACCACACCCTTCTGATGTGCAAGATTCTTTTCCACATGGGGTTGCAGTATTTCTTCTCTGGTCCCTGCAAACAGAAGAAAAATGACCTATCCTACCACACTTCCTACACTCTTTTTTGATTGCTGGACATCCTCCATAAGATGCCATATGTGCATTGCTGCCACACCTATAACAAACACCAGACCTCTCATATCTATCTTTTTTCTTAAATCCCCCATAGTTATTTATACGAGAATAGTAAGATCCTGAAAAATACGCTAGGTTTCGCTGTTCATCCGAACGTTTTATAGAACAAATGTCTTCCTTTTGTTCAGTTTTGGATTTAACATTTCTCACAGTTTGCATCCATTTTTCAGATTGCTCCAACGCCTTGGCTGTGGATATAGCTGCAGACAGTTTTTGATCACCTAACTCCCATAGATGTTCTTGTGTTTTTTTATTTCTTACATGCACAATTATTTGATCTCTTGTCAAAAAATCATCAAATGATTCATTTTCATTCTGTATCCTTGTGTAAAACTTGTATCTGATTAAGAGCAATATTGGTAACTGGTTTGAATCTTTGTTCCATTCTTTGCATGGCTTCTTTGTACATATGCATAGTTTCACCTTCACTTCATGTAGTGGTAATTTGAGGCAAAGCCCCAAACACAACTTGTCCTTCTGAACCCAAACAGTGCAGAAAAATACTTTTTTTTCTCTCTGTTCCTATACGTTCCCCATCAATTGCCTTCATATAATTTAGAAATTCTTCTTTCCATCTCGTCCAAGGGATGGGAGGATCTCCCTTAGATTGTAAGAATTTGTCTGGGGGGTCAAATTGCATGTTGCTTCTCTAACAATAACTTGCAAAATTGGTATACATATATTTTTTTATATTGAAAAGTTGTATTTAAATTAAAATATTTTCACTTATCACTTCCCTGTGTGATAGTGAAAGTCCAGCCCCCCTTCACAACTATAACATTTAGTTATCCGATGTTTTTTTTCAATACAATCATATTTCTTTGAATAAAAAATGCTTTATAACTTTGCACACAGATGGTAACACTCAAAGCAGCATTGTGTGACTTACTTGAGTAACTACTGTCCATAGATCTTCGTTTTAAGTTGATATTGATTGTAAGGTTTTATTTGACATCGCATTTCTCCTGTAACTGTGTTGCTATATAAATGCTTTTGCTTCAAAATGGCCACCACGCTGCGTACCACATCATTGTGTGATGTGCGTTGCATGTGACGCGCGTTGCGTGTCTTTGCTTCAGAACAGTGAAACTGCGCGTGAAGGACTGTAGAATCTTGCCACAACTCCCCATGCATCACCGTTGTCTCGCTCTACAGGTTGCACAGGTATTTTCTTGTAAATTATAAATACCTGTTCTCACGCAGTACAAGCTTCGCTCCATCCAAACCTCTCAAAATGTCCGTAATTTTCTAATTCCATCCCAATACGCCTTCAGAAATCGGGATTTTGACCTAACGCAACATACTTATCATTTCTTCCTCTGTAGACAATTCTGTTTCTTTAAAGTATATTTCGGGTCTCTGGAACAAACCACTCATGTGCTGTCAAATCCAAAAGTTGATAGATGTGTCTCTTCTCGCCGCTCGTCGCCACTTGTAAAAAAGTAATGAAGCTGCAAATGATTAAAAAGTTTGCAGCACAGCAACCAGGTGTGACCGCCAGCAACAAGGAACAGATGCAACTGATCCTATTGCTTGGCATCAGCCTCAAAGTCCCAGGTAGAATCAGAATAGGTATTAAAGGATGCAAACAACAGGGAGAGAAAGAAGGGATGGGAAACAAGCATTGGTAAAGTTAATGAAGATACAGCACTCTATCCCTGAGAAAAGTGAAACTAATGTATCTAATAACAAGTGGAGCTATGATGGCATTCAAAATCATAGAATTTGTATTTCTCTGGCCTGCTTTCTCTTAGTTAGTAAGTAAAGAACACATTTTTCCTTTGGTTACTGCAGACTTAACATCAATCAAATTCAATCACACACACATGTCTTTTCAATCACACTAAGGGCAATTATGATATAAGCCCAAACAGTACACCAAAGATTCGTCAGAAGCAGAAATTGTACAATTGTTTATTTAAAAAAAATTAAAATGTTGTTTAAAAACAAATCAGAGATTCTTACTGATTGCATAAAACAATTCATTAAAAACAAGGAATTACAAGAAAAGATTTCATAGACACTTTAACATTGTCCCAATGAGAGAGACATGGAAACAAGCACTGGCGTTGCCAATAGGTCTCGCAGTAGGAAAGTTGGAGCTATTACAATTGCAAATAACAATGCCTTTTATTTTTTTTTCATTTTAAAAACATAAAGGGCTTTGTCATTTACAAAACCAATAGCTCCAACTTTCCTACTGCGAGACCTATTGTGCACTGCACAGTGTGGGTGAAAGTGGCACTGCGTGTGTGTGAGTGGCTTTGAGTGATTTGCGTTGCGTGGGTGAGTGGCGTTGCATGTGTGAGTGGCGTTGCGTGTGTGAGTTGCGTTGCGTGGGTGAGTTGCGTTGCGTGGGTGAGTGGCATTGCATGGGTGAGAGTGGCGTTACGTGTGTGAGAGTGGCGTTGCGTGTGTGTGAGTGGCGTTGTGTGTCCTTAGTCATCAAGACACAATTTGCAGGGTGTGGGCTTTTCTCCAGCAACCTAATGCGTTTTTGGGCATTGTAATGCTGGTTAATTTCAATTGAACCAATTGAAACTACTGGTGGCTCGGGACTTGAAGTGGGCATCCATGGTGATATTACCCATCTGGTAACCTTTTTTCATTCTAGTCGCTTTTGAACAGACTGATTTATTGTGCATAGGGAAGCAGGGGTGTAGCTAGAAATAGTGCAGCAGGTGCTGTGGCACCGGTACCCAAGGGACCACTGAACCATAGCTATACCCTAGCTGAACCATGGCGATAGTTGTATACCTTCTTTCCTTGCACCAGGGCCCATAGCACCTTTGATACGCCACTGTAGTGCAGAGATGTTTGTGTGTATAGTGTGTTATATCTCAAGGGGACAGTCGCGTTTGAACGGAATGTGTGATTTTTCTCCGGTTGTGTTTTTTTCAGCGGGTTGCTGATTGTGCAAGGAGACAGCTGGTTTGGAAGGGGCGTGAGGGCGTTTGGGAAGGGTGCGTCTGTCCGCAGTGGGTGCGGTTCAGCCCTTTGACTGCAGGGGCAGTGGTGCATCGTGATGAGGGTCGTGGGAATCAGGCAGTTCTTCTAGAAAAGAGGGCGAGGGGAAGCATGGTGCGGAGAGGGCATGGCCTTTGAAAAGATGGATGGTGTGAGTGATGTCTGACTCTGACGCTGGAGTAAATGGCCACTCTAGCTGAAAGCAGCCACAGACGGGGAGGGGCTCCCGGGATTTGAAAAGGTGAGAGGTTGTCAAAATGTAAGAAGGAAAGTGACAATTCAGATTTTCGAACAACCTTAAATCAACTCTTGTTTGCCCTCCTGTTTCTTAGTTGGGGTCCATAGCACCAAGAGGTCCCATTCAGGGTGCTATATCGCGCTGCAAAATTGCTGGTGGAACAGAGGCTTTCGAAAGTGACCCCGAGAGACTGTGGGTGGAGGAGGTAGGGCGTCGGCGAGGGAGGCTGTGATGACAAACACTGTGGCGATGGCGAGAGACATTCTGGCGGCATGGGTGGAGGTGCGAGTTGAGGTGCGAGGACCTTTGGAGATTGGGGGCAGAGACTGTGGCGCTGTTGAGATGGCTGTGGTGGTCGTGGGTAAGAAGCAGTGGTTAGGAGAGGTGGTGGAAGAAGAGCAAAGCAGAAGCCATGTGATGGAGCTGGGTTGTGTTGTTGGGACAGGCTCGGCAGTGTATGAGGGGAGAGGTCGGGGTTGGAGTGGGAGAGGCTGCTGCAGTGCATTGTTTGAATAGCACAGAATGAAAACAAGGCTGTGTTTGCGGGGAGAGAGGGGAAGTGCTGGTGTGGGAGGGGGGAGGTGCTGGTGTGGGAGGAGTGCTGATAGGGCAAGGCTGTGTTTGCGAAGCAAATAAAATGGAAGTAAACCAGACGGCAAGGCTGTGATTGCGTGGAGAGAGAGGGGAGGTGCTGGTGTGGGAGGGGGGAGGTGCTGGTGTGGGAGGAGTGCTGCTAGGGCAAGGCTGTGATTGCGTGGAGAGAGAGGGGAGGTGCTGGTGTGGGAGGGGGGAGGTGCTGTTGAAAGTGACCCTGAGAGACTGTGGGTGGAGGAGGTAGGGCGTCGGCGAGGGAGGCTGTGATGACAAACACTGTGGCGATGGCGAGAGACATTCTGGCGGCATTAAGCGGGGCTGTGGCATGACGCACAACGTTGCCCCCACTGCTGACTATGATGAGGGGTCACTGAGTCTTCCGTTTCTCACAGTGTTAATTGCGCGTGTGCTGCGTGTGCTGCGTGGGGGCTCCTTACTGTTTGCCCCTTCCTCGGCCGGCCTCACCCCCGGGCCTAGTTTAACCTCCTGGGTTTTGGCTATGTTGGGGGGAGCCTGGAGCGTGATGAAGGCTTGGGGGGGGGGGGGTGCTTTTGCTGGGGAAAGTGATATGCCCGGTCGATAATTTGAGACTTTTGATAAATCGGGCATGAGTATGGCACTTGACATGGCGCCGGCGCCTGCCGTGGGTGGAGGTGCGAGTTGAGGTGCGAGGACCTTTGGAGATTGGGGACAGAGACTGTGGCGCTGTTGAGATGGCTGTGGTGGTCGTGGGTAGGCTGTGAGTAGTAGCGTTGGAGGGTGAGGGGAGAACTTGGGCTTCGGTGGTGGGGAGACGCTGGGGGCAGGAGAAGACGAGAGCGGGGTTAGTGGAAAGTGGGAGCGGTGGTTTTGGGGCAGGGGTTGGAGAAGTGTTGGGGTGAGCGAGGAGAGTGAAAGTGGGGTAGCTAGGAATGGTAGGAGAGGGGGTCGGGTGGCGAGATGTATCGAGCGCCAAGAAGCAGTGGTTAGGAGAGGTGGTGGAAGAAGAGCAAAGCAGAAGCCATGTGACGGAGCTGGGTTGTGTTGTTGGGACAGGCTCGGCAGTGCGGCAAGGCTGTGATTGCGTGGAGAGAGAGGGGAAGTGCTGGTGTGGGAGGGGGGAGGTGCTGGTGTGGGAGGGGGGAGGTGCTGGTGTGGGAGGAGTGCTGCTAGGGAAAGGCTGTGATTGCGTGGAGAGAGAGGGGAGGTGCTGGTGTGGGAGGGGGGAGTTGCTGGTTTGCATGCGATGCGCGTGCATGTACACGTGAACTGCATGAAAACCGCGGGGCTGAAAGCCCTTAGATTGACGATGTTTTCGCCACTTGAATTCTCGCTCCGCTCGATGCGCTTGCGCACATCGATAGGTCGCGAGACCTAAAAATACTACTAACACAGATATTGAGAAAGAGAAAAGACAGTACACCTTGTCATTCAAAAACAAACATTCATGTGAAACAGTATAACTGCTGAAACCCGATACGTTGGCAATCGTTTGGTATCTACAGTTCAAGCCCACTGTACGAATTGTGTAACAGATGTGTTGATGCCTTTCGATGGTGTTGTCTCACTTTAAACCATCTTTATCAAGACATTAATAACACTCTCATAATTAGAAATATGGAGGATCCTAAACGTAATCCTGTCCACTTGTATACAATTTATTGTAGTTTAGGGAGGCAAATTAACTTGTTGTTAAGTACTGTCGTCTGGTTATTCATATCCAGATAAAATATCTTATCGGAAAAAAGTCCAATGATAGCAGTTTTATATCTTCTGGAGTGCCATTAGAACCATTGGCAGCACACAATGCGAAAGCTGTGACAGGATCTATATGGAGCTTGATGTAGATTAGCGCTTATTACAGTCATCCAAATGTCAGTAATTGGCTTTTTGTAATATTTGATAAATGCCCTTCATAAATTAGGCCTGTAGAATTATTCTAGAAGGATCCTACGGGCTCTCCGGGGGTACTTGCTCACACTTCTCTTAGCCAATACCATGCATTTACAGAACATTCTATGAATAATACATTTCCTATGTTCCCTTTGTGCCTTTTTCTAGAAGACGTATGTACTTCTTATTCAAAGAGGAATGGATGAGTGAAATTGTGGAGCCTGAAACACTTAAATAACGGAACATGGTTCGCATACAACTAGGGGAGCTATTTCACTACAGCCCAGACGTGGGCCTGATCTGCAAAGCATGTGATGAAGCAAAGATTGCTGGGGGCTTTTCCACTGGGAAGAAGCGGAGTGATGGCTGGAAACTGGATTACCTGAAACGCCATCTACACAGCAAAGTACATGAACTTGCTTTAGTGATCCTATGCAACAAAAGTGCTCTTGTCAGGTTGGGATTTGAATTGTGCACATTATTGGCAGAAACTGCTGCAGACAGAGTGAGCAGATTAGAAGTGTCTGAAGAAATAAAGGTTTTCATAAACAATGTGTTGCAGCCTGTCAGAATGAACATTTCAATGTTGTCTGTCCGAGACATTCATGACCACCTAGCATTGTACGTGAAGATACCAAACAGCTGGAGGAGCAAACATTATGCCTTTGAGTTTCTTGAAGCATTGACAGTGTGATACACTCTAAAGCCATGGCAGAACTTTGTAATGCTCAATATCACACATTGATAATTGATAAGAGCACAGACATTTTAGTTACCAAAATGCTCATTCTGAATTTCAAGTTCAAATCTGGAACACCAACAGAGCAGAAAACAATGTTTGGTGGAATAGTGAAGCTGAGCTCTTGTGATGCAGAGGCTACACTGCCAATGAACTGGATATTTTGAAAATGGTCATGTTTATGTCAGATGGTGCACCCTGGAT
Organism: Lissotriton vulgaris; assembly: GCF_964263255.1. Classification (NCBI taxonomy): domain Eukaryota; kingdom Metazoa; phylum Chordata; class Amphibia; order Caudata; family Salamandridae; genus Lissotriton; species Lissotriton vulgaris. The sequence continues at coordinate 976,151,546 of NC_141696.1, read as the reverse complement.
GCTGAGCAAAAACAATGGTGTTGCAAGAAATTCTGTATCTAGTTGAGCAGCATTGTGTCGCCCAAAGAGAAGATTTGGGAATTGATGATGCCTGGAAGAAGGCGCAGATGCTCAAAGAAATGGAGACATTATTGAGGACCGCCTACACTATACTCTCCAGACGTCCCTCATGAAGGTCCAAGTTGGACAAAATCGTATTAGTAACTGATTCGGAAGTGGCATAGTTTTGACCCCATTTAATGAAGTATGGTGACTTTCAAGATATTTTGCAGTAAGTGCACTAATGCATAATTATGAGGTCGTACTCAAGTACTCTGAGCATGAGACAATTGAGGAAAATGATCCAGTTGATAAGTATTGCCACAAAAAGCTGTCTGGCACCAAATACCATATTTCCCTTGCAGCACTGAAGGACCTTCTAGCTAAACTGTTATCTTTGTTCAACCTGGTTCAAAAAAGCTAGTTGACAACAGTTTGAAGCTGTACAGTATGCCAGAACCAAGATTAGTCAAATCAAGTATTAGGTATTAAGTATTAGGCAGCACTATCTTTTGGGCCAGCACAGTAAGAGATCTACATACTTTGTATACGGAAGACAGAGAGTTCAACAGCGGGCCTATTTTGTCTTTTGTTTCACTTCTTTGTTAGCATATGGAAAAAAGTACCATGTGGACGAACTGAAGCAGTGGGCAGGCTTTGAATTCCAGGCAATAAGAACACATAATCACAATTTGAGAGTGAGAATTTCTCCAAGACTTGTGGAAAAGTATAAGAATATATTGGTCCTGAGAGATTGTGAAACACCTGATGATTTTGGTGAATAGTACAGAGAATATACGTATGTTGCAGCATAACATGTAAATGGTGGGTTTTTGACAACTTTTGAAGACATGGTGAACTTCACTCTACAGAATGCTCCTCAGTATGATGTGGTATATCAACTTGTAAATGTCTGTGAAACATTTCAAGCATTACGTGCTGACTGTGAACGAGGATTCAGACTCATGAACACTATCAAATCTAAATCGAGGGATAGACTGCATGAGAATCACTTGGATATGCTGATGAGGATAAAGTTCTTCCTCTTAAAGTTGATCTTGATAGAGTTTATCAGCAGGGGAAGAATGGCAAAAGACCAGAGAGAGAAGCAAATATGTAACACATCTAGTGACAGCACTTGACCTGTCTGAGCCGCCCTTTTTCATAGTCTGTGTTCGGCGTGGATGTGCACATTTCACACACTGCCTTTTAGCAGGGCCATTAATCATTAGGTCACACATCAAATTATAACTGTGTTATGTAATTGCCAGTTTGCTAAATGTATATAATATTGTATAGTCTTCCAACATTCCCCTTCCAAATGAGCAGTGCTCCAATCGAACATATTCAGTTAAATCTTATTGCGGGCAAACGTCTGAGTCCTGTCCTTTTCTATACTTGGGGTATATGTGCAACTAGAGTAAAACAATTCACGTTTTGATGGTCTGCATCCACATTGCAAAACTGCCTCAAGACCCTGTTAAATAGAGCAATATGTATGAAATGCATGTGTTTTCATCTTCATTGTGAAAAAATAGTTTTAAGCGCCGCTTGCCACAGATTTATTTACTCTCGTGCTGAGCCCGCATGCCTGGTGCATATAGTCTTCGCTGCAGTGCACAGAGATCTTGCACTGCTGCACAGAGAGTAAATACAATTAGAGGGAACATTGATGGGGTCTGCCACAGGTCACTGTCACCTGAAGTTAATTCCCTACTCTGTAAAGTAAAAACCATGTAGAGATTTCTTAGCATTGTTGATTTCAGTGAAAATATGTTTAATGTGTCTGTACAACAGCAGATTTAAATATTAAGCTTCAAATGAGAGAAGACTGTGCAAGACTCGCCTCACATACACACTCCTAGTCTCTGGACTACAGCTGGAACAGGCTGGGTGGTTCTTAAACTTAGACTAGCACAACAACTGTAACTGAAAGGAACACAAATGTTAACAGACAGACAGGATAATATGACCTTCTAGTGGAAATCTAACTACATCCAAGAATGAATGTCCCAGCTTCCCTTCTAACTTGCTCTTTGAGCCTGCTGAGATTGTGCTCAGAGATGTTTATGCTATACTTAGTCTACTATTCTTTAGTGTGTCAGTGAATTATGTACTGGTGCATCTATAAGCGACCAGCACTGCACATTACTCATATATATCTGCAGATTTGAGTGTGATAACCTCTCAAGATTGCTCTATGTTCTTTGCTTCGTTGATTTATTATGTCAGAGGAATCTGAAATTGTTTATGGCTGAGAGGAATCGTTACATTAGAGAGTAGGAGATTGCAAATGAGGATCACCTGGAGGCTTCATGCATGTTCGTGTAGACTATGGTTTAACATGGTAAACTGGACAAATGGCATGCACACCTTGCAACTACTTCCAAACAATCAGGTACTCTACTTTTAAAAGTCTGGACATATCATGTCCAATGCTGTCAATGGTTCAATTGTGTACAGATTGAATGGATGGAAAAGTGACAAGGTAGTCTAAGCAGTTATTACATATTAATTATTACAGAGTCTACCCTCCACCGCCATGAGAGAGCATTCTCTGGAGGGTCTCGCAAGTCACAATGCTAGAAAAGGACAGCAAGGGAGGTGGTCTGGTTTGCTTCATTTGGGATAGGTGCTCAAGAGTGCTGAACCCCTGTAAAATTCCCTACACTGATGAACTTTCAGAAAACAGGCCAGCCATGCAAAATGCGGATTGCACACTTTGACCACTGTTACTGCTACTTTAAAACAGAAGCATGACCCATGGAGTCACAGTCTGCTAGTGATAACAGATTCCTCAGTACAAGTTGTGCACAACCGCAAGGTTTAAAAGTAGATCTCAGCTCATAAATGATCATGACCAATGCTGTCTTTGTTCTATAAGACACCAGAAGCATTATTTGAAGAGAGTAAACCGCTGAGCGAAAAGAAGTGGGATCAAGGGAAGGTTCATTTTGAATGGGTGAACCTTAATCCAGCTAAATTTACCGCGACCCGTAACGCAGCACAGGCGCTGCCATCACTCTGACCTGTCTCATTGCATCCTGCTCTTCTGCAGCCCGCCCGCCCCCAGCCGCCCGACCCCTTCAGCCACCTTGGAGGTCCGGCCGCTGTGTGGAGTGTGGGCGTGGCACAAGGACCACAGATCCCAGCAGCGCTAGCGGCGCATACCGAGACCTTTGCGCGCTAGGAGGCGCATAAAATCAGCGTCACCCCGACCGAGGGGGTGAACCTTAATCCAGCTAAATTTACCGCGACCCGTAACGCAGCACAGGCGCTGCCATCACTCTGACCTGTCTCATTGCATCCTGCTCTTCTGCAGCCCGCCCGCCCCCAGCCGCCCGACCCCTTCAGCCACCTTGGAGGTCCGGCCGCTGTGTGGAGTGTGGGCGTGGCACAAGGACCACAGATCCCAGCAGCGCTAGCGGCGCATACCGAGACCTTTGCGCGCCAGGAGGCGCATAAAATCAGCGTCACCCCGACCGAGGGGGTGAACCTTAATCCAGCTAAATTTACCGCGACCCGTAACGCAGCACAGGCGCTGCCATCACTCTGACCTGTCTCATTGCATCCTGCTCTTCTGCAGCCCGCCCGCCCCCAGCCGCCCGACCCCTTCAGCCACCTTGGAGGTCCGGCCGCTGTGTGGAGTGTGGGCGTGGCACAAGGACCACAGATCCCAGCAGCACTAGCGGCGCATACCGAGACCTTTGCGCGCCAGGAGGCGCATAAAATCAGCGTCACCCCGACCGAGGGGGTGAACCTTAATCCAGCTAAATTTACCGCGACCCGTAACGCAGCACAGGCGCTGCCATCACTCTGACCTGTCTCATTGCATCCTGCTCTTCTGCAGCCCGCCCGCCCCCAGCCGCCCGACCCCTTCAGCCACCTTGGAGGTCCGGCCGCTGTGTGGAGTGTGGGCGTGGCACAAGGACCACAGATCCCAGCAGCGCTAGCGGCGCATACCGAGACCTTTGCGCGCCAGGAGGCGCATAAAATCAGCGTCACCCCGACCGAGGGGGTGAACCTTAATCCAGCTAAATTTACCGCGACCCGTAACGCAGCACAGGCGCTGCCATCACTCTGACCTGTCTCATTGCATCCTGCTCTTCTGCAGCCCGCCCGCCCCCAGCCGCCCGACCCCTTCAGCCACCTTGGAGGTCCGGCCGCTGTGTGGAGTGTGGGCGTGGCACAAGGACCACAGATCCCAGCAGCGCTAGCGGCGCATACCGAGACCTTTGCGCGCCAGGAGGCGCATAAAAACAGCGTCACCCCCGCCTCGCGGGACGCGAGCGGGACGCCGGGCGAAGCCCGGGCCAAGGGCGGGCCCGTTTCAGCCCGTTACAGACTGTGCAGGACTGGACTGGGCCACGGTATTTCCATTTACAGTTATACATCATCTTTTTCTGTGATACATCGTTGAATATTCCCATTGTATTAGCCCCATATACATCTGAAGCTTTGTAGCACTCGAACCCATTTAACCATGAATAAACGGACTAGAAGTAAAAAGACCTCCAGCCTAACTGACATCACCGGCCCACTAGACCTATTCATCACTAAGACTCATGAGGTCATTGACAATAGTATACAGATACTACAACGCAGGGTATCCCATGAATTAGAGGTTGCAAGAAGGTCGTCCATGGGGCCTCTGGCCTCTGTACAAACTCCTCAAAAGGGTCCAACTGCCCCCCTGCTCAAGCAGGTAGACAATACGAATGTACTAATTCATACAGTCCCAAATAGCGTTGATTTATCCGCTACCCAACTCTCTCTGGGGTCCAATTCCTGCGAGGACTTGGAAACTACACCAGACCTACAATTTTCCCAAAACGAACAGGATAGCGTAGACATTGTAGATCTCGACCCCACGGGAAATCGGGAGGGTGCCATAGCAAAGAGGTCAAACATAAATACGGATAAGACCCCACATGAGACAGCATCAGTTCTGCAAAACACCAAGACCTCTCTTAAATCCACCACTGACATCATTCTGCCAGGGCAACTAACTTCTATTAATAACGGCGCTGATTGCACAGCGACACCCCATGACCCCTGCCCTAGAGAGCTGTTAGGGACACAAACATTGGGTGTTGACATACAGAAACCATGCTCTGCATGCATAACATTACACGACTTTATTACAAATAGTATGGGGCGATTGTTCAAACATCACTTGCAACCCCTAGAGAAGAGCATTATGATTATAGAGAAACAACTAGCCAAATTAAATGCCCCAGCATTTAAGCAAAACACACTGGGTACGCTTGCTAAGGGCCCTGGGATTGTAAATAACACAAACACGCAGGTCCAACGCCCAACCCCACCAGGCATTCAGCCCAAGCCTCATCCGCCTAAAAGAGCTGTTAATCCAGAAACTCAAAAAACTGACAGGCAAAACACACAAACCACCTCAAATCCCGTGACAACAGAAGGGATGGGAAAACGGAAAGGCCCTATCGAGAACTCCCAAAAAACTCCAGCTCCTGCGGAGTCCACTAGCCAAATAGTAAAACAAAAGGACACCCTACCAACATCTCAAAAAACCCAACCATCTCAGTCACAAGCTAATGAGAGGAGGGCTCCAAGGTATAGACGTCCGATACATCTCCCGCCTGAGGCGACCCCGTACACTGTCATACTTACAGGGGTCACAGAGCTGGCTGATGGTACGGATGAACCCCCCTGGTCCCTCCGAAACAAGGTACTACAGTGGCTAAGCCAAAACAGACCTCTTCACCCATACAACCATGGCAGAATTGTATCCATGAGGAGAGTGTTCTGGATTGGCGAAACCAAAAAAACTCTAAAGGGCGATTGTATCGTACTTAATTGTGAGGACCCCGATACAGCCGATTATATCTCCTCATGGCCAGCTTTAGAAAAAAGGGGGGGCGTTGATGTACAACGTCTTTCCTTCTTTTACCCCCCTCTAAATATCCCTAATTATGGCGACCCAAACAGTTGGGAGGAAGCACAGGATTGGACTTGGACACAGGTGGGGCATTATAATGGAAACAGAAATAGGAACAGGAACAGTAAAAAGCATTGGAATGGACGGTGGGACAATCATCCCTGGCCATTGAGAAGAGAGAACGCACACCCTGATTACTGGAGGGGGGTCCCCATGAGGAATAGGTATGATTGCTTGGACATGGTCGATTGACCAATAATGACAACAAACCCCAAAATTACAAATCTAGGCACTCCTGTAGAAACCTCTAATAGTGAAGAGCAGTTTGTCACTGTTAACAGACCACCAGTAGGGTATACGCCTGATCCTCTTCTATGGAACACACTTCGTACCCCCACAACCCCACAGATTTCTATCCAAATACACAGGGAGCAAGGACTAAATTTAGAGGGCATAGAGAGCCCAACCCCCCAGGTAGTGGCAACAGAACCCAGCCGACATAAATTAAACTTGAAAATTACCTCCTGGAATATTGCAGGGCTGAGTAACAAAGCAAGGGCCCACCCGTTCCTATCATTCATGGCAAAACAGGATATAGTATGCTTACAGGAATGTTGGGACCAGGAGGAAACCCATATTGAGGGTTTTAGCACCCACTACATCCCGGCGATACAGGGTAACCGAGGCAGAGGGTCGGGGGGCCTATGCATCTTTACCTCCAATTTGAGTAATACAAAACTATCTACATATGCGCCGAGTGGATCCAATGTAGAGGTGGCTAGATCCTTGCAAGGACTTATAGTCAAAGCAAAGGGGTGGTCCCTCTTCTTGGTGAATATATACATAAACGTGCCCAAAGTAGAGCCCAAAGCCTTAATAGCGGAGCTTAATGCAATGCTCTTGATGGGTGACCAGAACGCAGACTGCATCCTGGTAGTAGGAGATTATAACTGCCACCTGTGCCCCTATAGCGCCACAAAAAATTGCGGAATTTATAATTTAAGAGGGGACCCCACCACACATTTCGAACATTCCATTATTGGGAATATGCTTAATCAACTAATGCATGACTGGGACATGGGGTTCGCAAATGAACTTTGTGAGCCTTATGTAGCCTTCCAGACAACATTCTTTGGGCGGGGGTCAGGTACCACAATTGACTACATCCTAGTGACCAATAAGAACCAGGGTTGCCTGGGGGTTTTCAATACGGAAGATTTGGCATTAAGCGACCACTTCCCGATCAGCACCACAATTTCTATTGAGAAAGACGAGTGCCCCGAGCTAAGCATACCGAGTATCCTTCATGGTCACTCGGTGTCACTGGCAAGAAAGAACGGGTATGCTATAAAGTGGGGAAAAATCGATGCTACAACCTTTCTAAAAGACCTAGTGCAGAAAGAAATGAACCAATTCATGGTCTGCCTAGAATCTAATACCACTCCTCAGCAAATTATAGTGGCATATGGAAGCATAATTGCCACTATAAATGATAAACTAACAAAAAAATTAAAGAGAGGTATAGCAAAGAGAGAACATGGCTGGTTTAATCCCGCCTGCTCTAAAGCCCACAAAGACCTATTACAGGCTCTAAAGACACTTCCCAAGGATAACAGTGCGATTAAGCAAGCAAGACGTGTCTATAAGCAGACGCTACGTGAACGACAGGATGAACTCAAAAATCAGGCCTGGGAAGCTTTAGTAAAGGCAAGCTCCACAAGGGACAATGTCTCTTTTTGGAAGGAAATTAACGCTCCTTTCTTTTCCTCGGACAACAAGGCAGATTCGATGGAGATAGCCATAATGGAAGACGCCTGGGTTGATTATTTTACCTCCTTATATAAAAAAGAGGCAATAAATATGACCCCAGAACATAACATCCATAATAGGAAGAAACCACAACCGGCGATTCAAGATAGCTTCCCTCTAAATATAGTTTTTACCCCTGCTGAGGTTGAATTAGCAATCTCACAGAGCGCAAATTTAAAAGCTCCCGGCCCAGATGGAGTCCCCATTGACTTATTTAAAGTCAATGTAGAACTGTGGGCTCCATTATTAGCAAATGTACTAAATGCGTATAGCACAATGGGATTTCCTGACTCATGGCATGAAGCCATAATCATTCCAATATTTAAAAAGGGGAACAGACAGGACCCAAAATGCTACCGCCCCATTTCCCTGCTGGATACATTAATGAAAGTGGCAGGCAGAATATTGCTAACTAAACTACAAACTTGGTCCAAAGACAAAGGGATTCTTTCCAAATTACAGTACGGCTTCAAAACTGGAGTTGGCACTGTAGAGCAGGGTTTAAATTTGAATTTAATAATAAACAAGTACATTAGTAAGAAGCAAGGGAATCTCTTCCTTACTTTCGTCGACTTATCCTCGGATTTTGACTGCCTCGATCATGCGGTGCTGTGGAAAACTCTGGCAAAGCTGGGAATAGATAAAAATATTCTACATTTCATACAGGAACTATACAGAGATGCGGGTGCAGCGGTTAGATACGGCAAAAATGGTGAGCGAACAAAAAAATTCCCTATAGCGAAGGGTGTTCGTCAGGGCTGCATCCTTGCGCCATTTCTTTTTAATTTATACATCAACGAGATAGCAGACGTTTTAAATGATCTTAAAGTTGATTATCCTAAAATAATTGGTACCCCAGTATCTTTATTATTGTATGCCGACGACGCTGTGATTATGGCTCGTACACAGCTAGGTCTTCAGAAAGCCATAACAGGTTTCTCATCTTTTATGACCACGAGAGGCTTAAAAATAAATGAGGGAAAAACATTTACAATGTCATGCTCCTTGCGAAAAAACATACCAGACTGCAAAACCTTTGTAAACAGCAGTAAGATAGCGATGACCAAAACCTTTTCCTATTTAGGAATTACATTTAATAACAAGGGAACATGGTCACCAGCAATAACCTCTAGGAACTTAGCCTTTGCCCGTACAATAGGCGCTCTTAAACACTTTGCTAAGAGACTGGGTAGGAAACCTGTGAACATATTACTGAAGATATATGCTGCTAAATGCGTGTCTACCGCCGTATATGGGGCAGGCATATGGGGCATAGCAGATAGCACACAGATCCAAACAGTGGAAAATGCTTTCCTTAGATATCTACTCTCAGTTCCTCGCTCCACGTCTATCACTGTGTGCCACAACGAACTGAACAGAGTCCATATTATAGACCTGATAAAAATAGCACCAGTAATGCTGTGGTTCAAGATTTGGACATGTGAGGATACAGGGTTCAATAGGGAAGTAATTAATGACTGTTTAAACTACTCTGCGTCTACCAAACAACCATGGCTAGCTTATGTGAAAAAGTTTTTTCTTTCTATTGGTAAACCAGATCTTTATTCAAACCCCACAACATGCTCACAAATATCAAAAAAATCTTTAAAAATGGCGTGTTTAGATTTACTGGCGGAACGAAGATGGTACTTAGACGGGCACAAATCCACCATAGTAGCTCATCGTAATATCTTACACGGTCCGGGTATCCATGCTTATTTAGCACCAATCTACTCGTGTTACCATAGAATGCTCCTGACCCGAATGAGGACGGAGTCGTTATATAGGCTTGTATCTTTCCCCATTACAAACAATTGGTCTGTAAATATGGAAAATTGCCCGTGTGATGACTTATCCAGACAGTCAAATTTACATTGTATATTCTTTTGTAAGTATTATGAGTGGGGGAGAAAAAGATACCTGTTACCATTGCTAAAGTCATGGGGTGTAAGAACCTGTAAAACCGCACTGTTTAGATTATATATGCTGCAAGATGAAGTTACCATAGTGACAGCGATAAAATTCCTGGCGTTTACCATAAAATGCAGGGGGTCTATGGGAAATGCATAGGACTTCTTGGACAAACATAAAATTGAAAATTCGTATTATAATGTTCCTAATAAACACCGAATAATACGTATACAGCAGTAGACTGTATGGACTCCAAGAGTCTTGTAAATGAATTTTAGAATCTTTATATATGCATATTTAATGAATTTGTTCTATTTTATCTATTTTATCCTGATGATATGTTTTATTGTAAGAAATTTTGTATATGAGAAAAGTCGTTTAGTCTGTTTTTTGTCTTGTATTTGTATGTCATGCTTTTATGGTTTTTTGTCAAAATACCGAATAAAGCTATCTTGAATTGAATTGAATGGGTTTCACCTAACACCTTCTTCTCTGGGCTGACAGATCAACCATATATAGAGCACAATTAATCAACATATATAGAACATGAGCAATTTTATCAGCAATCTGATTGAGATTAGATGATGTGCGTTCTGTATTTGTGCATAATCTGGTTTTGGTGTTATGATGAGATAAGTACTTTATTCACGTTAAAATGCAGTGATTTTATTGTCATGTGTGTGTTGATTTGTATGCCTTCCCCTTTAAATTGTGCACCTTTGTCTCCACCCTTGATTTATGTCTGCTCCTGTTTTGGGTGTTTGGACATATGTGACGGCAAAAGGGGCAACATTATTGAAAATTCTCAGTCTCTGGTTGATTATCCTATTGAAGTTCTTCGGTAACAGTCTTTTTTGTTGTCTTTTCTGTTTTTTGCATAAACCACAATCTCTTGGATGCCAAGATACCTTCGATTATTTCCGCTTTGCCCATAAAAACCCATGAGCCAGAGTTTCCAACTACAGTGCTTTCTTGTAACATTTTTAGTTGCTCTGCTACAATGAAAGAGGTCATAGGGCTGAGCCTCCCTGCACCTGATTTCATGAACAGTGTGTTGTCCAATGTCTATCAGTGCAGTACATTCGGACACTATAACACACCTTCTGCATTCAAATGCACAAATGGAGCTTTGGTATGAGGCTGAGTATGCCTGGCTTGGAAACACGCAGTAACTACCACAAGTCATTAAATTTTCACAAAGGAATATTTAGTAGCACAGAGACACTTTAATTTCAGCCCTCGAGCACTGCTTAACCTTTCAAAATCAGTTTTTCTAAAATTAAGTGTCTCCCTTTCTACGTTATGTAGTCTGCAGTTTTCCCTTTCGTTTCTTTCCTGCATGGAGGTTCCTTCGGTTGCTATAACCTGTGTAAGGTGCTAAGGCGTGGTGACATTAATGGCTTCCATACAATTAAGCGCCTCGAGGGAGCAGTGTGACAAGGCTGTCTTTTTTATGCGAGATTGGTGACTTTTCTTACACATGTTTCACCCTTGCAACAGTCTATGGTTAGCATTGCAAACGAGCAGGAGACGAACAGCGATCCTGATTATGATATATTAAATAATATATCAACAAAAAGATAATTCATTTCTACTTAAAGTAACAGGCCCCTGGTCAGCTTCAGTTCTTTTGAGTAATAGGTTAACCCTTTCAGCCCCAAGCCCTTTTGCCAGCTACAGTTAAGCAATCCAAAACAACAGCCCGATATTATGAAATGTTATTTTTTTTTACAAATGTACCATGTTTTACTCCAAGCACATGTCTACACTTAGGGGCATATTATCAAGAACGGCAATAAAATTATTGCTGCTTTAGCGGCAGAAACCTGCTGCTAAAGCGGCGATAATGGGATTGATAATATGCCCTGGAGAATTCCAATAGAAGCCCATGTTCACACCAGAACATGGACTTCTATTGGAATTCTGAAGGGCATATTATCAATCCCATTATCCCCGCTTTAGCGGCTTTTTTCTGCCCCTAAAGCAGCGATTATTTTTAATGCAGCCCCTAATTTTGTGAAAATGGTGGGAATAAAACGACGACCTAGAAGAATATAGATTTCTAAGAGCTAGACAAAATGATGAATTTAAAGGGGTGTTATTTTTCTTCAAATTCGTTAATCGAGGATTCAAATAAATCAAATTAAAAAACAAATCTTTTTCATCAGCTATCCCTGCTTACCTCTCTGGTATATATATTTTCTTTCATATCGCTGGCAAGACTGGTTTTGACTCATTTTTGGGTTTCAATGAGCCTCCCAATCTGTGGATTTGGTGGTGGGAATTCTTGAGCATAAGTAGGTTGTAGAGGGTCTAATTTAGAACGATCCTCGGAGGAGAGAGCTGGGCCAGGTCTAAGACCCTGTTTGGGGTTGGTTGGCGGCTACAGCTGCTTCACAGGCTTTTGTCCGACTGGTTTCCATTTTTCACTGCTCCTCCAGGGTGCCCTCCTCCACCTTTTCATGACCGTGTATTGAATTTGTGGTTGATTTGTTTCTCTACGATTAATGTTATTGGTTTAGATATGCCACAAATTTTGCACTAACCTCATGGGCTGGATAATTAACTTACGCGTCCCTTTGCTGCTTGTATTTGTTGCTATTTTTGCTATTTAAAAAATAATAAAAATGTTTTTTAAAAAAAAGCTTTTGAAAGCTAGTAGATTTTATCCCACCAATGTGAACCAATGATGTTATCTCAGATAAGATCCAATGGAACACTCGTTCATTGCTGTTGGACTTGGCCCTTTTAGCAGGTTCACCCCTGAACTTTTTGTCTTTAATAATGACATGATGTTAGTTGATTTCTGATCTCTGCGCACTTTAGCACTGTGGCCCAGTGTAAAGTGCGTGCACTCTCTGAGTGCGTGTGGTGAGATTGGCCTGCCCTCCCATTGGAATGCATGGGGAATATGTGTGTCCATGGTAGTTCCTGATGTATGGGGAGTGCAGGGGCGAGTTTGGTATGTGCAAACTCGTGAGATTAAATGCTGCGTGATGATGTGCACAGATTTAATGTGTCTAGTGTAGAAGTGCCACTTTTAGAAGTTGGCATGTCTGTGCAGTGAATGTGAATTGACTGTCTGGCTTGTGATTGGCTGGAGCTGGCTGGCGTGCCTGGCTCCAGGAGTCAGGATGGGTCTGCCCGGTGGTGAATGGGAAGATCTGCATGTAGATGGCAGGGAGGAGTTGCACCTGGGACCTGAAAAGGGCTGGGCCTTCCCTTCACAATGCTGGCTCCACCCCCTGTGGTGTGTCTGATGGCCCTGGCCTATCCTGTGAATAGGGAGAGGGGCTGAGCAAAGCAAAGTGCTCAAGAACCAGTTGCATCTCGTTCGCCCCTTGCCTGTACCTTTGGAGACAAAGGAAATATGTGTATAAAAGAGGGGCTGTGACCCCATGGTTTTGTTCTTGTTCCTGACTTGAATCTACCAGGGGCGTGCTGCTGCTGCGGCCCAGGGGAAGGCCTGCCTCCCTGGGCCCTGCCCTGCCCCTGGATGCCTGATGGACTTCATTGGACCTTTTTACTTGATACTGACTTTGCCAAGGCTTGTTACAGCCTGCCCAGTGCCATGGGAACGCTTTGCTTTCTTTCCTTAAATTAGCGAGGGAGAGCCTGGGGGCCGAGCAGCGCGGCGCTGCAGCCCCCACCGAGGGAATCCCCTCGTAGGGATTGCCCCCTCGTTGTAGGCTTTTACGGGTGCCTATCCCACTTATGTGGAATTCCAGTGCGCATGTGCCCACCCTGCATCTTGCCATGTTTATTTCATGGTGCGCGTGTGCCACACCGTGACTTTGCCCGGATGCCTATCTTAATTATCGCGGGTGCCCAACCCGCTGTTTATTTTTATTTCAGAGGGAGCCTACCCCTCATGTGAGGTGCCAATTGCCGACGCCACCGGGGCCCGACTGGTTGTGGGCGGGGCCGCCGGACAGAAGCGGACGTGACGCCAACCATTGCTCTCGCGGGACTCCCATGTGGAAGGTAGAGCCCCCACGGTGGCGGCAGATAGAGGAAGCCTCTCGTCCCAGGAGGGGGTCCGGGTGAATCTGGGGTGATGGCCGAGGCCGCCAACGGCAGTGCGGGGTCCCCAGGAGTCCAGGGGAGCCCCGCTGGAGAAGTACTGCTGCATCCCAAAAGAAGGAGTTCCCGCCCGGATGAGCCGGTGAGTACAGCCGGCTGGGCGGAGCGAAGTGAAGACACCACGCTGGTGCCTCCCTCAGAGCAGCCCCGCTTGGCAGAGGGCTGCTCCAACGGTGGGGCATCTTTATTTCAAGAGCCAGATGGCTCCAAATGTTGCCCAGCTTTTCTTTTCCGAGCCTAGATGTCTCCAACAGTTGCCGATCAATGACGGAGCCAGTGCGCTCCAACCTGGGGGCAGAGTTTATTTACCAAGCCTCAGTGGGGCCCTGTTTATGTGAAAAGCCCGAGGGGCCCGTTCTGATCCTGTGCCCAAAGCCATATTGAGGCGCATTGTCGGCGTCCAGGCAGCCCCGCTTGTGTGAGGGCTACCCCACGACAGGGGACATAATTTGTTCTAGAGCCTAGAGGGCTCCCACCTTTGGCGCAATCCATTCTAAGGGCCAGTGAGAGCCCATGCCACAGTTTTCCTTTTACAGCTGCCCAGCAAGTAGTGGGCAGCTGCACTGTTTAGGTTCTTTCTTTCAGGGGACCTGTTCTTGGTGAATCTAGGAGTGAGACTCACTCCTTCGCACGACCTTGGCCTTCCACAGCTGCGCAGCACATAGTGCCAGCTGCAGCATTTAGGCCGCCAGTTTATTGTTCTCAGCTTCCCAGCAACTAGTGGGCAACTGCAACATTTAGGTTTTGGCGCAGTGGCACAACCTTGACTTCGCTGCCTAGGCGACAGCCCTGACTCTCTGGACATAAGGCATTTGAGCCCTCTTTTTAGATGGCCAGTTGGACAGGGGGATGGTTACTTTTCTAGGGTGCCAGGCCCTAATGTGATTTATGTGCTAATGTGATTTATGTACTAATGCTTTTGGGTGCTAGGCAATGTATGGTGTGTAGTATGTTTTGCGCACCCTGTTTGATACCTCTAGATATGGTTTATGCATAGGAGGTTGTTTTACCTATTTAGGTTTGTGTTAGGGAGATTATACTTCCCTGTGTGATTTACTCCCCTAGTGTAATTTTTACTTAGGTGGTGAGGGTCTAATGTATTTAGACTTGGGGAATATTGTGGCTGGTATGAGTTATGGTACAGGTTGACGCTGAGTATAGTGTCTGCCAGTGATTACTGGCTGTGTTATAAGTTCATATATATTCTTTTACTATTTATTTACCAAGTTCACTCAGTTCTAATTCTGACAGTGGCCCACGTGGCCCTGTCATGTGTAAATAATCCCTTGTAAATATTGCCCGTGCCAGTTGGCACAATGTATATTGTGTGATTACTATCTGATGTGTTTTGAGAATACAAAGGCTATTTTTGATATAACCTTGCGTGGCCTTCCTTTTGTGAGGGGCCTGGGATGTTGTGTCTGGTGGGTGCGTGCGTAAATGCTTTACACATTGCCTCCGGAATAAGCCTTACTGCTCCTGTCACTTTGCCAAGGGGGTGAGCTGGGGTTATTCTTGGTGTGTAACTCCCTTGCCCTGCCAAGAGTGGTGGTTTTTGCTTGGCTTTGCCTCAAGCCTCCGCCAACCAGAAATGCAATTTCTAACAATTGCCCTCCTGTAAATAATTATCACTTCAAGAGCTCATTTAGGCATGGGATATTGCAATATTACAATACGTGTCACTCCTTGTTGCAGGACTTATGGAGCAAAATAGCTTCGAAGGAGGAAATTGAATGAGAAATTCTCAATTTGCCAAAATACAATGTTTTCATACATCCGAATCGTTACATTATGTAATATTAGTCTGTTTATTATACGGTTTGAGAAATAACATTTCTGTCATGCTTATTGTTTGATCCTTGGAAAGAAAGGCTTCATGGCATTCTTAGTTTGAAGACATTTTGAGATATTGCAGATATTTGTTGTCTGGCGAGACTGGTGCTCTAAAGCGTCTCTTCTAGTGGACTCCATGTTCACATTTCTATTCCAAAAATAGCAAGCAGAAAACAATGATTTTGTTATGTTGTGTTGTTTCTAATTGTTTAATGCATGTGAAATTTGTAATTGCAATTACATTACATTGGTTTGAAAACATAGTAAACAACAGCAAAATAAATTACCTATATTTATTATAAGCTTATATGCAGTAACTTTCCCACCGTGCTTAGGGTGCCACACTTATTTAGGGAGCTTCCCCTAGTTGGTACCTGTGTCTCTCAAACTCCACTCCTTTGCAACAAATTCACTTCAAATAAGCCAATAGAAAATCATTAAATTCGTTCATGAAATGTTTGCCATCAAAAGGATAAAATGCTGAATATTGACAGTGAGGAAGAAAAAAATGGTTATAAATTGGTATGTGTTTAATAAGAGGATTTGATGTACTGATTAATCCATAGGTTTTTTTCCTAAATCACTTTAGTCAATTAAAGTGCATGTTTGTCGATGATTGTTAGGCCCCCTCTTGTAGAAGGGAGCACCCAGTTATCGATAGCATGAATGTAACTGTGCACTATACATTTAACTTTAATGGGTGTGAGGATGGTTACTTCTTAGCTTACCTTTCTACACCTTGCACCCTCAGTCCTTGTGCGCAGGTGCCCACCCTGCATCTTGCCATGTTTATTTTATGGTGCGCGTGTGCCACACCGTGACTTTGCCCGGATGCCTATCTTAATTATCGCGGGTGCCCAACCCGCTGTTTATTTTTATTTCCGAGGGAGCCTACCCCTCATGTGAGGTGCCAATTGCCGACGCCACCGGGGCCCGACTGGTTGTGGGCGGGGCCGCCGGACAGAAGCGGACGTGACGCCAACCAGTGCTCTCGCTGGACTCCCATGTGGAAGGTAGAGCCCCCACGGTGGCGGCAGATAGAGGAAGCCTCTCGTCCCAGGAGGGGGCCCGGGTGAATCTGGGGTGATGGCCGAGGCCGCCAACGGCAGTGCGGGGGTCCCCAGGAGTCCAGGGGAGCCCCGCTGGAGAAGTACTGCTGCATCCCGAAAGAAGGAGTTCCCGCCCGGATGAGCCGTTGAGTACAGCCGGCTGGGCGGAGCGAAGTGAAGACACCACGCTGGTGCCTCCCTCAGAGCAGCCCCGCTTGGCAGAGGGCTGCTCCAACGGTGGGGCATCTTTATTTCAAGAGCCAGATGGCTCCAAATGTTGCCCAGCTTTTCTTTTCCGAGCCTAGATGTCTCCAACAGTTGCCGATCAATGACGGAGCCAGTGTGCTCCAACCTGGGGGCAGAGTTTATTTACCAAGCCTCAGTGGGGCCCTGTTTATGTGAAAAGCCCGAGGGGCCCGTGCTGATCCTGTGCCTAAAGCCATATCGAGGCGCATTATCGGCGTCCAGGCAGCCCCGCTTGTGTGAGGGCTACCCCACGACAGGGGACATAATTTGTTCTAGAGCCTAGAGGGCTCCCACCTTTGGCGCAATCCATTCTAAGGGCCAGTGAGAGCCCATGCCACAGTTTTCCTTTTACAGCTGCCCAGCAAGTAGTGGGCAGCTGCACTGTTTAGGTTCTTTCTTTCAGGGGACCTGTTCTTGGTGAATCTAGGAGTGAGACTCACTCCTTCGCACGACCTTGGCCTTCCACAGCTGCGCAGCACATAGTGCCAGCTGCAGCATTTAGGCCGCCTGTTTATTGTTCTCAGCTTCCCAGCAACTAGTGGGCAACTGCAACATTTAGGTTTTGGCGCAGTGGCACAACCTTGACTTCGCTGCCTAGGCGACAGCCCTGACTCTCTG
Organism: Lissotriton vulgaris; assembly: GCF_964263255.1. Classification (NCBI taxonomy): domain Eukaryota; kingdom Metazoa; phylum Chordata; class Amphibia; order Caudata; family Salamandridae; genus Lissotriton; species Lissotriton vulgaris. The sequence goes on along the minus strand of NC_141696.1, from coordinate 976,134,044 downwards.
GACATAAGGCATTTGAGCCCTCTTTTTAGATGGCCAGTTGGACAGGGGGATGGTTACTTTTCTAGGGTGCCAGGCCCTAATGTGATTTATGTGCTAATGTGATTTATGTACTAATGCTTTTGGGTGCTAGGCAATGTATGGTGTGTAGTATGTTTTGCGCACCCTGTTTGATACCTCTAGATATGGTTTATGCATAGGAGGTTGTTTTACCTGTTTAGGTTTGTGTTAGGGAGATTATACTTCCCTGTGTGATTTACGCCCCTAGTGTAATTTTTACTTAGGTGGTGAGGGTCTAATTTATTTAGACTTGGGGAATATTGTGGCTGGTATGAGTTATGGTACAGGTTTACGCTGAGTATAGTGTCTGCCAGTGATTACTGGCTGTGTTATAAGTTCATATATATTCTTTTAGTATTTCTTTACCAAGTTCACTCAGTTCTAATTCTGACAGTGGCCCACGTGGCCCTGTCATGTGTAAATAATCCCTTGTAAATATTGCCTGTGCCAGTTGGCACAATGTATATTGTGTGATTACTATCTGATGTGTTTTGAGAATACAAAGGCTATTTTTGATATAACCTTGCGTGGCGTTCCTTTTGTGAGGGGCCTGGGATGTTGTGTCTGGTGGGTGCATGCGTAAATGCTTTACACATTGCCTCCGGAATAAGCCTTACTGCTCGTGTCACTTTGCCAAGGGGGTGAGCTGGGGTTATTCTTGGTGTGTAACTCCCTTGCCCTGCCAAGAGTGGTGGTTTTTGCTTGGCTTTGCCTCAAGCCTCCGCCAACCAGAAATGCAATTTCTAACAATTGCCCTCCTGTAAATAATTATCACTTTAAGAGCTCATTTAGGCATGGGATATTGCAATATTACAATACGTGTCACTCCTTGTTGCAGGACTTATGGAGCAAAATAGCTTCGAAGGAGGAAATTGAATGAGAAATTCTCAATTTGCCAAAATACAATGTTTTCATACATCCGAATCGTTACATTATGTAATATTAGTCTGTTTATTATACGGTTTGAGAAATAACGTTTCTGTCATGCTTATTGTTTGATCCTTGGAAAGAAAGGCTTCATGGCATTCTTAGTTTGAATACATTTTGAGATATTGCAGATATTTGTTGTCTGGCGAGACTGGTGCTCTAAAGCGTCTCTTCTAGTGGACTCCATGTTCACATTCCTATTCCAAAAATAGCAAGCAGAAAACAATGATTTCGTTATGTTGTGTTGTTTCTAATTGTTTAAGGCATGTAAAATTTGTAATTGCAATTACATTACATTGGTTTGAAAACATAGTAAACAGCAGCAAAATAAATTACCTATATTTATTATAAGCTTATATGCAGTAACTTTCCCACCGTGCTTAGGGTGCCACACTTATCTAGGGAGCTTCCCCTAGTTGGTACCTGTGTCTCTCAAAATCCACTCCTTTGCAACAAATTCACTTCAAATAAGCCAATAGAAAATCATTAAATTCGTTCATGAAATGTTTGCCATCAAAAGGATAAAATGCTGAATATTGACAGTGAGGAAGGAAAAACGGTTATAAATTGGCATGTGTTTAATAAGAGGATTTGATGTACTGATTAATCCATAGGTTTTTTCCCTAAATCACTTTAGTCAATTAAAGTGCATGTTTGTCGATGATTGTTAGGCCCCCTCTTGGATAAGGGAGCACCCAGTTATCGATAGCATAAATGTAACTGTGCACTATACATTTACCTTTAATGGGTGTGAGGATGGTTACTTCTTAGCTTACCTTTCTACACCTTGCACCCTCAGTCCTTGTTGAACATCTCATTATTAACTTTGAGCCCCACCCAATGAAACCAGATGAATCATATGGCCAGGCCATCAATCTTCTGTTGGCATTGAGAAAGAGCTAGAGTTTCCTCCTCTAGTCTATGAATAGCCTAGCAAGACCAGGGCAGGGCATTTTAGCATATTAAGCTTGGAGGCCATTTTGCAAAGCCTTCTTCTCAAGTCTAAGCTATGCCTGTGACTGATTTAATCCTAATGTACAACTTTGCGATCTTGAACAAAGTAGGAAGATTTAAATTAGCTAAATTATATAATTTCATGTTGCTTTTAATCATCCTAAAAAATGTGAAGCTGACCAAAAAAAGTATTGTTCCAATCAACCTTCAATAAAGAATATGATTAAATATCCAATACCTTCAATGCTTCTATAAATAAACCAGTGCGATGAATAACAAAAATGTTATTGTAATGAAAAAATTCCAGTAAGTTTGCAGGCAAATGTATTTCACTCAGGTTTAAGGTAGATCATCTTATTGCTTTCCTGCAGCTGCCCTGTGTTGCCCTCTGATCTCTCAAGTTTGATAATTATCCTCAATATGCCAAAATACATTGAGGCCCACTAATTAGACACAGGCATATATGCAAAATCATAAATTAAATAGCAACCTTTCACAATCGCGCACATTCAGGCTTACTGCATTATACCTGCACCAGTTCTTGAGTGTACAGACAGTGCTCTATGACTCTGTAATCCCATGATCATTCACATCCCAGTCACAACATTTTCTCCCTTGCAGGTAACTCTAAATCACATTATCTTTGACTCACTCACACTTACTCCTTACTATAGGCGTATACCCCCTCACGAATAGTGGAGCTTTGCTACTGTGCAGGCCCCCAACACCATAAAGTGGGACATTGCTGGAATACTTGAGATTAAGTCTATGGATGTTCTGTATAGTTTCTCGATCAGTCACAACATTCTTAAACTTGAAGATACTAAAAACCTGGCACAACTAAGACAGACTCCCTGTTTCAAGTGGGCAATGCAGAGGCATAGTAGCGTATATCTCGAAAAACTCAGAATACAAATCCTTTAAAAATCCTGTGAGGACTCCAACTTAAACACTCTATCTCCAGTTGAAAATTCACAATGAACATATATATGCTAATAGAACTGTCATGTATCTTGTCAATAGCTCCAAGGAAGGTGTGGAACAACCTGCTATCCTGCAAAACGTGCCCACTAGTTTGGGCTCAGCCTGTAAAACTCATTGGGTTTTGCTATCTAATATTAAAAAAGAACTCTTGCTAACCTTTGATCAGAACAATAAATTAGCCTTCCTTCTTGATCTCGCAACTGCTCGTAGCACCATTGATTACACCATACTGCTGAGTAGAATTTGTAATTTGCTGAACTAGATGAATCTGCCCTGTAATGGATCCCTTCCAACTTCTCTAACTGGCTCCAACAGGTTCACATAGACTCAAGCTAATTATTCTCACACAAAATGTCTTGCAGAATGCCACAGGAGTCACCCTTATCAAGCCTCCTTTTTATTTGTACTTACTGCTTCAACTCATTGAGCAGTGTCAGGTGCACTCAACCATATAATAACAGCACTAAATCCATTTCTATCTGGAAAGCAGGTTAGAAAACTGAAAAACCATCACCACATGCTTGGAACAGGATTTGCATTGGGTTAAAGAAAGTTCCCTTTGTTTGAATAGAGTCAAACCTGAGTCCCTAGATAGCACAGACGGCAACTCAATTACCAGCATAACAAGTCACCATTCTATGTGCTGCATCCAATGAACGTACAAGTTCTTTTACACCGTGGCTTCTCATTCTCTCCCCAAGTCAACACTGTGGTTAAAGGTATCAAATGCAAGGCTTCTCTTCACTAAAAATACTACCATGCCTTCAAACTAACAACCAGGCACAGTTGACAAGAATTGTAGTGATGAGGTGTTTAGATAAGTGTGACATAATTAACAGTTGGTTCAAGTTTAGGCAGTTTAATTGTGCTTTAAATAGACTATGTGTCACTATATTAAAGCAAAGTGTTTTAACAGGTGAGCTTCAGGGCTATAAGAATCATGCTGTGAATCACGTCAGTGTGGATTCTCTATTGCTATTTGTGACTTCTTTATTATTGCGATTAAACATTTGAGATATCACTATTTCATGACATGGAAGCATCACAGATAAAGAAGGCATATTTCCCTTTCTGATTCAACACCCTCAGCCACGAAGAGATCAAAACATGAAAGAAAAGAGGAGGAGGAGAGTATCAGCAAGCTAGTAAAGGAGACTTTGACTTCCTTGCAATAAAAAAAGATCAGCCTAAATCTTTTGAGGAGTTTACTGCTCCTATTGAAGACATTTCAGTATCAGGAAACCCTGACAGGGGGTGCAGTCTAATACCACAAAATGGCAGATGCCTGTTACCACCGCTGCTACAGCAGAGGACCCGAAATCTGCCTACATCGTTGCTGCTCCAAACAGCGTACCCGGCCGCACCTGAGGGGAAGGTTGGAGCAGCCGGCTGGCCCTGTGGATTGCCTGTGGGATTGAATCCAGGAGCTGCAGGAGCAGAAATCAGGGCTGTGACCACCTGGGCCCAGAGTTGAGTGCCCTGTGATGCGTACCATGTGACAGAGGACCACAAGGGGCCTGAAAGGGGTATACCCTCCTGCCCCTGATGTATAACAAGTGGGTGGAGACATCCTGGGTCTCCCAGCAGCTGCAGTGGGGAGTGCAGCTCTGCGTTGCACCCGGGACCACAAGGACGTGATGGAGGAGCCACGGCTCCCATAGAATACCTGAGCAAGCAGACATGAAGAACTTGTCGGCCATCACCCATAATTTGCGTGGGTGAGTGTTTGTGGTCCTCCTCCTCCCCAACTTCCCAGATGAGGAGACTGGAGTCACGTCAGGGGCACAAGCACTCTTTCATTTCCCTCCTGCATAACACCATTAGCAGAAACCACACTTGCTCAGGAGCTCTGGAGATGGCCGAGTGGACAGGCACATCCACTGTGACATGCAAACGTGCAACCAGTCTGGGCATGTCAATAGTCCATCCAATGATCTTGGGGTCACTCATCTGCCCTGAGGCTTTCACCAGTCCCAGCGTGAAGCAGGCGCAACCTCCGTCTTGGACTGAAAACAAGGCAGTTTGTGCCTTCCCAGATAAGTATTGGTTTTCCCTACGGCTCTGGGGGTAAGGCAGTGTTAGACCTGTCAGCTTCCGGGTGGTTTCCCCCTATTTTCTTTCTCTTTTTGCCTCACATTTCTTTTCCACCAATCCTTTTTATGTGGCCTTAGGTCTCCGAGTGCCTCACCACTGCTAATCAGTGCTGAGGCACAGATGCGCCTTCCTAAAATGGTAGGGTGGAAGAGTTTCCTAAGATGGACGCCTGCTAGAAATTACCTCAGAGCTCTGGCCCATAGGATAGCTTTAGGGGGTTCTAGAACCTTCCGGTCCACTCTAGTGACCTGGGCCTAGGCTATATAAGGGAGGACACTGGGCGGCCATTTTGTCATTACTGGGCTGGCTGGAGTGCAGACTACAGTTTCAGTGGGATTGTGTTTCAGGCTAATCTGACTGTTCCTAGGGACTTCAAGTTAGTTGGAAGTGCTGCCCTCCTTCTTGTTGATCTGGCCCTGCCTGTGAGAAGATTGTGAGTACCACGTCCCAGTGTGGCCACCCATCAAGAGGACTAATTTATGTCACCAGCTCGTGAGAGTGACCTTGCCCCAGCCCCAGAAACCTTGGAGGGTGGTGCTGTGGGCTAATAAGGCAACGCGGAATAAGGGACTTTGACCACGACCCCTGAAGTGAAGCGGGGTCTTAATCTTTGCCCTTGCTTGCTGTTTGGCCTTATTGTAGAGCGCTGAACTTGCCTGCGATGTATGCTGCCTAGTTCTCCCAGTACTGCATCTGGCGAAGCCCCCCTCTCTCTCTTTACGCCCTCTCTGAAGCACTGTGGTGCCGAGGCTGCCAGGCGACTCTGCGCCGCTGGCCTGGGTGCTGAGACAGGCCGAGCAGTTCCTGCGCCAGGCGTGAGGAGAAGGGGAGCGACGCAGGCTCAGAGAGAGACGATGGGCGGGGTTGCTTAACAACCAGAATCCCGCCTAGCGCGTTACCTCTCTCCGTCGAGCCGGAGCTCCTCGCTGGAGTGGAAGCTGCCGCTGCCCTTCAAAAGGCTGAGTTGACCCGCAGTTGACTCCTAGGTGGGTCGGGAGAGAGTGAGCAAGGAGGCCCCTACGCTGCAAGGCCTCTGGGGACTTCACATCGCGGCTCAGCTGCATCCCCTGCTCCGTCTCAGGCGAAGTGCCAAGTCCTGAGCAGGAAGAAGGGGGAAGATCGGCCCACAGACTTGCTCCCAGGACGGTGTAACAAAGGCGCCGGATGGGTGCAGAGGTATCTGGGGACCACACAGCAGAGCGTGGGGCTGAAGGATTGAAGCTTTGCAGGGAGGGGGAACTATAAGGGAACAGGGGAGTGCCAAGAACTAAGCCACTAAGATAATTCACTCTCTGATAACAACGTGACTAACCTGAATTAAAAGAGTGGGTTCCAGACTTTATTCCCCCTCGGAGGTAAAGCCTCCCTGAGCATTTTTCTTGCGCAAGAGTTAGAAAGAGACAGCGCACTCTGAATAAGAAACCGGTGTGACTCTAATCCAAATGCCTTTTCCAGCTTAATTCAAAACAATGCAAAAACCTGCTAAAACAGAATTTCATTTATTTACATGCTTGCTCCAAACGGTTACTCATATCTACTACAGTAATATTCAATGTACTTACCTGACTGGTTTAGACGACAACCTGTTTCAATTGGCCTATGTGTGATATACTTACCTGCTGAATGCCTAGCTGAATGTATTTAGATACCTGGTGCTTTGAGTTCTGTGAGAGAAAACGATGTACTGTCTAGTTAATGCAATTAATCCCCAAAATGAAATGTCCTAAGTCCTAATTTAATAAACATTGGAACCCTCATTCCTCCTTTTACAATACATAGAGATAAAGCCACTCTATTTTCTATTTAACCAAGACGGTGTGGTGTAATTTTTGGTGGGTTTGCACTGGGGTGTTGTAGTGAGTGTTGCGAAAATACATCACACTTGCCTCCTGGATTTAGTCCTCCTACTCTGCCCCATGCTACCCTAAGTGGGCCGGAAGTCCCGATTCCAACAGGCAGGTCTTCAGAAACTGCCATCTTCCAGAACAGAACACCTTTAGGCATTGCTTACTGGCCTGCGCCACTCATGTGATGGATATGTCTAGTTCACAGGACTGCACGCGCCACCACGGATCAGCCAGCAATACCTGCCAGTTCAGGGGAATGGCATTGGTGCTCCATATCTCCAGCAGCCCCTCGCTCCCCCCTACTGGGAGCATCATAAAAGACTGTGACAGGAAGCCTCAATATACCTTGTGAATAGGATGCTGTAGGACTGACAGGGTTCCCTCCTTAGCATTGCTGCCCACTGCATCTCACACCAAGGGTTGGGTGATGATCCCACCCTCATGGTGCCTACAATAATGCCCCATGTCTCGCCAGACTCCATGGAGATGAAACTGAACAAAATTGTCACAGCCATCGTGGACCTGTGGCGAGAAGTCCAGCACAAATTGAAACAGCCTTACAAACCTGTTAACCTACAATTGCAAAGACCTCGCCAACCAGGTCTCAGAGCTCTCTAACAAAGTACACTTTCTGGAAAATATAGTGGAAGAGGCGGAAGGCAGATCATGTTGCAGAAACCTATGCATAATTGGCTTCCCGGAGAGTGATGAGGGCAAGGACCCCACTTCCTTCTTTGAGACCTGGCTGTCCACCTCTGTAACGCTTACTGGACTGCCCTTCTTCTTCACAGTGGAATGGGCTAATCAAAGGCCTGTATGCCGGCCCACCCAGTGCCGTTTGTGGCCAAATTACTGTACTTCATTTGTCAAGCTGCTAGGCATTTGGGCCAAATCACCTGTGACAACGCACAGGTACTCCCCTTCCCGGACTACAAACTGGCAGTTCAGCATAAGTGGGCTTCCTTGATGGGGATGAAGAAAACACTTTGGGAAACCTGTCTCACTAATTCTCTGTTGTACCCTGCAAAGCTTAAAGTCATTGTGAACCAAAAGACCTACTCCTTCACAGAGCCCACTATGCCTGGCATTGTGTGGAGCAGAGAGGTTACAAACATGCAGAATTGGAAACCCTCACACCCTGTAAGGGCTTAACAAACCCCCAGAGCCAAATGCAAGAGACACTGTTTACAGGGGAGGATGAAATCCACTACCAGAGCGGCCAGACCGGTGCAGCCCTGGCCCTGGCTGCGCTGACCAGTAGCCGGAGTGGGGGGGGGGGGGGGGTATTCATGCAACTGATGAATCAGAAGCATCTTATTTCAAACACGAGTCGAACAATTCGTGGTCCAGTGACACCATGGTATTGCGCCCCAACATTAGCAGATGATATTGCTTAACCACAAAAGAGTCCCTTACAACTTCATGTGACTAGGAACAGTGGCTACCAAGAGGTGCAGATGGGAACCGGTCTCATGTCACCTTTATCGACCTGCCTGTCAAGGGCATGTGCTCTGGTGGTAGGTGTCTGCGCTGTGCCTGCTGGTGCCTGTCAAATGTATGAGGAGGTAATCCAGACGGGAACAACCCACCACTATGTAACTCTGTATACTCCTGTGGCCGGGGCCTCCCTAGACGAGTCTGGCTGCTTACATGCATCTTGCACTACTGATATCTATGGGATGCACCATCTTTCAGATCACATTCCGCAAATGCAAGATCGGCCACATTTGCAATAGGCCCCCCAGTTTTTTTCCAAACTGAGAGCTCAAAGGCTAATGGAGTGCTGCACTATGGGCCCGTATTAATTAAGCATTGTGTTAACTGCTTGGGCATCCAGATGTGGACCTGCCACCCTCTGAGTAGGAGTTGGAGAGTATGTTTTCTTTCTACATTCAAACCTCTAACCACATCCACATTGTGACATGTCTCTGGACTACCCATAAGTCTGCATCCTCTATGATCAGAATACCACTTGTGCCTACATTCTTCTGCCCATGGATCAAGCAACTGGGTGCACAAGGAGCCTTCTTGCAAGAAAATCGCATAGCCAAGGGGGGAGATCTCAGACTCCAAAACCTCTGAAGGGGTTGATACTTTAGTACAACCTACTCGTTTGGATTCGGTGGACAGTACTTTTTTAAAGTATTGGTGTTGAGACCGACCCAGAGGATCAATATGTATTTGTTGAAGGCATGCCGGATGGCAACATTTTATTGCTGGGTCTTTTATACTTACAGAATGTAATGCACCCACAGATTTTGGCACACATATCATTACTCTTGATTAGATGGTCCAACATACCCTGAATTATAGAGATAGATTTTAACTGTGTTCTGGACGCTGTACTGGACAGCTTGGACACCCCTCTTCCTCTACAACGTGCGCAGCGACATATTTGTCACAAGAGATCTCACTGTCACAACAGATATCACTGCATCCGACTAATATAGAATACTCTGTTTATTCCTTGCCACACAATGTCCATAAGGCTTCACTGCTTTTTTCTTTGCTACACAACTCAAAGTCACCGATACAGAGTACCTAGGGAAGACCCAGTCAGATCATAACCCACTTATCATACATCTCACATGGGGAGAGACTACTATACTGGTACCCACCTGGTGATTACAGCCTACAGCACTAGTGTTCCATGAAACAACTTTAAAAATCATTGCCAATTACACAGCTGAGAACAGTAGCACAGCTACCATGCGCCCATGAGAGTAGAATGCTTTAAAAATAGTGGTGTAGACATTCCTATGGGATGGGAGACTTCCAGTGTAGCACTTGCAACACTGCAACGCAATCAATACAATGGAGGCATATCCCTACCAGATCTCAGAGCATACTACTGGACGGCTCACTTGATTGCGGTGAACGAATAGGAACATTTGCAGGGTGACCACCCCACATACCCATTGGAAAGCACGCAATTTGACAAATGCCCACACACACACTACCTCTATGGTCGGAAGGGAACAGCGCAACTTTTGATGGCCACACAAGTGGTGATAACAGCGTGGAAGAAAGAGAAAAGGCAAATGAAGTGGGACAACCGAGTTACAAGGGTAACCCCTCTTTGAGTGTGGGGACTTAAAGAATTCATGAAACTGACTGGATTTGGAGGATGGAATTTGCTGGGGATCGCACACATCCAAGACATATTAGACCGTACTGAACTCGTGACATTTTCCTTCCTCCAGACAGAGTATGACATGCACCAGACACAATACTATAAAGACCTGCAGCTAGCACATGCTTGGAGGGCAAAGGGTATAGACGTAGACAATCTCCCCGAATATGCCCCTTTAGAGGGACGACTCTTGATAGGTGAAATAAGGAAAAGGCAGTCTCCTAGACGTACTGAACCATAATAAATAATAAACCGGACTCTAACAAAATTGAGAGCGAAATGGGAGGTAGAACTAGGTGAGATTGGCGACAAGGACTAGGAAATTGCACTGATGCACCCTCTGGAGGTGGCTGTTAAGTCCTGTCTTAGACTGATTCAATTTAAATACCTGCATAGGATATATTATGATATAGCTCAACTGCACCTCATGGGGGGGCTTACACACCCAACTGCCTTAGATGCAACATGACCAATGGTACTTATTTCCATACGATATGGAAATGCCAACACATACAGAAATATTGGGCAACCCTACTGATGGAGTTAGATGACATACTAGAGGATAAGATACCCCTGAACCCCAAGTTTGTTTTGCTGGGTATACATACAGAAGTTGATGGGACTTGGCACGCAAATGGGGAACAGCACAAAGCCCCTCAATGGATGAGGGGAGGAAGGGAAGGGACATGTATATCCAGGGGAGAAAATGATGTATATAGCCTGTGGCTGTCCCAAAAAGTTCCAGAAAATATGGAAACCATGGATAAAACATTACGGTCTCCTGATAGAGGACTCGCAGTGAACCCCCGGGGCTGGGGGGGTGGCCGGGAGGGGGGGAGGTTTGGGAGGGAGCGGCCTGAAAGACAAGGGAATTGAGTTGCTATCTCTGAAAACGTATTTGTTACTGTCATATGTATTGCTGCCGTTGAACATCAATATCAATGCAATGCTGAAAAAGATTTAGTTTTTTTAATCTCCATGGTATCTGTACTAAAATCAAGAAAAAAGGCAATAAAAACATTTATAAAAAAATAAAAATAGTGGTGTAGGGATATTGCATGTATACCATTATCAGGGCACAAGACACCCTCAGCTGTTAACTGTACCAGGTGGAGACCTATTTGGTGGGCTTGGAGCAGGCTGCACTGCAAGATAACTCTGCTCTGGATGAACTGACGGAGGCCAGAGGTAGTCACCCCCAATGGCTTGACTCACTGCAGTGTAAAGACTATAAAGTGTATCTAGCCAATAAGCATGCAGAAGGAGACAAACCAGGCCATCTACTGGCGTGGCTACTCAGCTGTGAATTGGACATTGAACCAAGACCACCATCGCCATCCCTCTCAACTCTGTTGCAGCTACTCAGGATGTGATTCATAAAGCATTCTGCACACATTACTAGGCGTTATACAACTCTGTACCAGTCCAATAATCATCCAGTATTATGGAATTCCTACCCACTGTCACAATGTAGAGGTTGACCATGGAGCAAAGTGATGCACTGAACAGCCCCATCACAAAGCAAGACATTAATGGGGTCAAACATGATCCCCCCACAAGCAAAACACTGGAGCTAAATGGGCTCACTATTCAATTTTACAAAAGATACAAATCCCTACTGGCCCCTAAGCTTGTTGAATCGTACTCTGCCACTCTTTCCACCGGCCACCTACCCCACCCATGTGAGAGGCACTACTGGATTTGCTCCTAAAGCTGAGATGCAACTCCGTTGAGGTTTCCTTCTACAGACATGGATCTGGGGCGAGAAGGGCGCACTTTGGACTAACTCCATCGTGTACTGGGGTCGGAATATCGACGATTGCCTGCTCCTCTGGTCAGGCTCACAGGGAGAACTAGACAATTTTTGCAAACACCTCAACTCAAACGACATGGACATGAGGTTCACCTGTTCCCAGAGCACAACCAAGATCACATTCCTTGATCTAGAACTCTACGTCAAAGATAATACTCTGCAAAGCAAGCTATATCGCAAAGAAACGGTCTGCAATGCAATCCTCCATGCAGATAGTTCACACCCAGCACACCAGTTAGATTCCATTCCCTAAGGCGAACTAGTTAGAGCACGCAGGAACTGTAGTGACAACACAGACTTTCTCAATTGCATATCGGACATGGAAGAGAGATTCTCCAAATGAGGCTACAAACCTAATCTCATCAATAAAGCCATTTCCAGAATAAAGAAACATGAGAGGGCTAGGACTTTACAACCTAAGACCCACAAACCACCCACCAACCCACAAACTAGGTTAATTATAGACTACAATGAAATGAGTGTGGTAATTAGAAAGAGCCTCACGAAGCACTGGCACATCCTACGAGCAGATAAATCACTCACTAAAAACATCACCACCAGACCACTCATTACATACAGACGTGGGAGGACTCTCAGAAACAGACTAAGTCCCACTATGCCCCACACCGCTAGCACCACAACGTGGCTCACTGCACACACCAAGGGTTTCCACAAATGTGGTAATTGTGGGGTATGCAAATGGGCAAGAAATGGAGTCAAAAGATTTGAGGGTTGCAACGACAGGCAGCATGAGACTAATCTGAACATTAACTGCAACACCAAATTTGTGGTGTACAATGCACCTGCGGTAGCCAATATGTTGGCAGCAACATCAGGACTGTGAAATAACGCATCAGCGAACATGCCAGAGCGATCCACCAACAGGATGCCAGATATCATGTGGCTCTACACATGGCGTCATGTCCCGCACAAGGTTCTCACAAGAGTTTCTCTTTCTTTGGCATTGAGGTCGCCCAACCCAACATAAGGGGAGGTAACCGCGAACTCAGACTCAGACAACTAGAGGCGACATGGATCATGCACCTGCACACCGTGGAACACGGCCAAAACTCCGACCATGAATTACATTACTTCCTAGGCAGCTAGACACTGCTTTGACACACCGCAGCATCAGTTTTGCTTGGGTGCATCCCATTGGTGAACTTTTCACCCAGACTATTGCTTACATAATGGGTTTCTGTCCTCCTGGGTACCCATATTTTGGTAAATGTACTCCCCCCTTTTCCATACCCTCATCTGTTCTACCATCTACCACTCTATACCATCTGTTTGACTAACTTTATGATTGAATGTATTTCGTTGCAATTACTTTGCCACCCTTGTGTATGGATTTGATACCCAATGGTAAAGCTTTATGCTATTTTGATTTCTCAATCATCAGTAATAGGCTGCTGTAATATATTATGTTTTGCCTTTTCCCACATAACAGTTAGCGGTCCAGTCTTTTTCCGATATTCGGTTCTTAAGCTAACTTCTGGCCACAGCTCAGTCTCCGATTCACTCCTTCGGCGAGACGAGCAACGACTTGGACCCTGCACCATCAGGTACTAACCATCTACAGCATGTGAGGTGCGGAGACCATTTTTTATAGATTCCCTAGCAGATTTATTCTATCCATACCCCCAATTCCTGTTTTCTTTACAGGCTCCACACTCCCACGGATGTACCCGCCCGTTTGATCCAACCATTACCTGACGGCCACACTACTGCTGTCTCGACACCCGTACACCGGGTTGGAATTATCTCCGGTCTTTCAGTAAGATTCCATTCACACGCGGTACTTTAATGTTTTTCCGCGGGTGCTACAGCATTTTACATACGTTCTACACTTACTGACGACGAGTTCCTTCTCCCCCTTTTTCTCCCGCCCTCCTTCTTCTTTTTTTCTCCTTTTCCGCCCTCACATGCCTGTTCTACGTGATTTAAGGTAAAGGCTTCCCTAATGCAGGCTCGGTAGTTTCACATTTTTACCCAAGCATGCTTTTGCCACCCCGCACTCAATAGCGGTATTTCACTCGACTCTCTGGCCGTCTTTTTTTCATTTATAGTTCTTCCTAGTACTACCTTAGCCATTTGTAATAATGTCAGTAGCTTCTATTTATAACCTGTACAGTGATGCATGGCACAACGTGTTGATCCCTTTGTTGATAATACTAGGCAACATCGGACAGCCATTTTACAGCTAGTCATGAGCATGTAATATATCAGTTTGCTGGTCCCTGACCTTTTCAATACACCTCAGGATCTGTTTTTAATGTTGCACTTTTCTGCACTCCTGCTCTCACAAATGCACTTTATTACGGGAATAATGTGTTAATCTGAGACCATTTATGTGACTATTCGCCGCATATTGTGTATATTGGGTACTGTGATTCGATGGTTGCTCTTATTCCTTGAGAGGCACTACCGGTTGTATTCACTCCAAGCGAATCATGCTTTGGGTCTCTGTCAAACTGCCATATTCCTTGAGAAAAACTACACATGTATGCTTTCCAATCGAATTGCGCTATTTCTGCTATGTCCTCTCTTTTTACCCTTTTGACCACATTCAACTCCCAATCAATAAGGCCAGGTTGCTTTTTAGGGCCTGGTCTCTCCATGTCCCCCCCTCCCCCCCTCATTTCATATGTAGGTCTCTATAGGGTTTTCACGCTAAGAATGGTGTTGCAATAGCCACCCCACTTAAGTCACTTCATGTATTACCATTTGAAATTGTGTTAACGGCTATTTGCTTTCAAATTGTGTGTTTTTTCATATTATATTGTTTCCAGCCCTGAAGAGTCACAGGCATTGACCTGTTGACGAAACACGTGTCAGCTGGCGTTGTTTTCTTCATGAACATCTTCACAAAAACAATCCTTAAGAAACCTACCGGTGTCGACTGTATCATATTTCCAACATTGTATCAACTATTGAATGTACACGTGTGCCCAGGATATGTTCATGTTCAGGTTTCCTTCTACAGACAGCTGTCCATTTTGAGTATCTATTACTACAGACACAGTTGATGGACCATGTGCCGATGTTTGTGGACACCAACCAAAATGGATTTATATCAGGCAGATACATGACTCTTAATATATCAGCTGCCTGTACAGATTGCTGGAGGAAGCTGCCTAGTTCTTCACCTCAGAAAAACTATTCAATATCCTACACTGGGAATACATGTTTGTGGTCTTCTAAAAAGTTTTTTTTTGGGACATGATGCTTAAGATACTCAGGCTCCTATACACAGAGCCCATGGCGAGAGTTAAAATATGCTGGCATCACCACCCAGATCTTTTCCCCCTCCAAACTGTCAATCCTCCCTCCGCAAGATAGGGTGCAACACTAGACCTTCCACGATGCCCGTAGTTATATACCCACACATACACAAGTCCATACTACGCCCTCTTCTTCAGGCAGTCTAAGGGGATGGCAGCACCACAAATGCAATGACTATGACTATTATAAAAAGAAATCAGGCTCACAGTTTTCTGTTCTTGCTGTCATGGTTAGTCATGTATACACCATTTAACTTCATGTTACTGACCATCATCGACTTATGTGTATCAATATAAGTGGCATGCATCCTTTTGTGAAATCTGTTGTTAACGCTGTAAATAAAAAACGAAAACTTCAATAACAATAGTTGGGCAAAAAATCAGGACAACCTGATTCCAGTATTTCATTGTTTCTGACTATTAACTACGTACAACAAATGAAAATCTATACTGGTAGAGAATTGTTCCCTCAAACAATTACAGTAACCACCTCTGTTTGGAGTTCCTATTCATCTTTAGGTCATGTATGTCATCATGAGGGAATGAGAGAATCCTGAAAGCATAATAGGATGAACATACCATGACTACCCATTGGATGAAATGAAGCTTCGAGACCCTGTTATCATAGATTCTCTGGTGACAAGGTAGGTGTCAATAAAAAAATTATCAAACCCCAAAGAATGAGGAGATTGATTCAGCAACTAAAACAGTCTATTCTGTATCTCATCTGGACTTTGAGGGTTGGTACATATAGTGCATATACTTACCAGCTGCAGATTCCAGATTTTAAGAAAACTTTCAAGACAGGTGGGTAAAGCATGGAAGGATCAGTAACATAATATCAAGCTCACAAATATCGTGACACACATTTATCTCTTTTGTATACTTATAACAGTAAGAACAAAAATATTGAGTTAAAAATATCGTTCACACTAACTTAATAAAAAATATGGCAAAAATATAGTTTTTCAATAAATACACAGTTAAATAGAAAAACAAAGATTATAATACATAACTATAATATAATGCATATTACATAAATGGAACATTTAATATTAACACTAAATATATACTTATGTAGACATACACACATATATGTATGTCTCCTATGTTTTATATACACATCTATAACAAACTATGAATATTAAACACATATATATGTATTTATTTACTTTTTACATGATATACAGTTTTGTTTTTATTTAAATGTACTAATATAAAAAGCATATATACACATATATATATATATATATATATATATACATATATATATATATATATATATATATATATATATATATATATATATATATATATATATATATATATATATATATATATTTAAAAGCATTTATATATCTATGGCCGCGATGGATCCGCGCATCCTGAGCGCACCATGAGCGCACCATAAGCGCACCCTTCCGATCACGCGCTGAATGCTACTTGGCGGTCAAGTGGTTGTCAACATTCAAAACCAGGATGTGTTGGCAGTCATTTTGTACCTCGGTAGATGCGAGGCTGAAGAAGTCAGTAGAATATGTGTGCAAAACGTAGAAAGGGGGCAGGGTAGAAATACTTTTACCCTCTAGACCTGCTTAGGGGATCCCAGAAGGACCCCCAGTGCCCACAACATTGTATTATTAATTTTTTTGAAAAAGACCCGGCAGGTGCTTGTAGGGTGCGCAAACTCTGCCGTAAAAAAATAAAAAGGAGCTTTTTTATAATTAGCCCCCGGGGGGCTAAATGCCCGGGGCAAAATTATTAAATTTGATGGGACAGCCCCGGGGAGCGTCATCCCCCGGGGCTACAAAAAAAAATGGTGGGGGGAGGGGTCCAAGGTCCCCAAAGCCACAGGGATCACACCCACCCGGGGCTTTATGTATTGTGGGAGGGGGACTGCTTGGCCCCCCTCCTGCAGCACTCGAGGGCAACGTCACCCCCCGGGGGATTAAAAAAAAATGGTTGGGGGCTGCAAGGTCTCCAAAGCCCCGGTGACCACCACTCCCCGTGGCATTATGTATTGTGGGAGGGCCAGCTCCTGCAGTGTCCCGGGGTTTCCATCCTGCCCTCCCATAGCAAGGAAAGGAATGTTCTCTCCTTCAAAATCTAAATCAGATTGCTTTTCCACATGGGGAGCTGCATGTTAGTAGCTCCGTATGTGGAAAAGCAATGCCGGCTCCCAAACGCGTAAAAGTTGTGCACCAAAGGCGCTGGAGTCGTGCACCCTACAGATTATGAGTTGTGCATCCAGCGCGTGCACACCAAGGGGCAGCACTGAGCGCTGTGCTGGGTGTGCGACTTCTAATTTTACCTTAAAAAATAACCCCTATCAGTAATTTCTAATATCCCCTAGGACTCCATCCCCCGGCTGTTATTAAAAATGTTGGGGACCGTGGGGGGAGCCAAAATGCCCTCACGGTCCCGCCGGCTCCCGCATCTTTCGGGAGCCGGCATTGCTTTTCCACATGGGGTGATGCTAACATGCATGTGGAAAAGCAATCTAGTTTGGATTTTGATAGAGAGAACAGATTTCCCTGCTCTCTCTTTCAAAATCCAAACCAACTTTGCTATAGGAGGGCGGGAGGCGCGAGACTCCCGCCCTCTCATAGCAAACAGCATTGTCCCGAGGGTAGGGCTCCCGGGGCACTGCTGGAGCCGGCCTTGTGGCGTAGAAGTCCCCAGGGCCCTCAATGGCTCTAGGCGGAGGGTTACGCAGCCTGACTCCCACAATACACAAATCCCCGGGGGTGGTGGTTCCCGGGGTTTGAGGGGGTCGTTGATGCCCACATACTTCTGATTTTGCGGGGGGGCCTTGGAGCCCCCCCAACCATTCATTTTGTAGCCCCAGGAGGTGGCTCTCACTCTTGCATAGGAAACAGCAGTGTTGAGAACATCTTCCGGTGAGATAACAAAGGATTTTGAAGTCCATTTTTGGCGTTTTTGTTGTAGTTTGCAGCCGTTAAAGCGACGAAAATTTTAACTCCATCTTTGTAAATATGCCACTAAGTTTTGTAATGTCGACAATCTCGTCTTGCATTTAAATAGGCACAAAGTATTTATTGAAGTTCATTGTGAATCGTGAAGCAACACTGTCTAATTGTGATCAATAAAGAATTGAATGAGTTGTGTACTTGTTTTGCTCGTAATGTGCATAGGGGCAGATTTACAAGTTCATTGCATTACTATTGCATCACTTTTAAGATGGGAAAAATGATGCAAAAGTGGCGCAAGGGGGTCGTAAATCTGGTACACAGTGTTCTGTTTTACTTTGCTTTCCTTTCTGTTATGTAGAGGATCCTGGGTAAATATAACGGTTTCTGTACAGCCAGTACCTTTCAACCCTACCCCCAAACGGCTTACTGCCTGTTACCATAGTAACAGTTCATGGAACACTTAAGTTAGCACAGAGGTTAGAAGTTCACCACACTATGGGGGTCATTAGGATGGCGGACGGACCTGCGTACGTCCGCCACCCCGAGGTGGAGGGACCGTCCTCAAGGGCAGCGGCGGTCCCTCCATACCAATTAGGATGTCACATCCTGTATCTTTAACATTGCGGCGAGTGCTGCTTAAAGCAGCACCCGCCGCAATGTTAAAAATGCATGCATTGCATTTGCATGCACAAAGCGGCAGGCACGGCGCGGTGTCTGCTGCTTTGTGCATGCAAATGCAAATGCAGGGGGGTACCATAGGGCCCCCCAGAAGCAAAGGTCCGCATGCTTTTCCACGACGGAAAAACCGCTGTGGAAAAGCATGTTTACACATGCTTCCTAGTTTGGCTGGCGGAGTCTTGCAGACACTGCCACCAAATAGCAGGCTACAACCCGCGAATCAGCGGCGGACGGACCTGCCGTCTGCTGCTGATCCTACCGCCATCCTGATCTGGCGGGTAGTGATTACAGGGACCGCAGCGGTGAATCCGCATCCTCTGGGCCGGTGGTGGCTTCCACCGGCCCGGAGGATGCGGATTCATCGCCATCCTAATCGAGCCCTATGTTGCTAATCGAAACAGTTACTGTGCTGGAGTTTAAAAGTTTTCCATAAGAACCGTTAGTCGTAGCTATAGACTCTGGTAAAGAGCTGGTAAAGAGTTAGCCTCAGTAATATACTTCAAGTTATAAATATAATTTCTATTTTTAAATGTTTTCTAACTGTATTATTATCACACTAAATAATAGTGAAATGTCAGAAAAAGAAGACGTATATACTTTTTTAAATTAACTTTTATTAAAACAATAATAAATAACTGGAAACGTAACTTAAAGATAACAATGTAATCAATAACTAGAAACATAGCTTTAAAAAAACAATTAAACAAAATGTAATTCCAATAGAAATAGAGTAGGTAATCTGCGAAACAAAAATAAAAAAAAGTGTTCAAAATTAGATCGATGTGACTAAATGAGGTCAACCATTACAAGTTAAGGTAATACTTGGCAATAATTTTTAATTTGCACGTCTGCAGTGTGCCTGACACATTCCACCTCTCTTATAGGCCTGCGTTCAAGAGGTGTCTGTACAGAAGTGCCTACTGTGTCAGATTTACAGTATGGACCAACAGGTTCAGAGATGAGACAGAATTAGGTGAGAGATCAAGTCATTATGCAGGACAATATTCTTTAGGGCTTATTTACAAGCCTCCTGAGCCACTTTTGTGTTACTTTTCCCATGTTAAAAGTGGTGCAAAAGTGGCGCAAGGGGCTTGTAAATAAGCTCTTTTATTTCTAATGCATTTAATCAGAGGCATTGTATATCTAGGCTGCTCTGCTTACCTTGTGTAAACACTGTGACCAACATAGTTCACAACTTGAACTCAGCTTTGGTTGTACACAGCAGAGTGGACAGCAGCGCCCATAACTTTATAAGAGAAAGAGAAACGATGTGTGAGAGAGAAAGAGAGAAAAAACAACATTAAAACTGTGAGAGAGAGAAAGTTATAGATGGAGCAGTTAATACTGGAGAAAATACTCATAGCTCACCTTTTGCCTCCGTTGTGTGTCCAAGCATGTGCTGGTTCATAGTGCACCCTCCAGTTTAGTGATCTGAAAGATAGTATATAGAGTTTGTAATAGCATAGTACATACAACTGCACAAGTATATTTTTGCTTTATTTATTTGTACATTCAGGATAATTTATTTCATCAACTTCCACTGTAAGGAGGTGTCTGTGGGATGTTTTTCTTTCAAAGTAGTATATCCCATGCACTTCCACTGCACAATATTGCATACCTAAACTGTTGCTTCCCATTGACTCACAGAGTTCGGAGGTGAATGTTTTTCAAGGGAAGTCAGAGGCAGATTTACAAGCTCCTTGCACCACTTTTCCCGTGTTAAAAGTGACACAAAAGTGGTGCAAGGGGCTTGTAGATCTTCCCTTCACAGTGTTATAACCTATCCTCACTGCTCGGAGGTAATTGTACATTCCTACGCAGTGAAGCTGCTGCACACTGCCCACTCTCTCCTTTCACAGATGACTTGTCGTTGTTTCAGAAACAAGCTTATTTGCTCACCTTGTGCCTTTGGCCTGATTCAAAGAGGGTGCATCATGTGTCGAAGCAGCCTTCTCAGACGTTGTTACTATGGCCACGCATCATCGCAGAATCCACGAACGTAGAGCTTTGTAGGTGTTTTGGGGGAGGGGATGACACCAATTTGTGAAACACAACCTGTAAGATAAAAAGGAAGTTAACATTGTGTTTAAATTCTTTATCAAAGGAGGGAGGAAGTGAGAGAGTGACTGAAAAAATATTCGGAGCTCACCTTTCTGTCACCAGTGTGTTTTTCACCACGTGCCGGGACATAATGCACCCTGAAGCTCTACATATAAAAGATAGTAAAAGAAAGATGTTATGATTGGTATTTGCTACTATCTTAATGTGGAGTTGAATAACATCACCCTTTCACACACATTCCCTCTCGCATTTAAAAACAACTATTTGTATAGTTTATATTCCGGACGTTTGACCGATTAAAAAAATGTTCCTGCTATTGGAAATAAAATATATATATACATGCAATAAGATACGGTATTTAGGACTGCGTACGCCTAAATCGCTGCGTCGCTTTTTTGTATACAGTCTGCTGCACCCCATCGAATCCCTCCGATGCGCACCTAGGCCTCATTGCTCACCTTTTTGTGGACAGTATACCTTCTACATCATGCAGTCCCGCTCTGCCACCAAGAAATCTGACATATGGTGCTGAGTCTTGATATCGGTATGGGTAATGACATACTTGTGCTCCTATCATCATCGCAGGTTCCTCACCCGCTCAGTCCTTGCAGTACCACTAACTCAGTGACCAAAGAGGCCACGCACGTAGTGGTGGGCCCTTGTACTCGGTTGTTCGGGCCTACGTGAGGCGTCCGAACCACTAGGAGGGGCCATCACAGTGCTTGGGATGGGAGCAACTCTAAAACGGTGTAGAGCATGTGTGCCCCTCTTTTTTATTGGTAGGGTCACATGTGTAGTGACGTATGTGCTGGATGGGTGTGGTGAGGGTGTATACCAGCCATGACAGAGTGTGTGTGTGCCGTTCTGACAACTAGACCTGGAAGTAAGAAATCACTACAATGGAAATCTGGGCCTTGTACGTACTGTTGTTGTGATTGCCTCGAAGAGTAGCTGGAGTGGGCTGGACTGACTGACTGAGGCTGTGAACGATGACTCCGGAGCATTGGGTGTGGTTCCCTTGTGAGGTATATGAAAAATGTACTGATTTGGGTGTCCGTGTTGTAGTGTTGCATCACCCGGGTCTTACACGCAAATGTGTCATTATGTCTGTAAAGTTCCACAATATGGCTAACATGGAATATGAATGTTTGTTGTACATTCAGTGGAGTGTTGTAGCTGTAGTAATACAGGGTGGTGAGAGGTTTAGGTTGCAGTTTTAAGGACATAAAGGACAGATAATATATGTATGTATGTGGTCATTCAGGTATGCTGTCGAACTTGGTGCTGGAAATCATTGTTCGAGGCTCGGAGTCGCATCCACATCTTATTATTGTAGAGTAATGACGTAATCAACGCGTGCCTGAAAATGTACTGTAAATACAGTGCTCAAGTAAATTGTTGATATAGTTTTAGGTCTACTTCGCGCTATATAAACATGCTAAAAAAATGAAATAGTACACATTTATAAATTGACTATACAGTTTCTTTGCAGTATTGTAATGATCCACTTTGGAAGTTCGTATTTGTAGAATGAGCGAGAGAAAGTTATATAATCAAAGTTTTTGTTGGTTGTATACACTGTTTACAGAACAATATAATGTGGTTGTATGACATTACAATGCATGCTTTTACTACGCATGCCTTTACATTGCAAGTTTTACAACGCATGCTGTTACAACGCATAGTGTTGAGGGGTGCTGGATAGTGAATAGTTTAATTTACTATTCCAACTCCAGTCCCCGTGGATAGTAGGAAAGGTGTTGGATAGTAAATTAAATCTATTCCCTATCCTAGAGCACCCCCCAGCGCAATGCGTTGTAACAGCATGCGTTGTAAAACTTGCGATGTAAAGGCATGCGTCATAAAAGTTGCGCTGAAAAGGATGTTCCCCATATAATGTGGTAGGGCACAGGAGCAGCATTTTACAAACATAGTACACAGACACAGATAGATAGTTGAAGTGGGTACAGGCACGTGTGCTCGACTCCATTTTATTACGTTGCTATTGGTAACAAGTAGAATAGTAATCATGATATCATACATAGATATTCAATCGTAAATGGTTTATGACTTCTGCTGTACAAAGGTAGGAGCACTGTATGTGAAATAATACACAGTAGATTCTATTGTAAAGAGTTCATGAGATGTGGTGCACTGAGGTAGGGGCGGTTTGTGTGGAGCCTGCGATGATGCGTGGTTCAGGCAGACCACACTGGTAAAAATGTGTTTTAACTATTGAATTTTGCCTTAACAAGGGCACCTGGTGATTATTTGCGGTGTACTGAGTTAGTGGTATGTAGGGTGTTTAGCGTGTGCTCACTCTGCGATGATGCGTGGTCTGAACAGGTTGCGTACTGGACTGCATGTACTTTGAGGGGGAAAAAAAGTACCATCGATGGTTATCAATTCTTCAGCAACAAAATAATATGAATCAGATGATTCTTCCAGTGGTGTAGCCATATTTGTCTCCCAAAAATCAATTTTGGTTTCCAATGAAGAAAAAGGTGATGTTCAAATTGTGACCTATGCTTTCCACAGTGTAGACTATCATTAAGTGTACCTTTGCACTTGCAGCGTGAATTTAATTATTCAACTAAATCTATAAGTGATATAAAAGAAGTTCTTAAAGGAACCATAATAAAGGGATATTGTATAGGGTTCAATAAATGTTATACTTAGTTTGGTATTGTACTCTGCAAATAATAAATCAACAGTGTCATTAATTGTGAGCTCTGATGACCCCAGTGTAGGCAGAAGGCAGCGGTTAGGAAGAGCTCACGACCACGTGGCATTGAGTAGAGCTGCACAGTATTGGTAATTTAGTGTGTGTGCACCCAGCGATGATAAGTGGTGCACTGAGTTAGTTGCACCTGAAACAACAAAGTTCTGTGGAGCTTGCGATGATGCGTGGTCCGGGCAGGCTGTACTGATAGTAATGTTTTTTGTCTTGTGAATTCTGCCTTAGTAAGGTCATGTGGCGATGATTTTTGATACACTGAGTTAGTAGTACTTTTGGCGCTTAGCGTGTACGTACCCTGCGATGAAGCGTGGTTGGGGGGAGGCACAGTAATTGAAGTAATGTCTTTTGTCGATTGAATTCTGCAAGAATTCCATTTAAAAGTGATAGTATGCCTCATTGCTGACATAAAAGTGTTCACTCTTCTTTAAGATGATTTATGGTGCACTGAGTTAGTAGTATCTTTGGCGCTGAGCTTGTACGTACCCTGCGATAATGAGTGGTAAAGAAGGGGCAGCATTCAGATCAATGTCTTTTCTCTATTGAATTCTGCCTAAATACGGCAATGTGGTGATGAATTATGGTGCAGTGAGTTACTGGTACCTTTGGCTCTGAGTGTGTACGTAACGTGCAATGATGCGTGGTCCGGGCAGGCCACACTGGGAGCAATGTTTTTTGCCTAGTGAATTCTGGCTTAACAAGGCCACGTGGAGATGACTTGTGGTGCAGTGAGTTAGTGGTACATGAAGAAATCAGCATGTGCGCACCTTGCGATGATTCGTGGTTCGGGCGGGTCGCACTGGTACAATGTCTTTGGCTATTGGAATGTGTCATGTGCAATCACCATTCCACCTGAATCGTCAGCCCTCACAATGTAGATCAAAGGCAGTTGTCAGCACAGATATCGACAAATGATTTTTGTGACTTATGTAAAAAAAATCTGAACACATACAGTAGAATTGTTGGTGCATTACATTAATCAAGGCTGAATTCCCTACTGTCCGTTGTGTAGTTGGAAAGCTGAATTGAAGTTGTGAACCCTGCTGTCCGCAGAGTACATTTATGGCAGTAGTCCACAGAAACATCAACAAATACTTTTTTGTCACAGTTAACAAAATCTGACGACACAGTAGAATTGTCTCTGCCTTAAATAAATCGAGAATGAATTCAATGTTGTCTGTAGTGCCAATCCGCTTCTGGTATCAAATGGTAAACTCTGTTGATCGCAGTGTACATTTGAAGGCAGTACTTAGTACAGACAATGAGGAATGTTTTTTGTGGCATTCATTACCAAAATTGTCTCTGCCTTACATAAATCAAGGCTAACTTGAAAGCTGTCTGTGGTGTAGATGGAAAGCTGAATTCAAGTTGTGAACCCTGCTGTCCGCAGTATAGATTGAAGGCAGTTGTTGACACAGACATGGACGAATGCTTTTTGTCACTTATGTAAACAAAATCTGAAGACATATAGTACAATTGTCTCTGCATTTAATAAATGAAGACTGAATTTCCTACTGTTCAAACTTTAACAAAATCTAAGAACATAGTTCAATTGTCTCAGCTTTAAATAAATCGAGACTGAATTCAATGTTTTCTGTAGTGCTGATGCGCAACTGGTATCAAGTTGTCAATTCTACTGACCGCAGTGTAGATTGAAGGCAGTACTCAGCACAGATGCCGACGAAAACTTTAAATCCAAAGTTCAATTCAAGTTGTAAACCCTGCTGTCTGCAGTGTAGATCGAAGGCAGTAGTCTATACAGACATAAGTCTGCGGTGCTGTGGCGCTGAGTTCGTAATCGGCCTGTATCAAGGAGGCACGTGCTCATGCTGGCAGCCACATGGCAGGGTGAGGACCTTTGCTGTGGTGGAGTCTCTTCTCTTTGCAGAAGTGAACCACGCCCAAGGTGTAGCCTAATTATTTATAGTCTAATGCTGTCGTTGCGTACGTTAGACCAGCCCACTCCGCTTCTGCTTCAAAGGGGGGGAACACAGCTACATGACCTAAATATTTCCCCATTGTCTGAGATAATAGGGTTGTGTCCACTATGCAGTACACTACATGTATCGATGGTATATCTACATACGGAAATGTTTTTGGTTTGTATAGTGAATTGTGTGGATTATTTCACCGGTAGTCTTGGCGTTGTGCACATTATTGTTGATGAACAAGTTCTTTCCCTTATACATACTTGGTTGCCACATCTCTGAACATTGAGCTAGTGTGCTGTTGAGGGGATGTATTATTTTGGGAAGGTCAGTTGTCCTGTTTTGCGCTGCCTCTGAGGGAGTAGAGGGGGAGGGGTAAGAAGGGGTCATTTGAGATGTCAGCAGTGATATCATCAGTGATGTCACTGACCATGTCATGAATGACGTAATATGTGACATCACCAGTGGATTGCAGGCGCGAGAGTTACAGTTAGTACAACTAACTATAATAGAGGGATTTCAATGGTTTTGTATGAGTGAAATGTCCAGCTAACTATAACACCCCTGAAACCTATGTTTTTTTCATATATATATATAGATATATATATATATATATAGATATATAGATATATATAGATATATAAATATATATATTCAACTTCAAATAGCACATCAGGCGGGGCACTCGCAATATGGGTGCCGAAAATGCGGTGATGCGCAGCACGATATCTTAGCTCTTCTCTTGTACATGAAAAAGAGAAACAGCACTCACAGGGCTTCTCATTTACAGCATCAGTTTTTATTGAGCAGACTAGTTTATGATATTTTCCTTCGTCACTGTTAGTGTTTCGAAATTGCGCTGGCGGACACCATTTTTAAATGACAGTGCACAGTTTCATGGAAATTGCAAAAGGACTAGCGCAAAAAGTTCAGAATCACACGCACCATCTTTAAATGAGTATATCTCATACAATAAATGTCAAAACCCATATTACCAATCATTTTAGAAGTCAAGGAAATAAATAAACCTGACCAACTATATGATTCAATGTTGCATTCAACGCCCGGTTTGACAAATATATATCAAAATCTTGCCGTGGATCGGCATTTGCAGACTGCTGAGCCGACTGCTGGCAAGGTCCCTGCATTTCCGCACATGATGCCATGTATCGGCCAATAACATAATTTTCATAAAGAAAGAGTGCATTATAAAAATGATGAAGAAAGAAGGAGAGCAGATTGCTCACATACTCTAATCAATTGAATACGCAGTTTGACTAAAATCCATAAATTCAGCTTATCAATCAGTTACCCAGGTGAACAGTCAATTCCTCACCACTATTTAATCCATTTGGGGCTTTGGTCTGTAAGTCTATGATATATCGTGAATCAAGTCATCTTAATTTGATAACTCTATCTCCTCCCCTGATGTTTGGTTGTATGCAATATATACTGAAATATTGTAACAGGTCCTTGTTACTTTTGAGTTTGATAGCGAAATGTCGCGCCACTCGATAATTCAAATCCTTTTTCGTGATGGCCCGCATATGCTCCAACACTCTCAGTTTTACGCTGTATATTGTACTCCCTATGTACCTAAGCCCACAGGGACAAATTAAACAATAAACAGCATGTGTAGTTAGGCATGTCATAAACTTGTTGATTTTTCTATCTGTTTTTAAACCCTTAATGTGATAGGAGAAGACCCTCTTGCTGAAGGCACAGGCCTTACATTTACCACACGGGTAAAATCCCCTCATGTCATTGAGGGTTCCCTGTTTGAGTGGTAAAGCCACCAGATGTCTATGTACAAGACTGTCTTTCAGGGAACGAGCCTTTCTATAAGTTATTAATGGGCCAGCTGGATTATCGGCTCCAATGACATTATCAGTTCTTACGATATGCCAATTCTTTCTCATGATGTTTCTAAGTACATTAGCATCCTCTGAATATGTGGTGATCATTCTAAACTGTCCACCTTCTTTTTTAGATCTTTTCTGTTTGCGCAAATCTTTTCTTGATTGTGTTTTTACTCTCCTTAAGGTACTCTCTAGAAGTTCAGCATCGTAACCCCTATACAGGCAGAATTCAATAAGTTCCAATAGCATAGTGATATGGACCGCAAACGTCAAAGGTCTCTTGTTTAGGAAGTATTTCACAGCATTAAGGCCCTGACTGTGGTCAATGCAGGTATAAAGGTTTGTGATGTCTGTCACTGCGTACACAGTACCCAGTCGAGAGTGAAGGGAGTAATGGCGGACATGTGAGCTCTGTATATATATATATATATATATATATATATATATATATATATATATATATATATATATATATATATATATATATATATATATATATATATATATATATATATATATATATATATGCATCATTACTGAAATCAAGCAACTGTACAGTCAAACCCGCAATCACAAAAGGCGGAAATTCGATCAGAAGCAAGCCAATTATTACAGCTTGATGAGGAAGTTAAGTAATAATCCGGATATTGTGGTGAAAACATCTGACAAAGGTGGGATTATAGTCATCTGGTCTAAAATTGACTATATAACAGTGGCGTACAGACAATTGCAGGACACTACATGTTATGAGAAGACCAGCAACAAGGAGTACATGAAAGCTAAAGTAACTCTTGAAAAACTCTTACATAGATGGCGTAGAGAAGGTCTAATTTCGGGGGAGGAATTCAAGTTTATGTACAATGAGTTTCCAGTTCTCCCAGTCTTTTACCTCATTCCAAAGGCCCAGAAATGCATTATGCCCACACCAGGCAGAGCGATTATCTCAGCTATAAAAAGCGTAAGTGAAAAAGTCGGACAATACATTGACTTCTTTTTACAGGATTTGGTAACTAGTCTGCCTAGCTATGTTTGTGATACTAGCGACTTCTTGCAGAAAATTTGTGATCTTGAGTGGCAAGAAGACATGTTGTTTATAACAATGGACGTGGAGTCCTTATACACGAGCATTGAACACATGAGTGGTTTAAAGGCAGCTGAGCATTTTTTGAACAAAAAACCTTCAGAATTCTATGCGCATAACAAGGTTATCTTAAGCTTAATGGAGTGGTGCCTAAATAGCAATTATTTTATTTTTGGGAAGGATGTGTGGAGGCAACTGAGGGGTGTGGCGCTGGGATCCTGCTTCTCCCCCAGCTATGGTTGTTTACACGTAGGCTGGAAGGAGGTGCGGGTTCTCAATGCCACACACGCGGTGTGGGTTAAAGAAAAGATCATCAGATATCTACGTTATATAGATGATATCTTCATCTTGTGGTAAGGGGAGGAAAGGGAAGCCTTAATGTTCATAGAAGAAATTAACAAGAACTTCCTGAACCTCAAATTCACTTCCCATATCAGCAAGAAAGAGATTGAATTTTTGGATGTGAAGGTCTATGTCAATAATAACAGACTAGAAACCACACTGTATAGAAAGCCCACATCAGGAAACACCACATTGCACGCCTCCAGCCTCCACCCTCAACATACTATCAGCAGTATCCCATATGGGTAAATTATGAGGCTTAAAAGAATTTGTAGCTCCCCCACTGATTTTGAGTATTGTGTAAGCAAATTAATGGCCCGACTCAAGGTACAGGGATATTCGGACAGGATTTTCAATCAGGCTTTGGATAAGGCTAATTTGAGAACTAGGGAAAGTCTTTTTTCTGGAGAGGCTGCTGACAGAAATGTAACCAAACCTACCCCAATCTTGGGTGCAGAATCCAACAACTGCCCCAGATGTATTACTGCTTTCAGCAAGAAGGAGAATAAGATAAGGAATATAATCAAGAAAAACTGGCCGATAGTGCTTACGGACAATATATTAAATCTCACTTTGCCCAATACGCCATTGGTAACATTCCGTAGAGCCAGAAGCATGGGGTCGGTTTTGGATAAGAGCAGTCCCGAGTTAAAACAGAAAACTACATGGCTGCAGCCTGCTGCAGGTTTATGAAAATTCTCCCATTGTAGGGCTTGCAAATTTGGGATCAATAAGACACATTATCAGACCCCATTTGACTCTAAAGACATCCCGATCATTGGCAACCATACGTGCAAAACAGAGTTCGCAGTTTATGTCCTGACGTGCACCTGTGGCCTAAATTACATAGGAAGTACTAAATTACAGGTGCACGTCAAGATTCTGCAACATCTCAGGGCTATCTTGCACAGTGATCCTGCTTATCCAGTAGCACGCCACTTCCTGAAAAAACACAATAAAGACGTAGGCTGCCTCTCGTATTATGTGGTAGGATCAGTTCCCAAATTACGAAGAGGAGGAAATAGGGAGCTGTTACGGAGGCAACTAGAGACGAACATAATCCTAGAGTTCGATAGTAAATGGCCTAACGGCCTAAACAACACTGAGGACATGCATAATTTTTTATAAAGTCTCTTTATCATCCAGGTTGCTTGGGGCTAGTTTTTACATGATCTCAATGCCTTTAATGATGGATAGGAATGCCTGGAGGGTCCCTTGAGGTCGCAAGATGAATTTTGTCATCTGATATCCCCTCCCAGTGGGTAGTCAGGTTCCCTGTTGCCCATCGGGACCCTCTGTCTCACGGGGACCTAAACACATCAGCTATTTATGATTGAAATAGATAGTCAGGTTCCCTGTTATCTAGTACACTAGTAATATGAATTCCTTAGTCTCTATAAAAAGTAAAACAGAATTGCTATTCTCTGCATGCGAACAAGGGCTGTTTAGCCCGAAACGCATCATTGCTGTTTTTGCCATCTGAACCTGTTCTGAAGTAAAGAATTGTCACCTGAGTTTGTGGTCCCTCTCTTGTTTCACCGGTCTGAGTGGATTGGAGGTGGCTGTTGGGAGTTTCTTTGCATATATATATATATATATATGATTCCAAAGCTCCCCGGTCTCCCAGGAAAAATGGGCCGCACTAGTTGTCAAGTTGGTAATCCAAATTTATTCTTTCACTTCTTCTGTGAGCATTTGTAATCCTTATGTAAAGACAGATTCTGGATATTTCCCTATGCGTTTCGGCATTGCAAATGCCGTGAACAAGGTATTTGCAATAAGTGAAAGAATACATTTGGATTACCAACTTGACAACGAGTGCGGCCCATTTTTCCTGCGCGACCGGGGAGCTTTGGAATCATTATTAGTGGTTTGGGCTTTCAACCGCAGGAGTTACGCACCCCACAAGAGCGCCGCACAGGCCGGGAACGGAAAGCCAACTTGTTTGGATATATATATATATATAAAAAAACACATAAAGCATAAAATATGTAAAAATGAAAACAAAAAATTAACAAACGCACTTACTAAAGATATTAACAAAAAATAAAGAAATAAACATATATATATATATAATATACAATTTAAAAAATAAACAAATAATATTACATATATTTAAACAATAATACAAATATAGTAAAAACAGTAAAAAAAAACTATACATGCTATTTCCACTCCAGTCTGTGCAACAGTGGGGAAAGCATTGGACTCCGGGTTGGTAAAATCTACTATTCCTACTCCAGTCAGTACAACAGGAGAGAAAGCTGTGGACGCCAGAGGGGTGAAATTTACTATACCCACTGCAGTCTGTGCAACAGTATGGAAAGCGTTGGACTCCAGTGGAGTAACATTTACTATTCCCACTCCAGTCGATCTCCTACGCTGACGACACCCAGCTAATCCTCTCCCTCACCAAAGACCCTAACACTGCCAAAACCAATCTACACGAGGGAATGAAAGAAGTAGCCAAATGGATGAAGAACCGCCGCTTAAAACTAAACTCGGACAAAACGGAAGTCCTCATCTTAGGATCATCCCTCTCTGTATGGGACGACTCATGGCGGCCACCGGCTCTGGGCACAGCACCCATACCTAGAGATCACGCACGTAACCTGGGTTTCATCCTAGACTCCTCCCTCTCGATGACCAGACAAGTCAACGCCGTCTCTTCATCATGTTTCAACATCCTACGCATGCTCAAAAAAATCTTCCCCTGGATCCCCACCGAAACAAGAAAGACAGTCACCCACGCACTAGTCACTAGCCGACTAGATTATGGAAACACCCTCTACGCCGGAACCACAGCCAAACTACAGAAAAAACTCCAACGCATCCAAAACGCCTCAGCCAGACTCATACTGGACATCCCCCGACAAGCTCACATTTCCAGTCACCTGAAAGATCTCCACTGGCTTCCCGTCAACAAGAGAATAACATTCCGCCTCCTCACCCACGCACACAAGGCCCTCTACGACCTAGGACCCGAATGCCTCAACAAACGACTGTCCTTCTACACACCCACCCGCCAACTACGTTCATCCAATCAAGCCCTCGCCGCAATTCCGCGCATCAATAGATCCACCATGGGAGGAAGATCTTTCTCCTACTTAGCGGCCAAAACCTGGAATTCTCTCCCCACTCACCTCCACCTCACACAGAACCACCTCTCCTTCAGAAAACAGCTAAAAACCTGGCTATTCGATAAGTAGTGCACCCACCCTCCCTCAAGCGCCTTGAGACCCTCTGGGTGAGTAGTGCGCTATACAAATTACTGAACTTGAACTTGAACTTGACAGTAGGGAAAGCATTGGATGCCTGAGGGATAAAATGTATTATTCCCATCCAGTCTCTGTAACAGTAGAGAAAACATTGGACTCCGGAGGGGTACAATTTAGTATTCTCACTTCAGTCTGTGCAACAGTAGGGAAAGCGTTGGACACCAGAGGGGTATAATTTACTATTTCCACTCCAGTCTGTGCAACAGTAGGTAAAGCATTGGACTCCAGAGAGGTAAAATGTACTATTCCAACTGCAGTCTGTGCAACAGTAGAAAATGTAGTTCACTTTAAACACATAACATATTTTAATAACTCTATTAATTCCCAAAATATAAAACTAATATTATAAAAGATATATATTAATGTAAAAACTATTAAATATTTTAATTTTTTTTTTTAAATTGTAATAAATAATTTCAAATGTATAAATGTGTCATTAATTGATCATTCAATTAAAACACACATTATACTCCCACAAACACAGCTACACACAATTGAAATATAAGTAAAACAAAAACAATAGCACAATTAACATATTAATTAATATATAAAATAATTAATAATGAATAATTAATTTGCTGTTTATTTTAATTTAATAACTTTCCACCCTATTCCCCTACAAACACAACAGCAAAAAATATAATTTTATGCAATTGGCATAATTACTAATTAATTTAATATGTAATTAAAAAGCAATCATTATTCGATAATTGATTATTATCTAATTAAATTCCTATCCTGTACCCCTACAAACCCAACAACCCACACCTAAAGAAATCATTAAAAAATGTCACCATTAACCTAATTAAATATCAATGAAACAAACCCATCAAACCACACCATCGATTTCACAAAAATTCTATAATAATTCACAATTTACATAATTAATTATTAATTAACTAATTAGTACTAAATAATTAATAATTAGTCAATTATAACTTAATTAACTTCCCACTCTATACCCCTACAAACAAAGCAACCCAAACCTAAAACACACTTGAACAATTATAGTAATTATAAAAAGTACACAATTTACAAAATGAGTTATAAATAAAGAATTAATATTATCTAATTATTAATTAATTATACTTCATTAACTACCCACCCTATATCCCTACAAATCTCACAACCTGCTACAACACGATAAATTACTATTAAAAATTAAATTAAAAATATGAATAACTTTACAAAAATTCAATTATATTTAAAAATATTATCAACAAATATACAATCAATATATAGCATATAGATTTAAAATATGAACTAAAACACATTCAAGTAATTAAAAAATAATACTGTTAACTACAATATTATTGCAAACGATATTGAAACCTCAGATATTCTTTCAAACTATATTAAAAACACTGATATACTTATAAACGTATTACTTACCAAAAATTCAATATTTCTGTCCACGATATTTCTGCATCACAATATCAATATGTCACGATATTAAAAACTAGATATTTCTGTAGTTCGATATTGATGATACAATTTGATGTTCAGTTACCACATGGAATATTTGGCACTTTTAGAAGGGAAGGAATGCCAATTAGAATTTTTGTCAAATATCTCTGTTGTTGATGGTGTGAGAGCTTCAGCATTGGGTGATAAATAGTCCATTGATGCTCGACGTAATTTGCTACTGAAAGAATCAAACACTGATGCAGTCCAGAGGTCAATTGTTTTATGAATGCCACTGAGGGAACAAATGTATTCTTTTGTTAAAGAAAAGAAGCATCCTCCTCCTTTAAGCAATAACGTTCCAAAACTTCAAATCATTTATAGAATAACTTATATTTTTGACAACCTTCCAGGAATCAGCAATCTTGGATCAGTTTGATAAACTCAAAACATAAACATATTCTCAGAATCAAAAGCAGAGCTCTCCAGGGAAGAAAACAAGCTCCTCTCTTTGCCATGCTTTAGCCAGGAATTTCCAGTTGGCAGACATTAACCGCAGTTCCAGTAGCAATTGAAAAGGTGCCCTCCCGATACCTTGGTCCTGTTGATAGTTCAGACAGCTTACAAGATAAAGTTCACCTCCCTTCCTTCAGACTTGCAGACCATTCCTAATCATGGTTTAAAAAAATCTATCAAGATAGAAGCAAAGCAAAAGGGACTGGCTGTTGGGTTGGAAAAAGATTCTCGATTCCAGTTTTTCCTATGGAGAAATGGAAAGCAGGTCATTTAAAAAATCTTTCTAGCTGCCAAAGTATTCAGAATAATTATATATCTGAAAAAACAATAAATGGATCAATAACATTCCATTCAATATGGAAACATTGCAGATGATCATTCCTTTGCTCACTACAGGCTGTTGTCTAGCAATAACGGGCTTGATGGGCCCATACATTTTTGTATCTGCATTGCCTAATCCCATCAGGGATTCTCAGGTTCCTCATTCAAGACCACTTATGACCAACATTTCCAATACAAATTTCTTCTTTTTGGTCTTTGCTCTGTACCAAGAGTGTTCACCAAGATGGTCATTTCACTAGTGACATTTCTGGTAAAGAGCTGTCTATCTTGTCATGGGTTTACTTATTGTCTTCCAAAGTGTTAGCTGTCTTCAACTTCAACCTAAGATCAACTATTCCTAAGGATCAGGTTAAAAATGAACTTAGATATTGTGTTTCTTCCATTTCAAAGAACAACACATTTGCAGAACTTGCTGTCATCTCTGTTGGAACTCCAGAATGCCCCAGCAAGAAACTAGTTAGATATTCAGGATCACATGGTATTGTGTGTCTTTACTGTCCCAGTGGCTCATTTTCATCTTGATCCTCTTTTGTGGCATCTAAAGAACAACTGAGGGGCAGCTTTCCAACCACTGCAGATTACAGACCCTATAATGATGACATAAATTTAGACCTACAGTGGTGGTTGGGTCCAGCATCTCTTTCCAAAGGCCCTCCAATTCATTCAAATACTCATTTAATCATGACAATTGATGGAAGGTTGGGGAACTATTCTGGGGAATCAGAATTTTCAAGATCAGTAATATCACCTGGAATGCCAAAGGACATCGAACTAGGGGAAACTGTCTGAGGTGCCTTATTCTATTTAACATTTTTAAGCATGTCTCCAACTTTGAAATGTAATGGTAAAAGTGACAGTATCATAGATAAATATTCATAGATGGACCCATTATGGTCCAACATTTTCAAGCAGAACAATTGAGCAGGATATTTTCATCCTCTGAAAATCTGACTCTCTCTTCAGTAATGTTTTCAGAGAGTGTTAAGAATATTTGACTTCTGATTTTTCTGAATTGCCTCCTTGAGCAATGCTCAAGTTCCAAGGTTGTGCCTAGCAGATGCTTCAGCAATGGACGCTCTCTCAATAAATTGATTGCAGAATGTAACCCTTAATTTATAGGGTGCTTTGCAAGGTTTAGATAGAGCAAGCAGAGATCATACTGCTGGTTCCCTTTTGGCTGTGGAGAATGTGGTTCCCTCGACTGAAATGCCTGGCAGTGCATCTTCTATATTTCATTTCTCTGTTTGCTTTTCTTCTTATCTATATGCTTTTCTTCTGAGCCAATTTCCTTTGTTGATGTGGAGATTAAAAGGGAAGCTCTACAGTACATAGAACTTCCACCCCAATTAACTCAAGACATTCCAAATTATTTGATTGGCTCTGTTATAGATTGAAAAAACGGATTTGGTAATGCCCTTGCTCGTGAAATACAATGGGGAATTGTGTTGATGCTGTTTAATAAAAAGATTAATACAAAAAAAAGACATTCCAAATTCTAAGATGCTCTCTACTTTGGAAGAATAGGATATATATTGGTAATCTTTGTAAAGATTTTGTGCAGCTCAGTCCATTTCTCAATTAGATGTCTCTTTTTGCCATTTGGAGAACAGCTAGTAGGGAGATAGTTTAAAGGTTTTTATTTTTCCAAGCCTCTGAAAAGTCTTTCTTTCTCTTCAGACCTATTAGTGTTACCAAGAGTCTCATAGGCTCACCTTTGTGAGACATTCACTTCACTGGACTTGATGTATATAACTTTCAAGGTGCCAAATAACATCTTGTCACAGAAATTGTGAATTTACCACTTTATTGTGTTGTCCTCCTTGTTTAATAATTTCTGATGATGATGTTGTGGTACAATCTGATCCAGC
Source organism: Lissotriton vulgaris (assembly GCF_964263255.1). Classification (NCBI taxonomy): domain Eukaryota; kingdom Metazoa; phylum Chordata; class Amphibia; order Caudata; family Salamandridae; genus Lissotriton; species Lissotriton vulgaris. The sequence continues at coordinate 976,097,924 of NC_141696.1, read as the reverse complement.
TTTCATGCTTTAAATCTCCTCTACTTTCCATATGTCTCAAGACGTAACATCACCTATTTATTTTATTTCCTTTTCCAGGTTCTGCGTAGGAAAGATCTCTCACATGATGGATGTAAGTAAAAAGAATGTTATTACCGAATCTTGACAGATCAAAATCTTTTTGGGTCTCAGTCTACCTGTTTATCACTTGTGGGTAACCTGGTTGAGGTAAGAGAGCATCAACTATGACCATTAGCAGATGGATAATATCTGGCAATTTATTAGCCTCTCCAATGCAATATGATCTTCTACTGAGAGAAGTCAGGGTCATTCTGCAAGAGGTATGGCAACCCGCTGAGTAAAACTTCAAAGCGTTTACCTGAATGAGATATGTGGAGCTGGAACTCTGGCTTCTCATCACACATTCATTAATCATTACCAGTTTCAAAGGAAATTGTCTGATGATGTGAATTTTTGTTCCAGTGTTTCGAATTCTGTGAAAATTTGAAAGAGAATTTTCATGCATTAAAAACTTTTTTTCAGTATACCACATAAAGCAATGATTCAGACGAGTGGGGCTCAGAGTAATGAAGATTTTCTTGTAAGAAATCAGGACAATTTCTTTCACCAATGTGAAGAGTAAATATGTGGGTCTTTTTAAGGGAATGGAATGGAAATTAGTATTTTGCTCTAGTTCTCATTTCTCTGAAGTTCATATGTCGTCTCCAGATAGTAATTGTTCCGTTCTTTCAAATTGTATATGTTTCTTACCTTCAGTGTTCTATATATTCATTCAACTCAGAGAGCAAGAACAATGCAACAATGAATATCTGTTAGAGCAACAACATACCTATAGTTAGACACATCCTAAAAAGTGATTTTTCAGTCAATGTTCAGTGGTTGATTACAGCCACATTTCATTATTCTCACAACTCAAACTTTTGAATTCTAATATGTATTGCTTAATTTGTGCTGGTGGTTGCAGGTGGTGGTCACTGGCACTCAGTTTTTGGTGATTGAGACTTATTTTTCATCATCACACTTTAAGACAGATGTACAGATAGTAAGAACATGTAGAAATAATGTGGAAGATAAACACGTGAAGCAGTAATAAAGGGAGAAACTGATGGAAAAGAATTGATTGCGAGAGTGATAGAAAAAGACAGGAAGTGTGGAGTGGTGGAAGAAAGAGGCATGATGTGGAATGAAAACTAGGCAATCCTGGTATTCGGCAAACATGGCTCCAAGGGAAACCCTTGGGGTTCTACACTTACTGTTACTTATTATTGCAAATAAAGCACTGCCAGCATGTGCAGATTGGACAAATCACAACTACGCTGTCTTGAAATCTTCTCTTCCCAACTCTCCTACTCTTGGCCCTTTCAATGGTATGTACTAGACAATTCAGTTAACATGCACGTGAGAAAATGTTCTGTGAAGTCCTGAATGTTTGTTCATATAGCCCTGATACTATGATTGCCTCCCTCTATTGACTTCTCAGTGTATATATATAGCTCTTTGTCACAACTTTCTTCCAAAATGTATGTTCCCTACACTTGTCTCCTGGCATCAATTTACTTCCACCCTCCATTTACTCCTTCTATCTCTTCTGGGTAGATTCTCCAATGTGCATGTTTCACTTAGGAGCCAGTTCGCCAAATTCTTGTGTAAGTAATACCAGACTGTCAGGATACGCTCCACGGGATCCGGATGGTGAATAGAAGGCCCACCTCCAAACGTCACAAACACTCTGATATAAAAATATCAACAGAGGATTTGAGCCATTAGGCGAGGGGTAATTGTCAAAATAATAAACAGGGAAGGGAAGGAAGGGGTCAGCTGGGAAGGGATGTACCTGAAACGACAGAGCATACAAAGGTAAGAACACCATACACCCAACACATCAAATAAACCACCAATTCCTCTTGCAACTAAGTACCTGTGAGAACAAACATAAACTCGGCAATTGGGTGGTCTCGAATTCCCCCTCTAAGGATATGTGCTTGAGCCCTAATGGAAACAGGCATAAGTTAGGAAAAACATCAATTGCATAAACTCATACATATGAATTCATTAGGAGCTCCTATATACCTCAGTGGAAACACAAGCTATCCGAAATATGGAGTTCTGGGTGAAGGTTTGATAAGAGAGTAACTGCACTCAAAAGAAATTATAAGGAGAAGCTGTTGTTGTTAGCCACACAGACACGGTAATGCGTGGGAAGCAAGAACCACAGCACTCCGCTCTGCGAGTAAAAGCACACCAGCCTCTGTTAGAAACACAGGTACTTGAAAATAACGTTTCATGAATTTTAGCAGTTAGTTTGAATGGTATAAAAGACTGAGACCCTGTGCCAGCATAATCTTGATATGTATTCAAGTGTTCTCGCCACGGTAACACGCAGTTAAAACCACCGCCGTGCTCCGCAAGCTTCACTAATAGTTATAGACCATAGAAAATACAAGCGCTTGTTCTGGCTACACGGAGCAGCTGCTACCACCGTGCACCACCTACTCGAAGTAGAAGAAGTAATCAACAAATAGAGAGACGGCAGCGTGTGGCTCCTCACACTACTACGCTCCGCTCTAATGTCCATAAGCCGACACGGGCTAAAACCAAAAGCTCAGCGTTTGTCCCACGGAGGCGAACCTGCTCCTCCGCGCCTCTCAGCAAACAAAGCAGAAGCAACAAAACAAGCAAGCGCCGCAGTTCCGTCACTGCGCGCTGGAAATCACGGCAACGCGTGGGAGCCCCCACAGCGCTCCGCTCAATGGCGATCACAAACAAGGCGGGGAACCGCTCCTACCTGGAGGAAAGGAAGCAACGGACACAGAACCTTTCGGTTGGTACAACGAGTTCCCCGGCTCCTTCTTCCTCCGCTCAATCCAAGCAGCAAAGCGGAATAACACGCAACAGGATGCGTGTCACAGGAACTCAAATAGGCTAACCGAGGCTTCTGGGAAATGTAGTTCGCTCAGCGCCCGTTTTATTTACTGCACCTCGTCATCCCCCAGACACAGTAAGGCAGGCGCAGGTATGATTTCTGACAGTAGGTCCTCCTCTCAGCGCCTACTAGGCCCAGGCCGCGTAGGAAACCTCCGATGAAAGGACCTGATAGCATCAGGGGCATGGATGTTGGATACTGGTTCCCACGAGTCGTCTTCCACCGAATACCCTTTCCAGGATACCAGATACCACAACACACCCCTCCTGTACTTGGAATCCTTGATGCTCCGCACCACATATTCAAAGCCCCCATCACACAACACCGGAGGGGGAGCCCTGCGTTTGTCTGAAAATGCAGGTTTCAACAGGCTACAATGAAAAACAGGGTGTATGCGTAGGGAACCAGGCAGCTTCAATTTGTAAGCTACCGGATTGATCTGCTTTACCACTACATACGGTCCAATGAACCGGGGGTGAAAAATGCTACGGAGTTTGAATTTGATGTTCCTGGTTGACAGCCATACCTTGTCACCCACTGCATACGTTGGGCCCTGTTTCCTGTGTCTGTCCTCATAGTTCTTATACTCTCTCTTAGCCCTGGTCAAATGAACCTTTATTTTCCGGTGAATGGCTTGAACTTTCCTCATTTGGCCCAAAACTGTAGGCTGATTGTCTATCGCTTCAGGGATGGAAACCGGAAGGATCCTAGCATCATAACCATATGTAGCACAGAACGGGGAGACCCCCAGAGAACAGTGCCAAGCATTATTGTAGGCTACCTCCGCCATCCACAACAAGGAAACCCATGAATCATGTGCCTCCGCAGCATAGCACCTGAGATATTTTTTCAAGGTTTGGTTCAACCGTTCCGTCTGTCCGTCCGTTTGCGGATGGAAGCTGGTTGAAAGGGAGGAACGGATGCCTAAGGCCTGACACCAGAACTTCCAGAATCTGGCGATAAACTGGGGACCTCTATCTGATATAATGACCTCGGGCACCCCGTGTAGCCTAATGATGTTGGACAATAGTAGTTGTGCCGTCTGTCCGGCTGTGGGCAGATTCACACAGGGAACGAAATGACCCAATTTGGTAAGACTGTCAATCACAACTAATATGGCAGTCATCCCTTGATCCGGAGGCAAACCCGTGACAAAATCTAAGCTAATGGTTTGCCATGGTTTTTTAGGAGTCGGAAGGGGAACCAATAATCCTTTCCTTTTCCCTGTCTCATTCTTGGCCATGGCACATTCACTACACGATCTTACCCAGTCCACCACATCTCTCTTGACTGTGTCCCACCAGAAATACCTCTGCATCAGCTGTACTGTTTTACCCACCCCTTGATGTCCTGCCAACTGAGAATCGTGGCACCAGTTGAAAGCAGTCTTTTTTGTAGCATCATCGGGGAGGAAGAGTTTGGTGTATTGAAAAGGAAGGCCTTTCTTTATCATGCGACCTCTTCCCTGGGTGGCCCATGCTACCCACTCTCCCGGGGTCTTTGCTCGGCTGACGCGATCCAAGAAAGTATCAGCGTGTATCACACACACAACCTTGTCCGGATCCACGATGGACTCAAGTCTGGGAATCCCTATCGAGTTCTCCCCCTGATGTTGCCTGGAAAGTGTATCAGCCTTTCTGTTGTCAGCCCCAGGACGAAAAGTAATCACAAAGTCATACTCAGAGAAAAACAGCATCCATCTCATTTGTCTCTGAGTGAGATTGCGTGCTGTTTTCATGTACTGCAAATTACGATGATCGGAATATACAGTAACAGGGAACGCAGCCCCCCACAGATATTGGCGCCATTCCTGGAACGCCTTTTTAATGGCCAGCAGTTCCTTCTCGGCTATAGTGTAGTTCTTTTCAGCCGGATTGAGTTTCTTTGAAAGGTAGGCTACAGGATGTAGTTGCCCTGAGAGGTGATTCCTTTGCGATAAGATAGCCCCCACTGCTTCATCCGAAGCATCCGCTTCGACTATGTAAGGATGTTCCGGCTTAGGATGGGCCAGTATCGGTGCGGTGGTAAAAGCATTCTTTAGTGTCTGAAAGGCTCCTTCAGTGTCTTTGGTCCACAAAAAGGGAACACCCTTTCTAAGCAATCGGGACAAAGGGGCAGCCACCTGAGAAAACTGAGCAATGAATCTCCGGTAGTAGTTAGAGAACCCTAGGAATCTTTGCACATCCTTCACACTCGCCAGAACCGGCCATTCCTGTACAGCCTTCACCTTTCTCTCTGACATTTGCAACCCTGAATGACTCAACATCACTCCAAGAAATTCCACCTCACACACATCGAATTCGCACTTGGATAGTTTGCAGAACAGTCTGTTCTCTCCTAGTCTCTGTAATACTTGAGACACCTGAACATGATGCTGTGTGGTGGTGTTTGAATATATGAGAATGTCGTCTATATAGACAACTGCACATATGTCGACAAACTCTTTTAGGACATCATTCAGGAAATACTGAAATGCCGCCGGGGCATTACACAACCCGAACGGCATGACAGTATATTCGTAAAGGCCATACCGGGTCTTAAAGGCCGTCTTCCACTCATCGCCTTCCTTTACCCGGACCAGGTGATAAGCACCTCTTAGATCCAGCCGAGTATATATTCTGGCATCCTTCACCTGATCCAACAGGACTGATATTAGAGGCAAGGGGTATCGATTCCTGACTGTGTTTTTGTTTAACACCCTATAATCGACACACGCTCTCAACTCCCCATTGGCTTTCTTGATGAAAAACAAAGGAGAGGCCGCAGGGGACCTCGAGGGGCGAATGAACCCAATCTCCACATAGTGGTCGAGATATTCCCTTAGGTGCGCTGTTTCCGGAACTGAGAGTGCATACACCCGACAGGAAGGCAGAGTAGCCCCATTTACCAAATCTATTCGGCAATCATATGGACGATGAGGCGGTAGCTGTTCCGCCAAACGTTCACTGAAAACCTCCTCAAATCCCCTATATTGCGAGGGTAAGATCACCTGTTTCTCAGCAGCAGTGGCTACTATCAAGGGCAGAAATGACACAGCAGTGGTTGTTCCACAAGAGGAAACCACATGCTCTCTGCATTCCTCGGATTCAAACCGGACCTCCTTCGTTCTCCAATCAATCGTGGGGTTATGGTGACTTAACCAGGGCATACCTAAAATAACCTCGTATTGAGGCGCCTCGATAATGTTCAAGATCAGTTCCTCCCTGTGATACCCCTCTGAAATATCCACGGACAAAACAAGCTTGTCTGTATGTTCCGTGATCTTTCCTGACTTCAAGGGTTTCCCATCTACTGCTAGTACGTCCTCAGGAACTTCTCTTGGCACTCGCACTAAGGACAGAGCAGTCACCAGTCCACTGTCAATAAAATTCCCCGTGGCTCCTGAATCTATCATCACCTTCACCTGATGACTCTGTGACTGGCTCTCCAGATACATGGGAAGGAGTATGTGAGTCTCTGTTTCTAATAGCGTCATCACTGACAAGGATGGAATCTGATAGAGAGGGGCCCTGGTTGCTAGGGGAGGGTCTACCTTTGCTTCTTCATCCCCAGTCACCCCTACAGCAGTAATGGCTAGTCTTTTGTTACGATTCCATCCCCCGCTCATCTTGGGTTTAGTAGGACAGTCCCTAACATAGTGCCCCTTTTTCCCGCAGTAGAGACACAGACCCAGGGCTCGACGGTGTTCCTTCTCTTCTTTAGACAGAGGGGTTTTTACAGCCCCTAACTCCATGGGTTCTGAACTGGACTCGGGGGAGGATACTGTCCTACGAGGACTGAAATCGGACCCTGAATAACCCCGATCCCAACGTTTCCTGTCACTCATTCTCCCATCCAAACGTAGGGTCAAATTGATCATATCTTTACAAGTAGCTGGCTGAGGGTCTATTTGAGCTATAATATCCTTAAGCCCTTCTCTTAATCCCTGATAAAAAAGAGACATCCTCTTTTCCTCAGGCCAAGCTGTTTCAGCTACCAGCCTATTGAAATCCGTCAAATACGAAATCAAGTCTCTTTTCCCCTGTCTCAGCATCAGGAGCTCTCTATCCGCACTAAACGTAGTGGCCCTTCGGTCGAATACGCGCTCAAATTCTGCCCTGAATGCATTCCAATTCGTTAACACAGGGTCGTCATTGCGAACCAACGGCACTACCCAATTGGCCGCATCACCTATTAGATATGAAATGGCAAAGGCGACTCTGGAGTGGTTGGATGGGAAGGAAGCCGGTTTGCACGAGAAATGCATCAAGACCTGTGTCAGGAATATCTGTGTCTTAGCTGGGTCTCCTGAATACCTTTCTGGATTTGCAAGGGGAATGGGAGGTGGTACCGTGACCTGTATTTGTGAGGGAGAGGCATCGAAGGGGTTTCTGCTTAGCCTATCTACTTTTTCTTTCAGAGCAGTGGCCTCGGCCTTAGAAGCAACCAGTTCCTGTTGCACCAATATCAAGGCCTGAAGCACTTCATCTAAGGTAGCCATTTAGTCCCCACCCGGATCGGGTGTAGCTTGTAATTCGTGGGCGTGTTATTCTGTCAGGATACGCTCCACGGGATCCGGATGGTGAATAGAAGGCCCACCTCCAAACGTCACAAACACTCTGATATAAAAATATCAACAGAGGATTTGAGCCATTAGGCGAGGGGTAATTGTCAAAATAATAAACAGGGAAGGGAAGGAAGGGGTCAGCTGGGAAGGGATGTACCTGAAACGACAGAGCATACAAAGGTAAGAACACCATACACCCAACACATCAAATAAACCACCAATTCCTCTTGCAACTAAGTACCTGTGAGAACAAACATAAACTCGGCAATTGGGTGGTCTCGAATTCCCCCTCTAAGGATATGTGCTTGAGCCCTAATGGAAACAGGCATAAGTTAGGAAAAACATCAATTGCATAAACTCATACATATGAATTCATTAGGAGCTCCTATATACCTCAGTGGAAACACAAGCTATCCGAAATATGGAGTTCTGGGTGAAGGTTTGATAAGAGAGTAACTGCACTCAAAAGAAATTATAAGGAGAAGCTGTTGTTGTTAGCCACACAGACACGGTAATGCGTGGGAAGCAAGAACCACAGCACTCCGCTCTGCGAGTAAAAGCACACCAGCCTCTGTTAGAAACACAGGTACTTGAAAATAACGTTTCATGAATTTTAGCAGTTAGTTTGAATGGTATAAAAGACTGCGACCCTGTGCCAGCATAATCTTGATATGTATTCAAGTGTTCTCGCCACGGTAACACGCAGTTAAAACCACCGCCGTGCTCCGCAAGCTTCACTAATAGTTATAGACCATAGAAAATACAAGCGCTTGTTCTGGCTACACGGAGCAGCTGCTACCACCGTGCACCACCTACTCGAAGTAGAAGAAGTAATCAACAAATAGAGAGACGGCAGCGTGTGGCTCCTCACACTACTACGCTCCGCTCTAATGTCCATAAGCCGACACGGGCTAAAACCAAAAGCTCAGCGTTTGTCCCACGGAGGCGAACCTGCTCCTCCGCGCCTCTCAGCAAACAAAGCAGAAGCAACAAAACAAGCAAGCGCCGCAGTTCCGTCACTGCGCGCTGGAAATCACGGCAACGCGTGGGAGCCCCCACAGCGCTCCGCTCAATGGCGATCACAAACAAGGCGGGGAACCGCTCCTACCTGGAGGAAAGGAAGCAACGGACACAGAACCTTTCGGTTGGTACAACGAGTTCCCCGGCTCCTTCTTCCTCCGCTCAATCCAAGCAGCAAAGCGGAATAACACGCAACAGGATGCGTGTCACAGGAACTCAAATAGGCTAACCGAGGCTTCTGGGAAATGTAGTTCGCTCAGCGCCCGTTTTATTTACTGCACCTCGTCATCCCCCAGACACAGTAAGGCAGGCGCAAGTATGATTTCTGACACAGACAGGGTGCCATAGTCCCACAGATAAACATAAATGTTATGGAGTGATGCCTCACTTTTCCTGCATGATGCAATCAGGGATGCCCTAAATCACCTACCTAAAGCTCCATGAAGATGGTGTTCAGGAAGTTGAAAACAGCTTTGTTCAATCTCCTCCAAGACGGAGCTTTAGGAGCAGGGAGAAGTGAGAAACCCCTGCACTTCCACTTAACCACTCCTCCATTAGATTCAGAGTACATTTTTGATATTGCAACATTGGGATCTCCATTTTTAAGTTTTTAGACAGAAGTGTTCACCAAATCAGGTGTATACCTCATTGGTGGGCTCTGAGGACAACATATCCTTGGATGCATGCCAGCACATTACACAACGTACCTCTCTTCCCTAGACCCACGCGCATTCATTTTGGATAAAAGAGTTACTGTTTGCAAATTGGGTCTGGCAGAAACCCGGGTCTCTCTGATTAAGAATAAAGAAATAATGCTTTGTCTCATCACCACCTTTCATATACAAAGCTCTATTTCAATGGACTAAGCGGGTTTTAACATGCTACAGGCCTTATTTATGAAGGCCTGCGTCACATTTACGCTGCCGTAGCGTAACGTTTTGTGGGCGTTCCCCCACAAGAAAGGGTCGTAGGAGTGGTGCAGTGAAATCTATAGGATTTCACAGTGCCAGTTCTACGCCGCCAATGTGTCAAAACCTTATGCCTGCCTCTTGACAGGCATAAGGGTGACACAGGCCCTTTCACATGGGGCTTGGCCGTCCGAAAGGACACATTGCTGGAGTTGCGTCTGTTTTCAGACACACCTCAACTGTGCGCCACTTTTGCTCCGACAGAAACGTCAGTATTACTGACGTATCTGCCATTCCTTGCAACACAATGCATCATACAGTAATTATGATGCATCCTTCATGTCGCAAGGAGGGCGCACTGCGAAATGCTGCACCGCTGCTTTCACACAGCGATGTGACACTTTTCATGAATAAGGCCCCACATTTTTTTTGTTGGCATAGGTGAATGAAATGTAGTGAAAAAATCTATGAGAGGCTCAGCTTCCTGCGTTAATCTCAAACTCAAAGCCTGGTAGCTTTTCTGAGCTGCTGGTGTGAATAAACACGGTCCCATTCGGACTTAACAAAGTCACGTAAATGTATGCCTCGAAGTGATCAAAGTTAGGCTGACAGTTTCCTGAAGTGGCTCAGTAACCGATTGCCGCAGATCCAAAAAGAGCCGAGGAGGATGGATGTGCCATTTAATAATGAGGCTTTTTGCTCACTCGAGAGGGTCGTTTTGAGTCGGGGAAGTCATGCGGTTGAACCAATCAAAATGATAATTGTCACTCAAACCCTACTATGAGGCTTATAATGAGTACGAAGATTTGTTCGGCTGCCCAGTGTCCATAAAATTAGCAGCGTCTCCTTCCTTCCCTTAAACAGACGAGAAGAGCTTGAAATCCGTCACAACAGTTTCCTTCATGTCACATTGCATGCAGATTTATAAGCTGAGCTGCTACATCGAAATAAGCATAATAGTGTTCGAAAGGAGTCTCATTTGAGGCTTATTATTTTATTTAAGGGGGGTGAAAAGTCCAGCACTGCAATAGTCTCTGATAATCCGGAACCTCAGACACCCTATCCCTCTCAAGCGTGCCCTCACACCAAAAAAAGGCCGAACTGTGTTGATCAATCCTAACACCACTCCAGTGACGTTGACCATTGACATCGAATCACAGGCACGCATTTAAGAGAGCATTGTGTGTTATCAAGATTGCACTAGCAAGTATGTTCATGCGACACTCATTCCATCAGCTGTCTTCCCTTAATATCATTGAGCCCTTGGAATATTACTTTTTTTGCAGCTAGTATGCCTTATTTGCTTTTCTATAATGAACGTGGCAAGCTGTACTGAGCAAGTCTCGCTCACAAAGAATTAAGAAAGCAGTCTGGCTTAACTGATCTTAGTGCATTTGCAGATGACCCTTAAAGACCTTGTAACTTCATTCTGGAAAAAGAGTAAGCCCAGATTTACAAAGGTCTTGCATTTCAAGATGACGCAAGGCACTGAAAGCTCTTAAGTCAGATTTATTAAGCCATGCAAGGCCATCTTGCATGGTTCTGCGTGGCTTCTGCAGCACACATAGAAAGAGTAAAATGCCTCTGAAGATTGGTTTTGTGCAGTAACAGGCATCCTTGCACCATGGCGCTTGCGGTTTGCACTAGGAAGCGCTCAGTGCACCAGCACAGGGAGAGAGGAGAAATGTGCCATAGCTTAGTAGATACGGCACATTCCTGCTCTCTCCCTGCCTTACTGAACAGGGAACCAAGTTGTCTTGCTGCGTTGTGTTGCATGACTCTCTAGTAAATCTGGGCCTTAGAGTCAGATATTTAACAACAGCCCATTAAGCAAAGTTGGAACAGTTTACTGCACAAAATCAAGGTTTTCTACAAGCTAATCAGAGATGCCTTCAATTAGGTCTAAGTAAGAGGATGTGTTTTTCTCTTCTAAAATAAAAGTCTCCTACCATAAATGGTCTTTTTCTCTGATTATACTCCAAAATAAAAATGATTACTCAAGGTGTAGATCAGGTAAAATATCAACTTTAATTCCCTGGAACTTCTCTCAAAGACATAAGATTAATTTTTACACCTCTTTCAAAGGCAAATGTTGATTCTGTAAAAATGGTCTTCACTTGCATTTGTGCAATAATAGGGATGCAGGACAGTATCAGCACTACCAGAACATACTCTAACTTCCCTGTTAGCTGTATTGCACATCTAGAGGCAACAAAGAGTGAGTATTTCCACACTGGATGTTCCTATATTCCTTACTACTTAGAACTGAAACTTACCTGAGTAACAATGTGTTCTTTGACCCAGTATGACTGCGAGTGGCCTGACATCTTAATAATTGATTGATGCTGTCTGCTCAGCAATAGAGATATTTCTGTTTGTACCAGAAGTTGTTACCACCTTGACGTTTGGAGAACTGCTGGGCAGAATTTATATTCGTAAATAGCACCCTGAGGCACAGTTGCTCATTGGTCGCTAACAAGGCCACTGAGCTTTTTAAGATTAGGGGCCATATGTATGAAGGTACCGATTTGCGATTCTGAAATAGCGATTTTTAAGAAATCGCTGTTTCAGAATCGCAAAATGGTATGCATGTACAAATTCGCTTTTTTTTGCGAATTCTTAGTATTCCTTAATTGCGATTAGCAAATTGCGAATCTTAATTAAGGAATACTTTCCCATTCATTTCTAAATTTTGCGATTTGCAATTTGAAAATCGCAAATTGAGAATAATTTCAAGGGTGCAGGGATGTCCAAAGGACACCCTGTTGCACCCCTGAAATATGCATGGGTGCACATGTGGCGAACATACATGCCCTAAGGGCATGTATGTGCGTCACATGGCACTTTGAAAAATGCTGAAATGTGCATTTTTAAAGGAAATCGCAACTTAACACCAACTAGAAGTTGGTGGTAAGTTGCGATTCTTTAAGGGCATTTTGGAATTTTTTTTGGCTTCATACATTGCATTTAAGGAATCGCAAAATGTGTGATTCCTTAAATGCAATTGCAAAATAAGGAATCGCAAATTTTGCGATTCCTTATTTTGCACCAGAATTTACTTCATACATATCAGTTTCCTAATTCGCATTCGCAAAGGCCGAAATTCTGCAAATTTCGGCCTTTGCGAATGCAAATTTGCGTCATACATATGGCCCTTGATCCCCAATATCTGAATCTAAGTCTCTGAACTGTGATGTCCATTAATGTTCACATCTCACCTATGTATTTTCAATAAAGTGCATATCCCAATAATGTTGCTCACCGCAGACTTTTAAATGCATTCTTTGTGCTTGTTCTGGTGATATGCAGAGCTCACATTGTCCTATCAAAGATGTGTACCATACATGTAGCGGGCCATGAATATGGTTGTGACCCCATGCAAGCTCCGAGGGGTGGGAGAGAAGCATAATAAATTAACAATTCTCTCCTGGAGATGAATGTATCACATACTTCGAACATTTTCCTGCCTATTTATAGCAGGCACGTGCACCTCTGTCCTGTAATTGCAGTTAAATTCTTCATTCATTAATGCATAGCTGTGTTATTTAAGGGCAGATATGGGTTTGTAGAAGTTTCTATGCAGAAACATATTTTATTGTAGGTTCTGTATAAGCAATAAATAATTAGAAGAGCAAACTTCTCTCCCAGCGTAGTAGACTATGCGCTGAATTCGACCATGCACAACCATGTATCAGAAGAGATTGGAACATTGTGATTGACCTGACATAGACAGATCAGGCAGGCTGAACTTCAGCAATGACAGTGACAGAAACATACTAAGAAACCTGTTGACAGACCATGGCCTAAGCAGGGATCCACTAAAGAGGGATACCATTGGATAGGGGAGAGGCTCCCCTTTCCAGAGATACCTCTCCTGTCTTTCTACATGCTTGGGGGCTGAGATAGTCTCCTGAGGACATAGAAAGTGAAAGTGAAATGAGTCTCTTGGCTCATTTCAGTTTCGGTTACTGTGCAAAGACAATATCGCAACGTGCACGCTGATTGTCATTGCACAGAAACCAAAGAGACAGCCTCAGGGCTAGGGAAGCCCGTCCCCAGCTCCAGATGCTGTTGGGGTGAAAAGAAAATCCCTCTGCGGCCCGCACCAGAGGGATTTCCAGTGCTCTGTGTGCGCATGGCCTGTAGCCATCTGACGTACATGAGCACTGGTGTGTCGGACGGCTCCCGGCCGTCCGAAACCGAAGGGGTTAAATTTGCTTTGCAAATTGTAATATGAAAGCTGTTGTCAATGACTGTGAGAAGCTAGCACAGTGTTGCCTCTGTTATACTAGTTGAGTATGTTCAGTAGAACGTGCACTGCTACAGCTAACTTGTTACCTGGTATAGGTGTGGAAGGGAAGCTTGAAATTGTGATGTTCTTTGGTAATCATTCTTTGCTAGTTCAAGGGAAGCTTGCATTTTGATGTTCATGTGGTGGCTTTGAGTACAATGGAAGCTTGCATGGCTATTATCCAAGAGGTACATGTTCTGTATGTAAGAATGAAACTTGCACTCCAGAGACCCATGTGGTACCCGTTCTATGTGTATGTGTGTGTGCCTGTGTGTGTATTCACCTGATGCCCATGGAGTACCCATTTTCTGTGCATGTTTCCAAAGCTTTGACTTTTTTGCTTGTGATATACTTTCTGTGTGCACAAGGGAAGGTTGTATTGCTGTAGACCATGTGGTGCTTCTTCTGTGTGTGCTCGGGAGGGTTAGGCTAATAATGATGCCCAGGTGGCACGTGGTCTCTGTGATCATGGAACGCTTTCACACCTGACCCCATGTGGTATCCTTATTGTGTGTGTCAATTTAGAGAAAAATACCAAAAAGAATTCCACAGGAAAAGAACTGCACTCAGCAGGGCTTGTATATACAAGCACATATACATATATATATATTTATGTGCAAAAAGTTAAGGTCGCGATTACTCCAATGGCGGTGGGCTCCGGCAAGGTAGCGAGCCTCCCAAATTCCTTCAACGTTCAGTAAGTACACGCTTTGGACTTATCAACATTGTTTGCCCACTGGGGCTGAATTGTAAAATATAAACATTTACAAATGTAGACGATGATATTTCTTCATTTAATATGTGGAAATCATGAAATGGTTTGCCTAAATCAAGTATATTTCGTTTATATGTCTGTATGCGATATAAATTTCCTGTTCCTATGGATTTAAAACAGACCAGTATCAAGTTTAACAACATTCTAATATGGCTGCTACACTGGATGTGGTGCAGTAGGCCTTTGTTGATGTTTATGTTACTGTGATGTTGTCACTTTTTTATGTATATATACTTTATTGAAGACAAACAAAAATGACAAGGGAGCTCTGCTCCGGAACGCGCCGGGCAAGGATTTGCCATTAATGCAATAAATTAATTTACCACGCAAAAACGGATCTGGGCTCGGATCTTTGGTGTTGTAATTACAGAAATATATATATATATTACCTACTGGCAGTCGCCAGTAGGTAGCTATAGTTAGGATTTTTTTCAATGCAAAATCTCAAAATTCTATTTGGAATAACTTTGGCGCCGGTTGACGAATCTGCCTGAAAACTTCCTCAAATTTGCCTCGCGGAGCTCCGGTCCTTCCTTGAAAGTTTCGGGGGGATTCGTCAAGCGGGGGCCGAGATAAAAGGGGGGTCCCAAAATGTGTTTTCCCCATGTTAATTTCCATAGGGCGGTCAAACTCACTTTTAGACCGAACGGCTGAATGGATTTGCACCAAACTTGGCAAAATTGTAGGGACTGGTAGCCCGATTTGCCTTTGCTATGTCTCAAGATATGTGCTCCAGTGGTTTTTGAGTAATTTAGGTTAAAAAAATATATATATCTATGGCAGCGCCCTGGTACGCGCACCGGGGAGCGCTTCGGGCGCGCCACGCGACTTGCGCACAGAAAGCTGATTGGCTCTCGGGTGTCTGTAAACATTCGAAACAGTCCGGAGCAGCCGCCATCTTGTGTCTCGGTAAAATCAAGACATAAGAGGTAGAAAAATCAAAGGGGGAAATGACCATAAGGGGACAGGGATAGACCCCCCTGACCCCTTAGGTTTGATGTGGGGGCCATAAAAGGGCCCAGCGGGGCAAAAACAAATTTTTTTTTGATTTGCGCGGGGGGAGCGCCCGGTACGCGCACCGGGGAGCGGACCGGGGAGCGTCCCATGGGGAAAAATGAATATTAGAGTTTTTAAAAAATTTAGCCTTTTTTTAGAAATTGGAGGTAGTTCTAAAAAGAACTGTTTTTTTTCGTCTTTTTGTTGTTTTATATTTTTTTATTGTTTTTTGAACATTTTAAACTTTTTTTGGGTTTTCTGAACAGTTTATATTTTTTTTGTATTTTTCATGGGGAGAAACGAAAAAACAGGGAATTGAAAATGGCTCAACTGGAGCAAAAAAAAAAATAATAA
This sequence comes from Lissotriton vulgaris, assembly GCF_964263255.1. Lineage (NCBI taxonomy): Eukaryota > Metazoa > Chordata > Amphibia > Caudata > Salamandridae > Lissotriton > Lissotriton vulgaris. The sequence goes on along the minus strand of NC_141696.1, from coordinate 976,082,111 downwards.
TTAGGGTTTATTGGGGAATTTGTGGTTGTCCCCAGCAAGGACGATGAGCTTTACGCTCTGTTCTCCGTAGGAGATGGTCTTCCCACAATATTTACAGATAATTCGGAAATCTGCAAATCGTGGCTGAATGCAAGGCATCGTCTCACTTTCCTTTGGTGCTGACGGAGTGGGTTGCTTTCTTTTTGAGGAGGTGCTTGCGGATTGGGGAGGGTTACTGGCCAGTTCCCTCATCTCTGCAGCAGAATAGTTTATTGCATGCTTGCGCTGCATGTGGCGAATCATCGTGTTGTTTCCAAATGAATATTTTTTATTAGGGTTCCCCCTAGAAAGTTCCATGCCACAGATTAGGCAAGTCACCTTGGCTGCATTTACTTTTTTCTTCCCCTCTGGGATCGAAAAAAACTCCCATATAATGTGTGGTCTTGGCTGGTATGGGGTATTTTGTTCTTCAAGCCATCTTCTCCTCCCCTCTTCCTCCTCCTCCACCTCTTCCTCCTCTTGTTGACCACCAATGATATCTTGTGGTGGTCCTCTTGGTGGTTGTGGTTGTGGTGGTGGTGGTGGTGCAGATGCACCAGCTGCTGCTGCTACTGAAGCCATTATAAAGATCAAAAAGGTACAGAGAGGTACAAACAGGTCTTCCTAAGTCAAAGGACAAAGTCAGAATAAGGAAAAAAGGTGGGGTCTTTCATCCTTTTGAAAAAAAAAATGTATTGAACCAATGAAAAGTGTTATTTTCAGGTCACATGACCAGGGGCTTCATCATTATGAAACCAAAACTGTTATGAACCAATGAAAAGTGTTATTTTCAGGTCACATGACCCGACGCGCTTACGCTACGCGCCCCGGGGTGCGCCCAGGGGCGCGTCGCGTAAGCGCGTCAGACGCCTACGTTGCGCGATCGTATTCGCTCGAGTGCTTCCGGGTGCGCTTACGCCGTGCATATCACGCGGACGCTTCTACGTGATACGTCACGATCATGTTTTCGTCCGCGATATTGGCGCTTACGGGACGCTCCCCGGTGCGCGCCCCGGGGCGCTTCATAAAACTACGCTTTCCGGGGCGCTCACCGGGGCGCGCACCGGGAGCGCTCCAAGGCAAAAAAAATTTTTGGGAAAAAACAATATACAAAACAAAATTTTGGCAAAATTGTAGGGACTGGTAGCCCGATGTGCCTTTGCTATGTCTCAAGATATATGCTCAAGTGGTTTTTACGAAAATTAACTTTGAAAAAATATATATTGGGCTACATTGGGCTATATATGTTAGAGCCCAAATGTAGCCCAATGTATCCCAATGTAGCCCAAAGATGGCCACCAGAGACAAAAAAAAACAAATGTAGCCCAAATATCAGCCAGATGTAGCCCAAATATAGCCCAATGACAGAATGTCCCAGAGTGTTCTAAAGAACAACTAGAGCGCTAACAGTCTTACTTATAAAATGAGACTTATAGTTAGGAATTAGCATTTAAAAAAACTTTGAAATTCACTGAAAAACCATAGGTTTCACACCAGATTTAGTTAGGAATAAGCATTTAAAAAACCTATTAAATTCACTGAAAAAACCATAGGTTTCACACCAGTTATAGTTAGCTGGAAATTTTACTGACTTAAAACCATTGAAATTCCCACGTTATAGTTAGTTGGACTCACTATAACTTGCGCGTGCAATGCACTGCTGATGACGTCACATATTACATCACTCATGACATGATCAGTGACATCACTCATGACATCACTGATGACACCATCCTTGTGACAGAGTGACAGACCTCCTTTCACTGTAATGTAACCCTTGAAACACATATTCAAAAATAGAAACTAACATTTTTTTAAAAATGGAGATAACCATATCAGTTACAACAACCAATGCAGTAATTCCACCATCTATATACACATCTACTCATTCACAAACAGTTCAATATACTCACTCATACATATAGTCACTCATCATATGTAGTGATACACCTATACATCCTGTTACACACCGACAGTCATCCAAAAGTTACTCACACACATACTCACACATGCAAATAAACAATTGAACATCCATTTATTTGCATATAGAGCTATACACACACTACCACCCTACTTCTATTGAAATTTAAACATATTTATTCTCTTAAACAATCCCTTATAGAAACACATACTTATTTAAACAGGAACTCTTACAATCTCTTACTCTCACATATACTAACTTATATACATCAATATTCACATATACTAGATTAAAACATATGTAGTTACTGATAAAGACACTAGTGAGACAGTCATTCACTCACTAACATACACATATACACACTCATTCACCCATACAGTCCTGCACATATGCTGTCTTCAAAACACATACAAACAGAGAGTCAGTCAATCATGCATCTATGTGCTAAGTAATACCCCCACCAAACCATATAGACACTCATACTGATACTAAGAAAAACATCTAATAACCCATGTACATACACATGTAGCTACTCACCAACCCATGCAGCTACTTATACACAAAGTGAGACACTAATACATATATTTAAAAATTTAAACATTACTCACTAATATTTATTTTTCAGAAAGACACACATTCACTTGATGGTGTCATCAGTGATGTCATGAGTGATTTCACTGACCATGTCATGAGTGATGTAATATGTGAAGTCATCAGCAGTGCATTGCACGCGCAGGTTATAGTGAGTCAAACTAACTATAACGTGGGAATTTCAATGGTTTTATGTCAGTAAAATTTCCAGCTAACTATAACTGGTGTGAAACCTATGGTTTTTCAGTGAATATATATATATATATATATATATATATATATATATATATATATATATATATATATATATACACACACACACACACACACACACACACACACACACACATATACATTCACTGAAACCATAGGTTTCAGGGGCGTTATAGTTAGTTGGACATTTCAATTGTACAAAACCATAGAAATGTCCCCGTTATAGTTAGTTCACGTGGTACAATCACTGAAGGTACTTTACCATTCCCTCGCTGGAGACCCGTTAATATGCGGTCCGGCGGGGATGAGTACAGGTGCTACTACGCGGCGCCCCTACAAATGGAATAAGTGCCCGTTTTTTCCACAGGTACAGCTGGCAACTACGATATGTCGTATTAACCACTGGTTATGAAACGATCTATGGACGCATATGTTCTGACCTCAGTCATGCCCAAAAAAACTCTTTTCTTGGCGTTTATGGTCACAACATGCCACACAAACCTTCATACCTGCCACTATTGCTAATATTGATTATATCTCATTTTCGGCAGGATTGGTTCATAGGGAGACACCGCCCCCCCCCCCTGAGTCCATGGAGCATGAGTACTCCAACTAAAACGCAACAAATTACCTAACCTTAAGTATACATGAAGTGTGTTATCTCTATGGCTCTGCTTAAGTGTTGAATGAATGTTGATGGTTGTGAAAAAACACGTACGCTGAGCGTCAGATAAGCATGCCTTTGATTCCTTTTAGGCACAATCACGCTTACCTGTGAAGACTACCAAGCATGTTTTTTAATATTTCTAGGCACAATAGTCTGGTAAGACTGCACGCACCATTATGGAGCAACTCACCCATAAGGAGCACGACAACAGTGGACTTAGATGAATACTAACCCCTCTCAAGATTGAGGGGGGCTTTTATTTTCTAGCGCAATCTTTTAATTTTTACCATTTCAGGTATACATTGTGACATTAGGACATATGTATCATCAATGCATGCTTTATTATGAGCAGCGTTCACTTTATTTAATAATTTTCTACACTTCACAATTGTTTATTTCCTATTTAGGAACATTAGGATTGGCAAACACAGGGTTGATCCTTGCGTGGTCCTGAGCAAGAGCTTTGGGTAGCTCGAAACATGTTGCTCTCACACTGTGGTCCAACTCATTATAGTTAGGTTCCCCAGTGCAACCCCCTTTTTAGACATACCAACCTAGGAGCTAGAATAAAATTTGTTTAGGCCCACTAGCAAGGTATTTTTAATCACTTTTCATCCAATCCCCCACAAATTGCACTACACATAGTCTAACTACAAGTGCTCCTACGTAACTTCGCAAGTCGCAGCACGCCCCAGTTCGTAGAGGACTGGGATGGCCCCTATGGTGAAGCATGTCACTGTGGGGAAGCCCTGGTGAGTGAGGAGACTCAAGAAAGAAAAAATATTTTCTTTCTTCAAGGCTTCTCTTTGACTACATTAGTCAAGAGCCATTAGTCTATAGGCTAGGTCTCTGAACCCAACACTTTGGATTTTCTTTTGAATCTACGTGTCGGGAGGACGACCTAGCTTTTACTCCTCCAATTCCCCCCAACTTGTATTCTGTTCATAGCAGTTTTTTAATTGCGGTAGATCTACTATTCTAACAACCCATAGCAGCTGACCACAGGATAACACACACTAACTATATTCATCATTTCATAACCACCATGGCAGAAATAACGGGCCTTACCTTCACGGATGAAGAGGAAGACAGTGTTATTGCTGCCAAGCTACCACTAACAGGAGCACCAAATAAAGATAACAGCGATGCCAGCCAGTGTTGGGATGAGTTAACTTAATTAAAATGCAACCAGATCAAGACACTCATTCATGGAATCATGATGGCAGAGTACCTCAGGGCTATCATGGCACCAAGAGGTCTAATCGTAAGGAATGAACCATTCATCTTTCAAAAGGACAAACTATTCAACAAAGATTGGTCACTAATCTCCTGGCACTGCACCAGGGATTGGTTATTGCTAATAATAAAAACTGCAGCATGCCTTTCTGAAGCACTCAAAGAAGATATGCATACACTAGAGGTCACCTGAAGTCTTATCAAAGCACCACAGAATTAAAAAAGCGACTAGAAGAACTTAATAAAACCATGACCGAATTTGAGATTGGGTTAAAAGACACCAAGTATGGGAAATATAGAAAGGACCAAAAATCATTCTCACATGAAAATGTGTACCCATACGTGAAGGATGACTACGTACCAAGCGGAATGAACTCGGGCTACAACACGGACAGAGAGGGATCTGATTCCGGCTCTGATTACTCAGATTCATCAAGTAGTTACAATCGCAACAGAAACCAGAGGACCAGGAGAGCACGAGGCAATTATGGGAGGTACTAAAGAGGACAACCATCCAACTGGCCCATGTATCCAGGACCACAACCCTTTGGTCCACTGACACCGTTCTTCTATGGCCCCCCACAATTCCCCCAGGCTTACCATCAACAACAATCCCAACAATGGGACCAAGGACAAGACCAACAAAATCAGTCTTTTTTAGGCCGGGGCAGGGGGATGCAATGAGGAAGGAACAGAAAAGGCCAACAATTACAGTGGGCACAGCCTTTAGAGACATCGAGGAGCCACACCTGGAGCATGGGCCCCCCAGACAATCCAACGACAAGCAACAATCCAGTCTAGTTGTTAATCTATCGGATACGATAATAACACCGACACAACTGACAGTATTGGAAAAGGGATTAGGCTTTGTGCCTACCCCATCCGTAGACAAGCTCAAACTCTGCTGCGAACTCAAGGAGTTCATCAGGGAAAAAAAACTTGAGGTGTTCTTCAGGGATAAAGCACCAGCAGATGAACAAAGGAGTGACACAGGATTAAAGAAAAAATCCAACTTTACACCACCACCTGTCAACTTACCAGAGGAACTATTAGCTTTTGAAAAGGCTGTAATAAAGGAAGTGAAGGAACTGGATCCTCTGACCATCAAGGTATTCCATAACACGAGCAATCTGGGGAAAGATGCAATACAACAACTATCATCCAATGATACAATTACAATAAACCAGCGGACTTAGGAGGGGCCATAGTTTTACAGCACACAACAGACTACAGAAATGAGTGCCTACACCTACTTAGCCGATGAGGGGAACTACAGACTCATCAAGGCAGACCCCAGTGAGAGACTTTGAATAGAGATAGCGATCTTCATTGATGAATCTCTCACTAATGACTGGCTAAGCAGAAAGGAAGCAGGTTTTCTGGAAAATACCAACCCAGTTACCCCCTATTTCTATACCATCCCCATAATCCATAAACATCAGGATAAACCACCTGGGAGACCAATTGTGTCAGGGATAGGTTCTATTCTAGAACCTCTGTCTAAGTTTGCGGATGACCGATACCTACCTACAGGACACCAAAGCGGTTCTGTGCCTTTTGAAAGATCTAACATTTGACCCCCACATCCAGCATACTCATCGGCCTGGATGTGGAGAGTCTGTACACCTCTCTCCCTCACAAAGACCCCTTGATATACTTGAGGAGGTTCTTTTTGAGAACGAGTGCGAATGAGTGGGCCTACAACACCCCCAACAACGTTGTGCTAGAGAGCTGCAGACTGGCGCTCACTGAGAATTTCTTTAGATTTAAGGAGAAGCTATACCACCAACAACACGGCACCAGCATGGGCAGTACCTTTGCGCCGAGCGTGGACGGACTCTACGTGCACCATTTAGAGAGGCATCAGATTCTAAGCAACACCGACCCCCATTTACATCACATCCAGGTGTGGAAACGATATATAGATGATGTTCTACTGATTTGGGAAGATACTGAAGAAGATGCCAATGAGTTATTTAGATGGCTCAACTTACAAGCCCATATTTGAAATTCAACCACACCATGAGCAGATCTCAATTGGTGTTTCTAGACCTGAATATCCTAGCACAACAAGGTACTTTAGCAACAACTACTCATTTTAAGCCAACAGCTAGAAATTGCCTGCTTAAGTTTGACAGTTTCCATCCCCAGCACTTCAAACAAAATCTACCCTTTGCACAATTCCTTCGACTGAAAAGGAATTGCACCAATTAACATGATTACATAAGCCAGGCAAAGGATCTCAGTGCTAAACTCCAACAACGCAATTACCCAAAACAACTGGTAGCCAGGGCATGCAAAAGGGCCTCTAACAACAACAGGGAAGCCCTTCTTGAACCAAAGGTAACTAACAACTCAGAACTCAAAAGACCAATCTGTATTACCACTTTTAATGTGGCCTCAGACAAAGTAACCAAGATAGTGAAGAAACACTGGGACACACTAAACAGCGGGGTCTAAATATACCTACACCAATGTTCAGCCACAGATGATGCATGAACTTAAAGAATCATTTAGTGCACACACGTCCAAGTACAACCAATGCAAATGAAGGCAGCATACGGAGACTCCACCCACTTCCTACAGGGCACTACCCCTGTAATGTAGTTCCTATTTTCCCAATAGGCTCTGCGCATTGGAATAACATAAACAGCAGTGTAGACGTAGGACTGAGGTCATCTAGGTCTCTACTGACTATGTTAGACTTAATTTCGGTTTGCCAGCTAGCTCAGAGGTCACTAGAAACTTTCTCGAATGAATAGGAACGGGTTAACTTCCCTGATTTAGACAAGAAGGGATTCAGCTTCTGACAACCGCATAAACATGACAACTTTGCTCCCTCAGAATAAAGAGTGTATCTCTAGAGTCATGTGAAAACAATAGACGGCTATTTCACTCAGTCAATCGTGCATGCTTAATTCCACCAGAGTGCAGAGAAATAGAGAGACAGGTGTTTTCAATAAAAGTTGTTATTTTATTGAACAGTCTTCTTTCTCATGCAAGAGAAATGAATTGCCACAATTGCAATACTTATCATACAGTAAAGTGTGTACAGTAAAAGGAGTATTATGAAATAATACTGTAAAAGCATTGATACGGTTTCTTAGCCATATGATACTTTAAAATTGATAAAATATATACATACATAAAAACATTGACTAACGAACTCAACTGGAGTTTCTAGATACGCCTACCCCAGTGTACCTGACCTAAGCCTAATACGTGGGAAGGAGTAAGTGAGTTTGCAGTTTTTAAGTTAAGTTAAGTTTTGCCAAGTATCTGAATCAATAATTCTCTCTAAGGTTTTAATCAGCTCTGTACCTTGGTTCTAGAATGAAGGAGGTCTTGTATCTCGCTTCTCAGGACTCGATCTCCCAGCAACCCGCGAAGGTGACTTGGGAACACCGGAGCTGGATTTTCTCGGCGTGAGAAAAGGCAGCTTCTCCAGCGCGTCAAAGGGGAGGAGCGGCTTCCTCTGGCTCTCGCATCAGCTGGGCTCCGGATAAGAAGATAGCCGCTCTGCTCCACACCACCGTGTGTTTGCGTAAGGCAACATTGGTATATTTATACCTAAAAGGTGCCGGGATTGACGTAAGGTTGGACATAAGATGTCACTAAGAACTAACAGTTCTTTCTGGACTCCAGGAGTACTTATGCAAATCAAAACAAAAGCAGGGGGGATTCCCGGGCTGCTGGAGGCTTGTTTTTTTTAAAGAACACGTTGTACTTTCTAGGAGTCTATGGGAGTAGCCTTGCCGTGATTTGGACTGCATGGGCTATTACTAAATATGGATATGATTCTTATGCCTTTATAAGGATACTATTTATTATAACCCCATAAGGGCATAAATCGTGAATAGCGAATTAGGGTCCTAGATAGAAACACAACACCCACTCCACGTATTAATGTCCATCATTACTAAAAACTAAGCAATATTAAACATATAACGATGCATGTGTGTATTCCAACCCACTCCAAAATACATAATTGCATTTGAAATGGTGTACGGTTTATACACGAAAAATGAGAATTGGTACTGTACGCTTTTCAAGCAGGGTTATCATTCAGTTACATGCATATATATATCAGCTGAACGAATTGCGAAAATTACACATGAAATGGCTCTGTTTACAGAAAAGAAGGTTGAGGCCATTTCATCACATATTTATACGATATTGTACATGTGCTAGAGGCTGAGGTAAACATTGTCTCTAACGTCTCTAAAAATAGAAGCTCTGTTCTCTAAGAATAGTTCTACTTTATGCAGAGTACCATGTTCCAGAAAAAATTGTAAATATTTTTGAAGTGAAAGAAAAATAATTTTGCTTTCAGGGGAAGGGAGGAAAAAAAATGAGTCCCAAATGTTTTTAGTAGCATTGTTTAACAAAGCTGAAGGCCGAATTCAGAGTTCAGGGAACGCTGTGTGATCATTGTTTTTAAATGTTATTCTCGTTGTTAGGAGAGAACATCATATCAGACAGACTCGCAAAAAATTGGTCTACAGCATCAGGTGAAAGTTCAACCAAGTTTGAAAACACTGCAACTGTGCAATTCTCTGAGTGATTGCTATCATCAATGTTTGGATCAGCAATGCTCACAGAAGGTTGTACCTGTTTGGTGCTGCTTTCCTCTCGTACTTCACCGCCACCTACTCTTAATGGTGAAGTCTCAACGAATGCCGTCATCAGAAAAGGTAGACGATGGGGACAACACGTTGCATGAGTCGTTACAGGACAAAGCAAAGCGTTGATATCCATTGGTACTGCTGATGGTAGTGTAAGACAAACGTCCAACACACATTCTTCTCCGCATAGCAGACATCGAAGCACAGGTAAGATGCAATTTTGCCAGATAGGTCTGAATGAAAGAAACCAGGTTGTACTCAGATCTCTTAGCCGGGCCAATCCGAGGACCTTAGTGATACGGTCTCAGTATCGTATTGCTAGGATCGTTTCTTCCGTCATTGCTGGAGCCTTGTCTGTGGATTGGCTTGCCATATCGGAGCAGAAGGAACAAAAATAAAGTTCCTGCCACGAGTCCCAAGTTTAAGGGTTGGCCGCCAAAGACAGAATGGACAAAATTCGGGAAGATGCCCAGAACTGTTTCAAACGGTGCTAACAGTCCCGAAAAAATTGTCTTAAATACCAGTGCGATGCCAATGGTATCAGACATGTTTAAAATTTGGCTTAACATTTCTACGAAATGTACGGGGCAATTTGTTGATAAAAGGGTATGTATCTCTGATGTTGTCCTTGCCACTTGCATATCATACGTTTCTTTGGACGACGTCAGAGGCACAGTAGTCTGTAAAAGAATAGACTTCATTCTGCCTAAAGTATCAATTCGAATAGAAGAGATATTCACATGAGGCCATATTGCCGCCTCCATGTCTGGATTGCTGTTTGGATACAATACTTGCATACAGCAAATGACCCTGGAAGTAACAGTAAAGAGATGACATTCTCCTGGCACCATTCCACAACAGCTGTGGTCATTTATTAAAACGTAACTTTGGTTGGAAAGTTGTCTGAAGAATGGCTCTATCTGTTTTGCAGGAGTGCCTTGCAGGTGACATAAAAGGTTATTTGAAGACCCTTCGCAAGCTCCATGCTAGTTAATACCTTGACACAGAAGTGTACCGCCTAGTGATTTTTTACAATTATTGCCACTAAGGAATACCTCCTTTTTGCTATAACATTTGTGTGTGTAAGGTAAAATCCCAGGTTGATTTGATGTATTCTTTACCCAACCTTTCATACTGGCCTGCTGGTATATATTCTTGGCAATTTTTAAACTGGAAAGTTGTTATCGGAATTGTAATGGTTCCGTGTATTATCCATTCAATGACAGGTCTCTCTGACATAGTCAATGGTAATCTCTCAAGTTTTTCAATGCTTAAAATTGTATAATCTGCTCCTTTTTGTGCCAAACTGATTTGTTTATCAGTAAGGTTAAAGATAGAAAATAATGACGTTACATTGATTAGACGCCATGGCACGTAGCCTGAACGTAGGTTTTGCTATGTCCAGCCAAGCTGTACAATAGAACGCAATTGAGACTGACCATGTTGTAGCATTAGCAAGTCTTGCTCTATTATATCAAAGGCAGATGACACAATACTGTCCAGTGAATATATTCTGGAAGACAGAGTCGTTAACCCATTGTCCACAACAGAAAGTGATTTTTCCAAATGTATACGATCAATTTCTCGTATTTTTTCCGCCGTTTCAATTTGCATTACTTTCCAAGCTTCGTTGTATGCAGCGTATATACCGGCCGCTATGAAACGTTTTTGACGCTGTTTGCGAGGTCCCATTATGAAATCTCGCAAGTCAGCACCTTCTTTAAGTAAAGTCAAGTGTTGCTTAATTTCAGCCAGTGTGGATTTTTGTAGCCACTCAAGGCATAATTTCCCTACATTGTATGTTGTAACTATCCATGGATGTTGTCTCTGGGAATATCTTGGGTCTGGCCTGGTCATTTTTAACCCCTGTTTTTTGTTCAGGTATCTATCTTGACAGTTGTTTGTGTCTGTGGGCCAGATCAACCATTTTTTCCAATCAGGATTTGTTCTGTTTTGGTGAAAAATATGGGATACGTCTATTTCCACATCTGTAGTGCTATTAATATCTGGTATGGGCTTCGGAATAGACGGTTTGTTTAAGTCTGTTATCTTAGCTAGGCCAAGACAGGTAGTTTGTTGAATGGTATCATTCAGGAACATAATTTGTTCTGGGATCATGCAGGCTCTAAATAATGATTCTAGACCTTGTACCTGCCAATCTTTTGTACCCCAGATGGTTTTTGTTTCAATGTTGTTTTTCCAGAACTCAAAACCAAATGTAGACATTTTGTCATAACATTTTTCAGAATAAATCAATTTAGTATTTGTCAACATTGTTTTCATTCCTGTCTTATTTAACATTTTAAAATAAAACGTTTCTGGATCACTGTTGTTAAACCCTGAGAAGTATGGAAATTTCTCAAAAAATGTCTTTGAACTTCCTTTTGGTGGAGTTGGACAATGTTCCCATTGATTATAAGTAAAAACATTTCTAGGTTGTGCAGATTTATGAAAATAGTGATGACCATAGTGATTGTAACAGTATAACTCTTCATATTTTGATGAACCCTGTAAATAATCATGTTTGGTGAATTTAGCTGACATTACTAAATTTGACATCATATTATTTATATTTTCAAAGTCCCAATCATCAGAGAAAGAACTTGGTATCACAAAGTCACTTAAGGAAACCTTGAACTGGTGTGGATACTTCAAGAGCTCAATCGGGCCATAAATTTCAAAGTCAGTTCTGTCCCATGCTATACCACCAGGTATAGGATTGGCTGTGATGTTCACTGATGATAGTTCTCTTTTCTCGATGTGAGAGGATCTGTGAGACTTTAAGACCAAGTTGATGTTCTGACTTGCTGTGCCCATTGTACTATATTTTCCATCAATGAATCTACCCAAGTATAAAACCATGATGAGCCAAAGCAGGAGAAAAAGTACACCTAACACAGTCCAAAATTCAATCCATGGTGAAATCAGATATGTTTCTTTTAGCTGGTGAAAAAGCTTGGTCATTTTTTCTTTGAAAGTTTTTGTTGCTGGCTTGTCTCCATGTTCACTAGGATCATCGGAAAAGTCATCAAAGTTGATAAAATAGCCAGATGCAGTTCTGTCAATTGGAGGGATTGCTTCCGGATTTCCATTGATCTTTGCATTTTCTTTTGTTACGTTTGTACATTCTGATGCCACATCGTTGTAGATTGGTGTATCATTACAAATTGTTGCAATTTGGGTTTCAAGAGGCACAAGTTCCATGGCTTTGCTGCATAGTCCCTTGTTATTTACTGCAGGTTTATCGAATGTGATTAGTCTCTCAGTTTGAACCTCTTGGATTGTAGCAAAGTTTGGTCTTTTGCTATTTCTTGGTAGTCCACTGGGCCTGCTGTTTATTATCGGCCACATGATTGTGGTTTCACCAGGTCGATGGAAACAATTCTGTTTTCCTTTTTACCAGCAAGTGGCGGTAGTACTACTGATCTTGTTCCGCTGACAGCTAAGACAGGTACTGCTTTTCTGTAAGAAGGCCCAAATTCCTTCTTTACCGCGATCTTTTCTCTGACCAGATCCCCAATCTTCGGAATCCAGACAGGTCTTGCTGGGACAGGTGGTTCTTCAGTGGTTGTTGGCTTAAACTTTCTGTTACTTAGACTTTTTCTTGTTTCATTCAAGTCCTGTAAAACAGCCAAACGATCTTTGATATCAAAGGTTTTTTCTTCTACCACTGAAGTTCGACGATCCAGATCCAGGATGGCCATCCTAGTTCCAAACAAAAGTTCATACAGACTAAAGCCTTTTAGAGAATTTCTGGGTATGTTATTAAGACTACGTTGGACACTTATTAAATGTTTGACCCACCCATCACCCGAACCTAATACCCTCGCCGTTATAGATTGCTTTATGTCACGGTTTTTTCTTTCCACTACCGCATTTCCCTCAGGATGGAAGGGAGAAGAGTACCGCAATGCAATGCCCATGCTGTTCATGGCCTCTTTGTAAGCTTGAGAGCTAAACGCAGGACCCTGATCAGAATGTAGCATGCCAATTGCGTATGTGCCGATAAAGACTCGCAAATCTTTTTATAACAGTTCTGGCGTCAGCCGAGTGCTGGTGGTCTACATTTTTAAGTTAATTTTGTCTTAATAATTATGGGGACACATTTCTCCAGTTGGATTTCTGCATTATAGATAGCCTGATGCTTTCTAACAAAGATGTCCTGGCAATAGTCTGGTCCGGTTCACAACTGCGATCTCAGTTGCAGTCTGGACAATCCATTGCAAATTTGTAGATTTGCAAGCTCATCCCCGGCCACCAGTGTTCTGATTGTAATTCTATTAGAGATTTCAAGATCTGTTGGTGCCTCGGACCCAGTCCCATGTGTGCGCTTTCAATCAAGAAAACTCTCTGCTTCGTGTTTGGAATTACTCTATCCCCCACTCCAGGGATTTGAGCAAAAGGAACGGAGTTTGCATCAATTATTTATGTATTACTGAGTGGATAGTTGAGAGGTAATGCTGCATAATCGCCTTTTAATGAGGCTTTTACTGCCAGCATGGTTTCCCCATCTATGTGTTTTTCTGAACGCTTTTTTGTGGCTACGGAAGCCGGTTGAACCGCTGCCGCTGGGGCTCTGTTAGCCAATGAATTCTCTGCAACGTGAACGCCATCACGTTGATGACTCAGTGCGTGTATCACGTGAGTCTTCTGTAGTTCTTTCTTTAAAAGAACTACTTGTTCCCAAAGCGTTTTATGCTTTATTGTGGCACCTGTGTCATCTTTGTAACCGTTTTTACTCCATGTCTGCATGTCAATGTTGTATGACTTGACGCAGAAATGCGAATCATACACTATCAGTGTGGGGAATTCACGATCAGCATTTTCAAGCGCCATCTTTAAAGATCTTATTTCAGCTCGCTGAGCTGAACAGTTTCTGAGTGATTCAGTTTTGGTTACCATCGGTTTGAATTTACCAGAGCGCCAGCGATAACAATCGCGCACGCTGCATTGTAGGATTTTCTATCTACATCGTAGTGTTGTGCGAATCTGTCCATATAGATTACGCAGGTATATTGTTCCAGAGGCAGAATTTCGATTGGCAGAGGATATTCTTGTTCATATTCTAGATCATCTAGTTTTTTCAGTTTCGGGTCAAAATAGTATTTCACATCTTCTGTAGCAAGAGAATGTTCCCATTGTATCCATTTTGGATCTAATGCCACTGTATTCAGATTGTGTGGACTTGTTAATGCCTCAAGGGCTGATTCCGCTGTATAAACAGTTATTCTCTTGCCTTGGGCTAGGGCTCTTTCTTTTGCTACAGCAGTTTGAACCGCTGTCAAAAGATTTTCTGTAGAGCTAAATTTCATTTCAGCTTGAGTGTACAAATGTGATTTGTAAGATATAGGTACCGTTTCTCCCTCATTAGAGGTCAGGTATGTTAATCTGCATCTTCCTGGGATGACTCGGATTACAAGGTTGCGTATGTTTTCGTGTGTTTGCAATTTTGTTTTAGTTAACATGTCGTTTGTAGTGATCTTAAAATTTCTGTGTGTTCTGAGTCCAATTTATTGGTTTGAAATCAGGTCTTATTAATTCATAGAGAGGTTTAACCCTCTCTGCATTATTTAGAATGTATGTTCTACCGAAATTCAGGAAGCCTAGTACTGATTGTACATTTTTCAGCGTTTTTGGTGCTTGGAGTACTGCGCACTTCTCTAGGAAGTTTTCTGCCAGGCTTTTGCCTTCACTTGATAATTCATATACTAAAAATAGGACTGTTAGATGGGCAATTCTTGACTTTTTAAAGTTGAATTTGTAACCCTCTGATGCGAACCCAAGTATTATGGTGTTTACTCTCTTTAAGTGAGTCTCCAGGTCATCATCTGTAAGATAGATGTCATCGACATATGATAATGCCTCATCATCATATATTTGTAGTAACTCTGTTACTCTTGCTGAGAATAATCCTGGGCTATTCTTGAATCCCTGTGGGAGTCTGCAAAATTGTTTTTGCGACCCCCTTATTGAGAAAGCGGTCAAATACCTGCTTTCAGGTGCAATGTTTTGACAGAAGAATCCATTAGAGATATCTAATGTCATTTTATATCTTTTGCGCACGATGTTATTCATTAGTGCTGCACTGTGTGAGTTTTGTACTGCAAAAGTTTTACAGCAGGAGTTTAAATGTCTGTAGTCCAAAACTAGGCGATATGAATCGTCTGGCTTGGAGACAGGAAACAAAGGATTGTTCATTTGTGAGGTGCATGTTTCAATCACCCCTTGATATTCAAGTTGATCTAAGATTTCCCTGACTTGCTTTTTAGCATCTTGTTTAACTGGGTACTGCCTTTGTGCAGTGGGTTGATTTTTTAACTGGATTTTGTGGGGAGGAGAATCCTCATCCCATCCTACATGATTTTTGTATAGTACAGGGGCTTGGGCCACTGCCCATTTTCTTGCCAATGTGTATTTTTTATGAATCGGAATGTGATTCAAGAAGGCAGGCATAATCATTTCTTCGCCATGAGGGCACTCCCTGGCAAACTCTGGTGGCCAATCTTTTTCAGCTAACAGGATGTCATAGCCTTTTGAAAGTTTCTCCCAAAAGGGACCTTTTATTTTCCTAGTTTTATCCCCCTCTATACGTAATGTTATTTCATATAGTTTATGGGGCACACTAACTCGTGTGTCTGCAGTTTCCACCTGAATGTATTCATTTGTGTCCACTTCTCCAGATGATTCATCAGGATCTTGCGAGCTATGCTCACTTCTGCTGCGCTGTATAGCATTGTCTGGGCCCACTCTCCGTTTTTCAGTTATGTCCTCAGAATCCTCGGAATGTTTAATTTTAATACTTGCTACCTTCTTTCTGGGAAATTGTGATTTTTTACTTTGATGAGCAGGTTCTTTGTCTTTGGACTTGACGTGCTCTTCCTTGTGTTCTGATCGTCCTCTTCTTTCCGATTTCTGTGAGGAAGATCGAGAAGGATTGAGTGAGAAGGATCGAGAGGGACGTGTATCAATATCTTGATATCTATCAGGTTTTCTCAATTTATCCCTATCGCTGAGATTATATCTCTTTTCAGAGGGTTCCCTTTGGGGAGACTTGCCTCCTCAGCCAGGAGATCTTTCTCTCCGTTGAGGAGACCTTCCTCTGGACAGGAATCGTTTTTCCTTGGGAGTGGATTGTTTATTACCCTCCCAACTCTTTTTCGGAGTATTTAGATTATTTCTAATAAATGTTTTTTCAGGATTTTCAACTAGTTGGGGTTTTACCGGTTTCCCACCCAAACTATCTCTTCCTAGCTCTTCATAGGATTTTTCTATGATTTTAGCAAGTTCAAATGGTTGGTCTGTTATATATGTCTCCTTCAATTTCTGGCGGATTGCCACACATGCTGCTTCTCCTTTTATGTTGGCTAATAATATAGCCGAGACTTGTTTAAAGTCTTTTAGTAATTTCGTACCCAGTGTTAAAGCTGGTTCTGGACCGTATTCATTCTGAATCTGTCTTAGGACATCTGGTATAACCGCCATAGACGGAACACCATGTGTTTTTGTGTAAATAGAAGCAAAGACTGTTCCTCAAGTGTCACAGTCCTCTACATGAGGTGCGATCCCCATTGGGAGGCAGATAGTCAGAATTCTGTGTTTTTCGTGTGGGGTAGTATCAGGAAATACTGCCTCTATCTGGGTGATTTTTTGAGCTAACCAGAATGGAATTTGTTCCCGTTTTGCGGGTGTTTTACCAAGACACAACTGTATGTTCTGTGGTGTAATCTTGTTTGTGTTCCCCTGATGAGGGGTGTTTTGTGGAAGTTTCATTGTAGGTTGGACTGTTGAAGTCCGCATGACATATTGGACCAATTGTCTATGTATTTAAATTAGTTGTTTTAACTGAACTAAAAGTTATATGGCTGACATTGCTTCAATGTCTGGGTGTGGTGAGTAGCTGTCTAGAACCGGCCATGTGGTTCCTGGTCTACCTAGTGGACCGAGCCTGATGATGTTATTTTTATGTTTTAGGGCTCCTTTAAACCAGAGCAGGTGTTCTTGGTATGTTAGTGGAATTTCAATTTCCTCGAAAGGAGAGTATTCCTCTGGAGCTTCCGCTATTTTGTAGTAGTGGAACTCATGTGTTACAGAATGTGCTACTGGAAAGTTTATCCAGGTATAGAATACTTCTGTCTGCCGAAATTCATGTGCCTCTACCACAAATATGACTGTACCACCTCTTGATGTTAATCCATTTTCTATAAGTTTTATAGTTATGGTTTTCCTTATATGACCGGGATGAGTATTGCATCCGGGTCATTGTCTTGGACTAGTGTGTCATCCGTTATCAATTGAGCTGCTAGTCTAATTCTTTCCCTTTCTTTGTCACTTTCTCTTTCTTTGTCACTGACATTTTTATTGACTGAAAGCTTTTTGTTGCAGAGCGAGTTTCAAGGAAACAAAGATTAAGTGCACAATATTTTGGAACACTGTATCCTTTAACGTTGACTAAACCAAGAACTAATACATAGGATTCTCATCCTACTTATAGGCTCTGCGCGTTGGAATAACATAAACAGCAGTGTAGACGTAGGACTAAGATCATCTAGTTCTCTAATGACTATGTTAGACTTAATTTAGGTTTGCCAGCTAGCTCAGAGGTCACTAGAAACTTCCTCGGATGAATGGGGAGGGGTTAACTTCCCTGATTTAGACAAGAAGGGATTCAGCTTCTGACAACCGCATAAACATGACAACTTTGCTCCCTCAGAATAAAGAGTGTATCTCTAGAGTCGTGTGAAAACAATAGACGGCTATTTCACTCAGTCAATCGTGCATGCTTAATTCCACCAGAGTGCTGAGAAATAGAGAGACGGGCGTTTTCAATAAAAGGTGTTATTTTATTGAGCAGTCTTCTTTCTTATGCAAGAGAAATGAATTGCCACAATTGCAATACTTATCATAAAGTAAAGTGCGTACAGTAAAAGGAGTATTATGAAATAATACTGTAAAAGCATTGATACGGTTTCTTAGCCATATGATACTTTAAAATGGATAAAATATATACATACATAAAAACATTGACTAACAAACTCAACTGGTGTTTCTAGATACGCCTACCCCAGTGTACCTGACCTAAGCCTAATACGTGGGAAGGAGTAAGTGAGTTTGCAGTTTTTAAGTTAAGTTAAGTTTTGCCAAGTATCGGAATCAAGAATTCTCTCTAAGGTTTTAATCAGCTCCGTACCTTGGTTCTAGAATGAAGGAGGTCTTGTATCTCGCTTCTCAGGACTTGATCTCCCAGCAACCCGCGAGGGTGACTTGGGAACACCGAAGCTGGATTTTTTCGGCGTGAGAAAAGGCAGCTTCTCCAGCGCGTCAAAGGGGAGGGGCGGTTTCCTCTGGCTCTCGCATCAGCTGGGCTCCGGATAAGCAGATAGCCGCTCTGCTCCACACCACCGTGTGTTTGCTTAAGGCAACGTTGGTATATTTATACCTGAAAGGTGCCGGGTTTGATGTAAAGTTGGAGACAAGACGTCACTAAGAACTAACAGTTCTCTCTGGACTCCAGGAGTTCTTATGCAAATCAAAGCAAAAGCAGGGGGGATTCCCGGGCTGCTGGAGGATTGGTTTGTTTAAAGTTCGCATTGTATTTTCTAGGAGTCTATGGGAGTAGCCTTGCCGTGCTTTGGACTGCATGGGCTATTACTAAATATGGATATGATTCTTATGCCTTTATAAGGATACTATTTATTATAACCGCATAAGGGCATAAATCAGGAATATCGAATTAGGGTCCTAGATAGAAACACAACACCCCTGCAGTAATTGTAGTGTCTGCCACTTGACCACAGCTACCAAAACTGTTGCTTTTAACAACAACAGCACCTGGGAACTACGCCAGTTCTCCAACTGCAACACACCTGGAGTGGT
This sequence comes from Lissotriton vulgaris, assembly GCF_964263255.1. NCBI lineage: Eukaryota > Metazoa > Chordata > Amphibia > Caudata > Salamandridae > Lissotriton > Lissotriton vulgaris. Next base: position 976,062,967 of record NC_141696.1, on the reverse strand, counting down.
TTACCTCATTTCATGTCTGTGCAACCTCTACTATGTAGGTATGACCACTAGAAAAGTTAGCACCCGCATAGTGGAACACAGGAGCAACATAAGGTGCAAACGTACCACCACTAGAATGACTACACATTTTGTTGAGAATCAACACACACCTAACGATTTGAGATGGGTGGTGTTAGAACACATCAACAATAAAGACAACCTAGAGAAAAGGCTGCACGAGAGAGAACAGCGCTGGGTGTTTAAACTCTGAACAGATACCGAGGGCCTGAATGACGATATACCCTGGGGTGTGTTCAGTTAAATAATGAAAAGAATCATGACTTCTTCCACAATGGGACCATTTGCCAAAATCACATCCTAGTGACCAGCGAAATCTAATTTGCACGGGATGACCAATATGTACCAGCCAACAGTATAGGTCTGACCCCACTCTCTTCCCAGCATGCACCAGGATATCAGTATGTAATTCCCACAGATGAAGATTCACTCACTTCTACCCACACCATTATAAAATATACAATATTTATCTGTCCTTAAACAACCACCTGGGTCTTTTTCCAAACGTATGGATAACTTAATGGCTGCATAATAATACAGAAACGCGGTAAATACCCTTTCTTTTTAATACCATTGGGGCTTTGTTTTTACGCCCCCTATAATTATCTAGACATTTTTAACTATGCTCTAAATTACTTCATAAGCACTATAGCACAATATTTTTAGCATAAACACTTGGAATACGACGAAGCCCACCCACGCATCCACCTAACATGGCCGCCAATTTTTCCACCATTGGCGGCCATTTTGCAAACAATCCCGTGCGGCCTAGATCTCTAGACCACACGGTACAATTACTGAAGCTACTTTACCATTCCCTCGCAGGAGACGCATTAATATGCGGTCCGGCGGGGATGAGTACAGGTGCTACTACGCGGCGCCCCTACAAATGAAGTAAGGGCCCGTTTTTCCACAGGTACAGCTAGGTACTCCGATATTTCGTCTTAACCACTCGTTATGAAACGATCTATGGACGCATTTTTTCTGCCCTCAGTCATGCCCAAAAAAACTCTTTCTTGGTGTTTGTGGACACAACATGCCACACTAACCTTTATACCTGCCACTATTGCTAATATTGATTATATCTCATTTTCAGCAGGATTGGTTCGTAGGGAGACACCGCCCCCCCCGAGTCCATGGAGCAAGAATTCTCCAACTAAAAAGTAACAAATTACCTAACCTTAAGTATACATGAAGTGTGTTATCTATATGGCTCTGCTTAAGTGTTGAATGAATGTTGATGGTTGTGAAAAAACATCTATGCAGCGCGTCAGATAAGCATGCCTCTGATTCCTTTTAGGCACAATCACGCTTACCTGTGAAGACTACCAAGCATGTTTTTTAACATTTCTAGGCACAATAGTCTGGTAAGACTGCACGCGCCAATATGGAGCAACTCACCCATAAGGAGCACGACAACAGTGGACTTAGATGAAAACCAACCCCTCTCAAGATTGAGGGGGGCTTTTGTTTTCTGACGCAATCTTTTCATTTTTACCATTTCAGGTATACATCGTGACATTAGGACGTATGTATCATCAGCGCATGCTTTATTAGTAGCAGTGTTCACTTTATTTAATACTTTTTCTACACTTCACAATTGTTTATTTCCTATTTAGGAGCATTAGGAGTGGCAAACACAGGGCTGGTCCCTGTGTGGTCCTGAGGAAGAGCTTGGGGTAGCTCGAAACATGTTGATCTCACACTGTGGTCCAACTCATTATAGTTAGGTTCCCCAGTGCTACCCCCTTTTTAGACGTACCAACCTAGGAGCTAGAATAAAATGTGTTAAGGCCCACTAGCAAGGTATTTTTAGTCACTTTTCATCCACTCCCCCACAAATAGCTCTACACACAGTCTAACTACAAGTGCTCCTACGTAACTTCGCAAGTCACATCTCGCCCCAGTTCGTAGAGGACTGGGATGGCCCCTAAGATGAAGCATGTCACCGTGGGAAAACCCTGGTGAGTGAGGGGACTCAATGAAGAAAAAATCTTTTCTTTCTTCAAGGCTTCTCTTTGACTACATTAGTCAAGAGCCATTAGTCTATAGGCTGGGTCTCTGAACCCAACACTTTGGGTTTTCTTTTGAATCTCCCTAAACCTAGACGTTCTAGTACGCTGGATTTCAACCTGGGCTGGCGTTTATTTGAATCATGGGATAAAATATTGTGTCTAATGTACTTTAAAGCAGAGTTAGATGTAAGGGCACTGGATAGCTCTGCTGTTCAATTGTCCCCTGTTGCTTTACATTTCTGTATTACAAGACTTACTAAGAATGCATCTACTTTTGAGGAATTCCCTAGTTTTCCTACACACCTGAAGTTATGTGTAGTGAGGTACCTCCATCAGAATGTATAGGTAAGAAAAGATTTAACAACAGAGGCCTCACAATTGTTCTTCATAAACAATTTAACCCAATAGCATCAACTAAGTTGAGTAGATGGGTGAAATGGTATGAGGGTTCCAGCTAGAGTGGACAGAGGACACTGTGGTGCACACTCAGCTAGAGTGCTATTGCTTCTAAATCATTTTTGGTTAGGGCTATGTTAGAGGACACCATTAATTGAGCAGGCAGGTCTAGGGTATGCACTTTTAAAACATTCTATTGGAATCATGTGAATCATGCAGTAATGACTTTTGTGAATATGCTTTGAAAATGCATATTATGAGCCTCCTGCCTTGTAATAAAATTACATATTCTTCTATCCAGTAGTGAAGGAGACTCTTGATTTTATTAAAGACATAGGAGGTGAGTATTATCCCACCTCTGTAGATAACCTTCCCTGGTATTTGAGGCCAATATTTGTTTGCTATCAATTCTAGCAACAGTGGCTGCTAACCAAACAACAACCTAAGGTGTCGGAATTCGAAGGACCGGAAGGAGAGTGCTTTCTTGCGACGGGACAGTTATTGCATGAAGAAATGCAAATGAGACCAGAAATCTAATGTGGCTTCTGGGTGGATTTGTTTTCTCTTATTTTTGGTATTTCAATTTACACACAGATGTAGTCTTCAAGGACACATCAAGAAGAGAGGAAGTAATTTGTATTTAGCTGTATTATGTGGTAGACTGATTACTTGCGTTTATGCCACTTCCTGCCTGGATATAAAGGGTTGTGGGTATTGTAGAGCATTTAAGAGCTGTAAATATTCAACACTAAGAAAAGAGACTGCATAACATTTGCCTCCTTTGTCTTTAATAACATCAGGACTCTCCTCCACTACTGGCTAGGAGAATCTGCAATTATCCTTCCCTGCTGTATCAAGAACTCGGAGTGCAGTATTATAATATCATGCTTATTTTGGGATGTTTAATAACCCCTTATATGCTAGCTACTGATCTTCAGAGAATCTTTAACTATGGCACATCTAAGTCACCTTACTAACAAAAGATTATCTAACATAGCCGTTGTGCAGTACAAATTTGCTAAAATCAATATTTGCACCTACTGATTCGGCAAGAGTCAATTTTTAACCATTCACTCAGTGCATTTTTCATTATTATTTTTGTTTGCACCAATTGCACAGTGAAAATGTTTATTTTATATTGGACATTGTTGGCAAATTTCAGTGCAAAATTGTTCAACAGCCATTTCACGAACGTGGCACTAGATCAGTGCAGAACCGATCATCTGGTTTTATGCATTTGTGTTATCTGTAGTGCATACATGTAACACATAATTTTTCCAAATCAATGAAGTAAAAGAGAGGAATCCAGCTGGATCCCAGATCCCACAGCTATTGTTGAGCCGGATTTGGATCCATGCTAGACCCAGCGAAATATGCCTAATATTCCCTGGTTTGATCTGCCACGACTAGAGCACATTCAGCAATGCATGCACGTTGTTTGCTTTCTGTCTGAGCAGTAACTTGCAGGCATGAGGGGATTTCTTATTTTCACTTTCAGCTAGGCTGAAAACAGAAGCCTGATTTAGACGACCATTAATCCTTCTTTTCTTCAGCATCATCCTGACTGCGACCACAACACTTAGATAGAAATGCAATTGAAGGAAACAAAAGCACACAACTTGTTATTAGTTCACAAGTACTAAAGAGAAGCTATGATTTGGAGGCGATGTTTGACTTTGTTGAAGCCCCATCCCTGTATGTAAGAGGAATGCATGCACTGTAATAATGTCAGATGCATCTGTCTGTAGAAATAAGCATACAAATAACAAATTAAATAGATTAATTTATATTTTATATAATTCTTTTATAGCATTATTCATCCCTGTCAAGGGTGTCAGAACTCTTTACATATCACACACATATACAGAGACAATCATTCAAGTGGGAAATCAATATGTGGGACATTTTACATAAGTCTAAGTGGTTTACAAGGGTGTAGGAGTCACATATCATTCTTACTGATAGGCATTATACGATAAAACTATATGCATGGGAGAAACACCAAGGGGCTGATTATGATGCCATTAGGAAGGGCTCTGGATGGGATTCAATATTGGCAAATCTGATTCGGAACCCTTGTATCCGACCAAATCTGCCACCCTTCCGGACAACCGAGTACGATGCTAGGAAGCTGTCCGGGCTGTCCGAATCGGTTCCAAATGGGATTCAGGCAACCCACATCATTTGGATCCAACTCGTACAGCCCAATGAAGATGGTTTCCGAACGAACGAGTACGATGACTGATTCTGACAGTTGTTCTGAAGTGGTTTGCCCGAGACTAAATGGCTTTGGGAATCGGTCTTTGGGGGCCTGTTGTGGGCACCCCTTCACTCTGAGGGTTCCGAATGTTGCCTGTGGGGGTGCCCAAGGGACCCTTCTTCCCAACCATACATATTGTGGCAGGCACCATGGGGTGCCCATCACAGGGTGCAAGGTTTTCACCACCACCCCTTTTTTCAATGGGCCTTGTGTTCTCGTTTGGGACACGGGCTCCCATTGAAGTCAATGGCAGTCCGACCAAACCGAGTCCGTAAGCATCCAGACACATCGTAATCGGTCGGTAGGACTCCCAGAATATGATTAGTTAGGAAAGCATTCCTACTGTGATTCGGTGGGAAGGCTTTCCTAACGACATCGTAATCTGCCCGCAAGTCAGGAATTAAAATGTAACACAGTGGTTGGGGTTGTCTGACATAGTGATCCTTTATTACTACTGAATAGAGAACCCTTTTTAGAAACCTTATAATAACAACTGATTAATAAAAAATTAAATAAAATAGCTGCTAATCCTGTGCCTTGCTGTTTGCATTTAGCTCCTTGATGGTGGTCAATAACTTACTGTGTTTATTTAAAGTAGTGTACCTTATGAACTGCAAATAACAAAAGGATGTCTATATCAAAAGGCGTAACCCACTTTCCTAGCTACATAAATCAGTGATAAATCAGTGATCTGCATGTTGCATGATGCACTGTGCAGCGGGCACCTTAATCCTTGCATTTATTATGCCTCCTGATACCAATGGCACTGGGTAGAACCCTGACACTCTCTCCCTTCTGTGTGTTGGTGTATTCAGACCTGCTCCAACCACTTCCTCTACCTCAGAGATCGTATTTCAGGTCTAATTCGGTTCAACAGACTGCCCAGTGTCTGATCCAAGCTGATCAGTTATCGGCAAAGAGTGCTTTGTCAAATCTTCATATCAATCAATTTTGGTCTCAGCTCCCTAAATAACCAGGGGAAATTTATGGTCCTTGTGCTGAGTGATCGTAGCCAGAAGGGAGCTGAAAGGGGCCAAAGAAAATGACAGCCTCTGCGCACCCTTGTTAAGAGCAAAAATCTGCTCTGCACATTTGTAGAGGGAAGCATGGAGGTTGGGCAGTCAGGGTGACCACCGGGGACCTCCCTGGATGATGCAATGTGATGAGGTTAGGCATGAGCGGATTTTGCGGATTGGCAATCCGCGAATTTGCAGATTTGCGAATTTGCGGATTGCGAAAATCCGCAAAATCCGCAAATCCTCGCGGATTTTTTTTTTTTATGTTCGCACGGGTTTCTGCAAGTTCGCGAGGGTCTTGTACAATTTCGCAAATTGAGAAATTGTACAAAACGCGTGCGAACTTGCAGAAACCCGTGCGAACACAATGTGCCCAGTAGGGTATGTGCCTCTTGTGTGAATAAAAGGTCAGAGAAAGATCAGTTCAGCAGATGAAGAGAAAGAAGCTCCTGGTCACAGGAACAGCACGGGTATTGCGCTTGTGAAAGTCAAGGATGCAAAGCCTATCCAGCATCACAGCTGATTTTCCACTGTAGATTTGAGAAGAAGGCACACCTGTCCAGCCTCGACGACGCTCACGATTGTTTTTGGGCTAATGAATGAGTCACTGAATTTGAGCATCAACTAGTTCGAGGGACCATGTGTGTGTTATTACTATGCAATCGGCCCGAAGGGCGCAGGGGTCCCTTGAGTGAGCCTACTCATGCAACTATTTTACAATGGCGCCAGCAAGCTGCCAGCGCCGTTGTAAAATAGTTACAAAGTTAGCTTGCACAGAAGCACTTAGATAAAATAAAGCAGCAACTGCTTCGTTTTATCTAGTGGTTCCTGTGCAAGCTAACTTTGTAACTATTTTACAACGGCGCTGGCAGCTTGCTGGCGCCATTGTAAAATAGTTGCATGAGTGGGGGTTCAACTTTTGAACCCGTTACGTTCGCGGATTTTTTTTGCGGATTTTGCAGGAAATCCGCAAAATTCGCGGATTGCGGATTTCCCAAAAATCCGCAAAATCCGTGAGCGTAACGGATTTCCCGCTCACCCCTAGATGAGGTGAGAGACCAATGAGAAGGTATGTTCTAAATCAGAAGAAAGCTGCAAGAGTCAAGAATGTTGCTGCTCAGCTGGGTCGGTAGTGCAAGAGTACTGCCACCCGCAGCGCTGGAATGCTCAGAGCACAACGCTACACACAGGCACAAGCACGTCTCCAGGCAGTTGATTTTCAAGATGGCTTTTAGCAAATGTATGAAAATATACTCCTTGATCCCTGTTTAGAATTTATGGAAATACATATATAGTATGGAAAGACACTCTTTGACCCCATTTTTAGAAATGATTTCTCTCACACCTTCATCAAGGAAATTGGGCGCCATCGCTCACTCCAATTCGGGGCAGGTATTACCCACAAACACATGTAAAGATCACAAGCCTCCACTGTGGGTAGAGTTATACTTTCTTACATAGTATCTTGAGTTTCGGGTTCATTAAGGTATTAAACAATGTTAGGTATTCAGCATTTTTTGCTGCTGTCACACACTTTTACGGCAGAATGTATACCTTTTGATCCACAGTCAGTCTCTGAAAGCTCTCCTGCGCCCCAGCCTTCCGTGCAACTGCTTCTGGGCTGATCCCCTTAATTCCGTCTCAGTCTAGTCTGCTGATATGCTTGGGACTGCTTTGTTGCCATCCCCAGCCCATGCTGCTGCTGCTGTTACTAGGCCCGGCAGGTGGTAGGGCTGCTTTTCTTAACCTCCCTGCCCTACAGTGCTATGCTGAGAGACGAGACTGGAACCCATAGTCCACACTATTTCACTAGGACCATGTGCTGCACAGCCTGCCTAGACTAGCACTAGAAGGTGGACTTTGTAATAACAGATTGAGTTCAGGTAAGAGAAGCAACCACAGTGCAGCCTGAAAGCATTTCTGCAGGTAATATCAAGAATTCATTCTGAGCCAAATATATATTCAGTATAAGGGTTTTAGAGGAAGGAGGGAAGTGGTAGCCATAAAGTGTGCGCTTGTTCTGTTTCTCGAAGTTTGTCTCAGTACACATTTTATGCCGCTAGCTCAGTGGGTTACTGCTTTTGTCACAGAGATCCTTTTGTTGCTTGCAGTTCATACGTTACAATCCTAAAATAGCACAGTTGCATATGAACTGTCATCAAGGAGCTGCTTTCAAACTGGATAGTATAGGTTAGAATTGTATTCCCACCCACCTCCTTCCCCTAGTCATTCATTATCCTAATCTTGCTACAAGGGGTTCGTTTGGGTAGAATTCTTTTTGTTTTTTTAAGAAATTCTTTTTTATTAACTGATCAAACAGATACATCAGAAGTCATTACAGTATACATAGTATGAAGAGTGGCGTACACAGATGCAAGCAAGTAGAACCATTCAAACCTCCCAGTGTCCCACCCACTCAACTAGGTAGACAGAGAATGCAGCCATACAACATGTACTTTAAAATGTCAAAAGTTTCATATTACATTGGGGACTGGTTTTGTAGTGTACCCAGGCTCCCATATCTTTTCCCATGTCCGTGGGCATCCCCTGTTCTGGTATACTGTCTGTGCAGCCTGTTAGCATCAGTCTAAATCATCTTCCCAGGACTGCAGTGTTGGGGCCACGCTGGCACCACACGCTCGGGCGATGTTTCGCTTTGCCACCACTCCCGCCAGGGCTAGCCATGTTGTGGTACATTTGGCCATACTATGTCTCCTGTCACCCCCAGGATATGCCATCTCGCCTCTACTGGGACCTGCTCACCCACTACCACTGTCATCACGCGAGTCACCTCCCTGCAAAATATCTGATTCTTGGGACAGTCCCTCAATATATGGAAGAACGTTCCTGTCTCCCCACAACCCGAACACACTTTGTTGACATACAGTGACACATGCAGTATTGTACTTACCGCGAGGCGTAAGATCTATACAGAGGCCTCCCCCCAATCATCATCCTACAGGAGACCCACATCCAATTCCCAGGCCGCCCACAAGGGTCCCAGACAGTCAGGGGTATTATTTATACGTTTTTGGTATGTGAAGGGAATATTCCCTTGTCAATCATTGGGTCAAGGAGGAGTCTGTCTTCAAGTGGTGTGTATTCCAGCAGCGAGACTCCTTCATTCAGGTGACAATGAAGTGCATGCCCCAGCTGTGAGTATCTAAAATGCTCAGTCATACCCATTTTAAATTCTACTTGTAGGCTATCAAACAAAATAATTTTCCCCTTTTTCCAAATATCTCCAAGGAGATCAATGCCAATGCTGCTCCATCCTTGGAATCCCTTCAGGTGCCTGATCTCGTTCAGGAAATCTCTCTCCCAAAGTGGGGTTTGCTCAGTTAACCTGGCCTCCCAACCAATCATTTTAGTCGCCTTCCACCATGCCGTGACCACGGTCTGTGTGTGGGTCGGGAGGGATGAACTACCCCTTTCCCCACCATACAGGACCAAAAGAAAGCTACCCCTGCCCAAAGCATGGCGATTAACCCGGTAGGCTGGTTCCTCGGTTGGTGAGAAGACCCACCCATTACCGTTAACCAGCTGCTCTGATCAGTAGTACTTTCTTATGTCCAGTACCCCCAGCCCTCCTTTATAGACCCCTTTCTGCAGTTTCTTCAGAGCGATCCTGGGGCAGCCTCCTCCCCATATTAATGTCTGCTGTTCAGACTCAACTGCACGGATGAAAACCTCCGGTATCTGGAATGGAGTGTTTTGTATGGCGTACAATAGACGCAGTAGAGCCATCATTTTGAATAAAACCGCTCTTCCCATAAGGGAGACCGGCAACCACCACCAGCGGAGAACGTCCCCCTTCAACCTTTCTAAATGTGAGTGTAAGTTTAACTGCATAAACGCCTATTTCATTTTAGTAATCCAGATTCCCAGATATTTAAATAAGTCTTTGTGGACCAGCTCATTGCACCCCGACGTCAGGGCTAGAGGCTCCCTCGCCACAGAAAACACCAAGGACTTATCCCAATGTATGCGATATCCTGAATACTGCTCAAACAACTGTATAATATGGATAAGTCTATGGAAGGTCTGTCTGGGTCTATGGGCATACAGCAGGACATTGTCCACGTAGAGGGAGATGCGCTCCTACTACCCCCCATGTCAATGCCCTCATTAGCGAATCCCCTCCTACCCATGAGGCTAAGGGTTCAAGATCCAGTGCGAAGAGCACCGGCAAGAGTGGGCAGCCCTGCCATGTACCCCTATGGAGACGAAAAATTCTGGATACTGTCCCATTAACCCGGACATGTGCCAACGGGCAGCATACAGGAGCTCAATCCAGTGTAGGAAACCTGGGCCAAATCCAAACTTAGCAAGAACAGCAAACAAGTATGGCCATTCGATGCTGTTGAATCCATATGGGCATCAAGTGACAGGAGCATTGCCGGATCATCTGGTGGTTGCTATCATGTGCATGACCCCATATAGTCGACGGATATTTAGTCTGGTGCTTCTGTGAGGCATAAATCTGGACTGCTCCGGGTGGATCAGAGACTGTATCATTGGTGTGAGACTGTTCGCAATCGCTTTAGCGAGTACCTTGGCCTCAAAGTTCAGGAGCTCTTGGAACATACTGGGCATGTGAGGTGCCAGTTGATCTGCCACACATTTATGCATTTCCGCAGGGAAACCATTGGGACCCGCTGCTTTCCCGAACTGAAGGTCTCGCATGGCACCCTCAATGTCTTCTACTGTGAAGCCTGAGTCAGCCACCTCCCGGTCCCCATCAGTAAACATCGGTAATACTATATCTTTCAAGAACTCCGCCAAGTCCTCTTCACCCCATCCATCTTGGACTAGTAGATCCCTTTGTAGTATTTAGCAAACACTACAACTATAACTGTGCCAGTCCCCTGTACCATACCCTCCAAGGTCCGAATCTCAGAAACCCAGTACCGGCCTCTATCTCTTCTTTCCAACCACACAATAAGTTTATTTGCCTTGTCGCCTGGGTCATAAATACATAATTGCATGGCTATGGCATAAGTACGGGCTGTGTTCTCCTCTGCATCTCTAAGTTCTTTCTGTTTGAGTCTAAGTGTATGCAGGCCCTGGCCTCATCCCCCTGGTTCAGTCCCGGGGCTGATTCGAGTATTGGTATCTCTTGTTCCAAACTGTTACAGTTCGCCCTTTTTTCTTGACTCCTAACCGCGGTTGTCGCTTGTACATGTTCACTGGCCACTCTTTTATATGCCTCCCACAGTATGCAGTGTGAGTACACAGATACCGTGTTTTCTGTGAAATATTGCTCAGTACGTTCCTCGAACTGTTCCCTAAACTCCTGATCTTTGAATTGGTAGGGATCTAAGAACGGAGGTAGAGTCCAGTCCCTCACTGAGCCCCCCATGAGTACTTCCACTGGGGAATGGTCAGAAATCCCATGGGATCTGTGACAACAAGACTGAAAGAGTCCAGTCGAGGCGGCATGTGTAAAGATATAATCTAAAGGTGACCCACTGCCATGCGCCGCAGAGATGTGGGTGTATTGCTTGGTAGCGGGATTTTGCAATCTCCATAGGTTCACCAACCCCATTGCAGTCGCAAAAACATTTAGTGGCTGCGTCCCCCCATCCCTGTGGGAGCATGTATCAATGTCTTAGTCCAGCACCATCGCCTCATTCATGTCCCCACCCAGGATGAGCGTACCCACTGGCATATCCAGTAGGAGTTCGCTAAGATCTGAGAATGTTATCCCATGTAGTCTAGGGGGGATATATACTGAGCAAATGTTGAGGTTAAGACCCACTTATGTCCCTGACAAGGCCACATATCGCCACATTTGATCACTCCAGGATGGAGCGAGCACCAAAGGTATTGTGTTTTTGAGCAAAATCACAGTCCCCCTGGAACTCGTTGTGAACCCAGCATGAATCGCAAGCGTGTAGCCACACCTGTTGAGAGATAGATAATTATTCCCCTTCAGATGCATTTCCTGTAGGAGCACTATGTCTGGAGAATGTCTATTAAGAATGGGCGGAAAATTCGTTCCGCTCGCGGAATTTGCGGATTTTCTGCGATTTTGCAATCTGTGAATCTCGCGAAATCGCGGTAAAATCCGCGAAGCAGCGGGGACGAATTTTCAGCCAAGCACTTACAGGGTTACAGCAGCAGGTGCAAAAGTTGAAGCTAATTTTTTGTAACCTTTTACAAAAGGGTTACAAAGAAATTAACTTAAACTTGGGTACCTGCTGCTGTAAGCCTGTAAGTGCTTCCTGGCGCCTTGTTGCCTACTTGCACCTATTCTCTGACCCTGCTCTGACGCTTGATGCAGGGTCAGAGAATAGTTACAAGTAGGCAATGAGGCGCCTGTCACGAAAATTAAACGTCAACAGGAAGCACTGACAGATATAAAAACAAGCATTTGCAATGCAATCGGTCTCGCATTAGGAAAGTTTGAGCTATTGCTCTTGTAAATGACAATTTTTTTTATTTATGTGTTGGTTTTGAAAATAGCTAAATTAATAGCTTTGTCATTTACAATGCCATAAGTTATAACTTTGGCAAATGTGACACCTACAGCATTTGTAATGCAACATGTTTTGTATTTACGTGACTTAGATGTATTGATATTACAAATTACAATGGCTTTTAATTTTTTTAAATAACTAAAACTTAAATAAAAGTGATTTTAATTTATAATGGCAATAGCTTAAACTTTTGTAAATAACTTTTGTGAAGATTATGTTCAGTGTATTTTATTGTGATGAAAATCTAAGAACAGAAGTGAAATATTAACATCTTTTTGAGACATTTGTAATAAAGCTTGAAACATTGAGAGAACATATTTGAACCAGTTGTTGTTGAATGGTTGCGCAGATTGATGCGGGGTGGCGCTGAGTGGTGCTGTGGTGGTGCTGAGTGATGCTGTAGTGATGCTGAGTGGTGCTGTGGTGGTGCTGAGTGATACTGGGATGGTGCTGAGTGATGCTGGGGTGGTGCTGAGTGGTGCTGTGGTGGTGCTGAGTGATGCTGTGGTGGTGATGAGTGATGCTGTGGTGGTGCTGAGTGGTGCTGTGGTGGTGCTGAGTGATAATGTGGTGGTGCTGAGTGATGCTGTTGTGGTGCTGAGTGATGCTGTGGTGGCGCTGAGTGGTGCTGAGGTGGTGCTGATTGGTGCTGTGGTGGTGCTGAGTGATGCTGTCGTGGTGCTGAGTGATGCTGTGGTGGTGCTGAGTGGTGCTGTGGTGGTACTGAGTGATAATGTAGTGGCCCTGAGTGATGCTGTGGTGGCGCTGAGTGATGCTGTGGTGACGCTGAGTGGTGCTGTGGTGGTGCTGAGTGGTGCTGGGGTGGTGCTGAATGATGCTGTGATGGTGCTGAGTGGTGCTGTGGTGGTGCTGAGTGATGCTGTGGTGGTGCTGAGTGGTGCTGAGGTGGTGCTGAGTGATAATGTGGTGGTGCTGAGTGACGCTGTGGTGGTGCTGAGTAATGCTGTGGTGGCACTGAGTGGCGCTGTGGTGGTGCTGAGTGGTGCTGTGGTGGTGCTGAGTGATGCTGTGGTTGTGCTGAGTGATGCTGTGGTGGTGCTGAGTGGGGCTGTGGTGGTGCTGAGTGATAATGTGGTGGTGCTGAGTGATAATGTGGTGGTGCTGAGTGATGCTGGGGTAGCGCTGAGTGATGATGTGGTGATACAGAGGGCAGAAAGGCTCAAAAAACAGTCTAACAAAGGGCAGAAGGGCAGAAAACAAGGGAAAAACAAGTCTAACAGAGGGCAGAAGGGCACAAAAAAACAGTCTAACAGAGGACAGAAGGGCAGAAAAACAAGGGAAAAACGAGTCTAACAGACGGCAGAAGGGCACGAAAAACGAGTCTACCAGGGGGCAGAAAGGCACAAAAACGAGTCTAACAGAGGGCAGAAGGGCACAAAAAACGAGTCTAACAGAGGGCAGAAGGGCACAAAAACAAGGGAATAACAGAGGGCAGAAGGGCACAAAAAACGAGTCTAACAGAGGGCAGAAGGACAGAAAAACAAGGGAAAAATGAGTCTAACTAAGGGCAGAAGGGCACAAAAAACGAGTCTAACAGGGGGCAGAAGGGCAGAAGGGCAGAAAAACAAGGGAAAAACGAGTCTAATAGAGGGCAGAAGGGCACAAAAACAAGGGAAAAACGAGTCTAACAGAGGGCAGAAGGGCACAAAAAACGAGTCTAACAGGGGGCAGAATGAATCCCGCCCTGCGTGTTTGTCCACGAAGATGCCACCTTTTTGTGCAATACCTCTACTCAACTGGAGTACTTTCTACTGTCTAATCAGTAAGTGCTCCCTCGTTGGCTAAATGTATAGGGGCAGATTTACAACAACTGGCGCAACCCCAGGGATGCGCCAGTTATTGTGCGCCACAGCTCCGCCACCCATGGTGCGCCGCATTTACAATGCGGCGCACCATGTAGCAAAAACGGCACAGATGCGTCACGCATCTGTGCCGTAAAAGCAGCGCATTGCTGGAGCTGCGTCGCAAGCGCGACGCAGCTCCAGCAATGCTCTGGGGGGCCCTATCTCCCAAATGCTGCGTCGAGCCTTGCGCCTGCTTCAAGCAGGTGCAGGGTTTTGACGCAGCATTGGCCTAAAAGTGACTGAGTGAAATCTTGTAGATTTCACTCATCCACTTTTACGAGGCGTTCCTGCGCCCTCCCCTGCGCCGGGACGCCTCCTGATGGTGCAGGGCTTTACAACGTGATGCATCTCTCAGACGCGTCACGTTGTCAATACCCAGCACCATGGCGCATCTTTTGTGCTGCCGCTGCGTCACAAAAGTGACACAACTGCGGCGCAAAAGAGACGCAAGCGGCTTGTAAATCTGCCCCATAGTGCTTTTACTACACTGTAGCTGCGTAAAGGACCAGAAGATATGCCTCCAGTGACCATGTGTGCCTGTGCCTGTTTTACAGGCACACATGGTCACTGGAGACACATATTCCGGCCCTTTACGCAGCTGCAGTGTTGTAAAAGCACTATACATTTACCCAATGAGGGAGCACTTACTGGATTACCCAGTAGAAAGTACTCCAGGGCAAATCGCAAAAATATCTGCAATTTTGCGGGAAAATTCGCGAATTCGCTGATTTTTTTTGCGATTTCGCGAGGAAATACGCGAATTCGCTGAACGCGAATTTGCGAATTTCGTCCATGCTTAATGTCTATGTAGATTTGAAAAAGGTCTATAGCCAAGTGAAACAGCTGAGAATACAAAACAATATGTATGGAAGACACTGATAAAATTAGAAGTGATATCGCCCAACAATACAAAGACTACTCACCCAGGTGATGAATCAATTAATCATTTTATTATTCATGAATTATATATATGTTTTATCTTTTTGGCATTTTCTTTCTTTTTTTCTTTGTTATATAAATGATTTGCAATTTATGTACAAAGGATATTATAATCACAACACAGACGAACAATTAGCATAAGACATGGCAGATGATGGAGGCAATGCGGTAGGGTAATTACTACGCATGTTTCAGCTAGGCAGCCTTCCTCAGGTGACCATCTATTGCACTAAAATATTAAAAACAATATGGGTGAGAGTCATACAGGCATATTATGTACAGTGGGCATAGTCGGACAGCATTATATGTACAATATACTTTAGGAGTAATGCATCCTAAATCATCTTAATAAATGTTTAATATAGTAGCGAAAACAGTTTCACATTTCATCCCGTTCTTTATTAATTTAACATGAAAACAGTCAAATCTTAATGGAAAGATATCACATTTAGAAAGATTTAGTGGCTGGTTTTACTACAGAAGTCCAGTTTATGGTGAAGTATGTTCAATCACATTTCATAAATAAGATATTGCCATGGGTGGGTCATTTTTGGAAACACATGCTTAGTTCGATGCATAGGAACATCAACTGTGAATCAAGACTGTCAAAGAAGACTGTTCAGTTTGCTAACAACAATCTCACTGCAATGAGCAGAAAAGCCTAAGCAGTATAGTTGAAAATATACTTACAGAGAAACTATCCAGGTCATGCACAAAAAAGGGAAGAGAAGGGTATAAAAGCAACCAGTCGTCGACCACTCATTGTCCTAACTGAGCTGATAAGAAAAAGAAAATAAAAGCGGATCATAATAAATGATCTCACGCTAAAAGTATACTTCAGAAGATCAACATCCTGAGGGGTTCATAGATTACTTGATTGTGGTAGTGGCATTTTTCCAACGTGCATATTCAACAACTATTCCAGTTATTGCTAAAGAAGAGGTACATGGCGTAATTTGTCCGAGTTAACTGAAAGGTCGATGATATAAAATAGAGGGACTACGAGTATACATTGTATACTAAGGCTAATGGACTGCCCATAGGGAAAACTTACCAAGTAATAAATAAGGGTAGATATGATGGACTGTACCCCAGCTTTCAGTATTGGTGATGGTGAATCTTAGAAAAAGATTAGAGCAAGGCTTGTTATAATATAGGGAGTGTTACATGATGTACTAGCGTATTTATGCTTAATGAAGAGAATATATGTACCTCGAATAGGGGCCCTGTGTTTATAACGGATTCACAGCCACATTCAGTTATATAGACACGAGCCGTGTTGAGAATGATGACGATACGTTGGTTTGTAAGTTTGGGAAAGGAGAGGTCCTCTGATCTAGAACAAAGAGGTATCGCCATGATTACAACCCAATTCATACAGCTAAGATGTAAACACGAGACTGGTAAATAATAATAATATTAATACCTAACTTTGACGGCTTGCGGGTGACCGAGAGCCGGGTATCTGAAAATATCACCTGCTTGGTGGCTTCTAAATAAAAGACAAACGAAAGATGGATACTTTTAAATCGCATACGAGTTTAACATTAGTAACCTATAATGACAGGTTAATCACGCAATATGGCCGAGATACCCGCCACCCCCTCTCAACACAATCCCCGAAAGGAGGGAAACCGGAAACAGTTCTTGAAGTTTTTGGAAGTGGGATGGAGTGACCATCCCGGCCGTATTTATTAAAACAAAATTAAAACATTAAACGTTTCATGTTATGTACAATTTCATTACCATATTGCGATGTTTGGCTAACCTTAACAGATTCTCTAATACAGAGGTTCTCCTAGCCGAACTAGCATCTTACAAAACATTTCTTGACATATTGAAATTGTACAACCTAACGTTTAAGGGCCAACGGCAAGGTCATAACCGGTGTCAAGATCCCTAACCAGACTTACCCCTCCCACTTGGGCTGGGCGACAGCACGGAGGCGTACCTCAAGTGCAACTATTACCAATTTCCCTTGACTTGACGGGGGCACCTAAAGACTCGACGCCAGTTAACGGTCGTTCGAATACTCGTGTGAGGTATCTAGAAGGTACCGTAGACCTTATCCCAACCCCACAAAACTTACCGCATCTGCCGTCGCAGATGTCACTGGCCCCGGGAAATTCCCCAGGAGGGGGCTGTAACCCCTCCTACAAAGGAAGGGGCCTTGACCGCCTTTCCTTTACTTCCGGCGACCCATCCTTAGAAGGGACCGCCTCCCCACTGAGGGGCCAATGGCCACCTCTCCCGAGCGCTCCCATCCGTGTTGGGTGACGCCCACTCATAGGGATCTACTAATTAGTGCTCACCGATCATGACCTTACCGCCTACCAAAATAAATACGACAGTGCAAATCGACCTACAAATCCATTGGCCACTATGACCGAAAGAGCATGCATTAAAAAATCCAACACTGAACTGAATATCTTTAATGGCAAACATACTCAAAAACGACCATTCTTTATTAACTCAACATGGCACTACAACCTGTATACGAAAACCGAAAAAATTAATCAACTTTATTAAACACAACTGGCTGTCTTCAGGGGCTGGTGGGTGGGTCAAAATTGGCTCTTCGTTCTGTCCCGAGCTCACGTGCAGCGAGGAGGTGCAGCTTCAGAGCACAAGAACAAGAGGATGTCTTCTGGTCTTGCGTCCCTTTTTATCCGTCTTCAGGGCGGGCGTATACCCGCCCCTGCCTGCCCCGAGGGCGTGGCTGGCTACGTCGGTGTCTAGGCCAGCCCACTCTAGGGCGGGAACGAGCGCGCCCCAGCTACGCCGCTTCGGGCATACCAGCTGAGGCGCGCCTCCCGCCCAAAAATGGCTTCCCGGGGGGATCGAGGCACTCGGCCATACGTTCGGGGGGACCGAGTTGGTCGCCCCTTTCCATATGGCCGAGATACCCGCCACCCCCTCTCAACACAATCCCCGAAAGGAGGGAAACCGGAAACAGTTCTTGAAGTTTTTGGAAGTGGGATGGAGTGACCATCCCGGCCGTATTTATTAAAACAAAATTAAAACATTAAACGTTTCATGTTATGTACAATTTCATTACCATATTGCGATGTTTGGCTAACCTTAACAGATTCTCTAATACAGAGGTTCTCCTAGCCGAACTAGCATCTTACAAAACATTTCTTGACATATTGAAATTGTACAACCTAACGTTTAAGGGCCAACGGCAAGGTCATAACCGGTGTCAAGATCCCTAACCAGACTTACCCCTCCCACTTGGGCTGGGCGACAGCACGGAGGCGTACCTCAAGTGCAACTATTACCAATTTCCCTTGACTTGACGGGGGCACCTAAAGACTCGACGCCAGTTAACGGTCGTTCGAATACTCGTGTGAGGTATCTAGAAGGTACCGTAGACCTTATCCCAACCCCACACAACTTACCGCATCTGCCGTCGCAGATGTCACTGGCCCCGGGAAATTCCCCAGGAGGGGGCTGTAACCCCTCCTACAAAGGAAGGGGCCTTGACCGCCTTTCCTTTACTTCCGGCGACCCATCCTTAGAAGGGACCGCCTCCCCACTGAGGGGCCAATGGCCACCTCTCCTGAGCGCTCCCATCCGTGTTGGGTGACGCCCACTCATAGGGATCTACTAATTAGTGCTCACCGATCATGACCTTACCGCCACAGGCCCGGATAGTTGACCGGCTATCCGGGCCCCCCACAAAAACTCCTAGCTAAAGGTCATGTTCCAACGTTTTTAACCATGCTAAGAAGTCTCCTATAAGTAACTCATTTCCCACCCGAGACAAATGCACACCATCCCCCAGATACATACTGTCATCATTAATACAACCATGCGAGATAGAATGCAATGTCTTGGAACGGAACAACCTACTCACTTCGTTATTAAGTTTTCTAACAGAATGGTTCAAAGCAGGGATCGAAATAGCCCCCCGCCACACTTTTCGTGGGATCATATGAGACCACGCAATTATGCACCCCGGAACTTTCCTCGCCAACCAACTTACAGTGGAAAGCATTGCCTCCAGGAGAAGTCGTCTACCGGTGGTGACCAAATCATTGCCCCCTAAATGCACTATGACTATAGACGGCGGTGACCTCGTCCGCCCTAACAAACCCTCAAAGAATGCCTGAAACTGGTCAATACAGAGACCGCCCCTTCCGTAGAAGGACATTCTGTACCCGTATTCCCCAGCTACGTGAATCATGTCACCTGCTTCGAATACGTCTGCGGCACGCCTCACGTATGAGTGGCCCACGACCCACACCTCCTTTCTCACAGCCGGTGATGTCTGACCGCTGGCCTGGTGTTGGGTCGACTGCATAGTCCGCCCCGCCTCGAAGGCTTGCGTAACTGAAAACCAAACAAAAGACAAGAAGCGTGAGTACATTATTACAGCTTCACAACATGTGCAACCGCACATACCTCTTATAACAATTGGAGGACCAACGCCCCACTCGTTTTACTTGTTCCACATTAAGACCCCTGGCTGTAGCTTCAGTGGCAGCCCCTATCCGAAAGGAATGGGTCCCAAACTCACCCGGGTCCAAGCCCGCTGCGGTAATTGACATCGCGAGCACCCGCTGAAACTGAAACCTCGTCAGTGGGGTGGCGTCAGCGTGTCTCAACAATGTCCCCCCCCATGATGCCACCCTTCGTGCTAGGTAATCTTCTAAACACTTCACCGGACACATGGAAGACCCTGGAATCCTGCGAATGATTATGCAGTCTCCCACCCCACTTTGATCGGTTTTTGACTTGACAAAGGATACAGTCATCGTCTCACCCCTGATCTGAACGTGTTCCCGGCACAAACCCCCCACCACATCCCGCTTGCTCCTTGCTACCAGCTCACTTATCCTCATTGCCCCGTGAAATGCAAGCGTAAAAGCAGCTCGGAACAAACAGGCCTCGAACTGAGACGAGCATGTGGCGGGGAGTGTTGCCAGCAACTGGGACAACCTATCCAGACCTATCGGGCGCCTCTCATCTACTTTGCGACCCTCAAGGCGTTGCCACCCACGCAGCGCTTTCTGTACCACAAAAGACGCTGTCGGGTCCTGGATATTATGAGCCCTGGCAACAAAGGAAATGGCAGCACGATGCCTCTGGGCTGTAGCCACCGACTTCCCAGCCTTACGCAAAGACATCAGAAAATGTACTACCCAATCCTCATGCCCCCAAAGTCCCCCTCTCTCAGTCCCCAAAAAGGCTAAATAAGCCCGAAACGCCCCTTCGTATGCCTTCCTCGTCCTTGGTGCTAGACTCTCTCCCACGAGGTAACGAAGTTCGGGGCACCGAGAGACCAGAGAGCTTCGGGAAAGGGTGCTGGCTCGGGGTCCGCTGAGGGAAGGAAACCCGAGAAAGCCTGCATTTGAAAACGAGACAGTGCATCAGCAGCCTGATTCATCACCCCTGGGACATGTTTTGCTCTGAACACCACGTTCAGTTGCATACACAATAAGACAATTTCTTTAAGCAGCCTTAAAATCATTTTACAACGTGCTGCCTGACTATTGATGCATTCTACAACGGTCATATTGTCAGACCAGAATATGACAGAGTGATTTTTGATTCCATCGGGCCAGGTTCTGAGGGCCACCAAAATGGGAAACAGTTCAAGGGAAGCAATATTACTCGTCAGCCCCTCTTCATGCCACCATGTTGGCCACCTTTGTGCCGACCATTTTGTGCCGAAAATGGCGCCGAAACCTATGCTTCCCGCTGAATCCGTCCATAGACCAAGCTCTTCGGAGGACAAAGCCGGTTTGTTCCAGACGACTCGACCATTGAAATCCGCCAAAAATGCTAACCAAATACGCATGTCTTGGCGGACCTCGGCCGATAATCTCGTGCGATGATGACCCTCTTTTAGGCCGACCATCGCCTGGGCAATAGAACGGGAGAAGGGGCGGGCCATCGGGATTACCCTCAGGGCAAAATTCAACTTCCCCACCAATTGCTGCAACTGATGCAGCGTAACTTTAGATGCAATAATACACATTTGCAGGGCTGCCCTGAATTTCGACACTTTGGCAGCTGGTAAACGAAAACAACCCTCACTAGAGTCCAACTCGATCCCGAGAAACTCGAGGCAAGTCGTGGGACCCACAGTTTTACCTGGTGCCAATGGCACGCCAAATTGATTCATTAGAACACAAAATTCAGACAAGGCCCGGGCACATTCATCATCCCCAGCGGCCCCAAGGAACAGAAAGTCATCGAGGTAATGCATCACATTCCGAAAACCCGTTTTCTTCGTGTAAACCCATTGTAGAAAACTACTGAATTTCTCGAAATATGCACAAGATATAGAGCACCCCATCGGCATACACCTATCCATGTAATACGAACCTTGAAACATGAATCCCAAAAGCCGTTGGTCTTCCGGGTATACCGGGAGCAAACGGAACGCTGACTCGATATCTGATTTCGCCATCAGCGTCCCGGGCCCCAGGCGATTCAAAATGGCTACGGCCTCATCGAATGATGCGTACCGCACCGAACATATCTCTGGGTCAATTGCGTCGTTTACAGAAAGGCCATGAGGCGCTGATAAATTGTGAATCAATCGAAACTCACCTGGGTCCTTCTTGGGGACCACCCCTAAAGGAGAACAAACAAAATTCTGTACCGGGGGAACACTAAACGGGCCGGCAACCCGACCTCGGGTAACCTCTTTCCGGATCTTATCCTGTACTACAATCGTATGCTGCAAGACGGAAAGTTGGTTCTTGCACGACCCGACACCCTGAAAGTTCCCCACCGGGATGCGGAAACCATATGAAAAACCGTTTCGTAGCACCCCAGCTGAAGTACGATCTGGGTATTCGCTGAGCCAGGGAATCATCGCCAGGGTATCAATCGGGGTTGGTAAAGGCGCCCCTCGGACTATATTAGACCTGTTTGGCGCCCCCTCTACCCCCATTTTCACCCAATTTGGCTCTGCACGAGGACTCAGGATGGGGTGCCCCACAACCACTACATTCGTGTTTGAATTTACAAGATCCTGGGGGCCTAGTACATTTACTTTTGTTAAAATTGAAACAGAAACCCCTCTTCCCTGTATTGCCGGCGGGTCTCTGGTAATCGTCTGTACCCGTACCCGACCGAAAGGGCGTCCCCCCATTTTGGCGGGAGGACTCACCAACAGTACTCCCCACCAACGGCATTTTCAACATCCCCGACTCTTTCATTTTATTCCATGTCAAAGAATCGTAACAGTCCCAGGTTAAACTTTTGTTATGCTCCATCGCTTTCCTGAAAAGGTTGTCATAACAGAACCATTGGTTACCTTGGTGCGATGTCGAGTACCCCATAATTCGTGACTGATATACTGGAAATTCAGGAAGCAATTCAGGCCTACGTTCCCCCAAAATTGACGTAAAAATTCCCCAAGCATTACCCCAGTTGCCAATATTCTCATTCACTTTAAAGGCGGCCATTTTTGCGCGCCAAACACTTGGATGCATCAGATCCTTTTGGCCCTTAACAGTTTCAACCTCATAATGATCCACGAGCAAGGAGAAAATGTTTACGTATTCCCCCGCCCAAATCTTTTCCTTTATTGCCAAAGGAACATGTTGCCCCAACTTTTCTCTACGAGAGGGTGTTGACTCATCTCTTGCGAACGGCAATGGCCGCTTACCTGCACCGGACGCTGCCTCCGCCACTCGTGGCTTGTCTATCACCGCATCCGACGCGGGCGCCTTGGCTGTATCACGTTTCTCGCGCAACTGTTTAATGAGTGCTTGCGCTTCGGCAGCCGTGGCGCCCTCGCTACTGTCCCCCAACCACGCCGCTAACTGTGCCGCCAACTCGGGAGGCATATCTTCAGCGGATGTCGGGGTGACTACTACGGGAATCGGATTCCCCTCCTTCGGTACCGGGGCCGGTACCGGGGCTGGCGCCTCGAGCGGGGAACAGGGAACCGGGACGTCTCCCCCGACCGGCCCCCTTCTCGGCCTCTTCGGCCTCCCTCCGGCCGGTGGACGCCCCGATCCCTCCTCGCCGTCTCGCTCCGCCAACCGTTTCTTAATTTCGGACATGTCCTTCATGAGGGCCCGAACCAACTGGTCAGTCGACATTCTCTTCGCGCCTTTCTTGGGCATCTTTACAGACGAAGTATCTAGAAGACAAAAAGAGAGATTAAAACGCTCAAAATTGGCTCTTCGTTCTGTCCCGAGCTCACGTGCAGCGAGGAGGTGCAGCTTCAGAGCACAAGAACAAGAGGATGTCTTCTGGTCTTGCGTCCCTTTTTATCCGTCTTCAGGGCGGGCGTATACCCGCCCCTGCCTGCCCCGAGGGCGTGGCTGGCTACGTCGGTGTCTAGGCCAGCCCACTCTAGGGCGGGAACGAGCGCGCCCCAGCTACGCCGCTTCGGGCATACCAGCTGAGGCGCGCCTCCCGCCCAAAAATGGCTTCCCGGGGGGATCGAGGCACTCGGCCATACGTTCGGGGGGACCGAGTTGGTCGCCCCTTTCCATTAATGCTAGTGGCCTCAAGAGCGTCATGGATAGTTAGGATATAGCACGGGCATAGGATATATAATTAAGGCTTTTCATGGATGGATTGGAGTCGCAGACAGTAACTGTTGATATTCCAAGCAGACTTAAACGGCTATGGTGGACCCAGCTTTCCCATAACGAGAAGAACTAGCAAAAGGATGTAGACGATAAATGTGCGCGGCAACTTACCCCGAAAATGGAAGGCGGTAGCGGGATACGGCTCTCGGTAGCGACGGAACACCGCGAGAATGCCGGTGTCTGATAGATGCCTGGCTACTACCCAACAACGAGCAGTCTTACATCGGTTTTTATCCGGCAGTTGCTAAAATCTTTTAGAAAGATGCCTACTTCCGATAGTCCTCTTTCTATGCCTATCTATTGATGCACAATAACCAGTAGTCCTCTATTGGTTTCTCTACCGGCACCTGACAACAACCCTATATAAAGATGGCGATTAGCGATCTGTTGTTGTTTGTAACCAGGCATCTATCAGACACCGGCATTCTCGCGGTGTCCCGTCGCTACCGAGAGCTGTATCCCGCTACCGCCTTCCATTTTCGGGGTAAGTTGCCGCGCACATTTATCGTCTACATCCTTTTGCTAGTTCTTCTCGTTATGGGAAAGCCGGGTCCCCCATAGCCGTTTAAGTCTGCTTGGAATATCAACAGTTACTGTCTGCAACTCCAATCCATCCATGAAAAGCCTTAATGATATATCCTATGCCCGTGCTATATCCTAACTATGCATGACGCTCTTGAGCCCACTAGCATTAATCGCATGATTAACTTGTCATTATAGGGTACTAATATTAAACTTCTATGCGATTTAAAAGTATCCATCTTTCGTTTGTTTTTCATTTAGAAGCCACCAAGCAGGTGATATTTTCAGATCCCCGGCTCTCGGTCACCCGCAAGCCGTCAAATTTAGGTATTATTATTATTATTTACCAGTCTTGTGTTTACATCTTAGCTGTATGAATTGGGTTTTAATCATGGCGATACCTCTTTGTTCTAGATCAGAGGACCTCTCCTTGCCCAAACTTACAAACCAACGTATCGTCATCATTCTTAACACGGCTCGTGTCTATATAACTGAATGTGGCTGTGAATCCGTTATAAACACAGGGCCCCTATTCGAGGTACATATATTCTCTTCATTAAGCGTAAATACGCTGGTACATCATGTAACAATTCCTATATCATAACAAGCCTTGCTCTAATCTTTTTCTAGGATTCACCATCACCAATACTGAAAGCTGGGGTACAGTCCATCATATCTACCCTTATTTATTACTAGGTACGTTTTCACAATGGGAAGTCCTTTAGCCTTAGTATACAATGTATACTCGTAGTCCCTCTATTTTATATCATCGACCTTTCAGTTAACTCGAACAAATTACACCATGTACCTCTTCTTTAGCAATAACTGGAATAGTTGTTGAATATGCACGTTGGATGTATGCCACTACCCCAATCAAGTAATCTATGAACCCCTCAGGATGTTGATCTTCTGAAGTATACTTTTAGCGTGAGATCATTTATTATGATCCGCTTTTATTTTATTTTTCTTATTAGCTCAATTAGGACAATGAGTGGTCGACGACTGGTTGCTTTTATACCCTTCTCTTCCCTTTTATGTGCATGACCTGGATAGTTTCTCTGTAAGTATATTTTCAACTATACTGCTTAGGCTTTTCTGCTCATTACAGTGCGATTGTTGTTAGCAAACTGAACAGTCTTCTTTGACAGTCTTGATTCACAGTTGATGTTCCTATGTATAGAACTAAGCATGTGTTTCCAAAAATGACCCACCCATGGCAATATCTTATTTATGAAATGTGATTGAACATACTTCACCATAAACTGGACTTCTGTAGTAAAACCGGCCACTAATCTTTCTAAATGTGATATCTTTCCATTAAGATTTGACTGTTTTCATGTTAAATGAATAAAGAACAGAATGAAATGTGAAACTGTTTTCGCTACTATATTAAACATGTATTGAGATGATTTAGGATGCAGTACTCCTAAAGTATATTGTACATATAATGCTGTCCGACTATGCCCACTGTACATAATATGCCTGTATGACTCTCACCCATATTGTTTTTAATATTTTAGTGCAATAGACGGTCACCTGAAGAAGGCTGCCTAGCCGAAACTCGCGTAGTAATTACCCTACCGCATTGCCTCCATCATCTGCCATGTCTTATGCTAATTGTTCGTCTGTGTTGTGATTTTAATATCCTTTGTACATAAATTGCAAATCATTTATATAACAAAAAAAATCGAAAGAAAAGCCAAAAAGATAAAACATATATATAATTCATGAATAATACAATGATTAATTGATTCATCACCAGGGTGAGTAGTCTTTGTATTTTTGGGTGATATCACTTCTAAGTTTATCAGTGTCTTCCATACATATTGTTTTGTATTCTCAGCTGTTTCACTTGGCTATAGACCTTTTTCAAATTAATTTTGTTTCCCTATGTATAGCAAGTACATTATTAGTATATAGGGGTCCCCTTCTTTCTAAACCGAATGTCTATGTAGATACTGTGGCACCATAGTCCGTTTAATTTTTTCACCAAGACATTCACATTCCATGATAGCACCTTCAGGTTTTTAGTATGATGCGAGGCCATCTGGGAGGAACATTTGTCGAATCACCTCCCCCTCTACCCTCACTGAATTCTGCCACCCCCCACCCCCATGCAACTGTATAGTACCCTGTGGCCTAGGGCCCAGGTCAGTGCGAATGACATTGATGTGCTGAAGCAAGTAGAACACAACTGTGTAAAAAAGGACCCCCTGAACTACATCCCTCCTCCCTGCTACCCTGCTGTGTAGGTTTAAAACTACCCACATCCCCAACTAGCAGAGCGCCTGTAGCCCAGAAAACAATAAGTACTGAAGGGGCCACCAAGCATCGCCTCCCTAAGACTCCGGGAGGCCCAAACCCAGCCCAAGTCCAGGAAAGTTTTGTTGCAATGTAGTAGCAAGTCTGCAGTGTCAACCAGCATGAGGAGTGCAATAATCTACTTACTAATCTGGCAATAGGCACTACTTACTACAGCTATGAGTCCCAAGAACCAGGCATCTGTGACATGGAGATCATTTTCTGTGAGTCTCTGAGACCGCTGGGCTCATCGATCGTGTCCTCCGAGAACGCTTATCTTACTTGTCCATTTCATCGTGTCCATTTGAGGAACCTGAGGATCGCTCACAAGTGTCTCTCCAGCCATCCACCATACGTTGGTTGTCTTTTTGTGAGCACCCCTCATCCAGCCAAGCTTGCACCTCCAAAGGAGTTGTAAAGAACCAGGGCCTCCCATTGGCAATTATTTTGAGTTTTGCCGGAAAGAACATCATATATTTAATGCCCCTTTCCCTGAAGGCGCGTTTCACTCCATCAAAGGTGCAACAGGAACGTCCTGGAAGAATCTCACGGTCATGTTCCAATACGGGAGGTCACCATATAGATTTGCAGCTTGCAAAATAGCATCCCAGTCCCTATAATTAAGTATCCTGGCAATGATTTTTCGGGGGGAGCCCCAGGTTTCAGTGGAGGGACCGGGGCCCTATGAGCCCTCTCAACTGTTTAAAAGGTGGACAGCCGCTTAGGCTTGAAATGAATCGGTATTAAGTCCTCAAGTGAAAGGTCCACACTGGGGCCCTCTGCCCCCTCCGGAACCCCTAACACCCGGATGTTGTTCTGGCGGGCCCTTCCTTCCTAGTCCTCCAGCTTTAGGGCCACTTAGCGATGCTGATGGACTAGTTGTTGGACCCTCTCCTCCAATTTGCATGTGTTAGATTGGAGCTCTGTTATATTTGTCTCCACTACTGTAACTCGCTCCGAAGTCTTGTTCATGTCAGCTCGGATTAGATTCATTTCAATTGAGACTTTATCGATCTTTGTTTCCAGCGTTGTTGCCAAAATCTGAATGGCCGTCATTATTGAGCTTAGAGGCGGTCCTGAGGCAACCTTCCGATTACCCGTAGCTCCCTGCTCTGTAGGCCGCTGGTCCGGGACCGTGTATTTATCCAACTTATTCGATTGCACCGGTGGGTCCCCTTTAGGCTTCATTATGTAAAGGTCCAAAACGCAGTAGGAGCAGTGTACAGTAAATGCCCAGCGCAGACCTGTCTCCCTCCACTCTTCTGAGTGGCTCTGATCGTAAAGACGTGCAGCCGTTGATGTACATACAGTAGGCGGGGGCCACTGCAGATCCTCACGTGGCCCTCAAATGTACCCAGTCCATAGGTATCTGCCACACGAGTTGTAGGTTAGGCACGATCCCAATGGTGGAGCAATGTATGGGACAAGTCCCTCCTCCCACAGGGTGAGTCACGCAGCTTCTGTAACCAGGATATAAAGTGTCACTTAGTACTATTCAAGTTGCCAGGCATCTGAGGTGAAGCAGATGTAGTTGCGCTATATAAATGAAGTGTTGGTTCCAGACTTACTTGGGGGTTTCGGGGCAAACCAGGAGATCTCAGGTCATGGATGGGCGCATTGCCAGCCCCGCTGAATCAGTCCGTTCTGCTGTATGGGGTCACCACCCTGCTGATTGCGTTGCCACCAGACTCTCTCAGGTCCCGATGTCACCCAACCCTGCCCGGCTTCCCAATGCTCACCGGGCAGGTACAGCAGCACACTACCGGATCTCCGGAGTCCGGTCAGGGCATTCTGGGCCACACTCGGGTGCACCACAGCCTCGGCGGCCCATGATACTTGGACATCCGCAGTGTGTGCAGCGCGAGCACTGCCGAGCAGCCCCATAGCCTTCTGCGTCAGGAGGCCTCACAGGCCCAGTGTCGTCAAATTCTGCAGGCACACATCGCAGCACCCCTCCGGAAACACTAAACGACAGCTCTCGTTGTCCCGCAGCTGCGCAACTACTTATAACTCCACTACAACCGGATGGTGAACTGATATTTTGGGCTTTCATTTCGGCCCCGGCAGAGCTCTTGCTTTAAGCTGCCATCTTGGCAGTCGCCAAGCCACACCCCCCTTTCTTTTAGTAAAGCTGTCCACTGGGGTACATTTTAAATCCTGAGTTTATGCCTTTCAAGAACAAACACTCTTAAAAAATATACTGCCTACTACTATGGATGACATGTGATTCCTACAACTTGTGATCCTCATTGTCTTATGTAACATTTCCAATAGACTTCATGACACACGTTTGACTCGTATCTGTCAAAGGTGTGCGTGAGATGCAAAGTGCTCTGACACTCTACACTGGTATGAGTAGTGCTATAAAACAAACAAAACAAAGATGAGAGAGGCTAGGGCCATTATATTTTAGGTGCTGTGCAGCAGTTTCAAGATCTTCTTAGAGTTTGTCATTGCTCTTATGGGTGTAACTTCTGATATTTATCTTTTTCCATGGACTTCATTGCTTCATTTTGCTCCCAAGAAAGTGTCACTCTAAGTAACACACATTTGCAGGGCGCAAGTTAGGAGTAGACGGAGGTACACAGCGTCCACCCACTATTTTCACAGGGTTGACGTCGTCCCCCCTGCCAAGAATTTGGGCCCCACGGAAATATGCTGAACTTGTCCCAGTGTATTTTTCAGACACCGGGGCACGTTCAGCAGCGCCTGTATGTTGTCTGCTTTTCATTCCCAGCAGCAATGTGCAGGCAGCAGGGAGCTTTTTTTCACCTTCAGCTGGGCCGAAGTTAAGGGGCCATCAGGCCTCCTTTGTTTAAATATCCTGACTGTAGGCGGCCTGGAACCTCACATTTAAGTGTAAATGCCACGGAGGCGAAACAAAGGCACACAGCTTCTTATATCTTCACAGATACTTAAGAGAGGCATGCTTTTTGCCTTTGTTCAGTCCCTGTATATAAGCGATGCATGCACTTTAAGAATGTCAGGTGTGTTTGTCTCCCTCAGTATTTTTACAAATAACAATTTCAACAGCCCTATTTTATTTATTTTATAGCACCACGTAACCCGATTCAGTGTGTCAGAGTGCTTTATGTAAAACACACATTAAACATTGACAATAAATCATGCACATGTGTAAATCAATGTACAAGATGAGTTACATGAGACAGTGTTACAAGGTGTAGGTGTACCATGTCCTTCATAGCTCACTGTGCTATACAACAAGGATTACAAATTATGAACTGCAGCTAAACAAAAAGGATCTCTGTGTAAAAAGCAGTAACCCACTTTACTATCTACATAAAATAAAAATCTATCATCTGCATTTTACGTGATGTGCTTTTCAGGAGACACATTAACTGTATACTTCTTTAATTCAAATCAGGGACTTTAGAAAACACATATCTCTCCAACAAATGCATTAAACTCCAGAGTTATCTCACCATTATTACTATTCCCTGAGATTTGCTGGACACCTTTACCTCAGATGCCTTAACCCAATCAAATATTGAAAATTTTTGACTTTGCAACAAATTTAGCATAACAAATCTACAGCCATGCTTCTCCTTGTTACCAATTTCTTTGTGGAAGGGTTTAAAAAAAATGTATTAGTTGAGGCCCAGATTTTGCATCTGGATTGCGCCACATTTTTGGCACAGCCCCGTTTCCAAATCTCATTTGGTAAATCTCATAATGCGCTTAAATGTACTCATGATATACCTGATAAACATATGTGTGAGATCTTATTATCTGATGTTACTTCTTGTGGTGTCACTTCCTGCGATGCAATGTGCAATGTCACGTTTCGTTACATCATGCACTGTGATGGCACGCGGCATGATTTCACTTACATACTCCATAACTTGGTTAGTCCCCCCACTTCTGTATTTTAGGACTTGTCACCACCACATTTGATCCTTGAATGTCACTCATAAATGAGTACACTGAAACTATGAAAATGTCAGACATAAGCAATCTGAACCCTTGACAACTATGACAAGGGGGACACATGTCCTTGCATTCATTAGAGCTCATGACACTCTTCTTACGACACTTTGCCCCTAGTGACGAAGTCATATTACCTACCAGTCACCACCGCTGTGTGTGTGTGTGTTTTTTTTAATGGCCTGGTGACGTTGTCCGTTTGCCTTTGTTGTCAGCCAAAGAATTGTATAAACTCGTTGTACACGAACTGACTGTAATCTGCTCACGGATCTCTCCTGTGCAGTACGTCAAATAATATATTTTACAATGTGCACTAATGTTCAGCCAGTGAGCGGAAACTTGTTGTAATTAAATGCAAGCTTTGACGACACCGAGGAACCAATCTTTGGGCCGATTTTCGAATACTATTATAGTTCAGCGTTCCAACAGTACCAAGCCTCTCACGGGTGGGGGTGGGAGGGGTGGTTTGGGGAGGAATTTGCTCCCCCTCCTTCGTATTAGACCAGCCATTGCTCTTCTGCCGGCCTTATCGGATTGGTTTTGATAATAATTACTTAGGAAGTGTTTGATCTCAATGATGAATACCTGATTAGTTTTTCATGAAATCAGTCAACCACGCCGCCCGGCACTGCTCATGTGAGACCTTCTCGGTTGCGCAGTTCGAGAGCGCGCAGTCTCCTTCCGCCGCAGATATGGGAAGTCGGTCTTTGGGGAGCAAGGGGTGGAAAAAAGGCCAAGCTTATGGGTAATGATATTGCAGCGGCAGATATTTAAGGTTTGCTAATTCTCTTCTCAATTATGTGCGTACCTTTTTCTCATTGCACGACCAGCCACATCGTTACTGAAGCAATCTGACGCCTGGAAATACATTTCTCTCCCTTCAGAAAAAAGCTTCCCTGGCACCATTGTCGTCCGCACAAGCCCTTGGAGAATTTTGCCCTGGTGAATAATATTTTATATGTAGAATGTTTATGTGATTTTCACGGAGCGATAACCCCGCCGCCGCCTAACTTTGATGCATCGAGATTGCTGCTTTCTCCCAGCAAAGTGCTTTTACCCAACACCCCTTGCAAATTGACTTAAGAGTCAGGAAATAGAAAATTCGAACCAACTTGGGGTCGGAATGGATAAAAATGCCTGCGATAGTATTTTTATATTTGTAGTTCCATATGGTATTTTGTTTATGGGGCAAAAGTGTTTTTTTAGATCCCTATTCTTCAATAGTCTGCAAATAAGTGCATCTGGTCAAATGGCGGATTCCTTCCCTGTTCAAGTTCAGGAAAATGTAATATGTTCATTGCTTGCGACGAACAAAGCTAAGCAGTAAAACGATACATCACAAATACCTTAAATAAGTAGGAATGTCCCAAGCTGCCAGCTCTGCATTTTTAGCGCCTACTTTCTAGTTACTTTAAGAGCACATAGTTGCTTTTTCGCTTAGAGGGAAAAATTAAGAGAATTTGTAATTGTGGAAAAATATCTATCTATCTATCTATCTATCTATCTATCTATCTATCTATCTATCTATCTATCTATCTATCTATCTATCTATCTATCTATCTATCTATCTATCTATCTATCTGTCTGTCTGTCTGTCTGTCTGTCTGTCTGTCTGTCTGTCTGTCTGTCTGTCTGTCTATCTATTAAATCCACCCAAGCAAATGATGCACGTTTAAGCAATATGTGTGTGTGTCTGTGAATAGGTGTGTGTGTATGTGTATGTGGTGGTTGGGGGGGGGTTATTTGGTATGGAACACAAGGTCATATGGAAGGACAGGTAGGCCTGGTGAGGGTAGATCTCATTTTTAAACACTTTTATAATATTATCAATGATTTTTGACACCATGTGCCTACATGGCGAAATACAAAATGATTCCTGAACATGTTCAGCTGCAGGATGAGTGAATTACAAACAAAAATTCTCCGCTTTGCCATCACCACAAAGACGTGGCGGAAAACATAAGACCACTTTCTTACCACCTGTTCTTCGTAGAGATAGTGAGAATATTATGGTAAGGTGGTGCTCGGTGGTATCTTATGTCTCAACAACAAAGGTAACCGATCGTTCAGCATCAGATGCATTGAAGAAACACATGATCTCCATACAATGAGACAAAATGGGGAAAACTGCATGTCTTGCCTGTGGGCTGCTTATGGAAATCCCACAAAGTAAGGTATATTGGGAGAAGAAAATCCAGAATCCAGAAAAGGGCTTTGCTGATACAGTGGGGGTTTCATTTTGTAGGCTTCGTGGATGGCAGGTGTTGTTTATCATGTGCTGCTTCTATTTTGATCAAGTCTTTAAAACAGCCTTGTCGACTTAGCTTTTTGAACTGCTTAGTGTTGCTTTTTCAGAAACGATTTCAAGAAGGATTTGTAGTGCCTGTCCAGGGAAGTTCACATTACATTTAAAGATTTGTATTATACACATTTCGACTATTACTTTGTGTCTGGACATTTTACTTTCACGAGACCTGGCTCTAACATTCATAGATGATGTGACAGTCTATGGACATCTAACAGAAGACAGAGAGTCTTGACCACTTAAACTTAATAACAGGCAGAAGCATGTCTTCCAGGAGATTGGAGTGGTTTACCATCACAGTACAAGTTTAGCCAACGCTGGTCATTCTTTTGAGAAATGATGAGTAATGCCAACAAATCTCCCCCCAGCTCTTGCACCGACCAAAGCAGATAGCATCACTCACAACTATTGTTGTCTCTCAGTATGGCTTCCTGAGGTCGATGGCCACCTCACACGATCCACTCACAATGTCTGTGTTTAGGATGCTGCTTCAACTACTGCAAGAATATTCAGTCTTTAGACTGGCACCAGAACTTAAATCACCTTCTCACAGACAGTGTCTGGGCTGGACTTACATTTTATTAAATTCTTCACCTGTGGGAACTCATTTTCAATATCCAAAGCCATTAAAAGTACTCACTGGGAGGAGGAGCTTCGCGGGCAACCAAGATGGCCGCGTGAGCTCGGAGCTCCGAAGACCTCCCGACCCTCCGCAAAGATCCTGCCACCCATCCTGTCCCACGGTAGTGGGTATCTATTGCTGAGCCGGGGCTGATGCGGCGCCCGCTTTCAGAACGAAAATCCGACATTCCTGGACTTAGTTAGCTCGTTGATACCTTGGTGGCCCCGCCTGCGTCACTGGCGGACGTCGAGGGGTGCGAGTGGTGACCCTCCACGGAACGTTCTGTCTAAGCTTCCTTGACCCGGCTGGTGCAACTGGATTCTACGCTCTAAGCTGTAACCTCCTTTGGTGGCCTTCGGGACCTTCTCGTGCCGATTGTGGGCGCGCTTCACACCTTCTTCACCCCTCTGGACTACTTTGCCCCGGTGTGCCAACATGGCGGGCAAGGGGGACTCGGACAAAGGCAAGCCTCCGAGAGTCAGTAGAAGGCCGAATCAGTCCCAATCCACCATTCCGGAACGATTCTCCCACTCTAAGGGATCGCCGGGACTGGCGGGCCGTACTAAGGACCCGATAAGGGACGAGTCCCCCGAAGATTCTGAATTCACGCTTCGGGACGTGATGGGTGCGATTGCGGGGGTGAAGACTGAGATGCACACTCTTCACGAAGCGCTGTCTGGCAAGGTGGACACTCTAAAGATTGAGCTGAATCTTATCAGAACTGATCTTGGTAAGACTAATGACCGGGTGAAGTCGCTAGACCTTAAAACATCGAGCCTAGTCAATGATATGTCTGACATGCAGACCGAGGTTCGCGACTTGAAGACGGCTAACGGACTGCTGGCACGCCGGCTGGATGAGTTCGAGGGCCGTGCGTGACGCCAGAACGTTCGCATGACTGGAGTGCCCGAAAAAGCCGAGGAGGACTCAGCTGAACTCTTTGTTGAGGAACTTGTGGTCAAGAATCTAGCACCGGGAGGTTTGAGCAAGTTTTTTTCGGTGGAGAGGGCCCACAGAATACCGGGCGGCCCACCGAAGTCAGGCGCTTCCCCTCGCCCCATCATTGCGAGACTGTTTAATTATAGGGACCGTGACGCCATTCTACAGGCATCGAGGACCGCTGGCCCGCTGCGCTTCCAGAACTCGGACGTAAACTTCTTTCCCGACTTTACTCAAGCAGTTCAGAAACGTCGCCAGAGCTTTGCTGGGGTAAAGAGGAGACTCAGAGAGTTGGGGATGCGCTACTCGATGCTCTATCCTGCTAAACTTCGTATTGAACACGGTCATCGAACTTTGTTTTTCGACTTTCCGGATGCGGCAGGGGACTGGCTTGATACCCTACCCCAGCAACGGACCGACCCGGCTGAACAGACGGAGGAGGCTACTGGAGGATCAGGTTCCCAGGAATGAACGAATAGACTCCTGACTTTTACTGGGGGGGGCTGCTGCGAATGGCGCCGACTTTAGAAACTGTTGCTTTTATTTTGGAAATCTCTGTTAGTCATATGGAGGGTGACGGGGGGGGATAGGATGCCTCCTTTCTCCTCTGAGGGACTTCTTGTAGATTAGTTTAAGGGGCGACAGGCACAATGCTAGTTGGGGTGGCTATTAGTCTAATGCAGGGGTGCAGGGTGGGGGGTAGTTGGGGTGTGTTTTTTCTGTTCTCTTTATTGTTTCTTCCTTTGTTTTGGCTGAGGTCTCATTGTTCTGCTGTATTTGCTTTGCGGGCACCATTACGGGTGGGGCTGATGGGGTGGAGCGTCCTAGACGATGGGGGGTAAATCTCTGAATCTGTTGAGTTGGAACGTGAACGGGTTGGGGGATCGAATAAAACGGGGTGTTGTATTGCAAATGCTTAAACGTTGTTCGCCTGATGTTGTTCTCCTGCAGGAAACCCATCTTGTAGGAAATGCGTGTAAAGCATTGAACAGGAGAGGGTTTAAGATGGTGGCCCATTCCGGGTTCTCTACGGGATCCAGGGGGGTGGGTATCATGATGCGCATGTCCCTTCCACTGGAGGTGGAGTCTACCCTTGTTGATGGGAGGGGCCGATATGTGGCGGTGGTGGGTAAATGGGAGGGACGCACCCTGGTTTTGGTTTCGGTCTACGTCCCCCCGGGGCTACAGGCGACTACTTTTCAGGACCTGGGTAGCGCCATTTTGACTCTCCCTGATGGCTTGTTGATCCTGGGGGGGACTTTAACTCGGTGGTATCGGGTGACTTGGATCGCTTCCCATCCAGAGACCTACGTACTTCACAGTCCTGGCTCCCGGACTTTCTTGGCTCTATGGGGCTGATTGACTGCTGGCGCCTACTGCACCCCGCCCTGCGACAGTATACTTTCCATTCGGGTGCCCACGGTAGCCTTTCTCGTATTGATTATGTCCTAACCCCCGCGGCCCAGGCACAGTCGGTTTCCACCGCCCGCCTGATGGCCAGGGGCATTTCGGATCACTCCCCGGTTTGGGTGTCCTTTGATTTTCACATTATCGCGACATCGAGGGTGGCCCCTATCAACCCCTGGTATTTTCGTAATCCGAAGACCCGGGACCTCCTGGCTAAATCTATAGAGAGGTACTTTGCCGAGAACTCCGGCTCGGTTGATTCGGCTGTCTCCCTTTGGGAGGCCTTTAAAACCGTACTCCGCGGCGAGGCCTTCTCTTTGATTGCGGAAGTGCGTAGGCGGCGGGACGAGGACATGGTGCGGTTGGAGTCTGAAATCTTTGATTTGAATTCTCAGCTGGCCTTGGGACCGTCTCCGGACTTGCTCCATGCCCTTTCCCTGAAACAAACGGAACTTAGGGCCACTGCCACCGACGCGGCGAAGGCGGTGAGCAGGGAGCAGCAAGGCAGGATATATGACTCCGGGGACAAGGCCGGCAAACTTCTGGCGTGGCTGGATAGGAGAGAACTTGCCTCCCGCGTGGTTCCAGAGATATTGGGCGACGGCGGCCTGGTCGTGACGGACCCGGCCGCCATTGTTGGGTCGTTTGCGGAATACTTTGAGACGGTTTATACGTCTGTGGCCTCCCTACCGGAATCTGCTTCGACTTCCTTTTTGGAGGACATCGAGCTTCCCTGTCTATCAGATGTCGAGCGGGAGGATATGGACCGGGATATAGCGGTCGATGAGGTGGCGCAGGCGATCCGGTCGTTGCGCTCCGGCAAAGCGCCGGGGCCCAACGGCATTCCTGTGGAACTGTACAAGCTTAAGGCCGATACGGTGGCCGCGCCCCTCCTGGATATGTTCCTTGAAGCCCGCGAGGCCGGTGAGCTCCCGCTCGACCAACGACTTGCCACCATAGTGGTCATACACAAGGAGGGGAAGCCACGTGACCTATGCCGCTCCTATAGGCCCATCTCCCTGCTGAACGCTGAGCCCAAAATTCTAGCTAAGCTACTAGCTAACCGTCTGGTGGGGGTGATCTCGGATCTGGTTCATCCGGATCAGTCTGGATTCATACCACACCGCAACACGGCCCTCAATCTTCGCAGGCTCCACGCAGTCATGGCACGGGCGCACCTGCTTACTGAACCGGCGGTACTTGCTTCGCTTGACGACACCATGGCTTTCGACTCCCTGGAGTGGAATTACTTGTGGGCCGTGCTCGCCAAGCTTGGGCTCGGGCCCGCCTACATCGGCTGGGTCCGGCTCCTGTATTCTGCCCCGTTAGCTAATGTGACTGTTAATGGCCGAGTGTCTGCCTCTTTCGCGTTACGCAGAGGCACCAGACAGGGATGTCCGTTGTCTCCTCTCCTATTTGCGCTGGCGCTTGAACCGTTGGCGGCGTGGATCCGGGTTCATCCTGATGTCGCAGGGATTACGTGGTCTCCGGGATTTGAGGACCGAGTGTCGCTGTATGCCGACGATATCCTCTTGTATCTCACCTCCCCTTGCCGGTCCCTTATAGTGGTGTTTGACCTGCTGGGCACCTTCGGTGGCTACTCGGGCCTGGTTATTAACTGGTCCAAGTCCTCTCTCTACACGTTGTGTGGTGATACTCCGCGCCTTCCCCGCGGCTGCACAATACAGGTTGCCCAACAGGGCTTTAAGTATCTGGGTATCTATATATCAAAGGATCCCCGGACACGGTACACACACAACTTGCTTCCTCCTTTGGTGAGGCTGCGTCGAGATGTGGAGGGTTGGAAGAAGTTACCGATCTCTTTACTGGGCAGGGCGGCATTGTTTAAAATGATGTCTTTGCCACGGTTCCTCTACGCGTTGCAGAATACTCAGGATCCGGTGCCCGCTAAATATTTTGGGGAGATTGATAACTTGCAGCGCACGTTATTGTGGGATGGTAGGCC
Organism: Lissotriton vulgaris; assembly: GCF_964263255.1. Classification (NCBI taxonomy): domain Eukaryota; kingdom Metazoa; phylum Chordata; class Amphibia; order Caudata; family Salamandridae; genus Lissotriton; species Lissotriton vulgaris. The sequence continues at coordinate 976,025,363 of NC_141696.1, read as the reverse complement.
ACGGATATCCCTGACGAAATTGACCATACCGTGGTACAATGGTGGCATTGCCTTACCCGATATGCGTCGCTACTACTGGGCGTCCCAACTGGCAGCTATCAATCACGGCCTCTACGGCCCCGCAGTTGGCTCTGGCTATGCCATGGACCGCTGGCTTATGAATGATGGGAACTATTATAGGGCGTTGTATTCGAGGTCTCTGGATCGGAAGTTGACGGGACCCACCAAGACGGCGGTACGGTTGTGGAGGGCGGCTACCAAGACTCTGGGCTGGTGGGGCAGGCTTACCATGGCCACCCCGCTGTATGACTCCGACCTGCTAGGGAAACTGTGGCACACCAAAGGGTTTGACAGGTGGGATGTCATTGGGATATCGAAGGTGGGGGACGTAATGGCCGGTGGGGTGGTCAAGTCCTTTGAGGCACTACAGGCCGAGTTTCAATTGGGTGAGACGGAGTATTTCCGATATGCACAGCTTCGCCACGCTCTCTCGTCCTGTATAACGGTGGGGGAGGCAGTACCTGAATCGTCTCCACTGGAGGATAGAGTGTTGGATGGACACATGCCAGACAGTGCCATCTCCCTGACTTATAAGAAGCTTATTAACGTGCGGATTGACTTGCTGGTGAAATTGAGAGAGCTTTGGATGAACGATGGGATTGAGGTGGATGATGAGGAGTGGCAGTCAGCGGTCTCTTCCCCTAGGGAGGTGGCCATCTCGGCAAGGCTTCGACTCGTTCAACTGAAGATTCTCCACAGGGTTTATGTCACGGGCCCTAGGCTTATACACATGGGGCTTTCGCAGGACGGCATGTGCCGGAGAGGATGTGGAATGCTTGTGACTTTCATGCACATTATTTGGGAATGTCCTGAGGTGGTCCGATTCTGGAACCGAGTGCATGAGGTGATGAGAGATGTGACTGGTGTGACCTTGCCTGCGGAGGCCCGGCGCTGTCTTCTCAACATTTGGGGCCCGAATGACTACAATGTTGCCCAGACCCGCTGGGTCACCCTGGGCAACATGATAGCTAAGAGAGACATTGCTCAGAGGTGGGGTGCGCCCGCTCCCCCCACGATCGGACTGTGGGAAACCAACATGGACTGGTGCATGCTTCGCGAGAAAACTGTGTATGTGGCCAGGGGCAAACCTAGAATGTGGAGGTCTGTGTGGGGAGCGTGGAATTCATATCGAGGTGACATCTGCGTACCCCCTGAGGCTGTGACGCCCGAAGCCCGCTTGTCTCCGTAGTGCCCCCTTCCCGTGGTTCCATGCTTGTTATCCTGCTATATCACTCCCCATCTGCAATGCTGTCACTCATTGGATTGTTTGTACAATAGGGTGTGTAACCCCTGATCGCTCCTAGTGATGCAAGCCAAAAATACGTCGCCTGTCCTCAGCCTAGTTTCTTTTCCTTTTTCCCTTGTTTCCTCTCTTTCCCACCTCTTTTCCTTTTTCTTCCTTTGTTTGATATTTGGTTTATTTATTGTTCTAAGATATCTTATTTGAAAATTAAACCTGAATGTTCCTGTGTAAGGTCTTGTGCACGATTTTGAGTACTGCTACAATGCTGCCTGGCCTCCGGGATGTATGGCTGAATAGCGGTGTACTTTTTCTACAAATAAAGGTTTTCCAAAAAAAAAGTACTCACTACCTCCAGCCAGCCGCGGTCGGTAGTGGGTGTAACTGCTGGGCAGTGACGTGGGGCGTGGGAGGGGCAGGGTGGGGGTAGTAATCTATGGATTACATAACTTTACAGGTAAGTAAACATATAAATTAATAAAACACAGTTTGTTGCGCGCACTGCATCGCATTTGGGGATGCAGTGCACGCAACAAAATTAGTTTTATTTATTTATATGGTTGCTTATCTGTAAAGCTCTGTAATCCATAGATTACAACCCCCCACCCTGCCCCTCCCCTACCCGGCAGGTACACTCACTACCAGCCGCGGCTGCCTCCAGCTACAAGTTTTGCCTGCAACAATGGCAGACAGTCTATTCCCTACACCAAAAGAACACATAAAGAAGACCTTTTGGCACTTTCATGTACACAAGTCAGCGCCAAAGTCATATAGTTGGAAAAACATTGCCACGTTACTAAAACCTCTGTCCTAACACGAACCCGCATATGAGATCAATTCATACCAGCCTAAGTTGAAGTTAATGTGAGCACACGCACAAACACACACACACCCACACACACAAATGCAGCTGCATAGAAGCCAATAAAAAACCCAATTCCAAATGTTATTTATGCACAGAAGTTAAACTAAGAAACATAAAAGTTTTCTTTTACGAGTGTAAATTCACATTTTATATTCACAAAATTATGAATTCACACTCACATATAAAATAACACCAGTGTGATGTACTTTTATGTCCGAGAAAAGCTTCTCACGAGATAGAGCATCGTGGGCATTTTAAAGCAGGGATGCCTAGGAAAGTCGGTGAATGCTCATAAACTTGCTAGTTTCCTGGTGATTACAAACATTGCAATCCATGTATGCATCTTGGTGATGGTCAGAAATTAATTCTTGTCAAAGTCAAATGCAGCTGTACATCCAATTCTAAAATGGGATTGTACCTGAAGAGGCATCTCCACAGACAAACAAATTATCAAAGTAGGGAGAAAATCTGTCCGGCTATCCACCTTCAATGTCCCTAAGGTCAACTTAACCCTTGGAGTACCTCAAGGATCTTCTTTGTTCCCACATATTTTTAATATGTATATTTGTCCTCTGGTGCCCTCCTCAAAAGAGATGCAAGCCAGAGTGTTAGGAGGTGGTTCTGACACTAGGAGCCTCCCAGATTTTTCGCTTTTTGAGCACCTATCTGTTGAGCTTTTACTGTGGGAGAGCCTCATGAGTTGGGACTCACCCACAGTGAACTCATGATGAAAGAGACTGCATGTGGATTTTACTCGTATTACAATTTTAATGGTGCTATACTCGAGCGTGTAAGACGCACCGTACAAGTACACTTCCGTTGTTGTGGTACGTTGTTCTCACCGTATGCGCCAACGTCGGTTTCTGTGCACCAGATCATAGGCGTACAGGACTGGGATGACACGGACGATGGGGTTCATGGCGTGTATGTCGCGTACCGGGGATACAGTTCGGTTTGGACTCTGCTGTTACGGACATTTTTGGATCTCGTAGAAAAAGGGTCGTACGGAGTGTTGCAGGGACGAATTGTACTTGCTGGGCCGGAAACTGCTGCTTGATCACGTACGGGCATAGCGTAATGCGTGTTCCGGATACAATTCGCACAGATTTTTTTGTCGTACGGTGTTTGGTACGATTCGTACGGAGATCTGCTTTGGATACGAATAGTACTTCATCGTATGTACGGGAAAGTTTACGGGTACGATTTGTATGGGATGGATCATTGACATAATATCGAGGGACATAATATCGACTATCAAAAATATCGTTGACAAAATATCGACAGACAAAATATCGAGTTTGTATCTACAAATAGGTAAGTACAAAAATATCGAGTAAAAAATATTGTTTACAAAACTATAGTTTATAAAAATATCGACTGTATTAAAAACAATGTTAAATTAAATTAATATTAAAAATTAATTACTAAAATATACTTAAAAATACTTACATTAACTTATAATAATTAAATAATTAATGAAAGTTATAAAAAAATGTTTTACATCATATTTGTTAAAACATATATATGTAGTACCATAATATAATTACCCTATAGCTGACCAGACCAAATGCCAACAATTGGCGGATTTCTTTCACGGGAAAATCCAAAAAATTCTCGAGTCTATTCCCCCCGCGACTCTGGGCGAGGAACACGATCCCCTGCAACCTTCAACACCCTGCCGTCTTTCTTCTAGGGGCCAAGTTACGACTGAAGAAGTGGAAAATACGTTAACATCTATAAAAAGCGGCTCTCCTAGGGATCCCGCCCCACTCCGAATTCTTAAAAAGGTAGCCCCCACGATCATCCCCCCGTGACTCACCTGATTAACATCTCACTCCAACAGGGAGTTGTACCCGTAAGCTGGAAGGCGGCAGTCGTGAAAGCTCTGTTAAAAAAACCCTCCCTTGACCCCGAAAACCTGGCGAACTATAGGCCCATCTCCCTACTCCCAGGAATCAGCAAGATTGCTGAAAAACTGGTCAATAAAAAACTTTCCCAGTTCCTGGAAGTCAATAACATACTAAAAAGCTCCCAGACGGGCTTTCGCCCAGGGCAGGGCACAGACATCGCCCTCCTAGCAGCGGTTGAGGAGGCCAGAACGCTACTGGACGGAGGAGGATCAGTGGCAGTGATCCTCCTCGACCTAAGCGCGGCCTTCGATACCGTGGACCACCGACTTCTTATTAAAAGACTCAAGGGAGCCGGTGTAGAGGGCTCCGCCTTAGCCTGGCTTACATCTTTCCTGGCTCAACGGACCTACCAAATCTGGGAGAACAACGCCCGCTCCTCCGAAATTCCCCTCCAATGTGGCGTGCCTCAGGGCTCCTCCCTGAGCCCCACATTATTTAATATCTATATGTCCACATTGGAGGAGGTCATCATCCCATTCGGAGTGAGTGTCGTCAGTTACGCTGACGACACACAATTGGTCGTGTCATTATCCCACCCCAAACAACAACCAGCAGACCTATTCAATTGCCTTGTGCAGGTCCATCACTGGATGAACACCTCTGCCTTAAAACTAAATGGGTCAAAAACGGAGGTTCTGCTCCTCGGCCCAAAAGGACTCACACTGTCCCCGAACATCTGGCCAGCCTGTCTGGGCCCTCTTCCCGAACCCAGAGAGGAAGTAAAGAGTCTGGGAGTGTGGCTTGACACCGACCTCTCGTTCACTGTGCAGGCAAAGAAAGTGTCCGGGACCTGCTTTGGACTTCTGAAATCATTGAGGAAAGTCCTGCCCCTCCTGCCCACCGACTCCCAAAAGTTGCTAATTCAAGGCCTAATAATCTCGAGGCTTGATTATAGCAACGTGATATACCTGGGCGCCCCCGAGGTGACTCTGAATAAACTTCAGAGAATCCAGAATACCGCGGCCCGGATTCTCACAAATACCCCTGCCAGAGCATCGGCCAAACCGGCCCTAAAACTCCTCCACTGGCTCCCCATAAGAGAGCGGGTCAAATTCAAGGCCCTGTGTCTGGCCCACAAACTACGACAAAATCAAGGCCCCCCTGTTCTCAAGAAATTTATCACACCTTACAAATCCTCAAGACCCCTCCGTTCTGACACAGAAAACCTCATTGTTGCCCCCAAATTCAAGAGAGCCCGATCTGGAGGAAGGCGTTTCTCAGTCCAGACTGCACGACTTTGGAAAACACTTCCCCGAGTCCTGCGCCTCGAACCTCAATACCTCCGCTTTAGGAAACAGCTCAAAACCCACCTCTTTCCACAGTGAATCACTCTTGGCCCTTATCTCGCTCTTCCGTTCCGCCCCCCGTCCTTTTCCTTTCCCTCCTCTCCCTCCCTTGTCCCACTGTACTTAGGAGATAGAATTTTTTAGCGCTGGGATACCTCCGGGTGACTACGCGCTCTATAAAAATAAATAATAATAATAATAATAATAATAATAATAATAATTAAATAATATCCAATATTCTTACCGTACAATAGCGGAAGTGTAAAAATTACTATTCCCACTCTAGAGAGTGCAACAGTAGGGAAAGCGTTGGATAGCGTAGGGATACAAATTACTATTCCCACTCCAGTGAGTACAACAGTAGGGAAAGCGTTGGATAGCGTAGCGGTCAAAATTACTATTCCCACTCCAGTGGGTGCAACAGTAGGGAAAGCGTTGGATAGCGTATGGGTAAAAATTACTATTCCCACTCCAAAGAGTGCAACAGTAGGGAAAGCGTTGGATAGCGTAGGGGTTAAAATTACTATTCCCACTCCAGTGGGTGCAACAGTAGGGAAAACGTTGGATAGCGTAGGGGTAAAAATTACTATTCCCACTCCAGTGGTGCAACAGTAGGGAAAGCGTTGGATAGCGTAGGGGTAAAAATTACTATTCCAACTCCAAAGAGTGCAACAGTAGGGAAAGCGTTGGATAGCGTAGGGGTAAAATTTACTATTCCCACTCCAAATAGTGCAACAGTAGGGAAAGCGTTGGATAGCGTAGGGGTTAAAATTACTATTCCCACTCCAAAGAGTACAACAGTAGGGAAAGCGTTGGATAGCGTAGGGGTAACAATTACTATTCCCACTCCAGTGGGTGCAACAGTAGGGAAAACGTTGGATAGCGTAGGGGTAAAAATGACTATTCCCACTCCAAAGAGTGCAACAGTAGGGAAAGCGTTGGATAGCATAGAGGTAAAAATTATTATTCCCACTCCAGTGGGTGCAACAGTAGGGAAAGCGTTGGATAGCGTAGGGGTAAAAATTACTATTCCCACTCCAGTGAGTGCAACAGTAGGGAAAGCGTTGGATAGCGTAGGGGTAAAAATGACTATTCCCACTCCAAAGAGTGCAACAGTAGGGAAAGCGTTGGATAGCGTAGTGGTCAAATTTACTATTCCCACTCCAAAGAGTGCAACAGTAGGGAAAGCGTTGGATAGCGTAGGGGTCAAAATTACTATTCCCACTCTAAAGAGTGCAACAGTAGGGAAAGCATTGGATAGCGTAGGGGTTAAAATTACTATTCCCACTCCAGAGAGTGCAACAATAGGGAAAGTAAATACTTCATATATTAATTAAAAAAATATAAATTAATATCTATAAAAAAATAATTACAAGTAATTACCAATTTAATATAATATACTAATTAATCTATTAAAATTACTAATTAACATTAATTATTACAATTAGTTACCTATTAATACAAATTAATTACAAATTATCAATTAATTATTTCACAATTAAAAATTAATTAACAATTAATTCAAATTAAATACAAATAAAGAAATTTAATTAATGATAAATAAATTACTTCCCACCCTATTCCCCTAAAACCCACAACCCGCTACAGAAAATAAATTAGTAAAATTAACATAATTAGCAATTAATCAATTAAATTAAATTACTTGGCAATTAAAATTTAATTAATTACCCATAAAAACTTAATTAACAATTAATTCTAAATAAATACCAATAAATAATTTTACATATTTAATTCATTATAATTAAATTACTTCCCACCCAATTCCCCTATAAACCCACAACCCACTACAGAAAATAAATTAGTAAAATTAACATAATTAGCAATGAATCAATTGCCAATTAAAATGTAATAATTACCAAATATACATTAATTAACAATTCATTAAAAATTAATACCAATAAATACATTTACATATTTAATTAATTATAATTAAATTGCTTCCCACCCTATTCCCCTATAAACCCACAACCTGCTACAGAATTAAATTACGCAAAAATCAAAAAAACAAAATTCATTAATTAAAATTAATTATAACATAAATACACACTTTTCACACATATAATAACATAAAAAACACAATAAAAAATCAATATTATTAGAAATTCGATAATTTTAATAACCTAGATTATATACTTCGATATTTTAACTTTCTATATTTTTAACATTCGATATTACATTACTTACTTTAAAAACTATATTTTTGATGTCTATATTCTGTCCATTTGATATTTTGTCCATTCTACATTTTAAACTCGATATTATGTCCATTCAATATTTTGTACTTGATATTTTGACTGTTTACCATACGGGATATATGCTCCGTACGGCTATTTGTAAGGGATTTTAACGAATCAGAATCGGCCCCTTTATGTTTCTAGAATTTTTTTTCTTCACTTTAAATTTCACCTGTTTAATTAATGACTGTAATTTTCAGTTATAAGCATAGTACAATGTCTACTGGCCACTGGGAGCGAGAGGTCTATAGTTTGTGAATGTGTCACTTCGAAACGGGACAAAATTGAAATAAAGAGTTAATTAATTTTGTTATAGGATTCCTGTTTGGCTGAGGTACACACCCAGGCCAGCTAGGAACTACCACTCTATTCATGGTAAGGTACGACACACTAGATGATAGCCTATGCTCACTCTCTGGTAGCTTGACACAGAGCACCCAGGCATAGCTAAAGAGGTACTGTGTAAAGTATTTGTGCAACACACGCACCCAGTAAAAAAATGAATACACCACAAAACACCCCACACACGTTCAGAAAATACATTATTATCTTCTGAATAAAATCAAGACCAAAATGACAAAAATCCAATGTATAGAAGTTGAGATATTGAATTTTAAAGGACTAAATGGAGTAAAGTACTTATAAGCAAGTATCGCTAAAAAATGTTACTTTAGGTCGCACTGGGCCAGGACAATGTCAAAGTTCAGGCTGACCATGATGAAACGCCGGCTAGCTACTAGACCCATGCAGGTCCTGGTGAGTAAGTACCTTTCCTGGTCATAAACATCGAGATGTGTCGGTGTAGAGGCCTGCAAGGGATGTATTGCCTTGATCTTCTTTTCGCAGTGAAGGTGATGTGTGAGTTCCAATGATGGGTGCTGGAGTCAAGAGGTGCCATGCATTACGCCGGATTCTGATGTGCAGTCGAGGGGATGTGTCAATCTCACCAAGCTGCAGTGGCGGTGATACGTTGACTGATATGCTGATCTCTGGAGGCAAAGTATTGGTTCCGATGTGATGTGCCGATATTACCCCTGCAACTTGGTCGATGTGCCTGTTCTGCTACATGCAGGCGGGAGATGCATCTAAATCCCTGTTGCAAGCATCTGGGTCACTTCCACTGGGCCAGGCACAAGTGCTCGGGTAAAGACTTTGATATCCCTGAGGCTTAAGCAATAGGAAGCAAGCTAACAAGCCCTTGGAGATCATTAGAAGTAAAGGCAAAGTCCAGCTCTCTTGCAGCAGAATCAGAGAGCAGCAGCCAGCAGTGCAACAAACAGGAAAGCAGGCCTTCTGGCAGGTCTTCAGTTACAAGTCCAGGAGTATCTGATTTTAGGGGGTTAGAGACCCAGTACTTATATCCAAAAGTGCCTTTGATGTGGGGGTGACTTCAAAGCAGCTCTTTCAACCTTTCCTATCTGTCAGGCTATCTGGTGGGGGTAATCAGTCCTTTGCGTGAGGACAGGACACTGCCTATTCTAGTGAAGTGTTAGCCCCTCCCTTACATCCTGTTCAGGAAAGGCCAGCAAAATACAGATGTATGTAGATGAGTACTCAAACAAACATATCCTTCCTGTGCTGTGGTGGTCTAGAGGAAATTGCGATTCTCCGATTAACATGACCAGAGAATCTGGATTTCATTAAAGACACGGAGGCTAACATTATGCATACAACTTTTAATGCAGTCCAAGCACAGCCGCATATGTCACAATGCTAAAGTTCCAACTTAGAATACATATGAACCAACAATAGCATGAATCACTAGGCAATCAGCCTCTTTTAAATGTGGTGATAGTGAGAAAGGAAATGTCCAAACAACTCCAATGAAACATCAAACTTGAAGAAGGATGACGGAAGAATACACCATCCATGATTGATTCACCAGATGTGGAATCAAGAAGACAAAATCAATAAAGGTTATCTGCAAAACAAAGAAAGGTTGTTAATAAACCCAAATAAAAATATTAAGGATTTGAATAATAAACAATCAACTAAATAACAGTCCTGAAAAGGAAAAGAAAGTAAACAGTCCTGCAAAGAAAAAGAATGTAAGCTTGTAAGTAAAATATTCAAATAAGCATATCATATCATAAAAATCAACCTGTACCGTAATATATCATATAATCAACCACCCAGGGAAAGGGTGGGAGGGATAATGTTAGCCTCCGTGTCTTTAATGAAATCCAGATTCTCTGGTCATGTTAATCGGAGAATCACAATTTCATTACAAGACCGGAGGCTACCATTATGCATGTTGGTAGCCATGTAAAACAACATCAGACATGTGAGATACAGGTTTGCAATAATGATGAGCAAAGGTTCTAGCATTAGACCAATCACCAGCCTTTAGAATATCATCTAACTTACCACCTGACCAGAATGACTTACTGGCCATTACGCCTCTAATAGAGTGTGATTTAAAAATATCCAGATTTATTCCAGCAAGCTTCATGACTGTCTTAACCCATCTAGCAAAAGAGGAAGAAGAAATTCCTTTGTGGGGTTTAACAAAAGAGATGAGTAATTGAGATACATTCAAAGGACGAAGAGAGTTCATTCTAACATCGTATTCTTTCATACATTGAACAACACAGAGTTTATTGCAACTATCAAAACGAGGATAGAAAATAGAATCTGACATAGTTTTATTTCTTCTATGTTTCTTTTCCTTTTTCCCTTGTTTCCTCTCTTTCCCACCTCTTTTCCTTTTTCTTCCTTTGTTTGATATTTGGTTTATTTATTGTTCTAAGATATCTTATTTGAAAATTAAACCTGAATGTTCCTGTGTAAGGTCTTGTGCACGATTTTGAGTACTGCTACAATGCTGCCTGGCCTCCGGGATGTATGGCTGAATAGCGGTGTACTTTTTCTACAAATAAAGGTTTTCCAAAAAAAAGTACTCACTACCTCCAGCCAGCCGCGGTCGGTAGTGGGTGTAACTGCTGGGCAGTGACGTGGGGCGTGGGAGGGGCAGGGTGGGGGTAGTAATCTATGGATTACATAACTTTACAGGTAAGTAAACATATAAATTAATAAAACACATTTTGTTGCGCGCACTGCATCGCATTTGGGGATGCAGTGCACGCAACAAAATTAGTTTTATTTATTTATATGGTTGCTTATCTGTAAAGCTCTGTAATCCATAGATTACAACCCCCCACCCTGCCCCTCCCCTACCCGGCAGGTACACTCACTACCAGCCGCGGCTGCCTCCAGCTACAAGTTTTGCCTGCAACAATGGCAGACAGTCTATTCCCTACACCAAAAGAACACATAAAGAAGACCTTTTGGCACTTTCATGTACACAAGTCAGCGCCAAAGTCATATAGTTGGAAAAACATTGCCACGTTACTAAAACCTCTGTCCTAACACGAACCCGCATATGAGATCAATTCATACCAGCCTAAGTTGAAGTTAATGTGAGCACACGCACAAACACACACACACCCACACACACAAATGCAGCTGCATAGAAGCCAATAAAAAACCCAATTCCAAATGTTATTTATGCACAGAAGTTAAACTAAGAAACATAAAAGTTTTCTTTTACGAGTGTAAATTCACATTTTATATTCACAAAATTATGAATTCACACTCACATATAAAATAACACCAGTGTGATGTACTTTTATGTCCGAGAAAAGCTTCTCACGAGATAGAGCATCGTGGGCATTTTAAAGCAGGGATGCCTAGGAAAGTCGGTGAATGCTCACAAACTTGCTAGTTTCCTGGTGATTACAAACATTGCAATCCATGTATGCATCTTGGTGATGGTCAGAAATTAATTCTTGTCAAAGTCAAATGCAGCTCTACATCCAATTCTAAAATGGGATTGTACCTGAAGAGGCATCTCCACAGACAAACAAATTATCAAAGTAGGGAGAAAATCTGTCCGGCTATCCACCTTCAATGTCCCTAAGGTCAACTTAACCCTTGGAGTACCTCAAGGATCTTCTTTGTTCCCACATATTTTTAATATGTATATTTGTCCTTTGGTGCCCTCCTCAAAAGAGATGCAAGCCAGAGTGTTAGGAGGTGGTTCTGACACTAGGAGCCTCCCAGATTTTTCGCTTTTTGAGCACCTATCTGTTGAGCTTTTACTGTGGGAGAGCCTCATGAGTTGGGACTCACCCACAGTGAACTCATGATGAAAGAGACTGCATGTGGATTTTACTCGTATTACAATTTTAATGGTGCTATACTCGAGCGTGTAAGACGCACCGTACAAGTACACTTCCGTTGTTGTGGTACGTTGTTCTCACCGTATGCGCCAACGTCGGTTTCTGTGCACCAGATCATAGGCGTACAGGACTGGGATGACACGGACGATGGGGTTCATGGCGTGTATGTCGCGTACCGGGGATACAGTTCGGTTTGGACTCTGCTGTTACGGACATTTTTGGATCTCGTAGAAAAAGGGTCGTACGGAGTGTTGCAGGGACGAATTGTACTTGCTGGGCCGGAAACTGCTGCTTGATCACGTACGGGCATAGCGTAATGCGTGTTCCGGATACAATTCGCACAGATTTTTTTGTCGTACGGTGTTTGGTACGATTCGTACGGAGATCTGCTTTGGATACGAATAGTACTTCATCGTATGTACGGGAAAGTTTACGGGTACGATTTGTATGGGATGGATCATTGACATAATATCGAGGGACATAATATCGACTATCAAAAATATCGTTGACAAAATATCGACAGACAAAATATCGAGTTTGTATCTACAAATAGGTAAGTACAAAAATATCGAGTAAAAAATATCGTTTACAAAACTAAAGTTTATAAAAATATCGACTGTATTAAAAACAATGTTAAATTAAATTAATATTAAAAATTAATTACTAAAATATACTTAAAAATACTTACATTAACTTATAATAATTAAATAATTAATGAAAGTTATAAAAAAATGTTTTACATCATATTTGTTAAAACATATATATGTAGTACCATAATATAATTACCCTATAGCTGACCAGACCAAATGCCAACAATTGGCGGATTTCTTTCACGGGAAAATCCAAAAAATTCTCGAGTCTATTCCCCCCGCGACTCTGGGCGAGGAACACGATCCCCTGCAACCTTCAACACCCTGCCGTCTTTCTTCTTGGGGCCAAGTTACGACTGAAGAAGTGGAAAATACGTTAACATCTATAAAAAGCGGCTCTCCTAGGGATCCCGCCCCACTCCGAATTCTTAAAAAGGTAGCCCCCACGATCATCCCCCCGTGACTCACCTGATTAACATCTCACTCCAACAGGGAGTTGTACCCGTAAGCTGGAAGGCGGCGGTCGTGAAAGCTCTGTTAAAAAAACCCTCCCTTGACCCCGAAAACCTGGCGAACTATAGGCCCATCTCCCTACTCCCAGGAATCAGCAAGATTGCTGAAAAACTGGTCAATAAAAAACTTTCCCAGTTCCTGGAAGTCAATAACATACTAAAAAGCTCCCAGACGGGCTTTCGCCCAGGGCAGGGCACAGACATCGCCCTCCTAGCAGCGGTTGAGGAGGCCAGAACGCTACTGGACGGAGGAGGATCAGTGGCAGTGATCCTCCTCGACCTAAGCGCGGCCTTCGATACCGTGGACCACCGACTTCTTATTAAAAGACTCAAGGGAGCCGGTGTAGAGGGCTCCTCCTTAGCCTGGCTTACATCTTTCCTGGCTCAACGGACCTACCAAATCTGGGAGAACAACGCCCGCTCCTCCGAAATTCCCCTCCAATGTGGCGTGCCTCAGGGCTCCTCCCTGAGCCCCACATTATTTAATATCTATATGTCCACATTGGAGGAGGTCATCATCCCATTCGGAGTGAGTGTCGTCAGTTACGCTGATGACACACAATTGGTCGTGTCATTATCCCACCCCAAACAACAACCAGCAGACCTATTCAATTGCCTTGTGCAGGTCCATCACTGGATGAACACCTCTGCCTTAAAACTAAATGGGTCAAAAACGGAGGTTCTGCTCCTCGGCCCAAAAGGACTCACACTGTCCCCGAACATCTGGCCAGCCTGTCTGGGCCCTCTTCCCGAACCCAGAGAGGAAGTAAAGAGTCTGGGAGTGTGGCTTGACACCGACCTCTCGTTCACTGTGCAGGCAAAGAAAGTGTCCGGGACCTGCTTTGGACTTCTGAAATCATTGAGGAAAGTCCTGCCCCTCCTGCCCACCGACTCCCAAAAGTTGCTAATTCAAGGCCTAATAATCTCGAGGCTTGATTATAGCAACGTGATATACCTGGGCGCCCCCGAGGTGACTCTGAATAAACTTCAGAGAATCCAGAATACCGCGGCCCGGATTCTCACAAATACCCCTGCCAGAGCATCGGCCAAACCGGCCCTAAAACTCCTCCACTGGCTCCCCATAAGAGAGCGGGTCAAATTCAAGGCCCTGTGTCTGGCCCACAAACTACGACAAAATCAAGGCCCCCCTGTTCTCAAGAAATTTATCACACCTTACAAATCCTCAAGACCCCTCCATTCTGACACAGAAAACCTCATTGTTGCCCCCAAATTCAAGAGAGCCCGATCTGGAGGAAGGCGTTTCTCAGTCCAGACTGCACGACTTTGGAACACATTTCCCCGAGTCCTGCGCCTCGAACCTCAATACCTCCGCTTTAGGAAACAGCTCAAAACCCACCGCTTTCCACAGTGAATCACTCTTGGCCCTTATCTCGCTCTTCCGTTCCGCCCCCCGTCCTTTTCCTTTCCCTCCTCTCCCTCCCTTGTCCCACTGTACTTAGGAGATAGAATTTTTTAGCGCTGGGATACCTCCGGGTGACTACGCGCTCTATAAAAATAAATAATAATAATAATAATAATAATAATAATAATAATAATAATAATAATTAAATAATATCCAATATTCTTACCGTACAATAGCGGAAGTGTAAAAATTACTATTCCCACTCTAGAGAGTGCAACAGTAGGGAAAGCGTTGGATAGCGTAGGGATACAAATTACTATTCCCACTCCAGTGAGTACAACAGTAGGGAAAGCGTTGGATAGCGTAGCGGTCAAAATTACTATTCCCACTCCAGTGGGTGCAACAGTAGGGAAAGCGTTGGATAGCGTATGGGTAAAAATTACTATTACCACTCCAAAGAGTGCAACAGTAGGGAAAGCGTTGGATAGCGTAGGGGTTAAAATTACTATTCCCACTCCAGTGGGTGCAACAGTAGGGAAAACGTTGGATAGCGTAGGGGTAAAAATTACTATTCCCACTCCAGTGGGTGCAACAGTAGGGAAAGCGTTGGATAGCGTAGGGGTAAAAATTACTATTCCAACTCCAAAGAGTGCAACAGTAGGGAAAGCGTTGGATAGCGTAGGGGTAAAAATTACTATTCCCACTCCAAATAGTGCAACAGTAGGGAAAGCGTTGGATAGCGTAGGGGTTAAAATTACTATTCCCACTCCAAAGAGTACAACAGTAGGGAAAGCGTTGGATAGCGTAGGGGTAACAATTACTATTCCCACTCCAGTGGGTGCAACAGTAGGGAAAGCGTTGGATAGCGTAGGGGTAAAAATGACTATTCCCACTCCAAAGAGTGCAACAGTAGGGAAAGCGCTGGATAGCATAGAGGTAAAAATTATTATTCCCACTCCAGTGGGTGCAACAGTAGGGAAAGCGTTGGATAGCGTAGGGGTAAAAATTACTATTCCCACTCCAGTGAGTGCAACAGTAGGGAAAGCGTTGGATAGCGTAGGGGTAAAAATGACTATTCCCACTCCAAAGAGTGCAACAGTAGGGAAAGCGTTGGATAGCGTAGTGGTCAAATTTACTATTCCCACTCCAAAGAGTGCAACAGTAGGGAAAGCGTTGGATAGCGTAGGGGTCAAAATTACTATTTCCACTCCAAAGAGTGCAACAGTAGGGAAAGCATTGGATAGCGTAGGGGTTAAAATTACTATTCCCACTCCAGAGAGTGCAACAATAGGGAAAGTAAATACTTCATATATTAATTAAAAAAATATAAATTAATATCTATAAAAAAATAATTACAAGTAATTACCAATTTAATATAATATACTAATTAATCTATTAAAATTACTAATTAACATTAATTATTACAATTAGTTACCTATTAATACAAATTAATTACAAATTATCAATTAATTATTTCACAATTAAAAATTAATTAACAATTAATTCAAATTAAATACAAATAAAGAAATTTAATTAATTATAAATAAATTACTTCCCACCCTATTCCCCTAAAACCCACAACCCGCTACAGAAAATAAATTAGTAAAATTAACATAATTAGCAATTAATCAATTAAATTAAATTACTTGGCAATTAAAATTTAATTAATTACCCATAAAAACTTAATTAACAATTAATTCTAAATAAATACCAATAAATAATTTTACATATTTAATTCATTATAATTAAATTACTTCCCACCCAATTCCCCTATAAACCCACAACCCACTACAGAAAATAAATTAGTAAAATTAACATAATTAGCAATGAATCAATTGCCAATTAAAATGTAATAATTACCAAATATACATTAATTAACAATTCATTAAAAATTAATACCAATAAATACATTTACATATTTAATTAATTATAATTAAATTGCTTCCCACCCTATTCCCCTATAAACCCACAACCTGCTACAGAATTAAATTACGCAAAAATTAAAAAAACAAAATTCATTAATTAAAATTAATTATAACATAAATACACACTTTTCACACATATAATAACATAAAAAACACAATTAAAAAATCAATATTATTAAAAATTCGATAATTTTAATAACCTAGATTATTTACTTCGATATTTTAACTTTCTATATTTTTAACATTCGATATTACATTACTTACCTTAAAAACTATATTTTTGAAGTCTATATTCTGTCCATTTGATATTTTGTCCATTCTACATTTTAAACTCGATATTATGTCCATTCAATATTTTGTACTCGATATTTTGACTGTTTACCGTACGGGATATATGCTCCGTACGGCTATTTGTAAGGGATTTTAACGAATCAGAATCGGCCCCTTTATGTTTCTAGAATTTTTTTTCTTCACTTTAAATTTCACCTGTTTAATTAATGACTGTAATTTTCAGTTATAAGCATAGTACAATGTCTACTGGCCACTGGGAGCAAGAGGTCTATAGTTTGTGAATGTGTCACTTCGAAACGGGACAAAATTGAAATAAAGAGTTAATTAATTTTGTTATAGGATTCCTGTTTGGCTGAGGTACACACCCAGGCCAGCTAGGAACTACCACTCTATTCATGGTAAGGTACGACACACTAGATGATAGCCTATGCTCACTCTCTGGTAGCTTGACACAGAGCACCCAGGCATAGCTAAAGAGGTACTGTGTAAAGTATTTGTGCAACACACGCACCCAGTAAAAAAATGAATACACCACAAAACACCCCACACACGTTCAGAAAATACATTATTATCTTCTGAATAAAATCAAGACCAAAATGACAAAAATCCAATGTATAGAAGTTGAGATATTGAATTTTAAAGGACTAAATGGAGTAAAGTACTTATAAGCAAGTATCGCTAAAAAATGTTACTTTAGGTCGCACTGGGCCAGGACAATGTCAAAGTTCAGGCTGACCATGATGAAGCGCCGGCTAGCTACTAGACCCATGCAGGTCCTGGTGAGTAAGTACCTTTCCTGGTCATAAACATCCAGATGTGTCGGTGTAGAGGCCTGCAAGGGATGTATTGCCTTGATCTTCTTCTCGCAGTGAAGGTGATGTGTGAGTTCCAATGATGGGTGCTGGAGTCAAGAGGTGCCATGCATTACGCCGGATTCTGATGTGCAGTCGAGGGGATGTGTCAATCTCACCAAGCTGCAGTGGCGGTGATACGTTGACTGATATGCTGATCTCTGGAGGCAAAGTATTGGTTCCGATGTGATGTGCCGATATTACCCCTGCAACTTGGTCGATGTGCCTGTTCTGCTACATGCAGGCGGGAGATGCATCTAAATCCCTGTTGCAAGCATCTGGGTCACTTCCACTGGGCCAGGCACAAGTGCTCGGGTAAAGACTTTGATATCCCTGAGGCTTAAGCAATAGGAAGCAAGCTAACAAGCCCTTGGAGATCATTAGAAGTAAAGGCAAAGTCCAGCTCTCCTGCAGCAGAATCAGAGAGCAGCAGCCAGCAGTGCAACAAACAGGAAAGCAGGCCTTCTGGCAGGTCTTCAGTTACAAGTCCAGGAGTATCTGATTTTAGGGGGTTAGAGACCCAGTACTTATATCCAAAAGTGCCTTTGATGTGGGGGTGACTTCAAAGCAGCTCTTTCAACCTTTCCTATCTGTCAGGCTATCTGGTGGGGGTAATCAGTCCTTTGTGTGAGGACAGGACACTGCCTATTCTAGTGAAGTGTTAGCCCCTCTAGTGAAGGCCAGCAAAATACAGATGTATGTAGATGAGTACTCAAACAAACATATCCTTCCTGTGCTGTGGCGGTCTAGAGGAAATTGCGATTCTCCGATTAACATGACCAGAGAATCTGGATTTCATTAAAGACACGGAGGCTAACATTATGCATACAACTTTTAATGCAGTCCAAGCATAGCCGCATATGTCACAATGCTAAAGTTCCAACTTAGAATACATATGAACCAACAATAGCATGAATCACTAGGCAATCAGCCTCTTTTAAATGTGGTGATAGTGAGAAAGGAAATGTCCAAACAACTCCAATGAAACATCAAACTTGAAGAAGGATGACGGAAGAATACACCATCCATGATTGATTCACCAGATGTGGAATCAAGAAGACAAAATCAATAAAGGTTATCTGCAAAACAAAGAAAGGTTGTTAATAAACCCAAATAAAAATATTAAGGATTTGAATAATAAACAATCAGCTAAATAACAGTCCTGAAAAGGAAAAGAAAGTAAACAGTCCTGCAAAGAAAAAGAATGTAAGCTTGTAAGTAAAATATTCAAATAAGCATATCATATCATAAAAATCAACCTGTACCGTAATATATCATATAATCAACCACCCAGGGAAAGGGTGGGAGGGATAATGTTAGCCTCCGTGTCTTTAATGAAATCCAGATTCTCTGGTCATGTTAATCGGAGAATCACAATTTCATTAAAAGACCGGAGGCTACCATTATGCATGTTGGTAGCCATGTAAAACAACATCAGACATGTGAGATACAGGTTTGCAATAATGATGAGCAAAGGTTCTAGCATTAGACCAATCACCAGCCTTTAGAATATCATCTAACTTACCACCTGACCAGAATGACTTACTGGCCATTGCGCCTCTAATAGAGTGTGATTTAAAAATATCCAGATTGATTCCAGCAAGCTTCATGACTGTCTTAACCCATCTAGCAAAAGAGGAAGAAGAAATTCCTTTGTGGGGTTTAACAAAAGAGATGAGTAATTGAGATACATTCAAAGGACGAAGAGAGTTCATTCTAACATCGTATTCTTTCATACATTGAACAACACAGAGTTTATTGCAACTATCAAAACGAGGATAGAAAATAGAATCTGACATAGTTTTAGTTCTTCTATGTATTTCAAAATTAACCCTAAACATATCATAAGATCTACAGGAATTATCAAGAGCTTTAACATCAGAAACTCTTCTGCATGAAATTAAGCAAAGAAGAGTAGCTAATTCGATAGGAAGATTCTTCCTGATGAGAAGAGAATTAACTGGCCAAGAACAGAAAAGGTCGAGAATTAAATTAACATCCCAAAGAGATTGATATCTAGGTTGAGGAGGTCTTCTAAGTCTGATACTTTTAAGTATTCTACAAATAATAGGATTTTTACCTACCGTTTTATTGTTAATTAGAAAATGTCCAGCAGAAATAGCAGATCTAAAATAATTGAGAGATCTGTAACTTAAACCTCTGTCGAATTGTTCTCCAAGAAAATTAACTATATCAACAATAGGTGCCTCCACGGGATCCAAGTCCCTTTCCAAGCACCAACGTTGACCAGACTTTCCAAATGTTGTTGTACCGGTAATGTGTCCCAGGGGCCCACAACTCTCCAAGGAGAGTTGAAGCTGTTGACGAAAGTCTTGCGAGATCGTTAGATCTCCTGACACCTTCCAAGCAAGAAGGTTCAAATTCTCTGTCTGAACAAGAGGGTGAATTTGACCGTCTGCGTCTGTGAGAAGATCTTTCAGAGGAGGAATTAGGAAGGGAAAATCGTAGGTTAGTTCCAGAGCTGTTGGGAACCATGCTTGGTATGGCCAAAACAGAGTGACTAGTACAATTGAGGAATGTTCTTGTCTCACTTTCTGAAGGAGTCTCTGGATCATTGCGAATGGAGGGAAGGCATAAGCGTTGATCCCTTCCCAAGATTGGAGAAAGGCATTCACTGCTAGAGCACCGGGATCAGGCATCCAGCTGAAATAGGATACCTAGTCAATCTGCTCGCAAATAGGTCTATTTGGAATGGGTCCCAGAAATGATTCAGGGAGTTGAAAACAGAAGTGTTGAGTTTCCAATCGCTGTAATCCAAGATGAATCTTGAATTCCAATCTGCGCAAAGATTGGATTTCCCGGGAAGGTATTCTGCTCTCAGAGAGATTTTGTGTTCTAGGCAGAAAAACCAAAGCTTCTTTGCTAGATTGGAGAGGTCATTGGAGAGGTCTTCTGACTTGGTCCTCCTAGACGGTTTATGTAAGCGACGGCAGACA
Organism: Lissotriton vulgaris; assembly: GCF_964263255.1. NCBI lineage: Eukaryota > Metazoa > Chordata > Amphibia > Caudata > Salamandridae > Lissotriton > Lissotriton vulgaris. Next base: position 976,005,077 of record NC_141696.1, on the reverse strand, counting down.
TGTCCATTTTCAATATGAGTGATCTTCCTTTAAGGAAGCGTTTTAAGCTCATTAGAGCATAAAGTCCTGCAGTTAATTCTAGATAATTGATGTGGTGCAGGGTCTCTTGCTGCGACCAAATACCTCCAGTGTTTTGGTCCTGTAGACAAGCACCCCAGCCATGAAGGCGGGCATCCGATTCGAGAATAAAATCTGGTGCTGAACCAAAGATCGCTCTCCCATTCCATGCATCTAAATTGTCTAACCACCATGTTAGTTCTAAGATTGCTTCTGGGTTTAAGAAAATGCGATCTCCGTACCAAAGACCTGATCTGGGAGCTCTTGCTTTTATTCTCTCAAGGGCTCGATAATTCAATGGTCCCGGAAAAATGGCCTGAATGGAAGAAGATAGAAGGCCTAAAAGTCTGGCTAGTTCTCTTAGGGTGAGATTTTTTTGTTTCAATACATGTCTTATCTCCTTTCTGATTTTGGCAATCTTCTTGGGAGGGAGAAGGAGAATACATTCTGTTGTGTCTACTGTGAAACCCAGGAATTCCATCTTCTTTGAGGGAATTAGAATGGATTTTTCCCTGTTTATGATAAAACCCAGACTTTCTAAGAGGTCTATAACTGTCTTGAGATCTTTGATGATTTGAGAATAATCTTGAGAAAGAATCAGAATGTCGTCTAAGTGGATGATGAGACGAATACATTTTTCTCTTAGACATGAGGCAACTGCTCTCAGTACCTCGGTGAAACACCATGGGCAAAGGAGAGACCGAAGGGGAGAGCCTGAAATTGAAAGAGATGGTTTTTCCAAATGAACTAAAAGGGTTGGTGTTCCTTTGCCATGGGAATGGTAAAGTAGGCGTCCTCCAGATCTAATTTGACCAGCCAGTCTCCTTCTAGCAAGAGGTCTCTGAGAAGATGGAAGCACTCCATCTTGAAATGTCGGTAGACAAGGAATTTGTTGAGTTCTCTGAGATTTGTAACCGGTCTCCAACCCTTGTCTTTCTTTTCCACAAGGAAGAGAGTACTTATGAATCTCATAAATTCCATGGGAACTTCTAAAATTGCTCCTTTTCTTAGCATTGAGGAAATTTCTTCCTCTATGATTTTTTCTTGATCTAGTGTAAGGGGAATCGGTCTTGGGAGAGGGTTCTGGATTGGAGTCTGGATGAAATCTACTGAAAAACCGAGAACAGTGTTTAGAACCCAGGGGTCTTGTGTAATAATTTTCCAATTGTGGTAAAAGAATTTCAGTCTCCCACCCACTTTTGGATTCGAAGAAAGGGAAGGGGAAGCTGTACTCGCTTTGAGGGGTGGATTCAGCAGGTGCTCCTCTAGCTCGGAATCCTCTCGAGCGGAAACCTCTTCCTCTGGGTGAATAGAACTGTGGTTGGTTGGATGGATGGTATCCTCTACCAAAATTCCCTCTCTTTCTTGGAAAGGGGCATTGGTTGAACCGGCCGGAAGATTACCCCCTTCTACCCGCCCTTCCAAAAAGGTTGCTGTTGTAGTTAAAAACTTTTTTAATGTTCTGGTGCGCTTTATCTAAAGCGGTAAAGGTCGATACATATTTGCCCAAACTTTTTATTAAATCTTCTCCAAAAATTAAACCTTTTGGATTAATTGAGCTTTCCTTTTCAGCCATATCGATTAGTTTAGGGCTAATTTTAGTGAGGACCACTCTTCTTTCACAATTAAGTCCCGCATTCGCGTTGCCTAAGAGAACTAGTGCCCTTTGGCTCCACCTCCGAATGGAGTGTGTATCAAGTGGGCAGCCATTAAGGTAACTCTCTTCTGCTGCGTCGATTATTTTTGTTAGGGGTCCTAGAATGTCGAGAACTTTCTCTTGACAGATCTTAAGCGATCTTTCCAGGCCTTTACGCGGGTCTCTCCCTAATTTAAATAGGTAGGTAATTAATTCTGGGTCAAGGTTAGGAGTTTGACAAACTTTACCTTCGATTGAAGGTCTGGTACACTCTCTTAAGAGATTACGAGTCTCTCTTTCTAAAGGATTTCTAATCCATTTAGTTATGAATTTAGATACGTGCTCGTGTGAGGTCCACTCTAAGCTTCTAGGGTGTTTAATGTTAAAAGGGGAGAACATCTCCTCCCCCAAATATTATCGTTAGAAGATGAAGGACCGTTATTATCATTTTGGAGAAAGGAATCAATATCTTGATCATCCTCATCGAGATCAAGAATATATTCGTGAGGAAATTCTGAGCCATCATCAATATCAATAGGATCATTGTCTAGAGCACTATGATGAATTGTGCCGCGAGGGACACCCATTAAATTTGTGCCGCTAAGGACACCTTTCAAATTTGTGCCGCAAGGGACACCTGAGGCAAATGAGGTGCGAGGACCTCCTGTGAAACCTGAGGTGCTAGGACCTCCCGTGCTCTCTGGGGTATAATCAATATTTTTACTTTTTTATGCCTCTTACCCCTTTGTTCAGTGAGATCATTAACCTCTGTTATGTCCAGATCTGATAAATCATTGTTTTCATGGATCAAGGATCTCTTAGATGGCATAACTTGAGAGAGAGTAGAAAACATACATGATCTCATTTCCTTATGGATAAGTTTTTTGATGGCATCATTAGTAAAATCTGATTCAACAGTATTACTATGAATTGAATCCGAATCTGAGTCAGACATGTTAGTCAAATAAATATATATATATAAATGTCTGAACTTCGAATGTTTTTTTTTTATAATATAATAAACTTGTAAATATCAATTATAACTGTAACCGAAAATATAAATGAACTCCAAAGCAGTGGGAAAGGTAACTACACTTGCGAAGCGAGTCAATGCGTGCTTTTAAACATTTCACGCACTAGTTTCAAAGACTTAGTATCATTCATGAAATATAAAGACGAACGAAGGGAAGGAAAAAAAAAGAAGCCAACCTCCGTAAATTGGAGGTTGTGAAACCGAAAACAAGGAGTGAAAAGGTGTTACTGTACCTTATAACATAACATTGCATATATATATATATCCTTACATTGTATATATAAATATTTACTCCTGTAGGGATAAAAGAGGGTTACTCAGTATACGGTATTAAGGTAAATCAATAATAAAATACTAATCTTAAACTCTAAAATATAAAACTTTTCATGAGCTAAGTAGGAAGTTGACTTATCTTGCTTGGAGCCGCATTTAAAAGAGGCTGATTGCCTAGTGATTCATGCTATTGTTGGTTCATATGTATTCTAAGTTGGAACTTTAGCATTGTGACATATGCGGCTATGCTTGGACTGCATTAAAAGTTGTATGCATAATGTTAGCCTCCGGTCTTGTAAATCCACAAAGTGTAGATGTCACTTACCCCAGATGTTTATTGGAGACAGGCTGTCAGACACAGGGAGCAGTAAGTCCAGAGAAATATCAATTTTCTAAAAGTGGCATTAGTAAAACAGTAATGTTAAATCCAACGTCAATAGTAAAGGAGATTTAGCATTACCATTCCAAAGATATGAAACATGAAATAGCTACGCCCCTCTGATCAGGAATTACAGTGTAAAAGTACTTTAAGGACTTCCCAATGCTAGCCTATGAGAGAGGTAGGCCTCACATCAGTGAAAAACTATTTTGGGGGGTCGTCACTACCAGGACATGCAAAGATTCAGCACACATGTCCTACCTTTTACTTACATGACACCCTGTCCTTAGGGTTACATAGTGCCTACCGTAGGGGTTACATTTATGCAATAAAAGGGGAGTTTTACGCTTGGCAAGTAGTTTTGAATCGCAAGTGGAAGTGGCAGTAACCTGCACACATAGGCACAGCAATGGCAGGCCTGAGCCATGTTTGGCAAAGTGCTCGGAGTCCTAAGGCCAGCAAAAAGAATCAGCAAAACAGTAGTTAAAGGCACATGTCTGGGGACAATCGCCCTAAGTATGACAAGTCTAACATTAATCATTCTGGTAACTCTTCATTTTAATTTTCTGCCATTTAAAAGCATCCAGAAACACCATTTTGTTCTCACACTCCAATACTGAGTTGGCAAGACTTTTATTTAGGAGTTAACTACTTTAGTACTTCCATTTTTTTTCACCTCTCTGCCCCATCCTGGGTCATAAATCTGACTCAGAACTGCTCATTGTCAGCAGCCCGATGATAATAATGTAAAATAGACATAATCTTCCCTTTAATTTAAAAATAAATGTTGGCCATGTGCTTATTTAAAAATGAAATATACTCAAGGCTGCAAGCTACTCTGAAGGTGTCTGCCAGCTTCTGGTACCTTATGATGGACTTGTTGGAGACACCTGGCCTAGAAATTATTATTGTGCTTCACAATATCCAATTAGACCTTGTGAATTATCACATAGGTTAGATTGCTGCTGTTGCGTTTAATTGCACAGGGGTCCTAGTACACTTACCGGTCCAGTTCTGTGTGGCCTAGTCCTCCCTCACAGATCTGCTGTGGGTGGATACTACCAGCTGCTCAGCTGGTTACAAGCAATGCGTTGCAGACTTAGGAACAAGGACACAGTGTACCTGACAGGGAAACCCTATTTGTTCTCTGTTGTTCTCAAACTGAATAAAGTGTGCGCTTCTGGGGTGTAGAGAATGCAAACATTACTGAAATTTTAAAGTGTGACACTTACTTCTAGCTGCATACGGGACTTGGTCTCTAGCAGCTGTCTCTCACAATCCCCTTCCCAGATGAAGCAATCCAAATAAACAATAGAAAAAAAGACAGTAAGCATCAGTATGGGATTACTACCTTCTACTCCTACCTCCCCTAACATTCAAAAAATAAACTTCCAACATGCATTGCTTTGTTTTTAATTGCAATGGGATACCAAGATAGTTGACTCATTATGTAATGTGCTTCTTACAACATGAGCATTGTCAGATTGGAAATAAATTGGTTTACAAAAATGTGCTTGAAAATGTACCTATGCACCAGAAGGTGTAGTTTTCCTTCTAATCAATTGTGAGTATTCCTATGGTTGCAGGGATGCTGTCCAATGGCAGGAACAACAAAGGCATCAGGATCCCTCTTCCTGTTCCTGCCAGAACAGGTACTGATCACCAATCTAAACCTTGCTGTGCCCTATTATGTATGAAAATTGGAGATCTTGCTCAAGAGGAAGCTAAATAAAAATTGGCATTCCAATGATGAGCTATGACTGAATGGTTTTGTCTTCTTGCACAACAGAAGCAGCTATTCACGCCATGACATAAAAGCTCTTCAGACACAATCTAAAATGGCAGTTATTATTTTGACGGTGGCCAATTCTTTGACAGTGATCATTCTGAGGGTCAAAGACACACTGCGTGTGACATAGTGGAAGCCATCATGTTGTCCAAGCAATCCCTTTCTAAATCGGCAGACTTTTGTATATTTTCAACTCCTGCTAATGTGGTTATGGTAGCCACATTAATTCAGAAATATCAGTACAGCCAGAGATTGATTGGTAAGCAGCCTTTTACTGAGGACAAATTTTATTTGCTCTTGCAATGACAAAACTTTTAGTTCAGTGTCTCTTCACCGTTCTGCATGGAAACTGTATGAACCCTGAATGTAGTTTTCCAGAATTTGCATTGGTGCTATCTCGTGATCTCTGCATGGTATTGAACTAACCTCTCTGTTATCTTTGGTGAATGAGGCAGGCTCCCTTCAATTCTTTGACTTGATTTCAGTGTTCAAGGAGTGCTACAAAGTATATAATTCTACCAACTTCCTGTGGGGTAACAGTCTTGTAATTCAAGAAATGAAGAACATCAGTAGGGGTTCGTATTTGGTTTCACCATGAGCGATACCCCAAAAAGAACCCTTCATTGTCTACCTCACTAGAGTAGTTGAAGAGAAGCCTAGGCTTGTGTTCTGTGTTGGAACCAGTTAAATAAAATTAATCCCTTACAGTGAGCATGGACTTAGGACCAGATGTAATGTTTTTTGCGGGCGCAAATGGGTTTTAGATCCGTTTGCGTTCGCAAAAAACGTATGGCCCATGTACTAATCCCATTTTGCGAGTCGCAAACCAATTTGCGATCCACCAAGTAGGATTAGTGACTCGCAATTATCAAGGGGGTTCCAAGGGCGTCCCTTCCTAATAGCAACTCCTGAAGTTATGTATGACTGTTCTGCGACCGCAATTGTGGTCGCAATACAGTCGCAGTTTACCACCCTTCACAGAAGGGTGTTAAACCACTCGCATATGGGAATGGGTCCCCAGGGGTCCCCTTCCCCTTTGTGTGTGGCTCTCAAAATAGGCAGTGGTCCCAGGGATCACTGCTTGCCCTTAATAAATGAAACTGATTTTTTTTTAAAGCATCCCATTTTCCAAGGAAAATGGACTGCATTTTAAAAAAAATAACTGCTTTATTTAAAAGCAGTCCCAGACACTGTGATCTGCTGACCCCAGCAGGCAACCATCCCTTGGAGTGCCATCCATTCCCAATGGGGTCGCAAATTGTAACAGCCTCATCAATACGCATGATGCATGCAATTTGCGACCCCATTGGGAATCACAAACAGTGTCTCAGACACTGTTGTGCATCCCAATTTGCGAGTCGCAAATGCAATGCAATTTGTGACTCGCAAATTGGTGGGTCGTACATCTGGCCCTTAGTCTTTCCATCTCCACAGCAGCCCATTATTATTTCACACTAAAATGAATTTGCAATCAGGGGCTAGGGGCATTATAATCTCATATTTAAGTTTACATGTTTGCTGCATACTTGAACAGCATTCCTGACTTTTTCATCCAGCTGACACAGGTGCACAAGTTAACCATAAAAAAATATACAACTGACCAGGGACTTGCAGTGCTATGGAGGTGTTTGACAGCAAGAGGGTTGTTTCTATTGGATATTTGTGGGTATTCTTTTTATATTTGGTGTGGGAGTATAAGCCTTCTCACAGTGGTGTCTCTCCCCAGCCTATTTTGGAAAGGGATGACAAGAACCACCATGGTCAGGTTGGGAGGCAGCTGACATGTTGAAAGAGGAAGCTTCAGGCATTTTGGAGTGAGTTTATCTTTTAAAAAACTGAACTGACAAAACACCTTGTACTGTAGTTCTTTAGTAGTAAATTCTCACGTCTTGTTTTATTTGCATTTTCTTTTTTAAATAGTTTTGGTTCTTTACCTGGGGCTGTGTCAACCTTTGATTTTTGCACAGCATGTTAAAAGTTACTGCTCCTTACTGAAATGTATGCCTTTTTGTGGAAGAGGTCATGACAGTCTATGCTTAAAAAAGGTAAGGGCATTGCAAGTCTGTCTGGATCTCTATACGTATTAATACTTTTGACAGTGATGAAATTCTGTACCCAAAAATTATAAGTCAATTTTTAGGTGTTTTACAGCATGTAGGAGCTTCTGCTCTTTCAGGTAAAAAACCCCAGCCTTGCTTCAATAACAGTTAAGGGGGCAGGAGAGTGAGAGGGGGAGGTAAATGGCCATTGACTAGGTTAGGATTACCTTTGAGGTTCCACAGCGGGAAGCAATCTAATGCATGCCATGGTTTATGTGAATCTTTAATCTCCTCTCTACCATGAAATTGTCCAAAAGTAGCATAACAGCATTACTTTCTATACTTCCTGGCAGGATATTTCTCTGTTGTTTAGAAACATTTATGCATGTAATTGTTTTATTTCTGTTAGAAATTGGGTTGTTGGTTTACTAGAGTATGAGCCCAAGTCAGGCAGCAACCACAAATTAATTTAGGCAAACCCTAAATTAACTTGTGCTCACCCTCTGGTAGCTTGGCACAGAGCAGGTAGACGTAACTTAAAGGCAATGTATAAAGTATTTGTGCAACACTTCAAACAGTAAAACAGTGAAAACAGCACACAAAAAGATTCCACACCAGTTAAAAAAAGAATACATAATTTTATAAATAAAACAAGACCAAAACAACAAAAATCAATTAACCACATCGCTGCGGCGGCTATTCCGCCGCAGCGCTAAGAGGGCGGGGCGGCCGCGCGGCGGCCGCATGCTGGTGACAGAACTGCTCCGTCACCAGCCGCGGTTGGGCTGGCTCCGTCATGGCCCCACCCGCTCAATAGAACGCGCTGCGCAGGCGCGAAATCAGCGCCGTGCAGGCGCGGCGGCAGGGCCATGACGGAACCGCTCCGTCATCAGCACAGCCCAACCGCAGCTGATGACGTCATCAGCATCGAACGGGTTAAGTAGAAGTTGAGATATGAGTTTTCAAGGAATCAACTGTAAATTAGCATTTCGAAGCAATAAGCTCTTATTTGGGATATCAGGTCGCTTGTGGTGTGGGGTGTGACTGAAGCGATGCATGGGTGTTGATCCATGCAACAGGGGAAATAAGCCAGTCCTGATCTGTGCAGCAGTGACAATGCATCGGTTCCAATTAGCTCAGAGCTGTGATGCAGAGATTCATCGTCCTCGTCGAGGATGCAGTTGACGGAGATGCATAGACCTTGTGCAGTTGTGGTTTCGAAGGTGATGCGTCGTAGGCCGGGGCCAATCCACGTAGTAGAGGCAATGTGACGGTCCTGGTCACGTAACAGGAGTGATGCACTGATTTCAATCCAAGCAACTGGAATGATGTGCTGGTTCCACTTCATGCAACAGGAGCCTTGTGCCGATTCCAATCGATGCCACAGTGTGGATGCACCTTTTGACCGAGGATGCATGGGTTTTGCTGAAGCAAGCACCTTAGGCCTTCCTTTGAAGGGTCCAGGACTGGGGCAGCACCACTTTGGCAGAGTCTAGGTATAGAAGCAGGTAAGTTGGAAGTATTTTATGTCCCTGAGACTTCAAATCAGAAGACCAGCCAGCTAGCCCTTGGAGTCACTCTGGGTTCAAGTGATGCAGGTCCAGTCCTTTTCGCCCAGGCAGGGAAAAGGCAGGTAGAAGGGCAGCACAGCAAGGCAGGAGTCCAGCAAAGCAGCACTCCAACAGAGTGGCAGTCCTTCAGAAACACAGCTGTCCTTAATCCTGGCAGAGTCTTCACAGGTCAAGAAGTGTACTGAAGAGGTGGTATCAGAGGTCGAGTACTTATAACCAGTGTAGCCTTTTTTAGTGGGGGAAATTTCAAAGACAGGTCTTTGAAGTGCACAGAGATCCTCCCTTCCTACCGTAGCTCCAGACTCACGACATGGGAGTATGCAGCCCTTTGTGTGGGAACAGGACACAGCCTATTCAGGTGTAAGTGAGGCTAGGTCCACCTCCTCCCTCCCATCCTCCCTGTACGTCCCATCAAGTCACACCTAAGGTCCCATTGTGTGTGGCTGTCTAAGGGGAATACACAAAGCTCAGCTGTCACACCCCCAGCCATATATTAGAGACAGTTATTAGGCACCAAACGGCTAAATTAAGACAAGCCAACTTTCCAAAAGTGACATTTTCAGAATACAAATAAAAAATTCAATTTCACCATAAGTTTAAATTTTAAATTGTGATTCCAGAGACTCCAAACTTAAAAAGTCTATCTCTTTGCAATTGGGAATTACACATATAAAATGTAATACTGTCATCTCAAAGTTGTCCTATGGTAAGAGTACATGTCCTCCTTTTTAAATACATCGCACCCTACCGTCTGGGTTGTCCAAGACCTAACTTAAGGTTGACTCACATGTAGAAAATAGGATGGTTTAGGCCTGGCAAATGGTTTCTCTTGCCAGATCCAAATGGCAGTTTAAACAGCACACACACGTTTTGCAATGGCAGGCCTGAGCCATGGTTAGAGGGCTGCATGAGTGGGTGGCACAATGAGTGCTGCAGGCCCTCTAGTAGCATTTAATTTACAGGGCCTGAGCACATGTAGTGCACTTTACTTGGGACTTAGAAGTAAATTAAATATGCCAATTGGGAATAAGCCAGTATTATTATGTTTTAGGGAGAGAGCACAATAATTGTAGCACTGGTTATCAGAGGTGAACTGCACAGAGTCCTAAAGCTAGCATAAGCAAAGTCAGAAAAGTGGAGGAGGAAGGCAAAAGTTTGGGAGGTTAGACCCCCCCCAAGTCGGTCAGGTCTAACAATTTGTGTGACCAACATTGATAATAAGTAGTAACATTCATGTCTCAATCTTATTTTATCTGAGAGTTTCAATGGTTTTAAAATTATCTTAATGGATTTGATGTATTTGTAATTATAATTGCATTTATAAAGCACTTACTCCCACTGACTTTGGCATTAAAGTGCTTTACATGCCAGGGAGCACTCTGCCTTGGAACCCAAGGTTAGTTGTGAGCCCAGTGTTACTAGTAAGGTGATATTGGAAGAGTTAAGTTGAAAAGAGTGTTAATAACACTAATCATAATAATTCTGTGCATAATGGTTTATTTCTTAGCTTTAATTTGTATGGAGTAATGTGCTTTAGAAAATGTTTTAAGAGGCAGTCCAATAAAGTACAACTGTCAACTTGTAAGAAGAGAAAAAGATCTGAATGAATATTAACTGGAAGATATTAAAGCTGAAGTGTTTGATTAGTAATGGTAAAATGCTGCAAGCAAATTATGAAATGGTTTTGTAAGAAGGTTTTGTGATGATGATGATTTTTCATCAGTGGGGGGAACTGTAGACACATAATTAACACTAAAGGGTTGCAAATATAATGTTTTTACTGTGTTTTATGAAATGGAAAATGTCTACACATGAATCCAATTTACACATATTAATGTGTTTAGTTTGCAAAGTCTAACATCAACTCATCTTACCCCTCATTGCCTATACACCATGGAGTTTCAATTGCGACCTTCACTGCTCATTTAACAATAAAAGATTCAGTTAGTTTTATGGTCCTGCTCACACTGTAAGGTATATAAAATGTAATGTTTTTTGTTCCTGATGTTACTGGACAGGACCGATTTAATATTTGTAAAAAAATTGAAGGATACTTCCTTGACCGAACGAATGTGCTGTTTATATTCTTTTTTTTTTATTAACCTTTTTATTAACAAAATAACAAAGAAAAACATCAGGTGACATTAGCAGCTCTCATACTTGTCAATGTTACATTTCCATACGTTCAGGATAATAAATACATAATATAGGTGATGGATCACGGGGACTCATGCACCTCCACTGCCTCCAGATGTATCGGGGGTACAGATATCTCCACAGTATCGATTCCAAGCCCCCTATACCTTCCCCCACTTCTCAGGGCAACCCCTGTCTACATAGACTGACCTCTCCCTGAACATGCACCAATCCAGGTCTTCTACCCACTTCACATTCCGAGGTGGCTGACTGGCTCCCCACAGCTGAGCAATGTTACGTTTATCTACCATACATGCCAGCCTCTCATACACATTCAGATCTGTGGGCTCCCAGACATTTAATATGCACCTACGGGCTTCCCAGCGTATCTCCACCCCTAGGACATCTTGCAGAGTATCATGGATCTTCACCCAATACTCCCGTACCACCGTACAGTGCCACAAGATATGCATGAAGGTCCCAAGCTCTTCGCACCCCCTCCGACATTCCCCACTCTCCACTCGACCCATACGAACCAGACGAGGCCCGTAACATATGATCTGTGTAAAATCTTCAGTTGCACTTATCTAAGCCTCATCTGTATCGCTACCACCTTTGGAGAAAAGACCGCCTCCCGAAGTGTTCTTCGTCATCTAGCTCCAACCCATCTGCGGTCCAGTGCGTCCTGATAAGGGCCAACAGGTCCTCCATATTCTTTTTGAACTTTTTATATATTAGTGAGATAGTTTTTTCTGGGAGTTGTACTTCCAGCACTCAGTCTTCTAACAGGGAAGCGTCGGGGAGCGTTGTGTCTCTGGGGATATGTGCAAGCAGGGCATGCCTGATCTGGAGGTAATGGTAGTGCTCACTGTCGTATAGGTGGTATTGTTGCTTGAGGGAATCAAATGTATGAACCGGGCCCTCCCTCCAAACAACTTTGATCTGCGTGATCCCAATGAGATCCCATTTGTCAAATCCCTTGGACTTCCATAAACTTCCAAGCTTCTCCGAGCTCCATAATGGGGTGGCAAATGTGAGCTTTCCCTCCAACCTGAGCTGTCTATTGGCCGCGTGCCACACCTGCACGGCATGTGCCGTTGGTCCCGCAAGGGGAAACCGGCGAGGTCTGGTGTATAGCGCCCTAGTGGAGTTGCCCCCAGGCACCTGCCAGCGGTCCATAGCATATTCCGGATCCCCGGGGGGTCCGTATATGACATGATTTACTGCTGCCAACTGGGAGGCCCAATATTATTTCCGTAGATCCGGCAATCCTATCCCCCCGTCATACCAGGGGAGAGTAAGCTAAGACAATGCTATTAAGGGCCTACCTTCCCAGAGAAGCTGCCTCTGGAGGGCCTATATTTTTCCTGAAATAGGATGACGGTACTGGGTCCATTGTGTTCTGGAGTGCGTATAAGAATTGGGGAAGGGCCATCATCTTGAAAAGCACCGCTCTGCCCAATAGGGAGAGGGGGAGTGCCTTACCGCACGCCACGTCCCCCTTAAATCGAGTCAAGGGGGGGCCCAGATTGTTGGCATACCGTAACTTCGGGTCAAGCGTGACATAGATACCGGTGTATTGAAACCCATTTGGCTCAGTTTGTATCGGGCAGGTCTGCGGGATTACCGGCGAGTCGCCTCTGAGGATGAAGAGCACTGATTTTGACCAGTTAATTGCAAAAGTGGAGTACCTCCCGAATACAGCAAGCACATCCAGGAAAGACATCAGGGATCCCCTAGTATTGGTAAGGTAAAGCAGGATATCGTCAGCGTATAGTGAAATATTGTCCTCACACTCCAACGTCCACCGCAAGCCTCATATTGATCTGTCCCACCGAACCCACGCAGCCAAGGGCTCTAAGGCCAGAGCAAACAGGAGCGGAGACAAGGAACATCCCTGTCTTGTGCCCCTGCCAAGGGGAAAGTCAGCGGACTTACGATTATTTACAACCACTCTGGGTAGGGGATTTGCATACATTAGATGCACCCAGTTAATAAACTCTGGTCCGATGCCCATCTTCCCCACAACCGCAAACAGGTAGGGCCACTTGACCCTATCAAATGCTATGGTGGCGTCCAATGACACCGGCACTACCGGCTCTTGGATCGTTGGGGTCCTGCCCAGTATCCCAAGCAGCCTGCGCAGATTGAGGGCCGTATTTCAGCATGGCATGAAGCCGTATTGGTCCGGATGTATCAAGGTAGTCTCGTTGCAAGCAGCTTCGCTAGACTTTTAGGCTCAGCATTCAGAAACGAGATAGGTCCATATGATGAACAGAGCGTCTTGGGTTTACCCACTTTGTGGATGACCACAATGTTTGCCACCCGCTGGTCATAAAGTAGAGGATCTCTCTCTCTACTCTCTTCAAGCATGAAAATAACAAAAGGAGCTAGCTTATTAGCACTCAGTTTATACAGTTCTATGGGAATTCCGTTCGGGCCTGTGGCCTTCCCGAAGTGCACTCCTCTGATGGCCAGCGCCACCTCATCATTTGTGAGGGAGGAATCTAAATACTCCCGGTTGTCATCCGATAGCGTAGGCATCTGGATGTCCTTGATCCTCTTTTGTGTACCCCCCAACTGAGGTGTACACACCACCATAATATTCCTAGAATTCATCCGCTACTGCTTGTGGGTATGTCACCCGTGTTGGAATTTGCTCCCTGCAGTTCTGGTACCAGCCACGACGCCCACTCTCCCTTCTCAAGCCACGCTATTAGTTGACCGGCTTTATCTCTGTGCTCGTATACCCTGCTTTGAGTATCCTTGTTCTGCACTCTAGCCTTGTCCCAAGCGAGGCCTCTATACTCATCCTGGCACAGTTTTAACCGGTGTATTCCTTCCGGGGTTGCTGCCCTAGACACCTCCAATTCCAACCCAGTCACTTCCGCCTCCGCCTTCTCCATTTCTGCCTGACGTTTCTTTTTTTTTTACCCCGCCACCAGCGATAAAACCTCCCCCCAAATAACGGTTTTATATGCCTCCCACAGAGTCTGTGCCGAGTCCACCGTATCCCTACTCTCTTGGAAGTATCTCTCAGTGATCTTGATGACCTCTTTCTTGGTGGCAGGGTCCTTCAAGTGCATGCGCTGATAGGGCCACCCTACCATCATTAATTTGACCAGTTTCCAACTGGAGCCAAACGCGAGAGTGGTCGGAGATCCCCCTCCCCAGATGTCACGGCTCCCGAACCGCAGCAGCCCGGGCCGCCGGTACCAGTATATAGTCTATTCTAGACAGGCTGTGGTGTGCGGTGGACACATGTGTATAATGAATCCCAGACGAATTATGTGACTCCAACTATCTACAAGCCCTGTTGTTTCTAGAAAGTCGGAAAGACACTTCTGCGCCGGTCTCAATGCTCGGGCCGGGAGTCTGTCCATCTCCCCGTCACCACCGCATTAAAGTCCCCCCATCACTAGGAGGCCCAACGGCAAAGTGAGGAAGATAGTGCCCAGGTGGCAGAAAGTGTCGGACTGGAGTCCGGGTGGGACATAAATGGACACAAAAGTAACTGTCTTCCCTTCTCACTGCCCTGATACTCCAATATATCGACCTCGCTGGTCAGACCATGTGGCCTGAATGGTTAGGGGAAAGGAGTTTTTCACCAAGACCCACCCCCCCATGACCCCGCCGTAAACCCAGCATGTGCTACCAACTTGTAACCCCCTTTCTGTAGGGCCATGCAATGATTGCCAATGAGATGAGTCTCCTGCAGTAGCACTACGTCTGGGGAGTGTCGTCTGATCAACTGGTTGACCATTCCCCTCTTAATTCTGTCTCCTAGGCCGTTTACATTCCAACTAAGCACATTTATCCCCGATCCCCATCTAACATTTGACATTTAACCAGTATGGACACAATACAGTCATAGCATAGTCACCTATTGCTAAAAGGAAGAAAAAAGGGAAAAACACATTTCAAACGAGTCTGCATACAATGTAATCTCAAAACCAAAAATCCCCAACTGCCCCTGACCCCCCCTCCCTGCACCTCTGCATACGGCTGACGCCCATCCCCAACTAGCAGTGTGCCTGTTGCCAGTGCTTAATTTGTAAAAAAAGAAGTACAGGTGCTGAAAATGTTGCCAAGTAGGCCACAAGAAGCAGGGGAAGATGGCGGCTGGGTAGGACGCTCAGCCGATGTGCTCCGGACTCCGTGATTTATGAGGAGATGACGTGAAGCCCGACAAGCACTACAAAGCATGGAGAGATAGTAAAGACAACAAACAAACAGGCGACAAAGGATTTCTTACTTTTCTGGTAGCCACAGAATGGTATACTATCGGGAATCGGTGTTCGTGGTGGAGGAGAGCTTGCGCCGCGGAGATTGGGAGGAGGCGGAGCCGAGTTGCTGCTTGAGTCTCTGGGCAGCGGCTGCGAGAGCTAGGTCGCGCTGCTGCCGGGCCACTGGAAGACTGAAGTTTCAATTCCGCGGCGCAAGCGGCAGAACAAGCGGAGGAAGCAGTGAGTCCCTGTCAGATTACAGGGGAGGAAGCGAAGGTAAAACTCTGTGCCGAGCGCCTGGGGGAATAAAAGCTAGATGGAACGACACAGAGGGGGAGATTATTTTACAAAGCAGCAGCAGCCAAAGCAGTCAAAGTCAAAGCAGGCAGAGCAAAAAGAAGATACAATTGTGCAATGAAATAGAAGCACCAGCCTTTACAGAGGGGTTTAAAGAGTGGTCAACCGCAGATACTGTCACTGAAAAAAGTAGTTTAAAGAGAGACAAGTATTCATTAGTTGTGTCTACACGCTTAACTGCTACAATCTCCTCCCAAAACTCCCAAACATTACACATTAATAAACTAAGATACAGCACAGACAAACAGCCTATGAGTGACCTGCTAAGTACAGCAAAGGAGGGTGGCAAAAGAGACTACAGTGAACCGGAGGAGACCCCCTCTCAATCAGAATCAGCAGAAGCAAAAGCCCAGGGAGGGCAGCCCTTAAAATCACAAGAGCACAATTAGAGTCATCAAAATACTCTCTTGGAATGTAAACGGATTAAGGACGAAGAGTAGGAGGAACAAAATACTAGAATACATTAAAACATCAGAAAGCGAAATAATAATATTGCAAGAAACACATCTCCTGTAAGAAGAATGGGCTCAAATAACAAAGACTCTAGGCTGGATAGACACATATGTTTGTACTACACAACAATGCAACATCAAAGAAATTGCAATACTTATAAAAAAGTCCTTAAAAGCTGTCATTGACTCAGTAGAAGTGGACAACAAGGGAAGATGGGTGATAGATAAAATAAAGATCGAAAATTACCCGCTTACGATTGCAGGATATTACGGCCCAAATCTGGATGATGCAGACCTCTAACGAAAACTTTATTCACAGCTATTATTAGCCACCTCACCTATAATTCTAGGAGGAGATTTTAACTTAGTAATGGATCCCAGATTAGATAGGTCACCACCAGGAAGACAGGCAAATCTGCCAAAAATGAGTGAGTGGATTGGCTTCTACAAAAGAGATCTTGAGTTGATTGATATTTGGAGAGATAAAGGAGAAAGCAAGCAACCTTTCACTCTACACAATAAAAAATTGGGACATAGGTCGAGGACTGATTATTTTCTTATCTATCGAGAATTATCTAAAAGTGTAAAAAGTGTAGCACATCTACCAGCTCACATATCAGATCACTCAGCGGTGCAACTAACCCTACAGATCAAAACAACTGGAGCAATAAGAAGATTTAGAGTAGAAAGGGCAATATTACAAGATGAACAAATGATAAAGGAATTGGAAAACGAAACATCAAACTTCTTTGAACTCAATAAAACTAGCACCACAAAACAGATAACTTGGGACGCGTATAAAGCCGTGGTAAGGGGAAAGTTACTGAGCCTAGGAGCTTATAAAAATAAGAAATTAAAGCGAGAAATCACAGATCTGGAAACTAATATCAACACTTTAGATACTTTAATATTAAGGGAACAAGAAATGAGTAGAAAAGAAGAATTACTGCAAGAAAGACAGCACAAGAGAGAAAAACTAAAAGACATTCTGGAAGAAAGAGTGCGAAAAAAATGGGGATGAATATGAGGAGGGATGTGGAAAGGGGTTGGCGTGGAAACTTAAAACAGACCTAGCCAGAAATAAAGTAAGGAGTATACATCAGGAAGGTCAAACAGCACAAAGTACGGACGAAGACACAATCAAGCAAGAATTCAGGAATTTTTTTGAAAGATTATACACGGAGGACACTAACCCGCAAGAAACCCTGATTAACTCCTATCTTGAAGATGTTCCATCCTCGGCATTAACAGAAGAAGAAAAGAGAGAATTAAACAAGGAGATTCTACCAAGTGAAGTAGAGGAGGCCATTAAGAGTTTGAAGAAAGGAAAAGCAGCAGGACCTGATGCTTTACCAAACGAGTTCTACATGGAACTAAGAAAAACCTTGCTCCCACACATCACGGACCTGGCAAACCTGATTCTCAAGCAAAAAAGCAGTATACCAGATTACTGGAATGACGCGATAATTACCATAATTTTAAAACATGGAAAGGACCCTGCCAGATGCGAATCCTATCGTCCAATATCGCTGCTAAATACGGACTATAAAATCTTCACTAAAATCATGGCAGCACGGTTAGGAAAATTATTGCCGCAACTTATAAACACGGATCAAAAAGGCTTCATCAAGGGGCGGCAATTGCATGAAGTTACACAAGAGCTTCTGACCGCAATAGACATAGCTACGCAAAAGAAAGCACCTCTCACCATACTTACTGTTGATGCCGCAAAGGCATTCGACAGAGTGAACTGGGCCTTTCTAGAGAAAGTCATGATTAAAAACAACATAGGTCAGCCCTTTATGCAAGTTGTAAAACAAATATATAAGACACCAAGATCCAAAATTCTAATCAATGGCAGCCTCACGGATGATGTGAAGATAGGCAGAGGAACGAGGCAGGGGTGCCCCCTTTCGCCCCTGCTTTTTAACTTATACATTGAACCGCTTGCAAACAATTTAAGGAAAGCTAAAGGAATCACTCCATTTAAATATCAAACATGGGAGAAGAAGATTGCATTATATGCGGATGATTTAATGATTTTCACGGACAATTATCCTAAAGCTAAGGTCACGATTGAAGAAACCATCAGTGCATTTGGGAAGGTCTCGGGCTATTTGGTAAATCACACAAAAACGGAAATTATGACCTGGAACACCCAATTTCAAAGTTCAAACATTAAGAAAGAAATAAGATATCTGGGAATCATGATCTAAATAAAATCCCGCAACGCAACATAAACAAGGTAGCAGGAGAGGTGAGAAAACTGCTTAAGGTATGGTCCACCTTACCACTTAGCTTGATAGGAAGTTCCAATATCATCAAGATGTCAATTGTACCAAAATACACATTTCTGTTTAACTCAATCCCTTTGGAATTCGGGAAATCATTGTTGAAAAAACCACAAAGCGAAATTGCAAGCTTCATATAGGCCTCGAAAGGCACAAGGATCTCATTAAAAAAACTTCGAAGGGGAAAGCAAGACGGAGGACTTGCTAGCCCAGACCTGGTGGAGTACCATGGGGCGTTCTACTTCAAAAACATCCGAGTGCTACTAAAAAGCCACCAAAACTACCCAAGATATCTACAAGTAACGACAGAATCAGCTGACCACTTCTTATTTAAATTTGGACACCCCAAGTACTTCAAAAAGATAAAATTGAAGATCTTAAGGGAGGCAGCAAAAGTGTGGACACAAATAAGAGGAATTTTAAACATCCCGTATTACAGCGTAATGGCCTCTATTTGGTGTTCACCAGGTACTCCAGAATGCCTAAAAGATACACTGGCAACTCCTTTAAAACTTGTGAACATCAACTACTGGGGACAGTTATTGAACGGTTCAACTTTAAAAACATGGTCAGAACTTCAAAAGAATACTAATAGTTCAATTTCCAAATTTAAATACTACCAAATCCTGAGTTGGGCTAAAACAATACCTACATACAACAAAGAAAATGAAAAATTAGAAAAAGAAATGGTAAAGATCACACCGATATCAAAAGAAGTGGCAAAGTGGTACTGGGCGTTAATACCTGCTGGAAATAGGAACATAAAAATCGAAGGTCAAATTTGGGGGAAAGACCTATTGACAGTAGACTTGGATTTAATTTGGGAAAAATCAGTGGGGAAATGCTGGTCGACTCTTAAATCTGCGGCTCTGAAAAGGAATCATCTATATACCATACATCGAGCATACTGGACCCCAAAAAAGCTCTCCAAATTTAAAAATGCAGGAATAAAGAAATGCCCGAAATGTGGGGAAGAAAAGGCAGACGATATTCACATGTTTAGAAACTGCCCCATACTAAAGGAATTCTGAAATGGAGTTGGTAAGACCCTGTGCATAATCATGAAAAAAGAAATAACTGTAAGTACTACTCTTACTCTTTTTGGGATCGAAGATACAGTTAATGGAGGGGGTTTAAACAAATGTCAAGAAAATTTACTCTTTGAATTAATTGTACTTGCAAGGAGGGAGATTTGCACTAAATAGGTTGGTGCCTCCCCACCAACACATGGAGAGTGGATGAACTCGGCTGTAAGAACAAACAAATTAGATAGAAAGGGAAATAACTGTAAGAGATTTAAGTACTGGGAGAGCTTTGAAAACCATCTTAATCCCAACACAGAGTAGAAACATCAGTCCTATGATTAATGCGAAACAACTTCTGGTGAACAAGTATGGTACTTGTTGAGTAGCCATAATGGCTAGCTCCCCCCCCCGTCTCGAAACCGAAGTTTAAATTATGTGACGGTTTAAGGGTACTCCTCTAAAAAATCATCGGGAAGATGATAAACTCCCCAGACAAGAGAGACCAAGGGGCAGAAACGGAAGAGAACAATAAAAACTAGAGGTAGACACCTGAAACTCCGAGCACATAGAGCTTCACAATATGAGGACAAGAATTTAAAAAAAAAAAAAAAAAAAAAAAAAGACCCACCCCCTGGACCCCGCGGTAAACCCAGCATGTGCTACCAACTTGTAACCCCCTTTCTGTAGGGCCATGCAATGATTGCCAATGAGATGAGTCCCCTGCAGTAGCACTATGTCTGGGGAATGTCGTCTAATCAACTGGTTGACCATTCCCCTCTTAATTCTGGCTCCTAGGTCGTTTACATTCCAACTAAGCACATTTATCCCCGATCCCCGTCTAACATTTGACATTTAACCAGTATGGACACAATACAGTCATAGCATAGTCACCTAATGCAAAAAGGAAGAAAAAAGGGAAAAACACATTTCAAACAAGTCTGCATACAATGTAATCTCAAAACCAAAAATCCCCAACTGCCCCTGACCCCCCCCTCCCTGCACCTCTGCATACGGCTGACGCCCATCCCCAACTAGCAGTGTGCCTGTCGCCAGTGCTTAATTTGTAAAAAAAGAAGTGCAGGTGCTGAAAATTTTGCCAAGTAGGCCACCACTCACGCCTGCGGTGAGGCACATTTTCAACACTCTCACTGCCTCAGTCTCTATCTTCTAACCTTGATCGGTTGTCTGACACCTAAGTCTTTGCTATGGAGTCTGTCCTCTCACCTCTCTAATTGTTTTCTATCACCTTTGTCACACCCTGTATTTCTGACTTGCTCTCTATTCCTTTTAGCCCTGCCCTTTTTTCTCTTCACTTTTATACATGCTCTGGTCTCTCTCCCCTTGATCTTGGCTCTTTGCTATCTTTCAATAGCAGTGACTATCTGTGTTTCCATTTTATTATTTGTCTGCCTTTTTTCCTCTGTCCTGTCCTCCACATTCTTTCATTCTATCTTCTCTCTTCTCAATGCTCTCTTCTTCACATCCTGGCTGCTTTCTCTTTGTATCTGATTTGCTCTCCTCCTTTTCTTCTACTTTGCTCCGTTGTATCTCTCCTCTCTTGTTGTTTCTTCTCCTCTTTACTCTTGCTGTCGCTCATCTCTAACACTGCCTGTGACCCCTGTTGTCAGCCTGTACATGTCCCTGCTATTTTGAACTCTGTGTTTTCCTGTTGTCATTCCTAAAGAAGCAGAAGATGACATGTTTTACTTTCTTAACTACACTGAGTGCAAAAACAAAATGTACACCAAATGAAAATGCTTTTCTGCATATATTAATCAGTGTGGTATGACTGGGTATATTGGGGAACAGGCGGCTGCTTGAGTTCAGCAGGTCATGTCACAGCTAGTGCTGCCCGTAATTAGTAGGTCCAGGGATGGCGAAGGCATTGCCATCCCCTGCTCAGCTTACTGTGATCCTGCCTGATACAGCACATGCATTGTCCCCAGCAGTAATGCTGCCAATGCCGGTAAGTATGGTTGTGGTACCTACTGGACTCACTCATGCTCAGCAATTACCATGCTGGGGTGCAGGGCACAGATTCTACAGGTGACGCCATGGCGCACAAAAGTTGAGTTGGACCGCAGCCGCATTGAGCACATTGAGGATAGCAGCAATACCGGGCTGCCGGGTATGCTACTCTGGCTACGCAACAAGTGGAAACTCCACACTTACTTTCATTTATTCTTCCTCAAGAGCCTTTACTCCCAAGTTCCAAATGCGCTCTTGCAGCTTCATTGCCTCAACTCCGTCATGAGCCAGCCCCCAGCTACAATTATTCAATGGGAGGTTTAGGCT
The DNA here is from genome assembly GCF_964263255.1 of Lissotriton vulgaris. Taxonomy (NCBI): domain Eukaryota; kingdom Metazoa; phylum Chordata; class Amphibia; order Caudata; family Salamandridae; genus Lissotriton; species Lissotriton vulgaris. The sequence goes on along the minus strand of NC_141696.1, from coordinate 975,983,518 downwards.
CATGCAGTGGCAGGGTGCAGCAGACTAGGGGAATAGAATGGAAGCCATAGTTTGTCGATGACTTCTTGGATTTGTGATCAGCGTGATGACATCTTCACTAACGTGGGGATACACAATCATGCCTGCCTGGACAGGCATATGACAGCCTGCCTATGAACATTTACAAGCTAGTCACCATGCAATGTATGTTATTCTTTTTATTTTGAATTGAACAATTAATATTGAGACCACAACCTGCAGGTTCAGAAATTGTAGCCCTGGCCCTGTGAAAGAAGTGCAGGTGCTGAGTACCTGAAAGCACCTGCTCAAATGAAGCACTGCCTGTTGCCCAATGCCTACCCTACGAACTAACTAAAGGTAGTAACAAGGAGGAAGACCAATGCCCCTCCCCCCTCCAGCCCTCCAAAAGCACAACCCAAAACAGCAATATTACAGTCAACTAGGTCTAGTTAGGGAATTACCTGCGGGACCGCCCCACCACTCGACACTCCCAAACAACATGAAAGTTCCTATGGCCTTCCTCATTCCTGCTCCTGTGGTTCCTCTCTTCCACCTCGATCTCGCCCTTCCAGCCCGGTCGAATGCCTGCTGTCTATCCAGTCTGATGCAACCTCCGGGTTGTAAAAAAAACAGGCCTTCCCTTCGATTTCCACAGGTAGTCGAGCCGGGAACATCATGGCATACTTTAGTCCCTTCTCCCTGAGTTTTCTCTTCACTGGAAGAAAATGTTGTCTTTGTTTCTGCACCACCTGGGTGAAGTCTGGGAAGAAGGAGAGCATGGCATTTTCGTACCGCAGGGGGGCCACAGCATGAGCCGCCTGCAGAATCGCATCTCTATCCCGGAAATTCAATACTCTTGCAAACATTGGGCAAGGGGGTGCCCCAGGCCTGGGCCTCCCCCTGGCACCCTGTGGGCGTGCTCAATTGTAAAAAAGTTGCTCAGTCCCTTGGGCTTGAGATGATTGAGGACAATGTCTTCCACGAACAAATCCAGTGCCGGGCCCTCTGATTTCTCTGGCACCCCAAGGATGTGTATGTTGTTACGCCTGACTCTTCCCCCGTAGTCGTCAAGCTTCCGGTCTGCCAGATCACGAGAATTCTTGAGATCATGCACCTCCTGCTGTAGCAGCGCCATGTCATCGAATAGGCTAGCAGTCTTGATATCAAGTGATTTAACTTTTTCACTCGCCTTCGTAAGATCCGCCCGTATCAAGTTTACCTCGATCATGACAGTGTCTAATTTGTTGTCCAAAGATTCCATTTTTGGTCCCAATGAAGACCGGAACACATTTATAGCCACCATGACATTCGTGAGTGTTGGTTTAGCTGGAGAGCCCAGAGAGTCTCCCCCCAGCGACTAGGCCCTCTTTGGATCAGTAGGGGAGCCTTTAGGCATCGTGTAGCGGTCTAGATTGTTAGACTGGATATGTTTCGACCCCTTAGAGGATCTGGGCAAGGCATTGTCAGTATCCGGCTTGGTCATCATCAGGGCGTCTGCCACTATCCGTCTCAGACTGTGGATCACGATAATTCTCCTGGGGTCCGGGATACTGGGGCACACCGCGTGTCTTCCATGCACATCGATAGCTCCGTTGCGGTCCGATTAGCCAACCTGACACCCGTCCATGCATCCCAGTCATTGAGCAGGGACACAATCAGTCTCCACCAGCGACGCCAGTGCCAGTGAAGGTCTCTCAAAAAGCTGGTACCCCACCACGAGGACCCGCAGCTCCAGTCTCAGAGCAGTTCAGTTTTGCGTGTTCCAGTCCACAATACTGGGAGGATGAAATAATGAGTCACCCAGGGCCATTCACTACGCGAGCTTCACAGTGTCCACCTTGCTATCAAATGGTGCCCGCAGTCTCTGTCCCTCATAACTGCGGCGCGATGCCAAGAGGCCCAAGAGCAGTACCACCGGCAACGTGGTGCCAAGTATTCATGCCTCCATAGCTGCCACCACCAGAAAGTCTCACCACGGCACCTTACCACCTCTCCAGGGATCGAGTACACTTGATCGGAGTCCTCACCAGACCTTTCTCCCACTTGCAGCACCGGTTTTGTCCCGGCAGCCAGACGCCGCTACTGCTGCCAGCCACTCGTTTCCACGCATCCACCAAGGAGCTCTCAGGACCCTTAGTGCTCCATTGTCCCAGAGTATTCAGCCCACTGCTCTTCAAGTCCCCCAAGGGGGCAGGTCAATGCAGCCTGGTATCTGCAGCCACGGGGGCTGCCACTGCTAACCCACGTCACTCCAAAGTCCCAACAGATGTTGTGCCCCCCACTGGAGGCCTCAGCTCCCGAGGCGCGCTGCACGAGGTTACGAGAGCAACACCCCAGCACTGTGTTGGCGAAGGCGTGTATTAGCTCTTCACAGCTGTCACCACTTGGGGGTCTTGCCACAGCACTCCCCCCCACTGCTCCAGGGATCCGCCTCTCCAGAAGTAGCCTCTCACCTGGACCCGTCGCCCAAACGCACTGCAGGTCCCCCTTCGCCACTCAGGCAAGCGGCCACTGTCATCCGCTCATTTTCGGGTTATATCACTGGGCACTTTGAGCACTCCACGTTTATGGCAGCACAGGTGCAGGTCCACATCGGAACGAGCCCTCCCATGCGGGCGGGCAGTTCAATTCAACCCCGCCAGCCTCAGGGATCACCACAATGGACCTGCGGTGCACCGGGGTCACACAGGAATACCGCCTTCTCTGCCAGTCTCGGCTCCTATCCACTGCCGGTGCGCGGGCTAGTGCTCTGCCACTGTGGTCTGCTCGCTCCACGCAGGGCCCGAAGCTGCGCCTCCCACCACGACGCCCTGCAAAGTCCAGGCAGACTGGGTGTATCAAGTGAGGCAGGGGGCTGTGGAAGAGCATCACGGACCCCCACCAATCTTCCGTCACACTGTGTGCGGCATCCGTCCACTAGCAAATCACTGCCAGGGCCAGACCAGTGACATCCGGTGATCGGTCCCTGTGTTGACGACTTCAGTTCCGGCCGCAGCGCAGACCTGAGCCCCCGGCTCAGAAAGCAAACAGGCCATCATCTGCCGGTCAGCTTATCTTCAGCCCCCGATGTCGCAGGGGAAGCGGGAGCCGAGCAGGGAACATTGCTTCCATTCGGCAATCAGGTAGGGGGTTAGCAATCAGGATGTTTGCCTCCTTACTATGTACGGTTAACTTACTTTCCTCGCCCCAAGATCACTTCGAAGCTCTATACTTCTGTATTACTTGTGCCCCCTCAGTCTCTTTTACGGGCATATTGATTTACAGGCCACCTGGTCACAGAGCTAATTTTGCCTCTGATATGTTGAGAATCCTTGAACCTTACTTCGGAAAGCCCTCCTTCACCATCTTAGGTGACCTCAATTTCCATCTCGATGAGGTCCACTCTAAGGACACTTTATCACTGGTTGAATCTCTCGGAGCTTGTGATCTCATTCAGCTTGTTACAAACGCTACTCATATAGCAGGTCACATTCTTGACGGGGTTTTCTCTAATGATCTAAGACTCTCCAGCGGCACACCTTTACCGTTGGTGTGGACAGATCATCTTGCGGTTCCTCTGCATTTAGCCTTTTCCACTTCTCATTCTATTAAGATAGGGACTACCCCTTTCGTCTCTAGAAGAAATCTTAGAAACCTTACTGATGAGGCCTTGGCCCCTTTGGTTCCTACTCCAGAGGCTCTCTCCTTAAAAGATGCGGATGAGGCAGCACAATCTCTGCAGGATTCTATCACTAATGCAGTAGAAAAGCTTGCCCCTGCATCCATGCAATATGTAGCCCGGCGGAAACCATCAGCGCCATGGTTTTCGGACCATCTTAGATTGCTAAGACAGGGCTGCAGAAGCAGTGAGAGGAGATGGAGGAAATCCTGGGATCCTATGGATAGAGAGGCTCACAAGTCTGCTCTACGGGAGTATAAGCAGAAAGTGATAATGGAGAAGCAGGAATACTTCTCCAACCTTACTAGTTCACTCACTGCCTCTAGGGAGCTTTTTAAAATTGCTGACTCTCTATGCTCCCTCCAACTTCCTGATCCCGTAGTCAGCTCTCAACGTCTTTGTGACGATATTGCAGACTTTTTTCATAAAAAAATCTCTGATATTCATACTTCCTTAGAAGTACAACGTCTCTCCTTGGTTGAAAATCTTCCTCCAGGCATAAGCTCTTCTGAGGCACTTGATACTGCCACTCCTAGCCTCCTTTCTGTTTTTCCTTCTATGTCTCTGGAGGGATTGAATCTTCTTCTAGACAAGACAAAATCCTCCTCTCCACTAGACCCTCTGCCTCTTAAAAAGCTAAAAGATTGTAGGAACAGCCTTCTTCCTCCCCTACTTGAGGTAATGAACAAGGTAATCGCTCAAGGCACCTTTCCATCATTATGGAAGAAGGCCATTGTGAAGCCGCTCCTCAAGAAGCCTTCACTCGATCCTGGCCTCTTGAAAAATTTTAGACCCATTTCTTTGCTCCCTGCACCTGCTAAAATCCTAGAAGCACACTTGAACCGCCATCTTTCTTCTTTCCTTGAAGCTTCGGAGTATCTTGATATTACCCAGCACGGTTTTCGAAAACATCACAGCACAGAATCTGCTCTCACCTCTGTAGTCGATAACATCCGACGCAAGGTTGATGCTGGACAAACAACTGTTCTTGTGCTATTGGACCTCACGGCCGCATTTGATACTCTGTCTCCTGCCATCTTAACATCTCGGCTTAGGGAGGCAGGTGTCACTGGTTCGGCCCTGAGTCTCCTTAACTCCTTTCTCCTTAATAGGGAACAGAGAGTGATGCTCGGCAACCACCTCTCCCCAGCCAAGTCTTTGCAATGTGGGGTGCCACAGGGGTCGGCATTAAGTCCGACCCTGTTCAACATCTACGTGGCCCCCCTTGCTAGGCTAGTAAGATCGCAGGGGATGGAGGTGGTATCATACGCCGACGACACCCAGATCATGGTTTCACTCACTCAGTCCTCTGTCATAACATCGGCCACTAACTTCAGGTCCTGTATGCAACATGTTGCAGATTGGATGGTTACCAACTTCCTGAAGCTAAACGGCGACAAGACTGAGGTTCTGGCCTTTGGGAAGGACCAAGACATCTGGTCCAACGAGTGGTGGCCTCCCTCTCTGGGCATCTGCCCCACTCCCTCTCAGTCTGCCAGAAATCTGGGTGTAGTGTTCGATACCTCACTCTCGATGTCCTTACAGGTGAATCGGACTGTTTCGACCTGCTGGGGCGTGATCAGGACGCTCAACAGAATTCGCAGCTATCTGTCTCTCCAAGCACGCAAGCAGATTGCAGTCGCCCTTGTTGGTTCCAGGTTGGATTATTGCAACTCTCTTTACATGGAATCCAACAAGGGTCTCATACATCGACTGCAAATCGTGCAGAATGCCGCTGCACGTTTTGTCCTGGATCTTCCCAGGGCCTCCTCTGCTACTGCTGCGAGGAGAGACCTTCATTGGCTGCCTATTCAGCACAGAATTTATTTTAAAATTCTGTGTCTGACCTATAGGGCACTCGAGGATGGATCTAAAGGCGCTATCAGCTCCCTCCTTACCCGTTACCATCCCACAAGGTGTTTGCGCTCTTTGGGACTATCCCAACTTGTTGTCCCCCGTTTCAAGCTCACCAGATGGGGAGCCAGGGCCTTCTCCGTCGTTGCTCCACAGCTTTGGAACATCCTGCCGATGGAGATAAAGACCTTACCCTCTCTAGCGCTGTTCAAAAAGGCCCTTAAAACGTGGTGCTTCTCGAGAGCCTACACAGGTTGAGCTGCAGGGTCTATGTTATGAGCTGGATTTGGAATTAGGCGCCTTGACGCCCATTGGGCTATGTTTGCGCATGATAAGATCCCTTTTATTATTGCCAGGATAGTAACGCTGGAGGAGGGGGTCGACAGAGCCGAGCTCTCACGTGGCCCTCTTGGGTCCGCACGTGCTGTTTATATTCTTGAATGTGGTATTTTTTTCTGAGTAAGGCGTAGAACAGAACATTCATTAGATTTAAGGCAAATGTCATTATTACCATGCAATGTGTTTTCTGGTTAATTATTGAATGGTTCAATGTACTTTCTCTGTCATACCACAGTGAATGCAAAGGTTCTCTGAGTGGAAATCTTTAAAGGGTCACCATTTTGGGGACAAGCCAAGTGTTTCTTCCTGATTCCCATTGAGGCAGAATTTATGTCAGAGGCTTATTTATGTAATACTTAGAATGTCTATATTCCTCTGGCCTTCTTAGGGGACAGACTCTATGATAATTTCTTTATCACTATGAATTTAGATTAGTATTCAGGTTCTCTCCTGCTCTTCTGAGCAGTCTTTATGACAAATGCTTGTTGATTCTCATTTGCCTTGGGCTAGACTGTATGGTGCTGATTGGTAATCAGATTAGTGCTTAGATTCTACTACCAATGGAATTTACATTTTCTTGCATCTGAGCATTTTGAGATAATTTGACTAACCAATGCCTATTGCCTTCTATATTGATTCGTAAATTGTAATCATCCGTCACAGTTTATATTAGAAATCCTGTCTAATGTGGCTTGTCATGAGTGGATTTTATTTGTCCTCTGTGTAAATGCTGTGTTAATTGTAGGGCGCTTATCTCAATATACTAACACATAGCCCCAATCCATTAATCTGCCATTTAAAGTAAAAAATGCCAATATTAATAAGGGGCTGCTGACCAGACTTTCTGAAGCACAACTTTTTGGTAAATTGTAGGGGTGGGACTGGAGATTCTGTTTGCAAGGTAAGGGTGCCCTTTAAGTAAGGTGTTACTAACTATTGTGGCTAAAGATGTCTCAGGGGCTCCCAATGCCCATTCACTCAAAATGTCTAGGTCTCCTCAAATCAATTCTCTATACTCAAGAGGCCACATCACTGCCTTTTCATCCAATGGTAGTAATTCAAATGACCACCTGCCTTCCAAAACCTGTTGATCACATCCAATGATCTGTACGAAATGAGAAAACCTGGCAAGATTTATGTAGCCACTTATAATCAATCAATCCTAGCACTTCAGAATACTTCCAGGCACCATTGAGAATTCTGGAGGAAGATAATTGTTTTTTGTGCTGGATTATCTCTGATGACATTCTTAACTATTCAATTTTCTAAATTCAAATACTAGTAGTCTCTTGCTGATAGGATGCCTATTGCATATAGATGTATAGTCATTTGTGTGCAGCTGCTTTGATTACAGGGATGGATGATTTTTTACCTTGACCAAGTTGTGCAGCACATGGAGTAACTCATTCCTGCAATTTGCAGATGCTTGTATGAGGTTGATTGGGGGGTTCTGCAGAAAAACATTTAAACACAGCATCTTCATCATTCATTTGCCTAATGCAAGTTAAGTTTATAACCAACTAGCTGTAAAATAATATCCTCTGATTGGATTGCTACCCTTAACCAATACTAATATGGTGTATTCATTACAGATCAGCAGCAGCAATCATTCAAAGTATCTGTCTTTGGTACATAATGAGAAGATAACACACCCAACATATATTGCTTGAACCAGAACCAAATGTACTACTGCTGCAACGTGAGAATGAACATTTTCAGCCAGGTAAACCTCTCCCACTTGGCCTCAGTAAGAGTCCCACAAAAGGTAGACTACATACACTACTTGGCTTGTTTAATACTTGTGGATGAGTACTAAGCCTAAATTAACAAGCAGTTCAGAAATCCTGCACCAAGTGACAGGTAACCTTGGTTAAAGAGTGGGATGGCATAGGGCTTATGGACTACTTGTTATGATATCTCCAGAAGATTAACATAAGGGCCTAAATTAGGAGATATTTTACACAACACTCTTTCATTTCTGACTGAAGCCAATCCATCGTCATATCACCATTTTCCATTAAGGTCAGAAAGATCAACTGTGGCAAACTACAGGATTCTACACGTCTCCCTTTTTTGTTCATCATTGACATGCATCCTCCTACTATGTTTTTACAAGTAATGGGGTTGCATTTTTATGCCGATGACACAGTTCATCCTCAGCATTTCACATACAAGAGAGAATAAGAAGGGAAAAATTAACCATGCCATGACTGAGGTTCTTTCTTTAATCATTTCCTTCAATGTGCAGCACTAAGGAGGGTGCTTGCTTTTTTTTCAAATTATCTTTGATCTGATGGATTTTGCCAGATCTGTGTGCCTGGTTGTGGGGTGACTTGCATTGCCTCTCCTGAATGTTCCATATGCAGGATAGCCCTGCATTCAATAGACCTTGATGAGCAAATCATCTCAACATTCAGTTCCTGCAGGTCTCCAGTTGGCAATGGTTTGCACCTTTGTCCAAATAGGGTCAGGGTAAGGGGAATTCACTTCTAAAATAACCCCTGCTCACCCCCTGGGTAGCTTGGCACGAGTAGGCAGGCTTATTTGAGAGGCAGTGCATAAAGCATTTGTGCATGTATATAGTAACACAGTGAAACACTACAAATAGACACCACACCAGTTTAGAAAAATAAGCAAAACTTTACCTAAACCAACAAGACCAAATATGACAAAAATCCAAAATACAATACTGTAAAAATAGTTACTTTGCAAGAGAACTTTCAAATTGTTTAAAATATCCACCAAACACAGTTTTTCGAAGTCGGTAGCTCCATCTGGGGCTACTGCGATGCTGGAAATAACATAGTCTAACAAATCCAGCTGACCGCATCGGTGCAGGGTCAGTTAAAGCGAAGAAATATTGAAAAACAGTTTCTTTCTCATTGCGGCCGACACAATGGTATGAGCTGGTCGGTTCAACCGTTGCGGTTGCGTTGCAAAATGAGAGTGGTGCAGGGTGCAGTGCCCTCTTGATGCGGTTCCTGCAGCAGCTCAGGGATGATCAACCAGACGGCTTCGGTGAGGCCAAGGCTTATAGTGCAGGGTGAGGCGGTGCTCGATGCAGTGATGGCAGACTGTGGTGCAGGTGACGGAGCCGGTCAATATAACGGTAGGGCAGCAAAGGTGTCGGTGATATCCGGGCAAGGTGAAGTGAGGCAGTGGAGAATGCGGTGCCCTCAGGCCACTGTGCAAGCAGCAGCTCGGTGACGATTGTCAAACCGGCATTGGTGAGATGAAGGACGTGGTGTGAAGTGCGGCGGTGCATTCTGCAGGGCCTTCAGGACATGGAATCCTGCGACGGGCTCGATGACAGAGTCAGTTGCCCTTTTCCTCTGTGGCGACTGACACCAGCAGTTCCAGAGACGGTGCCCAGAAGGATGGTGAGGTCTTGGCTGTTCCTGAGACCCCTTGAACAGTGGGCAAGCTCCACTTCAAGCCCTTGGAGACACTTTGCAAGCATGATGCACACATAGTTCCTCTCCTTGGCAGAAGCAGCCACTGCAGGTCAACCCAGACAGCACACAGCAAAGGGGCAGTACTCCTCCTCCAGTTTCTTCAAGCCCTTTTCCTTGGCAGAGGTTTCTATTGATTTCCAGAGTAGTCTAAAGTACTGGGGTCTGGGCCCCAATATTTATACAGCAAAATCCTCTGTCCTCTCTGGTGCAGCTGCCCGGCAAGAGGTGGAGACAGCATTGTCCAAAGCAGACCATACCCATTCAGGTGTGAAAGAAATCTCCTCCACTACTCTAAATGCAGCCCAGGTCTATTCATCCCAACCCTGACTCACCCTGGAAAGGCAGGACTCACCTCACCCCTCCAAGTGGCTGTCTTAACAGAATGCACATCCCCAGCCCCTGCCAATTCAAAACCAGACAGTCAATACACAAACCTAGCAGAGGCACACAGGATGGCTAAGCAAGAAAATACCCACTTTCTAAAAGTGGTATTTTCAAACACAGAATGTAAAAACGTCCTCACTAAAAGATGCATCTTTACATTCTGAGTTCAGGCATACTAAACTTTATTTTCCGATTTTGTTTCCATGGGCAGTTATACTTATACGTTGTTATAAGTTAACTCCCCATTCTATCCTATGGGACAGATAGCCTTGCAATAGTGAAAAACGACATTGGCAGTATTTCACTAGCAAGACATGCCACACACATCAGGGCATGTCCTACCTTTCACATACACTGCACCCTGCCCACGGGGGACCTTGAGCCTAACTTAGGAGTGACTCACATGTAAGAAAAGGGAAGGTTATGGCCTGGCAAGTGGGTGCACTTGCCAAGTCAACATGGCAATACTAGACTGCACGCAGCGGCATGGTTGAGTTACATTTACAGGCTGCTTATGTGGGTGGCACAATCAGTGCTGCAGACCCACTGGCAACATTTGATTTACAGGCCCTGGGCACACACAGTGCACTGTACTAGGAACTGACTAGTAAATCAAATATGCCAATCAGGGAATGACCAATCCATAACAATAATTTACGGTCGGAGCACTTGCACTTGTGAATCTTCTAGCCAGGTCATAATGATTCTTAAAACTGTCATGCCACATCTTGTTTTGCATTCTTTTTTTTCCCTCCAGGATGGGGCTACTCCGTCCAGAACGCGCTGCTTAGCGTTACACTTGCACCTACCTCAGCAATGGCCGAAAGAATAGGTCATTTTAAGATGCACACATAAAAATTGCTTCATTTATTTTTTCAACAAATTATTTGAACCATTAGATGTTCCTTTGCCATCTTAAGAACCCAAATATCCAATTAACATGCGCCTCAAACACAATTCCTGCGTTTCCGAACAGCAAGCAAAGACCCCCACTGTTTTAAAGATGTCACTTGATCAAAGAGAATGTCCAGCCCTTTAAGAAAAGACTGCTTGATCAATTCAGGCCTGTAACTAATATGCCAATGCATTTTGCATTTCTTGGCCCCAGAAAATAGGTACGTTTTAGCATACTGCAGAGGTGGGATAAGAGGAGACTTTGGCTGTAGCTGGTTGGATTTTGCAGCTCACTATCTATATGATACAATTCTTTGGTCAAGTTTGGGGGGGGGTTTGTTACATGTTCAGTATCATGCTTTGCTTTTGTGCTTTATATAAAGCGGCTAACTCCAGGTATAATTTCCTGAGGGGAGGATTGTAAGATATCAACAAACTTTATTAATCTGAAAACAGCAAAAGAAAAAAAGAAATTCTGGTCACCAGAGACGATATTGCTTGTTCATTGAGGTGGCTGCAATGTATAGCCGTTCCAGTTCTACATGAACGGGTGCCAGGATTGAGAATGTACTACCATGGGATGGAAATGAAGGTGAATGCTATACAGTGTGAATAATGTCATGTGATATAATTGTCTTGGAGGTGTAAAATGCTTCTATCAGACTTGAGATTGTGCAAAACCAAACATGAACAAACTGATTAATGGAAATAATATTCCACAAAAAGAGCAGCAATTCACTTCAACAACGATTAAACACCTAAATGTAATCTACCATTGCCTTCCATCTCAAGCCTATGTAAACACGAACATGCATAGGAAAATAATTACATACATTTTTTGGAAGCTCCCTATTCGTGGGAAGAGACGTGTGTACCATTTTATGTATCATGTTGAACCTAAAGACATTTACAAAAATGAATATGATCAGGGGCGGACTGAGAACTAAAAACCGGCCCTGGGAAAGTGCTCGGCCGGCCCCCTGTGGGGGCGACCGAGCTCTTTGCCGGGCTGGTTTACGGCCGATTTTGTTACAGGGCCGATGCTGCAAAAACAGCCTGTAACAAAAACGGCTCCCAGGGCCCAAAACCGGCCCCCACCCTTGCGGCGCACCGGGGGATTGCCTGGTGCCCGCAATGGCCAGTCCGGGGTAGAATATGATTCTTTATCGTTTCTCTGACCTATTGAAGACTTCCAACGATCCAGCTGTGTGTAGCTATGGAAATTCTGCATATGGTTTCCTTCTGCATCTCACACATTCTATGAAGCAGTTTTACCACACACAAAATATATTGGCCTCATTTACGAGAAGTGGCGCATTGCTGCGTGAAACTCAGCGATGCGCCACTACCAAACGTGCCCTCCTTACAACACCAATGATGCATCATATTTATACTATGACGCATCATGTCGCGAGGAAGGACAGATACATCAGTATAACTGATGTATCTGTCAGCGCAAAAAGTGGCGCATTGCTGGAGTTGTGTCGGAAGCCTGACGCCAGTCTAGCAATGTTCCTTTCACATGGGGCAAGCCCCATGAAAACGGACCTGCGTCACCCTTACGCCTGTAATGAGGCAAGCGTAAGGTTTTGACGCATTGGCGTCCTAGAAGTGGTGCACCGAAATTCATTAGATTTTGCTGCGCCACTCCTATGACCCTTTCTTGCAGGGGTACGCCCACCCAGCATACATTATACCTGGCGCAGGTATAATGTAGCGCAGGGGTTTACGAAGTGACGCATCCTCCTAGATGTGTCAGGTCGTAAATATAGCGCAGCATGCCGCATTTTTTACGCCATTAGTGCGTCACAAAAAGTGATGCACCAGTGGCGCAAAAGTGATGCAGGGGCTCATAAATAAGCCCCATCCTCTTTAGTCCTCAGCCTGAGCTCTGGATTCTATAAATGGAGTGTAGGCAGCCTGTCATAATTAGTCTCCCTTCAAATACTGGGATATCCTCTCCTGTAATTTCTAAAGATAGGGGAGGGCTACCTACATTGTAAATGGAGATGATGTGCTCTTCACAAAACAGGTACACAGCTTCACCTCAATGAATACAGTTCAAATGTACTTTCCTAGAAGTGCGCTCTCTGCTCCCAATGTGAGTATCAGAATTGTCCCTTCCAGTTGAGATTTTTTTTAAATATGTATATATTTTCCCAGTTGTGCTTGTTCTGAAAATGTGGGCCGAGGGGCTAAGGGCAAAAGTGAATGGACTTCATAACATAGATCTCTGCTCCAGTACCTGATATTCTAAGTGTGGCCAAGAGACAAATTCAACCGTTCACATGGCTCCTGTAATAAAACAAAATTCATACATAAAAATGCTTAAATAAATACAAATGTTAAGGGATTTTGGGTCAGCCATCTTCATCAGTTAGACTGTTCAACAGTCATTCCCAGTTTGCTTCCACCCTCCGCAGCATAGGGCAGTGAGAATGCACACTTCAGCAGTCCAGTCTCTTTTATTGTTAGTGACAGCATTTTTCTTGATCACATGTGCGCATCCTCCTAGAAACACGTACACTTCATTGCCAGACCTGGACGGCTAATGCTTTACTGTGCTGTGTCGTCTGGTGATTTAAAGTCACTAATACTTTCTCTCCGCACAAATCTTCCTGAGATGTGCATTAAAACTAAAAAGGGTGTCTATACCTGTTCTAACTACACCTGCGTGCTACAAAGCACCTGTAATGTTCTATCTAAATTATATGCAATAGTCCATTATCTTCAAATATCTGAGTTGTATTGCAAGCACACTGCCATCACTTTTTGCAGTGGCATGTTTTCTTTGTGTCTGTTTATTTTTTGTGTCATCTGCTTAAAATAAATATTATACAATTTCAACCATTACACCGCCTTGCCAAAACCCAATATATTGGTTTTGCCACTGCAATGACATTAAAAAACCTTGCCAAAAAGACTGTCAGAAAACATTTTTCTTTTCTTTAGCCATTTAATATTTCAGAAATTGATAAAGATATTTTTTTCCAGAGTTTACAATCAACATGGTTTTCAATATCTTTAGGACTGTCACAGTCTTAACAAGGACTAGTGACCATTTAGCCCCCAGGTTTAGCCTCGGGCACTGAACTTTCTTTGACATTGAGCATTCGGCTACAAAGATTCTAATCTCAGGGTTTGTGGCTTAAAATTTTTGCCATTTTATATTATTGACCTTACAAGTTATTTCATATAATAAGCATTTGCTGCAATGTGACATATACCATGTAACACTTAATAATGAACATATTCTGAGTTGTTTTCCCTTTCAGTGTTCACCCCCCACAGTGAAAATTTCATATTTTTTATATTGTATTTGAAATGAAGCAGAAAATAAAAGAAAACAATGACAGCAATGGTAGTTTGAAACCACAACAAACCACAGCTTTATAAAAATATGTGAACCTAAACATTCCAGGAACTAAAAGGTAGTGCTACAGCACTGGTAAAATAAAATTGCATTGTGTACTGCATTGTGCACTGGCCAATTCATATATTGCGTACTAGCCACAACAAGGCGCGTAAGCAGATACTGTGGAATGTAATCCTGTAAGCATATGTTTTAAAATAATATAATGACCTAACTTTAACTAGAAATTGGCAGGAGAGAGAGAAAATGAAAATAAATCAATACAATTAAATTAAAATATATAAAAAGAACAATTAAAGCGGACGAATATCAAAATGTTTTACAGAAAAATAGTAAATATAAAAAAAGAAAAAGAAAACGAAAATAAGACAGAAAGACAAACTTAAAAACACCTTGTTATTCTGCTTAAATGTCGGACACAGAGCATATTTGGAGTGCCAGTCAACAAAACAAAAGAGCCTGACCTTCACTGTTGCCGACGACATCCACACAGCACAGGGCTGCAGGCAACATAATTGATTACGAACCTGCTCTTAATGAAGAGCAAAGGTTGAACACAGTTCACCCACAATACAACATGTATAGCGTAGTATTTTCTTTTCCACTTAATTGCTGTCATAATACCTCCTATGCATGAATAATAGTATATATTTAAGTGCTCCTTCTACCATAAAGCCTTATTACTGGCTTAGATGCGCATGCACAACAGAGATTCAAATTACCCTGAGATCATAAGAGCAGACAGTATGCATCTGTGTGAGAACCTCTCTAGATAAAATGTAAAATACCTTGAAATGAGAACATTGTATTACTTGTATACTACAGTCTCTCCCTTTGTAATCTTTCTTTCAAAAGTCAACAAAAGGACAATTAAATAAAAAATAGCTTGTCAAACTTTTTACAATAATGTTTTGCTCCATATTTATGTTCTATTTTTTAGCTATTTTATTGATAAAATCCTGCCGTCTTTGAGATCATGAAACCAGGATGCTCCATCTTCTCTTCTACTCCTAGCCTCTCCGTTCCATTAGCAATATCCTTCCTTTTCAATCCAATGTGACAAGCCTCAACGTTCCTACTCAAAACAACCCTCCTACCCCTACCCAACCGGTCTTATATTCTCTGGGGCAGATTTACAATTACTGGTGCATCCCTGAATATCGGCAGGGATGCGCCAGTAATTGTGCGCCGCAGCTCCGCCACCCTTGATGCGCCGCATTTACAATGCGGCGCACCATGGGGCAAAAACGGCACAGATGCGTCACGCACCTGTGCCGTAAAAGCGGCGCATTGCTGGAGTTGTGTCGCAAGAATAAAGTTCTCTTCAAAATCCATCCCTCGAAAATCAGACAGAGCTACAAATTATCCACACTAGGACTATAACTTCCTGAAACGCCCATAAACGTTTGCAAAACAATTATATAATGTCACATACCTGCTTTTGTTTTTATCGCCACTACCCACAAGATTACAAATCAGTAAGCTATCCCATGTCCCTTACAGTTCAAAGGGTCATAACAAAGCCTAACAATGTTAAATCTTGTGAATAGTGAAGCTAAGCATAAATGCCATTTCTGTTGAGGGGAACACCTTTTAACCAACTGTTAAGTGTGGGATCTACTTCGATGGTAGATTTAATGGTGGGAGTTTAGTTGGTCGAAAAAAAGGGAAAAGCATCAATATTAAGTTTATTTCAGTCACAATGGGAAGTGAGCACACTGTTGGGTTTCTAATCCAACCTCGAACGTTTAATTAAATTTCAATTAAATTCGAGAATGAATAGTCTAAGACAATCAAAACGAGGATAGCGCCTTGATCCAATCCTTTGATGTAAATTCTAGACCAAGTGTATGTGTAAGCTTTGTTGCTGTCACTATTTATATTTTATTTTATTACCATATTCATGATCTTGAAGGGGTTCCAAGCCCTAATTCATTTTGTTTTTAACAAAATAGACTTTTGGATGCCCGAATACAATCCCATGTCATTCTAGCCCAGTGTCTTCAGTTCTAGGTTCATATATCTACATTTAATTAAAATTAATATCATGGAAATTAGGTTTTCCAGTAAAATAAAAGTATTTAGCTGATCTGACATGTAGGCTTGTGCCTTTATTTACTTACTTATTAACAGTTTTATGCGCCAGAGCACTTCACGATAGAACAGTTCTGTAAGAAATTTCCAAATGTAAAATACATTAAAAACACTTGCATTGTGTGAGTGGGCTCAAGTTATATTTCATTATTATGAAAAAGATCTTACTGTTAATCTCTACAAAGAAAATTGCAAGTAAACATTATTTTCAAAAGTCCAAACACTGCCAATTGTGCTAAAGAAGAGAGTCCTCGCACTACCCAATTTCACTAAGACCTTTCATATTTGAAGTAGGCCTGAAACAAATGTTTTACATCTCTTTTTCGAAGGTTTCATAAACGGGGTTGCCCTAATGATGGACTTCTGTTCTTTAGTGGCACTTCCTGAGAAGGAGTGCTTCTGAATTTTTTCCTCCTTAAAGATTAGTATTTCAAGAAGGGTGTCCATCCAACAATCTCGTGTTGAGCACCTGAGATTAACAATTTCTAGGCAACATAGTTAGTGTTTTCCAAAAGCACACTCTTATGCTAGATGCTAAGCACCTTAGAAAAATCCTATTTGGTGAGATATAATTTTCCATTCTAATGAAAGTAGCTATCCCAGCAGTAGCCCAATCTTGACAGGATGGTGCCCTAAGCTATCTGGATAAGGCACCTAGGACTAGGCACCTGGACTATTGTAATGCTTTATTGGCATCCGTGAATGAGACTGCAGATCGTCCAGAATGTGGCTGCATGACTAGCTCTCAATAAAACACCTGCACCTCCCCTGGGCCATTGCTGAAATTTCTTCATTGACTTTCTATCCACCAGAGAATAAAGTTTAAGCTGGCTGCTTCTCTCACAGAGCTGTTTATGGCACATGCCCAAGCTATATGGCGGAGAAGTTCAAAGTGTACTGCCCAAACCGGTGTCTCAGATCAGAAGGCAAAGGGTTGCTGGTCTTCCCTCATTTTAAGAAAACACGATCTGGAGGCACAACCGTTGCCTATCTGGCCCCAAAATATTTGAATTCTCTGCCAGAGGATTTACGTAAATGCCATAGTCTTGTTCACTTTAAAAAACTTTGGAAGACAGAATTATTCAAGCCATGAGCTGTGGTAGTCTGTGCCTGTCTGACCAATTCTACTATGTTAGCGTGGAGATTCCCCTTCGGGGGTGATCCCTGTGCTCTATAAATGTTCTACATACATACATACATTTGCTGGAAATTAAGATTAAGATGAAACATTTTATTCCATGGATAATTTCTTTGGAACTGTGACCATTTGTCTCCATCAAGAATAAGCCCCAGAATGTTATCACAATTCACACTGGAGGGGATGCAGTTTAATATCTGGTACACAGCATGTTGGTGGAGAGATCAAGAGGCATTCTGTTTTGAGCAGATTTACCTTAAAGTGGTGTTGTAATATCTAGCCTTGAATATCTTCAAGAATGTAGGCCACAATTCCACATCTTTAATGGAAGAGATGTTCAGATAAAGCTGTATCCTTTCAGCAGAGAAGTGATGTGAGATATCAGAGTGACTCTGACTGGAGTCAGTAGGTTCCATTTAGGAGTGTAAGAGTGTAGGGCAAAGAAGGGAACTTTGTGATTCCTCTTGCTATCATACTGACTGGTTGGATTGAAAGTATGAGAAGAACCAATGTAGTACTTTGCAATTCAGACAGACTCTGTGTTTGAAGATTATCAGAGAGTGGTGTGATTCACTGTGGCAAAGGAATTTGAAAGGACAAGGAGGATAAGAGGGTAGGAATCATCATTGTCAAAATACTGGGGGTGTCATCAACTGTTTTTTAAAGTAACTATCTATGAGTTGCATCCTGAACTGAATACTGATTGCAGTTATGTGTATATGCTGTGCTAATCATCATTTAATTAAGAACATCAAGCGGCTTCTTGGCAATAAAGTTGAGTGTAATCGAATATCTTAAGTTTAAAAAACAATGTAGAAAAGCCAGCCTTTCATAGCTTTCATGAACATAGCTAAGAACAATGGCTAGTCTAGTTTATTCCAAGGTCACAGTTTGTACTGAAAAGTTTCATCCAGTTAACAAGCTCATCTAAGACCAAGGTAGATAGAATTTACATAATCTAGATGCAAGTCACTAATGACTGCCACAGCTAATCTTATGTTTGCTTAATTAAAGAAAGGAATAATATTCCTGAATTTTGATAAATGGTAAAAAAAAGACCATTTCTAAGATTTTGTTATGTGTTTTACACACAAATATCTTTTATATAAATATATCCTACTTTTTAAATAAATAAATAAATTAAGTTAAAAGCACTTGCAGGCTTTCTACACTACTACATCTTTTATGGAAAGGGGCGACCACTCGGTCCCCCCGAACGTATGGTCGGGTGCCCCGATCCCCCCGGGAAAACCATTTTGGGCGGGAGGCGTGTCACGGCTGGTATGCCCGAAGCGGCGTAGCCGGGGCGCGCCTTTTCCGGCCCAAGAGGGGTTGTCCTAGACACCTACACCGTTGGCCACGCCCTGTAGGCGGTCGGAGGAGGGTCCACGCCCTCCCAGAGAAGAATAAAAGGAGCAACAGTCCAAGGAAGCATACTCTTGTTCCTGTGCTTGGAAGCTGCACCCCTTCGTTGCACGTGAGCCCTTGACGGAACAAGAGCCAGTTTTGAGAACTTGTAATTTTTGTTTCTTCTTTCAGCGATTTCGAAGCTTTGATCCAGGACCTCGAGTTGAATATCCGTGAACGATGCCTGGCAAGAAGGTCGGAAAGAAGGTTGGGGCCGAACAGATGCTTCGTATGCTGGTGAAGGACATGGCGAACATGAAGAAGCAGATGGCGGCAATGAATGGGGCGGGTAGACCGAAAAGAGTCATCGGACCAGCATTGCCGGGAGTAGTCCCTACCGGGAGAGGTAAAAGGGCCAGGAATGGGGCGACAGGAGGGGAGGCTCCAGTTCCCGAATCACCTCCAGCGAGCCCGGTCAGTCCGGTGGAGGCCCCAGTTCCGGTCCCGAAAGCAGGACAACCGATCCCTGTGGTGGTCACTCCCGTGAACGAGGAGGATGTGCCTCCTGAGCTGGCTGCCCAGTTGGCAGCATGGTTGGGCAGAGAGAACGAGGGGGCCACGGCTGAAGAAGCCAGGTTGATAATGAAGCAGTTGCGGCAATCGAAAGATGCTGCAAAGGCACCGTGTCCTCTTGTTTCCCCGCAGGTTCCCGTGGAATGACCAGTATCGGGTGTTGGTTCGGCAGCGACAACGGTCACAGCTACCGCTTCAGGTAAACAGCCATTGCCGATGGCGGGGGAGGGATCGTTACCCTCAAGGAGGGAAAAAATTGTACAACATATCCCGATTGATGTAAAGGAAAGGATTTGGGCGGATAAATATGTGAACATGTTTTCCTTACTGACCGATCACTATGAGATTGAGCATGTAAAAAACCAGAAAGATTTGTTGCATCCTAGTGTATGGCGCTCAAAGATGGCGGGTTTCAGAGTAGAGGAAACAATAGCCAATTGGGCCAGAGCGTTTGGAATGTTCACTGCAATTATGGGGGAACGTAGGCCCGATTTAGTGATGGAATTAGCCGTTTATCAGACACGTATTATGGAATTCTATGAATTGTACGGGGGTAATCAATGGTGTTGTTATGACAGCATATTTCGTAAGTCCAAAGAGCACGACTCATCCCTGACGTGGGATTGTTTCGACTCCATTTCCTGGCAGAAAATAGAGAGGTCAAACACGGCGAAGTCGCCATCTTTAGGCGGGAACGGGGTTGAGCCTTCCCGCCATTCTTTGGGGGCGCCCTTTCGGGCGGGTACAAACAGTGATCAGAACACAAGGAATAATGCCAACTCGGGTAGGAAAGGGGTCTGTGGAGCTTTAACAGGGGCAAGTGTTCTAGGCCACAGGGGTCATGCAGGTTCAGGCATGAGTGTGCAGGGTGCGGGCAGTCCTCGTACCCCGAGAGTTCGTGCAGAGCCAAGACTGGTGATACGGGAGGTAGAGGAGGCGACAAACAGGTCTAAAATAGACCGAGGGGCGCCATTACCTACTCCTGTTGATATTATGGCATTGATCCCTTGGCTGAACGAATACCCTGATTATATCTCCGCCGGGGTGTTGCGAGACGGTTTCTCATATGGTTTCCGCATCCCGGCGGGGGATTTTCGGGGGGAAGCACAATGTAAGAACCAACTATCGGTTCAGCAGAATTCGGCGGTGGCGCAGGCAAAGATTGGGAAGGAGGTGGCCCGAGGTCGGGTTGCTGGACCGTATGACATACCGCCAGTTGGCAATTTTATTTGCTCACCTTTGGGAGTGGTCCCCAAAAAGGACCCAGGGGAGTTCAGATTAATACACAACTTGTCAGCTCCTAGGGTTCTTTCGGTGAACGATGCGATTGACCCGGGAGTTTGTTCGGTGCGGTACGCATCCTTTGATGAGGCCGTCGCCATTTTGAATCGCCTGGGGCCCGGGGCGCTGATGGCTAAATCAGATATCGAGTCAGCGTTCCAGTTGCTCCCGGTACACCCAGATGATCACCGTCTCCTAGGTTTTATGTTTCAAGGACGTTATTACATGGATAAATGTATGCCAATGGGTTGCTCCATCTCTTGTGCGTATTTTGAGAAATTCTGTAGTTTTTTGCAATGGGCATTCACAAGAGCCACGGGCTTTACACATGTTATGCATTATCTTGATGATTTTCTGTTTCTGGGGGCAGCCGGGGACACGGAATGTGCACAGGCCTTGGGGGAATTCTGTAATCTTATGAAAGAATTTGGCGTGCCACTGGCACCAGGTAAGACGGTAGGGCCATCTACTACACTCGAGTTTCTGGGAATTGAGCTCGATTCTGTAGAGGGGTGCTTCCGCTTGCCCAGAGAGAAGGTGATGAAATTCAGGGCCTCGCTCGAAATATGTCTCGGCGAGAGAAAAGTAACTCTCCATCAGTTGCAACAGGCTGTGGGGCAGCTTAATTTTGCCCTGAGAGTAATTCCGATGGCTCGCCCCTTTTCCCGTTCTATCGCACAAGCCATGGCGGGCCTCAAGGAAGGGCACCACCGCACAAGACTGTCGGCAGAGGTTCGCCAGGATATGCGCATATGGCTGGCATTTCTGGCGGATTTCAACGGTCGTGTCGTGTGGACTGATCCACCAGTTTCCTCAGAAGAACTGGGGTTGTGGACCGACTCGGCTGGGAGTGTAGGTTTTGGCGCCATATTTGGCAATCGATGGTCGGCACGAACCTGGCCTATGTGGTGGCACGATAATGGACTCACTGGTAACATTGGGTTCCTGGAGCTGTTCCCCATTCTGGTGGCCTTGAAAACTTGGCCAGAAGGGTTTCGTGATCGCTCTGTGGTGTTCTGGTCGGATAATATGACCGTGGTTGAGTGCATCAATAATCAGGCAGCACGCTGCAAATGGATTTTGAGATTGCTGAAGGAAATTGTCCTGCTATGTATGAGACTAAACGTCCACTTTAGGGCAATACACGTGCCAGGGGTATTAAACCAGGCAGCTGATGCACTCTCTCGTTCCCATATGCAGGCCTTCCGGGGTTTCCTGCCCTCAGCGGACTCGGTGGCGGCACCATTTCCCGAAGCTCTCTGGTCTCTCGGTGCCCCGGATTACAAAACCTCGTGGGAGAGAGTCTAGCACCCAGGACAAGGAAGGCATATGAAGGGGTGTTCCGTTCCTATTGGTCCTTTTTGGGTTCGGCTAGGGGGGAGCACTGGGGGCAGGAGGAGTATGTCCTGAAATTTCTGGTATCATTACATCAGGCAGGCAGATCAGTGGCTACGGCCAATAGGCACCGAGCCGCCATTTCTTTCATGGCGCGGGCTCATGGCATTCAGGACCCCACGTCGTCCTTTATTGTACAGAAGGCGCTATGTGGGTGGCAACGCCTTGAGGGTCGTAGAGTCGATGAGAGACACCCGATAGGTTCAGAAAGGTTGTCCCTGTTAATGTCCGTACTTCCTGCGACATGTTCATCTCATTCAGAGACGGTGCTGTTCCGGGCCGCTTTTGCATTCCATGGGGCTATGCGGGTAAGCGAACTGGTAGCAAGGAACAAGCAGGATACGGGGGGAGGTTTGTGTCGAGAACACATTCAAATTAAGGGCGAGACAATGGTGATCTCGATAGCCAGGTCCAAGACCGATCAGGGAGGGATCGGGGACAGTGTGGTAGTCCAGCGGATTCCGGGATCTCCCATGTGCCCGGTAAAATGCGTTGAGGAATATTTAGCGCAGAGGGCGGCATCATGGGGGGAAGCTTGCTGAGGCACACCGACGCAACCCCGCTGACTAAGTTTCAGTTTCAGCGGGTGTTAACAATGGCAATCGCGGCAGCGGGCTTGAACCCGAGCGATTTTGGGACCCATTCCTTCCGGATAGGGGCTGCTACAGAGGCTACAGCCAGGGGTCTGAGTGTTGAAAAGGTGAAACAGTTGGGGCGTTGGTCCTCGAATTGTTATAAAAGGTATGTGCGTTTGCACATGTTGTGAAGCTAATGTCATGCACTCACGCTTCTTGTTTTCTGTTTGGTTTACAGTTTCGCGAGCAGGCTTTGCGGGGCGGACTGTGCAGTTGACCCGACACCTGGGGACCAGCGGTCAAAGATCACCGGCTGAGGAAAGAGTGGTGTGGGTCGTTGGCCACTCATACGTGAGGCGCGCCGCGGACGTATTCAAAGCAGGTGACATGATTCACGTGGCTGGGGAATACGGGTACAGGGTGACCTTCCACGGAAGGGGCGGACTCTGTATTGACCAGTTTCAAAGTTTTATTGAGGGACTGTTAGGGCGGACGAGGTCACCGCCATCTGTAATCATAGTACATCTTGGGGGCAATGATTTGGTGACCATTGGTCACCATTGGCTTCTCGAGTTAATATTGTCCTCAGTAAGTTGGTTGGCAAGAAAGGTCCCGGGCTGTACAATTGCATGGTCACACATGATTCCTCGGAAGGTGTGGCGGGGGGCCCTCTCTGTGCCAGCTTTGAACCAGTCGGTAAAGAAGGTTAATAACAAATTGAGTAGGTTGTTTCGTACAGGTAAATTGCAGTGTATTTCACACGGGTGCATCCGGGGGGATCAAATGTATTTGGCGGATGGGGTCCATTTGTCCCGGGAGGGAAATGTCTTACTCATAGGAGACTTCTTAGCCTGGTTAAAGAGTTTACGTAACCATGACCTTTAGTAGGAGCTTTGTGGGGGGTCCGGATAGCCGGTCAACTATCCGGCCTGTGGCGGTAAGGTCATGATCGGTGAGCAGTAATTTGAAGATCCCTAGAGGTGGGGCGCCACCCATTATGGATGGGAGCGCCCGGGGGGAGGCGGCCATTGGCCCCTCACATGGGGAGGCGGTACCCTTCTAAGGATGGGACCGCCGAAAGGGAAGGCGGTCAAGGCCCCTCCCTGCGGAGGAGGGGCTACGGGTCCCCTCCTTGGAATTTCCCGGGGCCAGGACATCCGCGACGGCGGATGTGGTAAGCAGTGTGGGGTGGGAGGGGGGTCTACGCTACCTTCTAGACACCTCACACGAGTCCTCGGACGACCACCAAGATGGCGTCGAGTAAATATGGGGCCCCCGCTAAGACAAGGGAAATCGGAAGTTGGCACAGAGGTACAGTCCTCTGTGCGCCCGCCCCTCACAAGTGAGGGGGGAGTTCTGGTATTAGGGATCTGACACCGGTTACGACCTTGCCGTTGGCCCGTAATGTTAGGATGTACAATTTGAATTTTTGAGAAATGCATTTACAGGATGTTTTAGAATCGGCTAGGAGAACCTTTGTATTAGAGATATGTTAAGGTTAGCCAATAAACATCGTAATGTATAAATGAAATTGTACAGAATATGAAACTGTTATTTTAATGTTTTAATTTTGTTTCATATTTTTAATAAATACCTCCCGCCTTCCAAAAGCTCAAGAACCGTATCCGTCTTCCCATTCTTGGGGATTGTGTTGGGAGGGGGTGACGGGTATCCAGGCCATATGGAAAGGGGCGACCACTCGGTCCCCCCGAACGTATGGTCGGGTGCCCCGATCCCCCCGGGAAAACCATTTTGGGCGGGAGGCGTGTCACGGCTGGTATGCCCGAAGCGGCGTAGCCGGGGCGCGCCTTTTCCCGCCCAAGAGGGGTTGTCCTAGACACCTACACCGTTGGCCACGCCCTGTAGGCGGTCGGAGGAGGGTCCACGCCCTCCCAGAGAAGAATAAAAGGAGCAACAGTCCAAGGAAGCATCCTCTTGTTCCTGTGCTTGGAAGCTGCACCCCTTCGTTGCACGTGAGCCCTTGACGGAACAAGAGCCAATTTTGACCCACCCACCAGCCCCTGATGACAGCGATTTGTATTGCAATAAAGCGATTGATGTGGATATTATCTCTTTTTCAGGTTGTTTCTAATAAAGTTTGGTCTGTTTTGAATGACAATAAATGGTTGCTTTTAGCACAGACTCAGGCGAGTATCGCAGCTGGGTTGAAAGAAGTGTATGGTAGAGGTAAAAGTTTAAACTTGAAATGCATAGTATAACTGTTTATTTTCATTCTCATTAGGTTAAAACAATGTTGTATTTATTTTTTGGTCGGGCGGTAAGGTCATGATCGGTGAGCAGTAATTTGAAGATCCCTAGAGGTGGGGCGCCACCCATTATGGATGGGAGCGCCCGGGGGGAGGCGGCCATTGGCCCCTCACACGGGGAGGCGGTACCCTTCTAAGGATGGGACCGCCGAAAGGGAAGGCGGTCAAGGCCCCTCCCTGGGGAGGAGGGGCTACGGGTCCCCTCCTTGGAATTTCCCGGGGCCAGGACATCCGCGACGGCGGATGTGGTAAGCAGTGTGGGGTGGGAGGGGGGTCTACGCTACCTTCTAGACACCTCACACGAGTCCTCGGACGACCACCAAGATGGCGTCGAGTAAATATGGGGCCCCCGCTAAGACAAGGGAAATCGGAAGTTGGCACAGAGGTACAGTCCTCTGTGCGCCCACCCCTCACAAGTGAGGGGGGAGTTCTGGTATTAGGTATCTGACACCGGTTACGACCTTGCCGTTGGCCCGTAATGTTAGGATGTACAATTTGAATTTTTGAAAAATGCATTTACAGGATGTTTTAGAATCGGCTAGGAGAACCTTTGTATTAGAGATATGTTAAGGTTAGCCAATAAACATCGTAATGTATAAATGAAATTGTACATAATATGAAACTGTTATTTTAATGTTTTAATTTTGTTTCATATTTTTAATAAATACGGCCGGGAGGGTAACTCCCTCCCGCCTTCCAAAAGCTCAAGAACCGTATCCGTCTTCCCATTCTTGGGGATTGTGTTGGGAGGGGGTGACGGGTATCCAGGCCATATGGTTTGCTGGTTAGATGTGACTCCGTCAGTTAGTAATTAGAATTCTTTTCCCTCACAGTTCATTGTTTCTATAGCTTTTTTCACACCATGCCTTATCTCATGTGTAAAATCAAATCAGATACTGCAGGAAACTGGTTTGATCAGAAATGGTCTACAAGTAAGACACTTTCTGTGTTACCAAGCCTCCTACAAGTGAAATCTGTGCAGCACAGCAAAATTGAAATTTGAACAAACGAAGCATATTTCACATAAGATGAAATTTGTGAATTTCACAAATCTCACCTTCGTGGTTTATATTTTGTCCATGTTTGAATGAAAAACATTAACAAGCGACACCACAAATTTTGAACCCTTACCATTAATAACAGTATAGGGGATAGTAGGAATATCTTGATCTAGGTAAGTCGCAAGAATCTAGATAATTCCCATACTGGATATTCATCCAGGATGAGGATCAGCCTTCAGATGAAGAATGCCACACACAACTAGTGTGTGTGGCAGCATTGTGTCCTGTTATGAAATATTTCACGATACAGCTCCATAAACAATTTGTTGCCTTAAAGGTAAAATGTGAGTGGCAGCAACTCTAAGGGCCTGATTTAGATCTTGGTGGTCTTACTGCTGTCCGGCTGTGGTCCCAAGTACTCAGTCGAGTTGACAGCGTACCACCCACCATATTTAGATGTTGCAGCAATGGGCTGAATACCATCACTGCAACGGTCTTTGCTTCTGGCTGACAGTACTCCGTCGCAGTCATGCCAGTGGGATTGCGCTAAGCTGGTTTAGATGTTCCTGGTGTGCTGGTGGTCTGCGAGTGGCAGTTTCTCCACAGAGTGAGGTCCTGGTGCAGTGACGACAGATAAGTACAACTTATTTATGGGTCTAACAAAATAAATATGTGTCATGTTAGAATGCCATGTATGTGTTGGAAATGTGTAATATCCCTTCATGTCACTTTTTACATGCTGCTTGCACAACATTTACACACCATTGAATGACCCCCCCAAACGATACATAGGAGTAATGTACAAGTGGCTTACCTTCAATACAAGTGACAACTGACTCATTTAGTATTGCGGTGGTGTCAGTGCACCAAAGGGGAGACGTGGACAAAGGCGTAGAAGAAGTAAATGGAAGCGGGAAGCAGGAAATAGGTAAGTTATTGCCTCATTTCCTTCCATTCCACCACTTCAAATTAGGAGGTCGTTCCACCACAGTTGGGCCAGTGGAAAGTCACATCATAATCAGCTCAGTGAGAATGTTGCCTGGAGTCCCACAGCCAGCCGTTTCAGCCTCTACCATCCTCCATACGGTCCAGGAATACTGGTGGAGTCGGTGGGACCACAGCGGTCCTTCATCTATGGAGTCACCAACATCTAAATAGGATGGGCAGACCGCCAAGCCGTTGGGCGGGAAGACCACCAAAAAAGCAACAGTGAGAACAGTCTCACCAAGATCTAAATCTGACCTTAAGTATTGGATTAATATTAAGTATGGGCGAATTTTGCGAATCTCGCGTTCGCAAATTTTGCAGATTTGCGAATTCGCAATCCGCAAAATCCGCGAATTCTCGCGAATTTGCGGATTTTTTTTTTTGTGTTCGCAAGTGTTTCTACCAGTTCGCGAGGATTTGGTACTAGTTCGCAATTGCGAACTTACTTGTCGGCTCGCAACGGTCGCGACTATGTTGTTTCTACGTCTGGTTCATCATCACAGCCTCCCAGCACCCTCTGTTTCACCACTGGCACCCTCTCTTTGACCCATGCCACCCTCTGTTACATCAATGCCACCCTCTGGTTCATCATCACTGTAGAAGATGGGGGGGGGAAAGCAAGCCCACCTGCCCTGCTTGAACTGACATGAATTAATTTGGGGTTAGTTTATTAACAACACCTGCCCTGCCCCAACTGACAATAATGAATTAGGGGCTAATTAATGTGTCACTGAAAGAATTTCAAGTTCCAGCCTGGCACCTGCTTGTCTGCTCCTTTAGCTGTAAATCAGGACCTTTGTGGCATACAGTTAAGGTCAGAGCAGGGTCACACAATAGTTGCAAGCAGGCAACCGAATTCTGGAGGGCCCCCTCAGGAAGCACTACAGAGAATCGTTACAAATCATGAGGTTGACCTTTTGCACCTGCTCATTGCTTTTGCTTTTGCTGAAATCGTTTTTCGGTTTTTTCGCGCTATTCGCGGGGCGCGGCGTTGTGCAAAACCGACCGCGGAAGCCGCCAATTCGTGCGAATGAGCATTTTATTTTTTTGCGGCTTGTTGTTTCGCGAGTTTTTTGCAGTATTCGCGAGCCGCTTGCAGCGCAACACACGAATTTACCCCAAGGTCGAGTACGGGCGCGGCCATTTTGTTTGCGTGACGTATTTCCGTTTCCGCCCGCTATGTATAATCTCGCGCAGTAAGCGCATTGCGAGTAGAGGTTCGCACGAGATCGCGCGGGAAATCTAGAGGTTCGCACGAGATCGCAAGGAAAATCTCGCGCGAACTTACTTTCACGCTCGTGAACGGGCGCCGGCCATCTTGTTTTTCATTCATTTCCTGTGTCTGGGCATGGTGTTTAATCCTCTTGGTATCTTTGCCATCCTTTGCTTGTTTTCAGTTTTTTTTTTACGATTTTGCTTCTTATCTAGCCCTCTCTTTTCCTAGCTGTATATTTTTGTCTTTTCTGCTATTTTTCTTTACTTTTGAACTACTTTTTTAAACTCTTTTCTTTTCTTCTTCCCTATCCTATTCTTTCTTAATTTTCTACTTCTTCCTACCTTACCTGCCCAGACCATGGTCAAGCCAGGCGCCGTGAAGCTGCCCAGGCACTTGAGGGCCGCAGCGGCGGCGGGGAGTAGTGCTGGACCCAGTGCCAGGACAGCATGCGGGAGATTGAGGGGGGAGCAGGTGACGCGACGGGAGATATTCAGCCCGGAGGAAGTGGGCGCGCTGGTCTACTTCGTCCAGCGCCGCCTGCCCAGGACCATCGCGGGAGGCGGCAGGATCGCGGCCGGCGGCTACAACATGCGGGAGCGCCGGAAGCGGTGGGAGAAGGTGTGCTGGGCCATATCCCACCTCTACGGGGTCCAGCACACCTACAGCCAGGTCACCCATCGCTGGACGGACCTCCTGGACCACGAGCGCGACCTGCTGGACCAGCTCGGCTTGGAGATCCCCGGGCTTGGTGAGTAGTAGTAGCCATTTAATCACTCACTACTATGATGTTTTCTCCTGCTCTGTGTTGTTGTATTGCAAATATTTGTTTTTTACATGGAGCAAGCCAATAATGCCGCTGATGACGATTACATTGTAGTTAAATTATATTTCAAAATCTTCTGTGCATTTCAGGTGCACTGCTCTCCTTCTCAGTGGCGTTGCTACTATGCTTATTTGTTTTCTATTTCGTGGTCTCATTGGCCTGAGTAACTATTATGTATGAGTGTACTTTACAGAACTGCGTAATGCTAGACACTAGGGGGCAGATTACATTTACAAGCCCCTTGCGCCACGTTTACGTTGCCTTGCGTGACGCAACAGCGGGGTAAACGTGCCGCATCCCTGCGAGTCATTTACAGCATGACGCATCTAGGGAGATGCGTCACGTTATAAAGCCATGGGCCTGCACCACAATGGGTGCGTTCCTAGTACGCAGGGTGGGCGGTCCGGCGGCTGTGCGCCTCGCAAAATTGCCTGTGTGAAATCTACAAGATTTAACGCAGGCACTTCTGCGATGCTGCTACGTCAATTCAATTCCTTATGTCTGCTCGAAGCAGGCGAAAGGACTGACACAGCATGTTAAGTATTGGGTGGCCCTGAGCATTACTGGAGTTGCATTGCGTTGGCGACGTGACTCCAGCGATGCGCCGCTCTTACGTGACGAGATGCGCCACGCAAGTGCCTACCCTTGCGCCAGGGCGCGCCGCATTGTAAATGAGGCGCATCTGCCGTGTCGCAAGGGTAGTTTTGCGTGACGCATTTGATCTGGCGCATCTCTGGAGATGCGCCAGAACGCGTAAGTAAGTATGCCCCTAAGGGGCAGAATTGCAATTACCGTCGCATCCCTGCAAAGTAGCAGGGATGCGCCTTTAATTGTGCGGCCCGCTACCACCACCAAACATGGTGCGCCGTATTTGCAATGCGGCACACCATGGGCCCAACACGTCACCGAAGCTTTACTGCTGGAGTTGCGTCGCAACGATGGCGCAGCTCCAGCAATGCTCTGGGGTACCCTATCTCCCCAATGCTGGTTCAAGCCGTACGTCTGCTTCAAGCAGGTGCAGGGTTTGTGTGACGCATCATTGTCCTAAAGGTGACTGATTGAAATTTTGTAGATTTCCCTCAGCCACTATTAGGATGTGTTCCAGCGCAGGAATGCCCTCCCTTGCGCCGGAACGCCCCCTGATGGCGCAGGGCTTTATAACGGGATGCATCTCCCAAATGCGTCACGTTGCTATAATATTATACGCCGCACCATGGCGCCCTTTTTTGTTTCGCTGCTGCGTCACAAAAGTCACGCAAGAACGGCGCAAAAGAGCCGCATGGGGCTTAAATCTGCCCCTTCCTTTGTACCCCTGACAATAAGAAAAATAGTGGCGGTGGATTGATAGTTTGACTATTTAAATGACTGGTAATGTAGCAGGCAACTGTTAGTGTTGTCACTGATCTGACTGAAATCACAATGGAGTTTGTCTGTCACTTTGCGTCTTGCCTGCGGACTGCTGCCTGCCAGTCCTAGGTGAACGTTTCAGTACTTTGTTTAGTGAGTTACGTGACTTTCGAAGTCACAGGTCCGCAAATAAATGAAAACTAACCCTAATCAATATAATTTCGCGGAAATATTTTGTTATTGTTCTTTTGAAATGTTTGATTTGGTTGACATTGACAAGCAACAATCATCCATGTTTTCTGTTCTTTCTTTCATGTTGTACGTCAGCTCCCCCCAGGGGCGAGAGGAGGACACAGGAGCAGCAGGCGGCAGATGCTGTTCAACAGGGCCAGGATCGGGCAGGCGAGGGCTCCTCTGCTGGCCCCAGTAAGTTTTCATTTTAGACTAGTACCTATTTTTCCTAGCGTTCCTCATTTGACTTTTTTCAAAATTGTCTTTGCTCTTCTTGTAGACTGTATCTAAATTCTTTTCCTGCCTCTACTATGACTCCCTGTGGTATTACTAGATTATTCTTATTAGTCTGTCTGTGTAGCTAACTAAGATTGCACGGTTGGCGAAACTCCCATGATTCTAGTCAGCAATAGCTCTATCAACTTAGTGCAGTCCTCTGGGATTGTCCATAATGTCTTTTGAAGTGTTCTATCTGGACTCATGCTTGCAAAAATTGCAAAACCTTTCGCTCAGTCACTCTAGTCTGGACCAAAAAACACAGATTGTATTTAAGTTTAAAAGCTTTATTAAAAGTAAACACATTTATTAAAATGAAGTCATAATAAAACTAAACGTTTAACTGATAATGGAAAAGTGGTTAGTGCTGACGATTAATTGAAGACATTTCTTGTGGTCGAGCCGAGCTCTCACCTGGTTTCAACTTGATCTTGTTGTTAGAAGTCCATCTTCTGTCTGTGTGGAGAAAAATGGTGCGTGTTAAAAAAACAGCCTTCATCAGTTGTGCCAAAAAGTGCAGCAAGACAACCTTCCCTGGAAAAAGGGACATTTTTTTTAACTTTAACGTAGACAGTCACAAATTACATTGTTTTCACATGTCTTCATTCCTAGACCAAAGACTAGTGAGTGCTTTATTCTAACATTCTTAAATGTACTTTGTAGGTGGAACATCTGGTGGCGGGGCCAGTGTGGAGGTGGTGGTGCTCGACACGGAGGCGGAGGGCGATTCTTCAGGGGAGGAGGCGGCGGCTGTGAGAGTTGAGACGGTGGTGGTGGCGGCCAGAGGTAAGCTCTTATATATTCCTTACTTATTGAGATTGAAGACTAGCTGGGAAGGCAAGAATATGAGATGCATAGCTGGGTGAATGATGAAGCAATGATGGGTGGAAGGACAACAGCCTGGGTGGGTGACACAGAAACTGTATGTGTCCATATACCTGGATCATGCTACTATCTGACTCTTAGATAGCATATGTGTATCTAGAGCAGGGTTACTCATAGTACGGCCCGCGGGCCGGTGGTGGCCCGGCAAGCCTTCCTTGGCGGTGCGCA
Organism: Lissotriton vulgaris; assembly: GCF_964263255.1. Taxonomy (NCBI): domain Eukaryota; kingdom Metazoa; phylum Chordata; class Amphibia; order Caudata; family Salamandridae; genus Lissotriton; species Lissotriton vulgaris. Next base: position 975,951,957 of record NC_141696.1, on the reverse strand, counting down.
GACCTTGCAGACAACCACTGCTCCCCCGGCCCCCACAGAGCAGAGGCTTTTTTGTATTTCACCTGTTAGCGCCCCTGCATCTCCACTCTGACAATCACTGCTCCCCCAGCCCCCACAGAGCAGAGTGGAGATGCAAGGCCACAAAGAGGTGAAATAGAACAAAGCCTCTGCTCTGTGGGGCCGGGCAAGCAGTGATTGTCAGGGTGGAGAAGCAGGGGCGCTACAACAAACAAAGCCTCAATAATATGTTAATGGTCTTTTAAAGACCTGTTAAGTACTTTAGTGTTGTTGTCTGTGTGTGCGCGTTGAGGAAGCAGTCTCAACCCGGGCTGAAGGCTGACACAGATAGACACACACACAGTGAGATGACAGAGGGGGAGGGAGAGGGAGGGCAGGAGGGAGAGAGAGATGGAGAGGGAGGGCAGGAGGGAGAGCAGGAGGGAGAGAGATGTATGTAAATGCTGGGTCTGGTGGCTCAGTGGATGAGGGCATCTGCTGCAGGGACCTGTGTGCAACCTCATGGTCACAAGTTATCGTTTTGCTTTAGCCCCGCCCCCTCTGACTCCGCCCCCACCCATGCGGCCCTCGGCCCCAAACTACACTGTAAATGTAGCCCCTGAGAGAAAGTTTGTGAGTACCCATGATCTAGAGAGAGTAGACGGTCAGTGGATGAACTAAGTGTAACTTTGAAGAGCATGTAACACTGCACCCGCACGTCCGTTCCAGTGTAGGAAAGGCAAGGAAAAGAACTTTTAATTTTGTCCAAATACTACCATCAATAGTAGCAGTAGTTTGTATTGCAAGCACTGCATAGATCCGGTTATTACGTTGGCCACTCCCTACCTCTCTTAATAAGTTTAGTAGTACTCAGTCATTCATGTGTGGATGTATCACTGGTCACTCAATAAAAAGCAAAGCACCTAAAGTCATCCCATATATAAGCAAAAACATCCCATGTGAAGTGATAGATAATCAGATTATTTATCTTCTTCAATTTTCCATTTCTAGTACTCATTTCCACTGTAGGGTGAAAGTTAAATTAATTAAGCAGTAGCCCTTGAGTTGTAACAGAGTATTCTCAGTGCCACCCGTAATAGAAAAGTAAGAGCTTCACCACCTGCATGTACTGGACGGGTACAGTAACGCAACGCAAGTCTAGGTCACTCCTCATGGCGTGCGTCTCTTTTTCTCGGGTGCAAGTTTACTGCGCTGGCATTATGCCGGCTTGCAGAGGATAACGTACCAATTTTCCAAAACAAGAGACAAGAAGAAGAATAAGACTGGTGTACTTTCATAGTCGACTCCAATGGAAGTCCATAGTGCTCGTAGAATTTGTTCCTTAAACTCCCACTAATGTTAGAGCAAGGATGAAGAAGTGTGAGGTTAGATAGATACTGGCCTCAATAGTTATGTAATGCGTTTGCAAGTTGCTAGTTGTAGTGCAACACAAATTTCTGCTGAATGATTGAGTTAATCTTAAAGAGCATTGGTTACAGACTATGTCTTTCTTTCTTCATATAGGTTCTCCTTCCAAACGAACAAGGAGGAAGGAGCTGGCTAGAGCGGCCCGGCAACGGAGGATCGATGCCACTGTGGCCGAATATCGGCGGCTGGTGGCCCTGGAGGACGAAGAAAGTGTGCAGTCGACCACAACAACTACGTCGTCTGCATCGGCCTCCATTCCCCCACGGGCTGCCAGTGCCACCCAGCACAGTGGTCCACCCAGACTGAGCCGGGCTGCCAAAGCCAAACGCCACCGCCGAGTAGCAAGGACAACAGCTACAGCTTCCTCTCACTGCCTTCAAAAGATGGGATACAAACAAACTCAGGGCGCTCCTCTTAATATCAGGGAAATGTGTAACCTATATTCTTAGTCAGATTTGGTGCATCTAGAGGAAGGGCGTGTATCCAACACCCCTGTCTTTCTGTAACAAAGAGAAATAGAGCAGTACTATATGCCCCTGAGCACACAATAATATTATAATCAGTATATCCAGTTGTCCTTGTGCTTCCAATCAATCAGTAAACCACAAATAATATAGAAATTGTCCTCAGATTGTCCTTCAGAGTTTTATTCCAAATGTTCCAAGTAGATCAAGTTCCAATATATATTTCTTCAGTACATCAATTCAAATGGTGAAGGTAAGGTTGCCAACACGTGTTTCGTCGTGTGTACATTCCACACATAGACTTCCTCAAGGCTTGAAGCAATATATTTGCAATCCTCTCTAAACTTCTGTTCTCCAATCCAGCAAAATTACGACCAATGTCCACTCTCTTGTGGTGATTCCTTCACCTGAAATATCTTATCATCTCTGTCACAGTCGTTCCACTCCAATACTGTAGATCTCTGTGTACTGGGGCGCTATGTATCAAAAAAGTTCCGCCCGGTCCCCAGACAAATCCGTACCATTCAATAATATCAATTACGTGGGCCAAATCTAAGTAATCAAGGACCGAGGGTAGTCTGAATTAGTGGAACCTCATCACCGTCCCGACCCGTAGTTCAGCGGCAAGTGTCCTCGCTGTACTCCGGCGTTAGCGGGACGGTGATGAGGTTCCACTAATTCAGACTACCCTCGGTCCTTGTAAATGCCCAAACGTTTTCAACACTAAGTGCCTCTCACAGACTAAGTGAAGTGAATCCAAGAGTCCTAGGACTTTAGTAGTACTACCTTCAGTCTCTCGTCTCTCCTACTAATACTCCATTATACCCCCAAACCACCAAACGCTTATCTTACCTGTAATTTGTGTTTGAAAGTAGGGCTAGACCCAGGGCTGGCTCCACGGGAAACAGCGAATAAGGTTGGCAATCTTGGTCCGATAACATTTCCTCATAGCGGTGGTACTAGTGGTGTGACACAGTGGCAGTTGCATGCCTATGAAAAAAAAGAAAATGAAATCTGGTTTGTCCTCCTGACCAATTCAACGGTACAACTGAGAATATAGCAGGTGACAGAAGTACAGTAGAACAGTGCCACATTGTAGCCTAACAAATGGTAAAGTATAACTACTAATTCGGTTGAAGTTCTTTCACATTAGCAATGGTTCTTTGTCAAGCAGAGTAAGAATATATCCTCGGATTTCTTCACCAGCCTGTTGCTATCACCTTATCCTCCCCTGCAAGTGTGTGGATTTATTGCTGTAATTTAGTCACACATCAATCAAAACCACACAGCCCGGGGGAAGAGGGTTAGGGTTTGAAAAATGGATGGGTACGGGGGTTTTTGGGAAAGGTTTTGGGAGACAAGAAAAAATAGCACAGCATAGACAAACAATTGTGAACATAAACAAATCTTTGGGTACAAACCTATCCATCAATCTTTGAAAGTGCATGCACTACTGCATGCATGTCAGTGAAAAGTAAGTAGTACTTTCGACAACTGTGGAAGAAAGAATGCGACAGTACAGGGCCTGTGTGGAATTATTGATAACGATATTCAACATAAGGTCTCTGTAGCCAGATACCCGAGAGCCTTGCTGGTCACTATAAATCCATTCACAACAACACTCAGTGGGGTTGGTCTGGAAGGTATAGTAGATAGAAAAGGAGAAATTGCTTTTTTTCTAGGTGTCCCCTCACTCACCAGGGTTGCCCCTTGGTGACATGCTTCATCATTGGGGCCATCCCAGTCCTCTACGGCCTGGGGCGTGCTGCGACTTGCGAATTACGTAGGAGCACTTACAAATGACTATGTGTGGTGCAGATGTGATAGTGGAGTGGAGTAAGTGATGTGTTAAGGGATCAATTTAGAAGCAGAGAGAGATCCAAGAAATGCAGTCACAGTCAGAGAAAAAGGCAAGGGATACTGTATCTATGTGGTTGTAGTGGTCCTGTTGGAAGTGGTAAGTAAGTTGCCTGCAGAAAAAAAATCCTCTTATTAGCTGCACTCCTCCATTGCAGCCGACGCTTCGTCCATCGATGTTGGTCACCAGAAGACACCCTGTAAAAAAAAGCACAGCATAGACAAACAACTGAACATAAACAATTCTTTGGGTACAAACCTATCCATCAATCTTTGAAAGTGCATGCACTACTGCATGCATGTCAGTGAAAAGTAAGTAGTACTTTCGACAACTGTGGAAGAAAGAATGCGACAGTACAGGGCCTGTGTGGAATTATTGATAACGATATTCAACATAAGGTCTCTGTAGCCAGATACCCGAGAGCCTTGCTGGTCACTATAAATCCATTCACAACAACACTCAGTGGGGTTGGTCTGGAAGGTATAGTAGATAGAAAAGGAGAAATTGCTTTTTTTCTAGGTGTCCCCTCACTCACCAGGGTTGCCCCTTGGTGACATGCTTCGTCATTGGGGCCATCCCAGTCCTCTACGGCCTGGGGCGTGCTGCGACTTGCGAATTACGTAGGAGCACTTACAAATGACTATGTGTGGTGCAGATGTGATAGTGGAGTGGAGTAAGTGATGTGTTAAGGGATCAATTTAGAAGCAGAGAGAGATCCAAGAAATGCAGTCACAGTCAGAGAAAAAGGCAAGGGATACTGTATCTATGTGGTTGTAGTGGTCCTGTTGGAAGTGGTAAGTAAGTTGCCTGCAGAAAAAAAATCCTCTTATTAGCGGCACTCCTCCATTGCAGCAGACGCTTCGTCCATCGATGTTGGTCACCAGAAGACACCCTGTAAAAAAAAGCACAGCATAGACAAACAACTGAACATAAACAATTCTTTGGGTACAAACCTATCCATCAATCTTTGAAAGTGCATGCACTACTGCATGCATGTCAGTGAAAAGTAAGTAGTACTTTCGACAACTGTGGAAGAAAGAATGCGACAGTACAGGGCCTGTGTGGAATTATTGATAACGATATTCAACATAAGGTCTCTGTAGCCAGATACCCGAGAGCCTTGCTGGTCACTATAAATCCATTCACAACAACACTCAGTGGGGTTGGTCTGGAAGGTATAGTAGATAGAAAAGGAGAAATTGCTTTTTTTCTAGGTGTCCCCTCACTCACCAGGGTTGCCCCTTGGTGACATGCTTCATCATTGGGGCCATCCCAGTCCTCTACGGCCTGGGGCGTGCTGCGACTTGCGAATTACGTAGGAGCACTTACAAATGACTATGTGTGGTGCAGATGTGATAGTGGAGTGGAGTAAGTGATGTGTTAAGGGATCAATTTAGAAGCAGAGAGAGATCCAAGAAATGCAGTCACAGTCAGAGAAAAAGGCAAGGGATACTGTATCTATGTGGCTGTAGTGGTCCTGTTGGAAGTGGTAAGTAAGTTGCCTGCAGAAAAAAAATCCTCTTATTAGCGGCACTCCTCCATTGCAGCCGACGCTTCGTCCATCGATGTTGGTCACCAGAAGACACCCTGTAAAAAAAAGCACAGCATAGACAAACAACTGAACATAAACAATTCTTTGGGTACAAACCTATCCATCAATCTTTGAAAGTGCATGCACTACTGCATGCATGTCAGTGAAAAGTAAGTAGTACTTTCGACAACTGTGGAAGAAAGAATGCGACAGTACAGGGCCTGTGTGGAATTATTGATAACGATATTCAACATAAGGTCTCTGTAGCCAGATACCCGAGAGCCTTGCTGGTCACTATAAATCCATTCACAACAACACTCAGTGGGGTTGGTCTGGAAGGTATAGTAGATAGAAAAGGAGAAATTGCGTTTTTTCTAGGTGTCCCCTCACTCACCAGGGTTGCCCCTTGGTGACATGCTTCATCATTGGGGCCATCCCAGTCCTCTACGGCCTGGGGCGTGCTGCGACTTGCGAATTACGTAGGAGCACTTACAAATGACTATGTGTGGTGCAGATGTGATAGTGGAGTGGAGTAAGTGATGTGTTAAGGGATCAATTTAGAAGCAGAGAGAGATCCAAGAAATGCAGTCACAGTCAGAGAAAAAGGCAAGGGATACTGTATCTATGTGGCTGTAGTGGTCCTGTTGGAAGTGGTAAGTAAGTTGCCTGCAGAAAAAAAATCCTCTTATTAGCGGCACTCCTCCATTGCAGCCGACGCTTCGTCCATCGATGTTAGTCACCAGAAGACACCCTGTCCACTGCCTGCCTGATGCTGAATTGTGGCTCGCTACTGTGAAGCCTGACTCCATCCTTTTTTCCCCATTGCAGAGACTGAAACCCGGCCTGTAATTATTCAACGAAAAACAGGAAGTGATATAATATTACAACACCACTGATAAATAAATATAAGGTATGTAGGCTGTGGAGTGCAAAAAGTCACAATTTGATTTTCCTAGTAGACAGTACAATATTTTTGAAAGTGCGTACTCTGTCTGAGTCACCTTTTGAAGGATAAATACGTATGGGCAAATTAATGTAGCAGATCTTTCCCCTCAAGCTAGGTGTACTGTAAACTGTGTTTTAGAACAAAATTAGATCTTCCTAGCAGTGCTCCCACCCAGACCCTTACTAAAGCCAGTCGGAAAAATGTAGAAGACCCCCAATCAAATCTCAAAAAACGAGGCCTAGCAGAAAACTGGTGACAAAACTTACTTTGAAAGTAAAAGTAGGCCGAAGTACCCCCTTCCTAATTACCCCTTACCCACCGTGGATTGCATTCAAACCACTTGCAAGCAACCAAGCAAAATTAGCCATAGCCAGCATCGCTCCAAGACTCGAAATCCCCCCCACTCAAACACATGCAATAGAAATACTGCTAACCCTAACGAACCCTAAGTTAAGAATAGTGGCAAAGGCTTTCTTTAACTATGCCAAATCCCCCCTTTCCCACCATGGATTTTCTTCAAATGACTTGCAACCAAAATTACACATTCTCACGAGTGCTCTAAGAGAGAACACCCCGAAACACATGCAATCCTGCTGCTAGGGCTAACCCTAACGAACCCTAAGTTACAAAAAGTGCCAAAAGGCTTTTCCGCGAGGATTTTGTCCCAACCACTTCTACCCGGTATTAGACCTTCCCAGAAATGCCCCAAGACCCGCCAACCCAACCCACCCACCAAGAAGCATAACACCCCCAAACAGGCCAAAAGCAAAATCTCATACTTGCAATATTTCTCGGCCTTCGGTCCAAACGCGCTGCGTAGCTAGGCCATAAGTCGGGGTTGCCACGACGGATTTCCTGAAAAGCAAATGCAATCAAGATTAGAGTGTCCCAGCAGTGCTCCCAGACCACGAAACTCACCCACAAACACCAGGAAGCCCCCCAAACAGGCCCCCGAAAACGCTACATTGAGCAAAATGTCAGAAATAGCCAAAAAAAAATCGGCCTGGATTTTGTCCCAACCACTTCTACCCGGTATTAGACCTTCCCAGGAATGCCCCAAGACACGCCAACCCACCCGCCAAGAAGCATAACACCCCCAAACAGGCCAAAAGCAAAATCTCATACTTGCAATATTTCTCGGCCTTCGGTCCAAACGCGCTGCGTAGCTAGGCCATAAGTCGGGGTTGCCACGACGGATTTCCTGAAAAGCAAATGCAATCAAGATTAGAGTGTCCCAGCAGTGCTCCCAGACCACGAAACTCACCCACAAACACCAGGAAGCCCCCCAAACAGGCCCCCGAAAACGCTACATTGAGCAAAATGTCAGAAATAGCCAAAAAAAAATCGGCCTGGATTTTGTCCCAACCACTTCTACCTGGTATTAGACCTTCCCAGGAATGCCCCAAGACACGCCAACCCACCCGCCAAGAAGCATAACACCCCCAAACAGGCCAAAAGCAAAATCTCATACTTGCAATATTTCTCGGCCTTCGGTCCAAACGCGCTGCGTAGCTAGGCCATAAGTCGGGGTTGCCACGACGGATTTCCTGAAAAGCAAATGCAATCAAGATTAGAGTGTCCCAGCAGTGCTCCCAGACCACGAAACTCACCCACAAACAGACGGAACCCCCCCTAAGAGCACCTCAAAGGCAAGCAAGTCATCAAAAACACAAAAAGATTTCCGCCTGGGATTTGGTCCAAAACACTTTTACCCGGTATTAGAGCTTCCCAGCAATGGCCCCAGAGCTGTCAACCCAGGAGAAAACGAGTAGAAGACCCCCAAACAGCCAAAGAGCAAAAGTACAAAAATGGGGACAATCAATTTTTCACAAATTTCCCAAATCACTCCTAACTCCCCTCTGCCACCATGGATTTGCTTCAAACCTCTTGCAAAGTAAAGTATGTATAGCCAGCAGTGCGCCCAGACCCCGAAACCCACCCACAAACACTAGGAAGCCCACCAAACAGGCCCCCAAAAACGCTACATTGAGCAAAATGTCAGAAATAGCCAACAAAAAAATCGGCCTGGATTTTGTCCCAACCACTTCTACCCGGTATTAGATCTTCCCAGGAATGCCCCAAGACCCGCCAACCCACCCGCCAAGAAGCATAACACCCCCAAACAGGCCAAAAGCAAAATCTCATACTTGCAATATTTCTCGGCCTTCGGTCCAAACGCGCTGCGTAGCTAGGCCATAAGTCGGGGTTGCCACCACGGATTTCCTGAAAAGCAAATGCAATCAAGATTAGAGTGTCCCAGCAGTGCTCCCAGACCCCGAAACTCACCCACAAACACCAGGAAGCCCCCCAAACAGGCCCCGAAAACGCTACATTGAGCAAAATGTCAGAAATAGCCAAAAAAAAATCGGCCTGGATTTTGTCCCAACCACTTCTACCCGGTATTAGACCTTCCCAGGAATGCCCCAAGACCCGCCAACCCACCCGCCAAGAAGCATAACACCCCCAAACAGGCCAAAAGCAAAATCTCATACTTGCAATATTTCTCGGCCTTCGGTCCAAACGCGCTGCGTAGCTAGGCCATAAGTCGGGGTTGCCACGACGGATTTCCTGAAAAGCAAATGCAATCAAGATTAGAGTGTCCCAGCAATGCTCCCAGACCACGAAACTCACCCACAAACAGACGGAACCTTCCCTAAGAGCACCTAAAAGGCAAGCAAGTCATCAAAAACACAAAAAAATTTCTTCCTGGGATTTGGTCCAAACCACTTTTATCCGGTATTAGAGCTTCCCAACAATGGTCCCAGAGCCGTCAACTCACCTGAAAAGAGGTACAACAACACCCCCACAAGTGCTGAGTCTTTCTTCATTGGGCGTAAACCAGCCCTCTGGTTTGATGGAAATAGGAGTCTGGAGGAGGAGGATAGAGGAGCATGTTCTTCTGAACTTGTGAACCTGAGGAATGCAGACTGCGGCAACTTCAAATCAATTAGCAAACCAGTGAAGACAGTTCTGCTGATGGGCTTGATTTTGTGATTATCTGATTAAAGTTTGAAATATATTAACTGTGCACAACAAAGAAAGACAGACACACAGGAATAAAAGTGAATAGGGACGAAAAAGAAAGTTATTGATTCGTTGTCTCATTTTCAGGGCTCGGTATCACGGTCCAGGAATAAGAATAAGGCTTCGTCATCATACTCTGCGAATTCAGGCAGGGTGAGCTCAGTGTCACCTGACAGAGTAGAAATTCCCTCATCTATGTTGCTGGCCACCTCCTCTTCATCCGGCACGCTCTCTCGTACTCTGAAATCTGGTGGTATGAGGTGCTGATTCATCTTGATCATTGTTAACCTCTCCACATTTTTGGGCGAGAGGCGGCTCCGTTTGGGAGTTACAATGCCACCAGCAGCACTGAAAACCCGTTCAGAAGACACGCTTGCGAGTGGGCAAGACAAGTAGTTTAAAGCCAGGTAGGTGAGCTGTGGCCACAATTCTTTTTTCCCATGCCAATACGCCAATGGGTCAGAATTAACATAGACCTCTGTTGAGTCATTCAGATAGTCCTTCACCATCGACTCAAGGTCCTCATCCAAGGTTCCTCCACTTTGCTTAGCTCTTGCTGTGCCTCTGACCTTTTGAGAACCAAACCCACGCAAAGCTAGCCAATCCTCTTCAGCCTCCAATGTTTCTGTTGTGTTTCGTGCAGATGATCCGGTTGCCGGTGTCTTTAACGGCTGAGAGGTCACTTGTGCCACAGCCACAGGTGCAGAAGTGGATTGTTTTGACTGGGGATGGCCTGCTGATGTACTGCCATTTCCTTCAATTTCCAGCCATTCTGTTTCAAACCTCTTGGCTGACAAGGCTAGCCAACGTTTGTACTTTGGAACATGTTCATCATCAAAAGGAAAGAATGCTTGGCCTGCCAGTGCCTTTTTGTAGCGTGGATCCAGAATAGTAGCACAAATGTAATGCTGTTCTGAGTGGATCTTTTTAAGACGTTCATCACCTTGTAGGAGCTCTAATAATTGCTCAGCCAGAAGCAAAGAGTCTTGGTTTTTGTCATCTTTTTCAAACACAGAACACACCTCCTTCAGTTGGTCCTCCAGCATGTACAACAATGGGATAGCTTTTCCCAAATTAGAGTCCTCCTTGCTGACTGCACGCGTGAAGAACTCAAAAGGACGAAGCATGCGTCTCAGGCTTTGAACTATGTTCCATTGCGGCCCACCCATCCTCAGCTCCTCTGTACCCTCTGTAAGGAAATATTGATCGAGTTCCGTATACTGCTCATACAGACGCTCAAGCATGTAGAAGGTTGAGTTCCAACGTGTTACCACCTCATCGATGAGTGCTTTCACTGGCATTTTACGTTGATATAGCAGGCTCCTCAGCTGCTTCCGGGCCTTAAAAGAATGGCTGAAATGCTTGCACATTTTTCGGCAGGTGTCCAATACACTGTACGCTGCACTGGCTTTATTAGCCAAGAATTTTTGGACAACCAGGTTTATACAGTGCGCCAAACACGGCACTCTGAAATAGTAACCGTCCCTCATGGCCTTAACTATATTGGCGCCATTGTCCGTGGAAACATAACCAACCCGGCGTTTTAGTGGGGACAGCCAGTTAAGGACCTTTGTGTTAAAGACATCCAAAATGTTTTCTGCTGTGTGACGTTTCTCCAAACCAAACATGGCTAGTGTTGCATGTTTCCGAGCAGCTTTAAAAACAATGTCCGTGTCAACACCTGTGTTTAGCTTTGCTTTAGCCCCTGAAAAAGAGACCCAGTGTGCAGTGATGCACATGTAATCAGCGCCTGCGCCACTGGTGCACATGTCTGTTGTCAGATGTATAGTGTGAACAGCACTCTTCTGCAAAGCTGCTCCAATCACCTTCAGAGCATCTTCATGTAGTGCTGGAACCGCAACTCGGGCAAAATAGAACCGGCTAGGAACCTTCCATTTAGGGCAGAGCGCTGCCACTAATTCTAGAAAACCAACCCCTTCTACAAAAGAAAAAGGGAGAAGGTCCAGAGCTAGCATTTTAGCCAGCTTAGTGTTATACAGACGCGTCATTGGGTGGTTGCGTTCATATTGCGCTTCTGTAAACAACATCTTTTTAATGTTGCCCTGGACCAAGGATTTACGGGATGATGATGATATCTTCGACCCAGTTACGCTCGCTGATTAACTTTTCCGCATTGATGTCTCACTCTCTCCCACACTCTTAGTGTGGCTCACATGGGGTGTGCTGCTGACAGGGGTACTGGGTGTAAGTGAAGTGTTTGAATCGTCTTCTTCCTCCTCGTCATCATCAGATGAAAAATCAACGTTTTGATTACGTGCAATTCTGGCTTGCATAAACGCCTCTAGGTGCGGAAGCCATTGGACAGGGTGCGCTCTCTTAAGATGACCTCTCTGGCCTCCGGTACCATAGTTAGAACCAAGCTTACCACGACCAACTCGAACCTTACAAAGGCTACAAATGGCTATGTTTTCAATTTTTGGGCAAACACTAAAGAAGTCCCAAACTGGAGACTTGAAATGTCTTTGGGGGCCGGAGGAGGCGGCGATACTGGTGGTGGTGGTCCTGCTGCTAATGCCAGATGAAGTGGAGGATGTGGATTGCCGAACTTCAGTACGTTTTGCACTTTCACCACCACGAATTGAGGTCGAGGACGAGGTGGGTACCTTCTTGCGAGGAAGAAATATGGAAGCGGTAGGTTTTGGTGTACTACTTAACTCCAAATCTAATGATTCCATTTCCATTGCCTCCTCGCCGACATCATCATCACGCTCAGCAGCTTCTCGGGATAGGGTCAAAATGTCTCTTTGCTGCATGCCCGGTGGGGCTGCAGTGACCTTTGTGATGACTGGCTCGTCGTCATCGTGAGAGGCTTCATCACCAGCAGTATCTGTCACTTCTTGTTGAGCCTCATCACACTCCATAGGTATGAGTTTTTCGACGACCTTCCTTTTACGCTTAGGTACCGGTGTCAGATCATGGTGTGCCTCACTGTCAGACCGCAGTTGTGGTTCCCAAGACAGATCACTTGCATCAGAACGAGGTGGGCTTGAAGAAGATGTAGACACCCCCCTTGATCTTTTCCTTGCTAGGGATGTGGAAGACAATGAATGATCATCAGGAGGAGTGGCTTCCAATGATACCTCGGCTTCATTGTCGATTTCCTGATGTGCCCCTACTTCGGGAGGAACAACTATTGTGGGCACTTGTGAACCTCCATGCACCTTTGCTTGCGCATCTCCTTTTGCTGCCTCTCCTTCCACATGTACTTGGGCATGTACTTGCACATGGTGTTGTTGTTGCGGCTGTGGTTGTTCAACACTTGTCAGATGAGTTACAACAACCTGTGTTGATTCAGGGACATTGCTGCTACTTTCTTGCGATGAGCCAACATCACTGGTCGATGGTGATTGGAGAAGTACACTGACTGCCTCTGAAGCACTCAAGGGCTTTGACTTAAGTTGGCGTGGTGGTGGAGGCACTGAACCCAATGGAGCAGGGGTGCTGCTCCCAGCTTGGTCCCCAGCAGATCCTGCTGCTGCAGGCGTACTTTTTTTTTTTCTCCCAAAAAACGTGGCGGGTGGCACACCAGCCTCCTTGGTAACTTGCTTCTTCTGCTCCTTACTAGCAACTTTCTTGCTAGAGGAGCTACGGAGACCTTTTTTTGGGGCCATCTTCTTCAGAGCAGGTCAGACAGCAGGCCGCAGTTGCACGAATTGTAGAGTTGTCTGAGGCCAGACGTGACGTCGCGTGACGTTATGCTGCACACACACACCGCTGCAGGACTTCTTCCTGGCACTGGTGGTTCTCTTGAGTCTTGTGCACCTAAAAAAAATGGAAGACAGAGGAACATCAGTTCAGTTATACAGCACAAAAAAATCGAAAAACACTGCAAAATCAGCACAATCCCAATCCATCCATGCCCTCCATAATGTTTAAATTCAAGACAACCCACAGAAAGACTAGGCCCATGCAAGACTCACTACCCCTGGGCATAAATAAAGGTTGAAAAGTAGGCAAAATGGTTGCAGGCCTAACAACAAAGCCTGCATTCAAAATGGCCACTTGCCTGCCAGCACATGGCCAGTGCCTGTAGCTGCACTCAAAATGGCCACCAGCCACATGGCCTGTCCCTCCCCATGAACACCCCCAAAAATCGAAAAACACTTCAAAATCAGCACAATCCCATTCCATCCATGCCCTCCATGATGTTTAAGTTCAAGTCATAAATCTAAGTAGAGAGACCACTATTAGATTAGGTCCTTATCTAAACAAGTAAACACGCTGTACTTCTAAACATTGAGGAACCACTGTGAGATTAGGTTCTTACCCAAATAAATACAAATACTGTTCCTCTAAACATTTTTTAGAAATACAGACCTAAAAACAGAAGGGAAGCGCCATATCCGGTACGCCCGTCTGCACAAATAATAAGGATTGTGCCAGACCCGCATTGGACTAAATTTTTAAAGAGACATATTGTGAAATAAAAGCGCTTGATCAGATATTAAGGTAAATAATTTCGGCGCTAAACTAATCTAACAATAACATGAAAAACTAAGGCATACCCTTATATTCACAATTATATCCCTCCCAATTACAGAAAGGAGGAAACAAGCTTGATGACTACACAGGCATAAAACGGTGGATTACTACAGATTGTGTAGACCGCCACGAGTAACAGAACCCTCAGGGTCAGTGCATATATATTATTTTGTGTGAATGAATTCAGTGTGGTACATTGTGGATATTGAGTAAGAGAATGTGGACAACACTAACCAGAAGGTTAAAGCTTATTATATTGAACAACTGGAATATTGTTTATAGAATATCTTGCTATATATAGGTCTCTTTCCCCCTTTTCTTAGTTGAATGATGGTTTAAAATATCGTGCAATGTTACATAAAACTGCCCTCCCGAGAAAAAAATTATTTGAAAAAATGTGGACAGACAAGATGACGCACAGAACAAGGGTGGATACCTTATGAATAGAAATAGCCAGCGGGTGGTTTTTGAATAAATGTTTATAATCAAGGTAAACCAACCGAAGGTTTTAGGGCTCATTAAGGTGACCGTATTGTCCGTATCCGCATCTACATGAAATGTTTTGGGAACAAACTTTTGTAATAGTCAATCAACCCCAAGTGTGAACAAACAATACATAAAGTAATGTGAAAATATGTGGTTTTTTCACAAGAAACTCATATGTTATTATAACAGTCGCATTGCATTGTATCTTTATGCATTAGGTCTGACATCTTCATGTGTGGAGAATAAAAATAGAAATTGTCCTGAGGAAGGAAGCCTTTATCAATTGTTGCTTCCGAAACGCGTCGACGCAAACCCATAAGTCATATTAGCGTTGCCAACAATGAACCCAGTCTAAAGGAATAATATTCCTCTTGTTGTTGTCAAACTATGCTCCGAAATGAAATGAAAAAGACAGATAGGAGTGTCTTTCTAGATTAATTTTCTCCACGTCCACATTAGGTGGTTTTTAATTTGTGTTTCAATCTGTGTTCGTATTTGTGTATTCCTGCGCTATATATGCTTTTTAATTGATTTTCATGGTTATCTTGTGCAACTAAAGCTTTTAATAAATTGTATACTTTTTAAAAAAAAGATTTTGTTCAGGCATATTCCTTCTTGGTAAGTGTTCTCCAGTTCCACATAACGAATGGTGTGATTGATGATTGACAAGTGTGAGTCCTGATTTAGGAGCAGGAAGCAATACACCCCATTGGGAAAACTCTTTTGTTTTACTTTAAGTTCAAGACAACCCACAGAAAGACTAGGCCCATGCAAGACTCACTACCCCTGGGCATAAATAAAGGTTGAAAAGTAGGCAAAATGGTTGGAGGCCTAACAACAAAGCCTGCATTCAAAATGGCCACTTGCCTGCCAGCACATGGCCAGTGCCTGTAGCTGCACTCAAAATGGCCACCAGCCACATGGCCTGTCCCTCCCCATGAACACCCCCAAAAATCGAAAAACACTGCAAAATCAGCACAATCCCATTCCATCCATGCCCTCCATGATGTTTAAGTTCAAGACAACCCACAGAAAGACTAGGCCCATGCAAGACCCACTACCCCTGGGCATAAATAAAGGTTGAAAAGTAGGCAAAATGGTTGGAGGCCTAACAACAAAGCCTGCATTCAAAATGGCCACTTGCCTCCCAGCACATGGCCAGTGCCTGTAGCTGCACTCAAAATGGCCACCAGCCACATGGCCAATCCCTCCCCATGAACACCCCCAAAAATCGAAAAACACTGCAAAATCAGCACAATCCCATTCCATCCATGCCCTCCATGATGTTTAAGTTCAAGACAACCCACAGAAAGACTAGGCCCATGCAAGACTCACTACCCCTGGGCATAAATAAAGGTTGAAAAGTAGGCAAAATGGTTGGAGGCCTAAGAACAAAGACTGCATTCAAAATGGCCACTTGCCTGCCAGCACATGGCCAGTGCCTGTAGCTGCACTCAAAATGGACACCAGCCACATGGCCTGTCCCTCCCCATGAACACCCCCAAAAATCGAAAAACACTGCAAAATCAGCACAATCCCAATCCATCCATGCCCTCCATGATGTTTAATTTCAAGACAACCCACAGAAAGACTGGGCCCATGCAAGACTCACTACCCCTGGGCATAAATAAAGGTTGAAAAGTAGGCAAAATGGTTGCAGGCCTAACAACAAAGCCTGCATTCAAAATGGCCACTTGCCTGCCAGCACATGGCCAGTGCCTGTAGCTGCACTCAAAATGGCCACCAGCCACATGGCCTGTCCCTCCCCATGAACACCCCCAAAAATCGAAAAACACTGCAAAATCAGCACAATCCCATTCCATCCATGCCCTCCATGATGTTTAAGTTCAAGACAACCCACAGAAAGACTAGGCCCATGCAAGACTCACTACCCCTGGGCATAAATAAAGCTTGAAAAGTAGGCAAAATGGTTGCAGGCCTAACAACAAAGC
The DNA here is from genome assembly GCF_964263255.1 of Lissotriton vulgaris. Taxonomy (NCBI): domain Eukaryota; kingdom Metazoa; phylum Chordata; class Amphibia; order Caudata; family Salamandridae; genus Lissotriton; species Lissotriton vulgaris. The sequence goes on along the minus strand of NC_141696.1, from coordinate 975,935,768 downwards.
CTGCATTCAAAATGGCCACTTGCCTGCCAGCACATGGCCAGTGCCTGTAGCTGCACTCAAAATGGCCACCAGCCACATGGCCTGTCCCTCCCCATGAACACCCCCAAAAATCGAAAAACACTGCAAAATCAGCACAATCCCATTTCATCCATGCCCTCCATGATGTTTAAGTTCAAGACAACCCACAGAAAGACTAGGCCCATGCAAGACTCACTACCCCTGGGCATAAATAAAGGTTGAAAAGTAGGCAAAATGGTTGGAGGCCTAACAACAAAGCCTGCATTCAAAATGGCCACTTGCCTGCCAGCACATGGCCAGTGCCTGTAGCTGCACTCAAAATGGCCACCAGCCACATGGCCTGTCCCTCCCCATGAACACCCCCAAAAATCGAAAAACACTGCAAAATCAGCACAATCCCAATCCATCCATGCCCTCCATGATGTTTAAATTCAAGACAACCCACAGAAAGACTAGGCCCATGCAAGACTCACTACCCCTGGGCATAAATAAAGGTTGAAAAGTAGGCAAAATGGTTGCAGGCCTAACAACAAAGCCTGCATTCAAAATGGCCACTTGCCTGCCAGCACATGGCCAGTGCCTGTAGCTGCACTCAAAATGGCCACCAGCCACATGGCCTGTCCCTCCCCATGAACACCCCCAAAAATCAGCACAATCCCATTCCATCCATGCCCTCCATGATGTTTAAGTTCAAGACAGCCCACCGAAAGACTAGGCCCATGCTAGACTCAAATACCCCTGGTGAAAAGGCCACAAGTACAGCCCCAAAAAACGAAAATCACTAAAATATCACCACAATCCAATGCCATCCATGCCCTCCATGATGTTTACATTAAAGAGACCCCACAGAAAGACTCAGTCCATGCACCACTCACTACCCCTGGGCTAAAGGCCCCAACAGCAGCCAAAAAAATCGAAAAACACACTAAAATCAGCACAATCCCATGCCATCCATGCCCTCCATGATGTTCACATTAAAGAGACCCCTCAGAAAGACTCAGTCCACCCACCACAGAGTACCCCTGGGCAAAAGGCCCCAAAACAGCCCAAAAATCGAAAATTCCAAAATTTTAGTTGCAGCAACTGTAATGCCCCAAACAAACTTACTTGTAAAATTTCTAATCCAACAATGATCCAAAGAAAGTCAAAAAGGCCTCAAATCCAAATATCCAGCAGCAACCACAAAAAGTAATCCTTCCAGCTCCAGATCCAAATGAAAAGTGACCAGGAGATGGACAAAGCACTGGGAGGAGCCTGCTGGACAGGAACAGGAAGTTGAAGACTGTGGGGCACTTCCTTCCTCCCACCCCCCTCCCCCCCTCCCCAAAATGGACTCCTCGCTAAAAAAGTGCAGGCAAATGTCAACCTAAGGAGTTATTCAGATAAAAATCATCATTTCAAGAAGGTTTATGCTGCTTGCTGGTGGATTTCTTGTGCAGAATTGCAAATTTTATATTTTCGTTTGTGCGAGATTCTTGCTGCTCGCCGCATCTCAAATCTCGCAATTGCGAAGTACCGCGAGACGTGATCTCGCTGTACTCTCGTTGACAAACTCTCGCTCGCAAGCCGCAATGACGTAATCGCGCTCGCCAAATCCCGCGGGATCACACAGCAAGATCCAAAATGGCGCAGCACTCGCAAACTATCGAGAAAAACAACCCGGCAAACGATGATAAACGCCGCGCGCCGCAAAAATTGTATCACCAACGCCGCGCGCCGCAAAAAAAATCCGCTGCGTGCGAATTTGCGGATTTTGCGAGAAATTCGCAAATCTCGCGGATTGCGAATTTCCCGAAAATCCGCAAAATCCGCGAGCGTAACGGATTTTCCGCCCATGCTTAATTAATATCTTTCACAGGTTTATACAAGTTTAGCTGTGATGTCAATCCCTATAAAAATCATATTCCTCCAACTCCCACCTTTGGTGGCTTTTTTGGCCCAATAAACAGGAAATTGATTTGTAATCCATGAAACTGTAACTCTGTTACAAAAAATATTTGTTGGCTTAAAAGTGAGTTCACTGTACTACCAAACACTGGTGGGGCCCTTGGTATTGCAGAGTAGTTTACTCTCTACATGTAGCAAAGAAATTATGGGCTACGCTCTTGCAAAGATATAACTACTTCCCAACAAAATCAGCTCAATTCAAAACATCTCTACATATGTATTTTAGGAATTATTAGTGAGGTAAGAGGTACAGATGCTTCAGTTCCCTCCTTCCTGGCAATGCATGATAAGATGGACAAACATAGTCACTGTCATACTGAATTATATATTCAGGAACAAATCCAACCAGACTTCCTGTACCCCAGTTAGGAGAGTGAACTAATTCTGTATCAGTAGTTAAAGGTGAGCAAGTTTTCTTATTTATTCTAAACTATTGAGGGCATCGTTTTTCTTTCTGTTTCTTAGTTGAAGCAGGAATCTATAAGCTGGCCTACATTGTCTAATATTATAACAATTCTTTTTTTTAGATTGCTGCTTCAAGTGCCTGACGACGAAGCTATTCTGCACATTAGGGTCTTTTTAAGATCTGCTATATGAGCTCGTAGAACTATGTCCCTTTAACCCTGCTTCTAATAGTGTCTCATTGTATTTGTTTTCATCACTGCAATTTTTTTATTTGATTGTTTGTTTTTATTATGTTTTTATTATTTATGCCCCATGCTGCTTTTACGGATGCTTCTTGTGTCCGAATAAAGTTTTTGAACTCGATTATTGAGGATATCATTGTTCTGGTGAAGTCTGGACATAGCATTGGTAGCCAAAACAATTTGGGTGTGAAAGTTTTCAAGTAAATCTTGGAGACAGTGTTCTGTCTGAATTCTTAAAAGTAATCTTGTGCTTGGTCTTGGGTCCTCAAAAAATCAAGATGGCCCCATTTCACACTGTGCGGAAGTATTCTAGCTTAAGAAATATTCAGCATATCTTGAATGACCTTATCAGGCCAAGCTTCTGGAATTAGCAGCTACATCTCAACCAGGTAGTTAGAAAGAACATATTTTTGATTATTTGCAGGGTGGATTCTGTCCAGTACATGTGACTGAGTTTGTCAAACTGCCACTGATTCATGAACTAAAAGAGGTAACAGAAAGTAATTATGTAAATCATCATGCAGGCTATTCTGTGACATTTGACAATGTTGACCACTATTCTGATTCAAAACCTGATAGAGCCAGAAGTACCAGATTGATCCTGTTTGCGTAACAGAGTTTTGCTAAACTGAATAACAATAAGGCTAAAGTGCCTTATGTGGTGAAAAACAATGGGGAATATTCATAAAGGAAAGCTTACACATGAGTATATCTGCATGTGTAAATTTACTCTTACACTTTCTAGTAAATGTACTACTTTTGGCTGTTCACCATTGACAAGCGTAAATGTACTACAAAGTGTAGACTTACATGTCTCCACTCAACAAAACCAGGGAATGGCGCAGAATTTAAGTGTGTAAAGTTACTACTTGTAACCTTTGCCTCATAAGCAGAGATGTCCAACACCAGAACAGAGAACTCCTTATGGTAAACTATAGGAAAAAGTTCAAATGTTTATTGAACTTTAAAAAAAATAGTAAACATAGTTTTATGTTTAAATATTAATGTAAAAAATGTATTATATGTGTTGTAAATGTAGAGCAAAATAAAAAAAGGCCACAACACTACTTAATTTTGAATTAAGTATTTAATACATTTAAGTAAATGAATTTGAATTCAAAATATGTTTCAAGACGTATGAAAAACCCACCTAATGTAAAAAAATATGTATTTATTAAGTATTCAAATTATTCAAAGTTAGGTATGGAATTAGTTTAACTCTCTTTAATCTTTTTGTAAAAAAGAAGTTACATTTATTTTTAAATTAAAGAATTTATTAAAAAAAATTAACATCAAATACTACTTAGTTTTTATTTGCATGTATTTTTTACTATTAAATTAAATGTTTATATGTTTTCTTAAACATTAGAAATGAAGTCATTTATTTTTAAAATGTTTGCTGTAAAGTCTTCTTCAAATCCCTACCTCCATTATTTTCTATGTGATGGTGTTGCACTACCAGTGCTAGATTTACTCCAGGACTGAGACAAAGTACATTTCTGACTGTTTTTGGTGGTTTTGGCTGAAGTAAATACAGAAGTGCAGTTTGTGAATACTCATTTGTGGGTGAGTGCCTGTTCTTGACTAAATCGCTACCTGACTTTCCTTTAGCCCCTCTTTACTGCTCTATAAACCTTTCCCGATTAGTCCTAAATATTCACAGTTGTTCGGCCACTCTCTTCCACTCCTAACACATTTACAACAATTATATATATATACCTATGTTTGCGGAGATCTCCAAGGTGGGAGGGAGATTGGCACACATAAACTCAGAAATTCAGTTTTGGTAACCAGATTGGCAAACAAACTGGCACTTGCTTTGGTATTTTAAAACTTCTCCGCAGATTTTTGCCATTATTGCCTCTCTCTGCTAAAGAAACGGTTATCCATGCTTTGGTTACCTCTCGCATAGACTATGACAATGTACTTTACATCGGTATGCCATATTACCTTTTGTACAAATAACAGGTTGTTCAGAATGCTGCCGCTCGTCTTCTACTGGATCTTCCTAAGCACCCCAGTGTTAGGCAACACTTGCGTAACCTACACTGATTGCCAGTTAAAGCTTGGATAATATTCAAGACTGTGACCATTCCTCATGCTGCACTTTACGGGTATGGCCCTGTCTATCTCAGGAAATGTTTTCAGATCTATACCCCCGGCAGGTGTCTTCGTTCCTCAAATATGCTTCTAGCATCTGCTCGCAGGTTTCGTTTGAAACGTAAGGGTGGCAGCTCTCTGTCCTACCTTGCAGCAACTTACTGGAATTCTCTGCCTCTGGATCTTCGTAACCTTAAGAATCCTTCTGAGTTTAGAAAAAAGCTCAAAACGTTCTTGTTCAATTAGCCTGTTTCTAGTTCATTCATGCTTTGGTTCCCTCTGACTTATGGGCTCGCGCCGGGACACTTTATTGAGTAGCTGTGCGCGCTACAAATCCCTTAACATAACATAACATAAAAGATAGGAGAGGCGGAGGCCTCTGCATGTGGGTTTGTGAATAGCATTCCATAGTATGTGAGTAGTAATTTTTTAGTGCTACTTTATGTACTACCGAGTGTACCTTGGGATAGACCCCAATGTGTTTTAGACTTGAAATACTCAAACACTTGAACGGGTTTCATCAGTCAGTGAGAAGTCTATGTTTTCTTTTTTTTTCCTGTGTGCTTAGAACAGCTTTAATTAATGAACTCTAATCCAGGTACACTTTCCTGCTCGCTGCCCATCTGATTTTGTTGTTTGGCTATTTAGATCTGAACTGTTAAGCCGGCGTATACCATAGGCCGAATCTGGTGTAATCATCAGACATAAAATTAAATCATGCTTTCAGGCCAAAAACTTGACACACTTATCGCCGTATTCAAAGTGTCCATCTCTACTGGCCTCCTACTTCTTTACATACTTTTTCTTTCAAACTGATTTTGAAATATCTTTGAAACCCCAATAATGTATGTACTAATACGAGTCTCTCATTCTCTTTGTCTGTTTTTATTATTTTTTTGTTCACATTCTTTTTCTCTAGCTGAAGATATTTATTTTTCTCTTTTTTAGTCATGAACCAGGAAACAGTATCAATCCTTCCTGTCGAAAAGGCTTTGTTTGAGTCCAGAATCTAAATTACATTAAAAAAACTCTTCAGAAGTTCTTGTACCACCTTCTGCTCTAAGATAATCTTTCTGTAAGTGGCTGTGATCTATTTTGCGGAAACCATAATTCCCCATAGGTCATACTGTCAGCCCTGACGGCGTTCCCCATTCATTGTTGGATCGGCTCTCTTGATTTGTTCCTTTTTACCAGATACTGGGTGTTCTTGCTCCCATCCTGATGATGACCTCTCAAATATAAAGGTCGAAATGTCATCGACACCAGACTTATATAGACTTCTATAGATGAAGTGAAATAAGTGTATAGTCAGGAGTCATATGCCCTTTTAAGAGTCATGCACTTTGTTTTGCTTCGTCTACCACCTGGCACTGCATCTTTTTTGTAATTTATAGCATAAGCACCAAATGTCTCGTCCTGATGATAAATATATCATCTATATGATGCAATAAATACATTTGCAAGAGATTTTTAATCTGTTCTGGCTGTTGATTGTGTGTTTTGGTAAAAATAAGTTGTTTCGTTTTGCTGTTTTCATATCATAGAAGACTCTTTCACCATGTCATAAAGATTTACATCCTAGTGAACAATTGTTTCTTCAAAACGTTCATGAGTCTTAAGCATGGCTTGGCACAAACATTTTGGATAATTATTTCAGCAACATATTCCAGAATAGGACTTCTCTTATGGTCTGACATGAGCCTTTGCAAGGATCCAGCTGTTCAGAAAAAGGCAAGGAGGTGGCTGGGGATGTGGAGTCCATGTGAAAAAACTTTGCAAAACTCAAACCTAGCCTCTGCACCATCAGGGCAATTGCCATTTGTTCTGCAAACCGTTAAAAACATGGCTGATTCCTGGCTATGTAGATGAGCCTCTTTAGTCATATATAATCAGTCTACTTCAGTGGCCGAAGTGCATTAAAAAAAGTATGGGAACTTTGAGGCTGCATGCAGTAAGAGGGGGGCCATTGAGCGTGGAGGCGGGGTCAAAGGTGTGCATAAAAAATGTAATATTCTGTAAGGTTATTTGATTTTTCACCACCGGGTAGCTACATATAAAATAAAGTGAAGCTTAAATAAGAAAATAATACAAAAACTTGTTACTCATTGGGAAATGCACTATAATACATTCTGAAACCTCTATTAGTTAATGTACTGTCTATGTGTAACCAGAGAGCCACAGATTTAAATGTTGGTTGGTGCAGAGGAGAATAGAGGCTTGTGTATATTTAGCGCTATGAGGTCGCAGCCTGTGACAGAAAGCACTGGGAATATGCAAGTCATCATTTTAAACTTGCACTACACACGTTTGGGAGGGAGGGGTGAGGGGGGAGGTTAAAGCATACCACTAAAATTTGAATGTGGAAAAGGCCGCTTTATTGGAACAGGTTCGCATCACAAATTAAATCAACCTCGGCAAAAGCCTTCCAAAACTAAACCTCACTAAATAAATAAATAACCCTAACCCCGCCCCCACCCCTCTCCTAAAATGTCATGACCCCTCCCCCACCCATATAATACAACATTTCAAAACATTAGAACAACATTATAAAACATTACATCATCATATCCACCCAATAACGTATAAATACCAGGCCCTTTGTTAACCAACTCCTAAGCCTGCCCCTTCACCTCTGTCAAACCCCCAAAAAGTGTAATCAGACAACAAATGACCAACTTATCCTTTCCCTGCCGATAACACAACCTAACCCTTAATCAACAAAATTCTGCCACAAACTGCCCCCGAAACAACTAGACTCCGCCACCCAGGAAGGTGGGGTAGTAACACTACCCCTCCTTTCTGCCCCCCCTAGTAGGAAAAGGCAGTGCTCTGAGTATAACTCACTGATGCACGTTCAAAGATCTCACCAAAACCTCTCTTAATTCCAACAAACACAGATCCATTCCAACCCTGGATAGATGAACCCCGTCATCTCTGAAAAATTCAACAGACCCAAAACGTATCTCCCTGTGAGACACTCTTCCAAAACCCAAATGACGGCAAAATCTAGAAACTTCAGCATTCACCTTCTTCCTAGCCCTGTCAATCGCTCTAGGATTCACTGCCCCTCTCCAGATCCTACGCGGAATCAATTCCGTCCATAAAACATGGCAACCAGACCAAAGCTCTTTAATGAAAGCTAAATCCTTCTTAATTGCCCGCAACAGGACCACTCCTTTAGTTCCACAAAGATCATTCTCACCCAAGTGAATGACTAAAATATCCGGGCAACAACCTCCAACCATTCCCCTATTTAAACATGGAAGAAGTTCCCTCCAAAGCATCCCCCCTTTTCCTTTCCAAACAATATTAAACATGTTAGCATTGAATCCTAACATTTCTCCAAAATAACTTTGAGCCGCCTGAACTCGAACCCATTTGATGAACGAATGCCCCACTATCCAAACCGTCACCTCTCGAGACCAGGGCCCAGCTACTGATCCTGTAAAAGAAAGAACAATGAATACTCAAGGCAAAGAGGATGACGCGTGCGCCTCCCCCGTGTTGCCTCACACATATCGCTGAATGCACTTAGACGACCAGCGCCCCAACCGCATGATGTCCCCTTGAGACCACCCCCTATTATACGCTTCCGTTGCAGCACCAATCCTAAAAGACTGAGTTCTGTATTGGTCACCATCCAAGCCAATCTTCTGCAAAGCTTTACACAAAACCATGCGCAATTGATACGCTGTAACAGGCGCCTTATTAATGTGCTGAAAAACAAGATCACAATCTTGACCCCCAGATAGCGTGCGCCAACGGTGAGCCAACCGCAATGGACAGGTAACTTTCAGTGATCGAGCCTCCAACCACACCCCTTTTCCTACCTTCTTCTGATTAGTCTTAGAGCTAGCAAGCCACACATGCACACCCTCCTCCGAGCAAAAAATGTCCCGCCAGTAAACCGCTCCCTTAGATTTAGAACCCAACAACTCTGAAACGCAAAGGGCCCCAAAAATCATGAACGCCATCAACATGGCAAACAAACAAGCCTCAAAATCATCTCTGCAAACAGAAGGCAGGATCTCTAATATCCATGCCAGCGTCTGCCAGGATAAAGGAGCCCTGGACATTTGTGTACCTCCCCGCTCCCTGGCCCAACCTTCCAGCATTCTTTTGCCAATCTCACCAGCCGATGGAGAATAACCCCAAAAGAGTTTACCCATGAAGGATATTCCTGCCAACTTGCCTGCAATAGTCACCCTAGACAGACCCTTACCCATAAGATCCAAGATGAACTGAATCACATCCTCGGAACGACGCCAAATCTCCTCTCGCCTGCACGCGCCTGATTCCAAGAACTCCTTCCATGCAAGAGAATATGCAGCACATGTGGACACAGACCAGGAACCTACCACAAGCTGTAATATCCGACGTTGCCTACATGCCACAAATGTATTAATATTGGGGTCGGTAATCTGTCCGCCTCCTTGGCCAGTCCACGGAATATCCCCCACTGTGAATGAGACAAGGTATCCGCTATGTCATTGTCCACACTGGGTATGAAAATTAATGTCATGTTTCAAGCAGCCAAGCACAAAAATTCTCAGTAATTTCAATACCTGCTCATCCCTGGCTGACTGCCGATTAACAATCTCCACCACAGCCATGTTGTCCACTCGAAACAGAACTTTTTTGTGTGCCAGCTCCTCCCCCCAAAGTGTCAATGCCACTAGCAATGGAAAAAGCTCAAGAAATGTTATGCTCCTTCCACCATTAAACCATTCCTCTGGCCCTTTCTCTGCACACCATCTCCCATTCCAATACAGGCCCAAGCCCTTGCTTCCTGTAGCATTCAAGAACATTTGCACCTCCCACTGAAAATCCACATCTCTGACCAGTGGCACACCATTGAACGAAGTGAGGAAAAATGACCACATCCGCAAATCCTCTTTGACGCCTGCTGACAAGCGTACCCGATGGTGAGGCAACTGCTGACCAGCCAGAGCCCTGCCCAATCTTCGACAAAAAGTCCTCCCTGCTCTCACCACAATGCATGCAAAATTAAGGTGTCCCAACAACACTTGAATGTCCTTCACCTTCACTTTCTGTATCGATAACATAACTCTCAACATTAGCATCTTCTCTTTTTTATCATCCGGCAGGCAAGCCCGCATTGCCACTTAATCAATTTCAATGCCCAAAAATGAAAGGACTGTAGCAGGACCCATTGTTTTTTCTGGAGCTAAAGGCACACCCAAATCCTCCATGAGCCCATGGAAAGTGTCCAGAACTGTCTGGCACTCCGCGGAGCCCGGGGAACCAACAAAAAGGAAATCATCTAAATAGTGCGTCACCAGCGTATGACCTGAAAGGTGTGTGAAATGCCACTGCAAAAAAGTACTGAAGCATTCAAAGAGAGCAAATGACATTGAGCAACCCATCGGTAATGCTTTGTCCACGTACCATTTTTTCTCAAAATGGATACCCAGAAGACACCAATCATCCGGATGAACTGGAAGCAACCGAAATGCAGACTTAATATCACACTTAGCCATCTCTGCAGTTGTGCCCGCGGACACTACAAGTGACATGGCCACGTCAACCGAGGAATATGAAACCGAAGTGGCCTCCTCTTCAATGTAATCATTCACAGAAGACTCCTCCGGCCATGACAAAGGCTGAATAAGCCTGAACTGCCCCTGCTCTTTCTTAGGCACCATGCCAATAGGCGAAATTATCAAATCGTGGATCGGCCAGTCATCAAAAGGGCCTGCCATCCGTCCTTCACGCATTTCCTTGCTCAGCTTCTCCCGCACCACTGCACTATGCTGATTTCAAATTGTCTGCCCAACGCCTCTGCCTTGGCCCCAGGTAACCTATTTATTTATTTATTTTTGAGATTTATAAAGCGCGAACGTATGCCCGGGGGCGTCTTGGCGCTGAAAACTTAACTCATGCCTCAAACAATGTAATTCCACACTGATTTACTCAGTGAATAACCAAGTCTTTAGACCTTTACGAAAAGAATATAGGGAGTGATTTATTCTGATAGAGAGCGGAAGAGAATTCCACAATCTGGCAGCTGTAACTGAAAAACGTCTGTCACCCCAGGAAACAGTCTTAGTTCAGGGCACAATTAATGGGTGCAAAGTCAATGATCTTAGTTGCCTGGCTGGGAAGTATGGTTTAAGCTGGTTTCTCAGGAACTGTGGGCTAAGATGATGCAGTGCTTTAAAAACCAGACAGAGTGTTTTGAATTGTATACGCTTTTTTATAGGTAACCAGTGGTACTTCCGGATAGCGTGAGCAATGGGTTTGAATTTAGGAGTTTTTGATAGTACTCTGGCCACAGCATTTGCACTAATTGCATTTTATTGATGACCCGAACTTGAGCATTGGCCAGAATGCCATTGCAATAGTCGAGAGAAGATAAAACAAGTGTTCTAACCAAGGTTTTGCCTGCACTGTCAGGCAAAAATGGAAGGATTTTTTTGATGAGTTTTAGCTTATGAAAAGCTGATGCTGCTGTCTGATTAGCATGTGCAGGGAAGTTGAGATGGTCATCAAACACTACTCCTAGATTCCTGACATTTAAAACAGGCTTGGGCAAGGTTCCAAATGAAGATGGCCACCAAATAGATGACCAAAGTGGTGACATCTTGCTGAAAATGACCACCTTGGTCTTCTCAGAGTTTAGCTTAAGGCAGCTTCCAGTCTCGAATTGCTTGCATGCCCTCCTGGAATCGCTTCGCCTCCTCGTCTCCATCATTATTAATGGCGAGGACTAGCTGGGTGTCATCTGCATAGGAGGTAAGGCCCATCCCGTATTGCTTGATGACTCTAGCTAGGTCCGACACGTAGATATTAAAGAGTGTCGGACTCAGGGATGAGCCTTGAGGAAACCCACAGGGTAGAGAGAGCTCAACTGATTGAAATGGTCCCAAAGTAACTGTCTGAGTTCTGCCGGACAAAAAAGAAGCTATTAGGTTTTTTGCTCCCAGTTGTACGCCCATCCTTCCGACACGGTCGATCAGGATGGAATGATCGACCGTGTCGAAGGCCGCCGAGAGGTCCAACAGTACGAGTACTGCTGTACCCCCTTGATCTTTGATGACCCTAATGTCATCGGCGGCCTTGATGAGGGCGGTTTCCGTGCCGTGGAATTTTTGGAACCCAAACTGGGTGCTATCCAACAGTTGATGTTTCTCTATATACTCATGAAAGAACATGCTGTGAAAAACGCTATTCATTTGGCAATGACAATTGTTTTCTGTAATTGATTTTATAGTGACCCCTGACGAAGGGCTGATGCTACAGCCCGAAATGCATTGGGTTTGAAATAAAAAGATGCTGCTTAGAACTACCTGTTGTCGTTTTGGATCATATTTATGAAGAAGTCCGGATGGGCACACGCAAATATGAAAAGCCTCCAAAATACATTATGCTATGGATGTGGCGAAAATGAAAAATTTTGAAAAGACTGTCTATTATTGGATTAACTTGGAGAAATGTGGAACGCTATAAAGATTGTGGATAGTTCATCCAGTTTTTGCAGTGCACCAGGGAGTGGAGCGTAGTTTCTGCGCTCCCCACATTCATATCTACTATATTGCTAGGGCTTGCATATCACTGGGACGCACGCGTTTTGCCGAATAATAATGTTGACTTTGAAATTAACCCTTTGAAAATAAGGTGTGCATACCACTTCTTTCATGATTTAATTATAATAGCCCACACTGTTGGTTCTGCACCCGTGATACTACTGAACAAAGAGTGAAAAAATTGAATACCCCACATTTGGGAACACGCAAAGTTCAGGGCAGCAATCAAGTTAAGAATGACGTTCAGAAAGCAAATAATAAATAAAAATGATAAAGATGTTTTTCATATTTACAATGTGTTTTACACTAATGATGTTTTTATATTGAAGACGGCTGTTTTCTTTCACAAGCTAGTGCAGGCCGGGTTATGTAGTCCATAAGGAAGTATTAGTAGTTTTAGTTGATCAGGTGGTCCGTCAACGAGGGGTGGAGCATTTGGAATCATAATGGAGTTTGGAAACGTGGCCAAACACATGAGAATCTGATGGTTGCAGGAAGCACTTGCTGAGCGACCGTATGAAAATGAGTTAGCAGGTAAAGCGGCAAGTTTAATCATTCTGAATGCAGTTGTGTTCGCGCAATGAAAAATATGGCTCAGGCAAATGACATAAAAGCTTGTGTAGCTTTTGCACGCACTGAAAGGGAGGGGGAATTTGCGAAATAGGAAAGCACAAAGAGGATTTGAACTGCGCTGGATTAGGAGTTTAACACTTGCTAATTGCTCGAATTTGTTGAAATGAAAGTGATTCAGGAAAAAACGCTATAATGAATGTTAAGCACGCTTCACTTGAGTAGAGGGTTCGAGCATAAAACTGCTGGGGACAACGAGTAATATCCGTGTTTATTGGACAATGTTACGTTATAGAGCCTGCTTGGTGGATTCATGAAGATGAGTCATTATTTTAGTATTTTTCAATTCTGAAAACGGAGTGGAATTTCTGTTAAGTGTAAATGTAGATTTTTGCACATGCTGTGAAAAACGCTATTCATTTGGCAATGACAATTGTTTTCTGTAATTGATTTTGTAGTGACCCCTGACGAAGGGCTGATGCTACAGCCCGAAATGCATTGGGTTTGAAATAAAAAGATGCTGCTTAGAACTACCTGTTGTCGTTTTGGATCATATTTATGAAGAAGTCCGGATGGGCACACGCAAATATGAAAAGCCTCCAAAATACATTATGCTATGGATGTGGCGAAAATGAAAAATTTTGAAAAGACTGTCTATTATTGGATTAACTTGGAGAAATGTGGAACGCTATAAAGATTGTGGATAGTTCATCCAGTTTTTGCAGTGCACCAGGGAGTGGAGCGTAGTTTCTGCGCTCCCCACATTCATATCTCTATATACTCAGACAGCTGCAGGTTCATTGCTTTCTCTACCACCTTCGCCAAAAAAGGAAGGCTGGCTATTGGTCTAAAAATTTTCGGTTCATCCATGGCTAGATGTTGTTTTTTTAGGAGTGGTTTTAAGAGAGTACTCTTCAGAGCATAAGGGTAAATCCCTGAATTAAACACGGCGTTGCATAATTGCATCACTACCGGTGCTATTAAGTCCAGGAAAGGCTGAAGAATTTTTGGGGGACAAGGATCTAAGGCCGATCCTGTTTTTATAGTTTTAATAATGTCCATGGTTTGTTGCTCAGTTATTTCTTCAAAATGAGAAAAAGAGATATCGGCAAAAGTGAAGTGAGTAGGGTAAATGGAGGAGTTGTCTTTAGCAGAGAAAGCTGTATAGATGTCATTGACTTTGGTGTAAAAGAAGTTGGCCAACACATCACAAAATGCTTGTGAGGGGAGCGGGACCAGGGCAGGGGTGTTTCCCGCTAATTGTTTGACTACCTCATACAGCTGTTTATTCGAATTTTTTGCGTTCTCAATTTAAGCACTAAAGTAATTTCTTTTCGTCTCAGTGATAATTTTTTTATAGATTGCCAGAGATTCCTTATATTGTATTTTTTTTTCTGCATTGTAGAATCTCCGCCAAATCCTCTCCCTATTCATGCAAATTTGTTTTTGTGTTCTAAGTTTTTCCGAGAACCACGGGGCTGACAGGGTAGACCTATTTTTAGATTTAGTTTTTTGAGGTACCAGTTCCTTTATTGCATTACCAAGCCAGCCTGGTTATTGATATGTAGCAATGTTGGGGTCATGCGCAAAGGTCGGGCAGGTACTGACCAATGATTCTCTAAAATCTGTGTTATTTAAATCACTCCACGCTTTGAAAGTGGTTCGGCAAGGATTGGTAGGTCTACCTGATGATACATCATTGGAGGAGATGTCACACAACACGGCATAATGGTCAGACCATGTAAGCGGAAGAATATCCTTCAAGTAGATCCCTTTGAAGCTGGAAAAAATGCCATCTAACGTGTGGCCTGCCTCATGAGTAGGCAGAGTGACCGGTGGAGATAGCCCCAACATTTCCATATCCGACAATAAGGTGTGCGTTTCCTTATCGTCAAGTTTTTCTAAGTGGAAATTAAAATCACCTAGGATCGTGAAACAGTCCTCCATTGCAAGTGAATCTAGCAATTGGTTAAAATTAGTCAAAAATTGTGTACGAGTTCCTGGGGGTCTGTACATCCTTTAAAATTGTGCGAAGGTGTTAACAAAATGGAGAAGTGAGTAGCTTCGCACAAGATAAAATTTATAGGAGACAGCTTCACCGAAAAGATATCCCGAGTAATTATGGCTAGTCCACCTCCCTTCTTTCTATGTCTATCATGTCGATAGATTTTACATCCAGGTGGAATAGCAACCACTAAATCAGGATCTGAAGTGTCGTCCAGCCAGGTTTCTGTAACGAATAGGATATCTAATTTCCTATCCGTAATGAAATCTGAGTTATCCTGCCTGTGTCTACCTAGCGATCGAGCATTGATAAGTGCTATGGATGTTTTTGAGTTAATTTTGAACTTCTGAAAAATAGAGGATGAAATGTTCAACGGAGCAGGTATCGAAGTTTTGCAAAGAGGGCAGACACTGTGATAGGATAACGGGATAGACTCTAGATCAAGTGCAGGGCATTCATTAATAAGGGAAGGACGATATTGTAAAAGAGTATTTTTTGAATAGTGAATACGTGTCTGCAGTTGAACAGGGGGCCTGGCCCTGGGCCCGGTCCCGGCTCGGACGTGCGCTGACGGGAAGCCATATCCTTATATCCGTTGTGAGGAGGGCGTGAGGCGGCCAGCAGCTGCACCGCAACCCTCTCCTCACTCAAGATGGCGGCTAGAACCCTTTCTCCCCGAGCATCACTAGCTAGTCATGTGCGCTGGGAATCGGGGTTCAAAGGGGCTAAAGAATGTGCAGGTAGTTTTTAAAATCAACTATTAAGCAGTGCGCAAAATACAAATTAAAAATGCAAATTTTAAAATCAATGTTGCATACAGAGCCCCCGGCTTCAGCCTCAGGGGAAAGACACAAGTACAGTCAGCGCGCTGCACTGTTTGCCTGATTAAATACTCTGGGAGGGCGGGAGATGGCCAGCAGCTGCACCGCAACCCTTTCCTCAATCTAGATGGCGGCTAGAACCCTTTCTTCGCGAGCGTGACTAGCTAGTCATGTGCGCTGGGAATCGGAGTTCGAAGGGGCTAGAGAATGTGCAGGTAGTTTTTAAAATCACCTAGATGAAAACCAAATTGAAAACCTTCTCATAGCTTCTGTTTAACTCCTACGTCCTCATAATCTTGGAGAGCCCATTGTAATTGCGTCAGCTTAACTGGCGTATGAGCCCTTTGGCCCAGAACCCTGTGCCCCTCTACCTCCCCGACCCCCTTGAAACTGCTGTGAAGGTCCTGAAGCCCCTGCGCCCATCTGATTGGCTACCTGGGAGTTTGGGCCCCCAACATTTAACAAGGGGGTGTCGCCTACCGCAGCCAGAGCATTAATGACTATATTTACAGTATTCTCTAGTGCACAAACCCTTATTGAAGTCCCAGCAAGCCCCATTTCCTGACTGTGTAGCTGAAACGTTCCCCACCCCACCCCGGGTGGGCTTGGCATGAAAGGGCCGATAGATTAAAGGCAAACCACTAGCTGTAAATATGGTCTTGCCCCCTGAAGCTGCCCCCAGCGTATGCTGCCATAAATCCTTATATAACTCCCCTCACTTTGCCTCTGGGTCCCATGCCATCCTAGCCCTAAATTCTTCATCATATTGGGCCCATGCATACCCCCCTCCAGTAAGCTGCGCTTTTCTAATCACATCCATATATTTAAATATAGAAACGCTGCGCTCTGGGAGCTTCTCGCAGTTAACACTTGCATATATTAGAAAAGCCGCTGTCCAATTCTCAATAGTCAAGGGCACTTTCGGCGTTTTGCTAGTTCATACTCCTCCTCCTTAGAACCCTCTTTTGACCTGACTTCACGGTGCAAAAGCTTCAAAATCTCCACATACTCACCCTTCCAAATATGCTCCTTTGTAGCCAACATTAAATGAGCTCCCAAAGGTTTTGTGACGCCCATATAAGGCAGCTTTTAAATGTTCAACTCTTTACTGTCAAGCGGCTCTCAACCCCCCCCTGCAACATCTGTATTAGTCCCACTCTCCACCTAGTCCCTTGTAGCCCCGACTCTATCATCGGTGCCCACACCTGTATCCTTCACATATTTACCTTTAAGCAACCTCCCCTCCACCACTCCACCAACCCCTTCCACCGCCGTCCCCACAGACACCATGGTAGGTTTGACCTGTGGTACCCTTTTCTCACCTGGCTCTAAAGAAACTGCTCTTGCGGACTCTAACCGCCGTGTTGCCACTTCTTGTACATGTCGCTTCTGAGGAGCCCTCACCCATGGGCCGTACTCTCGTCTGTCCCGAACCTGCTGGACTGCCTCTTGAACCTGCAAAACACTATCGGCCACATGCATCAAAGTCCGGTTTTGCGAATCCTTATTTGCGATTTTTAGGGAATCGCAAATAGGGAATCGCAAAATGGGATGGCTGATTTAAATCGCATAATATTTGCGATTCGGTAAAAATCGCAATTTTTACCGAATCGCCAATATTATGCGAATTCTAATTTGCGATTTCGCAATTCCCATTGATTCCTATGGGCCAAAAGGCCCAAAGGAATCAATGTGAAGGCATTGACATTTTGCGAATTTCAATTAGCGATTCTCAAAATGTTAATGCATTCCATGGGTGCAGGGGGGGTAGGACCCCCCTGCACCCCTGAAATGTATTTTGAGGTGCATGTTTCACACACACATGTCCTAAGGACATGTGTGTCTGTAACATTACAGTGTTTTAAAATGCAATTTTGAGCATTTTAATACATTTTCGCAAATTACCACGAGGTTCACCCTTGTGGTAATTTGCACCCCCTAATTGCGAATTCGCAATTTTAAAAGTAATCATGCAATGCTTTTAAGGAAACGCAAATTTGCGATTCCTTAAAAGCAATCGCATTTTTGGAATTCGCTAAAAATAGTGATTTTTCCAAAAATGTTTGATGCATCCCAAAAACCTATTTAGGAATCGCAAACGGCCGAATTTACCGATTCGCACCGTTTGCAATTCTTAAATAGGTTGATGCATGTCGCCGTATGTGACATATGAGAGGGCCCACCCCCTCCATTTCGTGTAATTCACCTTCCTCCACGCTGTCGAAATCATAGTCCAACAAAACTGGCTCAACTACCTGGAGCCCAGCATTCTCAAAATCTACACCATGGGCCTTACCCAGCCCAACATTAGCAACATCATCGCTCATAGGCTCTAAAAATCTTCTCTGTGGGGGAGCCGACTGTACCCGCCGGTGCTCCCCTACGCGCTGACTCTGTGGCTCCATAGCCGTCGGCAAGGCCGACCACCTTGACCTGCTATTCGTCAGGGCTGGTGAGGTCGCGCCTGGCCTACGTGTACCAACCGCGACGGGCTCCCTCGGTGGTATGGAAAGTGCCGCGCTAGGCTCTGTCCTCCCTTCACCTTGGCGCAAACGGGCCGTGCAACGCCGTACCGAGTCCGCACCGCTGCTCTAAAGCCTGAAAAGAAAACGTTTAAACTGGTGTACTGGAATCCCTGTGAAACCAAGAAGCCGCTACCCCTTGCTGTCTAGGCCAAAATGCACCTGCTGTCCTCCTACGCACCTTGAGCTCCTTCCACAACCCTTGACTCCATCACTCGAGATTCAACCCTACCTTTATCCCCAATAACACTGTCTGCACACACCCTGGAAACCACCTGCTGACTCCCGTACACTATCCTACCCAGGAATTGAACTAGGCACAACATTACTCCCGCTCCCCCCGCTGAAACAGGCCATGAACCAGTAGCCGCACCACCCAAAGTGGCTCTCACCTCAAGTTGCTCCACACCCAGTAAAAAAGAACCTCTCCTAATAGAACTTCCATCCCCTTCCTGGGCCCATTCACCATCACCCCTAGAACTCCCCACCCCTGACAACACATCACCCTGAACAGAGGCCGGTGTAGAAAAAAGCAAAGGACTGCCCACAAACCCTTCCTCCCCAAACTGTTCAAACCCAATATCCTCTGCCTCCCCGAACTGGCCTCTATGCCCCTCTAATGCACCAGGCTCCTCCAAACCTCTTGAAACCTCGACATGTGAAGTTGAAATGCCCCCTACATCGTGAACAGCCAAAACTCTCATTCCAGGCAACAACAAGGGCCCCACATGCTCCTCATCCATCACAAAAACGCTCCGCCCCTCCCCCAGCTGTAATGATCCTCTCCGCGGCCTATTAACGGCAGCGACTTCCTGTAAGGAAGACATATGCTCCGGCGCAGCAATAGAAGCGGAGCGCTTCTTAGACACTTTCCGGCTTCCCCGCTTCACCCCCGCATCCCGTGAGGCATCCCCCACTACCACAAGAACCACCGGGCGGGCTTCCAACACTGCCCGCCCCCTCGCCGGAGACACTAACGCAACCTCCGCTACACCTGCCTGACGCGGAGGGTCGCTCAACACGCCCATAACTCCCCCGCTCCCAACAGCACGCACCGCCTCAGAAGGGGCCGGTTTCCTGGTCCGGGACCGGCCCGTTCACTTACCGAATTTGCCGTTCTCTTCCGCGGCGACGAGCAAGCCGCCACAGCAGCTGCCACACCTGCGGAGGCCTGGCGCAGCGGGCGCGCCGCCCCCCCGCCGATGACCAGATCCATTCTCCCCGCCTCTGCCAATGGACGAAAAGCCTCCAAAACACGCTGATCCTCCATAACTTCAGTAAGGACTACTACAATATCTAATCACGCTAAATTAATTAAATAGCGCAAAAACCCAAAACACCTCAAACGAACTACAAAAAATTTTAAGCGAAGCTCCCATCCACCAGGTCACCAAACCTAAAATGGTGGCTGGGAGTAGGAGGCAATGGGCTATATAAATTTGGGCTATAAAAACCTACTAGGATGTAGCCCAATTGAAAATGCTGGAAGGTTGCAAACCCCCCCCCCACAGCCCACCCAAATCGCCCGCGGGGGGGCCTCCCTGCGGGCGGCTGCCCCCCCAAGCCCCCTCTTGCACGACGTTACCCCGCAGACAAACACTCCGCATACCATTACCACAGATTTTTGATCACACAAATACAATGACCCCGCAAGTTACTAGAACAAAGCAAATACAACGAAATGTATATGTAATCTATTTAATGTACATTTACAACGCATAATTGTAAAGCGCATGATAGTAAAACGAAAAATAAAAGTGAATGTATTTAGACTTACCTTTGTGCATCTTGCGGCAATACTACTCCTCGCTCATTGGGCCCTTCTTCGAGGTTTCCGTCCGTAATGCCACTGTTGAAGCCAAAAAGGTACATTGTAAGGACAGAGTCCCCCGACATGGCCCGGCGAGGGTGCACACACTGCAGACACTAGCGGGGAGACCTCTCCTGGTCCCTGTCGTGCAGGATCACCAGTTCAGCTGCTGGCTAGCCGGCAGGTACTGATTCAGTGCAGCACCCCTCTTCGCCACAAACTCCCAGAGAAAGCCCAACTCAACTCCACCTCGACTCCTGGTGCGAGTAGGGCGGTCCCTGAGGATCTGCTTTTTCTCATGGTTAGGTTGGTCTGAGAGTCATGATCTCTGTGTGACATCTCTCATGGTAGAAGGGGCCTCGCAAGGAGAATGTTGGCAGCCGGCACAAAGTCAGAAGCAGCGGAATGGTGCTTCAGCACAGTCCTTCCCCTTTCATCAGTTGCACGTTGCGGCAACCCCTGGGTGAGGGGGCATACTAAAAAAAAAGAGACTTTCCTGCCGAAAGCACTAAAGACTTGCTGATCTCTGTCCAGAACAAGTATGAAAACTGAGGCGCTCAACACCCACTTCTCATACAAGGAGCCAAGGGTGCCATGCTTTGAGCGAGGACTTCAGGTACACGACGAACATCTCTACTGCCTCTGCATACCATAACAACAAATACACGTAGTAAAAGATGCGTGCTAATAGTAATTTTCGTTATAATGGTATGCAGGGTAAAAGACTTCGTTGTTAAAAACCATGCGTTGAAATTGTATGCGGGGTGAAAGTATTTGTAATAAAAAAAAATGTGAATGATATTTAACCTACACACAGTATAAGATAGACTGCTACAAAATGCACAAAAGGTTTTAAGATAAAATGGTGGCAAAATATAGATTTTAGTAATGCTCAGAATGTGTGTGTAATGCAGTATTTTTAACATTACTGTCCCTTTAACATCTCCTAGTGTAGTAAACACTATATAAATATGAATACATTTAAAGCCATGCACTTCACAGTTCAGTTGTTAACTCCTTGCACAACCACTCAAAAAGAAAAAATATTTGTCATCACAAAGCATTGAGCAATTAGATCAATGAAAGCCAGTACGGACTCCAAAGCATACTTTACATTTGCAGATTAACTCATAAAGCATTTTTGCATTTCTTTCAGGCAAGCAGGCACTTTGGAAGAAAGGTTTGTTTAGCTGTCTGCACAATTTCAGTTTCACAGCACAGGAGACTCACTGAATGACACTTCACCTGAAGCATTTAAACTGTCGGAATTAATCGTCCCAGGACTGTACACTTTTTGCAAAAAGTAGGTGAACGGTATTTCATGAACAAAAAAAGTATAGGCACGTCGTATCCCTCCGATCCCTCCCACTTCAACCACTGGTCTACTGTCAGAAAGCATCATGAAGCTATTTCATATACCAACCATCAAATAACAACTTAAAGCAATCA
The DNA here is from genome assembly GCF_964263255.1 of Lissotriton vulgaris. Classification (NCBI taxonomy): domain Eukaryota; kingdom Metazoa; phylum Chordata; class Amphibia; order Caudata; family Salamandridae; genus Lissotriton; species Lissotriton vulgaris. The sequence goes on along the minus strand of NC_141696.1, from coordinate 975,914,332 downwards.
TTAAAAGAAGGTTGTCCTTGGTCACTATCTTAAATTCTTTCCGTGTTTACGCTGTTTTTGGAAAATTGCTCTTTATTTTACATGGGGAATTGTAATAAAACAAAGGAACAATTAGGGGGTTATATATCATGCTGCACTAACCTATTTTACATTTTTGTCTATAATTAATTTCTAACATTGATTGAGGTTAATCATAGACCATCCTATATTTCGTTTACAGCCATCATACACCATGTACATTTTCATATTGAATGAAGCAGGTATCCTAAGCCAGGTACATTAATCATATAACAGGTACAGCTATTATGTCACAGCAACCTCATATCCCTGGGCGCTGCCTTAATATGCAGGCTAAAGCATTCGATCTACATTTACAGGTATCATATGCCAATGTGCATCCTCATATATACAGTTACATCTTCAAATGTCTAGAAGTGTCATATGCTTGCTACTGTGTAATAGGCCAAACTACATCCCATGTTCAGAAACTGCAGCCATACTCATATGCTGGGTACAGAGATGGATATAGCTATCATATGCCTAACATAGCCATGACATGACTTGGTACAGCCATCATGTGTTCCAGTGGATCAGTAGGGTACAGACTCAGTTGCTCTTTCCATCTACATATAGCAAGAAACAACACTAATATTTATGTATTTATTTATTTATGCATTTATTTATTCGATTTATAAATGTAAATGTAAATGTACCGACATTTATGGAGCGCACAGCTACTTCCCGAAGGTAGAGTCCTGGCGCTGTACGTATACCGCTTAGGAACCCTTCCTGGTTTTCCCTGTGAGTGTCCACTCCTGGGCACCCCCAGGGTGAAACCAGGCATCCCAGCGCTTTTGGGGCCGTTGTGGAGATTAAGCAAGCTATTACCCAGAGTCACAGAGTGGGACCCATGATTAGAATAGGCACCGAGGCGAGAATTATCAGGTCCAAGGAAATTGAGCCCAAGACCCGCCAAGGCGGGTATTGAACCCAGGTCCCAGGCCAGACCTCTGCATCAGGGTCTGCTGCTCTAACCATTTGAGCAACACTTCTCCACAATTGTAATTGTGTAATTGTAATGCATGTCAAGCAGCCGGTAGTCACCTCAGAGCCCTTTGAATTGTAGGACAAAGATATTGCAGTCACATGGGTGGTACTCGAGGATGGGAAAGAAAGCTGATTAGATCGCGTGCAATGGCAAAACTTCCACCTGTCCTTTTTGGTAAGATAGTATAGCATTCGATGAATCGAGAAAGATTTCAATGAGTCATTGGGTGCGGGGTTTATTATTCCACTTAATGACAGGTTCAATTAAATTTGCACTTTGTTTTCCCCTTGGTCATCAGAAAGATCTCGACTCTCTCCCTTGTCCGTGCGATGGACTGAGCCACCAATCCATTGTGCACTTTTTATTTTTCTGCAAATTTTATATGAAATACACTGAATTATTTTTAATCCCATATTTTAAAAAATTGAAACCTATTAGCCTGGAAAATGCTTATCTAATGATTTTAACCATGGACATTGATGAACTCATATTTCGCACCAGCACTTTCTTGCGTATAGCTGTCCGAGCTCGACAGACCATGCTCGACTTTTGAATCTGTATCTATTATGTTATTGTTGTTGTTTTATCTAAAACTGTCACTTTTTCTGATTTGTACTTTTATGGATACTTCGTTATCCGAATAAAGTTTTATTGAATTGAATTGAATTGAATCGAGAAAGATGTTGACTGGTCTGGAAATGATTAGTGGAGTGTGGTTTTAGGCATCTGAAGAGCCATCAAGCCCTCTTATGAATTTCAGATAGTGTGTACTAATCTAAAGGGTGTAGGCAGGTTATTCCATAGAGTAGTTTCTCACACATTGAGGGCCAGATTACGAATACAGCAGTCATATGGACCACAGTAGCGGCTGTGGCAGCGTGGGCACTGCCGCACCTGCGTTCCGACCATCCTATTACAACTTGGGTGGTCGGACCTCCATTGCACCGCCACAACTGCCAGGGATTGGAGATTCCTGGCAGAAGCGTGGAAGTTTTGAGACCGCACTATGCTTGGCAGGACTGCCGCAGTCCCGCCAAGCTTATTACGAGTTTTCTCTCCACTTTGGTTCTCATAGCAGCTCCTACTCCATGTAAACAGTGGCAGAGAGGAAACAACGGAGGCCCTACAGGACCCCCTGATGCCTTAAGGCCAAGGGGTGCATGCTGCAAGGGGGCACACGTTGTGCCCCCCTGTGTGTATGCACCTCGGTACATGCACAACATGGAATGCACCAGTCCATGCCGTGCAGGTACTCTCTTTGAAGTTCCCATTGCAGCTCCGTGAGACTGCCAAAGATCCACCCGCCAGTGACTGCAAAAGTCGTAATCTGGCAGGAGGTGCGCACACATGTTTGGTGGTGTTGGAGCAGGGTGGCTGCATGGTGGTTCCACTCCCACCCCGCCAAACTCGTAATCTGGCCCTAAGAGTTTTGCAGCTACACCTCTTCTATCTGTAAAGGTTAGAGGCTAGGATGTTTCAGCTTGAATTTACGCATGCTCCTGGTAAATTGGTTAGGTTGAAATGTTCTAGAGAGGTATCCTAGCACACAGAGGTACATCACTTTGTGTGCAAGACACAATATGCCAGGGCTAGCCTTGTAGGACAAATGCCATCAATGTGTACTGTGTACTATCTCATATCCATAAGTATAGCCTCAGTATCAAGTGATGCCATTATATAATTAATTATATGGTAAATAACTCAATCCAATGACAAGCTGCATTTAATGCCAGATAATGTTTAGCATAGTAGCATGGTTGCATATTACTTCCTCAAGGTCTACCTAGAGGTACAACTTCATAGATGCCACTACTTTAACATTAACTACCTCACTAAGAAATTTTCAATGGACTGCTTCCTGACTACACTGATTTTTTACATATTAATAACTGTTAAAAAATGTCTATGCTTAAAACATATGAACTTACATTAAATGTAACAAATATCACTATTACTAATAGCACCACAATTAAAACACTGCACAATCAACATTACTCTCACCATCAAAACAAGCAAAAATATGTAAGAGGTTTGGCTTCAATATGGTATCGCATTAAAAATCATTTCTCTAGACTTCTCTGAGGTGGCTACATGAAATGCCATCAATATAGTGATCCTTCGATGTAGTGGGCTATAACACAGGTGCAGCCTCCATGCCAATGACATTTGCAGCAGCTTATCACAGGGCAAGTGTTGTGTGCTAGTTACAGTGTCATAAGCCGAACTACAACTATCTTATGCCAGGTGCAGCCTCATATGCCGAACTACAACCATTATATGGTTGGGTAAATCAGTATATTGTCACACACAGCCTCACATGTACATGGCCAGCCATAATTTGCCAAAGTGCAACCTTGCATGCTCAAACACTGCGATCCTATTCTAGGCTCATCATTATATGCCCAGCATTATATGCCCAGGTACCTTGAATATACGAAACGCTCGATGAACAATGAGGAGACTGAGACATGCATGGGCATAGCTAACTCGTTTGATGTGCTATCTGCTGCCTGCTTTCTGTGAGCCTTTTGCTCTGCTAAGGGAGGGAGGTAGGAGATTTTGTGTGTGTACACTTGTGTGAGCATGAGAGTTTGTGTGTGTGTTTGTATGTGTGTACTCTGCTTCCTCTTGGTGCTGCAGCAACAAATGATGGACTGCATGCATCAAACATTCCCCCGCAGTCAAGAGATCTGGGTTAAATCCATCATTCTTTTGCTCACTACACCACCCCAGTTTGGACCCAGCCATTTGCAAATCAGTCTTGACCCTGTTCCTCATGGGAACTGTCCAGCCCTAACTGGCCAGGCTGGGTCCTCCCTGGACTGGAAACAAGCATCCTGGAACCAGTTTTGGGCTATCACCCCTCATCAGCCAGGCTAGCTTGAATCCAGTGGCACAGCAAGCAAGGGACCCATGATTTCTTGACTGAGGGTGAATGTCTGATTCATTCAGCATTCCGCCCATCAAATGTTGCTGCAGCACTGTTTCCCTTTGGGGCAGATGTCAGCATCCAGACAGTGGGCTGCACAAGTAGTTCTCATTCTTTTTCTACCCCTGTGCCTACACTGCCTCCTATGAGCCCTATTCTGTTCTTCTGGTTGAAGGTTGGATAGTAAGAAGAAAGAGGTTGACAAGAAAGCTCCTCTCCCCAATGCCTTACTGTCCTAACTCAAACTCAGTTTTAGGGTCCTGAGAAAAAGGAACCTGCACAAATCTAAGACGTCCTCCTGCTTTTACCTGCCATGCAACTTGTGTAATTCACACTATTACTCAGGGGTGGCTCCTCCACTAATGCAGAGGAGTGTCACCCCACTGCTTTAGGAGCAGTGAAGAGGAAAAATAAAATAATAATAACGGAACATTATTATCATTTTATTTTTCAGCTCCTAGGTGCAGGGCAGGCCAGAGCAGGGGCAAGGGGTAGGAGTGTTAAGCACACTCTACATTTGCATGACTGTTTGGCCAACCGTCTTGGCACGGCCAAACAGTCATGTGCACATTGCATGTTCTCCACCCAGGCTGCAGTACAGCCTGGGTGGGGGACATGCACAGGCTCCCTGTTGCTCTTTCGAGAACCAATCACAACACAGCATTGCAGCATTTTGATTGGCTTAGGGGAGCCCAGGTACTTCCTGCAACAGATAGGCAGCAGCTGCCAACACTACCAGCGGGTACATTTTCTTACTTCTTTCTCGCCGCCCTTTCCTACCAGCCGCCACTGCTATTGCTTCTGAAATTCACCCTTTGACAGGCATCTATCTACAAGCTACTGAGAGGATTGAGGAAGGGCAGGCAGTGGGAATAACTTACACACCATCATATTGTGTAAACAACCAATGAATCTGCACATTCTACTGAACCACCCATATAATGGGTGGTACCACTATTAGCCTCGTGTCACTCACTTTTATCCATGAAATGGCCTTTCTCGGGTTCTATTTTTCTCAAATGATTTTGCTCTGGCTTAAAGCGCCCATCCGTCTCGGTTAAAAATAGGATAAGATTGTTCTATACATCTCTTTTTAATGAGGAAGCTGTGCCTAGACCTCAGACAAATATTTCACTACCTCCCTCCTCCGCTGCCATCCACATGTAAGGATGCCAAGGAAAAGCGGATTCGGATAAACACTGAACATATCATTCTACTGCGCGGCACAATTTCTGTCATTTGTGACTAATGAATGCTTTTCCAATACAGAATGCCAGGCAGCCTCATCAGGGCGCCGACTCCACCGATTTCGAGAAGTCATTTGGAAACCATTGCAGACTTGCATTAGAGTAATAAAGGCAAGCGTTCATTTCACATTAGTGACTATACTGCGTTGTACGCTCGCCAGAGGGGTATTATTGGGTTTTGGAGACACGTGAGCTGAAAGCATTCCCCGAACGTTGCGAACGTTGCAAAACAAAATACATTTGTGGTGACACAGGAAAAGTCTGGGTACACAATGTCAGATGAATATCTGTCATCAGGAGACTGAATTATTTTGGATTTTGAGCCTGGGTGAGTGTTTGGGACACCATTAAACTCGAATGTCTGATAGATTTATAAAGGAACCGCAGAAATGTATAGCATTAGATCACTTTCGGCCCTTTTCACGAAAATCTCGTTAAAGTATGGGCCAAGATTTGAGAAGCATTAACGAATACTGAAATTACTACAACAGGAATACTCTTGAATTTACTCTGCCATGACTGTGATTTGGTACCAAAACGTCGAACTCCCTAATAGTTACAGTTTAAAGAGGACACAACTCTTTCTGTGTATTAGTTGTATACCAATATTCCCTCAACATTCCCATTTTATACCTATTTGAAAATGTTGAGGGTTCATTCACAAAGGCATGTAAAAACACATGAAAACGCAGTACAAGAGCACTACGTGTTGCAGTCCAATAGGCCTTTGTGATTAGTCCCCAAAGGTCCAGCTGCAGGTTTTCAGGTGTCCTCCTAGGTATCCCATGTGACATTTACTAAAGGTTCGTATTCTCTCTACATAGTGGAGAACTTTGCTCCTCCTGTGAGAATGGACATTTTTTGTTGTTGAAGAGAAAAACATGTTTTCTCTTATCAGGACAGCCCCACCCCTACACAGGCCCTGTTTTAGCGGGGGCCGGATGGGCCAGGCCCACCCAAAAGTGAGCCTGGCCCACCCAAACATGAGCCTTGACCCTCGCGGTGACGGCACAAAGGCCAATACAAAATGGCATCTTTCATTTAAAATGTTACTCCTAACTTTATTTTCCTTCCTGTTCTGTGAGTTGCGTGATTGGGCCTTGGCTCTTTCTCACAGCCATCCCCAATCACCCAATTCCTTTTAGAAAGGTAGGCTGTGTCGTGCAGGGATAATAGGGGCATGGCAAAGGGTACAAATTCATTATTTAGTACTGAGTAACTTTTGGATATTTCCTTTTCTGTTCAGCACTGGAAAAAATAACTTTGTTTATTCCTATTCACCTTTCCTGACCCCTGCAGCTGCATATCAGATCTGGCTGTGACACAAAGTTTGACTAACAGAGTAGGTAAGAGAATGTGTTACCATTTGTTTTTATTTTTTAAATCTGCACAGACCCAGCAAGGCATATACTTTGTGTATACTTCATTTCAATTATGTTTATCATTATCATGGCCATGGATGCAAGACAACAATAAAAATGTCCAGATGACTGGTGATTAAGAATGTATGACGTTACAATGCATATGTTTACAATGCACGCCTTTACAACGCAGTTTTTAAACCGTAACATCCCTTACAACGCATACATTTACATCACATGGCATTACAACAAATTTTTTTAAACTACATTTACAACGCATTACATTACATCGCATTATACCTTTACAACACATACCATTACAACGCATACCATTACTTTGCATTTAAGGTAAGTGTTGGACAGGGTAGGGCTAAAAATTACTATTCTAACTCCAGGGGTTGCAACAGTAGGGTAAGTGTTGGATAGTGTAGGGGTACTATGCGTTGTAATGGTATGCTTTGTAATGACATGCGATGTAATGCCTGCGTTATAGTGACATGTGTTGTAGTGTCATGCGTGGTAGTGACATGAAATGTAATGGTTGCATTGAGTGACATGCATTGTAAAGGATGTTGCAATGTAATGACTGCGTTGTAAATTTAGTGCGGTGTGATGACTGCATTGTAAAGGTTGTTTCCCGGTGATTAATGATCCTGCTGGAGAGCAATCCTTTGACTGTTGGTAGTTTTGAAATGCAGATAATCTGTATTTTATGTGGATAGCTCAGTGGGTTACTGCCTTTGTCCCAGGGATTCTTTGTTATTTGCAGTTCAGAAGTTACAATCCTAACATAGGACAGTGACCTATGAAAGAGCTGCCTACAAACATGAATGGTATAGTAAGATTACTTTTTTGTGTTACTATATGCTTAGAACTTCCCCAGTCTTTCCTTATTTTAATGTTGCTAAAAAGAGTTTGGGCCGATATACCTTTTTATTAGTAAAGCCAACCCCCAATCACTGGGGTATGCTTTCAATTCTGAGTTTGTGCTTCCCTAGCCCAAACCCTCTTAAAATATACTGCCCAGCACTATGGATGACATGTGATTCCTACACCTTGTAATCCTCAGAGGCTTATGTGGCATTTCCTATAGACTAATTTACATACTTGTATGATTCATTGTCTCTGTATAATGTGTGCGTGGTGTAAAGTACTGTGACACCCTACACTGATATGAGTAGTGCTATACAACAACTGAAATGCATATGAGAGAGTGGCTACAGAGAAATGAAGGGCACTGTTGGAGGGTGGAAGTAATGATAACTATGGAGAAAGAGGTAATTGGTGAGGCGGCAAAAAATACTTTGGCACTAGTGCTAAGGTAGCAGTCAGGTCATCAGGGCAAGTGTGGAACATATTAAAATGTGTGCTAATTATATTTTCAGTTATATTCAATGTTTTAAGTTTGAAGGTGATTTTACTAATGTTTTTTACAGGAATAATGAAAGTTGAGCAGGGTGGTGGCTGATATGAGGCTGGGGCCCAAGGTCAGCGGTGAGATAAGGTGCACCCGAGAGGGATGGTAGAAAAGTGGATAATCAGGCCTGGAAGTACTTGTTTTGAAGCCTGGCCTGTTGGAATTTCAGGGTTTGCACTTAGGTCCAGACATTACTCTTACTTTCAAATAACTCTCCACATGCTCTGTACACACACAGAATCGACCCATTGTATCATGGTAACAGTATGCAAGTAGATATGATATAATATAGGGCTTGTAGGCTACCTCCAGAAGCGGCAAATTGGACCTGCAGTGCCCCCCCCCCCCCCGAATGCACCCTTGGCCCACCCCAAAAAAAAATCCTGGAGTCGGGCCTGCCCCTACATCACCAGCAAGTTTAAGGATGATCCGCTCCCCTTTGCATCTTGGAAGGGGGTCACTCCAACAATAGGCTGGCAAATCTCCAACCACTTCCGGGATGGAAAGGGGTCAGATAATTTTTGAATGCCCACAAACGTGCATCTTTGTGGGAGATCCCAAATGTAGGCAAGGCAAAGTACGCCTTTGAAAGCTCACTTTTCACCCATGAGTGGGATTTATTCTGCATATTTCTCATCACTCGTGTCGGAGAAGCCCGAGATGGTTAATGCCTTAACGCCCACCACAAAACTCGTAATTGATTCCAAACAGGAGTAAATATATATTATTGTGGATGACGACTTACAATTACGTCTGAAATCACCTTTGTGAATAGGGCCCAAAATCTTAAGTAACTTTGAGGAAACATGAGCAGGGTAATTGTCCTTCTCAGGGACACACCGCTCAAAAAAAAAAATACCTTCAACTTCGCCAGCCAGCCCGATGCACATTCTGAGCCATACTGGAACCAGTTTCCACTCTCTGCGTAGAAAGTGTAGGCTAAAATCTTTTGAACACCCAATGCGATTTTGTTTTCTTTGTGTATATTCTAACAGCGTCTGCTTTTTTCCGTAAGAGAATGGCACCTTTCATTGTGATGCAAATACGTAGAAACTAGTAAGTGGATGTGCAGTTCAGAAGGATAACCTTCTGCTGGGAACAAAGCTCTTCCTCTGTCTTCTAAGAGTTTCTTTCTAGCATGCTGCTTTCCTCGCGCAGCTGAAACTTTTATTCGCCATACAAAAGAACAACTCCTTGGCAACCCGGCCGACATTTCAAATGCAAAGCTGAGGGGGCACGGGTCTAAAGTTAGAAACTCCCCTCTGAATTCGGGAAGATGAAATTCTCGATTTATTTTATCTTTTCTACTAATTTGAGACCGCTAAATGTTAAGTTAAGCGAAACACAAAAACGCGTGTCCTCAAAGGGGTGCATGCATTAACATTTAGCTCGTGAATTTAAACAGTTCCGTGATAATGGCAGGAAAATAGGGAATGCAAAGAAATGTATTGCCTCCTTGCATAGATTTTAAAGTGGTTTGATACGAACTTTGCATTTTGTGAGTTTATATTTAATCTCTTCACATTTTAAGACGCCTATGGTTCCTAACTTAAGCCTTCACTTATCAACACGTTTGACCGTTCCATGACCGTCTACATTCCTGTACAGGAGGGTGTAATAGAAACAGGCATTGAGAAGCAATAGGGGTCACTCTCACACTCAAACACACTCAAACAAGCAATAAAGCATGTCTGCTGAATTGCAAATTAATTCAAGCGTTAACAAAGTCAATCCGTCTCATCTTTTATATTCAATACAAATCTTTTGGATGTACTAATATTTTTTGGCTTGCTGTCCCGCATCAGCAAAAACAAAAAATAACGCTTATTTGCCAATGTCGAATAGCATCAGCGAAAAAAAGGGGAAAAGTGTGATGATTTCTACACAAGCAGGTGTCGCGTGTGAGTCAGGATGCTACGGAGGTCCAGCATGATGATGTATACCTGCTGAAACATCACCAAGCATGCTCACACGCGACTTGACAGGGCTGCCATTTTGCTTTTTTTTGTATTTCATTTTCCCTGAAAGCAGGTGATTATCTCACAGCTGTAGGAAGAGGAGATTTGTGGTATGTATTGGGACAGCTGATGGGCAACTAAGTGTAAGTGGCGATATACATTCTGCAACAATTAGAGAGTGATTGTTGGTATGCTCGTATTGGACTTTGCCCTGTCTGCTGTCGCCCCAAACTTTTTGCCTTCCTCCTTCCATTTTTACTCTATTTGTTTTTGGTGACTTTGCAACTCTAGGCACTTCACCACTTCTAACCAGTGCTAAAGTGCATATGCTCTCTATTTAAAATATGGCAACATTGGCTTGTCAACAATAGGCATATTTAATTTAGTTATAAGTCCCAAGTAAAGTGCCCCACATGTGCCCAGGGCCTGTAAATTAAATGCTACAAGTGGGGCTGCAGCATTGATGCACCATTTACTTCAGTAGTCATTTAAACATGTCTCAGGCCCGCCATTGGGAGACTGTGTGCAGTTTTAAACTGCCATTTCAAACTGGAAAATTAACCCTCTTGCCAGGCCTAAACCTTAATTTTTAATACATATAAATCCACCCTGAGGTAGGCCCTAGACAGCCCCAGGGGCAGGGTAGAGTACATTAAAAAAGTTGGACATGTACTTTTACATTTTAACTGTCCAGGTAGGGAAACACTCTTAAATGTGTTTCTCACTACTGCAAGTCCTGTCTTGCCCATAGATCAACATTAGGATTCTGGTATTCCAGCTTGTTGGACGTGGCCCTTTTTGCAGGGTCATCCCAGAACTTTTTGCCTTCCTCCTGTGTTATTTCTGACCTATTTTTGTTGATTTTATGACTCTGGGCACTTTACCACTGTTGATCAGTGCTAAAGAGCATATACTCTCCATGTAAATTGTGTTTATGGAATGGTGATTCCATGATTGGCATATTTTATTTACTAGTCAGACCCTAGTATAGTGTACTGTGTGTGGCCAGGGCCTGTGAATCAAATGCTGTTAGTGGGCTGCAGCACTGATTGTGCCACTCACAGGAGCAGCCTGTAAAATGTAATGCTGTCCTGCCATTGCAGAGCCTGTGTGCAGTCTGGTACTGCCATGTCGACTTGGCAAGTGTCCAAACTTGCCTGTCCCTAGCCTTCCCTTTTCTTACATGTTAGTCACCCCTAATGTAGCCCCAAGGTACCCCTGTGACAGGGTGCATTGTATGTGAAAGGTAGGACATGCTCTGATGTGTGTGGCATGTCCTGATAGTGAAATACTACCAATTTTGTTTTTCACTGTTGCAAGGCTACCTGCTCCCATATGATAGAATTGGGAGCTTGTTTATAACATTGTATAAATATATCTGCCCTTGGGAACAAGGTAGAAAAATCAAGTTTGATATGCCTGAACTCAGAATGTTAAAATGCATCTTTTAGTAAGGGGGATGTTTACATTCTGTGTTTGAAAATACCACTTTTAAGCAAATGTATAGATGTCTTTGAAGACAGTGGGAGCCTAAATCAGCAGATTGTAGTAGATATTTTAGCAGTTTGATGAATACAAGAGAGATGTTTCCTCTAATTCAATAAAGCTCTATATTTCCATCTTTAAAAAAATAGAAAATACCACTTTTAGAAAGTAGGTATTTTCTTGCTTAGCCATCCAGTATGCCTCTGCTAGGTTTGTGCATTGCGTGTCTGGCTTTGCAGTGTCAGAGGCTGGGGAGGAGCAGTGGCTCCAGACAGCCTGATGAGTCAGGGCTGGGCAGAATAGGCATGGTTTGCATTTGGAGTGGTTGGAGGAGTAGCACCTGCACCTGAATAGGGCTGTGCCTGCCTTCCACAATGATGGCTCCGCCCCCCTGTGGTGTGTCTGGATCCAGGGCTCACACTGACTATGGAGGTTCTTGTGCACTTGCCAAGTGCCCCACAGAACTGGTTTTGGCTGGGTCAAGATACTCTCTGCCTTCGGAGAACAAATTATTTTTGGGTATAAAATGAGGGGTCCATACCCCATACTTTTAGATCACTTCTGGGAAATCAAGAGGAACCTTTGCCAAGGAGAAGAGCTGGAGAAGCTGAAGAGGAGTACTGCTACTGTGCTGTTTGCCATCTGGGTTTGGCCTGCAGTGACTGCTTGGTGCCAAAGAAAGGAGAACATTACTTTTCTGTTTGCTGTGTCACCTGCTTGAGGAAGATCTTCAAGGGCTTGAAACTGAGATTGCCTCCTGTCCTGAAGTCTTAGGGACACGAAGACATCACCACCAGCTCCCCTGAAGTTCCTTGCTGGGAGTTCTGACCTGCAAAGAGGTGCCTGCTGTTGTTTTGGACCTCTAGAGACTGTTTTTCGCTGGAAGTATCAACGCATCGTCCCGGATCATCGCACCACAACGAGGCGCGAAGTTGGTCGCATTGTTGGGGGACTCAGTAAGAAGCGGACTCATCATGAAGGACGTGGCCCTCTAAGGGCTCCACGGGTTATTTCCACAACTACCTGCTATGCCTTCCAAATGAGGAGTCGGTCAGTCAATAGAGAATACAAACTTACTTTATTAGTAGTTCTCTGCAGAGAGAGTCCCGGTCAGATCTGCACCCCAAGATGGACGCTGAGGGGACTGCTAGCCCAAAGTGAGCTAATACATGATAAAGCTTTCTCAAGACCTCAGCCGCGCCTACTATGGAAAAATACCGTCCGGAGCCGGGCATGAACAAAGAGGGTACTGAGAGATGAGCAACCACCTGCCAGATGGATGTATTATCAGTGCTCCAAGGCCAATGTGTTGGGCTTCAACGCCTCCTAACGTGGGAGCAGAACTGCACATACAGAAAGGAATGTACGAAAAAAGAGCATCTATTCATTAGCAGATCCGACTTCAACCTTGGGGAGTGGAGAAAGAATAATAACGATATACAGTTTTACAGTTCTGCTGAAGCAAGCGAAAAACTATTGAGGCCTCGTGTGGCTGCGCCCTAGACAGACTTCTAGTAGTCGCATATTACATTATGGAGCCACACAGATCAACAAAGCTTGCATGCCGTAAGGATAACTCAGTGGATTTCACAATGCTAATACAAATAGCGTCTATTTAGCCACCTAATGCTTACTTATATAATACAATATGAATGCATATTATAAGAGGGAATTCCAAACCTAACAATCACCTTCCTACACAGGAAGAAACCAATGCATCACCTCCTCTTTGGTAAGGAACTGACGTATCACCTCCCCTGCACAGCAGTAAGGAACCAACGCATCACCTCCCCTGGAGCAAGGAACCAGCGCTTCACCTTCCCTGAGTGTAAGGAACCAATGCATCACCTTCCCTGCAGCCCGTTTTGTTTGTTTGCATGATGCATCCCAGGTACTTTGTGTGAAAGGTGTCGCATCTGCAATTTGCTTTGAACTGAACTATTTCTACCATCTGAAAGTCATATTTTTATTACTGTATTGTGGATTTTTGTCATTTGGTCTTGTTTTGGTTTAGATAAAGATTATTTATTTTTCTAAACTGGTGTGTTGTCTATTTGTAGTGTTATCACTGTATTACTGTATGTGTTCACAAATGTTTTACACACTGCCTCTGAGATAAGCCTGTCTGCTCATGCCAAGCTACCAAGGGGGTGAACAGGGGTTATTTTAGAAGTGTATCCCCCTTACCCTGACTAGAAGCAAGGGTCCCAATTTGGACAGAGGTACCTACCTCTGCCAACTAGAGACCCCCATTTCTAACACATCTTATACGTGTAATTTCTAATTGGGAAAAGATGGGCATTTTAAGTTTGGTGTCTCCGGGCTCACAATTTAAAAACACAACATATGGTGAAATCGGATTTTAAACTGCAAAACTGAAAATTACACTTTTAGAAAGTTGGCATTTTCTTACTTTCACCATTCTGTGCCTCTGCCTGTCTCTGAATATATGTCTGGGGTTGGTGACAGCTGGGCATTTTAAATTTCCTCTAGACAGTAACATACAGATGAGCTGAGATGTGACATTCACATCCTGATGGCCCATCATAAGGCTGATGGGCTTTCATGAGCTAGATGAGAGGGAGGAGCTTATACTTGCACCTGAATAGGGCTGCGCCTGTCCCCACACAAAGAGCTGCATACTCCCCTGCAGTGAGTGGAGCCATGGCAGGAAGAGCAGGGACATTGTGTACTTCAAAGGCCTCTCATTGAAGTCCAACCACTTTAAAGGCACAACTGGCTATAAGTACTGGACCCCCTGACACCACCAACTTAGTACACTTTGGACCTCAGGGCTCTCAGTCGAGAAGATAGACTGCTGTGCAGCTGAAAGGACTGACGCTCAGCTGGACTCTGCTGGTTTGCTGGACTCCTGCTGAATGTATGTATGTATGTATTGGCATTTATATAGCGCACTACTTACCCGTAGGGTCCCAAGGCGCTTCGACCGCTGCGAAACCCTTCCTGGCTTCCCTGAGAGATGGTCCCTTAATGGGTATCTCCAGGGTGAGACCAGGCATCCCCGGCGGTCTGGTGGGGCCGTTAGTGAAGATGAGGCAAGCTAATGCCCAGAGTTGCCGAGTGTGATCGCTGATCAGAGTGGGCACCGAGGTGAGAGAATTATCGAGTCCGCTGACCCTGGTCCAGAAACCTGCCGCGCCGGGAATCGAACCCTGGTCCCGGGCCGTCCTCTGCTCTCGGGTCTGCCGCCTCTAACCAGTGAGCCACACTACTTCACTGTACCTGTCTTGCTTTGCTGCAACCTGCCTGTTATTGAGATGTACCAGACCTGAATCTCTACATCCGCAGAGCCAAGTGACTCCAAAGGCTTGCTGGCTTGACTCCTGTTCTGAAGTCTCAGGTACATCAAGGCTTCCTTCAACTCTACTTCAACTGCTGGACTCTACGAAATGTGAGTCCCGCCCTGCCAAGAGGTGTCAATCTATTCCTGGGCCTTCAAAGGGAGTTCTACAACGGTTTTCTGAAACAAAGTCACACATTGTCTGCTTTGCACCCGTCAGAACAGACGCGTTCTCCTTCCACGATGACGCATTGCCTTCATCGTAAGGGTTTGAATGAGAATGCAGGACCCAACTCCGAGGCTGGACGAAGACACATCACCTCCATCACAAAGGGTTTTGATGACGATATGGGAGTAGGTTGTGTGACTCAGACCTGACGCAGCTGCTCCTCGATGTCGACATAAACTCTCTGGAAAGCTACTGTTTTCAGCGGGGCATTGGTGGCTTCTGGTGAACAGCCTAAATATCGAATTTTAAATATCGAGTTGCCACAATATCAAATTTTAAATATAGAATTGCCAAAATATCGACTTATAAAAATATAGTGGTGCAGAATATCGAAATGCAGGTAAGAAATATTGTTTTTATGAATATCAACTCTAAATCCTTACTCCCTTCTATTCAATTGTCAGAAATTGGTTCTACTTTTATCTCTGATCAAGCCATTGTTTTGCCCTCTTTCTCTTTTGACATGTCTCTTAATACTTCTAAGCAGGGACATTGGAGATTTAATAATTCCTTATCATCGGACCAAACATTTTTTTTTGGAAGTAACTTATTTTATTAATGACTTTTTTCAATGTAATCAATCTAAGGACACTTCTAATCACAATAGTTGGAATGCTTTTAAGGCTTCTTTCAGTGCCTTCATTATTGTCTACTCTGCAAATGGTAACTAGACATAATATCGAATTTTTATATAGCATGTAAGTAACATCGAAGTAAAAATATCGATATTACCATAATATCGAATGATAGAACATTGATGTCATAAATATCGTTTTAATTTTATAGTAATAATTATCGAAGTATAAAACATCGAAGTGATAATATCGTTTTTCTATAATATCGACATTTTAGTTCTGTTAAAAATATCAAAAATAAATATATAGGATGTTTAAAATATCAATTTAGTAAATATCAAATTAGTTATTTTTGAATATTAATTTGTAATTATTTTACTTGTAATAATATATGTAATAATTTTGTTAAAAATGTATTTTAAGATATGTTTTAGGAGCGGGATGTTGGGTTATTAGGGGATAAGGGTGGGGAGTGTTTTAAAAATATTTGTTTTTAAATCTTTTTATTAGGGGCTGATTCCGATTCGGGAAAGAAAAACGTCTGACGATTCGTATTCGTAGCTGTTTCCGTACTAATCTTACAAATCCGTATGAATCGCGTAGTACGATCCGTTCGTCAAAAATACGTCTGACTTATTGCGAACCGTATGAAATTCAGCGAGAATCCGTACGATACGGACTCGGGAAACAGACCGTACAATTCGTAATAATGCCGTACGACCCGACAAGTATGATCCAGACCGGGGACAGAGAACGAGATTCGTACGGGAAAACGTCACCGCGTATGAACTGCGATTTGTACGGAAAACATTGCGTATGAGCGAACCACACAATCAAATACAATTCGAACCCCCCTGAACAAAGTGCACGCGAACCCCGGAAAAACGTTACGTATGAGCAAGCCACAAAAGCAAATACGATTTAAACCCCCCCTGAACGAAGCGCACGCGATCTCCGGAAAAACTTCGCATATGAGCGAGCCACAAAAGCAAGTACGAATCAAACCCACCCTGAACGAAGCGCACGCAAACCCCGGAAAAACATTGCGTATGAGCGAGCCACAAAAGCAAATACGATTCAGACCCCCCTTGAACGAAGCGCATGCGAACTCCGGAAAAACATCGCATATGAGTGAGCCACAAAAGCAAATACAAATTGAACCCCTCCTGAACAAAGCGCACGCAAAGCCCGGAAAAAAACGTCGTGTATGAGCGAGCCACAAAAGCAAATACGATTCGAACCCCCCCTGAACGAGGGGAGCACGCGAACCCATTAAAACAGCACAAGGAGGGTACAAACAACTCGCACAACACCACAAAACATATCTCCTGTGTACAAACCATTGGAAATGAATGTCCTGGCCAGATCTAAACAGGCAAACAGAAGGCCCAACTCAGATCCACCCCTTATAACACACCCACAAAAATTTCAAACTAAGCCCCACCCACCAATAAAAAGGGCCGACACACACAAACCATGATCCTTTGCGACACACCCATTTAGCCACAGAGACAGACAACACACAAACAACTGCACACATCCACCATCACAAATACCCTCCATCACATACAGACCCACACCCCCATTCACATTCATACCCACACACCCACATCCATATACACCCTCACCCTCCCAATCACATTCACCCCACACCATGTCCGCACAGAAGAAACCAAAGTTTACAAAGGAGGAGATGGAGATCCTTGTAGATGAAGTCATCAGAGTTGAGCCACAGCTGTTTGGTGCATTGGTCAGACAGACCAGCATAGCGGAGAAAACACGCATGTGGGAGAGGATCGTCGATAAGGTGAATGCTGTTACACCCATCAGACACACCAGGAAGGATTGCCAGTCCAGGTGGTACGATCTGCGGAGGATGGTGAAGAGGAAGATGGACGATGACTACCTACAGAGCCAAGGCACTGGAGGTGGTATTCCCTGCAGACCAGTACAGTACCAGCCCTGGGAGGAGAAGGTCATGGCCCTGCTACCACCGGTGGAAGTACATGGCATTGAAGGAGACTTGGAGCCTGGTGAGTATACAAACAACTCATGTAACATGGGGGTAATGGCATCTACACTCCAAGTACAAAAAATGCCTGCAACGAGCGCCAAGTGCCAGATGCCCATAACTACAGGCAAAAACAACGCAAATGCCACTAACATGTGTATATCCCATTGGCAAATGAAGGCAATGCCATGTCCCATAGTGCAGGAAGCACAGACCCAATAATAGACGTCCAGTATCCTGGGAGGGTGGGTGTCACTAAATGCATTTTGGGACCCCAAAACAGACCCAATTTCCTATGCGTCCGCGGGGGAGGGCAAGGGGGGCTCTTGGCCCCCCCTGCATCACCAGTGTTTCTGGTGTCACCCAATCAGGGCCCTAGTCCATCATGCTTTCCAAATAGTCCCATTGTCCCAGGTGGCAGCACCCTACATTGGGTGGGAAGGGTGCAAGGGGGTTGCCCAGAATTGTGTAAGACAGATGGGGAGGAGGATGAATGGCTGAGGGCCTGAAGGCTGCAAGGCAGAGGGGATGAGGGTGCAAGGGGTAGGGTGAGAAGGGTACAAACTGGAGGGTGAGAAGGGTGCAAGGGGGAGGGGATGAGAGTGCAAGGGGTAGGGTGAGAAGTGTGCAAGGCAGAGGGTGAATAAGGTGCAAGGTGGATGGTGATGAAGCTAAAATTTTGCCCACCCCTATAAACATCTCTGTGGATGCCCATGTCCAATTGCACTCATCCCATATGGCCCAGGTACACACCCATGCACCATGCTAAATGCACATGGAGTGTGAATGTACTGACAAGATAGCTGACACTAGGCCCTGGTGTAGGCAGCACAAGGCCCTCCTGTGAGCAGTGCAAACACAAACACCAGGACAACAAGGTCAGATATCTTGGGCAGGAACTCAGAACCACTGTCATGGCAGCATACTCGATGGGGGGACAGCCACACCACGTGGGAGGCCCAGGGCCAACTCAGACTCCAACTACCAGCACGGCCTGTCACACACACCCCTTACACAAACATACCCTCCTGGGACAGGCAATGGAGTGCCCCACTGTCACAATGGTCATGTAAAACAACAAAACCAATTCAGATCTGATGATGCATCCAAGCAACAAATGCACGGTGCACATTCACAAGGCCCTTGCGCTTCTTTCACGACGCCGTTGCGTCACCTTCGTGACAAAGCGGCGGCACAAAAGAGGCGCCATGGTGCTGGGAATTTACAAGGTGGCGCATCTGGGAGATGTGTCACGTTCTAAAGCCCTGCGCCATAAGTAGGTGTACTGGAGCGGGAGGGGGAGGGGGGTGGGGGGTCACGGCGCAGCCACACCTCACAAAAGGGGCTATGTGAGATCTACAAGATTTCATTTTGTCACTTGTATGCACATGCTGCGTCAAAACCCTGTGCATGGCTGATGCAGGCGTAAGGAATGAAGCTACATTGTGCAGATAGGGCCCCACAGACCATTGCTGGAGCTTTCTTGTGCTGGTGACACTTCTCCAGCAATGCGCCTACTTATTCAGCACAGATGTGTGACGCTGCTGACCCATTTTTTCAACCATGGTGCTCCACAATGTGAATGCGTAGCATCTTTGCTGGCATAGGTGTGGTGCACAATGATTGATGAATCCCTGCTGATGAGCAGGGCTCTGCCAGTTATAGTAAATATGCCCCTTCAATGTTAATCCGAACCCACAACATACACATCCACAAGTGAACATTGAGGACAATCCAAAGCATGGACAACTACCAGGTGGAACAGTGCCAACTACAATGTGTATAAGAAATGTATGTAGCAATATATGGCATTAACATTATCTGTCTCTCACACCCACAGAGCAATGTGCGGAAACGAACCCCAACAATGGGGAAGATGATTCAAAGTCCCAGGCTCCGCAGGACCCTCATCCCACTGACAGCGACGCCTCTTACCACTCCATGGATGACCCCGACCGACAGACAGCTCGGAGCCCTGCCCACACTCAAGAACTGAGCCAGTCTGACAATGAGGGACAAGGTTCGACGGCCACCCAGGAGGGGTAGACAACACCACCACAGCCATCACTCAGGGGTCCCATCGAGCCGATGTGCCCACAACAGCAGGCCAGGCTCATGTGGTCAGGGGTGGTGGGAGTGGCAGCAGGTGGAGGCGAGAACTTGACCAGGCCGCTGCAGGTCCCGGTATGTCTGAGCTTCGCAACATAATGGAGGCACACCGGCGGGACACCAGGGAGTTCAGCCAGGGAGTGGGTGCCCTCACAGAGATCAAGAACCTG
Source organism: Lissotriton vulgaris (assembly GCF_964263255.1). Classification (NCBI taxonomy): domain Eukaryota; kingdom Metazoa; phylum Chordata; class Amphibia; order Caudata; family Salamandridae; genus Lissotriton; species Lissotriton vulgaris. The sequence continues at coordinate 975,894,492 of NC_141696.1, read as the reverse complement.
CAGGCCGAGCAACACGCCAGTCAACAACAACACCAAGGACGGATGGAGGCAAGACTGTGTGAGCTCCTGGTGGTGCAAAAGGATATAAGCCATTCACTCCGTCGGATTGCTGATAACATGCAGCACCCTCCCTGTGTTACCAGGCAAGACACTTCAAGGCAAAAACTGCCACCAGGCACACGGAGAGAGGAGGAGGAGGAATCATCCGACGGAACGTCCCATGCATCATCAAGGCCTGCTTATGAGGGTCCCCCAAGGAAGGTGGGTCATCCACGGAAAAGACAGTGAGAGGCAGCGGGCCATGCGCATCTCCCAGGACACCTGGTCTGGCACCTGGAGTCTGTGTGCAACAGCATCACCTCATTTACTGTTCTATTCTCCCACGTGGACTTGCTGGTTGCAGTCTGACCAATGATGCCAAGCACTGTGGTCTGGACTCTGGTGACTCAAACTGCAAGGCATTTAACAACAAGGGGTGGTGATGGACAAAGTTTCTGAATAAAGCAGAATACTCTCACCCAGTCAAGAGATCAGGGCTAGATCCAACACCGCTTTTTAGTTCACTGCACCATCCCAGCTCAGAACCTGGCTATATGCAAATTAGTCTGTTCCTGTCCCAGTGCATGATGGGAACAGGGCAAACCAAACTACCAAGCCAATTCTTACACTTGTAGTGTAGTTCCTAGTTTCCCACTAGGCCCTGCGCATTGGAATAACATAAACAGTAGTATCGACGTGGAACTGCAGATATTCCAGGCCTCCACTGACTATGCTAAACTTAATTGGGTTGTGTTACCAACTAGCTCAGAGGTCACTGGAAACTTTCTTCTCTGCATAGGAAGTGATCAGCTTCCTTGGCACAGACAAGAAGGGATTCAGTTTTCCAACAACCGTGCAACATGACAACTTTGCTCCTCAGATCAAGAGTCAATCTCTAGGGTCGTGTGAAACAATAGACATGTATTTCACTCAGTCAGTCTAGTGCAGTTTACTTTCACGAGATGTAGAGAATAGAGAGACGGGCGTTTGTCAATAAAAGGTTAACATTTATTGAACAGTCTTTCTTCTCGTACAAGAGAAATGTATTGCCACAATTGCAATAATTGTTATTATAAAAAGTACGTACAGTAAGATAAGTATTGCGAAATAGAACTGTAAAAGCATTGATATGGTTTCTTAGCCATACAATGGTTTAAAAGTAATAAAACATATATACAGTCATATATACATTAGGCTAACATACTCAACTGGTGCTTCTAACTAAGCCTACCCCAGTGTGCCTGACCTAAGCCTAACACGTGAAAAGGGGAGTAAGTAAGTAGCTTAAGTTAAGTTGGTTTTGCCAAGGTTTGTTTCAAGAATTCTCGTCTAAGGGTTTAGTCAACACCATACCTCTGAATAGAATGATGGAGGATTGGTATCTCCTTCAGGGGTCTCTCTCGATATCCCAGTCACCCGCGAGGGTAAACCGGAAGCGCCGGGACTGGATTTCTCTGCACGAGAAAGGCAGCGGCTTCTCTTCAGCGCGTCGAGGAAGGAGGGGGGACAGCGTCCGCGGGCAGCTGGAATCTGCTGGATGTCTTCGCAGAGGGACGGCTGTTCAGCTCCTTAAGCGTACTGCACCATAGGTCGCGCTTTAGCGGCGATAATGGTATCAGCAGCTTCACCACCACAGGATAGCAGGCTGCAGCGACAGAGTGCTAGATTTACCAACACAGGGTCATGCAGGCAGCTGGCATCAGCAACAGGCAACGAACATTGCTTAAGGCAACGTTGGTAATATTTATACCTGACAGGTGCCGGGTTTGACGCAAGTTTGCTGGACATAAGACGTCAATTAAAGATGTCACTAGGAAGTGATAGTTATCAGTTGCTCATTAGAGTTCCATTACTAATCAAAACATAGCAAGCGGGGATTTCCAGGTTTGCTAAGTTTTTATCTTGTTGAAGAACTCGGAGTGTTATCTAGGAATATCAGATAGTGACTGCTGCTCTGTCATTGCACTAATTGGTCGCAAAGGAAGTAGCAGAGAGTCATGCTGGAATGTGGCTCTGCTCGTGTGAGGCCAGAGATGACTTTTCAGAAAATCGCACTTGAACGGTTATGCCAATATAGGGAATAAATGGCTTTATAGCCGAATAGGGGCATAAGGTCACAGTATCGATCAGGAACCTAGATTAACACGCAACACCCACTCCACGGGTTAATGTCCATCAAAATTACTAAAACTAAGCAATTAGATACATGTGTAACATTGCCCACCCCAAAATACATAAATGCATTCGAAATAGGCGTACTTGTAATACATGGAATTTAGGTACTGTACGTTTTTTAAAGCATAGTAATCATTCAAAAAATATTGCATATGAAATGAACGATTATGCAAATGGAATTACACATGAAGTATCTCTGACAGAAGAAAAGCGAGATAAATCATCACATAAAAATGCATTGTAATAACATGTGTGCTAGAGGCTGGTGTAGTATTGTTATGTCTCTAGATGTGTTTAGAAATAGAAGTGTGAAGCTTCTGTTCTCTAAGAATAGTTTTTACGTTAAGCAAAGAATTGTTCGTGCCAAAAAGGGTCAATATTAGAAAAATTGTCCAATTCAAAGAAAATAGATTTCCAAAGCTCTTGGCAGTTTTTGTTGATCAAAACTGGAGGCCGAATTCAGAGTTCATGGAACGCTGTGTGTCGGAAAACCTTCTAAAAGTTATTGTTTCTCTACGGGTGAGAACATCGTATCAGACAGGCTCTCAAAGAATTGGTCTACAAATTCAGGTGATAGTTCAACCAAATTAGATAGCGCTGTAACTTGGCAGGTGTGAGAATGATTGCTGTCATCATATTCGGGAGCAGCAATGCTCACAGCTCGCTGTACCTGGGTGATGTTGCTTTTGTCACTCGCTCCACTGTTACCACTTGGCTGTAGTACAGGAGTCTCCACAAATGCCGTCATCAGGATTGGTAGCCGCTGGGGACAACACAATGCGTGAGCCGTTATTGGACTGTGCAAAGTATCGACGTCCATTGGTACTGCTGATGGAAGTGAAAGACAGATGTCCAACACGCATTCATCGCCGCAAAGCATACACCGTAGCACAGGTAAAATGCAATTTTGTCATATCGGTCTGAATGAAAGGAACCAGGTCATGTTTAGATCTCTCAGCCTGGCCAATCCAAGGACGTTAGTTATCCTGTCCCGGTAGCGCATTGCTAGGATTGTCTCTTCCATTCCCATGGGAGCTATGTCTGAGCCGAGGCTTGCCATAACGTAGCAGGAGGGTCAAAAATAGAATCCCTGCGATGAGTCCCAAAAATAATGGTATGCCGCCAAAAATGGAGTGCACAAAATTAGGAAAGATTCCCAAAATTGCCTGGAAGGGTGTTAGCAGTCCCGTAAAGACTGTCTTAAATATGCCTGGGATGCTTGTTGCACTAGACATGTTAAGGAGTTGGCTGAACATTTCTACGAAATGCACGGGGCAATTTGTTGATAAAAGGTCATGAACCTCAGTAGCCGTCCTTGCGACTAGAAGATCATACGTCTCTTTAGATGACGTTATAGGCACTGTTGTCTGTAAAAGTACAGATTTCACTTTGCTTAATGTATCAATTCGTATAGAATAGAGGTTCAGACGAGGCCAGAGGGGAGTCACTATGTCTAGAGGCCCGCTCGGGAACAATGCTTGCATACAACATTTGACCATGGACGTTACTTCTATTAGATAACTTTTCCCTGGCGTCAGGCCACAACATCTGTGATCCGTTCTAAGAATGTAACTCCCGTTTGCGAGTTGCATAAAGAAGGGCTCTATCTGAGTTGCAGGTGTGACTAGCTGGTGGCATGAAAGGTTGTTTGAATTTCCATCACATGCTCCGTGTAAATTAATACCCTGACACAAAAGTATACCGCTTAGTGAGTGTTTACAGTTATCACCACTAAGAAATACATTTTTGTCGCTGTCACTATAGCAAGAATGAGTGTATGGTAATTTCCATTCGGATTTTACATATCCTTTACCTAATTGTTCATACTGGCCAGCAGGTATGTACTCAAGGCACTTTTTAAATCGGAAAGTTGTTATCGGAATTGTGATAATTCCGTGTATTATCCATTCAATGACAGGACTCTCTGACATTGTCAATGGTAATCTCTCGAGTTTTTCGATGCTCAGGATTGTATAGTCTGCTCCTTTCTGTGCCAAACTGATCTGTTTATCAGTAAGGTTAAAACTGGAAAATAATGACGTTGTGTTGATTAAACACCAAGGCACATAGCCTGAACGAAGATTTTGCAGCGTCCAGCCTAATTCTATAATAGAGCGTAATTGAGACTGGCCATGTTGTAACATAAGCAAATCTCTGTCTATCACATCAAAGGCAGAGGATACAATATTGTCCAACGAATATATTCTGGAAGACAGAGTCGTTAACCCATTGTCTACTACAGAAAGTGATTTCTCCAAATTAATACGATCAATTTCTCGTATTTTTTCAGCAGTTTCAATTTGCTTTACTTTCCAAGCCTCGTTGTAAGCAGCATAGATACTGGTCACTATGAAACGCTTTTGACGCTGTTTGCGTGGTCCAAGAATGAAATCGCGCAAATCAGCACCATCTTTTAATAAAGACAAGTGTTGCTTAATTTCAGCCAGTGTGGATGTAGTTAGCCATTCTAGGCAGAGTTTCCCTACACTGTATGTTGTTATAATCCCTGGATGTTGTCTCTGGGAGTATCTAGGGTCTAATCTGGTCATTTTTAAACCCTGTGTTTTGTTCAGGAATCTATCTTGACAGCTATTTGTGTCTGTAGGCCAGATTAACCACTTTTTCCAATCAGGATGTGTTCTGTTGAAATGTAAAATTTGTGACACGTCTAACTCAATATCTGCGGTTGCATTTTCAGCTATTGGCTTTGGAATAGACGGTGTTTTAAGGTCTTTGTTCTTAGCTAGGCCAAGACAAGATGTTTGGTGTATTGTGTCATTCAAAAATAACATTTGTTCTGGTATCATGCAGGTTCTAAATAGTGCTTCAATGCCTTGCACCTGCCAATCTTTTGTACCCCAAATTGTTTTCGTTTCAATATTATTTTTCCAATAATCAAAACCAAATGTCATCATTTTGTCATAAAATGCTTCTGAATATATCAATTTAGAATTTGTCAGCATTGTTTTCATTCCTGTTTTATCTAACAGTTTGTAATAAAACGTTTCTGCATCACTGGTGTTAAACCCTGAGAAGTATTTGAATTTCTCAAAAAATGCTTTAGAACTGCTTTTAGGTGGTGTAGAACAATGTTCCCATTGATTGTACATAAAAACATTTCTAGGCTGTGCAGATTTATGCAAGTAATGATCCCCATAGTGGGTGTAACAGAATAACTGCTCATAACTAGATGAACCTTGTAAATAATCATGATCTGTGAATCTAGCTGACATTACTAAATCAGACATCATGTCATTAATACTGTTAAAGTCCCAATCATCAGAGAATGTACTTGGTGTCACAAAGTCACTTAAGGAAACCTTTAGTTGATGAGGATACTTCAGGATTTCGACCAGACCATATATCTCATAGTCTGTTTTCTCCCATACTACCCCACCAGGTATTGGAATTGCTGTGACATTTACTGTTGACAGTTCTCTTTTCTTCACGTGGGATGATCTGTGTGGTTTCAGGACTAGGTTGATGTTCTGACTTGCTGTGTCCATTCAATTGTAATAAACTTTCCTAAAATTAAAACTAAAATTAGGCATAGTAGGAGTATGAATACCCCTGAAATAATCCAATGCTCAATCAACGGTGAATCCAGATATAATTCTTTGATTTGTTGAAGGAGTCCTGTTGTATTTTCTTTAGAATATTTTTTTGTTTCTGGCATCACTTCGGGGTCGTTTTGATCTTCAGAGAAGTTGTCGAAGTTGATGAAATAACCAGAGGCTGTTCTGTCAATTGATGGGATTGTTCTTTCAATCTGTCCCTCGGTAGCACTTTCTGATGCCACATCATTGTAGACTGGTGTTGTTTCTTGACGAACTGTTTCAATCTGTGTTTCAAGAGGCACGAGTTCCATGGCATTATTGCATAGTCCTTCATTGTGCACTGCAGGCTGATCGAATGTGATTAGTCTTTCAGTTTGAACCTCTTGGATTGTTGCAAGTTTGGGTATTCTGTTGTTTCTTGGGAGTCCACTGGGCCTACTGTTGATTATAGGCCACATGCTTGTGGTTTTACCAGATCGATAGACACGACTCTGTTCTCCTTTTTACCAGCAAGGGGCGGTAGCACAACTGATCTTGTTCCGGTGACTGCCAAGACAGGTACTGCTTTTCTGTAAGAAGGCCCAAATTCCTTCTTAACCGCGATCTTTTCTCTGACTAGATCCCCAATCTTTGGAATCCAGACAGGCCTTGCTGGGGCTGTTGCGGGTGGTGCCTCGTCAGTGGTACTTGGCTGTTGCTTTAACTTTATGTTGCTTAATGATTTCATTCAGTTCCTGTAAAACAGCCAAACGATCCTTTACATCAAAGTGCTTTGTTTCTTCTTGTACCACTGACATCTGACTATCGAGGTCCTGAACTCGCATTCTAATTCCGAACAATAGTTCGTATGGGCTGAAACCTTTTAGAGAATTTCTTGGCATGTTGTTAAGACTAGTCTGGACACTTATTAAATGTTTGACCCACCCAGCGCCTGAACCTAATACCTTCGCTGTTATAGATTGCTTTATGTCCCGGTTTTTTCTTTCTACCACACTATTCCCTTCGGGGTGCGACGGACAAGAATACCGCAACCCAATTCCCATGCTAGCCATGGCCTCCTTGTAGGCTCGAGAGCTGAAAGCAGGACCCTGGTCAGAATGGAAAGTGGTAATTGCGTATGTGCCGATAAAGACTCGCAAATCTTTTATAACCGTTCTAGCGTCAGCCGAGCGATGGGGCCACATCCATATGAACCTCGTACAGGAATCCACTGCTACCATGATATATCTATAGTTGCCGTCCCTTTCTAGGGGACCACAGTGGTCCAGGTAAACGCATGCAAATGGTTTATCTGAGATGAGAAGGGGTGTCTGCGCTGGTCGTTTCACTGTTGATACTTTTATCCTTTGGCATATGTCGCATTCCAATACATACTTTTTAGTTTGTATTCTCAAGCGGGGCCACCAATATCTCTGTTTTCATAGTGATATTGTTGCGGAAACGCCAGCGTGTGCAGAGGCAAGCCCTTCGTGTGCCGCTTTGATTAGTCCTAGTCTGTGTTCCCTGTTTGGAATTACTCTATCCCCCACTCCAGGGATTCGAGCAAAAGGAACATTATTTGTATCCGTTAAGTACAAGCACTTTTTAGGAAAGCCTTTTGGGAGTGTTTTCTTATCATTTTTTACTGACGTACTGACAGCTTGTAGAATATCGCTGTCTATTTTTGTTTGTGACCGAGTTATCGCAGCTACGGAAGCCGTTTGCACAGCTGCCTTCGCGGCTTCATCAGCCAATGAATTCCCTGCAACGTGAACGCCATCACGTTGATAACTCAGTGTATGTATCACGTGAGTCTTTTGTAGTTCTTTTTGTAAAAGAACTACCTGTTCCCAAAGCATTTTATGCTTTATTGTGCCACCTTTTGCATCTTTGAAACCATTTTCCACCCAATTCTGCAAGTATTCATTATAGGATTGTACGCAATAGAAAGAATCGCACACTATTAGTGTGGGGAATTCGCGATCGGTATTTTCTAGAGCCATCTTAAATGCTACTAATTCAGCTCGTTGAGCCGAGCAATCTCCTAGAGATTGTGTTTTAGTGACCAGTGGTCTGAATTTTCCATTGTGCCAGCGACCTTTTACAATCGCACACGCAGCACTGTAAGCTTGCTTACCCCCAACTGCGGGTTGTGCTGATCCGTCAGTATATATAATACTTCCGTATTCTTCGAGAGGCAGGATTTCAATTGGCAGAGGACATTCATATTCATATTGTAAAAATTCCTGTGTTTTTAAATTAGGATCAAATTCGTAAACTACGTCTGTTGCAGCAAGAGAATTAACCCACTGAATCCATCTCGGATGCAAAGCTTTAGCATTAGGAATGCTTGCTTTAGTTACCGCTTCTAAAGCCGGTATAGGAGTTACGATTATTATTCGTTTACCTTGTGCTAGGGGCCTTTCTTTCGCTACAGCAGTTTGAACCGCAGTTAGAATTTTCTCCGTTGAACTGAATTTTATTTCAGCCTTTGTGTACAAATGTGATTTGTAAGCTATTGGTACCTTTTCTCCCTCATTAGAGGTTAGGTATGTGAATCCGCATCTTCCTGGGATGACTCGGATTACAAGATCACGTGTGTTGTCACGTGTGTCTAATTTTGTTTTTGCTAACATGTCTGTTTGCAGTGATCTCAAAATTTCTGTGTGTTTTTGAGTCCAATTGATTTGTTTAAAATCAGGTTTTATTAGTTCGTAGAGAGGTTTAACCCTCTCTGCGTAATTTAGGATGTAAGTTCTTCCGAAATTCAGAAAACCTAGAATGGATTGTAAATTCTTCAGTGTTTTTGGAGCTTGGAGTACAGCGCACTTCTCTAAGAAGTTGTCCGCTAGGCTTTTCCCTTCACTTGATAATTCGTACCCTAAAAATAGTACTGTCAGATGGGCAATTCGGGACTTTTTAAAGTTGAATTTGTAACCCTCTGCTGCGAACCCAAGTATAATGGTGTTCACTCTTTTCAAGTGAGTATCCAAGTTGTCATCTGTGAGATAGATATCATCTACGTAAGATAATGCTTCATCATCATAGATTTGTAGTAACTCTGTTACCCTAGCTGAGAATAGTCCTGGGCTGTTCTTGAACCCCTGTGGGAGTCGACAGAATTTTTTCTGCGACCCAAATGCGGAGAAAGCGGTCAAATATCTGCTTTCTGGTGCAATGTTTTGACAAAAGAAACCATTAGATATGTCTAATGTCGTTTTGTATTTTTTCCTAACTATGTTATTCATTAGGGCTGCACTATGCGAGTTTTGTACTGCAAAAGTTTTGCAACATGTATTAAGATGTCTGTAGTCCAAAACTAGACGATATGAATTGTCTGGCTTGGAGACAGGAAACAAAGGATTGTTCATTTGAGAGGTGCATGCTTCAATCACCCCCTGGTATTCAAGTTGATCTAAGATCTCCCTGACTTGTTTTTTAGCTTCTTGCTTTATGGGATACTGCCGTTGGGCAGTTGTTTCACTTTTTAACTGGATTTTGTGAGGAGGTGAATCCTCATCCCATCCTACATGATTTTTATACAATGCAGGTGCCTGGGCTACTGCCCATTTCCTTGCATATGTATATTTTTTGTGAATCGGAATGTGATTCGAGAAGGCAGGCATAATCACCTCTTCGCCACGAGGGCACTCCCTGACAAACTCCGGGGGCCAATCTTTTTCAGCTAACAGAATATCATAGCCTTTTGAGAGCTTATCCCAAAATAGACCCTTAATTTTCCTAGTCTTATCACCCTCTATACGCAATGTTATTTCGTATATTTTATGGGGCTCGCTAAGTCTGGTGTCGGCAGTTTCAACCTGAATGTATTAATTCGTGTCCACTGTCTCCAGATGACTCATCAAGTTCTTGCGCGCTATACTGATTTCTGCTGCACTGTCCAACATTGTCAATGCCCACTCCCCGTTTTTCAACTGTGTCCTCAGTATTCTCGGCATGGTTGATTACTCTAATACTGGCTACCTTCTTTTTAGGAAATTGAGATTTTTTACTCTGAGCAGGTTCCTTGTCTTTTGACTTGGTGTGCTCTCCTGGGTCTGACAGTCCTCTTCTTTCCGAATTCTGTGGAGAAGATCGAGAGGGACGTGTATCAATACTTTGATATCTATCAGGTTTTTTCAGATTATCCCTATTTCTAAGGTTATATCTTTTCTCAGAGGGCTCCCTCTGGGGAGACTGGCGTTCTCGAGTCGGAGTTCTTTCCCTCCGTCGAGGAGACCTTCCTCTGGACTGGAAAACTTTTTCCTTGGGAGTGGATTGTTTATTTCCATCCCAGTTCTTTTTAGGAGTGTTTAAATTATTTTTAATAAATAATTTTTCAGGATTTTCGAGCAGTTGGGGCTTTACTGGTTTCCCACCCAAGCTGTCTCTACCTAATTCTTCATAGCATTTTTCTATGATTTTTGCAAGCTCAACAGGATCTTTTATATCTGTTTCCCTAACCTTCTGGCGAATCGCCACAGATGCTGCTTCTCCTTTTATGTTGGCTAATATTATAGCCGAGACCTGCTTGAAGTCTTTCAGTAATTTCATACCTAGATTTAAAGCGGGCTCTGGACCGAATTCATTTTGAATCTGTTTTAGCACTTCTGGTATTACCGCCATAGACGGAACACCGTGTGTTTTTGTATAAATGGAAGCAAAGACTGTACCCCAAGTGTCACAGTCCTCCACGTGTGGTGCGATTCCCATAGGAAGGCAGATGGTCAAGATTCTGTGTTTCTCAATAGGGGTAGTATCAGGAAATACTGCCTCTATTTGAGTGATTTTCTGTGCTAACCAGAAAGGAATTTGTTCCCGTTTTACAGGTGTTTTACCAAGACATGATTGTATGTTCTGTGGTGTAATTTTATTTGTGTTCCCCTGGTGAGGGGTCAGCTGGTGTGAATTAACAGCTGGCTGGACTGTTGCAGTCCGCATTACATATTGGACTAATTGCCTATGTATTTTTATTAATGTGTTTAGCTGTACTAACAGCTCTTCCTTAGACATTCTTGCAATGTCAGGATGTGGTGTGTAGCTGGCTAGAACCGGCCACGTGGCTCCTGGTCTACCTAGTGGACCGAGCCTAGTTATGTGATCATTGTGTTTTAGGGCGCCATTAAACCAGAGCAGGTGCTCTTGAAATTTAAGTGGAATTTCAATCTCCTCGAAAGGAGCGTACTCTTCCGGAGGTTTCTCTATTTTGTAATAGTGAAACTCTTGTGTTGTAGCGTTTGCCGCTGGAAAGTTTATCCATGAATAGAATACCTCTGTCTGCCGATACTCGTGAGCCTCTATCACGAAAATTACTGTACCACCTTGTGGTGTCAGTCCGTTTTCTATAAGTTTTAAAGTTATAGATCTTCTTAAGTGAACCGGGATGATAATAGCATCCGGGTCTGTGTATTCGGGACCTTGCTGAGTCGCATCTGCTGCGCCCCCAGTGGTTCCGTTATTTTCTGGCATTGAAAAAATGCGAGGTTTGCAGAGTAGGTCTCCAAGGAGACAAAGATTAGGTGCACAATATTTTGGAACACTGTATCCTTCAACGTTGAATAAACCGGAGCTTTACATAGGAATCTCTTCCTACTAAGGTCGGGCGGATTTTAACCTTTCACCCACTCCAGACGTCTATTGGAGTATTTACGGGAGAAAGGGGTCTGTGTGAAATATGCACGACTGAGTTACTCTAACGTCTTGCGTTAGTTTATCGCCTTACCAAACGTTGGGCGCCATGTAGTGTAGTTCCTAGTTTCCCACTAGGCCCTGCGCATTGGAATAACATAAACAGTAGTATCGACGTGGAACTGCAGATATTCCAGGCCTCCACTGACTATGCTAAACTTAATTGGGTTGTGTTACCAACTAGCTCAGAGGTCACTGGAAACTTTCTTCTCTGCATAGGAAGTGATCAGCTTCCTTGGCACAGACAAAAAGGGATTCAGTTTTCCAACAACCATGCAACATGACAACTTTGCTCCTCAGATCAAGAGTCAATCTCTAGGGTTGTGTGAAACAATAGACATGTATTTCACTCAGTCAGTCTAGGGCAGTTTACTTTCACGAGATGTAGAGAATAGAGAGACGGGCGTTTGTCAATAAAAGGTTAACATTTATTGAACAGTCTTTCTTCTCGTACAAGAGAAATGTATTGCCACAATTGCAATAATTGTTATTATAAAAAGTACGTACAGTAAGATAAGTATTGCGAAATAGAACTGTAAAAGCATTGATATGGTTTCTTAGCCATACAATGGTTTAAAAGTAATAAAACATATATACAGTCATATATACATTAGGCTAACATACTCAACTGGTGCTTCTAACTAAGCCTACCCCAGTGTGCCTGACCTAAGCCTAACACGTGAAAAGGGGAGTAAGTAAGTAGCTTAAGTTAAGTTGGTTTTGCCAAGGTTTGTTTCAAGAATTCTCGTCTAAGGGTTTAGTCAACACCATACCTCTGAATAGAATGATGGAGGATTGGTATCTCCTTCAGGGGTCTCTCTCGATATCCCAGTCACCCGCGAGGGTAAACCGGAAGCGCCGGGACTGGATTTCTCTGCACGAGAAAGGCAGCGGCTTCTCTTCAGCGCGTCGAGGAAGGAGGGGGGACAGCGTCCGCGGGCAGCTGGAATCTGCTGGATGTCTTCGCAGAGGGACGGCTGTTCAGCTCCTTAAGCGTACTGCACCATAGGTCGCGCTTTAGCGGCGATAATGGTATCAGCAGCTTCACCACCACAGGATAGCAGGCTGCAGCGACAGAGTGCTAGATTTACCAACACAGGGTCATGCAGGCAGCTGGCATCAGCAACAGGCAACGAACATTGCTTAAGGCAACGTTGGTAATATTTATACCTGACAGGTGCCGGGTTTGACGCAAGTTTGCTGGACATAAGACGTCAATTAAAGATGTCACTAGGAAGTGATAGTTATCAGTTGCTCATTAGAGTTCCATTACTAATCAAAACATAGCAAGCGGGGATTTCCAGGTTTGCTAAGTTTTTATCTTGTTGAAGAACTCGGAGTGTTATCTAGGAATGTCAGATAGTGACTGCTGCTCTGTCATTGCACTAATTGGTCGCAAAGGAAGTAGCAGAGAGTCATGCTGGAATGTGGCTCTGCTCGTGTGAGGCCAGAGATGACTTTTCAGAAAATCGCACTTGAACGGTTATGCCAATATAGGGAATAAATGGCTTTATAGCCGAATAGGGGCATAAGGTCACAGTATCGATCAGGAACCTAGATTAACACGCAACACACTGGGAAGGAAACAAGCTTCCGGGGACCGGTTTCTGGCATTTCAGCCGTCGTCGGCCCGGCTTGCTTGAGTCCTAATGGTGCAATGAGCAAGGGACTCACATCTGAGTATACCCTTCCACGCTTAGGGTGGACAAAATATTTAACAACAAGGGGTGGTGATGGACAGAGTTTCTGAATAAAGCAGAATACTCTCACCCAGTCAAGAGATCAGGGCTAGATCCAACACAGTTTTTTAGCTCACTGCTTATCACCACCCCCTTTTCTGTATCGTTTTTGGCCACTATAGGTGTGGCAGGGTATACTCAGACATGAGTCCCTTGCTCATTGCACCATCAGGATTCAAGCAAGCCGGGCCGACGACGGCTGAAATGCCAGAAACCGGTCCCCGGAAGCTTGTCTCCTTTCTGGTGAAGAATTGGCTTGGTAGTTTAGTCTGCCCTGTTCCCATGATGCACTGGGCCAGGGACAGACTGATTTGCATATAGCCAGGTTCTGAGCTGGGATGGTGCAGTGAGATAAATAACGGTGATGGATCAAGCCCTGATCTTTGGACTGGGTAAGAGTGGTCTGCTTAATTCAGACACTCTGTTCACAGAATACCTCAGGACCTAAACTGTAACCGTTACACCTGTAAATAAAAACAACAGCCATTGTATCATACTTGGCATCACAGTAATGAAAATTATACTAGATCTGATGTTGGGACACGGACACATAAATGGTAGCCGAGTTTTTCTGCAAAAATGCAAGGTGTATAACGCTGTGCAGGCTTCTTCAATGCAATTAGAGCCATGCAGTAATGAAGGTACTCACAGTGTATGAGTAATGCTCCAATGTCAAAAAATAATAATGCGCTGCAGTAGTACTCACACAAAGGCAACAATCCGTATTTACCCCTGGCAATCAGTGAGGGTCAAGAAGGGAAATTATACATCATCCCACGAGAGCCTTAAGAAGCTCATCTGATGGGGGAGGGAATTATGTAAACACAAGGAAGCCCCACAAGAGACAGTCATTGTCTCGTCCAACTGGGCTTTGAAATGCCTAACATAACAAGCTGCTGGTCCGAAATCAACAGAGAGTAATGAGGAGCAACGCCACAAAACCAACCCTACCGTGACCAGGATATGCAGCACGCCACAAGAGAATACTGGGATTGACGTCACCCAACTGGTGCAACGGAAGCATTTACATTAGCTACAGCACAGCGTTGTGACATCATCAGCGCAACGTTACTGGCATAATGGGAATAGAAAGTTAACATCAACGGACAAAGAAGGCCTGCAAAGCAGTGTTGTCCACCCGACCTGAGGAAGCAACGTGACAGTGACATGACAAACAGGCACAAGGGGCAATGCATCCATACGAACAGACTCACAGGGCACTTGACAGAACGTGTGGGACATACGCTGGCCCACACCTTCACAGTGGTACAAAAGGGGGTGGTGATGGATGGAGCATCTGAACCAATCAAACCTCACACCCAGTCAACAGATCTGGGTTTTATCCATCACCATTCTAAGCCCACTCAGACATGGCCATATGCAAATCAGTCTGACCCTGTGCCTCATGGGAACAGTCCAGCCCGAACTGCCAAGCCATGCCTTCCCTGGACCGGAAACAAGCTTCCGATGACCGGTTTCAGGCATTTCAGCCATCTTCAGCCCGGCTTGCTTGAATCCAGTGGCAAAGTGAGCAAGGGACTCATGACTGAGCATACCCTGCCAACTTATGGTGAACAAAGCGGTACAAAAGGGGGTGGTGATGGACAGAGCATCTGAACCAATCAAACCTCACACCCAGTCAACAGATCTGGGTTTTATCCATCACCGTTCTTTAGCCCACTCTGCCACCGCAGTTCAGACATGGCCATAAGCAAATCAGTCTGACCCTGTGCCTCATGGGAACAGTCCAGCACGAACTGCCAAGCCATGCCTTCCCTGGACCGAAAACAAGCTTCTGAGAATCAGTTCCTGGCATTTCAGCTGTCTTCAGCCCGGCTTGCTTGAATCCAGTGGCAAAGTGAGCAAGGGACTCACGTCTGAGCATACCCTGCCAACTTATGGTGAACAAAGCGGTACAAAAGGGGGTGGTGATGGACGGAGCATCTGAACCAATCAAACCTCACACCCAGTCAACAGATCTGGGTTTTATCCATCACCTTTCTTTAGCCCACTCTGCCACCCCAGTTCAGACATGGCCATATGCAAATCAGTCTGACCCTGTGCCTCATGGGAACAGTCCAGCCCGAACTGCCAAGCCATGCCTTCCCTGGACCGGAAACAAGCTTCCGAGGACTGGTTTCTGGCATTTCAGCCGTCTTCAGCCCGGCTTACTTGAATCCAGTGGCAAAGTGAGCAAGGGACTCACGTTTGAGCATACCCTGCCAACTTATAGCGAACAAAGCGGTGCAAAAGGGGGTGGTGATACGGCCCACACCATCACAACATGGTTGATTACAAATCAAACTGTACTGGCACACAAGATTAAGTGGATGAGCCAAACACATCCTGCTGCACATAGTGAGGCTGCAATTCCCCATAGAGCCTGTGGTTGTGATGTCCCACACAATGTCAACATGTGGAATCCACAATGTGTCAGGGTCAAGGTTGTCACACATTGATGCCTTCACCAGAGTCAATACTCCACAACAGATGACTGTCAAGAAGGGTGACTGTCCTGTCATGGGAGTGGTGCAACATGTAATTTGATCCATGGTGATTAGACATGTATGGATGGTTCTTCAACATACACGGAAACACTTCCCACACATTCCCAAACCGTAAGAACCCAAAAAAGCCTGTTTGGATCCCTTACCTGTACTGACATTTACACATGTCCGTGCATGGAACGCTGATTCGGCCCACGTTGCAATCATCATGAGGAATAGCAGGAGGAATGATATAACACAAACAGACAACAGGCGCATTTCAGCGTGGCATGACATCAGCACTTTCGTGACACATCAGAACACACATCAAAGTGACTTTGCATACAGTCAGCTGGACATGCACATTGCAACACATGCCACTCAATGCTACGAGCTTGCACACTCATTCACAGTGACTCACCATTATGAGAAGAAGTTGCATATGAGGTGACTCCGGATATCATCCTCCTCCTCCTCATTACTTGCATCGTGACCAAGCCCTTGATCCTCAACCGGTGGATGTTCCTGCTGGTCAGGATCCAGAATGAGTGGCACTGCCTTCTCAACTGCCATGTTGTGCAGCATGCAGCACACGATGAAGATATTACAGACCTTGGCCAGTGGCAAAGTGAGCAAGGGACTCATGAGTGAGCATACCCTGCCAACTTATGGTGAACAAAGCGGTACAAAAGGGGGTGGTGATGGACAGAGCATCTGAACCAATCAAACCTCACACCCAGTCAACAGATCTGGGTTTTATCCATCACCGTTCTTTAGCCCACTCTGCCACCGCAGTTCAGACATGGCCATAAGCAAATCAGTCTGACCCTGTGCCTCATGGGAACAGTCCAGCACGAACTGCCAAGCCATGCCTTCCCTGGACCGAAAACAAGCTTCTGAGAATCAGTTCCTGGCATTTCAGCTGTCTTCAGCCCGGCTTGCTTGAATCCAGTGGCAAAGTGAGCAAGGGACTCACGTCTGAGCATACCCTGCCAACTTATGGTGAACAAAGCGGTACAAAAGGGGGTGGTGATGGACGGAGCATCTGAACCAATCAAACCTCACACCCAGTCAACAGATCTGGGTTTTATCCATCACCTTTCTTTAGCCCACTCTGCCACCCCAGTTCAGACATGGCCATATGCAAATCAGTCTGACCCTGTGCCTCATGGGAACAGTCCAGCCCGAACTGCCAAGCCATGCCTTCCCTGGACCGGAAACAAGCTTCCGAGGACTGGTTTCTGGCATTTCAGCCGTCTTCAGCCCGGCTTGCTTGAATCCAGTGGCAAAGTGAGCAAGGGACTCACGTCTGAGCATACCCTGCCAACTTATAGCGAACAAAGCGGTGCAAAAGGGGGTGGTGATACGGCCCACACCATCACAACATGGTTGATTACAAATCAAACTGTACTGGCACACAAGATTAAGTGGATGAGCCAAACACATCCTGCTGCACATAGTGAGGCTGCAATTCCCCATAGAGCCTGTGGTTGTGATGTCCCACACAATGTCAACATGTGGAATCCACAATGTGTCAGGGTCAAGGTTGTCACACATTGATGCCTTCACCAGAGTCAATACTCCACAACAGATGACTGTCAAGAAGGGTGACTGTCCTGTCATGGGAGTGGTGCAACATGTAATTTGATCCATGGTGATTAGACATGTATGGATGGTTCTTCAACATACACGGAAACACTTCCCACACATTCCCAAACCGTAAGAACCCAAAAAAGCCTGTTTGGATCCCTTACCTGTACTGACATTTACACATGTCCGTGCATGGAACGCTGATTCGGCCCACGTTGCAATCATCATGAGGAATAGCAGGAGGAATGATATAACACAAACAGACAACAGGCGCATTTCAGCGTGGCATGACATCAGCACTTTCGTGACACATCAGAACACACATCAAAGTGACTTTGCATACAGTCAGCTGGACATGCACATTGCAACACATGCCACTCAATGCTACGAGCTTGCACACTCATTCACAGTGACTCACCATTATGAGAAGAAGCTGCATATGAGGTGACTCCGGATATCATCCTCCTCCTCCTCATTACTTGCATCGTGACCAAGCCCTTGATCCTCAACCGGTGGATGTTCCTGCTGGTCAGGATCCAGAATGAGTGGCACTGCCTTCTCAACTGCCATGTTGTGCAGCATGCAGCACACGATGAAGATATTACAGACCTTGGCCGTGGCATATGGAAGGTATCCGGCGGTCTTATCGAGACACCAGAATCTGCTCTTCAGGAGGCCAAACGTCCGCTCTATCACTCGCCTGGTCTGCCCGTGTGCATTATTGTACCGCTGATCTGCAGCTGTTCTTAGGGTGCGGAGAGGTGCCATCAGCCATGGCATGTTGGGATATCCCGAGTCACCTGCAAATATACATCATGTAAATAAGTGGTTCATGAGATGCCGACAGAGCAAAAGATACTGAAACACACAGGACACACAGAGTATACCCACCAACAAGACATGCCCGATCATTGCGCAGCTGCAGCATCATACTTGGCACCCTGCTATGCCTCATGATGAATGCATCATGGCACGATCCTGGAAAACGTGCACAAACATGGGAAATCAGCATGTTAGCAAGACACACCACCAGGGCATTTATTGAGTGATAATGTTTCCTGTTGCGGTAAGTCTGTTCCTGAGCCTCTGGTGGCACCAAAGCCACATGTGTCCCATCAATGGACCCAATTACATGTGGCATCCCACCCAGGGCATAAAATTCAACCTTTACATCTCTCAACTCTTCAGGAGTAGGAAATTTGATGAATTCATCGATATGCTCCAACATGGCTGCTAACACATCACGCAAGACACAGCTGAACATTGTTTGTGACATTCCACCTACATCAGCTATGGTTAATTGGAACGTACCTGTTGCAAAAAAATGGAAAGCTGCCATCACCTTTATCTTGGGGGTCAACGCAGTAGGATACCTGAGTTGCGGTTGGAGATGTGGTTCAAGCCTGTTCGTCAAGTCCTGAATCAACTGTTGAATGAATCTGTAACGTCGGATGCAGTCACGTTCCCTCATGTTAGTCAAGTCTGGAAATGCCCTTGGTAGAGGCGGTGCCCTGTAGGACAGATTTGGGAAGAATGGCGAATAACTGTCAGAGAACATCAATGGCAAGGCCTGCCTGCCACACCTAGGGCCTGCACATGTAAGTATGTAATGAAAAGAACTTGATGGACATCCTTGTTTGAACCTTACCCCTACATCCCTGCCATGTGTGCGCCTCGTATCACTATTGTCATGGTGACATGCGTGAGCGTGTGAAACGCACCGTACCCCTGCATTCACAACTGCGTGTGAAATGCACCGTGTGAAACACACCGTACCCCTGCATTCACAACTGAGTGTGGAACGCACTGTGTGAAATGCAGTGTAGCCCAACATAACGTGCGTGTGTGCGCATCGTCTCACTATAGTAATCGTGCCATTCGCGAACGGACCATACCCCAACATTACGTGTGTGTGTGCGTATCGTCTCACTATAGTAATCGTGCCATATGCGAACGCACCGTACCCCAACATTACGTGCGTGCACATCGTCTCACAATCAAAATGGTGCTATACGTGAGCGAACCGTACCCCAACATTACGTGCGCATGTGCGCATCATCTCACTATAGTAATCGTGCCATACGCGAACACACCGTACCCCAACATTACATGCGTGTGTGCGCATCGTCTCACAATAAAAATGGTGCCATACGCGAGTAAACCATACCCCGACATTTCGTGTGTGTGTGCGCATCGTCTCACTATTAAAATGGTGCCATACGCGAGTGAACCGTACCCCGACATTACGTGCGTGTGTGCGCTGCGCATGGTCTTACTATTAAAATGGTGCCATACGCGAGCGAGCCGTACCCCGACATTCCGCGTATGTTGGTATCATCTCACTAATAAAATGGTGCCATACGCGAGCGAACCCTACCCCAACTTTACATGTGCGTGTGCGCATCGTCTCACTAATTAAAATATTGCCATATGCAAGCGTACCATACCCCGACATTACGTGCGTGTGTGCGCATCGTCTCACTATTAAAATGGTGCCATACGCGAGCGAACCGTACCCCGACATTTCGTGCATGTGCGCGCATCATCTCACTATTAAAATGGTGCCATACGCGAGCAAACCGTACCATGACATTACGTGCACGTGTGCGCATCGTCTCACTATTAAAATTGTACCATACGTGAGCAAAAGGTACCCCATCATTACGTGCATGTGGGCGCATCGTCTCACTAATAAAATGGTGCCATACGCGAGCGAACCGTACCCAGACATTACGTGGGTGTGTCGCATCGTCTCACTATAGTAATCGTGCCATACGCAACGTGAAACGTACCGTACACGTGTGTGGATCCCAAAAAATACTTAGGGGACACCTAGGGGACGAGTAGTAGGCCCTGAATGCAGCCTGGTTGTCATGGATACTGATATTTGAGTGTGTGCTACAGGTGTCCTGCAAAAGTCAGTTGGGCAAAAATATACAATGTTGCAAAATGATTGTGGAGCTGAAGCTCAAATTTTTAATCATGCAAATGTGTGTCAGGGCCTTATGTTTAAAGGGATTGGATGAAACGTAGGATGCAAAGTAACCTGGCCTATCACACTGTACTCCTGATACTGAAAGCCCGTCAGCAGCACTGATTCAAGGCTGCATGTGGCTGTGAGAGATCACTTGCCTGCACAACATTGAAGTGGACCATACTGCTGCTGTCTCTATATTCCCTGGACTTTTTGTTGCGTACAATGGAGAGGGCACCAGCGTTCACTGAGGAGGAAAACCAGGCCCTGCTGGATGCCCTCCTACCACAGTACAGCATGCTGTATGGGAGACCAGGGGAGCAGGTGAGTGCTGACTGCACTAGCTTTGACTGTGCACATGTTGTGTGAGTGTCACTACAGGCATTGTGTATTGGTGTGACAGCCATGCAATGTGATTTTCAGAGAGTCCCAGGGGGTGTACATGGTGGTGTCTCACATGCAGAGCATGATGTAGTTCATGTGTGTTCATTCCTCACTTGCATTGTGCTTACTGTGACATTCACTGCATAGTGAATGACAGATTCAGCCGTGCAAGACCTTGCT
Source organism: Lissotriton vulgaris (assembly GCF_964263255.1). Lineage (NCBI taxonomy): Eukaryota > Metazoa > Chordata > Amphibia > Caudata > Salamandridae > Lissotriton > Lissotriton vulgaris. The sequence goes on along the minus strand of NC_141696.1, from coordinate 975,873,701 downwards.
GCGTTTATTCCCAAATGTCCTGAGGTGTAACAGTGTTCCCCCCCGGAGTGACAGCTGACTGTACTCACAGATGTTTATGACTTCTAGGGACCTGTGGTGATATTGTACAAATGATGTGTTTAACCTCATAGACATTGAAGTGTGTGAATGTTCCTTGTCATCTGGGTTAGTGTGCTTGTGATGTGTTGCACCACAGCTGCATGGTGTATGGAGCAGCTATGGCCATCTGATGTGACAAGTAAGCAGTGCTGTGTGCCTGACTTGCACAGTTAGCACAACACCTGTGACACCTCTTTGTCAAGTTGCACATGTGCAAAGTGAGGGTTGTATCCACTGTTGTCAGTGACAGGCGAGTGATCTGTGCCAGGGTGTGTCTGTGTGGTCTGCTGAGGGTTAAGTGGAGTAGGATATGAGACTGCTTGCCACGTGCTGTCCCACATCCTGCAGTTGCATGTGTTGTACAATGTGTGCCATGATCAGTGAGTGTGTTGCATATGTTACGCCATCTGTTGCCTTTCAATGCCATGTAGAGCATTGGGTTTGAGCACAGGCCTGAATCACAAGGACAATGATGCAAGTCCTGTGAGCATCCTATGCCCTGTTCACATTATCAATGTTTTGCAAGTGTGTGTCCCTGGGACATGAAGCCGGTGTAGTGATGTTGTTGCACTTTCTCTTCCTGACAGGGAACTGCCTAAGAGAAGGGGGAGATCTGGTTGGAGATCATCAGGGCTGTCAGGTCTGTGGGGGTACATCACCGGCGTCTGCACAACATCCAGAAGAGGTGGCAGGACATCCGGTGCTGGACCCGGTGTATCGCCCGGGTCCAGCTGAAACTGTTACCTTCACGCCGGCATGGCGAAAGCCGTAAACTCACCCCCCACATGCTGTTTGTTGTGCTGTGTGTCACCTGCTTCTTGAGGTGCTCAGAAGCCTGGGAACACTCCCACAGTTGGGGTGTCTGGTCAGACAGGTTATCTGTGCAGTGTATTTTCAATTCCCCATATTCAGCTAGTGCTCTTTTTCATCCCTTCCCCGGCCTTGACATGTGTCCCCTGGTCTGTGTGTATTCACATTTGCACATGTTCATCTAGGGTGAAAGATAATTAGACTGCACATTTATTAGCGCATCATGTCGGAGGGTGATCTGTGACATGTGTTGGTACCTTGCCTGTGCCATGACCTGTGCACTGTGTTTGAGCTTCATATTTGTCTGCACTGATGATGAGTCTCAGCATAGGAGTGTGAGGTTTCAACTGCACACCCTAGCAGCATGCATGACCCTTGTTGTGTTCTCAGACATGATGTACATCAGTTGGGAGATTTGCATAGTGCCATGACTGTTACTCATGGTACAGTCAGCTCATTCCAGGACCATGGATCAGTGTGCCCGCTACAGTCCCCAGAGAAAACCTGGCCTCCTATTCATGTGTGTCATCCAACACTGCGCCCATTCTATGTGTGTTCATCATGGGTCTGCCTCTGTGGTATTGGTCCCTGGCATAGTTTGTATTTTTCCTGTGTCTGTTACATGTGCCCACTGGACATGGTTACAAGATTTGGCTTGTGCATACTCACACTGGGCAGTGTATGTGTGCCTATTCTCAACAATCTGTTGTTGTTTGTTTGTGACTAATATGTATTGCCAGCCCCACGAGGTGAGCTTGGATTACTTTAGGAATTGTTGCTACATAGTTTTTGTTACACAGATTCTGAGGTCTCACTTCTTGAGCTGTATCACTCACATTGACTGAGTGATGGGAGTGTTGTGCAGGAGAGGTCTAATGGGCCTGCCTGATTTGGCCTTGCCAGGTGTGACCTGTGGGTGAGAATTGGCTGGTCAATGTTCTCAGCATGCACTTCCCCTTTGATGGTGGCCAGTGCTTTCATTTGGGGCTTGACAGCCTATGTCATTTGTTTCCAGACATGTTTGTGCTTCATTAATTTTTGCCACATGTATGTAGTTCTGGTGCAAGGCTGTTTTATCTCAGTGTGAACACCAATGTGTTGACATTTTGCCTGGCGATAAGGTTGTGTCTACAATGCAGCAATGATTTTGTTAATCACAATTGCAGGCCCATTAGCTTAATCATTGTCCTGAATTGGGACATGTGGGCCACTTCACATGACAGCCAGTAGGTCCTATGTGCTAGCAACTGTATAATCAGGTAATGGATGCCCCTGTGAGGACTCACATATTTCAAGTTGTCCCACATTGATGATTGTACCTTGGCACTCCCAACACTTGTTAAAAGTTGTTAATGTTTTGAATGTGTAAATATGACGAATTGTGTAAGTTACACTTATGTGCCTGCATGATAGTTGTCTCACAAGGTAGTGTACACAAAACGACATTTGCAATAATTTGAAAGAAGCAGGCAGCTTTTGAAGGACGCCAGTGTTAGTGATTGATGTTGTGCCTTGATCTCCATAAACATGTCCCCTCAGTGGTCTTGAGGTTTTGAGACTCCTTTGTTGTCAATTGTACAAACTAATGAATGTCAGAACTTCAAGATCTACGTTGGACCATGTATATGGCAAATCTGCAACGCCATTTGTTTCTAACAGTGTTTCATCTTAAAGGGTGCCAGCTGTTTCAATGAATAGGTAAATGTTTTTAGTGTGCATTTCATTGTGAGACATCTTTCATGCAGGCACATACGTGTTCTCTTCACAAAATGGCGAATTAAAACATTCAATACATGTTGAATGTGTAAAGTATGGTGAGTCCCAAGATGCCAACAATTCATTTCATTATTTTTCGCCCAAATGAACTTACAGGGCTCTGAGTGTGGTGTCAAATGGGGAGTGATATGGGTTAGTTCGCCCTTAGAGGCACCACTACTGTTTATTTTGTGGTGAACTTTAGGTGGCATCAATTCATTGTATTGATCTGCTCTCCTGTAAACAAACAGAAGCTTCTCAGTGTAATTTTCATTCAAGTTGTGGCCTGGTGTGTTCTTTTTATCCTTGTGTCCAAGTAGCATTGTGTCTATACCGACTGGGCAGTACAAGTATCAAATATAAGCAGAGCTATCTGGCTGTTACTCATGATGCATGCCATGATTTGCAGTGTGACCTACTGATTTTGTGCTCATGTGTCAGATGTGTACAGGTGTCTGATGCATTTTTGTTTCTTCTACTTGCCCACAGCATCATCAACAGAGACAGAAGGAGACACATGCACGGACCAAGAGGAGGGACCCAGCCACAGTGCCACCACAGCTGAGGAGTCGGAGGGAGCCAGTGGCACGGAGGGTGAGGGGAGTCAGGCGGCGGAATTGTTGGAAGGTGACACTTCATACCATGCTGACGGGTCCGCTTCTGACTCCCAGGAGGAGGGGGAATACGCCACGACAGCATCTACCATCACTGTGTCTGTCCCCACCTCTTCCAGAACCATCTCCACCCTCCCAGTTGCTAGGATCCCTTCTGTCCGTGTGCCCCCATGTTTCCTTTGTCCCCAGCACCCCAACCCCTGCCCCTGTCTCCCCTGCTGCCCTCAGTGCGGAGTCTGTGGACCTACTCTGACAGATTCAGGTTGGCCAGACATCAATGCTGACTGTTCTCCATGGCCAGACTCAAATCACCCCCTTTTGTACCACAGACTCAAATCATGGCACAGTTGTTGTCATACATGGAGGGCATGTCAGCTACAATGTCTGACCAACGTCGGATTCTCATGTCCATGGAGTACACACTGACGGCAGCAGTTGCCCTCCTGCAGCGGTCCGTCCCCTCCTCCTTCGGACCCATCCACAACCTCCTCTCCCATACCTGTCCAGAGCACACGCAGACGAGCACGATCACACATACCAACAGACGCAAACAACACACCACCACAGAAGTCCAAGCGCACACCTCCTGGCACCCAATCTCACAGGGCTGCAGGCACACCCACAGGGACTGGGACCAGACCGCAGACACACAGCCAGAGACAAAGTCCGCAAGACTCACAGCCCTCTACCTCCACTCCCATGATGTCCTCGGGTGCAGGGTGTGGTCTGGCTGAACTGGCAGCAGTGTGCAGCGCTGAGTTGATTTCCACATATGGCGCTGCACAAGCCACTGAGGAAGATTCCTCCCCCCCTGTACCCACAACACCTACCCTTCCCACTACTGTCCCTATGGTGCCTGGTCCGGACTCAGATGATGCCCCCCATGGGTCATCAGACCAATAGGACATTTATGTGCAGGCAAGTTAGGGGTCGACAACCTCACAAACGTCCCCCTACCAGACTTTTAAGTGGACTGGCCATTGGCCTTGTTGGAGCTTGAACTCAATTTTGGACATCTTTCATTTTGGAGCTGAATAAAGCATTTTATTTTGTATTCTACACTATTGCATTTCAGGTACTTGCTTTAGGTGCTGAGGGCCCTGGAGTTGGTGTCATGCTAATCTTTTTGGGTTCTGAGAGATGTTTTTGGATGATGGTAATAAGCTGACCGTGATATCTATCTGCCATCACAATGTCTCTGCAATTAATCATTGGTTGTGTGTGTTCAGTTTGGCTAGAGACATTGTCCCAAGGAGTGTTCCTTCCTCTGTGACACCTGAGATCTTGTCTACAGACAGTTGCACAATTGTTGTGCTGACATGTGTGTATATTTCCTTTTTTGGTGATGGTTCCCTTTAGCAATGGCCATGCCTGCTCACAGGTGTCTACTGCTCATTAGTCTGTGCCATCCATGCTACTCACTGTACTTGTGTTTTTAGTATGTACAAATGCTTTCATGGACACATTCACTCTTTTTCCCACTATGCATGATGTGTCATAACAGCCTACCCCTATGTTGGCAATTGTTCTGCAGGGTATTAGGGCACATGACTCACATTATTGAGCATTGTATCTAATAATTTTCAACACTATTCCTTCCATGAGAGACTATAACTTGGTGGTCTGACCGCCACCTGGACATTCATATCAGCCGAGGGATATAAGTGACAGTGTGTGTTCCCTTTCGCTCTGTTTGTTTGGTGGGCTGTTACATGACTATACACTATTGTGTCATGATGATAGGGTGTGTATGTCGTCTGCAACCTCCATGGGTGGGTATGCCTGTGAAATTTGACATCACACCCACATGTGGTGTATCACACAGTGTGTGACAGGAATCAATCCTCCGTGGAGTGGGACACTGCTGTAAGTGATGTGTTGCTATGGCACTATCATGAAAGTCACAAGTTAGGGATGTGCACATGCCCACGTGTAGTTGTGGTATGATGATGATGATGATCCCCGCCCCTATATCTGAGCACTGCTGGGAGTCCTGTGCACCCACCCCTCTTCTGTCTGGGCACTGCTGGGAGTCCTCTGCACCCCCCCCTCTTCTGTCTGGGCACTGCTGGGAGTCCTCTGCACCCACCCCTCTTCTGTCTGGGCACAGCTGGGAGTCATATCCACCCACCCCCATACTGTTGGCCTATGCTGGGAGTCTTATCCACCCACCCCTCTTAGGTCTGGGCACTGCTGGGAGTCCTGTGCACCCACCCCTCTTATGTCTGAGCACTACTGGGAGTCCTGTGCATCTACCCCTCTTATGTCTAGGCACTGCTGGGAGTCCTATGCACCCACCCCTCTTCTGTCTGGGTACTACTGGGAGTCATGTCCACCCACCCCTCTTCTGTCTGGGCACTACTGGGAGTCCTCTGCACCCACCCCTCTTATGTCTGGGCACTGCTGGGAGTCCTGTGCCCCCACCCTGCTTCTGTCTGGGCACTGCTGGGAGTCCTCTGCACCCACCCCTCTTATGTCTGGACACTGTTGGAAGTCATATCCACCCACCCCCATACTGTTGGGCACTGCTGGGAGTCATATCCACCCACCCCTCTTATGTCTTGGCACTGCTGGGAGTCCTCTGCACCCACGCCTCTTATGTCTGGGCACTGCTGGGAGTCCTGTGCACCCACCGCTCTTCTGTCTGGGCACTGCTGGGAGTCATATCCACCCACCCCTCTTATGTCTGGGCACTGCTGGGAGTCATAACCACCCACTCCCATACTGTTGGGCACTTCTGGGAGTCATATCCACCCACCCCTCTTATGTCTGGGCACTGCTGGGAGTCATATCCACCCACCCCATACTGTTAGGCACTGCTGGGAGTCATATCCACCCACCCCTCTTATGTCTGGGCACTGCTGGGAGTTATACCCACTCACCCCTCTTATGTCTGGGCACTACTGGGAGTCCTCCGCACCCACCCCTCTTATGTCTGGGCACTGCTGGGAGTCATATCCACACACCCCTCTTATGTCTGGGCACTGCTGGGAGTCATATCCACCCACCATTCTTATGTCTGGTCACTGCTGGGAGTCCTCTGCACCCACCTCTCTTATGTCTGGGCACTGCTGGGAGACCTCTGCACCCACCCCTGTTATGTCTGGGCACTGCTGGGAGTCCTGTGCACCACCCCTCTTCTGTCTGGGCACTGCTAAGAGTCATATTCACCCACCGCCATACTGTTGGGCACTGCTGTGAGTCATATCCACCCACCCTTCCTATGTCTGGGCACTGGTGGGAGTCATATCCACCCACCCCAATACTGTTGGGCACTGCTGGGAGTCAAATCCACCCACCCCTCTTATGTCTGGGCAATGCTGGGAGTCCTCTGCACCCACCCCTCATATGTTACGCACCGTACCCCAACATTCATGGCGTGTGTGCGGCTCATATCAATATTGCAATGGTACCATATGCGAGCGCGTGTGACGCACCGTACCCCAACATTCATGGCGAGTGTGTGGCTCGTATCATTATTGCAATGATGATATACGCGAGCGCCTGTGATGCACCGTACCCCAACTTTCATGACGTGTGTGCGGCTCGTATCACTTTTGCAATGGTGGTATACGCGAGCGCGTGTGACGCATTGTACCCCAACTTTCGTGGCATGTGTGCGGCTCGTATCACTATTGAAATGGTGTTACATGCAAGCGCGTGTGATGCCCCGTACCCCAACTTTCATGGCGTGTGTGCGGCTCGTATCACTATTGGAATGGTGGTATACACGAGCGAATGTGACGCACCGTACCCCAACTTTCATAGTGGTTGTGCGGCTTGTATCACTATTGTAATGGTGGTATACGCGAGCATGTATGACGCACCGTACATGTACACTTCCGTTGTTGCGGTACATTGTACTCACCGTCTGTGCCGTCGCCGGTTTCTATGCACCAGGTCGTAGGCGTACAGGACTGGGATGACACGGACAATGGGGTTCATGGCGTGTATGTCACGTGCCAGGGTGCGGTTCGAGCCGGACTCTGCTTTTACGGCTGTTTTCGGGTCCCGTAGAAAAAGGGTCGTACGGAGTGTCGCAGAGATGAATCGTACTTGCTGGGCCGGAAACTGCTGCTTGTTTACGTAGGGACGTAGCCTACTGCGTAAACCGGATACAAATCGTATGTATTTTTGTGTCGTACAGTGTTTCTTACGATTCATACGGGGATCTGCTTTTGGTTAGGATTGTACTTGATCGTACGTACGGGGAACTTGAAGGTGTACGATTCTTACGGGAAATATGCTCCGTACAACTATTCGGAGCGAATTTTCCCGAATAGGAATCGAACCCTAAATATTTTAACTTTAAATTTTAATTGTTTTGAAATTAGAATTTTTTTTATAATTTCGAATTTAATTTTCATAGAAATGTATTTAAAATTTGGGATTTATAGTAATTTTTTAGGAGTGGGATGTTGGGTTATTAGGGGATAAGGGTGGGGAGTGTTTTAAAAATAATTGTTTTTAATTTACAAAACAAAAAAAATATTTCTAATTATTTCGAAATTAGGAATTATTTCTATAATTGGGAAAAATAATTATACTTTTTTTATTTAAAATTTGGGATTTATATTAATTTTTTTAGGAGCGGGATGTTGGGTTATTGGGGGAGAAGGGTGGGGAGTGTTTTAAAAATACTTGTTTTTAATTTTCAATAACATTTCAAATTTTATGTTCTTATTGTTCCAAAATTAGAAAATATTTTTATAATTGGGAAACATTTATAAAATGTTTATTTAAAATTTGTGATTTATATTTCTTTTTTAGGAGTGGGATGTTGGGTTATTAGGGGATGAGGGTGGGGAGTGTTTTAAAAATATTTGTTTTTAACTTTCAATAAAATTTCAAACTTTAATTTCGAATTGTTTCGAAATTAGAAAATATTTTTATAAATGGGAAAACATTTTTTTTTATTGATTTCAATTTTGTGATTTATATTTATTTTGTAGGAGTGGGATGTTGAGTTATTAGGGGATAAGGGTGGGGAAGGTTTTAAAAATATTTCTTTTTAATTTACAATAACATTTTAAAATTACATTTCAAATTGTTTCGAAATTAGAAATAATTTTTATAATTGGGACATTTTTTGTAACAAATGTTATCATAAGTTTGAGATTTATAGCTATTTTTTGTAGTGGGATGTTGTATTATTAGGGATCAATGATAATTATGCACTTATATAGCGCACGACTACCGGAGGCATCTCGGCGCTTGTACGAATACCGCCGAGGAACCCTTCCTGGCCTTTTCCTGTGAGGAGCCCACTCCTGGGCACCCCCAAGGTGAAGTCATGCATTCTCAGCGTTGTTGGGGCCGTTGTAGAGATTAAGCAAGCTATTGCTCAGAGGTGCAGAGTGGGGCTCATGATCAGAATAGGCACCGAGGCGAGAATTATCAGGTCCGAGGAAATTGAGCCCAAGACCCGCCGAGGCGGGAATTGAACCCTGGTCCCGGCCAGACTAATGCATCAGGGTCTGCCGCTCTAACCATTGAGCCAGACTTCTTTACAAATGTAGGGTGTTTTGTAAAATGTGTATTAGGAATTTATAATTTTTTATCACATCATTAAAATGTAACAAAAAATTATTAAAAAATGTTTAAATTATTTTCACATAAATATGTTTTTTAGTGTCTTGTATTTTCCCTGACTTTAATTTAATTTTTGTTAGAATAGTAAATTATATATGGTCAGTGTCTAGCACCTTTCTTGACTTTCACATAAGTGGAGTGGGAATAGTAAATTATATTTGGTAAGTGTCCTTCAAATTCCCTGACTTTCAAATAAGTTGAGTGGGAATGGTAAAGTATATTTGGTCAGTGTCCAGCACCTTTTCTGAATTTCACCTAACTGGAGTTGGAATAGTAATTTATATATGGTCCATGTCCAGCATTTTCCCTGACTTTTACCCTTCTGGAGTGGGAATAGTAAATTATTTAAGGTCAGTGTCCGGCACCTTCGCAGACTTTCACCCAACTGGAGTTGGAATAGTAAATTATGTATGGTCAGTGTCCAGCACCTTCCCTGACTTTTACCCAACTGGAGTTGGAATAGTAAGTTATATTTGGTCAGTGTCCAGCACCTTCCCTGACTTTCGCCTAACTGGAGTTGGAATAGTAATTGATATATGGTCACTGTCCAGCATTTTCCCTGACATTCACCCTTCTGGAGTGGGAATAGTAAATTGCTTATGGTCAGGGTCCAGCACTTTCGCAGACTTTCCCCCAACTGGAGTTGAAATAGTCAATTATGTATGGTCAGTGTCCAGCACCTTCCCTGACTTTCACCCAACTGGAGTTGGAATAGTAGATTATATTTGGTCAGTGTCCAGCACCTTCCCTGACTTTCACCTAAGTGGAGTGGGAATAGTAATATATATATGGTCACTGTACAGCACCTTCCCTGACTTTCACCCTTCTGGAGTGGGAATAGTAAATTATATATGGTCATTGTCCAGCACCTTCCCTGACTTTCACCCCACTGGAGTGGGAATAGTAAATTATGTATGGTCAGTCTCCTGCACCTTCCTTGGCTTTCACCGAACTGGAGTATGAATAGTAAGTTATATATGGTTAGTGTTAACTATATTTTGTTCTTTTTAGTGAATTGTTTTGGAAATAAAAAATTATATGTATTTATGTAGGATATATTTTAAAAGATTTTATTATATTAATTATATTTTTATAGTGTGTTTATTTAATTTTTTTGTATTTAAAAAATAAAATTGGTATTTGTAGAAATAATTTAACATGTGTACTTACAATTTATATAATATTATAAATATATATTATGTGTAATTTTTATATACTTTTCTTACGTTACTTAAGTGCGTTTTACAGTTTAGTGAGACAAATATTATTACAAAATGTATGTATTCAAATTTTAGTTGTAGATAACAACATGTAAGTGAAATATATATTAATATATAAATATTTAAATAAAAACGCATTTTTTTAGAACACCAATTTTATTTTTGTCGAAGCAAGTAGAGAGCAATAGTTTCAAATTTGTTATTTACAGTATGGATTATACATTAGTCAAAATACAATAAATATGAACAGATTTTTTATTCATGTTAAAGTTTTAGGTAAATAAAGTTTTATAATATTATAATTTTGAATAACATAAGTATTTATAATCCATGAAAAAATATATATATTTATTTAACATCTATAACAGTTTTTTAATTCAAGTATTACATTTTTTGATTACATTTTTATTTTTTATTATAAATATGTATAGTATATTTCACATTAGAAAAATGTTGCAACGGAATGATTTTGTTATTCACAATAATTAACAGTTTGAGAAAAAAAATTGTAATTGTGTCTCATTAAATATTTAATTAATATATAACATATATTAATATTCTTAACTATTATATTGTTTTATTGTATTTAAACAAAATGTAACAGGTAAGTATTTTTTTTCAATTTTGAAATGCTTCATATGTATTTTGTATAATTGTGTTATACAAAAAAAATATTAATATTAATAATTAATAATAATGTTTAATTAATTAATTATTATTATTCATTTACAAAGGGTAATTCATTACACAGTAATTTCTGAACATACAGAAAAATATTTGTAACATTTATAGTTAAGAATAATCCAAGTTTTTTATTTTTCACGTTTAATTTAATATATTTAATAAGACATTTTTATTTCACTGGGACTATTTTCTAAGCGCGTAATGTTATTTTGCTTTATTCAGGACTGGAGAAGCTTGCGATTGGAAGCTACGTCGCATTGAACAAGGTATGGTGAAGGTTAAGTATTATATGTTAGAAAATACTTATGTTTGAGTGTAGTTAGGAGTTTTGTAGTGTTCTTTTTGTTATCTGGTCGGGTGGGTATGTTTTTGATATTTTTTACAGGTTCCTGTTTATCGTGGTTACGTTCCGGAGAAGGATGCGTTTTAAAAAAAAAAAGAAAAGTGTGTATTAGTTGATTAAAGTAATATTGTTACACTTTCTTTCATTTTTCGTGGTTTCCTGGAGCGATTATTTACTTTTTTAATTATTTTTCGGGTTTTTAAGGGTTTTGAATTTATGCTGAAGAGGAAGACATGTTTAAAAAAAAAAGTGTGTGTATGTTACTTTAATTAATAAAGTTATCACACTTTTTTTTCTCTGGATTTCCTGGAGCGTTTTTTACTCTTTTTACATTTATTCAGGTTTTTTGAGGGTTTGGATATATTGGATTTGTCGAGGAATTTGTCGAGGAACATTTTTTATTGGTGATATTGCATTTTTGCATTTTTATTTTTGGGTATTTTGGGGAATTACCGTGGATTACCAGTCCAATATAAGGATTATTTGTTGTTGGACTACATCTTCTACTGCTACATGAATTGTAAGTTTATTTATTTTTCCTTATTTGGGCGGGAAATGTTGTTATAATTGGATGTGATGTATATTATTTTTGAGAAATAATTTATAATTGTACATATATATTTAGTTTATTGAATATAATATGTATGACAATTCTAGATCATTTCTGAAAATATTATATTTATTTATGTTTGTTAACTGATTATTTTGTACATTATTGTGTATTTTTAGTTGTGGATAGGTAAATTATAGGCTGCTTTTGGCTATTAGAGATAAATAGTCTAGGCCTTGTGTTGATGGGTATAGGGTAACCTGACTTTGTAGTAGTTGAAACATTTGTTTAGTTTGTTTGGTTAATTTAGGAGCAATTTGAGTTACAGATTGTTCTATGCGTTACTCTTGATAGCTTTGTTCTTTCTGTATAGATTGCAGTAGTTTTTGTAGGGTAGGTTTCCCTCTACTTGTAGTTGCTTGGAAGGCATTGTGCCATCCTTCAACACTATTATTTTTTTTGGCTTCTTTGTTTAGTGTACTTAGGTATACATTCCACCAAGGAATGTGGAACTTTGGTTGCCTTCTATGTCCAGATAGGTGCTGTCTTCCCACCCATGTGTCCTCAAAGTAGTCTAGGAGTGGTGCTAATTTGTAAGCATGGGCGGAAAATCCGTTTCGCTCGCGGATTTTGCGGATTTTTGGGAAATTCGCAATCCGCGAGATTTGCGAATTTCCCGCAAAATCCGCAAATTCGCACGCAGCTGATTTTTTTTGCAGCGCGCGGCGTTGGTGATACAATTTTTGCGGCGCGCGGTGTTTATCATCGTTTGCCGGGTTGTTTTTCTCGATAGTTTGCGAGTGCTGCGCCATTTTGGATCTTGCTGTGTGATCCCGCGGGAATTGGCGAGCGCGCAACGTTATCGCGGATTGCCAGCGAGAGTTTGTCAACGCGAGTACGGCGAGATCACGTCTCGCGGTACTTCGCAATTGCGAGATTTGAGATGCGGCGAGCGAAAATATAAAATTTGCAATTCTGCACAAGAAATCCACCAGCAAGCAGCATAAACCTTCTAGAAATGATGATTTTTATCTGAATAACTCCTTAGGTTGACATTTGCCTGCACTTTTTTAGCGAGGAGTCCATTTTGGGGAGGGGGGGAGGGGGGTGGGAGGAAGGAAGTGCCCCACATTCTTCAACTTCCTGTTCCTGTTCAGCAGGCTCCTCCCAGTGCTTTGTCCATCTCCTGGTCACTTTTCATTTGGATCTGGAGCTGGAAAGATTACTTTTTGTGGATGCTGCTGGATATTTGGATTTGAGGCCTTTTTGACTTTCTTTGGATCACTGTTGGATTAGAAATTTTACAAGTAAGTTTGTTTGGGGCATTACCGTTGCTGCAACTAAAATTTTGGAATTTTCGATTTTTGGGCTGTTTTGGGGCCTTTTGCCCAGGGGTACTCAGTGGTGGGTGGACTGAGTCTTTCTGTGGGTTGTCTTGAACTTAAACATCATGGAGGCCATGGATGGATTGGGATTGTGCTGATTTTTCAGTGATTTTCGTTTTTTGGGGGTGTACTTGTGGCCTTTTCACCAGGGGTATTTAAGTCTAGCATGGGCCTAGTCTTTCTGTGGGCTGTCTTGAATTTAAATATCATTGAGGCCATGGATGGAATGGGATTGTGCTGATTTTGCAGTGTTTTTCGATTTTTTGGGGTGTTCATGGGGAGGGACAGGCCATGTGGCTGGTGTCCATTTTGAGTGCAGCTACAGGCACTGGCCATGTGCTGGCAGGCAAGTGGCCATTTTGAATGCAGGCTTTGTTGTTAGGCCTGCAACCATTTTGCCTACTTTTCAACCTTTATTTATGCCCAGGGGTAGTGAGTCTTGCATGGGCCTAGTCTTTCTGTGGGTTGTCTTGAATTTAAACATCATGGAGGCCATGGATGGAATGGGATTGTGCTGATTTTTCAGTGATTTTCGTTTTTTGGGCCTGTACTTGTGGCCTTTTCACCAGGGGTATTTGAGTCTAGCATGGGCCTAGTCTTTCTGTGGGCTGTCTTGAACTTAAACATCATGGAGGCCATGGATGGAATGGGATTGTGCTGATTTTGCAGTGTTTTTCGATTTTTGGGGGTGTTCATGGGGAGGGACAGGCCATGTGGCTGGTGGCCGTTTTGAGTGCAGCTACAGGCACTGGCCATGTGCTGGCAGGCAAGTGGCCATTTTGAATGCAGGCTTTGTTGTTAGGCCTGCAACCATTTTGCCTACTTTTCAACCTTTATTTATGCCCAGGGGTAGTGAGTCTTGCATGGGCCTAGTCTTTCTGTGGGTTGTCTTGAATTTAAACATCATGGAGGCCATGGATGGAATGGGATTGTGCTGATTTTTCAGTGATTTTCGTTTTTTGGGCCTGTACTTGTGGCCTTTTCACCAGGGGTATTTGAGTCTAGCATGGGCCTAGTCTTTCTGTGGGCTGTCTTGAACTTAAACATCATGGAGGCCATGGATGGAATGGGATTGTGCTGATTTTGCAGTGTTTTTCGATTTTTGGGGGTGTTCATGGGGAGGGACAGGCCATGTGGCTGGTGGCCATTTTGAGTGCAGCTACAGGCACTGGCCATGTGCTGGCAGGCAAGTGGCCATTTTGAATGCAGGCTTTGTTGTTAGGCCTGCAACCATTTTGCCTACTTTTCAACCTTTATTTATGCCCAGGGGTAGTGAGTCTTGCATGGGCCTAGTCTTTCTGTGGGTTGTCTTGAATTTAAACATCATGGAGGGCATGGATGGATTGGGATTGTGCTGATTTTGCAGTGTTTTTCGATTTTTGTGGGTGTTCATGGGGAGGGACAGGCCATGTGGCTGGTGGCCATTTTGAGTGCAGCTACAGGCACTGGCCATGTGCTGGGAGGCAAGTGGCCATTTTGAATGCAGGCTTTGTTGTTAGGCCTCCAACCATTTTGCCTACTTTTCAACCTTTATTTATGCCCAGGGGTAGTGAGTCTTGCATGGGCCTAGTCTTTCTGTGGGTTGTCTTGAACTTAAACATCATGGAGGGCATGGATGGAATGGGATTGTGCTGATTTTGCAGTGTTTTTCGATTTTTGGGGGTGTTCATGGGGAGGGACAGGCCATGTGGCTGGTGGCCATTTTGAGTGCAGCTACAGGCACTGGCCATGTGCTGGCAGGCAAGTGGCCATTTTGAATGCAGGCTTTGTTGTTAGGCCTGCAACCATTTTGCCTACTTTTCAACCTTTATTTATGCCCAGGGGTAGTGAGTCTTGCATGGGCCTAGTCTTTCTGTGGGTTGTCTTGAACTTAAACATCATGGAGGGTATGATGGAATGGGATTGTGCTGATTTTGCAGTGTTTTTCGATTTTTGGGGGTGTTCATGGGGAGGGACAGGCCATGTGGCTGGTGGCCATTTTGAGTGCAGCTACAGGCACTGGCCATGTGCTGGCAGGCAAGTGGCCATTTTGAATGCAGGCTTTGTTGTTAGGCCTCCAACCATTTTGCCTACTTTTCAACCTTTATTTATGCCCAGGGGTAGTGAGTCTTGCATGGGCCTAGTCTTTCTGTGGGTTGTCTTGAACTTAAACATCATGGAGGGCATGGATGGAATGGGATTGTGCTGATTTTGCAGTGTTTTTCGATTTTTGGGGGTGTTCATGGGGAGGGACAGGCCATGTGGCTGGTGGCCATTTTGAGTGCAGCTACAGGCACTGGCCATGTGCTGGCAGGCAAGTGGCCAGTTTGAATGCAGGCTTTGTTGTTAGGCCTGCAACCATTTTGCCTACTTTTCAACCTTTATTTATGCCCAGGGGTAGTGAGTCTTGCATGGGCCTAGTCTTTCTGTGGGTTGTCTTGAATTTAAACATTATGGAGGGCATGGATGGATTGGGATTGTGCTGATTTTGCAGTGTTTTTTGATTTTTTATGTGCTGTATAACTGAACTGATGTTCCTCTGTCTTCCATTTTTTTTAGGTGCACAAGACTCAAGAGAACCACCAGTGCCAGGAAGAAGTCCTGCAGCGGTGTGTGTGTGCAGCATAACGTCACGCGACGTCACGTCTGGCCTCAGACAACTCTACAATTCATGCAACTGCGGCCTGCTGTCTGACCTGCTCTGAAGAAGATGGCCCCAAAAAAAGGTCTCCGTAGCTCCTCTAGCAAGAAAGTTGCTAGTAAGGAGCAGAAGAAGCAAGTTACCAAGGAGGCTGGTGTGCCACCCGCCACGTTTTTTGGGAGAAAAAAAAAAGTACGCCTGCAGCAGCAGGATCTGCTGGGGACCAAGCTGGGAGCAGCACCCCTGCTCCATTGGGTTTAGTGCCTCCACCACCACGCCAACTTAAGTCAAAGCCCTTGAGTGCTTCAGAGGCAGTCAGTGTACTTCTCCAATCACCATCGACCAGTGATGTTGGCTCATCGCAAGAAAGTAGCAGCAATGTCCCTGAATCAACACAGGTTGTTGTAACTCATCTGACAAGTGTTGAACAACCACAGCCGCAACAACAACACCATGTGCAAGTACATGCCCAAGTACATGTGGAAGGAGAGGCAGCAAAAGGAGATGCGCAAGCAAAGGTGCATGGAGGTTCACAAGTGCCCACAATAGTTGTTCCTCCCGAAGTAGGGGCACATCAGGAAATCGACAATGAAGCCGAGGTATCATTGGAAGCCACTCCTCCTGATGATCATTCATTGTCTTCCACATCCCTAGCAAGGAAAAGATCAAGGGGGGTGTCTACATCTTCTTCAAGCCCACCTCGTTCTGATGCAAGTGATCTGTCTTGGGAACCACAACTGCGGTCTGACAGTGAGGCACACCATGATCTGACACAGGTACCTAAGCGTAAAAGGAAGGTCGTCCAAAAACTCATACCTATGGAGTGTGATGAGGCTCAACAAGAAGTGACAGATACTGCTGGTGATGAAGCCTCTCACGATGACGACGAGCCAGTCATCACAAAGGTCACTGCAGCCCCACCGGGCATGCAGCAAAGAGACATTTTGACCCTATCCCGAGAAGCTGCTGAGCGTGATGATGATGTCGGCGAGGAGGCAATGGAAATGGAATCATTAGATTTGGAGTTAAGTAGTACACCAAAACCTACCGCTTCCATATTTCTTCCTCGCAAGAAGGTACCCACCTCGTCCTCGACCTCAATTCGTGGTGGTGAAAGTGCAAAACGTACTGAAGTTCGGCAATCCACATCCTCCACTTCATCTGGCATTAGCAGCAGGACCACCACCACCAGTATCGCCGCCTCCTCCGGCCCCCAAAGACATTTCAAGTCTGCAGTTTGGGACTTCTTTAGTGTTTGCCCAAAAAATGAAACCGTAGCCATTTGTAGCATGTGTAAGCTTCGAGTTAGTCGTGGTAAGTTGGGTTCCAACTATGGTACCGGAGGCCAGAGAGGTCATCTTGAAAGAAAGCACGCTGTCAAATGGTTTGCGCACCTACAGGCGATCGAGGAAGCCGGAATTGCACGTAATGCTGTTTCATCTGATAATGACGAGGAGGAAGAAGACGATTCAAACACTTCACTTACACCCAGTACCCCTGTCAGCAGCACACCCCATGTGAGCCACACTAAGAGTGTGGGAGAGAGTGAGACATCAATGCGGAAAAGTTCATCAGCGAGCGTAACTGGGTCGAAGATATCATCATCATCCCGTAAATCCTTGGTCCAGGGCAACATTAAAAAGATGTTGTTTACAGAAGCGCAATATGAACGCAACCACCCAATGACGCGTCTGTATAACACTAAGCTGGCTAAAATGCTAGCTCTGGACCTTCTCCCTTTTTCTTTTGTAGAAGGGGTTGGTTTTCTAGAATTAGTGGCAGCGCTCTGCCCTAAATGGAAGGTTCCTAGCCGGTTCTATTTTGCCCGAGTTGCGGTTCCAGCACTACATGAAGATGTTCTGAAGGAGATTGGGGCAGCTTTGCAGAAGAGTGCTGTTCACACTATACATCTGACAACAGACATGTGGACCAGTGGCGCAGGCGCTGATTACATGTGCATCACTGCACACTGGGTCTCTTTTTCAGGGGCTAAAGCAAAGCTAAACACAGGTGTTGACACAAACATTGTTTTTAAAGCTGCTCGGAAACATGCAACACTAGCCATGTTTGGTTTGGAGAAACGTCACACAGCAGAAAACATTTTGGATGTCTTTAACACAAAGGTCCTTAACTGGCTGTCCCCACTAAAACGCCGGGTTGGTTATGTTTCCACGGACAATGGCGCCAATATAGTTAAGGCCATGAGGGACGGTTACTATTTCAGAGTGCCGTGTTTGGCGCACTGTATAAACCTGGTTGTCCAAAAATTCTTGGCTAATAAAGCCAGTGCAGCGTACAGTGTATTGGACACCTGCCGAAAAATGTGCAAGCATTTCAGCCATTCTTTTAAGGCCCGGAAGCAGCTGAGGACCCTGCTATATCAACGTAAAATGCCAGTGAAAGCACTCATCCAGGAGGTGGTAACACGTTGGAACTCAACCTTCTACATGCTTGAGCGTCTGTATGAGCAGTATACGGAACTCGATCAATATTTCCTTACAGAGGGTACAGAGGAGCTGAGGATGGGTGGGCCGCAATGGAACATAGTTCAAAGCCTGACACGCATGCTTCGTCCTTTTGAGTTCTTCACGCGTGCAGTCAGCAAGGAGGACTCTAATTTGGGAAAAGCTATCCCATTGTTGTACATGCTGGAGGACCAACTTAAGGAGGTGTGTTCTGTGTTTGAAAAAGATGACAAAAACCAAGACTCTTTGCTTCTGGCTGAGCAATTATTAGAGCTCCTACAAGGTGATGAACGTCTTAAAAAGATCCACTCAGAACAGCATTACATTTGTGCTACTATTCTGGATCCACGCTACAAAAAGGCGCTGGCAGGCCAAGCATTCTTTCCTTTTGATGATGAACATGTTCCAAAGTACAAACGTTGGCTAGCCTTGTCAGCCAAGAGGTTTGAAACAGAACGGCTGGAAATTGAAGGAAATGGCAGTACATCAGCAGGCCATCCCCAGTCAAAACAATCCACTTCTGCACCTGTGGCTGTGGCACAAGTGACCTCTCAGCCGTTAAAGACACCGGCAACCGGATCATCTGCACGAAACACAACAGAAACATTGGAGGCTGAAGAGGATTGGCTAGCTCTGCGTGGGTTTGGTTCTCAAAAGGTCAGAGGCACAGCAAGAGCTAAGCAAAGTGGAGGAACCTTGGATGAGGACCTTGAGTTGATGGTGAAGGACTATCTGAATGACTCAACAGAGGTCTATGTTAATTCTGACCCATTGGCGTATTGGCATGGGAAAAAAGAATTGTGGCCACAGCTCACCAACCTGGCTTTAAACTACTTGTCTTGCCCACTCGCAAGCGTGTCTTCTGAACGGGTTTTCAGTGCTGCTGGTGGCATTGTAACTTCCAAACGGAGCCGCCTCTTGCCCAAAAATGTGGAGAGGTTAACAATGATCAAGATGAATCAGCACCTCATACCACCAGATTTCAGAGTACGAGAGAGCGTGCCGGATGAAGAGGAGGTGGCCAGCAACATAGATGAGGGAATTTCTACTCTGTCAGGTGACACTGAGCTCACCCTGCCTGAATTCGCAGAGTATGATGACGAAGCCTTATTCTCATTCCTGGACCGTGATACCGAGCCCTGAAAATGAGACAACGAATCAATAACTTTCTTTTTCGTCCCTATTCACTTTTATTCTTGTGTGTCTGTCTTTCTTTGTTGTGCACAGTTAATATATTTCAAACTTTAATCAGATAATCACAAAATCAAGCCCATCAGCAGAACTGTCTTCGCTGGTTTGCTAATTGATTTGAAGTTGCCGCAGTCTGCATTCCTCAGGTTCACAAGTTCAGAAGAACATGCTCCTCTATCCTCCTCCTCCAGACTCCTATTTCCATCAAACCAGAGGGCTGGTTTACGCCCAATGAAGAAAGACTCAGCACTTGTGGGGGTGTTGTTGTACCTCTTTGCAGGTGAGTTGACGGCTCTGGGACCATTGTTGGGAAGCTCTAATACCGGATAAAAGTGTTTTGGACCAAATCCCAGGCGGAAATTTTTTGTGTTTTTGCTGACTTGCTTGCCTTTGAGGTGCTCTTAGGGGGGGTTCCGTCTGTTTTTGGGTGAGTTTCGGGGTCTGTCAGCACTGCTGGTACACTCTAATCTTGATTGCATTTGCTTTTCAGGAAATCCGTCGTGGCAACCCCGACTTATGGCCTAGCTACGCAGCGCGTTTGGACCGAAGGCCGAGAAATATTGCAAGTATGAGATTTTGCTTTAGGCCTGTTTGGGGGTGTTATGCTTCTTGGCGGGTGGGTTGGCGGGTCTTGGGGCATTCCTGGGAAGGTCTAATACCGGGTAGAAGTGGTTGGGACAAAATCCAGGCCGATTTTTTTTTGGCTATTTCTGAAATTTTGCTCAATGTAGCGTTTTCGGGGGCCTGTTTGGGGGGCTTCCTGGTGTTTGTGGGTGAGTTTCGTGGTCTGGGAGCACTGCTGGGACACTCTAATCTTGATTGCATTTGCTTTTCAGGAAATCCGTCGTGGCAACCCCGACTTATGGCCTAGCTACGCAGTGCGTTTGGACCGAAGGCCGAGAAATATTGCAAGTATGAGATTTTGCTTTTGGCCTGTTTGGGGGTGTTATGCTTCTTGGCGGGTGGGTTGGCGGGTCTTGGGGCATTCCTGGGAAGGTCTAATACCGGGTAGAAGTGGTTGGGACAAAATCCAGGCCGATTTTTTTTTGGCTATTTCTGACATTTTGCTCTATGTAGCGTTTTCGGGGGCCTGTTTGGGGGGCTTCCTGGTGTTTGTGGGTGAGTTTCGTGGTCTGGGAGCACTGCTGGCTATATTTACTTTACTTTGCAAGAGGTTTGAAGCAAATCCATGGTGGCAGAGGGGAGTTAGGGCCTAGCTGCAGAGCGCGCGCGGAGTGATTTGGGAAATTTGTGAAAAATTGACTAAGTCCCCATTTTTGTACTTTTGCTCTTTGGCTGTTTGGGGGTCTTCTACTCGTTTTCTCCTGGGTTGACGGCTCTGGGGCCATTGCTGGGAAGCTCTAATACCGGATAAAAGTGTTTTGGACCAAATCCCAGGCGGAATTTTTTTTGTGTTTTTGATGACTTGCTTGCCTTTGAGGTGCTCTTAGGGGGGGTTCCGTCTGTTTGTGGGTGAGTTTCGTGGTCTGGGAGCACTGCTGGGACACTCTAATCTTGATTGCATTTGCTTTTCAGGAAATCCGTCGTGGCAACCCCGACTTATGGCCTAGCTACGCAGTGCGTTTGGACCGAAGGCCGAGAAATATTGCAAGTATGAGATTTTGCTTTTGGCCTGTTTGGGGGTGTTATGCTTCTTGGCGGGTGGGTTGGTGGGTCTTGGGGCATTCCTGGGAAGGTCTAATACCGGGTAGAAGTGGTTGGGACAAAATCCAGGCCGATTTTTTTTTGGCTATTTCTGACATTTTGCTCTATGTAGCGTTTTCGGGGGCCTGTTTGGGGGGCTTCCTAGTGTTTGTGGGTGAGTTTCGTGGTCTGGGAGCACTGCTGGGACACTCTAATCTTGATTGCATTTGCTTTTCAGGAAATCCGTCGTGGCAACCCCGACTTATGGCCTAGCTACGCAGCGCGTTTGGACCGAAGGCCGAGAAATATTGCAAGTATGAGATTTTGCTTTAGGCCTGTTTGGGGGTGTTATGCTTCTTGGCGGGTGGGTTGGCGTGTCTTGGGGCATTCCTGGGAAGGTCTAATACTGGGTAGAAGTGGTTGGGACAAAATCCAGGCCGATTTTTTTTTGGCTATTCCTGAAATTTTGCTCAATGTAGCGTTTTCGGGGGCCTGTTTGGGGGGCTTCCTGGTGTTTGTGGGTGAGTTTCGTGGTCTGGGAGCACTGCTGGGACACTCTAATCTTGATTGCATTTGCTTTTCAGGAAATCCGTCGTGGCAACCCCGACTTATGGCCTAGCTATGCAGCGCGTTTGGACCGAAGGCCGAGAAATATTGCAAGTATGAGATTATGCTTTTGGCCTGTTTGGGGGTGTTATGCTTCTTGGCGGGTGGGTTGGCGTGTCTTGGGGCATTCCTGGGAAGGTCTAATACCGGGTAGAAGTGGTTGGGACAAAATCCTCGCGGAAAAGCCTTTTGGCACTTTTTGTAACTTAGGGTTCGTTAGGGTTAGCCCTAGCAGCAGGATTGCATGTGTTTCGGGGTGTTCTAGATTTTTCCAACTGAGTTCTGGGGTCTTAGAGCACTCGTGAGAATGTGTAATTTTGGTTGCAAGTCATTTGAAGAAAATCCATGGTGGGAAAGGGGGGATTTGGCATAGTTAAAGAAATCCTTTGCCACTATTCTTAACTTAGGGTTCGTTAGGGTTAGCAGTATTTCTATTGCATGTGTTTGAGTGGGGGGGATTTCGAGTCTTGGAGCGATGCTGGCTATGGCTACTTTTGCTTGGTTGCTTGCAAGTGGTTTGAATGCAATCCACGGTGGGTAAGGGGTAATTAGGAAGGGGGTACTTCGGCCTACTTTTACTTTCAAAGTAAGTTTTGTCACCAGTTTTCTGCTAGGCCTCGTTTTTTGAGATTTGATTGGGGGTCTTCTACATTTTTGCGACTGGCTTTAGTAAGGGTCTGGGTGGGAGCACTGCTAGGAAGATCTAATTTTGTTCTAAAACACAGTTTACAGTACACCTAGCTTGAGGGGCAAGATCCGCTACATTAATTTGCCCATACTTATTTATCCTTCAAAAGGTGACTCAGAGTACGCACTTTCAAAAATATTGTACTGCCTACTAGGAAAATCAAATTGTGACTTTTTGCACTCCACAGCCTACATACCTTATATTTATTTATCAGTGGTGTTGTAATATTATATCACTTCCTGTTTTTCGTTGAATAATTACAGGCCGGGTTTCAGTCTCTGCAATGGGGAAAAAAGGATGGAGTCAGGCTTCACAGTAGCGAGCCACAATTCAGCATCAGGCAGGCAGTGGACAGGGTGTCTTCTGGTGACCAACATCGATGGACGAAGCGTCGGCTGCAATGGAGGAGTGCCGCTAAAAGGAGGATTTTTTTTCTGCAGGCAACTTACTTACCACTTCCAACAGGACCACTACAACCACATAGATACAGTATCCCTTGCCTTTTTCTCTGACTGTGACTGCATTTCTTGGATCTCTCTCTGCTTCTAAATTGATCCCTTAACACATCACTTAGTCCACTCCACTATCACATCTGCACCACACATAGTCATTTGTAAGTGCTCCTACGTAATTCGCAAGTCGCAGCACGCCCCAGGCCGTAGAGGACTGGGATGGCCCCAATGATGAAGCATGTCACCAAGGGGCAACCCTGGTGAGTGAGGGGACACCTAGAAAACAAGCAATTTCTCCTTTTCTATCTACTATACCTTCCAGACCAACCCCACTGAGTGTTGTTGTGAATGGATTTATAGTGACCAGCAAGGCTCTCGGGTATCTGGCTAAGTACAGAGACCTTATGTTGAATATCGTTATCAATAATTCCACACAGGCCCTGTACTGTCGCATTCTTTCTTCCACAGTTGTGGAATGTACTACTTACTTTTCACTGACATGCATGCAGTAGTGCATGCACTTTCAAAGATTGATGGATAGGTTTGTACCCAAAGAATTGTTTATGTTCCATTGTTTGTCTATGCTGTGCTTTTTTTTACAGGGTGTCTTCTGGTGACCAACATCGATGGACGAAGCGTCGGCTGCAATGGAGGAGTGCCGCTAAAAGGAGGATTTTTTTTCTGCAGGCAACTTACTTACCACTTCCAACAGGACCACTACAACCACATAGATACAGTATCCCTTGCCTTTTTCTCTGACTGTGACTGCATTTCTTGGATCTCTCTCTGCTTCTAAATTGATCCCTTAACACATCACTTAGTCCACTCCACTATCACATCTGCACCACACATAGTCATTTGCAAGTGCTCCTACGTAATTCGCAAGTCGCAGCACGCCCCAGGCCGTAGAGGACTGGGATGGCCCCAATGATGAAGCATGTCACCAAGGGGCAACCCTGGTGAGTGAGGGGACACCTAGAAAACAAGCAATTTCTCCTTTTCTATCTACTATACCTTCCAGACCAACCCCACTGAGTGTTGTTGTGAATGGATTTATAGTGACCAGCAAGGCTCTCGGGTATCTGGCTAAGTACAGAGACCTTATGTTGAATATCGTTATCAATAATTCCACACAGGCCCTGTACTGTCGCATTCTTTCTTCCACAGTTGTCGAATGTACTACTTACTTTTCACTGACATGTATGCAGTAGTGCATGCACTTTCAAAGATTGATGGATAGGTTTGTACCCAAAGATTTGTTTATGTTCACAATTGTTTGTCTATGCTGTGCTATTTTTTCTTGTCTCCCAAAACCTTTCCCAAAAACCCCCGTACCCATCCATTTTTCAAACCCTAACCCTCTTCCCCCGGGCTGTGTGGTTTTGATTGATGTGTGACTAAATGACAGCAATAAATCCACACACTTGCTGGGGAGGATAAGGTGATAGCAACAGGCTGGTGAAGAAATCCGAGGATATATTCTTACTCTGCTTGACAAAGAACCATTGCTAATGTGAAAGAACTTCAACCGAATTAGTAGTTATACTTTACCATTTGTTAGGCTACAATGTGGCACTGTTCTACTGTACTTCTGTCACCTGCTATATTCTCAGTTGTACCGTTGAATTGCTCAGGAGGACAAACCAGATTTCATTTTCTTTTTTTTCATAGGCATGCAACTGCCACTGTGTCACACCACTAGTACCACCGCTATGAGGAAATTTTATCCGACCAAGATTGCCAACCATATTCGCTGTTTCCCGTGGAGCCAGCCCTGGGTCTAGCCCTACTTTCAAACACAAATTACAGGTAAGATAAGCGTTTGGTGGTTTGGGGGTATAATGGAGTATTAGTACGAGAGACGAGAGACTGAAGGTAGTACTACTAAAGTCCTAGGACTCTTGGATTCACTTCGTCTGTGAGAGGCACTTAGTGTTGAAAACATTTGGGCATTTACACTTAAAGGAAGAAAATGGAACTAAACTTTCAGGAAAACAAAGTCAACGTTAAACCCCCACCCACCAGGCAAGCAGTAAGAAACGGGTATGCTCAGATAAAGTTTGAAAAAGTATATTTATATCCCTAACAAAATAATCTCCTGCAAGACCCTCCCTAACCCCAACAATTGTCCTTCAAAAGTCCCCAAAAACCCAACTCCCAATTCCCACCCCCCAAAAGTCTCTAAAAAAGGGGCAAGGGACACTATGGGCGGATGCTGTCAACTTTTTGGGCCAGTGCATCATGCTCCTGGCGGAGCAAGGCGTGCTCTACGCGGAGCCCCTCCAACTGGTTGGAAAAGTGGTGGAGCTCCTGCTGGAGGCGGGACACCATCAGGGTACTGCGGCGCAGGCGTGCCTTCAAAGCCTTGTAGGTGCAACGGCTGTGAGAGGAAGCTGTAGCTGTTGTCCTTGCTACTCGGCGGTGGCGTTTGGCTTTGGCAGCCCGGCTCAGTCTGGGTGGACCACTGTGCTGGGTGGCACTGGCAGCCCGTGGGGGAACGGAGGCCGATGCAGACGACGTAGTTGTTGTGGTCGACTGCACACTTTCTTCGTCCTCCAGGGCCACCAGCCGCCGATATTCGGCCACAGTGGCATCGATCCTCCGTTGCCGGGCCGCTCTAGCCAGCTCCTTCCTCCTTGTTCGTTTGGAAGGAGAACCTATATGAAGAAAGAAAGACATAGTCTGTAACCAATGCTCCTTAAGATTAACTCAATCATTCAGCAGAAATTTGTGTTGCACTACAACTAGCAACTTGCAAACGCATTACATAACTATTGAGGCCAGTATCTATCTAACCTCACACTTCTTCATCCTTGCTCTAACATTAGTGGGAGTTTAAGGAACAAATTCTACGAGCACTATGGACTTCCATTGGAGTCGACTATGAAAGTACACCAGTCTTATTCTTCTTCTTGTCTCTTGTTTTGGAAAATTGGTACGTTATCTTCTGCAAGCCGGCATAATGCCAGCGCAGTAAACTTGCACCCGAGAAAAAGAGACGCACGCCATGAGGAGTGACCTAGACTTGCGTTGCGTTACTGTACCCGTCCAGTACATGCAGGTGGTGAAGCTCTTACTTTTCTATTACGGGTGGCACTGAGAATACTCTGTTACAACTCAAGGGCTACTGCTTAATTAATTTAACTTTCACCCTACAGTGGAAATGAGTACTAGAAATGGAAAATTGAAGAAGATAAATAATCTGATTATCTATCACTTCACATGGGATGTTTTTGCTTATATATGGGATGACTTTAGGTGCTTTGCTTTTTATTGAGTGACCAGTGATACATCCACACATGAATGACTGAGTACTACTAAACTTATTAAGAGAGGTAGGGAGTGGCCACCGTAATAACCGGATCTATGCAGTGCTTGCAATACAAACTACTGCTACTATTGATGGTAGTATTTGGACAAAATTAAAAGTTCTTTTCCTTGCCTTTCCTACACTGGAACGGACGTGCGGGTGCAGTGTTACATGCTCTTCAAAGTTACACTTAGTTCATCCACTGACCGTCTACTCTCTCTAGATCATGGGTACTCACAAACTTTCTCTCAGGGGCTACATTTACAGTGTAGTTTGGGGCCGAGGGCCGCACTGGTGGGGGCGGAGTCAGAGGGGGCGGGGCTAAAGCAAAACGATAACTTGTGACCATGAGGTTGCACACAGGTCCCTGCAGCAGATGCCCTCACCCACTGAGCCACCAGACCCAGCATTTACATACATCTCTCTCCCTCCTGCTCTCCCTCCTGCCCTCCCTCTCCATCTCTCTCTCCCTCCTGCCCTCCCTCTACCTCCCCCTCTGTCATCTCACTGTGTGTGTGTCTATCTGTGTCAGCCTTCAGCCCGGGTTGAGACCGCTTCCTCAACGCGCACACACAGACAACAACACCAAAGTACTTAACAGGTCTTTAAAAGACCATTAACATATTATTGAGGCTTTGTTTGTTGTAGCGCCCCTGCTTCTCCACCCTGACAATCACTGCTTGCCCGGCCCCACAGAGGCTTTGTTCTATTTCACCTCTTTGTGGCCTTGCATCTCCACTCTGCTCTGTGGGGGCCGGGGGAGCAGTGATTGTCAGAGTGGAGATGCAGGGGCGCTAACAGGTGAAATACAAAAAAGCCTCTGCTCTGTGGGGGCCGGGGGAGCGGTGATTGTCTGCAAGGTCTGCGCACCGCCAAGGAAGGCTTGCCGGGCCACCACCGGCCCGCGGGCCGTACTATGAGTACCCCTGCTCTAGATACACATATGCTATCTAAGAGTCAGATAGTAGCATGATCCAGGTATATGGACACATACAGTTTCTGTGTCACCCACCCAGGCTGTTGTCCTTCCACCCATCATTGCTTCATCATTCACCCAGCCATGCATCTCATATTCTTGCCTTCCCAGCTAGTCTTCAATCTCAATAAGTAAGGAATATATAAGAGCTTACCTCTGGCCGCCACCACCACCGTCTCAACTCTCACAGCCGCCGCCTCCTCCCCTGAAGAATCGCCCTCCGCCTCCGTGTCGAGCACCACCACCTCCACACTGGCCCCGCCACCAGATGTTCCACCTACAAAGTACATTTAAGAATGTTAGAATAAAGCACTCACTAGTCTTTGGTCTAGGAATGAAGACATGTGAAAACAATGTAATTTGTGACTGTCTACGTTAAAGTTAAAAAAAATGTCCCTTTTTCCAGGGAAGGTTGTCTTGCTGCACTTTTTGGCACAACTGATGAAGGCTGTTTTTTTAACACGCACCATTTTTCTCCACACAGACAGAAGATGGACTTCTAACAACAAGATCAAGTTGAAACCAGGTGAGAGCTCGGCTCGACCACAAGAAATGTCTTCAATTAATCGTCAGCACTAACCACTTTTCCATTATCAGTTAAACGTTTAGTTTTATTATGACTTCATTTTAATAAATGTGTTTACTTTTAATAAAGCTTTTAAACTTAAATACAATCTGTGTATTTTGGTCCAGACTAGAGTGACTGAGCGAAAGGTTTTGCAATTTTTGCAAGCATGAGTCCAGATAGAACACTTCAAAAGACATTATGGACAATCCCAGAGGACTGCACTAAGTTGATAGAGCTATTGCTGACTAGAATCATGGGAGTTTCGCCAACCGTGCAATCTTAGTTAGCTACACAGACAGACTAATAAGAATAATCTAGTAATACCACAGGGAGTCATAGTAGAGGCAGGATAAGAATTTAGATACAGTCTACAAGAAGAGCAAAGACAATTTTGAAAAAAGTCAAATGAGGCACGCTAGGAAAAATAGGTACTAGTCTAAAATGAAAACTTACTGGGGCCAGCAGAGGAGACCTCGCCTGCCCGATCCTGGCCCTGTTGAACAGCATCCGCCGCCTGCTGCTCCTGTGTCCTCCTCTCGCCCCTGGGGGGAGCTGACGTACAACATGAAAGAAAGAACAGAAAACATGGATGATTGTTGCTTGTCAATGTCAACCAAATCAAACATTTCAAAAGAACAATAACAAAATATTTCAGCGAAATTATATTGATTAGGGTTAGTTTTCATTTATTTGCGGACCTGTGACTTCGAAAGTCACGTAACTCACTAAACAAAGTACTGAAACGTTCACCTAGGACCGGCAGGCAGCAGTCCGCAGGCAAGACGCAAAGTGACAGACAAACTCCATTGTGATTTCAGTCAGATCAGTGACAACACTAACAGTTGCCTGCTACATTACCAGTCATTTAAATAGTCAAACTATCAATCCACCGCCACTATTTTTCTTATTGTCAGGGGTACAAAGGAAGGGGCAGATTTAAGCCCCTTGCGGCTCTTTTGCGCCGTTCTTGCGTGACTTTTGTGACGCAGCAGCTAAACAAAAAAGGGCGCCATGGTGCGGCGTATAATATTATAACAACGTGACGCATTTGGGAGATGCATCCCGTTATAAAGCCCTGCGCCATCAGGGGGCGTTCCGGCGCAAGGGAGGGCATTCCTGCGCTGGAACACATCCTAATAGTGGCTGAGGGAAATCTACAAAATTTCAATCAGTCACCTTTAGGACAATGATGCGTCACACAAACCCTGCACCTGCTTGAAGCAGACGTACGGCTTGACCCAGCATTGGGGAGATAGGGTACCCCAGAGCATTGCTGGAGCTGCGCCATCGTTGTGACGCAACTCCAGCAGTAAAGCTTCGGTGACGTTTTGGGCCCATGGTGCGCCGCATTGCAAATACGGCGCACCATGTTTGGTGGTGGTAGCGGGCCGCACAATTAATGGCGCATCCCTGCTACTTTGCAGGGATGCGACGGTAATTGCAATTCTGCCCCTTAGGGGCATACTTACTTACGCGTTCTGGCGCATCTCCAGAGATGCGCCAGATCAAATGCGTCACGCAAAACTACCCTTGCGACACGGCAGATGCGCCTCATTTACAATGCGGCGCGCCCTGGCGCAAGGGTAGGCACTTGCGTGACGCATCTCGTCACGTAAGAGCGGCGCATCGCTGGAGTCATGTCGCCAACGCAATGCAACTCCAGTAATGCTCAGGGCCACCCAATACTTAACATGCTGTGTCAGTCCTTTAGCCTGCTTCGAGCAGACATAAGGAATTGAATTGACGTAGCAGCGTCGCAGAAGTGCCTGCGTTAAATCTTGTAGATTTCACGCAGGCAATTTTGCGAGGCGCACAGCCGCCGGACCGCCCACCCTGCGTACTAGGAACGCACCCATTGTGGTGCAGGCCCATGGCTTTATAACGTGACGCATCTCCCTAGATGCGTCATGCTGTAAATGACTCGCAGGGATGCGGCACGTTTACGCCGCTGTTGCGTCACGCAAGGCAACGTAAACGTGGCGCAAGGGGCTTGTAAATGTAATCTGCCCCCTAGTGTCTAGCATTACGCAGTTCTGTAAAGTACACTCATACATAATAGTTACTCAGGCCAATGAGACCACGAAATAGAAAACAAATAAGCATAGTAGCAACGCCACTGAGAAGGAGAGCAGTGCACCTGAAATGCACAGAAGATTTTGAAATATAATTTAACTACAATGTAATCGTCATCAGCGGCATTATTGGCTTGCTCCATGTAAAAAACAAATATTTGCAATACAACAACACAGAGCAGGAGAAAACATCATAGTAGTGAGTGATTAAATGGCTACTACTACTCACCAAGCCCGGGGATCTCCAAGCCGAGCTGGTCCAGCAGGTCGCGCTCGCGGTCCAGGAGGTCCGTCCAGCGATGGGTGACCTGGCTGTAGGTGCGCTGGACCCCGTAGAGGTGGGATATGGCCCAGCACACCTTCTGGTTTCAGAAAGGAGAGGGTACCCCACTTCCCCAGGGAACAGGGTAGAAAGACAATTAGTCAAAGAGGGAGATCCCTGGAGTCGAGGGGACGAACGAGGCAGAAGCCCATACGCAGCGCTAATCCGAACATATCCAGTTCTGGAAAAGATTAAAGAAATGGTATGCCCGTTCTAAGAGAGTTTTAGAATTTTACCAGATGCACGAGACTTGAATAAACGCCTGACAAATTCAGAGCAAGGAAACCCAAGACAAGGAGCTCCTATCCGGGGAGAGAGAATACTTACTACTGATGCACGAGACTTGAATATACGCCTGTCAAGCTCAAAGCAAGGAAAGCCAAGACAAGGAGCTCCTATCACAGGGGAGAGAAGCCCATACTATTCACAGAAGCTAATGGAAATTTAAAGCGGTCCACATCCTGATATGCCCCCCACTTGATCTAAAAGATATGGTGGACCCATCCATTGCTTGAAACCCCAGAAAATAAGAAGTCCTGAGGAAGGTGCAACCAATCCAGAGTACAGCACCGAAACGCGTCGACGCACTGTTTGTCTTTTTCCAATAGAATCCAATGAGGGCCGTATAAAACTGTAGATGGGCATTTCATTCCTCCACTAGAGTTTTACAACAGCAAAACGGATTTAGGCCATTGGATCGGGTAAATGATAGTGACCTAGACATTTGGTTGGCCACATAGAAATTTAGGGGTTTTTGTGACTATGTGTAGTTTGTTGTCTATTTACAGTGAATATGCTTTGATCGTGTCTTTGTTTATCGTTTATAGTTGTATTACGCTTGTGAAACATTGTTGAATATTATGGTTTATTTTTAACCCTCCAAAGTATCTTCTTACTTGGATTTTAAATCGTGGTGCGAATAGTATATGAATTTACTCTGTTTTTTATTATTTAATTGACTGTTATTTTAATAAAAATAGACTGTAAACGATTCTATTTCAGTGTGGAAAACCTATTTTTGTGTTAGTTTAACACTCATTGCAGTTTGTGACCTTTTCTTTGTACATTGGAAAGGCCAATAGTTACTAGTCGACTATTCGACTCCAGGGATCTCCCTCTTTGACTAACCAGCACACCTTCTCCCACCGCTTCCGGCGCTCCCTCATGTTGTAGCCGCCGGCCGCGATCCTGCCGCCTCCCGCGATGGTCCTGGGCAGGCGGCGCTGGACGAAGTAGACCAGCGCGCCCACTTCCTCCGGGCTGAATATCTCCCGTCGCGTCACCTGCTCCCCCCTCAATCTCCCGCATGCTGTCCTGGCACTGGGTCCAGCACTACTCCCCGCCGCCGCTGCGGCCCTCAAGTGCCTGGGCAGCTTTACGGCGCCTGGCTTGACCATGGTCTGGGCAGGTAAGGTAGGAAGAAGTAGAAAATTAAGAAAGAATAGGATAGGGAAGAAGAAAAGAAAAGAGTTTAAAAAAGTAGTTTAAAAGTAAAGAAAAATAGCAGAAAAGACAAAAATATACAGCTAGGAAAAGAGAGGGATAGATAAGAAGCAAAATCGTAAAAAAAAAACTGAAAACAAGCAAAGGATGGCAAAGATACCAAGAGGATTAAACACCATGCCCAGACACAGGAAATGAATGAAAAACAAGATGGCCGGCGCCCGTTCACGAGCGCGAAAGTAAGTTCGCGCAAGATTTTCCTCGCGATCTCGTGTGAACCTCTAGATTTCCCGCGCGATCTCGTGCGAACCTCTACTCGCAATGCGCTTACTGCGCGAGATTATACATAGCGGGCGGAAACGGAAATACGTCACGCAAACAAAATGGCCGCGCCCGTACTCGACCTTGGGGTAAATTCGCGTGTTGCGCTGCAAGCGGCTCGCGAATACTGCAAAAAAACTCGCGAAACAACAAGCCGCAAAAAAATAAAATGCTCATTCGCACGAATTGGCGGCTTCCGCGGTCGGTTTCGCACGACGCCGCGCCCCGCGAATAGCGCGAAAAAAACTGAAAAACGATTTCAGCAAAAGCAAAAGCAATGAGCAGGTGCAAAAGGTCAACCTCATGATTTGTAACGATTCTTTGTAGTGCTTCCTGAGGGGGCCCTCCAGAATTCGGTTGCCTGCTTGCAACTATTGTGTGACCCTGCTCTGACCTTAACTGTATGCCACAAAGGTCCTGATTTACAGCTAAAGGAGCAGACAAGCAGGTGCCAGGCTGGAACTTGAAATTCTTTCAGTGACACATTAATTAGCCCCTAATTCATTATTGTCAGTTGGGGCAGGGCAGGCGTTGTTAATAAACTAACCCCAAATTAATTCATGTCAGTTGAAGCAGGGCAGGTGGGCTTGCTTTTCCCCCCCATCTTCTACAGTGATGATGAACCAGAGGGTGGCATTGATGTAACAGAGGGTGGCATGGGTCAAAGAGAGGGTGCCAGTGGTGAAACAGAGGGTGCTGGGAGGCTGTGATGATGAACCAGACGTAGAAACAACATAGTCGCGACCGTTGCGAGCCGACAAGTAAGTTCGCAATTGCGAACTAGTACCAAATCCTCGCGAACTGGCAGAAACAATTGCGAACACACAAAAAAAATCCGCAAATTCGCGGGAATTCGCGGATTTTGCGGATTGCGAGTTCGCAAATCGGCAAAATTCGCGAACGCGAGATCCGCAAAATTCGCCCATGCTTACTAATTTGTCTTCATTTCTTTTGTAATAGGGGCTATCTATTGATATACTATCGTGTTCTGCTACATCGGTCACAGGTACATATGCTAGGGCTATTAGCTTTTTAACCTGGTAGGCAAAAGTGCTATCTGTAGCGTATTGTACACTTAGGGCCCCATTAGGATGGCGGGCGGACAAATCCCGACGTAAAATGGGACTGCCCGCCATAACGGCGGCGGTCCCGTGGGGGCCATTAGGATGCGCCCACCACACTGGCGGGCGCATCTTGCATGTTTATCATTGCGGGCCACAATGCTGAAAATGCACATCGCGCACTTCATGCACAACGTGACAGGCACCGTGTGGTGCCTGCCACGTTGTACAGTGAAGTGCAGGGGGGTACCGTAGGTACTCCCCATGTGCACCCCCCACCCCCTGGAGTCCCTGGGGGCCGGCAACAGGCCCCCACAAGACATTCCTGCATGCCTTTCCGTGGCAGCAAAAGTATGTCTCCGCCTACATCTTAATATGGCTGGCGGTGTCTAACAGACACCGCCACCATATGAAACCCTTTTCCACCCGGTAAACTCATTGACCGAGCGGAAAAGCGGCAGACGGTCTTTCCATCCGCCACAATCCCCCCTGCCATAGTAATATGGCGGGGGAAATGGGTGGCGGGCGGGAAAGGATGTCGGGCTGATCGCGACCGCCCGCATGGTGGTTGCGATCCGCCCGACATTCTAATGGGGCCCCTAGTGTTGATTTGTGGAGATGTCTCCAAAGGCTTTGGTTAAAATGATAATAGCAACCCTGGATTGCTGTGTGTGGAAACGTTTTTAAGATAGAATTTATCATTGCCAATTCGAAATCAATAATTATTTTTTGTGCGAAATAATTATTGGTTTCTTGTTTTAATGTATTTAGTACATCTATCTATATAGGTATTTTGTTGTTTATTTGGTAATAGGCAGTAGATAAATGGTATGTTAGAATGATGGTATAATCCATGCACTGTGTACAGCTGGTAAAATGGTTTTGGGCAGGTTTTGAAAGTTCTGTCCATAATCCAGCTAATTTAATTAAATGGTTTGCAGTAGGAAACTTTATTATTCTGTTGTAAGGGCATTTGTTGTCAAAAATAAGAAAGTGTTCCTTATTGTGGGTTATGCTTAATTCTGGGGGAATCACAACTTCTTCAAAGGTTTTAGGGTTGGGTAGAATACTTGTTGTTGCTCTTTTTTGTCTGGCAATAGTTCTTTTCAGAGAATCTATTGAAGGTAATTGTCCAGAAGCATGTTGAGGTACTTTTAATAGTTCCCCTTTTAGTATTTGAGTGGTAGGTTTTTCAGTATTAGTACTTGCTTCTTTAATGCTTTCTAGAGCATCTCTGACCTCAATCTCTGTTATATTGGGGTGGGAGGGGGGTGATTATGTTCTTTTGTAGACAGTACTGTAGTTTCTTCAGTAATAGCTCTACCATAACATCCGTAGTATTTGCTACACTTCCAAAAAACTTTTAGTCCAGATTGCTTTTCTTGTGTATGCACATACCCTATATAACATAATAACATCTTATTTTTTGAGACATTACAAATTCAGCACCTTCAGTCATGTTTGTCTTTGTTATGCTAGGAGAGATTAGAAAAAATAAATTTTAAGTATAAGAAACTTTATATATATTTTAAATGCATTTATATTTCTGTTATTATACTTACAATATTTCTTTTACTGTAATTTGAAATGTCCAGGATATTATTTCAAGCGTTTACTTGTATTCTGATGATGTATTTTCTGTTGGTTATGGAAAAAAACCTTTAGGGCCTCATTAGGATGGCGGAAAATCATCCCGACCGCCATGGAGGCGGAAAACAACCGCCCGCCAGGCCCGCGGATAAACGGGCGGACAAATTATGATGAACCACCACAAAAGACCGACCCGGCGGTAGCGGCCCTACCAACACCACCCGACGCGGGCGGTGAGGTCTAAAATACCGACCGCGGCGGTCGGAAAAGCAGCGGAAAAGCAACAACACGCCGCAAGGAAAGCGGAGACACCGCACGGGAAATTAGGATATCCCCGAGTGTCCCGCGGTAGGAACCGCTGTTCCCGACCGCCGCGGTCGCACACAGGAGTGAATGGGAGAGATAGCGGAAGAAACATGAAAAACATGGCTGACAATTCCAAAACACAGCAGTGATGCCAAACATTGCACAAATCAAAGTAGCCATGCCCCCCAAAAAAACACATACAAATAAAGATAAATAATGCAAATTAAAATATAAAAGCACAGGACTAGTCCCACAACACACCTGACAGCCAAATTCTACTTGGACGCACCCACACAGCTGAGTATAAAACCACCACCTTCACTGAACACAATCCTTTGCAACACTCCAGAAGAGAAGGCCATACACCACATCTGACAGGAGAGGCAAAAGAGCACAGCCCACACACACATCCACCGCCACTATCACTATCACCATCACACCAGCACCAATAATCCCCCAGCACACAACACACCTCAAACACCAACACCACAACCCCCACCCACACACCTGCACCCACAAACACTTCAACCACCACACACCACGACATCACAGAAAATGCCCAAACTCACAGAGAGTGAGTTGACAGTCATGGTCAACGAGATAGTAAGAGTAGAGCCACAACTATTTGGTAGCCTGGTCCAACAGACACCATTAGCCACGAGAACACAAATGTGGGAAAGGATAGTCCAAAGGGTCAATGCTGTAGGGACCACCCCAAGATCCAAGAAGGAGATCATGTAGCGGTGGCATGATCTCAAGAGTGTGGTCAAAGAGAAGAGGAGCAAGAACTGGCATCTGGCGAACGTGACTGGCAGTGGCCCTCCTATCCCACCGAAAACATTCACACCATGGGAGGAGAAGGTGCTTGCCATACTGCATCCTGAGAGTCTCACAGGAGTAGCCGGGGGAACAGAGGCTGGTAAGTACAAACAAATGGCAACCAACACACTGAGAACTACTCCCTTCAACAACCCAAACCCCATGCACTGTCCACCCACACCCAACAGGTAGCTAGCCATCTTGCAAAGGAGGCCTGTATGGGGGAGGGAGGTCTGTACAACAACTCACACCATACCCTCTCTACCACAGCCTACCAAGATGTATAACCCCCCCAACACCACCCAGAAGCATGTGTCAGCCATTGCACTGTTCAACAAACAGACTTACAGGTAGGCATCCATCTTGTATTGGAGCACTGTTTGGGGGTGGGAGGCCTGTATCACTACTCCCAGCATGCCCCCTGTCCCACACTCCAGCAGCATGGAGGCCTCCCCCACCCAGGAGCATGTGTCAGACATTGCACTATTCAACAAACATATTTACAGGTAGGTATCCATCTTGTATTGGAGCACTGTTTGGGGGTGGGAGGCCTGTATCACTACTCCCAGCATGCCCCCTGTTCTACACTCCAGCAGCATGGAAGCCTCCCCCACCCAGGAGCATGTGTCAGCCATTGCACTGTTCAACAAACAGACTTACAGGTAGGCATCCATCTTGTATTGGAGCACTGTTTGGGGGTGGGAGGCCTGTATCACTACTCCCAGCATGCCCCCTGTCCCACACTCCAGCAGCATGGAGGCCTCCCCCACCCAGGAGCATGTGTCAGACATTGCACTATTCAACAAACATATTTACAGGTAGGTATCCATCTTGTATTGGAGCACTGTTTGGGGGTGGGAGGCCTGTATCACTACTCCCAGAATGCCCCCTGTTCCACACCCTAGTAGCATGGAGGCCTCCCCCACCCAGGACCATGTGTCGGCCATTGCACTGTTCAACAAACAGACTTACAGGTAGGTATCCATCTTGTATTGGAGCCCTGTTTGGGGTGGGAGGCCTGTATCACTACTCCCAGCATGCCCCCTGTTCCCCACTCCAGCAGCATGGAGGCCTCCCCCACCCAGGAGCATGTGTCAGCCATTGCACTGTTCAACAAACAGACTTACAGGTAGTTATCCATCTTGTATTAGAGCACTGTTTGGGGATGGGAGGCCTGTATCACTACTCCCAGCATGCCCCTGTACCACACCCCAGCACATGAAGGGCTCCCCCACCCAGGAGCATGTGTCAGCCATTCCACTGTTCAACAAACAGACTTACAGGTAGGTATCCATCTTGTATTGGAGCACTGTTTGGGGGTGGGAGGCCTGTATCACTACTCCCAGCATGCCCCCTGTTCCACACCCCAGCAGGATGGAGGCCTCCCCCACCCAGGAGCATGTGTCAGCCATTGCACTGTTCAACAAACAGACTTACAGGTAGGTATCCATCTTGTATTAGAGCACTGTTTGGGGTGGGAGGCCTGTATCACTACTCCCAGCATGCCCCCTGTCCCACACTCCAGCAGCATGGAGGCCTCCCCCACCCAGGAGCATGTGTCAGACATTGCACTGTTCAACAAACAGATTTACAGGTAGGTATCCATCTCGTATTGGAGCACTGTTTGGGGGTGGGAGGCCTGTATCACTACTCCCAGCATGTCCCCTGTCCCACACTCCAGCAGCATGGAGGCCTCCCACACCCAGGAGCATGTGTTAGCCATCGCACTGTTCTCCCTCTGCTAACAGGTAGGTAGCCATCTTAATTCTTCCTGATGTGTGTGTTTGAGACCTGCATCCCTACACAAAGCAACAATTTCATGCAATGCATCTACACCTGACATGCATGAGTAAATGATGTTCCTCTGCACTATGAAATTATACACACTGTTACCATCAATAACACTAGTGGAGACTTCATAATTGTGTGGTGTACAGACAGTCAATGAAACAAAGATGATACAATACTTGTATAGTGCACAACACTGACCATTCCCCATCTAATCCACAGGTGATGAAGAACTCACTGCTGAGGACCAGAAAATTGACCAGCAGAGCCAGTCTCCACCCCCGGTACATGGGCTCTCAGATGTTGACTCCCAGGACAGTTTGGACGATGAGCTCCGGCCCGGCCCATCTGGTGTGCCACAGACCCAGAGGTCCCAGGACCCCATCCTCCCCACCACCACGTCTGCTGCACCAACAACAGCTCAGCAGACCCCTGCAGACACGGCCTCTGCCTCCACCACCACCACCACTACCACTACCACCACCACCACCACCACCAGTACCACCAGTACCACCTGCAGCACCCCCCCTGTCCCAGGGGATGACCAGGCCACACCAGCAACTGTGGAGGGCAGGGAGAGTGTGCGTGGACGCAGATTTGCGAGGCAACAGTACCGTGGCAGCAGGGCAGGTGGGAGGGCCAGGGTCACCACCAGACCTCAGGAGGAGTTGACACCATCCCTGGATCACTTCACCAGAGTTGTGGAGGCATACCAAGAGGTCCAGGGACAAAGTGGTCGGTCCGATGAACTATTAGGGGAGCTCATCCTGCTGATGAGGTAAATCGACAACCGCCTTGGACAGATGGTGGACCTCATGGGCCAGCAAGTGGCGTTGAGGAGGGACAGGCCTGTGACCCAAACAACACCACAGCCCTCTCCTGTTGTGCCGCAGGATGACAGTGCACCATCCTCCCCTGCACCAACAGAGAGGGACGAGTCCCCTCACGCCATTGGCCAGTCAGCAGACCCCCCACCGCCAAAAAGATCAAGGAGGCATCCAAAGAAGAGCCTGGGAGTCTCCGGAGGCAAAGCACCTGCCACAAGCCCTGATGGCAACCCTCTTCCCCACTGCATTGACTGTTTGGACTGTCTTTACCCATATTTCCTTGGCAATGGCACTTGTCTGTTGGACTGGGTCACCACATCCATGTGGTGTCTACTCTTGCATCTCATCGACCATGACTGTCAACTCACTGCTCATTCCCCACCTTCATGTAAACATTCACGCGCAAATCACATGTCCACTTTACTAATAAAATACCTGACGCACCAGATTTTGTGCAGTATCTTTTTTAGTACAACATTTTCAGTGCTGACAATGTCCATGATGTGTCCAAATGATGTACTGTATGTAGGGCAGGATTATTCTGAAGCTCCTAGGGAGACACAACAGAACCACATACACTGGTGTCATTGTGGAATCACAGACAGAACACTACACAAAACATACACAAGACACTACTGGCATACAAGACAATGGACTGCAGGTGTGAACAAATAGAGGCCAGCACACGTCCCCATATGGAACGTCAATGTCACATTAACCACACACAGGTGACTGTACGTGTGCCTGTCTGTTACATCTGTGCATAACCATTCACAACAACAGCAACCACACCAGACAATGTGTCGTCACCCACCTTCAAGCGAAGTAGCGGTCGATGAGCTGTTGGCGCAGGTCAACTCATTCCTCCTCTCTACTTTCCTCATCACTGTACTCAGGTCCTTGAGCAGGTGGTGGCCTTGGTTCCTCATCATTGTCGAGGAGCAGGGGGATCCCATTGTGGATGGCCAGGTTGTGCAGCATACAGCATGCCACAACGATCTTGCATACCTTCCCAGGCGAGTATGTTATTGCACCTCCTGTCCTGTCAAGGCAGCGAAATTTGACTTCAGCACGCCAAAAGTCCGCTCAATTACACGTGGGGTCCTGCCATGGGCCTCATTGTACCGGATGTCAGCCGGGGTCCTTCGATTCCTCAGCGGGCTCAACAGCCATGGCCTACTGGGATATGCAGAGTCACCTGTGAATGACAAACACCCATTGCAATGTTGCCCATCCAGAGTGCAGCAGGTAACACACAGCACGCAACATCAGTAGACATACTCACCCACAATCCAAGCACCCTCGGGATGCAGATTTTCCATCATCCGGGGCACCATGCTGTTCCTCATGACGTACGAATCATGTGCAGAGCCAGGAAATCTTGCACACACATGGTAAATGGTCATGTCCGCAAGGCACACCACCTGCACATTGATAGAATGATAATGTTTACGATTTCTATAAATGTGCTCTGTTGCCTGTGGTGGCACCAGACCTACATGGGTGCAATCGATGGCACCAACAACATGTGGGATGCGCCCAAGGGGATAGAAGTCACCCTTCACACCGGCCAATTTAGCTCCCCTAGGAAAATGAATGTAGCGATTCCTATGGAGCATCATGGCTGCAGGAACATCCCTCAGCACCTGGCTGAACATGGGCTGTGACATCCCTCCAGCACTGGCCACGGTCTCCTGGAAGGAACCAGTTGCAAAAAGTGGAGGGCTGCCATAATCTTGTATGTGGGTGTGAATGCAGTTGGATAGTGTTGGCGAGGCTGCAGGTGGGACTCCAAAAGATCACACAGGATCTTCAGTGTTGGTCTGTGCAGGCGGAATTTCCAAATTATTGCAACATTCTCCATGTCCTCCAGCACTGTCAGGTGAAGTAGGAGATTTGGCCTCCTCCTAGTTGAGATGCAAATTTGAAAAGGTCAGTGACAACCATCATAAGGTGGCCATAGCACATACCATCAACAATGTCATGGAAATACAAAGACTGCCTGAGAGATGCATAGCACACCAGGTTACATGGGTGGCCTTTTGATACACACAGAGGGCACACCTCTCCACTAACAATACACGAGTGCCACAAACACATTGGTGAATGTGAATGCACACATACTGAACCACACATGTCACTTGTGCACGCCAGGTGCTGTGACATCCGGTAATGTGTCTGAAACTACCATGACTGTATCATACCCATATGCTGTACCTGTCACACCTCAATACCTCATGTAAAGTCTGTACACATCCATCCACACATTCATCACAGTAGCAGGAAAACTTACAGTTGTGTGCATGAGCTGATGTGAAAGCACCAGTCTGGTACGAAACCATACAGTGACACAAGCCTTGTCAAGGTCAGCACTGACACACTACACATTGATTTCTTCAACATCATTGAATCCAGCTCAAGAGTGTCAAGCATCATCAACCATTGAATGCATAACTAACATGGCAGGGAACACAGAGTAATGTGTGTCACCCAGAACGTGCGTCCACCTGTGGATGACATGGAAGAATGGCATTGTGTGTACAAGGATGTGCCCTTCACCATGTTGCTGCTGGGTACTGACACAGTTTTCACGATGGACATAGTCATTTAAAGTAACAAAAATGGCGGTAGCTACCGCCTGGCC
The DNA here is from genome assembly GCF_964263255.1 of Lissotriton vulgaris. NCBI lineage: Eukaryota > Metazoa > Chordata > Amphibia > Caudata > Salamandridae > Lissotriton > Lissotriton vulgaris. The sequence goes on along the minus strand of NC_141696.1, from coordinate 975,832,936 downwards.
CCGGTAGTGTGACACCAGCACCACCCCCTTCACAAGTGTGGTAGCCATTGTCATGGAGACATGTGTAGATGGCTGTGGGCATGCTCCGCCGCATGAATCGTGGTAGCTACCGCCTGGCCCCGGCGGTGAGACACCAGCATCACCCCCTTCACAAGTGCGGTAGCCATTGGCATGGAGACATGTGTAGATGGCGGTGGGCATGCACCGCCACCGCGGAGGCGGTCATTGGATTCATTTGAATGATGCACCATCGCGGTAGCGCACCCCGGGAACCCGCAGTGCGTCTCCGCCATGGACCATTGCCTACAGCCAATGGCAGCGATGATCGCAGTGGCATGATGCAGATTTGAAAAATCGCAGAAGGTATGCACCGCCACCGCGGAGGCGGTCATTGGATGCTTTTGAAATAGGCAGACCTGGACTACCAATTGTAGCAGCTTTTCAGCTTCCAAACTACCCCAGGGGGCTATAAATCTGTGGGAGTGAGCCTCACACTTCCACTGCTCACAGAGCCTGCTGCCTGGGACCCTCTCCTGCTGCTGCCTGAAGAGCCTGCTGCCTGGGACCCTCTCCTGCTGCTGCCTGAAGAGCCTGCTGCCTGGGACCACTCACTTCCACCACAGGTGTTCCATGTCCACAGGGATGGCAGGGACAGAGAAGATCCGAGCCAGTCCATTTACAAGTGAGGAGCTGGAGGTCCATGTGGACGAGGTGCTGGCACAGTACCCAAGGCTGTTTGGTGGTTCCAATGTAGTGGTAAGTCTCCATGAAGGTCGCTGTAGGGCAGGGGGTGTCAGACGTGTAGTTGTGCAGCTGCAGTATATGCCTGAGGGTGTGGGGTTGTATACGACACCGACAGACAAGCTGTCTCCAGGGTGAGGGAGTGTGTGTGTGTACAAATGTCACTCGTTTCGATGCCTGTACTTGTATCTGTGAGTGGGGTGTGGTACATTGTCAGCCATACAGAGCAAACGGATGTTAGCCATGTAGGTGCCAGAACAGTAATTGCTTGTGTGAATGTTTCAGTGTGCCCCTGTAGTCTGAGTCAGTGTGACCCACCCACAGAGTAGGTTCAGTGGCTGCCCACCCAAATGATAAAACTTCACCAGACTCACATGCTCCTGTTTCTTCACAATGAATAGTAGATATGCCCCATCTGTGCCCTGTATAATTCCAGACTTAAACACTTCTGTCGATGCATATTGTGTTGAGGCATCCTACATTTGTGAGATTATCATGGAGCCTAACGGCCCAAATGTGTGCCTGCAATCACAAATGTTTTGGCCATGCAGAGTGCCATTGTGAGGGGTCACCTAGTTTTGGAGGGAGGGAGTTTACAATGAGTCTTGAGTCTGGGTCTTGCCACTGTACTGATAGATGTTGTTATCTGACATTGTGTAACTGTTCGTTTACCCTTCTTTTCTCTCATACCTGCACCTCAAAGTACACCAGCGTAAGGGCCCGTGGAGGGCCATTGCAGTAAAGGTGCGAGCCCTTGGGGTTTCCAACAGACGACGCACGCACTGTCACAAGAGGTGGGACGACATCAGCCGGCTGGCAAAGCAAGTGGCAGAGATGACCTTGGGGATGCTACCACACACAGGGCGATTGGCACGGCGCAGCATGACTCCACTGATGGGCCGCACATTGGCAGTGACTCATCCAGACCTGGATACACATCTGAAGGAGCATCAGCAGAAAGGCAAGGGTGGTGAGTATCTGGGGAGGGTGACTTTAGCTGGGAGTGGATGCATGTGTACAGGGCCTGTGGCAGCGGTGACCCATGTGATGTGCGTGTGTTGCTATGCTGTGCTGTTTTATGTGAGTGGCTACTGTGATGTGTGCTTGTAGGAGGCATTGGCCCACCCTGGCCTTACTGAGCTGATCCTCCCTGCTGTTCTTTCGCATTGCCAGATGTGTTAGGCTCCACATGGTCATTCATCATTGGGATTGTATGGGAAATCTATATTGTGGTGAACTGTAGTGTCAACTTTATGAGTGTGACTTCATGTATGCCTACTCTGCATGCACCATGATGGTTGAGGCCAACACATCTGACAACAATGTGACCGAGATTACCACATGGTGCTTGCTATTGCCTACTTGGCATTATGGCATGTAATATCATAATAGGTGTGTGTGTTGTCCCCTCTTGTTCCCTGAAGGTCTGTCAGTGGTAATAAGTGTTGTACCCACATCATGTCCCTAGGGCAGGTCAGGTTGGGGGGTGGCACTCCATCTACGGGAAGGGTGTAGTGCTGTGTGGCATCAACATGCCTCACTCCTGGCAGTTATTTAGCGTTACAGGCACTGTTGTGGTCTATGTTGTGTGTTGCTGCACAATGATTGCAGGGAGTGGTGGTAACCATGTAGATTTGGGCTCCTGTACTGCATTGATTAGAATTTGTATGACCAGATGATGACACTTACACAACCCTGTATCTCTCTCTCATGAGACCACGGAGGAACATGAGCCAGAAACCAGTGGTGGCAAGAGTAGCACTACAGCTGCAGTGGAGGCAAGTGACACATGGCCCACCAGCGCATCTGAGGGGGACAGAAGTATGCCTGAGGAATCCGTGGCTGAGACACAGAGTAGCACATCATCTGAAGCCAGCGGGGATGCATCCATGTTGGCAGGCACAGGGGATGGGGAGTCTGCATGATCATCTACCACCCAGCGGCCAGTGCTCAACCTCCCATTCACTTCCTCTGGTGCCGCCTGTATCTGTTTCACTAAGAGGGGACGAGTCACATTCACACCTGGCACCGCTGCCCCTGCACCTATCCCCCCTGCTGCACTCAGTGCAGAGTGTGTTGAGCTCCTGCGCCAGCTTTGTGTGGGCCAGACCGCCCTGCTCAATGCCTTCAGTGACCATGACAAGAAATTAGGCCAGGTGATTGAATACATGGAGGGCATACACTCTGACGTGGGTGGGCTACACCGTAGAGTCCAGGCGTTGTCATCCACAGTCACGTCAGCCCTTCAACAGGCACATGCTCCCATTGCAACTCAGGTGCCTTTGTCCACCCCCAGTCAGTGGCCACATCAGATGACAGTGACCACGGTTCGCCTGCATCAACGAAAAGGTACAGCACAAGGAGCACACAACAGACACAAGCCAAACACTCCTGCCCACAGACACCATCCCCACTGAAAAGCATGTCCACCCCAGAATGCACAGACAAGAGCCAGTCAGGGAAGAGCAAGGCCAGAAGAGCAATCAGGCAGACATCAGGCTCACATGCCGCAGAGCCATCACCAGCAATAGACTCTCCTGTCACTGGAACTTCACACAAACCTACCCATGCAGTGTCTGTGCCCACTGAGGAGGTGTTGCATATCAGGGGTACACCTAGGAAGAACACAGGGACACATCCACCCACCACATCTACCCCAATTCCAGGACCATTGCCGCAGGTGGAGGAGGGCACTGTGGAGACCACCCCTGGCAAGAAATCAAAGGAGGGCACTGTAGGGGGTACACCTGGCAAGAAGGCAAAGGAGGGCACTGTAGGGGATACACCTAGCAAGAAGGCAAAGGAGGGCACTGTGGGGGATACACCTAGCAAGAAGGCAAAAGAGGGCACTGTAGTGACCAGCCCTGGCAAGAAGTCGAAGGTGGGCACTGTAGGGGGTACACCTGGCAAAGAGGTGAAGATGGTCCAGAGGCGTAGCCAGACCAAGCGTTCCGTGGGATCCAGCACATCTCCAGAGGTGGTGCCAGTATCTGCACCTGATGTGGGACAGTTGATGTGTGTGCCAGTTGTGTCATCACCACTTCCGATCAACCCCAAGACAGGGAAGCCATTTCATATTCCCAAAAAGTGGAAGGGCACCCCTCCCACCTCTCCCACCCACACTGTGTCAGAGGTCTCACCTCCATGTGCCACTATGCCACCTGGTCCACACAGCCCTCCAGCTTGCAAAGCCACTGTTAGCACCACATCACCTGGGGCTCTGTCAACACAGTCAAGTGGGCCTGCTGTCCCCAACACACAGCCAGGTACAAGTCCGCATATCAGCCAGGAGTGAGTTGACATCCCCCTTATTCGCCTGTGCCTCATACAGGTATGCTAGTCCTAAATATTGTTTTGTATATGGGTGTGTTGCTGGCCCTGTTGCTCTGCTGTGTTGGCCTCTCACCTGCCATGGACACTGGCCCTGTTGCTCTGCTGTGCTGTACTCTCCTATATGCAGCCTCTCATGTACTTGCTGGCTCACCTGCCGTGGACACTGGCCCTGTTGCTCTGCTGTGTTGGCCTCTCACATGCCATGGACACTGGCCATGTTGCTCTGCTGTGTTGGCCTCTAACCTGCCATGGACACTGGCCCTGTTGCTCTGCTGTGTTGGCCTCTCACATGCCATGGACACTGGCCATGTTGCTCTGCTGTGTTGGCCTCTCACCTGCCATGGACACTGGCCCTGTTGCTCTGCTGTGTTGGCCTCTCACCTGCCATGGACACTGGCCCTGTTGCTCTGCTGTGCTGTACTCTCCCCTATGCAGCCTCTCGTGTACTTTCCGGCTCACCTGCCATGGACACTGGCACTGTTGCTCTGCTGTGTTGGCCTCTCACCTGCCATGGACACTGGCCCTGTTGCTCTGCTGTGTTGGCCTCTCACCTGCCATGGACTCTGGCCTTCTTGCTCTGCTGCGTTGGCCTCTCACCTGCCATGGACACTGGCCCTGTTGATCTGCTGTGTTGGCTTCTCACCTGTGCTATGGACACTGGCCTTCCTGTTTGTGTTTCACCTGTGCATATTATCTTGACTGTGTACATCATTTTGTGCCTTGCTGTTGTCTACTATTGTTCTACTGCTACATCTGTGCAATATGTGAATAAATACAGTTACTTCTGTTGTGTGTTTTGTCAGTGTCCTTGCTGATTAAAGTTATTTTTGTGTTTGCATTTGATTGGCTGTGCCCAATGCTCTATGTATCACTTCAACATTGCAAGGCTCTTTGCAGGCATCAGATTTTTAGACAGTGGTGACAGGGTCTTCAGTCCATTCTGACCCTGATTATGGTGTAATCTGTGATGGCTATTTTACCTGCCATGCAGTTATCTTCTTATTGATTTGCTATTGTTGGATACACTGTTCACATGTCAGGTTGTGGGACACTGCCAGCATAGGGTGTGGGACTGTGCTAAGGTTTTGGAGCAGGTTGGGATATGTCATGATGTATGTATGTGGATTCCTTTATGTGTGCCCTACCATGTATGTGTATGGTCATCTTTTTGTTGGCCCTTAGTCCTGGGACCATGGCCTACATGAGATGCGTGGTCTTGGGTGTAGCAGAGGTTTGCAGTGTGAAGGGTGTAAGTTTGCAGTGGATGTATGTGTGCCCCTGTATTGCGAGAGACACACATGTGTCACCCAGGAGTTGTATGCCTGTTGTTTGTTTTGGCTTGCCCTGTGTAGAAGATTTTATGCACTTGTGTGAGCTGTTTGTAGTTCACTGTGCTTTGTGATGATGTGTCCATGCAGTTGTGTGTGACTCCTACTAGTTGTTTTTGTAAGTTTGAAGTGTGCAAAGTGTGTGAGTTGCACATCAGTGTTGTGTTTGAGTGTTTCTCAATGTGTCTTGGGTGTGTTTGTGTAGACTGTGTGGCCCTGCTGCTCCACACTGGCATTGTGTTTGTGTTTGTGATGCATTGCAGACACATGGTGGCTTTTCTCCTCCTGAATGGCATGGTGTGTGTGGTGTTACACCATCCTCTATGTGTGCCACTTGTGCATTGCCATTGTGTGTCTTCCCTCCCTATATTTGTGTGTGGGACATCCATTACATGTCTGCTACTGACATGCAGGGTATTTCACTTTGATGTCAGCTGTCCCCACGGTTTCCATGTGTATGTGCCTCCCCATCACTTCATTTGTGAGCTTGTGCTTTGTGGTACAGTTCTTGGGCCATAAGTGTTGTTCCACTCTGGACATTGCCTGGTGTATGTGTGCTGCCCTTGTGCTATTAGTCATTCTGTATTGGTCATGTGCACTTCAGCTGTGTGTGCTGCCCAGTGCTCTGGTGGAGGTGGATTGGATCTTGTGTCCCGGAGTGGTGCATGTGTAGGTTTGATGTGGCAGTGTGTGTTTGTCCAGATGCACTTCTTGTGTGATTTGTGTTATGGTGTGTGTGTTTTGTTCCTGAGCGATGATGTTGTGTACTCCTGTTGTGTCTGTGCTCCCATTGCTTTTCCCCAGTTGGGAGTACAGGAAATGTCTGTTTCTGTTGGAGTTCAGTATGTTTTCCTGTAGTGTGTTGTTCTTGTGCAGGCATTTGTTGAGGCATCCCTGTGTGTGTGTTGTGTTTATGGCTACACCCAGGGTGTGTGTATGCTTGTGTGTGTATGTGCTGGCAAGGATTGTGAGCCTTCAGTGTGTGTGGCACTGGTGTTGTGTGTTCCTTGTCAGCCACTGCTGCAGTGGCTGTCTCCCTGGTTGTGTGTTGTGTGGTGCAGGGTGTGTATTGTGCTTGCTTGTTGCAGTGCTTGTTGGTGTGCATGGGAGTGCACAGGATGGGCACCTGGCCTGTGACTTGATGGGGTGTGATGCAGTGTGGTTTGTGGTGGTGTGGCCCTGTGGTGTTTGTGCCCTGCCCATGCCTTATGCATAGTGCGCATGTGTCGACCGCAGCAGTGATGTTACCGGGAGCGGGACGTTGCTGCTGATTGGCGGACGATGTGTGTCCCGAATGCTGAGGGGTGCCATGTTGTCAGGTGGGTGCCCTTGTGGATGTGTTTTGACCCCCAGCAGGGTGTCTGTGTGGTGATTGGACCCTGTGTCGGCCTGTGTGGTGTGGGTTGCATTTGTGTAGTTGCGTACCGGCGGCAGCGTCCGCGGCCCATCTGACAATAGTGTTGTAGGAGGAACATCACCGGGTTCATATGGAGGGCTGGGTTCATGGTGTTCGGGTCCGGGTCTCGGCTATCTCGCTCCGCTGTCGAGTTTCCGCCTGCTTAAACTGGGCGGTGTCTCCGCTGTGGTGCGTCGACTTGTTTGGGCCATCCTAATTTGTTGAGCGGGTGGACGTCATTCCGCATGGCGGAGAGTCTCGATTGGCTCCCACCACCGCGGTGGCGGGCGCACTTTGATGGCGGTGTGCGGCACTCCGGGGCGGACGGGAAATGACCTATGTTTTGCTATCCTAATGTTGCGAACGTGAGTTCCGCTGCTCGCGGGCGGAAAAAGCTGTTTTTCCGCCCCACCACCACCGCGGTGGTGCCACCGCCCGACATCCTAATGGGCCCCTTAGTTATTTACGGCCATATTATCAAGCATGGGCGATACATTATCACCACTGTTATCGGCAGGAAACTGTCGCTAAAGCCGCGATAATGGGCTTGATAATATGCCCTTGTGAATTCCCATAGAAGCCCAGGTTAACACCAGAACCTGAGATAATGTATTGCACATGCTTGATAATATGGCCCTGTATTCTTTTGCTTAATTTTGATAGGTTTTTAGAGGGGAAGCTATTTTGGAGTTATCATTTTAGGTTTTTTGTAAAAATAGAAAAATAGATACTCAGGCCCCCATTAGGATGGCCGGCGGACTTTGCCCACCCGCCACCCTCACGGTACCAGTGACCGCCTGCCATAGGGGCGGGGGTCCCGTGCTGGCATTAGGATGTGCCCGCCAGTGGCGGGCGCCTCCTGCATTCCTAACATTGTGGTGGGCGGTGCACTCAGCACCACCGCCACAATTGCAGGAAGGCATGAAGTGCACTTCCTTGCACAGCATGGCAGGCACCGTGCGGTGCCTGTCATGCTGTGCATGGAACTGCTGGGGGTACCCCCATGTGCAACCCCACCCCCCGGAGTCCATGGGGGCCCGCATCGGGCCCTGAATGCAGACTCCTCATGCCCCCACGGAAAGGCATTTAAAAAGTCCCATCCTAATATGGCTGACGGTGTCTGATAGACACCGCCATCATATAAACCCTTTTCAGCGTTGTTGCAAGGCGACCGGGGAGGAAACGCGGTGGACGGTCTTTCCGTCCGCCGTGGACCCCCCAGCCATGTTAATATGGCGGGGGGTATTTGCAGCAAGGATGACGGGCTACCGCCAGCCTGGCGGGGGCGATCCGCCCCCCATCCTAATGGGCCCCTTACTTTTTCGATTTGTGGAGTTGTTTACTCTGAAGAAATATGTTTTGGATGTTTTAAAAATTTTCTGCAAAGGAGATAGAAAACAAAAAAAATATGTATTAGAGCTTTTAGTTTAATAATTGTTGTAGGTGTGTCATAGAAATTTTAAATATACTTACATTTATTTATTTTTCTCTGGGCAAGATGCAGAAAGTCTTGTGGTGTGTTTAGGAGATGTCTGTAGAGGAGATATAAATGGTATAAAATAAAGGTTACTAAATTGATCTTATAAATAGTTTTACTTCTAGGCTACTACTTTTGTTTTTTTTAAAGAATAGTTTAACTTACTTTGAGTAGGTTTGCAATATTACATTTTTGAAGAATTGTCCTTTCAGAAAACAGATGGGTGAAATTTCACCTTCTTCTTTCGTTTGAGTTAGAAGTAGAAAATAGATGCAAACAATTTGGTCTTTTAAATTGTGTCTTTGATTAGTTGCTTCATTTTATTGGTTTATTGTGAAATGGGAGCATTTCATTGGTTGTTTTGTATTTTTTCTATTTATTTGGCTGTTTGTTTTTATATAAGTTAGTCATTAATTACTGTCAAAATATTCTATTTTCATTTTTGTCTTTTAAATATATTTTACATTGTTTGATTTATTATATTCTGCAAGTATTATATTTGTGAAAGTTTTTTTTTTTAAGAATATCATTTTTATGTGTGACTGTTTGATTTTGATATGTATATGTATTAGTACGGTATTATTTTATGTTCTTTAATTGTTTTGAAGCGTATTATAACGTAAATATATATTTTTTTGTTCAAGTTATATTTTATTAGCTCATTTTTACATAGTCGATATTTTTAGAAAATCGATGTTGGTGTTATATATATTTTTGCATTCGATATTTTTGTTATTGTATTTAATTCACTGTTTAACGATTTATTTTATCGATATTTATTATTTCGATATTCTATGTTTCGATATTTGTTATGTACAATATTTTGTACTTGATATTTTTGTATTTCTTTAAATAAGTATTGTCATTCTATATTATTGTAGTCGATATTTTGACGCCGATATTTTGTGTATTCTATATTTTGGTTGTCGATATTATGTCAGTGATCCCTGCAAATACCTCTATGTTCTCCAACATATTAAAGTTCTTGAACATGCTTATTTCACTTCCATGTCCTCCTCTAATTAACAGGAACTGAGTAAAGCTAAGTCTTAAAAGGATTGTCACGGTTGACGCTTGAAATGTCCTCCTTAAAATTAGGTTTAAATATCATGGAGGCCAAAATAAAGTTGGTAAAATGTTGGCCAATTTTTTAAAAGTCAAATCATAAAAATATTGGCCCTGTTCGTAACGAACTTACCAACACTATACTGTCTTCATATCCTGATATTGTTAATGCCTTTCACTCTTATAATTAACTATTATAGAAAGAGGACACCAGTCCTTCTGAGTGCAACATTCAAACTTTTGTTCATGGTCTTCCTAATCTTCCCCCTATTCCTGATACTCTTAATACTCTTGAAAAGGATGCTACTCTTCAGGAGGTTATTGATGCTATTAAATCTTTGAAAAAGGCCAAAGCTCCGGTTCCAGATGTTTTTTCTGTTGAGCTTATTTCTTCTTTTTACTATATTTTTGCTCCTAAATTACTTGAACTTTTCAATTCTTTTTTGTTGAGCTCTAAAGCTAGTGGCTACTTTTTGGGAGCCCTTATTGTCATTATCTCTAAACCAGATAAGGATCCTACCCTCTGTAAAAAAAAAAACATCCAATTTCGTTAATTAACTATGATGGTACATTTTTGCTAACATTCTGGAATCTTGTTTGAGAGATGTTATCCCCCTTCTTGTTAAACTTGACCAGGCTGGTCTTATTAAGGGCAGACTTGCTTCCGATAATGCTAGAATGTTTTCTGCCATCCTTTCCTATGAAAACAAATATCCCTCTCCTCTTGCTACCCTATCCCTTGCTGCTGAAAAAGCTTTTGATTGTATAAATTGGTTATATACGTTTAACACTCTCCATTCATTTGGTTTTGGCCCAAAGTTAGTATCTTTTAATAAATTACTGTTATCTGAACAACATGCTTGTGTTTTTGCTAATGGTCATTTCACCCCTGATTTTAATTTGCATAGAGGCACTAGATAGGGTTGTCGTCTTTCACCTTTGCTTTTTCTTCTTTGTTTGGAACCCTTCCTTGAGTGCATTTGATGCAATCTTCATATACCTGGTTTTAAACACAAATCAAGCTTTCAGCTAATGTAGATTATATTCTAGTTTATATGACTAATCCCCTTACTTCCCTACAATCCTTCTTACAAGAGATTGGTTTTTACGTGAGTATTTCTGGCTACAAGTTAAACTTTTCTAAAACTGAGATTTTACCATTAAATTCCTCATGCTATCATTACGTGTTTGATAATACTAATTCTGCATGATGCCCTTCCAGGATTAAGTATTTAGGTGTCTGGTTTTATTCCGCTACTGCTAATACACATGTCCATAATTTGAATGCCCTACAACTTAAAATTCAAAATGTATTTTTTACCTGGTCCCCTCTTCATTTCTCCTGGTGTGGTAGATTGGATATCATCAAAAGGATGATTGCACCACAGATTCTTTTTATGCTCTCTAAGCTACCCTTCGAAAGTCCTAATTATTACTTTCCCCAAATTAATTCTATTTGTACTAAATTCCTTTGGAATAACAAACATGCCTGTATTACCTTACCAAAATTAATTCAACCAAAGACTGAAGGCGGTGTGCATTTTCCCAACTTTAAGTTACATCATACCGCCTTTTTAATTTTACAAATGTATGCTTTGACCAAAGACCACCATGACTCTCCTGTATCGCAATGGATTAATTTGTAACTTTCTTTTCTACATTAGTTTTCATTTTATGATGTTTTAATGTCTAATTGTGCATTCATATCCAAAAACCCGATTTTAAAATATTCCCAACTTTTGTTACATACAATAGTTACCCAAGGTTCCAATTTTTATCAATCTTTTCTTGCAACTTCGATAGGTATAAAAATGTATTCAGTTTGTCATAAATCATTTTTTTTCAAATATTGGCAAGAAAAGGGTATTTGTTTTGGTCTCTCAAAATTCCATTGTATCTTTTGCCCAACTACAAGAGAGTTATAACCTACCTGATTACTGTTTACATCAATACAACCAATTATCACCTGTTCTGCAGTCCCTTTTATTAAACAATAATTTCTCTCCTGACTCCATTCCATTCACACCTTTGACACCATTATACAATATTACTCATGAACCCATCCCTAAAGTGTCTCTCATATATAAAATTCTATTGTTCACTAACCATGTGAGAAGTAAATCTTCTATTGAACTATTATGGGAGACAGATCTTTCTATATCACTATCTTTCCACCAATAGGATTAATTATGGCGTAAGTTCTTCAGTACTTGTAAAGTGCCAATATCACTCAATCTTTATTTTTTGTGTATAATAGAGCTGGTATTACTCCTTCCTTTATCAATAAAATTGACTCTTCTGCCTCTCCCCTATGCTTGCAAAAAGAACAATTGATGGACAAAATGCAGAACAATGTCATACATCCACGCGAGTACAGAGATGTGGGCCTAAAGCCATTTTTCTTTGTTCACCATGCCAATCCAATTTGGACCCAGCCATATGCAAATCAGTCTTGACCCTGCACCCAATGGGAACAGTCCAGCCCAAACTGCCAGGCCAGGTCCTCCCTGGACTGGTAACAAGCATCCTAGGACCGGTTTTGGGCTTTCAGCCCTCATCAGCCAGGATAGCTTGATTCCAGTGGCATGGGGAGCACAGGGCCCATGTCTGGTCATACCCTTCTCACTCGAGGTGATAAATGCAAAAAGAGCAAATGATAAACAGAATGCAGAACAATGTCATGCATTCATCCCAGTACAGAGATTTGGGCCTAAATCCATTGTTTTTCAGCTCACTATGCCTTTCTTGTTTGGACCCAGTCATATGCAATTCAGTCTTGGACCTGCGCCCAATGGTAGCAGTCCAGCCCGAAATGCCAGGCCAGGTCCTCCCTGGACTGGAAACAAGCATCCTAGGACCGATTTTGGGCTTTCAGCCAGGATAGCTTGACTCCAGTGGCAAGGAGAGCACAGGCAGCACATCTGGGCATACCCGTTCCACTTGGGGTGACAAACACAAAAAAGAAGAATTGATGGACAGAATGCAGAGCAATGTCATACATTCACCCCAGTACAAAGATCCGAGCCTAAATCCATCGTTTTTATGCTCACCATGCCATTCCAGTTTGGATCCAGCCATATGCAAATCGGTCTTGACCCTCCGCCCAATGGGAACAGTCCAGCCCAAACTGCCAGGTCAGGTCCTCCCTGGACTAGAAATAAGCATCCTAGGACAGATTTCAGGCTTTCAGTCCCCATCAGCCAGGATAGCTTGACTCCAGTGTCATGGAGAGCACAGGACCCACATCTGGGCATACACATCCCACTCGAGGTGACAAATGCAAAAAGAACATTTGATGGACAGAATGCAGAGCAATGTCATACATTTACCCCAGTACAGAGATCTGGGCCTAAATCCATTGCTTTTCTGCTCACTATGCCTTTCTAGTTTGGACCCAGCTATACGCAAATCAGTCTTGGCCCTGCGCCCAATGGTAACAGTCCAGCCCGAACTGCCAGGCCAGGTCTTCCCTTGACTGGAAACAAGCATCCTAGGACCGGTTTCGGGCTTTCAGCCCTCATCAGCCAGGATAGCTTGACTCCAGTGGCATGGAAAGCATGGGACGAACGTCTGGGCATACCCGTCCCACTCGGGGTGACAAATGCAAAAAGAACAATTGATGGACAGAATGCAGAACAATGTCATACATTCATCCCAATACAGAGATCTGGGCCTAAATCCATCGTTTTTTTGCTCACCATGCCATTCCAGTTTGGACCCTGCCATATGTAAATCAGTCTTCACCCTGCGCCCAATGGGAACAGTCCGGCCCGTACTGCCAGGCCAGATCCTCCCTGGAATAGAAACAAGCATCCTAGGACCCTATGATGGTCATGTCTTTCTTTTGGTGGTACCTTAACCCACTTAATATACAATTGTCCTAAAGAGTGTGAGATTTGGAAATCTATTTGGTCAAAATGTTCAATTATATTTTTATCTAATGTTCCATTAGCCATTAAAAAAAAAATTCTTGGATCTATGTCTGCAGATTTTAATAATATTTTTATAAAACTTGCACTATTAGGTAATTTTATTGCACTTGCCTTTAAGGTTATACTCACTTGTTGGAAAGATAATTCTAAAATATGTATATTATCTTGGTGGATTCTTATTTGTGATGAATATAGAATATCTACTGTCGCTTCATCTTTGATATCTCAAAAAATCAAATCTGATCTACTTTGGTTACCTATCATTACTTTTCAGTCTTTGCACTAATTTTTCTCCTAACTCCTATAGGTTTCTTCATCCGTTTTCTCCCCTTCCTCTTCTTTTTTCTATTCCTCCCTCTTTTCTTTCTTTATTTTTGTAAAAATTATATAAAATATAGATAAATATTCCTGGTTTATTTTGCTATTTCCTGCTATTTGATTTGTATTTCATAATTCCCTAATTCATAAGGGGTTCATTGACTAAACACGTTTGACAGCTCTGTAATATGTCTAATCATTATATTTTGTTTAACAACTGTACAGATTGCTACCCTTAATTTTAATAAAAAAACATTTATCAAAATAAAAAGAAACAAGACTATTTTCAATCCTTTTTAATTCTGCAGTCTTCAATTTGAACAATCTGATTCCATTACCCCCTCCCCATCTCACTTGGCTTTTTTAATACTCCCTTATATACACCCGTGCCAGGACCTCTGTTTCTCCCTTGCCATTCCTGGTCACCACCTCTTGTTGTCAGTGATACTTGCTCAGCGCACATCACTCCTCCTCCGTTTACTTTTTAGGAGATCTCAGCAGCAGCAATTTTCTACAGAGTCACTGCCATCTCTAAATTCTATTTCAAGCATCTTTTTGTGCCCACATTGGAAAGGTAAATTTTAAAAGCTAGACGGCTGACACATCAAGACATATGTTCATGCATGCATGTTGAGGCATACCCGCTCATACTGCGTTATGCTAGGACTTAAGTTTACAAATGACCACTGCGATACTACAAGCATATGCATACTCACATGCAGACTCATGCACACTGTTAGACCTTTCTGACCTCGTTGGTACTGCCTTTAGGACTCTGAAAACTTTACCACTGCTAACCAGTGCTAAAGTGCTCATGCTCCTTCCCATATACATGGTAATATTGGCTCATCCCTAATGGTCATATTTAATTTACTTATTAGTCCCTAGTGACATGGACTACATGTGCCCATGGCCTGTAAATTAAATGTTACTAGTGGGCCTGCAACACTTATTGTGCAACCCACTTAAGTAGCACTCTAACCATGGCTCAGGCTTGCCATTGCAGAGCCTGTGAGCAATTTACACTGCCATTTCGAACAGGCAAGATAAGCCCCTTGCCAGGCCCAAACCTTCCCTTTTTTGTACATATTAATCACCCCTAAAGTAGCCCCTGAACAATCAAGAGGTCAGGGTGCAATGTATTTGAAAGGTAGGACATGTACGCTTAAGTTTTACATGACCTGGTAGTGAAAAACTGTCAAGTTCATTTTTTCACTACTGCAAGGCCTATCTCTCCCTCAGGCCAACATTGGTATTATCTCATTACCTGTTTTAAGTGCAACTCCCAGTTGTGAAGAGATAGAGAGGTGTATTTACAAAGGGATATCACAACCACAATGTCACTTTTAGTAACGTTCTGGTGGCGATATGCCCTTCTCCATATTTACTAAGCTGCGTTAAGCCACTTTCTGTGGCTTAACACCACATTGTAAATAAGGCCCCTTTACACAAATCAGTTAGCGTGAAAGGTGCCTGCAATGGGTGTTGCTGTGGGTGTTTCACTTTAACACTCATTTTTTTTTACGCTGTCCCATATTTACAAAGTGGTGTAAATCTGAGGCAGTGCCAAAATCTAATGCCATGAAATTGTTATTTTTCCCCTTGTTTTTGCTTTTTCTATGTGTGTTGCACCAATAGAAAGAGCAAGAAGCCATTAATGATTGTTTACGTGCACTGCACAAAAACAATCATTAAATAGTAATGATTTGCCACTTCTATGTGTGCTGCATTATGCAGAACACATTGAAGCAACTAATTGCCATTAGTGATTGTTTATGTTCAGCAAGGCACACCATCATGTACATAAACTATAATTTCCTGCAATTCAGGCATTCTTGCACTATGGTGCAAGTTCACCTGCGTTGGCTCATAGGCAGCTAAATTTAGTGACAGCTCTTGTGAAAACACAAGGGTGCGCCATATTCTTGTGAATACAGCGCATCCCTGCATTTTGAAAATGGCGGAGCACAGCAATGCCAAATTTCGCACAGCTTAGCGCTCTGAAATTTTCTCGTAAATATGCCCCAGACTTTCCAAGTTGGGTGTCTTTGGAATCACAATTTAAAATCACAACTCAAGGTGAAGTTCGGAATTTAAATTGCAGTTCTGCAAATGCCCCTTTTAAAAAGTTATTCAGCACAATAGGATAACCCAATACACCCCCCTTGTGGGTTTGTGTAACTATATTTAGGTAAGTGAAGGTGCCACAAAAAGATTTACTTACAGGCACTCTTCCTAGGGGTGAGTGTCTGAAAAGTTTCAGCGCTCCATCCATCATCTCCTTGTGTTTGCTTTAATATCCAAAAGTGACATCCCAAGTGAATTGAATAATTATTTGACTCACATGCAGTAATTGAAAATAAAGTAAATCTAAATGCAGGTATATAGGTTTTCAAAATTATATTTCAAAAGGCACACGTATTAAACAAATAATCCCATGGGTTCAAAATGTAAATCTCAATGTACATTGACAATGTTTGTTATAATGCAAATAAAGTCTTCTCTAACATATGTCAATCTACATAATGCCCACTTTTTATCATAGAACTAGAGATTGTCTTTAAAGAACCACAAGACTCTTTACAAAGTAAGTTGGTTTACGCGTCAACGTTTCTGTCTCGGTTGTCATACATCAGTGAGACAATCTTCAGGACTCTGAAGGACCCTGCTAAGAACCATATTAAACTGGGACTAAATAGACACAATGCTTGATGGTTGCGTATTACAAAATCCTCAAGGGTTTGGTACTCATTAAGTGATTTTGGTCACTTACTCCACATAGTGATGGTCACTGTTGTCTGATATAGAGCAATCAACGTCTAGGTGAAAAATCAGCAGACTTTACGTAGCCAAATGTTTCCTGAGATATCAGCAATTAAACCATCTTCCTTCCTCAAACATTCTCAAATGTTTGAGTAAATCCCTTGTTGGCACCTTCACTTACCTAACTTTTAGAATGTTGGCATTTTCCTACTTTAGCCATTTGGTGCCTGCTGCCTGTCTCTGATACACGTCTGAGGAGAGTGACTGAAGGCTTTGTTTATTCCCCATAGACAGTCACACACAATAGGAGCTTAGGTGTGACTTGATGGGCCATTTCCCCTCTTCAAAGGCACAACTGGGTATAAGTACTGGATCTCTGACACCACCACTTTAGCATACTTTTGGACTTGTTAAGACTGCCAGGAAGACAGGCTTTTGTGCTGCAGAAGGACTGCCACTCTGCTGGTCTGTTATTCTGCTGGGCACCTGCTTTGCTGTGCTTTACTACTGCATCACTTGAACCCAGACTGACTCCAAGGACTAGCTGGCTGGCCTCCTGATCTGAAGTCTCGGGGACATAAAAGACTTCCAAGCTGCTTCTGCACTTGGCTTCTGCCAACTATGAGTCCAAGTGGCACCAACCCGGTCCTGTACCCTTGGAAGAGAGTCCTAAGGTGCCTTCTTCAGCAAACTCCATGCATCCTCTATTGAACTGGTGCATCAGCGCCGTTGCATGGATTAAAACCAACACATTCATCCTGTTACATAAACAGAACCAACACATTGCCCTCACTGCATGGATCAGCCCTGACGCATCGCCTTCTGAACCACCACTGCACAAGGTCACCACATCTCTGTTGTCGACGGCATCCTCGACAATGACTCT
The DNA here is from genome assembly GCF_964263255.1 of Lissotriton vulgaris. Taxonomy (NCBI): domain Eukaryota; kingdom Metazoa; phylum Chordata; class Amphibia; order Caudata; family Salamandridae; genus Lissotriton; species Lissotriton vulgaris. Next base: position 975,815,697 of record NC_141696.1, on the reverse strand, counting down.
GAATCACTTGATCGCAGATATTCACTCATTGGAGCCGATGCATCATCACTGCTGCACGGATAAGGACCGGGGCATCACCTTCACTGTGTGGATCTACACCAAGGCATCGCTTTGGCTGTGGCCAGCACCTTTGACACCTACACATCGTTTCAGCTGCGTTCTGCATCTTTGACACAATGCATCCCTTCGGCTGCGACTTTGCGTTGACGCAGCCAGGATCATAGTACTTTGGTTCAGCTGGCCTCGCTGGGTCCCTGTATCTAGCCCTCTCTCCATTGTGGTTGGCCTGAACTTTTTACTTTGTCTCGGTCCGGCACGACCAGATAAGCTCTTATTGTTTCTAAGCACTATATTCAGTTTATTTTTTCAAAATTCATATCTCAAATTCTGCTTATTGGATTTTTGTTTTTTGTGTGAAATGTTTTTTTTCTGTGATGTTTGCACTATTTTCCTATTTGAAGTGTTGCCCAAATGCTTTACACATTGCCTCTAAGTTAATCTTGACTGCTCTGTGCCAAGCTACCAGAGGGGGAGCACAGTTTAATTTAGAGTTTGCCTGCTTCTCACCCTGACTAGGATTGTTGTTGCTGCATGACTGCGGCTCATAACCCAAAAAACCTACAACCCAATCTCTAACACACACATACATCATATCACGCTGGCGCCATAAACCAAAATGCCCACTGTGTCATGACGCATGCGAGCACGTGTAGTGTTCAAGCACAAGCAAGGAAAACCATGCTGGGGACAGATTTTTTTATTTTTTTGCTAATGCTGTTCAGCAATAACAACAAGCAACTGTTTTTCATGTAACCAATGCTGTTCAGCATTGACAACGGCCATTGGTTAAACGCCAAAAGGGCAGCTAAAGTTTTTCAAAAGCGAGACCTACTGACTTTGTTAAAGCTTGTTTTTCCTGAATTGTATTTATGTCCTACGTCGATGTAAAACATTTGGATCCTCCTTGAGCTAAGTCCGTACCGGAGTCAACCCTAAAAAAAATCAATAAAATCCCAAGTAATATGGTGCAGTGGTAGGATTATCACAGATACAACCAAAGCAGATCCTCAAGCTCTTCACAATTATGTGCATATTTTTCGAGGTATGAAAGTAGTTCTGTTTGTATTAAATGGAATGGTCTGAATCTAAATGCATGTAGAATCAAATGATGCAGGAGTGTAATATGAGTCAATGTGACACTGTAAAAATATTCAGCGATATGTAAAGGGACCCGAAAACACAGCTAATGTCAGAAATGCCTCTTTTTAAGATTCCTCGCTCTTGTTCAATAGCTTAAACTGTCAGAGCGCGGAGCTGTGTTAAAAAGAGTCCCAGAGAATCAAAAGGTTTGTATCTTAGCAACTCTGTCAGCAGATTTAAATTGCTGCATCTCGTGGCTGCTCCACACTTATTTATAGGCGAGATTTGTAAACATCTGTAGGAGTGTCACGTGCCTCTGTTGCAATGCAGAGAGAGGGCATGAATTAGATAAAGGGCAGGAAATGTGAAAAGCAAATTCAAGTACCGAAGTGGTTGGACTACTCAGCGACACACTTAATAAAAATACCTTTTTAAAAAAGGGGGGCTTACTAATATGCGTTTTGGCATTTCCTAGCAGTGTAAATAACCAATTCTATTATTATTATTATTATTATTCTATTATTACCTAATACAGTGAATTTCGTTTGGTTGGCATGAAAAAAGAGGAGGTTTAGTTAGCCGTACTGGCGACTGAGGCCCACCATTCTTACATTAGAATCCTACATATGCAAAAGCTTCAGTAACCCATTGCGTTTAGCTGCTCACCCACTTTTATTTCTCCCTGTGAGGCTGAAAATCCAGAACCAGCACACCAGCTGCCACTTTCTTCTTGTCCCTTGATATTTCCCCGAATTGGGCTTTTTGGCAGAGTTTGTGGGGCCTTTAATCCGTTCAAATCGAGGATCTGATGCTTCCCAGGAACACCACTGGAGTGTCCTAAGAATGGAGGGAATAACCATTGCTCTCAATCTTGTTGTTTCAAGGAGTGGTGCCCCTTTTCTCCCTCTGCACAAACTCTAACTAGTGGCCTCTGATAATTGTCTTTGGGCTGCACAATGTCATGCAGGGATGATGCCTACTGGCCTCCCTATGTAAATGAAGTCTAGAAGCGTAGAGTCCCTTTGTGTTTACTTTTTTTAGTAAGTACAATGTTTGTGGATATTATGAACTGTCATCTCTGCTGAAATATTGTGCAAATGTGTGTAGAAAATGTTTTGGGAAAACTACCAGTGCACCCGTTTATAGGGCCACGCAAAACTGATTGCATACATTTGCTTTAATGCGAGAATGGCATCTACAAGATGGAAGGTGAGTGCTACACAGAGAGGACTGCCCTACCCCACACTTCAGTTCTTATACTTTGATGGTGTCTTGGAGGGGATACACTCTGTACCGCTTTTGGCCGCCATAAGTGTGGCAGGGTATGCTCAGACGTGAGTCCCTTGCTCACTTTGCCACTGGATTCAAGCAAGCCAGGCTGAAGACGGCTGGAATGCCAGAAACCGGTCATCGGAAGCCTGTGTCCGGTCCCGGGAAGACATGGCTTGGCAGTTCGGGCTGGACTGTTCCCATGAGGCACAGGGTCAGACTGATTTGCATATAGCCATGTCTGAACTGGGGTGGCAGAGTGGGCTAAAGAACGGTGATGGATTAAACCCAGATCTTTTGACTGGGTGTGAGTGTTTGATTGATTCAGATGCTCCGTCCATCACCACCCCCTTTTGTATCGCTTTTGGCCGCCATAAGTGTGGCAGGGTATGCTCAGATGTGAGTCCCTTGCTCACTTTGCCACTGGATTCAAGCAAGCCAGGCTGAAGACGGCTGGAATGCCAGAAACCGGTCCTCGGAAGCTTGTTTCCGGTCCAGGGAAGACATGGCTTGGCAGTTCGGCTGGACGGTTCCCATGAGGCACAGGGTCAGACTGATTTGCATATAGCCATGTCTGAACTGGGGTGGCAGAGTGGGCTAAAGAACGGTGATGGATTAAACCCAGATCTTTTGACTGGGTGTGAGTGTTTGATTGATTCAGATGCTCCGTCCATCACCAACCCTTTTGTACAGCACACAAAGGTTACCAGCATAGGAGTTGTTCCCCCCCTCCCCCCGCTCGAGAACATTCAGAGACTACTGATTACTGACTGGTAGGGTGCACCTGCCCCTCTGCCTCAATATGTACTTAGGCTACTTGCAGTTCACTGATAATTTTTGGGACCTTGAGCTTTGCGTACCATGTTGTTTTAGTCCATCCAAAGTGCAGAGTCAGCAAGCTCTCCACTTCCTGTTGGCTAATACCAAGCTTGAAAGCCCGGTTGAAGCTGATGTAGCACGATTTTTAAAAATCATAAAACTCAACACATTCACAAATTAAGGATACGGAAAGCTGAAAGCACACGTTAGTCACAGTGACACATGAAAATGAGACAAGTGTAGTAGAAGCACCATAAACGCTTGCTTTAAAAAGTGAAAGGAAGAATACATGCTTATAAGACAATACTAATACATATAAACAAAGTTGCACTAATACATTTCTTATGTATATGTTGATTATTAATGTATACTGATGAAACTTTGATGTTAAGTAAAGTGGCCTAGTGTCTTTGATGCTTTCTGTCAGTGTGCATCATTTAGAAAAGTTGGTGCAAAAATGTCTAGGAATGAGGTACAAGCTTGAAACTTTGTATGATCATCCCAGAGATTATACAGGTTATAAAAAGTACAAAATGATTTTTCTACCATTAATTTAGAAAAATATACACCTATATGAATATTGTGAAAATTGTGGTATGAGGGTATTTCTGACGGTAGCTATTTCCATGTAATATTGACTGGTGAACATTCTACAGAATACTTTTGTGAATTGATTTAATTTCACTATATGTAATATTGGGTCAGACTGTATCTTCATTTAAAAGCGTGATCCTAACTTAAAGCCTTTTTGAAATGCTTTGTCTAATTCTGACATTTCCCCTGACTTAATACAGTGGTTAATTTTCTGCAAGTGAAATGTTGCTTTATTTGTCCAGTACATATGTCATCGCAACATTCCTGAATGTTTCTTCAATGTTCACAGTGAAATATTCCTATGGGAACAGGATTACAGCTGTTACTTTAGATAGCAAATTTGTACTTATTTCCCGCTAATTTTAGACCTATGTGGACTTTCAAATCTCTCATTTCTCACGTCTACCATGGGAAAGCTTCTCAATATTTCAAGAATATCAGGTGATATTACGTGATTCAGTCCACACAATGGTCTGTCAATGGTGGTGTGATGCCATCTCACTGGGATGATCTTAAAAACTTTATAAAAGATGAAAACCCAAAGGAGGCAAAAAAACAGACACCATTGATTTTTGCTTCTCAATGCACTGACATTTGTTGTTTTCCTACTTGAGAACCGGAAGCTATGGCGATCGATTTTTGACTTAACTTTTGCTTTTGTACTGCCTGGTTGATGCTACAGTCGGTAGCTGATGGACTGAACCATTTCCATTTGTCATTCTTTTATTTCTTTTCTATGCCAATGAACCTGCCCTTAATGGACTTTAATTTTGAACCTGTTTCCCATCTTTGTAGGACTTGAGTTGACAGACAACAACTATCCTTCTGCCTTGATGATTGTAGGACTCTAACTCTGTAGTTGTTTCTTATATACCCATTTGAGAAATCCTGCTTACATGTTTGGCATTGTTATACAAGCTGTGATATTCTTAACTGAACTTCTTAAGAAATTACATGTGACAACAAACTTTGAATCTTTAATACATTAACAAAATGCATCAAGAATTTGTCTGAGTCTATTGTTGTGCCCTATTTGTTCTTCCATTCAAACTTTTGCTGTTTACTAATGACTTAATGTGTTATAGGGCCAGTCATTGAGCTCTGACAGAACATCAGGTGGTACGTCTTTTGTTTTGCGTTGCTTTTGCAGAGATTTTGGCCTGCATAATCCTAACTCAACTTACCTTTTTCAGGATGTCAGTACTTCCTGCTGCTATTATTTATTTCTACAGCCTGGTCCTGAAACTAGTGTACCTAAATCTGATTTCAGATTTGTGAGTTGGCTGTCAATTAATGGTCCTCATTGGACAGCTAACGTGGTGTCTGGTTACTTTAATTGATACCCCTCCTAACGGCAGAGAAAGATTAGTCAGAGGATTATTGCCTCTGTGGTAAATTGGAGAGCTGTAAACTATCTAATCATAATGGGCCTAGTACGGTTAGAGCAATGAATGAGAGTAAGTATATAATAACACTTTTATCACGCTTGCCCCGCAACAAATCTTTGCTGGCATACCATGTTGCTGCTGACCTTGCCCAGCATTAAACTCTCCGGCCAGCCTAAGGAGACCAAAGACACTCTCCAGAGTCTTGAAATACTCTGTACCACCTGTCCAGAAATCTGAGACAGTCTGCTGAAGAAGTGACCTCAAAGACTCTGATGTTTGTGAACATCACCTGAGCACATAGAATGTGATACCAGAGATGTAGCAAGCTGTCTGAGAGATCAACCACTACATATGAATGTGACATGAATGGTGACTCTACCGGGTTCAAACATGCAACAGTGCGCCAACATTTTTTGCTTTTTGTGATCATCTTTGTCTAAAAGAGGGGTGGTGGTCCCGCACCTGGTTGACTAGCCAGCTACCTGGATTCAGAGAACCTTGTAGTCTAAAGACAAGCTCTGTGTCATTCTGTACTTTGATTACATGCATGAACTGTGACACAATGTCCGTATTCTTTTTATGGTGTACTACAACTTGAATTGCTATTGCTTTTATTGCTTTTATGGGCTACTAATCTTAACGATTACTGTCTTTATATATGGAAGACATTTTGCATGGAGATTGCCCCCTTTTCCCCTGTGGTAATGTGTGTGTGTTCTTCTCTTTAAACATGGAAAAGTGGCATAGACAGCAATGGCACATTTAATTTACTTATAAGTCCCTAGTATGTGGTATTACCTGTACTAAGAGCCTGCATATTGAATGTAACTAGTAGGCTCCAGCCCTCAGTGTGCCATCCACCAATCTAACTCCCTAAACAATTCTCAGGCGTGCCATTTTAGCCTGCAGTGTATTTGTAAACTGTGATTTTTACCGAGCAAAATAAACCTTCTGTCAGGCCTAAACATTCCTCTATAATACTTATATGTAACTCTTAGAGTAGGCTGTAAATGCTCATAGGGCAGTTCATGGTATTTAAAAAGTAGAACATGTAATGATGTTTTTACATCCTGGCAGAGAAAAACGTCATGCTTCAGTGTGGCAAGGCTAGCCTTCCATAGACTAACACTTTTTAACCTTATTCAAGCTAGAGAAATACTTCTTCCATTCATTTATATTGTCATTTACAATCCTCTTTAATGGTAAAGTCTGATCCGGAATTATTATTTTGGAAATGGCACTTTTAGAAGGTTGACCTTTCCCTGCCTAAAGTTTCTAGGGCCTTTCTGTGAGTGTCCTGCTTCCCCTGGTTTGCTGCTGGCTCTGCCACTGGGAAATTAGTATTGGAGCCAGAGAATGGACAAAGGGCGTGGGAGTAAAGGGGCGTTTGTCTACCTGAAAGGGTGGCAAGGGAGAAGCTGTACCCTGCCCTGATTGCATTTCTATAGAATGTGCCCCAGTACACACAAAGGAACATGCAACCCAGCCTGCTCATGCCTTTTGTTTCACTAGCCAGGCTGCAGACAAACCCAGGGAAGAAGGACGAACTGACTAGAACCGTATTAGGGTGTAGGCAAAGGATTGCCCCTCACCCATAGGTTGGCACTTGGTTTAATAACCTGAAATCAGAACACTCCTGGACTTGAGAAGATTCAGAAGAAGGACTACTCTGCTGTATGAAGAAGAAAGACTGGACCTGCTTGCCTTCAAACCAGGACCCCATAAGTGACTCAAAGAGTCAGTTAGTTGACCTTTTACCTTCTGTTAAAACTGCAGGGACACAACACACTGCAAGAGGCCTTTTCCTACAGCTGCCCTGCTGATCGGGACTGGACCCTGCTGTGACGTCTATCTGCCACAGTGTGAGAAACCCAATGCTCCTCTGAGGACATCGGGGGCTTTAGAAGTGTACTCCTGTGGCAGATTGGGACTTAAAGGACAAACTCTGAAGGTAAAGTCTTTGACCAGGACAAACATGGATGGTGCATCTGACCTGTGCTCCCTCATAGTTAGATTCAAATTGCATGTAGGTCCTGTCCTATGATGACCATTGACTATTATTGGCACTTTGTGCTTCATGGAGCTATTTTTACTTCAACCTTCAAAGATTCTTAACTCATGTTCCCCTTGTTGGATTTTAGTCTTCATTGTGTCAGTTTGTTTATAAATGTATACTATATTTTCCTAAGTCGTTTTGGGATGTTTATTGTTTTGCAATTCAACTTTATTACTGTTTAAGTATTGCACATTGTCTCTAGTTAAGCATGCCTGCTTTGTGCCAAGCTACCAGAGGGTTAAGCAAAGGTATATTTGGTGGCTTTTGTTGTTCATTCTAATAAGGACTGTGATTATTATTTTTTGGGAGTCCTAACACCCCTCAACTAAAACTCCAATTACTTCTCCAATTTTCATTTTGGGCGTGCTTTGAGCTTCATAAATGTTAGAACTGTGCTTTATGGTTGAAGAACTTGAGAACATCATGAACATTTTTAAGGAGACCCTTATTTATGTTGCTGTATTACTGTATGTTGTGTAATGTCTACTGTTGGAACCTCTTGTTTTAAATATAAATATATATGTGCTAAAATATGATTAATGTGTTTTTCCACATTCACATTATAATACTACTATGTTATTAGTGCTATAATGTGTTTTAGTTGTACTATAGCTAGACTTGCCCTACACCCGAAAACATCCATTACAACGCAATCATTACAATGACCTACCTTTACAACGCAACTGCCTTTACATCACATGCCATTACAGTGCATGCCATTACAATGCATGTTACTACAATGCATGCCATTACAACGCGTACTATTACCACACATTCCATTACTACACCTTATAAGGTAAGTAATGGAGTGTTTTTTAGTATTAGGGTGGGTATGGGTTTTGGGGTACATGGGAATAGTAAGTTTTACCCCTACACTATCCAAAACTTTCCCTACTGTTGCACTCACTGGAGTGGGAATAGTAATTTTTACCCCTACACTGCCCAGCACTTAGTAAATGTTAACCCCTATACTATCCAAAATGTACCCTACTGTTACCCTTAAAGTATTATGCAATGTAGTGTAGTTCCTAGTTTCCCACTAGGCCCTGCTCATTGGAATAACATAAACAGTAGTGTCGACGTGGAATTGCGGATATTCCAGGCCTCCACTGACTATGCTAAACTTAATTGGGTGTGTTACCAACTAGCTCAGAGGTCACTGGAAACTTTCTTCTCTGCATAGGAAGTGATCAGCTTCCCTGGCACAGACAAGAAGGGATTCAGCTTTCCAACAACCGTGCAACATGACAACTTTGCTCCTCAGATCAAGAGTCAATCTCTAGGGTCGTGTGAAACAATAGACATGTATTTCACTCAGTCAGGTTAGTGCAGTTTACTTTCACGAGAAGTAGAGAATAGAGAGACGGGCGTTTATCAATAAAGGGTTAACATTTATTGAACAGTCTTTCTTCTCGTACAAGAGAAATGTATTGCCACAATTGCAAGACTTGTTATTATAAAAAGTACGTACAGTAAGATAAGGATTGCGAAATAATATTGTAAAAGCATTGATATGGTTTCTTAGCCATACAATGGTTTAAAAGTAATAAAACATATATACAGTCATATATACATTAGGCTAAAATACTCAACTGGTGCTTCTAACTACGCCTACCCCAGTGTGCCTGACCTAAGCCTAACACGTGGAAGGGGAGCAAGTAAGTAGCTTTAAGTTAAGTTGGTTTTGCCAAGGTTTGCTTCAAGAATTCTCATCTAAGGGTTTAGTCAACACCATACCTCTGAATAGAATGATGGGAGTCTGGTATTTCCTTCAGGAGGCACTCGGTATCCCAGTCACCTGCGAGGGCAGACTGGAAACGCTGGCGCTGGATTTCTCAGCAGAAGAAATGCAGCGTCTCTCTTCAGCGCGTCGAGGAAGGAGGGGAGACAGCGTCTGCGGGCAGCTTGGCATCTGCTGGGCTCTTTGCAGAGGGACGGCTGTTCAGCTCCTAAGCTCACCACACCATCGTTCGCGCTTTAGCAGCGATAATGGTATCAGTAGCTTCACCAACAGCAGCGGGGCAGCAGGCTGCAGCGACAGGGTGCTAGCTTCACCAACACGGGGTCTTGCAGACAGCTAACAACAGGCTGCATCAAGAGGCAATTTCTTAAGGCAACGTTGGTAATATTTATACCTGACAGGTGCCTGGTTTGACGTAAGTTTGCTGGACATAAGACGTCAATTAAAGATGTCACTAGGAAGTGATAGCTATCAGTTGCTCATTAGAGTTCCATTACTAATCAAAACACAGCAAGCAGGGATTTCCAGGTTTGCTGAGTTTTTATCTTGTTTAAAAACTCGGAGTGTTAATCTAGGAATATCAGATAGTGACTTCTGCTCTGTCATTGCACTAATTGGTTGCAAAGGAAGTGGCAGAGAACTATGCTGGAATGTGGCTCTGTTCGTGTGAGGCCAGAGATGACTTTCTGAATATCGCACTTGAACGGTTATGCCAATATAGGGAATACATGGATTTATAGCCGAATAGGGGCATAAGGTCGCAGTATCGATCAGGAATCTAGATAAACACGCAACACCCACTCCACGTTTTCATGTCCATCAAATTACTAAAACTAGAGCAATTAGATGCATGTGTAACATTGCCCACCCCAAAATACATAAATGCATTTCAAATAGGCGTATATTGTAATACGTGAAATTTAGGTACTGTACGTTTTTGAAGCATAGAAATCATTCAAAATCATTGCATATGAAATCAATGAACGATTATGCAAAAAGAATTACACATGAAGTATCTCTGAAACAGAAGAAGGGCGAGATAAATCATCACATATAAATGCATTGCAATAAATGTGCTAGAGGCTAATGTAAGTTTGTTATGTCTCTAGATGTGTTTAAAAATAGAAGTTTGAAGCTTCTGTTCTCTAAGAATAGTTTTTACGTTAAGCAAAGAATTGTTCGTGCCAAAAAGGGTCAATATTAAAAAATATCCAATACAAAAGAATTATTGCATGAACGGGGAAATAGAGTTCCAACGCTTTTTGCAGTTTTTGTTGATCAAAACTGAAGGCCGAATTCAGAGTTCATGGGAACGCTGTGTGTCGGAAAGCTTCTCAAAAGTTATTGTTTCTGTACGGGTGAGAACATCGTATCAGACAGGCTCTCAAAGAATTGGTCTACAAAATCAGGTGACAGTTCAACCAAATTCGATAGTGCTGTAACTTGGCAGGTGTGAGAATGATTGCTGTCATCATAGTCGGGTTCAGCAATGCTCACAGAAGGTCGTACCTGGGTGATGTTGCTTTTGTCACTCGCTCCACTGTTACCACCTAGTCGTAGTACAGGAGTCTCAACGAATGCTGTCATCAGGATTGGTAGCCGCTGGGGACAACACAATGCGTGAGCCGTTATTGGACTGAGCAAAGTATCGACGTCCATTGGTACTGCTGATGGAAGTGAAAGACAGATGTCCAACACGCATTCATCTCCGCATAGCATACATCGAAGTACCGGTAAGATACAGTTCTGCCATATAGGTCTGAATGAAAGGAACCAGCTCATGTTTAGATCTCTCAGCCTGGCCAATCCGAGGACGTTAGTTATCCTGTCCCGGTAGCGCATTGCTAGGATTGTCTCTTCCATTCCCATGGGAGCTATGTCTGAGTTTCGGCTTGCCATAACGAAGCAGGAGGGTCAAAAATAAAATCCCTGCAACGAGTCCCAAAAATAGTGGTATGCCGCCAAAAACAGAGTGAACAAAATTAGGAACGATTCCCAAAATTGCTTGAAAAGGTGTTAGCAGCCCTGTAAAAATCGACTTAAATATGCCTGGGATGCTCGTGGCACTAGACATGTTAAGGAGTTGGCTGAGCATTTCTACGAAATGCACGGGGCAATTTGTTGATAAAAGTTCATGAACTTCAGTAGCTGTCCTTGCAACCAGAAGATCATACGTCTCTTTTGATGACATTATGGGCACTGTTGTCTGCAAAAGCACAGACTTCATTTTGCTTAAAGTATCAATTCGTATAGAATAGAGATTCAGACGAGGCCAGATGGGAGTCACTGTGTCTGCAGGCCCACTCGGGACCAATGCTTGCATACAGCATTTGACCATGGATGTTACGCTTACTAGATAACTTTTCCCTGGCACTAGGCCACAACATCTGTGATCCGTTCTAAGAATGTAACTCCCGTTTGCAAGTTGCATAAAGAAGGGCTCTATCTGAGTTGCAGATGTGACTAGCTGGTGGCATGAAAGGTTGTTAGAATTTCCATCACATGCGCCGTGTAAATTAATACCCTGACACAAAAGTATACCGCTTAGTGAATGTTTACAATTTTCACCACTAAGAAATAAATTTTTGTCGCTGTCACTATAGCAAGAATGTGTGTATGGCAATTTCCATTCAGATTTTACATATCCTTTACCCAATTGTTCATACTGGCCAGCAGGTATGTACTCAAGGCACTTTTTAAATCGGAAAGTTGTTATCGGAATAGTGATAATTCCGTGTATTATCCATTCAATGACAGGACTCTCTGACATTGTCAATGGTAATCTCTCAAGTTTTTCGATGCGCAGGATTGTATAGTCTGCTCCTTTCTGTGCCAAACTGATCTGTTTATCAGTAAGGTTAAAAATGGAAAATAATGACGTTGTGTTGATTAAACGCCAAGGCACATAGCCTGAACGAAGATTTTGCAGCGTCCAGCCTAATTGTATAATAGAACGTAATTGAGATTGGCCATGTTGTAACATTAGCAAGTCTCTATCTATCACATCAAAGGCAGAGGATACAATATTGTCCAACGAATATATTCTGGAAGACAGAGTCATTAACCCATTGTCTACTACAGAAAGTGATTTCTCCAAATTAATACGATCAATTTCTCGTATTTTTTCAGCTGTTTCAATTTGTTTGACTTTCCAAGCCTCGTTGTACGCAGCATAGATACTGGTCGCTAGGAAACGCTTTTGACGCTGTTTGCGTGGTCCAAGAATGAAATCGCGCAAATCAGCACCATCTTTTAGTAAAGACAAGTGTTGCTTAATTTCAGCCAGTGTGGATGATATTAGCCATTCAAGGCAGAGTTTCCCTACACTGTATGTTGTTATTATCCCTGGATGTTGTCTCTGGGAGTATCTTGGGTCTAGTCTGGTCATTCTTAACCCCTGTGTTTTATTCAGGAATCTATCTTGACAGTTGTTTGTGTCAGTAGGCCAGATTAACCACTTTTTCCAATCAGGATGTGTTCTGTTAAAATGTAAAATTTGTGTTACGTCTAACTCAATATCTGCAGTTATATTTTCAGGTATTGGCTTTGGTTTAGACGGTTTTTTAAGGTCTTTGATCTTAGCTAGGCCAAGACAGGATGTTTGGTGTATTGTGTCATTTAAAAACAACATTTGTTCTGGTATCATGCAGGTTCTAAATAGTGCTTCAATGCCCTGTATCTGCCAATCTTTTGTACCCCAAATTGTTTTCGTTTCAATGTTATTTTTCCAATAATCAAAACCAAATGTCATCATTTTATCATAAAATGCTTCTGAATATATCAATTTAGAATTTGTCAGCATTGTTTTCATTCCTGTTTTATCTAACAGTTTGTAATAAAACGCTTCTGCATCACTGGTGTTAAACCCTGAGAAGTATTTGAATTTCTCAAAAAATGCTTTAGAACTGCTTTTAGGTGGTGTAGCACAATGTTCCCATTGATTATACATAAAAACATTTCTAGGCTGTGCAGATTTATGCAAATAATGATCACCATAGTGTGTGTAACAGAATAACTGCTCATAACTAGATGAACCTTGTAAATAATCATGATCTGTGAATCTAGCTGACATTACTAAATCAGAAATCATGTCATTAATACTGTTAAAGTCCCAATCATCAGAGAATGTGCTAGGTGTTACAAAGTCACTTAAGGAAACCTTTAGTTGATGAGGATACCTCAGGATTTCGACCGGACCATATATCTCATAGTCAGTTTTCTCCCATACTACCCCACCAGGAATTGGAATTGCTGTGACATTTACTGTTGACAGTTCTCTTTTCTTCACGTGGGATGATCTGTGTGGTTTCAGGACTAGGTAGATGTTCTGACTTGCTGTGTCCATTCAATTGTAATAAACTTTCCTAAAATTAAAACTAAAATTAGGCATAGTAGGAGTATGAATACCCCTGAGATAATCCAATGCTCAATCAACGGTGAATCCAGATATAATTCTTTGATTAGTTGAAGGAGTCCTGTTTTCTTTAGAATACTTTTTTGTTTCTGGCATCACTTCTGGGTCGTTTTGATCTTCAGAGGAGTTGTCGAAGTTGATGAAATAACCAGAGGCAGTTCTGTCAATTTTTGGGATTGTTCTTTCAATCTGTTTCTCGGTAGCACTTTCTGATGCCACATTAGTGTAGACTGGTGTTGTTTCTTGACAAACTGTTTCAATCTGTGTCTCAAGAGGCACGAGTTCCATGGCATTATTGCATAGTCCTTCATTGTGCACTGCAGGCTTATCGAATGTGATTAGTCTTTCAGTTTGAATCTCTTGGATGGTTGCAAGTTTGGGTATTCTGTTGTTTCTTGGGAGTCCACTAGGCCTACTGTTGATTATAGGCCACATGCTTGTGGTTTTACCAGGTCGATGGACATGACTCTGTTCTCCTTTTTACCAGCAAGGGGCGGTAGTACAACTGATCTTGTTCCGGTGACTGCCAAGACAGGTACTGCTTTTCTGTAAGAAGGCCCAAATTCCTTCTTCACCGCGATCTTTTCTCTGACTAGATCCCCAATCTTTGGAATCCAGACAGGCCTTGCTGGGGCTGTTGCTTGTGGTGCCTCGTCAGTGGTATCTGGCTGTTGCTTTAACTTTATGTTGCTTAAGGATTTTCTTGTTTCATTCAGTTCCTGTAAAACAGCCAAACGATCTTTGATGTCAAAGTGTGTTATTTTTTCTTGTACCACTGACATCTGACTATCCAGGTCCTGAATGTTCATTCTAATTCCGAACAATAGTTCTTATGGGCTGAAACCTTTTAGAGAATTTCTTGGCAAGTTATTAAGACTAGTTTGGACACTTATTAAATGTTTGACCCACCCAGCGCCTGAACCTAATACCTTCGCTGTTATAGATCGCTTTATGTCCCGGTTTTTTCTTTCTACCACACTATTCCCTTCAGGGTGCGACGGACAAGAATACCGCAACCCAATTCCCATGCTGGCCATGGCCTCCTTATAGGCTCGAGAGCTGAAAGCAGGACCCTGGTCAGAATGGAACGTGGTAATTGCGTATGTGCCGATATGGACTCGCAAATCTTTTATAACAGTTCTAGGCGCCAGCCGAGTGCTGGAGGCCACATTTTTTAAGTGTGTTTAGCCTTAACTGTGTACAATGGGACGTGCTTCTCTTCTTTGATTTCACAGATAGACCGCCTTATGCTGTCTAGCAGGGTACCTGAAACTACACTGGCCTGTTCATTTCTGCGATCTCTGTTGCAGTCTTCACAATTTTGAGCAAAACATTGAATATCTATGCTCATTCCTGGCCACCAGTACTCTGATTGTAATTCTTTCAGAGAATCTTTAATTGTTTGATGTCTCAGACCCAACCCCATGTGTGCTTCCAGTAAGAGGAAGCCCCTCCTGCTCCTGTTTGGAATTACTCTGTCCCCCACTCCAGGGATTCGAGCAAAAGGAACGGAGTTTGCATCGATTATGTATGCATAATTGAGTGGATAGTTCACGGGTAGTGCTGCACAGTCGCCTTTTACGGTCGTTTTTACTGCCAGCATGGTTTCCCCGTCTATGTATTTTTCTGTACGCTTTTTTGTGGCTACGGAAGCCGGTTTAGTTGCTTCCGCTGTGGCTGTATTAGCCAATGAATTCCCTGCAACGTGAACGCCATCACGTTGAAGACTCTGTGCGTGTATCACGTGAGTCTTTTGTAGTTCTTTGTATAAAAGAGCTACTTGTTTCCAGAGCAATTTATGCTTTATTGTGTCATCTTTGTAGTCGTTTTCAATCCACCTCTGCAATTTATTGTTGTAAGAGTTGACGCAAAAATGAGAATCGCACACTATAAGTGTCGGGAATTCACGTTCTGCATTTTCGAGCGCCATCTTTAAACATCTGATTTCAGTTCTCTGAACCGAACAGTTTCTTACAGATTCAGTTTTTGTTACTTTCGGTCTGAATTTACCGCACAGCCAACGACCTTTAATAATCGCACATGCTGCATCGTAGGATTTTCTCTCTACGTTGAAATGCTGTACAAATCCATCTGTATAGATTATACAGGCGTACTGTGGGAGAAGCAGAATTTCGATTGGCAGAGGATATTCTTCTTCATATTCTAAATCATTCAGTTCTTCGAATTGCGGGGCGAAATAGTATTTCACATCTTCCGCACCTAGAG
This sequence comes from Lissotriton vulgaris, assembly GCF_964263255.1. Taxonomy (NCBI): domain Eukaryota; kingdom Metazoa; phylum Chordata; class Amphibia; order Caudata; family Salamandridae; genus Lissotriton; species Lissotriton vulgaris. The sequence goes on along the minus strand of NC_141696.1, from coordinate 975,800,050 downwards.
AATCTACACACTGTATCCATTTCGGATCCAGTGACACTGTAGGCACGTTTACTGGGCTGAATAGCGCCTCGAAGGCGGATTCCGCTGTAAGGATATTAATCCGTTTGCCGTGTGCTAGTTCTCGTTCAGTTGCTAATGCGATTTGCACTGCTTTCACAGTTCTTTCTGTGTGACTGAATGTTTTTTCTGCTTGTGTGTACAAGTGAGATGTAATTGAAATTGGTACCTTTTCTCCCTCATTAGAGGTCAGGTATGTGTATCCGCATCTTCCTGGGATGACTCGGATTACAAGATCACGTGTGTTGTCACGTGTATCTAATTTTGTTTTAGATAACATGTCTGTTTGCAGTGATCTCAAAATTTCTGTGTGTTTTTGAGTCCAGGTGATTTGTTTAAAATCAGGTTTAATTAGTTCGTAGAGAGGTTTAACCCTCTCTGCGTAATTTAGTATGTAAGTTCTTCCGAAATTCAGAAAACCTAGAATGGATTGTAAATTCTTCAGCGTTTTTGGAGCTTGGAGTACAGCGCACTTCTCTAAGAAGTTGTCCGCTAGGCTTTTCCCTTCACTTGATAATTCGTACCCTAAAAATAGTACTGTCAGATGGGCAATTCGAGACTTTTTAAAGTTGAATTTGTAACCCTCTGCTGCGAACCCAAGTATAATGGTGTTCACTCTTTTCAAGTGAGTATCCAAGTCGTCGTCTGTGAGATAGATATCATCTACGTAAGATAATGCCTCATCATCATAGATTTGTAGTAACTCTGTTACCCTAGCTGAGAATAGTCCTGGGCTGTTCTTGAACCCCTGTGGGAGTCGACAGATTTCTGCGACCCAAATGCAGAGAAAGCGGTCAAATATCTGCTTTCCGGTGCAATGTTTTGACAAAAGAAACCATTAGATATGTCTAATGTCGTTTTATATTTTTTCCTAACTATGTTATTCATTAGGGCTGCACTATGCGAGTTTTGTACTGCAAAAGTTTTGCAACAAGTATTAAGGTGTCTGTAGTCCAAAACTAGACGATATGAATTGTCTGGCTTGGAGACAGGAAACAAAGGATTGTTCATTTGAGAGGTGCGTGTTTCAATCACCCCCTGGTACTCAAGTTGATCTAAAATCTCCCTGACTTGTTTTTTAGCTTCTTGCTTTATGGGATACTGCCATTGGGCAATTGGTTCACTTTTTAATTGGATTTTGTGAGGCGGTGAGTCCTCATCCCATCCTACATGATTTTTATACAATGCCGGAGCCTGGGCTACTGCCCATTTCCTTGCATAAGTATATTTTTTGTGAATCGGAATGTGATTCGAGAAGGCAGGCATAATCACTTCTTCGCCACGAGGGCACTCCCTGACAAACTCTGGGGGCCAATCTTTTTCAGCTAACAGAATATCGTAGCCTTTTGAGAGCTTATCCCAAAACAGACCTCTAATTTTCCTAGTCTTATCACCCTCTATACGCAATGTTATTTTGTATATTTTATGGGGCTCGCTAAGTCTGGTGTCGGCAGTTTCAACCTGAATGTATTCATTCGTGTCCACTGTCTCCAGATGACTCATCAAGATCTTGCGCGCTATACTGATTTCTGCTGCACTGTCCAACGTTGTCAATGCCCACTCCCCGTTTTTCAACTGTGTCCTCAGTATTCTCGCATGGTTGATTACTCTAATACTGGCTACCTTCTTTTTCTGAAATTGAGATTTTTTGCTCTGAGCAGGTTCCTTGTCTTTGGACTTGGTGTGCTCTCCTGGCTCTGACCGTCCTCTTCTTTCCGATTTCTGTGGAAAAGATCGAGAGGGACGTGTATCAATACTTTGATATCTATCAGGTTTTTTCAGATTATCCCTATTTCTAAGGTTATATCTTTTCTCAGAGTGCTCCCTCTGGGGAGACTGGTGATCTCGAGTCGGAGTTCTTTCCCTCCGTCGAGGAGACCTTTCTCTGGACTGGAAAACTTTTTCCTTGGGAGTGGATTGTTTATTTCCATCCCAGCTCTTTTTAGGAGTGTTTGAATTATTTTTAATAAATAATTTTTCAGGATTTTCGAGCAGTTGAGGCTTTACTGGTTTCCCACCCAAGCTGTCTCTACCTAATTCTTCATAGCATTTTTCTATGATTCTGGCAAGCTCAATTGGATCTTTTATATCTGTTTCCTTCAACTTCTGGCGAATCGCCACAGATGCTGCTTCTCCTTTAATGTTGGCTAGTAATATAGCCGAGACCTGCTTGAAGTCTTTCAGTAATTTCATACCTAGATTTAAAGCGGGCTCTGGACCGTATTCAATTTGAATCTGTTTTAGCACTTCTGGTATTTCCGCCATAGACGGAACACCGTGTGTTTTTGTGTAAATGGAAGCAAAGACTGTACCCCAAGTGTCGCAGTCCTCCACGTGTGGTGCGATTCAAATAGGAAGGCAGATGGTCAAGATTCTGTGTTTCTCTATAGGGGTAGTATCAGGAAATACTGCCTCTATTTGAGTGATTTTCTGTGCTAACCAGAAAGGAATTTGTTCCCGTTTTACGGGTGTTTTACCAAGACATGACTGCATGTTCTGTGGTGTGATTTTATTAGTGTTCCCCTGATGAGGGGTCAGCTGTGTTATATTAACAGCTGGTTGGACTGTTGCAGTCCGCATTACATATTGGACTAATTGCCTATGTATTTTAATTAATGTTTTTAGCTGTACTAACAGCTCTTCCTTTGACATTTTTACAATGTCAGGATGTGGTGTGTAGCTGGCTAGAACCGGCCACGTTGCTCCTGGTCTACCTAGTGGACCGAGCCTGGTAATGTGATCATTGTGTTTTAGGGCGCCATTAAACCAGAGCAGGTGCTCTTGAAATTTAAGTGGAATTTCAATCTCCTCGAAAGGAGCGTACTCTTCCGGACGTTCCTCTATTTTGTAATAGTGAAACTCTTTTGTTGTAGCGTTTGCCGCTGGAAAGTTTATCCATGAATAGAATACCTCTGTCTGCCGATACTCGTGAGCCTCTATCACGAAAATTACTGTACCACCTTGAGGTGTCAGTCCGTTTTCTATAAGTTTTAACGTTATAGATTTTCTTAAGTGGACCGGGATGATAATTGCACCCGGGTCTGTGTGTTCGGGACCTTGCTGAGTCGCCTCTACTGCGGCCCCAGTGGTTCCGTTTTCTCCTGGCATTGTATAAATGCAAGGTTTGCAGAGTTGGTCTCCAAGGAGACAAAGATTAGGTGCACAATATTTTGGAACACTGTATCCTTCAACGTTGAATAAACCAGAGCTTTACATAGGAATCTCTTCCTACTAAGGTCGGGCGGATTTTAACCTTTCACCCACTCCAGACGTCTATTGGAGTATTTACGGGAGAAAGGGGTCTGTGAAATATGCACGACTGAGTTACTCTAACGTCTTGCGTTAGTTTATCGCCTTACCAAACGTTGGGCGCCATGTAGTGTAGTTCCTAGTTTCCCACTAGGCCCTGCGCATTGGAATAACATAAACAGTAGTATCGACGTGGAATTGCGGATATTCCAGGCCTCCACTGACTATGCTAAACTTAATTGGGTGTGTTACCAACTCGCTCAGAGGTCACTGGAAACTTTCTTCTCTGCATAGGAAGTGATCAGCTTCCCTGGCACAGACAAGAAGGGATTCAGCTTTCCAACAACCGTGCAACATGACAACTTTGCTCCTCAGATCAAGAGTCAATCTCTAGGGTTGTGTGAAACAATAGACATGTATTTCACTCAGTCAGGTTAGTGCAGTTTACTTTCACGAGAAGTAGAGAATAGAGAGACGGGCGTTTGTCAATAAAGGGTTAACATTTATTGAACAGTCTTTCTTCTCGTACAAGAGAAATGTATTGCCACAATTGCAAGACTTGTTATTATAAAAAGTACATACAGTAAGATAAGGATTGTGAAATAATATTGTAAAAGCATTGATATGGTTTCTTAGCCATACAATGGTTTAAAAGTAATAAAACATATATACAGTCATACATACATTAGGCTAAAATACTCAACTGGTGCTTCTAACTACGCCTACCCCAGTGTGCCTGACCTAAGCCTAACACGTGGAAGGGGAGTAAGTAAGTAGCTTTAAGTTAAGTTGGTTTTGCCAAGGTTTGCTTCAAGAATTCTCATCTAAGGGTTTAGTCAACACCATACCTCTGAATGGAATGATGGAAGTCTGGTATTTCCTTCAGGAGGCACTCGGTATCCCAGTCACCCGCGAGGGCAGACTGGAAACGCTGGCGCTGGATTTCTCAGCAGAAGAAATGCAGCGTCTCTCTTCAGCGCGTCGAGGAAGGAGGGGGGACAACGTCCGCGGGCAGCTTGGCATCTGCTGGGCTCTTTGCAGAGGGACGGCTGTTCAGCTCCTAAGCTCACCACACCATCGTTCGCGCTTTAGCAGCGATAATGGTATCAGTAGCTTCACCAACAGCAGCGGGGCAGCAGGCTGCAGCAACAGGGTGCTAGCTTCACCAACACGGGGTCTTGCAGACAGCTAGCAACAGGCTGCATCAACAGGCAATTGCTTAAGGCAACGTTGGTAATATTTATACCTGACAGGTGCCTGGTTTGACGTAAGTTTGCTGGACATAAGACGTCAATTAAAGATGTCACTAGGAAGTGATAGCTATCAGTTGCTCATTAGAGTTCCATTACTAATCAAAACACAGCAAGCGGGGATTTCCAGGTTTGCTGAGTTTTTATCTTGTTTAAGAACTCGGAGTGTTAATCTAGGAATATCAGATAGTGACTTCTGCTCTGTCATTGCACTAATTGGTTGCAAAGGAAGTGGCAGAGAACTATGCTGGAATATGGCTCTGTTCGTGTGAGGCCAGAGATGACTTTCTGAATATCGCACTTGAACGGTTATGCCAATATAGGGAATAAATGGATTTATAGCCGAATAGGGGCATAAGGTCGCAGTATCGATCAGGAACCTAGGTAAACACGCAACAGTATGTGTTGTAATGGAATGCGTTGTAATGATAGTTTAAAAAAATGCATTGTAATGGCATGTGTTGTAAAATCATGCGTTGTAATTGCATGTGTTGTAACGTCATATATTCCCCTACACCACCTACCTTCCCTGAGCAAGACCTTGACTACACTTCGGGTGTACTCAAAGAATCACAGAAGCTTAATCAGGCCTTTTTGTACTGGGGTGCAATCCTGACAAACAGCAGTGTCGCTAAAAGATCACTGTGAATAGGGTCAAGACTGATTTGCATATTGCTGGGTCCAAACTGGAATGGCATAGTCAGCATAGAAACCATTGCTATAGGCCCTGACCTCTGCACTGGGGGTGAATGTTTGACATTGTTCAGCATTCCATCAATTATTATTTGTGTATTTGTCGCCCTAAGTGGAAAGGAGTATGCCCAGACATGGGTCTCTTGCTTGCCATGCCACTAGAGTCAAGCTATCAGGGCTGATGAGGGGTGATACCCTGAAACCCATCTTAGGATTCTTGTTTCTTCTGGGGAGGAAGTGGTCTGGCAGTTCAGGCTGGACTGTTCCCATGGCTAGCAGGGTTAAGACTGATTTGCATATGGGTGGGTCCAAATTGGAATGACATGGTGAGCAAAAAAATTATGGATTTAGGCCAAGATCTCTAAACTGCGGTGAGTGTTTGACATTGTTCAGCATTCCGTCCATCGACTGTTATTTTTGCAATTGTTGCCCAAGTGGGAATGGTATGCCCAGACTTGGGTCCCATGCTTGCCATGCCGTAGGAGTCAAGCTATTCTGGGTGATTAGGGGTGATACCCCTAAATCAGTCTGAGGATGCTTGTTTCCGGTCCGGGGAGGATCTGTTTGGGCCGGATGGGTCATATGTGGGAAGGGTCAAGACTGATTTGATTTTTTCATACATAGGAGGGCGACAAGGTAATCATATTGTTTTCTTCCTCTTCTAATGGCCATCTAATTTAGTAGCTGTAATCACTCTTTCCAATCATATCTGCCAAGTCTCTTGTTTTGACTTCAAAGTAAATCATCAAACATTGTCAGTTATCTTAAAGTTCTTTATTCGATTCAAAACATCACTTTTTTAGTGCAGGAGAAAGGAACATATGCAGCAGGCTTTTCCAGAAAGCTACTGCCACAAACAGTATACTGAGAGCAGGGAGTGCACACCCAAAACATATAATTGAAAGCATACCATATGGGGAAATGGTGAGAATAAGACGCTACCGTAGTGAGGGGAGTAATTTCAGAGAGGAACTTAATGGTTTGAAAGAAAGACTACCTTGTAGGGGCTGCAGTGAGAAGGTCCTAGAACATTCTGAGAATAAAATCATACAGACCAGTAGAGACACTACACTGAGGAAAAAGACATGTAAAGTAGAGACAAGGACATTTGCACTTGTAACCATATACAGTGCTGAACACAATGAGGTATATAAGATTCTATGAAGGCATTGGGGACTGCTGCAGGGAGTACCAGGTCTGGCAGACTGGGTAACGGAAAAACCAAGGGTGACCTACAGAAAAGAGGCTACTGTTAGGAGTCTGGCCACACGCAGCTAAACGGCCCCACGCAGGGACAGCAGCAAGGACCGGTTGCCTATTCAACCTAAGGGGAATTACATCTGTTCTGAATGTAAAGTTTGTCATATGGAGGTAAACAAATTGAAAAACTTCAAATATAATGTAACAAGAATGCATTACATCAATAAATTCATAAACTGTAATAGTACATCTGTGAGTTATACAATAGTGTGCAATTGTCAGAAAAACGTTGTGGGCAGCACTATTAGGATGTTAAAACGATGAATCCAGGACCATCAGAGAGCTGTGAAAAACAAAGACAGTAAAAGCCCCTTCTTCCAGCATATGAGAGAGAATCACCCCATGAACCTGGAGTTTACCTTCCATGGGGTTGAAAAGTTCATTGCTAGGCCTAGGGGAGGGGACTGAGAACTGGCACTCGGACAAGCAGTAGCCACATGGATGGCAACATTGAGGACGGTAGAAGAGGGTATAAACACAGATCATGAACTACAATACTTTCTATGGGACCACAATATGGGTAAGACCATACCCAGGATTATAGGAAATTTAGTATTACATGTACTGGGTCACATCTGTGATTCAAATGAGCTCTAGTGATTTGATGATAACATAACCATGGTTCGAAAATCAAGGTGCTACATAATAAATCCAAATGGTGAGGTGTGAGAATGGAAAAAGGCAGTATTAATGGCGGATTGTGACTGATAGAGACACAAGTTGAGTATCATCTAAGGATAATGCGGATGCCTGAATTGAACCTAGAATGAAGGTGATAGAACTAAACAAATCCCATGGCATTGTTATAGTATGAACCAATACAGCGGAACCAGCTTGACTTCCAATCAAACCACACAGCTATTTCAGCAACTGAATGAATTAAATAAATCCAGTTCTCCATTTTGTCTTTGTTTAAACTCCATGCTTACTCCTTTACTCTTTTTCCATATTCCTGTTTGTTCCATTTTACTTCAATTCATTTTATTCATCCCACAACCACGTCAGACTTTTCACATCGACGAAAAGGACACCAAGTTTTTCCACATGTTGCGTTTTCACTTTAAAATTACCCAATGCATTTCGGGAAGACATCTTCCCTTCTTCAGTTGTATCTATATTGCAAAATTAAAACGTTTTTAATCGAGATTGCCATAAGCAAAAATAATATATTTAAGCATCAACCGTGTATTTAAATTGATCTGCTTGGCTGCCTGTATATACTATGCGTTCCAAGTCTTAACTTTTCCTGCTCCATAGCGCACAGCAGCACAAACTGACTGCACTGTTAATGAACTACTTAATGGTTAAAAACCCTTTCCCTTCCCCACACGTGATCAAACTCGTGTGAGTCTTTCATTCAATTAAAAAAAACGAACTGCAACCGCTACGATCTATAACACTACATTTCCCACAGTGCTATACCAACTGGTATACAACGTTTACAACGAAGTTTTTACCACGCACTACCACTACAACGCAGGCATTACCACGCATACCATTACAACGCATTGCGCTGGGGGCGCTCTAGGATAGGGAATAAGTATAATTTTATATCCAACACCTTCCCTAGTGTCCACGGGGACTGGAGTTGGAATATAAAATTATACTTACCACTATCCAGCACCTCTAAGCGCTATGCGTTGTAACGGTATGCGTTGTAAATACCGCATTGTAATGGTATGCGTGGTAAAAGTATGCGTTGTAACGTCATACATCCATACCAACTACTAACCTCTAGCCCCAGCTCTTGTCTTTTAAAACAATGCTGATGGCAGTCTTTGTTGTTATGGTATGGCAATGTGTGGCTATTGACGATGCAAAATGACTGAGGTGGCCCCCTTAACACCTTCGCTGCGGCGGCTATTCCGCCGCAGCGCTAAGGGGACGGGGGGGCCGCACGGCATGCACATGCTGGTGACGGAACTGCCCCGTCATCAGCCGCGGTTGAGCTGTGCTCATGACGGAGAGGTTCCGTCATGGCCCCGCCCGCTCAATGGAACGCCCAGTTTAGGCGCAAAATCCACGCCACGCAGGCGCGGCGAGCGGGCCATGACGGAACCGCTCCGTCATCAGCACAGCGCCACCGCGGCTGATGACGGAGCGGTTCCGTCATCAGCACGGAAAGAGTTAATAAAGGAGGAAAGAACTCAGATATTGCGAATACAGTTTAAAATGGAGTGGAAGATTTGATTTCAAAGGGAAAGGAATAATCAATAGAACAAGGTGGTATACAATCACCTGACATTAGGGAAGATCTATGTATTGATTTTTAATATGCAAAGTGAAATTAAAAAAGAGCTTATTTAGAGATGAAAATGAAAAAAGAAATCCCGTATTTGTAAAGCGTACAATTACCCGAGGGTGTCAAGGCGCTGGGGGCGGTCAGGAAGATTAAGCGAGCTATTGCCCAGAGTCTCATGGTGCTGGGCAAACTTGCCACTGGGGATAGATCGATGAACCCGTGGTCCAGAGTCAGGCACCCTGGCAACTACGACACACCTCTTCCACCTGCGCCACACCTCTTCCAGATAGAACTGAATGTGCATGGCAATTGTGTACAATGAGTGCCATCTGGTATGGTCAAGAAGAATAATGTCTCAGTGTTAATATGGAAATTCGAGGTCAAATTATAACTAACTAAAAGGATAGAAAGATATGGATAAAATGTATACCTGGGGAAGACATAGGGATGAAAAGATATACAATAACAGTGGCTCTATGAAAAGATGGACTAAGTTTGATCTTTAAAGTTGGGACTTTTTCCCCATAGTGAAGGATACTTTAGAACCAATCTAAGAAAGTTATGGGAATGAATGTTGATTGCATACATAGTGAGGGGAGATGGAAACACAAGACAGCACCCAGAACCACAAGTGTGATGGTCATATAGTGTAAAAAACACACGAAAATAAATGAAAAGGTGGAGTAGGGGGATTCTTTCCCCTTAGTGAAGGAAACCTTTGAAACAATCCAAGATAGTTGCAGGAATGAATGAATGTTGATTATGTAAATATCGGATGGAGTTGGAAACACAAGATGACGTCCAAAAACCTCAAGCACGATGTTCGTATGGTACCAAAAACACAAGAAAGTTCGTTTTGAATTAAGATTGTAGGTACAATCCTACGAAATTGGGGGTTAATAGGCGCAAGGACTAAAGGGCACTCTCAGGAGTTTAGAACCTTGGCTCTATGATGGAAATGAATGTGTTTTGTACTGAGTAGTTGAAGGAGAGCTAATTATAAGATTGTGGAGATTAATTTGATTTGTACAGAAGAGTTAAGGGAAGGGTGAACACAAGATGGTGCTGATAAACCAATATGTGTATGAACAACAAATTGGAAAATGGGAGTAAGATATAAACTTTAAAGAAGTGCTGTTAATACGCCCCGGTAGACTAGACAAGGTTTTACAAACTGCTGTTGAAATTTTTTTTAAAAGTAGAATGTATTTATATCAGGTAAACACAAAGTTCAGGAAGCCACGCCAAGGTGGCTCCCATGTTACAGTGGAATACGGGAGATTTCACTGCACGATCACAGGTGAAATGGGTCAACCTAATTGGTGGCCTTCTTAAGGGATCAGAGACATGGGTTTTCCAAGAGATTGGATATCAATACAGGAACCCACGGCACGTCGAATCAGATGGTAAGAGAAAGAGGGGAATAAGGGAAGCAAGGCGAGGCCCTGAAGTAATTTTTTAATGAAGGTTGTGGCACTAAAGTAAAGGGTAGAAATAAGCTTGCTGGAATATCACTTAGCAATGTGATAGTAGAACACCTAATGATAGCAACAGAGAATGACCCAAAGTAACATGTTGGGAACAAATAATGGAGATGTTGTGACTTGATCTTTGGACACTTTAATGTAACTTGGGGATTTGAGTAATGAAAGGATGTGTGAACAATAGTTGAAATGAGATCATATGAAAAACTGATACGGTTGCAGTGACTATATGTATTAGATGATTATATGAACAATGAAGATTAAATATGATTTTGCTGTTGGAGTGACCATATGCATGAGATGATTTTATGAACGAGGAAGATTGAGTATGATCTTGTAATTAAATGTAGAGGCATATCTGCAGGAAAGTCTAATGGCTAACTGCAGGTTAAGAAAAAATGAATGCGCATGAGTGTGCTTTTTTGGGTAGACTGGAAGGGTTGGAAGTTAAAACTAAAATTTTAATTAAGATATGCATGTTTTTTGACAGAAAGAACAATGACTGGGATTGAAGTAATGACTATATAGGAAATTAAACCAAAGAAAATTGTAAGCAAAGATGTGATTCTCATGCATGCAAATTTTCCCAAAAAAATAGAAAAATATATATATTTTTTTGTTTAAATGTGTTTGTAAATTACAAAAATTATGGTCAAATAAAAAGGAATAGCCATACAGAGTAGTTATAATCAGTTGAAACAATAGAGAGGAAAGGAAGAAAGGTAGTTGATTAGATTCTGGAACAGTAAAATTATATATATATATATATATATATATATATATATATATATATATATATATATATATATATATATATATCGCAACACCAATTGTCCTGTCGCAGACGGACCCCGCAAGTGGGCCCGTTCTCGATCCCGTGTACAGCTGCTGTTTCACTTCCGTGACCCCCAAGGATGACGGGGTGGTGCATACTCCGCGGCTGAACGGGGTCCATACAGAAATTGATTGTGTGCTGTCCGCACCACACTTCCCATAATACACAGTATTATTCGAGCCTCCCATTGGTGGGCGTGTCATATGGAAAATGGAGAAGTGGGTTAGCGGTTGCGCACACCGCTTCCTTTAAAGCCCCTGAAGAGAAGCATGTGGAGCTTCGAAACGCGTCGGGCAGATCCATTACGGAGCAGCATCTACAAGCGGATCCCCGTCCTCACCTACACATAAATCAAGCTGCTGCTCGTGTGCTATTCAAAGGTGGACAACCTTGGAGCGTCAATATATATATATATATAAATATATATATATGGGGTAATCTTGAATAAATTGACATGGAAAAGTGGTTCAGGTTTACACATTTCTGGAATATTCATTGTTTTTATGTAAAAATATATATTTGGAAAAATAAATAACATAAAAATGGAAACATGAAAAAAATTGTAAAACCAATTTTAATTAATAAAATACACTGATGATTGTACAAAATCTTTCTAGGCCCTGATAAAGCCCCTATAAGGGATGAAATGTGTTGGCTGAGTCTGCACTAAAAACGTGATGTTTTTGAATCGAATAAAGAACCTTAAGATAATGGACAACGCTTGATGATTTATTTTGAAGTTAAAACAAGGTACTTGGCATACATGATTGGAAAGAGTGATTACAGGTACTAAATCGGATGGCCATTAAAAGAGGAAGAAAAAAATAAGATAAAATTGATGCCCTCCTTTGTATGAAAAAAAGTATGTTCAGGATTGAGTTTGGGGTGCAGTGAGAACTCTGGGAGTTGGCACATCATCAAAAAATAGAGTGAAACTTTGCTCCATACACCCCAAGGATCACCACTACCACTTCTGTGGAAACACAAGACTGATTTGCATATGGCTGGGTCCAATTTTGAATGTCATGATCCCTGCGAGCGATAGCTCTTTACTTCACATCAACACACATTGTGTGTGAATGCGGTGGGGCTGGAGTAGTTTCAGGGTTGGTGCACTGAGAGTGATATGGATTAGGGGTATAAGAACCTTGAAGGTGCTGAGGAGCTGTTCAGGTGATGTTAAAACGAGAGTCCTGGAGTAAATCCTCACTGTCTGTGGGTACTAGGAAGTATGAAGGGAAGGGGCTGAGAATTTGTTCACTGGTGTAACAGTGAACACACCTGGATGTGGCGGGTCAGTGGGGTTGTTGACTGAGGGTGGCCTGCCATTTGGCTCCCAGAAAGTGTTCTTGAAATTCAATAAATGAAGTGCTTTAGTCATTAATGCTCCTCCCCCCAAACTTTGAGTTGAGTAACGGCATTAGGGAAAGCAGAGCATCATGGCTCATAACTGGAGCAATCATTCCAAAGAGAATAATTGCTGCTACATTGCTTCGAGATAAATGTTCTTCCTTCAATAAATAAATACACAGGGCCTGAGTCACAATGGTAAACTCACACTTTTGTGTAAGTTTATGATTGTTTGCTATTCACAAAGGTATTGTACGAGTAGCGTCTTTACAACTGTGGAGTCTCCGCACATGAAAAGATTGGACTGTCCTATCCTTTTATGTGCAGAGACTCTGCAGTATTAAATATTCTACTCATAAAATATTTGTTTGACTAGCAAACAATCTTAAACATACACAAAAATGAATGTTTACCTTTGTGAATCATGCCATATGTGTGTCTTCTGTTATGCCATCAATAAAATCATGAATGAATGAAAAGCAATTTATATTGCGTGACTAAAACCCGAAGGTATCAAGGCGCCTACCAAAACAGATCAAAAAAGGCAAAGCACAACTACAGGTATGTCCGCACAAAGAGATGGGTTTTCAAAGCATTTCTAAAAAGCTGAAGGGTGGGAAGGGATCTTAGTTCCAGTGGGAGGGCGTTCCACCACTTAGGTGCCAGATTGGAGAAGGCTTTACCACCCCCTCTGGTTCTCCGAATACGAGGGACTGAAAGAAGGAGTCTGTTAGAGGAGCGAAGGTTCCTACCAGGGCTGTAGCGAGACAGAATGGATCCAATTCCAGTGGGGCTGCTTTTTGCTAAGGCCCTGTAGATCATGCACATGGTCTTGAACAGTATACGATCCTCTATAGGAAGCCAGTGAAGCAATTTTCTGGCAAAGGTAGCCGAGGTGCGCCGGGGTAGATCAAGAACAAACCTAGCCGCTGCATTCTGGCCACCTGCAAGCGCTGCAGCAAGCTTTTATTCAGTCCCGCATACAGCGCATTGCAGTAGTCCAGCCGAGAACCAACAAGGGCAACAGCAAGTTGTTTCCTTGCCTGCTGTGAAAGGTAGTGCCTAATCTTCCTCAGTATGCGGATGATGCATGAGGGTAAGTATTAAAGACCTTATGATGGAAACAAAAGCACTCCAAATACCTGCAGCACTTGCACCCTCACAGGGTGGCAGTCAGTAGTGGCTGGTATTGGAGGAGAGGGGGGAAGGGGGGCCCTGAGACAACGACCAAAAAAAAAAAAATGAACTTACCTGCAGCCCGCCACATCGCCGGTCTTCTGCTCCGCTAGTGGTTCCACTGCAAGCAAAGGCTCACAGCCTCACCTGCGGCCAATCCTGCAGCTGCACTCATGCATGAGGGCAAATTTAGTATTAGCCTGAGTGCCGGGAATTAGTGCACCCAGGGAGAAGGGTAGCCTGTGCTTTGCTTTCTCCGACCTAGCAACGCAGCTGGGTTGGAGAGAGCTTCAGTGCGCATGCTGGTTTGGCCGGACTGTGACAACTGGCCAAACCATCATGCACACAGATAGCAGTGACCACTACTCCCCATCGGTGCTTATCATACACCTAGTCTCGCCCCCTAGACTCGACCAGGAAACAAAAAAAAACATAATAAACCTCTGCCATAGTGGAGGAGCCACCACTGGTGGCAGTCACATAATACTGGAAGCACTCTCATACCCTTCATACAGAACCAGTCACACACTACTGGAAGCGGTCGTACACATCTCACATGTAGTCTTGTTCTACAGATAGCATTCACACACATCAGAGTAGTATTCACACTACCAAAGGCTGGTGAACACCACACACAGAATAGGAGCCTCACACTACTAAGATCACTCACACCTAACACAGAGTTGCAGTTTCAAGCTGATGACAGACCTAACATGCTACAAACACACTATCAGTCACACTATCAGTAGCACGTTTACGTAACTCACACCACCATAAGCACTCTCACACCCCATACAAGCCAGCAAGAAAGTTTGTAGATCTAGCTGACAACAAAGTGCCCATGGAAGAGGAAGTAGCTGACTATGGGCTAGAAGTAGGTGGCTAAATACCGGTCGGAAATGGTTAAATTTGTTAAATTTCAGCGTTACCGACCGGTATTTAGCCATTTAATCAATCAGGAGTTTGTTAAAGCGCGACTACTCACCCGTAAGGGTCTCAAGGCGCTAGGGGTGGGGGGGTGGGGGGGTGCAGGTTCCATTCCATCAAGGAGGGGATCTGTCGAAGAGCCAGGTTTTGAGGTTTCTTGCGAAGATGGGGAGCGATGTTGTCTGTCTGAGGTGGAGCGGAAGGGCGTTCCATGCTTTGGCCGTGAGGAAGGAGAAGGAGCGGCTTCCCGATCTGGTCTTTCTGGTGCGGGGGACCACGGCGTAGGAAAGCTGGGCTGATCGTAGGGTCCTTTGGGGTGCGTGGAATTTGAGTCGGCTGTTCAGGTATGCTGGTCCGGTGCCGTGGAGGGCCTTGTGTGATTTACTGATCGGCCGACACCGAAACACCAAAATACCGAATCAGTAAATAAGGAATCAGTAACAAATCGCTAATGCGATGTACAAAAAATCGGTAATATCGAATTTGTCAAAAATCGGTATTTAAGAATCGTAATTACCACTGATCCAGAGCAGGTGGTAATCAGGTGCAGTGCATAAAAACTAAGCATGGGCGGAAAATCCGTTCCGCTCGTGGATTTTGCGGATTTTCGGTAAATTCGCAGTCTGCGAGATTCGCGAATTTCCCGCAAAATCCGCAAATTCGCACGCAGCGGATTTTCTTTTCCTGGTGATACAATTTTGCGGCGTGCGGCGTTCACTTACCGTCATTCACCGTTTGCTGAGTTGTTTTTCTTGATATTTTGCGAGTGCCGCGCCATTTTGGATCTTGCTGCGGGATCCCGCGGGAGTTTGGCGACCGCGATTACGTCATCGCGGCTTGCCACTTTACACAGCGAGAATTTGTCAACGCGAGTACGCCGTGATTACGTATCGCGTGAGTTCGCAATTGCGAACACGTAGATGCGGCGGGCAGCAACAATCTCGCACTCGCGAAAATACAAAATTAGCAATTCTGCACAAAAAATCCACCAGCAAGCAGCATAAACCTTCTGAAAATGATGATTTTTATCTGAATAACTCCTCAGGTTGACATTTGCCTGCACTTTTTTTGCAAGGAGTCCATTTTGTGGAGGGGGGGTGAGAGGAAGGAAGTGCCCCACAGTCTCCAACTTCCTGTTCCTGTCCAGCAGGCTCCTCCAAGTGCTTTGTCGATCTCCTGGTCACTTTTCATTTGGATCTGGAGCTGGAAGGATTACTTTTTGTGGATGCTGCTGGATATTTGGATTTGAGGCCTTTTTGACTTTCTTTGGATCACTTTTGGATTAGAAATTTCACAAGTAAGTTTGTTTGGGGCATTACAGTTGCTGCAACTACAATTTTGGAATTTTCGATTTTTTGGCTGTTGTTGGGGCCTTTTGCCCAGGGGTACTCAGTGATGGGTGGACTGAGTCTTTCTTTGGGGTCTCTTTAATAAAAACATCATGGAGGGCTTGGATGGCTTGGGATTGTGCTGATTTTTCTGTGATTTTCGTTTTTTTGGGCTGTTGATGTGGCCTTTTCACCAGGGGTAGTGAGTGGTGCATGGGCCTAGTCTTTCTGTGGGGTGTCTTGAATTTAAACATCATGGAGGGCCTGGATGGCATGGGATTGTGCTGATTTTTCTGTGTTTTTCGATTTTTGGGGTGTTCATGGGGACAGGCCTTGTGGGTGGGGGCCATTTTGAGTGCTGCTACAGGCAGGCCCTGGCCATGTGCTGGGAGGCAGGGGGCCATTTTGAATGCAGGCAGTGTTCTTAGGTCTGCAACCATTTTGCCTAGCTTTCAACCTTTATGCCCAGGGGTAGTGAGTGGTGAATGAGCCTAGTCTTTCTGTGGGGAGTCTTGAATTTAAACATCATGGAGGGCTTGGGATTGTGCTGATTTTTCTGTGATTTTCGATTTTTTGTGCTGTTGTTGTGGCCTTTTCACCAGGAGTAGTGAGTGGTGCATGGGCCTAGTCTTTCTGTGGGGTGGCTTGAATTTATACATCATGGAGGGCATGGATGGCATGGGATTGTGCTGATTTTTCTGTGTTTTTCGATTTTTTGGGGTGTTCATGGGGACAAGCCATGTGGGTGGGGGCCATTTTGAGTGCTGCTACAGGCAGGCCCTGGCCATGTGCTGGGAGGCAGGGGGCCATTTTGAATGCAGACAGTGTTCTTAGGTCTGCAACCATTTTGCCTAGCTTCCAACCTTTATGCCCAGGGGTAGTGAGTGGTGCATGAGCCTAGTCTTTCTGTGGGGTGTCTTGAATTTAAACATCATGGAGGGCTTGGGATTGTGCTGATTTTTCTGTGATTTTCGATTTTTTGTGCTGTTGTTGTGGCCTTTTCACCAGGGGTAGTGAGTGGTGCATGGGCCTAGTCTTTCTGTGGGGTGTCTTGAATTTATACATCATGGAGGGCATGGATGGCATGGGATTGTGCTGATTTTTCTGTGTTTTTCGATTTTTTGGGGTGTTCAAAGGGACAGGCCATGTGGGTGGGGGCCATGTTGAGTGCCGCTACAGGCAGGCCCTGGCCATGTGCTGGGAGGCAGGGGGCCATTTTGAATGCAGGCAGTGTTCTTAGGTCTGCAACCATTTTGCCTAGCTTTCAACCTTTATGCCCAGGGGTAGTGAGTGGTGCATGAGCCTAGTCTTTCTGTGGGGTGTCTTGAATTTAAACGTCATGGAGGGCTTGGGATTGTGCTGATTTTTCTGTGATTTTCAATTTTTTGTGCTGTTGTTGTGACCTTTTCACCAGGGGTAGTGAGTTGTGCATGGGCCTAGTCTTTCTGTGGGGTGTCTTGAATTTATACATCATGGAGGGCATGGATGGCATGGGATTGTGCTGATTTTTCTGTGTTTTTCGATTTTTTGGGGTGTTCATGGGGACAGGCCTTGTGGGTGGGGGCCATTTTGAGTGCTGCTACAGGCAGGCCTTGGCCATGTGCTGGGAGGCAGGGGGCCATTTTGAATGCAGGCAGTGTTCTTAGGTCTGCAACCATTTTGCCTAGCTTTCAACCTTTATGCCCAGGGGTAGTGAGTGGTGAATGAGCCTAGTCTTTCTGTGGGGAGTCTTGAATTTAAACATCATGGAGGGCTTGGGATTATGCTGATTTTTCTGTGATTTTCGATTTTTTGTGCTGTTGTTGTGGCCTTTTCACCAGGGGTAGTGAGAGGTGCATGGGCCTAGTCTTTCTGTGGGGTGTCTTGAATTTATACATCATGGATGGCATCAATGGCATGGGATTGTGCTGATTTTTCTGTGTGTTTTTATTTATAGGGGTGTTCATGGGGACAGGCCATGTGGGTGGGGGCCATTTTGAGTGCTGCTACAGGCAGGCCCTGGCCATGTGCTGGGAGGCAGGGGGCCGTTTTGAATGCAGGCAGTGTTCTTAGGTCTGCAACCATTTTGCCTAGCTTTCAACTTTTATGCCCAGGGGTAGTGAGTGGTGCATGAGCCTAGTCTTTCTGTGGGGTGTCTTAAATTTAAACATCATGGAGGGCTTGGGATTGTGCTGATTTTTCTGTGATTTTCTATTTTTTGTGCTGTTGCTGTGGCCTTTTCACCAGGGGTAGTGAGTGGTGCATGGGCCTAGTCTTTCTGTGGGGTGTCTTGAATTTATACATCATGGAGGGCATGGATGGCATGGGATTGTGCTGATTTTTCTGTGTTTTTCGATTTTTTTGGGGTGTTCATGGGGACAAGCCATGTGGGTGGGGGCCATTTTGAGTGCTGCTACAGGCAGGCCCTGGCCATGTGCTGGGAGGCAGGGGGCCATTTTGAATGCAGGCAGTGTTCTTAGGTCTGCAACCATTTTGCCTAGCTTTCAACCTTTATGGGGTAGTGAGTGGTGCATGAGCCTAGTCTTTCTGTGGGGTGTCTTGAATTTAAACATCATGGAGGGCTTGGGATTGTGCTGATTTTTCTGTGATTTTTGATTTTTTGTGCTGTTGTTGTGACCTTTTCACCAGGGGTAGTGAGTTGTGCATGGGCCTAGTCTTTCTGTGGGGTGTCTTGAATTTATACATCATGGAGGGCATGGATGGTATGGGATTGTGCTGATTTTTCTGTGTTTTTCGATTTTTTGGGGTGTTCATGGGGACAGGCCATGTGGGTGGGGGCCATTTTGAGTGCTGCTACAGACAGGCCCTGGCCATGTGCTGGGAGGCAGGGGGCCATTTTGAAAGCAGGCAGTGTTCTTAGGTCTGCAACCATTTTGCCTAGCTTTCAACCTTTATGCCCAAAGGTAGTGAGTAGTGCATGGGCCTAGTCTTTCTGTGGGGTGTCTTGAATTTAAACATCATGGAGGGCTTGGGATCGTGCTGATTTTTCTGTGATTTTCGATTTTTTAGGGTGTATAACTGAACTGATGTTCCTCTGTCTTCCATTGCTTTTAGGTGCACAAGACTCAAGAGAACCACCAGTGCCAGGAAGAAGTCCTGCAGCGGTGTGTGTGTGCAGCATAACGTCACGTGACATCACGTCTGGACAGAGACAACTCTGCAACTCGTGCAACTGCGGCCTGCTGTTCTGACCTCTGAAGAAGATGGCCCCAAAAAAAGTTCCCCGTAGCTCCTCTAGCAAGAAAGTTGCCAGTAAGGAGCTGAAGAAGCAAGTTACCAAGGAGACTGGTGTGCCGCCCGCCCCATTTTTTGGGAGTAAAAAAAAAAGTATGCCTGCAGCAGCAGCGGGATCTGCTGGGGACCAAGCAGGGAGCACCACCCCCGCTCCATTGGGCTCAGTGCCACCACCACCACGCCAACTTAAGTCCAAGCCCTTGAGTGCTTTAGAGGCAGCCAGTCTAGTTGTTCAATCACCATCGACCAGTGATGTTGGCTCATCGCAAGAAAGTAGCAGCATCCCTCAATCAACACAGGTTGTTGTAACTCATCTGACGAGTGTTGAACAACCACAGCCGCAACAACAACCACATGTGCAAGTACAAGCCCAAGTACAAGTGGAAGGACAGGCAGCACAAGGAGATGCCAAGCAGAGGTGCATGGAGGGTCACAAGTGCCCACAATTGTTGTTCCTCCTGAAGTAGGGGCACATCAGGAAATCGACAATCAAGGCGAGGTATCATTTGAGGAAGCCACTCCTCCTGATGATCATTCATTATCTTCCACACCCCTAGCAAGGAAGAGATCAAGGGTGGTGTCTACATCTTCTTCAAGCACACCTCCTTCTGATGATATGGATCAAAATTGGGAACCAGCTCCACTGACGTCTGAGAGTGAGGCACACCATGATCTGACAAAGGTAGTTAAGCGTAAAAGGATGCGCGCCCAAAGTCTCATAGTTATGGAGTGTGATGAGGCTCAATAAGAAGTGGAGGATACTGCTGCTGATGAAGACTCTCACGACGACGACCCAGTCATCATAAAGGTCACTGAGCCCCAGCGGGCATGACGCAAACAGACATTTTGACCCTAGCCTGAGAGCTGCTGAGCGTGATGATGATGTTGTCGACGACGAGGCAATGGAAACACCACAATCATTGGAGTTAACTAGTACACCAACACGTACCGCTTCCATATTTCTTCCTCGCCAGAAGGGACCTCCATCCACCTCGACCTCAATTAGTGGTGGTGAAAGTGCACAACGTACTAAAGTTCGGCAATCCACATCCTCCACTTCATCTGGCATTAGCAGCATGACCACCAGCACCAGTATAGCCGCCTCCTCCAGCCCCCACAGACAATTCAAGTCCCCAGTTTGGGACTTCTTTAGTGTTTGCCCAAAAAGGGAAAACTTCGCCATTTGTAGCATTTGTAAGCATGCAGTTAGTCGTGGTAAGTTTGGTACCAACTATGGTACCGGAGGCCAGAGAGGTCATCTTAGGAGACACCACGCTGTCCAATGGTTTGCGCACCTAAAGGAGATCAAGGAAGCCCGAATTGCAAGTCAAGAAAACGTTGATGTTTCATCTGATGATGACGAGGAGGAAGAAGACGTGTCAAACACTTCACTTACACCCAGTACCCCTGTCAGCAGCACACCCCATGTGAGCCACACTAAGAGTGTGGGAGAGAGTGAGACACCAATGCGAAAAAGTTCATCAGCGAGCGTAACTGGTTCAAAGAAGTCATCATCATCCTGTAAATGCTTGGTCCAGGGCAACATTAGAACCATGTTGTTTTCAGAAGCGCCATATGAACGCAACCACACTCTGACGCGTCTGTATAACACTAAGCTGGCTAAAATGCTAGCTCTGGACCTTCTCCCTTTTTCTTTTGTAGAAGGGATTGGTTTTCTAGAATTAGTGGCAGCGCTCTGCCCTAAATGGAAGGTTCCTAGCCGGTTCTATTTTGCCAGAGTTGCGGTTCCAGCACTACATAAAGATGTGCTGGAGGTGATTGGGGCAGCTTTGCAGAAGAGTGCTGTTCACATTATACATCTGACAACAGACATGTGGACCAGTGGCGCAGGCACTAATTACATGTGCATCACTGCACACTGGGTCTCTTTTTCAGGGGTTAAAGCAAAGCTAAACGCAGGTGTTGACCCGGACCAAGTTTTTAAAGCTGCTTGGAAACATGCAACACTAGCCATGTTTGGCTTGGAGAAACGTCATACAGCAGAAAACATTTTGAATGAGTTTAACACAAAAGTCGTTCACTGGCTGTCCCCCAAAAAACGCCAGATTGGTTATGTTTCCACGGGTAATGGCGCCAATGTAGTTAGCGGCCATGGAGCTGGGTCACTATTTCAGAGTGCCGTGTTTGGCGCACTGTATAAACCTGGTTGTTAAAAAATTCTTGAGTGATGAAGACAGTCCAGCGTGCGAGTTAGTGGCCACCTGCCGAAGAATGTGCAACCATTTCAGCCATTCTTTTAAGGCCCGGAAGCATCTGAGGAGCCTGCTACATGAACGTCGAATGCCAGTGAAAGCACTCATCCAGTAGGTGCCAACACGTTGGAACTCAACCTTCTACATGCTTGAGAGTCTGTATGAGCAGTATACGGTACTCGATCACTATTTCTTAACACTGGGTACAGCTCAGAAGGACCTGAGGATAGATGCGGTGCAATGGGACCTAGTTAAAAGTCTGACAGACATGCTTCATCCTTTTGAGGTCTTCACGCGTGCAGTCAGCAAGGAGGACTGTAATTTGGGAAAAGCTATCCCATTGTTGTACATGCTGGAGCACCAACTGAAGGCCATGTCTTCTGTGTTTCAAAAAGATGAAAAAAACCAAGATCCTTTTGTTTTGGTGGAGAAATTATTAGAGCGCCTACGTGGTGATGAACGTCTTAAAATGATCCACTCAGAACAGCATTGCATTTGTGCTACTATTCTGGATCCACGCTACAAAAAGGCGCTGGCAGGCCGAGCATTCTTTCCTATTGCTGATGAAGATGTTACAAAGTACAAACGTTGGCTAGCCTTGTCAGCCAAGAGGTTTGAAAGAGAACGGCAGCACATTGAAGGAAAAGGCAGTACATCAGCATCAGCAGGCCATCCCCAGACAAAACAATCCACTTCTGCACCTGTGGCTGTGGCACAAGTGACCTCTCAGCCGTTAAAGACACCGGCAACCGGATCATCTGCACCAGACATAACAGTAACATTGGATGCAGAAGAGGATTGGCTAACTCGGCTTGGGTTTGGTTTTCAAAAGGTCACAGCAAAAAGTAAGCAAAGTGGAGGTACCTTGGAGGACCTTGAGTCGATGGTGCAGGACTATCTGAATGACTCAACAGAGGTCTATGTTAATGCTGACCCATTGGCGTATTGGCATGGGAAAAAAGAATTGTGGCCACAGCTCTCCAACCTGGCTATAAACTATTTGTCTTGCCCACTCGCAAGCGTGTCTTCTGAACGTGTTTTCAGTGCTGCTGGTGGCATTGTAACTCCCAAACGGAGCCGCCTCTCGCCCAAAAATGTGGAGAGGTTAACAATGATCAAGATGAATCAGCACCTCATACCATCAGATTACAAAGTACGAGAAAGTACGCTGCATGAAGACGAGGAGGACAGCAACGTAGATGAGGGAATTTGTTCTCTGTTCGGTGACAGTGATCTCACCCTGCCTGAATTCGCAGAGTATGATGACGAACTCTTATTTTTATTCCCTGACACCGAGCCCTGAAAATGAGACAATGAATCAATAACTTTCTTTTTCGTCCTTATTCACTTTTATTCCTGTGTGTCTGTCTTTCTTTGTTTTGCACAGTTAATTTAATTCAAACTTTAATCACCTAATCACAAAAACAAGCCCATCAGCAGAACTGTCTTCACTTGTTTGCTTATTGATTTGAAGGTGCCGCAGTGTGCATTCCTCAGGTTCACAAGTTCAGAAGAACAGCTCCTCTATCCTCCTCCTCCAGACTCCTATTTCCCTCAAAGCAGAGGGCTGGATTACGCCCAATGAAGAAAGACACAGCACTTGTGGGGGTGTTCTACTTCTTTGCGGGTGAGTTGACGGCTCTGGGGTCATTGCTGGGAAGCTCTAATACCGGATACAAGTGGTTTGGACCAAATCGGAGGTTGAATTTTTTTTGCGTTTTTGCTGACTTGCTTGCCTTTGAGGTGCTCTTTAGGGGGTTCCGGGTGTTTGTGGGTGAGTTTTGGGGTCTGGGAGCACTGCTGGGACAGTCTAGTCTTGATTGCATTTTCTTTTCAGGAAATCCGTGGTGGAAAACGGGAGTTATGACCTAGCTGCACAGCGCGTTTGGACCGAAGGCCGAGAAATATTGTAAGTATGAGATTTTCCTTTTTGGCTGTTTGGGGGCGTTGTGCTTTTTTGCGGGTGGGTCTTGGGGCATTCTTGGGAAGGTCTAATACCGGATAGAAGTGGTTTGGACAAAATCCATGCAGAATTTGTTTTGCTATTTCTGACATTTTGCTCAATGTAGCGTGTTCGGGGGTCTGTTTGGGGGGCTTCCTGGTGTTTGTGGGTGGGTTTCGGGGTCTGGGAGCACTGCTTGCTATGGATACTTTAGATTGCAAGAGGTTTGAAGCAAATCCATGGTAGCAGAGGGGAGTTAGGGTCTAGCTGCAGAGCGCGCGCGGAGTGATTTTGGAAATTGGCAAGAAAATGACTAAGTCCCCATTTTTGTACTTTTGCTTTTTGGCTGTTTGGGGGTCTTCTACTAGTTTTCGCCTGGGTTGACGGCTCTGGGGCCATTGCTGGGAAGCTCTAATACAGGATACAAGTGCTTTGGACCAAATCGGAGGCGGAATTTATTTGCGTTTTTGCTGACTTGCTTACCTTTGAGGTGCTCTTTCGGGGGGTTCCGGGTGTTTGTGGGTGAGTTTTGGGGTCTGGGAGCACTGCTGGGACAGTCTAATCTTGATTGCATTTGCTTTTCAGGAAATCCGTGGTGGAAAACGGGAGTTATGACCTAGCTGCACAGCGCGTTTGGACAGAAGGCCGAGAAATATTGCAAGTATGAGATTTTCCTTTTTGGCTGTTTGGGGGTGTTGTGCTTTTTTGCGGGTGGGTTGGCGGGTCTTGGGGCATTCCTGGGAAGGTCTAATACCGGATAGAAGTGGTTTGGACAAAATCCATGCAGAATTTTTTTTTGCTATTTCTGACATTTTGCTCAAGTAGCGTTTTCGGGTGCCTGTTTGGGGGGCTTCCTGGTGTTTGTGGGTGGGTTTTGGGGTCTGGGAGCACTGCTGGCTATGGGTACTTTAGATTGCAAGAGGTTTGAAGCAAATCCATGGTGGCAGAGGGGAGTTAGGGCCTAGCTGCAGAGCGCGCGCGGAGTGATTTTGGAAATTGGCAAGAAAATGACTAAGTCCCCATTTTTGTACTTTTGCTTTTTGGCTGTTTGGGGGTCTTCTACTAGTTTTTGCCTGGGTTGACGGCTCTGGGGCCATTGCTGGGAAGCTCTAATACCGGATACAAGTGGTTTGGACCAAATCGGAGGCGAAATTATTTTTGCATTTTTGCTGACTTGCTTGCCTTTGAGGTGCTCTTTGGGGGGGTTCCGGGTGTTTGTGGGTGAGTTTTGGGGTCTGGGAGCACTGCTGGGACAGTCTAATCTTGATTACATTTGCTTTTCAGGAAATCCGTGGTGGAAAACGGGATTTATGACCTAGCTGCACAGCGCGTTTGGACCGAAGGCAGAGAAATATTGTAAGTATGAGATTTTCCTTTTTGGCTGTTTGGGGGTGTTGTGCTTTTTTGCGGGTGGGTTGGCGGGTCTTGGGGCATTCATGGGAAGGTCTAATACTGGATAGAAGTGGTTTGGACAAAATCCATAAGGAAAAGCCTTTTGGCACTTTTTGTAACTTAGGGTTCGTTAGGGTTAGCCCTAGCAGCAGGAAAAATATGTGTTTCGGGTGTTCTAGATTTTTGCAACTGAGTTCTGGGGTCTTAGAGCACTCATGAGAATGTGTAATTTTGGTTGCAAGTCATTTGAAGAAAATCCATGGTGGGAAAGGGGGGATTTGGCATAGTTAGAGAAAGCCTTTGCCACTATTCTTAACTCAGGGCTCGTTAGGGTTAGCAGTATTTCTATTGCATGTGTTTGGGTGGGGGGGTTTTCGAGTCTTGGAGCGATGCTGGCTATGGATACTTTTGCCTGCTTGCAAGTGGTTTGAATACAATCCACGGTCGGTAATGGGTATTTGGGCCTACTTTTACTTTCAAAGTACGTTTTGTCACCAGTTTTCTGCTAGGCCCCGTTTTCTGAGATCTGATTGGGGGTCTTCTACATTTTTGCGACTGGCTTTAGTAAGGGTCTGGGTGGGAGCACTGCTGGGAAGGTCTAATTTTGTTGTAAAACACAGTTTACAGTACACCTAGCTTGAGGGGAAAGATCCGCTAAATTAATTTGCCCATACTTATTTATCCTTCAAAAGGAGACTCAGACAGAGTACGCACTTTCAAAAATATTGTACTGTCTATTAGGAAACTCAAAGTGTGACTTTTTGCACTACACAGCGTACATACCTTATATTTATTTATCAGTGGTGTTGTAATATCACTTCCTGTTTTTTGTTCAATAATTACAGGCCGGTTTTCAGTCTGTGCAATGGGGAAAAAAGGATGGAGTCAGGCTTCACATTAGCGAGCCGCAATTCAGCATCCGCCAGGCAGGCAGTGGACAGGGAGTCTTCTGGTCACCAACATTGCTGGACGAAGCGTCAGCTGGAATGGAGGAGTGCCGCTAATAAGAGGAATTGTTTGCTGCATGCAACTTACTTACCAAATTCAACAGGACAACTACAACAACATACAGATACAGTATCCATTGTTTTCTTCTATGAGTGTGACTGCATTTCTTGGATCTCTCTCTGCTTCTAAATTGATCCCTACAGCCATTCTATAGGTTTTACTTCGGCTATTTTTTAAACCTAATTTAATGTAAGAAGTGTTTCTCTGAGTGCAGAGATAGGCAAGTTAAAACGCTGCAGCCCTGTACTGTCGCATTCTGTCATTCACGGTTGTCGAAAGTACTACTTACTTTTCAGTAACAATGCATGCAGTAGTGCATGCACTTCCATTTTTGTCACTTAAAAGATTTATGGTTAGCTTTGTACCCAAATATTTCTTTATCTTCAATTATTGTTTGTCCATGCTGTGCTTTTTTTTCTTCTCTCAACAAAACCTACCCAAAAAGAAACCCCCATTCCCATCCATTTTCCAAACCCTAACCCTCTTCCCCCGGGCTGTGTGGTTTTGATTGATGTGTGACTAAATGACATCAATAATTCCACGCACTTGCTGGGGAGGATAAGGTCATAGCAACAGGCTGGTGAAGGAATCCGAGGATATATTCTAGACTTACTCAGCTTCAGTACTATTTCTTGTAGTAGTAGCCAATGCCAAACAAATTCAACGCAAGCACTAGTTATACTTTCAATACTTTACCATTTGTTAGGCTACATTGTGGCACTGTTCTAGTGTACTGTCAGCTGCTATATTCTCTATCGTACCTTTCTAATGCTACGGTAAGGACAAACAAGGTTTCATTTTCTTTTTTTTCAGATGCTGCAACTGCTGCTGTGTAACACCACTAGTACCAACGCAATGATGACATTTCATCCACCCAGGATTGCCATATCGCCATTTGACGTGCAGCCAGCCCTGTGCCTAGCCCTATTTCCAAACACTAATTACAGGTAAGATAAGCATTTGGGGGGAGGAAGTATAATGGAGTATTAGGAGAGACGAGAGACTGACGCTAGTACTTGTAAAGTACTAGGACTATTGAATTCACTTACTCTGTGAGAGGCACTTAGTTTTGAAAACATTTGGGCAATTAATTACACAACTTAAATCAAGATGCCACTTAAGTGTCACCAAAACAAAGTTACTGTTAAACCCCCACCCACCAGCCTCAAAAGCAGTAAAAAAAACATGTATGCTAAAATAGAGTTTAAAGTATATTTATATCCCTGACAAAAATAATCTCCCACAAGACCCAACCCACCTCCACTCCCTAACCCCAACGAATGTCCGTGAAAAGTCCAAAAAAGTGAAAAAAACCAACTCCCAATTCCCACCCCCCAGAAGTCTTTAAAAAAGGGGCAAGGGACAGTCTCCTCCTACTGCTGGCTGCTGCTGTTGAATTTACGGGCCAGGTCGGAATGCTCCTTGCGGAGGGTCTCGAGCAGGGTTTTGGTGTTGAGCAGCTCCTGCTCGAGGTAGGAAACCCTCAGGGAAAGGCGGTGCATATGTTTCTTCCAACTGCTGTGGGGGACAGCTGATTTCTTCGCTCGGCGGTGGTGGGTGGCTGCGGTACCCCGGCTCCGTACCGCTGGAGACCTGCGCCGTCTGGGTGACCCAGGGAGCGCGGAGGAGGATGCAGCAGTCCCTGTAGATGTAGTGGTAGATTGCGTGTCCCCCTCCTCCTGGGCCACCAGCCGCCGATATTCAGCGACAGTGGCCTTCAGCCTCCGTTGCCGGGCCCATGTAGCCAGCTCCTTCCGGCTTGGTTTGGAAGGAGCATCTATATGAAGAAAGAAAGACATAGTCTGTAACCAATGCTCTTTAAGATTAACAAAAAATGATTCAGCAGAAAATTGTGTCACAGTAGAACTAGCAACTTGCAAGTGCAGTACATAACTATTGTGGCCAGTATCTATCTAACCTCCCACTTCTTCACCCTTGCTCTAACATTAGTGGGAGTTTAAGGAATCAATTCTACGAGCACTATGGACTCACTCCATTAGAGTCGACTATGACAGTACACTAGTCTTATTCTTCTTCTTCTCTCTTGTTTAGCAGAATTGGTACGTTAACTTCTGCAAGCCGGCATCATGCCAGCGCAGTCAACTTGCACCCGAGGAAAACAGCCGCCCGCCATGATGAGTGAGACAGACTTGCGTTACTGTACCAGTCCAGTACATACAGGTGGTGATGCTGTTACTTTTCTATTACAGGTGGCACTGAGAATACACTGTTACAAGGGCTACTGCTTAATTAATTTAAGTTTCACCCTACAGTGCCAATGAATACTAGAAAAGGAAAATGAAGAAGATAAATAATCTGATTATCTATCACTGCACATGGTATGTGTTTACTTACATATGGGATGACTTTAGGTGCTTTGCTTTTTATTGAGTGAACAGTGATACATCCACACATGAATGACCGAGTTCTACTAAACTTATTAACAGAGGTAGTGAGTGGCCATCGTAATAGCCGGATTTATGCTGTGCTTGCAATACAAACTACTGCTACTAAGCATGGTAGTATTCGGACAAAATTACAACTTCTTTTCCTTGCCTTTCCTACACTGGGACGGACGTACGGGTGCGGTGTTACATGCTCTTCAAAGTAACACTTAGTTCATCCAGTGACCGTTCACTCTCTCTAGATACACATATGCTATCTAAGAGTCAGATAGTACCATGATCCAGGCATCCATCCATTCAAACTATGGGGCAGATTAGGATTGTGGATTTCCCGCATCCTCCGGGCCGGCGGTGGGTTCCAGGATGCAGAAAATCCGCAGCGGACTGAAAAAGATCCCCGCCAGATTAGGATGGCTGGGGGATCGTTTTTCAGTCCGCAGCTTTTCCGCCACGGTCGCCTCTCGTCCGTGGCGGAAAAGCACTAACATGGCTGGCAGTGTCTATTAGACACTGCCAGCCATATTAGGATGTCTGGAGGAACACATGCCTTTACACGGCGGCATTTCGGACGTGCAAAGGCATACGGATTTTTGTTTTGGGCCCGTTGCAGGCCCCCAGAGGTGAAGGGGGGGTGGGGGGTGCACATGGGGGGTACCTATGGTACCCCCCTGCATTTGCCTGCACAAAGCGGCAGGCACCACGCGGTGCCTGCCGCTTTGTGCATGCAAATGCACAACTTACATTTTTATCATTGCGGTGGGTGCTGCTTCAAGCAGCACCTGCCGCAATGATAAAAATACAGGGTGTGACCGCCAGGGTGGCGGTCACATGCTAATTACCACGGAGGGACCGCCACTGCACCTGCGGACGGTCCCTCCTACTCTATGGTGGCGGACGGACTCAGGTCCGTCCGCCAGCATAATAGGCCCCTAAATGTCAATCATTCTTCTTCATGTCTCTCATCTGGACAAACCTTACATTTTCTCACGGGGAGCAGCACACTATGCAGTCTGCAATCTCAATAAGTAAGGAATATAAGAGCTTACCACTGCCCGCCACTACTGTGGCAACCCGCACAGCAGTTTGGTCTGGCTCCGGCACTTGCACCGCCTCCTCCCCAGAGCTTCCCTCCTCCACCTCCGCGCTGGGCCCAGCACCAGATGTTCCACCTACAAAGTACATTTAAGAATGTTAGATGTCATAGACATACACCACTCACTAGCATTTTGTCTAGGAATGAAGAAATGTGAATACAGAAACCAATCTAATAATTTGTGACTGTCTACTCTAAAGTAAAATTTTCCATTGAAGGGTCTGGTCTTGCTGCACTTTTTGGCACAACTGATGAATGCTTGCTTTTTAACACCCACCATTTTTCAGACAGAAGCTTCACTTCTAAGAAAAAATCATCATCATCACCACTAGGACAGAGGGACCAACGATTCATCACCAAAAAGAAAAATTAAAGTTCAAACCAGGTGAGGGCTCGGCTCGCCCACAATAAATGTGTGAAATAAATAACTATTAGCACTTTTCCATTTTTAATCAACCGTTTCTGTTTTATGACAAGCTTGATTTTAATAAATATTTTTACTTTTAATAAAGCTTTAAAACTTAAATAAACAGTGTGGTTTTTGGTCATGAGTGAATGAGCAAAAGGTTTTGCAATTTGCAAGCATGAGCCCGTGCCTCTGACACTTCTGGACTCTGACTCCGTACTCTTGTCCTGCATTGGATAATAATCATCATTGGGGATCAGTCATCGATGAATTTGGGAGCTAAATGACTCTGCCACACTATCTAGTCAGTAAGGAGATTGGGAGTTCTTCAAAGTCTGATATCACTGAGGTATGTGGAAAGTCTACCTGCGCCTATTATAATTGATAAACAATGCACTATTTAGTGTCCATAGTTCTGTTTGTGCAGATTTGTCCCTGCAACAGTAGTAGAATGGATTGTCCTCCTATCCAAACAAAAAGTAAAGTAGTATCTTATTCAATCTTGGTGGTCATTCACCTTTTTATTGTTGGCAATTGTCAAAGCATAAACATTTAGAAGACTTGAAAAGACATTATGGACAATCCCAGAGGACTGCACTCAGTGCATAGAGCTATTGCTGACTAGAATGGGAGTCCAATGGAATTGCCAAATGTGCACTCTTACTTAGCTACACAGACAGACTAATAAGAATAATCTAGTAATACCACAGGGAGTCATAGTCGAGGCAGGATAAGAATTTAGATACAGTCTACAAGAAGATCAAAGACGATTTAGAAAAAATCTAATGAGGAACGCTAGGAAAAAATAGGTACTCTATATTAAAATTAAAACTTACCGGGGCCAGCAAAGGAGCCCTCACCTGACCGATCCTGTTCAGCAGCAGCAGCAGCTTCCTCCAATGCCATCTTGCCCCTGGGGGGAGCTGATGTACAACATGAAAGAAATAAAGACCAGAAAACATGGATGAGATTTGTCAACCAAATCAAACATTTCAAAAGAACAATAACAAAATATTTTGGCGAAATAGCAAATAGACAACTATTCCTCGGGATATATTGACCTATCTCATGTGGTCTACTACGTTATTAGTATTGCTTGATTTGCGGACCGTCGACTTTGAAAGTTCTTATGTAACTCAATAAACAAAGTACTAAAAAGGTTTGACTAGGACTGGCAGGCAGCAGTCCGCAGCACACGAAGTGACAGACAAAGTCCATCGTGATTGCAGATCAGCGACAACACTAAAGTTTCCTACTACATTAACCAGTCATTAAAATACTCAAACTATCTATCCACCACCACTATTTCTTCTTATCGCCATGTGTACAAAGGAAGGACTGGACTTGAGTCTGTAGGGGCTGATTTTGAAGCCCCTTGCGGCTCTTTTGCTCCATTGTTGCGTGACTTTTGTGACGCAGCGGCAGAACAAAAGAGGCGCCATGGTGCGGCGTATATTAACAACGTGATGCATATGGGAGATGCATCATGTTGTAAAGCCCTGCGCCATCAGGGGGCGTTCCGGCACAAGGGAGGGCGTTCCTGCGCAGGAACGCATCCTAAAAGTGGCTGAGGGAAATCTACAAGATTTCAATCAGTCACTTTGAGGACAATGATGCGTGACTTAAACCCTGCGCCTGCTTGAAGCAGACGTACGGCTTGAAGCAGCATGGGGAGATAGGGCACCCCAGAGCATTGCTGGAGCTGCGCCATCGTTGCAATGCGCCGCCTTTACGGCACAGATGCGTAACGCTTTGGTGATGTTTTGGGCCCATCGTGCGCCGCATTGTAAATAAAGCGCACCATGGGTGGTGGTGGCGTGGCGCACAATTACTGGCGCATCTCTGCTACTTTGCAGGGATGCGCCGGTAATTAAAAATCTGACCCTTAGTGTCTAGCATTAGGCAGTTCTTTAAACTACACTCATGCATAATTTCACAGGCCAATGAAATGAGCACAAAATTGAAAACAAATAAGCATAGTAGCAGCGCTACTGAGAAGGAGAGCAATGCACCTGAAATGCACAGAAGATTACCTACAATGTAATCAGCAGCATTATTGCTCTTGGTAAAAAACAAAAATTTGCAAGATAATAACACACAGAGCAGGAGAAAACATAGTAAAGAAATAGCTACTACTACTCACCAAGCCCGGGGATCTCAAGGCCGAGCAGGTCGAGCAGATCGCGTTCCCGGTCCAGGACATCCGTCCAGCGGTGGGTGGCCTGGTTGTAGGTGCGCCGGACCCGAGAGTGGTGGTACATGGCCCGGTACACCTTCTCCCACCGCTTCCGGCGCTCCTGGATCCCGTACCCGCTAGCGATCCTGCCGCCTGCCATGATGGTCCTGGGGAGGCGGTGCTGAACATAAAAAATTAGTGCGGCCACCTCCTCCGGGCTGAAGATCTCCCGGGGTGCGACCTGCTCCCCCCTCAAACACCCGCACGGGAGCCGGGCACGGGGTGCGGGACCCTTCCCCTTCTCGGGATGCTTCCCGGCTCCCTTCACCATGGTCTGGGCAGAAAGGAAGCTAAATAATAAAGAAAATAGAATAGGGAAGAGAAGAAAAGAAAAGAGCTTAAAAAAGTAGTTTAAAATTAACCAAAAGTAGCAGAAAACACAAAAATATAGAGCTAGAAAAATAGAGAGATAGATAATAAGTATAATAGATAAAAAAAAACTTCAAACAAGCAAAGGATGGCAGAGATACAGAGAGGATACAAAAAGCATGCCCAGAACCGTAGCAATGAATGAGAAACAAGATGGCCACGCCCGTTCACGACTGCGCGGGTAAGTTCGCGCAAGATTTTCCTCGCGAACACACGCGAAATTGTACTAGCGAGCCGCACACTTTGCAAGATTACACATCGCGCCCGGAAACGGAAATACGTCATGCAAACAAGATGGCCGCGCCCTTGAACGACCGCGAGGGTAACTGCGCGCCGTTGCGCTACAAGCGGCTCGCTAAAACGCACAAAACCTTGCGAACTAACACGCCGCAAAAAAACAAATCGCATATTCGCACAAATTCGCGGCTTCCGAATCCGATCTTGCGCAAGTTCGCGCCCCGCGAATCCCGCGAAATTGCAGAAAAACGAGTTTTGCAAAACTGAAAGCACTCAGCAGGTGCAAGAGTTCAAATTCATCATTAGTAACCATTCCCTGTAGTGCTTCCTGACTGGGGCCCCTCCAGAGTTCAGTTGCTGGATGCAACAATTGTATGACCTTGCTCTAACCCTCACAGCAGGCTCATAGAATAGCTACAAGTAGGCCACAAAGGTCCTGGAAAAAAAATTGCACTGCAACAGAAAGCAAATTACTGATAAGGAAGCAGGTGCCAGACCTGGAATTTTAAAACCGTGACACATTAATAAACCAACCCCAAATTAATTCATGTCAGTTGAAGCAGGGCAGGTGTGCTTGCTTTTCCCCCCCATAATCTACAGTGATGATGAACCAGAGGGTGGCATTGATGTACCAGAGGGTGGCATGGGTGAAACATAGGGTGGCAGTGGTGAAACAGAGGGTGCTGGGAACCTGTGATGATGAACCAGACGTAGAAACAACATAGTCGCGACCGTTGCGAGCCGACAAGTAAGTTCGCAATTGCGAACTGGTACCAAACCCTTGCGAACTGGCAGAAACCCTTGCGAACACACAAAAAAGAAATCGCGAGAATTCGCGGATTTTGAGGATTGCGAGTTCGCAAATTCGCAAAATTCGCGAACGCCAGATTCGCAAAATTCGCCAATGCTTAATAAAAACAGCCCCAAAATGCAACAATGTGAACGCAAGGCAGCTACGTTTGTGAGCAGCAGTACTGAGGGTTTGGAGACGGGAAGAGCGCAGCCGCAGCCCGTGGAGAGAGTTCTGGTAGGGCAAAAAGGCGGGGCGGGGGAGGGGCAGGGTGAGGGGTGCTAAAAACTGGTATATGTATTATTGGAGGTAAGTAAACAATTTAATTATTAAAACGAATTTCGTAGCGCAGGCTGCACCGCATTTTGTGATGCAGGGCGTGCCGCGAAATTCGTTTTATTAATTAAATTGTTTACTTACCTCCAATTATCCATATTCCGGTTTTTAGCACCCCCACCCTGCCCCTCCCCCGCCCTGCCTTTCTGCCCCACCGGAACCGCCTCCACGGGCCGTGGCTGGAAGAGCATATGTACAGACTGCGTGTCACACTGTTCCAATTGACTGAGGCAGAAATTCATGATAGGTACAAGCTATACCCACAAACCATCATTGACCTGATACGGGACCTGCACCCATACCTGGAGCATCAGACACCAAGGGCGCATGGCATACCAACACATGTGCAGGTGCTCTGTAGCCTGCACCTACTAGCATCAGGAAGTTACCAGGGTATGATAGATGCGGCAGGTAGTGTGTCACAGAGTTGCCTGTCCGATTTCTTCAACTCCTTTTTGAATGCCATGATGCAGAGAATGCATCAGTACATACGCTTCCCCAGCACACAGGCAGAACTGCAGAAGACAAAGCTGGATTTCTACCAAAAGGCAATGTTCCCACATGTAATAGGGTGCATTGACGGGACTCACATACCAATCTGCCCACCTGCAGCTACAGAATACATCTACCGCAACCGCAAATCCACTCATTCCATCAACATGCAGGTGATATGTGATGCAGACTACATAATTACTGACATTGTGTCCAAATTTCCAGGGAGTACCCATGACTCCTACATATTCAGGAACAGTGGGATCTATACACTCTGGCTGCTGGTGAATTCGGAGAAGGATACCTGCTAGGTAAATCAATGTGACACACCCTGATGTATACCTTGGATGAATGTATTGGTGACTCAAATTAATGGCACTTTCTTTCCCATTTAGGTGACAGTGCATATGCCGTGCGGTCATTTATCCTAACACCATACCTCAATCCATCCACCCCAAGTGAGAGGAGATACAATGTGGCACATAAAAGCACGTGCAACATTGTGGAACGCACCTTTGGACTACTAAAAAGGAGGTTCCGTTGCCTCCACAAAAGTGGAGATGCTCGTCAGTACCACCCCATCATCTGCTGCAAAATCATAGCAACATGTGCAATGCTGCATAACCTTGCCACAAAGAAAGGAACAGCAGTGGAACTAACTGACTCTGAGGACGAGGGTGAGGACTGTCCACAGCCAGAGCACAGCGCAGCAGGTGTGGCAGCAGCACCGGATGCGAGACACAGACGGGCTGAGATAACACGCAACTATTTCTGAGTGAGTAAGGAGACATACCCAGTTACTGTGTTTGAGTGATGGTGTTTAATGATCAGAGCACACCATCAAGATCAAAAACAATGTCCATACAAACATGGGCTACATCACCCATTTCAGTACAACCATATCATGGCTAGCTCTACTTCTTGCGCCCACGTGCTGCACTGCCACGTTCCTTTGCCCCATTGTCCACACTGTCAGTCTTTCCAGGGGCAGCCCTGTGGCGTTCGCTGTGCCTCCTGGTCTGGTTTGGGAGAGGGTGTAATGCTACTATGGCTAGTAGCCTCCTCACTTTCCCCCCATCAGCTGTAGTGGTCACCTTGTCATTTTGGAGCAGTTCAAGTGCAGTGGTCACTGTGACCAGCCGCCTAGCCACATACTGACTGCAGTGTGCCATCTCCTCCTGCATGGCTATTGAGCGTCTGCACATGAGAGAGGTTGCAGTGGACAGGCGGTTCACTTGGTGTCATTATCCAGTTCCTGCCTCTCCCTGCGCCTAGACAGACGGTCCTTCTCTAACTTGCTGCAGAGCAGCCTCACAGCGTCAGCAACGTCACTCACGCCCTCAGCCATGGTGATGTTCATGGCACTGATGCCCTTGTCAATGCGATGCATGTGTGCATTCATGTGTGCCATCTCCCACTGCACTGACCTGATTGCTCTCCCTTGCAGGCACTGGACCTTCAGCATGTTAACTTCCAGCCCAGCAAAAACACTGTCATCTTCGCCCTGGAAGTGAGGACTGGCTGCACTTGCTCTGCGGCATCTGGAGGATGTATGGGCTCACTCTGTTGTGGACTGCGATCCTGCCCTGTTGCCATCCTCAGCCACTGAAGACTCTTAGCCCCCTGTGCTGTCCTCCTCGACACCTCCATCTGCTGGACAGTGGCTACTGCATGCCTCCTGCCTGATGGTGGTGGTGGCGTTGATTGTAGCAGTGGTGATGGTGGTGGCGTTGATGGTAGCTGTGGTGATGGTGGTGGTGGTGGCGTTGATGGTGGTGGGGTGGTGTGCCCTGCAGGCCACTGGTCCTCCTCCTCTTGTCTCCTCTCTGGCTTGGGTGCCTTTCCGTGGCTCCCCTCTGCTGCACTGCGAGATGGCTCGCCTGTGAAGACAGAATGTAGATATGCTCACTTATCTGGCAGTATTTGGATTGTAATAAATGTCATGCCTTCCAATCACACTGACTGTCCTCTGCTTGCTAATTGCTAATTAGTGTCACATGCCTCTGGGTTTGCTGGACTGACATGTGTTACCTCTGACTACATCTCCCATAATGCATTGCAGGTTATGAGTAAAACATGTACTGGAGTGGGAGTCCCTATGCCTCTCTGGGGATTGGAGGTAGGGAAGGGGGTGCACAGCATGCTGTGCATGCATCTAAACATGTTTGTTGGCTGCTCAGCTTGTGGAAAGTTCATCCCCTGGTTACTGGACACAATCGGTAGCCGGCACCATCCTAAGTCTTTGAGGTCTTCTTGATGTGGCTGAGCAGATTAGACAGTCACTGTCACTATATTACCTCCCGACACAGATGAAGCAGGACTATTCCAAGTACCCGGACTTTAAAAGCATGCCTTCCTGAACTAGGAGCGCTCACACTGAAAACCAAGTTATCAACAGCCTCATCTGTTGTCTTGACACATATGTCACACACTTAATGAGCCCCCTACTAATCATTGATGGGTCGTAAGAATTCATACCCATAAACCTATGACATTTCATATGCACAATTTTACCCCCCCAAATTTTTTTGTAATAATATTTTGGTTGGTAATTATTTGCTGCGTTGTGTTTCTCTTAGTGGTTTTAACTAGATACCACAACAATAACCGTTTTACACGGACCGCGCACTACGGTCCAGCTTCTGGGACTACAACTCCCATGAGTCTCACTTCCGGGGCACGATACACTAACGGCCTTGCGCTCACGTTACCTCTACGGCGTGAAGTCACTTCCGGATAACACGGAAAAGACATACCTCCTTCTGGCGGTTTTAGCGTGAATTCATTTTTTATATTCCCTCAAATCTAGCGATGCTTCCTCACAGAGCCGAGGACCGAAGCCACAATAGGTGTAAGAGCTGGGTGAGACCTTAACTTTAAGTAAGTATGCGAGCGCTGATTCTTTTCCACATTTTGTATCGATGCTTTAGAACGGGCTGGTCTGTCACGCATACATTCCCGGTAGCGATGGAAGACAGCCTGTTTTTTGCTTTTTAAACACCCCGAGACGCCTCGTTTTTTACATCACCATTAGGACCACTCATACTTTCAATTCGGTCCTGTGTGAAACACGAAGCCCCCATACCTTCGGTAAGTGCTAATGTGAGTACTAACAGATGAATGGCATGAATGAATGAGTGCACATATAGTTGTATTGGATTGTTAAATTCTTAATAGATGGTGTTCCACGATCTGCAATTTGAGACTAATTTTACTGGTATTAACTTCTTTCTGTTACCCATCCTAACACAAAGTTATTGTTAGAATGCGAGTAACATCGCCACTCCATAGGTCTGCCACATTATAATAGCTTGTCACAGAGCATCCATGATGAGTGGCACAGTGTGGGGGAATTCCCCACCATAGCGGCATGCACACTGAATTTGGCATGCATCACACAGTACACCTAAGGAAAAGGCACTGACAGATTTCTTCTTGACTCATGTAACTGTGTCCATTTGTGATTTCACCCAACAGATGGAGCCTGGCAACACACAGACACATTGAGTTTTAAAACACACGAGGAGAAGCTACTATTCCCTCGCTTCATGGATAGGATAGGGACTTCCCATCCTGTTATTTCCCACACATATAGGGGGGTTTCTTTTCTAGCCCTGAAGAAATTCCTGGACCTTTATGGCTGTAACAAACTGAACCATGTCCGCACTAGGGTCTTAGGACCATTAAACTCCAATAAGACCCGTTTTTAGAATTTTATTGACCCAGCCAGAATAAAGGGGTCTGACTGAGGTTTTTTAATCTTTAAGCCCCCCTTCCTTCATCTATCTGAAGAGCTCCCAACACTGTGGTTGAGCCCACCCCGACTTTTAGGGGTCGGGGTGACCCCATGATGAAGCATGACACCACTAGGGTGTGTGAGGGTAATTAAAAAGAAGTAGTGTTTTTTCCCCTGACACACTGTTATGACTAGCGTAACCTTTCGCGGGTATGATAAGCATAGCCCTTTTCTTGAGAGGCTCACTGTAGTTATAGGTCCCTCTCATGTGGTATTCCTGTTCTTCGCTACCGGTAATACGTCACCAGTTTTTCATCACTGGTGAAGTTCATTGGAGTATCTTTTGTGAGATATAGTTTACAGGGAGGATATACTCCAGTTATTTTCCTCTTCAACTCCCTAGTTACTGGAAATGTTACCGGTAACTTATTCTGTTAACCTCTTTGTTCCTCCCTCCACCAGTTTTGCTCTCCTGCTTCTGCCTCTCTACAATCCTCGCCTTAGCAGTCTTCCTCAGATCGTACCATCTTTTTTTAAGATCCTCAATGGAGCGCTGGGCGACTCCGATGGCATTGACTTTGGTCTGAATTCCAAGCCAGATCTGCCTTTTTTGAGACTCTGACACGTGCAGGGACCGCTTTCCAAACAACTTTTCATAGTCCTTGGTGACATCTTCAATGAGGACCTCCAGCTCACTCTCGCAAAATTTCAGTTTTTTTTTCCTTTCTGCTGCCTCCTTCTCCCTCTCCTGGTTTGCCATTTTGCTGGGTATTGGTTGCAAAATGAAGCTGTGTTGCTCCTGGCTTCTCTCTGCTCTACTCCCTGCCTCACTGTCAGCTCCAGGTTCAGTGCAGCTGTTTGGGTGTGGCCACTTTCTGGTTGGGAGGTAATGGGGATGCACCGGATTGGCTGATTCCACAATTACCACATTTTTTAATTACAGAATAGGTATTTACCAATTCGGTATTGGGATTCGGTATTTATGATGTAATAATTGGGGTTTCGGTAAAAAAAATTACTGATCCATTCCGAATCGCTATTTTTAGCGATTTATACCGAATCTGTAATTTTTACCGAATCTTTACATACATCGGAAATACAGAGTCCTTAATACCGAATCGGTAAAATTCGGTATTATGGAATCGGTATTTCACAATTACCTACATCTGGCCCTAAGTTGTGTGCCAGTGGATGAGGGTGTGGGCAAATAAACGAATAAGTCAACGGGTGTATAAATAGATACTCGATTGAAAGGATGAGTGAATGGATGCAAGGATGATAAATGAGAGAGGTTAGTGACTGAAGAACAGGGGCGTCCCATGCAGGTAAGAGCTGTGGGCGGTTGGGCCGCATTGGGGGGGGGATTCAACAGAAGACCACAAAGAAAAATTAAATAAATCATTAATTTTCCCTCGTCGTATGTCGAAATCCCCCCTCACCTAGCCCCAACCCCACCCCTCTTACCTGCATGCGCCGCTGCTGCTGAAGGATGAGTGTCTTCATGGATAGAATCGCCCAAGCACTTTCAGTTATATTCCAGGCTGTGTGGCCTCGCCAATGCTTGCTTAAAATGTGAACTAGAAAGACATTATTTGAATAACTTAAATGCGTCAAAAGATAAAAATACATCAAATAAAAAATTGCAAACAATGTTAAAAAAGTGAAATCCCAGAACAGTTTATTGTACAAATTTGACAAAACCCATCACCGCTATCAAGATGAAAGAGGACAGAGCATCTAAATGAAACTTTAAATAATTGAAAAATTATAAAAATATTGTGCTTAATTCAAAATAAAATAATAATATAAATTTCATGCAAAAATTACATTACTTACTGTGTCCACTTACTGGCTTGTGATTTTAAACAAAGTTGATTCATGTAAAATTGTAAACCTTTGCAATGTGACAAAGGATAACATTTACAATCTGCACTTGTTTGTAAAAGATTTAAATATTTGCCAATAATGATTACTGCTTTATCCAGTTAACAAGATCGGACAGTGTTGTAATTTACATCATCACATCAATTGATGTATTTGTTAAAGCCTATGAAGAAAGATAAATGAAATATCGTATTGATATCACCGTCATAGAATGTGCTTTAGTAAGCTTCTAAATGTTATATGCAGCCTCAATTTAGATTGAATGAGCAAGAGGCTTCACTAAAGCAATGATAGGAGGCAAGACAGAAACTATAAATCAAAGGCTGACTTCGTAATTATATAACGTTTGGTGACCATAACTGTGTCAAAGTGAAAAGAATTGATTCACTAAATGACATGCAGTTTCTCTCAATGTCGGCAAAGTCGAGAAAATATAATTTACACGTGAACTATTTTTGCGCAAAACTTTTTAATTTATTTCATTAATGTATTTAGAAAAATAGATTTTGCTTGTGAAATCTATGGGCGCAAAAATATCTATTTTGTCTTGGATTTTTTAACACCTTGGCTGCTAGAGATATTTTCCTCCTGTGCTGATAATCTATCAATCCCATTGTTCATGACGAGCTCAGCTCGTCATGAGCACAGCTCAACCGTGCCTCATGACGAGCTGAGCTGAGCTGAGCTCGTCATGAGCATCGAAGGGGTTAACATGTTTTTCAGGCGTAGTAGTAGTGAAAATAGATTCGGAAAAAAGTGTATTACACCGGGAAAGGGTCATATGCTCTACACACATGCTTGCACAACTTACCTCTCCAGTCACCTTTCGTGCCATATTTCGTTAATGCAAAAAAAGTGCCAGTGCTGAATAACATTTTGGCATGTTTTGCACATCTAAAATATCATTAAGTGGCGATTTTTAGTAAAAGTCTGATTGTTATAATATTCAGTTGCGCTTTGGCTTCAAGTCAATATTTTCATCCTAAAGCACAATTTATAATGCATTTTTCAAATTTAAATCTTTTCATACCAAATAATGACACTGTTTATGGATTTAACACCAAAAAAATAATAGTATACTATCTAACGACACATTTCCAATGTTAAATCTGTACAAAGACTGTGCTTTGGTATATGTTTAAACCATAATAGTTTATTTGTCATGAGGATAATGATATGACATAGAGAACAAAGAAGTAGGTTTGAAGAAGGATATAGATATTGTATTGTAATTGCATTTGTATAGCGCTTACTACCCCTGATGAGGCGTCAAATCGCTTTTTCGGCGAGATGCACGCTACTACGGGACCCACAGTGGATTAGTGTTGAATTAGTATAGTGAAACATGCAAGTAAATTTTAAGTGGTGGATATGTTAGTCAGTTATTTGGATTTGGAAGGATAGAAAGGATAGTAGAAGGATAGAAGAGGAAAGGTGGTTTGTATTTATACAGCGCTTCTAACCCTGATGGGGTGTTGAAGTGCTTTTTCTGGCGAGTAGCACGCCACTCCGTAAACCCATAAAGGATTAGTGGTGAATTAGTATGATGAAACATAAAAGTAATTTGAGTGGTGGATATTAGTCAGTTATTTGGAGTGAGAAGGATAGCGGAGGGATAGAAGGGAAAGAAAAGTTTGCATTCATATAGCGCCTGTTGAAGTGCTTTTCTGGCGAGTAGCAGGCTACTCCGGAGCCCATAAAGGATTAGTGGTGAATTAGTATGGTGAAACATAAAAGTAATTTGAGTGGTGGATATTAGTCAGTTATTTGGAGTGAGAAGGATAGCGGAGGGATAGAAGGGAAAGAAAAGTTTGCATTCATATAGCGCCTGTTGAAGTGCTTTTCTGGCGAGTAGCAGGCTACTCCGGAGCCCATAAAGGATTAGTGTTGAAAATTAGTATAGTGAAATATGAAGTAATTTGAGTGGTGGATATGTTAGTCAGTTATTTGGATTGAGAAGGGTTGGGCAGGGGTAAAAAAGGAAAAAAGGTTTGAATTTATATAGTACTTTTAACCCTGATGAGGTGTTGAAACGCTTTGTTGGTGAGTAGCACGCTACTCTGGAACCCATAAATGATTAGTAGTGAATTAGTATAGTGGAATATGGAATTAGAGAAGAGAACATGCTAGTCTTTTATTTTGATTGAAAAAGATAGTGGAGGGATAGAAGAGTGAAGGATTTCTTTTTTTAGGTCATAGCAGTAGGAGGAGGCTTTTGGGTGAGTAAAAAGGGTTTTTGGAGGGGAAAAGTCAAAGGGAAGAGTTTAGAAAGGTTTGTTTTTGGGGATCGGTATAGTAAAAGAGGTGTCAGATGATGCAAGGAGGGGTAGAGTAGGAGAGAGTCAAGAAAGGGTTATTTAGGGGAACATAGTAGTGGTATGGGGTTTGGGATACATGAGAGAGTGGGTGTAGAGGATATAATGATAGAATTATAGGGTGAGAGATAGGGTAGTGAAGAGGAAAGAGTAATGGAAAGAAGTTTGAGATGAGTCAGAAAGTTGGGCTAGAAGATACATTGAGAGAATTGTAGGCTGA
Source organism: Lissotriton vulgaris (assembly GCF_964263255.1). Lineage (NCBI taxonomy): Eukaryota > Metazoa > Chordata > Amphibia > Caudata > Salamandridae > Lissotriton > Lissotriton vulgaris. Next base: position 975,757,891 of record NC_141696.1, on the reverse strand, counting down.
GAAATAGGGTGGTGCATTCGAAACGCTAAATTAGAAGAAAGTGATAAATATCTAGATCTATTGAAAGTATATAGATGCATAAAGGAGGTACTTATATGCAGATTAAAGATATTGATAGAGGTAGTGGATGAGAAATAAGGTAGTGCATTGGATATGCTTTTTCAGGAGAAAAGTAACAAACACACAGATCCAAGCACATGGAGGTACATAGACGCACAATGGATCAAGTACATGTAGACCAAAGATGATTTTCTTTTTGTTTGTTTTTATAACAACATAATTATTGTACATGTTTATACAAAGCAATACACAAAGATAGGCGCATATCTATATTGAAAATAAATGTTTATATACAGAGGGACAAATACATAGGGTGGGTATTAATGAATATGAAAATGGGCAGCATTCCTGGCCATGGTCACAAGCAGTCTCAAACAGGCTCAAACGGGCACTTACCCTTGTCCTCTCCACCCTTAACAGGCTCAAACAGGCACTCACCCTTGTCCTCTTCACCCTTAGCTTCGACTCCTGGAGTGAGATGCCCTAAGCCTTGGCCGTTTATAGCCCTAGTAGTCAGGTGACCCCCTTCAGCCAATGGGAACCCTAGCCCTAACACTATCCAATCACAGCACTAGCCCTAAAATCTAGAACCAATAGGAGACAAGGACCTTACAGCCAATCTTCGCCCTAGTCCAAGCACTCAACCAGTTTCAAATCCCTGATCTCTATGTCCAATAGAGGCTTTAGCCCTACCAGTAGTCTAAACCCTAGTCCAAGCAACCCCCAACGTTTTCCCACCCAGAATCCCCGACAAACCCAAAACCCAGCCGAAGAAAATCACCCCCACACATCTCTGTGTGGGAAAGCCGCTGCACCACCAGGCCGACACAAACCTCCTACCACCCAGCCTTCCCCCGGGTCCCCCGACAAAAAAGGTGCCTCACTCGTGCAGGAGTCCCAAGCACCGCAAGGAGAATCGCTACATTTCAATTGAGCATGTCAAGTTTTGTAGTGTGAATCTTTCTGGATTCACTATGCTGTGCACCACTCCACTGTGAATTACTGTGAATTATATATTGTTAAAGGTACCATTAAGTATGTGCTTTTACTGGTCACCGCACCAAAGGCAGACAATGATACCAACGCTTGAAGAGTTAAAGGCCCTAAATATCTTATTTAAAAGAGCTGAGTATTAACCCCTTCGACGCTCATGACGAGCTCAGCTCATCATGAGTTACGCCTGTCGTACGCTCATGACGAGCTGAGCTCGTCATGAACCGCGTTTTTTTTAAAAACTCTGCACAGCGGGAAAATGCGTAGCGCGCATGGGGTTAAGGTTCGCTAGGCTGGGGACAAAGTGCGAACCAACTAGTGTAACACCCACCTAGGCAGCTGCTATCTTCAGCTTACATATCAATTTGGTGTGTTGTGTATTGAAAGACAACATGGAGTGGCACCAGATGCTATACCATGGCATATAGGATTCCTCTAAAAGTCATGATACTCTGGCGTGCCAAATGTGATATGCATGTCAAAATTGATCAGCTTCCCAGATTATGTATTAGTTTATACACCTAAGTGGCTGATTGAATAATCATGATATGGTCAATAGACGGAAACTGGGAGCCCCAATAGATCAACCATATGCTTCAGCAAATATGCATCCAGTGTCAAGAACAACCTCTACCCCTGAGACCACAACACGTTCATCATAAGAAATACTTCAGTGCTGACCGTAATACCTTCTGCAACTTTGAGCATGACAGATTTCCATTTTGGGCTTTTAAGCTGAGATGTTCCCTGAAGAGCTGGCGGTCTACATGGATAATACAATGCACTTTTCGTCACACATTTTGGTTGTCTCATATAAGTACACTCTGCTTCTGTTAAGTTATGCCTCTTCTACTAATACAGCAACCCTGCTGGGGAACAGAAACCTTGGGACCACATCAGCAGGTAAAACACCATTTGAGTCTAGTGTATGGTTAACACATACTGAAAATCCTTCTGTTCAGCAAATTCCCTTTGTTTTTGCTTGTTTTTAAGCATGGGAGAATTTTGCGAATCTGGCGTTCGCAAATTTGCGTATCTGCGAATTCGCAATCCGCAAAATCCGCGAACTTTCGCGAATTTGCCGTTTTTTTTTGTGTTCGCAAGGGTTTCTGCCAGTTCGCGAGGGTTTTGTACCAGTTCACAATTGCGAACTTACTTGTCGGCTCGCAACGGTCGCGACTTTGTTGTTTCTACGTCTGGTTCATCATCACAGGTTCACAGCACCCTCTGTTTCACCACTGCCACCCTCTGGTTGACCCATGCCACCCTCTGGTACATCCCTGCCACCCTCTGATTCATCACTGTAGATTATGGGGGGGGAAGCAAGCACACCTGCCCTGCTTCAACTGACATGAATTAATTTCTGGTTCATCACTGTAGATTATGGGGGGGGGAAGCAAGCACACCTGCCCTGCTTCAACTGACATGAATTAATTTGGGGTTGATTAATGTGTCACTGAATTTAAACTTCCTGTCTGGCACCTGCTTCCTTATCTGTAATTTGCTTTCTGTTGCAGTGCAATTAATTTTCCCAGGACCTTTGTGGCCTACTTGTAGCTATTCTATGAGCCTGCTGTGAGGGTCAGAGCAGGGTCATAGAATAGTTGCAAGTAGGCAACTGAACTCTGGAGGGGCCCCTCAGGAAGCACTACAGGGAATGGTTACTAATGATGAGTTTGAACTTTTGCACCTGCTGAGTGCTTTCAGTTTTGCAAAACTTGTTTTTCTGTGGGGCACTTCCTTCCTCCCACCCCCCCCCCCCAAAATGGACTCCTTGCAAAAAAAAGTGCAGGCAAATGTCAACCTGAGGAGTTATTCTGATAAAAATCATCATTTTCAGAAGGTTTATGCTGCTTGCTGGTGGATTTCTTGTGCAGAATTGCAAATTTTGTAATTTCGCGAGTGCGAGATTGTTGCTGCCGCCGCATCTACATGTTCGCAATTGCGAACTCTCGCGATGCGTCGCCAAACTCCCGCGGGATCCCGCAGCAAGATCCAAACTGGCGCAGCACTTGCAAAATATTGAGAAAAACAACTCGGCAAACGCTGAATGACGGTAAGTGAACACCGCACGCCGCAATATTGTATCACCAAGCAAAAAAATCCGCTGCGTGCGAATTTGCGGATTTTCAGTAAATTCGCGAGAGTCGCGGATTGCGAATTTACCAAAAATCCGCAAAATCTGCGAGCGGAACGGATTTTCCGCCCATGCTTAGTTGTTTTAATGAAGAATCCACTACTGTTAGGAGATGCACAAACTGAGGCAAGCTGTACATAACTAATGTCTCTCTCACATAGATTAGAACACTTTGGGCATATTTACAATGAAAGTGGAGGAGCGCAGCTTTAAGCCAAGAAGGTTAACGCTGCGCTCCGTCACTTTCAAAACGCAGGGATGCGCAGTATTCACAAGAATGCGGCGCACCCCTGCATTTCTCCCTGTACGGCGCGTAGTTTAGCTGCCTAGCTCAAATGAAGGCATGCTTGCACCTTAGTGCAAGTAAGTCTGTGTTGAGGGAATAATTGTTTATTTGCAGGAAGCTGTCCCTTCTGCACATAAACAATCACCAATGCCAATTTGTAACTTCTATGTGTGTTGCATTGTGCCGCACAAATAGAAGTTGCAAATTGTCATTTTGCTAATTATTGTTTATGTGCAGGAAGAGAAACCTTACTGCACATAAACAATCATGCATGGTAATTTGCTGTTTTTATGAATGCTGCACAATGCAGCACACATAGAAACAGCAAAAACAAGGAGAAAAAAAGCATTTCTCCTTGTTTTGTCATGTGAAGACCATGTTTTCCCTGGTCTTCATTTTCACACTGGCTCCTATTTGTGCCCCCCTTGTAAATAGGGGACAGTATTAAAATCAATGGGTTTTGCGGCGAAACACCCACTGCAACAGCTATTGCCCACCCCTTTCACACTAAGTATAGCGTGAAAGGATGCCTTATTTACAAGGCGGTGTTAAGCTACACTAAGTGGCTTAATGCCGCCTTGTAAATAAGACAAAGCCCCTATCACCACAGGAATGTCAGAAAAAGTTGATGTCCCTGTGGCAATGGGAGCTTGTACATATGCCCCTTTGACTCTTTGCTTAACTCAGTTTTGATTTTTTCTTTCTAGTAATACAAATTTTGTGTAGCAGCATATAGCAAGTGACATTCCTCCCTTGCTTTTCTTTTAAAATCTGAAATTCAGATCTCAAATTGCTGGTTACTGCTGGTGGTCGCTGTAGCGCAAAGTGTCAGGTTTACCGGCACTTTGTAGTGGCAGTCGTCACAGATGACAATATCTCAGAGTAAACAGTTGTGATGAGCCCAAAACCTCAGGATTTTGCCTTCTTCTGCAGAGGATTGCCCTCTGATGCCAACCAAGGGCCCAGGACCTAGGAAGGCGCCTCCTGGGGATTAGCAACTCACTCATGCAGAGGCCAGCAAGGCTCAGGCATGTCCAGTTGCAGCTGATCAGTTGGGCAGTTGCAGGGAGTCCTCTTAGCTTCTTATGTCCCTGTGAACAGTCAGCTGACATGTGGAGTCACGTCAGGTAGCCTGGGATGAAGGGAGAAGGTCAAGTATTCCTTTTCTGACAGCTGGGCAGGCCCCAGGCAGCAGGACAGTCCTATGGCAGCAATGCAGTGCTTCTTTTGCAGTATCCTCAAGACCAGTAGTTTACTGAAGAGTGGGTATCAGGGTACAATATTTATACCTGGTGCCAGTTTGAAGTGGGAGAAACTTCTAAACTGCCCCCGACATCTGGTTCTGGAATTCTGTTCCTTCCCCTGGCCAGGCCCCAATATGTCTGAGGTGTCAAAAGGCTAGTATGCAGTTCTTTGTGAGCGTGCTGAGGCAGCTTCTTTGAAGTGCAAGTGATGTAGGTGACAGCACTGCCCTGGCCAAAAACAAGTTCCCCTCTGTAATATTGTCTGGGAGGAATACACAAAGGTCAACTACACATAGTCATGTGACCCGGATACAGTTGCAGGCACCAAATGGTTAGGACAAAAATAATGACAATTTTGTAAAAGTGACATCTTCAGAATTGTGACCTAAAATCCAACTTTACAATTAAAGGGGGTTTTAAATGACAATTTCTTAGACACCAAACATGATATTTCTACCTGTTCTTATTAAATGTGATGAAGTAACCCAATGTTACCCTATGTTATCCTATGAGAGAGGTAGACCTTGCAGTAGTACAAAACGAATTTAAGTGTTTTTGACTACCAGGACATGTAAAACTTAAACCTACATGTCCAACATTTTAAATACAATGTGCCCTGCCCTACAGGCTATTTTGGTCCTACCCGGGGTGACTTATATGTATTAAAAAGGAAGGTTTAGAACTGGCAAAAGATTTATTTTGCAAAGTTTAAAACTACACACCCAGGCTGTAATGGCAGTCCTGAGACATGTTTGAAAGGGGCTACTTAAGTGGGTGGCACATTAATTACTCCAAGCCCACAAGTAGCATTTCATTTACAGGCCCTGCGTACAAGTATTCCGCCTTTAATTGGGGTTCACACATAAATTAAATGTGCCAGTTGGGTGTTAGTCAATGCCACCATGTTTACAGGAGAGAGCACATGCACTTAGCACTGGAAAGCAGTGGTAAAGTGTACAGAGTCCTAGAAGCCAACAAAACAGGTTCAGAAAACCGAAGGTATGAAGGTAAAAAATGTGGGGGAGACCCTGGAGAGAAAGTCAATTCAAACAGGATGCATTCCCCAGTATGAACTAAAAGGTTGGTATTTTGTTTTCACAGATACTAAGCCGCAAATGACCCAATCCGCTGCATTAGAAATTAAGGAATGTGGTGACGTCCTTTTGATGCATTTTAGTCAAAATACCGAGCAGGAGGGGCACGATTTCTGGCTGCTTCCATCCATTTTTGACCAGAATAATACTTTTCATTCCCTGTGCATTGGCTAAGATGAAGAAACATGTCGACACATGACGACAATAATGATATTGGACAGCGTTTCCAAAAATGTGAGTCAAGACTCACTGGTAGATTCTCAGCTAATTTCTGATGGGTCGTGAAAGAGCAGTAAATAAAGATGTCTTTAGATTTTGTATTTATCTGGAACTGCTTAAAAGCATGTGTGAGAGGGACTACTTTCCAGTATATATTCAAGCAGAACTGACTTAATAGTAACCAGTTAGATAATAAACATAGGCAATATATCGAGTTAGAACCGCAACATGCCCTTGCAATAGCGTCAAAAGACATGAGCGAACAACATATATATGCCCAGATTATTGATGTTAGAGCAAAACGTAGCAGAAGGTTGAAGGATAAAGTTGTTAACAATTTCCTTAAGTTTAGAACAAGGCAGTATGAATATGAAGAGAAGGTGGGAAGGGTACTGGTTTACCAACTTGCTGACCAGAGGGCTAAATCACATATTAAGAAAATCAATGGTGTGGATGGTGGTACCTACACAAAATCCAAAGACATACCGAGCAATTTAGGATTTTTTACGCTAGCTCATACAAGGAATTCGGTAGCTATAACCAACAAGTGGCTACAAATTATTTACAAGAGAGCGTCTTACCTTCTTTGGATCTGTCTCAAGCCTGACCTTGAGGAATTGAACATAGCAATTGGGGCTCTGCCCAGCGGCAAGGCGGTGGGAGAGGACACCATCCTGCTTGAGTCTTATAAAACTTTCAGGGATGTATTGATGTCAGTTCTCATTGAGTTGATTAATGACATACTGCAGGGAGTGGATGTGCCCCCTTTGTGGAATAGAACTAATATCATGGTCTTCCCCAAAAAGGGCAAACCTGTGGAGGATTTAGGGTCATATAGACTGATATCCCTTATTAATGCGAATGCAAAAAAATGTACAAGCTTCTTGCCTCTCACCTTGCCCCACTTATACATCTATTGGTCTCAGAAAAACAGCACGGTTTTGTTCCGGATAGGGATATGGTAGCACATATAAATACTGCTTTTGCAGCTTTTGATGTCGCTGGTCAGTTGGGTCAGTGGATCGGGATGCTAATGTTGGACGCCGAAAAGGCCTTCGACCGAGTTGCTTGGGGGTTTCTATGGTGTACTATGTTATCTGTAGGCCTCAGTCGTAGGTTTGTAAAGGCGGTTCAGCAAAAATTATTGCAATCCTACTGCTGTTATTAAACTTAACCGTTTTACATATAGTGCTGTTAGTATACAGCGGGGCATGCACCAGGGGTGCCCGCTTTTCCCCTTACTATTTGCTTTCTACATTGAGACGTTTATTAGGCATCTCCTTCAGAATGTTTTTTTATCTTGCCAGTGTTCTTCAATGGTATGACGTTAAAAGTTACTGCCTATGCCCATGATGTCGCTGTATTCACTACTGGGCCAAAGGAGGCTATAGCCGTATTAACACATGAGGCACACATTTTTGGTTTCTTTTCTGGCTATAAGCTTAATCTAAATAAAACGCAGTCAATCCTTAATTATGTACCAGTACCTGCTCAACCTCAGATAGGTATTACTGCTTGTGCTATCTATCTTGGGGTGTGTCTTAGCGGTCGTACTGAGGAATTTATGGCCTTGAATTATGAACCATTGCTTAATAAAATCACTGATGATTTGCGTAGGTGGCACAGGTTGCCCTTGACTATTATTGGGAGATGCAACATAGTGAAAATGAATGTCTTGCCTACATTTCTTTACTTGTTTCACTCTATCCCTTTAAGAGTTCCAATGTCTTTTTTCAAAGAGCTTGACAGTGTAATTGGAAGTTTTATTTGGGGCTATTGTAGAGCCGGGAGAGCTCTTAGATATATAAAGCTGACATACGAGCAGGGCGGGTTCCAACTCCCCGATTTTAAAACTTATTTTTGGTCAGCCTTTCTTAATCGTATCCAGGGTCTACTTTTGGGACCCAATGTGGTCAAAATATGGTTCGCGTATCAGCTCGCATGTGGTCCAAACACTAGGTTTCTTTTACATTATATGTCGGACCCAAATTACTTCAAGAGAGTCCGCTTTAAGATAGTTAGACACATTTATCGTATCTGGCAAGATATCTGTGAAGCCTTTGTTGTGCCAGATTTACATGAATGTATTTCCTTATGGGACAATCCTAGGCTCCCGGGCATATTCTCGAACTCGGTTTGTAGAATGTGGCAACAGTGTGGTATAACATGTTTAGGGCAGCTGTACGATAAATGTGGTTTTAGGTCATTTTCCCCTTTAAAAGAGGAATTTGGACTATCCCACAATTCATTTTTTAAGTACTTGCAAGTCAGGGACTATTTCATACAAGGGAAGGGCTTGTCAGCCCTCTCTCATACCTCAGAGGTATTGCGGGCTAGTTTTAAGATTTAAGGTCAGGGTCAGATTGGGGAAGCTTATCCGAGCTTCCTGTCTATAATGGGAAATGACGGATTGCAGATTTCAGTTAAACTTAATTGCATGTTTGCAATTGGAATGAATATAGAAGATGTTGCTGACTCAATTGCTATATTCAATTCTGCTGTTACCTAAATTAATTTAAAGGGAATGAGTATGCTGCTGATCTCAGACATATGTTTGTCACGTGTCCTGGATTAACTATGTTTTGGTGTGATGTTACACGTGTCCTGAGCTGGTTAGCCGGCAAGGTGATTCAATTAACTGCGAAAGAAATAGTATTGGGGTCAGTATCAGATCCAGGCTATTTATCCAATTCTTTAGTCACAGTTATTATTTTATCTGCTCGACTGTGCATCGCTGGAGCTTGGATCGATGTATTCAGTCCCAAAATCGCAGATTTTTGGTTATTATTGAGGGGGGTTTATGAAATGGAGCTGGCGTTAGCTAAAGCACGGGGTTTACATTCAGGGGTAAAATTTGGGAGGGTCTGGTCAAGTCTTCAGTGGGATTAACTGCTTTATTGTTTTTGTTTTTATTCTTGTCATAGATTGTCTGTATACACATTTATAGATACTCTTGATTTGGCTCGTACAAATATTATGTTGATGACTGTTTTGTATATGCTCTCTTTCGTTGTTTTGATGCTCTGTATCTCTTTCTTTTTGTTTTCTTTTGCTCTCTGTGATATGTATGGTTCTTTGTTCTTGTTTCTACTTATGACTAAAAATAAAAAAAGAAAAGAGATTTTGTATTTATCTTGTCGCATTTCCTGTGCTTCATACACAAAGGTCAAATGTCAGGCTATATCTACTGATAGATTGCTGCTTATTATTTGAGCAAGGGATTTTCGTTCTCCGACTGCAAAGTGAGAGGAGTTTTTAAAGTGAACTATGAGACAATCTTCCTGTGGTACATAGAGTGTGAAAGGAAAGGCCATATGATGTCATTTTTTTGGAACAAACAACTAAATTTCAGTACCTGTATGTTAACTGTTCACATATTTCAGAATATATCAGCAGATAGGAGCACACGAAGGGAGCAATTTCTTTTGTATTTGTACTTCTGGAGTGTGATGGAAGCAAAGAATTTAATAGGATCAAACCAAATCAAACCCCCTTATTTGGTGATGTGCAAAAGATAAATATTCACTAAACCCAATTTCCACTCATTATCATTTGTGTGCTATACAGTTTTACCAGAAGACCAGAGACAGTGTGCCCCAAAATGCTCAACCAGCTACATACTACACCCTTATGACTCTCCTGATGAATATATTTCCTAGACTTTGTGTGAACCAATGAATTTTCACTATCCCTATAACATCAGTGATGTAACATTCATTTCAGCACGTAGACTGTGAAAATTGCTGTAGCATCACTTGCTCCTAGGTGCTAAACTATGTTCTTTATTTTTGTTTAAGAAATTTTTATTTGGTTTTAACAGAAACACAAACAGAGCCATACAATAATGTAGATAAATATGATAAGTCAAAACATCAGGCAATAGAAGTAATGAAAAATCCAAAAATTCAAAATAACTAATAAGGAGAAGAAGGAAAAGTACAGCAAAGAAAAAGAGAGAAAAGAGAGATAGAGAGAGAAGATGAGGGCGGGGAAGTGGGGAGAAGACAAAGGATACAGATAAAAGAGAGAAGAAAGGGAAGACAAGTGTACAGGTGGGACCTGCGGGTAAAAAACAAGTCAAGAACTAGGTGGGACGAGTAGAAGAGAGGTAAATAACAAAGGGGAGCCATAGGAGATCAGATTTAATTTTTAAAGGGATAGAGGAAGACGAAGCAACAGAAATCCTATGTTCATCACATATGAAATTCCACCAAGTTACAATAGAAAGTTTGAAAGTTTAGAGTTATCTTTCCAAAAAGATAAAAGCACTTTAAATGCAATAGCTATGAACAGATCAAGTAATCTAGCATTGGATGAGACCAACTCTATATCATCTGATAAGGAACCTAAAAATACATTAGCTAACGTGAATGATGTAGAATAATGAAACATACGCATGCATATATCCCAGATAGATTTCCAAAATGAAAAAACAGCTGGGCAATCAAACAGTTGATGTTTAAGTGTACCTGTCTCGGAAGAACAAGACCAGCATAAAGACGATGAGGAAGGTGAAAACTTGGAAATACTTACAGGTGTAAAGACAACTCTATGATAAATGAAAAAAAGGGATTGAGTAATACGTGCAGCAATAGACACTTTAAATATTTTGGACCATAAACGATCCCAATCAACAATTGATAATGAGATATTTAAATCAGCTTCCAAAGCAGTCTCAGCAAAGGACTTGGGGCGGACAGAAACAGTGGATACCAATAATTTATAAACAAGGGCAGCTTTTGGTTGATGAAGAGAGAATAAAGGGTAGAGTGGGGACAAAGGGGAGAAGGATGGTAAAACAATAGGTGGTGAAAGGAGTGTTAAGTGAGAATGAATAGCATTGGTTATGTTGGTATATTCCTGTAGACATGAAATGGGCAGTTGATAAGTATTCTGAAACTCATGAAAGGAAGAATGGAGTTATTGGAAATAAATTGGTGCACAAAGGAAATTCCCTTTTCTTTCCAGTATTTGTAATAAAAAGACTTGCCCTTGTACTTGAGAAACGTATTATACCACACAATGGACAATAAGAAGCATTGAAGTGGAGATAGATCTTTGGAAAATGTGTCATGTAACAGCGACTGAGAGTATTTCAGAACTGGGTGTTTGGACAAAAAAGAACAATTGGACATAAAGACAATATGCTGAAATGGAAAGTCCTTCAACAAGGAACGTTCCAACACCACCCAACTGGGTACTGGGGAAAGTAAAAAATCATAAGCTAACGAGAAGGATTGTTTTATCAAAATGGCAGAATGGTATAATTTAAAGTTGAGAAAACGGACACCACCTTCATTTTTAAGACGGATGAGAGTTTGCAGAGCAATGCTGGGGTGCTTATCATTCCATAAAAATCTTGAACATATAGAATTCAATTCAAAATAAGAGGAAGGGATTTTTATGGGGAGCATATATACTGTATACAGGATATGTGGCGTAATCATCATTTTAATAGTGTCTAGCCTACCCCACCAAGACAAAAATAAGGGAGACCAGCTTTGAAGGAGGGATTGGAGTTTCATGACAAGGGAATCAAAAGTGAACTTAAGTGTGTCAACTAGAGAAGTGGAAAACCAGATACCAAGGTATTTTATTTTGGAGGGGCACCAAGCAAAGTATGTGGAGTCAAACATATATTGGTAACAAGCAGAGTTTAGGGGAAGGACTTCTGTTTTGGATAAGTTAAGTTTGTAACCTGAAATGGAGGAATAAAGACGAACTTCATCCATGAAATGTGATAGTGAGGAGACCGGATTAGCCATGTAAACTAGGATATCATCTGCGTATGCAGAGATATTTGTTTCAACAGATGCTAATTTAAAGCCCTGAACATTAGGGTTATTTCGAATACGTTCCAAAAAGGGCTTGAGACATAAGATAAATAATAATGGAGAAAGAGGACAACCCTGTCTCGTGCCCCTAGACAAAGAAAAAAATCTAGAAAACTGGTTGTTAACAAAAATACTAGCACGAGGAGAAGAGTAAAGAAGCTTAACTAAGGAAATAAAAGAGGGACCGAAACCAAACCATTGCAGGGACCGAAACATAAATTGCCAGTTAATCCGATCAAAGGCTTTCTCCGCATCCAAGGACATGGCAGCAATGGGAGACTTAAAGGATTTACTTTGAGAAATGATGTTAGCAAACATACAGGCATTATCTGAAGCCAATCTACCTTTTATAAATCCAGCCTGATCAGTTTTAATCAGGAGAGGGATAAGGGATTCAAGACGAGAAGCAATGATTTTAGCAAAGATTTTACAATCATAATTAATTAGGGAGATTGGGCGATAATTCTTATATTGGTAGTGATCCTTGTCAGGTTTGAGAATTATAATAATTAGGGCTTCTAAAAATGAGCCAGAGGCTTTAGCAGAGGAGATGAAGGAATTAAAAAGTTGAAGTAATTTGGGCGCAAATATGGTGGGGAAAGCCGAATAAAATTCAATAGGTAGTCCATCTGGACCCGGAGCTTTAGATTTTTTGAGGGAAGAGATGGCCTGAAGAACTTCTTGCAGGGAAATGACTTTCTCCAGCTGGGCAAATTCATCGGGTAAGGACGGAGGAGAGGGGAGACCCTCAAAGAAAGACGTTAAGTTAGTGTCTGATGGGTGAGTATCATCTGTGTAAAGGGTGTGATAATAATTATGAAAAACCTACGCAATATCCTCATCCGAGGATACCAATTTATTAGTTTGATCATTAAAAATAGGACCAATCATTTTACGTTCAGATTTGATTTTGAGATAGTTTGCCAGCGTTTTACCTGCTTTGTTTTGGCCGCCATGATATTTGGATTTAATTTTTAATAGGGTGTTACATGCTTCGACTGTAGCAATTTTATTTAACTCAGACTTGGCTTTAATTAAACTCTGAAGAGCATCCTTGGATTTTGAGGAAAAATAGAAATGTTCAAGAGATTTAATATTCTTAAGTTGGTCTTCATATTTGAGTCTATTAGTTTTCATCTTTTTTGCAACGTAAGAAATAGTAAATGCTCGAACAGCAGCTTTGAAAGCATGCCAATTATTAGGAATAGAGGTGTCAGAGGGGTCATTAAGGATAAAAAACTAATTAATAAAAGCCGTCGCTTCCTTGACATAAACCGTATCAGACAATAGAAATGTATTGAATTTCCAACGACTAAATTTGGAGTGTGTAATGGTAAGGTCAATGGCCGCATGCACAGGAGCATGGTCAGGCAAAAAAATTGACCCAATATCGGACTTTTGAATTGAGGGAAGGAGGGATTTACTAACCAAAATATAGTCTATTCTAGAACGGGTATGGTGGACATTCGAGAAAAAGGAATATTCAAGTGTATCAGTATTACATGTTTTCCATACATCATAAAAGGGACGCGAGGCAATGGCAGATTGAAAACATCTATGAGTCTTATCAGGTTGAAATGTGTGAGATGAAAGCCTATCTGAGAATGGATCAATCCATTGATTAAAATCACCAGCTAGGACAATCTTAGGGCAATCCATAGTAGATATAAGAACTTTGATATCATTCCAAAATTTGGGATCTGGTCGAACTGGACCATACATGTTTAAAAGAACCAAAGTTGTATTTTGGATCACAACCTTTGCCATTACCCAACGTCCCTCGTCATCATTCTGAGAGGATAAAATTTGAACCGACAATCCCTTATGGAACAAAATTGCAACACCCCCTTTCCTGTCAACCGCAGGAGAAAAAACCACTTGACCCATCCAGTGCCTTTTTAACTTAGAAGATTCAACATTAGTACAATGAGTCTCCTGGAGAAAAACCACTTGAGCATTAATTTTAGATAAATGAGACAATACCTTCTGACGCTTGACAGGATGACCAAGACTTCGAACATTCCACGTCACAAAATTACACTTGACGGAAGGAAAGGAAGGGGCAGAACACTTGGGGTGAACACACTGCAGGAAAACATCTACAAAATAAGACACAGCAAAGAAAAAACGTTAAACCAGTACAAAGTACCCAGTACATGAAGAAAATGCAGAATCAATATGACCAAGTGATTGACAACAAAAACCAAATAAACCAAGATACGAGAAATATAGACTGTCCAGGGAGAGAGAAAGGAGGAAGTGCCCAAGTCAGAAGAAGAACGGAGAAGAAAAGACAGCAAGAAAGAGAGGGAAGAAAAAGGAACGGAGAACTAAACTATGTTCTAAAGTCCAATTTTCATACAAACCTTTGCAAACATTTCCAAGCAAGACTCTGGGTGAAACTCCTAATGCTATTGCTGCTGTTACTTAATAAATGAAGAAAGAAGGGGGGGGTTTGGCCCTGTAGGGAAGAGGGTAGGTAGGGCCTATTTGCAGAAAAAAAGGGGGGTTTACCTATGCCTCTGTGAACAGCAATGAAAAAGACATTAAATGCTGAACAAAGGGAAAACAAGATTAGTTAGTTGACCCAGACATTTATTTATGTCATTGCTTTTTTTCGTTGTATATTTCACATTTAGGGGCGAGAAAAATACATTGTTAACTTCACTTTAAGCCCAACACGAATTTTTTGAAGGAAAAAGCAAAACACGACATACAGTGTGTAGAAGAAAGTAAATCAACAAACCATACAAATGTGTTTTTACGAAAAAATGTTACAAACAATCATAAAACCATTGTTAGAAAAGACAGTACAAAGGCGATGTTAATAAGTCAATGCGTTACTTTTCAGGAGGTAAGTACTATTCATTACACAACCCAAAATCCTGTTACAATATTATTACAATGATTTATATACTCAGCAACAGGAATGATAGTCAAAACATTCAATTTTTGACAAGCATGAATGATTGAATGCCTGATTTAGTGCCGACGCGTTTCGAATCCTAATGTTCTAATCATTGGATTCTCATCAGGGCTAGGAATTGTATCCGCAGGTACTGTGTGAGGGAAAGGAAAGGGAAAATTTATTTAAAAAGGGTTCACCTTTTGAGTGATAGAAAAATGCTTTTTCAATGATTGCATCAAATGATGCGACATACCTTATGTGACCAATAGTCTACATGTTTCTTTACAGAAATGTCATCTAGCAACCGTGGAAATCAACCTGCGAGAGAGCGAGATTGGTGTGGTGAGTGGTGGTATTCTGCTTAAGGGCTGGCTCCAAAAATATTTGGAAAATGTGGGAAAATGGATTCACCTTAAGATCTGATTTCCAACCGGACTCCACGAGTCAATAGTTGGGTGATTACTTCCAGTATTAGGTCCCCTTTAGGCAATCTACAAAACGAATTTAAATTATTCTTAGCGTAATGATCTATTGATGTAGTAACAAAAGCGGAAGGACATTAAAAACGCTTACTTGTTTGTTACTTGGATTGTTGTTAAAGAGGTTGTTGCCGTGAGGCATCCTAAAAAAGAAAAGAAACGAGCACAAAAGGCCAATGAATGGCGGTCTGACCGCAATAAAACACGGAGTCAAAAATTTCCGGGTTTAGCTTGTTGATAAAAATACGGCGTCTTACCGTTAGATAGGACCCTCGGTGCAGTGTATACTCTGAGTGTTAAAGGAAGACTGTTTGTTCCGCTGTCTGATTTGTTCCTAGGGGAAACATGAATCAATAATTACCTAAAGCTCGTAGTTAAGACGGAGTTAGCGTGGTGTTTAAAGGGGGCGACAGAGTCTTACCGTGGCTCAATGCTGTCGCGCGATTGACTCAAGCAATGATGCGAAGGCTGCAGCGAGCAAACGCGAATGGAATGTTAAAAGCTAAACCCTTCAGTCATGTGACCAGGGACTTCAATCAAAACTTGCAGGGGCCGGTACTGCTAAGATTTCTGGGAGTTGTAGTGAGCCTATGAACGGGGACATCTGTTGGCGCTGGTTTGCACTGGATTGTATTGAATTACTTAAATTCTATTAACTTCACTGAGTACATTCAGCCCATTGTTGACACTTTTGAATCTCATGATGAGATATGCTTCTTTACGCAAAAGTGCCGCCTCAATGTCTTGTGATTGGTGTTTGGGATCAACCCATGCAAGGACTGTCCATTTGAAATCATTTTCCCCATGGTTGTGGCTCATATAATGTTCCACCATGGGTGCAAAAAGAACTTTTTTCTTAATTCTAGAGCGGTGTTGTGTAATCCGCACATTTACAGGTTGGCAGGTTTTACCAATGTATACTCGGTCGCAGGGACATACCACGGCATAGATGACATTTTTAGTTTTACAATTTGTAAACATCTCATGCTTCCATTTGACCCCATCATGGTCAAACAAATTACCTTCCATTGTGGTAGAACATGATACACAGTTGCCACACTTATGGTGCCCGCTTATTGGTTTTAAATTCCACTGTGTTATCAAATCACTCTTTTGCTTTGGGATGTGGCTGTCAGCTTTTATCAGTTGTTGTCCAATGCTCCTATTTTTGCGCATGGCGAAAATGGGTTTATTTAACGGATGTTGCAAGTCCTCTAATAGATGCCAATTCTTCAAAATAATGCGCTTGAATTGATTCGTGTGTGCTCCATAAGTTGTGACACACACCAATTCATTGAGTTCACCTTTTTCTTTTTTCTGGAGGAGGTTTTCCCTCAGGGTGAATTTTGCACGTTTTTTTGAATGTTTGAGGAGTTTTTTTGGGTAACCCCTTTTCGCCATCTCAATGCAAACATTTGTTGCATGGTACTCAAAGTCTGCCACATCCGAGCAGTTACGCCTTATTCTTAGCATTTGACCAAAAGGGAGATTTTCCTTCAAACACTGTGGATGCGAGCTTTTATAATGGAGGATGGTGTTTCTGTCAGTTGATTTTTTGTGCAAGGTGGTTTTCAGAATATCATCACGGATGCCTACTGTGATGTCCAGGAACGTCATTTTACTTCTACTAGACTCTATTGAGAAGCTAAAGTACGGATGTCTTGCGTTTAGCCATTTGTAGAACTGGTCAAGTTCAGTCTGGCTCCCCTGCCACAGGAGCCAGACGTCGTCAATGTATCTCAACCATTGATTTATATGGCCAATGAATGGATTGTTGTTA
This sequence comes from Lissotriton vulgaris, assembly GCF_964263255.1. Classification (NCBI taxonomy): domain Eukaryota; kingdom Metazoa; phylum Chordata; class Amphibia; order Caudata; family Salamandridae; genus Lissotriton; species Lissotriton vulgaris. The sequence continues at coordinate 975,740,857 of NC_141696.1, read as the reverse complement.
TATATGAATCTTTGTTCATATTGAGCCATATACAGTACCGCCATCTCAGGTGCATATGGGCAACCCATAGCAATGCCTTTTATTTGGACAAAAAATGCATTTTCAAACTTGAAGAAGAAAGGACAGCTTGCTCAAAGGCTATATGAATCAAGGTTCACTCCTACCCAAAATATCCCTAAACAAGTTATAGCCTTTGAGCAAGCTGTCCTTTCTTCTCTCTCCAAACTAGAAAAGCAAAAAAGTTTTGTACATAAAAACATCACTAGAGGAGTTACATCAGCCATTCAAGATCTCAAATCAGACACGTCCATTTTAATTAAACAAGCGGACAAGGACGGGGCTGTAGTTATTTGGCCTCGCACCATGTATCTAGAGGAAGGTACAACACATGTCAGCAACCGAGAATGGTACAGACCAATAAAAGATGATCCTGTTAAGACTACACAAGACAACATTGCAAACATTACCAGGGCAGGATTGGAAGAAGGATTCTTAGGCCCTAAGGAATTTGAGTTTTTGAATAAAAAATCACCAAGAACACCAGTTCTTTATTTTTTACCAAAAATTCACAAGAACGACAAAAAGCCACCAGGCCGACCGATTGTGTCGGGGTGCGACTCTGTACTAGAACCGGTCTCCAAATACATTGATTTTTTCTTAAAACCTTTCTTACCGCAAGTCTCGTCATACCTCAGGGACACAACTGATTTCATCACCAAGATAGAAGGGCAGTCATTTAATGAGTCAACACAAGTGATGGTGACCCTTGATGTCACCTCACTTTACACTCAAATCCCTCAAGATGAGGCGCTGCAGGTCTTAGAATTATATCTTGACTCACGAGAGAGACCGCATAGAGTACCTACTTCCTTCATTCTATCATTAGCTGAAATCACGTTGCGCAGCAACTATTTCAAGTTTGAAAATGCATTTTTTGTCCAAATAAAAGGCATTGCTATGGGTTGCCCATATGCACCTGAGATGGCGGTACTGTATATGGCTCAATATGAACAAAGATTCATATATAACAACAATCCATTCATTGGCCATATAAATCAATGGTTGAGATACATTGACAACGTCTGGCTCCTGTGGCAGGGGAGCCAGACCGAACTTGACCAGTTCTACAATTGGCTAAACGCAAGACATCCGGACATTAGCTTTTCAATAGAGTCTAGTAGAAGTAAAATGACGTTCCTGGACATCACAGTAGGCATCCGTGATGATATTCTGACAACCACCTTGCACAAAAAATCAACTGACAGAAACACCATCCTCCATTATAAAAGCTCGCATCCACAGTGTTTGAAGGAAAATCTCCCTTTTGGTCAAATGCTAAGAATAAGGCGTAACTGCCCGGTTGTGGCAGACTTTGAGTACCATGCAACAAATTTTTGCATTGAGATGGCGAAAAGGGGTTACCCAAAAAAACTCCTCAAACATTCAAAAAAACGTGCAAAATTCACCCAGAGGGAAAACCTCCTCCAGAAAAAAGAAAAAGGTGAACTCAATGAATTGGTGTGTGTCACAACTTATGGAGCACACACAAATCAATTCAAGCGCATTATTTTGAAGAATTGGCATCTATTAGAGGACTTGCAACATCCGTTAAATAAACCCATTTTCGCCATGCGCAAAAATAGGAGCATTGGACAACAACTGATAAAAGCTGACAGCCACATCCCAAAGCAAAAGAGTGATTTGATAACACAATGGAATTTAAAACCAATAAGCGGGCACCATAAGTGTGGCAACTGTGTATCATGTTCTACCACAATGGAAGGTAATTTGTTTGACCATGACGGGGTCAAATGGAAGCATGAGATGTTTACAAATTGTAAAACTAAAAATGTCATCTATGCCGTGGTATGTTGCTGCGACCGAGTATACATTGGTAAAACCTGCCAACCTGTAAATGTGCGGATTACACAACACCGCTCTAGAATTAAGAAAAAAGTTCTTTCTGCACCCATGGTGGAACATTTTATGAGCCACAACCATGGGGAAAATGATTTCAAGTGGACAGTCCTTGCATGGGTTGATCCCAAACACCAATCACAAGACATTGAGGCGGCACTTTTGCGTAAAGAAGCATATCTCATCATGAGATTCAACAGTGTCAACAATGGGCTAAATGTACTCAGTGAAGTTAATAGAATTTAAGTAATTCAATACATTCCAGTGCAAACCAGCGCCAACAGATGTCCCCGTTCGTAGGCTCACTACAACTCCCAGAAATCTTAGCAGTACCGGCCCCTGCAAGTTTTGATTGACGTCCCTGGTCACGTGACTGAAGGGTTTAGCTTTTAACATTCCATTCGCGTTTGCTCGCTGCAGCCTTCGCATCATTGCTTGAGTCAATCGCGCGACAGCTTTGAGCCACGGTAAGACTCTGTCGCCCCCTTTAAACACCACGCTAACTCTGTCTTAACTACGGGCTTTAGGTAATTATTGATTCATGTTTCCCCTAGGAACAAATCAGACAGCGGAACAAACAGTCTTCCTTTAACACTCAGAGTATACACTGCACCGAGGGTCCTATCTAACGGTAAGACGCCGTATTTTTATCAACAAGCTAAACCCGGAAATTTTTGACTCCGTGTTTTATTGCGGTCAGACCGCCATTCAATGGCCTTTTGTGCTCGTTTCTTTTCTTTTTTAGGACGCCTCACGGCAACAACCTCTTTAACAACAATCCAAGTAACAAACAAGTAAGCGTTTTTAATGTCCTTCCGCTTTTGTTACTACATCAGTAGATCATTACGCTAAGAATAATTTAAATTCGTTTTGTAGATGGCCTAAAGGGGACCTAATACTGAAAGTAATCACCCAACTATTGACTCGTGGAGTCCGGTTGGAAATCAGATCTTAAGGTAAATCCATTTTCCCACATTTTCCAAATATTTTTGGAGCCAGCCCTTAAGCAGAATACCACCACTCACCACATCAATCTCGCTCTCTCGCAGGTTGATTTCCACGGTTGCTAGATGACATTTCTGTAAAGAAACATGTAGACTATTGGTCACATAAGGTATGTCGCATCATTTGATGCAATCATTGAAAAAGCATTTTTCTATCACTCAAAAGGTGAACCCTTTTTAAATAAATTTTCCCTTTCCTTTCCCTCACACAGTACCTGCGGATACAATTCCTAGCCCTGATGAGAATCCAATGATTAGAACATTAGGATTCGAAACGCGTTGGCACTAAATCAGGCATTCAGTCATTCATGCTTGTCAAAAATTGAATGTTTTGACTATCATTCCTGTTGCTGAGTATATAAATCATTGTAATAATATTGTAACAGGATTTTCGGTTGTGTAATGAATAGTACTTACCTCCTGAAAAGTAACGCATTGACTTATTAACATCGCCTTTGTACTGTCTTTTCTAACAATGGTTTTATGATTGTTTGTAACATTTTTTCGTAAAAACACATTTGTATGGTTTGTTGATTTACTTTCTTCTACACACTGTATGTCGTGTTTTGCTTTTTCCTTCAAAAAATTCGTGTTGGGCTTAAAGTGAAGTTAACAATGTATTTTTCTCGCCCCTAAACGTGAAATATTCAACAAAAAAAAAATAACAATAAATAAATGTCTGGGTCAACTAACTAATCTTGTTTTCCCTTTGTTCAGCATTTAATGTCTTTTTCATTGCTGTTCACAGTTACTTAATAAAGTCATTTCACGTCATCTGGTGCTCTTATAAAGTGGTCCAATATATATGTGTATGTCTAGTAACTCTCAATTTTGAATTTTGAATTTTGAATTTTTGATTTGATTTGATCTGATTTGATTTTCTTACTGAAATTATGGATTTCTGATTTTTGAATGATGAACTTTGAAATCTTAGGATTTTTTAGATGAACATCTTAGCACATGCAAATTGTGTTATTAGTATGTGGATCAAAAAATCAAAAATCAAAAAATCAGGAATGTCTCATAAAATAACATGAATTTGTCTTAGCTGACGTATGTCTTTTCTCTGAATTGGTTATCTAGGTCCATTGATCTTTTGACCTTTTGCGAACAAATGGTCTTTGATAACATGTAGAGACATAACTCATAGGGTTGAATTATGAAATGTAAATGTCAAGTTCCCTTTGCTGCTTACAATTTGACGCACCTGAATGTAAAAAAATTCCTTTTGCAGTATGAAATAGATATGTATCTTTGAATACAGATGAATGTATTGATATGAAATGATGAAGGACAGTAGCCGATCCACGGCTTAATTTCTTGTTTATGTTATGAACAATTTGAATAATATACACATCACCCTTTTCTAGGTGCTTTTGCCCTTTTGTGGGCTGTATAACATCTAAATCCATTCAAAGGTTGAGGTATATGATATATCTTATGTCATTCCAAGATGGCGTGCACTTTGAACAAGGCGATGTTCGTCCTTTGTCAATGTTCATGAGCATTGGAAAACGTTATCAATATGCCGGTGATGCTAACTGTGTAACACACACTGACGAAGGCAGCACGCCGAAACGCGTCTGTGTGAGCCCCTTCCGCATAATAAATCTAGCGTGACTGACATGTACCCTTCGAGTGCTGTTTTATCTTCTTTGTAAATGAGGAGGAATTGGAGCGCTATATATATATATATATATATATATATATATCCATCCAAACAGGTTGCCCCATATGAAGACGCCACTAACCAGGGAGTATAAACACCTTTAAATGCAGACTTCAGCTTCACAGAGTCACAGTCTCCCACCAATATTCATCAGCAGCCCAACGCGTTTCAAGCACTCCTGTGCTCTTGTTCACAGGTGAAATGGAGAAGAGAAACAGCAGTCCTTAAATAGGGAACACCTGATAATTCCACCAAGTCCCGCCCCAGTGGGCGTATGCATGCAAGGCATGCTGGTACTTGGAGTTTCCCATGAGTTTAAACCTCAGTGGGTGCCGCCCCATCTCTCCAAGTAATCCAAATAAAAGCCCCAGTGGGATCGGAGGGAGCTGAAAAACACCACCATGCTGACTTGTAAAATGTCTAACAACAAGGCTATCCCTGGTTTCAGCGTGTTTGATTTTGCAAACACAGGATCTGCACCTCGCAGCAGGGCGTCTTCGCGACCGAGCCAGCCGGCACAAAATCCATCCAAACAGGTTGCCCCATATGAAGACGCCACTAACCAGGGAGTATAAACACCTTTAATTGCAGACTTCAGCTTCAAGGGTCACAGTCTGAAGGAACCCCAGAAATATTATGTGGGCAGGTTGTGCTCTCATGTTTGACACTGAGAGGTAGATTTGAATGTAAGTCGAGGTATGTTGTTGTATTGTGAGGCCGTCTAGAGTGTTTGGAGATTACATGGAGAGTAGATGCAGATAGTGAAAGAGATACGTTCCTTTTATATGTACGCATAGTTTGAATCATTTGATGATAGGTTATGATATCATATGAACATGGTTTCTAGTTTGCATTTGGGTGTAGTTAATAGTTTTCGTAGTTTCTGACTAGTGAATAATAAAAAGGTAGACATACGAAAATATATGGTAGTAAACGTATTAATGATTGTCTGTTCTTATGGAATAGAAGTGGCTGGGGAGTGCTTCTTTAGAAGAGATGTTTTATAAATGTGTGAGAGATAAAAAAAGAAATGAAAATGTGCGGTATATTTTCTGTATGACTTTGTTGACATTAGAGAACTACATGTGATTATAAGTGATACTATTTGTTAGACAGTGTGCCTGTGGTGGATATACGTAGGTGTTGAAGTGGTCCGGGTTTTACCGGTGATCAGCTTCACTATCCCTTTTGAGACACTGATCAATTTTTTCATTCCATTTTACGTCTTTAATATAGATACAGTAAAGGGACGGTATATCAAAAGTTTTGGCATTAGAACTTTGTTTACTCTCCCCATCCCCTACTATACACTCTACAGAGTGTTTAAACAACTTTAGTAACATAGATGTCGAGCTAGTAAAGGTGGTGTAGTTCCACTGGGCCAATTTATAAACCGTGCTATGGGATGGTTTATGCTTTACCCGCCAATTTGCATGTTTGAATACTTTTTGCTGATAAGTGTTCAGGCAGACACCTGTTAAAATTAACCCCGTGTATGGGTATAGAGGCGCTACTGGGAATCGTGGGGATTTCTGTTTGATTTTGTACGGTTAAGCAAGGGCGGGCGTGGGGGAGGTGGGTATGTTGGTAATTAAAACACAGAATTTAATAATGTGCAGATGTTGAGTTACTAAAGGTGATGTAGTACTACTGGGAGCACTTATAAAGCATCCTATGGCATGGTATATGTTTTACCCGCAACTTTGCATGTTTTAATACGTTTTGCTGATGAGCGTTTCGGGAGACATCTCTTGAAATTAAGCCTCTGTATGACTATAGTGGCACTTCTACGTTTGCTGGGACTCTTTCTTTTATTGCGTAAAGTTAAGCAAGGGCAGGTGTGGAGGTGGTGTAGTGGTACTGCAACTATTTATAAACCGTCTTATGGTATGGTGTATGTTTTAGTTGCAAAATTTCAGGTTTTAATACCTTTTTCTGATGAGCGTTCCGGCAGACACCTGTTGACTTTAAGTCTATATATTGCTATAGTCGCAATAAAGGGAGTGTTGGGGCTCGTTGTTTGATTTCGTAAGGTTAAGCAAGGGTATGGGTAGGGGTGGGGGAGGTGGGTATATTGCTGATTATAACACGCACATTTGTAATGTGGACATGTGTAGCTAGTAAAGGTAATGCAGTTCCACTGGGCCCATTGATAAACAGTGCTATGGGATAGTTTATGTTTTACCCACCAATTTGCATGTTTGAATACTTTTTGCCGATAAGTGTACCGGCAGACTCCTGTTAACATTAATCCCATGTATGGGTATAGTGGCGCTTTTGGAAATAGTGGGGGGTTCTGTTTGATTTCGTACGGTTAAGCAAGGGTGGGGGTGGGTGTGGGGGAGGTGGGTGTGTTGGTCATTAAAACACAGAGTTTAGTAACACGCAGATGTCGAGCTACTAAAGGTGATGCAGTACCACTGAGAGCACTTATAAAGCGTCCTATGGTATGTTATATGTTTTGAGTTAATCAAAAAGAGACTAGCTTAAGTAAAGGGGTTAACAAAATTTAATTTTAAATTTTAATGACTCAGGTATGTTTCGTCTGGGGGTAGTGGCACCTGGTGAGTGTGCTCATGAAGCCCTCACCCACCAACCTAGTTGGTGGCATGCTTCATCATCGGGCCCACCCAGTGACACCTAGCGTGTCCCAGGTGTGCTTCGATTACAGCGGAGTAGGTATGTCGCTGAGTGTGTGGTGAAAACTGTTATGAATGTGAGTTTAAAACGGATTGGCGGAGGTCCCAGTACCCGAAGGTGAATTAAACTTTAATACCTGGACCACCGTCAGCGGTTAAAAATAAGGCTGTTGGATGTTAGAGGCGAGTTACGACCTCCCACATCCTTAGAGGAGTCAACATGTTTCAGCCAGTGCCTTATGAATATGCTGGCTTTCTTCAGGACGGGTTAAAAAATGAATAAATAAGTGTGTGTAATTAAACTAGTGGGTGTGTGATTCAGACTATGTGTCTACACGCCCTAAAGTGTTTATCTATGTGTGAGAGGGGGATTCCCTTCTCAAAAACACCTGTACATGTAACATGTAAAGACAAAGACAAAACATACAAGGGGAAAAGAGAGTCACTTAAAAATTATTGCATTATATACTTTTGACAGCCGTCTTTATAGCGATGAGGGTGCAGGCTATAAGCGGCTACAGTGTAATGGTATTGGTGGTACCATTATGGTGAGGTTCGCACTTGAATTTCGGGGGTGGGGTGGCTAAAACACGGTATTCAAAACATTAGTGCAAGTGTGGTAAAAAAGAAAAGAAGGCGCAGGAATTCTTTCTTACGCTAGTTTTAAAGAGTTTTTGCTTCAAGGTTGTGAAGTGGCAAGGGGTTGACCCTGTGGGGGAGAAAGGTTTTGGCCACTTGGATTAGGAGACCTGTAGGAGAGAAAGGTAGCGCTTACCCGTGGTAGAGTTGGTAGTTCATCATACTCACAGCTTTTCTGGCCAGAGCCTGCTTTGGACCTGTAGTGCCTCCTTCGCAGAACCGGTAAGTTATGGCCATTGCTGTTGGGTTTTTATACTGTGGTTGATTGAGTAATTGTTGGCACCTGTATTGTAGGGGAAATGGTAGATAGACTCGAACTGCCGAGTCATAATGCTTGCCCAGGCGCGTAGGGAGAGGCGGCGAGCGTTCGCGCATGCGTGGTGCCTGAGGCTCTCAATGCGTATGCGCGGACGGTAGTGTCATGTCCGCACATGCGCGTTGGGCAAGTGCGCGCGTGTTGTGTAAACGCGCCTGTGCAGATAAGTATCAATGCCGCCAGTACGATGAGGGACAATTCGGCATGATAGGGCGCTGTTATATGTTTTACCTGCAAACTTGCATGTTTTAATACGTTTTGCTGATGAGCGTTTCGGGAGACATCTGTTGAAATTAAGCCTCTGGATGGCTATAGTGGCGCTTCTACGTTTGCTGGGGCTCTTTCTTTTATTGCATAAAGTTAAGCAAGGGCGGGTGTGGAGGTGGTGTAGTGGTACTGCAACTATTTATAAACCGTGTTATGGTATGGTGTATGTTTTAGTTGCAAAATTGCAGGTTTTAATAGCTTTTGCTGATGAGCGTTCCGGCAGACACCTGGTGACATTAAGTCTATATATGGCTATAGTGGCGCTAACGGGAGTGCTGGGTTCGTTGTTTGATTTCGTAAGGTTAAGCAAGGGCAGCGGTGGGGGTGGGGGAGGTGGGTATGTTGTTTATTATAACACAGATATTTGTAACGTGGACATGGGTAGGTAGTAAAGGTAATCTAGTGCCACTGGACCCGTTTATAAACCATGCTATGGGATGGTTTATGTTTTACCTGCCAATTTGCATGTTTGAATACTTTTTGTTGATAAGCGTTCCGGCACACACCTGTTAAAATTAATCCTGTGCATGGGTATAGTGGCGCTACAATGAATGGTGGGGGTTTGTGTTTGATTTGGTACAGTTAAGCAAGGGCGGGGTGGGTATGTTGCTCATTAAAACACAGAATTTAGTAACATGCAGATGTCGAGCTATTAAAGGTGATATAGTGCCACTGGGAGCACTTATAAAGCGCCCTATGGCATGGTTTATATTTTACTCGCAAATTTGCATGTTTGCTGATGAGCGTTCCGGCAGACAGTTGTTGAAATTAAGTTCCTGTATTGCTATAGTGGCTCTAGTAGGTTTGCTGGGGCTCTTCCTTTGATTTTGTAAGGTTAAGGAAGGATGGGGAAGAGGGTGGTGTAGTGGTAGTGTGCCCATTTATGATATGGTATATGTTTTTCTGGCAAATTCCCATGTTTTAATACCATTTGGTGAGGAGTGTTCCAGCAGACAGCTACACAAATTACACAACATTTCTGTGAATAACAAATCTTCGTGCTGATAGACACTTTCGCACTGTGATAGAAGGCTGCCAGTGTTGATGGCAAATTATGAAACTTGGTTCTATTGTAGATTTCAATAGCTTAGACTATTTCTTTGTTACTATGGTGTAGTCATGGTTTTAAGTGGGGAACAAAACTGGGGGGGCTCTAAAAGGGGGGGCAAATGTCTTTAAGGGGTGTGGGCAATGCAAGTAGGGGCTTGTTCTAAATCAAGATAAGTAGCATTGTGTGCTTTAGAAAATCCCCTCCAATTATGCTACTTTCGGAAAAAACATTCTTTAAAGGATTTCCCTTCCTTCTACAACGTGGCTCGCCTAGCATGATGTCTCCAGTTGTTAGTAGTGAGCCAAATGAGTATGTGTATATTGATGTGCATGCTCTCACTGCAGTGCAATAAAAAGAAAAAAAAACCTGACAATCTATGCGAGGGCCGAAAATAGAGCCTGATAGAGACCCGTTTGGAGGCTCCCTGAAAATAAGTGCTGGTCCTCAGACCTGGCCCAATTAAAGCTCAGCATCCATCCATCCTAAGCACTGCACCATCCAACCATATTTTAATTGATGCATACATTCCTACATATATACATACATACATCTGTTCCTGCACTTATCTTAAGCATCTATGAGCCCACTCGCCTATGGTTGGCACTGTGCCCTTCATTTAGCCATATGCTTACATATCCATAGATACATCTGTCCCAGAACCATTACTAAGCATCTATCAGACCACCCATCTATCCTAAGTACGGGTCCATGCATTCATTTATCCTTCCATACATACATTGATAAATCCATCCAGTTACCTATCCATTGATCCATCTGGCCATGCATCCACTTGCCCTTTATTCAACGATACCTGATCCTAAATACAACGTATTATACTCATCCACCCAGCCTCTTAAGGGTTCAAAAAGGCTGGGGATAAGCATTGACACGCAGATGTTTCTTATAAAGAACAACAAAGCTTTGAGTTGCTCTTTGTGGAACATACTTCAACACCCTTCCCTGGTGGTGTTTTAAACAAAGGTACATCTAGAGAAAGAAATGTAAAGGAGCTTCTCAGTGTAAGACGTTAATTTTGAAACATAACTTTTTGTCGAGTTGTATTAAGGAACACTGCTTTAAAGTGGCCGTGACTGACAGATACTGAATACCTGTACTTCTTACATTTGAGAAAGTATACCAGACAGCTCATTTTGGGTTGGTGAGAACCTGCAGTTCTATATTTCCATGTGAAGTACAGTATAGGAATATAAAAGTAATTGCAAAGCTTTCATCTTCATATTAAAGAAGGGGTGTGAGAACTAAGTGAGCCAGGCAAAGCATGTGTTTTCGTTGCACTAAAACAAGACAGTGTGTAAGGTCAGAGCATAGTTCTGCTGGAGTTGCCTGCTTGTGGTCATTTCCAGAGGCACAACCAGAGCGAAATTTCTGGGGAGCCTTCTTTTCACAATAGGCAAAGTGGGGATGTAGGGGCTGTAAAAAGGGGTGAAAAATAACAGAGTCTCATTTACAAAAAAAATTGTATTTTGAAGACCTGTGAAGTACTCAGGTGCTGGTCTGTATGTGGGCCCGGGAAGCTGTCTCAGAGAATCTGGGGCAATGGACATTGCGCGCCTGGTGGTCTGTCTGCTAATCACCCCACGATTATGTTGCACCTGCGTTGTAAAAAAAAGAAGGTAAATCGTGAGAGAAAATGGGTCTCTTTAAAGGATTTCCCTTGTTCTACAATGCGAGTTACCTGGCATGATGCCTGTACTTCTCAGTAGTGAGCAATGTGCATGCTCTCACAGTCGAGGCCCGAAAACAAAGCCCCATAAAGACCCGTTTCGAGGCTCCCAAAAATAAAGTGCTGGTGCTCAGACCCTCACAGACACCCCCCTTCCCACTTAAAGCCCTGGGTGCAGTGTTATGTTTGCGAAATTGTAGATAAAAATGTTAGGCTAATAATGGTAATTTTTGTGTGTGCCATTTGGTTGATAATATCATCCTAAGTACATAGATTACAATTTTTCAAAATACTATCTATAAAGTTGTCTGCAGTGGGTTGCAGGGGGAGTGCTGTAGAATGGTGGGGTGAGACAGAGAGCGAAAAAGTAAGAGGTAGTACAGTTACATATAAATTGTAAAGGTGTATGTGAATAATAAAATAAATACTTGCTGTAAGTCCTATGGCACTACTTGTCATCCTAGTGCTCCTCTGTGGTGCTCTATCACGTTGCAGCACTGGGTCTGGAAGTCGTTAGTAGAAGGTTTGTAATTGTATGCTATTATTTTAATTTGGTGAACAAATGTGACAAATAATTGAATTTATGTTTTGTTTTTCAGGAAATTATTTTGTTTGGATTAAAATTTGGAAATGCCTAGAAGAAGTGAAACAAAAGAAAAGAGAAGAAAAATATGTATTTGGTGAAAAGGAAAGATCTTGAATTTAAAAAATGTGACTACTACAGAAACAGTTTGTTCCACTAAAAGCAGAAGACAATTTTTGAAAAAAATATTGCGAACATTTAGGGGCTGATTCTGATTCAGTAAAATCCCTTACAAAGTGCCGTACGGAGCATATTTCCCACACGAATCATACCCTTAAACGTTCCTGTACGTACGATGAAGTACGATTCAGACCCAAAGCAGATCTCTGTACGAATCGTACAAAAGAGCATACGACTTAAAAATCCGTACGAATCGCATTCGGAACACGCAGTACGCGACGTCCGTACGGATCAAAGCAGCATTTTCCGACCCAGCAAGTACGATTTGTCTCGTCAACACTCCGTATGACTCTTTTTCTACGGGAGCTCAAAATGTCCGGAAAAGCAGATTTCGACTCGAACAGCTTACAAAATGGACCCCCCCCCCCGGGTACGGTGCATACACCCCATGATTGCAGTGGTACGGTGCGTACACCCCATGATTGCAAGGGTACGGTATGTAGGGGTACGGTGCGTATACCCCATGATTGCAGGAGTATGATGCGTAGGGGTACGGTGCATACACCCCATTATTGCTGGGGTACGGTGCATAGGGGTACGGTGCATACACCCCATGATTGTAGGGGTACTGTGCGTATGTGATTGTGTGGCTCTCCATACAAATTGCTCATATGCGACGTTTTCCGTACGAATGGCGTTCTCATTCCCCGGTCCGGATCGCACTTGTCGGGTCATACAGCATGTTTACGATTCGTACTGTTCACTGTGAGGGTCCGTGTCGTACAGATTTTCCCTTGCTTTTCATACGGTTCGCAAAGATTCGGTCGTATATTTTTCAAACAAATCGTACTACACGTTTCGGGCGGAATTGTATGAGTCGTACTGAAAGGGCTACGGATTTGATTTGGTCGTACTATTGGTTTACCGAATCGGCCCCTTAATGAGAAAAACCTCACAGAAAGCAAAAAGAAGAATTTTTCAAGTAAGGTGAAGCAGACTTCAATTCCAAATAACAGGAAAAAGTAACATGATAATAAAATAGTATCTGTTACTCGGAGAAAAAAGCAATTTCAAGAAATTCGTCAGAGACTTTTTTGATCTAGAGTGATTCAGAATTTAATGAAGACATGCTACAAATATAAAAGGAAAGTGGTGCAATTCAAAGAGAAGCAGTGTATTGAAAGTGTAGTGGATACTGGTTTCAGTTTAAAACAGAAGTCATTAATTCTGATTTTGAACAGAATAAAACAATTGGATAAAATAGTCAAAGTGTTGAAAGACAAAAGTAGAAAAAGGAGACTTATGAACAGAACCTACTGCAAAATCTTTAGTGGACATTGGAGACATACTTCTACTAATGAGCCTTTTTTTAATGAGTAAAGTTTCTTCCAGGAAAATAGTTTACCATTTGCAGTTGATACTGGAGATCGTTGCTACGAAGTTCAGGATGGTTGTCCTCTTCCAAAAGAAGAAATGGTTGGTAAAAGTGCAGAAGAGTTAATAGCTGAAGAAGTGCAAGGGAAACGTCCACAAGCTCCTGTGTATAAGTGGGGTTGTAGTAGTATTTGTAGTATTCCACAGGAATCCATTGATATAATGCAAAATTTGCTGCGAGAATATACACAGAAAAGTGTTAAACAGAAGATTAAGTTGTTACAAGGACTAGATCCATGTAATGTAAGAAAAGGTACTGAGGATTATGGGCATTCTTTGGCTGGTCTTCCAAGAAAAGTTTGTAAAAGTGTTTTTCATCACTTGAAGATGTTAGCAGTACACCATTCAGGAATGCGGAAGTTTGTAAGGAAACTGAACTATGTAAAAAGTCCTGCATTATGTTTAAGTGAACTGAACACATGTCTTGTATATGGTTCTTTATCAGATGTTCAATAAAAGTGTGATGATATTGAAATGTGATATTTTGGTTCAGAAGAGCAATCCATAGAAAGTGAAAGTTTGACAATTATATATGTTGGAGGAGATGGAAAAGTGATTAGCACTGATCAGTTGGAAGAAGAAATTGGAAAGTTTAATGTAGTGTGTTCTGAAACACCAAACTATGTTTGTGTTTGTTGTCGACGTACTCATTATAAAAGTCAAAGTAGGAATGTTGATTAGTATTTGGAAAGTGAAAAGGAGTACAATGGTAAGTGGGTAGAATTTGCAACTTATTTGTTTGTGGAAGGTTGTTTTGAGTTAGGTAGTGATGGAAATATTGTTACAACAAATTAGAAGAGAACAAAATGCCTGCTAGAGCAGTACACAATAAGTTAGAATTAGTAGCTATTCCGGAGGAACTGGCAGAATTGAATACATATGAGTCTGTTCTAATTCAATCTGTTCATCCTTTTCAAACTATAATTCGGATGGAGCCTAAAACTTGTAAACTGCCACCAACAGACTTGCAAAGAGCCCTGAAAGGAAGAGTGGTGTACTTACCTTTGGATTTTAAGAAAAATATTGAAACTATTGCAGGAGAGAAAGAGGAAAATGCGGCAGTAGTTATTTTAGTAAATGGTGTACCAACAAAGAGTCAGAAAATATGGCAAGAATTTGTGGATGTTAATAAAGTTGAAAAGGCTACCTCATATCTTATTGAAAACAATATTTATTACAAAAATGTAAATGTGGATGAACAGGTAATATGTTTAGAAGATGAATCTGAAATTTCAAGTGGTCAAAAAGAGAAAGTAGACAAGTGTAGAACTGAAGAGATTTATGAACATTACACAATATGTCCTTTGCTTTCAAATGAAGTAGTAGGAAGTAGTATTGAGTTATTTCAAATGAAAAAAGCACAGGGAACTCCAATGAGTGTATGGGAGAAAAGCTTGGAAGCTCATGTTTTCTACAGCTGTTTCCTACTGGAGAAGCTGACCAACATGTACAGATTCCAGCTTCAGAATATCGGTAAACAAGATTATATTCTGAAGATCCTAGATTTCGACAGTGCATTCCATACATATTTCACCTTTTGTTTGAAAGTGATCTGTCTTCTCTGTCATATGCAGTGAACCACATACTTACAACTGGAGTTCATCAATCACTTCTTTCTGCGAAAGAATTTGTGGAAAACGTTCAAGAAACAGATGAGAATTTAGAAGCACAGTTAACCAATGTGATGGCATATCAACTTGGAACAAATGAGTATTGGTATCGTCATCATGGAGAACTCAAGTGTATGTTACGGAACGTAGGTACACGTAGGTACACCAACATGGTTTGTCACACTTAGCTGTGCAGCGTATGCATGGGAAGATTTGCTTGAGTTTCTAAGAGAAGCGAATTCCAATATAAAAAAAGCTGAAATAAAGACTCGCAGATATTTTAACCATAGGTTTCAAGCTATGATATATTTGATCTGCAATAAAAAGAATCCACCTCTTGGAGAAGTTACTGATTTCTTTTGGAGAAAGGAGTATCAAGCAAGAGGTGCACCTCATATACATATGCTACTAAGGATCAAGGATGCACCTACATTTGGAAATGATTCTGATTAAATTGTATTGTCTTTCATCAAACAATATGTGACATGTGAGATTCCAAGAGAAGGAGGAGATAGAAGCTTGAGACAGCAAGTTTTACATTTCCAAAGTCATTGTTGTGGAAAGTATTGCAGAAGAAAATACAAGTCTAAAGGAAACTTTTACACCAAATGTCGGTTTGATTTTCCCCATACAGTCATTTCTAAAGGAAGAGTAAATTATTTTTTTCTTCTGTAAGGCACACAATAACTCGGAAATCTCCAAAGAATACCTATAACTTAAAAAGAACAGAAGTGTTAAAGTATATCAATGACTACAATCCAGTCATTTTAAAAATGTGGAATGTGAACATGGACATCCAGTATGTTGCAGATAACTCAATTGCTGTTGCATGTTATGTTACATTGTACATAACAAAATCAGAAAAAACAAATGTGGGAAGAAATTGCACAAGAGAAAAACCTCAGCAAAAAATTGTACAGCTTTACTTTGAAAAAGCTTTCCCACCGAGAAGTTGGATCCTATGAATGTTCAAACCACTTGTGCTCTTCAACTTTATATTCAAAATCACGAGGAATCATTTGGGTAAGTTTAGGTCTTGCCTAGAAACGAAATATAGTGTTGAAAGCATTGGAAGAAATTGACAGTACATTCTTAAAGCTAATATGTTGGACACATACTATCCGAAAAGGAGTCGACATCTAGAACAGCTATGTCTATATGAAGTACTTCAACATTACAGCTTCAAAAGAAATGTTAAAAGAAGGAAAGTTTGCAGTAGTTGGATGTCATGGTTGTTTAGTAAAACATGCAAAGGGTAATCTTATAAACCACAAGAAACTTAGTTGTGAAACTCCAGATAAGCGAGAATTTTACTATTTAGCACTTCTGCAACTGTTTAAACCATGGCGTGCGAAAGAGGATTACTTGGAGAGTTTAACTGCTGCTAAGATTCTTTTAATGCATGTAAAGTTAGCATTGGATGTACAATTGTCCCTACATATTTAAAAATGTTGAACGATGAAGTTGAACAGGAAAAGACTATTGCAGCTAAAATAGCTCGTGGAAGTTCATAAGATAGTCAAAGTAGTAGTCCATGTAGTCAAGATCCTCTTGGACAACCAATGCTGGAAAATTTAGCAGCGATTGCTATGCATGAAGTCAAAATTGCAATACAACAAGCACACGAAGAGAATATTACATTGAATAAGTTAGAAGAACAAGTAAATGTTGAACAGAAAGAAATATATGTGCAAGTGAGAGAACAGATAGAACAATGTTTGTTGCATGAAAAAAAGAATGTGTGTGTTCATCTTTTAAACCTCTTCTGATGTACATCAGTGGTCAAGTTGGGACAGGTAAAAGTTTTTTAGTTAAAGTTTTGACCAGTTATATTAAAAAAACTACTAGTTCACATATATGTTGTGTGGTAAAAGCTCCAACTGGATTAGCTGCACACTATGGTAAAGTAGTTACCATGCATAGATTATTGATATTATCAGTTGAGTATTATAATAAATTAGAATATCAGAAGTTGTCTGGAGAAGCTTCTTATGAAGTGTCAAGAGTTCTAAAGAAAAGTGAAACTTTTAATTATTGATGAGGTGAGCATGGTCTCGAACTTAATGCTTGCTTTTGTACACTTAAGAATGCAACAGGTATTAAAAACAGATTACGACGTTCTCTTTGAGGGAATATATTTAATTGTATTTGGAGATCTGCTACATCTAACCCCTGTAAAATGAGAACCAGTGTTTAAAACTCTTCTACATGAAGACACTAAGAAATCGAAATCTTTGGGAAGTATTGGAAATGTGAATCTGTGGTTACATTTTTTGAATATAAAGAACTGACTCAGAATATCCGACAGGCAAGAGATGAAGATTATGCAAATATTCTAAAAGATGTAAGAATTTGTGTTCTAAGCAAACATGGTAAACAAGCTTTTCAAAGTTGTCTATTAAAGAACTTGTTTACAAATAAAAACACACCAGCAGAATTAATGTACAAGAAAATGAAAGAAAAAAAGTCTATAGTTTGCTTAATGCCTACAGTGGAAGAGTGTTATACATTTATTAGAGAGCTTATGAAATTGGAAAATCAAGAAGTATTTCACATTGAAGTTATTGATAAAACCGAGCATCAAGGAATAACAATTGTTCTTTCAGAAAAACTGCCGACTAAATTGGATTCTTTGGAAAAGTCTGTATCAAAAACTGCTGGCTTAGAAAAAAATGTAGATTTATGTTTAAACTGTCGGGTAATTTTGAAGCGTAATCTGAATGTAGAAGAAGGTTTAGTGAATGGAGCAATGGTAAAAGTTGTTGATTTTTTGAAATATCAAAATAGAAAAGGAATTGAATTCTTGAAAGTTAAATTTGATCAGATTACAGAGGTAAAACAGATTGCATATTCTGCTGTATGTTGTATGCTTGTAAAAGACTTGTATGTTTGTAGAAAACAGTTTCCCTTCTGTTTAGCATATGCAATAACCATTCATAAATCTCAAGGTTTAGGTGTAGATATTGCTTTGGTAAATGTAGGAAGAAGTGTGTTTGAAGAGGGAATAGTATATGTTTCATTATCTCATGTTAGAACGTTGTCTGGTTTGTATTTAATTGATTTTGATGAGAACAAGGTTAGTGCTGATGCTAATTGTGTAAGAGAATATAATCGTTTGAGAAGGCTTTATGCTCCAAGTTTAGGTGAATATCCTATTTATGACAAACGTGTTGTGTGTTCAAAATGCAAACATGTTGAAGAATCAACTATGGTTGAAAAGCTGGAAAAAAAATCAAGAGAAAAGAAAAAATGTAAAGGAGCAGAAAATACGTGATTATGTTGTTGGATTCCAATTAGAAAATTCTTCTGTCAACTGCTATGGTAATGTTATTCTAAACGTTATATTTTACCTTGAAGATATTTATGATGAAATTATGGAAAGTCAAGAAAATAGATAATGTTCGGCACTTTAAAGTTTATTTCAAGAATTGAGGACTGATAGAAGTAAGATCCATTCTGCTTCTGGTATTCGCCAACTGTTGGATACATGTACTGGAACTTTAACGTTCAGTGCTAATATACAACAAGATGCACAAGAATTTCTGATGGTTATGCTTGGAGTATTAGAAGATGAAGGAATTCAGATTGAGAATTTATTTGGACTTAGTTACAAATGGGAACATAAATGAAAAGAGAGTTCATTAACTTCAAGCACTATAGTTGACAGAGAACGATTTCTATATTTAACAATACCTGATTGCAAATCTTTACCATTTTCCAAATTAGTAAAAGACGCTGATCACGAGATGATGTGTTCTCATTGTAAATCAACAATGCTATCTACGTTATGCCTACATAGATATGGAAAATATTTGATTATAATGCTGCAACGCTGTAGACCAAATGGAAGAAAAGTGGAAACCAAAATTAAAAATGTTGTTGATAGTCGATTCCATTCGCTTTTATTCAGTTAAATAAATCAACCATATAAGCAATACAGTCATAAACGATCTACGATAAAATCAGAAGGAGAAAATATAAAACAGTGGGACTGAAGTGCAAATACAGCCGAGTTCATCAACATAATAGTACAGATACAAAAGTGCAAGTGCATATTTGACATGAGGGCCCAGACATTTGCTATGAGGTAATAAGATTAAAAGTGCAGATACATCAGAGTTCGTAAGCATAATGGTAATGGTAAAAATACAAAAGTGCAAATGCATAATTCACATGGGGGCCCGGACATTTACTAGGGCATATATTGGCCTATCAAAAAGTGCAAATGCATACAATTTCATTATACCCTAGAGGTGTCAATGATCATACATTTCCTAATGCTAATAGATTTCAGGAGAAATGTAGCCAAATAAAAACACAGTTGTGGATCATCCAGTCTAAAGAGCTAATTCATAGTATCTATAGTAGATCTAATATTATTATATAAAAAGAATGGTTTTAAATAAAATTTCCTAAAATGGGAATAAAATGTGCAAAATAATAACATATGGCAGCAACTTTGTCGAGAGATTTTATCACATGGGCATGCGTGGGCAGAACACTGTTTTATAACAGGGAAATTAACAAGATGGTGTACAATGCCCAATATTAAACGTGTCAGCACAAATCGGTGCAAAGGTCTTGTTACAACTGACAGGTAAGATTGGAAACGCTGTTTATGGTCCAATTGCGAATAAAAGAGGAAAGCAGATTGTTTCTTAATAACACCGGAACAGGCCTCTATTTTGTTGGCTAGCAAAGTTATTTTTATCTCAGCTCTAGCAATAGAGGCAGTACACCCGGGATCCAGTTGAATATCACAATTAAATAAAAATGTAAACCAATAGACAATGTAATTAAGCCAGGGTATTCTCAAGCCGTGCTCCATTTTAAGGGAGTCCCGTGTTATAGATTGAGTAAATAGTGTTTCCTCTTTTGACCATATAGATTTTCATAAAAGGAGAGGTCGTATGGAGGCCAAATCTGAAATATACTTAATGCCCACCTCACGGTGTATCAATTCCGTTGAGGCAGATGAGGGGACACAGAGCAAACGTTTTAAAAATGACTTTTCGGTTTGTTGTAATAAACTACTCTGAATGTGGCCCCAAACACCTGCCCCGTAAAGAGTGGAAGTGACGCATCGTATCTCATAGTTTGTCAGCATGTCTTTGATACGTCGATTGCCCAATTTGGCAGAAAATTTAAAAATACCATTTATGTTTCTAAGTATCTTAGAACAGGCATTTACCTGTTCCTGGGCCCATGACATGTTCCCTGCAAACATAATGCCCAAGTAACAGAAGGTCTTAACTGTCTAAACCTTAGATCCTTCAATATAATAAGAACTGGATGTTATAGGGTTCCTACCGCACGCCATTACAACGGTTTTAGATTTATTAATTAAAAGTTTTCTTTCAGCGATACAAGCAGTAAAATTATCGATAAGATGCTGTAACCCAATAGGGGTGCGAGAAAGTAAAACCGCATCATCGGCGTATAAAAGTATTGGGACAGACTTCCCATCCACCCTAGGAGCATTCGACTCGAACAGTTTTTGGGCTGCGTCGACTTCATTAATAAATAATGAAAAAAGTAGTGGAGCTAAGACGCAGCCCTGTTGGATGCCTCTTTTGACTTTAAAAGGCGGAGTATATTCGCCAAGATGACCATACCGCACCTTGCTTGACAGCTCCCCATATAATCTAGCCAAAAAGTATATTCTCTCTTTGGGGGCACCCATATCTAACAGTAATGGCCATAAAAAAGAATAGTCTACCAAGTCAAAAGCACTGCTAAGGTCAGCGAAACATAAATATATATTTCCCTCCTTAGCTAGTGTATACATGCCAATCAAAAGGTCCAAATTGACACACTGTTCTAGTGTGCCAACTCCCTTTCTAAATCCATATTGCACTCGCGTGATGACTGACTTCTCTTGGACCCAGGCTTCTAATCTGGATAACATGGCCCTACTCATGATCTTGATAGACGAGTCCAATAGGGAGATTGGACGACAGTTACAAACATCAGTCTTAACTCCCTTCTTATGAATCGGTATTATAATTGACTGGCCCCATGATAATGGGAATTGGGTCTCAACGGCAGCATTAAAAACTCTGGTTAAAAATGGCGACCATAAAGCCATTTCATTTTTATAAAGGTCTACCGGGACCCTGTCGGGGCCCGGTGCCTTACCCCCCCTTACTACCAGTTATGCCCTCAAATACTTCCTCTATACTAATTGATAGAGGCATTATGGGCCATTCGTCAGCATTTTGATTGGGCAAGGTGGATGAGGCGTCTTTAGCAGTTGGATTAAAAATATTTGAAAAATGATCTACCCAAGAATTACAATTAATATAGGAATTAAGTTCCGGGATATGATCATCCTTCAAGAAGCTACTATTAACGGTGTCCCAGAAGAATTTACTATTTTTAGTTTTGGCTTGCTAGTCATGTTTCTATTTCTGGAAGAACTTTTGCAACAGTTGCTATTGTTTTCCATACTGGAAAACTACTACAAGTGGACATTATACTGTTTATTTAAAGTGTAATAATGGATGGAGTCACTGCAACAATACACACTTGGTAATGAAACTGAGATTGCCTTATGAGTTACCCAACTCATACTTGATATTTTTGAAACAAAGATTTTAGATACACCATTCGGCTTTGTGGGACGGTGGAAAGGTACTTTAAGGAATTCATACTGGATGCTTTCAAAGTGAAATTTGTGATACATTATTTGGCGTATTCAAAATATGTGCAACAAAACTACAAAGTAACGGTAAGATTTGTAGACGGAAAATAGTATAGGATGTGTTATTCGTGTTGATTTTGTGTTATATTTGTGAGGATTAGGGATTTGTTTTTTTAACAATCTAGTTGATTATTTTTTTCCCTTCTGTTTATGAAGAAACTATTCTGACATCACTGTGCTTAGTGAAGTTAACCCCTTTGCTGCGGGGGTTATTCCCCCGCTGTGCTGGGGGGAGGGGGGCGCACACAGCACCCGCATGCTATTGACGAGCTGAGCTCGTCATGAGCTACAGCGCTCCTGTGCTCATGACAAGCTCAGCTCGTCACAGGTGCATTGGCTCCCATGGAACGCTCAGCACAGCAGGGGGATTCTCCCCGCACCTGAGGGTTCCTCGGCCCATGACGAGCTGAGCTCGTTATGAGCACTGGAGCACCGTGCCTCATGACGAGCTCAGCTCGTCATGAGCATGCAAAAGGCTAAGTAGTAGCTGGTGACAGCAAAAAAAGGGAGAAAAATTGTTATCAGAGTGTTAAATTATTTTGTATTATTTAAAAAGTCATTGTTGGTTGTGAAATGTATTACATTACATAGCACTTTTACAGTTTATTTTATGTAGCTGAAAAGTTACAAAAATCAGTACTAATGACCATACACAGTAGTAGTTTGATATTTAAAAACGTTTGAAATTCACTGAAAAAAATGGAGGTTTCAGGCACGTTATAGTTAGAAAGTAGCATTTAAAAAACCTTAGAAATTCACTGAAAAAACCATTGGTTTCAGCCACGTTATAGTTAGAAAGTAGCATTTAAAAAAACGTAGAAATTCACTGAAAAAAACATAGGTTTCAGGGACGTTATAGTTAGTTGGACATTTCACTCAAACAAAACGATAGAAATTTGCCTGTTATAGTTAGTTGAGCTAACTATAACTCGCGCCCCGCAATGCACTGCTGATGACGTCACATATTACATCACTGATGACATCATCCACCTGAAAATCTGATGCACCTCATCAGACCCTAATATAACACTTGATACACCCACTCTAAAATACAGAATATAAGTTTCGAAACCATGAACACACCAATACCAGTTATTACATATCCACTCACTAATTCCTAGGTCTACACACACATCTATTCAATCACCTAAACAGTCACTCATACATATAGTCAGCCATCAATACAGCATTATCATATCCAATCACATATCTATACAGACACTTGCATACCGCCTCTCATTCATAGAGTTATTCACACACCTAGTTAACTCAGTAATGGAAGTAATCAATCGCACTTTCATTTACTCACCTGTACAGTTATACACATACCACCTCACTTATTTAAACATATACTATCACATACGTTCACTCTAATGTAATAAGTAATACAAGTACACACTGATCCATACAGGCACTCTAACAATCACTTACTTTCACATATAGTCATTTATACAGCACAACACTCACATATACTGCCTTTCACATATGCAGTTACTCACACATGTACCACCGAGGCATCCATTCACTCCCATACACACACTCACCCAGCCATATAGCCCTTCACAGATACAGACTTGAACCCATATACACAGTGAATTATCCAGTCACATATCTATACACAGAGTCACACGCCCCACCCACCCACACAGACACTCAGGCACCCATACAGATACTCAGACAACCAATCAATAGCCCATATAGAGCCTCATTTAGCTGCTAAGCAACCCATGCAACCACTTACACAGCAGCTGACAACATAACTGTGTGAATGTCTGTATCCGTTGCTAACACATGCATTAAGTAAGACACAATTAATCACTCACTTATACAGTCAGTCACACACCTATTTAATTATCCATCCTAACTGTTATAAACCCATTTATGCTTCAATACTCCTTGGCATATATATATAAAACATATTTATATTTTATAGAAACACATAGTCACTGGATGATGTCATCAGTGATGTCTTTTGAGATCTTATCAGTGACGGCATCAGTGATCTCACTGACCTTGTCATGAATGATGTAATATGTGACGTCATCAGCAGTGCACTGCGGGGGCGCAAGTTATACTTAGCTCAACTAACTATAACAGGCAAATTTCTGTTGTTTTGTATGAGTGAAATGTCCAACTAACTACAACGTCCCTGAAACCTATGGTTTTTTCAGTGTATATATACATATATATATATATATATATATATATATATATATATATATATATATATATATATATATATATATATATATATATATATATATATAAAATAATTATATAATATATATATATATTGGTTGTGTCATCAAGGAAACTAGCCCATATTGGGCGTACTCAACCGAGGTAATGTGTACACAGTGTCACAAAGCCATTGGATGCTTTGTATTGAGATGAATTGATGTAAATATGCAGCAGAGACCTGGGCTAAAAGTGAATTTGGTATCCAAACCAAATTAAATGAAATGTACCAATGTCTAAAAATCACACTCATTTATGTTTGTAAATGATGGCAATAGGGTTTAACCCTGGGTGGAATAATGTTTGTTTCCAAGAGACGCATCAGATATGAGCCCATTCAGGGTGTAATCAAAGAAGAATTAGGTATGTTAGATTTTAAACTTATTTTGTTCAAAATTGAGTTATTTTAATGCACATTTGTGAGATAATACACAATATATAAATAGCCACATTACACTCCAAGATGGTGATTATATTGATCAAATGCAAGTTCTTTAACTATTTCACTACCCATGTCCGAATTGGTTTAAATAATGTCCGTTTTGCAGCGCACCAGGTTACACCGACAAAGGTGACAGCTGAAACACATCTGTTTTGCGAGAGTTCATATATTAAAACCTACTGAACTCACACCTGAGAGTGATTTTATTCTTTCGTGTGTATCGGGCACGTACATTGAAGCAGTTAATTTCAAATGCGGGTACACCCCCGTTAAAAAGCACCCGCCAGCGAGTGCACGGGTAAAAGTGACAATGAAGCTTGGATATATTTACTATATATTTCAAACAAAATGCCCCAAAGCTTTTTAAAGACACACTCGACAGAATATGTAAGTATACAATGGCAGCCAGCAATTTTTCTCCAGCGTCTGTATTTATTTTCTTCACCAATGTGTTTCGAGGCAGCAAGTCTCTTCTTCACAGGCAGCTTGGGGTATGCCCAGAGGGCTCACATAACTCTTTTTATGTCCATGCATTACCCTAATTGGGTCCACGTATAGTACGAGAGTTCTTAAAGTATGATGGAACATGTAGCTCATTACGGAGCATAATATTTCCCTGTAGTAGGTTCGGGCACATCCTTTCATTGAAAGCATTTTTTCTCCTTTAGTAGGCCTCTGGATTTATTGCTGACCCAGTTCTAAAGAGCGGACGGGGTCGTGACGGAACGTTCCGTCACAAGCACAGCCCACCCGAGGGCCGTGATGGAGCGGTTCCGTCATGAGTACGGGAGCGCCGCGCGGCCCTGCCTCCCCCTTAGCGCTGCGGCAGAATAGCCGCCGCAGCTAAGGAGTTAAACAGAGGATGTAACCTTGCCCCGGGGATGGGCTCACCATGGCAAAATCAGCCTCTGGAGGGGTGCCGCACAACCCCCCTCCAAAAATTCAAGGTGGTCCCCAAGGTTGTGGCCATGCCCTGGCCCAGGGAAGGGGGGCCAAGGGGCTCCCCTTCCTTAAAAAAAGAATAAAATAAATACAAAAAATGCCCAGCCCCGGGGGTTGAGGTCCCCGGGCAGATATCAGCCTCGGGAGGGTCACCCCGTTTTAGTTTTTTTGTAAAATGGGACAGGCCCTGGGGAATGGAGTCCCCAAGGCCCAAAAAGAATCAAGGGAAGAGGGAACCACACAGCTCCCTTCCTAAAATAAGAAAACAAGCCGGCAACTCATCAGAGGCTTGCAAATGTGCCTCCTGGAGCACTCTTGGTTGATTTATCAAGTCCCTTTCACTTCTAAGGTTCCTTAGGGGCCAACTAGCCTACCTGTTACCTCCAGTAAGCCCCACACAGTTGGATTGCTGAGAGGTGGTCGGAGGCCATGGCCCTTTTCCACCACTTTGCAAACACACCTCTCAGCGTACTGCTGGTGGGGCGATGAGATCTCTTTGCATCCTGCAGGCCTCCGGATTAAAGTGGACTTCAACTTCCAGGTAGCAGTGGACCAGGAGGCGTATTTTCAGAGTGGTGGATAAAAGGGTGCGTGGCCTCTGACCACCTTTCAGCAATCCAGCTATGTGGGGATTACTAGAGGTAACAGGTGGGCAGTTGGCCCCCAGGGACCCTCAAAAGGCAATGGAACTTCATCCCCCAACCAAAAGCACACCAGGAGGTGCGCTTGCAGAGTGGTGGCAAAAGGGGGAGGGGCCTGCGACCACCTCTCAGCAATCCCACTGTGTCACTGCTAGTTAAAATGTTTCAGGGACGTTATAGTTAGGAATTAGCATTTAAAAAAACTGAAAAATTCACAGAAAAAACACAGGATACAGGAATATTATAGTTAGGCTGACATTTCACCTGTGAAATTCAGCCGTTATACTTAGCTGAGCTAACTATAACTCATGCCCCTGCAATGCACTGCTGATGACATCACATATTACATCCCTCATGACATGTTCAGTGACATTACTGATGACATCTCAAATGACATCACTGATTACATCATCCACATAATCTATGATTCACCTACTCACACCCCGATATAATCTTTTATACACCCACTCCGAATTTCAGATTACCATTCTCAAAACCTTTGACACACCAATACCAGTAGGTACATACCCACTCACTGATTCATAGGTCTACTCACACATGTACTCACTCATCCATACAGCCACTCATATACACAGTCACTCACCAATACAGCCACTGATATATCCACTAATTCAGCCATACAGACAATTACACACCGTCAGTCACCCATAGACCTACTGGCAAACCTAGTCACTCACCCAAAGAGTCAATCACACTACCAATTACTCACCTATACAGTTATACACACACCACCTCACTTTTTCATACAGATACTAACACATACTTACTCTCCTATACAGTCACTGACAGAAGCACACACTCACCCATACAGCCACTCTCACAATCTTTCACTCACACATACAGTCACGTATATACTTCAACACTCACATATACTGCCTCTCATATATGCAGTTACTCACCCATATACTACTGAGACATCCATTCACTCACCGACACACTCACTCACCCATACAGCCCGTCGCAGACGCACTCATGAACACATACACCCAGTAATTCACCCACTCACACATCCATGCAGGGAGTCACACATCCCCTAACCCCCCAGACACTCAGGCACCAATACAGGTTCCCAGAGAACCATCAATACCCCATATAGACACTCATGTAGCTACTCACCAAGTCATGCAGCCACTTACACATGTTGTAAATGCTTACGTTTCTCTTCAACATGAGGCATAATGTGGAATTATTACTTAACACACTGAATTCCACGTTTAGTCTTTTGTTCCGAGCATTTTTCACCTGTTAAATTGTGTCACATTTGACTTGTGACATCTCTGAAAAGACAACAGAGAGGGGCAGATTTACATTTTTTCACGTAGCGCACTGCAGCAGCTGCAAAGTTACAAAGCTGAGATGCATGAAAAGGAGAGAGGAGAGCACTCTATTTACTCAAATAAGGCACTCTCCTCCCCTCTCACTAGCGCCTCTACTTTATTTATTAAATTGGGTTTAGCGCGAGAAACCTTGGATGGTTGTATGGGAATGCCCGTCCACCACCCTTGGTACACCCCCATGGTGCAAAGTAATGCGCAGCAGAGCTATGCGTTGCTTCGCAATGCTTTTCTGTTATTTCCAGCACTAAAATTGGGAAAAGATTTTGCGCCAATTTGCGTCACTTTTATGATGCAAACACAGCGCACAATCTTAGTAAATCTCCCCCAGAGGGTACAACACTTATCTGCAGCTTGACCCTGATTCCTGTGCAAACTACTGTTTGACCAGCGATCAGAAGTTCACCCAATCACATAATCAGACCCAATTACATAATTTCAAATGTTGGAAGAATGCGTCAACTATGTAACAAGAGGATACTTTTTGAGGTAAAACACTTAAATATATCATTTTTGGTAAAATGTAGAATGTAAAGGAATATTCATGTACTTTAGCTTATGACCCACCCCGGTCTGTTAAAGTTAACTGCCATGAGACGGTGTTTCTTTTCTCAGTCTGGGACCATAGGGTGTTAGTGTAAAACGTTTGTGGATTATGTCATTCTGTTTGAACTGCACGATTTTGGTCCATTTTGCTATATGAATAAGCAACAATTAAATATATACTCTTCTAAGTAACCATTTAGAAGCTAGGCTCTGTTTAATCTGTAGTATGAGAAGGGGAACATAAAATGTGATTTAAAAAAGAAATTACAATAATGTAAAACATCGTGGATATCATTGAAGTGTCACTATGGGCCTCAACTATGACCCTTAGCCTTGAAGATGGCAAAATCATGACAAGACTACAAAGGTGGCTCGTCCTTATGGGTTCAGGGCTCCACTCTCCTTTTCTCTGCCCATTTTATATTACACTAGTAGTGAATAATGTTGCATTATTCGCTATTTGTTTTAAGAAAACTGGAGCAACAGGAGCTGAAACAGGAGATTCGTTGCCAGCTGAGGTAAGTAAAAATAAAATGTCAATGTATGCAGTGTGCTTGTAGGTGAGAGAGTGTTTATGTGACAAAGAACATGTGTATGCATGAGCAAACATGTTTGTGAGTGAAAGTGAGTGAGAGAAAATCAGTGAGAAGCAGTAAGTGAGAATGAGTCAAATTGAGTGTCAGTAAGTATGGACCAGTCAGAGTGAGAGGGAATGAGTTGGAGTGAATGAAAGTGAACTAGATTGGTTGAATGAGAATAAATGAGTATGAATGAGTGTTAAGGAGTGTTAGAGAGAATAAGTGAGAAGGAGTCCCTGTGAGAATGAGACCAACAGTTAGTGTATCTGTGAGTGAGAATGAGTGAGCCAGAGTGCGTGTGAAGGAATGAGCAAGTATAAGTGCGAATGCATGTGAATGAGAAAGTATGAATGGAGGAGAGTAAGAGTGAATATGAGTGAGAGTGAGTGGGAATGAATGAGTAGGAATGAGTGAATCAGAGTGAGTAAATATAAGTGAGAGTAAGTCAGAAAGAGGGAGTCAGAGTAAGCATGAGTGCAAGTCTGAGTGAATGAAAAAGTGTGAATGAGTCAGAGTTAGAATGAGTGAGAGGGAGCGTTGTACAGAAATGAGTGACAGCATCAGAGTGAGTGTGAGAGAGAGTAGTAAAGAATGAGTGAGTGTGAATGAGGGGGAATTCATGTAAGTGAGGGAATGTAAATTAGTGTGAGCGAGAATATAGTCTTGTGCTTATGAATATGTCACTAGTCCTAATATACTAATGGTAATTCTTGGTTTCTAAAGTTGCCCATGGCAGAATACTGGTGCAAGTCTTAGCATGACAAGCACCTGTGGGAAAAAAGATAACACTGGCATACTGGAGGCAATTTTTGTCATTTTGTGCATCCTTGGTAAAATTCAGGCACTAGCATTTTAAAGGTAATTCTAGACATATGGTCTCCCTGTGGAAAAACGCTGATGCTGGCATACTTGAAGAAATTCTTGGCATGGGGGCACTTGTGGCAAAATGTTGGTGCTGGTACAAAGGTGGTGATTCTTGGCATAAGGAAGGAGAACTCTGCCATATGATAGGGGGAAATCATAACAAAATGCTGGTCCTGACAAACGAGGTCATTTTTTTAAATAATGATCATGCATGCTATATTGATGGCATTAGTGGCAAAATTATGACACTGGCATATTGTATGCAATTTCTGGCATAAGGGGCACCCATGACATATGTGGGGTACCTATGATAAAATGCTGGTCTTGGAACAATGGAGGTAGAATGTAATTAATGGAGGCGATCAAATCACATATGAAAAAGGTGGCAACTCCTGAGAAAGATCAGGTTTTATTGGCTTAGCACACTATGAAATGACTTATATCTAACTAGCAGCCCGTCCCGACGTTGTCCGGGTATGAATTGCTGCCGGCCAGTAGTATATTGCTTTGTAGGATTTCGTTTAGATAGCATTTCTTATCTGTGACAGGCCTGTGAAACGCTTCGATTCACAGTGCACTGCTGATGCACTTAAGAGTGCGCGTTCAGTAGTGTGTGAACTCGAGTTTCCCTACTTTATTTTTCCTTGCAATATTATATAGCGCGAACTCGACAACATGGCATGAGCACAATTTACATTACAGAAGAACACATTCATTTGTGGTAGGCACGGGGAGACAACGCGATTTGCCTGGAATCACAGGATGTTGAGCTGATGCTGAGATTCGAACGTAGCTCCCCAGCTCTAAAGTTCGCAATTCTAGAACTTGTGGTGGGAGTTGTGTCTAAAAGTGTATGTCGGTGCTGGCCATCAATGAGAGAGACCTGTGCATTTTTCAAATGGGTGGTGAAAAAATATGAGCATGTTGCTGGAGATGTGGGCTGCCGTGCCACCAATGTACTTACCGGGGGAGGGTAAACACCCAATATTCCGCAACTTTCTTTCCGCATACCATCACTCCGCATACTTTCATTACGAAAGTACCATGACTCCGCAATGCCATTATAACGCATGGCATTACATTTTATATGCTTTTACCACGCATACATTTACAACGAAATTCGTTGTAAATGCATGAATGGTAAAAGCATGTTTTTTTTAATGTTTGGATAAGGTAAGTATGGATATAGGGGGATATGTTTTGGGGTACTGAGGTATATGTTTTGGGGTGTTTGGGTATTTTAAGGGTTCAGATATAGTTCTTGGTTATGGGGTACAGGTGTAGTTTTAGGATTTAGGGATAGGTATGGGTTTTGGGGTACGGGTATTTTTAGGGTTCAGGGCTAGGTTTCGGTTTTGGGGTATAGGGGTATTTTTAGGGTTCAGGGGTAGGTTTCGGTTTTGGGGTACAGGGGTATTTTAAGGTTCAGGGCTAGGTTTGGGTTTTGGGGTACAGGGGTATTTTTAGGGTTCAGGGCTAGGTTTGGGTTTTTGCGGTACAGGGGTATTTTAGGGTTCAGGGGTAGGTTTGGGTTTTGGGGTACAGGGTTATTTTTAGGGTTCAGGGTAGGTTTGGGTTTTGGGGTACAGGGGTATTTTTAGGGTTCAGGGGTAGGTTTGGGTTTTGGGGTAGAGGGGTATTTTAAGGGTTCAGGGTTAGGTTTGGGTTTTGAGGTACAGGGGTATTTTAGGGTTCAGGGGTAGGTTTGGGTTTTGGGGTACAATGGTATTTTTAGGGTTCAGGGCTAGGTTTGGGTTTTGGGGTACAGGGGTATTTTTAGGGTTCAGGGCTAGGTTTGGGGTTTGAGGTACAGGGGTATTTATATGGTTCAGGGCTAAGTTTGGGTTTTGGGGTACAGTGGTATTTTTAGGGTTTAGGGATAGGTTTGGGTTTTGGGGTACAGGGTATATTTATAGGGTTAAGATGGGTAAGTGTTTAACCCCTTCCATGCTCATGACGAGCTCAGCTCGTCATGAGGCACAGTTGAGCTGTGCTTATGACGAGCTGAGCTCGTCATGACTAAATGAGCTTTCAAAAAAGTCAGCACCGGAGGGGAAAACCCTTAGCAGCCAAGGTGTTAAGGGTGTTGGGGTATTTTAAGGTGTAAGGGTGGGTTATGATTATGGGGTGCAGGGGTATTTAAAGGGAGCAGGGTGGGATTAGCACATGATATGAGACATGGCATGAAGGGCGAACGTACCACACGCCCCCAGCGTTTGTCACGCCCCCCAGCACACGCCCACAGCACAATGCAGACCCGCCCACAAAGGACTACTTTGCTGGCACGGTTCTTTTACCTTTTAAATGTATATGGTGGGCGTCTGCATAGCCTATGTCCTTCTGCTGCAACTGCCCTTTCCAACGCTGTATTGGGTGTTGTGATTGGTGCTGAGGTTTCTGAGATTACCCGCCTCAAAGGTTTGGGCTCTCTCTTTATTATATTAGTATGGATAACAAGCCTTTCAGGGCATATGCTTTGTTAGATACACTTTTTGGCCTACTTTATTTTAATGGTGTTGTGGAAAAAAGCGTCCCTTCCACCAAACCGTCCTAGAAGAGGTCTGGCTCACATGCTTAACTCACACAACTCAAGGCAAGTGTCATGCGCCATCACTTTCAAAGATCATATCAACAAACCTATATCGGTGGTATCCAAAAAAGGTGTGCCTGTTTGGTAATATCAATCGTGCAGTTATTATGAAGCTTCAGTGAGGAACATTACTGTGATGTCATCAGAGTTAAGGTCATGTGAAATCAGTTACTGGAAAGATTTAGGGTCAGAAATCATATCTTGTCACGTCCTGTAATGTCATTATTGCCAAAAGAGTTATGTGATGTCGCTTGCATTACCCCAGGCATTTTGGTGAATTGCCATCGATGGTAAACGTAACTGTGCATATGATTTCACTTTATTTCTCTGTATCTTTCTTGCCTTGTCTCAGCCACACTGCTGCACAAAGAATTAACATAATAATAAGCATGCTGGGCAACACACACAACAGTAAACATATCAGGCACTCAACCCTCTCGTTTTTTGCAGTCTGTACTGCCACTGCCCGCAACTGCTTTATGGAATTTCTGCGGAATTTTGTGGGATAGTCAACACCCATGGCAGCAGCAAAAAGAAAAACACTTGATCTACTTAATTAACAAGGTAGCAACATGCCATATGTCTCGCAGAAATTATTTTTCAAATCAGACTTTGAGAGAGGAAGAAAACAAGAAATACAACAGCAAACTTATGAGATGGGGCATCTGTGAAAGAGATCATTTGGCAAGTCCAAATGAAATGGAATTTGAAGCCAAGTTGACCTCCGTACATTTGATGGCAGATTTCACCTATGTAGGTTCTGATCATTCATGCGCTGCCACTGTCTGTTTCTCTTCATTGAGGAACTTTTGATAGTATGAGGGAGACCGACAAAATGTTAGTACCTGAATACATGACCAGGATATAACGGCCTGAAACACATTAAGATGGGATTTTTAGGTATTCTAAAGGTAAAGCTTCTGCTCGTCATGGTTCACAAAACTGGAGTTTCAGAACATAGTGCCATTTGGCTTGTGGGTAGGAGTGAGGCAGCTTCCCACAGTTTTTCCATCATTGGTGCCATGCTTACCTCATACATAGTTAATATTCTGCAGAACATTTACCTAATTTAGGGTGGCAGTCAAGAAGGGTTTGGATTGCTCCAACTTGTTACTCTTCAGAATGCACATTGATTACTTATCAGATAATATATAATAGTCTAACACCACAGCAAATGTTCAGCTTCAGGGACTGGAAGGTAACATGCGTGTGCAATATAAAACCCCTTAAATGAGCAAAATCAGACCTGGACAAGAAAGTTTCCCTTAACATGCAGCTTTAAAGGGTCAAGTGATATTTGCGGCAAAGTTAGCAGATTTGGTGAAGCAAATGACAGAGAGCTTTTTTTCCATCTGATGACCCATGATGTAATGATGTTGTGAGCAGTCTAGTAGTTGGGTGTGGGTGGAGTTAAGGGTGGAAGGAAGAGGAGGAGTGAACACAGGAAAAGGGCAGTTAGAGTAGGGACAGGGACATGCCAAGAAGCAAAGAATAAAGCTCCTTGATGAACATACCTAGTGTTTGTCGTTATTGAGATAAAGACACGACAACTGGCGACGAGGATGGGATGGTGCAGTTTGCCACCCACAGAACCCCATGAAGAAGCGTCCCGTCCCCTGCAGCGTGAAAGGAGAAAAAAAACGCTGTTGAGACACATGTGTCTGAAGTAAGGCCGCCGCCCAGATCAAGAGGCCAGCGGTAGGTGTCCCGGCTCCGCGATCCGTTAGTCGCATAGAGCCCAGAGGAAGAATCTGCCATCGAGCGCTGGGGCGTTTTAAAGCAGTGTGCTGGTTCGCGCCAAAACGCGGCTCACCCCCGATGCGTGCAGGTCGGCACGCACTTCATGAGGAGAAGTCGGGAGCCCACCCCAACTCTGCCTACTCCTCCGGTGACCAAGGAGCGTCTGCGGTGCTGCCCAGGACTCTTGGAAGTGTCCTGAATGACGAGCGCCGTCGAGCGCCAAAGACGACTGACTTTGAGCGCTACTTTGCGCCAAAATCGGGAGCTCACCCCGGATGCGTGAGATTTGGCACGCAGCAGCCGAGATAGACCGCGACTGAAGAAAGTAAGTCGGGAGCCCACCCCGATCTTACCTGGATGCTGCAGCAACGCAGGAAAGTGAGAGGCAGTGAAGAAGCCCCACCGCCTCCAAGACCGGCTGCCGTTGAGTCCTGGGGAAAGAATCAGCCTTGAGAGAATGAATGGGGATGAAGTCTTGTGTGAGCTGAGAGTTCAGTAACGGCGACCATCTTGAAATCAGGCAGCTATCAGGACATCCCCTATGTGTGGATTGCAAGCGGCCATTTTGAGGTCAGGCAGTAGCAGACATCAAGAAACAAGCATTGATCGATGCAAAACAAGCATTGGCGAAGACAAGAGGCAAGCAAACAAGCACTGATACATGAAAAACAAGCACTGGCAAAAGCAATAAGCAAACAAACAAGCATTGGAAATGACCAAACAAGCATTGGCGAAGGCCAGAAGCAAGCGAACAAACATTGGCACATGCAAAATAAGCCTTGGCGAAAGCACCAAACAAACAAGCATAACAAGCATTGGCAAGGAACAAGCTCCCAAGCAATTTCTGTCATAAGGGGAACCCATGACATATGAGGGGTACCTATGATAAAATGCTGGTCCTGGAACAATGGAGGTAGAATGTAATGAATGGAGGCAATCAAAGCACATATGAAAAAGGTGGCAACTCCTGCGAAAGATCAGGTTTTATTGGCTTAGCACACTATGAAATGTCTTATGTCTAATAACAATCCTTTCAGGACATATGCTTTGTTAGATACACTTTTTGGCTATTTTATTTTATTGGTGTTGTGGAAAAAAGCGTCCCTTCCACCAAACCGTCCTAGAAGAGGTCTGGCTCACATGCTTAACTCACACAACTCAAGGAAGTGTCACGCGCCATCACTTTCAAAGATCATATCAACAAACCTATATTGGTGGTATCCAAAAAAGGTGTGCCTGTTTGGTAATATCAATCATGCAGTTATTATGGAGCTTCAGTAAGGAACATTACTGTGATGTCATCAGAGTTAAGGTCATGTGAAATCAGTTGCTGGAAAGATTTAGGGTCAGAAATCATATCTTGTCATTTCCTGTAATGTCATTATTGCCAAAAGTTATGTGATGTCGCTTGCACTACCCCAGGCATTTTGGTGAATTGCCATCGATGGTAAACGTAACTGTACATATGATTTCACTTTATTTCTCTATATCTTTCTTGCCTTGTCTCAGCCACACTGCTGCACAAAGAATTAACATAAAAATAAGCATGCTGGGCAACACACACAACAGTAAACATATCAGGCACTCAACCCTCTCGCTTTTTGCAGTCTGTACTGCCACTGCCAGCAACTGCTTTACGGAATTTTTGCGGAACTTTGTGGGATAGTCAACACCCATGGCAGCAGCAAAAAGAAAAGCACTTGATCTACTTAATTAACAAGGTAGCAACATGCCATATGTCTCGCAGAAATTATTTTTCAAATCAGACTTTGAGAGAGGAAGAAAACAAGAAATACAACAGCAAACTTATGAGATGGGGCATCTGTGAAAGAGATCATTTGGCAAGTCCAAATGAAATGGAATTTGAAGCCAAGTTGACCTCCTTACATTTGATGGCAGATTTCAACTATGTAGGTTCTGCTCATTCATGCGCTGCCACTGTCTGTTTCTCTTCTTGAGGAACTTTTGATAGTATGAGGGAGACCGACAAAATGTTAGTACCTGAATACATGACCAGGATATAACGGCCTGAAACACATTAAGATTGGATTTTTAGGTATTCTAAAGGTAAAGCTTCTGCTCGTCATGGTGCACAAAACTGGAGTTTCAGAACATAGTGCCATTTGGCTTGTGGGTAGGAGTGAGGCAGCTTCCCACAGTTTTTCCATCATTGGTGCCATGCTTACCTCATACATAGTTAATATTCTGCAGAACATTTAACTAATTTAGGGTGGCAGTCAAGAAGGGTTTGGATTGCTCCAACTTGTTACTCTTCAGAATGCACATTGATTACTTATCAGATAATATATAATAGTCTAACACCACAGCAAATGTTCAGCTTCAGGGACTGGAAGGTAACATGCTTGTGCAATATAAAACCCCTTAAATGAGCCAAATCAGACCTGGACCAGAAAGTTTCCCTTAACATGCAGCTTTAAAGGGTCAAGTGATATTTGCGGCAAAGTTAGCAGATTTGGTGAAGCAAATGACAGAGAGCTTTTTTTCCATCTGATGACCCATGATGTAATGATGTTGTGAGCAGTCTAGTAGTTGGGTGTGGGTGGAGCTAAGGGTGGAAGGAAGAGGAGGAGTGAACACAGGAAAAGGGCAGTTAGAGTAGGGACAGGGACATACCAAGAAGCAAAGAATAAAGCTCCTTGATGAACATACCTAGTGTTTGTCGTTATTGAGATAAAGACACGACAACTGGCGACGAGGATGGAATGGTGCAGTTTGCCACCCACAGAACCCCATGAAGAAGCGTCCCATCCCCTG
This sequence comes from Lissotriton vulgaris, assembly GCF_964263255.1. NCBI lineage: Eukaryota > Metazoa > Chordata > Amphibia > Caudata > Salamandridae > Lissotriton > Lissotriton vulgaris. The sequence goes on along the minus strand of NC_141696.1, from coordinate 975,704,510 downwards.
CAGCGTGAAAGGAGAAAAAAAACGCTGTTGAGACACATGTGTCTGAAGTAAGGCCGCCGCCCAGATCAAGAGGCCAGCGGTAGGTGTTCCGGCTCCGCGATCCGTTAGTCGCGTAGAGCCCAGAGGAAGAATCTGCCATCGAGCGCTGGGGCGTTTTAAAGCAGTGCGCTGGTTCGCGCCAAAACGCGGCTCACCCCCGATGCGTGCAGGTCGGCACGCACTTCATGAGGAGAAGTCGGGAGCCCACCCCAACTCTGCCTACTGCTCCGGTGACCAAGGAGCGTCTGCGGTGCTGCCCAGGACTCGTGGAAGTGTCCTGAACGACGAGCGCTGTCGAGCGCCAAAGACGACTGACTTTGAGCGCTTCCTTGCGCCAAAATCTGGAGCTCACCCCGGATGCGTGAGATTTGGCACGCAGCAGCCGAGATAGACCGCGACTGAAGAAAGTAAGTCGGGAGCCCACCCCGATCTTACCTGGATGCTGCAGCAACGCAGGAAAGTGAGAGGCAGTGAAGAAGCCCCACCGCCTCCATGACCGGCTGCCGGTGAGTCCTGGGGAAAGAATCAGCCTTGAGAGAATGAATGGAGATGAAGTCTTGTGTGAGCTGAGAGTTCAGTAACAGCGGCCATCTTGAAATCAGGCAGCTATCAGGACATCCCCTATGTGTGGATTGCAAGCGGCCATTTTGAGGTCAGGCAGTAGCAGACATCAAGAAACAAGCATTGATCGATGCAAAACAAGCATTGGCGAAGACAAGAGGCAAGCAAACAAGCACTGATACATGAAAAACAAGCACTGGCAAAAGCAATAAGCAAACAAACCAGCATTGGAAACGACCAAACAAGCATTGGCGAAGGCCAGAAGCAAGCGAACAAACATTGGCACATGCAAAATAAGCCTTGGCGAAAGCACCAAACGAACAAGCATAACAAGCATTGGCAAGGAACAAGCTCCCAAGCAATTTCTGTCATAATGTAAATGTAAATGTAAATGTGTTTCGATTTATATAGCGCAACACTTTAACCCAGGGGTCTCAAGGCGCTTGCTTAGGGAACCCGTCCTGGTATTCCCCTGTGAGATACCCCGGCTGGGTATCCACAAGGTGAAAGCCAGGCATCCCGCCGCGAGGGGCCGTAGTGGAGATTAAGCAAGCTATTGCCCAGAGTCGCAGAGTGTGACCCCTGAGTCGAGTAGGCACCGGAGCGAGAATTGTCGACTCCGTGGAATTTTGAGCCTGAGACCCGCCGAGGCAGGGAATCGAACCCTGGTCCACGGCCGATCTCAGCTTCCGGGTCGGCCACCTCTAACCACTGAGCCACGCTTCTCCACTGTCATAAGGGGAACCAATGACATATGAGGGGTACCTATGATAAAATGCTGGTCCTGGAACAATGGAGGTAGAATGTAATGAATGGAGGCAATCAAAGCACATGTGAAAAAGGTGGCAACTCCTGAGAAAGATCCGGTTTTATTGGCTTAGCACACTATGAAATGTCTTATGTCTAATAACAACCCTTTCAGGGCATATGCTTTGTTAGATACACTTTTTGGCTATTTTATTTTAATGGTGTTGTGGAAAAGAGCGTCCCTTCCACCAAACCGTCCTAGAAGAGGTCTGGCTCACATGCTTAACTCACACAACTCAAGGCAAGTGTCACGCGCCATCACTTTCAAAGATCATATCAACAAACCTATATCGGTGGTATCCAAAAAAGGTGTGCTTTTTTGGTAATATCAATCATGCAGTTATTATGGAGCTTCAGTAATGAACATTACTGTGATGTCATCAGAGTTAAGGTCATGTGAAATCAGTTGCTGGAAAGATTTAGGGTCAGAAATCATATCTTGTCACTTCCTGTAATGTCATTATTGCCAAAAGTTATGTGATGTCGCTTGCACTACCCCAGGCATTTTGGTGAATTGCCATCGATGGTATACGTAACTGTACATATGATTTCACTTTATTTCTCTGTATCTTTCTTGCCTTGTCTCAGCCACACTGCTGCACAAAGAATTAACATAAAAATAAGCATGCTGGGCAACACACACAACAGTAAACATATCAGGCACTCAACCCTCTCGTTTTTTGCAGTCTGTACTGCCACTGCCAGCAACTGCTTTATGGAATTTCTGCGGAATTTTGTGGGATAGTCAACACCCATGGCAGCAGCAAAAAGAAAAGCACTTGATCTACTTAATTAACAAGGTAGCAACATGCCATATGTCTCGCAGAAATTATTTTTCAAATCAGACTTAGAGAGAGGAAGAAAACAAGAAATACAACAGCAAACTTATGAGATGGGGCATCTGTGAAAGAGATCATTTGGCAAGTCCAAATGAAATGGAATTTGAAGCCAAGTTGACCTCCTTACATTTGATGGCAGATTTCACCTATGTAGGTTCTGCTCATTCATGCGCTGCCACTGTCTGTTTCTCTTCTTGAGGAAGTTTTGATAGTATGAGGGAGACCGACAAAATGTTAGTACCTGAATACATGACCAGGATATAACGGCCTGAAACACATTAAGATGGGATTTGGCTTGTGGGTAGGAGTGAGGCAGCTTCCCACAGTTTTTCCATCATTGGTGCCATGCTTACCTCATACATAGTTAATATTCTGCAGATTATTTACCCAATTTAGGGTGGCAGTCAAGAAGGGTTTGGATTGCTCCAACTTGTTACTCTTCAGAATGCACATTGATTACTTATCAGATAATATATAATAGTCTAACACCACAGCAAATGGTCAGCTTCAGGGACTGGAAGGTAACATGCTTGTGCAATATAAAACCCCTTAAATGAGCCAAATCAGACCTGGACCAGAAAGTTTCCCTTAACATGCAGCTTTAAAGGGTCAAGTGATATTTGCGGCAAAGTTAGCAGATTTGGTGAAGCAAATGACAGAGAGCTTTTTTTCCATCTGATGACCCATGATGTAATGATGTTGTGAGCAGTCTAGTAGTTGGGTGTGGGTGGAGCTAAGGGTGGAAGGAAGAGGAGGAGTGAACACAGGAAAAGGACAGTTAGAGTAGGGACAGGGACATACCAAGAAGCAAAGAATAAAGCTCCTTGATGAACATACCTAGTGTTTGTCGTTATTGAGATGAAGACACGACAACTGGCGACGAGGATGGGATGGTGCAGTTTGTCACCCACAGAACCCCATGAAGAAGCGTCCCGTCCCCTGCAGCGTGAAAGGAGAAAAAAAACGCTGTTGAGACACATGTGTCTGAAGTAAGGCCGCCGCCCAGATCAAGAGGCCAGCGGTAGGTGTCCCGGCTCCGCGATCCGTTAGTCGCGTAGAGCCCAGAGGAAGAATCTGCCATCGAGCGCTGGGGCGTTTTAAAGCAGTGCGCTGGTTTGCGCCAAAACGCGGCTCACCCCCGATGCATGCAGGTCGGCACGCACTTCATGAGGAGAAGTCGGGAGCCCACCCCAACTCTGCCTACTCCTCCGGTGACCAAGGAGCGTCTGCGGTGCTGCCCAGGACTCGTGGAAGTGTCCTGAACGACGAGCGCCGTCGAGCGCCAAAGACGACAGACTTTGAGCGCTACTTTGCGCCAAAATCGGGAGCTCACCCCGGATGCGTGAGATTTGGCACGCAGCAGCCGAGACAGACCGCGACTGAAGAAAGTAAGTCGGGAGCCCACCCCGATCTTACCTGGATGCTGCAGCAACGCAGGAAAGTGAGAGGCAGTGAAGAAGCCCCACCGCCTCCAAGACTGGCTGCCGGTGAGTCCTGGGGAAAGAATCAGCCTTGAGAGAATGAATGGAGATGAAGTCTCGTGTGAGCTGAGAGTTCAGTAACGGCGGCCATCTTGAAATCAGGCAGCTATCAGGACATCCCCTATGTGTGGATTGCAAGCGGCCATTTTGAGGTCAGGCAGTAGCAGACATCAAGAAACAAGCATTGATCGATGCAAAACAAGCATTGGCGAAGACAAGAGGCAAGCAAACAAGCACTGATACATGAAAAACAAGCACTGGCAAAAGCAATAAGCAAACAAACGAGCATTGGAAACGACCAAACAAGCATTGGCGAAGGCCAGAAGCAAGCGAACAAACATTGGCACATGCAAAATAAGCCTTGGTGAAAACACCAAACGAACAAGCATAACAAGCATTGGCAAGGAACAAGCTCCCAAGCAGTGACAAAGAGCAGCAAGTGAGTGTCATCGACACACCTGCACGGACATGTCGAATCCTCCCACAAACAGAGATGCGCCAACTGCAACTGGAGCGTCACCTCTGCACCCCCTGGAACGTCTGGCTTTGGTAGCGGGTGGGAACATGGGCCCCAGATGGCAGGAATGGCTCGAGGATTTTGAGGATTACATCGAGGGATCAAAAGTCACGGGGGACAGAGACAAGCTGATTGCTCTGCGCAATCTGGTGGGAAAGGAAGTCTGCAAGGTGATCAAAGAGCTGCCAACGGACAATAAAGGAACATACGACAAAGTGCGAGACGCATTGAACAGAAAGTTCGTACACAAGAGAAACGTGGACTATGAGAGATATGTATTTCATCAGACACGTCAAGACAAAGAGGAAATGATGAGCACATTCATATCGAGGGTAAGCCGACTCACTCAATATTGCAACTTCGGCGCATTCTCAACGGAGGATGCCATCCGACTGAGAGTCATTGAGGGTTGCCACTCAGAGACACTACAAAGGCGGCTGTTAAGGAAGAGTCACAATCTCGATGAAATAGAGGAAATGACCAGAGTGCATGATCAAGCGGAGGAGCATGCCAAACGTATGGCGACGGGGCGTAGTGAAAGAAGAGAACAGGTACATAGGGTACAAGACCACAACACTTGCAGAAGATCAAAAGAGCGGCAAAGAAATTCCCGACCAGCATCACAACATTAGTACACGAGATAAAGATGGTACGAGTCTGGTCGGAGAGACAAGAAACCAGAATGCTCAAGAAAATGCTATCGATGTGGGTATGACTTCCCGCACATAGATGTGTGCCCAGCGATGGGCCAACAATGCCGAAAATGTGGACGGAAGAATCATTTTGAGGTGATGTGTGGAGTATATAGCAAAGAACGGATGAGAGAAGCTACAAGATCGTTTTGCCTGGACACAAGGCGACATCAGGCGCAAGCAGTAAGGGATCGAGTCAAGTCCTCTTCTTGCTCGTCTCACTCCAGTAGGGAATCCCACAAGTCCCAATGGCTGAGAAGGTCACCGAGAAGGTCGCCGTCGCGAGATTCGAGATCAGCATCTGTGAAATCAGAATACACAGATGAGTATGTCTGCATGGTAGCAGACCCGGATCAACTAAAAAAGTATCCCCCATTGGACATAAGCGTGGGAACACATGCAACTAAATTTGTGTTGGATAGCGGGCATCACTAAACTACATCCCTGTGACTGAATATAATAAAATGAAGCCGCCACCCCCTTTGAGTCCAGCACATGTCAGAGTATTTACCTGGATGTCTAAAAAACCCCTTCCATGTCTGGGCAATTTGCAACGACGCTCCGACACAAATCCACCTCTGTGTGGGCACATATTCACGTCATTGAAGATCCGGAAGCCGATTGCCTCCTCAGTCTACCCACTCCAGAGGGCCTGTGGTTGGTTGAGATCCTATACCGAGTCAGTGATGATCCGGACATTATCCACAAGTTCCCCAAGTTGTTTACCGAACTTGGGAAAATGAACAAATGTTTGATTCGACTGCACATCAATGAGCAAGTGCGTCCCGTGGCACAACACCCCAGACAAGTGCCTTTTCATCTCCAGCAAGCGGTAGAAAATGAAATCCAGGAGTTGTTAAAAGCGGACATCATTAAAACAACTGACGGCCCCACACCTTGGGTATCACCTGTCATCATTGTGCCGAAGAAGGGCACTCCTGAGAAGGTGCGTCTATGTGTGGACATGAAACTCCCCAACACCGCCATAGAGAGAGAGCGTCACCCAGGACCTCACTTGAGTGACATGATATCTGCACTAAATGGAGCCAGAGTCTTCTCCAAACTTGATTTAAACAAGGAGTACCACCAGCTGGAACTACATGAAAAGTTGCGATATATCACAACGTTCGCCACTCATCTGGGTTTGTTTCGGTACAAATGGCTTAGTTTTGGTGTCTCTTCTGCAGTGGAAATATTTCAAGAAACCATCCGTCAGGCTATCAGACACATACCCAACACACTGAACTATAGTGATGACATCTTGGTGTATGGGTCAAACACCCAAGAGCATGACAAGGCACTAGATCGGGTATGTCACGCTCTCCTCGAAGCCAATCTCACTCTCAAGAGGGACAAGTGTGAGTTTCATCAATCCACTCTCAAGTTTTTCGGACATATATTCTCTGGAGCAGGGATGAAGCCTGATCCAGAGAAGGTGACAGCACTCAATGCCACCAAGAGCCCCCAGGATGTGAGTGACATCCGATCCTTTCTGGGTATGGCCAGTTATTGTGCTCGGTACATAAAAGACTACGCCACCAACAGCCACCCCCTACCCCCTACGAGCCCTCACCAAGCAAGGGCAACCATTTATCTGGACATCGCAGTGTGAACGGGTATTTCAAGAGATCAAAAAGCCGTAGAATCTGCAGACAATTTGGCGTATTTCAATCCCAAGAGGAAGACGGAAATAACAGTGGATGCCAGTCCGGTGGGACTGGGTGCAATACTGGCCCAGCATGACAATGACTCTGACCAACGACATATTATGGCCTATGCCAGTCGCAGCCTATCAGAAACCGAGAAGGCTTATTCTCAGCCCGAAAAAGAAAGCCTTGCGGTTGTCTGGGCCTGTGAACATTTTCATGTATTTATCTACGGAAAACATTTTACGATGGTGACTGATCATCAGGCGCTTGTCATTATTTTTGGAAACCCCAGAGCCAAGATGCCACCTCAAATCGAAAGGTGGGGTTTGCGCCTACAGGAATACACCTACACGATAGTACACAACTGGGGAAGTCAGCAAATCCTGCAGATTATATGTCCCGACATCCTCAAGCATCCCAGGCCTCACCTCCCTCAATTGCGAAGAATACATACTTTTTGTGGTGGGGGTAGCCCGGCTACCGGCGGTTCCTCTAGAAGCGATACAGGAAGCCACAGCACAAGACAACATCCTTCAGAAGGTAGTCCGCCAACTGCGGACACACCGCTGGAGACATGACAGTGAGGATGAAAAGAACGACTCTCAAGTTCGTCAAGAGATGCAAGCGTTCAGACACATCGGCGATGAACTATCTGCCACCTCAGAGGGGCTCCTGCTGAGAGATCATCGGATTGTCATCCCGAGACAGTTACGACAAGGCGTTATCAACCTCGCCCATGAGGGCCACCGTGGAGTGGTCGCGACAAAAAGAGCTCTCCGAGAAAGGGTGTGGTTTCCACTGCTGGATCAAATGGTGGAGCTCACCTTGAAGGACTGTCCGCAGTGTCAACTGGTTAGCCATGGAGATCCACTTGCTCCTCTTCAAATGACGAAGCTGCCCAGTGGGGTATGGCAAGAGCTTGCCATGGACTTTTATGGACCCCTCCAGTCAGGCAAATATGTTTTGGCAATAATGGACGAATACTCGAGGTTCCCAATAGCATAGTTCATATCCTCTACCAATGCCTCCAGTACGATTGCTGTGCTTGATGAAGTATTCGCTGCCTGGGGAGTTCCTAAGGTACTCAAAACGGACAATGGACCTCCTTTCAATGGACATGACTTCAGTGAATTTGCGAAGCACCTCAACTTCAGGCACCGCAAGATCACGGCCCTGTGGCCACAGGCCAATGGTACCATTGAGAGATTTATGGCGACTTTGAAAAAGACTTTTCAACAAGCCACCCTAGACAAAAAAGACTTACAGGTGGCTCGCAATGAAGTGCTGAGAGAGTATCGGACCACCCCACATGCCACCACCAGAAAATGTCCTGCCACGCTTATGTTATTGCGACCCATTCGAACGCGGATCCCAACTTGAGAAGGAGCGCTGCGACCCGTGTCTCCAGTGCAGGCCCATCAAGAGGTGGTACTAGCAGATCACGCTAGTAAGAACAGAATGAAAGTCTATGCAGAAACACGGAGGAGAGCCAAGTCTCCAACACTTCATGAAGGAGACTGTGTGGTGGTTAAGCAAGATCAGCTAAGGAAAACGGACTGTAAGTTCAAATATGAGCCTTTGGTAATCACCCAGCAGAAAGGTACAATGGTTACTGCGGAGTCCGAGAAAAGACGGATCACAAGAAATGTCTTGCATTTCCAAAAGGGTTCACCTAACATGAGAGAGGTTCTTGACAGAACACCAGACCAAAGAGAATCTGAGGGAACTGGTCAAGTCGAGGTAGTACTGAGACTTGAGCGTCAGACTAAAGCTGCGTCTGAAGACTCTGGGGTTAATCTCCGTCCTAGAAGAAACATTCAAAAGCCTAAGAGACTAATTGAAGAACTGTAACGAAGTCAGTTATTTTCTTTTGTTAACAAAGGGGGAGATGTAATGATGTTGTGAGCAGTCTAGTAGTTGGGTGTGGGTGGAGCTAGGGAGTGGAAGGAAGAGGAGGAGTGAACACAGGAAAAGGGCAGTTAGAGTAGGGACAGGGACATACCAAGAAGCAAAGAATAAAGCTCCTTGATGAACATACCTAGTGTTAGTCGTTTTTGAGATAAAGACACGATACATATGACAACCGCGACCGCTGAGCCTTCTCCAAGGCGAGGTCGCCCCCACTCAGCTGCTCCTGCCTGCCTGCCTGCCACCTGCCTGAGCCTTGCCTTAATTGGAGAATTTGCTCTTATCTATAGCAAAAAAAGCTGAACAGGTTTACACTATACTTGTTATGAAAGAGGAACTTCATCAAGAAAGTGTGCTTTTTGATTTGATGTTAATCTGTTCAATAGTTTGTAAGAAATCTGTGTTTAACAAAGTGAGTTTAGTGTGCATCGAAGATTTACAGTTTAGAGATCTCTTTGTCATTAAAATTCATGCGGCAAAAACTCTAGAGTTCTCTCAGTCACATTTGAATTTTTAAAAGAATATGATTGGGAAATAATTTTTTCTGGCACCTTAAAATTTGTGATTTTTGCAAAAAATGTGTGTATTCTGCATAGTAGGAAAGAAATATACAGAGAGAAGGGAATGAGTAATGACCTACCCTATTCAGCAGGGGTGTGTAAATATGATCACAAAGACATAGAAAATGGGATGAAAAATAGTCAAAATGAACTTAGCTTATAGCAAATTCACATTTTTTTAGAAACCTCACAGCGATCACTTTGCATTCAGAAACCGGCGCCATGTTATCAGTGCATTAGCTTGGGAGAGGAGAACTTCAGAATTCAAGAGCATCATGAAATCTGCAAATATTAAACAAGTATGTGTCCAGTATTAAGGTGCAGCGCCTGGTAGGATGCATTGGCGGTTGGCTACAAGATCTGGCTTTCAGCCAGGCCCTGCAGTGAAGCACATGAATTCACAGGCAGGTGGGCAGCAGCCAGACCCTTGATTAAACCCTGTTAAGCACTGCTGAAGGCCGTGGCAGGGTGAATATTCATGAGTGATCGGGTATAAAGCCTGGCTTCTTGTCAGTCCTTAAATTACACCGACGCTATGAAGGGCTGAAGGGCATGAGTGATGACCCTAGATCTGTTGCTAATTTCATTTTCAAAAACACAGTTTAAAAGGTTGTATTTCTGGTAGTGCAAGCACAAACTTTCTCACGGAAAAAACAAAGACATTCACTACTAAATACACATTTATAGAGGTGTTTGGGTTCAATATCAGACACCTAAAAACCTCTAAAATGTGCCAGTTATGGCCTGTAATATGAGCCATAACTCATGCCACCACCATGAAAACCTTAACTGACACCACAAATGAACCGCCCATGACCTCACCTACAATATGACCAGGGACATTGTAAATTACAAAACTATTGACACAGTATACTTTTTTGATCAGGATATATGTTGTTACTTAATGCAGTTGTGTTTTTTAGTTATGTTATGTTATGTTACATGAATTTGTAACGTGCACAGATACTCATGATTGTCCCGGCGAGGTGCCTAGCGAGGTGTGGAAAATGAGCTTCAAGAAAATAGATGTGGTTTCAGATTCCTCTTAAATGCCACTGGGTCCTGGATAGTACGCAGGGCAAGAGGAGGGGCATTCCAAGCAACAGTCGCTTTCACTGCAAACGAGCTGCAGCCTAGCCTCTGAAACTTAAAGCAAGGGACCTGAGCAAAAGATAGGGATGAGGATCGCAGGGAACGCGCAGGAACATAAAAGGAAAGACGTCTCTGCAGGTAAAGAGAACCGCAGCCGTGGAGAGCACAGTGGGGCAAAACTAATAATTTAAATGTAACTCGATCCATCATGGGGAGCCAGTGGAGAGAATGCAGCTGACGACGAACACTGTTCCTTGCCGAAATGCCCAATAAGAGTCTAGCTGGTGTATTTTGATACTCCTGTAACTTCTTCAACAGGTATCCCAGGATGCCGGCATAAAGGGCAATGGCATAGTCCAGCCGTGACAGAATCAGTGCACAGGTGACCGTTTTCCTCGCCGCCTGAGGTAAAAGGGGGAAAAATCTTTTGAGAGTTTTAAGCAGGCCGAAGCAGTAGCCAGCCAGCTTCTTAATGTGTGTTGAAAAAGAGAGACATTCATCAAAACATACCCCCAGATTTTTAGCTGGTTTCCCTGACGCGGTAGGTAATGGGAACTCAGGAGGCCAGAGCTGATCTCTATAATTAGGGGGAATTTACCAAATAGCAAGATCTCTGACTTTTCTTCATTGCACTTAAGCTGCGCCTATGCCAGCCATTTGAAGATAGAGGATACGCAATTTTGAACCAATAGTACAGAGTTTGCATCTTTGTCCCAGGTAAAAAGCAGCTGGGTGTCCTCAGCGTAAGACATCACCTTGGCCCCCAGCTTCTCCGCCAAATATATCAGAGGAGTGGCATAGATATTGAAAAGAAGGCGGCTAAGGGAGGATCCCTGGGGGACACCCGTTGTTACTGGCTATGGGGAGGAAGAGGATGATGGGACCCAAATCTGCTCAACCCGCCCCTCCAAAAGGGACCAGAGCCAGCCCCACACCGCACCCGACAGACCAATCTTGGCCAAGCGCGACAGGAGAAGTGAGTGCGGGACCGTATCGAACGCTGCTGAGAGGTCAAGCAAAGTGAATGCAGCTCTCATGCCGGTGTCCAAACACTCACGGATGGCCTCCGACATCTCAACCAGCACTGATTCTGTACTGTGAGACACCCGAAACCCTGATTGGGCAGGATGCAGGAACACCTCCCTTTCCACAAAATCTGTGAGCTCAGCTGTTTATTAACCACCTTCTCTCACACCTTAGCCAAAGGAGGAAGGAGGGAGGTAGGCTGGTAATTCCCTGGGCAGAGGGGGTCCAATGACGGATTTTTAGGAGTGGCAAAATCTTAGCCTGCTTTCAAGCCTGTGGCACCCCTGTTTTCTGTAGAGACATGTTAAAGATGGTATTCACTTCTGTGTTTGCGACCCCTGCCACTGCTGCCAGTATCCTAGCAGGACAGGGGTTCGAGGGCGAACAAGACTTTAGACCCTTGAGAATTTTGAGGGATTCCAATGAGTCGACTGGCCTAAATACAGACAAAGAATGAGCAAGGTCAGCAGATTGACACTCCAAAAATGCCTCAATTGGGATGTCACAGGGAGTGAATGCCGCTTGAATAGCCCGGATCTAATCCCTAAAGCAGCAAGAGAGAGTATTACGCCAGATAGGTGAAGATGACGATACACTAGCTTGGGTGAGAGGGGATGTGAAGCTATGAACGATAGCAAAAATTTCCTTAGAGTTGTTATTGGCTAATTCAATACGAGCTGAGTAAAATTGCCCTTTAGCCAGCGTAATGGCTGCATAGTATATTTTTTGCTTATCTCTGAGTTTCCGCTTGTCTGCCCGGCAGTAAGTGCTCCTGTGCCAGGTCCACTTACAGTCATGCTTCAAGGCCTTAAGGGCTGAGTTGAACCATGGTTGGATGGAGATTCCCTTGCCAGCCTAGTGGGACGTAGTGGGAACACCGTAACAACTGCGTTCGAAACCCAACTAGTGAACTCAGCCAGGCGTCACTCAAGCTCCCCAACCAAACTAGGCCTAGACGCTTCCAAGGTCAGAATTAGTTTCAGTGTGTCAATTTTTCCAAAAGCTGGTTTGTGGCATGAACACCCTAAAGGCTCAGCATTAGACAATTCCCCACAAAAAGTAGGTTATGAAATGGTGTTCTGCTGCTTATTGGTACAAATGTTGTGAGTTCACCAATGGTCCATTCACAGGCCTATATATTCTAAAATGGACTATATTACTGGTTATGTATTTTTTATATTACTTTTGCTTTGAGATAGCTAACATGAAATTATACTTTTTCAACCTTGTATTTATTGAAAATAGTAGCAAGATGCTGGACTTTGTTTCTGAGTAGCCTGCAGTAAAAATAAGAGCACAACACCTAATTATGTAGTTAAGAATGCAAACTTTTTAAATTTTGGAAAAACAACATCTAATTATATATCTCAGTACTACCTGTTGAACGCTGTAACACTGGATTAAGCAAGTAAAATGCATATCAAAAAAGTAGTTAGAAAATGTGCTTTTAGTAAACATTCAAAAAGTGAAAATGTAGTTTATTTCAGCAGTTAGCACCCATTTCTATAGATCTTTCACAGCTAGACCTCAATATTTTCTGATTATTTTCTGTACCTTTTAGAGAAATAATTAATATATTATTGTAAAATGATGATTTAACATTATACCTGAACTGTAGAACTCGGTATGTTCATGACAGGTGCTGTTTGCTGCAAAATGTATTTCTTTCCTTCCTCTAACCATTTGACTTAATTATATTTTAGATTGTTTCCTCTGCTATACGATAATAATGAACAAGTATACTAATGAAAGAGATGCTGGTTGTAGGTTTAAATTCCATTATCTAACCAGGACATGCTAGATATTAATGCTTCATTTTCATAGAGCAGACCATTGTTGCACAATGGGACACTGAACAGCTAACAGAGTAGGTTTGTAAAGGTTTTCATGATTCTCTGGACTTCATTACCTGGCGCACGCCCACCCCTTGGTTCATTTAGGCTTCATTTAGGATCTGAACCACAGAGACATCACTTGACGGCTGGTGTCAGGGCTTGTTGCGCAGGATCTCTACTACGTTTGAAACTAGATTGAAGTGCAGATTTAACAGTCCGTCATTGTCTTTTTTGTATTGTAAAGGTTTTCATGAGAACCTTCCTGGTTGTAGCTGTTTATAATACGCTGTAGCCACATTCAAATAACTCCATATCGACATGGAAGTTTACCGTGGGAATCAAGGGAGAAGGCAACAGACCATAGCAAGATCCTTCCTTTTTGGCTATAGATGACATAACCACCTGTTTTTGCAACTTGTTTTGTGCTTTCTATATAGTATGTGTTCCTAGCTAGAGAGTTACAGCTTCTATGCACCCCTACCCTGCCTTGTCCCTTAGCACTTTGTTATGCTAACCTGCATTACCATAGGCCAATGCTAATGGAGATGTTGTTGTTTTCCTTACGATTTGTGGGGAGACATTCTGTCTTATGCTGATCATAGATAGTGCTGTGATTAATTTCTTTATCTGTTTTAACGGATGCTACTGTGACTGTTAGGGAACTCTACTTAGGCTCCAGAACTACTCCTTATGGGGAGTTTGACCTTTTTCATAGCTATCAGCCTTTTGCTCTAGAAATTCTACTTGCTCTTTTCCAAAGAAACTCCTTATCTAATGTTGAAGACAATGTTTATTTTAGAGAGGTGTTTGGGTTGAGCTCCATTCTAATACAGTAGCAAAGATTCATCGACTCGAAGAGGTGTAGAAATTGGAAGTTTGCTTAGTAAGTTTGCAGTGGAGCTACTTCTAAAATGTTTATCAGATTTCCACGGTTGCAAATCTGGTAGGAGAGGATATGGTTTAACAACCTGAATGGAGTTATAACATTTCCAGAAATATTATTTGAAATTCCCGATTCCTGAATCAAGTGCCCAGAACTTGACGATCCTGCAAAGCAGTCCTCGAAGGCAGTTGTGGTTTAGAAGGTGTGAGTATTTATAGGGCAAATGAGTTGTGGTCATTATTGTACTTTTCTTTTAGGTTGAATGTTTGATTAGAATGAGTGGGTATGAAGAAATAGTCGATAAGTGGTGAAAAGGTGATCGAAGATTTTACACTTTTTGTAGTTGAAAGATCCCGGGATACTATAATAATTCAAAATTCAGTTTGCAGAGATTTTGAGGTGTGACGTGTGAAGTAACATCATCTACACCAGTGAAATAAAGTTATTAAGTTGTTGTGATTGATTAACATTGATCGATGTTAGTCAAACCTAACTGCGCAAACTTAATTGATTTGAGTGATTTCTAAGCATGGGCGTAAAATCCGTTCCGCTCGCGGATTTTGCGGATTTTCGGTAAATTCACAATCCGCGAACTCTCGCGAATTTACCGAAAATCCGCAAATTCGCACGCGGCGGATTTTTTTTGCTTGGTGATACAATATTGCGGCGCCCGGCGATCACTTACCGTCATTCAGCGTTTGCCGAGTTGTTTTTCTCGATATTTTGCGAGTGCTGCGCCATTTTGGATCTTGCGGCGGGATCCCGCGGGAGTTTGGTGACCGCGATTACGTACTCGCGGCTTGCCACCTTGCACAGCACGCATCGCGACAGTTAGCAATTCCGAACACGTAGATGTGGCGGGCAGCAACAATCTCGCACTTGCGAAATTACAGAATTTGCAATTCTGCACAAGAAATCCACCAGCAAGCAGCATAAACCTTCTGAAAATGATGATTTTTATCAGAATAACTCCTCAGGTTGACATTTGCCTGCACTTTTTTTTGCAAGGAGTCCATTTTTGGGGGAAGGGGGTGAGAGGAAGGAAGTGCCCCACAGTCTCCAACTTCCTGTTCCTGTCCAGCAGGCTCCTCCCAGTGCTTTCTTCATGTGCTGGTCACTTTCATTCGGATCTTGACCTGGAAGGATTACTTTTTGTGGATGCTGCTGGATATTTGGATTTGAGGCCTTTTTGACTTTCTTTGGATCACTTTTGGATTAGAAATGTCACAAGTAAGTTTGTTTGGGGCATTACAGTTGCTGCAACTACAATTTTGGAATTTTCAATTTTTGGGCTGTTGTTGGGGCCTTTTGACCAAGGCTAGTGAGTGGTGCATGGGCCTAGTCTTTCTGTGGGGTGTCTTGAATTTAAACAGCATGGATGGCATGGGATTGTGCTTATTGTTTGTGTGTTTTTCGATTTTTGGGCTGTTGTTGGGGCCTTTTGACCAGGGCTAGTGAGTGGTGCATGGGCCTAGTCTTTCTGTGGGGTGTCTTGAGTTTAAACAGCATGGAGGGCATGGATGGCATGGGATTGTGCTGATTTTTCTGTGTTTTTCGATTTTTTGGGGTGCTCATGGGGACAGGCCATGTGGGTGGGTGCCATTTTGAGTGCTGGTACTGGCAGGCCCTGGCCATGTGCTGGGAGGCAAGGGGCCATTTTGAATGCAGGCAGTGTTCTCAGGCCTGCACCCATTTTGCCTAGCTTTCAACCATTATGCCCAGGGCTAGTGAGTGGTGCATGGGCCTAGTCTTTCTGTGTGGTGTCTTGAATGTAAACAGCATGGAGGGCATGGATGGCATGGAATTGTGCTGATTTTTTGTGTGTTTTTCGATTTTTGGGCTGTTGTTGGGGCCTTTTGACCAGGGCTAGTGAGTAGTGCATGGGCCTAGTATGTCTGTGGGGTGTCTTGAATTTAAACATCATGGAGTACATGGATGGCATGGGATTGTGCTGATTTTTCTGTGTTTTTCAATTTTTTGGGGTGTTCATGGGGACAGGCCATGTGGGTGGGGGCCATTTTGAGTGCTGGTACTGGCAGGCCCTGGCCATGTGCTGGGAGGCAAGGGGCCATTTTGAATGCAGGCAGTTTTCTCAGGCCTGCACCCATTTTGCCTAGCTTTCAACCATTATGCCTAGGGCTAGTGAGTGGTGCATGGGCCTAGTCTTTCTGTGGGGTGTCTTGAATTTAAACAGCATGGAGGGCATGATGGCATGGGATTGTGCTGATTTATTGTGTGTTTTTCGATTTTTGGGCTGTTGTTGGGGCCTTTTGACCAGGGCTAGTGAGTGGTGCATGGGCCTAGTCTTTCTGTGGGGTGTCTTGAATTTAAACAGCATGGAGGGCATGGATGGCATGGGATTGTGCTGATTGTTCTGTGTTTTTCGATTTTTTGGGGTGTTCATGGGGACAGGCCATGTGGGTGGGGGCCATTTTGAGTGCTGGTACTGGCAGGCCCTGGCCATGTGCTGGGAGGCAAGGGGCCATTTTGAATGCAGGCAGTGTTCTTAGGCCTGCACCCATTTTGCCTAGCTTTCAACCATTATGCCCAGGGCTAGTGAGTGGTGCATGGGCCTAGTCTTTCTGTGGGGTGTCTTGAATTTAAACAGCATGGAGGGCATGGATGGCATGGGATTGTGCTGATTTTTTGTGTGTTTTTCGATTTTGGGCTGTTGTTGGGGCCTTTTGACCAGAGCTAGTGAGTGGTGCATGGGCCTAGTCTTTCTGTGGGGTGTCTTGAATTTAAACAGCATGGAGGGCATGGATGGCATGGGATTGTGCTGATTTTTCTGTGTTTTTTGATTTTTTGGGGTGTTCATGGGGACAGGCCATGTGGGTGGGGGCCATTTCGAGTGCTGGTACTGGCAGGCCCTGGCCATGTGCCGGGAGGCAAGGGGCCATTTTGAATGCAGGCAGTGTTCTCAGGCCTGCACCCATTTTGCCTAGCTTTCAACCATTATGCCCAGGGCTAGTGAGTGGTGCATGGGCCTAGTCTTTCTGTGGGGTGTCTTGAATTTAAACAGCATGGAGGGCATGGATGGCATGGGATTGTGCTGATTTTTTGTGTGTTTTTCGATTTTTGGGCTGTTGTTGGGGCCTTTTGACCTGGGCTAGTGAGTGGTGCATGGGCCTAGTCTTTCTGTGGGGTGTATCAAATTTAAACATCATGGAGGGCATGGAGGGCATGGGATTGTGCTGATTTTTCTGTGTTTTTCGATTTTTTGGGGTGTTCATGGGGACAGGCCATGTGGGTGGGGGCCATTTTGAGTGCTGGTACTGGCAGGCCCTGGCCATGTGCTGGGAAGCAAGGGGCCATTTTGAATGCAGGCAGTGTTCTCAGGCCTGCTCCCATTTTGCCTAGCTTTCAACCATTATGCCCAGGGCTAGTGAGTGGTGCATGGGCCTAGTCTTTGTGTGGGGTGTCTTGAATTTAAACAGCATGGAGGGCATGGATGGCATGGGATTGTGCTGATTTTTTGTGTGTTTTTCGATTTTTGGGCTGTTGTTGGGGCCTTTTGACCAGGGCTAGTGAGTGATGCATGGGCCTAGTCTTTCTGTGGGGTGTCTTGAATTTAAACAGCATGGAGGGCATGGATGGCATGGGATTGTGCTGATTTTTCTGTGTTTTTCGATTTTTTGGGGTGTTCATGGGGACAGGCCATGTGGGTGGGGGCCATTTTGAGTGCTGGTACTGGCAGGCCCTGGCCATGTGCTGGGAGGCAAGGGCCATTTTGAATGCAGGCAGTGTTCTTAGGCCTGCACCCATTTTGCCTAGCTTTCAATCCTTATGCCCAGGGCTAGTGAGTGGTGCATGGGCCTAGTCTTTGTGTGGGGTGTCTTGAATTTAAACAGCATGGAGGGCATGGATGGCATGGGATTGTGCTGATTTTTTGTGTGTTTTTCGATTTTTGGGCTGTTGTTGGGGCCTTTTGACCAGGGCTAGTGAGTGGTGCATGGGTCTAGTCTTTCTGTGGGGTGTCTTGAATTTAAACAGCATGGAGGGCATGGATGGCATGGGATTGTGCTGATTTTTATGTGGTTTTCGAGTTTTTGGGGTGGATAACTGAACTGATGTTCCTCTGTCTTCCATTGCTTTTAGGTGCACAAGACTCAGGAGAACCACCAGTGCCAGGAAGAAGTCCTGCAGCGGTGTGTGTGTGCAGCATAACGTCACGCGACATCACGTCTGGCCACAGACAGCTCTGCAACTCGTGCAACTGCGGCCTGCTGTTCTGACCTCTGAAGAAGATGGCCCCAAAAAAAGTTCCCCGTAGCTCCTCTAACAAGAAAGTTGCCAGTAAGGAGCAGAAGAAGCAAGTTACCAAGGAGACTGGTGTGCCGCCCGCCACATTTTTTGGGAGTAAAAAAAAAAGTACGCCTGCAGCAGCAGTGGGATCTGCTGGGGACCAATCTGGGAGCAGCACCCCCGCTCCATTGGGCTCAGTGCCACCACCACCACGCCAACTTAAGGCCAAGCCCTTGAGTGCTTTAGAGGCAGCCAGTCTAGTTGTTCAATCACCATCGACCAGTGATGTTGGCTCATCGCAAGAAAGTAGCAGCAATGTCCCTCAATCAACACAGGTTGTTGTAACTCATCTGACGAGTGTTGAACAACCACATCCGCAACAACAACCACATGTGCAAGTGCAAGCCCAAGTACATGTGGAAGGATAGACAGCGCAAGGAGATGCGCAAGCAGAGGTGCATGGAGGGGCACAAGTGCACACAATAGTTGTTCCTCCCGAAGTAGGGGCAAATCAGGAAATCGACATTCAAGCCGAGCTATCATTTGAGGAAGCCACTCCTGATCATTCATTGTCTTCCACATCCTTGTCAAGGAAAAGATCAAGGGTGGTGTCTACATCTTCTTCAAGCCCACCTCCTTCTGATGATACGGATCAAAATTGGGAACAACCACTGCTGTCTCAGAGTGAGGCACACCATGATCTGACAAAGGTACCTAAGCGTAAAAGGAATGTCCCCAAAACTCTCAAAGTTATGGAGTGTGATGACGCTCAACAAGATTTGGCGTATACTCCTGCTGATGAAGACTCTCATGACGACGAGGCAGTCATCATACACGTCACTCAAGGCTCAGTGGGCATGCAGCAAACAGACATTTTGACCCTAGCCCGAAAAGCTGCTGAGCGTGATGATGTTGTCGACGAGGAGGCAATGGAAACACCACAATCATTGGAGTTAACTAGTACACCACCACCTACCGCTTCCATATTTCTTCCTCGCCAGAAGGGACCTCCATCCACCTCGACCTCAATTAGTGGTGGTGAAAGTGCACAACGTAGTAAAGTTCAGCAATACACATCCTCCACTTCATCTGGCATTAGCAGCAGGACCACCACCAGTATCGCCTCCTCCGGCCCCCACAGACATTTCAAGTCCGCAGTTTGGGACTTCTTTAGTGTTTGCCCAAAAAGGGAAAGCATGGCCATTTGTAGCATTTGTAAGCTGCCAGTTAGTCGTGGTAAGCTTGGTACCAACTATGGTACCGTAGGCCAGAGAGGTCATCTTGAGAGACAGCAAACTGTTGAATGGCATGCACACCTAAAGGAGATCAAGGAAGCCCGAATTGGAAGTCAACAAACTGTATACGCTGATGTTTCATCTGAGGAGGAAGAAGCGTCAAACACTTCACGTACACCCAGTACCCCTGTCAGCACACCCCCTGTGAGCCACACTAAGAGTGTGGGAGAGAGTGAGACACCAATGCGAAAAAGTTCATCAGCGAGCGTAACTGGGGCGAAGAAGTCATCATCATCATCCCGTAAAATGGTCCAGGCCAACATTAGAACCATGTTGTTTTCAGACGCGCCATATGAACGCAACCACCCACTGACGCGTCTGTATAACACTAAGCTGGCTAAAATGCTAGCTCTGGACCTTCTCCCTTTTTCTTTTGTAGAAGGGGTTGGTATTCTAGAATTAGTGGCAGCGCTCTGCCCTAAATGGAAGGTTCCTAGCCGGTTTTATTTTGCCAGAGTTGCGGTTCCAGCACTACATGAAGATGTGCTGGAGGTGATTGGGGCAGCTTTGCAGAAGAGTGCTGTTCACACTATACATCTGACAACAGACATGTGGACCAGTGGCACAGGCCATGATTACATGTGCATCACTGCACACTGGGTCTCTTTTTCTGGGGTTAAAGCAAAGCTAAACGCAGGTGTTGACCCGGACCAAGTTTTTAAAGCTGCTCGGAAACATGCAACACTAGCCATGTTTGGCTTGGAGAAACGTCATACAGCAGAAAACATTTTGAATGAGTTTAACACAAAGGTCTTTCACTGGCTGTCCCCAAAAAAACGCCAGATTGGTTATGTTTCAACAGATAATGGCGCCAATGTAGTTAAGGCCATGGAGCTGGGTAACTATTTCAGAGTGCCGTGTTTGGCGCACTGTATAAACCTGGTTGTTAAAAAATTATTGAGTGAAGAAGACAGTCCAGCGTGCGAGTTAGTGGCTACCTTCCGAAGAATGTGCAACCATTTCAGCCATTCTTTTAAGGCCTGGAAGCATCTGAGGGGCCTGCTACATGAACGTCGAATGCCAGTGAAAGCACTTATCCAGGAGGTGCCAACACGTTGGAACTCAACCTTCTACATGCTTGAGCGTCTGTATGAGCAGTATACGGTACTCGATCAGTATTTCTTAACACAGGGTACAGCTCAGAAGGACCTGAGGCTAGATGCGGCGCAATGGAACCTAGTTAAAAGCCTGACAGACATGCTTCATCCTTTTGAGGTCTTCACGCGTGCAGTCAGCAAGGAGGACTGTAATGTGGGAAAAGCTATCCCATTGTTGCGCATGCTGGAGCACCAACTGAAGGCGGTGTCTTCTATGTTTCAAAAAGATAAAAAAAAGCAAGACGCTTTTGTTTTGGCTGAGAAATTATTAGAGCGCCTACTTGGCGATGAACGTCTTAAAATGATCCACTCAGAACAGCATTACATTTGTGCTACTATTCTGGATCCACGCTACAAAAAGGCGCTGGCAGGCCGAGCATTCTTTCCTTTTGATGATGAAGATGTTACAAAGTACAAACGTTGGCTAGCCTTGTCAGCCATGAGGTTTGAAAGAGAACGGCAGCAAATTGAAGGAAAAGGCAGTACATCAGCATCAGCAGGCCAGCCCCAGTCAAAAGAATCCACTTCTGCACCTGTGGCTGTGGCACAAGTGACCTCTCAGCTGTTAAAGACACCGGCAACCGGATCATCTGCACCAGACACAACAGTAACATTGGGTGAAGAAGAGGATTGGCTAACTCGGCTTGGGTTTGGTTCTCAAAAGGTCCCAGCAAAAAGTAAGCGAAGTGGAGGAACCTTGGAGGACCTTGAGTCGATGGTGCAGGACTATCTGAATGACTCAACAGAGGTCTATGTTAATGCTGACCCATTGGCGTATTGGCATGGGAAAAAAGAAGTGTGGGCACAGATCTCCAACCTGGCTATAAACTACTTGTCTTGCCCACTCGCAAATGTGTCATCTGAACGTGTTTTCAGTGCTGCTGGTGGCATTGTAACTTCCAAACGGACCCGCCTCGCGCCCAAAAATGTGGAGAGGTTAACAATGATCAAGAAGAATCAGCACCTCATACCACCAGATTACAAAGTACGAGAACGCACGCCGGATGAAGACGAGGAGGACAGCAACTTAGATGAGGGAATTTGTTCTCTGTTAGGTGACACTGACCTTCTCCTGCCTGAATTCGCAGAGTATGAGGACGAACTCTTA
This sequence comes from Lissotriton vulgaris, assembly GCF_964263255.1. Classification (NCBI taxonomy): domain Eukaryota; kingdom Metazoa; phylum Chordata; class Amphibia; order Caudata; family Salamandridae; genus Lissotriton; species Lissotriton vulgaris. The sequence continues at coordinate 975,682,876 of NC_141696.1, read as the reverse complement.
TTCTTTTTCCCTGACACCGAGCCCTGAAAATGAGCCAATGAATCAATAACTTTCTTTTTCGTCCTTTTTCACTTTTATTCCTGTGTGTCTGTCTTTCTATTTTTTGCACAGTTAATATAATTAAAACTTTATTCACCTAATCACAAAAACAAGCCCATCAGCAGAACTGTCTTCACTTGTTAGCTTATTGATTTGAAGGTGCCACAGTCTGCATTCCTCAGGTTCACAAGTTCACAAGAACATGCTCCTCTATCCTCCTCCTCCAGACTCCTCTTTCCCTCAAAGCAGAGGGCTGGATTATGCCCAATGAAGAAAGACTCTGCACTTGTGGGGGTGTTCTACTTCTTTGCGGGAGAGTTGGCGGGTCTTGGGGCATTGCTGGGAAGCTCTAATACCGGATAAAAGTGGTTTGGACCAAATCGGAGGCAATTTTTTTTTGCGTTTTTGCTGACTTGCTTGCCTTTGAGGTGCTCTTTGGGGGGGTTCCGGGTGTTTGTGGGTGGGTTTTGGGGTCTGGGAGCACTGCTGGGACAGTCTAATTTTGATTGCATTTGCTCTTCAGGAAATCCGTGGTGGAAAACGGGAGTTATGACCTAGCTGCACAGCGCGTTTGGACCGAAGGCCGATAAATTTTGTAAGTATGAGATTTTCCTTTTTGGCTGTTTGGGGGTGTTGTGCTTTTTTGTGGGTGGGTTGGCGGGTCTTGGGGCATTGCTGGGAAGGTCTAATACCGGATAGAAGTGGTTTGGACAAAATCCATGAGGAAAACGTTTTTGCTATTTCTGACATTTCGCTCAATGTAGCATTTTCGGGGGCCTATTTGGGGGGCTTCCTGGTGTTTGTGGGTGGGTTTCGGGGTCTTGGAGCACTGCTGGCTATTGATACTTTTGATTGCAAGAGGTTTGAAGCAAATCCATGGTGGCAGAGGGGAGTTAGGGCCTAGCTGCAGAGCGCGCGCGGAGTGATTTTGGAAATTGCCATGAAAATGACTGTCCCTATTTTTGTACTTTTGCTTTTTGGCTGTTTGGGGGTCTTCTACTAGTTTTCGCCTGGGTTGACGGCTCTGGGGCCATTGCTGGGAAGCTCTAATACCGGATAAAAGTGGTTTGGACCAAATCGGAGGCGAAATTGTTTTGCGTTTTTGCTGACTTGCTTGCCTTTGAGGTGCTCTTTGGGGGGGTTCCGGGTGTTTGTGGGTGAGTTTTGGGGTCTGGATAGCACTGCTGGGACAGTCTAATTTTGATTGCATTTGCTTTTCAGGAAATCCGTGGTGGAAAACGGGAGTTATGACCTAGCTGCACAGTGCGTTTGGACCGAAGGCCGATAAATATTGTAAGTATGAGATTTTCCTTTTTGGCTGTTTGGGGGTGTTGTGCTTTTTTGCGGGTGGGTTGGCGGGTCTTGGGGCATTGCTGGGAAGGTCTAATACCGGATAGAAGTGGTTTGGACAAAATCCATGAGGAAAAAGTGTTTGCTATTTCTGACATTTCCTCAATGTAGCGTTTTCGGGGGCCAGTTTGGGGGGTTTCCTGGTGTTTGTGGGTGGGTTTCGGGGTCTGGGAGCACTGCTGGCTATTGATACTTTTGATTGCAAGAGGTTTGAAGCAAATCCATGGTGGCAGAGGGGAGTTAGGGCCTAGCTGCAGAGCGCGCGCGGAGTGATTTTGGAAATTGCCATGAAAATGACTAAGTCCCCATTTTTGTACTTTTGCTTTTTGGCTGTTTGGGGGTCTTATATTAGTTTTAGCCTGGGTTGGCGGCTCTGGGGCCATTGCTGGGTAGCTCTAATACCGGATAAAAGTGGTTTGGACCAAATCGGAGGCGAAATGTTTTTTGCGTTTTTGCTGACTTGCTTGCCTTTGAGGTGCTCTTTGGGGGGGTTCCGGGTGTTTGTAGGTGAGTTTTGGGGTCTGGGAGCACTGCTGGGACAGTCTAATTTTGATTGCATTTGCTTTTCAGGAAATCCGTGGTGAAAAACGGGAGTTATGACCTAGCTGCATAGCGCGTTTGGACCGAAGGCCGATAAATATTGTAAGTATGAGATTTTCCTTTTTGGCTGTTTGGGGGTGTTGTGCTTTTTTGCGGGTGGGTTGGCGGGTCTTGGGGTAATGCTGGGAAGGTCTAATACCGGATAGAATTGGTTTGGACAAAATCAATGAGGAAAAAGTTTTTGCTATTTCTGACATTTCGCTCAATGTAGCGTTTTCGGGGGCCTGTTTGGGGGGCTTCCTGGTGTTTGTGGGTGGGTTTCGGGGTCTGGGAGCACTGCTGGCTATTAATACTTTTGATTGCAAGAGGTTTGAAGCAAATCCATGGTGGCAGAGGGGAGTTAGGGCCTAGCTGCAGAGCGCGCGCGGAGTGATTTTGGAAATTGCCATGAAAATGACTGTCCCTATTTTTGTACTTTTGCTTTTTGGCTGTTTGGGGGTCTTCTACTAGTTTTTGCCTGGGTTGACGGCTCTGGGGCCATTGCTGGGAAGCTCTAATACCGGATAAAAGTGGTTTGGACCAAATCGGAGGCGAAATTGTTTTGCGTTTTTGCTGACTTGCTTGCCTTTGAGGTGCTCTTTGGGGGGGTTCCGGGTGTTTGTGGGTGAGTTTTGGGGTCTGGGAGCACTGCTGGGACAGTCTAATTTTGATTGCATTTGCTTTTCAGGAAATCCGTGGTGGAAAACGGGAGTTATGACCTAGCTGCACAGTGCGTTTGGACCGAAGGCCGATAAATATTGTAAGTATGAGATTTTCCTTTTTGGCTGTTTGGGGGTGTTGTGCTTTTTTGCGGGTGGGTTGGCGGGTCTTGGGGCATTGCTGGGAAGGTCTAATACCGGATAGAAGTGGTTTGGACAAAATCCATGAGGAAAAAGTGTTTGCTATTTCTGACATTTCCTCAATGTAGCGTTTTCGGGGGCCAGTTTGGGGGGTTTCCTGGTGTTTGTGGGTGGGTTTCGGGGTCTGGGAGCACTGCTGGCTATTGATACTTTTGATTGCAAGAGGTTTGAAGCAAATCCATGGTGGCAGAGGGGAGTTAGGGCCTAGCTGCAGAGCGCGCGCGGAGTGATTTTGGAAATTGCCATGAAAATGACTAAGTCCCCATTTTTGTACTTTTGCTTTTTGGCTGTTTGGGGGTCTTCTACTAGTTTTCGCCTGGGTTGGCGGCTCTGGGGCCATTGCTGGGAAGCTCTAATACCGGATAAAAGTGGTTTGGACCAAATCGGAGGCGAAATGTTTTTTGCGTTTTTGCTGACTTGCTTGCCTTTGAGGTGCTCTTTGGGGGGGTTCCGGGTGTTTGTAGGTGAGTTTTGGGGTCTGGGAGCACTGCTGGGACAGTCTAATTTTGATTGCATTTGCTTTTCAGGAAATCCGTGGTGGAAAACGGGAGTTATGACCTAGCTGCACAGCGCGTTTGGACCGAAGGCCGATAAATATTGTAAGTATGAGATTTTCCTTTTTGGCTGTTTGGGGGTGTTGTGCTTTTTTGCGGGTGGGTTGGCGGGTCTTGGGGTAATGCTGGGAAGGTCTAATACCGGATAGAATTGGTTTTGGACAAAATCAATGAGGAAAAAGTTTTTGCTATTTCTGATATTTCGCTCAATGTAGCGTTTTCGGGGGCCTGTTTGGGGGGCTTCCTGGTGTTTGTGGGTGGGTTTCGGGGTCTGGGAGCACTGCTGGCTATTAATACTTTTGATTGCAAGAGGTTTGAAGCAAATCCATGGTGGCAGAGGGGAGTTAGGGCCTTGCTGCAGAGCGCGCACGGAGTGATTTTGGAAATTGCCATGAAATTGACTAAGTCCCCATTTTTGTACTTTTGCTTTTTGGCTGTTTGGGGGTCTTATATTAGTTTTCGCCTGGGTTGACGGCTTTGGGGCCATTGCTGGGAAGCTCTAATACCGGAAAAAAGTGGTTTGGACCAAATCGGAGGCAACATTTTTTTTGCGTTTTTGCTGACTTGCTTGCCTTTGAGGTGCTCTTTGGGGGGTTCCGGGTGTTTGTAGGTGAGTTTTGGGGTCTGGGAGCACTGCTGGGACAGTCTAATTTTGATTGCATTTGCTTTTCAGGAAATCCGTGGTGGAAAACGGGAGTTATGACCTAGCTGCACAGCGCGTTTGAACCAAAGGCCGATAAATATTGTAAGTATGAGATTTTCCTTTTTGGCTGTTTGGGGGTGTTGTGCTTTTTTGCGGGTGGGCTGGCGGGTCTTGGGGCATTGCTGGGAAGGTCTAATACCGGATAGAAGTGGTTTGGACAAAATCCATGAGGAAAAAGTTTTTGCTATTTCTGACATTTCGCTCAATGTAGCGTTTTCGGGGGCCTGTTTAGGGGGCTTCCTGGTGTTTGTGTGTGGGTTTTGGGGTCTGGGAGCACTGCTGGCTATTGATACTTTTGATTGCAAGAGGTTTGAAGCAAATCCATGGTGGCAGAGGGGAGTTAGGGCTTAGCTGCAGAGCGCGCGCAGAGTGATTTTGGAAATTGCCATGAAAATGACTAAGTCCCCATTTTTGTACTTTTGCTTTTTGGCTGTTTGGGGGTCTTCTACTAGTTTTCGCCTGGGTTGACAGCTCTGGGGCCATTGCTGGGAAGCTCTAATACCGGATAAAAGTGGTTTGGACCAAATCGGAGGCGACATTTTTTTTGCGTTTTTGCTGACTTGCTTTCCTTTGAGGTGCTCCTTGGGGGGGTTCCAGGTGTTTGTGGGTGAGTTTTGGGGTCTGGGAGCACTGCTGGGACAGTCTAATTTTGATTGCATTTGCTTTTCAGGAAATCCGTGGTGGAAAACGGGAGTTATGACCTAGCTGCACAGCGCGTTTGGACCGAAGGCCGATAAATATTGTCAGTATGAGATTTTCCTTTTTGGCTGTTTGGGGGTGTTGTCGTGCTTTTTTGCGGGTGGGTTTACGGGTCTTGGGGCATTGCTGGGGAAGGTCTAATACCGGATAAAACTGGTTTGGAGAAAATCCATGCGGAAAAGCCTATTGGCACTTTTTGTAACTTAGGGTTCGTTAGGGTAAGCCCTAGCAGCAGGATTGCATGTGTTTGGGGGTGTTCTAGATTTTTGCAACTGAGTTCTTCTGGGGTCTTAGAGCACTCGTGGGAATGTGTAATTTTGGTTGCAAGTGATTTGAAGAAAATCCATGGTGGGAAAGGGGGGATTTGGCATAGTTAAAGAAAGCGTTTGCCACTATTCTTAACTTAGGGCTCGTTAGGGTTAGCAGTATTTGTATTGCATGTGTTTGGGTGGGGGGCTGTTTGTGGGGGGGTTTGCGAGTCTTGGAGTGATGCTGGGTATGGATACTTTTGCTTGCTTGCAAGTGGTTTGAATACAATCCACGGTGGGTAAGGGGGGATTTCGGCCTACTTTTACTTTCAAAGTACGTTTTGTCACCAGTTTTCTACTAGGCCTCGTTTTTTGAGATCTGATTGGGGGTCTTCCACATTTTTGCGACTGGCTTTAGTAAGGGTCTGGGTGGGAGCACCGCTGGGAAGCTCTAATTTTGTTCTAAAACACAGTTTACAGTACACCTAGCTTGAGGGGAAAGATCCGCTAAATTAATTTGCCCATACTTATTTATCCTTCAAAAGGAGACTCAGACAGAGTACACACTTTCAAAAATATTGTACTGTCTATTAGGAAACTCAAAGTGTGACTTTTTGCACTACACAGCGTACATACCTTATATTTATTTATCAGTGGTGTTCTAATATCACTTCCTGTTTTTCCATCAATAATTACAGGCCGGATTTCAGTCTGTGCAATGGGAAAAAAAGGATGAAGTCAGGCTTCACATTAGCGAGCCGCAATTCAGCATCCGCCAGGCAGGCAGTGGACAGGGTGTCTTCTGGTCACCAACATTGATGGACGAAGCGTCAGCTGGAATGGAGGAGTGCCGCTAATAAGAGGAATGGTTTGATGCGTGCAACTTACTTACCAAATTCAACAGGACAACTACAACAACATACAGATACAGTATCCATTCTTTTCAAATTATTTTTTACGTAATGTTATTGCTGTGAACTTCTATGAGTGTGACTCTGCATTTCTTGGATCTCTCTCTGCTTCTAAATTGATCCCTACAGCCATTCTATAGGTTTTACTTCGGCTATTTTTTAAACCTAATTTAATGTAAGAAGTGTTTCTCTGAGTGCAGAGATAGGCAAGTAAAAACGCTGCAGCCCTGTACTGTCGCATTCTGTCATTCACGGTTGTCGAAAGTACTACTTACTTTTCAGTAATCATGCATGCAGTAGTGCATGCACTTCCTTTATGTCACTTAAAAGATTTATGGTGAGCTTTGTACCCAAAGATTTCTTTATCTTCAATTATTGTTTGTCCATGCTGTGCTTTTTTTTTCTTCTCTCAACAAAACGTACCCCAAAAAAAAAAACATTCCCATCCATTTTCCAAACCCTAACCCTCTTCCCCCGGGCTGAGTGGTTTTGATTGATGTGTGACTAAATGACAGCAATAATTCCACACACTTGCTGGGGAGGATAAGGTCATAGCAACAGGCTGGTGAAGGAATCCGAGGATATATTCTAGACTTACTCAGCTTCAGTACTATTTCTTGTAGTAGTAGCCAATGTCAAAGAAATTCAACGCAAGTACTAGTTATACTTTCAATACTTTACCATTTGTTAGGCTACATTGTGGCACTGTTCTAGTGTACTGTCACCTGCTATATTCTCTATCGTACTGTTGTAATGCTCCAGTAAGGACAAAGCAGGTTTCATTTTCTTTTTTTCCATAGGCATGCAACTGCCACTGTGTCACACCACTAGTACCACCGCAATGAGGACATTTCATCCGCCCAGGATTGGCAACCTTAATCCCCATTTCCCGTGGAGCCAGCCCTGGGCCTAGCCCTACTTTCAAACACAAATTACAGGTAAGATAAGCTTTTGGTGGGAGGTAGTATAATGGAGTATTATGAGAGACGAGAGATTGACGGTAGTACTACTAAAGTCCTAGGACTCTTGAATTCACTTACTCTGTGAGAGGCACTTAGTGTTGAAAACATTTAGCCATTTACACTTAAAGGAAGAAAATGACACAGACTTAAGTTTCAGGAAAACAAACTTACTGTTAAACCCCCACCCACCAGACTCAAAAGCAGTAAAAAAACAGGTATGCTCAGATAAAGTTTCAAAAAGTATATTTGTGTAGCCCTAACAAAATAATCTCCCGCAAGACCCTCCCTAACCCCAACGATTGTCCTTCAAAAGTCCCAAAAACAACCCAACTCCCAATTCCCACCCCCCAAAAGTCTCTAAAAAAGGGGCAAGGGACACTACGGCAGGATGCTGTTCACTTTAGCGGCCAGGGCATCATACTCCTTGCGGAGGGTGGCATGGTCGGAGCGGAGGCCCTCCACCAAGGTCTTATATGTTAGGACCTCCTGCTCCAGTTAGGACACTCTGAGGCATAAGCGGTGCTGGCGTGCCTTGCAACTCCTGTGGGGGGCAGCTGCTGTCTTTGCTGCTCGGCGGTGGCGGTTGGCTTTGGTAGCCCAGCTCCGTACCGCTGGAGCACTGCGCTGGCTGGCAGCCCGTGGGGGCACGGAGGAGGATGCAGCTGTCCCAGTGGATGTACGAGTAGACTGCGTGTCCTCCTCCTCCAGGGCCACCAGCCGCCGAAATTCGGCGACAGTGGCATCCAGCCTCCGTTGCCGGGCCATTCGAGCCAGCTCCTTCCTTGTTGGTTTTTTTGATTTGGAAGGAGCATCTATATGAAGAAAGAAAGACATAGTCTGTAACCAATGCTCCTTAAGATTAACACAAAATAATTGAGCAGAAAGTTGTGTCACAGTACAACTAGCAACTTGAAAGAACAGTACATAACTATTGAGGCCAGTATCTATCTAACCTCCCACTTCTTCATCCTTGCTCTAACATTAGTGGGAGTTTAAGGAACAAATTCTTCAAGCACTATGGACTTCCATTACAGTCGACTATGACAGTACACCAGTCTTATTCTTCTTCTTCTCTCTTGTTTAGGTAAATTGGTACTTTATCTTATGCAAGCCGGCATAATGCCAGCGCAGTAAACTTGCACCCGAGGAAAACAGACGCACACCATGATGAGTGAGACAGACTTGCGTTACTGTACCGGTCCAGTACATGCAGGTGGTGAAGCTCTTACTTTTCTATTACGGGTGGCACTGAGAATACTCTGTTAAAAGGGCTACTGCTTAATTAATTTAACTTTCACCCTACAGTGCAAATGAGTACTAGAAAAGGAAAATGAAGAAGCTAAATAATCTGATTATCTATCACTTCACATGGGATGTATTTGATAACATATGGGATGACTTTAGGTGCTTTGCTTTTTATTGAGTGAACAGTGATACACCCACACATGAATGACGTACTACTACTAAACTAAACTTATTAAGAGAGGTAGGGAGTGTCCACCGTAATAACCGGATATATGCTGTGCTTGCAGTTGCAATACAAAGTACTGCTACTATTCATGGTAGTATTTGGACAAAATTACAACTTCTTTTCCTTGCCTTTCTTACACTGGAACGGACGTGCGGGTGCGGTGTTACATGCTCTTCAAAGTAACACTTAGTTCATCCAGTGACCGTCTACTCTCTCTAGATACACATATGCTATCTAAGAGTCAGATAGTACCATGATCCAGGCATCCATCCATTCAAAGTATATGCACACATACAGTTTCTGTTTCACCCACCCAGGCTGTTCTCCTTCCACCCATCCTTGCTTCATCATTCACCCAGCCATGCACCATACCATATTCTTTCCTTCCCAGCCACCTCGGTGACCAAGCAAACACATATCATTCTTCTTTGTCAGTCATCATTAAATTTCTCGCCCTTCCACACTTACTTACACCCTTCTTTCGCTTTTCGTTCATCCCATCCATCAAGTTCATCTCAGATCTGATTGGGATTCTTCTCGCCAAAAACTTCACAGCTAAGTCGAAGTACATTTAGAGGAGGCTACTACCTGGTTGATTTATAATACACCCGTGCAGAAATCACACTCTGCAGTCTTCAATCTCAATAAGTAAGGAATATATAGCTTACCTCTGCCCGCCACCACCGTGTGAACCCTCACAGGCACATTGGTGTCGTCGGGCACTTGCACCGCCTCCTCCCCAGAAGTCTCCTCCTCATCCAGCACCACCACCTCCGCGCTGGCCCCGCCACCAGATGTTCCACCTACAAAGTACATTTAAGAATTTTAGAATACACCACTCACTACTATATAATATTTGGTCTAGGAATAAAGAAATGTGAAAAAAACAGAAAACAATGTAATAATTTGTGACTGTCTACTCTAAAGTAAAAATGTCCCCTTTTCCAGGGAAGGCTGTTGTCTTGCTGCACTTTTTGGCACAACTGATGAATGCTTGCTTTTTATTTTTAACACGCACCACTTTTTCTCCTAACAGACAGAAGCTTGACTTCTAAGAACACGAGCAAGATCAAGTTCAAACCAGGTGAGAGCTCGGTTTGAACTCGAAATGTGTTCAATTAATCGTCAGCACTAAGCACTTTTCCATTTTCAGTTAAACGTTTAGTTTTATGACAAACGTGATTTTAATAAATGTGTTTACTTTTAATAAAGCTTTTAAACTTAAATAGACTCTGTGGTTTTTGGTCCTCCAGACTAGAGTGGCTGAGCTAAAGGTTTTGCAATTTTTGCAAGCATGAGTCCGTGCCTCTGACACTTCTTGACTCTGACTCCGTACTCTTGTCCTGCGTTGGATAATCATCATTGGGGATCAATCATCGGTGACTTTGGGAGCTAAATGACTCTGCCACACTATCTAGTTAGTAAGGAGATTGGGGGTTCAACTACAAAGTCTGTTATCACTGAGGTATGTGGAAAGTCTAACAGCGCCTATTATAATTAATAAGCTAAGCAATGCATTATTTAGTGTCCATAGTTCTGTTTGTGCAGATTTGTCCCTGCAACAGTAGTAGAATGGATTGTCCTCCTATCCAAACCAAAAGTAAAGTAGTATCTTATTCTTTCTTGGTGGTCATTCACCTTTTTATTGTTGGCAATTGTCAAAGCATAAACATTTAGAAGACTTGAAAGACATTATGGACAATCCCAGAGGACTGCACTCAGTGCATAGAGCTATTGCTGACTAGAATGGGAGTCCAATGGAATTGCCAAATGTGCAATCTTAGTTAGCTACACAGACAGACTAATATGAATAATCTAGTAATACCACAGGGAGTCATAGTCGAGGCAGGATAAGAATTTAGATACAGTCTACAAGAAGATCAAAGACGATTTAGAAAAAATCGAATGAGGAACGCTAGGAAAAAATAGGTACTCTATATTAAAATTAAAACTTACAGGGGCCAGCAAAGGAGCCCTCACCTGACCGATCCTGTTCAGCAGCAGCAGCAGCAGCCTCCTCCAATGCCCTCTTGCCCCTGGGGGGAGCTGATGTACAACATGAAAGAAAGAAAGACCAGAAAACATGGATGATATTTGTCAACCAAATCAAACATTTCAAAAGAACAATAACAAAATATTTTGGCGAAATAGCAAATAGACAACTATTCCACTGGATATATTGACCGATCTCATGTGGTCTACTACGTTATTAGTATTGCTTGATTTGCGGACCGTCGACTTGGAAAGTTCTTATGTAACTCACTAAACAAGCTACTAAAAAGGTTCTCCTAGGACTGGCAGGCAGCAGTCCGCAGCACGCGAAGTGACAGACAAAGTCCATCGTGATTGCAGATCAGCGACAACACTGAAAAGTTTCCTACTACATTAACCAGTCATTAAAATACTCAAACTATCAATCCACCACCACTATTTCTTCTTATCGCCATGTGTACAAAGGAAGGACTGGACTTGAGTCTGTAGGGGCTGATTTAGAAGCCCCTTGCGGCTCTTTTGCTCCATTGTTGCGTGACTTTTGTGACGCAGCGGCAGAACAAAAGAGGCGCCATGGTGCGGCGTATATTAACATTGTGACGCATATGGGAGATGCATCACGTTGTAAAGCCCTGCGCCATCAGGGGCGTTCCGGCGCAAGGGAGGGCGTTCCTGCGCAGGAACGCATCCTAAAAGTGGCTGAGGGAAATCTACAAGATTTGAATCAGTCACTTTGAGGACAATGATGCGTGACTCAAACCCTGCGCCTGCTTGAAGCAGACGCACGGCTTGACGCAGCATTGGGGAGATAGGGCACCCCAGAGCATTGCTGGAGCTGCGCCATCGTTGCGACGCAACTCCAGCAATGCGCCGCCTTTACGGCACAGATGCGTAACGCTTTGGTGACGTTTTGGGCCCATGGTGCGCCGCATTGTAAATACGGCGCACCATGGGTGGTGGTGGCGTGGCGCACAATTACTGGCGCATCCCTGCTACTTTGCAGGGATGCGCCAGTAATTAAAAATCTGACCCTTAGTGTCTAGCATTACGCAGTTCTTTAAACTACACATAATTTCACAGGCCAATGAAATGAACACAAAATCGAAAACAAATAAGCATAGTAGCAACGCTACTGAGAAGGAGAGCAGTGCACCTGAAATGCACAGAAGATTTTGAAATATAATTTACCTACAATGTAATCAGCAGCATTATTGCTCTTGGTAAAAAACAAAAATTTGCAATATAATAACACAAAGAGCAGGAGAAAACAGAGTAGTAAAGAAATAGCTACTACTACTCACCAAGCCCGGGGATCTCAAGGCCGAGCAGGTCGAGCAGATCGCGTTCCCGGTCCAGGATATCCGTCCAACGGTGGGTGGCCTGGTTGTAGGTGCGCCGGACCCGAGAGTGTTGGTACATGGCCCGGCACACCTTCTCCCACCGCTTCCGGCGCTCCCGGAGCCCATAGCCGCTGGCGATCCTGCCGCCTGCCATGATGGTCCTGGGGAGGCGGCGCTGAACAAAATAAACTAGTGCGGCCACCTCCTCCGCGCTGAAGATCTCCCGGGCTGTGACCTGCTCCCCCCTCAAACGCCCGCACGGGAGCCGGGCACGGGTGCGGGACCCTTCCCCTTCTCAGGGTGCTTCCCGGCTCCCTTTACCATGGTCTGGGCAGAAAGGAAGCTAAATAATAAAGAAGAAATGGAATAGGGAAGAAGAAAAGAAAAGAGTTTGAAAAAGTAGTTTAAAATTAACCAAAAGTAGCAGAAAACACAAAAATATAGAGCTAGAAAAATAGAGGGATAGATAATAAGTAAAAGAGATAAAAAAAACTTCAAACAAGCAAAGGATGGCAGAGATTCAGAGAGGATACAGAAAGCATGCCCAGAACCATAGCAATGAATGAGAAACAAGATGGCCGCGCCCGTTCACGACCGCGTGGGTACGTTCGCGTGAGATTTTCCTTGCGATCACACGCAAAATTGTACTAGCGAGCCGCACACTTTGCGAGATTACACATCGCGCCCAGAAACGGAAATACGTCACGCAAACAAGATGGCCGCGCCCATGTACGACCGCAAGGGTAACTTCGCCTCGTTGCACTACCAGCGGCTCGCTAAAACGCACAAAACCACGCAAACTAACACGCTGCAAAAAAATAAATTGCATATTCGCACGAATTCGCGGCTTCCGAATTCGATCTCGCGCAAGTTTGCGCCCCGCGAATCCCGCGAAATTGCAGAAAAACGAGTTTTGCAAAACTGAAAGCACTCAGCAGGTGCAAAAGTTCAAACTCATCATTAGTAACCATTCCCTGTAGTGCTTCCTGAGGGCTCCAGAGTTCAGTTGCATACTTGCAACTATTCTATGACCCTGCTCTGACCCTCACAGCAGGCTCATAGAATAGCTACAAGTAGGCCACAAAGGTCCTGGGAAAAAAAATTGCACTGCAACAGAAAGCAAATTACAGATAAGGAAGCAGGTGCCAGACTGGAATTTTAAAACAGTGACACATTAATAAATCAACCCCAAATTAATTCATGTCAGTTGAAGCAGGGCATGTGTGCTTGCTTTTCGCCCCCATAATCTACAGTGATGAACCAGAGGGTGGCATTGATGTACCAAAAGGTGGCATGGGTGAAACAGAGGATGGCAGTGGTGAAACAGAGGGTGCTGTGAACCTGTGATGATGAACCAGACGTAGAAACAACATAGTCGCGACTGTTGCGAGCCGACAAGTAAGTTCGCAATTGCAAACTGGTACAAAACCCTCGCAAACTGGCAGGAACCCTTGCGAACACACAAAAAAAATCCGCAAATTCGCGAGAATTCGCGGATTTTGCGGATTGCAAGTTCGCAAATACGCAAATTCGCGAACGCCAGATTCGCAAATTTTGCTCATACGTAGTGATTTCACACTGATTGAGATTTCCTTTGCGAGTGTTGAAAATATTCTTGAATGTGGGTGAAACATTATTTTTAGTAGAGCAAACAAGATGGTGTTTAAAAGAAAATAATTATAGTTGTGTGGGTATGTAGAAAATTGTAAAGGAGGGTGAGCTGCTGCAAGAAGTGAGGTTGTGCGTCATAGTGTTTTGTGCTGGGCTTGGTCGATTGGTGTGTTTTGCACTGTGATTGGCTGGTGACGTTGCAGTGCTGCGCTGGGATTAGACTCCTCAAAAGTGAATATTGTATTTGGATTTGCTGTTAGGAATTGTGAAAAATAATAACTGAAATTCAGTTGGTTTAACAGAGGATTGGCGTATACAGAACAAAATCATAACATTCAGTTTAATCGTGTTTTTTCAAATTGGCCTGCCATTATGAAGTGTTTGAAAGATTTAAAAAATGTGGAAAGAGGGGATTTTACTAATCCAGTATGAAAGGGTGAAGAGGCATCTGCTGAGGGTACTCCTGCATACATTATGACTACTAAGCATGGTTTAAGCACTTTGTAAGGAAAATTATACGAAATTAAGTCGCCACCTAAATCCATTCACTATGAAGCATTTAATGCTTGGAAGGGAGTTTCCAGGGAAAAGAGAGGGAACAATACTAGAAAAGGACTATTAGAGCAGTGAAAAATTATGTGAATGCCCGATGAGATGAAGAGCAGTGTAGATGGAGCAAAGCTATTATAGAAGAGGCTATATTATATCCAGTGCTTACCGCAGCGACTGCTAAGAAAAGGAAAGTTTAAAGATTCCTTACAGCAAGAAGGGGATGAATCAGATACTGATTGAGGAGATGAAGTATTGGAATAGATGTTGACTTCAAGACCCATACCATATGCAACCCCTGCAAAACAGAGTGAATCAGGCGCTAGTACTAGTCCGATAGTGCCAACTACCACAGCACATCAAGGTGCAACCCCAGTTGAACGGCCCCTATAAATATTTCAGGAGACCTCACCAGTAATAGCTAGACCACAAGTAACCATTCCAATGGTAACTACTACAGTTGCAGTGACCAGTATAGCACCATGACTTGTTTTTAGTGCTTCCCCACTTGTAGAGACAAGACCTGACCTCAACTAGTTATTGGAGGCTTACCCTCCTCAGTATTTGCACCGACGTCCCAGAACTCACAGATAGTTGCCTGGAAGCCACCACTAAAGGGGGCAAGCACTAATCGAAGGAGGGATGTTAGTACTCACATCCCCAATATCATCAGAAGAAATAGTTGCGATTGAGGAGGGATATATACCAGCATGGTTTAATGAAAAAGCAGGACCTAGTAAGGCAGAGAATGCAGGACCACCTGAGAGATTAGCAATTGAAAATGAGAAGCCTCTAAGTAACTTACAATTGAAGGTTGAATTGGAGGAAATTATAAGGGAATCTTTGGAATTTGAGCACATAGAACAATACCAAAGGAAAAGATTAATGTACCTGTGCAAAGAGTTTACGAGAAGGGCAGCCTTAGTTCATGACAAACTAACTTAATTGGCTCAAAAATTAGAAAAAGATCTTACAAAAAATGTGCATCTACACAGAAGCTACAGGGTTCAATTGGATGACCTGCATTCGAGAATATGAGGAACACAGGACTGCATTTGCATATTATAGAATTGGTCAAATGCATTCACAGATGGAGTGAAACTGAAAATGTAGAAACCAAATGGGCTAAGAAACATGAGAAGAAAAAAGGGAAGCAGCTATTATAGGAAAGCAAGATGAAGAAGAGTGAGAGAGAAATGACAGTTTACCAACACAGTGAAATTGCAGAAGGAATGTACAGGTGTGGTGCGTCCATTGGGGCATAGCCCCACTAAGCCACCGACCGTCAAGCACGCAAAATAAATGTAATTGCCAATCATGCTTCAAATCATGTGTGTCTCGCTGAATACTACAGTATACGCGGCCGCAAGTACCGGGACACGGCCGACTCAATCCTGACTGCGCTGAAGCCAGGGGGTGGGGCTGGGCTGCGGCAGCTTGAGTGACAGACTCAGCTGCAGCAGAAGTGCGCATGTGCATTTTTGGGCTGGTCATTTTTATGACCAGCCCGAACATGCACGCACACTACCATCCCCTTACGAGGGACCCAAGGGTGCTGCTTCATACAGCAGCCAGCCGGGCGGAGAGTAACTGTGCCCTTAGCCAATCCTGGTGCTGCATGCAGTGCCAGTATTGGCTGAGACACCACGCTGAAGGGCAGGCAATCCATTATTGGGTGCCGCGCGTGGGTGGTGGCACTGCCGCAGCACACTTTGTATGGCCAATAACTGTGGCTTCATGAGAAGCCATGCAGTAGTAATTGGCCATTTCGGCACGCTTTTGTAGTGGTAACGTCGCAGGCTTGCAGCGCAGCAAGCCAACTCCCTCTCGTGTTGCATGACCGCACACACTAGACCTCATGCTGGTGTTACTGCAGTGCTAATAACTGAACTGCTGGTGGCTCATGTCATCGTCGTGTCATACATGTAGACTAAATTGAGATCGGATCCCGAGAAAAGTAAGAGTCAGAATTAAACACACGCTATTGTGTACTGGGGCCCTGGAGGACAAAGTGTCTTTGCTTTACTCCTTTACAATTTTTTATATTTTAATTTATGCAGTGTTATGTAGCACGTGCAAACTCCACCCAAAGGTATTGGAGCGCGTTAAATGAGCACCAGTTGTTATGTCACACAAGAACACATTTACGTCACAAAGGGACACATTTTTTTTTTTTAGGCAAAGACTTTGCCTAGAAAAAAATAATGTGTCCCTGTGTGACGTAAAGAGACTGATTAAACGAATTGTCATTGTGATTCACCCTGATTGCAGTGGGCCTGTGACCATTGGGGGAGTCCATCTGTGGGTCTTGGCTCCAGTCCTACTGACAATCGCAGCCTGACTTGGTCCTCAGAGGCCCCACAGTGACAGGGGCCGCTGGCAAGTCTGAGGGCTGGGCCGCGTTCTCATCTGGCAGCAAGGCCCAATCCATTCGATTCCCCTCTGGGCTTACCTGTGGTGCCCACCGCTGCCAGGTGCTGCCTGCAGGGGTGCTGATGGGCAGCCAGCACTGGGCTCACATGGCGTTGTGAGCGAGGAGTTGTGAATGGGCCTGGTGGTCGCCAAATGTTGTGTATGCCGCCCGGCCGGCTAGTCGCGCTCGCGTGCCTGCTTGGAGCCAAACTCAGCCAGCTCTAACCGCCACTCCATTGATAGCTGCCGCCAATTAACCTGCATGAAGTACCATATTTCATGTTCATTGGGACTAAAATGTAATACTTATTGGCGCATGAGTATGCAGCCCTGTGGTTCCCCAGGGTGCTGCCAGTGCCTGCAGGCTTACAGGTTTGCCTGGGCGGATTTGTTGATCCGGATTTAGCCGTTTGAGGCATCATTATGTCCAGGCCTTTTTACCGTCCAATTCAAAGACAGAGCACACGCATGTATGAGCTGGGTCATGTAAATCTGGTAGTTAAACACTCTCCTTGTTTATACATTTAGAAATGATAAAAACGTACATCGGGGACATCCTGTACTCTCTAACACGTGGGGTCCCTGGAGGCTATTAGTCTCAAACAATGTAACATTCCATATGTAACATCCCATTTTATAATTTAGCGAACGCACTGATGCATACAAAACAACGGTGGTGCTCAAAAACGTAATGATATGCAAGATGTTTGACAACAGAGAATACCCAGCTGTCCCCCTTACACGCCAAGATGGAAACTACAACAGCAGATGCAATCAGTCACTATGAGGTCAATACAGGCGCCCACAACGCATACCCCAGACCACCAGTGCACGTTCATGACAAGCGTGTACCGTTTAAGCACCACAATTAGGCAATTATGCTACGAGGTGGCCACAATGATTTATTACGAGACTTATACAAAAAATGTATTGGTGCAATCTGATTTTTGGATTAACTATACCGACACTCATGCAAAATTATTGTGTTAGCAGATGCTTGACAAATTGTATTTGTTCTGTTGGAGTAACCACAATCAGCATATATTATAAATACATTATAGTATTCCACCAGACTGCTGGTGTCCTCCAGTCCCTCGTACGTGAAATAAGGTCCGCACACCAGGGTATAATTGCCTGTAGTGTAATAGTGGATGGGGTGGCTTGTGCCACCAAATAAAAGAAGCTCCCCAAGGCCCCTGGGAAGCATCGTAGTGTACTGTTGGCCATTGAAGCCCTGTCATCTTTGGCATGAGAAACTTAAGCCATTCCATCATGGATTGGTTTCTATTTCTAATGCCAAGGTGCAACAATTTACATTTGTGCTGGCTAGGAACAGCATCTATGCCCTCTCCCAAGCAACCACAGACTCTAGAGGTGTACAACGCATGCTAGCGTTCTTTGGAAAATTTCACAACTATGAGACAAGTTGTGGTGGAGGCTCTTCCTACTGTGGGGCCCCCGCTGCCGCAATGACTAGTGCTTGGGGCCTGTCAGTGAGTCGGTCAGATGATTGTAATTTCTGCCTGCCAGTTTAGTTGTTTGTTAAAAAAAACATCTGTGAGTGAGGTACTCAGAAATGCCTTGTATCTCGAAGTCGGTAATGAAGCTCTGTGGTTATACTGAATAAGCAGCTACCTATGTAATATGACATCTTTTTATTAATGTAATAACTGCACTTTCACAATTGCTTCCTGCTTTCTCATATTTGCTTGAAAATACACCATTTTTCTTCTCTTTTTTCAAAATTTTCGCAGGGGAAAATCCCCCCGAACCCCTCTTATGGTGGTTCGGGTTTGCTCGCTACGCTCGCTCGCAACAGTGCAGTGTCCCAATCATTTTACGCCCACCACTTTCGAATTTCACCAGCCGCCCCTGGGAATGTATATACATGTTCCTTCGAGTAGTGGTGATCTGGCAGCACTCACAAACAATTTTCTTAAAATGAGAGGCAAGCTGGTGCAGTGGTATGCACAAGTGAAAAGGTCCATAAAGATATAAAGAGTCCAAAGGTATTGTGGACTGATTTTAATACATTTTTTGATACTGTAGTGCCTGCTGATTTATGGGCTGAATGTAACACTGCAGTATGGTGGCCTAGAGAGTAACCAGCTAAAGTGCCTGGGACAAATGTGCTATCTCCTATGGTGGTGGAGAATTATGAGGCCGTTATTACCTTTTTGAAAGGCAGAGTACCTCTGAAAGGTATGGATTGGCTTAAAATTAAAAGAACCACACAGGAATAAAAGGAGACTGTACATGAGTATTATGAGAGATTGTTGCAGGTATTTCGGCAGCAGAGAAGACATGAATATCCTAAGTAGAAGGATATGGAGATTTTCGTGTCCCAGTTTGTTTTATGGAAGAAGCCAGAGATCTGTTCGCACATAACATGAAGCGTGATCTGTTGGCCGCTTTGCGAGCTGAGTGTTCTCGACAACTCCGGCTTGATTCTAGCTTTGGACATACTTGCCCCGCCGGAGCCGATCGTGTGTCTACAGCTCCTGTATGCATCTTGGTTTCAGAGCTGGCGGATTAAGGACGAGTACCTTGTGGGACTTCTTGAAATCTTCAGTTTATTTTGCTTGGATATATTTTGACCTCTATGTGCTGGATCGATGGCAGCCTAAAGGACTCTGCTGAGAGGTTTATCCTGAAACAAATTTCACTTTGTGTTTTTTTGTTTGTTCGCCCCTTGTTGAGACATGATGCCTGGTAATCAGATGGTCTCTCCCCCTGTTTAGTGAGTAACTGGAACAACCAAGTATATTACCAATTGTGCCCTGAGGAAGTTTTGGTCCACTTCTTGGCCTTCAACTGAAACATGCGTTGGCACATGACGTGACAAGAATACTATATCTATTTGTGAAAGAATCAGGACAACTAAGCCTATGTGCAATCAACGGACTATGTGCAATTTCTGACTGAAATGTATTACCCATTAACGAATTCTGTTAGAACATGACACAAGAAATGTTGTATTAACAGACCTATCTAGCACTATAAGGTCTATTGCTAAGTTGTGTTTTCCTGTCTACATTTCTTAGCTTGATTTTTATGATACTGAAGTGTGTTAGTGGGATGTGCATGATTGTGCAAGTGAGTAAGATTTGCATTGATGTGACTGGATTTGTATGAATGATACGAGGGGTGGAGAAAAGAGACCTATACATATGTACTGTTGTTATTCAATTTATGGACATAACTGTGTTTGTTTTTATCTGGTTTAAATATATATCTATGTTGTGTATTTATACACATAATACATTTTGTGCACTTATCAATAAATTTCAGTCAAATGAAAACAAGAACTGGTTAGATATATAAATAAAGAAGAAAACAAATTTCGTTTAGTTCAAACTCAATCCATTTTGAAATTCATTTTCAATTTATAACGAGATATCTCCACTTCCTTATATTCTGGGCAGGTGACTTATTCCCTTTTTAGGGTTCTTTTGGGACTGTGGGCAAAATATTTCACCAACGACATTCTGAGATATGCAAAATACTGTAGCGATGAGTTAGCTATAAAGCAAAAAATTATAAAAGAAAAATTCACGTTAACACAATCTAAGCTGGTTCAGAAAGGTCTTCAGAATCCTGCTTTTGTAGAGAATCAAGGAAACATGCAGGGAGTTGCTGTGCCACAGTCTGGTTTTCAATGAAGTAAAGGAGGAATTTATATGTCACAGTGAAGAGGTGGAGGTGTAACTGAAGGTACAGGATCTGGTTCAGATATTGCTGCTATGAAAAGATTATAGATTGCCACATCTGTCATAGAGTTGGACATTGAAAGACAGTATGTTGATATAATCCTGACAATGCTGGAAGAAATGTACAAATGCAGCAAGGTATGCAAACTCAAAATGTGCCTGTACAGAAAATGCAGATGCTGATGCAGGGACATGCTCCTAAGACCTGCACAAATAGGGAATCCTAGATTTAATCTCAATCAAATGCCAAAGATGAATGACAACCCATTTCAGAATGCCATGGCACAATTTCAGCATCCCAACCATAATGCATTATAACAATTCCCGTTATATAAAACTGATGGTACCGGTTCAGAAAATTCAAAACAATGGTGCCTGAGAGGGAAGAAGATTGCGCACTTGGCCCCGTGTTTGAGGTAGACCAGATTTGGCCCATACGTAGATGCAGAAGTCTATGGCCACCCCGTATCATTTCTTATTGACACCTGTGCTACCAGACCCCCAGCTACAACAGTGGAAGTCCCACACTTACCTCTCTCTGGGAAAACTATCCAAGTTGTAGGAGTAACACATTAACAAATCCAATTAAATCCAGTTTCTGGAAAGATTCCTGTAAGGACAGGCTCATTTAAAGAAAAGCACCAATTATTGGTTTGTGATTCATGTCCCATGAACCTGTTCGGAAGGGATTTGTTGCGCAAACTAAATTGCACTATCTAGTCTATGCCACATGGTGTGGCATTCCAGACACTTGATGAGGATGTTGATTTTAAATTAATCAAACAACAGGATGAGACAAGAACATACCCTTTGCTAAATATTGATGAATTACCTGAAGACTTGAAAGGAACACTGAATGCAGAAGTTTGGAATTTTACAGGGAAAGACATTGGACTTATTAAAGGTGTAGAACCAGTCTGAATCACTGTTAAACCAAATGCTTCATATCCCAGAATACCTCTACATCATTTGTCCCCAGAGACGATTGCAGGAATACAACCAGTGATAGATGAAATGTTACAAAACGGGAACCTGAAGGAACTAATTGGAAGTTCATGTAACTCTCTAATTATGGGTTTGCAGAAACCAAACTGTAAATATAGGATAGTTAAGGGCTTATGAAAAGTAAATGAAATAGTAGTGCCCTGTTGTCCTGTGATATCGAATCCAGCTACATATTGTTTTAGATCCCCTATACTGCGGAGTGGTTTAAAGTCATTGACTTGTGCCAGGCATTCTTCTCAGTACCATTACACAAATAAAGACAATTTCTGTTTTCCTTTATATTACAGCAGAAGGTATTAACATGGTGTTGTGTCTCAGAAGGGTATACATAGAGTCCATCAATTGTAAATCAAATCTTGAAAAGAAATTTAGAAACCCTGCAGATGCCCAGAGGTTCAACCCTTGTGCAATAAGAAGATGATCTGCTGGTGTCATCAGAAATGCATGGAAGCAAGAGACCAATGAACTCTTGAATCACCTGACTGAGAATGGACAAAAAGTGTGTCCAGGAAAACTACAGTATTGTCAAAAAGAGGTTCAAAATATGGAACACATTATTGTGAAAGGAGCTAGGGGAAGTGTCACCAGAGAGAGTGGAAGCAATTTTTCAAGAAGGATCCTCCTTGAACTCAGAAATAAATCAGAAAGTTCTTGGGAATGGTTGGCTACTGTAGACAGTGGATACCAACCATTTATGTGGTGGTAAAGGGTCTGCTGAGGCTGAGACACAAAGATGTGTCTGATCCGATTCAATCGGACAACAAATGTACAAGAGAGTTCCTAGAGTTGAAACACAAATTGTGCTGCGCCCCAGCACCAGGAATGCCAGTTTATACAAAATAATTCATGCTATTTTGCAGCGAAAGACATGGGTGCACTCTCTCATTTTTTACACAAATACATGGAGGGTCTCGAAAACCTGTTGCCTATTTCTCTACCACACTTGACCCTGTAGCGGCAGGACTTCCGGAGTGCCTTAAAGCGGTGGCTGCAGTAAGTACTAGTCTGGAGAATAGCGAGAACGTAGTGATGGAATGCCCATTAACTGTCATGGTCCCACACTCTTTGGAGTTACTGTTAACAAGAACAAAGACACAATATTAGGGGTGGGCAGTGCTTGCAGAGTTGCACTACGTGGCATTCTACAGAGTTGCATAAAAACTCAGTGGAATTCCACAGAGTTCCAAGAGCGGGCAGATTTGCTACACTCGCCCACCCCTAAATTCCTTTTACATCAGCGTCATAACTGAAGAGGGTCTATCCCTCTCAAAGATGGCAGCAAAAGCGGAAGCACCAGCATGGTTCCTGTATTCCTCCGAGAGAGAAGCTCTGCAGCAGCTAGGCTTGTAGCCCATTCCAGCATGGTGATGCACGTCAATCAATACTGTCCTCTTTCTATGTCCGTGCCCATTCTGACCCTCCAACCCGAGCATTGGGCTCTCACATTCTTTCAATTGCTGTCTGGAAAGTGGCACGGACTGATCCGGGCAGCGGCTTGCAGAGGGAGGCTGGTAAGTGTCCGTTGTGCACGGCTGGGGTTCCAAGGGGTTGATATTCTTGCACCAGTGCCTGAGCGGCCCAGATTTGTCTTTCTTCTGCTAGTAATCTGGTGAGAGAGTGTGCCCCCTTTCCCAACACCAAAGTCTTCTAGTAAACACAGTATTCATTGTAAGGCAGAAGGGTCACTGCCATTTTTTGTACTTACTTTTGTCTCTGTTCGAGCATTTTCCTTTAAAAAAAAAGACAGTAGTGACCGTTCTCATTGTGGTACTTTAGTGGCTTTGGGATTGACTTTGGACAGTAAATATGCGTTGGGTCTTTTTGGGGGGAGTACATACATTACATGGTTTCTGACAAAGGTATCTGTGGCAGCAGTTAAAGGGATTGAATGGTTCTGACCAAAGCCACGTTGCTTACCATGGGCGCCATTTTTAGACAGTGTTTATCAGCCTGGCAGTTTTCTCTGCTTTGAAAAACCAGCCCTTGGATATGTGCACTGAGCATTAAGTTTCATTTACACTGAAGCCCATCATTAAATGGTATGTCCCCTGTGGGTCACCTCATCGAAAGCACCCATGTGAGGTTGTGGGGAGACACTGTGGGGATTGAGTGTGAAGCATGTACATCATTATTTATTTACCTTGAAGATCGCAGAACTCAAATTTGGTATTGGAGGTATCAAATCTAGTGGTGGGTGCTGGTTTTACCAAACTCCGCCCTCCAAGCAGAGTGCAAAGTGACACTAACTCTGTGAACTCTGCTGGTGGAGTGGAGTTTACCGTCCACCCTTACAAAATATATGACCTATATTATGTTAACCAGATAGGAGCAAAATATACTCTTGTCTGACAATATTGTTTTAAAACGTTATACAATGCACAATCCTTCAAAGTTGTTACCTGTAAATGATGATGATAATTGTGATGAAAGTGAACATGATTGTCTAGACGTCACATTGTGCACCAAACCCTGCCCTGACATTAAGGATGAATCCCTTATGGAGCCGGACATACACTATAAATTGTGTAGTCGAAGCATCATGGTTCTAAATGTTTTTTCTACACAAGTTGCTAAACTGATTGCTCGTACTAGAACTTGCAGTTAAACTGCTCAAAAGAAAGTCAGCATATTCACTGTTAGCCAGTATGGGTTTCGTCTCATTCATGATTTCGGACAATTGTGGTTGCAGAGGAGCTTTCTTACATCTTCAGATACCCCTATCAAGAATGGAGACCACATCAAGGACTTGTTGAATGCTCTGCAATTACCATGAGAAATTGCTGTGGTAAAGTGCTTAGCACATCAAGGAGGAAGTGGTTACACTGCTACAGGCAACCGATATGCTGACTCAGTGGCCGGGTAATGTGAACTGTTAGCCTGTTCCTTTAATGGAAATTTCACCTGTGAATCCAAAGAGGAGAGTTCCTTTGCAATGTCGATGAAATGTATTGATGCATGGGATGAATTGAAGCCGGTGCAGGAAAATGTGTCAGAAGCAGGTCAGAATGGTTGGGTAAAAGGAGGATGCAAAAAAATTGCAAATGACATCTGGATGCCAGCAGATGGGAGACTAGTCTTACCAGACAGCTTGTTGTTTCCAATGGCACAATACCACTATGGATACGCACATTCAGGGAGAGATGCAATGGTGAGACATTTCAAGCAGAGATGGTAGAACCCCAGATTCAGAATGTTGACAGAAGAGATTTGCAATGGGTGCATAACTTGTCAACAGCTAAACGTAGGGAAACAAACATGTTAATCGAACACACCTAGGGAGATTAGATAGCCCATTCAATAGGATACAGATGGATTTTTCAAGATACCTGTACATAATGGGTTGAGATATATCCTGGTGATTGTGTGCATCTTTTCAAGATGGGTAGAAGCCTACCCAGATAGAAGAAGAAACAACCTTACTGTATCTAAACTCTTATTATGTGAATTAATACCAAAGTTCAGCATACCGATTTCTCTTGAGTCAGCTAAAGGAACACACTTCAAAAATGAAGCGAGGAAGATGATCTGCACAGCATTACAGATTGAACAAAGATTGCATTGCAGCTACAGACCATAGGAAACTGATATTGTTGAGCAAATGAACAGTACCATCAAGCCTAGATTGGCCAAGGTCTGTACGTCAACCTCTCTGAAATGTGTTGCATTAGAAATAAGTGAATATTTATCGTGAGTTCAATTTTCGTAATAACAGTAATAATGCTCACAATAGTACTAATAAAATTTTACCTAGCATCAGAATCAGAGCCTATGGCAAAAACATTACTAGTTCACCTAATAACAATACTAGAGAAAGGATCCCTTCAGTTACTCTTTTGTAAGCTATAAGGAAAAATGATTATTCCACTAACGTTTATTCCAGGTTAATACACAAATATACTAATGCTATGGATACAAAGAATTGTTAAGTATGTGCACACTTACATGCATCAGTTTTAGAAGTATTTAATTATTATCATATGCCTTTATCTACTGCTATTTCTTGTAGCATCCTATTGTCACTAGTTTATAGGAGAAGACAATTTTTGTATTTATATTCTAATCATGCTCTAATACTTTCCAGGGTACTACTAATAGAGAACATGACTTTACACTCACAAGCAATGGAGATGGAAACAGCTTGGTATTATTTATTTTCCCATAGATAGTGTGAAGGCTTACAGAAACAATGTAACCTGTTTAATGTGACCAGTAGAGAATGCTTATATAGTGGCTTTAGAAGAAAGATACCACATGACACAAACTACTGACATAAAGGGCAATGTTTTAGAGAATGCTTGGAAGAAGGAAGAAAATTATTTTAGAAAGAAGATGGTTTGCCCTAAATTGCGACTTGACAGCCAACACAAAGGGAACATTTGCATGTACATTAGAGGAACACCCAAAAGGACTAGACATATAGGGATTAGTAACTGTCAACACACCTTCAAGTTAACAGGGGGATCTTGCCACATTTTACAGCGTCTCCGAGGTGCTATTCCAAGAAATGTATTACATTTGTGGACAGAACGCTTACTTCTTACTGCCAGCTGACTGGGAGTGAATTTGCTATTTAGGCATACTAATTCCAAAGATGTATCATGTGAAGAGTTTAGATGCTCTAACATTAACACCCTCACACAGAAAAAAATGCAATACAAAAACAGGGATTAAAATAGTCGGAGACATATTTGGAGCTATCATTCCACCTGTAGGTGTCATCTTAATTGGTGAAAAGATTAGAAAGTTATCAACAGTTATTGAAAAAATGGCAATGAGTACATCTGGAGCTTTACTTGTAATGAATACAGAGCTAATTGCAATACGCTCAATGGTTTCACAAGACCGACTTGCCTTAGAAATGGTATTTGCAGAAAAGGACGGACTCTGCAGAATGCTTAAATTAACTAATTGCTGCACATACATGCCCGACGAGAGTAGGTAAATAGAAGGCTTTGCAATGTACATCTCAGATTTAGAATCTGTATTACGTCAATTATAAACACTAAGGGGTCGATTAGGACGGCGGACGGACAAAGTTCGTCCGCCATCCTGTCTGGGTCAGGGACCGTCCGCCACAAGGGCGGAGGTACCGTGCCCCGAATTAGGATGCACCCGCCACAGTGGCGGATGCATTCCGCATTTTTAACATTGTGGCTGACGGTGCTGAAAGCACCGTCCGCCACAATGTCAAAAATGCATGTTGTGCGTTTCACAGCACAACATGACAGGCACTGCGCGGTGCCTGCCATGTTGTACTGTGAAACGCAGGGGGGTACCATAGGTACCCCCCATGTGCACCCCCCACCGCCCCTTCACCCTGGGGGCCCACAACGGGCCCCCAAAGCAAGGACCGTATGCCTTTTCATGGCGGCAATGCCGCCACGGAAAGGCATTTCCCTCAGACCATCCTATATGTGTCTGATAGACACCGCCACTATATTAGACCTTTTCCGCCGCGGTCGCAAGGCGACCGCAGTGGAAAAGCGGCGGACGGTCTTCCCGTCCGCCACGGTCCTCCCCGCCATTGTAATATGGCGGGGGAAATAGGTGGCGGATGGGCAAGGATGGTGGACGGATTGCCACTGCCTGCATGGAGGTGGCGATACGTCCGCCATCCTAATCGGCCCCTAAATTTGTTTGAAACTTTGGGAAAAGTAAATGCCACAATTAGAAATTTGTTTTCAACAGCAGGAAAGGGTATATTGAAAGCTATTTTAATGGCAATAATAATAGTGAGACTTTGTGTAATATTTCTCTACGCACTATTAGTTGGCTGTAGCTATATATTTTGGAAAAAAAAGGAAAGGTTGGAAAAGAAATGATATGAGAAGGATTTGGGTTTGAGGGGTATTATGAATGACGACTACATGAACTAATTGAAATTTAGAGGTTTGAAAAGAAAAAAATGAGACTCAACTGACGATGAAAGTGCACTCTGAAATGGACTCACATGAGAAACATAGATATGTGATGATAAATAAAATCATCTGATGGGGCATTGTGGAAGTTGAGCATTTCTATGTACATTTTACCTCACAATAATATAGGAATGTGCTTTAACAGTAACATAGAAAATGCATATCAAAATAGTTGTTAGAAAATGTGCTTTTATTAAACAAACAAAAAGTGAAAATGCTGCTTCTTTCTGAAGAAAGCTCAAATTTCTGTTGTTCTTTCACTGCTAGACCTTCCTGTCCCTTTAAGAAAAATAATGCCTTCTTGTAAAATGATGATTTAACGTTGTAACTGAACTCTAGAACTTGATATCTTTATGAAATGTGCTATTTGCTGCAAAATGCAGTTCTTTCCTTCCTCACACCATGACTTAATTCTATTTTAGATTGTTTCCTCTGCCATATTTGTATAATGAACATGTATATTAACAAAGAGATGTTAATTGTTAGTTTAAATTCCATGATTTAACCAGGACAAGATAGATATTTTTGTTTCGTGACATAGAGCAGAACTTTGTTACACAATGACCCACTGTAGAGCTAACAGAGTAGGCTTACATTTTTTCTCATGAAAACCTTCCTAGATGTATCTTTTTGTAATACGCTATAGCCACATTCAAAGAATTCCATGTCAACATGGACATTTACTCTGGGAATTGAGGGAGAAGGCAACCGACCATCGAAAGATCCTTCTTCTTTGGCTATAGGTGACATAACCACCTGTTTTTGCAACATGTTTTGTGCTTTCTATATAGTAGGTGTACTTAGCTAGAAAGTTAAGTCATTCTATGCACCCCTTCCCTGCCATGTCCCTTAGCATTTTGTTGTGCTAAACTGAATTAACATAAGCTACTGCTAACAGTGATTTTTTTGCTTTTCTTACAATTTACTAGGAGACTTTCTGTCTTATGCTGGTGATCATAGCTACTGCTGTGATTAATTCCTGTATGTATTTTTATAGTTGCTACTGCGACTGTTAGGGAGCTCGGCTGAGATTCCAGAACTACTCTTTATGGGAAGTTCAACCTTTTTCATAGCTATCAACCTTTTGTTCTAGAAATTTAACTTGCTCTTTTCCAAAGGAACTCCTTATGGGTTCTCGCTGGGATAGGTTAGGCCCTTAGATTAAGATGGGGATTCATTCTTAATAGAACATGTTGTTTTTATATTCTTACTCTAACCAAATGTTCTCAATATTTCTGTAAACTGATTTATTGGACTAATCCTTGGGCTCACCACAACGTCCTTGGGCTCACCACAACTAGTCAGAGAAGTCTTTTTACGTCTGAATAACACCAATATATCTAACTCTGGCATTCAAGTGCCGCCGTCGGATTCTTTTATAAACCACATTTTGTTAACAACCCAGGGCCACAGAGGGAACTGGGATGGAATCAAGAAGGGTCAAGCTATAGAGTGCCCGTGTCAAACAGTTTCACCCCCCCTCTCCTTTCTAGACGAGAATGATTGACATTCAATCAATGGGAGTCAATATCCACATGTTAACACCTATAATGTGGACATTGCAGCAGACACTATTTTACAGACTCCATCTCTAGAGACACGGATGGAAGTTAGTATAGACACCCCTAGTAATTTTCACATCCATGGAGGTGGTATTACGACCCCAATTAAAATTGAAACTGGTCTATGCAGAATTATTTTTTGGAACGTGGCAGTCCTAAAGGATAAGGCTAATGATCAAGTATGGCTGACTTTTGTTTAGAATTTTGACGTCCTGTGTCTCCAAGAGACCTGGGCGATTGATAGTATCCACATAAATGGGTACAAGACTTTCCATACCCCTGCCATTCAATCATTAAGTGATAGGTCTAAAGGAGAGCTATGTGTGTATATATCTAATTTATTAGGTACACACAGGAGTAAGATGTTCAGTTCAGAAATATTTTTTCAGACCGTCCTATTGCAGTTGGATAATAATTATGCCCTGCAATTGATAAATTTGTATAACATTATCGAAACGACCAATCTGGGAATCCTAATAGAGAAGTTGAGTAAAGATATTTTCCTTTTCAGGACCAAAGACAAATTTAGAAATTATACCTATCTGGGGAGGGGATTTTAATACTAATCTTTGCCATGAGGCGGGAACTGAGAACTGTGGACTAACCCTGGACGATGATAATCCATCATTCCACTTCTAACAATCCATCAAGGGTGAGCTCCTAAATGAAGCTATGTTTAGGATTGACTTGGGTTTCTCAAATCGTATGTGCACACCCACTGTGGATTTTGGACATACTTTCATAGGAAGAGGGGCCAACACGACTATAGATTTTATTATAATCCCAAATCGATGTGCAGGCCTTGTGAAAACCCACAACACTTATTCTATCTAGATGAGTGACCACCTGGCCCTGAGTGTGAACATAACAGTCCCAGTGGGAAGTTGAAGAGAAATGGCGATAAGTTAGCATGGTTACAAGACATTACTCTGGGTAGGAAGACCGGGTATGCTGTCCGTTGGGGGGCTAGAGACCCGGCGAAGCTAAGTACTGAATAGTGGCTAAGGCGTTAGATCCTATTTTAATATGCTGAAGCGACAGGCCCACGCACAATGAGGTTTTAAATGCTTTTAATAGTATTACAGGGATTGTTAGAGATATTTTGTTTAAAAAATCTAAAGGCCAGCCCACCAATAAGAAAGGTTGGTTTGATAAGAACTGCACACTCAGCCTTAAAAATGTAAAAAAATGCCTTACAGTGTG
Source organism: Lissotriton vulgaris (assembly GCF_964263255.1). Lineage (NCBI taxonomy): Eukaryota > Metazoa > Chordata > Amphibia > Caudata > Salamandridae > Lissotriton > Lissotriton vulgaris. Next base: position 975,653,198 of record NC_141696.1, on the reverse strand, counting down.
AGGAAAGAGACATGACCGTGATTAGAGCATATAGGAAAACGTACAAAGAAGCTAAGAACCACAGATTCAAAGAGCTGAAAGATGCAGCTTGGAAGGACCTAATCGATGCTGCAGAATCCAAGGACAGTGCTAAGTTTTGGGCGGCGGTAAATGCTCCCTTTCTTGCGAGCACGATGGATGTACCAACCATTGAGTTAGCGATAAATGAACAGACCTGGATTAACTTTTTCTCCAGTGTATATTCAAAACAGAAACGCAATGAGGGTACACCAGAGAGGCTAGAGTCCCTGAATACGGAACAATCTTTTGCCCCTATCAAACTTGACATCTCTTTGCAGGACATCAATGCTGCAGTAAAAGCTAGTAAAGGTGGGAAGGCGGCCTGCCCTGACGGGATACCTATAGACCTCTAAAAAGCAAACTTGGAGGTCTGGGGTCCCATTTTAACAAGAGTATTACAAGGATGTTGTGGGAGAAGATTCATTAAAACATGGTTCGAATCAATTATAGTCCCTATCTTCAAAAAAGAGACCGAAATGACCCTGCCTGCTACCGTCCGATACCCTTGCTGGACTCTCTGATGAAGGTGGCAGGCAGGATCATTTTAGACAGTTTGCAGGGATGGACCAAAGAAAATGACATCCTAAGCGACGTCCAATATGGTTTTAGGGCAGGTCTAGGCACAAACGAGCAGATTTTAAATTTAAGTATTTTAATTGGTAAATATACCAAGGCAAAATCTGATCAGTTTTATTTGGCATTTGTAGACCTCTCAGCAGCTTTTGACTGTGTAGTTCATGAAAGGTTATGGGGGGTGCTAGAGGAACTAAAGGTTGACCCTGTTTTAATTCAATTTTTAAAGTATTTGTACACCGGAGCAAGGGCAAAAGTCTGCTATGGTAGTATGGGAGAGTGCACTGCCCCTTTTAAAATTGAACAAGGCATAAGGCAGGGATGTGTGTTGGCACCACTCCTGTTCTCTTTATATGCCAATGCTCTAGAACAGGAGTTGGTGCCACATACTAGGGACCCACCTTACGTAAATTCTCGTCCTATTGCATCCCTTCTTTACCCAGACGATGTTGTCCTTATGGCGTGCAGTCAAATTGGATTGCTGAGGGCACTTTCCTTTTATTCCTCTTTTATGGACAGGCTTGGCCTGAGATTAAACGCCAAGAAAAGTTTTATCATGTCCTGTGGTTCAATTAAGAACACCGAAAGAAAATTCCAGGCTGGGGGAAGTGAAGTCAAAACCACTAACTCATTTAATTATTTGGGCTTTCTTTTTGAGAGGACAGGTTTCTGGGCACCAGCGGTTAAGGCAGGGAACCTTTTATACATGAAGTCTATAGCGGCACTTTTTAATTTTTCTATAATGCTAGGGAAGAGGCCCTTGGAAATCATGTTGAGGATTTACCGCGCAAAATGCCTGAGTATAGCCCTTTATGGGGCAGGAATTTGGGGCTTGCAAGACTGTACCCCTATCCAGCGTACTGAAAATGCTTTTTTGAGGTCTTTACTGAGCGTCCCAAATAGCGCATCTGTATTTAACTGCCATTCTGAGCTGGGAGTCACATACATTTCCGATTTGATTAGGGCCCAGCCAGTTCTCCTATGGCATAGAATCTGGACCACGGAGAATGCTACACTAAATAGGGAAATAATGAGGGATGCTATGAAGATAGACAATACCAGTAAAATTCCATGGCTAAAATACGTGGAAGATTTTATGTATGACATTGGCCACCCCGAATATTTTTCCGTGCCTGATTCCCTACAGGTCATCAAACGTAAAGAGTTTAAAGGGATCATCATGGCACATTTAGAAGATAACAGGCAAGCCCTTGCCTTGAATAAATCAACTGTGATTAACCATCAGCAGATTATAACCACATGTAGCATCCAACTATACTTGCAATGTGTACCGAGCAGATACAAAAGATATCTCCTGACCAGATTCAGATTCGGAATTCTTCATCATTTGGTTTCATACCCAAATATCAATGATTGGTCAAGGAAATTATGCCACTCTCCGTGTGAGAAAGTATCGCAACAAAGTACGATTCATGTGGTTTTGTTTTGTAAATTTTACCTTTCAGAGAGGCAAAGGTGGTTAAAACCTTTATTAAAAAGGGGAGGATGGAGACAATGTCGGACTGCCTTCATCTATTTGAAGATGCTGGATAGCTTCTATTGTATTGGCTCTATGGCAGGGTTTTTAAAGAATGTGATAAAAAATAGGAAAGTAAATCATTTTTCAATTTAGGGAACTGCTTGCCTGTTAACTTTTTTAAGTATGATTTTATATGATGGAAAGTAATGTCTGAAATTATCATTGCAATCTAGCTGATCGATGTATATAGACGTTTTTTGATGAGTTTGTTTTTATATGCATGTATGCTTTTATGATTTTATTACTTGAAATCGAATAAAGCTCGTTTGATTGATTGATTGACTAATCTGAATAAAAAGAAAAAATACAAACTAATCTCTTAAAGAGAAAATTAACTTTTAATGTTTAACAAAACCCCTCATCATTGACTGAACATCTAATGTTGAAGACAGTGTTTATTTTAGAGATGTGTTTGGGTTGTGCTCCATTCTAATATGATGGCAAAGATTCATCGACTTGAAGAGGCATGGAAATTGGAAGTTCGCTTAGTAAGTTTGCAGTGGAGCTACTTATAAAATGTTTATGAGATATCCGCGCTCGCACCCTCAAGAAAAACATTACCAAGGAATCCTAGTATCAGCTAACTCTACTGAAGAAATGCTCCCAAGAGTAGGTATTTGAAGAACAGCTGATCACACTCTTGTTCTCAACTCTCTGTATGGTGGCATTGTCCTGGTCCAAGCCTCCCAGACTCCAAACAGGCATACCATAAGATGAACCTTCATGATACAGTATGCGTCGTCAAAGTTCTAAATAACTATGACCATATCAAGTCCTCTCTTATGGAACTCAACTGGCTCCCCTTTATTGGCCTCTGCAATCTCCAAAACTAGCTGACTCATCTACAAAGCCATCACCACTGACACCCCTGCCAATATGGCTGACAAGCTCTCCATCTTTGATTGTTTTCACAAAACCTGCAGCCAGAAACCCCTCTGACTGCAGACGAACAAGGCAGCAGGATATCTCCATCTATACGCCCAGTTCTGAACCATCACTCTTCTCCAATTGAGGAATGAACTGAAGACAAACCTCCTCAAAAGCACTACATCACGATGCAGTAATAATCCACTTTCGCTCTTAGAATCCAGTTACCCCTTTGAGCACACATTTACTGTGTCTCCTTTAACTTTTGCCTAGGTTCACTATGTAAATACATATATCTATCATGTCATGAGTTCCTAAGTGAAAAAGGCTCACTCAGCCTTTCATTCTTGGAAGGCAAGTGTAACATGGAAACACAATCATCTCTTATTTACAGCAATAAAAACACAACTACATTTGAAGCGCTATCTAAAAAACACACAAGTTAATGTCGCCCTCCATGGAATGATTATGTCCATATGGTTCAAAACGAAAGAGACAGGCAGCTCTCGACACAACATGAAGAATTAGACTTCCCTCCTATTTCTATCTGCCTGGGAGCTCCTGTAAGAAAACTAACAAGAACATGTCAAGTCCAAAATATCAGGTTTTGACGAAAAGTCCCTTCGACTTTCTCGGTGACACTGAAGACGCTGCTTGGCAGAGAAAGCACACAGCTCATCAAAATGTGAGGCCCTTTGAATCGGCGCGCGCGCTGCCTCCTCTGGACTCCATGTTTGATCACGGTGCTCTTCCAGGCGAATCTGAGTTCATATTACGGATAATCAATACCTCGCAGCCGCCCGGGTCTCCAGTTTGAAGCACGCTTCACGATGCGGCAGCAAGGTCGGCTAATTGAAGACAATTCACAGACCTGGGCACCACTGCCCTCGGGCCAGAATCCCACTCCAATACTTGATCTTTTGCTGGCGTTCTTGGAAAGGCGGAAATAAAATTTGGAGACATGACAGGCGCTGAATAAAAAGATCAATTCCTGTCACTTGCCACCGATGTTTACTGCCATCTTAGGCCATCTGAGGGTGTTTTTTTCTCTCATGGCTTAAGGGAACTTAACCTTTTCTAAATGGGAAACTGGTGTTTTCATGCATTTTAAATCATTTCATTTCACAAGTTAACAATTTGTTGGCGATCACAATGCTGAAAGAACAATGCGAACTTGTATGTAATATATCAAAGAACGAATTCTCATGGAGTTCACAGAGTGAGGCATTATAACATTCATAATCACTTATATGGTGCAATGTTTCAACTTTTCGTAGGAGGAACTGGAACAGTGAACAACAGGTATTTTACCTCCAAACAGCAATTGCATGCAATTCATAATTTTTTGTGAATGCTATGAAATGTCCTAGAATCATTATTGCTTGATTTCCAATGTACTATTAAGGAAACACAAAAAATGCAATACAAAAATAAATAAATGAACTCTTCCTGTAACTTAAGACTAGTGACGTGCAACTAATATGTTCTGATATTGACATAGATGGCTAAAAACCACTACTTGGACATGCAGGCATCACACGTCATCAGGTGAAATATTAAATCAGGACTCCCAACCCTGCAGATCTTAGTACCAAACTAGGATATTGCACAAAGAATGTTAGGCTCGTTTATAGTCATAAACTTGCAGAAGCTGGATAATAGATGCTAGTTCGTGCTCCTAGGAGGGAGGAGTTTTGATTGTAAATGTGCATAGCTGAAACTCCCTCAAGTTTTGATCTGTGCATGTCGTGATTTGTAAGAGCAGAAATAATAGTTCCTTCTTGATAGAAAGGAGATCAAAGGAAACAGATATGGGGATGGTGGAGTGAAATTTCCAGGAAGGTGGAAGGCTTAATAAGCCATGGTGCAGGAATTTAAATACCAACACATTCACACTAGGAGCAAAAATGAAGAGATCCAACAAGATTACAAATTAACTCTTCTAGGGTTTTGTTTCCAGATACTGGTTAGGCTTACCCTCGGGACCAAGGGATGCAGTGTTATGTGTAACACACACACTATTCATTACACTGAACAGCTCTTGCTCTTTTTGGTACCTAATTATTTGAACAGTGCCAGCAATACTAAGAGAGAGGAAAGAGGCAAGGTCAGACTGGGGAAATAAAAGCGGCCCTACCAAAATTACTCAAACCAGCTATCCTCCATTCAGCTACCTGTGCAATCGTTCTATCCATCCACTCTCTCTCTCTCTCTCTCTCTCTCTCTCTCTCTCTCTCTCTCTCTTTATCTCTCTCTCTCTTTCTCTCTCTCTCCCTCCCCCCTTCACTCCTCTCTCTATTCTGCTCTCTGATAATTTGTTCTCTACCTTGGCCATCCCCCTCTCTCTTTCTCTCTCTCTGAAGCAGCTGCTGCAGTAAACTTCAGGGAGCAGGGCAAAGTGACACAGGTACCAGAAGCTGCCCTGGGCTTTCAAGACTGGCTCAGATGGCTTCATTTCACTGGGGAAATGCCCAGTGGAATAAAAGGCTGCCCGGCCCTGAAAGGGGGTGTTTGCATGTTAGGAGGATGCACGTGGAAGAAGTGCAGTTTGGTAGTGTGCCCCCGATCTTTTTGCTTTTTGCCCCAACGTTTTGCTGAATCTTTTTGTTGGGCCTAGGACTCTTTGCACTTTACCACTGCTAATCAGTGCTGAAGTGCATGTGCTTCTTCCCTAAAGATATGTGTAATTGGTGTATACCTGATTGTACTCCCAAATAAGGTTGTATGCCATATACCCAGGGCTTATAAATTAAAGGTTGTTAGTGGGCTGCAGCACTGATTATGCCACACAGAGAAGTAGCCTTTCAAACCTGTCTCAGGCCTGCCACTGCAGTGCCATGTGTGTGCAGCTTACTCGCACTTTCACTTGCCATTTAAAACTACTTGCCAAGCCTTAAACTCCCTTTTATTTCATGTAAGTATTCTTAAAGGTAGGCCTTAGGTAGCTCTATGTGCAGGGTGCTATGTAAGTAAAATGTAGAATATGTACTTTTATGTTTTGCATCTCCTGGTAGTGACAGACAGCCTATTTTGTTTTTCACTACTGTCAGGGCTACTGATCTCTTAGGTGAGCATTGGAAAATCCTTTATACACTTACGTTTAATATGTAAGCCCTGTTTATAGAGGAGTAGCCTCTTCATGTTTCACATGTTTGGGCTGGTATTGATAAATCCTACTTGCTGGTGAAGTTGGATTTGACATTACTATTTTAGAGATGCCTTTTTTTTAGAAAGTGGACATTTTTCTGCCCTTACTGCTCTGTGTGACTGACACCATGTCACCAATACACACGTGGGGTGGGTGACAACTACACAATGTGCATTCCCTCTAGACAGCCACAACAAAGGAAGGATAAGTGTGTCTGAGTACTCATCTATATAAATCTGCATTCTGATGGCCTTGCCTGTGCATGATGGAAGGGAGAGGATAACACATCACTTGAATAGGAAGTGTCCTGTCCCCACACAAAGGGCTGATTTACCCCCCATAAATAGCCTAGCAGACAGGTCTGTTTTGAAAGGGGAACCTGCACACTTCAGAGAGTTGTTTTGAAGTCACCCCACATCAAAGGCACTTTTGGATATAAGTACTGGGTCTCTGACCCCCTAGCTGCTAAGATGACTCAGCTGGGCTGATGATCTGAAATGCCTGCTTTTCTGTATGTCGTCCTTCTGCCTGCTGCTCTCTGACTCTGCTAACAGAGAGCTGCACTCTGCCTTCACTCAAAGTGATCTCCAGGGGATTGTTGGCTTGCCTCCTGTTGCTTGAGACTCCGGAATATCAAAGTCTCTACCCCTGCTTCTGTGCCTGGCTAACTTGAAGTGGCCAAGATACTTGCAATGTGGATTTCAATGCATCTCCAGTCTGTGTGTAACATAATTGGGGATTGACCCAGTTGTGGGAGTAAAATTAGCATATCGCATCGGAACCAGCGTTTACCTCCAGAGATCGACACATTGGACAGTGTATCACAGTCGTGGCAGCTTGGTGAGATCGATGTGTCCATCAACTGCATGTCAGAATCTGTAACCTCTCAACTCTGACACCAGTCTTTGGAACTGATGCATCGCCTTCGCTGTGTGGAGATCAATGCATCTTGGTGTTTGCGAACAGGAAAGGGACTTTGCTCACTGGGTCCTGCATGGGTCCTGTAGCCGCCGGCCTGTGCTTCCACGAGGTCTGCCCAAACTTCGACTTTGCCCAAGTCCAGCGTAACCTAAACTAACCTTTTTAGCGGTACATGCTTCTGAGCAACCTTACTGCATTTTTTGTTTTTTTATTCAATATATCAACTTTCATACATTGGATTTTTGTTGTTTTGTTTATAATATAATAACCTATTTTGATAGATCCTCTGGAGTCTTTTCTATGCTATATTCATTGTGTTACTGTGTGTGTGTCTGTGTGTTGCACGTTGTCACCTCAGATAAGCCTGACTGCTCTGTGTTAAACTGAAAGAGGGTTAGCACAGATTATCTTTTAGTGTGTTTCTAGCTCACCCTGACTAGGATTGTGGCTTCTGCATGGACAGGGTGCATACCTTTGCCAACCAGCAGCCCATGTTCTAACAAAACCTTTTTAAGTGATAAAGTAACTTGATTAATCAAGGCCAACCTCTGTAGCACTCCAATCAGTTTCCCTTAACGCCAGACCCATTAATTGAGTCTTACCCTAGAGTCTGTGGTGTGTGAATCCTGGGGAAAACTGCAATAGATTTCCCTAGATCCAAGACATGTAGATATAGTTATCCTTCCGCAGGGAAAGAGTAAACAAATAGATGTGTGCGATACATCTCTCTGTAGCCTACACACATTTAGAGGAGATATGTTTGATGGGCTGTAGAACTGCCAGTGAACTTGCTGAGATTATGAGGAGTTTATTCCATTGTTGACCTGCCCAAAACAGTGTATGGAAGTACAATAAATTATATTAGGTTTATTATACCACAACCTATTAAAGAACATATGGGATAGAATCAGCACAATCACAATACAGATACAAGAAGAGTGAACAAAATTAGAGAAAAGAGAATACAGCCACCAGACATGTTGGGCCCATATTATTAATGTGTCTGCTGGTGCAGAGCTGTGCCACTTTTCTAAAGCCATTGTACTGTTTAAAATGCATCCAGGTAATTATGAAATGCCCTGAGTTAGTGCATGGTCTAATGAAAGCACAGTGAAGAAATGGGGAACAGTGATTGCCTCTCCCTGATCATGAGCTGTGCTGTCACCAGCTCATGCACTAAGTCTAGGAATTACCAAGTTAAGTGCATGAGCTTCAGACAGTGCAATGACTTCAAAATAGGCACAATGCACAGCTCTGCTCTAGCGCACATATTTATGATATAGCCTATGGTTTAGTAGTAAGAAATCTAGCCTATATTATCAACATGAAATATTTTTCAGATGAGCAGGGGTCCCAGAAGATGTGGTTTTATAGCGTTAAACCTGATTACATTGGTTGCCTAGCAATCATGGCACAGCAACCCATTTCTGGATGCAGGTGAATAGTAACCCTTTGCAAGTCGAGAGCACTCAGCAACCTGCTCATGAGATTGGTTGCTTAAGGACCTGTTGATGAAGAAGGTGGCATGGCAAACACTCATTCTAAAGAGTTCTCGCAAGAACTCAACATACTCAGGAAATGTATTTTAGTAATAATTATAATTTGAATTATACACAATTTGCATTGTTCTGTATGAAAATAGGCTGGAAGTTGCATCATATTAATAAGACAACATACACTCAACAAACATTGTTCAGTCATGTATGCTTATATCTGAAAAGCAATTAGTGAGGGTTAAAAAGGGTAGTTAGTGGAGCACTTTGTCCTACAATTTAGATCACTTATGACACAAGCCATGATGTAATAAGCAACGTATTACCAAAGGGAGAGAGGCAGACCCCATTCCCACTGAGAACTTCCATAGGCTCTGATTACCATTGGGCTAGATTGGGGCGAGGTATTTACCATATGTTGTAAATACCATACGTGGTAAATACCAGTAACCCAGGGAGCAGGAGACACAGAGTGAAGTAAATACCTCCTTATTTCAAGTGTCCCTCATAAAATGTGCGTATTTGAGTTACTTCGGAATGACAGTGCAAGCAAATGTCAGTATACATTTAAGTTTAACTGTTGAAAATTATGGGGGATGGAGATCTTACACCACTACTCACTAAATTTGCATTAAGGAGTTTGTAGAGGGATCTGAGATGTAATGCTCCACTTATGATCAGTGTCTTAATTTCCAGAACTCTTTCTCTAAAATCTTGTCTAGTTAGCCTTCACTTGCTCCTTAGTACTATGCCCCTGCCTTAGAACACAATAGTAAAAAAGAATTGTTCATTCACCAAATGGTGAACAAATATTTTAGCTCTTCAAGATTCATGAGGACAAAGGAACCCCTTGACACTATTCTTAGGTAAAAAGTTCGCACAGATCTACAAATGTGATATACATGCACGCATTTTGACAATTTCAAGCCATATCCAAACAACTTGGTGTCAATTTGGTTTGCTTAACAGTTCTTGTGTTTTGCTGTACTATTGCAACTTTCAGAGGTTGAAAGACTACTAATACACCACCAACACAATTTCTCCTTCAGATTATTTTAACTCAAGTTAATTAAATTCACGAAGGTTGCGCACTTATCGGTCAACGCTGTGCATACCTCGACTGCACTGACATAACTGCCTCTCTCACTTGGACCATCATATTGTTGAAAACAAAAGTTAAACGTTTAAGATGGAAAGAAAACCCACTCCTGAACATGTTTGAGTTTTTCATCAGACCTTCTTCCATTTGAAGCAATGATGGTTAGTGACAAGTTAGAAATGCAAAGATAACTTTGTTTGGGAGGCCCGATCTCTTCTGTACTCTGGCAGGCTTTCTTGCTCAGGAACATCATGGTGTCTTGTCCTATAGATATCTTCGTTAGATAATTAGGTGTAATTTTGCATTTGGCAGAACATAATAGGTTAGTGGTTCTCCAATCCCACATCAACCTTGTGAATTTCCCACTTGCTTTGGAGATGTGGGTGCTGATTGATCATCACTAGATCCTCCAAAAGGCGGCATCCCATTCACTTCAGATTCACTGCTGTTTGTGCATCACTTAGTCCACACTATTTCAGGTGGTCTTCTTGATGTATATTTTTCCTGCTCAGGACTGCCAAGCAAGACATTGTTGTCCCAGGCAAGGAAAACAAACAATGGCCTCAATGCACAGGGCCACAACGTCTTGCATGCCAGGCCTATTGTCTTTTTGGACATCATAAAACAAACTCCAGCTTTGACGGTTTTTGAAAACAAAGAACGAATGCCGAGTGGAGCAAAAACACGACATCCGCTCTGCATTAATTTCTCATGTAAGTGTTTTTGTCATGTTTGCAGGATGAGTTTTGACATGACTAGACTGCTGATTCAGTCTTAACCCAATAGTTTAACTCTTTTTTAATCAAACTTTTAAATGGAAACAAAGTAGTACATAGAGCCCATGTAGCCACAGTGCTATTTTAAAGCTGAATACTTAGTTGTTCCTGGGGGAAGGGGGGTTGGGAGGGGGGCGCTGTTCATGTGTTTTATACTGTAAAGATTTTAAGTAATCGCACAGTTAATAAAAGAAATCAGTGGTTAACCTAAAAACCGGTGGACAGTCTACCATCGGGTGGGCTGAGTTGAAGTCTCCAATAACTCGATAGCCTAAGCAGACTATCTGGCAGAGCTAACTGACCCACTCAGGCCCTGAACTATTGTCTGACTGGTGAAACTTCCACTAGATGATGGAGGAAAATTCAACATACTTAGACTTATTTCCAGGGCCTTGAGGTTCAGCCCCCAAAGAGGCAGAATCCACCTTGAGTAGCCAATTGGAAGGTAATATTTTGGTGGCCCTTTTCTAATGCCCATGTCTAATGTTGTGATTTCCAGTAGCAAAAGAGGAACAGTGCTGTCTCTTATGTTAGCATGAAGATTGCCCACTGTTTCATTGTTAGTATTTCATGGAGACTGACTCCACTGGGTGATAGACCAGTCTATTGATCTGCCAGCAGTTCAATTAGTTACTCCCTCACCTTGGCAAAGCACACAGCAGAGCAGGAGTTACCATTGATGGCATTCCTTACATCTGAAAAACTCAAAGCAGGATGTAACCCTGCCAGCACTGTGCAACAGTAAATGCACCTTTTTAGGTTTCGCTGTGCTTGTAAAATCTATTGTATTTAAAATAAATCTTAAAAGGGGCCTATTTCTTGCCCGTACTTTTTATTGGCTTGTGTGTTTGCCACTTTCTTTTCCTCTATTTCTATTTGTTGTGGCTTACTGTTTCCTTTTGTTCCTTATGTGTTTCTCTTATCAGTGTCCCGTCACCCAAGAACTCCTTTTCATCCGCATTATTGGGTGGAACTTCTTTTATTCGATTTCAGCAGACTGTTAATTACCTAATTTCTCCCTGCCTGCTCACATTTGAAGCGTGGCTGTCGTCTGCATGTTTTTTTGTTTGTCCGGTCTTTGATTTAATCATTTCTGTAATAGCATGAATTTCAAGGGTGCTTGTACCGGATGTTGAGCTGACCCTGAGACTCGAACCTGTCTCCCCAGCTCCAAGGACAGCAGTTCTGGTCGTTACGCCACCTCCTCCGTCCTGTGAGAAATGGCCAATCATAACAATGAACCATTATGCATAGCCTTTTTACATGGTAAGTATACGCAGACACACTTAAAACGTATCAAGCTTCTTGAGGTGTACACATGAATTGATTGTCTGGAATAATCCTCCAGAGTAAGATTAGTGATAGCATTACTCCACCCTTATTTGAAGAACGGAGAATCGTCTTTAAACTAGACAGAATCCACCCATTTGACACAGTATAATATATGTACATAAATATATTCAATAGATCGGCTTCATAAGGCTGCTCTGAGCAACATTCAATAGCATTACCATTGACAGCATGTATTTTTTCATTTAGCACTCGGTCTCTCTGTTTTGAGACGCCATAAATACATAGTACTGCTGGACTATGCTGTATCCTTCACACACCATTATACACCCACAGAATGCAGCATGGCTGTGAAGGACAGGCTTGGTGCACTGACCTTGGAGCTGTGGCTTCCAGCACCAGGATGTTTACAAAGCGCCCAGCTGGCTCCTTGTGGAATGTCGGTACAAAAGGGGATGGTGATGGACGGAGCATCTGAATCAATCAAACACTCACACCCAGTCAAAAGATCTGGGTTTAATCCATCACTCCTTGTGGAATGTCCCCAGCAGCCCAGGCCCTCTGGTGACTGTACTGCATGTCTCAGTGTGCTGCCTGTGCAGACGGTCACATTCACTTTGTGGCTGATGAATTGCTGTACACTCTAAAAACACATGTTGACTAGCTGCGCCTTAGCGTTAGTATACAGTAAGTGTACAATTAATAATGAAGCTGAGCTGACGTTTTACCTGGAGACATGTGAGTGTCATGTGACCTGCAGATGTCATCTTCAGTGCCAGGTGCTGGAGCTCTATTCATGAAGGGCTTACAGAAACCACCTCTGAAACGGAAGGTAGGCCTGACTGGACATTTTACAAACCCTGTGGCCAGAGCCACAAAAGTGCTTTGCATTTGTTAAGACAGCGCATCTCAATTTACAAATACAAACTGTCAATTCACAATGCAAAATTGCATTGCAATTTAAGCCTGCTAGTACAGGATGTTGAGCCAAAGCCAAGACTCGAACCCGACTACCCAGCTCCAAGGTCACCAGTTCCGGCTGTTATGCCAGATCCTCTGTCCTGCAAGAAATGGTCAATCATAACAACATTGCTGTCTAAGTTGGCTAACAAAAAATAGCCATAGCAGTACAAGCCCTTCAGGTATTTAGTTTGAAAAGTTCTTCAGCTGTGAGCTTCTGGTTGAGGCAGCAGTGCTGGATGAAATGTCTCTCTCACTGTTGTGTCTTTATTTCTGGATCTAGGTTTTATGACTTTCCCCCTTTCTCTCTCCTTTCCGTTCTCACAGTGTAGTGTCTGACCCCTCTCCTTCTTCTACTTCTGATGGAAGCTTCTGGGCAAAAAGGACCAGTCTAATGCAGGGGATGCCTTGTTACAACAGAACACCTTATTTATCTGTGCTCAGCGGTAACCTGGTTTGCATGGCTCACCTTTTCCTTGAAATGTGCCTTACAACTACTGCAAGTGAAGTGCCAAACTGCATCAGTAAACTGAGAGGGGCAGATTTACAAGCTGTTGCGTCACTTTTGTGACGCAGCGGTGGCGCAAATCCTGCTCCATGGTGCTGAGGTAATTACAACGTGACGCATCTGGGAGATGCGTCACGTTGTAATGCCCTGCGCCACATGTAGGCGTTCCAGTGCAGGGGGGGGGGGGGGGGGGGGTGTTCCGGTGCAGGAACGCCTCCTAAAAGTGACTGAGGGAAATCTACAAGATTTCACTCAGTCACTTTTAGGCCCATGCTGCGTCAAAACCCTGCGCCTGCCTGAAGCAGGCGTAAGGATTGACAGAGCATTAACTAGATAGGGCTACCCAGAGCATTGCTGGAGCTGCGTCGCCCTTGTGACGCAACTCCAGCAATGCGTCACTTTTACGTCACAGATGGGTCACGCATCTGTGCCGTTTTTGCCCCATGGTGCGCCGCATTGTAAATGCGGCTCATCCATGATTGCGGAGCTGTGGCGCACAATAACTGGCGCCTCCCTGCTGATTTGCAGGGATGCACCAGTTATTGTAAATATGCCCCAGAGTGTCTGTGCCTCTGTCAGATAAGTTTGGCATACAGTCTTTCAGATACATACGGAAGAGCTGGACTGTCAGTTTGTTCCCGAAAGTCAGAAGGGGAGCTCTGTTCTTAGCACCAATTGAAGGGACATAAGTAGAATAATATCAACAATTTAAATTTTTGCTGTTTTTTTTAAGGAGCATGAACTCGCCTCAATTATTTTGGAGCACTTGACATTATCCCCACTCAAATAACAAAAAGCCAGAAAGATTTTTTTAGAGAAGGAGAGATTACATGATTTGCGCATAATCTCAGGATGTTGAGCAAATGCTGGTACTTGATATTTGTTCCCTACTTCCTAAGTCAGCAGCTCTTGTTTTAAATGCAGTTTTAAAGAAAGGCACTATAATGTTTTGTGTGTACAGGGTTTTTCATGTTCACTAAACACAAGGGCTTGTGCGCAGCTTTCTTTCCACCAAAGCCATGAACCCCTCGCCTTGAGTGCTCCAGTTTGCTCGCCCATCCCCATTTGCTCTATCTTCTTTGTGTGCTGCATTTTATTCCTCCCGCCCGACCCATTCTGTGCTGCTCCCTATACCTGACCAGTACTTTTCTCTACTTACAGTCGCAGCTGGCTGAAATAGAGAGTGATGCGTCGGGATCGCGCCAGTATTAGAGGGAGCTCCGGAGGTATCTGGAGGCCCAGGCTTGGTTAGAGGTTTCAAAGTGTGCATATCTGGCTGGCCATCGCAAGACAGCTGACAAAAGGGACATGTGCCCTTTGAACTGCCCAGGAAGCCCACCCTCCTCCCTACTGCTGTCACTCAGCAGACCCCACCCCATCCTGACACTCGCTTAAGGGCTTTTGGATGAAATATATAATGGTGCTAAATTAACTTTTTTACCAATTTATTTTTCATCTCTGGGGCTTTTTTGGGACAATTTTGTTAGGCTGAAACACAGGAGCCGCCTCGATCTCATTGTTTTCAAAATTATTTTCCCCTCCCTCTGCTCTGCCACCCGTTGCTCTCCTCGCCGCTAACCATTGCTTCCCTCCCAACTGCTCCTTCATTGCTCCCCCAGGACCCCACAGACACCATTTGTATGCAGGTTGCTTCACTTTTATACAGGCATTGGCAAAGCCAATATAGTTTTTCCTCGCACTGCTGTGTAACATGTCTAAAGAAACATTGACAAAAAATAATAGATTTCGCAGAGGCGAAACCTATTGGCTTTGCCAATGCTTGTTTCAGCAGATGTACACTTACTGGCCTCCTCTAAACCAGGCATCAGACATTTCCAGAACATTTGTTTTCCCCACAGCAGATATTAAAAGTACATCCGCATTGGCTGTGGCAGCACTGGTGAATACTATGCACGTACTCACTATACCGGTTCATTTCCCCTCTAATCCAGGCCCCTCATGTTTTGAAAAACAAAAGCGAGCAGTGAGATATTGTCCTCGAAAGAGACCCGTGCTTCACATTTTGATCTCTCACTTAACGTGCAGGCCCTCGAAGGCCATATTTAGGTTCATTGGCGCTGCTCACTTTTTCCCCACTGACTGCGCGCCTCCGTTCCATTTTTGCGCCCATATCTTTCCCATACGATCACATTAATTACCGCCCAACCTGTCCACTTTGATATCTCATTAAAATCTTATAAGTGATCAGGCAGTGACCTTGAAGGCCATGCATAATGCATGAAAGTAAACCTGCAGTAAAATGCATTCTTTTCACCCCTCACTGGCTCCATCCCCGAGCCCCCTTTTCCCGTCCCCGGTGACCCCAATAGTGGGAGCTCCGCTGCCGCGGTTAGGCCGCCGCGCGCTCACCCACCCCTTCCATTAGCCTCCCCCTCCGATAACAGCTGCAGTATGCTAATGGCCTGTGCTTGGATGCGATGGCCTCGCTGCTACTTAGGGCACTATGCTAATTACCGCGAGATGGTGACAACAGGTGCACGTGTCACTCGCCATTAGCATCACTTGCACGAGAAAAATAGCTAGCAGCACCGAGAGCGACTCTGGCAGCGCGCAGACCCGCGTCTGCAGCCCGCAATCCTCTGAAGGGCCGGCCTTTTAACGCTCATGATTAAAGGATTCGCGGAAGAATGGTGTTGTGCTTTTTTATGCAAGTGCAGTAATTTTCAATGCACATGGATCTCTCGGAAGCGAAAGCTATTTCAAGTCGGAGTTCAATAGTCTGCATTTTATGTGGCAGTTCAAGCAAAATGCAGATGGTTTACATTCATTAAAACATTCCTTTGCAAACTTCCTTCAGTCGGTTGTTTTGTACGCAGTGCACAATGAGCAGCGGGTCCTCACAGTGGCAGAAAGCACCGGCTGATAATCTTGTTCTGCGGCAGACATGTTTCTGCTGGTTTGCAAGATTAGAGCGGGCAGGCTTCCTCGATTGAGAAACCATTAGGGTAAATGCAGCCGTCTGCTGCTGTCAGCAAAGTTAGTCTTTTCTCTGCTGTCATGATGTGCCATGGAGGCTGCATTGACTTCAGTGGGGTGGCATCGGTGCAGTGGGCCCGACTGCAGACCAGGAATGTAGATTTAAATGGGCCGGTACTGAGTACTGGCACTTTTTTCTTTTGAGACCACTGCTCAAGAGTGACATAATACTTTTAATTGAAGAGTACCAGCACTTCTCAGAAACAAGCTGGTACTCTGGTACAGAGTACCTTCACTTCTATTTTTCCATTTCAAGCACTTACTATAGGCCGTCTTTGCACCCTGTTTGGTAGTACACGACAGCCAATACTGAGGTGCACAAGGCCCTTCACTCCTCTGGACTCTGGTGCCACTGCACCTATTGCACAGGTTATAATTACACCCCTCATTGGTTAACACGTGTAAAGAGTCTTTAAGCTCTGTGGTTTACATTATTTTGGTATGTTGGGACTCGGATACTGTGCCTTGAGCACTAATTATATCTCCAGGGCACAAGTCCTAAAAAAAGAAGTGGGGGGACGCTGACGTCACAACAGGAAGTGACGTCACGAAAGGTGGCTTGCATCATCAGACTTATTGCCTCCCCTCGCTCACCCCTTAGATGCGATTGCATCAGAGAAGCCAGCGCGTGACCAGCGTTCTGAATGAGAGAGAATGAAGTGGTAAAGCTTTGATTATTTGCCAGTAATAGTTAACCTGAATAATTTTCCTACTCTGCACAGAGCTCCCGTTAAAATAAGTGGGGGGACGCCGTCCACCTGCGTGGTACCCCGACTCGAGCCCTGTGTATCTCCTAGGTACAGCCTGGAAATATAAAAATTCACATGTAGGTATGGTCGGCCGTGGTTGGCCGCCCAACCCTAAATGTGCACATTCAGTCCCTACTACCACTCCCCACATCTCCCCCCCCCCAGAGCTGACGAGGAGTGTGGCCCGACCTGCCCCAGACTCGCGGACTAGAAGTGAAAAATAAAATGACAATAAAATAATTTTATTGTCATTTTATTTTTCTCCTTGTGCTCACATTTCACTAGTGGGTCGACACTCCTCCACCATAGCTAAGGAGCCGCCCCTGATGATATTAACATTACATGATTCTTGATAAATTGTGTTAAAGCCATGCACATTAAGGTTTGTTCATGTTTATCGAGTCTACATTGATGATGGGCGGTGAGGGGAAAGCCTGATACACGAACTGATTGTCAAAGTATGGCCATAAGCACAATAGTAGGGACTGACTGAAGAATTACATTTAACTGCATCCTGAGATTCTCTTTTGCATATGCCATCTTATATATATATATATATTCACTGAAAAAAACCATAGGTTTCACACCAGTTATAGTTAGCTTGAAATTTTACTGACATAAAACCATTGAAATTCCCACGTTATAGTTAGTTGGACTCACTATAACTTGCGCGCCTGCAATGCACTGCTGATGACGTCCCATATTACATCACTCATGACATGGTCAGTGACATCACTCATGACATCACTGATGACACCATCCAGTGAATGTGTGTCTTTCTGAAAAATAAATATGTTTTGTATATGTATTTGTAAAGTACAATGGAAGAATATATGGTTAAATAAGTGTGTAAATGGATGTTTGTTTTTAAAATAATTGATTGGTTAACTGCCTTATTAAGTGTATCTTAGTGAATACATATATTAGCAAGTAACTTTTAAATATTGAAATGTATGTATCAGTGTTTCACTTTGTGTATAAGTGGCTGTATGGGTTGGTGACTGACTCACTGTTTGTATGTGTTTTGAAGACAGCATATGTACAGGACTGTATGGATGGATGAGTGTGTATATGTGTATGTTAGTGAATAAACGACTGTCTCACTTTTGTCTTTTTCATTAACGACATATGTTTTAATCTAGTATATGTGAGTATTGATTTATAAAAGTGAGTATATGTGAGAGTGAGAGATTATAAGAGTTCCTGTTTAAATAAGTATGTGTTTCTATAAGTGATTGTTTAAGAGAGTAAGTATGTGTAAGTATTCTTAGAAGTAAAGTGGTAGTGTGTGTATTGCTGTATATGCAAATAAATGGATGTTCAATAGTTCAACGCCACTCAACAACGCAACGCCACTCACACATGCAACGCCACTCAACCACGCAACGCCACACACACATACAACGCCACTCAACAACTCAACACCACTCAACCAAGCAACGCCACTCAACAACGCAACGCCACTCACACGTGCAACGCAACTCAACAACGCAACGCCACTCAACCACGCAACGCCACTCAACCACGCAACGCCACTCAATCACGCAACACCACTCAACAACGCAATGCAAGTCAACTACGCAACGCCACTCAACAACGCAACGCCACTCACACATGCAACGCCACTCACAAATGCAACGCCATTCAACAAGGCAACGCAACTCAACCACACAACGCCACTCAACAACGCAACACCATTCACACATGCAACGCCACTCACACATACAACGCCACTCACACATGCAACGCCACTCACACATGCAACACCACTCACACATGCAACGCCACTCACACATGCAACGCCACTCACACATGCAACCACACTCAAACATGCAACGCCACTCACACAAGCAACGCCACTCGCACACGCAACCCCACTCCCCCACACAACGCCAATCACACCCACGCAGTGCTACTTTTACCCACACACAACAACTTTCAGACACACAACGCCATTCACACCCACGCAAGCCCAATCTCACACACACAACGCCACACTCACCCATGCAATGCCAATCACACACGCAACGCAAATAACACACGCAACGCCACTCACACACGCAATGCCACTCAACCACGCAACGCCACTCACACATGCAATGCCACTCAAACACGCAACGTCACTCAACTACCCAACGCCAGTCAACAACGCAACACCACTTTCACATGCAACTCCACTCAACCACGCAACGCCACTCACACATGCAACTCCACTCAACCACGCAACGCACCTCAAATAAGCAACGCCACCCAATAACGCAATGCCACTCAACCACGCAACGCCACTCACACATGCAACGCCACTCACACATGCAACGCCACTCACACATGCAACGCCACTCACACATGGAACGCCACTCACACATGGAACGCCACTCACACACGCAATGCCACTCACACACGCAACGCCACTCACACACTCAACGCAACTCACACATGCAACGCCACTCACACACGCAACCCCACTCACACACGCAAGCCACTCACACACGCAACGCCACTCACACACGCAACGCCACTCACACATGCAACGCCACTCACACATGCAACGCCACGCACACACGCAACGCCACTCACCCACACAACGCCACTCACACCAATGCAGTGCCACTTTTACCCACACAGAACAACTTTCAAACACACAACACCACTCACACCCACGCAAGCCCACTCTCACACACACAACGCCACACTCACCCATGCAACGCCACTCACACACGCAACGCCACTCACACACGCAATGCAACTCACACACGCAACGCCACTCACACACGCAACGCCACTCACACACGCAACGCCACTCACACACGCAACGCCACTCACACATGCAACGCCACTCACACACGCAATGCCACGCACACACGCAACGCCACTCACCCACGCAACGCCACTCACACCAATGCAGTGCCACTTTTACCCACACAAAACAACTTTCAGACACACAACGCCACTCACACCCACGCAAGCCCACTCTCATGCACACTCACTCACACTCACCCGGGAGGACGCTCAGCTTGCAGGGCTCTGCTTCTATCCCCTGCTGCACCCTCCTGCTCTCTAGAAAGGTGGCATAACAAAAAGAAATTTCATCAAAATCACGTCTATACAAATCATGTGGCATTCTAAATGCTATAGGTGACACATTCACAAAAATTACAACTATTGGCATTGTAAATAACAAATCTATCAATGTAGCTAATTGGAGAAAATACACACACAAAAAAAAATCATTTACAACACCAATAGCTCCTACTTTTCTAATGCGAGACCTATTGCATTTCCAATGAAAATAAAAGTTTGACCTACGTATGAAGGGGATACGCCTTTAGGAACATCAAACCTCGATTCCTGAACCACCTTTCTCTTCTAGAAAGCTCTTGCAAGTTCATTAGGGGACTGGCTGTAGAGTAATGCACAGTTCATTAAAATGCCCTAAAAGTGTTCGAGTTCCCTTTGGGATTTAGCATTTGCAGACTTCTGTGGGCTTAGCACAAATTATCTATGTGAATTAAGTGTAGGAGAAAATTCATAATTTTTTCAATGCTTAGATCGTATATTTGTTTCTGAAAAGCATGCATACCATGCAAATTGCGCTTGGCATGAATTTTGTATGCAAGGGACCACCTTGCATACAAAAGTAATATAAGGTAATTTATTGAATATATGTATCATACAGTTTCTTAAGTTGTACTGAGAATGTTTCTAGGTCAACACATTAAGCCACGACACACAACCAGTTTCAACATTTCTCACTAAATATTGTCCGTTACAGCACGTCTCGTATGAGGGAAAATTAACTATAAAACAAAATTAGGGCAAACCCAAGAATTACTGAAATAAGAATAACCCAATAATCAGGAATTTCATGAGCTCATGCTTGTAGTAAAATAAATTTGCCTGAGCCTAACATGAATGCCAAAATGTCTTCCCTGTCTTCCATGAGCACTTTCTCAACCCTTGATTTGCTATTTGAGGTAAACTAGAGAAAGGCAAAGAGCTGCTTAAAAAATACAAAAAACTGCATTGTTCCTCACGACTCCTCCACTGCCTTCTGTTTTTGCTTGTCTTCAGATGAAGAAGCTTGCCTCACAGTTAATTCAAAGAACACTCTAATGCAGCCACAAGGAACAAAAGAACAGATCTACTAATAACCCCCTTTAAAAAGTGGTCGCAAATTGTGCACCAACTGTTTGTGAATGGAATTGGATTTTGCAACCCAACCTATGACTTTATAGGTCAATTTATAAAATAACGAATAACAGGGAGTTGCAGAACAAACCAACTAGTTAATATTAGGCAGGTCACAATTTTCAAATAATTGTGATTGGCTGCACTCACTAGGGACAGCAGACAACCATCCATGTGATCGCATTCTGAAACGGAATGAACAAACCAATGCTTCTTTAAAAACGTTTTACATTTTGAACAATTTCCATGGGAGCAAGCAATGGTGATCCCCTGGACCTCTGTCTACTACTCCTGAGTCTGCCACCCATTCCCGAAGGGAAACAGTTTCAAAGGACCACCTTCCTGTTTGCAAATCAGTTAATACCTCCTTTGAGAAGCTAGAAACTGGTTAGTGGTCTGTAACTGAAAATGCAGTTGCAAAACTTTGATACATTCAACACCAAATTGGAAGCAATGCCCCTTTCATGCCCTTTTCTTTAGAGTGATTCAGTATGGGTTGCAGAATCTTTTTAATATGCTGGGGAACTTGTCTGACTCATAAAATGGGGTTTGTACATTAAAATTGACTTTAATGGTTGCAAACTCCGTTGATTTTGCAATTCACAGGGTTTGGAACTGCAAAATGGCTTAGTACATCTGGCCCTAAAGTCAATATTTAGGTTATATATTTAAATAAATAGATTGTTCAAACTAGGCTAGGTGCTGGACATTGAATGCAATTTCATAGAACAAAAAAATCATAGATTACTAATGATGAGAAACCATTTTACCTAAATCATTTAATCCATATTTTTAAGATGAATGACATTTGGTGGAAAATAATTGATAAAATCAACTCCTAGGGGTGGGTGGTGAACTATATTCCACGGCGAAGTTCACAGAGATTTTGTCACTCCGTGCTTTGCTTTGAGCACGGAGTTAGGGCAAAACTCCGCCCACTGCATGCAGAGCAGAGTTTACCGGCACACTCTATTTAAGTGCAGAATTTAAGTTCTGGAAAGTGTTCACTAAGCCGTGTAATTAGCTACCCACAAAGCGCAATAAGGGGCCACCAGTTATTCTTTCGCGTGGCTGTTTATTATTAAGAGGTCATTCTCATGTAAAGCGCCAACATTACAATTTACACCACTAAAATGACCGGGCTCTTACCTAGCTAGCGGCACAGAAACATTATAGCTTCAGAATGCACACAAACTCACACTCTGGACCAAAGTCTCACAATATATATAAATGTTAATTTTGTCAGCTGAGTTTTCCTTTCTGGGGCTCACATGCAGCCATCTTATCTAGTCAGAGCAGGCTTTGTTGTGGATTCCGTGAGCTTTCACCAATCACTCACCTTCCTGGTTACTTACTAGACAACAGCATCATTAAAATACTGGGAAGAGAATTGGAAGCATTAATGTGGTGTGCACAGATCCTGATTCAGCACTACAGTGTGCACTATTGAACTAACTCATTGTTGACGGAAAAGAAACCGGAAACAATATCTGAAACAATAAATAGGTAGCACTGGATAAGGAATTAACAAGCAAAAGCCCCCAATCAATTTATGAACCTCAACCTCCTGGTCATGCTATGAAAGAGCTGAATTCACTTAAACAAACAGTATAAAGTCCTTTGTGCACCAGACACATAACATTGCTTTCTCAGCTTCTCAAAAGCCTGTGTCTATGGTTCTTAAGTGTGCATTACTGTTTCACTACGGTGTTAAAACTGTCCCCAACTACTTAAAACTTCTGAAAGTTTGGAGCAGTAGCACTGCACTGACCACTGAACAGATTATAGAGTGAGCAACACATCTAAATGATATACACTATATTAAGTGCTTTAATTCTAAGCGAAATACTGTGAACAAACATGTTAGTTCTGTTGGCTTTGACGTGAGTCCTTTTTTGTGGAATCCACCAGTTAAAGATAAATATACACAAATGTATCTCTGTGAGACTTTTAAACTGTGACACAGTTTAAATGGCTTTAATTTTTTTTCTCATTTTCCCAGCCCTTTCAAATTTTAGATGACAGTATACACAAGAAAAGAAAATCAACAAGTAATAACAGGAATGCTTTTTTTCATACCTCTTTCTGCAGTTTGCTGAATAGCTCTAAAGTGCCCCATGCGACACTTTCTTTCAGCCTTTTCTGGTTTTCAGTATACTGAACTTTCCATTCTGGGACATGTAGGTTTGTTTAGTTGTGATTTTAAAATTAAAGGTACAGGCTCAAAAGTCTGAGAATGCAGAGGTGGTGGTAGAAGTTTAGGCAGGATTGGCTGAAGTTGTGACACATTACACCTGGGGCCTGAGTTGGCAAAAAGTAGCACTGTAAATAATGCAGTTTGTCCTGAGTGTAAACGACAGGAAGGCGCCCGGGCAGGGAAAGGTGAAGCTGGACCCAATTGGGGCCCAGTGCTAAACGCCGCCCGAAGGCAGGAAGCCGCCCTCCCAGTGGGCAACAGCCCAGGAAAAAGGGGTGGCCGTGATTGGTCGCCCCAAATCGAATGTAGCCTCCCCCGTTCAAGGGGGCAGGCCGCTAGTTACGGGGGGGGTTTAAGAAGGAGGCAAACAGTCTCCATTCATTCAACCCCTCTGTGGAGCATCGGAGTAAGAGGAATTGCCGTGCAGGTGCGCTGACCTAAATGAGTTCCAGGAGACTGCAGCCCGGAGCGGACCCTGTAGCGTCTACAAGGCTTTTGGCGGGAAGGTCGGTCCTTTCCAGCAGGATTGGGAGCAGCACCACGAAGGCAGCGGGAGCAGCAGCAGAACGTGCCTTTTTATTCCAGAGGATCTGCAGAGGACCGGCTGGACGGGGGCAGTGTGACCGGAGCTTCAACCCCCACCTGCGCGATCGGATCGTGTCTTGAGTTCCGGAGTGATCTGCGGAGGACCGGCAGGATGGGGGCAGAGTGATTGGAGCTTTGACCCCCGCCTGTGCGATCGGATCGGGAGAGCCCGAGCACTCTTAAAAGGGGCAGGCGCATTTGGGTTGAGGAACCAGTTTCTTAAAGGGGCAGGCTACTTTTGAATTAAAGTGAAACGTTTTGCCTGTCGGAACACTGGCAGCCGCCGGAGAGCTCTAAGGAGCAGGCGACTTCTACTCAGAGCCTAGCATGTGGTGTTGCATTCTAGTTGTTGCACGTCACGCCGTGACGTGCCATGCTGGCGGCCATGTTGGCGGCTGCGCGCGCATCGCGATTAGAGGCGCGAAAGCCGATACGGACGGCTGATCGGCTCGGCGCTCTTTAGGGCTGATAAAGTAATAAATAGAGTTGAACTCTGTACCAGTGTGGAGTCTTTATTGAAGAAGTCACATCATTACAATGGCGACGAGGACGGGATCCTGAACCCCTGCACACCATATGAAAAAATAAACAACAAGAGAACACCGAGGGAAATATCACTTATACAGGTGAACTGGAGGTCTCCAGCAGGAAGCAGGACAACAGTGCCAGGCGGCCAAGGGAAGCACATGGTCGAGGAGAGGCCAACAAGCTACCACACGAGGTACCCTACCCTAAAGAGCTTGGCAGAGCCCAAACCCACCCCGGAGGGAAGAGACAGTTACGCAAGGGCTGGAGTGAATAGACCCAAGCAAATATAAAGCGTATCGTGCCAGATCACACGGTGTACCATAAAACAGGGGGAACCGCACTGGCTGCCTTAAGAAAGGGCGAGGGGGCCGACACAGAAAGTCCCCAGTCACAAGCTGGTAAACAAGAGCAAGACAATACACCAGGCAGTCCCAGATGTCAAGGGAGCGCACCACCCACGATCAAAAGTGAAAAGATGAGTGCGCAAGCGGGATATGCAATGGCGCCAGTGCAATTCCTGCCCAGACCAGGAGAACCACTAATGAAGTGGGAAGACTGGAGGGAGTACATTGACAACTTCATAGGAGTCCTAGAAGACGAAAACGAAGAACAGTTCAACCCCAAGCGGAAAAAGCGCATCCTACTACTCAACCTAGGCCCGGAAGGACTCAGAATTTACAAGAGCCTGGTGCCTAAACAAAGAGGAAGCGCGGACGACGACGTGTATGCCCACGCCATTGATGACCTGAACGAACACTACAGGCCGGCAGTATGTGTATCAGTGGACAGGTTCAATTTCCAGCAAAGGAAACAACGCCCAGGAGAGACAGTAGAGTAAGCATGGGCGGAAAATCCGTTACGCTCGCGGATTTTGCGGATTTTCGGGAAATCCGCAATCCGCGAGATTTGCGAATTTCCCGCAAAATCCGCAAATCCGCGAGCAGCGGATTTTGCTCGCGCTGCTCGCACTGTTCGCGTGAGTTCGCGCCCCGCGAATAAGTGCAAAATTGCAGAAATACGATCTTAGCAAAACTGAAAGTAACTACTTACCAGGTTCAAAAGTTCAGGCACATCATTAGTAGCCATTTCCTGTAGTGCTTCCTGAGGGGCCCCTCCAGAGTTCAGTTGCCAGTTGAAACTATTATGTGACCCTGCTCTGAACCTCAGAATAGTTACACATATGCCACAAAGGTCCTGAATTACAGCTAAGGGAGACAAGCAGGAGCCAGGCTGGAAGTTAAAATCCATTAATCAGCCCCTAATTCATTATTGTCAGTTGGGGCAGGGCAGGTGTTGTAACTAATTTTGCAACAATGAAAGCACTTAGCAAGTGCAAAAGATCACTAATCAGGGCGCACTAAGGAAGCAGGTGCCAGCTAAAAAAATATTCTGTGACACATTAATCAGCCCCAAATTAATTCAGGTCACTTGAGGCAGGGAAGGTGTGCTTTGCTTTGCCGAAAATAATGTACACTGGACAACCAGAGGGTGTGGTGATGAAACAGAGGGTGGCATGGGTGGGCCAGAGGGTGGCATGAGTAGTCAGAGAGTGGCAGTGGTGACAGAGAGTGGCAGTGATGAAGAAGAGTGTCCCAAACAGGCTGGACACGTAGAAACAACAAGTTCGCAAAACTTGCGACCCGACAGGTAAGTTCGCAAATTGCGAAATTGTAAAAACCCTCGCGAACTGGCAGAAACACGGGCGAACACAAAAAAAAAAAAATCCGCAAATTCGCGGGAATTCGCGGATTTTGCGGATTGCGAATCTGCAAATCCGCAAAATTCGCGGATTGCCAATCCGCAAAATCCGCTCATGCTTACAGTAGAGGAATACGTGGCGGCCCTGAAGAAACTGGCGGCCACATGCAAATACGACACATGGGAAGAAGAATTCATCAAAGATCAGGTTGTGATGAACACCACGAGCACAGCAGTGCAGGACAAGCTGTGGGCCAGCGGGGACACCACACTGAAGGAGGTGATGGTAATAGTCAAGAGGGCAGAGTTGGCGCGCAGGTGCGCGGAAGGGACGAAGAAGGAGATGGCGCCCAGCACCATGGTGAATAAAGTTGACGATGAGGAGCCCCGCAAAGACTACAAATACAAAGGGTCGTCAGCGAAGGGACCCAACAAATGGCAAGGCAACCCGGGCCCTCCAGGAAAACAGATGGGGAGCAACAAGAAATCATGCTACAGATGTGGAAGCTGGTCCCACGAGGCGCACGACAGTAAGTGCCCAGCGTTCCGCGCCAAATGTATGTGCTGCGGCATTGTGGGCCACTATGAGAAGGTATGTCGGAGGAAGTCTTCTAAAGGCATGGTAAAATACATTGGCCAAGAGTGTGAAGAACAGGATGAAAGCACAGAGGAGGATGTCGTCACTGTACTTTGCATTTACGATCAAGTGTTGAGCGTGGATGGCAGAAGAACGACGAAACCGGTTCTGGAAATGACGATAGGGGGAGAGCGGATGATGGCAGCCAGGGAGCTGCAAGGGAAAGAGACACGAGGAGACGAGACGTAAGCGCGGCCACGCTTGGAGGTGGGGGAGCGGACGTAGAGACTCAGGAGAGGGAGACTCCGTCCACCCCGGTGAGGCAGACCCGGAGGGGAAGAGTGGTGGTGAAACCGGCAAGGTTTCGAGACTTTGACATGAACAGCGGACTGTAAGTTAAAAGTTTCATTGTTTGGAAAAAGGGGAGATATGTGGTGTTGCATTCTAGTTGTTGCACGTCACGCCGTGACGTGACGTGCTGGCGGCCATGTTGGCGGCATCGCGATTAGAGGCGCAAAAGCCGATACGGACGGCTGATCGGCTCGGTGCTCTTTAGGGCTGATAAAGTAATAAATAGAGTTGAACCCTGTACCAGTGGGGAGTCTTTATTGAAGAAGTCACATCATTACATAGCAGAGCACGGTGAGATGGATAGCAGACATGGGGCGGCCGGACGGGTGACATCATCCCCTGCTCGTTTTAGGGATGAAGAGGCCGAGACAGCCACACCGCTAGAGGTGCGGAAGAGGCAGAGGAGCCAAGTGGCCCTGAGCTTAATGACAACCTAGAGGCCATGCTGGACAAAGCCAGGGAGCTGGTGGCTTTGAAAGGCCATGTGTGGTTGGACAGAAAAATTAAAGAGCAAACTAAAGGCCAAGGGAAGAGACAACGCCAGGCCTCCCCAATGGCACCCTCCAGGAAACCCACCGCCAGGGGACATGTAGCCAAAACGGCGGCCCCCTGCAAGAGACCAGGTACAAGGGCAGAGAACCTGGCGGCGTCAAAGGTGGCGAAAGGCGGATGCAAGGGCCCAAGGGGTGGGAACAGAAGGAGGCTGAAGCGAGCACGATGGGCTTGTGGCCAGCATGGCAGCCCTTCGAAGCTCCTGCAGTCAACACGTCTGCCCGGTTAAAGGTAAGCATGGAGCAGGTGGCAGCAAAAGGGCACTCAGGCATGCGCGGTGCGATAGCCTAGCAGGGGTAGGCAGTGGACAGATAGTGAACATGGGCACGCAGCAAGGAGTGAACAATTGGGCGATGCAGGGCCATTGGCCGAACCATCCCCCATGGCAGTTAGGGCAAGGGGGGCTCCAGCGGGGTTTTCAAGGAGAAGCTTGGGGCCTCCGGCTGGTTGCCTTGGAGACGATGACCGGGGGCTGGTTTCCCGGTTGTAGCAGGCCCGGCGGGGGCAACAGGTAAACAGGGAACCAGCAAGGTCACAGGCACTGGAGGCACAACAGGGGCGACAGGTAGGGGCGCCCGGTTAGCCCTACTGGCAGGAGACGTAGAGGTGGGGTCACCAGAGAAGACAGCAGAACAGGGATCAACCGCCTCTGTAGCCCCTGGTGCTGACAAGGCAGGGGAAAGTGAGACACCAGGGGAGGGCTCAGACCCAAATGGAAAGCCAGAGAACGCATACTTGCGCCCCTCCATGAGTGATCCTCCTACAACCACAAAACTCTTAGGTCTAGCCAATCTTATCCAACAAGCCGTGAAAGAAAGGATATGGAGGAAGGAGTTTAGAGATATCTTCTCCGTATTGGAAATACGCCAGGCAGGCCTACACCTGACACTTTAGGACAAGAAGGACGACACCAGGAGGGCTAGGCGCAAGCCCAGGGTAGAGAGGTCGATCGAGAACTGGCTCTAGGCGTTCAGGACTCTGGCATGCGTATTTGTAGAGAAATT
Source organism: Lissotriton vulgaris (assembly GCF_964263255.1). NCBI lineage: Eukaryota > Metazoa > Chordata > Amphibia > Caudata > Salamandridae > Lissotriton > Lissotriton vulgaris. The sequence goes on along the minus strand of NC_141696.1, from coordinate 975,624,537 downwards.
TCCCCAGAGCACAGCAGCACCCTTTTTGTATGAACAGAAAGTGCAGGAGGTGCAGTTGAAATATCAGGGGGATGCCTGGTTACATTATGATGAGGGTTTCAGGGAAAAAAATGCAAACTTGGCCTGTGATCTAATGGGACTGGCAAAACATAGAGGGTTTCTCCACCCACATGTGGCAGCCAGGTAAAATGTAAACTCCAGGGATAGCAGTTTTTGCTCTTATGGGTGTAAGTGAAAAAAGCAACGGTCACGGCGTCAAAGGGAGGAGCAGCAGCGTCTCCACAGCAGGGAATGTCTGCTGGTGATTCAATAAAGGTGATTGCAAATGGGGTACCGGGTGTAGGTTCAAGCACGCCTGTGGGGCATGGAGAGGTAATCACCCCACTACCCACTGCAAGCAGGGCCAGGGTGCAGGTGCGGGTAAAGACAAAACCAGCACAAAGAATTAGGAAAGGGCCCCCTGATTTGGGGGAGCCAGGGGTGAGGGGCAGGGGGCAGCTGCTCCCAACCCCAATTAAAGTCTGCAGACTAGTGCATCTGCTAACCCAGTATCCCAACAGGATGGACAGACAAAGATTAGTGGAGGGCTTCACGCAGGGTTTCAAAATACACTACAAAGAGCCAGAGGAGGCACAGGAGAGCAAGAACATGAAGTCAGTGAGGGAGAACCCTGACATAGCACGGGAAAAGGTAGAAAAGGAAGTTTAGTTGGGGAGGGTAGCGGGCGCTATCAACACCCACCCATTGGTGAACCTGATGGTCTCACCACTTGTAGTAGTACCCAAGAAAGAGGCAGGAAAGTTTAGTCTGATTCACCATCTATCACACCCGCAAGGTGAGTCAGTCAACGATTGGCTGGATCATGGCAATTGCTCAGTAGCTTATGCATCGGTGGACGACACAGTAGACCTGATCAGACAGGAAGGCAAGGGAGCAGCCGCGGCCGGTAGTGGGAGTACCGGCCGGGCGGTGACGTGGGGAGGGGGAGGGGCAGGTTAGGGTGTAGTAATGTATGGATTACAAGGTTTAACAGGTAAGTAAAAATATAAATACATTTAAAAAAATTGTTGCGTGCACTGCATCACCAAATGTGATACAGTGCGCGCAACAAAATTTGTTTTATTTATTTATATGTTTACTTACCTGTTAAACTCCGTAATCCATACATTACTACCCCCCACCCTGCCCCTCCCCCTCCCCACGTCCCTGCCCGGCTGGTACTCCCACTACCGTCCACAGCTGCAAGGGAGCCCTGCTAGCCAAGACAGATATCAAATCGGCTTTCCTCCCTCCTCCTACCGGTACACCCAGACAGCTATCACTTCCTGGGTTTCCAACTGGACGGGAAATATTACAATGACAAATGCCTTCCAATAGGATGCTCAATATCCTGTGCATACTTCGTGGCGTTTAGCAGCTTCTTGGAGTGGGAGCTGGGGAGCTGGTCTCGCAAGGGGGACGAACACACTACCTGGACGATTTCCTGTTTGTAGGCAAGGCAGACACAGGCGATTGCGTCAGACTGCTCCAGAGCTTCACAACCCTGGCCCAGGAGCTAGGGATACCACTGGCGGTGGACAAAACACAGGGCCCAACCACAAAGCTGTTTTTCTTACGTTTCAAACTAGACACCACCGCAGGGAAATGCAAATTGTTTCCCAATAAAGTGGCAGAGCTCAAGGGAATGGTGAATAGGCTGAGGGTGCAGAAGAAAGCTACACTAAGGGAAGTGCAATAATTGATGGGAAAGCTTAACTTCATCTTAAGGGTGATCCCAGCAGTACAGCCTTTTGAAAGAAGGCTGGCATGGCTCACGAGGGGCTTAACACAGAAACACCTCAGGGTTCACTTGACACAAGGGGTTCAGGCCGACCTGGAGCAATGGGCGAATTTCCTGTCGGACTTCAATGGTGACCTGATGTGGCGCGAGCCTTGGGTGACTGCGAACCAGCTTGAGTTATACACTGAAGCAGCAGGGGGCCTAGGCTTTGGGGCTGTCCTGGGGACAGCTTGGACTGGAGGGGCTTGGCCCGAGGCATGGACACAGGCAGGGGTCACAGCGAACATATCAGTACTGGAGCTATTCCCCATAGTGATGGCTCTCTACATCTGGGCAGAGCGGCTAGCTAACAGGCAGATAACCCTGTGGTCCGACAATCATGAAGTAGTACAGGCTATTAATATGGGGTCAGCAAAATGTGCACTTGTGGTCTCCCTGCCGCGCAAATTGGTTCAATGCTAGATGAAAGTAAATATAGCGCTTAGGGCCAGGCACATCCCAGGGATAGGTAACTCACTTACAGATGCCATTTCGTGTTTTCAGTGGGCAAGATTCAGAGACCTCACCGGAACAGAGAACGACAGATGACCACGGTACCAGAGGAAGCATGGGCATGTGTGGAGCTGGAGTAAAACAAGCTGCTGGAGATTGTACTGGCCCCTAACACTATGCAACGTTACCGTAAGTGCTGGGAAAAGTTCGCAGCTGGAACTGGGCTCGCACACAGGCAACTGGTGGGGCAGGAGAAGGCCTTAGGTTTCATAGATTGGGCTTTGAGAACAGGGAAATTGCAATCTTGGGCCCAATCACACCTGAGTGCAGTAGCGTACTTCACGAAGATGGCATCAGGGTAGGACCCTAATAGGAGTTTTCACTGCAGAATAGCACTGAGAGGGTGGGTAGAATGCAGAAGGCGAGCCATGACATGCACAGGTCCATTCACTTCATTTTGTTAAAACAACTGTTAGGGGCCTTAGGATCAATCTGCACATCAAGGAACAAGGCCACACTCTTCAGGGCAGCCTTTGTGCTAGCCTTCTTCGCTGCTTACTGAGTGGGCGAATTGGTAGCCCCAGCTACGAGGGAGGCAGGGACGCCATGCATTCAGCGGCCAGACATGAAGCTTAGGGAGGGCCACATGGACATACTTCTATGAAGGTCTAAGACAGACCAGACAGGCAAAGGGCAGTGGACGCAATTGTACTGCATACAAGATGAAGCGTGTTGCCCAGTCTGCCTATTGAAGCAACACCTGGGTAGCATGAAACTCAGGCAAGGGCTTCTTTTTAGGCACGCAGGGGGGACATTCCTGTGCAGTTTCAAATTCACAGCCATAATGAAGAAGGCTTTAAAGGCCGCAGGGTTCCAACCCAGAGCATACAGATCCCATTCCTTTAGGATCGGGGCCGCAACTATGGATGCGGGGCTGGGCCTGGGTAGCGAGCAGATAAAGGGGATTGGGTGTTGGGCATCAGGTGCATATAAATGGTACATACGCCCGCCCAGAACTAAGACTGTTTATTTCCATCCTCCCTCTTTCCAATGCCTAGGACCAACTACTAGGCGCAAGACGGTGTGGGTCGTGGAGCCCTCCTACGTCAAACGGGCACAGTAGTGGGCGGCAGTTCAGCAAGAATTCAGCAGGATCTGGCAGTGGGACACTGAGGTGGTTTGGATGGGCCGGTCTGGGATGAAATGGGAACAGCTGCTGTCCACGGTGCGTGAAGCAGTTGAGAGGGGTGGGCGACCAGACACTGTAGTAGTCCTCCTGGGCGGCAACAACCTGGCAGCTTTGGGCAGGAGGTCACTGTTAATGAAAATGCAGGGGGGAATGGCTGTCTCTGGCCAAACTAGTGCACCCCGCAGATGTAATTTTTTTCAGAGAAAAAAATGCGGAAATCCTGGAAGGGGCGGTAGACCTAGGGGCGGTGGAAAAATCCAGGCGCAAGCTGAACAACGCCATCACAAAAATAAGTACGGTCAATGGTTGGGGTTTTGTGAGGCATGGATTCATAAACCTGAGGTCACCGGGCTACCACGTGCCGGATGGGGTGCACCTAACATGGGTGGGGATGGATATGTTCCTGCTGAACATAGTGGGTGCACTGGAGACATTGGGTTTCTCGTAGACCGATCACCAAGCGTAGGGGGGGAGGCGAGAAGGGGGGAGCTCCCTCAGATCGGTGAGACCATAGGTAGCGTGGCAGAAATCAACATAAAATCATTAGAAATTAAAAGAAGCAAACGGAAAGCTCATGCAGTGTCCTTGGGATGCCTCACGGCAGGGACAATAATGGAGCGGACAGTGGCTAGTAGCCGCTGTAAGATTAGATGGAAGGCTCCTGCAGGGCCCTTGGGATGTCTCACGGCAGAGGCACAAAAGGAGCAGGAGGCTGAAGTCAGCGCTGGCTGAATGTCTGAGGTGGTTGTAGGGGGTCCTTGGGATGCAACACAGCAGGTACCCAGAAGAGAGGGCGGGTGGGGCTAGGTTGGCACTGAAAGCAAGCGGGACGTGCAGCGGTGGTCCAGGAACAAAGCCCACCAAGTCGGTAACAAGTTGCAGTCTAAACCCCTTCAGCAACAGTGAACATGGTATGGGGGCCATTGTTTTTGGGGGCCCCACCCCCGAAAGGTCAGCTGTCAGAAGAGCAGATGGCAAACAGGCCGGACTAAGACAACAAGGGTTAGGAATATGCAAATGACACAAATGTATATATGTGTGAAATGATAAATGTCAATAAACTGCGACCTTGTTTTGGCACAGAGCAGATTGTCTATGGTGTGTTTTAAGGGTAAAGGGCTGTTTTGAGCAGGAGGGGGCGGTGGAGGCAACTCACCACCTGGGAGGGATTGGAGCTCCGGCCGCAGAAGGCGAAGTCAGACCCAATTGGGGCCCAGGGCCAAACGCTGCCCGGAGGCGGGAAGCCTCTCCCTGCCCCCCGGGGGGCGAAAGCCTGGGAAAATGGGGCGACCACGATTGGTCACCTCCAAGCATATGTGCCCCCCCCGTTCAGGGGAGCAGGCCGCTAGCCATGGGGGGGTTAAGAAGGGGGCAAACAGTCCCGGTTCATTCAACCCCTCGGTGGAGCATCAGAGTAAGAGGAATCCCATACACCCACTCCAAAGATAAGCGGGCGTCTCAGCCGCAAAGGGGGGAAGGGATGCGGCGGAAATCAACATAAAAATATTAGGAATTGAAAGAAGCAAACGGAAAGCTCAAGCAGCGTCCTTGGGATGCGTCACGGCAGTGACACTGGGAGCAAGAGGCTGAAGTCAGCACAGGCTGAACATCTGGGACGCTCGTAGGGGGTCCATGGGATGCCACATGGCAGGGACTCGGAAGAGCTAGCGGGCTGAGGCCAGGTTGGCACTGAAAGCAAGCAGGACGGTGCTTGTGGCCCGGGCAGCGGTGATACAGGAACAAAGCCCACCAAGTCGGTAACAAGTTGCAACCTAACCCCCTTCAGCAAAAGTGAACATGGTATGGGACCAAGGTTTTTGTCTCGTTCCCTAAAGGGCAGCCTTAAGAAGAGCAGATGGCAACCAGAACCGACTAAAATGACATGGGTTAGGAATAGGCATATGGGACAAATGTATATATGTATGAAATGACAAATGTCAATAAACTGCAACCTTGTTTTGACACCAAGCAGATTGTCTATGGTGTGATTTAAGGGTAAGGGGCCGTTTTGAGTGGGAGGGGGCGAGGAGGCAACTCGCCACCTGGGAGGGGTTTGTGCAGAACTTAAGGCCTTCCAGACAGGTCCTCTACATTTCCTAGTCTTCAGTTGCAGTACATCCGATGGATACTCAGTCGCGGCTGCTCCTGCGAATCAACAGTGGGGCGGGGAGGGGGGCAAAGATGGGTGATGGGGAGAAAATAAAAATAAAAAAATTCACTTACCTGCCGGCCGGTCGAGTGGCCGGCCGCCGCTTCTCTTCTGTCCTCTTATTGGTACTTCTATTGGAGCAGGAAGCAGGATAAGCTCCCCTAAGCCAATCGCAATGCTGCAATGCAGCCATGGTGATCAGTCTGAGCGCAGTGGTTTGGTACTCAGATGGGGAATGGAAGCATGGTCATGTTCTCCATAAAGGCTGTAAAGCAGCCTGGATGGAGAACATGCTAAGTATGCATGAATGTTTGGCCGGCCCCAAATGGATGACCAAACATTCATGTGCACTTAGGAGGGTGCCACCACTCCTCTCCCCTGGGCAGCCTTCCACCGCCCACAAAACTGCCCCAGCACAGAAAAATAAAATGATAAGACCATCTCGTCATTATCATTTTATTTTTCCTTTTGTGCCATGCCGAAAATAGGCAGTGGGGAGACACTCCTCCACCATAGCGGAGGAGATGCCCCTGTGGATACTTACAGTAGGTGTTGTTGACTTCTGTTGAATGCTTTGCTGAATCATTGTCTACTTGTAGGTAATATAGAAGGAGGACGAGAGTCTTGTAGAAACAACCAAAAGCATTGCCAAGAGAAATATGGGAACTATTCGCAAGGGCTCCTACAAAGACTCAGGAGATATTCTCACTGATCCTGCAGGATACCAGATCATTGTCATCATCACCATAATGTGATTACTCAGATCAGGAACTCAAAAGCCTAGCGCAAGCTACAAAGCACAAATCTATCTGGAAAAACACATCTTCAAGAGGTGCTGATTTACCTAAGGAAAAAGGCTGGGAATCTGGAAGAAAAAAGCAACTCCACATTGGAGCAGAGATTCTTCTGACGTTTACATGGGACACTAATTGAGGTTTCCCATTGGTTAATCATGCATACAATTCAAAGAGAATGCAAGTGTGACAAAGTAAAACAGGTCTCCCAGCCTGCCACTGCAAATTAAGACTACCATGTACAAAAATCCAGCTGCACTTATGAAATGTATAAACTCTCATACGATGGATAAAATGAATTGTGCTGGTCTTTCTACGCACTTATCTCTTCTACAATGTTTAGCTGTTTTTGCATTTTGTAATTTTGGATAATTTACTTCTCCTGCTTATGTTTTGTTTATAATATTGTTCTCTAATTTTGTCTTACAGATTGACATAATTTGTTTGCTTTTTCTCATGTTTTGTTCTGCTGTGGTGAATAGCCCCTTGACAGATGTGTCCTCGCCATCTGTGTTCTCACCACCCCAAACTCATTCTTGTCATATTTGGAGGTATGACTTTTCAGTCATCAGTTTTTGACATGTACTTTCTTTATAGTATTTCTGTTCCCTTTTCTTTACTCCCCATTTTATTCCCTTCTCTCCCTTCTCCCTCATGATAAATGTTTTACTCTTTTTTTAAACTTTTCTTCCTTTCTATGTTTTCTTATTTCCTCTTGATGATATGTTAGTTTTTTGATTGCCCTCATGTTTTATTTATTTTGTCCTTGCTGTTGCATTCTTAGTAATTACATGGAATGTAAAAGGATCTATTAACTCTGTCAAATGACAGAGTGTTAGCTCACTTGACCAAGTCTGCTCCAGATGTAGTCCTTCTTCAGGAAACTCATCTTACAGAATCTGGAGCTATAACACTCAAAAGTGGCTGGGTAGGGTCTGTGTTAGTGTATCCTACTACTTATAAAAAAAAATTGTTTAATCATTTTGTGTAGCAAGAAATTAGAACTTGTACTGTACTATCTCAAGAAAATGATAGCATTGGCAGATGGATCATTATTAAACTTTAGTCAACATAATCTGTTTAAATGTTTTTAATATGTATGCCGCAAACCAACCTGATTATACTTTTTGGGCCGCAATTGCACAAAAATGCAAACAATATAAGACACTTACTTTATTTTAGGTGGTGATTGTAACCAAGTTATAGATCCGTTTTTGGATCGGCAATCCACGGTCAAATTATTTCCTTATAAAATGTACAAACAATTCAATTCCATCATATCTCATGGTGCCTTTATTGATTCCTGGATACATTCTAATCCCACCTCATGAGACTCCACTTTTTATTCCTCTTCACATTGTACTCTTACAAAATTGGTGTCAAGCGTCTGCTCACGAGGTCCTGTTGTTTTCCTGCTTGATGGCGCTAGCTCCCAACTCCCTCGTGAAACAACCAGTAAGCCAAGAAATATAACACTTGGACCCACTGGTGTATCCACAAGGGAAATGGGAAGTGGATTGAGAGAAACAACACAGGATCTCTTCTCTTGAAGATTTCAGACTTCGGTTTCTCTCTTGAAGTGATCTGGGCTTCTCCTATCAACTCAGATGCTTTTCTAACGCCTTTTTCTATGTGAAGAATTTAGTGCATTTAACACCAGCACTCCATGTTTGTCTTCATAAATACCAATTCAACATTTAGGAGAAAGTGCTTTATTTTGGAGAGCCCATTCGAACACTTCTTGCAAATGATATGGTTTAAATCTAATCTAGAAAAACCAGACACAACTAGATATGAATTAACACAACAAGATATTGATCAAAATACTTTTGCCGGGTTTAAATGTGAATCTAACGAAAACTGATTAGTTGTGTTAATGTCATGCAAAATCTATGAACTGTTTCTTGACCTACCTTTGTCTTAATGTAGACTTTCCTTTAAATGGGGGTCTGAAAAGAGAAAAGCAAGAAACAGCCTGCCTTCTTATTGCTTCAAAACAGGACTCCGATTATGTCCTAACCCAAATATAATTGCAGGTCTAAGATTTCAGCATCAATGATACCTTTGCATATTCAAGGTTCAATAAAAGGTAACAAACAATGTTCACAAAAGATTTTTATATAACATATTCATACAATATAATGTCCGCTTAGTTCCGCTTTTAAATCAGCATTTCTGTTGTTCAAAACTCGATTCTTCTATTGTCTTTACCAATGTTTGTTGCAGTTTAACTGTGTGCTCAAAATCGTTGTTAGTCTTTCTTCACGGTTGCTAGGAAACTAAAAACGCTCTTACTTGTATTTTTGCAGGATCCGGAATGTCGTCAAGAGAAAGCAGACAGGACCGGAAGAAACCTCACCGGTATCTTGAAGGCAGAACCAGAGCTGGGAAGTCCGTCGATGATGACAGGTAAGGAAATGATTTGCGGGATGGGTCCAGGGTTCAGGGGGCCAGGCGAAGATCGTTCAGAAGAGGGAGGAAGGCGGGAGATCACTAGGAGGCTAGGCGGGTTCTCAAATGCAGGGCAGGAAGACTCGTGAAGACGCAGCATCAAGAAGCGAAGCGTCTGAATGAGCGAAGGGTACAGTATTTATAGCTTTTTGACTGGGCGTTGGCTGAATTCCTCACGTGCGGTTCGGAACCGTTTTAACATGTGAATTCTGGGCAGTGATCTTACAGGTGCCAGAAGCGAACTGAACATTCATCAAAATAATCTGCAAGTTTACCAATGATTTCAATAGCAATCAATTCTCATGTGTAGGAATACTAATGAACACACAATGACTATTGAAAACATAACAGATGACTATTGAATACATGACAGAGCTATTGAAATATATAACAGTTATAACAGTTATCTCATGACAATTGGATAATATCTTTCCTTCTAAACCTTTGTCACACTATATACTTCAATCCTTCATTAGTCACATGGGGGCTTATTTACAAACCCCTTGCGCTGCCGATACGTCACTTTTTGTGACACACCAGTGCCACAGTGAAACCTACAGCACACATAGATAGAGGAAAATACATCTCATGATTTTTTTGTGCCGGAAGGTTTCCCTTCCTGCACAAAATCAATCTCCCTGCAATGCAGGCACCCTTACACCATGGTGCAAGGGTGCATGCATTGGCAATTAGCAGCCAATTGTGCACCAGTGCATGGAAGAGCACTGGGATCTGTCATATCGTTGCAGATATGACGCATCCTGTGCTTTGAAAGTGACTCAGTGCAGCGCAGCAATTTGGCTTGTGGCACCGCGCTGAGACACGGTCTCATAAAAAAGGACCTTAGTACTGATCATTTCATGATTGTTACAGATTTGGACTTGGTTCTCCCTCAAAAGGATCTTCTTAGGTCGAGATTTAATATTTTATTGTTAAGAGATCTGATTTTCTCTTCGTCATTTACTTCATTCGCTCCAGAAAAATTCCTGTTTAATGATTCTTCTGCCACTTCACCCCCTTTGGAATGGGACACATATAAAGCAGCAGCTTGTGGCTTAATCATCAATTATGTGTCCAAGAAAAATAAACTACAGAATGAGGAGTATAAATCTGTAATGCCCTCAATTAAGTCATTGGAACAGAATTCCTATTCTTCTAAACTAAATAGTGATCTTCAAAATCTTCTCATAGCCAACTTACATTTTAATACTCTCTTGAATACTGGAGCATCCTTAGTCTTGTTGAAAAGTAATGCTCATTATTATGGAGGATGCAACCAAGTAGGAAAATTATTAGCTATTTTTCTTAAAATGAAGAAACAATAATTGACATCAGACTCATTGCTAACATTGCAAGGAGAATCTAAGAATATCTTAGAAGAATTTGTTAATTGCTATAACACTTTATATACTCTAGAAATTCCAGTGAAACCCACTCATATTGATGATTACCTGCATCAACTTCCACTTCTCATTTAGACTTCGCATCATTGGAGATGAACCGTACTTCCAGTGTGATTTTCCAAGAATTACACTAATTGAAACAAGGGAAAATGACAGGACCACATGGCTTTATGGTTACATTTTGTCCTCATTCCTTAAATATTATTCTTCCTCGATTGTTACACTTGGTTAATTATATGATTAATTCTGCTTTTATAACATTTGGAGAATTAATATTTTATGTAGAGATTATATGTGTTTTTAAAAAATGTAGTCAAGTATAGGAAAACTATTTTAATGTTACTTTTTAATATTCAAATACTGCAGTTGCTGATTTAAATGATGTATGGTAATGTGTGCTTTTATTATTTTCTTGGAAGAAATTGAATAAAGCTTGTTTCATTTGAGTTGAAATGAAATGCACCCATACAAACTCATTTGTAGGTGCTGGTTTTCAGTGGGCGTCCTCTTCTCAGATTAAGTATCAGGGTATTTGGTTTAGAAACTCTGTACCCGATTCTGTTTCTATTAACTTTAAGGAAATATTTACTAAAATTGAAGGTTTACTCTCTTCTTGGAATCCTTTGTGTTTGTCTGGGTGGGACAGGCTGGATTCCATTATTCCATTTGCTCTGTCGTTTCTATGATGCTGGTAAATATTTCCAAAACTATTTTTAAGAAAACAGATGCAATACTTTTGAAATATTTGTGGAAAAATAAGAAAGCAATGGTTTCTCAGACTCTTCTAAAAAAAAATTGGAGCTTAATGGTAGTGTAAATGTTACAAATGTTAGCGTTTGGTTTACATTAGGCTTTTTTGGGGGATTTCCGGTTTAGCTTCACCTTTCTTTCTTTTATGGCTTGATGTTGAAACTGCTCTACTTCACCCATTTTCCTCAGAAGAGATTATCTCATTCTCTTCTAAATCTTCAATGTCTACCTCTCTCTCTTTTTCACCATACTTGTGCCTTGATAGAATCAACTTACACCTCTGCTACACTATCACATTCTATTTTTCCTAACACGCCTATTTAATATACTACACTCGTTAACATTCATAAATGACCTATTTATTGGCGCTCTTGGAGGAAGAAAGGTATTATGTGGATAGCACAGTTATTTGAATATGATGCGTCTATTTCTTTTCCTCGCTTTCAACATTCTTTTCATTGCCCTCAATCCTTTCACTCCCATTTCTCTTTACTTATAAATTCTGTCCTATATGTTTTTTCTCTTTGCAAGATATTTCTCTCTCCATTTCTCATACTTCTGACTTAACTACTCTTCTTCCTTCTTATCCTAAGGCATCCATTATTTACAAATGTATTTTATCCTCCTCTCCTACTTGTACCAAGCCACAAATCTGAACTCATTTCGGAAAGAGGCTTTGGGGTAAATTGGTATATTGCTATTTGGAATAAGATATGGTTCCATATTTAAAGGTTTCTCAAACTGAAAATATTAGTCAAACCTTATTTTTTATTTACCACAGAATTTATTTTACTCCCAAAAAATGCTCAACGTTTTCAAAGGATACCTCTTCCCAAGGTTGGTCTTGTAAGTCCTCCAACAGTGATCTTATGCATAAGTTATTTTGGTGCCCCACTACACTTTCCTTTTGGCACAACGTCTGGTCATATTTTGCAAAAATATTTAAAATACAACATTGTTTTTAGCATTCTCACTATCTTTTTAGGGGCATTAACTAATGAGTTTTCCCATACCTACCCTACCTGTAAATTACTAGATATTTACTTTGCCATCACCTTTCAATAGATTGCTTTTAATTGGAAATGTTCATCAAAACTATCATATAAGTTGTGGTGGGAATGCATTTGTTCCTATCATAAACTAGATATTACATTATATGGCTCAATACTCTACTTTTCCTAATGTTCACTTGTTGTGGTTACCTTTGACTTATTTCACATTGCTAAAAATTGTATGTCATCTACGGTTTTTAAAATATTAGAAAAATTCCAACCACTATGAATATTTATCTCTCTGTTGTTCATTATTTATACAAGTTATTGTATTTATTCATTCAAATAGTATAATACAATTAGGTTATTTTGTTAGTTTATCATATATGAGGATTATTTGTTTTTATACAAGTAATATTTCTACTGTATCTTTCCTTTCCTCCTCCCCTCCCTTCTTTCTCCTTAAAGTTATAAAATATTTTTTTTGTTTAAACTGACTCTTTTTCCATTGTACTAGATTTATTCATTGCCTCACTTTATTATTCTTTTATGTCATATTGTTATTTCAATTAAGTCTTTTTACACTCAAATTACAAATCTATATATCCAGAACCCTCCAGTTGGTTTTGTCAATATGGCAACTAAAAATGTATAAAAATAAGCTATATTTTTTCAAATGGGTGCCCGATTTTTATTGTGTTGTGTGACTTTCTTATTTCAGTGTTTTGGTACTTCTAAATGCCATACACTTGTTTCTTCGTTTACACCTGACTGCTGGAAGCTGCAGCTATCGAGAAATGAGTTAAAGTTTAGAAACTCAGCCTGGTTGGACCAGTTGCGGCTCGCAGAGGGTGTGCTGCAGGGCATTGAGGCGGGGGAGGGGCAGGGTGAGGATAGTAAAACAGACATATGATGTAACGGAGGAACTTAAGAATTACTTTCCTTCATTCCATCATATGTCTGAGTTTACTGCCCCCCACCCTGCCCATCCCCCGCCCCACCACCCACAGCACGCCCTATGCAAGCCGCCACTGGGCTGGACTCAACTCAGCATAGTGAAGGGATTACACAGTGATACACCACTTTCCTCACAGTGCAGGAATAGAAACACATCCATTGCCTATTGATTCTATAGTAATTAACTTGGCAGAAAAGGGAAGAGTGATGGTGCAGTATGCAACATGACTATATTAGTCAGTTAGAAAGTGAGTAGAACAGTGAAAAAGACAAATGCAGAGATTGAGCTGGACACACAAACAGTCCTACAACTGACAATATGTATTCCAGTCCCTAGTAACGGATTTCACAGAAATTGCTACTGGTGAGAAGATGTTGCTGGCTTATAGTGGCTGTAAAGATTAAAGTAAAATTCCATTAAAATGTAACTTTGTATCATCTCTGGCTTTTGGAGCCTTCATTGCAGTTAGAGGACAGATTTGGATGCCACACTGAAAAGCAGATTACCCTACTCAAGAAACCTTTCTTAGGTCAGCATGTCTATGAAGCCCAGTTGAAAAGAAGTCAGACTAAAGTGGTTGAAAGATAGGAAACACGCTTTATTTTTTAATGAAAATTTTCAGATAGATCTACAAAGGCATCATTTATCACTCCAGACTGAAAGACAGCTTTTCTGTTATCCACATTTGTTAATTATTGAATATTTTCAGGATGAGAGTGATACCAGAGGGGGAATCCTAAGGCAGGGGAGCCTCATCTCTAACCAAGTCAATGCATGTCTGACAATACCGGAATGAATGATCAGGACAGGGTCCTTGTAAGAGGTAGGATAGCAAATCTAAAAGAAAACTTATTCTGACATTGGCTATTAAGATTCATGGCATAGCCCTAACACATCTAATTCAACTCATTACCCCAGGAAGCAATAGTGATGCAGACACCGTTCCCAAGACAACTGTGGAAGCATTTCAGAAAAAGGCAGCACTAGTCTTGAAAATGACCATGGAAATAGGGGAGATGTTAAAGTCTACAATCGAAGTTCATTGACTTCAAATTTGATATTAGGGTTTCAAAAATGATTTTATAATTTGACCAACATAATTAAGTGATTCTGGGAAAATCACTTTAAGACCCTGTGTCAATACAGTAAATATGTGACACATAATCTGGAAATGCCTGATTTAAAGACAAACTATACAGTGTGCTGTTTATTATGGTCCCAATAGCATGATACCATCCTATCTCAAAATATTCCTGTTTCTGCAATCTGTTTCAGTCAAAGTCTGCAAATGCAACACGGTTTTATGTACAACACCCTATATCTGAGGTATTCCTGCTGCAAAAAAATAATGATCTTCGGAAAAGCAATCCATTGACTCTTAAAGGTTGAACTAAACTACACTTTTAAAAAGAGCCGAAATGTCAGGAGAAAATGTTATTTTTGATCCATTTCCTTGTGGAAGTAATTGTTAAGGAGGATTCTGTATCAAAAGAATCTGAACTACTGCATTCAAACAATTAATCAAAAATGGGCATATTGCAAAAATGTTCCTACTGGTGATACTCTAGATGAGTTCCTTGACTCTCTGAATCTTTAAGACACATACTTCTGCATGTCAGTCTGCAAGCAGGAGAAGACATTTCCCCCAGTTTGTGGGTTAGCAACATGATTCTGTCCCATTGTCCCACCACTTCACTTCCGAGTGAGAAGGGGTCCAAAAAAGCCTTCTTTCAAGTGTGACTCTGATTCCAGCGGTCATTTGAGATCTGTGTAAGTGGTTAACATATTATGTTGTTACTTAAACCCATTTCCTATGTCTTGTAGGGTTTAATACCTGTGCTTAATTATTATACAATACCAATTGATTGATACTTTATTCAATATTGTCATATCATAAAAGTACACTGATTCATAAAAACATTGGAGCTAAAAATGTACATTTCATGTTAAAAAATTGCTAAAAATACTATATACATTTAGAAAATAATACAGAACAAAATTGCATGACAATACTAAGTATAGCAATATTAAAAATATTACTAGTTAATGACCGTATCCAGAGGGTCTAAGTTTTAATAGCATTATACATCCTCATGCGAATGAGCCAAGCACTTGATAAATATTTTGCCACACCGCACACAATAAAGAGGGGGGACGTGTTAGTTGTAATAATGCAGAGGGCAACCCGGAAATCTCTAACCCCCAGCTCCCTACAAACTGGTCTCAGCCATCTATGTCTTGCCCTCTTATAAGCTTTACAGCCAAACAGAAAGTGTGGAAGGGATTCTGTTTTGCAGGGACAACAAGGGCATGCACCGTTTGGGGCCCTTGAGCCTCTCCAACCTTTAATGAAATTGTTAAGTGGTAAAATTTCATACCTCATCTTTAAAAAGATCACTCTATCTCTAGGTGTTCTGATGAGATCTAGAAAGGGTTCCAACTTCCTAATTGGTTTGTGTTCTATGAACTGCATGGTTAAAGTGCCCCAGCTTGGGTTCCTCTGTTCTTCTGCCTTCACCCACTCCCAATACATTTTCTTTATTGCTTGTTTTGGAGGTGGGGACTGGGAGGTCCAGGATTCAGTCAGACCCAACTTCAAAACCATCTGTTTAAGTTTATTTACCCAGTGTATTTTACTACCGGTGTTCAGTGCAATCATTTCATCCAACACCAGGGCATAGTTTGCTAGCTCTGAGGTCCTCCTTAGGCGCACCCAGAACAGTAATGGGCGCAAATGAACTACATCTGAGATAGAGCGTTTGCCCTTATCCAGATACAGTGGTTTCAGCGGGATGTAGGTCGGTAGGGCAACTAACTCCTTTATGAATTTGTTCTCAGCTCTGACCAAGTCCTGGACATTTTCTCCACCCCATAATTCTGCCCCATATGTCGCAGAAGGCAGTGCCCTTCCTTCATACACAGAAAGAGCCGGGCAATAGGTCTGCTAACTGACAATCGCTGGCTCCTTGAGATGGCACCCAAGACTCTCTTGAGGTTTAGTAACATCTTGGCTATATGGGAATCCCACCTCATTTTACTATTGCTCCTGATTCCCAGATAGTCAAATTCCTCCACCACCTCGAGAGGGGATCCATTAAGGGTAATCTGAAGTTTCCTTCCCTTTTTGGGAGGGGTAACACCATCAACTTTGTCTTAGTCGTGTTGATAGTGAGTCCACGTCCGTGGCAATACAGGCTGAATTTGTCCAACAATTTTTGCAGGCCCGTTGGAGTTTTGGCCAACAATAAGGTATCGTCCACGAAGAGGAGGGTAGATGTTTTCTCCCCGGCCAAGACCGGGGCATCAGCACTGTCCTCCCTCAAATGGTCTACAACCCCATTAACAAAGAGAGAGAACAGCGTCGGGGCCATCACACAGCCCTGTCGTACACCCCTATTCACGGTCACCCTCCCTGTTAGCTGCCCCTGGCTCCCCCACCTAATCCTAGCATAACTATCCTCATGGAGCTTAACTATCAGTTCCAGAAGATAGCGTGGGAACCCCATTTCCAGTAAGACCCTCTAGAGTTTTTCGCGGGGTACTAGGTCAAACGCACTTTTAAGGTCTACAAAGGCCAGGTAGAGATTCCCCTTCATAACGTTGACTGTTTTCCAATAGATTGCCCAAAACCTGAAGACCTGATCCATTGTCCCCACATTTTTGGGAAATCCTGCCTGGAAGTGGGAGAGTATGTTCCCCTCCTCTATCCATCTGTCTATTATGTTCACAATCACCCGGCCAACTACTTTCTGCATGGCATCGATTAAACTAATCGGCCTGTAGTTGGCGGGGTCCTCCCTATCACCTTTCTTGTGAATTGTGACAACTTCTGCTCCCTTTCAGGAGTCGGGGACAGGGTGACCACCAAGGATTAAGTACATCAATGGGGCAATAAAGTTAGACCACAACTTAGGTTCATGTAAATACAAATCACCTGGTATCCCATCCTGGACAGCCGCTTTTGCAGGGGTTATATTCCTTATAGCTACAACTACTTCCTGGGCTGTGAAGGGCTCAGTGGATATAGTCCCATTGTTACTTGGGTAA
Source organism: Lissotriton vulgaris (assembly GCF_964263255.1). NCBI lineage: Eukaryota > Metazoa > Chordata > Amphibia > Caudata > Salamandridae > Lissotriton > Lissotriton vulgaris. Next base: position 975,607,532 of record NC_141696.1, on the reverse strand, counting down.
GTTTGTCCCCACCAAGATGGAACCACTTCTTCCTCACAATAATCCAGATTAGAAAAGTGTGTGTGCCATTGTTGTTCAGTTATGTGTTTGGCAAGGGGGTCCACTCCTCTTCTGTCTAACTTATTTATCATAGTCCAGAATAGTATTGTATTTTTGGAACTTGCTGCCACCTTTAGTTCCTGCCCGTACTCCTCCTCCCAATCCCTCTTAGCCTTTTGTTCTCTTCCTACGTCTGCTGCTGCATGCCCGCCCGTGAGCAAGGAGCATAAGGAGCTCCGAAACGCGTTGGGGCTTAATGAAATATCCAGCGCTGTGTCCTGTTGTGCCTCAATAAAGGACTTAACCGTGGTGGCTGAGTTCGCCTTTCATTGCGTGCACCTCCAACTAGGGCAGCGTAATGGAAAAATTTCACTCATACAAAACCATTGAAATTCCTCAGTTATAGTTAGTTGTACTAACTGTAACTCTCGCGTCCGCAGTCCACTGGTGATGATGTCACATATTACATCATTCATGACATGGTCAGTGACTACCTCAGAGGCAGCGCAAGACATGACAACGGACCTTTCCAAAATAATGTATCCCCTCAACAGTACACTAGCTCAATCTACAGAGATGTGGCAACCAAGTATGTAAAAGGGAAAGAACTCAAACATTAACAATAATGTACACAACCCTAAGACTACCAGTGAAATACACAATCCACTATACAAACCAAAAACTTTTCAGTGTGTGGATATACCATTGATATGTGTAGTGTACTGAATAGTGAACACAACCATATTATCTCAGACACTGGGGAATATTTTGGTCATGTAGCTGTGTTCACTACCCCCCCTTTGAAACAGAAGCGGAGTGGGCTAGTCCAACGTAAATAACATCAACGTAAGACTATAAATAATTAAGCTACACCTTGGGCGTGGTTCACTTCTGCAAAGAGATGAGACTGCAACGCATGGAAGGTCTGCACCCTTCCACGTGGCTGCCGCCATGACTGCGTGCCTCCTCGATACAGGTCCTTTGCGACCTCAAGGCAACAGCACCTCAGACTTATGTCTGCATCGACTACTGCCTTCAATCTACTCTGCAGTCAGTAGAATTGACAACTTGATACCAGTTGTGCATCAGCACTACAGAAAACATTGAATTCAGTCTTGATTTATTTAAAGCAGAGACAATTGTACTATGTCCTCAGATTTTGTTAAAGTTTTAACAGTAGGAAATTCAGCCTTCATTTTTTTAATGCAGAGACAATTACGGACAGCATTTAAGTTATCCTTGGTTTATGTAAGGCAGAAGCAATTTTGTTAATGAATGCCACAAAAAACATTCCTCAATGTCTGTACTAAGTACTGCCTTCAAATGTACTCTGCGATCAATAGAGTTCACCACTTGATACCAGAAGCGGATATGCACTACAGACAACATTGAATTCATTCTCGATTTATTTAAGGCAGAGACAATTCTACTGTGTTGTCAGATTTTGTTAACGTATGTGACAAAAAAGCATTTGTCGATGTTTCTGTGGACTACTGCCATAAATGTACTCTGCGGACAGCAGGGTTCATAACTTGAATTCAGCTTTCCATCTACACTACGGACAGTAGGGAATTCAGCCTTGATTTATGTAATGCAGAGACAATTCTAATGTATGTGTTCAGATTTATATTACATAAGTCACAAAAATCATTTGTCGATATCTGTGCTGACAACTGCCTTCGATCTACATTGTGAGTGCTCATGATTCAGGTGGAATGGCGTTTGCACATGAAGCATTCCAATAGCCAAGAGACATTGTACCAGTGCGACCCGCCCGAACTATGAATCATCGCAGGGCGCGCACACGCTGAATTCTTAATGCACCACTAACTCACTGCACCACAAGTCATCTCCACGTGGCCTTGTTAAAGCAGAATTCACTAGGCAAAAAACATTGCTTCCACTGCGGCCTGCCCGTACCACGCATCATAGCAGGTTACGTACACGCTTACTGCCAAAGGTACCAGTAACTCACTGCACCATAATTCATTGCCATGTAGCCGTATTCAGGCAGAATTCAATAGAGAAAAGACATTGGTCCGAATACGGCCCCCCCCTTTACCACTCATTATCACAGGGTACGTACAAGCTCAGCACCAAAGAAACTACTAACTCAGTGCACCATAAATCACAGCAAAGAAGAATGAACAGTTTTATGTCAGCAATGAGACATACTATCACTTTTAAATGGAATTCATGCAGAATTCAATCGACAAAAAATATGACTTCAATTACTGTGCTTCCCCCCGTTCACGCATCGTCGCAGAATACGTGCACGCTAAGCGCCAAAAGTACTACTAACTCAGTGCACCAAAAATCATCGCCACCTGACCCTATTGAGTCAGATGTCTTATTTGGAAGAAAATATATCATAGTTTATGGAGATCTACTGAAACTTACTCCCGTGAAAGGACAACTAATATTTATAAGAAAACTTGATTTTAAAGACTTTACTACCAGTGAGACCTGCTTGGAACACACATCATCGCAGGCTCCACAGAACTTTGTTGCTTCAGGTGTCACTAATTCTGTGCACCACTTATCATCACGGCTACACACACACTAAATTACCAATACTGTACAGCTCTAATCAATGCCACATGGTCGTGGGCTCTTGCTAACCGCTGCCTCCTGCCTACACTGCGGTCATCAGAGCTCACAATTAATTACACTGTTGATTTATTATTTGCAGAAACTAAGTATAACATTTATCAAATCCTGTACAATATCCCTTTACTATGCTTCCTTTAACAACTTCATTTATATCACTTATAGATTTACTTGAATAATAAATTTCACGCTGCAAGTGCAAAGGTACACTTAGTGATAGTCTACACTGTGGAATAGCATAGGTCACAATTTGAACCTCACTTTTTCTTCATTGGAAACCTGAATTTCTTTTTTGGAGACAAAAATGGCTACACCACTGGAAGAATCATCTGATTCTGATCATTATGTTGCTAAAGAATTCATAACCATCGATAGTACTTTTATTTTTCCCCCTCAAAGTACATGCAGTCCAGTATGCAACAGTCAATGCTTTGAGTGCAGCCCGTTCAGACCACGCATCATCGCAGGGTGAGCACACTCTAAACACCAGACGTACCACTAAGTTCAGTACATCATAAATAATCACCACAAAGCTTTATTAAGGCAAAATACTGTAGTAAAAAAACATTATCCCCAGTGCGGCCTATTCGAACCACGCATCATCGCAGGTTAGGTACACGCTCAGTCCCAAAGGTACTACTAACTCAGTGCACCATAATTCATCGCCACATGGCCGTATTCAGGTAGAATTTAACTGATTCTTCATTCATTATTTATAAAGTGCAGTACCAAACAAAGAAACGTCCCTCAAACCTACACAAAATCACCACATGGCCTTATTAGGCCAGAATTCACAAGACAAAAACCATTACTATCAGTACGGCCTGCCCAGACCACACATCATTCAGCAGGGTCCACAGAACCTTGTTGGTTCAGGTACCAGTAACTCAGTGGAAACCAAACTAAGTATGACACCTATCAAACCCTACACAATATCCCTTTAGTATGCTTTCTTCAAAGAAATTTGTATATCACTTATAGATTTAGTTGAATAATAAAATGCATGCTGCATGCATGTTCTATCTTCCACTTCTATCATAATTGCTGATGATGCACTCCACCCTAAGATCTACACTGCGGACAACAGGGTTTACAACTTGAATTCACTTTTGCACCTACACTATAGACAGTAGGAAATTCAACCTTGATTTATTTAATGCAGAGACATTTATACTGTATGTATTCAGATTTTGTTAAAATAAGTGAAAAAAAGCATTGTTCTATAAATGTACTGACTACTAGCTTCGATGTACACTGTGCACAGTAGGGTTCACAACTTGAATTTACCTTTTCATCTACACTACAGACAGCATTTAATTCAGCCTCGATTTATTTAAAGCAGAGAAAAAAATAGTGCTGTTGCACTGCTAGTATGTGCAAGCACCTTCAATCACTGCATTGTGTGAACTATGATAACAAAGAATGTAGAAGATTGCGCCAAAATGTACCTCCACCACCGGAAATACCAAGTACCTCTGGGGTATCACCTTCAACATCGCAATCAGACATATGTCCCAAATTTGGGAAAGTTAGAATGTGCTGTGTCAAGTGGAATAGTTTAATTTGTTATGGGGAGCAATCAGTACATCTAGTTTGCACAGTAATTGATAACCATCGATGCTAGTTTCCCCGCCCCCCTCAAAGTTCATATAGTCCAGTATGCAACAGTGGACCAATCAATCAATAGGAAACTTTATTCAGTTTAGAAATTCAAACCATAAAAGTTACACATCATAAAAACAGTATAAGTGACAGTGCAATGTTAAAAAGATATCCAGAACAGCAAGAAATGGTCAATAAATAATTCTAAAAGTCTAAGGAAAATACTTGTTACAAATCCATATAGTTCCTGGAATTAACAGTTGATTTTAAGAATCCGAATATAGAAAATAAACAGTCCTATTTCAGTAACTGAATATGAATAAGCGAAATAGGTCTGTAACAGTGGGTAGAGCTTCTGTCGCCTTTTATAAAAACAGGAATTATAGTGGAGGTTGCCCAAGACTGAGGGGAACCATACTGTGCAGCCACATTAAATACTGACTCCAGTGTCGGTGCCCAAAAGGAGATGTCTGACTTAAATAGATCGGGGGAATCCCGTCAGGACCAGGTGCTTTTCTCCCAGATAAGACTGTTATTCCTTCCAAAATTTCGCCCCGCTCAAATCTGATTACTGCCTCCTTGGAGGCATGGGCCATCCTTTGATCATAATCAAGCAAACAGTCAAACATGGATTCAAAATGTAAGACCCTCTCTTCCTCTGTTATATGAGAGTCAAGGCCCGCCCCCCTTCCTGCTCAAACAGTGGTTTATTAACCACACCTCAGAACTTCGAGCTATTTCTGAGTGTTCTGGGATCAAGCAACTCCCTACATGCTTCATCCTTCAATGCTCCCTTACGTATAGCAAACACCATCTTATATTCCCTGCGGCAGGTGGAGACATTGGCTTGTATTCTGGGTTTAATTGACAAAACTTTCCTCAACCTCTTGGCTGCTTTAGAGCAGTGCTAGTCAAACCATCTAGGAGCAGCCACAGCTTGCCCTTTTGCTGAGCAGATAGCAGCCTTGCCACCTTATCAGAAATGGACTCAAAAGCTCCTAAAATCACTTTTGGCGATGACCTTTCCTTGATACAGAGAGATAGTTCATCGGCACATACTGTTTTAATCTTGTCATAAAATATTTGTAGGGAGACTTGTGACCATTTTAATCTGCGCATTCCGTAAGTAGGTTGCAGTATACCAAGCTTTGGGGCATCCCCTACTTTTTCTGCTAATGGAACTGTCAATTAGAGCGTTAAGGGGTTGTGGTCGCTAAATTCACTCTCTGTGATGTTACAATTATTCACTAGGGATTGTAAGGAGGAAGAAATTAGAATAAAATCAATAAAGGACCCGTTCCTGTGTCCCTTGAACGTGGGCACAGGGAAAATAGTTTGCTGGTCCTTTATAGCCATTGTGGTCACCAGATCTAATTAATTAATTAAAGCATTTAACAACTCTCCTTTAGTATGTTCAAAATGGAAACCATACATATGAGGGCATCCCATTTCAGAGAGGCCGGACGTTAACGGCTCGCCACAGGGATGTATGTTAACATCACCAGCAACCACTAGGCTGTGTAAGCTTTGGCTCAAGGATTGATTTAAAGTATCTCCCAGAGCAATTATATTGCTGGGTTCTGTTAGCGAAGAAGTTGAGTTATAAAAATTCACAAATCCCCAGTTCATAACCCCCTTCCGAGCCATTAAGGCTAGAACTCCTGGGTGGATAGGCATTACCTGCACTTTACATGCAATGGCCATAGAGATAAAAGTGACCAATCCCCCTTTTGGTCTCCCCCTTAATGAGCATGCAACAGTGAATGATTTCAGTCCAGTCCGCTCAGACCACGCATCATCACAGGGTGAGCACATGATAAACACCAGACGTACCACTAACTCAGTACACCGTAAATAATCGCCATGTGCCCTTGTTAAGGCAAAATTCAATAGTCAAAACACATTTTTACCAGTGTGGTCTGCCTGGACCACGCATCATTGCAGGCTCCACATAAACCGCCCCTACCTCAGTGCACCACAACTCATGAACTCGTTACGATAAAATCTACTGTGTATTATTTCACATACAATGCCACTACCTTTGTACAGCAGAAGACATAAACCGTTTATGATTAAATATCTGTATATGATATCATGATTACTATTCTACATGTTACCAACAACAACGTAATAAAATGGAGTCGAGCACACGTGCCCAAACCCACTTCAACTATCTATCTGTGTCTGTGTATTTATTGTGTTTGTAAAATGCTGCTCCTCTGCTCTACCACATTATATTGTGCTATAAATAGCGTATGCAACCATCTTACCTGTGACAGTAAATGTGGGCTATTCCTCCTTTTACATTTTTTTAAACATATTTTGTAGTGCAAAATCAACCTAAAACTATATCAGCAATTTACTTGAGCACCGTATTTACAATACATTTTCATGCCCCTGTACATTACGTCATTACTCTACAATAACAGGATGTGGACACAACTCTGAGCCTCGAACACTGATTTCCAGCACCAAGATCTACAGTGTACCTGAATAACCACAAATGTATATATATTAGCTGCCCTTCATGTGCCAAAAACTGCAACTGAAACCTTTAGCAGCCCTGTATTACTACAGCTACAACACTCCACTGAATGTACAACAAACATTCATAATCGCAGAAATGCGTTGTGTCCACCATCTTTTATGTGTGCAACTATGAACGAATATAGAGTCAGTGATACCCCGTACCTTCCATGTTGTCCAAGTTTTGGAACTTTACAGATTTAATGACGCATTTGCTTTTAAGACCCGGGTGACGTCAGCACTACAAAGCGTACACCCGAATCATTTGATTTCTCATATAGCTCATGACGGTACCATGCCCATGGCTACAGAATCATGGTTCAGAGCCTCGCACAGCACTGGCATACGTCAGGCCAGCCCGTTCCACTTACACTACCAGGAAAAAACAAAAATGAAACATTGCCCAGATTTCCATTGTAGGGATTTCTTAGTTCCAGGTCTAGTTGTCAGAACGGCACACACACACTCCCTCATGGCTGGTATACACCCACACTAAACCCATCCAGCGCATGCGTCACTACACACGTGACCCTACCAATAAAAAAGACGGGGTGCACGTGCTGTACGCCATTTTAAAGTTGCTCCCATCACAAGCACTGTGATGGCCCATCCTAGTGGTTCGAACGCCTCATGTAGGCCTGAACCCCTCAGCAAAAGGGCCCACCACTACGTGTGTGGCCTCTTTGGTCACTGATTTAGTAGTACCGGAAGGTCTGAGCGGGTGAGAAAACTGCAAGGATGATGGGAGCACGAGTATGTCGTTAGCCATACCGATATCAAGACTCAGCACCATATGTCAAATGTCTCGGTGGCAGAGCGGGACTGCATGATGTAGAAGGTGTCCTGTCCATGAAAAGGTGAGCAGTGAGGCCTGGGTGCGCATCGGAGGGAGTCGATGGGCTGCAGCAGACTGGATACAAAAAAAGACGGAGAGACTTGGACGACTGCAGTCCTATATACTGAATCTTATTCCATTAATATATTTTTTTTCCAATAGCACCAACGTTTTTATAATCGGTCAAATGTCCGGAATATAAACTATGCAAATAGCTGTTTTTAAATCTGAGAAGGAAGGTGTGTGAACGGGCGATGTTATTCAACTCCACATTAAGATAGTAAAAACACCAATCATAACATCTTTCTTTTACTATCTTTTATATGTAAAGCTTCAGGGTGCATTATGTCCGGGCACGTGGTGAAAAACACACCAGTGATAGAAAAGTGAGCCCCGAATATTCTTTTCAGTCACTCTCTCACTTCCTCTCTCCTTTGATAAACAAATAACTCACAATATTAACTTCCTTTTTATCTTACAGGTTGTATTTCACTAATTGGTGTCATCCCCCAAATCACCTACAAAGCTCTACATTTGTGGATTCTGCGATGATGCGTTGCCATCGTAACAACGTCTGGGAAGCCTGCTTCGACACATAGTACACCCTCTTTGAATCACAAGAGAGTATGTAGTGTGCAGCAGCTTCGCTGCGAAGGAATGTACAATTACCTCTGAGCAGTGAGAATAGGTTACAACAGTCTGAGGGGCAGATCTACAAGCCCCTTGTGCCACTTTTGTGTCACTTTTAACACGGGAAAAGTGGCGCAAGGAGCTTGTAAATCTGCCTCTGACTTCCCAAGGAAAACACTCACCTCCGGACTCTGCGAGTCAATGTGGTGCAACAGTCTAAGGTACGCAATATTGAGAACTCACCGCTATGCAGTGGGAGTGCATGGGATATACTACTTTGGAAGAAAAACAGCGCACAGACACCTCCTTACAGTGAAACTTGATGAAATACATTATCATGAGTGTACAAATAAATAAAGCAAAAATATACATGTGCAGTTGTATGTACCATGCTATTACTAACTCTATATACTGTATTTCAGATCGCTAAACTGGAGGGTGCACTATGAACCAGCACGTGCGTGAACACACAACGGAGGCAAAAGGTGAGCTACGAGTATTTTCTCCAGCATTAACTGCTCCATCTATAACTGTCTCTCTCTCACAGTTTTAATGTCATTTTTTCTCTCTTTCTCTCTCTCACTCTCTCTCACATAGTTTTTCTTTCTCTTTTAAAGTTATGGACACTGCTGTCCACTCTGCCGTGTACAACCAAGGCTGAGTTAAAGTTGTGAACTCTGTTGGTCACAGTGTTTGCACAAGGTAAGCAGAGCAGCCTAGATATACAATGACTCCAATTAAATGCAATATAAATAAAAGAGCTTATTTACAAGCCCCTTGCGCCACTTTTGTGTCACTTTAAACATGGGAAAAGAAACAGAAAAGTAGTGCAAGAGTCTTGTAAATAAGTCCTAAAGAATATTGTCCTGCATAATGACTTGATCTCTCACCTAATTCTGTCTCATCCCTGAATCATTTTAAAGACCTGTTGGTCCATAGTGTAAATCAGACGCAGTAGGCACTTCCATACAGACACCTCTTGAACGCGGGCCTATAAGACAGGTGAAATGTATTAGGCACACTGCAGGCATGCAAATAGTGTTACTTTAACTTGTAATGTTTGACCTCATTTAGTCACATCGATCTAATTTTGAACACTTATTTTCATTATTTTTTTTGCGGATTACCTACCCTAATTCTATTGGAGTCCATATCACATTTTGTTTAATTGTTTCTTTAAAGTTATGTTTCTAGTTATTTATTACATTGTTATCTATAAGCTATGTTTCCAGGTATTTATTATTGTTTTAATAAAAGTTAATTAAAAAAAAGAATATACGTCTACTTTTTCTGAAAACATTTCACTATTATTTAGTGTGATAATGATATAGTTAGAAAACATTTAAAAATAGACATGATATTTATAATTTGAAGTATAACACTGAGGCTAACTCTTTACCAGATCTTTACCAGAGTCTATAGCTACGACTAACGGTTCCTATGGAAAAGTTTTAAAACTCCAGCACAGTAATTGTTTCGATTAGCAACATAGTGTGGTAAACTCCAAACCTCTGTGCTCATTTAAGTGTTCCATGAACTGTTACTATGGTAACAGGCAGAAAGCCGTTTGGGGGTAGGGTTAAAAGGTACTGGCTGTACAGAAACCGTTATATTTACCCAGGATCCTCCACATTACAGAAAGGAAAGCAAACTAAAACAGAACACTGTGTACCAGATTTACAACACCCTTGCGCCACTTTCGCGTCACTTTTCTCATCTTAAAAGTGATGCAATAGTAACACAATGAACTTGTAAATCTGCCCCTATGCACATTATGAGCAAAACAAATACACAGCTCATTCAATTCTTTATTGATCACAATTAGACAGTGTTGCTTCACGATTCACAATGAACTTCAATAAATACTTCGTGCCTATTTAAATGAAAGACGAGATTATCGACATTACAACACTTAGTGGCATATTTACAAAGACAGAGTTAAAATTGTTGTCGCTTTAATGCCTGCAAACTACAACAACAACGACGAAAATAGACTTCAAAATCCTTTGTTATCTTACCGTAAGATTTTCTCAACATTGCTGTTTCCTATACAAGACTGAGAGCCACCCCGGGGCAATAAAATAAATGGTTGTGGGGGACTCCAAGGCCCCCCTGCAAAATTAAAAATGTAGGGACTTCAACGACCCCCCTCAAGCCCCGGGAACCACCACCCTGAGGGTTTGTGTATTGTGGGAGGCAGACTGCGTGGCCCTCCGCCTGGAGCCCTCAAGGGCCCTGGGGACCGCCACGCCCCAGGGCCGGCTCCTGCAGTGTCCCGGGGTGCCTACCCCAGGGACACTGCTGTTCGCTATGAGAAGGCGGGAGTCTTGCTGCTCCCGCCCTCCCATAGCAAATTCACTTTGGATTTTGAAAGACACAGCAGTGAAATCTATTCTCACTTTCAAAATCCAAACCAGATTGCTTTTCCACATGCATGTTAGCATCTCCCCATGTGGAAAAGCAATGTCGGCTCCCGAAGGACGCGGGGAGCCGGCGGGACCGTGGGTGCATTGTGGCTCCCCCCATGTTTCCCAACATTTTTTATAAGACCCGGGGGATAGGATCCCCGGGGATATTAGAAATTACTGATAGGGGTTATTTTTTTACGCTAAAATTCAAAGTTGCGCACCCAGCGCAGTGCTCAATGCAGCCCCCAGGTGTGCACGCGCTGGATGCACAACTCATCATCTGTAGGGTGCGCGACTCCAGTGCCTTTGGTGCACAACTTCTACGTGTTTGGGAGCTGGCATTGCTTTTCCACATGGGGAGCAACTAACATGCAGCTCCCCATGTGGAAAAACAATCTGATTCAGATTTCCTTGCTATGGGAGGGCGGGATGGACACCCGGGACACTTCAGTAGCCGGCCCTTCCACAAAAAAAACCAAAAAAAATATAAAACCGTTCAAAAAATACAAAAAAAGTAAAAAAATCTTCAGAAAAATAATTAAACAAATATAAAACAACAAAAATAATTTTAAAAAAAGAACTACCTCCCCTTTCTAAGAAATTGCTAGAATGTTTAGCACTCTGGCAACCTCTATTTCTTTTTATTCGCTTCCTGGTTCGCGCGCCGGTACGCGAACCGGAAGCGAACCAGAAATTTCTTTTTTTTTTTTTAAAAGAAGAGTAAGTGTAAGGGAAGTAAACGGAGAGTAATGTTAAAAGAAAGACAGCTAGAGGGAGTAACACAGAGATACTGTTTAATAGTTCTATTTACCGAAGAAAAGATGTAAGAGGGTATAATCGTGAAAAACAAAATAGATAAGGAAGTGAGTTTCTTAGAGAATGTGAGTGAATGTTCAAATTAAGAAGAAATACAGTAAAGGATGTGGAATGAGAGGTAGGGATAGAACCGGACTAAAAGAACAATCCTGAGGGAAAGTGTTAAGAAAACAGTGAGCGAAAGTTAATAGGAATAAAACAAGATGTATGACAGTGACTAAGGTTAAAACATGTGGAATAACAGAGAGAAAAAACAGAAAGCAGAAAAGAAGAAGTGACAGAAAAGGAATGATTGAAACAGCAAAGAAATGTAAATAACATAGTGTGCTTGAACTACAGATAGAAAGCATAATAAACAAGTAGTGAAAGAGTGATGAGTCAGAGACAGTGAGAGTAATAGAGACGGAGTGAGTGAACAAGAGTGAGGAACTATGAGAACAGAGGGATTGAGAAAAGGAGTGGAAGGAGTAGAGTAAGTAAGTAAAAGAAAAAGGAATGAGGGAAGTAGCAAAGGCAGGAAACTGAGGATTAAAGAAATGAAGCAGTGGAACTAATAAAAGTTAAATGTGAAAGAGATGTAACGGAATGAGTACTAAACACTTACCTTATAATTATCGTTAACTTAGTCACTTGTTATTTTTATACTTTCAATCTGTGAATGAAAGAACAAAAATTTTAAAATTGATAGAAGGTAGTAAAAGATGAGTGAGCATGAGACAAGATGAGTACATATTAAAAATCACAATTCAAAGTACAGAATTAGTTATACATATTAAATGGTTTATTTTTGCTGTTCTCAGAATATTTCAAATTTCACTAAAAACAATGAGTTGAAGGTATTCATCATATAACAGCGGGGAATAAAAAACACAATCAAAATGATTGTGTTTAAAAAACCCATATAATATAACCAATCAGAAATCAGAACTCCTCAAAAGTAACTTACTTTCCATGACGTCAAAGGATGTCCTATGAACAGCTTATACTCTGTTGTGCTGTTATTATTTTCTGCCCGCCACTTTCTGAAAGATAAGCTCCATCGTTTTAAGAAAAATGAGACATACAAAGCAATTTAAAACAGCACACTAAATTACAGCAACACCTAGAATCATTATAATCCAGTTACCTACCCTAAATTCTCACTTCTGAAAACAAGTCAAAAGGCAACATTGCTTCATAGTCAAATAGTAATCAATGCCAAAAGACCAGCCTTTTTTACATTTCAAATAAGCTGTGTAATATCCTGATGTTGTCAAAGGACCATCATGTCATATATTAGCTGCAGTTACAAATGTTCTTCCTGAAATCGACGACTGTGTAGCCAAAACATTTTTAATTAGACTTGACAACTTATTTACATCCGGTTTATATAGTTGGAATTATAAAATGACATTTCACCCATAAGTTTCTATAAATAATGTGGACAACATTGCAGACTTACATTACCTCTACTCCTTCTTTTGAACTGCTGCTTGAATTAGCTTATTAAAACAAACAATTTTCGCTCTGTGCTACACTTATCCACAAGGCTATATAGTGTAGGAGCCATTAGAACCTCTTGAAATTCCTCAGAACAAATCCCGAGATTCCTGCCCTAAAATTTTGGTTGTAAGAACACCAGGTAAGAATTTTTAGGTGAAAAGGCAATCTTTTTTTGAAAGTTAAAACAGAATCATTGCAGAATGACCAGCCGTTTCCAGACTTCAAATAAGTTGTGTAATGTCCTGATGTTGTTGAAGGACCCTCATGATATATAATTGCTACAGTTAGAAAAGTCCTTCCTGATATTGACAACTGAGAAGCCACAAAATTTTTAATTAAAGTTGTCAATTTTGTTCCATCAGGCCTACATCGTTGGAACATTAAAATGACATACTGGCCATATCTTCGTATAAATAATGTGGACAGCATTGCAGACTTACATTGGCTACACTCCATGTTTTGATCGGCTGCTTTTACTAGCTTATTAAAGGATACTGATTTACTGTCTGGCAAAGTTAAATATATAAATCTTTCTGAGTCTACACCAGTAGTACTTGATAACGTACAATTCTCGCAGTCATGCTGCCATTGATAAGAAAGGCCAAACAGATGATCTACATCTACACATTCATCTTGCAATACATTAAGCATATACATTAAAAACTCCTGACAATCTTGCTGAATATTTTGAGAGAATTGTGTTTGACCTGAACATTTGTCTAACAGATTTCGAATTTCAGACACACTTTCTACTCTTGTTCTATCAGCGCTACATTTCTCTAACACAGAATTCAACAAACAGCAAAAACTTTGATCCGAATTGATCACAATCTGTTCTTTTAAAGTTTCTAGAGAAAAGACAACATTAACCACTACATTAGCATAGCAGTTCACACCAGAACTATTTTCAAATTGAAAACCAACAACATCTTCAACAGAATTCATTTTCTTTCTGCTTACAATTTAGGGTTCATCGACCTTTGGTCTTTTTGCTACAACCTCCCTACTATTAGTGATATTTCTTCGTTTCTGGCCTACCACACGTTTCTCAAACAAATGATATTGAGGCAAATGTGGCGCATACTCTCTTCTTAACCTATTGTATTCCATAACACAATCTAGATCCGCACAAATGTTTGTGACATCACACTCAATCAAGTTCAAACTCGATAAAGTTCTGACTCGTGACAATGCTACATAAGCCATACCCTCCTTGAACACAGAACTGCCAATATTCACCAAAGCACTGTCTATACTTAAACCGTGTGATTTATGGATTGTCACCGCATATGCCAAGCAAACAGGAAATTGCTTACGGCGAACATATAAGTCTTTTACAAGCAAAAAACTAGCTGTGCAACGACCAATTAGCTGTACTTCCTCAATGCCATCAAATTTAATTTTTAAAAATTCAATTCCATCTCTATTTCTGTATTTCTCAAAATCAACAACATTACCCATTGATCCATGTACCAGACCTCTTTCAACATGTAAATTCCTTCTCAAAATGATACGGCAATTTAAGCACACATTCAGAGTCTTTTCAAAACCAGCAGTTTTAGATATAGTCTTCTCTAAAGAATCCAATTTAGATTTCAAATTCTCAGACAAAACAATTGTTGCACCCATATGCTCTATTCTGTCAATAGCTTCCAGTTTCACAATCTCTTGGTTTTCTAAATTCAACATTTTGTTGTTGAAGATGGAACATTCTGCAAGAGTTGGCATCAAACATATTCCCGATTTCTTCTCAGTAATTTTATGAAAAATATTCTCTGGCAGACTGTCTTCTTCTGGATACAAATTTGACAGTAATCGTGCATGTAAAGCTTCTTTCCCATGCTCAGTCACTTTCCCGATTCTAACATCTTGTAGAATATTCTTGTAATCTTCATCCTTCGCCTGACGCATATTTTCACGCAGCTCAGCATAATTGAAGTTTAACCATATGTTAACGCTGCCAATGCTCCCTAGGCACTTCCTGGTATCTTCATGCGTAAGCAGTTTAAACACTGGTTGTCCTTTCACTGGTGTCAGCTGCAGAAGATCACCGAAAACAATGATGTGTTTTCCACCAAATAACACATCATACTCTGTTTTAACAACTTCCTGCATTCTCAAATGCACAAAGGCAAGCATGACATTGGAAACCATGCTTACTTCGTCAATGATAAGAAGTTTCATCTTCTTCAGGACTCTAGATACTTCACAACAAGCATCTCCCGATAACTTGTGGTATTGTAATTTGTTATCATGCTCCACTGGCAGCATCAGTAGCCTATGCAAAGTAAATACCTTCAATATTATGTGCTGCCAGTCCAGTTGGAGCGGTGACAACACAAGACAGTGATGACTCAGTTCTTTTCTGCAGATAACATAAAATTGCTTTAATGAGGAAACTTTTTCCAGTTCCTGCTTCTCCACTCACGTACAGTCGGACAGGCTTCAACGATGTACATGAGCACTCTTTCTTCTCATGACTTAATCCATGATCAATTTGGCTGGTAACTTCGTCATATATTTTCCTCTGCTCAACGTTGAGTTGTCTTTCCAAATCTTCTAAGTTAACCACATCCTCCTGAGCATGTGCCATGGCTCTTTCCACTTCAATCATGGCAGTGGCAGCTTCATTTTTGATAACTGGTCCTCCTAATGGATCCTGACTCAATGAAACAGACTCTGACTGTCCTGAGAACTGTCTCTAGCAATCTCGGCTGCTATTGTTGCTTCCTGCTCGATTTCTGCATTCAACATTTCTAGATATTTTGAAAAACAGGACATTCTTTGGACTCCTTGGCTGCATTGAAAGAGTCTTCGTAACAGAGGAAATCTCCAAGCAGTTCCTCTTCTGCACGCCAAAGCTTGAAAAGTTGCAAAAGAGCTAAATAGAAAAACTCTTTTCTTTCTGGAGATTCGCAATCCAATTTTCGATAATTTACCAATAGACATTTTTTATTGCTTGACCAGACATCCCTCACTTCCAATTACAGCATACACTCCTTTATCAATATCTTCTGTGATGTTCCTCTTGAAAATGTAATTTTGTAGAACCTCATACAGACAAACATTCTCCAGTTGACTGCTTCTATTTGGATAATATGTATCCAACATGTTGGTCTTCAAAATATCTGTACTGCTTGGCTCCTTCTCCACCAAATACTCAATTTCCCGTACAGGTTTGAGAACTCGATTACGCGTTAAAGCAAGACCAAGACTTGCCCAAATGATACTCCCAGATTTGGCATAGAGACTTGCTGAAGATAACCGGTCAGAACATTCGTAAGCTCCGATTTCTCGCTGCGACAACATCTTCAGACTGAAACTGTACAACTTCTTACTGAGGCTCTTTTCATGGGAAATGTCCTCCCACATATCCTTGAGTTCTGTCTTTTCTTTTTTTGTGATGTAAGACGTCACATACCGAGCCACAGCCATACAGTTGTCAGCCACAAACTGTATATCCATGTTAGCATTCCACATGGACAAAATCACTGGGTTGTAGTCATTGATGTTCTTGGACTCTTCGTTTCTCTTCAAATTGTATGTATTTTTGGGTGATTTCCTTGTCACATTATGTCGCAGAGAAGACATCAAATTGTTCACTCTTCCTTTAGATATCACCAATCGTGGAAATCCAAAACGACATTTTGTATAGTACTTGTTCTTGTTTCTGAATTTACGACGACAGTACTTTCCACAACGAAGGCTTTGAAACCGTAAAACTTGTTCTCTTAGACTTTTGTCTTCCTTTGTCTTTGGAACAGCACATGTAGAATACTCTTCTATGAAATTCATCACTAAGTCATCCGGATCTGTTCCAAATTTGGGTGCATCTTTGATCCATAGCAGCATATGTATATGAGGAGCACCTCGTGCTTGATACTCCTTTCTCCAGAAGAAATCCAACACCTCTCCAAGAGGTGGATTTTTCTTGTTTGTGATGAAAGACATCATAGCTTCAAATCTATGATTGAAGTACCTGCGTACATTCACTGGATCCAAAGAGCACAGTTCTCCGGGTGTCTTGAATTCAATATTTTCAATGTTTCCATTTGCCTCTCGTAGAAATTCAAGTAAGTCTTCCCAGCCATACTCAGCACAGCTGAGAGTGAGGAACCATGTGGGGGTTCCTAAGTTCCTCAGCATACATTTTAAGTCACCATGATGACGGTACCAATACTCATTAGTACCACGCTGACATGCCATCAGATTAATCAGGTGAGAATCCAAAATACTGTCTTGCACATTGACTTTATCCATAAAGTCCCTTGCTGAGATATTTCGCAGTTGTAGACCACTTTTCAGGATGTGGTTCACTGCATAAGACAGTCCAGACAGATCACTTTCAAACAATAGATGAAACAAATAGGGAATGCATTGACGAAACCTAGGATCTTCTGCATACAATCGTAAAGTCCGGTATTCAGAAGCAGGAATTTGATCAGGTCGCTCATCATATCGTCCTCCTTGACCTGTGGGAAATAACTGTGGAAAACACCGAGCTTCCAAACTTTCCTCCCAAACACTAATGGGACTCCCTTTGGCTTGTTTCATTTGAAACAACTCAATAGCATTCCCCATGACTTCCTTGGAATGCAAAGGATGAACACTATAATGTTCATATATTTCTTCATTTTTAGAGGCTTCTACTTTCTCAATTTGTCCAGCACACAATTCGCTGTCTTCTTCTTCACTTACTTCCTCTTCTGCAACACATACATTCTTGTAGTACTCATTGTTTTTTATCAAATACAATGTTGCCTTTTTGACTTTCCTAACATCCACTAAATCTTGCCAGATTTTCTTACTCTTTGTCGGAACACCATTAACTAGGATAACCAGAGGTTCCTCTTCCACTTTCTCTACTCCAATTGTATTAATGTTTTTCTTCAAATCTAAAGGCAAATAAACAACTCTTCCCTTTAATCCTCTCTGTAAATCTGATGGAGGCAATTTCCCTGTCTTTGGCTCCATTCGTACAATAGCCTGAAAGGGATGCACACTTTGAATCAAAATAGATTCATAAGTATTTAAACAATAAGTACACATACGTTGGTCCGATCCCAAATCAAAACAATTTTCTACCATCAAGTATGTAGCAAAATCCTTCCATTCACTATTGTTTTCCATTTCACTTTTTGCATATAAATCCACTAACTTAGTCTGATTCTAATAATAAGTCCGTCGACAACACACACAAGTGAAATTAGGCCTCTCACTTGGTTTCACCTGAAAGATCGAAATTTCCTTGTGAAACTTATCTATATTAGAAATCTGTACACTCTCTTTCACATTACCTTCTTCTACTGGGTCAATTTCAACATTGTTCTCTTTACTAGTAAAGTAACAGAACTCAATTTCTTCACAAATATTCTTCACATGTAGTTCTGAACCATGCAAAAGAGCACTGCTCAATTGTTTAAGCATGATTGCTGGACTCTTAGCATAATACAACATTCTCACTAATTTCCTCACTTTATTATGATGCACTGCAAGCATCCTGAAATGATGAAAAACACTCTGGCATACTCTTCTGGAAAGACAAGCCAGTGAATGCCCATGCAAACCTGTTACTTCTCTCACTCTGCAAGGATCTAATTCTTGCAACAACTTCATTTTCTGTTTTAAACTTTTCTTATTAAATGTACGAACAAAATCACAAAGCAAATTGATAGAATCCTGTCGCACACTACAAATACTACTACATTTCCAGGTGTAGACTGGTCCCTTAGGACGTCTTCCTAAAACCTCATCACCTAACACCTCTTCTGCATCTGCAGACACAAGTTTTTCTTTTTCAACCGGACAACCATCTTTTACCTCATATGCTCGACCACTGGTGTCAACTGCATGCACCAAATCATTATCCTGAAAGTAACTCTCCTCATTGAAAAATGCCTCACAACTTGAACTATGCTTCCATTCTCCTGAGAAAACTTCACAAAATTACTGCAATTAACTACTCTCTTCCATCTACTATTTGATTTGAAATCAGAAATTACCTTGTTTAGTTTCCTAATTCTATTGATTACCAAAATAAATAACTTTCGCTTAATTTCGAAAGCCTGATCAATAATTTTCTCTACATTTTTCTTTTTCTTATAAAATGTCACTTTCTGTTGGCCTTTCTTAAAATTTTTTAACAAATTGACAATTATCCTGTTTTGGAACATTCGCCTACGAATGTCCCTGAATTGATTTTCCCTTCTACTGCCATGCACAGACTTATCTCCTGCTCTAGCAGAAACTTTTTTGACGGGCCTTTCCTTTTCCTTTAAATTGTCTCTCTTCTTATGCACTAAAACATGTTCAATACTGGTATTTTTTTTCTGCAGATTCTTTTTAAAAATGATTTTATTTTCCTACCGGAGCTTTTTTGGCGACTTGATACGATTTAATAGTAGAGGACTGCTGCAAATCTTTACCAAGGTGGAGTGTAAGTCGCTTTGCTTCTTTTTGTTTTCTCTGCCTTGAGGGCATTTTTAAAGTTTTCTAAAGATCTTCAGTTAAATCTGTGGAATTTTTTTTAAAAAATTGATATTAACCACTATTACCAAACAGTAAACCAATAACAGTAGGCAAACAATTAACACACTAGTTGTCAATTCTATCTACAGTAATTTAACAACATAGGCAAAGGGGGCGTATTTACAAGGCACTTGCACCATGGGGGAAGTGAGTTAAAATTCCATGAACACATAGGGTCGTATTTACAAGGCCCTTGCACCAGGGGAAAGTGACTTAAAATTGCCAAGCAGACATGAGGGCGTATTTACCACACCCATGCACCAGAGGGAAGTGAGTTGAAATTGCCAAGCACACATGAGAGCGTATTTACAAGACCATTGCACCAGGAGGAAGTGACTTGAAATGGCCAAGCACACATGAGGGTGTATTTACAGACCCTTGCACCAGGGGGAAGTGACTTAAAATTACCAAGCAGACATGAGGGCATATTTACCACAGAAGAATGAGTCGGGCTGGCGCACAGCGGTTTTCATGTGAGGTTATTCCTAAGTGTTAAGGTGCTATACAAGTGATGTCAGGCGTCCCTCAACATCATAATTAACAGTCCATGGTGTGGGGTCAGTGGGTCACTGGTCCCATCCTTGTATGCACACTGCAGTTCCTCTATGTATAATAGAGGTTTCAAAAAAGTTTCAAACAATGATTGCGGTTGACTTTTTATTCATAAGTTTCCTTATTGTAAATCATTAGTTTTCTTCATTATTCATTTTTGTTTTGCGTAACATGATACCATCCTTTAAATACATCCAATGCATTTCGGGGTTGTCATACACCCCTTCATCAGGGAAAGGACACTGTAAACAGAAAACATTCGAATCATAAATAATATCTGTGTAAGTCGTGGGTTCAGACTACATAGGCGCATGTACAATTATGGTCATGTTAAGTTGGGGGTGGGGGGAGTGAGGATAATTAATGAGGTACACCCGTCAATGTTCCAGTTGATCCCATGTGTAAGGGAATAGTGTACAAGTTCAGCGGTGATATGCTTACGTGTCTTATTCACTGGGTTTACATGTGTTCCTGTGGATAAAAATCTATGGAGGTACGTAAGTACCCGTATAACGGTACATCGGGTTTAGCGCTATTGGCGTGGTTCGTGGTGTGTTGCGGGCTCAGACTGACCTGTTGTTGATTAATAGGGTCCTCCTTTCTTGAACGCTGGTTCTGGCGGAACGCCATAGACCGCGTTTCGAGTGCTTAAGGGAGCGCGGTCACGTGGGTTAACTAGAGGGAGTGTTCCTATCGGTTTAAAGCAACAGTGTGTGGTGGTCATGTGAGCGGAAACTAGTAGCGAGCCCAGTGCAGTTTGGGCAATGTAGTTATGTTATAGTGAATAGGTGGGGTGAGGTTAGCGTATTTGATAAGAGCGAGTGTATACTGCCCATTGTGTGCGATGAGTCCGAGTGGAGATGTGGGGTGCTGGGCCATTAAACCTACTAATGCTAAAAGAAGCATGATGAAAGCAAACAGTAAACAAGAGAAAATAAATTAAAGTAAAGCAAAAAGTAAGCAAAAGATAAACAAGTAATCCTTAGATCGTTCAGGAGTCACTGACTCAGTCCATGAGCAACTTTACAAGTAGCAAGAGAGTTCAATCCTTTCATTAAGCCCCTGTGGCTTCTGGGTCGACAATTTTTGGATCCATTCATTTTCTCTTTGGAGCAAGAATTTGGTATTGTCTCTGCCCTCCTGTTTGGGGATGGTTTCCAGTATCGTGAATTTCAGTTGAGAGATATTGTGTTTCTCTTCGTTGAAATGTACTGCTAGTGTTGACTTGGTACTTTTTAAACGGATGTTAGATTTATGTTCTGTGAGCCTGGTCTTGATTTTGCGTTCTGTCTTTCCGATGTAAAGTTTTCCACACGGGCATTTTAAAGCATAGATGACATTACTGGTGTCGCATGTGGCGTTGACGTGGAGCTTGATCTTGTTGCCCTTCATTGGGTGATTGATTGTATTGCCTCGAATGATAGAGTTACAGTTCCCACAGTTAAAGCATGGTTTGGTTCCTGAGTAATTGGTTGGTTTGGTAGGTTTGTGTCGCACTAGTTCACCCAGGTTGCGTGATCTGGTATATGCAAATAATGGGGGTTCCTGAAAGATCTGGTTGAAATCTGGTTCCAAGTTCAGAAGTGGCCAGTGTTGGTGGATAATCTTTTTGAATTTGTTGGTGGTGGTAGAAAACTTGGAGACGACCACTAGGCGTGTCTGTTGTTTTTTGGCACTAGGTTGTAGGAGTTTCTGTCTGTCTATATTATTGATCCTCTGTATGGAATCTTCAATGATATTTTCAGGGTACCCTCTTTTGCGAAATTTGCAGGCAATTTCTTTGATCCTTTGTGTGGCGTTTTGAGGATTTGATGTGATTCGTTTGGCTCGTGCCATTTGTGAGAAAGGTAGATGTGTTTTCAAATTGGATTCGTGGAAACTGCTGTAGTGTAGCATGTTATTTCTATCGGTGGGCTTGGTGTAAAGATCTGTTTCAATTACTTGTCCATTGATCGAAACTTTGACATCAAGAAAGTTAACACTCACTTTTGAAATTTCCCAGGTTAATTGTATTCTTTGATCGATGTTATTAAATTCCAACAATCTGTTTTGTAGTTCTTCTTGTGTACTTTTCCAGACGATGAAAATATCGTCTATATATCTTGTGAAGAGCATGAGGTGATCCGTCCATTGTTTGTTGTTGAGTATATGGTTTTCTTCAAAATGTTCCATAAAGATGTTCGCATACGCGGGAGCCGCTGAATTACCCATAGCCATTCCCACGAGTTGCTGGTACCATGTATCTTGATGTTTAAAATAACTTTGGTATGGCGTAAATAGCATAAGTTCCATCAGGAACGTTTGAAAGGGTCTTTCCGTGTCAGATTTAAGGAGGGACTGTTCTATTGCTTCAATCCCCAAGGAGTGGGGTATCGACGTGTAAAGGGAGCGTACATCTGCTGTACATAGGATTAGTTCCTGGTTGGTTTCTGGTTTGAGATTCCTTAATTTCGAGATGAAGTGCGTGGTGTCTTTGGTATATGTATTCATCGTTTGCACCATTGGTTGGAGATATTTGTCCAGCAGTTGCCCGATGGGCTCTTGTAGACTCCCGCATGTAGAGACAATTGGTCTCATGGGGGGGTCCCTTAGGTTCTTGTGGATCTTGGGGACCATTCTTAAAATCGGACTTCTGGGATTAGATTTGGTGAGGAAGTTCAATGCGAAAACCAAGAACTTCCTCACCAAATCTAATCCCAGAAGTCCGATTTTAAGAATGGTCCCCAAGATCCACAAGAACCTAAGGGACCCCCCCATGAGACCAATTGTCTCTACATGCGGGAGTCTACAAGAGCCCATCGGGCAACTGCTGGACAAATATCTCCAACCAATGGTGCAAACGATGAATACATATACCAAAGACACCACGCACTTCATCTCGAAATTAAGGAATCTCAAACCAGAAACCAACCAGGAACTAATCCTATGTACAGCAGATGTACGCTCCCTTTACACGTCGATACCCCACTCCTTGGGGATTGAAGCAATAGAACAGTCCCTCCTTAAATCTGACACGGAAAGACCCTTTCAAACGTTCCTGATGGAACTTATGCTATTTACGCTATACCAAAGTTATTTTAAACATCAAGATACATGGTACCAGCAACTCGTGGGAATGGCTATGGGTAATTCAGCGGCTCCCGCGTATGCGAACATCTTTATGGAACATTTTGAAGAAAACCATATACTCAACAACAAACAATGGACGGATCACCTCATGCTCTTCACAAGATATATAGACGATATTTTCATCGTCTGGAAAAGTACACAAGAAGAACTACAAAACAGATTGTTGGAATTTAATAACATCGATCAAAGAATACAATTAACCTGGGAAATTTCAAAAGTGAGTGTTAACTTTCTTGATGTCAAAGTTTCGATCAATGGACAAGTAATTGAAACAGATCTTTACACCAAGCCCACCGATAGAAATAACATGCTACACTACAGCAGTTTCCACGAATCCAATTTGAAAACACATCTACCTTTCTCACAAATGGCACGAGCCAAACGAATCACATCAAATCCTCAAAACGCCACACAAAGGATCAAAGAAATTGCCTGCAAATTTCGCAAAAGAGGGTACCCTGAAAATATCATTGAAGATTCCATACAGAGGATCAATAATATAGACAGACAGAAACTCCTACAACCTAGTGCCAAAAAACAACAGACACGCCTAGTGGTCGTCTCCAAGTTTTCTACCACCACCAACAAATTCAAAAAGATTATCCACCAACACTGGCCACTTCTGAACTTGGAACCAGATTCCAACCAGATCTTTCAGGAACCCCCATTATTTGCATATACCAGATCACGCAACCTGGGTGAACTAGTGCGACACAAACCTACCAAACCAACCAATTACTCAGGAACCAAACCATGCTTTAACTGTGGGAACTGTAACTCTATCATTCGAGGCAATACAATCAATCACCCAATGAAGGGCAACAAGATCAAGCTCCACGTCAACGCCACATGCGACACCAGTAATGTCATCTATGCTTTAAAATGCCCGTGTGGAAAACTTTACATCGGAAAGACAGAACGCAAAATCAAGACCAGGCTCACAGAACATAAATCTAACATCCGTTTAAAAAGTACCAAGTCAACACTAGCAGTACATTTCAATGAAGAGAAACACAATATCTCTCAACTGAAATTCACGATACTGGAAACCATCCCCAAACAGGAGGGCAGAGACAATACCAAATTCTTGCTCCAAAGAGAAAATGAATGGATCCAAAATTTGTCGACCCAGAAGCCACAGGGGCTTAATGAAAGGATTGAACTCTCTTGCTACTTGTAAAGTTGCTCATGGACTGAGTCAGTGACTCCTGAACGATCTAAGGATTACTTGTTTATCTTTTGCTTACTTTTTGCTTTACTTTAATTTATTTTCTCTTGTTTACTGTTTGCTTTCATCATGCTTCTTTTAGCATTAGTAGGTTTAATGGCCCAGCACCCCACATCTCCACTCGGACTCATCGCACACAATGGGCAGTATACACTCGCTCTTATCAAATACGCGAACCTCACCCCACCTATTCACTATAACATAACTACATTGCCCAAACTGCACTGGGCTCGCTACTAGTTTCCGCTCACATGACCACCACACACTGTTGCTTTAAACCGATAGGAACACTCCCTCTAGTTAACCCACGTGACCGCGCTCCCTTAAGCACTCGAAACGCGGTCTATGGCGTTCCGCCAGAACCAGCGTTCAAGAAAGGAGGACCCTATTAATCAACAACAGGTCAGTCTGAGCCCGCAACACACCACGAACCACGCCAATAGCGCTAAACCCGATGTACCGTTATACGGGTACTTACGTACCTCCATATATTTTTATCCACAGGAACACATGTAAACCCAGTGAATAAGACACGTAAGCATATCACCGCTGAACTTGTACACTATTCCCTTACACATGGGATCAACTGGAACATTGACGGGTGTACCTCATTAATTATCCTCACTCCCCCCACCCCCAACTTAACATGACCATAATTGTGCATGCGCCTATGTAGTCTGAACCCACGACTTACACAGATATTATTTATGATTCGAATGTTTTCTGTTTACAGTGTCCTTTCCCTGATGAAGGGGTGTATGACAACCCCGAAATGCATTGGATGTATTTAAAGGATGGTATCATGTTACGCAAAACAAAAATGAATAATGAAGAAAACTAATGATTTACAATAAGGAAACTTATGAATAAAAAGTCAACCGCAATCATTGTTTGAAACTTTTTTGAAACCTCTATTATACATAGAGGAACTGCAGTGTGCATACAAGGATGGGACCAGTGACCCACTGACCCCACACCATGGACGGCATATTTACCACACCCATGCACCAGGGGGAAGTGAGGTAAAATTGCCTAGCACACATGAGGGCGTATTTACAAGACCCTTGCACCAGGGGGAAGTGACTTAAAATTACCAAGCACACATGAGGGCGTATTTACAAGGCCCTTGCACCAGCATAAGGTGTGGCTTATCCAGAGGTATGCTGGATTGTCTGGCAGCCATGGTAAAACCAAGAAATATCTAGGAGCAAAAAGGCAGGTCTTGCAGTCACAAAAGTTTGTTTGAGGTGAGGCCTACTCATTGTTGCAGATGAAATTTTGGCTTGTTGAAGAGTACAGAGGACATAATACATGTGCAGGCCAACAGATGAAGTGAGTCATGTCCACTGCACACTTGAACAAAGGCCAGACCTCCTCTGTCTCCCTGGACAGGCCTAAACCTCATCTGCACAATGTGATTAGTAATGTTAGGAAACACAGGTGATGTAATTGAAAAACGTGCAAATATTTTTGCTCATTTCACAATCACATCACCTGTGTTTCCTCAGCTTAGGTATCTCATTGAGTAGATATAGTCTAGCATATCCAAGAGTACGCAGAAGGTGAGGACTGTATGCAGCAGTGCAATGTACATAATTTTCCTCCTTTGACAATTACAGAAGCCTCAGCATATCCATGCCCCCTTAACAGTCCTAAATGTATATCATAATTATCATAGTGACTATGAAACTCTAGCAGTACATATTGTGAAACCTAAATGACTTCAAGAAACGAGTTTTTAAACCGTCTAACAAGCAAATTATTCTCCCATATTCATGTTGGGAAATGAAATATTTATTTAAAAAAGCAGACCCCATGTTATCCTTCTCATAAATGTGAAAAGTATTTCTTTTTTTAAAAAAAACGATTTTCTGGTCATAATTTGAAAACACAGCACAGCTCCTATGTACAAGCACACCCTAGCTGGCTTCCTTATTTTCTCCAAAAAGCATACTAATCTCTTTCTAAATTAAAGGAATCTTTTCTCACCTTAGCACGATTTATGGGAGAAGTACCTTAAAATTGTCTAGCACACATAGGGGCGTATTTACAAGGCACATGCACCAGGGAAAAATGACTTAAATTTGCAAAGCACTCATGAGGGTCTATTTACAAGGACCTTGCACCACCTTTAAAGTCACTTTTAAAATGGGGAAAATGACGTGAATGTGTCTCATAAGCCTTGTAAATATGCCCCCATGTTGACTATGTAACTCTTGCAGAACATATTGTGAAACCTAAATGACTTCAAGAAACGAGTTTTTAAACCAACAAACAAGCAAATTATTCTCCCATATTCATGTTGGGAAGTGAAATATTTATTTAAAAAAGCACACCCCATGTTGTCCTTCTCATAAATGTAAAAAGCATGTCTTTTTGTTAAAAAACGATTTTCTGGTCATAATTTGAAAACACAGCACACCTCCTATGTACAAGCACACCCTGTCAGTACTAATACTCCACATTATCTATAATTATAATTTGTCAAATAAGCAAAATCTTTTTTGAAAATATAATGAAAACACTTGACACAAAACAACATTTAAAATGCACATCTGGCTTCCTTATTTTCTCCATAAACTATACTAGTCTCTATCTAAATTAAATGAATTTTTTCTCACCTTAGCAAATGCTTTTTGAATTTCAAAACAGTCTCAGAAACACACCAATTTTTCTTTAGCAGAGCAAAAGGTATGCACTCCAGAGGCTGCAACCAACAAAGGCACAGAAATGCTGAAATTCATCACACATATCTCTCATGTCACCCAATCAAAACTCTTCCCTCACTTTTTTCAAATCAACACCCTTCCCCCCCCCCTCTGCCCTTTCTGTCCTTTTTCCATAGCAACTACCTCCTGCCAGACCTCTCATGTTTACAAGTTCACACAACAATGTTTCAAATGAACTCATAACTCTCAGTACACCTGCTAATCCCCTGCAATGTATCTTAAAATCATTTTTTCTTAACCATTCAAATTACATGTTTCAAAGAACACATCCATGCACCCTAACTTTCTGTTTTCAGCAATGGAAATCCACCAATCACTGCTACTGAATCATTAGCACTGAAACTCCACAGTTTTCTTTCTTTACAAACTCCTACTGTTTCAACTGCCATTTCATTCCCACACTTCATCTGACTGCAGCAGAACCTCCTCTCACCATGTTTTCTGTCTGGATTGTTGGACATAGTTACATCCACTGGGCTCACAGGTATGCTGATAACAGAAATTTACACAACCTCAATTTACAAAATGTGGAAATCAAATGGATTGGCCAAAGAGGATTGAGATGTCACCAATTGATACCATTGGTGAAAACCTTTTTACATTTGCCAAACCCTGACCTCATAATAGTGCACTGTGGAGGAAATGATTTGGGCACTTTGACTGGGGTAGGTCTGGAAATGCTCTTAAAGGACACCTTTGAGCAATTAATGGCACTTTTTCCTCAAACTGCCTTGGTATATTCCAATATATGCCAAAGACAGAAATGGAGGTGGTCCAGTCAAATTTGTCCACAAATTGAGAAAGCGAGGAAGTATGTAAATAAGTCTGTTTCAGCTTATATGAGAGACCATGGAATGGGCGCCATCTACAACAATAACTTGCATTACTACATGCAAGATATCTACAGAGGAGATGGTGTGCACTTCTCAGATGAGGGAAACAGAGTTTTCATATAAAATTTAAGACTGTGTATTGGTACCTACTTATAAGTACCTAGAACTTACACAGAACCCAAAAGCTCTTTTCAGAGCTACCTTAACTATAATTACTCTTTTAAAATTTCAAATGTACCTTTTTTCACTAATTTTCACTTATGTTCGCTTCCCGGTTCGCTAGTCGGTTCGCGTACCGGCAGCTAACCGCGCGAAAAATGCAATTTTTTTTTGACACATATGAGCCTCCTCAGCTACCCTCAGAAAACCTAGGGGGTCAGGATACGTCTCCCGTGCCCCCTTATACCCATTTCCCACATTGTTATTCCTCCATCTTGTGATTAAATTTGTCCAAAACACAAAATGGCGACCTCCCGTTACGCTACCGGTGAGCTACCCGGTTCGCATACTGGGTAGCGCTTCTACCGCGAAAAATTTCCCCCTTCGTTTTTCTCCACCTCTTGTCTTTCGATCCTACCGAGAGACAAGATGGCGGCCGATCCGGACTGTTTAGAATGTTGACAGACACCGGGGAGCCAATCAGCTTCGCTTCGCGATGTTCCGTTACGCGTCTGGTATGCAAACCGGTGCGCTAACCGGAGCGCTGTTACAGATATATCTGTTTTTTAAAACGTTAATTTCTCAAAATCCACTGGACCACATATATTGAGACATAGCAAAGGCATGTCGGGCAAACTATATCTACAATTTTACCAAGTTTCGTGTAAATCCATTCAGCCGTCCGAGCTAAAAGTGATTCCAACAGCCCTATGGAAAAATGAATGGGAAAAACGCATTTTGGGACCCCCCCTTTTTTCTCGGCCCCCTCTTGACGAAACCCCCCCAAATTTTCAGGGACTGCTCAGCAACATATTGTGCAATGTTTCTGAAAATTCCAGCCAATTCTGACCTCAAACGCCAAAGTTATTCGACATAGAATTTTCAGAAATCCCATAGGAAAAAAATCCTAACTATATATACCTACTGGCGACCGTAGGTAATATATATATATCTATATATATACATAGACATCATCCAGTGACTATTTGTTTCTATATAATGAAGATATGTTTTATATATATATATATATATATGTACTGAAGAATAAATGGTTGTATAAGTGTCTGGATGAAGGATTTAGTAGGTGTGTGACTGACTGTATAAGTGAGTGATTAAATGTGTCTTACTGAATGCATGGGTTAGTGACTGATACAGACATTCACATAGTTTAGGTTGTCAGTTGGTGTGTAAGTGGTTGCATGGGTTTATGAGTAGCTAAATAAGGATCTATATGGGATATTAATTGGTTGTCTGAGTATCTGTATGGGTGCCTGAGTGTCTGTGTGGGTGTAACTGTGCATAGATGTGTGAGTGGATGATTTACTGGGTGTATGTGTTCAAGACTGTATCTGTGAAGGGCTGTATGGCTGGGTGAATATGTGTATTGGTGTGTTGGGGAGTGAATGGATGACTCAGTGGTACACGTGTGAGTAACTGCATATGTGAAAAGCAGTATATGTGAGTGTTGAAGTGTATAAATGACCATATGTGAGAGTGAGTGATTGTGAGAGTGCCTGTATGGATCAGTGTGTGCTTGTATTAGTTATTGTATTAGAGTGTAAGTTTGTGTTAGTTTATGTTTAAATACGTGAGGTGGTATATGTATAACTGTACAGGTGAGTAAATGAAAGTGTGGTTGATTATTTCCATGACTGACTAGGTGTGTAAATAACTCTATGAATGAAAGGCGGTATGTGAGTGTCTTATAGATATGTGAGTGCATATGATAATGCTGTATTGATGGCTGACTGTATGTATGAGTGACTGTATGGGTGAATGAGTGGATGTGTGTGTAGAGCTAGGAATTAGTGAGTGGATATGTACTAACTGGTATTGGTGTGTTCATGGGTTCGAAAATGATAGTCTGTGTTTTAGAGTGGGTGTATCAACTGTTAATATTAGGGTGTGATAAGGTGCATCAGATTTTCACGTGGATGATGTCATCAGTGATGTCATTTGAGATGTCATCAGTGATGTCACTGACCATGTCATGAATGATGTAATATGTGATGTCATTAGCAGTGAATTGCGGGGGCGCGAGTTATAGTTAGCTCAACTAACTATAACAGGGGAATTTATATGGTTTTGGATGAGTAAAATGCCCAACTAACTATAACGTCCCTGAATACTATGGTTTTTTCACTGAATTTCTATGTTTTTTAAAATGCTAATTTCTAACTATAACGTGCCTGAAACCTATAGTTTTTTCAGTGAATTTCAATGGTCGTTTAAATGATAATTTCTAACTATAATGTCCCTGAAACCTATGGTTTTTTTCAGTAAATTTCAAAGGTTTTTTAAATACTAATTTCTAATTATAATGTTCATTAAACCTACTTTTTTTCTCTGTTTTTAAATTATCATCCCATTCTCAACCTGGTCAAAACTGCAAATCTCACCACTTTTCCATGGATACCTTCAGTCAAACAATTGCCACAAACGAGAGCCACAACTTACGCTAATCATATGCAAAGAAGGCGTTCAAGTGGAAAAAATAAAATAAAACACCACTTCCCCATATTTTCAATGACCAGCCAAATCTGCAATGCGTTCCAAAAAGCAGGCGTTAAGCCGAGTTAGCAGTAAGAAATGAACATGAACCATTAACTGGTGTAAGAAGGTCAACTATCTACAGCGTGAATTGGACCCAACTCACAGCCACATCTAAAGACCAACATGTGATAGAGAAACTGATCATGCAGCTCCGACACCCAACAAGGCCACAACACCCAGCACCACCACCACCACAACCCCCCCAGGACCACCCACCTACTACCACCGAGGCAGTGCAAAACAGGGCAACCGACCTTCTCAAAATGCCATGGCCCTTCAGCCACACAATAGCTGGTTGTTGGGAGATTTGGAAACCAAGTATGTGTGAAGGACGCAAGTCACCCATCAAAAATATGCACACAATACCAAGTGTAGCGGTGATGTGCTGCACAGACTTCACTATGCAAAGCACAAACCTCTCCATGTGGACATATAATATTGATACCTGTAGTGTTGTGCTCAGTGGACGCAACTATGTTACCTCAGGCAGTGGGGAAGATCTTGGTCATGTAGCTGTGTTGTCCCCCCTGGAAGCAGAAGCGGAGTGGGCTGGTCCAACATACGCCACTCCAGTGTAGGAGTATGAATAAATAATCTGGATCTCTGGGCGTGGTTCACTTGTGGGAAGGCCAAAGAGTCTGCCAGAGCGGCAGCTTTCACCCTGGCACGTGGCTGCCGCCATGACCGCAGGCCTTCTCAACAAAAGCCCCCTCCGAACCCAGTGGCACAGTACCACAGACTTATGTCTGTACCGACTACTGCCTTCGATCTATACTGCGGAAAGCAGGGCTCACAATTCAGATGCAGTGCCGATTGCAGATGACGCAGTCCAGTAGGCAAGACACGTTGCTCACAGTGCGGCCCGCATGGACCACGCAGGATCACACTCAGCGCACACACTGTGTGCTTCAGATGCCACTAACTCACTGCACCATAAGTCATTGCCACATGGCCTTATCAAGGCAGAATTCATTAGACAAAAGACATTGCTTCCAGTGCGGCCTACCGGGACCACGTATCATCACAGGGTGCGCACATGCTGAGTGCTCCAGGTGCCACTAACTGTGCAGCTCAACTCAACGCCACGTGGCTGTGTGCCCATCCTGACGAGTGCCTCCAGCCTACACTGGGGTTATCACGGTTCACAATTCAAGATTAGTAGCGATGGAAATTGTGTAAGAGACTATAACGGGTTAAGAAGACCAAATGCTCCCAATCTGTGCAGCTCAAGTCAACGTCACATGGTTGTGGGCCTTTGCTGACCGCTGCCTCCGGCCTACACTGTGGAAGACCGGTGACACAGGGTGCCACTGAACCTGCAATACGTAGGCCACTGGGGCCACCAACGTATGCACGTGGCTGTGCATCCTTGCTCACCGCTACCTCTGGCCTACACTGTGGAAGGCCGGCGACACATGCTGCCACTAACCCTCTTCAACACAAGCTAATACCACATGTGGAACTGTGTCCTGAGTCCTAAATGGCAGTAACTCCAAGTCTGTGGCAGCGACCACAGCACCAGACTCCCTTCGATCAGTGATGCATATTTCCATATGCAAGACCAGCGACACGTGATGCCACTAACCCTGCACAACACAAGCTGATCCTACATGTGTAACTGTGTCTTGAGTCCTCAATGACAGTAACCCCAAGTCCGTGGCAGCAACCACAGCACCAGACTCCCTCTGATCAGTGAGGTAAATTTCCATATGCAAGACCGGCGACACGTGGTGCCACTAACCCTCTTTAACACAAGCCGATCCCACATGTGTAAACGTGTCCTGAGTCCTGAATGGCAGTGACCCCAACTTCGTTGCAACAACCACAGAACCAGGCTCCCTTCGATTGGGGAGGGGTGTTTGCATTAGGAAGGCCGGCGACAAGTTGTGCCACTGAACCTGCACTACGCAGGCCGGTGGAGCCACCAACGTATTCACGTGAATGTGGGCCCTTGCTCACCGATACCTCTGGCCTACACTACAGTCAGCAGGCCTCACAATTCACATAGAGTCCAGATTCCACGGGACGCAGTCTAGTAGGCAAGACACATTGCTCCCAGTGCGGCCCGTCTGCACCAAGCATCATCACAGGCTCATACAGTCTCAATGCTTCTGGTGCCACTAACCCTATTTAACACAAGCCGATCCCCCATGTAGAACTGTGTCCTGGGACCTGAATGGCAGTGACTCCAAGTCTATGGCAGCGACCCCAGCACCAGACTCCCTTCGATCAGTGAGGCATATTTCCATATGCAAGACCAGCGACACGTGATGCCACTAACCCTGCACAACACAAGCTGCTCCCACATGTGTAACTGTGTCTTGAGTCCTGCA
This sequence comes from Lissotriton vulgaris, assembly GCF_964263255.1. Lineage (NCBI taxonomy): Eukaryota > Metazoa > Chordata > Amphibia > Caudata > Salamandridae > Lissotriton > Lissotriton vulgaris. The sequence continues at coordinate 975,574,540 of NC_141696.1, read as the reverse complement.
TGACAGTGACCCCAAGTCTGTGGCAGCAACCACAGCACCAGAATCCCTCTGATCAGTGAGGTATATTTCCATATGCAAGACAGGCGACACGTGGTGATACTAAACCTCTTTAACACAAGCCAATCCCACATGTGTAACTGTGTGCTGAGTCCTGAATGGCAGTGACCCCAACTTCATGGCAGTGACCACAGCACCAGACTCCCTTTGATTAGTGAGGGGTATTTGCATATGGAAGGCCGGCAACAAGTGGTGCCACTGAACCTGCACTACGCAGGCTGGTGGAGCTATGCACGTGAATGTTGGTCCTTGCTCACCGCTACTTTTGGCGTACACTACAGTCAGCAGGTCTCACAATTCAGATAGAGTCCCGATTCCACATGACGCAGTCCAGTAGGCAAGACACATTGCTCCCAGTGCGGCCCGTCTGCATCAAGCATCATCACAGGCTCATATAATATAGTCTCAATGCTTCTGGTGCCACTAACCCTATTTAACACAAGCCGATCCCACATGTGTAACTGTGTCCTGAGTTCTGAATGACAGTGACCCCAAGTCCGTGGCAGCGACCACAGCACCAGACTCCCTTTGATCAGTGAGGCATATTTCCAGATGCAAGGCCGGAGACACATAGTCCCACTAACCCTCTTTAACACAGGCCGATCCCACATGTGTAACTGTGTCCTGAGTACTGAATGGCAATGACCCCAACTTTGTGGCAGCGACCACAGCACCAGACTTCCGTCGATCAAAGAGGCATATTTCCATATGCAACTACAGACTCCAGTAGGCAACTAACTATCACAGTCCTAAACCCTACATAATATCCTTTTAGTATCCTTGCATCAAGAAGTTTTTTGATATTAGTTATAGCTTTTCTACAATGACAAAATTCATCTTCATATACAAACCAACACTCAATAGCAGGCTACACTTCGGTCAGTACTGCTCGCAATTCGAAATATAAATGCTAATGTCTAACAAGAAGATTGTATTCAGAAAATACAACACTTCGTCAGAGTATTCTATACTTATTTCATCTTTTCATGATACGCCTACACTGCGCTCAGTAGGGCTCACAATTTATTTCTTGATTCATTAACTACAGAGTCCCCCAGACATGTAACTATCACAGAAATCACATCTATATAATATCCTTTTAGTATCCTTTCTTCTAGAACATTTTTTATATCAGTTATAGCTTTAGTACAATAACCAAATTCATTTTCAAGTGCAAACAAACTCATTAGCAGTCTACATAGACTAGAGGTCTAGAGGTAGTTGCAGTCCCTGGTCCCCTTCCCACTGGCCTCCTTCACTTGGTGTCCCCCCGCTCCCTGTCCCCAAGGTCAAAACCCTTGGTATTTTCCTTAACTCTTCACTTTCCGTTCACTCACAGGTCAATTCGGTTGTTTCCTCCTGCTTTTTCTCCCTCAGAACCATCAGGAAGATCTCTCGTTTTTTCTCTCTACCTGCCCTAAAGATCATAGTGATGGCTATGGTGCTCTCGCGCCTTGACTATGGCAACATCATTTACAATGGCGCACCAGCCTACGCCATTCACCGTCTGCAGCTAGTGCAGAACCAGGCCGCCCGCCTGATTCACGGCCTGCCCAAATTCCACCGAGTTACTCCCTTACTGCAGGCTCTGCACTGGCTGCCGGTGAAAGAGCGAGCCTTGTTTAAGCTTGGCTGTACCACCTTTCAGGCCAAAATGGGCACCGCCCCGGAGTTCATCTGCTCCGCCATCAAGCCCTACACGCCGGGTAGAGAGCTTCGATCCACCCATCAGGCCCTGCTAACTACCCCCCGTTTCAGAAAGAAAAAGGCGGGCGGAACAAAATTTGCAGTTCTCGCTCCTGCGTTCTGGAACTTCCTTCCGACGGAACTCCGCATGACATCCTCTTACATCGAGTTCCGGAAAGGTCTTAAAACCCTGCTCTTCTCCCGAGCCTACAATGTCTAGACTCCCTCGGCTCCTGTGGTCTCCTCGCAATCCAAAAGCGCCAAGAAACCGCGTGGTAGAAGTTCGCTATACAAATGTTTTTAAATTCAAATTAAATTCAAATACATTGCGGGAAGCAGAGTTCGCAATTCGAATTTTCGACCCTTGGTGCCACTAACCCTCTTTAACAGCGGCCACAGCACCGGCCTCCCTTCGATTACTAAGGGGTATTTCCATATGGAAGGCCGGCGACAAGTGGTGCCACTGAACCTGCACTACGCAGGCTTGTGGGGCCACCAACGTATGCACGTTTGCATTTTTTGAAATGTATCACAAAATCGCAAAATAAGGAATCGCTAAAATTTGCGATTCCTTATTTTGCTTAAGCATTTAAGGAATCGCAAATTTTGCGATTCCTTAAATGCGATATATGTGGGTTCTAGAAATTGCGAAATTTGTGATAAGATAACGCAAATTACCACAAACTTGTAGTTGGTGGTAATTTGCGATTTCATTTAATAATGCCCTAGTCTGCATTTGTGAAGGTGGCATGTGACGCACATACATGCCCTATGGGCATGTATGTGCGCCATATGCACACACATGTACATTTCAGGGGTGCAGCAGGGTGTCTTTGAGACACCCCTGCACCCTTGAAATTATTCTCAACTTGCGAATTCGCAAATTGCGATTTGCAAATTAAGAAATATTTCACAATCATTCCTATGGGCCTCCTGGCCCATAGAAATGCATGGGAATTTATTCCTTAATTGCGAATTCGCAAAGTGCGAATTCGCAAATAAGGAAGACTAAGAAATCGCAAAAAAATTGCGATTTTCTACATACATTCAATTTTGCGATTTCTAAATAGTGATTCCTTAAAAATCGCTATTTAGAAATCGCAAAATGGGATTTTGATACATCTACCCTAGGATTCTTCTTTGTCCAACCGCACAGGGACACTTCTGGGTCCAAGAAGCTTGTTGGGGGTATGTTGGTAATGTGGGAAGAGGGTGCGTTACCTACTGATGTGGGAAGTGGCAGGATGAAGAGTTATCTCTCACAGAAAGTACTCTGGTATGTTTTCAGAAATGCCTCAGACAGATGCCAGCTGACGGACTGCATCACAAAATGATTTTTCAATACTTATGTAGTGTGGGTTATGAACAGTTCCTATCTAGGCTCGCCAAGGGACAGCTGCTGCCCCTGGGCTCAACTCACAGAGGGAGAACTATGAGCTGTCCACTCCCAAAGGAACAGCAGCATGGTAGCTCGCAGAGATACAGGCACACTAGCGTACTAGCTTGCAAAGGTAGAGAGCTGCGATACGACGGACTGGCTTCTAACGGCATAGCTGCAAAGTGGTGATATTGGGCAGAGGGAGCGTGAAAGAGTTATCTCGCACAGACAGAGCTCCGCTATATTAAATTGCCCCAGAGACCTTTCTTTTATATTTTCACTCGAAGCAAGAAAGCACGATTTCTGGACCAAGACCTTTCTCCCTGCCAAATTTGGCGTAATTCCGTTCAGCAGTTTGACCTACAGACTTGTCTAAAGTTTCCTATGAAAAATCCATTGAGAAAACCTTTTTTCACACACCCGACATAGCTACCTGTCGCAGGCGTACTCGCTATTGGTGTGCAGGTCAGTGGACTAGTTGTCAACATGTTACGGCCTCTCCCTAAGGGCAGGTTTGCACACACAACACACCCATCCGGCACATGCGCCACAGGCATGTGACTATGCCAATATAATGGATCGATAATGTCACATCCTTTATTGCTGGTGGTGACTGGATGGCGGACGCTCCACAGGTCTGAATCATAAAGAGTCCATGAAGAGTTGCGCAGAGGGTTATTCACACCCTGAGCTGCATGGCCGTCAGGGGCCTACTACCACATGGCGCGGACTTGAGTTGCACACAGTTAGTGCCACCCAAAGCTGATGTGCCTGTCAGGGGAGTGCCATCACTTGGCACAGACTTGAGTTGCATAGGGTTAGTCGCACCCTAGGTTCTATGGCCATCAGCGGCCTACCACCACATGGCGCTGACTTGCATTGCACAGAATTAGAGGCACCAAAAGCTCATGTGGACTCCGCCATTGATGACTCAGAACTCAGCAACATGTGTGAGATCTGCCGGGCCATGGAGAAGCTGATGTGGTCTCTGCCATTAATGAATCAGTGACATCTGTGAGTTCTGCCGGGCCATGGAGAAGCTGATGTGGTCTCCACCAATCATGACTCAAGATTCATCAACATTTGTGAGATCTGCCAGGCCACGAAGCTTTGACAGGCACGTGGAGTGCCCACTGGTAGACACTCCGATGGCGGTAGGTAATTATTTGGTCATGGATGCGCAGGGGCAGCAGTGTCTCTCCCTCACACTCTCTCTCACTTCCCTCCCTTCGGTCTCTCTCTCGCTCTCTTCCTTCCTTTCCTTCTATCTTTCTCACTGTCTCTCCCATCTCCCTTTCTCACTCCCTTTCTTTCCTTCCTTGTCTTTTTCTCTCTGGCTTTTTTTTAATCTTCTCTGTATCTCTGTGTCTCACTCCTTTGATATGCGCATTACTCACATCCTTATTTTGTGCTTTTTTTTCCAGGCTGTGTCGTCGACATTCATGGTCCCCACAGGTGTGTCCCGCGTTGTTTTTTGTGTTCTTTTTGTTGAATCTAGTTTATTAGTTTATCCTTTATATATATATATGTTTATGAAAAATAAAGTTTGGAAAAAAAACATTTCCATAAAGTTTTTGGTTGTTTTCTTAACTGCTGTGTGACTCTTTCTCGTTCTTATTACTGTTATTTGGTGATGTCCACCATGGTGTTAAATTTTGGGGCAGTTATTGTGGGAATACTGGTGATGTCTGCAGTTTGCACCAGCTTCTGAATACAGTGTTAGATTTATCTCAACTTTAGTTGCATTAAAGTGCTTATAATTAAATGAAGGGAAACCGTTCCCATGCAAAAAGTCACAAGTGCACCTTTGCGATTTATTCTAAATACTAAAATCCTGTATAGAATTGCACTATGGTAGTGGGTGCACTTACAGTATAGACACAAAATCAATGAAGAAATCTCATGGTATTTATATTGATTGGGAATAGTGGGTCAGGTGCTGGATCTTGACGGGATACACTGCCCAGGGTGTTCATTGTTCTGTACATGAAAAATCACATCACAACTTTCCCAACTGCGATGTGAAACAAATTCTAGCGAAAAGCCACGTTAGCACCAGAAATTTTACACATGCTTTCTGCTGGCGTTAAGCAGGACGACTATCTGCAGCATGAAAGGGAACACAACCAAGAGCCACACCGGAACACCCACTGGTGCCATAGAGTCAATGAGCATGATACAGGGATATCCATGAGGGCCACAACACTCGTTCGCAACAATCCCAGGACCGCTAACACCCCCCGAACCTGCATCTGAGAAAGTGTATCCCTGTGGTCATTGTGTTAGCATCATAGGCACAGGCCCTGCAACATCACAGTGTGCTGTGTTCAGCGGATGTTACCATGTCACCTCAGCGTGGCAGTGACCAAGGACATGTAGCTACCCACACAACTTCCTGCATGAACAAGCGGCGTGTGCTGGTACGGGTAAACAGGTCAGCTCAGGGGTGTACCTATCCGGCAAGGGGAGTCTTGGAAATGTCCGTGTGCAGTTTGGGGTGATTCATGATTCGTTATGTGTGGTCTGAGAAATAAGGGGGGTCCCAAAATGCATTTTCCCCATGTTAATTTCCATAGGAAATTTTGCAACTGGCTACAGCCCGAACTGATCAATGAAATTACCCCAAATTTGGCAAAAAGGTAGAACCTGGTTCAGGAAGCGACCTTCTTTTAAATTGATGTAAATCCGTTCAGTCGCTTTTGAGAAATTCAAAAAATAAGAGTAAAAAAATCTATTTCCCATAGGAAACATTGGGCAAAGCTACAGCCTAAACTACTGAACGGAATTACTCCAAATTTGGCAAAAAGGTAGTACTTGGATCAGAAAGGGACCTGTTTTTAAATGGTGTAAATCTGTTTAGTAGTTGGTGAGAAATTAAAAAAATAAAAGTTTCGATATCTGGGCAGAGCCTAACTCCCGAGAACGAGCTTCACTGTGATTGGCTGCCAACACTCCAAACCAGGAAGTGTTGGCAGACATTTGTGACTCTGTAGAAGCCAGTCACCAGAAAACAGAGAAACAAAGATATAAAACAAGGGAAGGTGGAGGGGTAGAAACACCCTGACCCCCTAGGCTTGCTCAGGGGGTCCCAGAAAGACCCCCAAGGCCAAAAAAAAGCATTTTTCTTCAAAAAAAAAAAAATCTTCACAATTCGCACTGAGGTTGCTGGTTCCCGCGTTTTATTTTAATCAGGCCCCCGGGTGGGCTAGGTTCCAGGGGCATTTTAAAAAAAATAATAGCAGGGGCTCACTGGGGCTGTGGGGCTGGCAGAGGCCCCATCAGCCCCGCGGCTTGACTCATGTGGGGGGGGGTTTGCGGGGCCACCCTACTGGAGCCTTCCATGTGCTTATAACTTTGCCATTGTTTGACACATTTTTACGCAATTTTCCAAAAAGTCTATCTTTTTTGATTAGCTTCTACCTTGAAAGTTTGGGGGTGATTGGTCAAAGGGGGCTGAGGAAAAAGGGGGTCCCAAAACGTGTTTTCTCCAATTTCCATACGAAACTTTAGACAAGGCTGCAGGGGAAAATGCAGAAAAATGCATGTACTTTTTCAAACGTTTGCTAAACTGGAGTAAGAATATTAACCCTCCCACACAAGTATGCTTTTTTCCCAATGTTTGTTATGTTAAACTTGAATTAGAATAGTAAATCTGCCCTTCAGCCTGTATGCACTTTCTCAGGTGTTTGTTCCACTGTGTTTAAAATATACACTGTCCCAATGAATACACTTTCCCAAATGCATGGTATGCCGGAGATCAAAAAGAAAAATAGTAAATCTGCCCCTCCATATATGTGTATTGCCATAATGTTTTGTTAGACAGGAGTTTGAATGCTAAATCTACGCCCCCCCCCTCAATATATGCATGTTCCCCAATGGTTATTATATTAAGGTTCGAATAGTAAATATGACCCTCACAATATATGCACTTGTCACAATGTTTTTGAGAAAAGAGTTAGGATATTACATCTGACCTCTCCAATGTATATACTTTCCCTAATGTTTGCCAGGGGCGGCCCCTCCGCTAAGGTGGAGGAGGGTTGCTCCACTACTCGCAGAGCGGATATTAAGTAAAATAAATTGATAATAATCTTGTAATTATCATTTATTTTTCTTTGCTACGGGGCATGGTTGGGGCAGGTCAGAGCTGAGGTCACAGGGGGAGGAGTGATTGGCACACTCCAAGTGCGCCTAACTGTTTGGCTGGCTGTCTTGATCTGGCCAAACAGTCATGTGCACTTTGCATGTTCCCCACCATGCTGTAATGACCAGCCTGGTGAGCAACATTCCATAGCCCCCGTCCCCATCTGAGCGCCGAACCACGGTGCTCATACCAATCAAAGTGCTGCATTTCAGCATTGTGATTGGCTATGGGAAGTCTGGCTGCTTCCTGATTCGAACGTTGCCTACAAGAGTAGCAGCTAGACTGCGGCTGTTTTAAAGGTATGTTTAAAAAATATATATATTTCCCCCTTTTCCCCACCCAGCCACCCTGTTGCCTACCAACCGCCACTGATGTTTGCTAGACTAGACTACAATAGTAAATCTGACCCTCGTTGGTATGCACTTTCCCATATTTTACGGGAGTCAAATTTGAATAGTAAATCTGCCCCCCCTCCCCTCACTTAAGCACTTTCCACAATGTTTGCTTTATTGGGGTTAAAATGTTCAATATAAATCCCATATGCATGCTTTTTTACAGTGTTCTGTAGGATTGTAGTGAGAACAATGCACTCGAATTGAGTGTAACATTTCTGTATAATTTTGGAGCTTGGTTACTACATATTACCTTTTCTTAGATTGTTTTAATACAGTGGTTCCTAAACATTTTATACCAAGGACCCACTTTTGGAATGACAAATGTTCGTGACCCACCTACTTTTATTGGACATGAGGAGGGGCAATTTTCGAATGTAACTAAAACATTGTGTGCTACTGCATTGTCATTTACAGCACATAACAGCACATTGTGCACTGAAATGACCATTAACTTTGCACAGCCATACAGTTTCACTAATACAACTACATAGCACTGAAATGATAAGTTGTTGGAATAGGATTTCTGTGAAAATGTATCACTTGTGCATCACCAAGTATAGTGTCTTGACTATTTTGACCCTATTACAATCTCTGTTTCCAGGACTCTAAAGAATTGCAAATAAAATGTGCTTTTGTTTTGCTTCCGTAACTGCTGAATGCATACAGTCCATTCATATGTATTTACATTGTGTTGTGTGTTGCAAGAAACAATTTCCTACAGCTTTCCTTTCACACTCTGTGTACTCCAGCAAGAGTCCCCAATAATTCACTTTAAAAACTCCTCTCAGTTTGCAGTCATAGAAAGAAAAGTAAACACCAATCCCATGTTAAACAATGAGCAGCAATTTGGCAGAAAACATAGTCTGACATTTGACACCAGCCTTTGAAGCAGCACAAATGTGAAAGGTTTACATAGAAATTAAAGGCATCTTTATGTATTGCTCACACATTCATGACCCACCAAATATCAGCTCACCACCCACCAGTGGGTTGTGGCCCACAGTTTGAGAAAAACAGTTTTAAGATATTTAGAGTATATTTAATGAAAATCATATTATTTAAAATATATTATTGTTTAGATTAATTTTCTATTGGTTTTTGTTGTTTAAATAATTCACTATATGTTTTATGTTTTAGTAATAAAAAAAGTAATTTTAGATATATTATGTTGTGAGAAAAATTGATAATTAATTGATAGACAAGAGAATATATATAGTAACTAGGCTAAATGCATCAATTGATCATACCATACATAGCAGTGGGAGCATAATTCATAACTATCCTTAACTACATTAGGAGCTTAATATATAAATAGATAGATGCACTAATTCACCATGTGATTATATGCATAATAAAATCTTGCTATCTTCAGAGGGAGTTTGCGGTTGACCTCGTCAATTAGAGATTCTATCAATCTATTAATTGGGGGCCCATATTAGCCTTAGCTGTTTTTTTGTCAGGATTATTATCAATTAATAACATCTCCAGGTTACATGTATTTAACGCAGTCACATCCAGATGGAGATATTAAGAAAATCCAACCATCGCCTAGCAATGCAAAGTTGGTTGATAATATAATAACATAAGTAAAATTCTAGTATAATATGAAGATACTTTACCAGAAAAAAATCAATATTACAGATTCAGGAGTAACAGAAACTGTAGAACTGGTTAGTTTAGTGATTTTGCTACACACAAGTCCCCAGTACTTATATATTTTATTACATGTAACAAAAACATGTATCGTATTAAGTGAAAGAAGGACATATCGGAAGCAAGCAGAACTTTCAGCACAAACTCACTCAAAATGTTTTCTGATGTATTATATACATCTTATTATGCATTTTTACTAAACCTGGACGATATTTCAATTACGCCAGCGTAATGTAAGTCATTTTAGATAATTTGCATTACCCTAGTTATAACAAATCCCTGGAATTTCATCATTAAACTACTTTGTGTAATAACACACCATACAACAATATTTTTACCTCAGCTTTTTTGTACTTTATAGGTATGTAAAGTATATATTTATGTAGCCATTCAGTCAAGTAACTTTACTGAAAATTGAACAATGCAATTCATAAAAGTGGGAACAAAGTGCAGCAAATAATCACATTTCCTTTCAATCAAAAAGGATCAACAATTAAAAAATATAATCGCAGTATATCTCACTTAGTTTGTGGCTTTTTGGGATATAAGGCGATATTTTGGTCTTTGGGGGTTACATTTTAGGGTGATGGCAATTACCAAATCATGTACATTTTTTAAGCCACGTTAAAGTGAGTGTAAATCATTAATAGAAATTAGTTTGATGTACAGCCCAGAGTTGTCCGAATATTGGTGGACACCAATGCCTGAGTATGAGTTGACCTAGGGGTTTGAAGTACAGATTAAATAGGACAAAATAGGAAAGTCTTTAACTGAATTGGCATAAATCAATCAATATGTACATTTGGCTCTCAAGTCTTGAGTGTGGGTGACAAAATACTTTTTTAAGGGCTCTTCAGATGTGGGTTTGTTGTGGTGCATAAGGTTTTTTGTAGTGCAGGTGGTGTTTCGAATTATCTTGCGCCAGAAACCTATGTGGAAAGGGAGCAGGAAAGGATTTGACCAGTCTGTTTCCATTGGGGTAGAGCAAAGATGTCATCAGTCGGTGTCAATATTAGATGAATAGTTTACCTTTAAAGTGGGTGCATGAGGAGACTTGAAGAAACATTTGATTCTTCATTTAGCTCTCAAATCCTAAAATTGTTAGCATTTGTCATCACCTCAGCCAATGCTGAAGTCCCCAAAGTATAGTGTTGGGAGGAGAGGATTTGAATGCGAGTGAGGTATTCAGAAAAGTCTTCTATCAACTTGTGTTCAAATATTGGTAGTATTTGAATGATTAGGGTGTTGGCAGGTTCATTTGCAAGGGCAAATTTTAAGTTCCGAATTAGAGTTAGTATTTTCAATGAGTGAGTAAATCACTTATGGACAGTGCGATCCCGTGGCCTACTTTCCTTTCTGTCTTCTGTGAAGAATATATAATTAGTAGGTACGAAAAAGTCAAGGATGCACTGGAAGACATCATTTAAACAGGATTTGATTAAAATCGGTTTTGTTGTTTGTTATATGTAATTTTGCAACCTAGGATTACCCAGGTGAGTACTCAACTATCAGCCACCTTTGCTGCTTTTAAGAATGGTTGGTCATCCCATCATGACTCCCATCCAATGGCAGAACTCTCCAGTCTCCAAGGTTCGCTCAGGGTGCAGTTTTAAGACACTGTAGAAGCTCTGCAGCACCTTATTTTATACTATTCTCATTTTTGTCTCTCTTTATAGCTGTTTTCAAATCATGAATGAATTAAATGTGCACGCTCTCCAGTCATTTTGTGCTAAAAATAAATTATACTGCTAGGTCCCCTGGCTGTACTAGTAAGAGACAACAAATATGCAAATAAAAAAAAAATGCAAGATCTATTTTTAACGAACTGATGGTTACCCTTACACAAATAATTGTAATGCACTTTTTAAAGATGGAAGTTTCTTCTTTCAAGGTAACATTTCTCAAGTTGATTGCCATCACGAATGAGAAGAGGGCACCAGAATTGCATTTTCAAGTTTTGTACAATTACTTTGTGCTGATTTTGCTTTTCACAAACTGTAATTGGTGTTTTATTTTACTACAAATGCAAATAGCTTCAATGAAGCATCTCACAAGTCGTGCAATTTGAGCAACGCAAAAATAAGCAAATCTCTCATTTACCCTGAGCACTACAGTACAATTAAGAAACTGCTAACAGTGCAATGTGCGCTGTTATACTATAAGTAAAACACCTCTAGCGTGAATTATTTGTTATAAAATATTCGGTTTTCTTCCCCTAAGTAGAAATACACATAAAGGGAGAATGCTATTAATAGCTGGTTTAGCTGTTTTTGATTTCATTCACAGTAATGTTTATCCAGAAACAGCCTCATGCTTTCACTTATGCCGGGTAGTTTTGTATTTTATTACTCGACTGCATGTTGTCCAAACGCCAGGAACATTAAATATTTGCATAACTGAATAGGACAGTAACTTGAAATTAAGCTTAGCGATGTCAAGTCACATAACCCATGGACTGGTTTGCAGTGTGCGCTTTTTAGAACTATTGTATGTAACTAAGAATGTGGACACGCTCTGTTTTATTGTCACTTGTTCGAGCTGTATATTACATTAATTCCTTTATTCTCCTTTCTCAATAACCACACTGATCTCCAAGCGCTGTTGGTTGAATTGTATTTAGAGTACCAATGTATTGGTCTTTAAAGTTAACATGTCTTTGCGCCTGATTCCTGAAGGTGAACTTACAATTTTTTGTGAATGTAAATTATTTTGCTGTTCACAAACTACGAGTTAATAGTAAGTTTACAAATGCAATACTCCGCAGTCGGGGTGGAGAACTCCGCACATACAAACTGGCCTATCTTGTTATGTGCAGGTTTCTCCGCCACAACTACAGAATCTCTGCATCATAAACTTAGGGGACTACTAGGATGGCAGTCAGAAAATCACCCCAACCGCCATGGAAGCGGAAAACAACCGCCCGCAGGGACCGCGGTAAAACCCGCGGTCAAATTAGGATCATGCGCCAAAAAAGACCGACATCGGCAGAACCGGCCCAAGAAAAACCACCTGTAGCGGGTGATGAAGTCCAATATCCGACCGCGGCGGTCAGAAACGCAGCGAAAAAAACAACAAACCGCCGCAAGCATAGCGGAGACACCGCACGGGAAATTAGGATATCCCCGATGGTCCCGCTGTTTCCGACCGAAGCGGTCGAACACTGGAATGAATGGTAGAACCAGCGGAAGAGCTGCAGCATAGCCACCGCTGCGGACGATCCGTGGAAAACACATCTCAATGACACAAACACATGCTAAAAAGAAAAATACATTTCCCAGGACAACACACACAGCACACCTGACAGCAATACCCCATTTGGACACACCCACATAGCTGAGTATAAAACCAGCCCTTTCCCTGACCACAATCCTTTGCAATACTACAGAAGAGAAGGGCTTTCACCAGATCTGAGAGGAGAGGTAAAAGAATACAGTACGCACACATCACCATCACCATCACACCTGCACCACCAACCCCCAGCACATAACACACCATACACACCACCCCCACCCCCACCACTCACACCCCTGCACCCACAAACACTTTGCACACCACACACCAATACACAAAATGCCCAAATTCACAGAGAGGGAGTTGACAGTCATGGTAAATGAGATAGTCAGAATGGAACCACAACTGTTTGGTAGCCTAGTCCAACAGACAACATTAGCCACAAGGACACAGATGTGGGAAAGGATAGTCCAAAGGGTCAATGCAGTAGGGACCACCCCGCAATCCAAAAAGAACATCATGAAGCAGTGGCATGATATGAGGAGGGTTGTCAAATAGAAGAGAAGCAAGAACCTGGAGCTGGCTGAGAGGACTGGCGGTGGCCCTCCCATTACACCAAAAACATTCACACCATGGGAGGAGAAGGTGCTTGCCATACTGCATCCAGAGAGTCTAACAGGAGTAACCGGGGGAGTGGAGGCTGGTAAGTACAAACAAATGACTAACTTTCTAGTGGCCGCAGCCAGAGTAAATAATAAAAAACATATCGACATGCACTAAGCAAAGCAAAGCAGTCTGAGAGGAGGGGGGGCACCAAGTCTCTTTTTATTCTGTAAAGTGAATTGATGTTTTTATACTCTTTTATTATAGTACACATTGTGGTCCTATAGACAACGTATTGTTTGCACAATTTATGATCTGTAAATAGTGTATATATATGATTGCCCACAAGTGTATATATATCTATTTATTGCCTTAATTGCATCAATGTTATCGATTTTATGCACAAATGAATGTATGTATTGTTGATTCTTTTATGATTTTAATTAATCGAAATAAAGAGTTTTGACTGACTGACTGACTAACACCACACTGATATGTACTGTCTTGCTCAACTACAAAGACCCACCACCAAGAACAAATACCATTCATGTGCACCACACACTCACAAAAACATGTCTCACAGATCCAACATCCACCCACCCCCATTCACCCCAAAGTAGCCACCAACATTACCATGGGGGCATATGTACAGGCAGCCAGCACTACAACTCCCACCATGCCCCCTGTCCTACACACCAGCAGGATGGAGCACTGCCCCACCCCACCCAAAAGCATGTGTCAGCCATCACATTACCTTCATCAAACTAACAGGTAGGTAGCCATCTTCCCTGGGAGGCCTGTTTGGGGGTAGGAGGCCTGCACAACAACTTCTACCAGGCACCCCTGACCCACCCCTGAGCAGGATGGAGCTCACCCCCACCCAGAAACATGTGGCACCCATTGTAGTACAACAACCAAACTTACAGTTAGGAAGCCATCTCACAAGCTTGTGCTGTTTGGGGTGGGAGGCCTGCAATACTACCCCCACCATGCCCCCTGTCCCATCCCTAAGCAGGATGTAGCACTCCTCACCAAACCAGAAGCAGTTTGCAGCCATTGTATTGTTCCCCTCACCTAACAGGTAGGTAGCCATCTTCCCTGGGAGGCCTGTTTGGGGTGGGAGGCCTGCACAACAACTCCCACCATGCTCCCTGTCCCACACCCCAACAGGATGGAGCACTCCCCCACCACGGAGCACGTGGAAGCCATTGCAGTTCACCAAACGAACTAACAGGTAGGTAGCCATCTTCCCAGGGAGGGCTGTTTTGGGTTGGGAGGCCTTTACCACTATTCCCACCATGACCCTGTCCCACAGCATCATCAAGATGGAGCCCTTCCCCTCCGTACCCAGAAGAATGTGTCAGCCATCACACTACCCTCATCAAACTTACAGGTAGGTAGCCATCTTTACTGGAAGGGCTGTCTGGGGGTGGGAGGCCTGTACCACTATTCCCACCACGCCCCCTGTCCCACACCTCATCAGGATGGAGCACTCACCAACCCAGAAGCACTTGGAAGCCATTGCAGTACAGCAAACAAACTTACAGGTAGGTAGCCATCTTCCCTGGGAGGCCTTTGTGGGGGTGGGAGACCTGTACAACAACTCCCACCATGCCCCCTGTCCCACACCCCAGCAGGATGGAGCACTCCCCACCCCAACCAAAAGCATGTGTTAGCCATCACACAACCCTCATCAAACTTACAGGTAGGTAGCCATCTTCCCTGGGAGAGCTGTTTGGGGTTGGGAGGCCTGTACCACTACTCCCACCATCAGGATGGAGCACTCCCCCACTCGGAAGCATTTGGAAGCCATTGCAGTACGCCAAACAAACTTACTGGTAGGTAGCCATCTTCACTGGGAGAGCTGTCTGGGGGCGGGAGGCCTGTACCACTACTCCCACCATGTACACCTGTCCCCCAGTACAGCAAGATGGAGCTCTCCATACCACACAGATGCATGTGGCATATAATGGACCACCTCAAGCAAATTACTATGTAGGTAGACATATTATTCTGTCTCATGACACCACTGAGCAGAATGTAGTCGTCCTCCATGCACACACAGATGTGCCACCTCACAAAGCCAAATGTGAGCACGTTTCCGGTAAGTAGCCAGTATGTGCACCCACACATTTGTCACAAAAGAAATGGTGCCAATTGACAACACCAGCCCTCTTATTGCACAAATATGCACATCGACCCCCTTTTGCAACACACAATGTGCACACAGTTAAGCAAAGGAAACTGTCACAGCTGCCAAAGTGTGACACACCAATGCACATGTACAAGAAAGACTGGGCACAATCATGCACAGCCCTCACTGATTAGTGCAGCGCCATGGGGCCCAACCAAAAAGTACCATTTCAAAATTGAGAAAGAATGTGTGGTGGTAGAAACCAAGATATGCACATGACAGGACAAAGGTATGCAGGAGAATACAATGGCCAGCCCATGGCCAGATGTGACATCTGCCAGGTCAGACAAATCAACAAGGGGTCAACAATGAAGAAATGTTGTGCTGGTCCCAACATGGCAACAGGTCCCTGTGAACATGAATAGTGCACGAGTTGCATGATATGCATTGATACCTCACACCATGAACTAGTAATATATGTACCACTGCATCATGTCAGGAGGCACAGTAGTGCACATAGCAAACAATGTGATGACCAGTCAAATGTGTAGTGTACAAACAGTGGCTGACACACAGCTAACACAATGCTTGCAGAGTGCACCACAATGGCCATTTCCCATCTAATCCACAGGTAAACAAGAAGTTACTGCAGAGGATAACACCAGCAACCTGCAGAGCCAGTCTCCCCCCCCCTGGTACATGGACCTTCGGAAGTAGACTCCCAGGATTTTCAGGATGATGAGCTTGAGGCCGGCCCATCTGGTGTGCTGGGAACAACAGGTCCCAGGACCCCATCCTCCCCCCACCACATCTGCTGCAACACCAACTGCACAGCAGGCCCCTGCTGTTACGGCCTGTGCGCCCACCATCACCACCACCAGTGCCACCTGCAACACCCTCCCTGTCCCAGAGGATGACCACCCCACACCACCAACTGAGGATGGCAGAGATAGTGTGCGGGGGCCCACAGTGGGGAGGCAACAGGTCTGTGGCAGAAGGGTAGATGGGAAGGCCAGGGTCACCCTCAGACACCAGGAGGCTGGGACCCCATCCCTGGAACACATCGCGAGAGTCCTTGGGGCATACGAACAGGCCCAGGGACAAAATGGCCAGTCGGACGACCTGTTACACGAGCTCATCCCGCTCATGAGGTCCATCATAACCCACATTGGACAAATAGTGGACCTCATTGGCCAGCAAATGGCGTTAGTGAGGGACAGGCCTGCGCAACAACCAACATCTCCACCTCCCTCTGGTGGGCCGCAGGATGACAGTTCACTATCCTCCCCTGCAGCCACAGAGAGGGGTGAGTCCTCAGATGCCACTAGGCACCACAGCAGGGCGCACTCCTGCCGAGCGACCAAGGGGCCGTCCTAAGAAGAGACTGGGAGTATCTGAAGGCAAAGCATCTTCCAAACGCCTCAATTCCACACACATGACATACTCATAGATTCACAGGGCAGGGACATAGGGCCCGATTCACAGAATGAACTTACTACTTTTGGCATTCACAGAATGCACTTACTACTTTTGGTATTCACAGAATGAACTTACTCATTTCGGTATTCACAGAAGTTAGGACTACTAACTTTAGGACTCCTAAATGCCTTCTGTGAATACCGAAAGTCTTAAAATTAGGATTTTTCTCAATTTAGTAGTAGTAAAGTTAGGACTCCTAACTTTAGGACTCCTAAAGGCCTTCTGTGAATACCGAAAGTCTTAAAATTACGATTTTTCTCAATTTAGTAGTAGTAAAGTTAGGACTCCTAACTTTAGGACTCCTAAATGCCTTCTGTGAATACCGAAAGTATTAAAATTAGGATTTTTCTCAATTTAGTAGTAGTAAAGTTAGGACTCCTAACTTTAGGACTCCTAAATGCCTTCTGTGAATACCGAAAGTCTTAAAATTAGGATTTTTCTCAATTTAGTAGTAGTAAAGTTAGGACTCCTAACTTTACTACTACTAAATTGAGAAAAATCGTAATTTTAAGACTTTCGGTATTCACAGAAGGCATTTAGGCGTCCTAAAGTTAGTAGTCCTAACTTTACTACTACTAAATTGAGAAAAATCGTAATTTTAAGACTTTCGGTATTCACAGAAGGCATTTAGGCGTCCTAAAGTTAGTAGTCCTAACTTTACTACTACTAAATTGAGAAAAATCGTAATTTTAGGACTTTCGGTATTCACAGAAGGCATTTAGGGGTCCTAACTTTACTACTACTAAATTGAGAAAAATCCTAATTTTAAGACTTTCGGTATTCACAGAAGGCATTTAGGAGTCCTAAAGTAAGTAGTCCTAACTTCTGTGAATATCAAAATGAGTACGTTCATTCTGTGAATACCAAAAGTAGTAAGTGCATTCTGTGAATGCCAAAAGTAGTAAGTTCATTCTGTGAATCGGGCCCATTGAGTGCTGCACAGTCTTAGACACAGTGAGTCCACCCCCAGACCCAGGTTGAAATGGGATGTATGTGGTGCCCAGACATGCAAAGGACTGCAGATGTGTGCAAGCCACATAGGGGTTTTAGTGCTGGCATCCTGCATGTGTGTGAGATGTGCTGTGACTGTGTTCTCCCTCACAACTGCATGCAATCACATCAGGTAATCCCCTGCACATGTCCCATGTGAGATGTACCCTAGTGTAGGATGGCCATATCATAGAATTTGTAATGAGTTTCCATCTTGCTCCTAGACTGGTAGATGTTAGTACATACCACTGTGTTACTGATCCTTTCCCCCGCTTGTCCCCAATGCCTGCAGCTCAAGGTACACCAGCGTAAGGCCGTGTGGAGGGCCATTGCAGCAAAGGTGCGAGCTCTGGAGGTCTCCAAACGACGGCGCACCCACTGCCACAAGAGGTGGGACAATATCAGCCGGCTGGCAAAGAATGTGGCAGAGATGCCCTTGGGGCTGCTTCCTCTTACTGGGCGGTTGGCACGGCGCAGCATGACACCACTGATTGGCCACATCTTGGCGGTGACTCAGCCTGAGCTGGATGCACGTCTGAAGGAGCATCAGCAGCAAGGCAGGGGTGAGTATTTGGGGAGGGTGACTTTGGCTGGGAGTGGCTGCATGTGTACGGGCCCTGTGCCAGCGCTGGCCTATGTGATGTTGGTGGAGTGGTGCAGTGTCATGTAAGGGCTTGCTGGGCTGGGTGCCAGTGTCATGCATTTGCCCAAAATGTTCTTACAAAGGTAATTCTCCATGCTGTGCATTTCCATTGCAGTCTGAGTTGTGCTCTTCAGGTTTCTTCAGCATTGGGGCAGCCTGGGGAATCACATTGGGAGTGAACAGCAATGTTCCCAATCTGAGTGTGACTTCATCAATGTGTCCATTGCATGCAACCAGATTGTTGAGGCCTAGGCGTCTGACAACAATGTGCACCAGTCTTTGCGCCTCAGAGTACAACATGGTGGTTGGCATGGGCTTTTTGCCATTGTGGACTGTCATATTGTAATCAATGTCTGTCTTGTCCCCTCCTGTTCCATCCAGGTCTGTCAGTGGCAACAAGTGTTGTGCCCCCAATCATGTTCCTAGGTGTGCGCAGAGGTAGTTGTGTGTCTGGTGGACTACAGCCACAGGCAGGGTGTTGTGCTGTGTGGCCATCGCATGGCTCAGTCATGACAGATAATCAGGGTTACATGCACTGTTGGGGTCTATGTAGTGAGTTGCCGTAATGTGATTGCAGGCTGTGGTGTGCAACATGTAGATTTGGTCCTCTTTTGTACTGCATTGATTGCATTGGTTTGTTCTGTTGCTGCCATGAACCTGACCCTGCATCTCTCTCTCATGCAGATTCACCAGTGGTCACAGAGAGACAGGAGCCGGACACCAGTGGGGATGAGACTAGCACTGCAGCTGCACAGGAGCCCAGTGGCACAGATGTCACCAGCGCCTCAGAGGGGGACCGGAGTCTGCAGGAGGAATCCCAGCCTGAGAGGCAAAGTACCACATCATCTGATGCCAGCGGTGATGCATCCATGTTGGCGGGCACAGGAAATGGAGACTCTGCATCATCTTCAACCACACAGCATCCAGTGCTCACCCTCCCAGCCACTTTCTCTGGTGCTGTCCGGGTCAGTAAGAGGGGACGAGTTTCCTTTACACCTGTCACCACTGCGCCTGCCCCTGTCCCACCTGCTGCCCTCAGTGCTGAGTCTTTGGAGCTTTTGCACCAGCTTTGTGTGGGCCAGACAGCTCTCCTCAATGCCTTCATTGACCATGACAAAAAATTAGCCCAGGTGATTGCTTACATGGAGGGCATACATTCTGATGTTGGTGGGCAGCACCGTACTGTCCAGGCTTTGTCCTCCACAGTGACACCTGCCCTTCAACAGGCACATATTCCCATTCCTGCTCCAGGGCCTTTGTCCACCCCCCCAGGTAGTGGCCACGTCTGATGATAGTGATCACGGTTCACATACGTCACAGTCACGATACAGCACACGAAGCACACAGCAGCAACAACTCAAGTGGTCCCGCCCACAGACACCTTCCCCACAGAAGAGCAAAGCCACCCCAGAATGCAAAGACAAAAGCCCATCAGGCAAAACCAAGGCCCAAAAATCAAAGAGGTACAAAAGGGGGTGGTGATGGACGGAGCATCTGAACCAATCAAACACTCACACCCAGTCAACCGATCTGGGTTTAATCCATCACCGTTCTTTAGCCCACTCTGCCACCCCAGTTCAGACATGGCCAGATGCAAATCAGTCTGACCCTGTGCCTCATGGGAACAATCCAGCCCGAACTGCCAAACCATACCATACCTGGACTGGAAATAAGCTTCCTAGGACCGGTTTCTGGCATTACAGCCGTCTTCAGCCAGGCTTGCTTGAATCCAGTGGCAAAGTGAGCAAGGGACTCACGTCTGAGCAAACCCTGCCAACTTATGGCGAACAAAGCGGTACAAAAGGGGATGGTGACGGACGGAGCATCTGAACCAATCAAACACTCACACCCAGTCAACAGATCTGGGTTTAATTTATCACCGTTCTTTAGCCCACTCTGCCACCCCAGTTCAGACATGGCCAGATGCAAATCAGTCTGACCCTGTGCCTCATGGGAACAATCCAGCCTGAACTGCCAAGCCATACCTTACATGGACTGGAAATAAGCTTCCTAGGACCGGTTTCTGGCATTACAGCCGTCTTTAACCAGGCTTGCTTGAATACAGTGGCAAAGTGAGCAAGGGACTCACGTCTGAGCATACCCTGCCAACTTATGGCGAACAAAGCGGTAAAAAAGGGGGTGGTGATGGACGGAGCATCTGAACCAATCAAACACTCACACCCAGTCAACAGATTTGGGTTTAATCCATCACCGTTCTTTAGCCACTCTGCCACCCCAGTTCAGACATGGCCATATGCAAATCAGTCTGACCCTGTGCTTCATGGGAACAGTCCAGCCCGCACCACTGCTCGCGGGCCACCGCCCGACATCCTAATGGAATCCCTAACTTATAACTCGTAGTTTGTGAATAGCATTAAAAAGTATATGTTTATCTTTGTCAAGGGGCTACGTCACCAAAATAACAATGGCACTGTAGAATACCCAGCTGGAACCTAGCCCTTTTATTTGCAACAATATCCACAGCTATCTGCTGTGAGTCGTGAAGAGGTAGGAGACAACCTGCCCTGTCCCTGGCCAGCAGCGGCAAGGCAAACAGGATCTTAAAGCAAAATACAAGCGTCACGGAATAGACAGGGAGTGGTAGTGTCATTGAGGACAATGGCATAAGGGGACACCATAGCCACTGCACGGTAAACATGCATTGACAAAGCCAAACGTTTTGGCATTGATCGCCTGCGTTTTGGCTTGGTCAATGCTTGTGTTTTTATGTTTTTTTGCGACACCTTGTTGGGGAAAGGATCAGGCCTGCATCAATATAAAAAAAAATGTTGGTCTGAAAAAAAACACGCATTGCCTTAGTACTCTCAGCTACAACTTAAGGAATCTACTTTGCATAGGGTTGACGTGGGTTGATCCTTTGCCCCATGCTGTAGGCTGTAGTGGAGGGAATTAAAATGTGAATGACACAACAACAAACAAATAGATGAAGAAGGCTGGCTAAAAGCCTCTATATTTAAATATAACTTAAATATTATTTTAGTAAAATCAAAAGGTCTTGGATAACCCCCAGAACTAAAAACCGGTACGTGAAGAGAAGAAGGAAGGGTGCATGTGGTGTTCTTTGGGGATCTTCAGGGGTCGGTGTTGGATAGGAGAGCCGCAGATTAGGAGCGGAAGTTTCACCAACAATAGTGTTGATAGGGGTATTGTGGCTGAATTCAACTTAAACCCCATGTAAGAAATCAGATCATTCTTTGAGCTGGGCAATGGCCCACTTGAATGAATAATCACAACCCTTGCCACGGTGAACCCTGCAAGTCAATAAATTTGCCAGAGCTCAATCAGCTCAGCCAGTAGCTTCGGCACAGAGCAGACAGGCGTAGCTTAGGGCAATGTTTACAGTATTTATGCTGCTCCAAATCAGTGATAAAGTCAAAATGTGAAAAGAAAAATCCCAAAACAGATCAGAAAAATATAGTAACATTTCAGAAATAAAATGACACCAGCATTTTCAAAAACCCAATATGGGAAAATGGAGATATGCATTTTTGAGGATTTACCTAGAAATAGTGCACAAAAGCACAAATGCCAATTGTAGTCAATGGTCATGGTAGATGGGACAATTTCAGGCTGACCGCGATGTAGAAAATAGAAACATTCTCAGGGGTCCCACTGATACTTGGTCCTTTAAAGCCAACAAAGAAGAAATTGGCACAGAAGCTGAAATATAAAAGCAACATCTTTATTAACCTCAAATGAGGGAGACTACGTCACACAGAAGCCTTAGCAACTGAATGAGGCAGTCTGAGGAGTACAGAAAACAGAGGCCTTATATATGCTTAGGGTTACATAGTCAGCATAAGACCAAGGGGCAGTCCTGGCTCATGTAAGCATGCAAAATGCCTAATACGGGCCTGCAAAATCTGCTTGCTCAACAACGTAGGAGGAGAGTTACTACTCCATACAGCAGCAAAAATAGCCTGACAGTTCTACAAGAAGAGCAGGTGCATTTTACTAGCTAGGCCCTCTGAGCATGTGTGAAGGTGGAAGATGCTAAATATAGTTTGTTTCTAGGCAGATTACAAGAGCAGTCAACACTGTAGGAGGACAGAGTACATGGCGAGCACGTGGCAGCACATGGCAAACAAGATGGCTGCCAGAAACACAAAATGGCTTTCAGCTCATGCTAACAAATCCCTGCAATATTTAACAGCGATAGAACGTGGGTCGGACACACCAAACTGGTTCACCCAGGTCAGAAATGATACCTCTGGCTTAGTCTTTTAAGTCCTAATCCATCACAGGAGTACACTTCTAAAGCACCCCAGGTCCTCAGGGTAGGCGAGGCATTCAGAGACTTACAGGGTGTCAAGTATGGGCCAAAAGCAGTGTTCAGTCCTGGTTAAGTTATTTTTCCTTAATATTTACATAATATTCAACTTCACCTTTACATTGGATAACGGCTTAACATTTTTTCTAGCTGGTCCCAATCCCGAGATACAGCATTAGTATTTTAATCTATACTCTGGCTTTCTACGTAAGAAAGGTAGACCTGCCACAGTTAAAAACACTTTTAGGGTGTTGTCACTTTAGGGATATGCTAACATTAATTTTCTACGTATCCTACTTTTAAATAACATACACCCTACCTTCTGGGCTCCAATGGTTACATAGGGTGGTTTACTAATACTTAAAAAGGAGGTTTTTACCTGTCAAAATTGGTATTAAACCAGGTCATAGTGCAGATTCAAACTGCAGCAGTCAGGCTACGCAGGATAGGCCTGAAGACTTATTTGCACTGCCACTATAGTGGATGGCACAATAGGTGCTGTAGTCCACAAGTGGCATTTTACTTTCAGGGCCTGGGTACATGTTGTACCATATACTAGGAACTGATATTCAAGCGAAATATACCAGGAAGGAGTATCCCTATTAGAACATGTTTAAAGGGAGAGCACAGGTACTGTTCTACTGGTTAGCAAGGGTAGTTCTAAGGTCAGCAAAAATATAAGATCCAGCAAATGGTGAAAAATTCATGGTGACCACGCAGAAAATGCGGATTTCTTATGCTTAACACAGCCTAATAAACAGACACCTGATATCTGAATTCATATTGTTAAAGTGCCATTTGGTTTATTTTTGTTTCAATAATCATAAGATTTTCAATGGCCCATTGTTTCGACCTGTCTGGCTTTTTGGCGTAGTCCCTCCTATTTTTTTATTTATTTTGTCCCCTTTTTGCCCCTCATACCCTTGATAATTTTTGTCCATTGACTTTTTCTAGGTGTTGGCCATGGGGATAGGTGTTCTTTTTCCCCTCATAGTTTTTCACCTCAGGCCTTGAGGCCTGTTCTGTCAGGAAACTGCTGTAATTCACAAAATGGAGGGCCCTAACTGTTTCCAACTGCCACATCTTAGACTGCCCCATAGGATAACCTTAGGCTTTCCAGAACCTTCTGGACCCTACTGGACTCTGTGGGGGTTGTCTATAAAAGGGCAGGGGTTGGTCAGCCATTTTGTCTTGCAGTGAGCCTGGACAGGAGCAAGGTGACTAGTGAGAAGGAGCGCGCGCTGGAGTAGGGAGAGACTGGTCAAAAGGGCAGCTTTCCCCTGCAGATCGACGGGCCCTCTTGCTGGCCTACCTAGCCCTGTACCTATAGAGGAAGCGCTTGACCAAAGGACTGAATCCTGATTGCTTAAAGTCCTCAACACAGTGAGAAAAAGGGGTGCTGAATTGGGCTCTGGCGTGTCACCGCCTTCGTGAGGAAGCAGCTTCCCCCTTCCTGTGAAGAGGAACTCTCCATCTGGGTGCCGAATTGGACCCCCCGCACTCCCCCTCGCAGCAGCGTGGCGCTAACTCTAACTGTTAGCAAGGTGGGAGAGAGCTTACTTTGCGATTCGGAGCGCCAGTCAGGAAGGCTGCCGTGACGCGTGGAGAGAGTTGCAGCGCTGGGGAAGTCCTGACATCGGAAGATCAGCTGCCGGCTGGGAGCGGGAGAATACCCCGGAAGAGGTCGGCAGGAGGCGGGGCCCAGTAGCGAAGCTCGGCGGAAGGCGGCCTCCTGGGGGAGGAGCCGCTGAGAGAGTCGCCGAGGGACGTGAGGAGGTTCGCCGGCACCAGAGAGTCGCCGAGGGACGTGAGGAGGTTCGCCGGCACCAGAGTGCGCCGTGAGATAACGGTACCTCAGCCCTTTGGTGACGAAGCGCCAGGGGCGGCCGAGCCAGCCAGCAGCGCGCCTGCTTTCCCAGACAGCGTGGGAAGAGTGGGGAACTTCGCGAGAGCTGCCGGCCTGGTGGCTCCTCAACCGGAAGGTCGGGAAGGAGTCTGACTCCGACATCTGGATGAATTAAGTAAGCCGGGTAGGCGGGGAAGGCGGGGAATTAGTCCGGTGAGACGGACTTCACTGATTGTGGAGGTAGAACATCATCCAACTTGGAAAAGAGACCACACCTTCATCGGGTTCAGAACAAGACTATAAAACCTACAGATAATAGGGTTGGGTACCATATTGTGGTTTAGTTTCTCCATTGACCCTCTCACGCCCTGGGAGTAACAGGAAGAGTCCTGTGGGGATTCAACAGAAACGAGTGATCCTGGTCAAGTGTGTGAGCTCAAGCTAATGTAAAGGAGGGGCTCGGAATAGTAATACTGTTTATGTTCACGTGCTTTGCACCAGGCTTAGTTGGAGTGAGACCTTCTGTCCTTGCAAACTGAGTAAGGGTTTAACGCCTGGTGGGACCGGTTAGGAGATTGCAACCCTAAGCCTCTTGTAAGTTAATGGTGCCCTCCGCTGTACTGTAATTGAAACGTATGGTATTATAAACTTAACCTGTAGCAACAGAATAATTCCTGTGAAGGGAGTGAAGGAATCTTCGAGAAGCTGAATTGTTGCACTTAATCAATTGAATGACAAAAAGGAGTTACTTGCTAAATGTGATAAAGTAATAAGATTAAGAGTACTGAAGAAGTTAATTGATAATTTGCTTAGCAGTTTAAGAGGTATAATTGCTGATACTAAGATAACCTGAAATGTCCTAAGCTGTATATTTTGAAAACGAAGAGTATATTATTTTTATAAAGCAGTACTTATTTTTCCACATTTTGGTGTAGCGTTATCTTTTTGTGTGTTATTGCGTGGTTTTACTATTGGGTGGTCTGCAACCTTCACACTGTGCCTCTGAAATGTATGTCTTGCCCTAGGCCAGGCTACCCCAGGTTCTAACACCCATGTTTGATGGTGTTAAAACAATAAATGAAATAGCAAAATGTGGCCCTAAGATTTAAGGCTCGGAACCATGATTAAGAAAGAGTACCCTGTGTATTAAGGACTAGCAGCCCGCCCCGGCGTTGCCCGGGGGCAGAAGGGGGCTGGGGGCTGCATTTTGAGTATCTGTGTAGTCCCGGCCGGGCCCCTCGCCCGCCCCGACATTGGTTGTACCGCTGCCCGCCCGCCTGCCTCCTGGCCGCCTCCAGCCCGCCCCAGCGTTGCCCGGGGCAGAAGGGGGCTGGGGGCTGCATTTTGAGGATTTCTTTAGTCTCGGCCGGGCCTCCCGCCCGCCCGCCTCACGCCTTACATCAGCAAAACTCCGGACTTAGCCCCCACTCCCGGGCCCCCGCCCGCTCGCCCCGACATTGCCTTGCCCGGACCGCGGACCGCGGACCGCCTCCCACCTCCCGCCTCCCACCTCCCGCCTTACCTGGGCCGCCGCGCCACTCGTCACTCCTCGCCGCACGATGGCCCTCGTCCCCGCTCCTCCCCGCGAGTCATCACGCAGGTGTCGGTCACGGTCAGCGCTACGTCGCGGCCGGTGCTTGTTTTAGGGGACTACTTTTTTTTAAAACTTTATTTTTTTAAATTAAGTTTATTTTTTATTTTTTGCAGCCTATGTCCATCTACACACCCTGTGGTTTACAACAATGTATTGGGTGTGTGGATTGGCGCTGTGGTTCCCGAGTTTACCTTGCCAAAAGGTGCAAGTTCTCTCTTTATAATAGTAGTATAGATTTGCATTCAGACAACCAATGCAACACATGCTGGCTCAATGAGAGACTTTCCATTCAACCCAATTATGCTACTGTTTAAGCAGTTAATTATACAAAGGGCAGTATGTTTGAGACTAAGCCATGGGTGCCAAAATATGGAAACTTTATCCAAATAAGAACTAATTCACCTCTATTGTACACCTCAATTAAAGTTTGTGAACTGAGAGTCAGATGTACAAAGCCATTTAGCAGATGCAAACCATATGATTCACTACAGCACTCGGTTTAAGACTGCTGAATAGCTTTTTAGTAGTTGCTAATCAATTTTTTTTATTCACTAAGGGCCAAACTACAAGTTGTGTGGTCCAAGGACCACCAGACTTGTGGTGGTGTGGCAGTCCAGCCACTGCCGCACCGGCAGTCCGACCACCCTATTACAACTTGGGTGGTTAGACCGCCCAGGGACAGCCACCGTTGCCAGGGAACTGCTTTTACTGGCTGTGGCTTGGCAGTCAGGGGCCACAATATGCTTGGTGGGCCCACCATGGTCCCACTAAACATATTACAAGTTTCCTCCCCACCAGGGTTTTTATGGCTGTTTCATCCCCATGAAAACCCTGGAGGATAGAAAACGCCTCCTTGTGCCTCTGCGCCTGTGTATGTACCGGAGAGTACAATATGTGGTCCCTTTTGTGCTTCCACACATGTGCCTCCACGGCATGGACTTTACAGTCCATGCCATGCAGGAACCTTGTGAGGCATTCCCATTGCTGCACCACGCCTTTGAAAGAGGCACCGAAGCAGGAACCGCCATGACGCCCACCCGCTAGACTTCAAAAAACTTGTAATCTGGCAGGCGGGTGTCAGTGACTCTTGGTGGTGAGGGGTATGGCAGTGGCAGGCCGCCCATCCCCACACCTCCATAAGTTATAATCGGGCCCTAATTGTTTACCGAATTGCAAAATTTGTTTAGAAATGCATACCAAATCACAATTTTTGAAAGGACGTGTTTAGGGATGCCTTCCAAATTACAATTTGGAATGCTATATATCAATGGTTTGCAACTGGTTTTCAAAATAGGAGGTAGCCCATTCGGAAAGTGAAAGAAGTATTTGAAAAAGTGTGTTTGAGAGTTGGCAAAGGTCCAGAGGATCTTTGCCAAATCTTAAACACAAACTTTCTAAAAAGAGTATATATATTTTTTTTAACAACCCTGTCTACTTTAAGGATTACTTTAAAAAATACATTTACATATTTAAAAAGTGATCACAATGTGGCACACTGCATTGGACCAGCAGGGCCGTCACCAGCTGGTGAACAAGTTGCGATACCCGCTTAAACTGTCACCACCACTGGGCACAGGGAAAGCACACATGGCATGAATGCCTCACTCTTGGCCTCCATTGAATTGCTGACCCTGGCATAGCCTTTATTTGGACTTCTTACTCATGTACAAGTTCATTGTGTCGCTAGTTCATTCTGTGTGCCCTCATTTGCCCACCTGAGGCAGATTTGATTGCTTGACTCTACGCTGCCCACCCTACACCATGAGTGGCCACTGGGACCACAGGCTGGCAAATCTGCACTGAGGAGATGATGGGCCCGATTCACAGAATTAGCTTACTACTTTTGGCATTCACAGAATGCACTTACTACTTTTGGTATTCACAGAATGAACTTACTCATTTTGGTATTCACAGAAGTTAGGACTACTAACTTTAGGACTCTTAAATGCCTTCTGTGAATACCGAAAGTCTTAAAATTATGATTTTTCTCAATTTAGTAGTAGTAAGGTTAATTATCCTAACTTTACTACTACTAAATTGTGAAAAATCGTAATTTTAAGACTTTCGGTATTCACAGAAGGCATTTAGGCATCCTAAAGTTAGTAGTCCTAACTTTACTACTACTAAATTGAGAGAAATCGTAATTTTAAGACTTTGGGTATTCACAGAAGGCATTTAGGAGTCCTAAAGTTAGTAGTCCTAACTTTACTACTACTAAATTGAGAAAAATCGTAATTTTAAGACTTTCGGTATTCACAGAAGGCATTTAGGAGTCCTAAAGTTAGTAGTCCTAACTTCTGTGAATACCGAAATGAGTAAGTGCATTCTGTGAATGCCAAAAGTAGTAAGTGCATTCTGTGAATGCCAAAAGTAGTAAGTTCATTCTGTGAATCGGGCCCGATGTCCCTAAAGAGGTAATTCGCTCCTGTCCTGAGGGGTTCTCCCCCACTGTTCCCTCATGGCCCCTCCGCACCCCAAAGCTGCCTCGATGACAAGTGCACCACATTGTTTCACTTGTAGTTTCTTCATTCAGTCTTGGATACCCATTTGCACCCCCAACAGACACCATAGTTGCCTAGCTGCCGATGCCCCCATTACCCTTCCTTTCAGCTCGAAGGCCATGGGGGGGAGCTGTTGGCATCGGGTGCAGGTCTTAGCTCCAGACACTAAAGAGTTTTTTCTCTTTTCCCTCATATTACCTCTCCCCTCTCTTCCTACTTGACACCCTACTCTAATCTCCTGCCCTACTTGCCCTAGGGGACTTCAGCCATCACCCCCATCCCCACCACCTGTGACAAGGTGATAGTAGCTCAGCCCCTGCACTCTCCCCCATTCCCATCAGTAGACTGATGCCTACATCCTGCAAGAGTGACGCACTGATTGTTAATTGTCACGCTTTATAAAAAGAAATCAAGTCCTTCAATACTTGAAAATTAAATTGTTGGATATTGCACTCATCCAAGAATCCCACTTATCCTTAGCTGAGTTCCTGAAACGCAAACAGGTTTGAGTAGGCATGTGATTAGTAGCAGCCGTGCACAAGGAGTAAATGCATGCTCTCTCCTGCCTGTAGCTGTTCAAAGAAGTGTGGTGTAGCCATCCTTATTAAACAAACACTCCCTTGCAAAATACTTAAGTCCTGGGTAAGAGAGGGGCACTGGGTATTTTCCAAACTCTACTTCCCGGGCAGAACTCTGGTTCGAGTTTTATCTAAGCGCCCAATACCAACAAGACTCACTTCCTGTCCAGCCTCTCCCAGGTGCTCTTAACCTTTGGCCCACCCCTTGCTTTTGGGGGGCATCTGGAACTTCGCACCAGACCTGCTCCTGGACTGGATCAGTGGGATGGAACCATGCTTCTGAGCAGACACGGCTGTACTGCGTGAGCTAATGTTAGGTCCCAAGAGGATGCGTGGCACTTTCTGCACCCTGTAGATAGGGAGTACACTTTTCTCTCCTGCCCGCATGGCACTCAATCCTATAACCATTACGTCCACCTAGAGAACACACTTCTTCCCTTTGTTACTGACTGTGTCAACTGGAAGGCAGCTGTAATGGATCACGAGCTGGTTTGTGTAGATCTGGGCTTGGGTCTCACCTCCCGCACCCATGTGCTGGTGCATAAGGGCCTTTGCCTTATAGCTTCCTGGGGCAAGCAATCATTCCATGCCCACATCCCCTCCTACGTGCAGGACAATGAAGACTCAGTTGCCTCAACCCAGACTCTGCCAAAGAGAGGAGTGATGATAAGAGACTTCACAGCAACCAAACTCCAGTTCCGTGCTGCCGTTCAGGAGAGGGAATGGTGGGTGACTGCCCTCCATCAACAGTACACGGCGTTTCCAACAGATGCCCATTAGAGGGCCTTGAAACTCACCTAGATATGATTGAATGCATTATTTACATCCACAACTTAAAAAGCCTTAGTGAAACTACAGTGGAATAAAATGACCAGGGCGAGAAAGCCAGGCACTTGCTTGCAGCCCAGCTGCATCAGTGAGATTCAGTTAGTGAATCTGGCTGTCCAGCACATGACTAGAACTTTTTTAACTCACCCCTTGGACATTGTGGGGAGGTTTGCTGAGTTCTGTTCTGCACTTTAATGTTCAGAGTTCACCTCCACCCAAAGCGCAGATCGATGACTTCCTATGTCCAATTTGCTTGCCCTCTCTAATGAACAAATGTTGAGTATTGTTTGAAGGAGACATCATGGAGGACAAGGTGGCGGAGGCCATATCAGCACTTCCCAATAGTAAATATTTGGGAAAAGATGGGTTCAATGGATAGTTCTATAATATGGGCAAACCGGGTCTGCTTCCACTTCTGATCCGTAACTACAAGCCAACCCCTGGAATGCACAGGATCAAAATTTCATGAACCATCTGCCTCTGTGATGGCATCCTACTCAATGATCCTATGGTAGAACTGGACTCTCTGCATAATTTGCTTGTCTACCTGAGCACGGTTGTACCTCGCACAGCTCCACTGATTATTAATCTTACTTTATTAAAATGTCCTTATGCTGTATTTTCTCCGAAAATATAAATAAAGGTTGCAAAACTAAAATAAAATGCGATTATTGATATGGTGGTTTGCTGACCCCCGCAGGCCACCACCTCTGCGACGGCCACCAATCGGAACGAGTTGTAATATGCAATCTAACTCATGAATAGTAAGGGAATAGGTCAGATTTCGCCCCACTCTGAAAAAGAATTTTGCAAACCGACCTATTAGTACATAGGCCTGTTTGCACAAGGTGACAGCTCTCTCTTCATCACAGTGCTGCACCAGGGTAGGCACCCTTAAGCTTCACCACAGCCCCCACCTGGAATATGAGGGTCGTGTTTTATCAGTGTGGTGCTCCAATCTTCTCCACATCCCCCACTTGGCATTCAGAGGTAGCCACCGCGTATACAGGAAGCCAACCCAATTGGTGAGCGGATCCTGACAGACCAGAATCTCACATTCCTCTTCCCAGGATCCAATCAGCAGGAACCACACAGGACCTGCTCCCTCCAGGTTATTTCCTTCTCCTAACATGGCCCACTGGTCTTGGGTCAGGCAGAAGCTGGTGATCCAAATGTCAGGGAAAGCTATTTTGATTCTCCTGGGCGGTGTCCTCTCACTCAGCATGGGATGTAGGCAGACCCACAATCCCAAATCCTGGTCACCCCAAGCAGAAGTCATGATTAGGTTATCCACACTGATGTACAGCTTCAGTTTCACAATTCACAATTTGGGAATCTCAAGCTCCCATTTTTTATTCAAATGTGATGGAGTGTTTCTGTCTGAAGTTTGTGTTCTGAGAATTGCCCACTTTGAAGTGCCCATTCCTCTGTCTTTCTATTCCTCCATAACAGCAGGAGTGTCTCCAAAACTGATTACCCCAGTAATTAAGCATCACACGAGGATGTAAGCCTCAGTGGTATATGTATCAAAGAGTTACAAAACCCCTAGCTCTAATCTTTACGATTCTCTTATCATCCCCATCTTCTTCTCGAGATGTGCACAGGTCCCTTTGACCAGTTACCTCATTTAGAATCATAGGCCCCCTTTTGAATTTTACTAAAGGGCCTTGATCTTCCTTACTCCAGTATTTGTATACCAACCAGCTCTCAGGAATTACGCAATACACAAATCTGTTGGGGGGAGGCTCCTCTGCCCAATCAAGCTTTACCAGCAAGCCCTGGGTCTCCCAAATTGGAATCCAGTGACTTCCATCCATTGTGCCCTTCACCAACACACATACAACCCAGTGCACATGATTCTCATGTTCAGTACCCTTCCACAGGTGCACAGGTATCCTAGTACACACACGCAACCACGCTTGCTGATCCTCATGTACACATACACTCTGGTATGCACACACAACCACATGCGCAGTCCAGTGCTACATGTAGCATAATCCAGGCCAAGGGAGAGTGCAGGATATGGCAGCGGAGTTAAAAAGATTTTCTAAATGTATTTGCGGAGTTTTATAATGCACAAACATGACCCAATTAGGTATCAGAGTGCTGTACATATAGGGTATGCAACCGTTACCACGCAACTTTTACCACGCATACTGTTACAACGCACACCATTACAACGCAGGATCCTTTACAACGCATACCTTTACAACGCATGACATTACATCGCAGATACTATTACAACGCATGCCATTACAACGTAAGTATAGGTAAGTATATCATTTTATTTAACCTTTTTTAAAATTACCAAAATATTAAAAATAAATTAAATACATTAATTAAAGTAATTTTAAAGTAATTGGGTTTTGGGGTACAGGGGTATTTTTAGGGTTCAGGGCTGGGTTTGGGTTTTGGGGTACAGGGGTATTTTTAGGGTTCAGGGTTGGGTTTGGGTTTTGGGGTACAGGGGTATTTTTAGGGTTCAGGGCTGGGTTTGGGTTTTGGAGTACAGGGGTATTTTTAGGGTTCAGGGTTGGGTTTGGGTTTTGGGTACAGGGGTATTTTTAGGGTTCAGGGTTGGGTTTGGGTTTTGTGGTACAGAGGTATTTTTTGGGTTCAGAGCTGGGTTTGGGGTACAGGGGTATTTTTAGGGTTCAGGGTTAGGTTTGGGTTTTGGGGTAAGGGGTATTTTTAGGGTTCAGGGTTGGGTTTGGTTTTGGGGTACAGGGGTATTTTTAGGGTTCAGGGCTGGGTTTGGGTTTTGGGGTACAGGGGTATTTTTAGGGTTCAGGGTTGAGTTTGGATTTTGGGGTACAGGGGTATTTTTAGGGTTCAGGGCTGGGTTTGGGTTTTGGGGTACAGGGGTATTTTTAGGGTTCAGGGCTGGGTTTGGGTTTTGGGGTACAGGGGTATTTTTAGGGTTCAGGGTTGGGTTTGGGTTTTGGGGTACAGGGGTATTTTTAGGGTTCAGGGTTGGGTTTGGGTTTTGGGATACAGGGGTATTTTTAGGGTTCAGGGTTGGGTTTGGGTTTTGGGGTACAGGGGTATTTTTAGGGTTCAGGGTTGGGTTTGGGTTTTGGGGTACAGGGGTATTTTTAGGGTTCAGGGCTGTGTTTGTTTTTTGGGGTACAGGGGTATTTTTAGGGTTCAGGGTTGGGTTTGGGTTTTGGGATACAGGGGTATTTTTAGGGTTCAGGGCTAGGTTTGGGTTATGGGGTACAGGGGTATTTTAAGGGTTCAGTTTTATAAAAATACTTAAATTAAATTAAATACATTTATTTTAGTAATTTTAATATTTATTAAAAAAAGTATGTATATATATATAATTTTTAAATTACAATGCCATTAATAAAAAATGTATTTAATAAATAAAATCAATTAAATATTTAATAATTACATTTTTTATAAAAATAATATAATAATATAATAATATTTAAAAAATATACTTACCTATACTTACGTTGTAATGGTATGCGTTGTAATAGTATCTGCGATGTAATGTCATGCGTTGTAAAGGTATTCGTTGTTAAAGATCCTGCGTTGTAAATATTGCGTTGTAATGGTATGCGTGGTAAAAGTATGCGTTTTAACGTCATACATCCTACATATAGCAATCAGGCCATACATACATAGGAAAAATGCAGGACGGGTAGTGCAAGAAACAAAAAAAGTGTAAGTAGCAATGCAAGCACAAAAACAGATACAGTAAACCCCATGGCTTGGTAGGTCCATGATCCAAAAGGAGTACACATGTAAATGATCAAGCACAGTGATTAAGTATAGTTAGTGGAGGAGACCATTCAACAGAAGCTTTTACTCTTTTTGCAGATTATAGAGCCAGCGTTTGTCCTAGTGTCTGGTGGTAGTGCGTTCCATATTCTTGGGCTGAAACCGGAGAAGGAGCAGTTGTAGGTCTTCATTTTATTGAACTTCTGTGGCTTCAGCAGTAGGGAGTTAGAGCTTCTTGAGGAGCGAATATCCCCCAGATAGTTTGAGTTTTTTCCCCCAGGTAGACAGGTGTGTTGTAGTGAAGGGCCTTATAAGTCATTTAAACTATCTTCAGCTGGATTCTAGCTTCAAAGGGGAGCCATTTTAAATGGTTGAGGTTAGGGGTAATGTGTTTGAATCTCCTGGATCCAGTGATGAGCCTGGCAGCTGAGCTCGATGTGGTCCATAGAGGGGCAGTTTTAATTTGGGTAGGCCTGCCAGTGGAGCACTCCCGTAATCTAAACAGGAGATGACCAAGGATTGGACTGCTAGCTAAAAGTCACCCAGGGGTAGGAAAAGTTAAATTTTCCTCTATATATATTTAGGGCTCGATTACGATGTCAGTCGCAGTTGCGTCTGACTGACACCATTGCAGTCTTGGGATCGACTGACCTCCGGTTGACGATCCTGACTCCGCAGTTACGATGCGACCTCACATTGCGGGGTCGCATACTCCCATTTCTCTATGGGAGCTTGTGCTGCAGCCATAAAAAGGCCGTAGCACAAGCTCCCATAGAGAAATCGGAGATTGTGCTAATCCCTGCACCATGTGACAGGAGCCTTAATAGGCCAGCCACACAATGCAGGGATAAACAGAGATAGGTGCCCCCTCTGCCCCCAACTGGAGGCAACAAGGAGAAAGGGGCCATGTTAAGGGCCTTCCGACAGGCTTTCCATGTTGGAAAGCCCAGCATAGAAAGCCTGTCCAAAACCGAGCATTGGAATCCCAACAGTGAAAACTTCGTCCATTGGGTTAACGGGGCGGTTTTCAACAGACCAACAGGCTCCTAAAACTCGTCGGAAGCCAGCCGGAATGACCAGCCGGTTTCAATTCCGACCGCCTAAATTATAGATAGGCGGTCTGAATTCAAACCGCGATGGGGCCTGGAAAGCCTTCGACCTGCTGTCGGAGGCTTTCCATGCCTCATCATAATAAGGCCCTTAATTGGTAACTGACTCCCCTGGTGGTGGAACGGATATTCTCTTGCATATTCAGGTATTTGTCCAGTATTATACCTACAGAACTAGTGAAACCGATCATGTGTGGGATGCAGTTGAGAGCAGTGAGTTGTTTTGGGAGGAATTTGGTTGTGAACATGTTAAGCCTGAGGTGATTGCAGGTCTGCCCTTGTGTTTTCAGTAGGGTACATTTGAGCAGTTTGATATCTTCAGGTGAGGACATTTACAAATGCAGTTGTGTATCATTGGCGTACATGTGGCAATGGATGTTAGATAGCTTGACAAGTTCTGAAAGCAGTTTCGGTAAGGTCGATCATTTGATCATGCTCTACCATATTGTAGGCAGAGGAGAGATCAAGTAGTATAAGCAGGCAGGTATAATTCTGATCTCGCATTCTCAAAAGCGTCATAGACAATAGGTGATAAAGATGTTTCAGTGCTATGACCAGTTCTGAATCAAGATTGATTATGATCAAGGAGTTTAAATTGCTCAATGTGGTTGCAGAGTTGCAGTTTTACATATTTCTCTACTAACTTTGCTAGTGTCAGGATGTTGGTGATTGGGCAGTAATTGGAGAGGTTGGATAGGTACCTATTTGGTTTTTTTGTGATGGGGTAACCTGTCCTATCTTTAAGCAGTCTAGAAACATGCCCTGAGTGAGAGATGCACTGTCAATCTTAGTCCACAGAGGAACTAAGGAAGGGCTAAGCTGTTTGAAGAGCTTGGTGCATAGAGGATAAATGAAATGGTTAGAGGTTTTTATTTTAGATAATATTTTGATTAAATTTACTTCATCTGGAATTTTGAAGGCACTCCAAGAGGCATTGTTTTTAGTAGTGTAGTCATAGGGCGGGGAGGTATCCTGTGCCAAACAGGTAAGAACCTAGGCTGTGTCTGCGTTAATAGAAGCCGAGAATCGCGGTGGAGATCAGTTCAATTCTCCTTATTTATTCAATGAAATAGGTGGTGAAATCTTCGCCACTTGGCAAGGGTCCATTGTCATCAAAATGCAGGTTAGAGATGAATAATGTTTGTTGTTTGATGATTTTGAAGAGTTTCCTGGGTCTGTTTTTGACATTTTAAATTGTGATCTAAAATATTCTGCTTTGGAACTTCGGATGTGTTCATTGTAGGAGCTTCTTGCCAACCTCAGGTGCTTGAGGTATGTGGTGGAGGGAGAGCTTATCCATTATCTTTCCGTAAGCCTTCAGTTGCAACTTTACTCATTGAGGTTGTTGTTGAACCAATGTTTTGAGTGTTGGCACAGTATTCTTTTTAGATGCTTAGAAGCGAGCATATTTAGGGTGTCTGTCATGGATTGTATATAGTGTTCAGTAAGACCAATTACACTAGTCATGTTTGTTGGAGGCAACAGGAAGTTGTTGCAGGTAGAAGTTAGATCGGATTAATTATTATTTCCCAAGTCTTTGGACCATTGTCTGGGTTTATGAGTTTGGCCATTTCTAATCAACATCTTCTCAAGGATTAAGAAGGAGATTAGGTAGTGGTTTGACCAATCACTAGATGTTATGGATTCAAGTTGGATGGTGTTGTCCTTAAAAATGATTAGATAGATGGTGAAGCCTCTAATGTGTATTTGGCCATTACAAAACTAAGTAAGGTAGAGGTCAGTGACAAAGGCCCTAAATGTGTTCAATATGAGGTCAGTGGAGTCATTCCAGCGTATGTTGAAATACCAGAAGAAGACATGATTGATCTCCTTATCAGAGTTAGAGGAAATGGTTTCCATTAATTGTTAAATGAAAAGAAGGTTCTTTTCCGGGGGGGTGGTAAGTCATGTGGATTTTGCAAACTATCTTATTATTGCTCCAAATTTCAATACCTAACTATTCGCAGGAAGGTATTGGCACGGTTTTGGAGTGTTTTAGGGTGAGCATGAAGTGATAGAATGCTAGTCCCCCTGATTTTACAGGTCTATCTAGTCTGATGATGTCATAGTTGGGAGGTACTAGGATGTTCAAGCTAGGTGAGGAGGGCTCTGTGAGCCATGTTTCCGTTAGTATGATGAGGTCAAGGGCATGTGTGAGAATGAGATATGTAATACCAGCTGTATGTTTAACCACCGATCTGCAGTTGAGAAGCATAAACCTGAGATGAGATTTGGTTTCAAAAGCCTCATGGTGAGTTATGGGAATTTGAAGTAGGTTGTTCTTATTTAAGGTTTTGTAGTTGCGACTTGGTTATCTAAGTGGATTGGAGTGAATAGCTTGCAGAGTAACTGGTGAGGATGGTAAATACAGGTTAGTAGAGGTATAAAACACAGAAGGGAGTGGATGGTGGCATCAGATAAGTGGTCAGTACACCTCTGGGGTCTGGAGATGGGATTCAGATAGGGTTGAGTTTTCTAGATCAAGTTCGAAGAATTTTCGCTGTATGATGTCCCATGCAATGAAGGGTGAGCAGGGTTGTTTGGTGAGTGGGGTTCAGTTTTCCCAAGGGGTAAGTTTGAATTTCAGGAGCTTCTCTAGCTTCAAGGTGTTGTGCATAAGGTTCTGAATATTGGTTTTAGCTAGCTGAAAGTCTTGACTAAGATCACCAAGTTTGTTCTCCAGTGAAGTGGTGTACTCCATACCAAAGGGAATGTACTGTGGCCAAGGGAAGGAAGATGTGTGTACCTCCTCCAGGGTGGTTGGAGGGGTCTGCGGGGGAGCAGGAACAAAGGAGGAGAGGAGAAGTAATAGGAGAGTGCTAGGGGCAGTGATGGGAAGAGGGTAGTCAATAGAAGTGGTGGTCAGCCAACGTCTCCTAAGAAAACCAACAACCGGCGGCACGTAATGTTGATGGGTCACTGATGACAGATTGGCGACCAGTGTGGTCAAGTGGTTCTCCCCTTGGGTAACAGAAAGGGAAGTGGAGGGTGTGTCATTGAGTTGGGGGCACAAAAGTTGTGTAATTGTGCTGTATCAGTGATGCAATATAATTCAATACCAAAATTTTTATTTTGTCAGAATATCAAAAACAACAATCATTGGCAATTTCAATATTTCTTTCTTATGAACCCACAGTCAAGCCAGACCTAAAAATCCATGTAGGATATTATAATGACTGGCTTTCTCTCATCTGTGCTGCTGCCAGATAAAAACACCATCAATTATCTAGTCATCTAAGATGCTTTAATAACATTACAATGTCATGTGTGTGTCCGTACAATTTCAACTTCAGGCAGCTGGAAATAAAATGATCACAGCTATGTGAATGGTGGCACCTTTTTGTGGAAGCACACAACTTCAGCCCAATCAAAACAAAATATGCACTCCTGGCTCCCAACAAAGAGGTCTCTGAAATAAATATTGTGGCCCTAAAATGGCCTGGAAAAATATCACCCCATTGGATGTAGATGTATTATTATTAAATCTAATAGAGTGATATTTTATCAGACATTATTTCGACCATGATTTTTTGGTACCATACAACTGAGACAGAATTCCCTCATGTCTTCACATTGGTGTGTTTCGAGCTTCGGTGTACTAGTGGCATCCTTTATAAATTATCTGTATCATTTCAAGAACATAAAATAGGGAAGATACTGGAAATGTGTATTTAACTAAAAAAAACAGCAATAGTCCTCTTTACCACTTACTGAGAGCTGGAAGCTGTTCTGATGGGTTGATAACAAAGGCTGGTTGCCACAGCTCCAAGAGAAGGATTTTAGGAGAACAAGTGAAACAAAAATTGAAAACTAATGCCACAGAAATGACAGAAAAAAAGACTGAACATCCATCGAAAGCTGCCATTTCCCATTTACTTCAGACTTTTCTGCTGTCATTCCTTGTAATCCACAAATACAACATCCCCCCATTTCTTCCCCAACATTCACGCAAATAATTATATCTGCATTTCTTTAGGTTATTATGAGTTGCTGTTGCTGGAGAGGAGCAGATTGAATTTATTCACCTTACGGATATATTGTTATCACAGATAATAACTGCAGCATGATAATTATCATTAATTATTCATTTGGATTAAGAGGCGAATGGGCTCGGCATGCGAGGCCCTTCCAGAGCACGGCTCATTGTTTCCGGGCCTTGCGTGCCAGTGTGACTAATTCATACTGTTTTCGGTGCCACTCCTGACATCTGACTGGTCCCATATGCATTTATTTGGAAATATTATAAGAGGAATAAGTGCATCATTTCAGGACGCAGCCACTAAAACAGACATATGGGATGTGCTCTGGCCTCTGAGCGCAGATCCGTGTTTTGCCATTAAGGGCCGTGCCTGCGCAGAGCATTACTTCAATGGATGCGCCCATGTTCCATATCTTTTCTTATTATTTAAGCCTGAGCATGCCAATACATTTGCATAATAGCTTTTAGAACAAATAATAATGTGTGAAGCTGTCATTCACGGCACGGTGCCGAATTGGTTTGCCTCAAAGTCCATTTTAGTGCAGATTTAGGTTTAATGTGCAAGGACAAGCAGTACAGAAGTTTAGAAATTGTGTAGGATTGTAGAAAAAACATGTTAAAAGGCAATACTTAGAATGAAGTACTAATTTCCCATTCCTGACTTTTATCTGGCAGTTCATGCTTCGAGAAATGTCATCGCACACTCGTTTCATCTCTCGATCTTGTTTCTTTTTAATGTCTCGAGTTAAATTCGAAACCCACGTTACAGTTTCATCCTTGTCTTAGCGGGTTCATTGGGTGATGCATTTTTTTCTGTCATGTTACTTGGAGATTATTCTTTAGCAATCTGAATCTGTTCGTTGCACGTGCATCCTTTTTTGACAGAGGTAAATTTGCACCGGGCTGATATCTGGGGCACCAGTATTTCTTGAATGTCTTATTACAGAGCCACCACGAGTTGGACCTTGGGAAATGAGTAATAACTATGATTACCAGGCTGATTTCAGCAGGTTATTCCCCATTTTCTGTCAATTTTCCGCCTGCAAATTTCAATTGGCTTTTGCAGTTGAAATGTCCTGGGTGTGGGAGAGAAATACTGAGAATGTGATGATAATGCATATTTATAATTAAAGGTCCGTTTTTTCCGTTTTACAGATTTTTGCAGGTAATACAGACAGAACACCATTTATCTTCCTGTCAGTATTAATTTTTAAATGAAAACGGGTAGTGTTTTTTTGTGTTATTTCTAAATGCTGTCAGTCATGAATGCCAGACCAAAAGCTGTGTGGATTGACAGGTAAGGGAGTTAAAGGAATTTTAGTAAAGAAACTTAAACATCAGTAGATATGCTGAAGGTTGATACTAAAATGTGCATGTTTTGATGTAAGTACATTGACTTTGCATCTGTGGGTGTTCACATAATTGAAACCTGTCAGGCATTCAACACAAGTGCACACTTATTGGTTAAATAAATGCAGAAATATAGTAATTTAAACTCCATTTTTTTTAACAAAACCCAAAATAAATATAGATAAATACAGATTAAATTAGCAAAAATATTTATAGATAAATACAGATGGAAATGTAAAAAAAAAATACCTGGGGCCCTTTTAATAATCCTGATGCAGCCAGTAGATTCGAGTACTGGCACCATCAGGAATACCGGGCCACTCATAACGAGGGCTTTAGAGTTGTTGTTGTTTGTGCATTTCCTCTTGAGTTGGTGTGTTTATAGGGTCTACTTTGGCACCAGCAATTGCTAGAGGATCAAAATGTTCATGACTATATCAATAATGCAGTGACTGCTATTGTAAATGTCTACTTTCTCTTTGGAATGGATCAGTGAAGCAATCCGAAGGATAGCAGAAGGTAAAGCATGTAGCCCAAAGATATATTGAGAGCTCAACATGCCTGGTGGCTGCAGATTTTGAGGAGCTCCCTTTATCTATTTGCAATCAGAAAATTGTTTCCTTAAGCATGAAAACTGAGCACATGCGTGCAGATCTATTAAGAAGCTTTGACAAAGCCAAAAAGTCTAAGCTCGTTTAGGGTTGTATGTGATTTAAAAGAAAAACTATTTAATGGGATACCATTACTGAGAAACCATTTCATCTAAACAGCGTAATAGAAATTTTAAGAATGAATGGTATTTACCATTTTATAGAAACCAATTCATAGAATGTCTTTTTTTCAAAATTGGCTGTTGCATACTTATTTTTTAAGGTTAAATTAAATGATTGCAGGTCTACTTTTGAAACATTTTTGTGAAAGGTATGTATTGCAATCCTTTACACAAGGGGACATTAGTTCAGATTTATTTGTTTTCCTATGTCAAAAAATTACTTTGGATGCTTTTAATTTGCTGAACCCTTACTGTCCCTAAACACCATCCATCTCCGCCACTGTAAAAATGCCTTCCCACGCATAAACTATACCCATTCCTTACCCCTTTCTTTTAAAATGTTTCCTTTAATTTTTTATTTATTTGTCTTTTCTTTAAATTATTTTCCCTAAAAGTTGGTTGGCCATAATTTGGATCCCTCCACTTTGGTTTCTCAATTTTCATTTTTCCATTAATTCACACACTTCACTATTTTAGATGTATATGTTTGAAAGGCTGAGCGTGGCTCTGTGCGTTTGTGGAAGTGATGCATTGTGTCAGACTGGGCTGAGAATTCAAGTTGCAGATAACAGAGTTCGGGAGGATTCTGGGTGGTGAAGCCACAGTTTACGGGACAGTTCCTGCTCAAAGATTAGGACAGCAAATCAAGTTGTTGTGGAAGGTGTAAGCATAAAGATTAGCTGTCACGAACCATGGATTACCTCTCCATACTCTGTGGGCAGATAGGCATCATACTATGCACTAACATTAGTAGCAGGCAATAGAAGGAAAGTCTGGAGTTGGACAAAGAACGTTGGTGCTGTTTGAGGAAAGGCTTTCAGGTTTTGGAGGATACGTTTTTCAACAGTCCCCGACCACCTACTACATTGTCGATGACTGCCAGTTTTTTAGTATTTTTCTTCGTGGCTCCTGGCATCCGGCAGCAGAGATCTTGCTATCTCATGTCAGCTTGAGGAGAGTTGTTCCAGATATGACTCACATTCTAGAACTCCTTAGTATGCTCAGAGAAGCATTCTAAGGATGCAATTGTACATAGGAAGGGACTTTAAGCATTTATATTCAGAGACTATGCCATTTGATAAAGTTGTGAATTAGCAACAAACATTGACTGCAGTTTTAATGGATCTATGCCTTTTTGTTTTTTAGTGCAAGTGGATCAGTAGTATTTAAAGTAAAATAAAATAAAGATGGGTGGAGGAGAAAGGAGAAAGTAGGGGATAAGCAGCACATGAGGGAGAGAGCAACATGGAGTGCAGAGGGAGAAGTACATGAGAGAGAGCAACAAAAGGAAGAAAGCAATATAGAGCATGGTGGGGCGCATTTGGTGGGAGAGAAACATGAGAGGGAGAGCTAGAAAACACATGCATTCTCATGGAGTGCTTTTTGTAAAAGAAAAAGCAGTTCAATAAAAGTGAGAAATGGAAGGAGCCAAGTCAATCAACCCAAATGATTATACAGTGGCTATACTCCAGTGGAGGGATGAGTACATGAAGAGGAAGGAAAAGGAAAGAAACCCATTTAAAAAGAAGCAATCAAATGAGATTGACAATAAAGCCAAGCAATGGAACAAGTGGGTGGGTTCTCAGCTCACTGTTCCTTATTGGTATAGCCCAGGAAAGGTCTTTCGCAACCAGACAACTAAAAGCTGCCTACCAGGCAAGGCCTAAAAGTTGGAAGTTTAATGCTCCTATATACTTTAACTTGGGTTCAAAAGGTTTAGAGTAAGTGAAAGCTAAAATACCATAGTATTTGACAAAAAAAATCAAGAATCTCCCCATAACTTTAGAGTGAGTGTTGTCAAGCAAGACTGTGAGGTTTTAATTAAAGAAAATACATCATTTTACAAATCTCTATTAAAATAACTTAACATGTAAGAGGATGTCAGGCGTTTCCAACCATACCTTTAACAAATGATATGTGCATTTTAGTTTTTAATTAAACCACTGAAAGTGACGTTATAGTTAGGTGTTGGAATGATATACAATCTAATGTTAAAAAAATGAAAAAAACACTACAATATGCCAGTTATAGCTTAGTGAACTAACTATAACTTGCACCCCATCATGCACTGCTTATGACCTCATATAGTACATCACTCATAACAGGCTACATGGAAGCAGGAGGGTTATACACAATCTGTCAGTAAAAACAATACATCTTCACAATACTTGCAAAAAACTCAAGTGTTATAGACTCATAGGACCTATTGCCACTCTGCTTCTGGCGGCTGCTTACACTAGTTAATGTATATATCAATAAGGACTAGCTAGTTAAAGAGGATTTAGGAGACTCAGGTAGGTACGTCAATAAATAAGGAAAAGCACTGTTTTCTTTATAAAGCCCTCACCCACCGACCTAGTCGGTGGCATGCTTCATCATCGGGCCCACCACAGTGGCACCGAATGTGCCCCGGGTGTGCTTCAACGCCAGGAGACTGCAGAGCTGGTATGTTGCTGAGTGTGCAGTGAAAAGGGTGAGAAAGGTGAAGATTTAAAAGCTATACAGGAGGTCCCAGCACCCGAGGGTTACTTATCTTTAATGAACTGGGCCTCTGTTAGCGGATAAAAAGGCAAGAAGACGTAGATTGGAGTGTTAATTATGACCTCCAACGTCTAGTGTGGTCTACATGTTTCAGCCAGTGCCTTGTAGATTTTAAGCTGGCTTTCCTCAGGACCATTTGGATATGTGAAAAGGTGCAAATTAAATAATAATAAACTTAAATTTTAAGTGATTGTGTGGTCTTTTGGCTATGTGTAGTGCACACTAAGGCGCTATAACTGTTAGAGGGGGATTCCCTCAAGCTTGACTACAAAAAACACATA
Organism: Lissotriton vulgaris; assembly: GCF_964263255.1. Lineage (NCBI taxonomy): Eukaryota > Metazoa > Chordata > Amphibia > Caudata > Salamandridae > Lissotriton > Lissotriton vulgaris. The sequence continues at coordinate 975,530,748 of NC_141696.1, read as the reverse complement.
GGACAAAGACAAGACGTACATGGTAGAGTCATATTAGTATGGTATATTGTTATACCACAAATTGCCGACTTGTAAGGTGGTGTACGACCTATAATCGACTATGGTGAGTTCATGCCATGTGCATGAAGCTGGTGAAGATTTTAATGAAACCGTTGGTGTTTGGTGGTGGGCTAGAGAGCTTATTTACAAGGTGAGGTACAGGTAAGAATAATACTGTCTTTTTAAATTTTTGTTTAATGTAACCAAACCATACTGCCATTTTCTCTTTTAACTGCTTAAATGAGGGGGAATTTAATGCACAATTTTATCAAACTTGGGAAATGTTTTATTATACATGTATTTGGATGTCTTTTATGAATTTTATTCGAAATAAAGACTAATTGAACTGAACTACTGGGTCCTCACTCTGTTTTTAACTTGTAAAAAGCTTCAAGGGTCGCCTGGCAGAGAAAGAGACCCTGTTGGGATAAAGGGTTGTTCAAAATGTATCCAACCTGTAGGGAGAAAGAGTGGTGGCTTACCCCATTTGTAGCTGTAGTGGTTCTGTATTTACTCACGAGTATTTCGGTCTGGTTCCTCCTTGGACCTATTCGTCCTTCCGCGGCGCCCGTTATGAGGGAAAGGGGCTGCCCGGTTTCTTATTTGTACTTCCAGATTGGTTGGTTTCACCTGTGTAAGGTAGAAAGAGAGGGAGGGGTGCGCGCTAATCGCCATGTCATTGTAGCCCTGTTCGCTCATGCGCTGGGGAGTAGTGCGCGATTTGCGCATGCGCAAAGGTGTAGCGCATGCGTATTGATGCCGGTTCAGGTGCTGATTGTTTGGCAGTGGTGTGCGCATGCGCGGGGTTGTAGCGCATGCGTACTGGTGCAGACTGAGGTCTGTGTATTGGCAAGGTGTGGGCAAGTGGGTCACGATTTTCGTTATAGTCATGATTAATGACAGAGGTTTCAAATCATGGTGAATTGTCAACATGACGGGGACAACATGTGAGTAGCCACACACTGGGGTAGTGGTGGCCATGGCAGTGGTTATTCAGAAAACCCGGCATGTAGCACGGGGGTGGAGATGGCTACTCATAAGTGCACAGGAGTGCACCGGGGACACACAAGGTGTTCTTATTTGGGAAGAAGGGAGCAAAAGAAGGGGACGCTCATGCATAGATACCCTGGCACAGATATCGCTGCAGTGTAGATTATTTCGAACTTCAATGGGGGGTTTACACAGCTAGAGTTTTCCATGGTATGGCGTCGTTGAGGCCATGGACATGTGTGGATAAACGATATATCCAACGTTGTTCCTTTTGTAGGAGAAGTTTTTCATTGATAGTGTTATCAAATTTTTCAATGACAGTCCAGGAGAAGTCATTGGGGGTGTGGTTGTGGGTTAGAAAATGGTCTGTGAGCTTGCTAATGTTTTTGCCACACCTTATCGTGCTCCTGTGTTCCGTCATTCTCGTCCGGACTTTCTGACTGGTCATGCCAATATATCTTAGGCCACATCGGCAGGTTATCAAATACACCAGGTTTGTAGAGTTGCAGTTTGTGAACTGCTGTTGTGTCTAGGTCTTGCCTGGTTCTAGGTTCAGTGTTTTGGAAGGCGATGTCAGGTGGCATACACTGCAATTATTGCAGGGTTGGTGGCCGGTGATTTTCGGCAGGCCCCATGCGTTAAGGATGGTGTTGTCACTGCTACGTGTATTTGGCCGTGGTCTGGTGTTCACTAGTTGATCTTTAAGGTTGGTTGCTCTTTTGTAGGCAAAACGTGGTTTTTCCCATTTCCTCATGCCGGAGTTGATAATCTTACAATTTCGTTGTATGATGTTGGCTACCTGGTTGGACGCCGTGTTGTAGGTAGTCACACAGGTCAGGGTGGGTTCTTCCTGCGGTTTCTCAAAAGTTTCCAAGAGAGCTTCTCTGTTCTGGTTCCTTGCTCTTTTGCAAGTTTTGTTTATTATCCTGGTAGGGTAGCCACGGTCCTTGAGCTTGTGCACTAGCTCGTTGGATTGCAATTTGTTGTCCTGGATGTCGCTGCAATTACGTCTAATGCGTAAGAATTGCCCGTAAGGTAAATTTTCCCTCAGGTGTCGGGGGTGAAAACTGTCAAACCTTAGTAGGGAGTTCCTTGCTGTGGGCTTATAGAAGGTGGTAGTAGTGAGACCTCCATTCTCCGGTTCGATATTAAGGTCAAGGAAAGCTAGTTCGGTGGAACTGCTGGTGCTTGTGAAGCGTAAGTAGGAATCTTGATGGTTGATCCAGAGCATGAAGTTGTCCAGTTGTTCTTGGTTGCCTTCCCATATCAGAAGGATGTCATCAATATATCGACGCCACATTTTTATGTTGGCGGAAAAAGGATTGGTGGGTTGTTGTATGTAGGTGTGCTCAAAGTGTGCCACGTACAGGCCTGCCACGCTAGGGGCGAAAACGCTGCCCATGGATGTTCCATTGGTCTGCAGGGGTAGTAGGTTCCTTCGTATTCAAAGTAGTTCTCTTTGAGGGCCAGGGTGGCGCAGTCCAAAATGAAACTGCGGGGGGAGTTGTATTCCCAGGGGCTTGCCATTAGGACATCGTGTAGTACTTTTAGTGTTGCGTCCTGTGGTAAGCTGGTATACAGGCTCTCTATGTGTAGTCCTACTAGTAATTCAGAGGTGGGGTCGAAGTTGATGTCTTGGATTACACTTAAGAGATGTTTGGTATCCTTGATGTAGGAGGGAGTTTTTTGAACCAAAGGATTGAGGAAGAAGTCACAGAAACGCGACAGGGGTTCTAATAGTGACTTTATTCCAGACACGATGGGTCTGCCGGGTGGAGTGGTGATGCCCTTGTGTATTTTGGGGACTGTGTAAAAATATGGGGTCTTTGCATCTGTGGGACATAAATAGTCCGCCTCTTGTTTAGAGATCTTTTCGCTGTCTTTGGCATTTTTGACCAGGAGGTTGATGGTGTTTTGTAGTTGTTCAGTTGGGTCCTTGTTGAGGCGTTTGTAATTCCTAGTGTCACTAAGGAGCCTCTTGCACTCCTGATCATAGTCAGTTTTGTTCATGAGGACTATACCGCCCCCTTTGTCCTCGGGTTTGATGATGATGGTTGGGTCATTTTGTTGGCGTTGAATGGTGCTCCTGTCTTTTTTAGACAGGTTGTTAAATGTCTCTTTGTGTTGAAGTTGTTCCACTTCTGTATATACTGCCTGTTCGAATGTCAGGATTTCAACCGGAATGCTTCCCGGTGGAGGGGTAAAAGTAGATTTTAGTCTGAGGCCTGTTTCATTAGGGGTGTCTTCCCTATCGTTGTTGGTGGTGTCTTTTTTCTCAAAAAATGCTTTTAGTTTGAGTTTCCTGAAGAACTCAGCGAGTTCTACATGTAGTCTAAATGTGTCCAGTCTGGTAGTGGGGACGAACGAGAGGCCTTTGTTGAGTACTTCTGTTTCCTCCGTGGTTAGTTGTGTATCAGACAAGTTGAATACAAGTGGGCATGGGGGTCTTATTTGCTTGTTCCCGGTTGTTCCCTTGTTTTGTTTCTGGTATTGGAGCTCACTGGCTCTTCTTCCGGTGCCCATTGAACATGCCCCAGGTTCCGTCTCTTCCCCCGTCCTCTCCTGCCCTGGGATAAAAAAGGATATAGTTGATTCTGATTTCCTTGGAAAAAGGGCATGTTTCCTGGAGGGTACATTTGAGGGTAACCAAAGTATGGAGGTGGTAGGTGGGCGAAGTGGGGTGGTGGTGGGCCAAAGTTGTGCTTTTGGGGGCCTTGCCATGGTTGTTGCCAGTGTTGTCCTCGTCGGCCCCTGCCTCTGGATTTATTCGATCCTGAGCTTGAGTTGCTTGAGGTGCTTGAGATGGAGCTATTATCAGAATTCTCAGAGGATTTCTTGGAAGGGGTATAATCATCATCAGCGTACGGGTAGGTCTTGGAGTAGCTGAATCTTTTTAGATCCTTTTCAAATTTTTTGATTTTAGTCTGGGATAGGTAGTCTTTATATTCCGCTATTTCGAAGGTTTTGGTCATCAATTTTTTTGTTAAAACCTGTCAGGGTAGTTTTGAAGTGTGACTCAGTCGCTTGGATCTCTATCAAGATGGCATCTGACAGGCGTTTTGCAGTTTTTATAATGAGGACTAACCAGTCCCTGGTGCAGTGCCAGGCGATCTGGGCCCAATCTTTGCGGAATGCTGCATCATCCAGGAAAATCCTGGGAGCGTTTGTGACCAAAAGGCCAGTGGGGGCTGTGTTGGTGCGTAGATATTGCGCCAGTATAACACCGTGCAGAACAGTCCGGATCCTGTTTCTCTTCTTCTCCGTCAGTGAATCCTAGTCAGTTGATTGGGCTACAGTAGCGGATATGTTGAAATCTGCCAGGAGTGAGAGGTCAGATAGTATTTCACTGACATCCTCAGCAGTTGATATTTTATTGATATATATATATATAATTCAGGGGATACGGTCTAGCCTATCTAGTCCTCTCTCTCTCATTGATTTTAATATACACTAGTTAATGCACACCTGCTTTCACTTCGTGGACGGAAGCAAAGGAGCAATGTTAACCAGATCTGATGCTTTTGTACTCCACAGATTGCTTTGTGGATGGAAGCACAGGAGCAATATTAATCAGAGCTGGCGCTTTTTTACTCCATAGATTGCTTTGTTTCATCAAAGTTTAAAACAGCAATTTAGGTCACACTTGGTACCTCACAGTACCTCAAATGGTACTCTGAAGTCAAGCACCATACATTCAGTTGTAGTTACACTCAAGGTACAACTCCCAGCCTCACTGGCTATGAGGCACACAAAATCTCCCAACTCCCTGAAAGGAATGTATTATGCATGCAGAGGGTATCTTTATGTTGCTGCAGAGAAAACAGTATGCACTTGCCTGTGCAATCTTATATAATATACTACTCTACCCATGAAAGTGTAGAATCCCTTGTGCAAATACACTTTTTTTCTCTCAGCAAGGAAAATATTAGCCCCTAATATTAGTCCCTATGGAGAAAGGTGATCTCATACATCTCTGTATAAAGCAATTTACTCCAACCCCTTCTCTGAGTACATTACTGAACCTTTCTAGGATTAAAAGTGAATGGACTGGCATTTGGACAAGCCCACAACTGTTCGAATTGGTGGGCAAGCCAAACTTCTATGCCAGTGAAATCCCATGGGCCCAGCTTGACAGTGAGATATACTGTTCCAGAGATATCAACACTCGTGGTCGAGTTCTTTGCAAACCATGAATGGGCTTAAGTTTGCCAGGAATCCTATGGGATTTCCTATCAAGCATAAAGAGGTAAGTTTAATGATAAAGCATTTAGCTCACGCCAGGAGCAAGTTCTCAAAGGCCACCAATTCGATCTTAAGCTTACCCCGCCCCAAGACAATGGATGCGCTTTTAGCTTTACAGAAAATGTATAAACTTAAGTGCACCCCGGTGGCCACTTATGGCGCCGAGATCTGGGGAACGGCCAACTGCTCTGTAATCCAGCAGGAAGAAAATAGGTTTTGCAGAAAGTTATTGAGCACCCCAATTTCTACCCCCCAATACATATGTCACAAAGAACTCAATATTCATTTTATAACTGATTTTATTCGAGCACGTTCGGCACTTATGTGGATTGCAGTGTGGAAGAACGAAGCAGCCTCCCTGATTCAGCAAATTATCAAGGACTGTTTACGCTGTGATTAGGGCTTAGAAATCCCATGGCTGAGCGGTGTACTGAGTAGTTTGCGCAGTACAAAAAGGGAAAGTGTTTTCTGGGACCCTACATTAGCAGCCTTAGCTGCAAAAAAGGAATTGCAGAACACCCTGCACTGCCTATATAAGAACGAGCAGGAGATGGCAGAGGCCAGGAAAACAACTGTGAGCAACTACATGGCCATTGAACGGTATAGTTATCCGCTCCATATGTACTTATCTCTACCAATGAGCCGCTGGGAGACGAGCTTACTGTTTCGTTTAAGAGCTGGTGCAATTCGATTTGCACTTTGCTTCCCACTTGGTCATAGCCCAAATTCGAATTTTAACTTGTGTCCTTGTGATAGGAGTAGTGAGCAAACTATTATGCACTTTATATTTTTCTGCAAACACTATATCAAATATTTTAAACAGTTTTTATGTCCCTATTTTAATAAAAGAAGACTAATTAGCCTGGAAGTAGCATATCAATCAATACTAGATTTGGATGATGTTGAACTTATCTTTCGTATTAGTACTTTTCTAAAAACTGCAATAAGGGCGCGGAGATCCATGATGGACCCTTGATACTGTTTGTCATAAACTGTGAAGTATTATCTATTTTAACAATCGCATATACTGATATGTTGGACAGTTTTGCACAAGTCACTTTTTGATACCTGTATATTGTACTTTAAATTTTTGTAATAAATATTGCAATGCATTTGTTTTGTGTGCTTTCATGGGTACTATTGTATCTGAATAAAGTTGAACTGAACTGAACTGAACTGATAAACATACATTTTCCATCAAATCAATGAGTCTGGTTTATACTGATTTGAGGCTCTTTACAGATGCTATCTTGAAGAAAATCCCATTTATTATGGTATTTTGAATGTAGCTTAAGGAGGTTTTAGAAAAGACCTCTTTAGGGCAGATCAATTGTTTGTGATTTTATGTGTCATTAATAAGCAGAATGCCCTTAGGAAAGTATTACTATTTTTGCTTTTGTTAATTCCACATCAACTTTTGAAACAGTGAGCCAGGAAAGATGGGTGAGCTCGGAAAGCTTATGCGGTAACTTAAACAACTAGCTTGAATACTTCCTACTCCCAAACCTTAGCCTGACTACCTGCGGTGGGTGGCACAGATTAGAAGTAGGGGGGCAGGGCCGGGGTGGGAGGGGAGGAGGGCTTGGGGTAAGCTGTTATTAAAAAATAAAATTAAAAAACATGCCTTCTCGCTGCTTCTTCACTGGGTCTCTCCTCCATAGACCCTTGCTCGGCCGGAACAGGAAGCACACCCTGGCTCTCAGTCACCCAATCACAATGCTGCCTTAGCAGCCTTGTGATTGGTCTGAGCACCAAGGGCCTGGGGGGTCAGCAGGCCACCCATTAACCCTTATTTAGCCACTGGGGAAGTGGTGGTGCCTGAGCATGGGGGGTCTGCATGCCTCACATTTTTGTTTGTTTAGCCCCAGGGAGGTGGTGGTCCCTGGGGCTTATAGAGCATCAGGAGGGGGACCCCGTGCACACCCATCCTTATAGATAAAGCCCAGGAAGGTGAGGGTCCCATGGCTCAATGAGTCTCAGGAAGCCCCATGCATCCCCTTCTTCTTTTTTACAATGCTCTGGGACCTATCCCACCTGGGAGCATTTTCCTAAAAAAGCGCTTCAGCCAGCACTGGAGACACGGATCCGCCGCGATTTTTGCAGAACATTTAAAAACAATGCTTTTTTGCCCTAGCAGGGTTTCTCTGGGAACCCAACACAATAGTTAAGGGGTCAGGGCATTCCAACGCTGCCTCCTTGCCTTTTCTTTTGACCATTTTTAAAGATGGCTACCAACACTTCCTGGTTGAAGTGCTGGTAGTCAATCAGATCTCAGCACGAGATTGGGAGAGTTTGCAGAGCTTTTGCTGCCCTAGATATCTAAATTTGGCTTTTCTTTAATGTTTCCCAAACTACTGAACAGATTTACACCAATTTCTGAAAAGGTGGCTTTCTGGACCAACATCTACCTTCTGCCAAATTTGGAGTATTTCCATTCAGTGGTTCGGGCTGTAGTTGTGTCTAAAATTCCTAAAGGAATTAACATGGGAAGCAGACTTTTTTTGACCCCCCTTTTTCTCATCCCCACCTAACGGATCACCATGAAACTTGCATAACAAGAATTACAGGCACCCTTTTTTGGGAACATTTCTTGATGATTTGTCAAAGGGCGCCAAAGATATAAACAAGTCAAAAAATGATTTTCCAATGGAAACTACGCCCAAACTATAAATATTGCGACCACCAGTAGGTAATAAGATGAGGAACAGAAGGAAGAGTCTATCCAGCCCCCAACTTTATTTACAGATAAGTCACTTTTTTTAACAATCCTGCATGAAGTACTTCAAACTATGACGCTCTAACCAATTTCAATAAAGCCGCAAAAAACATTTTCAAGAAAATGTCTGCAACTGATATTATCAACTGCTGCTATGATTCTGATGTGAATGTGTGTCTGGGAATTCAGAAAAATCCACATTGCTTCTTATTGTGCCTGTTTTAGACTAACTATTGTGGTGTTTTGTGTTCTGCTATATCATGTCCTTTAGATCTCCCCACACAATTATGTCAGTTGCTTTAAATTCAAAGCGACTAAGTGACAAATTGCAAAAGGTTTTTATTTATTCACAGCAAATGATTCCTATCATAAAACAATCACACATCGATGGCCTCTTTCTTCTTGGGCCGTTTCTTTCTTTTGTAGTACGATTAGGGGGGTAGAAATACTATTTTTAGTTTACTGCCATTAATTTGCATTTCAATAACTTGTTTTTTCCCTTTTTTTATCTCTTCCGTGTTATCTCCTTCCTCTATGCCAAAACTTTTGAGTAGCACCCCTGAAAAGACTTTTGGGCTTATGTACAGATACCTTTTTAATGATTGGTTCTTCTTAATGTATGTGATATGTTTTCAAATGTAACAAGGTTTTAGCGCTGGGATACCCTCGTGGTGACTACGCGCTCTACAAAACTTTAAATAAATAATAAATGCTTTCAGTTAGTATTGCTAGGGGCGGCTCCTCTGTTTGAGCAGAGGAGCATCGCCCCACTGGTGAGAATGCCACCCGTATCCCAGAATTGAAAAATGATAATAAAGTTAATTCATTACCATTTTATTCATTTTTCAATAGCCTGTGTCCAGAGCTGAGCATCAGGATGGGGAGGCGCCGCTCCTGACTGGCAGCAGCAAGGAGGAGTGGTGGGCTGACTGGGTCAGTTAAAAATGTGCATTTCTATTTGGCCAGCCATCTTGCGACTGCCAGCCAGACATGCGCATTTTAAGTTCTCAACCCAGGTGTCTTAGACAGCTGACTTGAGAGCAAGCAAAGGCCTCCAGTGCTCTTAGTAGCACTGAGAGAGTCCACACTATCCAATGCTATTGGCTGGGGCTCATTTGTATGAGAAAAAGACACCGGAGCAAGGACTTGCTTGCGTGTGGACATGCAGAAAGGTAAGTTAATTTTATTTTTGAAATGTGCAATTTATTTGTAATGTGCATTAAATTGCCGACATAAATTACATTATTGTTTTAAAGTTACATTTTTAACTGTAAAATGTTAATGTAATACATGTTGGCAATTTAATGTAATTTTGCCGAGGGTATACCCCACCACTCATTTGCCCACCTCACCTCTCTTGGTAGGTAGCAGCCGCCCCTCAGTACTGCTTTGCATAATAGCAATTCGGAAGTCAACAGTGTTAATAAAATCAATCTTTCATTTATTTATTCATTTGTTTTATTAACATATAGTACTTGAAAGGCTGTGCTGGCCGTACAGGACAAAATGAACTTCTTAATAGGTTTAGAAACATAGACAACTTTAATACAGAAGTTGACCTGACCACTGTCGGCCACTCAAGGGTAACCGGTATTCATATGACCATCAGCGTGTGCGTCATATTCAGCTATTGCACATGGAAACACCTGAGAGGCATGAACCACCACTTATGTCAGTTATGTTACAGTTATCTTGGGTCAGAGCTGTGCTTGTACTGTCTTTCTGTCAAACCCTATTTCCAGAGCTGTGATCTACACTGCATTGTATGAGTTGTAACAGTGCAGCTCAAGTTTATTCAATTTTACTACTTGTGCAGACACACTTAGACAGACACCTTTCACATTGTTGTGTTTAACTATGACATATTCTGAGTTTGAGTATTTGTGTTGAAAGGATCTAGAAGAAGTTAGAGTGTTCATCATTATCAACCAAGTTATTATTGGCAAATTGACCAAGGAAAAATATATATAAGAAACAATTTTTCTGTTTCTTCGCTACCATAAAACGTTTTGTGTATTTTCACATATCCACTTTCTATTCTCAGGATTCAATGTGGTAACTGCCCAACCACCACCTTTTTTGAATGAACCATGTTAGCCATGCATGCATTGAAAAGAGAGGTTTATATTGTTTAAAAAGTGTATGCTAGCTACTGACTTGTTTGATTCCAATAGAAGGAAGACTCTTCTATTCAATTTACTTGAAATGGAGGGTCTAAAAGTATACAAACAATTACTAACCCTCAGAAATGTCATGGGGTGGATAGAATACACTATGATTGTTTCAGAGAAGCCTCAGATAGTCTTCGAGACAATGTTATTGAGGAACCACATATTGTAATGGAGAGATACATATTTTATACACAAGATCAGTTAGTGAACACACGTTTGATTGCTATATGTGGCTGCTATCAGAGTTTTTGTGTCTTTTTTCAGGGTTTTTGTGACTTTGTTTACATCTCTGATTTATATACAGGAGAGAAAGCAACCATCCTTTGGTCACATAAAAGAAATGCAGGAACAACTGTTGAGGAATATGATCCCATCTTTAACATAAACTATAGACATTGCTAAAGGTGTGGAGAGATCCATTGTCTCATATGAGACACACAGGGCCTAATTTAGAGTTTTGTCATGAGATACTCCATCACAAATATGATGGGTGGCCTGTCTACCATTTTTCAAGTACCATCGGATATAACACACCTGTAATACAGCAACAGAATATCCATTACATTTGTGATAGAGTATCCCTTTTGCCATAGTCTAAATCATGATTAGGCTTTCCTGTTTTCAGTTTCTATTTTTGGTAAATTCTGGTGGGGTTTTTTCAGTGTTTTCAATATCTTAAAAAACAGTTGTTATCAGTGGTTACACATTGTGGCGCCACTAAAAACAACAGAAAATTTGTTTTTACGGTGTTTATGGAACGTTTTGCTTTTATCATTGCTTGCTTTCTGCACTGAAAGAACATGGTATATAGACAGCGTACTTATAGTGTATATGAGGTCCAAATAGATTTTTGCAAATTAATCTTATTGTAGTACACCATACAATACTTTCTCAGTGAGTCTTTGGGTCATATGCACTCGCTCTTTTCTTCCCATGTAATGTTCTATGAAAAGCCCCTCACTGCATTCATAGCCCCTTGGGCTGAGAACCATCAGCTAAGGGACACAGTTGGGATGACTCTTTCCTTGATGCCACATAAAGCACAAAATGATATATATTTGCTTTTTAGTTCTCGTACATAAGAAAACAGTGCACCAGAATGCACTAAAAAGTCAATAGCATCCATCATTAACTCTGAAGATGGTAAAGATGCTTTCAGCATACCATCTAACAAGTGGCAAGGATCTCCTACAGGGAATCACTTCAGCTCGGGTATCAATTTTGACAGGTCATCACACAACTTTTTTATATACGTAGCTGAATCACTGCAAATACAAACAATATCACTCCAATCTTTGTTGAACTTGGAAAGAACCTTTTTTGCAGAGCATTACAGGTGACACTGAGTTCAATGCTTTCCAAAAGTCTGGTGTCATGTTTTCACCACTATCCCAGATGCTTGGTGATATATATATACCTTGCATTGAATTTTTAAAGCCTGAGGTGTTGGCAATTCACCTACTATCAATACTGACCCACTAGAAACTATGGTCTGATGTATTAAGGGTTTTACCCATTCTCTGTGGGTAAATGTGATGACACATATTAGGAAAGAGTTTTATGAAACCAGCCATTTAACCTATCAGTGAAAGAATCAAATGCAGCCAAAATATCAAATACGAGTTTGATATTTACTGAATCTCTACAATTTATAAAATAATTAAACTAGACCTAAAACATTAAAGTAAACCCTGCATCTTTAGACCAAAGGCCACAAAACTGAAAAAAGTAAAATGAAGAAGAAACAACATTTTAGTGGCATCCCTAAAGAACAAAACTCAAGCAGAATGTTAGCCAGTCTTCCTTACTGCTAGCTTGTATAACAAAGTTACATTGTATTGACACCTTCAAGAAGAAATAAATGACTCTTTCACTCTCTTTTTTCTTTCTTTGAATGGCATTTAGTTTGTGGTTGTGCAGGTGTTTTTTCAGTGTTTATATGTTTTCACCGGTGAGGGCTATTTATCTTTCAGTGGGGTTTTATCAGTTATTATAGGTTTAAACCTAAAACCCCACAGCCTAATCATGATCTAAATGTTGAAAGTGTTAATAATGTGGCAAATGCATTTCTGTCGAGTAGACTATTTAGGGATTAAAAATTAGGTTAACATGACAAAAAAAGCCTTAGCATTCTCAAGTTCATAGTTTACAGTGATGTATAGAGAGGAACATGAGTTCCAGATGTGAGTGTAGAAATCATATTTCGACATTCAAGTCGTGTTCTGCACTTGGCAAGGTGTACTTTAAGATTGGCAAAAGCATACAGTTGGTAAATATGTTAGTGAGAACTTTCAAAAGTAGTTTCTTGCAAGTTAAAGAGGTGGCTCTGACAGAAGATCCAAGTGGGGGGGTTTAATTTTAGGTTGCATGTGAAGAATCACAGAGTGAAAGTGTGAACATGTGTAATTCTCATAGAGATTTCATTGGAAAGCAAGTCGTGAATTTGAGGTATTACTGTGGAAGAGTGTTCAAACAGCCAATTGAAGAAGGATATTAAGTTGCCTGAAGGTATTTATATATTAAACATTGATAAGGAATTTTAAAAGACCCCTATTTTAAGATTTTGATTGATAGGAAGAAAGTAGAAGTCTTGACTGAATCAGGTTTGTCTTTTAATGCCTTCTCTGACAGTCTCTTTTATCGAAATTGGAGAAATAAGTAATTAAAACCTAATTATGTGAGAGTCTATGCCTACAGTAAATAAGGAATAGGTATACTAGGTTGCTTTGCCACATCAGTTTGTCTTCAAGTGAGATAAATCTTAGGCAAAGTGTATGTAGCGAGCAAAGGGCAGAATGTGCATGGGTGGCATCATCAAGGGAATTTATGAACCTCTCTTAATATTAATGCTGCAAATTCTGGTTTTGGGTGAATTGTGTCGCTGCTCTGGTCTATTGCAATATGGTTGAAGATGGGTTGTTACACCGCATGCTCAAGAGATATAAAGCTGTATTTTATAAATAGTTGCGAATACACAAAATGTCACAGACTTTAAGTATTTTAAGAATTAGTTTATGTTTAAAGAAGACAAGGAAAATTAACTGCATAGATCCAAGCTCCTGTAATAACTGACCCGGGCTTTACAATATACCAATAACCATTCTAATGTAGAATGTAAGGACCATCAAAGAGAGTCTGTGATCAATTTACGTTATCACTACAATGATCAATATAATATGAACTGATGTTACACAGGATACTGAGAAAATATGCTACATAGTTTCCTTTCGCACAAATGAGATTTTTTCACATAAACTTAATAAACTACCAATTTTCTACCAACTTTCTTGACTCAAAGACTCCTGTGAATAACATGTTTGCTTGAAGATGTTTTTCCAGATTCTACAATTTTCTCTCCATATAAATATCCATTTTGATATACATTTCCAGACATTCCACAATTTTCTCTGTTGCAGCACTTATTTGAAACATATTTTCCATCCTTATCTAAAATGTCTTCCCTACATTCTTCACAATGTTTAACTTTAGCTACAAGTAAAACATCCCACCATTGACCACTGGCAACACAAATGGGATTTCCTAGGACTTCATAACTTGCATTGAAACTCTGAATTTTGGCATTCATAAAAAAAGGGTTTTTTTTTGCATCCTCAATCATCCACAACAATCTTGTGAAACTTATTAAGTTGTGTTGATATTGTTATCATGTCTAAAATGTGTCAAATTTGCAGCATCGGCAGAGCATTTAGCATCCTCACACTAAGGGCCAGATTACGATCTCATTAGGAAAGCATTCCCACCAAATCGATTCCAGAATGCATTCCAAACGACTCGGACAGGGGGAGTCCGACCGAGCGATTTGGATGCATCTGGATGCATCCAGATACGATTCGGTCGGACTCCCATTGACTTCAATAGAAGCCTGTGTTCCGAACGTAAACACAGGCTCCCATTAAAAGAAGGGGTGATTGGGGAAAGTCAGGCATCCAGTGGCGGGCACCCCAGGATGCCTGCCTCACTGTGCATGTATGCGTATGGGAGACCCATGGGTACCCCCTTGGGCCTGATTCGGAGGGCCCCGGAAGAAGGGGGGCATGCTACAGGCCCCCGAAGTCTGATTCCCACAGCCGTTTCGTCTCAGTCGAACCGATTCGGAAAGGCTGTCTGAATTGGTCATCGTACTCGGACGGCTTCCTTGCCTCGTACTCCATCGTCCGGTTCGACAGAGAGACTCTCTTATGGCATCTGTACAATTCTTATTGGGCTTAATAGTGATTTGTACATAATATTTTACCAATGCATTGTTGAATCATTCTACTTTCCCATTTGTTTGTGGATGATAAAGCGGGGTGTGCAAATGTTTAAATCCGCCCTTGTCTCAAAAAAAAATTCATAGTAGAGGTAATAAATTGCACACAAATATCAGTTAAGATCTCACTCAAAATATGTTCTTTTCACATATTTCTTTTAAAAACTTTATGACGCTCTCAGTAGTTGGTTTTGGGACACACTTAACCTCAACCCAACTAGAAAATTGATCCATAAGAACATTTAAGTATTTCATGTTGCAAGGGAGAACCTGGAATGGAAATCAATGGCCCTTCTTTGCCAAATTGTATGAGGATTTTCTACCAGATAATCAGATGGCTTTGAAGTAACTAAGGGCCTGAATATGAGTTTGGCGGTGCGGTGCGGGGCTAGGTCTGCCCTCCAAGGATGTGGCCGGCCCACCCACCAGATTACGAGTATTTCTCATATCTGGCATTTATTTTTTACGTTTCCACAGTGGTGCCTCAAAAAATGGGCACTGCAATAAACAGTACCTGCTGTACATGCCCAACATGTACCCCCTTGTATGCATTACATGGCTTGTGGCACCAGGGGGCCCTCTGGGGCACCCTTTGATTCCTCTCCGCCACAGTTTTCATGGCAGGGAACCACCATGAAAACCATGGTGGAGAGGAAACTCATAATATGCTTGGCGGGACCACGGCGGTCCTGCTAAGCATATTGTGGCCTCCTGACCGATGCAACAACACCAGGGAATGGCGGTTCCCTGGAGGTTGCATAGGGGCAATGGCAGGCCAACTGCACTAATTGTAATAGGGCGGTTGTAAGACCACCACCGCTGCGCCCCCACGAGGCTGGCAGTCAGTGGTCTGCCAAACTCCTAATTAGGCCCTAAGTGCTTATCACTTAAATTACACTGGATAGAGTCATTAATCAGATTCTTCACATCTCTGTCCATTCCCAGACACCAAAAATGACTCATAATTCTCCTTTTTGTGGCACTCATCCACAAATGACGAAAATTTGTTTTTTACATTTTGTTTCTAGGCATGTATGTAGACTTACCCCTAAAGACTTCTCCGTAGGCCATACAGCAGTGACAAACTTTAAAAAGTGACACAAAAATCCATTCTCCCCCAGCTTTTCACTCCATTCTTTCAAGTCATGGCAGATCACTTGATGCCATGGACTGTGATTACCCCTATACGTATTGTGAATTATTACCACTTCGAACTAACCTGTGTCTTTCTGTCTCTGTGGGAGCGATGGATGAGGCGTGGTCAACCACTATCAACTATGCCCTTCTGAATGAGTGAAATCATCACAGTTTTTTGGGTGACTCAAGGGTAACTACGAAAACAGGATGAGAGAGAGAGAGAGACAAAAAAATCTTGGTGGCATATTTCTTTAAACTGCTTGATATCTTCTATTGCTCAACAGCTACCCTGATCTGAGATGATGGAGTTGGTATGATATGCCGCCGTAAAAACAATTAATTGTTACATTCCATATCTTGTAAAATCTCATTAAATTTACCTTGCTTCCTTTTGGTATAAATGTCTAATTTCCATACCTATTTTATATGTTTTCGTAAAGACCTCTGAGGTTTTGTAATGTTGTTCGTTCAATAAGCACCTTCCATCTAGTGTGCTGTTCTGTTGGAAATTACCTTTCTCTTATAAAATTCTCTCTCTTTAGTTATGTCTATTTTAAACAGTTTTTTGGGGTGGTGGGGGGGGGTGACTCAGAATAAAGTAGTTTGTTTTGCAGTTACTTTGTCCTATATCAATTGCTGAACGTGCAATCCACTGTCTGTAAAATCTATTTTACTGACTAAACTTTCAAAGCCAAAATAGCTTGTCTTGATGCTTCCTAATGTCTTTTTAAATGTCGTATTTGTACAATAAATGAAATTTATGAAAATGTATTAGTGCAGACCAGGGATAGGCAAGTTAGCAACAATAGCCTCATAGAAATCCTACAATCAGCAGTAGGCTCAAGCATAGGTATGGCTGCACCCCTGCACACTGGTGGGAAAAAAGCTGATGGTAGGAATAGCGCAGTGATTGGGTAGGGCGTTGGGGGGACAAGTGTTCTGGATCGACTGCGTCCTGCCAGTAAAAAAGGTTTAAGCAGTGACCAACCGAAAAAGCTGCCTTCTATTGATTTGCCACCAGAATCTCTGCCATATGTAGTGGTTCTTGCTCGTGTTCCTCCTTTAGCACAGGGGAAAACTGAGAGCCAAAGCGATCTTAAGAACAAATGCATTCAATGGCTCAACTCCCACAGGCCCTCCCCTCCCAGCGCCTCAGGTGAAATTATGTGTGTCAGAAGAGTGGACTGGATTGGTTCTGGCCCTAAAAGCTTGGCGGGTGATTGAGTGGTCATTAATTTTAGGCAACCCCGTGCGGTAAGGCACATTTGTAATGGGTTGCCTATTTGGTCGAACACCCAAATTTTCCCCTTAAACCTATCATATTTTTACCCTACAACCCAAAATAGAACTGGTCAGAGTGAAAGACTCCAGCACTGTAGGCCTAAAAACAAATTGGAGACTCCATCTTGGGAAGGGTTCTACCCGCACACTCCCCTGTTCTTGTTATTTCCCCAAAGAAACCGGTTTAGTCCATTGGAAATGGTGGACTGACGCCCTAGGGTGCAGAGCTCTCCGCTAGTACAGGCTAGCAATACGGGTAGGACCACAAATATAGCGGAGGGCAAAGTTCTTATACCTGCCATTGAAAATGTAAAAGTAGGACAGCAATTGAAAGCAATAGATGGGATCATATCTGGGGATACTATTCAAACCATAGAATTATTAAGCGGTGAGATAGGGGAAAGGGCGTACAAGACCAGAAAACTAAATCCTAGTTCCGGGCTCATTGGCCTTTTGGAAGATGCACCAACCAAGCTGGGGGCAGTCGATGCGCAAATAAAGATCTTGTCCTGGAATGTGGCGGGATTAAAAAACAAACTGCCCATTCCTGAATGGGGTGCCTTTATGGCATCACACGATATTTGTATGATGCAGGAAACCTGGGCACTAGAAGAGAGTACAATGAATGGCTTTGCTACCTTTGATAACCTGGCGACAACGAGAGGTAGAGGAAGGCCATCGGGTGGACTGTCAATCTGGGTGGGAACACACCTGGGCATTCGGGCTGTACAAATCCCAACCAACTCGCCCGACGTCCAGTGTGTATTACTTTCCCTGCAAAGAAGGTCACAGGTAGCTATAATAAATGTATACTCAAGACCAGTCAAGTGGGGGCTCGAGTCTGAGGCAATTGACGCACTAAAAAACTTCATTCAGCTTTCGATTCTTCCACCGTTTTAGTTTTGGGTGGAGACTTCAACTGCCAGTTTGAGCCCCTTTTGAGCCCAGAACTGGGTGAACAGGATGAAGTAGATCAGCTCTGGCACATCCCTGATCCGCAGATCTCCCAGGTCAAGGCATGGACCCCCCCTTGTTTTGCAAATACAATCACTCACGCTAATGACATCCCTGAGAGCATGTAGCGGGAGGGTGGAGCCCGATAGACCTGGGACACATACGTTCAATAGATGAGATCAAACTTCGGTCATTGGCTATATATTGATTGAAGCTAGGTATTGGGATAGGTTGCTTGAATTTAGGGTTCATTCAAGGCATGATAGTGACCATAATGCTCTTGTCCTATCACTTAAACCCGGGAGCTTCGGGTTGACAAACCCACTGCCCGCCCAAACAAGTGTTCCCCAACCCTTAATAATAGTTAATATTAGGCGAAGGGTAAAATGGCCATACTTTCAGGACTCTCCAACAAAACTCACTGAAATATATAGGATTGCTATCCCATTCATTTCGGATATGGGGGGATCTGGTTCCAGGGGAAGTGCTCCCGACATTCATAAGCAGCTGGCTGCTAAGTTAGGGGGTGTTTTTTGTCCTGCGAGAAGGGCAAACCTCCCACGGATTAAGGTACATCCGTGGTATAACGCCTCCTGTCGAAAGGCAAAAAAAGACCTGTTGTTCGCAATAAAAACCAAGGACACAGGAGTTATTAGGGACAAATGCTCACTCTACAAAAACGGTACAAAAGGGGGTGGTGATGGACGGAGCATTTGAATCAATCAAACACTCACACCCAGTCAAAAGATCTGGGTTTAATCCATCACCGTTCTTTAGCCCACTCTGCCACCCCAGTTCATACATGGCTATATGCAAATCAGTCTGACCCTGGGCCTCATGGGAACAGTCCAGCCCGAACTGCCAAGCCATGTCTTACCTGGACCGGAAACAAGCTTCCGAGGACCGGTTTCTGGCATTCCAGCCGTCTTCAGCCCGGCTTGCTTGAATCCAGTGGCAAAGTGAGCAAGGGACTCACGTCTGAGTATACCCTGCCACACTTATGGCGGCCAAAAGCGGTACAAAAGGGGGTGGTGATGGACGGAGCATTTGAATCAATCAAACACTCACACCCAGTCAAAAGATCTGGGTTTAATCCATCACCGTTCTTTTGAAGCCACTGGATTCAAGCAAGCCGGGCTGAAGACGGCTGGAATGCCAGAAACCGGTCCCTACCAATTAGGTCGCTCACATGCAAATGGTTAAAGTCAAACAAAGAAGCCTGTCCGGCATGCGACTATAAAAGTGAAAATGTAGCTCATGTAATGTTTATTTGTCCTGCATATTCAACAATTAGGAACTGTTGGTTGATCCCAATTTGCAGGAATCTCAAGCTTCGACATTTTGCTCAGGCTTGTCGGATTCTGACATATGATACCCATCCCCCCATAGTGTTTGCCGTATCTCGATATTTATTTAGCATGTGGCGTAGAAGACAAAGTTTTATAACCCATTTGTAACAATCATGATATTTTATACTGTTGTTTTTTGATAACTTAGTAGTTTCATTCTCTTTTTAAAATAACGATTTGTTTAATATCTATTGTCTTAATATTATGTGCTTGTATGTATTTTATTTGCACTTTTATGGTCTTTGACCGAAATAAAGTTATCAAATGAAATAAAATCTTCAAAGAAGTACTAGACTTGTGTTCTTTTTTCTGTTTTCTTTCAGGGCTGCCCATTCTAAGACTGCCGGTCACGTGGAGCTCTGCATTAGTGTCTGAGCTGCTGCAGCCAAGCCATGGCCGTTTTTCCGGATAGCAGTTAGATAAAACGTTCTTACATTGCTGGGTCTTCTTTGTCTAGAAAATGGTGTGGTGTCTGGGGTGCAGAATTTATACAGAGGAACCCAGAAATGGCAGCCGAGATCATTAAATCTTGCAAGGCTAATTCTGAAAAATCCCAGAATCCATATTCTTGGCACTCTTGGTGCACATGCATTTCCCATGAATTCTCCTGACAGCTAGCTCTATTAATCGCTATGGGTCCCATTCACAAAGGTAAATTCATATGAAAGTCGAACTTTACCACTTTCAGTATTCACAAAGGGCATTTACAAGTAGTAATTTTAGACTTTTGTCTCAGTTTTGGTCTCAATCAAACTTAGGACAAAAACTTTAATTTAACTGAGACAAAAGTCTAACTTTAACACTCGCAAAGGCCCTTTGTGAATAGCGAAAGTCGTAAAGTTCGACTTTCGTCTCAGTTTAACTTTGTGAATCAGGCCCTAGATGACTTACATAAGTGCACTACATGTTTACATATGTAAAAGACACTACTTATAACTGTTCCTGGTAGCTAGCTCTATTTGTCACAATACTGTATCATACATAGATATTCCACCATTCTACTTTTTTGCAATTATTTATAAAGACGCAACTTTATCCATGCATTCTTGTGATCTTCTTTTCCAATTACTATGCTGAGGATTGAAGGGGCAATGTTTTTGTATACGGGGGTTTTGTATGATCATGCCACTTCATCCTCTGCCATAGATAGCAGTGATAGGTTCCTCATTGTAGCAGTCAGAATATTCCAACTGTGCATCCTCAGAAAACAGGTAACCGAGACAAAAAAATCGACCTTCACATTCTTACATCCAGAAATATATTCAACTTTGAAATTGACTTCAAGAAATATAGTGCAAACTCTTTACAGTCTAGTAGTATATTTCTCTTCTCTCCCAAAAGCATATATAGCAATATTTATTTATAGAGTTGTATATGGCGAGAACAGGACCTGAAGGTATCAAAGCACTTTACATAGATGGCAGAGGTCACAAGACTTACATAGGGGGTAAATACCAGTACATAGGGTAAGCGCCAACACATAGAGATGTACAGAGACAAACTCAAAGCAGTTACAGGTGTTTCAAATAAGATGATAAAAACTGGTACAGGTAAGAAAACATGAAACATGAAAAATGTGCGTTGGCATAACATGAGCACAGAAGAGGCTGTTTAGGATACAGTGTAGATGTAATCTGCAGTGTTGGAGGGGAGTGAACATAATACATATAGGTAAAGCATAGCATGCTACATAGTTGAGTGGCAATAATGCAAACTGAAAGTATGGGGGGCATAACATATCTATAAAAAATAACAATATAAAATGTAAAGTGAGCACAGAAGAGGCTGTTTCAGGTCAAATGTGGACGTAATCTGCAGTGTTGGCTGGAAGTGAACGTAGGATATATAAGCAAAGCATAGCATGCTACATAGTTGAGTGGCAATAATGCAAACTGAAAGTATAGGGGGGCATAACATATCTTTAAAAAAATAACAATGCAAAACTTAAAGTGAGCACATAAGAGGCTGTTTCAGAAAAATGTAGATGTTATCCTCAGTGTTGGTAGGAAGGGAGTGTAGGACATATAAGCAAAGCATAGCATGCTACATAGGTGAGTGTCAACAATGCAAACCAAACGTATAGGGGGGCATAACATATTTATAAAAAAATAACATTATAAAACCTGTGCTGTAAAATAGGCCAAAAGCATACAATATTCGCATGAAACATTGTTGGACCATTGCTTGGTGCCAAACAATAGAAAAAAAAGAAAAGCATGAGGTGGAAAAATATGAGATTACCACAGTGTCCTACACAGTTTAGGTGTATAGTGTTGAAAGCCAGATACTTTCTGAATATGTCCAGGCTATGTCCGAGGGCCCAGCTGCTAGCCCTGTTTCAGCAACCGATCCGCAGGAAGGGCTTGTGCTGTGCAGGGGGCGTGAGCCAGGTTGCAGTCGACGTGTCCTCTTTACCGAAGGGTGACCGGGCACTGTGAGCCAGAGGTAGATTGAGCACAAGTGTGTTGCAGAGTTCACCTCCAACATGGCTGCTCCGTTCTTAATGTTCTCTACTCTAGCAGGTCACGGCCTCTGAGAGACTAGCCAGGCAGCTGTTGGCCCATGCAGTGGGTCCCAGGGGGAGCAGGAAGAGCAAGGGCAGTGGTGCTGGTTGACATCTAACATCATTCCACAAGCAGGACTAGCAGTTCTCCTCTCATCAGCATGGCTGCCTCACAATGTTCAAGCCACACTCTGGCTGGATGCCGGGGTACAGGTAGACGGGACAGGCAGAGACATTTCCATTCCTCCTACACCAGGAACATATGGGCCAGAGTTTGGCCCATGCATTTGGTCAAGAATCGTGTTTGCCCTACTGGTGCAGAGCTTGAATTCACTTGTTTATTTTCTCCAACGTGGAATGAGGAGAGCAGGGGAGTGGGGCTGGCGGCCATCTGTGAGCATGCAGCAAGCAGGTTGGGCAATGGAGGGTCTCCATCACATCCGCTTGGCCGCCTCATCTTCTCCAACTGCCACTTGGGCTGGGTGCCTGGGCACAGGTGGATGGGAGAGGCAGTGACATGCCTGTTCCTCCTCCGGGACCTAACAGGGTGTACTTGGAAGATTGAACTGTAGCACTATCAATTGCTTGGAACGCACCCAGCGAGAACCACGGATGGGAACTCTTCTCTGGTTCTACCCTCTGTCTACTGCATGCTCCTTGCTTAAAATTACAGGGTCGCCCGTTTCTTTCCTTCTCGATGATCATGGCTCAGGCTGCCATTTCCCCAGAGTGAGTGGGCTGTACTGGGGTTGCAGGGTGGCTGACTTCAAGCACCCAGAATGGAGAAGATACTGGGCTTCTCCATCACTTTCTTTGGTGTGCTGTCTTCCTTCCTTTTTCCTGTCTTCCATTCAGATCTTCACAGTGCCACTGCATTGCCCTGGATGTTGCCCTAGACTAAGCATGGGTGGATTTCGCGGATCCACGATCCACGAATTTGCAGATTTGCGTATTTGCGGATCCGCAAAATCTGCGAATTTGCGGATTCGCGGATTTGGATTGCGCTCGTGAAAGTCAAGGATACAAAGGCCTCTATCCAGCATCACAGCTGATTTTCGACGGTAGATTTGGGAAGAAGGCACACCTGCCCAGCCTCGACGACGCTCACGAATTTTTTTGGGCTGATGAATGAGTCACTGAATTTGAGCTTCAACTAGTTCCAGCGACCATGTGTGTGTTACTATGCAATCGCCCCGAAGGGCGCAGGGGTCCCTTGAGTGAGCTGAGCTGTCCATCATAGTGGGTAAATGGCGGGAAGACGGTGCACACCGCGAGTGTGTGAGCGGGACCAAACGTGCGGGGCTTCCATGCGAGTTCACAATCATGCCTCTTGTGTGTATAAAAGGTCAGAGACCGATCAGAGCAGCAGATCAAGAGAAAGAAGCTCCTGGTCACAGGAACAGCATGAGGATTGCGCTCGTGAAAGTCAAGGATGCAAAGGCCTCTATCCAGCATCACAGCTGATTTTCGACGGTAGATTTGGGAAGAAGGCACACCTGCCCAGCCTCGACGACGCTCACGATTGTTCTTGGGCTGATGAATGAGTCACTGAATTTGAGCTTCAACTAGTTCCAGCGACCATGTGTGTGTTACTATGCAATCGCCCCATCATCCTGTAACTATTTTAGGATGGCGCCGGCAAGCTGCCAGCGCCATCCTAAAATAGTTACTAAATTAGCTTCATCAGGAAGCACACCTGCTTTATTTTATCTATTAGTGTTTCCTGTTGAAGCTAACTTAGTAACTATTTTAGGATGGCCCTGGCAGCTTGCCGGCACCATCCTAAAATAGTTACAACTTCAAGCTTGAAGGCTTGAACTTTTGCCCCCCAAATCCGCCGCTCACGGATTCGCGGATTTTCGGTAAATTCGCGGGTGTTCGCGGATTGCGGATTTACCGAAAATCCGCGAGCGGAATGGATTTTGCGCTCACGCTTACCCTTGACTCATTTTTCAGCTGTTGTCAACTGTGCAAGATCACTGGATCATTGTCTATCAGTTCCAGAGGGTGGTGGTTAAATGTGGGGGCTTTTCCGAGGATTTACACCGAACGGTGATCCCTAGCCCAGGGAGCTCCCAGTGGAAGCTCCTTAACAGGTCGCCATCTTGGGGAATTCCCAAGCAATAGGTGATGATCAGTTCTTAAATAAAATTCTCATCCCACACATATGATTTAAATTTCCCAGCGCCCTATACACAAGCCGACATTTCTTTTTATAAATCTTTTTGTTAGACAGTCTCGACATGAGGTGCAAATTCACAGAGTTAATTGAGGGTTACAGTGGAATCAGGTTACATACAATACAGCAGCATGATGCATTGGAATTTACGGGGATGGGGGATCATCATCATCGACATCACGGGGAGGGGTACATATATGACCCCGGTATGCATTCCAGGGTGACCAAATCTTGGACCATTTGCGGGGGCAACACCAGGCCACATAGACTGTTTTCTCTCTTAGCATACACCAGTCAAGATCTCGCTCCCAAGCTATGACCATGGGTGGGTGCAGGGCTCCCCAGAGCTGTGCTATATTCCTCTTGGCAACCATACTGCCAAGCGTGACCCATTTCCGGTCTGATTTCTACCCCCAACATTTCACTCATGACCGTGTGGATGCTGCGCTAGTATTCCTGAATTTGCTCACAGTCTCATAGTATATGTATGAATGTGCCCAATTGCGTGTATACCCTCCTACAAGAGCCTTCCATCAGTCCACCCATGTGCACTAGCTGGGGACCAGTTATGTAAATTCTATGGTGGATCTTTAGTTGCACCAGTCTGAGTCGTGCTGGGACAGCGACCGTTTTAGGAGAGGAGACCGCTTCCTGCCAGATTTCATCATCTACTTCTATTCCGTCCTCAGTCCACCTGTCTCGCAGTTTCAATAGAGGGCTGTCAATGTTGTTAATGAGTTTCCGATATGTGAGGGAAATGGCCCTGTCAGGTAGTTGGCCGTCCAGCAGTCTGTCCTCTAGTGGGGAGGTGTCTGGTTGAGTCGAGTCAGCGGGAAGTGCTGTGTGCAGTGAGTGCCTGATTTGTAGGTATTGATAATATTCTGAGTCCGCCAGGGGATGCTGAGTTTGGAGAACATCAAAGGGTTTCTCACCCCCAGTGTTCCAGAGGTCTTTGATATGGGAAATGCCTATTAAGTCCCACTTATCAAATCCCTTTATATTTCCCATATAGCCAAGTTTTTGTGAGTCCCACAGAGGTGTGGCAAGAGTTAGCTTGTTTAGCCAGCCGAGTGATTTTGTAGCAGAGTGCCATATTTTAACTGTAAGGTCCGTGGGGCCGGTTAGTGGGTATTTGCTTGGTGTTGAGCACAGCGCACTTGAAAAGGTCCCTTTGGGTAAAATCCAACGGTCCATAATGAACCCAGGGTTGTCAGGGCAGCCGTATGTGCAATGATTGATAGCTGTTAGAGGCGCAGCCCAATAGTATTTTTAATATCAGGCAATCCGATTCCTTCATCATACAAGCTAAGTGTCAGCCTTTTCATAGCAATACGTGGTCTCCTTCCCCATAGGAGGTCCCTCAGAAGCCCTTCGAGATCTTTAAAATACAAGTTTGGGACGAGGTAGGCTGAATTCTACAATGCGTACAGGAAACGGGGCAAAGACTCATTTTAAATAATGCAGCTTTGCCCAATAGTGAGAGCGGGAGTGACTTCCAGTGTGTTATGTCGCTTTTGAGCCACAGCATTGGGGGGAGTAGATTGCGGGCGTATTGGACTGATGAGTCTAGAGAAATAAATATGCTTAAGTATTTGAAGCCTTCTGAGACTACTGGAATTGGGCAATTACGGGGTAGAGGGGAAGAAGTCCCCCATAGGACATACAGAAGTGATTTTTGCCAATTTACTGGAAACCCAGAGTACCTTCCAAAAATATCTAATATATCAAAAGCTGCTATTAGGGATCTCTTAGGAGACGTGAGATAAAGGAGAATGTCATCCACATATAGGGATATCCAGTCCTCCCAGTCCGCTGACCAACGCATGCCTCGGAATCTTATTACGTCTTTACGGATCCATGTTGCAAGTGGCTAGAGGGCCAAAGCGAACAGTAAGGGAGAAAGGGGGCATCCCTGACGGGTCCCTCGACTGACTATAAAGGGCTCTGACTTCCTGTTATTCCCAACTATCTAAGCCATCAGCGCGCTGTACAACAGTCGTACCCAGCGGCAAAAATTTGGCCCAAATCCCAGTTTGGAAAGTACTACAAAGAGATAAGGCCATTCCAGTGTATCAAAAGCCATTGTGGCGTCTAGAGAGACTATTACGGCCTCCTCACGTATAGTCGTTACTCTGCCCAAGACTCCATGCAGTCTGTGCAGGTTGAGAGCAGTGTTTCTTTTAGGCATTACCCCTGATTGATCTGGGTGGATTAAATTGCCTATCACCTTGATCAGCCTAGTGGCAAGTACCTTAGCTAGAATTTTGGGTTCCGCATTCAGCAGCGATATAGGTCGATAGGAGGTGCACTCCGTTTGGGGTTTCCCCTCCTTGTGGATTGTGACTATAGTGGCAATCCTCTGGTCATATGGCAGTGAGCCATGTTTAAGGCTGTCCTCGAACATGGATTTAAGATAGGGGGCCAATTTATCTGGTCAAAGTTCAATTGGGATGCTGTTTGGACCCAAAGCTTTCCCCGAGTTTAACGTTCTTATTGCTGTTGCTATTTCATCAGCAGTCAGTGCACTATCCATGAATGCGTGGTCTGAGTCTGATAGCTTCGGGAGAGAGATGTCTTTAATAAGATCAGTAAAGTCTGCTTCAGGGTATGGTGCCAACGAGCTATATACAGTTTAGAAGTGAGCTGCAAAGTGGCTAGCTGTGTTTTGGGGATCTGTCACAGGGGACCCGTCAGCAGTTTTAAATTCCGGCATGAGCCTGCTAGCCTGCTCCCTCCTGTCCAACCATGCGAGCAATTTGCCAGCCTTGTCACCCGACTCATATATCTGTCCCAGCCTATTCTGTCCCAATAGTTTGGCACAGTCAGTGACCAACGCCCGGTATTCATCCTGGCGCAGACACAGGGAGTGAAGGGATTCAGGTGTGGCGTCTGAGGTAACATCCTGTTCCAGACGGTAAAGCTCCTGTTCTAAGTCGGAGATTTCTTTCACCCTATCTTTTTTGGTACCCGCCACCAAGGAAAAGGCCTGTCCACAGACCACCGTTTTGAAAGTTTCCCACAATATTTGGGGGGACTCAACTGTGTGGTCATTCTCCAAAAAGTATGCATCAATCAGTCCTTTCCATATTTTGGGGTTCTTGAGGTACCAGGGGTTTATTGGGGTAACCCATCCCACCTGTGTATGGTCTAGAACAATATAAACCCACAGAGGGGAGTGGTTGGAAATACCTCTTGCCAGGTGGTGGATTTCATGAATACCAGTGATTTGTGGAGCCGGGACAAGTATGTAATCAAGGCGGGATAGGCTGTTGTGTGCCCCTGAGTGAAAGGTGTGCTGTATCTTATCGGGATTGTATGTCCTCCAGCCATCTATGAGCCCCATCACTTCTAAGAAACTGGAAAATGCATGTGGGGCTTGGGGGGTCATGCGAGGGGATGTCTATCTAGAGCGCCCAACACTATTGAGTTAAAGTCGCCTCCAAGCACCAGGTGTTCGTCAGGCAACGTCAAGAGTGCAGCACTTAAGTCCGTGAATAGTATGCCATGCATCCCCGGGGGCGCGTATATTGACATGAAGGTGATGGACCTGCCCTCCCAAGAACCCATGATTCCAACATATCTGCCCCGGTCATCCACATACGTGGAGCTGAGTGAGAGAGGAAATTACTTTTTGTTGCATAATGCCTACTCCCCTGGAGCTAGAGGTGAAGCCCGCGTGTGCCACAATCGAATATGCCCATCTGTGCATTGCTTTCCACGTGTTGCCAATGAGGTGCGTTTCCTTGAGCCACACAATGTCTGGTGATAGTCTCCTAATATACTGCAACAACATTTCTTTTTCAATTATCGAATAACATGTTTTACTACTCTCAGTCTTCTGAATGCGGATCCAATTGTTATTTCTTTCATACCATCAATTTGGGAAACAACAGCATCAATACCAAATGCACTGCCATCCACTGGTACTAAGTTATGTGACCTTTTGCAAAAGGTTGTGGAACAGGTGCAGACACTATACCTTCTTTAATAAGTTTAAAATACAGTTGACATGCTGGTGTCCAAATACATATATAATTTAACAGATTCCTGTAGCATTCTGTAACTCCAGCAGAAGTATTAATGTTCATTTTAGGAATGCATGAGTAAAACTCACACATTCCTCAAAAACTAGCATAACTGTTCCCTTTCACTAGTATGTGGAGCTTTCACAGTGCCATCTACTAGTCCTGATTTTGGTTTCACACCTTCACTGGATACAACATGTCCAAGATATTCCGCCTCACTTACATGACAAATGCACTTGTCACTTCTCAGAGGGACCCCATGTTCTCCAAAAATAGTGAATAGTTTATAAACTATTGTAGGAAGGTGGGTTAATTGTAGATGCAGGTAGATACCTACAGCTAATGAAAATACCACAATCACTAATACGGTCCATTTGAGACTCTAAAAATTAATCCTTGCTCAACCCTTGGTAGCTTGGCAGACGAGCAGTCAGCCTTTCTTGGGAGACGGGTGTGTAAAGCATTTAAAATCACCATCATTCTCTGGAGGTCTTTGTCCTCGATGGACAACGAGGACTGAAAGCTCTGGAGCTTTCAGTGGGACAAACCAGCATGGTCAGGCTGATTCTCAAGTCGAAAATGCGGTCTTGACTCTCAACATCGAACGGTCTTCTCCTGGAACTAAAATGTCTCTTGATGGTCAGGAAGTGTTCAAAAGTACATGTCAAGGATTCAGAAGCTCTGATTTGCCTCTTGGGGTATTGTACTCAATCTCCCATAATGCACCTGGTCAGTTCAGGAAAATACAGGTGAAGCTTATCAGCTGGAGTAGTCATTACAGTGATGTTGAAGGTGGTTTCTTCCTGCACTTTTCTACTTGCTGCTGCTCAGGGATACCACTCCTTATCCTTTAATACAGACACAATCCCTTCTTGTGTGGAGCCTTGAGAGTGCAGCAGGTGCAGTGCTTTTGAGGGCAAGCCTTCTGTAGTGTAGTCCAAGGGTCCAGCAGGGCAGTCCTTTATCTCCAGATGTTTCAGACAGAAAACTTAGGGGCTCCAGCATAGCTCCCATATTTTTCCCCATTCTGGGCCGGCAACCGGAGCGATACCCCAAGCAATGAGGTTCAAGTTGCCACCCTCTGCTATGACCACATCCTGAGAAGTGTGGCATATTTCTACCCGAGAATGCACGATTCTCCAAAAATTAAGCAGAGAAATTCTCTTGGAGTGAAGGTCTGGCTAACTTTTCTCTACATTCCCCTTCCAGTCCCTCTCCTCATCTAATTGGGGGGGGGTCTCATCTGGCAGGGGATCAAGGAAGTGGGAGCTGGACTAGGTCCTGTGGCATCTATTCTTCTACCTTTGAAGTTCAGTTTATCTCCCCTGTACCCTTCCTGTCACTAGCTTCTCCAGAAAGCAAATCTCCTCCCACCAAATGGTCCTATTGTTTCAGCCTGAGATCTCTGCACATCTACTCATGGAGCAGCTTAGTTCAGGCTGTCAGGACCGTTTTAGGTAACTTCAGGATAGTAAGTTTGAAAACTACTTTCCCGCAATAAATATAGTACATTCAATCTGGGCAAGTTGTAACTATTTGTAAGTATTTTGATACGTTGAATTATGTTCCTAGCTACTTCCAATCAAACATTAGACTTTATTAAAGTTTAATAAAGCCTACCCACGTTAGCCGATAGAGCTAGCAGCACTACAAAGGGGAGAATGACTTTGTCTGTTTTTCCCCACCAGGACATACACAATATATTTTATAATACCCCTGCTTTGTATAACAGTGCACCCTACCCATGGGGCACCATGGACAAACGGTAATAAAAAGGTTTGTTCCGACCACCAACGGACTTGACTCCAATGCGGTTCCCGCATTGTCACACATGCTTCTCACTTCAGGATGAATAGTGCAACCTCAAAAAACATTCAAGGTATCTCCCTTTATAATATTTTCAAAGCCTGTGGGAAATTCCTTGAACGCAAGCAGAGCGCATTTTAGCTCCGCTGAGTTCATGCCCGGCATTTTGTTTCCTGTTTTCTTCTACCGCTGACGGAGCCTCCCTCCAATGCGGTACTTCTATGTCCTCTTCAACGCACAAATAAGTGATAATTAAATTGGAATCTTTTTCAAATGATGCCTTCTACTACTTATGTTCTCTGTTGAACCCAATAGCTGTATTTTTGTGGTATTTTGCTGACGGTGTTGCTTTGACATCATACTTGCTGCCCGTTTCAAGGATGGCTTGTGCTACCTCAAGGGGCATTAAAGGTGTTATCATTTAAAAAATGTCAAGGATTGAAAAGAACTTTTCTCTCATACGCAGGATATATTATAGCTCCACTGAGCTTATGTCCTTAATTTTTATTTCTTTCATTATCAAAGGAGCCTTTCCAATGTGATATTTCTGCACCTTCTTCAATGCACAAATGAGCGCTGTCTAATTTCAAGTTATTGCAAGTAATGCCTTTCCTAATGGATGTGGGATATCGTACCCTCCGTTTGTAACTCTGTGGTACTTTATATATGAACCTGACATAACGCATTACTTATACTTTTCACTAAACTTTATTTTGCTCAAGCTCTATAGTCAACTGATGCTAATGTTTCCCAAATGTTGATTGTTCTTTCTTCAAGCAATGCATGTCTCCTTTTTTCTGTATAAATCAAGCACATTGGCTTTTGAGAGCACATATTCTTAGT
Organism: Lissotriton vulgaris; assembly: GCF_964263255.1. Lineage (NCBI taxonomy): Eukaryota > Metazoa > Chordata > Amphibia > Caudata > Salamandridae > Lissotriton > Lissotriton vulgaris. Next base: position 975,500,243 of record NC_141696.1, on the reverse strand, counting down.
ACAGCATAGGCCTTGTATACCCCCATTTCCCCACTTGTTTGCTGATTACACACTTTGACTCCGCCTCCCTTCCCCAACTTTATTATTCTTGAACCATTACCAGTGGTGCAATCATAGTGCTGCTGCAATTTGTCTAGTTATATATGCCTTGTGTACTTATCTGCATGTTTCTCTGATCTTTCTATATTACGGTGCTTATTTCTAGATATTTGTAAGTTAGGAGCCTGCTATTTTTGTTCCTTTGCCTTGGAACCCTTTCCTTTTCATTTATAGGAAGACAACTTAAAGGTTTACCTCAGCCTAAAATTTTGTCTCGTAAATTCCTACTTCAAACCAGTTCAAGATACCAGTGTTTAGCTATGGATGATTCAACCAGTACTTCACCTAAAAGTGCATCGATGTCAGCGATTACTTTGGCTTCTAACACTACCAAGACATCAACTAAAAGGTTGAAAAAAGATCCCCCTTCTCCTCCAAAACGATCCTCCTCCGTCACAATGTACCTACTGTTGGAGGAAATTAGGGCTTTACTTCCATTTATTGAGGAGACTAACTCAAAACTTCAAGTGCTTACTGACAAATGGACTCATATGGACGAACATGTTACCACCTTGGAGCAGAATGTTGAGTCCTTATCTTCTTCTACTTCCAAAGTAGATTCTTTATGTTCCCAAGTATCGATACTGCACAAGCAAGTAGAAAATTTGGAAAACAGAAATAGGAGAAATAATCTCTGTGTTTATGGTTTACCTGAAGGAACAGAAGGCTCAGACTCCATTACTTGCTTCGTAACTTTTTTTCCAAAACTGCTCAAGCTACCGGAGAGCACTGATCTGAATATCCAAAGAGCTCATTGATTAGGTTCAACAGCACATGTGGTGTCTTCTTCTTCAGTAAGAAAACCAAGAGGTGTGATCTTATACTTTCTTCAATATACAGACTTGTTAACAGTTTTGTCTACAGCTAGAGCAATGAATAAAATCACCTGGTCAGGAAACTCCCTATTTTTTACTCAAGATTATGCTAAATCAACGGCAGATCGTTGTAAGGAGTTCTTAACACTAAGGCCTCAATTACGCTCAATAGGTGCAAGATATGGTCTGTTTCACCCTTGCTTATTTAAAGTGACCATCAACAACAAAACCAATACTTATGAGGACCCGACAAAACTAAAAAGCTTTCTTTACTCTTATCAGGCTGACCCAATGGATATCACTTCTTCACCAAGCTTCAAGTAGACAGTTTGGACTCAGTTTTACTTTCTATTCTCTTTTTAAGCCTCAACGTGGATTATAGTTTACTTATAGTCTATTAAGATGTCTGCATTGCGAATCCTTGTTATTTTTGCTCTGTAGAATGCATTTAACATTTTCCTTTTCCATCCCACAGGTTATTTCTGCGTGTCACATTTTCCTCTGTGTTCTGAAGTCCGTTGGTTCTTTTCTCCTCCCGGTTTTTCTACATGGGTCCCAAACACGTCATTGTTCGTTGTGGCCTTCCACCCCTCCACCTCTCGTGTGTCCTGGATTACATGTAAGTCCTTTGTTTCAACTCATCTTTTTCTCTTTTATAGTATCTTTTTCCTTCTACATCTTTTTCTTTTTCTAAATACCTTACCTTTGTTTCTACTTGATCCAAACTTTCTCTCTACCTTTTACTACCCTTTTGCTCTTCCAATGTTAACTAGCCATTACACTTTCTCTTATTCCTTCTTCTCTCTTTCATCTCTGATGCCTTACTTTACATACAGTTGGTTTGTTGTTGAATATGGTTCTACTTGTTTAAAGTTTTGCTTCATTTTGTATTTATCCTATTGTTATAGTTTTACTCTATGCCTTTAAAAATTGTTTCATGGAACGTCAAAGGTTTACACTCGCCTATTAAGGGACAGAGAGTTTGAACCCATTTAGCCAAATTGGGAACAGATATCGACTGTATACAGGAATCTCATTTGTCAGCTTCAGAATCTGCAAAGTTGAAGAGGTGTTGTGTGGGTGAAGTACTCTTCTCTCCAGGCGACGGTAAATGCAACAGTGTTCTTATCCTTTTTCGCAAATCCCTCTCGACTAAGGTGATATCACACTGTGCAGATCAAGTAGGTAGGTGGATATTTGTAAAATTTATGGTGGATAATACTCAACTCTCCTTGCTGAATATTTATGCACCTACAGTAGGGGACATTTCTTTTTGGAAATCCCTGGCACTACAGTGTTATGACGATAACTTTATCCTTGCAGGAGATTGCAATGAAGTCATCGATCCCTTCATTGATCGTAATTCAACAATTCCCTTTGTCCCTCATAAATCCCACAAATTATTTGCACAAACAATTAAACAACATAAGCCTGCTGACGCCTGGAGATTTTGCAATCCCACAATCAGAGAGTACTCCTTTTACTCACTGGTGCATCACACCCAATCACGATTAGATTATTTCTTTATATCCCACAATCTTTCCCAGTCACTAGTGATGGCAGATATTGGCTCCATTTTGATATCGGACCATGCTCCTGTCACTATCCACCTTGATGTTTTACGCAAACCCAAACTATCCTGTAAATGGCGCTTTAACAACACTTTGCTTTTAGATCCAATATTTACATCATCCTTTATCTCTTTCTTTAATGAATATTTTCTTTTTAATCAAATAGGTACCACTCCTTTTCATGTGGTTTGGGATGCCTTTAAGACCTCGGCCAGAGATTTCATTATTAGATTTGTCGCAAAAAAACGTCAGAAGGCACAGCAAACCACTAACGTCTTGTTAACCAAAATTAAGACATTAGAACGCTCCTATTATTCCTCCAAATCAAAAGACTGCTTTTCTGACCTTATAAAGGCCAAATTTCAATTTAATAAAGACACAACTAATAATGCCTCAAATTACTTGCTAAAGTCTAGCGCGAAGTAGTATGGTGGTCAGAATAAAGCTGGCAAATTATTAGCTAACTATTTAAAGGTTAAACAAAATAAAATCAATATAGAATCTATTTTTGGTCAAGATTATCAACCAAAATTTAAAGATGAAGACATCCGAAATGATTTCTCCAATTTTACAAATCACTTTATACATCTGAAACGATGTCCTCTGATCAATCCATTTCCCAATTTCTTTCCAAAATCCAGTGTAGTCCCAATTCTCACTCAGACCTTCCGCCCTTAGAATCTGATTTAGCGCAGAAAGAACTCCTTGCCGCTTTCAAGACACTCAAAAAGGATAAAGCCCCTAGTCCAGATGGATTCACGGTGGAATTTTTTACTCACTTTGCACATTTACTTATTCCTAAATTACATACCCTTATACTCGCTTTCTTGTAATCTGGTGAATCTTCTGGCTCATTTTCAGATGCACTCATTTGCCTTATACCTAAAGAGGGCAAAGACCCACAACATTGTAAAAACTATTGAACTATTTCTTTGGTTAATATTGATACAAAAAATTGTCAAATATCTCCCATCCCTTGGCAGCCATAGCCTTGGATGCTGAAAAAGCATTCAATAAAGTTGAATGGCCTTACCTTTTTCATACACTTCAATAGTTTGGCTTTGGCTCAAAGATTACTGCTTTAATTTCTATACTCTATTCCAATCCAAGAGCAACTGTATCAGCAAATGGTGGCATCTCTTCCTACTTTCATCTTGGTAGAGGCATCAGACAGGGCTGTCCATTCTCCCCTTTTCTCTTTAATCTTGCCCTGGAGCCTTTTTTGTTAAGGATTCATCAAAATGACAATATTCATGGTTTTACTTTTAAGGAGACCACTGTCAAAATGGCCGCTTATGCTGATGACGTCCTTTTATTTTGGGGTGAAATTTCGTCCCATTCATAATGTCCTTTTATTTTTATCACAACCCCAAGTCTCTCTTCCGGCTTTTTTACATGAAATTGATTCTTTTGCATTTATCTCTGGATAGAAATTAAATAAAGATAAGCGCGAGATTTTACCCCTCACCAAATATACTCTCAATGCTGACTTGACTTCGCTATCTCTGAGTTCACATGGAGTTCCCAATACATCAAGTACTTAGGTTTGCATTTTACTCCAACCATATCAGGGACAATATCTCGTTGTTTAGAACATTGCATGCAAAGACTGTCATCTTTAACGACAAAATGGCTTCCCTTTTATTTGTCTTGGTGAAGTCGCTTAGACACTACAAAATCGATGCTCTCACCCATAGTTTTATATACGATTTCTAATATCCCACTTTCTATCCCCTCAAAATACCTTAAGAAGCTTAATTCGATATTATCTTCCTTTTTATGGGGTAACAAGAAATCACGTACGTCTATCTCAAAATTGATTTGTCCAAAGTCAGAGGGTGAGCCAAACTTTCCTGACTTCCCCACTTACCACAGGTCCTTCCTACTACATCAAGCGTCAAAATGGCTTTCTGATCTTTCTGGTAGTTGTCCGCTTTGGACTACGCTTGAACAATCCTTCCTTTCACCATTTTAATTTCAGGAATATTTCTATCCTTCACACGTAAACCGCAATCTGTCTCCACCACTATAATCAAACATACTTCCAAAATAATCCCGACTGCTTTATTGACTTCCTGCCTTAACTCTCCTATATGGCATAACAAATATATTTTGATAAATAATAAACCTTTATTCTGGAAATCCTGGAGACTGATCTGGGTGCGTCAATTATGTGATCAAGACCAAATTATGTCTTTTGCACAGGCTAGCACTTTGTTCGCCCTACCTCCTTCTCTTAACTCTAAATATTCTCTTCTATTGAAAGCTATTCAAACTGCTCACGCACAATATATACCGCCCCAGCCAAATACTTCCCATGAATTTGTTAACGCAGATAAATTAAGGACCCTTATCATTAATGAATCTAAGGCATCCACTGTATATCAATTTTTACATGCCCCTTCTCATCCGAGAGACAAAACTAAGGTAGAATTATTGTGGGAAAAAGATTTAAAAAACTCCTGGCCTGTAGACTTCTGGGATATAATTTCGCTTAAACTTAGGAAGTCCTCTAGGGCTGCAAATACCACACAGACTCTCTTCTTCATATACAATAGGCTCCTACTCTCTCCACTCACTCTCAGTGCGAGACATTCACACCTTCCGGATACTTGTTGATCTTGCGCGTCACCACATGTTGACTTGTACCATATGCTTCTCACATGTAAACTTGTTCGGAGCTTTTGGGAAAGGGTATGGTCTCAAATTAATTCTATCTTTAGCTCCAATCACCTCTTTTCTTTTTCACACCTCTTTTTAGGTAGTTTGTCCCCTATTTAGGAAAATGCGATTCCAATGTCAGGATAATAGACTTGCTGTTAGCAGTGGCCTTTCAACAAGCAACTAAAAATTGGAAAGACTTCACTAAACTGTCTTATCAAGCGTGGTGGTATGTTGTCTGCTATAATCATAGATTTGACACAACCTTTGTATATCCATTGCACATGGCAACAAAACTTTTAGACTTATGGTCACCTGTTACGCTTTTCATTGACACAAGTGCTAAACACTCTCTTTCTCCTACTCCTCAACAACAAGAAGTAACTAAACCTCCATGACTTCCTTTATGTTGACATTATGTGGATTACCTTATACTCTCTTTTTGCATATCAATTTTTATGTAACCTATGCAATATAGATTTTTCATTTATTGTTCTTCTCCTACTTATGCATGATATGTTAAACTGTATTTAACTCAAACCCTTTTTGTTAATTAATTTCAAAATTGATATATTGTATGTAATTCTTTTATTTTCACTGTTATGATATCTTATACTTCACTGTATTTCTTTACCTTAATAAACTTACTCTTGAACATAAAAAATAAAATGCATTTGTGGAATGCCAGTACTACAGCCACCTGTATCCTAAATAGCTTGGACTCCTGCATATCACAAAGCACAGATCAATGGAGGGGCGTTGGTCAAGCTTGCTCTACCTTACAATTTTCTAATTGTATGGTCTTCTTAACATAATGCAGAAAGGTGTCTGGGGATATTTATAGGTCTAACTCCATTTAAAAAAAACTGTAATAACCATGACAGTGACTGCAGATTAAAAATACCACGCTGTGTTTGTATTTTGGGGCTGACAAGTTATTCCGGAATAAATTAAGTCAATCTAAGAAACATGTTTGGCTTTCGTCGCAATCCATTTTGTGAAAACTAATGTGGCCATTTAGAATATAGGTTGAATGCTTATTTTGATTCAGGAACGATGGAAAGACTTTTTGAACCAAAATAAGCAGAGAGTTTGTCGTGTTGAAAGCTGTAAGTATCACAGACATGAAGGTATGATGAACACAGTCATGCATGAAAAATGCATGTAATAGAGCATTGTAAGCAAGTGAAAGTGAACTGTCTTTTTAACAAGATACCTCAATAGGCTGGCAGCATTTGAATTCTTTGTATTTTACTTTACAAACTTTGATTAGAATAATGATAAAGACCGCTAGTAATAAAAGAGCGTGTTTGCATAGCGTTCTTATTGTCAATAACCTATGTGCTTGTTGTATAATGGACCAAGGTATTCATAGCCACTAAAGCAAATTAGATTGTGTTTCTCCATATTGGAAGCACTCTGGGCCACGATTACTGTTCCTATTCATAAAGCAAGAAAGAGCAAGTTGCATACTAACAGGTTTGTGAATGGGTATTCAATTTGTGATGAAACCTATGGCCAAATAAGCCTCAAGGTAATTTGTCCATTTGCATGGGTTACAAATCGATCTGTGTAACGAATATTAATTAGGTAGGTGCAATTTGCTAGGCTGCACATATAGAGATTGAGGCCGCAAGGTACAGCAGACCTTCATTCATACAAACGCATTACAAAACCTGAACTATTTTTTAAAACTACCCATGTCCATTTGATTGAACAGGTGCCTCTTTAAAAAGACGTTTCGCCTTTCAGAACATAGTGACAGATTCCCCAAATAAATTGCATCTTTCCTGTTCCCTCCTATGTGAGATTCGGAAAAGGGTTACAAAAATCTTTTTAAGAGTCATAAGAGGGATTTAGTACAAGCCCTTTTGCAGTCTCAAGGCCAGTGATTTTCTGAACCGCATGCTTCGTACATCAAGCCCTCATATTTGCAGTTAAAAGAAGGTATGAATCAGCCTGAAAGATACAAGTTACATTCAGTCTTTATGCAGATGGGAATGACTCATGGGTGAGATCTAAATACTGCAGAGCTGATTCATTAAAAAAACTATTCAGGAAAAGTGTGTGGAGATTTCCACCTCTGCCTGTACTTTTTTTAAATTTACAAGCATTCCCAGGATTACAGCTGGAGAGCTGTGCCATGTCCAGTGTTCCAGACACAGGGCTTGATTTAGATCTTACCATACTCCTGCTATTCCTTCATGCCAGCAGACTAAAGGACTCTGTCAAGTTGATGGCATCAGCCCACCATATTTAGATGTGTGCTGGCCGAACTGCGGCGGCAGACTCTGCTGCTGGCTAACACTACTCTGTCTCCGTCAGGCCGACAGTAGTGCACCAAGCCTATTTAGATGTCCCCTTTGTGCTGGCGTTGTCCTAGCGGTGGAGTCCTGACAGAGTGAGTCCCTGGTGGGGTAGACACTGGTAAGTACCACACATTTATGTGTCAATTCATCTATATGTTGTGTTTACTCCTAAATACATATGCAGGTAATGTGTAATGGCCCTTCTTGATACATATTGCCTTCCACACACACAACATACACACTATTGAATGCAAACCCACAGGCACCACAAACACAACACCCCCAAGCACCTCAACAACAATTTTTAAGTGTCAATATAGGTGTGTTCATTTTACCTGAACGTTACAGCATTACACATGAGAGCAATGCAAAAAGATAGGAGGCTACAGCAATTGTCAACATACGATTCATAGGAAGACAATTGTAAATGTTGCCTACCCTAGAACCCTGTGACAATTGAGTCATGTGCCGTCGTGGTGGAGTCACAGCAGCAAAGAAGGGACGTAGACAATGGGTTCAAGATTGAAAAGGAAGAGAAAAACAGTAAAAAAGGTAAATTCTCAACTAATTTCCTTAGATTTTGCCAACTTAAAGTAGGAGGTATCACCACCACAGTTACCTCAACATAAAGGCACATTGTGATTAGCTCAGCTGTAATGTTGGATGGACTTCTGCCGACAGCCACTTCTGCCTATGACGCAGTCGACACAGGTGAAGATTCCTGGTGAAGTAGGAGGGAATCTGGCAGTTTTTCATCTATGGACCCACCAACATCTAAATAGGATGAGCAGACCACCAAGTAGGCAGGTGGTAAATCCATCGAAAAGTGACAGTGACACCATTAGCACCAAGATCTAAATCAGGCCCATAATTCTATGAAGGTTGTGGAACCATTCCAATGGGGTCCTATTCCTGCTGTGCAGAGTTCTCCAATGTGGAGAACCCCACACAGGGGGAATAGGGCACCTTGTACACTGCACACTTTAAAATATTTTGTTCCAATGGCGTAAACCCTTCCCTTACAACCTCAGCAAATCAAGGGTGATCCATTCTCCTGTAAGGGGATTTTATGGCTACCCTGTGCTGAAATACATTTCTGACCCGTTTCAGGGTGGAATGTAGATGGATCAAAGTTGGTGTGCATTCCCAAACTTACAAGGCAAACCATTCCTTGTAATGCCTACTTTTCCACCTCTTGAGGTGCATCCATGGTTGCAGAGAACTCTGCAGTCGTGGTAGAAATCTCCCTTCCTCTAAATGAGTTTACTCCTAGTCTGAGCGAATCTTGCTACACATAATTCCGTGCAAACAAAGGTTGCAGTGGAATATATAAATCTCACATCTCCTGAACAAAACTTTTAAGGTTAGAAAATTCACTAATCCTATTAGAATGATTAACAAATTATAAAGTGCTGCAAACAGAATCCAACATCCAACACCCTGCAACCTTAAGGGTGCTAATTATATCATAGCCCACTAGGCCACATGAGGTAATAGAAATTTCCAGGTAACCAATGTGTCCCCCACTCGCACCCTATCCATGCACCCATGTTCCTTGTATGTCGTGTAACTTCTTTTCTGTTCATGTTAGAGAGACGCAAATACATTTGCGTCCAACGTTAACATGTCAGCTATCCAGCCATGCATAAATATCCTGTTAATTAGGCTTCTAGGCCTATGGTGCCAACGTCTTTACATGGTGCACTTTCACGTTTTCGTCCACGCTTTCTGGCCCAGTCGAGTTAGGCCCCTAAACGAGGCTCCGAGTTCTTTTCTCCCTCTGAATGCTGCCGTTAGGTATGCATCCCTGACCTCTGCCTTACTTCCTGCCTCAGACGAGCGGTGCCCGGCTCGGCCTGGTTCGCTTGCCAAGATGATGTTTTACCTACAAGTTATCTGTTCAGCCTCCTCGAAAACACATTCCAGTCTAGTGAAATAGGTAAACATATTCCCGGCTGCAGAGCAAAGGGCCCTGCCTCCCTGCTCTCCTGTCTCCATGCAAGTAATTTACTGCTCCTGTTACCATGGTAGGCCCATGACCCCCGCACTCTACATGAAGATCTGTGTGCACGCACTAGCATTCAGTGTTGAACGGCCCCTGCCCGAGAGACCTTTTACTCCAGACACTACATCCTCAAAACATACGATATCAGATATGCTATAGGTACAGGTCGTTTTGACACCCCAGACATTAGTCTCCTCTACTCGTGCAAAAGTCAAAGCCCCCAGCTCTCCCCGGTGACACTTTATGCTCAGCTGCGCGCGCATACAGGTCATAGGTTTCTGCTGATTCTGCAACTTTCTCTTTGCATCAACCCACTTGTGACGTTTCATGTGACGATTCTCTGACATGTCCAGTGCACGCCCATGTGTACGCCTTCTTATACGCCTCCTGTTACGCACATGTGTTCTTATCACCTCTCTTTTCACCTGTTACGCCTACTGTATTCACTTCCATGTATACTGTTTTACTATATATATTGTGTGATGCTAATAAAATGTTGAATGTCCCTTCCTGAACCTTAGAGGTGATGGAACATGATGTCCCATCCTCGAGGATTTTCCATTAAAGCCCGTATGACTCAGATTCCACGGACTCTGCCTCTCATTTGAATGAGCTCTCTTTTATTGATAATTATATGGAAAAATAGTACGGTAAAATTAATATACCACATAATTTGGCGCCCGAACAGGTACTCCCCCCTTCCCCACTCGCCGGTGAAGTCACGCAGACTTTGACCCCTTCTACAGCCGCGACGGAAACCGTGCACGTTTGCGGGTTTTCCTGCTATCTTCCCTCGGGCCCACGGGGGGGACGGAGACTGCGGTCCGGCGTCCAGACGAGGCGGTGAGGAATGCGGAGGATCCCGACCAGAGCCTAGTCGAGAGAGCAAGGTCCGAGGAGTCGGGAGGCCCACCTGTTCCGAAGCGCATGCGTAGGAGTATCCGTAGCCTGACGCAGTCCAGTCCAGTCCAGTTTCCGAGGCCTTCAGTTTCTTGCTTCCCGGTGAGTACCGTTGTTGGGAACACATCTAGACGGGTTCATTAATTTGTCCCCGGTCAAGACAGGTTTGGGTACACAGATCTGGTCCTGACGTGTTCACTTAGGTGGATACGGTCCGACGTGTCTCTTTATGAGACCGGTATTGTCTGTACTGTTTTAGCAGTGCATCCAGTTATTCAGTATTATCTCGAGATCTTCAGAACAGAATATGTGTACCAGGTAATTCAGTCTGAAATGTTTTAATGTGTTTTTAATGTCGTGGGGTGAATGATTGTTTACTGTTTCTTACTGTGTTTATTGTGTTTACGTCCGAATCACTCCAATCATGCCACTGTTCTCGAAATTACGTCAGATAGGAACTAGGAAAGGGATACTCGAAGAAGCAGTTCCTGTCCCACCTAGGGACACTCCAGGATATTTTATGTACCACAAGCATGGCTTAGATGCCGTGCTGTATTTAGATTTATGGGTGGACTACACTAAGGATCTGGAAGAGAAGCATAGATGGCCTGTCTCAGGGACATGGGATGCCGAATGCATCATGAGAGTAGAAGAAGCATTGTGGAAAAAGAAAGCCAGACAATCCCAGAAAGATGCCATAGAATTATGGCGTAAAGAATCGCATAGAAGAACAGAAAAAGCAATCAGAAAAGTAGAGAGAAGTAGAGAAGAATCTGAAAAAGCCAGAGAAAAAGAGTTACTAGAAGAAGGTGAACAAGTAAGATTAGAACAATTAGACCGTCAAAGAAATGCACTCATTACAGGCATGTATCCAGTTCTGGCCGAGGGCCTGCCCAAGGCGACCTCGGAAGTACCCCGTAACTTGCCACCACCATTGGTTCCGACTAAACTCCGTCACAAACAGACCGCAGCGGACATTTTCCTTTCTTCCTATTTAGATGACGTAGCTCCCGCATATACCAATGTTCACGTACCCCCAGTTAATAATGTACAGCAACCTCTCCCGCCTGTTCACAACATACAGCAGCCTGCTCCGTCTGTCCAACCCACTGTTCAAGCCACGACCCCTCCACGCTCCCAAGTCACACTTCCCGCGCCTGTTGTTACTTCCCCTACAGCTACTGCTACTGTTACTGTCCCACCTACTATTGGTCCTCTTAATCCTTTCGCGACAGATGTGACCCAGAGTCCGCCTCCAGTACATATGCCACCTCTTCCCGCAGCTTCAGTCCAGTCAGTTCACGCCCAAGCTTCCGCCTCAGGAGGTGCCGCAGGAGGTCATCTTCGCACCCCGCCACAATTAAAACGAATGACAATCAGAGAATTAGCAACGCAACGTACGCCGAAAGCGATCACATACGAAAACCTTAGACAGTATATTACCGATTGTAGATATGACCCAGTACCCGGCAAGGAAGGAGACATGATGTTAGCCTCGTTACGTCTACGACGTGTTACAGATTATTTGATGTTATTACCAGAAATGACAAACCATTTAGACAATATATATCATTTTATTAGAACGGGGGAGAGACCAGAATGTATTCGCAAGGCCATGGCATATCAGAAAGCTGAGACACAAGGTTTAATATTATGATTCTTGATAAATTGTTTGATAAGGGAACGAGATCGGCCAGGTGTTGTCAAAGAAGAGATGGATGCACTGACAAAATGGAGTCAGAATATTGCAGATTGTAAACATGATAAACAGAATTGTATAGATGCCATGTCCAGAAAGATCCGTAAAGAAATAGTAACAATGCATGAAAGACAGAAGGCTGAAAGGGAAGCCGAGTCAGACAAGAATGAATCCTCAGAGGAGGAAGAAACAGATAATCAAGTAGAAAATCAAGACACAATAGCGTACGTAGGTAGAGTGAAACTCCCTAAACAGTATTCTTTTGACAAACCTTTTGACAGACCCATTCGTCTAGAAAACAAGAAACGTTTCCTTTCTCCAATACCAGAACAATGTTCTCTTGAACATGTATTCCAAGACACTGATAAAATACTGAAAGAAAGAATAGGTTATCATGAACTTAATACCATGCGTGATCAGGAACTAGCCCGGTCAGCAGTCCAATGGGCTGGGAATGACAGTATATATAAAGATGATTCAGTAGCGCAAACATTTTTGAGCCTTACTCCAGAAGAACAGCGACTAGCTGGTATATACATGATCCATCTTCTCATTACACTATATGAAAATCAGCAATCTGATCCAGGTCCATTGTATAATATATTGCAAGATTTACTCCTGATAAGATGGGGAGGTTTAGGTACTGATTTAATTAATACCATTCTAGAACAACGTCACAAATACAGAACTTTCTTGACTCCACACTTCGTTTCTGTCCCACCCCCAGTAAGACAACCGTTTCATATGGATAGACAGAATCCCTTACGAGAAGTGCACCCCGTCCAGGCCGCAGGGGGTACGCTTCAGCGCGTATTCGTATACACTCCTTTGACCAAAATGGAATTATTGGAAATGAAGAAAATAGTACCTTGTCACGATAAAGACCCTGCAGGATTCCACCCTGAATTAAAAGACATGTTACTCATGGGAGATTACACGTATTTCGACATTCTTAAAATGTTAAAAGTATTGTTGCCGGCAGGGATTTATGAAAAACTGAAAGAAAAAGAATGGGAGGTGGGAGATAAAAAGATTAATTGGACTGAATTAGAGGACGAAGAAAATAGACGTACCCCAGGTTTAGGTCTTGGGGAAAAAGCTAAAGCATTACCAGGATTATTAGTACAGGTTTTGCCGAGGTTATTGACAATTAAGAAAGAAGACTGGGATGCAATCTCGGCCTGCAAACAGAAACAAGATGAAGATACTAGTGATTTTTATTCTAGATTCGAAAAATGTTTCATTATTAATAGTGGCCTGAAAACAAGTAGCGAGTCATACCCACATCTTTTTGTAACCAAATTAGTCGAGAATTCCTTACCACAGGTTAAGAATAGAGTATTGAAAGTCGAGAGCACATGGCAAGCAAATACCCCTTCCCAGATGTTACAAATGTTACAGTATCACCAGAACAGAATTAGAGAGGAACACGATCATGAACAGAGACGTATGAGAGACACGAAAATGAAAGTACTAGTTGCCCAATCTGTTCCAGCTGACGGTCATAAAAAGGGTACAGCACCGCCAGGTCAATCCGCAGCTCCCGTTAAAGGGAACTGCAACTATTGTAAGCAGCCAGGACATTACATAAATGAGTGTCTGGTTTTGAAACACAATATTGCTTCAGGCAAAACGAAAGAAAGACCACGTCCACCTAGACCAGAACACGTTTCACAGAAGATTCCGCAGAATATTCCACAGAATACGCAACATCCACAGAATGTACAGCAACAGACAGTAGCTGTACCCCAACCCCAACCTATTGCTGCCACGCAACATGTCACACAGCAAATGTACCAGTATGCACAGTCAGATTATCCCGACTATCAGCAGTACACATGAAACAGCCTAGAGAGGGAGGTTGGCTTGCCCCTTATCGAGGTTCCTGTAGATCAAGATGGTCCCTATGTACATAGTCAGGTATTAGGGAAAGACAGAAAATGTTTGATTGACACAGGGGCGAGCAGAACTACCATTAGTCATGACGAGGTTCCAGGGGCACCCCTCTCAGGCTCACAGAATGTTTCCCTTGGATTTTCAGGAAAGCCTATTGTTAACGAAGTATCAAAGCCAGTTCCCCTTGCAGTTGGTCGATTGTCCCGTACTACAGACTTGTTACTTACGAAATCATGTCCCGAAAACTTGCTTGGTATTAAAACGCTGAAAGCTCTAGGAGCTGTTATATGTTGTTCTCCGGAAGGAGTGAGATTATTTCTACGTGACTTTAAGGGTCACTATGTGTTGAGAGATTTTGATGCAAGATTGAAAAATGTTCCACAGCATTTATGGGCACAAGGTCCAACTGATGTAGGTTGTATGCACATTACTCCCTATCGTGTTACTCTCAAGCAAGGAGTTGTACTACCCCGAATTCGACAATACAAATTGCCACCTGAGGCTGTAACAGCCTTACTGAAAATTATTGATGAACTCATTGCCCAAGGAGTGGTTGTAGAAACCGATTCCAATGTATGTAATTCTCCAATCATTCCGATTCTTAAACGAACTGACCCAAATGCACCTCCAGTCTACAGACTGGTGATCGATCTTCGCGAACTCAATAAATGTATAGTACCACAGTACCCAGTGGTCCCAGATATTTCATCACTATTGACTGCCATTGATTCCGAAGCTGCGTTCTTCACTGTAATTGATCTCAAGAACGCCTTCTTTAGCGTCCCAATTCATCCTGAAAGCCAATACCTTTTCAGATTCTGTTTAAATGGCCGAAGCTTCAAATTTGCACGTGCACCTCAAGGGTTCACAGAAAGTCCTAGTATTTACAGCCAAGCACTGAAAAGACAACTAGACAGTATCCACATGCCTACTGACACTGCTCTGCTCCAATATGTCGATGATCTATTGATCACAGCACGGACCGAACGTGACTGCGAGCGCGCGTCACTGACAGTCTTGTATTTTCTGGCCGAAAAGGGGCATAAAGTGTCCCCTTCGAAGCTCCAATTCTGTGCCCAGCAAGTGGTATACCTTGGACACTTGCTGTCCAAGGGGGGTAGACAGTTGACACCAGATCGTATCCAGTTAATTGCACATCTGCCACAACCCAAGACTCAAAAGGAAGTACGGGCCTTTATTGGCCTCACTTCATACTGCAGACAATGGATTCCCCAGTACGCATATCTAGCCAAACCACTCATACAGTTGACAACCCAGGAGGCAGCGACTTCGACTGTCCTCCCTTGGACTCAGGAGCATACGCAAGCTTTTAAGGACTTGAAGAAAGCTTTATGTCAAGCACCAGTTTTAGCGACTCCATGTTACAGTAAACCTTTTACACTGTTCGTTACAGAACGTGATGGCACAGCATTATCTGTTCTCACACAAGATCAAGCAGGACACCATAAGGCTTGTGCTTATTTTTCCAGTACATTGGATCCAGTAGCCCAGGCTTTGCCTGCGTGCCTAAAATCAGTTGCAGCAACAGCTCTAGCTATCAGACAAAGCGATTCAATAGTGTTAGGACATCCCTTGACAGTACAAGTTCCACACTCTGTGGAAGTTCTTCTAAATCGTACCCAGACTCAGCACTTGACCATTGCACGACTGACAGGTTATGAATTGACACTGTTTCAGCCACACATAGAAATCAGACGCTGCAACATACTCAACCCTGCCACATTGTTACCCTCGAGTACAACAGATCCAGCACCACATGACTGTGTAGAAGTCATCAATACAGTGACAAAGCCCCGACAAGACTTGACAGACATTGCATTGACCGACCCAGATCTGACACTTTACGTGGATGGTTCATGTATGAGAACAAACACAGGAGAGTTAGTGGCCGCATATGCAGTGACCACTGAAACTGAAGTCATAGAAACACATCGTATTGACACACTATCTGCTCAAGCTGCAGAGCTCATTGCTCTGACCCAAGCCTGTATACTAGCCAAGAACAAGAAAGTAAACATATACACAGATTCACAGTATGCATTCGGAGTCGTACACGACTTCGGTGTTCTTTGGGAAGAAAGAGGTTTCTTAACTTCTCATGGCGCCAAGATACAGCATGGTCCCCTCATTCAAGCTCTGTTAGAAGCAATACACTTGCCTACAGCCATAGCCGTTATGAAATGCAAAGCACATATTAAAGTCATCGACACTATTTCTCAGGGTAACGGCCTGGCAGACCGAACAGCTAAACTCACAGCTCAGACAGACATCCCAACGGACATGACAAAGACTGACGTAATATCACAGACACATTGTATGACAGTGAAGGATCCCACTCTAGACGTACTCGACATACAGACACATGCTACTCCCGATGAAATCAAGAAATGGACTGAACAAGGAGGGATCCAGACAGATCAGGGATGGATGACGAAGGGAAGAGCCACATTGTTCCTCCCCGACTCTATGGTTCAAGTAATCATTAACACAGCACATAGTCCAGCACACTTAGGAGAAAAAGCCATGTTAGACAGCATTCAAAACCTCTGGTTCAATAAACATTTACGGGCAGCAGCAAAACAGAAAGTGCGTACTTGCATGATCTGTTGTCAGTTCAATCCAGGCAAAGGTGTTCCCGTGGAACAAGGTGGATTCCATCCCCCTGACCATCCTTTTGAAGTCCTCCAGATGGATTATATCCAGATGGACAGATGCTGAGGATTCAAATATGTCCTTGTAGTTGTATGTGCCCTTTCCAGATGGACAGAAGCATATCCAGTCCCAGATTACACTGCCGCGACCACTGCCAAGCAGTTGGTTCGTGAATTCTTCCCGCGATACGGCTTGCCCCGTGTCGTATACTCAGATAATGGACAGCCATTCTCGTCCGAGCTCATGAAGCAGGTTTCACTCCTGTTAAGTTACCAGTGGAAGTTCCACTGCGTACGACACTCTGAAGCAGCTGGTCTCGTGGAGAGACATAATCAGACCCTGAAAACACGCCTAGCAAAGGTCTGTGCAGAGAAAGGTGTAGATTGGATAGTAGCTCTGCCAGTTGCACTCTTTTACATGCGAATGGTAGCCCATTCTAGGACAGGATTGTCTCCGTACGAAGTTATTTTTGGGCGGCCTACGAACATGTGGGGTACGCCTATGCCAAGACGCATAACTGATGTTGATAGTACTATGCTGACAGATTACTTGGCTTCCTTGATGTCTGCACTACAATCATGTCGTTCACAGGTTGCAGCTGCCTTCCCGGACAACACTCAAGTAAAGTCGCACAAAGTCGTTCCGGGGGATCTGGTGCTTGTGAAGAACTTTGACCGTTCAAGTCCGCTGGAGCCGAGGTGGAAACAGCCCAAGTTGGTTTTGATGACGACGAGGAGGAAGGAAGAAAAGGCTGGCTGCACTCGAGCCACATTAAAAAAGTTCACGGACTGTGTCCAGATATTCCGATTAAGGACTGCCCACTTCTAGAGACTGACTCTAAACTCCCCCTGCTAGAGAAAACTCCCCAAGAGGAGTACCGTTCTAAGTTAAGGTCTAGTAAGTCAGACAGCGTTTAATTGTTTAAGTCCCCCCCTGGGTGAAGCGGTTAGACAGGTTTCTGACATGAATAAGATAGACCCAAGTAGTCAGAGAGATGGGTGTAACGAGAAAAGAAAAAAGTACTGTAAAGTTTTGCACAGCAGATGCATAATCGCATTACTTTCCATGTTTCTTCTGAGTCTTACGATAATATCCATAAGTTTACTGTTACATGTTTTTTTTCCTCTTGATTCACATGTACATGCTTCCTCTAATGGCACTGTGGAGCACACTTTTAGTAACCTGCCCCCTCATGAGTTGTCCTATCGTTTAGCCATGCGCAACAATACATTCATCCGTATGTTACATCATTCTCACCAGACCAGCAATGCCAGCAATTGCTGGGTATGTGGCCGACTCCCTCCCTATCAGAAGTACAAGGGAGCTCTGCCCCTCTTTCCTTATCCGTTCACACATAATGGTTCGTGTGGTGCATGGTTTACTTTAATGTCTTCCCTAGATAGTAAGTCCAAGGTTTCCCAAGGCAATTGGATATGGGGGAACCTGAATAAGTCATGAATAAAATATGTTTCCCAGACCAAGAAGGTCTTCCCCAAAGGACAGGGACCGATCTAGAAAATGAAGTGTATGGATTAGGTAATTTTACACTTAACCTCATGATCCTGAATGTGCAGTCTGAGACTAATTCGGACTCGCCGTTTATTTCAGTTTTGCCCGTAAAAGGTGAATTATGCGTCAGAAAGAATGGTTCAGTACATCTAGGACACAGTGATTGTAATACTGTGGTCGAATTTCATGATAAAGGAAAGTCTACTTTCAAAGCTTCCCGCCATTCCTAGTTCATATGTGGTCAGACAGCTTATGTACGTCTGCCACTGGATTGGGATGGGACGTGTTATATTGCGTTCCTATTGCCACCTGTTTTCCTAGCCCCGCCTGATTATCACAGAAATCCACGTCCTGTACATGTCAGACACAGAAGGGAGATCAAGACCCCGATTGTCGACCAGACTGAGACAACGTTGGAACAATATACAGACTTCAATAAAGGATTCTTTTTCTTTATAGGCCCTGTCCAAAACAGTAAATTAATACGCAGGTTAACAAGAACTCTTGAAGCAGTAGTGAACGAAACTACTTCTGCATTAGGTAACCTGACCGAGGAACAGTCTGCTATGAGACTTGTTGTTCTTCAAAATCGCCTTGTCCTTGACGTCATCCTGGCCGATAGGGGCGGGCTTGTAGAGTCATCGGATCCAGTTGTTGCGTGTTTATTCCAAATAACGCGCCGTCCGTGTATAAGGCCATCACACGGCTTCATGAAATAGCTCACCTGATTCACCAGAATCCAGGCTCCTGGACTTGGTCCGGTTGGCTCTGGAGTGTGATATCCGCTTGGGGATGGAAATTGCTATAATTCCTAGGTATAATATTGGTCATAGTATTCAGTTGTTGTCTCTGTCTGCAATGTGGGCCAGCGATTTGCGGCTTGTGCGCCACAGCCTGTATTCCAGGTCCAAGTTCCCGTTCCCGAATGATAAAAGACGAACAAATGATGTTATATGAACAGATAGATGGTCTTATGAATATAGATATATCTTAAAGGGTTTGGTAGGGGCCAAGGAGGGAATGAGGTAATAGAAATTTCCAGGTAACCAATGTGTCCCCCACTCGCACCCTATCCATGCACCCATGTTCCTTGTATGTCGTGTAACTTCTTTTCTGTTCATGTTAGAGAGACGCAAATACATTTGCGTCCAACGTTAACATGTCAGCTATCCAGCCATGCATAAATATCCTGTTAATTAGGCTTCTAGGCCTATGGTGCCAACGTCTTTACATGGTGCACTTTCACGTTTTCGTCCACGTTTTCTGGCCCAGTCGAGTTAGGCCCCTAAACGAGGCTCCGAGTTCTTTTCTCCCTCTGAATGCTGCTGTTAGGTATGCATCCCTGACCTCTGCCTTACTTCCTGCCTCAGACGAGCGGTGCCCGGCTCGGCCTGGTTCGCTTGCCAAGATGATGTTTTACCTACAAGTTATCTGTTCAGCCTCCTCGAAAACACATTCCAGTCTAGTGAAATAGGTAAACATATTCCCGGCTGCAGAGCAAAGGGCCCTGCCTCCCTGCTCTCCTGTCTCCATGCAAGTAATTTACTGCTCCTGTTACCATGGTAGGCCCATGACCCCCGCACTCTACATGAAGATCTGTGTGCACGCACTAGCATTCAGTGTTGAACGGCCCCTGCCCGAGAGACCTTTTACTCCAGACACTACATCCTCAAAACATACGATATCAGATATGCTATAGGTACAGGTCGTTTTGACACCCCAGACATTAGTCTCCTCTACTCGTGCAAAAGTCAAAGCCCCCAGCTCTCCCCGGTTACACTTCATGCTCAGCTGCGCGTGCATACAGGTCATAGGTTTCTGCTGATTCTGCAACTTTCTCTTTGCATCCACCCACTTGTGACGTTTCATGTGACGATTCTCTGACATGTCCAGTGCACGCCCATGTGTACGCCTTCTTACACGCCTCCTGTTACGCACATGTGTTCTTATCACCTCTCTTTTCACCTGTTACGCCTACTGTATTCACTTCCATGTATACTGTTTTACTATATATATTGTGTGATGCTAATAAAATGTTGAATGTCCCTTCCTGAACCTTAGAGGTGATGGAACATGATGTCCCATCCTCGAGGATTTTCCATTAAAGCCCGTATGACTCAGATTCCACGGACTCTGCCTCTCATTTGAATGAGCTGTCTTTTATTGATAATTATATGGAAAAATAGTATGGTAAAATTAATTTACCACACACAAACCACATACAACAAAATGGTCACTATACAGATGTTAAAACAGGGAATATCCCCTCCTTGCTTGAATAAACTGCCCAATTACTCATATGCTGTCTTGGAGTTTTATTCCAGTGATTTCAAGTAATCCTCTCATGCAAACTAAGACCAGTTTCTGCACTTCCAGATTCCAGAAGGGGTTCATGAAATGTACAGCTGACATGTGTTTCATCTGAAGCAGACTTTGTCAAGGCTGTAATGTGCTTACAATGAACAATATAAATAAAGCTATGTTTTATGAATAACATAGATCAATTGCACCATCACCAGGTGTTAATACATCCCAACCCACCACAACAAACAGTAGAACTAAGTATTGTGCTCACTAATTCAAAGAATAATGTGTATTTTGGGGCAAAACAACAAATAATTGAGTTTCAGGTGAAAAACAGCCACCACAACCTTGTGTCAACACTTGCTAGACACCACACCCATGAAAATTAGATTGTGACACAATGTGGATAGAGTTAATGCTAGTAATCTTTCATAGCACCAATTTTCAATGCATTAAGAAGTGTTTAGTGTGCCATGTCAAAGAGCATGCTATAATACCTTGTATATCTCACTTGAAAGTCACCAAGACATTGTGTTTAAGAAAAATAAGCCAAATATTAGACAGTTCTATAATATAGTGTCATCCATAACTAAAAAGCAAGTGCTCATACAAGCAATAATCAATGTCACTTACTCAATAGTAAAGAACACAGATTCCATGAAGCTTAGTTCAACAACCATTTAAATGGGTGTAAGTTCACCCTAGTAAGACTAGTCCATATCAAGTGTCAAACCAACCCATAAGCCATGATAAGCTAAAATAAAAAATTAGAACAATGAATATAACTATCTGATAGTGAATTCCATATTACCATAACAAATGTAATAGGACTAACCTCAAATCGAAATACGGATATCCACTGACCAAAGTGTGTCATGTATCAAGCCGGAGGACGCTAAAATAGCGTGTGTCTCCCAAAACCAAAAACGGACTACAAAGTGGACACTCACATGTCCCAAAAAAACATCATCATATGGGCATAGTGTCAGTTTGATAAATAAGATGTAACAAAGTGTCCAAATAATGTATTAACTACAACACAGCCCAGTTAACTGGTCCACATGTCATGGTAAACTTAAACAGGAAATAAATAAAGAAAACATAGATTATAAATAATGTGCGCCAATCAAACTGACATATGAGGCAAATGCGGGTCCACACCCCCAATGTACAATGTGCAGGGTGTTGAAAATCGTTTAAGTAACATACCTCATCTACACAAAAAATAAAATATGAAGTAAAATAAAAATGACAAGAGCATGTCTCAAGGGAACTCCGCAATAAGGCAATGATGTCTGTTGCTTAGAAATAACGTAGTGAAGTTACTAATTTAACATGTTAACGCAGTACCACCTGGCATGGAACGCTACTGTGGTCCCCTCATTTGATGTACAATTCCACCACCTAGCAAACAAAGTTAATTCCTGTCCTCTTCATATCCATATAAATACAGGCGGAGTTGCAAAAACTTTTTATAGAAAATGAATGACTGTGGCACCATGCAGAACCATAGAAAAACCATAGAAAATAACCCTCTCCGAAATAGATAACTGTTATTTTTAGGACGCCACCACCAAAGTGTGCAAATTCAAAAATTAATGTTTTCAAATATACAGCACTATAATGTCTTTAGTCAATACTCAATAATATTGATTAGTTAAGTCTTATCATAATGTACACTTCCTCAAATACCAACAACGCTTAAGCTACTAATCACAACCTATCATTAAAGGTTGTTGTAACTAAGGTCAAGCAATCCCTACATGATCACGGTATAGTTAAGTGCAGTAATACACATTAACAGTACACTGTATAGTAACAATCACCAGCTGTTCATATCACAATCAAGGGTTAGATAAGATAGGAAGACATGTAATTCCCTGTCTTTGTTCAGTCCCATATCTACTGCTCTCATTCGAATAATCCACGTATATTCCATTCTGCACAAAATGAGTGTTCGACTTCTCCCTCTTTGGCTAGGTGTCACCCATGATATAGCATGACATTTCAACATAGGTTTCTCATGTTTGGGATGGCTATAATTGTAATGTTTAGCAAATGCGTAATTTGAATCGTTGTTTGTGACGGCCCTTAAATGTTCCTGTATCCTTTCTTTTTAATAGTGAATTCCAAAATAAATTAGTTTACAGTGACAGATGATACAATACACCACAAATGTGGTATTGCGGTTTGCAAAGTGAGTCACAAAATACTGCTTCTTACTATTAGATGCAATGGTGACCGTTTTATCCAATGGATATTGACAAACATTGCATCAACCACATTTGTAAAAATTCTTAGGTAATGTTGGTAGCAAAGTATTTCCTTTACCAGTAATATCAGGTATAAACACGTGGCCTTAGGCTTCTAGACCTGTGGATAATACAGAAGAAGAACTGCCCTTTTCTAGAAGACTACCCTGCTGCTTGAAGCATGCCCTGTTGTCTGAGAAGGCAGACTGGACCTGCACCCTTCATCCAAGGCTGAGGTGATTCCATGGTACAGCTGACTCACCTCCTGATCTGAGCTAGATGAACACAACAAGCTTCAGAGGCCTCCCTGCAACTGTCCAGCTGAACTGCTGCACTGGACTTGCTTGCAACTGGACTTGCCTGAACCCTGCTGGCCTCTGCTAACGTGAGTTCCTGATCCCCAAGAGGTGCCCCTTAGGTTCTGACCTTTGGAGTAGCATCAGTTGAGGTCATCCTTGAAGAAAAGGAGAAATCCTGAAGTTTTGGGGTGTTCATGACTGTAAACAGGTCAGTTCACGCTGAGATCTTGCTGCCCGCACTGCGCTACAGCTACCTCCACCGCCAGTGACAACTGGCAACACAAGATCTGCACTTCGAGCTACAGCATTGAAAGCCTGCGGTGACTGCTACGTAACGTTTCAGTAACAACCATCAGCGACACCGCATAGTGTCTTTGCACCACATCAACAACTGTCCGTGATGCCTAGCATGCTCTTCACAGTACAACAACTACCATCTGCAATGCTCTCCATGCTCCTCACAACCTCCTCCACCACCAAAGGAGCTCTTCACGCAGAGCTTTAGAAGGTAACTTTTTCAGCAGGACTATCATGGTAAATGTATCTGGCCCCAGCTCGATCGCAGCTGGGCTGAACTTGTGAAAATACACCAGGTCTTTCACGACCAGATAACCGCAAGTGGCGCTTTGGGCTTTTAGGCATTATACTTACCTTAACTCTAAAATTGCATATGTCTGGTTCTACTGATTGGATTTTTGCCATTGCGGTGCCAAATAGTTTATTAAACTTTACTCTATTGTTCTAAATTGGTGTGGAATTTTTTGTATGTTGTGTATTCACTTTATTAAGGTTTGAATGCTGCATAAATACTTTAAACATTGCCTCTCAGTTAAACCTGACTACTTTTATACCAATATAGCAAAGGGTTGAGCACAAGGTAATTAAGTGTCTTTTTGAGGTTCACCCAGACAAGGATTGTGACTGTTGCTTGAGCAAGGTTTCACCCCCCCAACCAACAACCCAATTTTTCACACTGGGTTCCTATGCATTTCTCATTCATTTTGAATTCTGTTCCATGCAGCACTTGCCCATCCATATTCTTTAACAATTCTAGACAACAAATTGGCAATGGGGGATCATTTATGTAATACGCCAATGTGGAAACCAAATAATAGGAAAATCAAACATACATTAAATTTCAATGTAACACTTAACCCCTTGCGCGATAGTGGTTTTCCCGCTGTGTGCTGGGTTTTTCGAAAACCCGCGTTACATGACGAGCGCAGCTCGTCATCAGCATACGAGCGCCATAGCTGATGACGAGCTGAGCTCGTCATCAGCATCGAAGGGGTTAAAAACACGCAGCAGCATGGAGAAATACTTTTTACAGTTATATGGATTCTATACAATTCTCATACACCTTGACTAATTAACAGAACACATTGGGCATACCCACCATTTGGACAACTAAGTAGCTATTAGGTGTAGTATTAATAACCAGTACTACATGGGTATCAGAAGGAGTGTACAAGATATCCAGTATTAAAAGTCAATCGAAAGAAGAGTAGATGGTCTCCAGTATTGCATGGTTATCTTGATGTTCAGGGGCCAATGTCCTTTGTTAATTGTCTTATAATTATACCATCAATCTACAGTAAATAGGATTGTATGAAGATTTTGTTAATTGAGCTTAGTCTTATGTAATTCTTGATTACTGGTCTAGTTATTACTTGTTCATACCATAGTACGTTTTTCCGCGCTAATGACTCAAGACAAATAGTACTCAAGTAGAAAATGCTTGTAGAAGTCCCACTTATGTGGAACCAACCCTTGCATTAAAGTACTGGTACTTTGTGTGGCTTTCATAATTTATGTGAGAGAGGTATATATTTTGTGTAGGAAAAGCGGTCTTTCTTTCACCACCTGATACTAAATCACTATCAGGAAGAAGCCCCCAACCTTCAATTTTCCCTCAAGAAAGGCCATCAATGTCTCTGATCACTTCTTCAGGGCCACACATGTTCATAAGACAAACACAAATGTAAAGACATAACAAAATCATAATATAGCATACTTTACACTAAAAGATATACTGCATTGTTCCTGCTCATTTATTATACATTGAAAATTTAAATTTGCTTATTTCATATCCCACCTTCATTGTAGATCATCTAGACATTTTACAGATATAACCACAGTGCGTGAATGTCAGAGTTAACTGTTACATTTATATGTTTAAATTAATTAGTTAGATATATGTATTTACAACAGAACTAATACTGTAATGGGGCTCCTGGCTGCCCTGATAAGTGTGACTTTACATGCAGGAGTTTAAAGGTGAATCCACGTTTATCTCAAGCTAGTTAGAAAGTTGCATTTCTCTACAGTTACTTATTGTGTTTCATAATAGCAAGTAACATAGTTTGGATGGCTAAAGTTATTTAAAC
The DNA here is from genome assembly GCF_964263255.1 of Lissotriton vulgaris. NCBI lineage: Eukaryota > Metazoa > Chordata > Amphibia > Caudata > Salamandridae > Lissotriton > Lissotriton vulgaris. Next base: position 975,474,864 of record NC_141696.1, on the reverse strand, counting down.
AGTGTGAAGGGCCTGAAATCCTTAGCACCTTACAACAAGGGGAGTGTATATTGTAACGTAATTAATGAACTGCTTAATAATATACTGCGTAAACATATGAACCAATTGTGCAAAGGTTCATTTTGCTTACTGGCTTCATATGTTATCACAAAGTAAAGAAAAGAAGGGCGGTCCTCTAAATATCTAATCCGGGACGGGGGGAATGTACAAGAAACAAATAGGTCCCTAACACCAGTGACGTTGTGTCACAATATAAGACAGTCTATAAGACAGTGATGGTAGTCAAGAGAACCTTCATTAGAAAGGAACTAATATTACTATAATGTCATCAAATCAACAATACACTTCAAAAATTAATAATAGAAAAAATAATATGTATAGATTTAGGATTTATTGAATACATGGTATGTACAAATATCTTAAAAACATAAAAAACAATTCATTAAAAATACATCATTGTGAGAAAACAGTTGTTGACGCAGCGTTTCGGTATGTGATTAACACCTTCTTCAGGACAGTTTTCTAAATATTGAGAAACATACAATAAAAATCTTATGCAAATTGACATTGTAATTTTGGTTAACAGACGTCATTTCTTTTTTTATTCCTTCAAATATGACATTAAAGGTATCAAACTAGACCACCAGCAAAGAAAACTATTAACAATGTACTACAGAGTTATAACATTTTACCAGTAATAATTACTATTGGTTTCTACAAAAATTGATAATCTTACAATCATGTAGAAGAATGGTATGCATGGCCATGTACCTAATCACGGCAGAGGTGAAGATAGACTTCAATTTATCTACCACTTCCGGTGATTAAAATTGTTGGGATTAAAAACATGAAGATAGAGGCAAATGATGACCTTCTAGGGAGATTCAGCCTCAATTTTGGAAAGAAATGTAGAGATGCTCCACTAATTGCACTAAGAGGATTTACTGCAATATTACATTATTAAAAACATTGTGAGTATCAATGCTGTTCCTTATAATGCCATCTTATTATTAATTTTTAAGTGTATTGTTGATTTGATGACATTGTAGTAATATTAGTTCCTTTCTAATGTAGGTTCTCTTGACTACCAGCACTGTCTAATAGACTGTCTTATATTGTGACACAACGTCACTGGTGTTAGGGGCTTATTTGTTTCTTGTTCATATGTTATCACAACATGGCCTAAGAATAGAATTAGCTGAATAACACCTTCAACTTGAACTAATGTTGAGATGGACCTTACTTCAGGTTAAAGGAGATTCCGTGTATATCATTAGAGCTATACAACCCCATCCATGTACAGACATGTGACATTGAGTTCAAGGGTTTGAGTGTCAAGTTAATAAACATATGTGTAAAAAAATTAAGAAATATAAACATATACTTTGTCTTCAATAATGGATTGCTAATTAATAGTATTATAAAAAGGTTTCTTTGTATGATATTTCCCACAGAGGATTGGGCACTCTGTTATAGTTTGAAATTATCAAGGTTATTAGTTGAACAATGGCAGGCTAGCAGACATAAAATTCTGATCTCTATAGGGTTATAGAGTTGAGCTGTCCATTGAACTATTAAACATGTGTAACCGATTTCACTGTAAAATTCAGGCTCTAAAATTGAGCCGATTTGCATATGGCTGGGTCTGAACTGGGGTGACCAAGTGAGCTGAATAACAATGATGGATTCAACCCAGATCTGTGACAGGGGTGAGAGTCTGAAAAGCTTCAGCGCTCCATCCATCATAACCTTGTGTTTGCTTTGTTGGCCCTAAGTTGGCAGGGTATGCCCAGACGTGGGTCACTTGCTCACTTTGCCACTGGATTCAAGCTAGCCTGTCTGATATGGGGTGTTACCCTGAAACCGGTCCCAAGATCCTTCTTTCCGGTCCAGGGGAGACCTGGTTTGGCAGTTTGGGCTGGACTGTTCCCAGGAGGCATAGGGTCAAGTCTGATTTGCTTATGGCTGGGTCTGAACTGAGGTGGTGAAGTGAGCTAAAGAACGATGATGGATTCAACCTAGTTCTGTGACTGGGGTGAGTGCCTGAAAAGTTTCAGCGCTCCATCCATCATCACCTTGTATTTGCTTTAGAGACATAGGCAAAATAAAAGATGGCTATTTTGTTGGACAACATGCTGTGTATAGACCTAACAATGTGAAGTATTTAATTATTTTAGTACTTTTAGTTTAGTCAGTGTATGTATCAAAATGAAACAAGTGGATTATTTTAAACCATACTGAGTCCATAAAAAGCAAATATGTAAAGAATGAAACCGAATACTACCTCCTTATGTATTTGTAATAAAGCTTAAGAAAGTGTTTATATGAATAAGTGATTGAAATACAGCCAGTTAAAAGGTGACAACTATCATGAATAAAGAGACGAAGTAGGAAGTGTAGTAAACTAATGTTTTGACTCTCTTTACTTTGAGAATTGTGTGTTCAATGATGGGCAGACATATTATTTATAACTTGTGATTAACCCAGACTGATACATTAATGTGAAATATAGGAAACACATTCAAAAATTAAACATTGAAAACTAAACTTAAGTTATGTGTGCGTGAATTGAGGCTCTGAAAGAGTGAGAAATAATAAACTATGAAGAAAAACTGAGAAACATATGGGAATCGTTTAGGTTAAACAGTTGACTCTGAGGTAGATACATTTTGTTTGTATGTTTAAAATATCTAAATAATCTACAATGAAGATGGGATATGAAAAAGGTAGAATTTTGAATGTGTAATAAATGAGTTAGGAGTTTTATGGTATATCTTTTAGTGTAAAATCTGACATGTTATGATTTGGACTTGTGTTCAACACATACTGTTCTGCCTCTTACCTCTCCAGTAACATGGCCAAATTGCCCCAGCGTGAAGCACAATGTCGTCTTACTTGCTGCCTTACTACAGAGGGGTACCATTTCAAAACACACCTCCCTTTTGATTGAGTCAAGCTACCGCCTTGTGTACACACAAACGCATCAGCCGCGGCACTCGAAATGTTAGCCTGTGTGCATCAACTAAGCTTAAAAACAAGAACATATGCCATGCTCATTCTTGTTCTTTTTATTAGGCTGCACCGTCTTGAAACAAGCAACAGGGTAGCTATCATGTAGAGGAAGAGAGAAATTTAATTTCACTAAATCAGCACTACATTTTGAAATGGCCCCATAAAAGCAGGGAGACTGATGTTACGTTAAGCCACTCGCAGAGGCGAGTTTTTTAAAAGGCTAGCTAAATCTTCAACCAGCATGCAGTGTTGTAAGTGTTTGAGAATTATCTTTGTGGGGCAGACAGCAGCCAGCAGATTGCAGCAAGACTCTGTGAAGGTAGGGCCATTCACTGTCACTCTGCAGTGATTACCATTATAACGTAAACACAATGTGCCCTTGCTGTGCTCATTGTCCACCCTGCCCTTTAAGTAATCTATTTTTAGGTTACTTCCTAACAACAGACAACCAATGACAATTAAATAATGCAGCCTGTTGCTGTGGGCCACTGTTATACAGATAAGACCATGCACTACAATTGAAAACTTTCTGGTCGTAACCTAGCTTCTTGATGAATGAAAAGGGTTTCACATCGCTTATTTGATTTATTTATCTAAAAGCACAGAAAAAGAGTGAAGCTTACCAAAATTAAAATTTTCTGTAAATCCATATGTTTAATGGGAGACGTATTGACACTAGCTCAAATAAGAATCTCGTTCTTTTTGTAAGCATAGAAGACCCCTTACTCCTCAAGCTTAATTTACAGTTTACAAATACCATTACTTTTCAGTGTCTGACCCAAGCTTTGGAATCCAATTACTATTTTTGGCTCAACATTTCTGCTTGGAAGCATTTGCATACATTTAATGGCATACACATAAATAAACATGCCCCTTTATTACTCCTACTTTCAGGGACGTCATAACAAGCCCTCTAGTTTCACATTCCAAATTTTGCATAAAATTAGAACACAGGAGCACTGATGAGCTAAATACAAAAATGGCCAGATTCACAAAGGTATTCATGCTTGTAAGTCTGATTTAAGAAACCATATGGCTGGATTTATGATTGAAACAATTTGAAGAAGATGGCCTTGCAGCCATTAATACTTCCCCGCGGATGTGTAATATTACGCTAGGGTACATCCCACGCAACAGGTAAGGCGAGGAATTTCAAGGTGTGGATGCCAATGGCAGTTTGTGAATGCCCACAAACATTGCAATGACATAATAATGCACTGAGTTATGTTACTACGATTGTAACTTGTGACCTGCAGGTTAAACATGAATGTCTGCAACAAACTAAATTATCCAATTGAAATGTCCTACAAAGAATACAAATCTGCAATCTACATATTATACACAATGCCCTGCATTAGGCACATTAACTATGTAAGTTATTTTTTGATGACTGAAGGCTATGACCAGAGATTACACACACAAATCTCACCAGAAGGTGCATTAAACATCTAAGTTAACCTATCTGTACAACACCCTGACACTTGTTCAACACAAAAACATCACTGTGGCAAGTGCTTTCAGCCTCAAAGCTATTTTACAATGTGTTTTCTGTTTCTGACCAATTCATTCAGATCAACTTCACTAACTTTTTCTTATTGCCAATAGATTAGAGCAGAGTTTGTCAAACAACTGGTTGTGTACTGGCAGACTACAGTTTGACTTTCACAAAATCTGTGCCTTCTCATGACAGCGCCTTTCATCATGAATATTTTCACCACATTACTCCTTCTCTAACCCCGCCCATTTTTTGCCCCTTCTCCCAAATTCAGGGTTGTGGGAGAACATTGTTTTCATTTCTACCACTTCATGAATGAACATGCAGACAGGAAATTTCTACCAACCGTTGGAGTGGGAAATGTAGGCTGTAGTTTAAAATGTCCCCCTCACTTTCACAGTGTGCAGGTATCATTGGCCGATTATAGGTCTGGAGTCTTCTTGCGCATTTCAAGGTAGTGCAGCTAGGGCAAGACCAGTGGTGTAACAATAGCCCCCTTAGTGCAGTGGGCAGATTTCCAGGGGGGCCCCCTCTGGCACTGCGCTTGTGCAGCGGCGCCCTGGCCTGAGAACACCTGACGGGTCCAGACCATAGGGGGCAGGCACCAGGAACGATGCAGGGGGACCCACTAAAGTTGTGTTACTCCACGGGGCAGGACAACACAGTGCAGCTGCCTCTGCTGTGGTAGACATTGAGGGAGAGGGAGCAATGTACCTTGAGATCTGTGGCATGTGGGCAGACATGGAAGATGTAGGCACCTGCACAGTTTACTGGCTGGGGTGCCTGGAAGCTGGGTGTGCATTGAGCTGGTGATTGTAACCTGTTCTAGGTGCACAATGCCTTCAGGTGTACCTATGGGCATATGTACAAGCCCCTATCACCACCGGAGCATCAAGTGGAGCATCAAGTTTTTTGACACTCCAGTGGCATAGCACCATTTCCCATATTTACAAGGTGACGCTAATGCCACCTTGTAAATATGACCCTTTCCACCGCAGTCCTCTGCGGCAAAGTGGCGCGTAATGGGTGTTGCAGTGGCATTCTGCTGCAACACCCATTGCTTTTTGATGCTTCCCCAGATTTAAAAGGCTGAGGTAGCGCTAAAAACTAATGCCAGGGAATGCCTGGTCTTAGAATGTCAATGCGAGGAGAAATTATATTTTCTCCTCATTTTTTGCTGTTTCTATGTGTGCTGCAGAATGCAGCACACATAGAAAGAGCAAATCACCATTATTGATTGTTTATGTCAGGAATGTGTCCCTTCCTGCACAGAATCAATCGCCCCTGCAGCGCAGCCACCCTTGAAATATGGCGGCCGGGTGCCTGCCCTGGCACTAGACAGCTTTTTTGTGCCAGTGCTAGGGGAAACACAGGGGTGCGCTGCATACTTGTGCGGTGTTGCTAAATTTGGCGCAGAACCGCACTCCGACATTTTTCTGTAAATATGTCTCCCAATGTACACTCGGTCCTAGTGACTTAGCCACTTCTCTGGTCCTCTCACTCAGCTACATGTATTTTAAGGAGATTGATTGTAATTTGCCACAGCGTATCAAAGTCTCACTAGACACGCTTGTCTAGAGATTGATAGTTCATCTCAGAGCCTCGCAGGTTCTGACTTTTGGTTTAATGTGTAAAATATTTAGGGGCTCATTAGGATGGCGGACGGACCTGCGCCCGTCCGCCACCCCAGAGGTGGAGGGACCGGCCGCAGGGGCAGCGGCGGTCCCTCCGTGCTAATTAGAATGTGACCGCCACCCTGGCGGTCACATCCTGTATATTTAACATTGCGGCGGGTGCTGCTTGAAGCAGCACACGCCGCAATGTTAAAAACACCATGTTTTCCTTTGCGTGCACGAAGCTGCAGGCACCGCGTGGTGCCTGCCGCTTCGTGCACGCAAAGGCAGGGGGGTACCATAGGTACCCCCCATGCGCACCCTCACCCCCCTTCACCCCTGGGGGCCCCCAAATAAAAGTCTGTATGCCTTTCCACAGCGGACATGCCGCCGTGTAAAGGCATAGGACCGCTGACATCCTAATATGGCTGGCGGTGTCTGATAAACACCGCCAGCCATGTTAGAGCTTATCCGCCGCGGTCGGAAGGCGACCGCGGCGGAAAAGCGGCGGACCGAAAAAAGCTCCCCCAGCCATCCTAATCTGGCGGGGGTCTTTTTTCAGTCCGCAGCAGTTAATCAGCATCCTCCGGGCCGGCGGAAGCCACCGCCGGCCCGGAGGATGCGGATTAACCGCAATCCTAATGAGCCCCTTAGTCTGGACAAGAGCCCAGCAAGAGTGCCTTGGTCTCTAAAGCAAGCAAGGAAATGCTTTTTTTTTACCCCATCCGGATTGATAAAAACAGCTATAATTTGGTTGCACTAGTCCCCTCACACCCTGGGCCCTGGTTCACGTGCACCTACTCCATTTTTGAATGCTAGGTCAATGAGTGCGCCCCGCGCACAGTAGGTTCATTTATCATTGAGCTCTTCTTACATGTTGTTATCTTGCATATTAGAGCATGTTTACACTTTAATTCATCCGCATCCGCCCTCTCAGTAACGTTTCACTATATAAACAGAATGCTGGAGGTAGATAGATCTGTAGCAAATCTTTGAATTTACTTCAGAAACACGAGCTTTACATACCAGTAGAGCAGGGACAGAGTCAGTCACATGTCGGGCAGTAATACTTCGTCTCAACCCTACCACTCCACGGAGGTACTCTCCTTTCACAAATTGAGAGATTTTGCCATAGGAAAGTCCTTTTCTGCAGTTTGCATGGCAAATTTGCATTAGTATGTTTTCGATTGTATAAGTTAGCAAAAATATGCAATTAAATATATGTGTTACGCTTCGTCAGGAGTAGTCATTTTTATATAAATGCAAATGCAATCGCTCCGTAGTGACTTTTTAAAACAAAATTACCCCCTCTCTCACTCGCACTCTTTGTTTCCCTCTATTTGTTAATGGGGCCTGACAATATTTGCCACATGGCATAAAGATATACTGTAGCACCCTCTTTACCAAACCACTTAACCTACATTTTGGATGGGCAGAAAACGTTAATAAATAATGTATGTCCCACAAAGATTGCCCACCGGTATGTCGACTAAGAGCTGCCAAATGGTTCAGAAACATAACATGTTTCACTTAAGAAAAAAAAACACACGTTGTGGGTCCATTTATCTTTTTTTCCACGACCCTTAAAAGCTGATAAAGATGCAATGGATTTAGTTAGTGTACTAAATCATTCACCGTTCAAATATGGGCTCTCAGTGCCTCCCCTAACCCTCCCGCTCGGGACACGGTCCTGTGATATAACATTTTTGGTATGAATCTATGATAATGTTTGTGTTAACACTTCATTTGTGTTGTGTTGATCAGGTACCTATCACGGTAAAATGCAAAAATGTGTCTCTAAAAGGAGACACAGTGTTGTGTTGGGGCACTCTATTAGACCACGGATTGCATCAGAAGCTGTTCTTTTTTTATTTACTGTATATTATGAAATATCAATAAAGGTCATTTTTTAAAGCGAAACACAGTTTCATTAAATCATACGGTGTGCTCGTTCGTATCATTCTAATGGTATGTGCAATGGCTTGAAGAAAGTCGCAATTGCAGGGTTGTTACACAGGCCCCTGCAGCACAGGCCGGGGTCCCCACACCCACCAGAGCCCCCAAGATTTCAAAATTGGCTTCATTCAGCCCAAGACTAATCAGTATCTGTGAGATACGCACAGAAATCACGGGGCATATTACCAAGCAGGGCGATAGGCAATTATCACCGCTTTAGCAGCCGTTTAGGGCCGCTAAGCGGCGATAATTCTACCGCTCTATTAGCAAGCTGTCGCTAACAGCAGTTAGCAACAGCTTTAGGCCATGTCGAGCGGTTTGGGTCCCGCTTTGTATGTCAGCGATATTTATCGCTAATGACATGCAAAGTGGGCGTACCCAACCTGTTAGCGACTGAAAGCAGTCGCTAACGTCGCTATCGCCTATTAGCAAGGCAGGCGTAGCGATGGAAATATTCCCGCTATCGCCAAAAACTAACGCCTGCTCTGACCAGTTCTTAGCCTTGTTATCCAATGGGAGGTGGATAACATGGCTAAGAGCATTTTGTCGCTAATGCGTGAATATCGCTGTATTGTCAGCGATATTCAAGCTATCGCTGGAAAATGTATCGCTTTGTAGATAAACGTTGCTAATAGCACGTTATCTCAGAGATAATTTCCGGCGATGCTTAGCGATAAAAAATTTGTTGCCAAGCCTACTTAGCGATAAATATCGCTAATCATTGGTAATATGACCCCATATTCTGCGGGGTTGATGGAGGGAGGAAGGTCCGTCATTTTTTGTTACGTAACTGAGCAGTCGTCTTACTACTATGGAGAATGCCTGCCGACTTTGGAAGTATCAAGATGTATATTTTGTAAGTGCACACTTTTGTTCAGTTGTTGGTGTGCTGGGCGGGATTTCGAAAGGGGAAAATTATGCTGGTATTAGCCACAATGCCATTCAAGTCCAAGAGCGAAATGTATTTTCAGATTCGAGCTCTCAGGGTATGAATGAAAATCTGCAGAAACATAGGCCCACATGCATCAAAGGAAAAACCGGTCGCAAACGGCCAGATTCTCAGAATCTGCCCCTTTGCGACCGGTATTTTTGCATTTGGGATGCATCATCCCAAATGCAAACATTGCAATTTAAGTAATCGCAAACTTGTGATTACCTTAATTGCGATTGCATTTAAGGAATCGCAATTTGCGATTCCTTAAATGCAATGCAATAAAGTTAAAAAAATTCATTTTGCAATTAAGAATCGCAATTTACTGTGAAATGAAAGGTAATGGTAAATTATGATTTCTTTGAAAATGCACCAAAGTGCATTTTTCAAAGTTCAATGTTCCATGTGCGCAACATGGGGGCACATATCAATTTCAGGAGTGCCACAGGGTGTCCTTTTGATACCCTTGCACCCTTGAAATTGCATGCCCTTGCACAACTGAAATTGCATGTGCAATTTGCGAGTACCTAAAGGGTACTCGCAAATTGCGCATGCAATTCCCATTCATTCCTATGGGTCTGTAGGCCCGTAGGAATGAATGGGAAGCCATTTCTTATTTGCAACTCGCAATATGTGAGTCGCAACTAAGGAATTTCTAGTAATCGCTATTTTGTTAGCGATTCCTACATGCATAGGCTTTTTGCGATTCCTTATTAGAGAATCCTTATTTTTCGCTAATAAGGAATCGCAAATTACATTTTTGATGCATGTGCCAGACAGTCCCTTTGTATGCATAAGAAGACTCCCACTTACATTTATTTCAAAATTTTCCCCCAAATCTCGAAATTATCAGTTCACTGTCGGGAAATAAATTTTTCTAGATTATCTGGTGTACACTGCAAAGCCTTCACCCTTTCTTTGTGGACAATCCACATCTGTATGGTTAGTCAAAATGTGCATTTTCACCTATTCCTAATTTTGAGACCGTATTGTCACTCTTATTGCTTGCTTCTTATTTGCCTTCTCCCATCTTGTCCATTTTGTTTTAGTTCCTCCCCTGGAGCATGCCCTCTTTGTCATCCTATTTTTCAGCTGCCTTGTATTCTTCTGTTTCCCATTTTTAGGAAATTACTTTTTTCTTTATGGTTAAGCACTTAAGCATGTGCTTTTCAACTCTCACACTTTTGTGCTTCTCCCTAACACCCATTTTCTCCGAACTCTATGTTGACTTCTTCCTTGTGTGCTGATGCTTCTCATCTGCTTGCAGGAGCGGCACATGAAGGTAATTGCGGTAAGAGGTGTGGCATTGGGGCGGGGTGGGTGGGGGATTCGACAGACGACGAGGGATTATTAAATAAACAATTAATTTTCCCTTGTCGTCTGACGAATCGCCCACACCCCACTCCACCGCTCTTACCTGAATGGGCTGCGTCTGTCGGCTCCTCCCCTTCCCTCCTCCATGCTTCAAATTGCTCTCTCTCTCTCTTCAGTGGCTCAACACAAACTGATTGGGCCCCCTCTGTGTCCCATATCTCACAAATATTCATTGGCATTAGGCTGTATGAGGGACCCATACTAGGTTGTGGTCCATCGCACCACAGGGGCTGCAGGGGCCTGTGTTATGCCCTAGTCATCCTCCTGTTATGTTATGTTATGCTATGCTATTTTATCATGTGATGTTGTGTTTTGTGGTTCAGATTTGCAGAGTGTCAGGCCTTCAGCTTCTTGTGAAATTCAACTGTGTAGCAGCAGGTTGTTCCATGCTTAGGATCTGGTTTTCTGTACGTGTGGGAGAGGTGCACGTAGAATTCTGGATCAGCGGAGATGTCTAGAAGGTTTATGATAACAGATGCGATTGTTGAGGTATGCTGGCCCGTAGTCCGCTTGCTTGTGACTAGGGTGTGGGTGATGGTTTTCCATGTGCTTACTTAGAGCCATTTGAAAATCTTCCTCAGCATCTTCAGGGTAAGAAAGCATGAGGCGGTGACAGCATTGACTTGGGCGGTTTTCTGTTGATGAGGATCCCAAAGTTCATGGAGCGGGTGGGGGGATGTTTGTCGGTCCTAGCTCTCATTGCCACCAGGCGGAACTCCTCGTTGATGTGCTCTTCATGAAGTACACAATTTCAGTCTTGTCAGTGTTCACCTTTAGACAGTTGGTCTTCATCACGTGGGCGATTTCAGTCATGGAGCCATTGAACTTGATCCAGGTAAGGGCGACTTGTCCGTGAGGGGGAGAATGAGTTGTGTGGCATCGGCATAGGATAGGACGTTGATGGAGGACATTGGTGTTGTGAGAGCTGATGATATTGACTAGAGGGATCATAAATGCATTGAAGAGAGTCAGGCTCCGGGAAGATGCTTGAAGAACTCACTGGTGAAGTCACGGGCGTCCGAGGTGTACGGTGCCAGGCTGACTGTATGGGTCCTTCCAGTCAGGAAGGAGCAGATCCTTTGGAGTGAGTGTCCTTGAATTTCGATGTCCTGTAGGAATTAGAGGAGGATGCTGCGGAGAGGTCCAGGAAGATGAGGACCACCGTGTCTCCTCCATCCAGAGTCATTTGGATGGCATCCCTAACAGCGATGAGGGCAGTTTCCATGCTGTAGTTGTGTCTGGAACCAGACTGAGTGGTGTAGAGTAGTTGAAGGTCATTGAGGTATTGGTGAGATGTCTGTTGATGATTTTCTCTAAGACTATGGCCGATAATGGTAGCAGGGAGATTGGTCTGTAGTTGTCGAGCATTGAAGGGTGCATGTCAGAATCCAGCAAAGTTCAGATAGTCAGGCTCCAGGTCCTTCCCTCAAGGTCAGTTCCTTGCGATCGTTGCCACTCTCCTTATGGAGTTGGAGACAGCGTTTGGCATCAACCTGGTCGACTAGATGCGCTTCCTGGTAGTTCCATTTTAGAAGAGAGGTTAGCGCTCTAGTTTAATTCTAGGTCGGCCATTTCGTGCGCTCGCGTTCTATACGCGGTGCACTTCAACTGATTAATTCTAGCGTACGGAGGTGTTTTCCCGTTACGCGTTCGCATTTCATAGTTTTTTCCTGTTAGCTTTGAGAGGAATTAAAAGTCCTCATTCTTAGAAGTCCCAGTTATTTCCCCGCACAGCAACTTAGGTCCCGCTTCCCTTTCTGCATCTGTGACGCATTCTCCCTGACAGGAGCTTCTGGTGCAGCGCTGAGGAGATTAAGCTGTCAGCTGTTCCAGCGCTCTTAGTGGCCAGGTTTGAACTTTGACGTCCTTCAGTGAAGCGGTAAGAGGAACTTTCTTCGTGATAAAAGAACTATTTGAATTGCTGGGATTTAGAGTCAGAGAGTATCCAGGAGTTCCAGAGTAATCCAGAGACATTGCTGACAGCTGATATTTGTCAGTCAAAGTACATGTGAGAGATTTGGACAATACTCACATTCTGCGAGTAATGTAACTCGAATTGTCAGAGACAGTATTTTCTTCAGCCCAGTTCGAAAGGAGTAACAGCCAGCCGCATAGTATACAGGGGTATTATTATATGCATATGATAGATACGTTTGTTTACCAACCTAGTGTCTACACCATCCAGAGTATCTACATGCGAGGAACATCCTGAACTCCTACCTAACCAGACGTTTCTTTGAACACTGCTAAAGATCTTCAGAGAGGGGCAAAGCTTCACACATATTCAGGTACATAACTTCAGAGAGGGGATGCTTAGGTAGGAGAGTACTAATATATAGGGAACTGTACTAAGTGTGCTTATTATTCTAGGTAATCGCCGGTCAGCCTTGCTGAGTTGTCGAAGACACCTGTGTGACAGTCTCTATTATATCCACTTCCCCTTTCCCCGTCATTCCTGGTCTTGGAGAGATTCGGGTCCAGGGGTGTGGGGGAGTTGGGAAATCAGCATCTGGGTTTCCATCTTCACGTCATCCACTCCCACGGAATCACTGGAGTTCAGGTACGCTTCTTGACAGATTGAAGTGCCAGTTCTTCCTTCCGTCTGAGTAGGATGGCTGAAGGTTTGGATGTCAAGGCTTTGGCGTCCATTCTGGAGGGGTTGCAGAAACAACTTAGTGAAACTAGGGAGGAGGTTCGTAAGTCCAATCAGGAGGCTAGTTTTTTAAGACAAAGAATAGATGAGCTCTCTGCAAGTCCAAGTCCTAACTTTGGGGGGCTTAAGTCTCCAACATTTGCCCCCTCTTCGTCCTCATCATCTGCCCTGACTACGCAGGTAGTGCATGCTATGTCCCCTACCATTCCTTTGGCCCCACCAGAAAGATTTCAGGGGGATCCACATAAAGCTCAGATCTTTTTGACGCAATGTTCTTTGCATTTTCTTTGCAAGCCGATTTTGTTTAAAGAAGACCAGTCCAAAGTGGCGTTCGTGCTGTCTTATCTCAGTGGAGACGCAGCTGCTTGGTCCCTGCCTTTGGTATCCTCTAATGATCCAGTCTTGTATAAGTTTGAAGATTTTAAAGCCGAATTCCTGCGCATCTTTGACCGTCGTACTGTTTCCCAGACCACAGATAATGAGTTGCTGGACTTAAAGCAAGGAAACAGGGATTTGGTGGCATATGGCACAATTTAACAAGTTAATCGTTGAGACCAACTGGCCAGCGGAAAAGAGAGCGGCTATTTTTTATCGGGGACTCAAGGATGAGCTCAAGGATGGTCTAGCTCAAATCCCGAAGAGACCAACCGAAGTGTCAGCATTGATTGATCTGAGGCTGTCTGAACGTCGGAGTGAGAGGCGAAGGGACATCAAACCTATTCCGCCTCGATTTGATCGAGTTCACTCAGATCCCCCAAAGAACAGTGATGGGAATTCCAGTGAGGAACCAATGCAAATAGGAACTGTCAGAGGTCCTCTCTCTCAGGAAGCGAGAGAGAAGAGACGTCAAGGCAAACTTTGTATGTACTGTGGCCAGTCCGGTCATTTTGTTAAGGAATGCCCAAGAAGACCCAAATCCAATCCTTTGGTAAAAGACAGGCTCCACCAGTAGACGGAGTTGCTCTGGTGGAAGCGGCACATGAGTCAACTCCCAAGTCTCAACAGTTGGCAAATACGTTGCAATTGGAGGCTCCGCATTTGATCCTGTCTTGTGTTATCAGATTTGGAGGAAGTCGTGAGGAAACTGTATCAGTAATGTTGGATTCCGGGGCGACTGGAAATTTTTGTGACTTACAGTTTGCCAAGAAGTTGCAGATCAAGTTTGAGAAGAAATTGAAGCCTGAACCAGTGCGTGCAGTAGATGGCACAGAACTATCATCTGGTCCTATTGCCTTTGATACAGAAGTGATAACCGTCGTGGGTCCTGGAGAGCATCGGAGTCATCTGAGTTTCAATTTAATTGATGCTCCACAGTTTCAAATGATTTTAGGCTTGCCATGGCTTACGGAACATAACCCTCAGATCGATTGGGCCAAGCGATCTGTGGAGATGAATTCCAAGTTTTGTACTGAACACTGTTTTCATGATCGTGTGGACCATCCTCAATCAACTGTATCTGCAGGTTTAGCTAAGCAAGTGCAAATGATTTGTACAATTGAAGTCCCTGAAATTCCAGAGGAATATTTGGATTTGAAAGAAGTCTTCAATGAAAAGGAAGCTAGTAAATTACCCCCTCATAGAGAATATGACTGCCGGATAGAGCTTGAACCTGGAGCCTCTTTACCCTGCAGTCGCATTTACGCTCTCTCTGAACCTGAGAATCTACATTTAAAGGAATATATCGAGCAAAATTTGGCTAGAGGCTTCATCCGACCTTCACAGTCCCCGGTGTCTTCCCCTCTCTTCTTTATTCCGAAGAAGGATGGGTCTTTGAGAACTTGTATTGACTACAGGGCCTTAAATCAGGTCACCAAGAAGAACCGCTATCCATTACCCCTCATTTCGGAGCTACTTGATCAAGTCAAGAATGCTACTATATATACAAAATTGGATTTGAGGGGGGCTTATCATCTGGTGCGGATGGCAGAAGGAGAGGAGTGGAAGACGGCATTCCGAACTCGGCTGGGGCTGTTTGAATATCAAGTAATGCCCTTTGGCCTCAGTAACGCCCCAGCCGCTTTTCAACATTTTGTGAATGATGTACTTCGTGAATGTCTAGATCGTTTTGCAGTAGTTTATATCGACGACATCCTCATCTTTTCAGAGAATCTCGAGGAACATGTTCATCATGTGCGAATCATTTTGGAGCGTTTGCTGAAGTATCAATTGTACGTCAAACTGGAGAAATGTGTCTTTCACACTTCTGAAGTGGAATTCTTGGGGTTTATTCTCTCCCCAAAGGGTGTCTTTATGGATGATACCAAATTACAGGCAATAAAATCTTGGCCAGCTCATAGATCAGTCAAGGAGATACAAAGTTTTTTGGGATTTGCCAATTTTTATCGGCGGTTCATTCAGAACTTTTCAGAGAAAGTAAATCCAATCACCCGCCTGTTGAAAAAGAATGAGCAATTCATTTGGAGCAAAGAGTCAAAAGAAGCCTTCCAATTGTTGAAGAATGCGTTTGTTTGTTTCAGCACCTGTTTTGCAGCATCCAGACTTAAGTGAACCTTTCTTTGTGGAAGCGGATGCTTCCAATTTGGCTATAGGAGGAATTTTGTCCCAGCGGCAGAAACAAACTGGTCAGTTGCATCCTGTGGCATATCATTCTCGAAAGCTATCCCCTGCGGAAATCAATTACTCAATTGCAGATAAGGAACTTTTGGCAGTAAAGGATGCTTTTAAAGTATGGAGGCATTACCTACTGAGGGCAAGACATGTGATCACAGTGTTCACTGATCATCGCAATTTGCAGTTTCTTAAGTCGGCCAGAACTTTAACTCCACGTCAACTAAGGTGGTCCCTTTTCTTTGCAGATTATGATTTCGTTTTGACATACAAGCCTGGATCCGCCAATGGGAAAGCAGATGCCCTCTCTCGTCTCAGTCTTGGAGATGATTCCGAAAAAGTAGAAGAAAGTTTTATCATTCCGCAGGAAAAGATCTTTGCCACAGTTGTGGAGGATGACTTGGAAAATCGAGTCAGAGAAGTATTTCAAGGAAGCGAATTCTCAAATTGGGAAAAAGAAGGCAAAGATCGCGAAGTCCAGGATGGGAAACCTTACTTTCAAGGGAAGTTGTTTATTCCAAGTGAAGAGTTACAGAACATGATCCTCCCGCAGTTTCATGAACACCCGTTGGCAGGTCATAAAGGTGCAGTGAAGACTTTAGAACTGGTGAAGAGGACCTTTTTTTGGCCTGGGATGGAAGCGCAGGTGAGACAGCACGTCGCTACTTGTGAGCAGTGTCTTAAGGGCAAGAGTTCCAGACAGTCCCCGCAGGGTTTGCTTCAGCCGTTGCCAGTTGCCCCATCCCCTTGGCACACTATCTCTATGGATTTTATTGTGGATTTACCCTCGAGTCAGGGATTCTCTGTCATCTGGGTGGTGGTGGATCAGTTCTCTAAGATGAGCCATTTCATTCCATTGAAAGGGTTGCCCACAGCTCCTCAATTGGCTACACTTTTCTTCCAACACATAGTCAGATTGCATGGGGTTCCAAAAATCGTAATCTCTGACCGGGGTTCACAGTTTGTTTCCCGTTTTTGGAGGTCCTTCTTAAAAGGTTTAGGAGTAGATTCCCGTCTGTCGACCAGTTTTCATCCGGAAACGGATGGACAGACGGAAAGAGTAAACCAGGATCTAGAGCAGTATTTCCGCATGTACTTGATGGAACAGGAAGGAGAGTGGCCCTCTCTATTGAGTACTGTGGAGTTTGCCTACAACAACGCAGTTCATTCGGCTACTGGATATTCTCCTTTCTTCCTCAATTCTGGTAGACATCCAAACATGCTAGTGGGTAAATCCGAGGTTGAGGTCCCTGCAGCTGAGGAGGTGATTCAAGGTCTACAGAAAGCCTATCAGTCAGCTTTGCTTAATCTCTCCAAGGCAAAAGCAGATTACAAGAGGCAGGCCGATAAGAAGCGCAGGGAGGCTCCTACATTTTTGGCAGGGGATTTGGTTTGGGTATCCACCCGCCATATGCGGTTGGTTGGAAATAGAAAATTTCAGCCTAGATTTGTGGGTCCTTATCCAGTGGTGAAGATGGTTAATCCAGTCAGTGTCAGGTTGGCTCTTCCTAAATCCATGAAGATTCATCCCACCTTTCATGTATCTTTGATCAAACGAAGTCCACCAAATCTTAGGAGAGATCTTCCACCAGCCCCAGTACAGGTTCAATCTGCAGAAGAGTTTGAGGTAAAGAGAATCCTGGACTCAAAATGGAGAAAAGGCAGTTTATTCTATCTGGTGGATTGGAAGGGTTTCGGCCCGGAGGACCGGTCGTGGGAGCCAAGTAAAATGTTCATGCTCCCAGATTGGTTTCGGAGTTTCACAAGACACATCCACAAAAGCCTAGAGAGGGGACTTTAGTGGGGGGTACTGTCAGAATCCAGCAAAGTTCAGATAGTCAGGCTCCAGGTCCTTCCCTCAAGGTCAGTGCCTTGCGATCGTTGCCACTCTCCTTATGGAGTTGGAGACAGCGTTTGGCATCAACCTGGTCGACTAGATGCGCTTCCTGGTAGTTCCATTTTAGAAGAGAGGTTAGCGCTCTAGTTTAATTCTAGGTCGGCCATTTCGTGCGCTCGCGTTCTATACGCGGCGCACTTCAACTGATTAATTCTAGCGTACGGAGGTGTTTTCCCGTTACGCGTTCGCATTTCATAGTTTTTTCCTGTTAGCTTTGAGAGGAATTAAGAGTCCTCATTCTTAGAAGTCCCAGTTATTTCCCCGCACAGCAACTTAGGTCCCGCTTCCCTTTCTGCATCTGTGACGCATTCTCCCTGACAGGAGCTTCTGGTGCAGCGCTGAGGAGATTAAGCTGTCAGCTGTTCCAGCGCTCTTAGTGGCCAGGTTTGAACTTTGCCGTCCTTCAGTGAAGCGGTAAGAGGAACTTTCTTCGTGATAAAAGAACTACTTGAATTGCTGGGATTTAGAGTCAGAGAGTATCCAGGAGTTCCAGAGTAATCCAGAGACATTGCTGACAGCTGAAATTTGTCAGTCAGAGTACATGTGAGAGATTTGGACAATACTCACGTTCTGCGAGTAATGTAACTCGAATTGTCAGAGACAGTATTTTCTTCAGCCCAGTTCGAAAGGAGTAACATCCAGCCGCATAGTATACAGGGGTATTATTATATGCATATGATAGATACGTTTGTTTACCAACCTAGTGTCTACACCATCCAGAGTATCTACATGCGAGGAACATCCTGAACTCCTACCTAACCAGACGTTCCTTCGAACACTGCTAAAGATCTTCAGAGAGGGGCAAAGCTTCACACATATTCAGGTACATAACTTCAGAGAGGGGATGCTTAGGTAGGAGAGTACTAATATATAGGGAACTGTACTAAGTGTGCTTATTATTCTAGGTAATCGCCGGTCAGCCTTGCTGAGTTGTCGAAGACACCTGTGTGACAGTCTCTCTTATATCCACTTCCCCTTTCCCCGTCATTCCTGGTCTTGGAGAGATTCGGGTCCAGGGGTGTGGGGGAGTTGGGAAATCAGCATCTGGGTTTCCATCTTCACGTCATCCACTCCCACGGAATCACTGGAGTTCAGGTACGCTTCTTGACAGTGCACTGATGGCTTATTCACCAATAGGAGGACATGTACTTGTTTCTAAGCATCTGAGAATGTTGGGGAAGAGTTGGAGACACTCATAATAGATGTGACCATAGCGCAGATGGGTTACAGCCCTCTGGAGTAGGCGTGGTAGGGGCTGTTTCCCGATGGGGACCCTGAGTGGAACTTAATAGTAGTAGCAGTTTCTTCTGGGGTGATGACGGACCATGTGGTTACCATTGATTCTTTGGATAAGATTGAGAGGTATTTAGCAAGGTCTATCGGGTCCCATTGCAGGTTGAAGTTGCTGTAAAGGACTTTGATTTTTCTGCTAAAAAATTGAGAGAGATTGTTGCAGAGGTGCTGCAATGGGTGATCGAGTTGTAGACAGATGTGTGACGCTTTCTCCCATCTCCCTCCACCTAGCATCACTTTTATTTTAACCCACTTCCCCCAATTGCTTACCCCTCCCTTGTAGTCATTTCCATATTTTTTGCCCTTTTTTGAGGGCCCTCTAGCTGCCATTTGTTGGCAGGTGCATTGCTTGCAACAAAATTTCTTGTTTTTATTGTCCGATACTACTATCACAAGGCTCCCTAGCAGCATGATTTTTTTTACGTTCTGGTAAAAAAATGTGCAAAGAAAGAGATCTGCATATAATCTGTTGCTCATGTCCCAATCCCAGTAAATCAGCTCATTGACTTAGTATGCCTGCTGTTGAGATCTGTGTGTAGCTTGCTGTTACATGTCCAGATACCTGTAAAGTAGCTCACTGGATTATTGTTTTAATTTATGTGCTGCACCAATGTGCATAGCCTGTAGGTCTAAGGTAATAATTTCAACATGATTGCTTTAGGTGGTCGGTGTCCCAGGAGGGTGTGTGGTTAAGTAGAGAATGGCACAGGTTGGTTCGGCAAGAAAGCCCTGGGTCCACAGGCTTGCATAAACATTAATCCTGAAACAATTAACCAAAAGTGTCCCCATATGAAACCTCCACTAACCGTGCACTCAATGCTGCCTAGCAATGAATAATGTGTCAAGATGGGGATGGACGGTTGCTGTATTCCAAAGCCCTGGCTGCACAATGGGATGAACCAATATGCCACAACAGAGATTGTTCAGCCGCGATGCTGCTCCCACGGAGCCAAGAACCCTCCCAGCACCTGTATGCCGTGGGCAGAGGGTCTAAATTAAGAAAGGGCTCTTGGCTGTGGGGGAACATTTATTGACCCAGTGCAGGCTTGGAATATTTATTTTCCAACAGGCCTGCCACGGGAGGCTGGGGCCTGCAGTATGCCCTGTTCAATCTGGACTGGCATTGACCAAGTTCTGGGAACAGGCCTGAAATCCACCAAATAGTTATTAAAGCTTATTACATTTTGAATTTGAAGCTCTATCAGCACTCAGGATTGTGGTGGGACCCTGCTAGTGCCACCCCATGCCTCCAGGAAGGCCTTCAAAAAGGGTGGACTGAACAAGCCAATAGCAGGTGCTTGGCCCACCATAAAACGAGTAAGGTGCTGGTGATAGGCTTCATTTATCCATGCTCCTGCTTGCTATTTCTGGGAACTGGGTGTTCCTCCTTCTCCTCTAAATAGTACATGCTAAATAATGGGCTTACAGATGTGCCACTCCTTCTTTTTATATTTCATAAATGTGAGCCTATATGCCCCATTGCCTTGGAAATCAAGATGTTATTAGCTTTTCACATAAATATAAACACTGTTAAACGGTGCAGATTTCCCAGAGGCTAGAAATGTGCAGCTGCATCAAAAACAGTTGTGTAATCATGCCACTACAACACAACTGATTGTACCCCTTGATTCTGCTTAACCCCATCTTACAAAAACCTGGCATGATTACGGGGTCCTCTTTGGTAGCAGTGTGCAGACACTGCTCTTGGTAGTCCCCTTCCTCCCCATTTCTTTTGTGACAATAATGATATGGAAATCAACAACAAATGTACAGAGTTCCCCACAGTGGATAGATTAAAGTAACTAAAGAAAGCCTCTCTCTCCAGGAGTGTATGTGGTAAGGATTGGGATAATCCCTTAGCGGAATTAAGGATGCCTCACACAGGTCAAAGGTTGGACGACTGTTGCCATCCCACCCGATGATCGTACAGTGTCATCATTGGCTTCCTGCTCCTGCGACAGGCTGGCGATGCAATGCCCGTCGGGTAGCACACGGTGCTACGCTTTGGCGGAGTTCTTTTATTCCTTAGCCAATGGGTGCATGTGTGTGAGGGGCCTAAGAAAAGGTGCAATAGTGAGCGTGAGTGAGGTTTAAAAGAGGTCAGTAGAGTCCATTAAGGAAACTTTAATAACATGGCTCACTGCCTTATTAAAAATTGGTGAAAAAGAGGGGTATTGAGGCGTAACAATTAGGGTGATCAAGCCTCATTCAACCCTCAATCAAAGTGTGGTCGACATGTTTCATGCCTCTAAGGCAATTCATCAGGACCAAAGTGCTCATCAACTTCCTACAGATTCCCCCAGTGATTGAAGGAATCAAGTATACGACCTGGATTGTGTCGCTGGATTAACCCTTCATTGAGGACCTCCCCAATACTACCACAAACGATCAATCATGAGGATTGATCGTTTGTGGTAGTATTGGGGAGGTCCTCAATGAAGGGTTAATCCAGCGACACAATCCAGGTCGTATACTTGATTCCTTCAATCACTGGGGGAATCTGTAGGAAGTTGATGAGCACTTTGGTCCTGATGAATTGCCTTAGAGGCATGAAACATGTCGACCACACTTTGATTGAGGGTTGAATGAGGCTTGATCACCCTAATTGTTACGCCTCAATACCCCTCTTTTTCACCAATTTTTAATAAGGCAGTGAGCCATGTTATTAAAGTTTCCTTAATGGACTCTACTGACCTCTTTTAAACCTCACTCACGCTCACTATTGCACCTTTTCTTAGGCCCCTCACACACATGCACCCATTGGCTAAGGAATAAAAGAACTCCGCCAAAGCGTAGCACCGTGTGCTACCCGACGGGCATTGCATCGCCAGCCTGTCGCAGGAGCAGGAAGCCAATGATGACACTGTACGATCATCGGGTGGGATGGCAACAGTCGTCCAACCTTTGACCTGTGTGAGGCATCCTTAATTCCGCTAAGGGATT
Source organism: Lissotriton vulgaris (assembly GCF_964263255.1). NCBI lineage: Eukaryota > Metazoa > Chordata > Amphibia > Caudata > Salamandridae > Lissotriton > Lissotriton vulgaris. Next base: position 975,453,129 of record NC_141696.1, on the reverse strand, counting down.
ATCCCAATCCTTACCACATACACTCCTAGAGAGAGAGGCTTTCTTTAGTTACTTTAATCTATCCACTGTGGGGAACTCTGTACATTTGTTGTTGATTTCCACGTTACAGGACATGTACATTGGACCCCGATAAATATTGTCCGCTTCCTGTTCCCCCTCCTTGTTATAATAAATAATGATATGGACTCTGAGGAACTGCAGTACCTTAATACTACCCCTCAAGAATCACCAGTCCATGTGCTAGGCTACAAGAACCGCAGACTCCACCCATGGAGACTATGGTGGGTTAAAGACTGAAAGAATTATGTCAGTCATCTTGAAGTGAAAGGTTGATCCTATCCCAGTCATTCTTCCTCTTGGAGTTAGTGAAACAAAGACCACTGAGTTCTGAGTTGTGTTTTGTTGCTCAATTGACCTAAAATCATCACCCCAAGGCTTCCATCATAGGTACAGGAGGAATTAATTAATTTTGATATTAACTGACTACTTGGTATTTGCATTCCATTAGGAGTAATTGCAACTAATGTTCATATCCGGAAAATATGACATGGATCAAGCCCTCTTTAATCCAGGTTTGACATTCCTGATCTAGCACAAATCCAGAATGGTGCACAAAATTACTACATCGAGTGTCTCCATTAACATAGACTAACAAGTCCAAGTAATGTAAAAAGGAATCATAAAGACACATGAATAACGAATAACAAACAACATTTCCTTTACTTTCATAAATGATTGTCTTGTCAGCATTCTGGGATAAGCCAATAAATTGGAGTATGGGATGGAGTGGCAGTCATATTATGAATTTTCTTGTATGGATGTAGTTTGTAAAAAGTGAATAAAACATTAGTTCTTACTTTCCTTGCCCCTTCTTCAGAATTGGCCGACTGGTAACACTTCAGAACATGGGTGTTTTAATAACCAACCAGTAGCTAAGCCTTTCTGACAATAGACTGAGAAGTAATTGGAGGCATGGACCCGCAAGGGTGCTTGTTACTGGTTGTCTGAAATCCTGGGCCATTTTTCTTAGGCCTGCATTCTTTCTGGGCATGTTGGAGATTGGGAAGTTGGCTGGGAAGTTGTGACTGGAGAGAAAGTCTGTTGCCCTCCTTGACTTGGTACTCGGTTGCCAATTCTTTAATTCTACCCTGGATCATTGCTATGTTATGTTGATTTGTATAGCGCACTAATCACCTTAGAGACTATACAAGCACTTGGGCAGGTTTGTACTAGGTGTGTGGTCCCCAAGGTGCTTATACAAAGGGCCAGGTCTTCAGCTGAATGAGGAACTCAAGAAGTGAGGAAGAGGTTCTGATTAAGCATGGGCGGAAAATCCGTTACGCTCGCGGATTTTGCGGATTTTCGGGAAATCCGCAATCCGCGAGATTTGCGAATTTCCCGCAAAATCCGCAAATCCGCGAGCAGCGGATTTTGCTCGCGCTGCTCGCACTGTTCGCGTGAGTTCGCGCCCCGCGAATAAGTGCAAAATTGCAGAAATACGATCTTAGCAAAACTGAAAGTAACTACTTACCAGGTTCAAAAGTTCAGGCACATCATTAGTAGCCATTTCCTGTAGTGCTTCCTGAGGGGCCCCTCCAGAGTTCAGTTGCCAGTTGAAACTATTATGTGACCCTGCTCTGAACCTCAGAATAGTTACACATATGCCACAAAGGTCCTGAATTACAGCTAAGGGAGACAAGCAGGAGCCAGGCTGGAAGTTAAAATCCATTAATCAGCCCCTAATTCATTATTGTCAGTTGGGGCAGGGCAGGTGTTGTAACTAATTTTGCAACAATGAAAGCACTTAGCAAGTGCAAAAGATCACTAATCAGGGCGCACTAAGGAAGCAGGTGCCAGCTAAAAAAATATTCTGTGACACATTAATCAGCCCCAAATTAATTCAGGTCACTTGAGGCAGGGAAGGTGTGCTTTGCTTTGCCGAAAATAATGTACACTGGACAACCAGAGGGTGTGGTGATGAAACAGAGGGTGGCATGGGTGGGCCAGAGGGTGGCATGAGTAGTCAGAGAGTGGCAGTGGTGACAGAGAGTGGCAGTGATGAAGAAGAGTGTCCCAAACAGGCTGGACACGTAGAAACAACAAGTTCGCAAAACTTGCGACCCGACAGGTAAGTTCGCAAATTGCGAAATTGTAAAAACCCTCGCGAACTGGCAGAAACACGGGCGAACACAAAAAAAAAAAAATCCGCAAATTCGCGGGAATTCGCGGATTTTGCGGATTGCGAATCCGCAAATCCGCAAAATTCGCGGATTGCCAATCCGCAAAATCCACTCATGCTTAGTTCTGATGTGTTGATAGAGGTCACAAGTCAAGCCCGTCTGCGCCCGTCCGCGGCCGACCGGGGCTAGGGGCACGTCACTCTGCCCATTTTGTCACCTACTCCCCGGCAGAACTTCTCAGCCTCCAGGGCCCTTGGCCTTTAGCTGCCACCATCTGTTCCTGTATTTCCTCCCTTGGCTTGTCCCCCACTCACGTTCCTCCCCCCCCTCATTACATCCCCACCAATTCTTCTGGGGGTACTGTCAATCCTGGACCCATCAAAACCCTCTCAGCCTATTATCTCAACACCCGGTCCGCCGTAGCCCACTCGCATGAGCTATCGGTGCTGCTGGACCTCCATGCCCCAGATATTCTGTTTGTCACAGAAACTTGGTTTTGCGACGATTCCCTCCCCGCCCTACTGGCTACCCTACCAGCTCCATACTACGCCTTACGCTCAGATCACCTTAATGGCAGGGCCGGGGGAGGTGTAGCGCTCATTGCCCGAGTGGACTTTCCTTTTCAAACTCTCTCTCTGCCCGATATCGTCACCACTGAGTACCTGGCCATTCGCACCACCTCCATTTCCCCTCCCCTCACCTGTTTACTTATCTACCGCCCCCCTCAATCGCCCTTACTGTTTCTCCCTACCTTTCTGGAAGTACTAGCCACGATTGCGGTCAACAACACTTCCATTCTGCTCTTGGGTGACTTCAACTTTTGGCCGTCCGACCCTGCAGAATGTTCCTCCTCTAAGGAATTTTCAGAAACCCTCCGATCTCTCAATTTCATACCCCACATTCACTCCCCCACCCACGTTAAAGCACATGTTCTAGACCAGATTTGGTCCCTGAACTGCCCTGTAAACTCTGTCTCTATTTCACCCTGCACCTGGTCGGACCATCACCTGATCTCTTTTGCCCTTCCCATTTACCCCCCAGTCAAACCCCCACTTTCCAAAAATGTTTGGGTTCGAGCTTGGGGACGAGTAGACCCAGACAATCTTTCTGACCTACTCACAGCCTCCTACCCTTTATTACAGGGTACATCTACTCTCTCCCAAGTCGCGTCCATCAACCAGTGGCTCACCTCTGGCTGCGACTCCATTGCCCCACTCAAGCAGGTTACCTCAAAGCGGGAAAAGGATGCCAATCTGTGGTTTAATGAGGACCTTAAGACTACCAAACTAGCGGTACGCAGAGCTGAGCATGCCTGGAGGAGAAATTACTGCCCCCTATTACGACTGGAGTTCATCAACATCCTGTCCCAGTATAAGCAGGCCATCCTGGGGGCAAAAACAGCTTACTTCTCCTGCAAAATCCTCGCCGCAGAGAACCAATCGAGGGAAATCTTTTCGATTGTGCACAACTTGGCATTCTCTGATAGAACCACCTTGAAACCCACTCCCTCTGCTGAACTCTGCCACTCCCTCAACAATTTCTTCATCCAAAAAATTTCCACTATCAAGGCCAATATCCCTCCCCCTTCTCCTACGTTTGTGGACCCTCAGTGTCCCCCCCCAAGGGACAACTTGATGCCCTCCCTCCCCCGACTAAGGAAATCCTTACCTCGATAATTCCCTTAGTCAAATCTGGTTCCCCTCTAGACCCCTGTCCCTCCCACATTCTCTGTCACATTTTTTCTTCCTGTTCCGATCCCCCCCTTCACCTTCTTAACAGCTCACTTTCTCAGGGTGTGGTACCCACCCCACTGAAAACAGCAATCATCGTCCCCATCCTCAAGAAACCTGGCGCGGACCCCTCGGTCCCCGCCAACTACCGCCCCATCTCCCTCTTGCCATTTTTAGCAAAAGTACTCGAGCGCCATGTCACCCGCACTTTGAGCACTTTTGTGGAGATGCATGGGGTCTTAGCCCCCGCCAGGCCGGTTTCCGCCCCGCACACTACACGGAGTCCGTAGTACTCTCAGTCCTTGATAACCTCAGGGAGGGAATGGATACCAACAAGACCCAGGCTCTGGTCCTTCTTGATCTCTCAGCCGCCTTTGACATGGTTGATCATACCATCTTACTCTCCCGTGTCAGGGCGGCGGGGATCGGAGGTACCGCACTGGTTTGGTTATCCTCCTTCCTGAGGGACCGCACCCAGGCAGTTCGCCTGGGCGACTTTACTGCGGATTTCCGGAAAGTTCAGTGCGGGGTTCCCCAAGGTTCCTCCCTTTCACCCCTTCTGTTTAACCTTTACATCGCCCCTCTTATTTTTTCTTTACAGCAGATGGAGGTCGCAGTATACAACTATGCTGACGACCTCCAACTTGTTTTCAACCTGTCCTCTTCCCCATCTTCTATCTCCAACTTCCAATCCACTATGACCCACATCCGAGACTGGATGAACCACAACCATTTAAAACTCAACCCAGACAAGACTGAGCTGGTGTTGACGGGTGGTTCATCCAGTCCCTGGTCTCCTCTGTTCTGGCCCCCTTCCCTTGGCTCCCCACCTGTTCCCTCTTCCTCAGTAAAAACTCTAGGTATCAAGCTCAACTCCCAACTCACTCTTCACTCCCAGGTTAGTTCTGTGGTGTCCTCTTCCTTTCTTTCACTGCGTACTATACGCAAGGTGTCGCGTTTTTTTTCTTTTCACGCTTTGAAATTGATCACCTTGGCGATGGTCATCTCCCGCCTGGATTACGGCGACGCCCTATATGCTAGTATACCTGCATATAGCCTTAGGCGGTTGCAACAGATTCAGAACCAGGCGGCGCGCCTGGTGTTCAAACTACCAAAATCCCACCATGTCACCCCCATTCTTAAATCTTTGCATTGGCTCCCAGTTCGTGAACGTGTCCAGTTCAAGCTGGCCTCTATCACCTTTCAAGCGAGACTGGGCACGGCACCGGCTTTTATCTCTTCTGAGATTACTCCCTACGTCCCCACCAGAGATCTCTGTTCATCTACCCAATCCCTCCTCACTGTCCCGCGATTCCGGAGGAAGAAATGGGGAGGCTCGAAATTTGCGACCCTTGCTCCACTCCTCTGGAACTCCCTGCCCCCTGAGCTCAGAGCCTTGACTCTATATCCCCAGTTCAGAAAAAAACTTAAGACTTATTTGTTTTCCAATGCCTTCAATTAACTGTCCTCCTGTAGCTTGAACTTCTCTACTCCACATTTGCCCCTCTACCTTGTTTTCTGTAAGTTGTAGCGCCATGAAGCAGCTGGCGAACGTGCGCTTTATAAATAATTTTAAATTCAAATTCAAATTTAAATTCAAATTCAGAGGTCTTTCCATGTCTTTGGGTGAGATGTAGGAGAGTGAGCGACCGCCAGTTTTGCTTTTGCAAATACGAGGAATGTGTGAAAGTGAGGCAGACCATAGGTGTCTGGTGGGTTGATCAAAGTGAATGTGTCTGTTCAGGTATTCTGGTCATGAGTTATGTATGGCTTCATATGTGTGCATGACAAATTTGAATTGGCTGCGCCTGTGGATGGGGAGTCAGTAAAGCTTCCTAAACTTGGGAGATTGAGTAAGAGTTTTGCAGCGGTGTTGTGGATGGTCTGGGGTCTGTGTAGGAGTTGTTTGGAGATTCCAGCGTAGAAAGTGTTGTTGTAGTCCAGCCTGCTATTGATGATTGCTTGCGTGACGGACCTTCTGGTGTCCAAAGGCAATCATTTGAAGATGTTTCGCAGCATGCAAAGAATGTGGAAGCAGGAGGTGCACACTCCATTGACTTGATCCGTCTCATTGAGCTTGTCATCTAGGATGATTTCTGGATATCTCGAGTGGTCTGTGGGTGTTGGTTCTAGCTCCGGCAGCCACCAGGTGGTGTCCCATGGGGATGTTTTCTTGCCAAAGTTCAGTACTTCCGTCATGTCATAGTTGAGCTTCAAATGCAAAAACAACAGTTGATGGACAGAATGCAGAACAATGTCATACATTCACCCCAATACAGAGATCTGGACCTAAATCCATCGTTTTTTTGCATTCCACACCACCCCAGTTTAGACATGGCCATATGCAAATCAGCCTTGACCCTGTGCCTCATGGGAACAGTCCAGCCTGAACTGCCAAGCCATGTCTTTCCTGGACCGGAATCAAGCATCCTAGGACTGGTTTCTGGCTATCAGCCGTCATCAGCCAGGATAGCTTGACTCCAGTGGTGTGGAGAGCACGGGACTCAGGTCTGAGCATACCCGTCCCACTCAGGGTGACAAATGCAAAAACAACAGTTGATGGACAGAATGCAGAACAATGTCATACATTCATCCCAGTACAGAGATCTGGGACTAAATCCATTGTTTTTTTGCACTCCACACCACCCCAGTTCAGACATGGCCATATTCAAATCAGCCTTGACCCTGTCCCTCATGGGAACAGTCCAGCCCGAACGGATTCTTGTTTCCAGTCCAGGGAGGACCTGGCCTGGAAGTTCGGGCTGGACTGTTCCCATTGGTTGCAGGGTGAAGACTGATTTGGATATGGCTGGGTCCAAGCTGGAATGGCATGGTGAGCAAAAAAACGATGGATTTAGGCCCAGATCTCTGTACTGGGGTGAATGTATGACATTGTTCTGCATTCTGTCCATCAATAGTTCTTTTTGCATTTGTCACCCCGAGTGGGACGGGTATTCTCAGACATGAGTCTCGTGCTCTCCATGCCACTGGGATCAAGCTATCCTGGCTGAAGAGGGGTGAAATCTCAAAACCGGTCCTAGGATTCTTGTTTCCAGTCCAGAGAGGACCTGCCTGGCAGGTCGGGCTGAACTGTAGTTGGTTTGCATCCTGTCTGCTTCCATGGTCATGCAGTTGGTGAAGTTGGGTCTTGTGGATGTTTTCTTGTCTGTCAGGGAGAGGATGAGCTAGAGGTGTCATCGGCATATGAGAAGACAGTGATGTCTTGTGATCGGATTATGTTGGCGAGTGGTGTCATGTATAAGTTGAAAAGGGTGGGGCTGAGGGACGAGCCCTGTGAGACTCCACATATCACGTTCTTGGTGTCTGATATGAAGGATGGCAGTCTGACCCTTTGGGTTCTTCCTGTGTGGAAGGAACAGATGCATTTTAGAACGGATCCTTTCATGCCAATCTTGTGGACTCCTCTGATGAGGGTATTGTGGGAGACAGTGTTGAAGGTCCCAGAGAAGTTGAGCAGGATATGGTCTCCTGTTTCTCATCCGAACAGGATATTTCAAATGTCATTGGCGGCTGTGATGGGTGCTGTTTCGGTGCTGTGGTTCTTTCTGAATCCTGATTAACTGTTGTCTAGAAGACAGTGACATTCAAGGTGTGGTCTAATTGCTTATTGATTGCCTTCTTATTCACTTTGGCTGGATGGGGGAGCAGGGAGATGAGTTAGATGTTGCTCAGTTGAAAAGTGCATTGATTTCTGCAAGTTTCCATTCATCTGGACATGATGTAGGTGTTGCTGAAGTGGGTCTTGGTGGTGCTGATTGGCGATGTTCCTAGATTGTAGCTGTGGTGGGGGCATGTGCCCAACAGGGCCCCTGAATGGATGATAAGCATTATTGCCACTCTGTCATTTCTGATGAGGGCTGTCTATTTGGTCAGGTGGCCATCTTGATTTGAGGCGGGTAGGTTAACGATGAGTTCTCTGGGGTTGGGTTGGTATGCAAAGTTGCTGTAGATGTTTGTGATCATTAAGGTCACACGTGATGGTGGGTGTGCTAGTTCTCCTAATGGAAAATTACCTCTCTGCATCCAGAAATATTTCTTGCCCAGCTCACTTGCATGGGCATTGTGAATGGGTCTGGAGGTGTTGCCAATGTGAGATTCTTATTGCCGTGCTGGTGCTCCTTACAAACTAAAAAGCTGTTTTGACCTTGGGTATCGCCACCTCCTCATTGACACGAGTAAGTTAGAAAGTTCCAGATTTTCTTCTCTTCATTAACCTCCCTACCCCTCCCACATGACAGAGGTTTATTTTCTCGCCAGCAGAGCACTCAGTGTTCCCAGGTCCTAGCTAATCAGGTTTATGAGTTTTTTTGTGAATTCTAGGACCTGTAGTTCTCATTTATTAATGGATCAAAAGAATTGCAAATCCAGAGTGCACAGAAATAATCCTGAACTGGACCTGTGCATATGGCCTACGTATGTCCCCCACCTATATGACATGGGTTCAGTGGTGAAAGAAAAGTATCACATGCCCTACCTGTGGCAAGGAAAATGTATCTCCTGGCCACTAGTTGGGTAGCAACAGACAGCAATCAACGCAGTTCAGTAGGCCCCTCATGCACCTGTGCCTCACTCCGTCTATACCAGCCACCCATTGATAGGTTTATCCCCCAAATGAAAGTTGTTTTAGGCTAACACTCTTGAGATCTCCATGCCCATGAAAGTATCACACATAAAGCTGGAATGGATGAGTTACTCCTGTATGGAGCAAAGAACCGTGAGCCCACTAGTTTTGTGCCGCACTGCAAAAAAAAATTGCGTCAATGTTTCCAGGTACATGCGTAAGTAGTTCATTGTGTTCAGATTTTTTTTTTAATTCTGTGACTTGTGTTTCTGATTTTATATTCGGAAAATTAGGAATAAAAATCCTAGAGAGCAAAGAAAAAATCCAGGACTAGGTATGCTACGCAGGCATGGACTGAAAAAACCTAGGAGTTCTACATTGGAGGTGCTCCCTCACCCACCTGTCATCCCGTGACATGGGAACAGTGGTCTAGCAAGGACACCATAGGATCTAGCACAGGCAATGACATTTAGTTGGTCACAAGGGGGTATTTAGGAGAGAGTGCAAACAGTTATATTTTTAAATGAAATTCCCACATGGAATTATTGATATGCAACAACACAAAAACCATTTCCGAGGACTTTTCATAGTCAATGCAGGGAGCCAGAGAGTAGATAAAATGAATCGCACAGTAGCAAATGCCGCATCTGAACCCTTGGTTCGCTAAACATTGACAGTATTAGGTGTAGGGCCGAAGACTAAATCCTGTGTCTTGTGAGTGCAATGGTACAGAGAATGCACATTGGGTATCATCAAAGTTGTGTGACCAGTATTGACTGTGGATATAGTACGGGATGCAGACAGTGTCAAAAGGTCTAGCCCACTGCCCAGCACCTGCTGGTCATAAACATAGGGCTTAGCCATCAGGTGCTGGGGACTGGGTAAATGCATAAAAAAGTACTAATGCAGAAAGAGCCTTGATTCCTCAGCATTACTTACTGAAGAGTGTTTAGGAACGAAAAGCTTAGGGTGGAACACACAGGGGGCTATGGCAAAATGGGTAGTGGCTCACGTTGTAGTGTAGGAAATGCTCGTCCAACAGAGGACTCCCAGCAGCATAAAATTAATAAAAGGCACATTGTGAAAGGATATTCCCAAGCTGAATCACTTATGCTTATTCTGTTGAGCTTTGTAGGAAGCTGGCTTTCTATATGTTCCCTAAAAAAAAGAACACTGTGTAGAGATTCCAGTTAGACCCATATTGGTGTACAGAGTCAAAACTAGATAATACTAACACTCTATTTGTGGCAGCGTGGGTGAGCAGTTAGTCTTATCAGAGGGTAGTGCTAAGAATTTGTTGTACCAACAAAGGCAATAAATGAGACTCATACTCAAGAATAAATCTGAGACCAATTTACAACAATAACAAAAAATTTTATGTTATTTTTCAAACCAATAACTTTGGTTTACAGAAAGTACTTTTTAAGATATGAACTTTTCAAGTTCACGAGATAAATCTCTTTTGTGCGCAATTACACACCACTGAAGTCAATGGGAGAAAATAGAAAAATGCATATAAAATCACACAGTTGGATCTCAAGGTTCACCATCAGGATTTAGTCAAGTAGCAAAGCTGGCCCAAGGTTCAACCAGTGGATTCTCTGGAATATCCCGGATTCGGCCGAGAGCAAGGTGCTGAGGTCTTTGCTAGCGGTCGGGTTACGAAGAAGGGAGCCACTTGAAAACACACTGCACAAGGGGACTTAAAGGTAAGTCTGGGGGGTCCCACATGAAGGGTCGATTTGCAAGGGTCTCAGGACCACAAGAGCAAAGCTGGTTCATCGAAACCGAGGCTGGATGGGCTTGGTGCAGAGCAGATAGGTCAGCCAGGCGGAACGTGTCAAGATGTTCTTGCAGTCTAAAGCCGGCAGCTTGGCAAGGTGATTCCAGAACAGCTGGGCCACTCATGAAGTGAGACTCAGGGGTCTTACATCACTCAATGGTTGCTTGTTTCCTAGGCAATTGGAGTCTGGATTGGACTCTTCATCTTGGTGAATGCTGCAGAAGGGCTGGAACCCCAGGTATTGGTGCTTCACGGCTCAGTTGATCCTGGTGTCTCCACTCTTGAAGTGGAGATAGATTGCATCTTCTCAAGCTGGTGTACCACTTTTTGTTTGGGTGCCCCATTGGAGTTTCAGGGGAGCAGCAAGTCGTAAAACTGGATTCTGAGGCTCTGTGCCTGCGGCTGCAGAAGAGCGAAGCCTCCCCTCCAAGGGAGCTCTTTGGTGATTGTTAGAAGTCTGGAGGAGCTCTGGGGTTTTTGGAGGCCTCAAAGTTGCAGGACAAAACAGCCCACCATGATTATTAAGTCCTTAAGGCTGCTTGTGGCACCTATTTTTGGCATCTGGGCATTCGTCCTTAGGTCAGCAGTTCTTTTTTGTCCTTTTCTTTTCTGTATCCATTAAATCTGAGTTCAGGGATGTTACCTTAATATTAACCTTAGAAGTGTTAAAGGGGGTGACAGGTAGTAGCCAACTGGCTACCTATGTTTAGGGTTTCTACACCTACTAAGTGACCACTTCCAGTGGGAAGGGGCACTACCCTGAACCTAATTAGCCAATTCCTTCACAAACCAAGATGGAGAGAAATTAAAAGTGGGGTCCACATTACCAGTCCCAGCTTACGGGGGTGCTGCCTGAATGGGGACCCACCTCATAATTTAACTAATTTACCTGCTTGTCCACCTGCCATTTGTGGAGCAGGAAAGGGAGGAGTTGGCATCCTCCATTATCTATAGATGCTTGGGTCACATTTCAAAAGTGGCATCACCTTTGAAGCTTCCCGTCGTGGAAGGGCATCCTGGCCTGAAGGAGGTGTGAAGTACCTCCATCCAGATAAGCCTTTGTTCCTGGCCCCTGAGAGCACTCACCCCATTAGGTCAGAAACATGTCTGGTGGTGCCATACTGCCTAAACCTTTGCACTGGATTCAAGATAGCCTGGTTGATGAGGGTTATGAACCCGAAACCGGTTCCAGGATGCTTATTTCCGGTCCAGGATGGACATGGCTTGGCAGTTTGGGCTGGACTGTTCCCATGAGGCACAGGGTCAGACTGATTTGCATATGGCCATGTCTGAACTGGGGTGGTGATGATGATGATAAAGAATGATGAAGGATTAAACCCAGATCAGTTGACTGGGGTGAGTGTTTGATTTGCTCAAGCGCTGCGTCCATCATCCCCTTTGGTATCGCTTTCTTCGCCCTAAGTTGGCAGGGTATGCCCAGACGTGGGTCCCTTGCTCACTTTGCCACTGGATTCAAGATAGCCTGGCTGATGAGGGTTATAAAACCGAAACCGGTCCCAGGATGCTTGTTTCTGGTCCAGGGAAGACATGGCTTGGCAGTTCGGGCTGGACTGTTTCCATGAGGCACAGGGTCAGACTGAAATGCATATGGCCATGTCTGAACTGGGCTGGTAAAGTGACCTAAAGAATGATGATGGATTAAACCCAGATCAGTTGACTGGGGGTGAGTGTTTGATTTGCTCAAGTGCTCCATCCATCATCCCCTTTGGTATAGCTTTGTTCGCCCTAAGTTGGCAGGGCATGCCCAGACGTGGGTCCCTTGCTCACTTTGCCACTGGATTCAAGATAGCCAGGCTGATGAGGGTTATGAACCCGAAACTGATCCCAGGATGATTGTTTTCGGTCCAGGGAAGACATGGCTTGGCAGTTCAGGCTGGACTGTTCCCATGAGGCACAGGGTCAGACTGATTTGCATATGGCCATGTCTGAACTGGGGTGGTGGAGTGAGCTAAAGAATAATGGTGGATTGTTGTGTTTTATCTAGGACCCCGATCAATATTGTGACCTCATGCCCCTATACGGCTATAATCAATACATATCCCTATAATGGTATAATGGTCAGAGCCATATTTCAGTAACTCGCCTCTGCAGTCCATGACAGTCCATGACATAGCAGAAGCCACTTCCTTAGATTCCTAGATAGCACACCGAGTTCTTTCGACATCTCAAACCCCCAGCAACCTGGGAAAGCCCTGCTTGCTTTGTTTTGATTAGTAATAGAACTCCTGCGAGCACTGTAAGAACGACCAGTTCTTAGTGACATCTTTATTGACGTCTTATGTCCAAAAACTTACGTCAAACTCGGCACCTTTCAGGTATAAATATACCAACGTTGCCTTAAGCAAGCACACGGCGGTGGTGAATACAGGAGCAGAAAAGCTGTTCCCTTGCAGAGCCCAGCAGATGCGAGAAGCCCACGGACGCTGCTCCTCCTCCTTGACACGCTGAGAAAGACGCTGTCTTTTCTCCTGCCGAGAAAATCCAGCTCTGGAGTTTCCAGCCAACCCTTGCGGATGACTGGGATATTGGGTCCTGAGAGGAGATACCAGACCTCCCGCATTCTATTCCAGAGGTACGGTGCTGACTAAACCCTTAGAGAGAATTCTTGAAACAAACTCTTGGCAAAACCAACTTAACTTAAACTGCTACTTACTCCCTCCCATGTATTAGGCTTAGGTCAGGTACACCGGGGTAGGCGTAGTTAGAAGTACCAGTTGAGGTCGTTAGCTAATGTATACAAGGAACCTGCTCAAAGTAAGAAATTACAATTCCCAAGGAAGAAGGTAGCCAGTATTAGAGTAATCGAACATGCCGAGAATACTGAGGACACAGCTGAAAAACGGAGAGTGGGCACATACAATGCTAGACAGTGCAGCAGAAATCAGCATAGCTCGCCAGATCCTGATGAGTCATCTCGAGACAGTGGACACAAATGAATACATTCAGGTAGAAACTGCAGACACCAGAGTTAGCGAACCTCATAAGATATACGAAATTACACTGCGTATAGAGGGAGATAAGACTAGAAAAATAAGGGGTCTATTTTGGGATAACCTCTCAAAAGGCTATGACATCCTGTTAGCCGAGAAAGATTGGCCCCCAGAGTTTGTCAGGGAGTGCCCTCATGACAAAGAAATGATTATGCCTGTCTTCTCAAATCACATTCCAATTCACACAAAATATATATATGCAAGGAAATGGGCAGTAGCCCAGGCACAAGCATTATATAAAAATCTTGTAGGATGGGATGAGGACTCTCCTCCTCACAAAATCCAGTTAAAAAGTCAACCGACTGCACAAAGGCAGTACCCAATTAAGCAAGAAGCTAAAAACAGGTCAGGGAGATTTTAGATCAACTTGAATACCAAGGGGTAATTGAAACATGCACCTCTCAAATGAACAATCCTTTGTTTCCTGTCTCCAAACCGGACGATTCGTATCGTCTAGTCTTGGACTACAGACACCTTAACTCATGTTGCAAAACATTTGCAGTACAAAATTCCCACAGGGATTCAAGAACAGCCCAGGACTATTCTCAGCCAGAGTAACAGAGTTACTACAAATATATGATGATGAGGCATTATCTTATGTCGATGACATCTATCTCACAGACGACGACTTGGATACTCACTTGAAAAGGGTGAACACCATAATACTTGGGTTCGCAGCAGAGGGTTACAAATTCAACTTTAAAAAGTCGAGAATTGCCCATCTAACAGTCTTATTTTTAGGATACGAACTATCAAGTGAAGGAAAAAGCCTAGCGGACAACTTCTTAGAGAAGTGCACTGTACTCCAAGCACCAAAAACGCTGAAGAACTTACAATCGATTCTAGGCTTCCTGAATTTCGGAAGAACTTACATTTTAACCTACGCAGAGAGGATTAAACCTCTCTACGAATTAATTAAACCTGATTTTAAACCAATCAACTGGACTCAAAAACACACGGAAATTTTGAGATCATTGCAAACAGACATGTTAGCTAAAACAAAATTAGAAACACGTGACAATACACGTAACCTTGTAATCCGGGTCATCCCAGGAAGATGCGATTCACGTGCCTGACCTCTAATGAGGGAGAAACTGTACCAATAGCTTACAAATCACATTTGTACACACAAGCAGAAAAAACAATCAGTCTCACAGAAAATACTGTAAAGGCAGTGCAAACTGCTATAGCGAAAGAACGAGCACTGGCACAAGGCAAAAGGATCACTGTTCTCACAGCAGAATCAGCCTTCAAGGCACTATTCAGCCCAGTAAACCTGCCTACAGTGTCACTGGATCCGAAATGGATACAGTGGGAAAATTCTCTTGCTGCAGAAGACGTGAAATACTATTTCGCCCCGCACATGAAAAAACGGAATGATTTAAATTATGAAAAAGAATATCCTCTGCCAATCGAAATTCTCCCTCTAGAACAGTACTCCTGTATAATCTATACAGACAGATTTGTACAGCATTACAATGTAGAAGATAAATCCTACGATGCAGCCTGCGCGATTGTTAAAGGTCGCTGGCTCTGCGGTAAATTCAGACCGAAAATAACAAAAACTGATTCACTGAGAAAATGTTCGGCTCAGCGAGCTGTAATCAGATCCTTAAAGATGGCGCTTGAAAATGCCGAACGTGAATTCCCCACACTAATCATGTGCGATTCGCATTTTTGCGTCAATTCTTACAATAATGATTTGCAGAGCTGGGTTCAAAATGATTATAAGGATGACACAGGTGCCACAATGAAGCATAAAATGCTTTGGAAACAAGTAGTTCTTTTAAAGAAGGAACTACAAAAGACTCACGTGATACACACTCTGAGTCATCAACGTGATGGCGTTCACGTTGCAGGGAATTCATTGGCTGATGAAGCCACGAAGGCAGCTGTGCAACAACTTCCGTAGCTGCTATCACCCGGTCAAAAACAAAAATAGACAGCGATATACTACAAGCTGTCAGTGTGTCAGTAGAAAATGATAGAAAAACACTCCCAAAAGGCTTTCCAGAAAAGTACTCATATTTAACAGATATGAATAATGTTCCTTTTGCTCGAATCCCTGGAGTGGGGGATATAGTAATTCCAAACATGGAACACAGGTTAGGACTAATTACAGCGGCACACGAAGGGCTTGCTTCTGCACACGCTGGCGTTTCCGCAACATTATCATTATTAAAACAGAGATATTGGTTGCCTCGCATGAGAATACAAACTAAGAAATATGTACTAGAATGCAAAATATACCAAAAAATGAAAGTATCAACAGTGAAACGACCAGCGCAGACACCCCTTCTCATCTCAGATAAACCATTAGCATGTGTTTACCTGGACCACTGCGGTCCCCTACAAAGGGATGGCAACTATAAATATATCATGGTCGCATTGGATTCCTGTACGAGATTCATATGGATGTGGCCCCAGCGCTCGGCTGACGCCAGAACTGTTATAAAAGATTTGCGAGTCTTTATCGGCACATACGCAATTGCCATGCTTCATTCTGACCAGGGTCCTGCTTTTAGCTCTCGAGCTTATAAGGAGGCCATGACCAGCATGGGCATTGGATTGCGATTCTCTTGTCCCTTCCATCCTGAATGAAACAGCGTAGTGGAAAGAGTAAAAACGAGACATAAAGCAATCTATAACGGCAAAGGTATTAGGTTCGGGTGATGGGTGGGTCAAGCATTTAATAAGTGTCAAACGTAGTCTTAACAACTTGCCAAGAAATTCTCTAAAAGGTTTCAGCCCGTACAAACTATTGTTCGGAACTAGAATGCATGTTCAGGACTTAGATAGTCTAGCTTCAGTGGTAGAAGATAAGAATAAAGACTTTGACATTAAACATCGTTTGGCTGTTTTACAGGACTTAAACGAATCAAGAAAAGCCCTGAGCAACATAAAGTTAAAACAGCCAACCACCACTGAAGAAACACCACCTGTCCCAGCAAGACCTGTCTGGATTCCAAATATTGGGGATCTGGTCAGAGAGAAAATAGCGGTGAAGAAGGAATTTGGGCCTTCTTACAGAAAAGCAGTACCTGTCTTAGCAATCAACGGAACGAGATCAGTAGTACTACCGCCCCTTGCTGGTAAAAAGGAGAGCAGAGTTGTATCAATCAACCTGGTAAAACCACAATCATGTGGCCTATAATCAATAGCAGGCCCAGTGGACTCCCAAGAAGTAACAGAATACCCAAATTTGCAAGTAATCAAGAGGTTCAAACTGAAAGACTAATCACATTTGATAAACCTGCAGTGAATAAAAAAGGACTATGCAGAAATGCCATGGAACTTGTACCTCTTGAAACACAAATTGAAGCAGTTTTTCATGAAACACCAGTCTACAATGATGTGGCATCAGAATGTGCTAATGAAAGCCAAATTGGAAAAATAATTCCAACAATCGACAGAACTGCATCTGGCTACTTCATCAATTTCGATAACTTTTCCTAAGATCAAAGCGACCCGGAAGTGACACCAGAAACAAAGACTTTAATAGAAAAAGCAACAGAACTCTTTCATCAACTCAAAGAAACCTATCTTATTTTCCATGGTTAGAATTTTGGATTGGGCTAGGTGTATTTTTCCTCCTGCTTTGGCTCATCATAGTACTTTGTTTGGGAAAATTCATTGAGGGAAAATACAGTTCTTAGCAATCAATGGAACAAGATCAGTAGTACTACCGCCCCTTGCTGGTAAAAAGGAGAGCAGAGTTGTTTCAATCAACCTGGTAAAACCACAATCATGTGGCCTATAATCAATAGCAGGCCCAGTGGACTCCCAAGAAGTAACAGGATACCCAAATTTGCAAGTATCCAAGAGGTTCAAACTGAAAGACTAATCACATTTGATAAACCTGCAGTGAATAAAAAAGGACTATGCAGAAATGCCATGGAACTTGTACCTCTTGAAACACAAATTGAAGCAGTTTGTCATGAAACACCAGTCTACAATGATGTGGCATCAGAATGTGCTAATGAAAGCCAAATTGGAAAAATAGTTCCAACAATCGACAGAACTGCATCTGGCTACTTCATCAATTTCGATAACTTTTCCTAAGATCAAAGCGACCCGGAAGTGACGCCAGAAACAAAGACTTTTATAGAAAAAGCAACAGAACTCTTTCATCAACTCAAAGAAACCTATCTTATTTCTCCATGGTTAGAATTTTGGATTGGGCTAGGTGTATTTTTCCTCCTGCTTTGGCTCATCATGGTACTTTGTTTGGGAAAATTCATTGAGGGAAAATACAGTTCAATGGACACAGCAAGTCAGAACATCAACTTAGTTCTGAAGCCTCACAAATCATCTCACATCGAGAAAAGAGAACTATGTCACAGCCATTCCAATACCCGGCGGGGTAGTTTGGGACAAGACAGACTATGAAATATATGGCCCGGTCGAGATCTTGAAATATCCTCACCAGTTTAAGGTTTCATTAAGTGACTTTGTAAAACCAAGTACATTCTCTGATGATTGGGACTTTAAAAGTATAAATGATATGATGTCGGATTTAGTGTTGTCAGCAAAATTTACAGAACATGATTATTTACAAGGTTCATCTAATTATGAACAGATGTACTGTTTTTCACATTACGCAGATCACTATTTACATAATCTGATCAACCTAGAAATGTTTTTAAATATAACCAATGGGAACATTGTGCTACTCCACCTAAAAGCAGTTCAAAAACATTCTATGAGAAATTCCAATACTTCTCAGGGTTTAACACGAGTAATGCAGAAACATTTTATTATAAACTGTTGGATAAAACAGGGACGAAAACCATGCTGACTAATACTAAATTGATATATTCAGAAGCATTTAATGAAAAAATTATTACATTTGGTTTTGATTTCTGGAAAAATAACATTGAAACAAAAAACATCTGGGGTACAAAAGGTTGGCAGGTACAAGGCCTAGAAGCATTATTTCGTGCCTGCATGATCCCAGAGCAAATAGTGTTCTTGAATGACACAATTCAACAAACAACCTGTCTTGGACTAGCCAAGATTAAAGACCTTAACAAACCGTCTATTCCAAAGCCAATACCTGATAATGCAACCACAGATATTGAATTAGACGTATCCCACATTTTAAAGGAAAACAGAACACATCCTGATTGGAAAAAGTGGTTAATCTGGCCTACAGACACAAATAACTGTCAAGATAGATTCCTGAACAAAATACAGGGGTTAACAATGTCCAGACTAGACCCTAGATACTCCCAGAGACAACATCCAGGGATAGTAACGACATACAGTGTAGGGAAACTATGCCTTGAATGGCTACAAACATCCACACTGGCACATATTAAGCAACACTTGTCTTTACTTAAAGATGGTGCTGACTTGCGCGATTTCATTATGGGAACACGCAAACAGCGTCAAAAATGTTTCATAGCGGCCAGCATATATGCGGCATACAACGAGGCTTGGAAAGAAACTCAAATTGAAACAGCAGAGAAAATACGAGAAATTGAACGTATTAATTTGGAAAAACCACTTTCTGTTGTGGACAATGGGTTAATGACTCTGTCCTCCAGAATATATTCACTGGACAGTATTGTATCATCTGCAATTGATATAATAGACCAGGACTTGCTAATGTTACAACATGGCCAGTCCCAATTGCGTTCTATTGTACAGCTAGGCTGGACGTTGCAAAATCTTCGATCAGGCTATGTACCATGACGTTTAATCAACACAACGTCATTGTTTTCCATCTTTAACCTTACTGATAAACAAATCAGTTTGGCACAGAAAGGAGCAGACTATTTAATCCTGAGCATCGAAAAACTTGAGAGATTACCATTGACAATGTCAGAAAGACCTGTCATTGAATGGATAATACACGGGATTATCACAATTCCGATAACAACTTTCCAATTTAAAAATTGCCGTGAGTATACACCGGCAGGCCAGTATGAAAAGTTGGGTAAAGGATACATTAAGTCATCATGGAAATTACCTTATACACACACATGTTATAGTGACAACAACAAAAATGTATTTCTTAGTGGTAATGAGTGTAAACATTCACTAAGCGGTATACTTTTGTGCCAAGGTATTAACTTACATGGGGCATGTGAGGGTACTTCAAACAACCTTTCATGCCACCAGCATGGCACACCTGCAGCACAAATAGAGCCATTCTTTAGGCAACTTTCTAACGGGAGTTACGTTCTAATAACGGATCACAGCTGTTGTGGCTTGGTGCCAGGGAAAGCATATCTCTTAAGCGTGAGTTCCATGGTCACTTGCTGTTTGCAAGCATTGTATCTGAACGGCCCTGGAGACTCAGTGGCTCCGATTTGGCCTCCTTTGAATATCTCTTCTATACGAATTGATATTTTAAGCAGAATGAAGTCTGTGCTTTTGCTGACAATAGTGCCCATCTCGTCATCAAAAGAGACGTATGATCTCCAAGTTGCAAGGACGGCGGCAGAGATACATACACTTTTATCAACAAATTGCCCAGTGCATTTCACAGAAATGCTCAGCCAAATCCTAAATATGTCGAATGCCAGTGGTATCTCGAATGTATTTAAGACAGTTTTTTCGGGACTGTTTACACCATTTGAAGCAGTCCTGGGTATCTTTCCAAATTTTGTACATTCGATTTTTGGCGGCGTACCACTACTTTTGGGACTCGTAGCAGGTATTTTATTTTTGACTCGTCTGCTCCGCTATGGCAAACCAAACTGCAGACATGACTCCGGCACGGATGGAAGAAACGATCCTAGCAATACACTACCGGGACCGCATAACTAAAGTCCTTGGGATAGCCAGGCTACGAGATCTGAATATGACCTGGTTTCTTTCATTCAGACCTATATGGCAGACCTGCATCTTACCTGTGCTTCGATGTATGCTATGCGGAGAGGAATGCGTGTTAGACACCTGTCTTGCACTACCATCAGCAATACCAATGGACGTCGATACTTTGCTAAGTCCAGTAACGGCTCACGCATCGTGTTGTCCCCAGCGGTTACCAATCCTGATGACGGCATTCGTTGAGACTCCTGCACTACGACTAGGTGGTGTCAGTGAGGCAGAAAGTGAAAGCAACATCACCCATTTACGACCTTCTGTGAGCATTGCTGATCCTGAAATCGATGATAGCAATCATTCTCACAACTGCCAAGTTACAGCATTATCGAACTTGGTCGAACTGTCACCTGAATATGTAGACCAATTCTTTGTGAGCCTGTCTGAAATGATGTTCTCCCCTGAACAGAAACAATGACTTTTTGGAAAAACATTCCGGCACACAGCGTTCCCATGAACTCTGAATTAGGCCTTCGGCTTTGATAAACAAAAAGCTACTGAAAAGCGTTTTTGAACTATTTTTTCCCCGCTCACCATGAAATTATTTTTTCCAAAATATTTACTTTTTTTCTGGCACACG
This sequence comes from Lissotriton vulgaris, assembly GCF_964263255.1. NCBI lineage: Eukaryota > Metazoa > Chordata > Amphibia > Caudata > Salamandridae > Lissotriton > Lissotriton vulgaris. Next base: position 975,432,429 of record NC_141696.1, on the reverse strand, counting down.
TCCTTTGCTTAAAGTAGAACGATTCATAAAGAACAGAGCTTCTATTTTTAGTAGATCTAGAGACAAAATGTTACCTTAGCCTCTAGCACATTATACAGCAATTGTATTTATATGTGATGAAATAGTCTTGCCCTTCTTTTCTGTATTTAGAGACATTTCATGTGTAATTCTTCGCAAAATCGTTCAACTGAATATATATGCAAAAATTTTTTGAATGAAAAACGTACAGTACCTATTATCATTTTCATGTTTTTGATGTACACCATTTCAAATGCAAAATGTATTTTGGGGTGGGTAGGAATACAAGTGGATCTTATTGCTTAAGTTTTTAGTAATTGATGGACAAAAATTCGTGGAGTGGGTGTTGTGTTTTATCTAGGACCCCGATCAATATTGTGACCTCATGCCCCTATACGGCTATAATCAATACATATCCCTATAATGGCATAACGGTCAGAGCCATATTTCAGTAACTCGCCTCTGCAGTCCATGACAGTCCATGACACAGTAGAAGCCACTTCCTTAGATTCCTAGATAGCACACCGAGTTCTTTCGACATCTCAAACCCCCAGCAACCTGGGAAAGCCCCGCTTGCTTTGTTTTTATTAGTAATAGAACTCCTGCGAGCACTGTAAGAACGACCAGTTCTTAGTGACATCTTTATTGACGTTTTATGTCCAAAAACGTACGTCAAACTCAGCACCTTTCAGGTATAAATGTACCAACGTTGCCTTAAGCAAGCACACAGTGGTGGTGAATACTGGAGCAGAACAGCTGTCCCCTTGCAGAGCCCAGCAGATGCGAGAAGCCCACGGACGCTGCCCCTCCTCCTTGACGCGCTGAGAAAGACGCTGTCTTTTCTCCTGCCGAGAAAATCCAGCTCCGGCGTTTCCAGCCTACCCTTGCGGGTGACTGGGATATCGGGTCCTGAGAGGAGATACCAGACCTCCCGCATTCTATTCCTGAGGTACGGTGCTGACTAAACCCTTAGAGAGAATTCTTGAAACAAACTCTTGGCAAAACCAACTTAATTTAAACTGCTACTTACTCCCTCCCATGTATTAGGCTTAGGTCAGGTACACCCGGGTAGGCGTAGTTAGAAGCACCAGTTGAGGTCGTTAGCTAATATATATATGAATGTATATATATTTTATTCATTTTAAATATCTTATGGCTAAGAAACCATATCAATGCTTTTACAGTATTATTTTGTAATACTCATTTTACTGTACGCACTTTTCATAATAACGAGTGTTGCAATTGTGGCAATTCATTTCTCTTGCATGAGAAGGAAGACTGCTCAATAAATAATATCTTTTATTGAAAACGCCCGTCTCTCTATTCTCTGCATCCTGGTGAAAGTAAATCTGCACAACTGACTGAGTCAAATAGCTGTCTATTTTTTCACACGACTCTAGAGATTGACTCTTATTCTGAGGAGCAAAGTTGTCATGTTTATGCGGTTGTCGGAAGCTGAATCCCTTCTTGTCTGAGCCAGGGAAGCTGATCACTTCCTATTCAGTCAAGAAAGTTTTCAGTGTCCTCTGAGCTAGCTGGCGCAAACCTAAATTAAGTCTAACATAGTCAGTAGAGACCTAGAAGACCGCAGTCCTACGTCTACACTGCTGTTTATGTTATTCCAATGCGCAGGGCCTATAGGGAAAATAGGAACTACACTACAGGAATAAACCCAGATCAGTTGACTGGGGGTGAGTGTTTGATCTGCTCAAGCGCTCCGTCCATCATCCTCTTTGGTATCGCTTTGTTCGCCCTAAGTTGGCAGGGTATGCCCAGATATGGGTTCATTGCTCACTTTGCCACTACATTCAAGATAGCCTTGCTGATGAAGATTATGAACCCGAAACCGGTTCCAGGATGGACTGTTCCCATGAGGCACAGGGTCAGACTGATTTGCATATGGCCATGTCTGAACTGGGGTGGTGGAGTGAGATAAAGAATGATGATGGATTAAACCCAGATCAGTTGACTGGGGGTGAGTGTCTGATTTGCCCACTGTTCCGTCCATCATCCCCTTTGGTATCTCTTTGTTCGCCCTAAGTTGGCAGGGTAAGCCCAGACGTGGGTCCCTTCCTCACGTTGCCACTGGATTCAAGATAGCCTGGCTGATGAGGGTTATGAACGCAAACCGGTCCCAGTTTGCCTGTTTCCAGTCCAGGGAAGACATGGAATTGCAGTTTGGGCTGGACTGTTCCCATGAGGCACAGGGTCCGACTGAAATGCATATGGCCATGTCTGAGCTGGGGTGGTGGAGTGAGCTAAAGAATGATGATGGATTAAACCCAGATCAGTTGTCTGTGGCTGAGTGTTTGATTTGCTCAATCGCTCCGTCCATCATCCCCCTTGGTATCTCTTTGTTCGCCTTAAGTTGGCAGGGTATGCCCAGACGTGGGTCCCTTTCTCACTTTGCCACTGCATTCCAGATAGCTTGGCTGATGAGGGTTATGAACCCGAAACCCGTCCCAGGATGCTTATTTCCTGTCCAGGAAGACATGGATTTGCAGTTCGGGCAGGACTGTTCCCAAGAGGCACAGGGTCAGACTGAAATGCATATGGCCATGTCTGAACTGGGGTGGTGGAGTGAGCTAAAGAATGATGATGGATTAAACCCAGATCAGTTGTCTGGGGTGAGTGTTTGATTTGCTCAAGCGCTCCGTCCATCATCCCCATTGGTATAGCTTTGTTCGCCTTAAGTTGGCAGGGTATGCCCAGACGTGGGTCCCTTGCTCACTTTGCCACTGGATTCAAGATAGCCTGGCTGATGAGGGTTATGAACCGAAACCGGTCTCAGGATGCTTGTTTCTGGTCCAGGGAAGACATGGCTTGGCAGTTCAGGCTGGACTGTTCCCACGAGGTACAGGGTCAGACTGATTTGCATATGGCCACGTCTAAACTGGGGTGGTAGAGTGAGCTAAAGAATGATGATGGATTAAACCCAGATCAGTTGACAGGGGTTGAGTGTTTGATTTGCTCAAGCACTCCTTCCATCATCCCCTTTGGTATGGCTTTGTTCGCCCTAAGTTGGCAGGGTATGCCCAGACGTGGGTCGCTTGCTCACTTTGCCACTGGATTCAAGATAGCCTGGCTGATGAGGGTTATGAACCCGAAACCGGTCCCAGGATGCTTGTTTCCGGTCCAGGGAAGACATGGCTTGGCAGTTCAGGCTGGACTGTTCCCATGAGGCACAGGGTCAGAATGATTTGCATATGGCCATGTCTGAACTGGGGTGGTGGAGTGAGCTAAAGATGGATGATGGATTAAACCCACATCAGTGTACTGGGGGGTGATGGTTTGATTTGCTCAAGCACTCCGTCCATCATCCCCTTTGGTATCGCTTTAGTCAGAGGCAGAGACCACAACAGTGCTTTGTAGGTTTTCAGGGTACCCTCTAAGGGGTCTCTTGCGTATATTTATTAATAAATCCAACACTGGCATCAGTGAGGATTTTTCTTAGGGTACAGTGAAGCCGTCATGGAGCTAAGAAACTCATAATGACAAGTGTCCATGCTATGCACTTGCTATGCACTTGCTATGGCTTCCATGTTCACTGACAATATCCCAAAATTGCTCAGATATTGCAGGGTCATATCTGCTCATGCAGATATGTCCACACATGGGATATAATGCACCTTGCCTTAGGCTTATGAAGCCTGCAGTTGGGGCGACTTACCTATACCTCAGGCAGTGTATGGGTGCATGGCCCACAGGTTTGTGTGCCATGTCAACCTTTCAGTTTTCTTTGCACACGCAGCCTGCAATGAAAGTTTGCATGGTCATAGTGAGGGGTCTCTGGGGTGTCACAATTTGTGCTGCATCCCCAGAGGACCCTCTTCAGTACCAATGCCCTAGATACCAGGGGTACCATTTACTAGGGTCTTACAGGGTTGCTGAAGTTGTGCCAATAGTGGTACATTTTTAGAAAAGAGATCTGGGACTGGAAACCTGGTTGGGAAGGACCCAGTGCACTTTCAATTCAAAATTACATCATACACCATCCAAAAAGTGGGAGTAAGCCATGTCAAAAGAGTCACTTTCTTTCAGGGCTCTTGGTTTCAAGGACACCTGGTGGTTTCAGAAGATATAATGTATGTTTGCGCTATGTGCCAAGGATTGTGTGTACTAGGACTGCAGTGGTGAGGGAAAGACTCCTTGGCTTCTTTGACACTCGAATTGCAGCTGTGGGTGAGCAGTTAAGGGCCAACTAATGGGAGGTGGAGCAAAGGGTAGCATCATATACATGTAACACAAAGAATCATAATCAATAACAATCAATGTGCAATCAGAGGGATTTATTGTCAACAATATCTCTACATGAATTGCACATTTAAATGTGGACTACAATGAATACTAGATGGTGTTAGGCCTTACTGCTGCAAACATAGGACCCCCATATTGCTTTGATATTTAGTCAGGGCCCCTACTGTTTTTAAAACCCATTGTCCAAAATTGATAAAGAGGGTGTTTGAGACTCTTTTTTTACATGGGCTATTGCAATTCCCATATACTGGACTGTCCATATAAATAAATAGTCTTTTGATAGCCTATGTACCAGATTATCCTGTAGGCAGCATAGGCGATCTCTTTAGGCAGACCATTTAGTAAGCCTCGGAACTTAGAATGCAAACTGAATATATACAATGGAAAACCAATAAAAATAATATTCAGGTTAATAGGTCTGTTGAATAAACATATGTACAGTCAAACTTAATTATAGAACCATGCCACAGAATGTGACATGACTTACCACTTCCTGGTATTATATATCACGTAAAATTGTACTCATATAATTTGGCATAAGCTCACCAACCTAGAAGAGGCGTTGCTCATACTGTGTTTGGATAATAGAGAAATCAATAGCTTGTGATCGGTCCTTAAGTGCAAAGGTTTGCCCATTAAGTTCAGTTTAAAATGTTCTGCAGAACATGTACATCCTAGTGCGTCCTATTCTATGGTATGATACCTTAACTCAGCCACAAATAATGGTCGAGATGCAAAAGACAGAAATCAGAACAGTCCCTGTTGGAATTCAATAAAGGGGATGATACCATCCACTATATGTCACCATAGCTCAAGAGATCCTACCAAATAGGCCCACTTTGATAAATTGTATACAAAAATATGAAAACAATTTTAGTAAAAATACAAAGCAATTTATTATAAAGATATACAATGTTACGCATCAGTTACTGTGCCACAATATACAATGTTAAAAAAACAGTGTAAGCACCCTCTTATTGGTTCAATGGTGCACATATAATAAACACACACAAAAAGAATTAAAAGCAACAATTAATGGTTAAAAACAAGTTGTCGACGCAGCGTTTCGGTTTCTAAGTTGACACCTTCATCAGGACAGGGTTTTTAAAAACAAACTCGTAAATCATTCGAGTTGTATTCCTCTGTATTCAATGGGAGGAAGGGGTCCTTAGGGCTCCTCTAATTTGTTGGAGGGAATGAGGGTCTTTTATATTAAAGTGACCACTCTGGGGTTTTCGCCCAGAATCAATATGTTTTGAAAACAATCATAAATGTTTTGAAAACAATCGTAAATGTTTTGAAAACAATCACCAATGCAGAGCTGGCTGTTGGCCAAGGATGAAAAGAAATGGTGATCCTTATACAAAATAATTCTGCTGTGCCTAGGACATGTTTATGTACGTCATTTACAGGGATTATGATAGAATGCTAACAGCCTGGTGTGGAAGAGACAGGAGCAAGCTACTAGGTAAAAGGTCACCCATTTGGAATCGTTATTGTGGTATGGATAGGACAATACATGTAAAAAGGGGTATAAAAAAGGGATATACATGACAGGACTAGCCTAAAGAACATGACATCTTATACAATCAGGAATCAGAAATTATAGTATATGGGGGATCCTGAGTCACCCATGACATTTAACATTCTTCCATCAATAATAATCTTAGTTATGGGTGGTATATATTGCCCTGAGTCCACTTCATCACATGTCTTTTTGATATTGCAGACTTCATTCTCAAATTTTCATTGTCAATCCTTCATCGTCATTTGTTTTAATATCAACCATGTCATGTTCCTTTACACACAACACACATTTTCAATGGATACATCTTCTTCAATGTTATCCTCATATACACTGGATACCCTCTTGTTACACTCTGACACACCACCCCAAAATGTCCAAGTTTCTTACACTTAAGGCATTCTTTACCCTTAGCGGGACTTGCTTTAAATTGAGCTGAGTGCATTTTTGAACCACACCGTCTACATTGAAACGTATTGTTCATAACAGATATAGATGTGTGCATTTTCACAACTTATCCTTTAAATATTCCGGACTTGTTTGCATTTTTCATTGTCACTGCAGCCACCCCCCCCAAAAAAAAAACTGTCAACATTAATTGTTTTGAATGAAATTATGGAGCTTACTACACCCTTCGCAATATCAATTGCTTCCTGTAGTGTACGATTGCGCTGGCGTAAAAGTTGTTCCTGAATTTACTTGTGGGAGCACCTTATGATCAATTGATCCATTATGTAACTCTCAACTCAGCAGCAACAATTCTTAATACTTAAATACATGAATCAACCAACTCTTCTAACAGTTGATATTGAGTGTAAAAAGGTAATCTTTCTAATACAATATGTGGTTCTTCAGTGAATCTTTTTATTGAATTTTTCTTATGCTTCTGAAAAACAATCCTAGTCATCCGCATCTACTCCATGTGGTATTGTTTCCGCTGGTAAGAGCTCAAAAATGTCTTCTGCATCCATACCCATTAGATTTAAAAGTAATGCTTTTTTTCTTTCTGGGTGAAAATAATTTCCATTAATGGTCATCAAATAATTTTTAAGATGTCATTTTCCAATTTCATGTTAGGTTGATTGGGACCACTAATAAATGCTGAAGGAGGATTCCCACATCTACTTGAAATAATGATGCTGACACAAAATATCTCAGGTGATAAAATTAGTCACAGAATCCAGCAAAATTGCAGTAAATAGAAAATAATGGTGAGCCAAAAAAAGAAGGAAAATTTGACCTGAAGATCCTGTATTTCTCTGTTAGTTGTTCACGGACAGCTGCTGATGTACATAACGTTAGAAATTCACTCAAAAACAACAAAACAAGTGATTCCGTAAATGAATATAGGTTATTGTGAAAAAATACCTGAAAGCAATATGGGCGCTATTACGCCTGATGCGTTATTGTGTACCACAAGATGAGCTGTTTGCCATGAGCTCATTGGGTGCTGCGGCACCTTTGCTTGCTGCCTCCATGCCATTCCCTCTGGGTGCACCACACGATCAGTTTCGTGTTCGTGCCTACACCGTGATTAAACCGAACTGTGATAATGCTGTCTGCCCTGCAGTGCTGCTCGTGACCCACTATGGCTCAAGGGTTAACTGTGGTTGTGGCATCAATGCTTGTGACTTGGTCCATGCACATACAACAGTTCATATCTACGGCACTAAAAAATTAGCAAAGAAGGAAATCCTCTTGGCGCACCTCTTGTTAATGTGCCAGTGAGACACTTAAGGAATGGAAAACATCTGTTACAGCACCTCCAGAGTTTGGCAAATCCTCAAATCCAAGTCACTCTCTGATCTGCACATCCAGCAGAGTTTGATAATGAATGCTCCCTTCAGGTTCTTTTCAAAATCATTGACAAAATGTGGTAAGTCACAAATGACCACACTTAGGGGCTGATTAGGATGGAGGATTTTCCGCATCCTCCGGGCCGGTGGAAGCCACCGTCGGCCTGGAGGATGCGGAAAATCCTCTGCGGACCCACCAAGACCCACCGCCACATTAGGATGGCTGGTGGGTCCTGGTTTCCGTCTGCAGCTTTTCCGCCGCGTTTGGCTTACAACTGCGGCGGAAAAACACTAATATGGTGACGGTGTCTCTCAGATTAGGATGTGCTCGGACACGTGCTTTTCCGCCGTGGAAAAGCATGTGTAACTTCACTGCGGGGGCCTGTTGCGGGCCCCCTAGGTGAAGGGGGAGGTGGGGGTGCACATGGGGGGTACCTATGGTACCCCCCTGCATTTGTATGCAGTAAGCGGCAGGCACCGCGCTGTGCCTGCCACTTTCTACATACAAATGCAATGCGTGCATTTTTAACATTGCTGCGGGTGCAGCTTGAAGCTCCACCCGCCGCAATGTTAAAAATAGAGGATGTGCCCGCCACCCTGGCGGTCACATCCTAATCTGCACAGAGGGAACGCCGCAGCCCATGCAGACGTTCCCTCCTACTCAGGGGTCGCGGACGGACTCAAGTCCGTCCGCGATCCTAATGACCCCCTGGATGTGTAGTAACTCTTTAATGGATCATCCATGCAGGGTAAACATCAGGTCCACCTCTGGACACAACTGAAATTCAAACCTGTCTCAAAACTTAAAATGTAAACTGAATACATACAATTGAAGACCAATAAAAACAAAGGTGCATTACAATCATGTTAGGAGGAGTCATAGAACCATGTCATAGAATGTGACATGACACCATAGTTATCCTATGGAATTTCACCACCATCAAGAGCACCTGAGCTGTCTCGTCAGCTAACACTACTTACATTCGATGAAAATGCAAATTGTAATGAATAGGATAAAACACATAGAGCCCTCAAAGCTTCCAGGCAAGAAAAAAAACTTAGAGGATCTAAAACATAATAAAATCGTCTGGAATCAGAAGGCTCATCATTTACAGAGTTGCTTTTTTTCTAACTTGACTCTGATGTTTTTGCCTCAATTCTCTGCTGTCTACCAATAGTATGACAGTGACACGTATATCAGCAGGATCCCACTGTGGTGTTTCACCACAACATCTTACTGACTCACGTGGCAGAGGTAGTATTCAAATGTAGAGGCTGCATTTGAATTTGCTTTTTTTGGGAGGCTGACCCTAGTGAAAATATCTTCCTCCAGCCCACAAGTGTCCATGTCTCCAGCGGGTGCATTAACCTTTTGAGCAATTTTACCTGGACTGCAAACTTTGATCTTCAATTTACATATAAATATTAATAGCAACACGCATGCTAACCTCATGTGCTACTTTATTGCAATTGAAATATCTGACTTGCAGCTGATCTCTTGTCCCAGTAATGTACAACTTTAATGGCAGCAGCATATGACACCCCACTGGCATACCATCCTTGCCCTGGGTACCACTTAGGATCCTGACCTTACAACCCTCACCATGGACACCTCACACAGCCTGCCACTCAAATCCCCTCATCCTGGTCACCATGGGTCAATGTTCCAGTTCAGCAGTGAAGGAGGCCAAGGGACCGAAACTGGTGGCACCTAATGGGGTAGTTGGACATGAAAATGGGCCACCTAGCCCAGCCTAAAGTGAGGCTGCTCATTCTCTTACCCCACCTGCTCAATGTGCACATGTCAGTGTACCCATATCCCACTCAGGTTGGCCAATATTAACATAGCAAAAAATTCAAATGTCTATTGCGAGTGAGGTGTTACATCTGCTTCTTCTAGCATGATGATTTTTGCCAAAAAATGTCAACCCCAATAATCAGCAACTGAACCCTGTTACATCGTGGATACTTGAGGATACTCCTACTATTCCTCTTGCTCAAGGTCTAACACATAATAAATAATCGTTGTTGGGCTACAGTTTTAGAGAGCAACAAGAAAGACAAAATATTCTTATCTAATACAATCCAGACATTGATTTACAGAAACGTTTCCTCTATTTCAACTGCTATCAATGTGAAGTATGTAAACAATTAAGAGAAGTATTAATAAAGCTATGTGATAGTGGGGAACAGTGGAATCAACGGAATGCCTTTATAGGAAAGTCTTTTATAATCATATTGTGGCATCCCTGGTGTCACTTCAGAGTTTTGATGATAATTGTGCATCTTCCCGCATATGGAATAGTTAATTATTGTTCAGTATGGTCAGAAAAACTACATAAGATAAGGTGGGATTTTGTGGCTGGCCAAAATGGAACAACTGGCCATGATCACAATACTGTATAAAACTGATTGGGCCCCTCTGACTGAATGTTTCTTTTTGTTAATGGTACAGTTCAGTGCACTGCAATAAAGCATTTGTGTTGAATTAATAAAAGCAATATTTCAGGGTGCTGGATGATTCTTTTGGTAAACTGTGGTTATTCTATACGTAGCATAAACCATTTCACTGCACAGATTTACATGTAGATTTTATCAGTGTTGGAAAGAGACTTTTGCCAGTATATTCAAAAAGGATCTCCTGGGTGCCTAGTTGGGCACCGATGCAAGGTGCTATTTCTGTATCAGGTCATCCATATGGAGTGGTTTCGTGGAGTCTGTGTGCTATGAGCGTGGCCACAAAAATATTTTAGAGATGCATAATGTTCAGACTCCTCAGTGTTGCATTAATATACAAGGAGATCCGCATGTGAAATGGGCTAAGTAGAAAAAAGTACTCCTACATTACTTGACTGCAATATGATTACCGAATGTGAATGTTGACGTATTGTCTTATCACGTTGTCTAGATGTAGAGTATCATGTTTTTGAAAACTCACCAGGGGTTGAGAATCAGAATGAGTGGTATGAATTTGAGGTATGACTAAAAATGGTGGTTCTCCGCAGGCCTAATTTTGGCAGTGGGGTTCAATTGAATAGGGAGGCTGTGGACAGTAATATAACTGAACAATAATGATGTGGCTCCTAGTCATGAGGGTAGCAGAGGTGGCATTTGAGATAAATAAGCGAGTCCTGAGGAAGCAGCAGCACATCGCGAAACACGTATTGACTCCTTGTAAATTACACCAGGTTTCTTGTTTTTGAGTTTCTCCGCCTTGTGTTAAGTGTCTCCACATTGGTTATCAAATTCTGTATTACTACTACAATAAAAATTTTGATAATGAAAAGAATGGATGTCAGAAGTCCTGTAATTTTTTGAGCGTGGCTTATGCACCAAATGAGATAGCCGCATAGCTGAGGAGCTCCGCAATGCCGATCCCAACAAGATTTCTATTCAGGACAGAAATCCCGCTTCCACTAATTATGGGCGCTGGAATCCCTTTCTGCATACCGCAGTAAGCCCTTCAACAGCTTTTTATGTTGTTTTCTTCGTTTTTAGTTTTTCTTTTATGGTGTGAATCGGCCCAATACTGACAGCTGCCATTTTGTTTACTTTTTACAACGAGGGCACCGTGCTTCACAAAGTCTCTTCCTGTATCAGCTCCCTCTTCACGAGTCATAATTGGAGCTTTTACTTCATTGTGCACAATGATTGTGATTCCATATTTATGGAAGTGCTGTTGCTGTTACTGTGGTTTTCCTGGCATGTATTAATGTGGTTTTAAACATTCCTGAGAACAGCCACCATTTTGTACCCCACTCGATATTATCTATGAGGTAAATACTCACCCAGCATATTATTGTTTTATTTGTTATTCTCAAGCTATATCACATATCCTTGAAGGAGGCTTTCTAGGTTTCGAAGGCTGGAGCTTGTGTACAGTTTCATTCTGATAGTCATTTAAGGATTTTAAACATTTGGTCCTAAGAGTTTAGTGTTATTCACTAAATTCCAATGCACTTATTATAGGGAGACTAAAGAATCTAAAGCTTACTGCTTCTACTAAAGTTACTGCACGTTCAGATTCAGACTCTAATTCTAACTGTACTGAAATGGAGGACCTCCTCTCTCAGAAACCTGATCATTCTTCAGGCACCATAACAAAAATGCAGCTCTCAAGTAAATTACCTGCAATTTCTATCAAAAGGCCTAAAAAAGACCCACCTTCTCCAGGGAAATCCTCCTCTTCCTCCATGGATATTATCCTTGACGAGATCCGAGCTCTGAAACCCTTCATAGAGAATACTAATAAAACTCTACACTTTCTGAATGATAAATGGTCTTCTTTGTATTCACGAGTGCTCATTGTGGAACAACGAACAGAGTCTTTCCAAACTTATTGCTCTTACATTTCATCTTTGGAGTCTGAAGTATCTCTCCTCAAAAAACAGGTGGAGGATTGGGAAACAATCTTAGACTTTATGGTCTTCCTGAAAATATTGAAGGCTCCAACCGACCCGTCTTTTTTCAGTCTTTTTTGACTATTTTCCTGTATTAACCTGCTACTCCTTCTCTTAACATTCAAAGAGCTCATAGAATTGGACCTAAAATTTCTATGAAAACTTGTGGCGTCATCATGCTTTTTCTGCAATACACGGACCTTCCTCAAGCCCTATCTGCTGTCAAGTCCCAAAATCCATTTTTGGGGGAAAGTCACTGTCTCTTCTTCTCTCAAGATGTAGCTAAAATTACAGCGGATTCTCGAAAAAAGTTTCTCGTTCTACATCCTCAATTACATTCAATTAACACCAGGTTTGGAATTCTTCATCCTTGTCTCTTCAAGGTTACATATAAAGAGAAGACTACAACATTTGATGCACCAGCGGCGCTACAAGAGTTCCTTCGTCTTCATGGAACTGTTGTCATGGATACTTCGAAACCTGCATGATTGTCATTTCTGCATCGTGTTATGTAGATGTTTTCCTGTTCTAGTTACTCATTGAATGTTGTTTCGCTTATATTATTGTGATGCCTTAGTAATGTTGTTTTTTTTTTGTTCTATATATCTTTCCTATATTTCTCTTTCTATGGTCACTTCTTCTTTCTTTCCCTATTGATTTTCCTTTATCTCATATACAGGTGTATTACTCCTTCAATGTTGTCATCTTATGAACCTCGTGTTACGTTGATGTTTTTGATTGGGGTCCCTCGGGATTCAGTGGAGCTTCCATGCTGTCGTCGTCATCTTCTGGTGTAGTCACTCCCCAGTCCTTTCGTATCTGTATGTATGTTTTTCAGTCATCTTTGTATGACTTGTACTGTCTCTTTGTTCTTTATCTTCTCCCTTCTTTCTTTTTGTTTCCTCCTACGTATCTCCCTTGATTTTCGGTCTTTCTCTTTTTTATCTTCCTTATTTACCGCTTTCATCTCCCATGTTGTTTTCTCTAAAACAATTGCCCTTTCTTTTTCTCATACCGTTCATATATATATTTCTCTACTAATTTTAATTTCAGTTCCTGTAAGCATAATGCCTGTTCATTCTTTTTTAGCATGTTACTTTCCGGGTCACAACCTGAAATATTAAAGGATTAAACAATCCTATTAAAAGGCACTAGGTGCTATCCCACCTAGCTAAGATAAAATCTGATATTGCTCTACTTCAAGAATCTCATATTACTGAAGATGAAGCCTCAAATCTGAAGAGATGTTGGGTGGGATATGTGTTTAACCCTACGGCAATGGGTAAGAAAAATGGACACTTGATTTTATGTCACAAAAAACTGAATGTTTTGCTTGTTCAACAAGAAGCTGACTCGGATGGTTGATGGGTATTTGTTAAACTTTTTATTGATAAGATTCCTTTAGTTAATTTCAATGTTTTATGCCCCTACTCTGGTCGATTAGGTTTTTTGGACTAATACATCTGAGAAATTACTTTCTTATGATGATGAATATATTATTTTTGGTGGTGATTGTAATCAAGTTTTTGACCCTATTTTAAATAGGCATTCTAGAATTAAATTCCTTCCCTCTAAATGCACTCACAATTTACTTCTACAATACGCCGTAAAGCGTTGGTGGACATTTGGAGATTCAGCCTCCCTGATCTTAGAGAATATAGTTTCTATTCGGCCTCATACTATTCACAATCCTGTACTGACTACCTTTTCCTGAGTAAGTCCCTTGCCCAATATGCCATTCAATCTAAAATTGGTTCCATATTAATTTCAGACCACACCCCTGTTCTTGTAAATATTGACCTAATACTTTTTTCTCCTCATTCAGGAAGATGGCGTTTTAATAACTCCCTACTCCTTGGCCCTATTTTTTGTCAAAAATGAAATTCTTCTGCCGTAGAGTTTTTTACTATCAATAACACCCCGGATTCTCCCTTTATTATGGTATGGGATTCCTTTAAGGCGGCTGCTAGAGGTTTTATTATCAACTTTGTTTCTCAAAAGAAAAAGTCTGTTGAAGCCCAAACTGCTCACTACTTAATAAAATTAAACAATTAGAAAATACATATTATATCATTCACATAATGCCTCCTCTTTGAAAAAGCTTATTGAAGCTAAACTTACTTTTAATATATTATCTACTGACGCTGCCTCAAATTACTTACTGAAAAGCAGTGCTCACAATATGGGGGTCAAAACAAGATGGGGAATGTGTTCGCCAATAACTTAATGTTTTTGCTTGTTCAACAAAAAGTTGACTCGGAGGGTTGATGGGTTATTGTTAAACTTTTTATTGATAAGATTCCTTAAGTTATTTTCAATGTTTTATGCCCCTACTCCGGTCGATAAGGTTTTTTGGAATAATATATCTGAGAAATTACTTTCTCATGATGATGTATATATTATTTTTGGTGGTGATTGTAATCAAGTTTTTGACCCTATTTTAGATAGGCATTCTAGAATTAAATTCCTTCCCTCTAAATGCCCTCACAATTTACTTCTACAATACACCATAAAGCGTCGGTGGACATTTGGAGATTCAGCCACCCTGATCTTAGAGAATATAGTTTCTTTTCGGTCTCACATATTCACAATCATGTACTGACTACCTTTTCCTGAGTAAGTCCCTTGCCCAGCATGCCATTCAATCTGAAATTGGTTTCATATTAATTTTAGACCACACCCCTGTTCTTGTCGATATTGACCTAAACCCTTTTTCTCCTCATTGAGGAAGATGGCAATTTAATAACTACCTACTCCTTGCCCCTATTTTCTGTCAAAAATATCATTCTTTTGCCGTAGAGTTTTTAACTATCAATAACACCCCGGATTCTCCCTTTGTTATGGTATGGGATTCCTTGAAGGCGCTGCCAGAGGTTTTATTATCAACTTTTTTTCACAAAAGAAAAAGTCTGTAGAAGCCCAATCTGCTCAACTCATTAATAAAATTAAACAATTAGAATATACTTATTATCATTTACATAAAGAGTCTTCTTTGAAAAAGCTTATTGATGCTAAACTTACTTTTAATAGATTATCTACTGACGCTGCCTCTAATTACTTACTGAAAAGCAGTGCTCGCAATATGGGGGTCAAAACAAGATGGGAAAATTGTTGGTAAATTAGTTAAAAGTGAGAAAAGAAAGAACAAAAATAGAATCTCTACAAGGTCCTGCCGGTACTTCTATTTTCAAAGATAAAGATATTCTGAATGAATTTGTATAATTTTATAAGGATCTATACACTCCGGAATCACCAGCAGATCATTCCAATCTTCTTTCCTATTTTCATTCCATTCCTTCTCCTTCATCAAATCACATTAATTTTGAGCCTTTTGATTCTCATATCTCTTTAACAGATATTTCTCACGTTGTTTCAGTGCTATGTCGTGGGAAAGCACCTGGCCCTGATGGCTTTACCATTGAGTTTTATAAGTAATTTTGCGGAAATACTTTTGCCAAATCTATACTTCTTTTTCAATCTTTTTCTGAGAATGACTCTTCTCGAGGCACTTTTCAAGAAGCATTGATTTGCTTAATTCCTAAGAATGATGAGGATCATTCTCTCTGTAAGAATTATCGGCCTATTTCTTTGGTCAACACGGATTATAAGATTTTTGCTACAATCCTAGCACTTCGTATTGACCCTATTCTACCCTGTCTCATTGGCCCTGAGCAATCAGGTTTCTTTAAGGGGAGACTTGCGTCTGACAACTCATGAGTCCTTTTTAATGTTTTAAGCAAAGACACTTCTTTGGATCACCCTATTGCTGCAATTACTTTAGATGCTGAGCAGGCTTTTGATAGAATTGGTTGGGATTTTATGTTTTATGCTTTAAAGTGGGCAGGTTTTCCTTCTAACTTAATTTCTTTAATTTCTTTATTATATTCGGGTCCCCAAGCTTCAATTTTTGTCAACGGTATGACTTCTGACTACTTTTCATTGCATAAGGGAGTACGACAAGGTTGTCCCTTATCTCCTTTATTGTTTGTTATAGCTTTGGAACCCTTCTTAACTAAGATTAGAATGGATGATCATATTACTGGTGTTCATTTTGGTCCTCACCAGGTTTAAATGTCAGTCTATGATGACGACATTCTTTTATACTGTTCTAATTCTGAATCCTTTCTTCCTTTTTGTCTTTAGAAGGTGACCTTTTTCTCTAAGGTCTCTGGTTATCGTCTTAATGCTGATAAGTGCAAAATTTTGCACTTAAATGTTTTGTGTCAAAAACATCATTTTGAGCATTCCGGGTTCTCTTGGCGGCCTAATAAAATCAAATATTCGGGTTTATGGTTCGCTACTTTATAATCGAATACGTTAAAATTAAATTATGATTATATTATTTAAAAATTGAATAATTCTATTACTTGCTGGCACCCCCTCTTTTTATCGTGGTGGGGACGACTTGACTCAATTAAGATGATCCTCTCTCCTCTTGTATTATATATAATCTCCATGATTCCTATTCGTATTCCTGATTATTATTTCAAGAAAATTGATTCTACTTTAATAAAATTCTTATGGAAGGGTAAATCTTCTTATATAGCCTTGTCCTTCTTAAAGATGGACAGACCTAATGAGGTCTTAGATTTCCTGACTTTAAAATGTACCATTCCGCTTTTTCATTAAAACAAGCTACTCAATGTATTTCTACAGATCTTCCCCTATATCTGCCTATTTGGTTAAAAATGGAGAATTTCTATATTGCTCCTTTTGACTTTCAGGAGATAGTAACCTTCACTTCTAATATTGCTTTTCTACACTCTCCTATCATTTCCCATTCTTTTAAACTTATTGTTCCTATTCTATCTTCATCTTATCCATCTCAAAGTTCTCTTCATCAACAACCTATTTGGCATAATAAATCAGTGCAAATTCATAATCGGTCTATATTTTGGAAATCTTGGCACTCTAGATGTCTAAGTTGGATTTCTAATAGCAGAAATGATGGAACCCCCTCAAGACTTGATCAAGCCAGGGAAGGAGGGGAATAGGACAATATCATAGAGACAATGAATTTCCCTTACCTACCACATGATTATAATATAGCAATACTTCAAATAATTAATTAAATATTGGTGACAAAAGCTCAACAACAACTTGCATTCTTAAAAAAAAAAAAATATATATATATATATATATATATATATATATATATATATATATATATATATATATATATATATATATATATATATATATATATATATATATGTGAGGCCCCACACTTGGTCAAGTGCGGGGTCTCACATTGATCTTTGAGACCTGTACTCATGATTTTACTTCCTTGTCTCAAATGGTGTGGTAGCGTACGGAGTTAGAGTGAGAATGTTGAGATTGTTGTGAATGTGTGTAGATGTTGGTATTTTCTTTTTCTACCAGGGGTTTAGTGAATCATGTATCAATTTTTTAGTAACCCTATTATGTTTCTATTTTTGACCTATATGCACTTTAATATGCTTTCTCTGTGTACACTTTTTGAGAAAAATGTTTTGTCTTTACAAAAATGGATAATTTTGCAATACATGAAAAACTGATAAAGGAATGTTAATTGATGTAAACTAATGGAATTTATATTTATAAACATGAAATAAATTATATATATTTTTTGAAAGAATGCAAGTTATTGTTGAGCTTTTGTCACCAATATTTTATTAATTATTTGAAGTATTACTATATTATAATCATGTGGTAGGTAAGGGAAATTCATTGTCTCTACTAAGTTGGATTTCTCAGCTTGTATCTGATAATCCACCCCTTACGGTTTCTGATCTTCAAGTTCAATTTTTCCTACCTTCGTCTTCCAGATCGCAATATGCTCCCTATATCTTTCTCTCACTCTATATATTAAAAATCTATCTACTACTAATGATCTCCCTATTATGTATAGAAATGTATTCCCAAAATTAAACAATTCTCCCTCTGCATCCATTATTCACAAATCTTTGCAATTTTCCCTGGAAAGCACAAAACAAAGGTTGAACTGGGTTGGGAGAGGGATTTTATACAGGAGTGGCCAATTAATACTTGGGATAAACTATAGTCTAAAATTCATAAAACCTCTCAGGCTGCAAACACCACACAAATGCTTTTTGTCATTTATGATTGTGTATTATTTTGCCCAATGTCTTTGGCCTCTTTTTCACCCGAAACACCCTCTACGTATTGGTTCTACCATTACCCCACTGCTGACTTAAAGCATATGTTGTTTGAATGTTCTCCAACTCAGCAATTTTGGAAACTAGTTTGGTCCCAAGTGCAGAACAATTTTAAGGTCCACATTCTATTTTCCTCTACACATATTTTCCTAGGTAGTCTCTCCTTGCTAGAGCCTCAATCACCACCAAATTTTAAGATTTTAGATGTACTGTTAGCTATCGCATTTTATTTGATAACCTCTAATTGGAAACAAGCAGATAAAGTCACTTTTTAAATCCTGGTGGAATGCAGTCTGTGTTCATCATCGGCTAGATAATATTTATTCCCCCCATTTCCTTAGTAATTATAAGGGACATTCTATGGCTCCCTTTGACAACTTACTTATCCCTAACAACTTCTTTGAATGTTGCTCTTAAAAATGGATCAGATGATGTGCGGAAACCACCTTCATTTCTCCCTTTGCCTACTCTCTTTCCGATCATTAGTTGTTCCTTTACTATGGATTGTTTTTTGATCTGTTTTTTAATTCATTTACTGCTATGCTTACTATGCTAACTATTTTATATAGTAGGACTGGTATTTTCAATTGTTCTATAGTAACTAAATTTTGCATTATCTCCCTATCCCTATTTCTTCACATCTTCCATTTCATTCCTCGTTCCCAGCGTGATACATATATCAATATATATTTTTACTTTATTTATTCATTTCATGTTGAGCAGGTTTGGCTATACCTTTTTATCACAGTTTTTTCTCCTTTTGTTTTCCTTTAATAAAATCAAACTTAAAAAAAAGAAGTATTGTGATTTCGCAGACCTCTTAAACAGCCTGCCTCAATCTTGAACAGCATGAGCATGTGCCCACTCATAGTAAGGAACACACGCTTGATCAAGTTTGGATAGCAAAACTTTACTTATCAAACCTGTCAGATGTCCCTTGCATCTGCTCAGATAATGTTTTCATAAAATTTTACCTGAAGGGACTACAACAACATAACACTATACCCTGCATGCTTAAAAACTACCGCAATTGGTCTCGGGTGGACATGGAAAACGTTTGCGCTAATCTTCTTGCTTCCACACCAGATCCTGGCCAAGCAGTTCACCGAATTGAAAAGGAGTTAACCCTTTGGTTACTTAAGGGCAGTGATATACAATTCCCTTTATGAACATTTAAAGATTTCAGACAACTCAAGTCTTCCTTGTGGTTCTCTGCAGAACTGAAATCAGTCAAATGGAAACTCTGCCAAGCAGAGGGAAATGGTGCAGAGACAAAAAGACTCTTTTCCAAAGTGTTTGAAGGACAACAAATCCCTCGAAGTCCTCTATTTTTACAAATTAAATATTACAAATTGCCTATAAATCTAAGGACATTTTTAGAATTTTGTCAGATTTTTCAAAACCCGAAAGATTGTCACACTTGTTTACCTCGTCTCAAGAATTTTGTAATGAGCTGAACTTATATTTCACTGACAAAATAAAACTAATAAAGCACAGTACCCCTGTAAGGAAGAATGAGCTACCTATAGGTTCAAAAGGCACAAACCTAACAATTTTAACAAGTTTCTCATCTTTTAGCAAAGAATACCTCACTGAGTTACTGTGCAAAGTGAAGTCTGGTTCACTGAATGATCCTTGTTCTCCTAAGGTCCTCATATTGTTTTTTCCGGATATTTAAGGACCAATTCTGACTTTATTTACTGCCTCCTTTATTCAAATGTGTGCCAAGGACCTTCAAGGATGCATTATTAATCCTGTTGTACAGGTCATACTTTCTCAGTAAAACTATACATTTGTTGGACAACATAAATGACAAAATGCTGTGAGTCTGTTTCCAGGCCCACCATCGGGATATGTTGGCATCGGTCATGGCTAGCTCACAGTGCATCATCTGCATTCCTAACCTAGTAAGGTAACAGGTGGTATGTGCAACATCAGAACATGACAACTCTGACTCCCCAAAGAAATAGTGGAAACAGACCTAAAACCATATCATATGGTAACTCATGTATACCCAAAGTGAAACACAAGAAATACTCGAATTGTCATTTCGGATATTTATCAAAGCACTAAGAATCTTGTATAAAATATGTGTTCAGCAATTCTCAAGAAAAGAAAACAAAACAGAGTAATGAGCATCACAAGAATGGTAATGAAAATAAACAATTCAACCATTGTGCTGTTACATAGAATATATGTGTGCATATGAACATAGTTATAGCTATGCTCCTACCTAGCAGTACCTATCCTTCTGTGCCTAGGGTAGGTGAATCTTCCAGAATCCCAGCGGGTGATCTAGCTCCCCATTTACCTGTGGGAATATTTAATCTGGGAGCCTGTCTTGGTGTAGAGCTGGGCACCATACTTCACAGGACATAAACATGATTCAGATGGGCTGAAATCCAGCCTGGGGTGACCTTGACATAGTCAGTGAAATACTCCTCTAACTATACAAAGTAGTGATGTTGTTAATATAATTAACTTCATCCATGTTGCCATGCCAAAATCCCAACCAGGCTGTCAATATTGATTCTATCCTGACAAAGCTGTCGCAGAGCGAACAATAACAAACAAAAACATTTTGCGCAGTGAACTTTAGCTTTCATACAAAATGTTCAAGGCTCTGATTTTAAGCCTATGAAGATGTGTAAATGTAAGCAAAGTTATTTCATAGACCATTATCCCATACAAGCATGCAAACAAATGTGTGTCAAATATCAACGTTCAAGAAAAGATGTCAACTTTCAACATGAACAAGTAAATTAGTGGTGGTCCTGCCTGGGCCTAATATGACCACGTGACAATTCCACTACATAGGAAATCAGGTAAATAGCCTTTACTGTTAAAACACTACCAATCTATCTTCCTCTAGCCTTTCCCAGCCAAACTTTTAGAACCCCATGTGGCACAGCATCCTTGCTCTTACCTCGAGGACTCATAATTTTTCAATATGCATCAAGCTGGATTCCTCCCCACTAACTCCACTGAGTCAGTTATATGATCAGTAGTGGATAGCATGCGGAAGGAGTAAGATGAAGGCCTAAATACTGCATTGGTTTTGTTATATCTCTCAGCGGCCTTTGGTATGGTCGACCACAAACTGTTGGTGGACCAGATTGAAGCTAGTGGGTTCTAGATAAGATCCGTAATTTCATCTTGCTTCCTGAATCACTGGAGGATTGGGAAGACCACTAAGTTTCTCACGTCTGAGGCCTTCACCTTGGTGGTTACCTCCCGACTTGATTATGCCAATTCTTGTCTCCCAAAAACTCAGTTCCAAAGATTACACATTGTTCAAAACCAAGCAGTTAGACTCATTTTCAAACAACCTAGAAATTGTCACATTACTCCATTGCTGAGAAAATTTTCATTAGCTTCCTCTGGAGCAAAGGATTATCTCTAAAATTGTCTGTATCACATTTAAGGCTCTATCTGATGAAGGTCTTTTCTTAACCCCTTCGTTGCTCATGGCGAGCTAAGCTCGTCATGAACAATGGGAAAAAAGGAGTTCCAGCACAGGAGGAAAATCTCTCTAGCAGCGATGGTGTTAAAATGTAGAGTTGGGAAACATATTCCTGTTCCTGTTCCTGTTCCTCTATGAACGTGTTGATTATTCCAAAATTCAACAAGAAAAGGATGGGTGATGTCAGATTTTTAGCGCAGGTCCCCAAAACTTGGAACTTGTTAGTTTACGGATTGTCTGAAGTACAGACAACCTCTCTAAATGTGGATGTTTAGGTAAGCCTACCAACTAACTTAATCTGTCTTTATTGGCTGTTTGACCACCTTTCAGTACCTCAGTGCCGAGAAACCTTATAGTGTACATGCGCTCTACAAATACCATTTGATACAACATTTAACGTAACTTGATCTTCTATTATGTTTATGCAAGGCAACGTTTACAAACCAAAATTTGGAGATGACACTAAAGTCTTTATTTGGTCTTCCATGGAGTGTCTAAGAAGTAAGGATTATTGGACTATACAATCAATGCAGATCTTAAGGACTGTTATATAAAATAGGTGGAGATATAATTGACATCCTTAAGAGTAATTCATGAGGTTACATAATGAATCTTTAAAAGAGCAATGAGGATTTCATTTTTTAAGTAATATGTTTAAATGTTTTTTCAATAAGAATTACAATAAATTGTTCCTATATAAATTGTGATTTTATGTAGTAATGTGCTTTATTCAAAATGCTCACCCCACCCCTGTATGATGATTATACATTTCTATGATATTAAACACAACAATATTTTTAACAATGATATTAAAAATGCTTTAAAACTATATATTTACCTGTGATATTTATTCTATCTTACGACGGTCTTCACATCACAGTATTTTTGACGTGATATTTGTGTCCCATGATATATTTGTTTCGCTGATATGGTGGAATACAAAAATGTGCACTACATACAAAGTGTAAAAGTCACTTTTTACCAACGGATGTGTTCAAAATAGTACATTTTGCACTTGTTCCCCATTATAACTCTCGCATATGTCAATGCAAAATTCAAATGACCCAACTGCAGTGTATAAAAACCAGTAATCGTGTATAAGTGTAAATGCACTGGTGGAGTCCTTGGAACCTGTTAATGTCAGTCAGTGGTGGCTCGCAGAGGGAGTGTTGCGGGTTGGTGGGGTGGGGAGGGGCAGGGTGGGCAGTAGCGGAGTTGGCCATACGGCGGCCAGGAGTAAGTTAAGAAAATAAATAAATAAAACTATTTAACTTGCGCTCGGTGCATCGCCAACTCGACGATGCAGCGAGCGCAAGGTAAATAGTTTTATGTATTTATTTACTTACCTTACTCCTGGTCGTCATATGTCTGACTCCACTACCCTCAACCATGCCCCTGCCCCTCCCCCGCCCCACCACCCCGCAGCACTCTCTCTGCGAGCCGCCACTGATGTCAGTGCTAAATTCCAATAGCACCTATGTAATCTACGTAACTCGGACATCTTGTGCAAAATTGCACTTGCCCAGTACATTCGTCTCAACATGGAAATGTCAGTGTAAAAGCTAAAAGATACAATTGCAGTATATGGAATCTGGAAATGTAGCTATCAAATGTTACCTATTCTGGTGACAGCAATACAATCCAGGACTATCAGTGCAAATTTGTAGCCTCACTGGTGTAATCTTTTTAATTCGATCCTACATAATCCGTTCCAAATACATGTTGTTCTCTGTTGGGTAAAAAAAAAAAGCTACCACATTTATCTCAGTTGATGTAAAAACGGAAAAAAGGAAATTTGCGTTTTTAGCCTCTGTTGAGCATTTTCATATAAATGAAACACACATTTTGACATCGAGTTGGCGAGTGCTTTGCCCATAAACTGAAACATATGAGTTGTAACAAACTAGTAACCATTTAGCAAGGCGACACCACAGTGTACTTTGCACGGAAGGAATCTACTGTAATATTGTTGCTTTCGATTCTTTTTCCCAGAATACTTCTTAAGTATGTTAATAAAGTCTTTATTGTGTCTGCTTATAAAAGTCTCCACCATTTCCCATTAGAAAGACTCTGTTTATTCATCAAACATTTACTGACAGTGACTGCTGGGAGCAGGCTCAGTTTTCAACTCCATTACACGTTTGTGGCATAAAGCACATTAATTATAGATATATTACAATATTCAACTCATTGAGGAAAAATTAGATGATCAAGGCTCATTTTCCTTGACAATAAGCAAGTTAATGAAAATACTAATTACCTGATGATAAAGTGCTGCCTTCAGGATGAAATGCTTAGCATCTGTGGAGGAGCCTTGTGAAGCTGGCTGATGATATTAAAGCCAGGAGCACTGGAGGTTTAAAAGCCTGGTAAAAGGGTAGGTCAGGAAGAACCCTTTAATCACTGGACAGTATGAAATGTGGAATGCAGAAGTTATACAGAGCTTCAATTTGTTTATTCACATGCATCTTTCTGTAGTGCAGTGGTGCCAAAAGCTAAGTGTCAGGGCGCTTTAGAACAAAACAGCTAGGCTAGGGACAATATATATATATATATATATATATATATATATATATATATATATATATATATATATATATATATATATATATATATATATATATATATATATATATATATATATATATATATATATATATATATATATATATATATATATATATATATATATATATATATATATATCCTGAAATCCTGAAAACCATCGATAATATCCAAGAACAGATTGACAAAATAGAGGAAACAGATGCAATAAAAAAATTAAAAGATGAAATGATTGACAGACTAAAGAAACACGAAATGAAAATAAAGACAAGAAAAGTAAGCAAATTTGCACGTGATGCTGCAGACTATGCAAATGGTCAGATTTTTACCTTTGCGCGAAAATATAATGCCACCAAAAGACAACAATACAGTGACAAAGGCAGTAAAATTCAACCATCAGCTCCAATTTCAAGAATGGCAGAGAATCAGGTGAATGAAAGCCCTAGTTCTGATTCAGTTTCCATTTCTAGTATATCAAGTGGGTCAAGCAGTGACTTATCATCTAATGCCCAAGCAGCACCTATCCTCAATCTAGAAGAGGAACTTGATTTTTTAGTGGCGGAAAGGCTCCAAACATTGAGACCACGACAAAGAAATGGGGCAACATTCGCAGGAACAAAAAAAGACGCGAAAGGAGAAGAAAACAAAAACAACGTTGCGCAAAAGAAGAAGACAAATCAACAATGGCAGAAGAGGAAGTAACCAATGAGAGATCAGTTATAAACCTCTCCAGTGTCACATTATCCAAAGAAGAACAGCAACTCCTCACATTAGGCCTCAATTTTTGCCCTGAACAAAGCCTCAAGTATGCCTCAACAAGGGTGGATGTGTATTGTTACATTCGCAAATTAAAACTTAAAAAATTCTTTGCATTACAGCGCCTGAAATCAAGTACAGATATTGCAAATCCAGTCAAGGCCAAAACTACTGCCAATGTCCCTCAATTAACTGCGGCTGACATTCCATTGCTTTTGTATTTGCATGATCTGAACCAGGCAACCGATTCTCAACCTATGGGTCCTGACCATGATCTGAATACGCAAAGAAGACTAGAAAAAATCAACGTCATCAAGAAAGGAGCTGGTATCACCCCCTTTAAAGGCAAATCTGACTTTGTCCCGCTAATGACCAAAGATGCGGTAGACGTGTTTCAAGACTGTATAATCACTGATATCAAAGATCTATACAGGAAAATCAACAATCGGAAGAGACAATCTTTTAACCAAAAACAGGCCAAATATTATGAACTGATTAAAAAACTCAAAAACAACCCCGATATTGTGGTGAAAACCGCCGATAAGGGTGGTAATCTTGTTATTTGGCCAAAAGCAGACTATATTCTGGAAGCACAAAGACAGCTACATGATACTGCGTGCTATGCAAAATCCAATATTAAAGACTATAAGAAAGCCAATGAAAACTTGAGTAAACTGCTACAGAAATGGCGTAGGGAAGGTCTCATTTCTACTGATGAACTTAAATTTATGCTCAACGAATTCCCTGTCTTGCCGGTTTTTTATTTAATACCAAAGGTCCATAAAGGAATCCTGCCAACACCTGGCAGGCCAATCATCTCCTCGATTAACAGCAGCGGGGAAAATGTGGGACGTTTCATTGACTTTTTCTTGCAGACTTTGGTAAGCGAATTGCCTAGCTATGTTCGCGACACTAGCGATTTCTTGAAAAAAATAGAAAACCTGGAATGGCAAGATGATATGTTCCTCATAACCTTAGATGTTGAGCAATTGTACACCAGCATAGCCCACAGTTGTGGTTTAAATGCAGCAGCTCATTTTTTAGGGCGAAGGCCATTGGATTTTCATGAGCACAATAAAATGGTTATTAGCTTAATGGAATGGTGCTTACAAAACAATTACTTTTCTTTTGGTAAAGAGGTATGGAGACAACTTAGAGGTGTGGCAATGGGAGCCTGCTTCTCCCCCAGCTATGCGTGTTTACACGTGGGCTGGTGGGAGGAGCAGGTTCTTAATGTCACACACCAGGTATGGGTCAGAGAAAAAATTGTCAAATACTTACGCTACATAGATGACATCTTTATAGTATGGCAAGGTGATGAAAAGGAAGCATGTCAATTCATCGATGAAATTAATAACAATGCCCCTAATCTTAAATTTACGTCTCACATCAGTGCCAAACAAATTGAATTTTTAGATGTCTGCGTTTATATAGATAAACATAATAGGTTACAGACGACCCTTCACAGAAAAGCCACTGCAGGAAACACGACCTTGCATGCTTCTAGTCTCCACCCTATGCACACCATTGAAAGCATACCATTAGGAGAAATCCTACGAATTAAAAGAATATGTAGCTCTCCAGATGAGTATCTCAAATGTATCAGGGAATTGAGAACACGATTGAAAGCTCGAGGGTACTCTGATCCAGTGTTTGATCGGGCTTTGGCTAAAGCGACAAACGATCTAGATCTAGCTTATTCCCAGAACAGACCAGTAATGATCAGGAAGCAGTCATTTCAATAGATGCAGTAGTGAATGAGTGCCCCAGATTCATTACAGCATTCAGCAGCCAAGACAAAAAGATCAGACAAATTATCAACCGTAACTGGCCTACTGTCCTGACGGATACTGTTTTGGGATGCATGTTACCAAAAAAACCACTGGTAACTTTTCGTAGAGCACAGAGTATGGGAACTGCTCTGGACCAAAGCAGTCCAGAGCTAAAGCAGAAAGCTAGTTGGTTACAACCGGTATCGGGGTTCCGCAAATGCTCCAATTGTAGAGCATGTCAATTTGGCATCAATAAAACTCATTACAGTACCCCATTCAAGCTAGTTGATACCCCCATTGTGGGCTACCATACCTGTAAAACTGAATATGCTGTTTATGTCCTGACGTGCACCTGTGGCCTGAATTATATTGGCAGCACTAAACAACAGGTGCACGTCAGGATCTTGCAGCATATCAGGGCTATTCTGCACTGTGATCAAACGTACCCGGTGGCTCGGCACTTCCAAAGTACACATAATAAAGATGTTAATTGTTTAACTTATTATGTTGTAGCCTCCGTCCCTATACTTAGGCGGGGAGGCAATAGAGAGCTGAAACTCAGACAGTTAGAGTCCAGTATGATCCTCGAATACGACAGTAAATGGCCGAATGGGCTAAACAATACTGAGGATCTACGCAACTTTCTCTGACTACTATATAGCTCTGTTGCTGGATTGAGTAGTGCTGCCTTCAACATTTGTCTAGGTAGTCAGGCTCCCTGTTACCTAGACAACATTCCCATTGACATATTGTCCGTTGTATTGATCTTTATGATATCTGTTTCTATATATAACAGTTTCCGTGACTAGTCAAGTTCCTTGTTAGTCACGGCACCAACTCAATGAATTCTTCACTTCCTTTGTATATTCATATTTATCACATTTTACACATTTTAGCACTTTTTTAAGGGGTGTTTTTAGCACTTTTAACATGATAATATTTTTATACCTGTATGGAATGTTTCAATATTGCTTTTTATATGACAAAATTGTGATTTTATCCTAATTGTTGAAATAAGCATCATTGCATTTTTATACACAGGTCACTTTATCATGCTTCGTGCACATTACATATATTTGTTCTCTCTTAAGCACGGGTGTCACTGCTTTTTGCACAACTAGACTATGATCTAGCAGCACTATTATTTGCACTTTGATATCTTGTTTTGCCTCTGTAAATGTTGAAGACCTTCACTATATACTCTATGATATAACATTCTATGGATTTATCCAGTCATATGTTTACAAACTTCGCGACAAGACATGTTTCTTTTAAAAAAAAGAATTTCATTTATGAATTTAAAATTGTCTTGATAAGTTATATATATGTATCTAACTTATTTTGCGTATTTGCACAAGGAATATCTCAAAACATATAATGTTTTCTATGTCTATGGTCATGTGACGACATTGAAGGTGGGGCTTAAACAAGTCACTAAGCATTACAAAAACAAAAAAGTTTGACTAGATCTTTGCATGTGAACAAGGGCTCGTGGAGCCCGAAACGCGTATTGCCCTCCTGTTTTGCCAGCTGACAGTGCAATAAAGGATCTGTGAATTTCAGTGGTCCGTCTCCTACCTTGCTTCGCCGGTCCTGGGTGGACTTGGAAGTGGCGTTTGTTTGGAGTACAAAAGCATATATATATGTATATATATATATATATATATATATATATATATATATATATATATATATATATATATATATATATATATATATATATATATATATATATATATATATATATATATATATATATATATATATATATATATATATACAGAACAGGATAAGGTGATGCACAGATGGCTAAGAAAGGACTGGGTCGAGAAAGGGATGAAAATAGAGGGTAGAACAAAGAATGCAATAGATGAAGAGTGAGGAAGAGTTAAGAGAGAGAAAAGAGATATATGAAAAAGAGGTGGAAGGGAGAGTATAAGTTTTTGATTTATCAAAAAAAATACATGGGTATTGTAGTTTCATATAAAGTTCTGGATGGTTTGCTGCTAATAAAATTTTAAATATGAGATGTGCCATGTACCGAACACTTTGTGGTTAAAAAAAAAAAATAACGAAACAATGTGCACTATTTTTTGCTTCTGTGATAAAGAATTCAGCAAATTGTTTTTGGGACATACATGACTTAAATTGATTTCAAACTACTTTTGCTTTACTTGCTCAAGAAATTTAGATAGAAACCATCATGTCTCTCCTTTCCATATATGAAAGGTAAAATTACATTTGGGCCAAAACGAGTTTGCTCCATTTGCTTTGCAGCAGTAGTGTAAATAAGATTCCTCTACCTTTATTGAGTAAACAGTTATGCTCCATTTGCTTTGCAGCAGTAGTGTAAATAAGATTCCTCTACCTTTATTGAGTAAACAGTTATTAGTGTATAAAATGTATTTGTGAAATGTTCCTATAAACAAATAAAATTATCTATTATGAAAGTATGTTACATATCTCTTGCAGTGGCCCCAGAATCCATGTCCTCAATTATTGTCCCTGTGTACAAATCTTTATACAATAAAGACTGAGGTAAAATTACTGGTGAGGAAATGGCTTTTTGCAGGGTCTCCAACACTTTTCCCATGGGCGGCTCATCTGTTGCGGTGGAGGAGCGTCGCCACCATCCCCCTCTGCTGAAAGCCAGCAGAGGCACAGGACAAAAATAAAATGATAATAAAACATTTTAATATAATTTTCTTTGAGCCCTGTAGGCTACGAACCAAGGAAGGGGTGTGGCCTCCCATCCTGACACTGCAACTGCAGCACCAGGGAGGATGGGTGAGTGATGGGCACTGCCGAGTGCTCATGACAGTTTGGCTGGCCCTCTAGGACCTGCCAAAACGTCATGCGCACTTAGTCTTTCTCCACGGAGCTGTGTTGTACAGCTGGGTGGAGAAACCGACACAGGCTCCCAGTAAATGTCTGAGAGCCAAACCGAGGCACTCAGACCGATCCTAGCACTGCTCACATGCTGGGAATAGCATTCCCAGCATGTGAGCAGCTCTGGGATTGGGAGCTGGGAGCCTGCACAGTGTGCAGCAGGCTCCTGACAAGGGCACGAGGATCAGGAGCAAGGTGGCGGCCATCAGAGCAGGTAAGTTTAATTTCTTTTATTTATACTTGTTTTTTTTTATTTTGTATGTCCCCTCGACCCCCCCACCCCGCCTCACCATGAGCAGTACGAGTGGCCGCTACTGACTTTTCACCCCATTTCTTTTACTATTAGGTACTGGTGTAATGAATCTGTGATGCACTGGGCCTTCCTGACTGGACCTCAGTGTAGGTGCTGTGACCCTTGAAGTATATGTTTAATTTGCATATACCCAGTTGGCATAGGGGGCCTTACTTCTAGGTCCCTGGCATATGGAATTAGAGGTGCTAAGGGCCTGTAAATTGAAGTGTTCTTCTGGACTGCAAAAGGTATTGTGCCACCACGGGTGTTACAAAGTAAAGCCTGCTCAGACTGTTACTGCAGACTGGTAGAGCTGTTTTAAACTGCTAACTCAACTTTGCCAATTAAAGTAATGGCAAAACCCAAACATTCCTTTTCAATATACATGTCACCGTTAAGGCAAGCTTAATGAGCCCTAAGGCAGGGAGCTGTATATTCAAACGTAGGACATACATTTTTACGTGTTCTGACAGTAAAAACTCTGAATTGTCATTTTTGCTGTAGAGAGGCTAGTAGTCCCATTGGTGAGTGCAGGGTTTCATGCTGACAACTCAGCTGTGCTAACTTCTAACTGGGAATACTACTACTGGTACTTCAAGGAATCACAAGAATCATTATATTAAACCCGACTTGATGCCAAAGTCAAACTGAAGGTAACTTTCACATAAATGGCAATTTTAGAAAGTTGCACTCTGTTGCCCAAGTTTTCAATGACAGTTATGATTGCTGGCCAAAGAAAGACAGCATTCTGCCACGTTGTGGGGAGGAGTGGATGACTCTCTGAAAGAAACACCTGCCATTGAAAGAGGGGTTACCTCTCCCTGGCAGGAAGGCCAAACAGGGGGTTCCGCCCAAAAGGTGAGCCTTAAAGGGGAAGCTGCCTTTGAAGGTCAAGTGGTGGAAAGAGGGGGAAACAGTTCTCAGGCCTGTTTTCCTGTGTACCCCGCAGGCAGTCACACCTTAAGGATGGGCTACCGAGATTCACATACCTAGAGAGTGTGATATTTTTCATTATACGTGATCATGTACTTTCCAGGATACTTGACAGCCCCTGGTACTAAATTAGCATCACCAATAGAGAGAAGTCAAATATTTCAGTTTATAAACCGAGTTAAACCACAGCAGCACAGTACAGGGCACTGAACGAGTGTGATCCTTTTCAATTAAATGTTTATTAACATTATGAATTAGTGTTGTGCAAAAAGTATTAAATAGAGATTGTCAGCATAGGAGATGTTGATGTAATTTGATTCAAATTGTTTATGGTCTGTATATGTTTTGTTACTTATCAGTCATTATTGCTTTCATTCGTTCTTTAGGGCACCCCCTGATGAAGGACAGTGAGTGGTCCGAAATGAATAGGGGAACATAAAAGGAACTGATATACACATGGGATCACAAATGCACTTTTGGATATGTTTGATGAAGTATACAATGAAATAAATGAATGGAACTAAAATCTACAGAAGCAGTATTTTTTATCGAAGAACTAAGAAACTAAAGACATGTTTGAAGGATTTAGTATACAATGAGTAGTGCTTGAGGGGAAACATGGTCTATCCTCAAGACTAGTGTGGGATTGGAGTTCGCCCATGGAGCCTGGAACTGTACTGGAGACTGCTATGACTGCAAGGTAACGGTCCTGCCAAGCCTCACTGGCCCCTGTGACTTGCTCCCTATTGAAGATGGTCGTCCAAAGCAGGTCAGAGTAACATAACACAACTTTACAAAGTTTACAAACATTTTTAAACAAACCGATAACTGTGGTAGTTGCCAATCCTTGTTCGAGATTTGAAGGAAAAGAAGTGATTTATTATGCGCTTAATAATTTATATCTCCGGAACCCACTAGTGCATTTGGTTAATTTTGGGTCTAAAAATTCTTAGAAATAAGAACAATTTTTACAAATTGGTGCTGGATTCTTCTGCCCTGTGCTTCCTTTTTGTTCAACTGTTTTGTCACTTCAAACTGATTTGTCCTTGTTCCTTTGGCAAGCCCTGATTGCTCTAAGCCACAGCTTCCCAGGATTGAACTAAGGTCTTGTAAATGAACCTGAATGGACCCAAGATGGGTTTGTGAGTTTCTTACATGGTTTTCAATAATATTATTTTTGGTGTTGAGCAGCTAACTGTGAGCTTCTACCAACAGTGATGAATATGTCCCTTCACTCACATTAATTATGGTAAAACCTGCTGCCACACTTTTGGCCACATAAAATGACCCTGAAGAGAATAGCTAACCCGTGGTATTATATTTTCACTAGACTCGCAACCGGTGATGCTTCATTCAATAAAGGATGCATTAGGCCCTGAAGCTGCTGCAATCCTCGTGTCCCCTGTTACCTTCACCAGAACTTCAGCACACTTAACCACTAGGAAACCAACCATTTTCCACAGCCTCTGTCGACCTCACA
This sequence comes from Lissotriton vulgaris, assembly GCF_964263255.1. NCBI lineage: Eukaryota > Metazoa > Chordata > Amphibia > Caudata > Salamandridae > Lissotriton > Lissotriton vulgaris. The sequence continues at coordinate 975,400,125 of NC_141696.1, read as the reverse complement.
CTTTAGGCTCAAATGAGTTGGGCTTTCAAAGAGCAGCACAGGTCACTCATTCATCCGCCGACTTCGGCATTTTTTTAAGTACGCTTCAATTAGTCATTCCAAGGTCATGGCAGGTCCTACTTTTGGTGTCTATCTGTGCTCTTGTCACTCACAAACAAAAGAGGAACCTCGCACTGAAGGACTCTTGGATAATACAGACCTTCAATGTTAGTACAACATTCACAGTGAATGACTGGGTTGTTTTAACTAAGAAGGATCTGGATGCAGTGGTGGGCAATACATTAGACATGGGTAGAGTGTGTAATTTAGTTGGGAAAATAGTATAATAAATACTAGCTTGTTTAAACAGTGAGAACATCCTGATCATCTATTCTGTACATAGTTTACATTGTATGTAATACACTTGTAAATACAGTTTGTGATAACAGAAACTATTGCAATAGAAGAGGGGTGAGTGAGCCAAGAGAATAAGAGGGTCATTACGATTGTGGTGAATGCTGGTGGCAGATTGATTGCGATGGCGGGCGGCGTGCATGGCTAACGGAAAGTCCGTCCGCCATTGGTCCGACGGTAGCAATTGTAACAATTGGTTGTCGGACTGCATTACGATGCTGCATTCTGCCAGCCTTTGAATGGCGGTTCCTCTGCCATTCAAAGGTGGGCGGAGATTGAATTTGAGGGCCCGTTGCGGGCCCCCCTTGTGCCAGGGGACTTTCGTTTTGCACCGGGGGCACCTATGGTACCCCCTACATTTCCCTGCACCAGGTGGCAGGCACCACATGGTGCCTGCCATGTAGTGCAGGGAAATGCAAAAAGTTCATTTTGAACATTGCGGCGTGTGCTACAGTCAGCAGCACTCACTGTAATGTTAGAGATACACAATGCAACCGCCACTGTGGCGGTTGCATCATAATCTCATGTTAAGGACCGCCGGCTTACAGGCGGCCAGTCCCAAGCCACGCAACGATGGCGCACTGACTTCAGTCCATTCGCCATCGTAATGAGCCCCTATATTACTGTGACTACACAGAGGTCAAGGCAATTCCTGTTCTCTAGCTGGTGACATCAGCCTGCAGGGGGTTTTTCATTTGAAGATGCCACTGTTAAATGTTAGTTTGTACAAGGGTGTGTGACGTATTTTTTCACAATATTTATAGCAAGAGCTACAAAATATGTACATTGTACCCAATTTTCTTTACCTCTGTGCTTTTGTGAAATAATGAACCACTTTTTAGATTGAATACTCATGATTTTTACACAAAAAAATTTCCACATGAGAAAAACACTGGAGAAAATAATGTTCCCACCACCATGAAAATGGCCTTTTTGAGGTGCAAGATGTAAGAATGAGAGCCACACATCTGAAATGTTAATGTGGGCTTCTTTTCAGTAGGAGAGAGGTGACAATATTTTATTTGGGAGGTGCCACTTGGGCCTCATTTCCAGTGAACCAGTGCAGGGAGCTTAATTTTGCCCCCCTGGGCCCAGATTTACTCAAGATTTGTCCCAACATAGAGAAAAGTGAATCAAAATGGTGTGAAGCATCAGCGGCCGCCTTCCATTATAGTGGAAGAGCGTCCTGCGCTTGCTACCAGTGTAGCAAGCACACACTTTCACAAAATGGTAAAAAATACCATTTTATTATGTGTGGCAGGCTCACGCTGCTGAAGCGCAAGGGCAGGTGGCGGTGCTGATTAGTGCAATTGCACTATTATGTCAGACCCCTATCATGTGTACTTCAAAGCCTGCAATCCCAGGACTGAATAACCAGCCAAGGGTTGCAGCCACCAGACTCAAAATGAACGCTGGGTTAGCCTGCTCCAACCAATCGGATTGGTTGGATTATTGTGGTACAAGGGAAGAAGTCCCTCCCTTTCCACCCAAGTCCAAGAGCGCCAAAAGAAGAGAGAGCGGGGGAAGACAGTGGCAGTGTCCATACTCCGCTTGCTGGCTACTGGATGAGCTGGTAAAAATTATAGTGTAATTGGTAGAGCGTTGCTGAAATAATAGCGCTTTTTAAATATCTCTATTTTAAAAATCCTTGTGCACGATTTTAGCGAGTGTGCTGCACGTAATTGTTTAATACTGTTTTAAAACTTATCCGGAGTGCTGGTCTCGATTCCTGTGCCTGCCCGCCTCGGTCCGACTCGGTAATTCATTACCGTTGTGCGGAGGGCGGACAGGTGAGGGCCAGGCACTTCCGGGAGCGGTCAGCGCTCTAGTGCTCAACTGGGGGCTATTTAGCCATCGCCTCACAGGAAGCGCGCAGCGATTGCGCGCAGCCTCATTACAGCCGAAGACCAGCCAAAGAGCTGCCCGTCTGCGCCCGTCCGCGACAGGACGAGGCGACGGGGCGGTACCTCTTACATCATGCCGCCTCTCGGCGCTTCCAAACATATCAGGTACGATTCTAGATTCCTGACATCACTGAGGCCACTTTCCGCTCCGTGTTATGCAGAGGATAGTAGACCCTGTTTCGATGGCCCGTTCTCGTGTAACAAATGTCATTATACCTCAATGCATTTTAATAACTCTCACGACCCTTGTAAATCATTTAAAGATCTACAATGCATCCTTATGAATGTTCGTTCGATGCCTAAACACCAAACTGAGATCTGGGACCTATTACACTCCCTGTCCCCAGATCTATGTTTCATTACTGAAACTTGGTTAAAACCCCATACGGTATCTGCCATCACTTTGGGAGTACCTATGGGGTACAAACTTCACCACTCTGATCGCCCCGATAAAACTGGCGGTGGCATCGCTATAATTTATAAAGAGTTTATTAAATTAGACATTTTAGATAAACAATGTTGCAGAAATATGGAAACAATGGTTTTCAGAATCACCTTCCCCAACAGAAAGACTAGCAAAGGTGCACTTGTTTACCGACCACCTCTTCCATGCCCCAGTTTCTCCACATCTCTTTTAGAGATGCTTGGCCCTTATATGCGGGCCAATGAAGATTTCCTTCTCCTTGGAGATTTTAATATCCACACTGACCAATGTGAATCCACAGGGACTAAAAGTTTGTCGACTGACATGACAACCATCGGTCTTACACAAAAGAATCAGGATCCCACCCATGAAGGTGGACATTGCATTGACCTGATATATACCAACTTCGACAATATACGGTGTCATAAACCTATTCAAGTCTACTGGTCAGATCATTTTTTATTACAATTCACTATTTTTAAAGTTAATAAAGGTCCCCCAAAAAACTCCCTTCCCTCCACTACACGTAGACCATGGCACAAACTTTCACTGGATGCGCTAGAAAAGGCGTGGCAAAAACCCGAGATTAGAGACACCGACGAAGTAGAACAAAAGTTAATTATGCTTCAGCAAACTCTGACGGCAGCCATTGATAAAATTGCCCCCTTGAAAACATTTAGACAGTTTCCTGTGGCTAAACAGGAAAAATGGTATACCGAGGCTCTAAGGAAAGAGAAGCAAGAATGTAGAAGGATAGAGAAGAGATGGAGGAAATCACACTCTGAGGATAACAAAAAGGCACATCGTGCAGCCCAAGCTAATTACTATAAACATATCAAGGCTGCCCGTAAAAATAACATTGCCCAACAGCTCATGGAAGCCGATAATTCTCCCAGAGAACTGTACAGGATTCTTGAAACCTTTGTAAAACCTACGGCATGTATATGTCCAGATGACTTCTCACAAAGCCTATGTGAAGAAGTGTCATCTTACTTTGAAAACAAAATAGAATCCATCTATGGAAAAATCTTAACATCCCAACCAAATGGTGACTCCCTAAATGTCTCCTCCCCCAATGAAAATACCAACCTTACTTTAACTACATTCCCTCCTATTAACACTGAAGAGCTTGATACAATAATGACCCAAGTTAAATCCGGATCTCCGGATGACCTTATTCCTGTTAAAACCTTAACTCCCCTTCATACCCTGTTAGCCCCCTACATTCAGGATATTATCAACCAGTCTCTTAAAGAGGGAAAAGTACCAACTGAATGGAAAAGAGCAGTGGTGAACCCCATCCGCAAGAATGCGGCTCTCCCATGGACGGAGCTTTCCAACCTCCGTCCCATCTCCCTTTTACCTTACTACAGCAAGATGGCCGAGAAACATGTCAATGCACACCTGTCCAATTACATCGAGGCAGCAGGCGGCCTAGACCACTCACAATCTGGTTTTAGGCCCAACCATAGCACCGAATCAGCCCTTCTGTCAGTGACAGATAACATCAGAATGTCACTTGACAGAGGGAGCTCAGTGATTTTGGTGCTATTGGATTTGTCCGCTGCCTTCGACACAGTGTCGCACAAAATTCTTCTCGGCCGTCTGAAGGGAGTTGGAGTAGAGGGGACCGCTCTTGCGTGGCTGGAAAGCTTTCTTGAGGACAGACAACAAGGTGTCAAGTTAGGCACCCATAAATCTGTCTGCAGGAAGCTTACCAAGGGGGTGCCACAGGGCTCATGTCTGAGCCCCACGTTATTCAACGTATATGTGGCCCCCCTGGCAGAGATTATTAGATCTCACGGGTTCTCACCTATCTCTTACGCTGACGATACTCAGCTGCTATTCCCTTTTCAAACCATTACACCTGCAGTCATGCAATCTTTCCAAGACGGCATGAGAGCGGTGGCAGGTTGGATGGCCCAGAACTTCCTCCAATGCAACGTGACCAAAACGGAGGTCATGTTGTTTGGAGGGGCCACCCTGCTCTGGTCCCCGGAATGGTGGCCACCTGAGCTTGGACCTGTCCCTGCGCCCAAACAAACCATCAAAAATCTGAGGGTACGCCTAGACCAAACTCTGATTATGAAAGATCACGTCAGCCAGGTCACGGGAACGTGTTTCCGTACAATTGGTCTTTTACGGCGTATCTTCCCTTTCCTACCAAACACCCATAGGAAAACGCTGGTTCAGGCACTAGTCCTTGGACGGATGGACTATTGCAATAGTCTACTCATTTCCGCCAACCAGGAACAACTGCGCAGACTGCAGGTGGTACAGAACACCGCGGCAAGACTTATCCTGAATGCCCCTCCCCGTACCCCCTCCCGTCCCCTCCTTTCCCACCTTCACTGGCTCCCAGTACAACAGCGGATAAATTTTAAACTCTGCTGCATCATGCACAAATGCATCCATGGGTCTGGTCCCAAATATCTGAAAGATATCTTCTTTCCCTACTCTCCCGGACGCACTCTACGCTCCAGCAACACTATGCTGCTATATGTACCTAAAGTAAAAAGAGCGAGACAGGGTGGCCGAGCCCCCTCTCTTAAAGGTCCATTGCTGTGGAATTCCCTTCCCCCCCAGCTAAGACAAACTGCCAACCTCCTCAACTTCAGGAAGAAATTAAAAACCCTCTTATTCACACAAGATTAATTTAGCCCTCCCTCTGCCTCCCCTTACATATAGTTTGTCTAACTCACTCAGAAGCCACGCGCGGAGATACCCCTTCGGGGCTGATTCACGCGCGCTATAAGACTATAAATAAATAAATAAATAAACTGTACCCTATGGCCAGCAACATACTTAAGATGACTTTTTTGAGTATTGTGCCCTACCAGATATTCATGTTGCCGGCTGCTACTGTGAATCAGTAATTGCTATTTACTGATCAGCACAAGAACAGCTTGAAAGGTAAACTGTTCACAGTCAAGCAACTGCTTAGCTCCACTTTGCAACACAAAGGCATTACAGTGTATTAATACAAACATTTAGAGAATTTAAGACACAGTCTGATCTTCTAAAACAACCGGATTGGGATTTGTGCTACAAATTAACACCTTCTTGAAGTAGGCACAAACAATCAGAAATGTGAACATTTCGAAATGCTTGGAAATATTCTCGTTTTTCTAGACATTTGTAGTGGGAGGTCATGCATCTAGTACAAATTTCATTCTATTCTAGAGGGTGAACATTCACCTCTAAACCATGGGGTGAGGTTTGTGTCACACAGGGGAGCCTTGTTTTCAGCACCAGCATAGGGGATGACACCAGCAGCAAGCCAATCTTTGTAGATATGAATCCATGCTGTTTTTTCCCCTTTGTACAGTGCAACACAGGACATTTATGTCTAGCTGGATTGTGTGAAAAATTAGTAAATCTGTGCCCTGGAGTTATCAATACGGGGGCTCACATTCACTACAGAGGTGAGGAATTAATAGGGATTAAGTAATGAACTCTCAGATTCCCTGGAGGAAAGAGAATCAGTAATTCCAGGAATGATTCCCCCCATAATTCCTCATTCTTGTTTGCAGTTTCTCCCACAGTATTAGAAGCCGAAATCTCTTGGAGAAACTTAAAAGATCTGTAGCATTTTCAGGGAGAATTATGGGGTCCATCACCGTCATCAACACTACCAATGTCCTATTGCACTGATCGCGATGCAGAGTAACTTGGGTGTTTGGGTATGTGAGCTCAGGTCTTATGCACAACCTCACCAGCTAGGTGAGAGAGCGGCTTGTATGACTCCTACAGCATGGGCGTAGCATGTTTCATAGTGGGGCTAAGGATTACAGTCACCAATGCTGTGAAACATGCCACACCCCTGACTTCCCACCTACTAACAGGGCTGGACTGGTAACCCAAAGCAGCCCTGGCAATTTTGACGGGCCAGCCCCCTCTGCTTTTGTTAGTGGGAACGATATAGCAGCACCGCTGCAAAACCAGTCCCACGCAACAAAAAACGGCCCCCGCCACTGCAGAATCGGCCCCCACCCTTCAAGCCTCCCAGGGAAACGCCCGATGCCCGCTACAGCGAATCCGGCCCTGCCTCCGACAGCCTTGCCCATAGCGCGGGTTCTCCTTAGGCAGCTGGGTCTGGGAAACAATCAGCCAGATTCATCAAAGACCCGTTTTGCGAGTCTCTAATAGCGATTCATAAGGAATCGCTATTACAGACTCGCAAAACGTGATTCATGTAGGAATCGCAAAATAAAATTCGATTCCTACACATTCCTTATTTGCGATTAGCAAATTGCTAATCGCAAATAAGGAATATCTCCCCATTCATTCCTATGGGCCTAAAGGCCCATAGGAATGAATTGGGGGTATTCCTTATTTGCGATTAGCAATTAGCTAGTCGCAAATAAGATAGCGATTTCAAGGGTGCTAGGGGTGTCCAAAGGACACCCTGTAGCAACCCTGAAATGCAAATTTAAACAGGTGTTGCGCACACACATGTCCAAAGGACATGTGTGTGTGTAACATGCAACAGTAAAAAAAGCACTAAAGTGCTTTGTACAATTTTTTCGCTATTTACCACGAAGTCAGACTTCGTGGTAAATAGCAACCAAATATTGCGAATTCGCAATTTAGAATTGGTTCATGAATTGCATTTAAGGAATCTCTAATTGAGATTCCTTAAATCCAATTCCTCGCAAATATGCGATTTCGCTAATAGCAATTTTTGCATTTGGGATGATGAATCCCAAATGCAAAAATCGCACTCGCAAAGGGCCAGATTCTCAGAATCTGGCCCTTTGCGAGCGCAATTTTGTTTCATGAATCGGGCTGAATGCTCCTTCTTTGCCCACCTTTTGTTGGCAGTTGTGAAAATGGAATGCTTTAAGGCACGCTTCTTTGTGAAATTACCTTTGTTACATTAAACTGACAAAAGTACTAAATGCACCTCAATACCCTTTACTTTTCTGTAGCTCTCCTTTGTATACTCTGAAAATAATCTGTCAACCCTGAAACGTTGTGCGCTCTGCACCTTTACCGACTTTTCTAGATTCCAAACATTTTACGATGCTTTGTGTGCATGCTCTCATCTTCCATAATCTTTTTTTTCCAGTCAGGGATTTAAAATGATAATTTATGTTGAACAGCAAAAGTTGGAACATGATGACTCTGTGTTTTATTTTGCTTGTCTGCTTCAGTTCTAAGCACCCTGAATCAAAACTAACATATGTATAATTTCATTCAGATATACCAGCATCTGGGAATAGAAACATGAAACAGCCTCATAATGTTTTTTTTTCTTGTACAATATGCTTCTATCTCCAGCATACTTAATCATTAATGTTAATTAATAATCCTTTTGATCCACTGGGAAACTCACTATAAACATACTTTGTGTAGCACGCTCATAATAAACGCCTAAAACTGAAAATAAGCGAAAACAGTCTTCAAGTCAAGTATTTCAATGAAGAATTTGTTTTGTGATTATGACTGAGTGAATAAAATTACACTCATAAAAATACATTCAGACTTTTCATTTTTTGAATCATAACATATATCTGTTTGGGACACTAGGATGGCTAACATAACTAGAGGTGTTGTGTTGTAGCTGCAACACGGCCGACGGTGATAAGGGACTCAAGAGTCATGACTGAATTGATTTTTTAGTAAGATGGCTGGCAGAGGAATATGATGCTCAAATGTTAGGAAAGAGCACATGAGCGAGACTGTCAAGATTTTTAAAACACTGTAAAACATTTATTTCAGTGTTAGATGAAGTGAACATGAGCATTGCAGAGCAGATGGTTATCTTTGCTTGATTGTTAGAAATGGGGGTCTCTAGTTGGCAGAGGTAGCTACCTTTGTCCAAGTAGGGACCCTTCTTCCTGGTCAGGGTGAGGGGGATACACTTAACCCCTGCTCACCCCTTTGGTAGCTTGGCACGATCAGACAGGCTCATCTCAGAGGAAGTGTGTAAAGCATTTATGCACACTTCGTAATACAGTGAAGACAATACAAATGGGCACAACACCAGTTGAGAAAACTATGTAATCTTTACCTCAACCAAAACAAGACCAAATATGACAAAAGTCCACAATACAATAATGTACACATAGTTACTTTGCAAGATAACCTTTAAATCGCAGAAATAACTGAAAAACACAGTTCATCCGAATCGGTAGCTCTGTCCGGGGGTACCGCGATGCTGAAACAACAAAATCTAACAGTTCCATCTGACCACGTCCGTACGGCCCAGCTAAAGCATTGACAGACTCACAAACTGTACCTTTCTCATTGCGGCGTCACGTTGGTGCGAGTCGAATCGAGGGCAACCGCCCCTCATAATGTGGTGCAGGCAGCTGCTTGGTGACGACCATCCAGATGGCGTCGGTGAGTCCAGGGCTTAAAGTGCAGGGTGAGACGGTGCTCGATGCAGTGCTGGCAGGTTGCGGTGCAGGCCACGGAGCCGGTCGATGTACAGGTCAGGCAGCGACGGTGTAGTTGACATCCAGGCAGGGTAAGACGAGGTGGTGCGGAATGCGGTGCCCAAAAGATGCACTGAAAGCAACAGCTCGGGGACAATCATCAAGATGACATCATTGAGACCATGGATGTGGTGTGAAGTGCGATGGTGCCTTTTGCGGGGCCTTCAGGGAAAGGAATCCTTTAATGGACTCGGAGACAGAGTTGGTTGCCCTTTTCTTCTGTGGCAACTGAAATCAGTGGTTCTAGAGACAGTGCCCAGAAGGATGTTGTGGTCTGTGCTGTTCCTGAGACCTCTCGAACAGGAGGCAAGCTCCACGTCCAAGCCCTTGGAGACACTTCTCAAGCAGAATACACACACAGTTCCTCTCCTTGGCAGAAACAGCTTCTGCAGGCCAACCCCAGACAGTACACAGCAAAGGGACAGCACTCCTCCTCCAGTTTCTTCCAGCTCCGCTACTTGGCAGAGGTTCCTCTTGAAGTTAAAGTAATTTACATTTCTTTGGTCTGGGCCCCAATATTTATACAGCAAAATCATTTGTTCTCTGGTGAAAGAGAAGTCCTGTGCTCAGTCAAAACCAGTTCTGTCCTCTCTGGTGAAGCTTCCTGGCAGGAGGTGGAGACTGCATTGTGTAAGGCAGACCAGGCCCATTCAGGTGAAAGGAAATCTCCCCCTAATCTAAATGCAGCCCAGGTCTATTCAGCCCAGCCCGAACTCACCCTGGAGAGGCAGGACACACCTAACCCCCAAGTGGCTGTCTGAACAGAATGCACATCCCCAGCCCATGCCACTCCAAAGCTAGGCAGTCAATACAAAACCTAGCAAAGTCACACTGGATGGCTAAGCAAGAAAATACCTACTTTCTAAAAGAGGTCTTTTCAAACCCAGAATGTAAAAATCACCCTCACTAAAAGATGCCCCTTAACATTCTGAGTTCTGGCATACTAAACTTTATTTTCCTATCTTGCTCCCCAGGGCAGTTGTGCTTATAAGACGTTATAAGCAAACCTCCCCATTCTATCCTATGGGACAGACAGTCTTACAATAGTGAAAATAAAATTGGCCAGTATTTCACTATCAGAACATGTGAACAACAGAAGGGGACGGATAAAGGACAATTTTTAAAGGGGTCCAGTGTACCTGTCCTAAGAACATGTAACCAAAGAGTTGTACAAAGTTCCCCTGGGAATGATCTTGTAATAGAGTCTCTCTCTCTGAATTGACTAGTGAAGTCGACAGTCTGGGAACTAGGCAGGTCCCTTGTCGGAACTAAGAAACCTCACACAACTAATAGGCTGGATGACATGTTTCGTTCAGCCTTTGTGGTGTTTTTTCATCATCGGCTTCCTGCTCCAAAGTCAAGCCGGCGCTGCAATGCCTGACGGGTAACAACGAGTGTTACACTTTTATGGAGATCTTTTGTTCCTTGCCGTGGTTTGATAGCGTGTGAGGGACCTAGAGAAGTGGAGTAGTGAGCAAAGTGTATTTTAAAAAAGGTTGGTTAGTCCACTAGGTATCCTTTATTCGTGTGGCTAGCCACCTTATTAAAAAGTGCAATGAGGGGTATCGAGAACCAAGATTACATTAGTATGGCCTCATTTCAACCCTCATATGTGGTCAACATGTTTCATGCCCTAAAGGCAATTCTTCAGGACCAGATAGTGCTCATAAACTAATCAGGGGCCCGGAAGTGGGCTATGGTGTATACATTATACAACCTGGTAGGTCTATGACTAGAGCAAGCTGATAGTCCTGCGACACCGTCAGACCGTTGTAAACCCTGTGTCAGTCCACGCGGCTTGTTCGTGTGGGACCTGCACTAGCGGTAATTTACCTTAATTGCGCGAGGCCAGCACCATTCAGAACCTACCCCCACACTCCAGCGTGTAACTACACGCAAAACAGCCGTGTTCCCAGACTGTCGACTTCACTAGTCAATTCAGAGAGAGAAACTCTATTACAAGATCACTATCAGAACATACCACACACATCAGGGTAAGTCCTACCTTTCACATACACTGCACCCTGCCCACAGGGGTACCTTGGGCCTACCTTAGGGGTGGCTCACATGTAAACAAAGGGAAGATTAGTGCCTGGCAAGTGGGTGCACTTGCCAAGTTGACATGGCAGCATCAAACAGCGCACAGACAATGCAGTGGCAGGTCTGAATTACATTTACAGCTGCTTCTGTGGGTGGCACAATCAGTGCTGCAAGCCCACTAGCAGCGTTCGATTTACAGGCCCTGGGCACACACAGTGCATTGTGCTAGGGACTGACTAGTAAATTAAATATGCCAATCATGGAATCGCTAATCCATAACATCAAGATGCTTTGGGCACTGGACAGCAGTGGCAAAGTGCCCAAAGCATCTAAACCAGCATAAACGAAGTCCAACACATAGCAAAATAACTGGAGGCAAAAGGACTGGGGAAACCCACATCAATGATGCCAGGTCTAACATTGATTATGTGATAAAATCAAATCTTTCAATATGGAATGGGGGGTGAGGTAATGGAAGCAAATAATGAACTGCCTGTCCTCACTGTAGTGGTGATAGAACAAGGCAAAGGAACTGATGCCATCTCAAAGAGAAGTGTTGTCAGTAGTTGTCTCTGTGTGAAGGAGTAGGTCCAGTCTGGTCCTCTGTGGTAATGTCTAGGGAGACAACAGTTGCATGCATAGTGTGGGGGGGGGTGCTGGGGTGAATGTTGCTGAGAGGCGTTTTTTTGGGGTGGGGAAAAGAAAGTTGGACAAAGCTCTATGTGTGCATTGAGAATGTTGACGGAGGCAGAATTCAAATCATGGAGTTGTGCAGGTTGTGCGATGTGAGGTAGAGTGTAGGCAAATTCAAGACCAGGTGGTCAAGCATAAGTAAGGTAGGTAAGTAGGTGAGTTCATAAATAATACAGGGCCATATTATCAAGCATGGGCAATACATTATCGCCGCTTTTATCATCAGGAAGCTGCCGCTAAAGCGGCAATAATGGGCTTGATAATATGCCCTTGTGAATTCCCATTGAAGCCCAGGTTAACACCGGAACCTGGGCTTCTATGGGAATTCACAAGGGCATAATATCAAGCCCATTATCGCCGCTTTAGCGACAGTTTCCTGTCGATAAAAAGCGGCGATAATGTATCGCCCATTCTTGATAATATGGCCCACAATGCTTTCATAATTAACAGGTGTCATTGGAGAGTTTAATATATTGAGAGTGTGCACCTAAAGTCTGGCTGGAAAATCAGGGGTGTAATTAGTTTTATGGGGCACCCTAGAGAATCACCAAAAAAGATCAGTCCTGGATTAAAATGCTATTTATGACAAGCATTAAAATGGAAATAGAAGTATTAAAATCTACAGTTAGGGACCATATACTCCTAAAAACAGATGTTTTTATGGAACGCTACTTAATCACAGTTATATCACCCCATCATTGCTTTCTTTTAAACTGTTTTAGATTGAATCTTTTGCACTGGCTTTTAGGAGAACCCCAGGGGCAGCAAAAAGTGGAAGACGAAGGCCATCCTCATGTGATAGCTTCTCGGTCCAAGATACAGTGGACTTCATTTGTTTATGTGATCAATACCAAACCCTAAGACAATGTTATATTTTACCATTGCTCAGAAGGAATGGATTTTGGCAGGTAAAACCAACCCTGATACACCTGTTACAGTCTCCCAAAATTTACTTTAATGTGCAGGCTTTTTGGTAAGTGCTCTCAGAAGCAGGAAAGATCATTTGAACTGCTGAATTTATGCAAAGGCCTTTTTATATTGAATCATTTTTATAAAGTACTTAAATAATGAAGATATATATTTATGATGAAATGTACTTTTTATCTTTTGTTTTTATGCATGTGATGTACTTTTGTGTATTTTATTTAACCAAATAAAGTATTTGTGAATTGATTCAGAGTGTGCACCCAAAAGAGATTGTGTTTAAAGAGTTTGGAGAGGAAGGAAAGGGCGGGGGAACTTCATTTAAGAGAATGGATAATGCAAGGTCCTAAGGATGTTGTCAAAGAGGTTTATTTCGTAGAATTAGTAGGAAAAATAATATCCTAAAAAGTTACATTGCATTATAGTGATAGGAATAGATCGCTGACATAATATCAAAGGATACAATAGAAACACAAAAATATCGGAAAATAAATAGCGATAACAAAAATTTTGACTTCCTATACGTAATTATTAAAGCCACAAATATTGAGAAAACTAATATTGTTGTTAAAAATATCAGTTTTAACCTACATCAAACACAGAAATATCGGACTCCAAAATAGTGTTACCTTTGGATAAACATATATGTCAAAAATATCGATTCACACAAAATCGACTACAAGATTATCGCAAAAATATTTAAATAATTATTAATAAATATAAAAATAATTATTGGAAATAAACCTAAAACATTTTATACATATTATTAAATTGAATGTAAATATATTACAACAACAAAACTGTTACCATTCACGTCAATAAATTATATACTTTAAATCATATCAATGCAATCCAAAACAAAATGGCCATTAACTACAAATATTTAAAAAATGAACGAAATAATAATCAATATATATACAAATAAATATATATTCAAAACTATCAAACTATATATCAAATATTAAAAGTAAAACTTAAATTAGCGTTTCCAATAGAAGGACATAAGTGTTAAAAAAATCTAACTAAAACTAAACCAACCAAGTAAATAAAAGTATAACCAACTTTAACCAATAAATTCAGACAAACAATTAAATCAACAATATAAAAGGCAAACTAATTTAAACAACTAAATACTTCCAAAATGATAAATGCTGCAAAGCAAGGAAATTCAGCAGGACTCGCTCATCAAACCATTACAGAAAAAAATATAAATCTCAACAAATACCTAACCAAGTAAGTAAAACTTATATTTAAATTAAAACATACTTATAAAAAAGATATCAAATAATTAATAAAATACTCTCAAACTTCTATCTCTTTATATCAACTTCCTGAAAGACAAAGCTGCAATTTAAAAACTGATTAAATGTCAGAAAACAATTACTACTACACACCAACAAAACAATATAAGAAAGCAGGCATACATAAATTATTAATAAATTGTAAACTCACCCAAATTGTGAGTACAAATAAACCTAACAACCTCAACCTCTACAAACTACCAGCAAAGTAACATTTTAAACAAAACTGACAGAAAAGAAAGCACTTGCTTCATGTTACAACACACCCCAAAAGAAAAGCAGCACAGCTGTGTGAAACATAAAAACAGAACAGTTGGCTGACCTCCTTTGAAGCTACAGAGACACAAAAGCTGCAAGAAGCTCACATTCCAAAAGATCCCAGCTGACCAATTCCTATTGGACCTATCCTGGACCTTACTGGTGACTTGTTATGCTATGATTCCTAAACTCTGTGTGGTGTACCTAAGGTCCTGGGGCCCTTACATCAGTGTCAGAGTATACTCCTCCTACATAAACCTAAATTCTGGTGCTAAGTAACTTTTTCAAGGATTTTTACTTAGAGAACCAACAGAAAATCAGGACCAACCTTTCATTGCTGCTGGACCAAAGATTCAAGTTGCTTGCGCTTGGAGCTGTTCTGTAGCAGCAAATCAATTTCAGCGGCTCGTCGCAGAGAAGGTATCCAGCCTCATGGAGTTCTGTTTGATACACAGCTTGGAGCCTTGCACTGCTTAAGGAATCTGAGCTCCAAAAATTGACTAAATCCAAAGGTAGAAATCTTCAACAGGTGAATGCACCGAAAGTATCCTGTCAGCAAGAGATCTTCCGTAGATGCATATTTTGCATTTCTCATGCTCAGATCGTTCCTGCCAGTCAATGGCTTCACCAGGCCTTCATACAACAGCTATCTGGCTTTGTGTAATCCATCTTACCCACAGCCTTCTGCCTTGCCCCACTAGGGATATTTGACTTCCATTCCAGAGATCATAGGCCTGATGTATGAATGTTCCATTCATAAAAGTAGTCACAAATGTGAATGGAAAGAGATTTTGTGAACTGATCTATGTATAAATAGGTACGTTCACAAAATTCTGAATCATAGTGGGAGACATTTCGGCGTACTTCATCCATAATCATGAGGTAGGTTTCAAAGTGCAACCCACTATGATTGGCTACAGTCACAGTCAGGGTGACAAATCTACATCCAGTGACCTTCTCAAAGACATGTTACAATACTGTTCTGAATGTAGTTCTGGTCACGTCACCTGTAATATATTACGCCATGATGGACCACACAACAAGTGTGTTTGTCCAACAGAGAAAGACAGGAGCCCAAATCAAAATATGTGAAGTGGAAATTGACCCTTTGCGTCTGCACTGCTCACATGATCAATATTGGCAAAGACTCAAACAGGTTGTGTCATCTACTGTCTTGTACTCTGCTGGGCCTTGGAATGTTCAATTTCACATGACACATCTCAACTGTGTTGAATATATTGTATTGTAGATTGTAGATGTGATGTATATGTCATAACCAAACACACCGCAACTCATGACATGCTATGAGCTGGGTATCAGAAGTACATGTGTAAGGAATAACAAATTGTCTGTTCAACATGCGCTTTAACACTGAAATATATCAACGCATAAACCTCTACCTATTGTTTTGCCTTCTAGGTAATATTAACTGTGTGACAGGATTTGGAGGCAGATATCACACTTCCAACAATAACAATGCTCTCCGTTTTCCAACAGGTCAGTCACTCATAAAATGTGGACAGACCACTGAAACTGAGGAGATTTCCACTGCAACTAAGGAGCATGCTGACACTGATAAGGAGAGAGCTGGACATCTTGATGTGGCAGATGGTGCTGGTCCCTCATGTCAGACTAGCCAGACCTCAATTGTGAGACTTACTGGGCCAACACCATGAGCCCCCTGCAAGTACCTAGTCACCAATTCCCACCATACCCTGTGCCCCTGGCACAGAGTCTCACAACTTGTACACCATAGTCTAGGCTTAGGATGAGCAACCAAAGTGCCAGGAACCAGTGGGGCACCCTAACCTGTGCCAAGATCACAGGTATATAAGGGACGAGGTAGTAGGGGGTATCTGTCGGTTAGCACAGTGAGGCACCTGGAGACACCATTGCCCAAACTGACATTGACCACGTCTTGGGAGCATACCATCAGTCCCAAGACAAGATGGAGCAGATACTGACTTGACTGCCCTACATTCCAACATGGGAACCCTCTTTGGGGTGTTGGTGGACATCAACCCCACTTTAGCCTGGGCTTTTCCACCCCAATCCACCACTTCCTGTGATGCCCCACCATCAGGGTCCTCTAAATCAGAAGCAGCCACAGGAAGGGAGGCCCTGCCAGAGGGACAAACACCAGCCAACACACCAGTCACTGCACCTGTAGATCCCCCCCCCCCACCCTGGCAAGCTGGAGCACCCACACAAATATCCAGTCAATTCGAATTACCAGCATAATACGATCACCAGCAAGAAACCTGTCCTAATTTACGATTGTCTGTCTACCATTCAGTTTGTGGACTATTCCTAGACCCATTTCCCTTCCTGATGCCTGGAGTATGTTGGACGTGGACTCCAAGGAATGTGCCATCTACAACAAGGATTTCATTCACCATGACTGACTCATTCACTGTTTCTTTGCATGGATCATTATTTCACCTATTTATCATTGTCATTGTTCACTAGCAATAAATGCACTTTTCACAAATCTCATGGTCTGATGTAGTAAATTTCATATTTAGAAAACCTTTATTGTATCCCCATTTGAACCTCACAAGTCTACCAACATTTGCTTGTAGGTATGTACATTTAGCATGTGCACAATGTTTGCCATAGGTGCACAACCATGTGCCACCAAAACATCCATACAATGTGTCATCAAATACCTAATTTCTCCCATCATAACATCAATCGGCTATCATGATGTCACTGAAAGACAAATGAAGAAATTATGCACAAAATATGTGCTAGTAAACAACATGTTTATTCACAGATGTAACATACATGGGGAAAAGGGACAGGGTTGAAATGGTCAGGTGATTAGGCTATTGATGGAGAAGAGACTCCAGCGGATCCAAAACGCCTCAGCCAGACTCATCCTCGACATCCCACGATCCAGCCACATCTCCGGACATCTGAGAGACCTTCACTGGCTCCCTATCAACAAGAGAATCACCTTCCGCCTCCTCACCCACGCACACAAAGCCCTACACGACCAAGGCCCGAGCTACCTCAACAGCCGAGTCAACTTCTACGCTCCCAAACGCCACCTCCGATCAGCCAACCACGCCCTCGCCGCCGTCCCCCGCATCCGAAGAGCGACTACAGGAGGAAGGTCCTTCTCCTACCTGGCCGCCAAGACCTGGAACTCCCTCCCGTCCGACCTGCGCCTGACCCAAGACCACCTCTCCTTCAGGAAGAAGCTGAAGACCTGGCTGTTCGAGCAGTAGCGGCACCCCCCCCCCCCCTCAAGCGCCTTGAGACCCTACGGGTATGTAGCGCGCTTTACAAGTGTCACTGATTGATTGATTGATTGATTCATCAATGATCAATGTCAATACCTACTCCATGCTCTCCTGCCTTTCAACACAAATAAAATATGTGTCATATCAGTAGTCAAACAGATGGCAGCACTTCATTTGTTTTCCACTTTATCATTCCAGTCCACTGAGCCTTTATCTAGTCTCATGTCACAAACAATGTTCATTTTTGTGTGAGGATTACTATTTGCTTCATTGAAGGCATTAGGAGTAACAATGTGAAAGTGGAATTTCATCCGTATGCTACACTGCCAGGTGTAATTGGAGTCCATAATGCAAAACATATTGTATCAGGACCAACACACAACAGGGAACCTTTCCATAGTGTTACTCTGAACTCACAATCAATAACTGTGCAAACTGTCTTGCTACCGAATTTGTGCACCCAAAGCCTGTGTCTGGCAGTTCCATGAACAAGCAAAGTCACCCTTTTAAGTACAAATGGCAACATAGGCCCGCAGATGTCACAACTCTGAAATGTGCAAATAAAGATGATGTGGTGAAGGTAGCTAGAACAGGAAAATGCTTATAGATAAGTTCGCAAACCATACACATACAACAATTCACTTAGTCAGTATTGGTAGAACGCAGTGATGCCCTACAAACCAAGGTCAACTATTCAACAGAGACAAAGAGATCATGTGTCACAATCTTGAGCAACATACATCTCGGACCACTACCCATACAAGTATGCTCATCCTCACATTTTAGCTCAACATACATCACATATCATTACAACAAGAGGTGCAGTACCAGTCCCAGGTATGTCATGTCATGTCAATAAACACTTAGCCTCTGTAGAAGAAGTTGTTGATCAGATCCTGATGCAAGCCCCCTCTTTCTTCTTTACCACTATCTTCTCCATTTGGCACTTCATGATCCTCACCCAGTGGCTCTGCATGTTTGTCATTATCTACAATTGCAGGGATGTTATGTTGCACGGCAATGTTGTGCAGCATGCATCAGGCCCTGGTGATTTGACACACCTTCCAGGGTGAGTAGAGGAGGGCTTCCCCTGTCTTGTCCAGACATCAAATTCTGGCCTCAGGAGCCAGAAAGCCAGCTCCACTGGCCGCCATGTTCTTCAATACGCCTCATTGAAGCAAACTTCCGCTGGCGTTGTTGGATTCCTCAGTGGTGCCAGCAACCATGGTCTGTTGGGATACGCTTAGTCACCTAGATGGAAGTCAGACATAAGTGTCATAATTACTCAACCAGTTTGTGTTGCTACTACTTGACATTTCCCATACAGAGTCAGTGCAGTTAATAATTACCAACAAGCAAGGTCCTCTCTGGTTGTAGTCATGTGCTGATCCTGGGAACCGGGCACAGACATTTGAGATGTACAAATCCACATTGCAGACAACTTGCATGTTTATTGAATGGTAGTGCTTGCTGTTGATGAGGAGTGATGCCCCAAAATCGGTCCCAGGATGCTAGTCCTGGGAGGACCTGGCCTGGCAGCTCAGGCTAGACTGTTCCCATTGGGAACAGGGTCAAGCCTGATTTCCATATAGCTGGGTCTAAACTTGAATGGCACAGCCTGCAAAATAACGATGGAGGATTAAACCCAGATCTGTGACTGTTGGTGAATGTTTGACAATGTTCAACATTTCTTCCATCATCTTGTGTTGCATTTTCACCCTAAGTGGGAAGGGTGTGCCCAGACGTGGGCCCAGTGCTCATTGGGTCACCAGTTTCTAGCTAGCCTTGCTGATGAGGGGAGAGGCCCCGAAACTGGACACAGGATGCTTACTTTCTGGTCCATGTAGGACCTGGCCTGGCAGTTTGGGCTGGATTGTTTCCATGAGGAACAGGGTCAAGACTGATTTGCATATGGATGGTTCTGAACTGGGGTGGCGAAGTGAGCTAAAGAACGATGATGGATTCAACCCAGATCTGTGACTGGGCGTGAGTGTGAAAAGTTTTAGCGCTCTGACCATCATCTTGTGTTTGCGTTGCAGAGAATGCACAGACGTGGGTCCCTTGCTCACTTTGCCACTGGATTCAAGATAGCATGGCTGATAACGGGTGTTACCCTGAAACCGGTCCCAGGATGCTTGTTTCCGGTTCAGGGAAGGCCTAGCTTTGCAGTTCGGACTGGACTGTTCCCATGAGGAACAGGGTCAAGACTGATTTGCATATGCCTGGGTACAAACTGGAATGGAGTGGCAAGCAAAATAACTTTGGATTAAACCCAGATCTGTGACTGGAGGTGAATATTTGGCAATGTTCAACATTCCGTCCATCTTCATTTTGTGTTGCGGTTTCGGTTTGCCTGTTCCCAGCTGTGTGGTGGTATCAAGGCAATATGGGGGCTATGAATGGATCCACTCACATGTGGCATGCAAGCTAATTTCAAAAAAACCTGCCTTTCACATTAGCAATATCTTTACGTCTGGGGAACTGGGTGTAGCTGTCTATGTTTTTCATCAAAGCTGAAAGGAAGTCTCCTAGCAGATTACTGAACATTGGTTGAGACATATCACCAGAAATTGCCACTGTGTACCGGAAGGAACCCGTGTCAAAGAAATACAGTGCTGCCATCACTTTGACTATTGGTGTGACACAATTGTGTAGTAAGGCAAGAGATCAGGCTTCAAAAGATGGCATAATTTATGGGTAGTTTGTCAAATCAGGCAAAACATTTTAATTGCTTCCCTCTCTCCCATGGTTTGCAGGTCTGGAAATGGGCGATACACTGGAGGATGCCTCCTTCTCACTCTTCCAGGGTACCTATGTGTGGGGTGACAATAGATCAATACATTGGTCACAGCGTCCACAGTAACATATGTGCAACATATGGTTAGTCTCACGTTCAACATACATATTAACTCACCATTGTGCCCTTTACATGTCTACAGGGTACTGATGTGCAAATATTGCCTGACAAAGGTGATATTTGCACCCCTTTTTGTTTTTTGATTTTTTTCTAAACAATACCATCATCAACGGTTGAGGTAATATAGGGATTATTCCCTGTAGCACGCCACACAGAGGCCAAAATATCCATCTTTTTAACATGGCTATTTGTCACAACCCATGTAAGTTTTTGACCCCTACATAGGGGTGTGAATGATGCATTTAGATTAAAAAACAACAGTTATCTCAACCACCACAATGGCCGCTGCCTGACCTTGCTGCTGTGGCAATCGGTCTGAGCGCGCCGGCAGAAGTCGACTTTGCGATGGGTGGTTCAATCTTTGATGGACACAGCCATAGGCTAGCGCTATTGATGGTGATGGTAGAGGGCTAATGGTTGTGTCTGTCTCAGTGGAGTAGCATGTATGCTGTGTACATGTACGCCACAATTTTGAAATGTGTTCACTTGCCTACAGACACTGCTACAATCAGGCCCTCCACAACTTCAGCTGCTGTTTGCCACCTCTGGGAGCAATCATGCCAAGCCAAATGGTGAGAAGGCCACTGCCTTCACTACTGAAGAACTTGAGACCGTGGTGGATGAGGAGCAGGTGATTTATTGACATTGATTACTATTTTCTGGCTCAATCATTTCCACCCATACCTGCTACATTGTTGTTTACTTACATATGATGTTCCAATATGTTGCATATTGGATGTTGCTGCCAACATCACACAAACATGTAACTGGTTGTTGGGCACTGGACATAGTGCATGTGACATCACCAATGTGTTATGATGATTGTGAAAAGGTCTGGAGTCAGGGTTGTGTGTATGTAGCCAGCTATGGATTCCCACATTTCATGGTACATGTCATATTGTTTGAACCCTGAAAATGCCAAAAGCCAATCCAAGTTCATGATCTTAGGAGAATTAGGATTGCATGTACACTGTAAAGAGCAGATAAGGATGATGTTAGCAATGTGTCTTGGCCCACTCATCACTCTGTCCAAATTTCAAATCTCACAACAGTTGTGTAGGAGGTCCCTATAGGCTATTGTTATCATTGGATGGCTACAAGATGATCCTTTGTGACTGAGACAAGTTGGTAATGTGCTGCCTCTGCATCTATATGCTGACCCCGCAGTGAGCAAGGCCTGACAATAAGCTGTTCCTAGTCACAACAATGGACCAGGCTGGGGCTGTGTCTCTGTGGCAGTACAACCAATGCCAAGGGTCAGGTTCCTGTAGCTCTAGCTTAAAACAAGTGTACACTAATTGACATGTGACCCCCAATAATGTCCCTGCCTGTCCTCAGATGGGCATACTTTTTCACTGTGATAGAGTTAACACCTTGAGTTGATAGCCATGTCCAGTGCAAATTGTATACACAGTGTGTAACTGAAGGTACACTGGCTCATTTCCACCTGTACTTTGTTTATAATGTGCAAATGTATATGTTTGCACAGTAAAAGGCCATAAGGACTGTCCCACACTCACATTCCTCATCTTTGGTCAGATAGGGGAGCTGTTGGTTAGCGAAAACAGCTGCTTCCATAACATCTACCTGAACATGCTGGTCTCACTATGGTATGTCAATGACCTCACTGTGTCAGTGCCACACATGATTAGAAGTGTCATGCGGGGCCAATACATGCCTCACATACCCAATAAGCTGCACTTATATGTAGCATCAATGGTTAAACATTTCCACTCTACCCCGGTGAGCAACCTCTCACTGACACACATTTTCGGTCAGTTATACTGTGATCACTGTAACTCTATGCAATATACCCTGATAACTGTCTCTATGGGCTGCAGGCCTCAAGCCAATATGTCCAATTTAATACAAATGTATGCAGCCTGATCAAGATTACAAGGTCACAACAAGGTATCATTGTGGCTCACATCTAACTGCTTGTGGGTGCCCCCTGAGTACTTCATGTGAGTGGCTCTTCATAGTTGTTTTTGGGTCATGACCAGGAATTGTGATAATAATCATTGCCTTAGAAAAATGTGTATTGGTGCGTTTGTGTATCTCAACATGTGGGAGTCAACCATGTGGTGTGTTCACTCTTAGTGTCAGCTTGTGGCAGATGTGACACTAATATTTAACTGCAAAACTGATATACAAGACCTTACAGTAGGTTAATTGTTGCTTCCTCTCTTGTTTCTATACAGGTAAATGCCCATCAGAAGAGATATATGTAGAAGGCCATTGCAAAGAAGGTGCAGTCCCTGGGGGGTCTACAAGCGGCATAGCATTTAGTGCTGCAAGAGGTGGGAGGTACCTGAGATGCTGAATCAGGAATATCGCGGAGGTCCAGCTGGGGCAGTCCTACCTTTTTTTTTGTTTTGTTTTTTGTTTATTGAGATGTTTCGGAATATTGAGGTAGAAAAAGTCATTACATATATCAATTCATTACACAATTAGAATAAATACATCAACAACAATAAATAGAAGATACAAAAGGTAAAAGCGCATGGCTAAAACAAACAAGATTAAAAAAAGAAAAACAGGCACTGGGGTAGACATGAATAGGCGTAAGGACCGTCCAATCTTATACACAATTCATCATGTATTTTCAGTGCCTAGATTCCCTCCATTTTCTGACAGGTGCCCATATGTTTCTACCCAGTTCACGCGTTTTCTTCCCCTTGAAATCATACAGGCATACAGGCATTCCTCAATATTATGCATTCCTAAGAGCCTTGTTAACCACTGCTGAAAAGTGAGTGCAGTGGTATCTTTCCATCCAGCGGAGATTAATAAACGCAGTATAGCGACTGATATAAAAACCAGGGCTTCCACCCCACCTTCTGCCCTCAGTTTACCGTCCGTGCCTAAAAAAACCACAGTAGGGGATAGAACGATGTTTTGTTCTAGCAACCCCTCCAAAAATAACTGTATCTCCCTAATAATCGGTGTTAGATTTGGACAGTTATAAAACATATGGAGTAGATCTGCTGGACCCGTATTGCACCTGGGGCACCTATCATTATCTATTACGCCCCAGGCGAACAGTTTTGATGGGGTAAAATACAGGTTAAAAAGGGTCTTATAGTGCTGAGCCCTCAGATTTGAGGAGCGAAAAATCTTTTTATTCAGTACTAGGGCTAGATCTAGGTTCACATCTGGGTCTCTAATTTTTTGAGCTAGGGCAGTCCTCCCAACGTACGAAGGGCGCATGTGCGCATCCAGATCCCCTAGTGGCCTGAATCCTGCGGGCGGCCTATCCCAGCCTTGATGGGCAGTTGAGGGTCCAACAGCAGGCACAAGGTGGTAAGTCATTAGCAGAGTTATACAAGTGTCCATAACAAATTGTTGGGTTACAGGCATGCATGTCACTATCTGAGCTGAGGCTGACCCAAAGTCCAAAGCACTAGTGTTGGACTCAAATCTGTAGGTAAGGTGGCAGGTGAATGACGATGTGCTTTGCCTATTGTCTGCATTGACCTGGGGCACAGCAGTTAAATGACCTACCCATGAACCAGACTTGGGCTGCACGTGTTTGACTCAAGTAAGGATTGTTCAGATGTTGTGGAATGTCCCTGCTGGCCATTGGCCCAAACAGACCAAATGCTTACATTGTGTGATGAGTGATGCTCACTCACTACTATGTTTTAGGTGATGTTAGACCTATCACATTTGACATTGCCGGATGTGCACCTTGGATACAGTGTCTACACAACACTTTCCAGTAGTAAGTTGCATATGCATTACCACATTACTGTTGTCTGAGCATTGGTTCAAGTTCTAATTGTTCCTACATGTTTGCCTGTGAGTCTGATCCTGTTATGTCACCACAATAGTTACGTGATCAACATGATATGACTGCATTGTTAGCTTGATGTCTGAGTCATTTAGACATGTGTGTGTCTAGGCCAATGGGGTTATTTTAAGAGTTAATTGTGTTACTTCCACAGTTGATATTTCATCACTGCTGTGACTGGCATAATCAATAAATTATCCAAAGAAACAGGAGCGCAGCAAAATATAGGAATAAGTGAAACAACATGGCTACAATATATCGACAGCCTGTACAATACCCACACATACCAATTCCCGTGCAAAGAATGAAGCAAAGACACAGCAAAGGGAACAGAATTGGGAAGTGTAGTAATTTCACATGGAAAAGAAGAACGGGAAGAAGAAACAACCAGTGGGGAACCTGAAGACCTTTTCCCATTAACAACAGTGAAACAAACAACCTTTTTGATAAAAAAATTGAAAGCCGAAGGCGCCGCAGGTCCAAACGGGCTACCAAACGCCGTATTTAAACAAGACCCTGACTTTTGGGCAAACTATCTCACTCCACTTTTTAACCAACTGTTTATTGACAATAAGATCCCACGGTCCTGGTATGGTAATATCTTCGACCCTATTTATAAAAATGGGAGCAGAATGGAACCCGGGAACCACAGGCTGATAGCCCTCATTGATGTAGAGGCAAAGCTTTTCGTATCCTGTATATTACGTCATCTACAGGAATGGATAAACAAAAATAAAATAGTTCCGAAGTTCCAATCGTGGTATTAAGTCAAACCCCGATAGGCCTACAAAGGGTCATAAACAAATTAACTGACTATTTCGACCTAGAAGGCCTGGAACTGAATAATAAAAAAACAAAGGTAGTGAGACTGGCGGGGCCAAGCCGAAGAATATTCAAATGGTATGCAAAGAATACACAAATTGAGGAGATAACTACATACAAATATTTGGGTATTAAACTGAGCAGAAACATGTCCCTGGTGGGTCAAAAACGGGAAATCACAGCTAAAGCCCAATCGCTCACCTTTGCCTATAAACTGCTTCAAAATAAACTACAATGCCCCTCATATGGTCACCTTTTATAAGTAGGGCTCCCGGTTTTATGGTATTTATTTTTTTGCCATTTCCGTCTGTATTTATCCATATTTATTTTTGGGGCATTTTTTCTGTATTTATCCGCTTTTATTTTTGCCACAAGCAAAAGACGACGCTACAGCTAATATTTTTCCACATTTATTTAATTCCCCAAAAACACATGTGCAACTGCTTGCACACATACACAACAGCCAAGGAAACAAGAAACTAAATGGCAAAGAAATCGACACCCACCGATCACAATGCAAAAGGGACACCACAAACCACCAGGCCGCAAACGGACATGGGGTTAAGTGTGTTTCCAGCTACTAGAGTAGGATCTAGGACTAGTTGTTGCAGACCCGGAACATTGAAATTGCCAGCAAGAGCCAACGTCCAACTGCTAGTGAAATGTGTAACTGTATAGATTATGTTCATAAATTACAATGCTGTTACCTGTTCGTTGTAACTGTTTTATGACCATATATCTTAAGGTGACATTTAAAATGGTAATGGCCTTACAATCCTACTCGGTAACATGATTGGAAGCCCGTGGGCAGAGCAGCATTATTCACAGTAAACAAAGACCAAGAAAATGTGCTCCTAAAACCGAATGCACAACGTGCATAGCTGACTGAGCTAATTTGCCCATTTATAGAGCGGAGGCCGAGGGCGTAATTTACAGCAAGCAGTGAACAAACTCAGAGCGCTGAGGGACACAAAAAACACAAATTAAAATTCCAGGACAGAAGCATGGACATGAACATTAAACACAGGTTTCTTCGTATACATTACAATTATTATTAATGATTTAATTCCTCAATTTCTCTCAATGTAACAACTTTGTTCACTTGTTAATATTTCATCATCGCAATGCATGTCAACCTTTTTAAGAACAGCAGTAGGTCTCATTTCTTGAAGCTGCTCGAAGGCCAGTTCAATGCAATTGTTCATTCTCTCATCTAAAACAAACAGTACAGTTCCAATACACTGAAGTTGAGAAGGATTTGCAAATTGTGTAAGGTTTTCACAGGCCGTAATTGGGTAAGTGTGGCAGTCTACCAGAGAAGTCTGTTTTCTAGCAAATGCCTCGCTGCCTTCCTCCTTACTAGTAGCCTCTCCACTACCACCCTCCTCGCTGGCAGCCTCCTGACTAGATTTAAGTAGATTCAACGTGTGGAAATTAGAAAAATTAATGTACATAAGCGGCGTTCATTTGCCTTTTTCCATTCCCCTCCCTGTAGGCACCATGAATACCGTGAAACATTGACCGCATCATTCCGCCAGTAAAAGCCCGTGCCCATATGTACATGACAGCCATTTTAGGCACCATGGCCTTTTGCCCACTCATTGGAATCCCCGGCTTCCCTCCTGCGCGTATTTGAACACCCCCCCTCTCACATGCATAGACCATAAAACCCTCTCCCTCTGCGCGACCCTGCTCTGAAAAGCAACCCTCCTGCTTGACCCACGCAAACCCCCCCCCATTTCCTCTTGAAGAAGCATCCTTCGCCTCAGCTGACATAAACCCCCCCGCTGTGCCTGACTGCCCCCGCTCTCTCATGCACGGGTCATAAGACCTCTCTCTCTGTGCGACTCTGTCCTTGGGAGTCACGCTCGCGCCCGACCAACACCTCCTTTACTTTTATGAATACCCCTCTGTTGGTAAACTCTCCCTCTGCACTTGATTGTCCACGCGGCATGAATACCTCTCCTTTGATGACCCCTTCCACCGAGTCCGATTGTCCACACTGGTCCGAGGCCATCGCCTAAGCCGGGAGATACAGTTTACTGCCCCTTATTGTATGGAGTCACTCCTCTTCAAGGACCCACTATTGATCCTGGCCTCCCCACCCCCTGGGGTACGATCAGGTGCACACATCCTAAGAATCCGCGGAACACCCAGCTGCGTGATTGCCCCCTCCTCTTATCGGCAGGTTAAGGGCCTCTATTGTGGATATATGTGGGGTGGGATTGACACGAGGATTACGGGGATGTCTTTTCCTTGTTTCACAATGTCGTTATTGTAATAAGGAATGTTTTGTAAGGTATAAAAGGCGATGTCTCAGAGAACTTGTTAGAGCACCTCCCGATGACACCTTGTTTCGTGTCTGAAATGACAGGCTCTCCTCATGAGAAATAAACTCTGTTCTTGTGTCCCTACTTCCAGCGCTCGTCTCTTTGTTTGGTAACTATTCAAAATGGGAACTAAGAGGCGCCTTGCGCCAGCAGCCTGGGCATCGGTTGTCATATGGGCTGACTTTTCCACAATTGGCGTCCCAACGCGGGGCCCATCAGCGACATAAGGTCCGGTAAGAGAGGTCCAGACGATGGGGTGAACATCTAAACGATCGAAGTATACCTGCCTTGAGAGGACCCTCGTCCGGCTGCTGATTGAATGAACTTCACCGATTCCGAACGGACCTCTCTCGAGTGACCCATTGTCCTGACTGGGATCCCACAGGACTGCTGCGGTAAAATCATGGAGTAAGAGAACGATCGGGCGCTGGAAGGAGGAAGGCGAAGAACTGCCCACACGGTCCAGTCCGGGTAAGGTCGCGTAAATGCGACAAATTGTGAAATGATTGTTTGATTTGGATAATACTAGTATTACTCTTTTGTTGGTTCCTCTGGAGATTCACCGTCTGCAAACGGAGAAACAACAGGCTCTCCCTTTGCAAGCAGTGAAGGATAGGTAACGCAGACTTTTGTCCCCGTTGTAATCCGTCGTGCCTATCTTCCTCCCCCACTGTTTCCCGAACTGTTGTTAGTGGATTATTGTCTGGAGATTCTCTGTCTACAAACAGGGAAGAACAAGGTCTCTCTTTGCAGGTAGCGAAAAGGTAGGTAACGCAAACCTTTAACACGTCGTACCTACTTATTCTCCCCACTGATTGTTTGATTGACCGAACATTGATTGTTCGATATTGGTTCTTTTGAGGTATTCACCGCCTGCAAACAACGGAGAATAGAAATATTCTGTCTAGTCTTTGCCCGCCGTGATAAGATAGGTAGTGCAGACTTTTGTCCCCGTTGTAATCCGTCATGCCTATCTTCTCCCCACTGATTGGTAGCCTGTTTAGCCCGGACCGCTTATTAGAGATGAACCATCCAGCTCCACTGGAGGGCACACCTAATAAGGACATGTTCATTAAGTGTGGACTAGTCGCTATAGCTTATATTAGGTTATGGCATAAAAATACAAGAAAAAGAGTCGAGCGAAATCAGTAGGCCACTGATGAGTTATCAACTTCGCTAAAAATAAAATAAGAAACGTTAGAAATAACCCGCAATAAGAAACATAAAAATGGCGAGGGAAGACAAGCTTGACACCAAGGCAGACACGAGGTAGATTAGGCTTCACCGCCCCTCACTGCTCCAAACATGTCTATCCCACCGCCCGCCACGCCCAATAACGGTAACATGGAATAGATACAAATCAATAGATACCTACCCCCATTCCGGAAGCTCCCGAAGTGCAACAGGTCCGTGGTTACGCCCATCCGGAAGGCGAGGCCTCGATGCGTGCCATCGGAAGGGGAGACCGTGGGGCGGACGGCCCGAAGGTTGTTATGGTCTCCCCATTCCCTTCTTTCCTTCTGCCCTGCGGGCCACGGGGGGGGTGTCTTGCCTCAGCCACCGACCCCCCCCCCTCTCTATCGCCAGCTCCGGCCGTCAGCAAAACCGGAGCCAAAGCAGGTAGCTCCACAGCGATAACTCTGGAAAGTTGCAGGTAGCCCCTTCAGCGGCAACACTTGAGTTGCAGGTAGTCCCGCCACATGAGGGGGGGGATGTCTTGCTGCCTCCGACCCCCCCTCCATCTTCATTGCCTGGCACGGCCATACCAAAGCGCTGGAGCCGAAGATCGGCGCGGGGTCGCTGGAAGGGGGAGGCGGCGCGAACGAGCCTCCCCCACCTCCCTCCAGGTGGAGGCTTCCAGCGACACCCCAACGCTCCTGCTTGAAGAGGGTCCATATCAAAAAGCGGGTTTTCTTGCCCGGGACGGGCACACGCCCTGTGCTCCTCAACCTTGAAGATTCTAAAAGAGCCGGGGGGCCGACCTCTCCACGAGGCGCCCCCCGCCCCCGTCCTCTGATGGAGCCACGAGACGTCGGCGCACTCCTGCCGGCGCCAGCCTCAGTTTGGAAATGACTAAAATCCTGCAAAGATACAGATTTGTTCAGTTCCGGTGGAACACCAGAATGACCCGGTGGGAAAGATTGTTGCCTCCCTCCCCACTTTTGACTGATGGTCCATATTGCTAGTCTGTTACCCTATTGCGAAAAACTTTTTGAACTGCCAAAAGAGGTTCTGGTCCAACCACGAGTCAGTGGAGGCATTCTGACTATACTGGGACCTGCCTGACCTCGCCCAAAATGGCGCCAATACAAAATGATGCAGTTTTTGGACAATGAAAGTAGATAAGATGGATATTGATTATGTGCTTGGAAAAGAAAGCGATATAAGATGGATATTGAATATGTGTTGGGACAGTGAACTGATTTAGGGTGGGTACTAATTATGTTTGGAAGCAATGAATTGGTATAAAATAGGCACTGATTGAGCATTTGGACAATGAATTGATATACGTTAGGTATTGAGTAAATAGTTGGACAATGAGATGATATTATTGAAAGCTTGAATTCTTGACACGCATTATACTCGCCCCTTAAGAAAGTTCGATATGATTTTATTGCACTGCTACACTTTATGAAATGAATGGTCACCGACTTCGTTCCTCTTATGCACGGTTCCAGTCTGCTCCCTGGCCGGCCCACTGGGTTGTAGGCCCGTATTTGTGCGCCAACATTTTTTTAATTAAAAGTTTATTGAAAAGGAAAGTATAACTGTAGCGATTGCATTAATAAGTCTCGAATGTGTTACTACTGTCTCCAACATAAGCGAAAAATAAGCAGCCTCATTAAGGCTGAAGGGTAAAAAGGCCCGATACTTAGCAGCTACATTATGTATCACAGGCAGCCGGAAATGTGTTTTAGACGCCCATAAGCGATACCAAAGAAATGCCACTTGACCACCACCTTTGCACATGACCTAAAAGGCCACGATCAAGTGATTCATGTAAGATACGCAGACCATCGACGATTATCTATCTAGCACTACTGGTCCCTCTGGGCTTAAACGCCGAGATGGTGAAGAATGCACCCCGTGGAAGATAGGTCGAGTATGAGGTAGGTAAAAACATTTTTTTCAGATTTATGCGCGTTGATGTGTTTTGAATGCTACCCCCACCCCCTTCTTCTCCTCCCTTCTGCAGGTCACGTCGGAACATCGGTTGAAGTATGGAGGAGGGATGATCGAACGACCGACGAAAGGGGAAGGAGGGGATCTGAGCATAGTACTTATGCTAACGAGTTTTGAAAGACGTAGACTTAGATATGACTGTTCCTCCTTAGAACGTAGCGACTGGGAGGATGGACTGACATAGAAACTTGATGGGTTAGTACTGTATGACGGAATTTGACTCGAACCAGCACGCCAGATAGTGCAACTATGACGTTTAACTAGATAGGGAAAGGACAAGGAAAAGTCCCGGGGTAAGGGTTACCTAGGCACCACCCGTCTGGGAAAGTAGGAATGTTGTTGATGTTCAAAATGTACCACCTCCTTCTCGCACTCTTATAGATATAGCCAAGCTGTCCGACTGTTCTCCCGATCAATACCCTCCGTTGCCTCAGCCTGGAGAACTTCTTACCAAAAGAAGAAACTGAAAAGTGGTTTAAGATCCAACCGTGGGCAATAGCCCGACCAGGTTAATTTCTGACCGGCTGACCGAGGTGTAAGTATTAGCAATCAAGAACGCTCGCAAAAATAGCAAGCGAGAGGAAAAAGGAGGAAAAGGTAAAAAGAGCTCAGCCCGTAGATAAATAGGATATTAAAGATACGCAGCATGCAAAAAGAGATCTTTTTGGCCAATAACTGTTCTATGTTTTGTCGTGAATCTCTTTGTATGTAATACATGTACTGTCTTCCTTCGTCTGAGTTTGTGTGTATGTACTGTATGGGTTTATGTCTCCCCTCTGTTCGCGTCTCTTTGTCACCTAACCCCTGCTGTTCTGTGTTGTGAGCGCACTAAATGACCTATTTCCGTACACGTCTCTCTTTCTCTCTCTCTCTCTCCCTCTCTATCTATCTCTCTCTCTCTCCCTCTCTCTCTACATGTCATACGTGTACCGAATGGCTCGTTTAGGTTGCGGACGACTCTCACTCTCTACGAGAGTCCCCCTGTTCCATCTTCCTTTTTGTGGTAAAATTGTGCCCCGCTGGCACCAGTCTGATTGGATACTTATTGAACACGAAGGTGTTCAGCGAAATTGACAGAAACTAAAACGATTGTAACTTGCCATATTACTACCTCTCCTTTCTGCAAAATGAATGAACTCGAATTGGCTAAGAAAGAAAGGACTGGTAAGACGACTAAGGTCCCCTAATCTGGCCTTTTATAGGGGAACTATATGTCAATGGCACCCTATTTTTCAGTTCGTTAGAGACAAGCGCCAATGTCCAGATTGACCCCCAATGCCCAGATTGCCCCACCCCCTTTGCACTCAAGCGCAAATGCCCGAAGCGTCCCCGCCCCACTTGATTGACCCCAGCTGCTGTCCCCGATAGATATGATGACCATGAGTAACTGTCGCCCCTCGAGAAAAACCTGTTTAACCCTGTCTCTCGATGATAGCACCCCCGCCCTGTTTGAAAGGGTTAACCAGCTCTGAAGGGAAATGTTAGACTGTTAAGGCTCGGGTTAGAAAGACGAGTCTCCCTGGAGGTTCCGAAATGTTGAGTTTGATGAAATGCGCAGTTGATAGGAGTCTGATTTCTCTCCATATGTGTCATGTATAGACGATGAATAAACTTGGCATGAACCCAGTAGGAATGCCGACATATACACTGCATGGTAATAGACTTCTGACTGTGACCAATGAACGTATCTCCCAAGTGCGTAGGATTGAAGGAGGAATTCACATGCATAAATGTCTTCTCCTGCCAGTTCTCTAAAGCTTGTTTTGTACCTATTCAAATATATACGATCGCCGGAGGAGAAGGGTCGGACGTGACGTACAGCCTGGCTGCAGATCTTGAGACACATGTGACCTCGACCAAAGGTGGAGCTGCAGAGCAACAAGATACGGGACGAGACAGCAATCTCAAACGTGGAAAATGAAAAGTTGACGGGCTGCCCTGAAGCCCTCAGTCTGCTAACCCACGTGTGCCTGAAGTCTTCGCCCCCTTTTTTTGGGCCCGATTGATGGGCCTGCCTGCCCGTTATCCTTTGCTCCCTTGGTCCCTTGGAAGTGTCCGAAAAGATCTGACCCCACTCCACCCTCTCTTCCCTCGACTATCCGACACCCCCTCTTTCCCACATGACTTTTTGACTCAGACAAGAAGAACAGCATTTAGATGGAAATGGGGTTTGCCACAGAAGGAAAAAGGAAACACAGGTGCCGAGCATAAGGCACCCTTAAAGAATTGGTTAGGGAACAGGACTGTGGTCTAACAGCAGAGGACTGACCGCACCCTGCAACGCGTAAGGATAGATCCGAGCTGGACCTATAGCTCCACCGCCGGTGCTCAACAGCGCCAACGAAAAGATACGGACGAGAGCCTACCAGTGATGGCTCACTGCTAAAAAGACACTGTGACGAAGATATATTGGACTGAATTCCTCCCTCAACCACTTGGTATTGTTTTCAAAATGTTTGTCGGTCACTTTTAGAGCTGTACATTGATGAGAAAGTCAGAAGCATTTATACTGTGTAGTATGCTGCACTCTAGCCTTGTAGTAACCCAACAAATGTAAATTTCTATGTATTGCATTCTGCCAATCACATCGACTGCTCATGTTTATATGCAATCTGCTAGTATTGACAAATCTTCATCAACCACATGTTTATATGTACACCCATCGATTAGGAAATGAACTTTCTTATGTAAAAAGCGGCGACTGTGGAAATTAGAAAAATTAATGTACATAAGCGGCGTTCATTTGCCTTTTTCCATTCCCCTCCCTGTAGGCACCATGAATACCGTGAAACATTGACCGCATCATTCCGCCAGTAAAAGCCCGTGCCCATATGTACATGACAGCCATTTTAGGCACCATGGCCTTTTGCCCACTCATTGGAATCCCCGGCTTCCCTCCTGCGCGTATTTGAACACCCCCCCTCTCACATGCATAGACCATAAAACCATCTCCCTCTGCGCGACCCTGCTCTGAAAAGCAACCCTCCTGCTTGACCCACGCAAACCCCCCCCATTTCCTCTTGAAGAAGCATCCTTCGCCTCAGCTGACATAAACCCCCCCAGCTGTGCCTGACTGCCCCCGCTCTCTCATGCACGGGTCATAAGACCTCTCTCTCTGTGCGACTCTGTCCTTGGGAGTCACGCTCGCGCCCGACCAACACCTCCTTTACTTTTATGAATACCCCTCTGTTGGTAAACTCTCCCTCTGCACTTGATTGTCCACGCGGCATGAATACCTCTCCTTTGATGACCCCTTCCACCGAGTCCGATTGTCCACACTGGTCCGAGGCCATCCCCTAAGCCGGGAGATACAGTTTACCGCCCCTTATTGTATGGAGTCACTCCTCTTCAAAGGACCCACTATTGATCCTGGCCTCCCCACCCCCTGGGGTACGATCAGGCGCACACATCCTAAGAATCGGTGGAACACCCAGCTGCGTGATTGCCCCCTCCTCTTATTGGCAGGTTAAGGGCCTCTATTGTGGATATATGTGGGGTGGGATTGACACGAGGATTACGGGGATGTCTTTTCCTTGTTTCACAATGTCGTTATTGTAATAAGGAATGTTTTGTAAGGTATAAAAGGCGATGTCTCAGAGAACTTGTTAGAGCACCTCCCGATGACACCTTGTTTCGTGTCTGAAATGACAGGCTCTCCTCATGAGAAATAAACTCTGTTCTTGTGTCCCTACTTCCAGCGCTCGTCTCTTTGTTTGGTAACTATTCAAAATGGGAACTAAGAGGCGCCTTGCGCCAGCAGCCTGGGCATCGGTTGTCATATGGGCTGACTTTTCCACAAACGCAAATCTGTCTTAAATCCTGGGCAATCCCACTTGGCTTTCTTCTTTACCCTCACAGCAGACTCTTCTAGGAACTTTAAGAAAGACATTTCAAAGCCCATAGGTTTAAATCAACTCAAGTCAAATACTGGTACTGGATCATCAGCAGTTTCAGTGGAAATACTTTCCTCACCACTTTGTATGCTCTTTATCTCAGCTGCCAATTTCTCTTCCAACTTTTACATTTTACGTTTTTTATTTTGGGGAGCAAGCTTTTGCCTCTGCACTCGTTTCAAAACGTTGTGCTTTCCAGGTTGAGCACATGTTTTTTTTAATTTCTCATTAAGAAGTTTTGTATCCAGTAGTTCTGCAAGTTCATCAATGTCATCCTTTTTGGTTTCACTATGCTGTGATAGTGACTCATCATTGCTCTCTGAAGACGACGCATCTGATCCTATGAGTATTTTTCTTCTACGTTTTGCAGCCTCGTCATCAGATGTAGAGGCGTTTGCTTTTGGGAAGGAATGCTACTCATTACAGTACTGCGTCCTGCCGAGGAGCGCTGTGCTAGCTTTCAAATCTAAGCTGCGCGGACACATACTACCTGACACTACAGAGGCGCAACAAGAGCCAAATTTCGGGGTGGGGGCTGATTCTGCATATTGCTCGGAGATTTGAAAGCTAGCACAACGCTTCTCGGCAGGACGCAGCGCTGTAATGAGTATTAGTACCAGTATTTGACTTCAGCCCAGAGTTGTGACGCGCCTGGTCCTTTTGTTGCTGCCCCAGCCTTTGTTTTGAATTAGGCATGTATTTCTGTGGCCTCAGGTCTTTAAAAGACCATTTATTTGCTAACGAGGCTTTGTTGTGTGTTCTCACCCTCGTTAGCAAATAAATGGTCTTTTAAAGACCTGTGAAGTACTCTGGTGCCACTGTGTGTGTGCCCAGGACTGTTTCTGCCGGGCTGACACAGACGAGGGGGGGGGGCGAGGAGGGGGGGGTGTCTGAAGCTCTTTGATCGCATGGGCGTTGCGCACCATTAATCTGTCCCCTGAGGCCACAGAAATACATGCCTAATTCAAAACAAGGGCTGGGGCAGCAACAAAAGGACCAGGCGCGTCGCAACTCTGGGCTGAAGTACGGCCGTCTGGCAAAATGTACTAGTATTTTGCCGTTTTTACATATAAATACAGACAAAGGAAACAATGTTTTCCGTCTGTATTTATATGTAAAAATCTGTTTAAACGGAAAACCGGGAGCCCTATTTATAAGTAATGGCAGCCCAACTGCTACCAACCTTGTCTTATGGGTTGGAAATATGGCACGGGAAAGAAATTGATACCCTAAATAAATTACAGACAAAAGTATATAAATCCGTGTTCAATCTTTTTAAAGGATCATCCCCAGCGCAAATACGCCTGGAATTTGGTCTACAAAACCAAGTCTACCAAAGGAAAGCTGTCTTCGCAAAATGGTGCTGGAAACTTAGAGCATCAGAAACAGGATCATTGAATAACCTATGTTGGCTGGAAATTAAGAATCAATATGACCAAAAAGAATCAAACACCTGGGGCGACTACTTGCGAACAGTATTGGAAACACTAAACATCGAGGATATTTGAAACAGCCATTTGGAACAAACAGCATTTAACAAAATTTGTAAACTAAATGCAAAGTCTCTATCTTTGGTAGAAGACAAAAGGATTTTGGCCAAACGCCGTCATACATGGACTGTAATCAATTCATATAAAAGATTAAAACCACAATTTTATCTTGAAGCGCACTTCCGGCTATCGCTAAAAATAAATTTCATGGTATACAGACTAGGCGATCATTGCTCAAAAGACCTGATTCCGACGTGGAAAAGTAAACATCAAGAAAAGAAATGCCGCCTATGTGAGTACCACACAGAAAGTTTGTACCATCTAATGTGCACGTGCGAGACAGTAAAAGAGGAAAGAAGAACATTGTTGAAATCCGTGCTAAACTCTCTAAAAATTCGCACCTGCAGGCAGGGGCTTGCATAAGTTAGATGGGTGCCAGTTCAAACATTCTTATATGCCGTGGAGTAAAATTCATGACTCTAGTAGAGACTTTACTCTCAAAAGTTGAATAGAACAAGACTTGGGTCTGGAAAGCGAACTTCTTTTAGAAATAGTAATTGTTGGACTTGGCCCTTCTGGCAGGTTCACCCCTAAACTTTTTGCTTCTTAAATGTGAATTGGAGGTAGTGATTTTTGGTTTCTGCGCACTCTGAGTGCGTGGAGTAAGGTTGGCCTGCCCTCCCATAGGAATGCATGGGGAATGTCTGTGTCCCTGGTAGTTCCTGATGTGTGAGATGTGCATGCTCGAGTTTGGTATGTGCGAACTCGTGTGATTGAATGCTTCGCAATGATGTATGTG
This sequence comes from Lissotriton vulgaris, assembly GCF_964263255.1. NCBI lineage: Eukaryota > Metazoa > Chordata > Amphibia > Caudata > Salamandridae > Lissotriton > Lissotriton vulgaris. Next base: position 975,363,270 of record NC_141696.1, on the reverse strand, counting down.
GCATGATTGTGTCTTGTGCGGAAGTGCCACTCCTAGGAGTTGGCATATTAGTGTAAAATATGCCTGGCGTGGGATTGGCTGGAGCTGGCTGGTGAGCCTGGCTCCAGGAAGTCTGGAGGGGTCTGCCCGGTGGTGAGTGTGAGATTAGCATGCTGATGGCTGGGAAGGGCTGCACCTGGTTCCTGAATGGGGCTGGGCTTTCCCCACACAATGCTGGCTCCGCCCCCTGTGGTGCGTCTAATGACCCTAGCCCTGCCAAGGAATGAAAAGGGTGGTTGAGCACATCAAGGTTGCTCCAAAACCAGCTGCGACTGGTTTCTCCCCCATCCTGCACCTATAGACAAAGGAATGTTGTGTACAAAAATGGGGCTGTGTCCCCTTGCATTTGGTTCTGTTCTGTTCCAGGATGCTGAGGGGGCTGCTGCTGTTGCTGGGGCCAGGAGGACCGCTACTTGGAGTGTCTCCCTGCCTGGAGACCCAGTGAGCTGGCTCTGGGCCCAGCCTTGCCCCCCTGCCTGCCTCCAGACCTGGCTGGAGCTTTGTCCTTGCCCCCAGCGCTTGAGAGCGCTGTACTTTGACCCCCTAGCGCCTGTGAGCGCTTTATTGCCTTTATAGCGCTTGAGAGCGCTTTACTTTTGCCCCTAGCGCTTAAAAGCACTTTATTCTTGCTGCTAGCGCCTGGAAGCGCGCTATTTCACTTGTAGCGCTAGGGGAGCGCTTGGCTTACTGAGCCGGTGCCCACCCGGTGTTTGACCCGACCCGAGATTGCCGAGCGGCTGCCCACGCCGCATATGTGCCTCGATTATTTTTTATTTAATCACGAGGGAGCCTACCCCTCGGATAGTGATACACCGCCTGCCTGCCTAAAACGGGCCGCCGCGCTGCCCGCAACGACCCGGTAGCATTGGGTCGGCTGACCAACTGCAGCGCGGCCCCGAGACGAGCTAACCGGAAGTCCCGCCCTGCCACCGCAGAGCGAGAAGGAGCCCAGCGTCTGGTCCTCGGCGAGGCTCTCACGAAGGAGAGAGCCTCGCCCGCTGCCCGGCAAAGGACGAGAGGCCCGGAAGAGGGATCGGCGAGGGCCCTCTGAAGGAGAGAGAGAGCCCTGCCTTCGGAGGAGGTGCCCCGGCGAGAGGAGCCCCCCGCCCCAGCAGCCCGGTGAGTGTGGGCATCTGGGGGGAACTCAGCAGTGGTTCGAGAGCGGCCCCGGATGGCAGAGGGCCGCTCCATCGTTCCGTGACAGCTCAGGGGAAGTAGTGCTTAGAGCCCCGAGAGGCTCTCCAGTTGTTCCTGGGTCCCCCGCGAAGGACCCCACTGCTCCCACGAACTTAGAGGGGCATTTCTGTTCTTCAAAGCCTGGGAGAGGCTTACGGCGCCACGGTGATTTTGCGAGCCCGAGAGGCTCAAGGTGCCCTAAGTGTTCCTGGGTCCCCCGTGAGGGACCCCACCACCCAGTGAGGCTGCACATTTGTTTTACGAGCCCAGAGAGGCTCGAGGTGCCAGTTGGTTTATGTAGAGCCCAGCGAGGCTCTTGGGGACACAGTCAGGTGGTCAGAGCCCAGAGGCTCCAACGCTGTTCCTCCCCACCATTGTTCTTAAGCCCACAAGGCTCCAACGTTGGCTCATCATTACCTCACAGCTGCCCAGCACTTTGTGGGCAGTTGCCACGTTTAGGTTTTGGCGCAGTGGCGCAACCTGGACCCTGGACTTTTGATGTAAGTTCTGTGCTAATGTGATTTCTGCAAAGTGTTCTTTGCTGCACCTCTGAATGTGTTTTTATGCGTCATGTGCCTTGTTCTTACACCGCTGAATGTAGGTTCTGCATCATGTGTTTTCCTTCCCTACACCTCTGAATGTGTTGCGATGCATCATGTGTAATGTGCTTATACCCCTACAGGTATTGTGATAGTTAGGTGGTTGTTTTTCTTCTAGTACAGGTGGTGCTAGTGAGGTCCCGGTTCCCTGCGTGACCTGTTCCTAAGGTGGTTAGGATTGCGTAGGTGGTTCTTAACCGTTACCAGTAGTTACTGGTTGTGTACTTTATGTTCTAATTTGTGCTACAGTGATTGTATATTCTAAGTTCTAAAAGTGCTGATTCCAGACAGTGGTCCATGTGGCCCTGTCTTGTACATATCCCCTGTAAATTCTGCCCGTGCCTGTTGGCACATTGTAAAGTGTGTGTTTTATCTAATGTGTTTTGGTATAATACAAAGGCTATTTTTATATATAACCTTGTGTGGAGTTTCCTTTGTGGTGGGCCTTGGGTGTTGTTGCTGGGGTGCGTGCGCCAATACTTAACTCACATAGCCTCCAAGTTTAGTCTTGCTGCTCGCGCCACGTTACCTAGAGGGTGATCAGGGGTTATCTTGGCGTGTAACTCCCTTGCCCTGACTTAGGAGTGGTGGTCTCTGACTGACTTTGGCGCAAGCCCTGTGTAGTATCCCATGTTATCCTATCTTAGTGCACCATTCCTTCTCAGAATTGTTATTGTACATTCTTGGCTTAACATTCTAATCTGTACTAGCTGGTCAGTTACTACTGGTGTTATGCTGGAGGTGGTTGTTAAGCTGTCTTCTCAGAATAAACTACTTCCAACTTTCTTCTGCTTCCTTGGACTAATTACTACATAAATTTGGCGACGAGGATGGGATTCACTACCCTGCTTCTACCCTACTTCAAGAGAAGAATCTCCACCTTTAAAGACATTTGGAAAATTCTGAAAAATTGACAGCGTTCGCCTCTACAGCTAAAAGTTTCCAGGTATTTTTTTTATATATGTTCAAGTGTGTAAGATTGCACCAGCGGCTGTTTTCCATGTTAAGTGCCTTGATTGCACCAGCGGGAGTTTTATTATAATTTTTCTCTGCACCGCTATCTTCAAATGCGTCTTATTTAAAGACCTTCATTGTTTATTTTAACCATTGAGCGCGTTTGGTGGAGTGCGCTTCATTTACTATTCCTTCGCGCCACTTCGATCTGGGTATTTTTAAAACATTTGACTTTCTTGTTGAAGCGGACTCGCTAACCTTTCCCCAGCGCGCGCCACTCATGCTGTTGTTACTACACAGCATCTTTCAAAAAATACAAAGATAAACTCACCAACGCGCGCCTGCACTGTCCCGTGTCCTCTCCGAACGAAGGAAGGAATACTTCACACGTCATTCCGACGTCACCACGCATCACGCTACAACGTGTGCGTTCCAGCGGCCATTTTATTTGTAATCAACTCCTCGTTTCCATGACTACAGAACCACGATCTTGTTTTCAAAGCATTTCTCCATGATTACTTCACCATTTTTGCTCGTTCTCACTGCGTTCAACCTCCGCTCTTCGCAAGGACCACACTATTAACAGTTATTTATCTTTTCTCATTTTTTTTTAAAAAAAAAAAGAAGAACAAAGCTTGAAGACTTCGCTGTGGATATTTTTTTTTCTTCTCTCTCATTCTTCACTACAAGACAACGGTGACTACTTTTTTTTGTTTTGGCATATTTCTACTAACCTTATCTTGTCTTTTACCTTAATTTAAGTACCTTATAACTTAGTATGTCTAATAACATTATCTCCCCTGCTCACTTTTTACCTACTGCTGGAGATCCAAAGGTAGAATGGGATCTTTGGTATCCCACTTTCCTTGCTTATGTCGATGTTATTGAAGAAGATGGTTGTTCCCCAAAAAGGAAGCTAGCACTATTAAAAAACTGTTTAGGCGGTGCAGGACTTAAAGAATTGGAAAACTTACCTCCCATTGAAAATGTTGGTTCTGGTGATGTAAATGTATTTGATTTAGTCATAAAACAGCTTAGCACTAGATTTGGAAGAAGGATCAACATTGTTATGGAGAGATTCAAATTTTACTCTCGAATACAAAAGGATGATGAGTCCATAGAAAATTACGTAGCTGCTTTACGCACTTTAGCTGGATCCTGTGCTTTTGAAACTATAAATTTTGACCAGGTTCTTAGAGATCAAATTATGATGCGCACTAAAAGTAAAAAAATTCAAGAACGTCTCTGGATGGGGACGGATTCCTCTCTCAGTGCTGTTTTGAACATTGCAAAGGGCATCGAACAGTCTGAACTATTTGTAAACGAAATTAGAAACCAGGATGTTAAAAGTAAAGTAGTCATTCCTGAAGTTTCTCTGGTCAAAAATGTCAACAATTTTAAGAAAACCACCGTCCCTTTCAGAAAAGATTTTGCAGGAAGGGAGAATAGACCTCCTATTAGGAAAAGTCAAATTATTTGTTATAGATGTGGGGCAAATGACCATGTAGGCAATTATAGAGGTTGTCCTGCGTGGAACAAAATTTGTGTCAAGTGTAAAAAATCCGGGCACTTCAGTAAAATGTGTAGGTCTCCTCAAAAAGTTAACTTTTTGCCCTATGAAGATTGTGAAGAGGTCGAACAACCTTCTGAAATTAACACTTTGTTATGTGTAAGTGACACAAAATGTGAAGGGTTTCCCTCTGATATCATCAATATCAATGGTAAGGATATTTCTATGCTAATAGATTCCTGTGCTTGGTACACTCTAATTGGCAAAAATGTTTTTGATCGCCACTGGCCTTCTACTAAATTACTACCACCTGACGTAAATCCAGGTGGGTATACGGGCAAGAAGATTGACATGGAGGGTTACATGTGGGCAGACATCAAATTTAAAGACCGGTCCATAAAAGGGAAAGTTTATGTTTCATCTAAGGGTGCGTCATTGTTATGTTGGCCTCACCAACATGACCTTGGTATTAAGCTTGATCCAAATGCTTCACCCCCTGTCTATGTTGTTCCTCCTGAAAATGACTTCATTCTTCAGTTGAAGCAAAAATTTTCATCTATTTTTTCGGACAGTTTGGGAACCTTCACAAATTTTAAACACCGCATAATACTCAAAGATTCAGCTATTCCCATCAGACACAGAGTAAGGAACGTCCCCTTAGCCTACCGTGAAAAATTAAAGGGTATTTTAGCAGATTTAGTTGACAAAAAGATCATTGAACCAGTAGAATCATCCCCGTGGGTTTCGCCAGTAGTTTTGTCGCTCAAAAGTAACGGCGAACTCCGTTTATGTGTTGACCTTCGGAGTTTAAATAAGGAAATTTGGATTGATAGACACCCCTTACCCCATATCCATGAACTCATTTCCACTTTATCAGGAGCTACTGTGTTCTCAACTCTAGATCTAACCAGTGCATACCACCAAGTGTTGCTCCATGAAGAGTCAAAGTTTTTGACGACATTTATTACGCCAGAAGGCATGTTCCAGTATTGCAGGATGCCCTTCGGCCTAGCCAGTGCGGCTTCGGTCTTCCAAAGACTAATGAAGACTGTTCTTGAGGGTTGTTTTGGGGCTATCGCCTTCCAAGACGATATCCTTATCTACGGGAAAAGTTATGAAGAACATGATATTAACTTAGAAAATGTTTTAAAATGTGTACAAGAGAAAGGTCTAACTTTAAAATTATCTAAATGCAAGTTTAGGCAAAACAAGGTCGAGTACCTGGGTCACGAAATATCCTCAGAAGGCATTAAGCCTAAATTCAATCATATACAGAGTATTTTAAAGGCACCAGCACCGTTGAATAAAGAACAACTTGTGTCTTTCCTGGGCTTAACTGAATTCTACAGTAAGTTTGTCCAGGGTTATGCATCAAAGGTACATCCATTAAGATCTTTGCTAAAGAAAGATATAAAGTTTGTTTGGAGTCACGAACAACAACTAGCTTTCGATTTGATGAAACAGGAAGTAGCAAATGCCCCGTTTCTCAAACCATTCACCTTGGGTAATGAATGCATAGTTTGTGTGGACGCAAGCAATGTGGGCTTGGGTGCCGTCCTAATCCAGAAAGACAAAGGGGATGAATGTGTAGTCTCATATGCTTCTAGGACACTACGTGGTGCTGAATATAACTATTCTACTATAGAAAAGGAACTCTTAGCATGCACCTGGGCCTGTGAACACTTCAGGCAATTTATTTGGGGAACCAGATTCCGTTTAAGAACTGATCATAAGCCCTTGATAAATATGTTGGCAGCTGGTGGCGGTAGAACGTTAACTGCACGTCTAGCCCGTCTTGCAGCAAAACTACAAGAATTTCAGTGCATTGTAGAGTATATTCCTGGTCGTCTTAACGTGCACGCTGATTGTATGTCCAGGTTACCATTAGTTAATGCCATTTGGTGTGAACAGTGTGATTCTGATGTTGTGTTCAACATCGATGATGTTAACGAATGTGCCACTGTTTGTTCTGCTGATAGCATATCTGAGACTGTTTGGAGAGAAGCCATGACCAAGGACACGTGTTTGTCAAGTGTAGTGGATCATTTACAACATGGTTGGCCTCAAGAAAGGTATCTTTCCGGTGACATCCTCTCATTTTTTAAAATTCAGGACGAACTTATGTTTGACCAAGGTTTTCTAATCAGAGGTGACAAAATTATTCCTCCCCTTACTTTGAGGGAAAGAATTGTTTCGATGGCACATGAAGGCCACATGGGCATGTCCAGCACCAAGAGGCGCATCCGTGAATTCTACTGGTGGCCCGGGGTTGACAGGATGGTGGATAAGTGGGTTAGTTCCTGCTCCCCGTGTGCTAAAAGCGACAAGACTGTCAAACCTTTGTCTACGGGTGTTTCTCCTATTGAATTTGTAGCTTGTCCTTGGAAAAAATTAGGCATTGACATTATTGGTCCCTTATCTTTGTCTCCCAACAAGGAGGTCTTTGCTTTAGTGCTCATCGACTATTTTTCTAAGTGGCCTGAACTTAAAGTTGTGGATAAGGTTGGTTCCACACAGGTTATTCAGTTTCTGGATGAAGTTTTTTGCAAGGAAGGAATACCAGCCGAAATTGTGTCTGACAATGGGCCACAATTTGTGAGTAGGGAATTTGAATCTTTTCTTGCTAGGTGTGGAATTGTGCATAAGAGGGTGTCCAACTATAACCCCCAGGCCAATGGTCAAACAGAACGCTTTAACAAGGTCGTCAAAGAATCTATCCAATTGGCCATTAAGAGTAACCTTGATTGGAAGAAATCCTTACGTGCTATGCTTTTGTCTTACCGTACCTCTCCTAATTCCGTCACTGGTCTATCTCCTTTTGAAATGCTCAGGGGTAGGAAACCTGGTTCCAAGCTGCTCCCTTGGTGGTTAAAATCTAAACTCCCATTTGAATCTTCTTTTGATTGTAATGAAGTCAAAGACAGGGTTTTGAAATATCAAGAGAAGATGAAAAACAGTTTTTTATCATTAAATAGACAAAGTACTAAAATCAAAGTTGGCGATTTTGTACGAGTCAAGTTGGGTAGGTCTGTTGGGAACAAATGGAACAAATGGTCTGATCCTTGTAGGGTGACTGAAATTTTCTCTAAAGCTATTCGTGTTGAAGGGGGGAAGGTATGGAATTTCAGGAGAGTGTCTCTATGCAAGAACCCCAGCTTGGAAGATAACAGCCTGTGTCCTCCTATCTCTGTACCTAGTCATCCCACAGTTGAAGATGACACCTCTTATTCTGCCATGGTTGACACCTTTGCACCGGAAAGTCCGGTTCCCAGTGTTCCTGCATATGTTTCCCTTCCTCAATCCTCCCCGTCCTCTGATGATTGTGTTGTCAATAATTCCAATGCTCTGGAAAGTGTTCCTGTTTCCTTAAGTTCTTCTCTCAAACACAGTGTTGTTCCTTCCACAGCGCAAAGGAAAAGTTCTCGCGTCAAGCAATTACCTGTAAAGCTACATGATTACTTATGTTGAATTTCTTTGCTTTGTTGAATTCTTTTTTTTTTTTGGTGTTTTTTTTATTTTTTTTTAGGGGGGAAGGTGTGTAGTATCCCATGTTATCCTATCTTAGTGCACCATTCCTTCTCAGAATTGTTATTGTACATTCTTGGCTTAACATTCTAATCTGTACTAGCTGGTCAGTTACTACTGGTGTTATGCTGGAGGTGGTTGTTAAGCTGTCTTCTCAGAATAAACTACTTCCAACTTTCTTCTGCTTCCTTGGACTAATTACTACACCCTGGCCAGCCAGGGATCCCATTTCTAACAGTAATCATTATAAGAATATGAATTTTTATTTTTTTATTTTACATTTGATCATTATTTTTATATGTATAATTTAGGGTTGTGATAAACCAAATAAACTTAACTTTGACTCACACTGCTGTGACTGGGTACACATTGGTGGGTCTGTGACTCCTGCCCTGAACCATTGCTGAAAGTGAGATGTGAATAATCAAATTGGTAAATGGGATACATGAGAGGTAGACTTACACTTATGTGTGATGATCTATCTCTTTAAAACATGACTAGGGTGTCATCCAGTGATGTGAGGTTCACATGTTAACCTCTTCCGTGCTCATGACAGCCCCTGGCCGCTATGAGTCATGGTAGACCTGTGCACACGACAGCCAGAGGCCGTCTGAGCCACGCCCGCGATCGGAATGTTCAGCACTGAGGCGGAATTCACGCCGCATATTTTAAAGGATAATATCTTACTACCTTCACTGAGTATTCCAAATCATTATGTGTTTCCTGAACCAATGGCTACTGTCATAGGTGAACACCCTAGGAACAAACTTAAAGAACCTGTTAATGTCACTGATAGTCACTGTGACACATGAGCCTCGAATAGTCACTAGAGTTTAGGGAATGGTAAGTGTGTTTGGGGTGGTCAGCCTGTGCAAAGTTGGAATGGGTTTGTCCTTAAGGCAATGGGATATCCTCTGCTGTGTGGTATTGTTCATTGATCACCCATATATTAGGCCAAGATTATGTGCACTCTACTGTTCACTGATACATGTGAAATTTTGCAAAGCTAATGCATATCACCTTTGATTGGACTAATGTGACAGCATATACAAGATGACTTTAGGTAGGTGATGTCCCAACAGTATGTATTACTCAGTAGAAAGTGACCATGTTTCTGCATCTGCACAAAGTGACGAAACGTAGCTGTCTAACTTGACATTCAGTACATGATGATGTGTCATTGATGGGTACATTTGGTGTTTTCAGGTCCTTGTGTGTACACTGCCCATATGTATGTTGCATCCCCTTACCATTTGTGGAGAGGTGTCAACTTTGGTGGCATACATAGCCAAACGTACAGGAGGTGGGGACCAGTGGCAGTAGATACATCAGGATGACATGACGTATACTTCACTCAGGGTCTTGTGTCTGTGTTGGTTGATGACTTCACTATGAGCAACTGGTGATAGGTTATGTATCATTCATTCATGTGTTCAGGCTCATTTTGGAGCCAATTGTGTTTGACTTACGGCTGGTGCACTCAATGCACCTTTGATATGTATATTGTGTACATCACATGATCAGGTGTGTTACCTCACATGCAATAAACTGATTTCAGTTCTAATTGCAGCATCATCTCAGGCAAGTGGAGGAGGAATGCTTTTTTGTAGTTTTATATAGTGCTTAATTGGCCCAAGAGCATTAGAGCGAGTTACCCAAGCACCAGATTCCATTACACAAGATCAGATTATTTCTTTCTTTATTTTTTTAGTCACGGGGAGATTAAGTGGTTAGCCAGGATACTTGAACTCGAATCTAGTTCCCCAGTTCCAAAGTGAGCAGCTGTGGCCGCCAGGTCACATCTCTTCTGTTGCTGTAGACTGGCAGCAGCTCTTTCCCCAACTTCTTAAGTTAGATCATGCGTTGCAGAACGTGCTTCTGATTTTCAAATAAGGTGCAAACACCGGTTTGTGCACCTTCTGAGGGTGTGCACTGGTGCAAATCAGGGCCATGCACACCTACTGTAATCCAAGGGGAAACATCCTTTACAACGCAACTTTTACCACGCAGTGTCTTTACATCGCAACTTTTACAACGCAAACCATTACAACGCATTGCGCTGGGGGCGCTCTAGGATAGGGAATAGATTTCATTTACTACCCAACACCTTCCCTACTATCCACGGGGACTGGAGTTGGAATAGTAAATTAAACTATTCACTATCCAGCACCCCTCAACACTATGCGTTGTAAAGGCATGCGTTGTAAAACTTGCGATGTAAAAGCATGCATGGTAAAAGCATGCGTTGTAATGTCATACATCCTAATCCAAGCACTTGGCATGCCATTTGTCACCGTGTTTTTTCTTGGATAGATTGAACATACGCGCACTTTTTATCAACTATCATTAGCTAATTTCATTATCCGGTGTAGAAATGAGGCTCATATCCCGTTGCTGCTCAGCTTGGATCCTAGTGGTTGTAGAGCAGTTATATTGAAAGCTTACGAAAAACCCCAGTAGACTAGCTCCGTTTTTCTGCCTTGATTTATTTCCCCGGTCACCAGGTCAAAAAAACTCAATTCTGTTTGCCCGGGACGACTTTCTCCCACTGCTCGTTGAGACAAGCACCAGGGCTTTTAGAAATGTAATGACGACCCCAAGGACCGTCATTGAAAATGCCAATGTACATCATATCACTTAAGTCGATAACATTAGTCTGAGAGTTTTGCCCTCGGGCTCATTTTAAGTGCCAGCCATTTCATGAAAAATATGTCATTTCAAATTAGCGTGATCTTCATTTGCGCACCTGCGAGGGTGAGTGGATGGGTGAACGAACACGTGACTGAGTGGACAGTACTGCGCTGTGTGGACAAATCGGTAGAAGAAAATAATCATCTCGGCTATCACGAGAGCAGAAGGCGACCAATAAGGCTTTCGTTTACTTTTGTGGCAATCCAGGAACTGAGGGTGTCTCTTCTTTCACTTGCAGTGTCAGTCGCAGTCTGAGCAGGCGTTAGGTGGTCCCCGGGCAGTTCCAAGAAGTAGGTGTGAAATGCAGTGCTCATTTCGTAAAGTAAAAAATGGGGTCTAAAATATAATACAGGAACACCTTTTGAGACGAAATTATGGAATGTAATGCAAACGCTATCATAAACCAATTTTGATTGACACTAGTTCTTACCCGTGGCTGTAGCCAAAGCTGTGTTTGTTCCAAACAACTTTTACCACTTTTTTATGGAGAAATAGTTCTAGAGGTGGCAATATGTACAAAAACGTGTGTGCAAAGTGTGCCATTCTTTTGTGCTGGCGATGTTGTTGTGCTGCTCTCTTATTGTACTGCGTTAATGCAACGTGATTTTATTTTGTTGTCCTGCTGTTTTTGTGGTGCATTCCCTTTTGGGTATGTTGTTGTAAAGTGCCCTGTTTTAATTGTGGTGTTGGTTTGCTTTGTGCACGTTGCTGTGTTATTTTAGTTGTTTACTTTAAATAATCAAACATATGCTGCTATATTTTGCAAGCCTTGAAAGTCACGTGGCAAGCAGCAATTTACCACTGTTCAAGATGGCAAAAGAGTGCTTCTCCAGCTCTTCAACCACTTAAGACACCAGTCAGCCCACAACCGTGACTGCCAACAGTGCCCACTCTATGTGATACTTACTGCCCTATATGTTTTCATCTCGATTCTGACAGCTCATGTGTATACAAAGAGCATCACTTCAGCTATACTGCTCAAGGATTGACAAAGCCAATAAGCTTGTTTTTAATAGTGCATGAACATAGAGACACTCTGCTCAGAGGGACATATTCATCTATAAATGCACACATAGTAACAAAACAAGAGGTACTGACTTCAGTGTGCACACCAACACAAAAGCAGACACCGACGCACAAAGACAACACACCTAGAGCTGGCTATACACAGAGATAGCACACATACAGACATCAAGAAGCAGTCATGACACACAAATAAAGGCACACAGGCACACATACAAAACACAGGTAAATAAACTAATTTGGAGGCACGGCATATCGCAGATGGCACCTCCATCCTGTCCTGCGTTCGTGGACAATAGTGTAGCATGTTGACATTTTAAAAGCTAAATTACACGTACTACAGTGTAAAGTGTGTCTGCTAAAAAAAAAAAACACAGTTGACTGCAGATTTTCACGTGGCAGCTATACTCATGCATTAACACACAGGTAAAGGAAATAAAAGACATATATACGACTTGCCTTTATAAAGGTGACACGTTGACTTTAAGGTTTATTTTTATTTAGCATTTCTTTTAAGTCGTCAAATATAGTGTAACGGTTCAACTATCGCTCTGCTGTACATGCTGAACAGAAAAAGGTGCTTCCAGCCCATATATTTTTGAACAATTCCACTCATTTTCGCTCTCCTTCTTTTTTAAAGGAACTGAGCGTATTTTGAAATTTTGAAAAACTTAATTCGAAGAAAATCAAGCTTGTTATATGTATTTTCACTGTGCTAAAATATCTCTGTAGTTGGACTGAGGAATACCTCATAGAGTCTGTCAGAAGTGAACGCTAATCCTTACATGTACATTGCTATTTCCCACTGTTTAGTTTGTAAAATAATCAGTACCGAGGCCCAAAGTTTTGATCAGAGGTCCGGTTCTATGAGTGGTGGGGATGCCGAATACCAAGGCTGTTTAGTCTTGCTTCCACCTCATTCCCCTACCACCAGAATCTCTTTGCCCCTGTATCTCAGTCTTGCTTCTTTTTTTATCCCTGAATTCTCTTTTCATCGTTCTTTTCCCCCTTTTTTGCTCAGTGGTACTCATTTTATTGGCCTCAGAAGGATGAGAGGCTGAGTGGACATGCTAGGATTTGAATCTGTGACCATGAGTTCAAACACAGGCTCCTACCGTGGGTACATTAGTCCACTAAACCACCTACCGGGCAAATCCTTCCTAGGTCAATAAAGTCAGCACCCGTAAACGTAGTAATAATAGCTGTTAATTACCAGCCTCTGGAAATAATATCCGCTCCAAGGGGGATTCTGACAAGGTATTTCCACCACTGATAAAATACTTGATCAAACTCGCCTTGTTCACCAGTATGATAGCAAAGCGGATGAAACTCTGTGGAGTCTTTATATACCTTTCAACCAATTTGGACCCAGTAAACAGAGGCAAGCTGTGGGAGAAATGAAGGACATGAACCTGGGAAGAAATATTTACATTTCATTTCATGAAGCTTTATTCAGTTCAAATGAATGACCATAAAAGCACAAACAAAGTACAGCATGTTAAAAGAATAAAAACTATTATTACATATTTCATAATATCATATCAAATGCAGTTATTTACATTAAAATAGACATATCTAACCAATTGATGAGAAAATTCAGTTAAAAATCATACTTTTCCTAGCGTTGATGCACTTATAAGAATGTTGCAGTATAAAAACAGATATCTGGCGATTCCAAGTTAAAAATTAAAATCATAGCATGTGTAACTGTACGTACTCTGTATTTAACAAACATGGGTTTCAGAAAAGCAATTCGAAAGTATGTGTACAGTTTACATAACAAGAGAAAGTGTACAGTGCTCTGGGTGGATACATCATCACACCTGCAAGGCCCAGTCGGATGTTTCTTAATATTAGGATGGGCTACCAAGTGATGGGCCATTCCGAATCGGAGCCTAGTTAGTACAAATTTGTGAGAATTCCTAGTTACCATGGTTAAATACGAAGGGAAACCTTCCACTGTAATATACCTATTATAAAAAATAACAGTAGACAGAGATCTGGCTGCAATTGCCCGCTTTCTCCCCATGAATGTCAAGAAAGTATTTTTCATTTCAGATTTGGAGATCATAGATGCTGCACCGGGGTTATCTAAAAGATTAAGATTAAAAATGTCTGAAAAACAGGCAACAACATATTTTAACCGGGGAATATTTTGGTATTTGTCCAGGCATAAACAATCCTCAACAATAGATCTATTAAATTGCTTATCATCCTCTAGCCAGATAGACCGCCAAGTCATCAATGGCCTAAGGCATAATAGATCAGCTAGGAAGAAATATTTTAAATGTCATTCTGACCCCTTGTTCTGGGACTGCAAGACTGGTGTGGAAGGGCTTGAATGGTAGACATCTTAAACATCTATTGAGTGGATGAAGGTTGCCTTCTGCAGCCTTCACTATTTTCTCCCAAAATCAATGGCCTACATTAGAATGTGCTGGATGTCTCACAAGACATCCATAAAATCTAATTAATTTAAGTACCCCTTGTGCTGTACTCAGATGATTTGGTGCTGCTTTCTGGCATGCCATAGGCAATGCATGTGCAACCAATTGCTGTAGAGTATTGTTGTACAACTAATGACCTAAAATGAATATCTCAAAATCCAAAGTGAAGGTGTTCGATCAGTTCAGGGACACGTGTCCAACTAAGTTTACTCTGACAATTTTTGGAAAAAGTTGAAGATGTACCTGTGCCTCAGGTTCCAAGTGATGAACACCTTGAGCTGGAAACATCACACCCGAAAAGCTAACAATAGGCGAAGCAACAGGAAAAGTCATTATCTAGTTCACTGGAAATCGTGGACAGGTCCTCTTACTTAAAAGTGGATAATAACCACAGTAGCAGGCACCTGCACTGGACTCCTAAGACAACTACGCAAACTGGCCCCCTTGCTCTCCCCGGCTTCCCTACAAATGATCATCCAAGCCACAATTCTTTCCAGGCTGGACTACTGTAATGCGCTATACCTTGACCTCCCGCAAAAACTCACTAGCAAACTTCAGGTGGTACAAAATGATGCTGCCAGGCTGATCTTTAGACTACCTAGAAGATCCCATGTCTCCCCTCTGCTTAACAAACTTCACTGGCTCCCCATCAGGCAAAGAGCGAAGTTCAAAGGCATTTGCATTGCCCATGAAGCGATATACGACAAAGCCCCAGCATATATAAAGGAACGCCTCAAGATCTACGTTCCAGGGTGCTCACTTCGATCTACAGAGGATTGCAACCTGGCGACTCGCCAATACACCCTGGCTTCGAAAGGCCGAATAACTTTCTCTGTCATACTCCCTAAACTCTGGAATCAGCTGCCAGACCACCTCCGCAAAGAACCTTTGCTCCTCAAATTCAAAAAAAAAAAAAAGGGTTGCATGAAAATAATAGATAAACTCCCTCGTTTTGGTTTTTTGAAAACAAAAAAATAAAAGGAGGAAATAATATGTCCACAGGTTATATAGCCTATATGTCGTGGTGAAGGTGTCCCTTGAAGTCGGGTTGGTGATTGCAACTGGCCCGCTTAATCATGGCCGACGGGTTGCAAACAAGGAAATGACCAATGAGACAGTATGATTTTCGCCATGGCAAGCAAGGATTGCGGAGACCATGTGACTAGGAAAGTCTATCAGCTAGGCGGAATCTCGGCCAATGAGAGACCGCGAAAATTGGAGCGAGCGAGCAGAGCCAATCAGCTAGGCGGAATCGCGGCCAATGAGAGACCGCGAAAACCGGCACTGGGGGAAACAAATAGATTAGCGATGCACTCGTTCGGCGTTCGAGGAATGAGAAGACGCCGAACGAGGATTCTCCACTGGTGAGATTAGCGGATCTGGTAACCTTAGGAGTGAACCTATGCTAACACAGGCAAAGTCGCGTTTAGAATGAGGATAACCCTTGATGTTTGATATTTTATTGCAGTGACCATATTGAAGGGAGATAGGACTTCGCTCACCTTTGGGGGCGTTTCCTCTTTTGCTTGGTTTTCCTCTCGGCTGGTATGAGGGGTTAAACCACATGAAGGGTAATTATAAGATCCTGTAATTGGGAAGCATGATTGTTAGACTGCATTAATGCTATTTTCTACACTTCAGTTAGGTGACCAGGAAGGTAACCCCATATATATATATACTTATGTCTGTTTTTATTACAGCGTTGGCAGCACAGTGCCTCCAGCAGTGGCATTCAAAGTGAGTGGCCCTGAGGAAATTGCCTGATTTATACCACGGCAATGAAACATGTCGGCTGTAAGTGGGATGTGAAGCGATAGGTAGTCTTTACACTCCCCCTTTTTTATGTCTAATGTTTGCAACAACAAAGGGAACATAAGTAAAGTTTAACGCCCTTGTTGCACAGTATCTTATATGTTTAAATGTTTAATGTTTGTTAGTCATTGTTACATATAAGTTGAGTTCACTGCATCACGCACTGTTATTTTGGGTTTGAGACACGTTTCCGTTAAAGCTTGATGGCACCAATGATGATAACAGGGCCATCCTGGTGAGTACCAGCCAGGGGTCCCATTGGTGGTGCGCCCGTGAGGTGCCATCTTGCTCTTCACACATTTTTTTGTCCGTTCAAAGTGTTTTGTGAGGTCTGTGTTGTGTCGTATTGTCCAGATCAGAGCAAGGTTGCTTTTTTATCTAAGCAATAGATAAGAGAGGTCGCGAGTAATCCTAGATTAAGGAACTCCCTGGTTTGATTTATGAGCAACCATTGACGTCTACATATCATTAAGTAGTATTGCCGTGAGAACTAGGACTTGTTTTGTTTGATGACTTACTGAGTGGAGGGCGTCCTAGTTCTGTCTTTCCCTCTAGACTCCCCTTGTGTATGCAGTTCTAGTACGGCGGCTCAGCCGTGAGAGTTTGTTAATAGCAGCCTTATTTTCAAAAACTCCGATCTTTTATTATATGACATATATGGGGTCTGTCGTTTCCTGGTTCACATCCACCCTAACTGTGCAGTCTAACCGTCAAAAAGTCTGAAACTTTAGAATGGACAAAAATTGTATGGCCTTCACGGACGAGCAAATTGCTGCTATCTTGGCTGGCCCATCTCTATTCGAAAACAATCCGCTTAGTGGTAATAACAAAGTAAGAGAAGAATGGGAGAAGTTAAGTAATCTCAAAAAGAAACATATCAGAATTGCCCTACATGGGGCTCTTATGTCTGAATATTATCAGGCAGGAGCTTCACCTGCGAGCCTTATAGTAAGGATTGAGCCTCGTATCTTCGTTGACGATAAAGAGTTCCGACGGGATTGGAGCTTTATCGCTAATAAGTGTACCAGAGACTGGTTAATTCTTATTATCAGCACGGCACAGAGACTGAGCGAAGAAGTGTTAAAGGAAATCGTTGACGTTGAAGAAGCCATTAATCGGGACAGTAGCTTCACTGACGCCAAGGAGCATTTCCAGAAGATCAAAGACGATCTTGACGAATATAAACAATACATGATCACCCAAAAAATCAGGGGGCTACAGCGTAACTTACAACGTTACACACACCAGTGGGCTTTTCCAAATATCAACGACTCATACTACCAATCTGCCCAAGACCAACAACAACAGCAGCAACAGCAATTTGGAGGGGGCAGAAGGGGTAGAGGGGCCAGATCTCAATAGCAACAAAGAACACCTACAAACTGGTCATTTGATAATACGTCCAGTGAGGAGGAACCTGAGCCAGCACAACGTGCTAGCAGAGTGAGATTTAACCAACCTGAGGCCTCTAACCCAAACACTGATTTGAGCGCACTTTTGCGGAATTTTTTAGAGCAGGGTCAAGCGACCAACAAAGGTCCGGGACAACAGCAGCAACAACCGGGCAGAGGGGGAAATCGAGGCAATCGACCAATGCAACAATGGCAAACATTCTCTCCAATGCCAGACATGGAGCAGAGGAAGACGACCAGTATAAACAACATCGTAGTCAATTTATCCAATCACCAGTTAACTGACGATGAAGAAAAAGTGCTCAACAAAGGGCTAGGATTTGTCCCTATGCCCAACCATGATGCCTTCAAATGCCGCACTGAGTTCCATGAGACGATGCGAAAAATAAAGCTTAAGAAGTTTTTTGCAAAACAACCATGTGAGGAAAGCACTGGATACAATACCAACTTAAGAAAGCCTTCCACTTTCTGCCCTTCAAGCGGCACAGTTGGACCAGAGGTCGCTGTTTTCGAGACCAAAGTCCTAGAGGAAATTGGCAGAATTGAAGGAAATATGAAAACGAATGGCTTCAAGAACATGACAAAAGCAGACTGGGAAGCTATGAGATCGCTGCAGAATAATAATAGCATAACAATAAAAAGTGCGGATAAAGGCGGAGCCATTGTCATATTAAATACCACTGATTATGACGCCGAAGTACAGCGCTTACTCAATATGAGAGCTAATTATCAACCTCTAAAGAAAGACCCAACGCCGGAATTGATGAAAACAATAAAATAACTTGTTGGCGGAGCTAAAGAGAAACAGTGGATAAATGTGAAGGAGGCGGAGTTCCTTATAAACACCAATCCTAGGACGCCCGCCTTCTACATCCTTCCGAAGATACATAAGCCGGCCCGGCCCCGCCGGGTCGGCCTATTGTATCCGGAATTCAATCCGTATTGGAACCTTTATTACAGTTCGCCGATTATTTCCTCCGCGAATCTGTGATAACCCAAAAATCCTATGTCAAGGACACTATGGCCATTCTAAATGTCCTGGCAGACATGAATTTTGATCCTGATACGGAATATATTGTAACCATCGATATCGAGTCTCTTTACTCGTGCATCCCTCAAGATGCTGCATTAGTGGCAACAGCGAGGGCGCTAGCCAAACAAGAGTGGTTTTATGATGCCCCCCAGAGCTTTGTCATGCAATGCGTTGAACTGGCGCTGACGCACAATTTCTTCAGTTATAAGAACGATCTGTTCCTTCAAGTAACCGGAACATCAATGGGAGCCACAATGGCTCCCAGCTTGGCCTGTATTTATGTCGGCCAATTTGAGGAGCACATCATCGAAGTTGAGAGTAATCCTTTCAAAGACCATATCCGCCTTTGGAGGCGATATATTGATGATGTGCTCCTCCTGTGGACCGGGGATGAATTGTCCCTCCTTCAGTTTCTGAACTGGCTGAATACACAGGATACAAGCCTCCGTTTCACCTGGAATTACCATCACACCAGTGCAGTTTATCTTGATTTAGATATTGAAGCAGTAGACGGAGGTTTCCGCACGAGCGTTCACCAAAAACCGACTGATAGGAATTCACTACTCTCATATCAGTCATACCACCCGAGAGCACTCAGGGACAACCTCCCTGTAGGACAATTTTTAAGATACAGGCGTAATTGTTCATCTACAGAAATGTATAAAGAACAGGCGGGAGCATTAAGTGAGAAATTGGAGGCCAGAGTTTACCCGCAAAGAGTCATTAAACATGCGCATAAGAGAGCTTTAAACACACCGAGGGCGGCCCTGTTGGAGACGCAAATAAAGGAAAGAAAAGACTGTCTACCAGTGGTCATGACTTTTGACCCCATGGCCACTAAGATTCGCCAATCCATCAGGAAACACTGGTCCTTACTTTCCACGGGAAATTTTAAGATGCCCCCCCGCGCTTTGCCTTCCGCAGAGCTAGTAATTTGAAGGACAAGCTAGTCCATACTAAGACTGTTGTGAGAGCAGAAGCAGAAACGACATCCATTCCAAATGGACATTTCCCCTGTGGAAATTGCTCTGTGTGCCCAATGACAAAAAAAGCCACCACAGTGACATTACAATCAGGCAAGACTTGGACACTGAACCATTTCAGTAATTGCAACACTTCTAATGTTGTGTACAGACTGAGATGTGAATGTGGGTTGGAATATATAGGGCTTACTACACGCAAAATCAAACTCCGGATCCAGGAGCATCTGAGTACAATCAGGATGGGGAAACTGACCACCAAGTTAGTGCAGCACTGCCACCGTAATAAACACACTTTTACGTGGGTGGTATTAGAGAGAGTGATGGGTGACACCCAGACCATTGAGAGACGTCTGATAACCAAGGAAGCACGTTGGATATACCAAGAACAAAGCGAGCAGAGAGGACTAAATGAACTTTTGGAGTGGAACAAGCTACGCTGAGACAAATGACGTGAATGCTCCTTGACCCTGTTGGTTGCTAGATCCTGCCAAAAGCCCCTAAATTGAGATATTATTCATCCAGTATTACTTTGTGTCTAAGTAAAAAATGACGTGAATGCTCCTTGGCACAGTGGGTTGCTAGATTCTCTTAACAGCCCTTATGGGCTAGAAATTAATTTGATCTATTGGGTACTGGGTGATGTCTACGTGTAAAATGAATTAGAGGTTATACATGGTACCTGATATAGCCTATACCAGTGGGACTGACATTTGTCCGTCCTTATACACTGGGCATTGAACATCGGATTTATTGAGCCATAAGATTGGTCTGTGCCACATTACTATATATTATTGGGACCTACATATCTCCTTTTATTTATAGGAGGCATTGATTGGACTAATGTATGATGACTGCACCTTTTGAATGAATGGGGTTTGAGACAAAAACCAATTACAGCATATAGCTTACTCCATAGATCTGATACACATGCCTTTTTCAGTACGGTACTGTTGCATTCGGTAGATGTGAATCACGACGCTAGTGTATACGTTTTTTCTTGATACCCTTCCCTTGCAATACAGAAGCTGTGGATATATTGAAAAAAAAAAAAAAGGGTTGCATGAAAATAATAGATAAACTCCCTCGTTTTGGTTTTTTGAAAATAAAAAAATAAAAGGAGGAAATAATATGTCCACAGGTTATATAGCCTATATGTCGTGGTGAAGGTGTCCCTTGAAGTCGGGTTGGTGATTGCAACCGGCCCGTTTAATCATGGCCGACGGGTTGCAAACAAGGAAATGACCAATGAGACAGTATGATTTTCGCCATGGCAAGCAAGGATTGCGGAGACCATGTGACTAGGAGAGCCTATCAGCTAGGCGGAATCTCGGCCAATGAGAGACCGCGAAAATCGGAGCAAGTGAGCAGAGCCAATCAGCTAGGCGGAATCGCGGCCAATGAGAGACTGCGAAAACCGGCACTGGGGGAAACAAATAGATTAGCGATGCACTCGTTCGGCGTTCGAGGAATGAGAAGACGCCGAACGAGGATTCTCCACTGGTGAGATTAGCGGATCTGGTAACCTTAGGAGTGAACCTATGCTAACACAGGCAAAGTCGCGTTTAGAATGAGGATAACCTTTGATGTTTGATATTTTATTGCAGTGACCATATTGAAGGGAGATAGGACTTCGCTCACCTTTGGGGGCGTTTCCTCTTTTGCTTGGTTTTCCTCTCGGCTGGTATGAGGGGTTAAACCACATGAAGGGTAATTATAAGATCCTGTAATTGGGACAGCATGATTGTTAGACTGCATTAATGCTATTTTCTACACTTCAGTTAGGTGACCAGGAAGGTAACCCCATATATATATATACTTATGTCTGTTTTTATTACAGCGTTGGCAGCACAGTGCCTCCAGCAGTGGCATTCAAAGTGAGTGGCCCTGAGGAAATTGCCTGATTTATACCACGGCAATGAAACATGTCGGCTGTAAGTGGGATGTGAAGCGATAGGTAGTCTTTACACTCCCCCTTTTTTATGTTTTAAGTGTTTACTGTTTGCAACAACAAAGGGAACATAAGTAAAGTTTAACGCCCTTGTTGCACAGTATCTTATATGTTTAAATGTTTAATGTTTGTTAGTCATTGTTACATATAAGTTGAGTTCACTGCATCACGCACTGTTATTTTGGGTTTGAGACACGTTTCCGTTAAAGCTTGATGGCACCAATGATGATAACAGGGCCATCCTGGTGAGTACCAGCCAGGGGTCCCATTGGTGGTGCGCCCGTGAGGTGCCATCTTGCTCTTCACACATTTTTTTGTCCGTTCAAAGTGTTTTGTGAGGTCTGTGTTGTGCCGTATTGTCCAGATCAGAGCGAGGTTGCTTTTTTATCTAAGCAATAGATAAGAGAGGTCGCGAGTAATCCTAGATTAAGGAACTCCCTGGTTTGATTTATGAGCAACGATTGACGTCTACATATCATTAAGTAGTATTGCCGTGAGAACTAGGACTTGTTTTGTTTGATGCCTCAAATTCAGGAAACAACTAAAAACACTATTGTTCAAGGAAGCTGTGACCACCGGCTAAACCTCCCATCACTGTCGGTTTTCCTGATCTCTCCACATTGTTTCAAGCCTCGCCTCCATAGCGCTTAGAGACCTGTTGGTGATTAGCGCAAATACAAATACAAAGGTTTGTATGGCCGTATTCTGGCATATGGCGCCGACATCTACGGACTGGATCCCAACGTGTCCAATATTGGAGGAAGTGAAAGAGCTATAGGGAAGTAGTTGACTATGCTCCTAAAAAGTTTTGCAACCACTGCATTGGAAGGAAAGGTGTGCTGTAAAACAAATAACGTCTGCCACTGACCACTTAATTGAATAAGCTTGGACCGAAAATCCTAATACACGTTCAAACTTATATCTTACACTCAAACAGATCTTCTTACACTGAGGATAGAAACTGTAATGCAAACAAAGTTCTATAAAGCTGACAGCAAAACAATTATTCTAAACAATCAGATAACCAGACTGCTTTCCTGCAGCAAACATAATCAAATATGGAACTGGCAAACCTTTGGCAGCTTGGCCGGTGGGATATTTATTCTGTAGATAACTTTCAACAACGTTATGTGCAGATGCTGGTGAATTCCCAACAAAGAGATTAATTTCAATAGCAAGGTGAAATATGTTGCCAGTGACTAAGAACTTGGTAAATGGAACAATCAGATTTGCACCTGTCATCAAAAATATCCTGAAAGCTTACAACATCTGCCCACTAAAAGAATCGATCAGGGGAAACATAATTGCTCCTTGGTTGAGAAGAACAGCGGCCAGACATACAATTCTGCAATTTTATTTTCCTTTTAAAACCAAGATTATTCTTATCTGTATGATAGGATATTTTCTGGAAATAATCTAGAATTACCTTTAAAATGCCACACGCTCAAGTAATGCAACTTTGTAAACAGCCACATGCTCCAATATGAGATATATGGAACTATAACAGGTGGAGAATGCAATAATTCCCCACATTGGGAAAAATTAACATATCTAAATAGGATTAGACTTTTTTCAGAAAAATAATTCTGTTTCCTGAAGTATGAAAGGCTTGGGTGTACTCTGATTTGGAATTTCACACTACTTATTTAACTTAAATTACTTTTTTATGTTTACACATTTGAATCATGTTTAACATTTGCAACTTTTTTAGTCCTTCTTCAGTCATATTTTATTTTTTGATCTTTGTAATCCCCCATCACAAATTTAAATGGTGCTTAACATTTGTAAAATGTTTATTTGTGTTCTATCTTTCTATATGGTTCGTGATTTATTTCTCTGTTCTTGTCTTAATCTAATAAAATGTTAATGTGAAAATGTTTTTAGTCCTTTCTATTTTTAGGCGAAATACTAAAAGACTATTACAAAAGCTAATAAATACTATATCAGAGCTTCTTTGTAAATCCTGGCACGGCTAATTCAGCATTTCATCTTTCCAATGTCAGTAAAGGGAGCATCATTAAACTTGATAATAATGACCAGCATTATTTACTTTTCTCGCAACCACAGAGGTACTATATAAAATAATGCATTGTTATTAGAGTTATTCAACAATAATATCTTAACAGAGACTAGAACTAAGCAGACCCTGGCAAAAGAGTTAATGACAAGTTATTGTGCAACTAATCATGTTTTTGTCTAGTCTGTTTCGTTTAAAAGTATTTTCAAACTATTCGCACAAGGCCTTTCACAAAAGTAAGCAATGGTGCAGATTGATAAAGCATAATACTAATAGATATATTTGACATTTATAAATATTTTGAAATATTTAATACAACTGATTTATTAATATTAAGATTGTAATCAGAGACTTGAGAATATGTTTGTAATGCAGTAAAGAAAGCCGGGAAAGAAGACTCTGGGGATGATATATACAATAAAATACCATCAGCGTAAACTGTAAATTTAATGTGTTGATTTTGAATTTGGAATCCAGTAAAGGAAGGGGAGAATTTAAGTTGAAATAGAAAAGGGTCAGCAGCTAAAATAAAAAAAAAGAAAAGGTGATAACGTACAACCCCGTAAAGTGCCTTGTTTTAATGGGAAACAAGAGGATTGAACGCCATTGATGTGGATAGAGGGGTTAGAGGCAGAGTACAATAAAAACACTAGATCAATATATTTCGAAACAAATCCAAGGCGTTGTAATGTTTTTGTAAAAATCTCCAATTAACCCTATTGAATACATTTTCAGCATCCAAAGATAAGGCTGCCAAAGAGTGCTTCAGTGTAGAAGCTTTATTTATAATACTAAGAAAAATACAAGAATTATCAGAAATATTGCGTCCTTTAAGGCACCTGGATACCTAGCTTGCCACTTGCCTGTGCCCTCCAGTTCCTGCGTGTTCCAGACTGATCAACTAACTCTGCAGCTGCCCTGGTTTTCTCGCTGGGGTTTTCCCCAACAGGGTTTTCCCACTCACTGTTCTTCCTGCCAACAGAAGCACCATCCACCCCAGAACCTACTTAATACAGGCTGCAGCATGACCGCGCAGAGGGCACAAACGTCGTTAGTGAGCCTCTGCACCCGTCCGTGCCTGGACTGCACCAAGTGCCAAGACCCCTGGCAATCCCACCCCACCCCCCCCCCCGAAGTTTCACCATCACCAAGCTCTACATCCTCAACCCCGTATGCTGCTACAGATACTGCCACCTTGCTGACCTACACTCCACGGTAGGATCTTTCACCTGCACCCACTGCCACTTCACCTGCCACTGCACACACACCAGCCCACCATAAGCTCCACCCCTACCACACCACAGACACAAAAAAATTGCATGTGCCCATCTCAACACACGCTCACTATGCAAGCATTCCACTGAATTATTGGACCTCACCTCAACCCTCGCACCTGACATTGTCTTCCTCACTGAGACCTAGCTCAAACCTGCACACATCCCAGACATTACCACAGCAATCCCCAAAAGATATAAAATCACTCACCAGGACCACACCTACAGCCATCCTCCACAAAGAGACTATACAGTGTACCACCGACAATACTAGCACGCTCATGGAACTTTTCAAGTTCAAGCTCCACATAGACGACAAGACAACCATAAGAGGCACCCTTGCATACCGACCCCCGGGCCCACGCACCAGCTTCTGCAACACCATTGCAGACTTCATAGAGCCCCTAGCCTTAAACTCCTAGGACTACATCTTCCTCACGGACCTACATTTCCACATCAATGACCCAAATGACACAAACACTGCACACATCCTCGACAGTTTGAACTGCCTCAGAGTGACCCAGATCATCCACTATCCTACACACACCACAGGACACAGGACACAGGCTGGACCCAATTGTCATTCCAGCAACTGCATGAAATACAGCCATGTCACAGAAGTCACATGGACCATCACTCTTTTTGTCCATTTCAGCATCTCCAGCACCCACACCACTACCCCCAAGATGAACAACGCCCCCCACCAGAGGTGGAACAAAATCTTAGAGACCAACTGGGATAACGCCCTGAACATTTCCAACCCTGTAACCACCACCAACCTCGAACAAGGAGTGAAAACTGTTAACGCCTGGACAACCAACTGAATAATCAGCATTGTCCCCATCAAGAGCAACATCCAAAGAAAATCCTCCAAAAATTCCAGCTGGTACACCCAGAACACAGAACAGCAAAACAAGACAGCAAACAGTTGGTAGAGGAGATGGTGCACCAGCAAGGACAGCTCAGACAGGGCATACTTCTGAACGCAAGGAGATCACCTGTGGTGTCCCCCAAGGCTCAACCTTCAGCTCCAGGCTCTTCAACCCATATATGACCCTGCTGGCCAACATCGTTAGATCTCACAGTCTCAATATAATTTCCTACACAGAAGACATCCAACTGAAATGAAAGAAATTAAATTAAATTTAGATTTGTAACACGCACTAATACCCAACGGTGTCAACACACTACGGCTCGGCAGAATTAGCTAACCAGAAGGGGATGCTGGATTGGTGCGTTCGGGTTAGTTATTGAACAGCCTGGTTTTTAAGAGCTTGCGGAACGCCAAAAGGTTGCTTTCCTTCTTGAGTGCGAGAGGGAGTGAGTTCCACAATCCAGCTGCCCCACAACGAAACGTCTCCCCCCCATGAGGTAGTTTTGGCCCTAGGGATCACCAGATTAGAGAAGGCCGCTGAGCGGAGCTGCCTCTCTTGGACATACCATTTGAAACTGTGTGTAAAGTAATTGGGGGCAAGTCCTTGTAGCGCTTTAAAGGCGATGCAGAGGGCCTTAAATTTGATTAGTCTTTTAACTGGCAGCCAGGGCAAAATTGGGAGGGCATGAGCCACTGATTGATGTTTCGGGATGGCAAGCAGCAGACGAGCTGCTGCATTGTGGAGGACCTGCATTTTGTTGAGGAATCGTGATTGTATATTGAGAAACAGCCTGATGCAGTAATCAAATTTTGACAGGATAAGTGCTACAACAACAGCTTTCTGAAGCTCTAATAGAATAAAAGGTAATAATTTCCCGAGAATTTTGATCATGAAAAAACAAGAGGTGGTGATGGCATTAATTTGCCCCTCGAAGGATAGCTTGGTGTCAAAGTAGACTCCTATGTTTTTAACCTTTGTCACTGGAATCGGGATTTCTACCAGTTCCTGCGGCCAACAACTTGGTGTCCAGAAGGAGGTATTGCGTCCAAAGAGAAGCACCTCAGTTTTTCTTGTGTTTAGCTTCAGGCAGTTTTGGGACATCCAGTGTCCAACTTCACACATACAGTAGTGAAATCTCGATGCGGTGTTCGTCGGGTCCTTTGCAAAGGATGCCACAATTTAGTTGTCGTTGGCATATGACACCATCTTAAAACCAAAGGACTTTATAAGTGAGCAGAGGGGGGTAACATCCTCTCACTCACCGAGGACCCCACCACCACCAGAACCAACTTCCACAGATACATGACAATCATCGCCGAGTGGATGAAGAAAAACTGCCTGCAGCTGAACTCAGAGTGAGAAGATGTGGCCTAATGGCTAGAGCAGTCAACCTCGAAGCTGGGGAACAGGGTTTGAGTATCCCCAGGGACCTTCAACATCCTGTCACTCTGGGCAAATCACTTAATCTCCCCATGGCTAACACAAATGAGTGTGTCCGTCTGTAACGTAACTGGAGCTCTTGTAAAGCACTCTGATACCTTCGGGTTCAGTTTGTGATATATAAAACTGCCAAAAAAGAAAAAGACAAGATGGAAGTACTGATCTTTTGCAACAGCACCAACACATGGAATGATTCCCGGTGGCCATCCGACCTACAACCTGCACCAACTCCCTCCAACCACGCCAGAAACCTCGGAATCATTGAAATCTCACCATGAAATCCCAGATCAACAGCATCTCCTCTGCCTTCTTCCTCACTCTGCGCATGCTATGTAAGATCTTCAAGTGACTGCCCCTACACACAAGACACACTGTACCACAAGCCCTCTTCACCAGCTGACTGGACTATGGCAATGCTCTCTATGCAGGAATCACCCCACACCTTCTACAGAGACTTCAGACCATGCAGAACGCAGCAGCCGGACTCATTATCAGCCTTCCCCAACAAATCCATATCACACCCCACCTAAGTAAACTCCACTGGCTCCCTGTACAGAAGAGATGCCAATTCAAGCTGCTGACCCACGGAAAGAAGACTCTACACAATCAAGGGCCCATTGAGCATGCCTGAATGTCCATCAACCATTGAGAAGACTACGCTCCAAATCCCTTTCACTTGCCCATTCTCCCCGCAACTATCGAAGCAGAAGTGGGGGAATCTCCTTCTCCCTCATCGCAGCAAAGACCTGGGACAGCCTCCCCACGCACCTCCAGACCATCACATCTCTTCCAGAATTCTGAATTCCCTCAAAACCTGGCTGTTAGAATAAGCCTCTGAGGCCTGCAAGAGCCTGTATAACCTATCGCAGGGGTCTTCAAACTGGGGGCGGCCCCCCTCTGGGGCTTCAAGTGATTCCAGGAGGGGCACCTAACTCTGGCCAAAAGAAGAATTATGCTGATAACAGTCTTTTGTTTTCAGCAGGAAAAAATGAGCGGCAGTAAGCTGCCTTATAATGGGCCATCAATAACAATTGTTGTCATTTATATTCTGGATGGGAGAAGGTGTCAAAAGGAAAGGGACTCCAAATATTCTTCAGAACCCCCACCCCCTATTCTAATAATCACACTGTGGATACCTTTACACATTTGAAAAGATGGTATGTTTGGGAATTATGTATTTTATTGCATTTGTAAAATGGTAACATAACTTAACTGTAATGTTTAAATAAGTCTATACATATTTAAACATTGCCAGTTTAATAGAATAATTGAGAGGGGGCTGATGATTTTTTTTCCCTACTGGGGGGCACTGCTTTAAAAAGTTTGAAGACGACTGTCCCATCGGGTGATGAGTCACACTTTATAAATCCTGATAAATAAACCCAGATTGATTACCAAAACCCATTTGTTCAATGCCAATAAGATCAGGTAGGAATTTTCCAAGCCGGGGAGCAAGGTTTTTAACAAAGATCTTGCAATCTATGTTTCTGCAAGGTATTGGCCTATAATTCTGGCACAACGTGGGATTTTTTCCTTTTTTTGGGATGAGGCAAATCATGGCCTCCATAAAGGATCCTTGAGAGGAATTCTAACAGGAAAATTATTTTAAAAGTTTATATTAAATAGAAACTAATAAACTTGATAACTGTAGATAAAATTCTACTGTGGCACCATCAGGACCAGGTGATTTACAAGTAGGAAGTCTATTTGTGCGGCTAAAAGTTCCTGGTGTGTTAAAGGCTATTTTAAGGAAGGGAAATCTATGGGATGAGGAAGCTCCTTATTTAAGGACAAAAAGTAGTCACTCAATAAAGTGCCTCATGGAGTGGTATCCAGAGAATGTATGTTAGTATGATATTGAACAAAACAATTTAAAATCTCTGTGTCTTTATATGCTTGAGAGCCTTGTGAAGTAAGAATAGACTTAACACTTGTTTTTCTTTTTTATTTCAGGTAATTAGCCAAGAGTGTACCAGATCTGTGGTGGTCCACCAACATCCTAATGAGGCCCTTAGTGTGGAATTAGGCCAATGATGTTGATGATGCTGTCAGGTCCTCTTTAAGATAGCTGTTTGAGATTCCATATGTCTTAAGCAGGGGTTCAAGAGTGGCATGGGAGGTTGGGGAGGGTGGGTCACGTGTCCACTAGAGTGCGACAACATGGCATCCCTGGAGGGTGGTTTCTGCAATGAAAAGGCTGTGGGAAATGGAAATCACAATCCCTTCAGCAGTGCCTATGCAGGCACCACCTTCAATGTAGGTATTACTGTCCAACCACTGCCCCAATGGGCTACTTGTGCCTGTCGGAGTCAGCGGTCTTCATCCCGCCTGCTGCGATCCAATCACTGGTGTCTTAATGTGGCAGTTAAACCATTTCTCTGGATGTCAGGAGGACCACCACTGACAGCCTGTCAGTGGCAGTCCGTCGACATCCTAATGAGGCCCGTAGTGTGGAATTAGGCCAATAATGTTGTTGATGTTGTCAGGTCATGTTTGAGATAGGTGTTCAAGATTCCACATGCCTTAAGCAGGGGTTCAAGAGTGGCATGGAAGGTTTTGGAGGGTGGGTTACGCTTCCACATGGCACCCCTGGAGGGTGGTTGCTGCAATGAGAGGGGTAATGTGGGCAATTCTCCTCCTGCAGAGGTTGGAGGTCTTTTGGGGTGGGGGAGACACTGGGTGAGTTCAAGCTTGGGGGACCCATGAGTAGTGGGGAGAACGTATAGCAAAATTTAGCAGAATCATATTAGAACTTGCTTTTTTTCTGCAACAGATTACATGGGATATATAACTAATGAGTCTTAAAGTTAGATTTATTTCATGCAATGTCAATGGTGTGTCAAATAAGTGGAAGTATGGGGGGCTAATTAGATAGTTGACCTCTTTTTCCCTGGAGGTCTTGTTTCTACAGGAGAATCATCCTAAAAGCAGTGACCGAAACTTTATATTAATAAGTATTACACAAAGGTTTATTTTGCCTTAGCTGGGTTGACTGCAAGAGGAGTCGCAGTGTGCCTCGCTAGAAGATTGGGCTGGTTGGTCTCTCAAGTCATTAGAGATCCTCAGGGAAGGTGAATCTGGCTGAACGTCCACCTGTATGGGAACTGTTTAAATTTGGTCAACTCCTACGCTGTAGTATTTGATGATCCAGATTCAACAAACCATATTTACAATGTTGCTATGGGAGCGGTGGGTTCAATAATTTTAGGCGGTAATTTTAATTTCATTTAGGATTTAGTATGGCATATATGTAATAAATGGTAAAATCAATTAAAACCCCAAAATAAAAAAGAGGTTTATGTGTTAAAGCAAGATTTTCAACTAATAGATCAGTGGCGTAGAGATAATGTGGGCATGCCACAGTACAGTTGCTTCTCACACCACTTTCGTACAGCACCCTGTATTGGTTATTTCTTCATTTACCATCCACTTAAAGGGTAAAGCTCAGATTTCTCGGCAGACTCATTTTCTGATCACTCTTTGGTTACCCTTACAGTAGAATTGGATACAATAAGAGGGAAAAGGTCTCGGTGTCAGCTGGATCGCAACCTTTTTACTAACCAAGATTGGTTAACAGAGATAAAAATATTCCTTTGAGATTTGTTTTGTCAGAACAGGTGTACGGCATCACTGTTTTCAATCTGAGGAGTCTTTAATGCTACTATTCAGGAGCAGATTATTGCTAACATGTCTCAACAGTCTAAAACTTGTGAGAAGTGGATAGCATAGCTTGAATTGGCAGTACATATAGCCTTGAGGAAAGAAGCAGCTTGCAGAGTAAACAACCTCTCATAGAGACTCTATTGGGTAAAGCCAAAGATGACTTGAGAGAGTTCTTTATTTTGGAGGAATAAATATCCCAAGGGCTTTTCAACCACAGGTATTAGTAGAGCCAGATGATTGGAAAACTTCTTGCATGGTCAACACAGGTTAAGCGGGATGCCACGCTTGTTAGTGAGCTACAGAAGTCAAATACTGGGGAGGTGTCCCAAGTGTTTCTGCAGCATTATAAGATCATTTATGAAAGTAAATATATGATTCCGCTGGACAGTATATTCCAATATTTTCAGTCTATCAGGCTGCAGCAGCTGGAGAATTTCCAGGTAGAGTGAATGGTCTCTAGTATAACATCACTAGAGATTAATTAAGCTCTTCCCACAATGCTAGTGGGAAGGCTTGTGGCAATAACAGTTTTCTGGCAGAGATTTTTAAAGCATTCACAAGCGAGCTATACCCTCTTTGATAGAGTTGTTTAACTTTGTTAGGTAAGGTAGCAAGGATCCCCCTTCTTTCAAGAAGTCTACTGTTGTTATTTTTTTTTAAAGGGCAACAACAAAAGAAATGTTAATTCCTATTCGACCAATTAGGTAGTTGAATGGGGATTATAAACGTTTAATGACAGGATGGGCTATTCGCATCATTCCAGCAGCCCATGATGTAATACTTAGTGATCAGACAGGGTTTGTGGCTGGCCGGATGATGTCAGCAAATACGGGGTTTTTAAATCACACACTGGATTACTCTGTAGTTAACCAGACTCCTGCTGTTGTACTAATGGTTGATGCAGAAAAGTATTTGATTTGGTCAACTGGGATGTGCTTTTCTACAGCTTGGTAAGGTTTGGTTTTCCTGCCAAAATTATCACAATGCTCCAGAAGCTGTATCAAGAGGCAAAAGCAAAGGTTTTTGAAAATTCTTATCTTGCAGGGGTAGTTGATATAAACAAGGGAACCTGTCAGTGGTATCCTCTGTCTCCAAATTTATTCACCTTTTTTTATAAAGTATCTGGCAGTCTGTATGCGCGAGAATGAAGGGATTGAGCAATATTTTATCATCATGATATGCTTTTTATTATCTTGCAATTAATCTTTGATTCTGCTCAATAAAAATATATTTTTTTAAAAGGTAGAGAATGGAAAGAGGGAGGGCGGATGATATCCTGAACTTGAATTACAAAAAGAAAAGGTGACCATGAACAAAGTCACATAGTGAATCATCACAAATATCGTAACATACACCCACAAAGGCGCAGGGGAGTTGTGACACCTAAAAGAAGACATGCAAATTTATGTGTATATACTTCGATGACAACGTTGAAGCAGCAAGAGGGAAAGAAAATACTAATGAAACCTATAGTAACAAAGGTATAGTGACCACAAAGAAGGATTAACTGTCACTTACCTACACAAAAAAAATAATGCATCAAAAGGGAAACGGATGACACAAAGAATTTGAATCCACCGAACATGGGGACTTAACAACATATCATGTATAAAATCAAGGAAATGCAGAGATGAATCTGTCATAGAAGAAATATGTGAAATTACTGTAAACATTTGAGAGAGAAATGACAAGGAGATATAAACAAATACATCATAAAGTTCAACAATATAAGAGTACAATCAACCAATGGTGTGAGCCCAAGATCTTTTGCTGCATTTGCGCAGGTCGCGCTGCCAGTGCGCTGCACTTTTAAACCTTACCTTTATTGTATTTTGGTTCGTTTTTTGGTTCTACTTTTAATTTACATTATCCCTTGCTTTTAACTCACCGCGTTCGTGTGGGCTCAAGTCCTCTCACTTGCACATAATTTGTGGAACGATCACCGCTATTTGGCGGGTCCGGGTCCCTGGGTGGATTTCAGTGGGCGCCATTTTAGGTTGGGTGAGTACTACTTCCTGTGGGCGCCATCTTGGAGCGTCCCCACGCTCGAGCTGACTTTTGAGACGCCTATTTAAGGCGGACTCGAGCGCTTCCTGCTGTGATCTCTTGCTGCATTTGCGCAGGTCGCGCTGCCAGTGCGCTGCACTTTTAAACCTTACCTTTATTGTATTTTGGTTCGTTTTTTGGTTCTACTTTTAATTTACATTATCCCTTGCTTTTAACTCATCACGTTCGTGTGGGCTCAAGTCCTCTCACTTGCACATAATTTGTGGAACGATCACCGCTATTTGGCGGGTCCGGGTCCCTGGGTGGATTTCAGTGGGCGCCATTTTAGGTTGGGTGAGTACTACTTCCTGTGGGCGCCATCTTGGAGCGTCCCCACGCTCGATCTGACTTTTGAGACGCCTATTTAAGGCGGACTCGAGCGCTTCCTGCTGTGATCTTTTGCTGCATTTGCGCAGGTCGCGCTGCCAGTGCGCTGCACTTTTAAACCTTACCTTTATTGTATTTTGGTTCGTTTTTTGGTTCTACTTTTAATTTACATTATCCCTTGCTTTTAACTCACCGCGTTCGTGTGGGCTCAAGTCCTCTCACTTGCACATAATTTGTGGAACGATCACCGCTATTTGGCGGGTCCGGGTCCCTGGGTGGATTTCAGTGGGCGCCATTTTAGGTTGGGTGAGTACTACTTCCTGTGGGCGCCATCTTGGAGCGTCCCCACGCTCGAGCTGACTTTTGAGACGCCTATTTAAAGTCGTCCTCTCCCGCGCAGCGGGAACGCGCAGGGGGGCGCCGTCGCTTAGCCGGAGTCGTGCCAGAGTCCTGCCCGTCTGCGCTCGTCCGCGTCGAGGTAGCAGGTGCGGGCACAGGACTCTGGCTTCCTGCTCTCATTGCACCATGGACTCCATCGCGCCGATCAGGTATAATCGCACCGATCTCTTTTCCGTCAGGGACGGCCTTTCGGCTTGTACACATGATCTGGTGTCTCCTCTCTCGGGGCCTTATGTTTGTCCTTGTGGCAGTTTCTCTCTTGATTCCCCCATCAGGGTACGCTCTATGGAAAGACCTACCCTAGGTACTCGTATTGACTACTCTGAGCGAGCACTTAGTATATGGAGCCTCAATGTGAGATCACTGGTCAAGCACCATCAGTCCCTTCGTGATATGATTGACAAGGACTCACCTGACCTCATTTTTCTCACTGAGACCTGGTTACAGGACGCCGACTCTGCCATAATAAATCTGGCTTTTCCTTCCACCTATACGGTATTTACTCTGAACCGTACTTCTAGGGGAGGAGGCATAGCCATGGCGACAAAATCTTACTTTCCGGCGGATTGGAAAGTTCTTGATCTGCCGATGTGCGAGAGCGCCTCTTTCAAGGTCACTGTCAGCCATCAGTTCACTTTTAGTGGCCTGCTTATCTATCGCCCTCCAGGGAATGACACGGTCTTCAAGGCCGCTCTCGTTGACATGGTTAATTCGTTAGCTCCTAGATGTGCTAACTTTAACATCGTTGGCGATCTGAATATACATCTTGATCAGACGTCCTCTTTACCTATCAGCTCTTTGATAGTGGACCTTGAAGCCATGCAACTTAACCAACTAGTCACCGCCCCCACCCATATAGGAGGTCACATCCTCGACCCCTTTTTTACCACCTTGGATCGGGCCAGGGCATCCGACCCGATGGCGGTTGGCTGGACTGATCATTTGTTGGTTAAAGTGTCATGTCCCTTGGATGATCAACAATTTAAACCTGTGGACAGACTGACCCTTAAAAGAAATTGGCGTAAGCTCAAAATGGAGGAATTCTTTAAAATCTTGGAGACACAGCCCTTGGGCAACCTGTCGAATGTGGAACAGGGATATGAACAGTTCTGTAACTGGGTCCGTACTGCTCTTGACTCTCTTATACCAATGCGTTGGTCGAAATGTCATGCTAAAACTCGCAGCCCATGGTATAATGAGACCCTTGCCGAGCTTAAGAGAACTTGCCGGCAAGCTGAGAGGACGTGGAGGAAATCCTTCGACCCCACAGTAAAATCATTGTACTTCACCCAGCTTAAAATCTATCACAGAGCTATCTGTCAAGCCCGGGCGGCATATTATGCCTCAGAGTTTTCTAACAGCCCTAACCCATCTAAATTAATATTCAAGGTGCTCAAAGATATGATGGGTAAACGGGCCACCTCGCTAGAAATCTGCACGGACTCCCACTGTGAAAGCTTGGCATCCTTTTTCGTGGAGAAGGTGCAGGTAATCTACCGAGGGTTCATGCCATCTGTGCCCGGTGACGAGCCCAAGGCTGTAAGAGCTCTGGACTGTGAACTTTTGTCTTCCCTACCTGCGTTGTCGGCTGAGGCGTTTAATACTCTGAGCCTCAAAATTAAATCTGGTTCTCCTCTAGACCCTCTGAAGCCAGAGCTTATTACTCTTCTCCCGCCCCTATGCCGTGAGCCTATATTGGACCTGATCAATCTCTCACTAGCTGAGGGCGTGGTTCCTGCCTCCTGGAAGCAAGCAGTGGTCAGCCCCATTTTGAAGAAGCCTAGTCTCGACCCTCTGTTACCTGAGAATTACCGCCCCATCTCCCTCCTGCCCTGGACCGCCAAGGTCACTGAGGCACACGTGAATTCCATCTTGTCTGCTCACCTCTCTCGCAATAATATTCTTGACGAGAGCCAGAATGGTTTTCGCGCACAACACAGCACCGAAACTGCGCTGCTCTTTATGAGCGAACATCTGCGTTCGGTGCTGGATGCGGGGCAGACAGCGGCGCTCATCTTGTTAGACCTGAGCGCCGCATTTGACACGGTGTCTCATGACATTTTGTTGCGGAGGCTGGAGGAAGTGGGACTTGAGGGGAAAGCTCTTCAATGGTTCCGCTCTTTCCTCTCGGACCGGTTTTTTAAAGTAGCTATCCCACCTGGTCAGTCCTCTTTCCACCCTTTGGGACTAGGAGTACCTCAGGGATCTGCGTTGAGCCCCACTTTGTTCAACTTGTATGTGAAACCGCTGGCTGCTGTCGTCAGACAAAGTGGCTTAACCATGACATCGTATGCCGACGACACGCAGCTGGCGGTGACACTCAGTGGGGACCCTGAGGTGACTGCCCCCAGGTTTCGCGCAGGGCTTTTAGTCGTGGCGAATTGGATGCGTATTAACTGTTTAC
Source organism: Lissotriton vulgaris (assembly GCF_964263255.1). Taxonomy (NCBI): domain Eukaryota; kingdom Metazoa; phylum Chordata; class Amphibia; order Caudata; family Salamandridae; genus Lissotriton; species Lissotriton vulgaris. The sequence goes on along the minus strand of NC_141696.1, from coordinate 975,327,673 downwards.
AGTTAAACGCTAAGAAAACCGAAGTCCTGATCTTAGGAAAGCAAGCTGAATTGTGGGGTGACCAATGGTGGCCTCCTGAATTGGGGGTGACTCCCATCCCAGTTGCCGAAGTGAAGAACCTGGGGGTCTGGCTTGATTCCAATCTCTCTTTTACCAGCCATACTAAGAAGATCGCAGCTACCTGCTATGGTATTCTGCGAGGACTGAGACCAGTCCTCAAATTCTTCGACCCCCCTACTCGGCTACTGGTGGTCCAAGCCTCTATTCTCTCTCGGCTAGACTACGGGAGTGCTCTGCTGCTTGGTGTTAATCAGGCCGAGGCCACCAGACTGCAGAGGGTGCAGAATGCCGCTGCGCGGGCCATTGTGGGCCTCCCGAGACGGTGCTCTGTATCTGCAGTTCTGACCTCCCTTCACTGGCTGCCGGTCAGACAGAGAATCAAATTAAAGGGACTCTGTCTGACATTCAAGATCCTGACATTTTCGTCACCTCCTGCCCTGACGGGTCTTGTTTCCCCGTATGTCCCCAGGCGGTCTCTCAGGTCGGAATCTCTTCATCTAGCAAGCACGCCTAGATTCAGACTGAGTAGGATGGGAGGTCGTTCATTTCGTGTCATGGCGGCTGGATTATGGAACTCCCTTCCTGTCCATATCCGTGCCCTTAACAGCCTGACTCTCTTTAGACGTGCGATCAAAACCCATTTGTTCACCTCTGTTGACTGATCTCCTCTCTTTTCAGCGGCGATTTGTTGTGTTGTGGTACTTGATCAGGCGCCAGGACGCCCCTTCGCTGGGGCAGCTGTGCGCCGAATAAAAGTTATTAACATAACATAACATAACATAACATATCTTCTCTGTGATGACATTGTAGGAATTCAATTAAAACAGCAGGGTCAGTGTATGTGGTGGTCTTTTCTCTGTAGGTAAACTTGAAGAAACAAGGATGCACCAACCCATATCTGTCAATCATGGCCCAAAGTTGAAGTCCTAAAGTGAGGAATTGTTTACAGCTGTTAGCAGTTGAGTTGGAGACATCCTGAGATGTAAATACAGTATTACATGACAACTTAAGAGATTTCTGTAGTTTGCAGCTTTGATAATCCCCATCAGGTTAGTATATTGCAGGAAAAGCCTAATAATACCTCCAGTTATCTTTAGAGGTTGATTGGAGCTTTGGACTAAGACGGAAAGCCATCTGTATACTGAATTAGATTTTGAGATTGCATTGAACAATCTTTGGCAGTGTGTATTGAAGAAAAGCAATCATGTCTGTGCCCTCCATTCCCTCTGGAATGCCACACAACCAAATAGTATTTCTCCAATTTCTATTCTTCTGGTCTTCAGTGACTTTTTTAAGCATTTCAGTGTCCTTAGTAATTTGTGAAACATTAGGCACTGAATCATTCACATCACTGAGGCATTGCTCCATGGTAGATATCCTTTCATCCAGCATAGACCACCGCTCGTCCAATCTTTGCAGAAAGCACTAGTCTCAATAAAAAATGATCGCAGGGTCTTTACCTCATCCATGAGGTCATCTAATGTCAATGCTAAAGGATATTTGGAAGGAGACTCTGCACCTTTTTTTTTGCGTCTTAACAGAGCCCAAAAAGTTTATCTTTTTAGCAATAGGACCAGTGACCTGAGAAGGAGTTCTAATATACTGACTGTCTGTTGAAGGATAATCCTTGTCCTTCATCGTGTTGGCTTGAGACTTGATGAGAAAATGAAAGTGTAATATCATAGTACATGGAGTTAACAAGAACTTCTCAAGTGATAACATGCATGTTCCATGGCAATATTCATGAATTTTCAATGCAAATGTGATGGTGTTTACAATAAAATGTATCTCTGCTTTATTGAAAAAAAAACAAATGTGATAAAATCTATGTGCAGTCAAAAGAATAAGCAATTGATATAGGTAATATCTGTGAGCTAGAACGTAACCAAATTGCGCCTCTCTAATTGATGCAATAACAATTGGGGGCCCGAAGTTACTTGAGAGCTCTAAATATTCTGTTTTGCTGCCCAAACCACTGAATATATCTCCAATATATGCTATTTGTGAATGTGAACAATGTGACAAAATTATTTGGGTCCATCATAAACAGATAGTGAGTTATGCTGAAAACTAATTGCTCTTCGGGAGAGAAGACAAAATGGCGGGCAGAACTTCTTGAGGGCTCAAATAATTGATTTCATCAGAGAAAATACTGGAGAAATCCCCTATCCTTGTTATTCTGGAAGGAGAACGAAGTGTCAAAATAATTTTGGGTCCACCATGAACAATTATACAGTGCTAAGGGAAATGAGTCTCCCTTCACGAAAAAACAAAATAGCAGCCAGAGTTTCCCTTGAACGTGCAAGCACCTAAAACTAATAATATCTTTAGAGAAAAGGCATATTCAGAGGGCCAGGATGAGTCGCTATTGAAACTGGAAAGATAATTTCCTGGGAACCTCCATTGTGTTCCACTTTGTCAATTTTTTCCATCAGGGAGCCAGCGATGCTGCAAAGGTTCACCGGGACATCGCCATCTTCATTAGTGTCAAGACCACACAACTCATACTGTTTTGTTTTGACCCTATTAAAATCTTTGTTTCCATCACACTTCAGAATTACAAAAAAAAGGTTTCATGTTTGCTTCCCTAACTGCTGAACGTGTACAGTTAATTTACAGATATTTACATTTTGATGTGTGTTACAAAAAAATTACATCCTACAGCCTTTCCTTTCACTCTCATGTACCCCAGCAAGAATGTCACATAATTCACTTTACTTTACTTTTTCTGACTACAAAGTGAGAGGCGTTTTTAAACAGCAATCCCCATGTTAAAAAAGGGACAATTTGTCTGGAGACATAGGGGCACATTAGGATGGCGGGCGGCCAGTCGTACAAAGGGACTGCCCGCCAAAAGGGGGGGCGGGGGGCACGTGGCTGTGTTTAGGATGCATCCACCACAGTGGCGGGCACATCCAGCATTCCTGATATTGTGGCGGGCGGTGCACTCAGCACCGCCCGCCACAATGCCAGGAAGGCATGTTGTGCACTTCCATGCACAACATGGCAGGCACTGCGAGGTGCCTGCCATGTTGTGCATGGAAGTGCAGGGGGGTACGCCCCCATGTGTACCTCCACCCCCCCTGGGGGCCCTCAAAAGGCCCCCCAAGCAGACTCTGCATGCCTTTCCGAAAGGCATTTCAAACCCCACATCATATTTTGGCTGGCAGTGTATTTCAGACACTGCCACCATATTAAAACCTTTTCCGCCTAGTCAACTTCTCGACTGGGTGGAAAAGTGGCGGATGGTCTTTCTGTCCGCTGCGGACCCCCCGCCATGGTAATATGGCGGGGTCTTTAATGGGAGGCACCGGCCCGGCGGGGATGATCCGCCAGCCATCCTAATGGGGCCCTTAGCCTCACATTGGACCTCTGTCTTTTAAGATCAGCAAATGAACCAAGGTTAATAAAAAATGTAACGGCATCTTTATTTATTGCTTAGAATTTCGTGTCCCACGAAAAATCGGCTTGTGACCCACAGTTTAAGAAACACTGTCACACAAATATCAATGTGCTTCTATAACCCAACTCAACCCAACTTGAACATTATAGACTATTTGCTAGGGGTGGGTGGCCAGCTATGCTTCGTGCACGGAGTGTGCGTAGTGCCGCCTACTCCGCATTTTGCGGAGCGGGCGTAGCCAGGCGGCACTACTCACGCTCCGCAGACGGAGCGTAGCTGGCCGCCACCCGCCTCCCTCCCGCCCTCCCTAAATACGGGCGGCCGCGCATGCGCATTTCTCACGAGAAAATGCGCATGCGCGGGCGGCCGCGCATGCGCATTAGTAAACAAGACGGAAGAATGAAGATAGCGAGCCCCGGGGACGCGGCGGGCAGCGGCGGGCAAGGTAAGTGCGTTTTAATTATTTTACTCTTTTCATTGAAAGTATTTAGGGAGGGCGGGAGGGAGGCGGGTGGCGGCCAGTGGTGTTTGCGTAGTGGGGCTACGCGGAGTGCGGAGGTGGGCGTAGTTTCTCGCCCACTTCACGTAGCTCCGCAAAGCCCCACTACGCCCACTACGCCCAGGGCTACTATTTGCCTGCAAACTTGTGGTACACTTCCACTTATTACGAGATTTCTGTAATTTAGTGGCATGCTTTTTTATTTAATTCATAGGTACATTGTGCTCTGCTCAAGCATGCACTGCTGAGATTTGGTTTGGCATATTCTATTGAATGTGTTAAAGTATTTTGTTTATGTAGCACCCCTTACAATCCCTGCAACCAATGGATTAGGATGGTAAGTGTATGCGTAAGGCTACTCTATCTCCTGTGCCGATTTACACCACTACATGCCTACATTTTGTAATAAATTCGACACAAGTCGCACAACAGGAAAAACTCTCCAATTATGTCACATCATAATGCCAAACACATTAACTAAAAACAATGGAATTGAATGTGGCCCAGATTAATTACCAGTGGCAGAGATTAAGTCATACCATCTCTTTTTGTAAAGGCTCTACAAATGCTACTGTGAAACATAATGCAATGCTAGGTGTGGGAATTTTCAGGCTCTGGCTTTCAGGGCTTCTGCAAGTGAGCAATGATGGAATACAACGCTTTCCACTCAGAATGTCGTCTCCAATAACTTTAAATCCACTTGCAGCAAGGCGGCAGCACTTCCCTGCCTCCAAAGCAGAAGCAAGCCCCAAGCCACCTGATGCAATTGCTTGCGATTCCTAACAAAAATGTCATCCTTCCGCTAAAATATGGCCTCCTTCGGAAACAGATGCATCTCACTTTCCAACCCTGTGGAGACCCATCGCCTAAATCCAGGTGTTTGTTGCTGTAATTTTTTGACCTGCGCATTGTTCTATAATCCAACCCTCCAGCGTACCGTGTAGTGGTTATGTTAAAAAGACTGTAGGGAGAAGAAACAAAAAAAAATGAAAAATTGCACCAGCTTCCTGTGTCTGAATGCCCAGTTCACACCGACCGACTTGAAAAGGAATCGCAAGCATCTCCGTTCATAAAGATGTTAATTTGTAAACATTTTGACAGCAGGAGCAAAACACCTTTGAAAAAAAAAGGGGTGGCAAAAAAACACAACACAAATCCCCTTTATCTCTAAAGTGATTTCTCCTTGTGTGCTGCCGTTGCCTCTAGCCACCGTGTTCTGCCGGCTTTAATTTGTCTTTAATATCAGATGTGCCTTATCGATTTCCTCTGTGTATGTTTTCATTCTGAATAATTCAGAGGCACATTTTTTTCCCATTATGGTCAATGGTGCGAGCAAATTTTGAGGATAATCAATTGAGCCTTGTCTGATGATTACCAGCGTTGATATCCCCTGAAGTGAGGAAGTCGGGCAGGCGGGGGGATAATATGACACAACAGTCAATCACTGCGATCAGCAGATGTATCAACACTGGTTTGACGCTGGGAGCCCGGATCTATACCTAAGGTCCAGCGCGCCTGCTAATAGTTCACACTCCTGACTCCTCGTCATATGGCACGCCAGCTGTGCAGAGGGGCTGTCTGCTGCTCTGAGAGCCTCTCTGGTTTCTTTCATTCTGCCTGCCTGCACTCACAGCCTCGGCAGGCAGGAGCACCATTGCATCTGATATGCGAGGCTCTGCAATGGAAATCCTGCTCTGTGCCTGGTAAACACAGATCATGTTTAGTCAGGTAGAAGTGATGAATTTGTATTCATTACAGAAGAAGAAAGATGGGAAAGGGTTTTAATGCACACCTTTATTTGCCACCGGTTTCACAGAACATTGAGGCTCTCATTGTAAATTTTGAGAAATTACCAGGTGGTAATAATGCCTGGGAAAATACTGATATGGGGCTTTGGTTTTACCTGCCCATTCAGAGTTTTGCAGATTGAGTTAAAGGTAATACAGTAAAATTGCACTTTTTTCCTCGTTCTGGTAGCATTGCTTGGGAAATTCCAGTTTTCACAAGCACACTCATTTTGCCTGTAAAATCCTGGCAAGAAGTTTGCAGGGGAAAAATGCTAGGTGAGGGCAAAATGATTGCACAAATTAAGGTCCGAGTTCCAGCACAAACACCTTTTTGCGGACGGATGAGGATTAACAGCCCATGTGTAATCGAGTGCTGGAATTACCAGCCCAGTTCATATCATGCTCTACTGTCAATTTACTAATCCATTGAAAATTGAAAGCAGCATTATGCGGTATGCACCTGTTACAACACATTCGTTACTCCGCACTACCATTACAACGTGACTTTTACAACGCATACCATTACAACGCATTGCGCTGGGGGGCGCTATAGGATAGGGAATAAGTATAATTTACTATCCAACACCTTCCCTAGGGTCCACGGCGACTGGAGTTAGAATAGTAAATTATACTTACCACTATCCAGCACCCCAAAGCGCTATGCGTTGTAATGGTATGCGTTGTAATGGTCGTGTTGTAATGGTAGGTAGTTGTAAGGGTATGCGTTGTAACATGGTACATCCGCATTATGCAGCAAAAGCTGGACATGTATCTTCAAGAAAGTCATGGAAATGTTGAGAGAGAATGCTTAAAGGGTAGAAGAGGAGGTGTTGTTTGGGAAAGTAGGTTGTTGCAAGGATAATTACTAGGGGCCTCATTTATGAAAAGTGACGCATCGCTACTTGAAAACAGCGATGCGTCACTTTTCACTGCGCACTCCTTGCGACATTCCTGATGCGTCATATTTAATGTATGACGCATCATGTCGCAAGGAGTTACAGATACGTCAGTATTTCTGACGTATCTGTAAGCGCAAAAGTGACGCATTGCTGGAGTGTGTCACAAAAGTGACGCAACTCCAGCAATGCGTCCTTTCACATGGGGAAAGCCCCATGTGAAAGGGCTTGTATCAGTCTTACGCCTGCTGTGAGGCAGGCTCAAGATTTTGACGCAAGAGCGTCCTAAAAGTGACGCAGTGAAATCTCATAGATTTCACTGCGTCACTATTACGAGGCTTTTTGCGGGGGAACGCCCCCTCTGCATACATTATACCTGATGCAGGTATAATGTGGCGCAGAGGTTTGAAAAGTGACGCATCTACCTAGATGCGTCACTTTTTAAATATGGCGCAACAAGGCGCCTTTTTTACACCGCTGGTGCGTCACAAAAAGTGACGCACCAGCGGCGCAAAACTGACGCAAGGCCTTCATAAATAAGGCCCTAGGAGTCCAAGGGCATGGACAGAATATAACAGAAACATCTCATGGCCAAGCAACCAACTCAATCAAGCCAACTCAATAGTATGAATGCGTACAACACATGCAGACCTAGTCAAATAAGAGGCAGGGCACTTTATTTTGATATAAGAAAGTTATGCCACTGTTTAATTAAACAAGGTAAAAGGTACATTTATGGACAACCCAAAAGCAGCCAGTGATGATACAACCTAAATTGTCTGGCAACCTGATTAACCAGCAATCATCAAAGCAACATACAAGTAATGCAATACTCAAACTGCTTCAAATGGGCTTACCAGGCATCCGGAGACATAGTCCAGTGGAATGTAGCTCACACTGAAAGTGGAGCAAGCATGCAATCACACAATAGATATCAGGCTAAGTTCTCCCTGGAGGTTATACCTCCCGGATCCACACAGGAAGTGACCTAACAACAGGAGGTGGCCCTATTGACACTCCTCCCAGCTTGCTACAGCCCTCAGAGAAAGTAGGATGTGTATTGATGGCAGAGGATTACAGTGGAGAGGAAAAGAATGCTGTAGTGAGGCCTACAGTGAAATTCAGACATTCCGGGGAGTGGTCTATCCAGGGTGGGAGAAGGGTTTGGATAGAGTAGGAGTTATTTACACGTTGAATAACATTCAGATCATTACCCTGATTTACATTTTATAAACTACAATACACATCAAATGAGCATGGCAAATGCTTTATTTACTTCCCATTGCTTTGTACAGTATCTAAATTTGAGAATTATTAAGTGAATCCCTTCCGGGGGATTGGGGAGGATATGATGCAGTTCTTCGAAAAATCAATGGAATTAACTCAACATGAGGGAAATGGACTTTAGTCCAGAAAATTAAACATTGCTGACTTATAGAGAGACCTCACACACAATACATTCATTAAAAATGAGCTGATTATTTTCATTTAGCACCTCAAACCCAATGTATGTTCTTTATAAGAGCAGTAAATAACAGATATTATTATTAACTACAGCAAAAGCAAAGAATGCTGAGCTGGGCTTGTCAGAAATAATTCAACTGTGATCTGCAGGTCACCTTTAATGTCAGCAGCAAGTGCCTTACTCACTGAGTTATAGTTTCTGTTTATGGCCTTGGCAAGAGGCAAGAAATATGAAGGGCTGCGCAGAAGCCCACTTTCACTGGACACACAATGGATGAAAAACCATCTACTTCCATTGCAATGGGGAGTACTTGGTTACCTGGTACTTTACATATATTATCTCCTGGGAGTACAATATTTTGTCCTGAGATGTGTGGCTTTGGCCATGCCAACGAAGTTTCTGCAGACTCTCTGAGAAATGTCTCACTATTTCCTTTGACAGGCATTTTCGGTTGGTTTCCATTCAACATATTGCTACAACTTTGCCTCTCTCTCAGCCTTCCTACATTAAAATAGAATTTTTCCTCATTTATTTGATTTTCAAAATGCACAAAATACCCATCAAGCCACGCACCAAATTTCTATATGGTCAGTTCCGGATTACCAAATAGGCAAAGTAGGCACTTGTCTATGGGCCCCACTCTTTTTAAGGGCCCCACGACAACGGGTCAAAATAATATTGATTTGATCTTAAAAGAAAATGACAATCAAGCATTCTTAAATTGTTTCCAATTAATTTTTGTTCAATAACATTAATAATTGTTAATGTTTAGTTTTGTGTAATAAAATTGGCTTATTAAAATTGTTGGTTGTAAAATTAAAAACGTATTAGGTGACAATTTGTGAGGTGGGCCCCAACATTTTGACTGCCTGGGGGCCCCTACGGGTTTGATTCAGCACTGTATATGGTAATATCCCATTATGTACTGATTAACACCTTCAGTTTAAGTGGATCATCATACACACCTGTAAATGGATTTGCATGCGTCAGAAGGAAGGTGCAACATATAGTAAATTGTATCAACTTCAGGTCAATGATTTCACACAATTTGTTTTATCCAAATCTAGCTTCTAGAATGGTTGCTACATCACTTTTATGAAAAATAATTTAATAATCAAACGTGTACATAGTAAATGTTCAGGTTGGCAGCAAAGGCTCACTTTCCCATGGATAACTTATTTATAAACCTCTCTGTGATTTATTATTAATATCAACGTGCAATTATCACTCATGCATATAAACATAGCAAAACTTAAAAATTGTATTCTGATTCATGTGTCTTTACAAGAGAAAAGTTCAGAAGCTTTACAAGACCTTTCACAATTTCAAAGCAAATGCGAAAAGAAATGAAAAATATTTTACCCCTGCCTTCAAGATGTGATGTGTATCTTTGATAAATGCATGTTTATTTTTAGTTTAATAGAAGTTTATTTTTCTGGTGTGTCTTCTCTCAACTAAATCAATGAAAACATCACAACAGATGACATGTTCTCTAGTGGTATAACGGGCCGTATGCCCTTATTGAAAAAAATTAAATTAATGAATTTTCGAAATTGTTGTTTTTCTGTCATTAATGGTGAATTAACATTGTTGTCATCAGTACCTAATCTATCATTTGTTTAGCTTTTGTGGTAAACTTTGTAAGCGAGTGCAGGAGTGAGGGTGAGAGTGAGTATGTGGGCGAGGGAGTATGTGAGTGAGTGAGTAAGTGAGTATGGGAGCGAGTGAGTGAGTGAATTAACAATTGTCTTTTACTCCAGTGAGTATGAGATGATCTTATGGGCTCAATATTTGCACTGGTGGGTGGGAAGTGGAAGGTATCAAAATGTTTAGCAGAGTAATCACGTGATTAAAATTGCATTGAATATTAAATAATTTATTTACATTAAGAAGTGAGCTCATCCTCAGTTTGTGATATTATTGTTTTGTCTTGAAAGTCAAAACACAATATAGACTTAGAGCCCGCTGTAGCAGGCTATACCAGCCACTAAAGGCCCGTTCCAGTGTTAAACAAGGGACGGGCCTTCAAGGGCCAGTAGAGCCCGCTATGGAGGGCTCTAAGGCTATTAGAACATTCCACCACTAGAGAGCCGAATGTTCTAATCTGAAAAGCAAAGGCTTCACGAAGCATGAAGGGATTGAAATATCCTTGGCCTCCGTGAGGCCCTTTGTTCACAGCAACAACTGTGAACAAACATTGGAATATTGGAGTTTTGGGTTTCTACAGGCCATTAGAAGCTCAGGCACTCCATAGTTTTCAATGGAGCTCCCAACATCCCAATGTTCTAATCTAGACTTAGAGCCTGCTGTAGCCGTCTCTACCAGCCATTAAAGGCCCAAACATTGGAATATTGGAGTTTAGGGTTTCTACAGGCCATTAGAAGCTCACGCACTCCATAGTTTTTAATGGAGCTCCCTACATCCCAATGTTCTAATCTAGCCTTAGAGCCTGCTGTAGCGGGCTGTACCAGCCATTAAAGGCCCAAACATTGGAATATTAGAGTTTAGGGTTTCTACAGGCCATTAGACGCTCAGGCACTCCATAGTTTTCAATGGAGCTCCCAACATCCCAATGTTCTAATCTAGCCTTAGAGCCTGCTGTAGCGGGCTCTACCAGCCAATAAAGGCCCACTCCAGCGTTAAAGGCTCGAGCCTTTGGCTCAGGCCTTTAACAAGGGAGCGGGCCTTTAATGGCCGGTTGAGCCCGCTAAGGAGGGCACTAAGGCTATTAGAGCATTCCACCCCTAGAGGGCAGAATGTTCTAATTTGCAAAACAAAGGACAGACTTTACATAAAGGCTTTGTAACTAACAAGAAAAGCAGAAGAAGATAAAATAAGGCATCTTCATAAGCAGTGACAACTCAATGAGATAGGAAAAGGACAGCATCAATAAGGCAATGTAGACAGAGCTATTTAGTGAAAATGTACATTCTGGCAACGTAGAAATGACCTAGAGGCAAATGAGTGGTTCCCAAGGTTTCACTCACCTATTATATATATTTGTAACAGTAAATGGTTATCAGTATCCAATGTATCTCCTCTTCTAAAGAGAGCACAATTAACAGCATGTCACAATATATGCAAAAACATGGAAAGATACTTAGGGCATCTGAAAATAGGCATCTTTGTATTGTATTTGATCTTTGAAATTCTTCCATGTATTGGCCTAGTAGACTCACCCATGTGGTCAGAAAGTGTTGTCATTCCATTCTATTTCCATTTTATTGTCAGAATCGGTAAGCTGTTCAAAACAAAATATTAACGTCAGGAGAGAAAATGATCAATAGAATAATGAATAAATAAAGAAATAGTCAAAATATAGGTTCAAAATCAGACCAATGACAGATTAAGACAACTTACATCCAGAGAGCACCAACTGATCAGACCTATGGCTACAAGGTGAAGTGGGTGCCAGTGCAAACCATAGAATCCACCACCCCATGTACAGAAATTTGGATACAGCAGTTACCACATGCATGCTAGAGTTGCTTCAGCAGATTTGTAGCGCATTTACTTTGTTAGTTAACCCCAATAGTTGAAACATAGGTGCAATCGATTGAGATCTGGGTTTGGAATACACTAGTACTTTCCTGTCACTGCAGGGGCGGTACACAATGGACACATCTATAATTATTCATGGATGATGGCCAAGATGAATTATAAAGTGGCAGTAGGCAAAATGCCATATCCAAATTTGAAAAAAGACGTCCTCAGAAGCATAAGGTTAATATAATATAGTAATTCTTCCACCCTAAATCTGTGCTTGTGGAGGAGAAAAGATTTAGGGGGTGATTACAACTATGGACCGCAAAACCCATGGTGGCGTGGCAGCTTCTGCCGCATCAGCGTTCCGAACGCCTTATTTTGAGTTTGGCGGTCGGAACGCCGCAGGCCTGCTGCAACCGGCATGGTCTTGGTCGTCGAAGTTGTCATAGAGCGTCTTGATCTTATGGTGGAATAAGGAGCTGAGTTTGTTGCAGAGGTCTTGGGAGGGTGGGACGTCGGTGTTTCGCTGTTGGGTCGCGTTCATCCAGGTTTCCGTGAGGAAGGCGACGTCTGGGGCTGTGGTGTCGAGCAGGTTCCAGAGCTCGACGGCGTGTCTGTGGATGGAGCGGGTGTTGAGCAGGATGCACTTGAGGTGGTTGCTGCTGGTGCTCGGCTTGGTCGGTGCTGGTGTAGTGCAGGTCCGGATGCAGGTGAACTTGCAGGAGTGGCAGCAGAAGGGTCCGTGGGTGTGTTTCGGGGTGGCTCGATAGCAGCCCGGGATTCGACCGGCGTTGAGTGCGTAGAGTTCGGTGGCGTTGTAGGTCCGGCAGGTGGGCTGGTGTCTGCGGGAGCCAGGGGTCCTGGCACTGGGCGCGGTCCAGGCGCGGACAGGCGCAGACGGCTTACCTTTGGCGCACCTTCGGTGCTCAGTCGGCGCTCCCGCTGCGCGCGTCCACTGCGCGGTCGCTCTGGGGGCGTCCTGGCACCATTCCACAACAGCTGTGGTCATTTAATAAAACGTAGCTACCATTGGAAAGCTGTCTGAAAAATGGTTTTATCTGTGTTGCAGGAGTGCCTTGCAGGTGACATGAAAGGTTATTTGAAGACCCTTCGCAGGCTTCATGCAAGTTAATACCTTGACACAGAAGTGTACCGCTTAGTGATTTTTTACAATTATTACCACTAAGGAATACCTCCTTTTTCCCTTTACTATACCATTTGTGTGTGTAAGGTAAATTCCAGGTTGATTTGATGTATCCTTTACCCAACCTTTCATACTGGCCTGCTGGTATATATTATTGGCAATATTTAAACTGGAAAGTTGTTATCGGAATTGTAATTGGTCCGCGTATTATCCATTCAATGACAGGTCTCTCTGACATTGTCAATGGTAATCTCTCAAGTTTTTCAATGCTCAGAATCGTATAGTCTGCTCCTTTTTGTGCCAAACTGATGTGTTTATCAGTAAGGTTAAAGATAGAAAATAATGACGTTATGTCTAACTTTGACAGACCTCCTGAGGCGGAAGCCGGGAGTGAGAATTGCCGATTTTTAAAATTGTAACTGCTTATTATCTGTTTTTAAAACGCACTCTTCCTCTCCCCCTCCCTCACGACCTCAGGGCCTTCACTTGCCTGGGGTGACGCCGCGCAGCCGATATTAACGCTGCCGCGGGCCAAACACCTTAGGTAAACACCGCCGCCATTGCCTGCTCGATCGCGGAGGCCACGCCCCCTCAAGGCCACGCCCTCCGCATCAGTATTTAAGCGCTGGCCACTAGCGCTCTGAATCTAACTTTGACAGACCTCCTGAGGCGGAAGCCGGGAGTGAGAATTGCCGATTTTTAAAATTGTAACTGCTTATTATCTGTTTTTAAAACGCACTCTTCCTCTCCCCCTCCCTCACGACCTCAGGGCCTTCACTTGCCTGGGGTGACGCCGCGCAGCCGATATTAACGCTGCCGCGGGCCAAACACCTTAGGTAAACACCGCCGCCATTGCCTGCTCGATCGCGGAGGCCATGCCCCCCTCGAGGCCACGCCCCCCCGCTTGACGCTACTCACAGCCTTATAAAAATGTGCTTTCCTAGGAAGCGCAGCGGGCGCGACGATTGCGCGCCGAAAGCGCGCCTAAGGCAAGCCCGTCTGCGCCCGTACGCGCCAAGGTAGGGCCTTGGGCCCCTTACGCTGCCGGCTTCCACCCTCTTCACCAGGATCCGCTTCCGTCTGGGCCTCCCTATTCCAGAGAGGAGCTCATCCTAATAGGTAAGCAATTAGCCGACAAAGGAACACTGTCCCTATCACCCTCCTCCCTCCCCAGGGCTGATGTACTCTGTGGTGATGTTCTGCATTGTGGGCTATTAAACGTTAGGTCTCTTCCTAAACACTGCACAGAGATCCAACTGCTGTTAGACTCTCTTGAACTGAATATCCTTTTCATGACTGAAACCTGGATGCGTCCAGACTGTCTGGTCGATCCGGGATTTGCTTGCCCCTCCGGGTTTAAATTTCTCCACCTCCCTAGACCTATTGGTAGAGGCGGAGGGGTGGGAGTTATTTTTAAAGCCTCCTGCAACATTAAAATCCTTACTCTTGATCCTATATTGGGCATCGAGTTGCTAGGACTCTCAATTCAGACCAACGCCGGAAATATTGTTACAGGAATTTTGTGCTATCGCCCACCAGGGGCGTTTAGCCTTCTACAGCAACAAGCTTTTATCACTACCCTATCCAACATCGCCTTATCCCACCAGAAGCTGCTTATACTTGGCGATTTCAATCTATGGCCAACCGGTATTCTTGATTCAGCCCTTAAAAACCTACTCTCCACCTGTGATAGCTTTGGCCTCTCTCAGCTGACCTCCACAGCCACCCACAGGGCGGGGCATCTGCTTGACCTGATCTTTGCGGCTCGTGACGTGGTGGTAATGGGAGACATTCTTCCAATGGATTGGACTGATCACTCATTTGTTAGTTTCTTTCTTCATAAAACGTCAGGCCCCGGCAAGGCTCCGGCACCGAACAAGGAAATTAAATGCAGAGATTGGAGGGCTCTCTCTCGCACACATTCATCGGGCGAAATGTTCCATTTGCAACAACTTTTTGATTTGAATAAAAGCACAGACGACAATTGCAATGCCCTTATCTCCAACCTCCCTAGGGTGGTCGACTCCATTGCCCCCCTCAAAACTCGGACTTGCAGAGGTAAAGACTCTGCTCCTTGGTTCAACACCGACCTAAAACTGCTAAAACTTGAATGTAAACAAGCAGAGCGAAGGTGGAGACGAGAGTATATTAAAACGGACAAAGATACGTGGAAAAATAAGATCCGGGCGTATAAAACTCTTATTAAAAAATCTAAAGCCGAGCACTACGCCTCCTTGATCTGTAACACTAAAAACAATTCTAGGAGCATTTTTAATATCCTAAATAGCGTCACTAATCCGGATTCCTGTAAAAATGCGATCGTTCCGTCCCAAGACCTCTGTGACAACTTGGCCCTGTTCTTCAAGGAGAAAATTGAACTTATCCTTAAAGATCTGGATTCTCCTTTGGTTGCTGGAAACCCCCTCTCCTTGCACACTGCTACGCCGGAGAATCAAGTGCCTAACTTAGCGTTGCCTCCAGAAGAACTCCTTTGCAGGTGGCCACCGCTAACTCTCAAACTCTTCACTAATGTAGCTAGAGGGATCGTGTCTGGGTCTCCACTGGACCCAGTACCCCCCAAAATCTGGAAAGAATTCGAAGCAGAACTCTTCCCTCCGCTCCATCTTATTTGTCAGCAATCCCTGCTGACGGGCACTGTCCCTGCTCACTGGAAACAAGCGCTAGTCTCTCCTTTACTGAAGAAACCCTCCCTGGACCCGGACTGCTCAAAGAGTTACAGGCCCATCTCACTGTTGCCGTTCCCTGCCAAGATAGTGGAACGGGTGGTTAGTAACACCTTGTCTAACCACCTAGAACACCATCTACTGCTGGATGGGGACCAATTCGGTTTCCGGCCGACCCATGGAACTGAAACTGCCCTTATTATCGCCATGAACGAACTTCAAAGGCGAGCAGACAGAAGCCAGGCATCATATCTGATACTGCTCGACATGTCTGCCGCCTTTGACACGGTGAATCACAAGATCCTACTGAGGCGCCTATGGGAGGCAGGAGTGAGGGATACGGCCCTGCACTGGTTCCACTCCTTTTTGCTGGACAGGCAGCAAGCAGTTTCTTTACATCCTTTTCAATCTGTTTTCTCTCCGGTAACGTATGGAGTCCCACAGGGCTCGGCCATTAGCCCAATACTTTTTAATATTTACCTTAGGCCACTTATTCTCCTGATCAAAAGCTTCGGTATCAAAACCATTAATTACGCCGATGACACGCAGATGATCCTCTCCCTGGAAGGAGAGGACTCTATCTCCATTGAGATCCTACACAGCTGCCTGCGGGAGACATCAAGATGGCTGAAGAATAATTCTCTCCAATTCAACGCCGGGAAAACCGAAGTGCTTTTTAATAGTGGCTCGAGGATCCCCCGGCCGTTCCCTAGCAACTTCTGGCCCCCGGAGACAGCGGCCAATGTACAGCCTGCAGACTCTGTCCGCAACTTAGGGTTCATGCTTGACCACAAGCTCAGCATGGAGACCCATGTTCAGAAAACCTCTGCTTGCTGCTACGCCATTTTGCGCTCTCTAAGGAAGGTGCTGCCCCTCCTACCAAGCCAGGCTTGCGCCCAAGTAGTGAGATGTACAATCCTGAGCAGGCTGGACTACTGCAATGCCCTCCTGCTCGGGGCCCCGGAGTTTCTATTAGATAGGCTCCAAAGAGTCCAATCTGCGGCTGCAAAACTGGCTCTGGGGCTCCCGAGACGATCCCATGGAGCATCCGCGTTGGTACAATTGCACTGGCTACCTCTTAGACAGAGAGTGCAATTTAAGGCCCTCTGCATTGTTTTTAGGGCCCTTCACGGGTGCAGCCCAGCCCCCCTACAAGCCAAATTTGTGTGGTACGCCCCAACCAGACAACTCCGCTCCTCGGATGCCAAATTGGCAGTCATCCCCAGATTTAAGAAGGTCAGATCTGGAGGTAGATCTTTTGAGGTTACCGCCGCCAGGCTCTGGAACTCCCTTCCCACCGAGATCAGACAGATCGATGAACTCCTACCTTTTAGAAAAAAGGTCAAAACGTGGCTCTTCCCGGGCTAGCCCACGCCCTTTTTCTGTTCACATCCTTTTTTCTGTTTCACCCCCCAACCCTCCTCAGACTCTGTCAGCGCCAGGATGCCTGTAATGGCGACAGTTTGCGCTTTATAAATTCTTAAAATAAATAAATAATGTTGATTAGACGCCATGGCACGTAGCCTGAACGTAGGTTTTGCAACGCCCAGCCTAGCTGTACAATAGAACGCAATTGGGACTTACCATGTCGTAACATTAGCAAGTCTTGCTCTATTATATCAAAGGCAGATGATACAATACTGTCCAGTGAATACATTCTGGAAGACAGAGTCGTTAACCCATTGTCCACTACAGAAAGTGATTTTTTCAAATGTATATGATCAATTTCTCGTATTTTTTCTGCTGTTTCAATTTGCATTACTTTCCAAGCTTCGTTGTATGCAGCGTATATACCGGCCACTATGAAACGTTTTTGACGCTGTTTGTGAGGTCCCAGTATGAAATCTCGCAAGTCAGCACCTTCTTTAAGTAAAGTCAAGTGTTGCTTAATTTCAGCCAGTGTGGATTTTTGTAGCCACTCAAGGCATAATTTCCCTACACTGTATGCTGTAACTATCCCTGGATGTTGTCTCTGGGAATATCTTGTGTCAGGCCTGGTCATTTTGAACCCCTGTCTTTTGTTCAGGAATCTATCTTGACAGTTATTTGTGTCTGTGGGCCAGATCAACCATTTTTTCCAATCAGGATTTTTGATGAAAAATATGGGCTACGTCTATTTCCACGTCCGCAGTACTATTACTATCAGGTATGGGCTTCGGAATAGACAGTTTATTTAAGTCTTTTATCTTAGCTAAACCAAGACAAGTAGTTTGTTGAATGGTATCATTCAGGAATATTATTTGTTCTGGGATCATGCAGGCTCTAAATAATGATTCTAGACCTTGTACCTGCCAGTCTTTTGTTCCCCAGATGGTTTTTGTTTCAATGTTATTTTTCCAAAATTCAAAACCAAATGTAGACATTTTGTCATAAAATTTTTCAGAATAAATCAGTTTAGTATTTGTCAACATTGTTTTCATTCCTGCCTTATTTAACATTTTAAAATAAAACGTTTCTGGATCACTGTTGTTAAACCCTGAGAAGTATGGAAATTTCTCATAAAATGTCTTCGAACTTCCTTTTGGTAGAGTTGGACAATGTTCCCAATGATTATAAGTAAACACATTTCTAGGTTGTGCAGATTTATGCAGATAGTGAGGACCATAGTGATTGTAACAGTATAATTCTTCATAATTTGATGAACCCTGTAAATAATCATGTTCTGTAAATTTAGCTGACATTACTAAATCTGATATCATATTATTGATATTTTCAAAGTCCCAATCATCAGAGAAAGAACTTGGTATCACAAAATCATTTAAGGAAACCTTAACCTGGTGTGGATACTTCAAGAGCTCAATCGGGCCATAAATTTCATAGTCAGTTCTGTCCCATGCTATACCCCCAGGTATTGGATTAGCTTTGATGTTCACAGATGATAGTTCTCTTTTCTCGATGTTAGAGGATCTGAGAGACTTTAGGACCAAGTTGATGTGCTGACTTGCTGTGTCCATTGTACTATATTGTACTATATTTTACATCAATGAATTTACCCAAGTATAAAACTATGATGAGCTAAAGCAGGAGGAAAAGTACACCTAACACCTAACACAGTCCAAAATTCAATCCATGGTGAAATCAGATATGTTTCTTTTAGTTGGTGAAAAAGCTTGGTTATTTTTTCTTTGAAAGTTTCTGTTGCTGGCTTGTCTCCATGTTCACTTGGATCATCGGAAAAGTCATCAAAGTTGATAAAATAGCCAGATGCAGCTCTGTCAATTGGTGGGATTGCTTCCAGATTTCCATTGATCTTTGTATTTTCTTTTGTTACATTTGTACAGTCTGAGGCTACATTGTTGTAGATTGGTGTATCATCATGAACTGTTGCAATTTGGGTTTCAAGAGGCACAAGTTCCATGGCTTTGTTGCATAGTCCTTTTTTATTTACTGCAGGTTTATCGAATGTGATTAGTCTCTCAGTTTGAACCTCTTGTATTGTAGCAAAGTTTGGTCTTCTGCTATTTCTTGGTAGTCTACTGGGCCTGCTATTTATTATCGGCCACATGTTTGTGGTTTCACCAGGTCGATGGAAACAAATCTGTTTTTCTTTTTACCAGCAAGTGGCAGTAGTACTACTGATCTTGTTCCGCTGACAGCTAAGACAGGTACTGCTTTTCTGTAAGAATGCCCAAATTCCTTCTTCACCGCAATCTTTTCTCTGACCAGATCCCCAATCTTTGGAATCCAGACAGGTCTTGCTGGGACAGATGGTTCTTCAGTGGTTGTTGGCTTAAACTTTATGTTACTTAGACTCTTTCTTGTTTCATTCAAGTCCTGTAAACCAGCCAAACGATCTTTGATACCAAAAGTTTTTTCTTCTACCACTGAAGTTTGACGATCCAAATCCTGGATAATCATTCTAGCACCAAACAAAAGTTCATACGGACTGATACCTCCTACAGAATTTCTTGGCATGTTATTAAGACTCCGTTGGACACTTATTAGATGTTTGACCCACCCGTCACCCGAACCTAATACCCTCGCTGTTATAGATTGCTTTATGTCACGTTTTTTTCTTTCCACTACCGTATTTCCCTCAGGATGGAAGGGAAAGAGTACCACAATGCAATGCCCATGCTGGTCATGGCCTCTTTGTAAGGTCGAGAGCTAAACGCAGGACCCTGGTCAGAATGTAGCATGCCAATTGCGTATGTGCCGATAAAGACTTGCAAATCTTTTATAACAGTTCTGGCATCAGCCGAGCGCTGGGGCCACATTTTTAAGTGAACTCAGTCTTAAGAATTATGGGGACGCAATTCTCCGGCTGGATTTCTGCGTATAGATCGCCTGATGCTTTCTGATAAAGGTATCCTGGCAATAGTCTGGCCCGGTTCACAACTGCGATCTCTGTTGCAGTCTGGACAATCCATTGCAAATTTGTAAATTTGCAAGCTCATCCCCGGCCACCAGTATTCTGATTGTAATTCTATTAGAGATTTCAAGATCTCTTCGTGCCTCGGACCCAGTCCCATGTGTGCGTCTTCAATCAAGAAAACTCTCCGGTTCGTGTTTGGAATTACTCTATCCCCCACTCCAGGGATTTGAGCAAAAGGAACGGAGTTTGCATCAATTATGTATGTATTACTGAGTGGATAGTTGAGAGTTAATGCTGCATAATCGCCTTTTACCAACGCTTTTACTGCCAGCATGGTTTCTCCATCTATGTGTTTTTTAGAATGCTTTTTTGTGGATACAGAAGCAGGTTGAACCGCTGCCGCTGTGGCTCTGTTAGCCAATGAATTCCCTGCAATGTGAACGCCATCACGTTGATGACTCAGTGTATGTATCACGTGATTCTTTTGTAGTTCTTTCTGTAAAATAACTATTTGTTCCCAAAGCGTTTTATGCTTTATTGTGGCACCTGTGTCATCTTTGTAACCGTTTTTGCTCCATGTCTGCATGTCACTGTTGTATGACTTGACGCAGTAATGCGAATCGCACACTATTAGTGTGGGGAATTCGCGATCGGCATTTTCAAGCGCCATCTTGAAAGATCTTATTTCAGCTCGCTGAGCTGAACAGTTTCTGAGTGATTCAGTTTTGGTAATCATCGGTTTGAATTTACCAGAGCGCCAGCGACCTTTAACAATCGCGCACGCTGCATTGTAGGATTTTTTCTCTACATCGTAATGGTGTGCAAATCTGTCCACATAGATTGCACAGGTATATTGTTCGAGAGGCAGAATTTCGATGGGCAGAGGATATTCTTGTTCGTATTCTAGATCATCTAGTTTTTTCATTTTCGGGTCAAAATAGTATTTCACGTCTTCTGCTGCAAGAGAATTTTCCCATTGTATCCATCTTGGATCTAATGCCACTGTATTCAGATTGTGTGGACTTGTTAATGCCTCAAGGGCTGATTCTGCTGTATAAACAGTTATTCTCTTGCCTTGGGCTAGGGCTCTTTCTCTTGCTACAGCAGTTTGAACCGCTGTCAGATTTTTTTCTGTAGAACTGAATTTCATTTCAGCTTGAGTGTTCAAATGTGATTTGTAAGCTATAGGTACCGTTTCTCCCTCATTAGAGGTCAGGTATGTGAATCCGCATCTTCCTGGGATGACTCGGATTGCAAGGTTGCGTACGTTTTCGCGAGTTTGCAATTTTGTTTTAGCTAACATGTCTGTTTGTAATGATCTTAAAATTTCTGTGTGTTTCTGAGTCCAATGGATTGGTTTGAAATCAGGTTTTATTAATTCATAGAGAGGTTTAACCCTCTCTGCATAATTTAGAATGTATGTTCTACCGAAATTCAGGAAGCCTATTATTGATTGTACATTTTTCAGCGTTTTTGGTGCTTGGAGTACTGCACACTCCTCTAGGAAGTTGTCTGCCAGGCGTTTGCCTTCACTTGATAATTCATATCCTAAAAATAGGACTGTTAGATGGGCAATTCTTGATTTTTTAAAGTTGAATTTGTAACCCTCTGATGCGAACCCAAGAATTATGGTGTTCACTCTTTTTAAGTGAGTCTCCAGGTCATCGTCTGTAAGATAGATGTCATCAACATATGATTATGCCTCATCATCATATATTTGTAGTAAGTCTATTACCCTTGCTGAGAATAATCCTGGGCTGTTCTTGAATCCCTGTGGGAGTCGGCAAAATTGTTTTTGCGACCCCATTATTGAGAAAGCAGTCAAATACCTGCTTTCAGGTGCAATGTTTTGACAGAAGAACCCATTAGAGATATCTAATGTCGTTTTATATTTTTTGTGCACAATGTTGTTCATTATTGCTGCACTGTGCAGACACCCTGTCCTCAACAGCCCGCACCATCTCTGTGCACACAACTCCAAAAGTTTTGCAGCTGGAGTTTAAATGTCTGTAGTCCTAAATTAGGCGATATGAATCGTCTGACTTGGAGACAGGAAACAAAGGATTGTTCATTTGTGAGGTGCATGTTTCAATCACCCCTTGATATTCAAGTTGATCTAAGATCTCCCTGACATGCTTTTTAGCTTCTTGTTTAACTGGGTACTGTCTTTGTACAGTGGGTTGATTTTTTAACTGGATTTTGTGGGGAGGAGATTCCTCATCCCATCCTACATGATTTTTGTATAATGCAGGGGCTTGGGCCACTGCCCATTTTCTTGCGAATGTTTAGTTTTTATGAATTGGAATATGATTTGAGAAGGCAGGCATGATCATTTCTTCGCCATGAGGGCACTCCCTGACAAACTCTGGTGGCCAGTCTTTTTCAGCTAACAGGATATCATACCCTTTAGAAAGATTCTCCCAAAAGAGACCTTTTATTTTCCTAGTTTTATCTCCCTCTATACGTAATGTTATTTCATATAGTTTATGATGTACGCTAACTCGTGTGTCTGCAGTTTCCACCTGAATGTATTCATTCGTGTCCACTGTCTCCAGAAGATTCATCAGGATCTTGAGAGCTATGGTCACTTCTGCTGCGCTGTCTAGCATTGTCTGGGCCCACTCTCCGTTTTTCAGTTGTGTCTTCAGAATCCTCGGCATGTTTAATTTTAATACTTGCTACCTTCTTTCTGGGAAATTGTGATTTTTTACTTTGATGAGCAGGTTCTTTGTCTTTGGACTTGATGTGCTCCTCCATTTGTTCTGACCGTCCTCTTCTTTCCGATTTCTGTGAGGAAGTCTGAAAAGAGCGAGAGGGACGTGTATCAATATCTTGATATCTATCAGGTTTTCTAAATTTATCCCTATCTCTAAGGCTGTATCTTTTCTCAGAGGGTTCCCTTTGGGGAGACTTGTCTCCTCGGCCAGGAGATCTTTCTCTCCGTTGAGGAGACCTTCCTCTGGACTGGAATCGTTTTTCCTTGGGAGTGGATTGTTTATTACCATCCCAACTCTTTTTTGGAGTATTTAGATTATTTTTAATAAATGATTTTTCAGGATTTTCAGTTAATTGGGGTTTTATTGGTTTCCCACCCAAACTATCCCTTCCTAGCTCTTCATAGGATTTTTCTATGATTCTGGCAAGTTCAAATGGTTGGTCTGTTATAGATGTCTCCTTCAATTTCTGGTGGATTGCCACACATGCTGCTTCTCCTTTTATGTTGGCTAATAATATAGCCGAGACCTGCTTAAAATCTTTTTAGTAATTTCATACCCAGAGTTAAAGCGGGTTCTGGACTGTATTCGTTCTGAATTTGTCTTAGTACATCTGGTATGACCACCATAGACGGAACACCATGTGTTTTTGTGTAGATGGAAGCAAAAACCATGCCCCAGTGTCACAGTCCTCCACATGTGGTGCGACCCCAATTGGGAGGCAGATACTCAGAATCCTGTGTATTTCATGAGGTGTAGTATTAGGAAATACTGCCTCTATTTGAGTTATTTTTGGAGCTAACCAGAATGGGATTTGTTCCCGTTTTATGGGTGTTTTACCAAGACATGATTGTATGTTCTGTGGTGTAATTTTGTTTGTATTCCCATGATGAGGGGTCAGTTGTGGGATGTTAATTGCTTGTTGGACTGTAGAAGTCTGCATGACATATTGGACCAATTGTCTATGTATTTTAATTAAAAGTTTTAGCTGAGCTAAAAGTTCCCGGTCCGACATCTTATCAATGTCTGGGTGTGGTGTGTAGCTGGCTAGAGCCGGCTACGTGGCTCCTGGTCTACCTAGTGGACCGTGCCTGGTGATGTGATTTTGATGTTTTAGGACGCCATTAAACCGGAGCAGGTGCTCTTGGTGTGTTAGTGGGTTTTCAACGTCCTTGAAAGGAGTGTATACATCCGGAGGTTCCTCTATTTTGTAATAGTGGAAATCTTTTGTCACAGCGTGTGCTGCTGGAAAATGTATCCATGAATAGAACACCTCTGTCTGCCGAAGCTCATGTGCCTCTATCACGAATATGACCATACCACCTTTTGGTGATAGTCTATTTTCTATAAGTTTAAGAGTTATAGTTTTTCTTATATTGACTGGAATGATTATAGCATTTGGGTCACCTTGCTGGAGACTTGTGTCTTCCTCTAAGAGTTGAGTTGCTAATGCTTCTCTATCTCTTTCTTCTTCACTATCCGTCATTTAACTGAAAGAAAGTTTTTTTTTTGTTGCAGATCAAGTTTCAAGGAAACAAATATTAGGTGCACAATATTTTGGAACACTGTATCCTTCAACGTTGACTAAACCAAAAACTAATACATAGGATTCTCATCCTACTAAGTTCCGGCGGATATTAACCTTTCACCCACTACAGACGTCTATTGGAGTTTTTACGGGAGAAAGGGGTCTGTGTGAAAAGCACGACTGAGTTACTCTAGTGTCTTGCGTTAGATTATCGCCTTACCAAATGTTGGGCGCCATGTAGTGTAGTTCCTATATTCCCAATAGGCTCTGTGCATTGGAATAACATAAAAAGCAGTGTAGACGTAGGACTGAGGTCATCTAGGTCTCTACTGACTATGTTAGACTTAATTGGTTTTGCCAGCTAGCTCAGAGGTAACTAGAAACTTTCTCGAATGTTCAGGAATGGGTTAACCGTCCTGATTTAGACAAGAAGGGATTAGTTTCTGACAACCGCATAAGCATGACAACTTTGCTCCCTCAGAATAAAGAGTGTATCTCTAGAGTCGTGTGAAAACAATAGACAGCTATTTCACTCAGTCAATCGTGCATGCTTAATTTCACCAGAGTGCAGAGAAATAGAGAGACGGGCGTTTTCAATAAAAGGTGTTATTTTATTGAGCAGTCTTCTTTCTCATGCAAGAGAAATGAATTGCCACAATTGCAATACTTATTATAAAGTAAAGTGCCTTCAGTAAAAGTAGTATTATGAAATAATACTGTAAAAGCATTGATATGGTTTCTTAGCCATATGATACTTTAAAAAGGATAAAATATATACATACATTAAAACATTGACTAACAAACTCAACTGGTACTTCTAAGATACGCTTACCCCGGTGACCCTGACACGTGGGAAGGAGTAAGTAAGTTGCAGTTTTAAGTTAAGTTAGGTTTTTGCCAAGTATCGAAATCAAGAATTCTCTCTAAGGTTTTCCTCAGCTCCGTACCTTGGTTATAGAATGAAGGAGGTCTTGTATCTCGCTTCTCAGGACTCGATCTCCCAGCAACCCGCGAGGGTGTCTTGGGAACACCGGAGCTGGATTTCCTCGGCTGGAGAAAAAGTCAGCGTCTCTCTCAGTGCGTCGAAGGGCGGGGTGTTTTCCTTTGGCTCTAGCAACAGCTGGGCTCCCGGGCAAGTAGAACATCGCTCTGCTCCCCACCACCGTGTGTTTGCTTAAGGCAACGTTGGTATATTTATACCTGAAAGGTGCCGGGTTTGACATAAGGTTGGACATAAGACGTCACTAAGAACTAACAGTTCTTTCTGGACTCCAGGAGTTCTTGTGCAAATCAAAACAAAAGCAGGTGGAATTCCCGGGCTGCTGGAGGCTTGGTTTGTTTAAAGAACGCGTTGTGCTTTCTAGGAGTCTATGGGAGTAGCCCTACCGTGTTTTGGACTGCATGGGCTATTACTAAATATGGATATGATTCTTATGCCTTTATAAGGATATTATTTGTTATAACCACATAAGGGCATGCATCGGGAATATCGAATTAGGGTCCTAGATAGAAATACAACATTTCCTTATAGTGCTGCTTGTTGTCACAGTCCTTTCTGTACTCTTAGTGTCTCCCAGTTCTTATTGTCTCCTTTGTTTCTTAATAGTCTCCATTCTTTTTATAACGGCTTCTCTGACCTTTTAATGCACTGTCTCTCATCATACCTCCCTGTTAAGAATTTCTCAGCCACAATACATAGCCTGCTGCATACAATCTTAGGTAGATTTACAAGCCCCAAGGGCCTGTTTCTTGTTTTATTGTGTCTCACTTTTTCTTGTAATGTTGGCAAAAATATAATGCAGCAAATGTGAAATTTTATTTGAAAAATGAGTCAGGATTGTCTACTGAAATGTAATGTTCATATACATGTATTGTGTTGAGTCACTTAAACTTTTTAGTGTGGGGAGTGTGTTTTGTCGAAATGTATGGTTTTAAATAATGTGTCTAGAATCACACTGAGCATCTGTGTAAATTAAGGAATTATAGTTTCACCTTTTTCCATAATCTTCACAGTTTCTGTATGCACCATCGCCCCTCTGCCTGCATCATCTCTCCTTTTGTCCACACTATCTCCCCCTCTGCATGCACCATCTCGTCCTCTGCCTGCACCATCTCTCCCGCTGCCTGCAATATGACTCTGTATGTCTGCACTATCTCTCCCTCTGTGTGCACCATCTCTCTCTCTGCCTGTAGCATCTCATACTCTTTTTGTACAATCTTCCTGTCTGTCTGCACCATCTCTCCCTTTGTGCGTTCCATCTCCCCTCTGCATGTAACATTTCTCCCTCTGTTTGCTCCATTCCTCTCTGCTGCACCATTTCACCCTCTGCGTGTACCATCTCTCTCTTTGCTTGTACCATCTGTGTCTCTGCCTGAACCATGTCATCCTCTCTCTGCACTATCTCCATTCTGCCTGCATCATCTCTCCCTCTGCCTGCAGCCCTGCACCATCTATCCTCCGCCTTCACCATCTCACTCTCTGTCTGCACCATCTCCCTCTGTGTCTGCACCATCCCTCTCCCTTCCCCTTTGCCTGCCCCCTCTCCTCTGCCTGCTGCTATTTTTACTCTTTTCTCTTCACCTTCTCCCCCCCTTCCACCCCATGTTTTGCCACTCACAGTTCTCGGCTTTTCTCAAAGTCACTGAAATAAACATATGAAATGTGCTTTGAATTTTTGCGTGCCTTGCTGAAATAAGTTTAACCTCTTGGACGCTCATGACGAGCTCAGCTCGTCATGAGCCACGGCACTCCGGTGCTCATGACGAGCTGAGCTCGTCAAGACTGCGCCCATTAGATGGAACGCTCGCACGCTGGGCTGATTCCCTTGCTGTGCTGAACGTTCCATTGGAACAGGCACGGTCATGACGAGCTCAGCTCGTCATGAGCACCGGAGCGCCGTGGCTCATGACGAGCTGACCTCATCATGAGCATGGGGGCGCTGTACGCACCCCCCTGCCCCCTAGCACAGCTGGGGAATCCCGCCAGTGGCGAAGGGGTTAAATAGACACAGAGCAGAGGCGAGGCTGTAGAGCTGTGTTACATACATAGTGCAAGCAGATGGTTTCACCGTATGTAAGGGTATCACCCGGTGCGGTCTGCACCCTCTGCACCCCTCTAGTGACACCACTGACAAGCCCATTGGGCCTGTTTCTTGTACTATTGTGTTTCACTTTTGGGTGTAATGTTGGCAAAAAATGTAATGCAATAAATTTGAAATGTATTTGAAAATTGAGTCAGGATTGTCCACTGAAATGTAGTGGTTATATACATGTAATGTGTTAGTCACTTAAACGTTTTAGTGTGGGAAATGTGTTTTGCTAAAATGTATGGTATTAAATAATTTGTCTAGAATCACACTGAGCATCTGTGTAAATTAAGGAATTATAGTTGCAGCTTTTTCCATAATCTACACAATTTCTGCTGACAATCTACCTCTCTCAGCTTTTACTGTCTCCTCTCTTGTGATGTGTTCCCTCTTTTTTTACACAGTACTCTTAGCGTGTTTCTGTGCTCATTGTCTCCTCTGTCTCTTAATAGTCCCCCTTCTTTTTATAGTTCGTTGTCTGATCTTTTAATCCTCTCTCTCTCATTAAACCTCCCTCTGCCTGCACGTTCTCTCCTCTGTCTGTACTATCTTTCTCTTTGTCCACACCATCTCCCTTCCACCTGCACTATCTCTCGCTCTGCCTGTACCATCTCTCCCTGTGCCTGCATCATCTCCCCCTCAACCTACACCATCTCACCCTCTGCCTGCACCATCTCCCTCTCTGCCTGCACCATCTCACCTTTGCCAGCACCATCTCTGCCTGTGCCTGCATCATCTCCCCCTCTGTCTGCACCATCTCCCCGACCCTGTGATATCACTACCTCTGTCTGCATCATTTCCGCTTTGTGTACGTGAATGCTGGGAGATACCACAGGTACCTCTCATGTTCACTCCTAATTACACTTTTAATCTGGGGCATGCAAGGGGCCCACACAGTAAAGACTGCATGCATTTTCTTGACGGTATTGCTTGTACGGAAAGGCTTTTGCAGAGGCCCATTATGACATGGCTGGCGGGGTGTATTAGACACCACTACCATGGTAAACCCTTTCCCCCCGGTTGTAAGGTGACCGGGGCAGAAAAGAGGTGGACGGTCTTTGCCACTGCTGTGGAGCTGTCTGTCATGGTGGGTGGTCATTCTGGTTGGGGGTCATTCTGGTTGGGATTACAGATGGATTGCCCTCACCAGGCTGGCAGTGGGGATTGCAGCCTGGCTGGGGCAATCTGCCCGCCATCGTAATGGGCCCGTTAGTGTCTCTCTGTCCTCATTGTCTCGTCTGTCTCCTAATAGTCACACTTCTTTTTATACTCCCTTGTCTAACCTTTTTTTTATACTGTCCCCCTGTCTTCTCATAGTCTGTATCTTTCTTCTTATAATCTTCCTTCTCTTCTCATACTGCTACCTTTCTCCTCATAATCCTCATTATCTCTTCATATTTTCCAGTCTTTTCATACTCTATTTATCCCCTTATACTGCATTGTCTGCTTATATCCTCTTTTATATTTATATTTCATATTGTCTTGTAGTCTTATTTGTCTTGTTGTAAGTCCTTCTATTTTCATATTCTTATGTTTGTTGTCATAATCTCTCCTGTCTTCTTATAAGTAATGTAATAGTCTATTTGATATCATTTATTTTTCTAAAGTGATATATATTTTTTATAATAGATTCTTTTGGTCACCACTGAAAAAAAATCATCATGTCTACTAAAATTGAGAAGAAGAAAGGACGAAAGAAAGCAGTTCAATTGAAGAGGACTCATCTACAACATTTACCTGAAGATCAATATAGTAACAAAAAGAAGGAACGTCCTGGTAAGAAAACTTAGACTTTTCTGTGAAGATTGACAACCGCTAACAGTAGAGTGCGCAAAGTAAACAATACTGTGACTTTTTCTGCAACTAAGAGAAAAAACAAGAGTCATGGAACAACTTCAGAAAAAAATGTATATAGTAAAAGTAGGATCAATCAATTTAACGACATAAGAAGGAAGATGTTTTATAATAGAATTTTGTTCAATTTGACTAAGTTAATAAAGAATTGTAAGAAGAAAACCACATTTTATAAGAAGAGGAAATGTATTGAAAATGTAGTTGAGAAAGCTTTTGAATTAAAAAAAACTTTTTGTTTTAGTAATCAATAGAATTCGTTCACTAGATAAGCTAATCCATTTAATGAAGAGCAAAAGTAAGTGGAGAAGAGTAATTAACAGAACTAATTTTTCAGAAGTTTTTTTGGGTGAATGGAAACATAGCCTTTTTTTAATGAGGAGAGTTATCTTCAGAGTAATGACTTGTTGCATGCAGTTGACACTACAGGTCGTGCTTATGAGGTTAAAAATGGTAGTCCTATTGAGAAAGAGAAAATTGTTCCTAGAAATGCAGAAGAGATGTTAGCTGATGAGGTATTAGGGAGAAGGCCTAAAGCTCCAGTGTACACTTGGAATTGCAGTAGTATTTGTAGTGTACGGCAGGAATCTATTGATTTTTTACGCAATTTCTTACGTAACTATACTAAGAAAAGTGTTAAACAAAAGATTAAGATGTTGCAAGGATTAGACCCTTGCAGAGTGAGAGAAAATACTGGTTTGCAAGGACATTCTTTGGCTTGTCTTTCTAAAAAAAGTTTGTAGAAGTGTTTTTCACCATTTCAGGATGTTGGCAGTACATCATACTGAAATGAGGAAATTAGTCAGAACATTGTATTATGCAAAAAGTCCAGCTCTAATGTTAAAGAAGTTGAACAGTGCTCTTTTGCATGGATCTGTGTCAGATGTAAAGAGCGTTTGTGATTAAATTCAGCTTAGTTTCTTTGTTGCAGAACATGATAGTGCAGAAATTGATATGTTAGTAGAAGGAAATGTACAACAAAATGTACAACATTGTAGTACAGAAAAATTTGAGCAAGACATTACAAATTTCAAGGTGGTTTCAGGTGAAACACCAAATTATTCTTGTATTTGTTGTCGACATACTCATAAAAATCATACTAGGACTGTCGATCTGTATTTAAAATGTGAAAAGGAAAATAATAAGGAGTGGATGGAATTTGTAACTTATTTGTTGGTCGAGAATACTTTTGATTTGGGTTGTGATCAGGGTATTTGTAAATATTGTTATAACATATTAGACGAGAATAAAATGCCTGCTAGAGCTGTGCACAATAATTTTGGATTGGTAAATATTCCTTCTGAACTGATGGATTTAAATACTTATGAGTCTATTCTTATTCAATGTGTGCATCCTTTTCAGGCTATAGTTCATATGGAGCCTAAGAGAGGGAAATTGCCTCCTTCAGATTTACAGAGAGGATTAAAGGGAAGAGTTGTGTATTTGCCATTAGATTTAAAGAAAAATATTGAAACAGTTGGTGTAGAAAATGTAGAAGATGAACCTTTAGTTATTCTTGTCAATGGCGTTCCTACTAAGAGTAAGAAAATCTGGCAGGAATTAGTGGATGTTAGGAAATTGAAAAAGGCAACGTTGTATCTGATAAAAATAATCAATATTATAAAGATGTGTTTATGAGTGAAGAAGAAATAACTGTTGAAGATGACTTGCCATCTGGGCAAATTGAAAAAGTGGATGTGTCCAGAACTGAAGAAATCCACGAACATTACAGTGTTCATCCACTACATTCCAAAGAAGTGATGGGGAATACTCCAAATGAAAGAAGCAAAGGGAAGTCCCATTAGTGTATGGGAAAAAAGCTTGGAAGCTCGTTGTTTCCCTCATTTGTTTCACACAGGAAAAGGAGGATGATATGATGACTGACCTGTGCAGATTCCTGCATCTGAATACTGGACATTAAAATTGTATGCAGAATGCAGAAGATCCAAGATTTCGACAATGTATTCCGTATTTGTTTCATCTTTTGTTTGAGGGTGATTTGTCTGGACTTTCTTATGCAGTAAACCATATATTGAAAACAGGTGTACATCTGCAAAATGTTTCGGCAAAGCAATTAATGTATAAAGTACACCAGAAAGATAATTTTTTGGAATCTCAGCTAATTAATCTCATGGCATGTCAGCGTGGTACTAATGAGTGCTGTTACCGTCGTCATGGAGAACTTAAATGTATGCTAAGGAATTTAGGAACTCCTACATGGTTCCTTACTCTAAGCTGTGCTGAATATGCTTGGGATGATTTACTTCAATTTCTTCGAGAGTCAAATCCAAATATACTAAATACTAAATATTGAATACAAGACACCTGGAGAATTGTGCTGTTTGGATCCAGTTAATGTATGCAGATATTTCAATCATAGATTTGAAGCTATGATGTCTTTTATCACCAATAAAAAAACTCCTCCTCTTTGAGAGGTTGTGGACTTCTTTTGGAGAAAGGATTATCAAGCAAGAGGTGCTCCTCACATACACATGCTAATATGGATCAAAGACGCTCCCAAATTTGGAACAGGTTCAGATGATACTGTGTTGTCTTTTATTGAAGAATACGCTACATGTGATATACCGAAAAGTTCTCAGGATAAGGACTTAAGACAACAAGTCTTACGATTCCAAAGCTATCGTTGAAAGTACAAATCTAAGGACAAATTCTACACCAAATGTCGTTTTGGATTTCCACGTCCAGTAATATCGAAAGGAAAAGTGAACAGTTTTATGTCATCTTTGCGACATACCTTCACAAGAAAATCTCCTAAAATACCTACAATTTAAGAAGAAATGAAGATTCAAAATACAAAAATGATTATAACCCAGTCATTTTGTTCATGTGGAGTGCTAACATGGATATTCAATATGTTGCAGACAATTCCATTGCTGTTGCTCGATATGTAACATAGTACATAACGAAATCAGAAAAGACTGAATTCAAGGAAATGGGGGAAGAGATTTCCCACGAGAAGAGTCTAAGTAAGAAATTATATACTTACAGTTTAAAGATGTTATCTCATCGAGAAATTGGAGCATATGAATGCTCGGATTGATTATCATCTGCAAGTCTATAATCCAAATCTAGAAGAATCATTTGGGTGAGTCTAGGTCTTACTGCAACTCGATACCGAGAACTTAAAGTTGTACAAGAAATTGAATATTAAGCTGAAAAGGAGCCAGAAAGTACAGATACTGTGAAAACAAATATGTTGGATACATATTATCCAAACAAAAGTCTTCATCTTGAGAACATTTGTCTCTATGAAGTGCTGCAAAACTATATTTTTAAACGGAATATTACAAAAAACATCAATAATGGTATATATGCCGTGTTTGGTTCTGAAGGATGTCTGGTGAAATAAAAGAAGAGGACATTTGATTAATCACCGTAATCTGAGTTGCAAAACACCTGACAAAAGGTAATTTTATTATTTAGCTATTTTGCACCTTTTCAAGGGATGTATGACGGTACCACGCGTACTTTTACAACGCGTACCGTTACCACGCTACTTTTACCACGCAAGTCGTTACAACGACTTGCGTGGAGGGGCGCTGGATAGTAAATTATTTAATTTACTATTCCAACTCCAGTCCCCGTGGACTCTAGGGAAAGGAGTTGGATAGTAAATTAAAGTATTTACTATCCTGGAGCGCCCCCCAGCGCATTTCGTTGTAACGACCTGCGTGGTAAAAGTAGCGTGCTAACGGTACCGTGTTGTAAAAAATGCGTGGTAACCGTTGTATACCCTTTTCAAGCCATTGCGTTCAGAATTAGAAATACTTGGAGATTTCGAGAGCTACGAAGATTCCTTCAATGCAACTAAAGTTACTATAGAATGTCCTGTTTTTGCAAATGATGTGAAAATGTTAAATGATGAAATTGAGCAAGAAGCTACAATTGAAGCTAAGATTGCTAGAGATAGTTCTCAAGACAGTCAAACTTCTGCTTTGTTGAGTCAGGGCCCACTACGAGAACCAATTGTTCAAAATGAAGCAGCAACTGCTATGGAAGAGGTGGAATCAGCAATGTATCAAGCTCAAGAAGATGCAAGAAAATTAGGAAATTTAGAAGAACAATTAAATGTTGAGCAGAAACAAATATATGAGCAAGTGAGAGAGCAGATTAACCATGGATTACTTCATGAAAAGAGAGAGTGCTCTTCCTCATCATTTCAACCTATCCGATTGTCTGTGAGTGGAGAAGCTGGGACAGGAAAAAGTTATTTAATTAAAGTAATTTCAACTTATCCACAGAAAACAACTGAGTCGTATTTGTCTTGTATTGTCACTGCTCCAACTGGGTTGGCAGCACACAATATTAAAAGTATTACTTTACATTGTTTATTAATGCTACCAGTGGAGGATGAAAATAAATTAGAATACCACAAGCTATCTGGAGAAGCTTGTTTTGAAGTTTCAAGAGTCTTGAAGAAAATTATACTTCTCATTATTGATGACGTAAGCATGGTATCAAACTTAATGCTTGCCTTTGTGCATTTGAGAGTGTTTAGAACACTGGCACATGAAGATACCAGAAAATCTTTGGGAAGTATTGGAAATGTTAACATTTGGTCATGTTTTCAATATAAGGAGCTTTTTAGAAATATGCAACAGGCAAATGATGCTGATTATGGAGCTATTCTTCAAGATTTAAGAATAGGAAAAGTGACAGAACATGGCAAACCAGCTTTACCGAAACGATTACTTCCCAATTTGTTTCCAAATGAAAATATTGTTCCTGAGAAAATATATATGAAAATTGCAGAAAACAAGTCTGTAATTTGTTTAATGCCAACACTGCGTGAATGTTCTGTATTCAATGAAGAAATATTAAAGTTGGAAAATTAAGAAATTATAAAATTGGAAGCTATTGACAAAATTGAACATGAAGGAATCACTATTATTTTGACTGAAAAGTTAAAGAAGAAATTGGATTCTTTAGAGAAGTCGATAAGTAAAACTGCTGGTTTAGAAAAGATTTTGTATGCATGTGTAAACTGTAGGGTAATTTTACGCCATAATTTGAATGTGGAAAAAGGTTTAGTAAATGGAGCAATGGGTAAAATTGTTGATTTTGTTAATTATGTAAATAGAGATGGGATTGAATTCTTATAGATCAAATTTGATGAAATTGCAGAAATACAACAATTTAGTCGTTGTTCATCTCGGTTCTTGCTTGTAAAAGATTTGTATGTACGCAGAAAACAGTTTCCTATTTGTTTGGCATATGCGGTGACCATTCATAAATCTCAAGGTTTAAGTGTAGATAGTGCTTTAGTAAATATTGGAAGTACTGTGTTTAAAGAGGGTATGTCATATGTTGTTTTGTCCCGAGTCAGAACTTTATCTGGATTGTACTTGATTGATTTTGATGAGTCAAAGGTTAGTGCAGATGCAAATTGTGTCAAAGAGTATAATAGATTAAGAAGATAATATGCTCCCTATTTAGGTCAATATCCAGTATTTGAAAAGCGTGTGCTAGGTAGAAAAAGAAGATTTGAGAATATCTGTAGTGAAACTGTAGAGAAAGAAAAAAATCAAGATGAAGCTGTGTCTGCAAGCAAAAAGAAAAAGGACAGTGTTGAAGAGAATGTTGGTTATTGGTTTGAAAATAGTTTTGGTGTCAACTGCTATGCTAATGTAGTTGTTAATGTTGTTTTATTTCTTGAAAGTTTACAGCAGCAAATTGTTGAAAATCGGGATGAAAGATTCTGTTTGTTGTTGTATTCTGTTTATGATAAATGTAGTAGTGTTGAAAGTAAAATACTAGGGGGTCCATTAGGATGGCGGGCGGATTGCCCCCAGCAGGCTGGCGGTAGCCACCGCCAGCCTGGCGGGGGCAATCCGCCCACCATCCTTCCCTGTATTCTCCTCCCGCCATATTAGAATGGCAGGGGGGGCCACAGCGGATCAAAACACCGCCCGCCACTTTTCCGCCCCGGTCGCATTGCGGCCGGGGCAGAAAATGATTAATATGGTGGCAGTGTCAAGCAGACACCGCCTGCCATATTATGATGGGCTGAGGGTGATGCCTTTCCGTGGCGGCGATGCCGCCACGGAAAGGCATACGGTCTTCACTCTGGGGGCCCCCTGCGGGCCCCCAGAGTGAAGGAGGTACCCCCCTTCATTAGCATTAACAAAGCGGCAGGCACCGCGCTGTGCCTGCCGCTTTGTTAATGCAAATGCAGAAATGCATTTCTAGCATTGTGGCGGGCAGTGCTAAGAGTGGCGGGCACATCCTAATGCAGGCATCGGGACCCCCGCCCTCAAGGCAGCGGTCCAGTTTACCAATAGGGTGGCGGGCGGTCCTCATGGACCCCAAAGTGTTTCTGATATTCGAAATGTTTTGGACATATGTTCTGGTTCTACTCAATTTACACAGAATATTCAGCAAGATTGTCAGGAATTATTATTGTTTATGCTTAATGTACTGGAAGATGATGGTATAGATATTGAACATATTTTTGATCTTTATTATGAATGGCTACATGACTGTCAAAATTGTTTGTTTACATGTAGCACTAATATAGACACTGAAAGATTCATATATTTGACTTTACCAGACTGTGAATCAGCGTCTTTCAACAATCTAGTTAGAGGAGCTAGTCAAAACATGGAGTGTAGCCAATGTAAATCAGAAATGTCATCAACAATATTTATACAAAGATATGGACAGTATGTTATTTTAATGCAGCAACGTTGTAAAGCTGATGGAAAAATATTGGAAACTTTAATTACAATTTTTGTAGCTGGTCAAGTTTCAATATCAGGAAGAACTTTTGTAGCTGTTGCAATTATTTTTCATGATGGACCTTCTACAACATCTGGACATTACACTGTTTATTTAAAATGTCTGAAAGGTTGGATTCATTGTAATGATAGTCAATTAGTTTTTAAGCAACATCTGCCTAAAGAGTTACCAAATTCTTACCTATTATTTTTAAAGTCAACATTTTAAGATCAAAATTTGGCCTTTCAGGATTACTGCTGTAAAGGTAGATTAGTCTGGTGTTGTAGAGTATTTTGTTACTGAGGGTGAAGAGCTTGAAGGAAATCCTCTTGTTGATGTTGAGGCAGTGTAGCTGTATCGTGTTGTGGGTTATATGGCTGTAGCAGGGGACTTTGAAGATCAGTCAGGTGGAGGTAGTTTGGATTGGTTGTAGTGGTTATAGTTGTTTGGCTGGAATTCTTGTGTAGAGTTTGTTGCCACAGAGTAGTCTATTTCTTCTTGTTTTCTTTAGGATGTACTTGTAAATGATGTGCAGAATGTGGAGGGTGTTATAGCAGTATGACTAAATGCTGTAGACTTGTTTACACATGTACAGGGAGGAGCTGAGGATGAATTGTAGGTTGTGTATATGGACAGTAGGTGTTGGTACCGTTTACAATGTAATTGGCCAGCAGGAGTCATCTGAAGCTGAGGGGGTGGGTCTGAGGATGAGTGTCTTCATGTTGTGCGAGTTCAGATTTAGAGAGCTGCTCTTTATCCACTTGGTGATGTCCTTAATTACATTGTGGAGGTTATTTTTTATGGTATGTGGCTCCTTGGTGAGCAAGAGGATGCGCTGGGTGTCGTCGACGTAAGAGATGATGTTGTGGTTGAGATGGCGGGCTATTTGTGTGAGGGTGGTCATGACGATGTTGAATAGCATTGGGCTGAGAGATTAGCACTGGGGGACGGTGCAAATAATATCAGTGGATTTGGATCAGAAGGCTGGAAGGCAGATGTTCAGTATTAGTATTGAACAACTTCCAAACAAAGAATTTCACACTATTTGGCCATGCGGAAAAGTGTGTGTAACCTTTAATAACTTTTTGTTCCAAATTTTGTTAGCATATATTTGTAAGTAACATTATTTATAATGGAATAAAATTAATGATGGTGTTTTGTCATTTCAGGATTTTTTGACATACCTCATAGTTACGTAAGAAATTGGTATTAGAAAAAAACATTTAAGATTGTTATTGAGATTGTTTGGTTTTTTTTAAAGATAATCTTCTTGATTGTCTTTTTTTGCCCGCTGTTATGTGATGAGTACTATTGAACTCACTGTTTCTAGTGAAATTCAATATATTCTGAGAACAGCAAAAAAGGCAAATTAAATGCTTTAGAAATGATTTTGTGTTGTGAAAGATAAATTGTAACTCTATTTTTTTGTCTTCTACAGATGCTAAATTTGTAATAATGATTTTTTTTAAATTTGTTATTTTGAAGGTAAGTATAACTAACTGTCAAAAATAATCGATGGAATGTACTTCCACAGAGGTGAAGTAACAGGACGTCCACGGTGTACAAAAGTTTGTAAACACGGTTTGTATCTTTGAAACACATTTGAAGAAATTAAAAAATATATATACTGAGTGTACCTGTGTTCTTTGTATTTTACTACAACACATCAACTGCTTTGGAACTGGTAAGCTGAATAGATATTTTTAACTTTTTTTAGTACTGCATTTTATCATAATAGCCTTAGTTTTTTTATACTGATAAAGAGTGAGTGGTTTGAAAATGTAAGGACATTTTATAACTAAAAATTCATATAAGCAAATGTTATAGATATAATCATATAAAGTAGTTGAGAATGGTTTTAGCATAATATTTTTTAAAGAGCAAAATAGTTGATAAAGCTAATTTTGTATTATGTATTAGGGAAAATGATAAAATTAAGTATTTATGTTTTTCTGCCAGGAACAACAACATAATAAAATTCACTATGGAAGAGGAGCAGAAGAATATGGAACGGATTTTGAAATTACTAACTCTCTGATAGAAGAGTTAAATATACATTTCATGGAGGGTGAGAATGAAGAAGAAAGTGTTGGTGCAGGAGATATTACCTGCGATTTTTTAGATGAAACTTTAGACGAGAACTTTCTTGAAGCGTTAAACGACATTCAGTTTCATGATATGACTTTTGAAATTCATGATGAAGAAAACTAAACTTCAGACGAAATCATGCTGAAAGTTCTATTAAATTATGAAATGTTACAAAAATAAATTTATGATTAAAAAATAGAAATGGTTTGAGAGACTCTTCTTGCAGAATTGCAATCAATCAGCTAGTATTTAAGTTCTCATGGTACAAACTGGGTCTTAGGGCATGGACTGCTTCAAACCTTTATAGATTATGTATGCACTGTTCTATGCGCTAGCAAACTTGTGTTTTATAATTTTTATTTCCAGATGTATATCCTTTGACTTACAGCAAAGTCTCTGTGATTGGTGATTCCGTATTGTACAGAGCTATTCAACAGAATATCCTTCAGTATGCACTGTGCTAAAAATGAAGTTATTTAAAATTCAGTAGGCAGTCTGCTTGCAGAAATGTAATCATCTAGTCAGTATCCAAATATTCATGGAGGATAGTACGTCTTAGGGTGTGGACTGCTTTAAACCTCCATAGACTATCCTTACAGTCTTCTATGTACCTACAAACTAGTGTTTTCTATATTGAATTCTCCAGTCTGTATTATTACACTTTCACCAATCACTCTCCCTCTACTGTTTCAGTATTGTATTGAGCCATACACAACTATGTGCTTATCTATAAACTATTAGAACATTGGAATGTTGAGAGCTCCACTGATAACAATGGAGTGCTCTTGGCTTATAATGACTGGTATAAGCCTGGAGCTCCAACATTCCAATGTTACTTTGTTCACTGCTCTGGCTGTGAATAAAGGCTTCAGGGAGCCTGAGGGGATTCCAATCCTCTCGCACTCCCTCAAGGCTTTGTTTTTTTTTGTTAGAACATTCTGTCATCTAATGGTAGAATGTTCTAATACCCTTATAGCCCTTTGTAGCTGGGAAATACTGGCTATTAAAGTCCCTCTCCCTTGTTAAAGGCCCTCACCTTCTACTCGGGCCTTTAATGCTGGGGAGAGCCTTTAATAGCCGGTATAGCTCTTTACAGTGAGCTATAAGGCTATATTCTAAAAGTGAAGATGCTATATATTCAACCAGACAATTGACATTTAATCAGCATGCAGCTTGTGCTCGGGAAGTTATGCATAGTGTACACATACTGTACAGAGTACAGTATAGAGTACGGTAAGCTTCTATAGATATAGTTATGATTTTACTTATGATTTTCTGAGGAAGATTTCTAGTCACTTTTTTGTGATGTTCTGCTTCACAACTGTCAGCGTAATATTTATCAGGCAGCACTAATGCACTTTTTTTGGCATACTGTTGCTTGATAAATATCAAACCTTTTAATGTAGTATTCTGTGTTAAAGGGTTGTGCAAGGGGTGTTGCTGGGGGTGTTTCCAGCAACACTCATGGCCTTTTGACACTGCTCTACATTTACAGGAAATTGTAAATCTGAGGCACTGCGAAAAACGTATGCCTCCCCAGGAGATGCATAAAGAAGGTGAAATGGGAAAAATAGTTTTAATTCTCCACGTTTTTTTCTTTTCTCTATGTGTGCTGCTTTCTGCAACATAAGTAGAAAAAGGAAAAGTATCTTGAGATTATTTTTGTACAGAAAGGTTTGCCTATCTCTACAAAAATAATCATCCTAGCAACACAGACACTTGCTCCATTGTGCTCCATTGTGCAAATGTTTGTTCATTGGTGCAGGCAGATCATTGTGAACTAGCGCAAAGAGAAAAGAATAGAAATATGCTGCATCTTATAGATATGGCACATTCCTGTTTTTTTCTTTTGCCATAGGGAAGCATAGCAGCAAGGCCTGCTGCACTTTACTACGGCAAAATCTCATAAATGAGGCCTATGTGAGTAGTCAATTACTCATGGTGCAAAGTAGGCCTAAGGGCATAGAGTGCTTCAAACCCCTACAGACTGTGCATACATTGTTGTATGCACCTGCAAATTTGCCTTTTTTATGTTGAATTTTGCAATTTCTATCTTTCACTTTCAGTAAACACTCTGTTACTCTTGGTATACTTTTGTAGTGACTCATTGTTCATAAATCTTTATTTTGGCCCTTAAGAGCCATAAAAGATGCATAAAAACAACAGTACATAACATTTGTCAATAGAAGAATAAGTAGATTTACATACAGTTGGATGGGGTTAAGAACTAAATACAATAATCCATAATTTAGTTAAAAAGGCAATATATAAAAACATATACAATATAAAATCAATTTTCACAGTTCCAATATTAAGTTCATCTAACTAGAGTCATATTTGTACAGCCATTTCATAAATCGGAATAACATCGAAAACAGAGTACTAAAACACATTCCTTATCACTTGCCCCATGTTTCTTTATAATAGGAAAGGTGTTCTGAGATAACATCATTTTACTCTTTTCTGCTTGAGTTTTCCACGAGTGCTTTGAATCTAATGAAACTCCCAGGTAGGTAAAATTCGACACTAATTTCAATTTTTGATCATTTAAAAATAAATTCCCCTTGAAACTTTTATGAGGTATTATGGCCATACATTTTGTTTTCTTCGTATTGAGCTCCAGGCCTTTTTTATTACAATAGAGTTGGAATGAGTTTAAAAGGGATTGCAGACCTTTTGA
This sequence comes from Lissotriton vulgaris, assembly GCF_964263255.1. Lineage (NCBI taxonomy): Eukaryota > Metazoa > Chordata > Amphibia > Caudata > Salamandridae > Lissotriton > Lissotriton vulgaris. The sequence continues at coordinate 975,287,249 of NC_141696.1, read as the reverse complement.
TGTTTGCGAGATTAGAATTGTACCGTCTGGCCCCTAAGTGCTTACTTGAGCACCCCTACAAAAACAACCCTCAAAATCTGGGACTAGGAGAATAATACTGTGAAATGGGCAACTTTTCCATCGCCACATATACCAGTTCTTTAAAACCGATATTCCCTCAATCTGTGAACCCTGGGTCCTTTGATGCCTGGGGGGTTGCCTTACCTTAGCAGAGCTTTTCCACAGTGGGATATACTGACCTTTGAACAATGTCAGCGCAACTTCCAGCTTACATATATTGAACACTTCTATTATCTACAATTGAAGCACTGGGCTATACAGCCAGAGGGTAGAGCTACGGCCACTACAAAACAAACACTCACAGGGCCGTTTGTGGTGCGTGGAGCGGGCTCTTCTAGGGGCACTATATCCTTTTCGTATTCTCCATTTTTTAGCACATTACATGTTCCACAGCCATGTCAGGTCGCGTTCTGGAAATGCACTTTGGCCAAGGAAATAACCGGGGGAATATGGAAGACATTGTGGAAAGACATCACTGACAATAATCACTCAGGCATGAGAGAAGCACATTATAAGATACTATATGGTCTGTACTTATACCCCAGTAGATTAAGATTAATCTTTCCTAACACGTCTGATCTTCGTTTGGAGGGGTTTGTTGTTTCCTATGAGATTTTCGACTTATTTGGTGGAATTGCCCAACAATTATCCCTGTTTGGACAGAAATCTTGGCTCAAATAAAAAATTTGTTCAGCTACCTCATTCCTTATATCCCTGACTTTGCACTCTAGTGTCTGGGGACCCCTTGTTTGAAATACCAAACTAGTAGTGATAGGACTATAATGTGGACATGTTTAGGAGCGGCAAGACTGGCACATAGAAAAAACAGGAGGCACCAACTTTAACCATGGCATGCACGCTTATGGCACGCACTTACGATGGAAGGTATGTCAGACTTATTTAGCAATGACTTTAAACAATTTGAGAATTCATGAGGTCTACTGGTGTCCTACCTCTCCCTTTTGGCCTTACTGGCCTGCTCCAGAGTACACGAGCATTGCACCTCTTTCAGTTCTAATGCTCTTGTAGACATCCGGAGGGAGAATAATCCCCAATGATCTACTTAACTGACAATACTTGAGAGACTCTGTGTTCTACATCCATGATACCCTTCTTTTATTTTTACCATCCTGCAGGTGTTTGAAGTTTAATACTGTTAATTTAGGGTGGGAGGGAGACACGGGGAGGGAGATGGGAGGAGGAGGGTTTTTTGGGGGTTAAGTTCATGTTTTTGGATGACACTTTTTTCATGATTATGGCATACAATGTGATGGATCGAAAAGTGTTTATGTGAAACTGTTGTTTTATGTCTCTATCATTTGAAATGCAGAGATTTATTAACTAATACAGTGGCCATGTCTGTAACATGTAAATATTCAATAAAAAGAAGTTTGAGAAAAAAAAAAAAAAAAAAAAAAAAAAAAAAAAAAAGAATTGTACCGTCTGCAAATAAGAGGGCGGGGATCCTTACTCCATTCAGCCTGGGGGAATCATTGTCACAATCCTGTAAGTGTGCAGGAATGTCATTAATAAACAAGGAGAAAAGCGTGGGAGACAACACACACCCTTGGCGGACACCACGCATTATCAGGATAGCTTTTGTCAGTTCACCGTTTGGTCCCCAGCGTACTCTCGCATAGTTATTATCGTGCAGCCTTATGATCTATTGGAGTAAGCAGACCGGCAACCCCTGCGAATACAGACAGTCCCATGAAAGATCTCGCGAAACTAAATCAAATGCAGCCTAAGGTCTACAAATGCAACATATATGTGCCCTTTCCTTAAGTGAACATATTTCCAAACAAGGCAACGTAGTTTAAAAACTTGATCAATAGTACTTATACTACTCCTAAAACCTGATTGGAACTTAGTAAGTATGTTATTCTCATCCATCCAAGAATTCATATGTATTAAAATATGCCTGGCAAATATCTTTTGTAAAACATCCATTAAACTGATCGGGCGATAGTGGACGGGTCATTCCTATCGCCCTTTTTAAAAATCAAAACAATTTCTGTGCCCCGCCAACTGTCAGGAAAATCTGCACCCGCTACTAGGGTATTGAAAAGATGGTTAATATAGGGTGCCCAGACGTTTATCTCGTGTTTAAATAAGTTGCTTGGGACTTTGTCCAGGCCTGGTGCCTTACCATTTTTAACCATGTTAATTGCTAGCTCAGTTTCTCCTACAACAAACTCTAAAGTACAAGTGCATGAAGAAAGCCAGGGTTGATCATTTTCTCTTGACCCTGTATATTCTGGGGCTTTGTATAAATGCGAGAAATGGTCGACCCAGGTCTGCTCATCAAGGAACACATCTCGAGCCACTCTTCCTACATGGTTCCCATTTGCCACCAATCTCCAGAACCCCACATTATCCTTATTCTTTGCTACCGGTAACATATTTGCCCAACTTCCTCTTCCCAGTCTGATCTAGCTTTTGCCTGGGTCACTTTATATTCTTTCCTTGCCACCTTAATCACATCCGGTACTTTGCTTTTTATTGCCTATAAAAGCATAGCCTTGCCATTACGGTAGTCCTTGCGGTACCAAGATTGTCTGCCAGCTAAGCTATTGTTCTTTTGACAGTGTTTGTAGGCATTTTTGTAATGTAAGGTAACAGCGCTTTAAAAAACCCGTTATGTAGATCGATAAAAGTATTATCCCCTGCTGATAGATTTGTATAACTGGAGAAAGTGTCTGCTAAAAGTAAGTAAATACACGCTAACACTTCTCCATGATCCAATATTTGAGCCCCTTTGAGTGATCGTCTATTATTACTTACTAATGGAGCGTCATTTTCGGAGGTAGACGTAATGGGGGTTCCAGTCACTTCACTATCACTGGGAAAATAAGCAAGGGGCGATTATCGATTGAAGTGGACGATGGTCGCTTTCTAACCTGGGCATAATCTCTAGGTCAATCAAATATGGCCAGATATCAGAGGTTGCAAGGATATAATCAATTTTACTTTGGGAGTTGTTTTTTACAAAGGTCACGGCCTTATGGGAATCAGAGGGGAGAAGCCCATTGCAGGCCCTCAGCCCATATACAGTTGCCAACCTCATTATTTGGGCTGCTAGAGCAGTACAACGCACCACTTCAAAGTTAGATAAGGGTGGGATATTGTTAGCCCTGTCCTCTTCATCAAAGACGTCACCGAGACCCACAACTGGCTCATAGTTACTGTTCAGGTCTCCACCTAGTATCATACTCGGTATCTCTTTCAAGCCATTTATAAAGCTATCTAATTTTTCTAGTGTTGGAGACTCCCTAGAAATGCTAAATGGTCTATTACAGACGTTAAATAGGAAGAGAATCCTACCATCTTTTGTATTAACCTTCAGGCCAAGTATGTCCACTGAATCAATGACTAATAAGGTTATGCGGATCTCCAGGGATACCTTTACCCATATTGTGAGTCCCCCAGAGGGCCTACCTCTAACTGAGGGTACTGCCTCAATGTTGTAGGTCCTATATCCGACTCTATGCGGTATTTCCAGGGCCCAAGTTTCCTGTAGGAAGCAGATATCGTTAGAATCTATGTAATTGCTCCACTCAGGATCACACACATTTTTCATAAGGCCCGCTATATTCCAGGATGTTAATTTTAGGTTTTATGATGTACAACCCAACCTATCTATCCCTTGAACATCCAAATTTACATCTTGGATACCTACATTAGTGCCAGTAATGGCCTTATGTGTAACACCTGCAACACCTGTTAATTGAGGCGGATCCTGGCTCACCTTGCCCTCAATTCCTATTACCTCCATATTCAACGCTTGAACAGCGGTTACTTGTGGAGAAACATTAGGCTCTTTTCCCTCACATATATCCCTGCCTAACTCTAATTCGAGACTTACAAGCGTAGGTGGAATTAGTCTGTCAACCATCTCCAGAGTTGGTAAATCCCAGAATCTATTAGAAATGTGAAGAGGAAACGGGGTAACCGGTTTCCTACCTGCTTCATCAATTAATGGTTTATAAAAGTACCCTAGAGGGAGAGCATGAATATTAGTGCGTGCCTTCTGGGACTCTTCACAGACCCTCAATAGGTGATGTACTGTGTTAGGGCGATTAAAGTTTACGACTATACAGTCCCCTTGTATGTCTTTTATTTGCTCACCCACCCAACCTACCCTTCGAACCATGATAATCTCATTCTTTTTATATGGGGTGAGTCCTTTATACTTTTGTAGCCAGTCCACAGCCTTATTCCTGAGACTGAGCCAGGATTCTGTTTGATATCTCCTCAGTGCAGGTACTCCAGTTAAGACTAAAACATATGGGCATGCTGCTGGAGGTAATCTTAAATTGTCACTATTGGGTATTACATCGGGATCGTTAGGCTTTAAAATGGGTTGGGGCAAATTACTATCCCTACAATGACCCAAATTCCCTGATACTTGATAGAGCCTTCTACCCCCTGAACCAGAGATATCAAATCGAGGTTCACTCATATTTGATAGTCGAATGCTCTCACTTGGGACGGCTGGATCGACCGAGGGAGCTAACGCTGTCTGTGACATAGTATTCAAGATTGGGATCCCTTCTTTGGCTCTAACATTGCTTAGTGTTTTTTCCACAAGTACTTTAGCACCTTTTTCAAAGATGTCTTTCCCCTTTTTAATCATAATATCCAGATCCATTAATGCCTGATTTATGCCTTGGATTTTATCATCTAAATCCTTCATCCTGGAAACCATAAGATTGTTTATTTGCGCCTGAACCGATTGAAGAGTGGATTTGAAAATATCTGCAACAACAGTTTAGAGTGACTCCACCATACTATCAGAACCTATGGGCAACGGGAATAGGGCATCTCAGTTTGTGTGCCAGAAGATCTACTTTTGAGGCTACAATTATCACTCATTGAAGAGTGTGTAGTAAGGCATTCACTACATAAAAACAGTAATTAGTAGATGTAGAATAACTGGTAGATCCCCAAAGATATGACAGTTATTGTGCATGGTGACATCACCACCATGGATGCACCATATTTACAATGTGGTGCACTATGAGGCAAAAGTGGCGCACATATGTGATGTATCTGTGCTGTGAAGATGGCGCATTGCTTCGTTTGTATTGCAAGCAAAATGCAGCTGCAGCAATTATGTTTGGGTCCTATGCTCCTAATGCTATATCAAACCTTACACCTGCTTCAAACAGGTGCAGGGTTTTGATGCAGTATAAACCCAAAAGTGACTGAATTAAATCTTAAAAATTTCACTTAGTCACTTTCACTAGTCCTGCACCAGAACATCCCCCATCTATGCAGGAAAGCCTCTTTTTGGCGCACAGCTTTACAATGTGATACACCTTCCAATTACGTCAGATTGTAAATAGCATACATCATGGTACTTCTTTTGCACCACCGCTGCATCACAAATGTGATGCAACGGTTGTGTAAGAGAGGCACAAGGGGGTTGTAAAACCACCCTTAATACATACAAATTCATCCACGCAGTTTCACCAATAGTGCAAATTGAAGCATAGACTTATAACATATTTATATGCTTATGTTACATTCAAGTTCTTCGGAGGCACTACGGTATACTATAGGTAAACACTGTATAGATTTATGCTGTAGCACATCCTTATAGTTTTGCACTTTCATATTCATTAATTCATTTACGAACTACACATTCCTTCTGACAAACTTTACAGACAAACATAGAAATATAGTTCTTTTTTTTGACCAGTAGAGGTAGTTCTAAAAAGAACTGGCTTTTTTTTGTTATTTTGTTTGTTTTTTTGTAGTTTTTTCAACAATTTTTTTTTAAACACAAACTAGAAAAATTGAACTTTTCCAAACAAAAAACTGTTGACCTGTATTAGAAATTTAAAAAAAATCACTTTTTGGGGCATTGGTGGTGCTCCTGCCTCCTTACTATCAGGTCCACTGACGGTTCCCCATAGCATAATAGTTTGTTGCAATGTTTGCACAGGAACTTGGAGTGCTTCCAGATGGTGGTGCAGTGGAGGTGCTCGCCACTGCAGGTGGTGGAACATCATGTTGGCTGCTTGTTGCCTCCCTTGCGTAGTTGTTTGGTTGTAAGTTCTTTACATGCCTGTCCATGCTCGCAGTCCCAAATGAGTATTTTTTGGTCGGGTCACCGCTAGACAGTGTCACTTGGCATATATTGCAAGTGACCTTTGGAGCACTCACTTTCTTCTGATCCTCTGGAAAAGTAAAACAATTCCAGATGAAAGCCTCCTTCTTCTGAGGAGGAGGAGGCTCAGGTAGATAAGTGTTCTCATCAGAAGAGTGGTCTGATGGTGATGGAGACTGAGCAGCCATATTAATGAAGAAGAGTTGCACAGACCTTCACCTTGAAAGAAAAGATCTTGCTTGTCTGAAAGTCCAAGTAGAATGAACAAAAATGGGAGGGGTCTTTCAACAATTGGAGTTGGAAGTATTATGAACCAATGAAATCTCTTCTTTTAATGTCACATGACTGTACGTATTCTTACGGTGCGCTTTCGGAGCTCTTACGTTGAGCTTACGATGCTCTTACGGTGCGTGTACGCTGGACGTACGATCCCGATGTTCGTAATTTAAAAAGTAATTTACGGGTTTTAAAAGTTAAAAAAAACATTTTCTTGACTATCCCAGATAATGTCTACCTTTGAAATATACAAGAAATACATATATATATTGATTTTAACATTTTAAAACTTTTGGAGGTGCGCGTACGGGGGGTCGTACAAACGTAGATGACATCACACGGAAGCGCTGATGCGCACTGTAACGTCAAAACGGACTTGTGACCTGTGCATGCGCGTTGAGTACAATTTACAGTACAAATGACGGTCTGTTTACCATACACGTATGGTGCGACTATCTAAAAAAAAAAAGGTATAATATAAAATTACATTTTTATATTTGTAAAAAAAAAATTTTATAAAAAAAATATTTTTGTATTTAGTTTTGTTATTATTTTACATTATAATATGAAATATAAATAAAACAAAATAATATGTAAATATGTATTATAAAAATTAGGACATTTAATAAAAACTGATTTTTTTTTAATAATTAATACATTCAAGAATTATCATTACAAAACCTTTCAAATTCACTAAAAAACCCATAGGTTTCTCCCGCGTTCTAATGAAAAATTAGCATTTAAAAAACCTTAGAAATTCATTGAAAAAACCATAGGTTTCACACACGTTATAGTTAGCTGGAAATTTCAGTCATACAAAACCATTGAAATTCCCCTGTTATAGTTAACTATAACTCGCGCGCCCGCAATGCACTGCTGATGACGTCACATATTACATCACTCATGACATGGTCAGTGACATCACTCATGACATCACTGATGACATCATCCTTGTGAAAGAGTGACAGACCTCCTCTCAGCATAATAGCGTAATATAACCCTTGATACACACATTCAAAAATAGGAACCTAGGGCCTCATTATGATGGAGAATTTTCCGCCTCCTCCAGGCCGGGGGAAGCCACCTCCGGCCCGGAGGAGGCGGAAAATCCTCTGCGGACTCACCAAAGACCCACCGCCGCATTACGATGGCTGGTGGGTCTTGGTTACTGTCCGCTGCTTTTCCGCCGCGGTCAGATTACAACCGTGGCTGAAAAACTCTCATTTGGCTGGCAGTGTCTATCAGACACCGCCAGCCAAATTAGGAAGCATTTGTAAACATGCTTTTCTGCGGCGGCTTTTCCGCCTTGGAAAAGCATGTGTACTTTTGATTTTGGGGGCCCGTTGCGGGCCCCCAGGGTGTTGGCGGGTGGGGGTGCACATGGGGGGTACCTATGGTACCCCCCAGCATTTACTTGCAAAAAGCGGCAGGCACCGCGCGGTGCCTGCCGCTTTGTGCATGTAAATGTTAAACATGCACTTTTAACATTGCGGCGGGTCCTGCTTGAAGCAGCACCCGCCGCAATGTTAAATATCCAGGATGTGACCGCTAGGGTGGCGGTCACATCCTAATCGCACATGAGGGAACGCCGCAGCCCAGGCGGACGTTCCCTCATCCTCTGGGATGAGGGAACGTCCGCGATCCTAATCAGGCCCTAACATTTTTTTAAAAATTGAAAAACGAATTCCAGTTAGAACAGCCTATTCAGTAATTCAAAAATCTACATACACATCCACTCATTCACCAATAGTTCTATATAGTCACTCATACATGTACTGATTGTGGAGAAGTGTGGCTCACTGGTTAGAGCGGCAGTCCCTGGTGCAGAAGTCTGGCCCGGGACCAGGGTTCGATTCCCGCCTCAGCTGATCTCAGTGGTTCTTGGGCTCATAATTGCTCTGACCTGATTTCTCGCCTCGGTGCCTACTCTGAACATGAGTCCCATGCTGCAACTCTGGGCAATAGATTGCTTAGTCTCCACAATGGCCCCCAACAGTGCTGGGGATGCCTGGTTGCACCCCAGGGATGCCCCGGAGTGGACATTTCATGGGGAAAAGCCAGGATGGGTTCCCTAGCAGTATGAGTACAGCGCCAGGATACACTGGTTTCCGGGGTAATAGAGCGCTTTACAAATACATTTACATTTACTCACTCATCATATGTACTCATACACCTATACATCCTGTTACACATCAATACTCATCCATAGAGTTACTCACACACATACTCACACATGCAAATAAACTATCAAACATCCATTTACTTGTATATACAGCTATACACACACCACTACACTTGCTTCTACAGAAACATACACATACTTACTCTCTTGAACAATCACTGACATAAACACATACTTATTTATACAGGAACTCTTCCAATCTCTCACTCTCACATATACTCACTTATATACATCAATACTCACATATACTAGTTTAAAACAAATGTACTTATTAATAAAGACACTATTGAGACAGTCATTCACTCATTAACACACCCATACACACACTCATCCACCCATAAAGTCCTGCACACATGCTGTCTTCAAAAAACATACAAACAGTGAGTCACTCATTCATGTATCTATACGCTAAGTAATATACCCCAACAAACCATACAGACACTCATATTGGTAATAAAAAAAAAAACTAATAACACATATACACACTCATGTAGCTACTCACCAACTCATGCAGCCACTTAGACACAAAGTGAGACACTGATACAGATATTTAAATATTTAAACATTACTCGTTAATACATGTATTCACTATGATACAATTAATAAGTCAGTTATACAATCAATTTAAAAAAACATCTATTTAGACACTTATTTACCCATTTATTCTTCTGTCGACCTTCAGATATACAGATATAAAACATTTATTTTTCAGAAAGACACACATTCACTGGATGATGTCATCAGTGATGTCATTTGAGATGTCATCAGTGATGTCATGAGTGATGTCACTGACCATGTCATGAGTGATGTAATATGTGACGTCATCAGCAGTGCATTGCGGGTGCGCAAGTTATAGTTAACTATAACGGGGAATTTCAATGGTTTTGTATGAGTGAAATGTCCAGCTAACTATAAAACGTGTGAAACCTATGGTTTTTTCAGTGAATTTATAAGGTTTTTCAAATGCTAATTTTTAAATATAACGTGTGTGAAACCTATGGTTTTTACAGTGAATATATATGAGCAGGCACAGACTCCTAAGTATTGCGGTGCGAAACCGTAATTTTATTTACAAGTGTTGAATTCTCTCCATGACGCGTTTTGGCCACGTCACATGGCCTTCATCACATGATCTCGCTACAGCATTTCCTGGTTTTAATCCTAAATGCCACGTGCTTCACTTCTACTTGCAACACAATAACAACTTAAAACAGACTATTGGTGGCACGTTCCTCCAAACTTAAGCTACAAGTGTACTATTGCAAAAGTTATATATATTACCTTGATTTTAAACAACAATTTATAAAACTAAAAAAAAAGTACTGTATCAAAATATACAGATGGAATTCAAGTATACTTATCAATACATAAAAAAGGCAAATGCCCCACCTCATGACTATTTATGTGCAAGCCTCTCAATAAGGAATACCATTGAGTTTCAAATTTCCTAATAAAAGTACAAACACTCATACTATCCAAAAGGAAATTGGTTGTACCCATTCAGTACAAATGTGTGCAAATATGTCTACTATACAGCACTAAAGTTATCAATATATATATTCACTGAAAAAAAATAAGGTTACAAAGCCGTTATAATTAGGCTAAGATTTCACTCGTACAAAACCATAGAAGTTCAGCAGTTACAGTTACCTGAGCTAACTATAACGTATGCCCCCAGATTGCACTGCTTGTGACCTCACATATTACATCACTCATGGCAGGTCAGTGACATCACTACTGATATCACTGATGACATCACTGATGACATCATCCAGTGAATGTGAGTGTTTTCTAAAAGTTACTGAGTGTTAAACATATATACTAAGGTACAACAAAAGTTAAATTAATTTAGTTTGTATACTACTAATGATTTATTCTGTTTTAAAATGTAGATTTTGTGAGTATCTGTGTAACTGTGTGTATCTGTGTGTCAGTGGTTGTGTGTAGGACTGTGTAGCTGAATAAGTGGGTGAGTGAGTAGCAGTATGGGTGACTAAGTGGCTGTGGGAGTGTCTGTATGGGTGAGTGACTGGGTGTGTAAGTGCTGTATAGATGAGCGTCTGGGTATGTGAGGGACTGTATAGGTGACTGAGTTGGTGTATGAGTGGCTGTATGGGTGAGTGAGTGTTCACTGACAAAATATCACCTATAAAACTATCACCATACAAAAACAGTGTGACCAAAATATCGATGTCAACAATATCAAAACACTATACTTTTAATGATGAGTACAAAAATATCTGATAAAAAATATCAATGTAATTAATATTGTTGTGGTAATTATCATTTTTAAATATATATAAAATAAAATAAAAAATATTAAACATATTATATAGCAGCATTCATTTAAAAAATAAAATAGATTTAATATATATTTTAACAAATAACAAATAAACTTAATTTTAAAAAGTTAAACACACATATATAATAAATAATATATATATTTACATATATCTACTTAAACCATTATTAAACGAATAATTTTATTTTATATTATAATTTCAGATAATATAAAAATAAAACAATTACAAATTTATATCTACATACATAATAACTCAAAATCTTTAACAAAAACTTTTTAAATTAAAAAAAAATGGAACTTAAAATTCTTTACATTTAGTACACATTATTTTACACATTGAAAACATTAAAAAATCAAAAATATTATCATTTTAAATAAACAAAAATATCATAATCTAAATTATAACAATTTAAAATAATTTATCAAATATACAATTTAATACATATACTATTCCTACTACAATTTATAGGAAACTCCACAAACTATTATAGTAAATATATAAACAAATTTACGACTACCACTTCAAGCAACATAAAAATAATAAAATTGGGTAAAATGTACAAATCTCCCAGTAATAAATGCACCAGTAGCAAAAGTGTTGGATTGTGAATAATTATTATTTGCTATATTAATTCCAGCTAGTACAACAGCTGAGAAACTGTTGGAGAGCGGAGTTATACAATGTACTATTGCGCTTCCAAACAGTACAAAAGAAGAGAAAGTGTTAGATTGTGGATGGGTACAATTTACTATACCACTCCAATCATACAACAGCCGGGAAAGTGTTGGATTGCAGAGGGGTAAAATGTACTAGTCCTATTCCAATGAGTTTAACAGTAGGGAAAGTGTTGGCATGCAGAGGAGTAAAATTTACTATTCCCACTCCAGTCAGTACAACAGTAGGGAGGGTATTAGATAGTGGAGGGGTAAAATGTACTATTCCCACTCCAGTCAGTATAACACTAAGGATAGTATTGGATTGCATAGGAGCACGATTAACTATTCCCACTCCAGTTAGTACAACAGTAAGGAAAGTGTTAGACTGCAGAGGGCTTAAATTTACTACTCCTACTCAAGTAAGTAGAACAGTAGGGAAAGTGTTGGATTGTTGAGGGGTAAAATGTACTTTTCCCATTCTAGTCAGTACAACAGTAGGGAAAGTGTTGGATTGCGGAGGAGTAACATTTAATATTCCCACTCCAGCCAGTGCAACATTAAAAACAAACAAAATACAATTATTTAAAAAACAAACTAAATTTAAAAAAATATAAATATTTTGAATAATAAAATACAAATATATTCAATATTAAAAATGTAAACAAATAAAACATATTACAAAGAAGTACATATCACAAATACCTACAAATATTATCATAAATAAAATAAAAAAGTAATGTCATACAAATAAAAAATGTTATGTAATAATTATTTATTAACAAAAATATTTATTACATACATTTAATTTACTTACTTCCCACGTACTTACTTCCCACGCTATATCCCCACAAAACACACAACCTGCACCTACAACTTATCTTAAAATATATATATTTACACTATTATTATAAATATTTATCAACAAACAAATTAGCATTAATTAAGTCAAGCCAAGATAAACTTTAGTCAGCCAGAGGCCATAAAATCACACACAAAAAACGGATCAAATATTTATAAAAATAGGGTAAATAAAAACACATATCACTGAGCCAGATAAAATCAAGAGTATTAATAAATATTAATTAGTTGTAATTAATTTACTTCCCACAATATGTCCCCACAAAACACACAACACACTCATAAAATGTCAAATAAAACACAAAATTAACATAATGAAATATCAAATAATATTAATTTAACAAAAATGTATTCATTACTTTAAATTAATTTACTTCACACCACACAACCCTATAAAAAATCACAAATATACAAGTGAAATAATGAATTGTCAATTAAATATTTAATAGTATTTAACAATTAATTATTATGCATTGAAATTTATTTATTTATTTATTTGAGGTTTTATAGAGCGCGAATATGACCTGTTAGGTTATCAGAGCACTTTACAGGGATGAACATGTTACATACAGCATTAGGCATAGGCATAACAATAAGGAATGGGGGTTAGGGAATTGAATAACAATAGGACAATACCAGTGTTATATACAATAATCAGTGCAGAACCAAAATCAGCGAGCGACATGTAAGCATTAAAAAGGGAAAACCAGCAATTGTATACGAGGGGACAGAAGATAGCAAAAGGCCAAGGGAACCAGCAGAACATTTGAAGGAGTGAGATTTCGTACACAGAAAGTGCCAAGCAGTTTATGAGATTATGCACAGAAACAAAAGTCATGAAAAAAGGCGGTATGTGCGATCAAGGAGAGTTATTGGAGGAATTTGCTCATTAGGAAGGTTTTAGCTTCCTTTTTCTAGATTGACAGAGAAGGTATTCTTCTGATGGAGGATGGTAGCGAGTTCCAGATTCTTGGAGCAGCCCCAGACAATGCTCGGTTATACGTTTTTTCCTTGCGGAAGCAGGGTGGCTGGAGCACAAGGTCTCTGGCGGACCGGGAGTTTCTGAGTTTCCCAGATACCACAATTTTTTGGGCGAGGTATGCCGGGGAGTTCATGTACAGGGCTTTGTGTGTGATGCAGGCCAGCTTGAGCTGGATTCTGGCCTCGTTAGAAAGCCAGTTCAAGGCCTTCAGATGTGGTGAAATGTGGTAAAATTTTCTTGAGCCAGATATTAGTCTAGCTGCTGCATTGACGCAAGCTTTTAGAGGAGCTGCGGAAGTCTTTGGTAGGCCAGATATGGTAGAGCAGCCGTATTCAATTCTGCAGATAACTAATGCCTGAACTGTATTTTTTTAGGTCGACAGTTTCAAGGAAGGGTTTTAGTTTTCTGAAGTAGCTCAGATGGAACCTGGCCGTTTTGGCCATTGAGTTGATCTGTTCGCGCATATTCAAGTTGCTGACCAAGGTTATACCGAGAGATTTGGCAGAATCCACTATGGTCGGTGTGCAGTTGAGTGCTGTGATCGAGTTAATTCATTCCCAGATGTCATTTGAGTTCTTATGGGGGGAGATGAGGAGGAACTCAATTTTTTGACATTCAGTTTGAGTTGGTTATTATCGACGCCCTGAACAATAAGTTTCAGGGCGTCGTTCAGGTGGGTAATCTCCTCCAGAAAAGACATTTTGATATATATCTGGGTATAATCGGCATACATGCGGGAGGGGATGTTGGCCGTGCGAAGAATTACAGCTAAGGGCTCAAGGTAGAGATTGAAGAGGGTAGAAGACAGAGTAGAACCTTGAGGGACACCGATTGAAATTTGGGAGGGAGCAGATAGGTTGCTGTTGACTAAGAATCTCTGGGTGTGGTTCTGGAGGAAGGAACCAAACCATTTGATGACGGTACCTCCTAGACCCATATTGTGTTTGAGGCGTTGGAGAAGTTTCTCATGGTTGACGGTGTTGAATGCCGAAGAGAGGTCCAGAAGGATCAGAAGGCAGGTTTTGCTATGGTCAAGGGCATGGAGAGCATAATCAACGATGTGAAGAATAGTAGTTTCAGTGCTGTGTCCAGGCCTGAAACCAGATTGGAAATCATTGTGCAGATTGAAATTAGCGATATGTTGGCTGAGTTGTAGCTGCACACATTTCTCCAGCACTTTCCCAAGAAGAGAAATATTAGAAATTGGTCTGAAGCTGTCTGGAATTGACGAATTCGGAGTGGGATTTTTTAGGATGAGGATGACTTGCCCGGATTTTAGGGAGTCCGGTTTGGACCCTTGAAGAAGGGAAGCATTTATAATTGCAGTGCAAATGGTAGCGATGAGCAGGGAGGTCGCTCCCAAGCAGTTGGTGGGGAGAGGGTCGTTGAAGTGCGTATTTTGTTTTAAGGAGGATTGAATTTTCAATATGGATTGGTCATCATAAAGATCGAAGTAGGACCAGTGAGCATTGTTTTTGGGTGTTGCCTGGGTGGGAAGAGGGGAGAGATGGGTCCCAGTAACAGGAGGAGGGAAGTTTGAGGTGGCATTGAGTTCGATACCTAGCTAATTGATTTTGGTGGTAAAGAAGGAAGAGTACTCATCACAGGTTATTAGTGATTTTGAGGTTTCTTTGGATGATTTCGCTAGTTTGTATGATTGAAATTTGACTATTTCGAAGAGTTTGCGATGTCTGTTCTTGGCATGTTCCAGTTCTGATCTGAAAAACTCTTTTGTGGATATGAAGATGTTCTTGTTGTAGGGATTTCTGGTCTAGCACAGAAGTTTAAGTTGGGGGGCTGAGGGGTGCTGTCTCGAGTTTCTTTCTTTGAGTCAGAGAGCTCTCATTTCGCTATTGAGGGGTCCGCTGAACCAGGGGTTTTTGTCTTTGTTTGGGACCTTTTAAGCTTTAGTGGGCCACATCATCCGATATGATGGACATAGTCGAGTTGATGTTTTCTGTGAGGCCGTTGACCTTAGATAGATTTGTGGGGTGTAAGTTATTCTTGCAGCGAGCAGTCAGCTTCTCGAGGTCAAGGTTCTTAGTATCTCTGAGCCAACATTTCACTGGTTGCCCATGTCTTTTCATGTGGCAGTCGGGTATTGGGAAGGTGATGGCATGGTGGTCTGACCAGTCACATATATCAATTGAATTCAGCTTGACCATCCATGCCTTGGTGATGATCCAATCCAATGTGGTGCCTTTTGAGTGGGTTGGCAGGGTGCAGGCTTGGGTGAGTGATTGGTCAGCGAGGAAGGTTTTGACAGCATTGACCTGGGAGTCATTGGGGTGTTCCAATGCAGCTAAAAGTCACAGAGGAAAATGTCATTGGAATGGGGGGAGACTTTAGCAGTAAAGATTTCCATGAGGAGATCAATGGATATGTCGTTCTTGCCTGGGGTGGTAGAAGATGTGCAATTTGCATAGCTGAGTGGAGTTGGTACTAATGGATAGGGCTAGATATTTCCAGGAGTTTGTGGGTTCTGCATGGAGTTCTGTGACAAGGAGGTCCGAGCGGTAGATGTATGCAAAGTCTCCCAATTGTTTTACTTGTCTATCAAGTCTAACAATGTTAAAGTTTGGTGGGACCAGTAAATCAAGGTAAGGAGAGGCAGAATCATTGAGCCACGACTCGATTAGGATAACTACATCAGTTTTATGGCTTAGTATGAGGGAGGCGGTGTCAGAGGCATGTCTCGCAGCTGAGCGACAGTTAAGAAGGAGGCCAGAGAGAGGGGCATTGGGACTGTTGTAGGAAGGGGAGAATAGGGGTACTTGTGTTAAGTTATTGCTGTTTACTCCACTATTACGGAGGGATGATGATCTGTTGGTGTTGATTGGGATAGTGGGAATCAGGTGATCGAGTTTCTTGTCAGGAGGACTGGGGTGTCGTTGGAGGTCATGTAGCATGAGAGGGGGACTAGGGTATGCTCCTCTGAGAGGTAGTTGGGATGTTTGCGTGGGCGAAGGTGTCTGCTGGCCAGCGGCATGGGTTGGAGGGTGGGTGTGGGGAGCAGGGGCAGGACTGAGTTAAGGGAGGGCTTGAGGGTGGCGATAGAGTGTTCAGTGAGGAGAAGGATGTTCTTCAATTCTAATAGGGCTTTCTGGATACTCAGACCTATTCTGTATGCTGTAGTGTTAAGGAATTCAAAGTCCAAGGTTGTACTTGCGGGCGAGGGCCCATGGGTTCAGGGCAGGATCTGGCAGCCTGAACAGGAGGCCAGGCAGGGGAGCTCAAACCCCCTAAGTCTTGCTTAATGGGGGGGAGGGGCGAGAAGAGGGCAAGGTAAGCTCAGTGGAGAGGTTCTGAGATGTATTAACTTCCCACCCTTTACCCCTATAAACCCCACAACCCGCACCTAAACAAAAAATATTAAACACTTAACATAATTAATTATCAATTAATTAATATTAATTAGCAATTAATTATTAATTAATTAAAAATAAAGTACTTCCAACCCTTTACCCATATAAACCCCACAATGTATACATAAAATGTACATTAAAAAAATAAAAGGCACGATTAACATAATTAAATATCAATTAAATAAATAATATTAAATAAAAATAATCATTCATGTATCATAATTCAATTGCTTCCCACCCTATACCCCTATAAACCCACAACCCTCTACAGAACTAAAAAACACATAATGTAATTACATTTAATAACTATAAAAACGTTAACAAAATGTTCAAAACATTGACAATAATTATACAAAAAATGATATCATATACATTTAAAATATATACTAAAATAAATAGCAATAAGTAAAAGCGATATTTTAAACAACTATATTTTTGCAAACGATATTAATGACTTTGATATTTTAAAAATCGATATTACTTACGTTAAATCGATATTCTTGACATCGTTATTCTTGCTGATGATATTTCCATATCACAATATTTTAGACTCGATATCCTGGTATGGTGATATTTTTTACTCAACATTTTGTCTGAATACCTTGTTTGAGTGAGTGTGTGCATAAGTGTCTGTATGGGTGAGTGAGCTTGTCCCACCTGTAGTAGGCCACATCGACAACAAGCTCCGGGAAGCCGAGCTTGCCTTTTCTTTTTTTAATTTGCTGCCGGATTTGCAAATATAAATGAATTTTGCCATGAATTAAAAAAAATGCTTTTTTTCCCTGCCGGAGTCCCTCTAGGACCCCAGGACCTAGGCTAGGGGATTTGGGTATTCATGCACTGCCCCCTTTTCCTTTTTTATTGTGGATTTTTGGGGGGCTTGGCTGAAACCAAGTCCCAAGTTTGCTGCCAGCACTTCCTGGTTGAAGTGTTGGCAGCCAATCAGAGCCCAGCAGATCTCTATATGAGCTTGTCATTATTTGTGGAGGCTTTGCGATCATACATATACAAATTTGGATTTCCATTAATATCTTGCATACTTCTGAAAGGATTTACACTAAATAAGTAAAAGCATAACCACTATCAGCTGGCTGCCAGCCCCTCCACCTGCCCTTTGTTGTCTGTGTGGTGCGTAAGTCCCTCCCTCCTGCCGTCTTTGATCAATTTGCTGACCCGCCTCCCTGCCCTAGGCTGTCCTGTCCCTGCCCTCCCATCTACCCTTAATTTATTGTGTGCCACCCCTCAGCCTGCCCTCCATTGTCCTTGCAAAGATATAAAATGTATAAATATTGGTGGAGCAGTTTACAGAAGATTGAGCGCTATGATCCTGGTCGGTCAACAGGACCATACCAAGTGTAATACATTTTAGACTTCCAAAGCATGGGCCTCCATTGTCACCTACTTGCATTTTGCAATATTTTTGAGCATCCAATATGCAAGATCATGCTGGAATCAATAGTAATCAAGTTCCAAAAATGACTACAAAAGAGTGCTCTACATGCAGATCATAATTTGATCAACTCTGAAAATACTGATCATCTCTTTTAAGAGAAACTCATGAAAATAATTGAGTAAGGCACACTATGGGGTTACAATGTCAGTCCAGAGAAATTATAGGTTATGGCATGAAACGCAGAAAGATGACCAGAAAAGAAAGTAATGAGAGTCTCTATGTAGGCATTTACTTGTATCATAACACTTTAGAAGTGATGATCACTTCCAATCAATTATACTTACATTTGGCTAGACCTAGAACTGGGCAACAGTTATGTGGGCAAAACTAAGACTGTAATGCAATATTTCACTGAAATCAACTCACCGAGGGTCGCCATGGCTACTCCATGTTCCACCAGTGGTAATGTGTTGAAATTGGCCAACCCAGTATAAGAAAGTAAAGTTCAACTCTTCTACCTTTAACTCCTGCAAGGATTTAGTAACATTTGTAGATCTGTCAGCCACAATTCCATGCAACCTACCCTGGGATTTGCCTTTGTGATGAAATTAGGTGGAGCAAACGAGAGATTTGAATGTTAACTAGGCACTCCTAATCATGAAAATATCAGCAGTAACAACAAATTGCAGAATTAAATATGTACAGTGGAATACATGCTTTCAAAAGGCAGATGTATAGGTCTCGTCAAATAAAAAATAGGTCTTTATGAACAGTATTTTGAAAGAAAATCTTAAAGCCAAGGAGAAAAACAAAAAAGTGATGGCTGGAATGAGTGACCTATTCCCACCCATTGGTAATCACTTGTGCTGCATTCCAGTCCATCGTTTTTTGTCCACCATGCTATCTCAGACCGGAACCATCCCTATTCCTCTAAAGAGTTCTTGAACTATTATAACCACCTAATAGTACACATAAAGGGGGCAAGGAAGTAACGCAGGCCCCTGCGGTGTGGGGCCCCAAACATTAAATACCTTGCAAACTTCTGAGAGGATTTACACTAAGTAAGTGAAAGCATAACCACTATCAGCTGGCTGCCAGACCCTCCACCTGCCCTTTGTTGTCTGTGTTGTGCGCAAGTCCCTCCCTCCTGACATCTTTGTTCAAATTGCTGCCCCGCCTCCCTGCCTAGGCTGTCCTGTCCCTGCCCTCCCACCTACCCTTAATTTATTGTACGCTACCCCTCAGCCTGCCCTCCATTGTCCTTGCAAAGATATAAAATGTATAAATATTGCTAGAGCAGTTTACAGAGGATTGAGCGCTATGATCCTGGTGGGTCAACAGGACCATAACAAAGTGTAATACATTTTAGACTTCCAAAGCATGGGCCTCCATTGTCACCTGCTGGCATTTTGCAATATTTTTGAGCATCCAACATGCAAGATCATGCTGGAATCAATAGTAATCAAGTTCCAAAAATGACTACAAAAGAGTGCTCTACATGCAGATCATAATTTGATCTACTCTGAAAATACTAGTCATCTCTTTTATGAGAAACTCAAGAAAATAATTGAGTATGGAAAACTATGTGGTTACAATGTCACTCCAGAGAAATTATAGGTTATGACATGAAACTCAGAAAGATGACCAGAAAAGAAAGTAATGAGAGTCTTTATTTAGGCATTTACTTGTATCATAACACTTTAGAAGTGATGATCACTTCCAATCAATTATACGTACATTTGGCTA
Organism: Lissotriton vulgaris; assembly: GCF_964263255.1. Lineage (NCBI taxonomy): Eukaryota > Metazoa > Chordata > Amphibia > Caudata > Salamandridae > Lissotriton > Lissotriton vulgaris. Next base: position 975,267,313 of record NC_141696.1, on the reverse strand, counting down.
GACCAAGAACTGGGCAACAGTTATGTGGACAAAACTAAGACTGTAATGCAATATTTCACTGAAATCAACTCCCCGAGGGTTGCCATGGCTACTCCATGTTCCACCAGTGGTAACGTGTGGAAATTGGCCAACCCAGCATAAGAAAGTAAAGTTCAACTCATCTGCCTTTAACTCCTGCAAGGATTTAGTAACATTTGTAGAGCTGCCAGACACAATTCCATGCAGCATACCCTGGGATTTTAAGATTTCCTCACAAATATTTCAGGATGCCATCTGCAGCCTTCGTGGTGAAATTAGGTGAAGCAAACGAGAGATTTGAATGTCAACTAAGCACTCCTAATGATGAAAATATCAGCAGTAACAACAAATAGCAGAATTAAATGAATCACTGACAGAATTTCGATTACACAAAAATCGACCTACTATAACATCGAGTCTCAAACATCGATATCACTAATATCGACACCCTATACTTAAACATGAAAACGACAAAAATATCGAGCAAACTATATCGATGCACAAAAATATCGTCTACACAAATATCGTTAACAGTATTTTCGACTACCATAATATCGACACTCAATACTACATATAGCACACTACAATAATATTGAATACTAAAAAATCGATAACACTATTTTCGTCTATATAAAAATATCGATTGCTAAATAATACTCAATTTTTAATATATAACACCAATAAATCTATTCTCTTAGTAATACACACATTTTAAAAGACTTCACTAATTTTTTTTCAAATTATTAAGTAAGATTTACTGTAAAAAATTGTGTTTTCGCACACTAACGATATTTGGATATAAAGTCATTGTAAACATACATTTTTTAGAGTTAGTACTCATTGTACATATTCTATATTAATTACAAGAGTTTTTTATAACATAAATATATCATTTCAGTTCCTCTAGATAAACAATATAAGAAGATATATCTTAAATGTTTAAGTTAAAAAAAATTCAAACTAACCAATAGTAACTCGTCTTTACATATCTGACCAATCAGATAGCAAACTTAATTACACATAGACTATATAAACCAGTCACAAACAGCCATACAACTTGCAGGGAATATTCTTCGTGACCACATACTGCCAATTTTGGGAGCACCATCTATATTCTTCTGTGCAAGAAAATTCGTCCTGAAACTACAAGTAAGTAATGATATAGCTCTGTTAATAAATGCTAATCATTTTTACTATTACTTATAGACCAAGATTTGTAACCTAAATTGTTGTTTCTTTATGTACTTTGCCTTTAAACAGACTCTACAAACAAATACAGTTATACTTCAACTTCAAGATACTGGACACTTTACATTTAAAAAAGGTATCTACATATTTTTAGTATTTACTTAACGTTATTTGACAATTAGTGTCCTAATTTCTAACTCTCTAATTTGTTTCTTCGGCGGTAACTCTTAATACATATTGTGAAGCCAGAATGTTTTGGGGGAAAAACGTTACAATGCTGTGTAAAAAATTATTTATTCCTGTTCTTAAATATGTTTCTTTTGCTTTAACTCATAATACATGTGTCATCCCAGGTTTTTTTCAGCAAATAAGTAACAATGCTTTATAACAAGTGTGTATTGTTTATGGAACATATAAACGCATTGGCAATTTTCATAAACTTTCTCTCTAAACAGAACTCAAAGCTACAGAAAACAGATAATTCACATCAAAGAACAAACATTCTGCTACTACTCTAATTCTCTAGGTAAGTTCAGAAATAAAACATAACTAGTCCTTATAAACTCTATAGAATATACTCGAACAAAAAATGACTCTTTGTATGCTTCTGTTAATATTATCTTGGAAATGTCTCTTTTAAAATCCAATTAAACTAAAGTATTTGTAGAGACGTTATAAGCTACCAAAAATGTAACCAAAAACAAAATTGTAACTTTTCCTATAACAAACTTAATTTTTTTTCAACAGACCGTGGCAATAGAACAACAACATCGGACTCAACAAGCACCTACTTTCGATACATAGAACATTACTGCTGGTAAGTAAATTACTATAAGAGTACTTGCTTTATTTAAAATCTTTTATACATTTCACATTTTATTAATATTTGTATATTAACTTTTCTAGATACCAGAACTCAAGAATGACTGATGATGCAAGATTTATTACATCTCAGAAAGGCAAATTTTTGTTATGCTATATGGGCTACATTTATACTCAGGAGAAACAAAAAGACCTAAAAGTAAATTGGAAGTGTACGAAATATTACTCCAATAAATGCTATGGCCGTGCTACAACAAGGGAAACTAGTGTTCTTAATACCACTGAACATAATCACCCACCAAACATCTCGGAAATCGAAGTGAGATCCACTCTCGAGAATATCAAAGAATTAAGTAGCAGATCAGAACTACCTACCAACGTAATTCTGAAAGAATTACTACCTAAAGTTCCCAGAGAAGCAAGAGGTCAGCTACCATTTATTGCTTCCATTAAAAGAACAATAGCAAGGACAAAGAAAGCAAGTAGACCCAATATACCAACTCCTAGAACTTTTGAGGAAGTCATAATTCCGCCTGAGCTTGTAATCACTCATAATGACGAGCCATTTATTTTGTATGATAATCATAGCAAGGACAAAAGAATAATAATGTTTGCAACTAATAACAATATGAAAAAATTAACAGAAAGTGCTACTTGGATGATGGATGGAACTTTTTCTATATGCCCAAAACCTTTTTACCAATTATACACAATTCATGGGCAATATCATAATACCTGTATCCCCTTCATATACTGTTTATTACCGAACAAACAAGCCACAACTTACTCAGAAATTTTGCAAAAAATAAAAGAACAAACTTCTGACTACTTCCCAATGAAAATCATCATAGACTTCGAACAAGCTATGATTAATTCTATTTTGAAAAGTTACCCACACACATCCATTCAAGGATGTTATTTTCATTTCAATCAATGTCTCTGGAGACATTTACAAAAATCTGCCCTTAGTGTTGAGTATGCAACAAATATAACTTTTGCATACCAAATCAAACATCTCATTGCTCTGGCATATGTACCAGTAACTGATGTGGCAGAACATTACAATCTATTAATTGAAAGTCCTTTCTACACCCAAAATGAGCAAAGACTCGCCCCACTTTTAGATTACTTTGAGGACAACTGGGTAGGAAGACTACATAGGTCAGGCCACAGACGCCAGCCTAAATTTTTAATTCCCTGGTGGAATGTGTATCTAACAACGCTGAACCAAGAGGCAAAAACGAACAATGCTGTTGAAGGTTGGCACAATGCCTTCCTCTCTTCCACTGGACGTACAACACCCACATTACACAAGCTACTCACAGCTATACAAAAAGAGCAAAGCTTTCAGGAATTACGTATAGAGCAATCTGTCATACAACTAAAACCAAAAATCTCTAGACAAACTGCTCAAATGTATCTATATCTTCAACAGCAAGTCCAACTATATCCTACAACAAGAGGACTGGAATATTTAAAAATGATAGCCAAAACATTAAACTAATTGCAATAAGTAAATCAATGGATAAACATCAAACAATATCCTGAATATGATAACACACATATTCTAATATAATAAATCTATATTTATTTAGTCAAATTTATTTTTTTACACTATTATAAAAAGACTAAATAAATATATCATTATATGAAATTATTTTTTTTAAATACTGTTTCCATCCAAACAAAATAATAAAAATGAATAACTTACCTTTAAATAGAACATCATAAAGATTAATCCTTTACCGACAATACAATGTGTAAATCTCAAACACTTAATCCAACAAATCATTAAATATTTTTCTATTAACTGTGCTAAAACTATCCATCATCCAAATAAAACGACTATTTAAATGCCATTGAAAATGACGACAGTTATCTTAAACTGTGATAAATATTTCAGAGTACTCAAAATATAAAGGAAGAATGTTATACATCTCCGTTCTAACAACTGAAACACACTTCCTTTCCCAAAAAAAAGAGTAATCGGAAACGGAAATAGCTGTTTCAAAATACGAGACAAAAAAATTCAAAACAATCCCACCGACATAACACTAACGAGTATACCCTAATATATAAACATAACATTCCAATTTTTTTTAATTTTAATTAAATGATACCACATACTCATTAACTCCAACTATTTCAAATGGCCCAAAAACTCGTTAACGAAAATACGTATTGAGTCCACTCCATTATATCATACTTTATTTACCAACCCCAAAATAACAAAGGAGTACCTTTAATTTTTAGTTACAATACTTTAAAAAGATAAAAGTAGAATCGTACCTACTCAAACGTGAACCTGATTCCAACCGCGACTTTCCCTTTCCCAAAATAACGCAAAAAGACAAAGAGTGGTTACAAAATAAAAGAACCGAATTATATGTAACTGTGAAAAGTACTACTATAAATATCCATTATTGTTATATATATGGTTCGAAATTATGTGTAATGTACAAAAAATTGCATAGTACATTGTGAAATGTACATATTTTTTGCTGTATATTAATTATATTTTACATACTTTTAATATTTATTACATTAAGTATGAAAATGTAGAAATATTTAATGTAATATTTATTAAAATTATTATATAACTAAATGTGTAATATTGTATTTGTTTTCCTCATTTACTTGTTTACAATATGACGAATATGTGAATATTATTATTATTAAAACATATTTATTAATAATAATAATTATACATAACAATATTGTATTGTTAAAAAAATCATTGATGATGATGTAAATGTTCTAATAAAGATATTTATATTATATTATACATTTAAGAGTGTTCATATATTAATATCATCATCTGTATATCACTATATTTATAGAAATTTTGTGATTTATGTTTTTCATTACACATGTTTAATGTTTTATTAAGAAATAATATTTATATTATGTATGTATAATATCATACATTGCATTATGTTAACTAACCATTTTTTCTCTACAAATTAAAAGTACTTTTCAAGAAAACTACTCAATCATGTGATTATTAAAAGAACATTGTCCTTCTTTTTTTAAATATTTATACCAAACATAGCTTGATAAAATGTATATGTGATCGTATTTTTCAATTGTTCAATAAAAAAAATTATAGTCAACAAAAATTGTGTAATTATTTTCTATTACCTATTACAAAATCATTTTTATATATTTTTGCAAATGTATTATAACTCTAATGTTCTATCTATTTCTATATACCACATGTAATTAGAGTACATACTATACACTGAACCTATAACAGTTATTATTCATACACCCATATACATATAATATCAATATTTGAAGGGCACAGAATTAATAAATTTAATATTCCGACTCCAATCACCATTTACTTTAGGTAATTGCTTGTCAAAAATCTTTAATAATTTACTATTACAACTACAATCACCATTTAATTAGGGTAAGTGCAGGACACAGAACCTATTTAATTTACTATTCTAACTCCAATCACCAATTAATTTGAGTAAGTGCAGGACATTAATTCAATGTAAATTACTATTGTAAATTAAATGAAAAAAAATAATGTAATATAATTTAATTTAATTTCATTTAATTAATTTAATTTAAATTTAATCTTAATTTATTTTTTCCCTATACCCCTGTACCCCAAAAACTAAAAACTGACCCAGAAGACCATAATACCCCTTTACCCAAAAACTAAAAACTGACCCTGAAACCTGAAAATACCCCTTTACCCACAAACTAAAACCTGACCCTGAAACCTAAAAAAACCCCTTTACCAACAAACTAAAAACTGACCCTGAAACCTAAAAATACCCCTTTACCCACAAACTAAAAACTGACCCTGAAACATAAAAATACCCCTTTACCGACAAACTAAAAACTGACCCTGAAACCTAAAAAAAACCCTTTACCCACAAACTAAAAAGTGACCCTGAAACCTAAAATACCCCTTTACCCACAAACTAAAAACTGACCCTGAACTCTAAAAAAACACCTTTACCCACAAACCAAAAACTGACCCTGAAACCTAAAAATACCCCTTTACCCACAAACTAAAAACTGACCCTGTAACCTAAAAATACCCCTTTACCCACAAACTAAAAACTGACCCTGAACTCTAAAAAAAAACCTTTACCCACAAACTAAAAACTGACCCTGAAACCTAAAAATACCCCTTTACCCACAAACTAAAAACTGACCCTGAACACTAACAAAACCCCTTTACCCACAAACTAAAAACTGACCCTGAAACATAAAAATACCCCTTTACCCACAAACTAAAAACTGACCCTGAAACCTAAAAATACCCCTTTACCCACAAACTAAAAACTGACCCTGAAACCTAAAATACCCCTTTACCCACAAACTAAAAACTGACCCTGAAACATAAAAATACCCCTTTACCGACAAACTAAAAACTAACCCTGAAACCTAAAAAAAACCTTTTACCCACAAACTAAAAAGTGACCCTGAAACCTAAAATACCCCTTTACCCACAAACTAAAAACTGACCCTGAACTCTAAAAAAACACCTTTACCCACAAACCAAAAACTGACCCTGAAACCTAAAAATACCCCTTTACCCACAAACTAAAAACTGACCCTGTAACCTAAAAATACCCCTTTACCCACAAACTAAAAACTGACCCTGAACTCTAAAAAAAAACCTTTACCCACAAACTAAAAACTGACCCTGAAACCTAAAAATACCCCTTTACCCACAAACTAAAAACTGACCCTGAACACTAACAAAACCCCTTTACCCACAAACTAAAAACTGACCCTGAAACATAAAAATACCCCTTTACCCACAAACTAAAAACTGACCCTGAAACCTAAAAATACCCCTTTACCCACAAACTAAAAACTGACCCTGAAACCTAAAATACCCCTTTACCCACAAACTAAAAACTGACCCTGAACCCTAAAAATTTCCCTTGAAAAACACTACCCACCCTTATCCACTATAAACTCGACATCCCGCTCCTAAAATTATGATACATTTCTTTATTAAATATCTACAAAAATATATATTTATAATACTTTTTACTACATACACAAAATCACAAAAATAAAAAACATAACATAATTGTGTATGAAATTACGCATTTAACAAATATGTATTTAAAATTTCGAAATGTAGAAATAATTTAATAAAATACGAAATGTATTATTGTATGATTACAGTATACTTTTTTTATACACTACCCATCCTTATCCCCTTGAAACTCTACAGCCCACTCCTAACATAATTATACAAATATATTATAAATATATATAAAAATTTTATATTGACAATTCTTTTTAGTACATACACAAAATCAAACAAAAAAATGTTGTACTATACTCCATAAATTTTGATATAATTTCGACTTGTTCAAATATTTATTTCAAATTTCTAAATTTAGAAATTTTAATTAAAAAGCGAAATTTTAATTTCTATAATTAAACTATATTTTTTAAAACACTACCCACCCTTATCCCCTATAAACTCTACATCCCGCTCCTAAAATTATTTTACAAATATTTATAAAATTAAAAAAAATATTTAATATTTTCTAAACTTTTTAGTACATACACAAAAGAAAAATTAAATTTTTATTTATATACTCCCAAAATTTCGATAAAATTTCGAAAAGTTCAAATTTTTATTTCAATAATCGAAATTTAGAAATGTAAATGAAATTTCGAAATTTTAATTTGTATAATTACACTATACTTTTTTAAAACACTACCCACCCTTATCCCCTATAAACTCTACATCCCGCTCCTAAAATTATTATACAATTATTTCGTAAATATTTAAATATCAATATATATTTTCAAAAATGTGTACTACATACACAAAATCAAACTACAATTAATGTAACAATACTCCCTAAATTTATATAAAATTTCGCCTTTTGCAAATATTTAAATAACATTTCGAAAATGTACAATTTTACTTAAAATTCGAAATTTAATATTCCATAATTACACTATACTTTTTTAAAACACTACCCACCCTTATCCCCTATAAACTCTACATCCCGCTCCTACACTTATAACTAAAATTATTGGAATTATATATATAAATTACCTTATATATAGACAACATTTTACTATATCATTACTTAACATACTTTAAAACATCACTTTTACATATCGATATTTTTGACTATCGATATTTTAAGCTTCGATATTACTGATTTCGAAATTCATGTCTTCGATAATATTAACACACACATAAATCGATATTTTCTACAACGATATTTTGGTTGTCGATATTTCTTACATCGACTTTTAGGACTCGATAATATGGTACTTCGACATTAACAACTCGATATTTAGACTGCAAACCGAATTAAATATATACAGTGGAATACATGCTTTCAAAAGGCAGATGCATAGGTCTCGTCAAATAAAAAATAGATCTTTATGAACAGTATTTTGGAAGAAAGTCCTAAAGCCAAGGAGAAAAACAAAAAAGTGATGGCTGGAATGAGTGACCAACATTTTTTGTCCACCATGCTATCTCAGACAGGAACCATCCCAATTCCTCTAAAGAGTTCTTCAACTAGTATAACCACCTAATAGGACACATGAAGGGGGCAAGGAAGTAACACAGGCCCCAGCGGTGCGGAGGCCCCAAACATTAAAAAGAGGCCAATTCAGCCAAAAGCCAATGAATATCTGTGAGATATGAGAGACCCAGGCGGCCCCTCTTCTCATTCTGCAGGGTGCCTTCCATCATTTTGTGTTACACCCCTGTAAGGGGGAAAAGACACTGTGAGGAAACTGCTAGGACAAGACAGATATTGAGAAGCCAACATTTCAGTACCAAGTTGCAATGGTAGCATAAGTAACATCCCATGCCCTTTGACCCCTTATGACCTCACAGCGTTCAAGCCTTTTTCTCCCGAGTATTCAGTTGCTTTCTGTTTGCTGCTGTGGGAAGACGTGAGGAGTAGCGAAAGTAAATAGGGCTGTTAGAACAATGTTTACATTCTGATCCTGCCATTGTCTTAATGGCCCTTGATAGCAGAACAATCAGTGTATTAATTGGAAGTATGTGTTTCTGGATGCATGATAAAATTCCTAAAATAGCTGTACTTTAAGCTCTTTAAATCTTACCTCTGTCCAGCAAGACTTAGGAAATATATTGAAAACATAAAATAGATTTCTGAGTTTTGAAGCTACGAAGTATAATTTTTAGGGAAATATTTGGAAATACCTGGAGATAATATCTGTATCAAGCTAAGCAGTCCTGCTACCAGTTTGAGAGGTGGGAATGATTACGAAGAGAGGAGGCTGCTGTTTATGCATTCCTAATTGCTAGGGCCTCGATAGATGAAATGTTTAAAAAAAAAAGCTCTGGATAAAAGAATAATGCTCGGCAATGGAGAAGGATAGATCATAGGACATCAGAGCTTATGGACAGGTAAAAATTAGTTTTAGTCTGTTATTTTATGCGGGGGTGGAACGGATGGGGGTAAATGGTATACCATGCTGGTTGCACAATGGCCAGCATGCGTATCTGCTGGGCATTGACAGTGGTGAGATATGTCTCTTATCTGATGATTTGGGCATAGGACTAGTGCAGAATCCTCAGCTGTCTGCCAGGTAGTCTAATCACTAAAGTAAAGCACAGTTCTGTACAAATGGTGGCCCAGAAATCTAAGCATTCAAAGGCAAAGGACAACAACTCAATATCTGTAGATGAAAAAGTAAAGTGCAGACTTCATAGAGCAAAAGATTATTGATTGTGGAGCCTCACTCCGACAGGATGCTTTCTGTACAATCAAAGATAATCCTTTGGTTGTGCACTTTCACACAGGTTGTGCACTGTGGCACAGACTGTGTTTAGCTGCATTCAAAACCAGACAGACCATTTTTCTTGGTGGGTATTTACCCTGTGGAGCTGGGGCAATTGGAGGTCAGTTTTTGAAGGCCCGCGGCCACCTACTTGACTCTCTCCATCGCCTCCATGTTTATTTCAGCATCAAATGTGAGGGAGGTGTGGATGGATGGAGAGAGGAAATGGGGCTGAGAGAGAAATGGTTTGAAGGTTTTTGTCTTGGCTACTTTGGTTCCCGGTTCGAACCAAGAAGATGATCGTGAACACTGACACATCACTGCTCTTTAACATACTGTTTGAGTTCTGTTACTGAACCTGAGATCGATAGGACCCTTCTAAGAATCTTTACCCATGACTTCAGTCTTGTCTTGAGTCAGCGTGAGACACTTGGGTTCATTCGTTTTATTATTATTATTATTATTGACATTTGTCAGGCGCAAAACAAATCATCCCAACTGGGATCTCTCGGCGCCACAATATCACAAGAGCAGCGGGGAGAACAACTGATTAGTGACTAAACAACCAGGTTTTAAGACGTTTTTTAAACTGTCCGAAGGTGGGGAAAGTGTGCATGTCGTCTTGCAGCTTGTTCCAGTGGGAGGGCACAAGATGTGAAAATTAACGGCCTCCCATTCTGATTATATTGATCCTCCTTGGGCACAACAGCCGCCGATCGCTCGACATCAGTTGCTGAGAAGGAATTTAGGGTATTAGCTTTTTACCGAGGTAGGCTGGACCATGCCCCTGTAGAGTTTTAAATACCAGACACAAAAGCTTGAATAATGCTCATTTCCTAATGCGCAGCCAATGTGGTAGAGGCAGGAGAGGTTCCGAAGGTGATCGAGATGGTCGATTGAGGGCCAGACGTGCAGCTGTGTTCTGCACAACCTGCAGTCTAGAGAGAAGATCTTCCCTAATCCCTACCAATAGGGAATTACCATAATCCAACCTACTAGTAGTTCCTGAATGAGCGACTTTCTTGCAGAAAGGGGTAGCCAAGGAAAAATCTTTCTGAGCATAGGCATCAAGCCGAAACAGGTGCTCGAAATGCTTTTCATGTGTTCTTACATGGAGAGTTTGTCATCCACAATAACAGCTACGTTTTTCACCCATTTTTTGGGGGTGGGAGGGTTCACCCAGCTCAGGAGGCCACCAATCAGTAGAGCAAAGCTCCTTCGCTTTCATGCAAGTGCCAATCCCTTCTTGGTAGTTCCTGCGGAGCATGCGGAGGGTGTTGTAGCAGAAGGAGGAGACGGCGTTGACCTGTTTAGACATGGAGAGGGAGGAGTCAAGGATGAATCCTAAGTTGCGTGCATGGTCGGTGGGTGTGAATGCTGTTCCCAGTGTGGTCGGCCACCAGGAGTCATCCCAGGCTGAGGGGGTGGGTCCGAGGATGAGTACCTCCGTCTTGTCCGAGTTCGGCTTCAGACGGCTGTTCCTCATCCAGTTGGCGACGTCCTTCATTCCCTCGTGGAGGTTGGTTTTGGCGGTGTGCGGGTCCTTGGTGAGGGAGAGGATGAGCTGGGTGTCGTCAGCGTAGGAGATGATATTGAGGTCATGTTGGCGGGCCACATGTGCGAGGGGGGCCGCAGATGATGCCGGTGGTCTCGGATCGGAAGGGCGGGAAGAGGACGCTCTGGGTTCTGCCGGAGAGGAAGGACGTGGTCCAGTCAAGGGCCTTCTCTTGGATTCCGGCTTCTAGGAGGCGTGTCTTTAGAGTGCGATGGAAGACCGTGTCGAAGGCGGCTGACAGGTCCAGGAGGATGAGGGCTGATGTTTCGCTGTTGTCTAGTTGGCGTCTGATGTCGTCTGTGGCGGCGATGAGGGCTGTCTCGGTGCTGTGGTTTCTTCTGAACCCAGACTGGGACAGGTCCAAGATGTTGTCTTCCAGGTTGCGGGCCAGTTGCATGTTGACGATTTTCTCGATGACCTTTGCTGGGAATGTCTACATGTCCTACAATATAGGGGGTGACCCAGGGCGCAGTGGAACTCTCTACAGTTCTGGGACATTTTGAGACAGTGAGAGTCTCACAATTACCCTGTGTCCTGGTCCATATGAATAAGAAAATCCATCCACGCCCTTGCACTGTTAATCCATCAAGACTTTAAAGGCACAGCAACACAACCTCGTCATCAATGAAGCCATGGTCTTAATCAAAGCAGCACGTCCAGTGGTTGTGTAACGTCATGAACTCGTCATTCCGTGGGGCTACATCTGAGGGTAGGATGTCACTATATCGCATGTAATCTATCGCTTGACAAAAATATTACATCCACTACATCGGCTACCACTTTATTGTTAATGTTGGTGGACATGGAATTATGAATAGTAAACACATACTTACCTTGACGATGTAGTGGTAGGCAGTGTGGTGGATGCAGTATTTTTTATGTCGATATTGTTGACGTCGAAATAGTAAAATACAACCACAGATAAGCATGCTCAGCTGCATTGCCTTCAAATAGTTTTAATTTTTATGAGTAACATAGCATAAAAAATAGCGCGAAATGTAGCCATACAAATGCACTTAACTGTATTTAACAACACTGATATAATTGAGTTATACAGTGAAACTGCACAGCTGCAATCACAGCCGAAGGGTGATAGCCGAGTGCCTAAATATATCCATAGAAGAGTAAGTGAAGTGCACAAGCTGTCATTGACTGTAAGACAATCTCGCGCAGACAGGGAAACTGAGCTCGCGCGCAGCTTCCGCTGTGGTTTCTGCGCGGCACAGTAAGAAGCAGCGCGAGGCCTCCCGGGGCTCTAGTCAAAAGGTTGTAGACAGATGTTCAGTTTCTTGGAGTCCAGCGCAAATGCATTCAGGTCAGACGCGAAGGTTATTCGCCTCAGCACCGAGGGACCTGGAAAAGGAAACGCATTTGCTGCGTGACCTCTCCGAGCAGATAGAACATATCTGCGACTTGATGCGCAACATGGGACGGAATACAAAGCGAAACAGAGCCTCCCTGCTTTACTGTTTTCTAAACTGTCTCCGAAGTATACGGTCAAATGTACTGCACTGACAATAAAGAAATGCAAAATGCTGTAAGTCAAATATTATTTGTCTAAAAATGCATATTTAATGGCAGATACCAGAAAACGTCTGCCTGGGTATTTCAGAGCTGTATCAATGATGAGTTTAAAGCAACTCTTTATAAGTGGTCATGAGCATTTTTTATTAACGAGAGGCTGCAATATGTAGGTATTGTGAGGTAACAGTGTGTGTTTCGTTGTTTCTGAAACTTGGAACGGATGTTCGTATTTTAAAGCACAAGCCAAATAATTTTCTCAAAGATGTGAGCGCTGTCAGTATTTTGAGATAAGAAAAAATGTATAATCGTCCTTAGGGGACTGTCCTCCAAAGAGTCAGTGGTGTTCTCACTTTCGCATCTGCCGTTGCCTGAAATAATAGGCATAATTTGACAATGTATTACTTTACATTAGTTCACTAAAATGTCGATAAAGGATTCAATGAAAGTTTGCAGTGAAAACTTGAAGTGAAAAGGTGAATAGTCGTAGTTCAAAATGATTTCAATGCTTGAAAGCTGGAGTTCAGGGTATAGCAAGTGGAATACCCAACAATAAAAACAAACATTATCAAAGTCAAAATGTTGATCGAATTACTGAAAGTTTCTCGATGCTTCTTTGCAGTCAGTTATCCAATATCTATGCACCTTGCATACAAGCATCTGTTCACCCGCCAATTGCATACTTGCCAACTTAAAGAACACTCTCACCGTGTGAGGAGGGGGCGGGGCCTTGAAGGGGCGGGGCCTCATGCCGATAAGTACCTATAAGGCACCTTTAAACCCCACCCCACTCACACGCCCCCTCCTTTCCAAAAGGATAAAAGCTTACTGAATCTGGTGCCCATGTCCTGGGGTGTTGTCAACCCATTAATGGACGTCAGCAGTTCATAGCCTTGGAGAACGAGCTGGAAAACCACTGTTTGCAGTGGTTTTCAGCACATTTTCCATGCAACCATGTGATAACTCCTGACCGGGAGACCGTGTGATGAGAGCCAATGTTATGTGTCACACGGCACGAGGCCCTGCCCCGTTCAAGACCTCTTCTCTCCCTCACACAGTGAGATTGTCCTTCAGGTTGGCAGGTATGGTTTCCCCAGATCGATTAGGGCTCACAGATACCCTCTTCTTTGGGTCTCTGCTTTTGGTCTCATATAAACAGCTACACTGCTGTTACTAGTAACTGCTCTCCATAGTCGACATTGCTCTCAGGGCCCCAACCACAAAGCCACTTCAGTTCTCCTGTATGTGCAGTGGGCATACATAGTTATATTAACAACAACAAGGGACCCCAATTCAGTCAGCAGGGGACCTCGGGGAACATACTTTTTAGAACAACAGTGGTCCCATGCATTCAAAAATATATGAGGAAATAAATATAGACAGAATCAAATCTATATTTGGAGCGACATGTCCAGCCGGACAGAGGTCTTTCAAGTTTACTCAATAAACAATTGATCCATACAGAGAGAATACCTTCCACAATTCACCATTGTGGTACACAAGCCTGTGCCCAACACTAACGGAGCAAATACAGAAGGTAGATTTAGGAACATAGAAGGGTTTTTTAAGGCAAACAAACGTTTTCTGTTTAAAATCCAATTGTACAGAAGTGTCAATAGAGCACCATTACAATATATAGAAATCAAGTTTTGTATAGGGTGCTAGACAGGTCGACGGCGTTTCGGTCCCCCTATTAAATCATGGGGACCATCATCAGGACATTCAATAATTGCCTAAACGTTATTTAACCTCTAATTGCCTGAAAAAGGAAAAGGGAAAAAGAGAAAAATATATACATTTAGATACAGAATATTCAATATGTTTGATCAAGTGACTTAGAGTGAAACGTGCATCCGATCGCTTTATTTAAAGGTGAATTGCGTCGCGATTGAAGGTTTGAAGTGGTATTGTCACATAGGGTGGTGAGTTCAAGCGTGCCTACAGGTGGACGGACGGCAGGGGCAGTGCCAAGGTGGAAATCAGGCTACGGGCGTTAACTTTACAAGGCCGATGTGCAGGCAGCCGAGAGAAATTATACACATTTAGATACAAAATATTTGATCAAGTGACTTAGAGCGAAACGTGCATCCGATCGCTTTATTTACAGGGGAATTGCGTCGCCATTGAAGGTTGTATTGTCACATGGGGTCGTGAGTTCAAGCGTGCCTAAAGGTGGACGGAGCAGTGCCAAGGTGGAAAATGGGCTAGGAGCCTATACTTTACAGGGCCGATGTGCAGGCAGCCGAGGACGATCATGCTCAAACATTCATGAACGAGCTAATACGAGGAAGGAATTACGTGACTATGAGAAGTGAGCATTCAAGAATCGTTAATTAATCAGAAGAGGGATAAGGGATCGAGGTCTCCGTTTCGTTCCCCAAGGTTAGTTGCTGGTTATCAAAAAATAGAAACGGACACTAGTTACACCTTATGACCATTGGTATAAGGGATAAAGGTCTGAGTAGCCTCAAAAAACTCTATGTTTTTTTGTTGGAAAAAGGTGCGGTATATCTGGTTCGTCCGCCCCACATTAGAGTTATGGCAGTTATCATTGGCTACTCCGAAGTGAACGTGCCAGCCTCACCCGAGGCGCCTCTGGTCTAGGGTGCAGTGTCCAGAGATTTGAAGTGAAAAAAGGGGTCGTATTTGGCGTACAAGCACTCTTATTTTGGTTACACAATTGGGGAAATTTTCCTTCTTGTATGGAGGATTTCGCCTTGTGCTGACTCTGCCCCGGGGCAGAGTCAGCACAAGGCGAAATCCTCCATACACGCGGCTCTGAGCTCCCCACTGCCATAAAAGCGATACCCCGGAAAAGCGAAGCTCTCTTGGCCACAGATTAAGAAGGAAAATTTCCCCAATTGTGTAACCAAAATAAGAGTGCTTGTACGCCAAATATGACTACACAAATAGTGTAAGTACCATACCTTTATGTTTGTGAGTCCTGACGAAAGCTCCGCAGACCCTTCCAGGCCCAACGGAGCTGAAACATGTCGACGTTTTTTATTAAATCATACTATCAGACCTAGTAACTCGGTCTAAAATCGTACCACCCAATTTTTAATGTGGTAGAAACAACCCCCATTAAAGAACTTTCGGGCTGTTTTCCCCCTTTTAACCATTTCTTCCTTTTTTGCACATTTTACTTTGCACCCCTTTTTTCACTTCAAATCTCTGGACACTGCACCCTAGACCAGAGGCGCCTCGGGTGAGGCTGGCACGTTCACTTCGGAGTAGCCAATGATAACTGCCATAACTCTAATGTGGGGCGGACGAACCAGATATACCGCACCTTTTTCCAACAAAAAAACATAGAGTTTTTTGAGGCTACTCTGACCTTTATCCCTTATACCAATGGTCATAAGGTGTAACTAGTGTCCGTTTCTATTTTTTGATAACCAGCATTCAAGAATCGTGCCTATGTTGAAGAGGCGTGGTAGTGGGGGCTATGGAATGAGGCCGGGAGTGTTTTTACCGAGTGTAAACACAGCAGGTGATTAACACGGTACGCCAAGCGCCGTTGTGGGGCGGGCGGACAGGCTTACCAGGACGTTGCACTGGTACTAGAACGGCAGGGAGAAGTAGCCTGTATTCGGAACAGCAGCCCTAAGGGGGGAAGTAAAATTGAGGAGCGGCGAAAAATTAAAGGATAAGGGTAATTAGAAAACAGCGGAGACCGAGTGGCCGCGGCCGTGCACAGCTTCTTACCAGAATCAGGCGCTTGTGTACCACACTGGTGAATTGTGGAAGGTATTCTCTCTGTATGGATCAATTAATTATTGAGTAAACTTGAAAGACCTCACTCCGGCTGGACATGTCGCTCCAAATATAGATTTGATTCTGTCTATAGTTATTTCCTCATATATTTTTGAATGCATGGGACCACTGTTGTTCTAAAAAGTGGGCATACATAGGGCACATGTACAGGAAAGTGCCCGTCCTGTGCAGGCTATGTATGGTACATTGAGCATGACTTTGGGTCACCAGCAGGCAAGATTAATATATTATTTGTGCGCAAAAGAGCGTATATTCACACATGCACCAAAGTGAGGCATACTCACACACTCGATAAACCAGTATATTGAAACAAAGACCCCATGCATAACTGCAACCACTATCTAGGATGGAGGGGTCGCTGCTTGAGGGCTAGACCACCAGTGGTCAAAATAGTACTTAAAGACTTGGGGGAGTCAGTGAGCACACCGAGTCACCCCTGCAGTTAGTGTATTGCAACACACAACATCCAGCACCCCATGCCATATGCTTCTATGTCATTACATTTGGAACTGGTAGCCATCTTAGGTAAAGGTGATCTCCAGCACATCAAGCCACATTATACCTGCCTAGCTGCTACCGGCACAAGCAGGTTGACACACTATTTCTGTGTGGTACTGCAGCAATTTAATCTTGTGGTGCCACAGCATGTGGTGCTGGGTTAGATAGATAGTAGAAGGACTGATTTCTTCTACATTTACTGCAGGAATATAAGAAGTGTTTTGGGGTGGCAGGGCAGTCAGGCCACAGTGGACTGCAATTGTGACAGTTGGGGTGTTTTACCTCTGATGTATGGGTCAAACTTCCTATTTAATGTTGGCCGTGCCCCACTAAATGGCCTCTCAGACTCCACACTAACCCCTCAGTAAGGGTATTCCACATGCGGCAGCATGTCTCATACATAGCCTGAAGAACTATGACCACATCACACCTGTGCTGTGTAGGAGAGTAGGGTCTGCTTCCTATGGTCACCCCCACTTTTTGCTGTGATTTTCTGGTTTTTCGACTTTAGTGGGGCTGTGGGCCTGCTAATCAGACCCACAGCCCAGCTGTTCTCTCTCTAAATTGATACCATGTACTTTAGAGAGATACCAGATTGGGTATTGGGTCACCTTTGTGAGCGCCTGTATCCAAGGCCTAACAAGGGCTGCAGCATGTATTATGCCACCCTTGGCTGGCCCTCCAAACTGACACCACAGGCTGATCACGCATCTTGGGTAAGGTGGTGTAATCACACCTTACTTAGATATAGTATATCTATATCTACCTATACATATAGACACATATGCACCTATAAGTCACTCCTATGGTAGGCCTCGACAATCCTGGAGGCAGAGTGCTTGGTTTTATGTGAGAGGGTGCCCTAGCATGAGCTGAGCCCCTCTGCAGCTTTCGGAACCATCTCCTTATAGCTGTTCTATGATATAGCCATACCATATACTCTTAAGTGCATTATAATCCTCGCGGTTAATGCTAACTTTGGTTTCGCTTTATCAAAACATGTTGTGTAAGGTGTACAACACTTTGGAATACTACCCCACTGCCAATTCTGGCAGTGGGGGGAGCATTCCACCCTTCTAGAGGGAAAAGACATGTATGTTACTGCTTTATCCGGTTAAAGTTAAACAGAGCCCCAGCACCACAAAATGGATGCTGCTGCCACAGACATAAGTCTTACTTCCTGCTGCTGGAAGAAACTCTATCAGGAAAGGCCTGGACAATAAGTTTCCTGTCCATGGAGGTGCCAGCATCCTACGTGGTTGCGGTTGCCAAGACTTGTTGGGTCCAATCCGGATACCAACACCGCAGTCAACTAGAACCTTCGTGGGACAGCTCGAATCCAGCGCCTAGTCATCGTCGATGTCTCCTGGACCTTGTGGCCGAAGAGACAAGCTCACCTTCTTCACCTTCAAGCACGCGACATTGCCTGGTTCCTTCCTGGTTCCTTCCTGGTCACTGGCTAGTGACCCAGACTCTGTTCCCTCTGCTTTCAGGTTCTTCAAATCGTCGGTCCACCCTTGGATCCACCCGGACACTTTCCCTCTGGTCGCCTGTAGCACTTCTTTGCAGCTCTCCATAGAAAACGACGACGAAACCCGACACCAAAAGGCACCTATGCACCAGGCTTCCCTGGGTGAGGTAACACGAGTACTCCGTGCTCCAGTGGGTCTTGACTCTCGAAGTGTCCTAGTCTAAAGGGGTTTCATCGTACTCCATCGGAAGTGTCTTTAAACAGTAACTTTGTAACTTCTTCGTTTCCCATTATAAGTCAATGGTAACTCGTGACTGTGTTTAGACACTGCACGCGTCTCCCATGAGCCTCCTACTTCCTAACCTTTGGTTGTTTAGTGTAGTCCCAGTGATTCTTCAGGCCCTAGGCCTGCTGTATAACTCTCACGTGGTTCTTATACCACTTCTTTAGTACATGGTTTGTGAGGCCCCTAGGGCATACCTGTATTTGTGCAACTTATCGTATGCTAATTGAGTAACTTGTGATGTACTTTTACCTCTGACCTCATAAAGAGTGCAGCGGTGTTGTGTTTAGAATAAATACATATATATTTGATATATACCTTGTGTGGTGTCCTTTCATTTGGTATTCAAGGGATTATAATTGGTAAAACAGCTTGCCTCACATGCTCTCTGAAGTCTTAGCCTAAGACTGCTGGTCCATGCTACCACTAGGATAGCTTGTCTATAAGGTTAACTTTACAACCACCATCAATAAGGGTCGATTAGACTGGTGCAGGGTGCCCACTAGAATAGTGGACATCGTATGCCAGGCTAACTTCTCACATGCTGGAACTCTACTACCTCCCTCTGATAGCCCACATTATCTTCAAACGCAGGTGCATCATTTACAAAGCTGTCCCAACCAGCACCTCTGCCTATCTGGCTAGGAAGTTCATCAACTCCAGTGAACATGTTAGCCAGATAGGCGGTGGACTCCAGAGGCTCTCAGCACACCTTCAGCCAGGACACCATCAGGCTGGGAGGAAAGGAACATGAAACAAATTAAAGGATGGCAACAGCCCTTTTCCATCTATGCACCCAGGATCTGTGACAACATTTGTGCATCCATTAGTCCTTCCCATCCCTGTTTAAATGTAGGAAAGAGCTAAAGATGCACTTCTTTAAAGAACAATAAATCACAATGCAGTAACAGTCCACTTATGCTTCCAAGCCCTAGCTGCCTCTTCAATCATTTGTTTACTGTATCTTTGCTTTTGACCCTGTATAGTGCTCAACTGCCTATTGGCTACGTGTGTGCTATACAAATACAAGATACAGACTGTTAGAACCGGCTGTCTCTAGTTGGCAGAGGTATACACTTCTGACAAATAGGGACACACCTTTTCTAGTCAGGGCAAGGGGATCACACCCTTCGATAACCCCTGCTCACCCCCTTGGTAGCTTGGCAGAGCAGACAGGCTTATCTCAGAGGCTGTGTGTTAAGCATTTATGACCACATACAGTAATAAAGTGAATACACTACAAATGGACACGACACAGTAGTATTATAAAAATAAGGATTTTTATATAAGGCTTAGCACAAGACCAAATAACGACAAAAATGTACACAATCTTAATAAATACTCTGGGAAGGGAAAAAGGATAGTTCAAAGGTAGTTTCTTCTTTAGCACAAAAGTCTTTAGTATCAAAGCAAATCTTCTTCTTGGCAATACAGTTCTTAGCAACAGGCTAACCCACACGGGGGATACACGACGTCGAGGCAAAGTTAATCCAAAGGTTCGGCGTCGACCGCGAGGGGCGCTACGTCGAGCCCGGAGTCACACGGACCCCCAACAACACAGTACCTTTGGATAATGAAGCACACGATGATCAGCGGCGTCGAGCAATCCGGCGTCGCGTCTTCGGTGTCGATCAGGCCTCAGCAGGCGTCGTCGTTGATGATGCAGTTGCGCAGAGTGAGCAGCGCTCACGGCGTCGAGAGGGCACGAGGGCGATGCGATCAGCAGCGGTGCAGACACGAGGTCCCTTGGAGCTGGAGCCGTACTCCCACTCACTGGCGTTGCTGCTGGCGTCGGTCGGGCCCGGCGGCCGGTCGTCGAGGAAGCGGGACACTGGGGCCGTTACCCACTACGTCGAGCTGGATTCGGCGACGTCCGTCGGCGTCGAGGTTGCTGGCTCTTTCAGAGGTGCTGGATTCACAGGTTCCAGCAAGTAGCACTTTAAACAGATGAAGTCCTTTAGCCCTGTGACTTCAGCAGGAGACTGGCACTCTTCCAGTCCTTGGAGATTTTCTTATCAAGCGTGAGAGTACACACACAGTTCCTCTCTCCTGGTTCCTTGGCAAAAATAAAGAAGCACTGCAGGATTCCCCCCAGCAAACAGCACACTGGCAGAAGGGGTAGGCAAGTCCTCAGATCAGCAGGCCTCTTGTCCTTGGTTACAGGGTTCCTTGTCAGAAGTGATCTAAATTCTTGGTTCAGGGGTCCTTCTCTTATACCCCTTTTTGGCTTTGATCCCTTTGTCCATGCAGGGGAATTTCCCAACATCCTGGGTCTGTCGTGGGTGGAGCCAGGCAGAAGCACCTGGCCTATTCACTGAGCAGGGCTGGGTCCTCAGACGCTCAGCAGGAGGTGGAGCCAGCATTGACACTGGCAGGAGCAGAGCTATCGGCCGCCTGGCAGGAGGTGGGGCTAGGATCGTCCATGGCAGGCACAGAGCCATCAGCCGCTTGGCAGGAGGTGGAGCCAGCATTGTACCAGGCAGGGCAGGCTATCAACAACTACTCTCCCCCTACTCTCAACGCAAATGTCCCACTCATCCCACACTGACCCATCCAGACCTCTTGGAGCCACCCAGCTCCTGTCACACACACGCAAGACCAGCAGAAACCAGAAATGGTTAGACACGAAAATAGACACTTTCTAAAAGTGCTATTTTCGAACCCAGAGTCCAAAAACCATCCACACCAGCGGATGCGCAATTAAACCCCGAGTTCAGGGATACCAAACTCGACATTGCCCCATGCTCCCCGAGCCAGCTAGGATCATAGCATTAATATAACCCGGCGGCCCATTCTACCCAACGGAGAGCAGGCTACCTCGCAATAGTGAAGAACGAAAATGGCGGTAATTCACTATTAGGACATGCCAACTTGGTCAGGCGTGTCCTACCTCACACTTACAATGCACCCTGCCAGTGGGCCTACCATAGGGGTGACTAACATGAAGTCAAGGGAAGGTTTGAGGGGCTGGCAAGTAGGTATACTTGCGCAGCCTGCGTGACAGCACTAGGCTGCACGTGGGTCTCGCAATGACCGACCCGCAGACATTCTTTTACGAGGCCGCTCCTGTGGGTGGCACAACACGTGCTGCAAGCCCACGAGCAGCATTTGTATTTACAAGCCCCGGCACTCCTGGTGCACTAGACTAGGGACTGACAGTAAACCAAATAAGCCAAACATGGATACAATAGATACATCAATTTAACCTAGGGATCACTTGCGCCGTGGCACTGATCAGCAGTGGCACAGCTCCCAAAGCATATACCAGCAAAACATCGTAAAACAGTGGAGGCAAACAGAAAAAATGGAGGAGAGACTCAAGCCAATGATGTCAGGTCTAACACAGACATATACATAAATACATTAGCCTCTTCGCCGTGGTGGGCATTCCCCTGTGGTTCTGAAAAAATTGACGCATGCACGGTTCGGACGGCCCCTGGCCGTCCTCCGCACACGACCACTGTGACGTCCGACGACCCCTCCATCGAAGAGGTTAAACTCAGACTGAGCACCATACATCACTCAAATTTGGTACTTGACCCTCAAGGTTGCAAGGGAGAATAGTCGAAGGTTTATATAGAATGGTGATAAGGGTTGGAAATGCAGAAATTTGCAAACACACAATAACATTACATGAATTAAAGTTCAGTCATGTTTTTACTGTTAATAAGAAAAAGTACTTTAATTCACACACAACTAAATACTAAACATAACATTTCAAATACACACAATGAAAACCAGAACTCTCTAGCCATTCCTGTGTGTAAGAAAGTTTCTTGGTAATAAACAATATAAAGCCTATTCTGATGATGTTTGTCGCAGATCTTACATCGCAAAACCCATTTGTATGTGGTTGTCAAAGACTCCGTAATGAATAACTCCTTACGATTGCATTTGTAAATTGACATTGTAACATGTATTCCTGCTTTATTTGTCACAGGATTACACCATGCAAAGCCAATTTCTACTGTATTTTACTCATGGTCTGTGATAGCAATGTCCCTGTCAACTATGAGCAATGGAACTACTTTAGAGGCCGGCTTACACAGCTCTTGACCAATGAAATGCCCTTACAGAAATCACAAAGGGACAGAGGCAAAGCCTATATCTTATACTAATGTCTAATTGTTTTCTAGTAAACAGATTAAGCTGTGTCCAGTTAGAGCTAAACATGTGAACATAGCAAGAGATTTGATAACATTAAAGGGAAAAGAGTGGCACTGTGGCTTATAAATTGAACCAGATGCACTGATTTGCTTTGTGTGGCGTGAAATTTCAGGTGAAGCATGGTAAGCCTTAACACCCATTACATTCTGATATTGCCCTTTCACATTTCAGTTAAAAAAAACAGATAAATGCCAAATAAAGTATTAGGTCAGTAGAAGCATATTGCAGTTTTCACTGTTTAAAAAAATCTAATAGTATAAACAAAAACACAATATTTATCAACTTCAAGTATATTGTGCAATAACCATATTTCAAAGGTTGGATATTTTTAAAGCACTAGCAACATGTATGTACTCCAACGTTGATCAAAACAATGAGAATCACCAGGGGAGGAGAGGGTATTTCCAAGATTGTCCAATACACATTTTCCTTAATAAACACATTTTAACAGGCAATTGAGAGATGAGATTCTGATCCAATTCCTCTGAGACTCCTCAATGAAGGTATAGATCCATGTATTAAAATAGTGAAAACATCTTTTCTGTGAGGAAGATCAGAATCATCACAGGTATTATAATGCTTTAGCCACAAACAAGTTTTTTTAGATGAACTGCAATGGGCAGTATGGTCTGTATATAGCACCCTCCTTTACCTGCATGATACACTGACAGTAGAGAGCCAACACACAGCTTTTCTCTATCCAAATACTGCTTTTATTGAGATACAGCACAGCACAGTCAAGTCATTGTCTCACCTCCTTCTCCTTTTCCTTTCCTTTCCTTTCCTTTCCTTTCCTTTCCTTTCCTTTCCTTTCCTTTCCTTTCCTTTCCTTTCCTTTCCTTTCCTTTCCTTTCCTTTCCTTTCCTTTCCTTTCCTTTCCTTTCCTTTCCTTTCCTTCTCCTTCTCCTTCTCCTTCTCCTTCTCCTTCTCCTCCTCCTTCTCCTTCTTCTTCTTCTTCTCCTTCCAACTGAAGCAGCAGGCCGTGCTTATTCTTTCTTCCAGCATGCTCATGTTTGTCAGTCATTTCACCCTTCTGCCTCACAATTCTCTATTCATTTTATGGAGATATGGGAAAAGTTGAGGGCATGTGGTGAAGTAGAGTAGTCAGGTGGTTCACTATAAAGGAGCAGGGGGGTAAAAGGCAAAACCCAGTGTGGTTAGCTTGATGGTTGTGGTGCCTCCCCCTCTAAACTTAAGGTCTCTGCCAAAGAACAATCCAAGCAGGAGAAAATAAGAGACATGGGAGTGAGAGAATGGTGTTGGTGCATCTGGCATCACTTTTGCAAGAAAGAGAGCCCTTAGGGAAGTGATGTTGTGACGACATGACATTTCATTGGCCACCAGCCTTGATGCCCGATTACTGCCCCAAGGGGCTATCAAGGTATAGAGGACCACGTCAAAGCCGGTATATGCATAAATAGATTATTTACTTTAAGGCGTCACACTGGCTCATTGACTGGTAGCATTATTCGCCAGAAACCTTTGTACTACATCCAAAGTCAAAAATGTTATTTATACATATTTGGAAAATGGCAAAAGGTGAAAGCTTATAGGCTAAAAGCAACATAGGATAAAGTCAAAGAGGGTCTGATGAGACTATAATGTGAACCATTGGTTTATAGCCGCTTCCCATCTCTGAAGTTTATAACAACATTAGTCTTAGGCTTACTCCAAAATACAATAGTAAACTCTGACTTGCACTTTCGACCAGGGTTCAATATTGAAATCGCTAATCAAAGATAGGTTCCAATATAAAAAGAACACAAGTTCTGTTGAAAAATTTGATAATATTGTCTAAAAGGCTGTGTGTACAATATAGCATTCCTAGACAATATAGCATTCTTAGTAATGTCAAGATTATCCAAGTGAATGTACTTGACCAATCGGACCAAGTCATTGTAAATTATTTAATAAAAGCAAGACAGTAAAAAACAAAATGTGACCAAAAATACTGAATATGACAACAAAATAACTTCAATAGAAACTTTATTTCATAAGTTGAACCATAGTCATGATTGGCAAGATCTGTCAAACATTGTTGATCGTAACATTTTAGGCAATTGCAGAAGATAAAAAAAAATAAAGCAAGGATAAAAGATTAGGGAATACAAAACATCATATAAAAGGCCAATATTACTCCAAGTGTATCCCTTTTTTCAGCAAAAAAAGTAAGTGTAACTCTAAAATTTGCAAATAACAAAATTCAGATAGGAAAAAAGTAGTGTTTTAAAGGTAAATATTATTTTTTTATCTTTCATCAAACCAGCAATAACTTCAGTAATTCCATTAGAATCAATATCTCCAGAAGTAGAATAACCAATTTTATGGTATCAGTAAATTATGACTGTCATCTACATAAAGGGGTTAATTAGTTTTTGAATGTTATTAAATTAAAGCCTATAAATAGCAGCCATTTATGAAGTGACTGCTGGTCATACAGTCTCTTATATGCAGATTTTCAATGTAAGAAACGTTAATGAGGCTAGCTTTTTTAACACAGTAGGAAACATTAATGCAAATATTTGGAAAAAGGGGACCCCTATATAATATAGTATTACATTGCATTCTAGCATACCGGTGTGCGGTCTTTTGGCGGTCTAGTACTACTACAAGTCCTTTTCTACCAGGAGCGATACTATTTTCATCAAACCTCACGGGTCGATACAAAATATTCGCGCTAACAATTATACATCATTATTGCTCGCCTCCGGATATTTTATCATCTTGTGGAGATAAAATACTCGCTTCCTTCACTTTTGCTCTCATCACTTTACCATCTATTCACTGGAAGTTATCCTCGTGGAGGTTCTACAAATGTCAACACAAATAACGATCTGAATCTAAGCTACCTCCACTATACTGTTAAACCACCTCTTTTCTCTGATGTCATAACATCATATGACAAGTTATAGGACTACATCGTTTCACATCTCAAGATCTTAAGACGCTGCTTTTACTGACTGACCTTTTATATCCATGCCACACCTAACTGTGAGTCCTGGACTCTTTGAAACTCTAACAATAGACGGTCACCTGAAGAAGGCTCAAGAGCCGAAACGCGCGTAGTGGTGTCTACCGCTTTGCCTTCATCACTGTATATATGTTTCATGTCTATTGATTTTGTATTTTCTCTTCTGTTTTTTTTAATTCAAGACTATATAAAATTTAAACACATAATCACTTATAAAAACTATATATACAAAAAATAGTAGAAAACAAAAGAAAAATAGTCAACGACAATAAACAATAAAGCTCTATCAGAAATTATTTTGCTCATTGGTTTCTGTACACAAGTGGACTTTAATATACTGTTTCAGTCTAGGTTTTTATTTACAAAAAAACGCAAAATTGTACTATTTAATCAATGTCTGTCACTTTGCTATAGACCTTTCCTAACTCGGAAACATTAATGCAAAACAGATGATGCAGATAGCCTATAGGCGAGGAAAAATGATGTGTTCTCAGTAAGGTTGTACAATACAAAAAAGGTAAGGAGTGCAGCTGGGGTGGAACTATGCCCCAGAAGAACGGAATAGGTTGACTCTAAAAGCTCATTTACTCACCTTAAGACTAATTATACAATGCCGCAGAGTATTTTAGAGTCTGACAACATCCTTTAAGTAAATACTTCTAATTCAAATAAAATTGTTATTAACTCGTCAATAGACACTATGGGAAGGCTAAAAGATACCCATGAAGGATCCGAAGAATGGAAGGTTGCCTACTGTAATACCCTCGACTCAGTTTGGTCTATGACATTTTAGAGTGTCTAGTGAGAATATTTCACCCTGTATATTTAATACACCACATCTGAGGGCTCAAATATCCCTCATAAGTTCAATAAAATATTGCAAGTGAATTGTTGGCCTTTGGCCAGCACCTGCATCCAACCTCCCATGGATGATCCACCCCTGCTGCATTCCATGAGCAGCAGGGGTTGGCCAAATGGTCAGACCTTAGCCAAGCCATGCACCCAACCCCACAAGTGTGGCCAAGAACGGACTGTCCCGAACCTGCAGCTGTGTGCATTGGTGGGTGTCTCCAGGGGCTGGCCTTTATGCAGGATCTGCATCAAAAGATTCATAAATGGTCATCACACCACTGCACATGACCCTCCATCCTGCACAGTGGGGCTTAACTGCTATGCATGGCTTATGGCCAGATCTTGTACTTACATGGGCAACAAATCCCCACTGATTACAGCTTACAGCTTTGTACAGCAGGGGTTGGCACAAGGCCTGAACATAGGCCAGGCTCAGATTTAATTCCTCTGGAAAACCCCAGCAGCATTCAACCGTATGCCCCTTTTTCCTATTTGTTTTAAGAGATGTACAGCTCACATTCTAATAGCAATAGCAGTATCATAGATGATGTCATCATTGATGTAGTCGATGTAATTTGAGATGTCATCAGTGAGTGACTAATGTAAAATGTAATGTCATAAGCAGTGCATGATGGGAGCATGGGTTATGGTTAGCTTACTGAACTATAAATGGTAAATTGCAGAGATTTTTAGGTTTCGCTTTGTAACCATAACTGCAATCTGTGACTTTTCATTGAATGTCTGAGTTTTTTTACAGGTGTTTTGAGGTCTCATAACCGAAGCTAACCATAAATTCACTTTAACCTTTGTTTTTTGTACTGAATTTATCATATTACACAATCAACTGTGAAACCTCATTTCTTACAGCCAAACAACACTGTGCACATCCTTCAGCCATGCACAATGTGGGTTGGCTGCCAGTGGCAGGTTGGGTACAGGGATGATTGCTTACCCATTGAAGGTAGGGTGCATGGTTTGTCCTGCGGACAACATACTCTGCAGATGGCTAGAGGTCTTGCATATTTGGGGATGGTCACCCCCTGAGTGTTGGTTGTATGCCTTGGCCTCAGGCCAGGCATTAGGACAACCTTTACTGTGTTTGGAAAGGTCGGGGTTGTCCACCTGTGGGGGGCCGGACTCAGGGCCTGGATGTAGGTCAGGAAATTTAACAAACCTCCATTACTCACAGCTGAAGGCTGTATGTGGAGAATTGGACTTAGCGACTGAATGCAGGCCAGACCCAGTGGCCAGCCTCAAAACACTCAATTAAAGACTGCATTTCATAAGTTAGCCACTTACACGGGTTCAGCAGAAGGCCTGGTCCAGCAACTAACCTCTGCTGAGCATGGCTACAGGGTGAGTATTGTTAGCTCTAGAAATATACAATAATGTCTTATTGGAAATGGCGCCTAAGCCAGGAAGAACCTACCACTCTAGTCAGGGTAAGTAAGCTACACACTTAAGATAACCCCTGCTCACCATCTTGGTAGCGTGGCTCAGATCAGTCAGGCTTATCCCTGAGGCAATGTGTAAAGTATTTGTATATATTCTCACACACACGCACAGTAACACAGTGAAAACACGGCGAAAGGACTCCACACCAGTTTATAAAACTTTATCTGAATAAAAGGAGATGAAAATGACAAAACTCCAACATACACAAATCAAGATATTACTGTTGTAGGGTTAAATCAAGTATACCTTTAGAAATCAAAAATATCTCAAACTGGGGTAATTTGGTTGCGGTCGACCTCAACGACTCCACAAAGACAGTCCATCCTCGATAGAGTGAGGTCCGGTTACGGAGTCGGGCACACCCCAGTACAGTACCTTGGAGGTGTCGTGAAAAACAAAGACAATGTAAAACACAGGGCAGGTGAGGCGTCGCAGAGGCCGGTGCAGCATCAGTGCCTTACTGTTGCAGGGGAGGTGAGACGTTGGTTCCTTAGTGCCGTGCAGGGGAGGTGATGTGTAGGCTCCTTACTGCTACAATGGCGGTGAGGTTGCAGTGGCAGGTTCAGTACCTCAGTTCCTTACTGTGGAGCGGCGTTGATGTAGCATCAAAGATCAGGCTGCAAGGCTTCGGCTCCGCAGTGTTGATGCAGAAGCACTGGTGTTGGATGGGCCGGGGCTGCAGTGCAAGTCAGGATGGTGCATCGTGCTCTTCATGAGTGGTGCCATCGGCTCTGGTGAAGTCAGCGGCTTCGATGATGACAGCGGAGTCATTAAGTTGCTGTTGTCAGCACCTGGGGATGCGGTGCAAGTTGGGGCGGTGCGTTGTGCTCTTCACGAGCAGTGCCCTTGGCTCCGGTGCACGCAGTGGTGTCAATGATGGCATCGGGGTTGCTGTTCTTTGGTTGCAGCACAAACCATTTTACTCCAAGGGCCCACGAACTGGATTAGGCACCACTTGATAAGACAGGACCCTCAGAAGAAGAGTTCAAATGCTGTTAGCAAAAACAGGTGAAGTCTTTGATGGCCCTGAGACTTCTTAACAGGAGGCAACTTAACTCAAGCCCTCTGATAACCTTGGAAGCAGGATGTAGAAAGCAAAGCAAAGTCTAGTCCTTTCACTCCCAGGACAGAAGCAGCAAAGCAGCAGGTCAACTCAGCAAAGTGGCAGTCCCTCCTGACAGCTATCCAGCTCTTTTTCCTGGCAGAATGTCATCAACCCAGAAGTGTTCTGAGTATACAGAGTCACAGGTCCAGTACCCATATCCCTTTCAGCTTTTGAAGTAGGCAAACTTCAAAGGACAGTCTTTATAGTGTACAAGACCCTGCCTTTTCCTTCTCAGGCTCCAGAACACACTACAGGGGTTGGATACTCCTTTGTGTGAGGATAGCCACAGCCCTATTCAGGTTTCAGTGTCAACTCCTCCCACCACTCTAGCTCAGGAGTACCCATCTGCCTCGTGAGGGGCCATCGGTATATGCAGGCATACCTCAGATCCCTTTGTGTGACTGTCTAGAGTCAATGCATAAACAGCCCAACTGTCATCCTAACCCAGACGTGTTTTCAGAGACAGGCAGAGTAACAGATGGGTTAAAGTAAGAAAATGTCAAGTGGCATTTTTAGATCTGCAATTTAAAAAACAACTTCACTAAAATATGTATTTCTAAATTGGGAGTCCAGAGACCCCAAACTCCAATTTTCTATCAGCTGCCAATTGAAAGATACACTTGTAAGTTGTTACAAGGCAGCTCCAATGTTAACCTATGGGGGGATAGGTCTTGACGTAGTGAAAAATGAAACTAGCAGTATTTCACTACCAGGACTTGTAAATCACATTAGTAAATGTCCTACCTTTTAAAAACATCGCACCCTGCCCATGGGGCCACCTAGGGCCAAACTTAGGGATACCTTACATGTAATTGAAGAGAAGGATTAGGCCCAACAAATGGGTGCACTTGCCAATTTTGAAATGGCAGTTTAAAGGTGCACTCACGGACACTGCAGTGGCAGGCCTGAGACATATATGCAGGGCTACTCGTGGGTGGCACAATCAGGGCTGGAGGCCCAATAGTAGCATTTGATTTACAGGCCCTTGGCACCTATGGTGCACTGTACCAGGGACTTACTAGTAAATCAAATATGTCAATTGGGGATTAACCAAATACCTTTGCATTTTAAACAGGAAGCATTTGCAATTTTCTGTTTACGGCAGCTACTGAGGGAGGGAAGAGGGAGGGCAGCTTGGAGCCTACCAATGACTCCTTACTTTGACTGTCATTCGACTGCAGGTCTTTAAGTAAACACAGCCATGAAATCAGCGAGTTATTAACAGATCAAAAGCCAGTAGGATTATTTTCAGTTGAAACTTGCCTGCATGGACAATCAGCACCGGACATTTTAGAAGCATTGCCAGAAGGATAGGCTATTCTGAGAGTAGATAGACCCGAGCAGAGGGGTGGGGGGCTTGCAGTGATTTTTAAAAAAGAATACCTTGTAAAAAATGACTAAATTGCCAATGTCAGAGTGTGAAGCTGCGCTCTTTACTATGTCTATTAACAGCGATTGGTCAGTTGCGGGTCTCCTTATTTATAGACCTCTGGGCCCGGCTAGAACATTTATTAATGAGTTGGCTGAAACAGTGCCCCCGTATGCCATCTGCTACCCAAATTTTGTAATCCTAGGGGACTTAATTTTCATTTGGATAACAAGGAAAGCCAAGAAACCTGTGAATTGACAAGGGGATTACAGGCCTTGGGTCTAGAACAGTTAGTCCACACTACTACGCACATCAAGGGCCATATATTAGATAATATCTTTTCTAATAGTACTCAGGTGGAAGCTCTGCCACCTGTGCCTATAGTATGGTCTGACCATTCAATCCTCCCATTCAAGGTTAAGAATCCTAGGAAGATCTCTAGTAAATTGAGACAGTGGTCAGAGTCCATACTGACTCAGAAATGGTTGTTACTTTCCCCTGATTCCTTTAGGGCCAAACAGGCTTTGAGCGCACCGGAATTAGTAGCTACCTCCTAGTTAGCAGACAAACAAGTCGCCTCTTGGATTAAGGAGGCAGTGGACTCCTTTACACCTCTGAAACCCTGCAGAGTGTCCACTTAAATCCTTCAGAGGAATGGTCTCAGAGGAATTAGCATTGCTTAAAGAAGAATGTAAACGCCTTGAACGCTGCTAGAGGGTGAATTATCAGATTGTGAATAGGTAGAAATATCTATAAAAACTTAAGTTTTATCACAAACAAATTTGGAGAACGCGCAGGGATTTTTATACTGATCAAATTGATTTTGCCAAAAACACCCCCAAAAATATCTTCAGTATTGTTACTTCCTTGGAGCGCATTACAGCAGTATTGCCAGCATCCCCAGACTACTTTTATAAAGTAGCTAGTTTCTTCCTGGAAAAAATTTAGAAGATATATGCTACCTTCCCCGAAACCAGCAAGAATTATATGTCTTCTCTACCAAAGAGTGAAACTTTGTGTGAGGGAAGCTTTATTTTTCATCCACCAGTGGAAAGAGACGTACCCCAACTTATGTCAGTAGTCAAATCGGGCTCTCCTATGGATATTATCCCTCCAAATATGCTATTATGAGGGAGGGAAGCTCTTGCACCGGTGCTCACAAATTTTCTGAATTTGTCTTTCAGCTTGGGTTAGGTTCCAAACAACTGGAAACACGCAATGTTGGTGCCGCTACTAAAGAAACCATCTCTAGACCCTGCGCTTCCAGAAAATCTGAGACCGGTATCATTGCTCCCATTCTTTGTGAAAATTGCAGAGAAACGTTTAAATATCCAATGTACTAAGTTTGTGGAAGAATACCAGGTACTTCATGAAACTCTATCTGGCTTTAGGGCGTTTCACAGCACCGAATCGCCTTACTCCTGGCTTCTGAGGTGCTAAAAATAGCAGATGATGAGGGTAGGACGGCAGCACTGATCTTGCTGTATTTGAGTGCGGCGTTCGATACGGTCTCCCGCTGCCTTCTTTTGGAGTGGCTGTGGGAGGCCGGTGTCAGAGGTAGCAGTTGGGAAAGGATCAAACACTTTTTACAAGAGTGGATCTTCCATGTTTTACAACGTCCTTTTAAGTCTGAGATATGCCCTCTAGCCCAATGGGTTCCACAGGGTTCGGCCCTCAGTCCAACATTATTCAATGTGTATAGGCGCCCAGTGGAAGATATTGTACTGAAACATGGGAGAAACTGGGGTCCTATGCTGATGACACTCAGTTATTATCACATTGGAGCAAAAAGATATAGATGCGGCACCGAAATTCAATGCCTGTCTAAGTGATTTGGCTAATTGGATGAAGTTCAACTGCCTGCAATTAAATGCAGGCAAAACTGAGATCATGGTAATCAGTAAACAGCCTTCCATCTGGTCCCACAGGTTGTGGCCAGAAGAACTAGGACCAACCCCAACTCCCAAACAAAAGACTAAAAATGTTGGAGTCTGGTTTGACAACACCTTATTTTTCACAGAACAGATATCAGCTCTGGCAGGCACGTGTTTTGGCCTTCTAAGAATGCTACAAAAAATACTAGATATTCTACTACTAGATGCCAAAAAGGTAATTGTGCAGGCCCTGGTTACATCTTGTCAAGATTACTGCAATATCCTCTATTTAGGGGTCACAAAAAGGCAACCTAAACATGCTGCAGAAAGTCCAAAATGCCGCTGCCCGGATGATATTAAACATCCAGAGGCGTACCTCGGTGGGAGAGGCCCTGAGGGAGCTACACTGGTAACCAGTGCAGGACAGAGTTACTTTTAAAGCTCTATGGGGCATATTAGCAACAAATAGCGATAATTATCACTAAATGCGCATATTTTTTATCGCCGCCTATCGCCGGATATTATCGCAGAGATAACGTGCTATTAGCAACGTTTATCTCTAAAGCGATAAAATATCCGGCGATAGCGGCTCAATGCGTAAATATCGCTGGAAATCCAGCGATATTCAGGCATTATCGCTAATGGGGACTTAACCTGAATATCCACCTCCCATTGGATTTACAGGTTAAGTAATGGTCTGAGCAGGCGTTAGGTTCTGGCGATATTCGCGCTTACCGCAATTTTTTAAATCGCTTTGCCTGCCTTGCTAATAGGCGATAGCTGTGTTAGCAACTGCTTTCAGTCGCTAACAGGTTGGATAGGCCCACTTTGCATGTCATTAGCGATAAATATCACTGACATGCAAAGCGGGCCCCAAACCTGTAGCCATAGCCTATAAGCTGTCGCTAACTGCTGTTAGCGACAGCTTGCTAATAGGGCGATAAAAATATCACTGCTTTAGCGGGAAAAGTCCAGCTAAAGCGGCGATATCGCCCTTGCTAATATACCCCTATGTTTCTGCCATAGGATTCTTAATGTGAGAGGGCCTACTTATCTGCGCCCCTTACTTACCCCTCACAGACCTAACCGGAATCTTAGGTCCGCGGGCACTGCTAAGTTGGTAGTGCCAAAAATTCAAAAGGCACGCTCGGAAGGTAGGTCCTTTAGCTTTGTATCAGCTATAGCATGGAATAAACTGCCTTTGGAATTGAGGATGCAGCCTTTGGAAGTGATGTTTCATCGAAAACTTAAGACTTGGGGCTAGATGTAGGTAGGCTTTTACCGGTCGGTAATGACAGCAATTGGCCGTTACGGACCGGTAAAAGACTTTTTCGATGTGGGAGGCTTTTTTACCGATTCGGTAAATAACGAATCGGTATTTACCGATTCCGTATTTACCGAATCATCATTTACCTATTCGGTATTTACCGAATTGGTAAATGAGATGTAGGAAGCACTGTAAACAGTGCTTCTGGGCTTTAAGAATTCGTTATTTACCACCAACTATTAGTTGGTGGCAAATAAGGAATTCCTATGTAAATGCATAAATGTGCATTTACACCTGTGCCATTTGGCAGACATAGATGCCCTTAGGTCATGTATGCCACAAGTGCAAACCAGCACTAATCAGGGGTGC
Organism: Lissotriton vulgaris; assembly: GCF_964263255.1. NCBI lineage: Eukaryota > Metazoa > Chordata > Amphibia > Caudata > Salamandridae > Lissotriton > Lissotriton vulgaris. Next base: position 975,232,978 of record NC_141696.1, on the reverse strand, counting down.
AACAGGGTATCAAAGAGACACCCTGCCACCCTTGACTTTTTCCCAATTTTACCGAATCGGTAATTACCGATTGGGTGATTGACATTCATTCCTATGTGCCTCCAGGCCCATAGGAATGAATGGCAAATACAGAATCGGTAATTACCGATACGGTAAATACCGAATCTTAACGATTCGGTATTTTTTTACTGATGAATTACCTACATAGGATTTACTGATTTTAAAATACCTAATCTGTAAAATTCTGTATTTTAGAATCGGTAAAACCTATTTACCTACATCTAGCCCTTGGTTCTTTCAGGCATCCCCGGGGGACTGATGTTAATCTTTGCTGTCTGTAGATAGGTTCTCTATGCTAGGACCAGGGGTTTTTGGTGGATAGGATTCTGCTGTTAGGGACTGGGATGTATTAGCGCGGGCACACTCCGTTGGGTGTAACCAAGCGCTTTATAAGCTTTATTCTAATCTAATCTACATTAACATTGGTCAACAGTGGTAAAGTGCCCAGAGCTCTAACACCAGCATAAAACGAAATGCCGCACACACTCACAAACAGGTGGTTCAAGGCAAATAAAAAGGGAAACCACTCCAAAAGATGTCAGGTCTAACAGGTCTTATAACCAATCTAAATATAACCTCACTTTAACCGTTGTTTTTTCATAGATTGTTTTAATGGGTTTTTGATCATAAATTACAAGTAACTGCTCTTTGCACCAAACTTCCTATTTACAGCTATCCCCTCACTGTGTGCCGCAGTGGCTGTCAAATGCAGAAAAATTACACAGGGAGGACTGGCCTCTAGTGGAAGGGAAGGTTCATGGTCTGCCATAGATAAGACCCTCTGAAAAACCTTCCATTTTGGGTGGTAAGTAATGGCTCATAATTCTGCATGCAGGTGATTTGGTCCTTTGTTATCTCAGCCTGAGAGGGATCTAAAATGGCACTTATAATGTAGAAAAACACACTTGACAAAATTTTCTAACCATCAACATTAAGAAAACTAAATTAAAGTTCTTGAGAGGGAAAAAAGAGGAGCATGCCTAGGCACTTTAACTTGTAATAATTGTCTGAATTCTGTTTTGTGGGAGTTGTCATGAATCAAAACCTCATGACTTTCTCAAATCTATCGTTAAAATGCATAGCAGCATTGAAAATCTCCTGCAAGTCAAAGTTACCTTCGATATTAACCTACGGGATAGAGATTTTAGAGTTAGCAGAGGTATAGAAATATTATCCAATTGAACACATCTAAGGTAAGATATGTCTTCCTGTATGTAAATAATGCACATCTGTCAATTGGAGACTGGAAATAGGATTCATGAAAGTATTTGCAAACACTTTTGACCAGTATTTTAGGAGATGCATAGTTGTGGTCAGTGTGGTGTACAAATGAGTGTTTGATGATGCAGACCATGGGGGGATGTACAAAAGCCTTTATGAGCACAGTCCTGCCAAGTACCATGCATCAGGTGTTAGACTAACGCATTTCAGCATGGTGGTCCGCATCACCACACTGAAATGCATTGTCCCGCATAATACCGACTCTTGAGCTGTCAAGCACAGGAGGGCTATTAACCATGCACCACTGAGAAGTACTGAAACTAATGCTGGAGGGAGGAGTGGCAGCGCGCTGTGCACTCTCCCCAAGGGCCAGCTCAGAGTCTGCAGCTGTGGCTGCTACTCTGTTACAATGTAACATGTATACTAGGATTCAGCAGCAGCAGGGCATATTTGCTACATTCATAACTTCTGTGACTCAGAGCCAGCAGGTCGGCAAGAGTTTTGTAGCACACTCGTCCTGCTGCTGCCAGCGGCTGGAGTTAAAGTTTCGGCAGGCTCGCACCGCGGGTAATTTACATTAATAAAAATGTTGATCCAGCACCAGGGGGAGACCACCCATTGCACAGGGGCGTCGGAGGTTGAGTGAACTGCCAATGGCAGCCCACTGCTCTGGAGGTGTACAGCAAATAGGAGCACACCAGTCTCTCCACGCAGCTTCTGACCCTCAGAATCAAGGCAGAGTCATTGAGGCAACAGCGAGGGCAAAGCGAGTGCAACCTGGAGTGTGAGCTCTCTCTTTACTCTGCTTGATTATAAATATGCTTTCACTGAATAGCGTTTGCCTCACCCTGTCTTCCTCCTTCCACCATCCAGGTTTTGACAATCCCTATCTTCCTCCTTCACTCCCGTTGAACCCCTGATCCACCTATCTCGTGCTTTGTCTCTTGTGCTTAACAGTCGACAGGCCATCCTAAGGCCCTTGCTAAGCCCAGGTGTTGTGGCCTGTGGCTACCACTTGTACACCAGCTTTACAGGAAGTAGTAATATAGGAGTACTTCTAGCTAAGCTGGGTAGACCCTGTGCTGTTGTTGTGGTGCTTGGTTGTCTGGGACCCCAACCACACAGCCGGAGGGAGTTGGGACTGTGCGGATTTGTCCCAGTACACGGACCAAAGCAGTTGCTTTGAGATCACTGTAGCTCCTAAAAAAAGGGAGCACCCGAATTCTTGAGCTCTGGGTTAGCAGCCACACCGTGTGGGAGCAGGCAGCTGCCTTCATCTTCCTTTTACGTGGGGGCCCTAGCGAGGCCTCCCTGCGTGAACCCTGAGGTGTGTGTGTGTGCTCCCACTTTCCTTGGAAGACATACCAGGGGACACTTGGTTCAGAGAAACTTGTGGGCAATACCGGGCGAGACCTCGACTTTAGCCCCGTTTAACCCAATTAGTTGGCTGCATTCATAAACCAGCCTAATTTGCCTTATTACCTGTAGTAGGCATGCAGATGATTCCGCAACCTACGCTCTGGACCTACTTACTGAATAAGAAGCAATAGGAGCCCAGGGAAGCTGTGCTCTACACTTTCCTGGTAATTTAGACATGTAATTTATTATCTGCTGCATTACATGCCCTGAGTATTCCACGATATGTCATGTTTGCCATACTCTGTCCAGTATAATGAGTACTATCTAAGTAACTACAGTCATGCTTCCTGCTTGTATGTCATAACGTATTGCAGGTCATGCCTGATGTTCTTGTTTACACTGTTTTGATTCTTTCACTGCTCAGGATAAGAAGTATTACTTCAGGATCTGCCATATATGAACAGAATTCATGATTAATGTCATTTTGGTCTATGTTTATATGCACAATATACAACATATTTGTATATAATCCTGTGCGGAGTCTCTCTTGTGGTGTATGTATTTTGTCACTGGTGTGAGTGTGTTGTGCAAACGCTTTACACATGACCTCTGGAGATAAGCCTGACTGCTCTGTGACAAGCTACCAAGAGGTTGAGCACAGGTTATCTGACTTGTGTAACTGACTTGCCCTGACTAGAGTGGTGGGTGCTGCCTGGGTTAGGTGCATACCCTAGCCAACCAGAAACCCCATTTCTAACAGGGACCCACATCAGCTCGTTTGAATTATTTTGATTTGAGAATGGAGCATGTAGTCCTGCAGATCGACTTTTTTACATCCCCCAAAAATCTTTTTCAATGCAAATCCATCTACAGACTGCTCTCAAACCTTCCTCTCCCTTCATCACAAACCATTTGCTCCTGTACGTGGAGCTGCAGACCATGCATCTAATACTCATGATAATTTAAATGCAGTTCATTAAAATAGTTCAGTATGTTGGATGTGGAAGAGAACAATAAATCATTGTATGGGGCTGGAGATTGCCTTTTTCCTGGTACCGGGACGCCCAAAAACACCCCAAGATAGGGCTGCATTGGGCATATTTTCGTGGAATAATTTTGGCACCAGTACAGACTGCCATGGCAAACATTGACAATTAAATATAATCCTATGGGGGTGCGCCTTGAAGATGTGCATTGGGAACCAATAATGTACTTGATTGGGGGTATTTTGGGGGACATGTGGGGCACTGGGGGGCGGTCTAGGAATGTCTGTGCCTGTTTTTGAATCACCGTTATCAAGAGACGTTTTGCCAATTATTGTCTTACATATGTATGCGGGCCCGTCAGGTATAGATATGTTATTAAACTGCAATAAAATTAGTTGTGAAAAAAAATCCAGTACATATATTTGACTACATTGCTGCTGTAAGCCCTAAATATATCACAGGGGTAGCACTGGCTAGCACAGTCTTTCCCTTACTCACCTTATGATGTTCATACAGTGCGCCATCTTTGCGTGTCTGACGCAGCTCGGACCTAACAGTACCAACAGTAACGGCTCAGAATCCCCGTCAGCGCTTCCCCCACTGCACCGAGTGGAAAAGCCAGGATACAGATTACTGCCCACTGGAGACTGAATGGGGACGGCCAAGCCCATTCCACTTAAGGCTGCAGCTTGGAGGAAAATTGGGGTCCTGCAGGTGAAAGGCTAGCACTTTACACAGTAAGCTAAAGAAATCATTTCTTTTTTCTATTAAACAACTGTGCAGGGAAAAATTGTGCAACGTTCAGAAGTGGACTGTAAATATCAGGGTTACCAAAAGTCACGGAGAAACCTTTAAAATAATTTAGAGCGCTGACAGAACAGGTAATGCACAGAATTTGTATTGATGCGACAATCATTAACCCTAGAACTGCACTTTGCTCGCGTCGGGAAAGAAACAATAAAATGTATTTATTGTTATGATACCAGCATAATTTCTCAGTTGTGCATGTTCTTTGCTGCTGTTCCTTGAGTGCTGCGTCCCCCCTCGACCGTAAATCTTACAAAAATGTGCCTCACTGGTAAAATTATCATTTTCGTCGATTGTTCTCTATGCAAACCGTAATATTAAGTGAGTTGAGAAAAAATTCCTTGTAAATTATTTGGGGATTGTTTCTGTGACATCAAAATCCTGAGCGTGTTTATATTTATCAAACCTGGTCATTCTTAGGAGCACATTCGATTTAGGATTAACGCTGGTAAAATACTTACTTTTATATCATTTGTGGGAGGGGCCAAAGGATCCCAATAGTCGTTAAAGTTTGAGTAAATGTTGTAGATTTCACTAATGTTTAGTCTCAACTGTGTGTTTAATATTCTATCCGTTTCTTAACATGGAATTTCTTCAATTACTCTTTGTGCTAGATAAGAAACAGTATACCTGGTGGTACTAAAGCGAAACGGTCCAAAGCTCTCTCATGAAAAAATCCATTATACTTCTGCGTGCACCATGAGCAATTTCTATTTCCCTTGAGCTTACGCTGATTACATACATTTAATTCATAGGAGACGTAGAGGAAACGGAAAACTGGATTTGTGCGGCAGCCATATAGCTATGTTAGCAACCTGCACTGAGGCGGAAATTGCATTGCTCTAGGTGCGCACAATCAAAACCTTTTTGAAAAGGTTGGTACCTGTGTGCCTGTCTAGAGCAAATGCAAAAGAACAAGTGATGGACAGAATGCAGAACAATGTTATACATTCACCCCAGTACAGAGTTCTGGGCTTAAATCCATAGTTTTTTTCCACCACATGCCATTCCAGTTTGGACCCAGCCATATGCAAATCAGTCTTAACCCTGCGCCCAATGGGAACAGTCAAGACAGAACTGCCAGGCCAAGTCCCCCCTGAACTGGAAATAAGTATAGGGCTTTCAGCCCTCATCAGCCAAGAAAGCTTGACTCCAATGGCATGGAGAACACGGGGTGACAAATGAAAAAGAACAATTACGAATCACAGTTTTGTATCTCTGTGCACTCGGTATCAGCTGATGTTTAATTTGAATAGTGTGACAATTCTTCTGTGTGATTAGAAATGTGCTACTTCATCCGTTGCACTGTGCCCGACAGTGCCTGTTAGCAACTACAAGCTGAGTGGGTTCGGAGCGCCGAACCCCAGGATGTGTGCACTTAAACTTGAAACTGAGTGTTTCTTAACATTCTTCTTCCAAGTTGGAGCAAATATGTCATGGATTTCTCAGGGTTAAATCATTATATTCATTTATTGAATCATCCATTACTTCATGGCAAACTTAATTCAATTAATCTTTTGTAAGCTTAATCATCAGACAATTTCACAAAACCCAATGCATTTTTGGTCAAGCCAATGACCCTTCATCAGAGGTCTGTAAAAGGAGTGATACATAGAACCAGGTCAGACTTACATGATTACCCTGGGTTTCATTCATGAAAACATATAATATATAGTTAAGATACAAAATAGACTTCAACAAAATCATGATCATAATACTGTCAAGGCAGAAAATAATAAACACACTAGCTATATATCTAGTTTGAGTGTCTGTTTAAACTGAAGGATACCCAAGCCAAAATTCAGAGCTAGAGGTGATGTTAAAACATATGAACAAACATAATGCGTGGAATATGTAGAATCTATGAAATGCGATTTCACCGATGTTCTTGAAATTTACGCCAGAGGGTGCAAACGTAGAGATTATTACGTCGTTTCACGTGATGGTGCACCGTTATTCGAGTGCTTTAAATGAGAGAGTGGAAACATTGAGAAGAGTTTGACAGAGGCATGTTTGATGGATTAAATTGGGCTAGAAGATGGTGAGAGAGGGGCAGATGTGAATGAAGAGCATAAGGGCTTTGAGGGTAACAGAAAAAGTTAAAGAAACAAATGAATGTGAAACAAAATTAAAGAAAGAAGAGACTGAGAAGAGAAATAAATGTAAACCAAAGAGCTGCATGTGATAGAGAGGGAAGGAGAGAGAATTAGAAAGAATCAAAAGGTAGGAAATGATAAGAATGGATAGAGGTAGAGGTTGATAGAGAGAGAGAGTGAGCAAGGGAATTAAATAGCTAATAGTGAGGAGGGGAATACAGATATGGAGTGGGCAATGGTGTAAGGAGAACAAAAAAGCAGCAGAGATGTCTGTTTATTTTGGGGTTTTAGGCCTTTATTCTAAAAACAGGCTCAACTGGACAATCACAGTGGAATCTATTAGTGTGTTACTGACTACTGAAAGGTAATGGTAGGGCATTTGCAAATAGGAAGGGTTTCCCAAGAGATATCTTCCCATTTGTGAATATTGAAAAAAATATGTTTAAGAGTAGGCAGTGATCCAATGGCTGCCTAACCATAACAAATGTTATATAGAGGTTTATTTTTAATTCTTTTAATTGCATCCCATTTTCCGTTTAGGCACACATTCAATGCTTTACTTAAAATCAATCACAGACAGGGCATTCTGCTGACCTCAGAAGGCCACCATCCATATGATGGCTGTGATTCAGAGTGGGTTGAAATTTGAGACCTACCTCATTAATATTCATATGGTAGGTCAAATTGCGACCCTCTATGAATCAAGTTTTTGCAGACCTACCAAATAGTACATAGGTGATTTTGCAGAAACAAAATTAATTTGGTAAACATTAGTGCACAATTTGCTACGACTTACCAACTCCATTTTTTGCATATCTGCACCGTTGTACCTTTGTTGGGATGTGAAGTTCAGTATTAAACCTACCACTATACAAAAGATGAAATGTTTCACATTACCAAAGCTTGTTTATATTTATGACATGTATGAAAGAGTGAGCCCTCGCACAATATGTTAGCAGAGTTTACTTTTGGTCGTATGTGTGAAACATGCAGTTTTATCGGCTAGATGACGGTGTAAACATTTTAAACATAGCTGATAAGTGGCTTGCATAATACCTTAAGACAATTATGGAATTGTAGACACCAGCACTTTTCATTATTCGGTTTTGATTCCATAACAGCAGCATTCGAAGCAAAACTATGTGTCCCTCAATGCAGGTGACCGCTTAAACTTTGCAAAAGATCTGCCACTGCTCTTATTACAGGTATAACTCTTCCTTTAATAACTTTCAATCCACTGGATCTAGAAACAAAAACATTTTAGGGGTGAAACCATCAAACTACGAGGCAGATGGTGCATTATTGAGCTAATGAAGAAAAGCTGCGATAATGCGCAAAATGCTCTTTGTCACTGAAATGCATAAATACGTTTGGTATGATGATATGTCACTGTTGGACTTGGCCCTTAAGGCAGGTTCACCCCTAATCTTTTTGCTTTAGATCTGTGATCTGTGTGGATAATTTTCTGGTCTGTGCGCACTTTTTCTCTGTGTCCCAGAGTAAAGTGCGTGCATGTAGTTAGGCTGGCCTGCTCTCCCATAGGGATGCATGGGGAATGTCTGTGTCCCTAGTAATTCCTGATGCGTGGGGAGTGCATGTTCGAATTTGGTATGTGCGTGTTCGTGGGAATGAATGCTTCGCAATGGTGTATGTGGCATGTGTGTGTCATGTGTAGAAATGCCATTTCGTGGACTTGGCATATTACTGTAAAATATGCCTGCAGTGTGATTGGCTGGAGCTGGCTGGTGAGCCTGGCTCCAGGAAGGCTGGATGGGTCTGCCCGGTGGTGAGTGTGAGATCAGCATGCTTGATGGCTTGGGAGGAGTGCCCCTGGTCCCTGATGGGCCTGGACTTTCCCCAGACAATGCTGGCTCCACCCCCTGTAGTGCGACTGATGACCCTAGCCCTGCCAGTGAATAGAGAGGGTGGTTGAGGTAAACAGAGTACTTAAAAACCAGCTGCGACTGGTTTTCCCCCACCCTGCACCCTGAGACAAAGGGGTTTTTCTGTATAAGAAGGGGCTGTGTCCCCATACAATTTGTCCTGTCTTTGGTTTCCTTCCAGGATCTTGCCAGAGGGGGCTGCTGCTGCTGCAGGGGCCAAGAGAACCGCCACTTGGCTGTCTCCCTGCCTGGAGACCCAGTGTGCTGGCTCTGGCCCTGCCTTGCCCCTCTGCCTGCCTCCAGACCCTGCTGGAGCTTTGCTGTACCTGGAAGCGCTTTTAATTGATTTATAGCGCTAGGCGCGCTTTCCTTGTGCCCCAGCGCTCAATAGCGCTTTGCTTATCTTTTTAGCGCTGAGCGCGCTTCTTCTTGAGCCCCTAAGCGCTTGGGAGCGCTTTATTTGCATTGCCGGTGCCCACCTGGCATTGGAGCTGAATTGCCGATTTTTGAAGTGGCGAGTGCCACCTCGCTTTATCTTTTAACTTGAGGCAGGTGCCCACCCGGCATTGCCCCGTGGTATTTATTTATTTTCGAGCCGGTGCCCACCCGGCATTGCCCAGGAAATCACCGCTGCAGCCCGGGAGCACTGGAAGCTGTTGCCGGGCCGCCGTGCTGCCTGCAGCGACCCGGAAGTCCCGCCCCCTGACCCCCAGGGCCGCGCTGCCATTGGCGGCCCCGGCGGAAGTCAGGCGGAAGGACGTCGAGACAAGGCCAGGCGGGAGACGAGGGAGGCAGCCGGTCGTGTCCCCGAGGCTCCCCGAGTGGAGAGGGGAGCCCCGCGCCGACAAGAGGAGAGGAGCGGCCGCCGCTGCAGAGACCCGGGGAGTGCAGCGGGGCCGAGGGAGAGCGAGGGAAGGGAGGAGGGCGTCGGGGCACGTTGTCTGTGCCGCCCCTCCCCTTGCGTGTGCGGGCCGAGCGAGGACCTCGTTATGTTGAGCCCCGAGGCTCCTGGGGCATTGTGTAATTCTTGAGTCCCCCGTGAGGGACTCCCACGATCCCGGCCAGTTGATTTGGAGCCCTGCGAGGCTCTGGGGGCATTATCTATCTTCGAGTCCCCCGTGAGGGACTCCAATGTGGCCGCCTCTGTATTTACGAGCCCCGAGGCTCGAGGGGGCATCTTATTGATTTAGAGCGCTGAAGCTCTATAGTGCCTCATGTGTTCTGCGAGCCCTGAGAGGCTCGAGGGGCATTCATTATTCTGAGCCCTGCAAGAGGCTCCACACGCCCACATCGTACTTAGAGCCCTGAGAGAGGCTCTGGGGGCATTTTCATGATTTTGAGAGCGCTGAAGCTCTAGTTGCACATTTGCTTTGTGAGCCCCTGAGAGACTCCTTGCCCACTTTGTTCTTGAGCCCTCCTGGCTCCAACGTTGCCCAGTCCTGTTCAACAACTGTCCAGCACTTAGTGGACAGTTGCCACGTTTAGGCTTTGTGTTCTGTGCTGCCTGTGCAGACCTCCCTGACACTGAGACTCAGGGCATTCCGCCCCTTTCGAGGCCAATTGGCCTGAGGGACCTTTTTGAGTGTTGTGCTTTGTGCACCCCGCGCATTATAATTTCTTGTATGTGAGTCTTGCGCAAAATGTTCTAATCGGCACCTCTGTGTTTAATGCCTCATGTGCAATTGTTTATGTCCGCTTACCTTTTCTAAAAGTGACCTGATTAGGTATTTCATGTTTATCCCCTTTTGCTAAATGTGACCTGCATAGAGGATTGTTTCGGTTTATCCACTCTGCTAAATGTGACCTGCATAGAGGATTGTTTAGGTTTATCCACTCTGCTAAATGTGACCTGCATAGAGGATTGTTGATGTTTCATTTTATGTTTAGGTTTCCTTCCCATTGCTAAGAGTAAATTGCTTAGGTGTTGGTATTCCTTCCTTAGGTCCTGCTGAGAAGGTCCTAGTTACCTGCGTGATTACCTACAGTGTTTTAGGGTTGCGTAGGAGGTCTTTACTCTGTTCCAGTGATTACTGGATGTGTGTTGCATTTATAATTTTGGTGCTAATCATTCTATGTTTACGACATAAGTGTATACCTACCAGTATTATTTTCTAACAAGTGCCTACCCCTGACAGTGGTCCATGTGGCCCTGTCCTTTACATAATTCCCCTTGTAAATTCTGCCCGTGCCCCTGGCACATTGTACAGTTTGCGTGTGTTATCTAATGTGTTTTGTTTATTATAATACAAAGGCTATTTTTTATATATCCTTGTGTGGAGTCTTTCTTTGTGGTGGGCCTTGGGTGTTGTTGCTGGGGTGCGTGCGCAAATACTTAACTCATACCGCCTCCAAGTTTAGCCTAGACTGCTCGCGCCACGTTACCTAGAGGGCGAGTGGGGGTTGCCTTGGTGCGTGACTCCCTTGCCCTGACTTTAGAAATGGTGATCCCTGACTGACCTCGACGCGAGTCTTGGCCGGCCAGGGTCCCGTTTCTAGCAGTCACAATTCCATTGCCCGACTTCTGAAATGCAAACTAAAATTTAGTTAATCGCTTTCTGCCTTGTTTTCTTGTGGGCAATCAGGGGTTAAAGAACTAAGTGGCAGATGCAAGCATGCCACTCCTAATGAGCTCAAATTAATGCTCCTTGGATAAACAAATGGGCATGCTGAAAGATATGTGCTAAGGTGGGAATAATTGCGTAATTTGCTATTGTGAAATTTCTTGAAATGGTAGTAAGATTATTCTAGAATACACAGATTTATGCGAAGAGCGTAACCCTGCATTTAGCACTATTTTATTAATGCAAAATGCAGCTTTGCATCCAAAATGGAAAAGAGGGTTGTTTTTGCGCTTAGAAAATAATGCTAAATTCAACAGAACAGGAACAGCAGTAGCCACTCTCGCTCTGGACTCGTGCTTTTGGTTATGCAGGTTTGCCCCAAATTACTCCAAATCACGCCAACATGCTTAATTGTGTAATTTTCAGTAATTTGGCATCACAAAAGTAATGCGAAATTGCGGAAATCACTCCGATTACTCCTGCATAATTAACATTTCACGTAGAACTAACCGGGTGCTGTGAGCACCAGCAGCAAAAGTGTCTGAAGAGACAGTGAGAAATGAAAAACAATGTGCTGGCACACACTTCCTGAGCCCATTCTCCGCCTATAGGTGGGTGTTTTTTAGGTGCAGCACCTAAAACGGGCATTTGCTTTAAGGTTGTGCAACACACGTAACAGGGGCTGCCGAGCGAGGCCCACCAGTGACATTCACCATGTGACTTTAAAAACTGAATTAACAGTGCATTGAGCTGGTGTGAGGGGATACAACTCGTTCATATGTGTGGGGAATTCTCACCGCGCATACATTTTTCACACAGACAACCCCCTTTGTGTAATACACTTAAAAGCCATTATTTTCACAAGTATTGCATGTGGTTTGCACAGAAAACCCCCACATATTTTCACCCACTCCTTCCAGTGTGCACCAAGGTAATACTTAGCCTTATTAAAGATAAGGGGCCATATATACGATCATTTTTAGGAGTCGTAAATGGAAAATTGGCCCGTTTGCGACCGCTAAAAAGGGTTGTGGTAAGTACAAACCCAATTTTGCGAGCCCATAACCTGTTATCGACTCGCAAAATAGGTTTTGCGGGTCACTATTAGGGAGTGGAGTGCCAAGGGAGTCCCTTCCTAACAGTGAGTCGCACTAATATGTACGATTGTTTTGCGACCGCAAATTGGGTTCCAAAACAATCGCAGTTACCACCTACTTCAAGAGGGTGGTAAGTCAGTCACGAAGGGGTCCCCAGGAAACTCCTTCCCCTTTGTGAATGTATGCAAAATAGTTTTAAGAGCAGGCAGTGGTCCCACCAACCAAAGCCTGCCCTTAAAAAATTTAAAGAAATATTTGCTTTTTTTTTTTTAACACACATCTCAGGAAAATGGGATTCATTTGGAAAAAAAAGGTTGCTTTCTTTAAAAAGCAAACACAGACATGGCGGTCTGCTGTCCCCAGCACTCCACCATCCCTGTGTTCTTGCCCATAATTGGGACTTACCTCAAGAATATTGATGAGGCAGGTCATTTGCGACCCCATTGGGAATCGCTAAATGTGTTTAACACAGATTAGTACATTTTGTTTTGCGAGTCGCAAAAAATCGTAATTTGCAACCTGCAAGACGGAATGGTCGTACATCTGGCCCATGGTTTACTGTGTTGCGGCAGCAAACATCAGTGTTAATATTTTATCTAAATTTAATATGCTGTCCTTCCACTGCACTGAATATCAAATAAATAAACAAAGCAAACTAGCACTATTGCACCATAGTATGTGTTGTAAGAGTGTATGTTATTATTTTCTGTTACATTTTGTGAAAGTCAGTGAGGTTTGAGGGAGGCAAAATTCAAATTCTAGCATGGGCCGCTGTTATCTCCTAACCCTATGACCTCAGCAAACACCCACCACACAAGGTCCTTGTAGTCCTGTTTGCCTTATACATTCAGAACTACAAGTACCACAATGCAAAGGAAATTGCTTACTGTGGGGAGCTAATCCTGCACGAAACTGAGCTATTACATTACCCAGCAGGTATATGCAAGAATTCATCTTGAGTAAAGAATAAGCAACTATTAGCATACCTGTCAACTTGAAGATCAATCTCTCTGTGTAAGGAGGGGTGGGGCCCTGAAGAGAACACCTTTAATGGACGTCAGCAGTTTAAAGCCTCGGAAAAAGAGCTGGAAAACGAGCTGGGAAGTCACTATTTATACTTGTTTTCAGCTCCCCTTCCCTGGTACTGTGCGATATTGAGTCCTCGCTGGGAGACCTTGTGATGGGAACCGATATCGTGTGTCACACGGTGGTACAATGTGAATTGGGAGGTATGCAGTACTTTGGACACTGTTAATGTGCAATAAAATGGGTAAAGGTAGTACAGAGCTACATGCTTTTGTGATCAATGTTTGTCATGGAAGGGAAATTATGCGATGTGCACCATAATTTTGCAAGGCCCCATGCTCCTGATGTAAACTTTGCAAATCTTTAAAGTTAGTCTGTGTTTTTTAATATTAACAATGTTGGACCTCGCACAGAAATGACACTTGATGCTGCATGAAAAAAATAGGGATTTTTTTTTATAGCCTGAAAAAAATAGGGGATTTTTTTATAGCCTGAAACAGGTGGCTTAAACGAAATAAGTAGGCCTGCGCATATAGTTTATATTTTCTCCCTGTAAAATATTCTAACAAGCAGTGCTTGTCACAAATCACTTTGCCACGCATTACTTAAAATATCTGGTGAACTAAAGGTTTGACTGCAACACTGCAAATTATTGCAGGGACTTCAGAAAGTCACACCGCAGTATGTCATATTCAGCAAGTGTGCACCATTCTACAGGTTAAGGTCACAGCAGCCTGGCTAACTGGAGGTGGAGAGGCAAGTGCAGGGAATTCGCATGGTTAACAGTCCGCCAGACCCCGGAACAATCTCATGTTTGCTAATAAAAGGCTAGTGGAGTGACAAAGAATGGGAACTGTGGATGGCCACAATGCTAATGTTTACAAGAAGGCCTATTTTTGATTGCATATGTCTGCTTAACGCGCTAAATCCCTACTGACATGGACGTGTGAGTGTGCATTTGTCAGTTAAATAATACTGGAAATAAACTACTTATTCACAGACCAATAAGTGCATGTTAATAAAAAAACAATAAAATAAAAGAATGTGTATGCATATGGAAATGTCAATAAAATAAGTACCATTAAGGTGGGCTCAATCATTATGAATTATCCACCCATGATTCAAAAGATGGAAAAAAAAGAGACCAAGGCAGCACTTTGAACCCATCTTTCTTATAAGAATATGCTCCTCGCAGAGCAGCAATCTTTGCTCTACGGCATCATAAATAGAACTTTGAAGAAAATCTACTGTGTTTCAAAGCATCTGGCATGCTCTTCAAAAATAAACCACTCTGTGATACCCATAAAGGTACGAGTATGCCACCTTTAGTTAATTGGATATTGGTGACATTATTCTGGAGTCATTGATAACCCCATGTAAATCTTTCCTGATTTTGCATTTGTTATATGAAATGTCACAAACTCTTGGCATGGACAACATCCTGCATACACATCCTGGTGACCTCTGCATTCTCTGTGGAGGATGATCAGGTTTTTTAGACAGGTTGGCATCATAAAGGTTTCAGGGTGAAGCAGTTTAACAGAAAGCACCAGTGGGACATCATCCGCCCGACAGTCACACTTCAAGTGGTCCTTTTAGAAGTCAGGAGCATACCTAGAAGGGCAAAACAAAGGTATGATCAGTAATATCATAAAACATATTGATTGTGCACTGCTCACCCGGCCCAGTGCATGACACAATCAGTTAAAAACAGCTTAGTCCTTCAGCCAACTGATAATGATTATTTCAAATGACAATATTGGTGAATATATTGCTTAACATATCTCAGCTGCACTGGGAATCTAGACAAAGGAGCTCTGCAAATTATGAAGGTCCTCATTTAGTTCCCCTAAAAGTGACTCAAAATGAATTCCTTTTGCAGGTAATCCATAACAGAGGATTCTCTGTCGGTGGAGTTACCACTAACATTGTGAAGCTGTATTAATTATAGCAGGGAACAACCCTTCTATAAATCATGCCTGTAGCAGGGTCAACCTCACTAAGCTAAAGATTATTTCCCACATTTCAGAGTCATGTGCTGCGGCAACTAATGATGGATGGAATGCTGAATTAATCAAACATTCACCCCCAGTCAAGAGATCTGGGTCAAATCCATTGTTCTTTTGCTCACTACGCTAACCCAGTTTGAACCCAGCCATATGCAAATCAGTCTTGACTCTGCTCCTCAAGGGAACAGTAAACCACGAATGCCAAGCCGGATCTTCCCTGGACTGGAAACAAGCATTGTCTGACCGGTTTCGGGGTAACACCCCTCATCAGCCAGACTAGCTTGAATCCAGTGGCACAGAGAGAAAGGAACCCACGTCTGGGCATACCCGTCCCACTTAGGGCAAAAAGTGTTGTGGCTGTGGCATGTCATTGGAGTCATGCTGATGCGGGGTGATAACTAAAACCAGTCCCAGGATGCTTGTTTCCGGTTCAGGGAGGACCTGGCCTGGCAGTTTGAGCTGGTCTGTTTCCTTAGGGAGCAGGGTCAAGACTGACTTGCATATGGCTGAGTCTAAACTGGAATGGCATGGGGAGCAAAACAATGATGGATTCAGACCCAGATCTCTGTACTGGGGTGAATGTTTGACATTGTTCAACATTATGTACATCAATTGTTCTTTTTAGATTTCAGAGTCACACATCTCTATTTATGTGGCAGATGTTTCAGTCATTAATTTGACTCAGATGGGTAGTAGACTTTTTCAGGTACAGTGCTCCACAACTGGGCTTCATGCCATCTGTGCCGCATCGGAAAGACCTCAGGGAAAGCAGATGCACATTCATATCATTGAGCAGGTCCCTCACTGCTACTTGGATGGCATTAATAACTTTACTGGAGGCCAATTTTGCTGCTCTTCTGTCTTTACAAACAAGCATTGGCAAAGGCAATAGGTCAGGTTTCAGTTTCAGTTTCAGTTAGGAGCCAGAACTGTTGCCTTTGGCAATCCTTACATTTTGAACCTGGAAAAGTGGGAGTATGGTCAATGGTCTGATGCTTCATTATTACAAAAATATCTGATTTTGATTTAATCAGCTCCACTTTTCTCGCCTGAATTTCTATGGCAGAGTACTGAAGGTTATAATAAGCCTACCAAAAGGTGCAAAAGCAATGCATGGGGTTCAACCATCCTGCAGTGAATAGTATCTGCAAGTTGCTCTGCCACAGTTCATTCGCTGTGCCAAACCTTGTCATCTTACTTAGCCACGCATGGTATTGGACGTCCAGGTTGCATGAGGGTGGTGAGGATGCGATGTTTTCATTTGCAAAAGCAGAGACTTTGTTGGGCGCTCAGAATGAACAGGCCAATAAGGAGCAAAAGAGAAACCATGAACTGGAAACAGCAGGGGATGCTGCTCACCTGCCAACATGTGTAACATTTTCACCATGCGAGAATGGGGCAGGGCCTTGAAGAGGGCGGGACTTCGAGCCGAACAGACCCTGAGGCACTTTAACTCACCACTTCTCCCCTCCCACACAGACAACTTCTGAGACTGCCACCAATGTACTGGAGATGTGTCACACCTCCTTGTAAACATCGACTGGGAAGAGCCTCCCAACAATTAGCTGGAAACCTGCTTACTGCAAGGGTTTCCAGTTTGTTGTGTGTGCACACCATGTGATATTGGCTCCAAACCTGGTGACTGTGTGAAGGGATGTGGTATCAGCTGACAAACAGTGGCACAGTGTAAGTTGTGAAGTCTGAATATTCAGAATTCAAACTCTTCTCTGCACAGTGCAGGGCCGGACATCCCAGGTTGTCAGCAGTGCCAGAGCAGGAAACTGGAAGATACACTAGGATGTCAGACTGCTAACATAGTTAAGGTAACATAGCAGCTATACTGATTAGGTGCTAATCTCTATTCATTGCAATTAATATAACATCATAATACATTACATTTCTTTTATGCTGGTAGAGCAGCCACTGGGTGATCCTTGCTTTTATAAATACATGCTAGTGTACAGTTTCATGTAAAGGGGCACAGCAGGGAAGCCACCTGGTGCTGCAGCAGTGGTTGGAGGGAGCTGGTAGGTGCAGCAGAAGGAGGAGGTGCAGTGCCCCACAAGCGGAGCATCAAGCACCTGCTGGGAGCTCTTGCAGCAGACAGTAGCAGTAGCAGGGTAGCCGCTGGGCTTGGAAAAAAGTGAATCTGGCGGAATAAGCAACCAGTCTTCACGCATAGACACTGGTGCACATATCAAGTTGCCATTTGTAACTTTGTGCATTGGTCAGGAACATCATTTTGCACCAGTGCAAAGTGAATGCAAGGAGTTTAGCACACAGTTCTGGTAGTTGAATATCACAAAGCCCTCCTGGCTAAATAATTAGCAAACATACAAATCAGAGGTTCACAATTTCTTTTTTTAAAGGAGAGTGAGACAGTCTCATGTGTATGTTCAGGGGGGCTTACTGAAGAGCAAGAGTTAGTAGACTGAGGTGTGCCTACCTATTTCGGGCAGTAACGGATCTCTTTGTCTTGAAGTAAGCTTAGTCTGGATAACAGCAGACCATATGTTTGAGAAAATATTTTATTCTGTTGCGTAGGCATGCTGAAGGGTTTCCCACGAACATATGTTCCGGGTGAATCAGAAGGTGTTGGAGACCTGGTCATTGACAGGGATTACGCCAGGTTCATCATGTGTAGAGAGCTGTAGTGACAAGGTGTGTTTTATTGATACTTTATGTGTTTGTAGCCAAAACTTGAGTAACTTGGTATGGTTGAGCCATGAGTTTATGTTTGTTCTTGTTAGTGCTGAACATTCATTTAGGGGCCTGAAGCCGAGATTACATCTAGAGCAGGGTTCGCCAAAGTCGGTCCTGGAGGTCTGGATCCATGCCAGATTTTGAAGAAAACTACAATTATCTAAATGGGTATATGCAAAAAATCTGGCGCGGATCCGGCCCTCCAGGATCGACTTTGGACAACCCTGACCTAAAGTAATGAAGGTGGTGTTAGGGATTCTGGCCAGGGATTTGAGAGCCATTGTTTTCACAACCTCGGTGCAATGTGATACTTGTCCTAGGGCCATCCAGGGAATTTTTTTAGCTATGCAGGTTGATGATGTGATCTTACATTAGCAACCTTATCTTTGCATCAATGCATTTAATTCCGGCAAACCCGCTGCTATGCATGATGTGACGTCAGACAAGTGGGTCTCTTGGGCTTGGCAAGGAACCATAAGTGAACACCCAGTCATGAGATTGCCCTATCATTGCTAAAATGTTACTGAACATGCCAATTAGCGGAGCAAGTGAACATTTGTTTTAGTGAATGAATAGAACATGTACATTCTCGACAACAATATTAAAATATGACAAATCCAGAACTTCAATACTTAAAAAAAGTATTGAGTCAAGATGAATAACATTATTAATTTCTATGGCATCCATCGTTCCACCACAAAATACTAGATAACTGCAATGCAGCCAGAGAACCAGTTGTTGGTAGTTATTGTATGTAAATAAAACTATGTCATTGATGACATGAAGAAAAGGCTAATGCTTCTCAAGGTATTAGCTAAGATACAATCAAAGGTACCATCATGACAGAGTACTTGTTTGATACTGGGGGTAAGATGGTTCAGGTGTTTTTTGGCTTGTCAACCTGACAAATACATTTTTTACAAAAAGGAACATTAAGAGCGCATGATAAATGGTAGGGGAGATCACAAAAATCAGTTTGGGCAGGGATAAGGGTGTTTTCGGACACTACGTCATATCCCAGAAAAGTTTGCTCCCTTGCATCATGGTACATGCAGTCCACAATTTGCGCTCCCCTCAGTGTTGTCTGTAGTGTCCCCTTTGGGAGGAACTGTGCTACTCGGCGGACGCATCCTGCCTTATCTGCTGCTTGCTTGCTGCAAATCGGAGACCGGACCCAAAACTCGCGGCCCCGTTTCGCGGGAGCCGCTCGCGTCCTTGGGTGACGCCTGTACCAGCGGATTGAGGAGAGAAGCCGTAATCCATCAAAGGCTTACCGCGGGACTGCGAGGACCAGCGGGCAGTGCACTAACCTGCCACAGCTGGTCCTCTTCCCGCCGCCTCCTCCCTGTGCTTGAAATCAGGGGCGTGGTCTCATCTAAAGGAACTATATTGCTGGACCATCTTCCTCGGCCCGCGGGACGCGCGCGGACGCGCACCGGCCAAGACCGGGCCAAGACCGGGCCAAGACTGGGCCAAGACCGGGCCAAGACCGGACCAAGACCGGGCCAAAGCCGGGCCAAGACCGGACCAAGAGCGGGCCCGTTTGTGCCCGTTCGTGACCAGTAGTGACCGGACCGGGCCACCCCCCCCAATTGTTTTGTATCCACTTGTCATCTGGACTATGGCTGGACGAGAAACACGGAGTAAGTCCCTGCTAGCGGGAGGATCTTCTACTGCTGCCGGAGGTATGGAAAAATTTCTCATTAGGGCAAATAACATTATCGATAAAGAAATCACTACCCTGGAGAAACGCCTATCGAAAGAACTAATGTCTCTAAAACGATCATCTATGGGGACCTTGGCTAATACAAAAACAACTGAAAGAATTACTGATAACCCTACCTCCGTGGTGGATGTCCAACCTCCTCTTTCTGAGGTAGTTCCCCCGCCAAGAGCGGACCTTGATACTGGGGCAAATGCATTTGTTACTGTTGCTGAAATCAACCATGTCTCTGATAGCAACAATGTTTCCATCACCTCTGTTACTGAAGAGAGTTCTATCTATCCGAACACCCAGGGGGGAAGAGAAGGGGCTATTAGGAAACGGAAAAGACAATACAATAAAAAATACTAAAATGCTGGAAGGTTCTCTAAAACAGCCAAATTACATAGCGACCCAATACCATCAAACATCATCCAAGAATTGAATACCCCCAGCTTTGAGGCTTCTATGGACAGGATTGCTGCCCTATTTAAATCAATTGTATTTCCGTTAGAGGCCAAATTAGATAGGTTGGATCTTAGAATATCCAACATTAAGAAACCACAGCTACTATCCTTGCCAATTCCATCAAGCCTAACAGTTTCTGCTCCCCTCATATTGCCCCCATTCCCCCAGTTCCCTATCCTATTAATGTGACCTAACCCCCAGCTCCCTCTTTAGCAGGTTTCAAGCCCATTCCCTCTGTATCTAATAAAGACAATTCCGTCATTCCCCAACATTCCCAAGGCACCCAACCTGGTTTGCCTAAACCCCCCGGACTTATGACCATCGAGACACAAGGGTCCCCAATTAAAGAATATAAAACCCCTAGACTCCGACGGCCTGATCTCCCGCCGGAAGCTAATCGGTTTATGGTAGTTTTAGCTGGAGCACCCCCATTAGAAATGGGGGAAACTGAAACCTTTAGCTCCTTGAAAAGTAAAATCATTAAATGGCTTAATTGGAATAGACCCTTACCGGCACATTTGCACAATTAAATTATTATGGTAAGGAGGGTACCCTGGATTGGTAAGATGCCGAAATCCATTAATGGAGACTGCATTACTGTATAATAGGGGCAGGAATATCTTGCTGATCAATCATTATAACAATACTTTTGATCCTACCAGCACTTCTGTCATAGATGAACTCGAAGCTGCTCTGACCAAAGTCTATAATAAATCACCTAATTCATATGACATTATTTGGGGGGGTGATCTTAATATTAGAACTTGCCCGCACTCTTATACCTCTGCTTGTGGGTTTGATGGGGATACTGGGGAGAACTTGGCACATTTTATACACTCCCCCTATGGGGTATGTATGTATGTATGTATAGGCATTTATATAGCGCACTACTTACCCGTAGGGTCCCAAGGAGCTTCAACCGCTGCGAAACCCTTCCTGGTTTCCCTGAGAGATGGTCCCTTAATGGGTATCTCCAGGGTGAGACCAGGCATCCCCGGCGGTCTGGTGGGGCCGTTAGTGAAGATGAGGCAAGCTAATGCCCAGAGTTGCCGAGTGTGATCGCTGATCAGAGTGGGCACCGAGGCGAGAGAATTATCGAGTCCGCTGACCCTGGTCCAGAAACCTGCCGCGCCGGGAATCGAACCCTGGTCCCGGGCCGTCCTCTGCTCTCGGGTCTGCCGCCTCTAACCAGTGAGCCACACTACTTCTGGTCTCTCTCAACAATCTTCTGTTAAAATATGATTTGGTTATCCACCAACCTGCCCCTGATAAAGAGGGTAATATCGCCCCTACTTTTACTGGGAGGGACATAGCCTCTGTTATCGATTATCTGTTGATTTCGACCCCGATTGTCCCGTTCTGTACGGTCCCAATTATCGTGGACTTCAGTATGAGCGACCATAATGCTTTAACTATGTCTATCCTTATCTGGGGCCCAAGAAATGACTTCTCCGGTAGGGTTGTAGGTGACATTATCCCATGTAGGCAAAACGGGATACGGATCAAATGGTGTGTCGAAAAATCTGAGAAACTACACCGTACAGCTGTGATAGCTGGTTCCAAAGCGATATTTCGCTGCCTGGAAATCGATGCCCCTCCCGCAAGTACCATAAAAGATTTTGAGGAACTTGGTATTATAATTAAGAAATCCCTTACCAACAATAAGGTCACAACTAAACGGGAAACGCTAGGCTGGTTTGACCAAGCTTGTACTACGGCGCTAAAAGCCCTTAAGAAGGCCCGATCTAACCTCCCAAGAGATAGGGAAGTGGTTAAAACCCTAAGGGCCGATTACAACACTGAATTAAAGCGTAGGAAGCAAGAACTCAGAGAACAAGCCTGGGATGACCTGAATAAAGCCGCAGCCCTCTGGGATAGTAAACTGTTCTGGAGCACAATCAATAGCCCATTCCTCGAAAAGGAAGATTTCCCAGTCCTCACTGCCCAAGTAAGTGAAGATAGTTGGGTTTTACATTTCACTGGGATCTTTGACCCAATTAGGGAGATCCAAGATAACACCTGTAATAACCCCTTTACATCACTTCAGCCATTGGGAATTACCCTCCATGAAGTCGACACGGCAATCAACTCTAGTAAAGGAGGGAAGGCCCCAGGACCTGACGGGGTTCCAATTGACCTCTATAAATACGATCTGGCCCTGTGGATCCCATTATTGACCCAAGTCTTTAATGCTGCTGTCGACTACAATACCCCGGTAACGTGGAGCGAATCCATAATTATTCCAATCTACAAGAAGGGAGATAGAGGAGAGGCTAAGAACTATCGCCCTATCTCCCTCCTGGATTCCTCACTTAAGATCATGAGCAGGGTCTTACTGATACGCCTGGAAGAATGGGCCGAAGATAATAACATTCTTGCACCATCTCAACACGGCTTCAGAAAGGGTCTTGGGACAATAGAACAGTGTATTAATTTAAATCTCCTAATAGGAAACTACACTAAGGCCAAACCGGGTTCCTTGTTCCTATGTTTTGCGGACCTTTCTAGTGCCTTCGATCTGGTGGACCATTCTCTGTTGTGGACAACCCTACTTGATATGGGCACACCTTCTGCTATTATCCACTTCTTAGCAAGACTTTATTCCAATCTATCAGCGCAGATCCGCTATGGACCAGAAGGGGAATGTACTAGAAAGATCAAGGTTAAATCAGGTATCAGGCAGGGTTGTGTCCTGGCCCCATTGCTCTTCTCCCTTTTTATTAATTCAATCGAGCAGGAACTAAAAAATGTCCAAGCTGATGCCCCGCAAGCAGGAGGTCAACCTATTCCGGTGTTGCTCTACGCCGACGATACTGTTCTACTCTCTAGAACTCCAATAGGCCTCCAGAGGCTTAGGAACTGTTTTTATGATTTTATACAGGGAAAGAAACTTAAAATCAATAACTCAAAAACATTCATTATGGCATGTGGCAAGAAGGTAAACCATCTTAAACCTTTTTATTTTAAAGAAAACCGTATTGAGGTTGTGGATAATTTCTGTTACCTAGGCATTACCTTTAATAATGGAGGGTCCTAGACCCCAGAGCAAAATAATGTCAAAGCAAGGATGGGGAAGGCTTCCCAAGGTGTTTTCCGTTTTGCTACTAAATTGGGAAGTCGACGTATTCCAGACATGTTAAATATTTATAGACACAAATGTGCTTCTATAGCACTATACGGCTCAGGGGTTTGGGGACACTGGACCTCAAGGGACCTGCAAATTCTGGAAAACTTATTCCTAAAACGTCTACTCTGCCTTCCACCCTCGGCATCCACCGACCTTACCCATAATGAATTAAGGCTGGATTTTATAGCCGACCTAATTGGATTGAGACCTCTAATGGTATGGAGATCTATTTGGAAGAAGGATGAAACAAGCTTTACTAAGGAAATTATTAAAGACTGTCTGCATTTGGAAAAAGTTCATAATATCCCTTGGTTAAAGTATGTGATCTCTACCTTTAGTGAATTGTATGATATGGACGTATGCAAAGATCCTGCAAGTGTAATTACTCTATCCAAACAGGAGGTCAAAGGCAAATTTTTGAGGACTAAATCCAACAAGCGTAAAGCTGAAACAAGAGACTACTCAACCCACGCCTTCTATTCATCCAATATAGATGAAGGACTTGGGCTACCTATGTACCTCAAAGTTATCTATAGATGGTCCCATCAATTTGTTCTTTCCAGATTTAGACTCAGTATTGTACACAATCTGGTGGCATTCCCAACGATGAAAAACCACTCTGCCACTCCGTGTCCATGCGACGGATTAACTAAGCAAAGTACCTTGCACTTTCTGTCAATTTGTCTCTTGTATAAATCCCTGCGTATTTTTTTTCTTAAACCTTTGTTTAAGAAATACTCTGTGTTCACAACAGGAAATGCTATGAAACTTTTATTTTCACTTGCTAGCCCAGATCTATGTTTTTTTACTGCAACCTTCATTTTAAAATCTATTAGCGCAAGAAAAAGTATGGTTTTCTAGTCACACATTTATTATATCTATTGCTGCTAGTGTATGTCTACATATTAAGTAATGTATGATACACACTTCCCCTGTGTAATACTATAAGTGATTTGTTTTAACTTGTATACTTTTATGATGTTTTTACAACAATCGAATAAAGTTTATAAATGAAATGAAATGACTGTAGTGTCAACACTAACGTCAACACTGAGAGAAGCGTTGGTATTGACTTCAATGTTGATACTACAAATCAACACTGAGGGGAGTGCAAATTGTAGACTGCATGCACAATGATAAAAAGGAGCAAACTTTTCTGGGATATGAATTAGTGTCTGGCCATACGCTTTTCCCTGCCAAAACTGATTTTCATGATCTCCTCCACCATTTGTCAGACGTTCCTAATGTTCTTTTTTGTAAAAATCGTATTCCAGCCCATTGATTACACTTCATTCGGCCCGAGCTGGAGAGTACAGCACGAGCCAGAGAGTATGGCCCGGGTGCAGAGAGTACAGCCCGAGTGCAGAGATTCCGGCCCAACTGCAGACGTAAAGATACGATTCATAAATGACCTCTGTGAATACCAAAAGTTGTAAAGTTAGACTCAGTCTAAGATTGCCTTTGTGAATTGGGACCACAGATAGCATAGTCCAGGTCCTGGGATCAAGGTTGCTGGAGCTTTCTGTTCCTGAGGGCTCTAGTCACAAGGCAAACAAACTAGTCCTTGGAGTCATTTTGGGGTCCTGGATTCAACAGATTCAGGTCCAGTCATTCTCACCAAGGCAAGAGGGCAGCAGGCTCTTCAAAGGAGTAGTCCAGCAGAGTGGCAGTTCTTTCAGCAGCACAGCAGTTGTTCTCCCTGAAAGAATATCTACAGGTCCAGAAGTGTACAGAAGAGTTGGGGGGCAGAGGTCCAATGTTTATACCCAGTGTCTACTTTGAAGTTGGAGAAGCTTCTAGAGGTTTCCACCCCAATGAGGTGTCAGGCATTCCCTTCCTCCCTGTCCTGGCACCAGCCTTTCTAGGGTCTCAATAGCCTAATGGCAAGTCCTTTGTAAGAGAGCTCAGGTAGGGTCTTTGTGATGTGCAAGTATGGTAGGCGACAGCTCCTCCCTCTCATTAACTCAGAGTGGCCCATGCTGCCAAAACGTTGTCTCACTGTCTGGGAGCTATACACAAAGACCAACTGCCAGCTACACCTAGTCATGTGATCCAGGAACAGGCTGGATGGTTAGTGCAAGAAAATGCCAACTTTCTAAAATTGCCATTTGCAAAATGGCAATTAAAATCTGACTTTACCATTAAAGATGTCTTTTAATTACAATTATTTAGACACCAAATCAACCTGTCCACCTGGCTACAGTTGGAAGTTACAACTTATTAATTGTAATAAGGTGACTCCAAAGTTATCCTATGGAAGAGTGAAAAATGAATTTGAGAGTTTTTCACTACCAAGATATATGTCCTACTTTTTAAATACATTTCACCTTGTCCTGAGGAAACGTTATGGCCTACACTAGGGGTGACTTATATGTGTCAAAAAAAGAAGGTTTGGGCCTGGCAACAGGTTTATTTTGCCAGGTCAAAATGAAAGTATATAACTGCAAACATAGGTTGCAATGACAGGCCTGAGACATGTTTAAAGGGCTACTTAAGTGGGTGGCACAATCAGTGCTACAGGCCAACCAGCAACATTTAATTTACAAGCCCTTGACACAGGTAGCACCACTTTACTAGTAATTTACAAGTATATTAAATATGTCAATTGGGTGTTAGCCAATGTGGCTACATTTTAAGGAGAGAGACCAAGCACATTAGCACTGGTCAGGAGTGGTAAAGTGTGCAGAGTCCTAAAAGCCAACAAAAACAGGTTAAGAAAACAGGAGGGTGAAGGCCAAACGTTTGGGGATAACCCAGTAGAAAGGTCCAAGTCTAACAAAAAATCATTCTATTTGCCTATAAGGAAAACGGGCGGCATTTCAAATGAAAAAAACAGCGTCATATAAAAACAATCACAGACATTTTGGTCTACTAAACCTAGGTGGCCACCATCCCTTTGTTGACTGCGAATCCTAAAGGGTCGCAAATTGCGACCTACCTCATTAATATTCAGGAGGGAGGTCGATTTGTGACCTACTAGGAATTGCTATTTAGAAAATAAAGTACATATCAGTTTTATACTGAAGGCTCATACATTAAAAAATGATATTTCCCTATTGCAATTCGAAGATAATCGCAATTCAAAAGTTGGTATTCCAAATGTTGGTACATTTGGCCCTTATTTTCAGGCAAGTTGCAAAATATAAAAATGGTGCAAGATAAGTTCCGAACAAATAAGACTCATAAAAAGATGACTGAAAAATAAATGAAACATATTTAGTAGGTTAAATGTTAATTACAGCTGTGTATGTTTTAGTCTGAGGTGCAGTGATGAACAGGAGCATCACAGTACCAAATTAATAATCAAATGTGGAGCTGAATATGCTCCATTAGTTGATTGCCACAAAGAAGAGACCCACACAGCCTAGGACATGGGGCCTGAATTAGAGTTCGGCAGATGGATTACGCCAGTCACAAACGTGCTGGGTATCCCGTCCACATTATGACAAGTGCATTATATTCAATGACACTTGTAATACCATCTACAGGATATCCACCAAGTTTGTGATGGTGTTGTAACCTGTCCACCAAACTCTAAATCAGGCCCCTGATTTGGTCGGTGATTGAGCCAGTGCTCCTGGACATCAGAGGTAAAAGTATTAGTAAAGTATTCATTTTTGCCAGCATGTGAGACCTAGAATTCCCCCTAAGGTGGTAGGACGTAATTGGAGTAAGATCTCCCCTGACAGTGTTGCCCTACATCTTGTAAATACCACTCCCAAAGACGCCCCTGATTTAGATTCACGCCTGACTAACCTCAACTTCTGGGTCACCTCTGCTATTGACTCGCTCGCTCCTATGCGACCGATTAAAACCTTTCGAGCAGCTCCCTCCGCCCCATGGTACTCCGACGAGCTTCGGAAATATAAATCTTCTTGTAAGCTGTTGGAGCGCCTGTGGAGGTCATCCTATTCTATTGACACAAAACTTAAATATAAACTGGCCCTCAAAGAATACCGTAGGAAAATAATTGAGCATAAAAAACGTTACCTGGAGGAGAAAATTAATAGAGCGCATGGCTCGGCCAGGGAAATTTTTAACACAGTGAAGACTTTCACAGATCCCTTGGCCCTTAAACAGTGTCTTCCAGTCTCTGAGGCCCTTTGCTCCCGCCTCTCTGACTTGTTTGAAGATAAGATCGCGAAGATCTATGACACCTTCCCCAAGAATAAAGATCTAGGGAGTGATACGCCTTTACCTGACCGCATCGAGTCTTCTTCCACCTTTTCAGACTTTGAGGCAATCTCACTGGAACACTCACTGATGGGACTGACTAGATGCCGCTCCGGCTCACCACTTGACCCTTGGCCAGCCAAGCAATATAAATTATTGGCCTCTTTTCTTAATCCCTTCCTCAACTACATCTGGAATGACTCGCTCAAAACCGGTATTTTCCCGGAGTCTTGGAAGCATGCCCAACTGGTCCCGATTTTAAAGAAAGCTAATACAGATCCTAATGAACCGGTGAACTATCGACCCATTTCTCTGCTCCCAGCCCCTGCCAAGGTCCTTGAAAAGCTAGCGCAGCAACAACTGGCAGGTTTTCTTGAATCCCACGGCCTACTTCATGAATCCCAACATGGTTTTAGAAAGTGCCATAGCACTGAGTCTGCCCTTATAGAAATGGCCGACTCTGTGCGGTGGAAACTGGATGGGGGTTCCAGAGCGGTGCTGGTGCTGCTCGACTTGTCGGCAGCATTTGACACCATCTCTCACCCCATCCTGATTGACCGTCTTCGGTCGAAGGGCATTCAGGGGAAGGCCCTGGAGTGGCTGACCTCTTTTTTGTCTAATCGCACCCAGGCAGTCTATACTCACCCTTTTACCTCTGTTAGCCGTACCCTAAATTGGGGTGTCCCTCAAGGCTCGGCTTTGAGCCCACTATTGTTTAATGTCTATTTTTCTCCTCTGGCTGAACTCATTGCTAGGTCGGGCATCATAGCTACTTCCTATGCAGATGATATTCAGCTGCTTTTCTCCTATGAGAGTGCCACGCAGACTACTTTTGATCCTCTGAAGGATTGTCTGCGGGACATTTCAAAATGGATGGACCATAACTGCCTCCGCATGAATGCGGCAAAAATGGAGGTTCTCTTTTTCCATCAACCCTCCCCTCTTGATGCAACTCTCTGGTGGCCACAAGAACTTAGCCTTCCCCCTGTTCCTAAGGACTCTGTAAAAAATCTAGGGGTCAAGTGGGACTCAAATCTTTCTTTTAGCAACCAAATACAGACCGTTTCAGCCGCTTGTTTTTCCAAGATCAGGATGATTAGGAAATTCATCACCTATCTCCCTAGTGACACCAGGAAAACCATAGTCCAGGCATTGATTACATCTCACCTGTACTATGCGAACGGCCTGTATTTAGGGTTGCCCACGGGCCTCCTACATCGGCTCCAGACAGTCCAGAATGCGGCTGTTCGGCTGGTCTGCGGGGTTTGCCTACGCACCCATATTTCGCCACATCGCAGAGCATTACATTGGCTACCAATCCATCAAAGAGCTGCATTTAAAGCCATTACCTTAGCCCATCGAGCAACTAGGGGTAGGGGATCGGCCTACCTCTCTGTTAGTATCCGTCCTTACTCTGACTCTCGGAACCTCCGTTTCAACTCCCAACATCTGCTTTCCATACCAAGATTCAGGAAAGCACGTTCTGGAGGTAAAACCTTCCAGGTCTGTGCCACAACTCTCTGGAACAAACTCCTGATCGCAATTAGGATGATCCAGGAAGAATTACCCTTCCGTAAGGCACTAAAAACTTTTCTCTTTTGTTAACCCCCCCAGGACTATCACTCTGCTTTCACTCAGAAGCGCCGGGACACCCCGTTGGGGTAGCTGCGCGCTATATAAAATACAAAAAAAAAAAAAACAGACCCTCAAAAAACATCACAGGGTTTTTTGACTCAGCACAATTAAAGAAGATCTGAAATATTGCACTGAGTGGAAAAAACAGTGTCTATTACCATGACCTAGTTCACGTATACTCAAGCAAGTATTCTCATCCAAATGTTTTTAGAAACCCATCTAAATTTTCGGAATAAGTTTAAAAATATCTTTGAGAATTGGTGTTGCTTGGTGCAAGTACCAGTTCTCCCCTAAAATATCTGCACCAAATTCAGCCACCTTTTACCATTTCAGTTTGTAAAATTGCCTTTCCAATTTGCCTTCCAGTCTTGGCATATACCAAGATGAACTAAGTAGACATAAACAGATCTTAACTTAACCATCTATTTTATCCTGCATCTCATTGCTGTCAGACAATTGAATAATTCTCTCTCTCTACAACACTGCTGCCAGGTATGCAGCTAAGGATATTTTAACATTCGACTTTGTCTTAAGTATATTTTGATCAGTTTTCAGTACTAACTGATATTGCATTGTTCACAAGAAATTATTTATCTTATGCAATATAAGCTTGTCTTTGAATTTTGGAAACTCCCTCTCACTCATTAACCTCCCAAACCGTAAACTTTTCAAGGCTTTATATAATGGCCATATATATGGCCATAAATTATTAAGAGCTGCTAATTTTAAAAGAATGGCTTTTCTATCCCATTGGCTGTCCCATTATACACCGG
The DNA here is from genome assembly GCF_964263255.1 of Lissotriton vulgaris. NCBI lineage: Eukaryota > Metazoa > Chordata > Amphibia > Caudata > Salamandridae > Lissotriton > Lissotriton vulgaris. The sequence goes on along the minus strand of NC_141696.1, from coordinate 975,203,292 downwards.
CTGCCCTACATAAGATGTATCCCGAGGTAGAGGACAAGTGCTTTCGTTGTCAGCAGTCGGGGTTGGGGGGCTGTCTCCATATTTTTTTTACCTGTCCGTCTCTAACCCAGTTTTGGGAAGAGGTGTTCTCCGCTGTTAATGAAAGTTTACGGTGAGAACTTAAACCAGAACCAGAGATAGCATTATTTGGGTTTATAATACAAAGACTGAATACCCCAATTCCCTATAGGAGAGAGATCATTTTTGCGATCTCTGCTTTGGTGGCCCGCTCCCTGAACCTTCAGAATTGGAAGACAGCGAAAATTCCAACCTTACTTCATTGGTATAGAAAAATCCAACGTACCAAAACCTTTGAGGAAATTGATGCAAAGAGGGTAGGGGCAACTAGGAAATATTTAGCAGTTTTATGGTTGAAATGTTATTATGCACCGCACTTTACTTTATGCATCTAGAGTGTGTGGGATTAGCTCCCACCCTCAGGGAAAAGCTGTATTTAGCTATTCGATTATGGTCAAATGTATTATGCACTGCACTTTTTTTCATCATGTATCTAGAATGTGAGGGATCAAGGTATAATGGTTTTGTACAGCACTTTACTGCTTAATTTGCACATCGTACCCTCTTTGATAGGTATATGAGAAAAATCTATAGGAGATGAGTAATGTGGAGAAGGGTTATTTAGATATAAGCTAAGAGGATAGATTGTATTTTATCTGTTCAAATTAATAACAACTGCTGGTATTATTAAAGATATGTATTGCAATTTTTAATTCTGCTCAATAAAATATGTAAAAAATAAAATAAAATAAGGCTGTTAATTGTGTGATTTAATCTAATTGTTTCTCCTACAATAATATTATTGCCACAGCTTGCCGTCAAGCTTTTTACCTTTATTTTTTAGTACCAATGGCTTGTGAGATTCTTTATTTTCCTTCGTAATTCAATGTACTTACTAACAATTTGGACTTAAACTGACTTTGTATGCTATATTTCACAGCTATTTTGAGCTTTGCCTGTCCCATGCTAAGCTCCCACATTCATTTTGAAACATTTTTACTGAGTCAGAATTGGTTTTAAGTCTTGAATTACTTACAACATTGTATTTCTTGACTTACCCATGCCTTCTTCCCATTTTCAAGTGCCATTTGCCCAGGTCTATATGACAATTTGGCAGACAAATGCAACCTTGTATTTTGAGCAGTATCAGATTTGCAGGAAATATTAACCTCATTGTCTTATGTTTCGATGAAGGCGTTATAATAGGAGCAGTCCACTGAACGATGATTTGCTTGGATCCTGGTGATGGGCATTCTATTTTACCCCAAATACATTGCATAAAAGCGTCAGTATAAAACTGATATGTCCTTTATTTTCAATCGAAGTGTTATGTATTGATACAATAAATTGTTAATTTGACATATTTGACTTCTAGAGTGAAAAATTATCAACTTCTTCATTTACATGAATAACATGCATAAGACACCTTTTTACCATTATGCAATAAAACTGCATGAGTCATTTTCTCAGTTTAAGTACCACGTTTGTATGTGATTTCTTTATATATTTCAGTATGTAATGTCATTACATATTTCATTTGGTATTCTTACTTGTAGGTATCAATTCCTTTATATTGACCCTTTACAGTGCTGAGCAGGGGACTAAAACTTTATTTGACATGTGATTTGCTCGATCTATGTAACTGATTTATCAACAAATTGTTCTGAATTTAACACATACCACTGTTTATTGTAACTTTCTGTACTTATGGGTTTCATACGTTATATGTATTTTCTAGAAATAGCATATTTCCGATAGTCATGGCTCGTCTTTGCTTGGTTGTTACATTAATAGCATGAGTAAATTATAATAGCTGATTGCACATCCAGAAAACGTGTAATAATGACTATAAATTATTCCCTAATTGCCCTAATGTTCTTTTCACGTTCTTAAATAAGTTTCAGAAGCTAAAAAGAGAAAAAGTAAATAATCTTACTAGGAGAAATTCTCTAGCTTTCAAATAATTTAAATATTTAATGCATGGTTGGTACATTAATGACCTCAACAATATACGCAACACACAGCCAAGAAGAGGGGCGTGTTAATTATATTAAGAAATAATCTTGGTAGTAAGGTTATGTATAGTAGCCTGGACCATGAAGCATATATGTGACCCCCCAAAAACAGATACAAAATACAATATATATGGTGACTAGCAGTTATACTCCACATTGTAACCAAAATCTTTTTCCTTTCAATGATCAATGTTCAGAAGATAAATTATATGATTCAGAGAGTCAACCCAAAAGCCTCTTTTTAGCAAATCATCTGCTAATATTCCTTGTTCAAATACCTAAAATAAAAGTGTTGTTTCTGCCAGCCTTAGAGTGGTTTACCCAAATTGTTTGCCTTACTCCTCCATATTTTTCTGATCTTGTTTCTGTTGGCCTTTGGACCCTGTGCACTTTGCCACTGCTAACCAATGCTCAAGTGTGTGTGCTCACTCCTTAAATAATAGTAACAATTGGTTTATCCCCAATTGGCATGTGTAATCTAGTCATACATCCCTAGTAAAGTGGTTTAACATGTACCCAGGCCTGTAAATTAAATGCTACTAGCGGGCCTGCGGCACTTGTTGTGCCACCCACTTAAGTAGTCTTGCAAACCTGTCTCAGGCATGCCATTGCAGCCTGTTTGCAGTTTTAAACTGCAATTTCTACTTGGCAAAATAATCCTTTTGCCAGGCCTAAACTTTCCTTTGTAATACATGTAGGTCACCCCTAGGATAGGTCCTAAACAGTCCACAGGGCACAGTGTGATGTTTTTAAAAAACAGCACATGTACTTTTAAGTTTTACATGTCCTTATAGTGAACAACTCATGAATACGTTATTTCTCCCTTAGGATACTACTGGAGTTACCTTTTTAGATTTAATAAAAATAACTTTCAAATGGGATCAGTTAATGTTTGGTGTCTTGGTAACTATAATGAAAAATCCTCTTTAATGGTAAAGTTGGATTTTGAATTAAAATTGTGAAAATGCCTCTTTCCTGCAGCCTGTCTCTGGATCACATCACTAGGTGTAGTTGGCAGTTGGTCTTTGCATAATACTCCTACACAGCCTGTGTATTACTCCTAGACAGGAGGAACAAAAAGGTCCCAAAGCCAATCGACTTGTGAGAACCCAAGTGTAGATCACATATCTCTCAAAATACCAGGTTTACATTGAAACTTGTACCATATTACCATAGACAAATATTAAGCAAATCACGAACCATGGAAAATGTGTGTGTTATAAAAGTATACAATTTATTACAATATAAAGATAAAATCAAACAATTTACACAATAAATGTGCCCAAAGACACAATGGCTTGTTAAAAACAGTAAAAATCACAGCTTGGCTGTTCGTCCTTACAACCAGATGCTGAAAGGACCGAGAGGGGAGCAGGGAGGCCGATTAACAGAATACAGGTTGGATTTATGAACAACCACGACTGATAAAAATTGCCGCTGCGGACAGAATTGTGGGAGGGCGGAGCCAGTACCTGCCAAACTTACACCTGAATAGGCTGCATTCTGCCTTCACACAAATGATGTCATACCCCCTGTAGTTAGTCTGGAGCCAGGGCATGGGAGGCCAAAAACCTAAGCACTTTCAGAGGGTATTTTCTAGAAGTGTCTCCCACTTCAAGGAAGGCACAACTCTTCAGTCCAGTTCTGGACCTGTGGAAGGCTCTGCCATGAAAAAGAACTGCTGTGCTCCTGACAGGGCTGCCACTACTTCCGCATACACACGCGGACGCGCTAGACGGCAGCGGGACTCAAGATGCATATCAGGAGAGTAAACTAACGGTGCTCCTTATGAATCTGGTACTTACCACTCATCGAATCTGTTATATCTTTGAGCAAGACTACCTACACCACCCTACAGCCGGGATGGAAGTATAAGCGGCGGAGAGTTATTAGCCTTTGGGCGAGAAATTTGAACTACTGCCCATTAGGAGCCCAGATGAAGTCTTGGGTTACCACCCTGACGAAACACGTGTTGGCTGGGCATCTGGAATAAATCAGAACTGAAGGAACACATAAATCAACGTCTTCTGTTTATTTACTTCTGTTTTTCTTGTACAATAATATACAATATTGGTACTGCAACAATTAGACGTGTGCACATATCCCCTTTTTTGCAGGACTGCCACTATGCTGGACTGCCACCTTGAAGAACTGCTGCCCTGCTGTGCTGACCTGCTGCGCTCTTGCCTGGGTGAGAAGGACTCAACCTGCACCCAGGACCACCAGGTGACTCCAAGGCCTGTTCTCTTGTAACCACCACATGGACTCTGCAACTGTGAGTCCTACCCTGTAAATGGTGCCACCTCAGTCCTGGACCCTTAGAAGTGGAACTGAGGGTGCTCTGCCAGTCCTTCTGTGGATTCTGCAGAACCCCATTCATTGTCTCTGTTGTCTTGCATCCCTCCCGCAGCTCCATTGGAATCACCACTGCACAACACATCCTTGACGCAGGCCCTTGCATCGCAAGCCCCTTGTCGACAGAATCCTTTAAAATGACACAGGACTTTGCATTACAAGCCCCGCAGCTCTTTCAGACCCAGCCGGCATGCAATGCATCCTCAACACAGAAATTTGCGTTGCAAGCCTCCTCATCGAAGGCCTCCTCGACAACAAAACAGGCCCTCACATCACAGCCTTGCAGTTCCCCGGAATTACTGCTGTGTGACGGATCTCCATTCCAGACCTCTCATCGCCTCCGCTGCACCACGCATCCTCGACGCAGGGACTCGCAACAATTTTGCAACCAGGATTTAAGGTACTCTTGTTCAGTGGGCCAAACTGGGCCCATTTAGCCAGCCCACGCTCCATTGTTGTAGGCCTGAACTTGTGGCATTTCCCGGTCTCGCATGACCAGATAACCCCAGTTTCCACTTTGTGCTTTCTAGTGCTATTTTCACTTAAATTGTGAAACTTACATATCTCCAATTATACTGATTGGATTTTTGTCATTTTTGTCTTGTTTTATTTATTAACACTTCATCAATTTGTTTATTCTGGTGTGGGATTACATGTTCTTGTGTTGTGTTTCTACTATATTACTGTTTGATGTGCTGCATAAATACTATACATATTGTCTCTGTGTTAAGCCTGACTGCTCTCTGCCGAGCTTCCAGATGGTTAAGCACAGGTTAATTTGGGTTTGCTTGTCACTTTGTCTTGATAAGGATTGTGGTTTCTGCTTGAGTAAGGTTTCACACACCACAACAATTAAATCAATTTCGTGCATGTAAGATTTTTGGAAAATTAAAAATCGGTGTTGGGATGTTGCTGCTTATTTTTGAATCTTTGACTGTTTGCTGTGCTCCCTTCTGTTGCTGCCTTGAGGGTGTGTGGGAAATTGGAGTGATGTGGTCATGACACTTTACCCATTTTGGCTCAAATTGGTGGAACAACACATTAACGCCCATGGCTGAGAAAATGTTTCCAGCCTGATTCACCCATAGCTGTAGTGAGTCCGGGTACTGAGGAATAGGTAAACAAAAGTTCACCCTTGTGCACATTAATGGATGGTTTTGCTTTGTGCGGTCAGTTCCTAGACTTTGTGCATTTATCCTGAATGCAAATCTTCCATTAGAGGTTTTTTTTAATCTTTTCAGTGAAATACTTTTCGTCATTCAGTCTTATGACAGAAGGCACACATTTTTACATTAATTATGCAGTCCATCTGACTTTGTCATTGATTAATATTGCTTCAGACATTAATATTCAGAATGACAGCCATGCTTCATCTGATGCTAAAACTACAAACCAAGATGGCCATATTAATTACACTACCACAGAACAAATTATTGCCTCTGAGAGTGATACTCCACTGATTGATTTGTCTGAACCTAATACTTCAATAACACTAGTATTGAATAGTGACACATTTTGCAAAGACGTATTATGTTTCCTTAAGCCCTAAAGAGCTTGCAGAATGTCTACTAAATGTCTATCAGATTCTTTGATCCATGTAAATACTAACAATTATAGTTTTAATGTATCTGATAAATCCTTGAATTTTACAGTTCTGCCTGAGAGAAAGAAAGGAATCATTGGCCCGAGCATATGGGGTGCTTCACATTTTGTTTTGGCATCTTTGGTGAGTGCTTTTGACTCAACTAATCTAATTGGTATTGATCAAAACCCAATTTTGTACGGAAGATCTATAATATTCAACTGTTTTTAATTAGCTCATTGAAACACTCATGAACAATAAGAGATCAATCATAATTTCACATTTATCAGAGACACAAACCTCCAAGCAACCAAGGATTTCCCCATTTGTAATAACAGGGAAGTAGTTTCAGTACTGTTGTAGTGGGACGGACAACCTCACAAGTTAATATGGAGCCACAATCTGCTCCAAGAGTTAAAGCTTTAGCGTCTCCTTTACCAGGCCTTGTTCTGATTCCCATCCCTCTTCAATAACTTAAAAATACCTTCAATAAGAAGTTATGCAAACTTAGGCCTCATCCCTAGTCTCTGGCATCATTGGAAGTTCAATATAATAATCCAGATGCAAATCATTGACTGTCCAAATGTGGAAGGGCAAAAACACGAAAAATGTAAATAGCAAAAAAAATATCATTACTCACTACCTATGGCAATTTGCGAGATGTTGCCATTGAATCTTAATACACCATTGTTGGACTTTGCCCTTTTTACCGGGTCATACCAGAACTTTTTGCCTTCCTCCTGTATTGTTTCTGACCTGTTTTTGTTGGTTGTATGACTCTGGGCACTTTACCACTTGCTGATCAGTGCGAAAGTGCATATCCTCTCTGTATAAATTGTTGTTATGGATTATTGATTCTATGATTGGCATATTTGATTTACTTGTCAGATCCTACTATAGTGCACTGTGTGTGTCCAAGGCCTGTAAATCAAATGCTGCTAGTGGGCTGCAGCACTGACTGTGCCACCGACAGAAGCAGCCTATAAAATGTAACTCTGGCCTGCCACTGCAGAGCCTGTGCGCGGTTTGAGACTGCCATGTCGACTTGGCAAGTGCACACACTAGCCAGTCCCTAAACCTTCCCTTTTCTACATGTTAGTCACCCCTAATGTAGGCCCAATGTACCCCTGTGGGCAGGGTGCATTGTATGTGAAAGTATGACATGCCCTGATGTGTGTGGCATGTCCTGAAAGTGAATTCCTGCCAATTTAGTTTTTCACTATTGCAAGACTACCTGTTCCCATAGAATAGAATGGGGAGCTTGTTTATAACATCTTATAAACATAACTGGCCCTGGGAACAAGGTAGGAAAATAAAGTTTAGTATGCCTGAACTCAGAATGTTAAAGTGCATCTTTTAGTGAGGGTGATTTTTACATTCTGTGTTCGAAAATACCACTTTTAGAAAGTAGGTATTTTCTTGCTTAAGCCATCCAGTGTGCCTCTGCTAGGTTTGTGTATTGCATGTCTGACTTTGAAATGACAGGGGCTGTGGAGGAGCAGTGGCTCCTGAGAGCCTAATCAGTCAGGGCTGGGCTTAATAGACCTGGGCTGCATTTAGAGTAGGGGGAGGAGATTTCCTTTTTACCTGAATGGGCCTGGTCTGTCTTCAACAATGATGTCTCCACCTCCTGCCGGGAAGCTGCACCAGTGAGCACAGAACTGATTTTTGCTGGGTACAGACACTCTCTGCCTTCAGAGAACAAAGGATGTTGCTGTACAAAAAGAGAGGCCAGATACCAGACTTTTGGATCACTTCTGGGAATCAAGGGAAAGCCTTTGCCAAGGAGAAGAGCCAGATAAGCTGAGGAAGAATACTGCCACAGTGCTGTTTGCTGTCTGGGGTTAAGAAAGGAGAAAATGACTTTGCTGTTGGCTTTGTCATCTTGAGGTAGATCTCCAAGGGCTTGAAACTGAGCTTGCCTCCTGTTCTGAAGTCTCAGGGACACAAGGACTCCACCACCAACTCCCCTGAATCTACTTGCTGGGAATTCCAAACTGCAAAGAGGTGCCTGCTACTGTTTAGGACCTCTGGAGATTGTTTGCCGCTGGCAGTAGGGAAGTTGACGCAACATCGCATCGAGGTGCCAAGACTGTTGCATCGTTGGGGGTCGCAGTAAGAAACAGATGCATCAACTCCCCACACAATAAGGAATCGACACATCACCACCCCTGAGTGTAAGATAACAATGCATCACCTTCCCTGTGGCCATTTTGTTTGTTTTGCGCACCACATCTAAGGTACTTTGGAGAAAAGTGTTGCATTTACAACTTGCATTGAACTAAACTATTTCTACCTTGAAAGCCTTATTTTTAATACTGTATTGTGGATTTTTGTCTTTTGGTCTTGTTTTTATTTAGATACAGATTACTTATTTTTCTAAACTGGTGTTGTGTCCATTTGTAGTGTTTTCACTGTATTACTGCATGTGTTCACAAATACTTTACACACTGCCTCTGAGATAAGCCTGTCTGCTCATGCCAAGCTACCAAGGGGGTGAGCAGGGGTTATTTTAGAAGTGTATCCTCCTTACCCTGACTAGAAGCAAGAGTCCCTATTTGGGCAAAGGTACCTACCTCTTGCAACTAGACACCCCCATTTCTAACAACCAGTATATAATATTGGTAATACAAATCCAACAATAATCAGTCTCAGAGATAATTCAAACAACTCCTGCCCTAAGGCTGAAGAGGCACATTCTGCTGTTGGTAAACTATCTAAAAATGTATATAATTTTGATAACAAAGATAATTTTATCATAGTTGAAAGGTCATTAAGCTCATTTGTGATACATCTACAGATGTACTGTAGCTTAGACTTTTTTATATTGACTGTATGTTGGGCTACTTAGCTAGTTATCGTTACATTCCACAACAGTGCATAATTACTTAGTCAGATATTAAATTGGATTTATTTATTGACAGTAATTCATGTATGAGCTTTCTCCAGTCTTTTTCTTAAAAGTCATTTGTAACTGTAGGACTGATTTAGAATATTACAGAGAGGGTACTTCATAGCAATCGCAACAGAGTACCCTCGCCACCAAACTGAAGTTCCGCCCACCAGATTTACAGTCAAACGCACCTTAAGTATGTCAGAGACAGAGCCTACTCTGGCTCCATCTCTGACATACTACTCTGAAGTCCAGATGCAGTATGGGCCATTGGAGGCTCTCAGGTAACACCATCCGCCTGATTTGAAGTAGACAGTTATATGCTTTTACTTTTTTTGCTGTTCGCCTGGCTGTGAGAGATAGTATAAAAAAGTAATGACCCCCTACACCATGAGAGGCACTTGCCATTGTGTGGGGCTATTACTTTTAGTTTTTCCAAAAACACATTTAAATCAGATACCCTGCAAAGCTAATCAGAGGCCCATGAGTAATAGCATAGCTAATAAAAAATATTTGAACTTATACAGGGCTTCCACAATTTGAGACAATATAAATTGCTGAAATACCTAGGGAAACTTTAAAAAAAAGTATGTTTATTAGGTTAAATGATCTTCCAGTCTTGCCAACTGCAGGTGCATGGCGGGATGACTTTATTCATGAATTTGTAAGGGGAAAAAAGGATTGCAACTGCTGAACATTTATTAACCTCATTGTCATGGGGTAATGTATTTAAGGAACAATTGTTTTTGCTCTACTGTTCATGTTAATGTAAATTCTAATCTCAACGTTGTCAAAATATTAAATTCGAATGACGTAATCTTACTAGAATGTTTAATTAAACTCTGTGCTATGGTGACAGGAATATTAAGGGCTATGTAAATTGCATGCCTAAATGAGTTCTAGAAACAAATAAAACATTAATTGGACGAATCAATGAATGAATGAATGAATACAGCCAGAAAAAATACATAAAATGCACTAAAACTGTCTGAAGCATGAAGAAATGAAGCATGTGGCTAAGGAGAGTTAATGTTTTTAAATAGCAGCTCATGATGATCATTCAAGACTAGATCTCATCTTAATTTCTCATCCCCAAAATGGATAGGTTTCACATCAAGTATCTTTGAAAAGATCAATATTTAACCCTACCCTTATTGTGTGGTTTATCATTTGGATTGAATACTTCATGTTTCCATTGGAAACGTAATATCTCACTCGTACATGGAGAGATATTTATAACTTCCACTATTCTAGAAAGACATACTTTTTTCACTTTGACCTGTTGTCAGTGGCTACTCTTTCTGTATTATAAGAAGCTCTGATAGCCTTCTACTATTTGAAGTGTTTTTATTTAGAGTGAAACAGGTACACTTCAGGATTCTTAGTCTGAGAAACAGCTGAGGCTATTAAGAAAAAAGGTAAACCACACCTAGAAATCAGAAGATATATATACGTTTACTAATGTTAGGGGTGATTTTGTGTTTTGCTGAAACTTCAATTATAGTACACTTTAGAAAGAATTAAGTATAATTATTGGGCCTGAGGTGAAAAGGAAAGCAAAGCGTTACAAGTTCAAATAGGCACCCAATCCACCCCCTTCTACAAAGAGCACAAGACTCTTCCCTCGTGCTCTCTTTACTTCCTGACTGCCTTGTGGCACCTCGCCCAATCTACTTCTCATGACATTCCTCATACTCATTTGGCACTCCTTCCTTATTTTACAGTATTATGGTGTTTCTCAGTTAGGTCCACTGAATATGAATGCCCTACCCCTACGCCAACGAAACCCAGCTCATCCTCTCCCTCACCAAGGACCCCACCACCACCAGACTCAGCTTCCAGGAAGGCATGCAGGACGTCACAGCCTGTGTGAGCAACAGCTGCCTAAAGCTCAACTCAGGGAAGACAGACGTCATCGTCCTCGGAACCACCCCATCAGCTTGGAAAAACACCTGGTGACCCACCGCCCTCGGCAGCCCCCCAACCCCCATGGTTCACGCCAGAAACCTCAGCATTATACTCAACTCCTCCCTCTCCATGAACCGCCAGGTCTACGCCGTCACCTCCAGCTGCTTTAACACCATCTACATCCTATGTGAGACTTTCAAATGGATTCCCACTGAGTCAAGAAAGACAGTCACCCATGCGCTCATCACCAGCAGGCTGGAATACGGAAACACCCTCTACGCTGGCATAAACAAGCCTCTACTCCACAAGCTCCAGATGATACAGAACACAGCTGCCAGACTCGTCCTTGGTATCCCTCGACACAAGCACATCACCCAACATCTATGGAAGCTCCAGTGGCTCCCCATCGAGAAGAGAGTCACCTTCAAGATACCCACCCATGCCTACAAATGCCTACACAACACGGGACCCCAATACCACAACAACAGACTCACCATCCACGTACCCAAAAGAAACCTCTGATCCACCAACCTTGTCCTCACAGAGACAAAGCAGGGGGAAGAGCCTTCTCGTAAATCACGGCCAAGACCTGGAACGGGCTCACAAACGACATCAGACGCGCCCCCTCCCTGATCTTCTTCAGGAAGGCCTTCAAGAACTGGCTCTTTGCTGAAATGGAACTGCTCCCCCCCTGGACCTTGAGACCCTCACGGGTAAGTAGAGCGCTTACAATTCCCCCTGATTGATTGATACATATATACAATTAAAAAGTTTCCATGCTCCCAAATCATCATCCAATTGGACGTAATGGCGGTGGTACTGTAAAAGAAAAAAAACATTACTAGCATCTTTTCTGGAATGACAAAGTTCCATCTAATGCAGACATTCTATTAATATAGGAAATGGTAAAAGTACATCTGGTTTACCGGCTTTCCTGCTGGAAAAGGTTTCAGAGGAAGAGACATACTACACAATTAAGATTTTGAAACTAGAAAAGGAACATGGTATGGATTGATTCACAATGGAGTTTTAAAGAAGGTCCTAGTTGCAGTGCACTCAATCAGTGTACTTCTTGATAGCTTAAGTCCTCAGATATGATGAGGATACAAATACATGTTGAAGTAGTATTCTAAATTAAATGTACAGATAACTGAAGTATCTCCCATTACATTGTCTTGTCAGAAACGATGTTATAATGAAAAGCCATTTTGTTATTATGTCCTCAATGTTCTCAGTTAATGTCTAAAATGTGACCACAGGTGTAGCTGGGATCTGCTGAGCAGAGTTCAGATAAATTGTTTCATTCCTGAAAAAATATTTTTGAGGTAAAAAAAACATGTTAAAAGTGATGCATGTTTTGCACACATGGCAAATTTTCAATTTTGAGGTACAAGAGTGAAATATTCTTCCCATTTGAATCTCAAAACATGCCATGTACAAATGAAGCCCTGGGCGCAGAAGTAAATCTCAAAAAAGTGCAAGATGTATTAAAAATTATTTGCTAAATTCTGTTAGGAATATTTTAGAAACTTCAATAGTATAGTACAATCAGTATGACAGATTCAAATGGACCATTATTAGCTTTGTATTATCTACATTAGTTGTTCCGGTTTTATATTGTAAACATTTGCAAAAGACCCTTCACATTGCTTGGCCAGATTCTTATCAATATATTTTCAATTTTCATAGCTATCTCTTTTAGACTCAGGTGATGTACTCCTTGGCATCAAAGCTAGGCCAATAGAAATTATTCAGGGAGAGTGGAATACTTGATCGAACACCCCATGCCACAAATCACTGTGAAAGGAACCTCACAACACTGTAGTCTTTCAAGTTGGGGGATCTTTCATAGAACAGTGCAGCCAAACAGAGCATGAGTTGATCAACAGTTGCAGATATTTTGTTTGCTCCTTTGTTTTAATAACTCGGACACTCTTGAGAGAAAATTAGAGAGAGGGGGAGATATCTTCCGAAATGGTTGGGACTTCTGTCATATTGCTTTTCAGTAATGAACGGGGCTCTGGGATAGCTACTGCCAGGTGGCACATACCTGAAGAAAGAACGGGGTCGCTTTGGTGAAATTCTTGGTTGAGGAAAGTACAAATGCTTCAGTTTGATTTACTCAGCTGTATTCGCAAGTCGCAGATTGGTTCGATCCTTTTAATTGAGAACAATTTTGCGAAATTAAGTGTGTGACTAAGGGTCTGATTATGAGTACGGTGACCCATAGGACCGCTGTACCCATGGTGGCATGGCGGTAACCGCCGCATTGATTGTCCGACTCCCGCACTCTGAGTGCGGCGGTCGCACTGCCACAAGACCGCCGCAACCGCGGGGGATCCATGATCCCTTCATGGTGGAACAGCAGTCTGGCCCAGCAATATGCTGGTGGTGCCGCTGAGGCACTGGCAAGCATATTCTGAGTTTTCTCATGCCACAATTTTCATGACGGTGAACAAGTCATGAAAACTGTGGTGGTGAGGGAACTAAGAGGGCCCTACATGGCCCCTTGCTTCCTCAGGTTGACAGCCATGATGTGATCTATGTCCATCTATTGGGTAACCTCTGGACCTGATTGAGGACCTGACTTTATTTCCTGTTCAGTTGTTGAGCAAAGTCTGAGTACCTAGCAGTGATTGTTGTGGTCCTGACAAATGCATCTTTATTTGGGCAGAATAGCAGCAGAAACATGTTGACCTGTTAGGAATTGCAATCATAACCAACCTTGAGTTCCCCACAACATGTTAACCCCTTGCATGCTCGTGACGGAACCATACCGTCACAAGCCATGATGGTGCTGTGCTGGTGACGGAATGGTTCCGTCACGGCCTGGCCGCGACGCCTGTACGGCGCTGATTTCGCGCCTGCGCTGAGCGTTTCATTGAGCGGGCGGGGCAGTGACGGAACCATTCCGTCACAAGCACAGCGCCACATCGGCTCGTGACGGAGTGGTTCCGTCACGAGCATGGCGGCGCCGCGCGGCCCCCCTCCCCCCTAGCGCCACGACGGAATTACCGCCGTGGCCAAGGGGTTAATATCCTAACCCAGATGTGTCCAGACGTTAAAGTTTTATGCTCTCGTCTGAGGTTAGGATTTTTTATCCACACTAACTTCTTATATGAACTCACCTAGAAATGTAGTTTGCACTATACACTGTTTAAACAAAGAGCTTTAACTTCATGCTGATGAGCCCACTCGCCCCTTTATATTAACGATCAGCGAGAGTAGGTTGGATGATGATGAAGCACGACACCCGGGTGGGTGTGTGAGGCCATACTATCAAATGCTTAAAATTTGTTGTTACTCTTTTCTCAGAGGACAGGCTTTTGTGAGATTCTCTTCCTTTGCATATCCTCGCCAATAACCTTACTGGTGTGAGTGTTTGTTGTTTCTTGAGCGTAGTGCCCCTTTTATGTGTTTAGTTACTGTTATGGGGAGACCTCCCCTTCTCTGTGTCATTGATTCCTTATATATACAATCTCACATGTACAGAGAAGACAAACATGTATTATTATACCAGCAAGCACTCAGCTGCCAAATATGAAAACATCGGGAATATATTTTATCACAATATTCAAGTGAAAAATTGCGCTCTCCCACTATACACAGTAGTGTTTGGCATCTTTCGTGTTAATTGAAAAATCATGATATCTGGACACTGCCCAAACTTTACTGAAGATTATATATCATAGATAGCACTCATATGTTACCTTTGTAGCAGCCTCAATATGTCAGGCATGCAGATCTAATTATCTTCCCAGACCAAACTCAAGGAGTCTGGGTATTTTTTCATTTTTAATCCAAGACATTCATCATGTGTTGTATCTCAGTATTATATCATGGTTTTAACACGGTTAATCTATTTTACTAGGCACCTTGCTCTTTATTCAACTGTTGTCTAATGTCAGATTGCTTTGTGTCTTTTATGGCCAAAAATGGGCTGAATTAAGATTAATTGATGATGATGATGATGATGATGATGATGATGATGATGATGATGATGATGATGATGATGATGAAATAAAATGATATATTCTCCCACTCAAGGTGGCATCTTTGATCAGCTCAAGACTGGATATCGAAATGCAATTTGTCCTTTAGCTAAAGGAGCCCTGATACATATTTAGATGATCCAGCACGTGCTGTTCAGTTCACTGTTTTGAGGGCCAAACTTCTTTCCTGTTCCCCTTTGCTGAGGAAGTTGCTCTGGCTACTGCTTTAGGCAAGATGCATCTTTAGCGTCCTATGCATTGCACATCGCTCACGTTTGTACTTAGTCTGAGTTAGGTTTCTTAACAATAAACTACAGCAAGGTCTTCCTACATGCCACTTAGTCTTCCAGCCAAGTCTTCCTTGACGTCTTTCGATTTCACAGGGTCAAGTGGGGTTCATGCAATTCACGTCCTGGAGTCAAACTACCGCAATGTTCTATCCATACTGAAGATGTGCCTTCAGTCATTTATCATTTCTGGCAATCCGATGTCTCCTAAAGTATTGCATTCTTATCTTTTCTACGTGTCCTCCACCCAGCCCACACGTCCTTTTTCGGTATGCTGTAATTATGTAAATTAGCTTGCACCTTCCCCAAGACTCTCAGCAATGTATTCCGCTACAGAATTCTCTGGGACCTTTCTCGAGTCCATCCTAAGCGAATTCGCCTGAATAAATATGAAGCACTTTTTGTTTTCCAATATTGTTGTCGAGCTTTGTATTGTCTGGAGCAGATCTGATTGTTATCACCCCAATAATGCACTACTGCTGTCCTTTCCTGCTGCTACATATTGGCCTATCTTCTGCTACACAGATTTAGTAACTGTGTTCTTGACTAGGTTGAAATGAGTTCTTGCAGCACTGCTTTTGCTCATTTATATCTTTCCTGCTGTTAACCTAATTTGTGAGGGGATATAGACAGTCAATTCACAGCAGTTTGAATCATTGCTGCAACAAGCCACTGTTAAATGCAGCCACTGCTGTCCACATTTGCTGCTATCACCTTACCAGAATCTCGCAGTTGTCAACACACACGCTCTGTGTCAAAAGTAGGCAATGCCATCTTTCTGTCATACTGTGATGGTTGTCCCACTAGGGTTTTTGTTGCATTCACATCATAAATATGCCTCCTTGGGGTCTAGAGAGACTGCTTCACCTCATGTGGTACTTTCTGAGCATCAATAGCTCTTGCACACTGAATGGGTGATCATATTTCACAGTGGTGTCAGGACAGACAGTGCAGACAGAATTGGGTGTCTCGTGTAAATCCCACCAATGGGAGTCCTTGATCCTTACTGTAATTGTAGCCAGGCCAGACTCTTCTTTCTCAATCCCATACTGTTGGCATTACAGACAACTCTATGAAAGGCAAGCCCATGCCACAAGTTGCCATTTTTGTCCCTCTGAAAAGTAAATGGAGATACAAGGTGAATGGGTCACTCTGCTCTGTTCATCAGGTCCTCACAAAATGATCTCCTAGTCCTTATCCTGTCCAACAGTCAGCAGTGTAGTTTTGTTTCAATGCCACCCTACTCAGCTTTATGTAACTCAAACCATTTCTCCACATTTACAATAGTTGCTTTCACTAGAGGCCCAGGTTTGCTAGTGCAATATATATCTTTGACCCGATTTTTCTCTATACCTCCCAGATAATATGGTCCACTATTCTTATACTGTGCATGTAGTGAACCACAGAATCACCATCTTCCCTTTCACCGGTGCTAGGACCCACTCTCAAACAATCAATCAGGCCTCATCTGTGGTGTGGTTCCCTTGCTCACATCTTAACAGCCACTACTGCACTTCTCCAGCCAGGCATATCGTGAACAGCTGGCAAATTCATCGGGCTGCTTTCCTCGAGCTGCTAGATCACCTCCACTTAAGCCCAGGACCCACTCGAACACCAGTTCCTGGCACAGCAGGATCTGCCCACCATGTCCACCATGGCTCCAAAGACACAGTCCTATTTTTCAGAAGGAGCTTTTATGGAGAACAAGTTGATAGTTGCAGGGCCCAACGCCAGACGTGGGTCCCTTGCTCACTTTTTCACTGGGTTCAAGATAGCCCGGCTGATGAGTGGTATTACCCCGAAACCGGTCCCAGGATGCTTGTTTCTAGTCCAGCGAAGACCTGACTTGGCAGTCCGGACAGGACTTTTCCCACGAGGAACAGGGTCATGACTGATTTGCATATGGCTGGGTCTGAAATGGGGTGGCGAAGTGAGCAAAGAACAATGATGGATTCAACCCAGACCTGTGACTAGGGGGGAGTGTCTGAAAAGATTCAGAGCTTTGTCCATCATCTCCTTGTGTTTGCTTTCTTCACCCTAAGTTGGCAAGATACGCCCAGACGTGGGTCCCTTGCTTACTTTGCCACTGGATTTAAGCTAGCCTGGCTGATGAGGGGTATTACCCCAAAACCGGTCCCAGGATGCTTGTTTCCGGACCAGGGAAGACCTGGCTTGGCAGTTCGGGCGTGACTGTTCCCATGAGGAACAGGGTCATGACTGATTTGCATATGGCTGGGTTTGAACTCGGGTGGTGAAGTGAGCTAAAGAACGATGATGGATTCATTTCAGATCTGTGACTGAAGATGAGTGTATGAAAAGTTTCAGAGCGCCATCCATCATCTCCTTGCGTTTACTGCATTCCTCGAGGTCAACACAAGCAAGCTTCGAATTACAACTTCTAATCCACTTGGGGTTTTAATTTTCAGATATTACAAACTGCATTTTACATTTCTTTGCAGAACTTTGGACTTTTGTAGAAAATCATTGACTCCATTGGTGCTGATTTGCTGCCAATCAGTCATGTTGGCTAGCTACACTTCTTTCCTTCCTGCAGCAAGATTTAAGTCCGTTTTTAGAGAGATGTTAATGTGAAATAGAATCGCCGAGCAGATGTATGTGGTATAAACTAGATTATAAGATGGCCTTTATTTGGGGTTTGAAGTATAGCACACTGTCAAAAAACACACCTTAGGTAAGGTGTTTGCCACTACTTGAGGGAGCGAATACCAAGGAGCAGGGCCTAAACAATGGCAGTGGAATTGGACTGCTAGACCTAAGTAGTAGGATGTTGGTTATCTCAACAATCAGGTTCCCAAAGTTATCTTCAAGTTTGATATGGAGGGATGTGCTGTCGGTGTACATTCAAGAAGATTAACTAAAGAATATCAGGTGGAGGTCGGTGCCTAAGCTTTATCCTTCCTAAAGTCAGGACCTCCTTTTGCTTGTCCATCTTTACACTCACTCACAGAACAGAAGCAAGGTACTTAACCCGTTACACTAAACATGCTCTGTGCAATGTAAATAGAAACAAAAGAAATCTAGAGTTAATACTGTGCTTATAGGTCACCCATTGGGTGCAGACATCCAAGACCAATTCATAGACGTTTACTCTGATGATTGGAATTTAACGGATGACCAATTATCCATATGTAAGACAAGCACTTCAAATACACATTAACAATGTATCTTGCATGATAATCAAATAAACAGTTTCGCACACCCACCATTTGCACACCAACATAAGTATGCAGTGTAAGTGGTGCACGGACTGTGGCTTTCATTCTTGCCTTCATTATTAAATTATTTATGAAGGTGTTTATAAAGGACAAGCTTTCAGCTTACTACAACTCTGGGAGTACTGTGATATAAAGAAAGATAACAAAAAAAGCGAAAAACAGTAACCAACTTATGTACAGAATGTTGGAGTCTAGTAGAATGAGCTGTGCACCCCTATCCAACATTTCTTCAATCAAGGCCCTGACACAGCTTCACTGAAATGAAGTAGTTCTATTTTGAGATTTCATGAATCAATGGATGTTAGGCTCAGCTCTGAGGTGGATATTCAGCATGCTCCAAAGTTTAGGACCCAACACTCTGATCATGGAGGAAAGATGCATGTGATGAAGGTTTCACATGAGACCTATCAAACCTTTGAGTTGTTTTTTGTAGCTAAACCAGAGGATGCTTGTGTTCAAGTGCAGTTTTTCTTTACATATGGCCAACATCATTTACAAACACTGTAATAGATCACCTTTGAGCTAAGTAAGTCAAATTTGCACAGATTGGCCGAATCACCCTTCTACTTTAGGGGGCAAAATAAATATTACTGTCACTTGTATGTTTGGAAAAATAGGAGGCAATTCAGGACTGTAATATAGATAAATCGAAACTTGGCAATTTAATGTCTCAATTTAACTGTATGACACTTCAGTTATTACCTGATCAAAGCAAATAAAAGTGTATGCAAGCCCTGATTCCTGTGTGAATTGTTCAGTGTGGGCAGTTTAGCAATCCTCAAGGGAAGAATCCTTTTGGCAGCATCACTGTTACAGGTATCGTTTTATATGTGACCATCCTATGCCAGTTTAGTCTTTTTAGACTCCAGCACTTATGCATTTTGGGATTTAGAAAAAAAAGTAAAGACAGCCTAAAGGTGTTTTTTGGGTAAATATTTGTATTGATTTTACTTAGAACAAAAACCTGTGCACATCAATATACGGCTTCAAAAATCAGTGTGCAAAGCCAAGGGAAGTATGCAATACATCAATGCTGAGCGGCATGAGCAAGAATCCGGATACAAATAAAGGATACAAACATGCACAATATTATGTAAAAGGGACTCTTCTTACGCTTAGTGGAATAAAATTGGAAATCAGTGTGGACAGGCAATAAATCAACCTTTTCAAAAGAACCAGACCCAACATTACCTCCCATCTCACGCCATCCTTCCTCCCCGCCTATCATGAGCATGTAATGTGGTATTCTACAAGAGATCAGTCACCCTCAGGGGTCTTCCATCCAGTCATCAGGGTGTCACTCAGCCAGTGTCAATAGGTCCTTCAACTTAGTCAAATACCCATCCCACTGGTCCATGAGGTTACACCTCCCATCTCTGGCTCGTTTGTCAACTGAGGCCCAATGAACCACATCCATCTGCCATGCCCTGATTGAGGGGGCAGTCGTTGCTTTCCAGGACATGACAATACAGTGTTTTGCAAGGACAAGTGCCAGACCCTGGAAGTTCATCAATTGTTTTGTCTTTTTCATTACCTTCCCTATTTTAACACCATCAGTGCTGCAGCAATTCCCCCCCTGTGCTGAGGAATCTTAAATTTCATGAATCATGTCGAGCTCAGCTCGTCATGAGCACACGAGCAGTGTACTGCATGATGAGCTGAGCTCGTCATGAGCATCGAAGGGGTAAAGGATGTAATGAGCGGGGTCATGGGGTAGGATGGAGCTCATAATAGCAGAAATACAAGAGGACACCGAGTGCCAGTAATCCGAGATAACTGGGCATACCCACACAATATGAATAAAGTCCACCCCGATTTGTTGTGATCTGGAACATTGTGTTCTCATGCCAGGGTATATTTTGTCTATTCTGTCTGTGGAGAAGTACTTGTGATGCAGATAGCTGAATTGTGTAATGCTGAACCAAATGTTCTGTGTAATCAATTTGATGGACCCCAGACATCTCTGCCAGGCAGCGTCTGTTAGTTCCATAGACAATCTGTCTTGCCACCACTTCCTAAGGGAGAGACGCAAGGAGAGGAAGGATTCCTACTCAAAGTTCCATAGACCACTGATATCGCTTAACTCAAGCTTGTTGCAGCTAGCATCAGTTCTAGTGGTCCAGCCACCCGTGACAGATCTCTCTCGGAGTCCCACATTCTACCAGCCATTTCACGGAGGGCCGAATACAACAGATACTGTCCGAAACCCAGGCTTCCCCCTTCCATCAGGTCCTCAAATGTGCGTGGCCTACCTTCCACCAGCACATTCCCCCTCTTCGTATGCCCAGCTGCCGTCCAGGCATCTGTTGAGTTAAGTGCCGTCAGGGTCATACATGGCGGGTGTTTCCACAACGGCAAACTGGGTGGATATGGTCCGCGGTGTCCGTGGTGTATATATTTCCTCCAACACCATACTGTCACCATCACCTGAATATTTGGCATCACGCGGTGGGAAGGTCTTATGAGGAGCCACCCCAATACTGAACCATCTCTGAGATCAAGACCCAGAGTATCTCTGTCAGGACATGATATGGTATACAGCCAGTGTAATGGCCATTTAAGTTTAGCTGCAGCCTAATAAAGCTCATAATTGGAAGTGCACAAGCCTCCCCCTTCCAATGGTGGAGTCATTGCCCCAATCGCTACCCTATGTCTCTTAGCACCCCACATCAGGGAGGCGAGCAGTCACTGCAGCTCCAGAAAGAATGGCTTCTTCAGTATCACCGCTAGTGCAGAAAAACAAATAAAGGAGTCAGGGAGGAATCAGCATCTCCGCTATGGACACTCTACCCATAGGCAACATTGGTAACAGCGTCCAAATAGGCAGTGATTTCCAGATTGAGGTGACCGCCATACCAAGGTTACCATCTATAGGATCCCATTCCAGAGGGTAAACATGGACTCCTGGGCATTGGAAGGTATTGTGCGCCCACACCTGGAGTATGCAGTGGCACAGGCGTTTGCAGCAGCGGGAAAAGGCACGATTTCCCCCAATTGACCCGGAGTCCGGCCACCTGGCCAAAGTTGTTCAAAGCTGACATGACCGCTGGCATAATTGATGGGTCTGCCATCAAACAAATCAGCGTATCATCTGCATACATAGAATCCATCTGTGACCAAATATCCCCGTTCGATCGCTCGCTCCTGTGGTAGACAAGCTAACGGTTCCATGGCCAGGGCAAACAACAAGGGAGACAGGAGGCAACCCTGTATAGTCCAGCATTCAATGGGGACGCACGCATATCCTAGTCAATGAACCCTGGGCCAAATCCCAGCCTTTGTAGGGCACCCTGTAGTTACTTCCATTCCAGGGTATCGAACGCCTTCTCTATGTCTAAGGGATCCACCCAGCATTGAATGTCTGTTCTGTGTGCACAATCCATGGTACTAAATAAATTACAGATATTTAGGAGAATTTTCCTAACCGGAATTAACCCATTCTGGTCTGGGTGGATAACTCTATGTGCAAGAATCTTCCCCATTACCTTGAAGTCAAGGTTGAGTAGAGAGAGACAGCCTGAAGGTTTTTCACATGACACGGAGCAATGTGGCAGTTATGCATCAGTAAAGGAATAAACCTGGAGAACCTCATAGCTGCAAAGTACTATTTTATTTAAATGGCCACGCTCACACTGTGAGTGCAAGATATTCAAGTATAGTTGTTTCCTTAACTTTAGTATACATATCTTGGTATCATATAGGAGAGCCTGCAATCCCTGTATAAAAGCCAGTTTCAAATGTCCTTGTTTCAGGCAACTTGTGATGTCTCCAGTCTCCTGAACGACGCAGCCCCTCAACTGCGGTAAGGCATTACAGTTAAGGTTTGATGTCATGATGCTTGCTGCCAGAATCGACAGCCAAGGTGAAAGACAGGTCACATAGCATAATTACTGGCTCTGAGAACTGGCTTTTCTGACTTCTGAAATGTTTTTCTAAAATGAAAAGCATTCAGCTTCACCAGAATGAATATATTCATTCTATAGGTCAATAAAGGAAAAATAGATTCTCCGCATGTTTCAACACAGCATGCCTTCAATCTGACCTAAACTTACCCTTATATCTTTTGGCAAAAATGAATTAGTTCATTTTGTTGCGCTAAATTTTGCAGGACGGATTCCGATTTTATTCTTCCTATTTGCAAAGAAAATGGAGAGCAAGGCACCACGGACTTCAGTGTCTTGTGGGAAAGGTGGGGATGTAACAATGTATTATAAGGAATAATGGACAGTCTGCTGTAAATTAAAAGGAGATTGCAATTCATCTCGAGTCCCATGGCCTTATAAAGGGACTCAGCCTTCAGCCTAATTCTTGAATATGGTCGTGGAACTTCTTGATGACTCGCACTATACATATATTGTAAGGTAAGGGATACTTTATCCCACATATTTTTGGCATTTTGAGTGATACTGTTGTTATGATTGTCCTCGCCTCAAATACTTTAGCACATTCTTCTACAGAACGTGAAATCAGGTAACTTTTTAAAAATAATATAGTCCAACTTTGGGGTCTAAACTACTAATTGTTCAAAAGTTTACATGCATAGTTCATGTAATCATACCCATGTAAACTTTCTCATCATGCTGATGAGAAAACTTTTTGTACCAGTGATTGGACACATTTTCTTTCACATTCGAACTGCTGGACATGCAAAGTGTCATTTTAATTGGTGTCAATGTCATATGTGCTTTCATTGGCCATTGTAAATGTAATATATATTACGCTGGTTGGCTAATGCCATTGGCAGTGCAAAATTGCTTAGATGTCAGTGCAGATTTGCTCAGTCACAGGTGCAAACCTAGTCCAAGCGAAGGCAGAGCGAGCAGCCGCTTACAATTTCACATAAAATAAATGAGCATATTATCAAGTTGATAGAACTACCAACTGGCACTTAAAGCAGGAAAAATAAGCTGAGCTTGACACACTGGCAATCAGAGTCCCAAATTAAATAGCAATGTTGGTTTGTAGCAAGACTCCCAGAGACTTGACGCAAGTCTCAGAACACCAAAAGGAAAATCTTGTTTGCTCAAAGTATTTGTTTCTTCTGTCTAATGAATGTAATTCCAATATACAAGTGATAACACTGGCATTTCTTTGAAATGTTGATTCAGTTTAATTATGAAAATCACCAAGGTATTTTCTGGCTGCCGCCTCACTCCCTGCACTAAGATTAATCACATCAGCATCATTCATTTAATCTTCAAAAAGGAAGTAGTTGTCCACAAGAGCTTTCAAATAGCTTCATTAGTGCAATTTTTCAAGCTCAAACACTTAGTTGGCAGCATATGATGGAGAGTAAGGAAGGTCATTATGCTCCTCTATCTTCTAATCCAATTATTTTTTTTTATGTTTCTACATTTTATATAGCGTATGCGTAAATTCTGCGAGCTCGCCTCCTGTGTGCGGGGCTATTAACAGCCCTGATGCATGCCAAGTTCAGAAATGTAAGTGATCTCGTTAGTGATTCAAGCGCATGTGGCCACAATTTTTACTACTAGGCAAATTTTTAGGGAAAGCGAGTCTCGTCCACTTAACTTCACCATTTGGTGTCCAAATTTTTGATTCGCGCTAATTTGTTGCTTAAGATTACTTCCCAGTGAAGGTAGGAACATTGGTAGCACGACAGTGGGCAAGTAACAAGAACCAAAAAGTCAAAAAGTCGAAGGTTTTCAGAGAATTTGGTTATGGATGGCGGTCAGGATCTCAGCGGACAATGTAAAGAAATTGACATCTACCTCAAATTAAGCAGTTCCAAATCCTTGGTGTAGCCAGCATTCTCTAAGGCAATGTTCCATCTGTGTTCCACTAAGGATTTGATGATGTGCTTGAATTGGTCCCTTTGCTACACTGCATATGTTACATGAAGAATGGCTTGCAATTGACAGCCAGTGTGAAGTATTGCTTTGCTGGCACATCACAATTTTAAATGGCGATTTATGGCTTTCAGGTTGACGTGTGGGTGCTCGCAAGACACCTTAGATTGCCAGAAGGACACAGTTGTATTCACTAATAGCCCTTGCGCATTCATTTGTTTTATTTTGCAAACATCATAACACTGACCGGGGTTAAGATTTGTAATCGTATACTAAGTAAAGATGTGCTTGCTCATGGGATTGTGTAAAGATAGAACAAAAATGTTGGTCTTCTTTGTATGTTTTTCTGCCATTGTCCCTTGACAAAGTAAAGACTTGTATGTATACGCTTTCTTAGAAATGCAAGAAACGTGCTAGCATTTTGGCCATGTTCTACTGCTAGTGGCATGTTGTAATTAATCAACCCGTACAAGTTTCTTGTTAACAAAAGCTTCTAAATACTAGTCCCTACCCTTCCTAAACCAGTTGTACTACTGTTTTACTACAAAAATTGTTTGTGTGTATAGTAGTATCATATTCCCAGCTTACATAATGGCTGTATATACATTATGCTCCATGATCGTTCATTGTTGCTCTGGTTACCACCTATATTCACATTCACACTCATAGAAGAGCTACCTATAGCCCTCACTAGACTGGCAATCTTGGACTACTTATCTCGTGTACATCGTACTTTGGGTACAGCCAACAGCCAATACCCTAATGGCGCAGCCTCCAGCCCTGTGCACCAAGGCTCTTGTGGCCTCCATTACTCATCCTTGGATTGGGTTTGCCACTGTACGCCATCCGGGTACCTAGACACATGTTCATACTCCCTATGCTAAATCTTTGTTATCTATTCTTCTCTGTTCCTATGCTCTCTCTCTCTCCTTCTCTATCCTATTCTCTATTATCTCCCTACTCACCACCTTCGCTCCTTACTTCCCTCCTTCCTAGCCCTCCCATCATCCAACCCCAACCTATCCCCATTCTCCCATCCTCTTTCCCATCCCCATTCCTCCACTGACCCCACCCCCTGCCCCCTGCTGGCGGTACCCTCCTCACTCTCTAAACACCCTCCGGCAATCTACCTAGGACACTTCTGACATGACCCATCCTCAAATTGATGCATAACATAGAGAACTTTCCATTAATGGGAAGGGACTAAACCATCCAACAAAATGCTAAAAAATCATAGACTACACCCATAAAAACAAGGGAGACCTCATACTCCTACAAGAGAATAAAGTCACATTGAAAGAAGCTATCCCAAAGAAAGCTTAGGTTGGTGACCTATCCTTCGCCCCATCAACACAATGAATGGCCTAATCAACCTTATCTCCAACTCCTCTGGTATCACAATTACCTCTACAGAAGCAGACCCTGAAGGCAGTTGGCTCATCACCAAACTCCAGAAATACAACACCAAACTTATAGTTATGAACATTTACACCCCCAATAGCAACATTCCGACTTTTTGTTCACATTTCAGCAAAAAAACTGTCTGTCTTGTCCCCTCATTGCAGAATAATAGTCAGTGGAGACTTTAACCTCCCTTGGGACGGGACCCCTGTTAGAAAGTCCACGTGCTATGTTAAGGCCAACAAGTCTCACAAGCAAATGATAAATCATTGCAATACTTACACACTGAAAGATGTTTGCAGACTTTTCAACTCCACAGGCAAGAACTACTCATTTTTCTCCCACACTCACCTTTTCTAGTATATTCTCTATTTTAGTTGATGAATTGCATGTCTCAGTTACCTCAATCCTTACCATCAGACTGGTCCTAGTTTCCGATCACGCTTGCGTTTCCCTGCTATATGACACCATGTCTAAACCCAAGTCATGGCGAATGAATGACCTTCTCACTGAAGACCCTACATTTAAGCAAACAATTAGGCAAGAGATTGATCAATAGATAGAATTCAGCAGGAACTCGGGTCCTAACACCCAAATTGTATGGAATGCTTTCAAAACCATCATTCAGTGATCAAACTAATGTCAAGGAAAAATAAACCAGACAGCCACTCCCTAGACCAGCTGGAACATGAAATAAAATCTATAGAAAAAGACCTTAAACGCTCCAGGGATAAATTGCAATTAAACCATTTAACCAAATTAAAATACGAATACAATAAGATGTTAAGTAACAAAGCTCACATAATGGTCCAAAGACATAAGGGTATCAAACTCTACAGATGAAACATATGAGTAGGATAATAGCGTCTTATCTCATACAAAACTATCACAGACCAAGTATAACCTCCATCCCTAATTATCATGGTATACCCTCCACTAAACAGAAATATTTTTACCCACCTATGAAAAGTTTTATCACACCTTTTATTCAAATAGTATTAACTTAAAGTTTGAAAGTTGCCTAGATTACCTCAACAAGATTAACATTAGATGACACAACAAAACTCTCATTGGAAAATCTTAACACTCATAACGAAATTCCAAACGCAATTAAAAGATTCGAAGCAAGGAAGGCTCCGGGTCCAGGCAGCTTCCCTGCCTCCTTCTACCAAACGTGGAGACCCTCCCTGATCCTCACCCAAGAGGGTCTTTTTCCCATTTCCCCTCTACAGGTATCATCAGGGGCATCGCGGCTGAAGCAACCATAATTGTCATTCCCAAAGAAGGGAAAGACCCATCTAGCACCAAAATACTACAGCCCCATTTCCCTAAAAAATTTTGATTGCAAAATCTATGAAAACATTTTTGCACTCAGATCAATTAATCAATCATTCAGCATTTGTATAGTGCAGCATTGTCACTCCTGGGCCTGGGGTGCCATGTCTCCTTTGAACAGCCAGGTCTTGAGTTTCTATCTGAAGTCTGCCAGTGAGGGTGCTGTTCGGAGGTGGAGGGGCAGGTCATTCCAGGTCTTGGAGGCAATGTAGGAGAAAGAGCAGCCACTCCAGAAGCTGTGATGGATACAGGGAGTGTTCGAGAAGAGAGAGGAAGAGCACAGGTTTCTTGCGGACAGATGAAAGTTGAGTAGATGGTTGATGTAGAAGGGTCCTTGATAGTGTAGAGCTTTGTAGGCATTAGTGAGGATCTTGAACTGGCATCTTTTATGTAGGGGGAGTCAGTGGAGGTTTATGAGGTGGGGGTGATGTGGTTCTGTTTGGGAGGTCCAGGATGAGTCTGTTTGCAGTGTTCTGTATGGTCTGGAGTCTTCTGAGTTGCTGGTAGGATATTCGGGCACAAAAAGCATCATTGTAAGCAAGGTGACTGGTGATGAGGGCCTTCAAGACCATCTTTCTGGTTTTGATTGAGACCATCTAAAGATTCTTTAGAGCATGAAAAGGGTGTGGAAGCAGGAGGAGGCGACTGTGCTGAGATGCCGTTTCATGGTCAGTTGGCTTTCTAGGATGATGCCAAGGTTATATGCATGGTCTGTTGATGTGGGTGTTGGTCTGAGTTCTGCTGGCCATCAGCTGTAATCCCATACTGAGATTCTACCAGAAGATCAGCACTTCCTTTTTGTCAGAGATGAGTCTAAGGCAGTGGCCTCTAATACATTCGGCTACGTTGGCCATGGCAATGCAGAATTTAATTTTGGCACGGAGGGGTCCCCTGTGAGTGAGAGAATTAGTTGAGTATTGTCTGCATAGGAGATGATGTTGAGTCCGTGGGATCTGACAACATCAGCAAGCGGGTCTTGTAAATGTTAAACAGGGTAGGGCTGAGGGATGATCCTTGGGGTACACCGCAAATGACGTTCTTGGGTGCATAGGTGAAGGGAAGCAGTCCGATGCTTTGTGTGTATCCTACAAGAAAGAGGCGATCCACCTGAGAGCTTTTTGCTGCATGCCGATGTTGTGGAGTCTGTCGATGAGGGTGCGGTGGGAGACGGTGTCAAACCCAGTAGAGAGGTCGAGGGGGATCAGGTCCACCATTTCCCCGCAATCAAGGAGAGTTCTGATGTCATCTGTGGCAGTTCAGCGCATTCTCAGTGCTGTGGTTGGCACACAATCCTGATTGAGAGGCGTTGAGTAGGTGGTTTTGTTCCAGGTGTTCTATGAGTTGTTGGTTGATGGCTTTCTTGAGTACTTTGGCTGGGTGGAGGAGCAGAGAGATCGGTCTGTAATTTTTGTGATCGCTGGGGTCGGCCGAGGGTCGGAACCGATTCTCAATAAAATCATACATCCATCACAATCTGGATTCATCAAGGCAGGTTAGCGCATATAACATCAGGCTATTCAGCCACACTATTAAGAAAGCCCACTACCTCAATCACCCGGCCTGTGCGATAGCACTGGATGCAGAGAAGGTCTTTAATAAGCTATTGTGGTCCTTTCTTCACCACTTTCAATCTGGACCCTTCCTTTACTAGAATGATTCTTGCCTTATATAAGGAACCCTGAGCCAAAATAAACATCACTGGAACTCTATCCAACACCTTTTACCTCCAACAAGTTACCAGACAAGGGTGACCTCTTTCCCTACTACTATTTTTATTAACCATAGAAACTCTTCTTATACAATTTAGAGAAACCTTCTCCATTCCTGATATCCCCTTCACTGCAGGACTGCAGAATGTTGCTGCCTGTTCAGACGACATCCTCCTATTCAATACATAAGCAGATTTAGCTCTTCTCAGCATCATGTCCACCATCAATGACTATGCCCAGGTATCAGGATACTATTGGAACAAAAACAAAACAGAGGCCCTCCCCCTCATTGTCCATATTAACAGAATTATTATCAGTGATCATGGTCTTAAATGGGCTCCCAAAAAAATAAAATACCTCAGGTTCTGGTTCACGCAAAACCTCAGAGATTCCATTGAACGCAACAAAACAGTATATTAAACAACATCAAAGACATCTTAGATAAATGGTCCTCCAGACTCATCACATTGTGAGGAAGAGTAGAATGCATCAAAAGGATGATCACTCCTTTTAATAATGTCTTAATCAGCATGTCCCCTATATACCTGTCAGATACCTTCTTTGCCAAAATAGATGCAATACTTACTGAGTTCTTATGGAACTGCAAAAAAACAAGAATTACCCTAAAGAAACTAACGGCCTTATTTTGATCTTGGCGGGTGAGTTACTTCATCACAACGGTGATGGATGTTGCGTCTGCCGAAATACAAATCTCTTCTTTTTTTAATTTAAATCTTTCTTTGGTCAGCCAGATCGTATGCTCATTACAAAGTACATAAAAAATTGTAAATGTTACAAGCCGTACAAGCATAAACATAATATATCCATCTGTTATTTTTCTCTTTCCCCCCCCCACTCTCCCTCTTTACAGAACCATAGGAGACCGCACTTTGGATTAGATTGCAACAAAGAAAACAGCGACTTAAATTCCTGAAAGTAAATAAATGATTGAAGCTAGTATTGCCGGGAAGAATGCCATTACACTACAATACACTTTTATGCATTTGATTCTTGTGGCAGCTCCCTGAGATTATCTGTTTCATCCCATATATCCATTAAATCTGGAATATTTCAAACACATATGGCCGTTCTCCCCAACTAAAGATTAAAACATAGGTTCATTAATCCAAGTGCTAATTGGAGACCAAATATCGCCCCCTTTTTTCTTAGCTCTTAGGCCTCTGCGTTTATATATCTCTTTCTCCCAGAGAAATACAAATCTCATTATATTTTATGGAATTTATATTTTGGCGGATGGGATATCCGTCACCGCTGTGATGGAGTAACCCGTCTACCAGATCTAAATCAGGCTCTTAGGCTCAATAAGATTTGAAGGCCTAAACTTGCCAGACTATAGGAGACACCAAAATGCATTCCTAGCTAGACGGAGAAGTCTCTGGCTCTCCATATCTATCACCACTTCTCCATCATAGCTTGCTATAGAAAAGGTTCTTGCTAAATCACTCACTTCGCTGATTGCCACTAACAAAATAAAATCGGACACTCTGCAATCCTCCTCTCCAGCACTGTGCAGGCCCTTCGTAAAATTGACAACAAATGCCCAAACAACATGTCCTATTCACTCCCAGCCTCACTATGGCACAATGAACACCTGAACTCAGATGGCGAAACACTCTTTCTAGAGAAATGGTCAAAAAAAGGCAAAGTACTAGTGGGAGATCTGTGTATCCCTTCCAATCCATTACCGTTTTCCCAACTCAAAGCTAAATTTGATCCAAATGACATAGTGCTTGATCATGAGTTCGGTGATGTGGGAGCGGCCAGCCACGGCACCACCCTGCTCCCATACTGCCAAACATGGCTGACCGCCAGATTACGAGTTGTCTCGTGGTCTGGCAGGCCGTTCTTTGCCATTCCCAAAAAGGCACCTCAATGGGAGCGCCAAAGCTCGTTCCTATGTTTCCCTATGTTTCCTCACGCCACCCTTTTCATGGCCGGCTCACTGTCATGAAAAGGGTTGATGTGAGGAAACTCGTAATATATTTGGTGTGCCACAGAGTCACTGCCGGCATATTACAGCCCACAGACCGCAGTACTACTTCCAGGGATTGCGGATCTCTGGCGGTTGCAACGGTCCTATTGCGGTCTGACCGCTGTACTCGCATATGGCGGTGGGACCACTGGTGCAGCGGTCCTCGACCGCCACTGCATCTCCACCACGAGTTTGGCAGTCCTGTGGATCGCCAAAACTGCAATCGTGCCCATAGACTTTTATCACTTCTTAAAAATCAAAGCAATCCTATCCAGACATAAATCCCCTGGACATGCCGACCTACCAATCACATTACACATCTATGCTGAAGGAGGTCATGTAGCATTCAAACTCTCCTCTTTTCCCAGAACCTCCACTCTAACTAAATCGATACAACATATATGGGAGTCACTCTTAATCAATTCATGCAGTAATCAGACGGAGCCATTGAACTGGCTGTCCTTCTGAGCGAACCTCACCTTTAACAAAGCTACAACAAAATTAGCTCAAAGTAGATACTAGTTGGCTTAAATGGCTCATTGGACCCCTGCTAAACTGTTTAAACTTGGTCTCCGAAAGTAGCCATGTATTGGTATCACACCCCGGCACGCATACACAGATGGGACCCCAAGACAAGCGATCGTTGCTGGAGGGGATGTGGGGAACGGGGCACACTTGAACACCTGCTCTGGAGCTGTGAGAAGCTGCAACAATACTGGTCCACCATCCTGGATCTTGTAGACGCACACTTAGACACTCAACTGCCTCGATTCCCTACCTACGTGCTACTGGGCTTGCCGAATACATTGATGTATCCCCTGAAATCCATGAGAGGGAGGTTGATTGCCATAGCGCTGGGCGCTGCGATACAAAACATTGTGACACGTTGGAGGGACCCACAGCCTCCCGTACACCTTGGCTGGCTCCATAGACTCTGGATGGTACTGGGGATGGAAAAGCTATCCTTGACGGCAGCGGGGCGGGGTGAGGAATTTGCAGATCTTTGGAGGCCATTTCTCACACTGCTCACAGGGGAATTTAGAGAATTGAGCTGCCCCCGATACCTGCGGCTGCTCCACCTGGCGGACACGCCTATCCCGGCGCCTAAGGTCAAGACACGAAGACACGCGCCTCAGGCAGGAGGGGTGCGGGTGCTAGCTCCCTAGACCGGTTATACTGCAGGGGTTCAGGCCAGCATTACTTAGCGGACAAGAAAGGGGGGTGGGGATGGGATTGGGGGGACAGTTTGGGCTTGTTGGGAGTTTCCCCGTATTGCATAGATCACTTTAGCATCAGACTCATGACATATTTGTTTGACGCGGCCGGCCTGGCTGGGTTGTAGGCGGCTTGCTGTGTTAGATATGTTCCGACTGCGGCTAGCGGCCAGTGCCTTCGCATGCACGGGTCGGAATGCTCTTTTGCACTGAATAAAAACATTTAATACTAAACTTGGTCTCCGGAACTTTGATACTTGCTGGAGTTCTGAGAAAGAACCAGGAGACCTGAAACATATGATACTTAATTGTACTTTTTCCAAGAAATTCTGGACGGAACTCAGCGAAACCATCTCACAAATTCTACGCATAAACTGGTCACCTAATCTAGCTTCCATCACCCTGTGACTCCTGCCACATACACAAACTCTATGCTATGCAAAGAAGACCGCTTTTTATGGGATATCCTCGTCTCAACTGGTCTTTAAGCACTTCTCTCTGAATGGAAAGACCTATCTAAACTTTTATCCCACACTTATTGGGAATGGGTACAATTTAACAAGGTAGTGGATGACTCGCCAAACACATGCTTAAAAACACCATCAAAGAAAAAACATAAAATCTGGTCTAAATTAGATATATTAATTTCAAACATGTCTCCATATTAGACGCCACTCCCCCCATCTCCTCCCCATCTCCTCCACCTCACCACCCTCCCACCCAGGCCACCCAGCCCCTCACACCACCCCCCTTCCTACCGACCATTTCTCTCTTTTTGCACCTATCTTGTGATAATAGTTGGGGTACCCCATCTCATCTTTACCACACTGTTCCTCCACAACACACCATTTTGCTCTCTACCACATAAGATCCACAAGATCTTGCTTTCATACCCTCACACATAAGTTTCTACACCAAATTACTGCATTTCCATGAGACTCCTTCATCAGTATAAATGCTATTTTTTCAATTATATCTCAATATCCCACCAAGTATTCTATCTGTCCTCTTCTACTTGCATAAAACCTTAATAACAATGATTTTGAAATTTAAAACAAACCCTGTGTTACCAAGATTGTTGCCAGGTTTCCATCTCAACATGTTTATGGATATTACAAAAAAGTTACCATTTACAACAAAAAGTTACACTAACAAGAGCAGCACTAGGTGTACAAATGCTTGGAGTACCTGTTTTTTCTTGTGAAGGCTGGAATGAGGCAATGGTCAAAATCTGCTAGTGAATCAATAACAAAATATTGGATTTTTTTAATCCGTTGATAAATCTCCACGGTTGACAGCAGCAGAAGAAACTGGGTTGACTTTGATCTCTACAGACATGCTCTAAAGTTTCAAATCAAGGAAAGATTTGTGAATTTTTTGGGTGCATGTGCAAACAGATTAGCCCAAAGTATTGTAGAAAGCACT
The DNA here is from genome assembly GCF_964263255.1 of Lissotriton vulgaris. Taxonomy (NCBI): domain Eukaryota; kingdom Metazoa; phylum Chordata; class Amphibia; order Caudata; family Salamandridae; genus Lissotriton; species Lissotriton vulgaris. The sequence goes on along the minus strand of NC_141696.1, from coordinate 975,170,080 downwards.
GAAGGTTTTATTTCACCACTAAGGGCCTGATTAAGGGTTTAGGTGCTATTTATCGCACCTGATAATTAACGATACCACAGGGTACATTATTTATTGGGTGTACTAAATAACATCTATTCCAATTTGGAGGGGAATAACATGCGAATTGTGATGTAACGCACCAAATTCTTCATGATATGGTAAATACTGTGAGGCAGATTTATGAGGCCGTTGCGCCTCTTTGTGCCGCAATTGCGTCACTTTATTTGACGCAACTGCGGTGCAAACAATGCGCCCTATTTACAACGTGACGCATCTAGGAGATGCGTCACGTTGTAAAGCTCTGCGCCATAAGGAGGCGTTCCTGCGCAGGGGGGGGCGTTCCTGCGCAGGAACGCCTCCTGAAAGTGGCTGAGTGAAATCTATGAGATTTCACTCAGTCACTTTCAGGGCAATGCTGCGTCAAAACCCTGCGCCTGCTTGAAGCAGGCGTAGGTCTTGACGCAGCATTGTGCACATGGTGTACCCCCGAGCCTTGCTGGAGCTGCGTCGCGCTTGCGACGCAACTCCAGCAATGCGCCACATTTCCGGCACAGATGCGTCACGCATCTGTGCCGTTTTTGCACCATGGTGCGCCGCATTATAAATGCGGCGCACCATGGGTGGCGGAGCTGTGGCGCACGTTAACTGGCGCATCCCTGGGGATGCGCCAGTTAACATAAATCTGCCCCTGTATGCTTTTCCCGTGTTAAATTTCAGCAATTTAAAGAAGGTTGAGATATTTAACACATCCGAAAATTATCAAATATGTTAAATACCTACCAACTCGTAATTCTAACCATTGCGTAAACAGGGGTGGAAACATGGGTCATTGTATGCTGAACTCAACTATTACACAACTAAAAAATAATTATAGAAACCACTTGCAATTGTAGAATCTGACCTCAGAATTAAACGTTCTAAAATAAAAACAAATATTCTAAAACTATTCACGGAAATGCAGAATCAAACCTTCGCATTAACATTATAATTTTGTAAATAAAATATTCCTTAATTTGGGTATTTGTTTGATATGTACTTGTTTGTGTAATTTCGTGTGTCTTATTGTTTTCAGGTTCAAACCATACAAAATCTTAAAAGTGGCATTACCTCCTGCTTTCAGTGATGACTTAGTGGGGGGGGGAGGAGTTTGCCAAAGTCAAAGTTTAAGAACTATTGTTCCAGATTCTGACTGGTGTCTCCTCTCAGGTCTCCTTTAAATCTTTCTGTGAGATTCAGGACATGTTTTTCAAACCAATAAAATAGATTTAGAGTTTGGCAGATAGGTTACTTAGTCACAAACTTGACAGATTTCCTGTTCTCTTTATTAGAAGTGCATTATATCCTATGGCACTTGTAATAAGGCAGACAGTATCTGTCATGTTTGTGACGTAGTACTAAATTCTAAATCAGGCCCTTAGTCACACTTATATATGGGCATCACTGCACTTTGGGTGAATGGCAAAGAAAATGAGAAAGTGATGCATGTTAACTGCTGCCATCAAGAGTCAGGCTCCAAAACCATTTGTTTCATCCTCAGGTGGCTTGAATAGGGAGAGGGTACAAATTGAAAATCAACTGGAAAAAAATGCTTTATCAGCCTAAAGTGTGCTACACGTGCACTATAAGCTGATTTAGTTGCCACTAAAATCAACAGTAAATTGGCAGGACAAGTACTGCAGTATGACTGAAGTTCCATTAATAAGTTATGCCAAAATCTGTCTAAAAAAATTGTGCACACTACAAATCCAGAGCACAAACTACAACACGAAATCGTCATTGCATTGAAAATGTACTTCACACCTAACCCAAAGTAAATACATTCAAAGTCAGACCCAGCATTAAAAAACACACAATTGTCTTGTTTGTGAGATCTGTAACATAAATCGCACATGGAAGACAAAAGAGACAGGCTGGGCACATTTTGACCTTATTATGGAACTACTGGCTGCACTAAATGCCCTTCAGTACTCACTAGGACTCCAATAATTTCCAATGGGACTATTTATATTATGCATTAGGAGATGGGATTGCTATATCAATACCTATTCACAGATTAGTAATTTTACTTTAAGACCAAATAGGCCTGAAATATAAACATGCTCCCAGTCCACTGTTGGGAAGGATCAGTCACATATTTCTAATACATTATCCATCTAGATTTGTTATTATTTTAGATCAACCATATGAATCGAGAGCGACAAATCCATGGCTTCCATCACATAAACAAGCACCTTTTTTAGAATCTTGGAATATCACTGAAAATGGAGTTTCACAACAAGTGGAAAGTAAGGAGCTTCAAATGGGTAATGTAAGTTTGCAGCGAATAACTATTTAGGAATCAACACAAAGCTCATTCAGGAAAGAGGCTAGTGAACAAAAATAGCACTGATAAAACCTTACTCAGTAGCTTAGAAACAGCTGGACCAAATGGGCCACAGCGCTTTAGTCTTTTGCTGGATTCAAAACCTTAATCAAACTCTACCTCAAAATAGAAAACCAAAACCTATTTCAAATTTGAAGGCGGAAAATAAGGGAATAGCATAATTTAACTGCATGCCTGAGACCTTGAAGCTTTTATCGACATCAATCAAGAAGCCATTATCCTCAGACAATTTTCCAAATTCCAGGGAGCAGATTTGGGATCCAATCCTGGCTTCTGGGAAGGTATCCATCAACAATTCAAAGAAGCTGAAGGAACTAAATAAAATGTTATCCAAAAGTTAACTGCATTATCAGGTTCAAAGCTAGAGTTTCTTGACGTAGCTCTATATAATATTAATCCTGGGTGATTTCCTCTAGCTCTTTTAGAAATCTCAGAGATTAAATATATTGAATCTTCTCAATAGGATTGTATTTGCTATTCCTATGTAATTTTCTTGTGAGGACATATATAAACATATTCTCTAAAGCAAGCACAATCTGGTTCATAGCCTTTAATTTGAGGATCTTGAGTCAGATACAGTAGAGGCCTGCAATGAGGCCTGACCAATTCTTTGTAGATGCTGAATGCATCAGTCCGGTACAAAAGGGGGTGGTGATGGACGGAGCATCTGAATCAATCAAACACTCACACCCAGTCAAAAGATCTGGGTTTAATCCATCACCGTTCTTTAGCCCACTCTGCCACCCCAGTTCAGACATGGCTATATGCAAATCAGTCTGGCCCTGTGCCTCATGGGAACAGTCCAGCCCGAACTGCCAAGCCATGTCTTCCCTGGACCGGAAACAAGCTTCCGAGGACCGGTTTCTGGCATTCCAGCCGTCTTCAGCCCGGCTTGCTTGAATCCAGTGGCAAAGTGAGCAAGGGACTCACGTCTGAGCATACCCTGCCACACTTATGGCGGCCAAAAGCGGTACAAACCCTCGAAACCGGTCCTCGGAAGCTTGTTTCCGGTCCAGGGAAGACATGGCTTGGCAGTTCGGGCTGGACTGTTCCCATGAGGCACAGGGCCAGACTGATTTGCATATAGCCATGTCTGAACTGGGGTGGCAGAGTGGGCTAAAGAACGGTGATGGATTAAACCCAGATCTTTTGACTGGGTGTGAGTGTTATATTGATTCAGATGCTCCGTTCATGACCACCCCCTTTTGTACCGCTTTTGGCCGCCATAAGTGTGGCAGGGTATGCTCAGACGTGAGTCCCTTGCTCACTTTGTCACTGGATTCAAGCAAGCCGGACTGAAGACGGCTGGAATGCCAGAAACCGGTCCTCGGAAGCTTGTTTCCAGTCCAGGGAAGACATGGCTTGGCAGTTCGGGCTGGACTGTTCCCATGAGGCACAGGGTCAGACTGATTTGCATATAGCCATGTCTGAACTGGGGTGGGAGAGTGGGCTAAAGAACGGTGATGGATTAAACCCAGATCTTTTGACTGGGTGTGAGTGTTTGATTGATTTAGATGCTCAGTCCATCACCACCCCCTTTTGTACCGCTTTTGGCCGCCATAAGTGTGGCAGGGTATGCTCAGACGTGAGTCCCTTACTCACTTTGCCACTGGATTCAAGCAAGCCGGGCCGAAGACGGCTGGAATGCCAGAAACCGGTCCTCGGAAGCTTGTTTCCGGTCCAGAGAAGACATGGCTTGGCAGTTCGGGCTGGACTGTTCCCATAAGGCACAGGGTCAGACTGATTTGCATATAGCCATGTCTGAACTGGGGTGGCAGAGTGGGCTAAAGAACGGTGATGGATTAAACCCAGATCTTTTGACTGGGTGTGAGTGTTTGAGTGATTCAGATGCTCCAACCATCACCACCCCCTTTTGTACCGCTTTTGGCCGCCATAAGTGTGGCAGGGTATGCTCAGACGTGAGTCCCTTGCTCACTTTGCCACTGGATTCAAGCAAGCCGGGCTGAAGACGGCTGGAATGCCAGAAACTGGTCCTCGGAAGCTTGTTTCTGGTCCAGGGAAGACATGGCTTGGCAGTTCGGGCTGGACTGTTCCCATGAGGCACAGGGCCAGACTGATTTGCATATAGCATGTGTGAACTGGGGTGGCAGAGTGGGCTAAAGAACAGTGATGGATTAAACCCAGATCTTTTGACTGGGTGTGAGTGTTTGATTGATTCAGATGCTCCGTCCATCACCACCCCCTTTTGTACTGAATGCATCAATCCGGCACAAGCCAGTAGCCTTTCAATGCTTTGTCAGCATGTACATTCAGAAAGCTTTGACACATTTCCTTGCAAATTACTTGGAAGGGTGGATATGCCTGTGGGTCACAAAGAATCATAGTGTTGACATTGTGAGTCATGAAGACATTTGCAACTCAGGATATACATTTTATACATTGCAGTTTGGATTGTCGTTCTTGAAAACATTATAATTTTGTGCTGTGCATACTTTGTGAAGGGGAAAACCTTGCACGTGACCGGGGGACATGGCGGCTGACTAAAGCCGGTCGGGAGGATCGCGGTGGAGAGAATCTATTCAAGGGAAGGCTTTGCTGACTATTGATGAAGGCAGTGAGAGAGGGGGGGCTGGCGTGCCAAAGCGGAAAGTAGCGGAAATCTGAACTTATTGTGTTATCGGGCCCCCGAACCATTTTGAGCATTTTAGCTGCCGGCGGTAGGATGGGACTCCGCCCTCTTCTTGTTCAGAGGATTTGGAAAGGCTTGAAATACATGCTAGGCGCAACAATGTCCGTATTTTGAGGGTTGCTGAACATGTGGAAGGGTCGGACATTAAAGGTTATGTTTGTAACTTACTAGGGGATCTGTTTCCAGACAGATTGGATATTGGTTGGGATAAAGAATTGCAAAGAGGCCACAGAGATCCCTATAGGCTCCACCCAGGAAGAAAAGCGCCTAAAAGAATTTTGGTGAACTTTCAAACCTTTACAGTCAAGGAGATGGTGTTGGGGCGAGCATTGAAAGAACGGCAGTTAACATTTGGAGATGTGACTTATCAGATTCGGTCTGACCTGGGGAAAAGAACTGCCCAGAGGCAGTGGGAACTTGGTTCTAAAATAATGAACTACGCTCCAGGGGGCTTAAGTACAAATGAAGTTCTCGGCCATGCTTAAAATCATGTGGCAAAACAAAATGCTTACTATCAGAGACCCCGCGGAGGTTGACTGTTTGTTAAAGTCGATGGGAAACCCAGGTTAGGGATTCAGTGTATATAGTCGTATATAGATATAGATAGTGGCACGACAGAAATAGTTTATTTTCGTTTTTTGTCTATACTACATACATCAGGATACCTTCTATCTTTTATCTTTTTTGTTTTGTTTTCCATATTGTTTTTATTGACTCTTCTTTCTCTCGCAAGGTGAGACCTCATAGGCTTTTTGCCGGAAGAATAGGAGGGGGGATTACCCAGAGGGGTGGTGGTAGGCTCACAAGTGGTTGGGAGGATATGGGAGAAAAATAAAAATACTGTCCTCATTCTGTTATATAGTTGGTGGTTTATCTTTAGGGAATGCCTATCTGTGTTGATTGTTACAAGTACTAAGGGTAGCGCACTTTATGATGGGTGTTGAAGGTTTCGGCTGTGAATTGGTTTCAATGATTGACAAATGAATAAGAATTTAGTGCACTTGTTATGCTGAAATGTGAATGGTTGAGGTCAAAGAAAAAGTTAGCCAGTGCAATGGAATTCTTGAAGAGAACCAAGGCCAGTGTAATTTTACCACAAGAGACGCACCTGACAAAGTTTGAATGCATGAATGTTTTCAAGAAGTGGGCCTGGGTTCTGGACCTGTTTTGTTCATATCAAACTTGTAATTCTAGGGGTGTTGCTATCCTTATCAGAAGTAGCATGGGTATTGCCTTGGAAGGCCATCAGACGGATTCGTCTGGGAGGTGGGTGGTGATCAAGATTAGGATACAAGGAACACCAGCAGTCGTGGCCAGCTAATATGGGCCAAATGAGGACAATTCAGACGCGCTGATTAAATTGGAATTATGTTTATTGTCCTTTAATGCTCCTGTGATACTTGGAGGTGATTTTAACCTAGTTCTAGATAAAACTTTGGATAGAACCTCCAAGGCTAAATATGTTACCACGGCAAAAACTATGGCTGTGCTTAAAACCATGATTAGCGAGTTAAATTTAATCGACATCTGGAGATTTAAAATGGGAGATCTGAGAGGATTTACTTTTTTTAGTAAAAAATACGGGCACCATTCAAGGATAGACTATTTTCTACTAGACCGTGAATTGGTGTCAGGAGTTGAAAGGGTAAAGCATGTGCCAGCCATAATATCAGATCATTCTGCCACTTTACTATTGTTGAGTCTTCCCAATAAGAGGGGCATAAGTAGGTGGACGCTGGACAAGACGGTTCTATTAGATGAGGAGGTCACTCTTAAATTGAAAGAAGATGTTATGGTCTTTTTGGAGGCTAATAGGGGATCTGCAAACATCAAATTGTATGGGATGCCTTCAAGGCATACTTGAGATCTATTGGCACAGGCATAATAGTGGGTAAAAAACTTAGTTTAAGGCAACAAGAAGAAAATCTTTTGGAAGCCATTAAGAACAAAGAACAAGATATACAAAAGGCTTTGCATGAGTGCCCAAGCGCAGTGATCTCCCTTACCAAGCAATTGGAGTCATTGCAAGCAGGATATCAATGGTCGCTTGACAAAATACTATTGGATAAATGGAGGGCAAGCAAATTGCAGCATTTTGCATACGGAGAGAAGAGTGGCTCATTGTTAGCTTGGAAAGCTAAGACAGACAATGTTCGCAATCAGATTAAAAGTCTCAGAGAAGATGTGACAGGGGATATTGTAGATACCAACGCAGGTATAGGTCGAGAAATCTCCAGGCATATGAGTCACTTGTATACTGAAGATATCTTTCCTGGTAGAGCTAGTATAGAAGGTTTCTTTAATGATATTGAACTCCCGAGTTTTAGTGAAGACCAGAAGAGGGTGTTATCAGAGGAGATAGCAGAAGAAGAGATTAGACAGCAGTTTAAGAGAATGGCCGGGGGGAAGGCCGCAGGGCCTGATGACCTTCAAACAGAGAAGTATCAGTGTCTCTTGGAGGAAGTAATACCAGCACTAAAGGAGTTGTTTAATACAATTTTAAAAGACGGAGAAGATCCACCGTCAAGTTGGGAAGGGCAACTGTTACTCTAATTTTGAAAACCTGATAAGGACCCTATGCTTGCTGATACATATATCTTATGTTATGTTATGTTAATTTGTATTTGTTAGGTGCTTAATACCGGAAGGTCTCTAAGCGCTGCAAGTAAAACGGGGGTACCAGATAGCTTAGCAGGGTGATTATGTCCAGTCCTCTATAAACAAGATGGTCTTTAATTGTTTCCTGAAGGGCAGGAGGCGGCTTTCCGACTGGAGGTGTCTCTGCAGTTTGTTCCAGAGAGTGGGTATGGAGCTAGAGAAGGCTCGTCCTTCTTTAGTGGCGTAGTTAAAGCGGGGGACTTTTAAGAGGCAGTCCATGGAGGATCTGATAGAGCGAGTGTGTGTATATTTCTGAAGGCGTTGTTTAATATACACAGGGGCTTGACCGTAAACAGCTTTGTGAGCTATGCAGAGGCCTTTAAATTTAGCTCTTTGTTTAAGCGGAAGCCAGTGGAGGCGTTGAAGGAGGGGTGATGCTCGCGTATGCCTCGGGAGTTTGAAGATGAGTCTGGCGGCATCATTCATTACAATTTTTAATCTGCTCACTAAGGAGTCCGGTAGGCCAATATAAAGTGAATTGGCGTAGTCATGGCGAGCTAGGATCATGGCGGAAACTACTGTTCTCATAGTAGAGAATGAGAGGATGGGAGATAGTTTCCTCAAGAGTCTAAGTAGGCGGACACAGTTGCCAACCACCGTGGAAACTTGGTTGGCCATAGTAAGCTTAGCGTCAACTTTGACTCCCAGACTTTTGACAACTGGGGCTGGTGATGGGGTGTCGCCTAGCTCCTGGGGCCAAAAGAGGGAGTTCCAGGGGTTAAGAGCATCTGTCATGGCTAAAACCTCTGTTTTATCTGGATTGACCTTCAGGGAGTTGGAGGTCATCCAGTTGACGCTAAAGTGGAGTATCTCTTGCACACGCAAGTGAGATTGAGCAGAGTCTTTAATTTGCAAGATGACCTGGGTGTCGTCGGCATAGTTATGCACTTGACACTCCATGTCTGCCAGGGCATTGATTAACGGGCTGAGGTAGATATTAAAAAGGAGTGGTGATAGAGCCGACCCCTGTGGAACTCCACACAGGATTAGTCCGCTCTCAGAGACCCAATCATTCATTTGAATCAGGTCAAGGAGGATCAGTACACAGGGTTTCTTGATGTCCATAGTGAGCCTGATGTCGTCAAGCACTGACAGCATCACTAATTCTGTGCTATGGTGCGCCCGGAAGCCCGCCTGTCTGTCTCCTAGGTGATGGTGCTCCCCCAAGCACCTAGAGAGATTTTGCAGGACATGTTGTTCTAGAATTTTTGCAAGAAAGGGGAGTAGGGATATGGGCCTATAGTTTTTCATGTTAGCAGGATCCGCACCAGCTTTCTTTAGAACGGGGATAATTCTGGCTTCTTAAATTGGATAGGAACCTCTCCAGACTCTAGTGAACGGTTCAATAGGGCGAGGACTTCCTCCTCAATTTCCGGGCGAGCGGGATAAAAAATGCTAGGAGGGCACGGGTCGGCCGGGGAGCCAGATTTGACCTTCTTGGCTAAGCAGCATAGGGATCCCATGTCCAGGTTAGGGAATGATGAGAGAATTTCAATATTCCTATCTGTTGGGACCACTTCAGCATTGGGGGGTAGCTTGAAAGGGGAGTTCTCTATTTCTGTCAGGATGACCTGGCTCTTTTTAGAGAAGTACGTGAGAAAGAGGCTGCATTGTTCTTGATTGGGTGGTGCTGACAGTGACTGTTTTTGGCTTAATTTTTTCAGGTCTTTGAAAGTTTCTTTTTGGGTATTCGTGGCCACTCAAATTCTATTCTCGTAGTAGTCAGCCTTCTTACTCAGGAGCGCTTTTTTATACATTTTATATATAGGCCTATTAGTCTATTGAATACTAACTACAAAGGTTTCGCTGGGGTTCTGGCCGCTAGGATCGCCAAAGTTATTAATTGTATTATACACAATGACCAGAAAGGTTTTATTCCGGAGAGGCAGCTCAATAAATTAACTACTTTACTGATTGGAGTAGTAGATCTGATGGAGACGTATAAATTACCAGTGACAGTCGTGGCAGTAGATGCTGCCAAGGCTTTCGACCAGGTTCATTGGCCATACCTTTGGGAGGTCTTAAAGAGATTCGATTTTCCCGGCAATTTAGTTAAAGCTGTTCAACTTTTGTATTGTCTACCCAGAGCTAGGGTGCTTGTAAATGGTGAGCTGGCAGAGTGGTTTAACATTTTGCGTGGAACAAGGCAGGGGTGTCCCCTATCACCTCTTTTGTTCGATATGTACATCGAACCATTAGCAATATGGATTAGAAAGGATACTGCCATTGCTCCTTTTGCATATAGACATTTTGAGATTAAGTTAGCTCTCTATGCTGATGACCTCCTTCTCTATAGCCGGAACCTGCAGGTGTCTCTCCCCTATCAATGGCCAAAGAGGAAGTATTTGGGAACATTTCAGGATACAAGGTTAACACAAGCAAGACCTTAATCATGGAATGGAATCAATCTAAGCAACAGCCCTTGGCAAAGACAAGCATGCCCTATCTTGGTATTACAATAACACAGAAATTGGTAGATGTTACTATTGTGAATTGGAAAAGGATCAGTCAGGTAGTTGGGACACTGTTGATGAGATGGGCAAATTTACCTCTCAATCTATACAATAGGGTAAATCTCATTAAGATGGTGATTTTACCCAAAATTACATTTTTGTTTAATTCTATTCTCTTATTATTTGATCAAAAGGAGATTTCCAAACTTCAGAGGAAACTGGGCAGCTTTATTAGGGCCTCCAAGGGCTTCCGTATTTCATGGAAGAAATTAAGGAGGAGACTGGAGAAGGGCGGGCTGGCTCATGTAGATCTGGTGATATATGGACATGCTTTTTTCTTTAAGAATTATCGGACGCTTTTAGGTAGAGTAGATAGCTCAGCCATGGGAACATTATTTGGATCAATGCTAGGTGAATTGAGGGAGGGCCAAGATCAATTTTTTTAAAGAAAAAGTAAGGTTGAAGATTTTTACTGGGAGCCCTAAAGTATGGGTCTTCATTCGCAAGAAGCTAGGAGTTCCTTACTATGCATCTAGGGCCCGATTTGGGAATCCCCTGGGACCCTGGGGTGTTTGGTTGATTCTCTTAGCTTTCCCCTAAGGAATGTGGGAATATCCTGTTAGGGAGATTTGAAGGTAGGTACTGAGTTGGCTGACTGGGAAACCCTAAAGGCAATTACAGGGGGACTACTGACCAGGTTTAAATATTACCAGCTCTCTGCATGGTTGAGGTGTCAAGAATGGAAGGAAGTGGAGGAAGATTTCTGGTTAGATCAAGCAGTCAGAACTGGTGCAGTTAAGAAGGAGGTAGCATTGTGGTACAATACCCTGATCCAGGCAGAAGATGATATAGACAGTGATATACAGAGGCTATGAGGAGGGCTTTGACTGAATGTAAATCTGTGGAAAACTTGGAAAGCCTTCTTTTCCTTACTTAAGGAAACAGTTAAACCTGCCTATTTGAAACGCAACCATTTGTTTACTGCATTCAGGGTATACTGGTCTCCTGAAAAACTAGGAAAACTTGCTGGGACAAAGTACGAATGTCCAAAATGTAGGAACATAGCTGCCCATGATTTGCATATGTTTTTTACATGTCCGTATTTTTAAAAAAAAGTGGTATGTGGTGTGTGATTTTCTCACTGAAGTCATTGGTACTTTAATGAGGGTAAGCTTAACCCTAGTCTTTTTTGGAGTTTGGCAAAACAATGATATAGTGATCAGCAGGTTGGACGCAAGATTCATCTTTTATGTAATTCTTTTAGGGAGACGTAAGATATGCAAATTATGGAAGTCTGATTCTCCACCCCTTTTGCTGTAATGTAAAAAAAAGTGTTATATATGTAAGCAAACAAGACCTGTTGTGTGATATTAGTAGTCGAGAGAAAGTGTGGGCTAAGTTGGTGGACTGATCTCAGAAGCATGAGGTCCAATCAATAAGCCAAGGATTAGCCGTCGTTTCTGTTTTCCTTCCGTGCTACGGGCCCTCTGGGGAAGGGTGGAATTGGAAATGGCTGTTTCTCTCTTGTATGGAAGGACTCCAACCTGGCCTGGATCACCAGTGAAGGAAGGGAATATTGCCAACGAGTGAAAAGGCAAAATGAGGACCCCCCCCCCAAAAAAAGTGAACACCTTGCAGACTTTGTCCCCTCGGTGTTTGTCAAGCAAGACAATAAATACTAAGCTCCTGTACAAAGTTTCTGTCATTCATTTCTTGAGCCTCTGCTTTACATCTTTGGGTACAAGATTTGACAAAGATGCTTTACAGACATGATTGTAAAGCATAAAACACTATCCATCAATGGAGCAATCTCCTCAGTAAATGCACAAAAGGTCATCTGCATCACTTAATGACAATTGGGTCTATTTACAAACAATCTACTCTCAGTGTAGGGCATTAACATGATACTTAGGGCTAGCACCAAATAGATATAGCAACATACATGATCAAGAAATTATCGAAACGTAATTACTTTAAAGATAATTTCAACCCATGCATGGTTAGTTGGCTTTGACATTTCAAACTAGAGTGCCTGTGTTGTCAACAATTTTATTATTATTTGGGAGAGGGTACTCCTGCCAGCTCAAAAGAGAATATCTTGTTAAGTCACAACCCAGATTAATGAGAAACATTGTGTAACAAACACAACAAGATGATAGAAGGAGTGCTGAAACTTTTCAAACACTCATCCCCAGTCAAGAGATCTGGGTTAAATCCATCATTATTTTGCTCACCATGCCATCACAGTTTGGACCCAGCCAGAGGCAAATCAGTCTTGACTCTGCTCCCCATGGGAACAGTCCATCCCAAACTGCCAGGCCAGGTGCTCCCTGTACCGGAAACAAACATATTGCTAGTCTAAGTGAAGCCTGATATAAACTGAATAAAGTGCATATATTTGGTGGTTCCATATTAAAAGTTCTAACTACAGTCCAACATAAATTGATGAAAATGCATACATTTGAGAGAGTCAGATTTACTATTCGAATTGCAGTGTCACAAACACTATAGAAAGTAAAAGTATATCTGGCGGTGAAGGTCAGATTTACAATTCTAACACCAAACCCACAATCATTTGTATGATTGCCTTTGTTTGGGAGGCTGACATTTACTATTCTAAATGGAGTCCCATAAAAATGTGAAAAAATGCATGTATTTGGGGGCGGCGATATTTGAGGCCTGATTTAGAATGCAGTGGACATACCGAATGTCTGTCAGAGTGGCAGAGGTCATTTCCTTCATCCTCCTGGCTGGGCTATCGCCCACCGTATTTAGAGAGCTCCATTGCTCCAGGAACACCTCTGTGCCTTCAGAGACACAGCAGCTCTACCGAAGGTACTGAAATGTTAGGGAGCAGCTGTCATGTTTCAGGCTGCCGCTCAGAAAACTTTTTTGTTTTCCAAAAACAAGCTCCCAGAGCAGGAGTTTGTTTTTGAAAAACAAAAAATAAATAATCCTTTCTATTTTTTTGTTCCGGGACCTCCAGGGTTTCCCTGGCGATGCCAGACAGAAAAAGTACATCAGACTTCCTTATCTAAAAAGGGTGGATGGTCTGATCTATGTACACTGAGTGCTGCAATTCCAGCAATGAAGGATTTCTGCCAGCAGAGCCAGCGGGGACACATCTGTCTTACAAATTAACAAATTACATTGAATAAATATAAACTTCAATTATAATGTTTAATTATTTTTTATATGAAGATATCATCAATATTTAATATGTAATTCATATTTAAAAGATTGATTAATACACATATAAAAGGAATATCTATATATATAAAAACGAAAGTATGTCTGTTTGTCCTTTATGCATTACTACACCATTCATCCGATCGCCATGAAACTTTGGGAATTTGTTGAGTACACTCCCGCAAAGGTTTCTGGCCAAAAAAAAAAATTGTTAAATATCGGCCCCCAGGGCCCTCATAATCTTTCCAATACTGAACGTTTACAGTTTACGGTGCGACTCGCCTTTGCAATGACCATCAACAAAGCACAAGGACAATCGCTGCAAGTGTGTGGACTACATTTGGAGAATCTGTGCTTCTCACATGGACAACTGTATGTGGCCAGCTCAGGCGTCGGAAAACCTTCTGATGTATTTGTGTACGCACCAGACTGAAAAACAAAAAATACTGTGAATCCACAAGCACCCTAATAAATAAACAGAATTAAAACAACACTTTAAAATGTTTTCCATATTAAAATGAATAAGTTTCAATAAAAAATACACAATGTAAATTGATTGTTATAAAAAGTTTCCTTAGATTTCCTTTCTTCTGAGATCGCAGCTAGTTAATAATAAATATTAATGTAAACACACAATTCTCCCAAAAAATAAACAAAGGATATAACATTATATTTATTTATTCTAAGTAGATAACACATTCTTGAATCCCAATATTTAATTACATTTTTTCATAATTTCCAAATATTAGGCAAGCAATTAAAATTAAAGACATTTAGTTATATTATTAACAGTTAATATTAATTAAAATGCTTTATTTGAAAAGCATTACCCATGTAAACAAGGGGAAAAAAGAATAATTCAAATTGCTAAAATATTTCAACATATGTTCTCATTAAAATAATGAATAAAGACTTTTAAATTTACCAAAAATAATAATCATGTATTATTAATTATTATAAATAATTAAAATATGTGTTAAATATTGCACTACCAAGCAATAACCCAATAAACTCCGAGAAAATAACAGATACATTTTTTAAAACACTTAAAATTGATTAGGCAAGCAAATAAACAATTATCATTAAAACATTAATAAATAATCATCAAATAATATAAATTGACATGCATTTTAAGAATAACACTGCCCACCAAATTCCACAATAAAACCCCACAACCTAATATAACTAAAGATAATGTAACATCGAAATGATTAAATAACAATAACTACATTAATATTCCAGAGTACATCATTCAAAATGAGATTTGCTAAGCTCTCCTCTGAAGAGATATTCGTCCTTTCCCCGGTCCACCCATATTGAGCGAAAGGAGAGAAGGCTCCTCTTCCTATATTGGAAACAGCTGCAGTGGCCAGAGATAAGTTATCCAGCTGAAAAATTTCTGTCACTTAGGTAAACATTTAGAATCTTCAGGTTAAATTGGAAGTTGTTGCTGCAGTTCGTTTTGATGCCAGCAGTTCCTATTCCTCCCAAATGCTTCTTCCCAGCTAAGTTGTCAGTGTTTGCTCTATAGAAATTTCCCTTGGTTTAGAAGTGACTTTATCGTTCTCTAGCATGCACTACTTCACACCTAATCTAGATGCTTATAACCATCACTGGAGAAAAAGCTGCTAGCAGCTTTAGTTGATTTGCAATGTAAAAATTTTAAAGGTTATTTTTCTATTATAGACACCAAAATCATGCTTTCACCATTGTTAGACATTGGGTTTCTGTTTGTTAAAGGGTTGAACCCTGTCCAAACAGAAGCCACAATCCTAGTCAGGGTAAGCTTGATACCCACTAAAAGATAGCCTGTGCTCACCCTCTGGTAGCTTGGCACAGAGTAGTCAGACTTATCTAAAGAGGCAATGTGTAAAATATTTGTGCAACACAAATATACACAGCAACACAATGAATGCACCACAAAAAGACTCCACACATGCTTATGAAGATAGATTATTTTATTATAAACAGAAAAAGACCAAAACAACAAAAATCCAATGTATAGAAGATGACATATTGAATTTTAAAAGAATTAGGGGGTCATTAGGATCGCGGACGGACTTGCGTCCGTCCGCGACCCCAGAGCAGGAGGGAACCTCCGCATGGCATGTGGAGCTCCCTCCTTTGCAATTAGGATGTGACCGCAAGGGTTGCGGTCACATCTTCTATTTTTAACATTGCGGTGGGTGGAGCTTCAAGCTGCACCCACCGCAATGTTAAAAATGCACGCATTGCATTTGCATGCAGTAAGAGGCAAGGACCGCGCAGTGCCTGCTGCTTTCTGCATGCAAATGCAGGGGGGTACCATAGGTACCCCCCATGTGCACCCCCCAACCCCCTTCACCTAGGGGGCCCGCAACGGGCCCCCGCAGTGAAGTTCCGTATGCTTTTCCACGGCGGAAAACCCGCCGCGGAAAAGCATAATTTACAGGCCATCCTAATATGGTGGACGGTGTTTGGAAGACACCGTCACCATATTAGAGCTTTTCCGCTGCGGTTGTAAGCCGACCGCGGCAGAAAAGCTGCGGGCGGAAACCAGGACCCACCAGCCATCCTAATGTGGCGGTGGGTCTTTGGTCAGTTCGCTGCGGTTTTTCCGCATCCTCTGGGCCGGCGGTGCCTTCCGCCGGCCCCGAGGATGCGGAAAAACCGCAATCATAATGACCCTGCAGTAAAGTGCTTAGAAGCAAGTAGCGCTAAAAGGTTACTTGAGGTCGTGCTGGACCAGGGAAAAGTCAAAGTTCGGGCATGGACCTCTGGCTGGCTGCAGGACCCATGCAAGCCTCAGTGACCAAAGTGCCTCTTCTCCACGCAGGGAAGGCGATGCATCAGTTCTGAAAACGAGTACTAGAGTTGAGAGGCATCGAGAGTTTTCGAGAAAGCAGCCAAGGGGATGCATCGATCTCAGCAAGCTGCAGCGGCAGCAATACGCTCTCCGGTGCATCGATCTCAGGAGGCAAAGCGATCAGTTCCAAGGCGATGTGCCGATTTTACTCCTACAACCGGGTCGATGCGCCGGTTCTGCTACATGCAGACAGGAGATGAGTCAAAATGCATGTTAGAATTATCTAGACCACCTCAGGTGAGCCAAGCACAGTAGCAGAGGTAAAGAATCGGATATCCCGGAGTCTCAAGCAACAGAAAGCTAGCCAACAAGCCCTTGGAGGTCACATGGAGGAAAGGTGGAGTCTAGCTCTCCTTCAGCAACGTCAGAGAGCAGCAGGTAGCAGGGCAACAAACAGAAAACCAGGCCTTCCAGATCAGCAGTCCAGATGAGTCCTTTAAGCAGCGCAGCAGTCCTTCTGATAGAGGTTCAGTTCAAGATCCACAAGTGTCTGATTTTAGAGGGTCAGATACCCAAAAATGCCTTTGATATGGGGGTGACTTCAAAGCAGCTCTCTGAAGTGAACATGTTCCTGTTTCAGCCCAGTCCTGCCTGCAGGATATCTATGGGGGGTAAATTCTCCCTTTGTGTGGGGACAGGATACTGCCTATTCAAGTGAAGTGTGAGTCCCTCCCTTCCAGTTATATGTAGATGGGTACTCAGACTCACGTATCCTTCCTGTGTTGTAGCTGTCTAGAGGGAGTGCACAAAGTGTATTTTTTACCCATCCTAAACGCATACTGGAGACAAGCTGTCAGGCACACAGAGCAGTAAGTGCACAGAAATGTCCTCTTTCCAAAAGTGTCATTTCTTAAATAGTAATGTTAAATCCAACTTCACCAGTAAGTAGGATTTATCAATAACATTTGAAACATCTGAAACATGAAAAGGCTACCCCTCTCTGATCAGGAATTACAGCTTAAAAGTATATTTAAGGAATTCCCAATGCTAACCTACGAGAAGAGTAGGCCTCCCTGTAGGGAAAAGCGAAATAGGCTATCTGTCACTACCAGGACATGCAAACATAAAGGTAAATGTCCTATCATGTACTTACATTGCACCTTGCATTTAAGGCTGCTTAGGGACAACCTTAGGGGTGTCTTGTATGTCATAAAAGGGAAGTTTAACTCTTGACAAGTAGTTTTAAAAGCCAAGTCAAAGTGGCAGTAAACTGCACACACAGGTTTGAAAGGCTACTTCTGTGGGTGACACAATTAGTGCTGCAGCCCACTAGTAGCATTTAACTTACAGGCCCTAGGTGTATGGTAAACTACCATACAAGTCACTCACAAGTACATTAAATATGTCAATCAGGTACACACTAATTACACACATGTTTCGGGAAGAAGCACATAAACTTTAGCATTGATTAGAAGTGGTAAAGTGCTGAGAGTTCTAAGGCCAACTCAACAATTCAGCAAAATGTGGAGGCAAAAAGCTAAAAATTTGGGGGAAGACCACCTTAATCTTGACAGATCTACCTAGGATTCAATTTGATAAAAAAAGTTTAAAATAATTTTTAAACAAGTTTCTATTATTTTCCCAGCCTACATTTTTTAAATCAAAATTAATTGGCAATTAGGCCTGTCCATACAAAATATAACTTTACCCACACAGTCACAAACAGTTGTTGCCACCTTTTCACTTCACAACATACTTTTCCTATATAGTGTGTTCAACGTTTATACTTTAAACCCCTGATAGGCTTGCTTAGGAGTAACTTTGCTAATGTTTAACAGTAGGGTTCCTAAATGGAAAAGCAATTTTCCCTTAAATAGTACTTGCATTGAGTATGTGCATAATTATTGTAGCTTGTTCCCAGTTCTTATAGAATGCTACATGAAATGTATGTGGCCTCCATGTGTTATACTTACAAATTATGTCATGTGCTCCTACTGACAAACATCCTTATTATTATAGGAACATGTTCCCCACAAACTGAGTTGCATTTTCTTTCACATCTACATATAAATTTTGTATTAGTTACACACCCTGAGTGGAAAAGGTTTGGTTATTTATATCATATCCATTTGGTGTATGTGGGTGGGTACAAAATTGTCTACCCAGATAGCATCTCAATGATAATTATGTTTGTTGGTATAATCTTACAAAATGTTCCAAAACCTCAATGCAATTCAGGTTGACCAAAACAAGTGTTAATAGCCGACTCCAGATAAACCATCGCCTGGGAGTTTTTGTACATTAATCTGCTAAATATTCAGAGAAATGGATTTTGTGATTAATTAAATAACCATTGAACATTAATCTTATGAAAATATAAAAAATATAAAAAACAATTGTTGAGTCTGTAGCGTCCTACCAGCCCAAGCACTCGCCAATAACCAAGCGACACACATAGAGTAATTTTACACATATTTATTCTATTGTGTGTAAGTCAGAACTCAACATTATAAGCCTGCCTTCAATTAATCTTTCCAATGTTTATATGACAGGTTTATGGTGTACAATGGGAACCAAAAGAGTTCCAGCGTTCTTTTATTTATAAGACGCTACATCTCCCACTTAGATAGACAAGCAATTACAATTCTTCAATTAAGCATTGTGGTGCCTGAATCACACGTCCTAATCAGGTCACTGGAAACCGGGAACTGGCAGTGGAAGTATCAGTGATCTGGACAGGTGAGGTGGAATTATCAGCAGACATAGAGTCATCAACAGTCTGTCAGGACCCAGTCTTTACAATGACATCAATGTTTGGTGAGTGATGGGCCACATTTCCAAAATGACAGGAATCTCTAGTAAGGGACTTCCCAGGACTCTGGTAAGTCACCAGGTGTCCTTTGATATTAGTAATGCTATAGGGTTCAACCTCATAAGGAGCATCAGACTTTCTTTTTCTGTGTTGTCTGATAAGCACTCCTCTTGTAAAAGTGATATATTTTATATGATGTTGTCTCTCAACATATATTTTCATCTTCTGTTTGAGACCAAAGACTTTAGCATGAATGTCTTCTTTGTCTTGAATCTGAGGTTGGTCCAATGGGGCCAGCTTGGTCGTCATAGCTCTTCTAAACATGAAAGTTGCAGGGCTTTCCCCTGTCATTGAGTGAGGGGTCGAAAGAACAGCTTGAAGAGTAGAGTTCAAAACAACTTTGAGGTTGAGCTTCTCGATTGCAGCACACTGAACAGCTTTGTTTAGAGTACTCATGCACCGCTCTAACATATAATTGGCCTGGGGCCAAACAGGAGTGATTATTTGATGTTTTATATTGTGGTGATTTAGAAAGTTTTGAATTCTCGACTATTAATTTGTGGACCATTGTTAGATTTTAAGATTTCAGGTACACAGCATGTCGCAACGATGTCATCTAACTTTTGAATAACCTTTTCCTGTGTAATGCTGCCGGGAGGGGAAGATGGCGGCCGGCTGAAACGCTCGGTCGCGAGCTCCGTCAAAGACTCCAGGTGAAACGGTCTTGAAAACGCTTCTCAATGCTAAACTAGTCGGAAAAGCATGATGTGTCTCTGGGCGCCGCAGCAGGGTAATCAGTAAATCAGCAAAATCTCCTAACGTGCCCATATTAATATTGAAACGAACAATTAGACAGAGCCCGTTACCTGATCGAGGTGGGCTGTGTAACCGAGGGCAGCAGTGTGAGCAGACTCGGCAGCGGCGGTGTACTTTCAAGCTCGTTGTTGTGTGTCCCTCGCTTGTGGCGGTTGCTGTTGCTGAGCTGCGACTTGAAGGCTGGTCAAGCTGAGTGAAAAGAGGAGCCGGTTCCACATGACGGGGTGGGTCACGGATCTGGCACGGCAGAGCCCGGACCCGGCAATCGACTCCTCAGGCAGAGACGGATTGTGGGAGAGAGCACTAGAGGCCGTCCAGAGCTGCAGGAGGAAACTCCTCAAGATCGTTTTTCTCTTCCGGGGTAAGAGCGGCAGCGGCAGGGAGTGCAACACTGCTGTGTGTAAAAGTGAATGTATAGAGGAGGTAGGGATTAGAGCAAAACACTCGGTGGGAGCATCAAAAGGCGATAACTACGAAGTCTCTAGTGTGGGGCATTGGGAAAGTCGAAGGAGCCCTATTTTTTTAGAAAACCAAAACCAAAAGGTTACACTAAGAGAAAAGTTTAGAAAAAGACCTTGTGAAAGTGTCATAAACTTAAAATCGTCAATAATTCCCTGCTGGATGAGTGAAAAGAGAGGTGAAAGTCTCTCTCCTAAAGAAGTAGTGGAAGAAGAAGGTCACACACACAGTGAGCAACAGGGAGGAACAGAGGGAGGAACAGAGGCAGAATCAGAGAAAGCTGAAGTAGAAAATCAAGGAAATATAGATTTACTATCACAAAACCCAGGAAAAACTCACAATAACCACACCACTTTATTGTTTGGAAAAAATAAAAGCGTCAAAAATAAAAAAGGAAAAAGCCCACCACACTTAAATTATTCTACAAGATCTAGAGCAAGGAAGATACAAGGAGCTGGAACCTTTTTCTCTGTGCCAGAGAGATCAGAAGAGGGAGAAATAAGGTCAGCATACTGTCTCAGGAATTAAAACCTAAGCAAACAGAGCCTTCTACTGCCTACAAAAAAAGTGTATGACCCCCAGAAGCACAAAAATAAACGTGAGAAATCCCCCACGCTCAGAGGAATTAACAGAGAGTATAAAAAGCAGAGGGTCGAGGAAAAACAAGGATCAGAAAATAAAGATCACACCATCATTAAGATCATACTTTAAAATACAACAAGTGGTACAAGTAAGAGGAGGAAGTCACTGTCTAGCAAATAACACGACTGACGCAACAGATATAAAAAATACAGCGGACACAGTGCCCCCACAATTTTTAGCTCTAACATCAGACAATCAGAGCGTCAGCCCTATTTTTGAAAAAGAAGTGGAAGAGTCTGCAGACAAGGAAACACTAGCAGGAGCAGATATGCAGTCGCCGCCTCCTCCAGCCCCAATCATAAGTGTGACTTCCCCATTGAAACAATCTTTATTACTAAACCTGTCATCACAACCAGGACATTTATCGCAAGCAAGCTCAAGTGCCACACCGCAAGTCGAAATTGATCAAGAGACCCAAGAGGATGAGCCAGAACAGGAACATATGGAATATATAGACAAAAGCAAGACAGAAAATTTTCTAGAACTGTGCCTGGATAAAATGATGGAAAAAATAATGGGGGAAATGAGAGAAAAATTTTCAATCTCAGAAGGAAACCAGAACAAAATACAAGAAGTTGTCGAAAGTTTAGATCAGAAATTAAATGATTTAGGGGTCAGAGTCACAGCGGTTGAGAATGAGTTGGGCTCCTTAAGCAAAAAAGTAGACACAAACCAAAGAGAAATAAGACAGTTAAAAGACAACGAGAAAGCAATCAAGGAGAAACTAGAATCCTTGGAAAACCAAGGAAGAAGGAATAATATTGGCGTATTGAATGTCCCTGAAAACTCAGAGGGAGCAGATATTAAGGCTTACGTAATATCTCTCTTAGAAGAATTTCTCCCCTGGACAAAAGACTGTGATTTAGCAGCGGATATCCAACGAGTCCATAGAGACCCATTCAGAAAGAGTAAAGAGAAGAAAACTCTGAGGAAGATCTTGGTAAATTTCAGAACCTATTCTCTGAAGGAAAAAATATTGAGTGAGGGTCTAAAAATTGGGAACTTCAACAAAGTCAACTGGTCATTCCATATACGATCAGATATCTGTAAAGCCACGCAAGACAGGCAATGGGAGCTGGGGCAATATATGCAGGAACTGAAAACTCTCGGAGCAAGTGTACAACTGAAATTCCCCGCCTCCCTTAGAATAATGTGGCGAAATAAAATGCACAACCTAAGGGAACCAAAAGAGGTAGAAAACCTTATTCAACTAATAAAAGATCAAATCGAAATCGATAAACTAAATAAGGAATAATGCAGTAATACAGGAGTTGAAGGAACCAACTCCTTGCACTAAAAACGGAAAGAAGGAACTAAGAAAGTTTTCAGAGACAAAGAAATATTTATAGTAGAACAAATATTAAGAAGCACTTATGCATTAAAAAGCAAAAGAATGAAATACCTGGAGAATCGGAGCATGAAATCGGGTGTAATAACACCTGAAAGAAGAAAAAGGGAGGCTTCCCCAGGGAGGGAACCCGAAGTAAAACGCAAACGCAAAATGCAACTATGTACATACACACGGGTGGGGAGCTAAGTAGGGAAAAAAAAAATCCTCAAAATTGGAATATAAAAGGAACGGTAAGGGAGTTAAGGGCTGCCTCAATAGAAACAATAATTTAAGATGTTAAAAGAGAAATCAATAAAAATTCTAACATGGAATGTTAACAGGCTTAGAACTCCGGCAAGAAGAAGAAGGATTATGGAATATCTGAAGGAAATAGAAAGTGAAATTATTATTCTTCAAGAAACTCATTTAATAAATGCAGAGTGGACTCAACTGGCAAAAAATCTGAATTGGATTGGATCAAGCATACATACAACACAAGAGTGTAATATAAAGGGGGTGGCAATCATCTTAAAGAAATCCCTCAATGCCAAAATAGAAGTTAATAAAGTGGATAGCAATGGTAGATGGGCAATTGCTAAAGTCAGAGTTGAAGATCGCACTCTCACAATTGTGGGATATTATGGCCCCAATAGGGACGACCCAGTGCCCCTTAAAAAACTATATTCTGAACTTCTAACATTCCCAACCCCAATTGTTATGGGAGGAGATTTCAATCTCATAGAAGACCCTAAAATTGATAGAATCCCGCCAACAAAACAATGGAATCTACCGAAGATGAGGGAATGGTTAGGGATCTACAAAAAAGACTTAATTTTGGAAGACATGTGGAAGCTAAAAGGCGTAAAAAACTACCCGTATACCTTCCATAACAAAAAATTAGGACATAAATCTAGAATAGACTTTTTTTTACTAAACAAGAATCTGCGAGATAAGGTTAAAAGCATTGAACACCTACCTGCACACTTATCGGACCACTCTGCAGTTCAGCTAAATATAACACTTCCACAACCGCATCTGGCTAATAGGTGGACAGTTGACCGCACAATCCTTAGAGACGAACAATGTGTGGAGGAACTCATAACAACCTCTCGACAATATTTTGAAGATAACGCAGCTTGTACATCAAAAAGAGTAGCGTGGGATGCATACAAAGCGGTAATAAGAGGCAAACTGCTCAGCTTGGGTGCTCACAAACACAAAATAAAAAAACTGGATATTAAGAAGCTGGAAATAGAAATTAAAGAAGCAGAACTACACCTAGAATGTGATATATCTCAAGAACTGAGGGAAAACCTAGAAGAAAAGCATCGCAACTCAAAAGAGAACCTGACAAATTATCTGGAGAATATAGTTAAAGAAAAATGGGAGAACAGCAAATTAGCAAATCATGAATATGGAGAAGGTTGTGGGAAATTGCTAGCCTGGAAAATGAGAACAGATCAGACTAGAAATAATATATTAAGCATTTACACCCAAGACCAATCAGCCATCTGCTCAGATGACGTTTCAATAAAGCAAGAATTTTCCAAATTTTTTACCTCAATATATAAAGAAGATACTAATCCATCAGATGAAGAAATTAAGAATTATCTAGAAAATATTCAACTTCCAAGTTTGACAGAGGAAGAAGTGAATTTCGTGAACACCGAAATAACATCAGAAGAAGTAAGGAGTGACATAAGTAATTTAAAGAGAGGAAAAGCTGCGGGGCCAGATGCGTTACCCAATGAACTTTATATCGCATTAAAAGAAATACTAATTGAACATTTAACAGAAATAATGAATAAGACTTATCTGTGACACGAAATGATACCAGATTCATGGAATGATGCGACGATAAGTATATTACTAAAACCAGGCAAAAACCCAAAGAACTGCGCATCGTACAGGCCAATATCACTCCTCAACTGCGACTATAAGTTGTTTATGAATATAATAGCAAAAAGGTTATCAAAGGTTATGGCCAAACTAATTAACCCGGACCAAAAGGGTTTCATAAAGGGCAGACAAATCCAGGAAATTACACACGAATTAGTGGCAACAATCGACGTAGCTGTATGTGAAACGTTACCTCTTACGATTATCACATACAATGCTGCCAAAGCCTTTGACCGTGTTAACTGGGCTTTTCTAAATAAAACCATAGAAAAAAGTAAATTAGGGACTAACTTTATCCACATGGTAAATGAAATATACACTAACCCAAGAGCGAGGGTAGCAGTTAACGGGAATCTTACGGATAACATCGAGATTCAGAGAGGCACACGACAAGGTTGCCCTTTGTCTCCGTTACTTTTCAATTTATATATGGAACCCTTGGCCTGCTCTATCAGAAATCAACCAATTATAACACCTTTTAGACACTTAAATTGGACAAAGAAAGTTGTGCTCTACGCGGATGATCTAATGGTGTTTACTGATAATTATAACTCTTCTAAAGTAGCGATTGAGGATGCAATGAACAAATTTGGCAAAGTTTCAGGTTATTTGATAAATGTTGATAAAACAGAGGTAATGACCTGGAACACGAACTTGAATTCATCTCTTTTAAAGGATAAAATGAAATACTTAGGCATCACTATAACACAAGATCTTGGAAAATTATCGGAAACAAACCTAAACATAGTGGTGAAAGAAGTGAAAAAACTCCTTAAAATTTGGACAAGCCTGCCGCTAAGTTTCTTAGGCAAATCCAATATAATAAAATGTCAATCACTCCCAAATTCACTTATCTCTTTAATAACATTCCGTTAGAATTCAAAAAGGAAGCCCTAAAAAAGATACAAGGAGAAATATCCAGCTTTATTTGGTCAGCAAAGAGTACAAGAATCTCATGGAACAAACTCAGGAGAAAGAAAGAACAAGGAGGAATAGCAAGCCCTGATATATATGAATACTATAGATCCTTCCAATTTAAACATTTCAGAGCCCTGCTAAAGGTGCATCAAGCATATCCAATCTACCTACAACATTTAACAAACGGTGAAGATCATTTCCTATTCAACTTTGGTCACCCAAAATTTTTCAATAAAGTAAAACTAAAGGTTCTGAACAATGCCGTTAAGATTTGGAATCAAATAAGAGCTGCCACAAAGATTCCATATTACAGTAGTATGCCTCCAATATGGGACTCACCAGGCACCCCAGAATGTTTAAAGGACTCACTATCAAGCCCACTCAGACAAGCTGGAATTGAAAAATGGGGACAAATTCTGTCTGAAAACTCTTTAATATCATGGGAACATTTGCAAGTAATTACAGATCGAAAAATCTCAAAGTTCAAATACTATCAATTGAGCAGCTGGGCAAACACTATTCCGAAGGGAGCAACAGATCCGGAAAACCTAGAATCAGAAATGACAAGTGAAACGGTATTAAAAAAAGAAGTCTCAAAATGGTATTGGAATCTAATTGAATCCGGAGAAGAAGATCTTACTGTCTCTGAAAAAATATGGAGGAAAGACCTACCTAACGAAGATTTGGATCTATGGCAAATCTGGAAAAAATCAGTAGAGAAATGCTGGCTGTGTGTAAAGCCCGCAGCTTTAAAAAGGAATCATCTTTTCTCTATACATAGAGCGTATTGGACACCCAAATAATTATCAAAATTTAAAGGATCGGCAGTAAAATCGTGCAGTAAATGTGGCGAGGAAAAAGTGGATGATATTCACATGTTTGGTGGCTGCTCATCGCTTACGCAATACTGGCAAGAGATTGGTAAGACACTAGCTGCAATACTGGCAACACCGATAACTGTGAGTATTATCTTAATTATTTTTGGGATACACTATACTACTCAATCAAATCAGATTAAGCTAAATAAACATCAAGAAAACTTACTGTTTGTTATGATCCTATTAGCACGTAGAGAGATATGTATTAACTGGATAAAACCAGCACCTCCAACCCATGAGAATTGGTTAAATGCTGTAATAAGAACTAGTAGTTTGGATAGAAAAGGGAAACAACTCAAAAGAATGAAATATTGGGAGATCTTGGAAAATTATATCACCTCCAGATGATAAACTAGAACCTCTCCTTGTCAGAGGTTTCTTTGACTCTTTTTCTTTTCTTATTTCTTTTTCTTTTGATTCCAATGATTAAGCGGAACAATAATTCCTGGCATGACTTGAAGTCTGTCAAACATCCTAAGGGTCAGAGATCTCCAGAAACAAAGGAATTATTGAGCAAGATAAAGGTGTTCGGAAGGAAACTGATTGGAACGAGAATGAGACACACCCCTTGTACTCACCGATAGACGATTAGGGGCAGTTTGGAGGTACAACCGCTCGGATACTGTCGGACTCCTCAAACACCTTTCTTTCTGCATAACCCGCAATATGAGGATTTTAAAAAAAAAACACCTTTTCCTGTGCAATGGATGAAAAATTTCTACCAATGGGACACAGGAGTATTCATCAACAATACCCACAAGATGATGTTCTCAAGAGGACCGAAGAAATCAATAGTGATTTTCTCCCAAGCACGATGTGGCAATTGTGACATGTTCAAAGGGTGTTGAAACACTGGAGATGAAAGACTGTTGCATATGTAACAAGTCTTGAACTCTTTTTCAACCCTTTCATCAAGATACGGAAACCAGACTCGATCACGGAGAGATCACTTAGTGGCAACTGTTCTTCAATGTCCCTTATGGGCGACATCGATCCCTTGCTGATGGAGACTCTCGGGAATAACAATTTATGTACCTTATAGAATAGGGCCTACTCACTGAAAGTTCATCTCTTACATTTTTTTACTTCAAATACTCACTGCCATTAGTGATAGGTCTAGAGTGCTGGTTCCACGATTGATGAGGTATAATGTCTTTTAACTTTAACATTTCACTATCTTTGCTGGTGGTGGTGACAATTTGTTCTAAAGACATGGCAGCTGGTGTGCTCGATTTCACAATAAAATTGATATAACCCTCAGCTGTTTTAGATGGGTGCCAGGGTATTGTAATGGCACTCTTAAAAATTCATCAGCAGGATTCTGATCTTTCCCTGGATGATGAAGAATCATGTAGTTGTATTCTTGTAACCTCAAACCCCAGCGTTCATTTCAAGGAGGCATTTTGGCTTTGGGATTGTCGTATCGCATTAACAGTTCTTGATGACCAGTCACTACGGTGACTAGCTTTCTGTACAGAAACACATGGAAATATTCACAAGCCCAAACCACTGCCAATCTTTCTTTCAGGTTGCAAGCAAACATGTTCCATTTGTGACAGGATTTTACTGGCATATGCCACGATATGTCTCCGGGCATTTGGCTGTCAGTTGTGATGTGCAAGGATTTCGCCTAACCCGACAGGGCTAGAGTCAACTACTACCTCTGTAGGAAGGTTGGGATCAAACTAGGCCATTTCAGTGGAACTCTCAGGGGCATATTGTCACGAACGTGTGATAACCATTGCAAAAGCAACCTAAAGCAACTTCCACCATTGCAGTATATCGCGGGAAAATAACGCTGTGTTAACAAAGCATTCTCAACAAGGCGGCAACATGCAATATACCCCAGATAAGGCATCAACTGACCTCGTTAAAATCAATGTCACGCCTCAAAAATGCGAAACGCAAATGCAAAAACAGCTACGATACTAAAATTTGCAAAAAACAGCTACAGGCCTGCAATTCACATGTGGTAGGCAGGAAAAAACACCATAAAAGTAGAAAAACAAATGGCAAACAAATGCCTAACAACAGCGAAGCACAATGGATGCTGCCGGAGCAAGTACGGAGGAGAACCAGAACCCCAGAAGCCCTCAGGAGGTCCTCCCTGGGTCCTCAGGGTCAGGGAAGGCCAAGGAGAAGAAAGAGTAGGAAGAAGCGCTTCAGTCCGCAGGAAAACAGTATCCTGGTAACGGAGGAGGTCGAACTCCATCAACAAATGTTCATCACCTCCACTGTGCCATTGGCAACAAAAAATGGACTATGGCATTCCATCGTGGACAAGGTGAATGCAGTGGGAGTGCTGAAGAGGACAATGGAAGAGGTCAAGAGATGCTGGATTGACGTCAAGAGCAAAACCAAGCTGAAACTCACCAACAACTGGAAGGCAGCAATGCAGACTGGAGATGGGAGTCCTGCACCACAGGAGGAGCTGGACGACATGGAGGAAATGGTGTCCACAGTCATCAGTGGGGAGACAGTGACTGGAGTTGGGGGACCGGACACTTTTCAACATGACTGGACACAACAGCAACAGGGTGAGTTACGACCAGGGACTGGGTGGACGGAGGAGATGGCCACAATGGCACACATGCACAATTGAGCTGAGCACATCTGCGGATAAACCATGCCCCAGCCCCCAACTCCCACCAGGAGACCAATGTACCCAAGTATGCAACACCTAAGCACTGTATAAGCACAGAAGTCAAAGGCATATTGCTGGAAAGGGATATGGGGCAGCAAAATCAGAGCAGCAGGGGCCACTCCCCCAAAATGCAGCACACACACATTACATGCAGAGCACATCAACACTGACAACAATGTGGCACAACCCTCAACACGTCCACAACAGAACACAGGACACAACTGGTGCCAACTGGGTGTAGAAACTGGCCAATCACAACAGTGTACAAGTACAAACACACACAAGTCTATTGTCAAAATGTCCACTGTCCCCCATCAAATAGGCAGCTCCTCTCAAACAGTCACGATGTACACAGTCATGCAGTCTGTATGTAAACATGTACAATGCGACAACACACATGTGAAAACATTGTTAAACTGCATCTCCCCTTCACATTGCAGAGGGAAAATCAACACATCCTGTAGAGCAGCCCGACCCTCTCTTCTCTGATGACGAAAAGGACCACCACACCTTAGACTCCGATGCCCTCCAAGAGTTCATTGATAGTCTCCGTAGTCCACCTCTAGGAGCAGGGCAGCCCAGCTGCAACAAGAAGACCCTGCCTCCTGCACAGACCACACAGCAGGCTGCACCCACCACCATGGCTGCCTCCCAGGACCCCCACGAAGAACACATGGCCTTCCAACACTGTGTGTTGGGATGCCAGCACAGCTGGCTGAACAGGTGCGGGTGGGTTTTGACCGCATGGCAGAAAAACTAGATGCCATACGTGGGTGTCTAAGTCCCATCAGGTACCACTCACAGTCCCTAGTGGACACCCACAGTCCACTCCATGCTCTCCAATGAACCATGGCTGACATCGCCAGAGTCCTGACTCAGAGACAAGAACGACTGAATAGTCAGAGTGGCTACAGCGAGCTCGCCCGGGAGGTGGGAAACATGTGAGGCTCATGAAGACCATGGAGCGGGCCAATGCAAAACTAGCAGCTGCCACTGCTGCACACCAGCGATTGGCAGCTGGGTTCCTCGATGACCTCAAAACCATCCTCATGGCATTGCTGCCACAAGGCCTGGTGCTGATGCATGCTGCTGCTCCCATAACTACATCCACATCTCGCCCCCTGAAGTGTCAGTGCCACACAGTGCGCAGACATTCCACCTCCCGCCCCTGAAGTGTCACTGCCACATAGTGCTGGAGAAAGGACCACACCACCTACACGTGAGGCACTTGGAACAGCAAAGGATGAAGAGGCGGATGAAAGCGCCATTGTGGTAAGAAGGACGCAGTAGCATTCTTCTTCGCCATCTGGCCGGCTTCAGTTTAGTTCTGCCTGCTGCATCATCACCTTCCTCTGTCCCCCAATACACTCACCTTGGACCTCGGCATGGACTGCCATATTCTGTTTGATTACCAATGACACAGCAACCAGACTGCGGACTGAACTCTTCCTCTTCCTTTGGACTTGTCATTCCCTGAAGGACTCTGGCTGGCCCGCCAAGGGCCAACATTGTAAAGGGGTGTTTGCATGGCCCTGTACTGCTCCAGATGCAACACTCCACTGAATGTGCATTAAACATTCTGAATCACATATATGTGTCGTGTCTTTTGGTGCACTGAGGTAGGGGCACAATAAGTGCTGAAGGGGTGTACAGCCTGAGATGATGCCTCGTCCCGGCAGTCCGGACTGCTCAGGTTTTGTGTGCCCTGCTGGATTTCAGCATAGGCCTGAGCCTGCAGACAGCCGGGGCCTACTGCCATGTGGTGTGGCCTTGCTGTTTACAGAGTTAGTGGCACCTCAAGGGCTGAGCTGGTGTGCAGCCTGCGATGATGACCTGTGCACTGGTGTGTGGTCTGCCATGGCGAATTCAAGACCCAGCATCAAAAGTAAGACCTGATGGCCTGTGGGGCAGAGCTGCATGATGTGGAGGGGGCCATGTCCGCAGGCCCCAGGCTTGTGGCTTGCAGCGGCACATGGTGGGTCCTCTTTTCTACACGCCTGTGGCGGAAGGTGAGCAGTGAGGCCTGGGTGCGTAGCGACGGGCATGCACCGCTGGGAGGTGGGAGGGGCTGGGGTGCAGCTGCCCAGGTGCGCAGGGGTGGGCATGCACCGTTGGGCGGCGGGAGGGGCTGGGGTGCAGCTGCCTGGGTGTGCAGGGGTGGACAGGCGATGATGTTGTGTGCAATTGTATGTACTTTGCCATTCATGTATCTGGACTCAGTTTCTGATGACGGGTCTGTCTCAGATGTTGGACCTGGTGAACTGCACTACATACCGGCACATGGTTGGAGACACACGGGTGGCAGCAGGTGAGCAGTGTGGCCTGGGTGCGCAGTGTTGGCACTCTCTCTCCCTGTCCTCTTCTTCTCGCTATCTCTCAATCCCCCACTCCGTCCATATATCTCTCTCGCCCCATCTCTGTCCATCTGTCTCTCTCTCCCACTCTCTGTCCGTCTCTCTCTCTCTCTCCCCCACGCTGTCTGTCTATCTCTTTCTCCCCTCTCTGTCCGTCTATCTCTCTCTCCCCTCTCTGTCCGTCTATCTCTCTCACCCCTCTCTGTCCGTCTATATCTCTCTCCCCCTCTCTGTCCGTATATCCCCCTTTCTCCCTCTCTTTCTCGCACTCCTTCGCTCTTTCTCTGTCCCTAGATGTGCGCAGGACACACTTTCTCCGACTTTGCAAATTCAATTTTCATCTCTTTTAAGAGTGAGGCCACCAATTCACTAATGTTGTCATTCATGAGAGTATCCTTATTTTGATCCATACCTTGCTCTCTGGTGGACTTACTATGTTGTGGGTGATCCTCAGATTGTGGGGATTCTTCTGTTGCGTCACCTACTATAATCTCTTCCTCCTCTCCGGAATCTTTTGACATAAGAACTTGATATTTATTTGGTGACTCCATCATTGTCTTCAGAGATGGCGAAGACATCCCTTGGAGCAAACCGGCTTCCCCAACTGGCTTCTCTTGGATTTTAAAAAAGGAGTGTAGCAAGGGGTTGACTTTTAAATTTGAGACCTTCTTCAGCTACTCCTTTTTTTGCTGTTTTTGCGACTACCGTAGAGACAACAGCTGCAATAGCTGCTTTGGTTTTCTGAACCCTCTGTTTTCTGCTACTGTATCTAGCTATACCGTTAGCGTGTGGTGTACCCAGTTCCTCTTTTTCTTGTTCCTGTAATTTGCCAGCTTTACCTGACAGTAACTTGATCCAACTTCTGAAAGACCTTTTTAGGGGCACTTGGAGTCCCCTCGTGGTCGAGGTCTGTAAGATTATGATTTCTGTTTTTGCCCACCAACTGCAGCGAGATTAACTTCGAAGTAGAAATAGTAGGACACCTTTTCTTACCTCGACCCTTCTTTATTCAATTCATACATGCAGCGGGTTTTACCAAATTATCGCATGTTATAGGCATACTAGGAAAACCAATTTGTTAGTCTGGTAAGTTTTGGTAATTATTGTTCAGCCTGTTTTCCAATGACCGCCCACGTGGTGAGAGAGACCTTAAAACCCCATACAGACACCCCGGTAGATAAGAAAGTTTATGATGGGAAGCCCCCTAAAGCATTTTCTAAATATAGCCCCATGTAAATGTTTAAAGGTGCAGGTGGCCTCTGCCCATTTGAGCACAGCCTGCGTTGGATTGATTCCCTCGATCCTGTTCACAATCCAGCTTCCAAGTAGAGCTGTCTTCTCTCAGCAGCAACACCCTGTAGTTACCTCCAGCCACCACTGAGCTCGCTAGCAGTCTCTGCCCTGTGTCGAATGTCGACTGGAGCCACCGCAGCTGCCCGGCAGGAGCTCCGACAAAGCACTCCTCAGCTGCGGACCTTGGAATTCCTCAACGTATCTCTGTAGTGCTGCAGCCGAATTCCCCGGATCAAATGACTGCGTCTGCCAGGTTAATAGAGACCCCTAATTTTGTGTCTAAATTACTTAATTTGAGCTGTTTTAACTAACTACTGCCAAACGATTGCGGAGCTCACGACCTGGTGTTCAGCCGGCCACCATCTTCTCCCCTTCTCATCATAATTTTTGTTGCAGGCTGTGACCTACGGATTGTCACGAGGGGTTCTGCCATGTGTCTTCATTTCTGCTCTGAGTTTGTTTTAATAAATTTTCATTTGTTGCTTCAAAGGTGAATGTGTGATGCTCATTTTTGTGTCGACACATGCATGTAACCAGATGTGATTGTGCGACATCAGGCGGATTATTTGGTACATGATTCTGTGTAGTTGATGTGGCATGTCTTTGTCCGGGGGATGCCCGGGGAGGGGGGTGCTGGGGGTGGTGGCGGTGGGTATTGTGGCCCTCTTGGGTGTCCGGGCTGCATGGTCAGTGGATCCATGTCATCTGTTGTTCATCAGGTGTGGCTCTGGGCTGGGCTCCTGTTTGTGGTGCAGGCTGTGGTCCGACTTTGCAGCAGGACAGAGCAGGTGTTAGTTTCCGGCTGTTAAAGTGCCTTATCGCATGTTTTGTGTTCTTATCGCCAATCAGGCTTGTCGTTGAGGATGTTGCAGAGTGGTATTGTCGCTGCTTTTTTCTGTGGAACGCCTACTCTGCATCTCATTTGTGATAGTTGCGGGGGTCATCTCTGGCGATGTTTTTTGCGACTACTATCACAGGTAAACTGGTGCTGTGGGCTGTTAGCATATATCAGATAACAGGAACCCCCTGGTTCTATAAGAACTTCTAGGGCAGGGTAAAACAGTAAGTGGATACTACATCTTGGCCCGGACAGACGTTATTGCTATTAGAGACAAACCCACGGAAATATTATCAAAATCTCCATTCTCTAATGGTCCTCTAGAATCAGCATCACTTACTTGAAGACCATTCCTGATGGACACCCTTTCTCAAAAAGAATCTGCCTAAAACAGCTTTACCTTATCGGAGAAATGCATTAGTCCATCAATACAAGATTAAATACAAGAACACCCACAAAGACGTCAATGAAGGACTTGAACTCATACAGAATCCTCTGAGACAGTATCCTACTTCATTTTCAGAACAACGACCGCCTCTAAAATTCCAGGGACAAGAAGAGTTCTAAATCCCCTATCACTCGCTGGCCCCTATAGACTCAGAAATCTGTGGCTCGATTACCCAGAAGAAGGCGCTGGTATAGCACTGAAAAGCACGTCGGAATTATGTCTATTCTCGCCACACCCTTGAAAATATGAATATATATAGGCGCTGTTTGAATAATGCACTTTTTAATGATGAATTTTCATATTGATTTAATGTATGTTGTATATCATGATTGAATACCTTATGTACTGCTTTTTGTGACACAAATATTTTTTATCTTGTTTTAAAGAAAAACTTATTTTTAAAACAATAAATCCAGAACTTCTCTATATAGTATTGTTTGTTTGACATTGTACTTGCTAGACCTTTGCATGACATATTTATGAATTGTTTAGACTGTCTAGGGAGATACCCACATGCTATGGGCTGTTAGCACCAGCTTGTCAATGAGGCGATACATTTATCATGACTTTGGCTGCGATAAAGGGCCGTTAACTCAGCGATAGCTCCATGAGAATATGCCCCTCAATAGCTTGCTTGATCTTTTGGAAGCTCTTCTCACAATTTTGTGACCAATGAAAAACACCTTCTTTTTCGTTCGTTCTGGTAACAGTGCACTGAGCAAAGTCTCATATGTATCTAGAACAGTAACTGACCATTCCAAGAAGTGATTGTAACATAGAAATGTTGTGTGGGAGATTTGCAGTATATAACGCTTGTACTTTAGCTGGATCAGGA
The DNA here is from genome assembly GCF_964263255.1 of Lissotriton vulgaris. NCBI lineage: Eukaryota > Metazoa > Chordata > Amphibia > Caudata > Salamandridae > Lissotriton > Lissotriton vulgaris. The sequence continues at coordinate 975,135,775 of NC_141696.1, read as the reverse complement.
TTCATACCCCCATAAGATAAGACATGGCCAAAGAATTTCAAGCTTTTCTTGTAGAACACATTAGTCAGCATTCAGGGTTTGCCTCCATCATTCAGCAAATGACATACTTCCATGAGAGCTTTGTCAGGCTCTATTTGTGTAGCTCCAAAAATCAATCTGTCATCAATATAGTTAGACAACTTCAGCCAGTGGCAACACCCTTGTTCAGAGATGCGATGACAGCGGCGCTGGTGGCTGCACGCATCTCTGTGGATGTGAGGCGCTTTTCTCGATGCAGTGCAATGCATCAGCTACATTGGTGACATCCTTTTTCAGAAATGCAACGGCAGCGGCTGCGACGGCGACACGCTTCTTCGGTGCGAGACGCTTCTCTTGATGCGATGAAATGCATCAGCTACAGTGGTGACATCCTTGTTCAAAAATGCGACGGCAGCGGCTGCGACGGCGACATGCTTCTTCTTCGGCGCGAGATGCTTCTCTTGATGCGGTGCAATGCGACAACTACAGCGGCGACACCCTTGTTCAGAGATGCGATGGCAACGGCTGCGACGACGACATGCTTCTTCCTCTTGAGTCGCGCTTCCTGCTCCTTGTGACACGCAGCCCCTCAGAAAGCCCCAAAACAGCAGCAAGCACTGCCCAAGGAACGCTAGGGAGCTAAGGGTTGAAGTCTGTTGCCCCTGAGACTTCAGCAGGAGGCAAGCTCGGTTCCAAGCCCTTGGAGATCCTTACAAGTTGATGAAAGTACACAAAGTCCCTCTCTCCTCTCTTTGGCAGTCAGGCAACCACTGCAGGCCAATTCCCCAAGCAGCACTTCAGCTTAGGGATAGTCTCTCCTCAGTTTCTTCTAGTTCCACTCCTCAGCAAAGGTTTCTTCTTGTTGTCCAAAAGTGATCTAATTTCTTGGGATCAGGGTCCCAATATTTATATCCCAAAATCCTTTGTCCTCTGAGGGTAGAGGGGCCTTTGCCCAGTCCATACCAGTTCTGGAGCACTCTGTTGACAAGACTCCTTCTTTCCTTTCACAGTGCAGGGCAGAAACATCAAACTCCCCACAGGAGGTGGAGCCAGCATTGTGGAGGGAAAGCACAGCCCTGGAGCACTTTGTTGACATGATTCCTCCTCTTCTTTCACAGTGCAGGGCAGAGACATCAGACGCCCCACAGGAGGTGGAGCCAGCATTGTGGAAGGCAGGCACAGCCCTATTCAGGTCCCAGGTGCAACTCCTCCCACCCATCTAGATGCAGATCCCTCTATTCACCACTGGGTTGACCCATTCTGTCTCCTCTAATCCCCCAGCCCTGTCACTCAAACTCCAGACAAGTAATACACAATCTAGCAGAGGCAGGCTTGGATAGTTAGACAAGAAAAGACCTACTTTATAAAAGTGGTATTTTCAAACACAGAATGTTAAAACCAACTTCACTAAATGATGTATTTTATCATTCTGAGTTCATGCATACTAAACTCGAATTTCTACTGTGTTCCCTGAGTCAATTAGGAATTATAAGATGTAATAAACTAATTGCCCATTCTGGCCTATGGTGAACAGGTAGCCTTGCAATTGTGAAAAATGAAAATGGCTATAATTCACTATTAGGACATGCCACACACACCAGGGCTTGTCCTACCTTTTACTTACAATGCACCCTGCCCTTGGGCCTACCATAGGGGTGTCTGATATGAAGGAAAGGGATGGTTAAGGGACTGGAAAGTGGGTGCGCATGCTCAGTCAACATGGCAGTACAAGACTGCACATAGGCTCTGCAATGGCAGACCTGAGACACATTTTACAAGGCTGCTTCTGTGGGTGGCACAACCAGTGCTGCAAGCCCTCTAGCAGCATTTGGATGTACAAGCCCTGGGCGCACTCAGTGCACTGCACTAGGGTCTGACAAGTAAACCAAATCAGCCAATCATGGAGTCACTAATCCATACATCAATTTACAATAGGGAGAGCATATGCCCTTTAGCACTGATCAGCAGTGGTAAAGTGCCCGGAGTCATAAAACAGCCATCAACAGGTCAGAAAAAATAGAGGAGGAAGGCAAAAAGTTCAGGGATGACCCTGCAAAAAGGGCCAAGTCCAACACAGCCCATGTGTATAGTCTAGTCTTTGACTTCGTATGTTGTGGTAAAAGAGATAATTCTTGATACTTCTCCTCAAGCATGATATTTATTGGTGCACCGCTATCTATTATGAATGGTATTGAACACCCGTTTATCTTTAGAGTGATCTTCAGACAATGTTTGTGGTGCTTTTCCTTGTCTACTTTTTTCCATCTTGGAATTTGCCTCACATTCGACCACTCACACATGTGCTTGCCTTTTTCGAAGTGAACATCGGCATTGCACAATTGTTGTCACTTTCACTGCAACTTATACAGAGGAACTCTTGGTCGATGATTTAGACAATGATCGACTTCGTTTGATGTCAATTTGCCTTAGTTGGTGTGAATTCTTGGACGGGTGGCAGCTCGTCGAACATCACCGAGGTAGAGTTTGTTCAGCCATTTTATCTCCGAACTGTGATACACTTATTTTTCTCTTCACCTTGCAGGTCATAATGAAATAGTTCGCTTTACCACACCTGAAGCATATCTGTCCAATTGAGGGAAATATACCTTCATGTGGAAATGACAGTTCACATTGGTAAGATTTTTTCTTTTTTTGTGGAGCCATCATTTGTGTGCCTCTGCCTTGTATCTTGGCTTACATTTCATGCTCACGACTGACACACTTTGCGCACCTCGGCCTCCATGTCAGTCTCTTGACAATCAGCATGCTCCTCAGTGTGGGCAGCCTTGAGGACTTGTTCTAAGCTCAGAGTTTCTTTCAGCATTCGTTGATAAAAGGCACCTGATAGACATCCATCGATTACTCTGAGGTGGGTAGCTTCCGCATCATCAAATCAATTGAATTTACAGTGTTTCACATGAACATCCAGTCTCTCAACAAAGTCAATGATGGTTTCACTTGGTTCCTGGCGCTCTTGACTTTCATAATCCACATTTGGAATTGGATTAAATTTGACTTTCAAGGCTGTTTTTATTTGATTGTACGTCACTTCACCTTCTAGTGATATCCTTTCCAAGGCTTCTTTCACTCCTGTAACAGCCATGTTCTTCAGATACTTTATAATCTTTTTATCATCTTTTAAATCTATTGTATCTATAAAATCTTCAAAAGTTTCTATCAATGCAATCCATCAATCGCCAATATAGTGTTTCTTGGCTGTATCAAACGCAAATGGCGGTTTTAAGAAAGCTGCAGCTATTTATATATTGGTGGATAGTAGTGGTCTCTTAGGCTCTTCTTGTGGAACTTTATCTGACAGAGCTTCCCTAGCGCCTCGTGATGGGATGGCTTCAGGGTCAGCCTTATGACTTGGATCTTGCCCTGGCTCTCCATCTGAGCTCTTTATCTTATGTCTGTCTAAGGAGTTGTTCTAGGCCCCTATACAGCAGCTGTGGTGGTGAGCTGCTGGGTCGGAGGACAGCGCCGCAAGCTCAACCCTCCGTCTGGGGCCATTACACAGCAGGTTGTTGCATGATGAGTCATTATTGGTTTTGGTAAGTAGATGAACCTTGTATGTTACTAGTCCATGAAAGCAGGTAACGTGATATTTGGTCTGCATTGTGCTTAAATGTTTGTTCATAAACACCTAGTTAATCTCTGTTTCATAAGCATATAAATTTCAGTTAGCCTTGTACTGAACTATGGCTGTGCACTGCTTTCGTCACATGGTTGCATTCGCATTTAGCGTTTTTACTCTGTATAGCGTATGGCATTAGTTTGCGTAATGGTGCAGTATACTTTTTATTTGCAGCTGTTTCATTCAGTTCCTGGCCACAACACGTAGACTTTCAATGTTGCTTTCCTAATCTTTAAGCATTTTATACAGGCTGGCGTTATACTGAGACTCCACTGGTGCCAGTGTTGATTCTGCTCTTCGACTGCGGTGCATGTGGCGTGCATGAGCAATTTGCTGGACCACGGCAAACTCTCTGGAAGAATGCTTTCAGTGTATGGTCTTTGTAACCCCTATCTCATTGCCAGTTCTAGCGTGCTGCAGGCCCAGGGACACGCCAAAAACCCATGCCACATATGGAGAGTAATTTTACACGTCTTTATTGCACTGCCTGTAAGTCAGAACTCAATAATCTAATCCTGCCTTCAGCTCATCTCTCTAATGATTATGTCACAAGCCTTCGGTGTACAGTGGGAACTAAAAGAGTTCCAGCGTTCTTTTATTTACACTAGAGTGTCCTGTAGGGTGGTGTGTTGCTAATCATTTAATCCAAAATGCTTCCCTTTGAAGGAGACTTTTTGATATGATGTCAACTATTTTCATGTAAGGAACAGCTTCCAAAAGATGATCTCTGAGGTGAATAATGTTAAGTTTCCTTCATTTTGTGTTTTGTGGTCTTATATTACACTTATGTTTATTTAGCCTAATCTTGACATGACTCTAAAATGTCCCTACATATCCTTTGTCACTAGAATATTTCTGTAGGTTAACATAAAATATGATGTTTACATTAATTGCATGTTACTATAGTGATTTTATGACTTCAGCCTAGTCAGTACAAAATGATGTTATCTGAAAACATACACTCTGATCATAGGTGTGGGTCTTGTTATATAAAATGCAGCCCACATATGAGAATAGGCTTCAATGCCACTTGCACATTTTGCGCACAAAGGGGGAGATTTACTAACATTTTGCATCGTGTGCGTCACAAAAGTGAAGCAAAATGGCGCAAAATCTTTTTTTCCTAATTTACTTTACAGCGCTAAACTTGTTTAGCACTGGAATTAACGTAAAAGTAATAAAGCAGCAACTAACACTGGGGGTGTGCCAAGTGTGGTGCATGGGCGTTCCCATGCAGCCACCCCAGGTTTCTCACGCTACACCCAATTTACTAAGTACAGTAGATTGGGTTTAGCGCGAGAAAACTGCGCCCTTTTAAACTAGATGGAAGGAAGGAGAAATGCTTTAATTTCTCCTTTCTTGTCTGACTTTCCATACCTGTTGCACTGTGCAGCACGCATCCAAAGTGGGAAAAGTTGTCATCGTGTCTAGGCATAGTATTTCGAACAGAAAATGTACCCTTCCTGTACAAAACCTATGCTAGACTCACAAACACACCCTAGCGCTTTGGCGCTAAGGTGGTGCATGGTGCACGGCAGATGCAATCAGCGCTGGTGCAGGAGAAAGGAGAGAGCAATATCTTTGAAAATATGGCGCTCTCCTGCTCCTTCCCTGTCGCAGCACACAGCGCAGCCTCACGGGAGGCTATGCTGCATTGCATGGAGAGTTGGTAAACCTCCCCTAAAGTTGGTATGGCTTTACTAGAGAGCTAAATAAACCAAATGGTTGTAACTAATTTCACAGTACATATTTAGGGGGTAAACACATATGCTGTGGTGTTGAATGCCAGCATCATAGTGCACAGAGTCCTAATACTTGTAAATATAAGTCCATAATAATGTAAAATATTTAGGAAACCCACAAAGAAACAAAGACATTTGCTGCATGAATATGCCGACTTCAGGTGTTGTTTTTGCAAAATCTTCTGTATACGGACACTAGATATCAAAATGGTGAGGGCATATTGCCTACATTTGCTTAGACAATCGATCACCTACAGTGAATGAGAGAATAAAATCTACTCCTAAGTAATTGGTGAGTGATATTTGGTCAGATGTATTGAAATCCCCTATTAGGGTTTGGGGCGTGCTTCTTCCTGCCTGATTAACTAATTGATGTAAATTATACTGGCCGTAGTGGCCACTTAATATTTCAGGAGAGCCATTCTTTCCAAGAATGATGACAAGCCGACACCACACTGACCAGCATACATAATATTGTAACAAACCACTTAGACCTATTGGCATTTGCTATTTGTGTTGTCTGTGGGTACAGGGGTTCTCCTGCAAGTAAATGGTATCACCTTTAGATCTTTCAAATAAAAACAGACTATTGAACTGCCATTTTTTCTTCCTTTTTTCCAAAATAAAATATTTTCTCAACAAATTATTTCACTCCTATTTCCTATACTTTTCTCTAGTTTTAACCCAGGACCTCTATGGTTCAGCTCTACCCTTCCAAGTGGCAGTCTGCACTGCCTTGGGTTCAAATTAATTCCCTCACCCCACCACACACTTTGGGGGTCATTTATATTCTGGTGGCTAGCCTGACAGCCCTTTTGGTCCACTTAGGCTATGGGCTCTACTTACCTGGCACACAACAACATGCCACATTTAGAGATACCCACCAAGCAGTTGGGAATCTATGAGCCTTCAACCGAGCAGCCGGAAAACATGTTATCTTTGCCATGAAGGGGCCATGTTTGATGAGTCTGATCTGCAATATCTGCAATTTCTTTTTCTGTGAACAAACTTCCAAAATGGGAATTTCATTTATGAAAACAAAACAAAACAAATGGCTCTACTGTGCAGAGAATGTTTTGCCTGTGTGTAGGGGCCATTGCCCATTTTCCCTTCTAGAATGGGGAAAACAAGTAATAGCCACTTCGCTCTAAATATAGCAGAAGGGCCATCACCATGGCTGTCTGCTATCTGTCACATGCAGAGGGAAACTTCTCCACCCCTACCAAAGCACACCGGGGGTCCATTTACTTGGAGATCAAAAGGAGAGGGACACGGAAAACAAAACAATGTCAAGAAAGCTGAAGGGTCATTTTTCTCCATCTAAATTGACAGACAATATTAGCCCTCTCGGCCCCCCCTCCTGAGTCATCTACCCCCCATGACCTTGCTGACTTCAATAAAATCTACTTCCTCTCCACATCATCTGTGAACCCCCCTATCTCATTCATCTATCCCAGTGATACTGGGAGTTAGTAGGATCCCGTCTTCCCCAGTTTTACCCAGACCCCGTCAGCAACTCACTTCCATCCACTCCTATTCCTCCAACAAACCTAGTGACCCTAAACCACTCAACTGCATGCTGGTTAATTGCCAGTCGGCCTCATGTCACATAACAGAAATTGCTGAAACCATCCTCAACGAAAGTATTGACATCGCCTTTTTGGCTGAAACCTGGCTAAACTCCCACTCCTCATCAATCCTCAACATACTTTCTTACCCGGGCTACTCCATCCTCAGAAAAGACAGGCTTGAAAAAATTAGAGGAGGCCTTGCTATAATTTATGAAAAAGAACTTAAACTTTCACCTGTCCACCACCATGACCATTACCACCTGCCCACCATCAATACATAGGTGCTGAACTTGCAGTACAGGGTTCCCCCCCTATCTGCCTACATAATATCTACCACCCCCTTGGCGACCCTCTCTCCTTTGCCGAGGAATTGTCCTACCTTCTTACTCAATGTTCGCTCTCCAAATCTAGAAACCTCTTCCTAGGGGATTTTAACCTCCATTGGAACAAGCCCGACGACTCTGCAGTTAACCTCATCAATGACTTACTTGACATCAGTGACTTGACACAACTCTGCACCTCTCCAACTCACTCCAGAAGGTGCTACCCTTGATGCTATTATTACTAGCAAGGAACTGGCTTCTCTTTCCCATATTATCCCCATTGACTAGTCTGATCATCACCTCATCCTCTTCACGATTAACAGCTCTATACCCCCTCCTCTCTCTAACACCAACATACAAAATAAGCTAACCCGAAATCTTCACCTTATTCCTTTTGGCGAGCTGGAGTCTTCAATCAAAGCTCGCCTACAGCTTTCCCTCTCTACCAAAGTACCACTGGTGTTACTGAACATTACAATAATTCTATCCTTGAAGTCCTTGATCAAATTGCCCATGCCAAATTAGAAGTCCAAAAAACTATTCTCTCCAAAACTTGGTTCAATACTGACCTTAACAAAGAGAGACAAGCTCTCAGACAGACCGAACGCATTTGGAGGCAGCAACCTTCCACCTCGAATCTTGTCCTCCTCGGAGCTGCAAGGGCCAGCTACAAAAAACACAACTTCAACGAAAAAGCTTCCTTCTTTTTAACATTTTCAAAAACCAAACTACCTCAGCCCCCCCTTAATTACTAGCTACGGTTGAGAGGTACGAAGAAAATGCTAGCTTCTTTTCTGATAAAGTCACCAAGATTGACCAATCCTTCACCGTAACTCCCCCTCCAAATAGTCAACCCCCCTCCTTAACATTCCGCCTGAGCCGTCTTCCACTCCTATCCCCCCTTGATTCCTCCCAACTACCCCTCTCTTTCACCCACTACGAACCTTACCTTACTGCCCCCCAGCCAAAAAATAATGTTTCCTGGAACAATTTTTGTCCAGTGTCAGAAAGTGATGTCATCATCACCTAGATTAAACCATCCTCACATACTAGAGATCCACTTTCAGCCTTACTCCCCATATAAAAAACTCGGCTGAAGAAGCTCTCTTCATACTACACAACCTTAATAAAATTAAACCCTTCATCCCAGCAGATGACTTTAAATCAGTTGTACAATCATTAGTCCTGTCTAGAATTGATTACGGTAACGCCACTCTTGCTGGTACCCCTAAAGTCCACCAAGCCTCTATCAAATCCGTTCTTAACCTCACAGCCAGGCTTCATACTGACTGTAAGCACTACGATCACATCTCCCCTGTTCTCAAAAACCTTAAATGGCTTCCGATCGAAGGAAGATCTACCTACAAGATCGCCTGCATCACACACAAAGCCCTTCATCAAAATACCCCCTCTTACCTCACAGACAAACTTCAAAAAGCTGGGTGCTCTAGAACAATGAGGAGCACTAACGCTCTTGTCCTTGTCCCTCCTCTGCAAAAAAAGAAATCAACTCAGACTCGCTCATTCTCTGGTAATGAGCCTTCCATCTGGAATACCCTACCCAAAAATCTACTTTGGAACCCCTCCTACCCCTGCTTTAAAAAAGACCTCAAGCTACTCCTTCTAAACAAATAATGGGGTTCTTAATTTAATTTACTGTCTCTGGCCGCAAACTGCCCCCATGCTCACTGTTTATATTGGCCCCCCTTTACTTCTAATTTCACCTCCTCCCTCCTCTCTACAAATATGCCTCACTCTCTCACCCTTCCATCTACTGACACACTATATAATTCTTCACTGTCTTCTTGATCTACTATCTTTGATTTGATACCGGATTATGATCTCCTGAACTTCCAACTTTATTAAAGTTCATATTGCTTTCCCTTATTTTACTCTGTGTTACTAAATCCTGTAAAGCGCTCTGATACTCTTGGGTCCAGCTAGCGAATCTGAAGGCAGCATTTATCAATCAATCAATCAATCAAGGACATTTATAGAGCGCACTACCTACCCGTAGGGTCTCGAGGCGCTTGGGGGGGGAGGGTGCCGCTACTGCTCGAACAGCCAGGTCTTGAGCTTCTTCCTGAAGGAGAGGTGGTCTTGGGTCAGGCGCAGGTCGGCCGGGAGGGAGTTCCAGGTCTTGGCGGCCAGGTAGGAGAAGGACCTTCCTCCTGTGGTGGCTCTGCGGATGCGTGGGACGGCGGCGAGGGCGTGGCTGGCAGATCGGAGGTGGCGTTTGGGAGCGTAGAAGTTGATGCGGTTGTTGAGGTAGCTCGGGCCTTGATCATGGAGAGCTTTGTGTGCGTGGGTAAGGAGGCGGAAGGTGATTCTCTTGTTGACCGGGAGCCAGTGTAGGTCTCTTAGGTGTCCGGAGATGTGGCTGTGTCGTGGGATGTCGAGGATGAGTCTGGCTGAGGCGTTCTGGATGCGCTGGAGTCTCTTCTGGTTCTTGGCGGTGGTTCCGGCGTAGAGTGCGTTGCCGTAGTCCAGTCGGCTGGTGACGAGGGCCTGGGTGACGGTCTTCCTGGTCTCTGTGGGGATCCACCAGAAGATCTTCCGCAGCATGCGCAGGATGTTGAAGCACGACGAGGAGACGGCGTTGACTTGCCTGGTCATGGAGAAGGAGGAGTCCAGGATGAAGCCCAGGTTGCGTGCGTGGTCTGTCGGTTTGGGTGCGGTGCCCAGGGCGGGGGGCCACCAGGAGTCGTCCCAGGCGGAGGGCGAGGAGCCCAGGATGAGGACCTCCGTCTTATCTGATGAAAGACAATGACACAAGCCAATTAAAAATATGGGTCGAAAGTGGGTGCGGCTGCTCTCTCATACTCTATTGAAGCAGTCTCGCAGAGCGAGCAGCGCATGCACGCTGCCGCTAGGCTCGACCTAAAAAGGATTGAAATAATGACCATGCAACAAATACTTGGCTTGTCAGTGGTGGCATTGCAAGTGGTAATCAGCTAAGATCATGGTTTCAGAGTTCTTCACCATTACTTCCCTTATTACCTCATACCTGGGCCTTTATCCATTCAATGCTGCTTACTCTTCAAAGAGGCTTGCCCTGCCCTGAGTGAAATGGGATGGCAACCACCAAGCATGAGTTAGAGTTACTGTCTGCTTCATGGCACAGTAGAGTATGAGTAGCATGCAATCTAGTACAGGTTACTAGGGGGTTATCTGGAAAAAGAGTACATTGACATAAATTATTCATTAATGTCAATCAAGATAAGCCGAGGGTAGCATTGGCTAGCCCTGAGTTGCCCTCTGGTGCTCTAAGCACAACCCTTGCTACCCCCAGTGTAAGGGAAAGCAGTAATAGGAAAGGACATTAATTAAGATCAACCTTAATTACGTTGTTTAGTCCCATTGTCTGTTTGCTCAGAGGTTAAGGGCATTACAAGGATGTTTAACCCCATCATGTAATGGGGGTTACATGGCTAACTCCCATTACAAACACAGGAGCTCCATTTTTTTGAGGAGCCCTATGACTGTGCTGACGAACATTCAGGTGAGCGAATACCAGGGCTGCATAGTGTTTTCTTTCCACCTTGCGCCTCCTTCTTCTACCTCCCTACATTTCCATTCTGTTTATCGCACTCTTGCTTTTTCTTTTCAACATTGCTATCTCCATACGTCACTGTTTTCCTGTCGGTCCCTTCGTCCTTCTTCTTCCGTTTGAAGCTTTTCTCTCTGATGCCGGTAAAAAAAAAATCCGGGTCATATAAAATGAGTGTTGGCGCTCACCACCTGCAACCACCATCACAAATTAAGCATTGCGCCAATTTGGTAAATTAACGCCCATGGGACATTTCTAGTTACAAAATTACCACAATTATTTAATTGCACTTCAACAGTATTTTAATTACAGTGACTCGTGAAGGGAGGCTCGCGGCCGCACTGTCAGTCCGCGGCCGACAAGCAAGATCGACAAACAGACACAGGACCGGGTTTCTGCTGGCAAACAAAAATACAGAGATTCAATTGGAGTTGGTGCCAGACGGAAAGCTTGCTTTCCCAGAGCGCTAAGCCTTGCAGATTCACCTTTCTGGCCACCTTCTTCCCGGCTTCCATATCTCCTCATAAAATATTTACTGCTCCTCTGAATGACCACTCTGATTATCCGTGGCATCTTTTTCAGCCTCGCTGGTGACGTCATGGAAATGCTAGAGCCATTATGCTAAATTGGGGCTTCCATGGACCCTGACCTCTGGGCATAAGCTGCAGCAGACAGCATGACATTTTTTTCTACATTACATTTCTCCCCCCTTCAGAGATGCAACACAGGATCTCCCCCTGTCCTAGCTGCGCAATCAGCACTCATACATATTTAAAGAAGGCTAAAGCCAGCCCTAAAAAACAGCTTCTTTTTTTTTTTACAAAAAGCGTCACCAGTGAACTTGGAAAAATATTTACTTAAAGTCCCATATATATATTTTTTTTTACCCATTTTTGAGTAGCTGTATTGCGTAACTACAAGACCCAGTGCAGTGCCAATAAGCCTCCCTTTCTTTTCCTTAGCTATTATGGAAGTGATTAGCGACTTGAAGCCATTCTAATTATCTTTAATGTAGTGTTTCAAATTGGTCACATATAATACAATTACACATCATAATTAGATTAATTTATATTGATTTAAGCAGTTGCAGGTTCTTTAATGCCAGTAGTTTAGTCAATTACATCAGTTTGTACATGGCAATCGTGAGTGTGTTTCAGAGGGGGCGCTTTTGACTTGAATTGCACATCACATTAAAGCTCATTGGTGTAATTGTGTTCTGGGGTGAAAGGCATATTTAAGAAGAATGTGCTGTTAGGTTGTACCTTCAACATGTTAAGGCGTGGCAAAGGGGTCAATTGCCCAAGGCCTTTAAAGGGGCTCCATGGGAAAGTGAACGTTCTCTCTATTTGACCCCTGTCTATTCTATTTCTCTATCTAAAGCTCTCCCCCCCCCCACCTACCTCTATCTCCTATTCTGTCCATCTACCCATTACCACGGGCAAGACGTATTTCAACAGTTTTTTGTCCCTGTTAAAGTTTAATATACAGCATACTATTGTTTGGCATCATGCAGGTTTCAATTAAAATAAAATGGGTAATACAATTTAAATGTATTCTATACATGGGCCCCAAAATATGTCTTACACAGGGCCCCCCAAAATCATTAGGATGACACTGTACAGGGCCTGATGTATAAAATGTATTTTTCCCTTATAATAACTTGGCAGTGCAAAGTAATCTTTGCAAGAGGGGAAAAAGTGTCATTTCACAAAAGAATCTATGAGTGTGTGTGAAGTAGTACACATGCAGTAGTACTTCGTGAATTAGTATACATGAAGGACTGGTTAATGTACTCATAAATACTTGTATGATTTGGTCCCAAATGGGTCAGGGTACACTGCGTGTCTCAAATGTAGCTGTAGCTAGCAGTGCACACACTAGAGCCATTGCAAATTGCAAGGAAATTGACGGGGAGCATTACCCCCCTCCCATTACAATTGGTAAGAAAATGTATCAATGTACTCCTGTTTATCAGTTTTAAAGCATTAAAAAGTTACAGACTTCCCTTGTGACTGAATAACTGTGAGAAACTGGGTGTTTGTTGCACTACCTCTCCTCTCTTTTATTGCCTGGCTTTTGATGCAACTTTGACTGAGGTGTACTGGGTCCCTGCTACCCAGGTTCCCAGTATCGGTGTTCTTTCCCTAAAACTGTACCACATGCACAATTGGCACAACTTCAGCCGCCTCTATAAGTCCCTAGTAAATAGTACACCTGATGCCTAGGGCATGGGTTCTGAAGAGGGTTCTCTGGGGCTGCAGCACTGGTTGTGCCGCCCCAGGGCCCCTCACCATAGCTATGCACTCTGCCATTGCAGGCTTCATATCTTGGTGTTGGAGAATCCGAAGAGTCAACATGGCACACTGTGTGCCATGCCTGCCATGCACTGCATAAGATATACGTAAGTCACCCCAACTGCAGGCTTTTAGCACTAAGGCAGGGTGCACTATATCTTATGTGTGAGCATATCTGCATGAGCAGCTATGCCCCTAAAATGTCCAGTGACATTGTAAGGCACAAGGGGAAGCTATAAAGATACTTGTCAACAAATGTTTCCTAGCTCCATGATGGCGTCACCGATTTCTAATATGTTTGGTACCAAACATTTCGATTTCATAAATCCTCGCTCATGCTAGTGTTAGATTTAGTAATAACTTCACACAGCAGATCATTTTACTGTGTGAAAGGGAATGCTGAGGTAGACGCCTGTTGTCCATTCTCAAGGGTTTGCAACATGAAATCTCTTTACGCCAGGGCTTGTGAAAGGCCCCATTGCCCAGTGCCAGACTGTGCAAAGACTTGTCAGGGGTGCATCGTAGATACTTCTCAAATGCAATGCTGGTATGCAGGATAACTATCAATACATCTGTTCACAGATTACATAGTGTACACACATGCCAGTATAATTGGCAGCAACATTTGCACCTCTAGGCAAGTGCAAATGGTTGACTAGTGCAACAAGTATTGGTAAAGCCAGTAGATCTCCTCTTTGTGACCTATTGGCTTTGCTTATTGTTTTTAGCCATACTGTACACCATCTGCATTGCTGTGTAGAGGGGCTCAAGTAAAGAAAAGCCTTTGACACAGCCACCTGCGTCTTATTGTAGGCACACGCACCACACATGCACATGCTTACAAAATGGTGCAAGTGTTTTTTTCCTATTAGTTACCAAGTCATGTTAGATCAGTAATGAAAAAGAAAAGAAAATGCGTAAAATTGTTTTTTTTAAAGTCGGATGGTGGGCGGAAGGCTGAAGCAATACTGGAAGGGATGCAAAAGCAATGGGGGAGGGCCGGAGTGGACGTGAAATCAAAGTAGGAGAGGGGGACTGACAGAAAAACAGGCTAAGGGAACCTAACACTGAGAGCATGGATTGGTGTAAGCACTGGGGAGGAGCCGGGACAATAGAGAGCAACAAGGAGTTCAGGAGGAGATTATGTGATAGAGAAGGCTTGAAAACACGTCTTTAATGAAGTGCTTCACACCAAAGAAAAAGTAGTGTTTGAAAAGCAAGCAGAGGAAGCAGAGTTGCAAGATAATTGTAAAGAGACAATGCTCCTTGGGAGGGACAAACACAAGAGTTACAAGCAGGGACATAATTAAGAAGCAGGCAAATCAGTGTAACTATAAAAGTCAACCAATTATAGGCAATAGGCAGGTTCCAATCCCCTCTTTTTGTAGGTAAGGCACAATATGCCTCACAACAGAGATAGCAAGCATTGTCTGGTAGGCTCAACATAAAAAGGACTTTTGCACTTGCTGGCCAATCCATATTTTGATGCAAATTTGCACAAATTCTAATGAAATGCACACTATCCGTACAGGCTTTTGGAAATGTTACACATTTGCAAGGACAAATAGGTTTCAGAATGGTGAAATATTAACATAAGGTTTGGAGATCAGCTCTATAACAAAAACAAAAAACAAATGAATCAACCAAAATAAAACTAAGCCATAATAAAATTCTAAAAGTAAAACTTTTATTTACAACTAGCCATGCCATGTTGGATATAGGGTTAAGAAGGAGGGGTCCCAGTGGGAAAGGCGTTTTAGTAAAAACAATTTAAATATACTCAATGAAACGAAAAATGCAGCTATAATGTTTAATTCACATTATAGGGGAAAGTAATCAATAACACAAATTACAGTTGTAACAGTGCCCCTGGGGGTAAGGGGGACGTGCAGTCGTGAGGGTGGTGTAGGAAGGGATAGTGACAATAAAAACGCGTATTATTCACACATATATATGAATTCAAATGTCAAAAAAGGACAGTAGCAAGAACATAAATCAACTCAAAGTTCAAAATACACATGCCCCATTGTCCATACAATGGAAGAATATGGGTAGACGGGGGCTGTGTGTTGAGGTGAGGAAGTCGACGTTTCGACCCAGGTAAAGCAGGAATTAGTAAGGTCCTTGCAAGTGGGTCTTCATCAGGACGAAATGGGGGTAGGGGGGCGGACAACCTGATTATATCAGTGTTGGTTAGTGCTCATTTCAAAAATTAAGGAGTTTTCAATCTTGAAAAGTAAAGTCCAATATCCCAAAGGGGTATGGCGAAGCGATCTGGGTGCTGGACTGGGGGGGACCACTCGATTATTTGGTAAGATGTGTCTCGTCCCCAGTGCAGGAAAGGAATAACGTCCGTTTTAATCGGGATCCGTATCCGGTTTACTGCGGCTCAGTATAGATTAGGCGTCTCTCTCGGCTTCCTCTACCCATATTCGTCCATTGTATGTATCGTTTCATTGAGTATATTTAAATTGTTTTTACTAAAACGCCTTTCCCACTGGGACCCCTCCTTCCTAACGCTATACACCCAGGTCCCAGTGACTACATTGGGTTAACCCTCTCCTTTGGTACCATGTTGGATATAGGATCACATATATGCATGTATATTAAAGAAAGTTGGGTCCATCTGCCCACAGCCCCGATAATGTGAATTCTGACCTGCATATTAAGTATAATAAGGTGGCCTTTTTCATCAAGATGGAGAACATCCCTTGACTTGTTTCTGTCTAGAAGTAAGCCGTTTTACTGGTGTTCGCTGCTAAGGCAGAGGTAGTGTAAAGCAGTATTGGAGGATCTATAATGTGAAAAGGCAACCAGAAGTGATTTGACCGTTGGATTCTATTTTTGCAAATGTTATGTTATATTATAGGAGCTTCTAAAGCACACGTACAACACAAGGTTTCTTAGCGCTAAAATACAGAGAAGAATCTTGATCAGAAAATTCCAGTGAGCAATTGCACTAACATTGTGCTTACCGAAATAACTAGGTCTTTAGCACCTGTCTGAACTTCAAATACTCCAAAGACAGCCAGATTGTGAGAGGAACGGAGTTCCAAATCCGGAGAGCTAACAGAGAAAAACGAATGCCACCTATCCTTTTCTTTTTATATTTGGGATGGCCCTATATACGGAAGACACCCATCCTACTGCAACCGACACTCAGTTATTCTTTGATGGCCTCCCTTCTCCCTGCCCTATTCGGGACGCCATGGTCCTCCTGGAAAAAGATATAACTCTTCAGGAAATTTCAGATGCAATTCAATCTTTAAAAAGAGTTAAGGCTCCTGGCCCTGACGGTTTTTTGCTATTGAACTTATATCCACCTTTTCATCTATTTTTGCTCCACATTTACTTGAGCTTTTTAACTCCTTTTTACTCCATTATAAACCTGAAGGCTTTTTTATTGATGCATAAAGGCCAAATGTAGGAGAATCTAACAAATATGGAGATCTGACTATAGTAAGGAACATAAATTGGCATATAATTTAGCCTTAGAACAATACAAGGAGGCCATTATAAAAGGCAAAACAGCCTATTTTACAGCTAAAATTGAAGCGGCTAACAACTCCTCTAGGAACTTTTCAAATCCATCCAAGTGTTATTTAAACCACAGCAAGTCAATCAGTTTAGGCCGGATCATGCCTTCTGCAATAAGTTGGCTAATTTCATTCAGACTAAGGTGCAATTGATCTACAGCGACCTCCTTAACACAGCTCATGTCACTGACAATTGTAATAGTCTGCTACTGGAGGAGAAGGCATCTCAGTGCCAACTAACGTGTTTCCGGTCTCTTACTCAAGAGGAAGTGAATAATATCCTCCTATCAACTAAATATGGATCACCTAATGATCCTTGTCCACCGGCCATTATGCACGTGGTCTCTGGGGAGATTTGTTTACATCTAACCCCCCTTTTAAACAAAGTTGTAGAGTCAAGGATTTATCCTTGTGCCTAGAAAAAAGCGTGCATCAGGCCATCCTTAAAAAGACTGCCCTGGATCCTACCGAGGTAAAAAATTATCAACCTATTTCATGCCTGCCAATAGCAGCCAAAATCCTTGAAAAATCAGTCCACAGTGAGTTAACTCAATATCTAGGCTCCAATAATCTGCTTGACTCAAGTCAGCATGGTTTTCGGTCATGTCATTCTACAGAGACTGCTCTGATTATGGTGACCAAGAAGATTCGCAGACAGGTGGATGGGGGCAGAGCTGTCCTTATCCTCTTAGACCCAGTCCAATGGCGAGCTCATATATCAGTGACTCAAGGGGGGTCAACTAAGTCCTACTCCCCACTACTCTCTTATCCACCTTATAATGAGGTAATGCACTGTGCTCTGCCCTGTTTAAAATATCTGTTCTCCAAGCCAACACAACAGAACGAAGCACTCAGAGTGACCCAGATCGTAGTGGTTCACAATAGTCCACACCACACATTGGACCTTACTCTGAATAGAGGAAAAAATGTGCGAGAAGCAAGTGACCCCTCACGGAAACACCACCAAACGGGGTAACTGGTATGCAATTTCCAGACAGGCCCCTGTCTCATCATCTGTGGTCACCCGCTTCTCGAAGGAAAATAAGATGAAAGGAAAGAAGAAGTGTCCAAAACAAACAACATATAAAGTGCTAAAGTGAAGTGCAGAGAAATCTGCTAGTGACAAACACACACAAAAATAAAGATAGAGTGCCTAAAACCACACACAGTCCACCAATCCCTTAGCCACTTTTATTCGTAGGGTGGTGATCGCGTGCTGTTGATTATTAAAAAGGCTGGTAGCTAGTCATGCGTACCATTACCTACAGTGCCGACATATTTCACTGCTGTATTGCGTAGAGCAGTTTCATCAGGGCTGCACTCAAGTGCTGCCACTTCACTCTTTTTGGACACTCAGTTCTGTAACGTGCTGTCAAGGGAGAACAGGTACGTAATTAAAAACATGTAGACTCAAGGATGGCCAAAGGCATACTCTGAAGGGATACACAGAGTGGTAATGTGAGGAATATTTACCCGGGAGCAGCAAAGCTTTGTATACCAGCCACTCCGGTATCAACCAGGGCCCCTAGGTACTTATGACGTAAGTGTGCCCCTTGGTTTTTGATAAAAATATTTTATCTGCAGATGGAGGAAACATATAAGCAATTGTAATATGCATTGTGCTGCTGATTTTCAACGTGCCCCGTCGCACCTCATATACAATACACCGGTGCTCCAAGTGAAGCACAAACTGACATAAACAATCAGCGCTGACCCCATAAATCAATATCTAGGGTTGCTGCCCCCTAGGACAGGTAAACCATTTCAGCGCTAGTTGTAAATACCGCTGTGCAGCGCACCTAACACATTGACCCCACACAGATCCTAGACAGTGTAGCCAAAGTGGTCAACCGTCCCTAGTCTCGATCGTGCCAAACTCTGCTCCGAGGATGTAAAACTGCATGGAGCCACCGGACTCAAACATATTATATTTAGCCCAACATTAGAAGTCAGCATTATACTTCCCTGGCGCGTGGTTAAGGAACACCGTCTCACCGTGACAGGCTCGGAAGACGCCTTTCCTCAGCTGTGCCGGTAGCCTGGTCCCGGAGCTGTGTAAATCGGAGCGCCGGCGGGGCCACGCCCATAGCGTAACACCACGTGATCGCGCCTCCGTGCGTGGCGGCCATCTTAGCCTAGTCAAAGGACTAGACCTTTAAGTCGAACTATGGGAGTATTCAATGACTTGACCTCACATGGGGAACCCGGTGCTATACCACTGCAACACTGCCATAACAAGGGTCCTAAATAATGGAAAAAGGTTCGGGAGACAGGGCCATGATACTAATAGTTGCCTGCAATCCACCTTATAGGCATTATGAAAATAGTGTAATGAGATCCCAGGTTACTCTAGTGTGACACATAGGAAGGGGATGCTGTGCCATGTAGGGACCCGTACCACAGGGGGCATCTACTGTTGCCTCTATAGAGTCCGGACAATGGGCCCAGCTAGGGCAAAGGCAAACACTCCCTCACATAGCATGGGAGTTAGTAGACTCATGTGGAACCCAGGAGCTGGTCCATGGAATTAGAGGGGTTCCTTTTCAAGCTAAGACAGATGAAATGGAATTTTATTTCTGGGTAAGACCATGATTCACAATTGAATCCTGTTCCATTCTATGATTTCGTTGAGCCCAACTCTATCCGTTTTCTCATTATAGATCCAGCGTGATTCTTTGGCTAACAAGATCTCATCAATATTCTGGGGGGAGCCTATGATCTTCTCGAGCACTGTCCACTGGAAGGTGTGTTTTTCAGTAGAGCAGTGCTGGACAAGCTTAGTTGTCAATTTGCCCGCCCTGATTGTGCTCAGATGTTCCTGTATATGCACTTTGATCTTGCGCGAAGTCAGACCTATGTACTGTAACCCACACTGGCACGTTAACCTGTATACAACTTGTGTGGAGTTACAGTTACTAAACTGATTTTGAAACCATTCCTTCCCTGATGTGAGACTCACACTTTTGCTCTTCTTAGTGAGTGGACATACCGAGCATGTCCCACATGGAAAATGGCCTTTGGGTACGGTGGAATTGTGATCGATTAGTGCCTGGGGGGCCTTCGAATGTACAAGTTTATCCTTCAAATTAGTCGCCCTCTTGAATGCAAATCTCGGTGGTGGCATACGAAACTCGCTGTTAGACAGAATGGACCAGTGCTTGCGGATGGACTGACGGATTTTGGTGGCCATAGGATCATACGTCATGACCACAGGTATGCAGTCATCC
Source organism: Lissotriton vulgaris (assembly GCF_964263255.1). NCBI lineage: Eukaryota > Metazoa > Chordata > Amphibia > Caudata > Salamandridae > Lissotriton > Lissotriton vulgaris. The sequence goes on along the minus strand of NC_141696.1, from coordinate 975,115,877 downwards.
CTCTTCTTGGCTACCTTTTCTAAAAGAGCACTCCTAGGTGTGTTCAGCGCTCTCTTTTTAGCTTGTTTTACTATCTTCATAGGGTAGTTCCTATTAGTCAACTTAGATGTCAGTCCTTCAGATTGTTCTAGGAAAGTACTGGTGTTGGAACAGTTGCGTCTATATCTCAGGAACTGCCCTACGGGCAAGTTGTCCCTCAAGGCTCTAGGATGAAAGGAATCGTAGGAGAGCAAGGAATTCCTATCTGTGGGCTTTTGATGTACACAGGTGTTAATGGTGCCCATGCTGTATTCAATGTCGAGGTCAAGGTACACTGCCTTGTGTCTGTCATATGTCCAAGTGAACCTGAGGTTCTCATCTTGTGCATTCAGCCAGTTAAGGAATTCCAACAGGAGTTCCTCCGTTCCTGACCAGATGCATAGCACGTCATCTATATATCTCTTCCAGAGCCGGATCTGGCTCTGGAAGGGGTTGTTGTTATGATAGATGACGTGCTCCACGAACTGTCCAACATAGATACAAGCTATGCTGGGTGCCATTGTAGCCCCCATAGATGTACCAGACACCTGGAGATAAAGCTGGTCTTTATAGCAAAAATAGTTCTTAGTAAGGGCTAACTCAATACACTGCAGTACGAATGTCTAAGTTGTGTCATAGAACCATTCCTGGTCGCCCAGGGCGCGTGCCGCTGCCACCAGCGCCGCGTCCTGGGGGATGCAGGTGTACAAAGATTCGATGTCAATGGTGAGAAAGAACTCATTTGCAGGGTCATACTGGATGTCTTCAAGTACATTTAAGATGTCAGTCGTGTCTTTGACAAATGACTTTTGGTTGACCACAGACTCTCTAAGGAAGTAATCCGCGTATTGAGATAGCGGTTCCAGAATAGATTGAATACCTGCCACAATTGGGCGCCCAGGAGGTGGACGAGTGGGCTTGTGGATTTTTGGGAGGATGTAAAACGACGGAGTCCTAGGGCTGGTATTTACAAGGAACTCCGCCTCTTTAACCAAAATCCACTTTCTTTCCTTAGCTACTCCGACCATGTCGCGGATGGTTTTTGACAATTCTTCCACCGGATCTTTGTTGAGCAGTACATAGTTGGTCCTGACACTCAGGAGGCGTAGTACTTCGGCCTCATAATCAGTAGTATTGAGAAGGACAATGGCACCACCCTTGTCCGCCGATTTTATAGTCAGCATGTGGTTGTTTTGGAGACTTTTGACTGCTTCCCAGTCTTCCTTCGTCATGTTTTTGTGATGAAACTGTCTCTGAGTGTGTTCTATTTTTTCTATGTCCTGTAGGACAAGAGACTCAAAGACCACTATTTCAGGACCCACCGCAGAAGAGGGTGGGCAGAAAGTGGAAGGTTTTCTCAAGTTGGAAGTATAGGTGATGTTCTCTGGTTGTTGCTTGTCTTTAAAAAACTTTTTCAGCTTAATTTTCCTCATTGTTTCCTGGAATTCAATCCTACATTTAAATGCGTCATGAATAGGAGTAGGAATGAAACCCAAACCTTTATTCAGTACTCTTTTCTCATTGTCTGACAGGACATGATCAGAGAGATTGACTACAATGTTGCCGCTTACTTCTGAGTCCTGCCTCTGCTGCGGGTCAACCTGGGCGAGAACGTCTGCCATTGCTGGCGTTGCTGGTTCGGCTGATTGGTGTGGTTTCCTCTGCCTCTTCCGCCTCCTTGACCTCCTCCACGGTTGGTTGTTCTCTGGCCTTGGGCTAAAAAAGACCTAAGAAGTGCCCCCAAGTCCTCACTGTTTTGATTCTGTTGTTGGAATCTCACCCGATTGCCTTGAGGTGTTTCTTCCTCGTCCTCACTGGACGTGTTATCGAAGGTCCACTGGTTGGGGGTCCGTCTTGGTTGTTGTCTGCCTCTTCGGCCCCTCTGTCTTCCTCCAAAGGACTGAGCTTCCTGAGGAGCTGTGTAGTACTCGTCCTTCACATAGGGAAAAGCCCATTCATGTGTGTATCTCTCAAGATTACGAGTGAGGCCCTTCAATTTTTGGGTTACCATATAGTTTCTATATTCAGGAAGATCATCTTGGATCCTTTGGAGTTGTTCTTTGGTATCCAACAAGGTGGTGTCCCTCTGTATGGATTCTTCCAGTTCCAGGATCTCTATTCAGTAGTTCCTCACTAAGCCGCTTGGCCGTGCTGATAATCAAAATCAGCCAATCTCTAGTACACTTGTTGGCGATGAAGCTCCAATCTCGCCTAAACCTGCTATCGTCAAGGAAGATGCGGGGTTCTATTCTTACAAGTAAACTTGCTGGGGCTGCACCTGCATTATAGTATTCAGTCATAAGCGCCCCATGTAACGCAATCCTAACCTGCCTCTTTTTAAGGGTACTGAGCTTCTCCCATTCTTCCCTAGCTGTGGTGGTACTAAGTAGTGGATTATCAGGAAGTAGCGATGGGCCTGCTAAGATAGCAGCTATCTGTTCCTCTGTGAAGGCCAGACAGTTCTTGTCCATTGATAAGTGGGAGCGCACACTGAGGACAAAGAAAAGGAAGGGAAAGAAAAATCTGGTTGCTATTGGTTACAAGTTCCTACACACTACCCAAAAGAAAGCCTGTTTCAGTAGTATAGCACCTCGCCAACCACAGGGTCCACATGTAAAGAAGTGTTTAAAAACACTGATCCTCCAAGTAGGGGGATGCTAAGCTCTCACGGCTGAGCCGCCGTACAAAGCACTCAAACAATAAAAGGAGCTCAGAGGGAATACGGAAAGGGTCGCCCTCCATTCACAGTCAATAATACACAATAAGACCCAGTCCAATGGCGAGCTCATATATCAGTGACTCAAGGGGGGTCAACTAAGTCCTACTCCCCACTACTCTCTTATCCACCTTATGATGAGGTATTGCACTGTGCTCTGCCCTGTTTAAAATATCTGTTCTCCAAGACAACACAACAGAACGAAGCACTCAGAGTGACCCAGATCGTAGTGGTTCACAATAGTCCACACCACACATTGGACCTTACTCTGAATAGAGGAAAAAATGTGCGAGAAGCAAGTGACCCCTCACGGAAACACCACCAAACGGGGTAACTGGTATGCAATTTCCAGACAGGCCCCTGTCTCATCATCGGTGGTCACCCGCTTCTCGAAGGAAAATAAGATGAAAGGAAAGAAGAAGTGTCCAAAACAAACAACATATAAAGTGCTAAAGTGAAGTGCAGAGAAATCTGCTAGTGACAAACACACACAAAAATAAAGATAGAGTGCCTAAAACCACACACAGTCCACCAATCCCTTAGCCACTTTTATTCGTAGGGTGGTGATCGCGTGCTGTTGATTATTAAAAAGGCTGGTAGCTAGTCATGCGTACCATTACCTACAGTGCCGACATGTTTCACTGCTGTATTGCGTAGAGCAGTTTCATCAGGGCTGCACTCAAGTGCTGCCACCTCACTCTTTTTGGACACTCAGTTCTGTAACGTGCTGTCAAGGGAGAACAGGTACGTAATTAAAAACATCTAGACTCAAGGATGGCCAAAGGCATACTCTGAAGGGATACACAGAGTGGTAATGTGAGGAATATTTACCCGGGAGCAGCAAAGCTTTGTATACCAGCCACTCCGGTATCAACCAGGGCCCCTAGGTACTTCTGACGTAAGTGTGCCCCTTGGTTTTTGATAAAAATATTTTATCTGCAGATGGAGGAAACATATAAGCAATTGTAATATGCATTGTGCTGCTGATTTTCAATGTGCCCCGTCGCACCTCATATACAATACACCGGTGCTCCAAGTGAAGCACAAACTGACATAAACAATCAGCGCTGACTCCATAAATCAATATCTAGGGTTGCTGCCCCCTAGGACAGGTAAACCATTTCAGCGCTAGTTGTAAATACGGCTGTGCAGCGCACCTAACACATTGACCCCACACAGATCCTAGACAGTGTAGCCAAAGCGGTCAAACGTCCCTAGTCTCGATCGTGCCAAACTCTGCTCCGAGGATGTAAAACTGCATGGAGCCACCGGACTCAAACATATTATATTTAGCCCAACAACAGAAGTCAGCAATATACTTCCCTGGCGCGTGGTTAAGGAACACCGTCTCACCGTGACAGGCTCACAATTCCACCGTACCCAAAGGCCATTTTCCATGTGGGACATGCTCGGTATGTCCACTCACTAAGAAGAGCAAAAGTGTGAGTCTCACATCAGAGAAGGAATGGTTTCAAAATCAGTTTAGTAACTGTAACTCCACACAAGTTGTATACAGGTTAACGTGCCAGTGTGGGTTACAGTACATAGGTCTGACTTCGCGCAAGATCAAAGTGCGTATACAGGAACATCTGAGCACAATCAGGGCAGGCAAATTAACAACTAAGCTTGTCCAGCACTGCTCTACTGAAAAACACACCTTCCAGTGGACAGTGCTCGAGAAGATCATAGGCTTCCCCCAGAATATTGATGAGATACTGTTAGCCAAAGAATCACGCTGGATCTATAATGAGAAAACGGATAGAGTTGGGCTCAACGAAATCATAGAATGGAACAGGATTAAATTGTGAATCATGGTCTTACCCAGAAATAAAATTCCATTTCATCTGTCTTAGCTTGAAAAGGAACCCCTCTAATTCCATGGACCAGCTCCTGGGTTCCACATGAGTCTACTAACTCCCATGCTATGTGAGGGAGTGTTTGCCTTTGCCCTAGCTGGGCCCATTGTCCGGACTCTATAGAGGCAACAGTAGATGCCCCCTGTGGTACGGGTCCCTACATGGCACAGCATCCCCTTCCTATGTGTCACACTAGAGTAACCTGGGATCTCATTACACTGTTTTCATAATGCCTATAAGGTGGATTGCAGGCAACTATTAGTATCATGGCCCTGTCTCCCGAACCTTTTTCCATTATTTAGGACCCTTGTTATGGCAGTGTTGCAGTGGTATAGCACCGGGTTCCCCATGTGAGGTCAAGTCATTGAATACTCCCATAGTTCGACTTAAAGGTCTAGTCCTTTGACTAGGCTAAGATGGCCGCCACGCACGGAGGCGCGATCACGTGGTGTTACGCTATGGGCGTGGCCCCGCCGGCGCTCCGATTTACACAGCTCCGGGACCAGGCTACCGGCACGGCTGAGGAAAGGCGTCTTCCGAGCCTGTCACGGTGAGACGGTGTTCCTTAACCACGCGCCAGGGAAGTATAATGCTGACTTCTGTTGTTGGGCTAAATATAATATGTTTGAGTCCGGTGGCTCCATGCAGTTTTACATCCTCGGAGCAGAGTTTGGCACGATCGAGACTAGGGACGTTTGACCGCTTTGGCTACACTGTCTAGGATCTGTGTGGGGTCAATGTGTTAGGTGCGCTGCACAGCGGTATTTACAACTAGCGCTGAAATGGTTTACCTGTCCTAGGGGGCAGCAACCCTAGATATTGATTTATGGGGTCAGCGCTGATTGTTTATGTCAGTTTGTGCTTCACTTGGAGCACCGGTGTATTGTATATGAGGTGCGACGGGGCACGTTGAAAATCAGCAGCACAATGCATATTACAATTGCTTATATGTTTCCTCCATCTGCAGATAAAATATTTTTATCAAAAACCAAGGGGCACACTTACGTCAGAAGTACCTAGGGGCCCTGGTTGATACCGGAGTGGCTGGTACACAAAGCTTTGCTGCTCCTGGGTAAATATTCCTCACATTACCACTCTGTGTATCCCTTCAGAGTATGCCTTTGGCCATCCTTGAGTCTACATGTTTTTAATTAGGGACCTGTTTTCCCTTGACAGCACGTTACAGAACTGAGTGTCCAGAAAGAGTGAAGTGGCAGCACTTGAGTGCAGCCCTGATGAAACTGCTCTACGCAATACAGCAGTGAAACATGTCGGCACTGTAGGTAATGGTACGCATGACTAGCTACCAGCCTTTTTAATAATCAACAGCACGCGATCACCACCCTACGAATAAAAGTGGCTAAGGGATTGGTGGACTGTGTGTGGTTTTAGGCACTCTATCTTTATTTTTGTGTGTGTTTGTCACTAGCAGATTTCTCTGCACTTCACTTTAGCACTTTATATGTTGTTTGTTTTGGACACTTCTTCTTTCCTTTCATCTTATTTTCCTTCGAGAAGCGGGTGACCACCGATGATGAGACAGGGGCCTGTCTGGAAATTGCATACCAGTTACCCCGTTTGGTGGTGTTTCCGTGAGGGGTCACTTGCTTCTCGCACATTTTTTCCTCTATTCAGAGTAAGGTCCAATGTGTGGTGTGGACTATTGTGAACCACTACGATCTGGGTCACTCTGAGTGCTTCGTTCTGTTGTGTTGTCTTGGAGAACAGATATTTTAAACAGGGCAGAACACAGTGCATTACCTCATTATTAGGTGGATAAGAGAGTAGTGGGGAGTAGGACTTAGTTGACCCCCCTTGAGTCACTGATATATGAGCTCGCCATTGGACTGAGTCTTATTGTGTATTATTGACTGTGAGTGGAGGGCGACCCTTTCCGTATTCCCTCTGAGCTCCATTATTGTTTGAGTGCTTATCCTCTTAGACCCATGAGCAGCATTTGACACCGTGAATCATATTGTGTTAGTGCAGTGGCTGAAGGCTGTGGGGATTGGGAATACGGCTCTCACCCTTCTCTCCTCCTTTCTAGCCTCAAGGGAGCAGAATATGCACTGGAAAAATCTACAATCCGACACATTTCATCTTCCGTGCGGAGTGCCGTAGGGATCAGCCTAGTCCCCGACCATATTTAATATCAATGTCACTCCAATGGCCAGACTCATCAGAGAGCATGGCTTTACTTTGGTCTCGTATGCGGATGATTTGCAGCTTGTCATATCTGCATCTAAACAGCCAGAGACCACCGCATTAGCTTTCATGCCTGCCTGACGGAAATCATGAGCTGGATGAGTCATAATTTTCATTTATATCTCCAGAATTCGCAGAGGTAGGAGCCTATCGCACTGTGCAGCCAAACTGTGGAATCAGATGCCTATCACTATGAGGCTACCATCTAACAGGCAGCATTTTAGGAAATTGTTACAATACTATTTAAGTCGCCGGATTCAACAGTGCAGTCCCTCTTCACACTTTTCAGCGCCAATACGCCGCGGCATTCGAGCCCTTTACAAACTTATCTAATCTTATCTCTTATTGTTATTCTCCCTAAACCTGATAAAGACCTCTCCCTTTGTCAAAACTACCGACCAATCTCACTAATTAATTATGATTGCAAGATTTTTGCAAACATTCTTGCTTCTATATTGGAAGATGATATCCCCATACTCATTAAACCTGATCAATCTGGCTTCATTAAGGGTAGGTTTTCCTCAGATAATGCCAGAATGTTCTCTAACATTCTCACCATGGGGAAAAGTTATCTTGATCCTTTAGCTGCCTTATCCCTTGATGCTGAGAAAGATTTTGATCGTATAAATTGGCAATTCATGTTTAAAACTCTTCAGTGGTTTGGCATTGACCCCAAATGTATTTCTTTCATCAAATTATTGTACACTGATCCCTGTGCGTGTGTCTCTGTTAATGGTTTCTTATCCCCTTATTTCAACCTATATAGAGGTAAAGGGCAAGGATGTCCCCTTTCTCCTCTTTTATTTCTTTTATTTATCGAACCCTTTCTTGAAAGTATTCATCATAATTCTTTCATCACTGGCTTCTGCCACGATTCCCAGGAAATTAAACAATCTGCTTATGCATATGATATTCTTGAGTATCTCTCCAAACATCTAACCTCCCTACCTCCCTTCCTGCAGGAAATAGACCTATATTCTAAAATATCTGGCTACAAATAAAACATTTCTAAAACTGAAATCTCACCCATAAATTCAATATGCTACCAATTCATGTTTTCTGATATTAACTTTAAATTGTGTCCTTCTAAAATTAAGTACCTTGGTGTGTGGTTTTCCTCTACCATCCTTTAAACTCTTTCCCATAATTTTAATGCTTTAAAACTCAAAATTCTAAATTAACTTTCCTCATGGTCTACACTATATTTATCCTGGTGGGGCAGGCTGGATACCATTAAAATGATGATTGTTCCACTTATTATATTCCTTCTCTCTATGTTACCCTTCAAAATCCCTAACTACTATTTTAATCAAATAAATTCCATTTGCACTAAATTCCTCTGAAATAACAAACCTACCCGTATCGCCTTGACTAAATTAGTCAAACTAGAAAACAAAGGAGGTGTACGATTTCCTAACTTTAAATTGATCGCACTGCTTTTTTAATTAGACAAGCATATGCACTAAACAGACAATACCAGGCTGTTCAGATACCTAGCTGGACCTACTTTGAACACTCTCTATTACATGATTTCTCTTTTTATGATATGATTTTTTCATTTCTAATTGAACCTATATATCTAAGCATCCTATTCTAAAATATTCCCAACATATACAACAATCACTGTATATGGATGGCTCCAACTTTCATCAAGCCTTCCTTGCATCTTCTATTTGGTACAATGATGTATTGAGTTCTGCCACAAATGCTTCTATTTTAAACATTGGATAGAGAAGAATATTCTATATGTACGCCAACTTGTATCCAATGACTATGTTATTCCTTTTAGTACATTACAAGAATGTTATGATCTACCCTCTTCTTGCTTCTCTCAATATGTTCAAATATCACAGGCACTTCAATCATATATCGCAACCAAAAACTTTTCAATCTATAGTACCCCATCTACTCCCTTAACTCCTTTATATAACATCTCCTCTGACTCTAATCCTAAAGCCTTCTTTATATACAAACTTTTATCCACCCATATCTCCGAAAGACCAAAATCCCCAATTGAACTTGCTTTGGAATTAGTCCTCTCCATCACGCTTTCATCTACAAAATGGGATAAGTTATGGCTAAAAAAAAATCCACCTCTAGAGCTGCTAACATTACCCAATATCTATTTTTTTATACAACAAAGCTGTTATGACACCAGTGTTTATACATAAATTCAACTCTTCTTCCTCTCCTCTTTGTTGGTCATGCCTTTCTTCCGATGGTACTCTATCTTATTTGATATACTACTGTATATCAGCAGCGTCTGATTCATGTGAAAGCATAACTTGGCATACAGTGCCTGGCTTTTCATCATCTGTCCGCATCGCCTGCTCTTAGCTTGGTGTTACACTTTCAGTGGCCAGATCCCTGCTTGCTTCGGCTGTGACCCGCTTTGGCTCCATTTTTGCATCCATTTTGTTGTTGTGTCCTCCCGTAGCTCCACCCCGCTACCGCCTCCCAGCTGACCCCCCCTCCCACGGATATCACCCACGGCCCGTCCTAACCTGCGCTGTGACCATCTGGGCTTGCCCCGAGCTGGCCGCTCCTCCTCGCTCCCTGACTCCTCGCAGCGCCTGGTATCGTACCTCTGCTCTGTGCTATTGTGCTAATTTGCGCTGCATCATCGAGGCAGCTGACGCTTGTTATCCATATTTGCTTGTATTAACATTGGCGCTGCTTCGTCAGAATCGCTGGAAAGTACACTTTAATTTCAGCTTGTTAATCATATTAGCGCTGCAGCGTCTGATTCATGTGAAAGCATAACTTGGCATACAGTGCCTGGCTTTTCATCATCTGTCCGCATCGCCTGCTCTTAGCTTGGTGTTACACTTTCAGTGGCCAGATCCCTGCTTGCTTCGGCTGTGACCCGCTTTGGCTCCATTTTTGCATCCATTTTGTTGTTGTGTCCTCCCGTAGCTCCACCCCGCTACCGCCTCCCAGCTGACCCCCCCTCCCACGGATATCACCCACGGCCCGTCCTAACCTGCGCTGTGACCATCTGGGCTTGCCCCGAGCTGGCCGCTCCTCCTCGCTCCCTGACTCCTCGCAGCGCCTGGTATCGTACCTCTGCTCTGTGCTATTGTGCTAATTTGCGCTGCATCATCGAGGCAGCTGACGCTTGTTATCCATATTTGCTTGTATTAACATTGGCGCTGCTTCGTCAGAATCGCTGGAAAGTACACTTTAATTTCAGCTTGTTAATCATATTAGCGCTGCAGCGTCTGATTCATGTGAAAGCATAACTTGGCATACAGTGCCTGGCTTTTCATCATCTGTCCGCATCGCCTGCTCTTAGCTTGGTGTTACACTTTCAGTGGCCAGATCCCTGCTTGCTTCGGCTGTGACCCGCTTTGGCTCCATTTTTGCATCCATTTTGTTGTTGTGTCCTCCCGTAGCTCCACCCCGCTACCGCCTCCCAGCTGACCCCCCCTCCCACGGATATCACCCACGGCCCGTCCTAACCTGCGCTGTGACCATCTGGGCTTGCCCCGAGCTGGCCGCTCCTCCTCGCTCCCTGACTCCTCGCAGCGCCTGGTATCGTACCTCTGCTCTGTGCTATTGTGCTAATTTGCGCTGCATCATCGAGGCAGCTGACGCTTGTTATCCATATTTGCTTGTATTAACATTGGCGCTGCTTCGTCAGAATCGCTGGAAAGTACACTTTAATTTCAGCTTGTTAATCATATTAGCGCTGCAGCGTCTGATTCATGTGAAAGCATAACTTGGCATACAGTGCCTGGCTTTTCATCATCTGTCCGCATCGCCTGCTCTTAGCTTGGTGTTACACTTTCAGTGGCCAGATCCCTGCTTGCTTCGGCTGTGACCCGCTTTGGCTCCATTTTTGCATCCATTTTGTTGTTGTGTCCTCCCGTAGCTCCACCCCGCTACCGCCTCCCAGCTGACCCCCCCTCGCCCCTCCCCTCCCACTATCCACATATGACTGATACATTTGCGCGCAGCGTCCACGCGCAGCGTTCGCGCCCAATTCGCGCCGAAGGTGCGCCAAAGATAAGCCCGTCTACGCCCGTCCGCGCCTGGACCGCGCCCAGCGCCAGACCCCCTGCCCCTCGCGCTGTCCAGCCCCCCCGCACTACCTACGATGCCGCCACCCTCCTAGCCCTTAACCCCGGTCGCGCCCCCACCTGCGTCCAAGCCGCTCCTGGACGCACCCATGGACCGTTCTCCTGCTACTCCTGCAAATTTAGCGGCACCGACAACATCTCCGCTACGACCACACCACAGATTCCCGACCCCAACCATCTACAATGCATCCTTCTCAACACCCGCTCGGTCCACAGGCACGCCATTGACCTCTGGAACCTCCTAGACACCATCTCTCCTGACGTCGCCTTCCTAACGGAAACATGGATGAACGCCTCCTCCGCCCCTGACATCGCCATCGCTATCCCTGATGACTATAAGATCACACGCAAGGACCGCACCGACCATACAGGAGGAGGAATCGCCATCGTCCATAAGAAATCCATCCGCATCTCTACCAGCTCCGACGCCAACCTCGCTAACTCCGAACACCTTCACTTCCAGATCCACATCGACCCCAAGACAACTCTCAGAGGCACCCTCCTCTACAGACCACCAGGACCCCGCGCTAAATTCAGTGAAGACATCACGGACTTCATCACCCCACACGCGCTCCCCTCCAAAGACTACATCCTTCTGGGAGACCTCAACTTCCACCTTGAAAAGATCAACGACCACAACACCACCACCCTCTTAGACAACCTCGCCAACCTCGGACTTAAACAACTGGTCACTTCCCCCACCCACATCGCAGGTCACACACTCGACCCCATCTTCACCTCCAGCAACCATGTCTCCTTCAGCCACACTACGGATCTCATCTGGACTGATCACAGCTGCGTTCACTTCACCTACAACAAGCCGAAACCCATCATCCACCACCAACCAACTCTACAAAGAAACTGGAACAAAATCACCACGGATCAGATCTCCACATCGCTCCTTCGAACCTCCCCAGCCCTCTCTTCTAACGCCAACGAAGCCGCCTCCAACCTCACCCTTTGGTTATCCAACACCGCCGACAACTTAGCACCACTGAAAAAACGTCAACACAAACTTGGCAACAAGAAGGCCTCATGGTTCAACGATGATCTCAAGAAGTCCAAGAAACTGTGCCGCTCCCTTGAAAAGGCCTGGAAAAAAGACCCATCCACCAGCAACAAGGACGCCTTCAAAAGCGCCACCCGTACTCACCACCAACTGATCCGAAAAGCCAAGAAAACAGCATTCAAGGATCGACTTGACAACAACGCCCACAACAGCAAGGAACTTTTCAACATCGTCAAGGAATTTTCCAACCCCTCGGCCAACTCCAACGACATCACCCCCTCTCAAACCCTCTGCGACTCCCTAGCCTCTTTTTTCCACAACAAGATTGCTGACATCCACAACAGCTTTGACAACCAACCCGGAAGCCTACCCACCCTACCATCTGCTGACCATCTTCCCCCCGTAAACACCCTTAACGCCTGGAACCCAATCTCCACTGAGGACACCATCCGCCTGATGAATTCCATCCACTCTGGATCCCCCACAGACCCATGCCCTCACCACATCTTCAACAAAGCAGACTCCATCATAGCTCCGCACCTCCGAGACGTCATCAACTGCTCCTTCAACTCCGCGACCTTCCCAGAAGTCTGGAAACACGCTGAACTCACCGCCCTTCTGAAAAAACCAACAGCGGACCCCACCGATCTCAAAAACTACCGCCCCATCTCGCTTCTTCCATTCCCGGCCAAAGTCATCGAGAAAGCCGTCAACAACCAGCTCGCCGCCTTCCTCGAAGCCAACAAATCACTCGACCCCTCACAATCTGGCTTCCGAGCCAAACACAGCACTGAGACCGCCCTCATCGCAGCAACAGACGACATTCGAACTCTACTGGACAATGGAGACACAGTCGCCCTCATACTCCTCGACCTCTCTGCAGCCTTCGACACAGTCTGCCACAGCACCCTTTTACAACGCCTCAGAAACATCGGAATCCAAGGAAAAGCACTGGAATGGATCACCTCGTTCCTCACCGGAAGAACCCAGAGAGTCCGCCTCCCACCATTCAAGTCCGAGGCCTCTGAAATCATCTGCGGCGTACCTCAAGGATCCTCACTCAGTCCCACCCTCTTCAACATATACATGAGCCCCCTCGCGGCCATCGCACGCCAACACAACCTCAATATCATCTCTTACGCAGACGACACTCAACTGATCCTTTCTCTCACCAAGGACCCCAACACCGCCAAAACTAACCTACACGAAGGAATGAAAGAAGTCGCCGAATGGATGAAACAAAGCCGTCTGAAACTGAATTCAGACAAAACAGAAGTCCTCATCTTAGGTACATCCCCCTCTGCATGGGACGACTCCTGGTGGCCGGAAGCCCTCGGAAAAGCACCCATCCCGACAGACCACGCACGGAACCTTGGCGTCATCCTGGATTCTTCACTTTCCATGAACAGACAAGTCAACGCCGTATCCTCTTCCTGCTTTAACATTCTTCGCATGCTCAGAAAAACATTTCGCTGGATCCCCTCCGAAACAAGGAAAACAGTCACCCACGCTCTAGTCACGAGCCGACTGGACTATGGAAACACCCTCTACGCAGGCACCACCGCCAAACTCCAGAAGAAACTACAACGAATCCAAAACGCCTCAGCCAGGCTCATACTAGACATCCCACGCAACGAACACATCTCTGGTCACCTTAAAGACCTCCACTGGCTACCCGTCAATAAGAGGATCACTTTCCGATTGCTTACCCACGCACACAAATCACTCTACGACATCGGACCAGATTGCCTCAACTCTCGACGGTCCTTCTACACCCCCTCCCGCCAACTTCGCTCTTCCAACCAAGCCTTCGCCACTGTACCTCGCATCAACAAGACCACCATGGGAGGCAGATCCTTTTCATACCTGGCTGCCAAAACATGGAACTCACTCCCCGCTTACCTTCGCCTCACCCAGAATCACCTAGCGTTCAGAAAGCAGCTTAAAACGTGGATATTCGACAAATAATCCTCCTCCCCTTCCTAAGCGCCTTGAAACCCTCTGGGTATGTAGTGCGCTATACAAATTTTATGACTTGACTTGACTTGACTGTCACAATGTCCAAAGATCTCAAAAAACTACCTGGTCTACATGTCCCAAGATTTTTCATTTGTGTATCCCCTTATCAATTCAAAATGTGTTTCAGGGCTCCTTATCAGTTGATTTTCATGACACAGTTTTGAAATTCAAATTGCCTTGTCTTATTATTGCTCTTGCATTTAAAGTTATTCTTACCTACTGGAAGGATAATTCTAAAACCTGTATGCTACAAAGGTGGAATCTTACTTGTGACAAATATAGAATATCTATTGATTCATTTTCATCTATACCTCAAAAACTTAAATCCGATTTACTTTGGTTACCTTTTACTACTTTTCTATCTTCATACTCTTTACACTAACACTCATTTGACAATTGTTCTTTCTTTCTTTCCCTTCCCTTCTCTTTCTTTATTTCCTTTCCTCCCTCTCTCTTCTCTCTTTTTAATAACAAATTATTCAGTTAATTATAATCTAGATGGTACCCTAATCTTACTCTCTTTTCATTTAGTACACACAGTTGTAATTTATATTTTCTCTAATGCATACTTTGTATATTTCGCTTCCTTTTATTATGTAATCTAACATGTTACTCTTTTTTTATGTCTAATTATATACCTGGCACCTGTTAACTTACCCAATAAAAATTGTTTAAATCAACATTTGGGATGGCCAGAAGATTCTGAGAAGAAGAGAGAAAGACTCAGATTCAGTGTATATGTATTGAACCTAGAATTTATAAAAGAGGGCCTTCATCAGCAAGAGCCTCACAAGTAATGCAACCTATTAAAAAAAATAATCATTTGCTCCAGAGGGAGCCAATGAAGGTCTCTCAAAAGAGGAGTAATATGACAGTTTCTAGACTGTTTATAGATGAGAGGTGCTGCTTGGTTCTGAACAATCTGGAGTCTGAAAAGTAAACATTTTGGTAAACCGATATAAAAAGAGCTAGCATAATCAAGACGAGAAATAACAAAAGTCATGACTACTTGAGTCACGGCTCCAAAAGTAAGGAATCTAGCTACTTTCTTAATCCTACGGAGATATAGGAAACTTGACAAGATTTCTGCTCCTAACTGAGATATTAAGGAAAGTTCATTATCAATGATAACTCCCAAACCTTTGGCCAATTCCTTTGGAGATGGAGGATCCCCCATGTCGATGTGCCCAAAAGGAGTTGTTTGCAGTAAGATAATTTGCTGCTTGTACAGACAATCTCTGTTTTATCCATATTAGTTTGAGATAATTACTACCCATCAAGTCATTGTTGAAGTGCATCACGTGTTGAAAATTATCCTTACAGGCTGAAGCACCATCAAGAGTTGTAGATATTACAATTCATATTTCTTAATGCCTGGATGAGAGGGTGGATGTTGTAAAATGGCCCTCTCTTTTGAGTAATTGCAAACAGTTTGCCTTCCTCCCCCTCTTTTTCTGACTGTCATTTTGTTGGCTTTAGGACTCCGCACACTTTACCACTCCAAGCCAGTGCTAAGGTGAATGTGCTTATCCTCTACACATGATGACATTGGTGTGTATCTGATTGGCATGTGTTTGATGTACTTGTAAGTTTCTGGTATAGTGGCATACCATATACCCAGAGTCTGTACTTCAAATGCTACTCGTAGGATGCATCACTAATTGTGCTACCTACAAAAGTAGCAATTCAAACCTGTGTCAGACCTGCCACTGCAGTGCCTGCATGTGCAACTTGCTGCCTCTTCGACTGCCATTCAAAACCACTTGCCAAGCCTTAATCTCCCGGTTTATTACATACTAGCTTACCCATCGTGAATTGCTGCGATCTCAGAAGAAAGGAAATGTAAGGAAACTTGTTACGATAACATTCAATTTACATTGTGTCATTTTTATTGAATCTTATTCATTTTAATATGGAAAACATTTTAAAGTATTGTTATAATTCTGTTCATTTATTCGAGTGCTTGTGGATACACGTTTTTTTTTGTTTTTCCGTCTGGTGCGTACACGAATAAATCAGAAGGTTTTCCGACGCGTGAGCTGGCCACATACATTTGTCCATGTGAGAAGCACGGATTCTCCAAATCTAGTCCACACACTTGCAGCGATTGTCCTTGTGCTTTGTTGATGGTCATTGCAAAAGCGAGTTGCACCGGAAACTGTAAACGTTGCGTACACTAATAAATGAGAAGGTTTTCCGACGCTTGAGCTGGCCACATACAGTTGTCCATGTGAGAAGCACGGATTCTCCAAATCTATTCCTCACACTTGCAGCGATTGTCCTTGTGCTTTGTTGATGGTCATTGCAAAAGCGAGTCACACCGGAAACTGTAAACGTTCAGTATTGGAAAGATTATGAGGGCCCTGGCGGGCCGATATTTAACACATTTTTCTTTTTTTTTGTTTTGCCAGAAACCTTTGCGGGAGTGTACTCAACAACTTCCCAAAGTTTCATGCCGATCGGATGAATGGTTTCGTAATGCAAAAAGGACAAACAGACAGACATACATTAGTTTTTATATATATATATAATTCACCCGTATGTAAGTAAAAGGTAGAGCATGTTCTTTTATGTTTTTCATGTCCTGGTGGTGACAAGGAGCCTATTTCATTTTTCACTACTGTGACGCCTACTCCTCTTATAGACTAGCATGGGGAATTCCTTAATATACTTTTAAACTGTAATTCCTGATCAAAGAGTAACTTTTTCATGTTTCATAACTTCGGATTGGTAATGATAAATCATCTTTCCTGGTGAAGTTGGGTTTAACATTACTGTATGATAAATGCCACTTTTAGAAAGTGGACATTTCTCTGCACCTACCGTTCTTATGCCTTAAAGCCTGCCTCCAATACACGTCTGGGTTAGGTGATAGCTACACTCTGTGCATTCCCTTTACACAACAACAAAGACAGGAAGGTGAGGTTTATTTGCATTATAAGCACTCATCTGCATTCATCTGCACTCTGATGGGTCTTTCTGGGTCAGGAATGAATGGGAGGGGCTGACACACTTCAATAGGTAGATCCTGTCAACACACAAAGCACTAATTTCCCCCTCACATATAGTCTGGCAGACAGGACTAGGTTGGAAGAGGTCCTTTTGCACCTAAGAGAGCTGCTTTGAAGTCCCTCCCTACATCAAAGGCACTTTTGGAAATAAGTATTGGGTCTCTGACCCCCTAATATCAGTACTTCTGGATCTTGAACGGAACCTCTGTCGGAATGACTGCTGTGCTGTTAAAAGTGTTCAACTGGACTGCTTTTCTGCTTGTTGCCATGCTGCCTGTTGCTCCCTGACTCTGCTGAAGGAGAGCTGGACTCTCCCTTCCCTCCAAGTGATCTCCAAGCGCTTGCTGGCTTGTCTCCTGTTTTCTGAAGTCTCATGGACACACAGGACTTCCTGAAATTCTGCTGATGCTGCTGAACTCTGCCTTCTCTGAGTCCTACCCTTGCTGGAGGTACCTACTCCATCTTCTGGGTCTCAGAAGTGGGTCCTGCAGCTTTTTTGCTACAAACCAACACATTGTCACCTTTGCACCAATTGATGACAACGCATTGCCTTCACCTCTGTGAGGATCGACGACGACGACTCAGCGACCTGAAAAAATACTTTACACATGCCTCTTTACATAACCCTAACAGCTCTGTGACAAGCTACCAGAGGGTGAGCACAGATTATATTTTAGTGTGGTGGTTCCTGCCTGGCCTGGGTGAATCCCTCAGCCGCACAGGAATTCCATTTCTAAAAGCGGATGTAAATGTTAAAGAGGTGCAATCCAGGTATCTGGTCCTTTGAAAAGAGCAAACCAGACTGACTAGTTCAGATTCTCAATGAAAGATTTAATCCATTTTAAGGCTAAGTCACAAAGCCCAGCAGCCTCGATGCGGTCCACTACTATATTGTGGTCGACCATTTGCGAAAGCTGCCGACAGATCCAGAAGAACCAGCACAGAGTTGGATTCTTCATCACACTTCTGCCACATCATCTTTTACTGACAAAATAACTGCCTGAGTGGAGTGTGCAGGTCGAAATCCAGCTTGACACAACATAAGAATTGCAACTCCTCTAAATGAGAACAGAGACGCTGTGCTACATGATGTTTTAAACCGTTTTGCCCAAAAAGACAGGAGAGAGATGGAAGGATAATCTTTTGACAATGAAGGCGCTTCACCTGATTTCGTCTGAAGAGAGCATACAACTACACCTTAAAGGATCCTGGCACATGTCCCTGGGATAAAGAATATTTAAGTAGGGACAATGGAGGTCCACGGATTACTGAAATAGACAACTCTGATCAAATTAAATTAGCATGCACTTGCCAAAAGCTTTGTTAAAGACTTATTCAGACTACAACAGTCTCCAGATAATAGTAGTGATCTCCTTGATTGTAGTCAGTCACGTTCGCCACCATAAATTATTGGCTTTTTAATACATTTATATTTCATAAAAGGCATTTACCCACACAAATACATGAGACACTGAGACAGTGAAAGAGACATAAAAAAAACCCAGGCACCCAATCACTTCAAGTTGTGTTAAAGCCAAACATCATAAATGTTGTCAAGTACATGTACACAGATATAGTTATACAGTTACACATGTACAGCACTTTTAAAACACGCATGCACACACCCATCAGCACACATACTGCACTATGTTAAAACATCAGACACAGGCAGGCAGCCACGCATAAAAGCCAACAGGTATACAGGTGTATGCAAGCCTGTAGGTACCCAGTCACATACAGCCAACACATGGTGGTGTCAATGCACACACACATAGCATGCATATACAAAGTTATATGCAGTAAATGCAGACATACAGGCACACAAATAATCATAGACAACATACATATGTGCACACAAGTGGATGAATACATAATTGTGTGGGTGGATGGATGATGTGGGTGGATACACTAATCAATAAAAAAATCTACTTATCCTCCTCCATTGTTCCACGGATCAAAGTGATTGAAGGATACATAGATGAATGTGTGCATGGAAGGCAGTGGATTAGAAAATGAATGCAATGTGTGCAGTCCATGAATGATGCATGCACGAATGCATCCGCGGGTGTGAACTGTAATATTTGTAAAGCATTCCATACCATTGATTAGGACCACAGCAAACAACAACAAGTATGGTAAGACAATACCCAGGTGTTTGTGCATTGGTGGTACAGTGTGTGCCTTAAGTGTGGCCTATATGGGAAGCACTGGGTGCCTGAGTTCAGGACGGATGCTCCAATTCTGTCTCTGTTAACTTAGACCTGCATTTACATTTGCCACTGCTCGAGAAGGATGTGACGTACAGAAAAACCACATTGCAAAATATATTTTATCATACTCTGATCTGCTATTTGTGAGGTAGCTCAAGTATTTGGACACAGCAAGGCATTTACTGCTTTTAAAAAGTCCTGCTGGTGTGACTGTTTATTAATATTGCAGACCAAAAGATTATTTGATAGTTTGGATATATATGCTGTGTGGGTGGTTCTGCCAATGTAACAGTTACAAGACACGAGAATCACTCTGAAATGGAGGACGCTTGTAGGTAGCTGTGAATCCTCTCTGCATATCAAATTCAGAGGGGATAAAGGTAATCAAGAGGAAGGCTCATTCTCCTCAGTTTTAAACTATATCCAAAGTAGAGAGCTCTGCCAATCATGTGGATTAACCAGTTGTCCATATGAAGAAAGCAAATGTTTTTTGTAAGGAAAACCCTCACACCCACCATGGTTACCCCTTGGTGACATGCTTCATCATTGGGTTCCTTCACGTTTTACAACGGAACTAAGCATGATGCTACCATTAAATTACAAAAGAGTACTGATTGATATAAAGCTGATGTTCCAAGTGAAGAGGAGATGGAGGGGGTTTATTTGTGGGTTAAAAATACCTGTCTGTTGGCTGTAATTACTTTAATATATGCCCCAGTCGGTATTAGTTTAATCTGGGAAAGAAGTTAGAAAGTATATGGGGGGATTAATGGCACTAACTTCCTCATGGCTCCTAATCTACATGTTTCAGCCACCCTTCCATGTGGTGTCGTCAGGATTGAATATCTGACTCCAGGAGACCACTCCTTACATAAGTATGAAGTGCATACCAATCACATAATCTGCTTTCAAAATTTAATATATATCTATATATATCTATATATATCTATATTACAAACACCTTCATTTTCAATAGGCTACACTACAAACAGATATGAGGTTCAGCCATGGGTACTTGCTTCTCCCCCAGCTATGCTAATCTGCACATGGGCTGGTGGGAGGAGCAAGTCCTCGGGGTAACACAACAGCAGGCAATGATAGAGAATGTGGTGAAGTATAAAAGATTCATTGACGATATCTTTATCTTATGGAAAGGCTCAAGTGAAAGTACGATGGCATTTGCATTCGAAATCAATAACAATAGCCTAAACCTCACATTCACCTGCACGGAAAGTACCACATTCATCCAGTTCTTAGACCTAGAACTTTTTGTGGCTAATAACAAAATACAAACTCGCACATTCAGAAAGCCCACAGCAGGTAATGCAATATTTCACGCCCATAGTTTCCACCCCACCAAACTCAAAGAATCCATACCTTATGCAGAATGCTTAAGGATGACCCGTAACTGTAGTAGGGAAAGAGATTTGAAGGAATCAAAGGAGGAACTCTTTATGAGACTGAGAAACAGGGGATATAACAACCTCACACTAGCTAATGCAGATATGAAATGTGCCAAGAAAAACAGGAAGGATCTCCTATTCCCAGTCAAAGACATTTCCACACACACCAAGGATAATTTCTCAAACAACACCCCTAGACTGATTACAGGTTACAATACGTATCATGCCAACCTACATAAGATACTTAACAGGCACTGGCCGTTAGTACAGAATGATCTGAGTTTGGGCCCTTCATGTGACAAGTATCCGTCAGTCACATTTAGGAAAGCAAAATCAATGAGAAACGAACTAGTGTGCAATATCCCCGGTTCCGGAGGTGTTTCAAATACAAGGCCTGTAGACATGGAATTAATACCAACTCAGTCAGGCTTCCATTCAGGCACACACCGTACACTATCAGAGGAAGCTATACATGTAAGACGGAGTTTGCTGTCTACGGTCTCAAATGCACATGTGGCAAAAGATACGTAGGCAGCACAATACACCAGGCTCACATCAGAATTCTACAGCAACTCAGGGCTATTAAAAATGACAACCAGGCATACCCTGTGGCAAGACATATCAACTCACATCATGCACAAGACTTGACGTTCTTTGTGATTGACAGCATACCCAAAAACATCAGGGGTGGCAATCGACAACTGGCATTGAGAAGATTTGAGTCTCGATATATAATCATGCTAGACTCAAAAATCCCCAGACGAGGCTCTGAATGTGCACCTCTAGTCCTCTGCCGCTTGGCCTGCAAACTTTAACCCCTCCATAACATCTAGATCTCACCTACTCTAATTTTAATAATTTTTGTTAACACAGTTTTCGCAATTTTTACTCGAACAACACATGGAACATTTTGATTCACTATTTATATAAATCACTCTTGTCACAGCAACCTATGTTTACCAATGTGCGTCAATTATCCTACCATATGAGCCTGATGCACTTTAAACAAAAGCCTACTCCAACCCACTTGGGTATGGGGGAACCACCTTCTGTTATTTAGCAGCAAGGACATACGTTGACATATATACTGGCCAATATCCCCCGCAAAAGGACAGTACAGCACTAGCTTGAGAGACACTGACATAAGTGACAGGGGAAGATCGTTGACGTGAAGAATATGCACACAAGAGGTCAATTGTGAACTGCCGGCACGCGGTTCTGCAAACATGATTTACAACACGATAACGAGATGGTGGGTCAGTATAACATGATTTAATCCTCTGCCTGTGTGTTGATTACATGTTGACAAGGGTAACACAGTAACACAAATGTTTATCGCCATAAAGTTTTTTTGATGACACTTACAACCTTTTTTAAAAAAAATGTATATTCATGATTATTTACTGTACAGATTTATCACATTGTGGGTTGGATTGTGTAAAATGTAAAGTAACATTTACCAATACTTGGGTATAGATGTCACTAGAGTTATCTGTGCTTTATACATGCAAAGCATTATGTTTAGGGATATCGACATGATGTGTGTCAAAGAGATAACTCTTCTATGTTGTTTGAAGTGATGAAACTCGGTTGCCATGACAACCAGCCAGTTTTAACCTGTCAACCTTGAAAGTATATAGTTGACAATAATGTGAGAACAGATGTAGTGAGCAAGGCGGTGAATACCGTCAAAACGGGTCTGGGCTGTTGGATTGGAATAAAGGAATCCTACTTTGAAGGATATTCACGGAGTCAGCGCCTTCTTTTGAATCAAAGATTGGACTGATTTTATATATACATATATATATCAATGAAAAAACCATTGGTTTTAGGCCATATATAGTTAGGGATTTGCATTTACAAAACCTTATTTTACTCGCATAAAACCATTGAAATTCCATATATAGTTATAAGCGCTAACTATATATCGCGCACCCGCAATCCACTGCTGATGATGTCACATATTACATCATTCATGACATGGTTAGTGACATCACTGATGACATCACTGATGACATCTCAAATGACATCACTGATGACATCACTGATGACAACATGCAGTGACTGTATGTTTCTGTAAAGTTAAAATATCTCTTACATATTGAAGAATGAGTGGATATATAAGTGTCTGGATGAAGGATTTAGTAGGTGCATGACTGACTGTATGAGTGAGTGATTAAATGTGTCTCACTGAGTGCATGGGTTAGTGACTAAACTGTCTTAATTTGTGCATCATTATGTCTGTTGTTCTGTAAACTGTTGCATGTGTTGATAAGTAGCTATATGAGTAACTATATGGGTTATTGATTGGTTGCCCAAGTATTTGTATGGGATACTGAGTGTGTGTGTAGGTGGCTGGGAGGTGTATGACTCTGTGCATAGATGTGTGAGCAGTTGATTCACTAGATGTATGGTTTCAAAAGTGCATGTGGAAACAGCTGTATGGGCGGTTGAATGTGTGCATGAGTGCATTGGAGAGTGAATGGATATCTCAGTGCTACATGTCAAAGTAAGTACATATGTAAAACACAGTACATGTGAGAGTTGACATATATAAATAACTGTGCATAAGAGCCAGTGAATGTGTGAGTGGCTGTATGGATCATTGTGAACTTGTATCAGGGATTGTATAATAGAGTAAATATGTGTTAGTATATGTTTGAATAAGTAAATTTTGTATAACTGTATAGTTGAGGAAATGGAGGTGTGATTGATTCTTTGCATGACTGACTAGGTGTGTGAGTAACTCCATGGATGAGTGACAGTCTGTGAGTGTCTGTTTACACTGATTGTATCTAAGGTTATATTAGAGTCTGAAGAGGTTCATCGTATTATCACATGAATGATATCATCAGTGATGTTATCAGTCATGTCAAATGAGATGTTTTCAGTGATATCATCAGTGATGTCATTTGAGATGTCATCAGTGATGTCATCAGTGATGTCACTAACCATGTCATGAATGATGTAATATGTGACATCATCAGCAGTGGATTGCGGGTGCGCGATATATAGTTAGCGCTTATAACTATATATGGAATTTCAATGGTTTTATGCGAGTAAAATAAGGTTTTGTAAATGCAAATCCCTAACTATATATGGCCTAAAACCAATGGTTTTTTCATTGAATTTTCAAGGTTTTGTAAATGCAAATTCCTAACTATATATCCACTATAACCTATGGTTTTTCCTGTGAATTTCATTGGTTTTTTAATAGCAAATATGAAAAGCTTTAAAATGTCAAGTACGTGATAGATAAAAACATTTTCGTATTTATGCACGCTGATGTGCTTTGAACGCTGCACCCCCCCCCCTCCCCTCTTTTGTCTTAGTAGTACTCTCTCTTTGCAGATAGTGAACGGTAGTTAACGCAAGCCTTTGCCCCCGTTGTAATCCGTCGTGCCTGCTTGTCTCTCCATTTGATTGATTGTTGTCCAAGCATTTACTGTTTTAGAATTGGTTCTCTTTGGATCATTCTCTATTTACAAACAAGCACAAAGTCGCAATACTCTGTTTAGTCTTTGCAGATAGTGAAAAATCGTGTAAAAAAAATAAAAGTAATCGAGCAAAATCAGTAGGCCACTAATTGGATCTCTTTTTGACCTCGCTAAAATAGAAATATTAGGAACAACCCTTCATGAGAAATACGAAAATAGTGAGATGAACTGAGCTCCACACCATGAGGGCTGCAAGACAGCTCGGCTCCATCACCCATCCCGCACAAAATAACGACAAACCCTATGCAAATATTAAAAATATAGACAACACACCAGCAAAGAAACAGGGTAAAACATTTTATTAAAAAACTATTTACATAACGTTGGTTTATAAGATGATATCAGTAGTGGACCGATGTGTGAATAGATCAAAAGCAGCACAAGGCTCCAAGATCCGGATGGCAAGCTCCTGGATGTTGGGTGCCATAGTTTAGAGTTCTGAATTTGAGCCTTTTTCAATGCCTGTGCTTTGTTGAATCAAAATGGCGGCTTGACACAAAGCTGACTCAAGCGTTGCTACTGATGCTATGCAGACCAAAACTGGTTTTCAGTTTGTACATTTTTCTAGATTTTTCAATCCAAGTTTGGTTGACTTTGTAGAACGATGGCTTCAAATTTTCAACATACGGTGTGGTGGCGCTGACTGGGAGGGGGCGCTTCGCTCCTGCCCCCTCCCCAAGTAAGATTTTCATACGTGAAAGTACGTTAATGGTTTTGGTCCCTGAGATGCTTCGATGTCACTGCCATTCTCAAATAGCATAAGTTCTGGATGTTGGGTGCCATAGTTAAGAGTTCTGAGTAGTGCTTGTTATACTGTCTGAAGCTTATTTCCACCTACTGCAGCTTCACTATTCTCAAAGTAAGTGAGTGTCGTTTGTGGACCTGACTGCATTAGAAAACAATGTGATTTTTTAGCTTCCTAAACAGCTTGACGGAGGCCCCTGAGGGGCGGTGTGATGGCCATGGACTCGGAGAAGACGCTTGGCTCCGACACCCTCCCCAAGTCTTATAGCACTGGTGTAGCCTGAGATCGCCCCCGACATAGGCGGCCGGCTCCCGGGGTCCGGCGGAACTTTTTGCCTTTTGATGACTCTTCAATTCTGGACCTTGTCCCACAATCCGTTTGACCTGAAGACAAGCTGTAGTGGGGCGCCCCTTTACCGTTTTAGTTGCCATTCCGCCCGCTTTTGCTACACTGTGCCTCTTCCGCCATTCAGCTGTTTACCGCCCGCTCTTGCGACTACAGCGTCTCGCTCATCATGTAGTTGAGTTGCTCCCGCTCTTGCGGTGCAGCGATAGGCGGCTGCCACAGGACTCTCAAAATGGCGGCCGGCTCTTCGGTTTTGGGCCTGGTCCACTAAAATGGCCCTGGGACACCTTGGAACTCGGACGCTTTCCTGATAGGGCTTGGGTCCCATTCTCGAAAAGCGTCCCCTCAGCCGTGAAGATTCTACAAAAGTCTTGGGGGCCTCCGACTCCCGCAGGCTTCTGGTGGGGAGCGGCTGCCATGATTGCTCGTGGAATGGCCACGACGGAGCTACGAGATGGTAGTGGTCTCATGCTGACGCCAGCTTTAGTCTGAAACATCCAGAAACACTGTAGACTACCAATTCGATCAGTTCCGGTAGCGCCCCAACATGACCCGGAAGAGAAGAACTTGCCCTCCCCTCTTTGACTGATGGTTCTTGTTGCCTGTCCCCTCTGTTGTCATTTAACAGAACTTTTTGGACTGCTGAAAGGGGTTGTGTTCTGAACGCTGGTTGGTGGAGACATTTTGACTATATTCTTGACCTACGTTGTCGCGTAATGCGTTATATGACACGCCGCGTTAGCGCACCCGGAAGTGATCCGAGGCGCGGCGCGCAGCGCGTAACGTAAGCATAACAGGTCATGTGACTTGTTAATAAAACTTTTCATTGGTTCATTTTACTTTTGTTAATTTAATGATGAAAAGCTTGGTCATATGACCTAAAAATTACGCTTTTTATTGTTTTCGAACAATATTTTTTTTTCAAACATATGTTATAATATTCCAGGCTAATGTACTTTCCCGGAAAATTTACAACTGTCTTGCAAGTAAAATATATTCCTTTTTCGAGAAAAAGGGCGTTTCTTCCTTCCATGACGGAGCCGTTGAGTAAAAGAGATTCGGCCTGCTGTCTTAGTCGCCGATACGCCTGATTATCAGATTCTTATCGATCACTTTATGTTGCAGACATGAAAAACACAACTGCCCTTGACCATTTATCTTTACTGCGTTCCTACATATTATACCTTTTATCCGTCATGTAATTGGACTGCTTTATTTCACTTGCCTTTTACTGATTCGAAAACAGTGACTAAAAGTAAAAACTTTACCAATGTAAATACTACTACCGTGTTTTGTTTTAAAAACCTTGATTGTGAAAATGTCAGTATACAAATACGGGCCTATAACCACGTGGGCCGGCCACGGAGCAAACTGAAATCGTATATGATGAGGAGACATTTACACTGTAGAGGAACGTAACGAGCGGGCCATTAGGTTGCAAGAACTAAGGTGTCTAACAGTTGCGGAATCGGTGGACATACATTTTGTAATTAAAATAGGACAGGGCCACTTACAATAACATTTTCTAGATATACATTTGCGGGCAAGGAGTTACGAGTCCCATTTATACCGGCGCCATTTTGGGCGAGGCCGGGCAGGTCCAAGATATAGTCAAAATGTCTCCACCAACCATCGGCCAGACCAGAACCCCTTTCGGCCCTTTATGCTACAAGATGGTGTCTTCCATTCAGAAAATATTGTTGGCAGCATTTTGAAAGGAAACAGAAACAGCCGTTCTCCTAGTGAGTTTCACATTGTTACATTTAGGAAGAATGTTGAAGAGTAGTATGTGGAAAATCTGAAGCCATTTTTCTACAAACTCTCAATCAGACTTGGATGGAGAAAAAAAACCTGAAGAATGTACAAACTGAAAACCAATTTTTGTCTGTATAGCATCAACAGTAACGCTTGAGTCAGCTTTGTGTCAAGCCGCCATTTTCATTCACTCAATAGCGTCCCCCTACACACATTCAGGGACCTGGTCGTGTCTTCAGATGAAACGGATTGTAGGAAAAGAAGCAGAAAGGAAAAGGAAAAAAGTTCCGCTGGACACCACCTTGGGCAATAGTGAAGCTGCAAAAGGTGCAAATAAGCTTCAGACAGTCTTCAACTTACTCTGATTCTTATAATAAACTTCAGATAGTCTTACAAGCACTGCTCAGAACTCTCAACTGAGGCACTCAACATCCAGGACTTGCCATTCGGATCTTGGCGCCTTGTGCTGGTTCCGACCTATTCACACATCGGTCCACTACTGACATCACCTCATAAGCCAACGGGGCACCCCACGCCGACTTTCGGCGCAGCATTGTAGGATGGCCACACCAGTGCGGCAACTTGCTGGACACAACATCGGGGCCATCCAGATCTCGGCGCGTTCGACTCACTGTACCGCAACAGTGACCGCAACTCAGCTGGACACGCCGTCTTTCGGCGCAGCATTGTAGGATGGCCACACCAGTGCAGCAATTTGCTGGACACCACCTCGGTGCCATCCGGATCTCGGCGCGTTCGAGTCACTGTACCGCAACAGTGACCGCAATTCAGCTGGACACGCCGTCTTTCGGCGCAGCATTGTAGGATGGCCACACCAGTGCGGCAATTTGCTGGACACCACCTCGGTGCCATCCGGATCTCGGCGCGTTCGAGTCACTGTACCGCAACAGTGACCGCAACTCAGCTGGACACGCCGTCTTTCGGCGCAGCATTGTAGGATGGCCACACCAGTGCGGCAATTTGCTGGACACCACCTCGGTGCCATCCGGATCTCGGCGCGTTGTGCTGCCTTCGGCCTATTCGCACATCGGTCCGCTACTGACGCCGCCTCACGTGCCAACGGATTTTCTACGCTTTTTGTAGCCCTATGCCGCATAACAGGTCATGTGACTTGTTTATAAAACTTTTCATTGGTTCATTTTACTTTTGGTTTCCTAAAGATGGAAGGCTTGGTCATATGACCTAAAAATAACACTTTTCATTGGTTTAGAACATTTTTTTTTCCCAAACGATGAAAGCCCCACCTTGTTTCTGGATCATTCAGACTGAAGCTGGCGTCAGCATGAGAGCACCACCATCTCGTGGCTCCGTCGTGGTCATTCCGCGAGCAATCATGGCAGCCGCTCCCCACCGGAAGCCTGCGGGAGTCGGGGGCCCCCAAGACTTTTGTAGAATCTTCACGGCTGAGGGGACGCTTTTCGAGAATGGAGCCCAAGCCCTAGCAGGCAAGCGTCCGAGTTCCAAGGTGTCCCAGGGCCATTTCAGTGGACCAGGCCCAAAACCGAGGAGCCGTCCGCCATTTTAAGAGCCATGTGGCAGCCGCCTATCGCTGCACTGCAAGAGTGGAAGCAACTCAACAACATGGTGAGCGAGACGCTGTAGCCGCAAGAGCGAGCGCAACTCAGCTAGATGGCCGCCACCTGGGGAGGCCCGTTCACGCCGCCTCCCCCACCTCCGGGCCGCCGCACGCCAATTTTCGGAGCAGCATTGTAGGATACCAAAACCAGTGCGGCAGTTTACTGGACATCACCTGGGTGCCTGTCGTACATGTTGTGTCAGCCATGTGACACTGGACACAGTCCCATCAACATCTCAACGCGTTCTGCTGCCTTGGGACTATTCGCACAACAGACCGCTACTGACGAGGCCTCCCCCCGCACCACCCGGGACGCCCCACGCTGTTTTTCTGTGCTGCATTGTAGGATCCCAAAACCAGTGCGGCACCCAGGCGACATCACCTGGGTGCCGTCCAGAACTCTGCACGTTGTGCTGCCTTGGGACTATTCGCACAAAAGACAGCTTCTAACCATTGTTGCTTTTTGTGTTGAAAAATGTTTAAATGTTTTTAGTTTTGGTTCCGTTCGTTATAGTTAATAGTTAATAAAGTTTTATAATCTTACTTTGTTGGAGTGTTATCTATTTTTTTAAAAACGGGTGAATGGGGCCTTGAATCGGGTTATTGTCATGTGTGGGCTTTGGAAGTGTGCTGCTGCAGGATCGGACATTTCAAACTCAAATGCACGTTCTTTTTCTTACCTTTCCGAAGCATGGAGCGCAATAGCAGGCAGAGAAAGGGTGATGCACGTGTTGAACACTACCTGACCTGGCAAGTTGCTGGCAGTGCCCCCCCCCCCCGCCCGCTCCTGAAAGAGGACACACACACACCGCCGCCCCGAGTACTTCACAAATCTTTAAAAGACCATGCGCTTGTTCATGAGGCTTAAATGGTTTATCACCTCTTCTAGAACCCCTGCATCGACCCTCTGACGTTTCCTGGAAAAATTACCATGTAACACAATACCAAGCCCTGTCAGCTGAAACCCCCAAGGAATCGTGGGGCATATTATCAAGGGGGTTTATCTCCGCTTTTTTGGCTTTAAAAGCCAAGAAAGCGGAGATAAAAATATCTCCCTATTACCAAGCTGTCGCTAACACCAGTTAGTGACAGCTAAAAGGAGATAGCGACCATCTTGGGCCCCGCTTTGCATGTCAGTGATACTTATCACTAATGACATGCAAAGTGGCGTGCCAAGATGTTAGCGACTGGAAACAGTCCCTAACATCGCTATCTTCTATTACCAACTTTTGGAGATATTCGCGCTAAGCGCGAATATCTCCAAAATCTAACACCTGCCCTGAGCAGTTCTTAGCCATGTTATCCAATGGGAGGTGGATAACATGGCTAAGAGCATTTGCTCGATAATACATGAATATCGCTGACTTTTCTGCGATAATAGCAAGGTTTATCTGCGATAAAAATCGCCGATGTGCGGCGATAATTTTTGTCTCTAAACAAGTTAGAGACAAAAATTATCGCTAGTTGTTCGTAATATGCCCCCGGGTTTTTGCTTGCAGAAATCGGGAGGCGGGAGACTAGCACTGAAATCAGTAGTCACACGCCTGAATCGGGAGGGTTGGCATGTCTGAATTCTCTACAGCTGGGGCCATAAACTACATCCGCAGGGGTAGGTGATAGCCTAGGTCCGGCCTGGACAATCGGACACAGAGGAAGAGGAGTGTCAGAGGGTGCGGTAGTGAATAGGGTGAAAGAGAGGTGTCGGGAGGGCACAGGGTGTGATTCTCAGAGAAGAGCAGCGCAGATGGGGGGAAGTATATGGCCCATGCATGCGAGAGAGAGCGGGGATGACCAGTGCGTGGGGGAGATGCTTGCGAGGTTGGGGAGCCATGCTGAGGATCGGCGGCGTGCAGAGAGTGGGCCTGGTCAAGGCATCTAAAATGGCTGCCGTGCACGACAAAATTGTGGCATTGGACAAAAAGGCAAGATGGCGCAGACAATGTTTTTCAATAAGGATTCATTTATAACAAAATATTTACTCGCAGTGACAAAATGGTGGTCAACACTTCCTGATTTCCATCGAATCGAACGTTAACAAACGTCACGCAGCAAAAAAAAAAAAAAAAAAAAAAAAAAGCTCACGCACAGAGCAGTTTTTAACCATGTTATCCAATGGAAGGTGGATAACACGGCTAAGAGCATTTGCTGGATAATGCATGAATATCGCTGACTTTTCAACGATATTCATGCATTGTGGCCGATGTGCAGCGATAATTTTTGTCTCTAAACAATTAAAACGAAGCACAAAATGGCGAATTCCCGTTTCGCTACCAGTTTGCGGCCCAGTTCGCGGCCCGTGAAGCGCTTCTACCGTGAAAAATCATTTTTTTTTCTTTTCCCCACGGGACCCTTTAATAACCCCAACAACATTCCTAGGGGGTCAAGAGGGGGATACCTTGCCCCCTTTCATTAAATTCCCCTTTCGTTTTTCACCTCTTCTTCTCTCTCGATCCTACCGAGAGACAAGATGGCGGCCGCTCCGGACTGTCACGCAGCAAAAAAAAAAAAAGCTCACGCACAGCCGCTAGAAGAGATGTATCAACATATATCAGCCTCCTCAGCCACCCTCAGGAAACATAGGGGATTAGGATACGTCTCCCGCACCCCCTTATACCTAATAATTTAATTAACGAAGCACAAAATGGCGAATTCCCGTTTCGCTACCAGTTTGCGGCCCAGTTCGCGGCCCGTGAAGCGCTTCTACCGTGAAAAATCATTTTTTTTTTCTTTTCCCCACGGGACCCTTTAATAACCCCAACAACATTCCTAGGGGGTCAAGAGGGGGGTACCTTGCCCCCTTTCATTAAATTCCCCTTTCGTTTTTCACCTCTTCTTCTCTCTCGATCCTACCGAGAGACAAGATGGCGGCCGCTCCGGACTGTTTAGAATGTTGACAGACACCGGAGAGCCAATCAGCTTTCTGCGCGCAAAGTTCCGAAACGCGAAAAGTAAGCGGACCGGATCGCTGCCCGGAGCGCTGTTACAGATATATATCTTGATTTAAACGTTAATTTCTCAAAATCCACTGAAGCACATATATTAAGACCTAGCAAAGGCACATCGGGCTAACAGTCCCTACAATTTTGCCAAGTTTCGTGCAAATCCATTCAGCCGTTCGAGCTAAAAGTGAGTCCAACCGCCCTATGGAAAACTCAATGTAAAAAACGCGTTTTGGGACCCCCCTTTTTTCTCAGCCCCCCCTTGACGAAACCCCACCAAATTTTCAGGGGCTGCTCAGAAACAAAATGTGCCATTTTCCTGAAAATTTCAGCCGATGCCGTCCACAAACAAAATGTGCCATTTTCCTGAAAATTTCAGCCGATGCCGTCCACAAACGCCAAAGTTATTGCATTTTCAGAAATCCCATAGGGAATTAATCCTAACTATATATACCTACTGGCGATAGCCAGTAGGTAATATATATATATATATATATATATATATATATATATATATATATATATATATATATATATATATATATATATATATATATACACACTGAAAAAACCATAGGTTTCGTGCCTTATATAGTTAGGAATTAGCATTTACAAAACCTTTGAAATTCACTGAAAAAAACATAGGTTTCAGGCCTTATATAGTTAGGAATTAGCATTTAAAAATCCTTTAAAATTCACTCAAAAAACTATACGTTTTAGGGTGTTAGAGTTAGCTGGACATTTCACTCATACAAAACCATTGAAATTGCTCCTATGTGGTTAGTTGTACTAACTATATTTTGCGCACCCGCAATCCACTGCCGATGATGTCACATATTACATCATTCATGACATGGTGAGTGGCATCACTGATGACATCTCAATGACATCACTGATGACATCACCAGGGCTCGAAAAATCCCAAAAATGGTACTAGTCCTGCAGGACTAGTACCTTAAAAAATGTCCTCGACCTAACTTCAACCTACTTGACCTCCGTCTCTGAAAGCGGAGCAAATGTCACAAGATAACAAGATTTAAAGGCATCTTTATTGCTCATTAACTTTGTGAGCAATAAAAATGCCTTTAAATCTTGTTATCTTGTCACATTTGCTCCCTTTTCACAGAAAGAGGACAAAAGTTGGTTTGTTTTCCTACTCGCCAGAAAGGGCGAGTTGGACCTAAAAACAGCTCGACCTTGTTAAATTTAGCTCGACTATGCGAGCGGTCGAGTGGAATTTTCGGGCCCTGATCACTGATGACATCATCCAGTGAATGTGGTTTGCTTCGTTATTTAAATATTCATTATATATAGCAATTTGCATTGAAGAATGAGTGGATATATAAAAATCAATATTTGGATGGAGGATTTAGTCGCAATGTAATTGACTGTTTACTTTAACAATGTATAGTGTCCCACTAAATATAGTGGATAGTGACTAAACTGTGTGAATATCTGTATCACTTTGTCAGTTGTTGTGTAAACTGGTTCTACAGTTGGTTACTAGCTATGTGAAAGTCTATATTACTTATTAATTAGTTAACTGAGTATTTGTATTGGAGAGTGAATGTGTGTGTGGTTCGGTGTGGGTGTGTGAGTGCCCAAAGATGTGTGAATAGTTGATTCAGTAGATATATGAAGTTAAAACTACATGTTATAATAGTTGTTTAGGTGAGTGAATATCTTTATGGGAGTGGTGATGAGCAAATATATTTCTCTTTGGTGCATGTCCAACAAAGTAGAAAAATAAAAGGCACTGTATATGTCAGTTTATATGTCAGTTTTTGTATATAAATAAGTATTCATAAGACTCAATGATTCTGTAAGTGACTATATGGATGACTGTATACTTGTAACAATGATTTTATAATACAGTAAGTATGACTTACTATGTAAATGAATAGATGAAGTGGTGTTTGTATAAGTGTGTAGCTAAGTAAGTATGTAAGTATGATCCATTGTTTGCATAAGTGAGTACTATAACTTCATATTTTAATAGGTTGTGTGCTGGTGTGTAATGACAATATAGGTGTATAAGTATTTTTCATAGTGTTCTATTTTTCATTGACAGCATGTATGATTGAATCTACAGGTAAGTGATTAGATGTGTGTATACAGCTAGGAATCACTGAGTGGGTTTTTAGATACTTGTATGCTGTGTCAATGGATTCAAATATGATACTCTGTATTTTACAAAGAGTGATGAAAGATTTTACTAGTGTATGAAAAGGTGTATGTGATTGTCAAGTGGATGATGTCATCAGTGATGTCATCAGTGATGTCATTTGAGATGTCATCAGTGATGTCACTGACCATGTCATGAATGATGTAATATGTGACATCATCAGCAGTGGATTACGGGTGCGCGAAATATAGTTAGTACAACTAACTATATGGGAGCAATTTCAATGGTTTTGTATGAGTGAAATGAGATCAGAAGGGAGGGTTTTGAGTATACGGGTTCAATAGGCGCTCTAGCCAAGTTAACGTGAGTGTATTTATTCAATAGTATTGGTGCAGGCAGGGAGAGGAGACCCTTTAAACCCCTCAATAGGAGTGCAACAGATTACACTCTTACAACATGAAACACAATCCTGCGCACTCAAGAAAAATCACAATAACAATGTTAATAGGTGTTAGACCTGTCTGGCCTTTTGCGTAGCCCCTCCTATTAATTATTTATGTTGTCCCCTTTTTGCCCCTCATACCCTTTTTATCTTTTTGTGTCCACTAGATTTTTATGGTGTTGTCCTGGGGGATAGATGCTCTTTTGCCCTCATAGTCTTTTACCTCAGGCCCAGGAGTCTTTTCTGACTAGAATTGTGGAACCCACAAAATGGACGCCAATAACTGTCATAACTGTCACCTCTAGAACAAGGACCATAGGGTTACATTAGGAAGGTACTAGAACCCTCTGGAGGGTTCTGGCAGCCAGAACCAGCCTATATAAGGCCGGCCTCTGAGCGGCCATTTTAAGTGAGTGTCCAGAGAGAGCTTGAGCGAGGACTGGTCAGGAGCGAAGCTTTAGCGTGGGAAGGAAGGCACACTGAGGGAGGGACTAACCTGTCTCTTAAGTTAGCTTCCCTACCCGGTTGATGTAACCCCTGCCTACTGACAGAGCCCTTTCAGGTCCGAGCATCACCAGCTTTCGAACCGTGCCATATCGCCAGCTGAGGGGCAGTAGAATACCCCCCCCTGAGAGTGTAGTAATTAAGGCACTCAGGGAGAACGTTCGCCTTTCGCCATCCTGAGAGACCCGCCTGGACTTCTGCTGTTAAGTGCCAGTTTTAGAAGTTGTCTCGCATCCCCAGGGTCCCCGCTGTAGGGCAACAGCGAAAGTGCAATAATCCTACCTTGACGGGACCAGAGACGGGACTGCCTGTTGCCGGTCGCCTGCCCAACAGAAGGGATTACTGCTGGGGAGAGCTGGAAGGAGCGCCCAGGGCAGACCAGCCAAGCGGCAGGTTTGGAGTTCAGCCGCGGCAGGGTAGCAGCGCCGGAACCCAGAAGAAGGGGGCGTAAAGACGCCCAGGACCAGCCGAGAAGTCTCCTCCTCCTCCGCCTCTGTCAGCCAAGGTGAGGGGCGTGTCCCGAAGACGCGAGGCCCGCTGAGGGAGAGTCGTCAAAACCCGTCCCCGTCAGCTGTGAGAGAACCGACGGCGCAGGTACCGAAACCTCCATAGTGCAGAGCAGGAGTGAATCGGCTGAGAAGGAGGCCGGGACAGGCTTGGCGAATACCTGGTAAGAGCAGGAGGGAGGAGTAGAGTTCCCAGAGCATAAGGGAGCTGCCTTGGCCTAAAGGTGATACCGCGGGAGCCTGCCTCACCGGGAGAGTTGCTTCAGAACCAAGTAACCGGGTGGGAGGACCTCGCTAACTAACAGTGCCAGGATCAGCATTACTGAGGCGCGTGGCCCAGAACTCCCCTGACATTACCAAACAACGCACCTAATAAGCGGAAGGGTATTTCATAGAATCTATGTACTGGACATGAAAGTCAAGGTCTTAGGGCTTTAGGGGAAGTACCAGAGAAATACGTGGAAGGGGTGTCTTCCTGAGAACGAAGATTCTAGAGCCTGATAAGATTCTGTGAGAGATAAATGATTCTTGGGGTTTGAAGTAAAACGTAAATGGTCACCTAACAAATGTACTTTGATTACCTGTCTTTAGCCAGAAAACCAGCTGGGTGAGCTCTGTTTTGAAGGGCCTATTTGCCAGCTAATCCTGTGAACCTGTAAATCTCTACTTGCAAATAGCCTTGGAGTCTAGTGAGTAATATATAAACCTGTCAGCCTGAGGGATTAAATTAATCTGTGTATCTGTATTGAAGTTGTGGTAAATGAATCTAGAATTCTGATTGTAGGTTGTGACCCAGAATAATCGCTTTGATAAAATGTTGAAATGTGCCAATGCTGCTAAGTGAAAGCTGAGGTTTAGCTCAAGAAGTGTCAACAGTGATTTTTACTAAAGTATAGTAAGGTTGTGTTTGGATTAAAACAAAAATTGCTAAAGATGATTTTACAAAAACAGCACGTATTTTCCTACAATATTGTGGTGTAGTGTCCTTTTTGCGTGGAAGTGCATTAAGTTACTGCTGGGTGGTGTGCAACCTTTACACATGTGCCTCTAATAACTGACTGTCTTGCCCTAGGCCAGGCTACCCTATGTGACCTGGCAACTCTAGGTCCAACAATAGGTAAATTCAAATTTAGCAACAAAAGAAAGTCTTATCGAGCGTCGTTATCATTGGAGGTTCTTATTGTCTCTCCTTTTATTAGAACAGCAGATAGGGCAATATATAAACAGCCAGCCGACACGTGTTTCGTTGTGGGACTGTACAATGAACAGGCACCACAACTCTTCAGGGCTTAAATGCTGAGATGTAAATTCCTAGGCCCAGTTCCGGTGATAATTCCAACCCGGAAGGGTAACCTTGTATTGTATATACACGAAGTCACTTCCGGGTTTCAGACGCCAGTAGCGCGAGGGCGATTGAGCCGAGGACTCCGTAACACACGTACACGTGGTTATGTTTCATTGAAATTGAGAATTCTCCACTATCCGAAATACATAAAATTTGATGTCGAGTGATAATAACTAATAGATTGAAACGCGACAGTCCACGTGGTGATTTTCGGAAACTTTGTGACGCCTGATTTCGTGTATATACAATACAAGGTTACCCTTCCGGGTTGGAATTATCACCGGAACTGGGCCTAGGAATTTACATTTCAGCATTTAAGCCCTGAAGAGTTGTGGTGCCTGTTCATTGTACAGTCCCACAACGAAACACGTGTCGGCTGGCTGTTTATATATTGCCCTATCTGCTGTTCTAATAAAAGGAGAGACAATAAGAACCTCCAATGATAACGACGCTGGACAAGACTTTCTTTGTTGCTAAACTTGAATTTACCTATTAACATTGTTATTGCGATTTTTCTTGAGTGCGCAGGATTGTGTTTCTTGTATGAGTTAAATGTCCAGCTAACTCTAACACCCCTAAAACTTATAGTTTTTTGAGTGAAT
The DNA here is from genome assembly GCF_964263255.1 of Lissotriton vulgaris. Taxonomy (NCBI): domain Eukaryota; kingdom Metazoa; phylum Chordata; class Amphibia; order Caudata; family Salamandridae; genus Lissotriton; species Lissotriton vulgaris. The sequence continues at coordinate 975,078,946 of NC_141696.1, read as the reverse complement.
TTTAAAGGTTTTTTAAATGCTAATTCCTAACTACATAAGGCCTGAAACCTATGTTTTTTTCAGTGAATTACAAAGGTTTTTTAAAGGCTAATTCCTAACTATATAAGGCATGAAGCCTATGGTTTTTTCAGTGAATTTGCAAGGTTTTTTAAATGCTAATTCCTAACTATATAAGGCCTGAAACCTATATTTTTTTCAGTGAATTTCAAAGTTTTTTAATGCTAATTCCTAACTACATAAGATCTGAAAACCCACCAGGAATCTCCAGTATGCGCCAGGGGACTGCATTGCAGAGAGGTGTAATGAAGCCACGACCCTTTTTACACCTCTCTGCAACGCAGCCACCGTGCATGTTTGAAGAGGGGGAACAAATTCCCCTTGCATACTGGGGGCCCCTGGGAGCCAACTAGCCCACCTGGAACATCCAGTATGCGCCAGGGGGCTGCATTGCAGAGGTGTAATGAGGCTATGCCCCTTGTTACACCTCTCCACAACGCAGCCCCCTGGCGCGTTTGCAGAGGGGGAACTAATTCCCCTTGCATACTGGGGGTCCCTGGGGCCAACTAGCCCACCAGGAGCCTCCAGTATGCGCCAGGGGTCTGCATTGCATAGAGGTGTAATGATGCCACATCCTTTTTTACACCTCTCTGCAACGCAGCCCCTGTGCATGTTTGAAGAGGGGGAACTGATTCCCCTTTCATACTAGGGGTCCCTGCGGGCCAACTAGCCCACCTGGAACCTCCAGTATACGCCAGGGGGCTACATTGCACAGAGGTGTAATGAGGCTATGCCCCTTTTTACACCTCTCTGCAACGCAGGCCACTGGCGCGTTTGCAGAGGGGGGACTATTTCCCCTTGCATACTGGGGGTCCCTGGGTCATATCTGCTCAAACGCCGATATTCCGAACGATTGAAAATGACTTTTCTTGAGAAACATTTGGATTTGGATTATCATGTCCTATACTTTGGAATTTTAAAAAAACTGACTTTGAGGATGCTATAAATTACTCAAGTCTGCCCGATATGTGTGGGTAAAATTGATACCTAGTCACTTTGGATAAGAATGTACTTAAGTCTCGTCTAACATTTGGAAGAAATATCTAGTTATATGACAACAGGATACCGACATAACTTGAAGGAAATAAGAACGCCCTGAAGAAGTTCTGTTGTACAGAACGAAACGCGTCGGCTGGCTGTGGTACATAAACTTAAGGAAAATAAAAGCATTTGAATATACACCAAGATTCAGCGCTTCAATAAGGACTCTAGGTGATATGATTTGATTGGACTTATTGTGCAAGTGGTGCTGTGCCAAACTTTGGAATATTCTCCACTACTCTCTACCACTTACTCTCTACTACTCCACTACTCTCTAATACTCACTCTCTACTACTCATTCTCTACTACTCTACTACTCTCTACTACTCTCTCTCTACTACTCACTCCCTACTACTCACTATCTATTACTCTCTACTACTCACTCTCTACTACTCTCTACTCTCTACTACTCACTCTCTACTAGTCTCTCTCTACTACTCACTCTTTACTACTCACTCTCTACTACTCTCTACTACTCACTCTCTACTTCTCACTCTCTACTACTCTCTATTACTCACTCTCTACTACTCTCTCTCTACTACTCACTCTACTACTCACTCTCTACTACTATCTACTACTCACTCTCTACTACTCTCTCTCTACTACTCTCTACTACTCACTCTCTACTACTCTCTACTATTTTCTCGCTCTGCTACTCACTCTCTACTACTCTCTACTACTCACTCTCTACTACTCACTCTCTACTACTGTCTACTACTCACTCTTTACTACTCTCTACTACTCACTCTCTACTGCTCTCTGCTACTCACTCTACTACTTACTCACTACTCACTCTCTACTACTCACTCTCTGGTACTCTCTCTACTGCTCTCTACTACTCTCTACTACTCACTCTCAACTCTCTATTACTCACTTTCTACTATCTACCTCTCTCTACTTCTCTCTCTACTAGTCTCTACCTCTCTACCTCTACCTCTCTACCTCTACCTCTCTACCTCTACCTCTCTACCTCTCTCTACATGCACACATATACACATATATATGCATATATGCATATGCAGATATATATATATATGTATGTGCATATATATATATACATACATATATAAACATATATATTCTGAATATCTATATAAATACAAATATAAATGCATGCATACATATACATATATGCATATATATGCATGTTATTTACATGAAAGTTTTAAAAACACTAATAAAATCAAAGCTAAAAAGCCACCTCATTACAAACAGAATGGCTTTAACTTAAACGAGGGCGAGATCTATTGCATTTCCAATGCGTGTTTACTTTGGTTCCTTCAAGAAGGCATTCAGATGTGTCACACATTTGCCATAAATTCTGAATGTTAGCACTCTAGTTGCTCATTAGATCACTGTAGTAAAGCTACTGCTCACCAGGGAAGTCTGCTGCTGGTATTCAAAGTGCATGTTTCAGTCTGCATGTCAGATTTTTTTTTAATGAAATAGAAGAGGATTTGAGAAGTCACTCAAAATGTGCCCTACTTTTTCTTTCTGAAGCACTAATCATACTTTCTATGGCAAAATGAACCCCCTCATTTTGTTCCTTTTTAAATTAAATGTTTTCAGACTTACTACTTCATTCCAATCAAGATGGCTTCTGGTGTGCCATACTTTTGTCATAAGTAAGACTGTTAGCGCTCTAGTTGTTCTTTAGAACACTCTGGGACATTCTGTCATTGGGCTATACTTGGGCTACATCTGGGTGATATTTGGGCTACATTTTGGCTCTTTTGTCTCTGGTGGCCATCTTGGGAGACTGCATGTCAGAATGTTTTAATAAAATTGAAGAGGATTTGAGAAGTCACTCAAAATGTTCCCTAATTTTTCTTTCTGCAGCACTAATCATACTTTCTGTGGCAAAATATACCCCCTAATTGTGTTCCTTTTTAAATTAAATGTTTTAAGAGTTACCACTTTATTTCAATCAAGATGGCTTCAGGTGTGCCATACCTTTGTAATAAGTAGGACTGTTAGCGCTCTAGTTGTTCTTTAGAACACTTTGGGACATTCTATCATTGGGCTATACTTGGGCTACATCGGGTGATATTTGGGCTAGATTTGGGCTCTTTTGTTTCTGGTGGCCATCTTGGGAGACTGCATGTCAGAATTTTTTAATGAAATAGCAGAGGATTTGAGAAGTCACTCAAAATGTGCCCTAATATTTCCTTCTGCAGCACTAATCATACTTTCTATGGCAAAATATACCCCCTCATTTTGTTCCTTTTTAAATTAAATGTTTTAAGAGTTACCACTTTATTCCAATCAAGATGGCTTCAGGTGTGCCATACCTTTGTAATATGTAGGACTGTTAGCGCTCTAGTTGTTTTTTAGAACACTCTTGGAGGCTGCAGTAGAACACAAAGGAATCAACTGACAGACTTTGTCCTTGTTGGATGTACATGTTTTACTGAGAATGTCAGACTTCATTCTCACATGACTTAGAAAGATAATGTGAATTTACAGAAAATATGATTTCAGTTTAGCTTATAGATCCCCTTCCAAACCACTGTGGGAAAAGCATGAGATAATAGTTTTCTTTCAAACAAGATTCATGATATCCCAGCAGAAGGCTTTTTCACATGGTAAAATCACCTTAGAACACACCACAATTCCTAAAATGAGTATGGTACCATACAAAGAAAGGTTGCCCTTAAAAGTCGCCACACACGGAGGGGTATAAACACAGAACGCCACAGGCAGCAGGGTTGATCAGCATGCCACAAGCTTTAAAACATGCCATACCCCTCCGTGTGTGGCGACTTTCAAGGGCAACCTTTCTTTGTATGATTCAATGCGGCTGGTCCGGTCGCGAAGTCTCCCTGCCGCTACTTGGGCGGATCCTGTGTGTTTGTTACACGGACACCGATAGGAACGGAGGGGGCCTCAGCCGCAGGTACATATTGGCAAGATGGCAGCAGAGCGGACAATGCTTTCTACCCAACCGGGTTTGACATTTAAATGATGATGGAGGTAGCCGTGCCCACTTGGATTGATGGAGTGAGCTTACACAAACTACTTTGACCATAATGCCTGAGTTTGTGACGCCCACAGGGGCGGGGCTTGTTCTTATTAAAAACAGTTGTTCCCATCAGCCCGTCTTTTCCTCTACATTGCAGCCAGTGAACAAGAGCATGCAGATGCTCGAAACGCGTATGGCATGTTTTAAAGCTTGTGGCATGCTGATCAACCCTGCTGCCTGTGGCGTTCTGTGTTTATACCCCTCCGTTTGTGGCGACTTTCAAGGGCAACCTTTCTTTGTATGATATATATATATATATATATATGTATATATATATATATATATATATATTCACTGAAAAAACCATAGGTTATAGACCATATATAGTTAGGAATTGGCATTTACAAAACCTTGAAAATTCACTGAAAAAACCATAGGTTTTAGGCCATATATAGTTAGGCATTAGCATTTACAAAACCTTATTTTACTCGCACAAAACCATAGAAATTCGCATATATAGTTAGATGCAATAACTATATGTCGCGCACCTGCAACCCACTGCTGATGATGTCACATATTACATCATTCATGACATGGTCAGTGACATCACTGATGACATCTCAAATGACATCACTGATGACATCACTGATGACAACATCCAGTGACTGTATGTTTCTGAAAAATTAAAATATGTCTTACATATTGAAGAATGAGTGGATGTATAAGTGTCTGGATGAAGGATTTAGTAGGTGCGTGACTGACTGAGTGAGTGAATAAATGTGTCTTACTGAATGCATGGATTAGTGACTAAACTGTCTGAAAGTGTGCATCAATATGTCTGTTGTTGTGCAAACTGCTGCATGGTTTGATCAGTAGCTATATGAGTGGCTATATGGGTTATTGATTGGTTGCCCAAGTATTTGTATGGAAGACTGAGTGTGTGTGTGGCTGGCTGGGAGGTGTGTGACTCTGTGCACATCAATGTGTACTTGTATCAGTAATTGTATAAGAGAGTAAGTATGTGTTAGTATATGTTTGAATAAATAAGGTGTTCTGTGTTTAACTGTATAGATGAGGAAATCGAAGTGTGATTGATTATTTACAGGACTGACTAGGTGTGTGAATAACTCTATGGATGAATGGCAGTGTTTGAGTGTCTGCATAGGTGTATGAGTGCATATGATAGTGTTGTAATAATGAGTGACTGTATGCATGAGTGATTGTATGGGTGAATGAGTGAATGTGTGTGTAGACGTAGGAATCAGTGAGTGCGTATGTAGTAACTGGTATTGGTGTGTCAATGGTTCAAAAAATGAAACTCTGTATTTAACACTGGGTGTAACAGAGGTTATTTTAGAGTGTGAGGAGGTGCATTGTAATATCACATCAATTATATCATCAGTGACGGACGTGATTATTGATGTCAAATGAGATGTCATCAGTGATGTGATCAGTGATGTCAATTGAGATGTCATCAGTGATGTCATCAGTAATGTCATTTGAGATATCATCAGTGATGTCATCAGTGATGTCATTTGAGATGTCATCAGTGATGTCATCAGTGATGTCATTTGAGATGTCATCAGTGATGTCACTGACCATGTCATGAATGATGTAATATGTGACATCATCAGCAGTGGGTTGCGGGTGCGCGATATATAGTTATTGCATCTAACTATATATGCGAATTTCTATGGTTTTGTGCGAGTAAAATAAGGTTTTGTAAATGCTAATCCCTAACTATATATGGCCTAAAACCTATGGTTTTTTCAGTGAAGTTTCAAGGTTTTGTAAATGCTAATTCCTAACTATATATGGTCTATAACCTATGGTTTTTTCAGTGAATTTCAATGGTTTTTTAATAGCAAATATCAAAAGCTGTCAAATGTGAAGTACGTGATAGGTAAAAACATTTTCGTGTTAATGCACGCTGATGTGCTTTGAACGCTGCCCCCCCTCTTTTCTCTTAGTAGTACTCTCTCTTTGCAGATAGTGAAGGGTAGTTAACGCAGGCCTTTGCCCCCGTTGTAATCCGTCGTGCCTGCTTGTCTCTCCATTTGATTGATTGTTATCCAAGCATTTACTGTTTTAGAATTGATTCTCTTTGGTTCATTCTCTATTTACAAACAAGCACAGAGTCGCAATACTCTGTTTAGTCTTTGCAGATAGTGAAAAATCGTGTAAAAAAACAAAAGTAATCGAGCAAAATCAGTAGGCCACTAATGGGATCTCTTTTTGACCTCGCTAAAATAGAAACATTAGGAACAACCCTTCATGAGAAGTACGAAACTAGTGAGATGAACTGAGCTCCACACCATGATGGCTGCAAGACAGCTCGGCTCCGCCACCCACCCCGCCCAAAATAACGATAAACTCTATGCAAATATTATAAATATATACAACACACCAGCAAAGTAACAGGGTAAAACATTTTATTAAATAACTATTTACATAACTATTTTATACTTTTTGTTGCCTGATCCGGCTAGCTCAATCGATCGAGCATGAAACTCATGCACTCTGATAGCAAGCGTTGCTGCTGATGCTATGCAGACAAAAACTGGTTTTCAGTTTGTACATTCTTCAAGATTTTTCCATCCAAGGCTGGTTGAGAGTTTGTAGAACGATGGCTTCAGATTTTCAACATACGGTGTGGTGGCGCGGACTGGCAGGGGGCGCTTGGCTCCTGCCCCCTCCCCAAGTCGTGTTGCCCTGGTGTGGCCTAAGATCGCCCCCGACATAGACGGCCGGCTCCCGAGGTCCGGCGGCACTTTTTGCCTTTTGATGACTCTTCCATTCTGGACCTTGTCCCACAATCCGTTTGACCTGAAGACACGCTGTATGGGGCGCCCCTTTACCGTTTCAGTTGCCATTCCGCCCGCTTTTGCTACACTGTGCCTCTTCCGCCATTCAGCTGTTTACCGCCCGCTCTTGCGACTACAGCGTCTCGCTCACCATGTAGTTGCGTTGCTCCCGCTCTTGCGATGCAGCGATAGGCGGCTGCCACAGGACTCTCAAAATGGCGGCCGGCTCTTCAGATTTGGGCGTGGTCCACTAAAATGGCCCTGGGACACCTTGGAACTCGGACGCTTGTCTGCTAGGGCTTGGGCCCCATTCTCGAAAGCGTCCCCTCAGCCTTGAAGATTCTACAAAAGTTTTGGGGGCCCCCGACTCCCGCAGGCTTCTGGTGGGGAGCGGCTGCCATGATTGCTCGTGGAATGGCCACGACTGAGCTACGAGATGGTGGTGCTCTCATGCTGACGCCAGCTTCAGTCTGAAACATCCAGAAACACTGTAGACTACCAATTCGATCAGTTCCGGTAGCGCCCCAACGTGACCCGGTAGAGAAGAACTTGCCCTCCCCTCTTTGACTGATGGTTCTTGTTGCCTGTCCCTTCTGTTGTCATTTAACAGAACTTTTTAGACTGCTGAAAGGGGTTGTGTTCCGACCGCTGGTTGGTGGAGACATTTTGACTATATTCTGGACCTACGTTGTCGCGTAATGCGTTATATGACACGCCGCGTTAGCGCACCCGGAAGTGCTCCGGTGCGCGAAGCGCAGCTTCCCGGAAGCGATCCGGGGCGCGGGGCGCGGCGCGCAGCGCGTAACGTAAGCATAACAGGTCATGTGACTTGTTATTAAAACTTTTCATTGGTTCATTTTACTTTTGTTATTCTAATGATAAAAGGCTTGGTCATATGACCTAAAAATTACGCTTTTTATTGGTTTCGAACATTATTTTTTCTTAAACATATATGTTATAATGTTCCAGGCTAATGTACTTTCCCGGAAAATTTACAACTGTCCTGCAAGTAAAATATATTCCTTTTTCTAGAAAAAGGGCGTTTCTTCGTCCCATGATGGAGCCGTTGAGCAAAAGAGGCTCGGCCTGCTGTCTTAGTCGCCGATATGCCTGACTATCAGATTCTTATTGATCACTTTATGTTGCAGGAGTAGAAAACACAACAGCCCTTGACCATTTATCTTTACTGCGTTCCTGCGTATTATACCTTTTATCCGTCATGTAATTGGACTGCTTTATTTCACTTGCCTTTTACTGATTCGAAAACAGTGACTAAAATTAAAAACTTTACCAATGTAAATACTACTACCATGTTTTGTTTTAAAAACCTTTATTGTGAAAATGTCAGTATACAAATACGGGCCTATAACCACGTGGGCCGGCCATGGAGCAAACTGGAATCGTATATGATGAGGAGACATTTACACTGTAGAGGAACGTAACGAGCGGGCCATTAGGTTGCAAGAACTAAGGTGTCTAACAGTTGCGGAATCGGTGGACGTACATTTTGTAATTAAAATACGACAGGGCCACTTACAATAAAATTATCTAGATATACATTTGCGGGCAAGTCCCATGGGTGACGTTAATTCGAACTTTCAATAGTACAGTAATCAATAACACATCAGAACTTAATATCAATAGGGATGTCGAAATATTCAATCAATTCTCGTCCCCGCCTGCCATGTGCTTCAAAACTGCATACGTATCTCGTGATATCAAGGTTGTGCAACCAGTACACAACAAGGAGTTACGAGTCCGATTTATACCGGCGCCATTTTGGGCAAGGCCGGGCAGGTCCAGGATATAGTCAAAATGTCTCCACCAACCAGCGGTCGGACCAGAACCCCTTTCGGCAGTCAAAAAAGGTTCAGTTGAATGACAACAGAAGAGATAGGCAACAAGAACCATCAGTCAAAAGAGGGGAGGGCAAGATCTGAAGCCATTGTTCTACAAACTCTCAACCAGCCTTGGATGGAAAAATCCTGAAGAATGTACAAACTGAAAACCAGTTTTTGTCTGTATAGCATCAGCAGCAATGCTTGAGTCAGCTTTGTGTGAAGCCGCCATTTTGATTCAATCAATAGCGTCCCCCTGCACACATTCAGGGACCTGGTCGTGTCTTCAGGTCAAACGGATTGTGGGACAAGATGCAGAAAGGAAAAGGAAAAAAGTTCCGCCGGACCCCGGGAGCCGGCCGCCTATGTCATGGGCGATCTTTGGCCACACCAGGGCAATAGTGAAACTGCAGCAGGTGCAAATAAGCTTCAGACAGTGTTACAAGCGCTGCTCAGAACTCTCAACTATGACACCACCTCGGTGCCATCCGGATCTTGGCGCCTTGTGCTGGTTCCGGCCTATTCACACATGGGTCCGCTACTGACACCACCTCACAGGCCAACGGGGCACCCCACGCCGACTTTCGGCGCAGCATTGTAGGATGGCCACACCAGTGCGGCAACTTGCTGGACACCACCTCGGTGCCATCCAGATCTCGGCGCGTTGTGCTGCCTTCGGCCTATTGTAGCCGCAAGTGCGGACGCAACTCAGCTGGATAGCGAGTGAAACACCAAGTGGCGCCCCACTGCAGCCGAGGAGCCTCCATCTTGGGGGCGACGCACACCACCTCGGTGCCATCCAGATCTCGGCGCGTTGTGCTTCCTTCGGCCTACTGTAGCCGCAAGTGCGGACGCAACTCAGCTGGATAGCGAGTGAAACACCAAGGGGCGCCCCACTGCAGCCGAGGAGCCTCCATCTTGGGGGCGACGCACAGCATCACATTGCTTTCCAATGCAGTCAGATCCTCAAACAGCCCCCACTGACTGACGCGACCTCACAGGCCAACGGGGCACCCCACGCCGACTTTCGGCGCAGCATTGTAGGATGGCCACACCAGTGCGGCAACTTGCTGGACACCACCTCGGTGCCATCCGGATCTTGGCGCGTTGTGCTGCCTTCGGCCTATTCGCACATCGGTCCGCTACTGACGCCGCCTCACGTGCCAATGGATTTTCTACACTTTTTATAGCCCTATGCCGCATAACAGGTCATGTGACTTGTTTATAAAACTTTTCATTGGTTCATTTTACTTTTGGTTTCCTAATGATGGAAGGCTTGATCATATGACCTAAAAATAACACTTTTCATTGGATTAAAACATTTTTTTTTCCCAAACGATGAAAGCCCCACCTTGTTTCTGGATGTTTCAGACTGAAGCTGGCGTCAGCATGACAGCACCACCATCTCGTGGCTCCGTCGTGGTCATTCCGCGAGCAATCATGGCAGCCGCTCCCCACCGGAAGCCTGCAGGAGTCGGGGGCCCCCAAGACTTTTGTAGAATCTTCAAGGCTCAGGGGACGCTTTCGAGAATGGGGTCCAAGACCTAGCAGACAAGCGTCCGAGTTCCAAGGTGTCCCAGGGCCATTTTAGTGGACCAGGCCCAAATCCGAAGAGCCGTCCGCCATTTTAAGAGTCCTGTGACAGCCGCCTATCGCTGCACCGCAAGAGTGGGCGCAACTCAACTACATGGTGAGCGAGACGCTGTAGCCGCAAGAGCGGGCTATAAACAGCTAAATGGCGGATGAGGCACAGTGTAGCAAAAGCGGGCGGAATGGCATCTGAAACGGTAAAGGGGCGCCCCACTACAGCAGACGAGCCTCCACCTGGGGAGGCCCGTTCACGCCGCCTCCACAAAACCCCCCCATCCCTCGGGGCGCCCCACGCCGTTTTTCGGAGCAGCATTGTAGGATACCAAAACCAGTGCAGCAACTTACTGGACATCACCTGGGTCTCATCCACATCTCAGCGCGTTCTGCTGCCTTGGGACTATTCGCACAACAGACCGCTACTGACGAGGCCTCCCCCCGCACCCCCCGGGACGCCCCACGCCGTTTTTTGGAGCTGTATTGTAGGATACCAAAACCAGTGCGGCACCCAGGTAACATCACCTGGGTGCCGTCCAGAACTCAGCACGTTGTGCTGCCTTGGGACTATTCGCACAAAACACAGCTACTGACCATTGTTGCTTCTTTTTTCAAAAAAATGTTTAAATGTATTTACTGTTTTTGTTGCGTTGTATATATTTATAAGTTATTAAAGTGTTATAATCATACTACTTTGTTGGAGTGCTATATATTTTTACTGTGACACATAATTGTAAAAACTTTGATGTACAAAGAGGCATCCCTGGAATCTTCCGCTTCAGGCTCGGACCCACACACCCTCACAGTGAGAATCCCCTCCCCAAGCACAATACAGGATGGTTATCAGATAGTAGGAACGCGTGTGGTGTGACGGATCTCATCGGGTGGGGTCCTTGATCTACTGTAACTCCTTTGAAGAGGAGTGATTCTCTACAGCTGGGGCCATAAACTACATCTGCAGGGCTAGGTGATAGCCTGGGACCGGCCTGGACAATCGGACACAGAGGAAGAGGAGTGTCAGAGGGTGCGGTAGTGAATAGGGTGAAAGGGAGGTGTCGGGCGGGCACAGGGTGTGATACTCAGAGAAGAACAGCGCAGATGGGAGGAGGTTTCTGGCCCATGCATGAGAGAGAGAGCGGGGGTGACCAGTGCGTGGGGGAGATGCTTGCGAGGGTGGGGAACCATGCTGAGGATCGGCGGCGTGCAGAGAGTGGGTCTGGTCAAGGCATCTAAAATGGCTGCCGTGCACGACAAAAGTGTGGCATTGGAAAAAAAGCAAGATGGCGCACACAATGTTCATCAATACGGATTAATTTATAACAATTATTTTTAACAATATATTTACTCGCAGTGTCAAAATGGCGATCAACACTTCCTAAATTCCTTCGAATCGAACGTTAACAGAAGTCAAGCGGCAAAAAAAAAAAAAACCCTCACGCGCAACCGCTGGAAGACAAGTATCAACATATATGAGCCTCCTCAACCACCCTCAGAAAACATAGGGGGTCAGGATACGTCTCCCATACCCCCTTATACCCAATACTCACATTGCTTTTCCTCCATCTAGTAATTCAATTAAATCGAAACACAAAATGGTGAATTCATGTTTCGCTACCACTTTGCGACCCGGTTCGCAAACCGAGAAGCGCTTCTACCGCGAAAAATCTATTTTTTATTATTTGCCCCACGGGACCCTTTAATAACCCCAACATCATTCCTAGGGGGTCAAGAGGGGTCTACCTTGCCCCCTTTCATTAAATTTCCCCTTCGTTTTTCTCCTCCTCTTGTCTCTCGATCCTACCGAGAGACAAGATGGCGGCCGCACCGGACTGTTTAGAATGTTGACAGACACCGGAGAGCCAATCAGCTTCGCTACGCAAAGCTCCATTACGCGAAAAGTACGCGATCTGGAGCGCTATCTGGGACGCTGTCACAGATATATCTGTTTTTTTAAACGTTAATTTCTCAAAATCCACTGGAACACATATATTGAGACCCAGCAAATGCACATCGGGCTAACAGTCCCTATAATTTTGCCAAGTTTCGTGTAAATCCATTCAGCCGTTCAAGCTAAAAGTGAGGCCAAAGGCCCTATGGAAAAATGAATGGGAAAAAACGGGCTGCTCAGAAACAAAATGTGCCATTTTCTTGAAAATTTCAGCCGATTCCGTCCACAAACGCCAAAGTTATTAGACATAGAATTTTCAAAAGTTCCATAGAGAAAAAATCCTCATATGGCAGTGGCTCAGGGGAAAATGACCTCCCCAGATGGCCAGGACGCCGGCCAGGAGTTCCGACGGTTAGAGCGGTGCTTCATTTTCCCCTGAGCCACTGCCAGGTGGGGTGAGGCCATCTGACCTTACATGTTGAGTGATTTGCACAGACTGTAAGGACACCCGGAACATACAGGTGACTGTATGCACTTGTTTGTGTTTCTAGGGTGTAACTTTTTTCACTTGGTGAAGTAGCATTTATCTTAGTTTTGGTCCTGAAGAAAGCAATGACAAAATCTGTCCTTTACTGCTGAAACTAGTCGACCATATTGACCTGAGGCTGTCTACATAAACAGACAGTCAGCGGGTGCACTATTTTTAACATTGGTATGGTAAGCACAAATGAAATAAATCTTTGCCTGGTGCTTATTCTAAACCAATTTTAAATCCACTTCTCTTGGTTTTTTTTCCCCTCACACCTTCTTTTGCACTGCACACCCCAGTCCCATCCTTTCTACCACTCACCTACATCGAGTGGTATACCACACTGTTGTCTCTTTACTCTAGTGAGGATACCCCCTACCACCGGATTGACCTCCTAGGAGAGTACCAATAATCTCTGACGGGTGGTACGGATAAAATCCCAAATGATGAAGGGCGGATCCGAATGGTGACTGATGGGTATTTTTCCTCATCCACGGAGAGCTCTCTGTGACGTAACCTGGGGGTAAGGGTGAGTTCTTGTTTGGTTTTTTGTGTTTATGGGCACTTTTACCTGAGACCCTCTGGTACCTCTGTTGTTTATTGGTGGCCCACTACTCCTGGGAGGGCCCCTGGTGTCGGACTGCTCCAACCTCCCTGCTTGAGTGGTCTTGTGTGGACTAAAGAGTCCCTGAGGTTTCTTGCTCTTCCATGCAGAAACATGGAATTTGGTAGGTTAAAGGTACCACTGTTCAGAATCTTCAATTCTTATTGATTATTTTGCTGACCTTTTCAGATGCAGCTTTGAATGTTTTGAAGCAGATTTGGCAATTTCTCTGTGGGATGGTAAAAAAATATGGTGTAATTTGTGTCTTGTTCCGCAAAAAATCGACCTCTTTTTTAGTTATCCAGTCTTTAGCCAGTGCTTGCTCTGTAATTCTATCACTTTTTCTACTCAACTCCTCTGTGGGATTCACTTTCAAATGTTCATAGTTTCTTCCATCATTCAGGAGATGGTGGCTTGAACTAAATTTCCCCTCCCTTCTTTGCTGGTTTGATAACAAAAGTGTTCTCTGTTCTCAGTTCCTCTATTGCTAATCGTTCTTCTCTAGTTATGTTATGAAAGGTTTTAATCAGGGTGGGATCAATTGCCCCTAATTTTTTCATTATTGCCTTCTCGAAAGCTTGTACTTCCACTGGTACTGTGCTGGGTGAGGTGTGAAGGTAGATCTAAGTTTTAGTCCAGTATCTCCCCAGTCCGGTTCACTTACTGGTGTCCCTTCCTTCAAAGAAACTCTGAGTTTAATTTTCTTCATAAACTCATTGACCTCACAATATAGTTTAAACAGATGCTGTGTGTACATAACCTAACCTCTTCTCCAGTACTTTTGTCTGTGGTTCTGTCAGTGTTTTCCTCAAGAGGTTTATGATGAGACTGTTCGCCTGCTCGGGCCCGGTTGATTTTCCTTCAACATGCTCCTTGTTACCACTCCTTGGGTCCCAGTTGAACTGCCCATTGTACTTGGCTTTTATCTCCCACTGCCCTGTTTTTCTGGCAGCCCTGGCCTCCACCTAAAAATGGCCTCCTTTGTATGGTGGTGGGCCCTAAAGATAAGGTGGCGGGTGCTTTGGTGGAATATTATGCGCCCCCCAGCCTCTTCCTTGTCCATGGCCATATGCATTGCTCCTGTGTCCTCCTCATCTTTCATGGTCTCATCACTATCCCCACTGTTGGTATCTGAATTCACTGATCTTTCATCTGACAAATCAGTGTCGGGTCCAGACAAGGGAATTACCCTGTGTGTTTTTGTAGTCAGCCCTTATGTAAGAATACACCTGCTCATATCAAAACCTACTGTAATCTTTCTTCAGTTTCTCAAATTTGGTTTGTTTAAATATTGCCTGAAAATCTGCCTTACTCTTGTTCAGATCCTCCAGGCTCTTTTTAATACAAGACAATGACTGGTAATATCTCAATCAATTCTATGTCGTTACAACGACTTCCCCAACAACGACTTCCCTTACAACGAGGTTTAAACCACGACCTCGTCTAAACCACGATTTTTTTTATCACGCATTCCTTTACCTCGTTTTTTTCGGTGAAGGAATGTGTTTTTAAAAAAATGCTTTCTAACTAGTATTGCGATCCCCCCACCTCTTTAAAACGATTTTCACACACCTTAAAGTCAAACACGATCACCCACACACCCTATATACTAACCCCAACCCCTACAAACAAATCCCGAAGCCTCCCAACCCCTGTATTTTATCTCCTAACACTGTGCCCTCTTAAAGCAAATTCCGTCATTCTAAAAATAAACATGATTAACCTCAAACCCTATTAACTAAACCCCAACCCCTTAAATCTAACCCAAAACCCTCCACCAACTGTAAATTAACCTTTCTTACCAATTTCTTTGCGACCCTACTCTGAACTCGCGATGGGAGGAAAGATCAGTATTCAAAATTGCGCAGCGGCTGTCTCTTTCTTCTTTGTACATTGTTTTCACCAGCCATTTATTTCGGATCTAACTGTCTGATCTGTTTGGCACAGTGGTGTTCATATGATGCTTGCATAGCAGGGCGCTTCTCATCAGGCAGTGTATTGGGGGCAGTGCAGATGGATACATAACTTTCATGCATGTAAGTTAGTCCACACGCTAACACAGCAGGCATGTTCATATGAGACGGTGCAGTGCGACCTATTGGGCAACAGTGTTTGGTGATTCCAATTGTTTAATTTCGGGAGGTTTACACAAAACGGGGAAGTTCTCCATACACGGAAATAGAGCAGGCAGTTTCTTCCTGATCAACGACGGAAGCGGAACTCCGTCTCGCCTGAACATTAGACCGAATCTGCCTTTACAACGCACATGCGTGGTTAAGGTTGAGTCGTTGTTCAGGCAAATCATTCTTCCGCTTTCGTTATTGCGGAACTCGTTGTTCCAGAGTCGTTGTTCAGGATGTTTCGCATCTCAATCTAATATCAATGGTGTGTATTTCTGCTTGGAGCTCATCCGAGAGGTGGCTAGCTGTCTTGATTTTTAGGATGAGCTAATCCCTCAAAGAGTGCCATGATATTAGCAACCAGTCCATTTTAAAGGCTTGGTCATGTTAAAAAATAAAAGGCTCATTCCTCACTATCAGCCCCTGTGGTGCAGCATTCACTCGTAGAAAAGCAATCTGGGATTTTTTGCGGTAGGTCAGAGAGTTGTGGTGTTTAACTTTTTTTTAGACAATTACTTTTTACATGCTTTGCACGTACATGATAAACTCAGAAAGTGTTCTGACTGCAAGCACATTTCTTCATAAGTATTTTATGATGGCACTTGTACACTCTGTTCAAGGCTACAACAACACACAGCACGCTGCCCTTGAGTTTTGTTGACCATTTGGAGACAGCTCTGAATCATAAAGACAAACACACACATCAACATTGCACCTCTGACAGCATGCGAATGGAACCAGGATTATATTTTTTAAACTGTCTCTGATCCAAGTTCCTAAGAGGAGCACTTCGACAGATTATTCTGGAGCGTTCGCTCATGAATGAGATCCAGCCCTGCTGACTCCAGCCCCTATTCTGCAGCCTATTCTACACTAGACTGACTTCCTGATACATCACACATAAGTAATGGGGAGTTAGGCAGCTCCAAGCGATCTGGCAGAATCATTCTTACGATGCTCTCGATAGTATAGATAGTGTTAGGTTAGAGTATCATTATGATATATGTTCGGATCACTGAAAAAAGTATAGAATACAAAAATATTGACGAAAAAAATATCGAAGTAAAAATATAGAAAGACAAAATATCGAAATCCTTTCTACAAACAGGTAAGTACAAAAATATCAAATCAAAAATATAGAAAAAATATATACTTAGTAAAAATATCGAATTTATTCAAATAACTTAAAATTAATTTAAAATTAACGAAATAATAACTATAATTAATTAAAACATACTTAAAAATACTTAACTTAAAAATTATTAAATAATTAATTTAAGTTAAAAAAAATAAAAATACAACTTGATTTTTAACACATATATATATATATATATTAACATATTATTAATTAAAAATATACAATATTTTTACTGTAGCATAGCAAGAGGTTAAAATTTACTATTACCACTCCAGCAACTGCAACAGTAGGGTAAACATTGGATAGCGTAGGGTAAAAATTACTATTCCCACTTCAGAGAGTGCAACAGTAGGGAAAGCGCTGGATAGCGTAGGGGTAAAAATTACTATTCCCACTTCAGAGGGTGCAACAGTAGGGAAAGCGTTGGATAGCATAGGGGTACAAATTACTATTCCCACTCCAGAGGGTGCAACAGTAGGGAAAGCGTTGGATAGCGTAGGGGTAACATTTACTATTCCAACTCCAGAGGGTGCAACAGTAGGGAAAGCGTTGGATAGCGTAGGGGTAACAATTACTATTCCCACTCCGGAGAGTGCAACAGTAGGGAAAGCATTGGATAGCGTAGGGGTAAAAATGACTATTCCCACTCCAGAGGGTGCAACAGTAGGGAAAGCGTTGGATAGCGTAGGGGTAAAAATACAAAATATTTACCAATTACCAATTAATTAAAAATAAATTAAAAATCAATACCAATAAAAAAATTAAAATGATTCATTTAATAACAATTAAATTACTTCCCACCCTATTCCCCAATAAACACACAACCCACTACAGGAATTCTTTTTTATTAAAATTAACATAATTATCAATTAACCAATTAATAAAAATGAATTACCAAAAAAAAATTAATTAATTAACAATTAAAAATTAATTAACAATTAATTCTAAAAGAACACCAATGAATAAATTAACACATTTAATTAATTACAATTAAATTACTTCCCACCCTATTCCCCTATAAACCCACAACCCGCTACGGAAAATAAATTAATCAAATTAACATAATTATCAATTAATCAATTAAGAAAAATGTATTACCAATTAAAAATTAATTACCAATTAATAATAATTAATCACAAATTAATAATTAATTAGCAATTAATTCAAAATAAATACCAATAATTAAATTAACACATTTAATTAATTACAGTTAAATTAGTTCCCACCCTATTCCCCTACAAACCCACAACCGACTACAGAATTAAATTACACAAAAATTAAATAAGACAAAGAAATACACTTAAATAAAATCGATATTATTAAATATTCGATATATCTTAATTACTATATTATATACTTCAATATTTTAACTTTCTATATTTTAAAAATCGATATTAAATTACTGACCTTCAAAACAATATTTTTTACCACTATATTCTGTCCATTCGATATTTTGTCCATTCTATATGTTTACTTTAATATTTGTGCCATTCAATATTTTTCAGTCGATATTATGTCTGTATACCATATGTTCATGTGTTCATATAATCACTGCAAAGTTATAATGGTTGAAGTATTCATCTTTTTCACCATTCTTATAATGCTGATAACAATGCTTTGTTTCCTTCTACTTATAATTGCAGCTCATGTTTTTTTACACAAGAATACAATCGCTTCAATAAAAAATTGAAATGCTAATTAGTGTATTTCTAGTGACTCTCTTTGGGTATGCCTGAGTAATAACAAAAGGGTAGGTCTGTTTCCACAATTTCCTTGAGGGAATTAGAGTGGTCATCTTCTGAGGTTGCAGTCACCATCTGGTACCCTCTCAGGTTAGGGGTCCAGGTGGGGCACTTTCAGCAAGTCATGAATTGGGCTAATATACTCTGAGTATTTGAGTGGACTCAGTCCTCATATTTTGACATTTATATTGTCCAGAAGCACAGTCCTCTTTAATTAGTAGGACCCTTATACCAAGAGTATCACAGTCTTTTGTATCTAGTCTGTATCCATGCTGCTGGCACATTCCAAGGGTGCCACTGCTGCTAAAATACATTTTACTTCTCCCACTGGGAAAGTTAGGCCTGTGATTTCCACCATTTCTTAATAAGGTTGTATTACCAACAAGCACCAACAGTGTGCGGTGGGAACAATGTTTTTTTAGAAATGTAGTCCTAATGTTATAACCCCACTGCTGTGTACTGTCCAAACTTTATATCAACATCAGTCCAGCAATGTGGCTAGCTCGGCAACAAATAGAGTGCACTGAAAAAGATACATCTTGAGGCTGAGAAACAGTGGCGAAGAGCCTGAGATGTGGGCATCATGTGATCAATGGTTCCAAGATGTAGGCGCTCTCTGGCCATTGGTTACGGATATGATGGAGCTAGCAAGAATATTGACTGGTACCTCATGGCTTATCCCATTGGTGTCATCGAGGTAGGACAGGATAAAGGCAAAAGTGGCTTTAAGACTGAGGCTTTGGGAAAATGTGTGAAGGGTCCTCATAATGAAGCGGGCAATTTGAGTATCCCATTCATAGGTGAGTATGGTTAGAGTCCTTGATTATCCCAAGTCCCTGATTTTGTTGGTGATGGAAGGTGGGGGTTATAAATCATGGGGCTAGATGATGGTGGGATGGTAGGAGACCCACTTACCACAGATGAGGACTTCTGTTTTGCATGACTTGAGAAATACATTTTTGTGATCCTGCCAACCATTCACTACAGGAAAGCAATGGCCTAGAGCACAGGAATTCCGGTTTCTTGAATTTTCCAACTGCAGGATGGACTAAGTGTCATTGGTGTAGTTTTAGCACAACAATTTAGAGGAACTAATGCTTTCTAGAATGGTGAAGAGTTAGGAATGGAAATGAAATTATGTGCTGATAGATCCTTGTGGGCAGCCTGTTTCAAACGTGTATGGAGAGAGTATGAATGGAGGGATGGTTATTATTTGAGATTTTCCAGTGAGCAGTATGAGATTCACTTCAGGACAGAACCTTGGATTTCGAGGTCATTGAGTTTCTGTAGCAAGGTGGGATGATGGACTACATCAACTGCTAATGAAAAGCTCTGTAATAGCAGGGAGGTCTTTCTTGTCAGCAGTGGACATGAGAATGAGGAATAGTTCATACCTCAGCCTCCTTCCAGTCCAGTTTTATTGTCTGACAGTATTTTGCTTTCCTCAAGTGGTTGGAGACCTCTGTGAAAGCTGACCTCTCGATGAGATTGCCCAAAAAGGGTTAGAGGAGATCGGTCAGATGTTGGCAGGGTAAGTCAGATCAAAGTCTTGTACATTTGTAAATGGGTTTATGTGAATGTCTCAGTTGTAAGGGAAGAAGCCAGAGGAGAGGGAGAGGTTGATGATCCTTTTGGCTTTGCAGTGCTATCATGGTTGAAAAGACGATGAACTAGATTAGAAGAATGGTATTTGATGGAGAGATGACAAGGTAACATTTTATGTCGTTGTTTTTAGCGGACAGTATGTTAAATTCAGGAACCGGGAGTCTAAGCAAGGGTGCTGGATTATGGGTGTTTGAGGCTCAGTTGTTTATTTGCTGGCCTTATAAAGTCTATAAAGTTGCTGGGGGTCTAATTCATTGTTCCTATTGAAGGTCTTTTTCTAGATACTTTCCGGTCTCTAAATTAAGCCTTTATGCTGTTTTTGAACTAGCCTGTCTTGCTTCAAATTCCTCTGGGGCTGGCGGTTTTGATACGGATGAGAATGTCTAAGCCGGTGGTTAACCAGTCTCTGAACTGCTATGGTCAATATGGTTGGGAAATATGGCCTTGAATTGGCAAGAAGTGACTGGAGGGCTAAGAGGCTGACTTTCTCCAGTGATAAGAAAAGGGTTTTGATTTTTGAAGCAGTAGTAATCTCTCCAGACTTACATTTAGAGATATGCTGGGGGAGCAAGGTTCAATAATTAAAACAACAACACAGTTAAAAGAATAAAGAATGTAAATGCAATAATGAATATACCTGACAATACAGTGCAACTGGTATCTCTACTATTTGTTAATTTGCAACCCTGAAGGTCCCTTTTGTTTTCCTTTTTTAGATGACTAAGAGGCTCCTAATGCATGCCCCTTGAGGGTGACCTAGATGGCCCTAAGAAAAGACCACACCTTTTGCCTTAAGTAGTGGTTCCCCATAGACCCCTAGACCATGTCCTAGCTGGGTTATGCTAATTGTGGAGATTCTGGACAGCCCAGATCCACAAGGGGAGCTGCCTACAGTTCTCACCTGGGGAACTGGAGTCAAGAGGACTGTGGTGATGATGGACCTTTAATGTATGCATACATATTTTTAAGTATAATATTCTAAACATTAACATGCAGCTCTCGCTGGTCTGACCCTTCACAAACATTAATGTGAATGAATTATTATGAGACAGAGATCATTACTTTTTATACCTAATTTAGAGTTACCCATAGATGGTTGCAAATAAATGTCATACCATACAAATTAACTTTGCAAGATGGGTGAAAAGTATTTGCCACAGAAAGAAATCCCATCTTATTGCTCTTCATTTGTTTACACAGTCTGGAGGAAATCAATAAAGCTTTGCACCAAAGTCTGCGGAGGGTTCACCTGAGGCCCTGCCTAGGAGCTACCCCAATTTCCTCACTGATGATAGAAAACTGGTCCAGCATGATTGGCTGGTGTCTGAGCTATAAAGATGCATTTGTGCTGACTGGACATTGGTATGCTAGCAACTGCACACCTCTGTGTTTATAAAAAATGGAGCTGCACTACATCTCACTGAATGGCTTCTGAACATGGACTCATCCTTACTGAACACTCTACACAGTGAGAAACATGAGTGGTGCCTACTTCCTATTAGGTGAGACTGAGCCAAGGCCTTGCTGAAGGTCTGCTTGCATGCCCTACTTCTGCCCTTTCCCACCATGGAAGTTCCACTCCATCCTCAAGGAATCCTCCAGATACAGAGAGCATTACGGAGACCAGAGTTTGGGGATCCCACAACAAGGAATGAAGGTGGCTGGTGTGCATTATTTCTTGACAACATGAGCTGTTCGCAAACATCTGCTCAGTCGCACACCCCACACCAGTGATAAAGACAGGTTCCCGAGAGATTAACTTAAAGAATTTAGTTGAAATGGTGGTTACTTAGGGCCGGATTTAGATCTTGGCAGATGGTTTACTGTGTCAAAACGGTGAAGGAAATCTTGTCCGTTGAAATATAAATCCCATTATATCCTAGGGGATATAAATATTGGAGGACGGATTATCTGTCACCGTTGTGACAGAGTAACCCATCCACCAAGATCTAAATCAGGCCCCTAGTCAGTGAAGCACATACCTCTTTGTACCACGTTGTTTCTTTTTTATACGTTTCCCTTCTCTGCTTTTTCACCAGTCATCTCAGTAGAATAGCATGTGATTTGTTAGCCAGCCAGCTCCCGGGACCCTTACAGTACACTCAGAACCCCCCCCCCCCCCGAGTTCCTGACCTTTTACCTGTGGACCCATTGGTATAGTGCCATCTCATACCCACATTCATGCACAAACTCTGCGCTACTGTCCTTTTGCTTTACAGATACAGCTCATACTTTTATGGCTTTTTTTTTGCACTTCATTGCCTTAGATTAATGCTTACAGATGTGTACGTCTGCCAAGCCCATTACAGTAGCTTAAGTAGTACCTAGTATCTGTGATGCCTTGTCACATGTGCTCACCTCTACTTCTGGTCCTTGGCATTATTGGCTGCCCCTTCCCCTCTTAATCAGGGCACTGCCACTCAAGATGTCATCCCCACTGGCATCACAAGAGTCATACTGTAGGACCTGTACCTTTTTGCAAGGTCATCTCAAAACATTTTGCCTACTTCCTCATATTTTTTCTGACCAGTTTTTGTTGACTTTAGGACTCTGGGCACTTTACTACTGCTAGTCAGTGCTTAAGTGCCTATGCTCTTTGTGTAAAATTACGATTGTGATTGGTTTTCAAGGAGTGGCATATTTGATTTACTGATAAGTCCCCAATAAAGTGTTTTCTGTGTGCCCAGAGCCTAAAAATGAAATGCTAATAGTGGGCCTGCAGCACTGGCTGTGCCACCCACATAAGTAGCCCTGCAATCATGCCTCAGGTCTGCCACAGCAGAGTCTGCAAGTGCAGTTTTAAACTGCCATGTCGACCTGGCAGGTGCACCCACTTGCCAGGCCCTGACATTCCATTTTTCATTACATAATTCATTGACACCAAAAAAGTCATTAGTTGGAAACCTAAATCAAAACAGTGCTTATGTGATTGCCAATTTGCAGCATGCACTAGTGTGATGCAATTGCTCACAAATTTTTGAATTCATTATATTATGACATTCTACCAAGAAGAAGGACTGCTGTGTACTTCACACTCTGTTGAACTGGCTATGCAGGACTCCTGCTTTGCAGTGATGATCTGCTGCCTGATGTCTTCTTGGCTGGGTGAGAAGGACTGCACCTGCATTTCTTGACCCCAGAAACCAGAGTGACTCCAAGGGCTAGTTGTCTGGCCTCTTGATCTGAAGCCTCAGGGACATAACAGGCTTCCAAACCCTGTATCTGGACTCTGGCCCTGGTGAGTCTACCTTGCAAAGTAATGCCCCCCCCCCAGTCCTGGACCCTTGAAAGTGGACCTAAGGAGCTTTCCATCAGAACCAATGCATCTTTGTGTTGTTTGGTTTTGTTTTATTCATTATAGTAAAATCTATATATCTGATATGATGTGGGAGGTTTTTGTCTGGTGTTTGCATAGTTTTATTGTTTGATGTGTTGCACAAATACTTTACACACTGCCTCTAAGTTAATCCTGACTGCTCTGCGCCTAGCTACCAAAGGGTGAGCACAGGTTAATTTAGGATTTGCCTGCCCCTTACACTGACTAGGATTGTGGTTGCTGCTTGACCAGGGCGTACACCCCAGCCAACCCACAACCCAGTTTCTAAAACTATCATATTGTGTGACATTAGTATAGTCCTTAGTATTGTGTTGTGCATTGGGCACTGTCTATTTCATTTCATCCTATTTATGCTTTATATATATTTAACGTGTGAATTAGTAAGAATGTTGTATACACACGATCCTTTGCTGTACATTTATACATTATTATTGTTAGGAAGTGGGTTTTTGATTGAGGGGGTAATACACCTTCGTAAAGCAAGAATAGCAATCCTAGTCAGGGTGAATCACAAAGTCACTAAATTAATCTGTGCATAACACTCTAGTAAGTTTACACAAATGTAGTGAGGCTTAACTTGAGGCAGTGTGTAAGGTATTTATGCAGCACTTAGAGAGTAATAAAGTGAAAACACAACATAAGAGAAACCCTCACACCACTTTTGGAAAAATAGAGTAAAATGTAATACATTATTTGGCACCAAAACCACAAAAATTCAATTAGCTGAACCAGAGTTATGTATTTTTTATGTTTTTAGCAAAACCTAGTGCTTAAAAGATCAAATTGCCAACCATGGACAGCTAGTTGTGTGAGACTGGGGCAAAATTGAAAATTATGGTCAACCACGATGGAGCGCCATTTGGATACAAGAAGTGAATTGGGGATGGTCTTTGCTTACCTTCAAATTAAAAAGACATTTTGAAGAAAAATGGCTGACAAGGTAATGTTCTGGGTAAGGGAGCCGGATGTGTTTGAAAAGGTGGTGTATTCATCTGTGGACCCTCTGTACGAAGTTGCAGTGATGATTTCTACATTCAGACTTTGTCACCTTTAGGGAACTTAAAAACCTCGAGCGGGATGAAGCTCCAGGCTGAAGCTGACAAGTGCTCATTAAGGCCAGATGCCTCTTCTACTAGGAGCTGCTAAACAGGATTTGCTGCTGTGGACAAGAACATAGTGAGATCTACTGTGAATTCAGGCCAACCAGCGATGCACCTTGGGCAGATCAGTGAACAGGTAAGTACTAGTCTCATGAGCACCTTAGGAGGAAGATGGCAGCCGGCTAAGAGGTCCGGTCGGGAGCTTCATGCTCGCTACAGACTAAACCCACGAAAAACTCTCACCTAATCATCACAAAAACCACAAACCGCATTTGGCAAGGGAGGAACATAAATATGGACTCCGGAGCATAAAATAAAAATACTAGTTAGAGAAACCTCAAAATGCAAAGCCCCTTACCTCGTAGTCCAGCAGGAGGTAACTCGGGCGGAGCCGCGGTGAAAGTCGCTCTGCACTGCGCACTAAGGACGTACTCTGGGCTATGGGCGGCCGCATCAGAGGCGAGCAGAGGCTGCAGGAGGGCCCCCGGGAGAATCTCCATCCTGTTCCGGGGCAAGAGTGGTAGCGCGACCGCTGCTACCAACACAAGCACTGCTGTGTCTGCCGAGACACGAACGAAGGTCACGGACAGCTCACCCTTCCAGTTCCGGGGGAGAAGGGGAAGCGCGATCACCCCTGCAGTCAAGATTTCAGCCGAGGCTGGCAACGGGAAAACAGAAAAAGCAGGAAGACACAGGGGCACAACTACATCGACTACAGCGGCACCAGAGGCTAATACTGAGGAAATTATCCCCTTATTGCCCCCGGTGAAGTTGAGGATCCTTGGTGGCCCCAGAGAACGGCGAAATTCAGCGGGACCGGACTGGAGGACGACACACTCGCCTATGAACAAGGTACCTGGTGGGGGGGTGGAGAAGGAGTTGCTTTACTTGATTTACTTGAAGGTTGCAGAGGGAGCAAGCAAACAACGGAGGGAAAGGAGGTAAAGGCTGCAGCCCCGTATACACTTTGGGAGTTGAGGAGGGGTGGGGAAACCCAAATCCCCCAATCGGTCCTAATTTAGTAGAAGCAGCAGAACCCGAACAGGGCAATAACATAAGATCAAGCTACTGCCTTAGGAACAGACAGTTCCTCAAACACAGCTTACTCCCTCCTATAAAGCAGAGTGTGGCCCCTAGAAGCACAAAAAGGAATCCCAAAGGGAATCCGAATTTAGAACTTCAAACTCTTAAAATAAAAGGCAAATCAATAAAGGGGAAAGACCTGGGGAAAGGTCAGACAGAACAAAATATCAGAGTAACCCCCTCTCTAAGGTCTGCCTTTAAGGTACAACAGCAAGTCCAAGCCCAGGGAATGCAGGGTAACCATCCTGCACTGCAAGAAAAAAGCAAACTTTCACCCCTTTTAGTATTTAACGCGGACTCCACCACAAACACAAACTCCCTCCCCGGAGCTGAGCATAGCACCTCACCAGCAGGCGATAACAGTTTTGATATGAACAAAGAGAAAGAGACGGCTACACACCCACAAGCTGAGATATCCGGAGGCTCCACTATGGCAAGATCTGCTGAATCCACAGCAGCACAAACAGTAAGCAACATGGTGGAAGAGCAACCTGCCCTTAGCCAAACAGAGAAGTTCATGGCAAAGATGCTGGGAGAAATAAGAGAGAAATTTGCAGTATCGGAGGCCGATGAAAGCAAGATTCAGCAAGTGTGCGAGACGCTTGACCGCAAATTAAATGCACTAGGGGAAAGAGTTACAGTGGTGGAAGCAGAAGTAGAAGTTCTCATAGAAAAGTGGAGACTAACCAAAAGGAAATCAGAACATTAAGAGACAGCGACAAAACCATGAAAGAGAAACTCGAATCGTTAGAAAACCAGGCAAGAAGAAACAATTTGAGAATCCTAAACGTTCCAGAGAATCTGGAAGGGACAGACATCAAAAAATTCATAGTGTCACTCCTTGAAGAATACTTCCCCTGGGCTAAAGAGGCGGATCTGGTAGAAGACATACAGAGGGCACACTGCAAAATAAAGAGAGGAAAACACCAAGGAAATTTGTAATTAATTTTAAAACATACAACCTGAAAGAAA
Source organism: Lissotriton vulgaris (assembly GCF_964263255.1). Classification (NCBI taxonomy): domain Eukaryota; kingdom Metazoa; phylum Chordata; class Amphibia; order Caudata; family Salamandridae; genus Lissotriton; species Lissotriton vulgaris. The sequence goes on along the minus strand of NC_141696.1, from coordinate 975,052,542 downwards.
GAATCTTAAGTTAGGCCTTGAGGAAAGGTACTTTCAATAAAGACGATTGGTCTTTCAGAATCCGCTCAGATATGTTTAAAGCTACCCAGGACAGGCAATGGGAATTGGGACAGCACATGCAGGAACTAAAATCTAGTGCAGATGAAGTTCCCTGCAGCTCTGAGGATCATGTGGAGGAACAAAATGTACAACATAAGGGACCCCAAGGAGGTCGAAAATTTTCTGGAGCAAATTAAGGCTCAATTGCGGACTGCAACATGAAATAAGAAAGGTGAAGTATTCGAATTAGGCGAAGTATGGAGCTCGAAAAGGGTGAAGAATACAGCCCAAAAAGAAGAAGGGAAGCTTCCTCAGGGTGGGTAACGGTAAATTTCTCCCCCCAAAAAAGCACAAATACAAAACAAAAAGAGAACACGGGTGGGGAGCAAACTAGGGAAAAAATCAGACAAAATGTCCTCTCCAAGGAAAACAATAGGAGTCTACGGGGCCTGTAAATACGAACACATTCATGCGTTTCCCAGAGATAACATAGGAAGATGAAGACAAACTCCAAAGAATTTAGTATACTCTCTTGGAACGTCAATGGTCTTAGAACCATCAATAGAAGGAGGAGGATCCTTGAATATCTAAAGTCAATAGACAGCGAGATCATCATATTGCAGGAGACCCACCTTCTAAAATCAGAGTGGGATCAAATAATGAAAAATCTGAGCTGGGTCGATGCCTATGTATGCACTAACCAAGATTGTAATATTAAGGGCATAGCAATAATTTTTAAAAAATCGCTCAAAGTCAAGATAGAATACACAGATGTGGACAACAAAGGAAGATGGACAATAGCTAGAGTAAGAATATTTGATAAGATATTCACTGTAGCAGGCTACTATGGTCCAAATACAGACGACCCAACCCCCCTTCAAAAACTATATACACAGCTCCTATCAGCAACTTCCCCAATAGTGCTAGGGGGAGACTATAACATAATCACAGATCCTAAAGTAGATAGATCCCCTCCAGGAAGACAAGAAAATCTACCAAAAATGAGGGAGTGGCTAGGACACTTCAGAAAAGATTTGGATCTGATGGATATGTGGAAAGAGAAAGGTGACAAAACACAGGCCTCACCTTTCACAATAAACAATCAGGTCACAAATCAAGAATTGACTACTTCTTAATAAATAGGAGTCTACTAGGAAATGTCAGGAGAATAGAGCACCTGCCGGCTCACCTGTTGGACCATTCATCAGTCCAACTTACAATGCAAACGACAAAAAAAATTCACAAATCAGATGGACTGTTGATCGCTCCATACTATTAGATCCATAGTTAATAGAAGAACTTAGGACAGAGACAGACAACTTCTTCAAGAATAATAAACTTGGGACCTCGAAACAAATCACCTGGGACACTTACAAGGCAGTAACCAGAGGGAAGTTGTTAAGCATGGTGGTATATAGATCAAAAGTTATAAAGCAAGAAATAAGAGACTTGGAGAACGATATAAAACAACTCGATATACAAATAGCAGCAGAGCATACAACAACCACTAAAGAAGAGCTAGAAAAAGGAAAGGCAAAAACAAAAAGAAACACTTACAGACATTCTTGAGAGTAAAGTGAGGAGGAAATGGGAAGCTAGTAAACTATTGAACCATGAATATGGAGAAGGATGCGGCAAAATGCTGGCGTGGAAAATAAGGACTGACCAAACTAGAAACAAAGTATCCAGCAATCAGCAGCACAATCAAATAGAACCAAGCTCTGAGGACACAATAATAATGCAGGAATTCACAAAATTATTTTCCAATCTATACAATGAAGAAACAAATCCTTCTGAGGAACAGCTGGGAAAATATCTAGATGACCAGCCTCTTCCATCATTATCGGAAGAAGAAAAAGAAGAACTGAATGCAGAAATCACAAATGAAGAAGTAGGAGACGTGATAAGAGGTCTAAAAAGAGGGAAAGCAGCCGGCCCGGATGCCTTACCGAATGAGCTGTACATTAATCAAAGGGAGACCTTGGTTCCACCAATAACGGAGTTACTAAACACAATCTACAGAGAACACGATAAAATCCCTGACTCCTGGAACGATACAAATATCAGTATCATTTTAAAACTGGGGAAAAATCCAATGATCTGTGATTCATACAGACCTATATCACTGCTGAATTGTGATTATAAAATATTTATGCAGATTATGGCAAAAAGGCTAGGAACAGTAATGACAAATCTGATCAATCTAGACCAGAAGGGCTTTGTGAAAGGCAGACAAATACAAGAAATAACACACAAACTCTTTGGCGTAATAGACATAGCCATCTGTGAAAAAAAACATTAACTATAATCACCTTCGATGCTGCCAAAGTGTTCGACAGAGTCAACTGGACATTCTTGAGCAGGGTCATCAGTAAATATAATCTGGGGGGGAGCTTTCTCTGTATGGTGGAGGAAATATACAAAAAACCGAGAGCTAAGATCTTAATTAACGAGAACCTCACCGAAAATATAGCAATTAGAAGAGGAACACGACAAGGATTCCCATTATCGCTGCTACTTTTAAACCTCTATATTGAGCCCCTAGCAAGCAACCTCAGAAACCATAGCTCAATATCCCCCTTTAAACACCATGGATGGATCAAAAAGGATGCTTTATACGCGGACGACCTGATGGTGTTTACAGACAACTTCCAAGACTCTATTGCAGCAATAGAAGAAACTCTAACTAACTTCAGGAAAAGTATCAGGGTATCTGACCAACCAGGCAAAGACTGAGGTTATGAGTTGGAACACGCAATTCAACAACACATATTCCAGAGACAAGATAAAATACTTGGGGATTAACCTGCTTAAAGACCTGGATAAAGTGCCCCAGATAAACCTTAACAGAGTCGCTGGAGAAACTAGAAAACTACTTAAAGTATGGGGTGGTCCTCCACTAAGCTTCTTGGGAAGATCCAATATAATACAAATGTCCATCTTACCTAAATTTACCTACCTGTTCAACACTATACCTTTGGAATTCAAGAGGGAAGCTCTAAAGAAAATTCAGGGGGAAATAACAAGTTTCATCTGGTCATCCAAAGGAACAAGAATAGCCTGGAGTAAATTAAGGAGAAAAAAAGAACAAGGAGGGATAGCTAGTCCCGACCTATTCGAATACTTCAGAGCTTTTCATTTCAAAAACATGAGATCACTTATGAAAAGCTGTCAATACTACCCTGAATTTCTACAAACAATGACAGGAAGAACAGATCACTTTCTTTATAAAGTTGCCACCCGAAATTCTTTAAAAAGATAAAACTAAAGATTCTTAATACTGCAGTAAAATGTGGTACAAAATAAGAAGCACGCTAAACATACCATATTATAGGACCCTGCCCCCATATGGGAATCCCCGGGCACCCCAGACTGCCTCAAGGATTGCATGGCCACCCCGTTGAAAACAGCTAGTATTAAAGAGTGGGGCCAACTGATGACAGAGAACACCATAAACACCTGGGACCAACTGACCACAATCACTAATGCTTCGCTATCCAAATTCAAATACTACCACCTCACTAACTAGGAAAAATCACTAACAGAAAAAAAAGGGAAACGAAGATCTAGAGAAAGAGATGAGGAAAGATTTGCCAATAAAAAAAGAGATATCTCGATGGTACTGGGCCCTGATAACAGCCGGGGAAGAAGACTATCTAATTCCAGAAACGATCTGGAAGAAAGACCTGCCAGCGCTGGACCTAAAAAACTTATGGCGCAGATCCTTGGAGAAAATCTGGTCCACTGTAAAACCAGCTGCCTTAAAAAGAAACCACTTATTTACTATTCACAGGGCCTATTGGACCCCAAAAAGACTATCTAAGTTCAAGGGAGCAAGAAAAAAGACCTGCCCTAAATGTGGAATGGAGAAGGCAAACGACATACACATGTTCCAGCAATGCCCCCACCTCGACACCTTTTAGCAGGAAGTTGGTAAGACTATAAGTTTGGTATTGAGAAAACAACTGTATGTAAGTATAAATCTTATCATCTTTCGGATTGATATTACAAATGATATGGGTAAGCTAACAAAAAAACAGGAAAATCTGTTGTTTGTATTTATCTTATTGGCAAGAAGACAGATATGCATAAATTGGGTGAGCCCGACACCCCCAACACATGAGGAGTGGTTGAACTCGATGCTGAGAATGAACAAACTCAATAGGAAAGGAAAACCTAGTAAAAAATATAATTTCCGGGAAATATGGGAAGACCACCACCAAACTAATACTTAATTTTCTCTTGACTCCAAAATATATAAAGTCCAATGATTACGCGATGACAATATTTCAGAAGGGAAACATTCCCGCCGAGTAGCCTGGATGGCTAGCTCCCCCCCTTCACGAATAAATAGAATTATTGATTATGGTAAAGGATCACGGGGACTCCTACTGAAACAACCGTCAATGGGAAACTCCCCACTCAGGATGGCCTCTAAGGGGCAGTGAAGGTACAGATGTTACAGAGACGGGCTCCCGACAACTCCTTACACATAAATTCGCAGAATGAGGACAAAGAAAAAAAGAAAAAAAAGTACTGGTCTCATGTCAGGTCGCAGAGCATTTTTTAACTGAAACGTTTCCAAGTCTCAAGTTTTGGCTTTAGGCTGTTTTGGCAAATTTAGAATGTGTTCCAAAGGTCCAGAACTGGGTTAACAGCACTTGGAGGGTAGGACTAAATTTAGCCAGGGTCCCTGGGGCAGGGTTCAAGCTTTTGGAGCGTTTTGGGTCCCTGAAGCTCAGGACAGGAGGGCAGTCAACTAGACCTTGTAGTCACTCAGGTAGGCCTTGGTTCAAGCAGCAAGGCAGTCCTCCAGCAGCAGGCAGTACTCTAATGGTTCGAGACAGGCTTCAAGCGGCAGGGCAGTCCTCTGAAGTGCCGGGCAGAACTGCTGAGTATCCTCTGCAGTTCCAGGAGTGAATTGAAGAGTGGGTCTGAGGGTCCTATTTTTACACCTGGTGCCAGCTTTGAAGTGGAAGAAACTTCTGGAGTTTTCCCCTCCACCGATAGTTCTGGTATTTTCTTCCCCACGGACAGGCTCCAAAGACTATGGGGAGACAAAATGACAGTGTGAAGTTCTTTGTGAGTGTGCTGAGTCAGCTCCCTTGAAATGTGAGTGGGGCAGGGAACTGCTCCAAAACTCCCACCCGGGCATGATGGCCCATAATTCCATCACATAGTCCCCCTGTATTTCACAGTCTTGGAGGAGTACACAAAGGCCAACTGTCACTCTGAAAACAGTCATGTGACCCAGGATATGGGCTGCAGGCACCAAATGGTGAGGACAAGAACATGGCAAGTTTCTAAAAGTCAGCTATAGTTCCATACAAATTATATTATAAAGATATATCGAGTCACTTAGTTGATAGTTGGATATTTATTCAAATGATTCCATGTTTGCTTTAGATGTTGCATTCACATCTTATATCATATCCATTATTTCGTTTAAAAAAACATTGCTTAAACAATCGAATACGATAAATATTTCCTTATTCCCAATGCATTTCGGCGGGTTTCGCCTTTGTCAAGGGATCAATCTATCTGAAAAAACGATAATACATTTCATTATTCAACTGTTCTCTTGCCACCGTTGAAAACACATGCGATACGTATCAGTGTCATTGTTTCTACTCAAATGTTTAACTCGACGTTCAAAATTTTCAAAAAAAATACATGCATACGCTCTATGTGTTCCTTTATCTAACAAGTAGTATATTACAATTAAGTCGGTGTGCCTTTTTTGCAAAAAACATAACATGCATGTTTGACTATCTGTTTAAAAACCTACTCGCATTGCGTGTTTTCAGTTATAGCTTTTCTTTCACAACGTTGATGTCACTGTCTAATAACTTAATACCAGAGACAATTGCTCTCTAAATAGTATATTAAACCCTCCGTGGAGAGAGACGCTTACCGTGTTGGATCGTTACTACACGCTAAGCATGCTGGACGTTGTGCTTGTGACGCGCGCGGGTTGTTCGTGTATTTAAAAGAAACAGAAGCTCTGAATGCATTCAGAGCTTCTGTTTCTTTTAAATACACGAACAACCCGCGCGCGTCACAAGCACAACGTCCAGCATGCTTAGCGTGTAGTAACGATCCACGTTGTGAAAGAAAAGCTATAACTGAAAACACGCAATGCGAGTAGGTTTTAAAACAGATAGTCAAACATGCATGTTATGTTGTTTGCAAAAAAGGCACACCGACTTAATTGTAATATACTACTTGTTAGATAAAGGAACACATAGAGCATATGCATGTATTTTTTTTGAAAATTTTGAACGTCGAGTTAAACATTTGAGTAGAAACAATGACACTGATACGTATCGCATGTGTTTTCAACGGTGGCAAGAGAAAAGTTGAATAATGAAATGTATTATCGTTTTTTCAGATAGATTGATCCCTTGACAAAGGCGAAACCCGCCGAAATCCATTGGGAATAAGGAAATATTTATCGTATTGGATTGTTTAAGCAATGTTTTTTTAAACGAAATAATGGATATGATATAAGATGTGAATGCAACATCTAAAGCAAACATGGAATCATTTGAATAAATATCCAACTATCAACTAAGTGACTCGATATATCTTTATAATATAATTTGTATGGAACTATAGCTGATGTTTCAGCATATCCTGATGCCCTAGGAGACAGAGCTAAAGCGTACGTTCTGCAGATCAGGATTATCATTTAAACACCCGAGAGTAGTGGGTGATACCTAGGAGCACGGAAAGTAATCAATTAACAACATACCTCAGCAGTGCACACCCCTGCATCATAAGCATATTAAGTTTCTAAAAGTGGCATTTTCAGAATTAGGACAGAATATCCGACTTTCTCATTAAAGAGGATTTTATATTGCAATTCTTTAGAGACCAAACATGGCATTTCTATATGTTCCAAAACAAATGTTATCACGTTTTATATTTAATAAGGTAACCCAATGATATCCTATGGGCGAGGTAGGCCTGGCAGTAGTGAGAAATTAACTTAGGGTATTTTCACTACCAACTTTTTAAATACAATGCACCCTACCCTATGGGCCGTTTATGGGCTAACACAGGTGTGAGCTATATGTATTAAAAAGAGAGGCTTGGGCCTGACAAAAGGGCCAATTGCAGTTTGAAAACTACAGAAAGGCTGCAATGGCATGCCTGAGACACATTTTAAAGGCCTAATTAAGTAGGTGGCACAATACGTGCTGCAGGCTCATTAGTACCATTTCATTTACAGGTCCTGGGTACATGTTGTGTCATTTTAATAGGGACGTATAAGTAAATTAAATCTGCCAATAATGTGTCGGACAATTGCACCATGTTTTAAGGAGGGAGCACAAACAATTTAGCACGTGTTAGCAGTTGTTCAGTGCACAGAGTCTTAAAGCCAACAAAAAATGTTTACAGCAATACCAGAAGGGGGAATAGGCAAAATGTTTGAGGAAAAACCACCCTAATAATGAGAGGTCTAACAAGTTTTACTTGGAGTACTCCTATGTAAAGCTCCTAGACTCATCAGACACACCATCTCTTGAGTTAAATCTTGGATTGCTGAGCCATGTTTACCCAGAGAATCATGGAAGCTTAGTTGACCCCCTACTTTAGGTTGCAGAATGTGTACCTGGTGTGTACCAAAGACCCTGAGCTTTCTCTAATTTAGCGGCTTGTTGGCCCCTTTCATTGCTCAATCTAGGGAACCCTCCTTGACATTAAGGTTTTAACTAACTTCATGAAACGTGCACATTATGCGCCCGCTTACTAGTTGCCCAGAGTGGTATCCCTATACACAAGGTTAGGTATTCCGAATGGGAACACTAGGAGGGTAGAGAGGCTCTCAGTGAAGAGAATAGAAAGGATACGTCCCCCCTGTCATAGACTTAAAAACAAAATAGTATCCCATCTGGAACCAGGATGGCTCATGTAGAAGAGGTAAAGGACTGGGGGATGGTCAGTATGCCAAATGGCAACACACCCGCTGTTGTGGGTGGGAAGGGGAAGAGACTTACCCTCCGTTTCTGAGGATACAGTCAGAGGCTTATATTTAGGGAACTCTGTCAACCATACTTAAAGTTCACTTGCTTAACAATTTTCTGGCATTTTTCTCTTGTCTATACATAGTTTGTGACTACAGGGCCTCCCTCTCATGCCCCCGTGGGAACAGGTGCCCCTTTTAAAAGTGGGTGAATTACCCGATCACCCTAAATATGAAAATTGAACATTAGCAATTTTAACACACATTCCGTTTATGTGAGAACGTTTTGGATATTTGTGTAAGCATGAGCAGCTCTAGGCTGATGGCCTGTGCATGCGGATGAGATCACATGTGTAAATCCACGTTCAATTCACACACTTTGTCCTATAATTGAACGCATAAGATTTATGAGTGAGTGTATCTCGTTTGATATCACTAGGATCACCAAACTATGTGCTTTCCTAGTAGAAATACCTTGATTGTTACCATAGGCACTTATTTGCTTGGGGACTGTACTGTGAAGTATGTTATGTTATGTTATGTTATATGTTATATGGTTCTTATAGAGCGCATGTACACCAGTAGCTTTCATAGCGCTGTGTCAAGGACTAGCCGGACCAAGATGGAGTTTATTCATAAGCTTGTGTGAACAACTATGTCTTGAGGGATTTTCTGAAGCTCAGCAGATCTGTACATGAGCTAGTTTCCAGGGGGAAGGAATTCCAGAGTCTGGGTGTCAGAGTTGCGAACCTACTGCCACTGTGTCGCTTCAGCTTGAAGGTAGGAGTTGCCAGAAGGTGGAGGAGAGCTGAGCGCAAGTTACGTGAAGAAGAGCATCTTTGGATAAGGGTATTGTTGTAAACAAACAGAAGTCGGATCTCTAACGTAGATTATGTAGATTCTTTTATTTATGTTATTTCAAGATGTTAATAGGAAACCCCAACAGGAGCAGCTGTCCTGCTGCTCAGCCCTTACCCAACTGACAATCACAGACATCTCACATTCCATCCATCCAACATTCCACATCACACACGTTCCAGCTGAGCACAGGTATCAATGAATTTGGGGCATTGGTCATGTAGTGCTTTCAAACCCAGGCAGCCTACTTTAAAGGGGTAACATGCTGCCACCTGGTTTGCTGGTGGATCAGTCTGGCTGCTTGATTCTGAACCAGCTGTAGACGTTTTGGTTAAGAACAGTGGCATACTGGAATAGACTGAGTTTGCATAGTGTAAATGGGACATGATCGTGGCTATCACCACCGGTATTATTGCTTCCCGAGTGAGCAACCTGCTAATTGTTCTAATCTTCCTTAATTGGAAGAAACATGTAGAGATCACAGAGTTGACCTGGGATTTTAGTGATAGGTCTTTGTTGATTTTGACGCAGAGACTTTTAACAGAGGGAGAAGGGGTAGGGGAGAGCCAAGTTCCATTGGCCAGAAGTGTTATGGCTGCCACCCATGAGGAACAATTCGGTCTTACCTGGGTTAAGCTTTAAGTGATTGCAGTCCATCCAGTGGTGGATGTGCAGCATGGTAGACTGAAATTCAAGGGCTGATTAGGAGGAGTTGTTGATGGTGAACATTAGTTGAAGATCATCAGTGTAATTGAAAGTGGTAACATGCCTTTCTTTGAGGGACCGGATCAAGGGGAGGAGGTAGAGATTGAACAGGAGAGCGGATAGTGAGGAACCCTTTGGGACCCTGCAGGCTGTTAGCTTAGGTGCCATGAACTGGGCAATGCAGACTAACTAGGAGCAGTTCTCCAGAAAGGAACTGATCCAGCCAAGGGCTGAGCCCTGGATGCCTGCCTCCAAGACACGGCTTACCTAGATACCATGGCCGACCGTGTCAAAGGCTGCAGAGAGATCTAACAGCACCAGGGCCTGAGGGGAGCCCTTGTTAGATTTCTCTTGCAGAGAGTCTAATACTACCAATATTACCGTCTCGGTTTAGTGAGCGGGGCAGAACCCTGCTTGGTGCGAGTCGAGGTAGTTAGATTGTTCGATGAAGTTGGACAGGCACTTAGCCACGTGGGCATCCCGTACCCTGGCCAGGTAGGGTAGTAAAGAGATCGGACGGTAGTTTGACATGGTCTGGGGGTCCGCCCCAGGTTTCTTCAGAGGGGGAATGATAATTGCCACTTTAAAAGCTTTGGGGGAATGGCCCTGGGATAGGAATTCATTCAAGAGGGAAGGACAGTCCCTGGAAGACTAGTGAAGGTGTCTTTTAGGACATGCGGAGGACAGCAGTCCAAGGGAGACCTAGATTTTACTTTAGACATTAGGTCTAGGTGTGCCTATGTGCTTATAGCCGGGAATAGGTCAAAGGAGCATGGGTTTGCAGGCATGGGAAGCGATAACTCGAGGGGGGTGCGAGTAGGAATGCCTGCTTTTATGGTGGAAATGTAATCAATAAAGAAATGATTTAAGGAATCGCAGAGTGCTTGAGTGGGTATAAGTTTGGTGGAGATTCTGTCCGAGTTAGACAGTTTGTTTACAATTGAAAAGATCTCCTTAGATCTGTTGTTAGCAGTTAGAATTCTGGAAGAGAAATGAGCTGCCTTAGCAGTTAAAATGGCCTTTTTATATTTTTTCTTTGCTTCCCAATAAATGTGTTTTCCTTCTGGAGAGTAGTTCTGTCTCCACTTCCTTTCCAGTTGGCGCAAGACCAATTTTTGTGTTTTCAAACACAAATCACAACATGACAACGGTACACAACCTTTGGCTTTATACCAGAAATTATAGGGCGTACAATTTTTTCTACAGGCAATTCCCTGAAAATGTTGCAGCAAGTATATGCCTTTCTCTAAAATCTTTCACATGCAAATTGCATGCGCACGTCATTTACGTCTTCGGGGGAAGTGACTTCATAGCTACCCACCCTGAAAAAAGCCCAGGACCTTAGATAGGTTGTTATGAAAGGGCTGAAAATGTTGTGTTTTAGGGTCATGGGACCATCAAATCCTTTTGCCCTACATACTATTTTTAATCTTCCCTATTACCCTATGAATAAAGGATACTTTTGGAGTGGGAGAGGAATATTATCTTTAAAGTTATGCCCAAACACACCCAGTCTTCATAAGTGCTCCCTGAAATATGGTTGATCCCACCCCGACCTTTAGGAGTTGGGGTGCACCCGATGCATCCCGGGCATCCACCTGTGGCCCTAAGTGATGGGTTCCCGGTGCCTGAGAAAACACAGGGAGGAGGGCCACATGCACCCTCCCGTTTGATTGCTTTTGGCCCTGGTGGGATGGGGTCCCCAGGGCCTAATAAGACTAAGAGAGGGGGGTTGCATTACCTCCCCTTTTGAACTGCATGTGGTCCCAGGGGGTGGCGTTCTCTGGAACGAAGAAGGCTTATGGAGGTGAGCCACATTCCCCCTCACCTGTTTAGTTGCATTTGGCCCCTTAAATAAGCAATAATGCCCCAGGTTATTGTGTTCCAGGGGCCTAATAAGGCTGGAGGAGGGTGGTCATGCGGTACCCATACCTTTTTAATCCTTTGTATGGGTTCCTCAACGTCATCAATGATGTCAATTGAGGTTCATCAGAGATGTCATAAATTATATCATAGAACATTTCATGAGTGATATAACATGTGAAGCAGTGCATGGCTGGGCGCAAGTATATATATATATATATATATATATATCAAAATACAAAGTGCCCTGTAGCATCTGAGAGAGCACACAAACAGTCCTCTGCTCTCCAGCAGTGTCACTACGGAACTTCATATCCCACAAACCACCTTGGGATTGTGAACCCAACACACGCCCACAGGAAATGGGGTTTTGGCCAACATGCTTAATAAAAAACGGAAACACCTATGCAGGATGGTACGTGTCATGTTTTGCGCCCAGCAAGAAGGGGTCTCGGCCTCGAAACGCGTTGGCATACAGGATGAAAGGCAGAGGTGACAGATGGCTGCGTGACACTGCTGGAGGGCAGAGGACTGTTTGTGTGCTCTCTCAGATGCTACAGGGCACTTTGTATTTTGATATATATATATATATATATGCATGCTGGCGAGTTCGTGTGAATAAACCATTGGAATCTAACCTTTGCGCTGTGGAGTGGTCTGTACCTGGTGATTCCGTTGTGGCAGATTGGATCTTGGTCCTGGTTTGAGGCAGCGGAACAGGACTGTGAAGAGTATATATATATATATATATATATATATATATCCATCACAAAGTTGCCTGTGAAAGGGAGGACACCACGCAGAAGAGTTCAAAATACTGCTCTTTATTCCATCAGGAGGCTAACACACGGAACGGCAACCACGGCAATGATATTTCACCCCTCCGACGCGTTTCGTGCTAAGGAAGCACTTAATCATGGAAGGCTGGGGTTGTGGGGATTGAAACCAGCTTTGTTCGCTCCCACCTGATGACCAATGTTGCTCCGCCCAGTGGGCTGCGCCTCTCCTAAGGCCTGCTGGTCATCGTAGTGCCTGCGTTATACTTGAGGTAAGTTGCTTTGTTCCAAGCGCCCACCAACTGTGTAAAGTTCCCAAGTGGGTCTGCACATTGATAGCCGTGCTCTGTGCTGCCATTTCATCCTGTGAAGCGCACTCGTCTGCCCCAGTGCTAAGACGCCATGTGACATCCCAGCAGGGCTGCGCAGCGCGCAGCAGGGTCCTTCCCGCGGCTCAGGCTGGCCGCCAAATATCCATCACAAAGTTGCCTGTGAAAGGGAGGACACCACGCAGAAGAGTTCAAAATACTGCTCTTTATTCCATCAGGAGGCTCACACACGGAACGGCAACCACGGCAATGATATTTCACCCCTCCGACGCGTTTCGTGCTAAGGAAGCACTTAATCATGGAATGCTGGGGTTGTGGGGATTGAAACCAGCTTTGTTCGCTCCCACCTGATGACCAATGTTGCTCCGCCCAGTGGGCTGCGCCTCTCCTAAGGCCTGCTGGTCATCGTAGTGCCTGCGTTATACTTGAGGTAAGTTGCTTTGTTCCAAGCGCCACCAACTGTGTAAAGTTCCCAAGTGGGTCTGCACATTGATAGCCGTGCTCTGTGCTGCCATTTCATCCTGTGAAGCGCACTCGTCTGCCCCAGTGCTAAGACGCCATGTGACATCCCAGCAGGGCTGCGCAGCGCGCAGCAGGGTCCTTCCCGCGGCTCAGGCTAGCCGCCAAATATCCATCACAAAGTTGCCTGTGAAAGGGAGGACACCACGCAGAAGAGTTCAAAATACTGCTCTTTATTCCATCAGGAGGCTCACACACGGAACGGCAACCACGGCAATGATATTTCACCCCTCCGACGCGTTTCGTGCTAAGGAAGCACTTAATCATGGAATGCTGGGGTTGTGGGGATTGAAACCAGCTTTGTTCGCTCCCACCTGATGACCAATGTTGCTCCGCCCAGTGGGCTGCGCCTCTCCTAAGGCCTGCTGGTCATCGTAGTGCCTGCGTTATACTTGAGGTAAGTTGCTTTGTTCCAAGCGCCCACCAACTGTGTAAAGTTCCCAAGTGGGTCTGCACATTGATAGCCGTGCTCTGTGCTGCCATTTCATCCTGTGAAGCGCACTCATCTGCCCCAGTGCTAAGACGCCATGTGACATCCCAGCAGGGCTGCGCAGCGCGCAGCAGGGCCCTTCCCGCGGCTCAGGCTGGCCGCCAAATATCCATCACAAAGTTGCCTGTGAAAGGGAGGACACCACGCAGAAGAGTTCAAAATACTGCTCTTTATTCCATCAGGAGGCTCACACACGGAACGGCAACCACGGCAATGATATTTCACCCCTCCGACGCGTTTCGTGCTAAGGAAGCACTTAATCATGGAATGCTGGGGTTGTGGGGATTGAAACCAGCTTTGTTCGCTCCCACCTGATGACCAATGTTGCTCCGCCCAGTGGGCTGCGCCTCTCCTAAGGCCTGCTGGTCATCGTAGTGCCTGCGTTATACTTGAGGTAAGTTGCTTTGTTCCAAGCGCCCACCAACTGTGTAAAGTTCCCAAGTGGGTCTGCACATTGATAGCCGTGCTCTGTGCTGCCATTTCATCCTGTGAAGCGCACTCGTCTGCCCCAGTGCTAAGACGCCATGTGACATCCCAGCAGGGCTGCGCAGCGAGCAGCAGGGTCCTTCCCGCGGCTCAGGCTGGCCGCCAAATATCCATTATAAAGTTGCCTGTGAAAGGGAGGACACCACGCAGAAGAGTTCAAAATACTGCTCTTTATTCCATCAGGAGGCTCACACACGGAACGGCAACCACGGCAATGATATTTCACCCCTCCGACGCGTTTCGTGCTAAGGAAGCACTTAATCATGGAATGCTGGGGTTGTGGGGATTGAAACCCGCTTTGTTCGCTCCCACCTGATGACCAATGTTGCTCCGCCCAGTGGGCTGCGCCTCTCCTAAGGCCTGCTGGTCATCGTAGTGCCTGCGTTATACTTGAGGTAAGTTGCTTTGTTCCAAGCGCCCACCAACTGTGTAAAGTTCCCAAGTGGGTCTGCACATTGATAGCCGTGCTCTGTGCTGCCATTTCATCCTGTGAAGCGCACTCGTCTGCCCCAGTGCTAAGACGCCATGTGACATCCCAGCAGGGCTGCGCAGCGCGCAGCAGGGTCCTTCCCGCGGCTCAGGCTGGCCGCCAAATATCCATCACAAAGTTGCCTGTGAAAGGGAGGACACCACGCAGAAGAGTTCAAAATACTGCTCTTTATTCCATCAGGAGGCTCACACACGGAACGGCAACCACGGCAATGATATTTCACCCCTCCGACGCGTTTCGTGCTAAGGAAGCACTTAATCATGGAATGCTGGGGTTGTGGGGATTGAAACCAGCTTTGTTCGCTCCCACCTGATGACCAATGTTGCTCCGCCCAGTGGGCTGCGCCTCTCCTAAGGCCTGCTGGTCATCGTAGTGCCTGCGTTATACTTGAGGTAAGTTGCTTTGTTCCAAGCGCCCACCAACTGTGTAAAGTTCCCAAGTGGGTCTGCACATTGATAGCCGTGCTCTGTGCTGCCATTTCATCCTGTGAAGCGCACTCGTCTGCCCCAGTGCTAAGACGCCATGTGACATCCCAGCAGGGCTGCGCAGCGCGCAGCAGGGTCCTTCCCGCGGCTCAGGCTGGCCGCCAAATATCCATCACAAAGTTGCCTGTGAAAGGGAGGACACCACGCAGAAGAGTTCAAAATACTGCTCTTTATTCCATCAGGAGGCTCACACACGGAACGGCAACCACGGCAATGATATTTCACCCCTCCGACGCGTTTCGTGCTAAGGAAGCACTTAATCATGGAATGCTGGGGTTGTGGGGATTGAAACCAGCTTTGTTCGCTCCCACCTGATGACCAATGTTGCTCCGCCCAGTGGGCTGCGCCTCTCCTAAGGCCTGCTGGTCATCGTAGTGCCTGCGTTATACTTGAGGTAAGTTGCTTTGTTCCAAGCGCCCACCAACTGTGTAAAGTTCCCAAGTGGGTCTGCACATTGATAGCCGTGCTATTGTGATGGATATTTGGCGGCCAGCCTGAGCCGCGGGAAGGACCCTGCTGCGCGCTGCGCAGCCCTGCTGGGATGTCACATGGCGTCTTAGCACTGGGGCAGACGAGTGCGTTTCACAGGATGAAATGGCAGCACAGAGCACGGCTATCAATGTGCAGACCCACTTGGGAACTTTACACAGTTGGTGGGCGCTTGGAACAAAGCAACTTACCTCAAGTATAACGCAGGCACTACGATGACCAGCAGGCCTTAGGAGAGGCGCAGCCCACTGGGCGGAGCAACATTGGTCATCAGGTGGGAGCGAACAAAGCTGGTTTCAATCCCCACAACCCCAGCATTCCATGATTAAGTGCTTCCTTAGCACGAAATGCGTCGGAGGGGTGAAATATCATTGCCGTGGTTGCCGTTCCGTGTGTGAGCCTCCTGATGGAATAAAGAGCAGTATTTTGAACTCTTCTGCGTGGTGTCCTCCCTTTCACAGGCAACTTTGTGATGAATATTTGGCGGCCAGCCTGAGCCGCGGGAAGGACCCTGCTGCGCGCTGCGCAGCCCTGCTGGGATGTCACATGGCGTCTTAGCACTGGGGCAGACGAGTGCGTTTCACAGGATGAAATGGCAGCACAGAGCACGGCTATCAATGTGCAGACCCACTTGGGAACTTTACACAGTTGGTGGGCGCTTGGAACAAAGCAACTTACCTCAAGTATAACGCAGGCACTACGATGACCAGCAGGCCTTAGGAGAGGCGCAGCCCACTGGGCAGAGCAACATTGGTCATCAGGTGGGAGCGAACAAAGCTGGTTTCAATCCCCACAACCCCAGCATTCCATGATTAAGTGCTTCCTTAGCACGAAACGCGTCGGAGGGGTGAAATATCATTGCCGTGGTTGCCGTTCCGTGTGTGAGCCTCCTGATGGAATAAAGAGCAGTATTTTGAACTCTTCTGCGTGGTGTCCTCCCTTTCACAGGCAACTTTGTGATGAATATTTGGCGGCCAGCCTGAGCCGCGGGAAGGACCCTGCTGCGCGCTGCGCAGCCCTGCTGGGATGTCACATGGCGTCTTAGCACTGGGGCAGACGAGTGCGTTTCACAGGATGAAATGGCAGCACAGAGCACGGCTATCAATGTGCAGACCCACTTGGGAACTTTACACAGTTGGTGGGCGCTTGGAACAAAGCAACTTACCTCAAGTATATCGCAAGCACTACGATGACCAGCAGGCCTTAGGAGAGGCGCAGCCCACTGGGCGGAGCAACATTGGTCATCAGGTGGGAGCGAACAAAGCTGGTTTCAATCCCCACAACCCCAGCATTCCATGATTAAGTGCTTCCTTAGCACGAAACGCGTCGGAGGGGTGAAATATCATTGCCGTGGTTGCCGTTCCGTGTGTGAGCCTCCTGATGGAATAAAGAGCAGTATTTTGAACTCTTCTGCGTGGTGTCCTCCCTTTCACAGGCAACTTTGTGATGGATATTTGGCAGCCAGCCTGAGCCGCAGGAAGGACCCTGCTGCGCGCTGCGCAGCCCTGCTGGGATGTCACATGGCGTCTTAGCACTGGGGCAGACGAGTGCGTTTCACAGGATGAAATGGCAGCACAGAGCACGGCTATCAATGTGCAGACCCACTTGGGAACTTTACACAGTTGGTGGGCGCTTGGAACAAAGCAACTTACCTCAAGTATAACGCAGGCACTACGATGACCAGCAGGCCTTAGGAGAGGCGCAGCCCACTGGGCGGAGCAACATTGGTCATCAGGTGGGAGCGAACAAAGCTGGTTTCAATCCCCACAACCCCAGCATTCCATGATTAAGTGCTTCCTTAGCACGAAACGCGTCGGAGGGGTGAAATATCATTGCCGTGGTTGCCGTTCCGTGTGTGAGCCTCCTGATGGAATAAAGAGCAGTATTTTGAACTCTTCTGCGTGGTGTCCTCCCTTTCACAGGCAACTTTGTGATGGATATATATATATATATATATATATATATATATATATATATATATATATATATATATATATATATATATATATATATATATATATATATATATATATATATATATTACAAGATTGGTATAATTTATCCCTTTCATGACAAGAGAATGAACTAACCTCTGTTCTTTCATTGTTCCTTAAAATCAGCATTAGGTTGACTAAACATGTGTATTACGTGTGTTTAGATACACATGCCACCTGCTTAAACACATGTACCTCAATAACCTCTTCTTGCACCCATACAAACTACATGTATATTGCACAAAGATAAATCCAGGAAAGCTGA
Organism: Lissotriton vulgaris; assembly: GCF_964263255.1. Taxonomy (NCBI): domain Eukaryota; kingdom Metazoa; phylum Chordata; class Amphibia; order Caudata; family Salamandridae; genus Lissotriton; species Lissotriton vulgaris. The sequence continues at coordinate 975,034,785 of NC_141696.1, read as the reverse complement.
ATAAAGAAAAATTGCCATGATTGTCTAAAGCCTGGCTATACTAAACATGTGTGGGTTTTACTAGGAATGTAGTCTGCACAATCAAATATGTGGCATTATGGCAAAGCATGAAAGTATGCCAGAACCACTGCTTATGGTACACTGTACATTTGTTCACATAAAATTATATCAACCTCAGTATTATATAGAAAGTATACCAATTATTGTTGCTCTAAATCTGTATGACCGAAGGAATCCCTTGGTGCAAGCTAGACTTCCTGTGACTTCAATGGCTGGCTTCTCTATCACACTGACCACAACATTTAGAAGGTTTTTAATATGTTTTCCTGAAAATATGGTGATCCCTACAGTCTTCCCTCTGCAGGATATATTTGCCAAGGCTTGATCCACACCTTTGTTCTTCTGTGTCTCCTTTAAGTGGGATTAGAAGACATTTATGGCTTTGCTATGGGTTCAGGGTGCCCAAAGGCAATACACTGGGCTAGTGGATTTTGAAGATTTGGAAAGCAACTGTAAGCCAAATACCAGTTCATGCTACTTGTCTTTGGTTGCAGATATTTCCCACGGCTGTATGTAATCAACCCTACATTTGCAACATCTACGCATCCTAAGATTTCTTTCACTGGGTTCCAGAACTTCCTCCCTTTGGTTGCCTGACCTGCTGATCACACTGAATATGATCTCTGATAGACTGCTAGCATTTTTTCCAAGATATTGAGAGTCACCCCAGTCTCCCTCATGCAGGACTATATCCATGCCAAAACTGGAATTCCAGGTGTGTTACGCTGGGTCTCCTGACTGGGAAGGTACCATACATTCATGGGTTCTCTTTATCTTCAATACACCTACAAGCAATAAAATAGGTGCTATGCATTTTTTAAATTTGTGAAACAACTGCAAGCCAAATGCCAGTTCTTGCTATATGTCTCTTGGTCATAGGTATTGTAACTGGCTCTATGGGGACCTACCACAAACATATATTCTGAACATCTACATATAATGTCATTCGCTGGGTGCCATATCCCCCTTATCCTGAATTGCTGGCCAGGAAGTCACACTGAACATTTTCTTTGTCAAATTCGTTTGCGTTTGTGTCAAAATATGGTAATTTGCTCCATTCTCCCTTACTCACATCCTTGCCAGAATTGCACACCAAATGTTCCTCTATTTCTCATGAGAGTGTCGGTTTTCTATGGATTCAGGGTGCCCTCTGCTGGGGCAGTGTATTTTGGAAACATGGAAAACAACTGCAAGTAAAATGTTGTTTTAGGCTACCTGTTGTTTGGTCACAGATATCACTCCTGGGCGGTATGGAAATGTCATAACCCCATATATAGAGACACAGGGCATGCAGAAGCTACTGGGCTCAACCGTGGGGGTTCAAGACTTTTACTCCTGATGTCCTGGGATCTGACCGACTATGAATCCTGAATAACAGGACCAAGTACCCCTTGAGCACTTGATTTTCAGTGGTAGCAGTCCAAGGCTTCTCATGTGGGGAGGTAGACACTGGGTGAACACAGGTTCACAACTAAAGATATATTCAGCAGCAGCAATAAATTATTGTCCAGTAAAATACTTGCTTTTATGAAAAAATGAATATTTATACACAAACACAAAGTAAAATGTGGCATTCGCAAACAATACACTTAGTCCCCTGAGGCTAGGGCTCCAGTATTTTATATGCGGGTTTCAGAGTTTCACTCCAATTGCTAACTTCAGTGGTTATTTCCCATTTACTCTAGGTGACAATAAGGTTAAGCCCCATTACTAGTCTGAGTCTCAGAAGTCCCACTCCAACTCTTTATTTCAGTCAAAACTGATCCAATGCCGAAGCGCAATTCGGCAGGCAAGTTCTCCTGGGGCGGTCTGGCCCGTAAATCCGTTTTACCCACACCAGCAGGGTTTGGATGGCCGATTTTCCAAGTACATCCCCTTCGCAGGAGCAGAAGCTGCAGTGGCTTTCTCCAATAACTTCCTCACATGCGGTCCAGGAAGGCAGATGTCGTGTGTCCTCGAGTTCCTCACATTTGGTCCCACGGAGGAAGCAGCCAGGGATTCTATATGCTCCTCTGAAGCTGATAAGATTATTGTGATTCTACATACAGGAGGGCGGTACAATACTCTTGGTGCTGGTCATCATTCGGGGGTTGGGTTCACTTGGATCACCACTGCAGCCTAATCCTCACGCCGAAGATCTCGGTCAGACCATGCTTCATGGCTTATCCCGGTGGTAATCTGTTGCATATGGGGTTGTAGACTCCCCTCCACGCGTGGGCTGCGGCCTAATCAGCACAACAGCAAATTTCATGGTGGCCCTCCCTGGCCTATTGGGTTGCCGACTTTGCTCTGCTCCCAGGTTACAGCCAGATCAGCATGGTAGCAATCCTGGCATACAGGGTCGCCGACTTCCAAACTGCATATGGGCAATGCTCCAGTGGCAGGTGGTCTTAGATTCCCTGGGTGATGTCCCCTCACCCATCTAGGAGACAAGAATTTGTTGTGGGGCTTTTAGATTTGGATTCATTTCTGCTATGACAGACTGTTTTTTAAAGGAAGGGCAGGGCAAAGGGCACCCATTCCTGATAACAGGTAGAAGTCTTGCTGAGCTTCTCCTCCATCTGGCTGCGTGACAGCTGACAATTTTGAGAGCCTTGTGCTCCCCTTCTTATACTTCATTTCCAGATACCAAATGTGATTTAGAGTCTAGGGGCCAGATGTAGGTAACACATTTTTACTGACTCTAAAATACCGATTTTCGGCCGTTTCCGACCGGTATTAGGCTACCTACATCTGGCCCTAAGTCTTTGCAGTTTATGCTTGGGGTCTGCTCCCTTTTGAAGTGCCCTTTTCGCTCCACTTCCTTTAGAAAGCAGTCTGTTATAGCAGGAACTAATCCAAATCTAATAGCCCAACAACAAAGGCCATGGGAGTTACTAGGGGTTCAAACCGGGATGTCAGCCACTGTGATTTGTGTATCAAAAGGTTCCCCCAGGGCCTTAGTGTTATATCCTGTTCATTTAAGTGCCTATGTAATTTATGCTTCTACTCATTTAATTGCATGTGCCATGTTGTGTTTCCTTTTGATTCTACATTCTTAACAGAGCTTTGCTCATACAGCATTCTCTACTGTTAGTCAGTTGTAACCTGTATCCTGCTGCGTCAGGACTGGATGCTGTGCTGTCAAATAAACCTTCTTGAAACTACAAGCTTATCTGGATTATTACAAAATTGGCGACGAGGACAACCTTACTCCAGCCATCTACAGCACAGGAGCGGAGTTTGAACCCATTTTGGAAATATTTACGTTTTTTCTTCTATTTTTTTTTGCCTTGAAGAAACTACCTACTACTGAAGAATTTTCCTGCTTTGTTTTCTACATACATTCTCAAGGATCTACCAAGATTGCTCTTCTTTTTGGACTCTAAACATTAATTTTTCAGCTATCTAACCTTTAAAGCTCCTTGGCATCTTTTAATTTTCTGGCTTCTTCGAGCGCGACGTTTCCACGAGCCTTCATCTCCTTGACAACGCGGCGCATTGTTTATCAGCACACTCGTCATCGGCTTGGAAGCGAAGATCGTCATCCGCTTGGAAACGGAGATCGTCATCCGCTTGGAAACGGATATCGTCATCGGCTTGGAAGAAAAGGAGCAACGCCATTGCCTAGCAACCTGTACATTCTTTCTACGCGACCGACGTGTTGTTTCATGCAGCGTCATCACGCTACGTTAAAACGTCATCACGCACGTTACGTGCCTCCATTTTGTTTGCTTCGTTGCTTGGCAACATATTCACGGAAGTTTCCCCGCATTTCAGATCGCATTTTGCTTCCGTTTTACTTACAACATTAGCACTTTCACCTATAAGTGCATTACAACGTTAGCGCTTACCTTTGTTTTCATTTTTTTTTATTTATGCTCTTTATTTCTTAATTTTTGGCAAGATTTCTACAAGTCATTTACAGCACTTCTGCAATTCTTCTCATATGCTGCAAGCTACCTGATTTCACATGGTATAAGTACATTGACATTTTACTATTTTCTTCAGTTCTACTGTATTACTTTGCATTTAATTAGTTATTTATTTATTTTGCTCATTTTATTTTCACTATGCAGTTTGATCCTCCTGCAAAATTTTTGCAGGTTATAGGTGATCCTCCTATGCCCTGGTCAAGGTGGAAGGAGGAGTTTTTCAATTATATGAAAGCTATTGATGGAGAGCGTATGGGAGCAGAGAGAAAAAAAGTATACTGTTACATTGTTTAGGCTCTGAAGGTCAAGAGATATTTAGAACCTTGCCTCAATTCTCTGCGCCTGGTGGAAGTGGTGATTCTGTGAATGTTTACACTGAGGCCCTTGGTAGATTAGAGAAACGTTTCAAGCCTACCGCTAATATTGCTTTAAATCGTTTTAAATTTTATACTAGAGCACAAAAACAGGAGGAATCTTTTGATGATTTCCTCACTGCTCTAAGAGCTTTGACTTTACATTGCAATTTTGGTGCCATGGCAGATGAAATGATTCTTGATCAGATTATTGTCCATGTGAAAAACAAAAAGGTTCAAGATAAACTATGGTGTATAGGTGACCCTAATTTGGAAGAAACCATTGCCATTGCTAAGTCCACAGAAATGTCAGAAAAGTGGATGGATATAGTAGTTAAACAAACTACAAATTCCAATTCTACTAAAACTAATGCAGAAGAAGAAGTATGTATTGTTAAACCCAAATTTGATGAAAAAAATGTTATTCCTTTTCAATCTAAATTTAAAAATGCTGTGGGTGTTAATAACAGAAGATCAGATTTTAATAATTCATCGTTTTCATGCTACAGATGTGGTAGTAGATCACATATTGCCTCCTTTCAGGGCTGTCCTGCTGTAAACAGAACTTGTAATATTTGCAACAAGTTAGGACATTTTAGCAATGTATGTAGAGAGAGAAGGTACAATTCTCAAGCTCGTACTGGACGATCTGTCATTCCTACTCCAACTAAAATATCTTCTGTTGGTATGGTTGATGAAGTCAAACATGAAGTTGAGCGTGGATATGTTGTTTCTATTCTTCAAAGTGATTGTGTGGGATCAACCAGTAGGAAATCTCCCAAATGTACTTTTCATGTTTCATCTATTGCTATTGAACTCATGGTAGATTCTGGATCTCCATGGACGATTATTACCAGAGAGTATTTTAATGAAAAATTAACAACTGTATGTGACAGATCTGATTTACAACCTTCAGATATATTAGCTGAAAGTTTCAATGGAAATATGATCGATATTGAAGGTTTCTTTAATGTTCTTTTATGTTTCAGAGGAAGGTCAGCTCAAATTAAGCTTTATATTGCTATCAAAGGAGTCAATGTACTTGGTTGGCATGACCAATGGGAACTTGGTATCACGTTAAATCCACGTGCCAAGGATCCCATCTCCTTATGTAGTGAACAAGATATGATTAATTCCATTTCTGACATTCATGGAAAAGATAATGTAATTATATCATGGAGTGAAAAATTTAATAAAGTTTTCTGTGACCGTTTAGGGAAATTGGAAAACTTTGCACACAAAATTGTTCTTAAGGAGGGTGCAGTCCCAGTCAAACAAAAGCTAAGAGGGGTTCCTCTAAATGTTAGGGATGAGCTAAAAGAAATGTTGGACGATCTACTTAAAGACAATATTATAGAGCCCATTGAATCGTCTGAATGGGTTTCGCCCATTGTGTTGGTGCGCAAACCCGACCAAAAATTAAGGGTCTGCATTGATTTGAGGGCTCTAAATTCCAATATTTTTATAGATTGTCTTCCCCTTCCAAATATTAATGAGCTTGTTTCCTTGTTTGATGGTGCGCAGATTTTTTCCACTTTAGACCTTAGATCTGCGTATCATCAAATTGAGCTTACTGAAGATTCCAAGAAATATACAGCTTTCATTACCCCCATGGGATTGTTTCAATATAGAAGGATGCCGTTTGGGTTGGCATCTGCGGCCTCTGTTTTCCAACGTGTCATGTTCCAAATTTTTTGAGATCTCGATAAATTTGTAAAGTGCTTTCAGGACGACATTTTGATTTTCTCAAAAAATGAAGCTGAACATAGTTCACATTTAAGTGTTGTGTGCAAAAGATTAGAAAAATCTGGCCTTACCCTCAAGGCACACAAATGCAAACTTTTTAGGAAGTCGGTTGAATATTTGGGCCACACTTTGTCGGGGGAAGGTCTTGTTCCTAAAAAATCTAATGTTGATGCTATTCTCAGTGCTCCAGCCCCAAAGAATAAGGAACAACTTCTTTCTTTCTCTGGAATGTGTGAATATTACAGTAAATGTATTGTAAATTTTGCCACCAAAATGGAACCATTAAGAAAACTTTTAAGACAGTGCAATAATTTTGTATGGGAGACTGAACAGGAAAAGGCGTTCATTGATATTAAACGTGATATTGTTAATTCCCCGACTTTGAAACCATTTAGGATTGGAAAGAAGTGCATTATCACTACTGATGCAAGTTTGTATGGTCTTGGGTGTGTGCTATCTCAGACAGATGGTATTTTAGAATGGAATGTAGCTTTCTCCTCCAGAACTTTGAATGAAACTGAGCGCAAGTATGCGGTTATTGAACGTGAGTTGCTTTCCTGTGTGTGGGCCATTGAACACTATAGAATTTATATTTGGGGCAGTGAGTTTATTTTAAGGACTGACCACAAACCTTTGGTGCATATCTTATCTGCTGGTGGAGGTTGGAATTCGACGGCTAGGATTGCACGTCTTTCATCTAAGCTACAGGAGTACAATTTTACAGTTGAATATATTCCAGGGAAGAAGAATGTTACTGCCGACTGTTTATCACGCCTTCCGTGTGAAAGTAAAGTTGACAGTGTGAATAGTCTTAGTGAAGTTGATTTTGTGTTAGGGTTGACAGATCTAGTATCCTCTCAGTATCAAGATATTTCTGAACAGTTTTGGATGGAATGCCAGAATAAGGATGAGAAATTTGTTAAGTTAAAGAAATATCTTCTAGAGGGTTGGCCTAGCAAAAACAATGTTGGAGATGATTTGCTACCATTTTACAACATAGCGGAAGAGTTATGGTGTGAAGGTGGTTTGTTTTTCAAATCTGAGAAATGTATTCCACCAAGTGGAGTGCAAGAGCTCATTCTCAAATTAGCACACAAGACTCATCCGGGAATTTCGGCCATGAAGCGTATTATAAGGTTACATTTTTGGTGGCCTGGTATGGACAGGTTCATAGACCTTACGTTAGAGAATGCAATGAGTGCTGTACCAGTGACAAGATGTTAAAATTACACGTTCCACCTCTTAAGACAGTGAAATGGCCAGAATTTCCGTGGAGCAAGATAGCTTTTGATATATCGGGGCCTTTCCAAGTATTACCGGAAGGTTCGCGTTTTGCGTTGGTCATTATAGACTACCATTCTAAATGGCCAGAAGTGAAATTTGTAGCTAAGATCACTTCTGAAGTTGTCATTTCCTTTTTCAAAGAAGTTTTCGCTAGGGAAGGCTGTCCTTCGGTATTGGTCTCAGATAATGGTGTGCAGCTAGTCTCCGCTGAAATGAAATTGTTCTTACAATCTTGTAACATCAAACATATATGTACATCACTTTACGAGCCACATGAGAACGGACAGGTTGAGCGTTTTAACCGTGTTTTGAAGGGTTTTGTCTCTGATGCTATCAAGGAGAAGGGGAATTGGTTGAACTGTATTAGGCAGAAACTTTGGACTTATCGTATAACTCCTCATACTACCACAGAGATTAGTCCGTTCAAATTACTTAAAGGAAGGGATCCTGCGTCAGACACGTGTCCCTGGTGGTTCAAGGAAAAATGTGAAGGTCTGGGGGAAAGTGTGGTAGATATCAAAGAAGTTGCAAGGAGAGTCAGTGGGAAACAAAATAAGTCTGCAGTTTGGTACAACAAGAAGTGGAAAACAAAAGAGCATGATTTGTGTGTTGGTGATTGGGTCAGAATTTTAAAACCTTTTTTAGTCAGCAAAGGTACGAGTAAGTTTGGCAGACCAATTCAAATCAAAAGAGTTTTCAGTAACTCTGTTATCACTCAGGATGGCAAGGTCTGGAATTTGAGCAGGGTTGCTAAATGTCCTACACAAGATGTTTCTCAATTCCAGTCTCATGATAATGTTGACAAAGGATACACTTCTGATGGTGGGTATGATTCCTTTTCTGACTCAGTAGCTTCAAGAATTAAAGATGATAGGCGAGTCAGAAGAAGACCGATTTCTTTGCAAGATTTTGTATAGCATGTCCCCTTTGGTCTTTAGTTGTTTTAGTTTTGTATTCTTTACTTTATTTAAAGAGGGAGGTGTGTTATATCCTGTACATTTAAGTGCCTATGTAATTTATGCTTCTACTCCTTTAATTGCATGTGCCATGTTGTGTTTCCTTTTGATTCTACATTCTTAACAGAGCTTTGCTCATACAGCATTCTCTACTGTTAGTCAGTTGTAACCTGTATCCTGCTGCGTCAGGACTGGATGCTGTGCTGTCAAATAAACCTTCTTGAAACTACAAGCTTATCTGGATTATTACACTTAGCCTGTCTCTTTATGATTCTCTTATTAGCCCTATCTTCTTCCTCAGATGTGCCCATGCCCCTACCCAGTGAACTCTCTCTGAATCACAGAGCTCCCTTTGAAGTGTACTGAAGAGTCTGGCTCTCCCTTCCTCCAGTGTGTCTCACCAACCTCACAGGAATATAGCAATCTACAATCTGGGAGATTCCGCTACCTCTTCATGTTCCCCCAATTAGCCCTGAATCTCCCAAAATGGAACCCAGAGTCTTCCATGTATTGCACCATTCCCAGGTACACATACACCCAGCACATGCATGTAGCTTTCACACATTGCACAGCACTAGATACTTCAAGTATTGTACCATTCACAGGCACACCTACACCCAGCACATGCATATAATATACATGCACTGCACAGTCCCCCCCCCCCGTCGTATGTGTCAGCCCGGGCTGAGACCGCTTCTGGGGCACACACACAGCTGCATCCGAGTTCTTCGCAGGTCTTTAAAAGACCATTTACTTGTTAATGAGGCTTTGTTGCCCAACCACCCTCATTACATGCCAGCAGACACTGAAATTCAAACTGCAGTTCTCAGTTCAATAGGAAGCATACATGTAAGCAAAATTCATGGGTATTAACAAAAGGCAGGGCAGATTCCTCAGATGTAGTTATATGCACTAGCACTTTGTGACCTATGGACTTTATAATAATGCGATTTTTAGATTATTATTTGATATTCTTCACCTGTATTTGGTGATTGAGCAAATTTCATCATATTTAGTCTGTAGACGTGTAGGCATGTTTTCTTTTAAAGAAGTCAAGGGATTAATAGGAAACATTAATGATGTTTGCCAAGTAGTCACTACTTTTTATGAATACATATTTTTGCACCATTCATCAAGATATGGAGGGCCAATTTACTAAGATTTGATGCACTTCAGTGCAGTGCAGTAACTAATGCTGCTGCGCTGTGTTACGTCAAAGGGAGAGAGAAGAAAAGTGCCATACTTACTATGAGAAAGCGCTTTATCTTTCTCTCCAGTGCTCAAGCACTTTTGTCTGCCTTGCACCACATACACACTCTTGCAGGATGGGGGGGTTCAAGAGAAAGAGAGAGAGAGTGTGTGTGTGTGTGTGTGTGTGTGTGTGTGTGTGTGTGTGTGTGTGTGTGGGGGGGGGGGGGGGGGTTAGGTTTTGTACTGGAAGAGTGCCTGTCTGGTACAAAATACAACGCATAGACATAAGTAAAAAGTGTCTCAACACACTCTTGCAAGATGGTGCGTGTGAGTGAGTGAGTGAGTGAGTGAGTGAGTGAGTGAGTGAGTGAGTGAGTGAGTGAGTGATAGGTTTTGTACTGGAAGACTGCCTTTCTGGTACAAAATACATGCATAGACTTTGGTAAAAAGTGTCCCAACTTTGAAAGTGTGATATATTTTGCTAACAGTGAAGTTCTGAGAAAAGAAAACTTTTCTTACACATTGAGGCCACCATGAGGAGGCGTAATTATTTTACGCCAATCTCTGTCTAGCTTTTTTTGGTGCATGAAGTAGCAAAAAGCAGTGAATAGCCAGGGCTACTTTGGATTACTTTAAAGTCACTTTCCAGCACAAAACAAGTTTTACTAAGGACAGTAAACACAAAAACCACACTGTCTGCCAGTCTGCATCACTTTTGTGGCGCAAACCCGGCACTAAGTGTGTTGGTAAGTTTGGGCTGGAGTTTGGGGAGCCTATTGAACGCTGCTTTGAATATGCATTTTGTAAAGTAACCCAAGCAGCCGCTTACTGTTTTCGGGAGACGCACGGAGTACTAGCGCGTAATGGAGACTTTAAGGGTGGCCCTGGTTTTAAGATGGCCACAGATTACCCTATAACACGTAAAAGGGGATATATTTACTACATTACCCAAAGACAGCTTTCATACACAGGTTTAGATTCGCAACGATTTGGCAAAAAAGAGTAACTTTGCGTACGTTTCAAACTACAGTATTAATTACAACACTTTGCTAATTCACATTCTTGTAAATGCATGTAATGCATGTACGTGCGTAAATTATGATGCTAAGCACCTTGACCATTGAACATCTCCTTTCCCTATGCTGATGCGAAACATACCTGTGTTGTCACTGTTTACAGTTGTGCACGTAATACCCTTACTACACTTCTTCTTTCTTATCCATGCAAAACTATATGGCATCTTTTTCGCAGATCGTGCAATTTACGCTCGCGTAAATTACTACCTTTTTGGCCACATCTACCAGAAAGAGTTTGCTGAAACTGGGTCCCGGCGGATAAAGCTTCCTCCGAAATTGACAGAGTACATTTCTTGAGAAAAGCACTTGAATAAATACATGCATCGCCCTTTACTATAACACAATGCGCATGCGCAAAGAACTATAATGATTAGCTGTGGTACGTCTGAGTGCGCAAGGCGTTGGGGCAGGGAGAGTAACAACCTAGCTCTACAGAGGACTTGTGGCTCTGAAGAGGATCTGATGTTGTGGAACTGCTCTTAACTACGTCTGATTGTAGTGGCACATGTACAGACTTGTACCGTGCATATAACTCACGGGTGTTAGGGTTCTTTCAAGGCGCTATCTGTTGAAAGTTAGAGCTCTGTGGCACGGTCGTGTGATTCAATCAGGCCAGAGCCCAGATGTGTATCTGCCAAAGTAAAGACTATTGAAGCATCTCCTGCCCACTACAGCCGGACAGTCTCACGCGTGCGCTTTATTGGCGAGAGAGACAGTATGGAAGACGGATGGATCATCGATGGACTATGAGCAAAATTGAACTGTACAATTCTACAAAAAAAAGTTTCCGAGCGTAACGTGTAACCACTCCTCTTCTGAATTCTATCTGTCACATATTTAACCCCTGTCTTCAAAACACACCCAACCCCTATCTCCCTTGCAATCTGAAATCTGGCAAAGTGCTAAACAGTCAAATGTCAAAGCGCCCCTTGCTTCGATACAAATGACGGAACAGCAGTAACAACAGGAAGTTCTCGGGTGCGCGTTCTTCTCGTCCAGGGCGGAAGTGAAGGGGAGAGAGCACTAAACGCACAGCACCCTGGTGCGCAAGGGGGTGGGTGGGCTAAACACACAGCACCCTGGTGCGCAGGGGGTGTTCTAAACACACAGCACCCTGGTGCGCAGGGGGAGGTCTAGAAACACAGCTCCCTGGGCGCAGGAGGGGTGATCTAAACACACAGCACCCTGGTGCGCAGGGGGAGGTCTAAACACACAGCACCCTGGTGCGCAGGGGGAGGTCTAAACACACAGCATCTTGGTGCCCCGGGGGAAATTCTAGAAACACAGCACCCTGGTGCGCAGGGGGTCGTCCAACACCCCCTCCCACTGCAAACAGATATGGCTTTGTGGTGGTGCGGAGATCCCCCCACAGGGGAGAGACTTTGCCAACAAACATCGACATGGGGGGTTTGAACTGAGGACAAGAAGAGGTTAGTGTAATGATTAATTAAGGCGGACAAATAACTGGGCACAAACAGACACAGCTAAATATCGTGCAGTGGACGTTTAGACTCTGTCTGCAGGCAGAAATTCAATGTTGCTTTATATTAACAGCAGGCAAAACAAAACTACAGAATGCAGAAAACTGCAGTAAAGGGCAGTTTTCAGAACTGGCTTTACGCCAGTGGGAGGGAAAACGCGGCTATTTATGATTCTTCTTTATCCGGTGCACAAACTACCCACACTCCACCAGAAAAACACAGCCATAAAGCATCTATATTTTGGCAGCCCCAGCTGCGGGTCTGTGTCAGAGGGGCTGGAAGACATAATCGGACCGGAAGACGTCGTAGAGGACGATGATGCTTATTTGTAAGGCTTGCTCTTTTTCACTATTTCGGTAAGTGTTGTATTGACGAATAAAAATCCAATATTTGAGTAAATAACTACTATTATCTATATTGACGCTAAACAGAATATCGGTGCACACCACACAGGCAGCCGCTGTTTTTTTGTATTTATTTATTTTTGTTTTTTTTTATTAGACAGGTTTTGAAGGCGGTTCTTAATAAGTTGTCCACTTAAGATGGACGTTTTGAAGGGAGCAGCGTCCGCCTTTGTCCGGTTTTAGGCGGAGGGGGGCTTTGAAGCAGACATTCCCAGTCAGGCGCTGGAAGCTCCTGTCTTTTCTTTGAGAGCCGGCCCGGTGAACGGGACTCGCCGGCTGCGAGGGGTCAAGAGCGGCTCCTCAAATATTTTTCTTACAAAATGACGGATTTATTAGACAAATAAGTGGCCCGGCTGATGCAAAACCCCCAGTGATTGAATTTTGACGTTGAGTCAACAACAACTCCAAGTGCACGAGCGCTCCCAGACTTAGCGAGGATGGCGGAGATTACTGAGCAAATAGGAGGTGGAGAGCGCGGGGGTGGGGGACAGCCCCCTCCTTCCTTACCCTCTCCGGCTCTGTTCCGTGTGCCCCTCCCCCTCCTTATTAACAGGCCTGCACGGGACCGGCCGCCTTCTAAGAACAGTTCAATGTGCCTCGAAATTAACCACCAGCGCACCCCCAACGGGTCTATTAATTGGGCTTTGTAGAACTCGAATATGTTGGCAGGTTTCAGAGTAAAGGAGACGAAAACCTGCAAGTCGTGTTAAGCGGCTGCACCTTATGTAGGTAGGTTTGTAATACAAATAATATGCGTAACGTTAATAACTCCAGTATTAATTATTAGTAAATAACTATAATATTAAAGAGCGCATAACAGTAACTCATCTTAATAGTTTTACAATTTCGTATACATATTTGTGCTATTAATATTATTACTACAATGGAAATTAATAGTAATAATAATGGAAACATTACTAGTATTCGTTATTCATTCTAGTTTTAGTAGTGGTAGTAGGTGAGGTAACACTAATACAATATGTATTATTATTATTGTTTTTGTAATTATTATTATTATTATCATCATGATGATTGTTATTATTATTATTACTTTATCGACCTCGGCAAGAAAAAGGAGGAGAACCGGAAGGAGTCCAATCCTCTGGCCTGCAGGTGACACATAGGTATGTTGACTTGGACCACATTCACCCATTATTCCTTTATTTTAACTTTTTTTGTTTTTGGGGCGGAAGTGGTTGGAAGGGCAAGGATTTATTGAGTGCAGAGCCTCTGCGTGAGAGCAGACGTTGGTCTTTGACGTCATAGCTCTCGCTCCGGACATTGCGTCACCATGGCCCTTAGTTCGGAGGTACTAGAGAGGGGCTTGTGGTGTTCAGTGAGGGAGCGGGCTGAAGTGCGAGAGCACGCCCCCTGCTGGAAGGAAGTCTGTTGCGTGGCGCGCATTGTGTTTAAAGTGGCTCTCTCGAGACAGCTTTATGCCCCCTCACGCGGAAGTTGTGGGTAAATGCTCCAATCATAACCAACCCTCCAATTCTCAGACTCTAGCGGGTTGTGATGAGAGGGCGAATTTCTCTGCACCTGCGGGAAACCCTGAAATCTTGCCTTGGTGCCCTGGAAGGGGCCTGGGCTGGTGGCGGGGAAGGTAGAAACCCGTCCCGCTGAGGCGCCCTCAGTTGGTGGCGAAGAGAGGAGGGAAGCTGACCTCGCTGCTGAGGTACACAGGGCTGCAGACAGTGCTGGCACAGGCTGTGGTAACGCCCCGCCCCACTAGGCCTGTTCGTGGACTGGGGGAAGCGCAGCTGTTCATTGTGAGGGGGTGGAACAAATGTCAGAGCTGGAGCAGGTCTGGCACTGGGTAAACACTCTTCTAGAGCTGGTAGTGGGTGGGTACTTAAGTATGGGCACAAAATCCGTTCCGCTCTCGGAATTAGCGGATTTTCGGCAATTTCGCGAAACGCGAATCTTGCGAAATTGCCGAAAAATCCGCACATCCGCACGCAGGCGGATTTTTATTTTTTTTGCAGTAAATATATCAACACAGTGGCATCTTCGCGGATAAATATGCAGGCAGGATTCATTCTGGCACGATGCTCCTGTCACAAAAATTAAACCTCAACAGGAAGCACTTACAGATTATAAAGGTGCCCGAGTTGAAGCTCAAATTCAGTAACGCATTATAATCAGCCCCAACAACTAGTGAGCACGGTCGAGACTAGGCAGGTTTGCTTCCTCCCCATATCTACAGCCTACAATTAGATGTAATCCTTGATGGAGGTATTTACATCCACGAGTTTCTCGAGCGCAATCCCAGTGTACTTCCTGTGACCAGGAGGCGGTTCCTTCTCATCTGCTGTTCTGATCGGTATCTGACCCTTTATAAACAAGGCATGTGAACTCGCATGGAAGCCCAGCCCGTTTGGCCCGCCCCACACACACTAGGGTATGCAACGTCTTTCTGCACTTTCCTCACTATGATGGACAGCTCACTCGAGGGACCTCGGCGCCTATGGGCGCGGTGGCAAAGTTACAGACACACCTGGTCACAAATCTGCGAGTTCGCGGATCTTCACGCGAACTCGCTGATTTTTTTAGCGATTTTGCATGAATTTGCGGACCGCGAATCTGCAAAATTCGCCATGGATAATTTATATAGCGCTTACTACCCCTGACAAGAGTTTAAGTGCTTTATTGGCGAGTAGCACGCTGCTCCGGAACCTAAAAATATTAGTGGTGAATTAGTATATTAAAGTGTGAGATTAATTTTAGCGGTGGATATGTTAGTCTGTTATTTAGATTGAGAAGGATAGTGGTGGGATAGAAGAGTAAAAGGTTTGCATTTATACAGCGCTTGCTACCCCTGATGAGGTGTTCAAGCACTTTTGGTGAGTAGCACACTACTCCAGAACCAGAAAAGGATTAGTGGTGAATTAGTATAGTGAAATATGAAATTAATTTGAGCGGTAGATATGTTAGTCTGTTATTTGGATTATAGTGGATGAATAGAAGAGTAAAAGGTTTGCATTTAGTTATCGCTTGCTACCCATGATGAGGTGTTGTAACACTTTTCGGTTAGTAACAGGCTACTCTGGAACCCAAAAAGGATTAGTGTTGAATTAGAGTAGGGAAATATGAAATTAATTTGATTTGAGCAGTGGCTCAAATCAAAAGTTCTGTGGCGGGAATCTTAATTTACAGACCCCGGGGTCGGCTAGTTCCTTTCTGAAGTCTTTAGATAAAGCTATCACTCACTTAGCACTGAGGTATTCGCATTTTATGCCTTTAGGGGATTTTAATTTACATTTAGATTATTGGACTGACACAGAGGCAATTGAATTTAATTTAAAGAAATTATGGATTCTCTTGGATTACAACTTTTTGTCGGTAAACCATCACATCAGGGTGGACGCATACTAGATCAAGTATGCTCTAATATGGATCTGCTAGTGGAAGACCTTACCCTGATTTGGTCAGATCCTTTTTTAATTAGATTAGCCTGACAACTTCCAGAAAAAGTAGACCCAGCAATGGTGAGGACAGCCTGTAAGGGAAAGGCTTTGAATAACATTAATTTGGGGGAGTTTTTGAGGGCCCTTGGACCACACGTCCTGGACTTGACTAGCGAGCTGCAGGATGATGTCTCAAAGTGGGATAGTTGGATTAGAAAGGCTACAGAGGAGGTGGTGCCGGCTATCCTGAGTAAAGCAAGCAGTAAAAAGCCCTCTGGCCTGTGGTTTATGGATAAGCTTAAAGTAGAAAAAACATTGCAAGACACTGAAACGAAAGTCGAGGAAGGATTTAATGGGATGGATAAGGAGGCCTATAAAGACGCATTAAAAAAATATCAACCTTTAATAATTAAAGCTAAACAAGTTTACTATGAAGAATGGATTGAAACAGCAGGAAACAGACCTAGAGAGATTTTCTCGATCGTGAAGAGCTTTATGGCTCCTTCAGCATGTGTAAGCTCCCATCCAGCTTCTGTAGAATGGGCAGAACAGCTTTCAGGATGCTTTTACACTAAGATCGCAAGTATGCAAGCCAGATTGTCAGAGGATTTAAGACCAGAGGAAGACTCTGGGTTAAGACACCAAGCCATTCTGATGTTTCCATCTAAGGTAAAGCTAAATTCTTTTGAGCCTGTCTCTCTAGAGTGCTCCCTGCGGGTTCTGAAGATCATTAAATCTAAGTCACCTGTTGATCCTTGTCCTCCTAAATTATTGGTAGCAGACGCCGATATTGTCAATTCGATGTTTAATTACATTTTAAATACTTCAATAAGACGGCCATAATTCTAAGTCGGTGGAAGCAGGCAAAGATTCTCCCACTTCTAAAAAAGCTTCAACCTGATCCGGCTTTCCCTGCTAACTATAGACCAATATCTCTTCTGCTGGCCTTATGAGAAATTCTGGAGAAACAGGTGAATAAGCAGCTACTTTGCTATGTGGAAGCAAATAATTGACTTCACCCCGGTCAGTCAGGTTTTAGAGCTAAACACAGTATGGGGAAGTCTCTGATAGAAATGTCAGAACATATTAGAGGAACTTTGGATGCAGGAGGAGCAGTGGTACTGGTTATGTTGGATTTATCAGCAGCTGTCAATCCAGTCCTCCATTCTATGTTGTTGGACTGTCTCTTGGCTATTGGAGTAACAGGACAGGCACTAGACGTGGCAACATCTTTCTTAGCTAAGAGGAGCCAGCAAGTTTGGATACCTCCTTACACCATCACCCCTCGGGACATGCTGGTGGGAGTCCCTCAGGGGTCTGCTCTGAGTCTTACCCTTTTCAATATATGCCTAACGCCCTGGCGCAACTTGCACAAGTGCTGGGAGCGAAAGTGATCTCCTATGCAGATGATACACAACTGCTCTTTACTTGGGACAAATATACTGAGCTAGAGGGTGGTCAGATTAAAATCTACCTGACAGCTGTTTACCAGGGGCTAGCAACTGCTCAACTTAAATGTAATGAAGAGAAAACTGAAATTCTCTTCTTTGGTTAAGACTCCATTGGGTCTTTGGCAAACCTTTTGGCCAGATGATGCACCCCCCCCCCGGATCCCAAAAAGATGTACTGAAAAATCTGAGTATTACATTTGATGACAGATTATCTTGCTAGATACCCTTCTTGCTCTGTTTCTGTGTTGTTTGTGAGCTCGGGTGTAGTGGTTGCCTAGCCTGTACACGAGGGGCAGATTTATGATGCCCTTGCGCCTCTTTGCGCCGCAATTGCGTCACTTTATTTGGCGCAACGGTGGCGCAAACAATGCGCCCTATTTACAACGTGACGCATCTAGGAGATGCGTCACGTTGTAAAGCCCTGCGCCATAAGGAGGCGTTCCTGCACAGGAGGGGGGGGCGTTCCTGCGCAGGAACGCCTCCTGAAAGTGGCTGAGGGAAATCTATGAGATTTCACTCAGTCACTTTCAGGCCGATGCTGCGTCAAAACCCTGCGCCTGCTTGAAGCAGGCGTAGGTCTTGACGCAGCATTGTGAAGATGGGGCACCCCCGAGCCTTGCTGGAGCTGCGTCGCGCTTGCGACGCAACTCCAGCAATGCGCCACCATTCCGGCACAGATGCGTCACGCATCTGTGCCGTTTTTGCACCATGGTGCGCCGCATTATAAATGCGGCGCACCATAGGTGGCAGAGCTGTGGCGCACTGTGGCGCACATTAACTGGCGCATCCCTGGGGATGCGCCAGTTAACATAAATCTGCCCCTTAGTCCTTCATTAGCGTTTATGCCTTTATTGCCTCGCACCAGCGTCTCGTGTAATGTAATGAAATGTTTTCTTATGTAATGTTTTCTTATGTAATGTACAGGGGGTTTTCGAGAGGGCCATTCAACCATAGACCAATGCTTTGCCTTGTGGGCTATTACTCGAAAGGCAGTGGAGTAAAATCAAAGACTGTGCAGTTGTTTTGTAGATTTCCGGACAGCCTTTGATTCTGTTGACAGGGATATTTTATGGAGAAAACTTGCCGCTTGGGAATTACCACTACATCTTCTTGGGGCCCTTCAATCCCTGCACTCTGGCAATTGGGCTCAGGTGGAGTTAGACAAGACAGGACGGTTGTCCCAAAGAATCTCTATCGACAATGGCCTGCGTCAGGGGTGCGTTTTAGCACCCCTACTTTTTAGTCTATTTTTGCCGGCCTCCCAACAGCTATTTCCCAATCAAAGTCTTTTTCGCCTAAAATTGGGGATCAGCATATTACTTGTCTGCTCTATGCAAATGATTTGGTATTATTGGACTACACTCCAATTGGTCTGCAGAGGAAAATCAACGCATTGGCCTCTTATAGTAAGAAGAACAAGCTTTGTATTAATCTGGAAAAGACTAAAATTATGATTTTTGGGAAAAAAGTGCATAGTTTTTCCTGATATCTTGATTCTCAGGTGGTGGAACAAATGGAGCAGTATAAATACCTGGGTCTAACTTTTAGGAAAAATCTGATTTGGGGCGCACATTGGGATGCTACTAGGCAGAAGGCCCTTTTGCAGGCAAGCTGTTTATCTGGATTTCTTGGTAGATTTGGGGGCCTATCCCATATCCCATTATTAAAGGCCTATGAAGGGAAGATTCCACCAATAGGCCTGTAACGAGGAGGGATATTCTCTCTTAATCCAACTTATGAATGGGATAGACTGGAAGGGGCAGTACTTAAAAGACTTCTATCACTCCCACAAGGTACCATGGTCGAGGCTATAAGGAGAGAGTTCAGTCTGGTATCTTGGAACATGGCGGCCACCATCCGGGCTCTAGCCGCCTGATTCATGAAGCTAAATTGCGCCCGCAATCGCTGCGAAAATGCAATTGCGGGCGCAATATCCGTAATCGGGATTCAACAAGAAAATAGCGAATTCGCAAACCCATAATTGCGAATTCGCAATTAAAATCGCAGAATCCCGGTAGGAGAGCATTAGCGAATCGGAAAATGCGACAATCCACGGATTCTGCGAAAAAAATTGCAAATTCGCAATACTATCGCAATCGGCATTCATGAAAAATCACAAATAGCGAAAAACCCAAAAATCGCAGTTTGCGCAGCGCAAATTAAGGACAACTCAAAGCAGGTGGTAACCATAAAAGCCATCAAAAATTTCCTTTTAAAAAACTGTGGCCAATCAGTAAGAGGAACAGGCCTGACCAATCACACATAAGGACAATCAGCAGCAGCATTAGGAGTTCCACAATGCCAGGAATGTACATGATGGTCAGGCGTCAAAGGCTACAGCGAGCAGCACGGAGGAGACGCAGGATCCAGGACAGGATTTTCCGCCAGCGGGTCACCTTGCTGGGCCAAACGAGAGAGCAGATATATGCCAAATACAGGCTGAATGGGGAAATGATAATGCAGCTAATACAGGACCTTGACCCCCTGATGCAGCACCCAACAAGGCGTACCAATGCGGTGCCTACACATGTGCAGGTATTGTGTAGCCTGCACCTCCTGGCCTCCGGGAGCTTCCAGGGGATAGTAGCGGCTGCTGGGGGGATATCCCAGCCCTCCATGTCACGCTGCCTCCAGACTTTTGTTGACGCTATGCTCACCCAGCTACACCATCACATCACATTTCCCACCAGCCAACAGGATTTGGACTTGACCAAGCTACAATTCTACAATGTAGCCCATTTTCCACATGTACTCGGATGCATAGACTGTACCCACATCGCCATCTGCCCACCAGCTGCCACGGAGTTTATGTTCGGCAATCGCAAGTCCTACCACTCCCTCAACATACAGATGGTCTTCAATGCTAAGACATACATCACTGACATTGTGGCCCAGTACCCAGGGAGTAGCCATGACTCCATCATATTCCGGCACAGCGGCCTCCACACACGACTGGCCAGGGGAGACTTTGGGGAAGGACACCTACTTGGTAAGTACACTTTGTCGACAATGTCACATTGCTATTAGGTAGCAGCGCAGCACAGGCAATCACCCTCTGCTCCTCTCATTCAGGTGACAGTGGCTACGCCCTCCGTGAATACCTCCTCACCCCATACCTCAACCCTGCTACACCCCAGCAACGGCGCTACAATATTGCACACATACGGACAAGGAATTGCATAGAAAGGGCATTTGGCCTGCTCAAGAGCAGGTTCCGCATACTCCACAAGACAGGTGGGGCCATGTATTACAGTCCTGCAGTGTGCTGCCGCATTGTGGCTGTCTGCGCAATACTACATAACATTGCAACCAAGCGCCGGATACCTGTCGACATCTCTGGCAGTGAATCTGAAGGGGACAACCGGCTACCTGCATATGCGCGCCATGCACGCGGGGAGAACCCAGCTGAAGGCCACAGACGTCGCAACCACATCACAGTGAACAGTTTCTAGTGCACCCTCTTCCCTCACCCCACAAATCACAAATGCATGCAAAATGTAATAATGACACAACGCTAATGTGTGCTGCAAAAATAAATATAATTGTTTCAATCACAATAATGGTACCACTGCAACTTTCTTCTCTACTAACAGTATTACTGCATACTGCTGTGTCAAAGGACAGGGCAGGCTTATAGTCAGCCTGTGCATGTAATTGTCATATGTAGTCATTTGCGCCTCCTGCGCGTTCCACCCAAGCGCCTCTGAGGCTCATCCTCTTCCGGGGCACCTGTACCTGCCGTGGGCCTGGTGCTGCGCCTGAGTGGCGGGACTTGTGAGGCAGAGTGGCTGCTCATGCTGGATGTCCCCTCACTGACATCATCACCCCCAACAGTGGCAGGTAGAGCAGGAGGGTGTAGTGCTGTCACCGCCGTGGTCAGGTGCTCCAGGACCCTGGTCATATCCTCACAGCACTGGATGAGTTGGTGCTGCTGTGCAAGGGACCGCCGCGACAACTGTGAAGTTGCATTGGCTGCAACATAATTGGACCTGCTGTAGGCGGCCAGCCGGCTCATGAGCTGATGGTGGCGCCGGCGTGCTGCGCTGCGCTGAGTTGTCATCGCTGCAGTGTTGGCCTCCATGGCTGCAGTCATTCGGGCCATTCCCTCCCCCACACCTGCCATGGCTGCAGTCATGTTGTCCATGCGGACCTCCACACCTGCCATGGCCGCCGTCATGCGGTCCATGTGGTCACCCACTCCGGCCACATTGCACCCAATCTAGTAGAGCTGGAGCTGTATGGCACCTTGCTGCCGTGCCTGGCGCTGATGGATACGCAACATGCATCTTTCGATGCTCATTCGCGCCAGCCCCTGTCCATTGCCCCTCCTGCTGCTTGCTGCAGTGGTGTGCTGGCGAGACCTGCCACGCCTGCTCTGCTGGCCTGACACTGTGGCTGGCCGCTGTGTTGCCGCTGTCGCGGGCCCACATGTAGTAGCACCAGCTGCTGGTGGTGTCACAGCAGGCGTTGCTAGTGCGGCAGGGACTGGAGGCACACTAGTCGCGGGCCTGGCTGCGGCTGTAGTTGGTGCGCCAGACGCAGGGGGCACACTAGTCGCGGGCCTGTCTGTGGCTGTAGGTGGTGCACCAGACGCAGGGGGCACACTGCTAGTGGACCTGGCTGCTGGTGTTGTTGCAGCGGCAGGGGCTGGTGCCTGTGTTTGTGGTGGCACCTCCTCCTCCTCCTGGGCCTCCTCATCAATTAGCAGCCTTTCGCTGTCGCTGCTTTCAGCGCCACCTGTGAGGGTAAGTGGACGATCATTAGTTGCATGTATCTGTCAGATGTGCAGTTGCTACATGCATGCTGGGTGACATTCCCTGACTGGCTGTGGCTTCGCGTACTTTGAAACCTGTCTGGCTGCATTGTGGTACTACTACATTGTGGCCACACTACATGTCCCACAATGCTTCAGGGCATTCCCTGATGTGCAACAATGGCATGACTATGGAAAATTATGGGAGCCTATATGGTCATGGACATTCATAGGGGACAGGGTCGCAGTCGCATGCCACTTACCTTGGGTGTCTTGGGTGGGGCGGGATGAGTCCAGACGTGTGAATCCAATGCACGCCTCCCTCTCAAGGGTGTCTTCCACCTGGTCCTCCAAGGCTGTGTTTGGAGGGACTGTGGGTCCGCCACCTCCAGTGCCCGATGCCTCTCCAAGGCGCTCCACCACCTTCTCTTTGGCACGACCTCGGAGGTCGTACCATCTTTTTTTAAGTTCGTCGACTTACCTATCGGCCACACCCACGGAGTTGACGGTGGAGGCTATTCCCTGCCAGATCCTCCTTTTTTCCTGCTCCGGGACCCTCCTGGAGTCTTTGCCGAACAGTTTGGCGTGGTTGGCCACCACCCCTTAGATCAAATGCACCAGCTCCTGTTCTGAGAATTTGAGCTTCCTCTTCCGCCCTGTGGTGTTGCTGGGGCCAGGAACAGGTTCCTCAGACATGGCAGCAATGTTGTTGCAGAGTAGGAATCACCAGTGGAATAGCAGGAGCTCTCCTACTTGCTCACTCGAGGTCTGCCTCTCTGTGGTGAATGGGGGTGGGAACTGGCTGCTTCCTGGTTGTGATGTCATCACTGTGCTCGAAATGGGACTTCCCGTTTTCCCGATCTCGCGATTTTGCGATCTCGCAATTAGCGATATCGCAAATAGCGATATCGCTATTTGCGATATCGCAATCCTGACGCGGGTAGCCGGAAATAGTGATTTTTCTGCGATTATCGTTAATCGCAAACGGAATTTGCGCCCGCGTGCGAATCGCATTTTTTTATCGCTAATCTTCATGAATTCAGATTTGCGATTTCTCAATAGCGATTCGCAATTTTTCGCTAATTGAGAATCGCAAATCCCGTTTTTCATGAATCAGGCTGTAAGATACTTCAACACTTTGTTGGAGAATGATGAGGTGGCTAAAGTATCCAGATTGTGCTGGGAGGAGAGCCAAAGCAGCGAAAGGTTGTGGGCAAAGGCCATTAGAATCAGATTGACCGCAATGAAGAATTGTCATTTAAATAGTGGTACAGTCACGTCTTGGCTCACCTTTCCTGGGAAACGAAAATTGAGAGAATCTGCTGCTAAGGCGTCACAAAAATTAGATTTTTTATATCTAAATAAGAAATCATCCATTAGCTTCTCGTCAGATTCACTTGGCCAGGATGGTGTTTCCCCTTACTTATCACAGTTACCAGAACCAGGTTTGAGAAAAGAAATCCTAAGGGTTTGGGTGGGATGTAATCCAATTTATTCATCCCACCCATATAAGACAGGGGTGCAAAATAATAGTGGTCTTTGTCCCTGCCCTCTGAAAGCCAAATGCACTATTACGCATATTCTTATGGACTGCGCATTTTTTCTTGCAAATCAGATCAGGTTTTTAAGACCTCTGTTTTTTAAATATGATGCTCTTCGTAGGAACAAGGCGGTGGAGTTACTATCTGAGAAGCGATATTTAGATATGGCAGTTGAGATTGCTCGGTTCCTACGATCTGTTAAACATGATTTTAAAAAATGAAATGTAATGGGGATGGGTGCCGTACATAACCAAGATCGCAAATGCAATAGCTAAAGGGGCTAGAATCCCCAAGTCGTGGAAGGGGGCTGAGATTCTCCCAATCTACAAAAAAGGCGACAGGTCCAACCCGGGCAACTATCGCCCGATCAGTCTCATTGACTCACACCAAAAAGTCATTGCACGTATGGTTTTGGGCAGAGTTCAAGGTTGGATTGAACTAGAGGATATTCTATCTCCTATGCAAGCGGGCTTCAGATCGGGTACGAGCACCATCGACCAGGTGTTTAGATTCTGTCTAATCTACTGGAAGGTAGTTCTGCTCGGCGGTGGAACCATCTTTGCCGCGTTTATTGATCTGAAATCCGCTTTCGATCTAGTGCCGAGGGATACATTGTGGTGTGTTTTGAGGGACTTAGGATCACCAATGGAACTACTTGATCTAATAGTTAAAATGCATGAGGACAACTATGCAAGGGTGAGGTGGGGAGGCCAGGGACAAGTGACAGAATCCTTTCCCGTGACTCGAGGAGTCCATCAGGGGTGTGTCCTGGCGCCAACACTCTTCCTGTTATTTATCGATCAAGTAGTCAAATTCTTCGCAGACACTCCCACTGATGCCCCTTCGCTGGCAGGGACAAGGTTCCCAATGCTTATCTTTGCCGACGACACTTTACTCCTCTCTAAAACACGTAGTGGTTTACAGCGGGCTTTGGACCGCTTTGAGGAGTTCTGTGTCATCAATGACCTTAAGGTAAATGTGGGTAAAACCAAGTTTATGGTCCTCACTAGGAGTCATTCTGTCTGGAGCTCTGTAAGTATGAGTGGAGTCAATTTGGAACAAGTTGAGACCATGACGTACTTGGGGGTTACCCTGGACCGTCGCTTGCGATGGATAGAGCAAGTAGGTGCTCAACAGCTTAAATTTGCCCGACTAACTGGCTGCCTTTTGAGCGAGCAAAAGAGATCGATTACAAAACGGGTCACCCCAGCGTTAAAGATTTATGACACTAAGAATAATGCTGCAATCCTATATGGCGCAGATCTCTGGGGATACATGGATCTCTCAAGCCTATTCAAAATTCAGTGTAAGTTCTTACGGAGCTTGGTAGGGTTACCCCAATCTTCCCCTTCTATACCCCTCTGCCAGGATCTGGGGTGCAACCCAATTAACGAGATGGCAAGATTTAGAATGGTGGCCTTTTGGAGGCGTATATGGACCTCCCCCGACCTTACCCTCTTTGCGAAGGAACTGGCTGAAGTTAGGTCAATCGGGGGTTCCGGGAGAATTCCCTGGCTACAAATGGTAAAAACCATTCTGGTCGAAATGGGACTGGAACAGCTGTGGGTATCTCCGAGTACTAATGCCTTTCCCTCTAAACAGGAATTCAAGGCATTGTACTGGGCCTCGGTCCGTCAATCGTTGGTGACTGCTTCCAGCTCTGCTAGTCTAACAGGAAGGTTTCTGACCATTAAGTTGGATCCCTCCCGTGAGACTTATTGGGATATTATCACCAGACCGCTGGATAAGAAACTTTACCATCAGTTTCGGGTAGGAGCTCTGCCACTGAATTCTTTCACAAAAAATTGGGTTAATGGAGCAACGGAATTTTGTAGTTGGTGTCCAGGTCATAAGGAAACCGAGGGTCATTTCTTGTTTGCCTGCCGACCTACTCAGCGCCACGAACAAAATGGATAAAACCTCTGTTTCAGCGCCTCCCTTTCAGAAGGTCCTCTGAGGCTATTTGGGTTTTAAAAACTAACACCTCAGAGGTGTTCGTGGTGAGCATAGCCACATTTTTAGGGTGGGCTTGGGCCATCAGGGCAAGAAGCAGACAAAACCATTAATAGGGCTTCCCAATGTGTTCACTAAAATATAACCGTTTTCCCAAAATGCAGGATAATGTACATTGTATTAGGATGGTTTTACTTATTTTGTATTTTTTAAAATTCTTTTTTAATATCTTCTGGTCAGGTTTGTCTTTGTATTTCTTGGATGTCAAATAACTCTTTTAACCTCAAAAGAGTTTTTAGTCTAATTATAATGAATTATGACAATGTTGCTGTTACTGTAAAATGCTATTATAAAGGAATATTGTTAAGCTGTTAAAAAGTCTTAAATATGTTTTAAAAGTTGTCTTTTATGATTTTGATATCCAAATAAAGACTCTAAAACCTGAAATCTGAATGGGGTGGTGAGAAGGGGGGTTCATTTAAAGGTTTTAAATAATATTTATTTTTTTAGAATGTTTTATGGACAATTTTCTAAATAAACTTGTTTTTTTGCTTGCTTGCTTATGTAATGTGTTCTGTTTCTCCAAGCTCACGAACCGCATTCCTTTTCCATGGCATCCAATCCTAGATTTAGCAGTTCTGGTTTGGATGCTCAGGAGGCTGCGGGTTTTGGGCTCCTGTATTTATATAATAAATGTACATTTTTCTTGAAAGCCTACTGCTTTCATGGTGGATCTTTGTACTCATCATATTTGGTGACGACTGATGAACTAGCAGGAGCCTGTCATCTTAATTTTCCCACATTTCTGCTGTTTTTGTCTTGCTTCCCCACTGCTCGGCACTTCACCTCAGTGACGGACCCTGACAGACATTCGTTAAGAAGAGTGTTTTCAGCCACAGCGAGTTTGTGGATTTTTTGGGGGAACTTTCCTGCCTGTGCATGTGTTTGTCTAGAATGCAGTGCATGCGCATCCCTCCCTCTCCTCACCCAGCACACATAACGCTGTGCATGCGCACCTCTCGCTTTTTACCCGACATGCAGCAGGAACTTTTACCATGCTCAGACGTGGCACGTCACTTAAAAATTGCGCCCATCTTGGTTTGTGTAATATTATTGAGTTCTCCATTTGTTTATTTATCTGCCAGTTGTTTCTGATATCATGACTGAGACAACAGACTTTCTGCATTTATCTCACATTTATACTTCTATACGTAGAGCAAACCATCTTTAAAGGTACTTGTTTTATCTCTTTTTGAGTCACATTATATCTGTATTCAGCAATTTGTTCTGATCCAGCTATTTCTTCAAAATCCAGTTAAACCACCTTAGTTATGAGAAAAATGGTTTAACTCTTTTGAAAATTATTTGGTTGCTATTGATATGGAAAAGTTCACATCAAGAAAAAAAAAGCTAATCTTTATAGTAATTTGGGTGTGGGGGTCAGCATATCTTTGACAATCTACCTGTTTAAAATCCATCTGTAGACTGTGATGATTGGAATTAGTTTATGGAGGCTATTACTAGGTTAAAAAACACATTTATTGTACAACCTAGTGTCCTATTAGAAAGATTTAGTTTTGACAAAAGGAAACAGCCTCAAGAAGAGTCCATTGAGGAGTATGTTTCTGCACTCAGACTTCTCGAAATCCAAGTTTGGAACCACTTTGGACTCTGCTATCAAGGATCAATTCGTTTTTGGATGCAACTCTAGAAAAATACTGGAACGTTTACTTTCCTTTCGTGATCCCACCTTGGGGGAAGTGATGGATAATGCTAAAGCTATAGAATGTTACATTATTTTGAGTAAATGTATCTCAGCTGACCTCAATCCACAACTTGTGAACACTCTTAAAAGTTTCAGATTCTATTAAAGATTAGTTTTAAAGAGGTAAAAACAACAGATTTCCACAGAAAAAGAGTAGAACATATTATGACAGATGTTGTTCTATTTCCCATCTTGGTAGCCATGCTTCCTGTTCAGCTGTTAGGAAATGGTGCATTAAATGTCACAAAATGGGACATTCTCCAAGTGTCTGCAAGAGTGCAGGGTATTCTTCTCGGATTGGTTCTGTTAGTATAGCCTCTGTTACAGAGGACTGTTCCCTGGATTTGTCTAGAGTGGTTCTTACACTTGATATGGACACTGTGAATGCGATCCCCATGAAGGGTCGATTGTGTGATTCATACATTGATGAAATTAAGCTTGATATGATGGCTGATTCAGGAGCTCCCATCACGATAGTTTCTGATACATTGTATGATCACATTTGGGCTAGAGGTAGACCGTTGCACACTCCTGATGTATTCCAAAAAGTGTATGGTGAGCAGGATATAGATAAGGTTGGTTTCTTTGTGGATAATCTGAAATACTTAGGCAAGGAGACATATACAAAAATATATGTAGCTAAAAAAGGGAAATGCATGGTAGGTTGGCAAGACCTAGCAAGGTTAGGTCTTATGCTTGTTCCGGGCACACCTAATTCAGGTGGGGTGAATTATGTGCAGAAAACATCAATTGACAACTGTGATGATGGTATATTACCTGGTGTAATGCATATTTTTCTAAAGTCTTTAACCAACAAAATTGGTACCATCTACAAATTTGAACAGAGAATTAAACTGCCATTCCTATTTCGCACAAGGTTAGCTCTGTACCTTTGTTGGTCAGGTCGGATCTCAAAACTTTACTTGAGAAACTAGTTAAAGAAGAGGTAATTGCACAAACAGATTCTTCAGATTGGGTAAGTCCCTTGGTTATAGTATGCAAAAAAGATGGGGACATTATGCTCTGTGCAGACTGCTAAGATACGTTACGGGCAATCGGGGGAGTGTACACCTAGTATTAAAGTAGGCTCTGGAATTAGGCAGGGATGCGTCCTTGCACCTCTTCTTTTCTCCCTTTTTATTAATGCAATAGAGTCGGAACTACGGACCGTCAATGCAGATGCACCGACCGCTGACGGCCTTTCCATCCCAATATTGCTTTATGCGGATGACGCGGTTCTGCTTTCACAAACCCCTCTTGGGCTGCAAAAACTTATGAATAAATTTGCAGATTTTATTAACGGGAGAAAATTAAAAATTAATAATTCAAAAACTTTTATAATGCCCTGTGGGAAGAAAATCAAAAACGTAAGGCCCTTTACAGTTATGGACCAAACTATACAAGTGGTGGACAAATTCTGTTATTTGGGTATCACTTTTAACAGTGGGGGGATGTGGACACCTGAAATGATTAATGTAAGAGCCAAAATGGCCAAGTGTTCTTTTGGCATATTTAAGTTTGCATCCAAGTTAGGCTCAAGACGGATACCAGACATGTTGTACCTATACCGCCATAAATGTGTTGCTCTGGCCCTATATGGCTCAGGAGTGTGGGGCCATTGTAATAACAACATGCTCCAGGTGGAGGAGAACAAATTTGTCAAAAAACTCTTGTGTTTACCATCTTCTGCCTCAACAAAGCTGATCCATCAGGAGGTTGGTCTAGAACATCTATCTGACTTGATCAGATTAAGACCCCTGTTAGTATGGAGATCTATATGGATTAAGGAACAGACGGGTTTCACAAGAAAGATTATTTTAGACTGTCTCCACATGGATAAATGTTCCTGTATCCCTTGGCTTAACTATATTATTCGAACATTTAAAGATGTTTTTAATCTTACTGTGCGTGATAACCCTTTTTGTGTTTTAGATATCCCGAACAGTGAGCTTAAACATGAATTTTTGAGGGTTAGCATGGTGAAGCGTAATGCAGCTACTGCTCAGTTCTCCACACATGTTTTTTACGACAGATACACTAAGGTAGAAATGGGATTCTCAGGATACCTTAAATTGGTTACTATCCGATCCCACCAATATGTATTGACAAGATTGCGGATGGGGATTGTTCATTTGCTTGTTGCGTATCCTGTAATGAAGACCTATACTACTGCCCCCTGTCCGTGTGATGGGACCACAAAGCAAAGCACAGAGCACTTTTTACTGTTATGCCCTCTTTATCTTCACCTTCGAAAAATATATCTGAAACCGCTTTTTAAAAAATATAATGTATCCACTATTGTATCGGCCATGGGGCTTTTATTTGGACTTGATTCGCAGGACATCTGTTTTTTTACTGCTGTATTCATTTTAAAAGCGATATGCTTGAGGAATAACATGCTTTTTGATATGTGATTAACTTAAAATTTGCTGTACCCTCATGTTTTATTACTTATGTATGTATGTACTTTTATGATTATTAATCAATGATCGAATAAAGTTTTTTGAATTGAATGAATGGACTTGCGCACTCTGAACAAAAATGTGGCGGTTCATTTCTTTGCCCAAGATAAATGTTTTAATGTCAAATATAAGTGGAGCTAAGTTTTTCTCTCTGTTAGAACTTGGTTCCGCGTATCATCAAATCCCACTCACTGCAGATTCTCAAGACCTTACAACCTTTGTCACTCCATTTGGAGTTGATAAATTCGTATGATTACCTTTTGGTCTTGAGTCTGCAGCGATTAAGCATGTTTCAGAAATTGATGGACACCATTTTAGCTGACATACCAGGTACACAAGCTTACCAAGAGGAAATTTTAATCTTTTCAAATATGATTACTAATCATAAACACAAATTGCATAAAGTGCTTGAGGTATGTAAGGAAAAGTGCAAACTACCTAAAGAGGAGTGTAAGTATTTAGGTCATCATTTATCCGGTTGTGGTATACATCCTAAATCTTCTTTGGTACAGGCCATACATGATAAGGACACAATCTTTCCTTGGCATGAGTGAATATTATTCTAGGTTTATTCAAGGATATGCCTTGATTGTACAACTGCTTAGAAAAGTGTTACAAAAAAGGTACTATTTATCTGGAATGATGCAGCTGAACAAGTCTGTAATCACGAATGCATCAGCTTTAATGCATTTAAACCTGATTGCAAATGTATTCTAACTGCAGATGCAAGTCAAATAGGGATAGGTGCTGTCTTGGCTCAATTTCTTTAACACGCTGTGGCCTTCGCCTACAGATTTTTGAAAACATCTGAATCACATTACAGCACAATTGAGAGGGAGGCGTTGGCTTGCTCTTGAGCCATTGAAAAGTCTAAAACATTTTTGTGCAGTATGAGTTTTAGTCTTTTCACAGACCATAAGCCCCAAATTCACTTACTGAATGATAATGGCTCAGGAATAGATGCAGCAAGATTAGTCAGACTACTCTCACGATTACAGCAGTACCATTATGAAATTGACTACATTCCTGGGGGCAAAAACTCTAGGGCAGATTTCTTATCCTTAATGCCTCTCCAGAATATTGACTATACAGAGGAACATGAGGATGTTGAGTCTGTGGTGGCTACTTTGGAAGATATTTTAGGTACCTCTGAGCTGGTTTCAAATGAATAATGGTTGTCTGCTGTTAAAGATGATAATGTTTTATCATTAGTAATGGCATTTGTAAAAAAAGAAAAGGTGGCCAAAGGACAGATCATTAGATGCCCCAATCAGACCTTTCTCGCATATTACGAGTGAGCTTTCAATTGTTGATGGAATTCTCTTACACAACAATGTCTTAGTTCCCCCAACTGCAGTTAGATCCAACCTCTTTCAAGCTGCTCACCAGGGTAATCTAGGGGCGGAAGCCACGTGCAAAAATCTAAAAACAATATTTTTGGGGGCCTGCTCTGGATTCTGAAGTGTTTGATTGGATCTCTTTTTGCAACAATTGTTTACTCTCAGATAATAACTGACTCACTAATCAAATTCCCTTACACATGGTCTATTGTTCTTACAAATGTTTTTAACCTAGCATGTATGGACAAATCTAGTATACCCCCTTCGTGGTCCCACTCCATTATAATCCCCATTTTTAAAAAAGGTCAAAGGGGAGACCCAAGGTGCTATAGACCGATATCTTTGATCGACTCGTCTTTCAAGATATTGGGTAAAGTTATCCTAGAAAAAATTAGCAAGTGGGAAAAAGAAAATGAAATTTTATGTAATGCCCAATATGGTTTTAGAACTGGGAGAGGTACAGAGGACCAGTGCCTTAATTTGTACTTGACTATTAGTAAATACACTGTGGCCTCTAGGGGGTCGATCCATTTGGCATTTATGGATTTGTCCACAGCCTTCGACCTAGTAAATAGGTCGAAGCTGTGGACAATGCTCTTGGAGTTGGGCATGGACCGGGCTCTTGTAAATTTTTTAGCCTACTTACATAGAGACCTGAGTGCATCGGTGCGTATGACATCGGATGGGAAATGCACTGCTGGGTTTAGATCAGCTAGAGGGGTGCGCCAGGGGTGCATTCTGGCCCCCATGCTGTTCTCTTTGTATATTAATTCATTGAACAAAACTTTATGTACAGCTACTCCAGATATACCCACATGGGAGGGATTCCACTACCAGTATTGTTATATGCCGATGATACGGTCCTTATGTCTAGAACCCCAAACGGCCTACAGCAGCTCCTTGATTCTTTCGGGGCCTTTATGCAGAAATTAGATCTGGTAGTGAACATGGAAAAATCACATGTCATGTCACTAGGTAAAGGGAAGAAAAATACGAAAACGCTACGCTGTAATGGCGTAGTGTTGACAAAAGTTAAAATATTTACCTACCTAGGAGTAATATTTGATGACATGGGCTCCTGGACACCTCAGATTGCAAATAAAGCGATGGCTGTGCGAAGATCATCGGCTGCCATAATGGGTTTCGCAAAAAGGTTGGGAGGGAAACCTACTGAAGCTGTACTGACCTTGTTTAGAGCGAAAACTTTGGCTCTAGCAAGATATGGTGCAGCGATATGGGGTTTTAAAGATCCCACCCCAATACAGAAAGAAGAGAACAAATTCCTGCGCCTATTAACGGGCTTACCACATTCCACCCCATCCTTCGCAGTTCACACAGAACTTGGGATAGGATATATTGAGGACACACTTAAAATGGCCCCATTACTCCTTTGGCTGAAACTATGGTTAAACCCAAGCTTAACACTAAATCATAAAATTATCAGCGATTGTATGGGGAGAGACAGAGCAAAAGATGTACAATGGCTGACATACATTAAATCCATTGCTACACAATTGGGTCGGCCTGATCTTTATTATAACCCTGAAAGCCTGAGTAAAGATGATATCTCCTGGGTAAGAGTACAATTCACGAATAACAGAAATCTTTACTGTGAAGCCCAAGAAATCGAGAAACCAACAGTAAGGGCTCATTACACATTAATATCAACCATGACAATGCAACCCTATCTGACAATTGTGAACAGACCATACCATCGATGGCTTTTGACGAAATTTCATTTTAATCAAGTGCATCTTTTATTGGGTGGATATAAGAAATGGTGTACCCCAAAGGAAAATGATCCATGTAAATGTGATAACTTTTCGGATCAAGACTTGATACATTTAGTGTTCTTATGCCCGTTCTTTTCCGAGGGCAGAAAGAAATTTATTATACCACTTTTGAGGGACAAGGGATTTAAGCAGGTGAAACCTGCATTGATGTACTTACAGCTTATGGTGTCCCCTATAGTGATGTTTGGGGTTGCAAACTTTTTGGTATCGTCTATACGTTCTAGACGAAATAGACTGTTGAGAACCTCAACGATGGAATGTTTACAAGTCTAGTATAATCTTATTTGTCAAGAGTAGCCAATTTTTGGAATTAAGTAACCTTGTAAAATGGAGCTATGGATAACTACTGTACATACGAGAGATTACGGAAACATGAAGTTTTTATGATTTTAATTGCTTCTTATTTAATTGTTTTTACTAGTTTTTATATTTCCACTTCCCAGCAATGGCTCTATAATGATGTGAATTGATGATTTGTGTATATCTGTGTATATTTGTATATTTGTATGTGTAGAATACTTTTATGATTTTAAATTAATCGAATAAAGTATTTTTGACTCTGACTCTTTTCCTCAGAAACCCTGGCCAAAGGTTGCATTAGATTTTACAGGACCTTTTGATTTACCA
Source organism: Lissotriton vulgaris (assembly GCF_964263255.1). Taxonomy (NCBI): domain Eukaryota; kingdom Metazoa; phylum Chordata; class Amphibia; order Caudata; family Salamandridae; genus Lissotriton; species Lissotriton vulgaris. The sequence goes on along the minus strand of NC_141696.1, from coordinate 975,001,228 downwards.
CCCTCAGACAATACATTTTTTTTGGTTCTAGTAGATTACTTTTCTAAATGTCTCTTCTTTTATTTTGTCCCAGCTGCAAGTACTTCATTTGTTATAAACTTTTTGAACAAAATGTTTCAAAATAAAGGTCCACCTAAGGATTTTTTTACCGGCAATGGGACTTACATTGTCTCTTCTCAGGTGAAAGAATTTGTTCATAATCACCACATCATTCACTTGAGGGTGACATTGTACTCACCAAACTTGAATGGTCTAGTGGAAAGAGTGAACAGATTCCTAAAAGAAGGGATACAATCTGCTTTGGCCTGCAGAGCTCCGGGGGGGGGTAGTTTTTAGGAAACAAAATATGGGCATACCACCTCACCCCACGTTCCACAACTGGTGTCTCTCTATTTTGCATGCTTAAAAAAAGGAAACCTAGATCTAAAGTTTGTCCAGATTGGGTAAAGGACATTCTACCCTAAGAAAAGATTTGCCAGTGTGGTAAAGCAAAATTGGTAAACAAAAGGGTTGATACGGTTCAGATGAAGCATAAAATGTATTCTGACAGTACACATGGTGTAAAAAGCGTTGGTTTTAAGGCGCTCTTTTTCACATGTCTGAAGTTTCAAGTGGTTCAGTTTAATTGTGTGGTAGGGGATGGTGGAGTAAGAGGGCTCTTGTCAGTTTGACTCCTGAACAAGCTCATAAAATGTGTGAGCACAAAGGTCAGGACAACGAGGACTGGTTTATCATGGAAGGTAATAACCATTTCTCTGAGGTGTCTCAACCTGCTCCTTTAGTTCAGAATTCAGAATCAAGTACAGACTTGGATTTCACTGAATCTACTTCAACTGTTATTTCAAGTGAAAGGCTTGACTGTGACAGTGCTGTGCAACACCTAAGCATGAATAGTAACGCTAACACCCATCACATCGGGGGATCACAAGTACCGACAATAGTTCAAGGAACCTCCCTGAAGGGCTCTCCTTGCCAGGATATGAGTTTCATGAGCCTCAGCTCAGACCTAATCAGCTGCATCCTATTAAACACATGATCGATGAGTAAGCACAAATACGACCTAGAATGCCTGATTCAAGTTTCGAATCCCGATCTTGCGTTCCTCACTGAAACCTGGGCAAACAGTGCTTCCGAGCCAGACTGGAATGCAGCAGTTCTGACAGGCTAACTCGTAGCACGTATAGACAGGGCTGGGACAAAACGGGGAGTGATAACCATAATGCAACGATCCTGCTACACAGTTAGGATCTTGCCTGCATTATCTTTACAGGCTGAGGCAATGACATTTAGTGTCAGAATGAACAACTTTGAAGTTTTCCAGGGGCTACTTGTTTACCGGCCACCAGGGATGAGATCCTCCTTCTGTAGTTCACTTCAGACGTTTCTGAAATCTTGTTTGGATACCCACACTTTTACAGTATTGGGGGATTCCAACTTCCATTTGGAAGCAAACAATGATTCTGATACTTCCTGCCTGATAGACAACCTTGAAAGTTTTGGGTTGAGACAGATAGTATCTTAGCCAAAACATCTAGCTGGCCATATGTTTTTACCAATAACCAACCCCTTGCGATAGTTAGCTTGAAACCATTATCATGGTCGGATCATTCCGCAGTATATTTCAGCATAAAGACCCCTCAAATCAGTAGGTGCAGTTGAAAAAGACCCAGTATGGTCAAATCACACTCTTGGAAATCTATCCAAAAAAAGATCTGATAACAGCTTTGGCGAGGAATCCCCCGGATACGGCATCTGACTCCAACGCTGCAGTAGGAAACTTTGAAATCTGGCTTAGTTCATTAGTAAATACACTTGCTTCCAAAATCACTAAGCACTCTCGGAGTAAACAAGCCACCTCACCTTGGTATGGTTGAGCTCAGACAATTTAAAGTCAAATGTAGATGTAAGGAGCATATTTGGAGATTGGATTACAGTGTGGATCATGAAAAGGACTATAATATCACCTTAGAGGAATATACGGCAGCTATAAAATTTGCCAAAACAGTATACTTTACCCCTAAAATTCAGGCGGCTAATAATTCCTCTAAGGAGTTGTTCAAAACTGTGACAGCCCTATCAAAGTGGTCGCGAGATAGTTTATTCTTGCCGTATCAAAATTTTGTGTACAAAATGGCCTCCTTTTTTGAAAATAAAGTCAAAACAGTCTATAATGAACTACTGAACTCAACAAGTGATCCTGTGGGGAACAGTGAAGATCTATCGAAGGATCTTTCATCTCTACATAGTCTGTCACATTTTTCTGCTCTAGGGTCACAACAAGTGGCAAACTTGCTGTTACAAACCAAGTCAGGTTCTCCCCTGGACCCCTTTCATCCGCACATATTGCATTTGGTTCCCGAGGAAGTCAGCATTTACTTGACTCCTCTATTAAATGAGATCCCTTGCTCCGGGGGAATTTCCGCATTCCTGGAAAAAGGCCTGTATAATATAATCTAAAAAAAGCTTCCTTAGACCCCCACGGAGGCGAAAAATTATCGCCCAATATCCTGCCTTCCTTTACCGTCAAAAATTCTGGAGAAAGCCATGAATTTAGAATTAACACACTATTTGGATTGTAATAACATTCTGGACTCCACCCAGCATGGCTTTAGATCTCGGCATTCCACCAAATAAGCCTTGATTATGGCCACCAAAGAGATCCGTGAAGTGATGGATGGAGGGGGTAGAGCTGCTTTCATAATGTTTGACCTGACCTCAGCATTCGACACCGTAAATCATGCGGTGCCACTGGGGCATCTGAGAGCAGCAGGTATTAGAGATTTGGGGTTAACTCTACTTACATCTTTCCTGGCATCCCGGGAACAACAGATTCACTGGATGGCCTTCAATCAGGAAATGTTTACCTCCCGTGTGGAGTCCCACAGGGCTGGGCCTTGTCCCCAACACTGTTTAACTTATATGTCATAGCTTTAGCAAGACTAAGTAAAGATCATGGTCTTGCGCTAGTGTTGTATGGGGACGACACCCAGTTAGTGGTGTCGGTTACACAAAGTGTGGATTTAACAGCTGTCAGGTTTTTTGATGGTTAGAAGGGTGGCCTGGGTGGGTAAATCTGTAAAAGGTATGGCCGGGGATAACATAGTTATTAGCTTTAGGTCTCCCAAACTAGTCAGGTGTATTCTGGAAAGAGCAACATCACCCTTTACTAGGGAAGACGTTATAAACGTCCTACCGTTGGGGTTTTTCTACCGAGCTAGCTTATCTAACAGAGGGGGTACCCATAGGTATCAGGGTCAAATAATGGGGCCAAATAACAACACTGTCCCAACTCGTAACAGATATGTTATGTTATGTTATATATGTTATATATTGTCTTGTATAGCACACGGCTACTCAAAAAGAGTGTCCCGGCGCTTTTATTGAGCCCTGTAGCAGAATAAACACAACACAGTGATATAAAAACAGATTAAAAGAAACAGAAGCAGAGGGAAAAAAGGCCTAAAGGGAGGCTTTGAGTTCTCTGGAAGAAAACGACTGACTGGGTTACACATTTCAAGATTGGAATTGTGTGCACCCAGTTAACAGGGATTCCGAAGAGATGGGCCCCATCAAACTTAGTGATCAAAAGAGGGCATTTCAATCGGCAGAAATACTCCCTTAGGGGGTAAACCTCCCAATTAATTTATTATTGAGGCTGATGAAAGTTCCCTAGCAACAAATCAAGAGGTAATGAGTTTACAAATAGTTAGCGCTGACATATGTGACGAGGAAAGATCTAGTGTGGGGCATAATGGTGGAGTTATTCAGAATGAAGAGCGTAACTTCTGTTTAATTTCATGGAACATAGCTGGTTTGAAAAATAAACTACAGTCAATGGATTGGAGGTGCTTTATCGATACTAATGACATTGTGGCTTTACATGAGACTTGGTTAGTGGACCCAGTATTTAGATCTGGTTATATTACTTTTTACAAAACTGCCATTGCTGCGCAAAGGGGGAGACTGATGGGGGGCTTATTATCTGGGTAAGGCAGAGTGATAGGTACTCGGTCCAGCAGCTGAATACGGAAAAATTATCAAGAGGTAATGAGTTTACAAATAGTTAGCGCTGACATATGTGACGAGGAAAGATCTAGTTTAGATCTGGTTATATTACTTTTTACAAAACTGCCATTGCTGCGCAAAGGGGGAGACTGATGGGGGGCTTATTATCTGGGTAAGGCAGAGTGATAGGTACTCGGTCCAGCAGCTGAATACGGAAAAATTATCAAGAGGTAATGAGTTTACAAATAGTTAGCGCTGACATATGTGACGAGGAAAGATCTAGTGTGGGGCATAATGGTGGAGTTATTCAGAATGAAGAGCGTAACTTCTGTTTAATTTCATGGAACATAGCTGGTTTGAAAAATAAACTACAGTCAATGGATTGGAGGTGCTTTATCGATACTAATGACATTGTGGCTTTACATGAGACTTGGTTAGTGGACCCAGTATTTAGATCTGGTTATATTACTTTTTACAAAACTGCCATTGCTGCGCAAAGGGGGAGACTGATGGGGGGCTTATTATCTGGGTATGGCAGAGTGATAGGTACTCGGTCCAGCAGCTGAATACGGAAAAATTAATGATATATTGGTAATTAAGATAAGAAATAATGGTGCTAAGGAACTTATAATTATCAATGTATATGCAAGAGGGCTACCCGGAGGGAAAAACTCAGGTACTATCGCCCTTTTAGATTCCTATCTTAATATGTATAAAGGGGTGAATGACATAGTGGTCGCTGGCGACTTCAATTGCACTTTCAAGCCATTAGGCACAAATGATATTGACTTAGGTTATGAAGAAGATCTGTTATGGGAAATCCCCCAACTATCCTTGGCCCCGATTAAGGAATGGTCAGAGGTGGCCATACAACTAAAGTTATATGCCTGGAGCATGGACTTAGCGCAACCAATGGGAGGACCCTGTCGGATAAGAATGGGTCCCTAACTTATAGTTGCGGGACAAGAAGTAGCCGTATTGACTACATTCTTGTTAATAAGGAATCTTGGCCAAATTTAATCGATATGACCATTGTGGAGAGGGTGGAAAGTGATCATAACCCCCTGGTGTTGAAAACGGTATGTGTGGGTAAAAATTTAGACCAGGTGCCCCGACCGGGAGTTAAAACCTATTTAAGCAATGACACCAGAAGAGTAAAATGGTCAAAAATAATACTAGAACATGACCAGTTGGAGGCTATAAATGCCTTGGTGTCCAAAGCTACGGCAGACCTCGAAAGCTGTCAGGATAATATAGGAAATGAGTCCAAAGTTGCACTGGTACATAATAATTTTTTTAACAAGTTGAAAGGTTATTTTATTTCCAAAATATTAAAGAAGAAAGAACCCGCAAAGGTACCCGTGGATTCATGGTATGGGAATACATGCAGGGTGGCTTACAAAGCATTAGCTTTGGCAATTAGATCTAAGAATAGGGATAGCATCCACCAAGCTCGAGCAGATTATAAGCTGGCTCAATACAAAGCCAAGAAAGAATGGAATGAAGACCATTGGCACGAGTAGAATGTTGCCAGCTTAGATAGGAATATGGTTGGATTTTGGCACTTGTTGAAGTGGGGTAAGGGTAGAACTAGCCAACCACCTACAAATCATGTAGCGCCCGAGCAATGGGTCTCGCATTTTAACAAACAACTTGCCGTAGAATATGGAGTCTGTGATTTACCACTGGGGCACTTGCATATTCAAGCTGATATTCCTATACTGTATTTCACCAAACAGGAAGTAGAAGCCGACCTAAATAGTGTACGAAGTGGCAGAGCTCCTGGGCTTGATTGTGTCCCTGCATATTTGTTTCTGCATAATAAGGTACTTTGGGTAAAATATATACAGACTCTAGCAACGCAATTGCACAGGGTTCCCCAATCCCTGAGTCTTGGAAAGGTGCGAATATTTTACCTATTTTTAAAAAAGGGGATAGGTCAGATCCGAGTAACTACAGGCCTATCAGTTTAATTGACTGTTTACAAAAGGTGACAGCTAGGCTTGTGTTGAGCCGTATCCAAGGCTGGATCAATGAATGTAACATCCTATCCCCTTTACAGGCGGGGTTCCGCTCACACCAGAGTACAATTGACCGGGTTTTTAGATTTGTTTTAATTTATTGGCGCGTCGCAATCCTTAATGGCGGGAGATTATATGCCGCTTTTGTAGACCTAAAAACGGCTTTTGACTTGGACCCTAGAGCCAGGTTGTGGGATGTTTTAGCCGAATAGGGTTTGCCCAGGGACTTGTTGACTTTTCTGATTAAACTACATGAAGCAAACTTTGCCCAGTCCATTGGGGCCAGCATGGCCAAGTGACTGACAGATTCCAGGTCGAACGAGGGGTTAGGCAGGGGTGCGTATTGGCACCGACCTTGTTTTCACTTTATATTAATAGGGTGACAAAGTACTTTGATAACCACCCTACTGATGTCCCGATTTTAAATGGTAGTAAAATACCTTTGTTAATGTTTGCCGACGACACCCTGCTAATATCAAAAACCCAGCAAGGCCTGAAGATGGCTATAGCAAGGTTTGAGCTGTTTTGTAAGGACTATGGTCTCATAATAAATAGAGACAAGACTAAGTTCATGGTCCTCCATAAGCAGAAAATAGTAAAAGGGATAGTTACCATGAACAATGCTATACTTGAGCAGGCAAACGTTTTCACTTACCTTGGTATTACACTAAGCTCTAAATTTAAGTGGAATCCACATTTGGTATGTTATTGCTTAGACATGCACAACTGTCTGGTGCTCTTGTTAAAAGAACACCAGCTATCCCACACCAAGCCGATTGCCCCTATATTGAAAATGTATAATGCAAAAATTACAGCATCTGTATTGTATGGGGCAGAATTATGGGGTTGCAGTAATCTATCCGCACTCTCGACCTCGCAAAACAAATTTATGAGGGCAATCATGGGCTTACCCCAATCCACTCCTCTTTTACCGCTTTATTATGATCTGGGAAGCCAGTATTTGGAGGATGTGGCTCGTTTTAGACCCGTGACCTACTGGAGGAGGCTCTGGGTTACCCCTGAGCTTTCTGAGTATGCCAATGCTCTCTTGGAGGTCAGGGATGCAGCTGGTGTGGGAAAAAATTTGTGGTCGAAGCAGGTTAAGACAACACTGTGTGACTTGGGGCTGAATATGTTGTGGCAAAATCCCACTAATGTTACATTTCCGTCCCGTAAAGAACTTATGGGGCTATACTGAAACATGGTTATGATGAAACGCTTTTCGTCCATGACGAGTATGTCCCTGTCAAGGGCCTTCTTAGAGCCCAAACATGTACCCGCTTACGAAAAGTACTGGGACCTTATAACAGTTCCATTTGATAGGAAATGGTACCACCAATTTAGGATAGGCGCTCTTCCTATCAAATCATTTACATGTAAATGGGGTACAGGTTCCAGTATGGACTGCCCGTTTTGTCCAACTCATCGGGAATCCATTTCCCACATACTTTTTATTTGCCCAGTCTATAGGAATTTGAGGCATAAATGGTTAAAGCCGATTTGTCATATGATGGGGTTTACTACCGGCACTGAAGCCTTAAGGATTTTAAAAACAGATGGTAATGAATTAAATATTATCGCTATTGCTAAATTTTTACATGGCATATGGATAATCCGTGCCCATGGCATGAGTAATCAATGAATATAAGAGATGTGACTGTATAAATGGTTTTACTGATACCGGGTTCATAGATGGTGGCTGTTTTATGGAATTATTCCTTTCATAAAGAATTTTATATTAACTTATTGTATTTATGTATGTCGGGAATATGTAACCTTGGATCATTTCTATGGGGATCTGCATATTGTAAGGATGAATTCTAATGTTTTTATGGTTATTGTTTTAAAAATGTAAATGTCTTTTATGATTATGTAATCGAATAAAGACTACTTGAACTTGAATTGCTTGTATGTATTTAACTGTAACAAGTCGTTGAATGAACTGTTCATTTTTATATTTTCTCTTTTATTCTAACTGGCATCTTTTATAGTTTTTATGACAAGAGTTGTCAAAATAAAGCTTATACAACAACAACATATTCACACTGTCAACACACAAAAGCATCTCCGCCAGCTCCACCAAAGCAGAAGATGCAACACGGCTCTTGTAGTGCCCAGCGGCTCAACATCTGTCTGTAACTGCACTGTGCCCAAGAAGTAAGATGCCACGCAGAAAACAAAGCAGAACCACTGTCACCTGCAGCATAACTGACACAACTCCCAAAAAAAACTCTGAAACTCTCCACAATAGGTCCAAGGGGTTCTTGGGTATCTCTCTAGGAGACTTGAGGGCCCATGCCTACAATGGCACTGACTTTTCCTGACAGCTCCTCTGGGTACTAAGAGCACACTCCTCCAGACACAGGGGAATGGTGGAGGTTTCTCCGTGGTGCTGGGATCACCCTACCCCAAGCTAAGCCTAGACGTTTGGTGGAGAGCTCTCCTTGGCCTCAGTCTCAGGACAACTCGGCTGAGAAGTGGGAGACCCGACCAAGCTCATCAATCGACTACAACGCATCCAAAACACCTCAGCATGACTGATCCTCAATGTACCATGACACGGCCACATCACCCCCCACCTGAGAAACCTGCACTGGCTCCCCGTCAACAGGAGGATATCCTTCAAGCTCCTCACCCACGCACATAAGGCACTCCACAAGACCAGCCCAGCCTACCTCAACAGACGGCTCTCCTTCTACATCCCCAACCGCCAGCTACGCTATGCCGACCTCTCACTCGCCACTATCCTGCACATCTGAACAACAACCACCGGCGGGAGATCCTTCTCCCACCTCGCTGCCAACACATGGAACACCCTCCCACTGAGCCTACGACAGAGCCAAGACCTGCTGACCTTCAGGAGGACACTAAAGACCTGGCTGTTCGATCAGTAGTGGCCCCCACCTCTCCCCCCTCCCCCCCCCCCAGCGCCTTGAGACCCTCACGGGTATGTAGTGCGCTTAACAAATGACTGATTGATTGATTGGCGGAGAGCTCTGTGTGAGCTGAGGGCCTTCCTCCCTGGTTTCAGCTTTCACAAGGAGCTCTACGAGATTAAGCGGACACTCTCCTCTAGGCGTAGGAGTTTGGTGGGGAGCACCATGGTTCTGAAGGCACTTAGGTCTAGACGATTCGTGGAGAGTCTTCGGTACAGGTTTTGTTGTGGGGAAGCTCTCCATGGTACTGAGGACACATAGACAGACCAGGGCATTTGGTGGAGAGCTCCGTGGTGCTGAGTGCACTCCTCTGGGGCTATGGTTTTTCTGAGGAGCTCGCCGAGGTTCTGATAGCACCCTCGTGTGGGCGCAGACGTTTGGTGGACGGCTCCGTGGTGCTGGATACACTTCTCCAGGACTATATATTTTCGGGGATCTCTCTTGGAGTTTCGGATGCCACACTTCTCCAAATAGAGGTTTGGCAGCGACCTCTCCGTGCTGCTGAAGGCACCTAGGCCTGAAGGTTGGGCGAGGAGCTCTCCGTGGTGCTGAAAGCACCATCCTGCAAGGCGAAGGCCTTTCTTGGATTGCTCAGTTATGTTACGCAGCGGCGCAAAGGCTGTCAGTACGTTCGTGATGTGCTCTTTGCGTGTTGTGGGGCCTCTCCTCCAGTGGGCGCTAGGGGAGCTGCTGGGCAACTGTGCTGAGCCTCAGGGACCCGCATTGGCGCCACCTCATGAAATATTCTGCTCTCTGCGCTACCTATTCACTGTCAAGCGTCCCTCCAATAATGGATCCGCCTCTAGGGGGCAGCAGAGCGCTGTGAAGTTTTTACAGGGGGGTAGGCCCAGCTCACGGTCATTATGAATTTGCGTCTTAGTGGCCCGTGAAGTCTTCAGAGCACTCTGCGCTGCACAAACTGTCGTTTTGTAGTGAGATGTAGTGCCTACTTTCAGTGCCGTTTACTAACACGGGTGCATCCTTGTTCCAGAAAGAACATAGAATAAACATAATACATTATGTTCGCATGGCAACAATGTGCCATTGCGTGAACTCTCTGGCAGCGTGCTATGCAGTCTGCAAAAATGTCACGTTTTCCCAGCCCCGAGTGGGATTGTTTACAAATATGAACAACACGTGCGCAAGAGTGGGGGCGTGTTTGAGGCTCCAGGGTAAATAGCGATCCATAAACAAATACAATATAAATAATGTATTTCAGGTTAAGTTGCTGGTACGACAGTGAGCGTCATGAGAACGTATCTTTATTGTGTATCTAGTTTTATTGTTGTGTCAAAGGCGAGTGGAGAAAGGACTGGGGCTGTGACTGGCTCGCCACAAACACTTCCTCCCCGAGTTTCAGTGGTATAGCACATGGTATTTTGGTGCACAAGTGTCTCCTATTCACAGATGTGGCGCATTGTGTCTTTGTACAATTGGCCAGCAGACAGTCTCAAGCCTTTGCTGGTAAGGGTTGATTTCATTCAACTAGCTACTATCTGTATTAATGCCTTTATTTTATTTCTGTGTGGATGTTTATGTGTACCATATACAGTTGTCATTATTACATAAACAACAGTGGTTTTGCAAAAAAAGTTACTACAAAAGTAGAGCCCCAACCAGACTACAGAGCTGTAACATTGTGCATTGTTTAATCACCACTCGGGTCCTGGAAGGACATTCTAATCCGAATCAGTGTTCATTGTTAGCTGCCCCGTGTATAGAGCAGATTCAACAATTTCTCCAGTCTGCAGTTTTAAAGAAGTAAAGCTGTTCATTCTAAAATTCTACATTCTAAACTAAACAATCCTTATTTTTTTCTTTGTATTACACACAACCAGTAGCACCGTATAGAAGTTCTCGTACTATTTTACTAAACATTTAAGAGCGACAGTGTGTATGTATGTGTGTGTGTGTGTGTGTGTGTGTATGTGTGTGTGTGTGTGTGTGTTTGTGGGTGTGTGTGTGTGTGTGTGTGTGTGTGTGTGTGTATATGTGTTTGTGCGGGCACATGCATCAAGCTATTCAAAATAAATGTGGCCCAAGAACACTCCTTCTTAGCATAATTGTACCTACAACCAGGCCTTGACACATGTATTACTACAGTGGACACGTCTAATTGGATGTCATGACCATAGCACAACAAATTTGATCCATATCTATTCATTTTGTCACCCATGTATGCAGATCCACAGAAAGAAAAGAGAAAGGCTGGTAGGGGTGATAGAGAGTGGAAGAGAAGGAGGGGGAGAGACTTGCCAATTATATTGAATGTGGCCCTAAACATTTTAATTTGTGTATTAACGCCTGCAGATTCACGCATGTATGACTATGTACGATGGTCAAATCCCATGTTATTACCATAGTATAGTATAACAAACTTCAGAAATCCATGTAGACAGATAGACCCGTTTAAAAATTAACCCATTTTTGTTTCATATGGCAACCAGGTGGCAGTGTAATATGTGCATTTTACAGCACATTGGTTCTACAACCACTAATCTGGTCATGCATCATGTTCTCGCAACAAAGAGCATATTACATACTTCATTTGTAAAACAATTCCAGCGTAAGAAACAGAAAACATTGGTATCAAGATCCAAACAGCAATTTTCTCACAGTTACATCATCCAATGAGATGGCGTTTTTCCACTTTGGGTTTTTATTACACACACATGCACAAAAAGATACAGATTCTCACACTCACATTAATATGAGCACACATACACAAAGCAAAGGCCCCCCACACTCACACACACACACTCGTTCTCTGTCACTCACACATTAGAAGCATGCACATACACACACATCCAACATGCTCTTATACACTTTTCCGCACTCACACAGTATCTCATACACAAGAACTTTTGCACACACTGCACAAACATGTTTTCTCCCACTCACACATTCTCCAAGCCACACTGACATAAACACATTCACTTTTTCTTTCTTACACAAACAATCTCTTATACACACGCTCACGCACAACACACGTGGGCTCACGCACATACTCTCTCTTTCAGCACAGCACCCTGCACCCTCTTTCATACACTCTCCCACGCACAACACATGTACGTCTACTTTCTTACACAAGCGCACGCACTCTCACATACTTTCGAACATACACTGTCTCTCTCTCACCCATAAACACACTCTCTCACACTCACAGACTATCTCACGCACAACACTCTGCGTCTCACACACTTTCTGTCACACACATGACAATATCACTTTCTTTGTTACACAAGCACACAAGCACACACTTTCTCGCGTACACTTTTGTATTTTGCACAACACACTGAGGCACTCTTTCTCACACACACATATGCTATGTCACACACGACACGCTCAGGCTCTGTCATACTCGCACTCTCTCACACATACACATTGCTTTCTTTCTTAAGCACAAACTCTCACACACGTTCTCACATGCACTGTCTCTCGCACATAGAGCACACTCTCTCACACACAGGACCTGCACGATTTATTTCTTACACAAGCACACACTCACACACACTTTTTCACTTACATGTTTGTATCATACACAACACACTGAGGCACTCTCTCTCACACACTCACATGCTGTGTCACGCACCACACGGTCAGGCTCTCTATCATACTCACACTCTTTCGCACACACATACACAACAACGTTCTCTTTCTTAAACAAGCACACCCCCTCTTACACAGTTTCTCACATACACGTTTGTACCGTGCACACAACACTGAGGCACTCTCTCACGCACACACATGCTATGTCACGTACGACAGGCTCAGGCTCTCTGTCATACTCACACACTTTCTCTCACTCTCTCACACACATACACCACAACGTTTTCTTTCTTACACAAGCACACCCCCTCACACACAATTTCTCACATACACTGTATCTCGCACGAAGAGCACACTCAGGCTCCCTCACACTCTCTCACATGAAGGACCTGCAGGATTTATTTCTTACACAAGCACACACTCACACACACTTTCTCACATACACGTTTGTATCATGCACAACACACTGAGGCACTCTCTCGCGCACTCACATGCTATGTCACGCACGACAGGCTCAGGCTCCCTGTCATATTCACACACTTTCTCTCACTCTCTCACACACACACACATACACCACAACGTTTCTTTCTTAAACAAGCACACCCCCTCACACACAATTTCTCACATACACTGTATCTCGCAAGAAGAGCACACTCAGGCTCCCTCACACTCTCTCACACATAGGACCTGCACGATGTATTTCTTACACAAGCACACACTCACACACACTTTCTCACATACACGTTTGTATCGTGCACAACACACTGAGGCACTCTCTCGCGAACTCACATGCTATGTCACGCACAACAGGCTCAGGCTCCCTGTCATACTCACACACTTTCTCTCACTCTCTCTCACACACACACATACACCACAACGTTTTCTTTCTTAAACAAGCACGCCCCCTCACACACACTTTCTCACATACAATGTATCTTACATGAAGAGCACACTCAAGCTCCCTCACACTCGCTCACACGAAGGACCTGCAGGATTTATTTCTTACACAAGCACACACTCACACACACTTTCTTATATACACGTTTGTATCATGCACAACACACTGAGGCACTCTCTCACGCACATACATGCTATGTCAGGTACGACAGGCTCAGGCTCTCTGTCATACTCACACACTTTCGCTCACTCTCTCACACACACACATACACCACAACGTTTTCTTTCTCAAACAAGCACACCCCCTCAAACACACTTTCTCACATACACTGTATCTCGCACAAAGAGCACACTGGGACTCCCTCACACTCTCTCACACACAGGACCTGCACGATTTATTTCTTACACAAGCACACTCACACACACTTTCTCACATTCACGTTCGTATTGTGCACAACACACTGAGGCACTCTCTCGCGCACTCACATGCTATGTCAGGCTCAGGGTCCCTGTCATACTCACACTCACACACATACACCACAACGATTTCTATCTTAAGCAGACACTCTCGCACACACTTTTTCACATGCACTGTCTCTCGCACAGAGCACACTCAGGCTCCCTCACACTTCTCACTCCCACAGGACATGCACGCTTTATTTCTCACACACATGTTTTCACATATACTATGTCTCACACACACAACACACAAGCTCCCTCCCTCACACCCCACCCAGGTGCACACAAGGGCCACACCGCCGAAGCTCATTGTCTGGGATGTGTTAATATCCCTCCCTAATAACCCCGCGCCGAGCGGGCTTCTTCCCAGCACCCCTGCAGGAGGCATAGACTCTGTCAGGGGGAGCGGCCTGTCTTGTCCGCTCGCAGCAGCGCGAGGGCAGCTCATAAATCGCGCCAGAGGCCTTGCCGAGCCCGGCGCACGAATCATTATTGTCCTGCCTTGTTTCATGTCAGGGGCCTCTCCAGCTCATCTGTCATGAAACCAATTTCACTTTATTTACATCCATTTGCTGCTTTAATTACTGCGCTGATGAATAGCCCGAAGGAATGAAGTTACGAGTCTTCGGGAAGCCAACGCGACAGATATATGGGCCCCATCTTGCAGCGGGAGGCAGCAGAGTGGCTGGAGGAGCATGGGGGAGGGGCGCTAAACACCCACAGACCATCCCTGTCACCAAACACGGAGGGCCCAATCAGAGGGCGGCCCACCCCTTCTGAGAGACATATGCTCTGACGTGTTACTAACCACCGAGCACTCAAGACATTAGAAATAATAAGGCGCCAAGCGTCATTAGTCACAAAGATTCGAAGCACAGGGAAAGAAATGTGCATGCTCGAAAAAATTGGCATAAATTGCGCAAACACGCTGGCGTAACTCCCAAAACCTTTATTACGCTTGTGTAATATCTGTGTAATATTCTTATTACTGCACTTCGCAAGGGCTGGACCTCTCACATGGTCAAAGCCTGCACAATTCGGTGCTTCAATCTTGACACGCCTAGGTGCCTTGAAGCATATATATTTTTTCAAGGTGCACAGTTGGCACAGAGAGAACGCCCTTAGAATATGGTTGCATCCTGCGTTTCCCTCCATGGCCTGTGGGAGTCGCCTGTTGCCGCATGAGACAAACCTTGGAAAGGGCCTCTATTTTGATGTGTGCACTTCCTGTCTTGGATTTAATTTCGAGCTAGCTTTTTATACAGGCGTAGAGCGGCTAGAAGCACGCCGAGGTATTGTGTGCGCTGTAAATCACTAATTCCCGTGCCACCCTCACACTCATTCATCCACACTCACACACCCTCGGTTTTTTTAAACGTGTTTATTATTCCTCTTAATTTCATGAATCGAACCATTTTCCCACTCATCCACCTCTTGCTAGAGAACTCACTCTCTCGCAGGCTAGTTCACTCGACCACTAGTCCACTCTCTCCTCCGGCATCCACCCAGCCACTCTCTGCTCGCACGTTCACTCACGCGTTCACTCCTAGTCCATTTCCTTCTGCCATTTCTACGTATATCATTTGGGGTTATTAAAATAACCGCATCATAGGGACGTTTCAAGCGACTCTCCAACGTAATGCTACCTAAACATTTGAATAACTTTCGAAACTGGCGGCGTAGCCAGTGTGGGAGGTGTGTGTGTGTGGGGGGGGGGGGGGGGGGGGGGTTATGGGAGGACTAAATGGACCCCTTGTTTGAACAGTAATGCAGCCATAATCAGCATTCGGCGAGCTCCGGTGCCACTGCACCCGCTACACGAATGGAAGCTACGCCCCTAAGCTCTTTCAAACAACACATTTTGCTGCCTTGAAAAGATGAATCTGAACACTTGGGGTGTCTGTGACGCAGGACAGAGAAAAATAAGTTGCAGTGGCGGGTTTTTATTGTAGCGCTTTGAGGCACCTGGTATTAAATGCAACCTCGGAGACAAGTGTGTTACATAATTCATCTGAGCTGGGTTTACGCAGTCCTGTCCCAAGCAAGATTGCATCATCGAAGAAAACACATTTACCGTTCATCTGTGGGATGTTTCCTTCGCGAAATAAAATAATGTAGATCAGATCCGCCCACCGGGAAAGGCGGGGCGGGTAAAGAAGGCTTTTATTTCCGGCTGTGTCCTAACTAAAGGCGTGCACACAACCACGAGGAGCCGTCCATGGACTTGGGCCGGCGCTCGGTGCGGCGGGGGCGGCGTTGTTGTGATTAATAGCTCCATGTGGCTCGCGGGCTGGCATATGGTGCGCGCGCGGCCTGTGCTGGCCCCGCGGGCCTCCCCTCCGGCTATGAACATATTAGAGGCTTTGTGCTGTCAGCAGAGACCCTGCCTGGGATCAGCCCCGGGGCAGGGGTCCGGCCTCCACACTGCAAGGAGGCAGAATCTGAGGGGGGCTGTAGCGCATCCCCCCCCCCCCCCCCCCCCACACACACACACACACCGCCACAGCACTGTGAGGCCCCGGTGCTACACCTCAGGAGGAGACCCTGGCACTAAACTTCACGAGGAGATCCCGGCATGACACGTCACAGACAGACCCTAGCAATACAAACCCCACGAGACGCCTGCACTGCCTGTCAAAGGAGACCCCGGCACTACACCTAAAAGGGAGACCGCGGCACCACACCCCACAGGGAGATCTCGGCACTACGCCTCACAGGGAGATCTCGACACTACGCCTCATAGGAGACTCTGGCACTACACCTCACAGGGAGATAATGACACTACACCAAAAACACACACACGCAGCAGAGCTTCACACTGACTCTCCTTTACACACCGGCCCACAACCCCACAGTGAAACTCCACGCAGGCAGGAAGAAACCTGCGCCATAAACTCAAAGGGACACTCCAAAGAGCGAGCACACACACCTGAACCTGCATTACCGCATCACAGCCAAACACTACAACGGGCACCACCCAACACACACACAAACACCACAGCCCACAGTTAGGTTTGAAAGCACCGCATTTTGTGATGCAGGGCGTGCTACGAAATTCGTTTTATTAATTTCATTGTTTACTTACCTGCAATCATCCATATTCCGGTGTTTACCACCCCCACCCTGCCCCTCCACCGCCCCGCCTGTCTGCCCCACAGAACTCCCTCCACAGGCCACGGCTGGAAGCACGCCACAACCCGATAGAGAACCGGCACACCGCAGCACCACCACTTCACAGAGACCCCAAAACTTGGTGTCAGAAACTCACACCTCAAGAAGCATGTGTCAGTAAAATAAGGACTGGGTCTGATCAATCTGCCCTTTCACTGTATGTTCGAATAGTCCATACTTGCTTTCCTGTTTCACACTCACCCTTCTGCCCCCTCTGTGCACTCCTCTGTGCCCGCAACCTCCCAGGCCTCTACCTCAGAAGAGTTAAAAAAATGGAGCATATTATCAAGCAGGGCGTTAAAAATTATCGCCGTTTTAGCGGCAGAAAACTGCCTCTAAAGAGGCGAGAATGGGCTTGATAATATGGCCTTATGAATTCCAATAGAAACCCATGTTCTGGTGTGAACATGGGCTTCTATTGGAATTCTCTTCTCCAGGGCATATTATCAAGCCCATTATCGCCGCTTTAGCGGCAGTTTTCTGTCCCTAAAACGGGGATAATGTTAACGCCCTGCTTGATAATATGCCCCAATATTCTTAAAAACGTTTACATAAAATATAGCAGTGCGTCTTCTGGTAAAAAATAAAATGTAAATTAAACATTATGACAAAAAAGAATACCGAAGGTAAAGCCAATGAAACTGCTCGTGTTCAAAGGCGACCGGAAGGAACCGGAGCGGGGAGCGAGGCTCACTTGTGCCAGGGTGAGACTGTGCCCGAAGCACGCGCACATGTGCCCATAGCCAGCGCCAGTGCGTCCCCTCCCGGCTCCGCGCCCCCCTCCGCCCGGGATCCTCCGCCCCATTAAGCATTAGACACAACACCAGCCCGTCTGATCCCGGGCAGGTCCCGCTAATGCGCCGCTTTGATGGTGTTTTATTGGCACAAGCCGTGCCTTCGGGCGGCAGGGAGTGGAGAGCAGCCGGGGAAGTGCCAGGAGCGAAGGAGACCCCCTCCCCAACCACCGAGCACTAGACATCACCAGCAAACCCGCCCCACACACACACATAGACAAACACGGTCACCTTACTGGCCCTGCAGCGAGTGGCGCTCAAACATAGCTCCCAGAAACACAACCGCAACAGCAGACCGAAACCCCCAAACACCGCGTTCACATATAACGAAACTGCGAAAAAAAAGTAAAAATAGAAACAGAAAACCATAAAAATAAAAACTATCAAATGCCAAAGCGCGGGACGGAGACACGAGCGCTTGACTGCACATTTTAGTGAGGTTTCCATTAATGCTGTGATTCCTGTGTTTTGTGGAGCATTCGGTTGGATATACAACGAAATATTCGACTAAGAACTGGAATCAGGCTCTCTACTCGAAA
Source organism: Lissotriton vulgaris (assembly GCF_964263255.1). Lineage (NCBI taxonomy): Eukaryota > Metazoa > Chordata > Amphibia > Caudata > Salamandridae > Lissotriton > Lissotriton vulgaris. The sequence goes on along the minus strand of NC_141696.1, from coordinate 974,982,857 downwards.
TATCCCCCGATTCTACTTTTATGTTACAACTTGGGGGCACAAACTGCTTCGAATCATTTTCACTGACGGAGACTAGAATGAGTCGGAAAAGTGATCGCCCTACGACTGCTGTTCCCATTGGCTCGAAAGTTCCAGAAGGATAAACATGGAATCTCTTTTTCTAAAGCCAGAAACCCTTCCCCCACCTCCCGCCCCTTGCGTGCCCGTCTCTGCCAGGGTGCCCCCCTCCCTGGACGAGCAGGGGTCCCCGTAAATCTCTCTGAGCCCGGCCCGGACGGGTCTCGGGCCCACCTGCCGCCCGGCGCGGGACTGCTGAGGGAATAAAGTCTTACCCCGTCTCTGCGCCGGCCTCGGCCCCCAAAAATCCGCACAAAAGCCGTAAAAACCGGGCTCGTCCTCCCCACTAACGGGCTGCGGCTGTTTGCGCCGGCTCTCCTCTACAACAGCTCGATAGCCGCCTGCAAATATTGCATTTTATATCACCAAAGGCGATTAATATTGCATTAACTGTATTTAACATTTTCTTAAGCACCGGTGATCGGAAACGGGGAGGCTTCCGGTGCTGACTGCAGAGACCGGGGCGCCGGTGCTCGAGCTGAACGTGCGCACGGTTTAAAGAAAAGAGAAAAGGCTTGTGTTTTTTTTTGTTTTGTTTCTGATTTTGTGTTATAATGTGGCGGTGCGGGGAGAGGTCTTTGATGGGGCGCCTGTGCTCGGGGTCTGTTTAAAGCTTCCTGGCTCTGTCTGGAGACGCGCGCGGAGCTGCCTTCATTAAATGTTTATTGTCAACACTTCAGTGAAGGGGGAAGAAGTCTCTTGTAAGTGAATTTCCTCGGCTGGGTGCTGTCAGCTCTCTGTTTCGGTCTGATCAATGCGTGTGAAAGTTTGTATACATTATGTGGCTGCGCGGAAGCGACGCTGCTGCTCCGGTAATTGCTGGGGCCAGGGACTACTTTTGTGCGCAGTGTTTCTGCACAGTGGCGGTCTTTGGGGTGAGGTAGAGACCTGTTAGCCTGGCATTATCTCTTGGTGACTACTGCACGCGGGGCAGTGGCTTGCAAGGCTCGTTGGGTGGCTCAGTGAGCTGCTAATAGGGTTAATTAAAGGTCATCAATTGCCTTTCCCAGCAGGGAATGCTCAGCATTTCATCCTCTGAAGATCGGTAAATCGAGTAGCATAGATTGGGTAACAGTGGTGCCTGTTATTTACAGCTCTAAGAAAAGTTAGAAGTATGACAGGAGGCGCTATATAAAACACGTTGTTATTATTATTATGGCAGAAAGGTGGCATCTCTGAGAACTTGGTCCACCCTCTTTGAGGGCACAAGTTAGCTGTGGGTGTCTCCTTCGTCCTCTCTGTGGCCTCACAAAATCTGTGGGTGGGCCCCGATTCCTCTCTGTGTGCTCTCACAGTATATGGGTGTGTGATTAGTCCTGTCTGAGAACTCACACTGGGTGCGGGTGTCTGCCGTGTCCTGTCTGTGGGTTGACACTATCTGCGGGTGGGCGATTTGTTCTGTCTGTGGGTTGACACTATCTGCTGCGGGAGTCTGGTTTGTCCTGTCTGTGGGTTGACACTATCTGCGTGTGGGAGATTTGTCCTGTCTGTGGGTTGACACTATCTGCGGGTGTCTGGTTTGTCCTGTCTGTGGGTTGACACTATCTGCGGGTGGGCGATTTGTCCTGTCTGTGGGTTCATACTATCTCCGGGTGTCTGGTTTGTTCTGTCTGTGGGGCAACACTATCTGCTCGTAGCTGCTAGGTCCCGTTTCTGGCTAACCTAGCCTGTGGGTGTCTACTGCTTCCTGTCTGCGAACTCACACTATCTGTGAGAATCTGATGGGCTTCCTTCTGAGCTCACACTGTCAAGGGACCGCTGCATGGACTAGCTTCTTGGCACGTACTATCTATGGGTGTCTGCTTTGTCCAAGTTCTGGCCTTATACAATCTGTGGGTGTCTGTTTCTTCTTGCCTGTGAGCTCACAATATCTGTGGGTGTCTGCTTGGGCCCATTCTTTCGGTGAGCGCCTCCCGCGTCCTGTTTTTGAGATCACACTGTCGATGGGTGTCTGCTTCTTCCGATCGGTGGGCTCACACAATCTGCGGTTATCTGCTTCGTCCTGTTTATAAGGTGACACTATCTGAGGGTGTCTGCTCTGACCAGTCTATGGGCTCACACTATCTGTGGTTGACTAGAATTCCTGTTTGTAGGCTAACACTATCTGTGGATGACTTTATCGTCCTGTTCCTGGGCGCACGCTATCAGCGGATGTCTGCTTCGTCTTGTTTCTGTGCTCACACCGTCTCTTGATGTCTACTTCTTCCTGTCATTAAGTTCCCAATATCTTTGGGTGTCTGTTTGGATCTGTTTCTCGGTTCATACTGTCTGTGATTATCAGCTCTGTCCTGTTTTTGGGCGCTTACTATCAGCAGATGTCTGATCCGTCCACTTTCTAGACTCATACTATCAACGGAAGTCTGTTCCGTCCTGTTCCTAGGCCCATACTATCTGTGGTCATCTGCTTCGTCCTGTTCCTGGACTCACGCTATCTGTGGTCATCTGCTTCGTCCTGTTCCTGGACTCACGCTATCTGTGGTCATATGCTTCGTCCTGTTCCTAGGTTCACACTATCCGTGGTCATCGGCTTCGTCCTGTTCCTAGGTTCACACTATCTGTGGTCATCTGCTTCGTCCTGTTCATAGGCTCACACCATCTGTGGTCATCTGCTTCGTCCTGTTCTTAGGCTCACACCATCTGTGGTCATCTGCTTCGTCCTGTTCATAGGCTCACACCGTCTGTGGTCATCTGCTTCGTCCTGTTCCTAGGTTCACACTATCTGTGGTCATCTGCTTCATCCTGTTCATAGGCTCACACTATCTGTGGTCATCTGCTTCGTCCTGTTCCTAGGTTCACACTATCTGTGGTCATCTGCTTCGTCCTGTTCCTAGGCTCACACTATCTGTGGTCATCTGCTTCGTCCTGTGCCTAGGCTCACACTATCTGTGGTCATCTGCTTTGTCCTGTTCCTAGGCTCACACTATCTGTGGTCATCTATCTGTGGTCATCTGCTTCGTCCTGTTCCTAGGCTCACACCATCTGTGGTCATCTGCTTCGTCCTGTTCCTAGGCTCACACTATCTGTGGTCATCTGCTTCGTCCTGTTCCTAGGACCACTTCGTCCTGTTCCTAGGCTCACACCATCTGTGGTCATCTGCTTCGTCTTGTTCATAGGCTCACACTATCTGTGGTCATCTGCTTCGCCCTGTTCCTAGGCTCACACCATCTGTGGTCATTTGCTTCGCCCTGTTCCTAGGCTCACACTATCTGTGGTCATCTGCTTCGTCCTGTTCCTAGGCTCACACTATCTGTGGTCATTTGCTTCGTCCTGTTCCTAGGTTCACACTATCTGTGGTCATCTGCTTCGTCCTGTTCATAGGCTCACACTATCTGTGGTCATCTGCTTCGCCCTGTTCCTAGGCTCACACTATCTGTGGTCATCTGCTTCGTCCTGTTCTTAGGCTCACACTATCTGTGGTCATCTGCTTCGCCCTGTTCCTAGGCTCACACCATCTGTTCATCTGCTTCGTCCTGTTCCTAGGCTCACACTATCTGTGGTCATCTGCTTCGTCCTGTTCATAGGCTCACACCATCTGTGGTCATTTGCTTCGCCCTGTTCCTAGGCTCACACTATCTGTGGTCATCTGCTTCGTCCTGTTCATAGGCTCACACTATCTGTGGTCATCTGCTTCGTCCTGTTCTTAGGTTCACACTATCTGTAGTCATCTGCTTCGTCCTGTTCCTAGGCTCACACTATCTGTGGTCATCTGCTTCGCCCTGTTCCTAGGCTCACACCATCTGTTCATCTGCTTCGTCCTGTTCCTAGGCTCACACTATCTGTGGTCATCTGCTTCGTCCTGTTCCTAGGCTCACACTATCTGTGGTCATTTGCTTCGTCCTGTTCCTAGGTTCACACTATCTGTGGTCGTCTGCTTCGTCCTGTTCCTAGGCTCACACTATCTGTGGTCATTTGCTTCGTCCTGTTCCTAGGTTCACACTATCTGTGGTCGTCTGCTTCGTCCTGTTCCTAGGCTCACACTATCTGTGGTCGTCTGCTTCGTCCTGTTCCTAGTCTTACACTGTCACCGGGTGTTTGCTTCGTTCAGTTTGTGTGCTCACACTCTCTGGGTATCTACTACTTCCTGTATGTGAGCTCCCACTATATTTTGGTGTGGGCTGGGTCTGTTTCTCGGCTCACACTATCTGTGGTCATCTGCTTCGTCCGGTGTTTGGGCTCCCACAATCAGCGGTTGTCTGCTCCCTTCTGTTTTTGGGCTCACATTATCTGTGGGTGTCTGCTCCATCCTGATTTTTGGGCTCACACCATCAACGGGTGTATGCTGCGGCCTGATTCTGCACTTGCAATATCACTGGGTGTCTGCTCCGTCCTATTTCTTGGCTCACACTATCAACGGGTGTCTGCTACGTCCTGTTTCTGTGCTCATACTGTCTCTGGGTATCTACTTATTCATGTCTGTGAGCTCCCAATATCTTTGAGAGTCTGATGGGTCTGATTCTGATCTCACACTGTTAGTGGGCGTCTGCTCCGGTCTGTTTCTGCGCTCACACTATCAATGGGTGTCTGCTTCGTGGTGTTTCTGGGCTCACACTATCAGCGGGTGTCTGCTCTGTCCTCTGTCCTGTTTCTGGGCTCACACTATCAGCGGGTGTCTGCTCTGTCCTGTTTCTGGGCTCACACTGTCAACTGGTGGCTTCTCCGTCTTGTGTCTGAGCTTACATCTAGCTAACCAGGCCACCGCCACTTTCCCAGGTAAACAGGTTCAAAACAAGGGGAAAAAAACAAAGATGCGAGCGCCCCCTGCAGCCAGCGAGGGCGTGCGCACGAAATCCAAATGGTGTCTGCACACTAGCACGAGCACAACGCTGCATCTGAAAATGTGCATGTCCTACGCACTTTAAGCGAACACATTGCACAGAAATACCCGATCAGTTCTGTCCGTGCGTGTACTAAAATGCCAGACACGTGTGCACATGTAAATGGTATATAAAAAAATAGCTGTACATTTCAGATCTGTTTATATTGTTTCCTGTCTCACTGACCATCCACCGACCCATTTATCCAACCGTTCATCCATTCATCTATCCATGCTTCCACTCATCCATACCTTAATTTCCATCCATACATCTAGAACCAGGCGTGTCCTTCTGCGCACCACCATCCATTCATTAACCCATACAAACGTCCATGAATATCCATTGACTCATTCATGCATTCACCATCCATCCACCCACTCATTTATCCAGCTATTTATATACCAATCAGAATACATCAGTCCATCCACCTGTCCGTACACAAGTGCTTATTTTGTAACAAAATAAGTGGCAGGGCCGTCATCAGAGGCCACTGCAGCTTGCACCACCCATTGCCCCTGCCAGCACTGCCAATGACAGCACCAGTGCCAACCATCACACTCCTGCGAGTGTGACAACTCAGACCATCACAGCCCCCTAAAGCTATAAGCATGGCTAGGGTGGCATCTGTTATTGAATATCATTCTAAATTGAATTCATAAACAACTTTTGTTGTGCTCATCTATACAGCATCGGAAACCACCGGCTCAAATTAAGTACTGTTGTTCGCCCGGCCCTCCCTCAGTTTTTCTATCTAAGTACATGAAACACGACACCAGCGACCCCAGCAGAACCCATCTATATGTGATAATATACAGTATATATATGGTCCTGGTCCCTACACCTTTTCGAAGATGCGCCTATGTACGAGTAGGCGGTGTAATATATGCCATATATTATATATGCATGTCCCTGTTCAGGGAGAGGACGCCCATGTCTTACAGGCTGCAGGAGTGCACACTTTGTTGCCGCTTTCTAATAAGAGTGCCTGTGTACTAACAAAGAGCTATATTCACGGTTTATGCTGTTTTTTGTCGTGCCCTGGTGGTAATGACACATGTCGTCAAATGACACCCCTGTGAAACTCTGAGGCCTGCACTTGGCAAAACGTGCAGCTCACACAAGGCAGACACCTGCGCGCCTTTAAAACACTGCGCCTGGCAGCTGGAGCACCCGCTCAAGGCGCTCTGTCTCCCACATTTAGAAGTGAGGTACGTTGTCTACACTCTCCCCGTCCCAGGACCCTCTTTCCCTCCCCTCCCCTCCATGTCTTTCTTATTCCCAGCACTTTTTACATCTCTCTCTATATATCCCCCTCAAGCTCTTCTTTTTGGTCTGGGTCTGACAGAGCCGCTGTCCGAAACACTATTCTTATCCATTCTTCAAAGTGTACACAGAGTGGGTTTGGTTCCACAGGACCCTATCACCTCATATGATTGGCTGTTTGGCGCATCACTCCGCCTGTATGAGTGTTCGCTTACAACACATGAACATATCAAGAGAACACAAAATCACCGCACAATCAATTCCGGATCTCGTAGATGTATTACATACAGGGCAGCATGCCTTTTACTACATACATCACGACTTCTTGCACTCTTTCATTCACAGCCTTATACCTGCCTCTTTCTCTCACTTTATTCTTCCGCTGTCTTTCTCCTCACTTACTAAATCCCCCGTCTCTCACTCTTTCACCCCCTCCCTCTCTCTGCTGTTCTTTCTCACTTTATCTCTCTGTATCTCTTTCCCATTCGCCCTGTCTTCCACTTACTCTTCACTCTTTCTCCCGACCTCAATAGTTTTCCTTTCTTTCTCTCATTTTACCTTTTCTCCCTGCTCTCATTTTAATTCAAGTATAACTTATAATTAATGCCAAGGATTTCTATATTCCCTAGTTCACTTCTGCAACCGTCCGCACCCCCTCACTCCCCTGCTCTCTTCTCTGGATCTCTACTTCACTTCTTTTTCTTTCTCTTTCGTTCTTTCTCTCGCTGTATCTCTTTCTCCTTCTGTCATTTCCTTTCTTTCATATTCCCTTACTCTCTACTGTCCTCTTTTTCTTCTTGTTCGATCTCTTTCCTTTCATCTCTCTTTTCTTTCTCTCCTCTTCTTTTATCTGGCTCCCTTCCATTCATTTTCCCACGTTCTTTTTGTCTTTCTTTCAATCATGTTATCTCTAAGTTTCTTTCTCTGATGTATTCTTCCATTCTTTCCCTCTTTTCTCTCCTTTTCATTTTCCCTCTCGCCCTCTGTTCATTGTCTCTCTATTTCTTCTCTCTTTCCTTCTCTTCCTTTCAGCACGAATGTCACTACTTCACTTTTTTCTTCGTCTTTCATTCTCTCTCTCGTTTTTCTTTTCCATTCATTCAATGTATCTTCCTCTTTAACCTTTCGCTGTCCTTTTTTCTCCTTGTTTCTATCACTTGCACCCTTCTATTTTATTTGCCTCTGTTCTTTTTTCTCTTTCTTTTTCTTCTTTTCGTCGCTCATTTTCTTTCTCTCTTTAGCTCCTCCTCCTTTCTGCTCCTTCTTTACTTTTCTCTCCTTTTTTCTACTGCACTCTCTGTTCTTTTTCTCTCTTCTCTTTCTCTCCCTCTCTTCCTCTTTATCCCTCTGATTCGCTCAGACTTCTTCTCCGTTCCTCTAGCTGGACTGTGCATATGTCAGTGTTCTTCACATCTCTCTAGATAGGTGCTGTATATGTGTGCATGTATGCTAATAGCGTGCAGTATATTCATGTGGTCCCGTATTCCTCTGTATTTCTGCGCACGTTTCTGTTTGTGTCTGTTTTAGTAATATCTATCTATCTATCTATCTATCTATCTATCTATCTATCTATCTATCTATCTATCTATCTATCTATCTATATGTCTGTCTGTCTATCTAACTGTCTATCTACCTGTCTATCTATGGGTTTTTTTAGTACTTGTAGATGGCATATAAAAAAATGGACAGTGAAATGAACTGGGGTAAACGTGGACAGTATGGACAAGCCACGTCATATATTGTATTTTATCTCTTAGGCGGTTCGTGTTTTTTGAAGGACTGTTTTGCTTCTCACGCCTCCCCCGTGCTATCTTGACAACAATTACTAAAGTTTTTAATTAGCCTCTTGTTATAATTCATTTTTATTAATTTCCCAAATCTCAGCGCATGAATTATTTAAGCGGCCCGTGTAATTGTATTTGCAGCGCTCGCCCGGCGGTGCGCGCGAGGGAGGCTGCTGCCCAGCGCTGCCCGCGCGGAGGAAGGTTCACCTGGAGCTGGCGGCACTCCGGGGCAGAAACAGATTTCGGACCGGCAACGCGCCCGCTGCCCAATGTTCACGCAGGGAGGAGAAGTGAAAGAGTATCAGGTATTCAGGGCTGATGCGCCTTTGAGCTTCAGGCTAAAATACGTGAAGGGATGGACACATCGACCCATACCTCATTTAATCGATACAAAGAAAGACAGGCAGATAAATAGAGCGACAGGGAGAGACGGATTTAGAAAGATAGATAGATAGATAGATAGATAGATAGATAGATAGATAGATAGATAGATAGATAGATAGATAGATAGATAGATAGATATCAACAAGTGGGAACTTTTAGAGCAGCTGCCCTCGCCCCCTCACTTCCTCCCTGTCTCTGACTTTGCTCCAGTCTCTCAGTAGGATGTTGACTGCTCCCCGTCCCGCCGGTCGCTGCCTTCGGACCGGCAGCAGCTTCCGCTCTGGATCACTCAGTACTTTTCTAGACAGAAGGGGGCTGCAGAGGGATCGATGCTCCCCTGGCAGTGGTCTCCATTACTCATTCCTGGCGCTCAGTGCACGTTTAAAGCAAGAGGCGCGCGCCTGGGCGGGTGCAGGCTGAGGCTTCAGCACCCGGAGGACTGGAGAGCGCCCGAGGAGCCGTGGAGAGGGCGGGGGCGGCCTGGACAGAGGAGGGAAGAGGAAGTGTACCCCAGGGGGCGGGACAGCAGCCGACGGACGTCCGGCCTGGACAGATACCACCTGGAGTAAGGGAAGTGGGCAGTGAGTGCAGGAAGGGGTAGGGTGGAGGTAAAGCAAGTGGATACTAGGGGGTGAGACAGCAGCTGAGGAGCTGAAAGGGAAGGGGGTCCGGCCTGGACAGAGACAGCAGACTTCCTAGAAATGGGCGCAGAGGTGGCCTTGAGAGGGTGCTGGAAGAAGGAGCCAGGGTGCTGGTAGAGCTGGGGTAGAGAGTAAAGGAAGTAGGCAAAGAGTGCAAAGGTGTGTGGGTAGGGACTATGGATGGCCGGGAGAGCGTCCTAGGTGGTGTGGGGGCATGCATGTGGGAATGACGGATGTCTAGAGCGCAAACCTAACCTCAATGCAGTGGAGAGGCCGGACAGGAAGCTTGATCTGGCCTAGCTGCCATTAACTAAGTGCCAGAAGGACTATTTGTCTGTTGCCACATGGACTGACTCGGTGACCAAGGCGGGCAGGTTTCTTAATGGAGTGGGCAGTACACCGAAAGGAGTGTAGTTGAGCTGAGCAGTCGCAGGGGCCGCTGAGTTGAGGCACGTGGCCCACAAACCCGCCCCCCAGCACAAACCAGGTCCCTTTCGGGTAGATGGCCTATAGTCATTTGGCACAATTGGTCATACCCTTATAAAAAGTCTGCTACCAGTACTGTCGTAACAATATGTCTCGAAAAGTGCTGATTCGCAGTTGGTGAGTGACTGGGACACTTTTGTGCTGTGGCCCTAGTTCAGTCTCAGCTCAACCCTGGCTGTCAGGGCAAAAACAGACACGCATGGGGGGCCAGGCGGGCAGGGAAGCGCCCTAGAGAAAGTTGGGTATAGAGGGCGGGTGGGGGCCCCTGACCAGGCGGGCGGGACTCCGACCAGGGTGTTCCTGACAGTGCCGCGCGCCCCTCGCCAGCAGCACATGCTACACACAGAAAATGCGCTTTTACCTCGGTTTTTCTGCACCTCTTTGCACTTTCGCACTTCAATTCCAAACGTGGAACAAACCCAATATTTATAAACTGCTGTTCGCATGTAACACATGTTCTTAGCTCTCTACCATGACGACGGAGCCCTACATTGCTTTCATTCCGGTGTCTCTAGCAGTCTCTTCGTTGGTCGGTTCAGGCCGCCGGCCTCTTTAAGGCAGGCTGTCAGGCGGCGGCAGGCACTCTCTGTGAGGTGCTCTCAGCCCCCCGGTGCGCCTGCACTAGACGTTTCCTCTGCAATTCTCATTAGTACATCGAGTCCGTTCATTAAAAATTAATCTGCGCTCAAGCAGTCTTTGCTGATTTCCAGGCCTGCCCGGTACATCTGTAACTGCTGCTCGTGTAATGATCCGTGCTATGCAGACATGCATTTAGAGTTTTCAGCGGTTGTGGGATGCTTAAACTTTTAAAGACACCTTTAAACCCCACCGACTGAGGGTGTGTGCCTCAGTGTGCGTATGTGTATTCGGCTGTCACTGAGTTTTAGTTTCTGTGTAGGTATGTGAGGATGTCTGTATCTGATCGTGTCTGGCTGTGTTGTGTCTATGTGAGTGCGGGCATGCGTGCATGTCTATATCTGTGGTTTCCGTGTGTGTGTGGGTGTGTTTGTGCTCATGCTTATCTGCGTGTGTCTGTTTGCATGTGTATCTGCGTGATCTCTGTATGTATGTGAGGGTGCGTGTGTACTTAAATGTGTATCTGTGGTGTGCGTGGGTTTCTGTATGCATGCATGCCCGCCGCTGTAGTTTCATTATCTGTGTGAGTATGTGTACGGTTGTTTGTGTGATTTATGTGTGTGAGTGAGTGTGTCTGTATGCGTGCATGTCTAGCTCTGTGGTTTCCGTATGTGTGCATGTGTATCTGTGGTTTCTGTGTGTCTACGTGTGTGTGCATGTCTACCTCTTTGGTTTCTGTCTGTGTGAGTGTATGTGTGCATGTCTATATGTTTGGGTTCTCTGTGTCTGTGTACGTGCCTGGCTATCTCTGTGGTTTCTGTGTGTGTGTGTGTGCATGTCTATATGTGTGGGTTTATATGTCTGTATGCGTGCCTGGCTATCTCTGTGGTTCCTGTCTGTGTTCATATCTATATGTGTTAGTTCTGTCGGTCTGTATGCGTGCATGCCTATCTCAGTGGTTTCAGTAAGGGTGTGTATATATATGTGCATGTCTATATGTGTGGGTTCAGTAGGTCTGTATGCGTGCCTGGCTATCTCTGTGGTTCCTGACTGTGTGTGTTCATATCTATATGTGAGCGTTCCGTGTGCCTGTATGCGTGCATGCCTATCTCAGTGGTTTCAGTAAGGGTGTGTATATATATGTGCATGTCTATATGTGTGGGTTCTGTGTGTGTGTGTGTCTGTATGCGTGTATGTCTAACTTTGAAGTTTCGGTATGTTTTTTAGAATGTGTTTCTTCGTGTCTATCTCTGATTTGCGCGTGTGGGCTCGCCAGTATGTGTATGGGGTGCATATATTTAACATGGTTTATTTATGTGTTTCTTACTGTCTATGTATCTCTGTGTGCACCTGTGTGCCTGACCGTATGTGTGTTTCTGTGTGTATCTGTGTGTTAATGTACCTATGTGTCTTTTTTATCTGTGTATCCCTTAGTGTGTGTGTTCGTGCTTTGCGTCTGTTTGCGCGCGCGTCAATTTCTGTGTTTTTTTTAGCTGTGTGTCTGTTCCTGTCATAAATACTTTTATGAAAACTACTTCTCTTCCTACTAAGATACACAAACTGGCCCACCTTTAGTCTTTCTGTCTGATGCGTCATGCCAATCACAGATAAGGAACTCTTCAAACATACAGCCGAGTTTAAAACACACAACGCCAATCACACGTTCATAACAACGGAAGGAACAGCCAGTTTCGAGTTAACGAAAATTAGTTTTATTTTCTTAAAAATAACCTTTGTGCATATTCTTAACATCGACAATAAATGTATTTAAAAATCACAGTTTTTGTTTCAACCAAGAGACTCCTTTCAAAGTGTCAGGCTAGTGAGAGTTTCCTTCACAGGTTCGGCGGTGAAATAAAAAAAAAACAAGTGTGGGGATGCTGTTAGGACGTGGTAGGAAAGAGGGGCGATTTATGTTGTTTTTATACATTTGGCATCTTTCGGGTCACAGTCAAGCACATGACGAGGAAGGGTATACTATTAGTGTGAAGCAAAGGGTGAATAGTTAATGGTAACTTTGATTTAAACTTGGGACAGCGCTTGTTTGTTTTTTGTTTTTGACGTACTAACTCAAACACGAAGGTAGGCGCTATATTGGGCAGCTGAGTGCTACTACATATGTGCACCCAAACTCATGTGTCACTGCGTGCCAGCTGCCCCTCGGGGCAACACCAGACTCCCAGGAGGCACAGCAACCCAGGCAGGCGCTCCCGTCGCTATTTATTAACCCATTTATTCATATGGAATAAACATCTTTTAAGGCGCATAGCTCCTCTCTAAAAACATGTAATATACACATAGACGTTTTGTTCAATAGCACCGTTGTTTGCGAATGCTTTTTAAACATGTTTCATGTAAAACAATGGGCGTACTGAAAAATAAAAACACATTCGAGCCGTTCCTGTTTTTGATGGCAGAAAGAAAACATGTCACAAGTTACCAGCCAAAGAATGGAAAATCAAAATCATCACAATGAGGTGTTTATCGGCATTCTCTTTTGTTTTGGAAAGTGTACAGGGGCGCAGGAGTTTGCTCTCTGCGTTTTGCGGGCTAAATAGTTTGGAAATGATAACAAAAAAAATAATGTTTTGATAAGAATACGTCATACCCCCAGTCCAAACCTGAAATTATAAGAAACATCTACTAACAGGTGGAGAAAATAAAGTAACCATTTGGGTAAACGAGTATGGTTGAATCCTGTGAGACCCTCTTGGCTTTCACTATTTACAATATTATAAATTTCTCAACGCACATTAATACTTGTATTCAACAAGACCAGTGTGTGGGTGTTCGCTGTGAAAACAAGCATCGAACAGTGAAAAGACATCCTCGAGAAATGTCTGCCGCACGCTCGTCCAGTCAGTGCTCAGGTTCAAGATGCATAGAATGTTTGCATTGCAAACAACGGTACTGAAATAAAGACAGCAACAGCAGATCATGGTACAAAAATAAATACATGGACATCAGGCAATGACATCAAAATAAATACAATACCCGGAAACAATGATGCAAGTATAAATACATAAATAAATACGTACAGAAACCAATGAACAAGACTCGTATTGAGATACTGATATTATTAACAGTAGAGATTTGATTTCGGATCTGGAAGTGCCCCCATTGGGCATGCGCTATGCCAGTCTGTTTGGATGGCCCACATGTCCGGATTCAGTAGGAGTGAACTTGCACCCTGGTGTGTGTGTTTGTATACATTCCCACAAATCTCGGAAGCACGCACCTGTTTAATGTGAAACACTGCCCTCGAACTCAGGAGAGTGCAATAGTGCAAATTATACACGAGTTCTCTGGCCCAGAATTACACTTCACAAAAACAAATACTGGTTTTATTTGGGGGTGGGGGCGTGTGTTTGTGTGTGGGGAGGAGGGTGACGGTGGAGTGGAGTGGGCGGTGTACAACATAGAACTGTTATTTGAAACACTTAAAAAATCACCCCAGCCCTAAATGTCAGTTAAAAAAAACACAGATTATAAAATATCTTAATACTGTTTGCATTTTTAAGCAGATCCATATTGTATGGCCTGCACCATTCTGGGTATGGGAATACTACAGTTTTCCTGTTGCAGTCAAATTATGAGAATTTGAAAGTGAAAAGGGGAAGCGACTATGAAGACCATTTTTGATGGAATAATGAATTATCTTGCTTTTTTTTTAATCCAAGCGTAAAAGGGAAGCGACTATGGGTTACCCTTTTTGACAGATTCATGATTTTTTAAAATCTGTTTTTTCACTGCAGGCGCAAAGCGCCCACGGAACGGTCTTCTTGACATTCAAAACCGGAAGGAGCTTCAGCCCCTTCCTGGGAGACAATGCGTCAGGATGATGGAGGTGGGGGCTTGTGCCCCTGCTTACCCCCTGGAATCCCACAAGGCCCTAGATAATGTGGACCCCTTCTGGGACCTGCACACACGTCATGTCACCCAGCCACCACCCACCACAGAGCCCACAAGATAAAAAAAAAAGCACCCAATAGCAGAAAATGAGAAACCTAACTGAAAAAACAGCGGGCGTTTCACATTATCTTCACGCCAAGCACAAGTTTAATGTTTCAAGCAGGACACCCTCTGTGGTACCGGGGCCACATTGAAAGAACCAATGAGAGTAATGTACACATGACACAAATATGTGTGCATTTCAGATTATGTGTCGCTCTGAAACTACCGCGGGGCACCTTTAAAATCACGTTTATCATAGGACTTCTAGGCCCAGGTATTTGGGAGACAGGGTCATTTAGCCTTGTTGTTTGTAAACCTCACCATCGTCAAAAGGAAGCATTATTGGACCATATTATAGTCACACATACGTCATTATTATATGGGTTTTCAAGAAATCATTGATTTATTAAAGACACCGTTATTGAATTATGTAGCATAATAGGCTGTTTTTTAGGTTCGTCACTGGCTAAATTATATTAATCAAATTACGTATGGGAAATAAATAATGGGTGCGTGACCATGCCTGTGTGTTACAGATTTTGAAAGCAACGCTACTTTTGTGCAACAAAAATACCCAAAAGAGAGGAGAGTGAATGTGTGTGTGAGACACAATAATTTATAATATATCGCATTGCTTAGGCAATGCATTACATATTGTGCAGAGAAGGCAAATACATATCAGCATTTCACCCACAAATGAGATTGTGTGATTCAAAAGCTCATACATATTCATAGCATAATACTGAATCGGAACTTGCTTTTTGTATAGAACTTCACCCCCACTCCACATGTCGTGCATTACAGGTGTTACTAATTTCCACTTTAATGGCCCTCAAATGATGGACTAAGAAGGGGGTAAAAGCTGAACTGGCCCTTTAAGGATTGAAACCCCAAGCACTGTACATAACAGGTGTTGGTATCAGTCATTTTAATTGTGGCAAAATGATCGACCTGGAAGAATGGAAGGCTGAGCTGACCCGTCCTGCATGCAGACTTGTGACACGCAGATCACAGCTATGCCAGCAGTGAGCTTTATTTAATTCACTGTAATATACAGTGTTGTCTTCTACGCGCTATAAGGTGCTATCTTCTGTCCTTCTGTCTATAGCACTATGCCCAGATGTTGAAACAGCGCTGAAAGAATTCATTTCACTCCGAGTTCATACATACTTGTAAAATATGCAACATACTCTATTCTGCAGCATGCCTTTCCATCTTTTTTTCTCTGTTCTATAAAACTCACAAATAAACAGGTAAATAAATAAATAAATAAAATACTGCAGTTTAAAGTGTACGATACAGATTGCGGGCCTAAGCAGTCCCCTGGGGGCTCAGAGCCCCCTTGTATTTGTCACATGGCAGGTCAGGTGCGATGGGCCAGTAAACCCACCGGCACCTC
Organism: Lissotriton vulgaris; assembly: GCF_964263255.1. Lineage (NCBI taxonomy): Eukaryota > Metazoa > Chordata > Amphibia > Caudata > Salamandridae > Lissotriton > Lissotriton vulgaris. The sequence continues at coordinate 974,967,439 of NC_141696.1, read as the reverse complement.
CCCGGGGCCCGGGGCCCAGCAGTCCTCCTCCGCCTCAACAGTCCCGGGGAGTCCAGCGGCGCCGGCCGGGGCCGCCCGGTCCGAGCCTCTCCCGGAGCTGTCCATGGTCCCGCGGATCAGGCTCGCCTCGCCAACGAGTCCTCGGCCAGAGCCAGGCCGGTCAGTAAGTGGCCGAGAACTTCATGCGCTTCTGCTTCTGTCTCTGGTTGCAGAACCACACCCTGACCACGTTTTTTTTCAGGTCCAGCTTCTCGGCGATGGCGGCGATCTTCTCGGAGGAGGGCCGCGGCTGCACGGCGAAGTAGGCCTCGAGGGAGCGCTTCTCGGGCGCCGCGATGGAAGTCCGCTTGCGCTTCTTCTCGCCCCCGTTGAAGAGCTCGGGCTTGGCCATCTTCTCGCGCTGCGCGCCCTCCGCCTCCTCCAGCCAGGCCTGCAGGATGGGCTTCAGCGCGATCATGTTGTTGTGGGACAGCGTGAGCGACTCGAAGCGGCAGATGGTGCTCTGGCTGAGCGAGCCCACGCCCGGGATCTTCAGGTTGGCCAGCGCCGAGCCCACGTCGGCCTGGGTCACCCCCAGCTTGATGCGCCGCTGCTTGAAGCGCTCGGCGAAGGCCTCCAGCTCGCGGGGGTCCGTGTCCGAGTCGCACAGGGAGGTGAGTCCGGAGGGGGGGCCCTGGTGCGAGCCCATCAGCCCCGGGTGGGTCAGGCCCGAGCTCATGTTCATGGCCGCCTGGTGCGAGAGGTGGCCCAGGCCGTGCATGTGGCTGTGCGGGTGGGCGGAGGTGGAGATGAGGCCGCCGCTGCCGGGGCCCCCGGGGCCTCCGCCTGGTCCACCGCCTGCCCCTTGCCCCTCGTGGCCCCCGCCGCCTCCGGCCATCAGGGCCAGGGAGGGCGAGGAGATGTGGTCCAGCAGGTCGCCCGGCTCCAGGGGCTGGTGGTGGTGGTGATGGTGGTGGTGATGGTGGTGCGCCAGCGGGACGGTGGAGTTGGAGCTGCAGGGCACGCTGTTCATCGTGTGATAGGTGGCGTCCGGCTTGAAGGGGTGGCTCTTGCCCTGGGACACTGCGATGTCCACGGCCGCCAGGGCCTCGGCCCGGGCCAGGAGCGTCTCATCCAGGCTGGCGAAGATGTTGCTCTGCAGCTGGAAAGAGAGACAGAGATGAACGTGTGACAATAACAACCAGGCGGCGAAGAGCAGGAAACACAGGGCGACATGACGGGGAAAGGGGTCAGGAACGGTGGCAAAGACAGGCAGGTGGAGTGAGAGGTGATGCACAGAGAACATCGACAAAACAGAGAGAAAGAGTAGGGGAAAATACATTAAATAAAAGAATGTAAAGGAAACATTGATAGAGGAAAAGCACATGGGAAACCAGAAATAATGTATTAGCTAGCTGTCAGCTCGGAACTCAGATGGGAGGGGAGACAGATTAAACACTGAACTAGCAGGGACAAAGAGGAAATGCCAGATTTTGAGGATGGTGTGTATCAAAAAAAGACATGGACAGGGGCCTCTAGACTGGGGTTATGATATGATAAAACGCAGAATCGAGAGTGAACAGGGAGTTGTCACAAAACATAGCGGTTGGGGGGTGGCAAGATGGAAGGCAAAGGGTTGGATATCAGACAGAGGAATCCGGCAAGCACAGAGTGCTTGAGAAATGGAAAACACTCTTCCAGGGGACGAGCCACAGAAATGAAAACACAGGAACCAGAGAGAAAGTGGGTGAAGTCCGGGAGACTGGTGTGAACACGCTTTCAAAAGAGATCACAGGCGCTCAGATGATTGCAGAGGGAGACATGAAAAAAACATTAGGCGCAGCTTGTCAGGATGTGCCCGGCAGCGCTTTTATTAATGCACACACCGTGCATGCGGTGCACGGGGAGGGGAAGGGGCACCAGGAAAGGGAATGAGAGCAGAGAACAGACGGAGATGCGAGTGAAGGGGCAGGAAGATGGCTATAAAGAAGAAAGAAGAGAGCAGTTGCGAAGGGAAATAGTCTATGTCAGCAAATAGCAATGTGCAAAGGGGGAAGAATATCAGAGAGAAAGTAGAAAGACACGATTTGATAATAAGAATAGGCGATATATGGAGAAAAGTTATTAAAAAAAACCACAGAAGGACTAAAGGCTCGGAAAGTATACAAATGAATTGGAGTGTTAGAAAGAACATTGAGGATAAAAGAGACAAATGAAAAAGAAATACAATCAAGAAAGAAACAGGAACATATTACGGGAGTGAAAGGATGAATAAAACGGACAGCTGTGTGAACTTCAAAGATAATGAGACCGGGTGAAAAAAGGCAGCCCGAGGCGAAAGAAGCAAACTCGAATGAAGATGTGTAGAAAGAGGTGCATAGTGATCGGAGATAAGAAAACAGAACTCAAGAAAAAGCAGGGGCAGAAGTTGGCGAAATGTCTGAACAAAAAGGACAGACAATTCGAAGGAAAAAAATGTTTTAAAAAGTTTCACTGAATGAGTGAGTACAGAATAAAAAGAGACTTAAAGAAAGTCGAGAGGATGCACAGAGTGCGCAGAGGAAAAGAGCAAGAGACCGAGCAAGAGAATATGCAGAGGAAAGAAGAAACATAACAGAAAGAGTGTTTGGTGAAAAAGGAAAGAAGGTGTAAAAAGCTAAGAAAAAAGACGACAGATTAGTCTCAGAGAGTATACGAGAGAAATCATGTATGAAAAAGTGGAACTGCAGAAGGTGTGAATTTTAGGGTGACAGATAAAAGAGTGAAATGAAGAGGTAACTAAGGAGGAAACACAGAATGGTAAAACAATTGGAATAGAAGAACATAAAAGGGAAGGCGAGAGAAGAATGAAGGATGGAAAAAGAAATGAGAGAGAGGGCGACAGAATTCCAGGCTTAGAGAACGAGATGGAGAAAGCTTAGGGGAGAAGTAAGAATGTTACGAGTTGAAAGTCTAAAGGACCATTTCACAGAACTAGATACGGATGAAGAAATAGAGAGAGGAAAGAAGTAAAACTGAAGAGAAGTGAAAGTAAGAGAAAAAAGATACATAAAAGCGAGGGTCGTGAGAAGAAGGAACACAATGAGAATAATTGAACTAGTGAAATGTGAAGAGGGTAAAGGAACGTGATAGGGTGGAACACATGGGTAAACGGTGAAAAGGACTATCAGGTGGCGACGAGGAAATAGCGGAAAGCAGAGGTGAAGCGACAGGGAGACATAGGTGAAGAGGGACAGAGGGATGAAGAGACAAATGAAAAGACATGGAGGTGTACATGTGTAGAAAGGGTATAAACTGAGGCACTGCATGACAGGAACAGGTGTGCGGGGTGCAGGGCTCGCTTACCGGCGGGGTGGGCAAGCATGCCCTCCGGATGGCCTCGGAACTGGTGTGGTGCAGCGTTGTGTACTTGTGCTCAGGCAGGCTGGGGTGCATGGCAAAGTGCGGCTGCTTGCTGTTCATGGACATCATCTTGAAGCTGTGCGTGTACTCCCAGCCCAGGGCACCGGGTCGGCGGCCTGGCGGTCCCCGGTCCGGGCAGGGACCCTGTGCGGCCACGCTCCGCCCGCAACCTGCCCTGCTGCTCTGGCGCAGCCTCCGCCTCCTGCCTGCCTGCCTGCCTGCAGCCGCTGTCACTGCTCTCTGCACTGCCCCGGCGCGCGGCACGCTTACACCTGAACCCCGCGATCTCGTTGGCTAGAGCCTGCGGCTTCTCGCGAGAGGTCGGGGTTTGACTGACAGCCGCGCCGCCCGCCCACCGCGTGCCGCACGCTCAGTTCCAGGCAGGGCGCGAGCGACTCTTCCAACGGCCGCCGGGCGGCGCGAGGCAGGTGAAGCACCTGTAACCGTGCGCATGCGCGGTGAGCAGCACCTGCTGCTGGGCAACAGCACTGCGTCCAGAGTAGGACTTGTTTACAAATATGACCATGTTGTATTAAAGTGCACGAACATGTCTATGGGCTTTTTTTCCCCTGCAAGGTGGTTTCGTTTCTATTTGTGTACGGATGTTAACCTTTCAAAAGACCAACGTTGTGGAATTTCCGTATTACTTCTTATAGTTTTATTTATGTAACACATCACCTCTACAGAATATGCGGATCAATACAATTGTAAAAACACTATTTTGTGGGGGCTGGTACGCATAGGGTGAGGGCTGCTTTACTCACTTTCGTACTTTCCTACCCTCTTATGAAGAAGTAGCGGAATGTAACTGAACTGTATTTTAAAATGTAGGTTCTTGTACTTTTTACATACGCCTGTTTGCAGGCTGTAACATACATGTTCAAAAAACAAGGGCTTGCATTATTGTGTGTATATTAGATACAACACCCCTACTGTAAGGTTGCATATGTGACATGGGCATGCACAAACATACTTTATGTTATAATGCACCCACGCACAATAAAAATGAAAAAAATACATTTCATATAACTTGTATCGGGTGCATTTAGCTTTTTTGTTTCCTTTTGCATATATTATAGGGTTGTTCGAGGACAAAATGCTTCATAGCAATTCTAATTATATTTTTATATACAGCGCTGCATACCGCACTAAGGCGCTGTATATAAAAGATTTTACTTTATCCTTGATGGTCACCGTCTTTGATTACCAGGTGCGCACTTGCAGCTGCCAACTTTCTTTGGAAACATAGTCTCACTGCCGGCCAGAATCCTCCAGAAAACCTATTAATATGATATTGTTGTTGTGTACTTGGGCCGGACTGCGGACCAGGCCGGCCCACTGGCCTGCATGGGGGACCTGGGGGCCGAAGAACAGGTCCCACTCGCCCTCCTTGTAGAAAGGCACGTTCCTCGAGAGGTTTCACCCTCACACTGTACACACGGACAGCGGCGGGGCTGGCGGCCACGAGCCACCGCAGGGCTCTGTTTGTGTGCAGGCGCGGAGGATGTAAATGAGCCTGGAGCGACCGTACAAATAATTAATGGCCGAGACACCGTAACGTGCGCTGATGAATGGCACTTCGTTCTCGCATCGATTCTCGCCGCCTGCTCTCCTTGCTGCGGGGGTAAAGAGGTGGTGGCAGCTCGCCTGCCCCCTTGTGTTAGCCTTCCCCAGCGCTAGGGGGTGGCTGTAGCGCCTATGTAGGCGAGGCAACCAGTGTCCCCCAACCACTACACCGCGCATCACTTGCTCTGTATAGCTTAATGGGAGAACTAGGGAGGCGGCAGGGGCGTAGCTGTGAATAGTGTAGCGGGTGCAGTGGCACCAAGGCCCAGGGGTGTGATGGGCAATTTTCAAAGAAATGGTGTCTTTTTCAATCCCACACTAGGTGGTGGTAGCGGTTTGTAAGTGTGGGAGCGGGGGGGGGGGGGGGGAGGGGGGAGTCATTTCTTGCATGGGGGTGGAGTGGTCCCCATGCTACGCCACTGCCTGTCGGCACTCGAACAGATGACGGAGGATCCGCGGATGCCTTCAGGGGGTAGGCACGGTGTGCCGGCCCGGCTGCTGTTGGGCAGACTGTCTGTTGGCGCCCAGGCTCCGGCCTGCACTTCCCGGCCCATTGTTCGGAGGGAGATCTCCAGGGCAGGGCACATCTGCCACCCGTCTGCCTGAGCCCAGCTCGTCTCCAGGAGGGGGTGGGGGACCCCGTGCGCAACATTTTGTGCAAGAGAGGGCCTGGACAACACCCGTCTTCGATGGCACCGGGTCACCCGCCTTGAGAGGGCGTGTGCATGTAATCTGAACAAGTATGCACTATCAGATATGCATGATACACGTGTGTGTGCATCTGGTGTGTTGTATCGTGTGTGTGAATCGTGTGAATTTTCTACACGTTGTGCTGCGGTTCGAGGCAAGATGTATTCCTCAATCTGGGAGTGTTTTGTGTTTGGTATTTGTTTGTATGGGTTTTGTATGTGTGGGCGAGGTGCCTTTTGCACTGAGCGTGCTTTTTTTGTGAGTTTCAGGTGAGCATGCCGTGTTTGTATATTGCGCTTTCCGGTGTGTGCGCAGGTGTGAGTGTGGAATGCGGGTGATCACCCGATGAGCACTGGTTGTGGATCTGTTGGGGGTGTTTGTGCGTGCCATTCAAGTGGGGTCGGCTCGGTTGTGATGTGGTGTGTGTATATTGGACACAGCCTGCGCCGCTGGTGTTCGTGCACTAAGTGGAAGTGTTTTTGTGTGTTGTGGGTGATGTGTTTTTTTTTTTGGGAGGGGGAGGCAGGGAGAGGTCTGGCATGTTTTAGCGTCTAGCTGGGTCGGTGTGTCTCAGTTAGTCCTGATTGTGTGTGTGTATTACTATCAGGTGAAACTGAATTGTCAGAGTGATATACTGGATATGTGGATGAGTGTGGTTTGTGTGCATTCCTGGGTGTGTTTGAGTTTCTCCGTGTATGTTGTTCCGTACCTGTTGTTTGCATGATTTGTGTTGGCGTGTTTCCGGTGTCAGGGCTGCATGTGACAGGCGAGTGGGGTGCATATGATGCATTTTTCCATTAGTCTTATCATTGATGTACACACATCGGTTGTGTTGTGCGGTTCTGATTTATCTGCTGCACGTATGCTTATATAGGTGTGGTATTCGCTCTGTGTTTGTAACAATGTTGTACCGCCATCGCACTATCAAGGGGAATAGAAATATAGCTGAGTCGCATAACCAACTAAGGGACATTTGAGTGGAAACAGAGGTCTCGCGTGTAAGTCACTCCAGCAGCTGCCATGTTTATGCGGTGCCAGGCCTCTACAACCAGCTGTCCCGACCGGCAGTGCTGTGGTGGTATCCGGGCCCTCGTGGCGGCGCCACGGTGGTAATAAACTGCCGGGGGCCGTCTGTGTTTGGACGGTGAGTGGGAGGCGGGCACGGGGGCTGCGAGGTCGCGCGGGACCGGCTCCTATTAAACGCTGAGCCGGCCCAGAGCAGCAGCCCCATAGTGTCCGGTGACAGAAATCGATAAGATCCCCATGTGTTCCTCTTAGCACTCCATGAACCGCTTCCATATGGACGAGGATCTAGCGGGCACCCCCGGGGCACGCTCCGCCTTCTGACCCCGGAGTCCCAGCGCTAGGCCTCGAGCATGCATCACCTCTCAGCATAAGTTAACCATGGGTAAAAACGCGCGTTTCACAATGCACTGAATAAACCTCTTTAAATATGGAAAAGGGACACATGCTGGCTGAACTAGAGTCAACATGTACAGGGACTTCCAAGTCAATCAAACTGGATCATGCCATTTATAGCGCCCAGCCTGTTTCTAAGCGCCGCGTTTTTATTGTCAGATAACAGATCAGAGGCACGGGGAGAACTTTTTTCCTGCTTCTTTAGAATTTTATTCATCTACTGCATCACAGCCTCCACACAACCACTATTCCTCATCCTTTCCCTGCTCTCAAGATGCCTCGCCACTTCCGTTTCAGGCTATAGTGCTCCTTGAAGCCGCAGAGCCCCGCACCAAGCACCTTACCAGAACCCAAAAATCACAAGCCTTGTGCAGGTGTGTGTTTGAGACAACCGGAGGCGTCCCTCAGACGCTTTGTCGGAAGGTGTAAAAGTTGAGAGCTGAGGGTGGAGAAGTTTTTAGAGCCCCCTCCCGACAGGGGCGCCCAGTTCTCTGGAGCGGCCCGCCCTGGCGCTGAAGGCCCCTGGCTCACCGCACAAAGAGGCTTTCCGTGTCCTAATGAGGGGCTGTCCCCGCATCAGCAAAGACCTGCTAATTGCCTAGGCACGGGCTGCGGTAATTGCCTTCGGAGCAAAAGTGGAGAGTGTTGTCATATTAAAAATTGAAGGCTCTGATGGCGGCGGGGTCCCGGAGCGGCTCTCACCGAAGCCCCCATTCGGGGAGGAGGAACACGAGGCGAAGGGAGCCTCCCCCCACCCACCCACCCGTGGGAGCAAAACAAACAACAACTCTTAACAAACATGCTTTGCTGCAGCTCCGCATTTCCTGCTATAGTCCTTTTATCCAAAGAGGAGTTATTTTGCAGCAAACTGGCGAACATAGAATAGTACTGTTATTCAATGTGCCAGGGCACTTGAGAAGTGCCGGTACTCTCTTATTAAAGGCACAGCGCTCTGGCTGGGGTGTCCAGGTGTCCTCCCTTCCAAATTACTGAAGCACAGGTGCTCCGTTTCTGACCTACCTGCCCATTCCAAGCACAGGTTTTTAATCAAAACACGTGTGACGTTGGTACTTAGGTGAGAATAAAGCCTACGTGTTTGCCAAGTCTAGGTCCCAAGTCGCTTTCATTTCAGAGTTCCCTCACCACGTAAATGGAATGGCCGGCTGAGTCACTCTCGGCCCCAAATGGCGTTAGTACGTGCCCTTAATTCAAAAAGTACATTTGCCTCTTTTTTCATTTAACGTTGTTAAACCAATTCTAAGCGCTTCGTTTGGTAGGGCCACCGAGGTACTGCGAGATAGTGCTATGACCAGGATCACACATTTTGGGTACATTGTGAGCCGGGATTAGAACACGGAATCCCCTGTTCTACATTGACAGCGTAATGATTCAGAACAGAGAAATCTTATAACTAATGCGTCCATTTCACATTAGCACATTTTGAAAGCAAATGCATGAGAGCGTCAGCGAGAGAGCCGTGTTAGCCCCGAGAAGGAGCACAGTGTGAAATTCGAGCGGTAAAAACACGACGGATAAAAACACTTCCCTAAAACAGTGCCATTCCCCTTCCCTGCAAACCAAGGCACACACAGAGGGGCCCCAGAAGCAGAAGTTGCCTTGTCATGTAACACATTGCCCTGATTTATAATAAAATTTTAACGAAATCATGCATATTTTAGCAGGCTTTAATCACTGCATGAAAATTTAATTCATGAACTGTAGCGCGTTTAAATAAATGAAGTGTTAATTCATTAGGGTTAATTAATTTGTTAAAGGATTGGGCGCAAGGTTAAGGTGGAGAGTGGAGCTTCTCTGTTAGCTCCAGCTCGGCTGGCGGTGGGCACGAGGCGCTGGGTGGGCGGGGAGGAGGAGCCGCCACCAGACAAAGAGGGGCGACAGGAGACAAACGTTTACTGAACACGGACTTTAAAGAGGCCATGCAGTAAAAGCTGCCACGTCAGGTCTCACAACTTACCCACACTCAAATAAAGACTGGGGGGGGGAGGGCCGGGGGGGGGGGGGGGTGTTTGAACGGATGCATCAGAGCTGTATTTCTTTTCACCGGATAGTCCTAATTAATAAGCTTTCCCACTAAGTTATCTGCACTTTACTGTGAATTACTATTATTTTTTGATATAGCGCCTCGTACCACACAGCTGCCATTTAAAAGCACTATAAATGTCATTACCCAACTTGATGGTATCCAGTTTACCCAAAAAAGGAAGGATGATCCGGGTATTTGAACTTGCCCCACATTTCATTTTCAGCTGCAATTCACCGACTGTTTCAACAGCAAGCACTCAACAAACCGAGCCACCTTCGGCTTTTGAGCTCTCGCGATATAAGCGCGAGAGATGATAAATCTCTTTTAACGTGGGATTCCTTTCAGGACTGACGCACATGGTATGTACAAGACAGACCGCTCACACACATCCATAGCCCCTTTAACAGAGGTAAGATTCCGAGTGGAAACTTACCCATGCGTAAACCAAGCGTAAAATTCCGCAACGTCAGTATACCCAAAGAATGCCCGTTAATTAGTGGATGCACGCTGGCATGCGGCATTCTGGCTCGTCATTTGTGCGTAAATATCAGGGGTGATTAATATACATTTAACTTACCTTAGTGAACAAATATGACTCGCAGTTGTGCTTGCGAAACCCCGAAACGCGGTGTTCCGCATGCTTGAATAGGAGAACTGGGGGACAGCAAAACAGCCACAACTCACCCAAATGTAAGACCCAAGTTAGAAATAATAATTTGAATACATATACAAGCACCTCCCCAGCCCTGCTATTGTCCACTTGAGCCTCACATCACCACGAAGCCAGGCTGCCCAGACATACACCATGCCCAAGTCCACGGAAATTGTACACTCCTCTGACCCTGATGGTTTACGCGTAATTATGGTTTGCCTCACTTGCCACCCAATCAATGGACTATGATCTGATTCATGGCCTGCAAAATCCAACAAAACACATTTTATTTCTAGGTCACACTGATCGAAAGGTAATCAAAAATGCCCCACTTGGTGATGTGCAGTAGCAGACCCTCTGCAAAGGTTAACTGGTCAGTGTTTAGTTGTTGATTGCAGTATCAGCTCATTGAATCAATACTAATAAGGTGAAACTTTTGTCCAGAGTGTACTAACGTTCGTTAAAGTATAAAAATAATGGGGCATATTATCAAGGGGGTTTATCTCTGCTTTTTTGGCTTTAAAAGCCAAGAAAGCGGAGATAAAATGATCTCCCTATTACCTAGCTGTCGCTAACACCAGTTAGCGACAGCTAGTAGGAGATAGCGACCATCTTGGGCCCCGCTTTGCATGTCAGTGATATTTATCACTAATGACATGCAAAGTGGGCGTGCCAAGATGTTAGCGACTGGAAACAGTCGCTAACATCGCTATCTCCTATTACCAACTTTTGGAGATATTTGCGCTAAGCGCGAATATCTCCAAAAGCTAACACCTGCCCCTGAGCAGTTCTTATTCATGTTATCCAATGGTAGGTGGATAACATGGCTAAGAGCATTAGCTCGGTAATGAATGAATATCGCTGACTTTTCAGCGATATTCATGCATTTCGGCCGATTTTTATCGCTTAGGAGATATACCTTGATAATAGCAAGGTTCCTAAGTGATAAAAATCGCCGCAGCTCGGCGATAAAAATATCGCCGCTAAACCAACATAGCGATAATTATCGCTAGTTGTTGGTAATATGCCCCAATGAATTTAACAATTTCCACAGGTTCCACATTGCGCCACATAATCTGCTTCATCCTGCTGCATGAATCAGTCAACCCTGAAGCATTATTTAGTCATCCATTGCAGAACTGGTCCAGTTTCCCTAACCATACCACTAAAGACAATTACACACTTCACTGAGCAGAAAGCAGGCACTGTGCCAAACAATGTGGTGGACTCTTATCTATGCCTCCAAAGGTCCACAATGGAACAGAGAAACAGGCCTCATGTTAGACAGTCACCGATAAGGTGAACCAATGGTGGTGGAAACACCTAGGGTGGGAGAGAGAGAAAGAAAGTGGCAGGATGAGAGGAGGCAGGTGAAGAACCAGTTTGCTAGTGCCCCTGTGGCAGCATTACCCCCTGGTGGGAGGCTGTCCGGCATGTATCTGCGTATCGTGGACACCATGCACCATCTGTCTGTATCTGAGAAGAAAGTTCTTGCAGCATTTTACACCATGCAAATTTCTTGTGGAAATTCAGGTCCAGGCTGCCCTTTAGTTCCGGTTTGAGGCTGTCACAGCAATCAATACAATTAATGAATGCAAAGCATGTTTGGACCCACAGGGATGACAAAGAGCACTGGATTTGCAAACCATGAAGGTTTTACTAAAAAGATTAACAAAGTTAAAAATTCAAATCATCAAATGAGTTGTAAGTCAATAGCCAATAAATGAATGCATTCGCCAATATATTTCATAGCAATTCAAATCATAAATGTAAAGGCAAACTGTTATAAAGTTGTATCAAAATAAATCGCAGCAGACTCAGTTTTCCAATAGAAGGGAAATTCCTACTTATTTAAGCTAGGAAAAGTTCAGGAACGTTTGGAAGAAGTCAGGCAAAAGGAGTCAGCATGGAAAGCCTCTGAAAGACAAGATATATAAATTAAATAAAGCTCTGTCTAGCAAGCGGGCAGGGAGTCTGCTCATAAGTCAATTAAACGTCTTCAGCCAAGAGAAAAAAGGGATCTGCTCTACAGGAAGCTAGAAAGGAATCTCTCTAAAGGAAGCTAAAAGGGATCCGAATATAAAAGGATGTAAATGGGAATATGCTTCCAAGGAAGCTAGATAGGAATCTGAATCTAAAATGCTGCAGACGCATTCTTAAACCAACAGAATTCCAGCATCAGTAACAGTAATTTCTCCAACGAGCCTACCAATGAAGTGAAGACAGGAAAGATACACTTGTAGTCTCATTTAAATAAACACATTTCTCACACGCTTGACTGTCACCTTCAGACAAGCAGATAAGACTAACCCTGGGCATAGTTCGCGAAGTAGCACTACGCGTAGATACGCGTGAAGTGCACTACGCGAGCTACGCGTAGCAATACGTGAACTGCGTAGTATCCTGTTCGCGATGATTGCACAGTGCCGGATGCTTGTCGGCACTGTACAATCATTGAAAACGGCATCTTGCACAGTGCGAGCTGTCGTTTTCTGCCGCTCAAGTGGATTTTTACTCTAGCAGCAGCTTTCTCAACGAAGACTGGTAGTTTCTCATCGCGAGTGGTTGCGAGCATAGGCGACCACTCGCAATAAGAAACCTGCCCTCCCCGCGTTGAGAATCTCGCCAGGAGGTTTATTTTCCACGCTCGCGATCGGCAACTTGATGTTGCTGATCGCGAAAGAGGAAAGAGTCTTGCCGGGATGTAATTTTGCTTGCTCGCGGTCGCCAACTTGAAGTTGAGGACCGCGAGCAAGCAAAAAATGACCGGTGCACTACGCTATGAGTGTTTGCACTGTGCAATTCGCGTAGTGCAAAGTAGCGCAAACTAGGCAAGCATAGCGTAGTGCTTTGCCCAGGCTTAGATAAGACATACGGGCTGCTTGCGTTTACAGGTGCAGCTAAAAGGCCTCTATTGAAATAAGAAAGTCCACCTAAATCTCAAAGAACAAAACGTTCTTTCCTGCATTAGAAATTATCAAAATAAGCATTACATGTTTTCAATGTTGCGTCAGCTTTTAACAAAAAAATACATGTTCACGTCTTACAAGCAAAGTAACACTTAGCACAAGTCCTTTTTAAAATGCAGGCCTACCTTATCTAGAATCAGTTTAAATCTGGAAAATATGCAGAAAATACATTTGAGTTTGGCATGTGTGCACAAAACATTTAGCGGTAAAAAAGGGGGTTGGTGATGGACGGAGCATCTGAATCAATCAAACACTCACACCCAGGCAAAAGATCTGGGTTTAATCCATCACCGTTCTTTAGCCCACTCTGCCACCCCAGTTCAGACATGGCTATATGCAAATCAGTCTGACCCTGTGCCTCATGGGAACAGTCCAGCCCGAACTGCCAAGCCATGTTTTCCCTGGACCGGAAACAAGCTTCCGAGGACCGGTTTCTGGCATTCCAGCCGTCTTCAGCCCAGCTTGCTTGAATCCAGTGGCAAAGTGAGCAAGGGACTCACGTCTGAGCTTACCCTGCCACACTTATGGCGGCCAAAAGCGGTACAAAAGGAGGTGGTGATGGACGGAGCATCTAAATCAATCAAACCCTCACACCCAGTCAAAAGATCTGGGTTTAATCCATCACTGTTCTTTAGCCCACTCTGCCACCCCAGTTCAGACATGGCTATATGCAAATCAATCTGACCCTGTGCCTCATGGGAACAGTCCAGCCCGAACTGCCAAGCCATGTCTTCCCTGGACCGGAAACAAGCTTCCGAGGACCGGTTTCTGGCATTCCAGCCGTCTTCAGCCCGGCTTGCTTGAATCCAGTGGCAAAGTGTGCAAGGGACTCACGTCTAAGCATACCCTGCCACACCCATGGCGGCCAAAAGCGGTACAAAAGGGGGTGGTGATGGACGGAGCATCTGAATCAATCAAACACTCACAAAACATTTAATAATACATTTTTTTAATACATTTTTTTCTTTCATTTATTTATTTATTTATTTACGCAACTTTTATAGCGTAACAAATACCCGAAGGTGTCTCGGCGCTGTGGTGCAACAAGAGTTCATCATCCTACCGTCTTCTTCACTGGTTAAACAACCATGTTTTCAGAAGCTTACGGAAGCTAATCAGATTCGGAGCGGCTTTTATGGCAGTTGGCAGAAGGTTCCAAAGTTTTGGAGTGGCCACAAGAAAGCGCCTATCACCCCAGGTAACTGACCTTGTACGTGGCACCGGCAGAAGACTGGAGTTGGCCGATCTAAGGTGCCTTCTGGGGGTATAGAGCTGAAAGGCTTCGATCAGGAATCTGGGTCCTGTGCCATGTATGGCCTTATAGGCAATACAGAGAGCCTTAAATTTGACACGGCTCTCAACTCTCAGCCAGTGCAGCTGGCGAATAGCAGAGGTGGTAGATTTGCGGCGAGGGATATTAAGAAGAATCCTGGCAGCCGCGTTCTGAATGGATTGCAGCTTCAAGATGACACGCTTCTGAGTGTGGAGGAAGAGAGCGTTCCCGTAGTCTATTTTTGAGAAGACTAAGGTAGAAACCAAAGTCTTCCCAGCTGACGGAGGGAGATAAGGTAGCAGCTTCTTAATCTTTTTCAAGATGTAAAATGAAGATGACACAACCTTATTAACATGGTGGTCAAAGACCAGCTTGTTGTCGAAAGTCACTCCCAGGTTTCTGGCTTTTTCCACTGGGACAGGTGGATGGCCGAGCTTATCTGGCCACCAACCGAGAGACCATTCAGGGGAGAGTTTTCCGAAGGTCATGATCTCGGTCTTGTCCGAGTTAAGCCTGAGGCAGTTCAAGGCCATCCAGGTACTGACCTCGAGCATAGCTTTCTGGAAGTTGGCTGCTACAGTAAGGCCATCCTTATGGATACCCAGCACCAGCTGGGTATCATCTTCATACGATGTTAACTGTATCCCATAGGCCTTTATTATCCTCGCTAAGTCCGCTACATAGATGTTAAAGAGCATGGGGCTTAGCGAGGAGCCTTGTGGGACTCCACAAGGGAGTGCAGAGATGGGAGAGTAATAGTCTCCAAGCCTTACTGTCTGGGTACGGTTTGCCAGGAAGGATGAAATAAGATCCTTAGCCCGACCATTTATACCCAGGGTTGCGACACGGTCGACAAGAGTGACATGGTGGACCGTGTCAAAGGCTGCTGACAAATCCAGAAGGATAAGGACAGCCACCCCTCCCTGATCCATAATCGTCCTGATCTCATCAGAGGCCTTTATTAAGGCAGTCTCTGTTCCATGCCCTCTCCTGAATCCAAACTGTGTTTCGTCGAGGAGTTGGTGAGTCTCGACGAACTCTGAGAGCTGCTGATTCATCAGATATTCACATACTTTGGCAGGAAAGGGCAGGCACGCAATAGGTCTATAACTTGCGACAGCAGTAGGATCTAAGGACGGTTTTTTTAGGAGGGGTTTAATGACAGCCTTCTTCCATATACTGGGGAATTGGCCTGTTAGGAATATGTTATTGCAGATTTCCATCAATGGGAGTGAGATTACTTCTGTGAGTTTCTGCATCACGGACGGGGGACAGGGGTCCAAAGGAGAGCCTGATTTAATGGTTGAAATGATTTTGATCACATCCTGATGTGAGACAGGTGAGAAACAGGAGAAGGAGTTGGGATTAGGGTGTGACAGTATTTCTTTCCTGCTGTCACCTCTATGTTCAGCTCTAATATCGTTTCCAAATGACGCGTAGATATCTGCAACCTTAGTAGTGAAAAAGATAGCCAATTCATTGCAAAAAGTCTGTGAGGGCTCCACTCCGGGTCCAGTGGAAGGGGTGGACAGGGTAGTGACAACGGCGAAAAGTTCTCTGGCAGAGTTGGCAGCAGTCTCAATTTGTGCTGAGTAAAAGACTGTTTTTCGGGCCAGGATCGCCTTTTTATAGATCGTAAGAGCATCTTTATAAGTTTGTCTAGCTGTATCACAGTAAGCTTTCCTCACAGACATTAGCCCAGGTAAGGTCTGATGACGAAGTACCAAAAT
The DNA here is from genome assembly GCF_964263255.1 of Lissotriton vulgaris. Lineage (NCBI taxonomy): Eukaryota > Metazoa > Chordata > Amphibia > Caudata > Salamandridae > Lissotriton > Lissotriton vulgaris. The sequence goes on along the minus strand of NC_141696.1, from coordinate 974,951,715 downwards.
ATGTCTGCCCCTGCAAATAGCTCAATGCCTTCAAATTGCATGTATGCCAATCAGATACAAAGAGCCAAGTGCCACCAATGCAACACAATGGACATAAGGAAAAAAAGAAGCAAAGCACCTTCATGTCAGGCTAATTCCACACATGCAGAAAACAATAGGAAATGTCTACCTCAGCACTTGTAGCAGATCTTGTAGCAGATCGTTTGTCGTGGGGCGAGGACTTTGCTTGGACCCCTTTCTTCCTTCTGCCAGGATTACAACTTGCGGAACCCGCTTCACGGGTCCTGCTGCGCACCAGCGCCACAGGGGAGCATCTTTGGAGCAGCGTGTGAAGGTCCAGGGCTGCGAGCGTGCGGGGCAGGACTTCGAATCCCAGAAGCCCCTGCACACCGCGCCTCTCGTCACCAGGCCGCTCTCCCTGGACAACACGCCCCGCCTCTAACCCTCAAAAGGCTCGAGAGGGCTGACCGTCGTGGGATACCTCAGCACTTGTAGCAGATCGTTTGTCGTGGGGCGAGGACTTTGCTTGGACCCCTTTCTTCCTTCTGCCAGGATTACAACTTGCGGAACCCGCTTCGCGGGTCCCGCTGCGCACCAGCGCCACAGGGGAGCTTCTTTGGAGCAGCGTGTGAAGGTCCAGGGCTGCGAGCGTGCGGGGCAGGACTTCGAATCCCAGAAGCCCCTGCACACCGCGCCTCTCGTCACCAGGCCGCTCTCCCTGGACAACACGCCCCGCCTCTAACCCTCAAAAGGCTCGAGAGGGCTGACCGTTGTGGGATACCTCAGCACTTGTAGCAGATCGTTTGTCGTGGGGCGAGGACTTTGCTTGGACCCCTTTCTTCCTTCTGCCAGGATTACAACTTGCGGAACCCGCTTCGCGGGTCCCGCTGCGCACCAGCGCCACAGGGGAGCTTCTTTGGAGCAGCGTGTGAAGGTCCAGGGCTGCGAGCGTGCGGGGCAGGACTTCGAATCCCAGAAGCCCCTGCACACCGCGCCTCTCATCACCAGGCCGCTCTGCCTGGACAACACGCCCCGCCTCTAACCCTCAAAAGGCTCGAGAGGGCTGACCGTCGTGGGATACCTCAGCACTTGTAGCAGATCATTTGTCGTGGGGCGAGGACTTTGCTTGGACCCCTTTCTTCCTTCTGCCAGGATTACAACTTGCGGAACACGCTTCGCGGGTCCCGCTGCGCACCAGCGCCACAGGGGAGCTTCTTTGGAGCAGCGTGTGAAGGTCCAGGGCTGTGAGCGTGCGGGGCAGGACTTCGAATCCCAGAAGCCCCTGCACCTCGCGCCTCTCGTCACCAGGCCGCTCTCCCTGGACAACACGCCCCGCCTCTAACCCTCAAAAGGCTCGAGAGGGCTGACCGTCGTGGGATACCTCAGCACTTGTAGCAGATCGTTTGTCGTGGGGCGAGGACTTTGCTTGGACCCCTTTCTTCCTTCTGCCAGGATTACAACTTGTGGAACCCGCTTCGCGGGTCCCGCTGCGCACCAGCGCCACAGGGGAGCTTCTTTGGAGCAGCGTGTGAAGGTCCAGGGCAGCGAGCGTGCGGGGCAGGACTTCGAATCCCAGAAGCCCCTGCACACCGCGCCTCTCGTCACCAGGCCGCTCTCCCTGGACAACACGCCCCGCCTCTAACCCTCAAAAGGCTCGAGAGGGCTGACCGTCGTGGGATACCTCAGCACTTGTAGCAGATCGTTTGTCGTGGGGCGAGGACTTTGCTTGGACCCCTTTCTTCCTTCTGCCAGGATTACAACTTGCGGAACCCGCTTCGCGGGTCCCGCTGCGCACCAGCGCCACAGGGGAGCTTCTTTGGAGCAGCGTGTGAAGGTCCAGGGCTGCGAGCGTGCGGGGCAGGACTTCGAATCCCAGAAGCCCCTGCACACCGCGCCTCTCGTCACCAGGCCGCTCTCCCTGGACAACACGCCCCGCCTCTAACCCTACGGACAACCTATTTAAGGGAAGGTCAGTACCCGCTAAGCGGGAGCGTCCCGGGAGAAGCCCGGGACAAGGGCGGGACCGTCTGTGGCCGTCAGGGGCCAAAGGAGGCCGGGCTGGGCCACCCCTCTGACCAATGGACTAGATTTATATGTGGCTAAAGTGTTGCTATTTATATTGGCCCTTTGTGTTTAAGTAATTGTTATTGTTACCCTAAGGTTTTTTATGCCCTTAATTTAATTTAATTTATTTCTCTATTTTTTGTTAAAGGATGTCTGCTTCTACACCAAACTCCCTTCCTGACCGTGTGAGTATCTCTATACTCGGTCCTTTAGATACATTTTTCGCTAAAGCCTCTAAGGATATCGACCGTGAATTATTACTAGCTGAAAAAAGGGCTGAACGGCGTTTATCTGTAGAGGCACTTAAAAAACAGCCTCATCATGTAACTAAAGGGACACTCTCTATATCCGTAGCCGAACAGGTGGAAGTGGATGCTGACCTTTTTAACACAGATAGCAAACCTTTAATTTTTCAGGAAAGTCAGCCTCCCCTGGGGTCTAGGGATACGATTGTGGAAAGTTTGAGCGACTTGCCCACAGTAATATCCAATAATCTTATAGACCTGAATACCCCGCAATCCCCAGAACCTGATTTTCACTGTGCTACTTCCCCCTCCCTGAAGATACAAACAGAGGTTATCTCGTTACCCCCTCCTACCCCCCCCCCCCACTAAAGCACATAAGGTACAGCAAGGTCAAAAGCGCAAACAAGGTATATCCTCCCCAGCTAGAAAAAGAAGACGAAAGGGAGGTAAAAATAAAAATAAAAATAAAAATAAAACTAGGTTCATCAACCCATGGGAACCCGCTGAGATGGTACCTTCCAGACAAACCTTGTTAGTAGATATAAGTGACAATGTAACAGAGGCAATAGACACTCTACCAACGAACACAGATAGGGAAGACAAAAACATCTCTAGTGCTGAGCTATTGGAAGCACTCGAAAATATGCTGAAGGCTCTTTTTCTCCCTCTTGTGGAACGGCTAAAAAGGTTGGACAAAAAGTTAGATTGTCTTCTCCCCCATTCCATACCTCCAGAGAATATAATATCAGTAACTCCGGCTACTAAGCCTAGGGAACAAATTGTTAGCAAAGATTCTAATCAACAGAATCCCCTTAATAACCCGAAGATCCCAATTGCCAATAAACCCCCCCTCCCCCCACCACCTACATCGGCAACTTTAGCTGCTAAAAACTTGGAAAAAGAAAATGCCCCTGCTATGGCGCTAAAGCCCACTGAAACTGATAAAGCCACCACTTTAAAAATAAAAAACACTAACAGACCCAAAATACCATACAAAAATACGGTACAATTACCTCCAGAGTGCTTTGGCTTTGTTATTGTGTTAACGGGTGTACCAGTACTTGGGGAGGGGGACTTTGAATCAGATATAAGTTTAAAAAATAAAGTGATTCATTGGTTGTGTATGAACAGACCTTTACCTGCATATTTGAATGGGGACATTGTATCAGCTAGGAGATGCCAATGGATAGGCATACGTCCAAAAGATATAGATGGTGACTTGATCATAGTGAACTTTAAGGACCAAAGGGTGGTATCCTACATAAATGATTGGTATGTTGGTAGCAATGAGGGTGAAGTTTCCACACGTAGTTTGACATATTTCTACCCGGAAAATATGATGTTCCCTTCAAATAAACATAGGCAGAGACATGGCTTAAACATCAACCATCATCAGAAACCACACACGAATAATCCATTCTTTAACTATTCAAATGGAAACTTTAGAAATCCCAGAAACCCTAGTTTCCACCCTGGAGTAAATTTCCCAAATCTGTACTCCGGTCCAAATAATCATTATCCAACTAATCCTAGAGAATTCTGGAATGTTCCCTTGTCAAATATGTTTTACCCTCTGACTCCTTTGAACTTAAATGATTGACTTCCCCCAACCGAACATCAAACAAGCGGTTCTGACCCAATATGGTGGAATAGTGCACCGAGGTGTAAAGCTCTAGAGATGGGCAATGAACTGGATGTGGGAAATGTTGATGTTGATAAGGATACCCAAATAACTGAACTACAGGAGGTTGTGGATTTGGGAACAAATGCTATAAATGTTATAGGAGCGAAGGAAGGTCAATGTGCCCAACCCCTTCTCCTAGCAAGTGGAAAAAGACGATAACTGTGATAAGATTTCTAATACTTATGAGAATGTCAGCAACTTTCGTGTACTTTCTTGGAACATAGCGGGTCTTGCCCGTAGATTGGAGGACCCGGCCTGGGTAGAATTTGTAGATTCCTTTGATCTAGCCTGTTTACAGGAGACCTGGAGCACAGTCGATCTGAGTTTAGACGGTTTTCAAAGCTTTAACACCTTAGCAATACCGTCAAACTCAGGTCGAGCTAAGGGTGGACTTATGACAGCCATCTCAGTTAAACACAATTTGACGACCGTCAACTTAGTGGTGGAAACACCTTGGTACCAACTATTTACTATCAAGAACCTTTTTGTGGAAACTGTTCTCCTTATAAATTGGTATTACAATATATTTGACCCTAATGAAACGGAAATTATTGATAATTTGCAGGAAGAGATTGCCAATGTAAGAAACAGAGTCTTCCCTCTTCTGATTATGTGGTTGGGTGATTTCAATTGTGAGTTGTGTAAACTTAGTGGGTTTAGAGCTTGTGGGATGATGGATCTAAATGACCATTGTATGGCTCATTTCTCACATACAAAACAAGGAGAAGCCATAAACAGCATTTTAATAAATAATAATCTATGTATCCTCGATATGAATAGTTTCTCGGGAAATGTGGATATACCAACTTTTCAGGGCACAAGGGGTAGAACAAGCATAATTGATTTTGCAATTATTTCCATGGGACTTTTTAATCATCTAAAAGATTTTAAAATTGAGATAAACCCGGCTAGTGATCATAACCCCTTAACCTTGAGCTTTTCCATTGCTTCTGATCCAAAATCGTCCCAGGAACAACCGATAGTACATACTAAGAATCAGGGTGTTACGGTGAAATGGAATAAAGTGGTGGTTGGAGAACTGGAGATGGATATTTTTAAGGAAAATATGGCTTATATTGACATCTGCCTTTCGACTAATCCTGACCCAGCCCATATAATCACTAGCTTTGAGAAGCTAATGGAAAATGTAGCCACACACTTACTAGTAAAGGTAGGGGGGAAGAACCGAGATCAGGGGCCTAAATGGTTTAACGCTGAATGCTCTGCAGCCCAAACAACCTTAACTAAAGCATTGCGGCAAAAGCATAGAGATAGAAATATGGTTACACTAGCTAGGAAACAATATAGACTGGCAATTAGAAAAAGGAAAAAAGAACTCAAATCTAAAGCATGGGAAGATTTAGATAAGGCAGTAGACCTAAGGGACAATAGACTCTTTTGGGAAGTAATAAACAGGCCCTTTTTGACATCAGGGGACGAAAACACCATTCGAGTTCACCTACCAGAGGACACCTGGGTAACTCATTATAATAAAATCTTTAATCCCAAAGAGATACTATATACTGCTACCCCGGAGGAGGACGACGACCTCTATGTTAATATGGAATCAGCAAAGAAGCTGAGTGAGTCAATAACGCTTGCTGAAGTAGAGCTTGCCCTTACTAAGGGGGCACCTGCAAAGGCCCCAGGTCCTGATTCAGTACCACTAGATCTTTTTAAATATAATCGAGAGTTCTGGTCCCCTTTGCTTATGAATGTTTTTAAGGCATTAATACTTGGTCCTATTCCGACCTCTTGGAAAGAGGCCGATTTGGTCCCAATTTTTAAAAAGGGTAACAAACATGATCCTAGATGCTACAGGCCAATATCGCTAATAGATTCAACATGTAAATTGATGGGTAGGGTGATATTGGCAAGGCTGGAAACCTGGGCCGAGTCTTCAGGTGTAATTGTGGACTCACAATACGGTTTTAGAAAAGGCAAAGGAACAAACGAGCAGTGTTTGAACCTTGCTTTGATTATGGGCAAGTACATGGGTGCCAAGAATGGTTCTATACACTTGGCATTCATGGACTTGTCCAGCGCCTTTGACACAGTATGTAGGGACAAACTATGGTCCATGATGGATTCTATGGGTTTTGAAGAACCACTGGTTACCCTGCTCCGCAGGTTACACACCGCCACAACGGTTAGGGTCAGATATGGCCGTGGTGGTGAGAAATCGAAACCCATATTATCCACTGAAGGCGTCCGACAAGGATGCATTTTAGCGCCCTTCTTATTTTTGATTTACACAAACGGCTTAGAGGGTTTCTTGTTAGAAACATCTGCTGACTTCCCAAAGATAAATGGAAGACGAATTCCAATGTTGTCTTACGCAGATGACACTGTTTTAATGACACTTACCCCTAATAGTATGCAGATCACTTTGGATGCTTTTGACTCTTTCATGGGCAAACTAGAATTAGGTGTTAATTTTATTAAATCTTTTGCCATGACCTGTGGTCCAAAAAATGTAAAAACACGTAAATATGTGGTGAAGAATGCCACCATTGAGAAGGTGGATAATTTTTGTTATCTGGGTAACATCTTTAACAAAAAATTGAGCTGGGAGCCCCTGCTAACAGCACGGGTTCAGAAGGTTGCACAGCTAATTGAAGCTCTCTTCCGCTTTGCCAGCAAATTAGGCCAGCGACGTGTAGCAGAAATGACATTATTATACAAAGCTAAGTGTGTTTCTGCTTTGACCTATGGCTCAGGAGTTTGGGGCTCGCATAATTGCGAAAAAATACAAACTGTTGAAAATAAGTTCATCAAACGTTTATTATCTGTTCCAATGGGTACATCCAATATATTTTGCCATGGAGAAATTGGAATCGAGTTTATAAGTGATGTTATTCATAATTGCCCCTCTAACATTATGGGCTAAGGTTTGGCAATCTGAAGAATTGAAATTAACTAAAGATATTATTCAAGATTGCCTTAAACTTGATTACTATACTCAAATCCCTTGGCTGCGATATGTTGGAGAGACGTTTAATAACATAGGTTTAAGTAAGATGTTCACCAATCCTGAACTGCTTGGTAGTGATGCCAAGGAGACTATTAAAAATGCCTTTAGTAATTGTTTAGGTTCTTTAAAGACAACTGACCATGTGATAAGTGTAAGGGGAAAATTAGTCCCCCAGTTCTATTTGTCATATATCACAAACACACAATGGCGTTTTTACCTTACGAGATTTCGCCTTGGCACCTTACACTTTTTGTTTGCTTTCCCAAAGCATGGTGGTTGGTGGGAGAAGTTACCCTATTGTCCTTGTAACAATAGAGTTTCACAAAATACTCTCCACCTTATGCTTTTTTGCACCTGTATAAAGCACCTAGAAACACTTTCCTTAAACCATTGTTGGAAACATTTGAAACGCGTTTTTATAAAGAGGCATATGATCATTTGTTATCACTGTCAACTGCACATATCTGTAATGCCGTTTTAAATTTTATTAGATCTGCTATGGTGATCAGAAAAATATATTTTTGAATTTTGTTTTTAATAACTATGTAACTATGTACTGTGATCTTTTGGCTGATTAACTTAAACCTGTGTTCTCCTTTTAAAATTGTTTATGTTTACTCTTATGGTTTCTATATGCAATCGAAATAAAGTTTTGAGATGAAAAAAATGTCTCCACTCATGTTATTTCTTATTCCAGACAGGCTTAACACCAGTAAACATTCTTGGTGTGTCAAGGGATCAGATTGGACTGATAAGTTATTCTACTTTCATCACTGTGCAAATAGGTGTACACATGACATCTGTCCTACCCACACACACCAAATATGTTTAGCAAGTCTATTCTTTGTTACACACCACATGTGCTCTATATCTACTATGAATTCTGTCCTTGTATTCACAGATCAACCAATATCTCACATCCAGAAACTGACACAACTGTCTCACATGCATCTTAACTATTCCACACACTGTTGCAGGACCTGTGCTGCCAACCCCCTAGACACCACTTCCACTGGAGTTGTCCTTGCAGCAGGGTGAAGGGGCCGCTCACCCAGATTGTACTGATGATGGTGCTCGGTAAGTGTTGTCCTTGAATGTATGATGGTATTCTGCTTGCGTTTATCAAGCATGCCTTGGGAATGCCGCCATTAGAATGAACGTGTCTTTGACACGCATTCGTACTGCACGCAAGTCATTACAAAGACTTTCCTAATGTGGTGCTGGATTTTGGAATAGTTTAATTTACTATTCCAACTCCATTCTGCGCAACAGCAGGGAAGGTGTTGGATTTTATTCCATCACCATTCCACCAATGCGCCCTCCTATAGCAAGTTATTGTGACGACTTACATGCAGAACAAATAAGTGCTAAAGTCGTGTTCGTTCTGTTGCCAGCACTGTGAAGGTACAGCATGATTGGGGCTTCATCCTAAAGGATGTTTCCTGTTGTCCTTCATGTATGATATTGGAGAATTGCATGTCATGTGTAGAACACACTACGCACCCCTCACAATAATTGTCACAAACACACCATTATGTGTAATGCATGTTTCCCCCACTCATGTAGGAGGTTTCTTCAAAAGTCTCTTGTCTGAAATATTCTCTTACATCTCACACCCTTGTATGGGGCACCACTCCTGTCACTAACCTAAATCAACGCACACAACAGTGTCTGTGTCACAACATACTAATTTAACAGTTTGCCCATTGTAGACTTGTGTCAGCAGGTTTACAATTCTCAGAAGGCTAGTCTCGGAGAAATATCCAATTCCAGTCCTACAATGTGGATGTCCTAAGAGTAGATATAAGAAGCCTCCATAAACCCGTCATGTAACCTGATGTCTGAGTACCTGCTGTTGAACATTATGGAGCACTGCCAACCACTGTGACTTTAGAGTTGACATAATGATGGTACTTGCTTGGCACAATGTCACATATTGACCACCACGAGATTCAAGAAGAGTAGGACGGATGGCAGAGCATTTGGTGTAGCAGCCTCACAACTCTGGATTGATCTCCCCATAAATATTAGACAAATCAAAACTAACTCTGCTCCTGTTCAGGAAGAGTTTAAAGACATGGCTCTTCCAGAGGGATGAGTATTACGAGTGACTCACTATACGAGTGACTCAATATAATAGATTATAGTGCAGCTTTTGATAGAGTAGATAGTGCCATTTTATGGAGGAAGCTTGCAGGCTGGGGTATACCATCGAACTTGTTAAGAGCCATCCTATCACTATATACTGAAACATGGGTTCGAGTAAAAATAAGTTCAACAATGGTAACACAGAAAGTAAAAACGAACCGTGGGTTAAAACAGGGCTGCGTGCTGGCACCCTTGTTGTTTAATTTCTACACAGCAGATCGAGGGAAAGCTCTGGAGGGCTGTAGCTTGGTCCCCCTAATCTAAGTTCAGTTTGATTACAAATAATCCAATACGCCGATGATATTGTGGATCATACCAAGTCAGGGTTGCAAAGGCCTTTAAACGCTTTGGGAAGTTATATCAAGGCGAACCATTTATTGGCTAATGAGTCCAAAACTAAGGTCCTGATATACAGGTGTTACTGGAGGAAGAAGTTGGCAACCTGACAGTTGGGAGGTCAGACCATCACCACTGCAAGGCAGTATAAATATCTGGGCATGTAGTTTACTGAATCTGGTTCTGCAGCAGGCCAAATTAAAGATATTAATAAGAAAGCGGCAGCTATCACTTATGGAATCGGCCAGCTGAATCGTCTATTAAGTAGCGCTATTGCTTCACCTATTTTAAGTGTAATAAGGGCACCCTTACTCCCAGCTGGGCAGTACGGGCATCTTGCCTATCCAGGCGTGATGGACGAAGCATTAGAGCTATGCCACATTAGAGCATATAAAAAATATTCCGTCAACCGCGACATGTCCGACGCTCCAGGTTAAGACTTGAGCTTGGGTTAATAACTCAATAAATAGATTGTAAGGCTTCCTTGTTAAAATAATATATTAGGTTTAGAAGGGCCCCTAAGCATTCCTTAAAAAATTGTTTGCATTCGATCTATTAAAAATTGGGTAATCCTTGGTCCAGCCAACTTGAAGCAGCGAGTCTGTTACTCAAGATCGAGGAGGCCACTTTGGGGGTCGTGCCATCCCTTATTGGGCATGGAAGACATCCATTAATAAGCAAATGCAAAGAGTCCTTCTGGGAACAGGATATAGGGTCTGTTGAGAGTCAAGGATGGGCTCAGCCCCTAGCGGTTTCCTTTTGTGTTGGGAAACCACAAAACTATTTCACTAATCTCATTCGATAACATCAGGCTCGAAGCTAATCATCTTGCCTTTAGGAAGCTCCTGAAGACATTCCTGTTTCACTGAATGTCTTTGTCACGTACCTAGGTCACACAGCGCTGGGATGCCTCCGGGTAGCCATGCGCTATAGAAGATTGTATTCATTCATTCATTAACGCAAACACTCGGGACCAAATCCTATATATGAGAGTGCTTGCGTTACCAATAAGAGATTTTAACCCTCGTTGGGCAGGCGGCGGGGTGACTTTAAGTGTAGGCTATGCAACAATTATCGGTAATCATGGTTTCCTTTGTTATGCTGTTGCCCAGCACCTAGATTAACAAAGGAGACTACAGCTAAAACCAATTTTCTGGTAGAGGGCATTCGCTATTGCGTACAGGCATCTGACTTTTGCTTTAGCAGCAGCTCTCCTGGTGGGCTGGGGAGATGTACTAAATTTGTGAATATTTGAAACAAATTACTGTTGAACACTTGGGTGAGAGCAGATATTCTGAAATAAAGTCTGCAATTATCTAAGTCTAAGCTTTGCAGATGTGTATGTATGAGCCGAGCTGGGAGACAGTGGACATTTAGGACGGATGGGGCCTGGTGATAAGGTTTAATCCCTTTTAGACGGAATCTTGGGAGGCACAGCTCGCAAAAGAAGTATCGGTAGCTCCAAGTAAGGCAAGTTTAGAATGCTATATACATCTTATCCTTCAGATTGAATTACCTCATCGGCCCTCAAGTAATGGCTATGGCATTATTTTAATTGAGCCCAAGATATTATAATCTAGCCATGTGCACATACAGCTGTTTCTGTTTTAGGATTGCATTATATTATATAGTACATGTATTTTACTGTTAATGAGATTATGCTCAACTGACTGATGGAGCTAACCCTGTTGGATTGGGTTAGAACAAGGCATTTGTTTTTTTTAATAAGGGTACTGTATAGGTTATTTAAAGAATAGAATATTGCGATTACAGCATTTATTGAGTCTCAGATGATTAAGTGATCCATATTGATTTATTTTAAAGATTTTATGTCTTTTTGTTATGGTTTTAATTAACTATACAACAAACATTACAACTACAACTACTAATCTGTGTAGATTGGGGAAGTGGTAGCACTAGTGTAAAGCTGTGACCACCAATGAGTAGCAAGCAGCACTGACTAATGGCTTTCCCTCAAAACAAATAGGATATTGTAAAGAAACAAGCACAAGTAATGGGTCCACATTCACTATTCACTGGCACCAAACACCCCATTATAGTGCTTGACTCTCTCAGGGTAGCGAAGTGGGGCAGTCCAAGGTGGTGTAGGAGAGTAATCATTATTTGCTGGCACTCAATAATTACACTCATAAATGATTGTCCAATCCGTGCTTTTTCCTTGAGAAAGGAAAAGTACATTTATTACACACACACTACTTAATGCTATGCAGGAATTTACAAATATACATAAAGCTGGTGGAAATACCCATAGCAACATTACATTTGATCTCTAATGGATCATAACCCCAAAAGTCACAGTACGATCCACCATCTACAGAACATTCAAGACCAGAATCGCGTTATGATAATACTTGTTCCATCACTGAATTTAGTAATCATAATCCCTCTGCACCTATTATGATTAATGAAACATTGGAATAATTTGCTCATGTTATCATTAAGAAAGTGCTGCAGCGTTTCATGAATATGCATTACTATCAACACTAACAACACATTTAAGTAAAGCTGTGGTGAATAACCTTTTAAAATAAAGCATTGTGTAAAACATTGTGAGTAATACTTTTGAATAAAGCATTGCTCAACCCATTGTGAATAACACTTTTAAATAAAGCATTTTTCAACATCTACCATGTGTCTGTGCCTTTTTTTTAACAATCTTCAGGAAGCCTTGAATGCAGCCATAGAGCCAGCTCTTAAAGGGAATTGCACTCTCAGCTGTAGAGCACAAGCTCCAACCATGGGAGTGCTCGAAAACCAAACAACACCTTTGGGTGGTTGTTCACTTTTAGACCCTCCAAACTTAAGGTCAGTACTTTTGTTAAAACTAACCCTGGGCGTAGTACGCGTAGTAGCGATATGCGTAGCTACGTGAAGTGCACTTCGCACTACGCAAGCAATGCGTAGCTACACGATCTGCGTAGTGCGGTAAGGAAAATGCTGTTTGCACTGATTGCAAAGTGCCGTATGCTTGTCTGCACTGTGCAATCATTGCAAATGGCATCTTGCACAGTGCTAGCGGTCGCTTTCTGCCGCTCGAGTAGATTTGTACTCGAGCTGCAGCTTTCTCAATGCGGACTGGTAGTTTCTCATTGCGAGCGGTCGCAAGCATACGCGACCACTGGCATTAAGAAACCTGACCTCTCCGCGTTGAGAATCTCGCCGGGAGGTATATTTTCAACGCTCATGATCGGCAACTTGATGTTGCTGATAGCGAACGAGAAAAAATCTCACCGGGATGGTGATTTTGCTCGCTTGCGGTCGCCAACTTGACGTTGAGGACCGCGAGCAAGCAAAAAATGCCCGCTACGTGTTTATTCACAGTGCTAAGTGCAATTTGCGTAGCACGTAGTAGCGCAAACTACGCACGCTCCGTGAGCGTAGCATAGTCCTATGCCCAGGGTTAGTTAAAATACCTTGAACTTCCTTGGGGAGAGTTACAGAACTATTGCAGCTCCCCTGCACTCTGTTTCTCTTGTTGTTAGGGGCCCCATCGTTCTATGGCCACCATTAACAGTGGAAACGTTTTTTGTCAGTTACAGCACTGCAGGGCATTATTGGGCGCTCCCTTGGGGAAATATGAATGACAATAAGGTGGCTCTGGATGCTTTCTCTGTGCTGCTGCATGGCTTCTCCTTCTCTCTTTTTTGTATATCCCTTGGGGAAACTACCCATGTGAGGAAATGGGGTGTATTTTAAGCAGGCGTGCAACACTCATAGGGCTTAACGGGCACCCAAACTCATGTCACATCACTCAGCCTGCATTCACTCCTCTCACACTGATCGCACACTGCCACATCGCTCACTGTGCACTCAAATACGCCCTCCAGTCACACTCACAACTCACCCTTCACTCACATGGGCACAGCACTCACCCTTCACTCACACCAAGCAAACAAACACAGCACTCGCCCAGGAGTTACATCACTTACCCTGGACTTCCTCCTCTCACCCTGCACTCACACAGATAAACCGCTCAGCCTCCATTCACACAGCCCTCTTGTTCATCCTGTCTGCACACAAAGACACAGGGACAATAGTCTGCCGGAACTCATAGGGACACACCAGTCGCTCTGCACTAACTCCTCTCCCCATTCACTCACCAGTCACTCTCACAGATCACACTTCACTCTCACCGCTCAGCTTGAACCACACACAGGCACACCACTCACCCTGCATTTACACTGCTCACACCACCATTCACTCACTCATCTCACTCTGTATTCACTCCTCTCAACCGAAATTCTCGTGGGCCGTCCACTCACATTCCATTCATGCAGCTCACCCAACACTTACATTGGCAGATTTGTCACCCTACACTTGCACCACTCACACTGCACTCACTAACACTAGTCACCATCTCCCATCACTTACATGAGCACACCCCTTATTCTGCAAAAATAAAAATTACACAACTCTCATGAATATACACATATTTCTACAAAGGCGCCCACAGAATACCTGCTCTTTTCATAGTACCAGATGCCTACTTAATTCCATTTGCAACAACGGGGCTGCTGCAAGAGAGGAGAGTGGACTGAGAATGTGGGAAGGAGTGAGGAGGGAGAGTAGGGCTGAGGCTTTGGGGTATGGTGAAGAATTGAGCAGACCCCTCAGGAAATTGCGGCATGGATTAGCAAATTTAGCGGCACAAACATGGAAATTTAGCAGTACAAATATGGAAATTTAGCAGCATTTTTGCGGCACTTTATTTTACTCATAATCATCCATTTTCAGCTTTGAAACAATAGAAACTGTTTTAGCAGAGTATTCTACTTTGAAATAGGCAACCTGGGATATGGAACAGAGGAAATAGCCCACAGGTGAAAGCTGCTATCCCTTGGAAATGCAATACTCCATTTGCTTAGCCCATTCTTGGAATAGGCACACAGAGTGAGAGAGGGAGACATTTGAAAGACTCTATCCCACTTCCTGGACCTGTGACTGGGCGTGAAGCTTCAAATGAGTCCTCATTGGGACCACCAGGGCAGCTTGTAATTCTGAACACTGAGTGAAGGAAATGTGTTTTTTTCTTAATTGCAAGTACCAAACGTCACCAGTGCCTTGGCATGGCACATTTTGCACTACCCATGTAGGCACGCTAAATGGCCCCTAATTATAATATCAATCAGCCCTAGAGGCAGTGCACCATGCAGATTCTGCATATATAATGTTTGCCCGGTGAAATCTGCTGCAGCTTAAACTGGCACGCGCCACGTGTTAAAAATGGTGCAGAAATTGCGTGCTCAGTAAATGCTGCATCCAGCGGTGTCGGTATTTACTGGGTGTGCAATTACCACTCTGATAGCGCTGGATAGATGTATTTTGGAGCCCCTCCAGTCTAGCTTCCACAGCACCAGCCTTGTTTAATAATGCCACACGTTTGTTATGCTCTTCTATCTTTTGCTGCATCGTGGATCCGGAGAGGTTGTCTCGTGCCATTGTGGGGGTATAGTGTGATGGTAACACAGCATGTAGCCATGCTCCTGGATTGAAAGGTGTCAAGCCCCACCTCATACCATGGGGACTGTTTTGCACCCAGTGGGGCTTTCTGGGGGGTAACTCAATAGACAGTGTTGAGTCTAATGCTGTATAGTCCTAGCCCTGGGAGGGCTCCCCCATAAGTACTGGCAATCCAGTGGCCCTCTCTTGCCACAATGTCCACTGCAGGGGGGGAAACTGAGTCAGAGCCCAGGCCCGGGCCTCACCCCAGTACAACTCTTATCCAACAGTCACATTTGTCACCCCAAACCTTTGTCGTAGCTTGCTTCTTGAGCGGCAGACATGTAAACAGCGAGTTGGAGGGCGTCACAATGATACAGTTGATCAAGGGCACCCCAACAGGAGTGTCTATGTCCCCGAATTGTTGTGCAGGACAGGTGAATCAAATGCAGAAGTTGACAATGAGGTGCAAGAGCACCACCCCTGTCGGCACCAGGACAAGCAAGCCAGCATCTGTCGCCCCAAAGGGGAAAAGTGTTTCCAGACTGTCAAGGTTCACCTGCTCTTCAGTAATGACACCAGCTTATGTGTTCAGGTCACAGGCACCAGGGCTGTGCTGTAAGTCCATCAATGATCCTCTGACAGCTCGGGGAGTTCCGCCACACCTCAGCAGCTATTGCATGCTTCAGGCCTTGGAGGAGGCTGATGTGCCCTGTGTGGCAGCAAGAGAAACTCTCCCATCTCACCTCAGTGCGCGATGGAAGGAGATGCAGTCTCAATGGGGCAAAGGCACAGTCAGAAGTCTCTTCGGCCTTGCTCTGACTCTGATTGTCAGTCATAAGCACTAATGTGAGCAAAAATCAATCCATTAACCACATCGCTGCGGCGGCTATTCCGCCGCAGCGCTAAGTGGGCGGGGCGCCCGCTAGGCGGCCGCATGCTGATGCCGGAACCGCTCCACCATCAGCCGCGGTTGGGCTGTGCTCATGACGGAGCGGTTCCGTCATGGCCCCGCCCGCTCAATAGAACGCGCCGCACAGGCGCGAAATCAGCGCCACGCAGGCGCGGCTGCAGGGCCATGACGGAACCGCTCCGTCATCAGCACAGCGCCACCGCAGCTGATGACGGAGCGGTTCCATCATCAGCATAGAAAGGGTTAATAGACGTTAAAAAAAAAGATCAGAGACCAGCGAGAAGGTGACGTTGTTAGAGAAATACATACCATTTAAAATAAATACATTTCTAGGAAACTATACACTTATGTGAAAATCGCGGCATTTTTAAAAAAATGCTGATTTTGCAGACACTGTTGTAAAAAATAGAGGTATTTTTACAAAAGTGTCGATTTCGCAGCAAACCGCGTAATTGCGAAATCCTGGATAGTCTGATTGAGGATCGTGTGACACCTTCAGCCATTCCTGGCTTTCCATTCACCACAATGCTTCATTCCAGAACATGTCGTTTTTTTTACATGGTAAGTTGGGTCTCCAAACCGCAAAACGTTAGAACACAAGTTAGTTAATTTCCAATATTGTAACTGCTTGACCCACACATGAAACCAAATATAAGCCCCGTACAGCCATTATAAGGGAGTGTACTTTTCATTCACATCATACTTGTAACAAACATTGACAAAGCAATATATATATATTTTTTTTATCATATAGAGAATATGTTTTTATTAAGCTTCACTAAAAGGCAAAACATATATAGCAGAAGCAGCAGGGCAAGCTTTTCGAACACAACAAAAGCAGATTGACTAATGGAAGTGTGAGTGGCAGGATGTCTGTATGTGAGTGTCACAGTACAAATGTGCGACAGAGTGCAAGAGATATAGTGAGAATGTGTGTGTGTCAGTGTATGTGTGCTATGCGTGCACGTGTGCTGCTGGTCTGGCATACTTTTGTTTATTCTAGCCTTATGGACAAGGGTACTAATAGAATATGGATAGGAGGTGTTACCTATGGTAAACTGCAGGCCATTGCATGCTTCTATTAAGACACCATCATTGGCTGTGGGGACTTGAACTGTCTAACTGAAAAAGCTATTAGGCCAGTCATATCCAGCTGCGGGGACACAGAACATGTGCCACCCCACCTAGCCGAAGGCTCTGGCACGATGCACGTAATTCTTAGCATATTGGGCGGATCCATAGCAAAATGTTGGAACTGATATTTGAGGTAACTCTTGTCATGAGATGTCCTGCACTCATTTTATAAGGGGTGTCAATGGAGAAATGCTAACCCTTTTGTACCGTAGGAAATTTTTAGAGGTACCCATTGCTGTAGCTGAAGTATCCATGGGAAATTTCTAGCACTGTAATATTGAACGTACTCCTTGGCATAAGGGGCTCACCCATGAAAAGATTATGACCCTGGTATAATGGAACTAATTTCGTACTTGAGGCATTTGAAAAAAGCAAGATCTACTCCTAAGAAAGGCCAGGCTTCCCTGGTGCACCATGAAACTAGAATATTTCATGAATGCCCATAAGGGTCTGCAGCATTTTAGCAAATTTTATCACAAAAGTAAAAAAAAATTCTCAGGGGAGTAGTCTACTTTGCCTTAAATCATCTACAAGAAATTTGTTAACTTGTTTTGCTTGCTCAAATTTGGGGGAAATATTTTACCTCAGATAATAGGTATGAGGTTAGCTCGCAACCCATTTCTGGAAATGCTTGTCCTGCCCTATTGCTGGGAGCAGGACTGGCTTTAGGGCTGTGTGACTGGTGGAGCCGCACCTGGCATTGACTTGGGTGGGGGGCACAGTTTGAAAATAATCTTTAGTTTGAAAGCACATTAACTTTCTTGTGCATCAGGTAGTTTTCAGGCAACAATAAAAATATCAAGATAACTCTGGTGATTAATGTGCCTACTAGTGAGAGTTCAGAATTTTGTCTAGTTGTAGGTTTGAATCATCGTTAATAATAGCATAGAGGGTTAATGTGCCTGCTGCAAAGAATGTGTACCATGCAGATGACAGAACTGAGAATAAGTGAACTATGAGTAGCACTATAAAAAACTGAAATGCACATTAGAGAGGCAATGGAGAGATGAGGTGCACCGTTGGAGAGTGATAGTGAGGGAATTCATGGAAAAGGAGGATATGGGGGAGCAGTGTGCCAAAAAAGGCTGCTGTAACGGCTGCCAGCAGCGCTTGAGCGAGTCCTGGCTTGGACTCTTAGCCTCTCCACTCCCGAAGTTCGGGTCTAGTTCTGCCCCTGATTATAAGGTGTGGTTCGTGCGACCTCACTGTGTAATACACTTATCGACCCAAGGGTTTAGCGAGAGGGTGTAACAAACAAAACCTACTGGTCCTAAGAGGTTGGTAAGTGTAGTACACAGTGAGGTCACACAAAAACACCATACAATACACTCCCTTTCCTCACAGATATGTATTATCCTTGAGAAGTATGGCCCTCCTAGATCCATAAAAGGGAAACAGATCATCTTCTCCATTCCATAGAACACATTCTAGATCTTGTATGAGGTCTGTGCTCCTAGGGGAGTGGATGGCCCATGAAATGGTTTATAGGTGATCTCTGATAGGTATTGTGCAAGACCCATATTTCCACTTCGTAAGCGGTTTGTAACTGGTCTCCGTAAATAGTTCCCTTGCAACAAATCATAATCCAGTTGTGTCTCTTGTGCCTCCTAGGTAAAGGTTTCAACTAGGCTAGGGGCCTCACTTTCACTCTAAGGTTCCTTCCTTTGGCATTGATATCTACATGCTCTTGGATTCACCCAAGTAGGGGCTGCCCTGAAATCTTAGGAAAGGGCGGTAGGATATCCATTAGAGCCCTTGTTAGAAATGGGATTTCTGGCTAGCTGAGACTTGTGCCAAAACGAGAGCAGAAACCACCACTCTAGTCAGGATAAGGGAGTTACACTTCTAAAATAACCCCTGCTCACTCCCTTGGTAGCTTGGCATGAGTAGCCAGGTTTATCTTAGAGGCAGTGTGTAAAGCATTTGTACATAGGCAACAGTAAACCAGTGTACGCACTACAGAAGGACACCACACCAGTTTAGAAAAATATCCAATTTTTATATACTTAAGACAAGACCAAATACGATAAAAATCCACAATACTATACTTCAAAATCTTCACTCATCAAAATATGCTTTAAAAATAGATCCTTCATGTCGATAGCTCCATCCGGGGCTATTATGGCGTTGTGAATTCAAAAAAAGTTCTGGCTGACCGCGGGGACGCAGGCCAACTACGGTGTCGGGAAGACCCACAAACATTACCTTTCAGAGATGCAGGGCGATGGGACCCTTGAAGTCACTTGCGTTGCATGTCGAGCTCCTTTCTGATGGGATCTGGAGCACTGGCGCCAACAGGCGTCGGGTGCTGCGGTGTGAAGTGCAGCGGTGTGGCGTGCTGTGCCTCCACGCGCTTAATCGTGTTTTCACTGACGCATTTGTTTCCTCAAGACGCCCGTAATTGTAGGAGCGAGTCTCGTCAATCAAGATTTCAGCGCGCTGACAAGAAGGCTGCCTACGCACCGCCCCCCGATAGTCTCATGAGTCTCATGGACTTTATCGCAATATGCACCATCTCCTATACGTAAGGATACTGTTGGCCATATGCAGCCTGACACTTGATACAATCCTCATTTCTATATGCTACATAGGATGTCTGTTATTGTCTGTGAGCAGTGCATTTCCTTACCTGCCTGAAAATGTTCTTGCCTTTTTCTAGGAACACCTGATTTTCTGGATTTACACTTTTTATTGTCTTCCTCAAGAGTTCAACCACATTTCTTTATCAACCAACTTAAAAGACCGTTTTCTTGGAGAATTTCTGTTTTTACTTCCTCCATTACAGTTGTGCATCGTTCAGTCTATGCTCTGAAGGTCAGATATTTATAGTAAAGTTGCGCAAACCGAAGTTTACTTGATTACAATCCTCATTTCTATATCCTACATAGGATGTCTGTTATGTCTGTGAGCAGCGCATTTCCTTACCTGCCTGAAATTGTTCTTGCCTTTTTCAAGGAACACCTGGTTTTCTGGATTTATTCTTTTTTTTGTCTTCCTCAAGTAATTAACCACATTTCCTTATCAGCCAACTTAAAAGACTTGGAGAATTTCTGTTTTTACTGCTTCCATTACAGTTGTGCATCGTTCAGTGTACGCTCTGAAGGTCGGATATTTATGGGAAAGTTGCGCAAACCGAAGTTTGTTTTTGTTCCATCAAAGCATACTTCTGTGGCATCACCTTCACCTTCCTTAGCATCAGACTCTTCTTCTAACACAGGTCAAATGGCAGGAGTCGCCTCTAAGCGCACTTCCTCAACGCAACCTACTTTAATCAAATCCTCTCAACCTACCACCTCATCTAAACGCTTGAAACATGATCCTCCATCTCCTAACAAAACACCATCTCCCATTTCTATGGAGTTGCTTTTAGAGGAGATACGCGCCTTGCGCCCGTTTGTGGAGTAAACCAAAAGCAAAATGCAATTTCTCGAGGAGAAATTTTCTAGTATGGATAACAGAGTAGCTTCGGTTGAGCAGCAAGTTTCAGAGATACAGGTTAATTCTCAACGAATTTCCCCTTTGGAAAAGTCGATTCTCACCCTTCAACAACATACTGAGGACTTAAAAAATAGAAGCAATGTAAATGTAGTGGGGAGCTCGCACTGCTGAGGTAAACCAAGTAGAAGGATTGTGATGGATTATCGTGTGCAGCTGGGGAAAACACTGTCTGGCCAGGCAGTGCGGGGAGAACAGAATCCAAAAGAGGCTCTCCCTCCTAGGAAGAGAACACCCCTGCGCACAACTTAAGGAGGGACCACAAAAGGTCTAGTTCAATGAGTAAATATTGGCAACGAAAAAGTTCATCTTTTCAGTTTTATTCTGAAGTTTCTTGGTTGTGCATAATGTTATGCAATGAAAATCAACAGTTGTAATCCAGGATTAGATACATGAATTAAGGCGTGTTCGTTATCACAAAGAGGTGTAATGAAAACCGTCCGTGTGCACGGTGAAAAGTTTTAACCAAAGCGCATCAGATGAAAGTATCGGTTGAGCAAGAGAGGCAGTGCTAGCCAAGACTTAATTAAAAGAACCACAACGGTGAAACAGTTAGAAGGGCATTACACCTCTTTGGGATCCACGTTTACCTGTTGACTCACAGGGGCTATTGAGCACGATCTTCCTTGTTCCTTTGTTTCGTTTTTTCGTAAACGCCACATCTCTGTTATCCTTTATGCTTTTAGCCTGACGCTGCATATACAGTGTATCTATTATTTTTTGTCACCATGTAACAATGTGATTACAGCCTGAATCCTTTTGTTTTTTGTTGTAGAGTAATCCCCTGACGATGGGCCCCTGACGATGGGCCTCGCCCGAAATGCATTGGGTTGTGTGATAACGAACACGCCTTAATTCATGTATCTAATCCTGGATTACAACTGTTGATTTTCATTGCATAACATTATGCACAACCAAGAAACTTCAGAATAAAACTGAAAAGATTAACTTTTTCGTTGACAATATTTACTCATTGAACTAGACCTTTTGTGGTCCCTCCTTAAGTTGTGCGCAGGGGTGTTCTCTCCCTAGGCGGGAGAGCCTCTTTTGGACTTAAAAAATAGAAACAGGAGGAATAACCTTCGCATATATGGTTTACCAGAATCTTTGGAGGGTGATGACCCTGTATCCTTCTTCTCTTCCTTTCTTCCGAAACGTCTCGATATGCCATCTACTACTTCTCTCAGCATCCAAAGAGCTCACAGGCTCGGTCCTTGTTTAACTCTTTCAACAGCTCCAGCTAAACCATGAGGTGTCATCAAGCTCTTTTTGAAGTTTACAGATCTTCTCTCAGTCCTCTTTGCAGCTAAATCTAAGCGTCAAATTTCCGGTTGGGTCAGAAGGTGTTTTTGTGTCAAGATGTCTCCAATGTTACTGCGTCTAGAAGAAAAGAGTTCCTGAATCTTCGTGCTCCTCTTCGAACTCTTAGTGCTAGATATGGTTTATTTTATCCATGTATCTTCAAAGTGACATACCAAAACCAAACATGGACCTTTCAAGACCCCGCGGAACTTAAAAACATTATCCATATTCATAATACCAATGTTATGGATACTACTAATTCTCCTAGTGGTTGATCATTTAACCTTTCTTTTTTCCTTACAGGTTTCCTGTTAATGTCTCCGCATTAAGTAGTTTTGCCTTTTGATGTTCCTTAAATAGATTTAGCAATGTTCCTTTTATTGTTTACTTCTTTTTTGTATTTGCTCTTTTTAGACAACATAAGTTCCTCAGGTTTATCATTTTTCCCGTTGCATGTTAGCTGGTCGTACTTTTCTTTATGTATTATCCTAATGTTAACTGTCTCTTTTGTTTATTCATACAGATCTGTTTATTTCCCTTCAAGCCATACGATTCCCTTCCTATTTCCTTCTCCTAGTGGTGCGGACCGGACTCCTAGTTTCGGGAGACTCGTCTTGTCGTGTGTCGCCATTGCCCCGTTGTCCTTTTTTTTGTCCCCCTCAGGTAAGTTATTCTCAGTCATCCTTTTTGGATATGTAATGTCTCTTCTTGTAATTCTCCTTTCTTTCCCTTTCCCTCTTTTCCTTCTCTATCCCCTTTTCCTAATGGATATACTCTTCTTTCTTCTGCCTATATCTATTTCCTCCTTTTCCACATATGCAATTTTAATCTCTTTTTCCTCATGCTTCTTCAGCTCCTTCTCTATGCTCCCCCTTCTTTATCATCCTCTTTTTCTTTTATTTATCGGCATTCTCTTTTATCTCTTTATCATTGTATCTTTTGTTTCCTTTAACTTTTTACTGTTTTTATATTAAAAGTTATCTCTTGGAATGTAAATGTAAAAGGTTTTATTAATCCCATTAAAAGACAGAGAATCCTTTCCCGCCTTGCTTCAAATAACCATGATATAGTTCTTTAACAAGAGACCAATCCGAATAACTTAAGTTAAAAAGAAGCTGGGTGGGTAGGGTTTCATTCTCAGCATCTACCAATAAAAAAAAAGCTGTTGCCATTCTATGTCACAAGAAATTAAAATGTAAAGTCATATCGCAAGAAAATGACACTGAAGGTAGATGGATATTAGCCAAGTTGTAAATTAATTCTGTGCCTTTAAATGTCTTTAATGTCTATGGTCCTACACAACCTGATTGTTCTTTTTGGCCTTTGATCACGCAAAAATGTATTCAATTTCGTTTATTCTAGGTTGTGATTGAAACCAGATTGTAGACCCTTTTCTTGAATCCAAGTCAACAGTCCGTTTTATACCCCATAAGACCCACAAACAATTCCTTGACACTATCTCTCAAGCACATCTCATTGACTCTTGGAGACTTTCTCCTCCTGATACTCTTGACTATTCCTTTTTCTTTTCTCCTCATGCATCTCTTTCTTGTCTAGATTACATCTTCCTCTCTCAATCTTTGCCTCAAAATCTACTGTCTTCTTCTATCGAACCCATAATCATCTCGGACCATGCCCGAATTGTAACAGATCTTGATCTGCTTCCCCCACATCCAAAATCTCCCCGATGGCGCTTTAATAACTCCCTTCTTACTGATCCTCTTTTCTCCTCCTCCTTTCGCTCCTTTGCGAATTAATTCTTTATGCTTAATTGTGACTTCAGTACTTCCCCCCACCTTATTTGGGACTCCTTTAAAGCATCTTGCCATGTTGATATGGTTTCCATCGATTCCCACAGCCCGGGTCCGCCATTTTGTTGATTCTTGTCCTTTCCTTTGGTCCCTTGGATTCCATCCTGCTGACCTTCAGACATTTCTACCCCCGCTCAGGACTGCCTTATCTCTTCCCCCCCCCCCCCAGGTCCCCCACTCACCTCTCACCAATCTCAGCCTCCAACTCTTCTCCCCCACATACCACTCTCTACCGCTTTTTATTTTAATTTTATTTTAAAAAAATTATTTCTCTTTTCACTCTTAATATGTGATATATACTTGTACAAGCCGAATCGCTGGTAAAATGGAATCCTGAGAAAATCTACTATTTGGTTATATATGTATATAGAGATAACTCTAACCACTAGTATATGTAGTAGACCTTTGTACTCACTACCATTCCTATGTGATTCTTAGAATTTAACCATTTGTATCTCTTCCTTGAGTTCCTTTACAACTTGTACATTTGCAATTTTTTCTATTTGTATTTCTTCCCTGTGTGACTTTACAACTTGTACATTTGCAATTGTTTTTCCTGTTTGTATCTTTTATGTAACTCATGTAATCATAAGTCCTTATGTATTGCAACTGGTTCTTTTGTAAAGCGCCCTGACACCTAAGGGTAAAGTTTACGCTATTGAAAATCGCATTAACTGAATAAATAAATAAAAAACAGCAAGAGGGTTCATTATTGATTTTGTCTCTAAGAAAAAGAAACATTTTCTTCAGAAAGGAAAACTATATTGGCTCATATTAAGGTTTTAGAGCATGAATTTTACATCTCCTCAAATAATTCCATTTCACCGGAACTCATACAAGCTAAACTTGAGTTTAATAAAGTTACTACTGACAAAGCATCGTCAATACTCCTTCGTAGTAGCGCTCGTTATTATGGCGGTCGCAATAAAACAGGAAAACTTCTGGCTAATTACCTCAAAACACGTAAGGAGCGTACTCTTATAGACTCTATTTACTCTTCCGATAACTCCCTTCTACATAAAGATCAGGAAATACTTGATGAATTTCAATTTTTCTATCAAAACCTCTACACACCAGAATCTCCTCCCACTCCTCCCACTCCTTCTCTCATTCAGACTTATCATGAGAAACTTCTTACTCCCTCTAATTCCCATCTTAATTTTCTTGATCTTGAAAACGATCTTTCCCTTAATGAACTTTCCAAAGCTTTGAATACCCTCACTAAAGGAAAATCACCTGGACCAGACGGTTCTTCTGTTGAATTTTACATGCATTTTTCTGATCTCTTACTCCTTAAAATTTAAATGCTTTTCCAATCATTTTATTCATCTAATAAGACAAAAAGTACTTTTCAGGAGGCCACTATTTGCCTCATTCCTAAAGAGGGCCGTGATCCCCAACTTTGTAAAAATTATCGTCCGATTTCTCTAGTCAATGTGGATTATAAAGTATTTGCTAAATTGCTTGCTTTACGCTTAGACACCCTTATGCCCCATCTCATTGGTAAATAACAATGTGGCTTTGTCAAAGGTAGACTTACCTCCGATAACTCTTGTCTCTTTCTTAATGTTTTAAATAAAGTCTCCTCCCTTTCTGGTCCTCTGGCTGCTATCTCTGTTGATGCAGAGAAGGCTTTTGATAGAGTTGATTGGTCCTTCTTGTTTGCATCCTTGCGCTGGCATGGTTTTGGTCCTAAATTCATAACCCTTATCTCCTTGCTTTATTCTGTTCCTAAAGCTTCGGTCCTAGTTAATGGTTGTGTCTCATCTTATTTTCCTCTTCCACGTGGTGTTCGTCAAGGTTGTCCTTTATCCCCACTTCTTTTTGTTCTAGCCCTTGAACCCTTTTTGACTTCTATTCGTAACAATGACTCCATCTCCGGTCTTCCTTATTGTGTTTGCCAGTTGAAACTCTCTGCTTATGCAGATGATATTCTTCTATTCATTTCTGCTCCTGAAACATCTATACCCCCTTTATTACTTGAATGTAATTCTTTTTCACAGGTTTCCGGGTAAAAAATTAATTCAGAAAAGACTGAAATTCTGTCTTCCCCATTTCTTCTCCTCCACTGGGTTTGCTTGGAATAGTTCAAAAATTAAATACCTAGTTATATGGTTCTTTAAGTCCATCGTCTCTTTAATTAAACTAAATATGTCTGCAGCCCTATCTCAAATTCAAAAATCATTCTCCACTTGGAAGCCTCTCTTTCTTTCTTGGTGGGGGCGGTTGGATTCGATCAAGATGATGGTAGACCCAATCTTAATATATATTTTCTCCATGCTCCCCGTTTACATTCCCACTACTTACTTTAAACGTATTTCCTCGTATCTTTATAGATTTCTCTGGAAAAATAAAAAATCCAGAATTGCATTATCATCTCTTCGAAAGCCAAAATCTAATGGTGGAGTTAATTTCCCGGATTTTCGTCTTTATTATAAATCCTTCTCACTACACCAGGCCTCAAGATGGCTAACATCAGACCCTTCTTTCTTTACTCCCCTTTGGTTCTCCATTGAACAAATATTAATATAAATATTAATCTTGAAATCCTTGATCCACACCACTACTATTTCCCGTGAATCTTTCTTAGATGCCCCTATCTGGCATAATTTGCTTATTCTCCTCAACAACAGACCCATTTTTTGGTACGCATGGAGATTAAAAAAGTGTCCTATGGGTTAATCAGCTTTTGAATGGAGTTTCACCTTGCTCCTTTCCCCAATTTCAGTTCTTATTTTATTGCCCTCGATCCTTTTTGCAGAAATTTACCACCCTTATAGCAATTATTCTTGACATTTATTACTCCCTTTCTTTTCATCTTCATCTGTTACCCACAATCTTCTCCTCAAAATACTTCTTACCCTTCCTAAAGCCTCCCTTATCTATAAATGCTTCTCAGCCCCCAATCCAGATCGTGTTAAATCTAAACAAGAACTTTCTTGGGAATCGGATTTAGAATGTGATTGGTCTGTTACGTTTTGGGATAAACTTTGGTCCAGATCCTTAAAAATTTCTCGTTCTGCTTCTCTTACCCAATCTTTGTTCTTCCTCTATCACAGACTTTATCTTTCCCCGACTTCTTGATCACGTTTCTCTGTTTCTTCCGACTCTAACTGCTGGACTTGTGGCTCTTCTAATGCTGACCTTCTTCATCTCTTCTTTCTCTGTCCTACAGTTTCCGAATTCTGAGAGACGGTTTGGTCATATATATCTCTCATCTATTTACAATTTCCACTCCTTATTCTATACCTCTCCTCTTTGTGGGTAGCCTCTCTGACTCTTTAAACCTTTCTCCACATTGCCATGGTCTTTTTGACCTCATGCTTGCTTTTGCCCTTCAACTCATCTCCTTTAACTGGAAAACTCTCACAAATCTCTCCATACAATTTTGGTGGAATACTCTTTGTCATTTTCTTAGACTTGATGTTGCCTTTGCTTCATCTTGCAACCCAACCATTAATAGAGATCTCTTCTCGTTGACTCTCACCGCCAATTTGGGCCGGATGGCCTTAAAAGAACACTTCACATATCACCTCTGAAAATTTTAAACCCCCTTGAAGGGTATCAACCCTGTCCTTCATTTCTTTCTTTACCCGGTTAATATATTATATGAACTTCTATGCTCGACAATATATATGGATTCATTTTCAGTATTTTACTAGTATGCCTTACTCTTCTTTAGTTCCTTATCTCTATATATTATAGTGTTACTATCCCCTCTCCTCCCCTTCATATCCTTCTTCTGCTTCCCTTCCTTCTCCCTCCCCACCGCCATATATGAAAAATCCACAATTTGCTTTCACTCTTTTCTTCCTGGTATCAGCCAAGTCCTTGTTATAATACTGTATTTGAAGTTTTTCCTGTATTTTGCTGGTATCTTTATGTATTAACAAATTGATCAATAAAGCTTGTCAAACACAAAAAAGCCCATCAAATATAAATGAAATAAAAGTTCACTTACCTGGGTGTGGCTGCCGCCTCTCCTCCCTCTCTTCCTGGCTCCTGGCAGTACAAAGGCTCCCATACTCTCCTAAGGTAATCTGGATTCTGCCCTCACCAGCATGAAGGCGGTATCGTGATTGGTCTGAGTAACCTGGTTCGGCACCCAGGCAGAGAGTGAGAGCCTGTGCATGTTCACTACCCGGCTGTGCAATACAACCGGGTGGAGAAATGTACAATACAACCGGGTGGAGAAATGCTAAGTGTGTATGTCTTTTCGTCAGCCCAAGGCGGCCGGCCAAACCGACATGCGCACATAAGTGCACCAACCACCACTCCCCCTGCTCGTCACACAGCCCAGACCCACCTGCTGTCACCTGGCTCGTACTGCATTGTGTAATTGTCATTTTATTTTTCCTTTTGCTCTTAGTGTGGCAATGCTCCTCCACCTTATCGGAGGATCTTCCACTTATTCAATCAATCAATCAAACAGAATTTGTAAAGCACAACACTGTCACCCTTATGCTTATCTGGGTTTTTTTTTTAGCCAAAAGTGGCCTAGGATGCCACTATCAAGAAATTTCATGGGCAACATAAGCTTTGGTATTATGAGAAGGGCTTTAGAATTTGGCTCAAGATATCTATTATTTGCAAGTATCCTTCCTCTATGGTCTAGGTGCCATGGGGGCAGTGATCACCAGAGCGGCACCTAATTACACCAGACTAGGAACTGAAACATGTGGCAATATTCACTAAGGTCTTATAAGATGTATCACACACTTGCATATGCTATCATTTTTGTAACACTGAAAAGTCTCCATAAGGTGCAGCCTTGAGGGCCAGTCCCCAGGGGCCAGTTGGGGAACCTGATGACAAAGTGGTAAAACAGAATTAGTCAATGATCAAACTACGTACATTTTTGCTTTCCGGACCTAAAGTGGATCCACCATCAATTTCAGGGTATGTCACCGGCAAGTACATGAACCAGGAGCAAACCTTTAGGCCGGGAGATTATATTTATGATCAATGAAGGGCTAGTTTGCCGACATCTCTTGTGAAGGGACTTGTTATCAGAAAGCACCAAAAAGGGGAAGAGGAGGGATGGACAAAAAATCCCCATCACATACAGACAGTTCTTCCTTTGTCATTCGTTGCTGAGGTCATGTATTATGAAAGAAAGGCACCAAGCCATCAAGGGTCAGCACAGTAAGGTTCTGCTCAGTGACAGACTGCTATCCATTTGGGCCTTTGAGCTGTCTGTAGCCATCAAAAAACAATATTTTGGCTTCTTGCTGTGCATGTGTATAGTGCCAACTACAATCATTATGACATCATAGATCATTCTGAGTCTTGATGCGTTTCGTTTGCTTCTCAGGGGCCATCAATTGTGTCTGCGATTTGTTGACATTTGGTTGTGTGGGGCAAGTAGAGTTTGTTTGATGCAGTTTGCTGATTAATTTGAAAGTAAATTGTGTTCAGCCGTGAGAGACGGATGTGTGTAGATGTGTGTGGAGAAATGATTAAGTTATTTTTCTGGATTGCGGCGGTCAGTTGTCAATTGCTCATTTGGAGCAAGTGTTTTTTTTCTAATATGCATTGAAATCCCTATACAGGGGCATCCTCATGATGCTCTGTTGTGCGCATGGCAGTGTAGAAAAAGTTACTTACCAGCGATAATGATCTTTCTGGAGGATACTCTATTTAACTGCAGATTCCTGCACCGGTAGAAGAATTGCAGTCGTCAGACTAGAT
Organism: Lissotriton vulgaris; assembly: GCF_964263255.1. Taxonomy (NCBI): domain Eukaryota; kingdom Metazoa; phylum Chordata; class Amphibia; order Caudata; family Salamandridae; genus Lissotriton; species Lissotriton vulgaris. The sequence continues at coordinate 974,922,458 of NC_141696.1, read as the reverse complement.
CCAGAAACTTCAAAGCTCTCACGTTCCCGAGAGGTATAAAGGGGCTGTCCCAACTTAACATCAGTTTCAATCCATTTTTTCCCAGCCTTCGAGGCAAGTGATGGACTGACAGTGATAAAGTAGTGCAGCACCAAAAGCTTAAAGTGTAACCTTATTAACTTTCCTTCTAACAAATGGGGAGGAAGACGGGTCATTGAGGAATCTGCAGATAGAGAGGGTATCCACCACAAAGATCATTACCACAGGTAAGTACATTTTTCTTCTGATGGATACTTCTACCTGGAGTTTTCCTGACCTGTCGAACAGAATATATAGCAATACTCTGACCTTGGAGGAGGATGGATTGATGGTTAGACAAGGAAATCCCACCAAACAGCCCTGGCAAAGTTTCCGTCCCTACACAATCCAGACAGTAGCGTTTGGAAAAAGTTTGCAGGGATGCCCACATTATCTCCTTGCAGATCTCTGTAATAGGAACTCACCTGGAAAGGGCAGAAGTTGTGGATCTGGCCCTTGTGGAGTTGACCCTGATTACCCTGAATCCTTCTTTCTTGGCAAATATATCACAGGTATCGATGCACAGGATGATTATTCTCAAGAGGGTCCTTTTCTGCATGGCTCTACCCATCTTATCACCACAGTAACCAACAAAGAGCTGGTCATCCAGTCTAGTGCCCTTGGTGGAGTCCAGCTAATAGTTGACCGCCCACCTATGGTCCATCTGGTGCTACTGCTCCTTCTCCTTTGTGGCATAGTATGGGTATATGAGGTTGGGAGAATAATAGACTAACTCAGCAGGAATGTTCCTGGTTCGCAAAACCAATTTGTCAGGAAAAAAAGAGGCGGGACCAGAGAGCTTATAACTCACTCACCAATCTGGCTCAGGTGATAGTCACCAAAAACACAGTTTTGAACGTCAACATCCTTAAGGGATAATTATGTAGGGCCTCAAATGGAGTTCCTATAAGAAAAGTCAAGACTAAATTAAGGTTCCTACTGGGGCACAACAAGGAGGGCTGGAGGGTAGAGAATCGTCATCCATTTCAGAAAACGCATGACGATGGGGTAGTTGAAAAGGGATGGCTGATCTGGCAGATAAAGGAATGCAGACTACGCAGTGCCTATCGCACAACTCTTCTGAGCAAGAGAAAGCGTGTTTTGTAGGACATGAGACAGCTTGGTCTGCAAAGGATCCACCTTATTGTCTGCACACCATGTAACAAAGCTGCTCCCTTAGCTCAATTAAGCAGATTTGGTGGAGGGATGATGCACTGACAAAATATCGACGACCACTTCCGGTGACAGCTGACAGGTACTCACGTGTTCCTGATTAATCTCAAAGCATGTAGGTGGAGGCCTCGGAGATAGGGGTGGAGAACCATTCCCTCTGACTGGCATAGAAGGTCCAGCCTGAATCGCAGATGCAGGAAAGGCATATGGCGAAAAGCAGAAGGTCCACATATCACATGCTCCTTAGCCAATCCAGCCAATCTGTCCATCAACTGTTGTTTTTGCATTTGTCACCCGAGTGGGATGGGTGCGCTCAGACTTGAGTCCCATGCTCTCCACACCACTGGAGTCAAGCTATCCTGGCTGAAGACGCTGATAGCCAGAAACCGGTCCTAGGATGCTTGATTCCGGTCCAGGAAAGACATGGCTTGGCAGTTCGGGCTGGACTGTTCCCATGAGGCACAGGGTCAAGGCTGATTTGCATATGGCCATGTCTGAACTGGGGTGGTGTGGAGTGCAAAAAAACGATGGATTTAGGCCCAGATCTCTGTACTGCGGTGAATGTATGACATTGTTCTGCATTCTGTCCATCCACTGTTGTTTTTGCATTTGTCACCCCGAGTGGGATGGGTATGCTCAGACATGAGTCCCATGCTCTCCACACCACTGGAGTCAAGCTATCCTGGCTGAAGACGGCTGATAGTCAGAAACCGGTCCTAGGATGCTTGATTCCGGTCCAGGAAAGACATGGCTTGGCAGTTTGGGCTGGACTGTTCCCATGAGGCACAGGGTCAAGGCTGATTTGCATATGGCCATGTCGGAACTGGGGTGGTGTGGAGTGCAAAAAAACGATAGATTTAGGCTCAGATCTCTGTACTGGGGTGAATGTATGACATTGTCCTGCATTATGTCTATCAACTGTTGTTTTTGCATTTGTCATCCCGAGTGGGATGGGTATGCTCAGACATGAGTCCCATGCTCTCGACACCACTGGAGTCAAGCTATCCTGACTGAAGAATGCTGATAACCAGAAACCGGTCCTAGGATGCTTTATTCTGGTCCAGGAAAGACATGGCTTGGCAGTTCGGGCTGGACTGTTCCCATTAGGCACAGGGTCAAGACTGATTTGCATATGGCCATGTCTGAACTGGGGTGGTGTGGCTTGCAAAAAACGATGTATTTAGGCCCAGATCTCTGTACTGGGGTGAATGTATGACATTGTTCTGCATTCTGTCCATCAACTGTTGTTTTTGCCTTAGCCAATCCAGGGCAATGTGAATGACTTGGGCTTGGTCTTGGCGATTCTTCCTCCGAACCAGAGGAATCAAGTGTATAGGGGCAACACCTAATACAGCTGAAAGTTCCACCTGGGACGCATCCCCCAATGCTCCCCTCAACAGAAACTGGAGGGCGAAGAACTGCCAGCACTGAGCCTTTTCCTGGGAGGCGAACAAGCCCACCTACGGAGTGCCCACAAGACAAAGATGTTCTGGGCTGCCTCTGACAGAAGACACCCCTTGTTGTTGGCAAGATAACGCCTGATCAGGCTGTCGCTCACAGTTCCAACAGGTTGCAGTGAAGCACCTGTTCTTCTGAACAGAAGGACCCCCGATCTGCAAATTGGCTCCATTCCCTAGGGTGGAGGCATAAATACTGTTGCCATGATTGGAGAGGAGGGAAGGCCATCTCACAGTTCAGGTGTGCCTTGCTCCCCCACCAAATCACCAATGACCACAGGATGTAATACGGAAGTAGGCATTCTGTAGGCCGAGTGACACTATACAGTCTCCAAGCTTCAAAGCTAGAAGTACTCGGATTTGGATGAACATCTTAAGCTATTCCTTTTTTAGGAAGAAGTGCAAATCCCTGGGGTCCAGGATCGGGTGCAGACCGCCATCCTTCTTGTGTACCAGAAAGTAACAAGTGTAACATCCATGGCCCTTTTACTGTTCTGGCACTAAATCCAATGCTCCTTTCCGTAGGAGTGCTGCAACCTCCTTTTGTAGTATGGCCAGGGGGTCTAGAGGGGTTGGATGAGGGGTGGAGCCTGAAGGATAGGAAAGATATATCCCGTTTTTCATTTTTGGAGGACCCATTGGTTCGAAGTGATGGCCTTCTAGGCCGGGAGGAAGCAAGACTAACACCCTCCCAGAGGCTCAGAGTGAGTTCTGGGGAGCAAACTAGATCCAAGGTTCTTTTTTGGTAGTGCTGGAGAGAGGAGAATTAAGGCTGGAGGGTGGACCCACGGCTCTTTCCTCTGGTTCTACGTCTATATCACCTGACCAATGGATTATATCGTTGTTGAGCTAATATTGCTGTCACTGATGAAAGGAAGATCCTTTTGAAAAGCTTCGAAAATGCCAAAACTGGTGACAGTCCCTTGAGGGAGGATGCACGTGAATGAGCAATAGCTTTGTTGGTCTTAAAATATTACAGTGCAGAATCAGGTTTATTGGCAAAAATGCATACCCCATCGAATGGCAGGCCCATGAGATTCGCCTAGACATCTGCCGAAAAGTGAGATGTTCAGAGCCAGGCATGTCTTGGAATGGAGAGAGAGGTGCCCATGTCCAGGTCACTGAATCAGCTGTGTCCAGTCCTGATTTAATCAAGTGATGGGAGTCATTTTGCCTTAATTGAATTACATCCAGAAAAGGTGTCCTGAGGGTGCACCATCTGTGCCATATCCCACAGGGCATGGCTATAACATGCCAGGAGGCAGTTGACGTTTAGTGACTTTACGGCCATGATCTCCACAGGGGAGGTCTTTTTGCCTCAGCTTTCTAGGTGCTTAGATTCCATGTTAGAGGGTGCTATCCGGAATGCTCCTCCTGATTTTCCTGTGGAACAAGAAGCCTGTATGATCAGACTCTCTGGTGAATGATGAGAAGAGAAGAAATGCATATCACCTGAAGCCAGGTGATAGCGACAGGCTAGAAGCCTGCTGACCGCTGGGTCGGAAGAAGGCTTCTCCCACGCTGTCAAGACTGACATAGTTTAAAGGGAGGAGAGGTTCAGCAGTAGGAGCAGGTGGCAGGAGGACCCCAGTGAGGACATTGGTTTTGGTTTCTGTTGTCAGAAGCTGCAGGTCCAACACTTTAGCAGTCTTATGCATAACTTTTCAAAGGAAGAAAAATGCATGCATTGGTGGACTAGTGGGGTAACCATAGCAAGCTCTGCAGAAATGTCCAGACCACTGGTACAAGGGAGACCTTGAAATGTCTGATCCTTATCTCCCGCATCTCCATAAGGAGAAAGTTTCAGAGGATCTGAGTCTGTTCCAAAAATGTCATGAAGCCAATTTCTATACTCTTCTTCCTCAAAAAGACTTTGGACATTCCTAAAGGATCTGTTTTGCAGAACGGTGTCAGGCTGCTTCACCAGTAGCACAGTCCGGTGCCAGAGGAGATGGTGGAAGAGGCATAGCTGGCAGTGGTAGGTAACTGAAACAGCGGATCCCTTTCCTGTAATCCTTCACTGTTTCCTGGCAGTTTGGGCTGGACTGCTCCCATGAGGAACAGGGTCAAGCTGATATGCATATGGCTGTGTCCAAATTGGGATGGCGAAGTGAGCTAAAGAACGATGATGGATTCAACCCAGATCTGTGACTGGGGTGTGTGTCAGAAAAGTTTAATTGCTCTGTCCATCATCTCCTTGTGTTTGCCATAAAATACATATGTCAAACGTTGGGTGGGCACATCACCAACACTTTACTTTGCAAGAGAAGTAAACATATGTCAAGAGGAAGAGCATCCAGTACCACGCATGTAGGATTTTGAGGTAGTCAAACTTTAACATGGTTCCAGTAAGTGTTTGCCAAGGCCATGAAGCAGTACCTACCAGTCATTACCATATGATTTTGAAAGGACCTACTGCCAGTGGTCTTTCAATACACTTTCTGTCTGTTTGGAGAGTGTTTAATCACAGGGGTAAAAGTTGTTTTCTATGCCTGATACATACCTCTATACTAATTTGGGGATGTGGAAGTTGTATGGAGTGTATTGCAGCAATTGCTTTAAGAATGAACAATGTTAGAAATGGGTAGCGTGGTGCAGAGCGGGCAGGCCAAACTCCAGAGGACAAGTGTAAAGCATCCACGCAGTACACACAGGCGACACACAAGGCACACTCCAAAAAGAGACGCTACACAAGGTTGTGTAAGAATAACTTTTGTATTGTGTACAACACAGAATAGTAATCGCAGTAATCTTTACACTGCGCCAACTGGCACCAAGTCAATATGTACTGGGGGATTATTTACATCGCAGGGCAAATCGGGCAGCTGCCAGAACCATTGCAAAAGACAAAGAAAAAGAGAAAAAGGTAAATCCATCAGTTTCAATCCTGCAACAAAAACATCAGGGCGTGAAATTAAGCATTAGGCCGGAATACCTGCATTGGAAACATCATTGCATGACAGTAGTATTTGGCCTACGAACCTGTGGCATAAATCACAGTGGCATAACACATTAGGCAGGAACATCTGCAATAAAAACATCATAGCATGACATTCACCATAGGTATGGACTCAGCCCTGTGCGCCTAAATCCCACTATATGAGTGCAACGCATAGGTGGCATAACAACATTAGTCGGGGGCTCAACCTCATGAATAAGACGGCCTTCTCCGCATCTCCGCAGCGTCCAGTTTAGGGGGGAGAACATTAGGCATACCAATTAAGTCTCATCACCTTAAGCATGCACATTAGCATTGGCCTACTCACATGACATGAGGCAGCTTGCAGGAGACGTCAATATGCATAAACCATGAGACATCACATTAGGCGTACAACCCTCCCTGGCATAAGTGCGTGAACTTGGGTCACCTAAACCATGAGCATGACATTAGCAATCAGTATCAGCATTAGGGGGTAACCAGTACCAGCAGCGTGAAAGCATAACATGAGGCACCCAACCCTCATTAGCCAGGGCGTTACTATTAGGCCGTAAGCACACGAGGCGTCACCGTGTCCTGGGAATCCCTGTCCTGGCACTCTAAAGTGCCCCAACAGCAATGTCTTCTGGTGCAGGTTAGTTTCGGACATTACCGCATCAAGGGAGCCCCTCTCTGGGACTGTACAATCAAAAAGTGAGGGACCCACTAAGTTCTGGCCAGTTGGAAGCCGGGGACCTGAGGCTTAAAGAAAAATGCCTCACGTTGCAGAGACCCACAACTGCGGCGCCGCTGTGTACCCCCCGGGGCACTGTGGCCCGGTCAGTGGTGGTGCCCCATGAGGGCTTCAAACAATTATTGTGGCATCTTGCAGATGCCCACTGCTGGTCTAGCACATCCTCGAGGGCTGGGGCCACTGGGGGAAGACACGACTCCGTTGCTCGACCAATCCCCCCCTGGGCCCGACATGTAGCCCCACTCACCGGGTCTCCACCGGGACTCGTCCCAACTCCAGGCTCTCCCGCTCTTCTTGCTGGTCTCCTCTGAGCATGCGGGGCTCTCCTCTCCAACGGGGGAGACCCGCCAGCAGCAGCACCTCTCTGGTGGCTTCTCAAGACGGCGGGGGTACAAGCCGGTGGGGTGGTCTCCCGCTCCGGCTCCCAAGCGCTGAGGTGGCGAGACTCTCCTCTCTCCTCTCTCCTCTCTCCTCTCTCCTCTCTCCTCTCTCCTCTCTCCCTGAGCCGCACCTCGCGCGACTCGGGACATTCGGTTTGCTGTTTGAGGAGGCGGGGTAGGCTCCCGCTGACACCAATACCAGCGCGGCTTCTTGGGGGCACGGCCGCAACCGCCAACCACAGCGCGGTTTGCTGGGGGCGCAGCAGCAACGGCCAATACTGCGCAGCAGAAAGGGGGGCACAGCTGATGACGTGGCAGGCGCCCCGTCACATGATGATGGCTGTTCTGGCTTCACAGGCCCAGTGCAGGCCTCTGCAATGCCGCGGTGGCCCTCCCTGGACTTCGGGCGCTGCAGCGGCGCTTCCCACCAGAGCGCATCTCCTTCTGTTGAGCCAGGGTGGCAGTGGTGATCCTGGGGCACAGCAGCACGGTTCTTTTTGCGCCCAGGGGGTGGCAGTCAGTGCCTTTGCAGCGCTTCACACACGCACTGAGCAGAGGACATGCGCCGTGAGGGGAACGGCTTGCTGCAAACATGCCCAGGGTAAACGACATCTCCTCTCCCGTTTCCGCTCCGTGAGGGCAACGGCTGCTGGCTCCATCTCGCCGGACCAGTGGCAGCGGGAACTACATCCCCCAGCTGCCCCGGCCGCCGGGGCACCACCTGTGACAGCATCCCTGCGCCCGGAAGCGCTACAAGTGCGCGGAAGGCCGAGCGAGCTGGTGGGGCACTGAGCAGAGGACACGCGCCGTGAGGGGAATGGCTTGCTGCAAACATACCCAGGGGAAACGACATCTCCTCTCCCGTTTCCGCGCCCTGAGGGCAACGGCTGCTGGCTCCATCTCGCCGGACCGGTCGCAGCGGGAACTACATCCTCCAGCTGCCCCGGCCGCCGGCGCACCACCTGTGACGGCATCCCTGCGCCCGGAGGCGCTACAAGTGCGAGGGGCACCTCCCGCCATGCGGGACACGCGAGGAAGGCGCTGGGCTGAGCCCGGACAGAGGGCGGGCCGTCTGTGGCCGTCCGTGGTCGACTGTGGTCGGGCGGGCCACCCCTTTAAGCTGCTACAAAGGTGAGCCAATATATACTAACATGGGAAAACACAATAATACTAACAGAACCCAGTTGACTAAAGCTCCCTCTGTTATACCTGCCTCAATTGAAAGTATGCTGGAAAACGCTTTTAATTTAGTTACTACTGAGATAGCTAATACTGAAAGAAGAATGTCTATGGGACTGTCAAGTTCGTACTTAGAAGCCCCAGAATCCCAGTTAGTTTGCTCAACCAATACTTTGCCACTTTCCCCTGTGGTCACAATAAATAGAACTGTCTTGCCGGCAATTTCACCCCCTGTCTCATTAGCGGACAATAACGTAATTACCATCACCGACTCACAGCAAAATCCCACGGACCTCACTGTATTCCCTCCCTGGTCACCAGTGTTAAGACCCTTGGAGAGAAAAGTTAGAGAGGACCTATCAAACCAACGCCTAATAAGAGGAAACAACCACCACGCTACAAAGGGCAACCAACCCCACAGAGTATGTGGTCTAGTGGGAAAATCACATCTAGCAGGGGTCCTGAAACAGAGATTGTACCCTTAGTTGACATTGATGTTGCCACTGTCTCTGTAAGTTGCGAGCAAAACTCCGCCTGCATACAGACTGAGCAAACCATGGGAAGCGCTTCTCAGGACAAACTAAATGGGAACTTTATTGAAACAATAGTAGATTCAATTTTTACACACATGAAAAGTCAAATGGATAAACAGTTTAATATGATTTTTAAAAGACTGGACAGATTAGAAAACCTCGTGAAAAAGGAAGATGCAAAAAGAAAAGGCACTATTAGTATTGACAAGCTATGGGTCGATCGATTCCTAAAAGATTGGGGGCCCGATTCACAGAATGAACTTAAGACTCAATCCTAAACTTACTACTATTTTGGTATTCACTGAATGCACTTACTACTTTTGGCATTCACAGAATGAATTTACTCATTTCGGTATTCACAGAAGTTAGTAGTCCTAACTTTAGGACTCCTAAATGCCTTCTGTGAATACCGAAAGTCTTAAAATTAGGATTTTTCTCAGTTTAGTAGAGGTAAAGTTAGGACTCCTAACTTTAGGAATCCTAAATGCCTTCTGTGAATACCGAAAGTCTTAAAATTAGGATTTTTCTCAATTTAGTAGTAGTAACGTTAGGACTGCATCTGCCCATCTGTCGAATTGCAACTGTACCTGCCCTAAATCCTGCTGGTGGTGTATGCTTTAGTGAGTCTTGACCCCAAGTGCTGTTTCTGAGTTCCTGGATCATAGGGCTGGGTCAAAGTTTACACATCCTAATATCCGGTGAAACCTGTACTTTAGAAGCTGTTTGGTGCCAAGAACCTGTGATTGACCAGGACAAACCTGCCAAGCTGATTCAACCAAGGTGCATTGTCGCCAGGCTGAAGATTCAGATTTACCTAACTAAGCTTTTACACAGCAGCAACTCTGATTCATCCAGACCTCGCGTAGAAAGCATCTGGCCTTGTGGAGCCCTCTTTGGCAACAGCCTGAAGCCTTGGTCCCCTGGGGGAATCCGAGCTCCAAAAAAGTGAGGCGCCAAATATATCCTGCTAGCAAGGGCCCTTCCTTTGGTGTCAAATTCACATTTCTCCAGCCCAAAGCTTTCTCACCAAAATGAACTGCTTCACCGGGACTTCCTCCGACGGCTCTCTAACCTCTTGGAGCTCTTCCCGACTACAATCTTCTGCCTTGCTGAAGATCTTGACTTCCATTTCAGAGACTAAGTAAAACTTCCAAATGAGTTGAACCTGGTTTGTGTAGCTGACACGTATACCATTCCAGTCTTCTTTAAATAGCTCCTAGGTCTCATTCTTCTGCAACCAGTTGACTGCGGTTGGCGATTAACACATTTAGCGCTGTTTTTACCTTCAAATTTAAAAATATATATTACTGGTTCCCCTATTAGATTTTTGTTGTTTTGGTGTCATTTTATTTATTACAATGTAATCATATTTTCTACATCTGTTTGTGATTTTATTTGCTTTATTTTGCCTTTATTGCTGTTTTGGTACTGCATAAATACTTTACACATTGCTTCTAAGTTAATCCTATCTGCTATGTGCCATAGCCACAAGGGGGTTGAACTCGGGTTCATTTTGTGACTTTAGTGATTCATCTTGGCAGGGATTGAGGTTATTTCTTGAGATGGATCATCACTCTCTTTAACCCCTTCGATGCTGATGACGAGCTCAGCTCGTCATCACCCACGGGGGTCGTGTGCTGATGACGAGCTGAGCTCGTCATGGTGCCACTAAAATGGCATTTTCCAGCACACAGCGGGAAAACGCCTAGCATCCAAGTGGTTAACTAATATCCCCAATGTCGTACAGACCTTAACTTGGTCTTGATGTTCCTCCTGTGTAGTTCCCTTTGAATTGAAGAATAGCATATTGTTGTGTCTTCTGACCTTAAAGACTGTCTTTCTCATTGTAATTATCTCAGCTCACTGTGTGAGTGACCTCCAGGCCCTATTGGTACAATCGCCATAAAGCACGTTTTTCCTGACAAATGGGTGCTGAGTACTTAGGCGGGTTCATTCCAAAAGTCATGACTCCTTTCCAAGTTGGAGAAACCATTGCTCTCCCATCATTCTTTACCCCACCTCACACTTCGAAAGACGATGGGAGGCTCCATCTGTTGGATTTCAAAACAGATTTAGCTTTTACATTGATTATTCCAAGTACCATCAGGTGGACAATCTGCTTTTTGTGTTTTCTCTGGATCAAAGAGAGAAAAGTCTTGTCATGAAAGGACTGTTGAGGTGGTCTGCATTTAGATCTACGCACTGGCCAAAAAGAGGACTTCGGAAGGTCCGTTCCACCAGGGCTCTGGCTTCTACCACTGTGTTGGCATGCGTACTGCCCATTCTTAACATCTAAAAGACAGACAGAAGTTGTAAAACATAAAAATTGTTGAATACAAGTCGTACATTCAAAGCTGTTTTGTAGTCACATCCATGTTTCATCACAAACAAATTTTATATAAACATGGGAGGAAAGGGCTTGAATTGTACAGAAGATAAGCGTTGACGCGTTTCGGTGGTTCTAGGCGAAAATGGGGTCTTCCTGCTTCCACACCCTCCGCCTCCTTCGTAAGACCTTCAAATGGATCCCCCTCAAACACCGAAAGACAGTCACTCACGCCCTGGTCACCAGCAGACTCGACTACGGCAACGCACTCTACGCCGGAATAAACAAAAACCTCATCCGCAAGCTACAGAACATCGAGAACGCCGCCGCAAGACTGGTCCTCAACCTGCCAAAACACTGCCACATCTCCCAGCACCTGCGCACACTCCACTGGCTCCCCGTTGAGGCGAGAATCACCTTTAAGATGCTCACCCACTCACACAAGGCCCTCCACGGCACCGGACCAGCATACCTGAACAGCCGACTCAAATTCCACGCACCCCAAAGGACCCTACGATCAGCCCAGCTTTCCTACGCCGTGGTCCCTCGCACCAGAAAGACCAGATCGGGAGGCCGCTCCTTCTCCTTCCTCGCGGCCAAAGCATGGAACGCCCTTCCGCTCCATCTCAGACAGACAACATCGCTCCCCATCTTCGCAAGAAACCTCAAAACCTGGCTCTTCGACAGACCCCCTCCTTGATGGAATGGAACCTGCACCCCCTCTCCCCCCCACCCCTAGCGCCTTGAGACCCTTACGGGTGAGTAGTCGCGCTTTAACAAACTCCTGATTGATTGATTGATCTAAAAAGTAGGCACCTCATCATTCCATCACTGGTCACACCATTTTTAACAGCATTGTAGGGAATACCACCATGGTGATTAGGGTGGTCTGCATAACGGCCTTCTTGGAGTCTATTCCCTGCCCCCAACTGTTGCAAATGTCTGATCGCTTCCTTCCAAAACATTAAAGAGGTACCCCCCCCCCCCACTGTGATTGATTGGCTTCTGAAGGCTGACTGGCCTCCTTTGGTTCCGTGGGAGTAAGCCTTCTTAGGTCAGGTGTAGTATGAATGGTAATTGGCACATGCAGGTTCCTCTACCCACATTTTCTGTTCCCAGGAATAAGCTCCAGCACTGTCAAATGGCTCTTTAGTGTGGGGTGGGAGAATGATTAATCTTCCTGCTGACCAGCAGAGTACTTTACTTGTCTGAGAACGGAGGACAAAGGCTGGGAATACAATTATGACCCGAGTTAGAGAATTATGGCAAATCTCCCAGCTCCTAAAAAGTGCAGATATCACAAAGGTGACTTTCGATCTGCATTCGGGGCACATTTTTACCAAGATTAGCACTTGACCTATATCTCCGGGTCTGAGTAGGGTGATACTGTAATATGGCATTTATTTAACCCATAATGTATAATTCTGTTAAGCACAGACTCTTCAATAATCACAAGAGATGCACACTATGAATGCACATTCATATTATAGGCCAACACCAGGTCAGCACCAATCGCTGAAGGGGCCCTTTGCGACAGGCAGCCTAATGGCAGACACCAGGCTGAGCTATACACTAGTCTCCATGCTCAGCTTTCACATGTGTAACCAGCAGGGAGCCTCTTACCAAGCTGCACAGCAGTGGATCTTGCCTTAAAAGGCAGATACTGTCAGCTAGCACACTGGGTTAATTTTCTGAGAATTTACCATGACTTGAACTCCATTGATTAGACATACTCTGTGTAAGAGTCCAACCCTGGTAGTCTAAAAGCATAACATCTGGGGTGTTAAATGGGCAGAACCCCATTGCTACAATTAGACTTCCTGAGCACTACCATTTAGTTTGCCTAGAAGTCTGACTGCTTAGAAATCTGTGTTACCCTATAGGAGGAGAGACTGTCCAGGAATAGAGAGGGACAGCATGTCCCTGAGGATTTAGGGAAATCTAGAGAGAGTTGACTGCTTGAAAGTGAGCTTGGAGTAACTTGCTTGCCAAAGGGTCTTTCTGGTCTCACAAGTGGTTCCTGGCAGGAGACAGTGCAAGTTGCTATGCCCTTGGCCCGTAGGGGTGACATCTGCTGTGGCCATCTTTGATCATTTCCAGCAGCCTTTAGCCAGATAAGGGCGGCCTCTGATGTGATCATCATTTGTCCCGATTAGGGTTGCAACTGCCATTAATCCATATAGGAGCAGGGCTACATTAGTCCGGGTGGAGTACATCCAAGAAAGCTGTCATGGTTGGGACCGTGCCAGATTGACTGCATATCAGGACTGACCCACAGCACAAAGCTTTGTGCTGCTTACCTATCCGGCAGAATTAGGATATCCTTGTATCCTACAGCTCCCATGCAGTCAAGCATGGAGGTGCTGCCAGAACTGTTTGAAAGAGCAAACAGCACATAATCACCTACATGCTGCCACAAATTGGCAGTGCTTGCTGAACTAAGGCACCCACTCTATTTCAGCGAGAATCCAGAAAATGCTGACCACCACTATCTTGAGAATCAAGTGTGCAAAAGTTTTAATTTTGCCCACTTTGCAGAGCCATAGTAGGACCAGCCCCAAACACCATTGGCAAACTACCTTAACCCCAAGGTATAGCCCTAGTAGCCCGTGTCTGCTTTGTGCCCCTCACCTCCAAACAAGGTGCACTAGATGGAATGGGCTTAGTCCTAGCTTTCTGAGATGTATGCCCTGAATTCCTCTTGGCTTGAAATCCTCCACATAAAAAAGATTCAGCTCCCTATGGCAAACATAGGTGGGTGCAGACATAGACGCCCCCAGAACCTTTCTACAGAATCTGTTCTCTTCGATCTGTATGCTAGCGCTGTTGGTGTACCCCCACACCTCTGCTCCATAGGTTGCTGTGGGTAGGCATTGGGTTCTGTAGATTTGTAATAACGGGACTACTATCTCAGCACATTTGGGTTGTCGGAGGCTGATTATAGAGTTTAGTGCCTTACCCAATTTGTTCCTCCCGTGGACCACATGATGCTGCCAGGAACATGTGTTAGAGAACATCAGGAAAGTGCTAGTACTTTTTAGTGCATCACTCCCAGACATAATATGCTGGATATTATATTTTTTAGGCCCACACGACATTATGTATGATTTATTAAAATTAGTGCATAGGCCAAGATCCGCCATGTAGGTGACCAAACCCGTTATTAAAGTGCGTAGTGCTTTAGGAGTGCGGCCCATAAGGACCGCATCATCCGCGTATAAAAGGCAGGGGAGTAAAGTGCCATTAATACTAGGGACATCACTTGTTTGTTTGGACAGTGAATTACTTAATTCATTTATATACAAAATAAAAAGCAGGGGGGCAAGACACATCCTTGTCTGACTTCCCTGCCTATTAAAATGTCCTCTGAAACCTAACCTTTATTGTTTATTCTAACGCGGGCTTTCAAATCACTGTGCAGATGGGCCAAAAAGTAAACAAGTGCTTTGTCTAACCCATAATTTAAAAGAACCACCCATAATTGAGAGCGGTTAACAAAATCAAACGCTGAACTTAAATCCATAAATCCTAAATACAAGGGGGCTTTTTTGGCTATCATGTATTTGCCCATTATTAGGTTTAAATTCAGACATTGCTCCACGGTCCCCACATTACTTCTAAAACCTAGTTGACACGGATGTAAAATCTTAAAATCCTCCCCCCGTGTCCTGATCTTATTAAAAATGGCTCTGTCTAGAATCTTCAGGGTGTTGTCGATTAAAGATATAGGGCGGTAACAACTAGGGTTGAGTCTGTCACCCTTCTTAAAGATGGGGACGATGGTACTGTTGGACCAGGTCTCCGGGGCCGGGGTGTGGGATAAGTTGTTAAAAATATTACACAATAGAGGTGACCAAAACTCAGGCTCTGATTTAATTTGATCAATTGATAATCCATCAGGACCAGGTGCTTTATTGCCTGCGTTTTGGTTTATTGCGTCTTCCACCTCCGTTATTGTAAAGTTGAGTGCCATAACTGGATAGGTGGTGCCAGTTAATGCGCAAGGTGCAGCATAAATATCTGTAAAATGGTCTTCCCACATTTTACCTGGTGTATTACAGTTAATAGGGGTAATGTTAGATCCTATGGACCTCAAAGATTTGACCTCGCCCCAAAACCCGGCGACATCTTTAAGAGCGGCTGTCCGGGCTAGGGATTCCCACTGTTCTTATAATAATTCTTCAGCCCGAGTTTTGGTGGCACGCTTGTAGTGTGCCCTTAGTTGTCTTATTAGGGGCTGGTCTCGTGGGTCAGCTGAGAGAGCCTCACATAGTTCCCGGTTTGCTTTGGAGCAAGAGCCGTCGAACCACCTGGGATATTTTTTCAGGAGTGGGACTGGTTTGGAGATCTCCTTTTTAAAAGCCGCACATAGCCGTTCAAAAGCCACAATAATATCAGGGCCTTGGTGTTTGTTGGATAAACAGGTAACAATCAATTGGGGGTGTTTGTTAATAATGCGTGCTAAAAGCCCCTTGTTGTCTATCCCCTTCCAGATTACTCAGTTTATCAGTTGATGCCGTCAGGTTAGTTGCCCCTATTTCCTGTCGCTTATTCAATCTTTTAATAGAATTAAAAACAGTCAAAATTGGATTGTGGTCACTATATACGGTGCTGGGGATGTCAGCGTTACTAAACAGTCCACAAGTCGGGAAGAAATGAAGACATAGTCAATTGTTGAAGAACAACCGCGACCGATGTATGTAGCCAGAGGGCCTTCGCCCGTGATGCAGCTGGCAATCTCCATAACATTGACCAAGTCACGGGAGACTATGTGATTAAGTAGTTCCTCCCCTCTTTTACAAGGTAACACCCGACTAAGAGGGGCAGCAGAGTTAATGCTGCCCTTGTGGATGTGGGCATTAAAGTCACCTCCCAGGATAATCCCATCAAATTTACCGTAGGTATGTCCATACTCAATTTTATCGATAAAATCAAATAACCTTATAAAATTGTTATTGGGTTGGGAGGAAAAGTCATTATTATAAAAATTATTAAACATAACTTTATCCTACTGGAATAGATTAAAGCCTGAAAATTCTCATAATTGGTCGCCAGAGTTTTGATTTTTCCACCTGACATGATCTTTACCCCTAATGATAGACCGCCACTAAGTCGACCCACCGCCGGACATGGTACAATATTGTTATGACAAGTGTAGCCTTTAAGAAGCAAACAACTAGTGCACCATGTTTCCTGGAACATTAAGATATCAAAGTTATTGATCCATTCAACCCATTCAATGGATTCCATTTTTGCTTTGAGACCGGCAATGTTCCAACTCAGTACGGTTAACCTATCGGTAGATGTAATACCTGGGGTAATAAGATGAGTTGTGTTTAATTTCCCTGGCAATATAACCTCCGTACAAGACTTGGGGACAGAGATGGTGGTACTTGGTTTATTGTTACACTGGGAAGCCTTGTTATTAATCATGGACCTTTCTGTGTCATCTGGGAGGTCCATTGGTGGTCAGCTCTGGCTCTCCAGATCAGATAGGGCACTAAATCTGTTAAATAATGGATAAATTGGTGTAACCGGGTTAAATGGTCTCTGTGGGGGTCTATACAAGTAACCCAGAGGTAGAGAGGTCACAGCGGTTAAAGGACTAAAGTTGGTGTATTGCTATTTAATAGGTATTTTACAGTTGAGGGATGCCTAAAATTTATGACAATACAGTCCCCATTGATGTTTTTGGGCGAGGGGCCAGCCCAGTCTACCCGTCGTACTGTCAAGGCCATTTGTATCTTGTTTTGTCACTGTACCTTGAACAAGAGGTCAGTTTTATAACTCTTAGAGTTCACTTCTTTGTCCTGAGCTCAAAAGGAAGAGCTGGTTCAGTCATTCAGGGCTCTCCCTAGCTCTCAGACAGCAGGTTCAGTTCTCTTCTGTTCTTTCACAGACCCAGGAAGTATTCTGAGGGGAATACTGTGGATGCCACGTTTATGCGTGGCACAAGCCCATAGGTGGGTGGGGAGCTCCTGGCTCCTCCCTAAACATTTCGATACATGTTCCCAGGGCCTTACCCTACCCTATTGTGTAGCATTTCCATTGTGTCCTACTACAAATAATCCCACAGTGCCCCGATCTGCTAAATTCAGAAGGTAAAGCCCTTTTCCCCCTGTACAGCGGCTGTTTGCCTGTGGGGGATATCTCTTAGAAAATCTGCATGACAGTCATAGCTTCAAGACACAGGGACGCCATTGTCCTGAATAGATGAGGTAATGTATCCCTAAAGACAAGATTCAAAACAGCATTTCAAAATACAGTCAATAATGAAAACAGACTCAAACGGTGAGTCTGAGATCAGTAATTTAGAAAACCAGTTTATTAAAGCATTAAAATGCAATACAGGAAGAATAAAAATGCAAATACAGCAGTAGTATCACTGCAGCAGTCAAAGGATATAGAAATCAATTGCCATAAAGGCTCTCGGAGTTTAAGTAAAAACAGCATTAAACAAAATATAAAAAACAGAATTTGTCACAAAAGTGCAGCAAATCAATTGTGAATTGGCAGCCATCCTTAGTAGAAAAAGAAAAGTCTTTGGCACAGCCACAAAGTCAAGTGTTTATTATGCCAATTTCACCATACATAATGATAGAAACTCGAATGTCAGCATTGTGCGAGCATAAATATTGCTGTTTTAACAAGTCTCATTTCAGTATTATAAAGCATCATATATTCCAATTCTAACGTCATTCCGCTAAAGGAATTTTGATTTACTCCCTTCTGAGCTAATGTCATCTGGAGGTTTTAGAATTAACTAGTGACATAAACAATAAAAGATCTGTCAATGCAGCTTGCTAGCAGAAAGAACCTTGACAAGTATTTAAAGCAGTGCTTCCCAAACTTTTTAGAACCATGACCCGCTTTTTAACATGACAAATTTTCGCGACCCACCTAGCTTTAATGTAGAGGAGGTGGGCAATTCTTTTTTATATAACTAAAGCATTGTGTGGTAGTGTGCTGCCAATTACAGACAGTACATTTTCAATTGAAATGAGCACAAATTATCACAGACATAGTTTTACTGATAAAACTATATTGCACACAAATGATGTTGGGAAATCGGGTTTCAATGACTATTTACATGTTGTGCCTGCCAACGAAAATTGTCTAGCTTTGGTTTGATCCTATTAAAATCTTTGTTTCCATCACACTTCAGAATTACAAAAAATGGGCTTCATTTTTGCTTTCTGAACTGCTAATTGTGTACAGTTATATCCTCCCGGTTGATTAGTGTGCTATACAAATTGACATACTATGACAGTTCATTTACAGGCATTTACATTCTGTTGCGTGTTACAAAAAATTACATTGTACAGCCATTTCCTTTCACACTCTCTGTACCCCAGGAAGATTGTCACATAATTCACTTTATTTTTTCACTGCAAAGTGAGAGGAATTTGTAAATACCAATTCCCATGTTTAAAAACACATAAGCTGCTGTTTTTAAGAAGGCATAACCTGACGTTTGACCTCTGTCATTGAAGTGCACCAAATGTGACAATATACAAGATAAAGACATCTTTATTTAGTGCTTGGACTTTCATGACCCACCAAAAATTGGCAATGGGTGGTGACACACATTTTGAGAAACACTGAGCTAAAGGTTTCCTCCAGAGTCTTGAGAACAACATATCATACAAAATAAACAATGCACATTTTGACGTGTGCGGTTTCAGTCAGAAAATATAAATACTTGATGAATATTATGAAACTGCAGCCATTTGTCTGGAAAATGGAGTTGAGACCTAGTTAGCATTGGGCCATAAAGCAGTTCTAAATATCCCAATTTTTTCATTTCAAATGACTCATTATTAAGCACATATTCTTCTGATCAAAGAAAACTCCATCAAATCCCTCCGATGAGTATAAACACCAGAATCCCACAATTACATTTCATAATACAGTACACATTATATTCTGTCTTTTGCAACTCGATTAAGCAACCATCTTGATATAGCGATGGACTTATGCTTTTGAGTCTTTTAATTCGACAATCTCTCCTTCTGGCATCTTCTTGACCAAGAATTTGTTTTCAATTTAGAAAAGAAAAGGTTATACAATTCAGTTGCAGGAATTTCCTCCAAGAAAGAGCTGGAATTCCAAAAATAAGATGTCAAAAATACAGCATTATTATGTATGCATATTCTCCTTATAACTAACTACAGTTCTATCTCTAGGTTTTAATTTCATGCGTACAATAGCATTGTGTGTAGTAATTAATTCAACTTGTATTGGTGGGGCATTTCCAACTGGAGAAATAAGACACAGCAATAGGCCAACAAAAAAAATTATCATTATCAATGAAAATACTCTAAAAACCATACAACAATTTTGCCTATAAGAACTTTAAGAAGGGTACAAAAACAAAATAGGGTGCAAAAAAGCAAACCTCTCCTTCAAGTGTTACTATTAAGATCATTAAGTCAGTCTATAAGATTCCAGATAACCCGACTCTATTTTATTGGATGCCTAATGTACAAAAACAAAACAAAATATAGGTTGTGAGAAACTGGGTTGTTGGTTGAGGGTAGTTTGAGCCTTCTCAAGCAACAGGCACAATCCTGGTCAGGGTGAACCACCGAAGTGACTCAATTAACCTGTTTTTAACCTCATGTTGCTTGGCACAAAAGCAATCAGGTAATGTTTTAAGTATTAATGTAGCACTGAAAAATTAAAGTGAAAAAACCACACAAGAAAAAACCCACACTAACTTGGAAAAATATAAGAGACTACATTATTTGACAGCAAAATGACAAAAGTTCGATTAGTAGAACTGGAGTTAGGAATTTTAAAAAGTTTTAGTGCCATCTAGCACCTAAAGGATCAAAACACCAACCACGAACATCTAGAGGCACGAGACCGGGGCAACGTCTAATGTTATGTCTGACTGACCTGTAGCCGGTTCGGATACAAGCAGTGGATTGGGCCCAGTCTCGGCCTACCTTCTGACTTAAATAAATTCCAGATGGTATAGTTCGGTTCGGCAAGGCAGCCGGCGATGTCCAAGAAGTCGTCATCATCAGGGAGCCATTGGATGAAGTCAAGATGGAGATTTCTTTGCTCTGGATCGTTTCTCTTTTGAAAGTCAAAGATCTCCAGTGGTACAAAGCCACAAGCTGTAGCTGATGAGGGCTCTGGGAGGCAGGTAACCCTTCTAGATAGGAGGCGATGCAAACGATTTGCTGCTGTGGAGAACGTAGTGCTAGCTACCTTGAAGTCACATTGCCTGGGCAATGCTCGATTGGAGCAAAGTCCTTGTCCAAGCAATTCACCTTGGGTGGATTGAGCAGGTAGGCCCCGGCTTCCTCTCAGGTCTCAGAGCACTTTTTGTCAGAAAATGTTCAGTCCCACGTTTTGGATTTTGGATGGTTGGGGACCTTTAGCACCACTTCCAATAGTCCAGGACCCTGGGGTTGTGGGGCATGGGGGCACAGCTTGGAGGGTCAGGACTCACTTTAGGCTGGATCAAGGTGCAGTTTGAAAGTTGTTGGAGCTTTTTGTGTCCCTGTAGCTCTGAACAGGAGTCACCCTGGTGGTGTCACACTGGTTGTCCTGGGCTCAGGCAGAACAGCATGTCTTAAGCAGTAGGGTAGTACTCTGAGGGCACAGGGCAGGTCTCAGGCCGCAGGGCAAACCTCAGAGTCCTTCACACCTCCGGGAATGAACCGTAGAGTCGGTCTAAAGGTCCAATTTTTATATCTGGTGCCAGCTTTGAAGTGGAAGTAACTTCTGGAGTTTTCTACCCACAGATGGTTCTGGAATTTCCTTTCACCCTGCCCTGGTCCTCGGATGTCTGTGATGACAAAAGGCTAGTGTGAAGTCCTTCGTGATTGCGCTGAGGCAGCTCAATTGAAATGTAGGTGCAGCTATTTTGGGCCTACCCTAGGAGTGACATATGTATTAAAAAGGAAGTTTTAGGCATGCTAAAAGGTTTATTTTGCCAATTCGAATTGAGAGTTTAAAAGTACTCCCAGGGTGCAAAGGCAGGACTTCAATATGTTTTATATTAAGCATGGGCGGAAAATCCGTTTCGCTCGCGGATTTTGCGGATTTTCGGTAAATTCGCAATCCGCGAGATTCGCGAATCTCCCGCAAAATCCGCAAATCCGCGAGCAGCGGATTTTGCTCGCACTGTTCGCGTGAGTTCGCGGCTTCCCAGTACAACTTCGCGCCCCGCGAATAAGCGCTAAATTGCAGAAATACGATCTTAGCAAAACTGAAACTACTTACCAGGTTCAAAAGTTCAGGCTCATCATTAGTAGCCATTTCCTGTAGTGCTTCCTGAGGGGCCCCTCTAGAGTTCAGTTGCCTACTTGCAACTATTATGTGACCCTGCTCTGAACCTCAGAATAGTTACACATATGCCACAAAGGTCCTGAATTACAGCTAAGGGAGACAAGCAGGAGCCAGGCTGGAAGTTCAAATCCATTAATCAGCCCCTAATTCATTATTGTCAGTTGGGGCAGGGCAGGTGTTGTAACTAATTTTGCAACAATGAAAGCACTTAGCAAGTGCAAAAGATCACTAATCAGGAAGCACTAAGGAAGCAGGTGCCAGCTAAAAAAATATTCTGTGACACATTAATCAGCCCCAAATTAATTCAGGTCACTTGAGGCAGGGAAGGTGTGCTTTGCTTTGCCACAATAATGTACACTGACTGGACAACCAGAGGGTGCTGTGATGAAACAGAGGGTGGCATGGGTGGGCCAGAGGGTGGCATGAGTAGTCAGAGAGTGGCAGTGGTGACAGAGAGTGGCAGTGATGAAGAAGAGTGTCCCAAACAGGCTGGACACGTAGAAACAACAAGTTCGCAAAACTTGCGACGCGACAGGTAAGTTCGCGTTTGCGAAATTGTACAAAACCCTCGCGAACTGGCAGAAACCCGCGCGAACACAAAAAAAAAAATCCGCAAATTCGCGAGAATTCGCGGATTTTGCGAATTGCGAGTTCGCAAATCCGCAAAATTCGCGAACGCGAGATTCGCAAAATTCGCCCATGCTTATTTTATATGGATACTTATGTAGCTGTCATAATAAGTGCTGCAGGCCCTCTAGTAGCATTTCATTCATTATTCATTTGATACTTTATTCGGTTTTAGTGAATACGAAACCATAAACATGCGCATGAAAACAATACATACACACAACATATAAAAAGCCTCAACACAGTAGACATTCATAATTATAAATGACAATGCACAGAGTTATAAAATTTATTCCCATCCCTTCTTTGTTGGTTTTGCTCTCAGATCATTATGTTCGTAGAATCTTGATTGTAGGTAATACAGTCATAAAAAAATATATATTATTATAAAAAACGCTGCTTAATATGTAACCACACAATCAATAACTTCTTTGTTGTACATAGACTTAAAAAAATGTAGGGCATTATTACAGTTTAAAAATACATCTTTTCTTAGTAGAGGTGATAAAATTTGTCCTTGAAGCACTGTAAAAGGTGCAAAAGATTGGATGTGTAGTGGGTATTGTTTTGCTGTGCCTGTGCATGGGCAGCCCTCAAGCACTGGAAACCAATCATTTACTTTTGGAAAGGGAACTAAACAAAAAACAAATCATATTTAAATTTAAACAACAAAAATGTTTCGTGGTTACTTCGGCAACATTTGAGATTCAAAGAAATATGCAGGGTGGGGAGGGGGGAAAACATCATATATGTGCTTACAGATGGCATGTCTATAACTTCTTGCCCACTTGACTTTACTGAGAGCTTCAATGCATAGCTCCCGAACGGACTAATTTTAGATGGAATGCCGGCTTCTCTGGAATCAAATAATTCAGGCCTCATGATTTTAGTCGTCCTATGTTTTATATTGGAGATCCAAGGTATCTCTAAGGCTCAGTATAAGCCTTGACAGCCTGAAAGGAGGCCTCTTGTAAAATGCAATTCCTCAGTCCTCCAGACCCTATGCCATAAAACAAGAAGTCAGGCCTGCAGAATATCACCCAAAAAAGAAAGGACCACTTCTTTGTGACACAACAAAGATGTGGCAGATGGTGGGGGAAGCAAGAAGCGCCTTAGGAATTTATTTTCTATAGATTGCAGACCGTTGTGGTTTGCCATCCCTCAAACCCCGGCACCATAAGAAGCCATTGAGATACACTTCGCCTGATATATGGACAGTAAGTGTTTTATAGGATGCAAGTCTAACTTTGTTGAAAAAGCAAAGAGTGCGCCTATTTCCCTTTCCATCTGAGCATTCTTAATGTCAATTTGATGCTCCCACAAACCCCTACAACTGAAATTAAACCCTAGATATACATAGTTGGTCATGCTATTGATAGGTTTTCTCTTTAAATAGAAGGTTAATTGTGGTATACTACTACACCCACACATCACCATCACAAACGTCTTTGCGGTATTAACCCTGAGGCCCAGATCATCCTTGATTTGTGTATAGGCATCCAGTAGAAGCTGTAGGGATTTCAGTGTTTGGCCCAACAGTAGCGCATCTAGTTAAGGCAAGTCCCTACACAGCTCAACTAATGCCCCCTTTAGATGGTTAATATAGAAGTTAAAGGTGGACAGCACAAGGCCATAGCCCTGCTGTACTTACCTCCCCACCACAAATGGGTCACTACATTTACCTGCGTGGCCATACTTCACATGTACCGTGGCATCGCTATATATTTCTCTTATAAACTGAATTATGGACCTGTCCATGCCCTGGACAGTTTCATAAATCCCATGTACAGACACCCTCCCTTGCCCACAGTGTACATTCCCATAAGAAGGGACACGTTCAGGCATTAATCTTAAATTCCAGGGCTTTTCCTAAAGCCATATTTGATGTCACTAAAGACATTGAGCTCCCCAGCCCATGGTTCAAGATGGGCCAGCAGAACTTGACAGAGAACTTTTGCCAGAGAACCAATAAGCGATATCGACCTGTAACAACTAGGGTTGTTACGTCATCCTTTCTTAAATATTGGGATAATATTGGAGTATGACCAGGTCTCTATCCTGCCTACCACCTCAGTGGCTTTCAAAACGTAGGTAAGCACTAGACCCCACAACTCAATATTATCTGTAAATATGTCCAAGGGAACTCCATCGGTCCCGGGGGACTCAAGTTGATTGCATTTTCCACTTCTCCCACAGAAAATGACAGGGGGGGGGGGGGAGGTGTTTCTGATCCAGACTTTGACTTCTCGGATGCCGTACCTCGCCCCTGCCTATTCCATGGGTATGTGAGGTGCAGTCATATATTTGAGAGAAAAAGGCGATCCATTAATTTGACGATATATTAGCTTCCAAGTCAAGGGTATCACTGGATCTAAAAAGGGCTGGTTGATGGTAGCTCAAAACAATCTAGAGTCCTTCACATTTGCTTTTTCTAGGTCCTCCCATTTCTTGGATCTCAACTCCATTTTTCTGTCAGAGATAACCTTTTTATAGGCCTACCGTCTTTCTGTCACTCTAGAAATACATTTGGGGCCTGAATGAGTTCCCTATGTACAGCAGAACAGGACTGACTGAATCTTCCTGGGTTAACTTTCGACCCCTTAGGAGTCGACTTAGTCAGTCCTTCTCTGACAGTATCAGAGAATGTACAAAATCCAGGTTCATAGAATCAGTAGGGGTGTCCTCATCTAAACTGGTGTTACATTAATTTAAATGTTCCTTTATTAGCCCAGATAGTATTAAGTGGAATAAAATTAACCCCCCACAATTTCTGAGACCCTTCCTTGGTATATGTTCTCCCATCTGGGCCAACGTAGGGCTATACTCTGGTTTAGGTGGTCACTCTGGTGGGTAAGGTGAGTTATAAAATAGATAACCTTATTGCTCAGATTATTAGAAGCAAAAATGTCATCTACGAGAGTGCCCTGGCCCCCTGCCCACAAAGGTGTTTTAAAAAGGTACACTAACGGCGCTAAGCGTATAAGCAACATTTAAATTAAATTTGAACTAGCAGGTAATTCAAGGCCCTACCCTACTGGGTGTGCAGAAAGTGGGTCATAGCTTTGTCACCTGCATCCCGTATAGCACAGGCTTCTCTCAACTCCAGTGGGCACAGATGGATATTAAAATCACACCTCCCCCCACACACACACACACACAAAGTATAAAACATTACGGGGGCGTGGCCACGGAGGCGACTAAGATGGCCGCCTTCATTTGGAGCTCCGCCGTCCGGGCAGCCTGACCACGACATCCTGAGGGCCTGAGCCTGCCATAACCCCGCTCTCCACCTCCATCCTGCAGCTGCGGCGATTTGCCGCCGTTTGATATCCGACTTGGGCTCGGGGTGCCCTGGGGGGGATATACCGGAGGAGGAGCGGAACGCCACCCCATCGGCGACTGCTCTCCCTGTGCCCGGATCGCGGGTAAGTTCTGCGCCGGGGGCGCTTCGCCTGCAGTCCGGGGGCCGCTTGTGGTGCCGGGGGCTTAAGCTCGCTCCTCGGGTGCCGACCTGGGGATTTGCCCGCGCTGGCTCCGAGGCTCCGGGCCGCACGACAGCCTTAGGGCCTGGTTCGTGGGCCGGAGCCGGGGGCTCGAGTAGCGGTTGCCCCGGCCGGAGCTCGGGAGGGGGCCGGGCCCGGGTGCTGGGAGGGGGCGCCTGGACAGGGGCGGGTGCCCTAAGGTCCGGAGCTACTGCGAGGCTGGGCGGCCCGCCTCCCCCCCCCCCTAGTGGTTCCCCCAGTGCCCCTCTACAGCGTGGAGCGGAGCTGAGGCTGAACAATCGGAGGAGCAACTGCCCTGATCCGCCATCTTCCCTGGGAGTCCCGCCAGAAGCGCCGTGGGTGCTCGGACACCTGGAGACTACACACTTGCCTAGCCATCGGCGGAGTGAGAGGAAAGCCCTGACTCGGTTGCCTGGCCAGTAGCGATGGGTTGGTAAACTCATTCCCTGGATGCTGGCTGCCCTGGTGACCACTGGGATCGGGTTTTGGTGACCACCACTTGTTGCCTGAGGCGGCCTACACGCTGCGAGAACCCTATCCGTCAGGGGCATTGCAGGACCACTGCTACATCGCATTGCTCGCCTAGTACACCCACTCAAAGCCTCAGACCTTGCCCTTCACGTGGCTTGTTAACTGTCACATGCCGCAGACGGATCACCGGCCAACATGGGGAAAAGAGAGCTCAATCAGCGTAAGCTTAGTTTTGATAAGGCCTCCCTGCTGACCACTGCCACAGGTTCCACGTCGGAAGCGATGCCTCCTGCTCAGCAGGACAATACCACTACTTTGGTCACGACAATGATAACTGAAATGAGAGCTGGGTTCAAGGCACTGGACAATCGCTTTGACACGCTGGAACAAAAACTTGCCGACATGGGATCTAAAGTGCAGGCCCACGATCGCCGTCTGGACGTTGCCGAATCCCGCATCTCGGATGTTGAAGACGTGGGCTCTAAAACATTAAAACGTCTTGAAAGAGTTGAAAAGGTCTTGAAGGAGGTGGCCATAAAAAATGAGGACTTGGAGGCGCGCGGACAGCGCAAAAACGTTCGCATTTTGGGTGTGGCGGAATCGACCCAAACCGGCCGGATGGACGTCTTTGTGGAAAAGCTTCTCATTGACCTGTTCGGAAGGGACCTGTTTACCGCAGGATTTGTGGTGGAAAGGGCCCACCGATCCCTGGGTCCACGACCAAAGCCGGGTCTTCCGCCACGCCCTATCATCGCCAGGATCATGAACTTCAGGGGCCGGAACGCAGCCCTGCGTGCCGCCCAGGAGAAGGGGGAAATACGATGGCAGGGCGACTCACTGTCCTTCTACCCAGACTACACCATCATGGTCCAAGAGGCACGTAGGAAATACACTGGGGTAAAAGCTACTCTTCGAAACCTAGGCCTTAAATACGGCATGCTTTAGTCTGCACGCCTTAGAGTGGAGGTGTCCGGCAGGGCTCGCGTCTTTGACTCTCCATCGGAAGTACAGGAATTTTGTCAAACCTATAAATCCAGAGGTTCCCAGAATGCGGGCAACTCCAGGGCACCGTCACCGGCTCAGGGAGACTCCCAATAAAGTGTGGATCTATTCACAGACGCTGGACATGGATGACAATTGTACCCTTGCGCCTGTTGCTACTCTCATATTTTGGTCAATTGGTGATACGACCGGAGACTCCCTGGATTGATTGCTATGCAAAAGTGGTTTGATAGCCCGGATGTCGAGGCGTCGCTACCCCCTATGGCGATCGCCGTTCTACTTGGGGAATTTCTTGTTTTCTTTATTGCGGAGGTTTCAGTTTCAATTGCGCTTTTACTGCTCATAATGTTCCATTTTACCTCCGCGCTGGGTGGGATGTTCCTCTTTGGGGGTTACAAGAGGTTGGGTGGGGGGTGGGAGTGGGGGTTTGTTTGGTTCTGTTATTTTAGAAGGTGTCCTGAAGTTTTCGCAATTACAGTTTTGGTGCTGAACTGCTCATGCTATAGGTCATTCAGCCTTACCTTGTTCTCATGGCCAGATTAGGGTTGCAATCGGGCCCCTCAGAATTGTCATTGATGACCTGGAATGTTAGGGTACTGAACAACGACAGAAAGTGTCAACAGGTGTTCAATTACATAGCTAGGCACAGGATAGACATTGTCTTCCTGCAGGAAACTCATTTGACCGCTGAAGCCGCCACTAAGGTGGCCAGAAGTTGGGGTACCCATCGCTTCTTTGCCCACTACAACAGGTACTCCAGGGGGGTGGCAATTTGCATCCACAAGTGACTACCCTTTAAACTAATTCACACTGTCATTGACAAAGAAGGCAGATATGCTATCATTGCGAGAACCCTCATGGGACACAGGGTCACACTCGTTGGGGTATATGGCCCTAACACGGACACTCCCACTTTCTTCAATGATATCCAGATACAATTATTGAACTCGGATCCTGGCCTATTACTAAATGGCGGCGACTTTAATCTGCTGCTTGACTCGTCAAGGGACAGCACGGCAGCTACCCCGGACACCAGGCCCTACTCACGCCCAGTCCTGCGAGACATCTGTACACACTTCTCCCTCGTAGACATCGAAGCGTTGTTGCACACTGCCTCACCGGCTTATTCCCACTACTCCGGGTTCCAGGACACATGGACAAGAATTGACTATTGGCTGATATCCCCAGAGGTGGTTGGGTGGGTGGTGGACCTCCTTACACTGCCGCACACACTATCAGATCATTCCCCCATAGTGCTGAGATTGCGGGTCCCCAGGGAGGGTGGTTATGAAAGACGGTGGCGCTTCCCTGGGAAGGCTTTATTGGACCCAGTTTTCACGGAAGAAATCAGAGGCCATTGTAGAATATTCGGACTTAAACACGGGCACGGTGGACACCTGGGCTGTCCTCTGGGAAGGATTCAAGGCAACCATCAGGGGAGCGTGCAATGCTAAACATACTGGAATGCTGCGCGATGTACGGGCTGCCCTCTCTCGTATAGAGCACGACATAGCGGCGCTAGACACGGAACAGCTTCAACACCACTTCTAATGTAAAGACGTTCCTGCAGTGGCCTTCTAATTCAATTACACAATTATGTTTATAAATAAAGGATCAGTTAATGCCTGAAAGTTTCTGGCGGAGGAGGCTTCGTGCGGTGCGGATATACGGCCCAAATTGCGGTCTTTACGAGGGGGCTGACTGTGGAGCAATTTCAACATATATAAAGGACTCCTCTCGTACATTGAAACTATGGTGTAAAACATGCCAGCTGACCGTCGAAGCCCTAAGCCTCCCCCTGACCACAACCTTCTGTGAATAAGCTGCGAATCTGTGCTCTTCACAAATATTTAACAAGTTTCTCAAACGTAAAAAAAAGTTACTTACTGGCGGCATAGGACGTCCTGTCCCCTTATATGCACTGAAGACGTTTCTGGTGATTCTATTGCTGTGTGATGCGACTGATCCCTTGGTATCTGCACAGTCATGATGAAAAAGGTCCTGATGAAGGCGGCTTAAAGCTGCCGAAACGCGCGTAGACCTGCTGCGGGAGCCTTAAGTCACATCTTGGCCCATTTTTTAGCATTGTCATCTTGCTAAATATTAATTCAGTTCCTTTCACCATCCTAGTTTGTAGTTTGAGTGTGGTATGATTGTTAGCACGTGAGTGTGTTGAGAGATATGGGTGTTACCAAGGGGTATTACTAAATAATTCTGTATGTTGTATGTTTTATATTTTTTTGTTGCAGATATTTATGACTCAACTGTACCTGTCTTGAAATTTTTGATATGAATTGAAAAATGTTTGTCTTGTGATTTCTGATTGATAACAGAACTTATATGAACTAAAAGATAAAAAGAGAAAAAATAAATTTGTATATGTTTTGAATAATTTCAGTAGTTTATCTATTTTTTGTCACCTGGTTTGGATATTTATAAACATAATTGTGTAATTGAATTAGAAGGCCACTGCAGGAACGTCTTTACATTAGAATTGTTGCTTGTTCCCCTCTGTTCCTGGGCCACAACTTACCTGTCTGAGGGGGTCCCTTCTTACATGCTACAGCTTCAACACCACACAGAGGAGAGGGAGCGCAGGCGGTTACAGCTGATGGTGGAGTTTAGAGAGGAGGCGGAACGAGAGGTCCCATTCCTGGCTAGGTCATACACGGCTAGTCAACATGGGGAGGGCGAAAGACCTGGCAAGGTCATACACGGCTAGTCAACATAGGGAGGGCGAAAGACCTGGCAGGTTATTAGCACACCTGCTCCGTCCACCACACACCTCTTCATATATCACGGAGCTTAGAGGACCGACGGGAGACATATTACACACCACGCCTGAGATATGTGACACCTTTCTGTCTTACTACACTAATTTATACACCTCTACATTGACTGACGATGCTACTGACCGCGGGGACTACCTGAATGAGATTGCAATGGTATATTTAGATAAATGGATGATTGACTTTTTGGCTGATCCCATAACACCGGATAGCGTAGAGGAAGCCATTGACTCCATGAATGGTTCTTCGGCCGCTGGGCTGGATGGATTTTCGGCCGATTTCTACAAGGCCTACAAAGATCTGCTGGTAGAAATGTACGCCGAGGCCCTTGAATCGGGTTGTCTGCCCCCCACTCTAAGAGAGGCGGTCATTCTGCTGTTACCTAAGCCGGGCAAAGACACTACACTCTGTGAATATTATCGCCCTCTATCCTTACTGAACCTCGATTACAAGATCTTAGCGAAAGTTCTTGCCATCCGCCTCTCGCTCCTGATGGAATCCATAGTCTCTCCTGTCCAATCGGGCTTTATCCCACACCGCTCCACCTCCCTTAACCTCTGCACCCTTTTCTTCGTCCTACACCGGGTTGACCCTGATACTCCGGCGGCAGCGATACTGTTGGATGCCGAAAAGGCGTATGACTCTTTAGAGTGGCCTTTTCTCATGTCTGTGATGCACCGTATGGGAATTCCAGAATGCTTGGTAAACACAGTGGAATTACTGTATACTCTTCCCGTCGCCCGACTGCGCCTAAATGGTACAATCACTGCCCAGTTCAGACTGGCACGAGGTACGCGACAGGGCTGCCCCCTGTCCCCACTGTTATACATTCTGGCAATGGACCCATTGGTCCGTCATTTCCAGGAAAGGCATTTACACCGAGGCCTCCAATTTCGCACTGGCCCACTTTTGATTTCGCTATATGCGGATGATACCATCCTCTATGTCAGGCAACCCCAGACCAACCTAGAGCCACTGCTCTTGGAAATCACCCGGTTTGGCAATTACTCTGGCCTCCGTATTAACTGGCATAAGTCGGTCATATTCCCACTCACGCCGAGTACGCTCGAATGGCCCAACTCTTCCCCCCTAGCGTGGAGCCGGGATTCGGTGAAATGCTTAGGCATCCATATACATTTGGAGACTGAATCCATTATCAGATTAAATTACGGAACTGCACTGACGGCCCTTGAGGGGCAGGTTGAAAGATGGAGTAGACTCCCTTTGTCCATGGCCGGCCGTGTCGCTATCATCAAAATGATTGTACTGCCGAGGTTTTTATACCTGCTCAATAACATACCTATACCCCTCACCAAAGTATTCTTCACGCAGCTCCGCTCTTTACTCCTGAAACTGGTGTGGGGCAGCAAGAACCCGCGTGTGGCTTGGCGTGTGCTGACACTCCCATATGAGCGGGGTGGACTAGGCGTCCCAGATTTTTATCTTTCTTTTTTGGTGGCGCAATGCTCCTACGCATACCCATGGTTTCACCCCGATGCCAGGATTCCGTACCTGAAACCGGAGGCCGATTTGGTGTTGCAGGGATCATTGTCCACCACCCTCCCATTGGGCTTTCCAAGAGACCCGAGAGACAACCAAACTGTTTCATCTACGTGCTGGGCGTGGAGAAGACTGGGCCGCCTTGTCGGCCTTACACAGCTACATTCCCGGGCCCTTCCGTTGCCCAACGCCACTTGGCTCCCGATCACTGGGGAAATGGTGGTGCGACAAACGTTGGCCAAGTTCCACATTGCTTTCATCGGGGACTTGTTCCCGGACGGACTTGCATTCTCGATTACAGAAGATCACCGCTCTACGGAGAGGACGTTCATGGACTCATTTGTTCTGACCAGGTTGCGCTCCTTGCTGCGCGCTTCATTCTCTTCGTACCCCCTCCCTCCCGAGGAGGAGCGCCTCTCACTTTCATCATACAACACCCGTCGGGCGCACATTTGGTCTCTAAGTTGTATCAGATGTGCTGAAACCTCCTCCCTTCTCGAGATCAGGTAGTACGTACTGCTTGGGAGACGGCTTTAGGATACACCATCTCCGATGATCAATGGCAGTGGTGCTGTAGAGCGACAAAAGACGTCTCTATCAATAGCAAACACAAACTTTTACACTAAGTTTTTACGTAGGTTGTACTTCACACCAGCGCGACTCCACAGGATAGACCCATCAAGATCCCATACCTGTCCCAAATGCGGTGGACCATTTGCGATTTCGCACACCTTTCATGGACCTGCCCTGAATTGCATGAATACTGGTCCTGAGTACACAACACACTCAGTGACATGCTGTACTTAACTCTGGCCCCAATCTCGGAGATCGCTCTCCTGGGATACGTGGCTGAATTTCCAAAGACAGTACGCAGACTGGCGGCACTGTGTTTTCTGCTAGCCAAGCGTGAAGTTGCACTGAGATGGTGTGACCGACGACCCCCGCTACATAGCTCCTGGCTCCGTAGCATGGCACACTGCAATATTAATAGTACTGAATACTCTGCCATGGTCCCCGCCACATCCAGACCGGTCGACATTTGGGGCCCATACCGTGCATATATAGCAACCACCATTGAGAGAAGCCAATCCACCCCTACACATGTGGTGCTCCCCGAGGGTGTTGGTTGAGAGGTGTGGGAATACCCTGATCTTGGTCGTTTAGTTTAATGCATACTTTGGGAGATGTCCCTACCCCCCCTGTCCATGCTCCTCACTGAACTGGGGAATTGAATACTGTACAGGTACTGATGAGAACGATGAGTGGTAATGTTGCCTTAAGGGATTGCTGTAGACATGTTGTCCCACTGTGGGCCTTTATCCCTATCTTGACCGTGAAATTTGAGTATGTTCGAACAATTGTACGCTTTGTATTTGTAACTGGAGTGACACCCTACGAATCACCAGTGTATATTGAATATGTATACTTCTCTTTATTTTTGTATTTCTTTTGGAAAATAATAAATAAATAAAAGTATAAAACATCACGAATTTTGGGTGAAAGGAATCAAGATCTTTCTCCAATTTAACTATGATCTCAAATTTATTAGGGCTGACATTTTTTACAGTAGAAATTCACCAACACCAGTCTAGAGCCATCCTTAATTTCTAGACCGATTGACAAATAATAGTGCGGCCCAGTTATGTACCTAAAGATGGTGATATCCATAGTCAGTAAAATATGTGTTGAGAGGTCCCACTTATTATGCCCCGAACATGATGGAACAGCAGATTATTGATAAGCTGTATAGCCCTCTAGGAAGATGGGATTCTCAACTCAAGTTTCTTGGAGTTGAATGATAGCGAACTGCTTGACAAAATCCAGCCACTTCGGGTCAATAATTTTATCTGAAACCCCTGCTGTATTCTAAAACAAAAATGTGATGTCACCATTTAGTTTGACCTTCCTTCCCTCACTAACAATCATATCAATGGGTAATTGATGGACTAAGTTTCTCAGGACCCACACAGCACCGAAAGCCCTCTTTAACCCCTCCCCTGCTGGTGACGGAACCACTCAGTCATCAGCCGCGGTCGCGCTGTGCTGATGACGGAGCGGTTCCGTCACGGCCCGCTCGGAACGCCTGCGCGGATTCCGCGCCTGCGCTGAACGTTCTATTGAGCGGGCGGGCCGTGACGGAACCGCTCCCTCATGAGCACAGCGCAACCGCTGCTGGTGACGGAGCGGTTCCGTCACCAGCATGCGCCCGCCGCTCTTCCGCCCCGGCCTTTTAGCACTGCGGCGGAATAGCCGCCGCAGTGAAGGGGTTAATATTTGCGTTTACCAATTGTGTTTCTGAGGTATTTTCTACTCCAGACTCCCCAGAGTCAGTTGGTGTAGGCACCATAGGTCAATCTGGGCCTTCCCTAAAGAAGCAAATCAATTTGAAACTTGACAGTTAAATCTTACCTTCTGCTCCGTGTGTACAGGGCCAGCCCTATTTTGGTGGGTGTTCTGGAACACTAGGAGGGGGAAAGGAGGGGGGGGGGGGAGTAACCCAGGGGCAAAAAACTATTCTGGATTCGGATGATTGTATTTGTCTGTCTAACTGTAGCACCATCTGTGTGACCTTTGGTGACCTAAAATTAACAACAACACAACCACCCTCGCGGTTTGCGTCACATTGGCACACCCATCTAACTCGCCTGATCATAATAATTTTTCTTGACAGAGCTCTGATGTCACCGCCTTTTTTTACCCAAACAATACAGGGTTTCATTTTTGAGTGGTTCCCAGGATTCAATGTTCCCTTTAGCCAGAGGAGGAGCATCTGTCAGGACAGCTATGTCGGGAATAGCCTCGGTGGAAGGTGCCAAACATGGTTTGCACAAGCGACACTTCCCACCGCATTTGCATCCTCTGCAGCGGGCGGTTCGCCCCACCAATAATTTGCCAAGGGACCCACACATGTCGATTCACTTCGGTCTTGGCATTGTAACTTGATTACATTGGGGGAGGCCAGACAGAGAAGGAATCTCCGGGGGCTGTGTATGGGGTATTGGACCAGGCCTCCCCCATTTAGTATACTCCACACACTGAAGTTACTATTCAAATGTTTTTTAATGAGCTGTTCTAGGGACTCCGTTTTCTGAACACATGACAAGATGGAATACTCAATAGCTTGCAATTTATCATATAAGAGTACTGATTCGAGACATAATATGTTCCTCTATTGATTTAAATGCATCCAACACAACTTTAAGGGAGATTTGGGTCAATTTTTGCACACCCTGTCTGAAGTAGTTGCAGTCTCTGGGATTCCTGTGAGGGTGTATGAGTTCTCAAGCAGATCACGTTGCCACAATGTTCACCATTTCTTTGAGCTACTAGTGTCGCTTTCTACATTTTGTTGGCTGAGAGGGACATTGTCTCCCTTTCATATGGGCCCAAGTCAGCTGTTAAAGCATTGTCCAGAAAACCAGGGAGCAGACTGTTCTGCACTGACTATGACAGACTCTAAATGGAGTCTGTATGTAGTCACTGGGTGACTGTGCTCAAATGAGCAAGTGCCCTCACCCACCCGAAGGTGGCATGCTTCATCATGGGCGCTGCAATACCCAACAGGCCCCTCGAGAGTGCACCTTGACGGAGATCTTTTAATCGCCAATGGGTGACTGGGGGTTTGACTGTGTTTCCAGTCGGTGGGTAAAAAGATTGGAAAAATGTGAACTAAAATCGACTATAGGCCTATCGATTTAATAATATTCCGAGACAATGTCGAATTGGAAAACAGGGTGAGAGACTATTGAACATAATGGTCATTGTCTCTAAAATGTAAAGGTACACTTTGTAATATAAGATCAAGTTATTGTTTCTAGATCTTGATCTGTGGTCGACATGTTTCACGCCTAAAATTTATCGAGAGAGCAATCATGTTGCATTCCATTTTATATTGGCAAAAATCGCAGCGTCCCCTTCCACCACACACAAATTATTCATAGTTCTTTTCTTCCCTCTTCCTTCTAAAGCAGAGACAGTTTGGGCTGTGTGTGTTCTGTATTTGTTTTCTGCATTTCTTGGTCATTATTCAGTGAGTCGGTGGCAGTGATCGCTAGCTTGGCGTCCGTGGTCTGGCAGACACACGCACTCAGGGCTGCTGGGAGTTGTAGTGTCCTTCCTCACCCCAGTAGGCAGCAGCAACAGTGCCATATAGCCCCATCTTTATGCAGGGCACAAGGTAGATGAGTGGCTCGCCTTCCTGGCTCCCAGAGAGCTGTAAGGTGATAGCGCGTCTTGTAGCATTTAATTTACAGGACCTTGGTATATGGTATACCACTTTACTGGGGACTTATTAGTAAATTGTAAAAAGCCAATCAGGTATTTGCCAATTTTACCATGTATTAGGGCATGAGTACAAGCACTTTAGTACTGGTCGGCATGGAATCAGAAGGCCAACAAAAAAAAAAAAATCAGTAAAACAGGAGGGGGGGGGGGGGGAACAAAGTTTGGGGGAAGACCATTCTAAGGCTGACAGGTCTAACATAGGTCTATTCAATCAATCATTTGTAAAGCGCACTACATACCCGCGAGGGACTCAAGGCACGGGGGGGGTGCGCTACTGATCGAACAGCCAGGTCTTGAGTATCCTCCTGAAGGACAGCAGGTCTTGGGTCTGTCGTAGGCTCAGTGGGAGGGTGTTCCATGTCTTGGCGGCGAGGTGGGAGAAGGTTCTCTCACCGGTGGTTGTTCTTCGGATGCACAGGACGGCGGCGAGTGAGGTCGGCAGAGCGGAGCTGGCGGTTGGGGATGTAGAAGGAGAGCCGTCTGTTGAGGTAGGCTGGGCCAGTCTTGTGGAGTGCCGCGTGGGTGAGGAGCTTGAAGGATATCCTCTTGTTGATGGGAAGCCAGTGCAGGTTTCTCAGGTGGGGGGTGATGTGGCCATGGCGTGGTACATCGAGGATCAGTCGTGCCGAGGTGTTTTGGATGAGTTTTAGTCGTTTGATGAGCTTGGTCGGGGCTCCCGCGTAGAGGGCATTTCCGTAGTCGAGTCTGCTGCTGACGAGGGCCTGGGTGACTGTCTTTCTTGTATCGGTCGGGATCCATCTGTAGATCTTGCGGAGCATGCGGAGGGTGTTGAAGCAGGAGGAGGAGGAAATGGCGTAGAATTGCTTGGTCATTGAGAGCGTTGAGTCGAGGATGATTCCCAGGTTGCGTGCATGGTCGGTGGGTGTTGGGGATGCCCCAGTGCCGGGGGCCACCAGGAGTCATCCCCGGATGAAGGGTTGGAGCAGAGTATGAGGATCTCCATCTTGTCAGAGTTCAGCTTCAGACGGCTGGTCTTCATCCAGTCGGCGACGGCCTTCATTCCTTCGTGGAGGTTGGCATTGGCTGTGATGGGGTCCTTGGTGAGGGAGAGGATCAGCTGAGTGTCGTTGGCATAGGAGATTATGTTGAGGTTGTGCTGTTGGGCTACGTGTGCAAGCTGGGCCATGTAAATGTTTAACAGCCTCGGGCTGAGGGAGGATCCCTGGGGTACGCCGCCGATGATCTCGGAGGCTTTGGAATGGAGTGGGGGAGGCGGATACTCTGGGTTCTGCCGGAAAGGAAGGAGGTGGTCCAATCCACAGCCTTGTCTCAAATCCCTGTGACGTGGAGGTGTGCGCGTAGTGTGCGGTGGCAGATGGTGTCGAAGGCGGCGAGAGGTCTAGGAGGATGAGTGCTACGGTCTCGCCGTTGTCCAGCAGGTTCCTGATGTCATCGGTGGCGGTGATGAGGGCAGTCTCGGTGCTGTGGTTGCGGTGGAACCCTGACCGGGAAGGGTCCAGGATTCTGTTTTCTTCGAGGTATCTGGTTAGCTGTCTGTTGACGGTTTACTCGATGACCTTGGCCGGAAAGGGGAGCAGAGAGATGGGTCGGAAGTTCTTGAGGTCTCTTGGGTCTGCCTTAGGTGTTTTGAGTAGGGTGTTGATCTCAGCGGGTTTCAAGATCTCTGGGAAGGTCGCGGTCTCGAGGGAGAGATTGATGACGTTGCGCAGGTGGGGTGCGATGGTTCTGCTTGCTCTGTTGAAGACATGGTTCGGCAATGGGTCCGACGGAGAGCCGGAGTGGATTGAGCGCATGGTCTTGATGGTGTCATTGATGCTCACGCTGGCCCAGGCTAGCAGGGGGTCGTGGTCGATGGTGTACGGAGGGTCTGTTGTGTTGCTGTCTGTTGGGGCTTTCAGGGTGTTGAAGCTGTCGTGGATGTCTGCTATCTTGCGGTGGAAGAAGGTGGCAAGGGAGTCGCACAGGGCTTGCGACGGCGGGATGTCGTTGGTGTTGGAGCTAGGATTTGAGAATTCCTTCACGATGTTGAAGAGCTACTTCCTATTGTGTGCGTTGTTGTCGAGGCGGTCTTTGAAGGAGGTCCTCTTGGCCGCCCTGATGAGGTGGTGGTGGTTGTGGATGGCATCCTTGTGTGCTGTGTGGCTGTCCATAGTTTGTTTACTGAGCCATTTCTTCTCTAGTTTCCGGCAGGCTTGCTTGGAGGCTAGGAGTTCTGGGGTGAACCAGCTGGCCCTCTTGCTGGTGTCTACGTGGGGGGGTATCTTCAGCGTGTGTGGGTGTTGGCGCAGTTCTTGATCCAGTGTCTGAGGCTGTGGGCATCGCCATCGGTGTTGGAGGGCTCGGTGGGTGGGCTGAGAGCGATGTTTGCGTGTAGTTGGTCTTCGGTGATTTTGCTCCAGCATCGGAGGGGGATCTGTTGGGTGCGGTGGTATGTGGTGGTTTTCTGGATAGTGAAGTGGATGCAGGGGTGGCCAGTCCAGAGGAGTTCGGTGGTGTGGCTGATGGAGACGTACAGGCTTGAGGAGAAGACTGGGTCGAGCATGTGGCCGGCGGAGTGGGTGGGCGTTGTGATGAGTTGCTTCAGTCCGAGGTTGGCGAGGTTATCAATCAGGGTTGTGGAGTTGTTGTCGTTGTTGTTCTCAAGGTGAAAGTCTAGGTCTCAGAGGAGGACGTAGTCGGAGGAGGTCAGGGCGTGCGTGCTGATCAAGTCTGCGATGGAGTCGCTGAACTGGGGGCGGGGTCCGGGAGGTCGGTAGATGAGGGTGCCTCTGAGGGTGGAATTAGGGTCTGTGTAAATCTGGAAATGCATGTGTTCAGCGGAGCTGAGCACATCGTCGGTGCTAGTCGAGACCCTGATGCTGTTCTTGTGGACAATGGCGATTCGTCCTCCGACTTCGTTGGTGCGGTCTCTGCGGGTGAGCTTGTAGCGGTCTTGAATGGCTATGGCGATGTCGGGAGCGGAAGAGTTGTTAAACCAGGTCTCTGTCAGGAAGGCGACGTCTGGGGATGTTGTGTCGAGCAGGTCCCAGAGCTCGCTGGCATGCTTGCATGCGGAGCAGGTGTTCAGTAGTATGCATCAGAGGTGGTTGGGGTCTTTCTTGGCGGGTGGTTCGTCGGCTCTGAGGTTGGTGTAGCTGCAGTTCCGGCAGGTGATGGGGCCGTGTGTGCGTTTCGGGGCGGCCTTGAAGCAGGTGTGGCTCCGTCCGGAGTTGAGAGCGTGCAGAGTGCTGGCGTTGTAGTGGCGGCGGTCGTCGTGGCGGGGGCCAGGGGTTCTAGCGCTTGGCGTGGTCCTGACACGGACGGGCGCAGACAGGCTCGCCTTAGGCGCGCCTTCTGCGCTCCAGCGGCACGGCCGCGCTGCGGCTGGCATATATGGGGAGGTGGGAGGGAGGAGCAGCTGGGAGGTGGGAGGCGGGGGCAGCAAATGGGCATTAGGCAGTCAGGGGTGCGGGGCCGCAGGGGCGAGGGTGGTGAATGACAACAAAGGTAACAGGAGGAAAAAGGGGCACAAAAATCAAGGGTAAAACGAGTGGCGTAGAAGGGAACAAAAAAATGAGTGGAATGGAGGGCAGAAAGGCACAACAAACAAGGGGAAAAGACACAAAAAACCGAGGGGAAATCGAGTGGAACAGAGGGCACAAAAAAGCACAAAAAATGAGGGAAAAACGAGTGGAACAGAGGGCAGAAAGGCACAAAAAACGAGGGAAAAACGAGTGGAACAAAGGGCAGAAAGGCACAAAAAACAAGGGAGAAACGAGTGGCACAGAGGGCAGAAGGGCACAAAAAACAAGTGGAACAGAAGGCAAAAGGGGCACAGAAACGAGGGAAAAACGAGTGGCACAGAGGGCAGAAGGGCACAAAAAAAACGAGTGGAACGGAAGGCAGAAAGGCACAAAAAACGGGGGAAAACGAGTGGAACAGAGGGCAGAAAGGCTCAAAAAACGAGGGAAAAACGAGTGGAGCAAAGGGCAGAAAGGCACAAAAAACGAAGGAGAAACAAGTTGCACAGAGGGTAGAATGGCACAAAAAAACATGTGGAACATAGGGCACAAGGGCACAAAAAAACGAGGGAAAAACTAGTAGAACAGAGGGCAGAAAGGCACAAAAAAACTAGGGAAAACGAGTGGAACAGAGGGCAGAAAGGCACAAATAACAGGGAAAAAACGAGTGGAACAGAGGGCAGAAAGGCACAAAAAATGAGGGAAAAACAAGTGGCACAGAGGGCAGAAAGGCACAAAAAACTAAAAAACGAGTGGCACAGGGGGCAGAAGGGCACAAAAAAAGTGTGGAACAGAGGGCAGAAGGGCACAAAAACAAGGGAAAAACGAGTGGAACAGAAGGCAGAAAGGCACAAAAAATAAGGAAAAAACAAGTGAAACAGAGGGCAGAGAAGCACAAAAATGAGGGAAAAACAAGTGGAACAGAGGGCAGAACGGGCAGAGAGGCACAAGGGCAGCGAGGGGAACAGAAGGGAAAACCGGGCAGAGAGAGCACGGGAACAGAGGGAAGACAAAGGGGCACGGACCACATACAGGCAGCGGGGGAAGACAGACAACAGCAGTCACAACAATGAAAATACAGGCAATGCAATAAAAGCGATAAAGCGAAGGATGAACAAACCTACCTACGGCCTACCACTGCCCACCAGGGATGAAGCGCAGGTGGCAGCCTGCTGGTGGTGGAGGGCCTCGAAGTTCCTCAGTAGCAGCAGCAGCAGCTGGGGCAGGGAGGCACAGGTGGTGCTGTGCGGAGGGTGAGCGACCTACCTGGTGGGTTCACATGATGCATACTTTCTATTTGTTATTTTTTTGTTTCTTTTCTTTTGTTGGTCTTTTAGTGGCAGGTGAATCACTCAGACCGCTTTCAGAGACTATTGCAATTGTTGCTTGTTCTTCTCTGATCTACTCTGGCCTTCAAGTCTTCCAGTTTAATCTTGTGCTCCTTCTTACCGATTCTGGCCACTTCTCTCTTCCATGTATATTTTTATTTTCAGATTCTCTTGTGACTTCTGCTGAATCTTCCTCAGTCGTCATTGGAATTGTACTTTCATTTACACCCGTAACCTGACCAAGT
Organism: Lissotriton vulgaris; assembly: GCF_964263255.1. NCBI lineage: Eukaryota > Metazoa > Chordata > Amphibia > Caudata > Salamandridae > Lissotriton > Lissotriton vulgaris. Next base: position 974,882,146 of record NC_141696.1, on the reverse strand, counting down.
GCAAACTGCTTTCCCTCGGGGGCTTATGATTCTCAAAATTGTAAGCTTTAATTTCTCATGAACTAGAGTTTTGATATTTTTCTTCATGATATTGCAACACTTCTACTTAGTTGTGTTCTTGTTTTCATCATCAGAGAGAGCTGAAGATCTCCATGGAATAGCAACTTCAATATCTTCTCCCCCCTCTGGATCCACAAAGCGAACTGGAGCTTGGCTCTGTAAATAAGTGATTGCGGTTACTACATCTTCATCCACAGTCTTCACTCTCTTTGTGTGAGCTGCATGGATCCACTGTAGGATTCCAGGACACTTCACAACTGTTTTAGTCATGAGAATCACGTGAAGAACTATGGTGGAACATTTGGTCAATTTTTAAAACTTTACTTAACTTTAGTCTCATTTCTAACCCTTTTAGTACAGGTGTTAGCCAACAGCAGACACTGGGGAGGTTTTAAAAAGAACCTCTGGTGCTTGCACTGGAGGATTCCTCCTTTTTTTAAATAATAAAGGATGGTGAAGCAGAATCGCTTCTGCCGCTGGCCCCTTCCCACCCATCTGTGAAGTCAGCGCGCCACATGGGGCACTCACATCATAAATTCCCCACCAGAGAGACGAGGAGCAGCAGGTGAGTGCTTTCTTCCACTCCAGTGGGGAATTCAGGCTAAGAACTTCCTCTTGGGGATGAAAACTGCCTCTCCAGGTATGACGGAGACATCTTTGAAAAGGGGAGTATCTCCCCTTTCCAAGGAAGCCTTCCTCAAACCCTTTCCCGCTTGTGTATCGCATTCATGCAATGAACAACGAGCAGGAAACGACTAGGCACCAGGGATTGTCTTTGTTGGGGGTGGTCGGTCCCTCTGAGAAACCAGTCAATCCCTCTGGGGCTGAAACTAAATATTTAAGCTGTATGTTTACGTTTGTGCGGATAGATAGTGCCCCCAGGGGAAAACAAATAAAGTGAGTAAAAATTGTATATCTTGTGTGTTAAGAAATCTGCCGACCACCCTGGGGCCAAAATGGATATTTTCAATGTATGTTTTCCCCTGGAGGCGTGGGAACATAATTTTTTAAAGGTATGTTTTCCCCTGGGGCATGCAATTGCAACCTCAGGGAGGGCACAATTGCACCCCTAGGGAGAAAAAAATGGCCATAGGCCACGGGACTACGGTCTTCCTTCACCCTCTCAAAATTCCACTCTCACACGATGGCTCAAACACCACGAAGCAAGAGACATATAACGAGAACACCACCTAGAAAGAGGTTTCACGTTATAAAATGAAACATATCAAAGACTCTTTTCAGAATAAGGCTTTGGGTTTTATTTCTGCAATGCTCTCTTAACAGAAAGGCTTTCCCAGATGTCAATAAGAAAACATTAAAACATACATATAAATATATACACAAGCAATAACAACACACTTGGCAAATGCAACTGTTAAACCGTTAACCGCGGCGTAAATTCCACTGCGGTGCGGATGATTTATTGCGTTGGCGGGGCTGCGTCGGCCAACGGACGTGTGCAGCACTACCAAGATGGTGCTTGCGACGGCCGTTGGCCGACGCGCGCATGTGAGGGGTTAAATGCATGGATAATAATAAACACAAGCAGCAGATAATACTGGACGTCCTGCAAGAAATCAGAAAGATATATACTAAATATATCAAATGATTACTTTGGATGTGCACTCCGACTCAGTCACACATCACAAAGAAAAAACCTTGTATGATTATAGCCACTGGTCACACATCACAATGGCACTAATCAAAAATTAAACACTTCACCTGGTGCAATCTTCATCCTGATCCATCCAGACTGGGGGTTCACAGCCAAAGTCAGGAGACTCAGCAACCAGATGCCCGCACCGATGATGCGTCCACTGTTCAGGCTGAAACAATCCCGGTTTCTAAGTCAACAAACCTCAGCTTTATAGTCTCAAAACACACTAGAAGGTTTGAGAGGAGTCTTTCCTTCCGCACCAAGGAAACTTACTGGAATTGGCCACCTTCCATGGAAGCATTCCAGGGCAAAAGTAGTTCCAACATTCCCTCTACATTCTCACATGTTCCAGCCTTTATCTTAAAGAAGCTTACGAAAGCCTCCGGTACATTCAACAATCTCTCTAAAAACAAAACAACCTTGAACTTGAATAACCCAAACAACTTGAGCACTCTGTGGGCCTGTCTGTGCATGCAAAAAGCTCAAGGAAGACAGAGTCAGAATTCAGGAGGTCATGAGACCATATCAAAGCCAATACTAAGAACTTTAGAATACTTTCCAATGTACAAAACAATACACATTTGCGCACCACTGCCTATAGCATCACACACTTTATCTGCCAATGTACAACATAATGCACATTTGAGCACCACTGCACTTCGGACCATATGCAGGACATACATTCAGGATAGGGTAAAATGAAATAAAGTCAATTAAAATCATGGTAGTCAAAGGCATTCACGCGGTGTCAAACCATAAAAATGCCTCTAGCACTACAACTACCAGGGAGTAAGATGGCCCATTAAAGGGGCATGCTTTTAGTTTTGAAATGTGGGCTAATTTTTATTTTACTATCATAATGGCCAGACTTCCAAAGATATTTAGTCATCTTTGATGGATTTTTTTTCCCACAGCCAGCTAAATTCTTCTTGCCATTTAATACAGCAATGCAAATGGCAATTTGTGTGGCCTTTTAAAAAGAAAAAAAATGCAGTGTAACATATTGTGCTGCTGTGTGTTATTTTGTCGCATGGAGGTGTTCCCTAGGTGCTGCATGGGCTTTCCGTCCATCCATCCTTGGTGTTTGACTTATCCCTATCTACAAAAAATTGTAAACATGGACTTGTCGCAAAATCCAGCACCTCTCGGAGGTTGGAATAGCAAGACAAAATATCTATTCCTTTGAGGAGAAAGCCTCAAATGGTAGTTTTTATACAGGATGAGGCCACTTCATGAAAAGAAACTTTCCTGACCATAACACAAACACCCTTGTACTACAGCACAAGGTTGCCTGGGAGAGAACAAAACTGCACCATTTCTATAAAGATATGGTGCAGTTCTACTCTCCCCAGGTGGTGGAGTGCAAGTTTGTTTGCTGCGTTGCACCATCAGTCACATGAAGTATGTTGTAGTATTGCCTATATGGCATGTTAAAGTAATACACTTTTTTGAATATCCTTGACAAAGCTGCAGCAGCATCGAAAAGCTAAGTTTCATTGCGTGTTGGCTTTTACACTTTATGACAAATATGTCACAGACATACACCCATTGATAAGTTAAGTGCTTTTATTCTTTGCCAGACATATTTCACAGATGCATACATCCACCCACCCTTTGGCTTGGAACCATACTTCTGCCTTCTACCTAGGATGAAGTGTTTTTGAAGGTAGGTTTTAGACAGTCATCAGAGATGTTATTTCAGTGGATGACTGCTGCCCAAGCCCTAACTCGAGTAATGGAAGACAGCTCTCAAGCAGGATCAGATAGTGAAATAGCATCTGAGGGAGAAGAAAATGGGGCAGAATCTGAAAGTGATTTTTCACTCAACGGAGTTCCATCCTATGACTTGTCCTTCAGAGATGTTGTAAAACGTGATCAAGAAAGTGGTGATATACCTTCGTAAGTCCAATCTGTTCAGCGGAGAGACAGTAGCAGGCTAGACCAGCCCAGAGAGAAGACACTTGTGGGAGCAAGCACAGACAGTGTTTTTTATTGACACCCCCCAATTTAGTGCAATTTCACATTTTACTGTTCACTGCAAATGTAGGATGTAAAGTCAATACGGCATTTTTCTGCCTACTGACTGCCAATCTATTTTTGGATGTTGCTTTCTTTGAGGAAATTGTGCATCAAACACATTTGCATGCCAAACAGTTTTTGAGGGAGCATAGAGGAACTCTTAGGCCTCATATTATGGCACAACAGTGGACTCCCACTTCACTTAAGTTGAAGACATTCTTGGGCCTTACGCTCAAAATAGGGATAGCACACAAACCAAGTATACAGTCTAACTGGTCTAGTCACAAGGTTTGAGTAACCCCCATCTTCGCACGGTACATGAGCAGAGATACTTTTTTGCTATTGCAGCGTATGCTGCATTTTAATGACAATTCTACGGCATTGCCCAGGGTCCTTCCAGACCATGACGGGTTGTTCGAAATTTGGCCAGTCATGGAAAATTTGTCTGCCAGGTTCCCAGAGATGTATGCTCCTGAAAACAATATAGCCATTGAGGAGTCCTTCATCCTTTACAAAGGGTGGCTCCTGTTCAGGCCGTACATAACGAACAAAAGAGTTTGTCATGACATCAAAATGTACATGCTGTGTGAGAGCTCTACTGGTTATGTTTACAGCCTCAGAGTGTATACAGGGACATGCTCCACTCAAAAATCTGCAGGTTGCTTTTCCACACTAGGAGTAGCAGCAAAGACAGTATGGGAGCTTGTCCAACCACTACTTAATAAAGGTTATAACCTTTATGTGGACAACTTCTATACAGGAGTAGAGCTGCTCATCAAGCTGTACAAAGCTAGCACTGCTGCATGCTGGAAAGTTTGATGTCACCGCAAAGGTATCCCTCAGGAGCTAGTTTGTAAGAAACCTTAAAAATCCCAGAGCACTCTGTTGTGTTCCAAAGAACTGCTTGCACTCAAATTCTCTGATAGGCGGCACATGTACGTGCTCACCACAATCCATGATAAGAGAACTTTTCTGGTCTGGGGTCGGTTGGTCAAAGTTCACAAGCCCACGTTTTTACTTGATTACAACTAGTACATGGGTGGAGTGGGTAAGCATGACAAGGTACTTCAGCCATACAATGTGAATCGTCAAACTTGCACATGGCATAAGACGCTGGTTACCCATCTGGTCTAGATGGCAACATAAAATGTGTATGTTGTTTAATGTCAGACCACCACAGGAAGACCCAAAGTGCTTCTCTGACTTTTAGCTGACCTCACATGCCCTGATAAAATCACTGCCCCACTTGTGTGTCTGGGTCTAGAGCCCACAAAAGGAACACATTAAACCAGGGTCAATGGGAGCCTTCGGGTCAAGTGAGGCATCTCTGGGAGTTAGGAATTTTTTGGAGTCCTGCTGATTTGAGGCAAAGTTTGAGGTTTGCAGGGCATTGTGGCTAAGAAAACCGTGTGAGATCTATGCATGGCAAACCCCAGTGGAATTCTCAGGGTATCTAAATTTAAAAAATGGGTATGGTTGGTAGGTTTCCATGGGTGGTAACCGAACATGGCCATGAATACCACAGATACCTCTATCGCTGATCTCTCTATGCAGCGCCTTAGGTCCTTATGTGTGGCAATCTCTTGGCCCACCCCCATAAGTGGGGGTGTTTTTAAATTTGTCGCTCCCCACATAGTCAAGCACTTTTGGCTCCTTGCAGATTTTAAACGTTTTCCCCAAAGAACAGTACTTTTAAACAAAGTTTGAGGTTTGCAAAGGCTTCTAGGTAAGAAAATGCAGTGAGAGCCATGCATGCACCCCATCCTGGATTCCCCTAGGTGTCTAGTCAATAGAATTTACAGGTTTTCTAGGTTTCCCTAGGGCCCAAAATCCACAGCTACCCACATTGCAAAAAAGTGTAGTTTTGAGTGGAAAAATCTGATGTGTTTAAGTTGCGATTTCTGCGATTTTCTGATACGGGCAGTAGGCCTAACCAGCCAAGTGAGATAACCGTTTTATCTGGCTAAATGTGGGAACACAGAATAGTAGAACATTTGTTATTACCAATTTGATTTCTGTGCATGTGTACCTGCTAAATGTAGGCAATGTGTAAGAAAGAAGACCTTTTGATAAATGCCTTCTGAATCATATTGCTAGTAAGGGTAGCCACAAGTTCAGAGATATACAAATAACACTGTTCCTAAACTCTACATCTAGTGTTCATTGCAGAAATACTAGCATTCCTTGATTCCCATTTTTCACTCTATATATTTTACCATATGAATTGCACTATACTTGGTACACAATAAAAAAAAAAACATTGTAAGGTGCAGCTCAGTTGTAGGCTCTAGGTACCTCAGTTTCTTGGACAAGCTATAAACCCTATATATCCTTGGAACCATAAAGGTCTAGCGGATGTAATGGTATATTGCATTTGTAAATTCAGTCATTGTGACAAGAAGTTAGATGAAAAAGTTGTCATGAATGGCCATTTTTTCCTACTCATTTTCGTAATGATTTTATTTGAACACTTATCTTCTTTGGGCACATCTTGAGGAATCTACACAAATGATCACTTGTGGAATTCAGAATGTTGCCCACTATTCAGAACTCTATAGCTTTTTGATATCACCCATGGGTGTCACACCTGTTTTCACCACAAACTGGAAGTAAGATGAAAGGACAAACAATTCGGAACAATGGGCTAATGCCATAACTGTGGTTAAAGGATAGTTTTTGTATGTTCAGCTCTGCATGCTCCTGAAAACTGGGAAGATTGTGAGTTTAGCGCAGTAGGCTGTTCGCTCAGAGCTCTTTCTTTCTTATTTTTCACAAACAATCTCAACATTTTGCTATATTTTGCCTATATCCTCAGTCTCCTCCAGGGGAATCCATAAACCCTGTGTACCTCTAGAATCCCCAAGGTGTTGCAAAATCACTTCTGTATGCCACTTATCGGATTTCTCCCTCAGTTTTGGAAAATTAGTTGTAAATGCATAAAGATAAGTCTTTGTCTAAGGAACTTACACACATGCCCTTCCATGAACTTCTCACAAAGGAAATACTGATACGACCATTTCCGGTTCACCCATGACCACGTTTGGTCTCTGTTCAGGATTGATCTTTTTCCTTCCAATAAAACCCTTCTCTTCCATTCATCCCTGTACTTTTTCAAATCTCTACAGCACTTAATACAATCAACCAACTCTTTGATATGCATTTGCAGTCAATAAACCAGAGTTTTCGATTTTGGCTTCATTCCAATCCATTCTAAAATTTCGACACACATATTTTTTCTTGTACATACATATCACATTCTTTTTCTAACTCCTCAAGTCTATCACATGCCTCCTCACACACCTGGCTCCACCTTTGATCAAATATTTCAATTCATCTGAATTCTAGGGAGACAACCTTTACAATACTGTCTTTACCACGCATTGCATTTACCACAAAGATAAGTATATTTATGATAGATATATATATATATATATATATATACACACATATACTCACAGGGAGCTTCTCACCCTGGAGTCCATTGCAGCAGGGGTGCATGTTTGGGCGAGACAGCAACAAGTATCGGACTCACAATTCCACTGACCCGTTCTGTAGAGAAAATCCACGCACTCAAATAGCATTTTACAGCCAACTTGTATATTGATGTAGTCCCCTTAACTAGCTATGTTGAGCCAAACAAACACCAAGCGCGTTTCAGCTAACCTGTCGCCTTGCTCACGGGTGAAAGAGCGTGAGTAGATAAAGATATGACATTTGGGTATATATAAAAATAAAAGTAGGACCTGCAGGTTAAGCGCACATGACATTTTAAATGGAGGTCAAATTAAGATGGTAATTTTAACATCCAAAATAAATCACAGCATAATTAATAATCGCAATAAAGCAGTGTACCCTGCTTGAGATGCGGGTAATATAAAGCATGTAAAGTAAATCTAATTAGTGCTCAACATAAAGTCCATATCCTCACATAATCAGATACAGCCCAATTGGGCAATATTTTCACTTGAAAGTCATGCCCGATTGTCACCAATTCAACGCATAGAGTGGTGAGTGATATAAATATCATATATGAAACATAAGGTAGCACAAATCATATAGGCTTCAGCTTATAATATGGCCGCCTTGTAAATTGTCATGTGCACTTAACCTACAAGTCCTACTCTTATTTTTATGCATACATAAATGTCATGTCTTGGTCTACTCACAGGGAGAACGCTCTCTCACCCGTGAGCAAGGCAACAGGTTCACTGAAACGCATTGGGAGTTTGTTGGGCCCAACATGGCTGGTTAAGGGGACTGTGTCAATAAACAACTAAGCGACAACACACTGTTGAAGTGCGCATGTATTCTCTACTGAAAGGGTAAGTGGAATTGTGAGTCGGATATAAATAAAAATACATACAGAGAAATCATGGTCTGGGGTGGGTAAAAGGGTATTGGGTGGTGAGGGAGTTTTTAGGGTGGGTAGGGTTTCTAGGATACAGAGGTGGGTAAAGGTATAGGGTGTCATAGGGTTTAGGGGTGGGTAGGGGCATAGGGTGGAAATAGTGTTATAAGGTTTTTGGAATAGGTATCAGATGTAAGGAGTAATTAAAAAAAGGTGGGTCCTCCCACCAATTAAGAAAAATGTAAAGTTATAAATATTTCTTAGAAAAGCAGTGGTATTACCACTCCAGGCACAGTATTACAGCTTTGGAAAGGTAAAATTCCATCCAAGCTAACTTCGAATGAATAAAAGCAACCCCTGACACGTGTTTCGCTCTCATTATGAGCTCTCCAAAGTAAAGAGTAAAAGTCTTTTGTAATTGTTCAACTCTGCATTGATATTGATGGCACTAGCTAATCATATGACTAAAAACTTTGCTGTAAGAAAGGCGCCACACAATGTCACTTTCTAGCTCAGTGTGGATAGCACTGCATTAATGCAATGTATAAAAAAACTTTGCTAGAAAAAACACATTTGTGGTCAGCAGATACTGATTGTCACTGGTGTTGTAGGGTGCTCTAAATTGGAGCTGCTCTCCACCTAAACGTGGGAAATATCCAGAGTTCTTTGCCTCTTTTTAATATATATATCAAAGTTTAAATACTTTATTCGGTTAAAATAACCATGAAAGTGTACAAAACAAATACACACAGATGAAATTTGCATGATAAAAAGTTAAAACAGAGAAAGAGTACATCCAATATCAAAGTGATTCCAGGTCAAGATTTAGCAGACTGGATCATTAAATTCATAAAATAAAAATAGGTTCTCAAGTGCATTGAAACTTTTCAAAAGTAGTAAGTGCTAGTAATGTAGAAGCATTATTCATGAGTGGAACACAGGACGTATTAGTGCCATAAGAGGGCAGATTAAAACCATGACATTCACATAATGTGGCCATTCTAAATCATTAAGGTGCATAAATGGATCTGACAAACTCTTCGAGTTCAAAGTGACACCTCTTCTAGTTGCCACAAAGGCAAAAATGCACCCAGACAAGTTTATTACTGCCCAAGCATCTTGGCTCTTATGGTCCATCTCCAGTGTAAAAATTTAGTGACACCAAAGACAATGAATTCTTTAGTTTCAGCTTGCAGCAACCTTAGTGCCACAAAACACTGTATATATCTAAGCTGTCCTCAAGAAAAGAGAGAGGGACCCTATAACACCAAAGGGGTAGGGTACCAACTGACCAAACAGCAAACAAAGAGAGAGACAAGGAGGGCTATATTTAACGGGGTCCAGTGTACAAGCCCAGAGACTGTGTAAATACTGAAGGGTACGCTGTTCCCCAGAGTGACAGAAGTGAATGAACCGAGCAATGGGTGAAAGCCCCAACAAAGGAGGAATGGGAGGGGATACTCCCTTTCGGAACTAAAACCCTCACACACCCAGCAAGCTACGTGTCATGCTTCATCATCTGGGTTTGCTCTTCGTCAGGCTGGCGGTGCAATGTCTGACGGGCACCCATAAAGGGGCTCTTTACCGGAGATCTTTTGTTCCTGATAGGGTGCTGAGGGTGTGAGGGCCCTATGGGAGGTGTAGACGTATGGGAATAGTGATATTTAAAAAGGTTAGATAATCCACTAGATGAATTTAATGGTGTGGTCATCATCCTTATTAAAAAAGGTAAGGAGAGAATACACACTGGTGCAATGATCCAGGGCAGTATGCTCTACTTATTGGTCAACATGTTTCATGCTATGTGTTCATGTAGATACAATGCAATTCATCAGGACCTATAGAGGGTAACTATCTACACACTGTGGTTGGCGAAATTCTACCTACCACAGGATATTGAGGGGCAGGAAGAGGATCCTGACACTTCTTAGTGGGACCCTACTAAGGAAAAGGTGAGGGCTTCAACGGTCTTCTGCTGTGCTGAGCACCTCGAATGTAGGTACCCTGTCCACTGGGCGGACGCCCCCAATAGACCTACACGCACGTCATGGAGGTGTTGAGAAGACGGAGCGTCAATGCCTGTTTTATTGGAATTTATCACAGAGAAATGACAAATGTTACACTGGTTGTACTGATATCAAACAGGAATTTTTCTGTCTAAACAGTGTGCATATGTACTGTATTTATTCATATGTCGAATTACAGTGATTATTCCTTGATCTGAAACCAATGTTTTGTGCTGCTTTGTTGTCCCACGTTTTATACTATTTTGTGTATGGTTTTTGATTATAAAAATGTTTTAAATCTAAAAAGTACATTGGTATTTTATACCTGTTATTGAATAGTTTTTAAATGTGGGAATTAGCTGTGTATGTATAGCAATCTACAATAAATTGAAAGCTATATATTTTTTAAATTATGTTTTGCACTGATTTGACTGTCTGGCTCTCAGTATGTGGTTTGTGAAGTGAATCCTTCGTGGTTTAAAGGAATTTTGAGTGTGTTTGTGTGATATCATATATCTTGCTCCCAAGGGGATTTTTTTATGACTTTGGTCTTACATGTAAGCTGTCTACAAATAGGCAGGATCCAGCGTTTCCCCATGCTCTCATAACCTGGGAACTAGAATATAAAGCGTGCTGTAGTTTTTTCTGCCTGTAGGGAGACAGGACATGGGTTGATCTTAACTCCAGGGGCTTCCCATTTTAAACAGAAATAGTTAACTGGAAGAGTTCTATACCAGAACCTTTAAAACAACTGCCTGGGATATAATCAAGGAAATCTTCAAACTTTCTAGAGTTTTTAAGATCAAAGAGATCATGGTCTCTTATTAGATACTTACAATCCCCAGTTTTATGCCAAAAAAGCTTCCTTGACACAATCCCTAGTAACAGGTGTCTGGTGCCTCCCTGCTTTCCCAGGGGTCGGCAGATCCTAGTTGTAGTAGAGTGTTTCTGATGTTAGTTATCCATTTCATTTTCTTACTTTTATCAAGAGCTCCGATTTATGTTAAATCACTATAGTACTTTTTAAGTGTCGGAGTATACTTCAATCTACGCCAGTATAAGACAGGACTTAATTTGGCCTTAAGCGTGATAGGTTTAGTGCCTATCCAAAAGCAGAGGAAACAGATGGGTGCTTTTGAGTAGACTCAGCAATGATCTTAGAAAGTGGTTTGACAGTTGCCAAATTAGTTAACCCTGAGTGCCCCCACAACTCAGCCCCATAAAGTGCATTTCCTACTGCCTTCGCATTATAGACCTATATGGCTTGATAAACCTGCCTTTGTTTGGTGGGGTTATATAGTCTCCCTGGGCCATGCTGGCATAGTTTTGAGCTGCTTTCCTTGACTTAGGAAGACCAGGACATTTGTTGTTAGTCTGATTACCAGGTAATCGAAATCGGAAACCCTGTGCAGGCTAGATCCACCCAACCTCATAGAACTTTTAAATGACATCTGGTGGTTAAAGGGCATAACTTTAGTTTTTGTTTGATTTATCTCCAGCCCCGGAGAATCAAAGAAGGCTGCAAAGTGGTCTACCAGTACTTGCAGACTAGCCAGGATTTTAGATAACAGTGGATTGTCTGCAAAAAAAAAAGTGATCTTCTGACCAGCAGTTTTAAGCGCATCACTGCTGCAATCCTCCAGTTGGGCTGGCACATAATTTAAGTAGAGAGAAAAAAGGGTGGGGGCAAGCGCATACTCCTGGCCCACCTCTCTGTGTGCCAACACAATCTGTTAGTTCGCCCTGCCACCCCGAATGTACTTGTGCATATGTGATCTGGTGTAGTCGAATCAATATAACAAGCATGTCTAAGGGAACCTCATTGTCTTTCAATACCTCCCATAGTTTACGAGGGACTAGGTTGAATGCAGACTTTAGGTCCACAAACATCACATACAAGTGCAGCTTGTGTAAGACAACCATCTTCCAATAGACTGCTGAAAATCTGAACACCTGGTAGACAGTACTAATTTGTTTCCTAAAGCCAGCTTGCAGGAACGAGAGGGAATTGTGTTCCTCTATCCACGAGTCTAGTCTATTCAGAATCAGCCTGCAGAACACCTTCTGGGTGGCATCAATTAAACTATTTGGTCTGTAGTTCCATGGTAAATCCCTAGAGCCTTTTTTATAAACTGGAATGATCTCTGCAGAATTCCAGCTATTTGGAATTTCTACTCCTTTTAAAATCACATTTGTCAGTTTGTTCATATATTTAGCCCAGTTCTCGGGGTCTGAGGCAAAAAGGCCCCCGGGTATCCAGTCTGGGCCTGCTGATTTATCAGGAACACTGCTTCCTTAACTTCAATGGCAAAGGGTGTTTTGTTAAGGTTTCTCTGTGGCTCCTTGAATGCCCTATAATTTATCTTGCCCTCTAAGCCTGGGCCATACAGGTTGGAGAAATGCTTGTGCAATGAAATGTGGCTTGATGAAATTTACAAGAAAATGATTTCCACTCTTGCCCTCATTGGCCACTCTATGCCAAAATGTCTTAGATCTCTTAGCTTTGGTGGCTTTATATAGGTCTATCCATAACTGAGAATCCCAATCCCTGTTTGCCTTTGACTGCACCAGTTTATACAGCTTCCTCTTTCATATTAGGACACTGATATTGGCACTTTTTAGTGAAAGGAATAATTCTTTTTGTTGCACCCTTACACAATCTATGATAAACCATAACCGGTCAGTTTCCTATTTGGCGGGCCCGCAGAGTAATGTTGGTGGAAGCATTCTCCTACTACACCAAAAACTTTCTCAAGGATAGTCAGAGTAGTGGAATTTTTGAGCTCAAGAGTCAAAGGTCTATCCAACTCCAATAGGTTGACGGAAAGAGCCTAATTTATGACAGCACTAGTTTCTGGTTGGAATTATATTCGTGGCCATATTAGTGTTCGTCTATTGTTAGCCGGCATGTGATCTTTGGACAGTGTCAGCAGGACATTATCAAGATGGTTATTATATCCAACAGAGCACAATGACTAGAATTGTGGTCACTGTTGATCCTTTTGACTACCTTCATGTCTAGAACAAACTTCCACATAGGTAGGACAATCAATATGCAGTCTATCCTACTGGTATGGCCAGGACAATGATCGGTGTAGAGGGCTTGCAAATCAGACCTAGTTTGTCCGTTACATGCCCTCAGGCCATAAGTCAGTGTTAAGTGCGAATTGTCGGTGGGTGGCCTCAGTCCACAGTTTCACTGGTGTTACATCAATTGCGGGGATGCCACATTCCTCGGCCTCAGTCTCAGAGAGAGAATGGCCATAGATGTCATAGGTTCAAATAGTTGTGTTAAAATCTCTTACTAAGATCAGGGAGTCAAGGGTGCCAAATTGCCATCTAGGGGCCATAAAGTGCTTTAGGGTGGTAGTTTCTCCCCCACCTCCAACCCTTCTATTGCAGATGTTATACATATGAAACGTGCAACCGTCGTTGGTAGTAATGGCTGTTCCATGAATATGAGGTGAAACAATATGTAGAGGGCTTAGTCTAGCATGTATTGATGTTCAAATCCATATTGTTAGGTCACCAAAAGGGCGACCTTCCTCAGTGTTCCGCGGAGGGAAGCTAAAGTTCACATAGCCAGTCCTGTGTACACTATCTAGGCACCAAGTGTCCCGAAACAAACATATGTCAAACCGATCTATAAGCAACACACCCCATGCAGGGTCACAAAGCTTAGATTTCATACCAGCCATGTTCCAGGATAGAATGTTACTACCACTTAGATTCCTGGTTTGTGCTTTAGATGCTAGACTAGGAATCTTAAAGGTAGTGGTCCACAGGTAGAACCCATCATTCCAGAGCTAGCTTTCTGCTGCGGATCTCGGTGGGGAATGGCTCCTTAACTTTGGGTGGTGTGTCTTGACACCTAACACTAAGTCAGTCAACCATAGAGGTGCCCAGTTCTGCCCTCGGCTGGGGGGTGGGGGTATAGATCGGGCAATGGGCGTTTTAGAGGAAAAGTATGGAGACCTATACTTAAAGTATAGGTCACCATTGTACCAGGTGGGGCATTCTTCCAATCGACTCACTAAGCCATCCCTCATGTAAGCATGCCTAACTCTTATCTCAAAGTAATCAAAGGTCCCCTCTGGTGTTATTGGGTCAAGTGATCTTGTGTGGCCAATGTCTGAGTGGGTCAAGGAGTAGCAATTACAAACAGACCTTATAATGTGAATTCATTTGTTTCCTAACAAATCCTCATCTTCTGTTGACCCGTGGACCATTTTGGGCAAATTTATCATATAGACTCATCCAGAGTGCCCAACAATATCCTCATAGCCCCTCCCAAATACATCTCTACCCTTCAGACTCTGGGGAAGTAGTCCCAGGTGTAACTGTTCGAATCTGCGCAAAGTGGATAGCCCATTTCCCGGAAGAGAGCCCTGCTAGGGCAAGGTAGTAGCGTTGCTTAATGCAGTTCAATAGTATTTAACTCCGGGACTGTCGTCTTCTGTTATGTGTAACCCGCTACATGCCCACTGCCTGTTCCATGGCGATTGAACATTACATTGCTACACGGAGATTGGTTGCGCAGTATAGGAGGGATTAGCTTCATCCAAGCTCTTACACTGCCTGTTATTCTGCAGTTTCTCAACAAGAGCCGTTAGACCCACTAGTTTTCCTCTTAAGTATTTTATCTAGTATTGGAGTTCTAATACAAGCGCTATCACATTAGGTGGTATTTTGTTACCATCTGCCCACCGCATTGACTTCAATGCTGGTGGACCCCCATTTTTGCAACTCCTTCTAATCTTCCCTAAGGTCTCGACAGGGCCAGTACATAGTTGGTTGGCCAGAAAAACAGCATAGCTATTTGAGCATATGATATTAGGCTCTAGAGGTATTGTGGTGTATGCAGCAAGATCAGCTGCACATATACTCATAGCATTGGCCTCCTGTGACGGATCAGAAATTGAGGCAGATAGGGTAGTTGTGCTCAAGGTGGTAATACAAAGTTTAATTTTCATTTCACCCCCCAAATATTGGCGCAATCTTGGGAGGAGTTTTTCCTTTTCTTTTACCATTAGCTTCATTGCCACCAACAGCAATTCTAAAGCCTCAATTAAAGTGTCAATATCCTTGAGTGTAGTATTTACGTGAGGCTTGGTAGCTCAATCTGCAGTGGTTAGTTTTGTATTCTTGCGTTATTTGCCGGCAAGCGACTCAATTGCTTTGCGCTTATGCATGTGGACTGGTTGTATACAATAGGCACTAAGGGCAAGGATTGTAAACAATAATACAAGATTATTTAGCACAAATGATTTAAACGGGGCTCGCCCTCGTAGTCGGTAGATGAAGCTCACCTCCCTTGATAGATTTTAAGGGTGTAGCCCAGTACAGACTTTTCTGGGCTAGGACGGGCCCACCATTGGCCCAAGGAGGGCCTGGTCGTGTCCCACGCTGCGGTGTAAATGGAACGCATTTATGTGCCTCATGGCACGCCGAGTGAGGCCCTGCCTCTTAGGTTGGTGGCTGAAGTCATGGCTTCTCTGAGCGCGTTCTGCGCAGCACTGCGGTGCAAATAGGGTGCTTTTATGCTCTCAATGGTGAGCAGAGTGAGACCTGCCTCTTAGGTGAAGTGCAGGCTGAAGTCCTGACCCCTCTGTAAGATGTAAGGGATAAATAAATAAATATATTTAGGGTAGTTATAGTTAGGTGAGCAGTTCCATTGGAAAAGCGTTTTATATGTTGCCAATAACTTTGGTTTCATATGACAAACCTCCACAAAACCTTCAAAAAAGGTGCTACCTTTTGACTGGTTTGTGCATGGAAAGTTCTTAGTGATCCATTATGCTGGGGCAGAGAAAAAAAGGGGGTCCATAATTGCAAAATCCCCATGCATTTCCACATACTTCTTTAAGAAGCTCTACAGCAAAAATTGCAAAAGGAAATACACCAAATTTGGCAGGAAGCTGGATCTTGGCCAGCAGATTGCGCTTTTTGTGATTTGCTGTAAATCGATTCAGTGGCTTTTTGTTTTTTTTTCGAAATTAAAGGCAAAACAAATTTGTCTATCTGGACAGTTGAGTCCACGAGAGACTCGAGAGACTTTTGTCGGAGCACCAATTCAAAAACAGCATTCCGATTGTCCCAGTGAGCTTTATTTCCCTGGGTCAATTCGCTCTTGCAGGAGCCAGACTCCCGCAAACGTTCTGATAGGATGCCAGCAAAATCAGAAAACATTTGTTGCCAGCCATTACTGGACTCGGGGCTAAGGGCCAGATTACGAGTTCAGCAGTCCATTGGACTCCGAACAAGTAGTGGGAGTGTGGAGGTGGTCAAAGACCGCCGCACGAACTGTCTGGCCCCTGTATTAGGAGTACGGCAGTCGGAGCACTTTGGGAACGCCGTAACCACCAGGGATCGGCAATCCATGTTGGTGGCGCGGTGGTCTGGGGAAGCAACTTGATTGCATATTACGAGTTTTGTTTCCATCAACCAATCATGACCAATGTTCTGAAAAAAGAGTTACTTACGGTAATGATATATCTGGTAAAGACACAGTCTAGCCGCTGATGTGTTTTTATCATATGTCTAAACTTGCAATTTAAACTGCATGAGTTCAAATGACTGGCCTTTCAACAACAGCAGATCAGACACCTGAACGTCGTAAAGGCTTGCATGACAGCAGGAGAGAAACAAGGGAATTACTTTTTTTAACTTCTCCTGGCCCGATTAGCATATAGCACATGCCAGGTGTATACACTTGGCAATGGTATAAATCTGCAGCAATCCTAAACAAACATTAAATATCGTATATAATTTCAGCAGCATTTAATATCCCGCGAGATTGATGGTCCAGCACTTGGACCTAGTGGAATATCCACTCACGAGGAGGGAGAATATAAACAAGTTCTCTGTGAAAGGTCATTTTACAATTGAATAGGTATGGCTGTTTCATATCTTCGACTACTGCTTAGCTCCTATGACAGGAACCTCCAAATGAGGTTTGTTGTTAAATCTTTACACAATGCATATCGGAGGGTAAGATAACAGTTTACCTTCGTACCTACATGAGCTCATAAGCAGATCATTTAAAATGTAGTCACAAATAGTAAAGGTTGTGAAGTAACCACTTATTCCTTTATTTCTTGTACATTCTTATACAGAATATATATAACGAGACTTACCTGTTGGGACGTTGAGATAATTCGAGAAATCGGAGGATGCATTTCCTTTCGAGGATTATATATGTCCTTAGGATACCCATTATAGTTATTTCGGTGAGTAAATAACTGTGTGACTTTAATGGACGAGTTACTTGCCTTCGGTAACTATGTATCTGGCAGAGGCACAGTCTAGCCGCAGATTCCTTACTTAGAATATACCAAGGCGTCAGACTAGACCCGAAAAACTTCCCGCAGCAGCACCTCTGTGTGTCGGGGGCGGCGCCGCAAGGCTCCGCCCTGCATCGTCAACGTCAGCGGAGCCACATAAGCCCCCCCCCCCCCCCCGGCGTGTTGACGTCAGTTTTCATCAGAGAAACCTTTTCCGTGCCACAATGCGGAGCCACAACCAAAAACTGTGAGAATCGGGGAACAGTGTGCGAAAAAGATGAAAAAGAAAAGGAAATTGAATGGTGAAGAAAGAGAACACCACAAAGGACAGTGCCAGGCACTGTATACTGAAAAATAGTGAAGGAAAAGAGCTGAGCAACGCTCTGAGAAGCAACCCCGCAAAGCGAAGGTTAAACCCACTCCGCAGGCAGAAGAGGATGTGTAAAAGGACACATGACACATGAGCATACTGCCCAATCACGAGAATAGGTGGAGTAGAGCAAGTAAAACAGAACGAAGTATCCCGTCTAGGAGTGAAGTGAAAGATGTCACTCCGCAGAAAGACCAAGCCACCCGGAGGGAGGCAAATGCAAAAAACCCAAAAAGGTCATCGCAGAGTGGGGAGGATGGGCAGGCGTTAAGTAATCTGCGGCTAGACTGTGTCTCTACCAAATACATAGTTACCGAAGGTAAGTAACTCTTCCATCTGATAGACATCTAGCCGCAGATTCCTTAACTTAGAATAGATACCAAAGCCATAACCATAGAGGGTGTGGGTCTGTGACTAAACCCCAGCAAGTTCCCGAGAGAACTTAGCCATAAGATAGGTGACGAAACACGGTGGGGACCGCAAAGCCAGAGCAGCCACAGCAGACCACAAAGCTCTGAAAAGAGCGGAAAACAATGGGGGACAAAGGCACCACAAGTAATTAAAGAAAAGCACAAAAACCCTCATATGTATACCGGGTTGAGAGAAAGAAAGCAAAGCTAGAAATGTTGGTGAGGAAGTGAGAGTTCATGGCTTCCCAAAGAAGAGGAACTGAGCCTAGGGTCCTTTGGATTTGCAGGATCCGATGTGTTGACTGCAAGTAAAACCCAGAGAGATGACAAACTGGTATGACAGTCAGCGCATTCCAGTCCAGTATGCACAAGCACTGTCGAACTCGCACCAGCCAAGATATGTGGGCAGCATTGGCAGGATACCAACCCACGGCCAGAAAGTGCCAGTAGTACCAGAAACACAAGACACTCTAGTATGCAGTCGCTCTTTCACAAGATATGTGAGAGGGCTGAAAGCATTAAGCAGAAACCCAATACAGGACTGTAGTAAGAATGATAGTCATGTGGAAGATAGTAACACACATTAGCATACAGTGTGGACGCTAGAACCACATGAAGTATAAGAAAAAAAACCTGTAGGGTAGAGTGAACAGCCCAGATGTGAAGGATGCATTACCAAGTAGGCAACCAGTGAAAAGGGGGATCCGGCAAGCTGGACACCCACGCAAGAGCTCGTACTATGAGCAGACAGGGTCGAAGACCTCGGACACCGCAGGAACGAACGTTGCCTGCGCGACTTCGTTGTGTGAAGAGCACAGAGCAGATATAGATTAAGAAGATATACAAGTAAAAATGATGTATTACATAATACAAGACTAGGGTAGGCAAAAAGTACCAACAGTTATGTGAAAGCACAATTGGACAGGACATTGTCCGGATCCGTAAGCAACATCAGCCACCCACCCGGGAGGAGCCACGGTCCCAGCTAGACAGATGAGGAGATGGAGCCGGACAAGATAGTGGAAATAGTCAGGACTAACCAAATTGCCCAGGGACCCAAGAAGCGAGTATCCTGAAGAGAACACTTCCCCTGCGAGTGTCACAGCAGGAACCCAAAGCAGAAGTGTGGAAAACACCTGTGCGGAAAGCAGCAGGGAAAGAGGAAAAACTCCTTTTGGGGAAGTGCCCGGAAATCGAGGGCACAAGGCAATGTACAGCATAGATGTACATGGCGAAGACGCCACCTTCAAAGACAAGTCCAGAAAGTGCCTGAAGTACGAGAAAGTTACCCATTCTGAAGAGGGGAGGGTAGAACTAGCACCACAGAGGCGGAGGAAAGAATGCAAACACCCTATGATAGCGAATCATACCAGGGTGCACTCCCAGTATGCACAAACACTAAAGAAGCGTGCTACGCAGCGGCACAGCCCTGGTGTTAAGCGATGGCAGGGCGTCAGCCGTGGAAGAACTGTGCCTGAATGAACAGAACAAGGGCCCTAAGGGACAGTGGCTGGCGAAAAGAAGAGCAGCCATCATGGACAAAGGAGCACAGCGATGCGGAAAAACGCCCATGTGAAAGGCAGGCGAGGCAGAAGTCTCACAGTAAGGAACTTATATAGATACTTCGAAGTACTACAGACAACCCTAGACCCCAACCGTAATTGAAAGTGTAATAGTGCGACGCCAACCTGTGGGTCGCATACAGCAGAAAGATGACAGAGTGATCAATAGAAGAACCCCGGTTAGGAATACTCCACAGGAGCGTACCAAGCCTTCCTTGTAGGAAGGCAGATACACAACAGCCAGCAAATACCCATCATAGGGTAACCCGGTAAGGGGGCTACCTCTGGAGCCAAGCTTACAGAGGACTGAAAAGAAGGCAGTGTTGCATGGATTCTGCGTATGCACAGAAATATACGCAAGAAACCAGGACCTCAGTGAATTGTGGTGGACCAGAAACTCACCTCAGAACCAGGGACCCCTATCTGACTAGCATCAGTGTCTCATTAGGTCTCTGTCCTAGAGCAAAGCTACCAATGATTAGACAACCCAGAACATGAGACTTAGGGTACTCTCAGGATTAGTGGGAATCAAGAACACTCTTTCATTTTTATTCTCAGACCAGTCCACAACGTGAGTAATCAGAGACACTGAAAAGTAAAATGTTTACTTTGAACTACGTGCTCTAAGATGCAGTATTTTGGCTAACATAAGCAGGCATATGATCAGAAATAAAACAGTCAGAATTGTCACAATGCCAAAAAACACAAAGTGAGAAATCATATTACAATGATAGTGGAAACAGGTCCTATAGCGCCTTCTGTACTACCCTCCCCTGCTAGGAACTAGGTTTTATAATAATAAAAGGTCTCAGGCTTAAATGGGGAACCCCATACCTCCAAGATCAGCAGATGTGAATCACATCAGGATCAGCAAAGCTCTCTGTCTCTGGAAACAATATTCTTCCAAGTGCTTGAATTGTACAAGCAATGCAATTTCAAAGCACTAGGATTTCAGTTGGGTGCAGCTGTGTGCATGTTATGTCTAGAGAGTGGGCCGATCAACCCGAATCACAGCATACATTGTTATTCTGACCTTGAAGGCTTCTGCACGCAGTGTACACACTAAGTTTGCGAGGTAAGTCTAGGGATGTGAAAAACATGCCGTTCTCATGTGAAGAAACTCAAGTTGTTTAACTTACAACAACAGTAACACAAAGTGTTGTGTGCAAAAGCTGCAAATTGGCTAAATTGGCGTTTAACTTCTAATAAGATTATGCTAACATAGCAATGTGTGCAAACCAGTCTCTGTCTTCACTACAGAAGTACCAGCTGTCATGACCAAAGGCTAACATGGCAAAGCATCCGCCCAGACTATGTGGGTATTACGTCATGAACCCAGGGTCCAAAACAAAAAAGGCAATGTTGCCTATAAAGAAAAAGCAACATAAAGTCACACAGCGTGTGACAAAGACAGGCCACAAGGGTGAGAAAGCCAGGACGCAAGGGCTAGCAAATTACGGGAGACCAGACATGAGGCAGGGGACCGCTGAATCAGCATGACAGTCAAAAAGGTCCATGCCATTGAATGGCAGATCCTGAAGAGTGTCCTGAACATTGTTGGGAAAACGACTATCGCGCAGCAATGCTTGGCAGCACAAAGCAACCGACCGGGCCATTCCCCTACTAACAGAGTCTGTAGAATCCAGGGCCGATCGAATGGAAAATCATGATGAAGTTGTCGATGATGGCAGGAAAAAAGTGAGTAAACCTAGATATCCAGGTCGAGGAGGTCACCGTGGTCAATGGGAAGCCTGTCACTGTCAAGGCCAGTGAAGACTTTTACATTCGGGCTTAGGCAACGTTTTGGAAGACTAAACCTCCAGCGGGATGAGCCTGCAGGCTGTAGCTGAAGAAGGCGCCACAAGGCCAGATACGGTCACTGAATTGTCCAGCTTAACAGGGTTTGCTGCTGTCCAAAAGAATGTAGCAGGAGCTACCATAAAGTAAGGGCAGAGTGGCAAATCGCAATTAGAAGGGCAGACTGGCAAATCACAATTAGCGGACCAGCTGGGATGTAGGTCCCGCTCTTCTGTTGGTCTGTCTGACACTTTTAGTGAAATTATTTCTAAGACCCATCTTTTGGGATGAGGTAGAAGGAACCCCTTTAACACCACTTTTAAGGATTCAGGACCAGTGGGGGTACCACGTGGGGGGATAGGACAGGGCATAAGATTCACTCTAGCAAAGATCAAGTGCAGGGTTTGAGGTCCCTGGAGCATGTTAGGTCCCTGTTGCTCATACAGGCCAGCCAACTAGTCCATGGAGACCTATCTGGTGGTCCTGGGTTCAAGAAGCTGGTCTGGTTCTCCTTCAGGCAGCAGTCATGCCTTCAAGTAGCAGGGCAGTAGTCTAAGGGAGCAAGTATGCCGCAAGCAGCAGGGAAGTCCTTTGGTAGTAGGTCAGTACTCTTGTCCTCCAGATGGTTAACCTGCCCTCTGGAGGCAAGAATGGCCTCAAGAAGCAGGGCAGTGGTCTGGGGTACAAGGCAGTCTTTAGAAGCCTTACACACGTTCAAGTGTGTACTGATGAGTTGTGTAGTTCTGAGGGTCCAATATTTATACCTGGGGCCAGCCTTTGAAGTGGAGGGGCATCCTGGCTACCGTCACATTTAGTTCTGCAAAGATCTTCTCTTCCCCTGCCAAGGCTCCAAGAATTCTGAGGTGACAAAAGACAAGTGTCAGGTTCCTTTGTATGTGCTGGAGGCAAGCCCTTTGGAATGTAAGTGGGGCAGGAAAGAGCTCTCCCCTTTGTCTCACTGACTGGCAGGAATACACAAACCTGAAAAAAAGAGCCATTAACAGTCATGTAAACCAGGACACTTACAGCGGGCACTTAATGGTTAGGGTAAGAAAGTAACTTTCTAATAATTGCATTTTCAGCATTAGTAACTACAAAATGGATGGTTAACCTTTTGTGTTATGATCCCTTAATTCCAAAAGATTAGTTCTGTGGTCCTAACATATCTTAAGATAATTGTAGGATCCACACTCATGTAAATTAGTGGGATCCTTGCATTTCTTAGATGTTTTAGTAAGATCCTCAACTACATGTACCACCTGTGGCATGCTACATCACGGGATCCTCACCCACTACACCAAGTATGACTGGGTGGGCTCGATGCAAATTGTAAGTATAGCTCGTAACTAAGAATGAGGGATTTAAAGTGCATATTAAAATTGCCTTCTACATCCTAACTGTTTTACTATTAAGATTCTTTGGCAGAGGTAAAAACAGAATGATTTTTGGGGTATTATGACCAGTTACATAAGTGGGTCGACATGTTTCAGCCTTCTGTGTGCCACTAAGGGTCAGCAGGCTTTCTTCAGGACCAAAAGCTATGTTTAATCTCTGCAATCCGTTACTGACATTACCAACACTTTACCAATTACAGTGAACAAACAACATGAAGCATGCACGCAACATAAGACCATAATGGACCTTTTCCTCTTTATAGTCTATGTAAAATATATTAGTTAGGCTTCAAAAGGCAGTGGGGGAAGGCAATCTCTTTAGTCACACATTCATCAAGGAAATTCGTCCTCCCTTAGCACCTACTTGGCTCCCCGCATTCCTTTGTTTATAATTTGGGAGGCAAAGGGTTCCCCTTTCATAGCTTCTCAATCCTCTTGGTCACTTTAAGAATTGTCACTTAAAATCAGACTTTACCAGTAAGGAGGATTTTAAATTACAATTAATTTTAGTCAAAACATGATATTTCAATCTGCTCTCAATCAAAAGTTAGCACTTAATAAACATAATAAGGTAACCCAATGACATCCAATGGGAGAGATAGGCCTGACAGTAGTGCAAAATTCATTTAGGAGTTTTTCACTACCAGGACATGTAAAACTTTTCATACACATGTCCTGCTTTTTAAATACCATGCACCTCAAGCTATGGGTTATTAGAGCCTACCTTAGGCGAGCCATACATGTATTAAAAAGGAAGGTTTAGGCTTCGGAAAAGGATTATTTTGCCAGGTCGAAATGGCAGTTTTAAAACTGCACTTAAATTGCTCCAGAAGCAGGTGTACAATGAGTTCTGCAGATCCAATAGTCTGATTTCATTTAGAGGCCCTGGGTACATGCAATACTATATACTAGGGACATGTACATAAATTAAATATGCCAATCAGGTATATGCCTATTCTACTATGTTTTTAGCGAGAGTGCAAGCACCATAGCACTGGTTAGCAGTGGTAAAGTGCAAAGAGTCCTAAAGCTAGCAAAACAAATACAGCAAAATAGGAGTGGTGAAGGAAAATAGTGGAGAGGAGACCAAGGATGTCAGGTCTAACAGCTGGCAAGGTCAAAGTCACTTACAGTGCCCGTCAATGGTGCCTTATGTAACTTGTTCTTTTCACCCTTTTCCTAGAACCCCTGGCAATCTCTTTTCATGTAGATGATAAGATTCAACGGCCTATTCCACAAATCGCTAATTAAAAATTATACACAAATTATATGATCCTTTAATTAAAAGCTGATAAAAATAACACCTCCCACACATTGGAAAAAATCCAACAGTTTACAAGAATTGGAGGATACAAAGTAAATGT
The DNA here is from genome assembly GCF_964263255.1 of Lissotriton vulgaris. Lineage (NCBI taxonomy): Eukaryota > Metazoa > Chordata > Amphibia > Caudata > Salamandridae > Lissotriton > Lissotriton vulgaris. The sequence goes on along the minus strand of NC_141696.1, from coordinate 974,857,876 downwards.
TGATAAAATGTAAACTATATTACATAAAAACCTATGAGACAGTGTAAGTAGCAGGTATGACCCAAATCATTGAGTTGGCTATCTTGAAATGTACATTACAGTTAACTAAGTAAAGTAATTCTGTTAAGTTATCTTCCAATGCTCAACAAAGTGACAAATCTATTCAAAGTAAGACATCCCATCCCACTTTCCACTACAGGTTAGGAGGTCCCTTCTCCCTCTTTTTGTCTTAATGTTATTGAACGTTTCTTGCAAACTTCGAAGCAATTTATTTTTTCCCCAATTAGATCAGAGGTAGTCACATTTTATATCAAAAAGTCAACATCTCATACTAAAATTATCAGGACTATGGCGGGCTTATATTGCCGAATTTAGATTGTACTATTTTACTGCTTAGACAAATATAATCTCTTGTTATAACAGCACGGCATGCTCTGCTTACTATGCGAAATCAACATTAATGTAATGGCTAATGAACTAGCAATCAAAGTACTAGCAATTATGTCACAAAAACGTTCAGCTTGGATTCTATACGTACTGCAACGGTCAGGAAATTAGAGTTTTAAAAATTATTTTTTAACATTCCAAAGACACAAGTATACTATGCCAAAATACTATAAAAATCTAAGCCCCAGACTAGAAGCCATTAAGAAATGGGAAGAAATATACTTTAAGCAATTTTATTGCTTTCATCTCTAATACAATATGGAAATCCCTGGAACGGATCCAGAATATGTACTAACAACCAATGAAAATTTGCATAGCTTAGTGAAGCTAAGTTTCAATTCTATTAAGGACACGGAGGCAAGGATTATGCTTTCCTTCTCCGCCATAATTATAGATCATAAAACACAGCAGCCATTAAAGCATTATAAAACTACTTTTCCCATAAATAGCAGGGAAATAAAAAACATAAACGTTCATAAGTCCCTCGCGAACATCAGCAGCCAGGTCCCAACGTAGTCCTTTGTCGCTGCCGGCGCTCCCTCCTCCTTTGCTTAAATCACCCCATAAGCCTATTTTCATGCATCTTGTTTAGCTCTATCATTTGCTGCAAAGACATGCTGCGTCAGTGACCACTCCACCACTTCTTCTCGGGCGAAGAACATCATCGCTCAAAATGCCAGAACCTACATTGCATAGCTATTCCGCTTCTAAACATATTCTTAACATTGAATCGTAAAGGTAACACAGACTACTTACTAAGGAAAATTATTTTTCAATCATCAATCATTCTTACCAGGACTCCATTGTTTTTTAACATTGGCATCTTGTGGCAAACACCTTCACAGGACCCACCTGGTCGTTTTCCTTTTGTACAAGGAAAATTCTATCAGCACAACAAAAATCCATTTTTGTAGGCCTGCATTTCTGCCCAGGAACTGTCACCCGCCACACCCCCTGTTCTCTGCAGTTCATCAGAAAGCCACATGGCCCTCATCCCAAGTTAATGACTCATCTTTCCTCTCCTGCTCCCAGCCTGATAACACATCCTTGACATCCTGATCAGGTTATCTGGAAAATGGTCTGACTGCTGGCTCCTAATCAGGGTGGGTACACAATGACTTGAAAGACCCGGCTTTGATCAGGCAGTTGAACAATCTTCTGAAAGAAAGATCTGATCAAAGCAGTGTGGACAATGCTCTGTGTACCAAGCCTTGACCAGGTCACCAACTACAAGCATAGAGTGGACAATGCTCTGTGTACCAAGCCTTGACCAGGTCACTAACTACAAACACCACCTGGGTCCAGCTAATCAACATCAAACACTGCCCTGAGTGAATAATGGACTAACAGCCAAATGAATGTACCAAGAAACATATAAAAGTCATGTAAGCTACCGAGTGAAGTAGTAGCCTCTTTTGCACTGTCCTTTGACTCTTTTGGGACTCTGTTCCATAGCCCGGGCTATTGAAATAAATCTGGGTTCCTCCTGCAGACAAAGGCTCCTGTGTCTCCTTTTTATTAAGTATGCAAGGTATGGAAAACTAGGGCGGTTCCCCTGTCGCCGAGACCCCGTGAGTGGGTTATACCGGTTCTTCATTACTCCAGAACGAGGTGGGTTTGCGTTTGCCTGTATTGCCGGGTAGGATAATCCTAGTCTCCATGTCCTTAATAGAATTGAAACTTACCTTCACTAAGCTAGGAACCTTTTCATTCTATGTTGGGACTGGAGGTGGGGATTATGCTATTTCAAAGCTTATTCACCACCAACTGGGCCACATCCACCACCTGCATAAAGTACAATCTCTTACCCTTCACCCAGTCTGAGGCAAGTATAAGATCTGCTAAGCGTGCCCCCAGACAAAAAGCTTTTGAAGCAATTGCTCTTCTTGCTGAATGTGCTCCAAATACTTTGGTGTATATGCCCCTTCTTAAATTACACATCAGGCCCAACGGGTTATCATAGGCGAGGATACTACTTTGTCCAGTTTTCTCAGTGCAAGGAGAAGTTGTCTTTCGCCTAGAGGCCGAACCTCCTCTGTCATTTGCTAAAATGACTCAAGAACTGAAGCACACAGTTTAGAGGCTTCTGCAAAAGTGGGATAGGAAATTGTTCCAGTATTGGACTTTGTACGCCTACTTACCGTGAAAATTACCTCCACAGGGGAGAACCCCCGGGCCGTTAAATCTAAGGCTCGTACGTCCAAATCTCTCCTGCACAAGACAAGACAAAGTAACATAGCCAACTTGTCCGACAGTTTTTCCTCCTCGGAGTTTTACAAAGAGCAAACTTGATCCGAAGGTATCAGAGTGCTTCGCATGAGCACCAGCTGCATTACAGACAGACAAATTCATTTTGTTAGGCACGGGGAGATTAAGTGATTTGCCCAGAATCACAGCATGTTGAGCGTCCTGTGCCGAGCCTCGTACCTGCTTCCCCAGCTTCGAGGTCGACAGCTCTACCCGTTAGGCTACATCTTCTCTCCTTTCTGGAACAGAAATGGATTCGGATGCCATGACAAGAAAACATTCAGGATTAGGTTAATGCATAGCGCAGTTCTGGAGGAAGAAAGAGGCAGATTCCCTCTCAGCAACCGGCAAACAAAAGGATGCTCGCTAATTGGGGCACCATCAACAGGCACATGTCTCGCTGAGATAGCAGAGCGGAAAGCGTTAATTGACCGATATGCTAGCCCGTCCTCTGCCAGGCTTGAAAGGATATTGAGCAGCTGGGCTACATCAGCACCCATGGAGTCCACACTCCATCACAGACACAAACAACGGTAACGTTTGGTGGTACCATCTGCCCAAGCCTTGGAAAGGAAGAATTCAGTGTGGCGTGAAAGGCGTTGGGATTTCCAGCTTTGCCTGTAATACGCCACGCCATCAGATTTAATATCACCTCTTCTACAAACCGATGAGGTTAGAGAACAGGACTCAGCAGAATGTTAGGAAAGTGGGGTGGGCGTCGGATTGTCGAATCCCAAGAAAGTTGCAAAAGCACAGGAAACCATATTTGAGCCTTCCATACGGATGTTATCATGACAACCTCTGCCTGTGGCCTGTGTACCAGAGCAGACACCCTTGTGATCATTGAGAAGGTGGGAAAAGCATAGCTCTTCTTCTGACTCCAATCTTGGAGGAATGCATCCGTTGCCTTTGCCTGCAGATCTAGTCTCCAGCTGAAGAACTGTGGCAGCTGGTGGTCGAGGCACAAAGAGGTTGATCAAGAATGGACCCCATTTGTCGACCAGTTTGTGAAAGATCTGAGGGTCCAGCTTCCAAAGGCTTGAATCCCGAAGGTGCCTAGAGTGCCAACCTCCTATCTAGTTTGCTTGTCCTGGTTACTCTGGTGTGATTAATATCAGATTCTTCAGTCAGAAAGTCCAGAACTCCTTTGCCATATCCACCTGGGCCAGAGACCTGGTGCCCCCCCAGATGACTGATATATCTTTCTGCTGTCACACTGTCCATCTTTAATAGAACAGAAGACTGAATCCAGTTTTTCGTCCAACACTGAACAGCATGCAACCCTGACAGAAATTTCAAACAGTTTATATGTGAGCTCTATTCTAGTGGTGACCAGCTTCCTCCTGTGGAGAAATCCCCACACAGGGCTGGCGTCCAATTCTATCACCAATTCAGGAATAGAACTGAAAATTGCTCTCCCGTTCCAGGCCTCTATATGAGAAAGCAACCATTCTATTTCCTCTCTGGCCTCGCCTGACAGCAGAACCAACAGTGAATATGTTAGAACCATTCTTAGGTGGTGCACCTTGAGGGCCTGGGAAAACTGCCTAAGAATGCAATGGTGAAAGTTGGCACAAGTAGCGTTTTATGAAGTTTTCCAGGAGAAAATGCATAGTTATGTTGATAGAACCTCTATATGCACAGAGAATCCATAATCATGTAACATTACTTAAAGTACTAATATATGTTCAATAAAATAACTTTTCCTTGAATTTCTTATGATTTTATAACTAATATAAAAAGTACTTCAAAAACAAATATTACAAATAAAAACCAATTGCCACAAATTAATAAAGAAGGCGTGTGCATCAAGGATCCAACTTAAAACTATCCATATTTTGGGCGAAGGGCTCCCTGACAACACTATGAAGCCAAAGAGTAGTCTTATTTAAATAGATGTAGCACTACTCGCGTCATCTGCTTTGACTCTAGAAAGAAAGCAAGACTCTGATCAATAGAACAGAACAGGTGATGTTCAGTACCCAGGTGTAGGAGTGAGGCGTGCAGACCACAGATCATTTTTCTCAACAGTGCATTACAAAGGAGGAAATTATTTTCCACTGTCAATATAGCATTACAAAATAATAACAAAATATTCTTGAACACTTTCAACGTACTTGACACAAAAATACAGGTCACCTTATATTAGAAGGGGAAACATTTGCATTTTTTTTAAATAAAAGAGCAACATTTACCTCAACACCAATATGAAAATGTCAGACACTGAGCAATGTTATTTTTCCACAATACTACCTTTTTCCTTTCTGGGAATTTGGAGTTCAGTGTGGCATTCAAACTTCCACAACTATTTGACATTTGAGGGCACTCTTAAATCCCAAGAGATTCTAATACATGATTTCGTATTTCTAAAGTGCTTAAACCTATTATTTTCTTCTGCTGCAGTTAGAATATGAAGACGTCAGACATGAATTAATGGGTGACACTTTCAGATGGTCTAGTGCATGGGTACTCAAACTTTCTTTCAGGGGCCAAATTTACAGTGTGGTTTGTGTCTGAGGACCGCACCGCTGGGGGCGGGGTCAGTGGGGGAGGGGGCGGGGCTAGAGCAACAAAAAAACTTTGACCATGAGGTTGAACACAGGTTCCTGCAGCGGACGCCTTCGTCCACTGAGCCACCAGACCCGGCATACACACATCTCTCTCTCCCTCTCCTTCCCTCTCCCTCTCTCCATCTCTCCCTATTTCTCCCTCTGTCTCACTCAGACTGTCTCCCTCTCTCTCTTGCCCTCTCTCTCTCCCCGACTCCATCTTTCTCACTCACTGGGACTGTCTCACTCCCTCTCTCTCTCGCTGTCTCCCTCTCTCTGTCTGTCTCCCCCTCTCTCGGTCTCCCTTTCTCTCTCTCTGTTTCCCTCTTTCTCAGTCTCCCTCTCTCTCCTTCCCTCTCCCTCGGTCTCCCTCTGTCTGTCTCCCTCCTTCTCACTGTCTCCCTCTCTTTGTCTCCCTTCCTCTGTCTCCCTCCTCCCCAGGGCTGGACTGGCCATAACGGGCACCGGGCAATCCCCTGGTGCGCCGCACGGATGGGGGCTGTTTTTGTTACAGGGCTGTTTTTGCAGCGTAGCTGCAAAATCGGCCCTGTACCAAAATCGGCCAAAATCCGGCCCCGGCAAAGAGCTCGGCGGCACCTCGGGAGGCCGAGCACTGTGCCAGGGCCGGTTTTGATTCTCAGTACGGCCCTGCCCTCTGTCTGTCTCCCTCCCTCTGTTTGTCTCCCTCCCTGTCTCCCTCGGTCACCCTCTCCCTCCTTCTGTCTGTCTGTCTGTCTCCCTCCCTCTGTCTGTCTCCCTCCCTCCCTCCCTCCCACCCCCTTTCTCTGCCTGCCTTTCCCTCCCTCCTTTCCTTCCCTCCCTCTCACTCTGCCTCCCTTTCCCTCCCTCGTTCTCCCAGTCTGCCTCACTTTCCCTCCCTCACTCTTCCTCTGTCTCCCTCCCTTCCTTTCCCTCCCTCTCACTCCCCCCTCCATTTCCCTCCCTCCACCGCCCTCCCTCGCTCTACCTCTGTCTGCCTCCCTATCCCTCCCGCCCTCGCTCTCCCTCAGTCTGCCTCCCTTTCTCTCCCTCGGACTGCCTACATTTCCCTATCCCGCTCTCCCTCGGACTGCCTACCTTTCCTTCCCTCGCTCTACCTCCCTTTCCCTCGCTCTCCCTCTGTATGTCTCCCCTTCCCTCCCTCCCTCCCTCTTTCTCCCTGTCTGCCTCCCTCCCTCACTCTCCGTCGCTCTCCCTCCCTTTCCCTCCCTCCCTTGCCTTGTCTACATCCCTCCCTCTCTTTCACTCCCTCCCTCGCTCTCCCTCTGTCTCCCTCCCTTTCCCTCTGTCCCTCTACCTCCCTTTGTCTCCTTCTTAATCTCACCCTGCCTGTGTGTGCCAGGGCTGAGACGAGACAGCTTCCGGGCGCACACACACACAGCCGCACCCGAGCACTTCGCGGGACTTTAAAAGACCATTTGTATGTTGATGAGGCTTTTGCATTTCACCTCTTAGCGCCCCTGCAGCTCCACTCTGACTATCACTATCACTGGAATGCCCGGCACCCACAGAGCAGCGGAGTCTCGGTGCACATTGTTTGCAGACACTCTTTAAATATATATTTTTTTAAACACTGGTAAATGGTCTGCAAGGTCTGCGGGCCGCCCAAGAAGGCTTGCTGGGCCGCTGGCGGCCCGAGGGCCGTACTAGGAGTACCCGTGGTCTAGTGCATCAACTTGTCTAGGGAAACAGGTTTAATAGTCCAGTTTCATCACAATGGGAAAAAACCCAATAAGCTATCAGCATGTGCTCTGCTTCTCAGGGAGACCATAAAGACCATGAGGCTTTATCTTGAATTACCTAATTTTGAAGTATAAATGCCCCAATCCCACAACATCACACGAGCCCAAACCTAAACATGGGGTCCTGAAATATAAATAGGTCAAAATTGACTGAAGGAAAAAATGATTTAAAATTCTAAACCTTTATAGACAACTTATGGTCATATAAGAAAAAAAATACATCTTACCCACCTAACAAAAAACATGGCAGTAATACCACATATGCTCTGGAAACTATTTACATAACCAATGTATCAACTCAATCATTAATCAAGACGGACTAAATGGTATACAAATATAATGTGCTACCTGATCAGTACACTTACACTTTTGGACAACACACAACGATACTATAGATGCTGGAGGTCTGCTTGTGCAACATGTTCCCTTTTAACTTTGAGATTTACATATAACAAACAGGACTGTAAAGGAAGCCAAATATTCTCCAGCAATACACGTCTCTTTGTGGGGCAGGTGGAATAATATGGAGTACGTGAAAAAATGCTTGGCAAATGCACACCTAAGGGATGACATATTGACAATATCCTAGTTATCTTAGAACTCACTCGACTTCCAACTTACTTCCCAAATATCTAGAAACAATGTCCAGGGGTCTCCAAACCGGTCCTGGAGGGCCGGATCCATGCCAGATTTTTTGGATATCCCCATTGAGATACATGTAGTTATTTTAAAAATCTGGCATGGATCTGGCCCTCCAGGACCGGTTTGGGGACCCCTGAGTAGACTTTCTTGACATCAGCAAGAATAGTCTACATACCAAACTGCATGCGTCACTTGCAGCAGCAAACTATTCTTTGTGCAATCAACAGCCTCCACAGGTCAATCATCTGAAATACACCAAGAGAATGATTTCTTTAAACTCTGTTTTTCAAAAAAGCAGAAGAACTTAAGGAGAGATTAACTGACCGGAGCGGTCACAAAAAACATTTCAGCATTCATGCAGAAAACCAATAGCTAAAATATTGAGATTTAGCACAAAAGTTTATGAAGGGCACTACTTCATGCGGAAAAGTCTACAAAACACTGGCATTGGGGAACAGCCATGACAATGCGGGGATTACCCCCGCACTGCCATTACAACGCAGGGATTACAACGATAGTCATTAGAACAACTTTCGCTGGAGGGCGCTGTTGGATAAGGAATAGTTTAATTTTCTATCCAACACCTTCCCTACTGTCAAAGTGGGCTGGAGTTGGAATAAAAAATTTAACTATTCCACTATCCAGCGCCCTCCAGCGAAAGTCGTAACTACTTTCATTGTAATCCCCGCGTTGTAACGGCATGCGGGTTAAAAGCCCGCGTTGTAATGCCATACAACCCTGGCATTTGACATGGACTAACCCTCCTGTAAGCAATATACCAGAAACTTTATGTAGAACTAAATTAAAAGTTTTATAATCAATAACGAAGGTGTCTTTAACCAAACCAGATGTTTTCTTCTTTGGTATAACTTTTCAAGATGGTCACCACAAAATATAAACAACTTTCAGTATAATGATGGATACAAATACTATATTAAACAAGTTCTCAGCTGCAATAGCACCTGTACGTTAAATATATGCAATTTCTTGCCCACGCCATGCCAACAAAACTAAGGAGTACAATTTCTGAAAACAAGGATTCAACAACACTAAAGAAACATTCATCATGGAGACAGCAAATTTCATCTTGCAGAAAATTTTTATAAAGTTCTTTAGCAGTGGAAATGTTTCATAATCTTTGCATTTAATCAGATTCTACTCATGCACATTAAATGAATCAAACGTTAAGGGCCATTAGACACATCTCGATAATCACAGATTTTCAACTACAAAACCCCTTTTTAGGAGTCCTTTTAGGAGTCAATATGTCTGAATGTAAATACTGTCTGAATGATACAAACTAAAACCCAAGTAAGAATAGAACATACATAGGAAGTCCAGAATTGGTCTTTCAGAAAACTCCCTGTATTTCCACGATGCGTTTATACGTTTAACCTCCACATGTGAATTACCAATTTGTACGCCAACTGCTAAAGAAGAATTAAAATGTAAGTTTTAGAACTCAGATCTTAAACAGGTTTTGAGATAAAACTTCAAGTGACCATGTTGCATAAGACATACTGGTCTAATTTTTGTGTAGGCTAGTGGTTTATGAGTTGCTACAAACCATTGTCCTTGTACTTGCAACTAGTTTCTTTTCTGCATCACATATAGCAAGAAAATGTTGCAACTACATTTTGGAGTAATACCCCTATGAAAGTGTCCTCAAGATGTAAAACATTGATCGCTTAAAAAGGTTTAAGCCCAGTGACTCCTGATTATACAATAGAAATTACTGTGTATACTGTTGCAAACTATTATTTTTGCTCATTTGTATGTTTGAATACAAATTATAACATATCAAGAATATGTTGCAACCAAACAGGGTAAACATCCGATACTGAATTCAAGATTATAACAAGGATTTTTCAAAAATGATTAGTTCTTGTAGCCCCCATACCCACATAAAAAACTACTGATTGTATAAAAACACAAGCAAGGAGCTCATAAGACCGCAACCACCACACAAGACATTAAGATTGGGAATACTAACTCACTGTCCATACATATACGTAAATTATGATGCACCATACACGGATACCAAAATATGTAAAAATTTATATCAGACTATTCAACCATCTGCTCTACACATCAACAATACGACTCAATGAATTTGAAAAAGAAACCAGATATGATGGGGACACAAAGAAGAATATAGACTCCAAGATGGAGACAAAATGATGGGTCCTATCACATGACAAGAACTGAGGTAATACATGACCTGTATTCAACATTACGGTTAAAAGGACTAGTTAACACGCCATTCCATAATAGACCACAAGAACAGTTCCAAAAGAACAGACACCAGACCGTAGGAGGAACAAGAATGTATGTAAATGTAAATGTAAATGTATAGGCATTTATATAGCGCACTACTTACCCGGAGGGTCCCAAGGCGCTTCGACCGCTGCGAAACCCTTCCTGGCTTCCCTGAGAGATGGTCCCTTAATGGGTATCTCCAGGGTGAGACCAGGCATCCCCGGCGGTCTGGTGGGGCCGTTAGTGAAGATGAGGCAAGCTAATGCCCAGAGTTGCCGAGTGTGATCGCTCATCAGAGTGGGCACCGAGGCAAGAGAATTATCGAGTCCGCTGACCCTGGTCCAGAAACCTGCCGCGCCGGGAATCGAACCCTGGTCCCGGGCCGTCCTCTGCTCTCGGGTCTGCCGCCTCTAACCGGTGAGCCACACTACTTCACTAACAAGAACATACTTAGTTATAAGGCTTTTCTTCACAGTACATCGCTCGATACTATCAGGCTGATAGGATTAAAAAAACATAACTTACAAACACAACAATTTATGTGTATGTTCTTTATCCCTTTTCTCTTGACCACAATTCTATACATTTGGCTACAGAATAAATCAGAAGCTGCTTTTTGCAACAAAAATGTTAGACCAAAAAGATTCTCTGTCCCATTTCCTGGCACACCAACACTTCTGGATATCATATCCAAATGATAGACCATCACACATTGATAACACAAACCCCTTTTACTTAAGAAACATGGTGTGAAACACTTTCATAGCGATACTGCATGGACACTTTGTGTGGTTCAACTGCAACATTAAAAATCTTCTTAGAATAGGTCTATTGCCTAAAATGGCCGAATATATGTACAACTTTCACTTTTAGAAAGTCACAGGCACGCAAGTAGTGAGAGTGGGGTGTTAGTGGGTCTTAATAACCCTTTATAACACCTCCACCCTACCATTTTTTAATCCTGTCCGTGGAACCTAATAATAAAGATGGTTTCGGTATCCATGAGTCAGTCTTAATATCACCTATTTCACTTTGAGTTGTCTTGTGTTGTATCCAGTCTTGAGTCATTGTATGTGGACCTGAGGGTCACGTCCAGTGTCTGTGTGTGTGTCTTTACATTTTGTTTGTTCCCCCCTCCCTATGCTCCGTCCGTGGTGTGGCTACGCTCGGACGCCGCAGCAGACCTGATGATAAAGCATGTCACACACATTGTGTGTGAGTGAGGGCAGTTTTTCAACACCCAAATGTGTGCCAACATTTGCACCTGGGTGTTGAGTCTATGCTTGTTTTGTTTGTTGTCTCCACCCCTCTTTTGTGTCATTATTATAGCTGTTACTGGGGGTTCGGGGTGGTAGACAGTAATTTAGACCCTCTCCCCTCTTGTGTGCGAGATGACTAAATTCCTTAACCGCCATAGCTAAAAATAACAATTGTGTTTTATGTGTAGGGTGCAGATGAACAAGCAACTACTTTCAGTAACCCCTTTTCTGGTAGAGACTGTCTAGCAGCAGATTTCTCACCTTTTGAATATCTTCTAGGCAATACTAGATTCAGAAACCTTTTAGCATTCCCTCTGCATGCCGTAAGGTAGCCGAAGAGCCTACATAAGTACCAGTCCTGTGTGCGGACATCAGATGCTCGACGCTGTCTGTACCATCAGAGACAAACTGGCTGTGACAAGCCTAGACTTCTAGACTTTGGACTCTTACTATTAAGAAGATCCGGACTCTTACCATTAAGAAGATCCAATCACTGTAAAGGTAGGATGGGAGGGTCAGTGGGGAGTCTGAAGTTAGAGTCTCTACTAAAAAGAGCATAACAGAAGGTAAGCAACTTGTTTTTAAGATAGAGACTTCTAGCTGCAGATTCCTCTTCTTCTGAATAAATACCAAAGCAGTTCCTAGGTGTAGGTTGGATTGTGAATGGACTCAAACCAGAAAGTCCTTCAGGACCCAGAGGGCAAAATGCCCTTCTTGGTGAACCGGACAGTAGTGCTTCATGAGATTATGCAGGGATGCTCGCGTAGCTTCCTGGCAAACGTCCAGGGGAGAGACTTAGCCTATCAATGCAGCAGCAACAACAACAACAACAGCAGCAGCTTTGGTCATGGGAGAATGAGCACACAGTAGTTCTGAAGGTTGCTTTCTGACCAAATACGTAGCAGAACTTATAACACAAAGCATCCTACAGCAGAAGATGGTTCTGTTCTGCACAGTCTTGCCTTTTTTTCACTCCAAAGAAACCTGACAAATAACTGATTGCTCACCTGGTGTTCTTGGGTATAATCAATATAAAAGCTCAGAGCTCTGTTAGGGTCTGAACAGTTGAGTCTTCTACACACCTACTTAGAGGATTGAGGCAGAGCATATAACGCCATCAAGGAGATGCATGGAATGACATGAAACAGCATCAAAACCTCAGGCAAGAAGGATGCCCGTGTCCTCAAAGCAAGCTTATCTGGCAAGATGGTGGTGTGCGGCTGGTTGACACACAGTATGAAGCTGACTCACACTCTGCGCCAATGTAATGGTGATGAGGAATACTGCTTGAGAGGGAGAAGCTGCAAGGGACAACTGAAGTGGCTCAAAGTGCACATCGGATAATTGAGAATGAAGTTAAGATTACACTGTGCCATGACAAAGGGAGAGATGCTGTAAACATTTCAAAAAGCGCATAACAACTTGAGATAAAAAACGAGGGCTGATTCGGCATTCCTAAACCTTTTGAAAGAGCTAAAAGATACCCTTACACCGTGGCCAGAGCACAGAGCAAAGCCCTGCTGGGCTAGGAACAAAACAAACAACAAAACGTCACAACTTTGCATGGAGAGGGTATATCTGCTGCACAAAGCCACAAACTTGTCCAATCAGCAGGGGTATACAGTTTTTATTGAGAGATGCCTGGCTGCCAAAATGAAATCAACCACCTCGGGACGAAGGTCAAAGGTGTTCCGCTGTCATCGCACAATCTTCAAGCACGAAGGATGAAATTGTATAGGCCTGGGTACAGAACTCTGCTCTGTGACTGCAACAGCAGACCCTCCCAGAGGGACAGCCTCAGCAGAGGACAAATGCTCATGCCGAGAAGTTCTGGCTACCATACACTCCGGTGCCCAATCTGGAGCCACAAGGAGGATTTGGACCCAGTCAGTCCTGATGTTCTTCAGACCTCCAGACAGGAGTGGTATCAGCAGGAAGGTATAAAGGAGCCCCAAATTCCACTCAAGGAGGAACGCATCTCTGAGCAAGAAACTTCTTGGAAACTCTAATGCGCAGAAATGTGATATTGCTTGTAATTGGCAGTGGTAAAAAGATCAGACCAAGGTTCTCCCTATTTGCGGAAGAGACTTTGCACCACCTCCAGGCAGAACTGCCACTTTTGACCTGCTAGGCGCAGACAGCAGAGCTTGTCTGCCCTGGCATTCGATGATACTGCCAGGTAGTTCACCACTAGGAAACTTTCCTGGGAGTTCAGACATTTCCAGAGGAGCAGGGCCTCCTGCACAGGGTTTGTGAGCCCACAGATTCCAGTTTATTCGATAGCACATGGATGAATGAAGACTTTCAACACAAAACAGAAGGCCCACCGCTCCAGAAGGTTGATATGGAGCAGGACCTCGGAATTTCACTTCTTCCAGATAGCCACCTCAACCCAGAAGGGATGCATCAGTCTTCATTATCAACACATGGTGGAGTAGGGAGAGGGGTCTGCGGCTGAACCAATTGCGGTACAGTAACCCACTGCAGATCATTTACAGTATCCTCTCACATCTGGATATGGTTGGAGAGGTCCACTTTTGGGCCCACTGAGACTTCAGATCCAACCAAGTTTCCCACCTAGAGTGCTTGACAAGCAAGATGAAGTAGGGCATCAGTCTAAATAGCATCAGTCCAGGAGATAGACTGAAAGATCAGAAAAATAGCCTGAATGTCTTGAACCTTATTTTCGGGGGTAAGGCACAAAACGGAACTGTGTCCAGAATATCTCGGATGAGAGGGAGTGTCTCAGAAGTAGTCAAGTGTGACTTCGGCACACCGATACTAAATCCCAAAGATGACAGGAGGCTTGCCCTCATCTGGAGGTGGTTGACGACTGCCTGAAGTGAGCTCGCCTTCAACTGTTAGTCGTCAAGTTATGGGACGACTGGCGCCCTTGACCTACGGAGGTGTGCAACTACCGCGGTGTACTGCTACCATCTGTTTCCTGAACACCCAAGGGCAAAGGAGAAAAAGGGGTGCACAGAGAACTACATATTCTCCTGTCCCACCACACACCACAGGTAGCACAAAAGGGCGTACAGGACAAGTATATGGAAATAGGCATCCTGCAGGTGCAATGCTACAGTCCAGTCTCAGGGTTTGAGGGCATAAGAGACCTGGGCCAACAGGAGCATTTTAAATTTTTCCATCCGGAGGAAGGCATTGAGAGAGCACAGGTCTAAAATAGGATGTAGGCCTCCGTCCTTCTTTGGCACCAGAGAGGAGTGGGTATAACCACTACAAACTACTTTTGGAACAGGCACCCTCTTGATAGCCCCTTTGGCCAAAAGAGCATGCACTTCCTGGTACAAAATAGAAAGATTTTCCTCCATCAGTCGCTATGGGGGAACGGGGAGGAGGGGGGATGGTGGAAGGTGCAAGAGCGTGGAAAGAAAGGGTAGGGCATACCCTCCCCAAACAATTTGCAGGACCCACATGTTCAATGTTATGGCTCACCAACATGGTAAGAATTGTCATTTCTGGCCTCCCACTAGGTGGTGCAAGTCTACAGAGGGCATGCTGATTGGGGTTTGGCAGGTGGGGCTGCCGGAGAACCAGTGGACTGGGTGGCCTATTGACCTTGACCATAGGCCCAAGGGCACCATTGCATCGACCGCAAAGCTGCTGGGCAGCTGGTTGAGGATGGGTTAGCTGGAAGTACGGGTGCCTCTGCTGGGCCATGAACGGAGCGATAGGGCTGATGTGGTTGGCAAGGCGAAACAGATTAGCCCAAGGAGTGGGCTGTGGCTCCTTGAACCACTTAAGAGCGGAATCCAGCTTGCACTCAAACAGACTAGTCTAGTCAAAGTATTTAGTATCAACAAGAGAGGTAGGGCGTAGACACTCCTGTACCCCGGTTCAATGTATAATAAACAACAAAGGAGTGACTGTGATACAAAAAAATATTAAATGTGATAGCGGGAGGTTTGTTAAAAATAAACTCCGCTGTGCGCCGCACGCGTGATCAATGCTCACACGCGTGTAGAGCACACAGCGGGGTAGTCTCAAAGTCCCAGATTGTGCCCAGGAGACTATCCTCAACTTGGAGAAGAGTCTAGGGGCTTGTTGGTCACCCAATCGTGGGTGGAGGGAGAAGACCCTACTTCGTTGAAGGACCCTCACTCACCACTAGTTGGTGACATGCTTCATCATCGGGTCCCCGCTGGGGTGACCGAATGTCTCCCCAGCGTGCTACGACGCCTGGTTACAGCGGAGCAGGATGTGGTGAGTGCAACAGTGCCCAAATTAAGAGGTGACTACCTGTGATTGTGCAAATGTGTCAAAAAATTAAAAAAATGAAATTACACGGTGTTGGACAGGCCTCATGACGGGCCGCTCTCCCCCGGCTCGACCAGGCCCGAGCCCAGTCACGCAAGCACCACACACCACCATTGCACGCCCTACGTCCCCTCAGGGACCCCTGCCCTCGAACATGATAACCTCGTGGGTCCGATCCACTGCCGGCCCATGCACCCAGCCCGGGCCGCCATCTTGGACGCCTCGCCACGAGGCCGCCTGGCCCCCGATCGACCTCAACCCTGGGCCTAGCCCAGCCTCAGACAATCCGGCACCACCCTCCACCCAGGAGGTGAGCGGGCTACTTGGCAAGTCAATGGGAGAGAGAGGTGCCGATGGCTCTCCCCCCGCCCAGTGCCGCTCGCCCATCGCCTCCCCGGGCGCTGGCTCCACCCCCCTGCTGGGTGTCTGGACTCCCTCATCCCGGACCTCCCGACCTCCAAGTGCGAGGGTCCGGACATCAAAGCACGCCAGCCCTATAACTGGGACAGCTCCAGAGCAGGAAGTCAGTTGTATCTTGGAGTCGAGAGACGTAAGAGGAACTCATCCTGGACGGACTACTGGCGCTGCCGTAGCTCTGTCCTGTGCACCATCGTCCTGCCTGTTGGCGCTGCCACAGCCGTCGTAACCTTCATTCTTCACCGTCGTCCGGATCTGCTGGCGAGGCCGCGGACCGTTGTAACCATCATCTTCATCGGGACCTGCTTGGCTTCTCCACGGCCCGTCGACCATCCTTCATCCATCTCGGGACCTGCTTGGCTCCTCCACGGCCCGATCAGCAACCACGCCGAGCTCGAGGATTGAGAGCTATTTAACTCATTGGTAACTAAGACTGTCCCGCTACCCTTTCTCCTCAACCAGAGATCAGAACCGAGGGGACCCCTGAGTCCAGACCTCCTTGTATCATAGCGACGTAACCTAAGAATTGCATATAAAGTCTCGTTAACCTTCAATCTTGTGTGGTGTCCGTCTGTGGGGGGGAAGTTACTTACCTGTACAGTCGTTGGAGACGGCTCTCCCTGGAGACCTCTCCCCGTAATCTCGGCCGACCCTCCCGGTCCGTCTAACATTGGTGGCCAGCGGCGCGATCCGAATCACCGCATAACGTACAGAGAGTAGCTCACCCCACAACGAACAACAATGTCGACTAAAGAGAGCGGATCAACTGAGAAGTTCCAAATGGAAAAACTAGAGGAATACAGCCATCGTGAACTAAAGCAGTTCTGCATCGAACTAGGTATCGCTACCACCGGACTAAGTACCAGGGACGATTTTAAGCATGCCCTAGAATCTTGGGCAGAGACCGGGGATGTCGAAACCCCTGAGCAAAGCACCGCGAAAAATACCAACACGGCCCCTGAGGGGCAAAGAACCAGTCTCTCGCAAGACGAGATCCAAGAAAGAGAAAAAGCCCGACTACACGAACTCGAAATGGCCCGACTCAAGATGGACATAGAACTCAAATTGGCCGAGCAAAAAATAAACTTAGAGCACCTTCGCCTCCGAGAAGAAAGAGAGGAGAAACAGAGGCAAAGGGAGCTCGAGGAAAAAAGACTAACGTACGAGCACGAACGGAACCTAGCCGAGATCAACCTGCGCAAACAAAATAAAGAGTTAGGGGTGCCCGACAGACCGTCCACCCCAGGGACCGCGGAGAAAAAAGTGCACATCCCCAAGGATGTGGTCCGAGAATATTTTCGAGAAGACGACATCCAGCAATGGTTTAAGGCCTATGAAATCGCGATGACTGCGCACCGGATCGATAGAACCGACTGGGGAGCCGGCCTATGGGGCAAATTCCTCAATGAGGGCCGCGATACTCTGTTACAGCTCCCAGACCACCAGATGACCTCCTACGACCATATGAAAGCGGCCCTCCTCACCCGCTATGGCCTCACGCCCGAGATGTACCGTCAGAGGTTCCGAGACTGCACACGCATTCCAGGTACAACTTGGGTGGACTATGTAACGTACTTTAGCCGAGCCTTCGAAGGCTGGATCAGAGGGAACAACGTCACGACCTACGAGCAGCTGTTCAATCTGATGGTATGGGAGCATCTGTCCAACAATTGCTTCATTGAACTACGCCAACACCTCCTCGACAGCAAGTTAACCGATCCCCGGCAGCTCGCAGCCGAAGCTGACCGGTGGGAGATCACCAGAGTGGGCCGGAATGGGTCCTACGAGCAGAACAGGAACAACAATGGTCACTACCGACCCAGAGGAGGAGGAGGGGGCCAAGGACGAGGAAGAGACAATACTCCGGCCGCCCCCGCTACCAGCACCACCCCCCCGGCCAACCGGGGCAGCACCCCGGCGCGACCGGGATACAGAGCCAATGTTACATGTCACCGATGCCAACGAGTCGGCCACTATGCAAACGACCCAAGCTGCCCGCAGTATCAGAGTCCAAGACCCCGCCAGGTGGCCGCCGCGGCACTAGGGGAAGAACAGATCTCCGAGGAACAAGAAACAGGCGAGCCAGAGTATCAAGAGTGGGAGCCAGCCGCCATGACTCTCGCGTGCTTAGGGGGAAGAGACATGGTCCCGCGGGTCCCCCTACCCGCTAACACCCAGAAGTACAGCCAATGGGTGAGCATCAATGGACAACGGGCCGAAGCCCTTCGAGACACCGGGGCCAGTGTGACAGCCGTCCGCTGTCATCTGGTGACCCCAGAACAATATCTACCGAACGTTCTCTGCCCTGTGCGATCAGCCGACAACTCGGAAAGTCTGTGTCGGATGGCCTGCGTCCCCTTTGAGTGGGGAGGGGTCTCCGGCATGTTGAAGGTAACGGTCCGAGACGACGCCCCCGTGGAATGCCTCCTCGGAAATGACCTGGAAAGCTCCCCGTGGGCAGCCGTGGAGCGAAAAGAACACTTGGGGATGTTGGGCGTCCCAGACTGGGCGTGCGTCACCACCCGGTCCATGGCCGCCCGTGCCCACCATCACCCGGAAGAACCAGAATGGCCGGCGCCACCGCCTCCGGTCGCCCCCGCCGAGACCCCCGACCATGGCATCCCCCTCGAACTTGCTCAACCTTCCGACCTCGCTAATCTTGATCAGTGGGCTCAAGAAGGGGGACCCACACAAGAACAATTTCGTCAGGAACAGAAGACCTGTCCCTCCCTTGAGGGACTCCGACAACAAGCGCTCGCCCAAAGCGCCGGGGATACCTCCGGAACTCATTGGGTCTACTGGGACAATGATCTATTGTACAGCGAGCAACGAATCGCCGAGCTGGGGGCCAACCGAGTACTAGTGGTGCCCCTCCGCTTTAGAGACTTCCTGCTAAACCTGGCCCACGATGCCCCCCTGGCAGGGCACCTGGGACAGGATAAAACCTACAGCCGCCTAGTGACCCACTTCTTCTGGCCCAAAATGAGAAACGATGTGCACCAGCATTGCCGATCTTGCCCCACGTGCCAAGCCAGTGGGAAGAGCGGCCGCAAATTAAAGGCTCCCCTGCAACCCTTTCCAGTAGTCACAACCCCATTTGAGAGGGTCGGGATAGACATTGTGGGACCCCTGGACCCGCGTACAAGACAAGGCCATCGCTTCATCCTGGTACTAGTGGACCACGCCACCCGCTACCCTGAGGCTATTCCTCTCCGGACCGTGACAGCCCCAGTGGTCGGCCGGGCCCTGATGGGGATCTTCTCCCGTGTGGGGTTCCCCCGAGAAGTCGTCAGTGACAGAGGCACGAACTTCATTTCTAAATATATGAAGTCCCTCTGGCAACAGTGTGGGGTCACCTACCGCTTCACGACCCCCTATCACCCCCAAGGAAACGGACTTGTTGAGCGGTTCAATCGCACGCTAAAAGGGATGATCGGGGGATTGGAAGAGCCCCTCCGTCGCCAGTGGGACGTGCTGCTGCCGTGCCTCCTCTTCGCCTACCGGGAGGTCCCACAGAAGTCCCTAGGCTTCAGCCCCTTCGAGCTGCTCTATGGGCACCCAGTACGGGGGCCACTCAGCCTGATCAAAGAAGGCTGGGAGATGCCTCCGGCCAAGAGTCCTCCAGATGTCTTCCGGTACCTCCTCACCCTCCGCAACCAGTCCCGGCGGTTCAGAGACCTAGCAAAAGCCAACCTAGAGGCCAGTCAAGAGGACATGAAGAAATGGTATGACCAGAACGCCTCATCCATTGAATTCGAGCCGGGGCAACAGGTCTGGGTAATGTCCCCCACCGAACCGTGCGCTCTCCAAGACAAATGGACGGGACCCTTCAAGGTAATCGAGCGCAAGGGTCCTGCCACCTATCTGATCGATATGGAGTCCGCCCGGAATCCGCTCCGAGTCCTCCACACCAACAGACTGAAACCCCACTTTGCACGAACAGAACTCAGCCTCTTGATGGCCACAGACAATGGGGTTGAAGACGACTCCGAGCCTCTCCCTGACCTCTTGCGGACCCAGGAGCAAGACGGCTCCGTGGATGGGGTCCGACTCTCGGAGACCCTCACCAGAGAACAACGGCAAGAGTGCCAAGCCCTCCTATCACGGTTCGCCAGTCTGTTCTCCCTCACCCCGGGTGTCACTTCCTGGTGTGTGCACGATGTGGACACCGGAGACAGCCCTCCTATCCGCCACCGGGCCTACCGCGTACCTGATCGGGTACGGGCCTGCATCCAGGCGGAAGTAGCTAAGATGCTCACGCTCGGGGTCATCGAGCCCTCAGACAGTCCATGGGCCAGCCCGGTCGTACTGGTCCCCAAAGCAGCCGCCCCCGGGACCACACCAGAACTCCGGTTCTGTGTCGACTACCGGGGTCTGAATGAAGTCACCAGAACGGACGCACACCCCATCCCCCGGGCAGATGAACTGGTCGACCGAATGGGCGCTGCCCGCTACCTCAGCATCTTCGACCTGACGGCAGGTTATTGGCAGATCGGCCTCACACCCCGAGCACAAGAACGCTCTGCCTTCTCCACCCCCGATGGCCACTATCACTTTACGGTCATGCCCTTCGGCATGAAGAACGCCCCAGCGACGTTCCAACGGCTCGTCAATCAGGTCCTGGCGGGGCTCGAAGAGTTCAGCGCCGCCTACCTGGACGACATCGCTGTGTACAGCCACCATTGGACCGAGCACCTCCACCACCTCCAAGCAGTGCTGCAAGCCCTTCAGCGAGCTGGCCTCACGATCAAGGCCAGCAAATGCCAAATTGGACAAGGGTCGGTGACCTACCTCGGACACCAGGTGGGAAGCGGCCTAGTGGCCCCCCTACAGCTGAAAATTGCCGCCATCCAGAACTGGCAACCCCCTATCACTCAAACTGAGGTGCGAGCCTTCCTGGGCCTCACGGGCTACTACCGAAGGTTCGTGAAAGATTATGGTACCATCGTGGGGCCTCTCACCGAACTCACGTCAAAAAATCAGCCCAAGAAGGTGAACTGGACCCCAGAGTGTCAAGCGGCATTCGAACAGTTAAAGGCCGCCATGTGTTCCGCTCCTGTGCTCCAGGCCCCAGACTACAGCCGGGAGTTCGTCGTCCAGACGGACGCCTCCGACCAGGGCATTGGGGCGGTCCTGTCCCAAGTGAACACCGAAGGCCTCGATCAACCGGTGGCCTTCATCAGCCGGAGACTCCTACCCCGGGAACAACGCTGGAGCACCATAGAGAGGGAAGCCTTCGCTGTGGTATGGGCCCTCAAGAAGCTCCGGCCCTACCTTTTTGGCACCCACTTTCGGGTGCAGACTGACCACCGACCCCTGCAGTGGTTGATGCATATGCGGGGGGAAAACCCAAAATTGCTACGCTGGTCCATCTCCTTACAAGGTATGGACTTCACAGTCGAACACCGGCCTGGGTCCGACCACGCCAACGCCGATGGCCTGTCCCGGTTTTTCCGCCTCGACGAAGAGAGTCCCCAAGAGGATGGGTAACTCTCCCCGCCTTCAGCTGGGGGGGACGCATGTTGGACAGGCCTCATGACGGGCCGCTCTCCCCCGGCTCGACCAGGCCCGAGCCCAGTCACGCAAGCACCACACACCACCATTGCACGCCCTACGTCCCCTCAGGGACCCCTGCCCTCGAACATGATAACCTCGTGGGTCCGATCCACTGCCGGCCCATGCACCCAGCCCGGGCCGCCATCTTGGACGCCTCGCCACGAGGCCGCCTGGCCCCCGATCGACCTCAACCCTGGGCCTAGCCCAGCCTCAGACAATCCGGCACCACCCTCCACCCAGGAGGTGAGCGGGCTACTTGGCAAGTCAATGGGAGAGAGAGGTGCCGATGGCTCTCCCCCCGCCCAGTGCCGCTCGCCCATCGCCTCCCCGGGCGCTGGCTCCACCCCCCTGCTGGGTGTCTGGACTCCCTCATCCCGGACCTCCCGACCTCCAAGTGCGAGGGTCCGGACATCAAAGCACGCCAGCCCTATAACTGGGACAGCTCCAGAGCAGGAAGTCAGTTGTATCTTGGAGTCGAGAGACGTAAGAGGAACTCATCCTGGACGGACTACTGGCGCTGCCGTAGCTCTGTCCTGTGCACCATCGTCCTGCCTGTTGGCGCTGCCACAGCCGTCGTAACCTTCATTCTTCACCGTCGTCCGGATCTGCTGGCGAGGCCGCGGACCGTTGTAACCATCATCTTCATCGGGACCTGCTTGGCTTCTCCACGGCCCGTCGACCATCCTTCATCCATCTCGGGACCTGCTTGGCTCCTCCACGGCCCGATCAGCAACCACGCCGAGCTCGAGGATTGAGAGCTATTTAACTCATTGGTAACTAAGACTGTCCCGCTACCCTTTCTCCTCAACCAGAGATCAGAACCGAGGGGACCCCTGAGTCCAGACCTCCTTGTATCATAGCGACGTAACCTAAGAATTGCATATAAAGTCTCGTTAACCTTCAATCTTGTGTGGTGTCCGTCTGTGGGGGGGAAGTTACTTACCTGTACAGTCGTTGGAGACGGCTCTCCCTGGAGACCTCTCCCCGTAATCTCGGCCGACCCTCCCGGTCCGTCTAACACACGGAAAATATCCGTCAACACCACACTACACACTTGGTAGGGATGTGTGAGAAGACTTCAAAAGGGACATGGTTGCGCCCCTACGGGTATGACAGCGTGGGATGTCTTCACGCGGCGTATTTTTTAGCGCACGCGGCTCCCCTCCGTGTACCTACACGGTCAGCGACCGGGAGACGGATATTTTCCGTGTAATTTCACTGTATATACATTTTTCACACTTAGAGCCTCTCGGGAGGGTGCGCCTTAGCGCGCACATACCACCGGAGGACTTTTATATAGGTCCTGAAGAAAGCTGAGCGACACGCTATAAACAGCTGAAACATGTCGACCAATCTATGCCTTTGAATTAGGATTCCGGTTCCTTAATTAAGAACCTGGGGAGTCCGCTCACTTTGTTTTTAATCAATGCGTGGTGGCCATTATTAAAACATTTTCTAAAGGCACAACCCTTGAATTTTTTTAATTTTTTGACACATTTGCACAATCACAGTTAGTCACCTCTTAATTTGGGCACTGTTGCACTCACCACATCCTGCTCCGCTGTAACCAGGCGTCGTAGCACGCTGGGGAGACATTCGGTCACCCCAGCAGGGACCCGATGATGAAGCATGTCACCAACTAGTGGTGAGTGAGGGTCCTTCAAAGAAGTAGGGTCTTCTCCCTCCACCCACGATTGGGTGACCAACAAGCCCCTAGACTCTTCTCCAAGTTGAGGATAGTCTCCTGGGCACAATCTGGGACTTTGAGACTACCCCGCTGTGTGCTCTACACGCGTGTGAGCATTGATCACGCGTGCGGCGCACAGCGGAGTTTATTTTTAACAAACCTCCCACTATCACATTTAATATTTTTTTGTATCACAGTCACTCCTTTGTTGTTTATTATAGTCTAGTCAAAGGACATTCCCTTGAGAGACAACTGGACATCGCTCGAAAACTCAGTACAATGCAGCCATGCCACACTAGGGCCAATGGCCCACCGATAGTATTGGTGGTGTCCAAGCTACAACAAATTGTGAATTTGGCCAGGTCACGACTGTCCTGAATAGCCTGGACGGGATCAGATTAGAGATCTTCAGAGACACCAGGGAGGATTGAGCTACTGAATCACAAAGGGCGTCGGTATAGCGCACCATGAGGTAGCTGGCATTCACTGATCTAAGAGCCAAGCTGGTGTATGAGAAGACTCTTTCCAAACTTCTCCACACATTTTGACTCTGTCCAGGAAGAGTAGTTGGAAATGTTTATGGGGTTGTCCTACTTGTAGGAAGATTTCCGTAAGTGCCTCACTGAAAGGCAAGAGGCTATATGGACCGTTCCCCTGACTGAAGGATTAAACATTGTTTTTAATCTCCATGGTAGTGTGGTACTGAAAATTCAGGACTCAGCTACCCTGCGCTACAGAAGCTCTACACTTGTGTCAAAAATATCATCGTATCATGACGATTTTGGTACTAGCAGACCGGTAATGACTTAAATACTATACATAAGCATTTTCGTCATGATCGAGTGACGAAATCACCCTTTAATCAAGGTTTTCGTCTTGAACCCTCGGGTTCCATTTTATGAGCGGCAGCCATTTTGTGATTGCCCTCACATAGTCAAATAACTAAGGCCGAATTCGATCTGAAGGACACGTACACCTTTTCTGACTCCTCTGTGACCTGGGCGAGCTGACTCCACTGCCTGAAGCCTAACCTGTTCGGGCAGTTCCTTTCCCAGTGGCCGAATGAGATTAGTATCGAGGCACAACATGTCATAAACCTTTCATCGAACGCAAACTATGCCTAATCTTGCACACACCTGTCCCGGTTTCTTGCTTTATGACTTGCTTTACGAGGAGGAGGTGCCCGATTTTATTGGGGGTCTGTCGATATCTGATGGAAATACTGGACCTTGCCGGATAATTAATTATGAGCTGGACGAACTGAAATGTGGGCTTGTCATCATGACTCTGCTTTTTCTTTGTTGCGAAAATATGTGTATGCTCAACTATAAAATAAGGAATGTTTGCCTGAAGCTTATTATTTTGTATAAAAAGAGAAGGCTGGCTTTGTAAATTTGAGCAGTCTCCTGAGAACATACATGCTGTTGTACTTCTAGGATACCTGTTACTGGCTGCAGCCAATAAATACGATCTTTGACTTCACCTAGAAGACTGTGTTTCTGTAGTCTGAAACAGGAAGGACTCGAGGTCTTTTGGGTGTTCTCCCTGGCACCGCCGGGTCCATAAAAACCCGGTACCTCAGTTGGCACCCAACGTTGGGCGGTATCAGCGGTACCGGTCCAAGCCAGAGGTTCGTGAGGAGCTTCGTGTGAAAATTCTGGAGGAAGGCCATCCACTTCATTGACCCCTGTATGTCGACATGGTCCGAAAGTCTTTGCTGCGAGGTTCCCCGCGTCCCGGCGGCTACGAAGCACTGCTGCCCTGACTATCGCCCTGTTTTGGACCCTCTATGATTGGTAGAGCGAAACGATAGACGAGTCTTCTGGTGACGTCATCGATACCTCAGTTAAGTATAAGTGGAGCGTCTCCCAGTCCTTAGTTTGGTTCTTAGTTTGGTATCCACTTTGGGATCGTTTTGTTTGGAACTTGCAAGTGCCAAAACCGAAGGAATCGTGTATTCACGAGACTATCGTATTCGATAATCCTTTGAAGTTTGAAGCTAGACTAGAGAGCGAAGATGCCTGGTCTTAGCAGACTTGGGAATTTGTTTTGTCTTGGTTGTAATAGGGACTTCCGATTGGAGGACTCGTGTCCGGTTCCTCCGATTGGAACTTCGACCTATGAATTATATGTGAAGCATGGCGTAGGCCCTATCACATATAACGAAGTATGGATCAGATACACCAGAAAGGATGGTGTTTTAAAATGGCCCCAATATGGTAGCTTTGACACAGAAATTTTGGATAATCTAGAAGTTAAACTTTTTAAGAAGAAAGCCCGTCCGGCGATGTTTGACTCTTTTCGCCTATGGCGCAAAGAAGCCAAACAGAAAGAAATGAAATTAGCGAAGAAAAATAAACGAGGTACGTCAATGGTACAAGCTGCTGTTGCATTTAGGGATAATGAAGAAGAGCAAGAAAGCGAACAGATGAAACGAGTAAAGAAGTTAGCGGCAGATAGGTGCTACCCAGTTCTGCCGACTAAAGAACAGGAAGCAAGGAACGATCTTGAGAAAGATCCGTTAATGTCACATCTCCTGAGTTCACCACCCCCTTATGCACAAAATGCTATGGCACCACCGCCACCAGTTGTGGCTGTACAACCTCCAATTGTAATGCCTCCTGTGATTCCTCCACAACCAGCTCCTCTTCCGTTGGTTACCATTCCTTTGGCGCAGCCTCCTCAGGGGCCGCCAACTTTGCCTTTGCCTGCTACTTCTACGTCTGTTCCTAATGCTCCTCCTGCCCGACTCTGGATTCTTCCCTCATTCTTTCTTCTTCTCCTTCTACCAGACAGCGAATGACTGCTGCCTTTTCTGGGTTCTTTTCTCCTTGGTTGGGACAATTGGGTATGTCCCCTGCTACTGAGTGTAGACAGTCACGCAGTCAATTGCCTGACTCTAGAGAGAAAGAGATATTGGATGGTTTGGCACATAAATGGGTTGCAGACCCGATACGATATGATTTAGAATCTATTATGGATATCTTCCATCAGTGGGAAGCATCAAAGCAGAGATACGTTTTTGAGACAATGTTTGTTTTCCTTTGCGAGGAATTGGAGGAAGATAACTCGGAACGCAATATGTCTGAGTTGTATCGTGTACGGTTCGAGTTTGCAAAGGGCACAATTGTAGGTTCTGATGTTAAGACAGCAGTTGCGACATTGTTGTCGTTTAGGAGTGAGAGTGTTTCCCAATTGTTGTTTGACTCTGAGGTTAAGCAGAAGGCAAGACAATATCCCATGAGAGAGGTTCTCCCAGTTTGGAGGGAAGGGGACGCAAATGCTGTTCCAGCCATTCTGCCACATTTTCAGCGTGTGGGTACATGTCCCATGGAAGCGAGCTGAAGTTTTGCCTCTTAAGCAGACATTGCCTGATCCTCGTAAAAATCCTGCAGGATATTACACAGAACTATCACAGACTGCAGGCTCCTGTATCATGAATTTAGCCGATATAGGCATGTTGTTTGGAAATGTTGTTCCACAGCCTTTATGGGGAAAGATTTGTCATGCGGATCATGATCCAGAGTTAGGCGACACATGGGTTAATATTGCCGCTGCTGATGCTAGACAAGTTGGTGGTGCTAAGCCCGAGCCTTTAATAGCAGAGCTTCCTGGTAGAATTATTACGTATATGAAGACTCTAATGCCCGAATTGCGTGTTAATTGGGACAAGTTGTCTGCGTGCAAACAGAAGAAAGATGAGACTGTGTCTGACTTTTTCACGCGGTTTGAAGAGACTTTTGTAGATCATAGTGGTCAGGATATGTCCACGGAGGGAGGTCAGAGATTGTTTGTTGACAAATTTGTACATAATTTGCTTCCTGAATTATGTAATAAGTTGAAGGATTCTGAGAGTGCTTGGGCTGTTTCCACGTCAGCACAGATTTTAGCTACGGCCCAGTACTATGAGAATAGGCGTAAAGATGAGCTAGAGAAAGCAGATAAAAAGACTAAGGAATTGAAAACTAAAGTCCTTCTACAGCAAGCGTATCCACCTCGTACTAATAGTCAGCGCGACTATCAGCAACCTCAGCAATATTCGAGGAACTTGCAAAGAAACGAGTCTTCTCAACAACGTTTACCGTATGGTCCCAATCAGTGCGCGTATTGCAAAGAAGAGGGTCATTTCAAGACTAGTTGTGCGGTCTTGTTACAGCGTACGAATGGTGCTTCTGATGCAAGAGGTCGAGGTGTTCAACAAGCTCCTAGGGGTAGGGGACGTGGAAATTTCCCCCAGAACACTCGTTCTTTCCCGCCTCAGAATTCAATGAATAGTTTCGACCAGCAGAATAACGCGTTTACTAGAACAGCTCAGTACTATGCTGATGACTACTATGCAGAAGATGGGAATATGGAAGGTGATGATTGCTAGGACAGCCATGGACAAAGAGAGGGAGTTGTTTCAGTTCCAGTAAGTCAGAGTGGGCCTTATGTTGAGGTGATTACATCAGGTGTGTCAGAGCCTTTTCTGTTGGATACTGGTGCTACAAAGTGTTCTATTATGCACTCAAAACTCCCTGGCGCACCTTTGTCTGGCGAAATGAACTTTTCAGTAGGTTTTTCTGGCGCCCCGGTTAGGAACCCGATTTCTAGTCCTATGTCCCTTTCTGTTGGACCCTGTGAATTCGAAGCACCCCTTATCCTGACGACAGGTTGTGGTGAAAATTTGTTGGGACTGGATTTGTTGAAAAGGTTATATGCGACTTTGTACTGTTCTCCTTCGGGAGTACAACTTACACTGGGTAAGAAAGTGGTTTCTCCAATGTATTTGTCGAAGGATAAACTTCGACAGAATTGTCTTCTCTTCCGGATATTCTTTGGGCTACTGGACCTAATGATGTAGGTCTCTTGGAAATAGCGCCATATGTTGTGACACTGAAAGCCAATGTTAGAATGCCGCGCATTCCCCAATACAAGATCTCTAGTGAAGGTGAAAAGGCGTTGTTAGCGATCATTTATGATTTGATTGAGAAAGATGTAATTGAAGAGACAAGAGGCAACGTTTGTAATAGTCCTGTTCTGCCGGTTTTGAAACGCACTGATCCTTCCCAGCCACCTGTTTACAGGTTTGTGATTGATCTTAGGGAGGTCAATAAAATAGTTGTGCCACAGTTTCCCGTTGTCCCTGATATCACTGCCCTATTGACTATGATTCCAGCTTCAGCCACTTGGTTCTCAGTGATTGACTTGAAGAATGCTTTCTTCAGCATCTTGATTGCCGAGGAGAGCAGAGATATTTTTGGCTTAAGTTTAGGAGGCCGAAGTTTCCGCTTCAAACACGCTCCTCAGGGCTGCTGTGAAAGTCCATCAATATACAGTCAGGCTTTAAAAATACAGCTTGATACGACTGTTTTACCTGACGGCGCTACCCTCATTCAGTACGTTGACGATTTGCTAATTGCTGCAGACACTGAGGAGATTTGTAAAGAAGCCACATTGTCGTTGTTGCGTCATTTGTGTGATCTGCACCACAAAGTCTCTCTTTCAAAATTGCAATATTGTCGACAAGAAGTAACCTACTTAGGTCACCTCTTATCGAAGGAGGGAAGGAAACTGACCCCAGAAAGAATTCAGGCAATTGCAAAATTGAGTGTCCCAAGGACACAGAGAGAAGTGCGTGCTTTCCTGGGTATTACATCATATTGCAGACAATGGATACCGAATTTTTCTTTGTTGGCCAAACCTTTGGTGGCATTAACTTGTAAAGATACACCGAATCCCATTCCGTGGTCTGAAGAGTGTCAGAAAAGTTTTTACGAATTGCGTGATGCATTGTGTTCGGCTCCTGTGTTGGGTACCCCCGACTACAGTAAGCCTTTTACATTGTATGTCCATGAGAAAGAAGGTTGCACATTGTCAGTTCTGACAGTCTTTTGGGGACAAACAGCGTCCATGCGCGTATTTTTCGGCGACTCTAGATCCGGTAGCTAAGGCGTTGCCAAGTTGTTTGAGAGCCACTGCGGCAGCAGCTATCTCTATTCGACAGTCTGCTGGGTTAGTAATGAATAACATGTTAATTGTAATGGTCCCACATACAGTGGACATTCTGTTAAACAGAACAAAGACACAGCACTTAACTAGTGCTCGATTGTCAGGGTATGAGCTGACACTGTTGGCAAGTCATGTGCACATAAAGAGGTGCAATACATTGAACCCAGCCACATTGTTGCCGATTTTAGCTGAGACAAACTATGATAGTGAAGATCAGCATGACTGTTTTCTGAGAACAGAGGAAGAGACGAAAGGGAGGATAGATTTTAGGGACACTCCTCTTCCGGAATGTGATGGTACTTTGTGGGTTGATGGTTCGTGTTTCAAATTGCCGAATGGTGATACGACTGCAGCATATGCTGTGACGACTTTGCATACGATTGTTGAAGCTGCACGTATACCACACAATTCAGCGCAAGCTGCAGAGTCGATTGCACTTACGAGAGCGTGTGTGTTGGCGAAAGGAAAACGAGTGAATGTGTACACGGACAGCCAGTATGCATTTGGTGTGGCTCACAATTTTGGACGATTGTGGAAAGAACGTGGGTTCCTGACTTCGCATGGTGCTAAGATCCAGCATGGTCAGTTGGTGACTGAGCTTCTCGAGTCACTGACCTTGCCGCTACAAGTTGCGATTGTGAAATGCAGTGCACACAGAAAGGTTACGGATGATGTTGGTCGTGGAAATGCGTTTGCGGATGAAGTTGCGAAAGAAACTGCTAGGAATGTAATGAGTCGAATGTGTGTTGCAGGCCCTGCGAGATGGATTGGTGATGTTGGTATGTGTGAAGATACGATTGAGAGTGTAAAGTCTATTCAAGCTGAAGCCACAGAGAAAGAGTTGAATGGAGAGAAAGTAAGGGTAAATTGGATGCAAATGGTTGTTGGACTGATTTGTCAGAGCATCAGCGATGGTTGTTACCTGATGCGTATGTGCTTGCAGTGGTGACAATGGCTCATGGAATGGCTCATATCAGTGTGAAAGGGATCTGTAAGTTGTTAGCTCCAGTATGGCAAAATGCTGGAATCCCTAAGTGTGCAGAGAATGTGGTCAAGAATTGTATGGTGTGTCTGAAATACAATCCTGGTAGGGGAACCCCAACTCCAGCTGGTCATTTTGCGCCTCCAACGTATCCGTTCGAGGTTTTGCAGCTAGATTTCATCCACATGGAAAGGTGCAACAATTTGAAATACATACTCGTTGTTGTTTGTGCCTTTTCAAGATGGATAGAAGTCTACCCCCTCAAAGATAACACTGCCTTATCCACAGCTAAAGCCCTTGTTAAAGAATCTTTCCCCAGATTTGGAATGCCTAGAATGGTTTGGAGTGATAATGGGAGTGAATTTGTGGGTCGAGTGATGAAGAAAGTGTGTGAGGGGCTAGGCATTCAGCAAAAGTTTCACGCTGCAAAAAACCCCCAATCAGCTGGACTAGTAGAGTGCTATAATGGCACGTTAAAATTGAAACTGGCCAAGATTCAAGCGAGCACAGGTCTTAAATGGCCTGACGCCCTACCCTTGGCACTACTATCAACGAGAATGACTGTTCACTCTAGAGTGGGACTTAGTCCCTATGAAATTGTGTTCGGCTGCCCGGCCAACATATGGGGAGTGCCAAGGCCCACCAGGTTTAGCGAAATAGAACACCCTGTACTGCTTGATTATCTGTATGAATTGACGGCTAGATTGCGTGTTTCACACCAACAGGTCCACGACACTCTACCTCAGGCCTCTGAAGCTCCAGGGAATCCTATCAATCCTGGCTCCTATGTACTGGTTAAGAATTTCCAGCGAAAAAAGAATGACCAGCCCCGGTGGACCGGCCCTCATCTAGTTCTTCTCTCGACAAGATCTGCCGTTCGAGTAGAAGGAAAGAAACATTGGGTCCACGGCAATCATTGTAAGAGGGTCCCACTTACTCTTCCGTACGACCGGTGGGTCCAGGAGGGGATCGCTGACTCTGAGGCTGAGACCGTGCCTCGCTTCCTACCTTTTAGCGATGCATGTATAAAAGGAACAACTTCTGAAAAGGAAAGCGACAACATTTTGCAAGAAGCTGTGTCTCCGTCAATTCGATTGAACACTACAGAGCCTGAACTCTTATTCCAAGACCAGACAGCACCTGGCAGAAACCGTTACAATTTAAGGCCAAGAACTATGACTATGGACAAATAAAATATTTCTTTTTACTTTTTTTGTGCAGCTCTCTCATCCGAGAAACTTGCTCATTTTTGTTTTTCGAACCGCCATCCGGTTCTGCTGCTAGGGTCGCGGTTGCCCAAGTCTTTGGAGTGCAGCTGAAGACGGTTAGGTCGACAGTTCTGGTTGGTCTAAGGGAGTTACCCTGGACTGACAGAAGCACTCTTCAGCAGAAACACCCTACCACCGCGGGCAGCAAATTAGAGAGGATGGAGTTTTCTGAGATGGAGAGACCTGCCAAACGAATGAACTTTAAAGATAAAATGTGTACATTAATGTCAAAGAAGAGATCGTTGATATGTTGTATTTTCATGTTGCTTGGTGTCATGATATTTTTAATAGGATATGTTTTATACACTTTTCAAGTTTCATTTGCACCCACTATACAGCCCATACCTCCTCCTACTGTTTCCTCGCCCTCTTTTCACCCCCTGTCTGGCCATGAGTCCTCTAGAAGATTAGAGTTTATTAATAACTCTTTCATTCAGCTTTTACACCAACACCAACTAGTAGTAAACACAACTAACTGCTGGGTGTGTGGTCTTATGCCGCATACGACAGACAAGGGTATTCCATACCTGGTCTTACCATTTAGCTACAATGGTTCATTATGGGCGTTTCAAACATTGTTCATATTTGCCATTGAACCATATTCCCCACGTTCCACGAAAAGTAACTCAAGCAACAAAGCATTAGTAGTGGAATTGCAAATATGAGCAGAACAATTGACTCGTATTCCTAAAGATGAGTTGCAAGCTTATGTTAAATGGAATATGACAAAATATGGAGTTGCTTTAAGTGAGACCAGCGAACGAAGAGATCCTCCTCTATTTGGATTGTACCCCATCAGGGTCACCTATGTCTGCAAGGTAATGGCAAAAACCCCGGAGCTCCGTTGGGGAAGAGCGTCTGCACGGAAACATATGTGTTTGCATCTCGAAATTCCCCTTCGTTCTTAGCAGCTAAGGGTACTTATTTCATCTGCCATGATAGAGCCTATACTTGGTTGCCCCCTGACTTCTCGGGCACATGTTTTGTCTCGTTCCTGTTGCCTCCCACCTACACGGCCGCAGCAGATTACCATAGGACAAGGATAGTTAGAGGTGTCATCAGCAAAGAAGACACTGCAGGACAAGAATTCAGAGATTTTGCAAAGGGTTTTCTGCCGTTTTGGGGGCCGATGGTGAACAGCAGGAACATAAGGCAATTGACAAGGGTGGTTGAATCCACTATAGTTGAAACTGCCGGTGCCCTAAGTAATCTGACTGCTGAGCTCCAGTCGGATCGCCTTATGACTCTCCAAAACAGGGTCGCGTTAGATGTCATACTTGCAGACCGTAGTGGGGTATGTAAAGTGATCCAATCAAGTTGCTGCATTTTTATCCCTGATAACGCTCCGACAGTATACCAGGCCATCTCCAAACTGCATAAGATCTCTGAATCCATTCACGTGGATGAAGGAGACTGGTCCTTGATGGGGTGGTTCTGGGAACTGATATCTGCCTGGGGATGGAAGATTCTGATAGTCATTGGGATGATCTTAGCCATCCTTTTCCTGTTCGGTCTGTGTGTACAGTGTGCTCCTGCAATATGTGGCCTCTGTGCTACATCATGTGTAAGGAAACATGTATCAAGAGACGAACTAAGTAATAGGATGATGCTACAGCAACATCTCAATGACTTTATGAATACAGACCTGGACTCAGATTAGCATGAGTAAAGGGCAAATGGAGGGTCTGTGGTACTGAAAATTCTGGACTCAGCTACCCTGGGGTACCGAAGCTCTACACTCGTGTCAAAAATATCATCGTATCATGATGATTTTGGTACTAGCAGACCGGTAATGACAAATACTATACATAAGCATTTTCGTCATGATCGAGTGACAAAATCACCCTTTAATCAAGGTTTTCGTCTTGAACCCTCGGGTTCCATTTTGTGAGCGGCAGCCATTTTGTGATTGCCCTCACATAGTCAAATAACTAAGGCCGAATTCGATCTGAAGGACACGTACACCTTTTCTGACTCCTCTGTGACATGGGCAAGCTGACTCCACTGCCTGAAGCCAAACCTGTTCGGGCAGTTCCTTTCCCAGTGGCCGAATGAGATTAGTATCGAGGCACAACATGTCATAAACCTTTCATCGCACACAAACTATGCCTAATCTTGCACACACCTGTCCCTGTTTCTTGCTTTATGACTTGCTTTACGAGGAGGAGGTGCCCGATTTTATTGGGGGTCTGTCGATATCTGATGGAAATACTGGACCTTGCCGGATAATTAATTATGAGCTGGACGAACTGAAATGTGGGCTTGTCATGACTTTTTCTTTGTTGCGAAAATATGTGTATGGTCAACTGTAAAATAAGGAATGTTTGCCTGAAGCTTATTATTTTGTATAAAAAGAGAAGGCTGGCTTTGTAAATTTGAGCAGTCTCCTGAGAACATACATGCTGTTGTACTTCTAGGATACCTGTTACTGGCTGCAGCCAATAAATACGATCTTTGAGTTCACCTAGAAGACTCTGTGTTTCTGTAGTCTGAAACAGGAAGGACTCGAGGTCTTTTGGGTGTTCTCCCTGGCACCGCCGGGTCCATAAAAACCCGGTACCTCAGTGGGGAGCTAGAGGTCAAGGACTTCATCCCCATGGCATAAGAAGCACTCTCCTCAGTGGCAGGACCAGCGTGTGAGGAAAGCCCCGACTCTTTGTAGTATGATTGTCCAGTGTCATTACCCGCATCAAAGTCATTGTCTGTATAAGTGTTGAATAGGGAATAAAGGTTTGTGTTCTCCCAGGTAGATGCGGTAGGTCGAGTGGCGTTAGTGGGGTCTCTACAGCATCCGAGCACAGCATCGGTTGAACTGGCGCCAACATGGAGTCAGAGAGGGCAATAGGCACTTCGTCTTCAAACATTGATGGAGTTGGCATCTGCTTCAGAGTGCGGAGAACTAGCGGGGATCATGGCAACAGAGCGAGTCAAAACTGGAGCCAGCTGGGGTCCTGAGATCGTCTTGGAGGATCCAATTGGTACAAAGGGACAACCTGTCAGTGGTATTCCAGATGTTATGTTAAAAAAAAATTGTTACCGCGCACGGACACCAATTGGTTTCATGGCGCTCAGAGACAGGTGGGAGAAAGGGCAGGTGTGATTGGGGAGGTTAGTCATAGGCTAGCTGGAACAGATAAGTTTTAAGAGTTTTACGGAAAGTGAGGTAGTCAGAGGTAAGCCGGAGAGGGAGAGAGTTCCAGGTAACAGGAGCAAGGAAAGAGAAACAGGCGCCACCATGCTTCTTGCGTTTGTACCTGGGGGTAATTAAGAGATTGTGGGCAGAGGACCTAAGATGCCTTGAGGGAATGTGGCGGTTGAGACTAAGAGAGATAAAAGCAGGGGCAAGTGCAGAAAGAGATTTGAAAACAGTACAACCCATTTTAAAGATACAGCGGGACGCGACCGGGAGCCAATGCAATCTTTTCAACAGGGGCGTGACGTGTTGGTGCTTTGGCTGTTGAAAGATCAGTCTAGCCGCCTGGTTTTGTACCAACTGAAGCCGATATAGGTGATACGCAGGGATCCCCACACACAAGCAGTTCGCATAGTCAATGTGTGAAGTGACAAGGGCCATAATAACAAGTATGAGAGCCTCTGGGGATAAGAACCTTCGGATTTTACCAATTCCGCGTAGATGGTAAAAGCAGGCCGAGGTAACCGAGTTGATTTGATGCCTCATCGACAAGTTGCTTGAAATGATGACAACGAGGCTCTTCACGTACTTTACTGGACATGGAGGATGGCCGAGAGCTTGGGGCCAGAAGCTGGGACTCCAAGGATTTAAGGGCCCTCCTGTCAGGACCAACTCAGTCTTGCTGGAGTTCAGCTTCAGCTGGCTGAAGTTCATCCACTCCGAGATGGTAAGCATGATCGATTGAAAATTAAAACAGGAGAGAGGAGAGGAGTCAATAGGAAAGATTAGCTGTAGGTCGTCCGCGTAGTTGAAGATGGTAACAGAAGTATGGCGGAGAGAGGCTAGGAGGGGTTGCATGTAGAGATTAAATAGAAGGGGCGAAAGAGCAGAACCCTGGGGGACACCACAGGAAAGTGAAGATTGGGGAGCAGAGAAGGTAGAAAGTTGAACCGATTGAAAGCGTTGTTGAAGGAAGGACCCAATCCAGGTCAAGGCCAAGCCCTGAATGCCCGCATTTCTGACACGGTCGATCAAGATAGCATCATCAACCGTGTCAAAAGCGGCTGACAGGTCTAATAGCACCAAGGCCTGAGCCAGGTTCTTGTCAGCCCCCTGTCTCAGCGCATCCATTACGGCCACAACGACCGCCTCCGTAGAATGGGCCAGTCTAAAACCGGCCTGCTGGTCATCTAGGAAGTGAGATTTTTCAATGAAGGCGCTCAGACAGCGGGTGACATAGGTCTCCAACACCTTCCCC
This sequence comes from Lissotriton vulgaris, assembly GCF_964263255.1. Lineage (NCBI taxonomy): Eukaryota > Metazoa > Chordata > Amphibia > Caudata > Salamandridae > Lissotriton > Lissotriton vulgaris. The sequence goes on along the minus strand of NC_141696.1, from coordinate 974,822,161 downwards.
AAGTAGGGGAGGAGGGAGATAGGTCGATAATTGCCTAAAGCAGTTGGATCAGAACCAGGTTTTTTAAGAATGGGTACTACGATAGCTTTCTTGAAAGCATCGGGGACAGAGTCTGTAGCGAGAGAATGATTAAGAAGGTCAAGAGGAGGACCTGGACAGGCCAGGAAAGCATCTTACAAAATTTGGGGGGGGGGGGGGGGGGCAACAGTCATTGGGGGAGCCAGAACTGACTACATGTAGTAGAGCGATAAATTCAGGCAAGGAGATGGGAGGAAATTCATGCAAACAAAAAGGATTCGAGGGGGGGAAGAGAACCAACATTGAGCGAAGAAGGGGGGGGAATGTTATTTTTAATAGTTGTGATTTTATCAATAAAAAATATATTGAGGGAGTCACAGAGAGCCTGTGAAGGTTGGGGCTGGGCAGTAACGCGATCTGGAAGAGAAAGTTCAGCTACAATGGAGAAGATATCCTTGGTTTTTGAGGCTGAACTGATGATTTTCTGGGAATAATAAGAGGATTTAGCTGATATAATGGATTGTTTGTACAGTTTTAATAGATCAGTATAAGTGGTCCTTAGTGAAGGGTCATAATTTCGCCTCCACCGACGCTCAGCTTGTCTAAGGGATCTCAGGTCACTGAAGCTCAAAGGCGTGGCAGAGATCCAGAAAGTCTACATTCAATCTGCTCTGTTTATTCAATCTGTTGTGGAGTGGAAACAGCCCAGGAAACTGCAGAGACAAGTTGAATGATAGGTTTCAAAGTCGATCAACTTCCGAAGCGAGATTTAGATGTATTGCGCTGCCCCTTGCACCTTCTCAGGAGAGTGGCAGGAAGGGGCCAAATCCTGCTTAGAGTTCTTGTGCTTTTTCTTCAAATTACCAAACTACTTTCAACAAGACGAAGTCCAATCCTTGAAACAACTCTTACGAATTCTGGATCTGGAATCGGTCCGAATTTTTGACTTGGACCGGTCTTCATTGCAGAGTCTTCCAGTGCTTGGCGATGTGACACTTTGCCCCGGGGTCTCAAATGGCCTTCTGGTTCATTGACAATCACTGCAGGCCTAGAGTTGTGACTCTACCCCAGGCACCACAGTCAAATCTGATGAGGCTCTGTCACAGATACTTGGTTGCTACTGTCATTAAAGTGCTTAAAGGTTTAAAAGAGAAAAAAGATAGCTCTGGATCTGCGACTTGAGGCACGGAAAGAAAGGAACGGACATCAGCGCATGGTAGTGAGTGGTACCTATATAGGCTCTGCATAATAATAATAATAATCCACATTTGTAAAGCGCGACAACCACCCGTAAGGGTCTCTAGGCGCTGGGGGCCGTCTGGAACATTAATCAAGCTATTGCCCAGAGTCACTTGGTGCTGGGCTAATCTGCACTCGAGCCGGGGATCGAACCGTGATCCCCAGATTCCAGCGTCAGTCGCCCTGGCCGCGGCGCCACACCTCTCCCGAGGTGTGGCGCATGTCATTTCCAGAGCGGAACACTGTCAATGTGCAGAGGGACTGCAGAAAAGCTTACAGATCCAGTCCAACGTTTGGAGAATATTATCAGATGAGGAATATGCAGCTCGAAGTCTTTATCAGCAAATGCAAACATGGTTGCCATTAGCGGAACATACGAGTTGCTGTTAAAAATACTGTAGAACAGACAACCCTCTAAATTAATTAACTAATATCTGACATTACTGAAGAGTGATTAATCCTCAGCCAGGCCCTTACTTTTCTTACACGAAAAGTAGATTAGTGTCATTTTAAGAAACTATCTTAAACATTGTAAGCCACACACTTACCAGGGAAGCAGTCCTCTTAGAGCTCTTATTAAAAAAAGGGAATGCAGAACAATTGTGCTCTTTACATTTTATTTAACACACAAAGAAAAACATTACAGTGTTATTGCAAAATGTTCTATGCACAGCACAGCTTACAAGCCTATTGAAATGTACACGCAAGCATAATAACATCAAAAACCACCAATGCATTTAGAGGTTGACAAAGGTTGACCGCAGATCCTGAAAATCTACACAGTAAGAACTCACAATAAACTTACATAGAAAAAGAATATCTACCATTTAGGACGAACAAAAGAATTACAAAAACGTCATAATTGGGTTAATCAATGCTAGACTAAACCGTTTCCCTATATGCATCAAAAACACACATAAAACATACTATACAAAACACATTTTCAGACCAATACAAGCCGCTCCTCTCCCACCACCCTAAATCAACCATGTTCACCTCAACAAATCAGACATGATACGAGTTCAACTCGTAGGTGTGGTTACAAAAAGATACTTTTCAATGTTTGCTACAGTACTCAGTTCGCAGGCTCCTTTCCATTACTAATTTGAGCAAATTTGGCACTACTATGGACTTTAGGCAGTAGAAGAAAAAGGAATTTAGGTAACTTCATACCAGACTCGGCTCTCATTAAATAATGTGCCCGTATAACTCAGCCTTTCTATGTAAAACGTTGGCTGAAGTACAACTGTGGCCGCAAGCAGAGGACCCCTTGTTTGAGCCTGCCTTCTAGAGGTCTAGCACTCTCCCAACTCAGTGGACAAAAATTCTGAGAACAACTGCTCGAGGGGGGGTGGGGGGTGAGGAGGATGAACATTTGGCCTATAGCTGCACCCACAGAATGAGAATTACAGAATTTGTGGCTGGCCGACATGGATACATTAGAAACTCAGGCATGTCTACAGAAAGCTGAGAGTTATGGTGAAAAGGGAAACATTTGCTTTTATACCACAGAAATTAGTATTATAGGTAATAATTCCTGGACTTTCACGAATGGTACTATTATATGAAAAACCGAAAAGAAATGCACTTGGTTTCCTTGCTTCACCATTAAAGGATCATCTGCTAGTTAAGAAATCAGATCTGCATTTCAGTGTATTGAAGAGAAAAAAAAGACAGAAAGAGAAAAAAACACAACCAATGCTTCAGTCAGTCAGAAAGTTTGCATCTTAAGGTCTGAAAATAAAACCTGGCAAGACCTGACCACCATAATAAGAAAGGACATCCAGATTGTGAATACATTTAAACATTGTTGAGTGGAATGTGCCGAAACGTGCTTGAGTATCCACCGCTCACCTTAAATTAGATCAACAAATAGGTTAGTAATGTGGGTTATGAATAGATGTGTCACTGGAAGAAGATTCTAAATATTGAAGATTGACTGATGCTGTGGGGCATAATGGTCTGTACATCTTGACTCCTTCTACATTCTTAATGGACAAATGGACAACAAAAACAAAGAATACAGAATCCTAGGCAGAAAGCTTTCAAAGTGAACATATAGGGGCTGTAGTTCATGAAAGATGGCATCATAGGGGGATAATATGAGAATGCTGAAATCCTTAAAAAATGATGGAAAAGGCTAACATGAGCCTAACTGATGTTAGGAGAGTGGGGTAGACAAAATGCATTAAAAGGGTCCATGCGAGTCTTCCACTAGACCTCTGTCTTTAGAACAACTAACTTACTTTGTGTTCTGATGAAGCTACCACTAAAGTAGGAAGTTGAATGTATGACTAAGGTTACTGCCAAACTTTTTAAAAGAACAACACACGAGGAATCTCATAAAAAGGCATTTCGTCTTTTTAAAATGGCAAATTCACAGCTTTTATTTTTCAAACCGCTCCTAGTTATTGTCATACAGGTGTCACACGAATTGCTCACGAACATTTACATCTTCATTTGCCAAAGAAAAATCGCAAAATGTCAACTGGAAATATGTATTAAAACGTGGCATTTGTGATATAATCTTTACTAACGGAGACTATGTTATGTCATTCTTGGGGAATATCTTTTTGCTGATTTCTAGAAGGTGCTACCCTATTTACACAACATATGCTAAACTTTGAAAGTAGTATTGGAAGGAGCCAACTTTATCTGTAAGCAAGGTGGGGTACAGGCGATGGAAACATGTGAGATTGTGTGCTACTAAGTTGATAAGTGTGAAACATAAACCATGTAGGAAAAAGGTTTGAAAACACTTTCTCTACTGAATATGTATAATCAACTTTTTGAAGACTTTGATGGACTGGCACTAGAAAGACTGCTTTGAATTTTCCTCTTTGTTGAGTGGCTATTACTTCTACTCCGCTCCTCGGGAACAAATGAAGAAGCCCAGGGAGATTGGCCTTGCTCTGGAGGGTCAGGGGCATCTACATCAAAAAAGGAGGACTCTCCCTTTGAATCTTCACCTAGTTTTCGAGGCTCACCAAAAAGGAATGTTGTAGAAGGTTGGTATTTTTCAAAGCAGCTTTTCTGGTTATTTAGTTCTTCAACTTCTGAAGGTTCATCTGCAAACAAAGGGAAATGTTCATTCATTTGTAGGCTAGATGGAGAGAGAACGGAAAATGTGATGGGCTTCCATTCTTCACTGTTTGAGGTTTCGTTACTGGACTCTGAGCACTTGTCACGGTTTGCCTTCACCTGCTGAAGTGCCTTCTCAGTTTCTCGAAGCTTAGCACGGCGTGAAGACTTTGACGCACTAGCAAGGTCAGCCGATCTGAAAAGGAAGGGAGTTTTACTGCTTTCAGATTCTGACATCATGGAGTCCAGCTCAGTAATTTTATCAAGGTAAGCAGCATCCATGGATGCCTCACTAGATGTTCGTGCACGATTGATTTCAGCATCACTGATAGCTTGAAGTCTTTTAAATAAAAACTGACAAGCTTTATCATTAGATATTGAAGATTGCTTTTCAGGTTGTGGACGTTTTACACTTTCACCTGAACTTTCAAACCCCAATCCTGGTTCAAAATCACCTTGACTGTAGTTCCAAAACATTGGTTTATTTCTGGTTGCAAATGTTTCTTGCATAGATCCACTTTCACTATTTTCTGTTACATCACCATTGTCATCACTTGTAGTCTCACAAGAAAAGTCAAACGTCAATTTTCTTAGGTACGTGGAAGACTTCTTTCCACTCTTCGAAGGACTAACTTTGTTATTTGGTGTATTCAACTGTAGTGAACTGAGAGACATGGTTGGAGTATCAACAGTAGAAAATCCACAGACACTCTGATCTTTGCTCATCATATAATCTTCAATTTTATTTTCCCAACTTGGCTGCAAAGGTGCATTCATAACAGCTGTATCTAATAAATCTTCATGGGAGCCAGAAAACATGTTCTTATTCATGGGACGAGAGTCTAATGCATTTAGAGAATCCTGACTTGAAGAACTTAAGCACATCATACTGTCATCTTGCAGTCCGCTAAGTGATGGTTGTTCAATGTTGTCCGAGCTTTGACTGGGAGTTAGATTTGTTTGTGTGGTCTCTTGAGTTTGCAATGATGTACTATCTTCACTGTACCCATTCACTTTGCGTATACAGCAATCAATTTTCTTACACCTTTTGTGTTCATCAATTGTTCTTTTCAACTGCGTAACTTGAGACTCTAATTCTTCTATGTACTCATCACTTCTTTCTAGTGCCTTCTTTAGACGACTTGTCTCACGTTCATGCTGATCAACTTTAGACTGTAGGGCAGCAACTGTAAATCTGCCAAACCTAAAACAAAACAGTTACAAATGTAAGTGTCTAAATTAAAAAAAATAATCAACATACACAAACCTATAATTTACTACAGTGTTTCTGCTTTATCATAAGCTATTGCTTTACATATCCAATCAAGTTAGGCTTTAGTATTGTCTAAAAATTGATCCATTTACAAAGTAAACAAATCGATTCAACATCTCAGTGCCAGTAAAACAAAAGAAAGAAAAGCAAATCATAAAAAAGAAAAACAGAGCACTGAGGAAACGTTGGAGGGGTAGGGTACAGTCAGGGACGGGATGGGTGAGGTGTTAGTAGCGAGCGGTTATGTGGGAGGAAGAGAGAGGTTCTGTTGTGTCTGAGTGGTACAAACCTAGCTGAGAGGGGGGAAAACACTGCATTGAGGTAGAAGAGTAAGAACAAATGAAAGGACTTAAGATTGAGTAAATAGTGAGAAATGGTAGAACTGATATTAATAAATCTCCCAAGATACCAAGGTGGCAGTAGTCCTAGGTTTATTAACACCTTGGCTGCTAGAGAAATTTTCCTCCGGTGCTGAATTGTTGGAAAGCCCCTTGTTCATGACGAGCTCAGCTCGTCATCAGCACAGCTCCACTGTGCCTCATGACGAGCTGAGCTCGTCATGAGCATCGAAGGGGTTAAAAGCTTTCGGAAGACATTTTTACACTGGATCAGACATGAATTGCAGGAGCGATAGGGCCACATCTAGTGTTATGTGGCTTACGTTAAGTCTCGATTTTGGTTCTTCATTTTAACTTAGGATCGATTTTTAACGGTGGCTTGCACATGCTTTTCCCCATTGTGAAAATGTCCTTTGAACGCTTTTCTTTCAAATAGACATTGCCGCCTTGTAGCCTGCACATTTAGTTTCAGTGTTGTACACTTTAGAACACGCTGCATTGTTTTATTTGCTGGGCTTGTAGGAGATGATGACTCTGCTGCAGCCTAATTAAAATGGGGTTCTGCACCTTTGGCTCAGTGTGATAAGTTTGTCGTTTTATTATAAAAACAGAGATCATCCTGAAGTCAGAGAGAAGTTTACATCCTTCCTGACTCATCATGGAACACTCCTGTGATAGAGCGGTTCAGCTGTCCCCAACCTTGAGAAGGAAGCTAGCCGTGCTTTAGAAGCGAGCAGGCTTGCACACTCCAGACAGAGTGCATTCCTTAATGCACTAAGGCTGGCTACCAGGCATACAGTACCAAGGTATAGGGTTGGGACATTTCAATAAGACAGGCAGATAGGCTAAAAAGAGAGCATATAGGCGGTGCCTATCGAAATTAGTAATATATAGGAGTAACATTAGTAACATTATGAACAATTAACATGGTAGAAGGGTTTGTATTTTTCACCAATCTAACAATGCTTATTGCTTTGATGTGTTTAATCTTTTTCATAACCGCAGTTTATGCAATATTTACAAACATAAGAGCTTTTCAATAAACGTTTGAAAATGCAATACTGTATCATTTCTTTGTGAGACTTTGGGCATGCATGAGTGACAAACAAAAGGGTTAGATCCGTTTCCATGAATTCCTTGGAAATTGTAGTCATTTTCGAAGTTACTGACAACATCTATAACTAAGTTTAATAGTTTAGATACAGAACTGTGAGCTAACCAAACAGATCAACATTTATTGATTATATAAGAAGATTCAGCGCCTGTACTATATAGATTTGTTGTTCTACATACACATTCATACTAGTTTCGTAGGAACGGTATAACAGTGTCAGGATGTTCATTCTATATGTAGAGGACATATGTAGAGAGAACATTAGTTCATGTTTTTCAAGCACAGTGGATCGACCATTTCAAAAATGTGTTTTCCAAGATGGGGGCTCTAGATTGGAGAACTGACAGACGTGTGCCTATTGGCACTGTTGAAGAAGAAATAAGACTGTATTAAAAATCTTGAACAACAGAAAGACTGCAACACCTGCAGATACAATGTATGTATGCAATAGGAGTCAACGGGAAACAGGAGGATGAGATATTAATCATGACATTTTGCTTTTTAATGGATGGCGTTGAATTCCACTGGTGTTCAAGACCTAATGACCAGGCTTCAGTCACATCTGTTCTAATAAAACCATATCCATTCCCCCTAGGACTACCTCCTGCTATGGTGAGTCTGGCTTAGCATAACACCTTGGCACTAAAGCAGATACTGGAGAGAATATGTTTTACAGTTAAGGACACTGTTAGATGGAATAGGTTAGAAAGGCCCATGCGCTGTTTTGGCAGACCAGTTATTTCCTGTGAAAAGGATCGACGTCACAACTCTCCTAAAAAGTAATCTGCTGGTTGATGTGTTTTCTCACAAAGTTGAGCTCCTTTTGATGTCAGTAGCAACCACCCTCAAACAGGCGATAACACTTGAACAATGGTGGCAGCTAAATATAGTATTCTAAAACAAGCCTTTTTACCACAAACTCGATGAATACACAGCCTCTCACTACTGCGTCCATACAGTAAGTAATGACTGGGCTAGCCTGAGTGTTTGTTGTGTGCAAGAGAATACTTGGGTATAAGGGAGGGTGGGTCCACCCTGCGCAGTTTTTCTCCCCTTTCCTCTATTTATGTTTACAACACTTAAGGTTACTTGGTGCTCCATGGAATTTATTGGTAGTCTGTGGCACGGTTTCATAATTTCTGTGCCGGTCCCCATGCACTGCTCATATGACCTCTCTTCTACCTGTAGAATCAGATGTGGCAAGCCAGGGTGAAACAAAATAATATTTTCCCATCAGAAGAGGCAAGATATGCACCGATTATACACCAGTACAGCACTGCGTGGTATTAAAAATGATAAACTCTCCACGTAGGTTGGAAGTACTATATCCAGACAAGAGTTTTATTCTCAAAAAGCCAAGGACACTTGTTTTAAATCTGAAGACCACAGAGATCTCAGTACCAGCCATGATTAATTCATAACTAGTTTAGCACTGGGTGATACGATCACAGTACTTTAATTTTCACAAAATAAATAGAAAGCCGTTGAGGATCAAAACATACTAGGTTTTGCCCCAATGCAAAGAGGACTGAATAAAAACATACTTGGTGAAGGTTAGAAAAGAGGTTAATATCTAATCAATGGTCATAAGGAAGTTCAATTATAAGAACTACTAGGTGGGCAAACAAAAGACTGGGCATACAGGCAGAGCAACTCCTCAATTGTACTCTATGCCCAAATTAAAATTAAAAACCCCATATTGAATGGAAGGGTGCTTTGGAATACATCAGATCGATGGGGAGGCAGGAGGAAGAAGCAAATTCCCTACCTTTGGTGACTCACAATCTGCGTCTGACTTACTGCAAAGACCCCATGATGGGAAGAGTCACTCAATAATGGCATGGATGACTGGATACTCAAGTACAGGGACTATGACATAACTGAAACACCAGGTACCTTTCCTGTAATCCTTCACTGTTGCCAAGCTCTGGAGTTTAGATGACTGCACTAGTCATGAATTCTCTCTGTAAGAGGGCCCCTAACATGTAATTTCCCTTTAGCCTAATGATGGCCCCTTCCTATATTACACTCTGGGGACCATACTGTTTTACCAGCCAACACTGGCAATGCGCTCCACTCCCTTTTAACAGGCTTTCTTCTATTCCTGTATGAAGAAAAGTGTGGCATTAATCCCTCAAAACTGAAAACGTTGGTACCATACAAAATATAGAATTTGCAGCACGTTCAACAGAACCCACTATGGGTTGTGGCCCATTTTCTATATTTGTATCCTAATAGCTGAATGGAATTCTAGGTGTTATGGACGAATTACAGGTGCTACATATTCATAAGGTGATTTGTATAACTCTCAACAAATGTTCTTCAGTGCATACTCTGCATCAGAAAATGAGCGCTCTAAAGGACATAGGATAGGTCTAGAATGGCTACTTCATCTGAACCGAACAGATAACATTCCCAAATAAGAGGTTACTTTGTATCCAGTTGATAGCACTGTGTCAGGAAGCAGAGCTGGGACAATTGCTTCTCTCTTGGAACCTTCTCTAAAAAAATTTTTAGATTTGCCAAAAATATTGTGTGGGTTACAAACCAAAATTATGTTTGGAACAGAAATAGCCTCCCCTTTGTGTAGTGGAAATCCACAAACTCTTTGCTTACACTGAACATCATTGTTGACATTCACTGAGATTTGTATTTTTGCCTGTTTTCATCTCACACTGTTTAACACCTTAAATGCAGAAGCTTTTTCATCCCCCTCCACTTTGCGTTTAAGCCTTTATCACTCCCCGACCCCCCAAAAAGGTATCCAGGCAAAATGTGCCTGCCTTTACATACCGCCCCACCCCCGCCCAATCTGGAGTATTACAAAGGTACCATTGTTTTATGAATTTACATGGAGGTCTGGAGAAAATAGGCAAAATTGCAACAATTTTCTTTTTTGGGAAAAAATTGGCTAATCGTGCAGTGTAGGAAAGTGCACTTTTCCTCCTAAAAATGGAATCAACAAGAGGTTTGTTGCCAGGTTGAACTAACAAAACTGTGTAAAAAAAAACGTTTTTGATGCCGTTTTTTTTTTTTTAACTACATAGTTGCAGTTTGTGGTAAAAACAGGTGTGAAACACATGGCAGAACCCGAAAATTGAGACATTTCTGAATAGTAGACAACATTTGAAGCTAAGCAAGAGGTCGTTTGTGATGATCGCTCATAGTTTTTCCCAAGAACAAATCATTAAAAAAATAATTAATATAAGTAAGAAAAAATAAAAATGTGAAGTTTTCACTTAATGTATTTGGCCGATGGCAGATTAAACAAATAGTAGTATGCCATTACGGTCTTCAGATTATTCTGTGGCAGGAATACATATTTGTTTTGGTGGTCAAAAACACATGATACCCAGAGCTAATACCGGAGCAGCAGCTTTTCCTTGGGTGCAGACCATGCAGCAATTAATATTGTAAAATCGAATGAATGAAAAATGGGTAATGCAGGAAACCAATGCATTTTTTAAATGTCCCAAAGATATGGAGTTTAGAATTAGTGGTGAAGGACAAGTTCCTTACCTTCGGTAAAGCCTTATCTGGTAGAGACATGATCTAGCCGCAGATTCATACCTTTGAACTTACAGGCGTCAGGCTGGATCCGGATGATTTGTCTTAGCAGTATCCCTACCTGCCCGGAGGTGGCATCGGTCGATTCGGCGTGACGTCGTCGCATCATGTCCGGTGTCGTGACGACATCCACGTCGTCAATATAACTGCCACTCCGGCGCGCTGACGTCCGTACTTTCCACGACTTTCCCCGCCAGAAGCGAGAAGCAATGAAGTAACTGACCATGGTGTGTTAAAAAGAAACTAAGAGCCTGAGGGGGAACATCCCTGACATTAAAAGACAATTCCGCAGTGCAGGGAGGATGGGGGGTTCTGTAAGGAATCTGAGGCTAGATCATGTCTCTACCAGATAAGGCGTTACCAATTGTAAGTAACTTGTTCATCCGATAGAGACATCTAGCCGCAGATTCCTTACCATTGAACAGATACTCAAACAATACCTTCCCCAGAGGTGGGAATGCGGAAAACTTTAAACCATAAAATTCTATTGAACAGAGCGGCCAAACAGGCCCTCCCTGCGAACCTGAGAATCCAGGCAATAGTGTCTGGCGGACGTGTTCAGAGATGCCCACGTGGCCGCTTGACAGATGTCAGAAATTGGACCACCACACTGGAGGGCTGTGGTGGCTGCTTTCACCCTGGTGAAATGGGCCCTAAGGCCTCTGGGAGGCTGCTTCTTTATCAAGGCATAACATATTTTGATGCAGAGGATAATCCAGGGTGATATGGTCCTCTTTTGGACAGCACGCTCCTTCTTTGCTCCCACATATCTTATAAAGAGTTGGTCATCCACCGGGAAATCTTTTGTACGATCAAGGTAGAACAAGAACGCTCTTTTTGCATCCAGACGGTGGAGACGCTCCTCTTCTTTGGAAGGATGCGGTGGTACATAGAAAGTCGGCAGAGTAACAGACAGTCCCACATGAAAGGGAGTTACAACCGTGGGCAAAAAGGATGCCCTAGTTCTCAGTACCACTTTGTACGGAAACTGCCAGGTAAGGAGGCTGTGATGACCGTGCCTGCAGTTCTCATCCTCCTGGCAGAGGTAATTGCCACCAAAAAAGCTGTTTTGATGGTGAGCGACCATAGAGGGCAGTTATGCATTGGCTCAAAACGGTGTGCACATCAGGAAAATAAGGACGAAATTTAAGGTCCCATTGTGGCATAAGAAAAGGAGAAGGAGAAACAAGTGGGTTAACCCCTTCAAAAATCCCTGCACCAGAGGAGACTTATAAGGAAAGGCTGATCTGGCAGCCGAAAAAAAGCAGAGAGTGCCGAAAGTTAGCCCTTCTATGCGCCCAAAGCAGAACCCTGCTGGGCCAAGTAAAGGATAAACAGGATGATATCTGCCAGGGAGACAGACATGGGGTCAATAGACTGTTCTGTACAATATTTACAGAATGTATTCCATTGGCAGGTGTATACCGATTTCGTGGAGGCCTGGCTGCCAGAATAACCTTGCAGACTTCAGGAAGGAGGTCAACAGCTGTGAATTGTCCAAGCTCTATGAAAAGTGGCGCAAAGCGAGAGAAGCCTTGGAAAATCCAGCGTGCAAAACTGCTGACATTGCGCGTTCGGCTGAGTTAGTCTGTTCTGGCGTTCAGCGAACTGGCCAGATGTTGAACCACCAGGGAAAGGTCCTGTTGTTCCAATCAAGTCCAGAGGTTGCGGGTCTCTTGACAGAGGGTTCACGATCCCACTCCACCCTGTTTGTTGAAGTACCACATAGCAATAGTTTTGTCCCTGAACATCTGAACCAGGCTTCCCTTGATGGATGGTAAAAAAGGCCTTCAGAGCCAATCGGATCGCCCAAAGCTCCAAGAGGTGTAGCACTTGGCTTCCGCCGGAGACCAGATTCCGCTAATCTCCACCTCCCCCAGGCTGCTCCATCCCAGAAGAGATACATCTGTCACTGTTGTGAGATCTGGGTGGGGAAGGGGGAGGGGTCTGCCTCTGACTTAATTGTGGTTTGTTAGCCACCACTGCGGGTCTTTCGAATTGCCCTGTGAGTTACGAACCAGGACGCTGAGATGTCCTCAATGCTGTGCCCATTGGAACTTCGCCACCGTGCATGGTCCACCAGAAAGATGCAGGACGCCACAAGGCTCAACAGCCTCAGAGTTATTCTCATTGAAATCCAGGAGAGGCTGAAACATAGGTATCATAGCATGAATATCCTGGACTTGCCGTTCGGGAGAATAAGCCCGAAAAGTGCACCGTATCCAGAACCACCCAAATGAAAGGGAGGATCTGAGAGGGAGTCAGGTGGGACTTCAGCACGTTGATAGTGAACCCCAGCGAATGCAGGAGGTCTGCCGTAGTCTGGAGGTGGGAGAAGACTGCTTGGGACGAGCCCGCCTTCAACAACCAGTCGTCGAGATAGTGTAAGACTGGAACCCCGGATATCTGCAGATGGGCTGCGACCACCGCCATCATCTCTGGGGCACTCCGAGGGGCACTGGTGAGGACGAAGGGGAGCACCGCAAATTGAAAGTGCTTGCGTCCTACCGTAAACCGCAGGTAGCGATGATGGGCATCCACGACGGGGATATGGAAATACGCATCCTGCAAGTCCAGCGCTACTACCCAGTCTCCCGGGTTCAGGGCAGACAGGATCTGAGTTAGGGTGAGCATCTTGAAATTCTTTTTGAGGAAGTAGATGAGGACTTTGAGGTCGAGGATAGGACGAAGGCCTCCGTCCTTCTTTGAGGCAAGAAAATTGCAGGAATAACAACCACAGCCTATTTCTGGCCCGGGAACCGTCTCTATAGCTCCCTAGGCCATTAGAGTCTTGACTTTCTCGCAGATTAGAGCAAGGTGATCCTCCGTCAGCCGATCGTACACTGGAGGCATAGATGGAGGAATAGTCTCGAAGGGGAGGGACTAGCCCCATCAGACTATTTGCAACACCGACCTGTCTAAGGTGATGTTTCGCCAGTGGTGAAGATGGCGTATTCTGCCACTGACTGGTTGTGAATAATCCTGGGGGATCGGACTAGGAAGGTTTTGAGGTGGAGGAGGGGATTGTGGCTTGGCTCAACTTCTGGCCTCCCAATCCACGAGTCGGGGTGAACCGTGTCCACAGCCCCGCAGAAGCTGCTGAACTTGCAGGCCCTTTAGCTGGAATAGTGTTGGTGGGATTGGTAGCCCCTTCCGTAGCCACGAAAGGAGCGAAAAGTAGATTCAGGCCGGGGCGTTGTGGTGAGGCCTTGAAACGCTCAAGGGCGGCATCTGCTTCGTCTTCGTAGACACTGGAGACATTAAAGGGCATGTCCACAAGGTTAGCTTGGACATCCCCTGAAAAACCAGATGTCCTTAGCCAGGTGTGACGACGTACGGCCACCATTGTGGAGATCGCTCTGCCCAGCGAATCAGACGTGTCTACATTGGATGGCGAACTTTGCTACATTTCTCTCATCTAAAAAAGGCTTGGGAGAGTAGGATCGGTCCTCCTCCGAGACCCTGGGCAGCACCTGTACAACCCTGCCCTATATCGAATGGGAATAACGGCTCAAAAGGCATGCAGTGTTCACGAACAGCAATGCCTGACTGGCGAAGAAACATTTTTCGTTTCAAAGCTTTCCAGTCTCTTGGCTTCCCTGTCCAGAGGTGCGGAAGGGAAAGTGCCACAGGAAGTAGATGTGGGGGGTGATTGGGGGAGGGGGGGTAGTGAGGAAAACTGAGTCGCTCGGTACAGGGCGATGGTCACAGGTAATCATACTATTCACAGGAGCCCCTGTGCTGGGCTTGGACCAGTGCCCAGAAGGACGTCCATTAAGGTCTCACTGAAAGGCAGCAAGAGTTCCGAGCTGGAGACACCAAGCTGCAGGATCTCTGTCAACACGTTAGTCTTGACTGCCACCATAGGGAGATGCAGCTCCAAGACCTCCGCAGCACCATAGCAAATGATGCCCACTCCTCCGTAGGCAAGTTAAGTGGAGACAGCAGGTCAGAATCTGGGGAGGTGTCCAGGTCACCGACATCACCAAGTTCCTAATACCAGTACATGTCTTGTGGTTGCGGGATTTCTAAGGGATCCTGCTTCCCCTCACAATCCTCCTCATCCATTCCTAACCCTTCAGAATATGGCAGGTTGAACGGCATGGAGCCGTAAGGATCAGTCTGCGCCGGTCTCTGCGTCGGAGGATGCCAGACCGGCTCCGTGTCATCAGGAATGAGGATTGGGGAGGCGCTGCCGGTGGGTGACGGCAGGACGTTGCGGTGGACGCAGCGCCAGAGAAGGCCGTTTCAAAGGTGCGACCGGCTCTGGTCTGGACCTAGGAACGGGTTGAGTTGGAAGCCCTGGCGCTGAAGGTACAGAACCCAAGGGGACTCCTCCATCACCTGAGCTTGTGGGGCCTGAATGTGCGCCTGCAGGGACAGGTCACCCAAATATGGTGCACATGGAGTCATGAAACTCCTTAAACTGGGCGGGGGCCGCTCCCGGACCCAGGAAGGAAGGGAAACGCGGAGCCGACTCCGGCACCAGCTTCACGGAGCGGGGCTTCGAACGTGGAGCGTCCTCTGCCTCGTCGCGATAAGGTTGGGGCAATGTCTAAGTACGCTTCGACTGTTTTTTTGTGGTTGCTCTTACCTGACTTTGTCGAGCGGTGCTCAGACCTTCCTCTCGACCGAGACCTGGATTGACGAGTATCCTCCATGGTGCCAGGTGCCAGGCTGCGACCAGCTATCGGGACCGCTCCCTCAAAGCCTTCGGCGCCATGGCACGGCAACTGGATCACAACTTCATATCGTGGTCGCGCGTCAGACACCAGAGACACACCAAGTGGGAGTCTGGAACTGACATGGGGTGGTGACAGGCGCCAAACGGTTTGAATCCGGAGGTCTTCTTACATCCTAGACACCAAACAGAGTCAATAAAAAGTCTAGATAAAGGGGTAGCTTACTGCCGGATCTGCACTGGCAGGAGCGGAAAGCAAAGAACGGACGTCAGCGTTACATTAACATGGATGTAACAACGCGGACGACATCACGCGGAGTCTCTGATGTCATCTACCGGCACCCAGGGGTACTGATAAGAAAAATCTTCTGGTTCCAGCCTGACGCCTGGAAGTTCAAGTTAGGGAATCTGAGGCTAGATGTCTATCAGATACGTACCGCTCTGAATATGGGGTCCCACTCTTATGTGATTTAGGACATTTCACAAAATGTCTTTTTTTTTTAAACTGCCTAACGTTAAGAGTTTCAATTAATAATAGGAAATGTTCAACTATTCAATGCTCCCAACTTCCTCTTGATACAAACAGTACCCCACTTGTGTGGCTGGACCATTGGCCAGTGACAGGAACTGGTCAAAACTTGGACCACGTGAAGTCAATGTGGTGTCAATGATGTTTGCATTAGGTTATTGATTTAGACCGTTCCAAAGACGTGTGTAAGGTCCATCCACACATGGGAAGCAGCAGTTGAAACCGGAGAAGAGGGAGAATGCAGGGTGGTAAGAATTTGGCTAAGTAGCTAAAAGTGCCTGCGCTTTCTGTCACATATGTGGGAAAAATAGCAGTTTTTGAGCTACCCTTTTGATGTTAGTCGGGCATTCTGGTTAGGAGAACATGCTCGGATCCAGGTAAGCCAGACTACTCTGGTTTCTCCGTGGTTGTCAGCAGACCTGGAGCCAGATTACGCTCAATAACAACAAAAGAGTGACTGTTAGAAACACACTAAAAGAAACACAAAGATGTTTTTAGAAGGACCCTCACTCACCAACCTGGTTGGTGACATGCTTCATCATAGGGTCCCCACCGGATCAGCCGAGTGCCGTTCCGGTGTGCTACGACGCCTGCAATTGCAGCGGAGCGGGTTGTGATTTAGTGCAAGTGATGTAGTGCAATTTAAAAAGTAACCAAATATTCCTGAAAAATACTTTATTTTAGGTGATCTGGTTACTAATAAAAACAAATGATGGATCAGTACCAACTGAACAATGGAGCTGGGAGATCCGATGGAATGTGAAAATTGGTCGACATGAACATGTTTCTGCTTGTATATTATGAGCACGTTCTGCTAAGCATTCATCAGGACCTTGTAAATAGTGAGACCATGGCGGTATACGCTCGCTAAGGCGTACCCTAACCTCTGGTCATGTGTGAAAAACTCACGGTTTTACCATGAACAATGGTCTTTAGGTAGTTCTAAGACCGGTGGTAACCTGTAAGAAAGAAAACATGGGGACAAGTTGCTCCTCATAATTCTATCACGTCATCAACTTTCCCATAAAAGCGGTTTACAGGCATATCAACATTGAGTGTTTCTTTAAAAAGAAAAAAGGAAAAGTGTACGTCCCATCTGGGACCGCTACTCTATTTGAAACTGTGGGGGTCTGGTCGGCTCATTCCTGCCCAATGTATAAAGAGGCCAACCACCACTACTTTTTAGGTAATTACCACTGCCCCCCTTCTCTTGAGATGAGGCAAAAAAGAAATATACCTGGCAGGTCACTGCCTCGTGTTGTCAATGGCAGCTCAAACATTCATAACTGTAGCCCTTAAAAAAAAACAACCAAGGCGCCACACGTATTTTAGGTAGATGGTCGCCCTGTGTTTATGGTAGAGCAATGTACTTATAAAATCGTCGGCTATGGAGAAAAAGGCTTACTTGGATCGAATGCACAAATTACTTCATGGAACACAGACAGGGGGCCCGATTGGAAGTTCTGTGGAACAAACAGTTGCAAGTTTATAGTCTACAGATTGTCGAGAGAAAGGACCCCTCTCCCTCAATAAAAACTTGACTGCACTTACATCCAAGTTTTCAGAGTCTCACCCGGTGCCTAGCCGTGTACGTCTGGCTCCGAATATCGTCGTTCTGCCGGAAGGACCCGGAAGAAAAGGGCATCATTCCGAGTCACATGTGACGGCGTTGCTGGGAGCGTCACTAAGTAGCGTCACTTTTTCATTCAAAAACTAGAATGCTAACCTTCATACTCATGATGTTTTCAAGGCTAAACTGATACAGCATTCTCAACAAACTTTATTAAGTATACCTCAAGAGTGTGAACAATAATATTTATGTCCGTTGGTTAATGGACAATTGATCTAGACCCGATTTCATTAGAAAGTACAAGCAAGAGCGGCCACAGCAATGCGTGACACTATATCGCCGGCTCATACTCGAAAGGGAACAAAGTTCCACAATCGCCAAAAAAAGGGGGGGTCATATATGCGAATTCGGCACTGGAAAGTCTATCCGCATTAGCTGGCAGGTCAGAATGCGATGTGTGATGATGCATGTCCTTATTACTTGCGCAACGAACACTTCAAGCTATATCCCAGCACCAAGTTAGACCACAGAGTACAAGTAAAGTCTGACTTGCCCATAACCCCATGGTGTGATATGATACCATTTTCAGACATATGGGGTTCAATTGGTAGTCCTTGTGTATAGATCAGGACAGTGGGACGTATTGGGAGAGACAGACCCACTTGCGAGGAAAGAATTCATTTGAGCACAGTACCCCAAGATATGTGATCATTTAGCCCCTGTCGGTAGGTGGACAGACGCTAAATCCATCTTTGCTCCCTTTCAAACAAGGCTTGCTGCAAATGGGGACCCGGTTTTAGCTGCTCAATTACCGTCTAGGATAGATCATTAGTAGTATGGCCGGTGGCTAGGAAATGTTCTGTCAACTTTGTGCACGCTTTTCTGCATCTAATGTTGCTCCGGTGCTCACACACCCGTTGTTTTATTTTCTTTGATGTCATTCCCACGTAGCGTAAGCCACAAGGGCAAGTAATCAAATAAACAACATTTGAGGAATTGCAATTCGTGTGAGACCGTTGGTGCCAGATGGATCCAGACTCAAGGCTAAGTTGTTTTGTCGGCTTCGTCAGATGGCAGACGCCATCTGACGAATTATCATCTATTCAAAATGGCAAGGGAGATGAAATTGGGATTTCTTTGCCTATAGTTTTAACAAATGGGTCGGCAGGGAGAGGGGCCCCTCACCCCTGCAATTCTGCTTCCCCTGGTGACAGAAATGTAGCCTGTTGTGGACTAATGCCAGGATAATCCGGCATTCCGTACAATTAAATGAGCTCACATTTTTTCCCTAGTGGTAGTAGGGCGATCAGGATTTTTACCACCTATATGATCGACCAATGGGAGGCCTCCAGAAGCACTCAAGTCCCTCAAGAAAAAATTTATAAGGTGTGGGTTTTGCCCATTATGGCACTTCACTACATGCCCCTACCACCATACAGTCTTTCTGCTACCCAAAAAAGGCAGAAATGCTGGAGAAACCCCAGGCTGGCTAATATGTCAAACAATGCCCAAAATACCCCAGCTCTCTCGCTTACCATGGAAGCAGAGGAGTGATAGAAGGGAGCGGGGCAGCAGTAACACTGCTGAGGCAGTTATAGGTTTGGGCCACCACCACATTTATATAAAAAAAATGCTGTGGGACCCTATGCTTGGACGGACCATCAAACATTTATTTTTTACTTCTTGCTGGCGTCTAAGTGAAATACCCCCACCCTCCCCCCATCATCTGCAGTCGGCCTTTAGGGGTGGCTTTAGGAGTGGTAGTAATGACCCTTGCCTAGGCGTGCTGCCTCCACCTCTTCATTAAAAATGGTTTTAATCTCTGGCACTAGTCGGCTTTCTGCCTACCTGGAGAACAGAATGGGAGTAAACGAACAGTTTACCTGTCGGTGTAGTTTTGCAGCTTGAAGATCTTTCTTGATTCACTATGCTGTGCATTATTCCGCAATCTAGTGGTTGGGTCTGGAATCGTAGTCTTTTCTTTTTTTTTTTTTGTAGCCCAGGTGTGTGTCGACGTTCCACCTTCTGGTGTACTCGAATCCTTGGCAATGCTTTCAAGTTCTTCCTTAAGTAAATGATTTTTCACTTCGTCCCTTAAAGTGTCTCTTTGTATTTCATTCTTTGTATTTCCACCTTCTTCTCCTGCCTCATCTTTCTGACGGTGGTGGGTGGGTTCGCTAGTGAATCCAGAAAGATCTTCAAGCTGCAAAACTACATCGACAGATAAGAAACTATTTGTTTTGCAGCGTGAATCTTTCTGGATTCACTATGCTGTGCATAGACTTTGCAGCAGTTTGTTATGTTTGTGGCGGCTGGGTGGAAGAGGAGTGTTGGTTGTTGAATATATGTTGAAGCACTTTCTGTCCTACTTGTGCCTCAGTAGCTCGCTTACCCTGCGCAGCGAGGTGATTGCCACCAAAAAGGCTGTCTTCATTGTTAGCATTTGTAGTGAGGCCTTATGGATGGGTTCAAAGGGCACTTTCATAAGTTCTGTTAGGACTATATTAAGGTTCCATGCCAGTGGCGGCATCCTCTTAGGTGGTGTGATCCTTTTTGCCCCTTCCAGGAATCTCTTTACTACTTGTGATGTAAAGAAGCTCTTTCCTGTCTCTCCTCTTGTGTAGGCTACTATCGCTGCTAGGTGTACTCTTAGCGAGGATGAACTTAGTTTTGCTTTCAGCAGGTGTGTGAGATATCAGCACCGTCGATTCACTTGTCATCTTATTGTGTAGTTTTTTCTTGCTGCACCAATGTGTGAACCTCTTCCATTTTGCCACATAGCACCTTCGTGTGGTAGGTCTCCTTGCCTCTCGTAGCACCCGCAGGGTGCTCTCCGGTAGCCTTAGGTGTGCAAACTCTA
This sequence comes from Lissotriton vulgaris, assembly GCF_964263255.1. Classification (NCBI taxonomy): domain Eukaryota; kingdom Metazoa; phylum Chordata; class Amphibia; order Caudata; family Salamandridae; genus Lissotriton; species Lissotriton vulgaris. The sequence goes on along the minus strand of NC_141696.1, from coordinate 974,801,891 downwards.
TATCTTCAGGAGCCATGCAGCTAGGCTGAGGCGCTCTGGCTCTGGGTGTAGTACTTCTCCGTTTTACATGGAGAGTAGGTCTTTTCTTTTCCCGAACTTGTGGGGTGGTCCCTGTGCCATTTCCATTATTTGAGAGTACCAGGTCTGACTTGCCCACTGTGGTGCCACCAGGATCAGTGTCAGGTTGCTGGTTCTGCACTTGTGGAGTACCCTGTGTATCAGTGGTATCGGGGGAAAAGCGTAGGCAAATGTTTTCGACCAGCTTATCCATAGGGCATTCCCGTGGGATCGTTCCCCTGGTCGCCTGGATGCGCATTATCAGCATTTTGCATTCTGGTGTGTTGCAAATAGGTCTATCGTCGGTGTTCCCCACCTCCTGAATAGCCTTTGCGTTTCCTGTGCATTGAGCTCCCACTCGTGGGATGTTGATGTCTGTCTGCTGAGCCAGTCTGCTTCCACATTGTCCTTCACTGGTAGGTGTATGGCTACCAGGTTTATTTTGAGTGGGATGACCCATCTCCATATGTCCTGCGCTAGGTAGGATAATGCGACTAATTGTGTTCCTCCCTGCTTGTTGATGTAGAACATCATTGTTGTGTTGTCTGTTTGTATCAACACTCTCTGGTTGTACAGTTGTTTCTGGAAGGCCTTCAGGGCGAGGAACACAGCACCCTCATCTACAGACCCCCGAGACCACGCACCCAATTCAGCGAAGACATCACCGACTTTATCAGCCCGCACGCCCTCCCCTCCGCCGACTACATCCTCCTAGGGGACCTCAACTTCCACCTAGAGAACAAGAAGGACCGCAACACCGCCACCCTGCTGGACAACCTCGCTAACCTCGGACTCAAGCAACTGGTGAACACCCCCACCCACTACGCCGGACACACGTTTGGCCCAGTCTTCTCCTCCAGCAAGCACATCTCCTTCAGCCACTCCACCAGACTCCATTGGACGGACCACAGCTGCATCCACTTCAGCTTCAGAAAAACCACGACCCACCACCATCACCCGCAACAGGGTCCTCGCAGGAGCTGGAACAAGATCACCGCCGAGCAGCTCACCATCTCCCTCCGCCAGAACCCCCACGCCAGCACAACTGACCCCAACGAAGCAGCCAGCAACCTCACACAGTGGCTCACCAACTGCACAGATGACCTCGCACCACTGAAGGACCATCCCAGCAGACCCGGCAGCAAGAAAGCCCCCTGGTTCACCAACGAACTCAAGAATTCCAAGACGAACTGCCACACCCTCGAGAAAGCCTGGCGCCACGACCAGACCACGGACAACATGACGGCCCTCAAGCACACCACCCGCAAACACCACCAGCTGATCCGCACCACCAAGAAGACAGCATTCAAAGAGCGGCTGGATAACAACGCCCACAACAGCAAGGAACTCTTCAGCATCGTCAATGAGTTCTCCAACCCCAGCGCAGGAAACAACATCACTCCCTCGCAAGACCTCTGCGACTCACTCGCCTCGTTCTTCCACCGCAAGATCGCCGATATACACAACAGCTTCGGCGCACCAACCACGCACCCAAACACCGAACAAACGCCCCCCACCACCACCCTCTGCGCCTGGACCTCGATCAGCACCGAAGACACCACCCGCACGATGAACACCATCCACTCTGGATCACCAACCGACCCCTGCCCCCACCACGTCTTCAACAAGGCCGACTCCATCATCGCACCCCAACTCCGGGACATCATCAACACCTCCTTCAACACCACCACCTTCCCGGAGACCTGGAAGCACGCCGAGCTCAGCGCCCTCCTGCAGAAACCAACAGCGGACCCCACCGACCTCAAGAACTACCGCCCCATCTCGCTCCTCCCTTTTCCTGCCAAAGTCATCGAAAAGACCGTCAACAGACAGCTTGCCGCCTTCCTCGAGACGAACGGATCCCTCGACCCTTCGCAGTCCGGTTTCCGAGCCAATCACAGCACCGAGACCGCCCTCATCGCAGCCACAGACGACATCAGATCCCTGCTCGACAACGGGGAAACAGCGGCCCTCATCCTCCTGGACCTCTCAGCAGCGTTCGACACGGTCTGCCACCGCACCCTAGTACAGCTCCTCAGCAACATCGGAATCCGAGAGAAGGCACTGGAGTGGATCATCTCTTTCTTCGCAGGAAGAACCCAGAGAGTCCGCCTCCCCCCGTTCAGATCCGAGGCCACCGAAGTCATCTGCGGCGTACTACAAGGGTCATCACTCAGCCGAACTCTCTTAAACGTCTACATGAGCCCTCTCGCAGCCATCGCACGCAAACACAACCTCAACATCATCTCCTACACCGACACCCAGGTAATCCTCTCCCTTACAAACGACCCGCCACCGCCAGAACCAGCCTACACGAAGGGATGAAAGACGTCGCCGAATGGATGAAAAACAGCCGCCTGAAACTGAACTCAGACAAGGCGGAAGCCCTCATCCTGGGATCATCGCCCTCCGCCTGGGACGACTCCTGGTGGCCCCCTGCCCTGGGCACCACCCCCAAACCAACGGACCATGCACGCAACCTGGGCTTCATCCTGGACTCCTCCCTCTTGATGACCAGACAAGTCAACGCCGTCTCGTCATCATGCTTCAACACCCTGCGCATGCTCCGTAAGATCTTCCGATGGATCCCCACCGAAACCAGGAAGATGGTCACCCAGGCACTCGTCACCAGCCGACTGGACTACGGAAACACCCTCTACGCCGGAACCACAGCCAAACTTCAGAAAAGACTCCAGGGCATCCAGAACGCCTCCGCACGACTCGTCCTGGACATCCCCCGACACAGCCACATCTCCGGCCATCTGCGAGACCTGCACTGGCTCCCCGTCAGCAAGAGGATCACGTTCAGGCTCCTCACCCACACACACAAGGCCCTCCACGACCTGGGCCCCAAGTACCTCAACAACCGCCTGACCTTCTACGCACCCACCCGCCAGCTACGATCGACCAGCCTCGCCCTTGCCGCCGTACCACGCATCCGCAAAGCCACCGCCGGATTAAGATCTTTCTCCTACCTGGCAGCCAAGACATGGAACTCCCTCCTGATCCACCTCCGGCTGACCCAGGATCATCTCTCCTTCAGAAAGCTCCTCAAGACCTGGCTCTTCGAGCAGTAACGGACCCCTCCCCCCCAGCGCCTTGAGACCCTTCCGGGTGAGTAGCGCGCTATACAAATGCCCATGATTGATCGATTGATTCAGTTCCAGGTAGTTGATGTGTCTGAAAGCATCTGCTGGAGTCCACAGATCCCTCACCTTTAGCTTGTTCATGTGTGTTCCCCATCCCATCTGGGATGCGTCTGTGGTGATGGTCACCATTGGGGTTGGTGGTGTTAAAGGCTTCCCTTTTGTTATGTTCTCCTTGTTCCACCATGCTATCTCCTCCTGCACGGTGTGCGTTACAACCACTAGATCTTCCCAACTTCCTGTAGCTTGTGACCATTGTTGTTGCAGCCATTCCTGGAATGGTCTCATGTGGAGCCGTATATTGGGGACCAGGTGTATGCAGGACGTCATCATCCCCATGATCTTGCTCGCTGTCCCCACTGTCAGAGATCGCCCCTTATGGTAGTGGCGTGTCTCCTTCAGCAGGGCCAGTGTTCTCTTGTCGCTGTGGAACATCTTGCTCTGTATGGTGTTGATCTGTGCACCCAGGAAGATCTTCACTTGCTCTGGTTCCATTGAGGATTTCCCCTAGTGTATGGAGAATCCCAGGTCTGTCAGCGTTTCTGTGACTCATTCCTTGCATGCTCTGTGAGAACTTGCTTTTATTAGCCAATTGTCGAGGTAAAGGTATACATGAATCCCTTCCCTTCGCAGGTACACTACCACAGCCGCGAGACATTTGGTGAAGACCCTTTTGTGTGGATTTTAGTCCGAAGGCTAGTACTGGTGAACTGGTAGTGTTCTTGGTTGATGGTAAATCTTAGTAGATGTTTGTGCTGCCTGTTCATGGGAATGTGCAGGTAGGCATCTTTGAGGTCTACGGTGGACATGAAGTCTCCGTCCCTTATCTGAGGAATGACTTCTTGTAGGGATGTCATTTTGAATGTTTGTGTCTTTATGTATTTGCTTAGGAACCTTAGATCCAGGATGGGTCTTAGGGTTTCGTCCACTTTTGGTACTAGGAAATAGTTTGAGTACACTCCCTTGTTTCTTTCTCTGAATGGAACTGGTTCAATTGCCTCCTTTTGGAGGAGTTCTTGTGCTTCCTCTTGGAGTAGCGCTAGTTCTTTTCCTGAATGCGCCTTCCTTTTTGGTTTTCTGTTTGGTGGTTTCTTTTCCAGTTCTATGCAGTATCCAAACTGTATGCAGTATCCAAACTGTATGAAGTTGAGTATCCATTTGTCTGTAGTTATCTTCTTCCACTCCTGGAAGAAATGTCTTAGCCTGCCTCCTACCGGTGTTACATGTTTGTTGATGTTTGGTCCGTGTAACCCTCTCTTGTTGACCTTGTTGTGCACCATCCTCGAAGGGGTCATGTAGGTGGGCACGCTTTGCGGGACGGAGTCACTTTGAGGTGGGTTGCTGGCCCCCTCTTCTTGTTTGCCCTCGTCCGTTCGCCCTTCCGCGAAAGGACTGGCCCCGAGGCTAGCACTGCCAGTTTTATTTTTGCTGTCCCTGCTGTGCTTGATTGTCGCCCTGGTGGGCCTGCTGGAATGTCTGGTTTGCTCCCCTTCCTTTTGGTCTCTGTATCAGGGTACCCCTTCTCATCCCTCTGAATTGCAAGGCCCCCATGGACCTTGCAGTTTAATTTTCTTTCTTGAGCTGCGTGAGTTTTTCATCCACCGGTGCCCCAAACAGTGTTTCTCCATTGAAAGGGGTGCTCAGAATGTTGTTCTGTACTTCCGGCTTGAAGCCTGAGATCCTGAGCCGGGCATGCCTTCTTTCTGCGATTCCTGCGAATTTGCTATATTTTTTCCCTCCTCCACCAGGTGTGACGCTCTTTGTTGGTATTGCTCGGGGAGGTGCTTGAGCAGCTGTCTGACCGCGTCCCAATACTGGTAATGTTTTCTGTTTAGTAGGGCATTGGAGTTCGCCATGCGCCAGTGTACCGCTGCATTCCTCTATTTTCCTCCCACTTAGGTCCATCCTCCTACTTTCTTTGTCTGGTGGTGCTCCTGATGTTATTGGGACGTTTGCCCTTTTCCTGGCTGTTGCCGCAATAATGGAGTCCGCTGTGACGGATCCCTGGATGTAGGGAGGGTCCTTAGAGGAGTGCTTGTATTTCTTCTCCGTCCTAGGCGTGACAGACCTGCAGGTCGCTGGGTCTTTGTACGCCTCCCTCCCTTGGTCCATGACACTCTGAAGCATGGGGAGGAATTGACTCCTTGTTTGAGTGGGGAGCAGGGTCTCTAAGAGGAAGCATGCCTTTGGTTTTTCCTCCTCCAGTTTGACTCCATAAGCCGCTGCCGTGTTCCTGATGACCATGTTATAGGCCCCAATGCCATCTGGCGGTGAAGGCCTCGAAGGATACGTTCCCACGGCCTCTTCCGGGTTCCCGGCGTCGAGGTCCTGCCACTCCAGGTCCTGTGCCATCGAGGATGCCGAGCCGAAACTCGTTCGCTGGTCATCGTCGCCTTCTTCCTCGTAGTATAGGCCCTCTTCCTCTAGGTGTTTCCTGGGGCTCTGGAGTTTTCGGCGGTTTTACGGCGTCAAACTCCTCTTCCTCTTCTATTTTGACGATCAGCGGCAGCGGCTTCGACGGAATCGGGAACCTTTTCATTTTCTCGTCGAACTCTCTCTTCCTTTGCAGGATGTTCTCCATTTCGCCCTCGATCCCTCTCTTTTTTCTCTCCATCTCGGCGGCATGTTCAGCGTCGAGCGGTTCGGATGATCTCTTTGACTTAGTCGTCTACGTCGAAGCAACCTTCGGCTCCTTCTCCTTCGAAGTGGAGTGGTCCTTTTCAGGGACGTGCTTCGACGACCTTGGCTTTTCGCTGGTATTCGCCGCCTAGGAGTCCTTTTCGAAGGATCCGCTGGGCAGTTTGTCCTTGGATGCAGCTACGGCCGTCGAGATTTTTGCGCCAGTGCTCCCTTCGAAGAATTAGACTCTGTTTTTCGAGAGTCTGACTCAGGCTTTCGAGAGTCTGTCGAGGGTTTAGGTGTCGACGTCTCTCCTACCTCTTTAGATGTTTTCTTATCGGTCTCTACGACCGTGTAGTCAGCTGGTCCCTCAGCGATGTTGTCCTCTTTGTCACTGGAGAGGTCCAGGTCCCGAAGCGACTGAGGTTGGCCTTTGCCTTGCATGGAGTAGTTGGCTCTTCTTTGTCTCTCTCTAACTCTGAGTGTCTTCGGGGTGAAGGCGGAGCAGGCGTTGCAATCCTTGCTCTCGTGGTCGGCCGGCAGGCAGAGGTTGCAGACCGGGTGCTGGTCCTTCTGCGCGTATTTGTGGTGACTGTTTCGGCAGAATTAAAAAGGTGTTTTGTCCATTCCTGCGCTCAGGGGGCCCCCTGTGTGCGCATTCTCCGCTTGATGTCGAAGATCTCGAAGTACTCCTCCTTTTTCGTCATCCCGGCTTGGTGATCTTGTTCCTCATTATCTTTTCCAATCTTTTCTGGGTAAAATTCGTCTTTTTCCTCTTCTTTCCTCCAAAAACTCTGGAGCCCTCGATGAAGATCCAGACCCAACAGCGGAAAAAAGAATCTGAAGATGGCGCCCAAAGGTGGGAGGGGGGGTTTACACAGATTCCCCTGCCAAACCACTAGATATAAAGATTGCTGGAAAGGGAACACTGTCCCCATTACAGTGGTGCTTGGACTGCTTTGGTCTGTGCTCGGGGGGGGGAACGCCGAGTTAGGCCCCTAAGCACGAACGAAAGTGAACCCAGTCAGAGCCTAATGAAACAAACTGCTTACAAATTCATGTGTGCGCTTGCTGATTGTTACACAAAAGGGAAAAAAACTTCAGGACACAAGGGATTCTCTTCCCTCATGTTGCAAAGTTCTTCTAAAAAAGAAACTCCTTATGGTGCAAGCACCAGATGAGTTTCTGCACCTAGACAGAAGGGCAAGATGTTGGCTTACTAGGGAGGCACTATGAAAGACATGAATGTTTCCTATATCGCTGTAAAGGGGAGAAATTAAACAAGCCTTTACCACAGTATACGTAACACTGGTGAACTGATGGACCACCAGCCCAGTTTAGATTGTAAATTGGGGATTATATTGGGACCTTTTCACAAGAGCAATTTTAAGTACAACAATTAGTACTAGTGCAGCATTCTTTTGAGTAATCTTACCTGCCTTTGCGAGTTGGGCTAAGAGATCAAATATGGGAATATTCAGATAATATTGACATACAATTAGTGCAATCTGAAGGGCTAACTTCTTTCACTTTTTTAGGGCTCATGCCCTGCGTTGCACTACACAGCAGTGATGCGCAGCAAGAGTCCTTTTGTCCGTGTTTTGCAAATGGACCTGGAAATTCCACACGCTTGTGCGTGTGATTTTACATTTGCGGCCTGCTTTTGGACTTTCACTGCGTGTTGTTTTGTAAAATAGTATTACGCGCATTTCCTTCCATATGGTTTCAATTATCGTGCCATGAAAGCATATGGGCGCGAGCACACCACCAGTAGCGGCATTTTTTTTTTGCAAACGTGATCGCTTTTGCGATCACACTGGTAGCTGCACGGCGCCCGGGACCCCCGACACCCTGAGGACCCGCCGTCCCGCTCGGACTCCCAGCAGCGGCCACGATGAGGTGAGGAGCCGCCGTTCACCAAGGAGATGCCGCACTGTGGCCCAGAAGTGATTTATGAGAGGTCCGCAGACTTGGGGAGGTCAGGCCTGCTGGAGCAGCATTAAACCGGGTGATCTGCAATGTTTCTAACCAGGTTCCAACACTGCGGCTGATACACCGGCCTGCCACAAGCTTTTACTGTAACATAATTCAAGATTTATGAGCCTTCCGGGGACAGAATGTATCCAAGAGTGTCTGGCATAAATTAAGCAAAAACGAGGACACAAAACCTTGAGCTCGGAGCATCCAGACTCCAGGAAACCGCTCCAGAGAGGCTGGGGCGGCTATAATAACAGAAACAAGAGACTGCACGAAATCAGCGGCCCCTTCCAACCTAGACCTCCGCCTGTGATGGGGCTGTAGGGCGCTCAGGAGCCAAGAGCATGAAAAGGTGCAAGGCGGCGATCCCATGGTCTTTACTCCCTCTCCAGCAGCAGTAGCCTAGATGTGTGTGTTCCTTGGAGGGTGGGAGGGGGCACACCTACCTGCTCACCGCTAGCCACACACTGACATCCGTTCTCTAGCCTCTACACAGGCAAAGCGCACTGCCACCTCGTCAGTCACAGGCAGGTCACTATCCACACAAACTGACACCACGCCTGTCACAAGCACAAACTCCCCGCCTCTGGGCTTCGCACAAGAAAGTATACACCTACACCCAGCCTCAAGCTAGGATACACACTAACACCACCTAACCTGCACACTACGACCTACACAGCCTGTATCTCCCCTGCACGCACCTAGCCACTCACTGGTACCCCTCTTCACACCACCTCCTGCAAGCTCTACATTGCACAACAATTCGTACACTAAGTTGCACACATTTGCTTCCTACCATGTTTTACCTTCACACAGCCCTGTCAACGCCTGTTCCCATGTACACACTGCAACTTACACGCAAAATGCCACCTACACACGCGCACTCTCACCCGCAAACCACTTTCCTAGGCCTACTCTCACCTGTCCACAAATCCTTGTGGTTCCATGCTGTACCCCTGAACTGCACAAACCTTCACACTCACCTGCACACAGGGACACCCATATTCACCCTGTACCTCCGGCCAGTCGCACACTTTGCACGCTCACGATGTTTACTTCCTACAAAAGGGTCAGTTTACAATGTTGATCGTATCCCTGCGCTACCTCTAGACAGCGCAAAAGCAGGACACGTGCAGGCTCATGTCTACTAGGACGGACGCTGCTTCCCACAAACACTCCCTTGCGCCCATGCTCTCTATTTACCCTGCTCTCAAGCGTTGCCAGAAACAGAGTTTGCTTGAACAGTCCCTGCTTCTCACCGTCGTACACAATCGTAAGGTTTACTGCCTGCTCACTACCTTACCCTCCAACGCAGACTTGCCCACTCACTTTCTCTGCTCTACTTCTTACACTATTCTTTACAAACCAGCACGCCGCTCTCCACATGCTCGTAGTATGCCAAGCTCTGCAGCGTACTCTCACACTATGCCTTGCACTGCCTTAGCCTCCCACAATCTCGTCATGCATATTTATAATACAGTCCTTGCCCTAGCTGCTCACACCTTGGTTATTCGCCCACTCTTCTTAACACAGTGACACTTTGCTCCACATACCCCTATTCCTTGCACAATCAAGCTCTGCCTTGCGCACTCAGTGCTTTGCACACTCACGCCCCAAGTTGTTTCACTTCCGCCAGGCCCCCCTCTGTTTTGACCCGTGCTCCGTATACGATTTGTGTTTCCTCTCCCGCTTAATTTCCCCTTTTCTTTCTGAATCCCCTTCACTGAATATTTGTATCCAATTTCCCGGAACCGCAGTTATATTTCACTCCCAGGAGGCAAAAAAACCCCAAGCATTTACAATGCAAAAGGTCTTGCATTATTAAAGTTTGAGCTATTGGCATTGTAAATACCAATGGCCTTTATTCATTTGCGTAAACATGCACTTTGTACTTATAGTCCATGCTTATGAGAAGCAAGGCTGGCAGTCTTTTACTGCCAGCCTTGCTCATCGTAAGCAAGGACTATACGTTCAAAGTGCGTGTTTATGCACCGATTGCAGGTTTTAAAAACATATGAATGAAAGGCAGTGTCATTTACAATGCCAATAGCTCAAACTTTAATAATGTGAGACCTATTGCATTGAAAATGCTTTTTTTTTTTTTTTAATAGGGTGTTGGGAAATTTCAGGGCCTCCAAAATTGTTGTCAGTCCCTCAACAGTGTTGTTCCGTCAAAGGCATGTCTCCCATTGGCGTACTTAGCCACTGATCAATACATCATTGGGTCTTTTGCTGCACCAGGAGGGATTGTTTCAGACCCAATGATGTAACAATCAGTGGCTAAGTACGCCAACGGGAGACATGCCTTTGGCGGCACAACACTCTTAAGGGTCTCGCAACAATTTTGGTGTTGCCCTCCACTGTCTCAACACAACTCTTCCACTCCTTTTGATTTTACATGTTCATTTAAGGGAAGTCGAGTGGATCTGTAACTTCTCCCTTCCTCTTCTGATTCTTGAGACACTTAAACGGTATCCCTGGAGTACTACTACCTATACTTGTAAATGCTATTGTGAATCAGCCCCGATGTTTTTACTGACAATACGCACATGTAAGTGTTTTCTGATCACATGGGCAGACACTGTAACAGTACTTCTGGGAGATTTGTCAGTTTCCTCACACCTGCATAGACATCCGTCAAAGTGGAACTTGTCATCCATTTGGCACATAGTTCACAGACCACTGAGATAAAATTGTATTTTTAATTTCTCTGGTATCGACACCTCGGAACACCAAAAGCACAAAGGTACATAAAACTTAATATGAAACTCAAATTACCTTGTTCAGATTCAGGTTGAAAACTATAGCCATGTCAGAGGACCAAGAATGACATGTTATCAGTACTGGTATGTCGAACTGAGCATCACTGAAGTCCTCGACCAATTAACTACCTAGACTGCAATCAAGTAGGCAGACAACTTACATTCAGGAATCCCTATCAAGGAGAAATTGAGTCAAAAATTGCAGAGCTACATTGCTCAGAGAGGCAAGAGCAGCCAGTTAATTCGAACCTCAATGAGTGGGGAATTCTCCCTGCTTCACTGACAAAAGCACCATTAAGAATGTGAAAGAAAACGGGGGCAAGTGAGCACTTGGTAAAAGCAGTCTTGTGCCATTTTAAGGTAAGGGATTTCCTATTAGAGTGTGATATCTAGCCCAAAACCTTTCCATCTGGATGCCAATGTCAGAACAAGCATTGGAAATGCAATAGGTCTCGCAGCATTAGAGTTAGTGCTTTTAGAATTGTTTATGGGTTTTTTTTGTAAATCTTTAGCATTTGTGTTTCCTGTAGCCAATGCTAAAGAATTACAAATAAAAAAAGCCATAAACAATTCTAAAAGCTCTAACTCAAATGCTCCGAGACCTATTGCACTGTGTGAGGGTGAGGGGTTGAGGGTGAGTGAGGGTGAGGGTGGGTGAGTGAGAGTGAGGGTGAGTGAGGGTGAGTGAGGGTGAGGGTGAGTGAGGGTGAGTGTGAGTTAGGGTGAGTGTGAGTTAGGGTGAGGGGTTGAGGGTGGGTGAGGGTGAGGGTGAGGGGTTGAGGGTGAGTGAGGGTGAGTGAGGGTGAGTGAGGGTGAGTGAGGGTGAGTGAGGGTGAGTGAGGGTGAGTGAGGGTGAGTGAGGGTGAGTGAGGGTGAGTGAGGGTGAGTGAGGGTGAGTGAGGGTGAGGGGTTGAGGGTGAGGGGTTGAGGGTGAGGGGTTGAGGGTGAGGGGTTGAGGGTGAGGGGTTGAGGGTGAGTGAGTGAGGGTGAGGGGTTGAGGGTGAGGGGTTGAGGGTGAGGGGTTGAGGGTGAGTGAGGGTGAGGGCGAGTGAGGGTGAGGGGTTGAGGGTGAGGGGTTGAGGGTGAGTGAGGGTGAGGGCGAGTGAGGGTGAGGGGGTGAGGGGTTGAGGGTGAGTGAGTGAGGGTGAGTGAGGGTGAGTGAGGGTGAGGGGTTGAGGGGGAGGGGTTGAGGGTGAGTGAGGGTGAGGGGTTGAGGGTGAGTGAGGGTGAGGGGTTGAGGGTGAGGGGTTGAGGGTGAGGGGTTGAGGGTGAGGGGTTGAGGGTGAGGGGTTGAGGGTGAGGGGTTGAGGGTGAGGGGTTGAGGGTGAGGGGTTGAGGGTGAGGGGTTGAGGGTGAGGGGTTGAGGGTGAGGGGTTGAGGGTGAGGGCGAGTGAGGGTGAGGGGGTGAGGGGTTGAGGGTGAGGGGTTGAGGGTGGGTGAGTGAGGGTGAGGGGGTGTGTGAGGGTGAGAGGGTGTGAGGGTGTGTTGTGCAGTCGAGTACATGTATGCAGTGTGGAATTATGTAGGTTGGGTTGGAATTGTTAGTTGTGGAATTGTGTGACGGGTAAATGTTTGGTGTGGGGTGCATGTGTGTAGTGGAATTATGTGGCATAGTGTGCAGTGGCATTATATGGATAGTAGTTATGTGATTTTGAGTGTACTGGTATTATGTGTAGGTGGAGTGTGAGTTGGAAAGTCTGGAAGGGCTGGGGCAGTATTAGCGGAATAGAAAAGCCTGCTTGGCGTGCAACTCACTGCCACTGTAAAAGGTGAAAACTGTGGTGCCTTCTAGTAAAAGTAAAAAATTCCATATTGCCATTTCAGATACACTGTAAGGGCTGGGGCAGTATCAGTGGCATGGGAAGCTCCTGCTTAAAGAGCAGCTCACTGCCAGTGTAAAATACGAAAAATATGGTGGCTTTTAAAACTAGATATGCTATAAATGTGTGTCCGCACACAGACCGCACACATGAAGGGCTGCATATTCTGTAATCAGTAGTTGCACACAATATATCTCTTAATGCACACAATATATCTCTTAATGCAAACAATATATCTCTTAACACAGCTGTTCGTTTCCATTCATTTCACAATGTGAAGTGACATTGAAAATGTGCTTGTTGATGGAAAACGATTTGACTTCAATATACAAACACTTTGAAATAGCATTTGCGTCTGACTAGATTTGTGCGTGTGTTATCTCCAAGCCACAAAACACAATGAACTTAGGCACTCATAAAAAGAGACATTCATATTATGAGCAAGTCGTGTTTGGGATCAAGTTTCTGAAAGCCCAGCTATTTGTCCTCAAGGCCTCCCTGGTTGACACAGGCACTCTGGCAAATTAATTTCCAAATATGCTTTTATCCTTAATGAACGATTCAAATGTGCATTTATTTCATGTATGTATTCCCTGCTTTTTAGGAACACATCCATTTCGTTTGTGTGCACAAATACAATATTATTGTATGCAAGCAGGAATTCACATTTAGGATTAAAGTGAATAGAACTGCACTGGGCAAATCAGTTTGAAAGGAAAAAGGTTCTCGTCTGGGCAGAGCTGGGAGAATTCAAAGTGGAAAACATCCATTCGAGTGTCAGCATCACTTTAACATACGGCCAGTTTGTGCGATCGACAGTGTTTGGGGCCCATTTGTGGTGGAGACGGTTATAGAGTCGATAAGATCTCTGCAGACTCCAGAGCAGCCAGCTGCTTTGTTTCCGCATTGTCACTTTCATGTGCACAACACGCTCTGTAGGCTTTCAACCTATGTGTCACTTCCTTTTACAGCCAGGGGCACGTGAAAGGAGTGTGTCTTTCCGTTCTTATCTATGTTTATAATAATTTGCAAGCCTTACACTTAAATTAAGGAGACAACTTGAAGAAATGAAAAAAAAAACAGGAACGAAATTAAACCAGGGATTGAAAAACTGTACAATTACCACAAACTGGGTCATGCAGTGTTGATTCAGGAATGCATGCCTGCTTGATGCACCAAATGGAAAGTTTATCGATTAAACTGTACAGTTTAAAACCTTTTGAAAAGGACGCCCTGCTGCCCCCACCCCCTCCTCAGCCCTGTAGAAAGGTCGGTCTGTGGCGGGTCACACGAAAAGAATGACGTTGGTGTGCAGGAGAGCCTGCGTGTGGATGGAAGCTTGCAGTAGTCTGGCACCACTGTGCAGCGAGATTAGGGGCGTGTGTGGTAAAGTGCAGGAGTAATGAAGTTTCCAGTAGCTAAGCTTTCAACAAGAGTGCAAGGGAGCTTGCACCAGACAAGCTTTCAACCGGAGAGTGCAAGCAAACTTGCCTGACATAAGCTTTCGACCACAGGGTGCAAGCAAGCGTGCAGCAGCCAAGCTTTCAATCGGCGATTGCAAGCAGAGTGAAACTTGCAACAGCCAACCAGAGTGTAAGGAATATATGACGCTTGCAGCAGCCAAAATTTCCACTAGCGAGTGCAAACAAAAGGAAGCTTGCAATAGCAACGTGTTCGCATATAGAGTGCAGGAGAAGGGGAGCTCGCAGGTGCGAATATTCAGTAAGGAGAGTGCAAGGTAGGAGCGCCCTTAATGCTAACAGGCGAAAGGATGCTTGTAGGAGGCTGGCCCCGTAGGCAGCGTGACGCTGAAGGCAGGGTACAGTTACAGAGACTCACAAGACAAGACGGAGGGAAGAGAGGGGAGGGGGGAGGAGAAATGCGACACGGCGGGAAGGGGAGGGGGCGGAGCGGGTAAAATAAACAAGACGGAGGGAAGAGAGGGGGGAGGAGAAATGCGACACGGCGGGAAGGGGAGGGGGCGGAGCGGGTAAACAGGAACGAAATTAAACCAGGGATTGAAAAACTGTACAATTACCACAAACTGGGTCATGCAGTGTTGATTCAGGAATGCATGCCTGCTTGATGCACCAAATGGAAAGTTTATCGATTAAACTGTACAGTTTAAAACCTTTTGCAAAGGACGCCCTGCTGCCCCCACTTCCTCCTCAGCCCTGTAGAAAGGTCGGTCTGTGGCGGGTCACACGAAAAGAATGACGTTGGTGTGCAGGAGAGCCTGCGTGTGGATGGAAGCTTGCAGTAGTCTGGCACCACTGTGCAGCGAGATTAGGGGCGTGTGTGGTAAAGTGCAGGAGTAATGAAGTTTCCAGTAGCTAAGCTTTCAACAAGAGTGCAAGGGAGCTTGCACCAGACAAGCTTTCAACCGGAGAGTGCAAGCAAACTTGCCTGACATAAGCTTTCGACCACAGGGTGCAAGCAAGCGTGCAGCAGCCAAGCTTTCAATCGGCGATTGCAAGCAGAGTGAAACTTGCAACAGCCAACCAGAGTGTAAGGAATATGACGCTTGCAGCAGCCAAAATTTCCACTAGCGAGTGCAAACAAAAGGAAGCTTGCAATAGCAACGTGTTCGCATATAGAGTGCAGGAGAAGGGGAGCTCGCAGGTGCGAATATTCAGTAAGGAGAGTGCAAGGTAGGAGCGCCCTTAATGCTAACAGGCGAAAGGATGCTTGTAGGAGGCTGGCCCCGTAGGCAGCGTGACGCTGAAGGCAGGGTACAGTTACAGAGACTCACAAGACAAGACGGAGGGAAGAGAGGGGAGGGGGGGAGGAGAAATGCGACACGGCGGGAAGGGGAGGGGGCGGAGCGGGTAAACAAAGACGGACGTGCACGCGCTTTTAAGCTCAATGCGCATGCGCATTGAGCTTAAAAGTCACGGGCACTGCAAGGAATCGCCACGATTCCTTGCAGTGTGGATAAAGAGCGGATAAGTCCCAATACTCTCGCCTTGCTCGATGCGCATGCGCATCGACAGGCGAGACCTAAAAAAAAGGAGAGTCCCGTAGGGCAGAAAATGCAATGGTTGATCCTTACAACATGAAAATGCCACTGAAAGGAGAGGGGAGGCATTGGCGAGCGGGATGGCTTTCATTAACGTAATCAAAACTTCAGCCTGGGCCGACAGAATAAAATAGCAGTTTGTATCAAGAACAGATTCCTGGAGGTGAAGCAGGGCTATGAATAGGCCAGCAATTAACCCACTCTCATCCTGCGTATCAGCTGACAATTCTGGGATCATGATATTAGATCGTTGAGGAAAAGTGATACTGGCATCCAGGCAATCATGGGCCTGCTTGTTTCCGTAAGAACTGAGTGGCAGAAGAAGCCCACCGTTCTGTCCATATGTTTTTGCCCACATGTCCGCGTATCCTCTAGTATGGTGATAAATGTAAGTTTGTTTGACTGCTTTTAATTGGTCCAAAGGGGACTTTATTTTGTGACATACTGTCTTTTGGAACCCTACCCCTTTGGCGTTTGGGGTCCCTCTCTTTAATTAGAGAGGCGCGTATCCTCTTAGCCCTGCAGCATGAATGCCGGAGAAGTACTGGGCAGCGGAGAGGGGAACACCTGTTGTAGCAAAGTCAACCAGCTTTAAAAAAGCCAATAGGTCTCTCCTTTTAGCTTTGCCAATACTATTTGCCAATAATTTGCAGTATTGTCAAAAAGAAAAGCATTTTGATGCTGTACAGTGTGAGAAAAAAGTGCAATTTTTTGAAAGAGCACATGCCATATTTACACGTGTCATGACGCAACAGCAGCCACACAAGATGACCTTCTCATGCCCCTGCATCATCTTATATGCTTCACTTCAAATACCTTTATTTCGACATATTCTCATAAAAGCAAAATAAGACCATGATAATACATTCCATCTTAAAAAAGAATCTCGCCGCTACATATTTCATAAGATCGCTTAACATACAAGTAGACTTTAGTAGCATGGTATACAGGCCCGTACCAACCCATAGAGCAAAAAACTAGGCAATTAATCAATAGCTAATAAAAATATTTATACAATAAAATAAAATCAGACTTAAATGACTAATTCATGCATTATTATACTAAAAGATTAACTATTGAAAAAGTTATAAAAACAGTACGAATACAAATGGAACCATTGCACACAATAAAAGTCATTCGGTATCCTTCTAAAATTGAGGTTAATGCAATTTTACAATAATACTATCACAGGGAGGAGATGTTATGCTAAAAAGTTATTCATTGTTGATGCATATTATTTTAATCTGATGCACCAGGCCCATTTTAAGAATTCCGCTCAAGGAACAGCATAGCAGAGGGAAGGGTCAGACCTCAGAATTCTTATAGCTTCACAGCAGTTCCTAGTCCCCAAATTCTTACATAGGGGCGCTAGCCAAATCTTACATAGTAAGGCATAGGCAGCGCATACAAAAAGAAAGTGTGGATAGGGTTCTTTGTGTTCAACACAATGAGGGCAGTTGTCAAATCCTGAGTCTAGCCAATTAGATGTAAAGGAATTTAACGGTAGACAGCCAACTCTGAATTGAAAATAAAGTTTCCAGTCGAGGGGCTTGGTAATGCTGTCCCAGTGCGTTTCTAAAGGAAGACGTGGTTTTATGGACACAAACCTTCCGGTCAGTGTCGTACTATCTCTCATTCTACTGGTATTTAGATCCATCATATCCCAATAGGACTTTTTGAGTACGACCTTTGGTACACAGACAGTAGATTGCTTGGGTTCTCCCAAAGGCTGATCAAACTCCTGGAAATTAGTGCCCCTTGATGTGTCTCAGCCACCTGAATTTTTGGTTACAACCAGCCGCTAATATATCCCTGAGCAAGTTTGCGTAGGTCATTAACTCAGGTGTGACCCAGTTCCAGAGCCAATATAATAAGAGACAAAGCCTTGCTATATCTTCAAGTGGTTGCCTACCCTTATCGCTGAGCAGGGGGAGTATCGGTGTACTCACGGGGAGACTGGATTTCGCACGAAAAAACGTATTTTAAGCAATTGTCAGCTGTGCTAGATTTCCATATCCCCAGAGCTCCGAGCCATAAAGAACTGAGCGGACTACCTTGGTATTATATATCTGCATTACTGGTCTAACTGATTTAGTCAGGAACAGGGTAAATTCTATGGTAAGGGCACCTGCTAGCTGTCTATGTTTAAATGCCATTTTTTTGATTGGACGATTCCATTTCATCCTTTTCTCCATGGTGACACCTAGATACGTAATGCATCACCTTCTTCTAATATGGTGTCCTCCATTGTGATTTTCCCCTTGAATGACCAATGTTTATTAATGATCATAAGCTTTGTTTTGTCTGCGTTGATCTTAAGCCCTCTTATTGTGCAGAACTCTTCAAACCAGGTCAACGCACGTTGTAATCCGCTAGGGGTCTTAGCGATGATTAGAGTATTGTCCGCAAACATTAGTATGGGGATTTTAGAGCAAGCAAGGGATGGAGTATCAGTTCAGTTGGTGTTGCAGCTAGGAATTTAGCACGCTCGTTAATAAAAAGGGAGAACAATGTAGGGGCCAAAACACCCCTGCCGCACCCCCTTATCGACCCGGGATCAATCTGTTTTATCACCCTGAGCACCCCAGCAAATGTCCGCAAAATTGCTCTCGTGGAGGTGCACTAAAAAGGATAGCAGGTTGGCTGGCATACCTAGATCCCGCAAGACCTCCCACAGTTTATTTTGTGACACTAGATCAAAGGCCAATGTTAAAATCGACAAAGACTGCATATATACTGCTTTCACCACTGCCCTCCAATATATCAAAATAAATCTAAAAACTTGGTCTACTGTGCTGATATGGGCCTGGAACCCAGCTTGCTCAGGGGTTATAATGCTATTGTCACCGGCCCATTTCTATATCTTTCCCAGTACAAGGCGTGCCACTACTTTTTGAAAAGAGTCAATGAGACTAATGGGCCGATAGTTTGCTGGCTTTGATCTATCCCCCTTCTTGTAGATGGGGATAATCTCGGCCCCTTCCACGAATCTGGTATCGGGGCACCTTGGGCCAGGCCATTTGCTAATGAGGTTATATACCTACACCATCTTGCTCCATCGGTTTTAAAAACATCTGCAGGGATGCTGTCAATACCCAGTGCTCCTCCCCCGTGATTGCGTTAAGAGCAACCATAACTTCTGAGGGTTCGAATGCTAGGCTCGTCGTCTGCATAGGTATCCTCTTAAGGGGGCACGGGATCCTTACTTCTTCCTCTGAATACTGCTGAGCGAAGTGAGTCCTTTACCCAAAGGTCTGGGGCTACATGATTTTCTGGTGACTGAGTTTGGCCCAGTGTTGGAGATTACTTCTTGAGCATGCTAGCCTAGATTCCGGCCACATTTGCTCATCTCATGCACATTTTGCTTTGCTCTGTGCAGTTCTATAAGCATTCTATGCTTCCCTTAACCCCTTCGAGGCTATTGACGAGCTGGGCTCGTCATCGCGCTTACCTGTCGTGCGCGGATGACAAGGCCAGCTCGTCACGTAACGCGGTAATTTCGAATCTGCCGCGCACAGCGGGAAAAGCCGCCGCAGCGATGCGGTTAAGGAATCCCTGTTACGAGTTCTGATTTACGGGTACTACTACAATCTTTATTGTACCAGGTTTTTTTCTTTTGGAAATCCTCTGTTTTTACAGGGTTTCTGGAAGTAGGTCCGTACTTTGTCAAACAGCGAGGCATGGATGGAAGTAACTAGTTCTATTGGTTGGCCTTTGTTATTTTTTTATTTACCAAGATAGCGGAAGCCAATCTTGGAGTAGTAGATAAAAAAAAAAATCTATTTAAATGTGAGCAAAAGCGCATTTGGAATAAGGAGTGCTCCAGCAGCAAGGTAATAGAAATTACATCAAAAGAAACTGCCTTTATTTTAAACCCCGCAAATGGGTTTGCGCAAATGGTGGCGGGGACCAACGAAGGAGCGCTTAAGATATTGTTCAATATGGGGGGGGGGGAGGGGGGGGGGGGGAGGAAGCAATGGAGAAAGGGTGTGAGACCCGCAGAGGTGCTAGAGATTAGGAGGCCGGTAGAGTAAATTCATTCAAAAAGACAAAAGAAAGAGACGTAGGTTATGCAATAGATCTGGCGTTGGGGGAGGGGGGGGGGTGAGGTAGCAATATGAAGAAAGCCAGATGTCAGGTATTTTGGGTGGGGGAGGGGGGGAAGAGCGGGTTGAGCACACAAGGGAGTGAGCCAGAAGCATGGAAAGCAAAAAATATATAATCGAAGTATACAAGTTATCCAAGGCAAAGCGTGGTAAAGAAACTATGCTCTGGGGAAGAACGTAGAGGCAAACAAATGAAGAGGAAGGAAAGGCATCTAATAAGAAGCTAGCAAATGAGAGTGCTAACAAAGCCAACAAGTCACAAGCAATGAGTGGACTCTAAGCATTGTATGTTTTTAGTATGGTCCACAAAAGGTTTTTCAACAACAGACAGCTAAAAGCTGTTGGCAGGCAGGACATACAATTGAACTACTTAATTAACATCCTCGATATTAGAGTAACAAAAATAATTTGGCTCAATGTTGACAGAGGCTATGTTATGTTGATTTGTATAGGGAATAATCACCAGGGAGGGGATCCAGGCGCTTCAATAGGTGTGTAGGTGACTGTTCCCTCAGAATAATTTGAAGAGCAAGGTCTTCAACTTCTTAAGAAGTGAGGAGGCAGCTCTGATTCGTTGTGGGAGGTCGTTCCATGTTTTTGGTGTCATGTATGAGAAAAACAAATTCCTTTTCTGCTCTTCTGAATGTGGTGTATGTATGTGAGTGAGAGTGAGGAAGAGTGTAGGTGTTTGTTAGGCTGGTTAAAGTGTATGCAGTTCTTTAAGCTGGTCCAGTGTTGTGTAAGCCTTTGTATTCATGTGTGAAGAGTTTGAATTGGATGAGTTTGTGAAAGAGGAACCAGTGGCGCTCTGAGGCAGGGTGAGATGTGAGTTTGGTGTGGGAGGTCGAGTATGAGCTTTTCAGCTGGGTGCTGTATGGTCTGAAGTCTATCTAGGAGCTGCTTTAGAGATTCCCGGGTAAAATGTGTTGTAGTTGAGCCTGCTAGTGATGAATGCTTGTGTGATGGTACATCTGGTGTTCCGTGGTAGCCACTTAGCAAAACTTTTCGTAGCATACTTAGGATGTGGAAGAAGGTTGCACTGACTGCGTTGACTTGTGCTGTCATGTTGAGCCTGACGTCCAGGATGATCTCCACATTCCTGGTGTGGCCGGTGGGCCTAGTTCTGTCAGACACCAGATGACATCCCACGCGGCAGTCTGGTTTTCGAAGACCAGTACTTCGGTCTTGTCGGAGTTGATCTTCAAGCATTTAGTACTCATCCATTCTGCTACCATGGTAGCTGAAGTTGGTGTTGGTGTTGGTTCTCTTATTCGTCATGGAGAGGAGAAGTTGTATGTTGTTGGCGTAGGAAATTATGTTAATGCCCTGGGATAGGTTGATGTTGGTGAGCAGTCATAGAGATGCTAAAATAAGGTGGGACCGAGGGACGATCCCTTTGGGATTCCGCAGATCAGATTGTTGGTCTCCAATGTGAAGGTTGGCAATCTGACTCGGAGTTCTTCTAGTGAGGAAAGAACAGATCTTTTTAGGTCTTTGGATGCCGATCTTGTGGAGTCTTCTGACGAGTGTGTTGTGGGATACTGTATCAAAAGCCGTAGATAGGTCGAGCAGGATGAGGGCCACTGTTTCTCACCTATTCAGGATGGTCGGGATGACATAGGTGGCTGCAATGAGTGCTGCTTCAGTGCTGTGGTACTTTCTGAATCCCGATTAAGTGTTGTCCGGTTGGTGGTGTAGTTCGCGGTGTGATGTGAGCTGCTTGTTGATTGGCTTCTCTATCACTTTGGCTGTGTAGGGGGAGCAGGGAGATGAGGCAGAAGTTGCTCAAGTGGTTTGGGTCGGCTGATGGCTTCTTGAGGAGGGCATCGACCACTGCCTACTTCCAGTCTTCTGCAATGTGGCAGAGGTGTTGATTATGCTAGTGAGGGCAGTGCTGATTGGTAATGTTACCAGGTTGTAGACATCTGCATGATTGCAGTGTCATCTTTGGTGAGGGTTGTCCATTTGGTCTGATGGCAGTCTTGGTTTGTGATAAATAGTTGACGAGGAGATCACTTGGGTTCGGTTGGCGTGCAAAATTGTTGTAGAGGTTTGTGATTTATATATGAAAAAAGTTTGAAAGGTTGTCACAGAGTTCTTGGGAACAGGGTGATGTTGATGGAGGCTAAGGGTGTGGTGAAGTCTTTGATGATAGTGAATATCTCTCTGGAGCTGCTGGAGCTCCCTTCGATGTATTCAGCTAGCGTCTTTTTCTTAGTGCCTCTCAGTTGCGGATGATCGTGTCCGAGTGCAGCCTTGTAAGGGGTTCGGTAGTTATGTAGCTAGGTCTCCATTTTCTTTAGCTGTTTGCAGTGTAGTTTGGCATCATGAAGGTGCTCTGTGTACCAGCTGGCCTGCTTGTTGGAATTTTCTTTGAAGGGTTTGATGGAGGCAAGGGAGTCTGCAAGTTCTTGATCCAGTTGTTGAAAGTGGTGATGTCCTTGTTGAGGTGGTCTGTGGGGTTAGGTTGATCATTGCTAAGGGAGCTGATCCAGTCTGCTTATGAGATTTTGCTCCAGCTGCGGTTTGGTTGCTGATGCTGGTGGGTGAGTTGACTTGTAAGTGGATGTTGGTGTGGTCTGTCCATGTGAGCAGCATTGTATTTGATGCGGTTTCTGGAGAAGCGGTCCAGTGTGTGTCCTGCAATGTGTATTGAAATGTGAAAAGCAGGTTAAGTCCAATGTTGTTCAGGCTTTCGAGGAGTGGTGTGGAGCTGGGGGGTTGCAGTTGCCGAGGAATGTGCAGTTTCTGGAGTCGATGGTGAGGGGGCGATGAAGTTGGTGATGAGGCTGCTGAAGGTGGCACGTGGCCCAGGTGATTGGCAGGTGAGGTTTCCCATTCAGGGTGAAGTTCTCAAGGGTTTGCAGCTTGAAGTGCAGATGTTCCATGAATGGAGTGGTGCGCTCTGTGGATGGTAGGCACTTGAAAGACTCTTTGTAGACAACTACAAGCCCCCTCCTTGCTTGTGAGGGTGGTCCTATAGTGCAATCTTGTAGCCAGCTAGAATTGTCATGATAATGCCGGGTGCAGATGTAGAGTTAAGCCAGGTTTCTGTGAGGAAGAAAAGGCCCGATGCATCGGTGCTCAGTAGGTCCCAGATTTTGGTCACATGTTTGATGAGAGCTCGGATGTTGAGTAACATGCACGCAAGTGAGCATTGGCATACAGGTTAGCTGTGGCATTGCTGGTGCTTGGGTGGGGTGTGTAGGTAGACGAATGTAGGAGACCCTGCAGGGGGGCAGGTGAAGGATCCTACTGTGCTGTGTGTGTGGTGCAGCAGCAACAGCATCCCGGGTCGAGCGACCGTAGAAGAGTATCGCTTGGGAGGGGGGCTTTCTGTGCAGGGGGGATGGGTAAACAGACCAGGGTATCTGGATCTGGGCATGGTCCAATTGTAGACGGCATTGCACTATTGTTTGTCGAAAGTGTGGAAATAGGACAACATAGCTGCCTTGCAGGTTTCCACCACTGGAACCCCTCTAGCTAGGGATGGGGTGGAGTATTTGAGGAGTTGATTTCTTGGCTTGCACATAACAGATCTTAATACATAAAATGATCCAGCGAAATGGAGATTGCTTTTGCAAAGAAGCTCCCCACTTTTTGTTTTTCTTTTTACAGCCACTGTATGTAACCAAAAGTCGGTTATCTGTACGAAAATCCTCTGCACAGGGGATGTAGAAGGGGCTATTGCTACTCCTCCCAAGAACATTCTCAACCGAAACTGGTAGAGTGGACGCATGGACTTCAGACCATACATATCCCAAGCAATACTGTCTTCATATTGACTGCAGAGCAGGCACTCGATCACTGAGCTGTCAGTGCAGGTTACTATTCTAATTAAACGTTTCTGACTAATGAATGTTTATTTATTAATTTAGGTCACATTATGACCACAATTGGGCAAGAAGGAACTTAGGGCACTGGGTCGTATACACGATAGGGAGTACCTTTCGCGGAAAAATTCAGTGTCACATATGATCCTGGTTTGGGAAAAGGATCAACATTATCCTTACGTTGATAGGTTACCTAGCTACCGCTTACGACGCGAGGTATTAAAAGCACGAATTGGGTAAAATCCCTGCTACATGAATAATGGGGTCAAAAACTTTATGATTGGTTATAATGGGAAATGCACCTGCACTTTGGGCACCCCATGTGATATTTTACATGTCTTACTTGATTGTATGGAATTTTTAGATATCAGAAAGGAGATTTTATGTCCAATTTTTAAAATATATGGGATTAGAAATAGGATGCAAGCTGTTGACCTACTAGTAGGAATGGAGAACTTAAACATAGCTTGTGCCATGGGGAAATTTATGTGTACGGTCAAAGTGTTTCTCAAGTGCACTGAGTAAATAACGTATGTTTTCACTGAGGTTATTAAAAGGCTGTGCATCTAAAGGATAACAGTACGGTAGCAGACCTAAAGGAAATATTTTATGTCATGTATGAATTATTTGGTTTTTACCTTTTTAACAATAATATGTACCCTGGATTTTAAAGGAAACTGATGTTTTTATGCATATTGAAAATGGGTCACATTGTTTATGAATCGTTTGCATATGTTTTTAACTGGAGGATAACATGTAAAGTGTATACTTTTATGGTTGTAACTAACCAAATAAAGTTTTATTGACTGACTGAGGTCACATTATGGAGATGGAAACGTATCCAAAAAGAAACTAAAGGTCTTACTGCCAAGCCAGTGTTTGTGTGGCTTGGTGGACGGATGCATCTACTTTCTTGCGTTTATTTTCTTCCCTTATAAAGCAAGAGTTTTAAAAACAGAAAGAAAAAAAAGGAAACAACAGCTAGGAATGCAGTTAGCTTTTCCTTTCAGTGCATGTTCTTCACAACTTTGATCCTCTTAGCTAGGCACTTCACACCTCTGAAATATAGGTCTGTCTCAAAATAAGACTTCATGCAAAAGCCCAAAAAATGAAACGGAGGTTTGCCTTAATCGTAAATAAAGTACACACAAAAAACGGTCATTGTTCTTGAACACCATCACTAAACGACTTATGCTAGATGCTAATAAACTACACCAATAAAACAAGTACAGTGTAAATTAACAAAATCGAACAAGAATATTTTTAACAGAACCATACAATTCAACCAGTTACAATAATTTACATACTTCTGAGGCGATCTGCTATCTACTTCGGCTTTCAATCGCAAATTTTCTCTCACAAAGCCACAGTTTTCAGTTCTTAATTTCTTATTTGCCTAAAGAATAAAAGTTACAATTAGAACGCAGAATTTATACTTCAGGTGGTTTTGCTCCCAATCAAGACAGATGCAGTAAAAATGTTAAACAAAACGATCGTGGTGTCAGGGACTTTACAAATACAAGAAGATGTGAAGAAGAAAAATAAACACACATTACCGTTCCGTCTAAAATATTTAAATGTTTGATTTCACATAAGCAAGGTCAAAGAAAATAATTTAAGTTCTAATGGCGTTTTCATGTTTTTTCACGACAAAATGTTCCTTCAAAGGCAGATTCCAATAGTCAGCATAAAGACACATTACTTACGGGTACATACTTCTCAATTTAACAGGGCACAGGCACATTTCCGTAGAAGAACGAGAATAATTAAAGTAAAAAGACCACCTACGCCTGACATATTGGCCATCATCCCAGCTCCAAAAATATCCATAAATTATGAAAAAAAACAAGGTAAATAATGAATGAACAACTAGTTGACTCAGAGGTTGGTGAGTGATGTGGTACCATTGGGAGTGTACGACATAGAAGCAGGACAAGTAACTAAACTACCTGCTATCCTAGTCCAACGCCATGATAAGTTCAGTCTTCTGCCACTACACGCCCCCAGTGACATAGAGATGGTGTCATGACGCTAATGTAATGAAGGAACGGGGAGGGGAAAAATGGTGTACCAGATGTGACATTGGGCCTCTCAACCATTGGCCCACTGCACCTAATGCTCTGATGAGTTACATGCCTACAACCGGATTGTAACTTTGTCTATTAACTGGGGTGCGTCTCCGGACCCACCTCTGGTTATATGCAAAATCAATAAAAATCTGTTAAAAAAAAAAAAGAGTTACATTCCTACGTGCCCCTGCAGGGAGACATCCCAGGGCCCCTTTTTCAGACTGTTTAGTTGGAACCTATGCTTCCCCACGAATGCATTCTACTTAGGGCACAATCAATGGAATTAAAGCTTTCAAATGCCACTCTTTGCAAAATAATTTCAACGGGCCACCAAAATAAACATTTTTTACAACTATCGAGAAAATGTCAAATGCTGAAAGCAAGCTAAATAATTTTAGAAAGGACTAAAGATACAACTTTTAGTATAGATAACATTAAAAGTGTTTTTCCAATGTATCACACTAAATATTTGCAGTCTAAAACAAACCAAACAAGACGAGGAGCATATTAAAATGAAAAAAAACCAACATTCTTACGTCTTTATTAAATCTTTAAAACAGTTACATTATGTAGTTGTTTAATACAACGATGTTACTTTTCATTTTTTAGGTCTCGCCTGAGCCAGCACATGCGCTACTTGGCGAGACAGTTAGTGTGTGGGCTTTAAAAAGCTGACCACAGCTTTTTGTCTGACAGAGCGTGCGGTTATGCGCACAGTTCCGAGCAGAGGCTGGCCATCTGGCTTTCCTCTCTCCTCATGGTGCGCGCACATCGCACACCACTCGCCAGCCTGCTTTCACTTTTGCCGTTGTGTGCGCGCACCATTCGCGTGATTTTTTAAAAGTTCTTTTAGCGTGCACGCACACAATCCCGGGCTTTGTTTTTTTAACTTTCACTTTTTTAGGTCGAGTAATTTTAATTACTCGAAACCTATTACATCTAAACCAAAGTCTCCTGAACCAGCCGGATTTCGTACAATGCATGTTGTTGACTGGAACATGAAGCTTCCCCAGGCGCGCGCTTGGCCTCGCACACCACCATCAAAGGCTTCTGCTCCCCCTCACTCACACCCCATCTGCTCCTTTCCTCCCTCCCACTCGCTGGCTCCACCGCCCCCCCAGGCTCTTGAAGCGTGACGCTTCACCAGCGCTTCCCTCCCGCTGACTTCAAAGGAATGCCGCTCCCCCCCTACCCTAATTCACCCCTGCGGTTGCTGCCCACGGCCGTGATTTCACTTTCACGGCCGTGATGCTGTGTCTCTTTCAGGGCCAATGCTCAATGCTTGTTACTTTTGCGGTGGATCTGTTGACTTTTAGATTTAATTGAACACAGCAATGGCTCTGGAGCTGCGTGTTACATCTGTCCTACGTTGGTGAGTGTTATTACTGTAGCGCTGTGCTAATACTTCCATGCGCTATGGTAATGCTGCCATTTTTAATCCTACTTCCGTGTCTCGTTATTTTAAACCTTTTGATATTCAATTTATTTTTTTCAGTTTAGTTTTATATAGCGCTAACTCGACCCGAAGGTATCGGAGCGCTTTACTTGAGCACCAGTTACGTTACAAACGGACATATTCATTTTTATGCACTGTAAGATTTGCCCAGTATTAGAGGATTCTTGAGCCTCCCACCAGACTCTAACCCGGTGAACCAGCTTCAAAGTCTACCGCTCTCGCCATTAAGCCACATGTGCGTGCATTTCTTGATCCAACCTCTCTGTTCCATGTGCACATGAAACCCATCTCTGATGCAATTCGGATAAAAGCACATATAGAGTATTTTTTGGCAATATTTATTTTCATTGTTATTGTTTCATCGCGATGGTTTGCGACATTGTCGGCCCCTGTATAACATAACTAATTGTTGGTCAAAGCAGCAAGAAAGAGCTGAAGAAAATAAGTGTGTTGAGTGGCTAGCTGCAATGATTTGTGCGCCCATCTTTACTGACAAGGCTGATACAGTGTTTTAATACTCTCGAGTGCATATGGTAATGATGAAAATATAATCTACATGTACACTCCAAATCCCACTCAGTGCCACATAATTACACGCCCCATAATTACACAGCACTCAATGCACAATACACTCCAACTACCACTCCGTGCCACATAATTACACTGCACTCAATGCAACATACACTCCAAATACCACAGTACCACATAATTAAACGCCACATAATTACACTGCACTCGATGCAACATACACTCCAAATGCCACACAGTGTCACATAATTACCCGCCACATAATTACACAGCACTCAATGCAACACACACTCCAAATACCACTCCGTGCCACATAATTACAGGCCACATAATTACACAGCCCTCAATGCAACATACACTCCAAATACCACTCAGTGCCACATAATTACACTGCACTCAATGCAACATACACTCCAAATACCAACAGTGCCACATAATTACACTGCACTCAATGCAACATACACTCCAAATACCACACAGTGCCACATAATTACACGCCACATAATTACACAGCAATCAATGCAACATACACTCCAAATCCCACTTAGTGCCACATAGCACACCACATAATTACACTCTACTGAATGCAACACACACTCCACACAATAACACTCTATCCATCTATCTATCGCCCTCACTCTCTCTCACTATTGGCCTCACTCTGTCTATCGGACTCACTATCTATCTATCGCCCTCACTCTATCTACGTATCGCCCTCACTCTATCTATCGCCCTCCCTCTATCTATATATCGCACTCACTCTATCTATCGCATCGCCACAGCATCACTCAGCACCACCACAGTATCACTCAGGGGCCCCACAACATCACTATGTGCTACCACAGCATCACTGAATGCCATAGCATCACTCGTCACCACCACAACATCACTCAGCCCACCACAGCATCAATCTGTGCAACAATTCAACAACATCTGGTTAAAATATGTTCTCCCAATGTTTCAAGCTTTATTACAAATGTCACAAAAAGATGTTAATATTTCACGTCTGTTCTTGCATTTTCATCATAATAAAATACAATGAACATAATCTTCACGAAAGTTATTTACAAAAGTTAAAGCTATTGCCATTATAATTTACAATAACTTTTTTTACATATTAATTATTAAAAAAATTACAAGCCATTGTTATTTGTAATATCAATACATCTAAGTCATGTAAACACAACACATATTGCTTTACAAATGCTATAGGTGTCTCATTTGCGAAAGTTAAAACTATTTGCATTGTAAATGACAAAGATATTAATTTCGCTATTTTCAAGACCAACACATAAATACAAAATTGGTCATTTACAATACCAATAGCTCAAACTTTCCTAATGCAAGACCTATTGCATTGCAAATGCTTGTTTGTCATGCAGACCCGTGAAGTGTGCCCCTCTGTTAACTTTCCGGGCACTTGCTTCCTCTGTACTTGAGCGTCTGCCACCCACCAGTGCAACAGTGGCTAGACCTCTGCATCCAAGAGGTGGTACTACCCTTCTTGCCTTTCAAAATTTTGCTCGACATCATCCACACCAGGTGTTTGCCAGCCAGCAAGGTTTATGGGGACTACTTTGACGTAAACACAGTAAAACGCTGCAAGTCTCACCACACTCCGTCCTTGAGCCCCCAGAGTTCATATTAGAGCCCCAACATGATGAGAGAGTAGCAGTTCCAAGCCTGAGGTTCTGCATCTACTACAAATCAAACCGAGCTGGATCACTTCTCCTAAAAGACGGCACACCCCACCACTAGGATTGCTTGCGCTAAAGGATGGCCCACCCCACCACTTAGGATCGCTTCTGCTAAAAGACGGCACACCCCACCACTAGGATTGCTTGCGCTAAAAGATGGCACACCCCACCACTTAGGATCGCTTCTGCTAAAAGATGGCACACCCCACCACTAGGATCGCTTCCGCTAAAAGACGGCACACCCCACCACTAAGTGGGCTTTTAGACGGTCTCTTTTTTTGTCCTGCACTGCACAGTCTTTGATTAATTAAAATGGCAGGCCTAAGCGGCCACGAATGACATCACCTACAACCAGTCCTATCAGACACAGTCCATCCTATCAGCTGCATCCAGTGCTGCTAGCTGCAACCACAGCTATCAGTTTCATTAAGTGGTATCTGTTTCATTCACTACCATCAACTGCACTTACCACAAGCAGGCCTTACAGTGAAAATATGAGAAAACGAGCACAGCAGTGTAAATCATGACGTCAATACATGCACACTAGCCTCTGGCTCCAGCAATGGATGATTGTGTTGTACTGCTAGTTGTAAAGCTCTTTCTTACCCTCTGAAAGCTCAAACCACTTTTAGGATGGTCCTATTGCACTATTTGTATAGCGCTTCATATACCCAGCCAGTTTATAAAGTGCTACGGTTTGCATGGCGTTCAGGTGTACCATCTGAAAAGGGTAGCTCACAAAGTCAGTTTCATACGCATATGTACTACGGCAAAAACAATTATTCCTTCTGTTACGCTTGCCATGTTTGACTGGGAGCACGTATATACTGATTAACCGAGGTCATGCATCATAATTATGGGATTGTGTCTTGATTACTCAAACATATGTATCTGGTTTTATACAGCTACCAAATTCAAAATCTTCAAATTATTTTTAAAAAAAATGTGCGCCGAGTATTCCTTGGCTTACCAAGATGGGCACCTATCACCGACCACTTGAATCAATTACATTAGCTTCCTTTTCACAAAAGCATCAAATTCAAAAGCTAATGTATCTGTCATAAAGCAAATGGCAACAGAACCTCATTCATAAATAAGATGATGCAGAATCAGGCGCTGTGTTTTTTCCTGTTGCAGCAGCAAGGTTATGAAGTCTCCCCCTTTCTTGCTTTACCTCATTGCACATTACTTGTGCTTTGGGAAATCTCTGAAAACGTTTCTTCTTGTTGACTAATGAATTTGCTGGGTCTGTTTCTCAGGACTGTGTGATAGAGCATCAGGCAGCACCACGGCAGCATCAGGCAGCACCACGGCAGCATCAGTCAGCAACCAGCGCAGCATCAGTCAGCAACCAGCGCAGCATCAGTCAGCAACCAGCGCAGCATCAGTCAGCAACCAGCGCAGCATCAGTCAGGGTCGCCGCAGCGTCACTCAGGGGCGGCGCCACTGCAGCGTCACTTGGCGCCACCGCAGCATCACTCGGCGCCACCGCAGCATCACTCGGCGCCACCGCATCACCACTCGGCGCCACCGCATCACCACTCGGCGCCACCGCAGCATCACTCGGCGCCACCGCAGCATCACTCGGCGCCACCGCAGCATCACTCGGCGCCACCGCAGCATCACTCAGCACCACCACATCAATCAGCACCATCAAAGCATCACTCGCCTTCTCCACAGCATCACTCGCCTTCTCCACAGCATCACTCGCCTTCTCCACAGCATCACTCGCCTTCTCCACAGCATCACTCGCCTTCTCCACAGCATCACTCGCCTTCTCCACAGCATCACTCGCCTTCTCCACAGCATCACTCGCCTTCTCCACAGCATCACTCGCCTTCTCCACAGCATCACTCGCCTCCTCCACAGCATCACTCGCCTCCTCCACAGCATCACTCGCCTCCTCCACAGCATCACTCGCCTCCTCCACAGCATCACTCGCCTCCTCCACAGCATCACTCGCCTCCTCCAC
The DNA here is from genome assembly GCF_964263255.1 of Lissotriton vulgaris. Classification (NCBI taxonomy): domain Eukaryota; kingdom Metazoa; phylum Chordata; class Amphibia; order Caudata; family Salamandridae; genus Lissotriton; species Lissotriton vulgaris. The sequence goes on along the minus strand of NC_141696.1, from coordinate 974,770,830 downwards.
AACATCACTCACCTCCTCCACAGCATCACTCGCCTCCTCCACAGCATCACTCGCCTCCTCCACAGCATCACTCGCCTCCTCCACAGCATCACTCGCCTCCTCCACAGCATCATTCACCTTCTCCACAGCATCACTCAGGAACACCACTATGCGCTACCACAGCATCACTATGCGTCACCACAGCATCACACAGCGCCACCACAGCATCACTCAGTGCTCCTTACACTTTTTAATTACAACTTCTCAGCATGCTGCACAGCAGCCACACTTCTCTACAGCACAGCTTAGAAACATTGCCAACATCAATAGCTCTACCTAAACAGTTATAAGGCCCCCCAATGCATAACCAATAGGTCTCGCCTTTGGGACATTATAAATGTTTAGTTATCCAGCACAATATCCTAGATTAGACAACATCAAGTGTTGCATTTCTATTCACTTAGAAGGTCTCAAAAGCGGGACCTATTGGCTATGCTTGTTTTTCGTGCTGTTTGTAACACTGGTCCACAATTGGGTCGCCACTCCAAATGAAAGATGTTGACTGTGCTGTAAACTCCTTAGTTTAAGGTATTCTCAGCAGGGACTGACAACGATCACATGCAGGGACGTGTTGTGAGCGGACAATACAACAAACGAAAACACCACATTTAAGGAGAATACACATGCTAGACCGCACAGCTACTTGAAAATCAAACAAAACTATTGTTACCCATCTACTTTACGTAATGTCCAGTCATGCCACTGATCTTCCAATTTCTCCACAAATCTTGCAAACAAATGGAAAGGGAATACTTCTTCATGCACTGTATGTTACCAATACAATGGGCTTATTGTGCACTGTTAACACGCCAGATAACCTCAGTGACTTCTTTGCTATGCCACAACCCAGGAACATAACATAAACTGCACTGCACCAAAGACTCCGGCAAAGGCTATCTGGTGATATACTTTGATCACCAGCATGTGCTTGCCAAGAAGTAACTCAAGGTTTGCATTTCTGTTGTTGGGAGGGGGCGCGGAGGTTCCCTTTGGTTTTCGGAGCACAGAATGATTTGTGACCAACAACCCATGAAAAAGCATAAAAGTATGGATAACAAGAACATATGAAAGAAAAGATCTGATGATCGAAGGACTCAACCTTTACAAGATTTAGCATGCTATGGAATTCTGATTCATATATCAGATTATGAAAAACAATGGGCACATGTATATTGTTGCTTGAGCAAGCGGTTAACATGCAGATTGCATTGGTTTCTTGTAGGATTAGATAGATTTTAACTGGTTTTTTTAACAAAACCCCCAAGAACAGTACTGAGTGTTGAAAGGTATGTACTGAAAAATGGGAGATGTGTTAATTTCTGCACTGTTATAGTATGTCGATTTGTACAGCGCACTAATCAACCAAGAGGGTATCCAGGGTAGTGGTGGGGGGGGGTAGGTCAGAAAGGTGCTTCTACGAAGGGCCAGGTATTCAGCTTCTTTTGGAGCTCCAGAGTGAGAAGAAGGTGGGGACGTGTTAAAGGATGTGGTTTCATGTCTTGGGTGTGATTTAGGAGAATGAGCGACCTCCTGTTTTGCTTTTGTGGATGCAGGAAGTGCGTGAAATTGAAGCAGAGCGTAGGTATCTGGTGGGTTGATGAAAGTGTATGCCGCTGTACGGGTATTCTGGTCATGTGTTGTATAAGGGTTTGCATGTGAGTGTGGGAAGTTTGAAATGTCCGAGCTTGTGAATGGGGAGTCAGTGATGCTTCCCGAGGTGCAGTGTGATGTGGATGCGGTATGGGAGGTCAAGTGCAAGTCTTGCAGCAGAATTCTGGATATTCTGGAGTCTGTGTAGGAGTGCTTTGGAGATTCTGGCGTAGACCGTGTTGCCACAGTCCAGACTGCTGGTTAAGAATGCTTGCATGATAGTCGGTCTGGTGTTCTGAGGCAAAGATGTCAAGATCTTTTGAAGCATGAATAGGATGTTCAAGCAGGAGGTGCAGACAGCGTTGATTTGAGCCATCATGTTGAGCTGGTCTTCTAGGATGATTCCTAGATTTCATGAGTGGTCTGTGGGTTTTGGTGTTTGTTCAAGTGCCAACGGCCATCAGGAGGAGTCCCATGAGGAAGTCTTGTTGTAAAAGACCAGTACTTTCATCTTCTCTGAATTCAGCTTCAGGCAGTTGGTTCGCATCCAGTCTGCGATCATAGTCAGATAGATGATGAAGTTGGTTCTGGTGGCGGTGGTCTTTTCCATACGGGTGAGGATGAGTTGGGTGTCATCAGCGTAGATGACAGTGATGTACTGTGATCAAATGATGTTGGCAAGTGGTTTCATGTATATTGTAGGAAAGTGTCCTTTTTGTATTGTCACCCCCCACTCTTTATGCTCCATTGCTGATGGATACGACTCTGAAAGTGCACTGGAGCCTGCTAACCAGTGCCAGTGCTCTCTCCCTAAAATTGATACATGTGAATTGGTAACCCGAAGCAAATTCCCTTAGAAGTCTCTGGTAAATGGTACTGGTGATACCGATGGCATGGAAATTAAAGGGGTCACCAGGGCCTGAAGCACTGGTTGTGCCACCCTGACTGACAAAAGTAAACAGATGATAGCAGTCTTGCCATTGCAGACTGTAGGGGCAGTGCAAACGTCTCAAACTCAACTTTGCCTTAACATGTGTGGCAAGGTCAAAGCAGTATTTTTATCATTTGTCAGACAGCCCTATGGAAGATCTCCTGAGCCCAGGAGGCAGGGTGCATTAAATTAAAGGTGAGGACGTAAGTGCAAGCTTAAATGTCTCTATTGTCGTTTTTTCCATTAAGGGCTACTATAAGTGATCAGCAGTCCACAGGACAGTGGTGGCCGACACGGCTCACAGAGGGGGTGTTCGGGGGAAGGGGGGGGGGGGGGGGGAAGGGAATCGGACTCCCTGCCAGGAGGTGTGAATTCTCCCCAGGAGTCAGAAACAATGACATGAACGGGAAGGAGGCCACACCTTCCTCCTTGACAGGACGGCTAGTGAAATGGCACATCAAGGCGGTGAAACTCGAAGCCTTCACTACCTCCGATTTGCATCCAGGCTACCTCCCAAAGACAGGAACAGCCGCTCGTGCCCCAAGCACATTTGCACTCAGGCAGGAGGGGAAATTATGTGGTAAAGAGGTGTACATCCCCCAGAAGGCTAGACACAACCCTAAAGTAGGCTACTAGGTGTGTACAGCTAAGGAAGGGGTTTGCCATCTTTAAAAGTAGCATAATAGAGGGTTCTGGATAGAAAGGCCCTTCTGCGTATGTTTTAACCTCAGGAGCGGATTAGCCGCTGGGGCTAGTATTCAATTGACCACGTGCACCCACATGTCTAAAACCCCTAAATATTTAAGCTGCACCCCTGGCACCAGAACAACAATTCTGATCCAACTTGCAAAAAAGGACACAGAAGAGACCAGAGTCTGCAACATCAGGAGTTGTGCAAACCAAAGGTGTGACACCCTGCACCTGTGGCACATTTCCTGGACCTGTATAAATGAGACTCGTTCCAGATAAAAGAGCTACAGAGGTAGCCCTTTAAGAACCACTCCAGACTCCACTGGACTAGTGTCACTAGTCCCCTGTATTCTGCAGGTAAAAACAACGTACCAGAACCAAAGAATCCCGGGTTATCGGGCCTTTTGAGGGGGTCCCCAAAAATTAGATGATCCAGTGCATTGTGGCAAACGTACTCCTGACCTCCAGCAAGTTTCAAGAGGCTACTGTTTCCCCCGGATGTCGAACTACCTTCTAGTTGACCTTACTGCTGCCAAGGCTTGTTGATGGCCAGTTCAGCAACCACCTTTACTCAATGCTGCAACTCGAGGGAATATTGCAACACATTCATCCGACGCCAGCAGTGGCTCGTTGTTGACTTTTTGCATCAGTTTCCTCACCAGCATTGTGCAAGCAGGGAAAACCAGCTCCACCTCGGCACCAATAGCACCACAGACAGCCAGGACAACTCTGCACACGGGCTTCTCGAGCCAGGTAAAATCAAACTGACTGTCATGGCTTGGTCCTAGGACCCTCATCTCCCTTAACCCTCATTGTGTTCCATGCAACTCGACCTGCAAGTAACCGACTGACACTCGCGCTTTTTACCATTAATCACAAAGCTAAAGTTTTCAGCATTGATTTGCACAGATTAATTTTTTCTTCTAAAATCCATAACTCCGGTTATACTTATCTGATTGACTTTGTTTTGGTATCTAAAATTATATAAAAATCTGCTTTATTTTTATTAATTGGTGTCAGATGTCTTTCGAGTTGTTCAATTACTTATCGTCCATCTTGGTACTCTGAAATGCTGAACACATGTTCCAGTAGAAAAGCCAGACTGCTCGTTGCCACTCTACCAGGACTGAGCTACACATTTTTACTATTGTGAATCCAAGGACCGTCTTTGGTGTATTTTGAGAATATTACATAGTGAAGTCTAACAAGCCTTACTACATATATTACTCCACATTCCTACAAATATGTTGACAAGGGTGGATCTGAGGAACAATTTCTCTGGGGTTCTGCATACCTGTTTCTTGGTCTCTGAGGCGAAGGGTTCTTCCCATGAGGAAACAACAGATCCATTTGAGAATGGATCCTTGTATTTCAATCTTGTGGAGTCTTCGGATGAGGGTATTGTGGAAGACTGTGTTTAAGGCTGCATCTGTCGAGCAGGAAGAGGGCTGCTCTTTATCCGTGGTCCAGGACGGCTTGCATGTCATCAGTGTCCACGATGAGTGCCGTTTTGGTGCTTTGGTACTTTCTGAATCCTGACTGAGTGTTGTCAAAGAAGATGGTGAAGCTTGAGTTTGGTTGCGAGTTCCTTGTTGATGTTACATACCTTTTCTTGTTCTTTATAAATCACTTAAAGCTCCAATGTTGTAGTATGCTTGCACCATAAAATCCAGGTGTTTCTATTACCAAATGTAATGGTACCAAACATATCAAACCTTAAACAGATGAAAGGCTAATTATAATCATACAAAGATTAAAACTGGTAACCCGTGGGTCACACCAAATGCCACAATTAAACTCATTCAGCCAATATATATTATAGATGTGCTTTTGTGTAACATGATAACTTTGGCCCAGTGTGACCAATTTCCAAACCAAAACACTAAGGGAAAATGTCAGCATTGCAACCTGGCTAAAGGAACCAAAGGTTATATGGGGTCTCAAATCAGTGAGGTTTCCAAACAACACAAGAATTCCAGAAGGCAACCTTTTACATCAACATCTCTAAAATGTACTGAACAAATGTATGCCAAATGTTGAAGCTTCCTAGTAATTTTGGGTTAAAAAAATAAAGAGTTAAAAGAAAAAAATAATAAAAGAGTTAAAGGGAAAAAGAGTTTAAAACGTAGGTCTGTGAGCATAAAACCATCCAGTTTAACAAACCGGTACTTTGTCAACTTCAATTAAATCATATGACAATATTGGATATTCACTTTCAAAAGAAATACCCACATCAGAGTATCTTTCTTACCACTATAAATAAACTTAAAACATTGGAAGCATGGAATCAAGTGTCATTTGTTTTGAGACATATGAATGAGAGAAAATGATGTCAAACTCACCTGCCAGCTCTGGGGTTGGACAGGTTCATGGGCAGTATGGTCTTCCCCCAGAATTCTAGAGATGCATGGGGAGTCGGGTGGCCGAGCCACTACACAAAAAAGCTGTATGCAGCCAGAAGGAAGGGAAGTCTACCTGGGGATCTGCGAGATGCTACCACAATCATGGTCCACAAGGAGGGTAAGACCCCAGAACATTGAGCTTCTTACAGGTCGTTCACCCTACTCAATTTCGAAGTCAAAATCCTGGTCAAAGTACTAGTCCACCTACTGACACAGGTAGTTGATAAACAGGTGACCCCCGACCAATCCAGATTTATACCAGGGCATTCACCCACGACAACCTACAGAAACCCCGGCAAGGAGGCACACCCAGGGGGAACCAGTTGTAATGCTTACTCTTGATGCCGAAAAGGCCTTTGATTCAGTGAATGGGCTTTTCTACAGGAGGTAATGAACAAGTTGGTGTTCTAAGATGAGTTTGTTTTCTGGATAAGCCTGCTATCCACCAGGCCGGTGGCGAGAGTACGGGCCAACGGGTAGTTGTCAGAGGAATTCACTGAGGTACGAGGCAGGGATGCCCTTGTTGTCCACTCTGGACCAGGTACTCCTCGTCTGCTGGGTGTGTGCTGATTCTCTGATTAGTGGGCTGCAATGGGATTCAGCCTGGGAGGATGCTCTATCCCTACACGCAGACAATATGCTGTTGTACCTGGCTGACCAACTACACGCTATCACCAGGGTCTTGAAGATCCTGGACACACTGGAGATATTCTGGCATCTATAAACTGGCGAAAGTCTGTGGTGTTCCTAATGTCCTGCTGGAATCCTCCTGCCAAGGGATCGTGCCCCCTGCATTGGTGCCCAGCGGGCTGTCCATACCTGGGAGTCCACATTACTTGGGATCTTGACAACTTCCTGAGACACAACCTGGTACGAATACTAAATGAATACAAGAGGGATGCTGGGAACTGGTGTACATGCTTATTATCGCTACTGGGCAGGGCCACCTTATACAAAATGTCAGTGCTCTCCAAGTTCCTTTATCTATTTCAAGATAAACTCTTCACAGTCCCTGATGACTTTTTCTGGGCAGCGGACGCTGTGACCAGATCCATGCTGTGGGGAGAGGGATGACCCACCCATTGCTCTACAAATACTTACTCAGCACCTCTATGGTGGCGGGATCGACCTTCCTGACCTTTGCTTTACTATTGGGTGGCACAGCTGTTGGTCATCAATGACTGGGTATTTTTCCCCCCAATTAAGATCTGCCCTTGAAGGCAGACAGACAGCGGATGCACCCAATGCCCAAGGCTGCTATATGACAAGCACTGTTTGCCCTGACACACCTCCCAGACTAAATTAGTAATAAAAATCTGGAAAAGGCCTGAAAAAAGTGGTTTGGAGGGGGCGCTTGACACTGGAGTTCCCTTTGTGGGACTCTGACGCCCTGGGGGAACTTCGAACCTGGAGTGCAGGACACACTGGGACATGATAGGGATAACAAATCTGGGGAATGTCTTGGAGCCACAAAGCCTTTTCCCCTTCGTGGAACTTCAAGACCAGTAGAAACGGGCAGCCACACAACAACTACGCTACAGAAAATTCAGTAATGCTCTTCAGCGATACCAGGAGCAGCTGAGGGTGGGTGCAGACAAAACACAGCTTGAGTTCAGACTACTCGTGGCCCCTCCTACAAAAACATGCTATCTTTTTCACATAGACAAGTGTGACAAATTGTCAACCCACCCTCCACACACTACAAAACTGGTGGGAGGCAGACCTGGGCAACTGATGGATGATGACTAGGGGGAGGCATATCGCCACCCAAGGGAGGTGGTTATCAAAGCGTGCTTCTGGATTAAACAACTGTAAATCACACACTATGCCTACTACACTAGAATCAGGCTGGTCCGAATGGGAAGGGCAAACAATGACAAATGTTTAAGCGGGTGCAGATACAGGGGGACACTGATACACACCCTCTGGGAATGTCCACTGATACAGATGTTCTGATTGAGGCTCGGAAGATGCCTTTCATTAGTTGCAGAGGAACCGGTAGATTGACTCGCAACCATGTGCCCTGAGAATATGGGGTGGGGGTAATGGAGAACCAAAATGCTACCTAGATAAAACACTAACTAGATATACCCTTCTGTTTTGCAATGTGGCCCTTATCGTTACCAGAAGAGAAATACCCCTAAAATGGGGATGTGCTTAGGTTTCCACAATCTCCCAATGGCATACTGGGAAGGATTGGGGTATGCAGGCCGAGCATGCAGCATACAAGACCAGGGGCTGCCCATAAAGATTCAACAAGATCTGGGCCCATGGAGGGAATACAGAGACTTTATTTAACTTTGCGTATTGTCAGACATCAGCTAATTTTCCTATACAATGCTCTGATGTACGATGTTCGCGTCATACAAGTGTACTTAGTTTATGGTACAAAAGCAAAATAAAAAGTTTTTTTTAATTAATAATAATATGCTAAATGTATGCTTGGCTAAACCATTTTAAGGGCCACAAATATATAATTCAATAATAAATAATTGCAGTCATCGAAAAAAAAAAAAAAAAAAAACCTGAAGTTAAAAGGAAGTTAAGATGGCCACAAAACACAATCTCAAAAGACAGGGAATACATAAGGTAATGCACGGTCTTAACTTTATTGCCCATCCCTTCCTATTAAGCATAAATCATTCCTGTCATACACTCTTAGAAATGTCAAACATTTTAACACTTGGAATACAATAAATGTAGGAGGAGGGTGTGTGTTGGAGTGGTTTGAGGTGTTAGGAGGCATGGCTTCCGCACAAGGATTTGCAGACATTTCACCATAGTACCAACACACTGCACGCTTGTGTCTGCCCCATGGTGATTGAAGATTTAGTTGGGGGGAGGGGGCTGTGCCACCCGTGCCCCTGCTGCCTTTCCAACTGAGCCCACGGGCATTTCGCCACACACAGCTGCAGCATGTTTAATTACGCGCTGCAGTAAAGGCTGCAAAATATCTTTCGGCACAAATGAAGCAGGCCAAAGTATGCATGCCGTACCTAAAAGAAATGGCAGCCTGAAGCTTCCGCTCGGTGCTACAGAGCCCTCCTGTGATCTCACACAGACTCAGATGTCCGTTTTGATGCAGCCTGAAATGGATTTCGGATTGGTCATCCCCATGGTACCAGTTACAATTGGCTATTTCGGTCGAAATATCTCCGTTCTGTCCAGTCTGAATTGGACAAGAAACGAGGTAAGGCATTTCAAAATGCCTGCCGTCACATATACTCAATTTATTTGACTTTTTTGATTTTCTTGAGCCTTAAATGCTGCAACTTCACTCACCACCTCCCACACGATTCTACAATTATCTTCTTGCAGACTTCCAATACTTTTTTGGTGAGTTTTCACAGTGGAAATAGGTGAAAGATATCAGGGGGTCAGGCATTGGATATAGGGATAAAACGGCTGCCGCCACGAGGTCCCTCAAATACTGCTCCTAATGCAGCTCTCTCAGCCTGTTAAGTGTCTAAAGTGACATCCACCCTGCTTTGTCCTTATCAAAGTGAACTACCTATGCTCCTCCTTACAGCAGTATGACCCATCTGACTAAAGCGTTTTTGTTTCAGTTTCTCGTCTTGTACATTTGAAACTCAGTGCTCGAGTCCTACCTAAACTGTATACTGCGATTCCTGGTGTGATCCAGAGATGGATTTGTGACGGAGTTAGAGACACAGAAATAATTTTAGCACCTCTCGACAACTGGCTCGAACCCTTTTCAATATCTCACGTAGGGTTCTAGACAAAAGAGGTCTCTTCTATTCTGATACATAAAAGGCTTTTAGGTGAGATCCTTCAGTGGCGATTAGATATATCTCACGCTTTTGACCCAGTTATTGGATTTTCACCCTAGCTTATTGCACCATAACAGAGTTATTCCTTGTGATATGACGGATGGCAGAGATTAATAGATGGACACCAATGACACGAGAGACCCAAATCTACCCCATCATTACCAGAATCACCACTAAAATCTTAATCGGATCAATCCACTAACATGGAGCTCATACTACAGAGACTCTCCTCATTGCACAATATAGATCAAAGCACAAAGACAAACACAGATCTCATGCAAGAAGAGATTCAAAGATTAAGGTAGGACTCGAAAGAGTTAGCTGGAAGGTTCACTGAAGCTGAAGTCCTTATCAGCTGTCATGAGGACAAGAGATCAAATGCAAAAAATTCTCCAAATCTAAGTTCCAAAATTGCCTTTCTATCTCTGGACATCATAGACTTGTAAAATTGAAATAATAGAAGCCATGTTAGAATATTGGGTCTTCCAGAAGGTGTGGAGAATGCAGAGAACTCTTGCATGGAGTTTTGTTACTATTGGATCCCTTGTACACTACCCTTTTCTTTCACAAATGACTTCAAAACAGAGAGCACCCAGAGTTCCTTCTGTTTAAAATCCTGCAGACTCACTGAAAACAAAGAAATGCCCTAGAGCCATGAATTTCAGACCTTTGACATACAAAGACGTTGATGTAAATTCTTCAATATATAAAAAAAACACAAATACATAAACTAAGAAGCCAAAATTTGATTTTGCTCAAGACTTTGCCAAACACATGCCACAATGTAGGAAAGGCTTTTTCACCCTAAGGAAACAACTTTGAGACCTCTAAATCCCTCACTATTTTATGGGTCCTTCTTGCTTCAAAATCATCTCCAATGACTAGCCTAACTCTAATGATCTTCAGAAATTTTTAGCAGGGATCAATAAACAGCTACGCCTTTAGGAGCTCTTCTCTCCATTGATTTTGAATATGTGTGCAATGTCAGGCCTTCCGCATTGCACTGCAAGTATTGGCAAACCTGTGTCATTAGATGCTTTATTCCGATAAAACACTTAGGGCCAGATGTAGGAGCCTTAATACCGGTCGGAAACGGCCGATTTCGGTCGTTTCCGATCGGTATTTGGCTTTTGAGATGTAGGGGGCATTTTATTTACTGAATCGGTATATTTACTAATTCGGTAAATATACAGAATCGGTAAAATACCGATTCTGTAAATCAAGATGTAGGTGGCACTGTAATCAGTGCCACAGGCCCTTACCGAATCGTTATTTACCATGGAATACTATTCCATGGTAAATAACGAATTCCAGTGTACATGCACATCTGTGCATGTACACCTGTGCCATGTGCCACACAGACATGCCCTAAGGGCATGTCTGTGTGTCAAATGGCACACAAGCCAGAAACAGGGGTGCAACAGGGTGTCAAAGTGACACCCTGTCACCCTTGCAAAATCGGTAATTTTACCGATTCTGTAATTACAGAATCGGTATTTGCCATTGATTCCTATGGGCTTCAAGGCCCATAGGAATCAATGGCAAATACCGATTCTGTAATTACAGAATCGGTAATTACCGAATCATACAGATTCGGTATTTTTACCGATTATTTTACCTACATAGCAATTACCGAATAGTGAATACCGAATCTGTAAAATTCATTGATTGATTGATTGATTCAGTAAATTGCTATTACCTACATCTAGGCCCAAGGCCTTTAAGACATTTAGTCACTTGCTTTATTACAAGTTTGTTACAAATGCAACAGCTATTGTTTATTTGACTAGGAGTTGTTTCCTTTAGTCCATCCTGTTAAAGGCACAAATTCCGCTGTTTTATGAGGTTATGCGGTTTCCCTTCGGTCCATCCTGATCTAATGTTATCTGAGGTATTCTTCGTGACCTTCAGATAACCTGCAAAACAACAAGGGAGAAGTGCCAGTACTGATAGTATAATTCACGAGCCTCTTATCAACCAGAAAAAGATATACTTCAAGACTGGGAGGTGCTATTGAATAGCTGCTTTATTCTGCAAAATATTTGAAAAGGTACAATAGTTTTAACCTTAGAGGGTATAGTCAACACCAAAGAAATTTTAGTGACAAAAAAATGAATGAAATGAGGGACACAGCACGAGATAAAATATCAAACAACCAATCATAGATCAACCATATCACAGTCATACCACAAACATTCATACATTCATACTGGAGTACTTCACACAGGCTGGAGAATTAATACACCAGTGGGTGAAGTAACAAGTCTGCTATAGGCTTGTAGGAAATTCAACTCGAAATAATACACTCCTTTAGGTCAAAACAATTCAAATATTTCTCATCAACCAAGTATAGCTTGGTTCCAGAGACATAGGGTGCACGAGACCAACATCTGAGCATACCTGTATGGCTTAGGGCAACACACTAAAGGGTAAAACTGACTTGGGTGCAGCCCGAGTAATTACCAGTGGCTGAACTTAACTCAAGAGAGGACTCTTTCTGCACACAGAACTATTCCTTTTCCTTGTTGCAACTTGGGTTTGGCTGCTGGTCCCATTTCGAGATGTGACCTGCCACCTGCAGCCTGCCCCTACGTCATCCTGCTCGTCAACGTGCCAACCCTTCGACATGGTAGTGGTGGAGTCAACAGAGGACCTAATTTATAAATCTACCCATTAGCTACAAGACATGGCTAGAACGGTGAGCTGGATAGGGATGCAGCGCAAGAAATTCTTGGGTGACTGTCATCATTACTTTCCGTAACCTGAGAGTAGCAGGGAATTAGATTAGGTCAGTGAAGCCATGATAGTACCCCTTGACTATTTCTACACGCCCTTGGATAGCCACTCACCCATCCAGTAAACTCTGATGATGCAGACGGACCTAAGCATGTCCATCCACTCCTCTTTATTACCCGGGTTCAGAATCGCATCTGGCCAGGCGCAAATAAGCCTGTGTGTGCTCCGTTCCACCGAATGGAGATCAGGGAATGGGCAGGCCCCCTGATAATGATGGCCTGATTACAGTTTTGGCAAGCTTACCACCTAACTCTTCTCTCTTGAAATTGGTGGCTTACGTCGCCAGGTTATCCAACAAAAAGGATGATGATGACTGGGCTGCGCTCGTCTCAAGTTACAATATGATATTTTGGCAACAGAAGCCATAAGTGTGAAAGGGTTCGTTACCTTCATGGTCCCGGCAACACCTTCCCCCTCCAGCCGAGCCAAGGGAGGACTAATGGCTTGCATTCGGGTCACCATGGGAGTGCAAAATGTGTCCGATTTGTACTGAGAGTCCTGCAGACCAAGCATTCCTCTTGACATGGCCCAGTGATGTACCAGGGATGTGGAATTCCTATAGCAAGACGCCCAGGACATATTGTTTGGGGTCAAGTGTATTTTTGTGTATTTTGTCCTTTGTACAAGATGGCAACCCCCTGCAGCACAAAGCCTTTGGCTGCCAGTTAGAAGTACCACATTATGGATCAGGGAAGGGCACTGTCTGCAGTTAAGGTAATATTTTTGCCCATATGTGAATAGTGTTCAAACTTGTATTTATGGTTCAATAATTGAAAGCCTTTATTATTACGGTGAGCACAATGTTGGAAGCTCTGACTGCACTACTGAAAGTTGTTCCAGTATAAAAATGTGTACACATGTTTTCAAAGTTTAGCAATATGAGGATGCTCTCTAATTTGATGCAAATACTTGCAGAAGATTAAAAGCAAGATTGATTCTTTGCTTTCCAAATTAAACGTTCATCAAAAAATGTAAGCAGAAAAAAACATTTTGCTCAAGTACTGGAAAATTTCAGGTACCATATTTTTGCAGCAGCATTTAGTAACACGAGTTGATGCAATCAGTGTAACCAGTTCCAATAAGATTATTGAAAACAAAACAAAAATAAACAAGCAGTGGCAAAGCCAGTAGGTTTGACATTGGTGGTCAGCTTTTTAATATGGTCAATATGTGAATTGTTTTGGCATGGATTTTGTAAAACCTTATTGGTGTGGGAGCTGCCGGGAACTCAACATTACAACAAACATTGGCAAAAGGAAAAATAGTTTTTGGTCTCAAAAAGCACACAGTAGTTACTGGCACTGAACAAAATTACTTTGTGTGCTGATATGCTCCTTGTGAAAGAGCAGAATGTGTGTGTGGGGGGGGGGGGGAGGAGAGGGGAGGAGAGGAGAGGAGAGGAATTTTAATAAAAACGCAAAAGTTCAGAGTCAACGCCAGACCAAATTAGGGGTCCAATTACAAAAGAAAGTCTCAAAAGTGCACCCATGGTAAATGTCCTTGCATTAAGTGCACCTATACGGCTTACGGGAATCCCCAAGAATTTACAGAAGTAGGACAAGAAATAAAACTCCTGTGAACTGCATTTTTGCATGAGCAAATGCGCATGTGTAGATTTGCTCATGCAAAAATCTGACTGTTTGCAAGTTCACTTTCCCTCTAACCACTTTTTTCCCAACTCTGGAAGAAAGTTTACGTCTGTTATTGTCTGGCGTAAATTTCCAAAATTTGGGAAAAGATTTGAGAAGAGTTGTTGAAAACCCTTAAAACATGCAAGTTAGTAAGTTTGCACAGACTCAAATGGGCATTCTCACTCGGAACGATTGCTTACCACTACCTTCAGCACCACTATGTAGATCTGCGGAAGCGTGGCAAAATAAGGGGAGTGCAAGTATTCAAACATGACTTTGGTATGAGCCGTGGCATACTCAGAGAGGCTAAATCAGAGCTTTTATATAATGAGATTGCTGCTATAATTTCTCCCCGCACTACATGGCAAAGGGACAAGTGGATTTTGTTACAGGACAAATAGATTTATGAAGCAACCTGCCCCATGGCCAAGTAGATATTTTATTAACCCCTTCTGTGCTCCCATCGGCTGTCGCCAGCACTACCTCGCTGGTGCTGCGAACAGCCAACACGGCCCGCCCATTCCGCGGAACCGTCGCACTGCGGCGAAATAACGGCCACTGTTAAGGTGTTAAATTCCACACCCCTGTGTACATATTGTTTTTATACATTTTTACAATGGGCTCTATGGCTGGGATGCATGCAATATAGACAATATATTGTCCAACTTTATCTTGGGCCTGGACACCGATTTAGCTCACTTGATAACAGGGTTCGTTATTGTGTTTTGAGGCAATTTTAATATCCAATTTACCCATACGCCTCAGGATAAAGAGCCTTCTATTATCGAAACACATTGTACAAGGGGTAATTCCAGCAGTGGGATCAGAAAGCCAAGGCGCTCTGAAGTCTGTTTAACATGTTTGATCTTATTAACGCCTGTGATGTTGTTGACCCCCGCCTATCTCTTGAATGCCACCTATGCCAGGGGGATTAATCATTGATTATATATTTTTGTCTCGGGCTCTAAAGGGGAGGGTCAGAAAGAGCGGCACCATTGTAACAGGACTGAGTGACCACAATCCCTTGTGGTGAGCCTAAACCGTCACAAGAGGGAAAGTAGAGTTAGGGGCCCCCCTGCGTAACCTCTAACTGTGAAGTCACAGGGGCTTCGTTTAGCATGGCAAAATGCTGGCTTGGGTGCTTTGATGAATAACCTGTGTGTCAACCACCTTGACATACTTTTTAATTGTCAAACAACCCCTCCCCCCCAGTTGACTTGCGGGGTGCGGCCAATTGTTTTGTCTCCCTAGAGCTAGCCAACACCACCCTCCTAATGAAGCAAACTAGAACTGCTACTCCAAGGGGCCAAGTGGTTTGATTCATCTAGTAGGAAGGTCTCCGTTAACCTGCATAGGGCTCTGAAGAAGAATCCAAGAGACAGCCAGAAGACCAAAAATGCTTACAGCTGAATATAAAGGGACCCTGTGTAGGAGGCGCAAGGATATTAAAATGGAGTATTGGGGAGGCTGGTACAGTCTTGTAGAATGAAGGACGCCAGGTCAATCTGGAAGGTAGTGAAGGACATTGGTTCCCTGGAAACCAGTGATAACTCAGTTAACACTATCATTAGCTCAGAGGCATGGGTGACTCACTTTAGTGCCTTATACTGCTCTGACTTATCCCAGGAAAGCCCAAAGGCAGCTGTGGCGTTCCCAATTTCTCTGGAATTTACCCTGGAAGAGATTTGGAATGATATTATTAAATCTCCATCCAATAAGGCCCCAGGGTCCCTATGGGCATATGTAAATCAATCCCGGAATTGTGGGCCCCAATATTATGATATTGTTTTAATGCTTTCGGGCCACCTCGATTCGGGACATACTTTCATTATTGTGCCCTTTTTTTAAAAGGGTGACCCGCAGTCCCCAAATTGTTCTTGCCTAATTTTCCTGCTTGATTCTGTTGCTCTGGGTTAGAAAGACTAATACGCTGTCGGAGGTGCAATATGGTTTTCCGGAGGAGCTGGGTGTGGTGGCTTAAATTTACAATTGCTTATTAGGAAGTATACCATTGCAACGCAGGGTTCCATCTGCCTAGCCTTCATGGATCTGTTAGCCTAGTACATTCAACAACATGGTAAGATCTAAATTGTGGGCCTTGCTGAATGTTATGGGAGGTGTGTCAAGGGCTTGTACAATTCTTGCAGACCCTGCTCTTCGATCTTTCAGCGGCCGTGAGATATGGCCCAGCTTGTGAGTGCACTACCAGTTTTCCGTTGGGAAAGGGTATACCCCAGGGCTGTGCATTAGTCCCAAACCCCTTTTTTCGGTTGCACAGTAATAGTCTTGAGGTTGCACTCTCTGCCTGTGCTGCAGATGTCCCAGAGGTGGGCAAGTCGCTGTGTTACTCTGCATGGATGACACTGTCTTATTGGGGAGGACACACAAGAGCCTAAACATCCTCTTCCCAGAGTTTGTCAGCTATATGGCATCCTTGGGTCTAGTCCTGAATTGCTCTAAAACTTACACCATGTTTTGTGGCCCCAAATTTGTAAGATTAACATATCTACAGGGCCACCCTGTTACATCTACCCAGGGTTTTTCTCATCTGCGCTAGATTTTGATGCCAGGGGAAACTGGGGTGCTTGTAAGTATAAAGCCTCTCAAAGGTTTGCCAATGCTGCTGGCTATATTTACAGCTTAGCTTACTGTATTTGCAAAGAGCCTGTGTCCCCCCCCCCCCCCAACGTTTTTAGGAGTAAATGTCTACCCATTCTCAAGTATGGGGCTGGTATCTGGGGAAAGTCCAACATCACTGCCCTCCAGACGAAAGAGCATAGGGTTCTACGAGGTCTTCTAGGCGTGCTCCTGGTTGCGCCACCTACATTGTCCATCAGGAGCAGGGGGTTGAGAACGTTGAAGAGTGAATAAAATGGGTCCCATTGGTGCTTTGGTGTGTTGTTTGGGTAAACGGGCACGCAGTTGATTCCTGACTTTCTAGCTTGCAATAGAGAATTGGCAATTCCCTGGTTGCAATACATTAAGCAAAATATGTCTGTCCTGGGGATACCGGAACTCTTTTCTCCCCCCTCTTGTATTACCATGGTTAATTTAACCTCGGTTAAAAAAGCATTTCGAAACAGGAAAATGTGACTTAGAGTGGAAGGTGAATCCGCTAAAACCTCTGTGAGGGAGAATGATATCTTGCAAACTACCCCCAATATGGAGCCGTATTTGTCATGGGTGGATATTACCCGGGACAGAGTCCTCTTGACCACATTCAGACTTGGTATTGCAAGGTGTCACCTGAGCTTCCCTCTGGGCCAGTTTGACTCCAGTAATGTGTTAATTTGTCCCTGTGATGAGTCCTCGCCCCACAGTCTGCTCTATATCACCTTCTTTTTCAAACATTACTTGGCATTCTCTGAAAAAAGTTTATTGTCCCTTTAATTAGTGTACGTGGTATTAGAAGATTTGCAGAGGACCTGCAGTATTTGCAAGGGCTAAATTTGCGCACATTCTTTAGAATTAAAAAATAAAATGCTACTACAGTGTGTTATGGCTAAAAGAAAACAAATGACTTTTAATACACAGATGTTGTAAGTCAGATTTACCCATGCAATGCCTGAGGGGAATTGACCCACACAGCAGGATTCCCTCACCTAGCTCTCTAGGGCTACAGATTGCTCTTAATGTTTTTGCCTCGCCTGTTTATTTATTTGCTGTTTTTATATTTGTATGTTGATAAGGCTCTGAGCAAGGACCTAATTCAGATTTTGAAGGACTGGTTACCCAGTCACTACGATATTTCGGCAGACGAGTTATCCATCACTGTTGTGACAGAGTAACCGGTATGCCAAAAACTAGATCAGGCCCTAAATGTTTTAAATGATTCTTAATGATTGCATTGTGCTGGTGTGGCTGTATTTTAAAGCTGAAAAAAAGTATTACCTGATCTGAACTAAAGCACTCCATTCATCACTTTTTGGATAAGTTAGTGTACCATCGTAAGTGGGACCATTAAGCTCATGCTTGCGTCCCATTGCTGGAATTAAGCTCTACTTAGCTGATGAGCACAAACTAGGGAAAATACGGCCCTGGGATCCTTGTATTCAGGTATAGGGAGGACCTGACCTGGCAGCTCGGGACAGACTCTTTCCACAGGAGTAGGGTCAAGAGTGAGTCACATGGCTGACTGGGATGTGGCCCAGAGTAATTACCAGTGGCTAAGATAAATTCAAGCATTCAATCAATCAATCATAACACTTGTATAGCGCCCTACTCACCCGGAAGGGTCTCAAGGCGCTTAGGGGAAGGTGGCTGCTACTGCTCGAACAGCCAGGTCTTGAGCTGTCTCCTGAAGGCGAGGTGGTCCTGGGTCAGCCGAAGGTGGATGGGGAGGGAGTTCCATGTCTTGGCCGCCAGGTAGGGGAAGGATCTGCCTCCGGCGGTGGTTCTTCGGATTCGTGGTACGGCGGCGAGGGCGAGGCTAGCGGACCGTAGCTGGCGAGTGGGCGTGTGGAAGGTAAGGCGGTAGTTGAGGTACTTGGGACCCAGGTTGTGGAGAGACTTGTGTGCGTGGGTGAGGAGCCTGAACGTGATCCTCTTGTTGACGGGGAGCCAGAGCAGGTTCCTCAGGTGGCCGGAGATGTGGCTGCGTCGAGGGATGTCCAGGATGAGTCGGGCGGAGGCGTTCTGGATGCGTTGTAGTCTTTTCTGTAGCTTGGCTGTGGTTCCGGCGTAGAGGGTGTTTCCGTAGTCCAGCCGGCTGGTGACGAGGGCTTGGGTGACTGTCTTCCTGGTTTCGATCGGGATCCATCGGAAGATCTTGCGGAGAATGCGGAGGGTGTGGAAGCATGAGGAGGAGACGGCGTTGACTTGTCTGGTCATCGAGAGGGAGGAGTCCAGGATGAAGCCCAGGTTGCGTGCGTGGTCTGTCGGCTTGGGGGCGGTGCCCAGGGCTGGGGGCCACCAGGAGTCGTTCCAGGCGGAGGGTGATGGTCCCAGGATGAGGACTTCCGTCTTGTCCGAGTTCAGTTTCAGGCGGCTGTTCTTCATCCACTCGGCGACGTCTTTCATCCCTTCGTGGAGGTTGGTTCTGGCGGTGTCGGGTCTCTGGTGAGGGAGAGGATCAGCTGGGTGTCGTATGCGTAGGAGATGATGTTGAGGTTGTGTTGGCGTGCGATGGTTGCGAGGGGTCTCATGTAGACGTTGAAGAAGGTGGGGCTGAGTGATGATCCTTGCGGGACGCCGCAGATGACTTTGTTGGCCTCGGAACGAAACGGGGGAGGCGGACTCTTTGTGTGCTTCCAGCGAGGAACGAGGTGATCCACTTCAATGCCTTCTCTTGGATGCCGGCGTTGCTGAGGCGTTGGACTAGGGTACGGTGGCAGACAGTGTCGAACACGGCGGAGAGGTCCAGGAGGATGAGTGCCGCTGTTTCCCCGTTGTCGAGAAGGGCTCGGATGTCGTCGGTGGCTGCGATGAGGGCGGTCTCAGTGCTGTGGTTGGCTCTGAAACCGGACTGCGAGGGGTCAAGGTATCCATTCGTCTCGAGGAAGGCGGCAAGCTGCCTGTTGGCGATCTTCTCGATGACTTTGGCAGGAAAAGGGAGGAGCGAGATGGGGCGGAAGTTTTTGAGGTCGGTGGGGTCCGCTGTTAGTTTCTTCAGTAGTGCGCTGAGCTCGGCATGCTTCCAACTCTCCGGGAAGGTGGCGGTGTCGAAGGAGGTGTTGATGATGTCTCGGAGATGGGGTGCGATGGTGGAGTCGGCCTTGTTGAAGACGTGGTGGGGGCAGGGGTCAGTTGGAGATCCAGAGTGGATGGCGTTCATCGTGCGGGCTGTGTCTTCGGTGGTCACTGCGGTCCAGGTGCGGAAGGTGGCGGTGGGGTGCGTTGGTTCAACGGTTGGGTGTGAGGAAGGTGCGCCGAAGCTGTATGTCGGCGATCTTGCGGTGAAAGAATGAGGCGAGGGAGTCGCAGAGATCTTGTGAAGGGGTGATGTCGTTGTTGCCGGTGCTGGGGTTGGAGAACTCCTTGACGATGCTGAAGAGTTCCTTGCTGTCGTGGGAGTTGTTGTCCAGTCGATCCTTCAGTGATTTCTTCTTGGTGGTGCGGATAAGCTGGTGGTGCTTGCGGGTCGCGTGTTTGAGGGCGGTCATGTTGTCAGTGGTCCGGTCGAGGAGCCAGGCTTTCTCGAGGGTGCGGCAGGTCTTCTTGGAGTCCTTGAGTTGGTCGGTGAACCAGGGGGGCTTATTGCTTCTGGGTTTGCTGGGAGGGTTCTTCAGTGGTGCGAGGTCGTCGGCGCAGGCGGTCAGCCACTGCGCGAAGTTGCGGGCTGCTTCGTTGGGGTCCGGAATGCTCGCAGGTGGGTTCTGGCTGAGGGAGGTGGTGAGCTGGTCGGTGGTGATCTTGCTCCAGCTTCTGTGAGGAACCGGTTGCGGGTGGTGGTGGGTTGTGGTTTTTCTGAAGCTGAAGTGGACGCAGCTGTGGTCGGTCCAGTGAAGTCCGGCGGAGTGGCTGAAGACGATGTGCTTGCTGGATGAGAAGACGGGGTCAAGCGGGTGGCCGGCGTAGTGGGTGGGGGTGTTGACCAGTTGCTTGAGTCCGAGGTTGGCGAGGTTGTCCAGCAGGGTGACGGTGTTGCGGTCCTTGTTGTTCTCCAGGTGGAAGTTGAGGTCCCCTAGGAGGATGTAGTCGGCGGAGGAGAGGGCGTGCGGGATGATGAAGTCTGTGATGTCTTCGCTGAATTGTGTGTGTGGTCCTGGGGGTCTGTAGATGAGGGTGCCTCTGAGAGTCGTCTTTGGGTTCGTGTGAATCTGAAAGTGGAGGTGTTCGGCGGCGGCGTAGGTGTCGTCGGCGTCGGTCGTGATGCGGACGGTGTTCTTGTGGACGATGGCGATGCCTCCCCCAGTCTGGTTGACGCGGTCCCTCCTGAAGATCTTGTATCCATCCGGGATGGCGATGGCGATGTCAGGGGCAGAGGAGGCGTTCATCCAAGTTTCAGTGAAGAACGCGACGTCTGGTGATGTAGTGTCGAGCAGGTTTCAGAGTTCGACGGCGTGTCTGTGGACGGAGCGGGTGTTGAGCAGGATGCATTTGAGGTTGCAGCTGGGGTTTGGCTTGGCGGGCGCGGTGCATGTTCGGAGGCAGGTGAACTTGCAGGTTGTGCAGGTGAAGGGTCCGTGGAAGTGTTTCGGGGAGGCCCGGCAGCAGGCGGGGTTCCGGCCGGTATTGAGAGCGGTGAGGGCGGCGGCGGCGGCGTAGGTCTGACGGGTCGTTTTGCGTCGGTGTGGGCCAGGGATCCTGGCGCTGGACGCGGTCCAGGTGCAGACGGGCTTACCTTTGGCGCGCCTTTGGCGCACAATCGGCGCGCCCGCTGCGTGTGGCAGCTGCGCGTACGCGCGGTCGCCATTTATGGCGAAGTGGGAGGAAGGAGCAGCGGGGAGGGCACAGAACAGAAAGGGGGCGTGGCCGTTGGACGGCGGCGGGGTGCGGGCGGGCACAGGGGGATCAACAACAATGAAGCGATATACTGAGAGAAATACAACAATTACAAAGCGAATCAGGGAGAATTACAGTGAGGCGAAAACACACGCACGAGGAAGGAAACAGTTAAAAACAAATCGAGGTTAAATACGGTGAGGCAGAGACACACGCACGAGGAAGGAAACAGTTAAGAAACAAGTCAGGTGAAATACAGTAAGGCAGAAACACACGCACGCAAAATGCGGCGTAGGGGCGGGGACCACGGAGGCAGTCACAGCGCGGCTACGGGCAGCAGCGAGGCAAGGGGCACACACACAGCTGGTGGCCGTGCGGCGTGGGGGTGTCCTGAGAACAAGTTCCAACGGCATTCCACCCATTACTTTTTTGTGACCTTTACAGTATAGGCATATATAGCACGATTTACAACAAATACCATTAGGTCAAGCAATTGTAAACCGGTCGAAAAAAGTGTTTTTTGCAACAGGTTTACAATTGCTTGACCTAATGGTATTTGTTGTAAATAATGAGTACTGGGGGATGATACCATTTTAGGTCATTAAATATTCCCCATCGACCCTCCTTCTATTTATATATAGCACAATACCTTGCCTTTTGGAGATGGACTATACTAATGTGTCAGGCTAAAGAAAAAATAAGGTATTTCCTCTGAACCTCCATTGCTTCCTGTCGGTAATCCAAGCTACAGGCATGGAATGGCAAAACAAGGCATTAAAACAATTGGGTATTTTGATCAGGAGAGATATCAAGGATACTCTGATATTAAATGAAAGCCACACTATATCCAAAGTGAAAGAGGTAATTCTACAATGGTCTCCAAAATATATTATGTGGTGGGGTAGGTTGGAGACTCCACTAATCAACTTCCCAACCAGAATAATCCCACTAAACGTTTCACACTGTTTTAAACAAGCATTTACAATGCAATGGTTTTGCCTTTGTTAAAGTTAGAGCTATTGGCATTGCTCTTGACATTTTTATTTATGTTTTTTTTTTAACATAAATAAAAGGCATTGTCATTTACAATGCCACTAGCTTTATCTCTCGCAAATGACACACACAAACACACACAGAGCCCCCCCCACACACACCCACAGCCACACAGAGCCCCCCACACACACAGCCACACAAAGCCCCCCACACACACAGCCACACAAAGCCCCCCACACACACAGCCACACAAAGCTCCCCACACACACAGCCACACAAAGCCCCCGACACACACAGCCACACAAAGCCCCCCACACACACAGCCACACAGAGCCCTCCACACACCCACACAGAGCCTTCCACAGACACCCACACAGCACAAGCAGGCAACAGGGGCACACGGAGGCACAAGCAGGCAACAGAGGCACAAGCAGGCAACAGGGGCACACGGAGGCACAAGCAGGCAACAGGGGCACACGGAGGCACAAGCAGGCAACAGGGGCACACGGAGGCACAAGCAGGCAACAGGGGCACACGGAGGCACAAGCAGGCAACAGAGGCACACGGAGGCACAAGCAGGCAACAGGGGCACACGGAGGCGCAAGCATGCAACAGGGGCACACGGAGGCGCAAGCAGGCAACAGGGGCACACGGAGGCACAAGCAGGCAACAGGGAGGCACAAGCAGGCAACAGGGGCACACGGAGGCACAAGCAGGCAACAGGGGCACACAGAGGCACAAGCAGGCAACAGGGGCATACGGAGGCACAAGCAGGCAACAGGGGCATACGGAGGCACAAGCAGGCAACAGGGGCACGAAAACTGAGGCACAAGCAGGCGACAGGGGCACGAAAACTGAGGCACAAGCAGGCGACAGGGGCACGAAAACTGAGGCACAAGCAGGCGACAGGGGCACGAAAACGGAGGTACAAGCAGGCAACAGGGGGCACACGGAGGCACAAGCAGGCAACAGTGGCACACGGAGGCACAAGCAGGCAACAGGGGCACACGGAGGCACAAGCAGGCAACAGGGGCACACGGAGGCACAAGCAGGCAACAGGGGCACACGGAGGCACAAGCAGGCAAAAGGGTCACAAGCAGGAATTGTAATTTAGATGGGGCTGAAGTGGAGAACGGTCAGTAGGGAAGTAGTGCGGCTGGTGCAGTGGTACCAGGCCGAAAGTTGAGAGGGGCTGTCTGCACCCCAGTTTGGACAGTTTCCACTACCTAACAGGGATTGGTGGGAGGGGGGCGTACTTCTTGCTTGCTTTAGGGCTGTTACTTCGGGGACGCAGTGCACGCTCTTGCCTGCTGCCACCGGGACACGACAACAGGCAGGGAGAGGACAGGCTGGGAGAAGGCTGGGAGAAGGCTGGGAGAGGGCTGGGAGAGGGCAGGGAGGGGACAGGCTGGAAGTGGACAAGCTGGGAGAGGACAGGCTGGGAAAGGTCATGGAGGGGACAGGTTGGGAGAGGGCAGGCCGCGAGAGGACAGGCCGCGAGAGGACAGGCCGCGAGAGGGCAGGCCGCGAGAGGGCAGGCCGCGAGAGGGCAGGCCGCGAGAGGGCAGGCCGCGAGAGGGCAGGCTGCGCGAGGACAGGCTGGGAGTGGACAGGCTGGGAGTGGACAGGCTGGGAGTGGACAGGCTGGGAGTGGACAGGCTGGGAGTGGACAGGCTGGGAGAGGGCAGGCTGGGAGAGGGCAGGCTGGGAGAGGGCAGGCTGGGAGAGGGCAGGCTGGGAGAGGGCAGGCTGGGAGAGGGCAGGCTGGGAGAGGACAGGCTGGGTGAGGACAGGCTGGGAAGCAGAGAGGGTCTTACCTGAGAAGTCTGCCAGCGCGGAGCTCTCCGGGGCGCAGAGCAGCAGCAGGGCCCAGCAGGGCGGGGGGGGCGGCAGGGGCTAACAGAGGTGTCTCCTGGGGCAGCCGCCCAGGTCCACCATGGTGCGGCTCCGAGCCCCAAGCTCACATGGTGCCAGCGCTGCCCGCTGCCGAGCAGCGCCGAGTCTCCGGGGCGCAGAGCAGCAGCAGGGCCCAGCAGAGCAGGGCGGGGGGCGGCAGGGGCTCGCAGAGGTGTCTCCTGGGGCAGCCGCCCAGGTCCACCATGGTGCGGCTCCGAGCCCCAAGCCTCTGGTGGTGGTGCTGCTGCGCTCTGTAGCCCATTTAACTTACCGGGCACTCTGGCGGGGGGCTCCTTGCGACGGCGGCAATCTCTTGGGCACTTCTCCGGTCTCCCTCTTCGGCATGGGAGACCGGCAACGTCCTCCGCTTCTCTCGGGGCTCCCTCCAGGCCACTGGAGCCCTGCGTGGACCGCCATACTTCTTCTCCTGGGCCGCCGTCCTGGCGGGGGCTCCTTGCGACGGCGGCAATCTCTTGGGCACTTCTCCGGTCTCCCTCTTCAGCATGGGAGACCGGCAACGTCCTCCGCTTCGCCCGGGGCTCCCTCCAGGCCACGGGAGCCCCGCGTGGGCCGCCATACTTCTTCTCCTGGGCTGCCGTCTTCCTTCTTCCCCCGGGCTGCGGGGGGGCGGGCATTTCCGGCCGGCCGCGCTAGGATTGGCCGGCTAGTCACTTCCGGGTCGCCGAGGGCAGCGCGGCGGCCCGTCTCTAGCTCAGGCAGGCGGGTGGCGAAGTTTCCCGAGGAGTGGGCTCCCTCGCGGATCGCTGATGACGATCTTGAAGACGAACACCACGCCCACGGAAGAAAACACAAAAACGCCTCCCACACAGAGAAGGGGGGGGGCGGGAACAGACAGCGGGAGAGGGGGGCGGGAAAGGGTAATCAAAAGGCAGAGCACTCACCTGGACTTCTTGGAGCAACAAGAAGTCGACGGGCCCCGGCGCCATTTTCGGCGCAATGACAAAAACATGACTTGAGGAAACCAAAAAAATAACCCCGCCCACCGCCGCATGACTACACAGAGGGAACGCCCATGGAAAAAATCTCGGGAACGCCCCCGAATCTGGTCCGTGAATGATGGACAGATCTCTGTTCCAATGGCTAGCCTCCATTTATGGAGCTAGCCAATGGAACAGAGGGGCGTATTCAAGTCCCCCTTACTGAAAACTAGAGATTTCTCCTGGGGGCGGAGCTAACGCTCCGTGCCCCAGGCAAAACCTAAAAAAACTCTTGACAACTTACGGCCAGACTTTGTATAGAAAAACAAGAAAGCAAGAATATCAAAAAAAAAAAAAACTCACTGGACAAAAAAGAAAAAAAAAAAAAGACAGTGGGGTCGAACTTGAAGACTTTCCAAAATATCAATTGCCATTCCTAGCCAGATTAGGCGAATGGTAGTTTTCCTTGGATAATCTCGATATTCCTTCCTGGAGAGAGCCTCGACTCTACCCCTCCCCTTATGTGCACTGCTCACAGTGCACAACACTGATCACCTTCATAAAGGACGCTTACATGAGATCATTAAAAAAACAATATATGCTCTCCACGCGTTAGACAAAAAACTACTGTCAAAAATGCCTGATTTGTTGTCTGCCTCTTTTTAGTTGAGCAAACAGGTCAATATTGTTACTACTTACATTTTTGGGGAAAGCTGTGCAATAAAGAGATTTGACCTGTTTAAGCATCTGGGTACCCACACTAATCTTTCTTTTACCGACCTACAACTCAAAACACAAACATACCAAATTTAACTTTGTAAATCCTCAAGCTAAAAGCAGTAATCTGGCAACTGGGTACTAGCCATGCTCCAGACCTCCCATCCTTATTAGAAAAATTCCCAAAGTTAGGACATTTAGCCTCAGAAATACAGAACTTGCTTTGGACACCCAAACCACAACTTCCTTGGCAAACTATTAACATATCGAACACTCTTAACAGATCCTATTCTGGCAAATATATATCACCTACAGCTTGGCAAAATATATCGAGCTCTCACTATAAAGTGAAAATCACACCTGCCTTAGCGCAAATGAGATTGTGGATCTCACCTATACAATGCCTATTGGATCAGTATGAAACTCCATCAGTTGGGTCTAGCGGACTCAAACCTTTGCTGGAACTGTAAATCAGAGCCCGACGACTTAGTACAGGTTACTTAATTGTACACTTATTCACTCATTATGGCTCCAAATTTAAACAGTGATGCAGCACTTTTGTAAGACTTCAATCTTCACGCCATTCCGGCTCTTATGCATTCTCACCAATACGACTGAGCCTCATAGATTTTAAACTAATTGAACTCATGCTGGCCATAGAAACAAGACTGATCCCTTCAGAACGGATAAGCTCCCTGAATATTTTATTACCTACATGGTGGGCCTGGATCCGCTTTGTCACAAGCACCGATATCATCCACTTCCAGAAATCACATCCACTATCTTCAGCCAGGAAACTGTGGAATGCTCTTGATGCGTGCTTACAACAGAACAAACCTCCTTAATCCACCCAAAGACAATTCCGCTTAATTTCTTGGAATAAGAGCATGCACTAGTTCTCCGATTCCGCTTGTATATACCACCACTACCAAAATTCCTGGACTATCAACCCTCTTTTTGTCTAGGCGTTCTCTACTCCTTTGCTTCTGTGCTGCTTTGTCCTTCTTTATTAGCAAAACCTGCTCTATATTGCCAGACTGAAGGTACATTTAGGACCTCAGTTTATGCTAGCACAACATTGTTAACAAAACAAAGCATAGAAACTACTGGTATGCACGTATACTGTGTTATAACCAATGAGAGACTATGTAAACAATACTCTTGATATCTTTATTCCTTTACTATGATGAGTAATATATATATGTTAAGTGCTGCCCTTCATTACATTGTATTGCACTGACTATATCTGTGCCGAAACATGTACCTTTGTACCTCGTATATATGTACTTTATTTCAATAAAGTTTTTCTGTATTAAAAAAAAGAATACCATAAATGCACATTATCGGGAATTAATTCTTGAACAATTGCACAAAAACAGAATCCAATTTTGAAGACAAAAACTTTTTAGAACACTTGTATACAATGAGTATATTATAAAGCATCTTGTTCATAAGAGCAAACCTACAAAGCATGTACTCCGTGTCAGACACTTTCACAGATTAACAATGCATTCCCAAAGAAACAATTTTCACATTTCCACTCAGAACTTCACATACTTTTATATACAAAAGCATACAATCTCTTCCGAAAGTATTACGTCTCCCACTCACGTTTCATTTCCACGTTTACCAATTGATAGGTAGGATGGGAGTGGAGGTTCAGAAAGGACAGCAGGGCTGGACAAGAAGGTTCAGGTAGGATCTCAACTTGTGTACTGCATTCCCTTTGAGGTTTTGTGCTGTAGCCACCATTAACACAGACATCAACCTTACCTTCCCTTTAACTTTGTTTTTCTCAGTGAGACACACAAAACACATGTCTAGAAATATACACACACACACACACACACACAAACACACGCACTCACACACGCACTCACACACGCACTCACTCACGCACTCACTCACACACGCGCTCACACACGCGCTCACACACGCGCTCACACACGCGCTCACACACACGCTCACACACACGCTCACACACACGCTCACACACACGCTCACACACACATGCTCACTACCTGTGTATGAAAACAGCTGTTCAACAAGGGCTATGGAAGGAAAACTTTTTGGGGGAAGGGGTGGAATCAGAAATTTCAGATTCAGCCCTCACAGTGATTTGACAAGCACCGAAAACGTATCTCAGAAGAGAAGTGCCCCACTGACTGCTGAATCACCAGACTAGAACTGGTAAATAATTGCATTACTGAATCATGCCTCCTCCCCTAATTATTCAAATTCACAATAATAAAAAAAAACATCAAAACGAAGGCAAGCTTAACAAATTACCTCCTTTAACTGCTCCATTTCTTCTCTGGTTCTCACAGCTATATTGTTAAAAGCCTTAAGTTTATTTGCCCATTCATCCAACTTTTTTGTATCAAGTTCAGGCTTTTCATCATCCTCTTTTTCTTTTTTTATTTCATTTTTATTGATTTCCTTCCCATCAGCTTCAGTTAGCGACTGAGGATCAAGGACAATTTTCAACTGCGATTCCAGGCTCAAATTCTTTGCTTTTAGCTCTTCCACTTCTTTTTCTAGAGATTCTATTTCATCCTAGAACAAGAACATGACCAACAGATGGTGAACATATGTTTGACAGCGCATTATTGCAGACTTTAGAATGGAGAGTACAAATACATTTTGCACAGAAGACTACTCTGTTATATTCGTTTGTACTAATATTTTAAAATTACAAATTTAGCATGTACACATTTGGAGCACATGTTTCCCAGATAGAAGGGGAGACTGCTCGTAAAAAGAAGCTTCTTATGTGATGGGGAAACTTATTGTAAGCACTTCAATTTCCATTTGCCTTTTCTGTCCTGTTTTGTTGTTGCACTATGGATAGAGTACTTACTATGCTCAGGCCAAGTCCTCACTAGCATAACGCACTAGTAATAGCAAAAGGACTATCTCTCTTCAGACTCAATGCTGTGTACACAAGGGATTTTGTAGCATAAAGTGCATGTAACATGTCTAGTAAAGGAGAACTGCTTCTGTAGAGCAGTGCACTGCTATTATAATACACTAGAAGCAAACGTCATTCCTTTCTAGCTGCCATGTTTCGGCATTTGGGTTGGCAAAAGGCAAGCAGCTTTACATTGGGTACCTAGAGGTGAAGGTATCAAATGCGGCCTCTGAATTTACTACATTCAAAAAGTATCAAGGTATAAACAGAGGCACTCTTAGAACCTTTAATCTTTTATTGGCTTTCCATACTTTCAGAATTGTTTTATGGCAGTGAGAAGTGTTGAGAACTCAAGACTATTTTTGAGTGGATTTCAACTCTTCAGAATGATTACAAATCACTAGTGGTGCAGATCCGAACCAGATATTAATTCAAGATTAGATGGACAAAGAATCTAGCACTGCCAATCACACAACTACAACACAGGAGTTCTATTATCACTCTCTCGTGCCCAAGGGGAATCATTATACATAAAACCCAGAGCAGCCACTCAAATTGGACAGCAATACTTCTGAAAGCACATTTTACATCTGAAAATTTTTTGGAGCAAAAGTAGTAAACCATGTAAGAGCAAAAACCATGTAAGAGCAAATTAGCACTGCTGAGCTATCTGAATTTCA
This sequence comes from Lissotriton vulgaris, assembly GCF_964263255.1. Taxonomy (NCBI): domain Eukaryota; kingdom Metazoa; phylum Chordata; class Amphibia; order Caudata; family Salamandridae; genus Lissotriton; species Lissotriton vulgaris. Next base: position 974,741,442 of record NC_141696.1, on the reverse strand, counting down.
GATGTTTTTGTTCCTCATACAATGGTACACAACGAATTCTATTAATGAGCTGTTAATGAAAAAGGCAGTCAGCCCAATAAGGATAACTTAATTCACCAGTGTTCAATATTCTTTAACGTTCAATTTATCTTTGAACCACTAGTTACATTTTTGCAGCATCTGTACAGGTCTTCCCTGGTTGAAAATATAGGATCAATCAAAATGCTTGAAAATGAATTGTTTGATCCAAATAACCAAATGATACTCTGCATGTGGAAGAATTAAACACCAAAATAATCAAACAAACATCCCATAAAAATGTTCAAATATAACAATTAACCTGGCGTTGTGTGACGACCATGGGAAGGCGTCCGGCTACACGATTAACTGGACGAAATCAGTGATTTATGTATTGCATGGCCCGGCTCCGACGCTTCCCCGTGACTGTCCACTGAAGATAGCGGACACCTCCTTCAAATATTTAGGAATCCATGTCGCACGAGATGAAACTGACTTTTATGAACAAAATTTAAAACCGCCGCTAGCTCGCCTACGACGCGACGTGCGGCACTGGAAGGCCCTACCACTGACGCAGCTAGGAAGGGCAGCGCTGTTCAAAATGATGGTGTTGCCACGATTCCTGTATGCGCTTGAAAATACCCCTTACTTGGTGCAACCGCGCTATTTCCAACAAGTGACGCCTATGGTATCCGGTCTTTTATGGGGAGACCCCCCAGCACGCATAGCGCATGTGAAGCTAAACAGGAGTTGGTACGAGGGGGGAATAGCCCTACCACACATTACTGGGCAGCACAACTTAAAGTCATTAACCACTGGTTGCACGTCCCACAGGACGACCCGGCCTATCAAGCAGACAGAATACAACTGGGCACACATAGCTTACTAGCGACACTCTATCACAAGGGACTGGCAGCGAAACTGATAGGAACGACAAAACATACGGTGGCACTGTGGTATAGAGCACAAACGAAACTTAAATGGGAAGGTGTCATCACGAAACTGACCCATCTGTGGGAAACTAAGGCGCTAGGTCATCTGCGACACAGCAAAGGGTTCTCGCAGTGGGACAATATTGGCATTTCCACGGTGGGAGACATGTGGACGGAGGGGGGGGGGGGTGTTTGGTCCCTTTCTCACTCCTTCAGCAGCAATATGACTTGGGTCCCAATGTAACATATCGATATGTCCAAATTAGAAATGCGCTGATGACAGCGATCCCTGAAGGCACGGAGGTCCCTGAAGCCTCCCCACTGGAAGATCGCTTACTCACCGACTTCATCCAAGCCAGTGCCACTTCCCTCACGTATCATAAATTATTGAATAACCTTCCTGACCCCTTGGGCAAGCTGCGAGAGAAATGGGTGGGCGAATTGGGAGACATGGGCGAGACGGACTGGAATGCAGCGCTGGCGTCCCCGAAAGAGGCGGGCATTTCAGCGAGGTTCAGACTTGTGCAGCTTAAGATACTACACAGCTTAAGATACTACACCGGATGTATTATACGAGGACTACACTCCACAAGCTCCACAGGGCCGCACAACCCTACTGTCTTCCGAGGGTGTGGGGAGGAAGGCACTTTCATCCACACTATGTGGGAATGCCCGATTATCGTGGACTACTGGAGACAGGTGATGCGCACCATTTCCCAGGCTTTGGAGGTATCACTCACACCAAACCCACGTAAATGCTTGTTAAATGTGTGGGACCCCAACGATCTAACACGCCAGGGTCAGTTGTGGGCCATTGTGGGCATTATGGTTGCAAAAAGGGATATAGCACAGAAGTGGGGGGCGGCGGACTCGCCTAATCTACCGCAATGGTGTAGGAACATGGATGCACTAATGGTGACGGAAAGAGCGATGTACAAGATGAGGGCTAACCCGAGAAAGTGGAATAAAATATGGCAGCCTTGGAATAGTTGCCGAGGAGATTTATGTGAACCATTACTGGAAGATTATATTGAAAGCTCAGGCGATGAGGGGGAGGATGACTGAGTGGCTCTAGCTGATTGACAAGGGAGGTGCTGGCATAGTTTGAGTCGATAGGTTTGCAATAGGTTATTGGGATGGATGCACAGCTGATGTGTTTGTTCGTTGTTTGTTTATTTATTTTGTGGGTTCACCGCAGGTGGCGTTATTACCCCTAAAACGCCGTAGTAAATGAGTAGTACGTGATTCCAGTTTCCCTTCTTACATTATATCCCTTCCTTGCTAGGTTTATGTTATATCAGGCACAATCCGTAAGAGAAGACATAACACAATTGTTACTGGGGAAGAATTAGTATTTGAATATGTCATATTTATGTTCAGGATGAATCTATATGCAAGACTGGAATGACACTCCCCTTCCCCAACTTATTCATTCTAAACAATTGGACCTTGTGTTTCATTTGGTGAGGAGGACAGCAAATGATTTGCTTATTTAGGTGAAACTTTGGTAATTGGCAATAGGCCGAAATATGCATACAGTGGTTATAATATATGCATTGTCAATATGCTTCGGTGCAAGACTGGTCAGGCTACTAAACCAATATTTTGTTAAATGAGACCAAAACATATTTGTTGTTCTCTTTGACAGCAGGAATATCCTTTACAATACATGAAAATTGGATTACACAAAAATGGCAATGAATGGCGCTGGTTACAAAAAAAGAGTTCATGAATATTCAAGCCTACCTTTGATTTATTATCAAGCATAGGAGGCTATGTAGTACGTTTGAATTGGCACCATGAGCGAGACCAGAGTCGGAAGTTTAGCATACCAAGGTGTAGGTACAATTCTAACGGGCAATGTTTTGGGTCCAGATAGAGAAATAGTACTGGAACTCTCAAATCAGTTAACTGTCATCTCAATAAGGCAGATGAGGATTTTCTGATTTGGCCACGTGCACCTTTGGTCCTGAAGAAAGCCTCACGAGCATCGTAGAAGGCTGAAACTAGTAGACCTACACTTATTGAGAGGAATATAGAGGTACATTTTCGCCTAAATTATATCCTATTGATGTTTTTACTTGTGCCATAGGACCCTTCTATTAACATTTTTTCAAAAGGGTATTTCCTATAAGTACTTTTAACATATATTTCACTACACATAGCACTTTCACTCTTCACAAAAAAAAATCCCGCTCCGCTGTAGACAGGCGTTGCAGCACAGCTGGATCGCACTCGGTGATCCAGCTGGGCCCCGATGATGAAGCATGCCATCTACCAGGTAGGTGGGTGAGGGGTTTCCTAACAACAGCATCCTGTGGTTAGCATTCAACGACCAGGTAATAGGGGACCATCCCTGACCTGTACCTGCTGAAGGTCTTGTCTTTGTTGTTCTATTATATATGCCAGGGGAAAAGGACAAGTACTATGGTCTATTCCTCGCTCTCTTGTTGTTACTATGATTTTCTGATTTTGCCTAAAACAAGGAAGGGTTCCCAAGTGATTGTCTCCTTGAGGGTTTGTGGCTCTAACCAATGGTGTAAAGCCTCTCAAATATTTTTGTTAGTGAGGGATGTACAGGGATAATGTTGCAGGAGACCGGACTCACCGATTCACCATCCATAATGGTTTTCTGACATTTTCTATTTTTGTCACTAGAGTGTATCAAGTTTGCCAGTCTGTAGGAATGGTTATGTTTATAAAAGCAACGCTTAAAATTTATGTTTATGTTATTGTTATTCCTATGAAAAGTAAAAATAGCTTTGAATTTTTCGTTAAATTTGTCCCAGGTCCTCTTAAGATTATAGATCTATCTATACATCTCCCGTCAGAATAAAATAACTATAAGGACAATGATCTATATGCCTAATAAGTATTATCCATATTTACAGAAGGCTATCCAACAATGGATACAATCATGGGTGGAAACTGGAATTACAGAATTATTGAACAAAGATGGCTCAGGAGAAATGGAGTTAACAAGGAGGGGTTTATTATATATTCCTGAGGCTATTTGTTACAGAGGCCGAATGCTACTATTAGAGTAATCATTTGTGGATGAATGGACATAGAAAAATGCTCTTGGTCTGTGATGACAGCATCACATACCCAATATAGACTATAAATGCAAATGATGTGCAATGCAGCCAATGCCACCTGTAGGAAACTTAGAAGGAGGCACAAATGTAGTCATTCTGTTTAATTCATCAAGTACGATGCATATTACAGTGTTCTTTCCAGAGTTTTGAAGAGTTGAAGCAAGCATCAAGTCTAATCTGTTGGTTCATTAGTTGCGCACTAACTGTGCACTTGTTTAGGAGTGCTTGTACATCTTTCTTTATAGAAAGCCAAAGAAGCCCACTGTTGAAACAGATCAAGGGTTTATGTATTCCAGGGGGCCAGATTATTGACAGCCATAGCACGAAAGGGCCAGTATTTATTGAAGAAGAGGTATGGATAACAAATACAGCGGTTTGCTATAGTAAAGAAGAAAAAGTTACTTACCTGCAGTAAAGATCTTTCTGGTGAACACTATCTACCAGCAGATTTCTCACCTGTACAACACCCCCCAGCATCCAGACTCTTCAAAGCACAAAGCTGCCGGTAGGGTAGGCTGGACTTAGTCAGCACCAAAAAAGGCGTTAGGCAACGCCATAAAGCCCACAAAGTGCCTTCTCCGGTGTGTCTACTTCAGTGTCCTTTTTTTCCAAGCCTTCAAGTCTAGAGGGAAGATTCACATCGATGATGGATTGCAGTAACAGAACACTGCAACACACTGCACTGTACAATGGGATCATATTAATTTTCACACCATGCAATATTTGCCCCATCTTCCAGAATGACCAGATTCAGTGGAGGGGTGATGAGCATACAAGATGACGTCTACCACCTCTGGCAGCAGCTGAAAAGAGCTCAGTTGACCCAGCTCAAATTCTAAGCATGAAGATGGAGGTCTTTGAGATTGGGGTGCAGAACCAGCCGTCCCGCCCCCTCAAAACTACAAAAGAAGGTCCTGCCTGAATGGAAGGTGGTGTGGGGGACAAATAGAGAAGCGCAGAAGGTCAGCCTACCACACCCTCCTCGGCCATACCGGGGCAGTAATAATGACTTGGGCTCGGTCTTGGTAAATCTTCCTCAAAACTCGAGGAATCAAGGGTATGGGGAGGGCGTAGTGCAGATGAAAGTTGCACCTCAACTGAAACATGTCCCTCAATGCTCCCCTCAACGGATCACGGAGGGTGCAGAACTGCTGGCATGGAGCTTGTTCCAAGGAGGTGAATAAGTCCACCTGAGGACTGCCCCATTGTGAGAAGATGTCTTGGTCTAACTCCGGTATCAGCTCAGGCATTCAGAAGTATGCATTCAGTAGGTCAAGTGATCACATTCAATTTCCAAGCTCCACCACCTGGAGAACTTGCGGAAGTTCAGGCTCCTGAGATCCAAAATCGGACTCAGACCGCCATCCTTCTTGGACAGCAGAAGTAACACACGTAAAAACAACCCTGGCACTTTCCTTCTTTGGCACATACTTCACCGCTACTTTGAGGAGAGCTACCACCTCCTGCTGAAAAGTGGTCAAATGTTTGGAAGGCAGGCAAGATGGTGGCAGGAATATGGAAGGGTGTAAACCTTAGCTACAATTTGAAGGACCCACTTGTCCAAAGTAATGGCCTGCTAGTCAGGAGAAAGGAGGAGACAAGCATACGTTCCCCCCCCCCACCACCACCACTACCACACGCACTGCATGGCTTTGGGGAAAGAAAACTAGGCCTGCTTCCCTGGAGGTGCAAGGAAGGAGGAAGTGGAGGAGGGTTGAAAGGTGGATCGATACCCCTTTCCTCACGTTCATCCTCTACCTGCGGCTCCAGTGCTGGTCGGTACTGTCTAGAAAGAAAAGGCAGATCCTCTCCAAAAGCCACGAAAGGAACACATAATAGTCGACAGTCCTTGTTCCGAGGTGAAATCTGAAGGCGTAAGGATCGGGATGTGGTCTTGCAAGTCTTGAAGTGCTCCAGCGCTGATTCGCCTGGTCATAAAACAGGCAGGCTCCATCAAAGAGAAGGTCCATTGGATTTGTCAGAGGAAAAGTTGAATGTCTTGAGCCAAGCCTGAAGTTGCACTGTGACTTAGGTACCAAAGGCTGATGCATCCTAGACATTCTGGGTCTAGGCTACCAGCTCCTGAAAGTTATCCTTCATGTTGGCTGGTGATATGTGGTAGAATCACATGGGCCATGTGATGGTTGTAACATGCAAGGAGACAGTTGGCATTAAGAGGATTGACGGCCGTACTGCAGAAAAACCCTTCTTGCCTCACGGTCAGAAAGGGTTCTACCAGACAGGGCTCTTGAACAAGAAGCTTGGATGACTAAGCTCTCAGATGACGGGTGCATTGAGAATAAAGCTGATCATCAGGAGCAGGGCATTCACAGTGGACCATGAGCGAGTTGACCGCCGGCGTAGAAGAGAAGCTATGATGGGCGTAAGCAATGCCTCCCTGAAGTGAGAACATCCGCCTTTGCTTGAGTGGTAGGTAGCTATAAGTCCAAAACCTCTACCACGTTCAGCATTAATTTGTTCAGTAACAAAACTTCTGTTAGTGGACCTGTAGTAAATTTCATGGCCAGCTTAGAGGAGGTATCCAAGCCACTGGCTGTTGAGGCCTTGAAAATCAAGAGGTTCCTGGTCCTGACCAGCACAAGTATCATAATTCATAATGTATAGGATCTAAATCCATCCCCAAAAAAATCGAGGAGGCGTGATCTGTAGGCCTACTCTTCAACAATCGCGAAGCCTCTCTGTGACAGTGGGCCTGGGGTTCAATCTTGAGCTGTGGCGCTTGCAGATTCGCATCTGGTGCCAAAGGAGGTGATGGCCGCAGCAGAGGAGGTGGAGGCAGAGCAGTCTATGGCATTGGTTGTGGTACTGAGAAGCAGATTGCTCAGTCAAAATGGTGGGAAGAATCCAAAGGTGTGGTGCCATACGGTGTTTGTCAAAAAGGCAGAAACAGCAGCGTGTATGTTGAGATTGCTGGGCCTGAAGATGCACCGGAAAGCATCGCTGCTTTTGCGGACAGCATGGGAAACCATGGAGATAAAAAAACAGCTGGATCAGATCCAGAGTCAGGAACTCCTGGAAAGACGGCGCCAAAGGCTTGTGAGGTCGAGGCAGAGGCACTTATGTTTCCTGGAATAAAAGCCTGTCGGGAGCCAGGTCGATGGAAGGAGCGGGGCGGAGCATCAGGTCTACAAGTTCCAGTTCCGAAGAGGTTCCTCTTCTTTTAACCCGATGAAGAAGATGGAGAATGGGAAAGATGTTAAGAACATTTTCAACAGTGACGTTCATCCTTCGTCCTGGTCAAAAAGAGCTTGGCCTTTTGTTGCTTGATGGCCTTTGGATGCATGGAAAACCATGAGGAGCAGGACCTGGAGTCATGGTCGAACTCTAGACACCAGAAGATACCCTAGACACATCTGTACTTCAACTCCCTACATGGTATATTTATAACATTTTTTTTAGGACGAGACATGGTACTGCTTTCTGATAAACACTTTCAGTGTAAGGAAAAAATACCCTACGAGAATCAAAGCTCCTGATCTGCGTTGAAGACACACAAAAAAGAGAACCGACGTTGGGCAGGAACATTATGGCCTCAAAGGTACCGCCCAACGTCACTTCCAGCGTCCCACACCAGTGACTTCGTTGCTTTGAAGTTTCCACATCCAATCTGAAGCCTAGGGTTGTTTTGCAGGGGAGGAATCTGCAAGTAGATACGAGTATCCATTAGAGCTAATCCTCTTATTGGGTATGTCTGCTAGAAGACAAGTGGTCAAGTAAAGGCATCCAATTCTCCCAAAATGAGAAATGGAATGCCATTACTATGTGGACAGAAAAGGCAAGGGTTTAAGCTGTAGATTGGAGATGTGAAAGTCCTTGAAAACGATCTGCAAGTGATAAACTAAAAACAGCCAGAATAAAAACCCAACATGTGCATCTCCGACAGACAACTTGCAGACTATAAAGACAGCAGATTCCTAAGGCTGAGATGACTTCAGTATGTGCACTGAAAACTTGAGGTAGGGCATACTGTGAGCAAATATTTCCTGGATTGCTGCAGCTCTTTGTCCTAAAAGGTGTAGTGCTGTTCTCAGGGATAAGCTTACAAAAGTGAGAGGTCACAGAATGTATTCAATCCAAAACAGTATTAAAAATATTAGGTTCAAGAATATTTGCATTTTCAGGACTGATCTGTACAAGGAAAGAAGCACATCTTTAGCAGTTAAATTGCGAGTGAAATGAGTCAAAGCAGGGGGCAATATCAGACTAATGAAGCATTAAACGCTGATAAATTTTAGTAAGACCTATAAACTTTTGGACAACTTTAACAATCCCTTGTGGGAACCATTTTAGCATGGCTTATACAATTTCGGTATTTATGGTCTCTTAGGTGATTTCACATATTGAAGGAATTACACACGGGAATGTCCGTTCATGGTATATGGGCTTGTATTCCAGGTGTCACCTAATCTAGTGCTGGCACACAAGCCTATGCCTGTACCGGACAATGTGAAGTTCTGGACCGTTTCTATGACCTGGTGGGTACACCAAGTGTACCTTCATTGCAGGCTGTGGACTACTATCCCGGTCCTGTGTACAGTGCATAACGCTCTATTGGCAGCAGATCATTAAAAAAAAAAAAAATTAAGAAGAATAGATCGGCACCGTGATCAGAACTTTGTTTCGCATCACTGGAGTGATGTAAAATTCTTCTACTATGTTTATGCCCAGACTCTTGCGCTGGCATCCTGTGTGTATGCCAAGGGTGTGTGCATGTGTAGAGCCTAAAACAAAAGTGAGGTAATAAACTATGTGCTTGCATGAGCCGGAGTAATGAAGGCCAGAGGGATCCATTTGGATGTCCCAGACATATCAAAGCACAAGACGGAGGTTGAAGACTTCGCTCCAAGACAGTGGAAGTGTATTGCATGCATTCCTGTGGCTGGAGGCAAGGATATCTAGACACTGGAGAGAGGAGGATAGAGACAAGGGTACTTTTAGAAATTCCATGAAACCTTTTTTTGCAAGGAACGGATAGTCTTCCTGAGCTTTGTCATCTGGTAGTTGGCAAGGATAAGGGGTGGAACTGCTGTGACAGGTGAAAAGTAACTAGACGAGACCTGCCTTTTTGTCTTTCCTCGATTCCTCCTTCTGTTGGGCTGATGACAGCCAAGTACAGAAATCTCACACCGCTTTGTGCTTCTTTTATGGTTCTCCAGGGTGGGGAAAGCTCCAGTGCTCCTTGCTGTGAGAAGCATCACTCCATGCAAAGGTGCAAAGGCTGCGGAGTGTGTGGAATTGCCTTAGGAGGAGACACACATAAAAGAAGAACCACCCTAAAACCAGTTCAACAGGCCGAGACAGAGGATCCACATCCCGGTCTTTAGGTTGTGTATAAGAAAAGAGCCAAAAGCCAACCTACTTTGTCCCAAACCCTTTATGACTAGGGAAGAGAGTGCACCACAGAGCATGTAAAGACTTCTGAGCAACCAAGGCTGGTGTCCGCCCGACATCCAGGCTCTCAGAGACGAGGTAATATTTACCTGAAGCCTGCACTTTGTTGGAAGAAATGTGGATCTGCCTGAAGAACCTAGAAGACCATCTACCTTTTGAAAAAGAATGTGTCAGCCTAGCCCTGCAGGAAGAGAGACTGTCAAGGAGAAGAGAGCCCAGTGATTCGCCAGTGGCAGTGGGACATTCAGAGAGGGTGCTGACTGCGCCAGAGTGTGATAGATCGGACCAGCGTCAAGTTGGCCCAATGGTCTCTCATCCAAGATTCTCAGGGGGGACCCAACTGTTGTGATCATCATAAGCCCAGAAGGAGCCTCAACTGGGAGACAGTCATAAGCTTAAACGTGGCTGCAACTGCCTGATCATCATAGGCTCAGTTGGAGGGCAACTGTATGACCCTCATTTGCCTAGTGGTGGCCTCATCTACCTCTGGCACAGTCTGCATAACAACTACCTTGACCACCAGTGGTTCAATCTCAGCTGAGACCGTCCGAAGCCCAGGTAGTGCACATCAATGAGACTGTTGCGGCTAGATCTGCATTATATCTCGGTACAGCGGACTCAGCTCACTAAGGTTGGGCAGGCGCGTAGAGATATGCCCTGCACCCAGTTGTATGACAGAACAACAAATGCAATTACTTTGAATGCCTTAACATGGTCATAACCACAACCGAGTCTTTTCCACACATGCCTTTATAACAAATTTCGCTGTAGAGGAATGATTAGTAAAGGTAAATGAGTGGTCAAGTTTATATTCGAGCCCCCCACCCTGAGGCCTAAAAACCTGCCCTTAAAGCTACCCCAACCACAGCTGTAAAAACACCCTTGCATCCGGCCTAATCCCTAAAACCAACCCCTAACCCTAAAAACTACCCTCGCCCTCCCATCCTGAGCTCTAAAAATCGTCCGCCAGCCCTAAAAACGAGCCAATAACAGCTCTAAAAACGATCTCGATCACCCGCCCTGAGCCCTAAAACCCAGCTCCCTGCCCTGAAAAATATCCGAGCACCCTGCCCTGAGCCCTAAAACCCCAGGCTAGACCGATGGCTGCCTTTAACCACGCATATGCCTTTAAAACGGAAATAGTTGTAAAAGAATATGCGTGGTAAAAACATATGCGTAGTAAAGGCATATATGCGTGCGAAAGGCATATATGCGTGCGAAAGGCATATATGCGTGCGAAAGGCATATATGCGTGAGAAAGGCATATATGCGTGCGAAAGGCATATATGCGTGCGAAAGGCATATATGCGTGCGAAAGGCATATATGCGTGCGAAAGGCATATATGCGTGCAAAAGCCATATATGCGTGCGAAAGCCATATATGCATGCGAAAGCCATATATGCATGCGAAAGCCATATATGCATGCAAAAGCCATATATGCGTGCAAAAGCCATATATGCGTGCAAAAGCCATATATGCGTGCAAAAGCCATATATGCGTGCAAAAGCCATGCATGCGTGCAAAAGGCATATATGCATGCAAAAGGCATATATGCGTGCAAAAGGCATATATGCGTGCAAAAGGCCTATATGCGTGCAAAAGGCATATATGTGTGCGAAACGCATGTATGCGTGCGAAACGCATGTATGCGTGTGAAACGCATATATGCGTGGTAACGCGTGCGTTGAAAAGGCACATGTGGTTTACATCTTGTTGTTGATGCAGTTTAACCCTGCACCCGGCTTCCACATCCAGCTCAGAGAATGTGTTGCTCCCCATGGTCCCCGTAGTAGGTGCACGGAAGAGAACCTGCAAGGTACGATAGAGGACTTGAAAGTACCACCCCAATACTGCAAAAGGTAAAATGGACATGGAATTCACATTTGACTGGAAACAAGGAAATTTTCCACCTGTATTTCATTCACACTATTTAATGTTTTCCCAGAGAATTGGGACCCAGCAGATAGGGGGCCACCCATGAAAGGATTAAGAGAGAGTGAGCAATGCAAATATAGCACCACAAAGAGGAATTGCAACTAATGTGGATACACACTACATTGTGTAGTATTTAGTACAACTCTGTGATAAAAAGAACTTTCTTTCTTTGAAAAGATAAGCACTGGGCTAGACATTGGAGTTATTGTCTGATAGTTGATTTTTAAGTGCTGAGCTTCAGCACCCCATATTACTCCTAGATAAGCCAGTGACTGCTCGCCCTTGTTACCCTGAGAGGCAAGGTCGGAAGAGGTTGATATTGGCCAAATTCGCAGAGCCATAGTAGGATGGGTCCCAGAACACCAGTGGCAAATTAACTCAAACCCAATAGCGGAGACACAGTAGCTGTGGTGTGCCATATGGACCCTCCTCCCCCCTCCGCACTCGGGCCGACTGGATCCCTTCACGTAGAGAGGATGCTGCCATAAAAGGTGCAACTCTGTTGGCACATTTTAAGACCGGTTCAAGCATGTTGTGAAAGTATACAAGGATATCATTAGGATAGACCAGCAAGACCACCTTAATAAGGTCATGACTTTGGTAATCAACCAAGTATTAAAAAGCTACAGCGGCCCTACATATCTCAAACTGCATTCCTGTATACGGATATCCATACTTAGTATTGATAGCTATCCTCCATTCCCCATATAAATAAAGGGCGAGGCGGGGTGGAGCCCCGCTGACAGTAAGGGGTGGGAAGAATCACATTTAACAATATTAGCAGGCCCCTTAAAACACCATAGCATCAAAATATGTTCATGTTTTTAGCTACCTAAATGCCATGCAGCAGTTAGAGTATTTAAATCAATTAGTTCCAACAGGAGTTAACAGGAGTATTAATTCACGGGTTCTATTTTACAGTTTGATTTCTGGGAGCTAATCACTGTAGATCATGCATCAACAACCCTATCCCAGTTTTAATCACATGTGGAGATACAACTGAGAGTGAGGGTTGTAGATGATTTACCTTATGTACTAGGTTTTTGCGAGAGCCTGTTTTGTGCATCTGGCCAAGTCCACCTGCCCCGAATGAGATCTGGTGGGACAGAGTTACATAGATGGTTTCATTTTGAACCGAAAGCCTGCAAGTTACTAATTCTGAAAGTTAGAGAAGATCCATTTTATTCCCGAATATAGTTTACTAGTGCACCTTGATCAGTGATCTATTTAGAGCTGTAGTTGCCAAGGGGAGAGGGGCACTCATTTCTTGAGTTAATCATGCTGTTTACAAAGACAGGATGGCTAATTTCCAATATTTGCTTATAAATCGGCTGCAGGGTGCAGCTGCTACTGCTGGGTACCCATCTTTATCAATACAGCTTAGTTGTTGGACTTAGTAGTGGAGGCAAAACTGTAGAAGTTTTGCCAACAATTGCACAATCATGGTGGCTGTGCAGAAGCGGTCTCCTGCTTCTTTTAGTGATGTTGTGTGGCAATGCAGGCAGGCTAAGCCCACTCTGTACAGCTCTCATTGCGAATGTTTGCACTGTGTGAAAGCATGTAAACATGCTGCTTCAACCACTTTGTTTGTTCCAAAAACTGTGGCCTGACTGACAATGACTGCAGGAGGGTGGATTATGGTGGGGTCTCATGGTGCTCCCTGGCTTATGGAAGCATTCGAACCAGGATCATCTAAGGGACCACGTGATTTCTGGCATCTTTGGGGCTTGTCATATTGTGTTGATTTTGGCCGCTGGAAACATTGGCGCAACAATGTGCACCCTTTACAGGAGTTAAAAACTCAATGCTTTGTGGTTTTATCTAAACCTCTCCAAAACTGTTGGAATTTATTTGCTGTTTTATATAGTTCGAACCAAACCCAACAGAGAGCATAGCCCCTTCTATAAGAGAATTAGATAGTAATAAAAGAGGCGACAATCTGGGAAAACTACAGCATGTTCAATTTTCTAGTGGTGGGGGAAGCATGCAGAGAGGGGAAGTCTTTACTGTGAAGTTAGGAATGTTCTGCAAAATGGACGGAGGGTGGAAAGTTATGTACAGGTTCGGTACCCACCAAACTTTAGATATGGTAGTGGACGTTATGCAAGAACAGTCCATGAGTGATGTGCCATCTAAGCTGGCTCCAATTTTGAGACTTACGGTGTCTGGGAAGAGCAGTTCTTAGAGTTCTTTCTTGAGAGCGGCACAGGAGGGGTTAACTCTTTAGGGAGGGGAAAGCGGTTTCAAAAGCTTAAAGAACAATTGATGGATGGAATGCTGAACAAGGTCAAACATTCACCCCCAATACGGAGTTCTGGGCCTAAATTCATTGTTTGTTTGGGGTATGGCCAGAAATGGGTCCCGTGCGCTCCATGCCACTGGAGTCAAGCCAGTCTGGCTGATGAGGGGTGATACCCCGAAATTTGGCTTGGCAGTTCGGGCAGGACTGTTCCCATGGGCAGCAGGGTCAAGACTGATTTGCATATTGCTGGGTCCAAACTGGGGTGTCATAGTGATCACAAAAACGATGGATTTAACCCAGTTCTGAGACTGTGATGGAAATGTTTCATCCATCATCTGTTCCTTTTGCATTTGTAACCCTAATTGGGACAGATATGCCTAGACGTGGGTTCCATGCTCACTGTGCCACTGGATTCAAGCTAGCATGGCTAATGAGAGGTGCAATACCCCGAAACAGGTCCCAGTATGCTCGTTTCCGGTTCAGGAGTACCTGGCTTGGCAGTTCAGGCTGCACTGTTCCCATAGGTTGCAGGGTCAAGAATGATATGCATTTGGCTGGGTCCAAACTGAGGTAGTATGGTAAACAAAAACAAAACAAACAACAAAAAAAAGGATTTAACCCAGATCTTTGAATTGGGGTGAATGTTTGATTTGTTCAGCATTCCGTCCATCATCTGTTTTTTTTCGTATTTGTATCAAAAGCTTGGGACGCTTCTTGAGAAAGACTGGCTCAGGGTTCATGAAGGTTTGATAGATGGAATGATCTTGAACCGTTGGAGATGAGGACAGCTTTCTGAATCACCATGTAGGGCCATGTGGACAATACTGGCCAGCTTGAGAATGCATCTCGCCTCAATGAGGAGCAATTTTAAGGTCATTAGAATGAGTGTGATATACTCTAATCTTCTTTGGTCTGATACCAGTCTTGGTGAAAAAAATCTGCTTTTTGGGGGAGGTGGTGGCTCATGTCTTAACTGAGATTTTGTCTGACAGACACCCTTGAGCTGAGGTGGGGCTTTGAGAAGGGGTACTTTCGGGACAGGGTACTGAAAGTTACTCCAGTTCCCATCACTTTCTACTCTTCTCATGTTTAGGGTCAGCAATACAACTAATTTTCTATTTTTTAAGAGTATCTTTACTAGAACTGGTTTTGCTAGGTTCTTTTAATCTTTTGTTTCTCCGTGTATCTACCTTTCCAGATTTACAGAACATTTGCAACATTACATTTATCTGTTTAACCAATTCATCTTTTTTAATGAGCCACTTTGTATTAAAGCGTTATATAAAAAATGTATTTTAAAAAAACACAGCAAATGGAAATGCCTGCCAATTGGCTACTGGCATATGCACTCTTCATCTCACTTAATACATGCATATAAACATGTTCTCTAACTGTGTACATCATGTCCTTACGATCGAGCCTAAAAATGTAGTCAAATTGCAATAACTATTGCTACATTCTAAGCAATGACTAGCTGATTCAACTAGAGTATTGCAACTGGTGTATTAATCCCAATTTGAATGACAACACCAAAATACCAGCTGTTTATGTACCTTGATAAATGCACTACAAAATATGAACAAGTTGCATGTGTTAACGTTAGTCCTAGGACAATTAAAATATAGAAGCAAGGATACATCAAATGGAAAAGTTGGAGAAAAAAAAATTAGTGACTATATGTATTCCTCGGATTGATCAGTTTCTCAATCAAACTGTGTAGACATATCAAGAAAGCAGATGATAACTGTAAAGCGCATAAAAGGTGAGCATCATGTGTATGTTGGTTACCTCATATTCTTTGTGGAGAAGTTCAAGTCTTGTTTTGCGAAGATGTTTTCTTACTGTATGGGTAAATATGCATTCATTTTCCCCTGTACCACCTACAAAAACAACCAGTTGCATCGATTAAAATAATGCCTTTTAAATGGATCGCTTAGACGACTAGTAAAATGCCAAGCATGATATAGAGGCCACAGTAGTTGCATACTTACTTCATGTAACATAGAGACATCCATTTCGTTCGTAAGTAGAACACCTTTCTGAGCAACAAAATTTAGAAAATGAACCACGAAGCACATCAAGTTTGTCTATTGTCACCCATAGGGCCACTCCCCTCGCCACTTTCACTCTAGTCTCAAGACACTAATGTGGCAAGGAGAATATCATTGTTGGCCTGCACTCTTCACAAGACACTTCAATCTACTAAGCTCTGCTACTCTTCTTCTTTAAAAGTCATCCTTCAGAAAAGAACAGTATGTACAAGGTAAGAAACTATTTCACTGACAGCAGTACAAACTCCTACTTTGAAGTCTTCAAAGTAGAAATGAAAAGTCTGCGATTCAGCCATTCCTGCCACTTGTAACCAGTCTCTAGAGTAAGTAAGCTTATTTCTTTTTAACTCCTCTACACTAAACACTTGATATATGTCTGGTTATTGTAGATGTATCAAATTACTGTTTAATTTTTTAATATGTATTTTAACAGTGTTCCTGTGTATATTTTTGTATCTCAAGGAATTTGCACCTCTGTAAAGTGGTAAGTGTTGCACGGATTCTGATCTGAGCTATATAAAAGCAAAAACAAATACAACACAATTATAAAAATCTCCACATTCTGAAAAGCTTCACTGAGTTTGAAGTACCAGATACTCTAAAGAGAGCTGCTCACAGGTCCTTTTGAGAAGAATTAATCACAAAGACACAAATAAGGATTAGGGGTGGTCAGAATTTGCATAGTCTCGCTACGCAAAGCTCCCCAAAACGGTAAAAATCTCCGCTAGCACGCAAAAGTCCTGCGAACACTCAGAATTTCTTGTTCCGCCCGTTCGCAATGCTTTTTTCCTGATCGTGAACGCTGTTTGCGTGCTCGGAAGATATATCTTGCGAACACGTACTTTGAAAGCGCGAAGAAGCAAGGAATTCCGTGAAGCCGGGGATCGCTGCAATTCCGCCATCCACACGGATCGCGAAATTACCTGAATTCCGCAAGCGGATCGGAATTTGACACCCAGACCTAATAAGGACCCTAATGCCCTCCTCCTTGAAGGCAGGAATTGATCTGGTCATGGCTGCCAGCTATTGTTCAACATTCCTTTTCTTGGAATGATTATGGAGCGAACGGTAGTCTTGCAGCGGGGGAGGCATTTAGATGATGTTTTCTTCAATGTCACTCAGTCCACTCTTAGGGCGGATCATACAATGGAGTCTGCACTGCAGATGAAATTCTAAGAGACGCGAATTGGGAATTTATTGGCCGGAGTCATGTTGGATGCACCGGCCACCTTAAAACTCATTCAACTATAATGTATTGGTGCAGTCTGAGGGCTCTCTAGAAAATGGCGGAAAGGTATTAAACATGCATCTCCTCATCATGAAAGGTCAGTGAAATTACAAAAGAAGCTATTTCCCAAGTTTGAGTTTCTAATGTCATACGCAGGAACACTTAATTAATCTGCATCTGAAGGTGCTGGAAGACAGCATCAGAAGACTAGGACCAATAAAACATCAGGGGATGGCCGACGCATCAATATCTAGGTCTTAGTCAGTGTCTACCTCTAGTACCCAATGAATCTGCTTAAACAAAAAGGCCAGTGGACTGAAAGAAGACTGATATAAACTGAATTCAACTAAATTTAGGTTGATTACAAGTAGCTTGGAGTCCCAAATGAGATAGGGTGACTACATGCTCTCATTGATTAATGGGGTTCAGACACTTCAAATCTTTTCTATTGGGAAAGTATAGATGCATGGAAAGATAAACCTCATTTCACAGACCGAGCTAAGAGAACTTTGGTGTCTGCACACATCTGTTGGGCCTTGCCAAGGAATAACTGGCTCACACCAATCAATGGGTATACACCACAGACATATCTCTTGTGAACAAATTCCTGCGTTTGTATTTACTTTCCAACTGGTGACAGCCTACAGCAAGAGTCAAATCCAGGTTACCTGGAAGGGCTTTCTAACCTAGCAGATATCTGGCCCTTGTTGTGTGCAAGCCACAGTAGATTCAAATGAAGCAAAATACTACTTGAAAGGCAATGTCCCTTGCATGACTGGTTCTTCATCTTAATTTGCTCAACGTTTCCAAGGCACCAATTACTGCATGGTTTCATGCTCATACCTGCACTAGGGAAGCAAGTATGTATGGCACTCGTATCTATACAAACTGTTGGGATCACTTCCAAGAACATTTTTATGAGGACCGTGAAAAGGTGCTCCTATTCATGGCCCTGATGCATTTCTTTACTTATTGGTTCGGCTCTGGGGAGTACCTATATAATGAAAACCATATTTCCTTTTAAGTTTGTGCGTCTGTGAACATTTTGTTGCCAGAAGTATAAACAAGAGCCCTGCATGGTAAAACGCACAAGTTCTTTTACCCTTCAGCAGAGAAACTTGCAGAACTCTGAAAGGAAGCTACCTGTTTCCCAAAGCTGTGGCAGTATGGATTCTGCAGTTTCAAAGTGGTATCAGATAGAGCCATCCTTTGCAAGTTGACTAAGACCTGTACCCTTGAAAGACAACCCGGTTTTCGATGGTGTTACGGTACGCCTCCTGCTGGAATAAGAATTGTTTAAAACTTGATTCTACGTTAGTGCACCAAGCCAAGACTTCCTCTTTTATAAATTTTATATAGTTTTTGGACCTTTATCTCATCAAAACATTTCTTGCCTTATCTACTGTGGCTCAAGGAGTGTTGCGCGCAGGGCCAGACTGGGAACCAAAAGCAGACGGGGCAAAAATATTAAAACCAGCCCTGCCTCCTTCCTCGTCTCTCACCTCTGTCTCCTCTCACTCCTGAAGCTCCTTGTGCCGCCTGTAATTTCCAGGAGAAACAGGAGAAAGAAGCCAGCAATGGCCTCCGGTCTTAAAAACCGGCCTGAAAAGGGTCCAGAATACCAGGGAAGTGCCAGGTGGAAAAAAAGACAGGCAGTCTAGCTTGTGAGTAGTTTAATGATGGGCTCCCCAGAGCTGGTATGGCACAAGTACCAGTGTGCAATTTTGCAGAGACATTCTAAGGGCACAGACTTGGGAAAACAGTTGTCCTTGATGTTTTCAAGATCCGAATGAGTTTACAGCACAGAACGTCTCAGAGCTCTGGGTAAAACTACAAAGGAACCCATTGTGAGTGAATTAAAACTCTGAATTACTCAACTCCAATTTCAAATAAAAAGCGATGTGAAGGTTTTAGACGTGCAATGCATATTTGCAGGACACAGTAAAGGACATACAGCATGCTCTTGGGACTGACTTCTCCTCAATGGACCTTGTGGTTCTTCTCACAGCTGCCACATTCATAGCTTCGCTCACACTTGCCCCAAAATGATGCAAAGATCTTCAAGATCTGTCCAATCCTCCAAGTAGCCATACCTACCCCCAAAAGCTGCTTGTTGTGCCTATGTGATTACAAACTACTAGTTTCTGGAAACTGCCCTTAGGAGGGCCCGCAGAATAAAGTGTGTAACAGTCTTACTAGCTGATGTAGCTCACCTACATAAAGAAAGTATCTATTCAAGGCAACTCAATGGCCATCAGGAGGCCACCGGAGACCAACAGACGACGAGTAACAACTCCAAATGTTACCACTTTTAAGCACAATGCTTACACTTTGACGCAACTGTCCGAATAACAATTTGTTTTGGCTTTGTTGCATAATTAGAGTTTTGTAGCACTACAAAGCAACTGTGAGGGAGCAGGGTATAAGAATATAAAATATCGGAAGAAAGGATTGACTGTGTCTTAATTATAAAGCAGGTGCTACTTAGTTCATGAGCACATGACATGCATAAGGTGGGGGAAAAAGTTACCTCCCATATTTAGGGACTCCAAGAGGCTCTTATTTCCCTAGACAAATAAAAACAAGCATTTGCAATGCAATAGGTCTTTCATTTACACAAGTTTAAGCTATTGCCATTGTAAATGCCTCTTATTTAGGTTTTAAAAACTAAAACTAAAATAAAAGGCATTGTTATTTGCAATGTCAATAGCTCAAACTTGGTTAAATGCGAGACCTATTGCATTGCACATTCTTGTTAGTTTAAGGAGTAGAAACAATCCCTTGCGGCCCGACAAATTGATTAAATAAACAAGCGGGCCGCTAAAGAGAAAGCGGACCACACTGCAAATAAAATAAAAAAATAGTGCTTACCGACTTATGAAAGAGACCATGTAACACCACATGTAAAAGATCCAGTCCTCATGAAAGGTAACAAATGGCCTAGCAAGCCTCATTATCAATCGGAAGCCATCATTTACCAAGGACAATGACACCAACCAATCAAAAATATGGGCAGAGAGAAGGCGAGGCTTCCACAGCATACTCGACTACTGCATGCCTCGCAGAGCAAGCAACGAATGCGAGCTGCCGCTAGGCTTGACCTAAAAACAACCTTTAATATATGAATTCCATGGCAACGTCATCTACATACAAAACTATTCAAAGCATGGTGATCTTAGCAATCATTAGAGCGTTGGAGCCGCTTTTCTGCATGGCCTGAAAAAGGACTAGGTTTGCACTAGAACCAGGTCAAGTTACTTAATAAAGTTGCCTCTGATATCCCCCGAGTTTTGTCTTCTTTACAAGTCAAACTAATATTTTAGCTGCAGGTTTTTCAGGCTTTCAAAATTATTGCATTAAGTCGAGAGTGGGAGCTCTGTGGAAAAATTCATTCAATGCAATGATCTGTGGTTGACCCCGTGCTCACAGGTTCAGACCTTGGGGGTCTACTCAACCTTTCATGCTTCTGAGATAGATAAAATGAGCATTAACAAGCTGGTTACAAAAAAATATCTGTTATCAACCCCAGACCCCTCAGGGAGAATACACAACTCTCATCACATAATGCAGCATGGGTGGAGAGAATAGTTAGCTATATAGGGATGAATGGTAGGGGGACTAACGCTGCCTCCAACTCTTTCTGACAAGACAGAAATACAATCCCGAGAGAGCCCAAACAACTTTTTTAGAGAAGATCCTTACATGCAACTGACTGCACCCAGTATTACTAATCTTTTAGTGATGTGCAATTGAATCAGAACTAGCCCTACAAACCTCTCAGAGAAAATGCTCCCACATGATTGACCCCTACCCCTCCTACATACAGAACACAAGACACCTTTTAGAGTTGATCCAGGCATGTGATAGACTATTCTTAAGTCCTGTCAGCATGCCACTGGTAATGCTGACATTTGATGGATCCTGCTTTACGTTTTCCTTTACAAGTGCGGGTTCCATATCTCCGCGTGTGACTTGGCATTTTGTTTACAGAACCAGAAATGGCTGAGGTTGACATGGGGCTATTAAACACATGCTGACTGACTGTTCCCATTCCCTACAAACCATTCAGAGGGAGATTAGGGAGAGACACTTAATGCATGCTATAAAATACAAATGGTGTTAATGGAACAACACACTAATGGTAACTTTGTCAAGCGCGTCATTCATGAGGCGCGCCCTTAGGACCCGGCTCCCCGGGCCCCGCCTCCGGTCTCATGGGATTGGGCGGCTGGCTCGCCCAATGGGCGACCGGCCGCCCGTTTCACTTCCTGGTTAGGGGAGGCTAGGCGCTTCCGGAGGGGTGAGAGGGCGGAGGCCTTTGGCCTATTTAGGGGCTAATCCCTGTGGCCTCGGTCTCTGTTCCTGTTGCCCCTCTGATCACCTGGACCTTCGCGCCGACGATCCTGTCCCCCGAGGACTGGTTACTGCCTCTTTTCAGCTTTCGACACCGCGGATCCGGTTGGATTGTCGAGGGAGCGCGCGTGTGTCGGGGGTTTGCTGAGCGCGTCGGCGTGACCGCTTCAAGGTTGCGGTGCGACGAGGAGTCGGCAGGGACGAGTTCGGTGACTGCGGTGCTTCACCCACGAGGCAGAGTTACAGTCTCGGCCAAGGAAGTGAATAATAAACCGACCGGTTAGGCTAGTGATTGGGGCCTGATTGCGAATAACGCCAAAGTCGCCAGTGTGCCCAATAGACGAAGAGGGAGGATGGCACCAAAGAAGGGAGGGCACAAGAGGAAGGAGAAGGACCCCGAATTAGCCACTATTATGAAGCTGTTGTTAGCAAAGCTTAGTAAAGACGGGGATGAGAGCAGTGCAGACAGCGATTCCTCTCAAGACGAGCAGCCTACCATAATTGAGCAGCCTACCATAATTGAGCGCCCTCGCAGGGAGGGGATGCCACCTAGGGCTGCTTTCCCACCTTTAGTTAAAAAACCCAAACAGCGGAAGGGCAAAGGAGGCCAAAGCGTAAAAAGAGCAAGACTAGCAAGGACACAGGAGATTCAGACGTGAGACCAGTAGGTCCCGTCCCACATCCACTTGAGGTCGAGGTGATAGTGCCCCCCCCCCCACCCATTCCAGTTGTACCTAGGACAGGGGGGCAGGGCACAGCCCCCATCTCAGGGGCAGCAAGCCCAAGTGGGGCGCCCGCAGTGGCAGATCCGGTAGGCTCAGTACTGACTGAGATCAGAGAGGCCCTGAAGGTTTTAGCGCCGGGGAGTGGGGGTACCTCATTACCAGACTCACCGGCCCCTCTCCTACCGCAACCGGTAGTGACTGCAGGAGGGGCGCAGGACCCGACGAGTGGCCTGCTAGCATCGGTGGTCTCCCTGGTGGGACAATTACCTTCGCCTGGGGCAGACAGTAATAAGCCTTGCACTTCAGCAGCGACCCCTTGGGTTCCCGCGCAGGCAGCAGAGCAGGGCGTGCTACAGGAAATTCAGAAGCAGTTGGCGCGCTTGGTGGACACGCGCAAGGCGAACCCCAGCGGGGCGGCAGGAGCAGCATTAGCCACTGTACCCATAGGAGGTAAGACGGGAGAGGCTGTGTCAAAGGGCGTAGAAGGGGGTTTAGTAACGGGGGGAACACAGGGTAATGTGTTGTCCCAGCCAGGTATGTTAGCAACCCACGTAGCCATGGACATGCGGGAAAAGATTTGGAAAGGAGAATATGTTGATATATTTGCACTCATCAGATCCAAGCGCAGGGACGTCGAATACAAGGAAAGGGAGGGCAAGGAAAACTCCTTCAGGGATAGGAGGCCGAGAGTTGAGGAGAATTTGACTAATTGGCTCTTTGGCTTTCACGTGTTCTCAACAGTGGTGTTGTAAAAAAGGCCTGAGTTGGCAATTTCATTAATCTTTTATACAAACAAGATTATGAAGGCACATGCAATGCATGGGGGGGCAGTCTGGCTTGATTATGACAGGGATTTCAGGTGGGCAAAGGAAGAGAATCCAAACATTGTTTGGGATCAGTTGGAAGTGAATGCCTGGTTGGAGAGCCTGAATAGCAGGGAACATTCCACTAAACAGCCCTTTCGGACCTCCCAGGGGGGGCCCGGGCAAAAAGAGAGGGGCCTGTTGGGCATTTAACAAAAAAGTGTGCACCTGGCCTGCATGGCAGTGTAAGTTTGAGGATGTGTTTTCTTACTGTGGACACGCCTCGCACCCAGAGTTTAAGTGTAATAAGAAGGTAAAAGAGCGTGGGGGGGCTTGGCACAGGGACACCAAGCCCCCGCAGTCCTAAACTGCCTACTCCGGTGGACATAGGGAAATTGACTTATTGGCTTAACATGTATACTGACAGGGCAGCAGCCAAGGGTTTGTTTGAAGGTTTTTCTCTAGGTTTTCGGATTCCAGCTTTAGCTGTCCCCCCCCCCCCATCAGCCAGTGCATCAATCTCTTGTCAGCTAAGATGTATCCTGTGGTAGTGGCTAAGAAATTTGAGAAAGAATGTTTGCTGGGCCGGGTGGCAGGCCCTTTCTCAGCCCCCCCATGGGAAGATTATGTACGTTCATCTCTGGGGGTGGTACCCAAAATGGAGCCTGGGCAGTTCAGGATGATTCATAACCTCTCTGCTCCTAAGGGGTCCTCAGTGAATGATGCCATCGACTCAGCCCTATGTTCTGTGACTTACTCTTCTTTTGACACAGCAGTGCACAAAGTGAGGGACTTAGGAAGGGGCGCCATGTTAGCAAAAAAGGATATCGAGTCGGCCTTTCGCCTCTTGCCTGTGCACCCTGAGGATCATCACTTACTAGGCTTCCAGGTGCACCACCAATTTTACTACGACAAATGTATGCCAATGGGGTGCGCAGTCTCTTGCAAGTACTTTGAGACATTTAGTTCTCTGCTGCAGTGGTTTTTTTCGCACAGAACAGGGTGTTTAGACGTGGTTCATTACTTAGATGACTTCATAGTGATGGGACCGGCGGCTTCTGGGGCGTGTGCCCGGGCGCTCGGTGATCTGGTGGCAATGTTTCAAGAATTTGGTGTCCCCTTGGCTCCCAACAAGACGGTTGGCCCGGACACATGTATGTCTTTCCTGGGGATTGAAATTGATACAGTGGCGGGGGAGTGCAGGCTGCCCCTAGACAAAGTGATGGCTTTCTCCCAAGCGATTGAGGACACTTTGGCAGGTCCAAAGGTGACTTTGCACCAGTTGCAGGTGTTGGTGGGTCAATTGAATTTTGCCCTTAGAATCATTCCCATGGGGCGCCCTTTCTCTAGGTCTATAGCCAGGGCAATGGTAGGACTTACCCAGAAGCATCACCGGGTCCGCCTGAGAGCTAAGGTGAAAGAGGATCTCAAGGTATGGCTCAGCTTTCTTAAAGACTTCAATGGGAGGGTGGTGTAGCCGGCGCCCCGTGTTTCCAGTGCTAAGTTAGGCTTATTTACCGACGCAGCCGGCAACATTGGTTTTGGCGCCATCCTGGGCCCGTCCTGGTGTGGGGTGGAGTGGCATGCAGAATGGCACAAGTCAGGTCTGACCAAGAACATAGCTTTCCTGGAACTCTTTCCCATACTGGTGGCAGTCACGGTCTGGGCCGACCGCTTCAAGGACAGGGCAGTGATATTTTGGTCAGATAACATGGCGGTGGTCGAGGCCAGTAACAGACAGGGGGCTACTTGCAGGCATGTGTTGAGGTTGTTGAAAATGTTGGTGCTGGCATGCCTAAGACTCAATTTGACTTTCAAGGCGGCGCATATACCAGGTGTTGATAACCACGCTGCTGATGCTTTGTCTCGTTCCAAGTTACAGGACTTCCAGAGATTCCATCCACGGGCAGAGGAGCGAATGACAGTGTTCCGTACATCACTGTGGACAATTGGAACCCCGGGGCTGGTAGGTGCCGCTCTAAGTGATCGCACCAAGCGTGCATATCAGCAGCAATTTAACTGTTACAGGTCCTTCGCGGTGGAAGCCGGCATAACTGATATATTTTCTGCAAATGCAATGTATGATTTTTTACAGGCATTAAGGGACCAGGGCAGGGCTGTTTCTTATGCCAGGGCTCATCTAGCTGCAATAGGCTTCTTCGCAAAGCTGGCGGGGGTGAGGGACCCTGGTTATACTTTTTTAGTCAAGAAAGCGCTAGCGGGGTGGGCTAGACTGGAGGGACCTAGACGGGATCATCGCAGGCCACTGGACATCCATACCCTCATCAATATTGTCGAGCCCTTACCCACAGTCTGTACATCATTTTTTGAGAGTGCCCTACTGGGGGCAGCCATTACCCTGACTTTCTATGGGGCTATCCGCCTGGGAGAAGTAGTGGGGGTCTCCAGATCTGACCACGAGGGGGGACCGCAATTCAGGGACGCTACCATCTCCCCTGGAGCCCTAGAGGTAATCCTAAGAAGATCCAAGACAGACCAGGGAGGGGTGGGTGCCACCATTCGGCTGCATTCAGCGCCCGGCGTGGCGGTCTGCCCGGTAGCCCGGCTGCGGGCGTACCTAGCCCTACGCCCTACCTTGGGGGGGGGGGGGGGGGGGGGGGGGAGGCATTGTTCATTCACGAGAATGGGGACTGCCTTTCCCAATTTCAATTCAAATCGTTTTTTGGGTTAGCGCTGGCGAAGCTTGGGTTAGGGGCGTTAGGCTACACCTCTCATTCCTTTAGAATAGGTGCGGCCACCCTGGCGGCTGGGGCTGGCCTCCAGGTTAACACAGTGAAGGGAGTGGGGCGCTGGTCTTCCAATTGCTACAAGCGTTATGTGAGACCGGAATTGCTATGACAGATTGATGGTGGCTCGTGGTGGATTGTGCTTGACTGTTCCGTTTCTCTCCTCTCAATTAGTATGCCCGCGAAGGTGGTGTGGGTACTGGGGCACTCGTTCGTGCATCGCGCGACTGGGCGTTTGCAGCAACGGCGAGTGGTGAAGCCGGCGGGCTTGGGCGAGACGAACTTCCTGTGGCGAGGCGTCAGGGGGATGAGAATCCGACACTTGAGGCGGCTCGTGGAGGAGATAAAGGAACAGGAAGGGCACAAGTCTCCTGATTGGATTATCCTGCATTTGGGAGGCAACAACATGGTTGACCGGGGACGCTTGGCCGTGAAAGAGACATTGCTGACGGAATTTGCCTGGCTAGGGCGTGTTTTTCCTTCTGCCAGGATTGCCTGGTCGGGTATGCTACCGCGCAGGTCATGCGGCCCTGGAGTTCGGGCCAGATCTTTGAATGTTTCAGTGAGGCGTCTCAATGGCGAATTGGCAAGGTTGTGCTCAGTGAAGGGCCGCCTATGTCATATCCAGCACCGGATGATCTCAGGGGATGATATGTACCACCAGGATGGGGTGCATCTGTCGGACTTGGGCACAGACACTTTTATCAAGGAACTTTGGTCTTTTATTCTGAACGCAGGTGGGGAGGGTGGCAGACCTGTGGGCCTTGGCCACCCTTGTGGCGGTAATGAGACCTGCGATCAGTGAACAGTGACTAACACAATGGACAGGAGTTCACCTTGCGCACTTCATAGGCCAGCACTGAGGGGGGAGACGGTGAGCTCTCCGCTGGGAAGAACCGACCACCGGCTGGGGAGGCTAGGGCGACAGATTTCGAGCCTCCTGGGTCCCTGGGCAGCCTGGTGGTCGAGGGGTGGGCCCTGGTAATGGCGGACAAGGATCAGAGGTTGGGACCCACCACTCTAAGGGGCAGGTGCACTGCACCTGGCGTAGGATGCTCAGTTACGAGATGCGAGCCAGAGGGCCCCTTGGTGCTGGGGGGCATGAGGAACAGATCAATCAAAATTTTATTATTCAAAGTGTGAATTTTAATTATCACTTATGCATGTTATTGCTTGTCATGTTTATGGTTTGTTTGCGATTAAACATGGCCGTTTTATACCCACGCAAAATCTCTTTGGTGATTCCTATGTGGGTTTCTTGTTAGTCAGGGGGAGGCGGGACACTGCTGGGGGGTCCGGGTCCTATGCCAAGCGCGTCATTCATGAGGGGCGCCCTTAGGACCCGGCTCCCCGGGCCCCGCCTCCGGTCTCACGAGATTGGGCAGCCGGCTCGTCCAATGGGCGACCGGCCGCCCGTTTCACTTCCGGGTTAGGGGATGCTAGGCACTTCGAGGGGTGAGAGGGCGGAGACCTTTGGCCTATTTAGGGGCTAATCCCTGTGGCCTCGGTCTCTGTTCCTGTTGCCCCTCTGATCACCTGAACCTTCGCGCCAACGCTCCTGACCCCCGAGGACTGGTTACTGCCTCTTTTCAGCTCCCACCCACCCGTCCCTTAGATTAGTGGCTTGAAGGGGGCGTTTTGCGGTAATGAGACCTGCGATCAGTGAACAGTGACTAACACAATGGATAGGAGTTCGCCTTGCGCACTCCATAGGCCAGCACTGAGGGGGGAGACGGTAAGCTCTCCGCTGGGAAGAACTGACCACCGGCTGGGGAGGCTAGGGCGACAGATTTCAAGCCTCCTGGGTCCCTGGGCAGCCTGGTGGTCGAGGGGTGGGCCCTGGTAATGGCGGACAAGGATCAGAGGTTGGGGCCCACCACTCTAAGGGGCAGGTGCACGGCAGCTGGCGTAGGATGCTCAGTTGCGAGATGCGAGCCAGAGGGCCCCTTGGTGCTGGGGGGCATGAGGAACAGATCAATTAAAATGTTATTATTCAAAGTGTGAATTTTAATGATCACTTATGCAAGTTATTGCCTGTCATGTTTATGGTTTGTTTATGATTAAACATGGCCGTTTTATACCCACGTAAAATCTCTTTGGTGATTCCTATGTGGGTTTCTTGTTAGTCAGGGGGAGGCGGGGACACTGCTGGGGGGTCCGGGTCCTATGATTTCAGTATCTCCATGCTTAAAATCGGTAAAGTGGTTAAAATCATTTTCAGTGTATTAAAAACAACCTATCAATTGCACACTACAAGTGAGTATAGTGGTCACTGCTCCATTGTACAGTGCCAGAAAATATACAAACCTCAAAACTTAAAACAGCACTGAAAAAGGTTGCTCATTACACCAGACGGAGCAGGCTGGGCTGAATTAAACTATAGACACATAGGGAATAGAACTTTTTCTATGGGGGTAAGTACATATTAAAGATTGACACACGTGCATCACGACTGACAGAAAATGTCAATCATCCAAAATTACATTTCCTACAATGGGCCCAATTCCGATGTCCGTCGGACGGCCTCCGAATAGGACTCTGCTTTTCTGGATCCGATTTGTAGCCCTTGATTCTGACCGAATCATACACAGTTCCGTACGACTGAGTTCGGTGCCTAGAAATCATTTGCGCTGACCGCATCGATTCCGGGAGGCATTCGTACAGGCCGAGCCTTCCGGAGCCAATTCAAACAGCTCTATGGACTCGCTTTCCAAGTGAGCAAGTACAATGGCCAATTCGGATAGCCGTTACGATTCGGTTACTGGAATCGGTCTTTGGGGGCCCCCCTTCAACCGGGGCTCTCCGAATCAGGCCAGTGAGGGTACCCATGGGACCCCCCCTTTCCAACCATGCAGTGTGGCAGGCACAAAAAGAGTGCCCGCCACAGGGTGTACGTTTTTCCTCAACCATCACTTTCTTCAATGGTGCCGGTGTTCGCGTTCGGAACACAGGCTCCTACTGAAGTCAATGGGAGCCCGACCGAATCGTACCCGGGTGCATACGTATGTATTGCACTCGTTCCAACTTCACCGCTCCAAGTCGTACCAAATGAATTTCCGGATCAGATTTGGTCGGATGCTTTCGGAAGGAGATCGGAATCGAGCCCTAGATCTAGTCGCAAGAGATACAACAAAGTTCACAATGGCATATTCCAATTCTCAGTTCACAGGAGTAGGATTTGATTTAAGTCAATATTTCAACCAGAGGTAAGAAAAACCAAAACTACAGAGAAAGTTCTATTGAAAGACTTCCGGTCTACAAATGACACCAATTGATAGAATTTAATTTAAGCAGACATGGTCTTCAGACTATTGTTTTCACAAGCAGTATTAATGGTGCTTAAAGATTTAACATAAAATAAATATTAGGTTAATGCCTTACCTATAATCTCTTTACAGGGATTCTCAGTTGTTATAGGAACCCTGCAAGCAGGACACTGATTATTGTTCCTCAGCCAAACTTCAATACAGACGGAACAGAAGACATGATAGTTGACACAGATGACAGGCTGGCGTACCTTTTAAGAAAAAGGACAAGGTGAACATGGGCACTGAAATAAAATTACATTTTGCCTAAACTTCTCTTCAGAATCTTTTTCATAAATTTATATTGTAGAATCATTTGAGCATACATGTATGCACATGTATAAATACACATAAATGTATTCACGTCTTAGGTGTGAAAAAAAAGGTGGCCCATAACAAGCTACATAGAGCAACTGTACCAATAAACACAATAGTAGAGTGCAATGGTCAAGTTCACTTTAATTACCAGAGTCAGAGGCGCAACTAGAGCCAAATTTCAGGGGGGAGGGGGGGGGGCAGCGCTAAGAAAAAATTTCGGGGGGCTGAACCTTTAATCAGTAGGCAGAGTGGAGCTGTAGGGGCTCTTAGTAGGGGTGAAACAACTGCAAGGCCTAATTAACATTCAAATGGTCTTTTAAAGATCTGTGAAACGTTCGGGTGCGGCTGTGTGTGTGCCCGGGATTTGTCTCATCCCGGTCTGCCACACACGACCGGGGGGGGGGGGGGGCTGAAGCCCGGTGAGTCCAATGGGTGTTGCGCGCCTGACCAGAGTACAGCACAAACGGCATGAGTAAGATACTTTTACTGCTTCACATATTGCATGCAATAATTACTTTACACCTAGACAAAACTTTCCTAGCGGTCAGATTTGACCTTGCTGAACCATTTGTTCAAACAGATTCACATTTAAAAAAAACATCATGGCATGAATTATATAGGTACATGCGCAGAGTATAATAATATGCTATTTAATACCGTGGTTGATAGAGGAGAGGGGCATTCGGACTCATTTAAGGAGTCACTTCTCGGAATTCATTGAATCTCTCCGCAAACGATAGCACATAATAGTCTGCACATATGTGATTCAATTAACTATTCCCAATGTGGAAAAGGTTTTGGGATAATGAAAATAAAAAAATAAATGTGTACGGAGAATTTACAGTTGATGTGTATTAATTGCATTAGAAGACGTACTCAAACCAGATATTAAGGTTATGAAATAATCCTCAAAAAAATAAATGTAAACACATTTATCAAGCCATTACATGGTAATGGTTGGATTGAAAATAATTGGGAATCATTTTTTATTCAAATTGCATTATTTTAATCCTATCAATATCAAATTTGCACATTATCATTGAAAATCAACATAGCCCAGTGAGAGGATACTCGTCACATGCTGTATGGCAAGTATCTTTATTCCGTGACTTTCAGTTTTAGCCAATGAAACCTATGTGTTGTTTCTCTAGGATGTGCAGTTCGGAATGATCTGTAAATATAGCAAATGTATTTTATGATTACAAAGTTAGATTAGTTCAAAAAAAGCAGTCGCACCATGCATCATTCCTTCTCTCATTGGAATCCGTTGTAAGGAGACCCAGAAATGTCTTAGTTTATAAGACTGGGGGAAGAAGAGGAGTAGCCAACAGGGTTATATTTCATGTGTAATCTGTTAATGACAAGAATTCTGTCATTCATTTATTAAAGAGTCTCCTATGTGGTTTGAGGTTGCCTGTAAAAGTGCTTAGGACTAATAATACTTGACTGCCAGCTGAAGAAGGTAATGTACAAAATTATTAATGACAAATCTAATAAATCCTGCAAAAACTTTGTTGGAGAACACAATGAAAGAACTATATATTGTCAAGGCTAAAAGGATGTGCATAGGGAATATGCCCCACAGCACAATGAATGTCCTAGAGAAAGCTATCTTTAAGATGTAATAGAGATCAGAAATTCAGGTGCATTAGAGCAGTGATTCTTAACATTTAGATTTCCGTGGAATGATCCGACTTATTCATTACTGAAACCCGGGGACCCCCACTGAATCAGTACTGTAATCCAGGGACCCCCACTGAATCAATACTGGAAGCCGGGAACTCGTCCTAAGCATTTTTGATGATTTGAATCACAAAACTACACACAACAAGTATTCTTCGAACAAATACACAAATAATTAAATATGTTATTTAATTCAAAATATTTAATAAAAATAACAACATTTTAATGAGAAGGTCAAAGGTTTTCTAAATTCAGGTTGACGCCACTCACTGTCTACACTTTGTTCGGTTTGATGGACTTGCACTGCTCCCACGAATCAATCTGGAGTATAGTAACTTAATTTTTAGCCTCCAATTTCAAATTACTTCAAATTTACAGAACACTTGAGATTTTTCAATTTTAAATGTTGCTTCTTCGTTTATAATAAATTAAATTAATCTGTTAATATTTTGTTTTCTGAGCAGTTGAACCCCAGAGTAGGCTTTGCAGACTCTCGGGGATCTCCAAACCACAGGTTTTGCTTGGCTTTGACAAAGCGGCAGCATAAGGTAACGCGGGATTATCCGAGTCGAGACGCCCGAGAGCCAGACCCCCTCATCGGAGGACGCTACCAACTCCATTTCCAGAGACGCACCTTTTTTATCCCTAACCCGGAGCGAAGGACTACAAAGACAGAGCAGTTACGTAACAAGTTTTAACCATGATGTCCTTCTCTCCATGATATCTCCCGGATAATCCCGCGTTACCCTATGCTGCTGCTTTGTCAAGTTTCTAAGAATATAGAAGACCACAGGTTAGCATCATATAACCCCTGTCAAACTCTACACGACCATCAGCGAATGGTTAACCTCTGCACCCCAGACTGTGTCATATCTTTGGCCTTAGCACAATTCTCAAGTGCATCTACAGTCCACCTCCACGTATTGCGGTTGCAATACAAGATTGGTACACTCGGAACATACATCATGGCTTCCTGATTGAGGCTAATAGCCGAAACGCGCGCAGCAACTACAATTTATTTCTAGCCATGTTTTTTGACTAATATTAATTATTTTTGTATTTTTGCATCTTTTTGATCTGTTTATGAATTGTATATCTATACTGTAATGTATTGTGACACATAAAAATTACAAAGTGCACAACATGAGACCAATTGCCGGATCTAAATCAATGAATGTTAGAAAGATAGATCCAAAATAATATTATTAAATAAAGCATCTTTTAACTACATGCCCTAATGTGTATTGTCAATCCATAGTCAGTACTTCCTGTTGTCAGTTTGCGTCCACCTGTAATTCATGTTCCTAAATTCCTGTCTTTTCAAATAACCTCTTGAATTCTTTACCTTCCAGAATTTCAAGCTTTTATCATTTTTACAGACATACGACCACAAAGACAGGGGCCATTCCTTCATCATTAAACCATGAGAAGAAAGCAAGAAATGAGAAATACATGCAGGAAACACTTTGATACGACTCTCTGGTATAGCGGTTCATAACCTGTGATCCGGTACCCTGGGGGTCAGCGAAGCCTACTCTGGGTCCCCAATTGCCTAGAACTTTTTTTTCCTTTAACATTTGTGAATTAAATAAAACAGTTCATTATTTGTGGGTGTATTTGTTTGATGATTGCCCGTTTCTGTATTTTTGTGAATCAGTTTATGGTTCAAATTATCGAAAACGCTCAGGCCGGGGTCCCTGGCTTTCAGACATGACTCAGTGCAGGTCCCCACATTCATGATTTAGTGGCGGCCTCCTGGCTCCAGTAATGGTTAAGTTGGGGTCCCCCCCCCCCCCGAAGTCAAAAGGTAAAGAAATACTGCTCTAGAAAGTAAAATGAGGAGAGGTCTTAAAACAATGCTTACCCAAGTTATCCCTGGGTTGGTATTAGTGATTTCAAGACAAAAGCTCTAAGTTTCTATCAGTGGTGCTTATTTCTATAAAATCCCATTTTCATCTTCTCCACTTCACCACAATGAGGCATTATTTGCCAAATCATCCCAAGTGCCTCAGCTGCCTTATATGACAAATCTTAGACCATAGCTGTCAAGTTTTCAGACTACGTATGTGTGACATTTACAATGTTTCTGTGCACTTATTTATGAATGACGTTCACCGACCAAACGTGCAACACTTAAGAGTGACATTTTCTCACGAGTAAAACCAAGCAATGAAGTACACGGAAAGAGATAAATATCAGAAACTACATCCGGGGGAGGGGAGAGAGACGCATCTCAGTTACAATAGAGGACACAGTAAACGTCTAATGGATATTGGGGGGAGGGAGGGGAAAAAAATTAAAAGCAGAGAGCGGTAGACCGCTTGAGTTGACTGCACTAACCAGTTGGGTCTGAAGAAGGCTGTTAATGCGAGAACGCCGCCCGGCCGCCGGGATGTGGGTTGTACGGCTGTGTGCATGATAACCGGATAGAGCCTAAGGGCCTATGGTCCCGCAACAAAATAATTGCAAATGTGTTGTAATACTTATATTGAACTCTGTAATAAAAATTGTTTTACAAAAAAAAAAAAAAAAAAAAAATCAGAAACTACATCCATTTGTGCAATGAGAAACTCTAAAATGATTTTTAAACCGTTGCAAAGTACCTGAAATTGAAAGTCACTAACCTACTACCGATAATCCAGGAGATACTCAGGCTATGCCCTCTTCCTTTTTCATGCTCCAGCATTGCTCCCCTCTCACCAACCCATCACACATATCAAAGTCAGACATGCCCCGCAGCTCCTCAAAATCCAGTAGTGCAGAGGAAGCAGTCCACTATCTCCTTCAGGAAAGAATGTGGCGGGACATAAATCACAAGTCCAGGTTTTTTTTTTTCCCCAGGTGTACTTTGCATGCTAAGATTTATATCCTGCCTAGACGGAAAAAGAGAAAACTACAAGTCGCAGCATGCAAAGCATTCAGTTTTAAAAACCGACTCCCAGAAAGAGTCACAAATGACAAAGTAATTCGGTGTAAACCCTTTCAGTAATACCCAACCACAGTATGGGGCGGGCGAGGTGCGTTAATCACAACCCATTGTGGGACATCTTTTGTCCTTAGAAGACCCCTCACCCACCTACAGGGATCCCGTCAGAATCAACATAGGCACTAATTGCGCCCGTCATCCCTCCACAAATCGTTGCGAGGGCTCTTTGCAGGTTCGGGGATGCCCATGGAGCTGTGATTCACAGCGCTCCCAGTTTTTTCCAGAATTCAGGAAAAGAAACACACTTTTGATTCAGAATCACATCTTATGATTCTGCAACCACTGCTGACGTGGATAGGGTGCGCCTTAGAGAGCGTAGACCATCCCGTTGGCGCAACATTGGTCCGGACGAAAACCTTACACTTACACATAGGTTGAAACATGTAGACCTTTTTTTAAATAACACTATACGACATATTTAAACACCAACAATCCACCTAATCGGGCAATAGGTGTCCCAAATTTTTAACCTAGTATCCAAGACACTCCAGAATAAACTCTGAGTGGGCAGTATTGGATACTTTTTAAACACAGGATTAACTCTCTTGTACATATAAAAGAAAAAAACAGCTCCATTGTAGTCAGGTGACGCAGCACACCTGAACGGCACTCGGCTGTTCAGGTGGCACCCCGATGATGAAGCATGTCACCAACCAGGTTGGTGAGTGAGGGGTCTTCTAAGGACAAAGGATGTCCCACAATGGGTTGTGATTAACGCACCTCACCCGCCCCATACTGTGGTTGGGTATTACTGAAAGGGTTTACTCCTCATTTTGTTGCTTAGCTTTAAAATAAGGGGACCAGGAGTCCCGACCCTGCCTTCATTGGCAAAATACCCTTTCTCTCTCGTATTGTTTTGTAATAAAGTAATTAGGTACCTTGATGTGATGGATCACCCACAGTACCGTCCGTGGTGCTATCTAACACTCCGAGCCCAGCCAATTTTTGCTACTAATCATCGCATGATGAGTAAGTCCTCCTCCGCACTACTGGCCACTTACTAAACTGATTGGGCAAAAAGTAAATACTGCAGGAGAGCTCAGCTCTCTACACTGCCGATACTCACGATCACAACAATAAGAAAAATCTTAGAACCTCCAGAACTGGCCAAGTGGTCTCATGTCACGCCTGACAGTCAGACAGTCCTCGCTTTTTAGCTAGCAGGAGCTGCACTATGTTTTTAAAACAGTAATCATGGCCAAAGTAGCCCATCAAACAAAGTGGTTTGATTAAAAAGCATGGACTGGTTGTACATGCTAACCATACCATAGGCCCATTTAGCAGCTGCGACTAGAACTCTACAAAGGAATTTCAATTTCTCAAATTTTTGTAGTTATAAAGAGCAGCACATTTTCAGAGAAAAGTATAATTACTTAGCGAGGCACGCCTTTACCGTTATCATCAACTAGGATATATATGTTAAGGGTAAAGTCTGGAAATGCAGATCAGCCTTCAGTCATTCCTTTGTTTGTAAACTCAATAGAATAGCGAGAGACACATTCCCTCTAAATAATGTACCGCGATGCAGAGAAAGTTACCGTTTATCAGTCCCCATCATCAATAAATCTTAATTCGGATAAGAAAGATCCACCAAAGAGCTACACAGAAAATTTGCAAAGATCTTATTAAAAACATTCATAATTAATATCAATAAAAACTAGTCTCATTACATGAACAAATTTAATACACAAAAGACAGAACACCAAATACCAAGCTAGGCTTCAGCTCAATAGACAACGAATATAAAAACATTATCAGAAGCATTGGATAGTTAATTAACCTATATTAGAGCTGTAAAAGGTATATATCTCTGGCTATTTATTTTTAGGTCTTAAAACGTCCAGATATAAAAGCGGTTTCCTACTTTTAATGGCATAAGAAACTGACACTGACTCGATAGCATAGGTTTACATTGGGAAGTTTACTGATAAAATTAAAAGCATCTTTATGATGAATAATTTTTTCTTTTAAAAACAGTGGCTGCAATTATTGGTTTCCTCAGAGCCCTAGAAAAGTTACTAAAGAGTATAAAATGCATAGTGGACTGGTTCGACTGGCCATCAATTCTGCATTTGGGTAACTTTTGGGAACTAAAACTCATCTTTGGGAAAGCAACCAAAAAGTGCAGGGTGCCCATTTGCAATCTTGGTATGTAAAATGTTTGATACTAGGGTGAGGAAGCTCTGGGCCCTTGAATGTATGGAACCGGAGAGGTACATTAATACAGTTGGGTTAAAATACCCTCTATTTTCCCTATCAGCCATCCTTTTCTTAATCAGAACCGTTTTTAATTCTTTCTTACTAAATTGTAACACTCCCTCTGGATCCTCAATCTTCAATTTCCCATCCACCTCCTTTAACAAACGGTTTACATAGGCCAGCCATGGTATTTTTTCTCTATGTTCCAAAGTAAGACAGTCTGTTATCTCTTTGAGGAACTTAGGGCCATATTTACTCTATATATTTTACCAGATTGTGATGGGGCTGGTCTGCAAACCGTCCTCTAAATAGGAACTGCTAATTCCATGTGAACTATATAAGTAAGAGGTTGAGCACGACACTGCTAATAATCTGCATAAGAAAAGATGTTCCTGTGTCGGCAACAATTTACAGTTTATCAAGCCCCACAGGGGGGCTCAGTAATGGACAATGTGAATACATTTACTTCTGTATATGGTCAACGGCTCTGTGATGGGCTTATTCCCAATCCTTGATGGTCAGTCATTCCTCTGATTCTGCTGTCTGCCCTGCCTGCTTGGAAATGGAAAGCACACACAGTACTCCTTACCTGTTGTACTTTTGTTCCAGACTGGCTGAAGTAGGACACACCATACGTCATTGCATTTTATCGAACGCTATGTTGACCCAGCGTGCATCACATGCAAAGATCAGTTAGGGAGCAGCTCAATAATTGGCTGGCTACGTTATGGATGCCGACAGTCAGCCATACAAACGTCAATGGAATTAGCATTACTGATGGACTTCTCAAGGCATCATCAACAACTATTACTGGCAGCAGGCAGCAATGTGCTGCCAAATTATACTAAAAGAGTCAGTCCGTGCATCACTGGAAGGCGCGGAGAGACTGCCGGCAGTCCACTCATAGTCAATCCCGATTGAGTCACAATCTAGGCAGTGAGATGAGGATACAAACATTAGCAAACGTGTTAGTCTGGCCCAAGATGCATGGCATTTGGCAGGGCTATTAGAAGTGTGTTCTCTTACAGAAGTAAAATGTAGTTTTGCTTCCTTAAGTATATATTTATGTGAATTTCCATGTGGATAACTCTATTCATAAGACCTGAAAGTGAGCAGGAAATCGTTGTCTCAGGGTTGGACCGCCCTAGGAGCATCAGCATATATACTTACATGTTTATGGGGGATTCACATACTCCTCTGCAACCACCACATTAGCAACTTACTCCTGACAAGGACAGGGGTAAAAACTGTTCAGCAGTGGAAGGAGGAAAGGTCACACTCAAAACAATGTGGGTATATAGATGAAGGGGCAACTCCACAGGTGCAAATATATTATATGTGGAGGGAAACAAATTTGCAAGGACATTTGCAACTGCTCCTCAGTTTTCACTTTAGGGCAAACACGTGTATTTGCCCATGCGAAAATGTAATTCACAAACTTTTGCTAATAGTACACCTGGAAACATGCGACTTTCACAGTGTTTCAGGTTCTGGTGAGTGGGAGTCCGATTGCCTGATGCGCACAGCATTGTTTTGGGTCAAAGAGAACACGTTTTCCTGTTTATTCTGTCCACTGGACAACTAAGTCAAGTCCCCTGCAGCCCAATCTCTTTAGCTATCAGTTTACAGTACACAGAACAGATCTTTGAAAGAGAATGGTCTGCCATTAAAGGCAAGATTTGAATCCACATTAATAAATTGTTCAAATGTGTGCATGGGTGATTAATACTAAAGCCTTTACCTTTAATGATAGCGCTGCAAGGAAATACTGTGAGCTCAGTTTCCATTACTGACAGCGGTTCCACTATCAAAATCTGTATATATTTTTGCAAAATGTAACAATTTGAGGTTATTTATAATGCTTCCAGAACGCGCTCTGATTAGATGCAAAAAAACACACCAGCAAAATTGGTGATTGTTTACTTCAAAAAAAATGTACACCAAATATGTGTTGCTTGAAATATCTTTTTGCTAAACTGTTATGCATCTTTGTTAGGTTATTTATACTTGTAGAGCGCACGGTTACCCTAGGGTGTCTTGGCGCTAAGTACTGGTTACCTGGGGAGCATAAGGACTATTAGTGAGAAAAGAACCATGTCTTTAGACCCTTGCGAAAGGAGAGGAGATCTGGGGCATTTCTAAGATGGAACGGAAGTTCATTCCATGCTTTAGAGGCACAAGGGATAAAGCTTCTGCCTTCCCAGTTGGTTTTCCTGAAAGTAGGGGTTTGCACTAGTTTAGACCCAGATGACCGTAGAGTTCTACTTGGGACGTGCCACGAAAGTTTAGATCTAAGGAACTCTGGACCGATCCCATTAACCGCTTTAAAGACAATGCAAAGTGCCTATGGTCCCTTCACGTGCAACTCCTGCAAGTTTGACGGCAAGAAGACCAACTCCACATCCACTAACACCAAACAGAGACCTGACACCAACCACCTAAAATGCATCCTGCTCAACACCCGCTCCGTCCACAAACACGCCATTGACCTTTGGAATCTACTAGACACCATCTCACCGGACGTCGCCTTCCTAACTGAAACATGGATGAACGCCTCCTCAGGCCCAGGCATCACCATTGCCATCCCGGAAGGCTACAAGATCATCCGAAAAGACCGCAACAAGCAAACAGGAGGAGGCATCGCTATTGTCCACAAGAATTCCATCCGCATCTCAACCAGCTCAGACGTCAACCTCGCTAGTGCCGAGCACCTTCACTTCCAGATCCACACCGACCCCAAGACCACACTCAGAGGCACCCTCCTCTACAGGCCACCAGGACCCCGTGCACAATTCACTGATGACATCACTGACTTTATCACCCCACACGCCCTCCCCTCCGAGGACTATATTCTACTGGGAGACCTCAAATGTCATCTGGAAAACAGTAACGACAGCAACACCACCGCCCTTCTGGACAATCTCGCCAACCTCGGACTCAAACAACTTGTTAATACCCCCACTCACCTCGCAGGTCACACACTCGACCCTATCTTCACCTCCAGCAAACATATCTCCTTCGGTCACACCACAGCTCTCCATTGGACGGACCACAGCTGCGTTCACTTTAACTACAAGAAGACCACAACCCACAACCATCCCCAACCCACTCTGCGAAGAAATTGGAACAAAATCACCATCGACCAGATCTCCTCATCGCTTCTTCAAAACCCCCCTGCCCACTCATCGAACGCCAACCTAGCAGCCATTAACCTCACACAATGGCTCACCAACAGCGCCGACAACCTAGCACCCCTGAAAAAACGTCAAATCAAACAAAACAAAAACGCCCCCTGGTTCAACGATGATCTTAAGAAATCCAAGAAACTCTGTCGCTCCCTCGAGAAGGCCTGGAAAAAAGACCCAAACACCAGCACCAGAGACGCCTTCAAAAACGCCACCCGCATACACCACCAACTGATCCAAACTGCCAAGAAAGCCGCTTTCAAAGACCGACTTGACAACAACGCCCACAACAGCAAGGAATTATTCAACATCGTCAAAGAATTCACCAACCCCACTGCCAACACCAACGACATCACTCCCTCTCAAGACCTCTGCGACTCCCTAGCTTCGTTCTTCCACAACAAAATCGCAGACATTCACAACAGCTTCGACAACCAACCCGGAGACCAACCCACCCAACTTTCTGCCACTCCTTCACCCCCCTTAAACATCCTTAATGACTGGAACCCAATCTCCACGGATGATACCATCCGCCTGATGAACTCCATCCACTCAGGATCCCCCACAGACCCATGCCCTCACCACATCTTCAACAAAGCAGATTCCATCATCACACCCCACCTCCGAGATGCCATCAACTGCTCCCTCACCTCCGCCACCTTCCCTGATAGCTGGAAACACGCCGAACTCAGCGCCCTTCTGAAAAAACCCACAGCTGACCCCACCGAACTCAAAAACTACCGCCCCATATCACTTCTTCCATTCCCGGCCAAAGTCATCGAGAAAGTCGTCAACAACCAGCTCGCCGCCTTCCTCGAAACCAACAAATCCCTCGACTCCTCACAGTCCGGCTTCCGAGCCAAACACAGCACTGAGACCGCACTCATCGCAGCAACAGATGACATTCGAACTGTACTGGACAATGGTGACACAGTCGCCCTCATCCTCCTCGACCTCTCCGCAGCCTTCGACACAGTCTGTCATAGCACCCTGTTACAACGCCTCAGAAACATCGGAATCCAAGGAAAAGCACTGG
This sequence comes from Lissotriton vulgaris, assembly GCF_964263255.1. Classification (NCBI taxonomy): domain Eukaryota; kingdom Metazoa; phylum Chordata; class Amphibia; order Caudata; family Salamandridae; genus Lissotriton; species Lissotriton vulgaris. Next base: position 974,701,206 of record NC_141696.1, on the reverse strand, counting down.
AGTGGATCACCTCGTTCCTTGCCGGAAGAACTCAGAGAGTCCGCCTCCCGCCATTCAAGTCAGAGGCCACTGAAGTCATTTGCGGCGTGCAACAAGGATCGTCACTCAGCCCCACCCTCTTCAACGTATACATGAGCCCCCTCGCGACCATCGCACGCCAACACAACCTCAACATCATCTCCTACGCTGATGACACTCAACTGATCCTCTCACTCACCAAAGACCCGAACACCGCCAAAATAAACCTACACAAAGGAATGAGAGAAGTAGCCGAGTGGATGAAGCACAGCCGCCTGAAACTGAATTCCGACAAAACAGAAGTCCTTATCTTAGGTTCCTCCCCCTCCGCCTGGGACGACTCGTGGTGGCCAGAATCCCTTGGAAAAGCACCCATCCCAACGGACCACTCACGAAACTTGGGCGTCATACCGGACTCCTCACTCTCGATGACCAGACAAGTCAACGCAGTTTCATCATCTTGCTTCAACATTCTTCGCATACTTAAAAAAACATTTCGCTGGATCCCCACTGAAACTAGAAAGACGGTCACCCACGCACTGGTTACAAGCCGCCTGGACTACGGAAACACCCTATACGCCGGTACCACCGCAAAACTTCAGAAAAAACTCCAACGCATCCAGAATGCATCAGCCAGACTCATTCTAGACATTCCGCGTAAAGATCACATTTCTGGTCACCTGAAAAACCTCCACTGGCTCCCCATCAATAAGAGGATAACATTCCGCCTTCTAACCCACGCACACAAAGCACTTTACGGACTTGGACCCGAATGCCTCAACTCTCGACTTTCCTTCTACACTCCCTCCCGCCAGCTACGCTCCTACCACCAAGCCCTAGCTGCTGTTCCTCGCATCAACAAAACCACCATGGGAGGAAGATCCTTCTCCTACCTGGCAGCTAAAACCTGGAACTCACTTCCCACTCACCTTCGCCTCACTCAGAACCACCTAGCATTCAGAAAGCAACTTAAAACCTGGTTATTCGACAAGTAACTCCCCACCCTTCTCCAAGCGCCTTGAGACCCCCTGGGTATGTAGCGCGCTATATAAATCACTGAATTGAATTGAATTGAAAGCGTGAACTTAGTGGAACTGAAAGCCAGTGCAGTTTCTTAAGTTCACCTTTGACAGAAGCAAACCTGGGTGTGCTGGTCAGCATTCTAGCTGCCGCGTTCTGGACCAATTGCAACCTGTTCATATGTTGTTTTTGAACATGCAAGTAATTAGTAAAACATGTTTGAAGCATGCCAATGTAAAAAAAAAAAAGGCTGGAAAACGAAGATTCAGTGCAAAACTCTTAAAGGCAACATGAAAAGAAAGTAGGGGTCTTAATCTTGAAATAGAACACAAAAATGCACCCTGGTAACATTATTACTGTGGCGCAGATTTAGGACTTTCAGGAATTCACAAGAGTTCACAGAAACATGCATGGAAACTATTCCTAAAAACTTTTCTCAATTTCATTCTCGAAAGAGAAAATCTGGTGAGGGAATGAACATTCACTTTTCTTACATCCCAATTGCCCCCATCCTCGAAAACGTTTTACTCTTCTTGTTGTCAGGAGTAAATTTCCAGTCTTTTCCAGTGTAGGAAGAGACTGAAAAGGAGTTGGTCAATACCCTTAAAATATTAGGTTGCCAGTGTGCCACAAATTTCAATCCTGGGACTACTGCTTCCTTTCTAATTCCAACTCATGCATGTAAATTTGCAGAAATGTGGTAAAATCAGAGAGTAGGTGGAATCAAAATTCTAATTAGAGTTCTAACAGTCAGAAAGGCTAATAGTAGAACACTAAAATAATATGAACACTGCCACAATTTGTCACTTTACAGCATGCACCAAGTGACACAAAGATTGTTTTTTGTTACGGGACAAGTAGATTTCTAAAAATCCTATCCCTAGGACAGATATACATTTTATACAATTAATCACACCTGATGGCATATTTCTGAAACTTTTTGGGAAATTTGCCAATATGCAGCAATGAAAGGTATACATGAGGTTACACTTTATCAATGTTTTTATTTTTTTTAAAGAATTGAGCCCATAATCTACTTTTAATAAAATATATACATGTCAGACAACAAACGTGCTTTCATGTAATGGCTAGAGAAAGATTTTTGAATGCTGTGCTGGCTTTAAAATGCGAGTTTAGCAAAAACGGTTCAAACCTTCATCTTATCTTTTTTTCTGCAATTATTTTGGGAACATTTCATGTTGAAAGTAAACAATTACCAACCTTGCGTACATTTTCCTAAATGGCAAAGGAAGTGTGTTATTTATAAGCCAAGTTTATTACTTCAAGTTTTCAGTGAATGGAATGGGATCAGAGAACTCCGATTATTATCTCAACTTGATTAATATTAGTCAAGTGCTGCTCCTGGCAAATCTGTTGAGTTTTGAGAAGCAACCGATTTATTTATTGAACAGTGCCAGTCCAAGAACAGCAAGTTATTTAAGGAAGTGTTACAAATTAAACTTCCAGCAGAAAGCAAACCTCATCTTGAGGTCTGTACAGCTGAAATGGGTGCGCCTCTTTCAATCTCCATATAAGAGAAAGAACAGAACAATTTGTTTTTTACTGCCAGAAGGGGAAAGCAGTTGTATCTCCACAGGCATTGAATTTATTTGCAAATAATCAAGGAATATTCTAGGAGGATGCGAAGCAAGCACAAACAGAAAATCTGCATGCATTTTTTGTTTAGTATTCGAAGTTAGTAATTAATGCTATGCTTGCAGCTCCTTGTGTTTCTTTAGGGGACCTGCCCCAATAGTAAAGGTTTTGCATTCATGAAATACATAACATTTTGGATAACTTATACATATGGATGCAGGTCTTGCCTTGGCAACAATCTTCCTTCACACAGCACTCTAAACTATCAGTTAATTTGTGTGTACTGCAGGCGGGTAAGAGACTATCTCTCCAATTGACAAAATAAACACTCACTTGAACTTTACAACAAACAACATAACTTTGTATCTCATTGGGCAAGGATCCAGAGCACACTATACGTATTTAAATATTGTTCATATGTTCAAATATTCATTCCTTTGGGATAGATCAACCAAACGTGAGTTTTTCAAAAAGTTTTATTATCAACAGTGTTCACCCCTTGGGAATCACTGTGCTTGTCACTTAAGCCTACACGTGTTTCATCACAGCATGTGGCTGTGACTCTTCAGGGCTATAAGAAATATAATAGAAAACAAAATGATATCATGAACAGACGAGAGGTACGTGTAAAACGAAAGGGAGGACACCAGTGAAGTGGAAACCAACACAGGAGGGGCGGGAGTAGAACAAAAGGGTGACTTAAAGCACCGAAGTTCAATTTGAATCTTATTTATATTTAATAAAACCAAACTTAGTGCGATAGAGTAATGTGTCGTGACATACGGTTCATTTGAGATTAGATAAACCTCTAGTAAATTCCTATCTTTACTCCACAAATAGGTGCGCTGTGAGGTGACTTACTAATATTGACGGTTTCACTTTAAAATCAGATTAACCTAAAGAACAATTGTATTTTGAATGATGTTTATAGTACAAATAACTGCGTCTATACCATATTAGTGGTAAACTGTATGACGATTCCTTAATGCTCAAAGTAGTAAAAGCGAATTATTGAGAAACAAACAAAACACACACATGCCTTAGTTATAATTTCAACACCAATAGTTCATCGTTAATTGCAAATGATCACCAAGGTATTTGATAAACAGCAATCCATACTTTTAAATTGCATGAGGTTTATACTACGGAAACTGTATTACTCGAATATACAACATCACTAATTATTAATTGAAACGGGTTATAATTGATTGAATAACAAATTCTTGTGTTAGTTAAATAACAAATTCCTGTGTTATCACACCTATCATGTTTAAGCGATTATACAGGTGATTCTCGAATAATAATATAACCCATGAAAATAGCAACAAGTGATTGTCAGTTCAAAGCCTTTACACTATTCTCAACATCTCCCTTCGTTAATAAGTTAACGCAGTATCATTTTAGGCATGCGGTGACAGTGAAAAATGAGCCGTGTCACTCTATTAAGGTAATGGCGGTGACTGAAGTCTAACAGGAACACTAAATCCTGGTCACAACTTAATTTTAGAAAGTAAGTTCAATATGCAGCTGCGAAAGAAAAGGGGAAGGGTTGGAGTCATTACCTGATCTTATTGATCGAGGCGCGTGGTCTGTAAACAAGGAAAAAAGAGAAGGGCGGGATTGTTGGTGCATTTATGAGCAACGCTATCTCGCGTACATAATGGTCATGACTCACTGGTTAAACAAACTCACCGGGGAAAAAGCTTCATCACGGGCTGAACACGGGTAAGAATCGCGCCGATCCACGCATAGACGACCTCTCCTTGTGAACAGATTCACATTGGAGGAACCCCGTTTTTAACACCCACACTTTTTTGTTTTTTATTTCCAGCCTGAATACCGCTAAATGAAAACTTTCAGCTGTGAACCTCACAGTCAATCAATTCGCTGACGGCAACCGGACATACCGACTGGTGCCGTAACCTTTCAAATAATAAACCACCCGATAAGGACCGGGTTGGAACCATCACCGGTTCCCCGGTGAGTTTGTTTAACCAGTGAGTCATGACCATTATGTACGCGAGATAGCGTTGCTCAGTCACCGCCATTACCTTAATAGAGTGACACGGCTCATTTTTCACTGTCACCGCATGCCTAAAATGATACTGCGTTAACTTATTAACGAAGGGAGATGTTGAGAATAGTGTAAAGGCTTTGAACTGACAATCACTTGTTGCTATTTTCATGGGTTATATTATTATTCGAGAATCACCTGTATAATCGCTTAAACATGATAGGTGTGATAACACAGGAATTGGTTATTTAACTAACACAAGAATTTGTTATTCAATCAATTATAACCCGTTTCAATTAATAATTAGTGATGTTGTATATTCGAGTAATACAGTTTCCGTAGTATAAACCTCATGCAATTTAAAAGTATGGATTGCTGTTTATCAAATACCTTGGTGATCATTTGCAATTAACGATGAACTATTGGTGTTGAAATTATAACTAAGGCATGTGTGTGTTTTGTTTGTTTCTCAATAATTCGCTTTTACTACTTTGAGCATTAAGGAATCGTCATACAGTTTACCACTAATATGGTATAGACGCAGTTATTTGTACTATAAACATCATTCAAAATACAATTGTTCTTTAGGTTAATCTGATTTTAAAGTGAAACCGTCAATATTAGTAAGTCACCTCACAGCGCACCTATTTGTGGAGTAAAGATAGGAATTTACTAGAGGTTTATCTAATCTCAAATGCGCCGTATGTCACGACACATTACTCTATCGCACTAAGTTTGGTTTTATTAAATATAAATAAGATTCAAATTGAACTTCGGTGCTTTAAGTCACCCTTTTGTTCTACTCCCGCCCCTCCTGTGTTGGTTTCCACTTCACTGGTGTCCTCCCTTTCTTTTTACGCGTACCTCTCGTCTGTTCATGATATCATTTTGTTTTCTATTATATTTCTTATAGCCCTGAAGAGTCACAGCCACATGCTGTGATGAAACACGTGTAGGCTTAAGTGACAAGCACAGTGATTCCCAAGGGGTGAACAATGTTGATAATAAAACTTTTTGAAAATCTCACGTTTGGTTGATCTATCCCAAAGGAATGAATATTTGAACATATGAACAATATTTAAATACGTATAGTGTGCTCTGGATCCTTGCCCAATCAGAATAAGATAGAGGTTTGTGTACCTCTTTTCTTCACAGAGGTTAAGGTTTTCCTCTGTCCAAGAAGCACCTACTTTGATACCACGATAACCAAATACTTTACCGTGATAAGTTGAGCGCCAAAAATTTCTGAACCTATTCTTAGATTATTCAAATAACTTTGTATCTCACCCTCCTTATAGTGAAATAAAAATCCTGAGGCTGTTTTAAAAAAAAACTTTTTGGGACGGAGGCGTTTTTGATAATCGTACATTATTCCTCACATCAGTCTTTAATTCTGGCCCTGGAATAGATGGAGTGACGCTAAGAAACCAGTTAATAATCAAATCACGTCTGTACAACAAGGTTCTGGTGCTGGGTATTTGCAACAGTTCATCAATAACCTAGCCTTATTTCACAGACTATGGTCGGGAGTTGTGATTTATCCTGTGGAGATTTTCTATTAGAGGAAAAATATGCCAAACCACATTTTTTTGTGGGTGTGTGGTTTGCAGATTAAAACTTGTTTAGGGATGTATTGGGGTTGGTGAGATGGTATGGACGTCCACCCTGGTGAGTCAGAAGATTTGTATGTGGGGTGGCTCACAGTGGTGGTTCAGGTTTCTCAGCCACCCACCCGACCCAGACCAGTTGATGTAAATCCATTACAGGGCTGGCTCTTCATACCTGTGGTGAACAGGCTTATCCTTCTAGTGGCTAGCAGTAGCCGTAGTGGGCAGCTCTTTTGTGGTCGATTACTGCCTGGGAGCAATTATCCAGGTAAATGATTAGCATCTAACCATGTCGATCCCTGTAACTTGCATTAGCTCAACAAAATAACCCAATAAAATTTGTGGACGCCCTGGGAGTCGGGTTGTTCATGTGTGGTTAAGCCCTACTCCTATCCCCCAGTTCACAAGATTCCCGGGCCCACATTTATCAATGTTTCTATCCCCCATGCATGATACCTGAAAAAGCCCGATTAGGAAGTTTGTTATATGGAGCAGAAACATCATCTGTGTTAAGAGTTCTGAAATTTGGAGGTGGGACTCCTAGTGTAGTTCCTGGTGTACAGGTGTTTGTTTGGTGGTCCTAAAGTCAAGTGAAAGCAAAGCATAAATTATTGGCTTGTGATACTAATAGCAGAAAGGATAACATTCCAGAGCTAACATACATACTCTTTGAATTGATAGAAAAACATATGTTGTATCGGTTGGTTTAAGTGATATTAACTTAATACATTTTGCAAGTGGCAACCACAGCCCACAGGAAATAAACACAGACATGACTTCTAAATACAGCATTGCACATAGTCAATGATTGCAACACATGAATTTTATAACTATCATTTACCCGTTTGGGTTTCCACTTACGTAGTCAAACATTTGATTTACTGAAGGAAGATGAAGTGCCTTGTCAATATCAGTTCATCAATGCTAAGGTTTATTTTGCCTCTTCCAAACCAGGTTATTAGTGGTAAGAATGGAAATGTGAAGCTTGAAGAATGAACCTGCTTGAACTCTGGCAGTCCAGAATCTAGCCTTTACAGAATAGTTCCGGATTTAAACTTTTGAAGATCGCCGTAAGCTGATCTCTTGTGTAAATGTAGTGAATTATTAGATCTATTGAACAGGGCATGCACTTAAAATGTACAAGAAGGCAAGCAGTCTTGTGAATTATACCTAGCAAATTATTTCAATTAGCCAGCTTGTTTATAAAGCATTACTCGGTACTTTCCCCACAAATTCTTAATTTGTATTTCAGTCAGTGATTTTCTTTGGTTAATTGTTGCATTCTCAATGTCTGTAATCCTAGCGTCAACCATGGCGAAGGGTAAATCCAATCAAGTCTCTTAACCTCAATACACTGAGGCGAAGCTTGTCACCAATAATAAGAACCAAATCCAATGAACATTTATTTAATGGCAAAATCCTTTATCCATTAAACAAATTAATGTTTACGGCTCAAAATAATTCAACAATAATTTAGCCCAATAGCCCTATCATACCCCTTGACGACACTGAAAAGAAGTATTACCAAATCCAGTAGGTTTCGCATTGGCTGCCAGTTTATTTGTTTTGCCCAATGCTTGTTTTATTATGGATTTTGTAAAACTTTATTTATAGAGGATGCAGTGTTCATAGCAACATAAAAACTCTAGCCTACAAGTAACAATCTTTTATGGTCTCAAAGTACACATGGCCAGAACAGGCCCTGGCACTGAACAGAACTACTTTGCAAGTAGATGTGCTCCTAGTGAAAGAGCAGAATGTCGTAATTCACAGTGAAATTAGCTAATGGTTGAAGTGGGCTGACCTAGTGCCCTTTGTAGGATGGTGTAGTGGGCAGAAGGAAAACGTGAATGACTATATCAGACCAATGGATGAGGCGGGCTGGTTGAAAGACCCTACATATAAAAAAGGTCTTGAATAACGCCAGAACTAATAAAATACTTTAAAATAAGCTGATAAGCACCACAATTCAATAATTCAATTTTAAGACATAAACTCTGCCAAGTAGGGTGCAGGAGTATAAACAAATCCGCATTTGAAATCTTGAGGGTTGAAAAGAGCAGATTTAATTTAGTTGAACACTGCAGAATTGTTTCGACGTGCATCATGGTCTCGTACTTACATTTTCAAACGTGTACACTAGCAGATAAATGGGCAGTTTTTTAGGGCTCGCCCCTTGCGATGCAGTGTCGCGTAGGCGAGCCCTTTTGTCCGGGGTCTGAAAACGAACCATGGAATCGCACACGCTAGTGCATGTGCTTTTCCTTTTGGGTTCCGCTAGTGGGCTTTGCATGCGTGGTTTTTTTTTTTAAACGGAGCACACAATAGGCCAAAGGCTGGTGCATTGCTCCGCCCATGGCCTATTGGTGTCTGTTACGCGCACCAAAGCTCATATGTCTTCAATTATCGTGCCCAGACACGGGTGCGATAATAGAAGACATATGGCTCGCAGTGGTTGCGCGCGCACCACTCGTGGGCGTGTTTTTTTTTTTTTGCAATAGCGATCGCGTTCACTTCAGTGCCGCTTGGTGTGTTTTGTCACAAGCACTCATTAGAAAATGAGCTGCAATTATTACGCCCCTCATCCGTTTTCATAAGCGCTCATTACCAGACTTTACTTGGTGTTAATGGTAATCAAAAAGCCACCTGGTCCAGGCCATAACTTTGTAGTGATGTAGTAAATCGGAGACGGAATCCTGATTTGAAAAGAAAAAAAAAAGTGGGAAAGAGTGTGTTTGCAGCAGTACACCACGTGCTGACTTATTAGCTTGCATTTACTCATGCAGGAGGACGTACTTTCCAATTTGGATTCACCAGACGCCTCTTTACCCTTCAAAATGTCCCCATAGAAGATCCTTAATCCCCTAATTGCCAGAGTACAGGCTACACCGGACTTTGATTCTTGGCAAGCAGTGCATACCGCACGCCACTCCCTTGCCTCGCGAGCCCCGGACGTCAGAGTTCACACCTACACGCAGAGCATTTCCTGTAACGAAGCCTCGCCGCTTCCGAGACACTGTGATGCCGCTCAGCTGTGAGCAACGCCATGCCAACCTTCACAGGAAAGAGTGCGGCAGGAAGTAAAATCCCCAATGATGTGCATCCGCCGCGCCTCACAGCCTCCCGTCAGTGGATTGCACCCCAGAATCGAGGCCCGTGCTGAAGCTCAGTGTGGGCGCATTTTAGACACCCTGTGTGCCTTCGGTAGTTCAAAGAACACAGATTACAGGGTAGCCCTTCACTGTTTGATTGTGCATTGCTGTAAGAAGAACATACGGGGATTAGCTCCAGCCTTTACCTGCCCTTTGTAATGTTTTGACGTTTCCCTTTGTAAAAAAAAATACATAAGGCACTTGAATGGTGTGCTCCTGCCTGACCTCTGGTATTAGTGCACAATGACAGAGGGCCCAGTGCATGAGCCAAGGTCTGATAAGTCTAAGCAAGGATTACTTCACACCCTGGGAGGGAAGTGTTGCCTGTGTTACCATAGAGGTTTTGAATCCAAAAGTCTTGTCTGAAGGAAGTTTAAACGTGGGCACACGTACTTGGGGACATTCAGGCAGACTGGCCTTTTTTTTTTTTTAGCACACCCTGGGTTAGGAGAACAAAATGGCTGTCTATCCACATAAAACACCACTATGCTGAACACAGGAGGTAAAGTTCTGCATCATTTCTCTGGATAAAGTGTTTGGCACTCTTGACACTACTATTGCACTAGCTATTATAGCCACTGGAATGTTTAAATCCTAAAAAAGACAGAATCCTTGTGCGCAAACACGTACAAGTGCTTGTAATAATAAATTATCTTTTCCAACCTCCAAGAGCCAATGTGTGCTTGTTGTCCCTTTTACACCTACCCCTCTGATCTCTAACAGGGGTTAGAACGAGACCTGAACCGGATCGGTTGTTTCACAGGGAGCTTCTCTGTCTCTTTGTAGCTATCATATTATTAACGGGTTGCTGAGGTGACGCAGGGCCCTCTTCTAACTAACCAAAACAATAGTTCAGCAGTACTTAAAGGAGTCACCTTATCATTCCCACAGGATCCACACTCCGCCCTTCACTTGCATAGTGTAGTTGAGACCATTCGTTCAAATTTTTCTTTTACAGGAAGCACATATTTAAGGTTTCACTCTTCTGTGTTTCTGGGCAAATCACTTAATCGCCTGTGCCTACCAAAACAAGCATGTGCAATACAATAGATCTTGCATTATTAAAGTTTGAGCTATTGGTTTTGCATTATTTAGCAATGCCAATAGCTCAAACTTTAATAATGCGAGACCTATTGCATTGCAAATTCTTGTTCTCAATGCTTTGTTTCTTTATATAGTTCCCTCCAGGCATGCTTTCCTTAATATTTGCACATTAAAAGTACTGCAAGTTGTGTTAACAAATTTAAGAGACTCTTCGATGTTATGCCTTCTTCAGTTTAAACTCTTCAGTCACACTACATTTCGAATGCTATAACACTATAATCAGAGCCACTGGAATTATGCCAGAGGAGGACCAAGTTATCCAGCAGGGTTGACTAAATTATGCGACAATAACAAGGAAATTATGTAGAATAATGCAGCATATTCTGTGATGGTATTACTTAATTATTTTGTCATTTTCACACCTGGCAACAAACAGTGTCTGAGAAAAGAGACCACCTTAATTAGCACCAATTTAACGCCCAAATACAGCAATAAGCAACTTAAAGAAAGATGACCAACAAATATTGGCGAAAAGCCTTCTGGTGTGCTAGAACCCCAAGTCACCAAATGTTTTGTAACTTTTGATCTGTTTGAGCTACAAACAATTTTTTTGTTAAAATCCGCAGATGTGTCAGATGATGGATTTTGTGAAAATTGCCCCAGACTTACATAATTCCAGTGGTCCTAACTATAGTAGAAAGAGCACATAAATGTAAGTGGCAATAGGGTTCAATCAAGGCAAGATGCTCATCAGCTATAAAGCCCACAGAAAATGCGTAGACACCTGGCAAACAGCCTACTCTTGTCAGGACACCATGACTACAGACTTTCCAAACTTCTTGTATTTACTGGTAATTATCGGTACTCTAAGAGGTCTTGGTCTGTATGTGCTGATTTAGAACAATAATTGTCGATCCAGCATAGAAAATTAGGGCACTGCACAGGGGGGAAAAAAAGACTCCTGGCAAAGCTGAATTGCAATCTGGGCCAGTAGCATATCACGTCCGCAATTTCCTTAAATCCAAATTGCCTGTCCCAAACAGGGACTAACATTTTCGACATTCTTACTGCGCTTTTCTCTTGACTACACTATTTACTAGGGCAACAGAATATGGAGTAGAAAATAAACCATGTTTCCCGTTTACTTACTTTGTTAGATCTTTGACACACCTTACACATTAGATGCTAAGTGTGCATATAACCTATACCTTGAAGGTAAAAAGCTAATCCGTAGAATTGGAAAATATTTTAGCAGCACAACCTTTGATCTTCCGGTCAGATGATAGCCAAATATAAGGTATGGCTGAAAAAATATCCAACTATGTAATATGAATGGGTGAGGATTGGACTTGAATCTCCGGATCCAGCTCAAAAATGACATGGCCTCCTTGAGGGAGTCTCAGTTTAACCGGTTGCCAATAGAATTAGCACACTAGCTGAAAGGATAAACCGTGGTTTGTACATGCACATGAAAACTAGCAGATATAGATGACTTGGTCCTAACCTTTGTAGGGGGTTAGTGAAGCTTGTTGGGGTGGTGTAGAATTCAGATTTCCGAAACTACATTCACAGGTATACAGCGAAGGCCCATTCTTTAAATGAAGCCTCGGTTAATGCCTTGTGTTTTAACGTCAAAGTTTTCTTTGAGGATTACATTTCTATGGCACAAGCAAAACTAGGACCAGTGACTTACACGTAAGATGAAAAAAAGATCTTGAGAGAGCAGGATCTCCAACCCCTCCAAAGAATAGGGTATCTAATAGAGGAACTGACTGAATATTCTTGAGGTATGAACCATGAAAGTGGACTCTGTAGAAACATGCCTCGGAATTAAAATGTAACCAGTTAACAGTGCACAAGCACATGCACAGCCAACTTTTAGCAATGACCAACATCAATGGCTCTGTGCAGAGAAGAAGGGAAAGCAAAAAATGGTCAGTTAATTCTTCCAAAATGAAATGAACGGCAACTTGTTTTCTTGGTAGTCTAAACACATATCTAGTCTGCTCTTCAAGCAGAGTAGGATTTGGGTGAAAGATAGAATTCTATTTGATCTTTACTCAATTTCTTGCTTTGTTTATAGTGAAGGAAAGCCATTGGTTACGAATAGACAGTGGTCCAAAGGAAGCACAACAGAATCACTTACCTTCCCAATTCATGGGCTCATGTTTACTGCCAAAGAAGCAACAACTCAGTCTGTTGTTAACATTGTAGCCGATATGATACACACCCTTAAAAGATCAAGTCATGTAAAAGCCATAAGAGAAAAATGGGTGGTCTAAAGTTAGTGTTGCTTTTCTTGTGGGACACAATGGAAAGCTCTACATTGGATAAAGGCAGAACCAGCAAGACAGGCTCGCTGGACATCCTTATGGTTGTATTCTTACTTTAGACATGCCCTACATGGAAGCAAATTTACATTCTGGGTTTTCGAGAGGAGCAATAAAAGAGGACTTTTGGTTGTATTCCTACTGATGCCGATAGAAGTGGGTTTTCTGCAAAAATGGTTGCTTGAATACCAGGAAATCTTTTGGATTTGGGCCTTAGTGAGTTACTGGTCAAAATGCTAAGTTTGTAGCCATTGAACTCAACACGCAGTGCAGCAAAATTTGAAATGAGTAGTCCGATTTTTAAAAGCTTAAACGTAAAGCCAAGTTAAGCTTCACTGCGCGTCATCAGTAGCAGGATCCGTATGAAGGATCCTCCTCCGACGATATTTTCAACAGACTTTGTCTGGACAGTGGGAAATAAGCATGTCCATGTGGAACTGTACTGTTGCATTTCTGTAGTGCTTTTGGCCTTTAGGCAAGACCTCAATTGTCTCTACCACTGGGTGGGTAGGTTGCTGCCCAACCTTGTAACATGAGGAAGGTGCTTGTTACAGTGTCATTTATTAGTAATGACTTTGAGGTGCATGATGCCTGGAGACCGTCACCGAGAGCAAGAGAGGGAAAAGGAAGATTAAGAAAAAGACAGAAAAACTGTGACAAAGCAATAGAGCAGAGATGAAAATGAGCCTGCAAGATAGAGAGATAAAGGGGTGAGGGATGTCTGGTGGTGGATGAAAGAGGCATGATGTGGAATCAAGACCGTGCAGCCTTGGTATTCGGTACCCAGATATCCAGCCGCGACCTTCTGAATAGAACTTTGGAACCCGGCACTTATTTTTCAAACTGAACATTGCCTACACACACAAGTGCCAATGCTTCCTAAAAATGTTTTCAGGGAAAAGCCTTCATGCTTAAAAACACCAATCAGTACTTCATTAGTAAAAAGTGAATCTGAAGGTAGAGTTTTAGAATAGTAAACTAAACTGACCTAGTTCAGCCATCAACTTAAAGGACAATATGAATTCGCTGGATAACAATTAATGGAAGCAGTCTAAATCTTTGAGGCATATAAGCAACACATTCAAAGTCAAAAATGGAACATCCTTCCCTTAAGCCAGGGGTACTCATAGTACAGCCCGCGGGCCGCCAGCGGACCGGCAAGCCTCCCTTGGCGGCCCGCGGACCTTTCAGACATCCTACCTGTGTTCTTTATTTTATTTTTCAATGTGTCCGCAAACACAGACTCCGCTCTATAGGGGCCGCCGGGAGATTCCAGCCATAGTCAGAGTGGAGCTGCAGGGTTGCTCAGAAGAGGTGATATACAACAAAGCCTCATTAACAAGTTAATGGGTTTTTAAAGACCTGTGAAGTACTGGGGTGCGGCTGTGTGCGCGCCAGGCAAGCGGTCTCATCCAGGGCTGCCACACATAACGGATGGAGACAGGGGGGAGGGCAGGGAGATCGGGAGCCCTTTCAACTCAATGGGCGTTGCACGACAGCATGTGGCACATACATTTCCTTCAGGGTTTTGGCCTGGCACACAGGTTTCTGGGGGTCACATACATAAGCTTGCTTGTCCCTGGCTGACGGCAGCTTCACTTTACATCCAGCGCATGGCTGGAGCCGGCCTTGGGAAGCATCTGCGGTTGCGGGGAGCAGTCCTCCCACTTGGCTTCTTTTTCTGCTCTCTTGTAATCCGGGAATTGTTTGACAATTACAGTAACCAAGACTCAAAGAGAAACCCCGTGACTGATTGAACGGAGCATGAACTTGGAGATCACTCTGCGCAGCTCGTGCTCCCCCGAGTAGCATTTGTTTTATAGACACTGAAGGGATGAAAGTCTGGGTCAGCCAAGCCTTACTTGGAATCTCTGCCCTCCAGATTACACCTGATCTCTGCCACGGCGGTTCAGCTTGCTCTCATGCATCCTCTGCATTAGGGTGTCATTAATAACATGCTGCAGATTTTGGGAAGGTGGTGCCATGTGTGCAGCAAAGAGCTCTTGATTTTCGTGATATTTCTAATACAATGATTACACCTCGCCTAGACAGATACGGAGACGGAAAGTCAGGGGAGGGAGAGAGTCAGGGGAGGGAGGGGAGAGAGTCAGGGGAGGGAGGGAGAGAGTCAGGGGAGGGAGGGAGAGAGTCAGGGGAGGGAGGGAGAGAGTCAGGGGAGGGAGGGAGAGAGTCAGGGAGGGAGGGAGAGAGTCAGGGGAGGGAGGGAGAGAGTCAGGGGAGGGAGGGAGAGAGTCAGGGGAGGTCGAGGGAGGGATAAAGGGAGGGGAGGTCGAGGGAGGGATAGAGGGAGGGGAGGACAAGGGAGAGTCAGGGGAGGACAAGGAGAGTCAGGGGAGAGAGAGAGAGAGAGAGAGAGAGAGAGAGAGAGAGAGAGAGAGAGAGAGAGAGAGAGAGAGAGAGAGAGAGAGAGAGAGAGAGAGAGAGAGAGAGAGAGAGAGAGAGAGAGAGAGAGAGAGAGAGAGAGAGAGAGAGAGAGAGAGAGAGAGAGAGAGAGAGAGAGAGAAGGAGAGTCAGGGGAGGATGAGGGAGGGAGAGAGAAAGGGAGAGTCAGGGGAGGGAGAGAGAAAGGGAGAGTCAGGGGAGGGAGAGAGAAAGGGAGAGTCAGGGGAGGGAGAGAGAAAGGGAGAGTCAGGGGAGGGCGAGAGAGGGAGAAGTCAGGGGAGGGCGAAAGAAAGGGAGAGTCAGGGAGAGTCAGGGGAGGGCGAGAGAGGGAGAGTCAGGGGAGGGAGAAAGAGGGAAAGTCAGGGGAGGGAGAGAGGGAGAGTCAGGGGAGGGAGAGTCAGGGGAGGGAGAGGGAGGGAGACAGGAAGACAGAGAAAGAGATAGAGGGAGGGAGGGAGGGAGGGAGATAGAGGGAGGGAGACAGAGAGAAGGGGGAGGGAGACAGAGGGGAGGGAGACAGAGAGAAGAGGGAGGGACGGAGATGGAGGGAGAGACAGAGAGAGGGAGCGAGACAGAGAGAGGGAGCAAGACAGAGAGAGGGAGCAAGACAGAGAGAGGGAGCAAGACAGAGAGAGGGAGCAAGAGAGAGGGAGCGAGGGGGACAGAAAAGGAGGAACAGAGGGAGAGAGAGGAGGGAGACAGAGGGAGAGAGGGAGGAAGACAGAGAGAGAGGGAGGAAGACAGAGAGAGAGGGAGGAAGACAGAGAGAGAGGGAGGAAGACAGAGAGAGAGGGAGGAAGACAGAGAGAGAGGGAGGAAGACAGAGAGGGAGTGAGAGAGAAAAACAGAGAGGGAGGGACGGAGATGGAGGAGAGAGAGAGGGGGGGACGGAGATAGAGGGAGAAAGAGCGAGGGAGGGGCGGAGATGGAGGGAGAGAGAGCGAGAGCAAGAGAGGTGTGTATGCTGGGTCTTGTGGCTTAGTGGACGAAGACGTCTGCTGCAGGGCCTGTGTTCAACCTCATGGTCACGTTTTTTATTGGCTCTAGCCCCGCCCCTTTTCTCACTGACCCCCGCCCCCACCGGTGCAGCCCTCGGCCACAAACACACTGTAAATTTGGCCCCTGAGAGAAAATTAGTGAGTACCCATGCCTTAAGCCATGGGGTACCACATGGCTCTTTCCTGAGCCCTCTGCTTTTCAATCTCTACGTTCAACCTCTGGCCGAAGTTGCCAAGAGCAGAGGGTTGACCATGGTTTCCTATGCAGACGACACACAGTTGGTGGTGGCTCTCTCTAGCGTCTCCAAGCAGGACGCCATGAAATTTCAGGGTGATCTTGCAGCAGTCGTCGAGTGGATGACCTCCAACTGTCTCCAACCGAAGGCCAACAAGACAGAGGTGTTGTGGTGGGAAAGGACCATGATCTATGGAATGAGCACTGGTGGGCAAAAAGCCTAGGCATTGCTCCTGCCCTCAAGCAAGCAGTGAAGAATCCAGGGGTCTGGATGGACGCTTCACTTAACTTCCAGACTCAAACTAAAAAGGTGGCGGGTACCTGCTTCGTATTGTTGCGTGGACTCAAACCCATCCTGGGCTTCTTTGATACCCCTACTAGGCAGATCATCATCCAGGTCCCGATTATGTCAAGACTTGATTACGCTAGCTCACTGTATCTGGGAGCGAACAAGTCAGAAATACAGAGGCTACAGAGAGTGCAGAATGTGGCCGCAAGATCTCTTCTCGATCTGCATAGAGTCTGTTCAGTGACAAGTGCCATTCGCCGCCTCCACTGGTTGCCCGTGGCCAGGCGACTCGAGTTTGAGGCACTTTGTATAGCTTTTAAAATCTTGAAACTGGCATCCCCGGAAATCCTGACCAATCTGCTTCTACCCTACGTCCCTAATCGCCAGCTCCGCTCCATGGGACAATGCCTGGTGGTGGTCCCCCGAGCCAGGAGGGTTCGTGCAGGAGGTCGTTCCTATCGGAACAGAATGGCCATCCTTTGGAATTCTCTACCGGCCCATATTCGAGGGCTTAATAACTACCTCAAATTTAGGAAAGCCATTAAAACCTCTCTTCACCACTCCGTAGGTCTCTCTGGGCCCTCCTTGAGTTCTGTCACCTCTCTGTTGTTTCAGCATCAGGACGCCTCTTTGCTGGGGCAGCTGTTGTGCTATATAAAACCAGTTAACATAACATAACATTTGCAAGTACGTCACACAAAAGAAATTGGTGCCGACTTCCATTCATACAATTTTAAACAAAATGTCATACCAGAAGTGGGAAATAACCATCAAAGAATATGGTATTTATGAGAGATAAAACGTGACTCTGGGATATGTTGGTCATACGGAACAGGCCTAAACCCAAAAATAAACTACAGTGTATTAGTGCTGAACATCTTTATGCCTAATGGAGATTTTCCATTGGAAAAATCATTTTTTTGATTTCTTTGACGAATTTCCCCAAAAATAAATATATATTATTCATTTGGTCTCAACAGATATGTCAAGTGAATGTCAAAATAGTGACATTTGCCATTTTTAAACCCTTACGATTTTTTGCTCACCAATTAAGAAGAACAGCTAAACGAATTACACCCAACTTAGCATGAAAGTAGATCAACTCTTGAAGAGCCTTTGCTTGGTTTGGTGCACGTAGTTTTTGAGAAACTAGAATTCAGAATGCCTTTTCGGTGGGCTTGGAATGGTTGAAAATATAGATATTGACAGCTAAAAAGTTGTATTTTTGGATTGCCTTTAACTTTAATTCTTTTTGATGAATTTGCACGAAACTTAGGAGGTGCATCGCTTATTTAGCCAACTCTTGGTATTGCTAAAACCCGTGCATTTTCATATTGGGGGACGGGAACAGTTAAAGGGAGGAGGGTAAGAGAAGTATTTATTTGGTATAACATCATTAGCATATCCACATGAAAAGTTACTGACACGTAGCCTGATTAGTTTTCAGTGGGTACGGCAAGTATTGTGCAGATCGATCAGTAAAAAAGATAAAAGAGGGGGCAAATGTAAAAGATGGGAACAAATGTTTTCAAGTGCTAATAACTTTGGTGCTCTTTAATGACTGCATGACATTTTACAGGCTGTTAGAATATTAAGTCCAGTATGGTTTAATGCAGATCTGACAAGGTTGCCGAGGGGAAGGGGAGGGCGGCAGGAGTAAACAAGCATTGGAAATGCAATAGGTCTCGCATTAGGAAAGTTTGAGCGATTGGTATTGTAAATGACACTTTTTTTTATTTGTGTTGGTTTTAAAAATAGCAAAATTAATAGCTTTGTCAGTTACAATGTCAATAGTTTTAACTTTCGCAAATGTGACACTGTAGGAGAGTAGGGTCTGCTATCCTATGGTCACCCCAATTTTTGCTTTTTGCTTCACTGGTTTTCGACTTACTGAGGCTGTGGGCCTGCTAATCAGACCCCCAGCCTGCTGTTCTCTATCTAAATTCATAATACATGTGCTATAGGTACATACCACAATTGGAAATGGACTCCTTGTCAGCCCCTGGACCATGCACTATAGGTGCTCAGGGCATAGGTGCCACCAAGGCCTACCAGGGATTGAAGCATAGCTTTTGCCACCCTTGGCTGGTTCTTAAATTGACACAACTGACTGATCACTCAGCTGGGGCAAGTGGGTGTAATCACCCCTTGCTTAGATATAGTATACCTATATCTGGACACATATAAACCTGTGAGTCACTCCTATGGAAGGCCTTATCAATCCTGGAGGCAGAGTGCGTGGTTTAATGTGAGATGGAGCTCTGGCATGAGCTGAGCCTGTCTGCAGCTGTCGGGAACAACTCCCTAAGCTGATCCGGGATAATGCCATACCATATACTAGTAAGTGCCTTATAATCCTCGCGGTTATATAGCAACTTTGGTTTGGCTTTATCAAAACATGTTGTGTAAGGTGTCATACGAATTGGAATACTACCCCCTCGCCAGTTCTGGCGACGGGGGTAGCATTCCACCCTTCTAGAGGGATAAGACATGTTACTTTACTGAAACGCAGTTGATTTTAAAGGAGACTCAGATCCACAAAATGGATGCCTCTGACACAGACACGGGTCTGGCCTCCTGCTGCTGACCGAAACTCAGCAGATGGTGGCCTGGACAAAGGGTTTCCTGTCGCAGGGCGGTGTTACACCACCCCAGACAGGAGATAGTGGATTGTAGCAGGGAGGTTTCAAAGAAACCAGACACTGCCTGGGGAGCACAAGGCTGCCCCTTGCATAATCCGGCCAAACCGGTTCTGGGGCACACCAGCCCCAGTCCCAGCGCGGCCTGGATCAAAGGAAAGGGGTGTATCCACCCCCTTCCTGGGTCCCACCCATAGGAGGGAACCTAGCAGGTAATCCAGCCCACCATATTCGAATAAGAGTGGGAGCAGTGCCAATGCAACTCAGATTATCCTGCAGAAACATAAGAAACGAAACTCTGGACCCTTCGACATCCTACTCAACGTAGAAGACTGAAGAATCTCCCTTGTGGTCAAGGAGTGACCACCCTGTGCAAACAGGCACCATCCAGCACCTCGACCCTTGCTTTGTTGCAGTTCCCGCCGGAACTCGAGCGACAGAGATAGACGAGATCAAGCTTGCCTGCCTTCCTCCAGCCCGATCCACAGTCCCTGCAGAGCTGAGACCCGTGGAGGCGACCGGAAGCGTGGGGCACGCCATCTTGAAAAGGCCACGAGACGCTGACTGCGCAGCCCACGAGTGATCCTCGAAGCTGTGCACCGGGGTTTGAGAAGCCCCAACCCTGAGCTGCGCCTGCACCAAAGCTACCCCCTCCACACTCGACGAGTGCTGCGTGGGGCCCTTCTGCTGGTGTTGGCTCGACGCATTGGCCCGGTCACTTGCCAGCTGGCTTGTGGCCCCTGTGCCGACGAAAACCTTAAACCGACTTGCTTTTCTGGTTGCTCCAGATTTGCACCAGCTCCTGTAAAAAGGAGCCCCCGCTCTGACCCTCCTGGTCTGAGTGAGAAGCAATCTCCCGGTTCCACGTGGATTGCTTTTGCCAAGTGCTGTTTGCTCTAATCTTGAAGCCGACGGCGCTGACGGCGAGAGCCTGCATGCGACAGATCGTGACCTGCTCATGGACGTCGCAGATGCCCCAGAGCCCACGTGACAGCGGAGAGAAGCTCCTCGACAACCATCTGATTGCGCCCGACATTCCCTGGTTCCACCCTGGTCACTGCTGAGTGACCCAGACTCTGTCCCCTCTGCTTTCAGATACTTTTCGACTTCGATCCACTCTTGGATCACACCGGACACTTCTGCTTCCCATCGCCTGCAGCATCTTCAGCTCCAAGCACCAAGAGCCTGCGTGTCAAAACCCGACGCCACTTCGACCCTGTGCACCCACTTCCTGTGGGTGAGGTAACATTGCAACGCCGGTGTCCCTACACTGGTACACACCTCTAGGGTCTGTGTCTTAAGTTTTGTTCCTCTAGGTTCAGCGGAAGTATCTTTAAACTAACTTTGTGTAACTTTTACGCACCATTGACTTTGCATGGGTGCAAGCCGCACTTTAAGTGCTGCACCCGAATCCCGCGGGCTTCTCCAGACTTCAGCATTGCTAGTCCTGACTGCTCCCAGCGATTCCCTAGGCCCTAGGCCTAACCACTGTTCAATTGGTATCTCTTATACCACTTTTTTAATATATGGTTTGAGTGGCCACCCGCCCTCATCCATAATTGTGCAACTTTGTATGTTATACTGTGCTTTTGATTTAACACTTGTGCAGAGGTGGTGGATGCAGAGGTGGTGGATGCAGAGGTGGTGGATGCAGAGGTGGTGGATGCAGAGGTGGTGGATGCAGAGGTGGTGGATGCAGAGGTGGTGGATGCAGAGGTGGTGGATGCAGAGGTGGTGGATGCAGAGGTGGTGGATGCAGAGGTGGTGGATGCAGAGGAGGTGGATGCAGAGGTGGTGGATGCAGAGGTGGTGGATGCAGAGGTGGTGGATGCAGAGGTGGTGGATGCAGAGGTGGTGAATGCAGAGGTGGTGAATGCAGAGGTGGTGGTGTGCGTGGTGGTGGTGTGCGTGGTGGTGGTGTGCGTGGTGGTGGTGTGCGTGGTGGATGTGGTGGTGGTGGATGCGGAGGTGGTGGATGCGGAGGTGGTGGATGCGGAGGTGGTGGATGCGGAGGTGGTGGATGCGGAGGTGGTGGATGCGGAGGTGGTGGATGCGGAGGTGGTGGATGTGGAGGTGGTGGATGTGGAGGTGGATGCGGTGGTGGTGGATGTGGAGGTGGTGGATGTGGAGGTGGCGGTGGTGGTGGATGCGGTGGATGCAGAGGTGGTGGATGCAGAGGTGGTGGATGCAGAGGTGGTGGATGCAGAGGTGGTGGATGCAGAGGTGGTGGATGCAGAGGTGGTGGATGCAGAGGTGGTGTGTGTAGAGGTGGTGGATGCGGAGGTGGTGGATGCGGTGGTGGTGGATGCAGAGTGGTGGAGGGGGTGGTGGTGGTGGAATCTGCTGTGCGGCAGACAATATTTCTCTACCTCCCCTGCGTTCCCATACATGCAGTGGTCTGCGCCTTGCCAGAAGTCGTGCTCGGCTGGATACAGTTCATCAGAAGCTCGCAGTCATATTTCTCTGAATCCAGCTGCTGACTGTACAGGTCTGTAATTCCCACGCCATTTTTGGACACAATAAGTCTCAGAGGTGTCTGGGTTGGTGACTGCACGTTGCATGGCTCAGGAATACTGCCATGATTCACTGGGGCTGAGACTCCAACCAGAAAACGTATATTTATCCATCAATATATATATCTTTATATAGCGATAGATTTTTTTCACCTTTTGTTTGTTTATACCACTCAGCGAGCAACACAGAGACTTATGAGAACATTGCGAAGGAGTTTACACAAGTAAACACAGCAGCACAGAGGCTTCTGTGTACTTTGTAAGTTAATATACAACAGTAAACCACGAACGATAAGAGGTCAGGTAAAGAAACAAGACGGAGGGAAGGCAGAGAAGGGGGGGGGGGAGGAGAAATGCGACACGGCGGGCGGGGAAGGGGGGCAGAGCGGGGAGAGGGTGTGAAGCAGCAGGGGCCTTTGAAGTGATGCTAAACTTCACTTCAAAGGTGTGGGAGGAGTGCGGCTGAGGGAACAGACGGCGATTTGATGATGTGCACGCGCATTTTAGGGGAATGCGCTTGCGCATTGACCTAAAAGCCACGAGCACAGCACCAAATCGCCCAGTTAGGTAAAGTCTGTTTAAGACGCTATAGTCTCGCTCTGCTCAATGCGCTTGCGCATTGAGAGGCGAGACCTAAAAATAATTGATTAATAAGTGTGCATAGTGTTGTGTTGATCCACCAAACACTATGTTTAGATTACTCGTGGTAGTTTGTATTTCAGCTTAATACTAAAGCTGTACTGTCAAAACCGAGTCCACAAGATCTCAGAGTGTGTATATCACAAAGACAGTGTGTTTGAGAGAAAAAAAAGAGAGAGAAATAGGTGAACTGTACATGCATAGAAGGGACCGTTACATCATAGGGTATTGGTAAATGGCTAACCAGTCCAAAACAATTCAGATCGGGTTTCCATCAAACAGACTTAATGATCAGTCATATCATTTGGACAAACCCTTGTGCATAAAGGTTGATCCCTTCATCATAGGGACAGTACCCGCACCTTATCGCTGTTTTGGGATTTGGTCCACCAACATAAACAAAACGTCCATGATGACTGATCGTTTGATGGTAGAAAAGACAAGTGCAACAAAACAAATAGTGAAATTAAAATAGGATGGAATGCCCTCCTTCTGACAACTTTATTCTGCGGACAAGACACACCTCCTAATTAAAAACCAAAACAGTCCAAAAAAGACAGTAACAGATATCTGCCTATAAAAGGGCCAACATGTTTCTGCCTAATGGGTGTAAATCCCTTGGCATTCATCAGGGCCTCTGCTCTTATAATAGCTGCACTCCTAGTAGTGAAGGTGGTGGATGCGGAGGTGGTGGATGCGGAGGTGGTGGATGCGGAGGTGGTGGATGCGGAGGTGGTGGATGCTGCGGAGGTGGTGGATGCAGCGGAGGTGGTGGATGCAGCGGAGGTGGTGGATGTGGAGGTGGTGGTGGATGTGGAGGTGGTGGTGGATGTGGAGGTGGTGGTGGATGTGGTGGTGAAGGTGGTGGTGGAGGTGGATGCGGAGGTGGTGGATGCGGAGGTGGTGGATGCGGAGGTGGTGGATGCAGAGGTGGTGGATGCAGAGGTGGTGGATGCAGAGGTGGTGGATGCAGAGGTGGTGGATGCAGAGGTGGTGGATGCAGAGGTGGTGGATGCAGAGGTGGTGGATGCAGAGGTGGTGGATGCAGAGGTGGTGGATGCAGAGGTGGTGGATGCAGAGGTGGTGGATGCAGAGGTGGTGGATGCAGAGGTGGTGGATGCAGAGGTGGTGGATGCAGAGGTGGTGGATGCAGAGGTGGTGGATGCAGAGGTGGTGGATGCAGAGGTGGTGGATGCAGAGGTGGTGGATGCAGAGGTGGTGGATGCAGAGGTGGTGGATGCAGAGGTGGTGGATGCAGAGGTGGTGGATGCAGAGGTGGTGGATGCAGAGGTGGTGGATGCAGAGGTGGTGGATGCAGAGGTGGTGGATGCAGAGGTGGTGGATGCAGAGGTGGTGGATGCAGAGGTGGTGGATGCAGAGGTGGTGGATGCAGAGGTGGTGGATGCAGAGGTGGTGGATGCAGAGGTGGTGGATGCAGAGGTGGTGGATGCAGAGGTGGTGGATGCAGAGGTGGTGGATGCAGAGGTGGTGGATGCAGAGGTGGTGGATGCAGAGGTGGTGGATGCAGAGGTGGTGGATGCAGAGGTGGTGGATGCAGAGGTGGTGGATGCAGAGGTGGTGGATGCAGAGGTGGTGGATGCAGAGGTGGTGGATGCAGAGGTGGTGGATGCAGAGGAGGTGGATGCAGAGGTGGTGGATGCAGAGGTGGTGGATGCAGAGGTGGTGGATGCAGAGGTGGTGAATGCAGAGGTGGTGAATGCAGAGGTGGTGAATGCAGAGGTGGTGGTGTGCGTGGTGGTGGTGTGCGTGGCGGATGTGGTGGTGGTGGATGCGGAGGTGGTGGATGCGGAGGTGGTGGATGCGGAGGTGGTGGATGCGGAGGTGGTGGATGTGGAGGTGGATGCGGTGGTGGTGGATGTGGAGGTGGTCTTTCTTATCGCTGTTTTGGGATTTGGTCCACCAACATAAACAAAACGTCCATGATGACTGATCGTTTGATGGTAGAAAAGACAAGTGCAACAAAACAAATAGTGAAATTAAAATAGGATGGAATGCCCTCCTTCTGACAACTTTATTCTGCGGACAAGACACACCTCCTAATTAAAAACCAGAACAGTCCAAAAAAGACAGTAACAGATATCTGCCTATAAAAGGGCCAACATGTTTCTGCCTAATGGGTGTAAATCCCTTGGCATTCATCAGGGCCTCTGCTCTTATAATAGCTGCACTCCTAGTAGGGAAATAAACAGGATCACCACCATCACCAAAGAAATAAAGATAAACCTGGTTAGATACGGTACAACCTGTAGTAACCACAGACTTTCACCCTCCGACTCACTTTGGCTACAGTGAATTTCCTTAATGGTAGGGGAAAGGACCTCACCTCACCTGGACTCTGCTCAGGTATAGGAGACCCCGCACTATCCGTCGGTGCCACAACCTTGCATCTGAGGCTTGGAGCAGAGTCCAGGTGAGGTGAGGTCCTTTCCCCTACCATTAAGGAAATTCACTGTAGCCAAAGTGAGTCGGAGGGTGAAAGTCTGTGGTTACTACAGGTTGTACCGTATCTAACCAGGTTTATCTTTATTTCTTTGGTGATCCTGTTTATTTCACTACTAGGAGTGCAACTATTATAAGAGCAGAGGCCCTGATGAATGCCAAGGGATTTACACCCATTAGGCAGAAACATGTTGGCCCTTTTATAGGCAGATATCCGTTACTGTCTTTTTTGCACTGTTCTGGTTTTTAATTAGGAGGTGTGTCTTGTCCGCAGAATAAAGTTGTGAGAAGGAGGGCATTCCATCCTATTTTCATTTCACTATTTGTTTTGTTGCACTTGTCGTTTCTACCATCAAAAGATCAGTCATCATGGACGTTTTGTTTATGTTGGTGGACCAAATCCCAAAACAGCGATAAGGTGCGGGTACTGTCCCTATGATCAAGGGATCAACCTTTATGCACAAGGGTTTGGCCAAATGATATGACTGATCATTAAGTCTGTTTGATGGAAACCCGATCTGAATTGTTTTGGACTGGTTAGCCATTTACCAATACCCTATGATGTAACGGTCCCTTCTATGCATGTACAGTTCACCTATTTCTCTCTCTTTTTTTCTCTCAAACACACTGTCTTTGTGATATACACACTCTGTGATCTTGTGGACTCGGTTTTGACAGTGCAGCTCTAGTATTAAGCTGGTAGACCCCCTGTGTTTCTCGTGTTATACACTAAGTAGGAGCTGGGGATATGATCAGGTGTGGGTCTCTAAATTATATATCCCTGGGACCCTTTTTTCAAATGTTTGTGGTTATTGTCAGTTTGTATTTCATGCAATTCTGTCAAGGGTGGGTTGGGGCGGGGGGAGGCACCTAATGGGATGGTAAATAAAGCAACATTTCAGATTTTAAATCCCATATGAATCTTTGATCTCTGCTAGAAAAAAAAATCCTGAACAGAATTACACCAAACTTGGCATGAAACTACAACTTTACCCCTGGAAGTGCACTTGCTTTGCTTGATGCAAATCTGTTCAGTAGTGTGCGAAATCAGTAGTACAGAAGAGAGTCGGTCGGCTTGAAAGAATTAAAGGTTAGAGATATCTGGACAGATCAACAGTTCTTCAACTTAGCCAGGCCCTGCAGCAAACCACCGCTGAATGTGATTCTGTGATGGAGAATTTGGCTTCTCGCTCCCTGATCGATTTTAAGATGCATCAACGATCACATGTCACGTGACACTGAGCCATGTTTAGTGGTTATATACCAAACAGATGTTGGGCAGATCCATGAACAACGTCTGCTTCTGGCATGCACAACATGCTTTCAAGCCTATAACCTTTGGGTGATACATCCCTTTGCACTGCCAAATAATTTGAATCGAAAGGGCTCTGGCAAGAACCATTACCGGTTGAAGCAGGGCTACTGATCAGTGCTAAAAGATAGAAAAAAAACAGCAGAAATGCATGGGTTGTGCATGTATACAACTATGTTGTCATGTCGGAGGAAGGAAGAAGTCACAATGGAGGCTGACAGCACAAGCTGCCATGCGCAGGAGCTATCGCAAGAGTTTCTGGATCTGCTTGGATGCATGGGGAGATCCACAAGGAGAGGAACCTGCAGTCAGAAGTATTCATCAAAAACACCATCATTGTTCAAGGCAGGCTCAACTCATCTTTTCCTAAATAGAAATTTGTCCAAAACATATTTATATAAGATTGGGTGCTTGGTTTAATGCATTAAGTTACATTGCTGCATTCCTACACCACACTATTAAGATGGCTCTTCTTTAACATTAATTTTATAGGCTTTTATTTCTAACAAATTTGTCAGTACTAAATAACTGGGATGTTTAGATCATTATATTTTATTCACTGTGTCAATAATACACCCAGACTAAAAAGATTCAGCCCACAAAGATGGAACTGGGATTCAGAGAACATACACATTCAAGTTAGTTAAGAATCTGAGTATTTTTTGGGGGAATACTACCAATATAAACTTTAAAAATATATATTTGTATCTGCTGTCCACACTTTTGTGGCTTTAAAGTATGATGCATAAAGAATGTTTGGATTACTCAACTTGATGGAATATCACTTTATTTCAAATATATGATAAGATGTGCCACAAATATTTCATTAGAAGGTACAGAAGTCATTGAGTTGCCTTAAGTTTCACGAAGAAAAGAAAAAAAACATGAAGTGTAAATGAAAAGAACACTTTTATATTAAATTATACAGATGATCTAAAAATGCAGATATTCTGAACTTAAGCAGTGTGTTTTTCTATTTGTAAAATCTTCCATTATTTCAGTGTTCAGAGACAGCAGGCTAATATGTATCCTTTGAAAGTTCACCCTTGCCTCCCATGTTCTCTTCTTCAATCCAGCTGGTCCTGGCCCCTTCCTAACTTATCTTGTATAGATTGTAACTTTGAGAAACTTCTGCCACCACCAAAACATAAAAAGGCTTTTAGCTGCAATGGTCATCGAGGTTTTCAACCATTAAATTCTACATCCATTCGTGCATGGCTGGATTTTACTTCTTCGGAAAACTTCAGTGTTGCCAAAAAGCGAAATTAAAGAGTGCTCAAGTCTTCTTACCATCTATCATATTGGTGCATAGAACTGTCTCAAGAATTGTTTATTTCTCTAGACAGCATAGACCTTGGTATTGTAACCCCTTTTCATCATACCCATTTTGCCTGTTCCCGCATCAAAGTTGCTCGTGTCAATATTATTGACCTCACCATATACTGGCTACAAATTGATTCCAATTGGTTCACACTTCCCAAACCTCATGGGAACTTTAGGTTAATATTTTATCTCAGGTGCATTCTGAATAAAAGGAACGAACGAAATCATAATACTAGCCTTGGTGTATTTAATAAAAATCAAGACTTCCCTTCATTAAATAGCAACGAAAATTTGCATTTTGCGCATGCTTGAACAGAATAAGGCAAACACTATACTCTCACAGGGATACATGCCTTTTGAGAAATATAACAAGTTTGCTAAGAGATAAAAAGGACAGAAGGAAAATCCTTCATTCACAAGTTCAAAGTGTAGAGATAGTAAACACGTACAGTGACGTAATAAGGAGGCAAGAAGTCCGGGATGAAACGGTGCAGGCCAACTCAGCACTTATTTCCCAGGGATTGATAACACAATATTTCAAAAACTACCTGCGATGATGAAGATCTGTCTGACTTTATGCTGAAATTGAAAGGGCTCTACAATTGTGTTTTTGTAAATGCATAGGACAGACGTTGCCAAACTACGAACTCCTTTGAGTTTGTGAATAACTAGCATCTCAGTAGATTATGCAAGCGTTAAAATCAGTTGTAGCATCATCGAGCTGCAACTCATTTTAACACTTGCACTTGTAATACCCGAAGTGTGCTAACCTTAAATGGAAATCAAATATTTTATTTTGCAAACAAGTACGAAGATGTCTGGGCGTAAAAAAATCTCTTCCTGTGAATGATATAATAAAGTGTTAAAAAAAAACTCTAAACCTCTTTAAAGGTTACGTTTACAAAAAGAGTAACTTCCCGACTGATCAGACTAAATGATGCCATTCAACAATCATCCCCATTCTTTTCCATTATTCTCTGGTTACAAGCATAGCCCTTTGGAATGCACTTCAAAGCAAAACAGTCCAATATAGGAGCATGAATTGTATCTGTGGTTTAACTACTCAGAGTGCTTTAAATATTGCAATCAAAAGCCTCGCCGCTGTGTGCCTCTTTGCCCTGGTGCGATATCAGGGTGGCAGTTCTAAAACGCATCTACTGGATCCACTTGATATTATTGCTTCTTTGAATATACATTCAAAAACAATAGATCTTGGACCTGGTGGCGAGTTTCTAAACGTTTTGATTGGCATTTTTTATTGCAAATGTCCCTTTGAACATAAAAACGTCAAAGGGTCTTGAAAGTGGTAATGGTGTTTATATTTAACAAATTGAGCTTCATGTGTTTTGGTGCCCTGGGTGTGGTCTGACGACATACGATTGTAGCTACTGTCATAATACAGAGGGAGAGACACTTAAAGCACGATTCTCAAAACATTAACTACTTTAGTGTAACAGTAACAATAAAGTAACAGCAGTTTTTCATACAAAAACGTTATGACTGACATCCTTGAGCTACTACATTGTATGCCAAAACAAGGAGCAGATCTGCATGCCACTAAATCAATGTATCATTGCAAACTTTTGAACTTTGAAAACGCTGAAGCAGCCCGAATCTTTATTATTCGGTTATGTACGAAAGACATCCCCTGTTGTGATTTGATAATCAAATGTCTACAGCCATTGTTTTGCTGCTGTTCCCTAAACAAGCCAATCAACCAGAAATAGCAGGATGTTTTTAAATATACAATTGAGATTATTCTGGCAAGTATATGAGGAAGGCAAAACTGTAAATGCTATTATCAGATTTAGAGACATCTTGTTACGGTTCACAGGCAAAGGGCGTAAATGAGACAGCAAGGAAGACAGCTCTTGCGGGTGTGATTTCAACAAAAGTACTCAGAAGTATTGACTATGAATGTTACTGGAGTGATCACCACCAATGTTTGAGCTTCCGATCCTTACCCTTTAACCATTTACTCAAAGTACCGTCACTTCCTGAACAAGAGCCTCCCTAGCTCATGGGACAAGATAATAAAAACCTATCAGCATCACTCTGATGAGGTTTCATTGACTGTGAGCTAAAGAAAATGGATACCATGGATGGCATACGGTGCGAACTGAAGAGATTTCATTTCCAAAAGCTATTTCTTTGAAGAAACTAGAATCTGTTCAAAGCCAATTATGCAAACTTGATCATGTTGCAGTCTGGCAATAGTGGTCTGCATAGTGGCAGGTTTCAACCAATAAACATTTGGTGTATGCTGTGTCATGCTGAGCGGTACAAAAGGGGGTTGTGATGGACGGAGCATCTGAATCAATCAAACACTCACACCTAGTCAAAAGATCTGGGCTTAATCCATCACCGTTCTTTAGCCCACTCTGCCACCCCAGTTCTGACATGGTAATATGCAAATCAGTCTGACCCTGTGCCTCATGGGAACAGTCCAGCCCGAACTGCCAAGCCAGGTCTTCCCTGGACCGGAAACAAGCTTCCGAGGACCGGTTTCTGGCATTCCAGCAGTCTTCAGCCCGGCTTGCTTGAATCCAGTGGCAAAGTGAGCAAGGGACTCACGTCTGAGCATACCCTGCCACACTTATGGTGGCCAAAAGCGGTACAAAAGGGGGTGCTGAGCAGTAACCAGTAGGGGACTGGGGGAGGGGGGGGGGGGGTGTGACTGGATGATCTCCACCTCATCCCACCCTGTCATTTTCCCCTGCCAGCTGTCAAATCTGAGAGCCTCTCATCAAGTAGGATCAGAAATCATTTTTGTTAAAGAGTCATTGGTGGAAGAAGGTGTGGGATGTCAACTGGAACATAGCTTAAGACTGAAAAGCCTGGCTACTACAGCAGTCATTTAAGAGAAATCAAGATCCACTCTGTATGTCACTTCTGAAGTTGGTTAAGAGGTAAACAAATATTTAAAATAAAAAAAATAAAAACACCCACACACACACACACAATAGATGGTGAGGGTATTGCAGAACAATGGGGGAACAGCAGAAATGTGTGCAACATAAATTTCAAATTTCAACTTCTGTTTCACTGAAAGTAACTGGCAGGTTGTACAAAGATTTCTGCAACAAAAACACACCGAGCTATCCTACCCAGACCTGATAAACCACACAATGCTTCTGTGCATCACATCGAAACAATTGTTCACAGGAACAGGTAGTGAAGATACAGGGATGGCTCACACAGGGAACAGAAGGCAAGAAGTATACAGTTTCACAGAGTAGGTTTCCAGCCTTGCTTTTGAAGGCCAATAACACATTTACTATTTTTGAGTTTTACAGGATAAGTGTGGCACAACTAGGCGCATATCACAGGTTGCTTTTGTGCTGCTGGGTACAAAATATATGGTATCTTATACATAACACATACGCTTGTTTTTTGTCCAATTGGTGCCCTTCACAGGTGTACGTATCAAGCACCAAGGGGGCACAGATGGACAAACTTGACCATGTGTGAAACAGAAACAAACTGACTGACAAGTATATAACTTTGGGTGCCTGAAATGGTGATGTTTCACACATTCCACCACCCAAAGACATTTTTAAAAGGGTGCATATTGCATGAAGCTCGTTCAAACGTAAGCATTAGGTAAAGAAGACATTGCTTGGCAATTAAAACAGTATTTTTCCAATCAGAAGAGACGAATGCTCAGCACATAAGGACAATGTTTCTTCTAAGTGCCCTTTTTTCCAAGTGACACATGCACGATGTAAAGAAATAAACCACACTGTTGCAAAAAGAATTAGGAAAATTCTTGTTTTTACCCCCAATAACAGTGCAAAGGCTATGATTTCTTGGCCATCAGATCTGGAATGTAATCCAATCAAATGAGTCGGACCAAAGCACATAAACCACCAATGTGGACAACTAGGCCGGAAACAATAATCCAACTCCATCTTGCTTGCATCACGAGTGATTTGCTACAGTACAACACACGTATGAGCTTCAACAACTACTAATATTTTGCAGAGCTCAGCTCCCGATGGCATGGGAAGAACGCTACGATGTTCTTGTTTTGACATTTGAAAATCTCTCTCAGGATTGTATCTTCCATGGGAAGAGTGCACTGTTTAAGAAACGTTATGAATGTACCAGGAAGAAGTTACACATATAATGAATGCACATCTGTTTGCTATGATTGAGACCTGAACCATTGGGTAAATATCCATTGCCAAAGAAGGGTAAAACTACTAGTAATTAGAGAGTCGTAGACAGACATTGCTGCGGCTCCAAGGTCATTCAGATGAATAAAACTTCACTCTCAAAGAACAATGTTAATTATAAATTTTATTTAAGGTTCTGGCGTTCACCCCACCATCCGCTGTGTTTTTGGATAGCCCAGATTTTGATCCAGCGCGTCACCCCTGAAAGTCAACTAAACCAATTCTTCCCAAACTTTTTAGAACCACAACCCATTTTTCAGTACAACAAACTTTTGCGATCCCTCTAGCTTTAATGGACATGAGGGGGGCGATTCTTTAATGTAACTAAGGCATTGTGTGGCAGCGCATTGTCACTTACGGACAGCACATTTTCCTTTAAAATGGGATGCTAGTTATGAATTTTATTTAAGGTTCTGGCGTTCACACCACCATCCACTGTGCTTTTGGATAACCCAGATTTTGATCCAGTGCGTCACCCCTGAAAGCCAACTAAACCAGTGTTTCCCAAACTTTTTAGAACCACGACCCATTTTTTAGTACAACAAACTTTTGCGATCCCCGCTAGCTTTAATGGATATGAGGAGGGCGATTCTTTAATGTAACTAAAGCATTGTGTGGCAGCGCATAGTCACATTTTCCTTTAAAATGGGCACTAAACTTGCACAGACTACAGTTTTACTGATAAAACTATACTGCACACAAATGATAAGGTGTTGAAATCGGGTTTATGTGAATATTTACTATTTGTGCAAGGGTGCGTTTTTAATAAATGCAAAATAAAAGTTATAATATACTTACCGAATTAACGTGAACATTTTAATGACAACAAAATGCTTTTAAAATACAGAAAAATGAACTTAGCAGTTATATTTCCTCGTACTAGGCATCAAATGGCTAAAGTGTCATTTTGCCTGAAAGTAGCTTGACTAGTTTTGCCGAAACATGCATAAAATGTTTAATTCTAGACCTCTCAATGATAGTTTTTTAAATAAGTTGCACAAATGTTTTCACGTAACTCTGCTAAATGTCTCTACAAACACAAAGAGGGTTAAAACAGGATTAGAAATTGTTTAGTAAAATAATGAAGAAAAATCTCATAAAAATGCATTTTAAGTACACATGACCTATGTTAACATACTTTTATTATTTCCAAAGGATGATGTTGTACGCAATTTTCTTTTTGCTATAATGATATTCTATGTTCTACATAGACCATTGTTATCAAAATGTACAAGTTGATATTTTAGAAGGTGATACATGTAGTTAGATGTGTGGGAAAGAACTCTTGCATGAGAAAATGTTTTGCAGAATCAAATTAATTAACGTGAAGTAACAAATATAACACTTTTGTTGAAGACTATTGTATTTGTGTGAGAAGATGGGGAGTAAACACATTCCCAGGAAAATTTTGATAGTTGACTGGAGGAGAAGATGCAACATAAACTGCAACATCTTTAAGTGCTTATAATAGTGCGTGTTCCTAAAGTAGGTTAACGTTATTTGCCCCACTATTTTGCCACTGGTCTTTATGACTTTTCCCAGAGCCATTTGCTTTTGTACTTTTGTGGTTGATACAGACTGTCCTATCCATATTCCTTCGTCCTGATTTCACATTGTTTAGAGACTCTGAGTTTCTTGAACCTCTCTTTATGGGAAGTTATGCTTTCATTAATTTTTGATTATTTGGATTGCTATACTGGCTGAAGGTTTATGCTTTACCACGCCCTCTCGATAGTTCTAGTGAACACGTCATGAGTTCCGACCACCGTTCCCTCTAGGCCACGCTCGCATCTCTCCTTACATCCCCGCGCACGGACTCGCTAGGTGCGCGCGCGCGAGAGTCGCCGCCGGCCGCTTTGAAGAAGCGAGCGGCTGGAACATGACGAGTCTAGATAAGGGGGCTGGTGGCTATGTGGGAGCGGGGGGCAGACTGTGGCCTTTTGTTTAAATATTGCTGTTAATCGGAGCCCCTTCACGGGGCTCCGATTAACAGCACACGCTGTGTTTGGAAACTGTCTCTACGCTTTTGTTATTAAAGCGCGGGGCAGACTGTGGCTTTTTGTTTAAGTATTGATGTTAATCGGAGCCAGTGAAGAAGCTCCGATTAACAGCAATATTTAAACAAAAGGCCACAGTGGGCAGTCAGGGGGGCGGGACCGCAGGGGGCACAGCAGCTGGGTAAAGGAGCGGAACAGAAGGCAAGAGGGGCATAAAACAAGGAAAAAAAACGAGTGGGACAGAGGGCAGAAGGGCACAAAAACGAGTGGGACAGAGGGCAAAAGGGCCCAAAAACGAGTGGGACAGAGGGCAGAAGGGCCCAAAAACGAGTGGGACAGAGGGCAGAAGGGCCCAAAAACGAGTGGAATAGAGGGCAGAAAGCTACAAAAACGAGTGGGACAGAGGGCAGAAAGGCAAAAAACTAGGGGAAAGCGAAGTGGAACAGAGGGCAGAAAGGCACAAAAAACGAAGTGGATAAGGCAGAAGGGCACAAAAATGAGTGGCACAGAAGGCAGACGGGCACAAAAAACTAATGGCACAGAGGCAAAATACAGAATACGAAATATAGGGGCAGCTAATAACATAAGGCAGAACGGGCAGAGAGGCACAGGGCGGCGATGGGAAGGGAACAGAAGGGAAAACTGGGCAGAGACACGGGCAGCGAGGGGTACAGAAGTAAAGACCGGGCAGAGAGCACAGGGAAGAAAAAAGGGGCACGGACCACGTATAGGCAGCGGGGAAGATAGACAACAGCAGTCAGAGACACAACAATGAAAATACAGGCAATACAATAAATTTGCAAACTGCCTTTAAGACCCTTATTTTGGTTCTGTATGTGTGAAAATGCACCATCTTTTCACTTTTTAAAGTAAACATTTTGAGTGCCATTTGGCGCAGCAGACATGCACGGTTTGGTTCCTGGTGCACATAGCCATGGTTGAGCGCACAGAGACCCTCCACTGCCGCACACAGAGGAAAATTTTTTAGAGGGAACAGTAGTTCCGACTGACATTTTTCCTCACCTAGTTCCTAGAATAGGGAGTTTCCTTTATAGTATGTCCTTTAAGAGTTTTATTATTGATTCCAACTATCTTTTTACTACCGATTTCTGTTCATATTTGATCGAGATTATAATGATCAAAATGTATTACTTTGAAAAAAGATGGCCTACTAAACTTTGAATAATAAAAACACTTAAAAGCTTATACCAAACTCTTATTTACTGAACTTAAAATAGAAATTGTGATAAACTATTGTTGTGATGTATAGAGCTTGGTCTTCCCTAAAACAATGGCAATGGTCCATCTGACCTAGAGAGATAGCAGGGATAGTAATCCGAGTTGTGTAAACTGTTTCCAACCCCAGCAGTGCAGCACTAAGTAAAGTGCTTTCATTTGCTCTGACACCATTAAAATATATGTTTTCTTCACACTTCAGAATTACAAAATACAACTGGTTCATGTTTGCTTTCGTAACTGCTGAATGTGTACAATTAATTTACAGGTATTTACATTTTGTTGTGTGTTACGAAAAACTGACATCCTACAGCCTTTCCTTCAACATGTCATGTTCCCCAGCAAGATTGTCACATAATTCGCTGACTTTTCCTTCTCTGCCTCCAAATCGAGTTGTAAACAGTAGTCCTCATGTTTAAAAAAATAAGCAGCAGCAGAAGACCCAGCCTGCCATTTGACCTCTGTTTCTGAAGCACAGCAAACGTGAGATGATAAATACAGAATTTAAAGGACATCTTTATTTATTGCTTAGACATTCGCGACACACCAGATATTGGCTTGCGACCTGCAGTTTAGGAAACACCAACTTAAACAGTTGAATGTTTTCAAAATTGGCAGGCTTGTACGGTTCACGGAAACAGAACATTAACCATTTCATTTCAAACACTTTTAATGTCATGTTTTTCCATATGGTCACATTCTATTCGGGTCTGTTGAACTAATGTGCAAGTACTGGCTGCCCATTCATTGGGACAAACACCGATTTTGCTGTTCACACAACCCTACCACCTACCTACCTCTCTTTAACCAAAGCAGGCAGATTTCTACCATAATGTGCAGCATGCTCATACGGGTTACTCACTTCTGTTTACATACTGATCTCATTTTTGAGAATCAGAACCTGCTTCAACATTTTTAATAAACAGCATCTACCCAAAAGACCTAAACTCTCCTATCTGAATCCTGCATGGCTCCAGTTGCAGTATGGTTTGTCGGTAAAAAGGTAGGCAAGACATGACAGCTTGGGATAAGAGGATTCAGGACTTATGGGTAGATGTTGTTTAATTAACATGTTGAAGCAGGTTCTGATTCTCAAAAAGGAGATCATATGTACTACGAAGATATGCTGTAAGCCAAGGCACTTTGCTAGGATCTCGTATCTGTTTCCAAAACTTTAAGGGGTCCCAAGCAAGACGGTAAGAGCAGTGGTATTTAAAGTATAACAAAAAAAATGTTGCTTAGTAACGGTCAAAACTGCATCTGGCCTAAGCAAGTTCGCAGAACTCGAGTATCACAGCAGTGAAACGCCATCTCTGTTCTGCCTCCACCTTCCGCAGCTAGAACCTCTACCCCGGATGTCAGTGTCTGCGGTCCCGCACCCTACCTTGCCCAAACAGATGTGGCACGTGATCGGCAAAGTCAGGGACAACGTAACGTTCTGGACATTCTGAGCCATAGCAGGAGCAAAGGGGCCAGCTCCAGCAATACTTCTCCACGATCAAAACTCCCGCGACCAAGACGTCGCCCCCTCCTTCCGGAAGAATGTGCAGTACATGAATCCACAGGCCTCCAGTCTAACTAAGGAAACATCTTAAACTGGAGCACTCGTGTGGGCGGAGTCCTGTCTTAACGGTGGCCATTTTAAGATCAGGCAAGATGCGTGTTAGCCGGCTAAACTGAAAAGCGGAGAACACCATACCTGAATGACCGTACAACTAGAATAAGTTGTACAATTCAATCTGCCTGATCTTAACATGGCACCCGCCCGCGATTTACATGTATAGTATCTGGAACGCTCATATTGTTCACTGTAACGGAACGGAAGCGGAGTACGGCGTGTCGGCGAGGTCAGACTGAACAACAGCTTCTAGAAACGCCATTTTATTTTCTGTGGTTTACTAGACTTGATTTTATTGTAATGGTAACGGTGAATTGATATAAGCAATTCGTCATTCCCTGTTTTATTTCAGATGACTGTGACTATACTTGAGAGTGTGTGTAACACCTTGTTACTGATTTCAAATTTAATACTGAGATGAGTTGTGTGAGGCGTAGGGATGCCACGTGGCCAATATTTTCCTTACCCGTTTTTCGTGTCCGTCTGAGTTAAAAAAATAAATTAATAATAATAATAATAACAACTGAAAAAAATTCGGACCGTGCTATGTTTCTCACTATGAAATATAAACCGGAAACAACAAAACCATGAGAAATCACTTAAAATATTTGAGATCTGTCTAAATTCTTTCTAAACGATTGTTGAAGCAAACTAAGAGATACTGGCTATGTTAAAATATAATACTGCTACTATTACACAAGTTATTTGTTCATTTTCCATACATGGGTGTACCAGAATAGCAAAATGTAAACAAATAGTAAATTGAAGGCATTTTTGTGTGGGAAAGTTAGCAGCCATAGGTGATAGTTATGGGAAAACTCTCTCTATGAACATGTAGGTCATGTCGAAGTACCCAGCAATGGACCATTAGCTGTTGTGTGCTGCTCCTGTGCCCCATCACACCCCACTAGGTCGTAGCAAGAGCTTCTCTGACTCTGGGGTGGTTGACTCCTGCAAGTATTGTAATTGCATTTATATACCGCTTACTACCCCTGATGAGGCGTCAAAGCGCTTTTTCGGCGAGT
Organism: Lissotriton vulgaris; assembly: GCF_964263255.1. Taxonomy (NCBI): domain Eukaryota; kingdom Metazoa; phylum Chordata; class Amphibia; order Caudata; family Salamandridae; genus Lissotriton; species Lissotriton vulgaris. The sequence goes on along the minus strand of NC_141696.1, from coordinate 974,663,560 downwards.
ATCACGCTACTGCGGGACCCATAGAGGATTAGTGTTGAATTAGTAAAGTGAAACATGCAAGTACATTGTAATTCTATGTCAGGACAGGAGGCTCCGATTATGCTTTCTCATTTCTTTAATGAAATGCTCAGCAGCCAATCAAAAACAGAACTACAAATCCCATGAACACTTGGGAATGACCCTAGAGGAAACACTATATAAGGTCCATAAATCAGTCCTTCTTCCTCTTTCTTTGCTCTCCGCAGCCAGTTAAGTCACTTTTACCTTACTTGCATTGCTTTACTTGTTATTGCTCTGCTTTGGTTGTGTACACTTGCCTTATATTGCGCTGCTTGTACTTTTGTGCGCGTCGCTTGTGTACTCTTGCTTGGCGCCGATATTTTCTGCGTCCGTTGGCGACGTGTCTTCCTGGGAGCGTGTGTTCACCTCCCTGCGCCTGGCCGCTTCCTTGTGCCCGGTTGCTTTGGTGGAGTGGGAGCAGGGGTCGTCGGCTTCTTGGGAGAGCGCGAGCGCTCTCGAGCCGGTGTTTCAGCGGCAGCAACGTCGCGCATGCGCGTTGCTTTGTTTCCGGTTTCTGGCTGTTCGCCTCACGCCGGTCGAGTGAAGGAACGCTTCTCACCAGCGCTCACGCCCACAGCCCTGAACTTTCGACCCCGTCTACGCCGGAGCGCAGGAAAGTGTTTTGGCTGATAATTGTTGTGCATAGGCTCTGCCTAGAGTGGTTTTTTGTTGGCAGGCTATCTCCCTCCACACTCTAAAAGTTTTTTTCTTGAGTTTGGAATTATCCAACCTCTATTTGGCCTGCTTTGGGGTTCTCACTCCCCCTTACTGGTATCACTTATACTCAATATTTGGTCAGTCATCTAGTGGGCATAGAATTTTGTACCTTGGTGCAATGGCTGATTATTACGACGCAGATGATGACTGCTATTATGACGAAGAGGAGGATGACTCTATGGAGTACAACCTGGTCGAAGAACTGGACAAAGGTGTACAAATGTCGGTGAACAAGGCACTGGTTAGAGCTATAAACCCTCTCAAACGTCATTTAAATGAATATGCTGTTCAGCAGGGTTGGTTGCCGCCTTCTCAAAAGGCCACTAAATCTCCTCATAACCCTCACAGATCAGACTTCCAAAGACTGGCGAAGGCTTTGTCTTCCGACAAGCCCAAGACTTCTGCGTCACATTCTGTGGAAGAGTCGGACCAGGCTCAGGCCTCTTCCGATCACGACTCTTCGCCTCCTATGAAGCGTCTCCGCAAGGAGCGTTTCGTTGACGCTCCTGAGCGTCCCCTGCTTTTGAATTTTGAACCGGAGGATATCATTCACCCAAATTCCACGTCATGGTTGCCAGCTCCGGCAGTGGCCGCTTATCTTGAGGCGCATGTTCGCCATCCCTTTGAGGCGCCGGTCCGAGCTCGACTGCGCTCTGAGTGTCCGAGACCGGACCTTGCGGACCACATTGCAGAAACTCCGGAGGTGGACCCCATGATGGTGACCTACCTCAAGAAGTACTCAAAGGACCCTAAGAAGGGCCTCGACCGTTCCTGGCGGTCTTGCCAAGATAAATTAATGGACATGTTGGGCCCCCTTTCAAAAATCCTGGATCTGGGCTTCAAAGCAAAGGAGGCTTCAGCGACCGTCAATCCAGATGAGCTCATTGAATGGGCTCAGAGAGCTGTTTGCATGTTTGGCAATGTTAACTGCGCCATTTCTGCTGAAAGGCGACGATCCATTCTGCTTAAACTGGATCCGAAGTTGGCCGAATTAGCAACTTCTGAGGCCGGTCCGGAGGCGCAGGTCCTTCTCTTCGGTCAACCCTTCCTCAAGGAATTGACAAAATTTGTATCCGCCTTCAGCGGGATTGATAAAGCGCAGGCATCTTTGCGCCGGGCCATGCGTCCGGTTTTTAGCAAGGCCGGACGACAACGGGGACGGTCGTTCGGCCGTGGGTCGCAGCAACAGTCCCAAAGGGGTTCTTCGCAGCAGCGCGGTGGTCAGTACGACTCCGGTTACTCCACCCGCGCAAATTTCTATCCTTCACGGAAAGGAAAAGGCCAATACGGCAAAGAAAGATCTGGTGGTCACCAAGGCCAATATCAAGATTCCGGAGCTACAGGTGAGCCTAATTCAAGCATGCGATGTAATGCTGGGGGGCAGAATACAATTTTTTCTGAACAATTGGCGCTTAATCTCCAGCGATGCTTGGGTGCTAGAAACCGTTCAAGGGTTCAAGATAGAGTTCTATCACCCAATACATCAAACCCGTCTGCCGACCCCTATGCTTTTTTCCAGTCACTCTCAGGCTTGTCTGTCGGAGGAAATAAAGGTGCTCCTCAGCAAAGGGGCGATTGTTCCAACAGTACGCCATCCTCAGGGCTTTGTCAGCTCAGTCTTTCTGGTCGAGAAAAAAGGAGGCGGATCTCGCCTGGTTCTCAACCTGAAAGACTTCAACAGCGGAGTGGTGTACAGGCACTTCAAGATGGAGGGCATCCATCTTCTGCGGGATCTCCTTCGGGAAGGGGATTGGATGGTCCGTCTGGACCTGAAAGATGCTTATTTGTCCATCCCGATTTACAGTCCCCATCGCAAATTCCTCCAGTTTCAATGGCTGGATCAATGGTACGAGTACCAAGTTCTCCCGTTCGGCCTTTCGTCAGCACCGTGGTGCTTCACGAAATTGCTGAGGCCAGTTGTAGAGCATCTTCGTTCCAGGGGGGTCAGACTGATTATTTACCTGGACGACATTCTTTTTATGGCAGATTGTCCTCTCAAGCTTCTGCAACATCTGGAGTGGTCCATCACCCTCTTACAGTCTCTGGGTTTTCTAGTCAATGTTCCCAAATCGGTTTTGGTTCCCGCTCAGTCTATCGATTTTCTGGGTTTTCGGATAGATTCGTTGACTTGCCAACTACTCTTACCCAACCAGAAACTCCGTTACATCAGGAGAGAATTGACGTCTGTTATTTCCAAACAGACTGTGTCGTTGAGGTTGTTGGCACGTGTGGTAGGCTCTCTAGCGTCCACCATTCAGGCAATCTTTCCGGGTCCCTTACATTACCGGGCGATGCAACGCTTGAAGATTCAGCATCTCCGGAAAGGTCTCCGATATTCGGATCAAATCCCTCTTTCAGAGGAAGTGCGGATGGAGATGCAATGGTGGCTAGACCACATGGAGGCCTGGAACGGTCGAGCCCTGTTCGGGTCGTCTCCAGAACTGGTGATCGAATCGGATGCCAGTCAATGGGGCTGGGGAGCCCGTTGCGGGTCCATCTCGACGGGGGGTCGTTGGTCACCCCAGGAGTTATCTCTCCATATCAATTGTCTGGAACTCCTGGCGGGTTCCTTTGCGATTCGGTGTTTTTCCCCCCTACAGGCGAATTGTTGCATTCTTCTCCGGATGGACAACGTGTCGGCAGTCCGCTATGTCAACAAACTAGGCGGGACACGGTCCAAGATTTTAGCGGAGATTGCCAAGGATTTTTGGCATTTTTGCCTCCACCGGAAGATCACGGTTATTGCAGAGTATCTCCCGGGCCGCAACAATCAGGTTGCGGATTGGCACTCCCGTCATCTTCGGGACTTCAGCGACTGGAGACTTCACCCTCGAGTCTTCCGCGCCATTCTTCGTCATTGGGGCCAGTGTCACCTGGACCTTTTTGCATCTCGCCTCAATGCGCAGCTTCCCCAGTTTTACAGCTGGAGACCGGACCCCTCAGCTCTGGCCACGGATGCTTTTCTCCAACAGTGGCCATCGACTCTTTGCTATGCATTTCCCCCATTTATGATGCTTCCCAGAGTCCTTGCTTACACCAAACGCTTTCGAGCGGAGCTGATTCTGATTGCTCCCTTGTGGAAAGCTCAGGCGTGGTTCCCGGTTCTCTTGGAAATGTGCTGCGCACCTCCTCTCCTTCTTCCCCTGAAGCGGAATCTGTTGCAGGATCCTCTCGGATATCCGCATCCCCTCATTCTCGCCGGCACTCTCCAGTTACTAGCGTGGCGAATTTCGGGGATCGTTGGTCGATCCCAGGCATTTCTAGCAAAGCTGCCAACTTCATCAGTAACGCCTGGTCTCCCAATACCCACAAGCGGTATCGAGGAGCATGGAAACGCTGGAGTGATTGGTGTGTTCAACGGGAAGTTGATCCCGTTTCGGCGGATATCAGTCTAGTCATCAATTTCTTGACTTCCTTGGCCACGTCCGGTCTTGCATATCGGACCGTTAATGGTTTTCGGTCGGCCATTTCTGCGGGCCATGTTCACGTTGATGGTAAGCCTGTTGGGGAACATCATTTGCTTTCCAAACTGTTGAAAGGAATTCGATTGTCCTGAGATACTTAGAGGCCTGGCCTTCTAATCTTCTATTATCCCGTAAACAGTTGTCTGCAAAACTAACAATGTTACTGTGTTTAGTTTCTTGCAAACGTGTTTCGGATATTCGGGCTTTAGACCTGGCGGGCCGCTCCTTCACTCCCGAAGGTGTTACTTTCACTCTCTCTAGAAGGACTAAAACCAACACTTCATCCATAACGTATCCTTCATTTCCGGATCACCCCAATCTGTGTGTTGTACAATGTTTGAAGGATTACGAGGTGAGTACCGCTTCTTTGCGCGCAGATATGCAAGGTCAATTGTTGATCGCTTTGCAGAAGCCTTTCCGTCCTGTTGCACCGGCTACTTTAGCTCGCTGGGTGCGCTGGCTCATGTCCGAGGCAGGCATTGATGTTTCTGTGTTTGGGGCACATTCTGCTAGAGGGGCAATGGCTTCAAAGGCCTTCTCCATGGGTGTTACTTTGTTTGACATCATGAAAGCTGCAGACTGGTCTTCGGATTCTGTTTTCAAGCAATTTTATTATAAACCAATTGTTAGTGTTGCCTCTGTTGTGGTGGACGAGCTTTAAACAAGCATAATCGGAGCCTCCTGTCCTGACATAGAATTCAAAATTTGCAAACATTCGTGACAAGAATTTTCAATTCTATTAAGGACTAGGAGGCGAGGATTATCCCACCCGGATTGTAATTATTTGGTATTATCATGTACTGTATAAAAATTGCATACTATTACAGTTATGAATTTTTCTGATTTTCCCTCCCCTGTATATATTACTTTTCTCGATTATTGGGATATTACGGCTCTGTCTCTGTTTCAGGTTCTGACCAGAAGTGATATGGTTGATCTACCTCAAGAGTCTCCTCTATCTCCTTGCGCCCGGATCCCGGATGCTTCCATCTTCGTTTACAAGATCCTGTGGATTTCGGTGGCTTGCTTGGAACTGTTGCTGTTGCTTTACCTTGGATTATATTTTGATGTCGAACTGTTTACCCAAAGAAAGAGGAAGAAGGACTGATTTATGGACCTTATATAGTGTTTCCTCTAGGGTCATTCCCAAGTGTTCATGGGATTTGTAGTTCTGTTTTTGATTGGCTGCTGAGCATTTCATTAAAGAAATGAGAAAGCATAATCCTCGCCTCCTAGTCCTTAATAGAATTGAAAATTCTTGTCACGAATGTTTGCAAATTTTGAAGTGGTGGATAGGTTAGTCAGATATTTGGATTTGGAATGATAGCAGAAGGATAGAGGAGGACAAAGGTTTGTATTTATATAGCGCTTGTTGATGCACGCTATTCAGGAAGCCTATATAGAATTAGTGGTGGATTGATATGGTGAAATATGAAGTAATTTCAGTGGTGGATATTAGTCAGTTACTTGGAGTTTGAAGAATAGCAAAGGGATAAAAGGGGAAGAAAGATTTGCATTCATATAGCACTTGTTCCCTTGATGGGTGTTGAAGCGCTTTTCTGGCGAGTAGCACGCCACTCCGGAAGCCATAAAGGATTATTGTTGAAAATTAGTATAGTATAAATATGAAGTAATTTGAGTAGTGGATATGTTATTCAGTTATTTGGGTAGTATATTAGTATAGTTGAATATGAAATTTGAGAAGAGAACATGTTAGTCTGTTAATTTTGATTGAAAAGGATAGTGGAGGGATAAAGAGTGAAGGATTTTTTTTTTAGGTCTTAGCAGTAGGAGGAGGCTTTTGGATAAGTAAAAAGGAGTTTTGGAGGGGAGGAGTCAGATGGAAGAGTTTAGAAAGGTTTGTTTTAGTGCGGATGGTGCTGAAAACAGCCCAGTTCTCCAAACTCCCAGTGAAATGTTCCTAAATGGAGGTAGGGATACCTTTCTAACCCTCCAGAGCAGCAGATCACAGTGGGATGTGATCAACTGGCTCTTCCACTAGACACCAGGGAATATTTTTGCAGGGGGAGCAGCCACTTGGGTAAGAGGCTGTGCTTCCCCCGTAGCCCCGTCATATTTTCAGTCCTTCTCCCCCCCCTACATATTTTGCCAGGGATGTTTACACCGATTCAGTCCACTATACACCAGAAAAAGTCTAAAGAACAAGTATTTGCAATGCAATAGGTCTTGCATTATTAAAGTTTGAGCTATTGGCTTTGCTAATAATAATGCAACACCAATAGCTCAAACTTTAATAATGCAAGACCTATTGCATTGCAAATGCTTGTTTTTCTTCTAAAAGTTATTTGGGATGTTAACAATGGAGCATGGGTCACAGTCACCCCTCGGGGGCGTTGGGTACCCCTTTGGGGTGGGGTAGGGCACCCCCTCAGCGGCTCTCAATCCTTCTGGGGGGCTCATTCCAGCCAAGGTCAAATAAAATCTGTTAGGTATAGGAGGCTTTGGGCCTGTCATTACTTTCTGCAGATGGGACATCATTTAGCGTTATGCCACTGGGCGGGATTGCTTCTCCAAATGCATTTCTTTTATGCCTAAGGCATAGCTTCACTATACTATCGTTTTTATTACATTCATGTTGTGAGATTTGTACTTGTGAAACAGTGCAGTACCTCCAGTAATTTTTAACAGTTTTGGACACTGTTTGTGTAAGTGACAAATGCGTTTTTAGTGAAACGGGTGCGATGACTCCAGAAGTGTTCTGGAAGGGGAGCCAGTGTTTGCGCTCGAGGTTCTGCACACGACATAAATAAGGTAGTGTTGAGTAAGCCTCCGCGTGATTTTCAACTTTAACGCCTTATGAACGTGTTCTCTTCTTGACATTTAAATGCCGGCCCTACACGTGCTTTCCTCTGAAGTGCTTTGATTAGATGAATGGAAGTAGTTGTACTTTGGAGATTGTGATTGCAGAAAAGGGAAATAATGCTGTGCGATTCCATAAATTGTGGCAGTAATAAGGGGCAGAGTCGCATAACAGTCAAATTATGCTTTTTTTTTAACTGACCTTAAAGAAAATGACAAGGACACTTCTGATTGTAAGTCCGTTCTGGATTTTTAAATGAGCACTGCCTTTTCAGACATTTACGGGGTTAACGCATCTGCTGCCAAGAACGTTGCGTTCTAGTGTGTTATAGCAGTAAGAAAGTTGTGTACACGCTGGAGAGATGTATGTGCAGTCTACTCACGGGTTTGACTCATCATCAAATAGTATAACGGGTTAGTGCACCTGCCACAAAGAGCAGCGCCGAAGGTGCGCCAAAGGTAAGCCCGTCTACGCCCGTCCGCGCCAAACCCGCGCCAAGCCCGCGCCCAGCGCCAGACCCCCTGGTCCACGCAATGCCCAGCCCTCTCGCATTACATACGACGCCACCACCCTCCTAGCCCTTAACCCCGGCCGACTCCCCAACTGCGCCCAAGCCGCTCCTGGACACACCCATGGACCCTTCGCATGCTACTCCTGCAAGTTCGACGGCATCAAGATAAACTCCTCATCCACGAGCGCACAACAGAGATCTGACGCCAACCACCTAAAATGCATCCTGCTCAACACCCGCTCGGTCCACAGACACGCCATCGACCTTTGGAATCTACTAGACACCATCTCTCAGGACGTCGCCTTCCTAACAGAAACATGGATGAACGCCTCATCAGCCCCAGACATCACCATTGCCATCCCGGAAGGCTACAAGATCATCCGTAAAGACCGCACCGAGCAAACAGGAGGATGCATTGCTATCGTCCATAAGAACTCCATCCGCATCTCAACCAGCTCAGACGACAACCTCTCTAGCGCCGAACACCTTCACTTCCAGATCCACACCGACCCCAAGACCACACTCAGAGGCACACTCCTCTACCGACCCCCAGGTCCCCGCGCACAATTCAGCGACGCTATCACTGACTCTATCACCCCACACGCCCTCCCCTCCGAGGAATACATTCTACTGGGAGACCTCAACTTTCACCTGGAAAAGAGCAATGACACCAACGCCACCTCCCTTCTGGACAATCTCACCAACCTAGGACTCAAACAACTTGTCACCACGCCCACCCACATCGCAGGCCACACACTCGACCCTATCTTCACCTCCAGCAAACATGTCTCCTTCAGTCACACCACTATTCTCCATTGGACGGACCATAGCTGCGTACACTTCACCTACAATAAGACCACATCTCACAACCATCCTCAACCCACTCTGCGAAGAAACTGGAACAAAATCACCATCGACCAGATCTCCTCATCGCTTCTTCAAAACCCCCCTGCCCACTCCTCAAACCCCGACCAAGCAGCAATCAACCTCACCCAATGGCTATCCAACAGCGCCGACATCCTAGCACCAATGAAAAAACGTCAAATCAAACTAGGCAGCAAAAACGCCTCCTGGTTCAACGACGATCTTAAGAAATCAAAGAAACTCTGTCGCTCCCTCGAGAAGGCCTGGAAAAAAGACCCTAACACCAGCACCAGAGACGCCTTCAAAAACGCCACCCGCATACACCACCAACTTATCCGATCTGCCAAGAAAGCCGCATTCAGAGACCGACTAGACAACAACGCCCACAACAGCAAGGAATTATTCAACATCGTCAAAGAATTTACCAACCCCTCAGCCAACTCCAACGACATCACCCCCTCTCAAGCCCTCTGCGACTCCCTAGCTTTGTTCTTCCACAACAAAATCGCAGACATTCACAACAGCTTCGACAACCGACCCGGAGACCAACCCACCCAACCTTCTGCAGGACCTTCACCCCCCTTGAACTTCCTTAATGACTGGAACCCAATCTCCACTGAGGACACCATTCGCCTGATGAACTCCATCCATTCAGGATCCCCCTCAGACCCTTGCCCTCACCACATCTTCAACAAAGCAGACTCCATCATAGCACCACACCTTCGAGACGTCATCAATTGCTCCCTCAAATCCGGCTCCTTCCCAGAAAGCTGGAAACATGCCGAACTCAGCGCCCTTCTGAAAAAACCCACAGCTGACCCCACCGAACTCAAAAACTACCGCCCCATCTCGCTCCTCCCATTCCCGGCCAAAGTCATCGAGAAAGCTGTCAACAACCAGCTCGCCGCCTTCCTCGAAACCAACAAATCCCTCGAATCCTCACAGTCCGGCTTCCGAGCCAAACACAGCACTGAGACCGCACTCATCGCAGCTACAGACGACATTCGAACTCTACTGGACAATGGAGACACAGTCGCCCTCATCCTCCTCGACCTCTCCGCAGCCTTCGACACAGTCTGCCATAGCACCCTTCTACAGCGCCTCAGAAACATCGGAATCCAAGGAATAGCACTGGAATGGATCACCTCGTTCCTCACCAGAAGAACCCAGAGAGTCCGCCTCCCACCATTCCACTCAGAGGCCACTGAAGTCATCTGCGGCGTACCACAAGGGTCCTCACTCAGTCCCACCCTCTTCAACGTATACATGAGCCCCCTCGTGGCCATCACACGCCAACACAACCTCAACATCATCTCCTACGCTGATGACACTCAACTGATCCTATCACTCACCAAAGACCCTAACACCACCAAAACCAACCTTCATGAAGAAATGAAAGATGTAGCCGAGTGGATGAAGCACAGCCGTCTGAAACTTAACCCAGACAAAACAGAAGTCCTTATCTTAGGTACCTCCCCCTCCGCCTGGGATGACTCTTGGTGGCCAGAGGCACTTGGAAAAGCACCCATCCCGACGGACCACGCTCGGAACCTGGGCGTCATCCTGGACTCCTCACTCTCTATGAACAGACAAGTCAACGCCGTTTCATCATCTTGCTTCAACATTCTTCGCATGCTCAAAAAAACATTTCGCTGGATCCCCACTGACACTAGAAAAACAGTCACCCACGCACTGGTTACAAGCCGCCTGGACTACGGAAACACCCTATACGCAGGTATCACCGCAAAACTCCAGAAAAAACTCCAACGCATCCAGAACGCATCAGCCAGACTCATACTAGACATCCCACGTAAAGACCACATCTCTAATCACCTGAAAAACCTCCACTGGCTCCCCGTCAATAAGAGGATTACTTTCCGCCTCCTAACCCACGCACACAAAGCACTTTACGAACTTGGACCCGAATGCCTCAACACACGACTTTCCTTCTACACCCCCTCTCGCCAACTACGTTCCTCCAACCAAGTGCTTGCCACCGTACCTCGCATCAATAAAACCACCATGGGAGGTAGATCCTTCTCCTACCTCGCAGCTAAAACCTGGAACTCACTCCCCACTCACCTTCGTCTCACTCAGAACCACCTAGCATTCAGAAAGCAACTTAAAACTTGGATATTCGACAAGTAATTCCCCACCCTTTTTCAAGCGCCTTGAGACCCTCCGGGTATGTAGCGTGCTATATAAATCTTTGACTTGACTTGACATGAAGGTAATTCTAATTATGGCTACAATGAATTTACCGGCCCCTCAAGCATTTATGGTGAAAGAAGGTGAAGTATCAAGTTTACAATGGGAAGAGTGGAAAGATCACTTTATTAATTATTTAGAAGCTTTTGAACTTGAAGAAATGTCACCTGAAAGGAAAAAAAAATACTGTTAAATTGTTTAGGTAAAGGTGGTTTATGTATTTACAACCGTATGGAAAAGAAACCCAGGAGTGGTGATGAAGGAGATTTTTTTTGCATGCATTAGCAGACCTTGACTCTTACTTTGCCCCTACAGTGTGCAAAGCTGTACACCGCTACAATTTCTATTATCGCAAACAAGGAACAAATGAAAAAGTGGAAGATTACATTGCAGCATTGAAAAATTTGACTTTACCATCTAAATTTGGTGCAATAGAAGAAGAACTGATTTGCGATCAGTTAGTTATGCATTGTAATATTACACATTTGCAAGATAAGTTATGGATGAATGTTGACTCCAGTCTATGAGAAATCACTTCTATAATTTCTACGGCTTAACTCACGTCCAGGTGTGCCAAGACTGTAATTTCTTCAAGTAATAGTTCTCAAAATGATGAAGTCATTAAAATTGTGAGAACTCAGGGGCATGGCTTGCAGCCGTGGGGAATGGCTGCTGCCTAGGCGAGTTCCTTCCCTTTCACGGACACCTGAGCAATCCAAGTTCGTGGGCTGCAGTGGGATGGAGGGGTTTTGTCTCCTGATCCCCGTGCCACCTTTTGAATCCCTGCTGCAGTGTCTTCCTCTGAGAAATGCTCCGAATTGTATGTTGCTCCGGCCAGGGAAATGGCGGACCCGGGAAGCGACCTATACTGAGTGGCGGCCCTGAAGCGAGCCGCTGGGCCAGCCCCGAGTGAACTTATGCCTTTTAGTGGGGTGCCGCGATTGACAGCGGTGACGCGGGACCTCGGCTGGTGAGTCCGCGTCGCCCGACTCTATACTGGAGGAGTGGTGGTGACGACCCAGCGGACGGCCTTAAAATGAGGCCCCGGCTTTGCGGCCCATACAGTGAGGGGGGCTGAGCGGCGGATGACAGACTGGTGGGAGCGCCCTGCGGAAGCCAGGTGTGCCGGGCGGAGGTCGCAAACAGTGGCAGTGGTGGGCCTTGTCAGGTAAATTGGCCCTGTTGAATCTATGAACGGGCGGAGTGGGCCCGAGGACACAGGACTGAGTGGTGGTTGCAAGTTGAGCTGCTCGACAGCTGCTGCGGCACTTGAACTGCGACCCACTGCAGCGTGCACCTAGAAGTGGTGGCGCTTGAACACCCCATGGAAGCCTGCTAATATACTTGTGCTGGGGGAGCTACATAACGTCAGGAGCTGGTCTGGATGCTGATCATTGCCCACTACATGGGGGAGGTGCAACCCACTCTTGGGACCATGTGCAGGTTCTAAGTGGAGGAAGAGTGTGCTAAGTGGTATGTCAATCATTGCCTCAGGAGACAGGATGAGCAACTGTATTCAGCCTGCTTAGCTCCCCTATGGGCACCGGGAATACGTGGGGCGCTGCGAGCTGGAACCTGGTGAGACTGTTGTAGGGAGGCTCTCCTACTTAGTTATCCTGTTGGGTGAGCGCCGCAGAGACTAGAGGTGCGGACCTTGGCTGTGGTGGTGCGCTGGGGGTTTGACGCTGCTCCCGAAGGACCTTGTTTTTGTGTCTGAAATGTCGTGGTGGGTGTCGGACCCCCCTCCCCGGGACGCTCTGAGCTACGGAAATATTGGTACTGACAATAACTGTGGAAAAGGTCTGCCTGTAGAATCTGACAAGGTGGTAAGGACATCTTTACCAAGTCACGGGGGCAGTTGTTCCATGACTCTTGAGCTCATCTGTGGTGAGTGAGGACCTGCTTGGGGTGTCGGGCCGGGGGGGGACACCTCCCGGTGCAGGGTTCTGCCTCGGTTGTCTCCATCACTTGAATGCGACTGTGTCTGTTGGGCCGCCCTCTGCACTCGTCTGACGATTGGAGGCTCTATCATTATGGCTACAGGAGGGAAAGGTCCTAAGGCTAACGCCCAGAAACAGCTGGCGAAATTTGCATGGACTAAAATGGGCGACAAAGGAGATTCACCGCGATCGGAGAGAGATGGGGCAGTGGTGGCCCCTGCACCGGTATCGGAGCCGACTCTCCATGATGTTATGGCGGCGATAGGAGGGATACGTACTTCAGTGGACTCGGTCACTGTTGAGGTATCACTGCTAAGAGCAGACTTTAAGAAAATGGATGAGAAGGTTAAGGAACTTAAGATAGTAACGGGTGCCCTTCAGACTGATACATCGGAGCTCCAGAGACAGATGCTCGACTTGCAACAGAGGCAGTCGAAAATGTTGCAACAGCTGGATGATTACGAAGGTTGAGCGCGCCGTAATAACATTAGAATTTTAGGAGTTCCGAAAAGGACGGAGGGGCCAGTTGCGGATTTGTACGTGGAGGAGCTAATTACAAAACACCTGAAGCCCAAGACGTTGTCCAGCTACTTCTTCTTAGAAAGAGCCCACAGGGTACCGGGTGGTAGGCCTAAGCCGGGCGCGCCTCCGAGACCCCTGATTGCTCGGGTGTGCAATTACCGTGATAGAGACATAATTCTACAGGTGTCACGATTCAGCCCGCCCTTGAAGATAGATAACTATGAGGTGGCGTTCGTCCCAGATTTCACTGCCAAAATCCAGGTGCAACACAGAAACTTTCAAGCGGTGAAGAAGGAGCTGAGAGATCGGGAGGTGAAGTATGCAATGTTCTTCCCAGCACGGCTGCGAGTGGAGCTGGATGGCAAATCATGGTTCTTTGACTCACCAGAGGCGGTCTGGGACTGGATGGAGGGCTGGAGCGCAGCGGGGGCCGTAGGAGGGACCGCCCTAGTGGATCTGATACACAAAGAGGAATCCGGACGGAGACGGTGAACACTGACCCCACAGCGGAGACCAGTCGACTAGAGGAGCAGGACTGACGGCCTGGGTGTGGGTCTGAAGAGTCTAGAACTGGCAATATACGCAAGTAGAAGGGCTTGGGTGAGGAGGTGGGAAAACTGATGCGAGACTGTTATTTGTATTCAGTGGTCTATGATATGGTACTATTTGCTGGATATATAGATGTGATATGACGTTGCTTTGTTACTGTTATAAGAGGATGGCTGTAAAACACGATATCTGTGATATATGTCTGCGGGAGGGGGGTCAGTTTCCTCTGCATTTTCAGCATTTTGGGGGTGGTGAGAGGCACTCTGCCTTGTTTGGGGGTGGGTAGTTCTAAATCCACGAGCAGGGAGGCAGGGAGGGGGGCGGATTTAGAGGTAAGGGGTGGAAGGGGGTGTTTTGCAGTTTTTTGCAGTTTTCAAAGATATGGTGAACTCATATGCTGCAGATTGGATAGATTTCAGACCATATGTTTTGGAGCTGAGTTCCAAGGTGACTATACTGTGTTGCAATGTTTTGTCTTCTTTGTTCTTATTCAATGCGACAGACTGAGATGTGATGGTGCTGCCTATGCTTGCGAGTTGCATGCAGAAGTGATTGCTGTATTGTTGACCTATGGGGCTTTGAATGTCACTGCAATGGGGGATGGGGGCTGAACGTGACTCAGTGCTATCTGTCTTTTCCTGGAATGTCAATGGTTTAGGTGATAAAATAAAGAGGGGTGTCGTCCAGCAGTACCTGAAGAGACAGGCCCCAGATCTTGTCCTACTACAGGAAACCCACTTGGTTGGCAACAAAAGTAAGGCACTTAATCGATGGGGATATAGGCTCTTAGTGCATGCGGATTATACCACCGGATCTCGAGGCACGTGTATCCTAGTTAAGAAAAACACATCCTTGATCTTCCACAACACGTGGACGGATCAGGGGAGTTTGTTTGCGGTAGCTGAGGCCCAATAGGAGGGTAGAGCCCTGAATGTAGTGTCTGTCTATCTGCCGCCTGCACTGGGTAGGGATGCCCTGATGAAATTGGGCCGGGTGTTGACCAAGCTTCCTGATGGTGCTTTGCTAATGGGTAGGGACAATAACATGACAATGGATGATACGGTTGATGGGTACCTGCAGATACAGGGAGCTAGGCCAAATGACCTAATGAAGGAATTTACCGCAGCAATGGCCTCTCGGACGTGGGACGGGAGCTACAGACCATAGACTCCGGTTTCACGTATTTTTCTAGTGTGCATTGTAGTCTCTCTCGAATAGACTACTTTTTAACGTACACGGCCTCAGTGGGTAGTTTTAGAAATCCCTGGACATATCCTGAGGCATCTCAGATAACTCCCCGGTGGGAGTGGAGTTCACTCATGGAGAGCAGCAACAGGGCTGCACCATTGTCATCAACCCGTGGCTGTTTAAAATTCCGGATATCAAGGAGGAGCTCGGAGTGAAAACAGGGTACTTTCTGGAAAATAATTTAGGGTTGGTGAAATCTGTGCAAACATTATGGGAGGCGTATAAAAGGGGTTCTGAAGGGGCACACCCTGTCGTTGAAAGGAAGTATCTTGCTAAAAGGCGTGAGACTCTGGTGCAGTTGGAGGAGGTCCTTCGAGGACTTGAGGTGGCTCATGTGTTAAATCCTTCAGTGGAGGCACTACATTGCTTGGCATGGAAGCAGGAAGAGTATAAACTCAAATCACGTGAACACATGTTGTCTAAACGGGTGGCTACCCAGCACAGGCTCTATGAGCTTGGAGATAGGGCAGGAAAGACGCTGGTGTGGCTGGAGAGAAGAGAGCAGGGTGCGCAGTGGGTGCCCCATTTAATGCTGCCTAATGGGGAGTTTCTGCAGCACCCTGGGAATGTGGCAGAGGCGTTTGCAGATTACTTTGAGAAAGTGTATTCTCCCTCTACGACATATATGGAGGAGGAATCGCGTCCGCTTCTGGCGGATAGTAACATGCCAACTCTTTCAGATGTAGATAGGGATATGCTAAATGCGAATATATTGTGTGAGGAGATCCAAAAGGCGATTGGCCAAATTAAGTCTGGGAAGGCGATGGGGCCAAATGGTATCCCAGTGGAGTTCCTTAAGGCTGTGGCCTCCTAAGTGGTCCCGCACCTGCAGGCAATGTATCGAGAAAGCTGGGAATGGGGAGTTCTGCCGCCTGACCAGTGTCTAGCCAGTAAAATTGTTATCCATAAGGCCGGAAAGCCGGTAGACGACTGTTGCTCGTATAGGTCAATTTCACTAATTAACATTGAGGCAAAGATATTGGCAAAAGTCCTCGCCACGCGACTCGGAATGGTGATTTCCTCTCTGGTGCACCCGGACCAGTCCGTCTTCATACCTGGGAGAAACACTGCCCTTAACATCCGCCGACTCCATAATGTGATGGCACGTCGGGAATATTTGGAGGAGGAGGCAGTCATACTGTCACTTAATGCATCCATGGCCTTTGATTAGATCGAATGGCCGTATCTTTTTGAAGTTCTGGCGAGAGCTGGGCTGGGCCCTAAATTTATACAGTGGGTGCGGTTGCTATATACTGACATTCAGGGACAGGTCAGAGTCAACAACTATACGTCCCGAAAATTCACCTTGAGGAGAGGCACCAGACAGGGGTGTCCTCTGTCACCACTGTTGTTTTCCCTTATGCTGGAGCCCTTGGCAGCCTGTATCCGCCGAGACGCAATGGTGCGGGGTTTTAGATGGTCAGATGACTGTGAAGATAGAATATCTCTATATGCCGATGACATAGTGTTATATCTTGCCTCCCCGTACTAATCGATCCACACTGTTCTTAACATTTTCACAAACTTTGGGAAATATTTAGGATACACAATCAACTGGAGTAAGTCCGTGCTGTATGTGTTACATGGGCAGACCCCCATTCTCCCTAAATACTGTGCACTGCAGGTCTCGGCGGATGGCTTTAAATACCTTGGAGACTTCATAACACCAGATCCGGCTCTCTTTTACAGCCAAAATTTGGCACCCCCTTTGGCTAGGCTGCGCTCAGATGTTAAACATTGGAGGTCGCTGTCTCTGTCGCTAGTGGGCCGCGCTGCTATTTTTAAAATGCTGGCTCTCCCCAGATTTTTGTACATACTCCAGAACTGCCCGCACAAGATTTCAGATGCATATTTTGTAGCGGTGGAGGGGGAAATTCGCACTCTGTTGTGTGATGGAAGAGCCCTGAGAATTGCGCTTCAGAAATTGATTAAAGGGTGGTATGATGGGGGCATTGCGCTCCCCAATATACGGTTGTATTACTGGTCCTCCCACTTGGTGGCTGTAAATAGATGGCTGTACGCCCCACCAGATGACCCGGCATGTGCCCTGGAAAGGTATCAGATGGATAGGTCGGGGTATCTCGGCGCTCTGTATTCCCGCACTAAGAAGCAAAGATATATTGGCCCCACTCTACATACGATACAGATCTGGCGATTAGCTTACTCACGTCTGGGCTGGACAGTGGTGCTCACTAAGGCAACGCAATTGTGGTCTTCACAGAAGGTAGGCATGCTTTGCTATCATCCGGGGTTTGACAGATGGGATGTCATTGGTATCTCAACAGTCAAAGACCTGATTAAAAGAGGAGCGATTCTCAAATTTTAGGAGTTACAAAGGACCTATCAGTTGGCCTCGGGAGAAGTTTTTAGATATGTGCAAATTAGGCACGCTTTGCAAACGGCCTTCCCTAGCTGCGAGGATATACCGGAATCATCACCCCCCTTGAAGACTGCCTGTTGGATGGGCTGTTGCAATCCAAGTCGATCTCTTTGACCTATAAAAAAACGTAGTAATAAAATGCCTGATTCTTTCGGAAAGCTTAAGAAGTGATGGGAGGAAGACCTTGGGCCGATAGACGAAGAAGATTGGCGACAGGCGTTAATGTCACCTAGAGAGGCGGCAATCACGCTTAGATTTAGGCTAATCCAGCTTTGTGTCCTGCACCGCTCCTATATGACGGGAATAACACTAGCGAAAATTGGATCTCGACAAGATGACCTGTGTTGAAAGGGCTGCCGACAGACGGCCACCTTTTTTCATATGGTGTGGGAATTCCTGTTAGTGCGGAAATTATGGGACAGAGCCATGACTCATGTGCAATCTGCACTGGGGAAGACGTTTAGCCAGATGCCCCGCTTAGGCCTGCTTAATATATGGGATGATACGGACCTAACTGAGACAGAACAGCACATCGTAACGCTGGGCTTCACGCTGATCAAAATGGAGATAGCGAGAGGGTGGGGTGGAGGGGCGCCGCCGGCAGTGGCAATATGGTTGAAAGAATCTGACAGATGTATGGTAGCTGAGAAAGAAGTGTTTATAGCCAGGGGGTGCCTGAAGAAGTGGGATAGAAAATGGTCAAAGTGGAATTCCAATGGGGAGAGATATGTATATCACCTGTAGTGGGATCGGAGCTGTGAAGAAATAGAGACAGAATAGCAACTGTTTAATGCATATCTTTTTTCCAACCTTTGTCCTAAATGCGGTGAAACATGTAACTTGCAGGTATTGTGTGTAATTTTGTCTTGAAATTGATGAATAAAAAAATATATATTTTTTTAATTGTGAGAACTCGCTCTTGTCAAACAGATCATACAAATAAAAGAAATGATAGAGATATTGTAGGCAAGGAAAAGAAAAATTTCAAAAGTTTTCAGAGTGAGGGCATAGTAGACTTAAGAGGTAAATGTTATAGATGTGGAAGTTCATTCTATCTTGCTCATGACAAGAAATGTCCTGGGCTAGGACAAAGGTGCACTAATTGTAAAGTTCTGGGGCACTATTCCCGCGTTTGTAAAAAAAAGTAAACAAGGTCTTCTATGACACAAATAACTTCCTCAGGGTCTGACCATTCATTTTCACATGCGTACTCATCAACAACACACTTTATTGATGAGTACGCATGTGAAAATGAATGTTCAGACCCTGAGGAAGTTATTTGTGTCATAGAAGAACCTAATAGAGATGGAAGTACCATTAGGAAGAAACCTGTGTGCAAAATTGTTATTGGAGGAGTTACAGTCACACTAATGGCTGATTCTGGCTCACCATATATGATTGTTAATCAAAACACTTGGAAGGAATCTTTAGAAGAAAATCTTGAGAGTGTCTAAGAAATTCCTGACGTTCATCCTGTTAGTAATACAGGCGAACCTATCGACTTAATTGGATAAAAAAAATTACTTTTTGAATTCAAGGATAGAAGTGTTGAATGCAAAATTTATGTTTCTAAATCTGGACCTTGCGTGCTAAGATGGTGGGACCAGGGTGAGTTGGGAATAATTTTAGATCCCAATAGTGCTGATCTAGTGTTAAGTGTTGCAGAAACTAATAACAAACAGTGCAGTCTGATTATTTCTAAGTTTCCTAAGGTATTTTCGGGTAATGTTGGGGAATTGAAAGGTTTTTCACACAAGAATATTCTCAAAAAAGATGCCCACTCTTTAATTCATAAAGTCAGGAACATTCCCACAGAGGAGTTATCAATGAATTAAATAAACTTGTTCAGAATGGTTTAATCGAACAAATAGAATCATCTGATTGGGTCGCTCCGTTAGTGGTCGCACGCAAGGCCAATGGCCGTATCCGCCTATGTGTGGACTTGAGAGAATTGAACAAGAACAATTTTTTTTCTATTTCAAAAGTTTTTATTGGTAGTTTCAAAGAAAACAAAAGAGGAAAGTTGACAAGCGTATATGGGTGGTACATACAAGTAACTAATAAACGGTTGTGATACATGTAATTAAAATAGTGGTCATAGCACTGACAATGGAATAGAAAAACAGTAATTACAAATAATCAATAGCCTAACATAACATAACACAAAGTAAATAAATAACTGAGGAAATCATAAGCTTGAAAGTACAAAACGTGGCAGTAGGAGTATTAGTATCAATATTTTGGTCCACAGTTTGATGACGCTCCCGATTAGGCTGACTAGTAACCAGCTATGTAGACAGGGAGGCACGAGGGTGCATGCAGGAGATTAATGGAGGTTTGTGGGCACTAAACTAATTGTCAAGGGTGATCCACATTTGCCTCCGAGGGGGGCGCCATGGTGAGTGCTGAAGAGATATATTGTCAGCGCCTCGAAGATTGATTACCCAATTTAGCCAGTAGGCAAAGTTAGATTTTCGGGTATCTTTCCAATTATTGAGAACTACCGTTACAGCAGCCATGAGTAGTAGGTCTAATAAGGCCCTGTCATTGTCATTAAGTGACGTGGCTTTGAGGAACCCAAAGACTAGGTATGGCAGTTCTGTGGGTGGGGAGAAAGAGAAGACTTTATTGAGAAATTTGAAGACTTTATCCCAAAAGGGGACCACGCACTCACATTGGAGTACAAGATGTTCAAGGTCTCCTTCAGCACACTTACAGTTCCAACAGAATGCATCAGCACTGATGCTGTGAGCGAAAAGACGTGCCGGTGTCCAGAAAGCTTTATGAAGTAGGCAACATTTTGTCTGGGATAATGTAGGGCTGATTTTGTGACACATGCAAGATTCCCAGGTTTTGGCCCATTCTACATCTGATATAGGGAGAGAGGAGTGTGATACCCAGAACTGTGTGAGGTGCTTATTAAGATTGGAATGTTGCGGACGTAGGAGTTTATAGATCCAGGACACTAGGTGGCCTAGCCTATTTAGTCTGGAGAGGTAGGACGGGAGAGAGGGAGGGTTTGCAGAAAGCCTTGACCTAGTGATCGCTGCCTTTATATTCAGGAAGTTATAAAATTCAAGTGGGTCAAGATTATATTTGGATTGGAGATCCTTGAAAGAGAGGGGATATGATCCTTCATATAGTTGGTGTGGGGAAAAAAGACCTTTTTTAATCCAGAGGTGATTACATAGTGTTTTGCCCTTGTAAAGCGTGGCATGGTTATGCCATATCGACTCTGATCGCGAGTGTCGGATGGTGGTATCAAGTAATTTATCTACTTTGAGAAGGGCGACTCTTTTGTTCCGGAAAATTGGCTTTGAGCAGGCAACTGTGTTCAGACTCTCGGACAGAGCAGCCACCGAGGCAATATTCCAGAGAAGGGCTTTTTCTAACTCTAGCCAAAGGGATTATAATCAGCAGGGGGTGGCAGCCAATAAGAGCCCTGTTTGGCGAGAAACTCAGTTTGGTACCGTTTGAAATCCGTCAGATTGACCCCCCTTAGGGATTTGTCCAGATGTAGTTTCTTTATGCTAATTCATGCTTTTTTCCCTTTCCAAATAAAACTGGTGAGTGTGGCATCTAATTTGTGATGAAAGTCCAGGGATAAAGTAGGGGGCAACATAGTAATGAGATAATTCACTAGTGGGGAGATCATTATCTTGATGGTCTCAATTTTTCCCCACCAAGTTATGAAGCGGGCAGACCATCCATCAAGTTGTGTTTTAATTTTCTCTAAGGTGGTTTTTTCGTTACGCTGAAGGGTTTCAAGAAGGGTACTACCAAATTCAATTCCGTGGTATTTAATGAAGCCGGACTGCCAGGACAGGCCTGAATTACCCAGCATGTCTTTGGTGCCGAGTATGTTCAGAGGTTTAACCTCAGACTTATCCCGATTTAATTTGTAGCCAGAGTGGAGGGAATAGTTTTCTATGGTGGTCATAAGGGCCTCGATGGAGGAGTCTGGCTGTTCAGTGACCACTAGGATGTAATCCGCATATGCGGCCAATTTTATTTGCATCTCAACAAATTCCACGCCTTTGATATTATTGTTTCGTTTTATATCGGCGATGAGAGGTTCAAGGGCCAGGAGGAAAAGAGTTGGAGAGAGGGGGCAACCTTGTCTGGTCCCTTGTTCTAAACGGAAAGGTTCAGAAAGAGAGCCGTTGATGGTGATACGGGTGGACGGGGAGGAATAAAGGGCCATTACAATGTCAATATAGGACTTCCCCAGGTTGAAAGATTGCATACATTGCTTTAGAAACAGCCACAACACCCTGTATAACGCCTTTTCCGTGTCCAGGGTGATGGCAACGGAGGGAGTGGCTGTTATTTTGGCTTTTTCTAAAACATTGAAAAAACAATGAGAGGGGCTCAAATAATACAAAGGGATGGAGCACCAGAAACAGTATTAGTTAAAAAAAAGTTTACCCTTAGGATTTCTTAATTATATATACTCATACAAGTCACACATTCACAAATTAAGTTACTAGAGCAACTCCAAAGGTCAGGGATATAAAAATATATCAAAGTTTATTCCTTACAGATACATATTGGTTAAAAAGTTGATCAATTGGTCACAATCAATACAGTGCAATTTAAAAATACTGCGCAAAGAGCAGTACTAAAACAATACAAATCAATACATCAAATAAACATTAATAGCAGCAACTTTCATAGCATCACAATACATTCAACGGAAGGAAACCTACACTAGGTAATAACAATGTACCCTTACTATATTAATCTTTTTATAACTAGGGACATTGCATGAAACAGGGATTCTGTCACTATGTCAATTGTCCTGTTACAGATTTAATTTGTACGTTTGCGTCGACGCGTTTCGGCGGAACTACAATTTTATTTCCACCATCTTCAGGACAATTTAATAAAGAGATCCTTCCACCTTTTCGTCCATAAATGTATCTTGACACAATCTTGTGTAGACAGATCTTGATATCTTGTCCTCGTAATGTTAGATCCTAAGACCCTTGTTCTAATTCAGGTTGCGGTTTAAGTGACTGTCTTTTAGTTTAAAAGGATATCTTCTCTGAGACGTTTTTTTAGATCCTATTAGTTTGACAGGTACTTCTCATAATATGACCTCTTCGATAGCCGGATAGTACTTCACAGTCAGAGTGTTGTTAACAGTGTGGCATCTGCATGCAGCCCTATTCCGGCCAATACTTTTTTTTCACTCTTCAGTCGTGGTGCTAGATTCCTCCAGAAGATCCACGTAATACTAGAGACTCTGCGCTTCTCAGTTAAAAAATCGCTTGTATGAGTATATATAATTAAGAAATCCTAGAGGTAAAATTTTTTTAACTAATACTTTTTCTAAAACATGGCAAAGCAATCTCGTATTATCGTTTGACATGCGGTATTTAAGGAGCCCCACTTGAGAATTACTAATTAATTTAGGGAGGATTGCATTAAGTCTGGTGGCTAGGGTTTTTGGGTAGATCTTGCAATCCAGATTTATGAGCGAGATTGGGCAGTAGTTTTTGGTTAGATGGGGATCTTTCACCTCTTTCGGGATGACAATTGTGGTAGCCTCACTCATTGAATCAGTGACACCACCCTTTATGGTAAAGGACTGGAATAAGTTTAATAGAACAGGGCTGATATTTCCCTCAAACTCCTTATAGAAGGTGGCTGAAAAACCGTCAGGGCCTGGGGCTTTATTGCTCTTTTGAGTTTTAATGGAGGAAGAGATTTCCTGGACTGTGAAGGGTGAACCTAACTTGGAGCTGTCCTCATCAGAGAGCCTACGGAGGTCTAACGAGTTTAGGTAGTTGGTGCACGCCTCTGGGTTGAACGCCATCTTGTTTTTGTAGAGGTCTTCGTAGAAAGATTGAAAGGTATTTAGGATGTTGTTTTGCTTGGTATGGATGTTGTTGGCATGATCTTCAATCGAAGCTATACTGAATTGTTTTCTCTTGTGTTTGAGATAAGACGCGAGTAGTTTCCCTGCCTTATTACCCTCGCATAATTTCAGTGCCTTAAATTTATTTATCCAAACCCCAGCGCGTTTGCTCATGATTGCATTGTATTTGTACTTCATTTTAGTGAGACAGTCTAGAGTGGAGTTAATATTTAGGTCGGCCGAATGGGAGATTTCCAGTGCCTTGATATCTCTCTCAAGAGTTTCTAGTTCGAGGTTCAGTTTTTTGTTCGTTTGTGCTTGGATACCAATAATGACACCCCCTAATTGTGGCTTTAAGTGCATCCCACACAACAGATATGTCCGAGCCTGGTAAGTCGTTCAATGCAATGTGCTCACGGATGGCGTTCTCTATCCTTTTTTTGTTTTCATGTTCGGAAAGAATGTCCTCATTAAAACGTCAATGTTTCGGGGGGAAGATAGAGCGTGCACCTGCGAGTTTAGTGTAGATACAGGAGTGGTCCGAGACCAGTTTGGGTGCTATGTCTGTTACTTCTATCAGGTGTGTGAATGGGCTGGAGATTAGTATGTAGTCAATTCTTGAGTACGAATTGTGGGGAGCCAAATAAATGTATAATCTCTCCCGTCCGGGTGTTGTAGGCGCCAGGAGTCGTATAGGTTGTATTTGGAGCAGAGACGGTTAAGTATATCATGGGAGCGCGAAGGGTGATACATGCATTTAGATTGGCTATCTAGAATGGGGTCTAGGGGGAGGTTGAAATCCCCGCCAACTATCAAGAGTTCATCTTGGGGAATGTCCTCTATTGCTGATGAGACAGATTCCCAGAACTCTGGGACATCAGAGTTGGCCCGTAAATGTTTACCACGTGGATAGAGTCATCGTCTTTCATTAGATGTGCCACAATCGGTCTGCCATCATTATCTTGAGTGCGTGAGATCATGGAAATGTTTGACTTTTTCGCGACTAGGTTGATCACCCCCTCTTCTTGTGGACTGCTGGGGAACTAGGGCCTAGATGTAGGTAATAGCAATTTACCGAATGGTAAATACCGAATTTTACAGATTCGGTATTCACTATTCGGTAATTGCTGTGTAGGTAAAATAATCGGTAAAAATACCGAATCTGTATGATTCGGTAATTACCGATTCTGTAATTACAGAATCGGTATTTGCCATTGATTCCTATGGGCCTTGAAGCCCATAGGAATCAATGGCAAATACTGATTTTGTAATTACAGAATCGGTAAAATTACCGATTTTGCAAGGGCGACAGGGTGTCACTTTGACACCCTGTTGCACCCCTGTTTCTGGCTTGTGTGCCATTTGACACACAGACATGCCCTTAGGGCATGTCTGTGTGCCACATGGCACAGGTGTACATGCACAGATGTGCATGTACACTGGAATTCGTTATTTACCATGGAATAGTATTCCATGGTAAATAACGATTCGGTAAGGGCCTGTGGCACTAATTACAGTGCCACCTACATCTTGATTTACAGAATCGGTAAATTTACCGATTCGGTATTTTACCGATTCTGTATATTTACCGAATCGGTAAATATACCGATTCTGTAAATAAAATGCCCCCTACATCTCAAAAGCCAAATACCGGTCGGAAACGGCCGAAATCAGCCGTTTCCGACCGGTATTAAGGCTCCTACATCTGGCCCATAGGGTTTGCGAGATCCAATGCTGCTTAATGAACTCGGTGTCTTCTTTTGAAAGTTTTATCTTCTGCAGCAGGATGATATCTCCTTTGGATTTTGCCAAATAGTCAAGGACTTTTCTTCGCTTAACTGGGTGATTAAGACCCATGACGTTTAGGGAAACTATATTGAGGCTTTCTGCCAGGGTTTTGGTTTGAGTCATTGAACTGTTAAGTGTCGCAAGGTAAGTGGCCGGCTTACTACGGGTGCAACTGTGCAAGCTATAGTATCAATGTGGAACGCAGAGGGGGAGTGCACTACATGGCTGGCAACCATTAACTGTAGAGACCATCTTATGACAACGGACTTGTGGTAACCAATATAGGGATAGTAAGATAAGTAGGTTGCATACGGTACTACAATTGAAATCTGTGCAGCGGTTAAGAAAAGAAATAATAGAAACAATACTGAAACAACCAAAATTACATTTACCCCACAACCCCACATGTCCACCCTCCCCCCCACCCCACAAATAATTCGAACTTAGGAGCTGCAATGGCAGTACCGTCTGGGGTCAACACAGGAATGTGTAGTAGGGTAGTAATTCAACAGGAGAAGCATACGTACTGAGTGATCTCAGCATAACTGTGTAACCGTAAATAACATGACATATGCAGTTCAAAGCACCTTGGTGAGGTTCAGGCCTATCTCAAAAATAACGCTTCAACTTAGAGCATAACAACTGTGAGCAATTTTATCATTTCGAACTTTAGCAATTTATAACCCCATAAAGCCTGTATGAGAACGAATGAACACATATGAGGGTTACCTACGGGGAGTGAAGAGCATGATGGCAGGAAATCATCTTTACAGCTTGAAATTCAAAGAGACGCTGCATTAAAAAAAACCTATGTGATACTTGGAGCACACGGGGCTCAGGTAAGGCTCAAGTATATTAAAAACACCTGCGAAGGGTTTTAACAGTATTGAATAATTTGAATAAGAGTAATCTCGCACATTATTAAAGAGCATAACTCCTCATGAAGAGTGAACCAATACACTGGTCAGTACTAATTTGCTAGTACTAAGTGGAACCGCTTATAACCAGGACAGTTAATGACAATGGCAAAGACAGAAAGATGTGTTTAAAGAGCCACCTTATACACTTCCTGACAGATCAATAGTTCACCAGAGCAACCATTCAGCAGTCAGTGGTTAGATGAATCGTGGGTATCCGTTTTCGGTTTATTCGAAGATCCGCTCTAAGAGTCTATGGGCTGTGAAGGTGAGTCTTCCAGGTGACGTGCAAGGTCTTGAGGGCTCGAGAAGAAGCGTGGTTTGTCATGGTCAATAATCTTGAGCCTTGCCGGGCCTGTGAATGAGAATTGAATATCTTTTGCCTTTAATTTATATCTCAGAGATGGGAAACCTTTTCTTGTCTCAACAGTCTCTTTGGAATAGTCCTGAGTAAAGATTATACGGTGACCTTCCCAAGTGATGTGATGGTTTTTCCTGGCGAATTGTAAAATGGCCTCAGTGTGTTGAAACCGGAGAGGTTTGCAGATCAAGGGTCGAGGACCTTTTTTCCCCTGAGAGATGAATGTTGGTATTCTGTGTGCCCTGTCTAGCTCTAGGTCGTGGTGGAAGTTAATCCCCGTGACTGTTGGGATACATGCTTCAAGGAAGGCCACACAGGACGTCTTTTTCTGAATCATCCGGAACACCAAAGATGCGTACTTTTCCTCTCCTATTACGATCCTCTAACTCAGCATTTTAACGCTTGAGGTAATTTGTAGTGCTCTGAAGGTGCAGTATTATTTTGGACGAATGGGTTGTTTTGTCTTCTACGTCGCTTATCCGTTGTTCCGCTTCACTTATACTTTTGTTCATAGAGCTCATGTCCGCTCTGATCGCTGTAAGCTCCTATTGCATGGTATCGGTGTTGCCTTTCGTGGATTTAGCCAAGTAGTGGACTTCCGCCAATTTCTTAACTATCATGTCTAGTGTACTAGTCAGGTCTGATTTAGCTTTGATAGGTGATTCAGACAATGTTGGTTCAGGTCTTACTTTCTTGTTGTTCTTGTTTTCTCTCTCCGCAATCTTTGTAGGGTCGTCAGGCACAGGGGGAGATGAGAAGAGACAAGGTGAAGCGACATTACACTGCAAGCACTTGATAGTGAGTATCTGTCAGTGCGATCGTCTGTTTGCTTTGCACTATTTTACTTGTACCAGGAAGCAAGGTGAGGAATAGATCTACAGGTTGATGTGCCGGTGAAAGAGGGCCCACTACTGTTGGATGGCAAGAGGCAGATCCGGAGGTATTGGCTCTTCCCTCCCTACACTGTGTAGCCGGAGTTTACTCACAGGTGGTAAATCGGTTAGGGAGGTGTAGAGGGATCAGCCTGGCAGACCTGAAACCTAATCAGAAGGAGGTAGGTGGCCAGTTGTCTCTAGGCAGGCTGTAGGTCAACAGTGGTCTAATCGCCTGGCTGCGGCTGGAAGGTTGCTATCCTGGGTGTGTACTTCGTAAAGAAAGCCAGGTGAATCAGCTAGATCACAGTTAAGACACAGGTAGATCGACCAGGCACATATGCGGGGAAGATAAAGATCACATTTGAAACACACACGCTGTGCAGGGGAGTCCTCCGCTGTCCCCACCATGGTCCAGCACACAGTGTCTCAACAGGAAATCAGCAGTTTATAAGGGAATGGCTTCAGAAGTTAGCTTCCTGGTGTTGGTTGTGTGCCGCAGTGGCAGCAGACTTCATTAAGCAAAATACCTCCCATTCAGTAGATACCATTTTGCAAGATCTCATTTAGCACGATACCTCCAGTATGGAGGGTATGGAGAGTATGGTGGTATGCAGAAACAGAAAAAATCAGCAAGTTGTAGGTTTTGGTGGCAGCAGCAGGTTTTGGCAGCAGCTGCAGCCCATAGCAGCTCACAGTGTTCTCTTAAAACTCCAAATCTCCTGCCGCTCCTGTCTCGCATCTAATTTTTACGCTTGTTACCCCCGCCGTTGCCGCCATTTTAGAGTCAGGCTGGTTGATGGCCGATGTCGTGTCTGCGGTGGTTGAAGCAGGGCTAGAACTGTGGTGCAGGCAGGCAGAAGGGCAGAAACAAGGCTCTCACATGGACATAAGGAGCATGAGGGCAGGTTCACTCCCACGAGTTCAAAAGATAGTTCAAGTTCAAGTTCAGGAATTTATATAGCGCACTACTCACCCAGAGGGTCTCAAGGCGCTTTGGGAGGGGGAACATTATTTATCGAATAACCAGGTTTTAAGTTCTCTTTTGAAGGAGATGTGGTTCTGTGTAAGCGGAGGTGAGTGGGGAGTGAGTTCCATGTCTTGGTCGCCAAGTAGGAGAAGGATCTACCTCCCATGGTTGATCTTTGGATGCGCGGAACTGCGACAAGGCCTTGATTGGATGATCTTAGTTGGCGGGTGGGTGTGTAGAAGGATAGTCGAGTGTTGAGGCATTCGAGTCCTAGTTTGTAGAGGGCCTTGTGTGCGTGGGTGAGGAGACGGAACGAAATTCTCTTGTTGACGGGGAGCCAGTGGAGGTTTTTCAGGTGGCCGGTGATGTGATCTTGGCGAGGGATGTCCAAGATGAGTCTCGCTGATGCGTTTTGGATGCGTTGGAGTTTTTTCTCTAATTTGGCTGGAATTCCGGCGTAGAGGGTGTTTCCGTAGTCTAGTCGACTCGTAACCAGTGCGTGGGTGACAGTCTTTCTTGTCTCGGCGGGGATCCAGCGGAAGATTTTTTTGAGTATACGAAGTCCGTTGAAGCAGGAGGATGAGACGGCGTTGACTTGATTGGTCATAGTGAGTGATGAGTCTAGTTTGAAGCCAAGGTTACGTGCGTGGTCCGTGGGTATGGGTGCTGGGCCCAGATCCGAAGGCCACCATGAGTCGTCCCAGGCAGAGAGGGTTGATCCTAGGATGAGCACTTCCGTTTTGTCTGAGTTAAGTATAAGGCGGCTGTCTTTCATCCATACGGCTACTTCTTTCATGCCTTCGTGAAGATTGGTTTTGGCGGTGTTGTGGTCTTTGGTGAGGGAAAGGATCAACTGGGTGTCGTCAGCATAGGAGATGATGTTTAGGTTGTGTTGACGTGCGATGGAAGCGAGTGGACTCATGTAAACGTTGAAGAGGGTGGGACTGAGCGATGATCCTTGTGGTACACCGCAGATGACTTCGGTGGCCTCTGATTTGAATGGGGGAAGTCGGACTCTCTGAGTTCTCCCAGCTAGGAACGAGATGATCCAGTCCAAGGCTTTTCCTTGTATGCTGATGTTGCTGAGGCGTTGTATGAGTGTGCTGTGACAAACAGTGTCGAAGGCGGCGGATAGGTCAAGTAGGATGAGGGCTACTGTTTCTCAGTTGTCCAGTAGTGTTCGGATGTCGTCTGTTGCTGCGATGAGAGCGGTTTCAGTGCTGTGTTTGGCTCGAAAGCCGGACTGTGAGGGGTCAAGGGAGTATTGGATTCGAGGAAGGCGGCGAGTTGGCTATTGACGGCTTTCTCAATGACTTTGGCCGGGAATGGGAGGAGGGATATGGGGCGGTAGTTTTTAAGTTCAGAGGGGTCTGCTGTGGGTTTCTTCAGGAGGGCGCTGACTTCGGCATGTTTCCAGCTTTCTGGGAAGGTGGCAGAGATGAAGTAGCAATTGATGACATCGCGGAGATGGGGTGCGATGATGGAGTCTGCTTTGTTGAAGATGTGGTGGGGACATGGGTCAGTTGGTGAGCCAGAGTGGATGGAATTCATGAGGCGGATGGTGTCTTCAGTGGTGATAGGGTTCCAGTCGCTGAGGTTGTTAGAGGGCGGTTTAGGTTCTGAGGGGGGTGGAGAGGATTGTTTGTTGGAGCTGTTTTCGAAGCTGTTGTGTATGTCGGCAATTTTGTTGTAGAAGAAGGAGGATAACGAGTCGCAGAGGTCTTGGGAGGGAGTGATGTCGTTTGAGGCTGCGGTGGGGTTGGTGAATTCTTTGACGATGTTGAATAGTTCCTTGCTGTTATGGGCGTTCTTGTTGAGTCGATTCTTGAGTGCTGATTTCTTGGTGGCTCGGATCAGCTGGTGGTGTTTGCGGGTGGCTGTCTTGAAGGTGGTCATGTTGTCGGTGGTTGGGTTTTTTCTCCATGTTTTCTCGAGAGTGCGGCATAGCTTTTTGGATTTCTTAAGGTCATCGTTGAACCAGGGGGCCTTTTTGTTGTCTTGTTTGGTGTGATGGTTTTTCAAGGGTGCTAATTCGTTAGCGCTGTGATAGGGGAGACCGCAGCGCTGGCTTGGACAGCGGTGGAGATGGCCTCCTAAATCCGTCGCTCCTCGCACAGGAGGGCAAATTCTCCTTACCCAGGAGATTAAGCTACACAACTCAACCCAGCTTTTAAGGTTCTCGGTACCGCTTACCTTCCACCCCTCCCAGGTGCCAGAATTTGGTTTTTCGGATGTCATGAGCAGAGGTTTTAGGCTTGAGAAAACCGACTGCCACAGTCCCTCTGCTGAGCCCGAATATGGCGCCGACCCTCGCGGACCTCCGGCCCTGTTTACTCACAATTTGGGCCCCTGCTTAAATGGCAATCATGCGCACTGGCATGCCGTCACCATAAACCTGAGGTGAGTGTCTAGCACATGTAAGCTGCCAAACGCTATAAAACTGAAAGATTCACTCATCTCACTTCGCGCTTCTCATGCCTGAACAAGACAATTTTTATAGATGTTTTTCCACTTCCCAAGATTACGGAACTACTTTCTGCCACCAGGAACAAACAATTGTTCTCCACTATCGACTTAACCTCTGCTTACCACCATGTTCCTCTTCATGTAGAAAGCAGACACCTAACAGCTTTTATTACCCCTATTGGCCTTTTTCAATTAAAGCAAGTACCTTTCGGTTTGGCATCTGCTGCTGCAATGTTTCAGCGATGAATGCATTGGATTTTTATTGACACCAAGAATATAGTATTTTTTCAAGATGACATACTTGTCATTGGGTCTGATAAAACTGAGCATGACAATCTCCTGATTAAAGTTCTTGAAATTTTAGAATTTAAAGGGCTTACAGCTGCAGAATCTAAATGCAAATTGGCTAGAAGCTGTGTTACTTATTTAAGGCATGAAATTAACTCTAAAGGGATTTTTCCTAAATCTGAACTTGTTGACGCTATTAGCAATGCTCCTACTCCCCATAATAGGGACGAAGTTAGATCCTTTTTAGGATTAGCGGAATTTTATTCAAAATTCATACATAATTTCTCTGGAAAAATGTATAGTATTAGACAGCTTCTAAAGAAAGGTTGTGTTTTTTCTTGGTCTCAAGAGTGTCAATCCAGTTTTGAATGCATCAAAAAAGATATTTATTCTGCTCCTGCACTCTAGGGTTTTCCCCCTAACCTCAAGAGCATCATCACCACTGACGATAGTGGGAAGGGCCTGGGTGCAGTATTATCTCAAATCCAAGAAAATGGCAATAAATATGTTGTGGCATTTGCTTCTAGAGCTCTCACTAGCACTGAGGAAAAATACTCAGTGATTGAACAGGAGGCTCTAGGTTGTGTATGGGTTCTTATATTGTTTTATTACTTTGATATCTTGTTTCTTTTTTATTCTTTTGTGCAAAAGGGGAAGTGTTGTGTTATGTCCTCGCTGCCACATGACCTCATAGGATTCCACCCTAAGTGTTCTGTAACCTTGGAATCCAGTGAGATAGTCTGAGGCAGACCGAGGCTGGAAGAAGAGTGTTCAGACTGTCCTCCTCAACTTACGGCTGGGTTCTTGAATAAACCTACTTTACTTCAACTGCTCGTGGAGTTTTTACTTCACAATGGCACGCTGGAACCGTGCTCCGACTGGAGGCCGATATTTCTATTAATTCTTGCGGTGTTTGTATTTTTAAGATATTGATTGGAAAATGAAAGGGGAATTAAATAGTTGCACAAAGGAGGCTGCTGTCTGAATTGCACTGTACTTTATGCTAGAGACTGCAAACCAGTCCAGCACCCTAGCCGTTTTTCACTTTTTCACCATAAAATGAAGGTCGGGCGCGGGCACTTCATATGCAAACTGGTCTGAATCCCCCTGCGTCCGAACAGAACCAGGGGCAAGGAATTCTGCCTCTTCCACTTCAAGTAAGATCTGTTATTCTTATCAACAAATATGTGCCTCAGGAACAACCCCTATTAATTTCTGCCTTCGCTCCATTGATTGTATAAATCTGAGTTGTAATGTAAGAATTGTCCCTTCTATCAACATGTGCATGTAGAGTGTGTGGCTGAGAAGAATAAAGAGGTAGGGTGGCATATGTTTAGGATCAACTGTAGTATCTGTGATAGGGAGGGAGTTTCCCTTTTTTTATCAGGAAAAAGGATTGGGTCAACAATCATAAATAGCAAAAACTCCTTTTCCTGAACTTTACAACCAATTTCTATTACTTTGTCCCATAAAGAGGCATTCTATGCGCAGGTTATCAAATTTACAAACTTTTTGAGTGTCAGACAGGGATTAACACGCATGTATTTACAAACACAAATTTTAAAAAGTTCTCATTCATTTATTAAAAATATTTTAAAAAACAACAACAATACATTGTCTCATTTTCATTATACATCTTGTTATACACAAATCAATTACAAATATTATTTGAATTAGTTTAAAAACTTGAATAACTAAACTTTGCCAATCAGCATAGTTCAAAAAATCTCACTCTAGTGTTTTTTCTTTTTTTTATATAAAAACAGAGAACAAACAAACTGTTCACGCGGCGTTTCGGTGCCAAAGACAATCTTGCACCTTCTTCAGGTCTTGTTCATTACAATGATATCTAAAAGAGACATGTTACAATAAATTCCATTAGATCCTGTTTCAGTCTGACATTTGCACATTGAATGTTTTGCATTTTTATTAACTTTTCCCTACCATTTGGTAACTCCGCTAGACCTTATTAGGAATACCATACATCAATTCCCACATGTACTAAAAGCCTATACTTTAGCATTATTCATAGAAGACATGTCTAGTGACTTTTCCACTTATCACCAGGATGATTAGTCCTCAACTTGCTTGATAGGACACAATTTTAGAGGTCTGTACTTAATTTACAAAGAAAACCTAGGGGTCTAATCTATGAAACAAAGTAACGATAGCATACAAGTCCATCAATTACTAGGGCAATTTCCTATTGATATAAGTATATAGATAATACACACAGAACCAAACAGTGATTGTGGGTGGAACCAATATACAAATATAGGATTCCCATCAAAGTCTTGTTGTGATCAATACTATCATGTGGTCATCCTTCGGGATGGTGTGTCTCTAGATCATTGAGACATTTATACCAACCTCCGGTCGGAGTTGGGTTCAGACCCACAGTCACTCCTGGACAGTGTAGATAGTACTTTATGATGGTAACCATTTCAAATTGTTAATCATTAACTGTATCGAAATTGGATAGCCAACTATTTGAGCCCATGGTAGCCCACTGTAATGACTTGGCATTGTTCTTCCAAAAGAAAATTACAGATATCTATTCTTCTTTACAGAAAACTGAAAGCAAGCTTGACCCTATCCCAGGTGGGAAAGCGGTGGGCACACCCATGATCTGTTTAACAACCATTCATGACATCACACCTGAGCTACTTCCAAGGCTCTTAAGTAAGGAGAAGAGTGGTCTCCCCTTGAACCGGACACCCCCCTCATATACTCCTTCAAAGCGCAGAATTTATTTTTCGAGTTCTGCTGGATCTTCTTAACCTTTCACAATCTAGTGGGTTAGCGCCTCCAGCTTGGAAACATACAGTTGTAAAACCTCTGTTAAAAAAGTATACCCGCGGCCCCTTGTGTCCTGGGAATTACAGGCCTATTTGCTGCCTCCTGCAGATGATAAGATACTGAAAAAACATGTAAATCATTGTCTGTCCTTATTTCTGGATGAGAATGCCATTTTGCACCCCACAGAGGCTTGGTTTTGTCCCCAACACAGCACTGAAGTCACACTTTTGGCAGTAATTGAGGAGCTTAAGATGCTCCTGGATAAGGGAGGGTCAGCTGCCATCATACTCCCTGATCTCAGTACGGCGTTTGACACAGTAGATCACGTAATCCTTATCAAAAGAATTAGTGATGCTGGAATAAAAGACGATGCTTTGAAATGGCTCACTTCATTTTTAGAGGAAATGCCGTTTCAGGTATGTGAAAAAAACGGTGATTCTGATACTTTCCCCCTGAAGTGCAGAGTCCTACAAGGATTGGCACTTAGTCCCCCACTTTTTAATCTTTACCTGTGTCTTCTGGTGGATATTGTTCTTGAATTCGGGCTGTCAATTGTTTCCTACACAGATGACACACAATTGGTTTTCTCCATTTCACACGCGCAGGGTCCACAATCTCAACAACTTGGCCCTTGTTTGGAAAGGGTAGCTAGCTGGTTGGCAAGTTGCTGCCTTAAGCTGAATTGGGACAAGATGGAGGTCATCATGCTGAGTAACAATCTGAATTTTCCTGGCTCTGTCAGGGTGGCCTGAATAGCTAATTACCCCACCAGCCCCTAACACACCCATAAAAAGCTTGGGGATGCGGCTAGATACATCATTTTCAATTGAAGTACAAGCAAGGCAACTTGCTGCCAGCTGCTGTCTTCTTAGAACACTCAGGAAAATGTTAGATCTGCTCCCTCTTCTTCCTAGAGGATTATTGTACAGGCTTTAATACTATTATGCCTGAACTATGAGAACGCCCTATACCTGAGGGCTCCATAATATGTGGCCAGAAGGTTACAAGTTATACAGAATGCGGCTGCTCAGCTTCTGCTTAACATTCCAATACAACTTTCAGATAAGAATGCCATGGTTACTCTTCACTGGCTTCCCGTGGATCAGCGGATGAAGTTTAAGGCTCCATCCATGTCACATAGAGGACTACATGGGAAAGGTCCTCCTCTGTTACGGGCCCTCATGTTGCCTTATATCCCAAGCAGTGCCCTGAGGTCAACAAATGCATGACTCATGAAAGCCCCTCAAGTACGCAGGATGCGATAGGGTGGACACTTTCTCTTATTTTGTTTCTGAGCTCTCTAATTCTATGCCCTTTAGTCTGCGTCAGATGGAGAATGAACTTACATTTTGTAAGCACCTAAAAGCCTGGCTGTGTTCAACTATGGGGCCCATTACGATGTCGGGCGGATTGCCTCCGCCAGGCTGGCGGTAAATGTAAATGTAAATGTAAATGTACATGTATTTATATAGCGCAAATCACTGACCGAGGTCGGTATCTAAGCGCTTGCTTAGGGAACCCGTCCTGGTATTCCCCTGTGAGATAACCCCGGCAGGGTATCCACAAGGTGAAAGCCAGGCATCTCGCCGCGAGGGGCCGTTGTGGAGATTAAGCAAGCTGTTGCCCAGAGTCGCAGAGTGTGAACCCGTGAGTCGAGAAAGCACCGGAGCGAGAATTATCGAGTCCGTGGAATTTTTTAGCCCAAGACCCGCCGAGGCGGGGAATTGAACCCTGGTCCAGGGCCGATCTCAGCTTCCGGGTCTGCCGCCTCTATCCCCTGAGCCACACTTCTCCGGCCTGGCAGAGGCAATCCGCCCAACACCGAATCCCGAATTCCCCCGCCATATTAATATGGCAGGGGGACCGCGGCGGACGGATAGACCGTCCTCCGCTTGTCCGCCCTGGTCGCCTTGCGACCGCGACGGAAAGGGCTTAATATGGTGGCGGTGTCCAATGGACACCGCCAGCCATATTATGATGTGTGGGCATAGGCAGGCGGTCTTTGCTTTGGGGGGCCCCTACGGGCCCCCCTGGTGAAGGCTGAGGTGGTGGGTGCAAAGGGGGGGTACCTGTGGTACCTCCAGCATTTGCATACACCAAGCAGCAGGCACCGCGCAGTGCCTGCCGCTTCGTGTATGCAAATGCGTGCATTCATTTTTAAGATTGTGGTGGGCGGTGCAGGGAGCATCGCCCACCACAATGTTAAATAGGAGGGATGCGCCCGCCACTGTGTCGCATCCTAATGCACACATCGGGACCCTTGCCCTTTAGGCGGGCTGTCCGTTTACCGCAAGGGTGGCGGGCGGGCAAAGCCCCCTAGTCTTCATCTGATAAGGTTTCCCTGATCAGTGTCAGTAGTATGGTGGATGCTCGCGCTGGGAAGCCTTTTGGTAGCCATGTACTCTATAAATACAGAAAGAATAGAATGGAATTTTTGAGAATGTTCCCAAGTCGAGTTGTGAAGCTGATTTCTATTCACATTTGGTTCAGTTTATGCAAAATATTGTTTGTCCTACACAGTGCTAAACATATGTTAGTAACCTTTTACTATGGGGACATACATTTCTTTATTATTTGGTGTGCCCCCTTTTATAAATTAAATACCCAGCCCTGAGAGTTTCCAACACACACTTAGGAGCAGTGCTCAATTTGTAAAAAAATAAAATAAATAAGTACAGGTGCCCAAACTTTTTCTGAGCCACTGCCTCCTAGTTTCCCCACTGGAAATGTCCTCATCACCTTTGGTGTTAGCCATTGCATTAATATTCCCAGAGCTAGATTGCAGCAAGTAAAGTGAGTGAGCCCATTTTCTTCAAGATGTTTCGGGGTGGATCTCAGCTCTCCCATACTTTTTTTTTTAAAAAGAGGGCAATATGGTACAGTTTACACCATATTGCCCCTAAGAAATTGTCTTACACATGTTGGTTTGAAGTGCAATTATGTGACATTCTAACACAGACCCCCTTTGAGCTCTTGGCTCTACTAGGCATCCCTTAAGTATTTTGCGTTTCATCGCCATTGCGCTCTTGTTGGTAGAATGTGAGATTGCGCTCCTCTTTGGTAGCAACACGCCCCACAGTTCAGGCCTTGCTACGAAGCATTACCTACTGTGATCTCACTAGAGAGGTCTATGCCATACTACAGGCCCCCACCGCTTGACCAAAAGATATTTGGCAACCTCTCCATTCCTATATCCTTACTTTGAATTCTGACTTCCTAGAGTCTACCCCCGCCGACATCACTGCCCAGACTATCCCTAGGTCACACCAACCAAGACACTAATGGCTGATTATAGATTTGTGGTATCCCTCCTTCTTCTTTCTCAAAAACATCCGGCTCTTCTCCAGTATTCACCCAGCTATTGCTTTCTCTAGTTCTCCAGAGTGGTTATATTTTCAACCAAGTTGTTTGTATAGATGGACAAGCATATGCATACACATGTTTCTCATTATATCACATACAATCTCTTCTCTTCTCTGTGCATTCTGTTCCTTTTTTTCTTCTTCTTTGATTTGTATAATGTACTGCTGAAAAATGGTTAAATAGAGGTTAAACAAAATTCTGTGACATTCTGCAATATATCCTGCAACTCGTCCAGTAGTGTCTCCAAATCTCTCATCCTTCTTTGACTCTGTGCTATCTCTCTCTACTTCTACCTATTTCTTTATACCACGTCACCTCATCTTTGTATGATATTGCCTGTCTCACTCATTGCTACCCTCTATTTCTTCTGCTTTTCTTACTCCCCTACCGTCTTTCCACATACTTCTACCTTATACCAACACCCCGCACCCCAAAACACGTTGTGCCCTATTCTCCATTCATGTAACATGAATGCATGGCCTCTGTCTTGCAACCATGTGTGTGGACCACTCATATGTACACTCTTTAAGCATTGCCCTCTATCATGTATGTTTGAATCTGTGGAGTTTCTTTTATACTCCTATACCTTTGAGCTTTCACCTGTAGTAAAGAATGTGTTCCATCTCTGCTACATTGCTGACTGGATGCACTCATGTACCCTTAAAGCTGTGTTCTCTCTCCTTCAACCTTGAAGTGGTGCTCTCTTTGCTAAACTATTAGAGTTTAAATGTGCACAACAGCATTGTATATTTATCCTCTTTTTGGCACCTGCAAATGTGTGTATTGCGGAAAGTATGTGCTCTCTCTGAAAATGTATGTAGGAGTTTTGTGCGTTTATAAATTTTGTGTTTTACACTTGAATTTACCTATGATTACTTATCTGATATTGCAGTTGAAACCATTTTGCTGTGATTTGGTAAGGTACCTTTTCTTGGATTATTTTAACTAGGCCGCAGGTAAGTTTCAATGCCATCTCTTTTAAAATGGCTGTCTGACCCTGTATGTTCACCATTTGTTATTTCTGCTGCACACAGTCATGCAAAGTCATGTTTGTTTATTTTCCAAATGATGCTTTTGAAGAAGTGTTTCTGATATGGTCTCAGAAATGTTTTAACTGTTAAAGCTTGCCTCTGCCTGCCCCTTGGATTGCATTCATTCCCAATAGTTCACTGTTGTTTTGTAACCAGTTTGTTCTGCCATCTCCAGATTATTTCTGCCCTTCCAGCAGAATTGGTATTCATGTAGTGGGTTAGTTCTTAGATGGTTAGGCAATATGACGTTTCATAATTGTGTGTTGTGATTTGTCGAAATGATATTCTTTTTACTGACATCATGAAAAATCCGCATTTTTAATGTATTCCCGTGAGCCAATTTCCTATATAAACCCTCAAATATGGGGATGAGCGAGGGGGGGCGGGGCCAGCAGCCTAACATGGCGGACGTGTCTTAGTGACGCTCGGACCACACTGGGCCTATTTATCCTGACCAACGCGGTGGAGGTGCTCCTGTGCAGGGGAGACAGTGCAGGGTCGAAGCGCTGATACCCCGGGTGGCTGCTGCGTCCAAGAGCGGAGACAACGGGGGCCGGTACTGAGGAGTGACCTGGCGGCGGAGCTCCCGTGGGCGCTAAACTGACTGCAGCCTGGTCGAGGACTTGCGGCCTGGGAAATCCCGGCGGCGAGGCGGGCACTGCGACAGTAGGATCGAAGCCGGTTAGGGAGCAGCACAGCGGATACGGGGACAGAGGGACCGGCCTTGTGGGTCAGCGGGCGAAACCGGAAGAACGCCCGGAAGTGGACTGAGGACGCCCAGAGGTACTGGACGGCAAGGGCTGGACTGCAGGGGACAGCTGGGCATCACTGGCTTACGAGGGCAAAGGAGGTGCCCCCCCCTTTGCCGAGTCTCCGGACGGGCGCCCGCTGCCCGCTACCGCACACAGTGGGGTGCCTTGAGTGAGGCGGCCTTCGCGGCCACGGCGCGGTGCCTCGGACTTACCGGAGACTGGAGCGGCGGGAGTCTGGGCCGCAGGGATGCCGCACTGGACATTCGGCGGTGCTTCGGTAGGGGCCCGGGATGGTGCGCGGAGAGTGGGCTACCCTTCAGGATAGTGCTGCGGCGTCCTGCCTGACTCTAAGATGGCGGCCGCCGGGACATGCAGACGCGAGCAGCCCGCTCCCGTTTGAATTTGGCGGCGGACAGCGCATCCTCTGCTCGGGGCACCGGTGGCAGGTGGAGGACCCCCGGGTACGGCCCCCCTTGGTTATCCCGGCGCTCACCCACTGAAGGAGCTGATGCTGAGGTGGGGAAGCCCCCTGGACTCTAGGCGCACTGACGCTGAGTGCGAGTAGACGCTGGTGCCATGCACTCAGAGACCTGGCAGCCATTGTTCGCTGTGACACCTGCGGGGAACCGGTGAGGCGGAGGCGAGGGAGTGGGCCCGGGGGCCCTGGGAGCGACTGAATGCGCAGATGTTGGTGAAAGTGGAGTGACTGGCTGGGGAGCCACCGAGGATCCTGAGGTGTGCACGCACTCGAGGCCGGGGAGGAGCAGCGGGCACGCGTCCCCGTGCCCCCTTGAGGTCAACTGAGTGACGGTGGAGCCCATGGAATAAGGCCCACAGGAAGCGGCGGTGGCCCACCTACATTAGGTGCATCCCACAGGGCGAAACGTAGGCGGACTTGGCTGGCGTCGCCCGGAGCCCTGCACGGTCTCTGAGCCGCGAGTGCACGGCACGCCTACCCCATCCCTAGGGCCGGGCTAAAGTTTAGAAGTGGGGCCCTGGCCGAAACGTCCACTGCAGGCCCGTTGGAGCGTGTGGGCCCACACGGAAGACTACCTGCGCGCGACCCAGAACACCGGGGGGGGGGGGGCGCAGGACATTAAAGACTGCACGGGCGAGAACAGAGGTGTCCACAGCGGGTCACTGAAGCTGACCGATTACCTGCGGTGACTGGCCCTGGATTGATCCCTTCAGTTGGCTGTGACGTAGGTGCCAGGACAGGTCGGGCCCCCCCCCCCCTTCTTCGCAGACTGCCGCACCGTGCAGGCACATCCATGCCCTCTGCGCAGCAACAGGTGATGGGGAAGTTAAGGGACAAGACGAAGCAGTAACAACAGGCAGCAGGGGACGCGGGCCCGACTCAGGAAAGGAACAGAGGGGACCTGGGAGCGACTGAATGCGCAGATGTTGGTGAAAGTGGAGTGACTGGCTGGGGAGCCACCGAGGATCCTGAGGTGTGCACGCACTCGAGGCCGGGGAGGAGCAGCGGGCACGCGTCCCCGTGCCCCCCTTGAGGTCAACTGAGTGACGGTGGAGCCCATGGAATAAGGCCCACAGGAAGCGGCGGTGGCCCACCTACATTAGGTGCATCCCACAGGGCGAAACGTAGGCGGACTTGGCTGGCGTCGCCCGGAGCCCTGCACGGTCTCTGAGCCGCGAGTGCACGGCACGCCTACCCCATCCCTAGGGCCGGGCTAAAGTTTAGAAGTGGGGCCCTGGCCGAAACGTCCACTGCAGGCCCGTTGGAGCGTGTGGGCCCACACGGAAGACTACCTGCGCGCGACCCAGAACACCGGGGGGGGGGGAGCGCAGGACATTAAAGACTGCACGGGCGAGAACAGAGGTGTCCACAGCGGGTCACTGAAGCTGACCGATTACCTGCGGTGACTGGCCCTGGATTGATCCCTTCAGTTGGCTGTGACGTAGGTGCCAGGACAGGTCGGGCCCCCCCCCCCTTCTTCGCAGACTGCCGCACCGTGCAGGCACATCCATGCCCTCTGCGCAGCAACAGGTGATGGGGAAGTTAAGGGACAAGACGAAGCAGTAACAACAGGCAGCAGGGGACGCGGGCCCGACTCAGGAAAGGAACAGAGGGGACTCGGAGCTCACAATGTCGCAGGCTGCCAAGATGGACTCGGTGCTGGCGGCAGTGGGACGCATAGGAACCACTCTGGCGCAAACCAAGACGTCCCTTGAAGCGCGGATCGACAAAGTCACTTCTGACTTCACGCTTTTACACGCCGACCATCGCAAGCTCTTGGAGGAGGTGGTTACCCAGCGCCAGTCGGTCCAAGAAATGCAGCCTGTGGTGCCCAGTCATGCCGCGGCGCTCGAAGATCTGGTGGAGAGGGTCCAGGTGCTAGAAGATCGGGCAGAGGATGCGGAGGGGCGCTCTCGGTGAAACAACGTCCAGGTGGTTAGACTGCCGGAGGGAGAGGAAAGGAAGAATCCTGAGAGGTACACGGAACGGTGGCTGCAGGAACTACCGGGACTGTGACACGGTGCTCCGCGAAACCCGAAAACTGACCGAACTCAAAGTAGGCAACAGCCGAGTGATGTTCTTCCCTGATTTCACGGCGACGGTGCAGAAGCGGAGGAGCACATACATGGCCGGGAAGGGGCTGCTACGGGAACTGGAACTGCCTTACTCCCTGCTGTTCCCCTCTCGCCTCTGGGTGGTCACCAAGGAGGGCACGCGATTCTCCGAGGCCCCGTCTGATGTTTGGGACTGGCTGGAGGAGACCGGGCGGTGGTCAGGGACAAGACCCACTGGCCCAGAGGTCAAAGGCTGGAAGGAGCAGCGGTCCAGAGACAGAGACGGAGGAAAGGGGCCAGACTGAGCGGGGACCCGGGCCCGGC
This sequence comes from Lissotriton vulgaris, assembly GCF_964263255.1. Taxonomy (NCBI): domain Eukaryota; kingdom Metazoa; phylum Chordata; class Amphibia; order Caudata; family Salamandridae; genus Lissotriton; species Lissotriton vulgaris. The sequence goes on along the minus strand of NC_141696.1, from coordinate 974,621,950 downwards.
TGCCCCAAGACCGGAGCAGATGAGACGAGAGAGGCAGGAAGCCATGGCAGCTGTTGCGACACTGGGAGCGGCCAGGTCCCCCGACCACAGGGAAGCTCAGCAGCCGAGTGATCTGGATATAAGCGGCGCGTCCTCCCCGTCTACGGCTCTGTCAGAGGATGCCAACTTGCCAGTGGTGACGCCGCATACAGCGGACTTCCTGATGTGACTTAGAGAGAAACCCTGGCGGCAGCACTGGAGGCCATCGCCTGACAGTCATTGAACATGGGGGATAACATATCCTTTGACTGTCTACTACGCAGAGAACTGCTGAAGTGGGGCACTGGCACGGAGACACGGGTGATGGGTGGGGGGCGGTGTCTGGGGGTTGTGGGGGAGCGCTTCAGCAGGCGGGTAGGTGAGCTGGTCTTACAGGGCGGGCGGCGGACCGAGTCCCGGGTTCGAGTGTGTGAAGGGGGTGAGGGGGGTATCCTGCGTACTGTATGAACAGCGCACTGGCCATCCTCGAGCACCTCCCAGATGCACAAATGCCCTACACATGGGAGTAACACCGACATATTGCTGGCTACACATCCCACTGCGCGACCACATCGCTGAGACTATGACCCATTGAGGGACAGTCACACTGTTTGTTTGGACGAATGCCCCGTTGGGTGTTCGCCCCACAGGTTTTGTGGTTTAAAGTTGGCTACACGGCGCAGACGCGACATGCAGACAAAACCCCCCCATGCACCGGCCGCTGGCCAAGCTTGGTGCCCTCACTGCCCTCTGGCTCACAAGAAAAGGCAGCGCAACATTATCAATGGCAGGCACTAATATCATAACATGGAACATCCGCGGAATGCACACCCCAGCGTGCCGTTATGCTGTTTTCTCTTTCCTGCAGCTACATGGGGTGGGGGTAGCGCTGCTGCAAGAGACGCATATGTCCTGTGCAGAACTTGGGAAGCTCCAAAGGAGATGGAGAGGCCAGATATACGGCACGGATTACTCAGCGCATGCACGCGGCACACTAGTTTGGGAGAGGGCTGGGGTCCCGTTTGTGTGTGAGGAGGCACAGGTGGATCAGGAGGGCAGGTACTCCCTGGTGAAGGGGAAGCTCAACGGGCAGATGGTTCTGCTGGGATCCCTATACGTCCCCAACACTGGCCAACACTCATTTCTGGGAGCCTTGAATCGGTTCCTCCACCCCTACGTGGGACTCCCATGGCTGTTAGGTGGAGATTTTAACATGGTATTGGACACGCATCTAGACCGGTCCTTCCCCCCGCTGCGCTCCGCGGGAGTGGCATCCAGTGCGCAGGCGCTGCAGGACTGGCTTGCCCACTGGGAGATCTATGACCTCTGGTGGGTGCAATACCCCACCGATAGAATATATTCATATTATTCAGCGGTGCACGGACTACATGTCTGTCTGGACCACATAGTGGGCTCTCAGTCCCTGCTTCCAATCCTGACCGAGACGTCATACTTAGGCAGGACGCACTCCGATCACAACCCCATGTTATTTCGGGTTTGCTGGGATGCAGGCCGACCGCAGGTACCTGTGTGGAGATTGCAACTGGCAGCCCTGGAGGACGCAGAGTTCTGCTCCTCGATGGGCACAGCCATTCTGTCCTACTTTGAGATTAATGCAGAGTCAACGGCTGATCCGCTACTGGAGTGGGATGCGCACCAGGGGATCATTCGGGGGCACTGTATCGGCGCCACCTGGAATATTCGCAAGTCGGTGTCCGATTCCCTGGCCAAACTGGAGTCACAGCTCCTGCAGTATGAGAGGGAGGTCGAGGGAGCCGGCAGACATTCGATTCGGCTGGAGGAGCTGAGAGGGGAGCATGCAGTCTTATTGGAATGGCTAAGGTGCCATAATTATGCGGCGCACACGGCCAGGACGCATACCAAGGAGGACAGAACTGGGAGGCTGCTGGCCTGGTTGGTGCAGCGGTCAGACCGGGGAGCGTTGGTGGGGGCCATTTGCGCAGGGGGAGGGGAAATGGTCTACACGCAGCACGAAATCCATCAGGCGCTGGTTGTATATTATAAGCACCTGTACGCAGCCCGGGGGATTGGTTCTAGGCGCGCGCTGGAGGAGTTCTTGGGCCTGGTGGGGCTGCCCGGCGCGACCGACGCCCAGAACGGGACATTCTGCGCCCCGCTCACCTTGGAAGAGGTCGTGTAAGCAATTCAGGCCCTGGCATCAGGGAAATCCCTGGGGCCAGCCGGCCTGCCGGCCGAATACTACAAGGCCAACAGAGAGATTCTGGCGCCTTGGCTTCTCGGGCTATATAACGCAGCAATTGATAAGGATAGGCTTCGGCCATCCCTACGCAAGGCCTTTTTAGTGTCGCTCCCCAAGCCTGGCAAAGATCCCACTAAGTTAGGCTCATATCGTCCACTAGCTATGCTAAACATGGACTACAAGATTTATGCCAAAATCCTGGTGGAGCGGCTGGCGCCAGTGGTTCCGCATTTGGTGCATCCGGACCAGAACGGTTTCGTGCCAGCGCAGTCCACGTCATTGAACCTACAATGGTATTTCAGGGTAGCGGAAAGGAGCATCGGAGGACTTGCCTAAAGCTGGTTGCCTACTGTTGGACCTGGAAAAGGTGTTCGACAGCCTGGAATGGGGGTATCTGAGGTCAGTTCTGGAGAAATATGAGCTGGACGCTAATTTCCTGTGCATGGTGGGCCTCCTGTACCAAGACCCGGTGGTCCGGGTGAGATTGGGACCCTACATGTCAGAGGCGGTGGCGGTGGGCAGAGGCACCCGGCAGGGGTGCCCTCTGTCCGCGCTGCTCTTTGCACTGGCCATGGAGCCCTTGGCTGCGGCCATGCGACAGGCAATGGGCGTTGGGATCCCGTCGGGAGACGGTATACACCAGGTGTCACTCTATGCCAGAGGTACTCATAGTACGGCCCAGCAAGCCTTCCCTGGCGGCCCGTGGACCTTGCAGACAATTTACCCATGTTAAAAAAAAAAATTAAGTGTCTGCAACACTGCGCGCCGAGCTCTGCTGCTCTGTGGGGGCCGGGCGATTCATTCCATCCATAGTCAGAGTGGGGCTGCAGGGGCGCTAAGAGGTGAAATACAAAAACCTCATTAACATACAAATGGTCTTGTGAAGTGCTCGGTGCGGCTGTGATGAAGCCTGATTGACCGTTACGGCTGGGCACTGCAGGGCTTAAACCTAAAGCCCTTGGGCTACCTACAAGGCCGATGCCAGAGTGAGTCACAAATGATGTGGGGTCTAGGTGTGTGAGACCCCTGAGGCCAGGACTGGGACTTTGCTTAATTATGCCCATCTCTGAAGTGCTCTGTCTAAATACTTTCACCTTTATAAGTGACTCAAATCGAGTTACAAATGAAATCGAAAATCATACTGCCATTGTGCGGCGTTGTGAGTCTTTTGAGTTAATCATATACCCTTAAGGGAGCATCCTTAATGCACTCTATCATCAGTGCTCGCGCTCTGCATTCTCAATGCCTTGTTTTAAAATTGCATAAATAAGGCCCCCGTTTAATCCTGACTGTGGGTGTCCCTGCTGATCCAGATCTCGTGTGACATCCCCGGGGAGCAGGGGGTTAAAACAGAGGCCGTTTGTAGCGGAGAGCCTCTCCAGCTTTGCCGAAGTACCGCGCTACTCCGAGGCCCGGCTGATGACATTGAGTGATGTGCACTTTCCACAAGTGCATCACTACGGTGAACCCGTTCTCCCAGCAACAGCATCCCCACATGACCTGGCAGGTAATCTCGTACATGGCGAACATGGCATCCGCGTGCAGCCAGGGAGGGAGGGAAAGGGAGGCAGACAGAGAGAGCGAGGGAGGGAGGGAAAGAGAGGTAGACAGGGAGAGCGAGGGAGGGAGGGAAAAGGAGGCAGACAGAGGGAGAGCGAGGGAGGGAGTGAAAGGGAGGCAGACAGGGAGAGCGAGGGAGGGAGGCAGACAGGGAGAGCAAGGGAGGGAAAGGGAGGCAGACAGCGAGAGCGAGGGATGGAGGGAAAGGGAGGCAGACAGGGAGAGCGAGAGAGAGAGAGGGAAAGGGAGGCAGACAGGGAGAGAGCGAAGGAGGGAGAGAAAGGGATGCAGACAGAGGGAGAGGGAGGGAGGGAAAGGAGGGAGGGAAAGGGAGTCAGGCAGGGAGAGCGAGGGAGGGAGGGAAAGGAGGGATGGAAAGGGAAGCAGACAGGGAGAGGGAGGGAGGGAGGGAAAGGCAGGCAGACAGAGGGAGAGCGAGGGAGGGAGGGAAAGGAGGGAGGGAAAGGGAGGCAGACAGGGAGAGTGAGGGAGGGAGGGAGGGAAAGGGAGACAGAGAAAGGGAGACAGAGAAAGAGAGAGGGAGGGAGACAGAGCGAGGGAGACAGACGGAGACAGACAGAGGGAAGGAGACAGACAGACGGAGGGAGTAGGAGGTCGACAGAGAGAGGAGGGTGACAGAGTGAGGAGGGAGACAGAGTGAGGGAGACAGAGAGGGAGAGGTAAGGAGAGAGAGGGAGGCAGAGAGAGAGAGAGGGAGACAGAGAGAGAGGGAGACAGAGAGAGAAAGAGACAGAGAGAGGGAGTGAAACAGTCAGAGTGAGTGAGACAGAGGGAATCAGGGAGAGGGAGAGAGAGGGAGTGAGACAGAGGAAGACATAGGGAGAGATGGAGGGAGAGAGAGGTTGAAAGAGGGAGATAGAGGAAGAGAGAGGGGGAGAGAGAGAGAAATGTGTGTATGCTGGGTCTGGTGGCTCAGTGGATGAAGCCATCCGCTGCAGGGACATGTGTTCAACCTCATGGTCACAGTTTTTTTGTTGCTCTAGCGGCCCCACCTCCTCCACTGAGCCGGCCCCCACTGGTACGGCCCTCGGACACAACCCACGCTGTAAATTTGGCCCCCAAGAGAAAGTTTGTGAGTACCCATGCTCTATGCCGACGACTTACTAGTTTTCGTCAGAGATGTCCGCGACATCCCGGACAGGCTGGACCGTCTGCTGAGCGACTTTGCGGAGCTTTCTGGCCTTCGGGTCAACGCCGGCAAGACGGGCCTCTTTGCGTTTAGAGACAGAGTGGAGGATCCGGCGTTCCGGCTGCAAGGCACGAGAGTTCCGTGGATGGCAGACACATTCAAGTATTTGGGAATACAGATTTATCGCCAGTCGGCCGACCTCCATGACGGGAACCTGGGCGGTGCAGTGACCGCGCTCAGATCGCAGATCGGCTTCTGGTCCACACTCCCGCTAACACCCACGGGTAGAGTAGCCCTGGCCAAAATGGTCATGCTCCCACCCTTGCTCTACTACTTCACTAACCTGCCCCTGTTTCTGACAGCTTCATTTTTTAACATGCTAGACAGGATCCTCTGTGACTTTGTCTGGGGCACCTCCAGGCATCGGCTGGCACTCTGGAAGTTGTTTCTCCCTACTGATCAGGGTGGATTCGCGGCCCCCTGCTTTGAGCACTACTACCTTGCGGCGCAGCTTCAGTGACTTTTTCGCTGGTTGGCGGACAGGGGAAGGGAGGAAACCGCCACCAGGGACCCTCCATACACGCTGGAGCGAATACAAGTGCTGTTTCACCCACTGACCGTCCAGGAGCGTCCCACCCAGCTGCTGCTGGCGGTGGCATACCGGTGTTTTCGCAGGACACTGAGGATCACGCGTGCAGTCCTCTCATATGCGCCTGCGGTGCCATTGGAGGGCTCACCAGGAGGAGGGGGGTCCTTACGCGCTCCATGATAGAGAGGTGGCATTATGTGACCTCTATAGAGATGGAGAGCTGATGTCATACGAGACGTTGGTCGCTGACGAGGGACTCCCACCAGGGGGGTTTCTGCTGCACCGCTCCCTACTGGCACACATGACTAGGGGATGGAGGGACGTTGCGACGGAGCCCGAACAGCACCTCACCATACAATATTTACACGTCATGCGAAGGGGGAGGCATCTGGTTCGGTGGTTCGCTGCGTTGCTGCGAGCGCACACGGCAATAAGCTTAGACGCTTTATGGGGCAAATGGGAGCAAGATCTGGGGCGGCCCCTGGAAGATAAAGAATGGGAGAAAGTCCTCAGGAGCCCTGTGAGGATCCCCCCGGAACATGGGGTTTCGCCAAATTCAGATCTACATAATTCATAGGGCCTACCTAACCCCAGCCTTAATTAACAGGTATTTTCATAGGGCAGATGCGGCTTGTCCCAGATGTGAGGCCTTGGATGCTGACATACTGCACATACTGTGGGGATGCACAGGGCTGGGCACTTACTGGGGGGACATAGGTAGGCTTCTTGCACAATGTACAGGGCGCGTCATGCCTTGCAACTGGCCCGAATTCCTTCTGCATCTCTTTAAGAGGCCCCGAAGGGAAAAAGCAGTGTCCCGGTTCCTAGACCTGGGGTTAGTGGTGGCGGTGCGTCTCCTCACCAAGAGATGGAAGGCGCGTGACCCACCCAGCGCACAGGCTTGGACCCTGTCCCTTCAGGCATGTGCCAGGGCAGAATGGACTGCTATACGGCAGGAGGAAATGGTGGGACTCCGCAGGGAGCCTTTGGCAGAAACCTGGGAGCGGATGCTTCGCAATCTACAGACGGGAGGGGCAACTTCTGCCGAAGGTCCGGCGGTGGACTAGACGGGGCTGCGGTTGGCCTGGGGATACGTGCTGGGGGGCACCGCACATGACAACTTACAGAGTGTAATGCATGTGACTGAAGACAGGGGTGTGATGGGAGTTGCAGACACACAGAGTTGAGAGAGGGGCATCTGAGTGGGTGGGGGGATGGGTGTCCGGGGGTGGAGGCTGCTGGTGAGAGGGGGAGACAACATTGGCTGTCTGCTCATGACTATGTCGCGCTGTGCTTGGCCGTGTTAGTAACGTTAAGAGTTTACTGTTGGGAAATTTAGCTCACTTCTGTACCTGGAGCTGGGTCGCATAGGCCTCCCCTTACTTTATTTAACTTGGATGCACTCGGGCACGACTGCTAATTGCAGGACTGTTTGTAAATCACAATGCAGCGCCTGAGAGGCCTACTATGTCCATGTATCTGACAATTGAAGCATTACTGCAGCAATATAGTAGAGGAATATGTATGTGCATGGTGCCGTTTGCGGAAATGTAACTGAAAAAACCAAATGCCAATAAACAGATTTGACAAAAAAATGGGGATGAGCGAGAACCCTCTCCGATGCTGCTAGGGATGCTGTCCAAGTTTGTACTGATTTTGCTGCTCATTTGTATCAGAACCCCCTCATTCGACCTCTGTGTAGTGGGTCTAGCCCGCAGGGCTCATGTGGCTTTACTGCTTTACACCTGTGCCGCTTTATGGCCTGCTATGATATGCTGCCTGATGTTCCCCCAACACCCTCATAACTGATGATCCCCCAGCGCCCTCATGACCAATGCTTCCTCAGCACTTTAATGTCCATTACACCTGAGCTCCTGCAAGCGTTCCCCACATTCCGTGAACCAATTGATTAACTACTCTTACTGCTCCTAGAGCCTTGGTGTAGCTTTCCATTAAGTCCCTGAAAGCTTCCCCAGAATCCTGTGAGCCAATGGCCAGCCTTGCTATCTCTGTTACTGGGGTCTTGGTATTCTTTTCCACTATGCATGTTCGAGTGAAAACAATACATTTGTTGCCGGTTATTTGGTTCAGATCAACAAGTTGCACCTGCTCATTCTGTAAGGTCATAGAGAGTGTACTAACACGTGTTTTTTCCAAGGTTCGAGAACCATCTAGACGGCCATGTGCCTCATGTGCTGCACGTGATCCAGCTACATTCATTGAGCCTTCAAGAGGGTATATAAACTCCACCCAAACTAGAATTGTGGCTTGGCCTTGCTCCCTTTGGAACAAGCTTCACCCTTACCACTCACCTGAGGAATCTTGCCAGAACCAAGAAGCGCTCCAGTCTCCTTCAAGTCTATTTAAACCAGTGGTTGTCTTGGCACCGGCGCCCTTGATGTCTTCCTCCCTCCTGCACCGCTATTCCAGCCTCGTATCCCCGTCTTCAAAGAATATAGAGCTTTCCTTAATTTCCTTTCGGTGAATTACTCTAGCACTTCTTGTGCGAAAACAATTAGTTTGGTTCCTGTTATTTGGCTGTTATTTGGTTCCTGTTAGTTGCCATTCGGCCTCATGCTGATGAGATGCAAACCAGATCAGTCACACTGCGGCGGTTCTAGCAGCATACTTTAAAACAACTGTCATAAGGGTGTCTCTGTTATTCAACCAAGCATTAAGAAAGGCTGATTGCCGAAATGCGTCTGCTGGCGGAAATAAAATCAATTGGAATATTTTACCCCGCGAGTTCCCATGTCTTCCGTTGGGAAAAGTTTGGTTATATGTTAGTGAGTCCATCCTCACTCATGGAGTGAAAAAAGTTCAGCAGCTATGATGGAACTGGAGAAACGTTCCAGTATTCACAAAAGGCATTTAGGAGTGCTAAAGTTACGAATCCTAACTTTAGTACTCCTAAATACATGTTGTGAATAACGAAAGTCGTAAAGTTAGGATTTTTCTCCGTTTAGGAGTAGTAAAGATAGGAATCCTAACTTTAGTACTCCTAAATGCCTTCTATGAATACCAAAAGTCGTAAAATTAGGTTTTTTCTCTGTTTAGGAGTAGTAACGTTAGGAATCCTAACTTTAGTACTCCTAAATGCCTTCTGTGAATACAGAAAGTTGTAAAGTTTGGATTTTGTCTCAGATTACTTTTGTGACTCGGGCCCATAATAAGTAGAGTCGAAGTAACAGTTTCAGAAGTTCCCAAAAGGTCTGCATGTTCTAGGCACTGTTTCCCCATGAACCAAAGAAGTGAACATCGAGTTTTCCTAAAGTAGCATAAGGTTTTTGCAAAGGCTTAAAGATGGACAACATGGCAAATGACTTGGCCACACTGAAAATCAATGATTTGAGACGGATGTGCAGGAGAAGGAGAATTGGTCTGGTCATGACTGCCAAAAAGGAGAAATTGGAATAAGCGGATGGGAAGAGGCAAGGAGAGGTCGGATCCAATTGACAGGTGAAGTCACTAGTGATAGTGATGATCAAGAGGACAATGGCCTAAGCGCTTTTGAAACTTACGGGGACAATGTGGGTGTGGTCCCAGGAGAAGATCAAGGAATGGCTTACTATTTGGGAGTGAAAGAAGCTTCACTTCTACAGGGAGATCCAAGGAAGTGAAGGACCAGCTTAGCTCATGGAGATTGAGGAAAAGAAGCTGGCTCTCTAAGTAAGTAAAGTGTCCCTAGCCAAGAAAAGTGCCAGGCTGTGCTTAACTCCCCAAGAATATGGTGGCAGCAACAAAGACCCAGAGGTGCATACAGGTAGTGCCTATGATCCCAGTTTGCCCAAAGGAATAGTTCCCAAGTTTGTAGAGGATGATGACATAGATAAAAGGCTGGTATCCTATGAAAGAGCTCTCTGGGTAAGAAGGGCGGGTACTCAACATTGGAGGGCCCTATTGTGGTAGTTATTCTCAACAGTATGGAAAGATAGATTGCTGGCACTGGAAGAGGAGGTGACAGAATCTTACGCCCACATGAGAGAGGCACCCATTGAGCCATCTGGTCTCACCCCAGAGGAATACAGACGCAAGAGGGGTGGAGCACTAACTCGGGAGAGGTCGGTGGAGTCTTTGCCTCTTCCCGGTCTGATTCCTAACGCTGCTCCGATTGGCTGAGACTGTCCGTGCAATTGGTCCCGCCCTTCCGGTAGCTAGCGTCCCAGTTGGAGGGGGCACAGGATATAGCTGCATTGAATTGCGAGCGCACCACACTTTGTAAGTAACCGAGGCTATTCCGCTGCAGGGAGCTTTGTGCGCTGATTATGCGAGTTTTTAACTTCTCTCTGCTGTTTGTGTAATGCGGTGTGTGTCGTGAGAGGACACTCTTATATTTGCTGATTGAGTTGTGTTTTTACTGTGTTTTTACTTTGAGCTTTCTGTGAGGCTCTTTAACTGTTGATTACCGACTGCATCTTCTTCCTGAGTTCCTGACTGCTCTCATTTCATCCGGCACACAGAAGGGTGGAGCACTAACTCGGGAGAGGTCGGTGGAGTCTTTGCTTCTTCCCGGTCTGATTCCTAACACTGCTCCGATTGGCTGGGACCATCCGTGCGATTGGTCCCGCCCTTCCGGTAGCTAGCATCCTAGTTGGAGGGGGCACAGGATATAGCTGCATGGAATTGCGAGCGCGCAGCGGGTGTGCCAACGGCGCGCCGAAGGCGAGCCCGTCTGCGCCCGTCCGTGCTAAGGACGCGCTCGGCGCCAGGCAGGCTCCCCCTCCCCTGCCATTTGGGACCCAAGGCCAGGGAAACAGCATAAGGTACTCGTCTGCCGCGTTGCATAACCTTAATAGAGGGGCTAGTAGCAGAGGTGATCTGGGTCTGGTAGAAACTGCAGCTCCTGTGTCCGACTTTTTGGACTGTAATTTAGATATTAGATATTAATAGAAGCTCACTAATTGGAGGTGTTATGTATGATCGAGACCTGGCTGGACTCCGAGGTTGATTTTGGACTAGCCTGCCCACTGGGCTTCAAAATATTGCTTAAGCCAAGGCTGGAGGGGAAAGGGGGAGGGGTGGGGTTAATTTACAGAGATACCCTGAACTTAAAGATCCTTAACATTGACCTAGTCGCCGGGGTTGAACTCCTTGGATTTACCTTTAGGAGTGAGCTGGGTCAGTCTCTGACAGGGATCATTTGCTATCGCCCACCGGGCTTCTTTAGTTTGCTGCAGCAGCAACTCTTGCTGGAAACTTTTACTAATATGGCAGCTACTCACCGGAGAGTATTAATCCTGGGTGATTTTAACCTCTGGCCAAATGGCTCCCTTGACATAGGTCTGGCCAATATTATCCATTCATGTGAGGGGCTGGGACTGCGTCAACAGGTCTCTGTAGCCACCCACTTGGGGGGACATATGCTAGATCTCATCTTTGCAGTAGATGAGCAGCTATATATGGGGGATGTTCTCCCGATGGACTGGACTGACCACTTCTTGGTTAAATTCTTTTTGAATATGGCCAGCTGGGACATAAGGGAAGGCAAGCAGAGGACGAACCTTGTGGGCAGGGACTGGAGGGCCTTGACACAGAGGAAAGGTCTGGGGGAAGTGTTCTCGGTGGAAGACTGCCTCATGCCGGAGGCCCAGGTGGAGGAGAACTACAACGCTCTCTGTAAAGAGATTACTTTGACCCTGGACGCCCTTGTGCCGCTCAAGTCCTTTCAGAGCAAGGGGAGGACATCTGCCCCGTGGTTTGGGGAGGAGTTGAAAAAACTAAAGCTTGAGTGCAACCGGGCCGAGAGAACTTGGAGGCGGAAATATCTAGTGGAGGATAAACTGGCTTGGAGAGCAAAGATTGTGGATTATAGAAAGGTCATCAAGAGAGCGAAGGCTGATTTATTCGCTTCTAAGATACTCAGGGCTTCGAATAGCTCTTGTTGCATTTTTAAAATCCTTAACAGCCTGACTAAACCTGAATGCTGTAAAAATGAATTCCTGCCATCCCAGAGGCTCTGCGATAGTCTCGCCGACTTTTTCCGCGATAAAGTCGCTAATATCATTGAGGAGCTGGAGAAGACATCCTCTCCGTCGAAAGTAGTGAACGAGCAGCTAACCCTCACTAAAGACTTGGGTGAGGTGGCAGAGAATGACAGTACGGTAGAGGTTGCCCTGGGGGCACTTTCGGAATTTCCCCTTCTACAGATTGAGGATTTTTACAAGATAGCAGACAGTATTGTGTCTGGCTCTCCCCTGGATCCACTGCCTTGTAAAATCTGGAAGGAGTTCGGGGCAGAACTCTTTCCACCACTGTGTAAGATCTGTAATCAGTCTCTTGCAGATGGGGTGGTGCCATGCCAATGGAAGCAGGCGTTGGTAACGCCACTGCTAAAAAAAACCTCCCTTGATTCAGAATGCCTAAAAAACTTTAGACCAATATCTCTTCTCCATTTTCCGGCCAAAATAGTTGAGCGGGTAATAAGTGGCTCACTGTCTACACATTTAGAACTGGCTAAACATCTGGAGGTGGAGCAGTTTGGGTTCCGACCGGCTCATGGTACTGAGACGGCATTGGTGACCGTAATGGATGAGCTTCGGGGGCGGGCAAACAGGGGTCAGGCAGCAGTGTTGATTCTGCTGGACCTGTCTGCCGCCTTCGATACGGTAAACCACAACATCCTTCTGAGCCGGCTGAGAGAGGTGGGAGTGACTGGAGTGGCCCTTAGGTGGTTTCATTCTTATCTCTCAGGGAGACAGCAGGCGGTCTCTCTTCCCCCTTACCAATCTGCCTCCACTCAGGTTCTACATGGGGTACCTCAGAGCTCGGCCATCAGCCCTATTCTTTTTAATGTCTGCTTGAGACCCTTGCTGGCAATCATCAAACGATTTAACATCAAGGTCATCAACTACGCTGATGATGCGCAACTCATTCTCTCCCTGGAAGGAGACCAGTCCATCTCAGTAGAAGGGTTTCAAGAATGTTTAGAAGACATGTCACAGTGGCTGAGGGAGAATTCATTACAGTTTAATATAGCCAAAACAGAGATGTTGCATTTTGAGGTGCGCAGGCACACAGCAGGGCCGCCCAGGAACCTTTGGCCCCCAGAGTTCCCGAATCCTGGCCAGCCGGTCAAGACAGTGCGCAACCTGGGAGTAACATTTGATTGCAACCTCTCCTTGGAGGCACATGTGGCAAAGGTGGTGAGCTGCTGCCTGGCTATTGTTAATTCGCTGAGGAAGATTTTTCCTCTTTTACCCCATCAAACCCGCGTCCTGATAGCACGCAGCACGATCCTTAGTCGGGTGGACTATTGTAATGCTTTGCTCCTTGAATCCCCCTCATTCCTTTTACACAGGTTACAGCGGATGCAATCTGCCGCTGCCAAACTGGTACTAGGCTGGCCGAGAAGGTCTTCTGTCTCTGGAGCACTGGCGGAGCTGCACTGGCTCCCAGTGAGACAAAGAATTACATTTAAATCCCTATGCCTAGTGTTTAAGGCTCTACATGGGAAAGGACCTGTCTCTTTCCAGAAAAAATTCGAATGGTACGTTCCCAACAGAATGCTTCGCTCCAATGGGGGCAAGCTTATAAAAGTCCCCCGTTTCAAAAAAGCTAGAGCAGGGGGTAGATTTGGGATCGCTGCGGCCAGCCTGTGGAATACTCTACCTATTACAACATGATGATCTTCTTGCTTTCAAAAAGAAATTTAAAACGTGGTTATTCCCTAAGAACTAGGCCTGTTTTTCTATGCCTCCTTCCCTGTCGTTATGGTCGTTGTGTTACTAGCGCCAAGATGCCTGCCAGGGGATAGTGCGCTTTAGAAATCCCTCAAATAAATAAATAAATAAATAAATAAATAAGGAACACACCAAAGGGGTCAACACAGACATGGGTGGACTTTGTGGATGCATCTGTAAAGTCACTTGATGGCTGTATTAAGGGTAACTATATCGATACCTATGAGGGGTTCTGCAATTTGGTGATTAAGGAGCACATTCTTACAGATTGTACCTCAGAGAAGTTACACCAGCATCTGGTAGATTCAAAGCTTTCTATCCCTAGGGAGGTAAGCAAGAGGGCTGATGAGTGGATAGAACCAGAGTACCAAAGAAAACACAGCAGGTGATCCCAAGATAAGGGGGTTAGGCCCACAGAAGAGAAAGGAGGGACGTGGTAAACCCACCAAAGAGATTACCTCAGAAACCCAGAACCCGAGGAAAGAGGAGATCACGATCTGCCCCACCTCTAGCAAGCAGAGTAATGGGGGCCCAGGGTTTAAACCACACCTGGACAGTAGGCCCTGCTTTGACTGCGACCACAGCGACTGCAGTTGTTTGCCACTTTATTATATCATAGTCTCAATCTCAATCACTTTATTATATCATAGTCTCAATCACAATGACCTCAGCATGGAGGTTTTGTTATACGGAACTTCACTTAATGCTGACCGTATACTCCTTGACCATTCCTAATTATACTTTTCTCCCTTTCTCTCTCTTTTTCCTCTCCTCTCGCTCATCTTGTCTCCCCGTACAGGGTTTTATATAGCTAATTCTCCAATGTTTAGTTTTATGGTGCCAGGCAAACGTTGTATTGTCCAGATTATTATCCTGATATTTATGTGGATTGAAATGTCATCAACTAAAGTACTCTGACCCTTCTGACCATACGTAATTCACAAATGGGTGAATCATTGTTGTATTTTATAGAGCTGTGACTATAATTCTATATGTTTTTTTTACTCTTTTCCTTTGTTTTGCCTGTTTATATTACCTACCTGTACAAGTGCCCCCCGTAAGGGTAGTACCCATACATCTTACTTTATGTACTAATAAATTGATGTTTTAAAAGTTGATTGAATGTTCTATAGGTTATTTCTACATCCCTAATGTGTTGTATAACTACTTAAACCTCTGCATAGGGACCCTTGTTCCTCACAGCATAATATTACCCTTTGTCCCTTGACGTCTTTGGGTTTCCCTTGTTTCTCCAAAACAATACATGAGTAATCAAATTATTTCAAGGGATTTCTTTGAATTCCTCCTACTAATATTAATAGTGGGCACTTCCCCTCTCTTATTTTCCCCTGTTCCTACCCCCTTTTTCTATTCTCTTTTTACTAAATTTGAAACAGCAGGTCTCCACTTAGTAGTATGTCAGATTACACTCCATTGTATACCAATGAGTATATTTACAAAAGATATTGGAGGGTCCTTTGCTTTACTCTGATACCTTTGAAGCAGCACAACCTGCTAGCTCCAGTTCAACAGAACAACTAGAATTTTTTTTTAAAGTATGCAAAATTATAACTAATGATACGTATGCTTACGGAATACTTGAAAGCAAACAAATCCCCCATGGCCTACAAGTGAGAAACATTCCTGGTGTACTTACAGATGACTAGAGTTACAAACAAGGCTTCAGTTACATTGGTACTACCTGTTCACAGCACTGGGTGGTGCTTGGCATAGATACGACTATAGATCATTCTAAAAAACTACTAGAGGAAATTTCAGAACTGGGAAAACAAATAAATGAATCTGACTTGATATCTGATGCTAAAAGTCTACTGGATAATATTAAAAAACCATTGTTGAATTCACAGGAATAGAACAGGAGAAGAAGTCTAACAAGGTAAAAAAAGCAGTATGATATTACACAGTAGAGAGGACATACCTCTACCTCAGCGAACACTTCTATGTGAATTGGAACTTTGTGAACACTAATTTTTAAAGACCTTGGGGTAGATTCTACAAACAGAAAAATCTTGTTACATTTACTGATTCCTCAGAAGAATCATCTGACAATTCTGATCCATGGGAAGGTACTAACTCTTCCAAAGTTATTACAAACCCTACTTTTTCAGGGACGGACCAATCCAGACCTCCATGGAGAGGGAGAGACTGGGGCACATGATGCTTCAACACACCAGGCGAGAGACAAACATGACAAAAATATTACCAGTGGGGGAATCCGTGACTATCAGTAACCCCACTGACGTGTTCTCTTGCTCCACTCTTGACACTATCCATGCAATGCAGACCATTCCCATCGGCAACCTCTCTAAACATACTCTATCAGACACCGAGACATTACTGCTAAGCAGGGGTTTATCATTTGTGCCAACAGTGAGACCTAATTTCCTAAACCTACAAACTGAAATCTTTAGATTGTTCTGGAAAATGAGACTACATAAATTCTTCTTAGATAACCCATGTCTTGGAGTTAGTTCCATACCAATTTCCGCTCACACTCCACCTTCTTGCCAACCAGTTTCTCTATACCCCCAGAGATTCATACCTTCAAAAAATTGTTCCTTAGAGTTAATTACAATCTTGAACACCAGTGAACTTTTTCCCTTACAATATACTTTTAGTAGAAAAACAGGCCCTCACAAATTTAAATCCAACAACTGTTTGATTATTAAGCCATCAGAAAAAGTAGGAGGGATAGTAATACAAGATATTGACAAATACAAGAATAAGATCACAAGACAAATCTCCAATGAAGTCCACTATGTAAGACTTGGGAGTGATCCATCCAAGGAACTTGAGACCATAATTACTACTAGCACAAGGAGAGGCTTGGATGCAAGCTTTATTAGCAAAATTGAATACTTTTTTTTAATACTAAGAACCCTAGGAAACCGGTAATGTACACGTTACCCAAAGTTAATAAAAACCAGACACTACCACACAGCAGATCAATAATACCACGATGTAGATCCATATTCAAACCTCTTGGTCGCTACATTGATTACTTTATTAAATACTTTGTACCCTGTACCAAGTGCTATGTAAGAGACAGCATGGACCTGATTAATCAAATTGAACATATGCCTTTTGACCTCAACAAATGCCTTCTGTGTACACTCGATAGAGTCCTTGTACACGAATATCCCCCAAGCAGAGGGGACTGAGGTATTTCGACACATTTCTGAAAAAAGGACACACACCCACATCTAGTCCCTACAGAATTCATTTTAGAGTTATTACATCTGACACTCACCAGGATTCTTTTTCTCCTGTTTGATTGAGATTTCTTTCAACAGATTAAAGGGACATCTACGGGAGCTGTTTCTGGCCCCAATTTTACCATTCTGTTAAGGGATAATTTGGAGACTCTGACCATTCTGTCTGAAAGTAAACTTTTCCAAAACAACATCATAGTATGGAAACAATACATTGATTACGTTTTCCTAATTTGGAGAGGCAGTTCTAACACTTTCACCTCTCTGTAATGGACTGAAATTTACTTCACAATACAGCAGGGAAGAAATCCCATTAATGGATCTCATGATTAGAACCCATGAGAGTAAACTGTACACATCTTTATATTGTAAGCCAACAGAAAGAAACACACTACTAGCATACTCCAGTCTTCACCCCGGGCATTACGAGACTGTCTTCCATATTCCCAACTTCTGAGGATCAGGAGGTACTACTCTCGAAAACAAGATTTTTTCAGGGAAGCAGAAACTTTAAAAGCCAAAGGTATTTCAAGAGAGTAGCCCCGGACGCTAGTTACCAGGTCAATAAAAAGGGCATGGTAATGCCCAAGTGAGGCACTTTTAACTCCAAAAGAAGAGATGACACAGGAAGGATGGTGTATGTTGCCGTATGCTCCCCAGTCTCTGATCAAGTCAAAAAAATGATTTTGCACCACTCTCAGGTGTTACATGCAGGAGAGATATCACTGGAGCGCTCCATTTTTGCACTCCTCAAAAATGAAAGCATTAAAGCTCATCTAATATGAGCCTGTCTCCCAGCCCCCAAAAGTAATAGCACATCGAAGGACATTTGGGGTATGACCCCTTTGGTTGACCACCGGAAGTGCGGGATGTGCAGTGTGTGCTAGTGTGCTATTGAGGCAAAAGAATTTCTTTAAAAAAATGTGAAGATGACACTAACTCATTTTACCAACTGTAACACTGCTAATGTGCTTTAAGTGATAACCTGCCCTTGTGGTCTTGTGTGCACCTGTGAAACAACACAAAAATAAGGATAAGAATAGGACGGCATAGGAGTCGTCTGAGATGCAAGGTGACCTATGCACCATTGTTAGAACACTTTGATGCACTGGGCCACACTGAAAACGACCTTCGTTGTCAACTGATTGACATGATAAAGATGCCTGAGCATTGAGGCGACATGTAAAGTTGGAGATAGGGCCAGAGAGGGAAACCCTGGGGCATATTACCAAGTAATAGCGATAATTATCGCTATTGCTTGGTTAGAGACAAAAATTTACCGCAGCGTTGCAGCGATTTTTACCGCAAATAAACCTTGGTATTACCAAGGTTTAACGCAAATGCGGTAAAAATCGCTGCAAAGCATGAATATCGCTGAAAAGTCAGCGATATTCATGCATTAGCGAGCTAATGCTCTTAGCCATGTTATCCAACTCCCATTGGATAACATGGCTTAGAACTGCTCAGGGCAGGTGTTAGCTTTTGGAGATATTCCCGCTTAGCGCGAATATCTCCAAAGTTGGTAATAGGAGATAGCGATGTTAGCGACTGTTTTCAGTCTCTAACATCTTGGCACGCCCACTTTGCATCTCATTAGTGATAAATATCACTAACATGCAAAGTGGGGCCCAAGATGGTCGCTATCTCCTACTAGCTGTCGCTAACTGGTGTTAGCAGCAGCTAGGTAATAGGGAGACAATTTTATCTCCGCTTTCTTGGCTTTTAAAGCCAAAAAAGCGGAGATAAACCCCCTTGATAATATGCCCCCCTGTCCCCAAAATGGGTTTCCTGTGGGTGTGTAGCCTTAGGTAGCCACACCTCTTGGGTGAGCTGCCAAGCTCCTCGACAGTCGAGTGAAGGTTCAGACATCTTGAGAGTTGCAAGAATATTGCACTCTTGGATTGCCAAATGCCACACATCACTGGAACTTTGTCGCCACAGAGGAGGGCACTAACTCATTGGCTAGTGACCTTGTTGTCCCTTCTAAGCACTTTCCTGAGATATAATGGGCACTCGTGGCACCCTGAAACTCATTACATGTTCGATTTGGAGAAAGACTGAAGAATACTGCCTTGGTGCCCTTGAAACTGCACAAAGACAGTTTGCACTGTAGGAAGGACTGCACCCGCTGGAGTTAGAGCTAGTGAAGTTTGGACTGTACCTGTGGCTCCTGGCTCAGCAAAAAGTTAATTTTTGGCCCCAGGTCAAAGCGGTGACTCCAAGGATTAGTCAGCTGATATCCTTGTACCAGCTTCAGGGACACAATATCTGAAGCAGCCCAAACTGGCAACGCATTAGCCATTTCACAAAAATCACTTCTGGCTGCTGACGGGCTCACCCAAGGACAAATCCGAAATAGCTGAAAGTTGCACCTGAGTCTGCTGGACCTGGGAGTGTGATCAAAGTCTGGATTCATCACCTAAGAGGGACATTAGCCTCCACGAAGAATATTTGCTGTGACTGCTGTATCACAAGAGCTGTAGCCCAGTCACAGTTGGGCTTCTACTGTTGTAAAAAAGGCATTGTGGGACCCAGGAGTTCCGGGGCTAAAGTCACCCCATCTCAGTCTGGGACTGAGGAATCATCAGCATCTCACCACCGTCGACCGCACAGCTCCAGGAGCACCATGGGGCATCTTTGCTTCCTGCATCACCAGCATCAGGACCACTCCATTGCTGTCTCTGGTGGTCATCTTCTAAAGGCTGGAACTGGACTGGAAAAAGCTCTGGTGGCCAGGTAACTGTCCACAGAAACCTTACTGGACTCCTCGACCTCTGCCCTATCAGGTTTGTTCGCCAGAGTCGCCGAACTAAATATTCCAAATGTTTGCAAAGTTTTTGTTGACCAATACTTGTTTGTGGTTGGATTAAAAGTTATTTAATGCATCTAAAATATGTATCTCTAGAACCCTCCTGTGGATTTGTAGGATCAAGGACTCTAAACATTCATAACAATATGCCCTATGTTTACAAATTGTTGTTGTGTCTCTTTCTTGTCGTGTACCTTTCTTATTTCATTGTTTGGTGCTGTTAAATGCTTTACAATAAGCTCATCTGTCAAGCTTTGCTGCTCAAAGCAACAGCTACTTAGGGTTCAGCAAAAGTGATACAAATGAACTTGACTGGACCCAAAACATTGTTTGCGAGTGTATTCCACAAAAAGGCCCCAAATCCTCACAGCATACATAGCTTCAGCAACACTTGTCATTAACTGATGCTATCATATTAGATTACTGTAAAGGTCTGGCTGATGTTGTAAAATCTGTCTCCGATCAGGTGAATTTGGCAACAGCATCAACAAAAGGAAACTCAGTGCTATTCTGTGCAGCAAGTTGACTGGATCCTGATGACGAAGTATGTCAATAATAGCTGTTTGGAACTTTGTTGGAAAGGACCCCATCAAGGTTTGCTTGTGAGTGATAATACTTTGAAGTTTGCTGAAATCCTACAATGTATCCATGCAGCTCAAACAAGAAAAGTAAAGATGATAGATAAAAAAGTGGTGGTGACAAGAACCACTGATTCACGGAGTCAAGCTCAAGTTTGCAGCATTGATCCACAGTGGGAGAGGGTGGAGAAGAAGTTATTGAAGTTGCTGAAACTGGTTTAAGTGATGGTGAGGAACCTGGTGATGGTACCAGTAGTTGTTTTCAATTTTAGGATCAGAGTGAAGAATTGTTGCAAAGTCACAAGAAGCAGAGAGACGAAATAGCCTCTGCTCCAACTCATGAAAAGCTCAACTGAAAATGTGAGCCTCGAAACCCCCAGGGGAAGAAAGCAGTTCACAGTGAGATGATGCTAGTAAAACACAAGTTCACCTGTGAGTGAATAAGACTCAGTAGTAGTCACAAGTGAAGATACAAGAGTACATCAATGAGACAAGTGGCATAAGGCAGTAAAGAGAACTTGCAGGAAAAGACACTCGGAAAACAAAAGAGCAGAATTAATCAGAAAAGAACCAGAAGTAATGGAAATAATTTCAGAGAACAGTGAGAGGGAATCGTCTTTTTCCAAAAGAACAAGAGAGCCCCGAACAGAAAGTACGCTTCACCTAAATGTGCATATATTTCATTGGTGTCAGAAGAAAAAGCAAAGTCAGATGTAGAAGATACAACTCAATAAACTGTTGCCGATTTCTCTTCAAAGGAGAACAACCTTTTTTATTTGTATGATTTTCATAAAGTCTCATACAGTGTACAGGTGAAAAAACATCATTGGGTACAACCATATGAAAAAATAACCATTAACAGCACATGACTGTAAGAAAGGCTGACACAGGATAAATGTTAAACATACTGACATTATTACATATAGCATGTGGCACTTGTGTTCACAGGGAATCATTGTCAGGGGGATCCGGCTGGGCAACGGAACGCAAATATATCAACAAAGGCTCCCAGATGTCATTGGGTCTGGAGGACAGTGGTAGCTCTTCCGCATACAACACTAAATTTTCTCTGCAAAATACCAAGTCTCTAAGCCACTATAGGGCTCAGCGCACTATCCCATACCAGCGCCACTCGTCGTTTGGCAATAAGCAGTGCTACCCTCGTCAGCCTGCCCGTGACACCTTTTAGGAAGGGGACAAGACCCAGTAAATATATCTGTGGGGAACAATGCAAGACAATCCCAATAATCTTAAACAATGTAGTAATCACAGCGGCCCAGTATTCGGACACTCGCCTGCAGGCGCAAGCTAGATGCCAGAAATCTGCCCCCAAGGCCCCACATCGTTTACAAATGCAAAAACAACTGTTGATGGACAGAATGCAGAACAATGTCATACATTCAGCCCAGTACAGAGATCTGGGCCTAAATCCATCGTTTTCTGCACTCCACACCACCCCAGTTCAGACATGGCCTTATGCAAATCAGCCTTGACCCTGTGCCTCATGGGAACAGTCCAGCCGGAACTGCCAAGCCATGTCTTTCCTGGACCGGAATCAAGCATACTAGGACCGGTTTCTGGCTATCAGCCGTCATCAGCCAGGATAGCTTAACTCCAGTGGTGTGGAGAGCATGGGCCTCACGTCTGAGCATACCCATCCCACTCGGGGTCACAAATGCGAAAACAACAGTTGATGGACAGAATGCAGAGCAATGTCATACATTCACCCCAATACAGAGATCTGGGCCTAAATCCATCGTTTGTTTGCACTCCACACCACCCCAGTTCAGACATGGCCATATGCAAATCAGCCTTGACCCTGTGCCTCATGGGAACAGTCCAGCCCGAACTGCCAAGCCATGTCTTTCCTGGACCGGAATCAAGCATCCTAGGACCGGTTTCTGACTATCAGCCGTCATCAGCCAGCATAGCTTAACTCCAGTTGTGTGGAGAGCATGGGACTCACGTCTGAGCATATCCATCCCACTCGGGGTGACAAATGCAAAAACAGTTGATGGACAGAATGCAGAACAATGTCATACATTCACCCCAGTACAGAGATCTGGGCCTACATCCATTGTTTTTTTGCACTCCACACCACCCCAGTTCAGACATGGCCATATGCAAATCAGCCTTGACCCTATGCCTCATGGGAATGAGGCGTATAGTAAACCTGATGCAGGCATTTAAAGTAGATGATACGCAGGTTTCCATTAGAGGTGAGGGCGCTAGTGAGTTGGCAGCAGAGTTCCCATTCTTTCTGCTTGAGTTGTTGGGTCGAGATAGCTCCTATCACATGGGAGGGTCCTATCTTCTCTAGCAGTGTGGTAGAGTTTAGTGACCAGCTTGTGTCGGGTGGGGCTTATGAGCAATGTGCTTAACACCAGTGTCTCCAGTGGTTCTGCTGGAAATGTGGGGAAGGGGGCTTGCATCGTTTTCTTCAGTCTATGTACGTAAAAAATGAAGAGTGGTGTTCTGAATATAGTCAGTATCAGTAGTAGACAGAAAAGTGCCTTCAGGATACAGGTCTTGTAGCTTGTCAATGCCTATCTGTGCCAGTGTATGCAGAGCTCCCTGTTCGTGTGTTACCGATATGTTCGAGTGGTAAGCCAATGATAGCAGTGTGGGGTATAATGGCAGCTTTCCCGCCTCACGGCCCAATGCCTGCGAAGCAGTAATTGTCGAGTTGATAGTGTTAAATGTGTTTCAGGGTGTAGTCCTATGGTCATGTGTTAACATAGAGTTCAACGGGATGGGATGTGCGTCCCAGTGTTCTACCACTACGTGAGGGACAAAAGCATGAGAGGTGAACCAGAAGTGTGCATGTGCGCAAAGGTAGTATAGATAAAGATCGGGTACACTGAAACCTCTGCATTTGTAATCCAGTATGAGAGTCGTCCAGCTCACTGTGCCTGTCGACCACCCCAGATGAGGCGGAGCAACAGAGTGCATATAGTTTTTAAAAAGTGTTGTGTGAATTGGAGCGGTGTGTTACTGAAAAGATATAAACATTTAGGTAATACTACTATTTTGATCAGCGCAATGCGGTCTGCAAGAGAAATGGAAGTTTTACCCATCTATCCTCTTGCTGTTCCAACATCGTGGTCGCAGTTCCATATTTCTCATGGATAATGACCCCTGGGTTCCTATGAGCCCACACCCCCAGGTATTTAATCAGGTCTGTGGCCCACACAAGGGGAAATTCAGGTTCATGTGGAAGTGTACATTCCATCAGCGGCATCACCACAGGTTTTAACCAATTAATGTGTAGGCCTGAAAAACGAGCAAAGCAGACATACTCATGCAGAGCCGGCATCAGGTAATTGTGAGGCTCGCATATAAACAGCATCATATCATCATGTACGAATTTGAGAGCCGTGCATTTGTGGGATTGCCTAATAAGGCAAGCTAGCGGTTCCAGCGTCAGGGCAAATAGCAGCGGTGAAAGTGGGCACCCCCGTCGGGTTCCCGTAGCAATCTGTATTGGCTCAGAGGTGTAGCCCTCTACCTGGATGTGCGCCATGGGATCTGCATACAGGAGTCACACCCAATTAACAAAGTGAGGTAAAAATCCCATCCACTGTAATACATTGAAAAGATAACCCCACTCTATGGAGTCAAACGCCTTTGCGGCGTCAAGCATGACAGCTGCCGCGGGTAGTTCAGGATTAAGAGTGTGGAGCATAGCAAACAGTGTGTGCAAGTTATGGGAGGTAGAATGCGCTGGAATAAAACCAAACTGGTCTGGCAGTACCAATTTTTGCATTAGTGGCTGGAGACAAGTGGCCGAAATCTTCGCCAGGATTTTTACATCCGTATTGATAAGCGAAAGCGGTCGGTATCATTCACAATTAGTGGGGGATTTATCCTTCTTGAGTAGTGTGCTGATGAGCGCCTCATGGAGAGACGGTGGCAACACATCTAGATCGTAAGATTCAGCATACATTTCTAATAAATAAGGGGTGAGTTCCTCTGCATAGGTTTTGTAAAATTCGCAGGGAAACCCGTCAGAGCCCAGTGCTTTCTTGTTGGGTAGGGCGTTTATTGCCATTCGAATATCTTCCACTGTAATTGATTGGTTGAGATATTCCCTCTGACCATCCGACACCCATGCGATGGCTACCTGTGATAGATAAGTGTTGAGGTCAGCAATGTCGGTTTAGCCTTTCGAGGTATACAATTTTGCATAGAATTCACGGAATTGGTCTGCAATGTCTGGGATACTATAGAGGTCATGACCCATGTCATCCGTGATCCTAGTGAGGATCTCCTGCCCCATACGTTTTTTTATCTTAGTGGCTAAGTGATCTCCCGGCCTTCCACCCTCTTCATAGGCACGAGCTACAGGGCGTTTTTGAGATGTGTCTCATCTACTCCTCTGCTAGCTTAGAATGTTCTTATATGGCGTCCTTAATGGAAGCCAGGGTCGACTCACATGGCGCTGCTTCGTACTCCTGTTCCAATTTTTTCAGAGTTGCCTCCACCTTAGCGAATTGCCCTCACAGATCTCTTGAGATACCCAAGAATGTGCCTATGCAAATGCCCCGAATAATGGCTTCAAATCCCTCCCAGAGCACCCCAGCGCTATCCACAGAACCCTTGTTGTGTGCAAATTATTGTGTGATGGCCTCACTAACCGTCTCCATGTAGAGAGGGTCCAGCAGTGATTCGGGTCGAAAGAGACAAGTGAAGGACCTGGGGACAGTTTGCAGGATAGAAAGGGTGAGGTGGACAGGACAGTGATCTGAAAGTGTGCGTGGCAATCCCTCCACCTCCGATACCCAGCCCGCTGGCCCCTCACTCGTCAGCCATTAATCAAGGCGAGACCAGCTGCCATGTACTGTGGAGATATGTGTGCCCTCAAGTGTCTCAGCATGTCACCAGATAGCCAGCAGCCCCAAGTCAGTCATTCTGGTTTTGATTGCACGAGCTGCCCCAGGAGAGCGACCTTCCCTGCCACTGGATTTATCCTTGGTAGGGTCTAAGTGTGTATTGAGGTCTCTGCCCCAGAGAACCACAGCATCCGGAAGCCTACGCAGAACAGCAAAGAGACGCTCATAAAGAGCAGGGTCATCTATTTTGGGACCATAGGTGTTGACAATGGTGACAATCGTGCCCACCAGCTTCCCATGTATAACGGCATAGCCACCCACAGTGTGAACACAAGTCTGGATCGCAGTGAAAGGAAGGCCTTTTTTGACAAATGTGAGAACCACGGCTATAGGCGGAATAGGAATAAGCAAGATGGTAACCAGCCCAATGACTCCCCACCAGTCTGTCAGTAGCCTGCGTCAGGTGCTTGTCTTGTAAAAGGGCAATGCCGATCCCATGGCGATCCAAATTCACTATTACCTGATGGATCTTTGTTGGTGTGTTAAGACCCTGCACATTTCATGTTAAACAAGAGAGGGACACTACATTGTTATGCAGAAACACAGCAATCTATACTTGAGATTGAGATAGTCCAAAGCCTCAAACAGCCTATCCCCACCAAGTAAGCGTGTGGTGATATGTTTGTTTTGTAGTGTACACATGCATCATCAGAGAGATTTAGAAAGTAACCAGTCACATGAACAACCCCATACATATCAAAGGAGGGAGTGGAGAGAGGGAGTGTCCGGCGGGACACAGGTAGTGGATTCAATTTCCCCTGACTATGATTCATAAACATAAGGAATCCACCCACAAGGCAGTAAGTGAAACAAGGTGGATGATCTTGGTGGTGATGTGGTTCCTACATTGGTGGGAAGCACATTGTGTTTTTTAAATACCCCTCACACACCAAAAGGGCCCTTGGTGTCATGCTTCATCATAGGTGTCTTTGCACCCCTCTACGGAGCACGGCGTGCTACTAACCTGTAGATACGTGGGAGCACTTGATTTAACCACCATGTGTAGTGTGTGAGGGTGTGAGTGGTAGGGTCAGCAGTGAATAGTGAATGAATGTTAAAAAATACCTGGCAGATGAGGACTAGAAAGAATTTTAATAAACCCCCTGCTGGTATTGTTAAAAACAATGAAGTGGAGGTTTAATGTATTAATGTACAATGCCTCCTGTGTGTCTGTGTCAACATATTTCGAAGTCAGATGCTGCTTCTTCAGGACGGGTACACAGATCCCTACCCTACTCACAAAAGACAGTAAAATCCTGTCTACAACATAGGGAATACTATATGGTGATTAAATGTATATTGTGCCTTCTATGCTCAATTTAGTGTGGTGACAAAGTAGTTTCTTTATCTCCTCTTGCTATCTAGTAGTCAGAGGCCTCATAAGCCTTCAGGGAGAACGCAGGGGACCCTGTGCCTATTAAAGCACTATATGTGAGGATACTACCTCACCTGACCATCCCCTCCGCCCCTACAACAACCTCCCACCAGCAGCACCCCCACCCACTTCAGCAGCCCCAATGTGCCAAAGCCATCCCGAACCCCCAGGAACAATTCCCAAGTGCAATGCCAAGGGAGTAGCAGTTGTGGGGAATACCCATAAGGGGGCACCTGAGCACAGCATCCCTCCTGGTGAAAAAAGGATGTGGCCAAGCCATCGTGATATCACTCTCTGGCCATTGCTTAACGTTACATCACAAAACAGCCCCGGGGCTGCCCCCAATAGCAATCAGCGAGAGCAACATAGCAAAACATCATTGTCATCATTAAATCAGAACATGTCGAATATCAACGGCACAGGCGGTAGAGTTTTCTGTGTCAACGTGTCTGAAGGACGCCACCCTGGCTATGAAATAACTCAAAGATGTATTCCACTTTTATCACATCTGGTCTGCAGACATCACCGCTTGTCTGTCAGTTCCCTAGTGCCCCCGTCATCACTCCCCGCCACAGATTTTGGGGATTGACTACCGATTTCGGGCAGGTGAAGATCTTGTATTTCCCATTTTCTTCTATGCGCAACCGTGCAGGATACAGCATAGTGTACAGTATTTTTGCTGCAAAGAGGAGTTTCTTTAAGGGCTAATACTCTCCTAGCCTCCTGAGCATCTACCGTGAAGTCGGGATAGATGGCAAGGGTGTTCCCCTGATGAGTGATGGAGCCCATCTCACGAGCCAACCGGAGCAGAGTGTCCCGGTCTCTATATTTCAAAAGGCGGTCTGATGGGGTGTGGTGGAGCACCCCGAGGCGGGCGCGGAGCCAGAGAACGATGGGCTCATTCCACGGTCAGGACCTGGGACAATTGCTCCACTCCAAATATCTCACAGAGGAGATTTTCCACATACGTTTCCAGGTGGCCTGTGTTCGTGGATTCTGGTAGGCCCGTAATGCGCACGTTGTTGCAACGCGATCTGGCTTTCAAGTTCTCATTACAGGCCTGTATGACTGCCAGCACCTTTTCCATGGATGTCGTTTTTACTTTAACCTGTTGCAGGCCATCCTCCGTATCTGAAATACATGTCTCCGCTTCTCCTAGGCGTTGCATGTGCTTGTCCAGCTTCGCGTACATATGATCCATGAGTAAATTCAGGTGAGCAATCTTCCCATCTATGGATTGTAGACTGGCCTGGACTGCGAGAAGGGTTTTGTCAATATTAGTAAGATGGTCAGTGGGAGCGTCCGCCTCAGAGTCGGAGGCAGCATGTTGAGAGGCCCGACTGGTCTTGCATGGTTCAAACGTGACATGCGGCTGGGCGCACTTAGATTTTTCCATGATGGTGTCAGTCTGTGATTGTCGGAGCTTAACAGACAACAAAAAAGTAATTAAATCCCCCTCCGACGGCAAGCACAACACAGGGACATGAGAAGGTGGCGAAAGGGAGAAGGCACAGAGCAGCCTGCTGCACCCAAGTTTTCGTAGTGTAACTGCTATTGGCCGGTAATGTCACCAACTCAGCACATGCCCAGAGTAAGGGACGATTAGTCAGCAGGTCTCAGATTGAATCTGGGCCAGAGGGGAAAGATGTATACGCTTCACGTTTCTGGTACAGTGGCACAGCCACACCGGGGGAGAGCAATGCAGCACAGGTTCCCAGCAGAGTTGAGGCAGCAATGGTAGTCTGACCGATTCCAGTGTGTTGGTGGGCCGCAGATGTATGTGAAGCAAAGCAGCAATGTCTCTGACTCCAGGACAAGATGACATGAAGGCCTGTGATCCCGCACAATATAGCCACCCCGAGGGGGGGGGGGGGGAGGGGCACCAAAGCAGACCCACACCAGAGTTGCACTCCGCCGCGCCCCACCGCAGGGCGATCTGTTGCAGTGGTGTAGCCAGGCAGGACCACCACAGGAGCCACAGTGCCTCAGTAATCAGGAGTTCCAGAGGCAGCAGAGAAAGCAAGTCTGTCGCCGCCGTGTGGCCAGTAGTGCACCGCAATCCTCCGTACAAGAGCGATGGCGCCACCTCCCGCAGTGCGATTCACAGTTGGGCTGTGCGAGGCCAGCAGCAGACAGCGTCTGCAGGATCCTGGCAGCAGAACGCTCCATGTAGCAATGGTCGCAGCGGCCCCAGTAGGAAGGTAGGTCTGCAAGGCTTACACCCGGAGGCCACAACCCACCTCCCAGCACCAGACCGCGTCAGTCTCACAGAGGCCCGGCCTCCAGCCACGATCAGCCCAAAGCCGGCGCCACCCGTTGCCTACCTCGGTTCTGCACTGCAAAGCTAATCCCGGCCCGCCATGTTGCCGACACAGGCCCAGAGCTTCACTCGCCTCCAAACTGCACCAAAGAATTCCCCGTGGTCCGCAGTTCCTGGTGAAAGTGTGCCGCAACACTCTACGGTACAGCAGTGATCGGAGCCGGATGGTAGAGGATAGTGGAAGGATTGTGGGCTCGGCCACCGGAGCTGCTCCACAGAGTGGCCATCTTGCAGTGTGCCCTCTTGCGCCCCAAGGAGAACAACCTTGATATTTTTTTGTAACATCCGATGGTCATGAAATTTTGAATCTAATGTTTTGAACCTGACAAGAAATAATCCAGATAAAGCGAGTTTTGACTCAAAAAACAAACTGAAAAAACTGACCCAGACATTTGATTTTGATTATTATTTAAAAAAAGATGTATTATTGCTTTGAAAAAAATACCTGGAAACTAATTTTTGAGCCTTGAATTTTTCTTTTAGTTTTCATGTTTGATCTCAATAGAAATGACATACAGCAGATGCTGTAAAATAGTTGGCCTAATTTCACTAGTATTGATACTAATAGTTCTAATTTGCCTTTTGTTATGCCTTATTTCCCCAGTTGGATATGCTTCCACAGAGGTCAAACTAACTACAGTACATATGAGATTGACCTTAATACACTGACACATAGGGAACGTTTAGGCAATTGGTTTAAAAACAATATCGATGCAAATATCTTGGGTGAATATGTGAACATTATGGTGGTTAAGAATTGCAGGGTGTGTGCATTTCGTCTTCTGCAGGTCAAGGAGCAACATATCTTCAACTACCGATTTTCAACAGCTTCTTTTGCAATGTGTTTGATGATATATTAAATAGGTAGGAGTTTTGGTGCCATATTTGTCCGATTTCAACGTTTCAGTGGATGACCTTTCTATATCTGAAGATACTGGGCTCATTGTAACCTTCAGTAATTATCTAAATACAGTTGCACAAATTTACTCCAACACCATATCAACTAAAAGTGAGTTTGTGGGTAGTTAGGTGAAGTAGAACACTGAATTTGTTAAAGAATATAATGAGAGAAGAATGAATATTTTTAGAGATTGGAAAGATGAAGAGGAATTTAGGTTTTCAAATTTGCATCCAAGGTTGGGAATGGAATATATGAAACTAGGTGAATTTTGTATGGTGTGTTATTGTTAGAAATAGGGGTCTCTAGTTTTTTTTTTGTTTAAATTTGTTTATTGGGTTTTTGTTTGCATTTTACAGCCAACATAGCAGTGATTATACGGTACAGTAATACATGACCATAGGTACATTGTTCCTGAGAAAGCACTCATTGGTCTACCCCCTTCGGTGGTCCTGTGTTCATCGACCACACCTAACCGTGTGATCCAGTAGCGTTTACCTCATGAACTCCTACAGGATCGGTTGTTCCCCCCCCTCCCCCGAACAGAGCGGGGACTGTCAGTGGCGAGTGGTCTGCTATTCTCGGCATTGTAGTGACCTTGTGGTGTATCAACTGTTATGTGGTCGTCACAAGGAACACCGACAGAGTCGGCGCAATCCATGGCTATATGTGTTGTCGTGACATCGTCATCTGTAGGTCTTCCCAAGGAACCAGTGGTGAAGGACTGGGTTTTTCTAAGACCCAGCGGTGCCAGGGACAACACCTGAAACCTTCGTGGGTTACCTGTTCCGGCGTACAAATGACAGAGACACGGGACACTTCCTTCGGCGTCAAAGATTCGAGGTTTATTTACTGCAGGGAACACAGAAGTCACAAGAAGTACATAGCATGTAGGTTCAAGGAGACTGCTTCGAATTGTATCTGTGGATCGCTCCTTTTATACAGTTTTTCGTCATAAGACAACATGGCAAACAAAAGATTACAACCCGGTTCCCACAGTAAATTTCATAGGGGGGTCGCTTTCATGTATTCAGGGCCCGGAACATAATTACAGTAGCATTGCCGGTTCCCAACTGTAAAAGTACATCTTCCCACCATTAGTGGATTCCATTCCGGCAGTAAACGAATCAAGGAAGAGTCAGAAACAGGTGCAGAGAAAGACGAAGGTAGCAAACAGATTGAAAAGAGTATAAGGGGGTGCTATCAGAAACACGATTGCAGGGATCAAAGGAGACGTGCCTAATGAATGCACAACTGAGACAATAGACCGGCACGGCAAGATGAGCCTCGAGCGGGGCCATCTGCCTTGCAGTGTCATCCCCCTCGTCATAAAGACATCCTCAAAGGAACACGTGTCTTCCGCAAGAGTTTGGGAATCCCAGGGTCACGAAGCGGACAGTGTCCGTTCTCTGGCTACTTGAGGGCAAGAAACAAAATGGATGCCATACCTAAAATGGAACCCGTGGGTTCAGATGAAGACACCCACGAAACAGACGAACTGTTTAGGTTAGCACAGCGAAAACGCGTACACCCACTAAACTCGTCATTTGCGGTTCATAGATACCAGACTCGACCATATTCGGGCGAATCGAAAACACCACTTACAATTGTCACGGAACCTCAGACGCTCCTTTTGCCCTCATGTAAGCAAGCACTAGTCGTAATCGGAATCGATCTCGATAGTCATCAGACCATCCAGATGTTGCTGCAACATTATTCTATCCATCAGTGCTTCCTTGGTAACAGGTGGCCGTCTTATACACGTCGTAGCACAAAGGCCACATAAGGCAGGACCACACTGCACACAAAGACAACACGTGAACAGAAATGCTACAACAACCCCAATGATCATCAGAATTTTCCAACCCCACGTCGACATCAGGCCCCAAAACCACCCTAGTAGCGTCCAATCCGCTACGTCCACGTGTATGGACTCGGAGATCTTATGCAACTTCGAGATGGCTTGATAGACAGTTGGAGAGTTGTCAGGAATGAAAATGCAGCAACTCGAATGGATCATCTTACATACTCCACCTCTATCTGCAAGGACAACGTCTAAAACCATACGATTTTGCAACGTCATAAGCCTGTCAGCCTGAAGCTCTGCTGTAATATTACCAAGGGCGCTCGCAGTGATATTAGCGGTCGATTCCACCACTCGAGTCAACTGTCTCAGGTTCCTACTATTGATCATAGGTCCCCAAAATGGCAAGAAACCCTTAAAGAAGTCTCCTGCTTCTTGACCGGCAGTGTCCTCTTCGCTAATTACGCCTCTCACAACTCTAGTCTTGTGATAATCCGACCCAACAGTAAAGGTCGGCGGCAACAAATTCGCAATATAACATGTGCCTGAGAAGTCACGAGGCAACCATGTATATGCGCGGTCGTAACAAACAAAGTAAGTACCCTTGGCAGTCAGAAGAATAGGGGAAGAGGCCGTCGGCAAAACATACGTTTCGGTACAGGCACTCCTCCCGAGCTGAGCTCGCGGGCTTCGGCCAAGACCTTTCAGACAGAAATTACCGAGATGGGGTACGATCCAGATCGGAGACGAGCTTTTAAGCTGCCGATCACCCACTGACATGCTGTACTCAGCCTCACTCAGATCTCTGTATGCTCGCACCTCTTCCTCTGGGATAAGGGATGCGTCGAAGATATCCCTATCTAAATCGGCAATCGCCCTTGCCAAAGGCTTGTGGTACGGGCCAGGACCATGATCTGCAGAGCGTGGCTCTCGATGGGGGTAGGAATCTAGTGCGCTACGAAACATTGTTTGGAATGCTCGAGCTGAACCCTGGGAACTGTAAGGAAGGACCAAGTACGGAATTCCCCTATCTGTCGTATGTGGCATTAACCCACACACCCAACAGTTGGTAGTGTTCATCACCAACTGATGCTGATGAAGGAGCTGAACGAAGGAATTGTTCATGAATTCCGCACGTCTAACCTGCTCGTGTTGGGGTAAGATGTGAAAGGAATGAGGAGAAACAGTGGAAGTAGGTTTTGGTTCAGAAGAAGGGGTAGGTGAAGCAGAAGGCAATAATGATTGTATCGCATAGTATACTCCACCCACCAGTAACAAGGAAACAGTTAGAAACAGTAGGAACACCTGAAACATAAAGCATTTGGTACGTACAACCCTATGCAGTTCGAATCTTTGCGCTTGAGTCTTCTCCACTTCCAACAACTTTGAGAATGCCATCCTCTAAAACCGTCCGCAACGTTCTTGACGCACTTCGTTCTGTGTAGCAATGGTCAATCCCCAGGAGTTCCTAGGAATCGACGGTCTCCGACCTAGTGTCAGGACCTACCAACCAGAAGGAAGTACCCGCACGGCCCTACGGTCAACCCGGATGTAAGGTTCTTTTAATCAAACAATATATACAAAATCTCCTAGCTGTGGAAAAACACACATATGTGGAAAAGAACTCAGAATTTGATAAAAACCACAGTTGTTCAAAAATGTTCAGAGTGATAATGGGGGTAACGTAAATCTCAAAAAGGAAAAAAAGCATAAATCATTTATTTGTCTCTGGTATTGGAACGAAGAAAATATCTGCTTCGTCCAGGACGAGTCTGCTCTTCAAACAATTGGTCGGATGGTGGAACAGAGTCCTGTCGGTCAGACGATAGTTCAGATCTTGAATACTCCGATGGCAAAGGTTCAACAGTGTTATCTGGCTGCATTGATGTATCTCCCACAGGCTGAGCGTCACTGAACGGCACAAAGTTCGGCAAAGCTTCTGTTTCAGATGCGGCGATGCCAGTCCTCACCCACGAGTCCGCTGGTAAAGGTATTGGTACCTTTTTGGTGTGGGTGGCGTGCACCCAATGCTTGCGGCCCTCCAAGCGAACAGCAGTTCTCGTGGTGAGGAGCACTTGGAAGGGTCCAACAAACCTCAGCTCGAGGTTTCGCTTCCGGCCGAAGTTCCTGGTAACCACCCAGTCTCCGGGTTGGAGCTGGTCGCCTGGACCCTCCGTCTGCGCCGGCAGTGCTTCAAAGACCTGTTGATGAATTAACCTCAGTTTAGCAGTCAGATCATGAAGGTAACCAATTAGCATTGGATATTCAAGATTTGTAAATGAACTAGGTCTAGGAACCCCCCAAATATTTGCAGGACGGCCGAACACAATCTCATATGGGCTGAGCCCTACTCGAGAGTGAACAGTCGTCCTAGTTGACAGAAGAGCCAGAGGCAAAGCATCGGGCCACGAGAGACCAGTCGTAGCCTGAATCTTTGCGAGTTTTAGTTTTAGAGTACCATTGTACCCCTCAACCAAACCTGCTGACTGGGGATGATTGGCGCTATGGAATTTTTGTGTGATTCCAAGGCCCTTAAACACACTCTTCATCACACTCCCCACAAACTCACTTCCGTTATCAGACCATACAATCCGTGGCATTCCATACCAAGGAAAGTACTCCTTCAGTAGGACTTTCGCTGTGGACAGGGCAGTATTGTCTTTAAGAGGGTAGGCTTCGATCCATCGGGAGAATGCGCAAACCACAACTAAAACGTATTTCAGGTTATTACATCGCTCCATATGGATGAAGTCCAGCTGGATTACCTCAAAGGGACATGTAGGAGGAGCAAAGTGGCCAGGGGGTGTAGGAGTGCCCTTGCCAGGATTGTACATCATACATACCATGCAATTTTTGACCAATCTCTCAGCACACTTAGCAATACCATCATTCTTCCATACAGGGGACAACAACTTACAGATACCTTTTGCGCTAATATGTGACAAACCGTGTGCCATGGTCACAACAGCTAGCACATATGCATCCGGCAACATCCACCTTTGATTCTCCGACAAATCAATCCAACATCCATTCGTATCCAACTTCCCTGTGCTCTCCTTCCACTTGGTTTTTTCAGTTTCGGTGGCCTCATTCTGAATCGCTTTCACACTTTCGACAGTATCCTCACACATACCAGTTTCTGCAGGCCACCTTACCGAACTCGTCACATACATTCTAGTTGCAAGATTTCTCGCAGTCTCCTTAGCAATCTCATCAGCAAACGCATTGCCACGACCAACATCATCCGTCACCTTACGGTGGGCACTGCATTTAATGATCGCCACCTGCTTGGGCAATGTGAGTGCGTCTAAAAGATCATTCACAAGCTGTCCATGCTGGATCTTCGTACCATGCGATGTCATAAAACCTCTCTCTCGCCACAATCGTCCAAAGCTATGAGCAACACCAAAGGCATACTGGCAGTCGGTAAACACATACACCTGCTTTCCTTTCGACAAAACACACGCTCTCGTCAATGCAATTAGCTCTGCCGCCTGAGCAGAATTCTGATTCAATCTCGCAGTTTCCACAACCGTGCTTAACGTTACCACAGCATACGCAGTCGTCACATCACCATTCGGCAACTTAAAACACGAACCGTCTACATACAAAGTACCATCGGGGTCTTCCAATGGAGTGTTTTTTAGGTCAACACGACCCTTCGTTTCTTCCTCAGTTCGCAAATAACAATCGTGTGGTAATACCTCGTCTGATTCCATATTGATGGGCAACAACGTCGCCGGGTTTAGAACATTGCAGCGCTTTATTTGAATATGACTTGCCAAAAGCGTCAACTCATAACCAGACAACCTTGCACTCGTCAAGTGCTGAGTTTTCGTACAATTCAAGAGAGTGTCAACTGCATGCGGAACCATCACCGTAAGCATATTATCCATGACCAATCCTGCAGATTGTCGGATGGACACCGCAGCTGCCGCTGTCGCTCTTAAACAACTCGGCAACGCTCTAGCTACTGGGTCCAAGGTCGAGGAAAAATATGCACATGGACGCTGCTTACCGCCAAATTGCTGCGTCAAAACACTCAACGCGCAACCTTCCCTCTCGTGAACGTATAGTGTAAACGGCTTACTGTAGTCAGGAGTACCTAACACAGGGGCCGAACACAACGCATCACGCAGTTCAGAAAAACTTTTCTGACACTCTTCCGTCCATGGCAAAGGAGTTGGAACATCCTTGCACGTGAGGGCTACCAATGGTTTCGCTAGCAATGAAAAATTTGGAATCCATTGCCTGCAGTATGACGTGATACCTAGAAAGGCACGCACATCTCTCTGAGTTGTTGGCACAGTCATTCGAGCGATCGCTGCAATTCTCTCTGGGGTCAACCTTCTTCCCTCCTTTGACAATAAGTGACCTAGATAGGTTACTTCTTGACAACAATATTGCAGTTTAGAAGGTGACACCTTGTGATGTAAGTCGCAGAGATGCTGCAACAGAGACACCGTAGCAGTTTTGCAAATCTCTCGCGTGTCCGCAGCCACTAATAAATCATCAACATATTGGATCAAGGCCGCACCAGCCGGCAACACAAACGCATCAAGTTGACTCTTCAGGGCTTGGCTGTATATCGATGGACTCTCACAGTAGCCCTGAGGAGCGCGTTTAAACCTAAAGCTGCGGCCACCTAACGAGAAACCGAATAGGTCCCTGCTTTCCTCAGCAATGGGAATGCTAAAGAAAGCATTCTTCAAATCGATCACTGAGAACCAAGAAGCAGATGCTGGAATCAGAGTCAGTAAAGCCGTAATGTCAGGCACCACAGGGAACTGAGGAACCACAATTTTGTTCACCTCCCATAAATCAATGACAAAACGTTAAACAGGAGGCTTAGATGGATCAGTGCGTTTCAAAATAGGTAAAAAAAAGGACTATTACACACGTTTCCCCGAGTCTCCTCGATAACATCTTTCTCGATCAAATCATAGATGATCGCTAGCAACCCTCGCTCACCATCAAGGGAGATACGATACTGAGGAATACGAGGTAATCGCACATTCGATTTCAATTGGACAACATAAGGGGAGATGTCAAGCAGGCCCACGTCATTGGGACCTGTTGCCCACAAAGATGCAGGAAGAGAACTCAATTCCGGTGGGAGCTTATCAATGGACAAGTACATAGGAGAGATTACTCTCTCACCCAATGTAAGCCTTACTCCCGCAGGAGAACAATACAAAGTCGCATACAAACGTTTCAGCAAATCCAGGCCCAAAAGATTTTCACCACAACCAGTAGTCAAAATCAAAGAAACTTTCAGCTCACGAGGCCCAATTGTGAGGGGCAAAGGGCGAGAAACCGGATTGCTAACGGGGGCGCCAGAGAATCCAACGGAAACATTTGTTAAGCCAGACAAAGGTGCGCCAGGGAGTTTCGAATGCATGATGGAACTTTTCGCTGCACCAGTGTCCAACAGAAAAGGCTCAACTACGCCCGATGTGGCAACTGCGACGTAAGGCCCTCTCTGATCAACCGGAACTGATATTACTCCCTCTCCTTGTCTATGGCTGTCCTAGTAATTACCGTCATCAGTACCCTGGTCGACGTAGAAATCGTCCACATTGTACTGTGCGGATCTACCTGACGATGACCCACGCTGATCAAAACAATTATTAGAATCAGAGGAATTATTAGAACATTCATTTTGATTCTGAGTAACACCACGACCTCTACCCGTGATGCCTGTTGAGGACCACTACGACCTCCTCTAGATGAATTACCATTATTCCGATCGCGCAAAACCGGATAATCAAATTTCAAATGACGCTCACCTCTACAATAGGCACACTGATTGTACCCAAGCATAGATCTCTGCGAAGAAGAGTCATTTCGCGACTGTGACCTAGCGGACTGCAATTGTGATCTATTCCGTTGTTGAGAATCATTTTGATTCGAGCGCGGAGGATACGCTTGTTGCAACAAAACTTTCGTTTTGAGCTCTTTCGTCTTTTTATCTGCACGATCTTTTTCCTCCTTTTCTCTATTTTCATAATATTGAGCCGTGGCCAATATCTGAGCAGAAGTAGAAATAGCCCACGCACTCTCTGAATTTTTCTATTTGTTGCTAAGTTCAGGCAACAAATTCGATACAAATTTATCCACAAACAATCTCTGGCCTCCCTCAGTGCCCATATCTTGACCACTATGATCCATGAATGCCTCCTCAAATCTCGTAAAGAAATCGGAGACACTCTCGTCCTTCTTTTGCTTACAAGCAGACAGTTTATCCCAGTTAATTTTCATAGCTGGCATAAGTGTCTTCATAAGGGTAATTATTCTTTGAGGAAGATCAGTAATGAGCTGTTCAGGCTTAGCCCCACCAACTTGTCGTACATCGGCCGCTGTAAGCGCAGCCCAATCACCACCCAATTCAGCTGCATGATCTTCGTGACGTATTTTCGTCCATACCGGTTGCGGTACGACATTGCCGAACAACATGTCGATATCGGCAAGATTCATTATCGTAGCATCCACTAGTTGGGACAATTCTTTATAGTATCCTGCAGGATTTTTGCGAGGGTCAGGCAAGGTTTGCTTAACCTGCAAGACTTCCGATCGTTTCCATGGAAGGTGTATCCACACTCTCTGGAAATGTGGCAGAATAATAGGATTAGCCTGCGCATCACCTGGCATCCACACTGGTGGAACTTCACGCATGGGATACTGACCAGGCGTCGACATCCATTCCTCATGTTCGTCTTTAAACAGTGCACGAGGCATCACAGTGCGACGAAAAGATAGTAGATGCTCGACAGCACGTCGAACATTGCTACCCACAATCATACCACTCGAAAACTGAAGCTGGAGTTCATTTAAAGCGGCCAGTACATCATCTGCCGCGTCAACTGACATCTCATCGCGTAAGAGTTTGCACATTTCTTCAAACACAAATCTCTGTGTTGGCTCATCAAATTGAGAGAAAGTGTCAACAACTATACGTGGAGGATTCTTAAGGGGATACCTAATCCAATTTTTCGCCATTTTAAATAGCGTATCACGTTCCCTACCACCAGGAAGCTGACTTCGTCGTTGGGGAGCATCAGAATCAGCAGACCCAAGAATCGGTCCAAGAGGAGAGTAAAAGTTGGCAACAATATTAGGAATACGTCGCCGAACAGACGGGGAAGAGGAGAGAAGTAAAGGGGTAACAACAGGAGGACCAAAAACAGGAGGAGCAGGAGCAGTAGGAGTAGCCACAAGAGTGGAAGTAGCGGGAACAATAGCTTGAGAAGGTATAGACGGTGGAGCAGTGGGGACAGTAGCAGGTAGAGGAATAGGAACAGAAGGATTAGCAAAACAGGACCAGCGACAGGCTGATTAACAGCTGCCGGAACAGCAGGTTGAGGAACAGGAGGAACCACGGGAGCTGTGGTATCCTGTGCATATGGAGGTGGCGACTTCAGTAGATAGGACAACAAAGGATCCTCTACTGCTTCCTCTCCCTTCTTATCCGTACCCGTCGGTAAAGCGGGATAACATTTATCCACTGTCATACGTTGTAATCTATCAAAAATTTCCTTTTCCTTCTCTTCTTTGTCTCGCTGAAACTGCTCTGCATTTCTCATTGTTGTAACAATACCTTCTCTCTTATTACGTTTGAGCTGTTTGATTTCTTTTTGCTTGGATTCTTTACGCCATAACCGAAAGGAATCAAACATGGCTGGCCTTGCTTTTCTTAGAAACAATTTAGCTTCAAGATTATCTAAAATTGGGGTCTCAAAACTACCATGAGGTGGCCAACTAAGGACACCGTCATCTTTAGTGTAACAAACCCAATAATCATTGAATGTGATAGGACCCATACCATGTCGACTATATAATTCATAAATTGGAGTTCCAACCGGAGGTATCGGACATGAGTCCTCCAATCGGGAATCCGCACCACAACCTCTAAAGCAACTGAACAAAGTACTACGGCCAGGCATCGTGCACACTAACCGAGTTTCACAAACGTCAAGGGTTATTGGATTACAATGTCCCCGCAAAAATGCAAAAACCCTCGGTTTTTGGCGACTGCAGTCGTCAAATAGAACAACTAAGAGCAAAATACAAAGGACCACAAATGCAATGGAACCATGCAACAACTAAGCACCAACAACAACTAGGGATTCTGGGGAGCGACCCACAAATACTTAACTCAAAGAACAATGGCGTCACCAGGAAGGCCCGTCAACCGTCTCGCTGTACCAAGGTCTACGCCAGGCGCCAAAACAGGTCGACAGTCAGGGCAGCAGTCCGTCGCAGCCGTCAGGAGGCAGGGATCTTCGCGGGAAAAGTCTTCGGGCCACTTGTTTCGACAACAGGATCGATGAAGCGGGGTGCACCTTCCCTCGGAGATTTCACACGAAGTTCCTCACAATCGTCGGGCTTTGGACCGGTACCGCTGATGCCGCCCCACGTTGGGCGCCAACTGAAGGACTGGGTTTTTCTAAGACCCAGCGGTGCCAGGGACAACACCTGAAACCTTCGTGGGTTACCTGTTCCGGCGTACAAATGACAGAGACACGGGACACTTCCTTCGGCGTCAAAGATTCGAGGTTTATTTACGGCAGGGAACACAGAAGTCACAAGAAGTACATAGCATGTAGGTTCAAGGAGACTGCTTCGAATTGTATCTGTGGATCGCTCCTTTTATACAGTTTTTCGTCATAAGACAGCATGGCAAACAAAAGATTACAACCCGGTTCCCACAGTAAATTTCATAGGGGGGTCGCTTTCATGTATTCAGGGCCCGGAACATAATTACAGTAGCATTGCCGGTTCCCAACTGTAAAAGTACATCTTCCCACCATTAGTGCATTCCATTCTGGCAGTAAACGAATCAAGGAAGAGTCAGAAACAGGTGCAGAGAAAGACGAAGGTAGCGAACAGATTGAAAAGAGTATAAGGGGGTGCTATCAGAAACACGATTGCAGGGATCAAAGGAGACGTGCCTAATGAATGCACAACTGAGACAATAGACCGGCACGGCAAGATGAGCCTCGAGCGGGGCCATCTGCCTTGCAGTGTCATCCCCCTCGTCATAAAGACATCCTCAAAGGAACACGTGTCTTCCGCAAGAGTTTGGGAATCCCAGGGTCACGAAGCGGACAGTGTCCGTTCTCTGGCTACTTGAGGGCAAGAAACAAAATGGATGCCGTACCTAAAATGGAACCCGTGGGTTCAGATGAAGACACCCACGAAACAGACGAACGGTTTAGGTTAGCACAGCGAAAACGCGTACACCCACTAAACTCGTCATTTGCGGTTCATAGATACCAGACTCGACCATATTCGGGCGAGTCGAAAACACCACTTACAATTGTCACGGAACCTCAGTGGTGGGGGGGATACCCCTCCAAACTAAACTTTCTAGCGCTTTCAAAAAACTTTAGCGGCAAACTTGGTGGGGTGAGGTGGGGGAAGTGTACGTGGGGATTGGGGGGCAGGTCGCTGCGCTGGGGCGTAGTGTTGGCTTTCCTATGGCATATGCTATAAAATCGTGCGTGGAGTGAGTTCCGCGCATCAAGTCGCAAGGGTTGGGGGGCGCGGTGTCTGGCGATTTTCTGATAGTGTCCATGGCTGTGTCATTGAGGTGCGGGGGCTAGTGTGACTATTCGTGTCTGGGTCTGCGAGGTCGTAGGTGACTCTGGGGGGCTTGTTGCCTGTGTAAATTTGTACATTAACTGGGACCAGTCTTGGGATATGGGATGTTTGTGGTGACCCCTCACTTCTTCCTCCCGAAGTATCTCCTCCTCTGCCTTGCCCCACTTGTGTACCGCGCCCATCCACGCTGACTCTGGTGGCCCCGTGGGGGACCTCCAATGCATAGCTATTCCCCGTTTTGCCAAAAGGATGGCTAGTGAGAGGAAACAGTACTGTACTTTCTCGGTTTTCCGCCTGCGGAAAATCCAGAGCGCGCATGCTTCCCATGTGGACATGGTCGTGATGGCAGTAACCTCCTCAAGGACTCGATGGACTGTGCTCCAGAATCCCTGGAGTGTGGGACAATCCCAGAACTTATGCCTGAAATCTGCTCCCGGGGTTTGACATCGAGGGCACTCAAAGTGTGTATCTGGAAAGAAGCGCTGTAGTCGGCGCAGCGTGAAGTAGGCTCTATGGAGGACGTTGAATTGTATGTTACGGAATCTGGCGTTTCTGGATACTTTTTTGGGGTATTCCAGGGCAGTGCTCCATTCTTTGTCATGGACCACCCTGCCTATGTCTGTCTCCCACTTCTGGCATAAGGGTTGGAGGGACGGGAGGAGCAGTGTACGTGTCGCCTTATAGAGCCAAGTTATCAGGTGTCGCCCCACTCCCATGTGCAAGATCGCGTGTATCACTGGGTGTGGCGTGGGTTCCCCTGTGTCTGGATTCCAGTGCCTGCGACTGCTATCTATTAATTGCCGACGGAGTGAGAAATGCCCCGGGGGGAGATCATATTGCTCCATCATCTGATCGAATGTTTTCAGCTGTCCGTCTTCGAACAATGATTCTACCTCCGTGACCGACAATTCCGTCCAGACTCGATGTGTTCCCTGCGAGTAATATGTGTCTCCCAGTGGGAAGCCCACCAGTGGGAGCAGGGGCGAGTATGGCAGTTGTGTTTTGGACATGCGGTGGATGCGCATCATACAGGTGCGGGCGACGAACATCTGCAGGGGGCAGGCCCGTATAGGTTTAGTGCCCGGCAGCAGCATTCGATGGATCGCTTTTTGTGACATAGGGCCGTCGTTAGTGATGGTCTCTCCCATGTGACGCCCCGCCGTCCAGTAGGAAAGCCATTGGAGCTGGTCCGCCAGGAAGTACGCCTCGAAGGCTGGTGCTCCCAGTCCCCCCTCCGTGGTGGATAGGTAAAGTGTGGAAAACGCTACTCGCCGCCGTCCTCCGCCCCACACCAGCTCCGTGAGGAGGCTGTTCAGTTCTTTAAAGAACGATCATGGTGGAACCACTGGGAGATTCGCGAAATAATATAGTAGTCTGGGGACCATAACCATCTTTGCTAGGGCCACTCGGCCTATAGGTGCCAGCGGTAGCGTTTTCCAAAAATTCACTGCTGACTGTAGTCCGGCTAGGACTTTACGGTGATTTCCCTCGTATAAGTCCTCTGGGGTGTGGTACAGTCGCACTCCCAAATAGCGGGGAGCCTCTGCATTCCATGCAAGTGACCGGGCGCCTATCTGGGCTTCAAATGGGGCCATACGGAAGCTCAGCGGGACAGTGAGGACTTCCCCCAGTTGACCCTAAGGCCCGAGATGTCCGCTAATTCCTCCAGCGTCGTCCAGATGCGGGTCAGGTCGCTCGTAGCGTCCCTAACGTATATTAAGAGGTCGTCTGCGTATAGGGACACGCAGTGTCACATGTGCGCCAGGGGAATTCCCCAGTCTGTGCCCTCCTGTCATAGGCGAAGTGCTAGGGGTTCAACCGCAAGGGCGAACAGGAGGGGTGACAGTGGGCACCCCTGTCTGGTCCCTCTCTCTACCGTGAACTCCGAGGAGATGTAACTGCCCATCCGGACCCTGGATGTGAGTTGTGTATACAGGAGCCTGGTGTATGCCGTCAGGCGCGGGCCAAAGTTGTTCTTCCTGAGGACCTCGAACAGGTATGGCCATAGGAGAGTGTCAAACGCCTTTTCGAGGTCTAATATGAGGCAGGCCGCGTTAGGGAACCGATCACGTGTCGTGTCCTGGACATGGAATAGTCTGCGAAGGTTGTGAGACGTGTTGCGGTTTGGCACAAACCCATTCTGGTTGGGATGGACCAGTTGGGGTATGACCTGGGCATATCTTTCCGCTAGCATTTTACCTAAGGTTTTGCAGTCCGCGTTGAGTAGCGTGATCGGTCTGTAGGACGATGGGAGCTTGGGGTCCCTGTGTGGTTTCAGAAATGTGACTATTACAGACTCCCTGAGGGATCGTGGCAAGACCCCCGTCTTGAGCGCGTCCTCAAACATAATGACCAATCATGGGGTTAGGTGAGTCGAAAATGTACGATAATATTCGAGGGGGAAGCCGTCCATTCCCGGGGCCTTGTTCCTGGCTAGTGTTCCTATCGCTATTTTAACCTCTGCAGGTCGTATTTTTTGGTCAAGGTCCTTCTGAACGTCCCGCGAGACCTGGGGGAGTGGCAGGGTGAGGAAGAAATTGTCTGTTGCGTGGAGGTCTCCCTGACTCAGTGCTTGGTATATGTGAGAATAATATGTGTAGAATACTTGCATGATTGCGAGTTGGGAGGTTTGGAGCCGACCAGACTGATCCGTGATTTCTGTGATGGGTTTTAGGTCGGGGTCCTGCCGAGCTAACCATGCTAGAAGTGTTCCCCCCCTGTTGCCCTCCCGGTGTATCCTGGCTGCATAGGCCCTAAA
The DNA here is from genome assembly GCF_964263255.1 of Lissotriton vulgaris. Classification (NCBI taxonomy): domain Eukaryota; kingdom Metazoa; phylum Chordata; class Amphibia; order Caudata; family Salamandridae; genus Lissotriton; species Lissotriton vulgaris. The sequence continues at coordinate 974,578,463 of NC_141696.1, read as the reverse complement.
GTTATATTTGCGTACATTTATTTATTTAAACTTATAAGGCGCACGGCTACCCGAAGTGGGTTTCCCGGCGCCAAGGGATAGACTGAAGAAGAAAGAACTACCAGGCTTCAATAAGTGGAGCTACCAGATGACTGTTCAAAATTATTGCTGGAAAAGCCAAGTTTTTAAGCCCTTGCGAAACCGAAGAAGATCTGTTTCCAACTTCAGCCTCACAGGCAGGGCATTCCAGGATTTGGTGCCCAGATGGGAAAACAAACAGCCGCTCATCTTCACTAACCTAAATCTAGGAACAATGGAATCTCCTTTTCCTGAGGATCTCAGACTGCGACTAGGTATGTAAGCATGAATGAGATTCTGTAGATACCTCGGAGCAGAACCCTGTTTTATCTTGAAGATGTAACATAAGGCCTTGAATTTGATTCTATTCATTATTCTCAGCCAGTGCAGGTCACGAAGGGCTTGAGAAGCAGATGTTTTCCGAGGAACATTGCGTAACAGCCGTGTGGCCGCGTTTTGAACAACCTGAAGTTTGTTCAAAGTTTTCAAATCGGCACCAAGATACAGGACATTCCCGTAGTCCAGGCGAGATATTACCAAAGCCTGGACTACCGTCCTTTGTGTAGAGGCAGGGAGCATCCACAAAATTTTTTGAAGCCATCGTAAGGTTGCAAAACAGATAGAAGCCACCTTAACGGCCTGTTGTCGCATTGTAAGCTTTTCGTCAATTAAGAATCCGAGATTGCGAACCTGGGTCACGGGTTGCGGGGTAGAACCCATACTCTCGGGCCAATGTTGAGGGCCCCAGAGATATTTATCCTTGCCCAGGATCACAATCTCGGTCTTATCTCCATTTAACTTAAGAAAATTCTCCTGCATCCACCTTGCCACCTGGGACAGGCCCTGCTTAAGAGCCGAAGTATTATTACCTTCCCTGTTAGAAAGAGAGAAAATAATTTGTATGTCATCGGTGTAAGAAAATAAAGGCAAACCGGCTTCCTCCACAATAGTGGCCAGGATCTAACATAGATGTTAAAAAGCAGTGGGCTAAGAATAGACCCCTGGGGAACGCCATACGCCGATGCACAAATTTTTGAGGATGCTTTAGCCGAAAAAACCTGGAAGGTACGCTCACTTAAAAAGGAAGCAATCCAAGTCAGAGCTGAACCCCCAACTCCCAGAGATTGGAGAGATGTGAGAAGAATGGAATGGGACACGGTATCGAACGCTGCACTTAAATCCAAAAGGATAAGTGCAGATGTTTCCCCGCGATCGATATCGTGCCGTAAATTCTCAGTAACTCTCAAGAGTGTAGTCTCTGTGGAGTGGTGAGCTCTAAATCCAGATTGAGATGGATGTAAAAAGCCCGAACTCTCTACCAAGTTATTTGTGAATTAATGTGCCTTTCTAGAATTTTTGAAAAAATAGGCAACAACGAAATGGGCCTAAATTTGGATAAGTTTGAAGCATCTGCTCCGGCCTTTTTCAGCAGAGGGACTACCATTGTGTGTTTCCATTTCTGTGGAACACATGATTCTATCAGTGAGGCATTAAGGAGTTTCATCACCACGCGACGAGAGTTCAGGTCAAGCTGTTTTAGAATTTTTGCCTGTAGAGGATCACAAAGAGAACCAGATTTGATGCTCTCAAGACAATAAGCAAAGGAGACATCATCGAAGAGCGACCACTCGGAGAGTTTAATTATCTTGGGAATTGGCAGTCTTGAACTGGCACAAGCGTAGAGGATAAATCTACGCTCGAAGACCCAGTGAATCGTAAATACGTTCCACCTTGGTGATGAAAAACTCAGCAATCGAGTTACATTGTACCTCATTCAGAACTGGAGGGGCTGGAATAGAATCTGCACCAGTTTTTTCACAACAGACAATTCTGGGCATGTGTTGTAGTGTTGGCAATGTAAATAGCTCTAGCGATTTTACATTGTTTATGATAATCTCTAAGAGCCACCTTGTATGCCACTTTGCAAGAGGGAGAGTAAGAACGCCTCCATTGTCTCTCGAGTACCTTGCATTGAGATTTCGTAGTTTTTAAATTCTCAGAGAACCATGCTGCAGGATGACAGTGAGGCAGGGAATGCAAGGGTGCAAGGGGAACGAGTTTATTTACAGCAGTAGTCAACCATTTGGAGACTGCCGCCTCCGACACCAGAAAAGATGAATTGACATTTGGTGAAGTGTCAGATAAATGCCGGTTAAACTCTGTGATATTAAGCTTGCCCCAACAGTGTAATTTTCCTCCTGAATCAATAGCATCAAATGCTATGTTCTTTGTACACAGGAGAGAAAATGTAACTGCCATGTGTTCCGACCATTCCAAAGGACGAGCGGCCGGTTCACAGTCATACGCAAGGTTCGACAGAACAGGGTCCAACAAGTGCCCCGCAGAATGCGTAGATCCCGAGTTGCACAGTAAGATATTAGATCCGCAAAAATTTTTTTGCTAGTCATGCATAGAGGATCTTCCAGATGTAAATGCAGGTCCCCCAAAATAGTGAAATTGGCGGCCTTCAGGATCAATGGAGCAATAGTTTCAGAGAAGAATGTCACCCATGTATTGGAATTCCCTGGAGGACGGTATATCAATAAACCGGATAAGGTCATTTGGGCGCTGATAGCTAATTTGAATTGGGCAGCCTCACAGCCCTGCAGCGGAAACGCTTCAAATTTACAACTGTAATTAGATTTAAATATTATGGCAATGCCGCCTCCCCTGCCAATATCTCTGTCTCTCTTTACCATGACCTAGCCAGAGGGAATTGCAAAAGCAATGTCCGGTGCAGAGCTTGCATGGAGCCAAGTTTCCGTTAAGAAAATGGCATCTGGTTTTTCATCGACTAGAAAATCGTAAATGTGATTTTTATGCTTTGGAAGAGACCTACAGTTTATACTCAAAAAATGAAGTTATGGAGTTAGTAGAGGAAGGTTTGGTCACAAGTGGTTTACCAAATATATGTGGGCGTTTCCTCCTTTTACATCTGCTCATCCTCCCCAGAGAGAATCCACAATTATTACAATTGAATCCCTGAGTAGGAAATGTGCAGGTAGAACAATACGTATTAGGCACATGTCTATGGGAGATCAAGTCCCCTGCAGCATAAGTAATGGAAGTACCTAGAAGAACAGAAGTGAGGTCATCAGTAGTAGAGTTAGTGCCCCCATGGCCCTGCCTGGCGCGGAAGGGGATCCGACGGGCAGGACTTAGGCTCGACTTCGGCGCGACAGAGGCGCGCCCGCTGTTCGCGTCTGCTGCGCGGAGAAGCGGCCATCTTACTTTGTAGTCCTGTGTACAGCGCAAAGGCGCTGGGACTTGTAGTTCTTAACGAATCAGGCTACCGTGTAACACAAGAGACAAGGGGCGTCTCCGGCCACAGAACCCAAATCGTCTATGGAAACACTGAAAGGACAGTGCGCGCAATAGGAGAGAGTCCCAGAAGGTTTGTGATTAATATAAAACAGTAAAACAGGAGCAAAGGAAAATATAAGTGAAAATATTATTTTTAAAACAGCGAACAAACTATCACCCGGCTTTCCGCCTCAGGTGAGCTAAATCCTAGCAAAATGCAATACCGTCCTCAGGAGCAGCACACGTAATCTGAGTGCCCCCGGTAAGCCAAGAGTTCAATCCCTCAATGTTTCCACGTACTTTATTTTGGCCTCGGCCACGCGCTCCTGGGCCGCCACGCCGCGGTCGTCCGCTTTTAGTAGGGTTGCTAACGCGCATTCTGCATCTTGTAGCGCACTCTCTAGGATCTTACGCACGCCACCACCTGCTGTGTACAGTGGCCCCTTGCTGTCACTTTATGTGCGTCTCATTCTATGAGCCTAGAGGATGCCGTCCCTGCGTTTAGGGTGAAATGTTGCTGCAGGTGTGTCCCATGATCGTGTGTGAATGTCTGGTCCGTGAGGCATTCCCGAGGGAGTTTCCACATTGGCACTGGGGGGTGGGGTGGTTTCCACCGAAGTGTTAGTACGTGGCCGTCGTGGTCTGAGAGCACCCATCCAAGGTAGTCTGTGTGTTGTGCTTGAGTGTGCAGAGTTGCCGAGCAAAGGAATCCATCCAGACGTACTCGGAGGTCATGCCGAATGGAATGGAATGAATACAATTTCGTGGTGGGGTGTAGCGCCCTCCTTGTGTCAGTCAATGCCCAGTGTTGCACCCAGGTGTTAAAAAGTTCAGTTTGTTTGTAAAGCGGTAAGCAAGCCGGCGGGGGCGGGAGCGATCGAGGGTCGTTTCCAGGACACAGTTGTAATCCCCTCCTAATATCCAGGGGGCATGGGTGTGGTGTGCCAGTATTTTCGTGAGGCGATTCCAAAACACATTCCGTTCTGCATTAGGGGCGTAGATGCTGCCTATCAGAACCGATTGTCCATCCAGCAGCCCCTCTAGTAGCACATAGCGTCCCTCCTTATCCACCACCCTAATCTGCTCTCTAAACGGGACGCCCGGCCTAACCCATATCAATGTCCCTCTAGCAAATGCAGAATACCCTGTGGCGCATACTATGCCCCTCCATTTTTTCTGTAGTTTTCCAACCTCCGTCGTCGTCAAGTGGGTCTCTTGCAAGAGGGTAATATGTGCCTGTTGTCTTTTTTGGTAAGCATAGACCGCGTAGCGCTTACTCACCGTGTGCAGACCTCTAACATTTAGCGTGATGAATGTGATGTCTGTATTGGGAATTTTCATCATGTGCGGTAGCTAGTCGTGTAGGTCGGTACTTCCCCACCTCGCGGTCTATGATCAAAGCCACTCCCGCCCGAACAATCCCCCCATGCATTTTTATTCGGATACCCGTTGACCGCTCCCGCTGAGGTATTAGGGGTGAATGGGAGAGGGGGTAAAGTAAGAACAATATTCGTGAAACAGTCCCAACTAAGGGGGCCTATTGCTTGGCACAATAATTCCAAACCGTACATCTCGTACTGTCTCTAGTTTGTTTGGTTTGGGAGGTAGGGTGGGGTCGCTGTCGTAGGCCCGGGGGTCGGGCTGCCCGCAGCGTTATGTCTCTGTGAGTGTGCTCGCAGCTGCCATTACCTTAGTTGAAGAATCGCGACGTCCTCCGTTGGCCGTCCTGTCGGAGTGCCCTGGTCTTACCGTCATCTGTGTTGGTCGCTGTTCAGATGAGCGTGTCCGCCGTCTGCGGAGTCACCAGTGGCGGGGAGGCTGATCCCTCTCTGGAGGTGCGGGTGTCGCTCTGATCCTAGTCGTCAGATGTGAAGATGTGGGGGCCACAGCCCTCTTCCAGATCGACTTCTATCTGCCGGACTTCCGTCGCCGCCTGCAGGCCCTTCCGTCGATCTGCTATAATCTGTTCCAGATCTGGGGAATGTCTGGTGTTGGGAGTCACTGGGCGGTTCAACTGCTTGAGGGTGACTTTCCTGGAACGCAGCCTTCGCCTGTTGGATGAGGAGCACGATGGAGTAGCCACCCCCGCTCCGGCAGGTGCTGGCTGTGGTGGTCTAGCCATTGTCTAGCCTCCGCTGAATCCGAAAAGAAGTGTGTTGAGCCATCCTGAATGATTTTGAGGAGGGCCGGGAAGAGGAGGGCGTACTGTATCTGATGCTGTCGCAGGGTTTGTTTCACTGCCTGGAAGGTGGCGCGCTGGCGTTGTACTGCTTGGGAGTAGTCCAGGAACACCATCACGTGTTTGTCGCCCACCCTGAGTGTTTTTGCTTGTCTGGCCGCCCGCAGGATCGTGTCTCTATCTTGGTAGTGTAACAATTTTAGCAGAAACAGTCTGGGTGGAGAACCCGCAGATGGTCGTCGGGCCGGAACCCTATGTGCTCTCTCCACTGAGAAGAACGGTGTGAGGTCTTGGGTTCGGGTGAACGTTTTTATCCACGTTTCCATGTATTGGATGGGATCTGTCCCTTCCACTCCTTCCGGTAAGTTGAGCAGGCGTATGTTACTCCGGCGGGAGCGACCTTCCAAATCGTCCGCCTTGCGATCCAGGAAGTAGCCTTTATCCTGCAGTTCTTTAATGGCATTCTGGTTTAATTGGACCTGTGGCTTCAGTTCCTGCAGCGTTTGACCCGCTCGGTTCACCTTATTAAAATCTTCCCCGAGAACCCAAGTGGGCGAGTAGCCTGGAGTGCTGTTGGAAAAAAAGGGGGATTGGTTAGTGTTCGGGCATAGATGCTGCCTAGGACCAGGAAACTCTCATCAAGGAGGCCCTGAAGTAGAATGAACCTGCACTCTTTAACAAGGATTTGCGAACAAACTTTGAATAGGACTCCAGCTGTAAGCCAATTGAGGACCTCTCTAGCGTAAGCCAAGTATTTGTGGCATACAAGCGACCTCTTCACCTTTTCTGGAGGCAAGCTATCTCTCCCTGAGTGATGTGTTACTCCTGGAGTAGGGCTATCTGTACTCCCTGAGATTTAAGGTAAGAATAGATTTTGTATTGCTTGGATGGAGTATGCATTCGTCTAATATTCCTTGTCATGATGGAATAGTGCTCTGAGTCAAGAATTCGAATATACTCCTATGAGAATCTGTACTTGCTGTGGCTCGGGCTTTAGGTTTTCGACGACTTTTTCGAATTGACTAACCTGATCTGAGAGTTTCCTGTGGTTGTCTTGGAGTATGTTGACGTCCACAGCAACCTTGTCCATTTTTTCTTCTAGTGATGATCTTGTGGTTTTGACTGCTTACAAGATTATGCTCAGCTTGCCGGGCTCTGCAGCTGATAGAGCTGATGGAACGGCCATTTTTTTTTTTTTAATTATTTTAAAGGTTTTATATAGCGCTGGCTAGACCCGGAGGTATCAGAGCGCTTAACATGAGCATCACATCATAGTTACAGGTTACATCGTTACAAAGGTTACACAATTATAAGAGCATGGCAACATAGTTACTTGTAAGGTCGAGATAAAACAATAAGCACAAATACGTAAGGGGAAAAGCAGGCAAGGTGAAAGATTCAGGGGAGGAGGGTAGGAGCTGGGGAAGTAGACAGGTAATGAAGGCAGGAGAGAGAAGGGGAGGGTGAAGGACACAGCATGGAAAGAGGAGGGGAAGGGCGACGGGGACACAAACCGGTAGACGAGTCAAAGCAACGTCCAAAGTCCAGTAGGCTGTGATCCCAGGGGAAGTGGTATCACTTCTCTATCTCAGTTGTGGGAGACTCCCTTTACGCAGTCTCTGAGACTCCAAGGCATACATACTCCAAAAAGGGGAGGGGGAGTGCTTTGGCAAGGGGTGCCATACCATACCTCAGCTGTGAGTGGCTCCCTTTGCTGAGTGGACTCTCTTAGCGGGTTTGCTGAGACTCCAGAGTATAAATATTGGATCTTTCCCCAACGAGAGGAGAAGGAGTTCTTAGTCAAAAGGGCACAAAGGACTGGGGGCTAGGCAGACTAGCAGGCAAGGTGAGAGATTCAGGGGGGAGGGGATAGGAGCTAGGGAAGTGGATACAGAGAGAACGAGTACTAAATGGGAACATATTTAATTAACAAGTTATTATGTAGCGCTGGCTAGACCCAAAGGAAACAGAGCGCATTACATGAGGAACAATAATGTTGCAATTTACATCAGTTAAAAGTTACATAAGTATCAAGAAAAGTATTTAAAGAGCATAGGGGACAAGGTGAATGGCGCAAGGAAGGGCAAGGGGATCGGGTAAAGGGGTGGAGGAAGATAGGACGTAGAGACGAGGGGAAAGTATGCCCAAGGTCCGGCTGAGTAGGTGATGGCAGGTGGGGGGGAGTCCACAACCCATCTCCTCTTTAGCTATATGGTAGTTCCACCGGGCATCAGCCAAATCGCTTAGTCTCTACAGTCTGGGGTAAGTTCCGCAGGTTCCAAGTCCTGATGTGTAAGCAGGTTAGGGGATAGGTTCAAGGTCTGGTCAATGCCCAATTGTTGTCCCGGGGAAGTAAAACAAGGTGGAGGGGACAACTATGGAAGCCATCTTGGGGTCAGGCCGGGGACTATACTGGACTGGCCTTCCCTGTACTGTACACTGGTACACTGGTGGCCATCTTAGGGTCAGGTATCTGGCAGTTAGAGTCAATATCCAGGACAGTGGCTGCCAGAGAATAACAATCCAGCATGCACACACCATCACACGCACAGACATGCAAAAGCATATACAAATGTGAGCACACACTATCATATGCGCACATACGCACACACAAGCACATATACAGATACATCCAAAAACACAAGCACACATAAAATCCCATGCTCTAGTACAAAAACACCCAAGTACATGCACACGCAAACACCATCACATGCACAGACAAGCATAAGCACACACAAATGTGCTCACACTCTCATATACGCACAAACACACACACACACACATGTACACATACAGAAACTACCAAAAACACTAGCACACATACAATCGCATGCTCCAGAACAAAAATACTCAAGGACGTACACACAGGTACATGCACACACACACACCATCAGACATGCACAAGCACACACTAATGTGTGCACACACTCTCATTTGCGAACAGAGGGCGCACACAAGCACGCATACAGAAACAACCACACACAGACAAACCAAAGATGGTCAGACAGAGAACGTTATTAGTGAAAATTAGTCGGTGAATAGAAACAACTGAGATGACAGGCAGGCCAGTCAGGCAGGCAAAATCCGCAGTAACCGTAGTATCAGCAGACGAATAGATGCCCAGATATGGCAGGCCAGTTTCAGCAGTATCAGGCAGGCAGGCTGGAAGTATCAGCAATATCATTATCAATAATACCAGGCAGACAGGCAGGGAGTATCAACAGTGTCAGCGATATCAGTATCAGCAATACCAGGCAGCATCAGAAGTATCCGTAGTATCAACAGGAATAGCAGTTTGTGGTGAGTGAAGGTATTGGCAGGCTTTGCAGGCTTTATCAGGTGGGTACTAGAAGGTATTGGCAGTCACTGGTGTTGACAGGCACTGGTGCATGTGAAGATATTAGCAGTCAATGGTGTGAAGTCAGTAGAGTTGGTGGATTTACTGGTGTCCGGAGGCTGCCAATAATGTAAAGGCGGTGGCAGTACGAGCAGTCATGCCATGGTGCAAAGGTCCAGAGTGCATTTCCCAGCTGTTCACAGTGCACCACGGGGTTTCACAACTTCACAACAAGCCCACTAGCAGATGTTGAGGGTGACAGTGGACACAGGAGGAGTGGTGCCAATGCACCAACATCCTTACCTAAGGATGATGGCCATGAAGAGCAACATTCGATATCCTGGCACCGTTCCCCTCCAGGTGACATAAGATAGGTCCCCTAGGTCCCCTGGGGGGTGCAGGGAGGGTTGGTATGAGCTTTTCAAGTGGTCAAGGCTTGGTGGGTTAGAGCTCCTGGGGGGGCAGGCTCACCCCTGCCAGAGTTAGTCCAGGGTGTAACTGCAATCTGGAGAATCCCTGTATGTGACCCAGAATTGAGTCCAGAATGGGGAGCCCCTGTGGTGTGGTGCATACTGGCCTGTGTCAAGCCGCTTTGACATTAACCTTACAATAAGACTGCCCCTGCAAACCAGAGTGTCATCCCTGGACGAGAAGCCTCAAAGGGCGGGTGAGTACCTGTTGGGGCCCTGCTTGCAGCTCCTGGTCAACTACTCTGGGTGTACGTGCAGTTGTAGGCAAAACCAGCAGGGAAGGGCATGGGTCCAACAGTAAGGTCAGAGCCTCATGTGTGTGCATTGTGGGGTTCCCCAGCCCGGGGCTAGTCAGGCTGGGCTCTAATGCATTGTCATCGCTAGTTGTTCTTAATGGCTTTACAGGACCTAACCCTACAGCTTCCAGCAGCACTCCAGATGCTTGAGATTTCTAGGTCAAGCTCAGCAAAGAGAACCAGATAACAGAAGTCTCAGCTGTAGGGTCCCAGCCAAGCCAGCCCACAAGACCCCCTGGCATCAGCAGTGTCACTAGGCTGGTCTCTCCGCCCCTACTAGCACACACCTGTGAGTGCATCCCTCACCCAGTGGGGGAGTCACCTGGAGGTCCAGGAGGAGAACAGCACACTTGATGTGTGGGCCCCAGCAGCGTTTCAAAGTTGAAGGGTCTTAATGGGCCACAAAAACAGCCCAGCTGTGCAGCAGGTCTTAAAGAGTTGGCGTGCCACCTAGGTCTCACAGCTGTGAAGGGATCAGCTGCACAGATCTCCGTCAACTGGGAAAGGAGTTCCGTCTCAGTTTCTGTTTGGCCCCCTTAAGGCCCCTGAGGGCTCTGGTCAAGGTGGGGAGGAGGGAGGGGGTCGATTTGTCCATCCAGAAGAATCCCGGCCAAGGTGCAAGTTGTTCAGTCCTCATCTGGGTCCTGCTCCATGCTGATTAGATGGGCACCATGGGGCTGTGGCAGGACAGAGAATTGGGGAGTCTGTGAGCTCTTCAGTTCCTCCTGCTCCCTTTTCCCACTAGAGGGGCTATGGAGCGGATGGGCACCCTCAAGATGATAAGGGTGAAGAGAGCTCCAGCCTAGAAGAATTCCTGTTATTACTTAGCTTATTGGCCTCCACGGTCACGCCATGTTGCAGTAATAGCTGTAGAAGCAGGGCTTCTTCCAAATCCATGTTACCTGTAAACGTGTAAAATAAACATTTCACAATAGATTTTTTTTTCAAGTTTGTCGCATAAGACTACCCACTTATCTACTTCCCCCAATAATGAACTAATTCTAGGTACGGCCACACAACATGAATTATATTAACTTTACTCATTGAATATCTAGCGCACAAACCACTAAAAGATGCATACACTATATGGAACATGTTGTGTACATTATTCAGAATTAAAATAATTATTGATCACTGTGTCTAAAGTTGCCCAATCCTTAACTTACAAATTGAAAATCAGTATCCCACTGGTCATTCTTTTTTTTTGTTATCTTTTTTTTTTGTTGTAAGACTTTATTTGCAGTTGACAATTACACATTACATCATTTGCGTGTATAGAGGACATTGTCACGACCTAATCATTCCGATGCTCGTGATACACAGCTATTCAGCCGACAACCTTCCGGTCCGGCAGCAATTAAGAACATGGTGCGTCAAACTTTCCATCAGGGTATACAGAATTAATAGTCTTACTTTTCAATTATTTGTTTTGATTGAAACTGAACTATAGACTAATTAGGAACATTACACAATTTAGTAGAGCTTCAATACACGGACAATCATCTATATCGGTGGGGCTTTACTGATGTACTACGCTGTATTCTTACCCATGAGTCCCCCATGGTCTCTTACCATCACACCCATATCCCTCCCAGCGTCCCTTCCATGGGTATGTGTTCGTTTCAAAGTTCATCCTCCTCATCAGAGCTATCTTCTACTTCTTCCGGCAAAGGGTCACACAGGTCACCTCTATACTTGTTCCAAGGTAACCAGATCCTGTTCCATTTGCGAGGGTTGGCTCTTATTTTATAGACCGCTCGCTCGGTAATCATCAATTTGTCCATGTGTGTGCACCACTGTGCCAATGTCGGTGTGTCTGCCGCCCCCCATTTTTGTGCTATGTCGCGCTTGGCCACCATCGCTACTATCACCACCCACTGTTGACCCTGTCTAGATAGATCCGTCCTCCCCCACACATTCAATAAGCAAACCCTCGGGTCTGGTGTGAGTGAGACTTCCAGTGTTTGTGAAACGGTCCTCATAATTCGCCTCCAGTATTCGCTAATGATCGGACATCCCCAAAGTGTGTGTAGGAGTGTTCCTTCCTCTCCACAACCTCTCAGACAATTCGGATGCTGCGCCCTGTGTATTCTATACAAAGCAGTTCTGGTGTAGTAGACCCTATGTAGTATTTTGAATTGTACTAGACGGAATCGGGCCGATACTCCTGCCTCTCTCGGGGATGCTAGTGCGGCATTCCACTCCGTTTCATCCATTTCTCCCAACTCCGTCTCCCATTTATCCCGTAATTTAGTTAGTGGGTCCGATAGATTATTTAACAGTTTTCGATAAGTGAGTGATGTAGCTCCTGTTTGCATATAATCAGTGAGCAGGCGGTCTTCTAATGGAGATGATTCAGGGACTTTGGTCCCAGGCTCTATTGCCGTCATCAATGCGTGTCTGATCTGTATATACCTATATGTCTCAGTGGATCCTAGGTCATATTGTTGCTGTAGGAGGGAGAATGGGATCACACCAGTACTCGTCCATATGTCTCCCACTGTGGAGATTCCTATATTGTCCCATAGGGTAAATCCTTTGCTATGTCTCAGACATCCCAATGCTTTAGTATCCCACAGGGGTGTGAGTTTGGTTATAACGTCCCCCCATTTTAATCTAGCCTGCGCCTTATACCATAATGTTACCGTGTGCTTTGTCGGGCCTACCAGTTTTGTTAATAGACGTTTGTTATATAGCGGTGCCAATAGGCTGTGTGTTCTTAATTGGGTTCTGTCAGCCATATATGCCGGGTCGTCTTGTGGTGCGTGGATCCACTGGTTTATCACCTTAAGTTGGGACGCCCAGTAATATAACTGTAAATTTGGCAGTGCTATCCCACCGTCGTACCATCCACGGTTAAGTTTTATATGAGCCACTCGAGCCGGGCACTCTCCCCATAACAAACCTGAAAGGACTGCTGTCACCTTCCTAAAATATGAGGGTGGGACAAGGGTCGGTGTATTCTCCAATATATATAAAAAATGCGGAAGTGCCTTCATTTTGAATAAAGCCGCTCTGCCCAGAAGCGTCAATGGTAGATTCGCCCAGTATCGTGCATCCGCTTTTTAGCGAGTGAGTGGAGGTAACAAATTTTGCGTAAAGTAGTGCGAGGCGTCTCGGGTTACATAAATGCCTAGATATTTAAACAAGGGGTGTGCAACGGTCAATTGGCATTCGCTGGGTATATGCGGCAGAGGACCCTTCAGTTCATATATAATCGATTTTGACCAATTGATGGTGTAGCCGGAGTAAACACCATGTGCATTACACAGGTCAAGTAATATAGGAATACCTGCAGCCGGATCTGACAAGTATATCAACATATCATCAGCATAAAGGGAGACCCTGTCCTCCCAATGCTCCCCCCAACTTACCCCCTTTAACAAAGGAGTATCTCTAATGATAGTCGCCAGTGGTTCCAAAACTAACGCAAACAGCAGAGGGGAGAGCGGGCAGCCCTGCCTTGTTCCTCTAGCCAATGGCATGTCACGTGAGACGTGGCCATTGGCCGTCACATGTGCTACGGGTTCTGTATATAAGAGTTTTATCCACGCTATAAATTTGGGGACGAAGCCCATGTGCGCTAGAACTGCGAAAAGGTATTGCCACTCCACTAAATCGAACACCATCTTGGCGTCCAGCGATAGAATGACCGCTGGTTCTGTCAATAGGGGGGCCCGTGCCAGTGCACCATGGACTCTTCGGAGGTTAAGTGCCGTGTTCCTATGCGGCATAAAGCCGGATTGGTCTGGATGGATCAGGAGGGAAAGGTTGGGCATCAATCTGGTAGCCAACATCTTTGCCAGTATCTTAGCTTCTGCATTGAGTAGCGAGATTGGTCGGTATGAGGTACAGTCTGCTGGAGGCTTACCCGGTTTCGGGATGGCAACTATAGTGGCTAGTCGTTGATCCCGGGGCAGTACCCCCTGCTCCAGCCTATCCTTGAACATCGCCAATAATGGCTCACTCAGTGTGTCAGACATCGTTTTATACCATTCAATCGGGATCCCGTTGGGGCCCACTGCTTTTCCTGTGTGAAGTGTGTTAATTGCTGCCTGAACCTCTTGTACTGTCAGGTCTGCCTCCAGTTCATCCACTGCACCTTGGGGCAGGGTTGGGGTACGAACCAGTTGGAGGGCCAGCGTCGCAGCAGCCTCGTAACTTCCCTTTCAGGAGTGTATACCTCTTGAAAATGATCTTCGAGGAGATCAATTATTTCCGACGGGTTCGAGTGTAGTGTCCCACTTTGGTCTGCCAATTGTAGTATGGTCCTGCTACCTTCTTTTCTCTTATCTAACCAGGCCAGTAGTTTACTGGCCTTGTCACCTATATCATATATTCTATTCGCCGTTGCTGTTATATTTCCCATCGTTTGTAGGCGGATATGATCCGTGTGGGCTTGTTGGCTTAGTGTAAGTGGGTGTAGTGTTTCCTCCGTCGGGTGTTCCATGTGGGCTATGTTTGCTACCTCTAGGTCCAATTCTAGGTCCCTCAACTCCTGCTGCTGCATGCGCTTATGCCCTGTTATTGCTGTAATGGCATGACCTCTCAAAACTGTTTTGTATGTTTTCCACAGAGCAGTGGGAGAGGACACCGAACCGGTATTCTCGGCAAAGTAGTGTCGGGTCGCCTTTTTTCATTCTTTCCGTACATGTGGTACCTTGATATACCCCGGATAAATTGGATATAGTCTTCTGCGTACCCTCCCCGAGCATGAGATGTTCAGTGTTAGAGGGGAATGATCTGAAACACCCCTGGGCCTAATCTGCACATCACTAATTGTAAGTTGACCGTCCCCCAATGTAAGAAAATAGTCTATGCGAGACAGACTATTGTGAGTTGCCGAGTAATAGGTGTATTTCCAGTCCTCAGGGTAAAGGTGCCGCCAAACGTCCACCAACCCTTGTGCATTGATGAATTCTTGAAAGCGGGACGGACCAGACGCGTGTGTTTTGGCCGGGTACCTATCCTGCGTGTTATGTACCACTGCGTTGAAGTCTCCCCCCACCACTAGGTCACCTTCCGGGAGATCTAACAGTAATTTCCCTAACTCGGGTAGAGTGGTCGCGTGCAGCGCCGGTGGAATGTATACCGAGACCACATTAAGTGGCTTGCCCTCCCATTGTCCAATCGCCACAGCGAAGCGGCCTTACTCATCGGTTCTCGTGGAATACAGTATGAAGCGAGATGCCTTTTTCATTAGTATACCCGTTCCACGAGACCCGGAGGTAAAGTCCGAGTGTACCACAATACTGTATCCCCTTCTGTCCATTGCCTTGCTCGCCGTTCCCACTAGGTGTGGCTCCTGAAGAAGGATAAGATCTGGATTCAGTCTCTTAATACCCTTTAGGACCAACCCTCTCTTTATCTTATCCCCAAGACCTCTTACATTCCAGGACATCACCTGCAGTGGAGGTATCGG
The DNA here is from genome assembly GCF_964263255.1 of Lissotriton vulgaris. Taxonomy (NCBI): domain Eukaryota; kingdom Metazoa; phylum Chordata; class Amphibia; order Caudata; family Salamandridae; genus Lissotriton; species Lissotriton vulgaris. The sequence continues at coordinate 974,563,399 of NC_141696.1, read as the reverse complement.
ACCTGTACTTATGTTCTCATGTGGAGGAGTAGATTGTAAGTCGCGTGCCATGCACACTTATCAAGTTTAGTCTGTACATTTCAACATCTGCGTGCCATAGTACTCGGTACATGCCCCTATAGTCTTTCAGTTCGCCGTGTTGCCTATTAATTCCCTGAGTCAAACAAAACGAAAAACCAACAACCCCCCCACACCCTGAACAGCCCCCCTCCCTGCCCCCCTGCTATACGGACTCAGAACCGCCCGCCCCCCCAACTTAGCAGAGTGCCTGTCCCATTCCCCACACCAAATACTTGCTCGCGGGGGTGAAGAGTCTCCGGAGCCGGTGGCCCCACATACACTCCTTGAAAGTCCTCAGCCCAGTGTCCTGTAGCCGGCCCCCAGGCAGAATGCAAACATAAAAGCAAGATTAGTATGTCCTTTATGAAGATTAGGGTCCCTTGCTGGCGCCTTCCTCCACCGCATCTTCGTCTTGGGAGTTGTCTTCTTCCGTCCTGTGAGACGTCTGTGAGCCCTCCGGGAGTCCCACGTTTTTGTCCTTTTTCGATCTGTTGGATCTACGAGGTTGTGTCGCCGGTCTCCATCCATCGAGCCAGTCTCTCGCAAGTTCAGGAGTGTCAAAGAACCACGTTTTATTGTCTGATACCACTCTCAGCCGCGCCGGAAAAAGCATGGAGTAGGGGGATCTCTCTCACCCTCAGTTCCTTCTTGACCTCCAGGAATGTCTTTCTACGGCGCGCAACTTTGGCCGTATAGTCCGGGAAGAAGGCCAGAGTTGAGTTGAGGATCTTCACCGGAGGGGACACTCTAGCCGCCTGCAAAATGGCATCCCTGTCCCGGAAGTTGAAAAGACGAGCCAAGATGGGTCTCGGCGTCGCTCCCTGCTTAGGTTTACCCCCCCGGCACTCGATGTGCTCTTTCCACAGATGAAAAGGAAGACAGTCCCTTGGGTTGGAGCTCTTTTTTAATTAGGTCCTCCACGTAGAGATCAGTTGCTCTAACACCTTCGGATTCCGGTTCGCCAAGAATTCGTATGTTGTTCCGTCTTGAGCGACCCTCCTGATCGTCCAGCTTTTCACGCAATGTTCTATTCTCTATCGCCAGTTTTTGCATCTCCGTTTGGAGCTCAGAGACGTCCTCCACTAGGGACTTCGTGACCACCTCCATCGATTTCACTTTCTCAGACATTTTCTGGAAGTCGGCACGGATCAAAGTGATCTCAGTAGAGATTGAGCCCACCGTGGCCTGCACTTGAGTCAGTGTCTTCATGACATCGTCCAATGTCGTTTTTTGCGTATTCGCCCCTTCTGCCATCTTGCCGGCTGGGGCCGACGGGGAGGATGATGCCCCACCACTGGCAAATCGGTCAATTCGGGTTTGCGTGGCGCCCCCTCTCGCATTCTTTCCAGCCATCCTTACCCCTTCGTACCCTAGAAGCCTCACAGGGTACTCCGCCCAGTCGTTCGGGGTGTCGCGGGGGTCTGGTGCGTAAGTGGTCAACACCTGTCTCCTTATGTATATTGTGGGCCACCTCCTCCCCGCACGCTCAGTCCTTGATTTATGATTCCTTCAGCGGGTCAGGTGCCGGTGCTATTAGGCCAGAGGTCCCACTCTCCAAAGTCGATCTCGATGGCGAGGCGACGGTGTTCAAAGGCAGTCGACTCGTTGAGTGGTATGCACAAAGATGGCAGATCAGCCCTTTGTTCTCCTTAGGTTTCGGTTTCACCTGTCTGCCGTCCGGTGGACCTCTCTCCTGATTGCTTGGAGATCGGTTTCTTAAATGTAGTCGAGGCTAACGAAGACAGTTTGAACAAGTCTTGCTGCTTCTGAGCTCATGAGCCACTCTTGGGATTGCTGATCGTGCGTTTCCGGTGGGAATGAACCGAGCCTCCCATGTCTCTTGTCGGCCGATAGTTCAGGACATGTCCCGGCTTCTTATGGTCGACCAGGCCTCAGGGTCGTCTCGACGTATGTTCCGTTTCCAATGTCGGACAGACTTCTAAGTCGCTGCCTTGGTTCCCGCCCGGTCCTAGGCTTCAGAACCCTCCGTTGGAGCTTCTTATCTGCACGGATAAGTGGTCGGATATTAGGAGAGGCCGTCCGGTCTACGGAGCTCCTCTTTTAGGCTGCCGCCATGCTCGGCTGCTAGCCACGCCCCCCGTTCCACTGGTCATTCTTCACTTAAGTTAGATTTCCATCCACCAATTAAACAAGACAAGATAAGAGGAGCAATAAACAAAATCTAAAAATGGGAAGGCGGCAGGGCTTGATGCTCTCCAGGCAGAGGTATATAAAATCCTAATAGATGAAATATTACTTGTCTGGGAGAGTTTTTTCAACTTGATATATAGAGTGGGAGTGCAGGCCCCAGAATCATTGCGTGAAGCCTCTATAGTTCTAATATTGAAACCTGCTAAGGACCCAGCTAAGGCAGAATCATATCGGTCAATATCCCTGCTAAATGCCGACTATAAGATCTTTGTCGGCATTTTAGCAGGGAGACTATCCAGAGTAATACATCAGCTAATACATGAGGATCAGAAGGGGTTTATCCCCGGGAGACAAATGTGCGAGCTGACTCAACAATTAATAGGATGCATCAATATAGTTACAGAAATATCTGTCCCTTTGGCGGTTGTCACATTGGATGCTGCTAAGACGTTTGATCGAGTTTGCTGGGAGTATTTATGGGTAGTTTTAGTATTTATGGGATTTGGGCCTTTCTTTATAGATAGGATTCTTTTAAATTGAGTTCTCACCAAGAGTTTTAAGATCACGAGAGGGACGCAACAGGGATGTCCAATTTCACCTCCGTTATTCAATTTATATATCGAGCCATTTGCCCAGGCGCTTCGTCAGGATAACCAGGTGAAGGCTTTTCGTGTAGGAATGTTTAAAAAAAAATCTCCCTATATGTAGATGATTTAATCATCTATACAGCAGACCCGGTTACAACAATCCCAAGGGTAGAGCAATTGGCAGAGGAATATGGGGCCCTCTCTGGATACTTAGTAAACAAGGAAAAAAACTGTATTATGTGCTGGAACATCCCGGACAGGAGGAGGAGTGTACAGAGAGAGATTAGGTACTTAGGAATCAACATTCTTAATACAGTGCAGGATGTTCCATGGCATAGTCATGAGAGAATTACAAAGGAAATCGAGAGAACATTAACCAGGTGGAAGAATCTTCCTTTAACGGTATATGGAAGGGTCAATTTGATAAAAATGGTGATATTGCCGAGCAGTTTAATAGATAAAGTACAGGGTATATTGGGCAGTTTTGTTTGGGCAGATAGGGGTGCACGTATGTCCTGGAAGAAATTGCAACGTAAATTAGCAGAAGGAGGGCTTGCACTACCAGACTTAAAATTATACTGTATGGCATTTCAGTTTACAAACTGCAGGGTTTTACTATGTACACCAGGGTACCGGGTCTGGAGGGGTTTTGTATGAGGAGATGATTAAGGAGTGGGGTGGGAAGGGATTTCTGTTTAAATTTGGGGCCAAGAAATTCTTCAAAAAAGTAAAGCTAAAGACGTTGAAGGCAGCTCTGATTTTGTGGGTAAAGATAAGAAATATATTAGGAATCGGTTACTACTCAGGAGGGGCTCCAATATGGGACTCACCTGGCACACCAGAATGTTTGCAGGTTCAACTGAGTGTCCCAATTAGGAGGGCAGGAATAGAGATCTAGGGGGAGCTGATAGTGATGAATGAAGTGGTGCCATGGGAAATACTATGTCTCGGTTTAAATTTCTCCAGTTGAAGTTCTGGGGGGAGGCGAAAAGGCATGAGACTAAGGGTTTCTGGGAGTTTGAAAAAAAATTACAGAACAAAACCATAGTGAAGAAGGAAGGAAGTGGATGGTGCCATACATTATTGACTTTTGAGGAGAAAAAACTTAAAGCCCCTTATGAAATATGGGATGAGGTGATACAGATCTCTGAGCCACAAAGTTATGGCACCTCTCTTTTAAGCGGCTCTATAAAATAGTCAAACCATCGAATTTGACGAGGAACCACTTCTTTACGGCAAATAGACTTCACTGGAAACCACGCAAATTAGCAAAGTTTGTTACTGATGCCTCCCCAAATGTCGCAGGTGCGGAGTAATGAGCGCTGACGACAGACATATTTTTTTTTAATGTCCTCAGCTAGAGGAATACTGGTATGTAGTGGAAAAGATAATTGTTATAAGGTCTTTCCTCCTCTTCCTTCTTTCCACCCTGTTTTCCTTGTTCAGCCTGGGAACACTTAGAATGTTCATTGATGTCATAGAATGTGCTGTGACTGGTGTGTGACAGTTGACTCCTGGCTGAGCTGAGGGAAACAGCTCCTGGTGGGGCCTTCATACCATCATCATCTTGGCCTACCAGCTACCTTGTACTATCTACTTACCACCTTTGTACTTCAACTGGAATAAATATACTTCATGGAATAATTACCTGGACTCCTGAGAGGTAGTTACTTTGTAACATTGGCGACGAGGATGGGATACGAACCCACGCTTGCAAAGCACAATGGATGATGTTTTCTGTGAATGAGTGCATCTCAGCTTCACCTCTGATCTTTTTTTGGGTCTGTGTATCCCATAATATTTTATGTGATTTTCACGGGTGAGTGTATCCCGTTTCATTCTTGTTGTATACACAGGTGTGTGTATCCCGTTTCATTCTTGTTATTTACACGGGTAAGTGTATCCCGTTTCATTCTTGTTATTTACACGGGTGAGTGTATCCCGTTTCATTCTTGTTATTTACACGGGTAAGTGTATCCCGTTTCATTCTTGTTATTTACACCGGTGAGTGTATCCTGTTTGTTTCTTGTTGTTTATTTGGGTGAGTGTATCCCTGTACTTATCTTGGGTGAGTGTATCCCTGTGCTTATCTTGGGTGAGTGTATCCCTCTACTTCTCCTGGTGTCTTCTTTGTTGAGTACTATTTGTCACGCATATATTTTTCTACGTTCCTGTTTTGATCCTGTCAGGTTTCTTTTCAGTGCTGGTTCACTGTTACTTCACGGCTCTTGTATGTTCATTATTGTGATCATTATAGACGCCAGTACAAGTAAAATTCTGAGTTGCATGTAGGTTTATTCTTGTGAAGTATCCTAGGTAAGAAAAGTGTGGCTCTCCCCTTGGCCAGTCCAACAGCAACTGCCAGGGAAGAGAACATCTGGACATAGCTGGAATGTGGAACATAGCAGTGCAAGAATCTAAACTCTATAGTGGAAACAGAAGATTACAACACATCCTCTTCTCTTATATAATAAAAATAAAAGGGTGGAAAGAATTACAAAAGAGGTGAGGAAAGAAAGAAAAACAAGTTCTGTAGTACATTCAGTACAAAATACATTCTATTTACAAACATAGTCTTTCAAGTAACTTGGTGGATGACAACTCCTAAGCAAACGTCCCCGATGAGAACAAGATGAGTCAGGGGCAGAAGGAGGAGGAGCAGGAGCATCACCCCCTCCTTGTACATTAACACAAGAAGAAGTAACCGCTTGGGAATTCTGAAGAAAATCATCATCAGACATAGATAAAAAAAAGTGTTGTTGACAGGAGAGTTATAGGACGAAGGATTAAAGCCACTAACACCATTTTTCTTTTGATACAAGGCAACTCTCCTATAATTCCACTTTTCACCATTTTCGAGAATTACCCCATACGGCAAGGTGACTTTAACCCTGAAGGGTCCAAGGAATTTAGTAGAAGAAGTGGGTCTACGAGAGCGTATTTTAACCAAATCTCCAGAGCAAATTCTCCTATTACAGTTCAATTTATTAACAATGCGACCCTGAGATGCAACTTGAACTGAATTGGCGGAGACATCTTTACCAGAAATAATGTCCCTCATCCAAGTTGGAACAAGCTTAGTGTTGGGTAGTCTCCCACGCATCATTTCAAAGGGAGTTTTGCCTGTGGCACTATGAACACTGGAGCGATGTGCCCACAACATTTCTGAAACAACTGAATCTACATCTTGTCCATTAGCAGTTGCCATCTGTATGGCACCCTTAATCACGCGGTTGACCCTTTCAACCATACCATTTCCCTGTGGGTTGTATAGAGAGGTACGGCTATGTTTAATTCCACAACTAGAAAGAAATCTCTGCATTTCATCTGATGTCAATTGTGTACCATTGTCCGTTAAAAGAACAGACGGTATTCCTTCTTCTCTCCATATACATTTCAGAGCACGAATGGTGGTGGATGTAGTAATGTCTTTGGTAAATTTAACAATCACCCATCTTGTATGTACATCAACTACAACAATACCAAAACACAAATTTTCTCTTAAACCATTCATTGGTCCTATGAAATCCAAGCATATGGTATGCCAGGGTTGACCTGGATCAGTAATGTGACCAGACGAAGCCTGAACACCAACTTTTAAACGCTTGTCGCTCTCCCTACAGACTTCACATTTAGTTATCCAAGCATTCACCTCTGCATCCATACCAGGCCACCACCAATTCATTCTTAGCCTCTGCTTAGTTCTTGTTTGACCTGATGTCCTTCGTGAGCTAACATAATCAACCCACTTCTTAAAGAAATTGGTGGGACAAACAGATCACCACGCATGATCACTGTATCGTCAAACAAAGAAAGCTCATCTAGAATCTTAACGAACGGTCTGTTGGTAACAGACACTGTGCTTTCTCTCTTGCACCCTGTGAGTATCATTTTCTTTAACTCAGTCATAGAACCATCTGCTGACATAGCATCAATCCACTCACTCTTAGTCAAAGCTCGTGGCTCACATATGCTCAACACGTCCTGTACACATGCAGCAGCACCCTCATTCTGCTTCTTCAGAACAGCTACCTCATCAACCGTCTTCCAGTCTAAAGACAGTCGCGATAAGCAATCTGCTTGAGTGTTTTTCCACCCCTGAATGTACTCAACATTGTAACAATATTCTTTTAGGCGAGAAGCTAACCTAGCTAACCTTGCAGAACACTTAGCATCCCCACCAGGTAACAAAACTTTAAGCAAGGGTTTATGATCAGACTTCAAGGTAAACTTTGACCCCCACAGATAGGTCCTGAAATATTCACAGGCCCAAGCAGCAGCCAAAGTCTCACGTTCTATCACGGAGTAATTTTTCTCCGACGTTGTTAAGCTCCTCGAAGCAAATGCCACCGTTTTTTCCTGACCGCTATGAATCTGTGCCAAGACAGCACCTAAACCTGTTGTGCTGGCATCTACAGTAAGGACAATGTGATGTTTAGTATCGAAAGGTTATGAGAATCCCTGCTTCACAGATGTCCCTTTTGATGTTATCGAAAGAAGCCTGCTGTGAAGTACCCCAAGAGAAACTAACACCCTTCTTCATTAAATCTCTCAAAGGAGTCGTCTTTGAGGAAAAATCCTTAACAAATTTGGAATAATATTCCACTAATCCTAAAAAGGACCTAAGTTTGTCCTTATCTGATGGAACAGAAGCTAACCTAATGGCATCAACAAGATTCCTTTTGGGTTTTACACCTACATCAGAAATCTCATACCCTAAATAATCTACCTTGTCCACTAAAAATTTGCACTTATCTTGTCTAAGTGTCAAGCCTGACTCTCTAATTCTTGACAAAGCCTCACGAAGGGTGAAATTGTGTTGGGCAATTGTGTTGCCGAATACAAGAATATCATCTTGGAAAAAAACGATATTTCTTACATCCTTAAACAACACACTCATCATTCTTTGAAAGATGCTAGCCGCAGAACAGAGACCAAATGGCATTCTGGTACATTGGTACACACCTTCAGTGGTGATAAAGGCGGTAAGGGGTTTAGAGTCTGCATGCAATTTTATCTGGTGGTAGGCGTTCTTTAAATCTAACTTTGAGAAAAATGTTCCCCCACTCAACGCTAAAATAAGCTCGTTAATATTAGGGAGTGGAAAAGTATCAACAACCACACTCTGATTGAGGGACCTGAGGTCTATGCAAAATCTAAATTTTCCATCCGATTTCTCCGTGATCACTACTGGAGAAACCCACGATGAGCTCTCAACAGGCTCAATCACTCCAGAAGTAAACATTTCCTTGAGCATTTCTTTGACAGCTTCTCTTGCTAGGTGTCCTTCTAACTCTATGTTGTATAGGAACAGAATTGGGTTTTTAAATTATTTTGTGTACATACCCCTTGAAACACCCCAACTCATCTTTAAATACGTCTTTGTTCTCTTCTAAGATTTTTTCTAGGGGCAAATCATCTACAACCAGGACCTGTGTCGGTGCTCTCGGATTGACAATAATGGAGAGATCAAACTGGTGCACCCAACCTAAAATAGGTGGACCATTGCTGGCTACATAAACCTTTCCTACAACAGATCTGTCTTTGAACTCAATCACAGATTTCATATAACCAATTATGTTTATCGTTTCTCCTTGATACCCCCCGGGGTTTATGTCTTTAGGCAGTAGAGTACAATTTGGCCACAACTTATCAAAAGTATGTTTAGGAATAATAGTGTACAGTGAACCACAATCAACCATTAAATCTACAAGAACGTTGTCAATTTTAAAACTTGCTTTGGGTCTATTCTTCCTACGAGTTTGATTCTCTGGATCATCATTTGGATCATCGACAAGTAGGATCCGATCAACCTGTGGAGAAAAATCATTAGTAGCACTGGAAGAATAAGCATTAAAGGTCATTTGATCATTGCTCTCATCAATGACTGCCACACGCTGTTTGAAAAATTTCCTACACATGTTAGAAAAATGACCTTTGCGTCCACATTTTAAACAGTTACGCTCTAAAGCAGGACATTTTCGGAAGTCAGCATTATGGGATGAGTTCCCAACCTAAAACAAGATCTAACTTGTTGTCTCCCTCTTTGGAAAAATCTTCCTGATCTCGAAACAGCTGCAACATCATTGTCTGTACTGGAAACAGATGAGACAATTCCACTGCCACTTTCCTTCTTGTTTAACTCCCGCATGCAAAATTGAGAGTGTTCTAAAACTTTGGCTATGTCTATAGCGTCTTTCAATTAAGGGTTCTTCGCGGCCCAAAGCCGTTCCTGCGTTTTTTTACATCTACATTGCACTATGAGTTGATCTCTCACTAACTCATCAGTCATTTCTCCAAATTTGCATTTGAGAGACAACTCTCTGAGTTTGGATACAAATTCATCAATGGATTGGTTCTCTTCTTGTCTGTGAGTATAAAACTGGTAACGATTCATAACTATGTTAACTTCCTTTGCAAATCTGATTTCTAGACGTTTCTTTGCTTCAAGATAAACATCATCAATGGGATTGCCAGTTGGTAAAGTAGCTATAGGCAAATATTTGAAAATGCGTTGACCTTCCTTGCCTATGTTATTCAAAAGGAGGGCTTTCTTCCTTTCAGCACTAAATTTTGACCCATCTAAGGCATCTATGTAGTTCTCAAACATCGGTAACCAATCCTCCCATTCTATAGATAGAGGTCCAGGTGAAGCTAGAAAGATTGGAGGAGATATTATTGAACTCTGGCTTTCCATAACGTACTGGACAGGCACAATAGTAGGATTGGTAACTGTAGGACTTTATGTGTCCATAATAAGCAAAATGTAAATGATGTTACTTTACTGAGGTAACATGTAAACCGACAATCCAAATTTTAACGTCTAAAATAGATCGTTTAAAAAATAAATAAATAAATAAATACTGATTTACACACAAGAATCCTTCGTTTAGTACCTGTATATGTTTCAAAGTTGCAATTCTCCGTTTTCTGCTCGTTATTGGAAGTGCTCCGTAAATAATAAACAAGTCGGAGTTTCCGATGAATCAAAATGGCCGCCACGTCATTTGACGTTTGTTTCTAGACTGATTTGGGCTTGTTTTTCCAGCGCAGTGTGCGTGAGTTGTTTTTACAGTGGATTGGGCCCACTGAAACAGTGACGTAGAGGCACAGGCTGAGCGCGGATCAACACAGCGTCATTCAAAACACACTCGAGCAGTATGAGCGCGGATCAACACGGCGTCATTCAAAACACGCTCGAGCAGTACAACGGTACGAGTCTAGATTAAGTAGCAATTTGATTCTTTAAGTTCAAAATGTACTCACAGCAAATCCATAGTACAGGTACAGAAAAAATATGAGCACAAACACGAACTTGAGGAGGTGTGCGTTTTCCAAAATTAACGCGTATGTTTCGCCACTCTTACCCAAGATGAGTTGGAAACTGGTCAAATCGTCGCCAAAAATATTGTGATCATTATAGACGCCAGTACAAGTAAAATTCTGAGTTGCAAGTAGGTTTATTCTTGTGAAGTATCCTAGGTAAGAAAAGTGTGGCTCTCCCCTTGGCCAGTCCAACAGCAACTGCAGGGAAGAGAACATCTGGACATAGCTGGAAGATCATCTGGACATAGCAGAGCAAGAATCTAAACTCTATAGTGGAAACAGAAGATTACAACATTCATCTATTCTACTTTTGCCGTTGATGGGATCTTTGGCGCGTAGGGGTGCCTGAGACGTCAGGTTTACTTATGAGCATTTTCTTGGCACAGGTTCTGTTTTGCCTTCCTTTGTGAGAAATGGGGATGGTGTGCGTGGCATTAATTTGCTTCTATTTTATTTTATTATGAATTTATTGCTGTTATATTATTGCATTGCATTTTATGTTATTGCATTATTGCACTGTATTGCATTTTATGTTATCGCATTATTGCATTGCATTATTGCATTTTCTTTATATGTATTATCTCGTTCAGATAATACTCCTTTCCATCTGTTTCTCTACTTCTTATTCTCGTATTGTTTTTTGTTGTGAAGAAAGAGGATATGTTGTAAGGTTAATTCCTCTCTTCTTTCTTCACATCAATGCCCTCCCTTCTGTTCAGCCTGCATGGCTGGTGAATGCTGTGTGATGTCATGGAATGTTGGTGTGTGGACTGGTGGAGAGTGTCAGTTGGAGATGTGAGGCTGAGCAGAAGGAGGATGCTCTTGGTGGAGCTACTATTCCAGCTTAGACTAATACTTACCATCTTACTACAATTTACCATCTATTTACTACCTGGAACTTAATACAATAAAGTACATCTTGGAACCTACCACCTTGTCTACAATTTGGACTTCCTTACTTAGTACATTTATCAACGAAATCTTGGATACAAACATTAAAGTAAGCCTTTTCTTAATAATGCTGGGGGTGGAAGATAAGCTGAGTAGACCCCTTACTGGGGATAAACAGGCCCTTCTCTTTTATCTAATTCTTCTCGCTAGGCGTGAAATCTGTAAAAAATGGATCAAACGTGCCACACCCCAAGGGATAGATTGGTTACAAGCAGTAAAAAATGGACATTGATCTGGAGACCAATATACATTCTAAGATTTGGATGACTTTCCAGAATTGGAATGGTTTTATAAGTGTGTAACCCCTTCAGTCCAATGATTACACCTGCGTGGATTGTGCAGCCAGGGCACTGGAAAGGCACAAGCGCAGGAGCTATTGAACTATTGCAAAAGCCTGGGGAGGCATAGATCGGTTGGCAGGCTGTTATTTGCATACTATGGTGGTAGGAGGACATAACATTTAAAAAAAAAAAAAGATTGTCATCTGTCACAATGTTTTTAAAATGGGGAGTAGCCATGAGTTGATTAATGCCATAGTAATTTATTTTGCGTTAAGAGACTCAGTATCAGAATCATGATATCTAAAGTTAAGTCAGGACCCACGGCTCATTTCGAAGTGCATTGTTAGTATGTAATTGCTGTATTTGTAATGAAATCTGACATATCTTCACATTTTCATATATTGTCCCAAGTTATTTTCTTGAGTTGGTCCAAATTTTTTCCACAGAGAATTTGTTTTATCGGTAACCAGGCACTATTTGAAATATCTTGAGCGCTTGCCTTCTAAAAAATTATATTGACGACAAACATGTTTTAGCTCAGGAAGTATGCATCACCTCTTCAATAGGATACCTATGATCTGTTTGATCATCAAAAGTAGCAGCCTTCAATATCTGTGTTATTTTTGCATACACTGTTAAAACTTCATTGCAGGAAGCGATGCCTCACCTTTATCTATCATTGAAATAACTGTAGTGCTTGAAATACGAGAGGGTTTATCATTCAATGCGAGAATGTTTTGCTGATCCTACCTTTATTATTCATTTCATGGTATTGAACTAGGGGGCATTAAAGAGTTTATGAATGCTTTTTTAGAAGAATAACCATAGTAATAGAAATTTGTTTTGCCAAAAGGAGCAGTTTCAACTTTGCTCATATCTCTAGAATTTAACTTACCTTATCTATGTTTTTCTCATAATTTGAGCCCACAGAAATTTTCCACATTCAGTCTGGCACCCGCTGAGTATTCTAACCTGTGGAATTAGCAGTTAGGTAGAATATCCACCAGAAAGAGCATTACCGAAAGTAAGTAACTTTTCGTTGTATATTTTTGCCTCTTGATGTCCCCTGTCCAGTTTCTGCAATTCATGCAGTGAACATTACTGGTGCAGCACACACAGCACACATCCAGTTTCATATTTTCCACAAGACATTTCTACTGAAACCAAATTTCCTGGGTCATGAAATACATGGTAATCATAAACTTAAGGGAAATACAAAATTATACAAGCTATGGGTATCCTAATAATCATAATCTGTGCATCCCCCAACAACTAAAATGCCCCCAGAAAAGCCCCGGGGATAACAAATAAAATGGGAATACATTTAATTTATTACCATTTTATTTGTCATAAACTCATCCTGAACCGAGTGTCAAGACGAGGCGGGGCTTGCTGAGAGGCCTTAGCAAGGAGAAGCGGTGGATTGCCTGTCCACTTAAGTTTAAAGTGCGCATGTCACATTTGCTGGCTGTCTTGGGACAGCCAGCCAGACATATGCGCTTTGAACCTCTCTAACCCAGCTGTCTTGGACAGCTGGGTTGAGAGCAAGCACAGACCTCCAGTGCCCTTGAAAGTGCTGAGAGAGGCTGCTCCCTCCTATCCTGGTGCTTCTCTTAGGCTGGTTAACAGCATGAGAGAGCACCAGGATTGGTTAATGGAGTTGGCTGGGTCCCCGCTGGAGAGGAGAAAAGATTGGAGCGAGAGGGACGTGTCATGCAGCAAGGAAGAGCAAGGGAAATTAATATTAATTTTATACATATTTAACATAGCGCCTTAGATCTGGTGCACATGCTTGCACCTATTTGCCTGCCTCACCACTCTCCGTGATTGCCAGTCACCACTGGTAGTGGGTGCAATGACACTGGGGATTATGGGTGTTAGGGACCTACTGCACACCAGTTACTGTCCTTGTACGCATTAGTTCCAGTGGCCCCTTTGTTATGCCATTGTGAAAAGTGGTCATGGTATTTGCTTTGTACAAATGGCTGTGTCAGAGTAAAATGGAGCATTGGTTTTCCCATTTGGTTATGTGCTGTGGGGAACTTGCATATGCTAAAGAGCACAGGTTCATTGTGAATGTACAAGATTTCTTCAAGTATAATAGCATGAGCTGAAGTATAATACATTTGTGGTGTGCAGGTCATTCTTTTCTTGTCGAATTACAACATTTTTTTATGAACTTGGGGCTGGATCTATCAAACCATTTAGAAGTTACTAAATCTCAGAATTGGAAACTGAGAAATTGCTTTATACTGTGCACTAAGTGCATTTTGTGATTCATTAAATGGCTACCAATTTGGATAGGGCATCCCTTCCAAACTACAATTCGCAATGCCATTTGTCTATGGTTTTCCACCACTATTTCATTCACAAACAATTGAAAAGTTAGAGACTCCTCAAAGGAGGTGGAAAACGTACACCGGAGAAGGAGTACGTTGAAATTTGTGACATAACTCATTAATATTCGTAAAGTAGGTCTGGTTGGGACCCACATCAAATGGTGATATTGTGAACCACCAATTTGTATTATATCAGTTCTCAAAATCTCATTGGATTTGCAAAAAATCAATGTGCAGTTTGAGACCACTTTTTGTGAATTCATTGTTAGCACATTTGCCCCTAAATACTACCAAGCTTGTAGTTTGGGCCACAAAGGCAAGCAATGAAGACGTAGAAGAAACATGACATTTTATTCAAATTATTTAATTACATGAACTGTAAAATTCTGAACCGAAAACAACCCTAAACTCCTCTTTGCTGAAAATACTTTTTATACATTCAATAAGTAGGACCCAAATGTGAAAACATAATCTGCTGTTGGAATAGTATAACTTCGTGTTTATATTTATTTTAAAATTTTAGTCACTGTAATACCCTAATTTCGGTTTGCCCCATGCCATTCTGTAAACTTTTATCCCACGACTATTGTACAGTATATATTCTGCCATTGAGGGTTACTGTAACAAATCCGTAATGTTAAGTGTCCCGTGTAATTAGAAACACATTTTAAGAACATTTAACAATTCATGCTTCACTGTAGCTATAAAAGCTCCTTATAAAACTCTTCCATGTGCAGAGACATTAAAACACTTGAAAAAAACTTTAGACTTACAACAATTCTGAGTTTATCCCCGAAGTGAATAATTTATGTTTAAAGACATTCGGAATGGATTGAATATATTAGCTCGATTGTACGCTCCACGCTTTTTCATCATTGGCGAAGGTTTTATTTCCTCACAGTATGCACTCTTTACAGTCTGGAGAAACACTTACTACACGACACATGAAGCTAAATGCTCTTTGACCAGAACTTTCACAGCAGTCTGAAGAGAAATCCATATGCTTAATGTGCTGTGGATACAACACTAAAACAGTAGTAAACTCCCATTTCAAAAATCCCATCTCAGCGCATATGCTTTACTATGAAATGAAAACACTGCAAAGCCAGCCTCTCGCAAGCAAGTGTGTACTGACAGTGAACTGTAGAACACAGCAAACTGCCACCCATCACTTCAACCTCAATCTGAGAAAAAAGTTTTCATTTAGGTGATAAATGACACGCCTGGCTATGTGAGATAGTTGTGCTGCTGCAAGCATATGGAAATAAATCACTCACAATCGGTGGCTGTCGAAACTGTGTCTTTCTGAGGAAGTGTGAGAAATAACTTTAAAACACTTCATGGGAGTGGTTTGGTGATCATCCTTGAATGTAAAGCAGTGAAATTAATGCATAAGCTTGCACTATTCACTCACTGGTTGACATGTGTAGCACCACACACTTCCATAATCTAAAATGTTGGATGGAAAATACAGGGATGAGGTACAGGCATGCTTTCAAATTATCAACTGTACTAATATCTGCACATATCTGTCTATGTGCCTCCTCAGTTTGCAACCCTCATACTCTTCTAATGCTCTCATGTGCAAAGGATGACGGATGGTGACGTTTTCTCATGTTGTTCTTTTTAAACCCAGTTTTAGACCTGTCAGCCCGAGGGTGGTCATATCCCGCATTTTTTTCCCTTTCTGCCTCCATTTTTAGCACCATTTTTGTTGGACCTAGGACTCTGGGCGCCTTACCGCTGCTGAACAGTGCAAAGGTGCAGGTGCTCTCTCTTAACAATATGGCTGCCATAGGTCCCTGCTACTGCGGAGTGGCCACTGTCCTATCTGCTCGCTAGTAGTTGGGGACAAGCTGGGACATTATGATACTGTAACCCTGAGCATCCCGCCCCTTGTCACCAGAGAAGCCACCACAGAGTCCCCAGAGCCTTCTGGAATTTTCAAACCCCCCAGGTTGGTGAAAGAACTTGACGCCTTTTTGCAGGGTCAACTGACATAGGGGTATAAAGGTAAAAGAGGGAAAACCTGACAGTTAGTTGGGCACTACTGGACCTGGGGACCCTCCGCCGCAGTATAGGCTGCTGAGCTAGGGGGAGACCACACTACTGTGGCTGACTGAGCTTAGGCCCTGCTGACCTCAAGATAGCTGAATCATCCTGCCGGCCTGTCTGACCTTGCCCAGTGTGAGGGGAACCAGGGAGACCAACTCCAGTGTCCCTGCTCAGGACTACCATTTTACATCCCGCTACTACCAACTCCCTCTGCAACTCAACCTTGCCACCAACCCCAGGCAATCCTGCCTGTTCTCCGCTGACAGCGCTGAGTCTGAGAAGCGCTGGAAACACCCAAGGTAAGTGCTGTGCTCCACAAGCGCTAAACTCCAAGAGCTTGTCCCCTCCTGCCAGCGCTGTGCTCAATAAGCGCTACCCTGAAGGAGCTTGCCAACCTGCTGCTAGTGCTATTCCACAAGAGACTGCCCCTGTCTGCTAGCGCTGTGTTGGGGCGTTGTTGTGTGGCCCGGACCTCCTTGGGCCTGCGGGGAATGAGATTTTAATACCTTTTCTGATTACTTTAGATACCTATCTCATTCATCTATTTGGATCGATTATTTTCTGTCATTGAGTAAAAGGCAAACCCCACATAGGTTAAATCAACCCCATAGACTGACGCAACTCTGAAGAACCACTTACGACTGATAAAGTTTTAAAAGTTTAATATAAAATCAGAATTAAGTGCATATACAATCCTCTCAGGATAAGATTCAACAAATACACAGGAACTAAAAGGAACCTAAATTCCCTAAAGAACCTAAGTCTACAAAAGAATACAATTAAAGTCAATTCAAGAATCAACAGATTAAAAAGCATAGATACAAAGTGGTTCCGTTGCGTCATCTACAAAAAGAAAAGAATACAAGTTAAATCTGTCCCTACTCTATGCTAGGTGACATCCCTACTTCGCAAGTTCCTATTACCCTAAAAAGGTGTCAGCAGTTTGACTTCCTAAGAAGATCAAACTCTCTTAGCCTCTTAATGGTAACTTATGTCGAGAAGCAGTACCCTTTCTGCCTACCCATCCGCTCTCTAAGGGTCCTCGGCCTACTGCTCTCTTGCGCTCTGTTCTTTCTCTCTATGACTCCTCAAGCCATCTGCGCTGAGCTCTTGTGCTGCCCTTCTCCCCTGGGTGCTGTCCCTAAATACACAATCACAGTATAGGTGGAACGCCCCTTGACGCCCACCACATACACATTCTCATGAGCTCATTCTCTAGGTCTTTCCATAGCTTCGTCTCTTCGCGTCGTCCGTTAAGTTGACCTTTCTTCTTAGACGCCATCTTCGTCTTCTTGCTGGTGACTTCATTGACATTACAGTTGACACTTTCAGAGCAAAGTCTATCACCTCATCAGAACTTCATTCTTTACGACTATGTTCTTAACCTCATTTGGTCCTGTGAACGGTCATTTCTAAACAAGACCCAAATTCCAAGCGTCTCTTATCTCACTTAGGCCATAAACTTCGTCTAGCATTGTCACTTGAAATTTAACAAGACCTTTGACTCTTGGCTCGCACATTTAGATCAAAGCTATCCACGATTCCTGTGAGCCCACTAAATTACATACAGCGGACTACACTCCTGCGAACCCTTGGTCAGTCAGGTTAAAATCACACATGACCAAACTCTTCTAACATTCCTACAAACTCTTCTACACAGTATAACCTTTAACACACATTTGTATATAATTGAATTTAGCAAATCACTTGATTATAAGCGAATGCATCTTACATAGAATATACTTTCACCGTGCTATATATGCTCTGCACATTTCTTTCACTTTACATTTCTCGCCGCTTTCTCCATTTAGAATTATACACGTACATGAATTCTGTTTGCACGTTCTGGTGTTCGTAAGCATTTCTACACATTTCTATATTAGCCCACTACGTATACAGGCCTTCTAATACTAATGTAAATACAAATACATTTCCTATTACATTGGTTACATCGGCTACTACATTTATGCTACAAGTGCTACTTCACGTTACAACTTCTACGTTTTATGCGATATGCTTGTGAATATGGTATAGATATACTTTTTATTCAAATTGCGCTCTCTCAGTTCCCCCCTTTGATGACCTCTAGGGGTCATCACTAAAATGCAATTTGAATAACTCTTTACACAGAACTAGTTACAAGATTCCCTCTTTTGATCGTTTCGAGAGCTCTTAAACTTTTATACTGTTGATCTTGTAAAGCAGCTAATCTCCTTTCTTGCTCCCTCATGGATCTTTGCAACCGGTTCGTCCTATACCATTTATAAAATTTCACTAACCCTAACAATGTAATTATACAAATCAATATTATCAATACAGGTTTTAATATATACCACACAATGCTTTTACCAAGGTTGGCAAACCAACTTCCAACCTTTCCCACTCCATGACCTACTTTTTCCCAAACATTTATTTTTGTTAAATCTTCGATTTCTTGGTGTATCTCTGTAATGTTATGTATGACTTTCTCAAGTGGTTTTGAATTATCTGGTATGTAAGTACAACATTCTTGGACCTTCAGAGCCTTGCAGGCCCCGCCCTCTTTTGCTAGCAGAACATCTAAAGCAAGACGGTTCTGAAGAACCATTGCTCTAATCGACCGCATCTCTCCTTCTACTAGCATCAATGACCTTGCAGTACTTGCAGATAATCTATCTACAACTGTAGCTAGTCTCCTGATCTTAACATCGTTAAGTATTAAACCTAACATAGGAAACATTGCTCCAAATATGTCTCCAACTACTTCAGCATCTCCTATTTCTCTTTTCTTTCTTGTCAAAGCCTTTCCCTCTATGATCTCTAAATCCTTTGCATGATATATTTTGGGGAAGACAATTGCCAAGTAACACGAACCATACCAATTGTCAGGCAGTTTTACATAGGCATTTCTTCCACATACAAAATATACATTAGGAATCGCTTGCATCTCTTTCATAAAATCTTTCGTATAATACTCTAACCTAAAAGCATGTTCGCAATTTACTTCACCTACAAATACACTCTCATAATATGTCTTGCTTCGAGTTAAACATAACTTTCTTTTCTGCGTTCTATCCAAAGCTATTGGACCATTACTACCCTTCTTCTTGTGTGCTTTTTCTTCTTCGGTCCAATCAGTTTTCCACTGTCCTGACATTTTTAGAATCTTCTGCCTCCTGTATCTGTCATCTACTTGTCCAATGAATTTCTTCTCTATCTCTGACACTTTGCAAGTCAAATTATTTCTGCGTGCATATGAAGTATCTAGTGTATCCCAAGGAAGAAAGAATTTGGCTAATCTATCCTCCTTTTTATAATAGTCCCACTTATTCATTTGTTTATAATTCGGAACTTCAGGCAGTACCGAATCATAATTTGAAAAGTAGTACTCAAACCCTTCTCTACCATAAAATATACTAAGCAGTAAACTACATGTTATCCCATAAGTCAGTGGGAGATGATGATATCTGATGCCTTCATCTACAGAAGCCGGCAATTGCATACAAACGTAGCAATCTTTGGCTTCCATGGCATCGATATACTCGTACAATAGTTTGGCATATGCATTTGACCTAAAATTTCCCTGTGACTCGTCTATGTGTAACCTACGAGCTTCATTTGCCAGTAACGCTTTTTCACGGATTACATTGCTCTCCTCCTTCTTCCCAACAAGAGCAGGTTTCAAAGTCGTTACAGGCTTTACATCTGTTGTCTCCTTTACGCTTGTATGTCCTACTATGTATGATATGGTAACTACTGTAATAATAAGAAAAATTACTACTGCTATTAGTGTACCTATTATGCATTTAGCTTTTCGGTTTGGGTTGCCGTTCTCCATGTTATCAAACAGCGTAGCTCTTTCCTTCTCGCGGAAAAGTTTTCTTTTTCAAGTCTTTTTGCTTTATTCGATTTCTCAGTCTGTGAAGCGTTCTTAATCAACAAAAGTCTCTTTTATCTTTAGCAACAGACAACCCTAACCCTTCTCCGTCCTCTAAATGTAATCCCTAATTTTATTCTTCTTTCCACTCGGCGCTAGGTTATCTTCTTCTTTGTAGCTTAAACACAAAAGTCTTTATGCATCTATAATTATTCTCGTACCTGCAGCTTTAATAACATGTTCCAATAGTTCCAAACGAATGACTTTTTCTTCTTGTGCTGGTATTTGATGACCAAAAGTCGGAAACTCTAATCGATTTAGCACTAGGTCTTTGATCCGACTTAGGTAAAGGGGAATGGGAAGTGTGAAAGTCAGTAACCCCTCAGTCTCGATTCCAGGCGTCAACATCCATATCTCCACTGCCACAAATGGATCGAGATTGATCACCTTCACGTCTCTCACTCTCCCAGATCTCTGTCCCCAAGACATCTGCTAGATAAGTCCACTCTGGGGTGGCGTACCTTCTGCAGGGCACACGTACCCTTCTTGATCTCCTCGGACTCTCAGAACCTGAATCCGTAGTTTCTTTGTCTTGATCTGAATCTTCAGTGATCGGGACAAGGGTGCTCTCTGGATTTGCTCTCAAGCTTGACCTTCTCCTTCTTTCCGGCCAACTAGCTTCTCCATTCCTTGTCCTCCTGCTCCTTGTTCTTGGACTCGTCTCTTGATCACTTACAGCTTGTTCGGTGTCTGAGTCGAACTCCCAGCTACTTTCCTCTTCTGAGACAGCTTCGGTCTCACTGGTGTCTTGACCGTCGTCGGCCTGCTCCGACACAGATTCAACCTCTTCAATCACCTCTACAGCTTGACTTTCCCCCTCTGTGGCTTCTCCGCTTTCTACTGGATTTTTATCCGAGAGAGGAGCTGTTTCTTCCAGAGGTGTTGGCACTCTTCGGGTGTGTGAGGCGTGTATCCAGTTGGGCAAGCCTCCACACTTTACTGCAGTGTTCTTAACTAGTATGACTTGGAATGGTCCTCGCCAGCGCACGTCTAGACAGTTCTTCCTGACATGCTTCTTCACAAGGACCCAGTCCCCTGGACACAGGTCATGGCACAGGTCTTGAGCTGACGGAACCTCTGCAGCCTGGACCTGGAGGGACACAGAATGAATGGCATCAGATAGTCCCTTGCAGTAGTCCAAGATCAAATCGTCTGTGATGTTCAACAACGCTGCAGTCGGAACCGATGGCAATCTCATAGCTCTCCCCATTAGCACCTCGTGAGGAGAGAGACCTGTTCTTCTATCTGGTGTGCTACGTATGCTCATAAGAACCAAAGGAAGTGCATCAGGCCAACTCAGGGATGTCGATGAACAAACTTTGGCAAGTCTGGATTTAATTGTGCTGTTGATTTGCTCTACAATCCCTGAAGCTTCTGGTCGATAGCTGCAATGGAGCTTCTGATCGATACTCAAAGCTGAACATAACATCTTCACTATTTCGCTGTTGAAATGAGTTCCTCTGTCCGATTCCAAAGAGGATGGCACCCCAAACCTCGGTATCAACTCTCTAAGCAACAATTTTGCTACTGTGAGTGTATCGCACCTACGTGTAGGATAAGCTTCAATCCATCTAGAAAATATACAGACAATCACTAAAACGTATCTGAGTCGATTACATTTGGGCATTTCAATAAAATCCAGCTGCATTCTATTGAAAGGCCCCCCAGACCTCCCAATGTGACTCAATGTAACTGGTGTTCTCTTTCCTACGTTTAGTTGCTGACAGATCGCACAACGCTGACATACGGCTTCTGCCGCTACTCTAAACTTTGGATTAAACCACGTTTGTCTGAATACTCTCACCATAGCATCTCTACCTATGTGTGCTGATCCATGCAATTTCCTTGCCATTGGACTAACAAGTTCGTTAGGTAAAACTGCTCTCCCATCTGCAGAAATCCAAAAATTCATTTCACTTTTTGTACATCCAGCTGTTTCCCAGCCCTTTTTCTCATCATCTGGCGCATTTTCCTGAACACATTTTAATTCGTCCCACGTATCCACAGTGTCTAACAACATAGTCAAATCAGTTCTTTCCTGTATTCCCCCCACTTTTACATTGGTGTGAGAATATCCCTGGTCCGCACAATAACGTGCAACTTCATCTGCGTATCGGTTGCCCTGCGACACAAAGTCTACATTCTTTGTGTGCGCGGCACATTTGACAACCGCGATAGCTGTTGGACCTTGCAATGCTTCTAACAATAATCTCACAAATTCTCCATTCCTAATTGGAGAACCCGAGGAGGTCATGTAACCTCTTTGAGACCATAACTGCCCGTAATCATGAACTACCCCGAAACCATACTGGCTATCGGTGTATATGGTGACTCGAATTTTGTTACCTGCCAGACAGGCACGCGTCAAAGCAATGATTTCAGCTACCTGAGCGGAATGTACTCCTTCCAGGCAGGCGGCTTCCACAACTCTGGTAATTGTACAAACTGCATATGCTGCTCTCAGCTGACCAATATCGTCTCTTACGCATGAACCATCAACAAAGAAAATTTCATCGGGGTCAGTCAATGGCTCATCTACGATATCTGGTCTCGGTTTGGTGCATAGTTCAGTCACATCAAGGCAGTCATGATCTGTACAAATTTCATCATCAATCTCACTTGGAAGTGGCATCAAAGTAGCAGGATTCAAAACAGAGCATCTCTTCAGGGTCACATTCTCAGCAGCCAATATGACTTGCTCGTAGCGTGTGAGCCTGCTATTCGTCAGATGCTGAGTCTTGGCCCTGGTCATTAACAATTCCACAGAATGCGGTACGTACACCACTAACTGATGTCCCATAACCACATTTTCACATCTTTCAATGCTGACACCCGTTGCAGCTACGGATTTGAGACATCCGGGCAACGCTGCGGCTACTGGATCTAATGTAGCCGAAAAATACGCTACTGGTCTACGCGCATTTCCGTGTATCTGGGCCAAAACTGCTAAAGCGCAACCTTCTCTCTCGCAGCAGTAAAGCAAGAATGGCTTCTCATAGTCAGGCATTCCCAAAGCCGGGGCACGACACAAGTCCTCCCTCAGCTGTAAAAATGCCATCAAACAATCCTTGTCCCATGGTACCGGATCACTCACTCCTTTGTGCGTCAGTTGTAGTAACGGTTTTGCCTTCAGTGAAAAGTTGGCTATCCACTGCCGACAATAACCGACCATGCCTAGAAACATCCTGACTTCTCTTTGTGTTTTAGGCGCGTTCATTTTCATGATCGCCTCTATTCTGTCTGGAGACACCTTCCGTTTTCCCTTTTCAATCCTGTGGCCCAAGTATTGTACTTCGGTCAGACAATACTGCAATTTACTTGGAGACACCTTGTGTCCGTTCTCGGCCAAGTGATTTAATAAGGTGATGGTGTCTGTTTTGCAAGCTTCCTCAGTTTCTGACGCCACTAGGAGGTCGTCTATGTACTGGACCAGAACTGAGTTCATGGGCAGCACTAGACTTTCAAGATTTTTCTTCAACAGCTGGTTAAAAATCGATGGGCTTTCTGTATACCCCTGGGGAATACGACACCATGTTAAAACGCGATTTTCCAGCTTAAAAGCGAAAAGATATTGGCTATCTTCATCTAAAGGAATCGAAAAGAAAGCCTGGCACAAGTCTATCACTGTGAACCATTCAGCTTGGAACGGTATCTGAAACAATATCACTGATGGATTCGGTACCACTGGACAACATGAAACAACGATATTATTAATCTTCCGAAGGTCCTGCACTATTCTGTATTTCCCACTAGGCTTCTGCAAACCCATAATCGGGGAGTTACATGGACTTCCCACGATCTCCTTCAGTATTCCCTGTTTAATCATTGACTCGATCACAGGCTTTATTCCTGCAATCGTCTCCGGTGTCAATTTATATTGTGGTGTTCTGGGATACTCGGCATTGGGCTTTACCATGATCTTTACCGGTTCTACCCCTTTGATCAGTCCTATTTCTTCTCCAGTAAAATCCCACACCTCAGCTGACACTGTCTCCTTCAAATCCTGTGGAAGCTCCTCCACCGTTAAGGTAGGGTATAGTTCCACGCATTCCTGCGAGTTTACAACCTTAAAATCTGCATCATCATCATTAGTCTGCACTTCTACTCCTTCAGGTGTGCAATATATTGTGCAATTTAATTTACACAACAGATCTCTTCCTAGCAAACACACAGGACTAGAATCACTGTAATTCCCTATCTTCACTGACACTGGTTCTGTCAGAGGATTCGTCATTCTCCTGTTTGCGACTCCTACCACCTGAATCGTCTCTCCCGACATTGGCAGACCTGGGACTACCGCCGATCTCAAAGTGGATCGAGTGGCCCCCGTATCCACCAAAAAGGTCGTAGGACATCCAGCTACTTCAGCTTCCACGTATGGTCCTCTCTGATCTACCTCCAGGGCTGCTCCTAGAGTACAGTCTTCTTCTCTATTCACTCGTTGTCCCGTAAGAGGATCAACGTAGTAGCATTCTTCTCCTCCTACGAACAGTGGCATTTGTCTGTAGGTTTTCCCTCCATTTGTAATGCGAGGCGGTTGAGGAAACGGGGCTCGAGGAGTCTGAGTCCCCCCTTTGATAAACTTTCCCTTTGGGACTGCTGTTCCCTTTATCATGCTGGTTTGAACCTCATCCTCCTCCTGTTCTAATTCCCCCGTCTCGACATTATATGGACACTCGCGTCTCCAATGTCCCACCTCGTTACACTGATGGCACCTCGTTGTCTTTTTCAGTGTCGCGATATCTATTCTTGGTCTCGGTCTTTCTTCCTCATCTCTGCTTTGATTATTCTGTTTCTTTCCTAGCGTTCCTGTTCCCTGTTGCCGCTGTCCACCCTTTCCAGCTGATTGCATCTGCACTAGCATCAGCTTCTCCTTAAGTTTCTTTGCTTTCGAATCTATTTCATCGCTACAGTACCTCGCATACCTCAGAATCTCATCTAAAGGTTTGTTTTGCCAACAGATCAAATGCTGTTGAATCATCAGGCTTATGTCTGGTCTCAATCCTAGGACAAACTTCGACACAAATTGTCCTATGTCTTTGGGGTCCATTACATCCAACCCACTATACTGTTTGAATGCTTTCAGCAATCTCTCATAGAACTCGTGAACGGTCTCTTTAGGTTCCTGAGTTGTTCGATCTATCTTAACCCAGTCTATGTCCTGCACTGGCACTTTCTCCTTTAGCCATGCAATTACCCTCTCGTACTTTTCCATGACTCTCTCTGATGGACCATTCGTCTGGGCATCCCTCGGAGGCTCACAAGTGGGCCATTCGATACTAAGTTTGCATGCCGTCCACAAATCTCCGGGTACTACGATATCAAACAGAGTGTTCAAATCGATCCACAGTACCTTAGAGATCTTCACGAACCTCTCTACCTGCTTATACCACTCAACGGGGTTCTCTCTTAGCTTTGGAAAGGAATTGGTAAATGCCGCTAAATCCCCCCTACTCCAGGGCACATGCACGTAGCTTCCGTTCGCGATTTCTCGCAAAGGGAAAGCTTCCATTCGCATTAGTTCTCCATCCGGGTACCTCGTAAGTGTACTCCTTCTGACGGAACCCCTCTGGGACCATCTTTCCTCCCATTTATCCAAATCCCTCCATACTCTGATACTCAGGATCAGTTCCTTTATGTGCACTTTCAGCCCAATCGTCCTACGCTCATCTAGATCCTGATCCGTGCAAGTTAGCCTATGGTTACCCTGTAAAGCTTTAGTTCGCGATAAGTCTATCATATACCTGTTTGCCAAATTAGATAAGTTTTCATGAACTGACCTCGCTTTTCGAGTAACATCTTTAGACATATACAATATTTCATCCGGTTCGTACAACTCTATCCTTTCCATTGGCAAGGTACCGTCTATTATGTCCTCCAAATCTGATTTTAAACTCATTACATCGAGCCGTTTTGCTTTTATCTCGGCTCTCAGTATCTCACTCCTAGGTGGTTCTTTTACATCCCTCTCACCCCCACTACGAGTCCTACGTCTGAGCACCGGTGAGTTATGAGGCGTCCTTCTTGCTTCTCTTTGTTCCCACCTCTCTAGATCCCAAGCTTTCCCATCCTCCCTTGGGGTATGGTGGAACAATGATCTATTCCCCATCACTGCATCCTGTCTTTTCGGCTCGGACTCTTTAGGTGCGAGATAGGATCCCCCGTTCTGTTCTAAAGCACTGCAACTCCCTTGTCGTCTGGTGTCGCTCAATAAATGGTAAGGTCCTTCACGGTCCTCCATGTTCCCGCGATCTCGTCCGTGATCACCAGATGTATGGCGAGACCCTTCGCGACTCCCTATATTCTCGTGACTCCAATGTCGCACATTTTCGCCCGGGGCATGGTGAGTGCACCTGAAACTATCTCGGTATTCCTGCGTCCTTCGTTCCCCCTCACTAAGGATGAGGCGAGGCACTCCCCCACACCCTGCACTCCTGTCGTCGCACACTTGTCTACTGCCACTGGTGGTATGGCAAGTATCTCCTTTGCTTCCTTGACTCCCTCTTTCCCACTCCGGGCTGCTTTCGCCAGCTCCGCAGTGAGAGAGGATCCTGTTATCCTGATCTCTCCATTCTGCTTCTGTTTCTAATCTTTTATTCTGAGTCTCTTCGGCAGCATCCCATTCTTTCAAATACTCCCTTAATTCCTTAAAGGTTTTCGGTTTCGGTCCCCTCAGATCCATCTGTCCTCTCTGACCCCCTTGTTCTATCCAGGGACCCGTTGCTGAATCTAATGGGGTACTCCGACTCTTTGGTGCTATCAACTGCCTTTGGGAATTGATCGTATTATTCCTACTTTCCATCTCTGCCCTTTCCCTGTCCCATCGTGCCTGTTCCTCCTGCTGGGCTCCCTCTGGGTTGTAGATTGACACTATAGGACCTATGGTAACAGGTACTTGTAGAGCATTCGGCAATTGGTACGACCTTGCATGCTCCGTTTCTGGCACCTTCTGGACCACGAATCTTCCTACTACTCTCTGTACAGGACTAGATTGAGATACTTCCTCACCTTTTTTGGGATCCCACTCTGATGTGGGGAGCGATTTATATTCCCCCCACCTAGCTCCGTCCCCTTGCTGTAGTTCGGGACTTTCGGCTTCTCTGTTGTACGGAGGTGGTCTATCTAATAATAGTCTCTCTATCAGATCCTAATCTGGCTCGCTATCCTCATCTTCTTCTAGAGGTTTCTTTTCTCCCGTAGTCTCTAGCATTGTGAACAGTTTATCTGCTTCTATCCTTTGCACTCTCCACTTTTTAGCTTCGTCATCCCATTTAGCATCCTGCACTGCTTTTACCGATCGTCTCACTCTTTCCTGGCGTCTATTCAAGCTCTTCTCGTGTGCTGCTCTAAACCATGCACTAAGGGCTTCGAACTGTGTTGGCCTCGGTAGAGGTCTCGTTGCAAGCATTACTGCTTTCAGTTGGTTCAATACTTCTAATTTAAACGTCCCGTATCTCGGGAACGTCAGTTCCTTATTCCCTTCTGTTAGCTTATTCCACTCAGAGATCCATAGTATTGAGTGTAAGCCTACATTCACAGCCATGTGATAAGCTGGTGTGCCTTCTGGTGGAGCTTCTTCTCCTGCATACAAGTTTCCTCTATCTCTCTTAAAGATCGCCCTTAAACGCTTAAAACACTTCATTTTCAGTAATCTACGATTTTCCTTTATTACTTCTCTTCCTTGTTTACGTCCCGATGACAAACCACCAATCCCTACGCGGCTCTCGCTAACCAGCCTATCCCAGCGCGGTTCTACGCCAACCGGCCAATCTCAGCGCGGCTCTACGCTGACGTCACTCGTCCCCTCTGCAGCAGTTCCCCTCCTTTCTCAGCTTGCCTCGCGGTCTTGCATACGTCTCATTCATACGCCGAAAAATGACTACTTCCGTCCAAGCGATCACTTTTCTCTGACTGTACGGCCACAGTCTAACTGTAATTGTCACCTCAACTGACGAGACGTCTTCCTCTCACTTCAGACGTTCGCCTTAACTGATAGGTTACTTACACACAGTAAACGTACGACCAGCGTCCGTTACTCATACACTCACTCAAACACTCCCCCTATCATCGGTCTGCGGGCGATCAATGGTACCTCATGACCCCCTTTAAAATGGTAGACAAATTACTCTGGGTGTTCGATACACCCGAACCACTTAAGCCCTCTCTGGATCTTAAGATTTTACCCGGTTGCGCACGCTCACAACCTTCCCTCAATCACACTACAGGCATTCAACTCCGCTTGACATTACAACACAGGTACAACATAAAACACCGCAATCTGGCAACGCATGACCCTTATACTCACTCTCGACCGACTCTGCTGCTTTTCTCTCCCACCGTCAGCACCTTCTTCGGCCGGGATTCTTCTTCTGGTCGTCGATGACTAGGGACCTTGGGGTAATCTAGACCTGACCTAGGTTGCCTTCCTCAAGAAGAAAACCATCTTTCTCTGCTACCAACTGCGGGGAATGAGATTTTAATACCTTTTCTGATTACTTTAGATACCTATCTCATTCATCTATTTGGATCGATTATTTTCTGTCATTGAGTAAAAGGCAAACCCCACATAGGTTAAATCAACCCCATAGACTGACGCAACTCTGAAGAACCACTTACGACTGATAAAGTTTTAAAAGTTTAATATAAAATCAGAATTAAGTGCATGTACAATCCTCTCAGGATAAGATTCAACAAATACACAGGAACTAAAAGGAACCTAAATTCCCTAAAGAACCTAAGTCTACAAAAGAATACAATTAAAGTCAATTCAAGAATCAACAGATTAAAAAGCATAGATACAAAGTGGTTCCGTTGCGCCATCTACAAAAAGAAAAGAATACAAGTTAAATCTGTCCCTACTCTATGCTAGGTGACATCCCTACTTCGCAAGTTCCTATTACCCTAAAAAGGTGTCAGCAGTTTGACTTCCTAAGAAGATCAAACTCTCTTAGCCTCTTAATGGTAACTTATGTCGAGAAGCAGTACCCTTTCTGCCTACCCATCCGCTCTCTAAGGGTCCTCGGCCTACTGCTCTCTTGCGCTCTGTTCTTTCTCTCTATGACTCCTCAAGCCATCTGCGCTGAGCTCTTGTGCTGCCCTTCTCCCCTGGGTGCTGTCCCTAAATACACAATCACAGTATAGGTGGAACGCCCCTTGACGCCCACCACATACACATTCTCATGAGCTCATTCTCTAGGTCTTTCCATAGCTTCGTCTCTTCGCGTCGTCCGTTAAGTTGACCTTTCTTCTTAGACGCCATCTTCGTCTTCTTGCTGGTGACTTCATTGACATTACAGTTGACACTTTCAGAGCAAAGTCTATCACCTCATCAGAACTTCATTCTTTACGACTATGTTCTTAACCTCATTTGGTCCTGTGAACGGTCATTTCTAAACAAGACCCAAATTCCAAGCGTCTCTTATCTCACTTAGGCCATAAACTTCGTCTAGCATTGTCACTTGAAATTTAACAAGACCTTTGACTCTTGGCTCGCACATTTAGATCAAAGCTATCCACGATTCCTGTGAGCCCACTAAATTACATACAGCGGACTACACTCCTGCGAACCCTTGGTCAGTCAGGTTAAAATCACACATGACCAAACTCTTCTAACATTCCTACAAACTCTTCTACACAGTATAACCTTTAACACACATTTGTATATAATTGAATTTAGCAAATCACTTGATTATAAGCGAATGCATCTTACATAGAATATACTTTCACCGTGCTATATATGCTCTGCACATTTCTTTCACTTTACATTTCTCGCCGCTTTCTCCATTTAGAATTATACACGTACATAAATTCTGTTTGCACGTTCTGGTGTTCGTAAGCATTTCTACACATTTCTATATTAGCCCACTACGTATACGGGCCTTCTAATACTAATGTAAATACAAATACATTTCCTATTACATTGGTTACATCGGCTACTACATTTATGCTACAAGTGCTACTTCACGTTACAACTTCTACGTTTTATGCGATATGCTTGTGAATATGGTATAGATATACTTTTTATTCAAATTGCGCTCTCTCAGGCCCCTATTACCAAGCGCTGCACCTACCGAAGCGCTGTATGGCCCAAATCACCGCCGTAGCCCAGGACCCAATTGAAATGCCCCTGTGTCCCCCGTGGTGTGAGTAGATGAAGCGCAGGGACAAAAGGGAAGCGCTGCTGTTCGCCATGAACCCCGGTAGCGTGGTCGAGCGGCAAGAAGAAAGAGGAGCGCTACTGTGGAGCTGAACCCACTGCTGCGACCCAGCATGACAAAGCAGGGAGTGATGCTGTGGCCGGTGCTACAACCGCCGGCCAGGCGTGGAGCACGAGGGCGGGTGCACCATTGGGAGTTCTGCCGCGGCACCCGGAATGAAGGGAGGGCCGCCGCATTGTCAGCGAAGGCCGCGCTGGACCTGGAGCGAGGGAGCGCGCATTGCCTAGCAATAGGGGCGCCGGCCGTGTCATCGGTCGGCCCCTTTGAGCAGCGCAAGGATTGGCTCCGGGGTCGTATGGCTGATAGAGGCCAGGAGCCTGTCCCCATCTTCCCCGGAGGGGCTCCGCTACGCGTGGGAGCCCCAGTTTAGATTCCTCGCCTGCGAGAACTTAGGAGACGTCGGGGAAATCTTGCCGCCCCCTGTCCAGGAGAGAGCCCCGGAAGAAAGGACCAGCGGGCTGCCTGGAGAGGAGGCGTCTACCCGGGACTCGGCTCAGCACCGCCTGGCTTCCACAGCGCCACCGTCTTGTGATACGCTGTGAGTGCGGACAGACACAAGGCTCAAACGCAAGCGACCACTGACTGGGGTGGGGGGGAGGGCTGCCCCTTCTTGAGGAATCTTGCCAGCATTGCCTATTTACTGGGGTCGTACAATTACCCTGGGCTGGATACCAGGAGGCCACGCTAGACTGGGCCTTCATTCCCGTGTACCCCCTTCCTTTGAGCCCAGTTGCCCGGAATTAACGCATAAAAAGGTAGGGGCTTGGGTGCTGTTATTGACTATATGCCCCAGAAGATATGTTAAATGTTTTGTTACCACCTCTGTATGCACAATGTTATCTGCATGGCCAGGTGCATATGAAACGTTGCCTGTAATGATCCGAGGCAAAAGAAATGTTGCCTATGTTGACCATGTAGAGCGGAAACGTTACCTTTAGTGTACATATGTATCAGAAGTGTTATCTGTAGTAACCTGAAAGTAGAAGAACTGGTTATTCCGCCCCTGTGCGGATGTTGCGGATTTAATCCTGACTAGAGCTAGATAAAACTACTTGTTTTTGTCAATGAACCTGGAGTGGTGTCTCTCTATTACGTGTGCTTCACTGGGTCAGTGTGAGTGTGTGCTGCACAACTACTTAACACATAGCTCCCGGAGTGACTACCCACCTCGCGCCAAGCTACAGCGCCAGAGTCGGTGGTCCCTAGGACCTTCTGGGTCTAACACCCAGGTTATGCAGATGACGCTATTGGTATGTGTTAGACCTGACATCATTGGCTTGAGTCTCTCCTCCATTTTTTCTGTTTGCCTCCACTGTTTTACTATGTTTTGCTGGTTAATGCTTTGGGCACTGTGCCACTGCTGATCAGTGCCACAGTGCAAGTGCTCCCTATGTTAAATTGATGTATCGATTGAATTCCATGTTTGGCTTATTTGGTTTACTGTCAGTCCCTAGTCTAGTGCACCAGGAGTGCCGGGGCTTGTAAATACAAATGCTGCTCGTGGGCTTGCAGCACGTGTTGTGCCACCCACCAGAGCGGCCTCGTAAAAGAATGTCTACAGGTCGGTCATTGCGAGACCTACGTGCAGTCTGGTACTGTCACGCTGGCTGCGCAAGTACACCTACTTGCCAGTCCCTCAAACCTTCCCTTAACTTCATGTTAGTCACCCCTATGGTAGGCCCACGGGCAGGGTGCGTTGTAAGCATAAGGTAGGACAGGCCTGACCAAGTTGGCATGTCCTAATAGTGAATTGCAGCCCTATTCGTCGTTCACTATTGCGAGGTAACCTGCTCTCCATTAGTTAGAATGGGCCACCAGGATTATTAATGCTATGATCCTAGCTGGCTCGGGGAGCATGCTGCAATGTCGAGTTTGGTATCCCTGAACTCGGGGTTTAATTACGCATCCGTTGGTGTGGATGGTTTTTGGACTCTGGGTTTGAAAATAGCACTTTTAGAAAGTGTCTATTTTCTTGTCTAACCATTTCTGGTTTCTGCTGGTTTTGCGTGTGTGTGACAGGAGCTGGGTGGCTCCAGAGGTCTGGATGAGTCAGTGTGGGATGAGTGGGACATTTGCGTTGAGAGTAGGGGGAGAGTAGTTGCTGATAGCCTGCCCTGCCTGATACAATGCTGGCTCCACCTCCTGCCAAGCGGCTGATGGCTCTGTGCCTGCCATGGACGATCCTAGCCCCACCTCCTACCAGGAGGCCGATAGCTCTGCTCCTGCCAGTGACAATACTGGCTCCACCTCCTGCTGGGCGTCTGAGGACCCAGCCCTGCTCCGTGAAAAGGCTAGGTGCTTCTGCCTGGCTTCACCCACAACAGACCCAGGATGTTGGGAAATTCCCCTGCATGGACAAAGGGATCAAAGCCAAAAAGGGGTATAAGAGAAGGACCCCTGAACCAAGAATTTAGATCACTTCTGACAAGGAACCCTGAAACCAAGGACAAGAAGCCTGCTGATCCAAGGACTTGCCTACCCCTTCTGCCAGTGTGCTGTTTGCTGGGGGGAATCCTGCGGTGCTTCTTTATTTTTGCCAAGGAACCAGGAGAGAGGAACTGTGTGTGTACTCTCACGCTTTGCTAAGAAAATCTCCAAGGACTGGAAGAGTGCCAGTCTCCTGTTGAAGTCACAGGGCTAAAGGACTTCATCTGCTCAAGTGCTATTTGCTGGAACCTGCTAATCCAGCACCTCTGAAAGAACCAGCAATCTCGACGCCGACGGATGTCGCCGAACCCAGCTCGACATAGTGAGTAACGGCTCCAGTGTCCCGCTTCCTCGACGCCGGCCGCCGGGCCTGATCGACGCCAGCAGCAACGCCAGTGAGTAGTGAGTTCGGCTCCGGCTCCAAGGGACCTCGTGTCTGCACCGCTGCTGATAGCATCGCCCTCGTGCCCTCTCGACGCCGTGAGCGCTGCTCACTCTTGCAACATCATCATCGACATCGACGACTACGGAGGCCTGATCGACACCGAAGACGCGACGCCGGATTGCTCGACGCCGCTGATCATCGTGTGCTTCATTTTCGTAAGGTACTGTGTTGTTGGGGGTCCGTGTGACTCCGGGCTCGACGCAGCGCTCCTCGCGGTCGACGCCACACCTTTGGATTAACTTTACCTCGATGTCGTGTGACTCCTGTGTGGGTTACATTGTTGCCAAGAACTGTGTTTCCAGGAAGAAGAGTTGATTTTGATACGAAAGACTTTGTGCTAAAGAAGAAACTACATTTGAACTATCATTTCCCTTCCAAGAGTATTTATTAAGATTGTGTATATTTTTGTCGTTATTTGGTCTTGTGCTAAGCCTTATATAAAAATCCTTATTTTTATAATACTACTGTGTCGTGTCCATTTGTAGTGTATTCACTTTATTACTGTATGTGGTCATGAATGCTTAACACACAGCCTCTGAGATAAGCCTGTCTGCTCTGCCAAGCTACCGAGGGGGTGAGCAGGGGTTATCAAAGGGTGTGATCCCCTTGCCCTGACTGGAAAAGGTGTGTCCCTATTTGTCAGAGGTGTATACCTCTGCCAACTAGAGACAGCCGGTTCTAACAGTATGGTATTGGTATCTTTGTGGCACTTACGACCAATGACGAGACTCAGAAGCACTTTGCGGACGGGTAGCAGAATACTTGTGAGATGCTTACCAAATTAGAAACTTTGTCATGCATAAAATCTTTGTCATGCCTGCTATCACTTTGTTACCATACTGTTTGTAAACACATTGCCATGCCAACTGTTGTGCTTCTGGTACTGTTTGTCATTTACACTGTCACACAGTTAATAATATGGTTGCTAACGCTGACTTGTCAATTTGTCATGCTTTTGGTACAATTTGTTTTGCTGGAACATCACTCAGTTTTGCATTTGGGTTGTAAGCAGCCTGTTAAGCACACATAACTATCACATACTATCATAGTCTACAAGATTGTGAGAGCCCTCAGATATTTCGACAAGCTGTCATTAATGTGTGATAGCGTGGAAAGATTCCAAGATTTACTTCCCAGTAGCAGTTCAACCAGTGACGTAGAAAAATGGGCTCCAACTCTGTGCTAAATCTTCTTCTTCTCGGTGACAGATCTTTGCCACCATTTTTTAAAGGAAACAATCAAATCAGATCAATCAGCATCCTAATTAACAGCTTTAAGTTCAGTCAATAATGAAAGTTTTTTATTGGTTTTGAAAACCTTTTTATTCTCTTTAAGAGAATAGTCAATAATTTTTCTCTTTTTATTCAATTAGTAAATCAGCTAAATCAGTTTACATAAATTAACAAAGAAAATATGGTTAGATTCACCAATAATACCATTTAACAACTGCATACCATAAAGGAATTATTCCTTATTCTAACTAAATGGAATCAAAAAGCTAATAAAACCCCTAAGGGTTCAAGAAAAGAGTGAGATCAAAGGAGCATCGAGTTAAAAATCAAATTAAGTAGTTGAATTCCCCATAAAGAGAAGTTCATGAAACTCAGCCCAGTCTTCATCTCCAAAAAGCATCAGCATACTGTTGCAGTAGCAATCTGTACAAAATAATCCTAAACAGAAAAATATGGGAAACAGATGCAACAGTAACTACACCCGTCAAGATAGGAAAAAATACGGTAGCGTCACCTCTAAAGTAGCAGGCACCACTAATAGCCGTCAGCAATAGCCCACAGCAGAATAGCAGTGTGTAGATTCTAGAAAGGAGAGCTCTGAGTCTAATTAGAAACACCCACTAATATAAAAGACAAGAAATCATGCGAACAACAATGTTGCAGGTTAGATCACTCTTGTCCAATGAGGCGATATCTTTCGATGATGAGCAGCTTCGCTCTACCGTTCCCATGGAAAACACATGAAGTCCACAGTCTACTATCAAGGTACAGACATTACTAAACATTTGTGTATCTGGAAACATCTAACCTTAGTTCCCCAAGTAAGGTTTTTGCAGGGTTGAGTAGGCTAGTCTATTATTTATTAAATTCTTCACTGAGAAACAATCGCAAAATTAATTCATAATGTGTGAGTGTGTATAAAATAATAAGGACCCACTTCAGAATTGCTATGGGACAGACTAGAGCAGCTTGTACATGACACTATGGTTACAGACTGGATACCAAGAATCACTACATTCTTCTCTGCCAGTCAGCTGAGAATGAATAGCATGTTAACTCCCATAAAAACACCTCAAGGCCTGGTTACGGGTGGTAAGCACTATATAAATGTAATTACAATACAATACATATGGACTTTCAGTCCTTAAATGATCATTGATGACTATGCTACAGCTAACCGCATACTCCCTATAAAATGATTCAAACTTTTGTTTTCATGAAACTAATTTGACATTATTCACTGTGAGCTCTTCCAAATGGACTTGTTATCACCACTACTCCTTTCTGCAATTAAACTTTTTTGGGGGATGTGGTAAAAAGGAAAGTTCTGTAAGGGAGGCATTTGTTGGTTGAAGCAGCCCCGCAGCAACCCTTGGCTGCTGGCTGTCCTGCCCCTTTCTTTTCCCACCCCTTGTCCCCTAAAAGGTTTGCTCACGAATGCTAACTGTTAGTGACACAGTCTCCATGCGAAGTGTGCAAATTGCAATGCAGACACCAAGGGTGAGTCCAACTGGTTGATTTTGAAAGGCATTATATGCGGCTTGAATAGGCAGTGTTGACATTTGGAAAAGTAAGATTGGCAGTCACTCTGTTGGCGCTTAGAAAGCAGTTATAGGAAAGAATTACGCAGTACCCAAAGATCAAAATACAGGAACCCTATGTCAAGGGTCCAGAGACCTGGTAGGTGTTTGTATGGTCACTGCTTACTAAGTCAGTGTGTACCAAGAATGTGTAAGAAAGAAAAATTTCTTTCTAGAGTCCCCTCACTCACCGGGGTTGCCCCACGGTGACATGCTTCATCATTGGGGCCATCCCAGTTCTCTACGAAAAGGGGCGTGCTGCGACAAGGCGACTACGCTGGAGCACTGGTTTTGTGAGATGACTATGTGTGGTGCAAGTGTGGTGATGGTGGAGTGGGTGTGGAATTAAAAATACCGTGCTAGTGGGCCTCAACAATTTATTTTGCTCCTAGTGTGGTATAAAAATTAAAAAGGGGTAACACTGTATTCCAACTTTTACTGAGTTAGATCAGTGTCAAGGTCAACATGTTTCAAGCTCCCCCAAGCTTTTCTTCAGGACCATACAGGGTCCAGCCCTGTATTGCCACTCCTGTTTTCTAATGAAAAAGTGTTGCTAAAAAATACTTATTTTCAATAAACGCTGTTGTTAATAAAACATGCGTGTGGTTGTACATACGTTTTTGTATTTCACTTCGATTTCTGTAAAATAGAATAACAGTTGTTAAATGATGGACAACCCCTTCCAAGAAGGGGAACAACTCACATGCATCTCACTCCAACTAGGGCGTGAGTGTGCCCTTGGCATCATAATGATGCGTGCTGGTTTTCAAACCGGTGTAGAAAGATAAATCACTGTGAATAAAGTGGTTTAGTGGTTTCACACACAAAACATATAGACTTAATGTGACTATTGACAAGACACACAACACATACACACGAAATAATATGGCAGATGGTTATATTTACATAAAAGAGTGTATGATTACACCCCATGGTCTTAGGCAAGGGCAGGAACGCCTCGTGGAAACATTGCTGAAAAAAGATTATCAAGGTTTAGAGTTAGAAGGCTCCTTTCCTGTTTGCCCGTTTAAAATTGCCGATTTCCTTGCAATCTAGCGTAGCTCGTACACTTACTTCCTATTGGCAAACCCGCTCGGTACTACCTGGTGCTTCCTCACCCGACCGCATACTGATCTGAACCTGGGCTCGCGGTGTATTTAGAACACGCGAGCTTCCGGGTTGCCGGGAAACCTCCGTTAGGCTAGAGCGCTTACTTGGGGCGGCCATCTTGGTGGGATGTGATCGCGCTCGGCGCGAGTGTTAGTAAAAAGTAGGGATTACTACCGAATGTTGCTGGGTTTAGGGATAAGAAATATTTTAGAGTGATACTGTGAACTGGGGCATTTTTATACACTAATTTAGAACACAAGTTTTTTTCTTCGGGTGGATGAAGTTTTTAAATGACTAGGCTTATTCTTAAAAAAACGGGTATCTTAGCATTTGGTAGACAGGAGGGCTAGTACCTATCTTTGCTGAAAAGATTGCGCTGGGTCTTTCGATATTGTGGAAAAGGATATTCATGGTGACAGGGTTTGTATTTTGGGGGGGGAGAGAGTATTACCATGATATTTATTCAGGTGTGGTTCATACCATCCCAAATCAATTCAGTAAGAAATAGTCTATGGGCGAAAGGCTCCCCATGGGATTTCATCATTAAGTCCTTGGGTGTCCGTATGTAGACGAAACACCCATCTTTGTTCTTTTTCATGGAGGATTCGTTCCTGATTGTCTTTGTTTTTCACTGTTTCTATGACC
Organism: Lissotriton vulgaris; assembly: GCF_964263255.1. Classification (NCBI taxonomy): domain Eukaryota; kingdom Metazoa; phylum Chordata; class Amphibia; order Caudata; family Salamandridae; genus Lissotriton; species Lissotriton vulgaris. Next base: position 974,526,077 of record NC_141696.1, on the reverse strand, counting down.
ACCCAGGTTAAATCATTAGGTGTATGGTTCTGTTCAATGAAGTGGGTGGTCATTCTTGTTGTGGCTCGCTTGCACCTGATGTTACTTCTGTGCTCCACTATGCGAGTGCTGACCTTCCTAGTGGTCATTCCTACATAGTGGAGGTTGCACGTGCAGGTTATCAAGTACACAACCCCACTAGTATTGCAATTGGAAAATCCCTTTAATTCCCATCTCATAGTGTTTTTTCACTCCAGTATCATCGGGTTGTAGCTACAACCCGATGATACTGGAGTGAAAAAAGGAGCAGGGAGGCCGAATCTCGGACGCAAGGGTGGTGAATGCGGAAAAAAACCCCCCAAAAAAATACTGATAAGGAATTAAACCCTCCAAAACGAAAATAGCCTGACGACATCCAGTCACGTGCTGCATTTCGCGCTGGTCCCTCATTGAAAGGGGAATTTTTGGGAAAAAAACAGTCCTATATACCGGTGGCTCCTTTTTCCTCCATTGAACGAAAACTCCTTTAAACTATCAAGATATAAGGAGACCCCTTTTCAATTGTCATAATTCATTTGAATTTCATGTGATGTTCTGCTATGAACTAAGAATTGCCTCCCTCAAATTGAACTAGAGGAAGACACGGCTCACAGACAACACGAGTCCGTTTAAAAAAAAAAATAAAAATTAAAAAAAAAATTAAAAAAAAACCCTGTCCTGATGAAGGTGTCAACTTAGGAACCGAAACGCTGCGTCAACAACTTGTTTTTAAAATCTACTGCTGTTTTTAAATTTTGTATTGTGAATACTTGAGAGATGTACATCATTTTCGCATGATGCTGACACTCTTTTTTAATTTTCTACTGTGGCACAGTTATCTGATGTTTGACATTGTAAAAAAACTTTTTTTAATAAATCATTGAGACATTTTATTTGAATTGTTGTTTTTTAATTTGTAACAACTGTTATGAGTGGCTTCAATTGTTAAGATCTCGTGAGTTATAGTGGCATTATACAAGCAAGTGCTATCCCCTTTTCTTGAGTAAGTAAGAGGGACTACCCTGTTTTCTTCTGTTCCCCTAACTCCTCGTCCCTGGATTGGATCTTAGAGGAGACCTCCCTTTCTGTTTTGTAAGTTGGTTACTACCTATGTGAAACTGTATTTTATTTTTTAATTAGTTAAGTGAGTTTGCTTAATGAATTTTCCGTGTCAGACTACTTTTTTCAACCAATTGTTCGTAACTGTGTTAATCATACATAAGGGACACCACTGATTTTTAAACCAACTTAATCAGATTGACCTAGATAACATCCCAGAATTTCTGCTATGTTCGATCGATGTGACCTCTTTATACACATCTATTCCGTTGCAAGAAGGTTTAGAAGCTGTAGAATGGGCCTTACTCAATCAAGCTGAGATCCAAGCACACAAGGTATTTTTGATAGAGCTACTGGAATTTTGTATACAGCATAGTTATTTTCATTATAAAGATAACTACTTTTTGCAGATAAGTGGTACTTCAACGGGTTTTGGGGGAGCACCCACATATGCCAATATGTACATGGCACTGTTTGAGGTAACACATATCTTGAATAACCTTGATTGGAGAAGACATTTGAAAATGTATCGTCGTCGTTATATTGACGACATCTTTCTGATTTGGTCTGACATGGAAGATTCATTAAGCAAACAGATCCAAATTTTAAATACCAGAAACAATCTTATCCAATTCACATCTAATATCAGTTCTACTTGTTTACCTTTTTTGGATGTAATGGTGGAAAAAAACGGTCCAACTATTAACACAAGTGTGTTCATTAAACCCACGGATTGGAATAATATACTATTCACGAGTTTTCATCCTCCCAAACTGAAACAAAATTTGCTATATTCGTTTATGATCCGGTCCAAAAGAATATCATCCACAGAGGAGAAATTTGAGCTCGATTTGGAGAGAATCTAGAATAGATTCGCTCAACGGGGATATCCTTCCACCACTGTTCATGATGCTGAAAACAGGATTTCGAAGATGGAAAGGAACACTCTACTAATCACCAAACAAAAAACACCTACCACCAGAACAGTTTTTGTGTCTAAGTTTTCCACAAACTCACAGAACATCAAAAGGATTATTCAGAAACGATGGCAACTGCTATCACAAGAACCGGATTTTGAAACCTCTTTTGCACAGCAGCCACTATTTGCATACACCCGCATTCAAAATTTAAAAGAATTACTAGCATCCAAAAAATCGACTACAACATCCAACCATATGGGAATGAGGAGATGTCATAATTGTGTGAATTGCAATAATGTTATGCAACAAAAATCCATAACGCATCCTAAAACTGGAGAAAACATCAATTTGAATCATACATCTGACTGTAACACTACCAATGTGATTTACGGAATTAAATGCCTGTGTGGCCTGATGTACGTCGGCAAAACTAAAAGAAAGGTGAAAATCCGCATAGGAGAGCACAAAAGTATGATCAGAAACAAAAACCTGAATTCCAATCTAGTAGCTCATTGGTTGGAACAAAGTCACAACATTGCTCAACTCAGATTTGTAGTCACAGAAAAGGTGATTACTAAGGAGGGTTCTGACAACAGCAAGAAGCTCTCACAGAGAGAAGTTTTCTGGACACGCAAATTGCAGACCATGATGCCAGACGGTCTGAATGACAAATTAGATTTAAGTTGCTTCTTATAAACTCTTCAGGCAACATTCTTTGCTTGTATCTATCTCTGACTCCTTTTGAACTACGTCATACATATACATATACACATAAACTCCAAGGTTCCATGTTCGCTGTACATAATTCAGACATCCTCTACATTTATGGAGTTGTAATATATAGCCATATCAACATGTTTCTTTCATGTTAATTATGATTGTATATCATGACATCACTGTTTTGCATATATCAGTATTCAATTTACGTATTGTTTCTAGCACTATTATTTTTCACCACCCTTTTTTATTTATTCATCTTTTACTTTTTTTTCTTGTTTCTTTGCACGCTTAGTATGTATGTGTTTTTGGTTTTAGCGTGGTGTTTCGTACAATGGGATACCTGGTCGCAATGGTTAGGTAACATGAAGGTGTAGTAGTTCCGATTATGGGTAGTCGCGTCCGTCCCCTTTCTTTCTCTATGGTGTGATCACATGACCGGCTTGGCGGACGTTTTGTATTGCGGTTACATTGGCGTTTGGAAACAGTATGGTGCAGACCACGGAGAGAAAACATCGATTGAATTTTTGGATTATTTGGTAGGTGTACAATGTTGTATTGTTTGTTCTCTTTATACGGACTGGTAATATGTCCATGGCGGTAACAGGAGTCTCTGTTTTAACTATTTCACAGAGACCGGTGAAACATAGGTTCAGTGAAGTTTAGTGTGGTTCGGGCACTTTCCTGCCTGTTGCCGGTAAGCATTTTCTACCCCACGGGGTTTCTGTATCTTGGTATAGTTTAGCAACCACATGTCCTTTACTTTAGAATTAGCGGCATTTTTTGCAGGAAACTTGAAATTGCTACAGCCTTCGTGGTGTCTGCAGTATACCACATTTACAGGTATGAAGGGAGTTACATGTGTCTATGTTTCTTTTTTGGACAGTGATGATGTCAGCCACCTAGCATTGATTATTCATATTATTGGTTTTCACAGCACATTGGTACATAGTCTCAGCAACCAGGCACCCTGGTTTACACTAAATTTTGTGTTGCTTGTGTGTTGTTTAAATTCGTTCTGTAGATGGGGTTGTGTTGCGTCATTGGGGAATTATTACCTTGAGTGAAAGCTGTCTTGATTTTTCACGTTCATGGTGCGAGTCTGGTCTACAGGTGCACATTATGTTTTATGATCACTCTCAATGTTTTGTGAACACATGGGTGGCGAAATTAAGGTACTTGCTTTTTACTTTAACACACTGTTACCCCTCTCTGGCTATGACAATTTGGCAGTAGTAATTAATGATGTTATTTAGAATGTTTCTGAAAATTTAAATATTCATTTGTTTTTGAATTTCAGTGGCCCCCGAAGAAGGGACACTTGCTCCGAAGTGCATCGGGCACATGTCTAATGTTTTGGTGTTGAACATCAAATATAAATGTACAAATATGATGTATTCATGAAAAAAACAATTTCGATTGTTTGATCTTGTGTCAACAAGTATATTCAAGGATTTACTGTGACAATAACAAACTTAAGTTGAATTGTATATTTGGTTTCCATTTGTTTGTGTACTTTGTTATAATTTTTGGATCATAAAGTTGAAACAATGTTAAGAAAGATAATCACACAGACATTTTCTCAGTAGTGCACACAGGCTTTCAGGGGAGAGTTCTCTTGATTTTTTTCCAGTCCACATTCAGCACCTTGGGCCTGAATCACAATGTTTTATTCTATGAACAGGTGTTTCTTACTTTAAGTTTATGTGTGACTCACTCATGAGTCACACATTCTCAACTGGCAAAATTTAATAGACTCCCCGGAGGAACACAACATCTGTCTTTGTAGTCCAATGACAAAGCAAATTAAAGAAGTTAGTGCAAGGGAAAGCAGACAAAACTTAATGTTGAAAATACTCACAAAAGGTGGGAACTCTCAAGCGAAATCAATATGTGAGAATTCTGCTTGCCCTTGTGCTCTTAAGAAGTTAGATAAATGAGATCCAAATCCAGGTTACTGCGAACATCCAAGTTAGTGAAATAATTTGCTACAGATGTATTAGTGAAAGTGACAATTTGAAGGAACCTACACCTAATAGATGTTCCCTGTTTTATTGACCATCTATTTGTATGTGTTCCTCTGATCTCACTGATGAGTAATTACTGATTGTTTGATATGACTTATCCTTGAGAAACCAATAAAGCCAAAATGTGAACATAGAAGTGACATGCTGACATGGCATTGATATTCCCATCCATGCACTGGCTACTCCAACTACAAGTTATTTTGAAATATTTGGTAATCCTTGAGGCCCAGGAGCTTTCTGTGAGATCTGAAGATCATGTTAAAAGACCTGGGAGAGGTCATGCTCACATAAAACTCTTAATTCCATCAGGTTGAGGGAACTTGAAGGATTGATATTCAGACCCATTCTTTGACTTTAATTACTAAGTGGTGAAATTATGACTAAGAGGAGTAGGGATGTCTATGGATAGTTCTAATAGCATAGGTGTTCGACCTAGCATTCTTGGTGTGGCTTTCCCTATAACTTTTTGCCTTCAGACCTACTGTTTTTACTTACTTTGGTTTTGCTGGCCTTAGGACTCTGCACACTTTACAACTGCTAACCAGTGCTAAAGTGCTTGTGCACAATCCGTAAACCAAGTTAGCTTGCCTTATACCCAACTGCATATTTAATGTACTTATAAGTCCCTAGTTAAGTGGCACTACATGTGTCCAGGGCCTATAAACTAAATGTACTGATTGTGCCACCGACTTCCCTCGTCCAGCCAACCCTGGAGCACTTCCCTCCCCTTGACCTTGACACCCTCGGTAAAATGGCACGGCAAGTCAAATCGGGTTCCCCACACGACCCAGCCCCACCAGAAGTTCTGATGCAAGCACACGAAGCCACCTTGCCTGTCATCCTGGAACTCCTCAATACATCTATAGCCACAGGTATTGTTCCTACAGCATGGAAACAAGCAATGGTACGGGCGCTGCTAAAAAAACCAAATCTGAACCCTGACGATTACTCAAACTATCGCCCCATCTCTCTCCTCCCTTGGGTCGGCAAGGTGTTGGAAAAATATATAAATGTCCAACTGGTCCAGTATATTGAAAATCATTCTCTACTGGACACATCCCAGACAGGTTTCAGGCCAAAACATGGCACAGAAACCGCCTTAGTAGCAGTTGCCGAGGAAGCTCGAAGGGCTCTGGATCAGGGAGGATCAGTGGCAGTGATCCTCCTCGATCTCAGCGCTGCTTTCGATACGGTCAGCTATGCCACCCTGCTGAACCGTCTCCGGGACATCGGAGTCGCTGGCGATGCCCTAAGGTGGTTCGGCTCCTTCCTGTCCGACAGATCATTTCAGATCTTCGACGGCGACACAATATCAACCAGCAGGCCCCTCAGCTGCGGAGTACCACAGGGCTCCTCTCTGAGCCCTGTGTTGTTCAATGTCTATATGAGACCGCTGGCGGGAATCGTCGATCCGTACGGCATCAAAATTGTGTCGTACGCCGACGACACTCAGCTAGTGGTATCATTGGCTCAAAAGAACATCAGCAACCCTCAGGGAGGCCTGCTGAGTTGCCTGGAGGACATCAAGGAGTGGATGACTAGCTCCTCCCTCAAATTAAATGGAGATAAAACGGAGCTCTTGCTTTTAGGTCCAGCATCGCCAACATCTTTTATCTCCTTGTGGCCCCAAGCCCTGGGCCCTCCTCCCACCCCCAAGGAAAGCGTCAAGAGCCTAGGAGTGTGGCTGGATAGCAAGATGTCCTTTTCCACCCAGGCTACCAAACTATCCGCCACCTGCTTCGGTATCCTCAAAACCCTAAGGAAGGTCCTTCCATTGCTGCCTCCAGAAGCCAAGAAAGTGGCAGTTCAAGGCCTCATCCAGTCCCGCCTTGATTCAAACAATGCTCTATACGTGGGAGCTCCCGAGATGACTCTCCGGAAACTCCAGATAGTGCAAAACTGTGCAGCACGCACCCTGTTAAAAATTCCCCGAGCCCAGTCAGCTAGAGCTGCACTGAAAAGTCTTCACTGGCTGCCAGTAAAACACAGAGTGTCATTCAAGGCGCTGTGCATCGCACACCGGGCATTCTGGAAAACAGGCCCCGCTATTAACAGCAAGCTTGTCATCCCCTACCTCCCAAACAGGAATCTCCGCTCCTCTGATGCCCTTCTGGCAGTGGTTCCCCGCGCAAAGAGAGCTAGATCCGGGGGCAGGTCGTTCTCAGTGAATGCCGCAAAACTTTGGAACGCCCTCCCCCTCTCACTCCGATCCAACCAGGACCTGCTGTCATTCCGTAAAAAGCTGAAAACCCTACTATTCACCCAAGCCTCAGAGCTCTAATGTGTCACGTCACCTGTCCCGCGATCCTTACACCCAGCGCTTGGACGCCCTCGGGCAGCAATCGCGCTTAATAAATCGATTTCCAATTTCCAATTCCAATCCAACTTAAGTAACACTTTAAACATGTCTCAGGCCTGTCATTGGAGAGCCTGTTTGTTCAGTTTTAAACTGCCATTTCAACTGAAAAAAGAAACATTTTGCCAAGCCCAAACCTCCCTTTTTAATACATATAAGTATAAGTATAAGGTAGGCCCTGGACAGCCCCAAAGGCAGGGTGCAGTGTATCTAAAAAGTTGGACATGTACTTTTAAGTTTTACATGCCCTAGAAGTGCAAAAACACCTAAATTCATTTTTCACTACTGCAAGGCCTATCTCTCCCATGGAATAACATTGGAATTACCGTATTACATTTTATAAGTGTAATTTCCAAATGTAAAAAGCTACAATGGCTCATGTTTGGTGTCCCTCAAATCACAATTTAAAATACTAATTTATGGGGAAGTCAGATTTTAAATTGCAATTCAGAAAATTCCACTTTTAGAAAGTTCTAGGGTATTTGGCGGGGTTTGGCCTTTATTTACAGCTAGAATATGCCATACCATATACTAATCAAAAAGGTTGTTCTAGCTTTTTTGTTTGTACTGTCAACTACTTCAACAAACTAGGACCAATTAGTCTTTTTTCTTGGCCCTTGTATTTATTACCTCGGTCGAATCACATTATCTCTTATTGTCAAAGAAATGGGAAGGCACAATCATTGATTTAAATATATGAATACACATTTTCAATGTTTCAGATCAACAAAAGTTGTGACGAACTTACAAAATAACAACAATAAACAAACTGAATAAAAATGCTAGAAAGCCAATACATGTGTAACATTTCTCCAAAACAATGAACCAGTCATCTATTTCCATAAACAAGCAACAGTGGCCATAGTCCTTGTCGTCAAAGGTTGATCTGTTATGCTGCTTATTACTCTTAGGAACTCTTATTTCAGGTCATAGGGTTGAAAATTCTTAGCCATTCCCCTAGATGATCCTATTCATGCAATCGTGTTCCCAAAGGGATTGAACTGTACCGACGCATTTCATACCCTGTTATTATTATTGGGGTACTCATCAGGACATTGACTGGATGTATTATTATTTATGCTTGAACGTTTCGAATTTGCAGTGTAAAATGATTTGTGCAGGTTTCTGGTGAATATCAGGTGGTAAATCGCAGCTAATCACGGATTCCTTGTTTCTCGGACAGGTTTATGGCATTGCTGAAGCTAATACTACAATCAGGAGTTCCCTATTCCAACTGCAACTGCGTTCAAGGCGTCTTTCGGTTCCAATCCAGTTTGAGTAATCCGGCTGCATGCCCCCTGTAGTTAGGCTGGAGCCAGGGTAGGGGGGCAGGGTACTTCAAAGTCATGCCTCTAGAAGCTTCTCCCTATTTCTAAGGCACAACTGTGGATAATTGCTGGACCTCAGAGAACTCCACTGCAATACACTTCTGGGCCTGTGGATTCTCTGCCAGGCAGAAGGACTGTCATGTTGCTACACAGACTGCCATTCTGCTGGGTTGCTGCTCTAAAGTAACTACTGCCCTGCTGTGCTGACCTGCTGTCTGATGACCTCTTTCCTGGGAAAGGAAAACTGGACTTGCAACTTAAACCTAGGACCCCAGAGTGACTCCAAGGGCTAGACTGCGGGTATATCGATCTGGACATAGACATAAAAGGCTCTCCAACCAGCTCCTGGATCCATCTGCAGTGAGCTCCTGACCACCAAATAGTGCACCTCTAGTCTTGGACCCGTGATGTGGCTCAACGCTCTTAAAAACTAGCTTTTGGGCAATATGCGACCGTGAACGGGCCATTTGCCACCGAGACTGCGCCACTTGCACCGAGAAACAGCATGAGCCACCACCAGCCCTTCTCTTCGCACAGCAGCATCGACCACTCACGGGGGACTACAAATGCAAAGCAACTGCCCATCTGTTCGTGACACCCAGCCTTCTCTTCATGCCATGCCGAAAACTGGCTGCAACGCTTACCTTGCTCCCTGCGACCCTCTCCAACACGAGCGGGACTCTTGGCACAAAACTTGAGAAGGTAAAACTTCAGTGGGACTCATTCGGGACAGTACCTGACCTGCATGCAATGGCGGTCAGCCTGAACTTTTGACTTTCACCTGGTCCGGCGACCAGATAGTCGCTGTTGCCGTTTTCTGCTTTTAGGCACTATTTTACAGTTTATCCTTTAAAACTTCATAACTACTGTTCTACTGATTGGATTTTTATCGTTTTAATCTTGTTTTATTTATTAAACTCAGCTCACATTTTCCCAACCTGGTGTAAGATCTTTGTGTGTGGTGTTTTCACTATTTTACTGTTTGAAGTGTAGCTCAAATACTTTACACATTGCCTCTAAGTTAAGCCTAATTGCTCTGTGCCAAGCTACCAGGGGGTGGCACATGTTAATTTGGGGCTTGCTTGTGCCTTACCCTGACAAAGATTGTGGTTGCTGCTTGACCAGGGCTAACACCCCAGCCACCCAACAAACTAAATTTCTCGCAACATGGAGCATGAAACATCACCCATATCAGGTAATTTTATTTTAATTCAGACTCCTGTCTGCAATGTTCAGCATGGAACCACACTGGGAAGTCACCAGAATGGTAAAGCACTCCAAGGCTTTACAAATTTCAAAAGCACACTATACAAACACCTGTAACATACCATCTGTTTTTTAACTTATAATTTGGCTTGGGCACTTTCCAACTGGTGTAGATCACCTGTCAAGTATAGCATAAACTTCTCATATATGTGACAAAATAGGAGCATGAAAAAGCATGCTCCTACATCAGGCAATGGTCTCTTGCTGTATTGCACCTGATTACAATGATATTGATTCTGAATGGTGCAACTGGACATCCATGATGGAGAACTGTAGTGTAAAATGTACTCATGGATATTTTCCATCAGTTGTAAAATTCAATGTGAAACAAATGAGTTTTGCGTAGGAAAGACTTTGCACATATGGAAAATATTTTTCACCATCGAGAAACCTCTTCCCTTACAGCCTGTCTATATCTGGCTGTATTCTCTGCATTCGGATGTTTTAGGTCTGTGTTACCCTAGACATTTTGATTTTACTTATAGGTGTTTTCGGCAGACTTAATTCAGTGTTCTGTGATTTTGTCACTTTACTTCTACCTGCTTCATAATGCATCAAGGGGCAATGTTAGACTACTTCTACATTGACAGACTTTTATATCAGTTACAGCATGCTGTCCTTTGAAAAGGAGCACATCCACGCACACGGACGTTTCTGTCAGTGCTGGGGGTACCATGAGAATCTGTACTTTCTGAGACCAAAAAAAACCTTTGTTTTTCTATAGATTTAATGAGGGCACCGCAACTTCCCAATAAATATAGTTTTGCAAAAGCCATGATAAAAAAAAGAATTGCCAAAAAGCTGGTGGCCAACACCTGACCTATTGGCTTTGCCATTGCTTACTTTGTCTTGCCCTTCTGATGTAAGTTCTGCTTTTGAAGTACATTTGGAATTTTGTTTAATAAAGAGCTTTAGCACACCTAGGTTATGCTTGGGTGTGTCAAGTGCTTTCTAAATTAAGCTATTACCTTCTACATAAATTAATAGTTCATAATTCCTGGATTCGTGCTACATTTTTTATTAGTTTATTAGTTGAAAATGCGCGTTGTATTATTGTTATTTGACATATACTTATTGCACTGCCGCCTTTTATAAAGAACAATCGATGACCACTTGAAGGTAGGTCAATATGTGTATTTGTGGAAACAGCTGAACATGAAGCTCCTGCACCAGCCAAATTGTAACTGACTAGTTCAGAACCCCTCAGCTAACAACACGCTCCCTTAGAACATTCTAAGCCTTCTAAACATTGAGCTATAACACATCCATCTCCCTTAAAAAACAAATAACAAAAAAAATAGAACATTAAAAAAAACCTTATATTAAACAAAAAAACTGGGAACCAATCTAAAACAACAACATAGGTAAAATATTGCAAAATCATTTGACATAATATCAAGAACTCTTTGGGAAGAAAAACACTATTTTCATAATCTATTTTACATAATCCTATAAGTATTCTGGAGGTCTCCGAAATCTTGTTGCTGTCTCTCGCCCTTGGATGTCTTGTGTGACACTCTGCCTTGGCATCACCAGTCCTCTGTCGTTTACACCATTTCCTCCTGTGCTAACATCTCTCTTGGCCATTTCAGAATCTCTTATCCCTCTTCCCAACACCTCATCAACAGTCTTCACCAGAAAACCACCACACTGGTCTCTTTTGTCAGTGTCCGAGCCAGCGTTTTTACTATACAAGGCCACCTTTCTTTTTTTCATTTTTCAACTATTTTCTAGCACAACATATAAATCATGCACTTCCCACATCTTGTCTGGCCTACGAATATTCACGAGACCCCTTCCACTCTTCCAGATCTTTTCTTCACCAAATCCCCAACTTTAATGTTATTTTTCAAGGTATCCCTCTTTTCTGAAAAAAAGGAATGAGCAATCTGCCTGAATGTTACGCCAACCTGGAAGGCATTCAATGCAGTACTCCTAGTCTTGCAATCATAAAGCTAGCCGGGCCAATCTTGCTGACCAGCATATAGATAGGATTTAGCGAAAATCCTATAACGAAGAAGACAAACTTATATACAGATTAGCTCTGAAGAAATATCATAAAGCTTGCTGATCTGTTGTAATGAAAATGTTTTCGCTATCTTTGCTTGTGCATTATTCTATGTACGTTTTTTGTTGGTTTTTTTCAAACGTCTTTATTGAACAAAAAATTGCACTTCAATCAATCAGAACATTTGTAAAGTGCACTACTCACCTGTGAGCGTCTCAGGGCGCTGGGGGTGGGGGGTGGGAGGGCGGGGGGAGCTTCTGCGCGAAAAGCCAGGTCTTGAGTAATCTTCAGAAGGATAGCAGGTCCTGGGTCTGCCATAGGAGGATGGGAAGGGTGTTCCAGGTGTTGGCGTCGAGGTGGGAGAACGACGCCAAGGTGAAGGTCGCTCTACGGATGCGGGGGACAGTGACAAGGGCGAAGTCGGCGGAGCAGAGCTGCCGTTTGGGGATGTGGAAGGTGAGTCGTCTGTTGAGGTATGCTGGTCCGGTGCTATGGAGTGCCTTGTGTGTGTGGATGAGGAGCTTGAAGGTGATCCTCTTGTTGACGGGGAGCCAGTGTAGGTCTCTCAGGTGGGGTGTGATGTGGCTGCGGCGAGGGACGTCAAGGATCAGGCGTGCAGAGGCGTTCTGAATACGTTGTAGTCGTTTCTGGAGTTTGGCCGAGGTTCCTGCATAGAGGGCGTTTCTGCAGTCCATCCTGCTGCTGACGAGGGTCTGGATGACCGTGTTTCTTATCTCGGTGGGGATCCACTTGTAGATCTTGCGGAGCATGCAGAGGTTGTTGAAGCCGGAGGACGAGACAGCGTTGCCCTGCTTTGTCATGGAGAGAGTAGAGTCGAGGATGAACCCCAGGTTGCGTGCATGGTTGGTGGGTGTTGGGGCTGTTCCCAGTGCGGTTGACCACCAGGAGTCATCCCAGGCTGAGGGGGTGGAGCCGAGGATGAGGACCTCTGCCTTGTCCGAGTTAAGCTTCAGACAGCTGTTCTTCACCCACTCGGCGACGGCTTTCATTCCTTCGTGGAGGTTGGTTTTAGCGGTGAGGGTGTCTTTGGTGAGGGACAGGATCAGATGGGTGTCGTCGGCGTAGGAGATGATGTTGAGGTCATGTAGTCGGGCGACGTGGGCGAGCGGTGCCATGTAGATGTTGAAAAAGAGTCGGGCTGAGGGATGAGCCCTGGGGTATGCTGCAGATGATCTCGGTGGCTTTGGAGCGGAAAGGGGGAGGCGGACGCTCTGGGTTCTTCTGGAGAGGAAGGAGGTGGTCCAGTCCAGGGCCTTGTCTCGGATCCCAGCGTCGTGTAGGCGTGTGCGTAGGGTGCGGCGGCAGACAGTGTCGAAGGTGGCTGACAGGTCCAGGAGGATGAGGGCTGCAATTTTGCCGTTGTCCAGCAGGGCCCTGATGTCATCGGTGGCGGCGATGAGAGCAGTTTTGGTGCTGTGGTTGCTGCGGAACCCGGACTGGGATGGGTCCAGGATGCTGTTCTCCTTGAGTTGGCGGGTCAGTTGTCAGCTAGCCGTCTTCTCGATGACCTTTGCCGGGAACAGGAGCAGGGAGATGGGCCGGAAGTTCTTGAGGTACTTGGGGTGAGCCTTTGGTTTTTTTGAGTAGGGCATTGATCTCGGCATGCTTCCAGCTCCCCGGGAAAGTCGCTATTTTGAAGGAGATGTTGATGGCTTTCCGGAGAGGGGGTGCAATGGTGGCGCTGGCTTTGTTGAAGATGTGGTGTGGGCATGGGTCTGACGGAGATCCTGAGTGGATGGTGTTCATGAATTTGATGGTGTTGTCATTGCTTATGTTGGTCCAGGAGAGCAGGGGATCGGTACGGATGGTGGCTGTGGGGATGGAGGTCTTGATGGTTGTTGGGGTGGTCGTGACGTTAAAGCTGTCGTGGATGCTTGTGATCTTGCGATGGAAGAAGGTGACAAGGGAGTCGCACAGGTATTGCGAAGGCGGGATGTCATTGGTGTTGGAGTTGGGGTTGGAGAGTTCCTTCACAATGTTGAAGAGCTTTGCTGTTGTTTGCGTTGTTGTCTAGGCGTCTTTGAAGGAGGCCCTTTTGGCGGATCTGATGAGATGATGGTGTCTGCGGGTGGCGTTCTTGTGGGCTGCGTAGTTGTTCGGTGTCGGTTCACAGTGCCATTTCTTCTCTAGTTTTCTGCATGTTTTCTTTGAGTCCTGGAGGTTACAGTATATGCATGTGGAGGGTCTGCAATCAATGAGGAGAACCACATCTGTTGCATGCATCTAATGGAACATCATATACAAAAAGCTTGTTACAATACACAGAAAGAAAGCGAAGCAGGCAGAGGGGGTGAGAGCACCTGGGAAAAACCCAATGCGGATGGAAGAGGGCTCAGGAGACCAGAGGGGTGTGTGAGTGGGGAGGCAGTGCCTCACTGGCCAACACCGGTGGAGTGCCGGCGGGGAGTGCAGGAGAGGTCGCGAAGGGCAGGAAGTACTGGTGCCGGAGACAAGGGGACCCCAAATATCAATCAGGTGGGAAGTAGCAGGCAACAAGTCCCAGAATTCGGACAGGATTGTCTGACAACGCGAAGCGTCCTCAAGCCAAGCGCTAACCTTGGGCACAGACCTGCGACCACAGCACATGGAAACCCTGCGCCGCGCGAGAACAAGAGGCATCGCCGTCAGCCGACATGTAGCATCTGGGCAGAATTTCACAAAGCCTAGGAGGCAAAGCAGAGGGTCTGGCTGGACCAGCGTTGAGGGGATCTCAGTAATAGCGGTACACACCTTGCGCAAATATGCAGAGACTTTGGGGCACAGCCAGGCAAGGTGGGAGAAGTCTGCTGTGGGAGCGAAGCATCGCAAACATCTGTCGCTGGGGATGAGGCCCATCTTGTACAGCTGAGCGGGGAGCGGTACAGCCTATGCAAATATTTAAAATTAATGAGGTGCAGGCATTAGCTTGGAGATAAGCTTTTGGTCTGATTGCAGCAGTAAAGCCAGTCCTCCTGAGAGAGGTCAGCACCCAGATCTTCACTCCACCCCGCAAGCGCGCGGTCATTGGAGATGGGGGAGTCTGCAAGCATAGGGGCGTAGATCTTGGTGACCAGCTTGTGGGGAGAGGAGGTCGTGTAGAGAAATTTGAGGACGGCCATCGAGGAAACGTGGGATGAAGCTCCCTGCAGAGATCCCTGAGTTGATAATAAAGCAGAGTGTCCATGGGGCCGGACTCGGCTGCAACAGAAAAGAAAATGTCGCTGGGGTAGAGGTCTGACACCATGGAGAGTCCCAAGCGGGTCGCGTGTTTAACCATTCCGGCCGTTTGTAGAGGGATGAATGTTGGTTTATGTGCAATGGTCATGGCATTTGCAAAGAGCATGCTAGAGCCAGAATATCTCCGGAGTCCATCCCAGGCCCATTGCAAGGTCTCCACTGTGTCGATCTCGCTGTGCAGGGGATTTGCCGGGGCAAAAAGAGCCGCCAGGAGCAGCCAGGGGACAGAGAGATCAGCCTCTACCATGAAGTGCGGTTGGAAAGGTGTCGGTGGAGCCAAAAGTGGAGGAAGCTGGCTTGGGCGCTATGGGCGTATAGTTTGAAATCTGGGGTCCCAGTCCACCGCACGACACAGAACGGGTTAGCATATTATATGCGATTCTAGGCTGCCGACCGGCCCAGACAAGAGTGAATATAAGTGAGCAGAGCCTGCGGAAGAAGTATGCTGTGAGGCCGATGGCGACATTTACGAATAAATACAAAAACTTCGGGAGCACCATCATCTTGGCGATGACTATGCGGCCCGCCAGAGACAGGGGTAACTATCACCAGAGTTGAATCTTAGACTCAAGCCAATCCACAGCGAGGCCGAAATTGGCCTTCCAGAGCTCGTCCACATCCCAACTGAGCCAAATGCCTAAATATCTAGTAGATCCCGACGCCCATACAAAAGGGTAATCCAGAGTGATGGGGACAGTGGCATCCATGAGGTGAAAAAGAATGGACTTGCTCCAGTTGACCTGAAGGCCAGAAAGGCCCCTGAAACATACCACCTCGTGGACCATAGGGTCGAGATTCTCCTGGGGATTGTGGACATAGAGTGTGACGTCATCCGCGTACATGGAGACGACAAGAGCTCGGGCCACAAAGCCGAGACCCCTATGGGTGTGATGTTGTCTGAGCCTAGCGGCGAGGGGCTACATGGCGATGGCGAATAACATGGGTGAGAGCGGGCACCCCTGCCTTGTTCCCCTAGCAATGGGAATAGGCTCCGAAATTTGGCTATTAATCCAAAGGCTCGCTGTGGTGAGGGTATAGAGAAGCAGAACCTTGCGCAGAAAAATCGGACTAAAGCGTAAGCGAGGGAGTAGGTAAAAAAGGAAGGGCCACTCAGGAGTATCAAAGGCTTTGGTGGCGTCCAAAGGGGCAGCCACCGCCAGAAGTGCAGGACTGATTAGGTGAAAGACATAAAAAATGGTCCGGAGATTGTGAGACGTAGTGCGGCTGGGGATGGTCTGGGCGAGCAATAAGCAGCATGAGAGGAAGAAGGCGGGAGGCTAGTAATTTGGCAAAGATTTTATTACACATATTATTTAGAGATAGGGGACGATAAGAGTCGCGAAGCTCAGGGGGCTCTGGTTTCAGGAGAAGTGTGAGCATTGCCTCGCTGAGCGAGGGGAGGAATTGGCCACTATCAAATGATTTATTATACATGACAGCAAGCTGCAGGATCAGAAGGGATGCAAAGCTTTATAAAGGGACGCTGGCAAGCCGTCAGAACCGGGGGCCTTGTCTCTGGGCAGACTGTTAATGGCAGCAAGTATTTCTTCCTTAGAGAAGGGCTCGTCGAGGTATTCCCGGTGGGAATTGCAAAGCCAGAGGAGCTGAAGGGTGTCAAAATATTGATGGAAAATGTCATGCGGTGGCACGGCCCTGTCTGTGTAGAGTTGGGAATAAAATGCGGTGAATCGTGCCCTTATCTCCACGGGAGAAGTTGTACTTTCCGAGCCTCCGTCCTGGAGAGCAGTAATATAGGAGGCAGCGTGAGGGTGTCATAAGAGGTTGGCCAGAGTCTTGCCAGGGCAATCCCCCTCACCAAAGCGGTGCGCCCTCGCCTCTCTACCCAAAAACAGGAGCACTCTATGGGCTTCATCAGTGAAATTGGGGAGTTTACCCCGGAGATGCCCGAGAGTGTCAGGGTAAGGGTCAATAGAATGAAAGGAGTCCAGAGCCTTGATCTCCCCCTACAACCTGTCAAGAGTGCCGCAAATTGAGCGGAGCACACCGGATTGTTTAGAGATGCATTCACCTCGAATTACCGCCCTGAACCCCTCCCAGAGCATGGAGGGGGAGTCAACAGAGCCTACATTAAGGTCGAAGTAGTTTGTGATTGCGGTTTGGATCTCGGTGCAAAACACTGAGTCCCAGAGCGCATTTGGGGGGAGCTGCCAAGAGAACATGCACCGTGGGGAGTGCAGGAGCTGCAAACAGAGACGAACAGGAGCGTGGTTGCGCGCCATATGTTCCACAGAGGTAAGCCACGCAAAGGCATCTGGAGTAGTGATCCAGAGGTCCAAGCGGGACCAGCATCCTCGTGAGCCTGCCTCGCAAGTGCCCTCGCGCACCTCAGGGCGGGTGTGCCACCACGCATCGAACAGTGAGTTATCGATTAGTTTGGAGTGCAGCAGAGAGGTTGCGCGCGGGTGGAGAGCGGGTGACCCAGAGCGGTCCAGAGTGGCTGATAGTGTAATAATAACATAACATGTTAATATTGCCCCCCAAAGGAGCGCAGCTGGCCCAGTGAGGAGATGTGCTGCTAAACCTGCGCAAAAAAATCAGGGTCATCAGAATTGGGACCGTATAGTGCTGCAAGAATTAATGGTTGGGCCAGGAGGGTGCCGCACAGGATGACGAATCGCCCCCAGGATCTATAATCACCTGAGAAGTGTCCCAGGGAAGCCCTCCGCATAGTAGGATGGACACCCTGCGAGAGAAGTTGGAATAGAAGGAGGACTGAGTTTCGCCCCAATGCCTAGAGAGAAGCCTGGAAGAGGTAGCGGGCAGCAGATGGGTCTCTTGGAGGAAACAAATGCCAACCGTATGCCCGATAAGGTGGGCATGCACCAAGCGAGCCTTGCGGTGGTCATTAAGACTACGGACATTCCAGGTCCAGAGAGTGATGTCCGTCATTTCGCTGTGCCAGGGGAGTGAATGACGAGTTGGGGCAGATGTGCAATGGGGACCATGAGCAGTGAAGACGAGAAGTGCAGTGCAAAACGCAGTGTAACAGATGTTGGATAGGTGACCCAGGGAGCGGGCCAGCAGAGAGGGCACGAAGGAAGACGCAATGAGAAAGGCTATTACTTCAAAAGTGATGAACGTTTTTACAAAAAAAAAAGTGATGAACGCCCCACTGATCAGAGAGAGCCTCCGGGACCAAAGGCCAGCTAGCGAGGAAGCAGCTAAGGAGAGAAGGATCATGGGCAGCTGCATTGTACAGGACATGAACTGACCAGGGTAAGAAGTATTACAGCAGATAACAGCCCACGCACAGAATTACCCCCGAGCCAATGACCAGCAAAGTTGAGAACAGCAAATGGAGAAAGGAGCCGGTACGTCTACAGGAGCAGGTGCAAGGCAAGCCGAAGCGAACAACATCCAGTCAAAGAGTGCGAATAGCAAAAAATTTGTAGTAGAGGCAAGAGTGAATCATTGTCACTAAGATTGCCATCGGCAGCCGCCTGGGAGTTGGATGGAGTTTATCACTGCGACTCTACAAGTTTTTTCGCATAGGCCAGTGCCGCCTAGGGCTCCGTCAATATGTGAACATGGGCACCTTGTTTGACTTGCAGCCTAGCCAGGTAGGCTAGGGAGTAGGAGACCTCGTGTTGTTGGAGAAGGCGCTTGGCCGAGACAAACTTGCGATGGGCGGCCTGAACCGCCATTGTGTAGTCAGGGTAAAAGGCGAGAGAGTTCCCTTGGTGCCAAATTTTGCCTTTCTCTCTCGCGGCGTGTAGTACAGCATTGCGGTCCCTAAAATTTAGCAACTTGGTGACAATCGGGCAGGTTTGCATGCCGAGAGCAGGGCAAGAACCCAGGGAGCGATGGGCACGCTCTACGATGAAAACAGGGGCGAGAACATCATCAAACAGGTCACGGAGAAGTTGCTCAACAAAGTCCTCCATTTTGGAGATGTTGGATGATTCCAGAACGCCCATGATGCGGAGGTTACGCCTGTGGGAGCGTGCCTCCAAATCCTCATTTTTATTCTGTATCACCTCTAGAACTTTGTCCATTTTGAGCAGTTTGTGGTGATCACGGGTCGCAGCATCCTCAACATGAGAAACTCTTGCCTCCATCTGAGTCAGCTGTGCATCGTGCGAGTCAAACCGGGCTTTAACGGTAGCCAGACGGGCGGGCAAGTGGTCGAGCTGGATGGCAATGCTAGTTACATTGGCTTTGAAGTCCAACATAATGGCTTTGAGGTTGTCCTCACAAGTCGGGCCAGCGTCAAACTGGGCGGCGGGCTCACCTGGATCCATGGCCACCCCATCCTGGTGCGTTTGCCTGCTCTGATCAAAGGCCAATTTGGCTTGTTTAAGGTCAGCCTTCCCCGTGGCCGGATCGCTGCCCCAACACAGGCTCACCGCTGGATGTAGCGTAGAGAGGAGAAGGCGCCAGCGAAGTGGAGTGGGGAGCAGGCACTACCCCCAAGGGAGAGGCGGATGCAGAGGCGGATGCAGAAGAGCACCGATCAGGAGGCACTGGCCAACAGGGTCAGGACATGCATGAGGAGACAGCGTCAGGCCTGATCCCTGTGTGGTAGGGTAGTGCAAAGCTGTGCCGGAGGTGATGAGACGTCAGACCACCGGAGGGCCAAAGGAAGCAGAGAAGTGTGAGCAGGCAAAGGCACATGCAGCATGCCAAGCAGGAGAGCCTGGTGAAGACAAAGGCCGAGAAGTGGGGCAAAGGAGAGGCAGCGTCACCTCAATGGGAGATTTGGAAAGGGCCCACCCAGAGGCCCTCGTTGCTCCGAACAGCAGCAGGCAGACACATCTTCCAGTGCTAAAGAAGGGCTGGAGGGCACTGTCTCATACTGCGAGAGGGATAATAAGCGGCCCCAGGAGCGAGGAGCAGGCGTTGTGGAAAGTCTAAGGCCTGCAAAGGCACCGTACAGTCCGCCGAGCTGGTTTTATCAGGGGATGCAGAGTGGCAGGAGCGGCACTGTAGGCGCCAGGATTGTCCCAAGGTCTGTGAGCCAGATGGCGGGGATCACGGCAGAAGTCAGCGTGAAGGAAGAGGTCCCAGCCACAGCAATGCCCCCTCACCAGTCCCAGAGCCACAGGCGAGCACCGATAGAAGTGAGGCCAAGCAGGCGCCGCACCCCACAGCGGGGCGCACCACGAGCTGGGAAACCTGTTGCAGGGTCCGCAGAGCTGCAGGCATTCAAAGGGAGAGTTCCCTCCCCGCTCCGAGTTGCTCCCGAACAGCACCTGTGGTCTGGCATCCCACCCGCAGCTCCTCCCATGCGCAACGCGCGCCCCTCCCCTGGGCCCAGAAATGCCAGGTGACGACAGTCGCGGCCCCCGCACGCTCCTGGGGACTCCTCACTGAAGCGCCGCCATCGCTGTATCCAAGACTCGCCCACAGGATCACCTCACAGCAATGCACAGTGGCTGCGGCTGGCACCAGTGCCCGCGCCGCAGGGCCTTCTGCTCGCTGAACTCACCTAGACTGTAGGGGCCGCCCTGATGGATATTCATCCTTGCTGCCTCCAGATTCGATCACTCTGCCTCTGTGCGTTGTGTGCTGGCACAAAGGCCACAGTTTAGCACACTGGGGTGCAGGCAACCCCACGCTATGATGAAGGGGGTGAAACTGCCTCAGGTCCGCCGGATTATAACAGATTATACGGCTTGGCCGGCAGAGCCCACTCAGAGTGCGCCCATCTTGCAGCCGGCTAAGCCACGCCCCCATTATTCTATGTAAGTTAGCATTCGCTGCACCATTTTATGTTTGGCCGCCATTTTGAAAAATGATCGAAACTAATGTCTGTCTCTCCGAAAAACAGTTTCTGTGAATTTGATTTCTCCAAGGCCTTGCTTTGCTAATGAATACACTGTTCTTATTAGCGCATACCTTTCTCACTAGATAGAGGCCTTCTCCAACCGGTCTAGTGGCGGGCACGGACAGAGTGACTTTGGGTACGAGATAGTGCGTGACCGGCCTCAGAGTCGAAACCTATCCTACTGTACTTCTTTGTTTAGCTGCATCTGCCTGGAAAATTCCATTATGGGCGTGCCTTCATTGGTTCTGCTTTGTGCATTATGTATCTCCATGTTTATTGATGTCAGTCCCTCTGCAGCACTTCTAAGAGACTTGGAAGACCGGGCTCTACTCAAGTGTATCTGAATAAACATATATTGGTTTGTATTCTCTACTGTCTGACTGACTCTTCATTTGGTATGGAAGGCTGAGAGGTGGTTGTGAGTGACCCGGGTGACCCTAAATGGGCCACTTCCTTCAGATATACTGAAGCTATTTTCTAGTTTGAAAAAATACCGTCGGCGCAAAGTTGTCCCAAAACACTATTCAGAGTGGTTATCTGATCCTGGAAATATATCCCCTTTCTCTCCATTTCACAACTGCAGTGTGAAGAAGTGGCTTGCTTTTTTGGAAAAAAGGTGGCCGATATTCAGGCCTCTTTATCTTCGATATCCCAGACCATTAAGTCTCTCCCAGAATGCAGAGTGACTGGGACTTTGGTAGCTGATGCTCATAAAGAATCAGACAGTGGCACTCCTGGAAATTGTCTCAATCACTGTTTACATTTTTCTTCTACCACTGAAGCCGCTTGTTTCCTTACTTTGTTGAACTCCATAAAGTCTGGGTCTCCTTTAGACCTCCTACCCATCCTATGTGAGCAAACCCAGCCCTGAATTACTGCAAATAATGACTGCCCTTCTTAATTCTTCACTGCAAGAGGGCTGTATTCCTAAAGTCTGGAAACATGCTATGATTCTTCCCCTACTTAAGAAGACTAATCTAGATCCTACTAATTTGGTCGGATTATAGATCAATCTCGCTCCTTCCCCTGCTCTCAAAAGTTCTTGAAAAACATGTGAACCAGCATGTGAACCCACAAGCAAATGTCATCATTTGCGGCAAAGCATGATCTCCTTCACCCATCAAAATCTAGATTCAGGTCTGGTTACACCACAGTATCTACTTTTCTAGGAGTCACAGAGCATCTCAGACTACATCTGGATAGTTGCGGTACAGCTGCGCTTATCTTGCTTGACCTTAGCGTGACTTTTGACACTGTGTCTCACAAACTACTCTTAAAAAGACTAGAGGACATAGCTCTCCATGATTTAACACTAACCTGGCTGGCTTCTTTTTTGCATGACTGGAGTTTACAGGTTTCCACACCAATTGTACCTCCAGTAATATGATTACATTGGCAACTATAAGACTATTTATTTTATAAGTGTAATGGACATTAAGCCTGGACAGTTGTTTTCTTAGCTTTGTCTTTTCAATACGATAAATGTGCTAACGCTGTTTTTTATAGCAATGGTTTTAAGGAACTGTGCTAAATTATTAAAAACTTCAAACTTCAAACCTTCACGTGTCATTCTCTCCCTTGTGGAGTCCCCAGGGCTCCCCTCTGAGCCAAGTACTGTTTAACCTGTAGGTGTTTTCCCTGGCTGATGTTGTGGAAGGTTGTGACCTCTCTTTGTTCTCCTATACTAATGACACCTAGATCATCTTTTCTCTGTCGCCTAGTGAGGATCAGGGATCAGACACTTTAAACACCTGTATTATGAAGGAAGCCAACGTATGAGTAACAATTCTTTTAAACTAAATGCAAGTGGGTAACAACCCCCAATTTCTCGCAGGCGAGAGCATGCATATCCTGCTGGAATCATGTTTAGATGAAGGGTGGTCTCTGTAGTGAGAGGTTGGTGTCATGAAAGAGGTTCTCAGTGGTGTGCCAATTCTTGTACATTGATGGTTCTCTTAGGCATTCATGTGTTTGCAAGTGTGAGAAAAGAGATGAGTATCCATATGTACCTTCTTCCGCTTCTTTGTTGCATGATTCCATCTAATTTTAATGGATGGTATTGAGTCGTTAAGGTTTGTATGTCAGAGTTTTTCACTTTGACCTCCAAGAATATTGAATCCAGAATATCAGCTATCACTATATCATCAGAGTAAGAATATATTGATTTATTTATCTATGTAAACGTACATTGATGATTAACGGTGACATGCATCAATAAAACGTTTTGCGATTCCTTATTAGCGATTTTTAAGGAATCGCAAATAAGGAATCGCAAAACGGGATGCATGATTTAAATTGCATAAAATTTGCGAATCAGTAAAAATCGCAATTTTTACCGATTCGCAAATATTATATATAATAATATATTGATTCCTATGGGCCAAAAGGCCCGTAGGAATCAATGGGAATTGCGAATTCGCAAATTGGAATTCACAAAATGTTGATGCATTCCAAAGGACCCCCCCCCTGCACCCCTGAAATGTATTTTGGAGTGCATGTTTCAAACATGCATGTCCTAAGGACATGTGTGTCTGTAACATGACAGTGTTTTTAAATGCAAATTAGAGCATTTTAACACTTTTTCGCAAATTACCACGAGGTTCAACCTCGTGGTAATTTGCACCCCCTAATTGCGAATTCGCAATTTTAAAATTAATCATGCATTGCTTTTAAGGAATCGCAAATTTGCGATTCCTTAACAGCAATCGCATTTTTGGAATTCGCTAAAAATAGCGATTTTCCCAAAAATGCATGATGCATCTCTAAATATGATTTTGCATTCGCAAACGGCCGATTTTAGCGAATCGCACCGTTTGCGCATGCAAAAATCGTTGATGCATGTACCTGATAGTACTAGTAAATGTAATGTATTCCATGTCTTTGAAGGTCAAAGTAAAAACCACGATAATGGGGCAGAACACTGGCTTAATTGCTGTTTGA
Organism: Lissotriton vulgaris; assembly: GCF_964263255.1. NCBI lineage: Eukaryota > Metazoa > Chordata > Amphibia > Caudata > Salamandridae > Lissotriton > Lissotriton vulgaris. The sequence goes on along the minus strand of NC_141696.1, from coordinate 974,502,413 downwards.
TGTTAAGATCAGGGAGCAAAGATGGAATAGCCAAGTATAACACCAAGAAAATTTGAATGCCCTATAGAGCAAGTACATATTTATTTAGTTCATTTTAGTATTTTTAAGCAGTAACAAGCAGAGTTGGCCTTAGTCAAGGTAGCGCCCTGGGCAGAAAGAAATTTGGTGCTCCCACTGCTTCTGGTTACTAAAATGAGGCAGAGGGCAGCCCATTTTGTATTCAGAGGTCAATCCGTGGCTTATTACATCTGAGTAGTGACTGGCCTCTCAACACATATATAAGTGTACATCCCCACTCACCTGAATTACTCACAGATTAGCATCTCATGCTAGTACTGTAGGGAACTGGGCTTTTGTGGTAGTAACCCTCCCACTTTTCCTCAGCAAACCTGCTGGGACATAGCACGGAGACTGCCCTGTTAAAAGCAGTAGATGAGCTCCGTGCAATACTGGACACTGGTGCCATGGCTAGCTTGATCCTTTTAGATTTATCTGCGGCGTCTGACAACGTGAATCATGACATTCTAATCAGAAGGCTCCAAGAAGCAGGTGTCAAGAATACTGCTCTTAACTTGATCAAATCTTATCTGAACAACAGGTATCAATATGTTCAGATTGGCGACTCCTGCTCTGAGTGGTTTTCGCTTCCTTGTGGAGTGCCGCAGGACTCAGCATTGAGCCCTACATTGTTCAATCTATATGTTGCCCCCCTAGCAGACATTATCAGGCAGTTTGGCTTTTCTTTAGTCTCCTACGCGGACAACACTGAAATAGTGGTGTCCATCACAAACAATTCCGAGGAAATGGGGAACGTTTCAGTCAATGTATGTCCCAAATCGACCAGTGGCTGACAGGAAACTGCCTAAAGCTCAATGAGAGCAAAACAAAAGTGCTCCTGTTAGGATCTGACACCTCCTTCTGGACACAGAACTGGTGACCTTCAAATATGGGATCGCTCCCGGCCCCAGTCTGTAAGGTGAGGAACCTGGGCTTCATCCTCGACGACAGACTCACATTTCAACACCAGGTCAGAAAGGTTTCCTCCTCAGACTTTCTGATCTTAAAAGCAAGTAGAAAAGTGCATAATTGTATTCCCTGCAAAGCAGTAAAATCCCTGGTAACAGCATTAACCCTGGCCATTGTAATGCTTTGTATATTGGTCTTCAGAAGCAATACATTATCAAACTCCAACGCACACAATGCAGCTGCCAAATTGCTGCAGGACACTGCCAAATTCCAGCCTATTGCCCATGGCTTAAAGAAACTTCACTGGCTTCCCATTATAAAGAGAACAGAATTCAAATCCTTCTGGGAACTGGACCAATGTTTCTGAGACAACACTTTTCTTGGTACCACCCCGCTAGAAACCTATGTTTATCTCAGTGCAAACTTCTTCAGAAACCCAAATTTAAGAAAGCACGTTGGAGAGGAAGAAGTTTCATTCTGGGTACAGTGAAACAGTGGAATTTAACCCCCAAAAGAGATCAAGAACAGCCCAACATTACTCACGTTCTGGAAATCACTAAAAACCTAGTTATTTACTAGCTAAATTTCCCTTTCATTATCCAGATGCCAGTTGACTATCCACTGAGCACCTAGATGCCCCAGGGCAATCGTGTTAAATCTTTTTGCCCCCCTTTTATTTACTAGATGCTGATTTTCGATTCTGACAGTGCACTAAGCCTGCAAACTAGACTTCTGTGCAAGTGCTCCTTCCCTATAAAAAGGGGGCATATTCACAAGAAAATGTTGACGCTGGGAGCTGCCCACATTCGACAGCCCAGTGGTCCGGCATTTTCAAAATGCAGGAATACGGTGCATTCCTGTGTTTCCCATAGCGCTGGTGCAAAAAAAAGCTGCCTAGCTCCAGTGCTGGCACCCTGTCTCCATGTGCCAAGGGTGCCTGTGCGGAAGGGACAATTGTTCATGTGCAAGAAGGGGTTTCTTAGATAAACAATCAACAATGGTGATTTGCACCTTCTATGTGTGCTGTAGAATGCAGCACACATGGAAAGAGCAAAAAACAAGGAGAAATTAATAATGCCTCTTCATTGCATCATTCTAACGCCTGGTATTCCATGGCATTCGTTTTTGGCGCTGCCTCAGCCTTGTAAATCTGAAACAACGTAAAAAAGCAATGGGTGTTGGGGTGGAACGCTCATAGCAACAGCCATTGCACGCCCTTTGCCACAGTGGACTACAGTGGGAATGGCATACTTACAAGGGGGCATTAAGCCATGCAAAGTGGCTTATCGCCACCTTGTAAAATGGAAAATGGCACTGCGCCACAAGAGCGTCAAGAAAAGTGTCACTCTGGTGGCGCTGAGGGTTTGTAAATATGCCCGAGGTGTTGTCTAATTGTGCTACAATTACCAAAGGACTTTAGCACCCTTGTCAGTCCCTCTTAAATAGTGCCCCAGGTACCTAGGGCATGGGAACTAACCTGGGTCCCAAAGGCATGCAGCATATTTTATACCACCCTAATGGACCCACATACAAATTCCACCCAGACTTACATAGCAGGCTGCGTGACATGGTGCAAACTATGAGTGAAACCATGGCATGACTCACACCTGTGTGTCATACCAAAGTCACAGCATCTAATATATGTAAGTCACCCCTACAGTATATCTTTGAGCCCTAAGGCAGGATGCATTATATTTTATTTGAGGACATATCTGCATGAGCAGGAATACCCCTGTGATGTCTAGTTCTACTACTAGACATTGCAAGTGAGCAGGGAAACCATATTAAGGTATATACAGGGTAGTGCCATTTTAAGGTATGTATGGGGCCCTGGTCAAAACGAGTCTCACAGTTACATTGTGGCTTCACTAAAACAAATGGGGTTTGGTATTAAACATCTTGTATTAATAAACCCACACTGATTCCAGTGATGGATTTATTTATGCATGCATCCAGGGGGCACATTAGGGGTGCCCCCTGAAATCCTACTAACTACTAGTGCACTGACAGACTGGTCTTAGCCAGCCTACCATCACTGAGAAGTTCCTGACCCCAGGGGGGAGGGCCTTTGCTCACAGTAGGCATGTAACAAAAGCCTTCTCGGGCAGAGGGTGTTTACACCACCTTCTTCAGGATGAACTGCGAATTAGCATACCAAAGCAGGGAGCTTCAAAGATCCCACTGTCTTTGGTATGCAAAACTGGCTTCCCTCACAGGAGAGGATGCCAACCCCCCTGCCCTGAGCCATCTGGCGCCAGGACAGGTGGAAAGTGTAGCTATGTAGAAGGTGTGTTGCAATGCCAAGCTGGACACAGCTCTAGGGTGACCAAGTCCGAAGTGAACACCAAATATCGGATTCCACCATCTTTTGTGTGGTGGATTGAGGAGTGCTGGGTCAGGGTTATGCCGACTCCCCACAGGAAGTAGTCATCTAGGGGGTGTAGTGACCCCAGGTGTAAGTAGCCCACTGGCTACTACCCTGCTCTCACCTTAAGACCACTACATTTAGTATTTAGGGGTCCCCCTGGTACAAGGACTTCAGATGTCTAAAGACCAGAAGAAGGAGTAGACTAAGAAGAAGACTGCTTACCCAAGAACAGAGGAGCAGACTGACTTGGTGCCAACCCTGCCAGTCTGCCTGCTGCACTTGACCCTCATGGAGCAACTACTTCGTTCTGCCACTGTGCAGACCTCCAGAGACCTGTAGGGCTGTCAATGCTTCACGAATTGCCAAAGGAACTCCCTTGGAGTAGAGGAACTACTCTCCTGCAGCCGCAGGCACCAAAGAGCAAGACCCGGTAAACCGGCCTACCGTACACGGGGTTACCAATGCAGTAGCTGCCCAGGAAGAGGTAGCAGTGCTCCTACAGGTTAGATCTGTTCTCCCTCCAAGTATGGGGAAGCCAGGACCGACCCGAGCCGCACAGTACCAATCCCTGTGGTACTTGACCCCTTGCAGCATCCAATTCAGATGATCTTGGTATCTAAATTTATATACAAGTATGTTTTTTTTTTAATTGATGTCAGATTTCTTGATTGAGTGTTTGTCTCACTTACTGCCTTTGTGTGTGCAATAAATGCTTAGCACCACCCTCTGATATGCTTAACTGCTCACCCCCACTACAAGAAAAGAGAGCATTTGGGGTGTCATTTGAGCCTCTGTAATTCCTTTGGGGTTGCCCAGACTCTTTACACAGTACACCTCTTTTTGGTCCACTATATAAAGAGCCAGCTTCCTACAGGTGCCAGGTTGTTTATTGGAGGAGGGTTAATAATGTGTAGCTGCAGGGGGTAAGAGGAAATCGGAGGGCAAGACAGCAGGCTGAAGGGGTGTAAAAACAGCTCCTGCATCACTGGAGCCAGGTGACAGGAACCATGTTGCATGCATGACCTTAATGCAGACAGCTCCTTACACCCATTTGAGAACTGGCGCCCTGGGCATGGGTGCAGCTCGCCCATACCAAAAGCCGGCCCTGGACAAGACTACGTATTTATTTCAATAACGGAGTTGCAGTAGGCCACATTATTTACAACACTAATACAGTAGTTCATTAAAAAATAATCACATTCTCTAAATTACTACATCTGCAAGGAAGATAAAAGGAGCTGTCCTGTAATGTAACAAAGGATCGTTCTCCCGGAACGGCTGTAAAAATTGTTCATCTGCTCAGCCACGGTCCATTTAAAGTGTATGCCTCATTGCCAGTTGGTTACAGTAATTAGCATTTCCTGGATCGCGCCAATTTCCTTCAAACTATACCAGGCAGCGTTTCTCTTTTATGCGGTGTCAGCATCATGTTAACGAGCCGACCCGCCATTTTGTAAACCGAGGCCTTGGCCACGGCTTCTTGGCAGAGGGTGTCTTCCAAGGCCACCTGCAGGTAATTTACTGATTATCAACGACAAGCATGTAAAGCGGCTCTGAAATACAAAGCGTGGCAGCTCTGCACCCTTCAACTTTAAACTATTCTCCAAACGACTATCAGTTTATTGAGAAAGATCAGTCTGGTGGTTTTTATATTAATCGACACAATTTTTAGCAAGGTACACGCTACACTGTGGTGTGAGCATGTGCTGCAAGTGTACATTTGCTTGTTGCCAATTGTGGGGCATGTCAGTGCCCTGATTTAATTAACTACATGATTAAAATAAGCAGTTTTTACCTCGTTTCAAGCTTTAAAAAAAATCTTTCATCCATACACAAATTTACATTGTGCTTTGCTCTATACGTGTAAAATGCGTCTGATTGCTCTGTGTTCATTTTAAGGGAATAAGTAAGTATATAATTTTATTCGGTTTACATGCTGTATTTTATTAATTCAATTGAGCATTGTGCTCTTTGTAGAGCAGATCAGGCTTGTGAAATACCCCTTGATGAGACCTACCTGGTCATATTAGAAGTAGTGAACTGGATTGCTAACTTATTGAAGAGAGGCCAAAGTGTTGATATCAGCTATGACCCAGCTCCACAGTCCTCAACCAATGTAAACCGGTTCATATGAGGAATCGCTGCCTCGTCATTGGTAGCTTGGGATAAGTACCATATCGCAACTCGAAAGATATAATTCAAGTTAGTTTAAAAAGTACAAAAATATAACATGATACATTTAACAAGAATATAGATAATGGAATATAGAGATGAAAAGTTGTGAGGACTTTTTTATGCAGTCACATGGCAGGCATGGGTTACTGGACTCAAATGGTAACAGTAAGAGCCTTTTACTGCGTATGTCCAGGGGATTACCCTAAGGTTTGACCCAAAACTGAACATCAAGTACCCCCGTTTAGAACCTGGCCCTCAAGGTAGCTATGTGGGGTGGTTTTTGCCTGCCCCTTTGCCACAGGAGACTGGAGCGGAAAGGGGCATAGTTACAAGGTGGTGTTAAACCACATTAAGTGGCTTAACACCACCTTGTAAATATGGGGAATGGCGCAGCGCCACCGGAGCGTCAGAAAAAGTAACACTCCGGTGGCGTTTGGGGCTTGTAAATATGCCTCCAAATGTGGTTGCCCTTCTTAGTGATAAACCATTACATTATCGTTATGAGGTAATAGCGCTGACCACTGTTGCAATTCTTTTAGGCACCAAGCTGTCGATGGTGCTACTTCATCTAGTCAGTGGTTTATTGTCAAGTTAGACCTCGCCAGCCACTGTCTGCAGCTCTGTTCAGGCAAATGGGGGGAAGATCCATGTGCCTATACCAATTTAGGGAGCAAGCTGTCCCACTCCAGAGCACACTGCAGCAGGACTATAGTCATAGGGCTCTGTCACGCAGCTCTGTGGTACCAATTTTTCCCTGTGATATAGTGGGACAATATCTAGTTCTTCATACACAGTGCCAAATGATCCTCCTTTTCTAGGTAACTTTTTCTTTGTGCGGGGACATTGCTAGCACCTTTCTTCAGCAATCAGTGGGCTCTTTACCTTAAAGTAAAGGGCACTTCTTCAGTAGGATTCACAACTCTCAGGTTCACTTTGCAATCCAGAGAAAGGGGCGGTGGAAGTCAATGGCCCTAGTTCTGGAACTCAAAGGTCTTTCTTGGTGCCTGCTGGTGGTTCTTGTCTTTTCGCTTATTTCTCCCAGACTAGTGAAGCCACACTCTTTGTCCTTTAGTATTACTAGGAGGTAGATGTGAAGCTGGGATCCCCCAGTCAAGAGGAATCAAAACAAAGTAAAAAAAGAAGAATAGGCCTCTTCAGTCACCAGTTGGGGATAGCACCTTTGAGCTTAAATAGAGCAGGGAGGTGGAAAAGACTGCCCCTGTGTTTCAAAGAGGCACTCTGTCTCCTATCCTCCAAACCCTACGTTTTGGTCCACTCAAATAACTTGAGGAATGCTTTGGAAGAGTCTTGCAATTCATACCACTGCCAGTCTGGCTCCCTCCAACCTCCATCTTGTGTAACATCCACACAGAGCACATCCAAAATGGACTCGTTGCTGTAATGGTGAAATACAGCACATACACTCCACACTCGTCCTCCTACTACAGCTGAATGGTGTAAACATACATGTGACATCCATGCCCCACACAAATGGGGTGAAGAACCAGGTTATGTGGGCGCTGGCAGACCCTTTTAAACAGGAGTGGCCATTTGGCAACTCTCCCACAGTTGTAACACGTAAAATGGCCTGCCCTGCAATGTATAATCAATCACTGTTTCCACTATAAGTCCTCTACAGTCCAGTGAGCTCACATTAGTCACGCTCAGTTAAGGAGAAGTGCCCATTCAGATTATAGAGCCCTATTCTCTGTCTCAATGAATAATCAATTTTCCCCAGGCCTCAGCGTACACACACAATGATTTTTTTTGTCACGGCCAAACATTTAAAAATAACCTGAGACTTCTACATGGAGAATTCATGGCAAGAGTGCAAGCTCTCTAGAGGCATGTAGGTTGTATTGCCACCCCAACAAAAGGTTTAAAGAAAGTAAAACCAACCCTCTGACAGGAATTGAAAAAAAAGTTCATTGTTATACTAGAGAGAATTCTGTGAAATTGGTAGTTGGTCCCATTAAAAGTGTTTACCTTCAAACTTTAAAATTCTTTTGATTGCCTAAAATCTTCAGCAGGGCAAGCCTGGACACTGCAGCCAAAAAGGGAAGAAATGTTGTTAGAACAGACCTTCTGTAGCCTCAAACAACCCACAAAATACTGAATGTAGGAAAAACATTAAGATGGAGCTGCCAAGGATAGGTATTTTTTGGGGAGGGTTAGTTTCTTGTATTGGTACTCTAAAGATGAACATTCTTGAAGTCCCAACTTCCAGCAAACCTTCTCATAGCACTGCTACATTGACAACAAAGGTCCTCAATTCTCCAAGACTAATTCCTACGATCCACGTTTCCAGATACAGGAGGCTTTCTTCAACTCCATCTTCAGGTCCAGAGAAAAATGCCCATTTCAAACCGGCCTCAAGAATTTTACACCACCTTCTCCCCAACATCCCACATCTGCATGGTGTGTAAACTGATGTCAGGCAAGAGTGACAATTATGGCAATTTGGAAATATAAACTGTTGTCAATGATGTATTTAACACACTGTCGTCATGGTAAAGTTAAAAAATATCAGATGCCCAGAGGGAAATACAGCAAAATGGTGAATTTCCTCACATTAGGAAGGCCTACAGAAGTACATGCTAAATCGACATGAAGTGGAATACTATTTACCAGGGAGCTTAGAGTGGCTGAGGCCTGTCCAGCAAGTCAAAGTGAACAGCAGGGAGTGATTCCAGCCGGGATCAAGACTGCTCCTTCCCTGCCACATTCCTACCATCTGCAACCTGTCCCAGGCTCCTTGCAGCTGGTAGACCCAAGGAGCGGCTGTTAGATTAGGTGGGGCATCACTTGGTGTCCTCCTGGCTGCTGCGGATAGTGCCCGGGCCTGCATGGAGCCATACATCAAGACGCCGCCTTGGAGGCCTGGAGACATGACTGCGAAGATGACGGTTTAGATCCGGCCCACCAGCTATGATTTTTTTAAGACACAGCCCGGGCTCATGGAGTCTTCCTACTGCTCAAGGATCCTGGACGGCATCTGCACTTTAGCCACACTGGAAGCTTAGAGCCTCTCTTTTAACTCCTGTTCCTTTTGGTCAAGTGATCCTCCCCCAACAGCCATAAGTGAGTACTACACGGGTTAGGAGGAGAAGACTTGTTGCCGCCTGGGCCAGGCACTGCTTTGACTCTGCTCCATGGCTAATTGCTCTAGCTGCCCCATGATACAGCTTCATGCTAGGGCAGGTTAGAGGAACTCCCCAGGGCATTGGTAGTTTTCACCTTTTTGAGCCACCATACTGAGGGTGTGGAGGGACTTGCACACATTCTTGCTATACTGTGTCCTGGACCTGCTGATGAGTGACTTTGATCTGTGGGGGCCCATTAGGTCCTGAATTGATATGCTTGCATGAGACAGAGATGACATTTGTAAATAACATGCAGGGAACCCAATCCCTACTCCCCTTGATCTGAGACACTTTTTAACTGTCTGTGGCCCCATAAATCCGAGTGAACTAAAGAATGATGATGGATTAAACCCAGATCAGTTGACTGGGGGTGTGAGGGTTTGATTTGCTCAAATGCTCCGTCCATCATCCCCTTTTGTATCGCTTTGTTCGCCCTAAGTTGGCAGGGTATGCTCAGACGTGAGTCCCTTGCTCACTTGGCCACTGGATTCAAGATAGCCTGGCTGATGAGGATTATGAATCAGAAACCAGTCCGAGGATGCTTGTTTCTGGTCCAGGGAAGACATGGCTTGGCAGTTCGAGCTGGACTGTTACCATGAGGCACAGGGTCAGACTTTTTTGCATATGGCCATGTCTGAACTGGGGTGGCTGATTGAGCTAAAGAATGGTGATGGATTAAACCCAGATCAGTTGACTGGGGGTGAGGGTTTGATTTGCTCAAACGCTCCATCTATCATCCCCTTTTTGTACCGCTTTGTTCGCCCTAAGTTGGCAGGGTATGCTCAGACGTGAGTCCCTTGCTCACTAGGCCACTGGATTCAAGATAGCCTGGCTGATGAGGAATATGAATCCAAAACCGGTCCCAGGATGCTTGTTTCCGGTCCAGGGAAGACATGGCTTGGCAGTTCGGGCTGGACTGTTCCCATGAGGCACAGGCTCAGACTGATTTGCATATGGCCATGTCTGAACTGGGGTGGCTGAGTGAGCTAAAGAATGGTGATGGATTAAACCCAGATCAGTTGACTGGGGGTGAGTGTTTGATTTGCTCAAACGCTCCATCCACCATCCCCTTTTGTATCGCTTTTTTCCCATCAATCCTGCAGCAATAGCAAGTTTACGAGCTCTACGGCTCAAATACCTGCTCCTTTCTGGATACTCTTTCAGCTTATATACCACAGGGGTTCCTTTCTCCCTGCCTGCATCGCCTGGTGAGGTTTTATTAGCCACTAACCCGATCACCCAGGCGAAAAACAACACACCAGATTCTATTCACGGAAGTAGTACCTGATAAATCATAACAAACCCCGTTCACCATGTCCAACATTACTCTGGAGACATTGATGAGGGAGCTAACAACTTCAAATCAACCAAGAGGACACCAAATACACGGTTAGAGAGCTAAAATCATTGCAGAGTGACATTTGCACCTTCAACTAAAGCCTCAGTGCCACAAGCTGCAAGGTAGAGTCCATGAGGGACAGTCTGACTATCCTGGAAACTGGTCCTGACATGGGTAGTGATGGTTGGCATCTCCGCAGGAAGCTGGAGGACCTTGAGCATCGCAGTCGGAGCAACAATGTTTGCTTCCTGGGGGCCAGACAGAGCTGAGGGGGAGGATATGGATTTGTTTTGTCGACCTTTCTCCCGAACCTCACATGCCTGACATTCCCTCCTCGGTTGAAATTCAGAGAGGCCACAAAGACAAAGTACAACCCAGGGGGGACACTTAACGGAACACTCCTAGCCTGATCATAGCCTGCCTCCTCCTCCACCAATAAGCCTGACAGCTTATCTCAGCAGCTAAAGAACATAATGGACCCTTTCTGTATAAGGAGGCAAGGATTCACATTGCCCCAGACTTCTCTCATGACACCATGATGTGATGGAAGAGATTCCTACTACTGATGCCCTCTCTCTGGAACCTGGGCATCCAATTTGGCATCCAGGAACCTCCTGAGCACACAGAATGTAAGGACCAGGATGATTTGGAAGAATTTTAAACCTCATTTAATGTGGCAGCCATGGATATTTCCTTATTGACGGAAAGAACATGGGATGTGGGGGGATGGGAGACTGCGCAGATTCAGACTCTGGGATCCGCCACTGGGGACACTACATTGGAGCCATAGCGAATAGACACTGTCCTGAGAAGATGGGAGGATAGAGCTGCCCGCGATTAAGTATCCTCAGCCACTAGAGGCTGGGATAAATTGATATCCCCTATCAAGCCATGACTCTACTGCCCCTAAGGAGACTGTTGGGGATATTGGGGTCTCTCTGGATACGTAAGTTGGTAAGATCCATCTGCCGTCACCAGGTGTAAGTTGTTGATTATAGCTGCCTCCTATACTGGTCCATTTAATCCTATTTTGGAGGTAGATCTATAGCAATAGCTTGCATTTTATTGAGCATCATCGCACACACCTCCCCTTACCAGTCTGTTAAGGTTCTGATGCTCCTGGGATGGGCCTGGACTGTTATTTGACTATGCTGCCTTCTGGAGGTGTTGGACGAGAAGAGGGTTGGGGGTATACTCACCCTCTTAAAGTAGATTTCTTCTCCACCTTTTTTTTACTTGTGAGAAGAAGCATTGCATCTGTTTTCCTTGCACCAAGTTTTTAGCTTGCTATTGTATTGTTCTTTTTGTTCAGGCTCCCCAACTGCTCTTGGCTCAATCTTTGTTCTAATTTTAGTCATCTCTTGCACAGTTGGACCCCCACGCCTTATCCCATCACATACTTCCAATCTCGGTATTCTTACAGTACTGCCTACAGCCCCATGAGCTAAGATATCACTGTCCCACTCTTTTTAACTAGAATGTCCCACTATTTGACACCAGGCACGTTCTCACTCTCATTGCCTCTTGCAGCGGTTAATCACAAATCATGTCCTCAACTCTGTAGCCCAAGTACCTTCGTATTTTGCCCCTCAAAGTCAATGGCCTCATCCATGAAACAGAAAAAGACCCTTAAATATGTCTCCTTAAAATCCCATGATGTTGTGCTACTGCAGGAAAAACACCTTTCAGCCTCACAATCATATAAACTGAAGAGGGATTGAGTGGGACAGGTCATTAGTAATACCTTTCTCAGAGTCACCGGCACAGCCACTTACTCTTCCCAGTCTTCCTCATCTACAAAGAGGCACGGAGTGGCTATTTTTTCACACAAATCTTTCCACCATACCATCCAGAAGACATGGACCTTGTTGGTGAGATCCATCTATGCTCACGACCAGGATAGAACCATTTTCTTCTCTTATTTTTTCCAGAGTATTGTCGAGTTTGGCATTGTCAAAGTGATAATAGGTGTAGACTGGAACTTGATGCTCAACCCTTACCTAGATAGATTAGGACCCCTCTATAGATTCAAAGTTCAAGACTGGGTGCTCCTGGGGTATCTTCTAAAGTACCATGGTCTCTCTGACCCTTGGTGCCTAACATATCAGCAGGATAGGAAGTATAATTTCCTCTCATCTGCCCATGGGACATGCTCCAAGATAGACTATTTTTATTTTTTCATAAACCATGCCTTTATAGCCCTCATGTGGGACTTCGCAGTAGAAGTAAGAGGGATCTTGGATCACACTCCTGTGTTGCGGGAACTGCATTTCTGATATATCTCACCTACTTCCAAACTCTGGATGTTGAATCTGTTCTATTCTAGAATGCCCGAGTACAAATGGACGCTCACGGCCCACCTTCGGCAGTATTTGGCGGACAGTGAACCTTCTATGGCTTCACCCCAAGTTCTATGGGCTGCCGGTAAAGGCACTATGAGAGGTAACATTATGAGTGGCTTCGCGATTTGTAAGCACAAGCCACAGGAGAAATTGGCACAGTTAGAAAATAAGGTATGTGCCCTCAGCAAGCATTACATGGACCAACATACACCCTGACTTCCATGCCAACTTGAGACCGCTAAATATAATAATAATATAAATCTTTATTCGGTAAATTCACCATAAAAGAATACAGATCAAAGACAATTATATAAAATTCATGAATGATAAAAACAAACAGTAAGATTAGTCATAAGAACAAAGAGCATAAAGACAGTTAATCAGGTCTCGGTTTCCTTGATGCCTAGACTGCTTGTAAAAAGGATAAAACAGTTAAAATCACATGCTCAGTGGGAAGCATCTTAGGGTACATCAGGACAGGCCTAACTTGTTTAAAGTACAATGAATTCAGCAAGGGGATAAAAGAACGCTTCCTCGGAGCACATCCTTTGGAGACACATTGTCGCAGCCCTAGGCAGCCCTTACCCCAGACTGGACCCACCCACATGGGGTTGCCAAGATATGGTGCAATTGATTGAACCTGAATTGGCCAGTAAAAACAAGTCATACTGTGAGAGAACCAAACCCAGATATGGCTCCATCTCCTGCACAGTTTTTAAAAGCATGTGGCCTCAAACTGATGGATTCTGGAGTTCTAAACGTTCTCTCTCCAAAGGAGAGCGTTCCAAAAACAACCTTCTGACACTACTCATCTCGTGGATGGAGAGAGAGGTGGGGTTCATAAAAATATCAGGCCTACCTATGGAAAAAAGTCTGCCTTAACATAAGCTAACCAAGGTATGCTATTTACGCGATCCAGAGCCAGACAGTCCTCGAGAGTCTACCGGCTTAGCTTCAGCTCCGCCCTGCTCCAGGTCTTAATCCAGCACAGGAGCGGGCTTAAAGATATCGGGTATAAAACACGACCGAACCCAAGCTCTGCATGCTCAGAAAATGAAATGCTGGAGTAGACTGGCGGACCTAGACCAACTTACTCAGACCAACTTACTCAAAAAATTATTCTCCATCGTTAGAATCCGATCCAAATTGACATAACCCAGACATCACTGCCATAACGAAGCTGTGCGATGCATTTGGCTGGATGAATTTTTAGAAGATCCCTTGGTGTCATGGACCGAAGCCAATGTGCGAAGCTGATAATCGCCCCATAGTTTTTACAGACTCTGATCTTTTTGCCTCAACCTGGAGTTTCCAACAATTATTAGCATCAAATTTGCTCAGGGTTAAATTGGATACCTTAAAGATCCTACTACTTGTTGATTTGGGGCCCACTACCATTAAGTATGACTTCGAGACTTTAATCGACAGGTCCAGGAGCCCCATGAAAGACACATACTTGGCTAGCAACAAGTCCAACCTCTGTGCGGTCAGAGCCATTAGGACTGCGTTGTCCTCATATAAACAGGGAGAAATTTGTCACCAATCTTAGGGCAATCAGCCAAAACTTATAAAAGTGCAGACTCTAACCTGTTTACATACAAAGTGACCAGAAAAGGGGCAAGTATGCAACCCTGACGAACTCCACAGCTCGTCAACAATGATCTGGTACACGCTGCACCATAAGAAAAACCACTGAGGCCAGTGGGAGGAGATCAGCTAAGATAGCCACAATACTAGGATCATCCCCATCTCGCTGAGCAGGGTGCAGAGTTTCCCTCGGTTCACTCTATCATAAGAGGACTTCAAGTCCACGAATTGAAGAAGTAAAGATTCAGACCGAGCCACCGTGTATTTATTAATAATTTGATGAAGGTTCAAACATTGGTCTGAAGTTGACCTCCCCACCCTAAAACCATACTGAATGTCACTCAAAATATTATTTTCTTCTGCCCAATCGCACAACCTATTTAAAAACTCCTTTGCCAAAACCTTGACTGTTGCATCCAGTCCCATACCAGCCTTGCTCTTGCGTATTTGGAATCTTCCTGTACCAGAAACAGCCCGTGGGTGCTGCAACGACCATCTTCCTGCACCAGAACAGCCCGTGGGGGCTGCACTGACCTCCTACCGAGTAGGGGACTCCATTCCCCAGAGTCCCCCAGTGGCATCTGAAGCGAGCGTCATTCCATAGCGCCAGGAGGCGTGTTAAAACCGGAACAGGGCTCGCACGGCACGGGTCCCATACCAGCCTTGCTCTTACCTATTTGGAATCTTCCTGTACCAGAAACAGACCATGGGGGATGCAATGACCATCCTCCTGTACCAGAACAGCCCATGGGGGCTGCACCGACCACCTACCGAGTAGGGGACTCCATTCCCCAGAGTCCACCAGTGGCGCCTAAAGTGAGCGTCATTCCATAGCACCAGGAGGCACGTTAAAACTGTAACGGGGTTCCCGCAGTGCGGGACGCGCGCGGGGGTGCCCGGGCGCTGCCTGGGCCATGGGGGGGCCGTCCGCGTGCGTCAGAGGATGGAAGAGGCCGGGCCGGGCAACCCCTCTAACTGCTGTGATTCAGGACTGAACAGGAAGGTACTGTGGCTGAGGATACGTTTTACATACCTTAACTCACCTTAAGCATTACTGCATTTTGCACATTAGGTCCCTTTTTGAACTTCGCACTTTGCACTTTGTAGCTCTCCAACTAAACTGCATTTTGCACATTATTGACCGCTTAGCTCCTATCGTTATCGGACTCTGTACTTTGTACTTTGGATTGTGGTATTCTGACGTGCTCCGTAGGTGTGCACGCTTGGCTCATTTTGGGTCATATTGTTCCTATTTTCGTTTTTGGGCGTTGTAACTGAGGCGATATTTGAAGGGTTCTGCACAGCAAAGGTCTCTTGTCAAGAGGGGGGTTTCAGTTATTTAGCCCGGTTAACAGTGCTGTATAAAATTTTAATTGCTAAGGTACTGCTGGATATTGGGAAGAGGAATATGGGGAAAAGGAAGCAGGCCGCGAGCCACACACCTAAAGCGCCAAGCAAACATAGGAAGATGAATATGACATTACTAAATTACCTAATCGGGCTGTTGGGGACATTGAGCGGCAGATTATTAGTGTGGAGGATACTATTAATAATGAATCTGTAATTTTCCATCTGGCTGAAAAACTAGACCAAGGGATCAATCCGAATTATGAGGATAATGGTATAAGAGTGGGAGGAAACGAGTATCAATAGGCGCTGCCTGTGCACAACCCAAAAATGGTTGTTTACAGGTTATTCATGATAGCATCTTTAACGATTCTTCAGGAAACAATCAAATACCCACCCAGAAGAAAAGTTGCAATTCACCAAAACGGTTGGCAATTAACAATTCCACGGGAGTTACTGCATTAGTCCATCAGGCCCCTGCCCATACTCCCAGACTTTCCAAGATACATACTAAAAGACCAAACAGGAGTGGACATCGGGGCAGAAATAAAATACAAAGGGACCAGGTACACTTGGGGGGGAAGAAATTGACCACTGAAATACACAGGGAAATATCTGAGGTGGTCAGTGCTATAAAATATCTAAAAGGGTTTGTGACAACGTCTATTAATATCCTTGGACTAAGACTAGATACAACAGAATCTAGCCTAGGGACACTCCTGGGGGCAAATTTAAACTATACATTATGTAATGACGTACAAACTTTACATCCCCTAGATGGAAATCCGCACCCAGCTAGGCCTAACACAGTCACCACAGCAGCAGAAATTAGAACAACCCAGAAGAGCGGTGGGTGGAGAGGGCGTCAGGTCCAGTGTTTGAACACACTTAACCCCCCAGAAAATAGTCGTAACCAGCGTGATGTACACCTAAGGTCTAAACACATTGGGCAACGAGTACAAGATGGCCAGAATGGAATCAAGGGCTGGGGTAAATACCAACAAGGGGGTCTCCAATGTCTACGGGGGAAAACATAACTCTCAGGTTTTAAATCTCCCCCCAGCGGCGACACCATAAATAATCATTTTCGCTAACGCCCCCCAACTCTCCACTGCAACTGTGGAAAATTGGTCCACACTAAGAAACAAGACCATTAACTGGCTGGGAAACAGGACAGGTTTGATAAACGATCTTTTTAAAGAATTCAAGATGGTAAGGAGGGTGGCATGGGTGGGAAAGGGTACCAAAATATTGGAAGGAGATTGTATAGTTCTTTCACTGGTCTCACCAACACTAGTCACAGAAGTTTTATCAAGAATGTATAAATTAAATGTATTAAACTCTGGCATACAAGTACGTCCGCTAGGGTTTTTTTATCAACCTCACACTGTCAATATCCCAATGCATCACGATGAACCAGGACCGAGACAGGATAAGTCACGTTATGGAATGGTTTTGTCAAACAGCTTCGCCCCCCTTGCTTCTCTAGATGAAAATGATTGACTCCGAACAGACGGGGTTTATCACTTACATGACAATACCCCTAACATGGATATAGCGGATGCCATTTCCCTGCAGCACTCAGCCTTAGAGGCACTGATGGAAATAAGCGTGGACAGCCTAATTTACCCTAATGCCTTAGGAGGCGGTAACTTGTCCCAAACTGAACATCAAATAGGATCATGCAGAATCCTTTTTTGGAAAGTGGCAGGTCTAAAGAACAAAATTCACGACCCAGCCTGGCTGTCTTTTACCTATAACTTCGATGTTTTGTGTCTCCAAGAGACTTGGGCGATAGAAAGCACTCACATAAATGGGTTCAAGACATATCATACCCCGCTATTCAATCATCTAGTGGCAGACCCCATGGAGGGCTGTGTGTGTACATCTCTAACCTACTGACTATACACAAGAGTAACCTGGTTAGCTCAGAAATGTTTTTCCAGACGGTTTTCATACAGATGGACCGTTATCATGCCATGCTCCTTGTCAATTTTAATAATAACATCGAAACTGGGCACTTGGGCACCATTCTAGATAAACTAAGCGGAGATATCGCCCATTTGGACTCAAAGTCAAACCTGGAAATTATACCTATCTGGGGTGGGGACTTCAATACTAATTTGTGTCAGCGGAAGGAATCGGGAAGTGTGGCTTATCCTTGGAAGGGGATGATCCATCCTTCCACTTCCAGCACACTATCAAGGGTGAGTTGCTAAATGAAGTTATGTTAAAGCACGATTTGGGATTTTCAAACTGTTTGTGTACGCCCCCTGTGGATTTTGGTCATACATTCATAGGGAGAGGCGCAAATACTACCATTGATTTTCTCATTATCCCAAATCGATTTGCCAGTCACATAAAAGCCTATGATATTCACTCCAACGTTATGAGTGACCATTTGGCCCTTAGTGTGAATCTAATAGCCCCAAGCGGGAGGTTGAAGAAAAATGGCAATAAATTATCATGGCTTCAGGATATTGAATTGGGAAGGAAGAATGGCTATGCGGTCCGCTGGGGAAGTATGGATCCCAAGAAACTGAGCACTGAAATTGTTTTAAAGGCGTTAGATTCCATTCTAATATGTTTAGGTGATAGTCCTTCGCATGACGAGGTCCTAATTGCTTTTGATAGTATTGCGGAAACTGTGAGAAATATTCTGTTCAGGGAATCTAAAGGCGCACCTAAAACAAAGAAAGGTTGTTTGCCAAAAAATGTACACAAAGCTATCCAAACTTAAAAACTGCCTTACAGCGTGAGGTGAGAGATTTGTTTAAGATAAGGGCATGTAGGAAAATCTATAATGAGGCAAGGAAACACAGGATTTCTGAACTGAAAGATAAGGCCTGGAAGGACCTCAGTATAGCTGCCGAATCCAATGACAGTTCGAAATTCTGGGCAGCAGTCTATGCACCTTTCCTTGCAAATAATAACGAGGTACCAACCATTGAGGTAGCAATAAGTGAAACTTCTTTTCCAGTGTATATGCTAATCAGCAGTCAAATAAGGGCACCCCTGGGAGGAAAGAATCACCGAATCCTGATCAACATTTTATTCCCATTAAATTAGATATCTCATTAAAGGATGTTAATGCCGCAGTTGTTGCTAGTAAGAGTGGAAAGGCGTCTGGTCCTGATGGGATAACGATTGACCTATATAAGTCAAACTTGGAGGTGTGGGGTCCTATTTTAACTAGGGTATAGCAGGGGTGTTGTGAGAGAGGATTTATCAAAACTTGGTCCGAATCCATTATAGTTCCCATCTTCAAAAAGGGCGATCGGAACAATCCTGCCTGCTATCGCCCTATATCCCTGTTGGATTCCCTGATGAAGGTGGCAGGCAGGATTGTCCTAGATCGATTGTAGGGATGGACTGAAGAAAACAAGGTTCTAAGTGATGTTCAATACGGTTTTAGGGCCGGTTTAGACACAAAAGAGCACATTTTAAATCTAAGTATTTTAATTGGCAAATATTCAAAGGCAATATCTGGGCAGTTTTATTTGGCCTTTGTGGACCTCTCTGCGGCCTTTGATTGTGTAGTTCACAAAAAGCTATAGGGGGTCCTGAAGGAATTAAAGGTTAACCCTGTTTTAATAAAAATTTTAAGACATCTATATACCGGGGCCACTGCAAAGGTCCGTTACGGAACCAAGGGTGAGTGCACTGCCTCATTTAAAATAGAACAAGGCATACGGCAGGGCTGCGTGTTGGCACCACTCCTGTTCTCTCTATACACAAATGCCCTGGAACAGGAGTTGGTGACACATACTAGGGATCCGTCATATGTAAATTCCCGTACGATTGCATCACTCCTTTATGCTGACGATGCCGTCCTTATGGCCCAAACCCAAGTTGATTTACAGAGGGCCCTTTCTTTTTATTCTATCTTTATGGATAGGCTTGGCCTGAGATTGAATGCTAAGAAAAGTTTTGTGATGTCTTGTGGGTCAACAAAAAATAAGATAGGAAATTTCAGGTGGGGGGGAAGTAACATTGAAACCACGGATTCATTTAGCTATTTGGGCGTGCTTTTTGATAGGACAGGCTCCTGGGCTTTGGTGGTTAAAGCCAGATATTTACTATACTTCAAATCTATAGCTGCTCGTTTTAATTTTTCGAAAAAGTTGGGAAAATGAGCTGCAAAGGAAGTTGCAGAGGAAGCGATTCTGAAATGTGGCTGTTCGTGTGAGGCCAGAGACAAGTTTCTGAATATTGCATTTGATCGGTTATGCCAATATAGGGAATAAATGGATTTATAGCCGTATAGGGGCATAAGGTCACAGTATCGATCAGGGTCCTAGATTAGAACGCGACAAGGCCATTAGAAATTGTGCTAAGGATTTATTACTCAAAATACGTAAGCATAGCTATCTATGGGGCGGGAATATGGGGATTCCAAGATTGTACGCATATCCAGCGCGCGGAAAACACCTTTTTAAGGTCCCTTTTAAGCGTTTCCAACAGCACATCAGTTTTTAATTGCCATTCTGAGCTGGGAGTTGCACATATTACTGACCTGATCAGGGCCCAACCAGTTCTTTTATGGCACAGAATTTGGACTACAGAGAGCGCTGCACCTAACAGGGATATAATGAGGGACGCCATGAAATTAGATAATGCCCGCAAAATCCAATGGCTGAATTATATGGAGAGTTTTATGCCAGAACATTGGCCATCCTGAATTTTTTAACCTCCCCGATAGCCTGAATATGATTTAACGTAAAGAGTTTAAAGGGGTCATCATGACCCACCTAGAAGAGAATAGATTAGCACTTGCCACCACTCAACTCCTTTATTAAAGGCGCTCCACTGGCTCCCTGTCAGGGAACGATCCCTCTTTAAAACTGGCTGTATGGTTTTTCAGGCTCGTCAGGGTTCTGCTCCCGCCTTCATTACCTCCTTGATTAAGGAGTATGTCCCTGCTAGAGAGCTTCGCTCATCGTCCCATTCACTCCTGCAAATTCCACGCTACAAACGCAAAAAATGGGGAGGGGCCAATTTTTCAACTTTGGCTCCCACTTTTTGGAACTCCCTCCCTGACCACTTACGGTCTGCTAAATATTACTCCTCCTTCCGCAAAGATCTTAAAACTTTCTTGTTTCAACAGGCCTTCCCTTTGTAAACTATTATTAGCTCATTTCACAACACCAGTATCTACTGCTTCTCTCTGCAAAAGTTGTCTCCATAGCGCCAAGAAACCGCACGGTGAACGCAGCGCTTTATAAATATTTTAAATTCAAATTCAAATTCATGAATTAACCCACGGTGATTCACCACCAATTTATAATAGCCACGCGTAACATCCAACCATACCTGCAATACGTTACTAGCAGATATGATAGATTCCTCCTGACCAGATTTAGATTTGGGACTTTCCATCATTTAATTTCGTACCCAAATATCAATGACTGGTCAAGAGTAGTATCGCGATGCCCTTGTGACGGTGCATCAAAACAAAGTATGATACATGTGGTTTTATTTAGCAAGTTCTACTCCAATGAAAGGATAAGATGGCTTAAGCCGCTACTCAAACAGGGAGGTTGGAGGCAATGTCGTCCTGCTTTTACTTATTTGCAGATGTTGGATTGTTTTTATTCCATTGGTTCCATGGCGGGATTCTTAAAGAGTGTAATAAGGACTACAAAAGTTACCTATCAGTGAACCCCGGGAAGAGCCTATAAGAAATTCTTTAAAGGAAGCACTATTTGTCTATAATTACTTTTTATGAATTTGTCTGTCCAATTAACTAAATCGCTGTATATAGCCGTATTTTAATGTGATATCAATTGATGAATTCCTTTTCTTGCATGTATGCTTTTAGGATTTTATTACTTGAAATCGAATAAAGCTCGTTTTGATTTGATTTGCATCCAGTAAGGAAATTGGTCAAAAACATTGTGGGTTCTCTTGAATATGGGGACAATCATGGCCGCAGACCAAGAGGGTAACAACTCCTCCTGTTCAGCCGTGTTCAGGACATGCGTTGGTATAGGGGCCCAAATCTCTGTATTTACTTAGAACAGATCTAGCGGTATGCTGTCCAGGCCCAGGGCCTTGCTGCTGGACAGGGCAAGAATGCGTGTTACTTCATCTAGAGTGAATACCACTTGGTTCCCATCTGTAACAGGTGCAATAGTGGTTTTAACACCCCCACCAGCCCCCTGATTGTAAACACCCTCAAAATGATCCACCCACTGTTGCGCTGAGATGTGATGCCATAGGAGAGGACCAGAACCGTCAGCAAAACAAGGCCTATTACCACTCTCCAGAGAAAAGAGCTGTCCCCCATTTCACAAGCTTGACAGAGCTCCTCCCATGCTGATTCCTGAAGATTGTGTTTACACACCTTTTGAGCCTGCTTATAAGCCTGCCTACAGTTTTTAATCAGATGCCCATCCCTCAGTGGCTGCTTCAATGCCACCTTCTGGTGGTGCAGGTCTCTTGAGCAGTCCCTATTAAACCATTTAGGGTTTTGTGACACCAGGGTACTAGAGGCTGTGACAGTCAAAAGTTTGCAAACTCCCAGAGCTATGCCTTTCAAAGCTTCCAATACCCCCACACCTGCATTGCTATCCAGCAAAATATTGATTTCACGAAGTCAAGTTGCAAAGAGAGATCCTTGAAGGTGTTGAGTGTCCACCTGAGACCATTTCAACCTTCTTCCATGGTCAACATCAGATAGTCCCACATGAGTGTGGTTTTGGGCCCACGCCAATATCCAAGGTTAGGCATAATGGGTTGTGGTCATTAAAAGGACTAAAAATAATGTTAAAATGAGAGATGAGTTGGTATAATGGTGCTGAAACAAATATAAAATTGATAAGCAAACCACTGCCCTTCCCTTTATAAGATGGACAAATTACAGGGTTCAAAGAATTCATCAGTTTCTCCATACTGAAAACCAGATTGTGCGAATCTAGGAGCTCATTTAGCTCCCGGACCTTCCTGCGAGTAAACAACGTGTAGACCTTCCTTCAGCAAACAACTGCCATTAGGGGCACTGCCATCTACGGGAGGATTACATAAATGACCATTAAAATCACCAACAAGTATGATTTGGGCTTGGCTATCACCTATAGCTGAGATAGAACTCAGAACACGATCCACATCAGAAACCCCGAAGGGCTCTGAGCTCCCCCGCTTGCGATTATAAAAATGTATTAAAAACATTGGATAATTCCCAGGCATTAAGAGCCATACTCCCTGCGTTGTGCGAACATGCCAGTTGAGGTCCAAGATATAACCACTCAACTCAATTCTAACAAACATGATTGAGCTCCCCTTCGCCCTTCCTGCCGTTGAGGGTACAGCAGGTTCAAAATAGTTCATGTATCCCTCAAGGAAGAAGCTGTTATCAATTTCTCAAGTTTCTTGGAAGAAAATTATGGGGAAGGATTTAACCTATCACACCCACCTGGAATCACTAAACTTTGAGGAAAGACCCACAATATTCCAGGACAGCATTGTAAGGTTCTTTGGACACTGAGAGGGAACTACCGGGGAAACACTGTGGGTCCCACGAGACTGGGAAGAATCACATGGGTGCAGTCAATCACAGGACTCCAAACCACTCAAGGGGAGATATCTGTTGGTGATAGACACAAGAGGAGATGGCCTAAATGCAAGGTCGTCATTTGCTGGGCAGGACCCCCTGCCAGAATGAAGAAAGTCTAGTGGGTGAGCTAAGCTACCCGGTCTATACAAAAACCCAGAAGCAGGGGGACAATCCCTGGTGGGCCTGATGTCAATGGAGGGGCTGCAGCAAGTAGTTCACCAGCGAATGAGGGGTTACTAAAGTTGAACACCCCTCACTCTCCCGCCCAAATTTTCCTATCCTTACCTATCCAGCTTACACTGCATGCATGAAAATAGAATCTGCAAGGTCCCTCCTATGAGAGAGATGTGAGCTAAGCCAGTGTATCACCTTGTTCTTAAGTTTCTGATATGATTCCACAGTAGGGCTGGAGCAGGAGGGGACATTCCCCAAGACAATAACATAAGGAGTTGCTTCTGGGGGCAAGTTTAACACACCTCTTGGATTGGTAAGAGTCTCTGGGCGCCAACTCCCTCCTTTTTTCGGCCACAGGGCAGGGGGGAGCAACAGTACAACGAGTTACCCCCAAATGTCCTGGCTTTGGTACAACTTGGATGGAGCCTGCTCCACCAAGTTCAAGGGTTGACACGGAGTCCCTTCCAGAGCCGACATAATCAGTTGACCCCACAACTCTTCTGATGTGCCCTGCTCCTGACCTTCCCATGCACCCACCCTCCCCTTGGTCATCAGGGTAAATAATTCAGAGACTCTGTCTTCAATGTGGAAAATTCTCATCAGGATTGGGTCCCACTTATTCAACAATGTCTCGAGATTCCTAATACAAATATTCCTGAAGGAAGAGCCCTCCTCCTCTCCAGAAGAGTTCGAAGTAGGTCGGGCCACTGAATAAAGCTCTGCAGGGGGCTGGGCAGATGCACAAGTCTTCCGTTTCCTCTTCCACCTCAGGTTGATAACTGATGTGGTGGGAGTTATAAGAATGTCCATTCCAGGGGTGGCCCCCCAAGATCTTCCTCTCAGACCCCATTTGTCTCCTAACATGCGGGGGCCCTCCAAACTACTGCAAGCGGGTGACCCATGAGAAGAGAGGGCATTGGAAATGTCCCTGTCCAGCAAGAGCCTCCTTTCAACAAGTTCTATTTCTTTGGGTACAGCACCCACAGCCCGATAGAGAAAACCTTCTATGGTAGATACACAGGAGCAGCAGAGGGGGACAGAGTTTTAATGGAAGATCCTTTCTTTTTTCCCATAGTTGTAGGATCCTTAAGAACCATCTAACCCCTTAACAGGCTTAATACCAGCACAATATTACCAAGTAGGGGACACCAGTGAGAAGCCTAGAGAGGCAGTCAGACAAAACAATCACTGAATGGTAGATCTCAGAGAATAAATACCTTGACCATGTCCTTGTGGTGTATTACATCGGGCTGGTAGTCTCCAAGCTGCACAATGAAAACAAACCTAAGGGGGTGGCCCTGCCCTGCGTCTTCCTGCCTCTGACAGGAGCAGATGTGCCCGGTCTTGGCCCGGTCTTCGTCCAGGCACGCTCCAGTGTGCGACTCGCACATGTCCTGTGCTGCGGGAGCCCAGCAGGACTTAAGAAGGGTGCCTCCGGGCCTACACCCTGCTTTCCTTGCCAAATTGAGGCCGCCAAATATGATCTGCTCACTTATTTCACAACAAAAATGGAATGCTGTTTACGACCCCTGAAGTGACAACACCATGCACAGGTGGATAAGGCGGGAAGGCTTTTGGCGGTGCAGCTTAAACAGAGAGGCACGTTAAACCATCCCTGAGATATGAGAGTAAGGGAGAGGCTGGTAAACCATGCATTGAAGGTAGCGGATACTTTTACTCGCTTCCTCAGCTCCCACTACTGCTCTTAGGAATCAGTCAATTCATCCTGCGAGCAGGCCTCGTTCAATGCCTCCAGTTGCCTACTTTGTCAGAGGCCAGCAGGCTACTCCTGGACAGAGAGATCATGGAGGACGAGATTGCAGGTGCCATTGAAGATTTGTTCATTAACAAAGTACCAGGCAATGGCCGCTCCCCTGTCAGATTCGATTAAATTAATAAACCTCTAATAATACCCTACAACAAAGTTTTCAAGGATGTTGAGGAGTCTGGCTCCCTGGGCCCGGAATTTAACAAAGCTCTTATTAACCTCATACTATAAGCTGGATAAAGACCCAACCCAATGTACTAGCTACTGTCTGATTTCCCCAATCATGTTGGATCAGCGAAGCCAGATGCACTCAGAGACCAGCTATATGAAGAGCCTTTAAGGATTTTTGCTCACAAGTATATCGGCCACTGGCTCACCTATTGTTTGATTATATAGACATCACTCGATTAGAGCAACAGGACCTTTGAATAAAACAGATTTAAGGTTGTGCAGTAATCATTCCATCTGAGTTATATCAGCTTCTCATAACAAATTAAACCCTATTGCGACAACAGTGCAATTTACATTGAAGTCTTCTCGCTGGTCTTAGTTTTAGCATCAGAGGCATACCCTGACATCTTCAGGGCCATTTTTAGGTCGAAGCCTCGATTGCAGGGCATGGCCCTGCTGGAGGCAAAGACTTATTGTGAACAGGAGAATTTCAGTACTGCGTGAAACCACGCCCCCTTTTTCCATTGGCAGGCCTCTCGAAAAGGAGGCCTGCCATTGGAAAAAGCTCCTGTTTAGCAGATTTGTCTGCTCTGGATCCCACCTCTCGAGGACTCCATGACCTGCCTTACGGTAGCACGACAATATTTTCAGAAATATTGCCTTGGCAACCATGAGGCAGGGCAGGGAGTCCTGGAGGGGCGGGATTCAGTATATGTTTTCGCCCCGTTTTTTTTTTTTATTTGCGTTTTTGCCGTCATTACTGCCCGTTCCTCGGCGGTGGAGGAGGTAGGGGAGAGGCGGTGCTGGTTCTGTATTGTCCGTATGATTGTTGAGAAATTATAAATTAAGACTACACATGGTTAAAGCAGTGGATGGGTATATTATGAATTACTTTTTTGGCTTCCGTTACTATGCATGTTCCGTATTTTTGCCTTTTTTTTTTTTTTACATTTCAAGTTCTAGTGTTAATTCTAGAAGCCCCACTATGTAACTTCCGGTAGAAATAGAAGGCCCTCTGTCGTCAGTAGTGCGTGTCCTCTCCCTTCGGCCTGTTCCGGCCCTGTCCTTTCCAGTCCCTCTCCCGCACCTCTGCCCCCGTGCCCTCCTCGCCGGTCCTATCCCGGGCGGTGCCCTTCCCCTCTCTGCTCAGCATGTGCAGGCGGGGCTGGGGCTGGCTCCGGATGCTGACGCTGATGAAGGCCTGATCTGCTGACACCTGCATCCTCTTCCGCTGGGCTCGCGGGGGGAACCTTTTCCCTGCAAAGGTTGTGCGGCTCCTCCAGTGATTTTACACTCAGTTCTAAGCCGGGATGAAGCGCTTATTTATTTTATGAATTAATAGCGCAGGTCATTTTCACTTTGGCACCAGCGCTTATTTATTTTATTAATTAATAACGCGGGCCGCTTTCACACCAGCGGCCGCGCAGAACATTTCTGAGTGATTTTATTTTTGCCTTGTGTGAAAGCGCACCATATGAGCTTTGACTTTAATATTGTCTGTGCCCCTTTGTTTAGACGCGGCTCACTTTAACCTGCATACTGTGAGCATAGTCTGAAGAAAGGGGCACAGCCCACATTAAAGTGCTCTCGCATTCGCGAGAGTTTGAGTTATTGACATTAAAAATAACAATGCCTTTCATATATGTGTTGGGCTTAAAACACATAAATAAAAGGCATTGTCATTTACAATGCCAAACGCTAAAACGCTCACAAAAGCGAGACCGTTGCATTGAAAATGCTTGGTTTTTTTAGCAGCCAAAAATATCTGAACTATTTTACCGCAACACAATGATTTGAATTAAGAAATTAAGTAAATATGATAGCTGTGTGGCTTACCATCTTGAACCATGTGTATGCTGACTCCAGAGAGGGGCGTGCTCTGCATGTCACATTATAGAATACAGCCATTGAAGAGTCATGTGTTTGGCACTTCATTCTTACGTGGAGGGGAGCCTTCCAAAAAAAACAAGGGATTGGATGGAGATTGAACTTCAATTATTCCGTCACACAGGAGACCTCCAAGGAGAGGCCAATGATCGAATGGGTATTTCCATTTTACTCTTTGTCTTCTTTGATTGCCACTGCAGAGGGGACACAGCTTAGGCTTGCATCTCCCTGGTACTGGGTTTTTATCAAAGCCTCAGTCTGCCCAATTATTCATGTCTGCCCAATCGTACATATGTGTATGTGTGTGCCCTGTGTACATGGGTGGTTGGATGAATATTGATCTGTTTACAGAGATGTCTACTGATCTGTTTTCATTGCCGCTTGCATACATCCGTCTTTTGTCTTTTATCCTGCGTACATTCGTGCCTTTGTATGATGGGAGGTGTGCATGTATGTTGTGTGTCTGCACAGTACAGTAGCCAAACCTTTGACTTTGCCAGGGTTTCTTTATGGACTGGAGGCCAGATTGCTAATTCGGTCACCACTGCTAATGGGTGGAAGGTGCTCTGGGAGGGATGACAATCAGTAAATGGCCATGATGACCAGTGTGGATGGGGGTAAGGGTGCTCTACTGACAGCCAGTGTGATCTGTGTCCGGCAGAAGGGGAGATGATGGCACTCTGCAGTGACACGTGTTCATTCCGTCTGCACGAGCAGCCGCGCAGTAAGTTACTGTTCTTGTCTCATGTCTTACGGCTAGGTATCTTGACATCCCCCTCACCCTCTCCAGCCCAGTGTGACGTCATTTCAATCCGATTTCGTAACAGCTAGTCTGCTGCTTTTCTTTCTTCCATGCATGTCTTTTGTGGCCGTTGTACAGACTGACCTGTGACCTTTTTGCCTCCCTACAGCGGGTTGAGAGGAAGGGAGCTCCATTGTTGACGAATTCAAGTTTATGTAGTGCCTAGTGCCATCCTTGTGATGTGTCTAAGCTCCTACCGTATTATTAAATAATGGGAACAGGTTGCAAACATCTTTTATAGGGAGTGAGGCTGATTGAGTCGACAGGATGCTGTTTTATGACTGAAAGTTCTGGAAAGGGTTTTAGCAGCCATAGACCACATCAATCCTTTAGCAAGCATTTGCAATGCAATAGGTCTCGCATTTACACGAGTTTAAGCTATTGGGATTGTTAATGACAATCCCTTTAATTTATGTTTTGGTTTTAAAACATAAATAAAAGGCATTGTCATTTACAATGCCAATACCTTAAACTCGCGTAAATGCGAG
The DNA here is from genome assembly GCF_964263255.1 of Lissotriton vulgaris. Lineage (NCBI taxonomy): Eukaryota > Metazoa > Chordata > Amphibia > Caudata > Salamandridae > Lissotriton > Lissotriton vulgaris. The sequence continues at coordinate 974,474,301 of NC_141696.1, read as the reverse complement.
ACCTATTGCATTGCAAATGCTTGTTTAAAAATTGACAGCCTGAAATACTTTGTGACATTGCAGAATTTGCATATCCGGACTTGGTCGCTATCATAGACCAAAGTTCTATGGTATAGACGGTCTCCTGATGAAGGCAGTAGTGCCGAAATGCGCGTAGTGGTGTCATCTATCGCTTACCTCCGTCAAAATTGCCAAGTTTTTGAAGATCAAGTAATAACTGTTGGTACAATCTTGATGACCATGCTGTTTCTTGTAAATGTATATAGGACATGTATTTAATTATTTATTTTCATGTATGTGTATGTGTGACGGGGAGGAATCGGGTCCGCCAGGCTTACCTGTCTCACCTCTCTTCGACCAGCATACAGGGGCCTGGAGAAATACGGAAGAACCGGACGACACGGATCCAGAGGGCGCTGGAGAGTCCTGCTACTTTAATTGGGCGGAGTTGGACAGAGACAACGTCACAGGTCACGCCCCCTCGGCTCAGGTAAAGGCCGCCCAGGAACCCTCACAGGTGTGTTATACACTCGGAGGTGACGGAGGAGAGAGTGACGGTTGGCGAGGAGAGGACGAGTACGAGTGGAGTTCGAGAGCGGAGGAGGAGAGCCGGGAGCCGAGGAGAGAAGGAGAAGGAGGAGCGGAGCAGAGTCGGGAGACAGAGGAACATCGGAGGCAGGAGGCAGAGACGAGAGCGGGAGGACGGCGTGGAACCGAACGGATGGTCAAAGACCAGAAGAGAGAAAGGAGCACGGAGAGCGGAAAGCTGAAGGGAGAAACCGACAAGCCAGGAGGCCAAAAGGAAGGCGCTTCGCCCAGCCACACTTCATCGAGGGAAGTGTGGCTACCAGAGGTACGATCACGGCTTTCAGGCTGGGCGGGCTTTAAGTGGGTTAAACCACCAAAGTAATTCGTCACTCACACCCTATGTACTACCCCTCCCTCACTATCCAGCACCGTAGCTCATAGATGGAGAGTTGTGCACGTGTGATCCCTCGCTCCCTTCCCCGTGCTGTAGGTCCAAACCAGTAAACTAAAACGCTGTTCTCTTTCCTCCCTGCACGGCGGAGACGTCACGACACCGTGGAGGAGAACGCCAGGACCACCAGTCCCAGAATCCACCGGGACGCGCGAAGAACAGCAGCGGAGAAACGCCATCAAAGACTCTCTGACAAGGCTGAGACAACACTGCCTTACTATAGGAAAACCGTACACCGAAAACGAACCTTTAAGTTAATAAAACCTGCGTTACCCAGATTACCGGTGCCTGTCAGTCTATTTGAAGGGACTGTAGCCCCAACTACACCCACGCCCAACGTACAGGGCAGCCCGAGGCGCCACAGTATGTAATATTGAAAATTTCAAAAAGAACTAAAATACCAAATAATATATATTATAATTAAATAAATAATGTCATCTATCTGTGTTTTTCGTGTATATTGGCAAACAGCATGGGTACCCTTGGTCTATAATAATCCTAGAATATTTAACCTTGACGATTAGAAAGCTTGCTACAGTTTTCCTTACCTACATGATTTTCCCAATCAACACAGAAATGAAGGTTCTTGCAAAGGTTCTCTCAATCTGCCTGAAAAATGTCATTCCACACCTTATCCATGTGTTGCAGGTAGGATTCATGCAGGATTAATTGTCTCAAAGCCAGATGCGTCTCCTCTCAAACATCCTTTGGCAAGTGCGTAATGACCCTGATAAAAAACTCTTGCTGTCACTGAACGCAGAAAATGTTTTTTTACCAGGTCAAGTGGGGATACCTGTTCCACATGATGGGCAGAGTAGGGGTAGGTCCCAATTTTTGGCAAAAGCCCATTGGCTTTATACTACCCCTATATAGAGGCCACTTGTTATGTTATGTTATGTTACTGGGTGTTTTGTAGAGCGCTCAGCTGCTCAAAGAGCGTCCCGGCGCTATAGATCCTCTTCACAAACTACCAACAAGACAGCCAAACGGTACTAGAAATCCAAGGAACAACTTACAGAACAAAGAGATACGTTTTAAGTCCTTTTCTAAAGGCGGACAAATTAGGGCACGTTCGCAGCATCAGGGGCAGAGTGTTCCAAAGATGGGGGGCAAGGTAGCTAAAAGAGCGACCTCCACAGCGAACACGTCTCACTACCGGTACCATGGCATAGGCCTGGGCAGCAGACCTCAAGGGTCTAGATGGAAGATAGAAATTGACCCTTCTCTGCAAATAGCCAGCGCCGAGATTGTGAAGCGCCTTAAAAGCTGTAGTTAAGGTCTTAAATGAGATGCGCTTGCGAATCGGCAGCCAGTGCAGAGTGGCAAGGAGATTGCTCGGCCTGGCTCTTCTGGTAAGGCCAAAGATTGCCCTGGCTGCTGAATTTTGGACTATCTGCAGACGGGTCAGCAGATATTCAGGACGACCCAGGTAAAGGATGTTGGCATAGTCTAGGCGAGAGCCTATCAGGGCCTGCACCGTTATCTTCTTGTGTTCCAAAGATAGGTACGGCAGAAACTTTCTCAACATCCTTAAGATGGCGAAGCACTTCCATGGAAAAAGACCTTGTCACAGACCTTCCTTATTTACAGGGGGACGAGGCAAGGTTGCCCACTGTCTCCCTTGCTGTTATTGGCGTTGGAGCCACTGAAGGTGGCTCTATTTGCCAATCTGGTCAGAGTCAGACCATTTCTACAACACCCGGCTGCAAGAAAATAATGACCCTGAGACATCAATCCCACACCTAATCAATGCATTCTGCATTTTTTCCTGTTATTAAATCAGCCGGTCTAAAAGTGAGGCACTAAGATGAAGGCATATGGTTGCAAACCCTTGTATAATAGATTTGGCTTCATGTGGAAAACCGCCAAGCTAAAATATTTAGGTGTTCTGAATAACAATTGCCTCGAAAATTTGGTGACTGATAACGTACAGCCCCATGTGGTGAAAATGGAACATGACTTTTCACGCTGGTATGCTTTACTGATCTCTTTCTGGGGTAGAATACAGATGATAAAAATTGTGACATTAGCTGAATTATGTTTTCAGTATGCTACCACTTTGGGCCCCCAAAGTACTGCTGTGCACTTTGAACGAACATATCAAGCCATTTGTCTGGGCATGGAGGAAGCCCTATCTTAAAACAGCGTGCCTACATGCAGACACCCGTGCCAGGAAAGGATGTGATTTTCCAACATGCACTTATACTATCTTGCGCACCACCTGTAACAATTGGTTTATCTCTCAATACCCATGGATGATTAACCAATGTGGGTGACCCTGGAAAGCAATATAATTCAGTCCCCGACATGAATGAGCATATTATTTGACACAAGCGTGTCTAAGCCAGATCTCTTTCCCTTGGCGCTCAAGATGATTTGGTCAACATGAAGAGATTCCCATAGACTCTTGGTATAAACCGCTGGCCACTGTAGGAGAAGGGGAAGATCGCGTCGATTGACAACCTTCTTACCTGGACACTTTTATGGCCTTTAAGATGCTGAGAATGCATTTTGAGTTGTCTCAATAGCAATTATGGAGGCACTAACAATGCGGGACTGCCTGTGAGGTGCACTAGGAGGAGACCTTATCTCCCTCTCTGATTCCAACCTTCTTGGTTATATCAGGTAGTGGGGACTCTCTAGGGGTACTGTGTCCAACCTATGCCAGATTCTCACTGATATCCGCTATTCCCATGGTACATGGTTAGCGCTTAAGAATTACTGGCAGGACCAGCTTCAGGCTGGATATTCTGATGAGAGGTGGACCGAGCTTATGGCCTACTAAGACCACTTTGTTAACGTAGTAGGCTCAGATACACGTACCTTAAGGTCCTGAATAATTACAGGTACCTTACAAGTTGCACAAGACTAAGTTAATACCCTATGGTAACCTGTTGGAGATGAGCAGAGGAGGGCGCCGACCTTTACCATATCATGTGGTCCTGCCCATGCCTGACTTTGTGCTAGAAAGATATGTGGCAGACACTTCATGCCACTAGCTACTAAACCTTTCACTGACTCCACCAAACATGCTCTGCTACATGACTTCCTAGACATCGACGATGCGACTTCACATTAGTGCAGGTGGATGGCAACAGCCCTTATGGTTGCAAAGATTTGCATACTGACACAATAGCGCTCTCCACAGGTGCCTTCATGCCGGGAGCCAGTTACTGAACTCTATCACAGGATCAAATGTACTTGATTGACAATGTCTGGGGCCCCTTTATAAGTCTTTAGGATTAGAATGTTGGAATTGTGAAGGTGTCTGTCCTCCGTGCCTCCGTTGTGCTGAGGGAGGGAGTGGGCTTCCCTATGTTGTCTATACCTACATGCATATGTACGTATGACAATTGGGGATTGGGAGCTGGGATGATGGATAAGAAAACATTTGTTTGACACATTGGTCATGTATGGCCAGGGTAACATTACCCACTTATTTTTACTAGAAATATATGTGATCTGGACTGTGAGCAAAGATCTGTCAAGACGTGCATGGGTTATCTACGGGGTCTGCTGACTTCTGGTGCAGATATCGATTTCAAAACCTACAAAGCTCTTTTTTATACATGTAGAATACATGTTTTGTTTTGAAAACAATACTTACTCATCCTTGCAGTTGGATCTTACTGTTTCTATGAATATGTCTAAGTGTCTGTGGACTTTATGCAGTACTTGTTTTTGGCATCTTGCCATAACCAATAAAGAAATGTATCACAAAGTCAACAGCAGTTGTCAAAAACCAAGGAGCCCTCAACATTTCTAAAAACAGAGAAACACGAGGGCAGATGGAGTCTACATATGGGCGTTTTAGTGTTTCCTTTTGCTCTTTCAATAGAGAACAATATTCTGTTGGATAGAGGCTCTGTAATAGGCCAGACTAGTCATTAACCCTTTGAATAAGACCCTTACCGAAGATGAAGACGAGGTACTACACAAAGGTCTGGGATTTTTATAGACTGCACAAGAAGTCTCATTATGGTTGACAAGTGAACTTCAATACTTCTTTTGTAAAACCCCCCTTCAGGCACTCTTCCAAAGACAGGACCATTCCTGATCGTGAGGACTCCGAATTACATAATCCATCCAAGTTCACACCAACCACGGCAATGACTCCAAGTGAAGTTCTCACTTTCGAGAAAGCCATGGTAAAAGAAGTGCCACAGATGAGGCCCTCCCCAACATTTTGACAACAAGTCATAAAAAGAACGAACAGCAGGTAGGACTCTCACAGAAGACCCTACGACTACCATAAAGCCAGCCAATAAAGGCGGAGCTATAGTCATCATGAATACATAACATAAGTATTTGTAAAGTGCTGTTCATCCAGAAGGGTATCTTGCACTGAATAAAATATGTTTATTGTTACCCAACTCAATGGTACTCATTTTATTGACCTGAGAAGGATGAAAGGCTGAGTGGACCCAACGGGATTGGAACCTGTGACCATGAGGTCGACCACAGGACCCTACAGTGGATGCATTTGTCTACTGAGCCAACAGACCCAGCAACAGACTATAACCAAGAATGCCATGGATGGATGGGAGATACTGCCTCCCTAAGGAATCTGACCCTTCTAAGACACTCACAACAAGGATCTAATCATTGGTGACAGCTGCAGAATCTCAGGACCGGATTACCAGGTATGAAGCAGACTTCTTGTTTAACCTGTTGCCACAAATTCCTTGCTTTTTCGTTTTACTTAAAATAAACACGGGCTCCCCCTCCCGGAAGACCCATCGTCTCATGAATAGGGTCCTTATTGGAGCTGTTAAGTAAGTTCTGTGACCACTTCCTACAGGCATTGGTCACAAAGTCCCCTTCCTTCTTGAAAGACACCAGGGATGTGTTGAACCTGATTGTAGAAACTAACCACTGACAGGATATTTACCTTCAGGTCACATTTCATGTGTAGGCCGTGTACACCAACATTCCTCAAGATGCCACCATCGAGGTCATCGAGGCAAGCGTCCAAGCTCAAACCTGAATGACAACCACTCCCATTGATTTCATTATCGAATGTGCCACCATTGCACTGAAAAAACAACATTTTCAAGTTTAATAACTAAATCTACCACCAGATACAAAGGACGTCTATGGGAAGCACCTTTGCCCCCTGCCTGGCCTGTTTGTATATGGCCAGCTTTGAAGGGGGGCACATCTTCACAGACGGCAATCCCTTTAAATCGAACATCCTGTCATGGTGATGTTATATAATGATATGCTCATCTTCTGGAAAGGCAACATTACTGAATGTCCAGAAATTTACCTCTGGATCAATTCTCTGAATCAATTTCTGAGGTTTACTCAATCTGTCTCAGATAGAGAACTACCTTTCTTGGATCTACTGATTTCCATCAATGGAGTTGACTCACTCGGGAGAGGAGTTGGCCTAACGGCTAGGGCTGTTGCCCTCGGATCTGGGGAACTGGGTTCCAATCTTGGCAATGACAGCTGAACATCCTGTGATTATGGGCAAATAACTTAGGGCCATATGTATGAAACTTTTGTTTGGCGATCCTAAAATAGCGATTTTTTGAGAATCGCTATTTGAGAATCGCGAAACACTATGGATGAAGGATTTGCAAATAATTTTGTGAATCCTACATATTCCTTAATTGCGAATTGCAAATTGCGATTCGCAATTAAGGAATACCTCACCATTCATTCCTTTGGGCCTAGAGCCCCATAGGAATGAATGGGAAGACATTCTCAATTTGCAATTCTCAAATAGAGAATCGCAAATTGAGCATGCAATTGGTTGCCAGGGTGTCAAAAGGACACCCTGTTGCATCCTCGAAATGTGCATGTGTGCACATGTGGCACACATATATGCCCTAGGGCATGCCTGTACGCCACATGGCACTTTGAATAATGTGTATTTTTCAAAGAAATCGCAAATTACCACCAACTTGAAGTTGGTGGTAATTTGTGATTCCTTATGGCCAAATTGCACTTTTTCTGGGCCTCTTACATTGCATTTAAAGAATAGCAATTTGCAATTCCTTAAATACAATCGCAAAATAGGGAATCACAAATTTGCGATTCCTTATTTTGCTAAACTTTTTTTTCCATTCATACATCCCACTTAGCTAATTGCGATCGCAAATGCCAAAATTCTGCAAAGTTTGGCATTGGCGATCGTAATTTTGAATGATACACATGGCCCTTAATCTCCCTGTGCCTAACAAAAAGGAATGTGTCCTCATATAATGCAACTGATACCCTCATATAATGCGCTCTGATACCCGATTTGGGTCAAGTTTTTCGCTATATAAAACTCTGTAAAAAAAAAAAAAAAAAAGACACTGACTTCAACAGTCTACTTTTGTTCGATAGCCACCATTCCACAACCCTGTGGGAAAATCTACGTTATGAAAAGTTACGCCATCTTCGGAGGAATTAGAGCACCTTAAAGGACTATGACATCCAGGCCAAATCTTTGAGTGGTAATCTTGCATCCTGCAAATATCCCTCCAAGACTATTAATAAGACCCAAACAAGAGCATGGAATAATCACCAGGATGCCTTACTCGAGACCAACACCAGTCCTACGGAGGATGTTCTAATCTGTGTAACCACTTTTACCCCTAATTCCAGCTGCACCCAACGCATCATCATGAAGCTCTGGGCCATTCTGAGTTGGAAATCCCATGACAGTGCTTCGCTTTTAAGCACACCCATAAATTGAAAGTCCTTCTGGTACACACCAGACCCAGACCCAGAACCAAGCCAATACCAAAATGGAATTACCTTTGGACTCTTCTACCTGTCACACATAGTTACCCGTGTGGTTCTTGTGGGGCTTGCCACTTGACCAAATGCACCAAAGAGATCCAACTGGGCCAGGGGCAGATCTGGACATAAAGAAATCACACAGATTGCAACAACAAAAATTGTGTCCATCTTATAAACTGCCCCTGTGACTTTCAATATGTGGGAATGATCACGAGACTAGTAAAAACTAGGATGATGAAACACAGCAGCAATATCTGCTGCTGATGCAGCACAACTAAAATGAACACACATTTCTGCAATTCCAGTCAGACACCTGATGATCTGAGGTGGAAAATCTTGGAGGCCAACCACCTATTGAGTAGCACAACATTCTTTAGGAGAGAGCTACAATAGATGTTTCGCCTTTCCACTGATACTAAGGGTCTGAATGATCATATACTGTGGTGCGAGGTGTGAACAGTTTACCATTGAAACTCCCTGCAATGTATGTCACACCTTTCATAGAGGAGATATGGACTATTAGGCTACTGACTCATCTTCGAGATCTCATGCTGGCTAAATACTACCATATCTTCCTCATACCTTTCTCAGATATGGTACACATAACCTCTTTTTTATATATGCAGTGGCTACTAAGCACACTACACATTCCCTCATAAGCAAATATGGTATGTGGTATGGAATGTATGATGATACAATGCATGCTTTTACAACGCATGCCTTTACAGCGCATTTTTTACAGCGCAAAATCAATTACAATGAATGTTTTAACAACGCATACCATTACAAAGCAATATATATAGAATGCATTAAAAGGGCCATTACAACGCAAGACAATACTCCACATAGCATTACAACGCAAAAAAAAATATTTTTAAATACATTTCTAAAATAACTTCTGGCACGGGATGCAAGGAAATAGGGGTTTTGGGTGGGTTAGTGTATTAAAATTTGGTAAGGAACTAAGCACACAATTTTTAAAAACGGACTAATTTTGAAAAATTAATACTCGGGTATTATTTTTAATACTCACATATTAATCGAGTAACATAAAATACGATGAAAAAACAAGATTTGTAAATCATAGAACAGAAACTAATTTATAAATATAATAAATACATTTTCAAATCGTTCAAAAAAAACAACTAAAAAAAGTAACGAAATAGCTAAAAGCGGTCCACCATTTAATGAGCTTTGTTCAAACACAAGTCCTACAACAGTTTCCATGAAAAGAAATAGACCCTCCAGCAAACAAAATGGAGGAGAAAACACTGACAAACCCAATAAACCAGCACTTAAAAAAAAATATATATATATAAGTTCTCACATAAAATGAACCCAAAAAAAAGGAGAATCAAAAAGAATATTTTTACGTAAATAAAGGTGAGACACAAAAAAGGTATAAATAAAGGTTGTCCTCCATTTTGAAATCAGTCGTCATCTGACTACCAGCGAGAGCACACGCTTTTAACGCTGCCTCTCACTCTCCCACAGAAACTAACACAGTGGCATAGCATATCAACCCTTCACAACAAACAAGTAAGTACAATACATTGCTACTTAAATAATAACTTTAATTATTAAACTATAAAAATGTAATTTAATGAATATATATTTTTTTTCAGTTTTTTGAAAACTTGTAAGACTTTAATCAAAGGAGCAGAATATTTGAAAACGATTATTAAACTTGAAAGTAAGTGAAAAGATTAATTACAATTTTTTTATGGTTTTACAAATAAAGTTACCTTTCGTTCTCATCATGAAAATAAGATACATTTTTAACTGTTGAAATGAAGCAGAGTCATATGATAAAAAAAATGGTGTTTGGTATTCATTTTTCAATAAAAGAATAATCAAAATGCAGACAATGCTTTAACTGCGCTGTAGCGATTTTTTATGAAAAGTGGTCTACCAAAGTGTGAATAAAATGCAAAAAAATGCTGCAAAAATAAATACTGACTCCAAAAAACTATAAATGTTTTTCTGAGAGTCATAATAAAAAGATAATATGAGTTTTAATTACGCATCCTGTAAAATTACAAAAAGGTATATGTTACAAAAAATGCTTAGACTGTTGAATAATGCTGTTCTAATATTTCCTAAGCAAAATGCAAAGTGTTGTGTACAAAGAAATTAAATATGTGAAAACAATTAATTAATTTCTTTTGTACACCTCATAACTTGTTTTTAAAAATGCTAATTCCTATCATTTTTACAAAATTCCAGCATACAGAAAATATTTCTGACCAAATCAATTTTAAATTGAAAGAACAAAGTAAACCAATATCAAAGAACGACATCTCTGTAAAACGTAAATACATTTTTTTAAAAACTCAATAAACATGTGCAATAATGAAGCAATATAAAAAATGTGATAAGTAAAATTGTGTACATTTCTGCAACTGTTTCTTAACTAATATCTCTATGTTGTTTTCCCCAAAAACCTTTCACATATTTGCTGTATAAAATGCATTTTTATATGATGAAATGCCTTATTTCCTTGAATTCATGCGATTTCTTTTAATCCTATAGAGATTTAAAAAAGCAAAATTAATTTTCAATATATATTATATCCTACAACATAACATTTACAACTGAGCTCTATCAACGAAGAAAAAAACACCAGCTTTGGAACACCTTAAAAAGAAATTCACCAGCATCTTCACTACATCCTATAAAAATACGAAAGGTAATTATTTTTCCGAAATAAAAAAAAAATTTAATTAACCCCTTTTTCTCCATATAGACCAACATAGCAGAACGACAATATAAATGTAACTAAACAATATCCTATTATCCTACAGCACAACATTTTGAAAATTCAACGAACCAACAAGCAGACCAACAGAAACCATCTTAAAGCAGAATCAACCTACCCAAAAGGTGAAAAAAACTAAAATAAATTTTGAAATGTATAATTCTATCAACAGGAAGAATTAAACATATCGGAACAAAAAGAAAGCAAGCAGATAATGTTTCATATATGTGTTTTCAAACAACTGTTCCAAAAGAAGCAGAACCCAAAATTCTGTAAAAACATACAAAATAATAATTCTGACAAACTTTTCTTGTGTTTCTTATCATTACAGATAATGACAACCAATAAGACAGCCTATGATATTACATTGAGCAAAGGAAAACAACTTCTGAAGCATGCAGGGTACATTTATTGCAAGGAGAGAATGACAGAACCAAGGAGACATTGGAGGTGTGTGCAATACTACTCACCCCATTGCATAGGCAGAGTGGTTACTCTGGGTGACACAGTTGTAAAAGCAACAGAGCATAACCACTCTGCCCCTGCAATGGAGAGTGAGGTAAAAGAAACAATACATGAAACGAAATATAGTGCAAGCACCTCCAATGACTCCTCTGGTTCCATTTTGAGGGAGGTTGCCCAGCATGTCCCTAGTCATGTTGCTAGCAGTATGCCCATCATACCCAATCTGAGACGAATTATACAACGCAAAAAACAGGCAAGTAACCCTCGAGAGTGACACCTCAAACATGCTCTGATATTCTTATTCCTCCTGAACTCTCTGTTTCTTTATCTAACGAACCTTTCGTACTGCATGACAACAAAAAACCTCAAAAACGAATAATTATCTTTAGCACACCCCGTAATCTAGCAAAGTTAGAGAATAATAATGTTTGGATGATGGCTGGGACGTTTAAAAGCACACCCCATCCATTCACCCAAATATACACTATTCATGCTAAAATTAACAATACAGTAGCCCCCTTAGTATATAGTCTGCTACCTGATAAACAATCCACAACGTACACTGAACTTTTAACAGTGTTAAAATCAAAAACATCAAACAAAAGTCCTAGGAAAATTATTATTGATTTTGAATTCGCAATGGTAAATGTTATTTCTAAAACGTACACGGATACCCAAATTCAAGGATGTTTTTTCCACTTTTCCATGGCATTTTGGTGTAAGATACAAAAAACATCCTTAGTTGTGGATTACGTATCGGATAGCAAACTGCAATTCGAATTAAAAAAACTAACTGCACTTTGCTTTGTTCCTCCTGATAGTGTAGATGAGTACTACACTGCAATTACAGAATCAGACTTTTACACATCAAACGAAGAAAAATTGGCACCCTTATTAAATTATTTTGAAAACACATAGATTGGGCATCTATGCAGGTCGGGTCGCAGGAGGAAGCCACGTTTCCATGTGGAGTGGTGGAACTGCTACTCGAGCTACTTAGAAGGAGGAGCAAAGACAAACAATGCCATAGAGGGATGGCACAAATCCTTCAACCACACAATTGGCAAACCTCACCCCAACTTTTATAATTTTTTGGAAACTTTGAGGAAGGAGCAAAGTTTCCAAGAAATGAGACTCTCACAAGCATTAACAGGTAGTCTAAACCCACGGATTTCTGAAAGATCAAAAAGAAATGTCTGATAGACTATTGGGAAAGGGGGTGGTGATGAACAGAGTGTCTGAGTTAAACAGACCACTCTTACCCAGTCCAAAGATCAGGGCTTGATCCATCACCGTTATTTATCTCACTGCCCCATCCCAGCTCAGAACCTGGCTATATGCAAATCAGTCTGTCCCTGGCCCAGTGCATCATGGGAACAGGGCAGACTGAACTACCAAGCCAATTCTTCACCAGAAAGGAGACAAGCTACCGGGGACCGGTTTCTGGCATTTCAGCCTTCTTCGGCCCGGCTTGCTTGAATCCTGATGGAGCAGTGAGAAAGGGACTCATGTCTGAGTATACCCTGCCACACCTATAGTGGCCAAAACGATTTAGAAAGGGGGTGGTGATGAACAGAGTGTCTGAGTTAAACAGACCACTCTTACCCAGTCCAAAGATCAGGGCTTGATCCATCACCGTTATTTATCTCACTGCCCCATCCCAGCTCAGAACCTGGCTATATGCAAATCAGTCTGTCCATGGCCCAGTGCATCATGGGAACAGGGCAGACTGAACTACCAAGCCAATTCTTCACCAGAAAGGAGACAAGCTACCGGGGACCGGTTTCTGGCATTTCAGCCTTCTTCGGCCCGGCTTGCTTGAATCCTGATGGAGCAGTGAGAAAGGGACTCATGTCTGAGTATACCCTGCCACACCTATAGTGGCCAAAACGATTTAGAAAGGGGGTGGTGATGAACAGAGTGTCTGAGTTAAACAGACCACTCTTACCCAGTCCAAAGATCAGGGCTTGATCCATCACCGTTATTTATCTCACTGCCCCATCCCAGCTCAGAACCTGGCTATATGCAAATCAGTCTGTCCCTGGCCCAGTGCATCATGGGAACAGGGCAGACTGAACTACCAAGCCAATTCTTCACCAGAAAGGAGACAAGCTACCGGGGACCGGTTTCTGGCATTTCAGCCTTCTTCGGCCCGGCTTGCTTGAATCCTGATGGAGCAGTGAGAAAGGGACTCATGTCTGAGTATACCCTGCCACACCTATAGTGGCCAAAACGATTTAGAAAGGGGGTGGTGATGAACAGAGTGTCTGAGTTAAACAGACCACTCTTACCCAGTCCAAAGATCAGGGCTTGATCCATCACCGTTATTTATCTCACTGCCCCATCCCAGCTCAGGCATGCCCTGTTCCCATCATGCACTGGGACAGGAACAGACTAATTTGCATACAGCCAGGTTCTGAAACTGGGATGGTGCAGTGAGCTAAAAAACGGTGTTGGATCTAGCCCTGATCTCTTGACTGGGTGAGAGCTTTCTGCTTAATTCAGAGACTCTGTCCCTCACCACCCCTTGTTGTAAATATTTTTGTCCACCCTAAGCGTGGAAGGGTATTCTCAGATGTGAGACCCTTGCTCATTGCACCATCAGGATTCAAGCAAACCGGGCCGAAGACGGCTGTAATGCCAGAAACCGGTCCCCGGGAGCTTGTTTCCTTCCCAGTGTAAGAATTGGCTTTTGTAGTTTGGTTTGCCCTGTTCCCATCATGCACTGGGACAGGAACAGACTAATTTGCATACAGCCAGGTTCTGAAACTGGGATGGTGCAGTGAGCTAAAAAACGGTGTTGGATCTAGCCCTGATCTCTTGACTGGCTGAGAGCGATCTTGTTTAATTCAGAGACTCTGTCCCTCACCACCCCTTGTTGTAAATATTTTTGTCCACCCTAAGCGTGGAAGGGTATTCTCAGATGTGAGACCCTTGCTCATTGCACCATCAGGATTCAAGCAAACCGGGCCGAAGACGGCTGTAATGCCAGAAACCGGTCCCCGGGAGCTTGTTTCCTTCCCAGTGTAAGAATTGGCTTTTGTAGTTTGGTTTGCCCTGTTCCCATCATGCACTGGGACAGGAACAGACTAATTTGCATACAGCCAGGTTCTGAAACTGGGATGGTGCAGTGAGCTAAAAAACGGTGTTGGATCTAGCCCTGATCTCTTGACTGGGTGAGAGCTTTCTGCTTAATTCAGAGACTCTGTCCCTCACCACCCCTTGTTGTAAATATTTTTGTCCACCCTAAGCGTGGAAGGGTATTCTCAGATGTGAGACCCTTGCTCATTGCACCATCAGGATTCAAGCAAACCGGGCCGAAGACGGCTGTAATGCCAGAAACCGGTCCCCGGGAGCTTGTTTCCTTCCCAGTGTAAGAATTGGCTTTTGTAGTTTGGTTTGCCCTGTTCCCATCATGCACTGGGACAGGAACAGACTAATTTGCAAAAAGCCAGGTTCTGAAACTGGGATGGTGCAGTGAGCTAAAAAACTGTGTTGGATCTAGCCCTGATCTCTTGACTGGGTGAGAGCTTTCTGCTTAATTCAGAGACTCTGTCCCTCACCACCCCTTGTTGTAAATATGATAGACTATTGGGTGCATTACAAACATTTTCATTGTGTGTGGCTTCAGACTACCTGGATAATGTTGCACACATTCTACATTACTAACTCTACCTACTCTATTACTTTCCTGTTTTGCCCTAAATTATATAAATACACTTTTAAATTGGCATTTTACAAAACTTTTTTTTTTAAATTAAAGTCGGGTCACCTTACCTTAGATGTCTTCTTTTTTCTTTAGTCTTCACTAATAATCCAATCCATAACAATCTTTTCCAAGCTTGTTTTTTTTCTAAATTAAAATCCACATAACGAAAACCCATTCGAAAAATCTTCTATTTCAAACTCATATTCCAAAAATAACCATTCCAAATAGGTGGAACTCCATTCCAAAAATGAATCCTTTCGAAAAAGATTGATTTTCCAAAGAACATTCTCAAAAATATTTCTTCTCCAAATAGAAATTTTCTCGAATCCCAAAAAACGATATAACGATCCTTCTTCTTTGTTCGTAAAGAAATCCAAACCTTAGAAATCCTCATTTGTTTAAAAATGTTCCTTGGCAAGAAAAACCAAATAACTTTGATGTCATCCTTTAATCTAAAATTACAAAAAAGAAATCTGGTTTCCCAAAAATAAATCCATTCTTCTGAAATCGATCTTCTTCTTTCTCCGGTCTTTCAAAAACAAAATCTTTTTGCTTTTTTTCATTCAAAACTCATTATTTACAGTTAAATAAACTTGCTAAATACTATTTTCAAGCACTTTTTAAAAACATCAGTTAACATGTGACCCGACGTGGGCATACACTAACAGCAAGTTCGGGGACATGCTAAAAATATACCAACTATACATATAATAAACTTATCTAAACCTCCCTCTTCTCGCCTTGCAATAAATGTCACTCACACCATCATTCACAATTGTATATAAGTTTGCAAAGTTTCTTACCTGAGAGCAGGTCTCCTTGCTTCTGCTCCGTCCGGCGACGCTCCTCAAAACGTCTGCCTTCGTGATTCACGTATACGCGTATACGTCATCTGGAGCTAAAAAAAAAAAGAAATCAGACAATTTCTGTACTATTTGTTTTTAAGATTAATTTATTTTCTAAATCAAATGTTATTTATAAATAAAGTTTACCAATATGTTATTATAATTTTTTAAAATTTAATAACAATGTCTAAATTGAAAATAAAGTATTTTAATAAATAAACTAAATAATACGTTCACGCATTGAAAGTATTCTTTTTTTAATTAAATTGAAAATGTACTATTAATTTTTAATAAATGTATAATAGTTTTAAATAATCTTTTTTCATTTAGGATGCTCCACTAGGCTTCTTTTCCCTCCCGCGTTACTCTTAAAATGACTTCAAATAAGATAAATGCGACAATCACCTAGACATCTATGGAAATAAACGAAGTACATTTCTTTACATTAAAATCAATGTAAAAGCGTGGGAATTTTTTTTAAATATTGTTTTTAAGTAGTTAATTATTATCTATTATTGTTTTTTAAACATATATTAAAAGATATCTTTTTTAAAACATTTTTTCAATAGATTATACATTTTTAAAGAATAATATTATTTTAAAATAAATACTAGTAATTTATTAATTTACTGTTAGGAGTGTTAATTACTATTCTTACTCCATGGGGGTATAATAGTAGGCTAAGTGTTGGATAGTGTAGGGGTTAAAATTACTATTCTTACTCCAGGGGGGTTTAAAAGTAGGATAACTGTTGGATAGTGTAGGGGTTAAAATTACTATTCTAACTCCAGGGGGGTGTAAAAGAAGGGTAAGTGTTGGATAGTGTAGGGCTTACAATTACTATTCTTACTCCAGGGGGGTTTAACCACTTGGACGCTAAGGGAATTCAGCTCATTTAATGAGATTTCCATTGAAATGAATGGGCAGTGCATGACAAGTTACCCTTGTCATTAGCATCCAAGTGGTTAAAAGTAGGGTAACTGTTGGATAGTGTAGGGGTTAAAATTACTATTCTTACCCCAGGGGGGTGTAATAGTAAGGTAAGTGTTGTATAGTGTAGGGGTTTAAATTACTATTCTTACTCCAGGGGGGTGTAAAAGTAGGCTAAGTGCTGGATAGTGGGTCTCAAGGCGCTTGTACGAATACCGCTGTGGAACCCGTCCTGGCTTTCCCTGTGAGGCGTCCACTCCTGGGCATCCCCAGGGTGAAGGCCAGGCATCCTTAGCGTTGTGGGGGCCGTTGTGGAGATTAAGCAAGCTATTGCCCAGAGTTGCAGAGTGGGACTCTATGATTAGAATAGGCACCGAGGCGAGAATTATCAGGTCCGTGGAATTTTGAGCCCAAGACCCACCGAGGCAGGGAATTGAACCCTAGTCCCGGGCTAGACCTCTGCATCAGGGTCTGCCGCTCTAACCTTTGAGCCACACTTCTCCACTGTAGGGGTTAAAATTACTATTCTTACTCAAGGGGGAGTGTAATATTGCGGTAAGTGATGGATAGTGTAGGGGTTAAAATTACTATTCTAACTCCAGGGGGGTGTAATAGTAGAGTAAGTGTTGGACAGTGTAGGGGTAAAAACACCAATTCTAACTCCAGAGGCGTTTTATCTTATGATAAGTTTTGGATAGTGTAGGGGTTAACATTACTATTCTAACTCCAGGGGGGGTGCAATAGTAGGATAAGTGTTGGATAGTGTAGGGGTTAAATTACTATTCTAACTCCAGGGGGGGGGTGTAATAGTAGGGTAAGTGATGGATAGTGTAGGGTTAAAATTACTATTCTAACTCCAAAGGGGTGTAATAGTAGGATACGTGTTGGATAGTGTACAGGTTAAAATTACTATTCTTAGTCCAGGGTGGGGTGTAACAGTAGGGTAAGTGATGGATAGTGTAGGGGTTGAAATGACTATTCTAACTCCAGGGGGTGTAATAGTTGGGTAAGTGTTGAATAGTTTAGGGGTTAAAATTACTATTCTTACTCCAGGGGTGTGTAATAGTAAGGTAAGTATTGGCTAGTGTAGAGGTTAAAATTACTATTCTAACTCCAGGGGGTGTAATAATTGGGTAAGTGTTGAATAGTTTAGGGTTAAAATTACTATTCTTACTCCAGGGGTGCGTAATAGTAGGGTAAGTGTTGGCTAGTGTAGAGGTTAAAATTACTATTATAACTCCAGGGGGGTGTAATAGTAGGGTAAGTGTTGAATAGTGTAGGGGTTAAAATTACTATTCTAACTCCAGGGAGGATGTAATAGCAGGGTAAGATAACATTAAATTAAAATTAAAAGTAATTTAAATAATTACATTATTTAAAAAAAAATAATTATATTTAAATTGATATAATGTAAATATAATACTTACCCATGTTGCACTTAGAAATGCAGGGGGTACCATAGGTACACCCCATGTGCACCCCCTAAGCCACAGACTCCCAGGGGGCCGCAAGGGCCCCCCGCAGGGAGTCTCCACATGCCTTTCCGTGGCGGCATTGCCGCCACGGAAAAGCATCAGCAAAAGCCCATTGTAATATGGCAGGCGGTGTCTAACAGACACCGCCTCCATATTAATCATTTTCCGCCCCAGCCGCAAGGTGACCAGGGCGGAAAACAGGCGGCTGGTGTTTCACACCGCCACGGTCCCCTCCGCCATCCTAATATGGCGGGGGGAATTGGGCAATAGATGTCAGCCTGGCGGAGGAAATCCACCCGACATCGTAATGGACCCCATAGTACGTACGCAAGAGTGAGATGGAATACCGCAGGGGATTTGACGGAAAGGGTAGACATTAAGCAAGCTGTTAGACAAGGGTGTGTCCTTGCCCCAACACCTTTTAGTCTATATATTAATGGAGCAGCGAGGAAACTGAAGGAATGCAAGCATGGTGTCCCTAAACTAGCTGGAGTGCACACTTCAATTCTGCTGTTTGCAGATGACACCCTGTTAAATTCACGAATGCCTATGGGGCTGCAATCAGAATTGAATACCTTTGGTACCTTCTGCAAGGAAAGAGGACTAGAGTTGAATCCATTCAAATCTAAAGTTCTGATTATAAATCCCCATAAAAAATACAGAGGTAATGTGACTATTGAGAGGCTTCCTCTTGAAAAAGTCTCACATTTTGACTACCTTGGTGTGAGGCTAAGCGACAACTAAACATGGGGTCCCCAGTTATAAAAAAGCAAAGTCATTCTCCAACAGAAAGCCTCTGCAATAAGGAAAAAATATAGGGCAGCCTCAGGAGGAGCTGTGTCCCCAGTCCTCACCATATACAGAGCCTCAGTGGTAACATCAGAGATATACAGAGCAGAGATATGGGGCTATGCCACAACAGAGACTCTAACTAAAATCCAAAATAAGTTCATTAAGTCTTGATTTAAACTCCCCCCAAGCTCGCCTATTACGCCACTGAGATTAAATCTAGCCCTCAGCCCTATACATCTAACACTTCTAATAAAACCTTTGCTATACTGGGTTAGATTATGGGCAACATAAGAACTAGGAATATACAGAGATTGTGTAAAAGAAATGCTAGGTCTAGACAGGGCTCTGAGCACTCCATGGTTGAAGAAATGTAACCCCTTGGCTGTGGCGGTAATTCCGCCGCAGCGCTAGGGGGTAGGGGGGCCCCGCCATGCTCGTGATGGAACCACTCCGTCACAAGCCTCGGGCGCGCTGTGCTTGTGATGGAGTGGTTCCTTCACGGCCCCGCCCGCGCAATAGAACGCTCAGCGCAGGCGCAAAATCACTGCCACGCTGGCGTGGCGGCCGGGCCGTGACGGAACCACTCCGTCATTAGCACAGCCCGTCCGTGGCTGGTGATGGAGTGGTTCCATCACCAGCATGCAAAGGGTTAAAGACACATCACACAGAATAGGTATGGATAAATGATAGACATCCCTCCAGTCAATTGTCAAAGGAGATGCACAGAAAGTTAAACAGCTATATTGGGAGGCAGTTCTGTTGGAAACGTGGGAAGCCTATCAGGACAGTAGCTTGACAGGCCAGTTTCTGAATCACAAGTGAAATGTGCTAACGCACCTTTCCATTCCAAATTCTGCCCAAATTGCCCTAATACTGAGGAATCAGAGGGACATTTAAAGTTTTTCGGTCCCTATCATAGGTGTGTGCTAAAATAAATGGCTCCTAGCTGTATGCCAACTTATGGGATTTAGACATTATTGGGAAGTTGCAAGACTTATTAAGAGTGACACCAGTGAACAACTAGCCTTTGCAGTATCTCCGTACTTGCACTGTGCCTGGAAACAAAGGAAGAAGGCCCTAGACAATTGCTAACTCTGATAGTTAAATTGTAAGAGAAAGCCCTAACAGGCCGCTTAGTGTCCTTTTCTTTTTAGCTATTGATCGAAGTTATATGTGTATGAATTGCTTTTAGATTGTTTTTTGCACATGCTTTATATATAATGATATAACATTTCTTTGAGACTGCCCTCTGCACTAGAGGACATATGTTCATTTATAATAAAAACAGAGCTTGCACAGTGCAGTGACATGGATATGAACTGTAATAATAATAACTGTCTGCTAGCTACTTCATCTTTACAAACCTGTTTTTTTGAAGTTTTGCATGTGCAATAAGTTTGTATGTGTGATAATTGCTTTTATTGGTTTTAATGTATGTAAACATTTTATGGCTGAGTTGCCGAAATAAAAGAAATTACTTACATACTACCTGACTTTATATCCAAACAAGGACCACTATGGCATTGAGAAATCATTAAACACAATTATCTTGTATATCTTAAATCCTTTATATATCAGGCCATGTTTCTGTTAATCTTTTTACACCACATAGCAGAAATATGCCAGCCACAATAACATTTCTGAACCCGCAAATGACTCATACACCTTTGCGCATGTTACAATTGGTTACAAACACCTCCACCCACTAACTATTGGATGGGCACAGCCGGGTAATCACCGATAACATCTGGTTATGATTATGAGGGAACTTTAAATACTGCTCTCTTGCTGTGATCGGGAATCCGAGGGTGTGTCGGAATCCAGCCCCATGGGGGACCCCGAGGCATGAGTGGAGCGCAGGCAAGCATTCTAGTTGCTTCCGGACATGCCGGGAAGCAGTGCATTGCCATTAATAGGCTGAAACCTGTAGCCTATGGTGGGTTTGGGGAGGAGGGCGTAAAGGAAGCATCACCTAACGGCAAGTACATCAAGACGAGAGGAGCAGGAAGGCAGAGATTGGTATCAGAGAAGTTGGGATCAGAGAAGTTGGAGAAGAAGAAGAGAGGGGCGACTATTGAGCAGGTGGTGACACCGGACGAGGTGAAGGCGTCCAACATCAGCCAGAGCCCGTGGAAGACTCTTCAGAGGAGGAGGACACCATGAGAACCCCGGGGAAAGACAAAAGTGAGGAGACCTTCATGACTCCGAGGCTGAGTCATGGCCTCAGCCAAGTGCCGCAGTGGGGTCTGCACCAAGTCGTTTGTGGGCCATTTCACTGGGATATCTGGTGGGTTTGTGAGAGCACGAGTGCACTTTACCAGGCTCTAATTGCCTGGTAGGAATTCTGTCATGTGCATGGGGAGGAAGGGGAGCACTGTGGCACATCCAAAAACGCAAAGTCACGGGGAAACCAGGAGCCTGTTCAGGTCTGTAGTACAATACCTGGTAGCTAGAGTCATAAAAAAGGACACAAGTAGTCAATGGCCCTAGACCAGCTCTCTGAGAAAAGAGCACACCATGTGGTGACGGGTTCCCTATTGAGTAAAACTGCTTATGAAGGTCTCTTTCCTGTCTTATATTTCCTCAAGGATGAGACTCAGGACCCGGTGGAGCAAACAGTAGAGCCAAGAAAAAATTGGAGAAAGATTCCTGGAAGTCAAAAAGCCCCCTATACTTGAGACTCAGTCCTGTTCCCTGCTTATTTTCTTTGTTCCGCATCAAATAAATCCTTATGAAAACTCATATTATTTTCAGCCATCTTCATACCCTGTTACAGTGGTGTCAGAAGTGGTATGTTTTTACCTCCCACTAGAGCAGAGGTCTTCAAACATTTGAATGCCGAGACCTCACTGTCAAAAATTTCAGATGTAAGGACCCCTCCTGACAAACGCCTCTAGAACTTGGTACTCCTCATCATAGACACCCATAAACGCCACCAGTTAGCACGGCAAATCATTTTTATAGTGGGAAATATTAAACAGTGTTTAGCAAATCAAAGGCTTGTGGGTGACTGGTCACAGGCTAAGTACATACAAATTAACAGTAAAAACAGTCCACCTGACCATAAAACAGGCCCACACACTAACTAAATGCCGAGCTGTATAGGTATTTTGCAAGGTATGGGAGACTGCATGCATATGTGCTTGCTGCAGACAATATTGTGGTCATGGCACAGAAACCAACCATAAAAACAGTCCACTAGACCATAAAATGGGCAAGCAAGCCGCAAAACAATAAAGCCCACACACTGGACCTGACTGACCGTCCCTTCGGGCACTGCTAGCCTGCCCTAAAGGCAGGGCTACTGGAATTATAAGGCACTGGAGGACCAAATTATGCGGCAGGGTTGATTAAGTTATGTGGTAAATTTTTTCTAATAATGATATGTGATATGCCATTGCCATTTTTTACACATGTTAAAACTGGGCAAAAATTTCACCTCATCCGTACCAGTTTATAACCAAAATACAGCAATAAACAACAGAAAAATGTCTAGTCATCCTTTGTGAAGGGCCGTTCACTCCGCAGTGTCGCCACATTAGGAGCTCACCTGGCCCTGGCAGAAAGCAGCGGCGGTCCCTTAAAACCTGGGCAGTCTTGTGCAGGGTTAAGTGATTCACCCACACCTCTTTCCTCTTAGCTCCTCTCTTCTATCCCTCGCCCCCTCTTAACCCCGGATCCCTCTCTTCCCTTTGCAGGCCATTTTCTTTCACCCCTTTTTACAACTTCTGAACTCTCCCCATTAAACCTCTCACTTCACCTTGAACCACCTCTCGCTGTTCTGTCTTTTCATTTCCCTCATCTCTAACAGTCTAGCTTATTTATCTCATGGCCTCCCTGGCCCCGTCTCCTCTCTCAACCCTCAGCATCTCAAGTCATTCCCTTCAAATGTCTGTCTTATCTATTTGTATCTTACACTTCTCCAGTACACCCCATTCGTCGTTCCCATCTCCCCTTTGTTCTTGCACACCTTCTTGAAACAAAGTACCTCTTTTCTGTCACCTCAGCACCCAGTCCAGTACTCCCTCTATACCCTATCACTGCTCTCCATCACCCATGTCACACCAAATTATCTTTTTACCTCACACATCACCTCTCGGCTATCTTCTTTCACCCATTAATAGTAGCCCTCTTCTCTGCCTTCACCTTTCTCTCACACTCAAATCTTCCCTTCCGTTTCCGCACTTCCTTTGCCACTTCCAATTTCTCCTTATCCCTGACCTCTTAAATCGAATTTTCTGACTCCCTTGCCACCCTCCTCACCTCTCTCAGCTGTCTCCTCTTATCCCGTCTCCTCTCACCCTCATTTCATCTCAACTCTCACATTCTCCCCTCACCCCTCCCACTCTTCCACATCTCTCACCTTGCCTCTCCTCACATCATCCATCCCTTTTCTCTAGTCTCCTCTCACATCAGCATCCCGCCTCTCACCCCTGGCTCCACACCTCTCTCCCTGCCTTCCAATCAGCCTTGCATACCCCCATCTCCCATCCCACATCTCTGTCAGTGAAAGTATGTTTGCATTTGCACTGTCACTCAATACCTAATACTCAGACTAATACTCACAAACAGACTGTGCCTTGTGTGTCCAGGCTCTTCTCCTTCATCTCTTCAGTGGTATGCCCCCTCCAAGCCCCCCACTTCCTCCAGCCCCCCAAAAGCACTCTACCCTTTTGTCGACTGAATGATGGCAGTGCCATTTCTAAAGGGGAAAGAGCGCCTGCAGCCTGCACCACAGCCGCAATGTCCCTGCCTCGGGAAGAAAGTAAAAGACACACCCCTAGCCCCCTGAGATCTTGGGTCTGAGCGCACACAACATGTGACGCCTCTGGTTGGATTCTCCCTATTTCATGTGTTGGATACTCAATCAAAATAAAAACACTTGATTGAGGTTTGTTAAGAATGGCTGGTTTTGTCGTAAAAAAACCATTTTGTTTGCAAAGATTGTTACTTCCTGTGGTGCAGATGGGAATGTGACTGCCTCCCTAGGGAACTTTAAAGCTCAGATGGAAATTTCATATTTAAAAGACTGTAGGACAACTTTACAATAAAAGTAAAATAGCAGATATCAGTAAGTGAAACTCATGCTATTTACCAAATGTAACTGGCTTGGTATATTCCACAAGGAAAGTGCATAGTGGAGTTTTAAGGTGTGTAAGCAGTAATCGGGAAGAACTGAGCTGATTGGGGTAATTGATAACAGGGGAAGCAAGCACACAGAGAAGTGTGAGCTACACTGGGATTTCTATTTGCACATGGTCAGTGCATTTACCTCTTGGATCTGATCCTTGGGTTCTGTTAAGAATGGCTAGTTTTATCTTTAAAGAAACACATTTTAAGTTTAAAAAGATTGTTCCTTACATTGGCGCAGGTGGGAGTGTGACTGCCTAACCCCTCAAGCCAGCCGGACAAAGTGAAGTTGGAGAAAGACAACAGCTAACAGCAAGGGCAGAGCAGAGGAATCCCAAAGCCAGCAGTGGGGAAAGGGCGGGTGTAAAAATAAAGGAGTGCTTTAGATTCCAGTTCGAGGTAGAAGTGCGCGACCCCCTTTTTATGACTCCACTGCCCCCCTGGGGGTCGTGCCCCTCAAATTGAAGACCACTGCACTAGAGAGACATAGAAATTGCTCAACCAATAACGATGAAGGACATGAGTAAGGGCCAACGTCACCTACAACTTGTGGTGAAAGGCCAATCCAAAGCCGCCCAGCAGGACAGAGAAAATGGACAGACTGCCTTATAAACACAAGCCAATGTTTTTAGTCAGTGATCAATTGGTGCATGATACAGCCACTCAAACGCTAACAGAGACCATTGCACATGCAAAAGTACAACAAATATACCAAGTTCAGTACTCCAAAAATACGGATTGACGATGATCCACATTCATTCTTTACCAATTTTGAAGGGGCTGCCATCTCGGCCTCGTGGCGGCAGGAACAGTGGGGAAAGTATGTGGCAATAATCCTTACTGGCAAAATACAAACACCCTACCAGGCTGTCAGTCCAGCAGGCACCACTCCTTAATCGGACATAAAAAGGTCCATTTTAGAACCCTTGGGATACGATAGTGAACACTATTGGGTGAAATTCAGGACAGAAAGATAGAATTCACAGGACAGTACCAGGGCTCTTTTTTTTAAATCCAGGATCTAGGAAATAAATGGCTTAAGCTCCACTGTTCTACTACGGAAAACGTGAAGGACAAAGTGTTGATGGAACAATTCTTAGAGGTCTGGTCCCAGTTTTGCTTGGATCCGGCTGCATCCTGATATGTCAGTCTCCCTTGCAATAGACCTGGGGTTAGATTTGGGGGGTCTCTTGTTGGCACAGGTAGGTACTTGTGACAAATAGGGACCCTCTCCTCTAGTCAGGATAAGGGGGATTACACTCCTAAAATAACCCCTGCTCAACCACTTGGTAGCTTGGAACGAGCAGCAAGGCTTTATTTCAGAGGCGTTGTAAGTTAAGCAGTTGTGACCACATACAGTAACCCAGTTTCAACACTACAAATTGACATCACACAGGTATTATATAAAAAATAAGTAGACTTTATATAGAGTTAACACAAGAGCAAAAATGACAAAAATACACAATGCGATTACTTTAAGAAGGCAGATTTAAGCTTAATTCAGTTTAGTTCTTAGATGCGACACTCTGCGTCAATGTACCTTAGATTGCGTTGCGCCTCCACGACAAGCAATGTCGCACCGATGGAAAATGCGTCAAAGTTCCGATACAAAGAAATAAAGACGTGAAGATCTTCCAGATGCGGCACGCTTCTCTGGGATGCGAGAAGTTCTTGGTTCAATGCGTGGACTGCAGCGGCGACACCCTTATGATGCGACGATAGCAGCTCCAGCGGCGATGCTCTTCTCCCACGATGCGTGAAGCTTCCGCTCGATGCAACAACTACAGTGGCGACATCCAAGATGCAACGGCAGCAGCTCCGATGTCGGCACGCTTCATGAGGATGCGAGGTGCTCTTGGTCGATGTGGTGCAGTGCGAGAGTTCCAGCGGCGACACCCTCCTTCGGAGTTGCGACAGCAGGCACAGCGATGGCGACACACTCCGACCTCATCGCGAGATTCTTCTCCTGATGTGGTGCAGTGCCACAACTACAGTGGTGACACCCTCCTTCGCAGTTGCGACGGCAGCAGCAGCGACGGTGACACGCTTCCTCTTCGATGCGGCACGCTTCTCTCCGATGCGGTGCAGTGCAACAGTTCCAGTGTCGACACCCTCCTTCGGAGTTGCGACGATAGCAGCAGGCCCTTCCAAAGACTTCTGGGGAGCTGGGGGGTGAAGTCTGTTGTCCCTGAGACTTCAGCAGGAGACAAGCTCTTTTCCAAGCCCTTGGAGATCCTTCACAAGTTGAAAGCAAAGTACACAAAGTTCCTTTCTCCTTCCTTTGGCAGTAAGGCAACCATTGCAGGCCAATCCCTCAAGCAGCACTTCAGCTTGGGAATAGTCTCTCCTCAGTTTCTTCAAGTTCCTCTCCTCAGTAAAGGTTTCTTCTTGTAGTCCAAAGTGATCTAATTTCATGGCATCAGGGTCCCAATATTTATACCCCAAAATCATTTGTTCTCTGAGGGGAGAGGGGCCTTTGCCCAGTCCAAACGAGTTCTGAAGCACTCTGTTTACCAGACTGCTCCTTTCCTTTCACAGTGCAGGGCATGCACATCAGACGCCCCACAGGAGGTGGAGCCAGCATTGTGGAAGGTGATGAAGCGGACTTTTGGAATAAGTTTAGAATTAAAGCACGCTGAATTAAAACTCCCATAATTTTTAATTCACTAATGAGCTTGTGTGAAGGGTGAGGTAGCGTTGTCTATTCTTACTGGAGTTTCTGGATTTCTATTGGTTGGTTAAAGTCCTGCCGAAGATTTCATGTATGCATGAGTAGGTTTTCCGTATGAAAGTTGTAAAATTGTTTGTGAAAATAGCGTTGTCTATTTCACGAGAGTGGATTCTTGAATTTCTGGTAAAACTATCACTTTGTTTAGTGAAACAGACAAATGGTTTGTTTTTCTGTAGTTATTAATTGAAATCCATTGAAAAGGATTGTTTTAAAATGGCGCTGTGAATATATTTTGTAAAGGAGGGGTGAGTTTACGGAGTGACACTGACACGCGCAGCTTCGCTGCAGCGGCAGTATACATCACAGGGTTCGCGCTGCGATTGGTCGACATACGTCACAGCGAGCGCGCTGATTGGTTCACGTGACCAAAACGAGCTGTTAGCTGATTGGTCATTTCTGAAAACTGGTTTCTCATTGGTTGAGCAAGGTAGTGACGTGGCTTAACCTGATTGGCTTGTTGGTGAGTTTCGCGCACGGATTGGTCAAAGCACTGGAACAACGGAAAAATATTTACGATCTTTTCTAAATTGTACGGAATAGTTTAAAAACATGAGTTATTGGTATAAAGGAGAGAAAAAGCCTTCATGGTTTCAGAAAATAAAAAATGTATTCAACCCTGACAAGAAAATTGAAGCACGTGGTGGAAAATTACTTCATAAGTACAAAACAACCGCAGCATATATGGAAGGAGAATATGGTTATCATACTGTTCTCTGGTTTGAAAATTGGATGCTTTATACCAAAGATGATGGTGTTTTAGCTTGGCCAGAAGATGGATCGTTTAATGTCAAAGTTTTGAGAAATTTAAGAGATAAAATGATGGCTCTTTTACCAACACCCAGACCCACTCAATTTGAAGCTTTAGTTGAATGGGAAGTTGAAATGATGGAACTTGAGCGAGAAAATTGGGAAAAACCGAGAGGCATAGATAGGGAAACTCATCAAGATAAAGTGCGTCGTTGGAGGAAAGGAGACATGTATGAAGGATTGTATCCCGTTTTGAAAATGGTTATAGAAACAGGTCAAAAGAATTCTCAGAAAAAAGGTCATCTGGATCAAGAATTAGATGATGCAGTTTTAGAGGATATGTTTAATAGTCTTCCACCTTATCAGCCAGGTTGTTCAATTCTACCCCAAGGAGTCTTCCAGGTATTTCTCCTAGTGCACCTAGAGAAGAAGATTCACCCAGATTTATGAGATTACCTGAAAGGGCAAGATCGAGAAGCAAAACAAATACCCCAAGAGAAAGTTCTAATTTGAGAAATAATTTCCCGAAAAATGATAAAAGGACAGAGTTGCCTGGAGATATACCAAATATTACAGAATATTTTAAAGCAAAGGGAGAATTAATTCAACAGTTAACAAAAGGCATGGAAGTAGTGACAGTTCCAGTTACAATTGGTCCTGTTGTACCAGTTTTTGACCAGAGTGAAAATAGACATTCTGTTATAGCAAACCCTTTAAATGCAGAAATTCAAAAAGTGGCTGAAAATTCTTATTCTGAGTTAACAGAAATCCACAAAGATAAAACAATGCTGAATTGAACTTTAAATCAAAGTTTGTCAAATGTCACACCATCAGCTGCAGAATCAGATTCTGGTTCCATAAATAAAACAGATTTAACACAAGTTCCTGAGTCTAAACAACTTGATGTGGCAAAATTAAAAGCAGATTTAGAAGAATTAATTATTGGCACAATTGTTACTGACTGTTTAAAGTAATATCAGGATGATGAATTGTTATTCATTTGCAAAAGCATTCAGTGGAAAACTAAAAATAAATATGAACACTTTGAAGAAGTGGCTGCTGAATTAGAAATAGATTTGACTCGCCAGAAACAATTGCAAAAACATTACAGAGTGGATTTTTCTGAGAAAGATATAGAAAACCTAAATACCACAGGCAGAATAACTTATATAAAAGAATTAATTGTGTTTCTAAAAAGATTAGGTGATTTAAGTAAATGGAGAGTTAAATGGACAAAGAAAAGAGAAGAAGAAAAGAGAAAAAGAGGAGAATTTTTGGGTGAATTTCCTATGAGGGAACTAGCTGGTGGGGGTTATGTTCATGTTCCATGGACAAGACAGGATATACTACTCTTTACAAATGATTTTCCTTGGCTGAGAGAAAAGCCGGTGGAATGGTATCGTCATGTTGACAGATTCATTAAAGTCTCAAAAGTTCTGTGGATTGATCTTGATGGTTTCTTTGACATTGTTGTCCCATCAGATCTTTGGACAGAATGTAAAATTTCTGTTAGTTGGCCTAAAGAGGAACCGCCTAGACATAAAATAACAGGCGCTCCTTCAGACATTGTCATGGATTTCTATGACAAAGTAATTGTCTGGCTGAAACACAAGATTCCTGCTAAAGAAGTAGATTGGGTTAAAATAGACAGAACAAATCAAGAACCAAAAGAATCAGTTCATTCCTATTATGATAGGTTACTCCTGGTATTTAAACAATACAGTGGCTATGAAAAATTAAGTGAAAGTGCCATGAGCCACTTCATTTACAGGTTTGTTTATGGCCTGAGACCTGAGATTGGGGATATGATGAGAACCGGAATTGTCGGTTGGCAATCACTCTCAGTTGATGACATCCTGAGAAAGGCAAAATACTGCAGTGATGAGTTAGATGCAAAAGAGAAGAAACTCAAGGAAAGGTCAATGTGGGCACAAGTGAAGGTAGCTGAACAGCAGATAGCAACATTGTAAAATAAAAATTTTCAGCAGAATCCAGGGAAGTTCAAAGGGAATTTTACAAATAAGCCAAAATTTAATATAAATATTGAAGAGGTAAAACAAAAGCTACCCTGTTTTAATTGCGGCGAAATTGGACACTGGAAGCGTGAGTGTAAAAATCCGCCCAGAAATTTAAAAAATGCATCATTAGATCCACAGATGCAGAGTGAGGTAAATCAACAGCAACAGCTACAGCGACAGTTAAATGAAATAAGTCAGCAGCAACAGCGACAGCGACAGTTAGCGAATCAGCAGAACCAATTGAATCAGCAGAACCAAATTCCACAGCCACCCTTGCCAAATTGCAAGAATACACAGAGATACAGTCCAGAGACGGGTTTCTGCGGAGCTGAACAGGTAAAAAGATCACAAAAAGTAAATGTGTCAAATGTCTCTCAGCAATTTTGGCTAAAAGAAAATGAGAACAGTGACTCAGAAGATTTCTCATGACGGTGCCTGAGGGAGGAAGAAGAGTGTGTGCTTGGAGCCACTCTTGAGGTAGATCAGTCAGGTCCATTTGTAAATGGTAAAGTGAACGACAAAGATATCACTTTTCTTGTGGACACTGGTGCTACCCATTCTACTGTTAGATCAGTGGAAATTGAAAATCTTCCTCTCTCGGGTGAATCCATCCAGGTAGTTGGTGTAGCTAATCAGCAGATTAAAACAAACCTGACAAAGCCAGTTGATGTCGAAATTGGAAATTACAAAGATAAGCACAGATTTGTTGTCTGTAACAGCAGTCCTGTTAATCTTTTGGGACGGGATCTGCTATGTAAAATGAATTGCAAAATGTATTGCTCACCAGAGGGTATTGAGCTTCAAACTTTAGAAGAAGATGGTTTGTACAAATTGACACTGCTAATGGTTGATGAAGAAAATAAAATGTTCCCTGCTTTTGATAAAAATAATTTACCTGAAGAATTGAAAGAGACAGTAAATCCGAAAATTTGGGATCTAACTGGTGATGAAATGGGTTTAATGAAACATGTGGACCCAGTAAAAATTACGGTGAGACAGGGAATAGATTTTCCAAACATTCCCCAGTACAAAATGAAACCAGAAACTATTGAGGGTGTCATTCCTGTGATTAAAAAATTCATTAAGCAAGGTGTTCTGAGAGAGATTGAAAGCAGCCCATGTAATTCACTAATTATGGGAATTAAAAAGCCAAACGGAACGTACAGAATAGTTCAGGACCTGAGAAAGGTTAATAAGATAGTTGTTCCTTGCTGTCCAGTGGTACCAAACCCAGCAGTGATTCAATATCAGATTCCACATGATGCAGAATGGTACACGGTCATTGACCTATGTAATGCCTTCTTTATGGTTCCACTGCATCCAGATAGCCAGCAAATGTTTGCGTTCCGATTCCAGGATCGCATATTAGCATGGTGTCGTATCCCTCAAGGGTATACTGAGAGTCCATCTATCTTTAATCAATTATTAAAGAAATCCCTGGAAGATTTAAAATTACCTGGAGAGTCAACATTGGACCAGTACATAGATGCCCTCCTGATTGCAGGAAAAACAGGAGAAAATTGTGTAAGTGACACCATTACACTTTTGAATCGTTTGGCAGATGAGGGACATAAAGTGTCACCTGCAAAACTACAGTTTTGTAAACAGAGGTTAAATACCTTGGCCACAGGATTGCAAAGGGAATCAGACAAGTGACAATTGAGAGAATAAAAATGATTCGAGCAATACAACCACCGACAACACAAAGACTGATCAGGATGTTTCTAAGAATGGTTGGTTATTGTCACCAATGGATTTGTGGGTTTTCAGTAATTGCAAAACCTTTGCAAAGATTAACAAAGGCAGACATAAAAGACCCGATTGTTTTGACAAAAACAGAATTGGAGGCTTTTGAAAAGCTAAAGAAAAGTCTTTGTGAAGCACCAGCATTGGGAATGCCCGATTACGACAAGGAATTTGAGTTGTACTGTAGTGAAAGGGAAGGTTGTGCATTGTCAGTTCTTATTCAGAAACATGGAAAAATTAGAAAACCTATAGCTTACTTTTCAGCTGTTCTCAATCCTGTTGCTAAAGCATTGCCAGGTTGCTTAAAAGCAGTGGCTGCAACAAGTGTAAGCCTTGAGCAAAGTGAAGGAATCATAATGGGGTTTCCTGTAAAAATATATGTACCTCATTCAGTTGAAACACTTCTTACCAGAAGTAAAACCCAGCACCTGTTGAGTAACAGATTGACCAAATATGAAAAAGTTATTCTGGGATCAGATAATGTATCCATTGCGAGATGTGGTAATCTCAATTCAGCTTCACTTTTACCAGATAGTGTGGTTTCTGAAAATGACAATGAAGCTAATGATGTTGATCATGAGTGTTTGGATGTTTTGGAATACTGTACTAAACCCAGAAAAGACATTAAAGATGTGCCTTTGTCAGAGTCAGACATTGTTTATTTTGTTGATGACTCCTGTTTAAGAACAGATGAAGGCATTCTGAGAGCAGCATATTCAGTTTGTACAGTTTCTGAAATAGTTGAGGGTTCAACTCTTGAAGGAATTTGTTCAGCACAAGTGGCAGAATTGGTTTCTTTAATTCGAGCCTGTGAAAAAGCAGCAGGGAAAAAGGTTACCATAGTGACTGATAGCCAGTATGGATATGGCGTAGTCCATGACTATGGTCAGCTCTGGTCTCAGAGAGGTTATTTAACCTCTGCGGGAACTCCAATCAGGAATGCAAAATTGATCAAAAGATTGATCGATGGCATTCAGTTACCAGAAAAAATAGCTGTTGTGAAATGCGGAGCGCACAAAAAAGGACAAGATTACATAACTAAAGGAAATGCCTTTGCGAATGAAACTGCACGATACTGTGCAAAAAATAATCTCTCACTTAATCGGGAAAAAGACAATAACCATATCATGAACTCTCTCATGCTAATATCTGTGGTAGAAACATGGCAGGGAGTTAAAGACTTACAAGATGAGGCAGACGATGAGGAGAAAAACACATGGCTCAAAGAAGGTTGCAGACAGCAAGAGAAAGATGGAATTTGGGTTTACAAAGATGGCAGACCTGTTATGCCCAATTGCATGATTGCTGACATGGCACGGATGTACCATGGACCAGGTCACTTAGGAAGAGCCACAATGATCAGACAGTTCAGGGAGATTTGGTATAATCCAAAATTTAGGGTTATTGCAGAGTCACTTTGCCAGCGTTGTTTGATCTGCCAACAAATCAATCCAAACAGGAAAACAGTTGTAAGCATGGGAACCATAGGACGGGAGGGTGGTCCTTTTACTAGGTTACAGATGGATCTCATTGACATGCCACAACATAACAAGCTGAGGTACGTTCTTGTTATTGTCTGTTTGTTTTCAAGATGGGTGGAAGCTTTCCCAACACGTCACAATGATTCAATTACTGTGGCAAAATTGCTTTTAAGGGAGATCATACCTAGATATGGTTTTCCAGTAACTATTGAAAGTGATTGTGGCACACACTTTGAAAACAGACTGACTGAATTAATTTGTGAAGCATTTGGCATTAAACAAAAGTTGCATTGTGCTTATAGACCAGAAGCATCAGGTGTCGCTGAACAGATCAATGGCACAATTAAAAACAGAATTTCAAAAATGTGTTTAGCTACAGGAATAAAATGGACTGATGCACTTCCACTTGTTTTGATGTCTTTGAGAAGTACTCTAGATAAAAGAACAGGTCTTAGCCCTCATGACATACTCATGGGAAGGGTAATGAGACAAGCTTTTGTTCCAGTTGGAAAGTTGTTAGCAATAAATGATAGTGCAATTTTAGACAACTGTAAGCAGCTCTCTGACATCGTAACTTCTGTATTCCATCAGGTGGGAACAGATGTGATTTCAAAAGAAAAGGAGCAGGCTCATGATCTATTGCCAGGAGATTGGGTCAGGACAAAGGTTCATCGGAGGAGGAACTGTTTGGTACCCAGGTGGCAAAAAGCAAGACAGGTGATACTAGTCACAACAAATGCTGTGAAGTGTAAGGGTTTGAAAAGGTGGGTGCATGTAAGCCACACCCTGATGAAGATAGTGACGATACTACAGCTGATTCAGATTCAGAAGGAGAACCTGAAGATCCAGATTCTGAAGATTGACAGGGAAGTCGACATCTGGAAAATTCAGAACCAGGTCAAGCATCAAATGAAAAAAGATCTAGACATCGTTGTTGTTGATTCAGAGAATGATGAAGATGCTCTAGAAAAGAGGACTGCAAAAGAAACTGTGTCAGAAGAGATTCAAGATCAGGAGAGTATTGAAAAGCAGATTGGAAGCTCTGAAAGCAGGAACGGAAATTCTGGAACTGGGAAGTTAGAAGTAATTCCGGAAGAAGAAGACGAATTGCCAAGTACCAGCTACAGAGATGTTGTTCCTAACGGAGTGAAGCTGCCGAGTAAAGAAGTTCCTAGATACAGTATTGAAATCTCTGAAACTGACTCGGATTAAAGTGATGAAGAATCTGAAATAAGAAGATTCAGGAAAAGAGCTTGGAAAGCTGAATGTAATGAAATTGAGCCTAAGAAGAAACTTTTGAGAAAAGGTTATGTCTGGACTAAACAAACCTGAATTTCAAATTTGTGAATAAGTCGAAAGAACAGGTTAACGAGATATCAAGTCAGAAGAGTGATTCAGACGAAAAAGAGCAAGCTGGAAAGAAAATTGAAGTAATTACTAGAAAAAGCAAGAGACCTTTGAAGCCCAATCATAAGTACAAATCTCCAGAGTGGGCCTATATTTTGATCCCACCAGTAGTTGAGGTTTGCAGTAGGAGCCAAGAAGATTTGGAAGAAAATAGTGACAACGATTAGGTTTAGCTTTCTTTAGGTTGAGGTTTGCTTTTGGCATAAGGCTGAAGAAATTGTGTTAGGTGACACAAGGTTGAAGAAATTGTGTTAGCTGTTTACACATTATAGTTGCAAGGTTGAAGAAAAGCTGTTAGAGGGTTACTAAAAAAAAGGGGGATGGTGTTATTTAATTAATTAGATACTAATTTTAGTTTTTAAATTTTGTTTTTAGTTAGAGCTGGGTGAAAATGCCTAATACTGATAATTCAAGGTGTGCAATTCTTAGAATATGTTGTAAAATGTCTTCCATTTGTGTGATTCTAATCATTCTAGTTTGGTTAATTTTGGCAGTCATCTTTCCTCTTGGTATTGACAAAGAGGACTATAAGGTGAATATGACAAGCAAAGCTGAATCTAAACAAGCTGTTCATGATATTGTAGGCAAAACTAACAGGGTTATTGAGCATAAACCAGAGATCCACCAGGACAGATCTGTTGGAGATTTTTCTACTAATTCTTTTTCAAGACTCTTATTGGAGTACATTAGAGTCATGGATGTTGAAGACTGTTATGTGTGTGTTAAGCTTCCTACTTCAGTTTCTGAGGGGGTCAAGTATAATATGCTTCCCCTTACTTATGGAATAACATGCAGTGTTATATCAAGCTTGTTTTATCAAACTGGTCGACTAGAGTACTATTACTCAGACTTCGATGAGATTTTTGCTAAGTTAAAGGTTGTGCATAGTCTTAACAAAGTTAGGCCTGCTAAACAGATGAGGGAATTCTTCTTGGTAACTAATGAACTTACCAACAAGTTCGCTTACAAGAATAATTTAACTTGCAAAATGAGAGATGAAGAAAGATCTTTCCTTGATCAGGTTGAGGAGAGAAGAGCGATTTACAAAAGGAATGAGATGCTGAAACAGACTAAATCTAAGTTTTGGCAGACGAGAAGCTTAATGGTGAAAATAGATATGCTGCTATTCACATAGATGATCCAGTTAGTGGAAAGTTATGCATTAGAAGAGATAACACGCTTTATGACAATTATTTTGTTTGTGCTAGCCAATGTGAGGAAACTTATCGAATTGTAGGGGGTTGGGGATTTAAAGGTGGTAAAGACCCAATTTTCCCAGGAATGTATTTTGTCTATGGGAACAAAGCATATTTCAGTCTCCCAGACCATTGGTATGGCACATGTTACCTTGGTCTTGTCTTTCCTAAAATTTTCCATGTTGACAGAAATGGGGAAGGTTCATTCGAAATTGGCAAACACCTGAATAGATTTAAAGGTCCCAGGTCACGGGAACCTGCATGAGAGTAATTGGCCTACTTAGAAGGGTTTTTCCTTATTTAGCAGATTATCACCGGAGAACACTAGTGCAGACTTTAGTTATTAGTAGGCTTGACTACTGCAATGGATTGTTTATATCTGCTAATGTGGAACAGCTGAAGAGGCTACAGGTTGTTCAAAATACAGCCGCCAGGTTGATCCTCAATGCCCCTGCCAGATCCCCCTCCTATCCCCTACTCAACAAGCTACACTGGCTTCCTATACGCCAGAGAGTACAATTTAAGATATGTTGTACTATCCACAAATGCTTGTATGGAATTGGTCCTTGGTATCTGACTGAAATCTTTCAACCCTATCAACCTGGAAGAACTCTAAGATCTGAAAATCAAGCTTTACTACAGATCCCTAGGATCAAAAGAGAAAGACAAGGAGGCCGAGCCCTTTCATTCAGAGGCCCCACTCTTTGGAATTCACTACCCCTCTTTCTAAGACTAAATTCCAATCTTTCTACCTTTAGAAAATGTCTGAAGACACACTTGTTTCCTACCCAGCAATCCTAGTTATGTCACGCAAACTTTCTGTCTTTGCTTATCTTCGGAACAACGCAGCGCGGAGATATCTCCTCGGAGATCGAATTCCTGCGCTATATAAGAAACATAAATAAATAAAAGAGAAAGCTTTTCTGAGATCATGGGAGATATATTTGGCGCAATAACTCCTTTGGTAGGGATTAGCCTGAATGCAATCAAAATCAGAAAGGTTTCCACAATTGTTGACAGGTTGTCCACTGATACTGCAGGTGGTTTTCAGTTGGTTAATACTGAGCTCATTGCCACCAGAAGCATGGTTATGCAAAACCGGCTTGCTTTAGATATCCTTCTAGCAAAAGAGGGAGGAGTCTGTGGGATTTTGCATGTTCAGCACTGGTGCACATATATCCCAGACAAGAGTCAGAATATAGAATTGTTGATCAAAAATATCACAGAATTTCACTCAGAGATAGAACCCATGGAAAGTGACAGTTTTTCTGAACGTTTGGCAAAAAGGTTTGGGGTAATTAAAGAATGGTTTGCAGAAATCGGCAGTTCAATCATTGGCAAAGTGCTTTATCCTGTAATAATCATTGTTATAGTGACACTTTTGTTAAAAATCAGTTGCATGATTCACAAGAGAAAGAAGCATGTGAGGGAAAAGAAGAGGATTTATAAACTTAGAAAGGCTCAGGAGAAGGAGATAGAAATGGATGAATTTCGCAGGGCTCAATATGAGAGTTCCAGACAGACTGATGAAACAGGAGTTTAGATTTACTAACTCAGAGAGAGATCATTATATGACATTACTGAAAGTAAAATTTAGAATACATTTTTGGGTTTGTTGTTCCTCGTTTCAAACTTGCCAGATGGGGCGCCAGAGCCTTCTCTGTGGTTGCTCCGCAGCTGTGGAATTCCATCCCCACAGAAATAAAAACTCTCCCGACCATCGAGTCTTTTAAAAAGGCCCTCAAAACCTACTTTTTCAAGAGGGCCTACCCATGAGCAAATAGGACTTGGTAGTTATTCTGTCTTCCGCATTTGAATTAGGCGCCTTGACGCCCATTGGGCTAAGTCCGCGCTCATATAAGAACCGGTTCATTCATTCACCAGATGAGGGAGTTGATGAAGCGGACTTTTGGAATAAGTTTAGAATTAAAGCACGCTGAATTAAAACTCCCATAATTTTTAATTCACTAATGAGTGTTGCATGTTTTTGTACTGACTCAACCTAGAATAATGTGCACTTACATAAACACACGGGTTTAATTATTTGTGCTATTATCAGGTTTGTCATTTCGTTTTAAATAATACATTTACCTTGTCTTTCGTTTTGTTAAATATTAACTGCTGCTGATTCAAATAATAGCATGTGCATTCTTTTAAATGTGCTTTTGTTTATGTCGTGTCTTTTATGTGACTGTGCTATGTTTGTCTTTTGTATGTGAAGCTAGGTAACACAGACTAATGGGTTAACTTAGCAAAGGGGGTGGGTAACAGAATAATTATCATTTCCTGAATTAATTATTGTCTTGTGTTTCCTTGCATAGTAGAGTCATTCTAAAAGAGGCCTGTGGCCTATTTCTAAAATGGAAGTCTGAAGTCCTGTCAAAGTTGGGCCTTTCACAGCAGCGTTTGAAAAGGAAAATATCTTCTTTAATAATTCTTTGAAAGTCGCTCGAAAAAGCAAGGCTGTGTGGAAGCATTGAATATACTTTTTGATTAAGCTTTCATGGTCAAGGACAGGATGTGCAGCAGCGAAAAGGCTTCGACGGAGAAAGCAATGGATAACTTTACCTAATGTTGCAAGTCACGGAAGAGCCTGTGACACTCTTAGTCTATGAACAATGCCGCTCTTGAGGAAATGTGATTTTTGCTATGTGAAAGGCAAATGACTTCATCGGACGACATTTCTTGTCCAATCCCGCTTCGTGTCGCTCGAATATTTGTATTCTTTTAGTTAGTTTTAGATAGGAAAAAGGTATAAAAATTGGCCCCTTGGAAAGAGCACTGCTGGCTCGCTCCTGTGCTCCAGAGATGCTGTCGGACTTTCGTCTCACGTAAGATCAATTTGAAACTTTACTTTTTTGAGCTGACAGTCAAATGTGCCTTTCTAATAAATAATTTTGCTTAATAAAAATTGCTAATAAAAGAATTGACGTTTAAAAAATGCATTTTGCCTAACAATAAAGTTAATAAAATAGATTTTGAAATGACAAGCTGGTCTTGTTTGTTTCCTTGAGTTACCATTAGTTAATCCATTGCCTATGATTTTGACTTAATTAAATGTTCTAAAGTGTTTCTGATTAATTAGGTCATATGATTCTGTTGGTCAATTCATGTCTCAGTCATTTATGGGACTAGTGTTAGATTTATGAATTATGGTGAGTATCGTGGTGTAGAGTTGTTCATAAGAGAAGAATTTCCTTTGGCCTGCTGGATCAAAGGCAAGTACAGTCCTGGAGCACTTTGTGTACAGGACTCCTTCTCTTCTTTCAGGGTGCAGGGCAAAGACATCAGCCGCTCCCCAGGAGGTGGAGCCAGCATTGTGGAAGGCAGGCACAGCCCTATTCAAGGTTCAGGTGCAACTCCTCTCTCCCATCTAGATGTAGATCTCTCTATTCGCCACCGGGTGACTCAGCCTGTCTCCTGG
Source organism: Lissotriton vulgaris (assembly GCF_964263255.1). NCBI lineage: Eukaryota > Metazoa > Chordata > Amphibia > Caudata > Salamandridae > Lissotriton > Lissotriton vulgaris. The sequence goes on along the minus strand of NC_141696.1, from coordinate 974,435,730 downwards.
AATTCCCCAGCCCTGTCACTCACAAAACCAGACAAAGGAATACACAGCCTAGCACAGGCAGGTTTGAATGGTTAGACAAGCTAATACCTACTTTCTAAAAGTGATATTTGCAAACACAGAATATTATAATCAACTTCACTAAAAGATGTATTTTATTATTCTGAGTTCAGGCATACTAAACTCGCATTTCTAACATGTTCTTTGAGACAGTTAGGATTATAAAATGTAATAACTCTAACAGGACATTCTGGTCTATGGCGAACAGGTATCCTTGCAATTGTGAAAAACTAAAATGGCTGTAATTCACTATTAGGACATGCCACACACATCAGGGATTTTCCTACCTTATACTTACAATGCACCCTGCCCTTGGGCCTACCATAGGGGTGACTGATATGAAGAAAAGGGAAGGTTTAGGGACTGGCAAGTGGGTGCACTTGCCCAGTCAGCATGACAGTACCAGACTGCACGCAGGCTCTGCAATGGCAGACCTTAGACACATTTTACAAGGCTGCTTCTGTGAGTGGCACAACCAGTGCTGCAGGCCCAACAGCAGCATTTGGATTTACATGCCCTGGGCACACTTAGTGCACTAGACTAGGGTCTGACAAGTAATCCAAATAGCCAAACATGGAAACACAGATTCATACATCAATTTACAATAGGGAACACTTGCACTGTGGCACTGGATAGCAGTGGCACAGTGCCCAAAGCATCTAATGCCATCAAAAACACACGAGGCAACAGCAAAAATGGAAGGGAGACCCAGCCAATGGTGCCAGGTCTAACACCTGGCCTGTGCCTTTCTCCAGTTTCCTCGTGTCTGGGTTCCTCAACAACCACCCCACAACTGGCTAAACCCTCCCCAGCCAAAAGACTTCCAGAGAACTGTTTTGTCCCCCATCCACCAATAAGTGATTTTGGACAAGGCCCTCAGTGCTTCCAATGTAGCCCACAATTGCCCCCAGAGAAACCAAGCAGCTGAACCCATAGAGGTGGGGTACTCCTGGGGCAGGGTCTTGTGAAAAAGGCGCAGCCCTCTAGATATAAAAAAAGATACTGGTAAAAAAGGAGCCTGTGGTGAATCTGGTAGACTCGGGGTGTTGACATTCCGTGGTAAGTGCAGAAAAAGTACAACCCCAACAATTCGGAAGGGTGAGACAGTTGTGATTACTTGTGTGCATGGGAACTGTAAACTTATCCCATAGCTGAGGTCACTATAAATTTGCGTGGTCAAGAGGAAGTCCTACAAGTGGGTGCCATTCCCCAGTTAGTGGAAGAAATGGTTGCTGGAACAGATTATGAGGAATTCCTACTGCTGTTGTCCACAATTGAGAAAGATGATCTAAATCTTTTGTGGTAGAGGGAAGCACCCTTCCAAGATGAGACTTTGTCCGCGGGTAAGGAAAAGAGACATCAGACTCGTAGAGAAACACTTAAGCAAAATACGATATATGTATTTGTAGTGTCGTCCCTACAATAATGACAGACCCGTGGAGATCTTTTAAGGAGCCTTTATTGTCACGTCTGATCTCTACCCCGTCCTTCTCCTAACCGCCCCTTTCCTGCTCCTGCTCCTCCTCTTCCTGCAACTCCCCGACTCCACCCCCAAACTCTAGGCTGCATCCTGCATTATAACAGTATTGAATGCTGAGAGAAATTAAACTCGTTTTTTATGCAACCACCATGACAGGGAGCCAGCAATGTTGTTTTCACACAGCACAGAGGGAGGATGTTAATCTGAGGCAAGCCTGGGCTATAGCAGTAAAAGATGACAATGGTAATGTAGGACCATACTTTTGCATTCACAAGGGACTATTGTATCATAAAACAAAGAAGGCCAGAGAGCTTATCACCCAGTTGTTAGTTCCTATTCCGTTTAGGGAACAATTGTTACACTTAGCCCACAGTCAGACAGGTAGGGGTCATTATGGGAGGGACAAAACAGAAGAATACTCACTACAGCATTTTTGTTGCCCTGGATACTTCACAGACATCTGTTTCTTCTGTGCAGCCTGTAATAGATGGCAGTTGATTAACCCACTACACAAAACCAAGGCACCCTTAAGGCCCCTGCCTATTATTGATATCCTTTCTCATGGGTGGGCATAGACTTCGTGATTCCTTGGTACCTTCAGCTCATGGATACCAATATATACTTGTACTGGTAGACTTTGTGACATCCGGTATGTGGAGGCGATTCCTCTTTCAAATATAACCACCAAGTTGGAGGCTCAGGCCATTACTGAGCTATTTACGAGGGTTGGGTTCCCCAAAGAGCTCTTCATTGATCAGGAAACCTCTTTTATGTACGAGCTTATGGCCCAGGTGTGTCAGTTGTTAGGGATTACACAGATAAGGACCTCGCGTATAATCCACAAACCGATGGTTTTGTGGAACAATATAATCGCACCATGAAAACTGTTCTGAAGAAGTTGGTATCTGAGAGTGACAGAAATTGGCAAACGAGGTTGCCCCATGAGCTACACGTCATCCGTACCCATGCTTAGGCCTCCACAAGATATAGTCCTTTTGAATTGGTATTTGGAAGACAACACCGAACATTGTTGGACATGATGTTAGAACAATGGGAAGCAGAGGAGGATGAGGGACTAGAACTGCTTCAGTATGCCAATAGTTTAAAGGATAAGCTATATACCCTCTAGGAGAAGGTACCCCTCACTATAGCAAAGGCATGGGAAAAACAGAGAGCAGGTTATGATCAGCACAGTAAGGTGATAGAATTAAAGGTGGTAAATAAAGCTCTAATCCTCTTGCCCTCATATGATAATAAGCTGTTGGCCAAGTGGCAGGGCCCTTATGAAGTAACAGCCCAAGTCACTCCAGTAATCCAAAGAGCCGTACCACACTGCGTTGATAAGCGACAAATCTATCAAATTAACCTACTTAATAAATGATAAGACAGTGATGGTCCTGCTACTGAAGCCCTTCTGACACTGCTGATGACAGAATCACAACCTCTGGGAATTTATCTGGTCCCAGAACTGGTGTCCTCACAAGAAGAAGTAGAACAGTTGGGTCCCCACTAAGTATGACACAGCAGGAACAGCTTTTTGCACTGGTAGACAGAAACATGGATGTTTTCAACTCAAATCAATCTATACCACGAAGGTAGAACATGACATAGTCATCAGAGGTCAAAGGATGATCCGGCTGCATATCTCCCGATTCCCTGAAGCTAGATGACAGGCAGGAGAAACTGATGTCCCCAGTATGTTATGGGGGGATTCATGAAATCATCTAATAGTCCCTGGTGCTCGTACCAAAACCCAGTGGCACTATACGGTTCTGCATAGATGTCCGTCAGTTAAATAGTTTATCGAAGTTTGACATGTGCCCTGGGTAGACAGGCTCATAGAAAGCCTGGGTTTTGCCATCTACCTTACTTCATTGGATCTCACAAAAGGCTATTAGGAGATCCCCTTGACCCCAACTACATTTTCCACACCCTCTGGACTATACCAAGTCAGGGTACTTCCTTTTGGGCTGCAAGGGGCACCAGCCATGTTCCAGAAATTATTGGACATCCTTCTGTGATCCCTTTGCGGATAAGTGGCAGCATACTTAGATTATATACTCATCCATAGTCCTTCCTGGGAGACCCACTTGACCCATCTTGAAAATGTTCTCACAACCCTTTGGGTGGCCGGTCTCACCGCCAACCCCGACAAATAAATTCTTGCCTCCAATTCAATAAAACACCTGCTGTACCACGTACAGGAGTGTAAAATCAGTTCCCAAACGGAGAAACGAAGGGGCATATTATCAAGAGCGGCGTTAAAATTATTGCCGGTTTAGCGGCAGAAAACTGCCACTAAAGTGGTGATAATGGGCTTGATAATATGACTAAAACTAAACAAAAGGGGGACCCCCGGCAAGATAGAGGCAGGTAAGCAGGGGAAATATAGAACACCAAAAGCAAAGGAGTACCTGCCAAGTAATTTCAGACAAAGCCCTGCTGAGGGGTCCTTTTACTGATCCATTAACATCGGCGCAAACAAGGGCTAAATCAAATGATCACATCAAAAAATACAAATATATAGTAATTCTATTATAGAGGAAAAAAAATCAATTCATAAACAAACATAATAAATATCAGACCACGCAATAGTTTTTTAAAAGGAACATGAATCAGTAAATAAGGTCCCACACACCAAATTCATACATCACAATAATACTATCATGCCAAACGCAGAGGGTTTATTTTCCCCTGGGAGCCAGATTGGTATAGGGGCCCCAGTGATAGGTGCTTCACAGTAATGCTCAGTGATATAATCCTCGCAGTTCTTTTATAGGAATGAGCACGGTTCCTTCCTCACAGCCACAGGAGGGCAACAAAGAGTTATCCCCAGCGTCGACAGGTAGAGAGACCTTTAACTCACATTCTCAAGGCCCCCATCAACTGGATAGAGTTTTGAATAAATCGTGGGTTTAAAAGAAGTAGTTTCGCCAAGATAAATCAAGCCGGAGGTTTCGGAAGCGCCAGACGTACCGCGGTAGAGGCAAGCATTTGGCGCTTTTTCCATCACAGATATATTGTCCCACACCTCACTGTACATCTCCGCCCTGATGAAGGTGTAGCCCCGGCTGGGGCTACACACTGAAACGCGCGTTGGCGTTGTTCATGTGGGGGCAGCTGGAATGTTTCCACCCCGCCCCCCTGATGATTCATTTTCATCTTGTCATCTACATCATCTTGTGGCTGCTAAATACTGTTTGGAGATTATGTGTGCCTGATGTATGAGTTATGTTGAATTTTGGAATGCAGAATGGTAAGAGATCCTTTTGTTCTCCCTCAGTGTAGAGCAGTGGTCTTTAAATATTTTATAGCAACCCTCCCCCACGTACAAACACAATTATCAGACTCACCACAATGATAGGCATATTTTTTTCACAAGTATTCAATAACATTGACAGCTCTAAACATATTTACACAGTCAGACTTGCATTTATGTTCAGCTATCTCTTTTAAAAAGGCAATCAAATGCCTGGTTACCAACCTGCTATAGGCAGCTGGTCTCCCTAAAGCATAAACGTATCCACAGTATGACCTTTGTCAGAAATGGGGGGACAGAGACTTTAAGGGCTATTTAAAGCCACAACCCCTTTGACACCTACTCCCAGCCAGGACATGAGTGACAAAATATGTTATTGATGGTCTATTACAGATTGGCTCACATGTACATAGCACTGTTTCCAGCCTGATGTTTCTCTTGTCTAGTGCCTGGACATCCCACTAATATCAATTCAGGTCCAGCCAGGGAGGGCCTGTCCGCAGTTTGTAGACCTCTGCCGTAGAAAATAAGTGTCTGCACTCATTGTCCAAGCAGTACGCAGGCCTCCTTCAAGGGCCAGGAAGCCTACTGACTCTAGTTTTCCTCCAGCGCATGTTCTAACTCCTAAACTTAACCAAGCGTTAGGTAATGCATTGGGAAGAATACATTTTATTTTGTAACTGGGGGCCCTCTTCACTTTGGCAACAGACACACCCAATAACATGGGGAACAGACACAAGACTGATTTGTATATGGCTGGGTCTGAACTGGATTGGCATGGGGAGTAACAAACGATGGATTTAGGCCCAGATCTCTGTGCTGGGGTGAATGTTTTACATTGTGCAGTATTCTCTCCATCAATTGTTCTTTTTACACCCAATAAGATGCACAATTGTAATTTGGTGATTTGTGTCTGACAGATAATTTGGCCCCATGTCTTTAGTGTTCAAAGTGAGTAACATAAATCGAGCATTAGCAACACCAGTAGGTCTCGCTTGTGCTGTCTGGTACGTTTGACCTAATATAGAGGCAATGCTCCAGGGAAGGGATGAACACAAGCTGGGCAACACAAGCCATAGAATAAGAAGCAAGCAAATGAGAGGAACAATAAAGCCAACCACAGGTAAGCAGTGGACATGCTTTGTGCCCACTGTAGGTTCCTGGTAAGCTGATAATAGGTATTTTGCAACCAGACAGCTTGCTCTGTCTAGTGTGCTCGACGTAACTAGACCATCCCTCTTCACTCTTGTTTCCCTGATGGTGGTGATGGGCCAAGACAAACCTGCCACCCACATTCATACCTGAACTCTAGCCACTGCACAGATATAGTGAGGATGTAGACCAAGCAATGGTTTCCCTGATTGTGGCGGCCATCCAATATTGCAGAGGTTACATTCGATTGTGTTTGTAATAGGGTTGCCATGTTGTCGGCAGGGTCGGACTGGCTACCGGGCAGTTTGGAATGCTGCTGAGCTGGGGGCTGATCTCGTTAATGGGGACCTGCATGAGATAAACGAAATTCGTGTTGCTTACAGTATTTCGAAGCACACGCAGGTCTCCATGGACGAAATCAGCCCCCACTGCAGTAAAATCAGGCAGCAGCTCGGCAGCATTCCAAACTGCCCGGTAGCTAGTCCGGCCCTGGTTGTCTTTGTAGTGAGAAGACCATGCTCCAGTGCCTAAGCATTTTGTACCTATATTTTCAAACATTGCTATCAGATTTGTTTATTAGTTGGTACAACTGATGCAAATCAAGAGTATAACCCCCAAACACACCAGGCTCGCCAGGGAAAGCACAGCTTAGGAAACACAGTTTCCCAATGAAATGGAGTTGAAGTGAACGCCCACATTTCCACCCCGATCCCAGGAAAATGAATATCTCATTGTACCTCAATTCACTTATTGTAGTGATGTTAAATGAAGATCGGGTCTAGTAGGTTCTTGTAGAAAGATGTATTGATTAATCAAGTTGACATGACGTGGAAGTTCATGTATAAGATAAGATAGTAAGAATAATCCTGAGGTAAGCCAACACTACACTTATCCATCAAAATGTTTGCCCGGGTATGGAATTTTAATTGTGAATTTCAGACCTGCTGTAGCACGATATCTCCCACTGGCAAGGCAAATGGTTATTAAAACCAGCATAACTCGAGTGACCAGATGGAAGGATGTCAGCTGGACACCACTTTTCCACTCCCGAATTTTGCTTTTACATATTATTATCAGGTGTGTTGGTCAAATTTGTTGAACCAAGACTACAATTCCCAGAATGCACTGTTAGGTTAAATTAAAACCTAGGAATGGAAAAGTTGTGTCCTGGTAACATGGAGTCATGTGATTACCCGAAACATCATTTATTAAATTGGCGCAACATTTGTTCCTTTAGCTTAATTTTCATCGAATAGCGACACAGAAATAAAAAAAAGGAAATCTAGAATTTACTACTAGAATACATTTAACACGCTCATTGTAGGCACGATCCATCTGCCTACTGTAATACTGGTTAGGCACTTCATTTTGAAATCCATCTTCCAGCTCTTTGAACATTGTATCCGACACAAAGAGGCTGTCATGAGAAGACAAATTGCTCAATTGAAGGGCTCCAGCCGACCTGAGAGTTTGTCATGTCGACCCCTGTGTAAAACAGTCACACACAATGAGCGCCTAATTGAGTAATAACAGCTGAGTGACTGCATCTCCTCCCCCAGATGTCTGCTGCTAAGCAATGGGGAAATAGAACATGCTGCAGAACGCCCTCGCGCCCCCATCAAGTCATTGACAAATGCGCAGCACCAGCAGCTTGAGATCACAAACATCAGCTGCGCACTACTATGTCTCTCACCACAACTTTCATTCCAGATTGACAGCCTAATTTAAGCAGGGTCGGTTTTACAGCAAAGGTGCGTGTTCTAATTCAATGATTAAAGTTCACAGTAGCTTTAAATAAGTTGTTATGTTATAGTTGCTTACAAAGCACAGTGCATTACGTTTCATAGAGTATCTTAAATTCTATATGCAGCAGTAGTGCTAAAGCCTTATTTTGGAAATAAAAAGGTCTTTATCTCTTGTTTTAACTAGAAGGAAAGTTCATTGAAAAGAGAAAACAATACACGGGGTGGATTTACAAGCCCCCTGCGCCACCAGTACGTCACTTTTTGAGACATACTGGTGGCGCATCTTACTGCTCCATATTTACAAGGACAGGAAAAGCCACCCTGCGTGTCCTTGTAATTATGGCCCCTTTACAAGCAGCACTTTGTGTGAAAGGGGCGTTCCATGGGTGTTGCTGTGGGTGTTCCCACGCAACACCCATGGAACCAAACACATTTCCAGCTTTACAAGGAATCGTAAATCTGAAATGCGTGTGAATGCTACGCCTCCCCATGGGAGGTGTAGGGAGGCACAACAAGGAGAAATGTTTTCATTTGTTCACATTTTTACCTCTTTCAATGCGTGCTGCATTCTACAGCACGCATTGAAAGAGGAAAATACTTGTATTGATTGTTTTTGTGCAGGAAGGTGCCTCTTATAGCACAAAAACAACCTACCCACGACGCGGGCATCCTTGCACCTTGGTGCAAGGGTGACTGCGTCGTCGCATGGCTGCAATTTGTGTGCCAGCGCAGGGGGAAGCACAGAGAGGCAACATATTGTTGTAAATATGTTGCATCCCTGTGCTTTGGAAGTGACTCAGTGCAGCGCAGCCAAATGGCTTGCGAAATGCACTGAGTCAGTTTCATTGTAAATCTGCCCGACGGTATTCAAAAAGTGACGCTTTTAATGGGCTATCCCTGTCACAGAGGACACCAGCATCCAGCCCCAGGCTTCTATTTCACAGTCTACCTGTAGTTTCCGTTTACTTCAATCGAATTACAGTGCTTTGTAAGAAGAAAGCCCTGGTATGAAATATATATTTCCTCAATGTTGATGACAAGGAGTCACCTGATTACCCAGCTTTGGTGAATGCATATTTAAAAAGCAAGCTTTTAAGAGTAATGTTACATTGCAAGGCTTTAAACACAACAGGGTTATTCACAAGCTGCGTTTTGTAATACATTTAGTAATGCTTCAAAAGTACTAATAACCTACTACAAAATGCAAGTTACTAGCCTAAGCCTCCACCTCTCCCGTCTTTTACATGCGGAGATCTTTGCCACAACTGCTGCAACCAGTGCACACATAGGTATATGTATTAGTAGTAAATGTAAGGGGGACCAGGAGGAGTGACTAAGGGACGAGTAAGAAAGGGCTCATGGAGGGTGAAGGAAGGGTTTAGGGAAGGAGATGCACCCAGCCACAAAAGAGTAAGCACAACCTGCACTTCTGTTTTTAATACAACCAAAAATATCCCAAAACAGAAGTAAATGAACGCAGGAGTAAGTCCACCACCACGTATGACCAACCACTGGTTCTTCAACACCCTGTCAGAGAAAATAATACAGACAGGTCTTAAAATAAAATCATGTAGGAACTAACGTTAAATTAAAATAACAAATTTTACCATTAGAAAAATATAAATACATTTAATTTAATGTTATAAATATATAAATATATCTCCCTATAGATATCTACATATCTATATATAAATATATATAGATATGTATCGGTATATTAGTATATTTAAAAACATATTATAGTGCATTATATATAACATGTTAATAACAATTTTTAATTAATAAATTAGTGAAGCTTTACTTATTTAAAGATATATTTACATTAATTAAAAAAATTAATTACATAACTTTTAATAATTTTTTCTAGGTAATAAATAAATATAAATGTGTTACATTAGGTGGAATTTTTTTATTTAAATGGTAAAATGTATTTAAATGTAATATATTCAAAATAATTAAAAATCTAATTCCAAATTAAGTTAATGCTGTAGCATTTTTTATTTTGTTCTATATTTAAAAAAAATATTATACATACATTCACATTAATATTTAAATTAAAACTATGTTTACTATTTTTTTAAGTTTAATAAACTTCTACATTTTCCCCTATGCTTTACAATAAATAGAGAGATCTTCCCCAGTGGCGGTGACCTCTGCCTGAGTGTGAAAAGATACAAGCAGTAACATTCGATACATAATATAGGCTCCACCCCTGAATAAATGGGGTGGGGACATGCGAGCATACACTTATGAGTAACTTTACACTGGTAAACGGTGAATACCTTAAAGTCAAGTGTAAATTTACCTATGTGAATAAGGCCCGATATGTTCAATATCTGGTTGGGTTTTTCCACTGTCTCAGTAGGTATCAAGATGCATGTTACATACTTCTATCATTTGTATTGTCCTGCATAACTGAAGCCACCTGTGGCTTGAATCTTCTCCAGAATACAGTAGTGAGAGGCAACAAGGTTAGAAGTGTTTCTTTTCAGTTTTTTAAATGTGTAATGCACTCTTGCTGTTTGAACTGGTTTAAGCAATACACAAAGTAACAGAAACATTTATTCACTAGACCTATGGGTTTTGCATTTGTATATTGTGTATCCACATGACTACAACTATATGTAGATCATGTACACTTACCAACAAACCTACAGACACAAAGTCCAATTTACATACTGACACATAGGCCAATAAACACGCAGGCATCAATGCACCAATGCTAACAGTCATAGATAACTTTGTGCAGCAGGATTCAGAGGGTAATGCACTTCAGTGGAGCACAGAAAGATTGGCATCAAGGGGCACATGATGCACTGGGGTACTAGTGATGCCCCTCGGGAGGAGGTATAATAAGTCATGTACGTCAGATGAGAATGAAGTGATGTGCTTCATCAGAGCACTGGGTGATGTGCCTCACTGGGGGACTGACTAGTATTCCTCAATACAGCACTGGGTTCTGTGCATAATGGAGAGAATAGGGAGCATGTTTAGCTCAGGGACCCAGTGCTGTGTGTAATATGGGGACACAAACTAATGGAGAATGGAGGCACATTGGGATTAACAATTGTGGATGTACAATAAAAATGCACAGGGATTGTCTGGTCTCACACTGTCACATGTTAAGCATAAGTAGTACATCTTTGCTGTGACTCCTATTATTTTGCCATCATAAATGCACAATTACAAGTGTCAGCATGAAAAGAACATTTTAAAAGACAAAGTGGGCATTTCACTCTTTCATCCAACTACATTTGAGTGAATTGTTTATAGCGGGACAAGGATATTTGATGGTAGATTACATTTTGCCTGTTTAGGATAATCGCCCATGTTCACAGATGTCATAGCGTGACACACCTAAAGAGTATCAGGCATTGGCATTGTGCAAGAAACTCACTCAAGCACCAAAATATATTGGGGATAACCTAACATTCCACAGTAACATCGGATTTTGGGTTTTCAAAAAGTAATCATCCCATTACTTGATCATTTCTCACACCATGAGCATGAAATTACATCAGTTGTTAATACCAATAACATTTGGTTTTATTTGAATGCCCTACATCTCCATGATAGACTGCCTTAAACAGTATAACAGTTGTCACTATAGATGCGTCAGTATCTCATACTAAGTGCCACGTAGTATGGGACAGTCCCTCAACTCTCTTATCAATTGGGTCATTTGTTATGCATGTTTCCTCTATAGGGACTCCCTTTCAACAGACAGTGGCTCGGAGCACTTAGTATGGGACAGTCCCTCAACTCTCTTATCAATTGGGTCATTTGTTATGCATGTTTCCTCTATAGGGACTCCCTTTCAACAGACAGTGGCTCAGAGATAGGTGGGAGCACAGTTGTTGGGGCCCAGTATTTTCTGGTGTCTGGTCTCATACCTCATTGGAATGGCATCCCCAAAGAAGTACATTGAAAGCGTACATTACTGACACAAGGTGGTGTCCACTCTTATTTAGTCCTTAGGAAAGACCTTAGGAAAGATTAGCCTGATAATTTTGGGTCAGGTTGAACCAAGACAGTTTAAATAGCCTTATAAATAGAGGTTCTATAACTGAAATCAGTAATAGCTCATGGGTAATTTCACTCTGGACAGTTTGAATCCAGCCTTCATACATCGATCACCTTCTTTGTTTTGAGGTTCCCTTAACGTTCTGCTGATTCTCTGTGTCTTATTCTGCTTGTTGAGCTTCTCTCCTTACAGATGTTTACATACCAATATGTTTTTGACTTGTCATTCTACTGGTCTAGCCTGTGCTCTTTAGCTCTGTCACATGTTGGGGGATTGTGTGTTTTTCAATGCACATTGAGAGAAAGGGAGGATTTAGACACCACACTTCCCCCTGAGACAAATCATAAATCACAATGAGTGCGGCAAAAATATTGACAGAATAGGTCATTCCTATTCCTAACGAGAGAGGTTGGCTGGTAGGAGGGGAGATAATAGGTATTAACATGGGTCAGTTCTGCTTGATGAATGTGTGACTACAGCTACAGGAGTGGTCCCCCCATACTATATCAAGAAGTAAACAGTAGCACTAAATAGGGTCTTGAAATTTGATAGGGTGGGAGAAAAACCTACAAAATAAAGCACTAAAATATTCGTGAAAGTGGTGCGCGGCGTCTTCTTCATTGAGGATTTCTTTGCTTCTAAAATAAAGCGAGGCTGTCCCATCCCTCGCCGCCAGCGCCAGCTGTTGTTCGCTCCCCCCGCCTGGGACATTTGCTGTGTAATATATATATATATATATATATATATATATATATATATATATATATATATATATATGCACAGGAACCTCCAGCGAAGCAGAAGGAAGGGGCCACACAGGGATTTCACAAGAGAAGGCCTTTAATTGGAAAAGCGGATTTGGGCATAATGCATTTCAACAGTCACGTCTTCCTCAGATGCCACCGCCACACTGAAAACAGCCCCACGCCTCCGTTTTAAAATCAGTCTGCAGCCCTCCCTTGTTAAGAAGGACACACCTCCCCTATCATGTGCTCATTCACCTGCTGCAGTTGGGTAAGTCCTAGAGCTCCCAGCATGCATCTTTTCTGGGCTGATGGTACGAGGGGATACTTGAAAAAATGAAATCCTTGTGGAAATGGTGTGTTGCAGAACAGGGCGCGCTGTCTCCTGTGTAGATTATTTCCTCCGGCCTCCTCGAGTCCCTGCATAAATTCCAACCTCCGTGGCACAGTTCGGCAGGGTCATGGGCTGACTACAATGAACCCAGCCACCTCGTGAAGTCACGAGCTGCCTACTGGCAGTGTCCCTTGCTTGGCCAGTGCTTAAAGAGGTGGGCTGGAGCAATCCGATACCTCGGGAGAAAAAACAAAACCTGCTTGCGCAGACACCAGTGAAATCTCCAGCCAGCTTTGTAGAACGGGCCCCTTGAAGCGTCTCTGGTTGACGCTGAAATATGCACAGGAACCTCCAGCGAAGCAGAAGGAAGGGGCCACACAGGGATTTCACAAGAGAAGGCCTTTAATTGGAAAAGCGGATTTGGGCATAATGCATTTCAACAGTCACGTCTTCCTCAGATGCCACCGCCACACTGAAAACAGCCCCACGCCTCCGTTTTAAAATCAGTCTGCAGCCCTCCCTTGTTAAGAAGGACACACCTCCCCTATCATGTGTTCATTCACCTGCTGCATTTGGGTAAGTCCTACAGCTCCCAGCATGCATCTTTTCTGGGCTGATGGTACGAGGGGATACTTGAAAAAATGAAATCCTTGTGGAAATGGTGTGTTGCAGAACAGGGCGCGCTGTCTCCTGTGTAGATTATTTCCTCCGGCCTCCTCGAGTCCCTGCATAACATGGGACATTTGCTGTGTAATATATATATATATATATATATATATATATATATATATATATATATATATATATATATATATATATATATATATATATATATATATCTGCTGTGCCAGTCGAAACACGTCTCTTTTGTATGATACCCGACAACCATTGGGGTTAAATGAGGATGAGGAGATGTCCATTCATCAATCAATCAATCATAACATTTGTATAGCGCGCTACTCACACGGAAGGGTCTCAAGGCGCTGGGGGAGAGGGGTACGCTACTGCATGAACAGTCAGGTCTTGAGTTGCCTCCTGAAGGAAAGATGGCCCTGGGTTATCCAAAGCTGTATGGGGAGGGAGTTCCTGGTCTTGGCTGCCAGGTAGGAGAAGTATCTTCCTCCGGAGGTGGCTCTGCGGATGCGTGTTACGGCGGCGAGGGCGAGGTTGGTCGATCGTAGCTGGCGGGTGGTCGCGTAGAAGGTCAGGCGGTCGTTGAGGTACTTGGGGCCCAGGTCGTGGAGAGCCTTGTGTGCGTGGGTGAGGAGCCTGAACATGATCCTCTTGCTGACGGGGAGCCAGTGCAGGTCTCTCAGGTGGCCGGAGATGTGGCTGTGTTGGGGGGTGTCCAGGACTAGTCGTGCGGAGGCATTCTGGATGCGTTGGAGTCTTTTCTGCAGTTTGGCTGTGGTTCCGGCGTAGAGGGTGTTCCCGTAGTCGAGTCGGCTGGTGACGAGTGCCTGGGTGACGGTCTTCCTGGTCTCGGTGGGGATCCAATGGAAGATCTTACGGAGCATACGCAGGGTGTTGAAGCACGATGAGGAGACGGCATTGACTTGTCTGGTCATCGAGAGGGAGGAGTCCAGGATGAAGCCCAGGTTGCGTGCGTGGTCCGTTGGCTTGGGAGTGGTGCCCAGGGCAGGGGGCCACCAGGAGTCGTCCCAGGCGGAGGGCGATGATCCCAGGATGAGGACTTCCGTTTTGTCTGAGTTCAGTTTCAGGCGGCTGTTCTTCTTCCACTCGGCGACGTCTTTCATCCCTTCGTGTAGGCTGGTTCTGGCGGTGGCGGGGTCGTTGGTGAGGGAGAGGATCAGCTGGGTATTTTCTGCATAGGAGATGATGTTGAGGTTGTGTTGACGTGCGATGGCTGCGAGGGGGCTCATGTAGACTTTGAAGAGGGTCGGGCTGAGTGATGATCCTTGTGGTATGCCGCAAATGACTTCGGTGGCCTCGGATCTGAACGGGGGAGGCGGACTCTCTGGGTTCTTCCGGTGAGGAACGAGATGATCCACTCTAGTGCTTTCCCTTGGATTCCGATGTTGCTGAGGCGCTGTACTAGGGTGCGGTGGCAGACAGTGTTGAACGCTGCGGAGAGGTCCAGGAGGATGAGGGCTGCTGTTTCCCCGTTGTTGAGCAGGGATCTGATGTCATCGGTGGCTGCGTTCAGGGCGGTCTCGGTGCTGTGGTTGGCTCGGAAACCGGGCTGCGAGGGGTCGAGGGATCCATTCGTCTTGAGGAAGGCGGCAACCTGTCTGTTGACGGTCATCTCGATGACTTTGGCAGGAAAAGGGAGGAGCGAGATGGGGCGGAAGTTCTTGAGGTCAGTGGGGTCCGCTGTTGGTTTCTTCAGGAGGGCGCTGAGCTGGGCGTGCTTCCAGCTCTCCCGGAAGGTGGTGGTGTGGAAGGAGGTGTTGATGATGTCCCTTAGTTGGGGTGTGATGATGGAGTCGGCCTTGTTGAAGACGTGGTGGGGGCAGGGGTCGGTAGGTGATCCGGAGTGGATGGTGTTCATCGTGTGGGTGGTGTCTTCGGTGTTGGCCGGGGTCCAGTTGCAGAGGGTGGTGGTAGGGGGCGTTGGTTCAGCGGTTGGGTGCGTGGTTGGTGCGCCGAAGCTGTTGTGTGTGTCGGTGATCTTGCGGTGGAAGAACGAGGCGAGGGAATCGCAGAGGTCTTGCGAGGGTGTGATGTCGTTGTTTCCGGCGTTGGGGTTGGAGAACTCTTTGACGATGCTGAAGAGTTCCTCGCTGTCGTGGGTGATGTTGTCCAGTCGTTCTTTGAATGCTGTCTTCTTGGTGGTGCGGATCAGCTGGTGGTGTTTGCGGGTGGCGTGCTTGAGGGCGGTCATGTTATTTGAGGTCTGATCGAGGCGCCAGGCTTTCTCAAAGTTGCGGCAGTTCTTCTTGGAGTCCTTGAGTTTGTTGGTGAACCAGGGGGCTTTCTTGCTTCTGGGCTTGCTGGGAGGGTTCTTTAGTGGTGCAAGATCGTCGGCCCAGTTGGTGAGCCACTGTGTGAGGTTGCTGGCTGCTTCGTTGGGGTCCGTTGTGCTGGCGGGGGGGTTCTGGCGGAGGGAGGTGGTGAGCTGCTCGGCGGTGATCTTGGTCCAGCTCCGGCAGGGAATCTGTTGTGGGTCGTGTTTCTCCTGAAGCTGAAGTGGAGGCAGCAGTGATCAGTCCAGTGAAGTCCGGTGGAGTGGCTGAAGGAGATGTGCTTGCTGGAGGAGAAGACAGGGTCAAGCGTGTGGCCGGCGTAGTGGGTGGGGGTGTTCACCAGTTGCTTGACTCCGAGGTTGGCTAGGTTGTCCAGCAGGGTGGTGGTGTTGCTGTCCTTGTAGTTCTCCAGGTGGAAGTTGAGGTCCCCTAGGAGGATGTAGTCAGAGGAGGCGAGAGCATGCGGGCTGATGAAGTCTGCGATGTCTTCGCTGAATTGTGTGCGTGGTCCCGGGGGTCTGTAGATGAGGGTGCCTCTGAGGGTCGTCTTGGGGTCGGTGTGTATCTGGAAGTGGAGCTGTTCGGCGGCGGTGAAGGTGTCGTTGGAGTCGGTCGAGATGCAGATGGTGTTCTTGTGTACGATGGTGATGCCTCCTCCAGTCTGGTTGACGCGGTCCCTCTGGGTGATCTTGTATCCATCCGGGATGGCTATGGCGATGTCGGGTGCTGAGAAGGCGTTCATCCAGTTTTCCGTGAGGAAGGCGACGTCTGGTGATGTTGTGTCGAGCAGGTTCCAGAGTTCAACGGCGTGTCTGTGGACAGAGCGGGTGTTGAGCAGGATGCACTTGAGGTGGTTGCTGCAGGTGCTTGGCTTAGAGGGTGCGGTGCAGGTCCGGAGGCAGGTGAACTTGCAGACTTGGCAGGTGAAGGGTCCGTGGGTGCGTTTCGGTGTGGCTCGGTAGCAGGCGGGGTTCTGTCCCGCGTTGAGTGCGTGGAGGGTCGCTGCGTCATAGGTCCGTCCAGTGGGATGGCGTCCTCTGGGGCCAGGGGTCCCGGCGCTGGGCACGGTCCAGGCACGGATGGGCGCAGACGGGCTTGCCTTTGGCGGGCCTTTGGCGCGCCTTTGGCGCACAATCGGCCCGCCCGCTGCGAAGTGGGCGGGAGGAGCAGCTGGGAGGCGGGAGCGGGGTGGCCAATGGCGGGAACAGAAAAGAAAAGGGGGTGGGGCCTCAGGGGAGCAGCGGTGGGGAGCGGGGAGGGGGAGAAGCGGCGGGAACAATCACAGGTGCACGGGGACGGCTAAATAATCAGGGGCACAGTAAAAAACAGGAATGGCAAAAACAGCAGTACAGAAGAGAATGGAATGGTGAACAAAACGGGGGCACAAGCAAAGACAACACAATACTGGCTCAGGAATAGCGCAACAAACCGGCGCTCAGCCGGAGCGAGGCAGCAGCGGAGGACAGGGGTCCTGGCACTCACGGGGGGAGCCGCGCGGTGTATCGAGGGACCGGCCCTGCAGGCAGGGACAAGGTTTATCTAGGTTGAACTGTTGCTTGAACCTAATCTGCGTAATGAAAGGATTAAGTGGGAGGCCACCACTTTACAAAAATATGTGGATCATGAACGTGTGCCAAGAGGTTTACGTATTTTCATAACTCCGACATTCACTGACCCGGACCCAGAGTTGGTAGAGGAATGGATCCAGAATAATCATGACTGCTCAACGGTAATGTTAAAATTACTGATTAAATATGCTTTGAAAGATAGTGCAAGATTGGCGGTAGAAATAGAGCAAACCACGTCCCAATAAAGGAACAATACTCCAAAACCGACTTTGAAACAGAAATGAAGAAATGAACTACAAGATTATCAAAGGTGGAAGAAGAAATTAAATTGAAGAAACAAAGCAAGTTTCACCACGACCAACTCGATTACGAGAGAGGATAGATTTTTACTTTTGGGCGAAAGTTTGATTATCTAAGAGAAATAAACCAGAAAATGTTTGGGACTCCAAATAAACAACCAGCACAATTGGAAGAGACTGAGGAAGCAAGTAATGAGGGTGCAACACCAGGAACCAGTTTGGGAATGTTGGAAAGTGATGGATCAAGTGCAAAGACAAAGGACAGTGAAGGAGTAAAAAACAATATTTTGAAGGAATTCTCACTTATGGCGCAGGGCAGACAAGGGCTCGCCAGCCCAGGGCCCCAAGAATCGCCAAATCGAGGTCGTGGACGAGGCGCCGGAGGCGGAAGCAGAAGAGGCACAAAGAAGCAGGGACCATTAGATGCCTACGTTGGAGTGACAACCAGACGCAAGACAGCCAAAAAATGAAGGACATCCACTCTGTGGTAAATTTATCTAACTTAATTTTAATGTTAGATCATGTTGAAGTTTTGTCTTTGGGTCTGACTTTCTGTCCATCGAGCCATTTTAATTACACAGCAGGTAGAATTGACCTTTTTCACTTTGTACGCAGATTGAAACTTAAAAAGAAAGTCTTATGGGGATGCAATTCTAGCTGAAAGCACTGGTTTAACAATTGGTGATGATAACCTTTTACAAACAATGAAAAACTTAGAAGCAGGCACCGACAGAGACAAGAGTATCACTGAATGTCTAACGGAGGAAGAATTACGTTGTGATTACATGAGTGGCAGTGGCTTTAAACCCAAGTCGAGGTTTTTACCTCAAATACATAGCGAAGTGATTGATGTTTTTGAAAGAGGAGTGACCAGTGAATTTAAGAGATTGGACTAATCCAGGAAACCGACACATGATAATTTAACCAAAAGACAACGACAGGCCCTGTTTGAGCTAAAAAATAACAATGATATTGTAATTAAAATGTCCGACAAAGGCGGGAACCTTGTGGTGTGGCCGGTTGATATGTACTTAAATGAAGGCAAAAGACAATTGGGTGATGAGGAAAGTTATGCAAGTAGCAGTAGAAGCTGTTATGAGAAAAGCAATAAGCATTACCAGTTGCAACTGTCGAATTGGAAACAAGAGGGTTTACTGTCTGATGATGAGTACAAATTCTTAAAATGTGATCACCCTAAATTAGCTGTGTTATATCTATTACCAAAGCTACATAAAAACAAAGAAAATCCCCCAGGGCGACCTATTGTGTCATCCATAGGAAGCACATATGAGAACACTTCAAAATATATCGATCACTTCTTAGGCCCCTATGTCCTAAAAATTACCATCGTATCTTCAAGATACACAAGATTTTTTACGAACAATTGAACCAATACAGTGGGATGACAGCATGTGGCTAATTACATTAGACGTTAACAGTCTTTATACTTGCATACCCCATAATTTGGGTATAATGGCGAATTGTCATTTCCTACAACAACGTGATATCAAATATTTGTTACACACACAAATGCTAATCAGCATGATGCAGACTTGCCTCTCCAATAACTATTTCTTGTTCGATCATGTTGTCTATTGCCAGGACCGGGGGACCGCAATGGGAACCTACTTCGCCCCCAGTTATACATGTTTGTTTCTGGGCTGGTGGGAGGAGCAGGCGGCCAGTAACATCTGGGCCTTTACCCATAGTGTGGTCCTTTAGGCAAGGTACATAGACGACGTGTTCTGTATTTGGAGGGGCAGCAGGGAGGGCGCATTGCAATTTGTCACTGATTTAAATTTAAATGACTGCAATTTGAAATTCACATGCACCATTGACAAACAATTGGTTGAATTTTTAGATGTGGTAAATGTCGAAAATGGCAGACTTAATAGCACGCTGTTTCGAAAACCTACAGTGGGTAACAGCCTGCTACATGCGGCAAGTTGCCACCCTAAGAATCTAATTTGCAGTATACCATTTGGTGAACTTTTGCGCGCAAAAAGAAACTGCGGCACCGCAATAGACTTTGAGAAGGAAATGATGAACATGAAGGAGTGATTTCAGGAAAGAGGGTATTCAAAAAAAGTGATAGAACAAGCGTGTGTTAAAGTAAAGACTATCACTAGGAATGAGCTTTTAAATCCGAAACTCTTAATGAGAGAGGACAAGGAACCTATAAGGTTCATTACAGCATATTTGAACCAGTCATGGCAGGTGAGGAAAAACCTTAAAAAATACTGGTATGTGTTAAATCTGGACCCGACTCTGAAAGAGGCAGTAGGGAACCAACCTAAGATCACTTTTAGAAAGTGCACTGCTTTAAAAGATTTGCTCTGTAGTAATATTATATAAAAAAAAAATCAAACAGCAGTAAAAGGTTTCTTTACATGCAAAGCGTGTAAAGCCTATAGAGATAGTGTGAATAGAAAGGAACTTCTACTATCGATTAGTCAGAAACCGTTTACAATGCAGAAGCATCTAACGTGCAAATCTGATTTTTGTGTTTATGCTCTACGTTGCCCTTGCCCGCTAGTATACATTGGTAGTACAATACACCAGGTAAAAAAACGGGTCTTAGAGCATACAAGGGCAATAACCAATGAAGACAAAAACTGTTCCATAGCGAAAAAATTTAAAGACCTACACAACAAAAATGTCCACTTACTACAAATCTGTGCCCTCAATAGGATTCCAGTATCTGAACGGGGAGGAAACAGAATTAGACAGTTACGTCAGCTCGAGTCTATAATTATATTTAAATATGATACAGTACAACCATTGGGGTTAAATAAGGATTAGGAGATGTTCATTCATCTAGGTTGAACTGTTGCTTGAACCTAATCTGCATAATGAAAGGATTAAAAGTTTGTAAATGATTGGAAGTCTTATTTTGGTTTTAATGCACATATATCGTAGTGATTTCACATTTTATATTTTTTGAAGGAGACATGTAGTCAGCACACAACAAAGATGAGGAATCAACAGCAGCCCAATAAGAGGATCAAATAAGAACTGTAAACTATGTGCAATGAAAGTTAATTTCCTTTGCAATTAATTAATTATTTTGTGTAATTTATGTCGTGCCATATTTCCTTGAGATGTCCCCCAGAGTATGAGCCCACAAGGGCAGAATTGAATGTAAGTGTGGTTTTTCGCATTAAGCGTCGAATACTGGAAGAGTGAAGTAGAATTTGAACGAGCACACAGATGCGTTTAAAATATTTTATTATCATGAAATGTGAAAATAAGCCCACATGGGCAAAACTGTACTTTGTACTTTGCCCACAAGTTGCGAGATTATGAAGATTTAGCATTCAATGTCTGCTCAATAATACTGACATCCAGTTGGAGATTTCACGATATTACAAAAATGGCGGAATACACCGGCCGCACATGCCCACTGGGGCTGTATTTCAGGAAATGATGCTGTGGATTAATTTCATCCAAACTTGTATTGATGATGTACAAATATTGTACTAAATGGAACTTTGGTTGGACTGCATAATATAAGTTCTATAAGTTTTGGACATTTAAAGATGGCTGCTATATGCATATCCTCATTTACTTGTGTTGGGACAGGTAGTCCTACTTTTATGTTTATGTACTTTTGAACACTTTAAAACTTTTAAATGCACAAACCAAACCGACCCGTGACCAAGGTGCGGTTGCACCGAAACGCCTCGGCGTTTTTGGCAATTTTGTTTGAATAAATCTAGACGCTGAATGTATTTAGGCTCGAGTTTGCTTCTTTTTGAAAGAAAAGTGGGCAGAAGGAATATTGGAGGATTGCCTCATCGCTCGAAGCCTGCCGCCATTAAGAGGCCAGGAGACCAACGAACTGTTTTTGAATATATATATATATATATATATATACATATATATATATATATATATATATATATATATATATATATATATATATATATATATATATATATATATATTCAATGAAAAAACCATAGGTTATAGTCCATATATAGTTAGGAATTTGCATTTACAAAACCTTGAAAATTCAATGAAAAAACCATTGGTTTTAGGCCATATATAGTTAGGGATTTGCATTTACAAAACCTTATTTTACTCGCATAAAACCATTGAAATTCCATATATAGTTAGATGCGCTAACTATATATCGCGCACCCGCAATCCACTGCTGATGATGTCACATATTACATCATTCATGACATGGTCAGTGACATCACTGATGACATCACTGATGACAACATCCAGTGACTGTATGTTTCTGTAAAGTTAAAATATGTCTTACATATTGAAGAATGAGTGGATGTATAAGTGTCTGGATGAAGGATTTAGTAGGTGCATGACTGACTGTATGAGTGAGTGATTAAATGTGTCTCACTGAGTGCATGGGTTAGTGACTAAACTGTCTTAATTTGCGCATCATTATGTCTGTTGTTCTGTAAACTGTTGCATGTGTTGATAAGTAGCTATATGAGTAACTATATGGGTTATTGATTGGTTGCCCAAGTATTTGTATGGGAGACTGAGTGTGTGTGTGGGTGGCTGGGAGGTGTATGACTCTGTGCATAGATGTCTGAGCAGTTGATTCACTAGATGTATGGTTTCAAAAGTGCATGTGGAAAAAGCTGTATGGGCGGTTGACTGTGTGCATGACTGTATTGGTGAGTGAATGGATATCTCAGTGCTACATGTCAAAGTAAGTACATATGTAAAACACAGTACATGTGAGAGTTGACATATATAAATAACTGTGCATAAGAGCCAGTGAATGTGTGAGTGGCTGTATGGATCATTGTGAACTTGTATCAGGGATTGTATAAGAGAGTAAATATGTGTTAGTATATGTTTGAATAAGTAAAGTTTGTATAACTGTATAGTTGAGGAAATGGAGGTGTGATTGATTCTTTGCATAACTGACTAGGTGTGTGAGTAACTCCATGGATGAGTGACAGTCTGTGAGTGTCTGTTTACACTGATTGTATCTAAGGTTATATTAGAGTCTGAAGAGGTTCATCGTATTATCACATGAATGATATCATCAGTGATGTCATCAGTCATGTCAAATGAGATGTCATTTGAGATGTCATCAGTGATGTCATTTGAGATGTCATTTGAGATGTCATCAGTGATGTCACTGACCATGTCATGAATGATGTAATATGTGACATCATCAGCAGTGGATTGCGGGTGCGCGATATATAGTTAGCGCATCTAACTATATATGGAATTTCAATGGTTTTATGCGAGTAAAATAAGGTTTTGTAAATGCAAATCCCTAACTATATATGGCCTAAAACCAATGGTTTTTTCATTGAATTTTCAAGGTTTTGTAAATGCAAATTCCTAACTATATATGGACTATAACCTATGGTTTTTTCATTGAATTTCAATGGTTTTTTAAAAGCTAATATCAAAAGCTGTCAAATGTCAAGTACGTGATCAGTAAAAACATTTCGTATTTATGCACGCTGATGTGCTTTGAACGCCCCCCCCCCACTCCCCTCTTTTCTCTTAGTAGTACTCTCTCTTTGCAGATAGTGAACGGTAGTTAACGCAGACCTTTGCCCCCGTTGTAATCCGTCGTACTTGCTTGTCTCTCCATTTGATTGATTATTATCCAAGCATTTACTGTTTTACAATTGGTTCTCTTTGGATCATTCTCTATTTACAAACAAGCACAAAGTCACAATACTCTGTTTAATCTTTGCAGATAGTGAAAAATCGTGTAAAAAAATAAAATTAATCGAGCAAAATCAGTAGACCACTAATTCGATCTCTTTTTGACCTCAGTAAAATACAAACATTAGGAACAACCCTTCATGAGAAATACGAAAATAGTGAAATGAACTGAGCTCCACACCATGAGGGCTGCAAGACAGCTCGACTCCGCCACCCACCCCGCCCAAAATAACGACAAACCCTATGCAAATATTATAAATATACACAACACACCAGCAAAGAAACAGAGTAAAACATTTTATTAAATAACTATTTACATAACTATTTTATACTTTTTATTGCCCGATCCGGCTAGCTCAATCGATCGAGCATGAAACTCATGCACTGATAGCAAGCGTTGAGAGTTTGTAGAACGATGGCTTCAGATTTTCCACATACGGTGTAGTGGCGCGAACTGGCAGGGGGCGTTTGGATTCTACCCCTTCCCCAAATAAGATTTTCATACGTGAATGTTCGTTCATGCTTTTAGTCCCTAAGTTGCTTCCATGTCACTGCCTTACACAAATGGCATAAGTCCTGGTTGTTGAGTGCCATACTTCAGAGTTCGAAGCAGCTCTTGTAACACTGTTTAAACCTTATTTGCACCTGCTGCAGCTTCACTATTCAAAGTAAGTGGGGTCCATTTGTGGACCTGACTGCATTGGAAAACAATGTGATACGGTGCCTCCCTAAACCGCTTGACGGAGGCCCCCGAGAGGCGGTGAGATGGCGCGGACTGAGAGGGGGCGCTTGGCTCCTGCCCCCTCCCCAAGTCGTGTTGCCCTGGTGACGCCTGAGATCGCCCCCGGCATAGGCGGCCGGCTCCCGGGGTCCGGCGGAATTTTTTCCCTTTTGAAGAATCTTCCATTCTGGACCTTGTCCCACAATCCGTTTGACCTGAAGACACGCTGTCGTGGGGCGCCCCTTTACCGTTTTAGTTGCCATTCCGCCCGCTTTTGGTACTCTGTGCCTCTTCCGCCATTCAGCTGTTTACCGCCCGCTCTTGCGACTACAACGTCTCGCTCACCATGTAGTTGAGTTGCTCCCGCTCTTAAGATTTAACTGAACTTTTTGGACTGCTGAAAGCGGTTGTATTCCGACCGCTGGTTGGTGGAGACATTTTGACTATATTCTGGACCTGCATTGTCGCGTAATGCGTCATATGACGCGACGCGTTAGCGCACCCGGAAGTGCTCCGGTGCGCAAGGCGCAGCTTCCCGGAAACGATCCAGAGCGCGCCGCGCAGCGCGTAACGTAAGCATAACAGGTCATGTGACTTGTTAATAAAACTTTTCATTGGTTCATTTTACTTTTCTTTTCCTAATGATGTAAGACTAGGTCATGTGACCTAAAAATAACACTTTTCATTGGATTAAAACATTTTTTTTCCCAAACGATGAAAGCCCCACCTTGTTTCTGGATGTTTCAGACTGAAGCTGGCGTCACCATGAGAGCACCACCATCTCGTAGCTCCGTCATGGCCATTTCGCAAGCAATCATGGCAGCCGCTCCCCACCGGAAGCCTGCGGGAGTCGACGGCCCCCAAGACTTTTGTACAATCTTCAAGGCTGAGGGGACGCTTTCGAGAATGGAACCCAAGCCATGGCAGACAAGCGTCCGAGTTCCAAGGTGTCCCAGGGCCATTGTACCGGACCAGGCCCAAATCCGAAGAGCCGGCCGCCATTTTAAGAGTCCTGTGGAAGCCGCCTATCGCTGCACAGCAAGAGTGGGAGCAACTCAACTACATGGTGAGCGAGACGCTGTAGCCGTAAGAGCGGACGGTAAACAGCTGAATGGCGGAAAATGCACAGTGTAGCAAAAGCGGGCGGAATGGCGACTGAAACGATAAAGGGGCGCCCCACTACAGTAGACGAGCCTCCGCCATGTGCTTCAAAACTGCATATGTATCTCGTGATATCAAGATTGGGCAACCAGTACACAACAAGCAGTTACGAGTCCCATTTACACCGGCGCCATTTTGGGCGCGGCCGGGCAGGTCCAGGATCTAGTCAAACATAACAAATGAGGCTGACGTCTCTGAAGCAGTTGACGAACAGCAGGACATAGCAAATAAACATGAAGTCTCTAAAGCTGTTAACTCACTGCAGGACAAAACAAGTAAACCTGAAACCTCTGGAATAATTGTCGCTCAGAAGAACAACACACAAAACTCTGTAGTGTCTGTGGAAAGTAAAACAGAAGGGCACTGGAGTTTCAGACACACTTAACACTAATGACTTAACAAAGATATCGTCTGTCTATGAAGCAGCTGTCACAAGGAAATCCCTAACGCATCAGCATTCTCGGAAGAGGTTGACACAAATAACATCTTAAGGAACAAAGAAAGACCTGTTCACTCTTGACACCCCAGGTGCTGTCTATGTTGCACTATAGTGCTGCATCGAGAAAACGGACAACCCTATTGATGTGGATTTTTCATTATTGATTATTGTAAAGAAATGGCGACTCCCCCCTTTAGCAGATTAGCTAAATGTTTGTGTAATTTAGGCATAAAAGTTATAATATTGTTCTTGTTGTTGTTATCGTTATAGTTCTGGTTAATTTCAAAAAATGGTTAAATATATTTACAGTTTTTGTTGCGTTCGTTATAGTTAAATGTTAATAAAGTTTTAAAATCTAACTTTGTTGGAGTGCTATATATGTTTAAAAAATCGGATGAATGGGGCCTTGAATCGGGTTATTGTCATGTGTGGGCTTTGCAAGTGTACTGCTACAAGATCGGACATTTCAAACTCAAATGCACATTCTTTTTCTTACCTTTCCGAAGCATGGAGCGCAATAGCAGGCAGAGAAAGGGTGATGCACGTGTTGAACACTGCCTGGCCTGGCAAGTTGCTGGCAGTGCCCCCCGCCCGCTCCTGAAAGAGGGCACACACACACAGCCGCCCGAGTACTTCACAAATCTTTAAAAGACCATGCGCTTGTTCATGAGGCTTAAATGGTTTATCACCCCTTCTTTAACCCCTGCATCGACCCTCTGACGTTTCCTGGAAGAATTAGCACGTAACACAATACCAAGCCCTGTCAGCTAAAACCCCCGAGAAATCATGGGGCATATTATCAAGGGGGTTTATTTCCACTTTTTTGGCTTTAAAAGCCAAAAAAAAAGAGATAAAATTATCTCCCTATTACCAAGCTGTCGCTAACACCAGTTAGTGACAGCTAAAAGGAGATAGCGACCATCTTGAGCCCCGCTTTGCATATCAGTGATATTTATCACTAATGACATGCAAAGTGGGCGTGCCAAGATTTTAGCGACTGGAAACAGTCCCTAACCATCGCTATCTCCTATTACCAACTTTTGGAGATATTCGCGCTAAGAGCGAATATCTCCAAAACCTAACACCTGCCCTGAGCAGTTTTAGCCATGTTATCCAATGGGAAGTGGATAACATGGCTAAGAGCATTTGCTGGATAATGCATGAATATCGCTGACTTTTCAACGATATTCATGCATTGCGGCCGTTTTTTATCGCATTTGCGATAAACCTTGCTAATAGCAAGTTTATGTGCGATATAATTCGCCGATGTGCAACGATAATTTTTGTCTCTAAACAAGTTAGAGACAAAATTACCGCTAGTTGTTGGTAATATGCCCCCGGGTTTTTCCTTGCAGGAATCAGGAAGCGAAAGACTAGCACTGAAATCAGTAGTCTCACGCCTGAATCGGGAGGGTTGGCATGTCTGGATACTCTACAGCTGGGGTCATAAACTACATTCGCAGGGCTACGTGATAGCCTAGGTCCGGCCTGGACAATCGGACACAGAGGAAGAGGAGTGTCAGAGGGTGCGGTAGTGAATAGGGTGAAAGGGAGGTGTCGGGCAGGCACAGGGTGTGATTCTCAGAGAAGAGCAGCGCAGATGGGGGGAAGTATATGGCCCATGCATGAGAGAGAGAGCGGGGGTGACCATTGCGTGGGGGAGATGCGTGCGAGGGTGGGGAGCCATGCTGAGAATCGGCGGCGTGCAGAGAGTGGCCCTGGTCAAGGCATCTAAAATGGCTGCCGTGCACGACAAAATTGTGGCATTGGACAAAACGCAAGATGGCGCAGACAATGTTTATCAATAAGGATTCATTTATAACAAAATATTTACTCGCAGTGACAAAATGGTGGTCACCACTTCCTGATTTCCATCGAATCGAACGTTAACAAACGTCACGCAGCAAAAAAAAAAAAAAAAAAAAAAAACACGCACAGAGCAGTTTTTAGCCATGTTATCCAATGGAAGGTGGATAACACGGCTAAGAGCATTTGCTGGATAATGCATGAATATCGCTGACTTTTCAACGATATTCATGCATTGTGGCCGATGTGCGGCGATAATTTTTGTCTCTAAACAATTAAAACGAAGCACAAAATGGCGAATTCTCGTTTCGCTACCAGTTTGCGGCCCAGTTCGCGCCCCGGGAAACGCTTCTACCGTGAAAAATAATTTTTTTTTTATTTTCCCCACGGGACCCTTTAATAACCCCAACAACAATCCTAGGGGGTCAAGAGGGGGATACCTTGCCCCCTTTCATTAAATTCCCCTTTCGTTTTTCACCTCTTCTTCTCTCTCGATCCTACCGAGAGACAAGATGGCGGCCGCTCCGGACTGTTTAGAATGTTGACAGACACCGGAGAGCCAATCAGCTTTCTGCGCGCAAAGTTCCGATAAGCGAAAAGTAAGCGGACCGGATCGCTGCCCGGAGCGCTGTTACAGATATATATCTTGATTTAAACGTTAATTTCTCAAAATCCACTGAAGCACATACATTGAGACCTAGCAAAGGCACATCGGGCTAACAGTCCCTACAATTTTGCCAAGTTTCGTGCAAATCCATTCAGCCGTTCGAGCTAAAAGTGAGGCCAAAGGCCCTATGGAAAAATGAATGGGAAAAACGCGTTTTGGGACCCCCCTTTTTTCTCGGCCCCCCCTTGACGAAACCCCACCAAATTTTCAGGGGCTGCTCAGAAACAAAATGTGCCATTTTCCTGAAAATTTCAGCCGATTCCGTCCACAAACGCCAAAGTTATTAGACATAGAATTTTCAGAAATCCCATAGGGAATTAATCCTAACTATATATACCTACTGGCGATAGCCAGTAGGTAATATATATATATATATATATATATACATATATATATACATATATATATATATATATATATATATATATATATATATATATATATATATATATATATATATATTCACTGAAAAAACCATAGGTTTCACACCAGTTATAGTTAGGAATTAGCATTTAAAAAACCTATTAAATTCACTGACAAAACCAGTTATAGTTAGCTGGAAATTTTACTGATATAAAACCAATGAAATTCCACGTTATAGTTAGTTGGACTCACTATAACTTGCGCGTGCAATGCACTGCTGATGACGTCACATATTACATCACTCATGACATGGTCAGTGACATCACTCATGACATCACTGATGACACCATCCAGTGAATATGTGTCTTTCTGAAAAATAAATATTAGTGAGTAATGTTTAAATATTTAAATATATATATTATTGTTTCACTTTGTTTATAAGTGGCTACATGTGTTGGTAAGTAGCTACATGCGTATGTATATGGGTTATTAGATGTTTCTCTTAGTATCAGTATGAGTGTCTATATGGTTTGGTGGGGGTATTACTTAGCACATAGATGCATGAGTGACTGACTCGCTGTTTGTATGTGTTTTGAAGACAGCATATGTGCAGGACTGTATGGATGGATGAGTGTGTATATGTGTTTGTTAGTGAGTGAATGACTGTCTCACTAGTGTCTTTATCAGTAACTACATATGTTTTAATCTAGTATATGTGAATATTGATGTATATAAGTGAGTATATGTGAGAGTAAGAGATTGTAAGAGTTCCTGTTTAAATAAGTATGTGTTTCTATAAGTGATTGTTTAAGAGAATAAATATGTGTAATTTTCAATACAAGTAAGGTGGAAGTGTGTGTATAACTCTATATTCAAATAAATGGATGTTCAATAGTTTATTTGCACGTGTGAGTATGTGTGTGAGTAACTTTTGGATGACTGTCGGTGTGTAACAGGATGTATAGGTGTATCACTTCATATGATAAGTGAGTATATGTATGAGTGACTATATAGAACTGTTGGTGAATGACTGGATGTGCATATAGATGGTGGAATTACTGAATTGCTTGTTGTAACTGATATGGGTATCTCCATTTTTTTTTAAATTTCAGTTTCTATTTTTGAATATGTGTTTCAAGGGTTACATTACACTGAAAGGAGGTCTGTCACTATGTCACAAGGATGGTGTCATCAGTGATGTCATGAGTGATGTCACTGACCATGTCATGAGTGATGTAATATGTGACGTCATCAGCAGTGCATTGCACGCGCAAGTTATAGTGAGTCCAACTAACTATAACGTGGAATTTCATTGGTTTTATATCAGTAAAATTTCCAGCTAACTATAACTGGTTTTGTCAGTGAATTTAATAGGTTTTTTAAATGCTAATTCCTAACTATAACTGGTGTGAAACCTATGGTTTTTTCAGTGAATTTCAAAGGTTTTTTAAATGCTAATTCCTAACTATAACTGGTGTGAAACCTGTGGTTTTTTCAGTGAATTTCAAAGGTTTTTTTAATGCTAATTCCTAACTATATAAGACCTGAAAGCCCACCAGGAATCTCCAGTATGCGCCAGGGGACTGCATTGCAGAGAGGTGTAATGAAGCCACAACCCTTTTTACACCTCTCTGCAACGCAGCCCCCGTGCATGTTTGAAGAGGGGAAACTAATTCCCCTTGCATACTGGGGGCCCCTGGGGGCCTATTAGCCCACCTGGAACCTCCAGTATGCGCCTGGGGCTGCATTGCAGAGGTGTAATGAGACTATGCCCCTTGTTACACCTCTCTGCAACGCAGCCCACTGCCGCGTTTGCAGAGGGGGAACTAATTCCCCTTGCATACTGGGGGTCCCTGGGGTCAACTAGTCCACCAGGAGCCTCCAGTATGCACGAGGGAGCTGCATTGCAGAGAAGTGTAATGAGGCCACACCCTTGTTACACCTCTCTGCAATGCAGGCCACTGGCGCCTTTGCAGAGGGGGGACTAATTCCCCTTGCATACTGGGGGTCCCTGGATCATATCTGCCCAAACACCGATATTCCGAACGATTGTAAATGACTTTTCTTGAGAAACATTTGGATTTGGATTATCATGTCCTATACTTTGGAATTTTTGAAAGACTGACTTTGAGGATGCTATAAATTACTCAAGTCTGCCCGAATTGTGTGGGTAAAATTGATACCTAGTCACTTTTAATAAGAATATACTTATGTCTCGTCTAACATTTGGAAGAAATATCTAGTTATATGACAACGGGATACCGACATAACTTGAAGGAAATAAGAACGCCCTGAAGAAGTTCTGTTGTACAGAACGAAACGTTTCGGCTGGCTGTGGTACATAAACTTAAGGAAAATAAAAGCATTTGAATATACACCAAGATTCAGCGCTTCAATAAGTACTCTAAGTGATATGATTTGATTGGACTCATTGTGAAAGTGGTGCTGTGCCAAACTTTGGAATATTCTCCACTACTCTCTACTACTTACTCTCTCCCACTCTCTACTACTCACTCTCTACTGCTCTCTACTACTCACTCTACTACTTACTCTCTACTACTCTCTACTACTCAGTCTCTACTACTCACTCTCTACTACTCTCTACTACCACTCTACTATTCACTCTACTACTCTCTACTACTCACTCTGCTACTCTCTCTACTGCTCTCTACTACTCTCTACTACTCACTCCCTACTCTCTATTACTCACTCTCTACTCTCTACCTCTCTACCTCTCTACCTCTACACCTCTACCTCTCTACCTCTCTCTACACGCACACATATAGACATATATGCATATATATATGTGCATATGCATTTATATATATGTATGTGTATATATAAAAAAAACAACTAAACATTTTTTTTTTCTAATCAGCTACTTTTAAAACTGTCATTCTTTTTCCCCATGGTACACTCCCCGGTACGCTTACCGGTGCGCGTACCGGGCGCTCACCCCGCGAAAATCAAAAAATTTTTTTTTTTTTTTTTTTGCCCCGTGGGGCCCTTTTATGGCCCCCACATCAAACCTAGGGGGTCAAGGGGGGTCTACTCTGCCCCCTTATGGTCATTTCCCCCTTTGTTTTGGCCACCTCTTGTGTCTCGATCCTACCGAGACACAAGATGGCGGCCGCTCCGGACTGTTTAGAATGTTTACAGACACCCCAGAGCCAATCAGCTTTCTCCGCGCAAGTCGCGTGACGCGCCCGGTGCGCGTACCGGTGCGCTTACCGGAGCGCTGCTATAGATATATATATTTTTTTGAACCTTAATTACTCAAAATCCACTGGAGCACATATCTTGAGACATAGCAAAGGCACATCGGGCTACCAGTCCCTACAATTTTGCCAAGTTTGGTGGAAATCCATTCAGCCGTTCGGGCTAAAAGTGAAATCGACCGCCCTATGGAAATTAACATGGGGAAAACGCGTTTTGGGACCCCCCTTTTATCTCGGCCCCCGCTTGACGAATCCCCCCCAAACTTTCAGGGAAGGACCGGACCGCCATGAGACCATTTTCCTGAAAATTTCAGGCAGATTCGTCAACCGGCGCCAAAGTTATTCAAAATAGAATGTTGAGATTTAACATTGAAAATTATCCTAACTATAACTACCTACTGGCGACCGCCAGTAGGTAATATATATATATATATATATATATATATATATATATATATATATATATACACATATATATTCACTGAAAAAACCATAGGTTATAGACCATATATAGTTAGGGATTAGCATTTACAAAACCTTATTTTACTCACACAAAACCATTGAAATTCGGATATATAGTTAGTTGCACTAACTATATATCGCGCACCCGCAATCCACTGCTGATGATGTCACATATTACATCATTCATGACATGGTCAGTGACATCACTGATGACATCACTGATGACATCTCAAATGACATCACTGATGACATCTCATTTGACATTACTGATCACATCACTGATGACATCATCCAGTGACTGTATGTTTCTGTAAAGTTAAAATATGTCTTACATATTGAAGAATGAGTGGATGTATAAGTGTCTGGATGAAGGATTTAGTAGGTGCATGACTGACTGTATGAGTGAGTGATTAAATGTGTCTCACTGAGTGCATGGGTTAGTGACTAAACTGTCTTAATTTGTGCATCATTATGTCTGTTGTTCTGTAAACTGCTGCGTGTGTTGATCAGTAGCTATATGAGTAACTATATGGGTTATTGATTGGTTGCCCAAGTATTTATATGGGAGACTGAGTGTGTGTGTGTGGGTGGCTGGGAGGTGTATGACTGTGCATAGATGTGTGAGCAGTTGATTCACTAGATGTATGGGTTCAAAAGTGCATGTGGAAACAGCTGTATGGGCGGTTGACTGTGTGCATGAGTGTATTGGTGAGTGAATGGATATCTCAGTGCTACATGTCAAAGTAAGTACATATGTAAAACACAGTACATGTGAGAGTTGACATATATAAAAAACTGTGCATAAGAGCCAGTGAATGTGTGAGTGGCTGTATGGATCATTGTGAACTTGTATCAGGGATTGTATAAGGGAGTAAATATGTGTTAGTATATGTTTGAATAAGTAAGGTGTGTATAACTCTATAGTTGAGGAAATGGAGGTGTGATTGATTCTTTGCATGACTAACTAGGTGTGTGAGTAACTCCATGGATGAGTGACAGTCTGTGAGTGTCTGTTTACACTGATTGTATCTAAGGTTATATTAGAGTCTGAAGAGGTTCATTGTATTATCACATAAATGATATCATCAGTGATGTGATCAGTAATGTCAAATGAGATGTCATCAGTGATGTCATCAGTGATGTCATTTGAGATGTCATCAGTGATGTCATCAGTGATGTCATTTGAGATGTCATCGGTGATGTCATCAGTGATGTCACTGACCATGTCATGAATGATGTAATATGTGACATCATCAGCAGTGGATTACGGGTGCGCAATATATAGTTAGTGCAACTAACTATATATCCGAATTTCAATGGTTTTGTGTGAGTAAAATAATTTTTTGTAAATGATAATCCCTAATTATATATGGTCTATAACCTATGGTTTTTTCAGTGAATTTTCAAGGTTTTGTAAATGCTAATTCCTAACTATATATGGTCTATAACCTATGGTTTTTTCAGTGAATTTTCAAGGTTTTGTAAATGCTAATTCCTAACTATATATGGTCTATAACCTATGGTTTTTTTCAGTGAATTTCAATGGTTTTTTAATAGCAAATATCAAAAGCTGTAAAATGTATTCTTCTTTTAAATGAAAAATATATTTTATATGTTTTTATTATAATTTTTTATGCATCTGCTAAACCCTGACCTCTTAATAGTGCACTGTGGTGGAAA
Organism: Lissotriton vulgaris; assembly: GCF_964263255.1. Lineage (NCBI taxonomy): Eukaryota > Metazoa > Chordata > Amphibia > Caudata > Salamandridae > Lissotriton > Lissotriton vulgaris. Next base: position 974,401,961 of record NC_141696.1, on the reverse strand, counting down.
TGATTTTGGGACTATGACTGGGGTTGGTCTGGAAATGCTTTTAAAGGACACCTTTCATCAATTGATGACACTTTTTCCCCAAACTGCCTTGGTATATTCCAATATATGCCAAAGACAGAAATGGAACTGTTCCAACCAATTTTGTCCACAATTTGTGAAAGCACGGAAACATGTGAATAAATCTGTTTGTGCTTACATGAGAGACTTTAGAATGGGTTCAATATACAACAATAACTTGCGTTACAACATGCAAGACATCTACAGAGGAGATGGTGTGCACTTCTCAGATGAGGGGAATAGAATATTCCTCCTGAATTTAAAACTGTGCATTGGAACCTACTTGTAGGTACCTAAATCAGCCACAGAACCCAATAGCTCTTTTCTGAGCTACCCTACCTCTGATCATTCAAAACGTTTATCTTTTTCTAACTTTTTTCACTATTTTTCACCAAAGTACGCTTCCCAGTACGCTACCCGGTGCGCGTACCGAGCGCTCCCCGGGCATTTTTTTTTTTTTGCCTATATGAGCGTCCTAAGCCCCCCTCAGAAAACCTAGAGGGTCAGAAAGTGTCTACCGTGCCCCCTTCTACCCATTCCGAACATTGTTTCCCCTCCATCTTGTGTCTCAATTCTACCAATACACAAAATGGAGGACTCCCGTAACGCTGCCGGTACGCGTACCGGGCCGCGCACCGGTGAGCGCTCGCTAAAAAAAGGTGGGAAAGTAATTTACAGAAAAACCACTGGAGACACTTTCATCAAATATAGAATAGGCCCTACTACATAGCAGTTCCTACCATTTACCCAAATTTGATGGAATTCCATTGAGAAAATTATGCTGTAGGCCTGACTAAATATCCTGAGGTAAATTACATGACAGAAACACATATGAAGTGTTAGAATTGACAACCAATTAAAATGTTACTTTCATTTTCTACTATTATTTCAAGACATTTGATTGGTTATGTACCTGAATATATATAAAGAAAGAGAGAGAAACACAGCCATTTTGATTACTACTTCCTGAAGTACATTTCAAGAGCATTTTCACTGTCAACTTTAACTTCTTTTTCAAAGGTAAGATATAATTTTTAAAAAAATGAAAGGAGAACTATGTTATGCACTTTAAATTAAATAAGGAAAACGTTTTCAGATAGTTACATACTGTCCCTCTATAAGAGTTAGTCATTGAGAAAGACTTAATTATTTAAATTATTGATTGAGTTAGGCTTCTGTGGTATAATTATGAATTTACTTAGGCTTCATCACAGGCACTTTTTAATAGTTCTACTTCCTGCCTGAAACCATGCACTGCCCAAAGATTACTTCACTGTTAAAAACTCACAAGCAACTGTACTTAAACCCAACAGTGCCCTATCTCCACTGATATATTTTTAATGCAATTTACAGCAAGAAAATGGAAGCACAGCAAAAAGAAAATACAATTTCATTTGAAATTAAGATTGAAAGCAATCCAAACCAAGAAAAAGAAGAACTAGACTTTGTGGATGAATCAGTAGACCAAGAATTATTAAAATGTGCTGAAGAATGTGAATGTGATTCTTGGAATGAAAAGGAGGACATTCTTGATGATTTAATGTTACAAATTCTCTTAGATTTTGAAAAATCTGAACAATAAATTTAAATTTTAAAAGTTAAAATTGTTTGAGACATTATTCTTTTTAATATGAAAATTATGAAATAGTACCCAAAAAGATAAAATATAAACTGAGACTTAAAATATACTGTGCAACTCTTTTGTGTTACATAGTAACTTTGCTCATAGTTACTTCCTTTCTCTCACTATATTATCTCCAATGTGTATTTAACATCTCTTTATCATCTCCTGCCTCCATGTTCTTTATGCTTTCCTCACAGACTATGCTATGAATTCCATATACCACAATAACTTCTGCAACAACATGCAAGATATCTACAAAGGAAACGGTGTATATTTATTTTTAGACTCTGCATTGGTACCTACATGTTGGTACTTAAATAAAAAAAATAAAAAAAATACAACAAAAAGAACAATCAATAAACATACAATATTTGAACATTCTATCATTCTTTTTTCCCTATATTACGCTCCCCGGACCGCTTCCCGGTGCGCGTACCGGGCGCTCCCCCCGCAAAAAAAACCGATAATAATTAATATTGTTTTTTTATTTTGCCCCGCGGGGCCCTTTTAAAGCCCCCTCATCAAACCTAGGGGGTCAGGGAGGATATACTCTGCCTCCTTATGCTCATTTCCCCCTTTGTTTTTGCCACCTCTTGTGTCTCGTTCCTGCCGAGACACAAGATGGCGGCCGCTCCGGACTGTTTAGAATGTTGACAGTCACCGGGGAGCCAATCCGCTTCTCCTCGCGAAGTTCCGTTACGTGTCAGGTACGCGAACCGGCGCGCTAACCGGAGCGCTGTCACAGATATATTTATTTTTTAAAATGTTAATTTCTCAAAATCCACTGGAGCACATATATTGAGACATAGCAAAGGCATGTCGGGCAAATCATATCTACAATTTTGCCAAGTTTCGTGTAAATCCATTCAGCCGTTTGAGCTAAAAGTGATTCCAACCGCCCTATGGGAAAAACGCGTTTTGGGACCCCCCTTTTTTCTCGGCCCCCTCTTGACGAAACCCCCCCAAATTTTCAGGGGCTGCTCAGAAACAAAATGTACCATTTTCCTAAAAATTTCAGCCAATTCTGTCCACAAACGCCAAAGTTATTCGACATAGAATTTTCAGAAATCCCATAGAAAAAAAATCCTAACTATATATACCTATTGGCGACCACCAGTAGGTAATATATATTTATATTGTAGTAACGTAAACTTGATAGTTAGAGCCAGGACGATATCCCATGAGACTAGACTGTGTCAAATTTAATACAGCGAGATTTTCTGGCAACACATATGATTAAGGACATTCCTCCTGTCATCGCTGGTCATCACTGGGCACTCTGTTACCGCTAACGCTGCTTCTGACCGCTGTGTGCCGCCCCTGCTCGCCGGACCCGCTTCGCGGGTCCCGCTTCGCGGATACACAGCGGCGGTCTTCTTACAAGGGGCTTGACTTCACCGGCAGGGCTGCGAGGGTAGAGCGGAGGACTCCATAGACCAGGAGTCCCCGCGCGCCCGTTACCAGCTGGGCTCCTCTCCCTGCCGGCCCCGCCCCCAACGCCGGGAAACCAGAAAAGGCAGCTGAGCCTCACCTCCTCGGATTCCTCCTGTCATCGCTGGTCATCACTGGGCACTCTGTTACCGCTAACGCTGCTTCTGACCGCTGTGTGCTGCCCCTGCTCGCCGGACCCGCTTCGCGGGTCTCGCTTCGCGGATACACAGCGGCGGTCTTCTTACAAGGGGCTTGACTTCACCGGCAGGGCTGCGAGGGTAGAGCGGAGGACTCCATAGACCAGGAGTCCCCGCGCGCCCGTTACCAGCTGGGCTCCTCTCCCTGCCGGCCCGCCCCCAACGCCAGGAAACCAGAAAAGGCAGCTGAGCCTCACCTCCTCGGATTCCTCCTGTCATCGCTGGTCATCACTGGGCACTCTGTTACCGCTAACGCTGCTTCTGACCGCTGTGTGCCGCCCCTGCTCGCTGGACCCGCTTCGCGGGTCCCGCTTCGCGGATACACAGCGGCGGTCTTCTTACAAGGGGCTTGACTTCACCGGCAGGGCTGCGAGGGTAGAGCGGAGGACTCCATAGACCAGGAGTCCCCGCGCGCCCGTTACCAGCTGGGCTCCTCTCCCTGCCGGCCCCGCCCCCAACGCCGGGAAACCAGAAAAGGCAGCTGAGCCTCACCTCCTCGGATTCCTCCTGTCATCGCTGGTCATCACTGGGCACTCTGTTACCACTAACGCTGCTTCTGACCGCTGTGTGCCGCCCCTGCTCGCCGGACCCGCTTCGCGGATACACAGCGGCGGTCTTCTTACAAGGGGCTTGACTTCACCGGCAGGGCTGCGAGGGTAGAGCGGAGGACTCCATAGACCAGGAGTCCCCGCGCGCCCGTTACCAGCTGGGCTCCTCTCCCTGCCGGCCCCGCCCCCAACGCCGGGAAACCAGAAAAGGCAGCTGAGCCTCACCTCCTCGGATTCCTCCTGTCATCGCTGGTCATCACTGGGCACTCTGTTACCGCTAACGCTGCTTCTGACCGCTGTGTGCCGCCCCTGCTCGCCGGACCCGCTTCGCGGGTCCCGCTTCGCGGATACACAGCGGCGGTCTTCTTACAAGGGGCTTGACTTCACCGGCAGGGCTGCGAGGGTAGAGCGGAGGACTCCATAGACCAGGAGTCCCCGCGCGCCCGTTACCAGCTGGGCTCCTCTCCCTGCCGGCCCCGCCCCCAACGCCGTAATTAGCCCTCCTATAAAGCAAAGGCAACAACCCCGCTGCGCGGGAGCACGCGGGAGGGCGCCGGGAGAAGCCCGGGACAAGGGCGGAACCGTCTGTGGCCGTCCGGGGTCGGACGAGGTTGGGTTGGGCCTAGAGTCCTGGTCTTAACATTTAGATACTCTGACTAACTGTACACAGAGGCTCTAACACCTGCTCCTAAATATGGCCCTGAGATCTGGTAAACAACGACTAGTGCATATTCAAACTTCAAAGGGTGTTGTTTCAGGCCCCTTAGATGCTTTTATTACCAGAGCTACTGGAATACTAGAAAAAGAAATTGAACTGGTTGAGCACAGATTGTCCCTGGACTTAGTCACTGGGAAACGCTCCTCTATAGGTGCTCTGGCTCGCGCTAAAAGCCCACTAACCAACGCAGCGTTTAATTGTATTTCTACATCAGACGCCGACATAATAGTCCATGTGGATGGGGTCGAAGCTATAACACCTAGGTCACAAAAAAATATGGATCTGAACTCTGATAATAATTTGACTAGTACAGAAGGGGATAGACTACTTATTGAGAACGATAAGCGTAGTTCACCAGGATCCCCGCAATTACATGTCCCTACCCTACCCAGTACCCCCGTCCCGCTACCAGTAATTACCAATCAGGTATCACGAAAAAGAAAACATGTTTCAAGCCCACAGGGAGTCATGATACAGAAACAACCTAAATTAGATCAAACAAACAGCTCTTCCCACTCCCAGACCATTCAAGTACCCCCAATAGTGTATTGTCCTTCATTGGCCCATTCTGGGTCTTCTAACCCCTGTCCAACCTGTCTTAGTAGTGATGACGTCCTGTTGGCAAAAATGGAAGCAATGGTTAAAACTTTATTGCTTCCGGTCTTAGAGAGTACCAGGATAAAGTCCGCTAAAATAGATGTTTTAGAAGCAGCTATTAATATTAATATGGACCTCTTACAAAATTTAACAGCTACTGGTACAAAATCGAGGGGCCCAAATCCAACAGGGGGAACAACTCTAAATACGGGGATAACTTCAACCATTCCCGCAGTGACATCAACTATTAATCTAAATAAGAAACTACAAACGGGGGCAAAAACACCATCTGCTAGCAGAGTCCCTATCAAAGAAACACCTAAGGCCAAACATCCATTGGCAGCCAACAACGCTCAGGGAAAAAAACATCAAGCGAATGGTGTATCAAATCAACTAAAAAACACCCCGGCACATACACCTGCATTGGGTAGGGATAATAAAACCCCGTATCCAGATAGGAACAAGAGGACAAATAATAGAACTATACGAAATCCACCGAGGGTTAACCTACCCCCAGAAGCGTCACCATACACTATCGTACTAACAGGAGTGGCCCCCCTTAGAGAGGGTATTAAAGAATCCCAAGCGGATTTGCGGAACAAGGTCACATTCTGGTTGAATAAACACCGCCCACTTCCCCCCTCGTCCCCCACCGAAATCCTCTATGTAAGGAGAGTAGAATGGGTAGGAAAGGGTGAAAAAGACCTGGAAGGGGACTGTATTTTAGTTTCATTCAGAGACCCCTGGGTAGTGGATAGAATCCAGAGGAAAGCCAGATTCGCCCGTTTGGGTGATGTCCAGGCCTTACACCAGAGGTCTTCAATCTGTGGGGCGCGACCCCCAGGGGGGTCGTGGAGTCCTGGGAAGGGGGTCGCAGATCCTGCCAGAGTGCAGTTCCTGGCGTCGGGCTGATCGAGGGTGCTCAAGGCGGAGGCCGCCTAATTCACATCGAGGTGTGAAAAACATTAAAGCCTCGTTAACAAGTAAAGGTCTTTTAAAGACCTGTGATAGTACTCTGGTGTGCCTTTGTGTGTGTCCAAGCTGTTTCAGCCAGGCTGACATCCAGGAGCTGGAGGGGGGTGGGGGAGGAGGCTGTAGCCCTTTGAGTTCAATGGACTTAGCTGTGGGTTTATTTTTACTTTTAACGTTTTATATAGCGCTAGTTTAACCAGTAGGTATCAGAGCGCTTTACAAATACACAGTAAACAGCAGAAGGACAGCAGAAGGACATTACAATCATATCATTGGTTCAAGTCCCACGAGCCCTCATACCTGGCGCCTGTGCAGGAGAAATGTGGCTGAGAGTCTGTTCTTCATGGTGAGATGTTTTCACAGCCGGCTGCCACCCCCCCCCAAGCATGGAGGCACAGAGATGCCCTCCCATGAGAGAGGAAGACGAAGCAGAGAGATACTGACCCCCCATGAGAGAGGCACAGACAAGGTGAGTGAATGAATGATGGGTGGATGGATGGATGGATGAAAGGGTGGACGGATGAAGGATGGCTGGATGGATGAAAGGGTAGATGGCTGTATGGATGGACGGATGGAAGGATGAAAGGGTGGACGGATGTGTGAAAAGGTGGGTGGATGAATGATGAGTGGATGGATGTAAAGATGAAAGGGTGGATGGATGGATGAAGGATGGATGTATGGATGAAAGGGTGGATGGATATATGGATGGAATAATGAAAGGGTGGATGGATGAAGGATGGATAAAAGGTTGCATGGATGAATGATGGATGGATGTGTGAAAAGGTGGGTGGAAGAATGATGGGTGGATGGATGGACGAGTGGATAGGTAAAGGATGGATGTATGGATGGAAGGATGAAAAGGTGGATGGATGAAGGATGTATGGATGGATAAAAGGTTGCATGGATGAATGATGGATGGATGGATGTGTGAAAAGGTGGGGGATGAATGATGGATGGGTGGATGGATGGATGAAAGGGTGGGTGGATGAAGGATAGATGTATGGATGAAAGGGTGGATGGATATATGGATGGAATAATGAAAGGGTGGATGGATGAAGGATGGATGTATGGATGAAAGGGTGGATGGATGAAGGATGGATATATGGATGGATGGATGGATGGATGGATAAAAGGTTGCATGGATGAATGATGGATGGATGTGTGAAAAGGTGGGTGGAAGAATGATGGATGGATGGACGGGTGGATAGGTAAAGGATGGATGTATGGATGGAAGGATGAAAGGGTGGATGGATGATGGATGTATAAAAGGTTGCATGGATGAATGATGGATGGATGTGTGAAAAGGTGTGTGTGTGGATGGACGGGTGGATAGGTAAAGGATGGATGTAGGGATGGAAGGATGAAAGGGTGGATGGATGAAGGATGGATGGATGTGTGGAAGTGTGGGTGGATGAATGATGGATGGATGGATGTGATGAGGTCTAACAGGCGCATTTATGGTTGTCGATAGTTGTTTATGATGAGGAGTACCAGTTTCTAGAATCTTTTGTCGGAAGGGGGTCCTTACGCCTAAAAAGGTTTTACAAGGGGGTCTCGGCATCAAAAAGTTTGAAGACCTCTGCCTTACACCTTGGCTACTTCTACCCCCATACACACCAAACTAACCATATGGGCCACAATCCATGGAAAGTTAAAGGGGGAAGACCTCGAGAGCCTGCAATACACTACCCCCAATATTACCCTCCCCTCTATAACCATTTTGAGGCACTGTCAGACCTGGAATGGGTTGACTGACTACGTGCACCGATCCAGTTACCTAACCTAGTATCAGTGGAAGTTGAAGGAGTGTATACCCCATCCACCCTCACCCCAAAACTAGCAAAGGAGCTACTGTTTATGCCCCATAATATCGGGACGCAGAGGGGGGCTGTGGGGATTAATGCCACCCCTTCTAACACAGAAGAAATTGGACCAACAGATACCTGCCTACTGAGCCCCCATTCCCCTCTCTCTGTTAGTAACAACCATGCAGAGATAGACTCACTAATTTCACACATGGTGTCTTGGAATGTTGCTGGAGCCAAGTCACGCCTGGTATCTGAGGATTGGTTGGGGTTTATAGGCAATTATGAGGTTGTACTTTTGCAGGAAACGTGGGCTACAGCTCCGTTTTATATGGCTGGATATATAAACTTTTCTAAACCTGCAATAAAAGGTATAAAGGGGCGGGCGTCTGGGGGATTAACTATATGGGTGAAGCAGGCCTGGTGTTTTTCAGCTGCTGAATTGTATATAGATAATCCTGACATACTGGCTATAAGGTTGAGCAAAGCAGGGGGGCAGGATATGCTTATTATCAACATATACTCCAGAGGCCTCCCTGGCGGCCGGTGCCCCAAGTTGATAGGTGCCTTAGACACACTATTAACGGGCTGGAATAAAGCCTCATTCATTATTTTAGCAGGGGATATCAATTGTACGATTGAGCCATTGTATCTGCCGGAGGACAACTGGGGGTTTGAAGAGGATGCCACGTGGAAAATCCCCGAACTTTCCAATAAAATTCCAGTTAAAGCAACGGAGGCCGCTCTGAATTGGACAGCTTTTTGCCTTACATGGGGTCTAAGGGCTGTGAATGGTCGCACCAAATCGGACATTGAAGCTAATCCCACTTTTGACAATGGTGTGAGGAAAAGTCGTATCGATTACATCTTTATAAAAATGGAATATTGGAGTGTAATCGATGATATGGAAATCATAATACGCCCAGAAAGTGACCATAACCCCCTGTCCCTGAAATTTAAAATGTGTGATCAGAGAAGATTAGGGGAACCAGATCCGAGGGGGCAAGGGGTTGTAACCTTATCAAATGATCGGAGGAGAGTGAAGTGGTCATTAATTTCAAATGATGTAACGATACAGGCCAATATTGAAAATGTGGTGACAAACGCTTTAAATAATATGAGGACCGTTGCTGTTGAGCGGGGCCAGGGCGAACTACATAAGATGATGGGCTTACATGACAAATGTTTCTCTGAACTTAAAATTATTTTATCAAAGCCATGTAAGTCTAACACTGGGCACCTGAATCCACCAAGAGCAAAATGGTACAATAGAGAATGCAGAGAGGCCCATAGCTGTCTCATTGAGAAAGTTAAATCTAGAGATTCTGTTGCAGTTAAAGAGGCCAGGAAAAGGTATAAAAAAGTGCAATGGGTGGCAAAGAAGGAATGGGAAGACGATTTTTGGGCTGACCTTCTGGACGCCAGTAAATCTAACGACCAGACCAAATTCTGGGATATTGTTAAATGTGGAAAGGATGGTGAGTTTCGTACCCCGTCTAACCATGTATGCCCGGAAGATTGGATTAAACATTACTCTACCCAATTCTGCCCAGTAGCCGTTGATTCCCTGTCCAGATCGACTATGTTGCCGGTAATAATTCCTAGCAATACGACCCTGTCTTTTACTGAAGCAGAAACGGAGTATGCATTAAGGTTAACAAAGAGGGGGAAGGCACCTGGGTTGGATCAAATTCCGGCAGACCTATTCAAAGCAAATATAGGCCTTTGGGTACCTTACTTAACAAGTATAGCTAACACCATAGCGAGAGGTGCCCGTATCCCTAAGACATGGAAAGGGGCGGAGATTCTCCCCATACACAAAAAGGGAGATAGATCAAACCCAGGGAACTACCGCCCGATTAGCCTAATTGACTGCTTTCAGAAAGTGTTTGCTCGCATGATTCTGGTGAGGGTCCTTGGGTGGATGGAGCTTGAAGGAATACTGTCCCCATTACAGGCGGGCTTTAGATCTGGTACAAGTACCATTGACCAGGTCTTGAGGTTTTGTATGATCTTCTGGAAGACTGTCATACTTGGCGGTGGTACCATCTTCGCTGCTTTCATAGACTTGAAATCAGCTTTTGATTTGGTGCCGAGGGGAAAACTATGGCAGGTATTAAGGGACTTAGGAATGCCGGGGGAATTAGTGGAAATTATTATTAGACTACACGAAGATAATTTCGCCAGGGTCAGATGGGGGGTACAAGGGCAAGTTACGGACTCATTCCCAGTGTCACGAGGAGTCCGTCAGGGGTGCGTCCTCGCACCCACCCTATTCTTACTTTTCATAGATCAGGTAGTGAAATTCTTCGGGTCTACTAACACGGATGCACCGTCCCTGGCGGGGACTAAATTCCCAATGTTGATCTTTGCGGACGACACCCTCCTCCTATCAAAGACGAGGGGGGGTCTGCAGAGGGCCCTAAATCACTTTGAGGAATACTGCCACCAAAATGACCTCCAGATAAATGTGGGGAAAACTAAATTTATGGTTTTCTCCAGGAAAAAACCTATACGTAGTAGTGTGCAACTTAACGGGGTCAACCTGGAACAAGTTGACACGATGACGTATCTGGGGGTCACTCTGGATTACCGTTTGTCTTGGAAACCACAAATAGAGACCCAGCAGTTAAAACTGGCCCAATTGACTGGCTGCCTTCTGCGAGAGCAAAAGAAATCTATCACCAAAAGGGTTGCCCCCGCATTACAAATTTATGATGTCAAAATTAATGCTGCAACACTCTATGGGGCGGAGTTATGGGGCTTTATGGATCTCTCAAGCTTGTATAAAATCCAGTGTAGGTTTCTTCGCAACCTGGTGGGGCTTCCCCAATCAACTCCATTGATCCCTCTTTGCCACGACATGGGTTGCCCTCCAATAACAGACATGGCAAGGTATAGAGTAGTGTCTACCTGGAGGCGTCTGTGGACTACGGAGGAGTTGGCACTCTTTGTAAAGGAGTTAACCGAGGTGAAGGCAATTGGAGGCTCCGAGCGAATCCCCTGGCTTCGCTCGGTGAAAAAGAGCCTGTGTGATATGGGTCTTAGTCATCTGTGGGTTTCGCCAGGCACTAACAATTTCCCCCCGAAAAAGGAATTCAAGAGTTTATTCTGGGCCTCAACTCGCCATTCTTTGGCACATGCATCCAGCTCTGAAGATCTGACGGGGCGTTTTTTAAGATTTAAATTGGATCCGGCTCGTGAGATATATTGGGATCTTATCTCCAGGCCATTGGACAGAAAACTGTTCCACCAATTTCGGGTGGGCTCACTACCTCTTAATTCCTTCACTTCATCCTGGTGCAACAACACTACTAATTTTTGTAGTCGCTGCCCTGGGTGTAAGGAAACAGAGGGCCATTTTCTGTTCGCCTGCCCTCAATATAGAGAACCTCGCTCAAAATGGCTAAAACCCATTTTTAAACGTATGAAATGCAAAAAATCCTCGGATGCAATATGGGCTTTAACAACAAATACAACTGATTTCACTGTGATATGTCTGGCTAAATATTTAGGATGGGCATGGGCAATCAGAGCAAGAAGGAATTCAATCGCCACATGATTAGATAAAGTGTGTAATTTGTATAGTGCTTTTTAGCAAATGCTAAACATATTTTTAAGATTTGTTAAAATTAATGTCTTGTTTCCTTTCAAAAGTGGTTTAATAACTTTTTAACTGTGGATTCTAAATTGAGTTTAAATTGTTGATTATATATAGATATAAATATTTTATAAGATTTTGTATTATGTAGGGATAATGAAATTGTTTTAAATGTTTGTTAAAATTGTCTTTTATGATTTCATTATCGAAATAAAGACATTAAAACCTGACCTGATTAAGGACAACAATTTCTCTCACATAAAAGAAAGGGTTACGCTCTATTGAAATAGGCACTTGTTTTATTTTAAATGCGCAAACATAATAATTTTGTTTGCACAAGGGAGCCAACATGTTTCCGTTGAATGAAATATGCACTTGCACTTTGAAAACTGTGAATGTTACATCTAAGAGATAGTGATACATATATATATATATCTCTTTTATTTTGAGCATTTTTAAATTATTCCCTTATAAATGCTTTGTTTTGTGAGGTCCGGCAATGAGATATTCACTTTGATATCTATGTATTTGGAAAATGTCAAGATGGCCGCTGTGTTTACTCTAACAGTGTTTCATTGTGAGTCCTTTTACTGTTTTTATCACCCTGTGTGTGTGTGAAAAGGAAAGCTCAGACCAACGCAAAAACATCGTGATCAAGGGAGCTTGACTCCCGAAACGCGTTGATGGTACATGCTTAAATAAATAAGCTTTTGATAAAACCCTGCTCGTGAGTGCCTGGATGCTTTCAGTGTCAAAGACTGTGGAAACTGGGATCTTATCCTGAATATATATATATATATATATATATATATATATATATATATATATATATATATATATATATATATATATATATATATATATATAACCTACTGGCGGTCGCCAGTAGGTATATATAGTTAGGACCTAGTTACCATAGGAAATTCCGAACATTCTATTGGGAATAACTTTGGCACCAAGTGAGGGATCTGCCTGTAATTTTCCTTAAATTTGCCTTGCTGCGCTCCGCTCCTTCCCTGAAACTTTCAGGGGGATTCGTCAAGCGGGGGCCAGAGAAAAAAGGGGGGTCCCAAAACATGTTTTCCCCATGTTAATTTCCATAGGGACATTCTGACAAGGCTACAGCTCGAACGGCTGAACGGAATTACACCAGATTTGGCAAAATGGTAGGGACTGGTATGCAGCAGTGCCTTTTGTATGTTTGGTGTAAATCCCTCCAGTAGTTTTTGAGAAAATTGAATGTGAAATTGAGTTCAATGCAATTTCCCATAGGACTTTTAGACACGGCTACAGCCCGAACGGCTGAATGGAATTATACAAAACTTGGCAAAATGGTAGAGCCTGGTATGCAGAAGTGCCTTTTGTATATTTGGTGAAAATCCCTCCAGTAGTTGTTGAGAAAATTCAATTTTCCCAAATTATATATCTATGAGTGGGACACCGTGAGTGCACATAAGCTTACTGTACTCTGTACCTTCCCGAGTACGAGCTGCATGCTGATTGGCTGCTACTGTCTGTGAACATTACAAAACAGAAATTGTTGGCAGCCATCTTGTGCCTCAGTAGACTGAGGCACAGGAAAGCAGAAAAACAAACGTGTAGAACTGACAAAGGGGGCTGGGTAGAAGCTCCCTGACCCCCTAGGGCTGCTCAGGGGGTCCCACAAGGCCATCCCAGGCCCCCCCAAAAATGTTTTTTTTTTTTTAAATCGTGGGGGTACGCGCACCGAGCCCACACAGCTCACATCCCACACATCCCTCACAGCCCTAACATTGGTGGCAGCGGTGGGATTTGAACCTTGCATTTATGACCCATGTGCAGTGATTAGTGTGCGCTACATAGTGAAAGTAGACCATAGCGCAGCCACAATCTAATTTGGAAGGATTCTATTTTTGTTCTCCGCTTTTCTGAAGCTTGATTTTTTTGAACACTGCCAGTTTTGACCATGAGTGACGCCGGAGTCACTGCCCCTGTTGTTGTTGTGGAGGAATTTGATAGAGCAAAGATAAACGAATACAAGTTGGAGGAGCTGAAATTCTTTTGCAAGAAATTTAAAGTTCCTACCAAAGGCCTCAAGATTAAGGAAAACTATCTCAAAGCATTGCAGGCCTGGTTGGAGGCCAGAGATCCCACTGATCCGGTGGTGGAACCGCCAGTGGAAGGGGATGAGGAGGTGCCAGTGAATGGGCCTGAGTCCTCTCCCGGTAGCAGTGTTTCCTCTAAAGGTCTTTCTCCTGAAGAAAGAGAAGAAAGGGAGAAGGAGCGAGCATACAACATAGAAATGGCAAAACTAAAGATAAATGGGCAGTTGGAGTTAGAAAATTCAAGAGGTAGGAGAGAAGCTGATCTGGAGATCAAAAGGTTGGAGTTTGAAAGAGAAAAGTTAGCTTTGGAGTGTGACTCAAGGTTGAGGGAGCTAGAGCTCAAAGCTAAAGAGTTAGACTTGAATCCCTCTGGTGGCAGCATCCCATCTGTGCCTGCAGAAAGTAGGTTTTATTTTCCTAAAGATGTGATAAAAGATTATCATACAAATGAAGATATTGGTCAATGGTTTAAAGCATATGAGTTAGCATTGTTGGCCCACCGGGTCCCTGAGAAGGATTGGGGAGCGGGGTTGTGGGGTCGCTTTGTGAATGAGGGGAGAGATACCCTATTAGACACGCCTGTTGAGGATAGGATGTCTTATGCTCATATGAAAGATGCTTTAATGTTGAGGTATGGCCTAACCCCAGAAAAGTACAGACAAGCTTTTAGAGAATGTAAGAAATTGCCTGGTACGACGTGGGTTGAATATGTGTCATTTTTTTGCAGAGCCATGGATGGTTGGGTATAGGGCAGCAAAGTGGAAAGTTATGAAGCTCTTTATGATTTGTTTGCTTGGGAGCATTTGTCTAATAACTGTTTTCCAGAGCTGCGCCAGCACCTTATTGATAGCAAGATATCTAACCCTAGAAAACTTGCTGAGGAGGCGGACCGCTGGGTCAGTACCAGGGTCCACAAGGGTCCAGTGGGAGACTCAGCCAAAGGTGGGCAGGGGCCCCAGCAGAAGAGTGGGGGGGACAAGGGTAAACAAAAGGAGTCCCAGAAAGGGCCCCAAAGTAATCCCCAAGGGAACCAAGGGAAAGGTTCCCAGCCTCCCCCTGTGAAGAAGCCCGGGGCCCCGACAGGTAAACCTGTTCATAGGGGCCCAATGACCTGCTATGTTTGTAAGCAGGTGGGACATCGTTTTTATGATCCCCAGTGTCCCATGAGGGACTCTAGTGCACCACCACGTGCACCCCCCCGTCAGTTGGCGAGTGTAGCCCTGGGAGGGGAGGAGATGGTTGCCCCTGGTGGGAGGGGTCCCGCAGATATGTCCATGGTCTCTTTAGGAGACATGGAAATGGTCCCTCCACCCCCTCTGCCTAGTAACACTAATAAATATAGGCAGTGGGTGACCATTAATGGCCATAGAGTGGAAGCTCTCAGAGACACCGGAGCGAGTGTGACCGCTGTCAAGTGTCACTTGGTGTCCAGAGAGCAGGTGGTTCCCCACGCATTCTACCCTGTGATAGCTGCTGACAACTCCCAGAAAGAGTGTGAGGTAGCTCAAGTTTCCTTTGAATGGAGGGGAGTTTCAGGTACTCTTCAGGTTGCTGTGAGGCCCGCCATGCCTGTTGATTGTCTCCTGGGCAATGATTTGGAAGACTCCCCTTGGGCTAAGGTGGAGAGGGAGACACATTTGAAAATGTTGGGTGCACCAGAGTGGGTGTGTGCAACCACTCGATCCATGACAGCAAGTAAGGGTGTTGATGGGGTCCCGGAGCCTGAAAGTATGGCCCAGGACCCAGCTGTAAAGAGAAGAGGCAGGAGATGCGGGAAACCGGCCCCCATAGTTCCCGTGGTCCAGGAGGAGGTAGATCCTGAGGGGGACGCCCTGGAGCCCACAGGGGAACAAGTGGCCGAACTGGGAGACCTGCCCGAGCTGACCCACTGGCAGCAGGATAGTGGTCCCTCCAGGGAGGAATTTTTTGCAGAACAGAAAGTGTGCCCTTCTCTTGTGGGTATGAGGCAGCAGGCCTCAGCCCAAACCTCAGGTGATCAGTCAGGGTCACATTTTGTCTACTGGGAGAACGACCTCCTGTATAGCAAGCCTAAGGCTGCTGAGCCTGGGTCAGCCCGTGTGCTGGTGGTACCCCAGCGCTTCAGAGCCTTCCTACTGGGTTTGGCTCATGACGTTCCGTTAGCTGGACATCTGGGGCAGGACAAGACCTATGACAGGCTTGTCACCCATTTTTATTGGCCTCAGATGAGAAGGGATGTAGACATCCATTGTAAAACCTGTCACACTTGCCAGGCAAGTGGGAAAAGCGGAAGGAAGCACAAGGCTCCCCTCCAACCTTTTCCAGTGGTTAGTACCCCCTTTGACCGGGTGGGGATTGACATTGTTGGGCCCCTGGACCCCAAGACAGCCCTGGGCAACAGGTTTATCCTGGTCTTGGTGGACCATGCCACACGGTACCCGGAAGCCATCCCTCTCCGAACAGTGACGGCCCCCGTGGTGGGACGGGCACTGATGGGTGTTTTCTCCCACATGGGCTTCCCCAGAGAGGTGGTGTCAGACCGGGGCACCAACTTCATTTCTAACTATATGAAGTCTCTGTGGAAGGAGTGTGGGGTAACCTACAAGTTCACCACTCCTTACCACCCTCAAGGTAATGGGCTGGTTGAGAGATTCAACCGGACCCTTAAAGGCATGATCATGGGTCTTGAAGAGCCAATGAGGCGTAAATGGGATGTCCTCTTGCCATGCCTGCTGTTTGCTTACCGTGAGGTGCCACAGAAGTCTCTAGGGTTCAGCCCCTTTGAGCTTTTGTATGGTCACCCGGTAAGAGGACCTTTGAGTCTGGTCAAAGAAGGCTGGGAGCAATCTCCCAGGAAACCTCCCCAGGATGTATACAGTTACATGCTGGCCTTTAGGAACCAGACTAGGCACTTCAGAGATCTTGCTCAGGCAAATCTGGAGGCCAGACAGGAAGAGATGAAGCGGTGGTACGACCGGAATGCCACTCTGGTCAAACTTCAGCCTGGTCAAGAAGTTTGGGTCATGTCCCCTGTGGAACCTTGTGCGCTCAAGGACAGGTGGACTGGACCATTTAAGGTTGTGGAGAAGAAGAGCGATGTCACCTACTTGGTGGACTTGAAATCTCCCAGGAACCCACTTGAGAGTCCTGCATGTCAACCGTTTGAAGCCCCACTTAGAAAGGTCCGAAGTGGGCATGCTCCTAGCTACAGATGCTGGAATGGAGGAGGAGAGTGAGCCTCTTCCTGACCTCCTGTATGCAAAAGAGCAAGATGGGTCAGTGGATGGTGTGGTCCTCTCTGACACACTGACCGTTGAGCAGCATCAAGATTGTCGCCACCTGTTGGGGCAATTTTCTGATCTGTTCTCCTTGATTCCTGGTGTCACTCACTGGTGTAACCATGACGTGGACACCGGGGACAGCACTCCTGTCAAGCACAAGGCTTACAGGGTGACTGACAAGGTCAGAGCATACATTAAGGAGGAGGTCTCCAAAATGTTTGCCTTAGGGGTGGTTGAGTCCTCTAGCAGTCCTTGCGCCAGCCCAGTGGTCTTGGTCCCGAAGGCTGCAGTGTCTGGTGCTTCACCAGAACTTCGGTTCTGTGTGGATTACCGAGGACTCAATTCGGTCACCAAGACTGACGCGCACCCCATCCCCAGAGCTGATGAGCACATAGATCGGTTGGGGGCTGCCCGGTACCTTAGTACGTTTGATTTGACGTCTGGGTACTGGCAGATCGCCTTAATTGAGGGGGCAAAAGAGAGGTCAGCATTCTCCACACCAGATGGGCTCTACCAGTTCCGGGTGATGCCCTTTGGGATGAAGAATGCCCCTGCCACCTTCCAGAGGTTGGTCAACCAGGTCTTGGCGGGACTGGAGGACTTCAGTGCCGCCTACCTGGACGACATCGCAGTGTTCACTTGCGCCACCTCCAGGAAGTGTTGTTGGCCCTGCGCAGAGCAGGCCTCACAATCAAAGCCAGTAAGTGCCAGATTGGGCAGGGTTCTGTGGTGTACTTGGGGCACCAAGTAGGGAGCGGCAAGGTGGCCCCCCTGCAACCCAAGATTGATACCATCCTGGCTTGGGCGCCCAAAACCCAAACTCAGGTGAGAGCCTTCTTAGGTCTCACGGGTTACTACAGGAGGTTTGTCAAGGATTATGGTAACATTGTGCACCCCTTGACTTCGCTGACTTCCAGGAAGCAGCCACAAAAATGTGATCTGGACTGACGCCTGTCAAACGGCCTTTGACACCCTGAAAACTGCAATGTGCACAGCACCTATACTCCAGGCACCTGACTTTTCTAAAGAATTTGTTGTCCAGACGGACGCTTCAGAGCATGGCGTGGGGGCTGTTCTAGCTCAGGTGAATGAAGAAAGCCGAGACTTACCCGTAGCCTTCATCAGTAGGAGGTTACTTCCCAGGGAACAGAGGTGGAGTGCGATAGAGCGAGAAGCATTTGCTGTGGTCTGGGCGCTGAAGAAGCTAAGACCCTACCTGTTTGGGACTCACTTCCGGGTTCAGACAGACCACAGACCCCTCAGATGGTTGATGCAGATGAGGGGTGAGAATCCAAAGCTGTTGAGGTGGTCCATTTCCCTACAGGGGATGGACTACACGGTGGAACACCGCCCGGTACAGATCACGCCAATGCTGATGGTCTGTCCAGATTTTTCCGCCTTAGTGATGAGGACTCCCTAGGTCAAGGGTAGTTCTCCCCACATTTCAGCTGGAGGGGACACGTGTTAGACCTGACATCATTGGCTCGAGTCTCTCCTCCATTTTTTTCTGTTTGCCTCCTCTGTTCACGATGTTTTTGCTGGTATATTGCTTTGGGCACTGTACCACTGCTGATCAGTGCCACAGTGCAAGTGCTCCCTATGTGAAATTGCTGTATTAATTGAATTCCATGTTTGGCTTATTTGGTTTACTGTCAGTCCCTAGTCTAGTGCACCAGGAGTGCCAGGGCTTGTAAATACAAATGCTGCTCGTGGGCTTGCAGCACATGTTGTGCCACCCACAAGAGCGGCCCAGTAAAAGTATGTCTGAAGGTCTGCCATTGCTAGACCTACGTACAGTCTAGTGCTGTCACGCTGACTGCGCAAGTACACCTACTTGCCAGTCCCTAAACCTTCCCTTAACTTCATGTTAGTCACCCCTATGGTAGGCCCACGGGCAGGGTGCATTGTAAGTATAAGGTAGGACAGGCCTGACCAAGTTGGCATGTCCTAATAGTGAATTACAGCCATATTCGTTTTTTCACTATTGCGATGTAACCTGCTCTCCATTAGTTAGAATGGGCTGCCAGGATTATTAATGCTATAATCCTAGCTGGCTCGGAGAGCATGGTGCAATGTCGAGTTTGCTATCCCTGAACTCGGGGTTTAATTACGCATCCGTTGGTGTGCATGGTTTTTGGACTCTGGGTTTGAAAATAGCACTTTGAGAAAGTGGCTATTTTCTTGTCTAACTATTTCTGGTTTCTGCTGGTTTGGTGTGTGTGTGACAGGAGCTGAGTGGCTCCAGAGGTCTGAATGAGTCAGTGTGGGATGAGTGGGACATTTGCATTGAGAGTAGGGGGAGAGTAGTTCCTGATAGCCTGCCCTGCCTGATACAATGCTGGCTCCACCTCCTGCCAGGCGACTAATGGCTCTGTGCCTGCCATGGACGATCCTGGCCCCACCTCCTACCAGGAGGCTGATAGCTCTGCTCCTGCCATTGACAATGCTGGCTCCACCTCCTGCTGGGCATCTGAGGACCCAGCCCTGCTCAGTGAATAGGCCAGGTGCCTCTGCCTGGCTACACCCACAACAGACCCAGGATGTGGGGAAATTCCCCTGCATGGACAAAGGGATCAAAGCCAAAAAGGGGTATAAGAGAAGGACCCCTGAACCAAGACTTTAGATCACTTCTGACAAGGAACCCTGAACCAAGGACAAGAAGCCTGCTGATCCAAGGACTTGCCTACCCCTTCTGCCAGTGTGCTGTTTGTTGGGGGAATCCTGCAGTGCTTCTTTATTTTTGCCAAGGAACCAGGAGAGAGGAACTGGGTGTGTACTCTCAAGCTTTGCTAAAGAAAATCTCCAAGTGCTGGAAGAGTGCAAGCCTCCTGTTGAAGTCACCGGGCTAAAGGACTTCATCTGCTAAAAAGTGCTATTTGCTGGAACCTGAGAATCCAGCGCCTCTGAAAGAAACCAGCAATCTCGACGCCGACGGACGTCGCCGAATCCAGCTCGACATCGAGAGTAATGGCTCCAGTGTCCCGCTTCCTCGACGCCGGCCGCCGGGCCCGATCGACGCCAGCAGCAACGCCAGTGAGTGGTGAGTTCGGCTCCAGCTCCAAGTGACCCCGTGTCTGCACCGCTGCTGATCGCATCGACTTCGTGCCCTCTCGACGCCGCGAGCGCTGCTCACTCTCGCAACATCATGATCGACATCGAGGACGACGCCGTATCCTGCTTCGCCTCGTGAGCGCTGCTCCTGCCTGACATCTGTTGACGCCGCTGCAGGTCGCCCAGACTCCAAGGCCGGATCGACGCCGGAGACGCGACGCCGGACATCTCGACGCCGCTGATCATCGTGTGCTTCGCTTTTCCAAGGTACTGTGTTGTGGGGGTCCGTGCGACTCCGGGCTCGACGTAGCGCTCCTCGCGGTTGACGCCGAACCCTTGGGATGACCTTTGCCTCGACGTCCTGTGACTCCCGTGTGGGTTACATTGTTGCCAAAAACTGTGTTTTAACTAAGAAGAGTTGCTTTTGATACTAAAGACTTTGGTGCTAAGAAGAAACTACTCTTGAACTATTATTTTTCCTTCCAAGAGTATTTATTAAGATTGTGGTATAGTTTTGTCGTTATTTGGTCTTGTGCTAAGCCTTATATAAAAATCCTTATTTTTATAATACTACTGTGTCGTGTCCATTTGTAGTGTATTCACTTTATTACTGTATGTGGTCATAAATGCTTAACACACAGCCTCTGAGATAAGCCTGTCTGCTCTGCCAAGCTACCAAGGGGGTGAGCAGGGGTTATCAAAGGGTGTGATCCCCTTGCCCTGACTAGAAAAGGTGTGTCCCTATTTGTCAGAAGTGCATACCTCTGCCAACTAGAGACAGCCGGTTCTAACATAAACCTTCTCATCCTTCTTTACACTAATATCAGCTTCACATCCAGATTCTCCATTCTACTTGGTATACTCATCTTTTTCTGCAGTATTCGGTCCATATAGGCCTCTCTGCTCTGTTACTGTCAGAGTCCTGAAAATAACAGGAAAAATGGCTATCGGAATACTGATGCTAAACTGCTTTTTTAATTTTGTCACGGTTCCTAAAATTGTAAACACCCTAGCTGGGCTACTGAGTTTGTGGAGATCTTGTCCTTTTCTTTTCTTGTACTCTGTGTTTCTATTTGGTCTCTGGTGTAGTTTTTTCTTTACTATAACCCTTAGTTCCATTTGTGTGTTTGGAGATGTGGTGTGATGGTTCATGATCCCAAGGTATCATGGCTCACAGATGTATGTGTTTCCAAAATTATTTTAGGTAGTTCCCGTTTACGTTCTTGAAGAGGATCTGTTGTGAGTCTCAGGCGAATGGCCTGGGCTGCTGCTTCTCCACAAATTTGCTCAAAATGATTGAGGAAACTGTTTCAAAATTTCCCATTAATTTCTAGAGCTGGTGCAGCTCTGTGCTCATTGTGTACTTGTGTTAATACATCTCTTAGTTCTGCTAATGAGGGCGTGCCACGAAGAGTAGTGTAGATACACGTAAATATACATCCCTAGATGTTGCAATACTTTATGTGTGAGACCATCCCAAGAAGAAACACACAGTCAGAATTCTATGCTTGTCTTGGGGTGTTATATGAAGATAGACAGCTTTCAACTGGTTGGTCTTGCGAGCAATCCAGAAGGCAATTTAGTAACATTTTACAGGCACTTTGTTGATAATAGCTTTGATAGTCTATGCACTGATTGCCAGTATGGCAACCTGTGCCTGTGGTGCAGATCCTACTGGAAATCCTCTACCTACTGTATTCTGAAGTAAGTACTGTATTACTTTCATGTATAATGATACTGTATGATTTAGTATACTTATTACTAGCTTAGCCTGTAGGGCCTGTAGATTAGAAAACAGGTGGGTATCGGCCAATATGGGTCAGGTGGCCCGTCATTATTTAAGGAACCCAGTATGATATTCTGAGATGTGTGGGCTAAGTGACCGCCAAACTCATTTTGTGTTCTTAGTAGTTCAAAGGGAGTTACAAATCATGATGTGCTTGTATTGTGCAGGAAGCGGCTGCTGCTTTGTAGGTGAAAATTAAGCAATGGCAAATTTTGCGGATCTCGCGTTCGCAAATTTTGCGGATTTGCGAACTCGCAATCCGCAAAATCCGCGAATTCCCGCGAATTTGCGGATTTTTTTTTTTTGTGTTCGCAAGGGTTTCTGCCAGTTTGCGGGGATTTGGTACTAGTTCGCAATTGCGAACTGACTTGTCGGCTCGCAACGGTCACGACTATGTTGTTTCTACGTCTGGTTCATCATCACAGCCTCCCAGCACCCTCTGTTTCACCACTGGCACCCTCTCTTTGACCCATGCCACCCTCTGTTACATCAATGCCACCCTCTGGTTCATCATCACTGTAGAAGATGGGGGGGGAAAGCAAGCCCACCTGCCCTGCTTGAACTGACATGAATTAATTTGGGGTTAGTTTATTAACAACACCTGCCCTGCCCCAACTGACAATAATGAATTAGGGGCTAATTAATGTGTCACTGAAAGAATTTGAAGTTCCAGCCTGGCACCTGCTTGTCTGCTCCTTTAGCTGTAAATCAGGACCTTTGTGGCATACAGTTAAGGTCAGAGCAGGGTCACACAATAGTTGCAAGCAGGCAACCGAATTCTGGAGGGCCCCCTCAGGAAGCACTACAGAGAATCGTTACAAATCATGAGGTTGACCTTTTGCACCTGCTCATTGCTTTTGCTAAAATCGTTTTTCGTTTTTTTCGCGCTATTCGCGGGGCGCGGCGTCATGCCAAACCGACCGCGGAAGCCGCCAATTTGTGCGAATGAGCATTTTATTTTTTTGCGGCTTGTTGTTTCGCGAGTTTTTTTGCAGTATTTGCGAGCCGCTTGCAGCGCAACACGCGAATTTACCCCAAGGCCGAGTACGGGCGCGGCCATTTTGTTTGCGTGACGTATTTCCGTTTCCGCCCGCTATGTATAATCTCGCGCAGTAAGCGCATTGCGAGTAGAGGTTCGCACGAGATCGCGCGGGAAATCTAGAGGTTCGCACGAGATCGCAAGGAAAATCTCGCGCGAACTTACTTTCGCGCTCGTGAACGGGCGCCGGCCATCTTGTTTTTCATTCATTTCCTGTGTCTGGGCATGGTGTTTAATCCTCTTGGTATCTTTGCCATCCTTTGCTTGTTTTCAGTTTTTTTTTTACGATTTTGCTTCCTATCTATCCCTCTCTTTTCCTAGCTGTATATTTTTGTCTTTTCTGCTATTTTTCTTTACTTTTAAACTACTTTTTTAAACTCTTTTCTTTTCTTCTTCCCTATCCTATTCTTTCTTAATTTTCTACTTCTTCCTACCTTACCTGCCCAGACCATGGTCAAGCCAGGCGCCGTGAAGCTGCCCAGGCACTTGAGGGCCGCAGCGGCGGCAGGGAGTAGTGCTGGACCCAGTGCCAGGACAGCATGCGGGAGATTGAGGGGGGAGCAGGTGACGCGACGGGAGATATTCAGCCCGGAGGAAGTGGGCGCGCTGGTCTACTTCATCCAGCGCCGCCTGCCCAGGACCATCGCGGGAGGCGGCAGGATCGCGGCCGGCGGCTACAACATGCGGGAGCGCCGGAAGCGGTGGGAGAAGGTGTGCTGGGCCATATCCCACCTCTACGGGGTCCAGCGCACCTACAGCCAGGTCACCCATCGCTGGACGGACCTCCTGGACCGCGAGCGCGACCTGCTGGACCAGCTCGGCTTGGAGATCCCTGGGCTTGGTGAGTAGTAGTAGCCATTTAATCACTCACTACTATGATGTTTTCTCCTGCTCTGTGTTGTTGTATTGCAAATATTTGTTTTTTACATGGAGCAAGCCAATAATGCCGCTGATGACGATTACATTGTAGTTAAATTATATTTCAAAATCTTCTGTGCATTTCAGGTGCACTGCTCTCCTTCTCAGTGGTGTTGCTACTATGCTTATTTGTTTTCTATTTCGTGGTCTCATTGGCCTGAGTAACTATTATGTATGAGTGTACTTTACAGAACTGCGTAATGCTAGACACTAGGGGGCAGATTACATTTACAAGCCCCTTGCGCCACGTTTATGTTGCCTTGCGTGACGCAACAGCGGCGTAAACGTGCCGCATCCCTGCGAGTCATTTACAGCATGACGCATCTAGGGAGATGCGTCACGTTATAAAGCCATGGGCCTGCACCACAATGGGTGCGTTCCTAGTACGCAGGGAGGCTTAGCGCCTCGCAAAATTGCCTGCGTGAAATCTACAAGATTTAACGCAGGCACTTCTGCGACGCTGCTACGTCAATTCAATTCCTTATGTCTGCTCGAAGCAGGCGAAAGGACTGACACAGCATGTTAAGTATTGGGTGGCCCTGAGCATTACTGGAGTTGCATTGCGTTGGCGATGTGACTCCAGCGATGCGCCGCTCTTACGTGACGAGATGCGTCACACAAGTGCCTACCCTTGCGCCAGGGCGCGCCGCATTGTAAATGAGGCTCATCTGCCGTGTCGCAAGGGTAGTTTTGCGTGACGCATTTGATCTGGCGCATCTCTGGAGATGCGCCAGAATGCGTAAGTAAGTATGCCCCTAAGGGGCAGAATTGCAATTACCGTTGCATCCCTGCAAAGTAGCAGGGATGCGCCATTAATTGTGCGGCCCGCTACCACCACCAAACATGGTGCGCCGTATTTGCAATGCGGCGCACCATGGGCCCAAAACGTCACCGAAGCTTTACTGCTGGAGTTGCGTCGCAACAATGGCGCAGCTCCAGCAATGCTCTGGGGTACCCTATCTCCCCAATGCTGGGTCAAGCCGTACGTCTGCTTCAAGCAGATGCAGGGTTTGTGTGACGCATCATTGTCCTAAAGGTGACTGATTGAAATTTTGTAGATTTCCCTCAGCCACTTTTAGGATGTGTTCCAGCGCAGGAATGCCCTCCCTTGCGCAGGAATGCCCCCTGATGGCGCAGGGCTTTATAACGGGATGCATCTCCCAACTGCGTCACGTTGTTATAATATTATACGCCGCACCATGGCGCCCTTTTTTGTTTAGCTGTTGCGTCACAAAAGTCACGCAAGAACGGCGCAAAAGAGCCGCAAGGGGCTTAAATCTGCCCCTTCCTTTGTACCCCTGACAATAAGAAAAATAGTGGCGGTGGATTGATAGTTTGACTATTTAAATGACTGGTAATGTAGCAGGCAACTGTTAGTGTTGTCACTGATCTGACTGAAATCACAATGGAGTTTGTCTGTCACTTTGCGTCTTGCCTGCGGACTGCTGCCTGCCAGTCCTAGGTGAACCTTTCAGTACTTTGTTTAGTGAGTTACGTGACTTTCGAAGTCACAGGTCCGCAAATAAATGAAAACTAACCCTAATCAATATAATTTCGCGTAAATATTTTGTTATTGTTCTTTTGAAATGTTTGATTTGGTTGACATTGACAAGCAACAATCATCCATGTTTTCTGTTCTTTCTTTCATGTTGTACGTCAGCTCCCCCCAGGGGCGAGAGGAGGACACAGGAGCAGCAGGCGGCGGATGCTGTTCAACAGGGCCAGGATCGGGCAGGCGAGGGCTCCTTAGAGGCCCCAGTAAGTTTTCATTTTAGACTAGTACCTATTTTTCCTAGCGTTCCTCATTTGACTTTTTTCAAAATTGTCTTTGATCTTCTTGTAGACTGTATCTAAATTCTTATCCTGCCTCTACTATGACTCCCTGTGGTATTACTAGATTATTCTTATTAGTCTGTCTGTGTAGCTAACTAAGATTGCACGGTTGGCGAAACTCCCATGATTCTAGTCAGCAATAGCTCTATCAACTTAGTGCAGTCCTCTGGGATTGTCCATAATGTCTTTTGAAGTGTTCTATCTGGACTCATGCTTGCAAAAATTGCAAAACCTTTCGCTCAGTCGCTCTAGTCTGGACCAAAAAACACAGATTGTATTTAAGTTTAAAAGCTATATTAAAAGTAAACACATTTATTAAAATGAAGTCATAATAAAACTAAACGTTTAACTGATAATGGAAAAGTGGTTAGTGCTGACGATTAATTGAAGACATTTCTTGTGGTCGAGCCGAGCTCTCACCTGGTTTCAACTTGATCTTGTTGTTAGAAGTCCATCTTCTGTCTGTGTGGAGAAAAATGGTGCGTGTTAAAAAAACAGCCTTCATCAGTTGTGCCAAAAAGTGCAGCAAGACAACCTTCCCTGGAAAAAGGGAAATTTTTTTTAACTTTAAAGTAGACAGTCACAAATTACATTGTTTTCACATGTCTTCATTCCTAGACCAAAGACTAGTGAGTGCTTTATTCTAACATTCTTAAATGTACTTTGTAGGTGGAACATCTGGTGGCGGGGCCAGCGTGGAGGTGGTGGTGCTCGACACGGAGGCGGAGGGCGATTCTTCAGGGGAGGAGGCGGCGGCTGTGAGAGTTGAGACGGTGGTGGTGGCGGCCAGAGGTAAGCTCTTATATATTCCTTACTTATTGAGATTGAAGACTAGCTGGGAAGGCAAGAATATGAGATGCATGGCTGGGTGAATGATGAAGCAATGATGGGTGGAAGGACAATAGCCTGGGTGGGTGACACAGAAACTGTATGTGTCCATATACCTGGATCATGCTACTATCTGACTCTTAGATAGCATATGTGTATCTAGAGCAGGGGTACTCATAGTACGGCCCGCGGGCCGGTGGTGGCCCGGCAAGCCTTCCTTGGCGGTGCGCAGACCTTGCAGACAATCACTGCTCCCCCGGCCCCCACAGAGCAGAGGCTTTTTTGTATTTCACCTGTTAGCGCCCCTGCATCTCCACTCTGACAATCACTGCTCCCCCGGCCCCCACAGAGCAGAGTGGAGATGCAAGGCCACAAAGAGGTGAAATAGAACAAAGCCTCTGCTCTGTGGGGCCGGGCAAGCAGTGATTGTCAGGGTGGAGATGCAGGGGCGCTACAACAAACAAAGCCTCAATAATATGTTAATGGTCTTTTAAAGACCTGTTAAGTACTTTGGTGTTGTTGTCTGTGTGTGCGCGTTGAGGAAGCGGTCTCAACCCGGGCTGAAGGCTGACACAGATAGACACACACACAGTGAGATGACAGAGGGGGAGGGAGAGGGAGGGCAGGAGGGAGAGAGAGATGGAGAGGGAGGGCAGGAGGGAGAGCAGGAGGGAGAGAGATGTATGTAAATGCTGGGTCTGGTGGCTCAGTGGATGAGGGCATCTGCTGCAGGGACCTGTGTGCAACCTCATGGTCACAAGTTATCGTTTTGCTTTAGCCCCGCCCCCTCTGACTCCGCCCCCACCAGTGCGGCCCTCGGCCACAAACTACACTGTAAATTTAGCCCCTGAGAGAAAGTTTGTGAGTACCCATGATCTAGAGAGAGTAGACGGTCAGTGGATGAACTAAGTGTAACTTTGAAGAGCATGTAACACTGCACCCGCACGTCCGTTCCAGTGTAGGAAAGGCAAGGAAAAGAAGTTTTAATTTTGTCCAAATACTACCATCTATAGTAGCAGTAGTTTGTATTGCAAGCACAGCATAGATCCGGTTATTACGGTGGCCACTCCCTACCTCTCTTAATATGTTTAGTAGTACTTAGTCATTCATGTGTGGATGTATCACTGGTCACTCAATAAAAAGCAAAGCACCTAAAGTCATCCCATATATAAGCAAAAACATCCCATGTGAAGTGATAGATAATCAGATTATTTATCTTCTTCAATTTTCCATTTCTAGTACTCATTTCCACTGTAGGGTGAAAGTTAAATTAATTAAGCAGTAGCCCTTGAGTTGTAACAGAGTATTCTCAGTGCCACCCGTAATAGAAAAGTAAGAGCTTCACCACCTGCATGTACTGGACGGGTACAGTAACGCAACGCAAGTCTAGGTCACTCCTCATGGCGTGCGTCTCTTTTTCTCGGGTGCAAGTTTACTGCGCTGGCATTATGCCGGCTTGCAGAAGATAACGTACCAATTTTCCTAAACAAGAGACAAGAAGAAGAATAAGACTGGTGTACTTTCATAGTCGACTCCAATGGAAGTCCATAGTGCTCGTAGAATTTGTTCCTTAAACTCCCACTAATGTTAGAGCAAGGATGAAGAAGTGTGAGGTTAGATAGATACTGGCCTCAATAGTTATGTAATGCGCTTGCAAGTTGCTAGTTGTAGTGCAACACAAATTTCTGCTGAATGATTGAGTTAATCTTAAAGAGCATTGGTTACAGACTATGTCTTTCTTTCTTCATATAAGTTCTCCTTCCAAACGAACAAGGAGGAAGGAGCTGGCTAGAGCGGCCCGGCAACGGAGGATCGATGCCACTGTGGCCGAATATCGGCGGCTGGTGGCCCTGGAGGACGAAGAAAGTGTGCAGTCGACCACAACAACTACGTCGTCTGCATCGGCCTCCGTTCCCCCACGGGCTGCCAGTGCCACCCAGCACAGTGGTCCACCCAGACTGAGCCGGGCTGCCAAAGCCAAACGCCACCGCCGAGTAGCAAGGACAACAGCTTCCTCTCACAGCCGTTGCACCTGCAAGGCATTGAAGGCACGCCTGCGCCGCAGTACCCTGATGGTGTCCCGCCTCCAGCAGGAGCTCCACCACTTTTCAAAGGAGTTGGAGGGGCTCCGCGTAGAGCATGCCTTGCTCCGCCAGGAGCATGATGCCCTGGCCCAAAAAGTTGACAGCATCCCCCCATAGTGTCCCTTGCCCCTTTTTTAGAGACTTTTGGGGGGTGGGAATTGGGAGTTGGGTTTTTGGGGACTTTTGAAGGACAATCGTTGGGGTTAGGGAGGGTCTTGCGGGAGAT
Organism: Lissotriton vulgaris; assembly: GCF_964263255.1. Taxonomy (NCBI): domain Eukaryota; kingdom Metazoa; phylum Chordata; class Amphibia; order Caudata; family Salamandridae; genus Lissotriton; species Lissotriton vulgaris. The sequence goes on along the minus strand of NC_141696.1, from coordinate 974,373,302 downwards.
TATTTTGTTAGGGATATAAATATACTTTTTCAAACTTTATCTGAGCATACCCGTTTCTTACTGCTTGCCTGGTGGGTGGGGGTTTAACAGTGACTTTGTTTTCCTGAAAGTTTAGTTCCATTTTCTTCCTTTAAGTGTAAATGCCCAAATGTTTTCAACACTAAGTGCCTCTCACAGAGTAAGTGAAGTGAATCCAAGAGTCCTAGGACTTTAGTAGTACTACCTTCAGTCTCTCGTCTCTCCTACTAATACTCCATTATACCCCCAAACCACCAAACGCTTATCTTACCTGTAATTTGTGTTTGAAAGTAGGGCTAGACCCAGGGCTGGCTCCACGGGAAACAGCGAATAAGGTTGGCAATCTTGGTCGGATAAAATTTCCTCATAGCGGTGGTACTAGTGGTGTGACACAGTGGCAGTTGCATCCCTATGAAAAAAAAGAAAATGAAATCTGGTTTGTCCTCCTGAGCAATTCAACGGTACAACTGAGAATATAGCAGGTGACAGAAGTACACTAGAACAGTGCCACATTTTAGCCTAACAAATGGTAAAGTATAACTACTAATTCGGTTGAAGTTCTTTGACATTAGCCATGGTTCTTTGTCAAGCAGAGTAAGAATATATCCTCGGATTTCTTCACCAGCCTGTTGCTATCACCTTATCCTCCCCAGCAAGTGTGTGGATTTATTGCTGTAATTTAGTCACACATCAATCAAAACCACACAGCCCGGGGGAAGAGGGTTAGGGTTTGAAAAATGGATGGGTACGGGGTTTTTTGGGAAAGGTTTTGGGAGACAAGAAAAAATAGCAGAGCATAGACAAACAATTGTGAACATAAACAAATCTTTGGGTACAAACCTATCCATCAATCTTTGAAAGTGCATGCACTACTGCATGCATGTCAGTGAAAAGTAAGTAGTACTTTCGACAACTGTGGAAGAAAGAATGCGACAGTAAGGGCCTGTGTGGAATTATTGATAACGATATTCAACATAAGGTCTCTGTAGCCAGATACCCGAGAGCCTTCCTGGTCACTATAAATCCATTCACAACAACACTCAGTGGGGTTGGTCTGTAAGGTATAGTAGATAGAAAAGGAGAAATTGCTTTTTTTCTAGGTGTCCCCTCACTCACCAGGGTTGCCCCTTGGTGACATGCTTCATCATTGGGGCCATCCCAGTCCTCTACGGCCTGGGGCGTGCTGCGACTTGCGAATTACGTAGGAGCACTTACAAATGACTATGTGTGGTGCAGATGTGATAGTGGAGTGGACTAAGTGATGTGTACTGTTAAGGGATCAATTTAGAAGCAGAGAGAGATCCAAGAAATGCAGTCACAGTCAGAGAAAAAGGCAAGGGATACTGTATCTATGTGGTTGTAGTGGTCCTGTTGGAAGTCGTAAGTAAGTTGCCTGCAGAAAAAAAATCCTCTTATTAGCGGCACTCCTCCATTGCAGCCGACGCTTCGTCCATCGATGTTGGTCACCAGAAGACACCCTGTAAAAAAAGCACAGCATAGACAAACAATTGAACATAAACAATTCTTTGGGTACAACAAACCTATCCATCAATCTTTGAAAGTGCATGCACTACTGCATGCATGTCAGTGAAAAGTAAGTAGTACTTTCGACAACTGTGGAAGAAAGAATGCGACAGTACAGGGCCTGTGTGGAATTATTGATAACGATATTCAACATAAGGTCTCTGTAGCCAGATACCCGAGAGCCTTGCTGGTCACTATAAATCCATTCACAACAACACTCAGTGGGGTTGGTCTGGAAGGTATAGTAGATAGAAAAGGAGAAATTGCTTTTTTCTAGGTGTCCCCTCACTCACCAGGGTTGCCCCTTGGTGACATGCTTCATCATTGGGGCCATCCCAGTGCTCTACGGCCTGGGGCGTGCTGCGACTTGCGAATTATGTAGGAGCACTTACAAATTTCTATGTGTGGTGCAGATGTGATAGTGGAGTGGACTAAGTGATGTGTACTGTTAAGGGATCAATTTAGAAGCAGAGAGAGATCCAAGAAATGCAGTCACAGTCAGAGAAAAAGGCAAGGGATACTGTATCTATGTGGTTGTAGTGGTCCTGTTGGAAGTGGTAAGTAAGTTGCCTGCAGAAAAAACATCCTCTTATTAGCGGCACTCCTCCATTGCAGCCGACACTTCGTCCATCGATGTTGGTCACCAGAAGACACCCTGTAAAAAAAGCACAGCATAGACAAACAATTGAACATAAACAATTCTTTGGGTACAACAAACCTATCCATCAATCTTTGAAAGTGCATGCACTACTGCATGCATGTCAGTGAAAAGTATAGTACTTTCGACAACTGTGGAAGAAAGAATGCGACAGTACAGGGCCTGTGTGGAATTATTGATAACGATATTCAACATAAGGTCTCTGTAGCCAGATACCCGAGAGCCTTGCTGGTCACTATAAATCCATTCACAACAACACTCAGTGGGGTTGGTCTGGAAGGTATAGTAGATAGAAAAGGAGAAATTGCTTTTTTTCTAGGTGTCCCCTCACTCACCAGGGTTGCCCCTTGGTGACATGCTTCATCATTGGGGCCATCCCAGTCCTCTACGGCCTGGGGCGTGCTGCGACTTGCGAATTACGTAGGAGCACTTACAAATGGCTATGTGTGGTGCAGATGTGATAGTGGAGTGGACTAAGTGATGTGTACTGTTAAGGGATCAATTTAGAAGCAGAGAGAGATCCAAGAAATGCAGTCACAGTCAGAGAAAAAGGCAAGGGATACTGCATCTATGTGGTTGTAGTGGTCCTGTTGGAAGTGGTAAGTAAGTTGCCTGCAGAAAAAAAATCCTCTTGTTAGCGGCACTCCTCCATTGCAGCCGACGCTTCATCCATCGATGTTGGTCACCAGAATACACCCTGTCCACTGCCTGCCTGATGCTGAATTGTGGCTCGCTACTGTGAAGCCTGACTCCATCCTTTTTTCCCCATTGCAGAGACTGAAACCCGGCCTGTAATTATTCAACGAAAAACAGGAAGTGATATAATATTACAACACCACTGATAAATAAATATAAGGTATGTAGGCTGTGGAGTGCAAAAAGTCACAATTTGATTTTCCTAGTAGACAGTACAATATTTTGGAAAGTGCGTACTCTGAGTCACCTTTTGAAGGATAAATAAGTATGGGCAAATTAATGTAGCGGATCTTTCCCCTCAAGCTAGGTGTACTGTAAACTGTGTTTTAGAACAAAATTAGATCTTCCTAGCAGCGATCCCACCCAGACCCTTACTAAAGCCAGTCGCAAAAATGTAGAAGACCCCCAATCAAATCTCAAAAAACGAGGCCTAGCAGAAAACTGGTGACAAAACTTACTTTGAAAGTAAAAGTAGGCCGAAGTACCCCCTTCCTAATTACCCCTTACCCACCGTGGATTGCATTCAAACCACTTGCAAGCAACCAAGCAAAAGTAGCCATAGCCAGCATCGCTCCAAGACTCGAAATCCCCCCCACTCAAACACATGCAATAGAAATACTGCTAACCCTAACGAACCCTAAGTTAAGAATAGTGGCAAAGGCTTTCTTTAACTATGCCAAATCCCCCCTTTCCCACCATGGATTTTCTTCAAATGACTTGCAACCAAAATTACACATTCTCACGAGTGCTCTAAGACCCCAGAACTCAGTTGCAAAAATCTAGAACACCCCGAAACACATGCAATCCTGCTGCTAGGGCTAACCCTAACGAACCCTAAGTTACAAAAAGTGCCAAAAGGCTTTTCCGCGAGGATTTTGTCCCAACCACTTCTACCCGGCGGTATTAGACCTTCCCAGGAATGCCCCAAGACCCGCCAACCCACCCGCCAAGAAGCATAACACCCCCAAACAGGCCAAAAGCAAAATCTCATACTTGCAATATTTCTCGGCCTTCGGTCCAAACGCGCTGCGTAGCTAGGCCATAAGTCGGGGTTGCCACGACGGATTTCCTGAAAAGCAAATGCAATCAAGATTAGAGTGTCCCAGCAGTGCTCCCAGACCACGAAACTCACCCACAAACACCAGGAAGCCCCCCAAACAGACCCCCGAAAACGCTACATTGAGCAAAATGTCAGAAATAGCCAAAAAAAAATCGGCCTGGATTTTGTCCCAACCACTTCTACCCGGTATTAGACCTTCCCAGGAATGCCCAAAAGACCCGCCAACCCACCCGCCAAGAAGCATAACACCCCCAAACAGGCCAAAAGCAAAATCTCATACTTGCAATATTTCTCGGCCTTCGGTCCAAACGCGCTGCGTAGCTAGGCCATAAGTCGGGGTTGCCACAACGGATTTCCTGAAAAGCAAATGCAATCAAGATTAGAGTGTCCCAGCAGTGCTCCCAGACCACGAAACTCACCCACAAACACCAGGAAGCCCCCCTAAGAGCACCTCAAAGGCAAGCAAGTCATCAAAAACACAAAATATTTTCCGCCTGGGATTTGGTCCAAAACACTTTTATCCGGTATTAGAGCTTCCCAGCAATGGCCCCAGAGCCGTCAACCCAGGAGAAAACGAGTAGAAGACCCCCAAACAGCCAAAGAGCAAAAGTACAAAAACGGGGACTTAGTCAATTTTTCACAAATTTCCCAAATCACTCCGCGCGCGCTCTGCAGCTAGGCCCTAACTCCCCTCTGCCACCATGGATTTGCTTCAAACCTCTTGCAAAGTAAAGTATATATAGCCAGCAGTGCGCCCAGACCCCGAAACCCACCCACAAACACCAGGAAGCCCCCCAAACAGGCCCCCGAAAACGCTACATTGAGCAAAATGTCAGAAATAGCCAAAAAAAAATCGGCCTGGATTTTGTCCCAACCACTTCTACCCGGTATTAGACCTTCCCAGGAATGCCCCAAGACCCGCCAACCCACCCGCCAAGAAGCATAACACCCCCAAACAGGCCAAAAGCAAAATCTCATACTTGCAATATTTCTCGGCCTCGGTCCAAACGCGCTGCGTAGCTAGGCCATAAGTCGGGGTTGCCACGACGGATTTCCTGAAAAGCAAATGCAATCAAGATTAGAGTGTCCCAGCAGTGCTCCCAGACCACGAAACTCACCCACAAACACCAGGAAGCCCCCCTAAGAGCACCTCAAAGGCAAGCAAGTCATCAAAAACACAAAAAAATTTCCGCCTGGGATTTGGTCCAAAACACTTTTATCCGGTATTAGAGCTTCCCAGCAATGGCCCTAGAGCCGTCAACCCAGGAGAAAACGAGTAGAAGACCCCCAAACAGCCAAAGAGCAAAAGTACAAAAACGGGGACTTAGTCAATTTTTCACAAATTTCCCAAATCACTCCGCGCGCGCTCTGCAGCTAGGCCCTAACTCCCCTCTGCCACCATGGATTTGCTTCAAACCTCTTGCAAAGTAAAGTATATATAGCCAGCAGTGCGCCCAGACCCCGAAACCCACCCACAAACACCAGGAAGCCCCCCAAACAGGCCCCCGAAAACGCTACATTGAGCAAAATGTCAGAAATAGCCAAAAAAAAATCGGCCTGGATTTTGTCCCAACCATTTCTACCCGGTATTAGACCTTCCCAGGAATGCCCCAAGACCCGCCAACCCACCCGCCAAGAAGCATAACACCCCCAAACAGGCCAAAAGCAAAATCTCATACTTGCAATATTTCTCGGCCTTCGGTCCAAACGCGCTGCGTAGCTAGGCCATAAGGCGGGGTTGCCACGACGGATTTCCTGAAAAGCAAATGCAATCAAGATTAGAGTGTCCCAGCAGTGCTCCCAGACCACGAAACTCACCCACAAACACCAGGAAGCCCCCCTAAGAGCACCTCAAAGGCAAGCAAGTCATCAAAAACACAAAATAATTTCCGCCTGGGATTTGGTCCAAAACACTTTTATCCGGTATTAGAGCTTCCCAGCAATGGCCCCAGAGCCGTCAACCCAGGAGAAAACGAGTAGAAGACCCCCAAACAGCCAAAGAGCAAAAGTACAAAAACGGGGACTTAGTCAATTTTTCACAAATTTCCCAAATCACTCCGCGCGCGCTCTGCAGCTAGGCCCTAACTCCCCTCTGCCACCATAGATTTGCTTCAAACCTCTTGCAAAGTAAAGTATATATAGCCAGCAGTGCGCCCAGACCCCGAAACCCACCCACAAACACCAGGAAGCCCCCCAAACAGGCCCCCGAAAACGCTACATTGAGCAAAATGTCAGAAATAGCCAAAAAAAAAATCGGCCTGGATTTTGTCCCAACCACTTCTACCCGGTATTAGACCTTCCCAGAAATGCCCCAAGACCCGCCAACCCACCGGCCAAGAAGCATAACACCCCCAAACAGGCCAAAAGCAAAATCTCATACTTGCAATATTTCTCGGCCTTCGGTCCAAACGCGCTGCGTAGCTAGGCCATAAGTCGGGGTTGCCACGACGGATTTCCTGAAAAGCAAATGCAATCAAGATTAGAGTGTCCCAGCAGTGCTCCCAGAGCACGAAACTCACCCACAAACAGACGGAACCTTCCCTAAGAGCACCTAAAAGGCAAGCAAGTCATCAAAAACACACAAAAAAATTCTTCCTGGGATTTGGTCCAAACCACTTTTATCCGGTATTAGAGCTTCCCAACAATGGTCCCAGAGCCGTCAACTCACCTGCAAAGAGGTACAACAACACCCCCACAAGTGCTGAGTCTTTCTTCATTGGGCGTAAACCAGCCCTCTGGTTTGATGGAAATAGGAGTCTGGAGGAGGAGGATAGAGGAGCATGTTCTTCTGAACTTGTGAACCTGAGGAATGCAGACTGCGGCAACTTCAAATCAATTAGCAAACCAGTGAAGACAGTTCTGCTGATGGGCTTGATTTTGTGATTATCTGATTAAAGTTTGAAATATATTAACTGTGCACAACAAAGAAAGACAGACACACAGGAATAAAAGTGAATAGGGACGAAAAAGAAAGTTATTGATTCGTTGTCTCATTTTCAGGGCTCGGTATCACGGTCCAGGAATAAGAATAAGGCTTCGTCATCATACTCTGCGAATTCAGGCAGGGTGAGCTCAGTGTCACCTGACAGAGTAGAAATTCCCTCATCTATGTTGCTGGCCACCTCCTCTTCATCCGGCACGCTTTCTCGTACTCTGAAATCTGGTGGTATGAGGTGCTGATTCATCTTGATCATTGTTAACCTCTCCACATTTTTGGGCGAGAGGCGGCTCCGTTTGGGAGTTACAATGCCACCAGCAGCACTGAAAACCCGTTCAGAAGACACGCTTGCGAGTGGCCAAGACAAGTAGTTTAAAGCCAGGTTGGTGAGCTGTGTCCACAATTCTTTTTTCCCATGCCAATACGCCAATGGGTCAGAATTAACATAGACCTCTGTTGAGTCATTCAGATAGTCCTTCACCATCGACTCAAGGTCCTCTTCCAAGGTTCCTCCACTTTGCTTAGCTCTTGCTGTGCCTCTGACCTTTTGAGAACCAAACCCACGCAGAGCTAGCCAATCCTTTTCAGCCTCCAATGTTTCTGTTGTGTCTCGTGCAGATGATCCGGTTGCCGGTGTCTTTAACGGCTGAGAGGTCACTTGTGCCACAGCCACAGGTGCAGAAGTGGATTGTTTTGACTGGGGATGGCCTGCTGATGTACTGCCATTTCCTTCAATTTCCAGCCGTTCTCTTTCAAACCTCTTGGCTGACAAGGCTAGCCAACGTTTGTACTTTGGAACATGTTGATCATCAAAAGGAAAGAATGCTTGGCCTGCCAGCGCCTTTTTGTAGCGTGGATCCAGAATAGTAGCACAAATGTAATGCTCTTCTGAGTGGATCTTTTTAAGACGTTCATCACCTTGTAGGAGCTCTAATAATTGCTCAGCCAGAAGCAAAGAGTCTTGGTTTTTGTCATCTGTTTCAAACACAGAACACACCTCCTTCAGTTGGTCCTCCAGCATGTACAACAATGGGATAGCTTTTCCCAAATAAGAGTCCTCCTTGCTGACTGCACGCGTGAAGAACTCAAAAGGACGAAGCATGCGTGTCAGGCTTTGAACTATGTTCCATTGCGGCCCACCCATCCTCAGCTCCTCTGTACCCTCTGTAAGGAAATATTGATCGAGTTCCGTATACTGCTCATACAGACGCTCAAGCATGTAGAAGGTTGAGTTCCAACGTGTTACCACCTCCTGGATGAGTGCTTTCACTGGCATTTTACGTTGATATAGCAGGCTCCTCAGCTGCTTCCGGGCCTTAAAAGAATGGCTGAAATGCTTGCACATTTTTCGGCAGGTGTCCAATACACTGTACGCTGCACTGCCTTTATTACCCAAGAATTTTTGGACAACCAGGTTTATACAGTGCGCCAAACACGGCACTCTGAAATAGTAACCGTCCCTCATGGCCTTAACTATATTGGCGCCATTGTCCGTGGAAACATAACCAACCCGGCGTTTTAGTGGGGACAGCCAGTTAAGGACCTTTGTGTTAAAGACATCCAAAATGTTTTCTGCTGTGTGACGTTTCTCCAAACCAAACATGGCTAATGTTGCATGTTTCCGAGCAGCTTTAAAAACAATGTCCGTGTCAACACCTGCGTTTAGCTTTGCTTTAGCCCCTGAAAAAGAGACCCAGTGTGCAGTGATGCACATGTAATCAGCGCCTGCGCCACTGGTCCACATGTCTGTTGTCAGATGTATAGTGTGAACAGCACTCTTCTGCAAAGCTGCCCCAATCACCTTCAGAACATCTTCATGTAGTGCTGGAACCGCAACTCGGGCAAAATAGAACCGGCTAGGAACCTTCCATTTAGGGCAGAGCGCTGCCACTAATTCTAGAAAACCAACCCCTTCTACAAAAGAAAAAGGGAGAAGGTCCAGAGCTAGCATTTTAGCCAGCTTAGTGTTATACAGACGCGTCATTGGGTGGTTGCGTTCATATTGCGCTTCTGTAAACAACATCTTTTTAATGTTGCCCTGGACCAAGGATTTACGGGATGATGATGATATCTTCGACCCAGTTACGCTCGCTGATGAACTTTTCCGCATTGATGTCTCACTCTCTCCCACACTCTTAGTGTGCCTCACATGGGGTGTGCTGCTGACAGGGGTACTGGGTGTAAGTGAAGTGTTTGAATCGTCTTCTTCCTCCTCGTCATCATCAGATGAAACAGCATTACGTGCAATTCGGGCTTCCTTGATCGCCTGTAGGTGCGCAAACCATTTGACAGTGTGCTTTCTTTCAAGATGACCTCTCTGGCCTCCGGTACCATAGTTGGAACCCAACTTACCACGACTAACCCGAAGCTTACACATGCTACAAATGGCTACGGTTTCATTTTTTGGGCAAACACTAAAGAAGTCCCAAACTGCAGACTTGAAATGTCTTTGGGGGCCGGAGGAGGCGGCGATACTGGTGGTGGTGGTCCTGCTGCTAATGCCAGATGAAGTGGAGGATGTGGATTGCCGAACTTCAGTACGTTTTGCACTTTCACCACCACGAATTGAGGTCGAGGTGGATGTAGGTCCCTTCTTGCGAGTTAGAAATATGGAAGCGGTAGGTGTTGGAGTACTACTTAACTCCAAATCTAATGATTGTTGTGTTTCCATTTCCATTGCCTCCTCGTCGACATCATCATCACGCTCAGCAGCTTCTCGGGATAGGGTCAAAATGTCTCTTTGCTGCATGCCCGGTGGGGCTGCAGTGACCTTTGTGATGACTGGCTCGTCGTCATCGTGAGAGGCTTCATCACCAGCAGTATCTGTCACTTCTTGTTGAGCCTCATCACACTCCATAGGTATGAGTTTTTCGACGACCTTCCTTTTACGCTTAGGTACCTTTGTCAGATCATGGTGTGCCTCACTCTCAGACCGCAGTGGTGGTTTCCAAGCTGGATCCGTATCATCAGAAGGAGGTGGGCTTGAAGAAGATGTAGACACCCCCCTTGATCTTTTCCTTGCTAGGGATGTGGAAGACAATGAATGATCATCAGGAGGAGTGGCTTCCAATGATACCTCGGCTTCATTGTCGATTTCCTGATGTGCCCCTACTTCGGGAGGAACAACTATTGTGGGCACTTGTGACCCTCCACGCACCTCTGCTTGCGCATCTCCTTTTGCTGCCTCTCCTTCCACATGTACTTGGGCGTGTACTTGCACATGGTGTTGTTGTTGCGGCTGTGGTTGTTCAACACTTGTCAGATGAGTTACAACAACCTGTGTTGATTCAGGGACATTGCTGCTACTTTCTTGCGATGAGCCAACATCACTGGTCGATGGTGATTGGAGAAGTACACTGACTGCCTCTGAAGCACTCAAGGGCTTTGACTTAAGTTGGCGTGGTGGTGGAGGCACTGAACCCAATGGAGCAGGGGTGCTGCTCCCAGCTTGGTCCCCAGCAGATCCTGCTGCTGCAGGCGTACTTTTTTTTTTGCTCCAAAAAAACGTGGCGGGTGGCACACCAGCCTCCTTGGTAACTTGCTTCTTCTGCTCCTTACTAGCAACTTTCTTGCTAGAGGAGCTACGGAGACCTTTTTTTGGGGCCATCTTCTTCAGAGCAGGTCAGACAGCAGGCAGCAGTTGCACGAATTGTAGAGTTGTCTGAGGCCAGACGTGACATCGCGTGACGTTATGCTGCACACACACACCGCTGCAGGACTTCTTCCTGGCACTGGTGGTTCTCTTGAGTCTTGTGCACCTAAAAACAATGGAAGACAGAGGAACATCAGTTCAGTTATACAGCCCCAAAAAACGAAAATCACTGAAAAATCAGCACAATCCCAATCCATCATTTAGTAATTTCACTTCAGTGTATGTCTATTTCAATACACTATCCTTACGGGGACCCCCCTTATATGTACAACTGGATTCAAGCAAGCTTGGCTGAAGACGGCTGGAATGCCAGAAACCTGTCCTTGGAAGCTTGTTTCTGGTCCAGGGAAGACATGGCTTGGCAGTTCGGGCTGGACTGTTCCCATGAGGCACAGGGTCATACTGATTTGCATATAGCCATGTCTGAACTGGGGTGGCAGAGTGGGCTAAAGAACGGTGAAGTATTAAACCCAGATCTTTTGACTGGGTGTGAGTGTTTGATTGATTCAGATGCTCCGTCCATTACCACCCCCTTTTGTACCGCTTTTGGCCACCATAAGTGTGGCAGGGTATGCTCAGACAAGAGTCCTTTGCTCACTTTGCCACTGGATTCAAGCAAGCCGGGCTGAAGACGGCTGGAATGCCAGAAACTGGCCCTCGGACGCTTGTTTCCGGTCCAGGGAAGACATGGCTTGGCAGTTCGGGCTGGACTGTTCCCATGAGGCACAGGGTCAGACTGATTTGCATATAGCCATGTATGAACTGGGGTGGCAGAGTGGGCTAAAGAACGGTGATGGATTAAACCCAGATCTTATGACTGGGTGTGAGTGTTTGATTGATTCAGATGCTCCGTTCATCACAACCCCCTTTTGTACCGCTTTTGGCCGCCATAAGTGTGGCAGGGTATGCTCAGACGTGAGTCCCTTGCTCACTTTGCCACTGGATTCAAGCAAGCTTGGCTGAAGACGGCTGGAATGCCAGAAACCTGTCCTCGGAAGCTTGTTTCTGGTCCAGGGAAGACATGGCTTGGCAGTTCGAGCTGGACTGTTCCCATGAGGCACAGGGTCATACTGATTTGCATATAGCCATGTCTGAACTGGGGTGGCAGAGTGGGCTAAAGAACGGTGAAGTATTAAACCCAGATCTTTTGACTGGGTGTGAGTGTTTGATTGATTCAGATGCTCCGTCCATTACCACCCCCTTTTGTACCGCTTTTGGCCACCATAAGTGTGGCAGGGTATGCTCAGACGAGAGTCCCTTGCTCACTTTGCCACTGGATTCAAGCAAGCCGGGCTGCAGACGGCTGGAATGCCAGAAACCGGTCCTCAGAAGCTTGTTTCCACTCCAGGGAAGACATGGCTTGGCAGTTCGGGCTGGACTGTTCTCATGAGGCACAGGGTCATACTGATTTGCATATAGCCATGTCTGAACTGGGGTGGCAGAGTGGGCTAAAGAACGGTGATGGATTAAACCCAGATCTTTTGACTGGGTGTGTGTTTGATTGATTCAGATGCTCCGTCCATCACCACCCCCTTTTTTACCACCCCCTTTTGTACCGCCCCCCTACATCAAGGCACGTACCATAAGGAAAATGTCCCAGGCCGGCCATCGGCACGCCCATGCAAATCATGACTGAAGCCAGAGGCAGGAAGACACCCCCACGAATCGTTAGAGGGGAAATACCCACATACGAACAAGCAAGCCAAGAAGTGACCTTATCAAGCACTACACCTCCACTAGCCGCCAGAAGGTACGCAGCATACATTGCGCTAAACCACAGCAAGAAGGTATGAAGCCATGCCCCCGCCCTGGCCGGCAAATGAGCCCTCCGAGCCAGCCGCTGGAGACGTGGAAGCGGACAACCACGAGGAAGGAGGGAGCCCCCTTGCAACAGTAAGAAAAGAAGCAAGGCACGCCGAGTCAGCCAAAGCAGGACACGGCAGTACAGCCAAACCAAACATGCATGTGGGAGGGAGGGAACCCGCGAGAGAAACACCAGCCCCCCCCCCCTGCGTAGGCATGAAAACAGTGAAAAAGACAACTAGGCCGCTAAAGCAGGACTCAGTAGTACAGTAAAAAGAAACAAGCATGTGGGAGGAAGGGAACCCGCATGAGACACACAACCCCCCACCCCCCCAACACCGCCCCCCTCCACCGAGGCATGAAAACAGGGAATATACGCAGAGTCCACAAAAGCAGGACCCGTTAGCATCAACAAAAGAGAAACGCCCTAAGCGCCGACCAAGGGGGGAGTGAAACAGGCAATACAAGCGTGAAAACCAACCCCCCCCATCAGAATGGGGCCCAAGAATCCGCTAAAGCAGGACCCCCGCTTCCAACTCACATGTAGAACAGGAACATGAACAGTACTCGGAGTAGTGCAGAAACAAAAAAACAGGTCGTGGTGTGGATCTTGTATCCTTTTATGTGATTGGTGGTTGCCACTGGGGGCCATATTGGAGGGATAGGGAGACTAGTAAATTAACTTTTGCTTGGAGTTTCTGTGGGAGCAGGATGCTCATTAGTAATTACTGTGTCGAGGAAGACGGACGAGCAGGTAATGAAGTATGATCCAAACTGATTCAAAGCAACCAGATGATCCAGGCTTGTTTTTTCCTTTTAAGTTATTATGCAAATGTATGTGATTGTGAAGATCACGTCAGCAACAGCAGGTTAGTTTGATAATTTGCATTTGTCTAACTAGGAGCACCCACATTAAAAATTAATCTGTTTGTTTTCCCCTACAAGGGAGGTACATTGAGATGCAAGGGTACTCCCAGATCTAGGTGCCAACACAGGTATTGAGTAAGGACTCGAGCTGCATCTCACCAATGAGGCCAAGGAGATTGAAATGTATCTGTCTTGTGTTGCATTTCAGAGGGTAGATGGGCAAGCAGTTTTGGGTTGGACTGTATCTTCCCTTGAGATGAGACTGATTTTAATGTATTTCGTCCACCTGGACAATCCAAAGGAGTACATTTTGGGGAGTAGGGTTATGCATGGCAATCTACAAATTGTGTAGCGCACTCTGTATTTTCTCAAACCCTAAAAACAAAGAAATATATGAAAATAATAGAAAAAAGTACATTACACAAATGTTATAATCAATTGCGTATAAGTGCCACTTGTTTTATAGTAATTGTAATTTTGAATGTATTTATATAGTGCTTACGAGGCGAGGCATTGAAGCGATTTTTCAGTAAGTAGCACGCTACTCCAGAACCCAGCATTAGTAGTTCTGGTATAAGGAAGACAGGAGTACTTGGCATTGCTGCTTTTGTTGTTATGCTCAGTATGAAACAAAATCGAGAACGAGTGTTGCAAATTATTCGAATGGGTGATGCCAAACATGATGAAAACACAAAATTAAATAATTACAGATTCCTTTTGCAGATCGTAAGTCACCTGCCATTCCTGGCTCTTCCAACGATCCGCTGCAGGCTGCTGGCGTCCTAATGGATTCATGCAGCCCTAATTACAATAAAAGAAAGCACGGATTATATCTAGAGCTCGCTAATAAGTGCAAACACCTCATTAAAGCCCCTGCTCTCATAGCAGGGATTTTGAACAATTAACACGGATAGGTCCTGGGCTATTCCTGGATAATTGTGTACACAATGCCAATAAAGGAAGGAGGCCTTGTTCAGTAGCGTTCCAAAGTTAAGCATCACTACACTCTCCCACCGGCCCTTTCATGTCGTATCTGTGATTCAGAGAGCTATTTTTTTTTTATTGAAAACGTCCCTCGGTTCACCCCCTTTGCTCTCCTTTATGCCTGACTTCCTCCTCCCGGAACGGAAGCTTCTGGCGGGATAAATAGAAGGCCCTTCGCGAGAGTTCATGACATGGACTTTATTTAAAAACAGCGTGGGATTTTTTTTTAAAATGAAGCGCTTGCAAGCATGAAGGGGTTTCCGACCCCGCCTTGCCTCCCGCCACGGCTTCCTCATAAAATAAAGGCGAGAGTCGCAATATGGGGCTTCTTGTTGTTTTAAATATCCGGGCAGGTTCGCGCAGCCTCTGGCCTCCTCTTGGCGGGAGCTCGCGCGAAGGCGCTCGCATTGCCTCATTCCTGATTGCTTAATGGACAGCAAAGGGGCTGTCTGCTCCCGAGCCCCAGGATTCATTTTAATCATTTTCCTGCTGTTTGAGTTCTTCCTAAATTAGGTAGGCTCAGCCCTGCAGGTTAGCACGCCGTCATTAACCCATGGGGGCCCCCTCTGAAGGACCCCGTGAAACTGATCTAGTACAAGGCAAATGTCCTTATTAAGAAAAAGGTTCATGCGCAGCTCCGCTGTCTTTTCCCACAGTTGCTGTATAATTTGCATTTGCTCTTTGGCGAGGAGATTCCAGCCTCATATTGCACTTGTTGTCACTGACCACTTAATAGTTCTATTATACCAGTAAAGGATTAAGCAATGAAGTAGATGTTGGTATTTGCTTGATCCAAGCCGAGCGTGTATATGTAAACATGGACAATATTTTGTTTTGTATAACACTGTATGACGCTGAAGATTCTTTAGTAGTTGCAAATGAATCTGTTTCTTATATTAGTCAACATCTAGTTGTGTGCTTTTTGGCTATTTCGTACTACAACATTTCTAATTCTACGCTGGCCGGCGGAAGAGTGTGTCCCCAGTGCTCTCCAGGCAGTTGAAAGTGAAAAAATAAAATGATGATAATAACGGAGAATTATTATTATTTTTATTTTCCTACTACAGTGACTCAGTTGGAGTGGAGCTGGGCCCATTGAGGCTAGAGCACTGCAGGGTTAGGAGTGGTAAGTGCACTCTAAGGGGCTCATTAGGATGACGGGCGGATTTTGTCCGCCCGCCATCCTGTCGGAATTCGGGGCTGCCCACCATAAGGGTGAGGGTCCCGTGGGGGGTATTAGGATGTGCCTGCGGTACTCTCTGCTCCGCCCGCCACAATGCTAAAAATGCATTGATGCATTTGCATAAACAAAGCGGCAGGCACCGCGCAGTGCCTGCCGCTTTGTTTATGCAAATGAAGGGGGTACCACAGGTACCTCCCGTGTGCACCCCCACCTCTCCTTCACTCTGGGGGCTCGCAGGGGGCCCCAGAGTGAAGACCACATGCCTTTCCGTGGCGGCATCGCCGCCATGGAAAGGCACCTACAGATGCCCATCATAATATGGCTGGCGGTGTCTGATAGACACCGCCACTATATTATTCCTTTTCCACCCCGGCCGCAAGGTGACCGGGGCGGAAAAGCGGCGGACGGTCTTTCCGTCCGCCTAGGTCCCTCCGCCATACTAATATGGTAGGGGAAAAACGAGTGTGGATGTGGGGCCGATTGCCCCTGCCAGGCTGGCGGTGGCTGCCGCCAACCTGGCGGGTGCAATCCGCCCAACATCATAATGGGCCCCTAAGTTCGCATGAAGTTTTGGTCAGCCCGCTCGAGCCGGCCAAAGCGTCATGCACACTTTGGAGCTGGGCCCAGTGAGGCTAGAGCACTGCAGGGTTAGGAGTGGAAAGTGTACTCTAAGGGGCTCATTAGGATGACGGGCTGACTTTGTCCGCCCGCCATCCTGTCGGAATTCGGGGCTGCCCACCATAAGGGCGGGGGTCCCGTGGGGGGTATTAGGATGTGCCCGCCACAGTGGCGGGCACATCCTGCATTTTTAGCATTGTGGCGGGCGGTGCTCTCTGCACCGCCCGCCACAATGCTAAAAATGCATTGATGCATTTGCATAAACAAAGCGGCAGGCACCGCGCAGTGCCTGCCGCTTTGCTTATGCAAATGAAGGGGGGGTACCACAGGTACCCCCCATGTGCACCCCCACCTCTCCTTCACTCTGAGGGCTTGCAGGGGGCCCCCAGAGTGAAGACCACATGCCTTTCCGTGGCGGCATCGCCGCCGCGGAAAGGCACCTACAGACGCCCATCATAATATGGCTGGCGGTGTCTGATAGACACCGCCACCATATTATTCCTTTTCCGCCCCGGCCGCAAGGTGACCGGGCGGAAAAGCGGCGGACGGTCTTTCCGTCCGCCGAGGTCCCCCGCCATACTAATATGGTGGGGGGAAAATGAGTGTGGATGTGGGGCGGATTGCCCCCGCCAGGCTGGCGGTGGCTACCGCCAGCCTGGCAGGTGCAATCTGCCCGACATCATAATGGGCCCCTAAGTTCGCATGAAGTTTTGGCCGGCCCGCTCGAGCCGGCCAAAGCGTCATGCACACTTTGCATGTTCTCCCTTACAGCCCGGGTGGAGAACATGCCCAGGCTCCCACTGCCTGTCTGAGCGCCGAACAGTGGCCCTCAGACCAGTCTCAATGCTGCACTGCAGCGAGGTGATTGGCTGGGGGGCACCTGGGTGCTTCCTACTGCCGGGCTTGAGGAAGATGAAGAGGACCAGGCAGAGGTGGCGGCTGGTGCGATTCACATAAGTGGGAATGTTTAAAAAAAAATGTTTCATTCCACCCTGCCTCACCACTCCTGTCCGGTAGCAGCCACTGCTGATGTTGGCCTGTGCAAGGATTTTAGAAGCTATACCTGAAATTAAGGCATTGATAGTGTCTCAGCCAGAGCCATATCAATAGAGGGATACAGCTTCAGCTGAGTCACAGTGGCCTGTTGCTCTTGCACTGAAAATTACAAGGTGCGGGTGTACAGGGCCTGATTCACCAGGTGCAGAACGGTACTTGGTTAAAATCACCACTGCGACAGAGAAGGCAGAGTGCAAAGTGACTCATGGTGATTGGAATTGCAGGTGGAAACACCAGCAAAAACAGTGTTTCCGTTCTTGGGATCTCCATCCCTGAATTCCAGGCTTCTCGTGATAAGGGCCTTAATTGTGTAGCAAGACATAACATCATAGGGCAACAAATGCAAGGTGAGGAGTGGTGGTATTGGGAGTTGGGTAGGAGTGTCCTCCAAAAAATGTTAACAAAAAAAGGGGACAAGTGCAACAGTGCCTCGTATATTATTAGAACAAACACTGACAAAGGCACTCAACACCCATGTACACATTGACACAGATTTCTGATAAATGCACATATAAAGACAGAACAACACACCTACCGACATTTATGGTCCTACACCAACTCCCTCTGGCACTTTGAGCACATAGTCCCATGCACTCCAACTACCTGGCATGTAGTCACCCAATACACACAGACTAACCAATACCAGTATGTATGCAGACTGAGTTACAAGTATGAATGGAACTGGACTTTTCCACTCAGACTGCCAGAACCTAAACTTACAAATTCTCATAGATCACTGATATACAATCACTCGCAGAACAAATCAGCAGATGGACTGTACCCGTGTAACCAGAACAATACACAGGCTGAAACACACAGAGACAAAAGACACAAAGAAGCAGTCATACACTACGCATCTACAGTAAGATGCACATAAGCAGTCATACTTAAGCACTGTATGGGCAGGTAGAGGGGCAAATTGACACGTGGAAGGATGCTTAGTTGTTGCTGGGGAGATACAGGCTCCATTTCCGTCTAATATTTAGCTGCTCTGGGGAGGAAATCACACTTAATGTAGGAAAAGCAGTAGACTGACAATGTCCAATTAAACCATGGCTTTACTGTTTGGCTTCTAGCCAAACCAATGGCCTAACTTGTAGGAATCTATAACCCTTTGATAAACACAGATTTAGTAAAACTATCAGTCTGTGATCAGGCAGATCCTTAGACTGCAGCCCCACATCACTTTTGCATCTAAATGAGAGTGGTACTTGGTGGGCACCCTACAGTCCTGTAAGACACAGTGTAAATAGAAGATTCAAACTGCCTTTCACCTTACATAGACACACATTCAAGAATGTGCACTAGAAATCTTTTACATTACTTTCATTTTAAATATCAAACTCTACTTTATAGTGCAAAGTAAATGTATAGTTGTAACTATAAAAACAAACAGTACAGGGGCAGAAATTCTGATTATTAAAATGAATCACAAAAAAACATGTAACATGATTCAACTTTTCATTTTGGCTTCGCCACAGTCTGATAAAACCACTCCCTACTTGTCTTTAGCTAAATTGTCTCTTGTACTTAACAAATCCAGTCAGAGTATTAAATGTTCTTGCGTTTGCTTGGATACCTTAACAGGAATATTTGCCTGATTTGTAGAGAGCCCAACTCGGCAAGGGAAAAGAGTTATGCTGGCTCTCTCAACTGACCTTCCCCTGCCCCACAGTCACCTCTGCAGATCATGAAATGGCTTCCAACCCGTTAATTCATTTTCTTACCCTTATATACCTTATCTTTAGATTGTTTCAATAACCAAATATAAACATAAAGGTCTTTTGTGAAAGGCTTATAAAAAAATATCAACACTTACATCAGATGCTCTTCCCCATCTTCTAGGTCTCCATTTAAAGGATCTTGTTCAATATTTTGAGAATCATCTCTGATAATGCAGAAGGGGAAATAATATTGACAATAACAAATGCTGAATTACCTGATATTGCTAAAGATGACAATGAAGTCATGGCAAACCCAATAGCCTTCACTGTAAAATTGATGTAAAAATATAAATGAACATGAATATATGAACACTTGCCTATGTAATGGAAGCAATGGGATGCATATATAACAGGAAACATGAAGTTTACCTCAGCCTCACCTTGGAGAAATGCTATCTATTGGATGATAGACTATCTCCTGAAGTATACATGCCTATTCTATCTTTGGCCACTGAGGTATGATCATCCATATATAGCCATTTCATTCTGTGTGTCAATCGATCCCTCCTTGTATGCATAACATTGATTGTCTAATTTTGCAAAACATTGTTATCAAGTGAGGTAGCCTACATAGGACAAATAGAGCAAATAAGGATACAATAAGATCTGATACACAAAACATTCACCATGAATAGTTGAGACTTACTCTATTAACAATGGAATTCCAGACTAAGCCAGAACTACCCCGAGAGTAAGTCACAGCAAAAGCTTTGTGATTTGGACCCTACATCCCCAAAATGCACTAAAATGTTAAATTAAAACTTTGGGCTAAAAACATGACATTTAACATATTAATAAAGTCATGTCAGCCCTACGTGCACATTGCAGTTTGCACATTAGCTGCCCCAAATTTAATTCTACACCTACATTACATATTTATGAAGCTGAACATTTTCCTTAATCGGCGGTTCCTCCTCTGAAAAGCATTACAGCCATTTATTTGAGTAAACTTTCTAAATGCATGGATATTTTTCTTCATGTTTACTTTGAGCAAAGCCTTTTTATGCACAGAGGAACATATTTGCAAATACTCTTAGTTCACATTTTTTCTTTGCAGAGTTTTTGTATGCCTCGCTTAATTTCGCAGGAAAAGTACACTTTTTTTTGCAC
This sequence comes from Lissotriton vulgaris, assembly GCF_964263255.1. NCBI lineage: Eukaryota > Metazoa > Chordata > Amphibia > Caudata > Salamandridae > Lissotriton > Lissotriton vulgaris. The sequence continues at coordinate 974,353,411 of NC_141696.1, read as the reverse complement.
AAAAGTATGTTATAGAGATCTATTTTGTGAGTGTCAAATGAGGATCTGTGTGACGCAAATTGTCTCAAAAGTTATGATTTTCACATACAAACAGAAAATTGTAATAGTTTGCAACTTTCTTGACAACTTCTAAAAGGGTGCAATACAATTGCTTTTATTCTTCTCTTCCCCAACCAGTTATAGAGGCAGGAATTTCAATTACCACACCCAGGTCCCTTGAACTTATGTGTCCGAAAGAATTTGATATGATTGAATGCTGCATGTAAACAGCTAAACCGGGATTGAAACTCCTTAGCACAAGCAGCATTCATAAATACATACTTTCTATGATGGCGCTCACGTTGTTTATTGCATACCTTGTCAATTTTTTGGAACGACTCTCAACAACAGTCTATCAACTAGGAACAACCTACATACAATAAAATGTCTCCCACTTTCTGCCATGCATTTAATAGAACCAGATGAGAGAAGCAAGCGAGCCTACCATTCTTTAGAGGAGCTTCAATCCATGTATCGACCCATCTAGCCTCCCATATGCTTATCCACCCTTTCATGCACCTCTCCTTTTTTATCTCCTTTTCGTCCGTCCATCCATCATCCATCCATGCATCTATCCATACATACATACACATTCATACATCCTTCAACCTTTTGTCCATCCACCCACCTTTCCTTCAAACTTTGTATTCACCCTTGCTTCTTTTCACCTTCCTTCCTTCCACCTCTCGTTCCGTCCTTTCACCTTTCCTTCCTCTGTTCAGGTCTCCTTCCATCCTTTCACCCTTCTTTCTTCCTTTCTCTCTTCCCTCTGTTATTTCTACTCATCCATTTTTCTTTTCTCTTTTCCTTACCTATTCTTTGTTATCTTTCTCACTAGAGCACACTTTTTCTGTTTGCCTCTCTGCGTGCATTTCTTCCCCATTTTCATAATTTCTTTCTCTATCACGTTCAATGTATTTGGCATATTTGACAGCCACCCCCCACACTCTGAGGGTTGCCCAATTAATCTTAATTGTTATTCATTAGTATTTTTCTGTGGAGCAGCAAACAGAAGAGGGTCAGAAAGAGCTAACCATGGGGGACTAAGCTTACCTGCCAACTAGGCCAAGTGACAACAGCCCACTTTCCACTATTTTTCCCTGGAGGGCTCCCTCCAGTTTCTTACCATCACAAAGACATGCATTGATCAGAACGACATTGCTACCTCAGTGGTCCTCAATACAATTGCATTCTTACATACTCCCAGTAAAATAAGTAAGGGAGGTTGACTTTAGACCCGCATCAACAAAACCCTTACATATTCAGCTTGTCCACCCCTCACCATCTACTCTCAGATCCTTGAATGCATCTCATAGTTCTATACTACCCCCTGGATCCAAAGCAAATTATCTGGAAGAGCTTGAACCCAACTCTCCTCCCATCCCCTCATGATCCTAGTAGATTTCATCATGGGCTTTAGAATAATTTTTAGGGCATTCTGTTCAGCCAACTCCAAATTTAACACTCCTCCTCAAATTCATCAGCACACTTATTTCTGCACCTATTACTCACTTTTCCTGGTTTGACATTACAATTTTATTTCCAGGCTGCAGGTCTGGATCTAAACCTTCATATGTGTTTTAAAATGCACCTCACATGATGGCATATGTCTTGCAATTGAGGAAAAAAATAGACTTATACCAAGACCCCTCAATATAGTCTCTACGAGAATATATGATATTACAACGCAAAAATGTACAACGCATTCTTTCTACAATGCGGTTTTTACATCACAACTACCATGAAATCACATGATTTTACAACGCATGCCATTACAACACATTTTTAAAAACTACCATTACAACGCATTCCATTACAACACCTCTAGACACCTGCCTCTATCTTTCTTGACTCCTTTATTTCTATCTTGCCCATCAAACACATTCTCATTTTTAAGAAGGTACCCTCCTTCTGTGCCAATCATGACCCTTTAATCCCTAACCTTAGGCTCTATTATCTTGTGCCCTAATTTGCCTCACCACTCTTTTCATCCACCCTCTTCTTTCTGGCTCCAATCCTTAATGTGTGAAAGAGGCAGTCCTTCCATGCTCAAAATGCCCCCCTGACTCTCCCTCCCTACAAAATTATGGACCTGTCTCACAACATTCTTTCTTCTCTGAACTCCCTGAACTGCTCATGTTCAACAGACTCAGTTTATGCTGCTTCACCTCGCTCATTCTAACCACATTACAGTATTGATGCACTCTCCTACAACTACATTATTGTTATTTATTACTTCAGGGATTCGAAGTCTATAACTAGTCAAAGGCAGCCAACCCACAGAATTTAGGATAGTGAAAGGCCTTTCCCACTTGTGTGTTTGAGGTCCAAGGTAGAGGCTCCTTCCTGGGTAAAAGAGAAAGTAGAGGTAATGTAGTGTAGTTCCTATATTCCCAATAGGCTCTGCCAATTGGAATAATATATTCAGCAGTGTAGACGTAGGACTGAGGTCGACTAGGTCTCTACTGACTATATTAGACTTAAGGTTTGCCAGCTAGCTCAGAGGTCACTAGAAACTTTCTCGAATAAACGAGGAGGAGTTTAACCTCCCTGGATAGACAAGAAGGGATTAGCTTCCGACAACCATATAACATGACAACTTTGCTCCCTCAGAATAAGAGTGTATCTCTATAGTCGTGTGAAAACAATAGACAGCTATTTCACTCAGTCGATTGTGCGGTCTTAGTTTCACCAGAGTGCAGAGAAGAGGGAGACGGGCGTTTTCAATAAAAGGTATAATTTATTGAGCAGTCTTCCTTCTCATGCAAGAGAAATGAATTGCCACAATTGCAATACTTAATGTAAAGTAAAGTGCGTACAGTAAAAGGAGTATTATGAAATAATACTGTAAAAGCATTGATATGGTTTCTTAGCCATAAGACACTTTAAAATGGATAAAATATTTACATACATATATACATTGACTAACGTACTCAACTGGTGCTTCTAAAATACGCCTACCCCGGTGTACTTGACCTAAGCCTAATACGTGGGAAGGAGTAAGTAAGTAGCAGTTTAAGTTAAGTTGGTTTTGCCAAGAATCTGACTCAAGAATTCTCTTTAAGGGTTTAGTCAGCACCGTACCTTGGGAATAGAATGCAGGAGGTCTGGTATCTCTTTCCTCAGGACTCGATATTCCAGCAACCCGCAAGGGTAGGCTGGAAATGCCGGAGCTGGATTTTCTCGGCTGGAGAAAAAGACAGCGTCTTTCTCAGCGCGTCAAAGAGGAGGGGCAGCGTCCGTGGGCTCTCGCATCAGCTGGGCTCTCAGGCAAGTAGATAGCTGCTCTGCTCCAAAACCACCACCGTGTGTTTGCTTAAGGCAACGTTGGCATATTTATACCTGAAAGGTGCCGAGTTTGACGTAAGGTTTGGACATAAGACGTCAATAAAGATGTCACTAAGAACTGACTGTTCCTGTAGTGTTCGCAGGAGTTTTAATGACAAATCAAAACAAAAGCAAACAGGGATTTCCCAGGTTGCTGGGGGTTTGGTGTGTCGAAAGAACTCGTTGTGCTTTCTAGGAATCCAAGGAAGTAGCTTCTGCCGTGCTTTGGACTGCAAGGGCTATTTACTTAAATATGGATCTGATTCCTTATGCCATTATAGGGATATTATTGATTATAGCCGTACAAGGGCATAAAATAGCAATATTGATTCGGGTTCCTAGATAAAACACATCAGTAACAGCTCCCCTGGGATGTTCTGTTCTCCTTCCCTTCACCATATCAGCTCTCACACTCATTGTCCTGTTGGCAGCACAGTTCACATACAGTTTACATGCATGGGAAGATAAAAAGTAAAGCTGACAGCACCGCTCCTAGATCTCCAGGTCTTTATCCAGGCCGAACTCTATTACCAGGTTTTAAATGGAGGAATTTTTTACATAACTCGGCTCTTACCCATCCACCCTGACAACAGTGGCGGATGGTGGAATTTGAAACTAGTGGGCTTATGCAGAACCAATCAACGCATTTGAGCAAGACAAACGGCAATGAGAGGGGTTCGGGGGGGGGGGGGTTCTCCCCCATGAAGAAATGTTAAAAAAAATTGGCATCTTTTTGGTGCAATTTTCAGCACTATTTTTGTGATAAATTGACTAAAAATTCAGTTCTTCTAGGCATTCATAACAGTAAAATCATACATTATTTCAGAGAATTTCTGGGTTGCCTGTCCGAGATTGCAGTTCATCATAGAGCATAACATTCAGCATAGCAAAACATCAGTGTGCAGTGCATGCCCACATATCGATCAATACTATAATAGGACATAGCCTGACATAATTTAATATACTGTAACATAGCCAAAGTAGGGAGCGATCATTGTAAATGTGCTGGCAGAGGTGCTTAGGTCGAGAGTACAGATTTCATTGGTATGGAAACCGTGGACTCTTGAAATGTATAAACAAGGCCTCAGACCCCTTCCAAGTGAAGACTGCAGGATCATTGTGTAAGGGCACCTGCTTTGTGCTACCTCTTTATTTTTTTAGAATCTTTATGATTTCAGTTATGCAGCTTCAATGGCTGCACCCCCACCCTGACAATTGTTCCAGCACCACTGCGGCGTGTAATTATGGCAAGTAATCATGTCTTGTAAGAGTACCGATTATAGAGTCCTGGGTTGACTCCAGCTAATGTCAGACCTCTGTGAACTGGAGTAATTTAGATAGACCAGCAAAAAGACCTCTAGCATCAACCCCTTCTGGCCAGCACTGGGACCGGAGGAGCAGGTCTGATGAAGCCACAAGGTATCTGTGGTATGCTAGGGTGCACAAATTAGATCTGTTAAGAATTTTGAGATTGTGCTGGCATGCTGAGAATGAAAAAAAACCAAAAGTTCAGTGTGGCCTTTTGCATTAAAAATAACAATATAACTGTGTATCTAACCATGCTTTAAAGAAGGCAATCATTTCTATCAATATAGTGTGGTTTGCCAATGTTAATCTTGTGTGGGACAGATCATGGTTTAACAGAAATTACCTGCAAATCTGAATTGAAGCTTGTTCGACAAAATATGTTTGCGGTCGCAAGTGAAAGAATCGGATTCATTATAATCTTTGAAGGTGAAAAGGATCCCATGTGGCCTGATTAAAAGTCACGCTCAGACTGCAGGTGTATATTTCACACTTTCTAATTAGTACATCCATTTGATGATGTATTTATATGAAAAGCAATTTCCGCAATTTTACGACTCAGCAATCAGGAATTGCGTGCATTCTGTTTATCAGTTTTACTGGTTCATATGTATGTAAATCAGAATTGCGTGAAATTTGTACACGCAATTTGAGACAGGCAAATTCTTGCATCTTGTGCCATAAGAGCCCAATTTGTAATTCTAATCCCACCTCCCAAAATGGGATTTCAGTCTCAGGGAAACTACAGCCGAAGAACTGCATGGAGGTCAGTTTGTCCACAGTCCTAAATTTAGGTTGAACACCCAGAAAAGTTGTCATTTTGTCAGTATTCAAAAACATTCTGGTCTTTATTCCCACTGTATTAGCACAAGTAAATCTACTTCTAGGAAGATCAAAGTAGGTGTTTAAATACGGTGAGAAGGTTCTCCACAACACAAGCAACAGTTTTTAGGAGTTTAAATTAAGGGATTTATCAACAATGAAAAATACCCCTATGGACAAAAGATCAACAGATGCAATTTATGCTCAACCTTAAGTATACAGGACTAGCAAAGGGTGTCCCAGTAAAAACACCCTCATGCACGTGATGGGTATGGTGGGTTCGAAGCGGTATATCTTGGTTCTCCGCTTATAGATCACGTGTGTGCATAATCATTAGGTCTATTTTGTTATGCAGCCTCCACCCGGAGGTTTTTACCCAAGGTTGGTGCAGTAGTGAGCCAGAGATAAAAATTATTAAAAAACCAAAAACTCAGAAAAATGGAATTTTATTCTGTCTGGTTTCGGGTCTGGTAAACTCTATTGTAGTGCATCTTGTGAACTTGATAATGAGTAATAGTTGCACTTAGAGTAACAAAATTGGAAAAAAGGGGGGGTGGTTAAAAATTGGTCGACATGTTTCTGCCTTGGTTGCCTGGATTCTAGGGCTAACGGGCATTCATCAGGACCGTTAGTGAAATAACGTGAAGGACTTTATAAATAAAGTGCTCAAAATGTGAAAGAAAAAGGTTATTAACCTGTTCCTATGTTTGGAGGTCTTATGGTACCTCGCGCAATTATTATGCACACTCCCTTCGGTGGTAGAGCTCTTGGAATAGGCTATTGCGCCCGTTCCTCAGCTTCCCTGTGTGCGCGCTGTGCTGCTCTTACCGAACCGGAAGCCGGTCTGCGTGGTCTGTTGGCTTGGGGGCGGTGCCCAGGGCTGGGGGCCACCAGGAGTCATTCCAGGCGTAGGGTGATAATCGTGAGTCTCTATTGGAGATGACCCCTCCTAAACCAAAGAATGAAAGGATAGCGTTTGTTAATACCTTTAACACGCGGTCCAATGCCATTAAAAAAATCATGAGACAACACTGGAGGATCCTCAAAACTGGCCCGAATAATCTTCCAGAACCCTTGTTCGCATTTAAAAGAGGAACAAGCATTAAAGATCGGCTAGTGCATACGAGACCAGGACCCAAGAAATCTCATCAAGTGGGTACCCTGTGGGATCTGCCACCAGTTGAAGGTCATTACCCTTGCGGGATTTGTGCTGCCTGTCCTCAAACATCTCACTCTACGAGCATCGATATAGGAACATCGAGACGTTGGGAACAAAAACAAATTACTAATTGTAATAGTACCAACCTCATCTATTTCATCACATGCCCTTGTTCCTTACAATATGTTGGGATGACGACGAGAACAATTAAAACAAGGATCTCGGAACATAAAAGCACGATCCGGTGTAAAAAGCAGGTGACCCGCCTCACCAATCATTTCTTAGAGGTGGGACACAAACCTACAGATTTCTCCTGGACCGTCTTGGAACAACCGCGAATTCCCCCTCATGTCACAGACATTACCAAACATCTTTTCAAACTAGAGCAGAAATGGGTGTATCGTCTAAATACAGATAAAAATGGTCTTAATGAAGACATTCCCTGGACGTCTTTATAGGGAGACTCTTGGTTTTGACCTCCAGTACCATATACATCTTTTGCGAGTCGATAGGTTGGTGGCATTTTTGCTTTATGCGCGTATCCATATATGTATAATACTCAGGAGCGCTGCGAGGACCTAAATATAAACTTTGTCCCTTCTACTAATCTGATCACATGTTTTAGAAAATGGTCTATACATCGAACAATCTGTGACTAATCACAGAAGAACATGTGGACAGTATCACAAACTGTTCCACGTGATTTTAAACCTACTTACATGTGATCGGTTATAATATCTCTGACAGAAAAAAAGAGATAAGAAGACAATAAACATCTATTGGTTTAGTCATATACAAGCAGTGCCGTTTGAAGGTATTAGGTCCATCCACTTTATAAATAATGATTGGCTAAAGCGCTTGCAAGTAATACTGTGGCGAGAGTGGGGATCGAACCTGTAACTCTAGCGCTCGATTCTACACCACACCCCTTATGTGGTGCTCGAGACACTGAATATGGCTCACCCTTCTAAATGAAGTTGTCAACAAAACTCGAAATGCCATTATACAATAGACCCAGCATTTTCGCTGGCTCTTTACACGTATTACGAACATTTTCTTAAAACAGTGCAGAGTAAATCTTTTACATATACCACTTATATTCAGCATGCATATTTACATACCTTAAAGTGTTTCACTCAACAAACTTTGATTTGTGCAACTAATAACATCAATTCAATCACATGACAAGAAAAGGACAACATACAAAACTTCAAAACATACAATTTACAAAAGAGACCATTAAATATAGATTGATCTATAATTTACACTTTACCATGTATGAAAAAGTTTGAAAAGTTAGAATGAACAAAATTTAGATTGCAATATGATTTTCACAAAACAGAAAAAAAGCATCATGGTTGTTGTAGTTATTTTAATGATACATTCACAGCACTTGCAAAATTGTAACTTGAGCATGCCTAGTGAAAATCTGCAGTACTAAGAAAACAGAGATTTACTATTAGAAACACATATATGTTATTTGTTACTTGGTGTACAAACACAAGCACTATAACATCATTTGAAATGTAATGGCGATTGAATCTGTTATCTTACATACAACACAATACATAAAAAAACAGGCCAAACTAAATGTTACTGATATATTCAGGTTTGTATTTTAAAGAAAATTTTCAAAACACATTAGCAACAGCTAACTTCAAAGAAAAGAGTACATTTAGGTATAGTGACACCTTGAAAAGTCTACTTTACCAGTCTCCACTCCACCAAGGATTACTGTCAAACCTTCAGAATGTAGAATCTGCAAGACCTTCTCCTCCCAGGAAAAGAGTTGTAAGGGGGGCCTGGAAGAACCACTCCCAGTCCTCTGGGCCTCCAGGTGACGCTTGGAGGCCAGGGAATGCGCTCTCTCCAGCAGGTTACTTCACCTCTCCCTAATTTCCTCCTGTGTATGCAGGTTGTTTGTTACAGCATTCACTCTGTCAACTATTCTGGCTCGCATTTGCCTTTTCTGTGCAATAGTTGTAATTTGTACTTGAGCTCCACACAATTGTGGCTCTACTCTAATGATTTCATCGATCATGACTGACAATTCAACCTCAGTAAACCGGGGATTTTCCCTCCCTGCCATTCTGAGATTATGAACTTAAATACATTAAATAGCCCAAAAGATGATAAAGAAAAAGGAGTAAATGAACATGAAACCGAGAGCAGCAAAAAATAGGATCATGGTCTGAAATGGAGTGTGTTTCATTGTGTCGTATGCAAGTGTTCACAACTAAGCAAATCACTTCAGGTGTGTGATGCTATCATCCATCCTACAGCCACTGGACCAGTACAATGTTGACAGCATCTCGCCATTGTATCATTCCTTCGGCAAGCTGCCGCTAGAACACCTCCAGCACAACAGTGTAATCTAAATAGGCTCAGTGTAACCCTGACATCCTTATGGAACACTAGTCGCCAGCTGAGAAGTCAGCCGCGTTGTCAGCAGGGAGCTGCGTGGGTGATGGTAAACACTCTGTTGACACGAACGAAGAGTCAGCCAGCATACATCTAAATAGAAAGGGCGGGATTCCATCAGCTTGACAAAGTACTTGGACACTCTGCTGCGGAGTGACAACAATAGTTCGGCCAAGATTTAAATCAGGCCCTAAGTGTCTAAAAAAGGGCAGCATACCTGGGTAATTGTACATGGTGGAACCTATTTTTGATGTAGTAAATACATGCTTTACTTAATAAACTTTGGACCTGATGAAGAGGAAGCAGGGGGAGAATAGACTTGTTTAGATTAGGCTTGCAAATTATTATGAATGACAAGACAAAGTGTCTTGCAATACTTATTTACCTAGCTCCATAATAAGCATTGCAGCTTCCTTCTCAAAATATCTAGCACTCTGGTCTATCAAAGCACAAATTGCAGAAGGGAGAGTACTCCTTTTTCTCTCACAGGAGTAGGATCTGAAAGAAACACAAGAAAATTCATATTGTCTTGTTTTTTCATAATGTAGAGGTTAAATTCCAACAACCATTTTTGACATCTCTTCATTTTGGATAAACTAAATGTGGTAATTGTAGTGTTTAAATATGTAGAATCAGGTATATTTGCTTTGGGACCAGAGGTCTTTGATTAAAATCTAGAAGCACATTTGTTAGTATGGATTGGCCACATCGCAACGTCACTTTCAGCACATGATTACAAACTAAAAGTGCTATTTTCAATCACCTTATTTACTAAATCATTGGTCAACGCTTTCCCCTTTTATAAGTTACAAAATGTGTGTAGTATTTTCAGGATCTAATAAAACATCAAAATCTCTAAGGAAAGTAAACAGTAGCATGTAGTTTGTTTAACAGTTTCACTGAGAAGATAAACTCTCTTAGATATAAACAGCAGGAAATTGTGTACAGTTAGACCTGGCATCATTGGCGTGAGTCTCCCTTCCATTTTTACGGATTAACTCCTCTGTTGTAATATGTTTTTGCTGGTTTTATTCTTTGGGCACTGTGCCACTGCTAATCAGTGCCACAGTGCTAGTGCTCCCTATGTTAAATTAATGTACTAATTGGTTATTCCATGATTGGGTTATTTGATTTATCTGTCAGCCCCTAGTACAGTGCACCATGTGTGCCCAGGGCTTGTAAATCAAATGCTGCTGGTGTGCTTGCAGCACTGGTTGTGCCACCCACAGAAGCAGCTTGTAAAGTGTGTCTCAGGCCTGCCATTGCAAGGCCTATGTGCAGTCTAGCACTGCTATGTCGACTTGGCCAAGTGCACCCACTTGCCAGTCCCCAAACCTTCCCTTTGCTTCATATTAGACACCCCTATGGTAGGCCCAAGGGCAGGGTGCATTGTAAGTATAAGGTAGGACATGCTCTGATGTGTGTAGCATGTTCTAATAGTGAATTACAACCATTTTTGTTTTTCACTATAGAAGGCTACCTGTTCTCATAGTCCAGAATGGGCAGTTAGATTATTACATTCCTATAATCCTAACTGACTCAGGGAACACGGTAGAAATTCGAGTTTAGTATGCCTGAACTCAGAATAATAAGATACATCTTTTAGTGTAGGTTATTTTAATATTCTGTGTTTGCAAATACCACTTTTAGAAAGTAGGCATTTTCTTGCCTAACGATTTGAGCCTGCCTCTACTGGGTTGTGCATTCCTTGTCTGGGTTTGTGAGTGACAGGGCTTGGGGATTCCAGGAGACAGGCTGGGGCAGCCCAGTGGTGAATAGAGAGATCTGCATCTAGATGGGAGGGAGGAGTTGCACCTGGGACCTGAATAGGGCTGGGCCTTCCCTCTACAATGCTGGCTCCACCTCCTGTGGCTTGTCTGAGGTCTCTGCCCTGCGAAAGGAGAAGCAAGCCTTTGTCGCATCTCCCTGGAAGCTTGTGTTCATCGAAGCTGCCTGCTATCGCATCACGGGAGAAGCATGACGCCATTGAGAGAGTCTCCATTGCATCACCGGAGAAGCGTGTCGCAGGGCCTGTCGCAGCTCCAGAGTACAGAGTCGTCGCAAGGCTGCCAGGGCGTCTTCTCATCATCATCGCATCGCCGCATCAAGGACGCCATCTTCTCGCATTGCAACCGGATCATCGCATCGCATCGCGGCACCATCTTGCGCACCGCAACGAGCCCGCAAGCCGAGAATCTACGCATCGCCTTCGCTCCGGTAAGGCTCACAACGAGTCCCCTACACTGCACAAGCATTGAGGCAGGAAGCAACCGTTTCCCCGGACCACGGAACCGACGCATCTCCCCTTTTGCGAGCCTTTTGTTTACTTTGTGTTACGCATCCAGGTACTTTGCTGAGAACTTTGTCGCATTTACCAACATCTTGAGCTAAGCAACTTGAATCATCTTTTAAGTAATCTTAAGTGTAGTATTGTGGATTTTTGTTGTGTGTGGTCTTGTGTTTAAGTCTATATAAAGAATACTTATTTTTATAAAACCTGATTTGTGTCCATCTGTAGTGTTTTCACTGTATTACTGTGTATATTCACAAATGCTTAACACACTTCCTCTGAGATAAGCCTGTCTGCTCGTGCCAACATACCAAGTGGGTGAGCACGAGTTATTAAGGAGTGTAATCCCCTTATCCTGACTTAGAAGTAAGGGTCCCTATTTGGACAAAGGTGAACCAACGAATGTGCCGCTCGAAGTTGTTTCCTGGCCAAAGTAGGATTTGCTGATTGACTCAACCATACGGATTTCACCACTGGAAGTGTGTGTGACAGCGGGAGCCGGCATGCTCCAGTCCGGGTTTCCCTGACCCCGAGTACAGGCAGAGGACTATTCCAGTGGGAGCGGGACTGCGAGGCCCACAGGTGATTGCGCCGGACCATCGCGCACACCTGCTGCCTCTTCCCTCCCACTCCTCCCTGAAGGCGCTCATATACGACTCGCGGCCCCCGCTTCGCGGGAGCCGCTCGAAGTCGTTTCCTGGCCAAAGTGGGATTTGCTGATTGACTCAACCATACGGATTTCACCACTGGAAGTGTGTGTGACAGCGGGAGCCGGCGTGCTCCACTCCGGGTTTCCCTGACCCCGAGTACAGGCAGAGGACTATTCCAGTGGGAGTGGGACTGCGAGGCCCACAGGTGAATGCGCCGGACCATCGCGCACACCTGCTGCCTCTTCCCGCCCACTCCTCCCTGAAGGCGCTCATATTCGACTTGCGGCCCCCGCTTCGCGGGCGCCGCTCGAAGTCGTTTCCTGGCCAAAGTGGGATTTGCTGATTGACTCAACCCTACGGATTTAACCACTGGAAGTGTGTGTGACAGCGGGAGCCGGCGTGCTCCACTCCGGGTTTCCCTGACCCCGAGTACAGGCAGAGGACTATTCCAGCGGGAGCGGGACTGCGAGGCCCACAGGTGATTGCGCCGGACCATCGCGCACACCTGCTGCCTCTTCCCGCCCACTCCTCCCTGAAGGCGCTCATATACGACTCGCGGCCCCCGCTACACGGGAGCCGCTCGAAGTCGTTTCCTTGCCAAAGTGGGATTTGCTGATTGACTCAACCATACGGATTTCACCACTGGAAGTGTGTGTGACAGCGGGAGCCGGCGTGCTCCACTCCGGGTTTCCCTGACCCCGAGTACAGGCAGAGGACTATTCCAGCAGGAGCGGGACTGCGAGGCCCACAAGTGATTGCGCCGGACCATCGTGCACACCTGCTGCCTCTTCCCGCCCACTCCTCCTCCTACTTGACCCCGCCCATCAGCGCGAACGTGGGACGCGCGGGGGTGAAGCGCGTGCAAAGACCGGGCCGTTTGAGGCCGTTCGAGAACGTTAGAGACCGGACCGGGCCACCCCTCTACATCCTGACTGTCCCCCTCATCCGATCATCTGGCCTCCCCCTGCATATTGCTCACTATGAGTAAAATGGAGACGAGGAGCAAAGCTAATTTGGCAGTCACTGGACCTACGACAACCGCTCCTACCCAAGGTAAAATCGATAATTATTTTCTCAAGGCGGGATCTCTGTTGATCGATGATATCACTCTCCTAGAAAGACGCATTTCGCAAGAAATAGAGTGGGTCCGGAGGTCGTCGATGGGCATCATAGCGATGGCAAAAACTCCTGAGGACAGGCGGAATATAGACAGTTCGCAGCTTGGAGCTTGTGGAGGGGTTCAGCCACCTGCCAGCATAGATCTCTCAGAGGGAACCCTAAGCGACCTTGAGGATATGAGTCTTCTCTCACTGCCATTGACACAAATCACGCAACCGCCAAACATATCAAACACGGGAGAAGATACTGAATTAACTACACAAAGCCCTATCCCACCGAGGGAAGAACCTCCACTTATAACAAACACCCCAAATTTAACAGGGTTATTAAACACAGATCGGGGTCTAAGGGAGGGTGCAATTCAAAAAAGAAAAATAGGGAAACAGAGCAACAAGGAAAGGAAGGTAAAAAAACCAAAGACAGGGGTAATACACAATACATCCAGCATTGGCAATACTATACAGGATAGATCTCCATCTGTGACATTGAATGGCCCTCCCCCGGAACCAGCCAGTAACACTACCACTGATCTGCCAGTTTCTGCACTAGAACACAATACCGAGTCAGCTGAAGAGGACATAACATTAGCAGACATAGGAAACCTCCTTAAGTCAATCTTAAGTCCCTTAGAAGCCCGCCTGATGAAAATGGAAGCGAGACTAATTAAAATTGAGAAAACTGCCTCACAGTTCATGGATTGTTGGAAACCTGGGGTTCCTTGTCCTATAGCCCCTAACACTGATCCGAAACACAAAAAGAATTCTGACCCTCCGAAACTTGCTAAAAGCAATGAGGCCGTAACAATATCAACCGGTACCAAAAACTCCAAACCACCCAGTCACCAACCACCGAACTTAAAAGCCAAACCACCTACGCCAGCGACCCCAGCAGGTGCCCACAACAAGCAACCTCCTAGTGCACAACAAACATCTTCATTCACTGATACCACGCATTCTCACCTACAACATAAAAGTCCACCTAAATCTACATCAACTATCAATCAAAATTCCCAGGACTTCAATAACATAGTGCCAAAATCACAAAAAACAGTAACTGTTAATCTCCCACCAGAGGTAGCTCCATATACCGTTATTCTAGCTGGGGTATCTGAACTAAAATTGGCCGCAAGCGAGACAGGGGCATCATTAAAAAACAAAGTAATCAACTGGCTATCCACACATAGACCACTTCCCAGAGGTATGACCAGCGATATTCGCATGGTAAGAAGAGTCTCGTGGGTAGGAAAGAGACCTAAAACAATCAGTGGCGACTGTATACTGGTGAGCTTCAAAGAACCAGGAACAGTCTCCTATATCTGTGGTTCCTTCCTAGAGGACGAGGGGAACAACATCCACCCACTCCCTCTTTCGTTCTTTTACCCAGCAAACTCTCACATAACCAATGACCAGAGACGAGGATACCACCAGAACTCACAGGGAAATTGGGGGGTAACCAGGGAGGGAGGAGAAACCCCTATAACCAAATGCGAACACCTCTTGACTACCCGCCAACTTATGATGATCTCCAAGGGTGGGAGACTGTAAATAGAAGAGGAATGGGAACGGGTGGATTTGAAAGAGAAGAACCTTGGCCCCCTAGACATTACCAGCCACCGTTTCTACCGCTTTTCAACCGATACGACTACCTTGAAATGGTGGACTGACAATTGGCCCCTGAACAAAGGGCATATAGGCAAACATCAGGGCATGATGAAGGCGCTCATAATACCCCAACTCCAGCTATGGGGAGGAGAACTCTCCTACTAGAAATTTAGGTCCTTCCCAACAGAGAAAAGAAAGGGGAATTATCCTTGAGGGTTCATCCATGGGTCAAGGGCAGATACAGAGGTTATCCCGACCAGTCCACATAAGACAAATGCCTAATCAAATCACGATGCGGATTGGGCACCATGTCCCTCAAACATTAAAACTGCTTTCATGGAATCTGGCAGGCCTGGCCAATAAAATAGACTCGGACTTATGGGCCGAACTAATAAATTCAAAAAGTGTCTGTCTCTTTCAAGAGACCTGGGCAAGGGAGGAGACCATGTACAGGGGTTTTCAGACATTCTCGATACAAGCTAGCTGGGGAGGGAGAGGCCGACCATCTGGAGGTTTGGCAATCTGGGTGGCTTCCGACCTAGGCTGCTCAGCTTTACGATATACCGTGGATTCGGAAGATATACTGGCTGTTCTACTCGAATGGCCGGGACTTTACAAATTACTTGTAATAAATATTTACTCTAGGCCAGTCCCAATAGCTGCCACCTCCAAAACCATTGAGGCACTGTCCCGGCTTCTATAAACCATCCCAGAGGGTATACCATACCTAATAGGGGGGACTTTAATTCGCACTTTGAACCGTTACCTGGATTACTTGATGGACCCTCCCTAGAGGAGGATTCAAGTTGGCAGGTTCCTCCAACAGAGGCCCCCCCTCCTAGAGCATGAACACCGCTGGCCGTTCAAATAAATACACTAAATCTCACCCACGGTTTGAGAGCATGTAACGGCCGCACTCGGTCTGATATCCCGAGCAAATGTACGTTTAATAAAGCCGGGAGGGAATCCAGACTAGATTACTTCCTGGTACAGTTGCATGCGTGGAAAAGGGTGATGGATTTTAGAGTAACGCCTAGACAGGACAGTGATCACAATGCTTTAGAACTAGATTATGCCATCCCTTGCTTGGAGGAGAGTGCGTTAACTGAGCAAAAGCCTAGAGAGGGACACCTCCTGGACAACAATAGGAAGAGGATAAGATGGGAAAATCTTGCCTCCAGCGAAGATAAGTTAGCCTCCCTATACGCTGGAATCATTCCAACCCTAGAGGAGGCCTTCGACTTATGGAACTTAGACTCTACAAAGGAAATTAGTGAGGATCTCGCACAGGTACACGAACATCTAATCAGGAAGCTTGAAGCTGACCTCTTCAGCACCAGACCACCTAGAACCCAGGGATTGAATAAAGGCACTTGGTTTAATAGTGCTTGTCGAGCTGCAAAACGCGACCTCCTATCTTTTATAAAAGCAGGAGGCCCGAGGGAAGAGATCTGCTCCAGAAGGAGGGCCTATAAAACACTTATAGCTAATGCTAAGATAGAGTGGGATGTACAGCACTGGGAGAATCTATCGGAGTCCTTAGCAACAAGAGACTCCCGTAGATTCTGGAGAATAATTAATCATGGAGGTGGGGATCTTCCCACGGCAATTGAACCCAATATTGCCGCAAATGTCTGGCAAAAACACTTCCAGCAGTTATACTCTCTAGAGAATGAGGGGACAGAAGCAGCATTGCCCACTACCCCTGATAGACAGACCTCTGATCCCTTCACTGTAAAAGACATTAGGATGGCGATAGCAGGGCTCTCCTCTTGAAATGCACCGAGCCTGGACGGGGTGCCGGGTGACCTTTTTAAGCACGAACCTGGAATCTGGCCACCCTACCTCATGGTCTTATTCAATGCAGTGCTGGGGGGAATGAAAATACCAGATACTTGGCTGGGAGCGGAGGTGGTCCCGATATTTAAAAAGGGGTCGCCCCTGCTCCCAGCCAACTATGACCCAATCAGCCTCATTGATGTATCCCAAAAGCTGTTTGGCAGATTAATTCTCAACAGGCTGCTAAGCTGGATGGAGGAGACTGACATCTTAAGCCCTCTGCAGGCGGGATTCAGAAAAGGAGTCTCAACAGTCGACCAAATACTTAGACTGAATATTATATATTGGAAGACGGTGCTCTTAGAAGGTGGGACACTGTATGCGGTCTTTGTGGACCTCTGCGCCGCCTTCGATTTAGTTCCCCGGGCTAAATTGTGGGCGGTGCTGGCTGACCTGGGCGTCCCAGGAGATATCCTCCATATCTTAATTAGGCTGTACACTGACAACTGTGCCCGAGTTAGATATGGAAAGGGCGGCAGGCTGACAGACAGATTCCCCGTTCCCAGAGGGGTAAGGCAGGGCTGCGTATTGGCGCCAACCCTGTTTTGCTTATTCGTGAACGGGGTGATAGAGCACTTGAGCAGGATCCCTAACATCGATGCGCCACAATTGAACAGCAGCAGGGTGCCAGCGATCATGTTCGCGGACGACACCCTGCTGTTGTCAAAAACACCAATGGGGCTTCAGAGGGTCCTGAATGGGTTTTGGGGTTCTGCAATGAAAGGGGCCTAGAAATAAACCCCTCCAAGACCAAATTTATGATTCTTAACCCCAAACCCAAAAGCTGCCTAAATCCCCGCCTAGGATCTACAACCCTAGAAAGAGTCCATGTAATAGAATATCTTGGCATAACCCTCAATCAGAACCTGACTTGGTTACCACATAAAACAAAAGCAACCACAAAACTAGTCCAGAGGGCAGGTGCCATTACAAGAATCGCCAAAAAATCACCTCTTCGTCCACTGGCACCCGCCATCCATATTTACAAAGCCCAAGCCCGGGGGGGCATTATCTATGGGGGTGAGTTATGGGGACATATACCGCTACATACCATACAGGTTGCAGAAAATATTTTCATAAGACAATTGGCTGCACTTCCCCCGAGCACTCCTCTTCTCCCCCTAAGAATGGACTTGGCATTACGACCAATCACGGAGGAATTGGGCCTTAAACCCTTGACCTACTGGAGGCGCTTGTGGAGCAGTCAGGATCTGGTACATTACAGAAATGAACTGCAGGAACTCCTTAGATCAACCTATGCCACCAAAATCCCGTGGATAAAGTACATTAGGGACATGTGTACGATCCTCGGAGTCCCAAAGTTATGGTCGCAGTACCCGGAAGCAGTGTCCGTAAGGCTCTCTAGAAAAGAACTTTCAAATCTATTTTATAGCGTTATGCTTCAGAAATCTTTGAATTCTATCCGGGAAGGATCCCTAACCGACACATTCATTAAGACAAAAGATTCCTATAGTCCCGAATATGTACTAGACGGTATGACGCCTGTGTTCGTACGGAGGATCTACATGCAATGGAGGTACGGCTCTCCCCCCCTGAGGTCCCTTACTAAATCCTGGGAAGGTAACCTGGACTCAGGGGTGTGCCCAGCATGCAACTATAAACTGGAAAGTGATCTTCACGTGGTCCTGTTCTGCAGAGCCTACAGCAGAATTAGGAGCTATTGGTTGGTCCCTTATTTAAGGAACTTGGGCTTCAGAACTTATGCTCCGGCCTACAGAGTCCTCAAGACAGACTTATCAGCTCCAACAGTGTTCGTAATGGCAAAATTCCTGACGGCAATGTGGCGATTACGTGCAATAATTATCAGAGACACTAAAGCTGCATGAACATCTCCTTCTTTTTTTAACCAAAATGTATCTTCTAGTAATCAGATTGTAATCATGAGTCTGGGTAACTTTTTAAAATCTATAGCATATTTTATAATGTTTTTAATGATGAAAATTATTTGTACATCTTTTATGATCTTTTATGATCGAAATAAAGATTATCCGAATTGGGTATGCAACTGTTACCACAGATTTTTTACAACGCATACCATTACAATGGATACTATTACAACGCAGGTCATTTTACAACGGATACCTTTACATCGCATTACACTACAACGCACATACTATTACAACGCATACCATTACATCGTAAGTATAATTATAGGTAAGTTTATCTTTTTTTATATACATTGGGTTTTGAGGTACAGGGGTATTTTTAGGTTTTAGGGCTGGGTTTGGGTTTTGGGGTACAGGGGTATTTTTAGGTTTTAGGGTTGGGTTTGTGTTTTGGGGTACAGGGGTATTTTTAGGTTTTAGGGCTGGGTTTGGGTTTTGGGGTACAGGGGTATTTTTAGGTTTTAGGGTTGGGTTTGGGTTTTGGGGTACAGGGGTTTTTTTAGGTTTAAGGGCTGGGTTTAGGTTTTGGAGTACAGGGGTATTTTTAGGTTTTAGGGCTGGGTTTGGGTTTTGGGGTACAGGGGTATTTTTAGGTTTTAGGGCTGGGTTTGGGTTTTGGGGTACAGGGGTATTTTTAGGTTTTAGGGTTGGGTTTGTGTTTTGGGGTACAGGGGTATTTTTAGGTTTTAGGGCTGGGTTTGGGTTTTGGGGTACAGGGTGTTTTTAGGTTTTAGGGTTGAGTTTGGGTTTTGGGGTACAGGGGTATTTTTAGGTTTTAGGGTTGGGTTTGGGTTTTGGGGTACAAGGGTATTTTTAGGTTTTAGGGTTGGGTTTGGGTTTTGGGGTACAGGGTTATTTTTAGGTTTTAGGGTTGGGTTTGGGTTTTGGGGTACAGGGGTATTTTTAGGTTTTAGGGTTGGGTTTGGGTTTTGGGGTACAGGGGTATTTTTAGGTTTTAGGGCTGGGTTTGGGTTTTGGGGTACAGGGGTATTTTTAGGTTTTATGGTTGGGTTTGGGTTTTGGGGTACAGGGGTATTTTTAGGTTTTAGGGTTGGGTTTGGGTTTTGGGGTACAGGGGTATTTTTAGGTTTAAGGGCTGGGTTTGGGTTTTGGGGTACAGGGGTATTTATAGGTTTTAGGGGTGGGTTTGGGTTTTGGGGTACAGGGGTATTTTTAGGTTTTAGGGTTGGGTTTGGGTTTTGGGGTACAGGGGTATTTTTAGGTTTTAGGGTTGGGTTTGGGTTTTGGGGTACAGGGGTATTTTTAGGTTTTAGGGTTGGGTTTGGGTTTGGGGTACAGGGGTATTTTTAACCTATTTTTACAAATAATAAAATTAAAATTAATTTAATTAAACATTTACCAAAAATAATATATAACAAATAATTTAATTAAATAATTTATAAATATAATATACTATTAATTAAATTAAATAATTATTAAATATTTACAACATATTTTAAAATTATAAATTATTATTATATACTTACCTATACTTACGTTGTAATGGTATGTGTTGTAATAGTATGTGCGTTGTAGTGTTTTGCGTTGTAATGGTATGCGTTGTAAAATGACTTGCGTTGTAAAAAATCCGTTGTAATGGTATGCGTGCTAAAAGTACGCGTTGTAACATCATATATCCTTTGAATTGAATTGAATACTATTGCCAACTAGAGACCCCTAGATCTAACATATACCAAATCCCATAATCTGCTACATTTACAGTGACAGTCCATGGCAATATGTGTAAGCTTGTTCTAAAAACAACTCAATATTAAAGTACAAATAACATTGCTTGAAATTCTTTGCGCTATTAGCATGTGGAGTCTCACAGTGTTCCCACTGAGTGAAAATATACAGTTTTCATGTTGGCTAGTTGATTGATTAACGTAATAGTGATGAAAACTATCCATTTCTTTAGAATATTTGTGCATCAATATAAGGATCCTTACAGTTAAGGGAAGCATATGTATTAAGATTCTCTAGGAGCTGTTTAATCACATAGACTTGCAAAAGAACTTGGAATGACAATGTCATCCAATAAAATGTGCATGACATTTGGTATCTGTAATACTTCTTTTGGCCCCAGTATCTAGTATGGGAATCTTTCCCCAAAAATGCCATCATGTAATGGATATGCACTGATGTTGACAACTTGATAGCTTCTTGATACACAATATGAGGAGGAATGTGGCTGCAACTCTTGTATCACAGAACATGGTGGAAGATATTCTGAAGGTAAGTGCCCATGCGTCATCCTCAAAACAGTAATCAGCACTTTAATTCTCAAAATAAATAATAAACTTGCTACAAAAATCCAAGTATAGGACCTAGCTGGACGAATATACCTGCCACCACACCAGCAACGGGTGATCTAAATTGCCCACTGGCTTTAGACATTGACAGTTCTGGGAGGGATAGAAGAAAATTACTTTTGTTTCATCAGAGCAACGTCTTGACAATACAACTTCTTGCTATGCAACAGAATATTTTATTGGTATGGATTATTCTACTGCTAATTTGAAGCAATTTCAGTTGCTGCTTGGACCAAATCAGGATTTGACTGGAGTAAAGCTGGAGACACAGCAGTCCTTCCGATTGGGGAGTCTATCTCAACTCAACTTATCTAGTTTGTGGGTAACTCCACAATACGGAGAGCTTGAGAGTTTGAATAATCTGGATGCACTTTAGCAGTGGTGGTGGCGGCTGAATACAGTTGGTCACACGATGATTCTTAATGTGCTCAATTGACACTTTCCTATTTTAAATAGCACTAAGCAAAGTTGCAAGAATTACACTGCAAATACCTTCTACTAAGAGAACTGGAACATGTGATTGGTATGAAGGTTCAAAACGTGCTTTTTCAGGAATCTTTTCTTGGACTAATTCTTCCAGATGTGGGAGTAATCCAGCTGCAGTTTTTGAACACGGAATAAGATGAACTCTTCATGTTTCCAAGAATTCCTCGAAGTGGCTAGGTAATAGACTGATACTTACTTCAAGCACATCATTTGCATCTTTGCCTTCCAGTAAGTCATATACGAAGATTGGTACCCCAAATAAGAGTTTGTAAGGTATACAACCATACATTATGCCCCTCAGCATATTACTGAGTGCTCGCTGATTTAGGTTGTGATACCACGCAATCCTGTGCCCAATACTCCCACAGTCAGGGTGTTTAAGCATATCATTTGCTCACTCTACCATACTGTTTGACTCCAGGTGGAACGAATACAGATATAGAAGGGAACGAGTACAGAAGGTGAACTCCCATAAGAGATATAGCATCAACAAATGCTTTGGTGTTTAACACTGGGCCATTCTCAAAATGAAGGATCTGCAGTGCTCTAATAGCGACTTTGCACTGCAAGTCTTTTATGACAGCGCAAGCAATGGCACTCTTTTGTGGACCTACCCACAGGAATCTAGTACATGAATCTACTGCAAACAATATGTATTTATAATGGTTAACAACAGGCAAAGGACTGACATGGTGGGGACAGACAATATGAAAATATTTATCTGATATACTCAAAGACATAAGAGTTGGCCTCGCAGAAGCAGAGGATTTTGCTTTATTGTAAAGGCAGGAGCAACTTATGCTGTGAAAGGGTCCAACGGTATGTCTGCGTGGGTCCTGTGTTGCCACACTAAGATTTTTATGGAGCTAATTCCGCATTTGCGCCCATCAGTCCACAAGGGGCTAGAAAGGCTGCCATGTGACTGAGTGAAGCTTCGTGCATCACCACCAAAGGGGGAAGCCCTGATCAGACCAGAGGCTGTAAGTGCTGAAAGTTCACCACTACATAGGACTCTGATCAAAACAAAAATGACGGGAGGCTTGTTTGATTTAACCTCAGCTGCTAGTAATTACTCAGAGCCACAATCCAATCCATTGTGTTTTTGCCCAGTATGCCACCTCAGACAGGAATCAGCTATATGCTAATCAGACTTGGTCTTGCTCCAAAAGGAACAGTCAATCCCAAACTTCCTTTCTGGGTTCTCTCTGAATGGGAACAGTAGCAGGGAGGAAGGGAGGAAGAGAGGGAGACAAGAGGGAGGGATGGTGCTCTCTGAATGGGAACAGAGGGAGGGAGGGAGGGAGTGTGTGTTGTCTTCCTTTTTTCCTGACAGGTTTTTACTAGTGGTTAGCGAGTGTGCTGAAATCTCACCTTACACGTGGCATAATTTGGCCACATTCACCTCCTTCACACGGTCCTAAAGAAAGCCCTTTGTTTTTAAAGGGGCTGAAACATGTAGACCTCATGTGAGAACAAGGATCATTTTTCTCCAACGTTGTCTTTCGTTTTTACGTTACCTTGTGCTGCTATCAATAAATCGTTTGGTAAGGATTCCCAGAGGTTATTTTAACTTCCACCACTTCCTTCACATATTGCACAACACCAGCTCCGCTGTAATCATGTGTCGTAGCACAACCGGGTGGCATTCGGCTACCCAGTTGGGACCCCAATGATGAAGCATGCCACCAACTATGTTGGTGGGTGAGGGTCTTTTAAAAGAACCTAATGGTTTTCAGGCACTTCTGTAAATCTGACTACAGGATAGTCAACCTCCTTTCCTTTCTTCCTCCTCCCTCTTAACCAGGTCCATCCACGTTGTTGAAAGCTTATGCTAGGGGATAGGGACGTACCCCCAAACTATCCTCGCTCTCTACTCTGTTTACTTATTTCAATATGCCTACAAGCATACCTATGCAATGAGATTTCATTAAAAAAACTGATATATATATATATATATATATATATTTGCATATGACAGCAAAGCACCATATTGTACTATTCCTCAAGAAAAACAAAACAAAAAAGGTTACAAAATGTTTTAAACTTAAGGGCAGACAAAAATACAGTACCAACTGACTTCATTTTAGAATGCACAAGACTGGAAAAGGTTCTTCTGTTTAAGAACAGTCTCTACAAACAGAAGAGAACTAGCATAAAAGTGAGTTTTCATCCTAGTATACACAATTTTTATGCAGCAGCATGGATAAGTATATATTTGAAGACAACAATCTCACTAGAGAACATATAAAAAATTGGAACAGATTAATTGATGCTATTCTCTTTATTTGGATGGCTTCTCTAAATGAACTTCTGAAAGAGTGGTTTAACATTGGAGAAGAAAACTTTAGGTTAATTATGAAGACACGTGAACAGAGAAGGGGGTTCCCCGTGGGTATCTTAGGGATGTGGGCAGGTAGTATGGGGGAAGAAACCAAAAATAGAAAAAGAGAGTACCCTGCCTCAAGATATATAGGCCCTAACTAGGGGGTCCTGACTGATATGTATGGAGGGGTGGTTAACCTAGGGGTTGACAGGACATAAAACAATCACATGGTCGAATCAAGAGGACTAAACAGTTCAATTTTAAGAAAATATATTTTTTATTTTTATTTTTATTTTCTGATACTAGGAATTAAAAAACTTTTCTTTGGGAGCAATATATTTTTTTTGGGATATATTATAGGTACATATAAGTCATAAATAAGACAGACAGATATGGAAACAATAATGTCACAACAATTCGTCCTACCCAGTAGCAGCCTATATTTACACGCACATAATCATTCACTTCATCCCTACTCACACTCTCTCTCCTAATTTCATACACCAATCACTCTATCATTCATTCTATTTTTCCTTGCAATTATAGCACATAGATGGTCAAGTCGGGATGTTCATCCGGGTGGTTGGTTTTAGCTACGGGTCCTGGTGTAATGAGGACAATAACTGTGTTCCAGGAGACATACGCCGACGCGCGTTTCGGTGACCGGCCAATGAGGCCGCACCTTCGTCAGGGCAAGGGGCAGTATACTGGGGCGGGCACAAAGGTAAAAACTCTGTATCCTTATTGGGTTCTGCTGTTCAAGGGTAGCAGACTTTAGATGACATCATAGTGTGCATGAGCGTCTATGCTGTAATTATTTCACGAGACAGGCTATTAACAGTTCGATTCCAGAATAGTTTGACTTCTCGGCGTTATATTTTATAGCACCTTCCGATTTTAGCGTTCATCTGGGTTCTAGATAGCAGTTCAAGATAGCAGTTGGCAGACACAGGGCCTTTCAGGATTCAAAGCGGTGTTAACACTCTGGAATGCCACTCGTATTCAAGTATATGTGTTCTATCTCTAAGTGGGTTCCGGGGGCATAGGGATGCAATATTCCAGTAGGCACCTATAAGCCTCTTTGTAGGCGGGATGGTCGTAACTGGATAGCGGTTTCACTATTATTCTGTTTCCCTGCTATTTGATAGAAGTGAACGGGTCTCGTAGTTCCGGGCCACTTTCATATGGAGCTGACTGCTACATCGCCTTTTTCCCGGACGCCAGTGTCCTCAAGTTGGGGTTCCGCCGACTAAGTCATTGGTGTCATTGCTTCTGCTTTGCCTTACTCTAAAGTATGTAAGAGAACTTCACCTGGGGCTGGAAGGCAGTCTTGTTTTTATTTTTTATTTTTATTAATTTTTTGTTGCAAGTAAAACAGATTATATCATATTATTCAGATGTTCAAGATATATACATACATTCTAAGAAAACATTCAAAACGAAATTCACAAAAAATAAGAGCGATAATAAAAAGAACAAATATAAATCTTATTGGGTCGTTTCCCCATCAATCCATTGTTGTATTGGAGTCCAGATTTTTATGCCTAGTTTCTTCCTTTTTCTTCCTTTTGTTTCATAGATTGCAAGTTCAAGTTTGTATCTAGCTAGTAATCGACCCCTCCATATTGAGAACAACGGTGGTTCCGGACTTATCCATTCCTGTGTGATACATGCACGCAGTTCAGACATCATGATAAATAATACATTTTGTTGTACCAAATCTATAGAGTCTTTAGATATACCAAACAATATTAACTCAGGTGATAAGATTATTGTTTTGCCTATAATTTTTTCTATACATTTTTCAATATCAGAAATTATAGTTGCAAGCTTTATACAAGAATAAAGCATATGTATTGTGTCGGCTCCTCTCATATTACATCGATTGCAGTTTATTCCAACTGTAGCCCCCCATTTCAAAACCTTGGCAGGTGTATAATAGAGATCACACATAACCATATATTGTTGAGTTCGAGTTCGCCCTGAAAATAAGATGGAATTAGCCACTTTAATTGATTCTTTTAGCAATAAATCTTTCATTCCTAATTTCTCTTCCCATTTATAGCACATATTATTAAAGTCATCAGGGAGGTAGGTCATAAATATACTATAGTAATAGCCTATTTTTCTTTTAGTGGCCAAGCTGTCCATAAGCAAAATTGGTTTTAATCCTTGTCTCTCATCGTTAGAAAATGAATGTAAGAAGCTATGAATCTGTAAATATTTAAAATAATCTTGAGAAGGAAGTTTATACTGATTCTGGAGATCAGCAAAAGAAAGTAAGGAAGTAGAGTTAGTTATGTATAAATCGGAAAGATAGCGAATACCTTTAGTATTCCACTTCTTCATCACCTGATCTCTAAATATGGGGGGAAAGCAATGAATTGAATTTAATGGGGTGTATCTTGTAACTTTTCTAATGCCAACCAATTTTTTTATAATTCGCCATACTTTGTATGCTGCCACTATAATCTTGAATTTTGTTTTTTTATAGTAGCTTGGTTCTATTATTTTTAAAAGATGATGATTAGCTTCCGTGCCAAATACTAATTCATCTATAGTTGGATAATGTGCTAATGATGTAGACATTTTATTACCAGCAATCAGAGGGGATATATATTGGAATACAGCTGCTAGGTAATAAAATGAAAAATGTGGAGCAACCCAAACCCCACTATCTCTTGGTATAATCATCTTCTTATAAGCTCTCCTGATGCCTCTATATCCCCACAAAAATCTTACTGAAATTTTTTCAAGTTCTCGAAAAAAACCAAGCGGAAATTCCAAAGGAATTGTTCTAAATAGATAAATAAATTTCGGAAGTATTAACATCTTTAATACATTATTTCTACCATGGAGGGATAAATGTAGATGATTTAATCTTTCCAAGGTTGAGTTGACTTTCTTAAGGATCGGGGTATAGTTTAGGCTAGGTATTTTCGAAATTGGTGTGGTTAATTTGATTCCTAAGTAAACTGCTTCAGAAACTACATTTCTAATAAGCGGTGGATTAGGACCTATGAAAAGAATTTGTGTTTTAGACAAATTTAATTTATATCCTGAAAAGGATCCAAATGTATCAGCTAGTTCTTCGATCCTCAAGAAAGCTCTTTCAATATCTTTGGTAACCACTACCAAATCATCTGCATAAGCAAGAGCTCTGTAGGAGATGCCTCCTAGGTGTACCGGTAATATGTTCTCATCACGATTCAGTTGATTAAGAGAAATATTGATATATATGGCAAAAAGAAGAGGGGAAGATGGGCATCCCTGACGTGTTCCTCGCTGAATAAGAAATAGTGCAGACGTAGTGGGTCTTATTTTTACAGCTGATACCGGGTTTTTATATAGAGCTCTAAATGCGTTTATTATTCCTGGACCAAAACCTTTCATAGACAGCAAATCCCAGAGATAGGGCCATGCCACCCTATCAAATGCTTTTTTAGCATCCAAAAGGGTAATCCCTATTGGTGTATTAGAGGCTTCTGCCCAATCCATCATGGCAATGATTCTTCGTATATGATCTGCTGTATCTCTGTTTGGAATTAATCCATGTTGCCATCGAGATACTATTAAGGATATTATTTTTGAGAGTCGTGTGGCTAATATTTTAGAGTATATTTTGCTGTCGGCATTTATTAAAGATATTGGCCTGTAGGATGCTGGATTAGTTGGATCCTTATCCTTTTTTAAGAAAGTCATGATTACTGATTGGGTCCAAGATTCTGGTGGTATGCCTTTCTGAGCTTCCAAAAAAGTAATGAGCATATCATGTTTTATGTTATTTCTGAAAATCTTATAAAATTCTAATGGAATAAGATCAATTCCAGTTGCTTTGCCTATTGCTAATGAATTTAGTGCATTTTCTATTTCTTCCCAAGTGATTGCTGAATCTAGAAAAGCAGTTTGATCATAAGAGAGAGATGGCAGAACATTTTCCATGGCAAAATTCATACATGCTTCTGAGGAATAATGGTCATTCTCTTGTTTATAAAGTTTAAGGTAAAATTGTCGAAAGACTTCCAAAATTGCTTCCGGTTTATTATGTAACTGGCCTGTTTCGTCTTGTATTACATTAATCATGTTATAAGCTTCTTTTTGCCTGGTTCTTTTTGCCAATATTTTCCCAGCATTTTCGCCCATATAACTGAGATTTAAAAGTTGCCATCTGTTGTGCTGCCTTATATGCAAAGGATTCATAACAAGAAGCTTTGTGAATCGCTAGGCTCGATTCTATGTCAGATATTGGTTGTTTTTGTGCAATTGCTGTTGTTAGTTTCTTTTCCCAGAATAAAACTTTATCAAATGCTTGTTCGGTCTTTCCACGCATAATTTTCTGTTTTTTTTATAACATATGACAGCGATTCACCCCTTATCCTTGATTTAAACGTATCCCAGACTATTTGAGCTGAGGCTGTTCCTCTATTAATGTCAAAAAGTTATTTTATCCATAAGGTCATCAAGTCTAAGTATTCTGAATCATACAATAGTTTACGATCAAACGTCCAGGGCTTTGGTTGAAAAATTTATATATCAGTTTTAATTTCAATCAGTATTGGATTGTGATCCGAAATTATGCGTGGAAATAAATCGAATTTAGTATCATAGATAAATGTTTTTTTGAATAAAAAAATAATCCAGACGCACAAACTTTTTATGAGGACAGGAGAAAAATGTGAACCCAGGAGATGGTAATTTTTTTTCATAGACTACATCAACTAAATCATGGTCCAAAACCAATGAACGCAAAGCCTTAAATGATTTTTTTTTTTGCCCTTGGTAACAAAATAAGTCGCATATATCCATATTAGAATCTAAATGAAGATTAAAATCCCCACATAGTATTAGTGATGAGGACCAGTTGGCTAATTCCAAGTTCAGAAGGTCCAAGATAGATGGGTCATCTACATTTGGGGCATAAACAGCACAAACAGTCCAGACTATGTTGTTAATTCTAAACTCTGTAATTACCCATCTACCGTATTGGTCTGCTTTATGCCGAATCAAAGTGCCCAAATCCTTCCTAAATAGAATTGCAACTCCTTTTGTTGTTGAGCCTTGAGAAGTACATACAGCTAAATTCATGCCTAAGTCTTTATATAAATGTCTTTCCTACCACATTATATGTGATTCCTGGATACACAGTATATCACGTTTCATGGATTGTATGATTTGTTCCGCAATCCCCCTCTTCTTTTTGTTATTCAAGCCACATATATTCCATGAGCAAATGCGTAGTTTTCCCATTTAAATTTAAGAAGTTTCTTCCCCCCACACTTCGCAGATGAGAGAACAGGCAAGACAACATATAAGTAAATACGATCAAACAATACCTCCAATATATCAGCATGTCAGAGAGATTTAAGAACAAAATGAAAGCTAGATAAATAATCACAAATAGCAACAAAAAAGTCCTTCTGCTTTTACTTGCAACTCCGTTTTCCCCCCCAGCCCTCCCCAGGCTCAGCCTGAGCCCACCCACCCTCCCCCACCCCCCAAGGCTATCAGGGCAGAGGGACTCAATAGTCCCTCGCGTTGATGATGTGATGAGCGCTAAGTGGTTCTCATCGTATGGCTCAATTCCATGATTATTATTCCTTTCTGATAGTCATTTCAGATCCAGCATGTCTAAGAATATTATTCAATATATTAAGTGAGAAAGAAAAGAAGAAAAAGAAAAGAGAAGATATCTAAGCAGACTTAATCATTAATTTGCTGAACCTTTTGTCAATTTCTACAAGCCTGTAGAAACACAGAAAGGAGAAAAAAAAGAGCTTGCACTGCGTTGAATTCTTATTACATTCTCAAAGCAATAAAGCAGATCTAATCGGTGAGCCGCTATATTCCATAATTATTCAGAAAAAAAATTGTTTTTTTTCTGTTTTTTTTTTTCCTTGTTCACTCGAGGATAGCTTAGAGTAACCATTATAGTTTATTCCTCTCTCATATAGACGTTAGAAATTCTTTTGCTGCTCCCTCTGAAGTGAAGAAATAGGAGCGTTCCTTATGAATTACTTTAAGTTTGGCAGGGTTTAAAAGAAATGCCTGCGCTCCTTTCGCTTGGAATAGGGAGATAAGCTGTCGAAGCTGCCATCGTAGTTGAACTGTAGCATGGCAGTAATCGGGGCGCACAAAGAATTCCACATCTTTAGCCTTACGCTTTTTATTAGGTCTTGCCAGATCATAGAGGGCTTCTCTAGCCAAGAAGTTGTTTAATGAGATCAAGATAGCTCGTGGTTTGAGGGCTGAGTCTTGTCGTGTTATCTGAAACGGGAATCTATGTGCCCTTTGAATTTCAGTCTCCCATTTCCACTGAGTGAGCTCTGGGAAGGCATCTGAAAATAGCTCTATCACAAATTGACGTGGATTTGAATCTTCCTTCCCTTCCGGCACACCTAAGACTCGGAGATTATTACGGCGTGATCTATTTTCTAAATCCACGAGTTTCCAGTTGATCTCTTCTTTCAAACCCTCCATTGATTTTTATTGAGAGTTCTGCTGAACCATTGAGTCTTCTATTTGCGATATTCTATTTTCTGTCTCAGTAACTCTGACAACCGTATCATTAGAGATTTTCATAACTTTTCTCAGGTTGTTTTGTAGTTTTCTCACAGCTCCCTGA
The DNA here is from genome assembly GCF_964263255.1 of Lissotriton vulgaris. Lineage (NCBI taxonomy): Eukaryota > Metazoa > Chordata > Amphibia > Caudata > Salamandridae > Lissotriton > Lissotriton vulgaris. Next base: position 974,323,189 of record NC_141696.1, on the reverse strand, counting down.
GTTCGAAGATTTTCGGTTTTAGTTTCCTCTCTATGATGTAGCATCACTTGATAAAGAACTTCCAATGTTATCTCGGGTGATTCATTAGGTGGTTTATTAATTTCTGGTGTAATGGAAGTAGGAGGTGAAATAGGCCTGCTAGGGCCCTGCATGGTGGTATTAGAATTCTCAATTCTCCTCCTCTTCTTCCTCCCCCCATTCAGGTCTGCTAGGAGATTCCTCAGGATCCGAGTCTTCAAGATTACTTAGTTCCTCTTGTCCTGGATCTGAGAAGGATTTTTCATAATCCTGCAATGAACCCCCACCTCGCGTCAAATCCTCTGTGCTATCAGAATCTAGCGCTTGTGAAAGGTCAGTCATAGAATAGAAGTTGCCAGCTGAGTCTATAGATTCTGTGTCTTCACCTCGGGTCTCAGCAGCTACCAGTGTCTTTTGTATTGGATCACAACTTTGCTCAATGGTGGCTATCCCCTTGACAGATCCTTCAGTGGTGCATAGCTGTTTATCTAAGCTTTTTTGATTGAGGTCCGGGTTGACCGCTTTTTTCCTAAACATGACTGGAATTTTCGGTATAGCCCCTAGCCTACAACTCCCAGAGTTCTCCAAGTTCGTATCTTCAACACTGGCGATAGTAGGAGCTGCTATTGGTAATTCAGAAGGAGTAGGCTGTGAAGCAGTATGTAAATGGCCCTCAATCAGAGTCAAATTGATAGGTACAACATCTGAATTTGAATTCGATAGATTGTTCGTACTTACAGTAGTAAGAGACAGGTCAGTTACAGATACTGACCCCGCAGGCTGGCTCGTCTCCTGTGCAGCCGCGGCATCTGCTCTGGTTTTCGGCTTTTGCTGCCGCTGTACTCCCGTCGGGTTCTTTGGTGCCATTGAAGCAGGAAAGACTCCAGGCACCGATGCAGTGTGTCTTAGATTTTTCTTTCGTGATCGAAAAGCGTACTCCGCCAGATGCGAGCGTCCCATCCGTGATTGGGGCCGTCGTGTACCACAGAAAGCCGATTCAATTGCTCCCGACATATCCCTGGATGAGAGCTGCGAGAGTGGTGAAAGCGAAGGAGTTGGGCGTAACCACGCCGAGCGAAGAGTGCGAGTGTAGCTCTTCCAAAGATCCAGGCTCATAGCCGTGCAGCTGTACACACTCTCCGTAGCCGTAGATTTTCTCCGTAAACTCCAGCCTTCGTAAGTAGCAATAGATAACAGTGAATAGACAGTATTAGTCTCCTGCAAGTAGCAGCTCGAAGTTCTTTAAGTTTTTTAAGTAATCAATGTGTGCGAAGCGGAGCCATACAAGAGCTCCAGGTCAGCGTCTCCTCACTCGGACTCGCGGTCCGCCATCTTGCCCCCTCCCAAGATCGGGCTGGAAGGCAGTCTGAGGAGCATATTCACAAATGCATTTTTGAGTGAGTAAAGTAGTAGCCCTGTAGTACTCTTTTACAAATTCTTGCATGTCTTTGTGAACTGGTCCCAAAACATCTGACCTGGAAATAAAATGGCTATATTTTGGGAATATCCATGTACAATTAGTGCAAACAGAAAGGAAAGAGACCTGTGCACTTTTACTAAGATGGGAATTGGATGTTTCGGGGCTGATTTACAAAGATAAGCATGAGTACATAAAAAAATGCTCTTGTATCACTACTTCCTGTACTTCTAAATTCTTTTGTGAATCTACTGCTTTGTCTTCTCTTTTGCAAATGTACTTGAAAACTAAACAATCAAAACATACTGTGTGACAAAAAACACTAAACATTTCATAAATAACAGTATGCATTACTCCGGAATTCTACAGCAAAGTCCAATAAAGATTCAAAGAAATCTACATCCTATTTGGCTTTCCTAGTAGACAAGTGTGTTTTCTTTGATGACATATGATTTACAAGAGAACACAAACTCTTTGTAGCCAGCTGCAAGCCTTTCTTTACTCTGAGGATAATAATCGTCAGCCAGATGCACATTAAGGGGTCGATTAGGATCGCGGACGGACTTGCGTCCGTCCGCGACCCCAGAGCAGGAGGGAACCTCCGCATGGCATGCGGAGTTCCCTCCTGTGCAATTAGGATGTGACCGCAAGGGTTGCGGTCACATCCTCTATTTTTAACATTGCGTCGGGTGGAGCTTCAAGCTGCACCCGCCGCAATGTTAAAAATGCACGCATTGCATTTGCATGCAGTAAGAGGCAGGCACCGCGCGGTGCCTGCCGCTTTCTTCATGCAAATGCAGGGGGGTACCATAGGTACCCCCCATGTGCACCCCCCACCCCCCCTTCACCTAGGGGGCCCGCAACGGGCCCCCGCAGTGAAGTTCCGTATGCTTTTCCATGGCGGAAAACCCGCCGCGGAAAAGCATAATTTAAAGGCCATCCTAATATGGTGGACGGTGTCTGGAAGACACCGTTACCATATTAGAGCTTTTCCGCCGCGGTTGTAAGCCGACCGCGGCGGAAAAGCTGCGGACGGAAACCAGGACCCACCAGCCATCCTAATGTGGCGGTGGGTCTTTGGTCAGTCCGCTGCGGTTTTTCCGCATCCTCGGGGCCAGCGGTGGCTTCCGCCGGCCCCGAGGATGCGGAAAAACCGCAATCATAATGACCCCCTAAAAGTCTAAAGCCAACCTTTCAGACGACACCATGGGCACGATCGCACTACATTTCTGAATGGCGCCAGTACACGTCCTTTTTTGTAACGAAGACAGAGCTTGGATGATGACCACGTATTATGGACACAGATTTTTAGAGGAGGTATTGTGTGTTCAAATGTTTGTGCACAATTATTATGGTGCATCTTTGTTGTGTTGGTGATGTGCTGAATTGATCTTTTGTACTGCAGTGTTATTGTGCTGCATTACTGCATTGTGTTGTTGTTGGGTTACACTGTGGTGGTTGTGCTGCATTCTCTTAGACTGTTTTGCTGTGTTGTTCCATTCAACATTATTGTTGTGTTTTTATTCTTTATCTAATGCCACTGTGCTTTGTGCTTTTGTTCAACTTAACAATGTTCAGAAATGTTGCTACATTTCCAGATCAAAGCAGAACAGAAAACGAATGTAAAGTTCCAGTGGCAAACTATTTACCACTGTCAAAGGTGGCAAAACACAGCTGCTCGCTCTGTTTGACTATTTAAGACACCAGTCAGTTCAAGACTGTGACAGAGACTCTCCTTACCTCAGCAATTTCAGTGCCCACTTTATGTGACCCGCCCCCTTTTCTACTAATAGCAAGGCACTTAAACCCTGCCTTAAAAGCAATATACCATGTTCATGTAGCTGTTAAATGTCATATATGTATTTTATAGGATAGCCTATCCCAATCAAGCAATTTATAAATAAATTACAGGTCACCTCGGAGATCGGTGCCATTATAAAGCACTCAGTTAGCAGCCTCGTGGATTATTTGCCACATAATACTCGGTTGACATATGATATCTTTTTGATGTACAGTTGATTGCACACTGTTCTACATAAATTGCATAGGTCAAAGAAATTACACACTACAAAGCAAATGCATGCACGTTTCGTTCAGAAAAGTAATTTGCGAGTTTAATATTGATTATAGCGCAGCCCGGGGAATATGATATGATACTTTGAGCTAGTAAATACACTTTGGCCAGACCTAAAGCTCTGCAGGTTGACCACAAAAACTCCCAATTAACCATGTTCAATGCTTTCTCAGCATGAATAGTTTTCACAGCCAGCGGTTTTGAAATACTACAGTCACTATCAATTATTGAAATGGAAACAACTGTAAGGTGACATGTTAGATTTAAAATGTAATACATATTGATATATTTTTGAATTGGCAAATGTATCTAATTATGCCTACATGTGAGCACTTTTGGACTAAAATAGCCAGAACAAAGTCGTGTTTAAATATTTCACTAGACACACAGTTGCACATTAGCCAATGGTTCCATTAACTGGAAGTCGCTGTCATTTTATGCGCAAAAGTACTGGTGTGAAAGAAGCAACCGACTACGCATAAAATTCAGAACAGAGCCCATCACACATGAGGCAATGCTGTTTTCAAAGCATTTTTAAACAAGATAAATGGAAGGGAAAATTGGGATCCAAGTTCCTAGGTAAAAGTATAGAGTTTTATAATGTTTTATTTTACTATCAAGGCATTGTCTCAATTATTACAGATAAGTCAAATATTATGGTGATCTCTTACATTTTTCCGATTAGTACCCTGCGACCTTTCATTGATCTCCCGAACATATGTGGGGACATTATGCCTTATGTCAAGTCAAGTCAAGTCAAAAAATGTGTATAGCGCGCTACATACCCAGAGGGTCTCAAGGCGCTTGAAGAAGGGTGGGGAGTTACTTGTCGAATATCCACGTTTTGAGTTGCTTTCTGAATGCAAGGTGGTTCTGAGTAAGGCGAAGGTGAGTGGGAAGTGAGTTCCAAGTTTTAGCTGCTAGGTAGGAGAAGGATCTACCTTCCATGGTGGTTTTGTTGATGCGAGGTACAGTGGCAAGGGCTTGGTTGGAGGATCGTAGCTGGCGGGAGGGGGTGTAGAAGGATAGTGGTGTGTTGAGGCATTCGGGTCCGATTTCGTAGAGTGCTTTGTGTGCGTGGGTAAGGAGCCGGAAAGTGATCCTCTTATTGACGGGGAGCCAGTGGAGGTTTTTCAGGTGATCAGAGATGTGTTCTTTACGCGGGATGTCTAATATGAGCCTGGCTGAGGCGTTCTGGATGCGTTGTAGTTTTTTCTGGAGTTTTGCGGTGGTGCCGGCGTAGAGGGTGTTTCCGTAGTCCAGTCGGCTCGTGACCAGAGCAAGGGTGACTGTTTTTCACTTCTCTCACAGTTGTACAGCTTCAAAACTTTATTATTGTCTTGATAATTTAAGAAATGTGCTCTGCAATGCCACAGTCTAATTTGCGATCAGGTATGTAATGATCGATCAGAACAATTGCTATAAAGTGAAAAGGTTTAAAAGTTGTAGATGCATTAAGAGAAACGGTTAGATTAAATTAAACATTGGTGCGAGATGTTCTAGATTACAGGCGTGTTTGTAGACTACATGTGCTGTGTGGAGGCATGTGCAGGGCAGTGATGGGCCTAGATGGATATGTGTGCCAGGCTCGTAGAATATGGGTGTGGCCCCTGGAATGTGTCAGATTTATGGGATTTTGTGGAGGTAAGGAGCATGTTAGAATGCGGAAATGCTTCATTTTTGTGTAGTGCTATTTTAGTCCTACCTATAAATGTGCCAAACATTTTTACTCCTAAAAGTTACTGTCTCAAATTGTCTTGTGTTTAAGGTCAAGCCCCAAGAGGTAGGGAGGCCTCATCCATCGTGAGTGGCATACATTTGCGTACATGAAGGTGAAGCGTTTCTGGGCTCAGAATGGCAGGTGAGGGGACTGTTTTGTGCTTCCCACACTATTGATGGGTCCAACTTCATCCACAGTGGTATTAGGTAACTCTGTTTTTGTAGCAGAACTGTGACGTCTAGTGTGAGTGAGTGTATTCCTTCTCCGTAACTATTCAAGTTGCCCTTTCACTGCCTTTACGAGATATAGTAATTTTTCTAAACTGTTCAGCCCCCTTGCTTTTTCCCCACCTTTAGACTTTCTGAATGCTCACAGAACTTGGGTTGCACTTGTAGATCAGTTCTCCAGCTACATTCAGTGTCCCCATGATCATTTGGTATGTAACGACTGCACTGAAGTCACGTTTATCCATCCATGAACTCACTCATTCATCATTCAATCTATTCATGAACATGTTGATCCAATTACATACCCAAGCACTGATAGATGCACTCAATTAACCAACTATTTTCCAAGCCATTGACACCTTCTTGCACTCATCTGTCCAAATTCCACATTACTACACAATTGAAGAAAACATTTGTACAAATCATGAAATGAAGAAGAAATGTGTGCAAAAGCACCTCAACTTATAAAAATAGACAGACCTACAAGCTTTTTCAGTGCTTGTTCCTTGTTCTGTCTGTCCTTTACTGGCATCACTTTCTCCAAATAAGAATCGATATGCCAAAATTGTATATAGTGCTGCATTTCATATTGTGGTACTAGTACGTTTTTCTGCATTGTATGTGGACATTAAGCTGCTGAGTTTATGCCAGTGAACTTTTCCTCACCTACACAACACACATCATCCATCTGCACAGGAAATTACATCACTGGATTCCCACTCATCCATCTGCGCAGGAAGTGACATCACTCATTTGCACAGAAATTGACATGATTTGTTTCCCCTCAAAATGGTCTTCATTTAATGGTGGCGGCAATGCAGCCGGGCAGTGAATGCGCACAGCCGGGTGCACCTGTGCCCTCACTACGTCTTTATCAAAGGACTGAAACCCATCAGAGCAGCACTCACACTGCCCGCACTCTGCCAACACCCAGTGCCTACACCCAGTGCCAGGACCCCTGATCCTTCTCACACCTACATCACTATTCCACTGCGACCCTCAACGTCATGAACCCGGTCAAATTTGCCAGCGATGCTACAGTGCCTCGCTGCCCATTACTGAACTACCTGTCATTTCACATGCACCCTCTGGCATTCACCTGACTCTGCCCCATACCTCACACACCCAACACACTCACCATAGAGCACCACACTCAACCACACACACATCCAACCCCCATTACACCACATCCATCCCTGTCGTGCATACTCCTCAAAACTCACTCCCTCACTAATCACACCACACAAATTTAAGATCCCCTTCACCCACCCTGCTCTTCCTGACCACATCCTGTCTCCCTCCCTCATCAGCCCCTGTCATGGCAACAACAAACTCCCCAGACTTAAACAGATCTGGAGGCAGAGTCTCAATCATTTTCAAAGAATCTTTCCAGTGTTCCAACACCTCGGAAAGCAACACCAGCAACATGGAACACTTGACCCTCAAACTCCTCATCACCGCCAACTACACCCTAACTGGCACCCTCATCTACCGCTCCCCAGGACAACACAACAACTTCAGCAGCACCCTTGCAGACTTTGTCACCTCCCAGATCCTCGACTCAAATGCCTCCATCCTCCTTAGAGACTTTGCTTGCCACCTAGAGGACCCCTCCAATCCCAGCATGACCAACCACCTTGAGGACCAGTCCAAACTTGAACTCACCTAGTAAGTTGAAGTGCAGACACATGACATCAGACATCTAGTAGACCTCATCTTAACAAGCTTCTGAGACACCACAGTAGGCAAGCTCACAACGATCACCTGGTTTGAACTTGTCCAAGTCAACTTCAGCATACTCATCCCTAACTACCACAGAAACACTATCACCAAATCTTCATGACAGGACTGGAACAAAATCCCAGAAGCATTCTGAACTTAGGAACTCCTACACCCCAACCTTGACACACCAACAACCTCCTTGAATCAATCTCCACCTTCAATTCTCGGATTACAACTTGTGCAGACCCAGGCTCCTTTTAAACCCAAGAAAGCCACAAGAACCAGACCGCAATCAAGCAGGCACACAGAAGGGCTCAGGCTCACCAAGTGTCGCTGCAAGCAACGTGAACGTAGATGGAGACGAAGTTAGGAAAACACTGACAAGCGAACCTAGAAATTGGCCCTCAGATGCTACCATAAGCAAATTAGAGCCACCAAATGCTATGCTCACTGCCCACATCAAAAGCAGAACCACAGTGCCAAGGAAATCTTTTCCATAGTGAAAGAATTCACCTCTCCTGCACCAAGCTCCTCAAGTGTAACCTCCTCCCAGGACCTGCCACACTTAGACCCACACCCCTACTAGGAACCCAGGGAAAGAAACTCAAAATAGTAATCAACAACCAACTCACAATGACAACAGAAGTGAACGCAGTCTCCATCTTCTGCTTCCACACATTCAAGATGCTCAAGAAGATCTTGAAATGGTTCCCTACCAACACTCGCAGAACCGTCACCCAAGCTCTCATTACCAGCAAGCTGTACTACAGCAGCTCACTCTGTGCCTGAACCAATGTTCAACTGATCAGAAGTCACCAGACTATGCAAAACTTAGCGGCCATGCTCACCCTCAACATCATACCCGGCACTCACATCATATCGCACCTCAAACTAGCTCCTCTAGCTCCAATTGAACAAACTAACACTATTCAAACTCCTCATGCACACAAACACAGCCTTATAAAACAATGGCAACATGTACCTCAACAAATGAATACATTTCCACAAATCTACTTGCACACAGCCCCCCACAAACCCAATTGCATGAGCAGAACTAGATCAAGCATTCGAGCTTCTCCTACCTCACTAAAACCTGGAAAGACCGATCTCTGGCAATCTGAGCTACATGCTCAGTTCTTGAGTTCCACAAGAAACTGAAGACTTAACTCTTCTCCGAGCCCCAAGCTTGGCTCAGCCAATACAGCTCCAGTTTTAGACCGAGAATACCCTCCCTAGTGAGCTGTGTATTATACACATACGCATAACTGTGGGGATAACACCCCCCCAAAAGGAGTTTTTACTAACAAGACGTGTTAAACTCAAATATTCATCCTACCTAAATACTCTGCACCCTGCCCATAAGGCTGCTTATGGCCTACCTTAGGGGTGGCTTACATTTAATAAAAGGGAGGTTTGGGCCTGGCAAGTATGTTAACTTGTCAGGTCGCAATGATTTAAAACTTCACACACATGCTCTGTAGTGGCAGGCTTGAGCTATGTTTAAGGCTACAGAAGTGGGTGGCACAATCAGTGCTGTAAGCCCAACTGGCAACATTTCATTTAGAGGCCCTGGGCACATATAGTGCCCTTTAGTAGGGACCTACAAGTAAATTAAATAATCCAATTGTGGATAAGCCAATCTTACTATGCTTAGAGTACAGAACATATGCACTTTAGCACTGGTTAGCAGTGCAAAAGTCCACAGAATTCTAAAGCCAGCAAAAATGAAGAAACATTTGAAAAAAAAATGAAGACAGAAGATAAAAAGTTAGGGGAAACCACGCCAAGGATACCAGGTCTAATAAGGCCCATTTGTACTTATTTTCTTTTACAAAAAAATTATAGTCCTGTTCACGGGGGTTCCTATTCTCTAGCTTTTCTCCAAACCTACTACAGAAGGGGATATTCTCTCCAAGCAGCTCCAAAATCTGCCTTCCCCTTTCAAGAGAGACTAATCCATGAAAACAGAGAAAGTGGTCTGTTCCTTATCTCCTCCCTAAGTTGCATTCTCTTCTAGACTTTTGAATGTACCTACCAGTAGCAGCTGGTGTCAATGTAGAGTGGTGACGTGGGAAGGGGGTGGGCAGACAATGAGAAAGCACAAAAAACAAACAAAAAGTACTTATCTGCTGTTGACCGCATTGCTGCTCTTCAGCTCCTCTCTGGCTCCACTGCAGCACAGGGTCCCAGAATCCCCTGTATTCAATTCAGACTGCTCTCATGCTGCTGGCAGCATGAGAGTAGAATCAGGATTAATCAAAAGGATCGAAGAAGCAAGAGTAAAGAACTCTGCACTAAAATTGGTCAAATCCTATTTGAACAATACATATCAATATGTCCAGGCAGCTCCCGCTCATGAATTACGCTCCCATGTGGAGTACCGCAGGGCTCTGCGCTGAATCCCTACGCTGTTTTACCTTTACGTAACTCCTCTGGCCAATATCATCAGGAAATACAGATTTAAATTAATATCTCATGCCAATGACACCCAAATTGTGGTATCAATCTCAAGCAGCCCTGATGACACAGCAGAAAACTTTAGACAATGTATGTACCACGTAACCTATGGATGGGGTCGAATTGTTCGAATCTCAACAGCGCCAAAACAGCAGTCCTGTTATTTGGATCAGACACTTATTTTTGGGCTCAGAACAGGTGGCCCCACGGCATGGGCCCAGTTCAAAAAGTCCGGAACCTGGGCATCATCTTTGACGACAAATTGTCCTTTCAACATCAGGTTAACAAAGTTGTATCAATGACATTCCTGACGCTAAAATCCATACAAAGAAATACGCACTTTCTTCCCCCTGAAGCAGTGAAAACGCTAGTCACAGTTCTAGCACTGGCTAGACTGGACTACGGAAAAGCCCTATACTTAGGCATCTAAAAACAGCATATGGCCAAGCTCCAGCGGACTCAAAATGCAGCTGTCATAGTAATACTGAAAATTTTTAAATTTCAGCCCATCTCAGAAGGCTTAAAAAAACTCCATTGCGTCCCCATGAAAAAGAGAATAGATTTTAAGGCCACCTGCCTAGCATATAAGGCACTACATGGGGACCAGCCTTCATGAAACAACATCTCACGTGGTACCATCCCCCAAGACACCTTCGCACAGCACAGAGCAAACTCCTCCGGACCCCAAAATTCAGGAAAGCCAACTGGGGCGGAAGAAGCTTTGTCTTTGGCACAGCAAAACTATGGAATTCACTTCCAATAAACATCAAGAGCTGTCCAACGCTACTCGGTTTCAGAAAGCTGTTAAAGACATGGCTTTTCTCAAACTAACTCATTCCAAATGATCCACACCTGGAACCCAGGCCCCATTCTGCTGCTTTGAGCGGCTAGATGCCCTTGGGCATTTGTGCACTATATAAATCTTGCCCACATTGAGGAGAAGTGTGGCTCACTGGTTAGAAGCGGCAGACCCTGAAGCAGAGGTCGGCCCGGGACCAGGTTTCAATTCCCGACGTGGCAGGGTCTTGGGTCAATGTCCGCTGAATCGATAATTCTCGCCTAGGTGCCTACGCTAACCATGGGTCCCACTCTGCAACTCTGGGCAATAGCTTGCCTAATCTCCACAACAGCCCTAGCAGCGCCGGGGATGCCTGGCTTCACCTTGGGGGTGTCCTCTCACAGGGAAAGCCAGGACGGGTTCCCTATCCCCAGCCCTGTCCCAAACATATTCACTTCTTTGCATGCACCCACTACAACAAACACAAACAGCACACCTACACATAACACAAACACACCAGAAAATACAGGCACACAACCAAATATACAGACACAACACCTACTACCATCAGCAAACCCACAGACACCACCCCAACCCCACACCCACACCTCCACCAGCACTCCCACAGACACCACACCCACCACCACAACCCACATGCACCAACACCACCACCAGTACTCCCCACAGACATCACACCGACATGCACCACCACATCCACATGCACCACAGCCACACCCAACACCTCAACAGCACACCCATCCACACATTAGAAACCAGACCCACATAACACAAACACCCACATTCACTCAAACAACATACACCTAGGAAGAACCCCCCCCCCCCAAAGGTACACCACATACACCAGACCCACAAGCACCTGCAACCTCAACAGACATATGCTCATCACCCACTGCTACTCCCTCTACCTTCCAAACTGAACTCTCTGGTGACCATCCTACTCATTTTGCACATAAAGATGTATGTTTTGCCCTTGCCTTGATCCCTTTTAAAGAACAGCACACCCCTCCCAAATGCAAATCCACCCTCCAAAACCCAACCCACCCCTATCATACCCCAGACCACCCCTCCCAAAGCCAAAACCAGACCTCTCAAATGCAGAACTACCCCTTCCAAATAAAAAAAAAACCCTCCCAAACTCAAGACCACCCCACCCAAACCCAAACCACCCCCTCCCTAGTAAGATCATTGAGTTGCCTGCTCTGTCCCCAATAGATGCCCCATTCCTAAGGAGTTCCCCTTGGCAGCGACTTAGGATCCAAGCTTAGTGTCAGCAGAACAGTGCACTGGACTTTTTATATTGTCATGGACTGCCATTTGATTCGGATTATTTTGAGAGACATATCTCGTTGTTTGAATAAATCTAAAATATTCTTTTCACCAAGTTTGTCCTGGAATTAATTTTACTTTGCAATTGTTTGATTCCTAGAAATGTTTCAAACTAAAATGCGAGGAACCCATTTTTATTTACTAATATGGCAGGACATACAACATATATTGTCTACTTTTTTAAGTGCATACATTGTTTAGAATAGTTTGTGATGTTAATTTGAATTTGGGTGCAGGCATATATTATGATAATGAACACTTGCACCAACAAATGGATGTTTACATCTATTTTTTGAAGTATTATTTCTGGTGCGTTTGTTTCACCTTGATTACTGATAAGAATGAACACATATGAATTTATGCATACAATATGATCATACAGGTGTGTTTCTTTAACTTTCTTAAATGAAAACATTACTGACATATGCATTGCACATTGGTATGCTATCACATGTAAGAGAGATTTAAAAATGCACGCGTCGAGTGCAAATTTTAACAGACTAGTCAAAAGGTAACAGGAAATAGTGGCGCTTACCTTCCTTTCCGTCCACAATAATGTTGATTTTGTTCATAAAGCAGCAGAGGCAGGACTTGAATGATCGGGTCTATGGTGTAAAAGGAAGTGTGAAAGTGAGAAAAGTTGGGTCTGTGCCTTATACCCCTTCCAAACCGCCAACTCAGGTCTGGAGGTTTTACTGCCACAGTCACATCGGCGGGAAGGGACATTGTGATCGGCCCAGTGGACAAAGTAGCAGTACTCCCTCCGACAACCACTTTTGCCTATGGCGCCGTCAACCAGGGCAAGAAATTCTGACAGAGATGGTGGCGGTCCCACGGACTTTCATCCAGGCACCCTGCAGCATATAAATTGAGTGGGCGGTTCGCCTAGTAGGTGGACCGGCATTGAGATGGAAAAACAACCGTGGGACCATTACCGCCAAGATTTAAATAAGTCCCTTAAATCACATAGGGTCCCGTGGTCACTCCTTAATGGGACAACACCCCCTTACATCATTGCAATGGTACTTTGTTAAAAAAGAAACAATCTATCATCTTCTCTCTGAACAACAAATAGAAGGGACAACTTCTTCTCCAGCTGATGTTCCTAAGTTAATATATGGTTGATACAAGGGACTATTTCTCTGCCCATTGCCATTTCACACTTTTATAGTTGTAAACAACAAAGTTCTATCCGGTGGTATATCAATGCATGATACATATCTCTTACAGTTCCTGTATTATTGCTTACTCAATGAAGCTTCTTATTATCACATCTTTGTGTATTACTATTTCAGGACATTCACTGTTATGTAACAATGAGACGATCCGTGGTTCCTACCCGCCCTTGCCTGACAGTTCTAGCTGCACCTGCATCTTTTATTCCCTCATGCCATGCGATTCCCAACAATGGTAACTATGTTTTCTGAATTAATGTCCCATGTTATGGGTTGTGTCAAAGATATGTTTAAATATTTATAGTGAAAAAGACTGTAAAATGCTGTGTTGTGATCTTGTACCCTGCTTCAGTATGGGCTTCTGATGTTCCAGTTTGGCCCAAGGTTACTCGCTTTGCACCTTGATAAAATTGGACAATCGTTTAGCAGCCTCAACAAAAAAAGTTTCTTTACTTCTGCAGCACAGATGTTTGACCTTCATACAACATGCTGAGTATTTGTCTCTTCCATAAATATTTGTTAACAAGAACTAGACCTCTCTTCCTGTAGATGGTAGGAGCTGATCCATTCCACTGGTCCTTCATTGTTTACTATGTGATGCTTTTCAATTGCCCATCATCATATCTGCTGTTGCTTGTAGTGCATTGTTGTTGCTGCCTTGTGGTCCACCAGTGTATTCTGTCTCTTTGATATCTCCTCCATATTCAACTTATTTTGACTCTCAGTATTTTTTCAAGCAGTTCTGTGCCTCTTCCTACACTCTGAAGAAGTGTGTACAGTCCTATCAATGGCATTTACATGTACTTCAGCCTTATTTCATTGAGGCACCTTTTACCTGCATCATAGCTTCATCTTTGTTTCTGTATTAGCTGGGTGATGCCAGGAAATCGTAGTATCTTTGAGATTTCTACGTGTATCAGTCCCCCTATGCCTTACCACCTGCAGTTTAGTGTCTCTGTTCCTATAATTAAGTAGGCAGTAAAGAAAATCCCTGGAGAAGATCAAGTGGGTGGTGTGGGCACTATGGCCCATGTGCACATTCCGAAGGGAAGAAGGACAACAGACATTTGGAACAGTATTTAATAAACAGTTTTATGTTTTGTTGCACAGCCCTTTCTAACACACTTGCAGCAAAACCAACTCTCTGCATCTTCAATTTTGGGGTTTTGTCAGTTATTGAAGATCCTTATCCTTATCCTTATCTTTTAATGTCTGAGGTAGCTGGAAGGGTGTTTCATTAGTTTCCATTGAAATCATTAAACTGTTGTAACATGATCTGATAGCTCTTATAGATCACTGCCTACCAGGTTTAAGTCTATTGTTGCAGAGTGTGTTTCTATTTCTAAAGAGGGTGCGGTGTCACACATGACTATCAGAGCGACCTCTACTGAAAGAGCTGGATTTTTTAGTTATGTGGCCTGGGGTGGGGTGGGGTATCAGGTTTTGTTTTAAGTGACTGTCTCTGCCTCTTTGTGACTGATCTTGTGTGTTTATGTCCACGTTGTTCATTTTGAGCTGGGCTGTTTGCCACATTGTAAGCACTTTTTGAAGACTATCCTGGGGCTTTTGGAATGCCACCACTTTGCAGATGCAGAGCTGGGTGATCAAATCACATCTCCTAAATTGTCTTACAATATAAACCTGGAACAGAGTCTGTGCTCAAGTAGGGAGCATACAGTCTCATGATATATCTTGATGCTAATGTTTGTATTCCTAGAGTAGGGTAGCCCCCAGCTGACAACTTGTGCCATCTATAGAATGTAGTTGTCGTCTGTTCCAACCTCTGATTGCTCAATTATACTGTTTTCCTGTGATCTGCCCGAATAGATAGGCAATAGTTATTACGGGATTTTAGAGCTACATATTGGGGCCTTCCCCCACTTAACTACATCGAAATAATGAGTATTTGAAGGGTTTGGTACTAGAGTCGTAGGACACTGATTGGCACAGATACCACCCCCCCTCCCAGTGGCAGGATTTGAGAGGTGTAGCATTGGGCTCAAGTGCTCATATGATTCCAAATACAGGCAGTTTCATAAAGTAACTCCCTCTACAATTGCAGTGACAAACATCCCAGGCAGTTTTTTTAAGGGTCTCACTTGCAGCTCTTCAAGTGCCAATATATTTTTAGGCATCACTACCTGTGAAGGAATTCACTCCTGTATCAAATGGATACATCGCAAGTTTTCTTATGTTGTAAGTCTCTCTCTTGCCAGTACAGGGGCGTAGAAACTCAGGTCCAAAGCCCCAGACTGCAGACAGCAGTGAGAAGGGATAGGAGGTGGAAGGTAGTATATTGTGTGCATCTGCAGGTCCCACACTACTGTTTCCAGAGTCTTGGTCCTCATCTGCTACTCTCTGCCACGGCCTTACTGTAAGCCCCACCTACACTGGCACTGGGGCACAGCACTCCATCACCATGCCTGACTTCACCCAGGCACCACTGTGTGTTCCCAAAATATCAATCCTCATTTGGCTCCAGTCCAGCAGCGCCTGTCTCTTTCAGAATCTCAAAACTGTTGTCAAAAGGTGTGGGCCTGTGTGGTGCTGGGTGCAGGTCCTCGCTCAGCCACAAACATGAACTATTCCTGCTCTTTCACGTAGGGGTGACCTGAAGCATCATAGGAAGCCATGCAGGGTGTGCGTCCCTATATGTGTTCACCCACCCCTCGGAGGAACACTGGAGCTCAGACGGAACTATGTTCAACATCTCAGCAGGCCTGGTGCCCCAGGGATGGATCACACTCATTGGACCGCATGGTTTACAATAAGCGCCTCTGGATTGTATTAAGAGTTATTCCCAGGTCAGGATTAGTTTACTAACGGGATTTTAGTAGAGTATATAAATCCGCTAGGGAACTGTAGCCACGCAGATCTTAACTGCATAGCTCTCATTCACGCTGCCACTTCACAAATGCGATGCAGTGCGCACAATGACATTCGTTCTATTTATTTATTTCTATACTTAACTCCATTTATACTTAACTCCATTCGGCTATAATCCAGACTTTACTACCCCACACCCTGTCCCTCCCCTGCCCTGCGTCACTGCCCGGCAGCACTCCCTCTAGGTGCCACAACTGGTCGAAAACATCATCATTTTTTTTCTAGATAAAAACAAATACATTTTTTTTATTTAGTTTATTTTCAAGTTAGCAAAATGCAATACATACAGAGCTGCTCGCCTACAGCCCATCTCGGGCCGGCATCACTTTAGACAGGCATGAGTGCTGATTAACAAAAATAGTCTAGTAGAATGCAAAGCAGATTTCCAACACGTGAAGAGTTGTATACGCAAACGCAGAGCGAATATACGTTTGAAAACATCATCATTTCAGATGACAGTATTTTTAAGTTGGTAATGCATTTTTTTATTTTATTTTTATATTTAACCATGGACATTCATTTTATGTTAGAAAAAGATGTTTGGTCACTTAAGTCCCGTATTCAGATTAGGCAACAAGAACAATAGAGTATCATTGTATAGAATATAGCTGCTGATTTTACCTTTGGGAATATAATATGAACTAAATTATTATAAATCTAAAGCTGTGCAAAAACACTGAAAATGCAGAGAAAGTGCTGCCATTAGCACATAAGCTCTTTTGGAAGGAAATGTGTAGAAACGTCCTGCATTGTGGCTGAACTATGGTAAAAGGGGTGAAGGTAGGATAGATTTTTGCCTGTTTGTAACTTGATGTTTCTTCTGATGGAAGTATTTACCTGAGTATAGGAAGTAAAACGGGCCAGTCCACTGCTTATTTGCTGAGCTGCCCCGTGGTATTTCACTTGCCCTAAGTTATGACAAAGAACTTACAATGCTAAACATCATTAACCACAAATTGATTTTCTCATTTTCTGCAGTATCATCCATTAGACATAATCTAACGTAATTTTTTTTGATACTTCGATAACCATACATGAAAATAATACCACTGGTTATTACATTTTGCACGTATAAAATTTGAAATATTGACAGCAATTTCTTCTATGGCCACAGAGCTGTAAACAACATAATTTTAGGACCCGAGTAAACTGATGTTTCATCAATTATTGCTCTCATTGGAAATAGATAGAAAATACAGTGAACAAGCCGCCCTGCGCACATTACCTGCTCTGCTATAAAAATGGTAGAAAGGACTTGCATGGAGTGTAAATGTGGCAAACAGGGGAATAAAATAATTGGAAACTAGTGATTACAAATTGTTGCGGTGCCTACTTAATGCATAACAAGGAACGCCAGGAGGGCACCCCAGGCAACTAACAGGGCACCATTCCCTGTAGGATAGAGTTGACATCAAATTCCTGTTATATTCTGCTGACACGGTGCTGTCACTGCTGGCCCCAGTGTTAGAAACCCTCCTGCTCCCTGGTATCCAGTTGTCTTGATTTACCTGCGGTGTATCCCTTTGTACCCATGCTCGTACTACTTTTAGACTTCCTTGGTGTATGGATTTTGTTGTGCATGTTACCTTATTTTAATATTTACAGTGGTCTGGCATTTCAATTCATCATATTTTGTTATTGAGCATCCCCTCATTTGCCTGACATTTTCCTAAGGGCTCGCATATTTTTTTTAGATTTGTTGTAATTTAAAGTTAGTACCAATAAATTGCTGGAAGCAATTGTTCAATTATTACAGAAAATGTGCTTGGGAGCATACTGAAGGGAAACTGCTTCCAAGCGCAGGTGTTTATAACAATATATGTTTTGCGTTAGATTGTGATTGTGTATTATTTTCCCACTGAAAGCAAGTAAATGGGAAAGAAGTACAATGAATTCCATTGATAGAGTTTAATTCACTGTTTCTTTCGATGTAGGGTAGAAGGCACTGGTTAAGGAACAGTGTAAAGTTGTTGCAATTCTGTCTCCATGGACTTTCTAAAGGTGTTTGCATTTTTCACTGCATTTCTTTTACCACAATGATTGCACCTCTTAGTTTAAAAAGAGGTACGATACCTCCAGATACCTCGAGCCAGTTTTAATTCCGTCCTAGCCGTTGAATATGTACCTTCCAAAATATCCGTTCTCCGTATCTGGTGTTGATCAGTAAATGGTGCTTTTCAATTTAATATTCATATGTCAAGTCCATTTATTCTTCTCGACCCGTATCCAAATCTTATCATACCTGTGAGCGAGTAATCTTCAAAGTTCGTGAAGCGCCGATATTCTGGAAGGCACATATTGAACGGACAGGACGGAATTAAACCGGCTTGGAGGTTGGTTTTGCCAAGTGACATTTTTAAAAATACAGCCCTGAAGAAGTCTTGGGGAACTACCCTTACGACGAAACACGTGTTGGCTGGGCATAAGAAGTTAAGAAAATAAAGACAAAGAACAAGAGAACCATTGTGGGTGGACTTGCCAGGTCGACATGGCAGTACCAGACTGTGCACAGACACAGCAGTAGCAGGTCTGACAACCTTTTGCAAGGCTGCTTGTGTGGGTGGCACAATCAGTGCTGCAGGCCCGCTAGTAGCATTTGACTTACATGCCCACCGCAGACACAGTGCACTGTACTAGGGACTTAGCAGTAAGTCAAACAAGCCAATCACGGAAACACCAATCCATATTACCAATTTGCATATGCACTTTAACACTGATCAGCAGTGGTAAAGAACCCAGAGTCATAAAACTAACTTAAACAGTGTTAAAAACAGGAGGCCAAAAAGAAAAAAGTCTGGGGAGAAACCATCTGGAAAAGCCATGTCTAACAATGCCTATATAAACTGGAATGAGGATTGAAAGCTCTGTAGGGGCAGCTACAAACCAGGGTGGATACGCTTTTCCAGATGCACATTAGAGACAAACTGACTGAATACTGAGAGGTAGCGGACAGGGAAGTCAAATACAGGAGAAAGTATGCCAGGACCCAGGCCTATCGGAAGGAGAACAACCAGGGTGCTCCTTAGCCAATGTGATCAAACACTCATGGGAGGCCAATAACATAGTGCACATCGTAGGGATGGATGGCACATACAGTCATACCACATCACAAATTCTACGCTCTTTTCATGCATATTACTCTGAGATATATTCCTCTAAGGGTACCCGACCTCTGGAGCATATAACCAACTACCTCAATGACACAGTCCTGGCATGGCTCAGCGATGCCCAATGCCTAGTCCTCATGCAACCCTTCATGTGAAACGAGGTACAGGCGGTAATAAATCGGCACCCACCTGTAAGACACCAGGAGCAGACAGACTCCCTGCTGTGTTTTACAAATGCTGTAGTGACATACCTGTCCCCCACCTACTAAACATGTTTAAGGAGTTCTGTGCAATGCCAACCTCCCCACACACACTCTACGTGAGGCCAGCCTGGTAACCCTCCTGAAACCTTGTAAGCAAGCTCAGCACCATGACCTCTAGCAGACACTGCTGCTCCTTAACTGTGATACCAAAATACTGGTCAAATTAATTGCAAACCAGCTCACTCTTCTCCTTCCTGACGCTGCCCAGCTACACTTTTCCCAATTTACCCTGGGACGTTCCACAGCACTTAATACCGACACCATGTTTGCCCTGATACAGGACCATGACTTGAAATTAGATGCTCTTGCGGCATTCATGGATGCCTCTAAGGTATTCGATTCACAGGAATGGAGGTTTCTATTCCTTATCCTGCAGAGAATCGGCATACCACATGGTTCCCTCAACCGATTTGTGATATTCCCCTTGACTGTCAGTGCATTGCGCTTTCCCCCTGATTTCCCCCTAAAGTGGGGTGAGTGTTCCATAAAATATTTGGGGATATGGATACTGTGGTTAGGGAAAACTATGGACGAACACTAAGCAAAATAGCTGAGAAGGAGTCCTGCTTGATCATCCTCCCACTGTCACTCACCAACAGATAGGACTTATAAAATTGTATTGCTCCCTAAACTGTTCTACCTCATCATTAGCATGCCACTGGTTCTTACACTATATCTCCTGCATCAGATACACTCTGAGTTCATAAAATTATCATGTGCTAATAAGCAGCTTCAGATTGGCTGGGACACAATCATACTAATGTTCAGACGAGGGTGGGAGAGAGGGGTTGAGGCCCAGGACCCAGAACTTTACTACCTCTGTGCTCAAGCAGATTTTGCGCACTATTGGTATAATTTGGGTGAGTACCGCCCATGTGTTGCTGTAGAAACAGATGCGATAGCGCCTAAACAGCTGAAATCACTTATGGGTTGTGCACCACTACAATACTCGTTAAACATGTCTACTGTAGCTACATGCTGAGGGCCTGGACTGAGCTGGGCAAAAGAACTAGACAAGAGATTCTTTACTCTCCCTCCCTGCCCTTTCATCATCACCGACTGATAACAGCCCTGCACAAGCTGAAAGCGTTCCCAGCTCCACAATAAAAGGCGGGTGAACTGTGGCAACTTATATGTTAAGAAACATTGGTGGGGCTCAGCGACTTCACTGGTGCCGCACAGTGCAATCCTCTGGATATCTTCCTATATTATTGATTGAAAAGCTGAGGTTGATCATGCCAGTGTTCCCAGCAGAAACAATGCCATGTAGAGCACTGGACACCCTCCTAACAGTCTCATCAATAACACAAATAGTCTCTAAACTATATTGAGCAGCACTGGACAACATCCTGGCACCAAAGCACAATGTGCGAGGCAAGTGGGAGGGAGAGATGGGTCTTGAAACTTTTGAGAAAATGTGGACCTTCTGCTGTACTCGGCAGGTCTTGGTAAGGTGTCCTCGAGTAGCAGGCTCCACATAATTCATTACAAGGTATTGCAACTTGCCTTCCACACCTCCCTATCAGTACAGAGGTATGGCCTGCTGGATGACTCACAATGTGTCCGATGTGACTAACCTGAAGCTAATTTTCTCCACCTGGCTTGGTTCTGAGGTGTGGCTTGCTTTTACTGGGAGGAGGTCAGGACTATTCTCTCCTCATGATCAGCTTTGATGTTCCCAAGTACCCAAGGTGTGCCGTGCTATAATGGGTATGGGGTCTTCCGGTCTCTCACAGATGGTACACAGCTCTAGCTCTATGGCAAGCTAAGGGTCTGGTGGCTTGCTGATGGGGTCGTGGGAGTTCTCTGGATACAAGAACTGGATTGACTCTCTAAATATACTGTAATGAACAATTCGATCTGTACACTAAGATGCTCCCACAGATATCCTGTCTCATGGACATCTTGGGCTCCCTCACAATGATGAAAGATGGACTGTGGTTGTGTAGCACCGCCTGCTGCATAATGCAGGATCTAGGGAGGGCACAAGTGCAGAATGTCATGGTTGGCTTATATGGGAGCCACTGTTGGACTGAGGGAACAGCATGTTAACTGGGTCTGTGTAGAAGGACTGAATGTAGCATATAATCAGTAATTATGTCTTGTGCCGTAATAAGTACTGTTAGACCTGGCATCTTTTGGCATGATTTCCCCTGTCTTGTTTCTTCTGACCTCCTGTTGTTCAATGTGTGCTGCATTTAGTTTTTTCTGGTTTTAGGATTCAGGGCACTTTACCACTGCTGACCTGTGCTAAAGTACAAGTGCCTCCTGTGTAAAATGTAGTGTGTCTGGAGCCAGGTCAGAGAAAGACAGGGTTTTGTGCACTACAAAGACTTTTCTTTGAAGTTGGCCTACTTTTAAGGCTGAAAGGGGTATAAGTATTGAACCTCTGACACCCCAAAATCAGAACAGTTCTGGACTGAGGAAATTCTGTAAGGCAGAAGAGCTGGATGATGTAGGAGAGACTGACACTCTGCCTGTTGCGCATTTGTGCTGGCCTGCCTCTTGCTGTTTCTGTACTGGAAGTGAAAGGATTCGACTTTGCTTTCTGTATCCTGCTTCCAAGGTTCTCCAATGCCATGAGTTAAGCTTGCCTCCTGTTAAGAAGTCCCGGGCCATCAAAGACGTCACCTGCAAGTGCCTGGGCGCCTCTGCTGGGAGCCCTGACTTGCCAAGTGATGCGAAATCCAGTTCCCGGGTGCCAGGGAAGTGTTATCTGCTAATCTTAATATCCATTAATTTATGCCCAGCACCTGTTTTATCGATGCCCTCTGTAAAAGATTGCCCAAAGCGTGGTTCCCGCTCAATGCATCAACCACAGCTTTCACCTCAGGCCTCAGCATGCCATTGCAGCGCATCAGAAAAATTGCAGCAGCATGAATCCCGAGCACCGTGTCACCGACGTCTGTGGCACTCACTCCGACACAGCACCTGCTGCGTGGCTGTAGAATTGACACAGTGCCTGCTTTGTGTCCATGAAATTGATGCAGCACCTGCTTCGCTGCTTTCACATCAACGCAGCGCACCTGGATTTTTGAAGTATTCCTAGGTGACGATGTTTCATTGACACCACACGTGTCCCGATACCAACGCATCACCTCCCTGCCAGTAAGGAACCAACGCATCACCTCCCCTGCCAGTAAGGAACTAATGCATCACCTCACCTGCCTAGAAGTAAGGAAAATAATCATCACCTACCCTGCCAGTAAGGAACCAATGCATCACTTCCCTTTGTAGTAAGGAATTGACACGTCGCTTTGCTTTTGCGGCACCTCCTCTCACCTGCTCCTAGCACCGTCTTTGATTTTTGGTGCATCTAAGGTACTTTGTGCTAAAGCAAATGCATCCATTCATTTCAATGGCCTAAACTTGCTTAATCTTGTAAAAGGGATATTTAGACTTGTGTATGTTGGATTTTTGTCATTTGGTCCTATGTTATTCCGACAAATATCAGCTCTTTTTCTAAACTGGCGTGGGCTCCGAGGGTAGTGTTTTAACTGTATTACTGTGTGTGTGTGTACAAATATTTTACACATTGCATCTAAGATAAGCCTGACTGCTCGTGTCAAGCTACCAAGGGGGTGAGCAGGGGTTATGTTAGCTTTGTGACTCCCTTACCCTGACTAGAGTGAGGGTCCCTACTTGGACAGGGTGCAAACCACTGCCAACTAGAGACCCCCATTTCTACCAAGTACCTTCTTTTCCTCACATTTTTATGATTTGTTTTTGCTGTACATCTTTGTTTCTGTACTGCAAAAACGTAATAAAAAAATAATTAATAGCGTTTACAATATGAGAATGTCTACTAATGAGATACATGTAGAAAAAGGAACCCAGTTCTGGGTTCGGAGACCTGTCTTGTGCAGTGGCTAACTACATAGTTAATAAAGTCTGAGTGTAGCCAGAAAAAGAAAGAAAAATGTCTTTCTTTTAGTCCCCTCACTCACCGGAGTTTCCTCACGGTGACATGCTTCATCATCGGGGCCATCCCAGTTCTCTACGAAAAGGGGCGTGCTGCGACTTGCGGAACTACGTAGGAGCACTATATTTGTGAAGGACTATGTGTGGTGCAAAAAAGAAAAAGTGGAGTGGGTGCGAGTGTGGGTTAAAAATACCGTGCTAGTGGTCCTCAGTGTTTTATTCTGCTCCTAGAATGGTATGTTAAAAATGGGGTTTATACTGTACACCTGCCAATAATGTATATACTGAACCTACCCACATTATTGGCAGGTGTACAGTATAAACACATAGTCCTTCACAAATATAGTGCTCCTACGTAGTTCCACAAGTCGCAGCACGCCCTTTTTCGTAGAGAACTGGGATGGCCCCGATGATGAAGCATGTCACCGTGAGGAAACTCCGGTGAGTGAGGGGACTAAAAGAAAGACATTTTTCTTTCTTTTTCTGGCTACACTCAGACTTTATTAACTATGTAGTTAGCCACTGCACAAGACAGGTCTCCGAACCCAGAACTGGGTTCTTTTTTCTACATATGTCTATTCAGGAGGACGACCTGCTCTTTAGTACCTCCTTCTCCCTCTGTTTATACATACTAATGAGATACATCCAGGCTGGCCCCCACATGGGAGGTAGATCTAACTCAGCCCCCTCAGCTTTAGTGTACCCGGAAAACTAGGTAATGTGTAGATAAATCTCTGGTTGGCTGAGGAGGAAGGAGAGGTAAACCAGTGACTTCACAGTAAAGAGAGACGTGGTCAAGTGAAAGAAATAGTAGGGTATAATCTGGTAGCAGTAGGGAAGCTGGATATTCCCTCTACATAGATGTTTTTCAGAATATTGAACAATTAATCCGAAATTCAATCTAGCTCACAGAATGATGTTCTAGGTGTGATTATGGACACATCCTCCAGTAATCTTGCAGGCATGGCTGCTCTGAAGGCCCTTCTATGAGCCCTATATCCCCTGAGGGAGGCAGCATGGAGTTTTCACAAATACCACACTCAGCAATGTCATACTTCCATCCCTTCACACTCCCACTCTCCAGAAATCAGAATCCTATGAAAAATGCCTAAGTGAATGATGATGAATGAATGATTAGAGCCTTGTATAGTGCAACTTTGCCTGAAGGCGTCAAGGCGCTGAAGATGGAATGAAAAGCTGAGTGTGAAAAAGAGGAGGAAGGCTGGCTAGAGGTAGGCTTCCCTGAAAAGCCAGGTCTTCCAGGCCTTCCGGAACTGAGAATGAGAGGATTGATCCCTAAGTTCCACAGAAAGGGCGTTCCGTAGGAAACCTCCGCACACTTAAGTTTTTACAACATGTTCTTGCTGTGTTTCAAAAAGCAGTAGGCCTCTTATGAGGTAATTAAATATGAATACAGCTCCAGTACTCTCAGCATTGCTCCTTCCAAACTCCTGTAGCATTTTGGAATCACATGGTGCAAGGGAAGAGATAGAGAAGAGAGGTTGTGTCATGGAGGGGTGTTGTGGGGGTAGTGGGGCTGGCGGTTAGTACATTGAGACTAGTGAATAATTGCCTTCTGTGCAAAAATAACATGGGACGAGATACTGTGAAGTTCAGCTTGGAAAGAACATCGAAGGCAATGTGTGGTGAAATAATAACTAGACATAAACTTTAGGGAAGAAGAAAAAAACAGTCATTCTGACACTTAGTAAGCAGGACTGCTATATTGCAACCCTGAAAGCAGCGAATGGCAGAGAGTCTAGAATTATTTCACAACTGAGATATATGTTTAGATAAGTGTGAATGCTTACAAATTAGTCAAGGAAATCCGGAGAGTTTATGAGGACCCCTTAAGCTAGTCTCGAGCAGAACAAAGCCCAGGGCCATTTTGGATAATTTTCGAATTTTGTGAGCTACATAATCAAAAACGAAAGGGTGGACTATCTATTAGCTTTCAACTGTGTACAAGCTGACAATGTGCTCTGATCTGTCTAGGAACAGAGAGGATAGTTGCAGGGAACTTGGCAAGAGGATGGATGCTTTTATGGCTGTTGAAGTCATGACTGAGATGAAATTCCTTCCTCATTTTGAGAGTTATGTGGAAAAATAAAATATACAATATAAGGCAAGTTACAAAGGCAAGACAGCTATTTGATGCAATCAAAAATTCTAACAGGGCAAGATTTTCATTGTTGACTAGATAGGTGGACTTTTGGACTTAATAAACAATACAGAGTGAGCTAGTCATACATTGGCGAAGAGTGATGGGTGAAATAGTTTGATAACCAGCATGCTTTGCGGTCCATTGGTATCCTCAGGAACACCAGTCTGACATTTGAGGGGTTTCTAGGGTGGGACAGATAAAAAAGAAAATAGTCTTAATGTTGTCAAGTGATAAAGGGTGAAACGGGGGAAGATGCCCTTTTGAATGAATATGGCAGGACGCAACTTTGGCCTTGCAAATATTAAAATCATAGCCTGGAATGTAAAAGGGGTATGAAGCCAGCACAATAGAGAAAGAGTGTTTGAGTCTCTGGCCAAAAGGACTATGGAATGGATGTCATCTGTGTAAAGGAGACACGTCTATCAGATTTAAAGGTGAGCAGGATGCTGCTGCCAAGGTGGGTAGACTGTACAGTTGTCTCAACAAGGTAACACAATTCTACATGCATGGTTTTATTGATAACAAAAAGAATCTGGTACCTGTGTCTTGTAGGAACAGGTACACCTAGATGATACTAACAATCCACATATTTCATTGTGTCCACACCCCTTGAACGGGTTTATGGTCCAAATTCAGGTGACCCAGGGTGCTTTACATATCTAATGTTAGCCCTGACTCAATTTTCACATCTACTCATAGAATAGCTGGAGACATTAATGTGCTCTTGCATGAGGCGCTTGTTAGGCATCTAACCCTCACTCATTCAGAAAAATATGCAGATTTAGGGCTGTTCCTTAAATATTTATTAGAAGAAATTAGTCTTTGTGATTCTTTGAGCATAGGGGCTCTGAGAAAAATTTTTAGACTGCATATTCTGGAACACACAATTACTGGCTGGATTTGATTATTTTCTAATAGGTCTTGGTTAAGGTACAATCGAGATGTTAGTTTTAGTCTAATACAACTTTCTGATCATGCAATGGTGTTGATGGATTTCCACCATGTAACTGAGATGAGCAGAAGTGGACATTACACAGGGTATTAGCCACCAAACTGGATTTCTAAGTACACCTGCAAATTAATAAGAGTGTATTTTTATGACCAATTCATATAGAACTATCTGCAAAGTAGCTAACACTGTTGTAGCTACGCATGGGGGGATGCTAATCAAAAATGCTAGCTTTTTAACTGAAAATGTATGTCAACTGCAAGTAAAGGAAATGTTGATGAAAAGCCTGCAAATGTACTGCTCACTTACAAAGTTGATAGGAAGTGGCTTTAACAACAGCAGAATGAACTGAAGCGTTATCGTCTTGAGTGACTGGTAAATAACACAAGTGTTGATCATCCTATGCACCAGAACATGATTTGAAAGAGTCATCTGGATCCTGTCTTGACCTTCTGAGGGAGGTCTGTATTGCTCATGGACCCAACAGCATCCAATGTACAGTTTGTTTCTCTAGTGCAATTCCTGTGAAGAATGGTTTCTGGGTTGATTCAGAATATTGGACCCCTGGGCTGCTTCCAGTACAGAGGCAGATGAGTGCTGTGTAAGGCCCAAATTAATTAGAGGTATCAAGACAAGGAAGAGAACCTGCCCTGTAATTTTAAAGGTTGGCCTACGAGAGGTCCAAAGGATTACATACCACTCTGAACCCTAAATGAATATCTCACAGATAAATCAACACATATATATTATCAAAACTATTTATTATAGATTATTAAAGTTCATTTTTTTCTCATTTTCATTTTGTATTTCAGTAGTATAGACAAACATATTCAAAGAGGACAATTATAAATATACAATAATAAAAATTAGATAAGAAGATTGATTCCTATTCATAGCCCATATTCCCACGATACATACCACCAACACACAAACACAGTCATTCACACTTCATACAACACTGCACACAGTTGCCACAGATGTATACGATGGATATGGGACAGATGACATAGAGTCCCAGATGGTTATGTAGGTTCCAGGGGTGGAACAAACGCCGACGCGCGTTTCGGTGTATAGCCCGGCACGGGCTACACCTTCATCAGGGTGGAGGTGAGGTGGAAGGAGAGAGGGCCACAGATGGGGGAGGTTCTCTGTAAGGATGACATATTTAAAATAACATTTGTTTAGAGAATATCCAGAGAGGGGTTCAGAGTTTTAAAAAAAATCAGACAATTACATTTCAACGGGAGGTATATAATAAAATAACAACGACATCCAGGGGTTCCAGTGATCAGTTAGGCCAATACAGACATATCAGGACTATAGTAACAAAAAAATTTACACAAAGAGCTCACACATTCCAGATAAATAAAGGGGCTAATTTTAGCGGAGATTATACCTTACAAATGATGAGGAGGGCAGGACGAGCTGTAATCCCCTGCTCGCTAGGTAATCAAATTCACCGGAACATTTGGCTAGATGGTATAAAATAGATACCTAAGGATTAGGGATGGGGTCCCAATTAGATTCATAAAACCTATTGACAGAAGGAACCCACTCATACCATGACAAGCCTAGTAGGCTTCAGGAAATAAGGAGTCCACGAGGTGAGGGAATTCCGGTTCTGGTTCCAAGTTATGGAATATCGAAGGATAGGTAGTGCTACAAACAAAGAGACGGAATCAACTTGAAAAACGAGGCAGACAGAATGGTTGCTTCAATATGTCCAATTTGGTCTCTTCAAAGGTTTGATATGCAGAGGGGGGCACATCATCTAAACAGAGGTAACAGGAGGACGGCTGACATAGTGTGTGAACCGGCTGAATGAAATACCTAGCGGGGATGGTTTATATGACACTGTTTTCCGCTTAATAGGTCGGCTGGCCAGATTCAGAATGAGTCGAGTGCACAGAGATCCAAAATACATTTTCAGAACTTACCGCGTTAAAAGACAACAATAGGCTCTGCGCAAGCTTTCTTTTATATTAGTGTTCGGAGGAGTCGGCAACGGAGACACCTGGGGGTCAGATGATAAGTTTTTAGAAAGACAATAAACGTTTCCCATTTAGTGCTAGATTACGGGCGCTAGTAGTAGATACAGGGGCCCAATAGCATGAAATAACCAACATTATACGGTCCAAAACATGTATGTAGAACCTACCGAGATAGGCGGGAGCGAAGGGATAGGTGCAGGTTCCCCTAGATGCTCCCAGGGGGGGCCGCAGGTACAAAGGTTATGCCTCCTAAACAAACAACGAATATAAGACTAAAAATAGCTCACAAGAGTCCTAACGCATAATTAAGGATACAGCGATCGATAGCCATCACAAGCGGGGGCAGAGGCATAGAGGAGGGAAGGGGACTCTCTTACCTGTTCAGAATGCGAGACGCGCTTCTCCGGCTGGCCGTGCAGGACGCACACTCGGGACTAGGCGGGTAAATGAGATTGCTTCGGGGGATCTATTAGTACGGTCGCCGGAAGTGTGACCCGGGAGAGGCATCGCGAGATTTAAAGAAAGGTCATGGAAGGCAGATAAGCGCCATGAAAATGCGGATACTAAGGACGGCTCTAGTGGCGCAGCCATGTTGGAAAGGAATGATGGAAGGTTGAATAGCTCCCAATAAGATATTAGCACATGATTTGTTCTATAAATAGCCAGACTAAAGCGGGCACAAAACTTAAAAAGGACATAAAAGAGTGAAAAGTGTATTCAGGTTTAGAAAATGTGAAGAAGTACCGGCAATGGGTAACTAAAAATAGAATAGCCATGGGTCCAATCAATCTGGGGGGCTTCAACAGATTCATATGGACAGGGGGATCCATGTCCACATGGTCGGAGGAGACTAAATCGGTCAGAAGTTCACAGTAACTGGATAAGTGACAAAGGGTCTCAGGGCCCTTATATTAAAGAGTTGGGGTGATCCCAGTAGGCCTAAGGCAGGACATATTCACGCGGGTAGATCAGGGCTCATTTAAGGAAAGTAGGGGCAGTAAGGGCCGAGTGTCTAAATAAGGGCATTGGTCCAAGGGCATTCCTCATTAAGACCCTTGGTAACACTATTGAGGTAAAAAATCCAAAATACTTCTCTCTTTTTCCTTAGGGAATTAGGGTTAAACCCGGGAGTGGCCTGTATTCTCTCCAGTACAGACCACCTTAGGTCTTTTTCCAGATGGTTTTTGTTGAGCCAGTGTTCCACCAAGGGAGCACCCATCCTGCCAGTTCTAATATTGGACTTATGTTCCCGAATGCGGAGTCGGACCTCCCTTCCTTTCTCTCCAACATAAGGGAGGTTGCAGGGGCAGATGATGATGTACACAAGATTGGAGGAGCGACAGTTGGTCATTTTGGTGAGATTGATCGTACGGGATGGGGTGGCGATGGTGGGGCCTATTATTGCATTGGGGCAGGCTTGGCAGGAACCGCACCGATGGTTGCCAGTCACAGGGCTAGGTCCAGTCAAGAAACTTTGGAGGGGGGATCCTTTCTCAGGCAATTTACCTTTAACCAGATGGTTTTTAAGATTTCTATTCCTTCTAAAGGCGAAGATGGGTTTAGGTAGGTAGAACCTAGACACCACCATTTTCCAATCCAGGCTTATATACATTACTGAAACAGATTTCAGACTTATGAGCCCCACTCCTGCATACTTTTCAGTATCAGAACAATTGGTGTATCTCTGCCAATCATATTCATTTCGGAAAATCTTGTTGGGAGATCTACTCCATTTTGAGGTCAGGTATCTCCCTATCTCAATAGAGGAACATTTACATGTGTAACCTTTTGCCACTAGCAATCTTAATTTCCACGGCACATCAGTCCTTCTTCCTTCTCTAGCCTGCTCTCTCCTATTAAGACCTGCTTTGTGTAACAGTCAGTAACGTCTACAAAGCTGAAAAGGGACATGGGTGGAATATGTAGAGCAAAGGCTATGACAGTTATAGGAAGATCTATACCTAGTGGCACCATGTAACTATGTATGGATATATGTATTCGGTATTTCTACAGGTCAAACCTAGCCAAAATACAGCAGAGCATTGTACATGGTCAGATACAAGCATAAAGGCAACGAATGATAGGAGAGGAAGTTGGGTTGTTGATGGTTAATAAATTGCCATGTTATTTTCTTTAAAGAGGCAAATCTTTAACTCTTTTCTCAATTTAAACAGCGTTGTGGTGGCCCTGATGAATATGGGGATGTTGTGCCAGATCCGGAGTGCATAGATGGAAAATGTCTGCTGTTTTTTTGTTGTTGTTTTTTTTAACAATTCTTAGTATGCAGTCTGATGGTGTCCTGTTAGTGGGTGTGTTGAGATAAACTGGAGATGATGAGCTAGTCTGCAAGATAATTGGGGGCGTTGATCATGATGGCTTTCAAATGATGCAGTTGGTTTTAAAGATAGTGTGGACCTGAAAGGGGAGCCAATGGAGTTCCATTAGGATAGAAGGCTAACAAATTCTCCTTGCCCAGCTAGAAAACCTTGGAGTGGAGCTGCTAGCATCGAACTTGTTTAGCAATCCAGCAGAACTACTTTGGCCATATTGATCTAATTTGCAGAGTAATTTCACCAGTGCATTCCCCTCCAGAGAAGAATTCTCCAAAAGAGAATTAAGGCCTATATGTACTAACACATTTTGCCTTAGACACAAAGTGGTGAAAGCCCTTCCATACATATGTTTGAACTTTCCTGATGTACACTCCCCAACTGTAAATCAAATTCTAAATAGGCAAAATTTTACATGACATTTAATTTGTGTTTTGTTTGCTCAGAGAAATGGGGACAGAGCACAGTTTGTTTAATTTGCTGCTTTTATTTGCTGAGGGTCTTTTTAGGAACATGTTGTGTGCAATACGCCCCAAATACTTTTATTTGCTTTTAGAACAGATCCTTCCTTGTGTTTGGATGGTAGATTGTGCTGGCCTGGGTCGCCCCAGGGGACCCTCAGTTGAACTGTTGATTTTTTAAGTTTCTTACAAAGGTGGAAACAAAAATGGCAATACGGGACAGACAGGTGCTAAACGGTAAACAGACAAAATATCGACTACAAAATATCAATTGGACATAATATCGAGTACAAAATATAGACTGGACAGAATATCGAATGGACAGAATATAGACATCAAAAATATCGTTTTGAAGGTAATGTAATATCGAAATTTAAAATATAGATACTCAAAATATCGAAGTACATAATATAGGTTAATAAAAATATCGAAAATGTAATAATATCGAATTTTTATAGTGTATTTTATGTGTTAAAAGTGTTTATTTATGTTATAATGTAATTTAATTAATGAATTTAATGTTATTTAAATTTTGCGTAATTTAATTCTGTAGCGGGTTGTGGGTTTATAGGGGAATAGGGTGGGAAGTAATTTAATTATAATTAATTAAATATCTAAATTTATTTATTGGTATTTGTTTATAATTAATTGTTAATTAAATTTTATTTTGTAATTAATTACATTTTAATTGCCAATTAATTTTATTTAATTGAATAATTGATAACTATGTTAATTTAATTAGTGTAATTTTTGTAGCGGGTTGTGGGTTTATAGGGGAATAGGGTGGGAAGTAATTTAATTATAATTAATTAGGTATGTAAATTTATTTATTGGTATTTGTTTATAATTAATTGTTAGTTCATTTTTATTTTGTAATTAATTACATTTTAATTGCCAATTAATTTTATTTAATTGATTAATTGATAATTATGTTAATGTAATTAATTTTATTTTTGTAGCGGGTTGTGGGTTTATAGGGGAGTAGGGTGGGAAGTAATTTAATTATAATTAATTAAATATGTAAATTTATTTATTGGTATTGGTTTATAAATAATTGTTAATTAATTTTTATTTTGTAATTATTTACATTTTAATTGACAATTAATTGTATTTAATTTATTAATTGATAATTATGTTAATTTAACTAATTTATTTTATGTAGTGGGTTTTGGGTTTATAGGGGAATAGGGTGGGAAGTAATTTAATTATAACTAATTACATATGTTAATTTTTTGGGGTATTTATTAGATTTTATTGTTAAGTAAGTTTTTAATTACAAATTAATTAATTGTTAATTTGTAATTAATTAGTATTACTAGATAACTAATTGTAATGATTTAATTAAATTAGTATTTGGAAAAAATTAATTTTTATATTATATTAAATTGGTAATTACTTTTAATTTATTTTTTATAGATATTAATATATATATATCTTTTTAAATAATATATGAAGTATCTACTTTCCCTACTGTTGCACTCTTTGGAGTGGGAATAGTAATTTTTACCCCTACGCTATCCAACGCTTTCCCTAATGTTGCATCCTTTGGAGTGGGAATAGTAATTTTTACCCCTACGCTATCCAATGCTTTCCCTACTGTTGCACTCTCTGGAGTGGGAATAGTAATTTTTACCCCTACGCTATCCAACGCTTTCCCTACTGTTGCACTCTCTGGAGTGGGAATAGTAATTTTTACCCCTACGCTATCTAACCCTTTCCCTACTGTTGCACTCTCTGGAGTGGGAATAGTAATTTTTACCCCTACACTATCCAACGCTTTCTCTACTGTTGCACTCTCTGGAGTGGGGATAGTAATTTTTACCCCTACGCTATCCAACGCTTTCCCTACTGTTGCACTCTGTGGAGTGGAAATAGTAATTTTTACCCATACGCTATCCAACGCTTTCCCTACTGTTGCACTCTCTGGAGTGGGAATAGTAATTTTTACCCCTATGTTATCCAACGCTTTCCCTACTGTTGCACTGTCTGGAGTGGGAATAGTAATTTTTACCCCTACGCTATCCAACGCTTTCCCTACTGTTGCCCTCTCTGGAGAGGGAATAGTAATTTTTACCCCTACGCTATCCAACGCTTTCCCTACTGTTGCACTGTCTGGAGTGGGAATAGTAATTTTTAGTCCTACGCTATCCAACCCTTTCCCTACTGTTGCACTCTCTGGTGTAGGAATAGTAATTTTTACCTCTACGCTATCCAACGCCTTACCTACTGTAGCACTTTATAGAGTGAGAATAGTAATTTTAACCCCTATGCTATCTAACGCTTTCCCTAATGTTGCACTCTGGAATGGGAATAGTAATTTTTACCCCTACGCTATCCAACGCTTTCCCTGCTGTTGCACTCTCTGGAGTGGGAATAGTAATTTTTACACCTACGCTATCCAACGCTTTCCCTACTGTTGCACTCTCTGGAGTGGGAATAGTAATTTTTACCCCTACGCTATCCAACCCTTTCCCTACTGTTGCACTCTCTGGAGTGGGAATAGTAATTTTTACCCCTACGCTATCCAACGCTTTCCCTACTGTTGCACTCTCTGGAGTGGAAATAGTAATTTTTACCTCTACGCTATCCAACACCTTATCTACTGTTGCACTCTCTGGAGTGGGAATAGTAATTTTACACTTCCGCTATCCGACAGTAATAATATTGGATATTTTTTAATATATTATGTTTATATATATATATATATATATATGTTTTAACAAATATGATTGTAATTTTTTTTTAATAACTTTCATTAATTATTTAATTATTATAAGTTCATTTAAGTATTTTTAAGTATATTTTAGTAAATAATTATTAATACTAATTTAATTTAACATTGTTTTTACTAAAGTCGATATTTTTACAAACTATATTTTTAGTAAACGCTATTTTTTACTCGATATTTTTGTACTTACCTGTTTGTAGATACAAAGTCGATATTCTGTCTGTCGATATTCTGCGGGGTCTCCGCAGGTGATAGGTGTAGGGTCCGAGAGGAAAGGGGAGTCTGTCCCGCTGCATTCTGCCAGAGAGGAAGGAGCAGATCCAGTCGCGGGCCTTGTTTTGGATCTCTGCGTCATGGAGTCTGCGTATTAGGGTGCTGTGAGAGTCTGTGTCGAACGCCGCTGAGAGGTGGGGGAGGATGAGGGCTGCTGTTTCTCCTTTGTCCAGTAAGGTACAGATGTTGTCTGTTGTGGCGAGGAGGGCGGTTTCCGTACTGTGTTTTTTTCTGAAGCAGGATTGGGAGGAGTCAAGTATGTTGTGCTCTTCGAGGAATGTGGCAAGTTGGCTGTTGATGGCTATTCTATGACTTTCGCTGGGAACTGGAGCAGGGAGATGGGTCTGTAGTTTTGGAGGTGGGTGGTGTCCGCTGAGGGTTTCTTCAGGAGGGGGTTGATCTCAGCATGTTTCTAGTCGTCAGGGAACGAGGCATTTGCCAGGAAGTGGTTAATGGTGTGGCAGAGCATGAGTGCGTTGGTGTCAGCGGCTCTGTTGAAAATGTGGTGGGGGCAGGGCGCTGTGGGGGCCCCGGAGTGGATTGACTTCATTGTCTTCATTGTGTCTTCAGTGGTGAGGGCTGTCCAGTTGTTGATTGCTGGCTTCAGGGTGTCGGTGGTGATGGTTTAGTGTGTTGATTGTCTTCGTCGAAATTCTCATAGATGCTCTTGATTTTGTGGTGGAAGAAGGTGCTGAGTTTGTCGCAGAGGTCTTGGGAGGGAGGGATGTCGGTGGACTAGCTGGTGGGATGGGCGAACTCCTTAATGATGTTGAAGAGTTCTTTGCTCTTGTGTGCATGAGTGAAGATTCTGTCTTCAATCGCTTTTTTCCTTGTTTTTCTGACGAGTTGGTGGTGGGCGTTGTTGCCGGCTCTGAAGTTGTAGTGGGCTTCTGTGTATTTGGTGTTCCTCCAGGCCTTTTCGAGGCGGCGGCAAGTGCGTATGGACTCTCGAAGTTCGGTGGTGAACCATCTAGCTTTCTTGACGTGGGTGTTGTTGTTTTTCTTGAGGGGGGCTATGGTGTTGGCACTGTCGGAGATCCATCTGTGCAGGGTTCGGGCTGCGGTGTTGATGTTGTCGTTTTCCCCGATGGTTGGGGTGGAGTTGCTGAGTGATGAGGTTAGCTGGTCATCTGTGATTCTGGTCCAGTATTTTCGTGGGAGCAGGTGCTGGTGTCTGTGGATGGTGGGTGTTCGGAAGGTAAAGTGGACACATTGATGGTCAGTCCATGGGAGTTCGGTGGTGTGGCTGAAGGTGATGGAGTTTCCTGTTGTGAAGAAGGGGTCGAGGGTGTGTACTGTGGAGTGCGTGGGTTCGGTCACGATCTGGTGGAGTTCAATGTTGTGGAGGTTGTCCGGGAGGGATGTGGTGCAGGGGTCCAGTTGGTTGTCGAGGTGGAAGTTGAGGTCTCCCAGTAGGGTGTAGTTGGTGGACGCAATGGCATGCAGGGAAATGATGTCCGCAATGGAGTTGGCAAAATGTCTGCAGGGTCCAGGGGGTCGGTAGATGGGGTTCCTCGGAGGGTGGAGGTAGGGCTGGCAAGTATCTTGAAGTGAAGGTGTTCCATCAGGTCTGTGGGCTCGTCAAGGAGAGTGCTCAGGCAGAGGGTGGATTTGTGGACGATGGTGAGTCCTCATCCTGGGGTGTGGGGCGGTCCTTCCTGGAGACCTTGTATCCTTGGGTAATGGCGATGGCGATGTCCGGTCCCGAGGTGGTGTTGGTCCAGGTTTCGGTAAAGAATGCTACATCCGGGGCAGTGCGGTCGATTAGGTCCCAGGTTGGACAGCTGGGAGGCGGGAGCGGGGAGGGAAGCTTGATTGGGTCAGTCACACTGGTCGTGTTGGGCGGGAGGGGCCGTGGGGGCAGCAGCAGCGGGGAAAAGCAGGCTGAAAAAGGCATAAGGAAAAAGGCAAAAAAAGAGAGAAAATTGCAAATAAGGCAGCAAAAGTGCAAGACAGAGTGGAGGAAAGACATAGAGGACACAGGAGAGTAAAAGGGGGAGATTGAGATGAGGGTAACAAACGAGTGAAAAACGGAGGAAAGACAGAAGGAGAGTGAAAGAGGAGCTGGAAATGAGGGGAAATGACAGAAAAAGTGCAAGAAAGAGTGGAGGAAGACAAAGGACACAGGAGAGTGGAAGGGGAGATTGAGATGAGGGCAAACAACGAGTGAAAAACAGAGGAAAGACACAGAAGGAGAGTGAAGGGGGGAGCTGCTACAACCCTGTGATTTACATATCTGTTTTTGGGAGCAAGGCTACTGGACCTTTTATCAGCTCCCTGTCCCTCTCTATAGTGGATTTAATTAACTAGAATGAATCTAGGCTCGCACACTGCACATGCATTCCGGTATTACAAATGGGTATGCCATTCAACAATTTACTTTGGATAAGGGTAGTATATATGTCAGAACAGGTCCAGTTTGCACTTTATGGATCTGCTTACATTTTAGTTATTGATGAAGTTTTATTATATCTACTCAAGTTTGTCTACAGCCCTCATAATAATATGAAGCGATATGTTACATCTTTTTAAATTCACATTCATTCGTGCTCCTTTTATTGTCTGATTTATCTTTTTGCAATGGTTTCAAGTAACCGAGCAGAATTCAATAAACTTGAAACATGAAACACTTCGATGCTTGTGATCTGAAGGTTTTCCTTCCTGTTCTTGTTTTTGTTCTCCCCACAGCATTTAGCTCTCACAGGGTTCTGTATCCTTACGCTGTTGATGTCAAACCTTTCTTGAGGTGCATGGAAGGGATTATTTCCTCTCCTCTCTTCCCTTTCTCCCATGTTTTTTTTTAAGAAACGCCATTCAAAGATGGCCACCACTAATGTGCGCTATTAGCGACATCTTTGAATGTGAGTCATTGAAGTAAACCCAAATTAATTCAAAGATAGCCAGGTACCAACTGCAACTATCTTTTGATAAAACATTACAAATGCACTGAAAGATGGCCAAGGTGGATGGCCATGAATCCTCGGCAGCCATCTTTTAATGTTTTTAGTGAAGTTTTAAAACACGTCCCAACATTCCATTCTGAGGATATCCGTGCATTCTCAGCAGATATGTAAGCCAAAAAAGTATTGGCTATGGTAATACGTTTCACTAATAAGGCTTATTGTTTTTGCCAGTGCTTGTTTCTGTCAACATATCCTGAAGGAAGATAATGGTTTTACCAAACTGTATGCTAGCTTACACAAGTCTGCCAGATTTGCCCAGTAACATTTCTTGCTTGTTGGTTTATGAGATCTGTGCAAAAATAATAAACTATGTTAGGATATAGTAGTACATTGACTCAACCATTTTTTACAGACGTCGGTCACAACAAACTCACCATTTATTAGACTGTTTTCTCTATTAATGATATTCTGTGTGTGCTCAGATTGTGGGATATAAAGTAGGTATATATCATGACCTCTCCCATTGAAGCTGCTGTATCTTGTTTCCCCAAGTGGTAACACCTCTTTGCAATTGCAAAAGTTAAACTAATAATGCTTAGAAGAGAAAGGTGATGAAGGAGATGTGGAAGGAGAAAAGAGATAGGGGGCCGGTTAAAAACTATAACGTACAGCATTCATTGAACAAATATTGAAATTGAGGTGTAGCGTCCTGCAAACACTAACATACAGCTGTTAGCTCTTAAAGATATGTTGTGTTAAATTCAGAGGTGTTCATTCTGTCCTTAAACAAAACCACAGACCAGTGCTTCTTCTAATTTATCAACTCTCATAGAATTTAGCAAAGCCACGGTGTGGGGGCGGCATCACATGCATCAGAGTTGTAATAACATCTGAGTTGTGTTGCTTTGGAAGTATTTTCAAAAGGATCAGCAACAGATTAGCATATTTGCAATCTGCTCCACACTGATACTGTGGATGTTGCCTAGTGATTCGAAATTGGGTTCCACAATATACCTGTAGCACCATATCCTTCATCGAAACATCCACGCCACTGAGAATCCAGGCGGTCTCACTGAAAAAGTTTTGGGTGGCCCAACCATTTTGTCCAGTTGCGAGAACTATTCACTCACAGTGGTGACTTATATAAAATTTGGGATCCCTAAAGGTGTATCAGAACCAAAATGTGAAGATCATGAAAAGAAAAGCATGTACATCCGAAAAGGATGATCATCACCTATAAAGCGGCTGTCTTTACCATGTGCAATCATTTCCTGGGAAACAATTCCATGGGCTTAGTTGCAATGACCTGTCAAGTCTTTCAGTGAACTACTGCCATTGGTTTCCAAGTCCCACTGCTTCACTAAAGCCTTCTCCTTCTGTTTGCATTTTACCTGATCCTCTTTAAGAACTATTGCCGATGTCACTGGAGTCAGCCTTCTCCACTGTTTTCCTTTTTTCCTGATCCTTTTGAAGTCCTATTGCTGATGTCACTGGATGGAGCCTTCTCCATCGTTTTTTACCTTTTACCTGATCCCCTTGAAGACCTATTGCTGATGTCATTGGATGGAGCTTTCTCCATCGTTTTCCCGTTTACCTGATCCTCCTGGAGTCCTATTGCTGATTTCACTGGATGGAGCCTTTTCCGTCGTTTTCCCTTTTACCTGATCCACTTGAAGTCCTATTGCTGATGTCAGTGGATAGAGCCTTCTCCGTAGTTTTCCCTTTTACCTGATCCATTTGAAGTCCAATTCCTGATGTCACTGGATGGAGCTTTTCCATCTTTTTCCATTTTACCTGATCCACTTCAAGTCCTATTGCTAATGTCACTGGAGGTAGCCGTCTCCATTGTTTTCTTTTTACCCGATCCTCTTGAAGTCCTATTGCTGATGTCACTGGATGGAGCAATCTCCACCGTTTTCCCTTTTACCTGATCCTTTTGAAGTCCTATTGCTGATGTCACTGTATGGAGCCTTCTCCATCGTTTTACCTTTTACCTGATGCTCTCGAAGTCCTATTGCTGATGTCACTGGAGGTAGCCTTCTCCATCGTTTTCCATTTTACCTGATCCACTTGAAGTCCTATTGCTGATATCACTAGATGGAGCCTTCTCCGTCATTTTCCCTTTTACCCGATCCACTTGAAGTTGTATTGCTGATGTCACTGGATGGAGCCTTCCCTGTCGCTTTCCCTTTTACCTGATCCACTTGAAGTCCTATTACTGATGTCAGTGGATAGAGCCTTCTCCGTAGTTTTCCCTTTTACCTGATCCACTTGGAGTCCTATTGCTGATGTCACTGGATGGAGCCTTCTGCATCTTTTTCCCTTTTACCTGATCCATTGGGAGTCCTTTTGCTGATGTCACTGGATGGAGCCTTTGATCCAGCGGCCTTGGAGAAATTCTGTCTCAATAATCATAACTCCATACCACAATACTCACCATAATCATAAAATAAACTCTAGGCCCACATGAGACAAGAATTGGCCAACTGAATCATGTGACCTAATTAAAGAATACTATTTACTTGTATTTACAACTGCAGTCTGTCTTCATCATATTTATATATATTCACATTTAATTAAGCCACTACGGCAATGGATATTACCATGGTAACTGATTCAAAAGAACAAGACCAGCTTGTCATTTCAAAATCTATTTTATTAACTTTATTTCAAAACCAAGCATTAAACTTAGAATCCTTTATTAGAGTTTGCTAACTTCTTTTTATTAAGGCACATTTTTATTAAACTGACATCTTTAAAGCAAGTCAGAAACAACAAACTGTTTGCAAATTAGTTTCCCATATTATTTCTATTTCCCTGACTATCTCAGTCTCAACCTGAAAAGGAAAATATTATTAAGAGGCCGCGCCAAAAGTCCGTCAGCACGTTGTTGTAAATTCATACTTAGCTCTATATGGCTTCTTAGTGTCTCTGCTGTCTTATCTTATTCTTTGTAACTTAATAAATCCAACTTAACTACTGGAAGACGTGTCCTGCTGCCTACTTAATTTATGTACAACACACGTCATCAGCAAAACAGCAAGCAGCAGCAAGGGCCACTCAAAGGGACCTGTTTTTATACCTTTCTAACTAACTAAGTAACAAAATATTAGATGTCACCATAAATTCTGCTTCTCAGTTGGCTGAAGCATGTCAGTCCACCAGCGTGTCACTCGTTCCTAACCAAGTCCAGGGCACATCATAAGCCCCTATTGTTCTTAGAAACCATTCCTTTGGCTTCCTTCAAAAAGTATCATTCAACAACACGAAATGAACTTCCACTTCCTTTTCTTGGCAGGCAAAACAAACAGTCCGTCCTTGGCGCTTTCTCCAAGAACGTGCATTACCTCCTCGTTAGTCTTCCTCGCCACATGACTAACATAGTGAGCTTCAGCTCCACGACAGAATCCTCCAAAGTAAAAAAAGCCTCCCATCCCCTCCCAACATGGCCGACCAGTCACCCCTGACCTCTATAAGAGGCGGGCCGGCCCAACCGACAGTCTGTTTTTTTTGTTCTGCGCGATTCTCTCCAGAGGCGCTGTACAGGTAAGTTGTGCCTGCTCTAGCTAGTACATGGGTTTTGGGTTGGAGGTCCTGCCTTAGCGGACCCTGGGACCTGAGACTCCAATTCCTTCCCCCTCTTCCTTCCCCCGGTCCTGTGGGGCCGGTTAGGTGCTGCTCTAGCTCACCATGGGTATACAGGGGGGGGGGGGGGGGCGACCGGGGATGTGGGATGTGTTTCCCTTGGTTTTCCCGGTCGTTTTTTTCTTGTGGACCCTCGCCCTTTCCGGGCTCTGGTGTCCTGCGCGGGTGCCCCTGATGTAACAGGGCTCCAGTGATTGGGGCGGCCGCCTTTTTAAATGTATTATTTGCGCGGGTCCGGCCTCATTGTTTTACCCGTCTTTGCGAGTTCCGTTCCGGGATGCCTTGTTTGAACAGACGCGTGTCCCTGCCGGCCGCGTCTGTTTATTTGTATTGCGCATTCTGAGAGCTGCCCTCGGTCAGCGGTAGTTTGTCTTCTTTTCGGTGGCGCATGCATGTATTTTGTCCCGCCTGGGATTATCCGGTGCTATAGGCATAATGCTCGTTCTCCCGGGCGGGGGCCGCTGTCAAGTCGGATATATGCGCACAACAGTTCTAACCGGTCTCGGGCCGGGGTCCTTCTCATATACGGCGGATTTACCTTGCATAGGGCTTGCAATCTTCCGCCTGCCGTCTGCCGGTCCTGTGTTCATTTCACGGCGCTGGACGCTGCCGTCTGATCCGGAGTTTTCTGTGCTTCCTCCCGCGATGAGTTGTTCCTGTTTTCTTTCTTTTGTACTGAATAAACCTTGTGTTGGTTTTCTACTTCACCGTGTGGTGTTGTTCTTCTGATGGTCAATGAAGCCTTTTGGCTTGGGTATTTGCTCACTATGTTAGTCATGTGGCGAGGAAGACTAACGAGGAGGTAATGCCCCGGTTACTTACCGGTAATCTTCATTACTCCGAGTATAGTCTTCCTCGCCACATGAGTTCCCTCCCCCCCTCCCTGTCTGGTTTTCGGCTTCATTTTTTGCTTGGTGGTTCAGACTGTTGGTTGGGCCGGCCAGCCTCTTATAGCGGTCAGGGGTGACTGGTTGGCCATGTTGGGAGGGGATGGGAGGCTTTTTTTACTTTGGAGGGTTCTGTCGTGGAGCTGAAGCTCACTATGTTAGTCATGTGGCGAGGAAGACTATACTCGGAGTAATGAAGATTACCGGTAAGTAACCGGGGCATTACTCGATCCATCAACTGTCCTGCACATTGCTCCTTTGTTAGCAGGAAATTCTTTCTTTATCAGAGGACGTGAGTGAAGGCTTCACTCTGATCGAGTCATCATTTCTGCTCTGCCATCAAATTCAGCTCTGCCTGGCAAATGGGTGCCTGAGGCCCACTCGATTGAACTAATATTCAAACAAACACAAGACAGTAATTAATTAGAGAATTGAGACTGATTCTGTTACCCACCCACCTTACTAATGTTAACCCATTAGTTTATATTATCTAGCATGAAGCACATGTATGCTGTTTTTATAAAGACCTTCTTCAAACGACATCCTCCTCCACGAACCTATGGCACAAGAAAGACAGGACATAGACAAAAAGCAAAATAAGCACATGCCATTTAGAATAAACTGCTGCAAATAATACTGACAAACAATAGACAAAATTAGTGGTTTTAATTTTCACGAACTAGCAAGAGCAACATGAAAGCACATTAATCCCGCGTGTTTGTGTGTGCAAATTTAAAACTAAATTGGATTAAAAGAAAACATGCAAAAACCATTAATACTATTATTTATTATGGGAGTGTAACTCAGCAAGCCAGAAACAAATATATTTCTGAAACACGCTTCATCACCTTCTCCATTGTTTTCCTTTTATCTGGTCCTCTTGATGTCCTAGTGCCGATGCCACCAAAACCTTCTGTAGGTACTCTATTTTCTACTCTTTTATCCGAGCGTCTCCCAGTCCTGCTGCTGCTGTGTTACATCTTCTACTTAGTTAATCAATGCATAATTTGTAAAAAAAAGTGCCAGGACTCTTGTCAGGAGGCCACTGCAGCTTGTAACACACATTGCCTCTGCTATGCTGTCAATGACAGTAACAACACAACCACTAACCATCACACTCCGATAAGTGTCACAATTCAAACTATTCCAGGCCCCCAAAGCTATAAAAATGGCTTGGGTGGCACATAATTGTCATTTTAATGTAAATGTAATTAATAAATTACTGTTGTTGGGGTAATCTCTAAATGAGCCAGACAGCCACCTTGTATCAAACTGTCACAAGCACAGGTGTTGACATTTAAGTGTAGGTGCCGAGCACCGCAAACCATCAGCACAAATTAAGGTCTGTAGTTACTGCCGTTTTTAGCACAATCATCCCAGGTTGTGTTAGTCGTTTTTCCACTTTTTGTGAGTTTCTCTTGCAAACGTTTCCCCATAGCTTGTTGATGTTTTGTGTTAGTTTAGCTGACTCTCCTTATTGACTTTGGATCACATAGTAGCAGCAATAATAGTACCACAGCATCTGTTGTGTTATGTATATTCAAACTTGAACAGACACAGAGAGACGAAAAAGAAAGCATTGGCATAAATAGACTGAGAAAAACTAATATTTAAACACACACTTTTGCACAAAGCTAAGCACAACCACACACTATCCAGTGGTATATAACTTCATGACCTCCTTCAAAACAGATCGATGAAATGTTGGATCATTTGTACTATGAGTTTACTAGAGACATACCTTCCAGTATTTCTTGCAACATGTTTATGGAAGCAGGTGTGATTTGTTTGCAGTCCCACTTCCTGTAAAAAATGAAGACGTTGGATATCACGTCCGTGTTGCTGGGATCAGCAAGCAACAAGCAAGCAAACAATTGTGACATTTATATGGATTGGAATTGCAGTAAGGAATTTTCTCTGTACAAATGCAGCATTGTGAACATATGGGCTACAGTGGTGCAGACCCTTGGTGAGAGGTTGAGGCCTTATGCATACTCGTGGGGGTAAAGCAAAACTAACAACGTTCACATTTTTGTGTGTGCCTCAGTCTGGCCCTGTATTTATCTGCCACAACTCCGCTGTTCACAGAACCGCATGCTGGCAAAATATGTGTATTTTAAGTGTGGGTTTGCATAC
This sequence comes from Lissotriton vulgaris, assembly GCF_964263255.1. NCBI lineage: Eukaryota > Metazoa > Chordata > Amphibia > Caudata > Salamandridae > Lissotriton > Lissotriton vulgaris. The sequence goes on along the minus strand of NC_141696.1, from coordinate 974,279,610 downwards.
GCAAAGCTGACAAGAGATAACGGACCTCCAGATATAGGTTAGCAGTGTGGCCGGCACATGTAAGAGCGGTGGGGCCGCGTGGGGTTCGGGGAGGTCGACAGACAACGTGATAATTAAATTTAAATAAAAAATAAAATAAAAACCACTTAATTTGCGCTAGCCGCATACTCGTGCCCCATGATGCCTTGCACACAAGCACATTTCTTATTAATACGAGGAAACAGTGGTACTTCACGTGCTTCGGATCTGTTGCGTCAGGACAGTCACAGGGCTTGCAAGAAATGGCGGGATTTCTCAGGCTGGACCTAGGCAGGGTGAGGTCTGACGCCGGTCCCCGGAGGTGGGGGCTAATGCAGTGCGAAGAGTGGCTAATCACGGCCTTCTCAGAGACGGGCAAAGGTCAGCGCTCCATGCGGATCCCGTTAGATCTGTCAGCCGCGTTTGATGCAGCGGGCCACAAGTGCTCGTTAATAGACAGGCCGGTGTGCATCTGTCTTAGGAGGGCTCAAGTCATTCCTCCAGGGGACCTCCAGTCTGTGACTCAAGCCGATGGCTCATCGCTGCGGGAAGGGCCGAGCTCTGGGACTCAGTCGGGAACTGCTGGCATCAGTGCTGTTCAAAGTGTACGAAATGCCCAGGAGATGTCATCATTACGAGGGCCAGTTTTTTCCTTCGATTTTTATGAAGATGACAACGCATTATAGTTTTCTTTTCCTGTCAGCTGTCTCAGTGTTCGAGTCATTGGTGGGGGCTGTGTTATCGACATGTCAGTCTTGACGAGACCAGGCCTGGAAAGACCAAAGATTTAACGTTGGAATTAGGAATCTTGTGCAGGGGTGTGGCATCTCGAACCCCTCTGCGTTCAACGTAGCACCTTCATTTTTAGTGTGACTTGGAATGATGGTACTATTTAACTTGGACGCTGATGGAGCTAGGTGGAAAAACAACATTTTGTACACCCCTCGTGAAATCATTTCCTCATAACATTTTTATTAATTGTGTGGTGTGAAAAATATTAATCAATGTAGTATAGAATGCACACACAAATACACGTGGGAATACTAATCTGCTTGCATGGAGAAAATATAATTAACTAATTAATGTTGTTGTCTTGATGTGAAATAATGCAAAAGCTTCGAGATAAACAAAAGCGGCCTAAATGTGCTTTTTGTGCATGCATTTGTGGCAGAAACCGAAGGATAAGTGAGTATAAATTGCATATATGTTTCTTGTTCGCTAGGTAATAACTAACAGGGAAACCTCAGTATGGGGGGAGGTAAACAGAAGGGTTATATTTCCATAATTAACATTTATTTGTGTTTGTTACTATGATAGTTCAATGATGCACTGTTCTATCGAGAATAGTGTCTCCCCAGGGCACTCAAAATTAAATGTTCAGTAGTTTGTTCAATAAAGTTCAGAAAAAATTCAATTCACAAGTCGTTTTATTTCAAGGTTTTTCTTTGCAGATTTCATGATTCATCTCATGGTATTCAATTGTTCAAATCATTGGCCCAATGCATTTCGGGCATTGCCCTTCATCGGGGGCCCTGTGCAATTCTGTAATTGACAAATAAAGTACAGTTTCAACAAATGATATCTCTACATTGGTTCATGTAGGAGCAAACTTAGTCAAACAAACCGTCATGCTTGTTTACTATACATGCAGGGGAGGAAGGAAATGGGTGTCGCAGGTAGAGGGACACTGGGGTGTGAAGAGGTGAGTACTCTGTATGCAATGATGGTCGTGAATACTGGTGCACAGGGGGTGCCTGGGGAATATACATAACGGTGTATGAGTGCCCAAAAGGTTCATAAAATCTAACCTGGTCTGCCGGGTTGTAATGCCTCCCAGGCGTCAGATAAGTCTGTTACCGAAAAACGAAAAAGAAAGGTTCAGACGTAAGCTGTTATCTTTCTGTGCGCTAAACCTGAATCAAAACAAAATAAAAGTCAGAAAACGGAGCTCGTTTCCGTTTCGTAACCCGGCAGACCAGGTTAGATTTTATGAACCTTTTGGGCACTCATACACCGTTATGTATATTCCCCAGGCACCCCCTGTGCACCAGTATTCACGACCATCATTGCATACAGAGTACTCACCTCTTCACACCCCAGTGTCCCTCTACCTGCGACACCCATTTCCTTCCTCCCCTGCATGTATAGTAAACAAGCATGACGGTTTGTTTGACTAAGTTTGCTCCTACATGAACCAATGTAGAGATATCATTTGTTGAAACTGTACTTTATTTGTCAATTACAGAATTGCACAGGGCCCCCGATGAAGGGCAATGCCCGAAATGCATTGGGCCAATGATTTGAACAATTGAATACCATGAGATGAATCATGAAATCTGCAAAGAAAAACCTTGAAATAAAACGACTTGTGAATTGAATTTTTTCTGAACTTTATTGAACAAACTACTGAACATTTAATTTTGAGTGCCCTGGGGAGACACTATTCTCGATAGAACAGTGCATCATTGAGTTGTACCTAACCCAAGTACAGTGGGTCCAACCTCAGAGGCACCACCTACCTTTAATGAACTTATAAACATATTAAACCAAGGAGTGCGCATCCCAACTTCCAATTGGATTCCAATTTATCAATTTCTGTACTAAAAACAGTGGATACAGCACCCAAATAACGTCATGGACGAATTATTACATTCAACAGACAAAAGAGCCGACACTCTGGCATTCACGGAAGATGACTCGAAGAGAATCTACGCCCTAATTCAGGAGGATGAAAGCCCCGGCACCAGTACAGGTTCAACGCAAGCAAACATTAAGCAACTACTATACATGTCCAAACGCATAGTTAACCAACGATTACATGCAAGTACTTTAATAAAGTATCACAAGGCACAGCGAATTCCACGAGGCCTACGGATATCCCTTAAATCAACCCTGTGTAAGAATAACGCCCGTTTCACAGAAAAATGGTTCGCAATATTGAATAAATGTTCCCTTGATCTAATATTACTTATCATAGAAGAATTGGCCAAACTCATTGAAGACTTAAATAAAGAAACAGCTATACTAAAGGATGAATTAAATACCATGTTAACCAAAGAGCAATGGGATGAAGCATTACAAGACATCAACAAACAACTAGACATCTACACCAAAGAAATAAATGAACGTAAAATTAGAAAGTTTAAAAGGGACACCACTGATTACCGCACCGGAGAAGTTTACAATTGGGCAGACATATATGCCCGCAGACGACAACAAAAACCTCAGTACAAATCCTCGGATGAGACTTCATCAGAAGATTCACAATCCAACAGAAAAGGTCCTACAACTTCAAGAAATGCTCAAAGATCCAGAGAGGAAAATCAAACACATGACTCAAACCAACAACAAGCAACAACGTCCACCACTGCATCAACTCCTTTTTTAGAGAGAGGCCATGGACGCCCAAGAGAACCAGGAGGGGGAGAAGCAGGAAGAACAAGAGACCAACAATCAGAAAGCATAGCACAGAACACCAGAAGTCACAGGACCTAGTAATCAACATTTCAAGCCAGAACATTAATGAATTTCAAACTAAAACTCTACAAAAAGGCACATCATTCGTCCCTACTTACCACTCGAACTTATTAGAAACACAAATCTGTGTTTACAAATTTCTAAGGAACTTACGCCTCAGACATTTCTTTTCCAATGTCGTAGACAAACCTACAACAGACACCGAAACAGACAAACTGAGAGGGCTCAGGAACCCCAGTCGCTACATACCACCAGTGAGCCACAAGGTATTGGATGCCTTTGAAAAAGTGGTAAATCAAGACATCTCAAAAATCTTCAAAGCACCCAGACCCAAAAAAACCAACTTCACCCAAAAGGAGAGAATGGCCATTCAAAATCTGGCGGAGAATAAAAACATCACCATACGTCAGGCAGATAAGGGAGGCGCCCTTATAATTATGGACACCGAGTTTTACGAAACGAACGTGAAGAACCATGTGAACGACAACAACACTTACATGAGATTGAGAGGAGACCCAACCAATGAATACAAAAAAATCTTGATTACCATCATTCATAAAGCGGTTGAAACAGGAATCATTGGCAACAAAGAAAAAGAATACCTCATCAAACAAAACCCATCAGTACCCTACATCTACATGATTCCCAAAATACACAAGCACCCCACCATTCCTCCATTCCGGCCTATTGTTTCTACAGTCAACTCAATCCATGAACCAGTAGGGAAATTCATTGACAAACATTTACAACCACTGGTACAACAGATTCCGACATATATCAAGGACACCACCCACTTTTTGAACATTTTAGAAGAACACAAGTCTGCATACACCTCCGAGATGATCCTGACCAGCATTGATGTGAAGGCATTATACACTTCAATTCCTCACGACTTAGGACTAACAGCACTGGAGAACACATTAATCAACAGTGAAACGGTTGAAACAAATTTGAAACTGCTAATCATGGAGTTAATGCATTTCACATTATTCCACAGTTATTTTCAGTACAACAATGAGTTTTTTGGACAATGTAACGGGACCTCTATGGGAAATTGTGCCGCCCCGGCATATGCAAATATTTTCATGCACTTTTATGAAACAGAGCACATCCTTAATAGCCCTTCATGGAAAGACAACCTCATATTGTACAAAAGATACATAGACGACATCTTCCTACTGTGGAAAGGATCAACCATCGAATTAATTTCAGCAATTCAAAATCTCAATAATGTCAATGACCGGATTCAATTTACCTACAACATCAACCAAAAACAACTATCATTTCTGGACGTACTAATAATCAAAGAACAAGACGAATTACACACTACAGTATTTCAGAAATCGACAGACAGAAACAACTTGTTGCATTTCCAAAGTTTCCACCAACCCTCACTAAAAAAGCATCTTCCATACTCTCAACTCCTAAGAGTAAAACGTATTACATCCTCAACACAATTGTATGAAGAGCAAAAAGAAAGTATGATGAAGAAATTTAGTGACCGGGGATACCCTGCAACCATACTGGAACCAGCTGTGGAAAGAATTAAACACATGAACAGACAACAACTCTTGCTACCATCCACTCCAAGGGAGGAACGGAGATCCGTGTTCATTTCAAAATACTCCACTAGGAGTTACAACATTAAAAAAATCATACTAAAACACTGGCCGTTACTGGCCTTGGAAGATGATTTTAAGGGAATTTTTTCTTCAAATCCCAGATTCGCATATGAACGGACGAGAAACCTCAAAGAATTATTGAAACCCAAAAATATGCAAACTCCTATTACATACAAAGGCACGCTGCCCTGCCATAATTGTGGAAATTGTAATTCCATCATCAGAGGGAATGAAATCAACCATCCTTCCAGCGGAAGTAAAATTAAATTGAAAGTCAATGGCACCTGTGATAGTGCCAACCTAGTGTACATGCTCAAATGTCCATGTGGACTCCCATACGTGGGCAAGACATCCAGAAAAATAAAAATCAGACTAACAGAGCATCGCAGCAACATTCGCCTCAAATCAAGTAAATCTACTGTGGCAGTACATTTCAATGAACATTACCACAACCCTAGTCAACTGAAGTTCTGTATTTTAGAAATAGCACCATTACTTCCAGGAAGAGACAATGACCAACACTTGTTAAGACGTGAACTATACTGGATCAATAGACTGTCATCCACAGCCCCAAGAGGTCTTAATGAACGTTTGGAATTCAGTTGCTATCTGTAGAGAATTGTCTCATTATAATCTGTTAAAATGAACTCTTAAAATAAGGGGTGAAAGTTTATAGATATGAGTCTCATAATACCAATCAGTATCGAAACAGTATGCATTTATACTTTGTTTACCTCTTTTCTATGTAGTTATGTTTTATGTTTAAACTCTGTTTTCTTCCCACTAAGTATTGTACCCCTGTGAGCGATTACCAACTATCACACTTAGATTCCTTCGAATATACATGCGACTCGTAAATACACCGGCACGGATTGTTTACATCACGTGACTCTCGAGTAGCCAATCGTAACCATCGGCACAACGTACACATTCGGCCAATCAGCTTCACGCTGATAATAAAGTAACTTTCCGCCCGCTTTCAAACTGAACGCGGAAGAAGCATCGAACGCGTATTACCGGAATCCCTTGCAGGATTCAACGAGAACCCTTTACCCGGTAAGCTCACTTACGAAACGGAAACGAGCTCCGTTTTCTGACTTTTATTTTGTTTTGATTCAGGTTTAGCGCACAGAAAGATAACAGCTTACGTCTGAACCTTTCTTTTTCGTTTTTCGGTAACAGACTTATCTGACGCCTGGGAGGCATTACAACCCGGCAGACCAGGTTAGATTTTATGAACCTTTTGGGCACTCATACACCGTTATGTATATTCCCCAGGCACCCCCTGTGCACCAGTATTCACAACCATCATTGCATACAGAGTACTCACCTCTTCACACCCCAGTGTCCCTCTACCTGCGACACCCATTTCCTTCCTCCCCTGCATGTATAGTAAACAAGCATGACGGTTTGTTTGACTAAGTTTGCTCCTACATGAACCAATGTAGAGATATCATTTGTTGAAACTGTACTTTATTTGTCAATTACAGAATTGCACAGGGCCCCCGATGAAGGGCAATGCCCGAAATGCATTGGGCCAATGATTTGAACAATTGAATACCATGAGATGAATCATGAAATCTGCAAAGAAAAACCTTGAAATAAAACGACTTGTGAATTGAATTTTTTCTGAACTTTATTGAACAAACTACTGAACATTTAATTTTGAGTGCCCTGGGGAGACACTATTCTCGATAGAACAGTGCATCATTGAGTTGTACCTAACCCAAGTACAGTGGGTCCAACCTCAGAGGCACCACCTACCTTTAATGAACTTATAAACATATTAAACCAAGGAGTGCGCATCCCAACTTCCAATTGGATTCCAATTTATCAATTTCTGTACTAAAAACAGTGGATACAGCACCCAAATAACGTCATGGACGAATTATTACATTCAACAGACAAAAGAGCCGACACTCTGGCATTCACGGAAGATGACTCGAAGAGAATCTACGCCCTAATTCAGGAGGATGAAAGCCCCGGCACCAGTACAGGTTCAACGCAAGCAAACATTAAGCAACTACTATACATGTCCAAACGCATAGTTAACCAACGATTACATGCAAGTACTTTAATAAAGTATCACAAGGCACAGCGAATTCCACGAGGCCTACGGATATCCCTTAAATCAACCCTGTGTAAGAATAATGCCCGTTTCACAGAAAAATGGTTCGCAATATTGAATAAATGTTCCCTTGATCTAATATTACTTATCATAGAAGAATTGGCCAAACTCATTGAAGACTTAAATAAAGAAACAGCTATACTAAAGGATGAATTAAATACCATGTTAACCAAAGAGCAATGGGATGAAGCATTACAAGACATCAACAAACAACTAGACATCTACACCAAAGAAATAAATGAACGTAAAATTAGAAAGTTTAAAAGGGACACCACTGATTACCGCACCGGAGAAGTTTACAATTGGGCAGACATATATGCCCGCAGACGACAACAAAAACCTCAGTACAAATCCTCGGATGAGACTTCATCAGAAGATTCACAATCCAACAGAAAAGGTCCTACAACTTCAAGAAATGCTCAAAGATCCAGAGAGGAAAATCAAACACATGACTCAAACCAACAACAAGCAACAACGTCCACCACTGCATCAACTCCTTTTTTAGAGAGAGGCCATGGACGCCCAAGAGAACCAGGAGGGGGAGAAGCAGGAAGAACAAGAGACCAACAATCAGAAAGCATAGCACAGAACACCAGAAGTCACAGGACCTAGTAATCAACATTTCAAGCCAGAACATTAATGAATTTCAAACTAAAACTCTACAAAAAGGCACATCATTCGTCCCTACTTACCACTCGAACTTATTAGAAACACAAATCTGTGTTTACAAATTTCTAAGGAACTTACGCCTCAGACATTTCTTTTCCAATGTCGTAGACAAACCTACAACAGACACCGAAACAGACAAACTGAGAGGGCTCAGGAACCCCAGTCGCTACATACCACCAGTGAGCCACAAGGTATTGGATGCCTTTGAAAAAGTGGTAAATCAAGACATCTCAAAAATCTTCAAAGCACCCAGACCCAAAAAAAACAACTTCACCCAAAAGGAGAGAATGGCCATTCAAAATCTGGCGGAGAATAAAAACATCACCATACGTCAGGCAGATAAGGGAGGCGCCCTTATAATTATGGACACCGAGTTTTACGAAACGAACGTGAAGAACCATGTGAACGACAACAACACTTACATGAGATTGAGAGGAGACCCAACCAATGAATACAAAAAAATCTTGATTACCATCATTCATAAAGCGGTTGAAACAGGAATCATTGGCAACAAAGAAAAAGAATACCTCATCAAACAAAACCCATCAGTACCCTACATCTACATGATTCCCAAAATACACAAGCACCCCACCATTCCTCCATTCCGGCCTATTGTTTCTACAGTCAACTCAATCCATGAACCAGTAGGGAAATTCATTGACAAACATTTACAACCACTGGTACAACAGATTCCGACATATATCAAGGACACCACCCACTTTTTGAACATTTTAGAAGAACACAAGTCTGCATACACCTCCGAGATGATCCTGACCAGCATTGATGTGAAGGCATTATACACTTCAATTCCTCACGACTTAGGACTAACAGCACTGGAGAACACATTAATCAACAGTGAAACGGTTGAAACAAATTTGAAACTGCTAATCATGGAGTTAATGCATTTCACATTATTCCACAGTTATTTTCAGTACAACAATGAGTTTTTGGGACAATGTAACGGGACCTCTATGGGAAATTGTGCCGCCCCGGCATATGCAAATATTTTCATGCACTTTTATGAAACAGAGCACATCCTTAATAACCCTTCATGGAAAGACAACCTCATATTGTACAAAAGATACATAGACGACATCTTCCTACTGTGGAAAGGATCAACCATCGAATTAATTTCAGCAATTCAAAATCTCAATAATGTCAATGACCGGATTCAATTTACCTACAACATCAACCAAAAACAACTATCATTTCTGGACGTACTAATAATCAAAGAACAAGACGAATTACACACTACAGTATTTCAGAAATCGACAGACAGAAACAACTTGTTGCATTTCCAAAGTTTCCACCAACCCTCACTAAAAAAGCATCTTCCATACTCTCAACTCCTAAGAGTAAAACGTATTACATCCTCAACACAATTGTATGAAGAGCAAAAAGAAAGTATGATGAAGAAATTTAGTGACCGGGGATACCCTGCAACCATACTGGAACCAGCTGTGGAAAGAATTAAACACATGAACAGACAACAACTCTTGCTACCATCCACTCCAAGGGAGGAACGGAGATCCGTGTTCATTTCAAAATACTCCACTAGGAGTTACAACATTAAAAAAATCATACTAAAACACTGGCCGTTACTGGCCTTGGAAGATGATTTTAAGGGAATTTTTTCTTCAAATCCCAGATTCGCATATGAACGGACGAGAAACCTCAAAGAATTATTGAAACCCAAAAATATGCAAACTCTATTACATACAAAGGCACGCTGCCCTGCCATAATTGTGGAAATTGTAATTCCATCATCAGAGGGAATGAAATCAACCATCCTTCCAGCGGAAGTAAAATTAAATTGAAAGTCAATGGCACCTGTGATAGTGCCAACCTAGTGTACATGCTCAAATGTCCATGTGGACTCCCATACGTGGGCAAGACATCCAGAAAAATAAAAATCAGACTAACAGAGCATCGCAGCAACATTCGCCTCAAATCAAGTAAATCTACTGTGGCAGTACATTTCAATGAACATTACCACAACCCTAGTCAACTGAAGTTCTGTATTTTAGAAATAGCACCATTACTTCCAGGAAGAGACAATGACCAACACTTGTTAAGACGTGAACTATACTGGATCAATAGACTGTCATCCACAGCCCCAAGAGGTCTTAATGAACGTTTGGAATTCAGTTGCTATCTGTAGAGAATTGTCTCATTATAATCTGTTAAAATGAACTCTTAAAATAAGGGGTGAAAGTTTATAGATATGAGTCTCATAATACCAATCAGTATCGAAACAGTATGCATTTATACTTTGTTTACCTCTTTTCTATGTAGTTATGTTTTATGTTTAAACTCTGTTTTCTTCCCACTAAGTATTGTACCCCTGTGAGCGATTACCAACTATCACACTTAGATTCCTTCGAATATACATGCGACTCGTAAATACACCGGCACGGATTGTTTACATCACGTGACTCTCGAGTAGCCAATCGTAACCATCGGCACAACGTACACATTCGGCCAATCAGCTTCACGCTGATAATAAAGTAACTTTCCGCCCGCTTTCAAACTGAACGCGGAAGAAGCATCGAACGCGTATTACCGGAATCCCTTGCAGGATTCAACGAGAACCCTTTACCCGGTAAGCTCACTTACGAAACGGAAACGAGCTCCGTTTTCTGACTTTTATTTTGTTTTGATTCAGGTTTAGCGCACAGAAAGATAACAGCTTACGTCTGAACCTTTCTTTTTCGTTTTTCGGTAACAGACTTATCTGACGCCTGGGAGGCATTACAACCCGGCAGACCAGGTTAGATTTTATGAACCTTTTGGGCACTCATACACCGTTATGTATATTCCCCAGGCACCCCCTGTGCACCAGTATTCACGACCATCATTGCATACAGAGTACTCACCTCTTCACACCCCAGTGTCCCTCTACCTGCGACACCCATTTCCTTCCTCCCCTGCATGTATAGTAAACAAGCATGACGGTTTGTTTGACTAAGTTTGCTCCTACATGAACCAATGTAGAGATATCATTTGTTGAAACTGTACTTTATTTGTCAATTACAGAATTGCACAGGGCCCCCGATGAAGGGCAATGCCCGAAATGCATTGGGCCAATGATTTGAACAATTGAATACCATGAGATGAATCATGAAATCTGCAAAGAAAAACCTTGAAATAAAACGACTTGTGAATTGAATTTTTTCTGAACTTTATTAAACAAACTACTGAACATTTAATTTTGAGTGCCCTGGGGAGACACTATTCTCGATAGAACAGTGCATCATTGAGTTGTACCTAACCCAAGTACAGTGGGTCCAACCTCAGAGGCACCACCTACCTTTAATGAACTTATAAACATATTAAACCAAGGAGTGCGCATCCCAACTTCCAATTGGATTCCAATTTCTATGATAGTTCCCATTCTGGCTCGTGAGGCCTTCTTAAAAAATGGAGGCTTTCGATTACTGCGACGGTGGGAGATACTGCGCACGCGTGGTAAAAGTCGAGAATGAATGCGAGCTGCTTGTACATGAACGAAGCCAATTCAAGGACAGCATGGCCTGGAAGTCCTGATGACTGCCAAAAGAATGGATGTTTGAGTTACTGAACGTGGGAAAAGTTCATGGAGTTGCTAGTTGAGGATGTGACTAGGCCAAAGACTTTCTTAAACAAAGGACTCTTTAAAATTCAGCTGACACGACGGAAATTGAATATTAGAATTATGAGGTGATGCTAATCCACCCCAAATTTGTCCAATCAGAATCTGAGTTCATATTGACAGTTACTTTTTAGATAGATAAAGTTAGTGAAATAGTGTATAAAACCCCCCGACTTTATTTAAAAATGATGGCTCTTCCGATTTCCTCCTGAGATGCTGTCGGTATGCTGATTTTCCTGAGATGTAAGATTTTCTTGAATAAACGTTTATTACTTTGAGCGAGAACTGAGCTTTATATGAGGTCATTAGTTAGGGAAGTTAGGAGAAAATGAATTTGTGGGAACTATCTGTCTTTTGCTAAACACTTCTCTTCTGAACCTAAATCATAATGTCTACTTCCTTAGAGTTACTTTGACTTAAGAAATTAATAAAGGGAATAAAATGTCAGACATGCTAAAGTTTGCTTTTAATAAAAATTAGATAAATTGAGAATTAAGCTGGTCTTGTATTTTCCTACGCCTAATTTTTTACTAGCAGATTTGTCGACCATAATGGTGGTGTGTCTGAATAAAATGTCTTGTTGATAAAAACCCTGGTACAACTCATTTAAACTGCAGGTGTAAATAGTATAAATATATAGCTTTGATCTAGACACTCCGCCATGATACATCAGCTCTCCTTTGAATTTCACTGATCCATGAAGTAGGATGTAAGTGTTTCGTAAGCAACTCGCAGTGTTATGGGCCCCACTGATGAGTAGATGTATGATTTGGTACTTCAGGGAAAGGTGATATGGTTTTAGGAAATATTTCCGGAGTAGCGCTGCATCAACGCATAACATGGTTATTATACAACATGGTAAATGATGAAAACTTTTATAAAGTAAATTGTGTTTACTGTGTTATTGTAAATTGTATTTACCACCATCAATCTGTTTTACAACCAAAGTAAGCACGTTACTTTTGAGAACACCACCCGAAAGCCATGAGTGCATATTAAAGGTCTTTGTGAGACCCAGGGGAATATGTACAAGCCCCTATCGCCACCACAATGTCACTTTTACCGACGTTGTGGTGGCGATAGGGGCTGCGTCTTATGTACAAGATAGCGTTAAGCCACGTTAAGTGCCTTGTACATAAGGCCCCCTTTCACGCTATGGTTAACGTGAAAGGAGTGGACAGTGGGTGTTGCGTTGGGCGTTCCACCTCAACACCCATTCATTTTGACGCTGCTACCCATGCACAAGGGTGACGTACATAGGAGGCAGCACCAAAATGAAAACGCATTAAATCCTGGTCTTAAGTTGGCTAAACAAAGAGAATTGAAATATTTCTCCTTGTTTGTACTTTTTCCATGTGTGCTGCCTTGTGCAGCACACATGGAAAAAGCAAAATGCAATAGTTTGTTTATGTACAGGAAGGTGTCCCTTTCTGTTCATAAAAAACCTTTAAAAAATGCCTTTTTGTCACTTTCATGTGTGCTGCATGAAGCAGCACACATGAAAGTGACAGAATGGCATTTTAGGATTGTTTATGTGCAGGATGGGACACCTTCCTACACATAAACAATCCTCCCCTGCATGCAGACACCCTTGCACTATGGTGCAAGAGTGCCGGTGTTGGCGCTAAGTTGCTAAACTTAGCGCCATCGCAGGGGGAAACGCAAGGCTGCACTGCATTCTTGTAAATATGGAGCAGCCTTGCGTTTCCGAAGTGGCGGGGTGCAGTGTTAAGCCAAGGAGGCTAACGTTGCGCTCCGCGACTTCATTGTACATATCCCTCCGCCTAGTTCTTCGGCTAACAAACTCACATTTAAGGTGAATGCATACATATTACTACTTTTATTCCGATGTTTCTATTAGACTGTTGCAAAACATGGTGTTAACAATAAAACACAACACTTCTGGAAGCCCTCCCGTCTAACATGCATTTAATGCAAAAATAGTAAACAGCATAGCAAATATTCAAAATGCAAATTTCAAATGACCAGAGCTCTCACTAGAAAAGTGTAAGTTGGAAGCCAATGCTAAATAGAGGAACTTTAGTACAGTTTATATATGTTTTCTCTCAATACATACCTATGTAACCTAATCATGTGACAGAAACGTATTACTTTCAGCTAATGAGCAGGTGACACTATCTTCTCCTGGAGAAAGAGCAAAATTTCCTGGAGGAGAAGATATTATTTAAGAATACATGAATAAAATACTGAATTCATTATTTTCCTAAAATTTGGATGTGGGCAAAATTTAAATTATGCAGACATAATTATCATAATTTTGGCAAATTCTCATGATGCTTGTTAGGCATAATTCCCCAAATTATGTCATTATACCATTTAATAAATTACATGACATTCGCCATAAAAATGTACAGCAAATGAGCCATCTGCAGTGAAAGAAACAACCACCATCTGTGGTAAAAAGTTAGCAGAAATACACAGAAATAACAGAAGGCGATTGGCTATTGTTCGTGGTGCTTTTGGTCTTTGTACTTTTGAAGCGTGAAAAAATTATGTGAGCACACCTTTTGCTCTAAAGCATATTGCTGCATGATGAATTTGCATTTCACAAAAATACGTGCAATTTTGTTTAATTTTATTGAAAGGTTGAGTAATTACACAAAAGCAAATTACGCAAGTTGCACATATCTTACTAAAGTCCTGGTTCTGGTTACCAACACTAATTTCTTTGCAGAAATGTGCAAATGTATTAAACGGAATAAAATGTCTTCTAGGCCTACTACAGCCACGAAGCTTAGAAAGCATAATTGAGTCTAAAGACGGTTCAGATCAATAAGAAACAACATTCATATTTGACTATAAAATGTATTGGTATACACAGTAAAAATTGGAGTATATATATATATATATATATATTCACTGAAAAAACCATAGGTTATAGACCATATATAGTTAGGGATTAGCATTTACAAAACCTTGAAAATTCACTGAAAAAACCATAGGGTATAGACCATATATAGTTAGGGATTAGCATTTACAAAACCTTATTTCACTCGCACAAAACCATTGAAATTCGCATATATAGTTAGTTGCACTAACTATATATTGCGCACCCGCAATCCACTGCTGATCATGTCACATATTACATCATTCATGACATGGTCAGTGACATCACTGATGACATCACTGATGACATCTCAAATGACATCACTGATGACATCACTGATAACATCTCAAATGACATCACTGATGACATCACTGATGATATCTCAAATGACATCACTGATGACATCACTGATTACATCTCATTTGACATTACTGATCACATCATTGATGACATCATTCATGTGATAATACAATGAACCTCTTCAGACTCTAATATAACCTTAGATACACTCAGTGTAAACAGACACTCACAGACTGTCACTCATCCATGGAGTTACTCACACACCTAGTCAGTCATGCAAATAATCAATCACACCTCCATTTCCTCAACTATACAGTTATACACACCTTACTTATTCAAACATATTCTAACACATATTTACTCTCTTATACAATCACTGATACAAGTTTTCAATGATCCATGCAGCCACTCACACATTCACTGGCTCTTATACACAGTAATTTATATATGTCAACTCTCACATGTACTGTGTTTTACATATGTACTTACTTTGACATGTAGCACTGAGATATCCATTCACTCACCAATACACTCATGCACACAGTCAACCGCCCATACAGCTGTTTCCACATGCACTTTTGAACCCATACATATAGTGAATCAACTGCTCACACATCTATGCACAGAGTCATACACCTCCCAGCCACCCACACACACACTCAGTCTCCCATACAAATATTTGGGCAACCAATCAATAACCCATATAGTTACTCATATAGCTACTGATCAACACATGCAGCAGTTTACAGAACAACAGACATAATGATGCACAAATTAAGACAGTTTAGTCACTAACCCATGCACTCAGTGAGACACATTTAATCACTCACTCATACAGTCAGTCATTCACCTACTAAATCCTTCATCCAGACACTTATACATCCACTCATTCTTCAATATGTAAGACATATTTTAACTTTACAGAAACATACAGTCACTGGATGTTGTCATCAGTGATGTCATTTGAGATGTCATCAGTGATGTCATCAGTGATGTCACTGACCATGTCATGAATGATGTAATATGTGACATGATCAGCAGTGGATTGCGGGTGCGCGATATATATTTAGTGCAACTAACTATATATGCGAATTTCAATGGTTTTGTGCGAGTAAAATAAGGTTTTGTAAATGCTAATCCCTAACTATATATGGTCTATAACCTATGGTTTTTTCAGTGAATTTTCAAGGTTTTGTAAATGCTAATCCCTAACTATATATGGTCTATAACCTATGGTTTTTTCAGTGAATTTTAATGGTTTTTTAATAGCAAATATCAAAAGCTGTAAAATGTATTCTTATTCTAATTCAAAAATATATTTTATATTTTTGTAATATATATATATTTTTTAATTATTTTTTTTGTTTCGCTGCCGGTCCGCGAACCGGGCAGCTTCCCGCTAGCTTCAATTTGTTCCGCGATCCGATCCGCGAACCGGTAAACGTTCCGTTAGCGCAACTACCGCGTTAGAAATCAACATTGTGACGCGTCGCGTAAGCGCGACGTATCACGTTACCGCGTAATGCGTCTTATGACGCGCCGCGTTAGCGCACCCAGAAGCGCTCCGGAACGCGAACCGAGGCGCGAAGCGCAGCGCCCCGGAAGCGATCCGGGGCGCGGCGCGGAGCGCGTAACGTAAGCATAACAGGTCATGTGACTTGTTTATAAAACTTTTCATTGGTTCATTTTACTTTTGGTTTCCTAATGATGGAAGGCTTGGTCATATGACCTAAAAATAACACTATTCATTGGTTTAGAATTTTTTTTTTCCCCAAATGATGAAAGCCCCACCTTTTTTTTTCTCACTCTGACTTGTAAAGCAAAGGACCCAGATGCATTTACAGTTTCTCACTAACAATGTTCCAGGCTAATGTATTTTCCCGGGAAATTTACAACTGTCCTGCAAGTAAAATATTCCTATTTCGAGAAAAAGGGCGTTTCTTCGTCCCATGAGGGAGCCGTTGAGCAAAAGAGGCTCGGCCTGCTGTCTTAGTCGCTGATAGGCCTGAATATCGGATTCTTATCGATCACTTTATGTTGCAGGAGTGGAAAACACAACAGCCCTTGACCATTTATCTTTACAGCATTCCTGCGTATTATACCTTTTAACCGTCATGTAATCGGGCTGCTTTATTTCACTTGCCTTTTACTGATTCGAAAACAGTGGCTATTATTCAAAACTTTACCAATCTAGGTACTACTACCATGTTTTGTTTTAAAAACCTTTATTGTGAAAATGTCAGTATACAAATACGGGCCTATAACCACGTGGGCCGGCCACGGAGCAAACTGGAATCGTATATGATGAGGGGACATTTACACTGTAGAAGAACGTAACGGGCGGCCCGGGTCATTAGGTTGCAAGAACTAAGGTGTCTAACAGTTGCGGAATCGGTGGACGTAAATTTTATAATTAAAGTACGACAGGGCCAGTTACAATAAAATTATCCAGATATACATTTGCGGGCAAGTACCATGGGTGACGTTAATTCGAACTTTCAATAGGACAGTAATCAATAACACATCAGAACTTAATATCAATAGGGATGTCCAGATGTTCAATCAGTACTCGTCCCCGCCCGCCATGTGCTTCAAAACTGCATACGTATCTCGTGATATCAAGGCTGGGCAACCAGTACACAACAAGGAGTTGCGAGTCCCATTTATACCGGCGCCATTTTGGGCGAGGCCGGGCAGGTCCAGGATATAGTCAAAATGTCTCCACCAACCAGCGGTCGGACCAGAACCCCTTTCGGCAGTCAAAAAAGGTTCTGTTAAATGACAACAGAAGAGATAGGCAACAAGAACCATCAGTCAAAAGAGGGGAGGGCAAGTTCTTCCCTACCGGGTCACGTTGGGGCTCCACCGGAACTGATCGAATTGGTAGTCTACAGTGTTTCTGGATGTTTCAGACTGAAGCTGGCATCAGCATGAGAGCACCACTATCTCGTGGCTCCGTCGTGGCCATTCCGCAAGCAATCATGGCAGCCGCTCCCCACCGGAAGCCTGCGGGAGTCGGGGGCCCCGGTGACTTTTGTAGAATCTTCAAGGCTGAGGGGACGCTTTCGGGAATGGGGCCCATGCCCTAGCAGGCAAGCGTCCGAGTTCCAAGGTGTCCCAGGGCCATTTTAGTGGACCAGGCCCAAATCCGAAGAGCCGGCCGCCATTTTGAGAGTCCTGTGGCAGCCGCCTATCGCTGCACCGCAAGAGTGGGCGCAATTCAGCTGGATGGTGGGCGAGACGCTGTAGCCGCAAGAGCGGGCGCAACTCAGCTGGATGGCGGGTGAGGCACTGTGCCGCAAGAGCGGGCGCAACTCAGCTGGATGGCGGGTGAGGCACTGTGCCGTAAGAGCGGGCGCAACTCAGCTGGATGGCGAGTGAAACGCCAAGGGGCGCCCCACTGCAGCTGAGCAGCCTCCACCTGGGGAGGCGGGGGAGGCCCGTTCGCGCCGCCTCCCCCCCCGGGGCGCCCCACGCCGTCTTTCGGCGCAGCATTGTAGGATGGCCAGACCAGTGCGGCAACATGCTGGACACCACCTCGGTGCTGTCCGGATCTCGGCGCGTTGTGCTGCCTTCGGCCTATTCGCACAACGGTCCGCTACTGACGCCGCCTCACAGGCCGACGGATTTTGTAGGCTTTTTATAGCCCAAAGCCGACTAAAAGACAGCCCAAAGCAGCCCATTGTTGCTACTCCGGGGAGGGAGGGGCAGGGACAGTGTCAAGCGGACGGTGAATGCTTTGAGATGGATGTTGCAGCAGGCTGCCATGTAAATAGTTGTTTAAAATGTTTTTTTTTTAACGTGTTTACTTTGTTGGAGCGTTGTATATATTTATAAGTTATTAAAGTATTATAATCCTACTACTTTGTTAGAGTGCTATATATTTGTAATGTGGCAACGAGCACAAAGATGTTACTGTATAACCAGAAAAAGACATAGTCCAATTGTGCGTGATCTAGGCCAATCTGGTGACGCCGATAGTGGGTATCAGCAGACTTTCATTTGTATAGGGTTTGTCGGTTATTGGGCGGGGTGGGTGGTAGGGCAGGCATGCTTAGGCAGCGAGGGCGGCGGAGCCGAACTACCTCGTGGCCATCCCGACCGCGAGCTTGGCTCCTCCCCCTGGTTTCATACTTTTTGCGGAGGGCTATTTCCTGGTGTTTCTTGTTTTAGCAGGGTCAGAAAGGATCCTATCAGTGGCCTACTGATTTTGTTCGATTCCTTTCGTTTTGCCATAATTTGCTAGGAAGGTACCGTGGCTAATCCGTATTTTATATATATGTCCTCTTTATTAGGGGTGCCCTCCGGTGGGGCCGGACGAGCTACCTCTAATAAATGGTCCGGGTAGAACCAATTACCAATCAGTGGGGAGAAGATAGGCATGACAGATTACAAAAGGGGGGACAAGGGTCCGCATTACCTATCTTTTCACTGCTTGCAAAGACTAGACGGAATATCTCTATTCCACGTTATTTGTAAGCAGAGAATACCTCCAAAGAACTAATATCAAACAACCAGTGTTCGGACAATCAAACAATCAAATGGTGAGAAAGAGATAGGCACGACGGGTTACAACGGGGAACAAAGGTCCGCGTTACCTACCCTTCACTACCTGCAAAGGAAGAGAGAACCTTCGTATTCCTCTCCGTTTGTAGACAGAGAATCTCCAAAGAGGACCAATGTATCAAGTAGCGACCAAGGCTAAATGAACCAATCAATCGAATAATACTAGTATTTTCAAACAATTCCGATACAAATAATCAATCAAATAGTTTGGATCTCATGGGGTGGGGGCCTTGATCTATTATAACTCCTTTGAAGAGGGGTGATTCTTTAGAGTTGGGGCCATAAACTACATCCGCAGGGCTAGGTGATAGCCTGGGACCGGCCTGGACAATCAGACACAGAGGAAGAGGAGTGTCAGAGGGTGCGGTAGTGAATAGGGTGAAAGGGAGGTGTCGGGCGGGCACGGGGTGTGATTCTCAGGGAAGAGCAGCGCAGATGGGGGGAGGTTTATGGCCCATGCATGAGAGAGAGAGCGGGGGTGACCAGTGCGTGGGGGAGATGCTTGCGAGGGTGGGGAGCCATGCTGAGGATCGGCGGCGTGCAGAGAGTGGGTCTGGTCAAGGCATCTAAAATGGCTGCCGTGCACGACAAAAGTGTGGCATTGGAAAAAAGGCAAGATGGCGCAGACAATGTTTATCAATACGGATTAATTTTCCACAGAGAGAGCGGGGTTGGTCAGAGAGGGGGGTGTTCGTAGCACCAGGGAGACGCGCTGGGGACCGGCGAGGGGCAGAGGGGCCATAGCGCTTTCAAAATGGCTGCTGCTTGCTAGAGCGTACGTGCCTGAGTGGGGACAAGGTGGCGCCGATTATGTTGACATCGCAAACCAGATTTTAACACATAGACATGGAAGTGAAAACTGCACCATTGCCCCCCCCCCCCCGACTGACACCCTCCTTTGCCTCAGCTTGGATCATCATTTGCTAAAGTGTTCGAAGACCCCACCGTGAATATAAGCACAACCGGGGCCTTACTGCACACCGTGAGAAAAACTACGCAGCAAGACAATCTCTACCTTCTCCCTTTTCCATGTTCCAACGCTTTGAAATGAGCAATATATTTACTCGCAGTGACAAAATGGCGGTCAACACTTCCTGATTTCCTTCGAATCGAACGTTAACAGACGTCACGCAGCAAAAAAAAAATTCCGCTCACGCGCAGCCGGTGGAAGACATGTATCAACATATATGAGCCTCCTCAGCCACCCTCAGAAAACCTAGGGGGTCAGGATACGTCTCCCGTGCCCCCTTATACCCATTTCCCACATTGTTTTTCCTCCATCTTGTGATTTAATTAAAACGAAACACAAAATGGCGAACTCCCGTTACGCTACCGGTGAGCCACCCGGTTCGCGTACCGTGAAGCGCTTCTACCGCGAAAAATCTAATTTTTTTTATTTGCCCCACGGGACCCTTTAATACCCCAACATCATTCCTAGGGGGTCAAGAGGGGTCTACCTTGCCCCCTTTCATTAAATTCCCCCTTTGTTTTTCTCCTCCTCTTGTCTCTCGATCCTACCGAGAGACAAGAAGGCGGCCGGTCCGGACTGTTTAGAATGTTGACAGACACCGGAGAGCCAATCAGCTTCGCTTCACGAAGTTCCGTTACGCGTCAGGTACGCGAACCGGAGCGCTAACCGGAGCGCTGTCACAGATATATGTTTTTTAAAACGTTAATTTCTCAAAATCCTCTGGAGCACATATATTGAGACATAGCAAAGGCACGTCGGGCAAACCATATCTACAATTTTGCCAAGTTTCGTGTAAATCCATTCAGCCGTTCGAGCTAAAAGTGAGTCCAACCGCCCTATGGAAAACTCAATGTTAAAAACGCGTTTTGGGACCCCCCTTTTTTCTAGGCCCCCCCTTGACGAAACCCCCCCAAATTTTCAGGGGCTGCTCAGAAACAAAATGTGCAATTTTCCGGAAAATTTCAGCCAATTCCGTCCACAAACGCCAAAGTTATTCGACATAGAATTTTCAAAAATCCCATATGAAAAAAATCCTAACTATATATACCTACTGGCGACCGCCAGTAGGTAATATATATATATATATTCACTGAAAAAACCATAGGTTTCCCACCAGTTATAGTTAGGAATTACCATTTAAAAAACCTATCAAATTCACTGAAAAAACCATAGGTTTCACACCAGTTATAGTTAGCTGGAAATTTTACTGACATAAAACCATTGAAATTCCCACGTTATAGTTAGTTGGACTCACTATAACTTGTGCGCCTGCAATGCACTGCTGATGACGTCACATATTACATCACTCATGACATGGTCAGTGACATCACTCATGACATCACTGATGACACCATCCAGTGAATGTGTGTCTTTCAGTAAAATAAATATGTTTTACATATGTATTTGTAAAGGTCAATGGAAGAATACATTTTTAAATAAGTGTCTAAATGGATGTTTTTTTTATAAAAAAAATGATTGGTTAACTCGCTTATCTTAGTGAATACATATATTAGCTAGTAATGTTTAAATATTTAAATATATGTATCAGTGTTTCACTTTGTGTATAAGTGGCTGCATGGGTTGGTGAGTAGCTACATGTGTGTGTATGGGTTATTAGATGTTTTTTTAGTATCAGTATGAGTGTCTGTATGGTTTGGTGGGGGTATTACTTAGTACATAGATGCATTAATGACTGACTCACTGTTTGTATGTGTTTTGAAGACAGCTTATGTGTTGGATTGTAAGGGTGAATGACTGTGTATATGTGTGTGTTAGTGTGTGAATGACTGTGTGAGTATGTGTGTGAGTAACTTTTGGATGACTGTCGGTGTGTAACAGGATGTATATGTGTATCACTACATATGATGAGTGAGTATATGTATGAGTGACTATATAGAACTGTTGGTGAATGAGTGGATGTGTATATAGATGGTGGAATTACTGAATTGGTTGTTGTAACGGGTATGGGTATCTCCATTTTTTTTTAAATTTTAGTTTCTATTTTTGAATATGTGTTTCAAGGGTTACATTACACTGAAATGAGGTCTGTCACTCTGTCACAAGGATGGTGTCATCAGTGATGTCATGAGTGATGTCACTGACCATGTCATGAGTGATGTAATATGTGACGTCATCAGCAGTGCATTGCAGGCGCGCAAGGTATAGTGAGTCCAATTAACTATAACGTGGGAATTTCAATGGTTTTATGTCAGTAAAATTTCCAGCTATCTATAACTGGTGTCAAACCTATGGTTTTTTCAGTGAATTTAATAGGTTTTTTAAATGCTAATTCCCAACTATAACTGGTGTGAAACCTATGGTTTTTTCAGTGAATTTCATAGGTTTTTTAAATGCTAATTCCTAACTATAACTGGTGTGAAACCTATGGCTTTTTCAGTGAATTTCATAGGTTTTTTAAATGCTAATTCCTAACTATATATAGGGCCTCAAACCTATGTTTTTTTCAGTGAATTTCAAATGTTTTTTAATAGCAAATTTCGATAGCTATGAAATGAAATATTTTTTATATTGAATCCAATATTGTATATTTATGTAATACTATTTTTTTTATGTATATTGTTCATGTTTTTTTTTTGCCCTGGAGCGCTCCCGGTGCGCGTCCCGGTGAGCGCACCGGTAAGCGCAGTCTTGCGGCGCGCCCCGGGCGCGTACAGGTGAGCGTCCCATTAGCGCTGTTGCCGCGAACGAAAACATCATCGTGACGTATCGCGTAGCCGCATCCGCGTGATACGCACGGCGTAAGCGCACCGGGAAGCACTCAAGCGCATACAATCGCGCTACGTAACCATCCGATACACTTACGCAACGCGCCCCTGGGCACGCCCCGGGGCGCGTAGCGTTAGCGCGTCGGGTCATGTGACCTAAAAATACCACTTTTTATTGGTTTAGAACAGTTTTGGTTTCCAAATGATGAAAGCCCTGGTCATGTGACCTGAAAATAACACTTTTCATTGGTTCAGGACAGTTTTTTTTTCCTAATGATGAAAGCCCCCACCTTTTTTCCTCATTCTCACTTTGTACTTTGAGTGAGGAAGACCTGTTTCCAGAGCTATTACTAATTTGTACTCAGAAATGGCTTCAATAGCAGCAGCAGCAGGAGCATCTCAGCCACCACCACTACCACCACCACCAAGAGGACCACCACAACACCACAGTGGTGGAGATGAAGAAGAGGAGGAGGAGGAGGAGGAGGATGAGAGGAGGAGGTTCCTGCCAGAAGATAATACCCCATGTAGGCCAAAGAAGCACATTATCTGGGAGTATTTTTCAATCCCAAAGGACCTCAAAAAAGTAAATGCGCCAAGGGTTACTTGCCTAATCTGTGGCACTGAACTTTCAAGGGGGAACCCTAACAAAAAGTACTCTTTTGGCAATAACACCATGATTTGCCACATGCAACGCCGGCACCCTAACAACTATGCTGCGGCAGAGGTCAGAGAACTGGCCAGAAACCCTCCCCAATCTTCACCCAGCACCTCCAAAAGTAAGCAACCCACTCCATCGGGTCCAGAGACAAGGGAGATGGTCCCAAACATACAACCCCAGTTTGGACAATACAAAATCAGTTGTATATTTTTGTGGTAAAACAATTACCTATGGTGAGCAAAGCATAAAACTCATCAACCGTGCTGGTGACAACCACAATTGCCCCAAAAAAGCGTATTTTTTTCCTGATGTTTTTTTGATCCAGTTGAGTCATTTACAATTCCCTGTTTTTTGTTTCTCCCCACAAAAATAACAAAAAAATATATAAAATTGTTCATAAAAGCCAAAAAAAGTACAAAATGTTCAAAAAAACAATAAAAAAATATAAAACAACAAAAAGAAGAAAAAAACAGTTCTTTTTAGAACTACCTCCAATTCATAAAAAAGGCTACATTTAAAAAAAACTCTGTCATTCTTTTATCACCATGGTACGCTCCCCGGTGCGCGTACCGGGCGCTCCCCCCGCGTAATTCGATAAAAAAAATAATTATTTTTGCCCCGAGGGGCACTTTTATGGCCCCCACATCAAACCTAGGGGGTCAGGGGGGGGCTACTCTTCCCCTTTTGGTCATTTCCCCCTTTGTTTTTGCCATCTCTTGTGTCTCGATCCTACCGAGACACAAGATGGCGGCCGCTCCAGACTGTTTGGAATGTTGACAGACACCTGAGAGCCAATCAGCTTTCTGCGTGCGAACTCGCGTAGCGCGCTGGTACGAGCCCCGGTGCGCGTACCGGGGCGCGCTTATAGATATATATATATTTTTGAACCTAAATTACTCAAAATCCACTGGAGCACATATCTTGAGACATAGCAAAGGCACATCGAGCTACCAGTCCCTACAATTTTGCCAAGTTTGGTGGAAATCAATTCAGCCGTTCGGGATAAAAGTGAGTTCAACCTCCCCATGGAAATTAACATGGGGAAAACACGTTTTGGGACCCCCCTTTTATCTCGGCCCCCGCTTGACGAATCCCCCCAAATTTTTTTAGAGAAGGAGCGGAGCGCCGCGCGGCAAATTTGAGGAAAATTCCAGGTAGATTCCTCAACCGGCGCCAAAGTTATTCCCAATAGAATGTTGCGAATTCCCTATACAAAATAATCCTAACTATAACTACCTACTGGCGACTGCCAGTAGGTAATATATATATATATATATATATATATATATATATATATATATATATATATATATATATATATATATATATCCCAAGAGCCGCTTAGGGGAATCAGATGCAGCGTGTTGTCACAATTTTTGCATAAATGCTTAATTGTGGTATACCCGAGTATACTATGTTGTGAAAAACCCTCATGGGTGTTTGGTAAACCCATAATCAAGAACAGATGGTAGTTGGGGGAAAATATTGGTTAAAGTGCCATTAGGTGCAAAATGTGAATAAAGTGCAAATGTTAAAAACAAACCCCTGTGTGAGGGTTTTAAATTTAGAGAAGGGAATGGCAGTCACAGGTTAGGTTTTCAAAGTTATTGCATGCCGCCTGACAAGATGATCTGACTAGGAAATTAGGTCTGTGAGTAATTGGTCACAAGAAAAACAAGAAGGAGAAGGACACAAGGGGCAAGTTAACAAAAATGAGGGGAGAAAGAAGGAAATTGCCACTCATGGGAGAGCTCAGTAATGTAATTATAATTATAAACATGTATGTAAGTCTTCAGTGTTATTTAAACCTCCAGGGGCTTTTACTGTTGAAGTTCAAGATATACCTTGTCTCCAACTTACGCATTTTTTGTTCTCGATCACCACGCTGTTTGGTTTTTGGAATCGTGTCGATGACATAATATTTGAGATCCATTAAGTTATTATTGTGGACCTCCCGAAAATGTCTTGCCACGGGGTAGGTAGGATCAGAGTTGGTGATTGCCCTAATATGCTGCAATATCCTTACACTAGCTGGTAGTTTGGTACTTCCCACGTACCGTAAGGGACACGTACATTCCAAGATATAAATGGCGTACTCAGTTTTGCAGTGGGGGGATTTAGAAATTTTGATGTCTTTACAACTGAATGCTGTACGGTAACTGGTTTTGTTAATACCATGGGTACATGCTTTGCATGAATGACATTTAATGAAACCCCGTGAGGTTTTCAGCCAATCTGTGGAGGCAATTCCATGGCGGGAGGCAAGATGGCCGCCGAGCTGTTGTGCTGAGAGGTCGCACTCTCCTTCTCTCACAAAATGAACGGAAGAGAATTTTGTGCCACCCATGAAGAAAGGATCTAATGGAGACCGGGCGTTGCTGGCTTGAAAGGATATCCCTCAAGAAGAAACTGCTACGGATTGGGCAGGTTTGGAGGCTGCTGAAAGAAGGACTTTTGCATTTTGGTAAAACGCGCCGACATATGGCTCCCAAACCACCCACACGAATGGTCAATCAAGAAAAAGAAAAGGAAAAGGAAAAAGTAAACGATAGAACAAGAAAACCCCCCGACACTCCGATTGCAATGAAGACAGGGGGAGCTGGTAGTGGGAAAGGGGATCCCCTGCCAGCAAGGAATACAGGCGCGATCAAAAAACTAATTCCTCCACCAGCGGAAAAAAGTAAGAAGAGTGACATGCGGAAACAGAACCTGATCGGTAAAGTACCCAGTACGGCGGGTAAAAGCATGTCACAGCCGGCGAAGGGAGACGAGCAAAAGGCTCGGGACATAATTATGCATCAACCCACCGTGGCAGAGATGCTAGCGGGAAAACCCTTGGAATCAGCGACGGAATCTGTAGATGCAGGAAACCCGAGTACTCTTCACAATCCAGACGCTGACACTCCCGCTGCTGCTGCTGGAAACGTCCTCGAGGACGCAACTGACATGAACACGGAAGACGCGAAGGTGGTTGCTAGGCAACGGGCTGAGGCAGCGCGGAGAGAGGCACAGAAGTCTGTAACACCGCAGACAGACGGTGAACATGCAGGAGCTCGCGCTGAGGACGAAATACCAGCGGAAAATAGAGGTAAAGGGGTGAATGTCAGTGGAAAAGTCGAAAAAGAGAATACAGGCACCAGGGGAGGCACTACAGCACACATGCTTGGCGCATTAATGCAGGTTGAGAAAGAAATTAATGAGTCCCGGAAAGTGACTGGTTCCTGGGGGAGCAGAGAAAGTATAGCAAGCTCTACAAAAACAAGCCTTGAGGAGGGGACCAATGTAACTAAACAGCCCCATGGGGGTGACTGTACATCCCTAGAAGGGGAGGGAGAGTTCTTCTCTGTAAATGAAGATTCTGAGTCATTGTCATCAGCAGAATCAAGTACAGAGGAAGATGAAGGCACAGAGTCAGGCATAAGCACCTCTGGTAAAGAGTCTACTATGAAAAAGAGGAAACACACTAAAGTAGAGAAACGTCTCCTATGGGATTACTCAGCAACCTCTCAAGTGTACCAGGAGGAAGATATGCATGCTAACATGGCTGAGAGAACCACAAGTGGCAATATCCCTCCCCCACAAGACCCCTTCCAGACTTTATTCTCAACGCTGAGGCAGATGCAACACGAAGCAAGAACAGAAAGCCGCAGAGCAAGGCAGGCATCGAAGAAAATACAGAATAGCCTAAGGAAGGTCAATAAACTGTATGACGAGTTGGTTGACAGAGTCACAGAGGTGGAGGAGCGGACAGGGAAGCTTGAGGACGACGTGGGGAGTTGGCAAACATTTAAGACTGAACATGAGAAAATGGCGGAGGATATGCGCTGGAAGATGGAGGATTTTGAGAATCGGCAGAGGAGGAACAATGTCCGCCTTTTGGGTGTGGAGGAAGGGGCAGAGGGGCAGGACGTCAGGCAGTTTGTGATAAACCTTTTGAGGGGCGCATTCCCAGAGTCCCAGTGGCAGTGGGAAACAGAAATACAAAGGGCGCACAGGTTCCCTTTTGCATTAAAGAGGAGTGGAGAAGTAGGGGGAGCAGGCAGAGGTGGGCAAAAAAATCAGCCAAGGGCTATACTAGTCTATGTTGGGAATTTTTTGCTCAGGGAAGAGATCTTAGCCAAAGCAAGGCCAGAGAGTAGGAGAACTTTTGAGAATAATACCTTTTTCGCCAGGCCTGACTTCTGCCATTTCACTGTAGAGAGGAGGTGGAAGATGAGGCAGCTGATTGCACCATTTCAGGCTCTTGGTTCTGAGGCGTATTTACTCTACCCTGCTAGATTAAAGGTAATTGTCAGAGGGAAAACCTGGATGTTTAACTCAGAAATCAAGGCAGGAATCTTTCTAGAGGAAATGAAGAAACAAAAAGGAGCATGAGTGCCCGGGGGAGTATATAGGATATAAAGGGATCAGTGGGTGACACGAAAAAGTAAATAGTTGGATGAGAGAAGGAAGCGATTTGCACAACACAAGGCGGGCACACATAGGTCGGCTGACCTATTTGCCTGTGAAGGGGGGGGGATGGGGAGGGGTGAGTAGAGCAGGGGCGGCAAGGGAGGGAGGTGTGGGGGGGAGAATAACAATTGGTTGATTATGATTTTGCACATTGTCATGTTGTTGGGGTACAGAGGAGATATACAGATTGGTTTGAGGCTGACAAAGATTGCCTGTTTTAGCTGGTATATACACTTGTTAACGCAATGGTATGTAGGATAGCATCAATTAATGTGTGTGGCTTAAATGATTTGAATAAGAGAATGAAGGTGGCTGCATATTTAAAAACCCTGCGGTTGGACTTGGTATGTCTGCAGGAAGCCCATATTGAGGCGAGCAAGATGTATCTAATGGAACAACTTGGGTTTCAGGGTATTGGCCAGCTCTAAACAAGAAACTAGGACTAGAGGAGTGGCAATCTTGGGTAGACACAGGGATTTGGTAGTGGGGAAAAAGAAGGAGGATAAATGGGGAAGATGGGCTATAGTGGAAATTTCCTTTCGGGGACAGAAAATATCATTAGCCACCATCTATGGATCTACTGAAGATGATCCTGAGGTATTTCAGCTTCTTGATGCAGAGCTGGCTCAGTGGCCTGAACCCATAATCTGTTGTGGTGATCTCAATATACACGATTTAGAGAGCTCATTTACACAGATAGATGCAATTTATAGAGGGAGAAAAAGGAAGGTGTTCAGGGCGCTGGCGGATATGGTTAGGAATAATTCTTTGATTGATCCTTGGATAAAACTACATCCACATCTTGATGGAAGTACCTTTTTTTCGGCCCCACATAAAATATTGGTTAGGCTGGACTATTTTCTTATAACTAGTAGCTTGTTAGCTGGGACACAGATTGAGAAACTTCCAAGGGTGATCTCAGATCACAGCCCAGTAATACTTACCATTGAAAATAATTACTTACAAAGATCACCTGCACAATGGACGTTTGAGAGGGGACTTTTAAGGGATCTTGCATATAAGGAGCACATGTCAAAATGGATTAAAGGGTTTTGGGATATTAATAGGGGGACGGCAGCTATAGGAGTAGTTTGGGATGCATTTAAGGCAGGAATAAGGGGTGAAACTTTGAGTTTTGTGTTGGGTAGACAAAAAAGAGAAAGGGTAAGGAGAGAGCTGGTAGAGCATAATTTACTAAGGGAGGAGGAGAATCTAAGTAGGTTAATAAGGAATAATAGTCCTCTGGAGGATTGTCTGCTTAGAATAATAGCATTGAAGGCAGAGGCAGTGGAAGGCCTGGCTAGACAGGCGGTAGACAAATTTTTGTCCAACAAGGAAAAGACATATGAGCTTAGTGAAAAGGTAGGGCGGGTGCTGGCAGCTAGAACTAGGCAGAGAGCAGCCGAAGCAGGAGTAAAAGAAATACGGGATATACAGGGAAATTTGGTTATGGAGACTGATGCAGTAAGAGAGGTATTTAGGAAGTTCTACGCAGATTTATATACTCCAGAAGAGGTACCAAACTTGGGGGAGATTGAGGAGTATTTGGATAACATACCCCCTTCGGCGATTTCAGAAGAGGATAAAGAAATATTGGACAGTCCAATACTGTTAGGAGAGGTGGAGGAAGCTCTCGATAGCTTGCCGAAAGGTAAAGCAACAGGGCCAGACCAAATTCCGTTAGAATTTTATCAGATTTTCAAAAACGAACTATTAGCAGACATGTGTATAATTATGCAACAAGCACAGGTAGGAGACATTAGCCCAGAGTCATGGGGGGGGGCTAATATAATAGTAATTTTAAAAAAAGGAAAGTCACCAGAAATGCCAGGATCATACAGGCCAATTACATTAATGAACTCGGATATTAAAATATATTCTAAGATTTTAGCAAAGAGACTTGCAGGAGTGATTGAGCAGTTAGTGACCCCTATCCAGCATGGTTTTATACCCGGGAAAGGGACTACGCAACATGTAAGAACTGTAATTACAGTATTCGATCACGCAGAAATACTAGGAGACCCTGTAGCAGCACTTTTCCTCGATGCCGAGAAGGCATTCGATAGGGTGGACTGGAAATATCTTTGGTGTGTAATGAGATGGTGTGGGTTGGGTGAATCCTTTATAAAAGCGATCCAGGTACTGTATAAGAATCCAGCAGCGAGGATAAGGGTGAATGGGGGGCTTTCAGATGTAGTAAAAATAGCCAGGGGGACCAGACAGGGATGCCCTTCCTCTCCCCTATTGTTCGCACTATATCTGGAACCCTTACTACGTAGGTTGGAGGAGAATGTAAGGATACCTCCAATGATAAGACATGAAAATGTGGTGAAGTCCTTAGCCTACGCAGATGATGTGGCAATTTTAACTCCGAACCCTACTCTAGCTATAAAAGAGATAGAGTTAGAGGCTCAGAAATTTGGGAAACTATCAGGGTACAGTTTAAATAGAACAAAGACCCAGATTATTAAGAATAGATATACTCCGTGTGTGGATAACAGGGTGGTGGATTCAGCAGTATATCTAGGAGTAGCACTAACTGCAAAGTTGGAGAGAGTAGTAGAGTTAAATCTGGATCCTCTAATAGGCAAAGTTAAAAAAGAACTTGAAAGAATGAATAACCTACACCTTTCCCTTATGGGATGCACAAATGTTGTCAAAATGCTAATCTTACCTAAATTTTTATATTTTTTTCGTACTATTCCTTTAGTCTTCGAAGCCAGATGGTTTAATTTAATAGAAAGGACACTGAACAGATTTATCTGGGCACATGGAAAGACCCGTAGAGCGTATAGGTACTTGACTTTACCCAGAGAGAGAGGGGGCTGGGGAGCCCCTGACTTTCGGATGTATCAGATGGCTGCTGCATTACAATACATGCAGGGAATAATTGGGGGCGGAGGAAGTGATGCAAGGGTTGGGACCATGTCCACGGAAGTGTATGCTATTATACTGGGGGCGGAGGCAGAAAATAATTTGTTAAATAGAGTAGAATTTGGATACTATAAAAGAACAAGGTTTAAGACCATGATGGCAGCAACTAGAATATGGAATACATTTCTTAAGAGAATGGGAATGGGCAGATATAATAGGTATGTAAGGCTTTACAAAAACTGTTCCTTTCCGATGGAAATTTTTGGTGACTCGACAATGTTGGGATGGACACAGAAAGGGATAGAGCAGATTGGGGATATAATAGATGGGGATGGGGTAATCCAGTTCATAGATCTTTGTGCTAAATATGGGATTGAGAGAAAGGACTTCTTCAAATACCTGCAGGTACGGAGTTTTTTATTACACAAGCAAGGTGGCAGGGAGGGGTTTAATAAAAATGAACTCTTGGAAAAGATAAAAGCAGGAGGGGATTGCACAATTAGATCTTTCTATGCAATACTAACCAAAGGGAAGATGGATGATCTGGAGAAAGTTAGCACTAAGTGGGTCGGAAAGCTGGGAGAGGATGCAGGAAGCTTTCAAGACTCTTTAAACTTGGGATGTACCATCCTGCGCTCTGGACCCTTGCAATCGCAACACTATAAGACGCTATTCTCACTGTATTACACCCCAGCGAGGATAGCTAAGTGGGGAGGGTCCACTGGAATTACTTGTCCACGGTGTAATGCAGCAGCTGCCGACATTATCCATATGTTTGCTACTTGCCCTCAGTTATATACCTTGATCCGAAGTATAGAAGATTTTATTAACAATACTCTTGATATAAGAGTTAAACTAACGCCTAGGATGATTTTGTTTGGAGTAGATAATCAAGTCGGATTGGATCATAAAGAATTTATGTTTGTAGCAATGGCAGTACTGAGATTAATAATTGCAAGAGTATGGTTGGACAAGGTACCCCCTGATTTACAAGTATGGCTATCAAATTTGCTAGCTAGCTATAATCTTGAGAGAGCTATATATGCTCGGAAGGGGAAGAGGGGAAGGAGATTGGGGTTGAAAATTTGGGAACCAATAAACATATGGAAAGAGAGGATGGCATAGTAATTGATGAAGATTAAAGGTTAGGTCATTTTGCTATATGATTTGGTGTTATAAATGTATTTTGGTTTTTTGATTTGAAAAGCGTCAAACCAGTGATACTTTGAAAAATGTATATAAGAAAAAAATGTTTTGTTTTGTTTTGTAATTCAATGTGCAAGTTAACAAGAAAAAGGGGAAAAATAAAAATATTTAAAAAAAATAAAAAAAAACAATCTGTGGAAGGAGTAATCTCAGGGCAGTTGGATACCAAGCTATTGTGTAGAGAAATAGCTCTCTTGTAAGTAATACTGGGCTTGGCTGGCATAGTTTGGCCTATTACAGGATCAGAACGAATGAGGGCCCAATTTTGATTGATGATTTTACTTATCGCACCTTTTTGGGTACTATAGGGCACGATGAGTCTGACCATACTGGAGTCTAGTGATTTGATGGATTGAGATATATATATATTCATTGAAAAAAAACATAGGTTTCACAATCGTTATAGTTTGGAATTAGCATTTAAAAAACCTTAGAAATTCACTGAAAAAAACATAGGTTTCACACTCGTTATAGGTAGGAATTAGCATTTAAAAAACCTTTGACCATGTGACCTTAAAATAACACTTTTCATTGGTTCAGAACATTTATTATATCCCCCTTTCTTTTTTCACCTCTTGTGTCTCGATTCTACCGAGACACAAGATGGCGGACTCTCCGGACTGTTTAGAATGTTGACAAACACCCGATAGCCAATCAGTTTTCCGCTCGCGCACTCCCGTAGTGCTCCGGGTACGCTCCCCGGTACGCGTACCTGTAAGCGCTCGAAGCGCGCATATAGATATATATGTGTTTTTGAAGTTAATTTACAAAAAAAACACTGGAGCAATTTTCAGCAAATATAGCAAAGGCACATCTGCGTACCAGTCCCTACAATTTTGCCAAGTTTGGCGTAATTCCATTCAGCGGTTCGGGCTGTAGACCGTCCTATGGAAATTAACATGGGGAAAACACGTTTTGGGACCCCCTTTTTTCTCAGCCCCCACTTCAGGAATCCCCCCGACACTTATTTTATTATTATTTAGTTATTCCCAATAGAATGTTGCGGATTTCCTATGGTATATGTATATATATATATATATATATATATATATATATATATATATATATATATATATATATATATATATATATATATATATATATATATATATAATGTTGTAAGTACATAAGAATATATAATTATGTTTTCACATCACCCCCTTTTTTCCAGGCGGAGAAATTCTCGACAACAATTCAATAGTAAAGAGCCTGATCACTTCCTTCTGTATATCTTCATTGTCGCTTTACTACTCATCTTCAGAAATAGAAAAGGTAAAAGTATTGTCAGTGCCTTTATTTTTCAAAAGTGTAGGATTATGCCCCCAATGATTCATTATGCTTGATGTATTTCCACCAAATTTTCACAAAACTTCCCCTTTTTTTGGTGCAGATGCTGTGTTGAAAATTTCAAGGTGAACGAATGCCCGAGATAAAAGAGGGGGGCCAAAACGTGTTTCACCATTTTAAGTCTATGGGGATTTTTCATTTTTTTTAAATGGCTACAGCCCGAATTGCTGAACGGAATTATACCCAATTTGACTGAAAACTAGATTTTGGTCCAGAAAGCGTGCTTTTTGTGATTTGGTGTAAATCCGTTCAGTAATTTCAGAGAAATAAAAGTTGAAAAATATAGGTATCTGGGGACGCGAGTCCTTGCAGTGGAATTGCAGATCCTACAAAAATTTGATTGGCTGCAAACACTTCAAACAGGAAGTGTTGGCAGCCATCTTGGGACTCTTGAAGACGAGTAACAGGAAAAAAATAAAAATAAAGAAAAGGTGGCAGGGTTATTAAAGCATTTTATTTTGTTAGCCTCCATTTATAACATGCACGGCTACTCGGAAGTGTCTCGGCGCAAATTTTAAACATTTTTCTGCAGACTCGCGGGTGGATCCACGAAACAGCCGCAAAATTAAAAATAGAAAAGATGTGTGGGCTCCTGAACTTTCTTTTTTTACAGCCCTTGGGTAGGCCAAATCTTGGGGGCATTAAGGAGGGGGCCTCATGCCCCCCACTTGTACTTAGGTGAATCCCCGGGAACTGCCACCTCCTCGGGGCTGTAAACAACAACAATGTGAGGGGGCTCAGCCCCCCACAGCCTGGGGACTGCCACCTCCCCAGTGCACACAGTGTTTTTGTAACTTAATCCAGGGGATGCCATACTGCCTCGGGGATGCCACCTTCCATTGGCAAATATATGCAAAGTAGATGTGGGGGGCCTACACACTCCCCTGCAGCCCTGGGCTCTCCACCTCCCCGGGGCTAAATGTGACAAATGCAGGGGGGCCATGTGCGCCCTGCAGCCCCGGTGACCTACCCTCCCCGGGGCATGCCTTTAAAATGAAATAATGGGACTTAATTACATTGGAGGGTGGCTGCACAGCCCCACTCCTGGAGCCCTACATGGCTCTGGGGACCACCCCCTCAGGACTGGTTCCAGTAATGTCCCCCGGTGCCCACCCCGGGACAATGCAGTTTGCTATGGCATGGTGGCAGCACTGTTCCCGCCAAGCCATAGCAAACAACTGCGCTGCTTTCAGCAAGCAAGAACAAAAATGCTCTTGCTTGCTGTAAGCATGGCAGTGTCTGTTTCGCTGCCCGCTGTGAAGCAAGCAGGGAAACACTGCTTTGAGATCCAGGGAGCTGCATGTCAGCAACTCCTTGGGTCTCAAAGCAATGCTGGCTCTCACAGGAGGTGGGTAGCCGGCAGGGACCACTGGAGCCTTCAGGCTCCCCCCGCATTCCCCAGCAGAGAGGCCAGTCCCCGGGGATGGGGACCCTGGGCTGAAATTGGCCCTGGCTCCCCTTCTTCGAAATTGGCCTGGGGAGGGGTGCCATGCGGCCCTCCTCCCTTTAAAAAAAAAGATATGAAGACCTGACCCTGGGGGATGGGGTCCCCAGGGTTGAAATTAGCCTGGGGGGGGCATGCCCCCCCCTCTGATCTAAAAAAATAATAAAATAAAGGACAGGCCCCGGGGTATGGGCTCCACTGTAGTGTAGTTCCTTTATCTCTAATAGGCTCTGCGCATTGGAATAACATACACTATAGATTTGACATAGGACTGAGGTCAGTATGTCTCTATCGAGTATATTAAACTTAATTGTGTGTGTGCACACAATTAAGTTTAATCAGTCTCTGACAACCGCATAAACATGACAACTTTGTTTCCCCTAGAATCGAAACAATATCTTCAGAGTCGTGGAAACAATAGATAACTAGTTCACACAGTCAATCGTACATGCTTCGTTTCTACAGAGTTGCATAGAAATAGAGAGACAGGCGTTTCAATAAAAAGGGTTTATTAAACAGTCTTATTTCTCATGCAAGAGATATGAACTGCTACAATCATTAGACAGAGTGAGAAGTATAATGCGTACAGCGTAAACAGTAATATAAAATAATACTGTAATAGCATGGTCTGTTGCTATGACATATATAAAAATACATACATAAATAACACAGCCTAAAATACTCAACTGGTGCTTCTAAAATACGCCTACCCCAGTGTACCTCACCTAGGTCAAGTACAAGAGAAGAAATAGATGCTAATTTAGCTAAGTTTATTTTTGCCAAGAATCTGCCAAATGTTTCTCTATGGTCTAATCAGCTCCATACTTTAGAATGCGAGAGGTTGGTATCTCTTACCCAGGACATAGATTTCCCAACATTCCGAAACGGGAGCCAGAAACACTGGAGCTGGATTCTCGGCAGGAGGATGGCTGCGTCTAGTCATTGCGTCAGCTGGAATGTTGGCTTCCTTTGGGACTTGCTGTGGCGAGCTGCGTCGTGCAAGTAGGTAGTCGAACTGCACCAAACCACACCGTGCTTTGCCATAGCAAGTGAAGTTATATTTATACCTTGAATGTGTTTAGGAATGCCAGTATTGACGTAAAGTCGGGCATATGAATGTCATGAATGAAATCCTAAGGAATAGATGTTCATGCATAATAAATGAGTTCTTGGAGAAATCAATATCTAAGCAAGGGGAAGTCCCTAACGGCTTAAGAGTCTGGTTTTCCAAGAACTCGTTGTGACGTAGATGAACAGACTGAAGTAGCCATGCCTGTATTTGAGTAGCATGGGCTATGCCTAAATAAGGACTGGATTTCTATGCCTATATAAGGACAACGTGTCAATTGTACCTATATAACAGCATGAATCAGGAAATGCATACAGAATCTAACACGATACACAACACCCACTCCACTTTCTTATGTACGACATTACTAAATTCTAAACATGTTAAACATATCTAAATCATATCTACACATGAAGTGCTAAAAGCATGTTTCAAATACATAGTAAATAATGCATTCAAACTATTGCATAGGTGCTGCACACATTAAAGCAATGTTTCATTCTAAGCATATATTGGCATTTGAAATGCTAAATGAATGAATCATGAAAATATACATATATGAAATGGCTTGTAAATACAGAAGAAAAAAAGGGCCGAAACCATTTCATGTCTGATTACATAAAACTGTTTGTATTTGGACAAGGTCATATAATGTCTCTTGAAGTACTCAAATAATTATTGTTCTCTATGAATAGTTCTACTATAAGTAGATTAATTGTGCCAAAAAATGAGAAAAAAAATTGGGGGGGGGAAATAATAATCATGGGAGAAAGTTCCAAAGTTAGTACCTTGTTTTCAAAAAATGAAGGTCAAATTGAAAGTCTCTCAGAACACTGTGTGCCAAAATCAAAAGTCACTGTTAGGGCTTGGAGAAAACATGAAATCTACTATGTCTGTTGACAAAAAGTCATCTACCATTGTAGGTGAAATTTGGATTACCTCGTTTAGCAGATTAACCGCACATAGATGTGAAGCATCGCCGTCAGCATTGGTCGCATTAGCAATGTTTGTATTGGATGGTACCTGTGTGCCTGTTGATTCCTCTCGTACCTCAGCAGTTGCAATTTGCGTCTGTGAGATCTCAATGAATGCCGCCATCAGAATTGGTAGCCGCTGGGGACAACACAGAGCATGGGCCGTTACCGGGTCATGCAAAGTATCAACATGACTGATGGGAGTGTCAGACAGGTGTCTAGCACGCATTCTTCTCCAATAGCAGTCAGCGTAGAACAGGTAAGATGCAATCTTGCCAAATTGGTCTGAATGACAGAAACCATGTAGTATATAATTCTCGTAGATGAGGTAGTCCCAAAATTTGGACTATGCGCTGACGAGACTTCTTTGGCAGTAGAGTTGTCTCCATAGAGAACTGTGTGTTGCTGGTGATTTGGCTTGCCATATCGCAGCAGTAGGAGCAAAAATTGTATTGCTGCAACGAGTTCCAAATGGAGGGGCAATCCGCCAAACACAGAGTGCACAAAGTTTGGAAGGATTCAGAGGACTGCTTGAAAAGGTGCTAACAGTCCAGAATATATGGTCTTAAATACACTTACAATACAGCTAGTATCAGACATATTTAAGATACGACTTAACATTTCTGAGAAATGTATAGGGCAATTTGTATTTAAAAGGGCATGTATCTCAGCAGAAGTCCTTGCGACTTGTAGATCATGGGTTTCTCTGGCCGAGGTCAGTGGCACAGTTTTTTGCAAAAGAATGGCTTTCATTCTGCTTAGAGTATTAATTTGTATAGAAGAGATGTTTAGTGAAGGCCAGAGTGGCGACTCCCTGACTAACTTGGTTTTTGGAAACAATACTTGCATACAGCAAGTGACCTTGGATGACACAGTTACTAGATATGGTAAACCTGGAAACATGCCACAGCAGCTGTGATCGTTCAACATGAGGTAACTTCCATTTGAAAGTTGTCCAAAAATTGGATCAATCACCGCAGCTGGTGAACCTTGCAGGTGTCAGGATAAATTGTTAGAGGAACCATCGCAGGCCCGGTGTAAGTTTATACCCTGACAAAGGAGAGAACCGCTTAGTGCATTTTCACAGTTTGAACCGCTAAGAAACACTTCACGTCCCCCACTCAACATCTGTATGTGTATGGAAAATCCCAGAATGTTTTGATGTATTTTTTACCCAGCCTTTCATATGTGTCTGCTGGTATGTGTTTTAGGCAATACTGAAAATGGAAAATTGAAACAGGCAGAGTGATTGTTCCATGTATAATCCATTCAGTAGCTGGTTTCTCCCCAACCGTAAATGGCAATCTTTCCCGTTTCACAATGCCCAGCACCGTATAGTGTGCTCCCCTTTGTGCCAGTTTGATCTGTTTATCAGTGAGATTGAATTCTGAAAACAGTGATGTATATTGATTAAACGCCAAGGCACATAGCCTGAACGAAGGATTTGTAACGTCCAGCCTAATAGCAGGATAGAACGTAATTGCGACTGACCATGTTGCAACATGACCAAGTCCTGTTCCATGATGTCTATGGCAGAAGACACTATGCTGTCCAATGAATATATCCTGGACGACAGAGTCGTTAACCCATTGTCAACCACAGAGAGAGATTTCTCTAAATTAATACAATCATTTTCTCGTATTCGTTCTGCAGTCTCTGATTGAGTAATCTTCCATATTTCGTTATATTCAGCATACATACTGGCATATATGAAACGTTTTTGACGCGGCTTTCTTGGTCCTAGCAAGAAGTCCCTAAGGTCTGTGCCATCTTTAAGTAAAGATAAGTGTTGATTTACATCCTTAAGTGTAGATCTTTGTAGCTAATCAAGGCAGAGCTTCCTGACACTGTATGTTGTTACTATTCCAGGATGCTGTCTTTGAACATATATTGGGTCTGGCCTATTGAATGTGAAACCCTGTGTTTCATTCAGGAATCTATCTTGACAGTTGTTTGTGTCTGTGGGCCAGATCAACCATTTATTCCAATCTGGATCTGTTCTGTTGTGATGCAAAATAGTATGTACGTCGACCTCCCCCTCTGAAGTGTTATCACTCTCAGGTGTAGGTGTAGGTATGGGTGGATTGTTCCTGTCTTTAATCTTGGCTAACCCAAGTTGGACAGTGTTATTCAAAAACATAATTTGCTCAGGGATGATACAGGCTCTAAACATAGCTTCTACACCCTGTACCTGACAATCTTTTGTTCCCCAGACAGTTTTTGTCTCAATATTGTCTTTCCAAAAGTCAAAACCTAGTTTAGACAGTTGGCCATAAAAGGCTGCAGAATAAATCTGTTTGGTATTTGTTAAAATACTTTTCATTCCTGTTTTGTTTACATTTTTAAAGTAAAACGATTCAGCATTGGATACATTGAACCCTGGGAAGTTTGGAAATTTCATAGAAAATGTTTTTGAGCTACCCTTTGGTGGCGTAGGACAATGTTCCCATTGGTTACACATTAATACATTTCTAGGATTTGCAGATTTGTGCAAGAACTGATGACCATAATGGTTATAACAATACATTTGTTCATAGTCTGATGAACCCTCTAAATATTCATGATTTGTGAATACTGCAGATATTTCTAGGTCGGACATCATATTATTAACAGTTTTGAAGTCCCAATCATCAGAAAAAGTACTAGATGAAACAAAGTCGTTTAATGAAATCTTAAATAAGTGTGGAATCTTCAACAGCTCCGACGGGCCAAAAATTTCATAGTCTGTTTTGTCCCAAGCTATACCACCAGGTATAGGTACGGCTGTGACGTTCACTGATGACAAGTCTCTTTGTTCACGATGGGATGATTTGTGTGGCTTTAGGAGTAAGTTGAGTTTCTTACTTGCTGTGTCCATTTTGACATATCTTCCATTTACCACCATACCCAGAGTTATTGCCAGAGCTAACCAAAGTAGAAGAAAAAATATTCCCAACACAATCCAAAGCTCAATCCACGGTGAAACCAGATAAGTCTTTTCCAGGTGATGAAAAAGGTTAGTTGCTTGTTCTTTGAAAGTTCTTTTTACTGGCGCTGTTTCAGGTTCGCTGGGATCCTCCGAAAACGTATCAAAGTTAATGAAATAGCCAGAGGCAGGTCTGTTAATGGTTGGGATTGCATCCGGATTTGTTGAAATCGCTGGAAACAATTGATCACTTGTTACTTCATTGTAGACAGGTGCTTCTTGACGAACTGTTACTTGGGTCTCCAGAGGTATATCCTCCATAGCTTTGTTGCTTAGTCCTTCTTTTCTCACTGCAGATTCCTCAATGGTGATGAGCCTCTCAATTTGAACCTCTTGGATTGTAGCTAGAGGAGTGCGTCTGCTACATTGGCAGAGTCCACTTGGCCTACTGCTTAGTATCGTCCACATAGTGTGGTTTTATCAGGTCGATGGACACAAGCCTGTTCTCCTTTTAACCAGCAAGGGGGGGGCAGTAATACTGTCCTTGATCCATAGATTGCTAGGACCGGTCCTGTATGGCCGTAAGAAGGCCCAAATTCCTTCTTGTCCGCGATCTTTTCTCTGACTAGATCACCAAGCTTTGGGATCCAGACAGGCCTTGCTGGGGTAGTTGGTTTTTTCCCCAGTGGTGGTTGGCTTCAGGAACACATTGCTTTGTTTCGTTCTTAGTTCATTTAAGTCCTGTAAAACAGCCAAACGATCTTTGATATCAAATGTCTTTTGTTCCACCACTGATGTCTGACAATCAAGATCCAGAACCAACATTCTTGTCCCAAAAAGGACCTCATATGGAGAGATACCCACGAGAGAACTTCTTGACAAGTTGTTAAGACTACTTTGGACACTTATTAGATGTTTGACCCACCCGTCACCCGAATCTAATACCCTAGCTGTTATAGGTTGCTTTATGTCCCAGTTTTTTCTCTCCATAACCGAATTTCCCTCAGGATGGAATGGACTAGAATACCGCAATACAACGCCCAAACTGGCCATGGCTTCTTTGTAAGCTCGAAAGCTAAATGCAGGACCCTGGTCGGAATGTAGCGTGCCACTAGCGTATGTGCTGATAAATCTTTTATAACAGTTTGAGCGTCAGCCAAGCACTGAGGCCGCATCCAAAGGAACCTAGTCTTAGTTTTTATGGAATTGCATTTGTCCACAGGGAAGTCTGCGTGTAGATAGTCTAATGCTGTCTAACAATGGTGTCAGTACTGGGCTGGCTATGCTATAGTCAGGTATCTGGGAGCCTTCTGTGTTGCGATCTCTATTGCAGTCTAAGCAGTCAATGACAAACATATGAATGTGAGCATTTATTTATGGACACAAGTACGTCTCTTTTACAGTTAATATCGTTTTAGAGATACCTTGATGTATCAGACCCTCTCCCAAATGTGCTTCGAATGTCAAAGCTATTCTACGTTTCCTGTTTGGAATTACTCTATCCCCTACTCCAGAGACTCGAGCAAAAGGAACGCTGTTTGCATCAAATATATATGAGTATTTGAGTGGAAACTTATTAGGTAACACTGCCCCGCTGCCTTTGCATGTAGCATTGACAGCCAGCATTATTTCACTGTCTATTTTTGTTTTTGAACAAGTGATTGCCGCTACGGAAGCCGTTTGCACAGCTGCCTTCGCGGCTTCATCAGCCAATGAATTCCCTTCAACGTGAACGCCATCACGTTGATGACTCAGCATGTGTATTACATGAGTGTTCTGTAGTCCTTCTCATAACTGAACTTATTGTTCCCAAAGCGTTTTATGCTTAATTGTACCACCTTTGCATCTTTGAAACCGTTTTGAAACCAAATCTGTAAATATTCATTGTAGGATTGGACACAGTAGAAAGAATCGCACAGTATGAGTGTGAGGAATTCGCGATCCGTATTTTCATTTGCCAATTTGAATGCTTGTAGTTCAGCTCGCTGAGCTGTACAATCTCCTAGAGATTGCGTTTTTGACCATAGGTCAGAATTTACCATAGCGCATACGACCTTTAACGATCGCGCATGCTGCACTCTAAGCTTGTTTACCCCCCGTAACAGGTTGTACAGATCCGTCAGTATAAATTATACATTCATACTGGTCAAGAGGGAGAATTTCAGTAGGCAGAGGACATTCTTGTTCGTATTGCAGGAATGCTT
Source organism: Lissotriton vulgaris (assembly GCF_964263255.1). Classification (NCBI taxonomy): domain Eukaryota; kingdom Metazoa; phylum Chordata; class Amphibia; order Caudata; family Salamandridae; genus Lissotriton; species Lissotriton vulgaris. The sequence continues at coordinate 974,237,519 of NC_141696.1, read as the reverse complement.
GTGTTTTGAAATAAGGATCAAAAACGTATTCAACATCAGTTGCAGCAAGATAATTAACCCATTATATCCATCTCGGATGGAAAGCTTTAGCATTTGGAATGCTCGCTTTTGTGACTGCCTCTAAGGCAGGTACAGGTGTCACGACAATAATGCTTTTTCCCTGTGCTAGGGCTCTTTCTTTCTCTACAGCGGTTTGAACAGCTGTCAGAATTTTTTCTCTAGAAGTGAATTTCATTTCTGCTTGTGTGTACAAATGTAATTTGTATGCAATTGTTTTTTTTTCACCTTCTTTAAAAGTTAAGTAGATGAATCTGCACTGACCCGGAATGATTCGGATCACTAAGTTGCGTACATTTACGAGTGTTTGCAAATGTTATGTTGCCAACATGTCTGTTTGGAGTAAACGCAAAATTTCTGTGTGTTCTTTTTTCCAATTTACTGTTTTAAAATCAGGTTTGAATAATTCATAGAGAGGTTAAACCCTTTCTGCGTAATTTAGAATGTAAGTTCTTCCGAAATTCAGGAAACCTACAATCAACTGTAAGTTTTTTCGCTTTTGGAGGTTGGAGCAGTGCACACTTTTCTAAAAAGTTAGCTGCAAGGTTTTTGCTTTTACTTGATAATTCATATCCTATGAAAAGGACGTTGAAACGGGCAATTCTTGATTTCTTAAAATTGAATTGTACTCTTCAGAGGCGAACCCTAATATAATGGTGTTCACCCTGTTCATGTGCCTGTCCAAGTCATCGTCTGTCAGATAGATGTCATCGACATATGACAATACCTTGTCATCATAAGTTTGAAGTAACGCTGTTATCCTTGCTGACAATAACCCAGGACTATTCTTGAATCCTTGAGGGAGAAGACAGAAGTGACGCTGTGTCCCCATTATTGAGAAAGCGGTCAAATACCTACTTTCTGGTGCAATGTTTTGACAAAAGAAACCGTTAGAAATATCTAATGTGTTTTTATATTTTTTAAGCACAATTTTATTCATTAATTCCGTACTGTGTGCATTTTGCACTGCAAATGTTTTGCAACAAGAGTTTAAATGTCTGTAATCCAATACTAGACAATATTTATTGTCTGGTTTGGAAACAGGAAACAAAGGGTTGTTTATTGATGAGGTGCATGTTTCAATCGCCCCCTGGTATTCAAGTTGATCTAAAATCTCCCTGACCTGTTGTTTAGCTTTTTGCTTAACTGGGTACTGCCTCTGTGCAGTTGGTTGATTTTTTAATTGGATTTTATGGTGAGGTGAGGCCTCATCCCATCCTACATGATTTTTGTGTACTGCTGGAGCTTGGGCGACTGCACATTTCCTGGCATAGGTATATTTTAAATGTATTGGAATATGATTAGGGAAGGCTGGCATAATGATTTGTTCGCCATGTGGGCACTCCCTGACAAATTCTGGTGGCCAGTCTTGTTCAGCTAGAAGAATGTCATAACCCTTAGAAAGTCGCTCCCAAAAGAGTGCTTTCGCTCCTCTTGGTATGTCTCCCTCTATCCGGAGTGTTATTTCATATAACCTATGTGGAGAACTAACCCTGGTATCTGCAGTTTCAACTTGAAGGTCTTCATTCAAGTCCACTGTCTCCAGAAGACCCTTCAGGTTCTGGCGAGCTATTGTGACTTCTGCTGAGCTGTCCAACATTCTCTGAGCCCATTCTCTGTTCTTGAGTTGTGTCCTCAAGATCATTGGCATGTCTGATTTTTAGACCTGCTACCTTCTTTTTGGTGAATTGAAGTTTTTTAATCTTCTGAACGTGTTGATCGTCTTTGGGCTTCATGCGTTCTTCCTTGTTTTCTGACCGTCCTCTTCTTTTGTATTTCTGTGATGAAGTCTGAAAGGTACAAGAAGAAGGTGTATCAGTGTCTTGATATCTGTGAGGTTTTTTCAAATTTTCCCTATTACTGAGGTTGTACCTCCTTTCAGATGGCTCCTTTTGAGGAGACTTACCTCTGGAATGAGAACGCTTCTCTTTAGAAGTTTGTTTGCTATTTTTCCACTTCTTTTTAGAAGGAGTAGGATTGTTTTTATTGAAGACCTTTTCAGGACTTTCAGACAGTTGAGGTTTCACTGGTTTCCCACCCAGACTGTCTCTGCCTAAATCTTCATAGGATTTTTTTACTTATTCTAGCTAGTTCTTGTGGTTGTTCTGTTACATCAAATTCCCTTAATTTTGGGCGGATCACCACTAATGCTGCTTCTCCTTTAATATTAGATAATATTATTGTAGAGACCTGTTTGAAATATTTCAGTAGTTTCATACCTAAATTTTAAAGCAGGCTCTGACCCGTATTAATTTTGAATCTGTTTCAGGACATCAGGTATTACCGCCATAGACGGAACACCATGGGATTTAGTGTAGATTGCAGCAAAGACTGTATGCCAAGTGGTGCAGTCCTCCAGATGTGGTGTGATCCCCATTGGTAGACAGATTGTTACAATTCTGTGTTTTTCATGAGGGCTAGTATTAGGAAATACTGCTTCGATCTGAGTAATTTTTTGAGCTATCCAGAATGGAATTTATTCACGTTCTGTGGGTAATTTTCCCATGACTGCGTGTAAAGTCTGTGGTGTAGTGTATTCCCCTGGTGAGAGGTTTGTTGTGGAATAACTATTGTAGTTTCGACTGTAAGAGTCCGCATGACATATTGGACCAATTGTCTGTACATTTTGATTAATTCCTAGAGTTGAGCTAGTAATTCTATAGCTGACATATCGTTAATGTCAGGATGTGATGTATAGCCGGCTAAAACCAGCCATGTTGCTCCTGGTCTACCTAGTGGACCAAGCCTGGTAATGTGCTTTAAATGTTTTAGGGTGCCGTTAAACCAGAGCTCATGCTCCTGGTAAGTGAGTGGAATTTTAATGTCCTCGAAAGGAATATATTTCTCTGGTGGATCATCTTCTTCATAGAAGTGAAACATACCTGTTACTGGATTTGCTTCTGGAAAGACTATCCATGAATAGTTTACCTCTGTCTGGTGATATTCAGGTGCCTCTATCACAAAAACTGCCCTACCACCTCTTGATGATAGGCCATGTTTTATACGTTTTATAGTGATGGCTTTACTTAAATTTGGAGGAATTATTACAGCATTCTCATCGGTTTCTGGGAAACCTGTATAATTTAAAGCTCTGTCGGCATTGTCACCTGTAGCTCCACTGGCCCTAGGATTATCTTCATCGGCCATTTTGTTGACTGAAAGTTTTCAGAGCAAGTTTCAAGGGAACAAAGATAAGGTGCATAATATTTTGGAACACTGTATACTTCAACGTTGAACAAACCAAAAAGCTAATACATAGGATTTTTCGTCCTACTCAGCTATGATGGATTTCATCCCTTACCCACTCCAGAGGTCTATTGGAGTATTATGAGCAAAAGGGGTCTCTGAGAAAAGCACAACTAAGTTACTTCTGTATCTAGCGTTAAATTAGTGCTTTACCAAACCGTTGGGCGCCATGTAGTGTAGTTCCTATATCCCTAATAGGGTCTGCGCATTGGAATAACATACACTATAGATTTGACATAGGACTGAGGTCAGTATGTCTCTATCTAGTATAAAAAAACTTCTTTGTGTGTGTTCCAGCTAACTCAGAGGTCACTAGAAACTTTCTAGAATAAACAAGAAGGGATTAGTCTCTGACAACTGCATAAACATGACAACTTTGATTCTCGGCAGGAGGATGACAGCGTCTAGACAGTGCGTCAGCTGGAGAGTTGGCTTCCTTCGGGACTTGCTGGGGCGAGCTGCATCGTGCATGTAGGTAGGCGAACTGCACCAAACCACACCGTGCTTTGCCATAGCAAGTGAAGGTATATTTATACCTTGAAGGTGTTTAGGAATGCCAGTATTGACGTAAAGTCGGGCATATGAATGTCATAAATGAACCTAGAACGCTGAAGCGATTGCTGCTCAACAATTCAAATGCAGCATGGTGGCGGGCCGTCCTGGGGGTCAGCACTGAGGACTGAGCAGTGGCACCCGCCAAGAAACGGGGAGCGAGTTGTGTGTGGCCCACAGGGTGCAAACTGAGAAATGGCGGCCGCGCAAGCAAACAGTGATCTTGATCTGGAGCTGCTGGGTACGTTGGGCCGCGATCACTGGCACGCACTGCTGATTCTGAGAGGGTGGTCGAGGGCTGACCTGGCCCCAGGGCGCACACTGGGATCGGCCTGCCTTGATTCAAATATGGGCCCCACAGCTATCAGAGGCACCAAAGAGACATATGAATACAGTAACCTGGACTGTGGCAAGGAGGAGCACAAGACCCTTTAATTTATACTTTTACGCCCATAAGTCAGCGCAAATAAAGATTGGCAGGCTGCTAGGAAGTTCAGCACAGACGCAAACCCTAAGCCTTTAGTAAATCAAAGTGCATGGACCTAAGGGGCTAAAAAAGACGGACATTATGGGCCGCACAGACGGAAAGTAGGCCAAACTACAATTTACAGAGCAAAAAACAGGCCCTAATGCGCCATTTGATACAGACCAGCAGCGGGACGAAGACATCACCGCATCAAATGACTCACAAGATGCGGTCATAAAGTCACTGCTCTTCACAATGTGGAACAGCCTTACATCCATCGAGTCCAAGATGGACGCAATGAACATGCGGATGGATTTCATTACGCAGAGACTTGAGATATATGACGGCTGCATAGCGGAAACAGAACAACGAATCTCTACCTTAAAGTACACAGCCTCAGTTAACCATGAACTCCTCCAAGACATGGAAAAGATATTAAAAATCATAGCAGCTAAGAATGACGACTTGGTGGCGCACTTGTGCAGGAACAAGGTGCGCATTCTGGGGATCCCAGAGTCCACTGCCACAGGCCGCATGGAGGAGTATGTGGAGAAAATTCTGCTAGAACTGTTCGGGTGGAGGCGCTCTCAAAGCTCCTGGTGGTGGAGAGCCCATCGATCACTCGCGACTCGACCACCACCGGGCGCTCCCCATGCCCCATCCTGGCTCTGCTGCTTAATTACAAGGACTGTGACACGGTGCTGAGATTGGCCAGATTAAAACAGGAGCTAAAATATGAAGGGAATAAAGTGTGGATCTACCCGGACTTCACTATGGCGGTGCAGGTGGCACGGAGAAAATTCCTACTGGTCAAGCGGAAACTTCAACAGGCCAACATACAATATCGATGCTCTACTCCGCAAGGCTACGGGTCCCATATCGAGGAAAGACGTATATTTTTAATACCCCACAACAAACTCAGGACTGTCTAAACAACATGAAGAAACAATCATCCTCCACCCGGGATGAAGATCCAGCTTCAAGACGGTTGTCTCTGGCTCCTGAGGAAGATTAGAGACTGGCATCATAAAGGTAATGCCCATCCATACGCATGCTGAACTTGCACCGGGGCTTTCTCAAGGCTGTTGAAGAGGATAAGAGAGAATATTTTAGTTGTGTGGTGTGAGAGCAGTTGACCCCAAGAGGAACAGAGAGAACACCTAGAGTGAAGAAGTGGTTAGGGTGATTTAGTGGTGTCATAGCATAAAAAGCCTTATCAACATGCTCGCCAAGAGGGGGCGAAACACGTGTCGGCTGTCCTTGTACTATGAATAAAAATAAAGAAACTTCACTGCAACTAAAATGTCTCTGTCCTCCGTACCACGATCTGGAAAGAATGGATATTAATCTTGCAAAATTGATGTTAATTTCTGTGGAGAACACACTTACCACTTTTCAAAGCTTGTCCAGTCTGAATCTGCACGGAAGACCCAGCTGGAGGTGATGGGCTAACCCCTCCAAAAATGACTTCCTGGGCACACCAGTTTCCCAGCGGAGAGTGCAGACACCCTCTCTAGTGTATTCCCCCATTGGGAATCCCCTGAATAATGTATCTTGTTTGTTTAAAGTTAATCATTTGGTTCTCTTTTTTCTATTTCGATGGGCATTGCTCCGGGCTGCCCTCAGGTCATATTGCATACTATACAAATGTTCTTACAACTGCTTACCCATCTATTGGGAGTCCCACAGTGGTCTAGAGACTGTACGATGGACTGGATTGTTAAGGGACATTATTGGGAGGGTCAATATTCACCTGCGGGATGGGCCGTAGATGTTGGTATGGGGGAGGAACGGACTTGTTGGTACAGTTTTACAATATTACAATGTACAAGTAAATCAGATGATTATACCGTAGTGCATACACTGAAACCACTTTGTATATCCTTAGCGCGACAGCTCCCACAGAAAGACTATTTCCAGAGACACCATGACCGCCACAACTAAGACTAACCCGATCGAAGCACTCACATACAATTTTTTAACATGGAATGTACACGGACTCTGCGAACCCCGCAAACCCAGACAAATTTTGGTCTATCTAGACAGACATCAAATACAGGTGGCAATGCTACAAGAGACACGCCTTGACCCCAAAACAACACCATCCTTTGGAAAAAAATAGGCAGCACACAGCTGCTTTTCAACATACTCACCATATGCCAGAGGCACTGCCATCCTGGTTAAGGGCGGCGTAAGGTTTCACCCTATAGGAGAGCTCGAAGATCCACAGGGCAGGTATAGCGTGATGTGGGGCAGACTTGTGGATCACACAGTGATGATGGTGAGCTGCTATGACCCAAATACCGATGACGCTGAGTTTTTTAGCAGGCTCTGGGGCTGCATTCTAGAGATAGGCTCTACTTTAATCATATGGGGGGGACTTTAATATAGCGCTGGACCCGCTTGCTGATCGTTCGCAAGTGTTCTCGCCATCACACCCGCAAATGACGAAACACTTAGCAGACATTATTGCAGACCACCACCTATTTGATGCTTGGAGGACTCTACACCCAACACGGAAGTAGGGCACCTTTCACTATAGTGTACACTCCAGCTGGTCCCGAATAGATTTTTGGCTGCTTTCCAAAGGCTTGAACACATGGCTTCGCGCAGCGATGCACTTGCCGCGCACATTCTCTGACCTGTGATACTGACCTTAGCCCCACCATGCAGGGAATCCCCTTATAGATACTGGAGATTACAACCCACAACCTTATTAGATAATGCTTTCTGGGAAGAGATAAAACGGGATATTGAGGAATCTTTTCCCCGCAACCAAAATAGTGTCCCAATATTAGCATGCGTTTGGGAAAGCTTTAAGGTCACAATATGTGGGATATGCATAGCCAAGGGCGGAGAAATCCTACGCACCATTAGTGGGATCCTACACTCACTAGAAAAAGAGATCAAACAGACAGAGAAGCATCTAACTAATGCCCCCACCCCTCAATTGAATGTGCAGCTTAAAGAACTACTAATAGACTACTCAGCCGAGGCAGAACGCAAGACCAAGTTCCTCTCAAAATATCACATGGTGAGGGCTTATGGGGAGGGCGAACGCCCTGGAAAGGCTCTAGTTGAAGCAACGAGAACCCCCAGATTCTCTAATCAGATCCTGGAAGTACCAGATGATGAGGGTAATAGACATATTGATTCACAGGAGATTCTCAACAATTTCACTGACTATTATGAAAGGCTATACGGCATGCATAGGCAACCTCCCCCTGACGCTGAATCCTACTGGAAGGAAACCACCCTAGGGTGGATCAATGACTCCCATAGAGATTTCTTATCTGCCGATCTTGAAGAGGACGAAATCCCAGCAGCTATAATGGGCCCACGCTCGGGAAAAGCTCCCGGACTGCCTGTGGACTTCTATAGCGTTACATTGACCAGTTAACCCCATTTCTCAAATTGGTCTTTGAAGAAGCCAGGGAAAGTGGGACTCTTTCCGCGACCATGCGGCAGGCCCAGATCATTTCCCTACTCAAGGCCAGCAAAGGTGTCAAGAAGTGTGAAGCATACAGACCCCTATCGCTAATTTACTGCGACACCAAAATATTAGTGAAGGTTATTGCAAATAGACTGTCACTATTGATGGAAGGTCTGGTCCTCCCAGATCAGTCAGGCTTTATACCTGGCAGAGCCACCTCCCATAATTTACGCACTGCGTTCGCTTTGATACATGATGTGGACCCAGAGATTTCTACTGCTGTGATTTTTGGGACGCCACAAAAGCTTTTGATTCCCTTGAATGGGATTAAATGTACACAATATTAGGTAGGATGGGCCTCCCTACACCATTTCTGGCATGGATTAAACTACTATATTCCCTACCAGAGGCCACTATACAGATCAATGGTTTATACTCCACCCCAATTCCCATCACAAGAGGCACTCCACAGGGGTGACCTCTCTCCCGGTCACTTTTTGCCCTGGCCATTGAGCCCCTAGCGGCTAAGCTGCGACAGCATCATAGACAATATGCTATACAATACCCCACATGTCAGATACTAGTGTCATTATAAGCTGAAGACATCACCCTTTATTTACGAGGCCCGCACATCAGCCTCAACCCCATTTTACGAGAATTCATCAGATTTAGAGCCTATCTGGGATAGGCATAAACTGGGGTAAGTAACAGATCTTCCCTCTCACATCCAACAGAGCAATGTTCCCTCTGGAATGCCCACTGCAATGGTGAGGATTGGAGATAAAATACTTAGGCGTAGTGATAACAAGGAACAGAGAGGAAGCACTTTGTGCAAATTATGGCACAGCCATTGAAGCAATCACTAATTGGGGGACACAGTGGACAGCACTACCCCTTTCGCCCGCTGGCAGAGTGGCATTGATAAAAATGATTATATTGCCCAAACTTCTATACCTTTTTATAATCATACCCTACCATCCAGAGCGCCCATTCTTTCACACACTTTGCTCACTGCTTATCAGGCTAGCTTGGGGGGAAGGAGGGGGGGAACAGCCCAAGTGGGTTGGCGAACCGTGACGCAGTCATTTACCAATGGGATTTGAGGCTTCAGATATGGAACTGTACTACCTCAGTGCCCAAGCTCACTATGGTGTATACTGGCTCAACCCACCACCATTCATGCCACACCTTGCTATAGAGCAGTGATACCAGGCACCCACACCCCAAACCGCATTCCTAGGTATGTGCATCCCTGGTGAGGGGGTCTCTCACCACACGGTTACTTGCACCAACTGGGCCTGGGAGCGCGTAGGTAGACTAGTGCACAAACCTGTGTTATATTCCCCCCTGAGACCCTTGCCACACCTCCCAATTCTACCAGTCACCCAGGAGGCCATGTGCTGGTAAATGCTCTGCAAACGAGACCTCCAGACCTGGGGCGATTTATACCATCAAGACACGTTCCAGGACTGGCAAGAACTCCTGACAGGAGAAAATGTCTCTCCGTTAGTGATATTTCTATATATGCGCTTAAGAAATGCAGACAGGACCAATGTCCCTGGGTTCCCACTTGAGCCAGACACAATGGAGACATTACACACTTTATTGAAAATGACAGGGCCTACACATGCAGTGTCCAGCATGTACCACACAGCGCTGCTAGAAACATCACAACACATGCAGGGGACCAGGGACGCATGGGGCCATGACCTAGCTGCCCCACTAACTGACAAACAGTGGACACACTGCTGCATGCAGACAGAAGTCATTGCGGCAAGCAGCCGATAAAGAATAATACATTTTAAATTCTTGCATAGAACTTACTACACACCCTCATGCCATCTCCAAATAGAAGCTGAGAGATGACGACTGATGTGAAAGATGCAACGTGGAGGTAGCGGACTTCCTTCACCTCGCATGGCAATGCAACAATATCCATGTATACTGACAGGAAGTGGGGCTGTGCTGTAAGCAATGATTGGAGTCGCCCACCCTATGGTCCCTATGCTTGCGCTACTGGGTTATACAATTGACATACAGACGCCACATAAAAAAACTCCTTGCATTAGGTTTCTTATTGGCAAAATCCAGAGTGGCATGCAGATGGGGCAGGGGGCGAGCCCCTAAACTTAAGGACTGGATTTCTGATTTAATCTATTGCAAGGACCAGTTAATCTGTTATGCGGAGCTGCTGCCTGCCTCATCCCACCCCAGAGAAATCTGGGAACCCCTGGTGTAGTATTTGAGTGTGTAAAAATCAAATGAGGGAGGTAGAGCTGGTTGCTGGATTCATGCTCCACGGGAATAGTTACATAAACAAAGTGAATCCAACAGGGGAGAGGGACAAGAGTGATCAAAGGTGATTGGAACACTCAGAGTGTTGAAAAATACCCCTCACACACCAAAAGGCCCCTTGGTGTCATGCTTCATCATCGGGGTCTTCGCACCCCTCTATCGGGATGCGGCGTGCTGCGACCTACGACTACGCGGGAGCACTTGCAATGTTGACTATGTGTGGTGTCCAGTGTGTGGGGTATATACAGAGTGAGTGGGGGGTGTGTAGTGAAAAAAATATTAAAAAGTACCTGGCACTAGAGTGTGAAGGAAAAATTTATTCTGGGCTCTGGCTGGTACTGTTAAAAGAAGTGCAGATTGAGGTCTAAGTTGTATAATGAACAAGACCTCTGGTGTGCATTGTTGTCGACATGTTTCGGAGACAAGCTCCTTCCTCAGGACGGGGGCACAACCTCCCCTCCCTACTCACGTCTTATTAAAAAATGTGTATTTACAGAAAAGTGAAATATTAAATTAAGGCTAAGTGTGCCTACAGCGGTCTGCTACAAGCACAATGACCTGCAGAAAGACAAAAGAAAATTTGACAACTAATGGTTACCCATGTAGCGGGTAGTTCAAACTGGTGCAGTCACCAGGAACCGTACCATATGCTTATTTTATAAGCTCTGAAAAAACGGACTCACAACACATACAACATTTAACACATATAGTACTAGGATGTACTGTAAGAGGTTTTCCTACTTGTGAAGCTTTCTTGTAGGCTTCATGAGCATAGTCAGGACGCCGGGGTGTTGCTTCAATGGCTATCTGTGGTGGGTAATAATGTAGCTGTAATCGTTCAATCTATCACACTTACGTTTGTGGACGATTATCTTTAGGTCGTATGTTCTGTATCATACTCACAAACACAGGACTCCTTGGTCACCGTCTTACCCCGCACGCTGCTCCGCTGTTGTGGAGTTTGGATGCGGTTCTGAGTATTTATACCTTCTCATCCTGATTGGTGCATGTAAGGGTGTGTTGATTAAGGGTGTTACCTGCCACTGATTGTATGCCCATGTATGGAGCATCCGCTTCCTAACCAAACAGGGCTCATGTGTCTGTTTTGGCCGGCGCCGGCCTGAGGTTAGCGTCTGCATCAGGGATCCAGTCTAGACGACGCATGTGCAGTTGGGTTACCACATGTGTACATGCCTGAAGGTAGTGAGTGTTTTACGCGCATGCGTCGTGTCCAAAATTCACTCCTTGTTGTTAATCAGAACTGTTGGTTCTTTATGATGATAATTGACTCCAGGGTACATCATCATTAAGTCCGTTCAGATGGGTCCCCAATCTGAACACCCAACGTTGTTCCTTCTGGAAAAGGCCGGTCTCTGAGGGTAGTTGTTCTATAACCGTCCATTTCAAATCATTGACACAGTGTTGTTGGGTCAAAAAATGCGTTGCCATTTTGGTAGTGCTCTTTTTGCACCTCACATTGCTTTTATGTTCATTTATGCGTGTTTTTATGGCTCTCGTGGTCATTCCCACATATTCCAAGTTGCATGGGCATTTGATCATGTAGATGACGTTCTTTGAATTGCAATTTGAGAATCTCCTTTGTTCCCATGTTGTGCCATTCCGAAAAATAAGTCTTGTACTTTTTTCAGTCAGGTGGCAGCTGCTGCAATTGCCGCAAGGGAAATGGCCCTGGATGCCAATCGTAGGTTGGAGGGCTGTTGTAGTTGGTTTGGGTCTTGTATGTACCAATATGTCTCTAAGGTTACGTCCCCTGCGATGTGCGAACATGGGTTTCTCAAAGGTCAATTCGCCACAAGTTAGTATTCGCCAGTGTTTGTTTACAATCTTAGATACATCATTTGACAAAGCGTTAAATGTTGTCACACAGATTGGCCGTTTATTCTCCGTAGGTTCTTTTGTTCTCTCCTCGAGTAAGGCCTCTCTGTTATTGTTTTTTGCCCTTTTCATAGCCTTGTTGATGATTTTTTCAGGGTACTCTCGTTGTTTGAGTTTCTTTTTCAGATCCTCTGCTTGTTGTTTGAATTCGGAAAGATCTGTGCAGTTGCGCCTAAGGCGTAAAAACTGTCCATATGGCAGATTTTCTCGGAGATGTCTCGGGTGAAAGCTGTCAAATCTCAACAGGCAATTCCGGGAAGTAGGTTTGAAGTGAGTGGTGGTCTTTAGCACTCCCGACTCAGCATAAATGTTCAAATCCAGGAAGACCAATGTCTTGTTGGAAACTGTGCTTGTGAATTTCAGAAAAGTGTTTTGGTTATTTAGCCATTGCAGAAAGCTAGCTGCTGACTGTTGATCGCCTTCCCAGATGACTAGGATGTCATCTATGTACCTCCTCCAGCATTTTATGTTGGCCCTGTATGGATTTTGATCATGGAGGATCTTGTTAGTCTCGAGATGGTGCACATAGAGACCGGCTAGGCTCGGAGCAAAGGTGCTTCCCATGCTAGTCCCATGGCATTGTTGGTACAGCGTTGTTTTGTATTGGAAAAAGTTTCTTTGTAAGGCCAGTGAAATGCATTCCATTACCAACCCACGTGGTGTTTGGTATCTCCAAGGTGTCGAGAAAAGGACTTCCTCTATGATAATCAATGTTTCATCATGGGGAAGGCTGGTGTATAGGCTTTCCACATCAAGGGACATCAGAAGTTGTGTTTGTGGGTCAAAGGTTGTCTCTTGTAACAGTTGTAGGACCGCCTTTGTGTCCTTCAGGTACGTATTTGTGGCTTGTACTAGAGGGCGTAAAAAGGCATCCGCGAACTTAGATAGTGGTTCTAGTATGGAGCCAATACCCGATACAATCGGTCTTCCTGGTGGTTTGGTTATGTTTTTATGTATTTTTGGAATACAGTAAAAATATGGGATGCGTGGCTTTTTCTGCTCGAGGAATTCTCCTTCCTTCTTACTCAGCCAGTCGTGTGTTAGGCCTTCCTCAATCATACCTCCGATCCGTATCCTGAGGTTTTCAGTTGGATCTTCATGTAGGATCATGTAATTGCGTCTGTCTGATAGGAGTCTCAGGCATTCATTGTCATAGTCCTCCGTAGTTTGTAGCACAATCGCTCCCCCTTTGTCTGCCGGTTTGATCACCAGGCTTTTGTCATCGGACAGGGTCTTCAAGGCAATTTGTTCCTCCTTGGTCGTGTTGTGAAAAGTCCGTGTGGTGGACTTATCCAGTTGGTTAACCTCTGTCATAATGGCTTTCTCAAATGTTAATACCTCGAGGGGAATTGTTGAGTCCGGAGGTGTGAAGGTTGATTTAGGTTTGAGACCGGTATCTGTTGTTGAGGCTTGTGGTGGTTTGTCGTGGAAGAAAGCCTGTAGTTTTAACTTCCGTATAAACTCTTGTATCTCCACGTTTATTTTGAAGATGTCCGGTCTCTGCGTTGGTACAAAACCCAATCCTTTGTTAAGTACCTGTCGTTCTGTTGTCGTTAGTGGCTTTGAAGTCAGATTGACCACTAGGTCCCTCTCTGGTTGCTGGTTGAGGCTTGATTGGGTAGGGAGCCCGTCATGCTCCTGGTCTGTCGTGGGTTCTCTTGGCCGTTGTCTTCCCAAGTTACATTGTTGCCTTTCCGGTTCTTTCCACGGTTCCCAGGGCGGGACCCTAAAAAAGGCTGCGGACCGAAGAAACCCCCATTGAAGTCTGGATTCCATTGTGGGTATCCTTGGACATTCGGTGGGTGGTTAAACTGAAATGGCTGGAAAGGTGCTTGTCCCATGTATTGTGGATATTGGGGTTGGTATCCTCTCCACCCTCGTTGTCTTGGGAACTGTTGCCTTCTCTGCCTCCAACCACCTCTATTCTGACGGTTTCCCTTACCCCCACTGGAATTTGAGCTGTTGGAGCTGGTGTCTGACCCATCATTATCAGTATCATTGCTTCTGTTTGGGGCTACATAGTCAGCCCTAGTATAAGGGTATGCTCCTTCTGGGGTGAATTTATCCTTATCTTTACCCAATTTGTTGAGTTTGCTTTGTTTCAGGCCAAATTCAAATTCCGTCATTTGTTGATTAAGTTCGTCTAATCTGGCTTTTAAATCCTCGGTTGATATATATGTTTTTAGTTTGACTTCAATCTTATCAATTTCGATCTTCAGTTCTTGGGTAATTCTAGTTGCCGTTTTTATAATTAGGACCAGCCAGTCCCTGGTGCAGTGCCATGAGATCAATGACCACTCCTTCTTGAACTGCATGTCTGTCTGGAAGATGAAAGGTTCGTTTTTTACAATCAAACCAGGGGGGCCCATTTTGTTCCTTAAATACCCCGTCATTAGCAGACCATGTAGGGCTGCTTTGATCTGGTTACGCCTTAGTTTTACCAATTCATTCCAATCATTCATACTCGGTCCAGTTTCAGGGTTACTAAGTCCCTCAAAGGGATTTGGATCTGCCAAGATTCTGTCGATTTCGTCCTCGCCAAAGGTAAGGCCATGTTCGTCCTCCATAATCAATTGACCGCTGTGGCTTACAGTTTACCTAGTTTATGTGTTTATGTGTTGTGAAAGAGAGTCCGGGGTTAAACTCCCGCAGCTGCACGCTGCCTAGACTATGTAAAAATCAAATGAGGGAGGTAGAGCTGGTTGCTGGATTCATGCTCCACGGGAATAGTTACATAAACAAAGTGAATCCAACAGGGGAGAGGGACAAGAGTGATCAAAGGTGATTGGAACACTCAGAGTGTTGAAAAATACCCCTCACACACCAAAAGGCCCCTTGGTGTCATGCTTCATCATCGGGGTCTTCGCACCCCTCTATCGGGATGCGGCGTGCTGCGACCTACGACTACGCGGGAGCACTTGCAATGTTGACTATGTGTGGTGTCCAGTGTGTGGGGTATATACAGAGTGAGTGGGGGGGGTGTAGTGAAAAAAATATTAAAAAGTACCTGGCACTAGAGTGTGAAAGAAAAATTTATTCTGGGCTCTGGCTGGTACTGTTAAAAGAAGTGCAGATTGAGGTCTAAGTTGTATAATGAACAAGACCTCTGGTGTGCATTGTTGTCGACATGTTTCGGAGACAAGCTCCTTCCTCAGGACGGGGGCACAACCTCCCCTCCCTACTCACGTCTTATTAAAAAATGTGTATTTACAGAAAAGTGAAATATTAAATTAAGGCTAAGTGTGCCTACAGCGGTCTGCTACAAGCACAATGACCTGCAGAAAGACAAAAGAAAATTTTACAACTAATGGTTACCCATGTAGCGGGTAGTTCAAACTGGTGCAGTCACCAGGAACCGTACCATATGCTTATTTTATAAGCTCTGAAAAAACGGACTCACAACACATACAACATTTAACACATATAGTACTAGGATGTACTGTAAGAGGTTTTCCTACTTGTGAAGCTTTCTTGTAGGCTTCATGAGCATAGTCAGGACGCCGGGGTGTTGCTTCAATGGCTATCTGTGGTGGGTAATAATGTAGCTGTAATCGTTCAATCTATCACACTTACGTTTGTGGACGATTATCTTTAGGTCGTATGTTCTGTATCATACTCACAAACACAGGACTCCTTGGTCACCGTCTTACCCCGCACGCTGCTCCGCTGTTGTGGAGTTTGGATGCGGTTCTGAGTATTTATACCTTCTCATCCTGATTGGTGCATGTAAGGGTGTGTTGATTAAGGGTGTTACCTGCCACTGATTGTATGCCCATGTATGGAGCATCCGCTTCCTAACCAAACAGGGCTCATGTGTCTGTTTTGGCCGGCGCCGGCCTGAGGTTAGCGTCTGCATCAGGGATCCAGTCTAGACGACGCATGTGCAGTTGGGTTACCACATGTGTACATGCCTGAAGGTAGTGAGTGTTTTACGCGCATGCGTCGTGTCCAAAATTCACTCCTTGTTGTTAATCAGAACTGTTGGTTCTTTATGATGATAATTGACTCCAGGGTACATCATCATTAAGTCCGTTCAGATGGGTCCCCAATCTGAACACCCAACGTTGTTCCTTCTGGAAAAGGCCGGTCTCTGAGGGTAGTTGTTCTATAACCGTCCATTTCAAATCATTGACACAGTGTTGTTGGGTCAAAAAATGCGTTGCCATTTTGGTAGTGCTCTTTTTGCACCTCACATTGCTTTTATGTTCATTTATGCGTGTTTTTATGGCTCTCGTGGTCATTCCCACATATTCCAAGTTGCATGGGCATTTGATCATGTAGATGACGTTCTTTGAATTGCAATTTGAGAATCTCCTTTGTTCCCATGTTGTGCCATTCCGAAAAATAAGTCTTGTACTTTTTTCAGTCAGGTGGCAGCTGCTGCAATTGCCGCAAGGGAAATGGCCCTGGATGCCAATCGTAGGTTGGAGGGCTGTTGTAGTTGGTTTGGGTCTTGTATGTACCAATATGTCTCTAAGGTTACGTCCCCTGCGATGTGCGAACATGGGTTTCTCAAAGGTCAATTCGCCACAAGTTAGTATTCGCCAGTGTTTGTTTACAATCTTAGATACATCATTTGACAAAGCGTTAAATGTTGTCACACAGATTGGCCGTTTATTCTCCGTAGGTTCTTTTGTTCTCTCCTCGAGTAAGGCCTCTCTGTTATTGTTTTTTGCCCTTTTCATAGCCTTGTTGATGATTTTTTCAGGGTACTCTCGTTGTTTGAGTTTCTTTTTCAGATCCTCTGCTTGTTGTTTGAATTCGGAAAGATCTGTGCAGTTGCGCCTAAGGCGTAAAAACTGTCCATATGGCAGATTTTCTCGGAGATGTCTCGGGTGAAAGCTGTCAAATCTCAACAGGCAATTCCGGGAAGTAGGTTTGAAGTGAGTGGTGGTCTTTAGCACTCCCGACTCAGCATAAATGTTCAAATCCAGGAAGACCAATGTCTTGTTGGAAACTGTGCTTGTGAATTTCAGAAAAGTGTTTTGGTTATTTAGCCATTGCAGAAAGCTAGCTGCTGACTGTTGATCGCCTTCCCAGATGACTAGGATGTCATCTATGTACCTCCTCCAGCATTTTATGTTGGCCCTGTATGGATTTTGATCATGGAGGATCTTGTTAGTCTCGAGATGGTGCACATAGAGACCGGCTAGGCTCGGAGCAAAGGTGCTTCCCATGCTAGTCCCATGGCATTGTTGGTACAGCGTTGTTTTGTATTGGAAAAAGTTTCTTTGTAAGGCCAGTGAAATGCATTCCATTACCAACCCACGTGGTGTTTGGTATCTCCAAGGTGTCGAGAAAAGGACTTCCTCTATGATAATCAATGTTTCATCATGGGGAAGGCTGGTGTATAGGCTTTCCACATCAAGGGACATCAGAAGTTGTGTTTGTGGGTCAAAGGTTGTCTCTTGTAACAGTTGTAGGACCGCCTTTGTGTCCTTCAGGTACGTATTTGTGGCTTGTACTAGAGGGCGTAAAAAGGCATCCGCGAACTTAGATAGTGGTTCTAGTATGGAGCCAATACCCGATACAATCGGTCTTCCTGGTGGTTTGGTTATGTTTTTATGTATTTTTGGAATACAGTAAAAATATGGGATGCGTGGCTTTTTCTGCTCGAGGAATTCTCCTTCCTTCTTACTCAGCCAGTCGTGTGTTAGGCCTTCCTCAATCATACCTCCGATCCGTATCCTGAGGTTTTCAGTTGGATCTTCATGTAGGATCATGTAATTGCGTCTGTCTGATAGGAGTCTCAGGCATTCATTGTCATAGTCCTCCGTAGTTTGTAGCACAATCGCTCCCCCTTTGTCTGCCGGTTTGATCACCAGGCTTTTGTCATCGGACAGGGTCTTCAAGGCAATTTGTTCCTCCTTGGTCGTGTTGTGAAAAGTCCGTGTGGTGGACTTATCCAGTTGGTTAACCTCTGTCATAATGGCTTTCTCAAATGTTAATACCTCGAGGGGAATTGTTGAGTCCGGAGGTGTGAAGGTTGATTTAGGTTTGAGACCGGTATCTGTTGTTGAGGCTTGTGGTGGTTTGTCGTGGAAGAAAGCCTGTAGTTTTAACTTCCGTATAAACTCTTGTATCTCCACGTTTATTTTGAAGATGTCCGGTCTCTGCGTTGGTACAAAACCCAATCCTTTGTTAAGTACCTGTCGTTCTGTTGTCGTTAGTGGCTTTGAAGTCAGATTGACCACTAGGTCCCTCTCTGGTTGCTGGTTGAGGCTTGATTGGGTAGGGAGCCCGTCATGCTCCTGGTCTGTCGTGGGTTCTCTTGGCCGTTGTCTTCCCAAGTTACATTGTTGCCTTTCCGGTTCTTTCCACGGTTCCCAGGGCGGGACCCTAAAAAAGGCTGCGGACCGAAGAAACCCCCATTGAAGTCTGGATTCCATTGTGGGTATCCTTGGACATTCGGTGGGTGGTTAAACTGAAATGGCTGGAAAGGTGCTTGTCCCATGTATTGTGGATATTGGGGTTGGTATCCTCTCCACCCTCGTTGTCTTGGGAACTGTTGCCTTCTCTGCCTCCAACCACCTCTATTCTGACGGTTTCCCTTACCCCCACTGGAATTTGAGCTGTTGGAGCTGGTGTCTGACCCATCATTATCAGTATCATTGCTTCTGTTTGGGGCTACATAGTCAGCCCTAGTATAAGGGTATGCTCCTTCTGGGGTGAATTTATCCTTATCTTTACCCAATTTGTTGAGTTTGCTTTGTTTCAGGCCAAATTCAAATTCCGTCATTTGTTGATTAAGTTCGTCTAATCTGGCTTTTAAATCCTCGGTTGATATATATGTTTTTAGTTTGACTTCAATCTTATCAATTTCGATCTTCAGTTCTTGGGTAATTCTAGTTGCCGTTTTTATAATTAGGACCAGCCAGTCCCTGGTGCAGTGCCATGAGATCAATGACCACTCCTTCTTGAACTGCATGTCTGTCTGGAAGATGAAAGGTTCGTTTTTTACAATCAAACCAGGGGGGCCCATTTTGTTCCTTGAATACCCCGTCATTAGCAGACCATGTAGGGCTGCTTTGATCTGGTTACGCCTTAGTTTTGGTGTGTGAGGGGTATTTTTCAACACTCTGAGTGTTCCAATCACCTTTGATCACTCTTGTCCCTCTCCCCTGTTGGATTCACTTTGTTTATGTAACTATTCCCGTGGAGCATGAATCCAGCAACCAGCTCTACCTCCCTCATTTGATTTTTACATAGTCTAGGCAGCGTGCAGCTGCGGGAGTTTAACCCCGGACTCTCTTTCACAACACATAAACACATAAACTAGGTAAACTGTAAGCCACAGCGGTCAATTGATTATGGAGGACGAACATGGCCTTACCTTTGGCGAGGACGAAATCGACAGAATCTTGGCAGATCCAAATCCCTTTGAGGGACTTAGTAACCCTGAAACTGGACCGAGCATGAATGATTGGAATGAATTGGTAAAACTAAGGCGTAACCAGATCAAAGCAGCCCTACATGGTCTGCTAATGACGGGGTATTTAAGGAACAAAATGGGCCCCCCTGGTTTGATTGTAAAAAACGAACCTTTCATCTTCCAGACAGACATGCAGTTCAAGAAGGAGTGGTCATTGATCTCATGGCACTGCACCAGGGACTGGCTGGTCCTAATTATAAAAACGGCAACTAGAATTACCCAAGAACTGAAGATCGAAATTGATAAGATTGAAGTCAAACTAAAAACATATATATCAACCGAGGATTTAAAAGCCAGATTAGACGAACTTAATCAACAAATGACGGAATTTGAATTTGGCCTGAAACAAAGCAAACTCAACAAATTGGGTAAAGATAAGGATAAATTCACCCCAGAAGGAGCATACCCTTATACTAGGGCTGACTATGTAGCCCCAAACAGAAGCAATGATACTGATAATGATGGGTCAGACACCAGCTCCAACAGCTCAAATTCCAGTGGGGGTAAGGGAAACCGTCAGAATAGAGGTGGTTGGAGGCAGAGAAGGCAACAGTTCCCAAGACAACGAGGGTGGAGAGGATACCAACCCCAATATCCACAATACATGGGACAAGCACCTTTCCAGCCATTTCAGTTTAACCACCCACCGAATGTCCAAGGATACCCACAATGGAATCCAGACTTCAATGGGGGTTTCTTCGGTCCGCAGCCTTTTTTAGGGTCCCGCCCTGGGAACCGTGGAAAGAACCGGAAAGGCAACAATGTAACTTGGGAAGACAACGGCCAAGAGAACCCACGACAGACCAGGAGCATGACGGGCTCCCTACCCAATCAAGCCTCAACCAGCAACCAGAGAGGGACCTAGTGGTCAATCTGACTTCAAAGCCACTAACGACAACAGAACGACAGGTACTTAACAAAGGATTGGGTTTTGTACCAACGCAGAGACCGGACATCTTCAAAATAAACGTGGAGATACAAGAGTTTATACGGAAGTTAAAACTACAGGCTTTCTTCCACGACAAACCACCACAAGCCTCAACAACAGATACCGGTCTCAAACCTAAATCAACCTTCACACCTCCGGACTCAACAATTCCCCTCGAGGTATTAACATTTGAGAAAGCCATTATGACAGAGGTTAACCAACTGGATAAGTCCACCACACGGACTTTTCACAACACGACCAAGGAGGAACAAATTGCCTTGAAGACCCTGTCCGATGACAAAAGCCTGGTGATCAAACCGGCAGACAAAGGGGGAGCGATTGTGCTACAAACTACGGAGGACTATGACAATGAATGCCTGAGACTCCTATCAGACAGACACAATTACATGATCCTACATGAAGATCCAACTGAAAACCTCAGGATACGGATCGGAGGTATGATTGAGGAAGGCCTAACACACGACTGGCTGAGTAAGAAGGAAGGAGAATTCCTCGAGCAGAAAAAGCCACGCATCCCATATTTTTACTGTATTCCAAAAATACATAAAAACATAACCAAACCACCAGGAAGACCGATTGTATCGGGTATTGGCTCCATACTAGAACCACTATCTAAGTTCGCGGATGCCTTTTTACGCCCTCTAGTACAAGCCACAAATACGTACCTGAAGGACACAAAGGCGGTCCTACAACTGTTACAAGAGACAACCTTTGACCCACAAACACAACTTCTGATGTCCCTTGATGTGGAAAGCCTATACACCAGCCTTCCCCATGATGAAACATTGATTATCATAGAGGAAGTCCTTTTCTCGACACCTTGGAGATACCAAACACCACGTGGGTTGGTAATGGAATGCATTTCACTGGCCTTACAAAGAAACTTTTTCCAATACAAAACAACGCTGTACCAACAATGCCATGGGACTAGCATGGGAAGCACCTTTGCTCCGAGCCTAGCCGGTCTCTATGTGCACCATCTCGAGACTAACAAGATCCTCCATGATCAAAATCCATACAGGGCCAACATAAAATGCTGGAGGAGGTACATAGATGACATCCTAGTCATCTGGGAAGGCGATCAACAGTCAGCAGCTAGCTTTCTGCAATGGCTAAATAACCAAAACACTTTTCTGAAATTCACAAGCACAGTTTCCAACAAGACATTGGTCTTCCTGGATTTGAACATTTATGCTGAGTCGGGAGTGCTAAAGACCACCACTCACTTCAAACCTACTTCCCGGAATTGCCTGTTGAGATTTGACAGCTTTCACCCGAGACATCTCCGAGAAAATCTGCCATATGGACAGTTTTTACGCCTTAGGCGCAACTGCACAGATCTTTCCGAATTCAAACAACAAGCAGAGGATCTGAAAAAGAAACTCAAACAACGAGAGTACCCTGAAAAAATCATCAACAAGGCTATGAAAAGGGCAAAAAACAATAACAGAGAGGCCTTACTCGAGGAGAGAACAAAAGAACCTACGGAGAATAAACGGCCAATCTGTGTGACAACATTTAACGCTTTGTCAAATGATGTATCTAAGATTGTAAACAAACACTGGCGAATACTAACTTGTGGCGAATTGACCTTTGAGAAACCCATGTTCGCACATCGCAGGGGACGTAACCTTAGAGACATATTGGTACATACAAGACCCAAACCAACTACAACAGCCCTCCAACCTACGATTGGCATCCAGGGCCATTTCCCTTGCGGCAATTGCAGCAGCTGCCACCTGACTGAAAAAAGTACAAGACTTATTTTTCGGAATGGCACAACATGGGAACAAAGGAGATTCTCAAATTGCAATTCAAAGAACGTCATCTACATGATCAAATGCCCATGCAACTTGGAATATGTGGGAATGACCACGAGAGCCATAAAAACACGCATAAATGAACATAAAAGCAATGTGAGGTGCAAAAAGAGCACTACCAAAATGGCAACGCATTTTTTGACCCAACAACACTGTGTCAATGATTTGAAATGGACGGTTATAGAACAACTACCCTCAGAGACCGGCCTTTTCCAGAAGGAACAACGTTGGGTGTTCAGATTGGGGACCCATCTGAACGGACTTAATGATGATGTACCCTGGAGTCAATTATCATCATAAAGAACCAACAGTTCTGATTAACAACAAGGAGTGAATTTTGGACACGACGCATGCGCGTAAAACACTCACTACCTTCAGGCATGTACACATGTGGTAACCCAACTGCACATGCGTCGTCTAGACTGGATCCCTGATGCAGACGCTAACCTCAGGCCGGCGCCGGCCAAAACAGACACATGAGCCCTGTTTGGCTAGGAAGCGGATGCTCCATACATGGGCATACAATCAGTGGCAGGTAACACCCTTAATCAACACACCCTTACATGCACCAATCAGGATGAGAAGGTATAAATACTCAGAACCGCATCCAAACTCCACAACAGCGGAGCAGCGTGCGGGGTAAGACGGTGACCAAGGAGTCCTGTGTTTGTGAGTATGATACAGAACATACGACCTAAAGATAATCGTCCACAAACGTAAGTGTGATAGATTGAACGATTACAGCTACATTATTACCCACCACAGCTAGCCATTGAAGCAACACCCCGGCGTCCTGACTATGCTCATGAAGCCTACAAGAAAGCTTCACAAGTAGGAAAACCTCTTACAGTACATCCTAGTACTATATGTGTTAAATGTTGTATGTGTTGTGAGTCCGTTTTTTCAGAGCTTATAAAATAAGCATATGGTACGGTTCCTGGTGACTGCACCAGTTTGAACTACCCGCTACATGGGTAACCATTAGTTGTAAAATTTTCTTTTGTCTTTCTGCAGGTCATTGTGCTTGTAGCAGACCGCTGTAGGCACACTTAGCCTTAATTTAATATTTCACTTTTCTGTAAATACACATTTTTTAATAAGACGTGAGTAGGGAGGGGAGTTTGTGCCCCCGTCCTGAGGAAGGAGCTTGTCTCCGAAACATGTCGACAACAATGCACACCAGAGGTCTTGTTCATTATACAACTTAGACCTCAATCTGCACTTCTTTTAACAGTACCAGCCAGAGCCCAGAATAAATTTTTCTTTCACACTCTAGTGCCAGGTACTTTTTAATATTTTTTTCACTACACCCCCCCCACTCACTCTGTATATACCCCACACACTGGACACCACACATAGTCAACATTGCAAGTGCTCCCGCGTAGTCGTAGGTCGCAGCACGCCGCATCCCGATAGAGGGGTGCGAAGACCCCGATGATGAAGCATGACACCAAGGGGCCTTTTGGTGTGTGAGGGGTATTTTTCAACACTCTGAGTGTTCCAATCACCTTTGATCACTCTTGTCCCTCTCCCCTGTTGGATTCACTTTGTTTATGTAACTATTCCCGTGGAGCATGAATCCAGCAACCAGCTCTACCTCCCTCATTTGATTTTTACATAGTCTAGGCAGCGTGCAGCTGCGGGAGTTTAACCCCGGACTCTCTTTCACAACACATAAACACATAAACTAGGTAAACTGTAAGCCACAGCGGTCAATTGATTATGGAGGACGAACATGGCCTTACCTTTGGCGAGGACGAAATCGACAGAGTCTTGGCAGATCCAAATCCCTTTGAGGGACTTAGTAACCCTGAAACTGGACCGAGTATGAATGATTGGAATGAATTGGTAAAACTAAGGCGTAACCAGATCAAAGCAGCCCTACATGGTCTGCTAATGACGGGGTATTTAAGGAACAAAATGGGCCCCCCTGGTTTGATTGTAAAAAACGAACCTTTCATCTTCCAGACAGACATGCAGTTCAAGAAGGAGTGGTCATTGATCTCATGGCACTGCACCAGGGACTGGCTGGTCCTAATTATAAAAACGGCAACTAGAATTACCCAAGAACTGAAGATCGAAATTGATAAGATTGAAGTCAAACTAAAAACATATATATCAACCGAGGATTTAAAAGCCAGATTAGACGAACTTAATCAACAAATGACGGAATTTGAATTTGGCCTGAAACAAAGCAAACTCAACAAATTGGGTAAAGATAAGGATAAATTCACCCCAGAAGGAGCATACCCTTATACTAGGGCTGACTATGTAGCCCCAAACAGAAGCAATGATACTGATAATGATGGGTCAGACACCAGCTCCAACAGCTCAAATTCCAGTGGGGGTAAGGGAAACCGTCAGAATAGAGGTGGTTGGAGGCAGAGAAGGCAACAGTTCCCAAGACAACGAGGGTGGAGAGGATACCAACCCCAATATCCACAATACATGGGACAAGCACCTTTCCAGCCATTTCAGTTTAACCACCCACCGAATGTCCAAGGATACCCACAATGGAATCCAGACTTCAATGGGGGTTTCTTCGGTCCGCAGCCTTTTTTAGGGTCCCGCCCTGGGAACCGTGGAAAGAACCGGAAAGGCAACAATGTAACTTGGGAAGACAACGGCCAAGAGAACCCACGACAGACCAGGAGCATGACGGGCTCCCTACCCAATCAAGCCTCAACCAGCAACCAGAGAGGGACCTAGTGGTCAATCTGACTTCAAAGCCACTAACGACAACAGAACGACAGGTACTTAACAAAGGATTGGGTTTTGTACCAACGCAGAGACCGGACATCTTCAAAATAAACGTGGAGATACAAGAGTTTATACGGAAGTTAAAACTACAGGCTTTCTTCCACGACAAACCACCACAAGCCTCAACAACAGATACCGGTCTCAAACCTAAATCAACCTTCACACCTCCGGACTCAACAATTCCCCTCGAGGTATTAACATTTGAGAAAGCCATTATGACAGAGGTTAACCAACTGGATAAGTCCACCACACGGACTTTTCACAACACGACCAAGGAGGAACAAATTGCCTTGAAGACCCTGTCCGATGACAAAAGCCTGGTGATCAAACCGGCAGACAAAGGGGGAGCGATTGTGCTACAAACTACGGAGGACTATGACAATGAATGCCTGAGACTCCTATCAGACAGACGCAATTACATGATCCTACATGAAGATCCAACTGAAAACCTCAGGATACGGATCGGAGGTATGATTGAGGAAGGCCTAACACACGACTGGCTGAGTAAGAAGGAAGGAGAATTCCTCGAGCAGAAAAAGCCACGCATCCCATATTTTTACTGTATTCCAAAAATACATAAAAACATAACCAAACCACCAGGAAGACCGATTGTATCGGGTATTGGCTCCATACTAGAACCACTATCTAAGTTCGCGGATGCCTTTTTACGCCCTCTAGTACAAGCCACAAATACGTACCTGAAGGACACAAAGGCGGTCCTACAACTGTTACAAGAGACAACCTTTGACCCACAAACACAACTTCTGATGTCCCTTGATGTGGAAAGCCTATACACCAGCCTTCCCCATGATGAAACATTGATTATCATAGAGGAAGTCCTTTTCTCGACACCTTGGAGATACCAAACACCACGTGGGTTGGTAATGGAATGCATTTCACTGGCCTTACAAAGAAACTTTTTCCAATACAAAACAACGCTGTACCAACAATGCCATGGGACTAGCATGGGAAGCACCTTTGCTCCGAGCCTAGCCGGTCTCTATGTGCACCATCTCGAGACTAACAAGATCCTCCATGATCAAAATCCATACAGGGCCAACATAAAATGCTGGAGGAGGTACATAGATGACATCCTAGTCATCTGGGAAGGCGATCAACAGTCAGCAGCTAGCTTTCTGCAATGGCTAAATAACCAAAACACTTTTCTGAAATTCACAAGCACAGTTTCCAACAAGACATTGGTCTTCCTGGATTTGAACATTTATGCTGAGTCGGGAGTGCTAAAGACCACCACTCACTTCAAACCTACTTCCCGGAATTGCCTGTTGAGATTTGACAGCTTTCACCCGAGACATCTCCGAGAAAATCTGCCATATGGACAGTTTTTACGCCTTAGGCGCAACTGCACAGATCTTTCCGAATTCAAACAACAAGCAGAGGATCTGAAAAAGAAACTCAAACAACGAGAGTACCCTGAAAAAATCATCAACAAGGCTATGAAAAGGGCAAAAAACAATAACAGAGAGGCCTTACTCGAGGAGAGAACAAAATAACCTACGGAGAATAAACGGCCAATCTGTGTGACAACATTTAACGCTTTGTCAAATGATGTATCTAAGATTGTAAACAAACACTGGCGAATACTAACTTGTGGCGAATTGACCTTTGAGAAACCCATGTTCGCACATCGCAGGGGATGTAACCTTAGAGACATATTGGTACATACAAGACCCAAACCAACTACAACAGCCCTCCAACCTACGATTGGCATCCAGGGCCATTTCCCTTGCGGCAATTGCAGCAGCTGCCACCTGACTGAAAAAAGTACAAGACTTATTTTTCGGAATGGCACAACATGGGAACAAAGGAGATTCTCAAATTGCAATTCAAAGAACGTCATCTACATGATCAAATGCCCATGCAACTTGGAATATGTGGGAATGACCACGAGAGCCATAAAAACACGCATAAATGAACATAAAAGCAATGTGAGGTGCAAAAAGAGCACTACCAAAATGGCAACGCATTTTTTGACCCAACAACACTGTGTCAATGATTTGAAATGGACGGTTATAGAACAACTACCCTCAGAGACCGGCCTTTTCCAGAAGGAACAACGTTGGGTGTTCAGATTGGGGACCCATCTGAACGGACTTAATGATGATGTACCCTGGAGTCAATTATCATCATAAAGAACCAACAGTTCTGATTAACAACAAGGAGTGAATTTTGGACACGACGCATGCGCGTAAAACACTCACTACCTTCAGGCATGTACACATGTGGTAACCCAACTGCACATGCGTCGTCTAGACTGGATCCCTGATGCAGACGCTAACCTCAGGCCGGCGCCGGCCAAAACAGACACATGAGCCCTGTTTGGTTAGGAAGCGGATGCTCCATACATGGGCATACAATCAGTGGCAGGTAACACCCTTAATCAACACACCCTTACATGCACCAATCAGGATGAGAAGGTATAAATACTCAGAACCGCATCCAAACTCCACAACAGCGGAGCAGCGTGCGGGGTAAGACGGTGACCAAGGAGTCCTGTGTTTGTGAGTATGATACAGAACATACGACCTAAAGATAATCGTCCACAAACGTAAGTGTGATAGATTGAACGATTACAGCTACATTATTACCCACCACAGATAGCCATTGAAGCAACACCCCGGCGTCCTGACTATGCTCATGAAGCCTACAAGAAAGCTTCACAAGTAGGAAAACCTCTTACAGTACATCCTAGTACTATATGTGTTAAATGTTGTATGTGTTGTGAGTCCGTTTTTTCAGAGCTTATAAAATAAGCATATGGTACGGTTCCTGGTGACTGCACCAGTTTGAACTACCCGCTACATGGGTAACCATTAGTTGTAAAATTTTCTTTTGTCTTTCTGCAGGTCATTGTGCTTGTAGCAGACCGCTGTAGGCACACTTAGCCTTAATTTAATATTTCACTTTTCTGTAAATACACATTTTTTAATAAGACGTGAGTAGGGAGGGGAGGTTGTGCCCCCGTCCTGAGGAAGGAGCTTGTCTCCGAAACATGTCGACAACAATGCACACCAGAGGTCTTGTTCATTATACAACTTAGACCTCAATCTGCACTTCTTTTAACAGTACCAGCCAGAGCCCAGAATAAATTTTTCTTTCACACTCTAGTGCCAGGTACTTTTTAATATTTTTTTCACTACACACCCCCCACTCACTCTGTATATACCCCACACACTGGACACCACACATAGTCAACATTGCAAGTGCTCCCGCGTAGTCGTAGGTCGCAGCACGCCGCATCCCGATAGAGGGGTGCGAAGACCCCGATGATGAAGCATGACACCAAGGGGCCTTTTGGTGTGTGAGGCGTAGTATTTGAGTGAACACTCAGACTGAAGCCCGCTGCAAGGGTGGGACTGTTCAGACGGGAAAATTAAAGTGGGAACCTCTGTGGCAGAAGGGGTACAAAAACACGCTCACTTATACCCAAGCTGTCTACAGAAATCATTGCAACTGTGAGTTGCTTTCCCACGAGGTGTCTGTCTTTACCTGGGTAGATGTACTTACCTTAATGGGGAACATGCAAATAACTGAAAAGTAACATCAATTACCTGTATAACGTCCAGATGTACAAAGGTTTGGTTGATATTGATATGCTTCAATATGTGAAATCACGTTATGCCTTGATGTATGCAAGTTGGAAAATTAATTTTAAAACATTTTAAAAAGCCCCCTGCAATTAGAACATTTGAGCAAAACTGGTCATGTTTCTCTGACAAAAACCCAGCTGTTTAATATTGCATACTTCTGGAGGACTAACTACTACGCTATAAAAATCTTAAAGCAATAGCTTAGTTGTCCCCCTAGATAAAAAAAAAATCAACTGCTAAAGAAAATAAAAACTGACCAAACCCTCCTTCGCTTTTTCTGCTAGGGTGGCTGGCACAAAGAAGGTTTTCCAGCCTTCCAGATAATAACCGTTTACGGTTGCCCATGTCTCCTGGAGGCTGATCACATCAAACCTTCTTAAAAAATGCACCCAGTCTGGAATGTTAAACTTACTTGCCAGCCCTGCAACATTCCAGGAAATAAAGTTACACCCCTTGACTTCTGGATAACCCTGAAGTCCCCCGGAACACTGTAGGGGGGGTGCAATTAGTTTGGGGGACCTGGACTCAGGCAATCACAGCAATCTAATGAGCCAAGAGGCCCAAACCTATTGGATGTGGCTATGCCTAAAGTTCCCTCTTGCTGACTTCCCTGACCCAAGTCTGATAGCCCCCCTGAAACCTACCATATTGGACAGGTGGATGGATCTTAGGCCTAAAAAAGTAACCCAGAGGATCTCTTCATTGCTTCTTATTTCATCTAAAGCAGGGATACTCAAAGTACGACCCGGTGGCCGCATGCGGCCCTCCTGATCTTTAATTGCGGCCCCCTGGTGAAAAGCCGAACTGGTCTGTTGTTCACTTGACAGAGCAGGAACATTCAGGAAGCTGTGAAACGGGCGAACTTTAATTACAGGTTAACTAAACTAAAGGTAAAGAAACAAAGAATGTTCTCTAGGCAACTTATCTTCAGCATGCATCTGCTTTGCATCCCCCTACGCCCACTTTTCAACACCCGACCCTCCCCTGCTAGCATTGGTGCGGCCCTATGGAAGCTACAGACCGTACTTTGTGGCCCCCGGGGAAATGTTTGTGAGTACCCATGATCTACAGCAACAGCCATCCAACCCTTTGGAATTAAGTCAGGAATAAATCTATTAGTAGTTGAAACAGCCAACATATCCTCCTTTGTTCTAAAGGATGATCATCAAAGAATCTCATAGTGTCCAACTCCAATCTAATAGCAGCTAAGGGTAGACCTGTGACCCATAAATGTAACAGGTATGCCTTCCTTGCTGGGGCTGCTTATGAAACTATAGTCCATGAGACAGTCCTCAAAAGGAGGCAATTGAAAAGCAATTAAAAAGAAATATGGAAGCTGCGTTTATAATAGGAAGGATCTGAAAGGGCCCACACCATCAAAGCTTCAATGATGTCTTGCTCTGTGTACACGTATGTATAACCACTCAGCAGGTTGGAAGGAGTGACAAGCTTCGGGCAGACACTCAGGTAAGGTTGTGTGAACCTGAGAATGGAAACCTTAAAAACAATGTTTAACCCTATCCATGCTGATGTCACAACCGCTCCTTCATCAGACGCGGTGGTGCTGTGCTTATAACGAAGCGGTTCCGTCATGGCCCGGCTGCCGCGCCTGCGCGGCGCTGATTTTGCGCCTGCGCGACGCGTTCTATTGAGCGGGCGGGCCATGACGGAACCGCTCCGTCATGAGCACAGCTCAACCGCGGCTGGTGACGGAGCGGTTCCGTCACCAGCATGCGTCCGCCGCGCGGCCGCCCCACCCCCTTAGCACTGCGGCGGAATAGCCGCCGCAGTGAAGCGGTTAAGCTTTCTGTAATATTAATGAAATAGCTACATCACTGTTCAACTGTAAATCAAATTTAGCAGCTTAGACTGAGGGATTCAAGGGCAGCATCATGTGTCAACCCATGTCTATTTCATAAATGCTCAGTTTGGTTTTCTGTGAAGGAATAGCTCTGAGGGACCATGGTGCTAATGGCAGGTCATCTGGACATTTTGACATTATTTTGGAGCATATCTTTGCCATATTTTTCTTCAGGGTACAGTTACTCTTTTTTGCCTTTCCAGCATAATCTGGGCGATTTGTACAATAAAAATGCTGGTCTAATCCTAAAGATTTGCAAACAGTCTGTACTACATCTTAGAGAAAGAGTATTCTGCAGTCACTTCTGATTCAGTGCTGTACCCAAAATCGTTGATAAATTCTTTGAGTAACCACTTAGCTACTGTAATGGTATTTGCATGGACACTGAAGTACGCTTTCACCCATCCTGAGAACATGCACACAATAACTATGACATTTGATTAGCTTGCACATTTCAACACTTTGATAAAATTAATCTGGATATGCAGGAAGGGGCTAAACAGAGGAGGGTGAGCATCAAAGGTTGCCGTAATGCCTTTTCCGACATTTTGAGACAGGCAGATAGCCCAGCCAGGAATAGAAGTAACTCCGAGCTTTAGAAGAAAAGAAGGGAACATAGCAGTGACTGGTTGTGGCACGAATCATGCAGTCCCTGCTGATATGGGTTGTTCCGTGATACAACCTGGCAAGGTTATTGAGTAGAAAATTTGGTGTGACCACGTGCCCAGTGCTGTCTCTCCACACCCACTTTTAAATTTCTGCTTGATCCAGGACTGTTTTACAATTTCAAAGGTTTGGTCCTGCAATTGAAACAAATCTATTAGCATTAATATGGGAAATAAACCAGTTCTCAGAAAAGACGTAGGAACATCAGGAGTTTTAGACAAACATCTTCTTTAGTGGATGAATCAGCAAGGGAGTTACCCCTTGAAAGATCATCATGGGGCTGGTGGTGACAGGCACACTTTACTGCTGTCACCTATTTAGGCAATGGTGAGGCATTAGAAAGATCTATAATTTTTTTTAATTGGCGCTCTGACCGATATTACGAAACTCCTTTGCATCTACAAAAGTCCAAAGTCGTCCATCACTCAAAATGGATACATTGTATCAGTAATGATGGTTAAAATTGTTTCCTTCTCTAAAATGCAGGATCTGGGGAGAGATATAAACTATGCAACCTGAGCAGAAGCCATAAATGGCAAATGACAACTTTCCACAATCTGATACACAGCACACATAACCAGCAACCAGGACATCGTCGTTTCTGAGACATGAGCCATAAAGAAAATGTGTTAACTCAAAGACAAGAATAGGCACGTCAGTGAAGTCCACATAGTGTTTGGTACATGTGCATTAACTGGGATAATATTCTATCTCACTGGTGGATATTAAAGAGGCAGCGTTAAGGGCTGGACACTGGGTCTGGATAATATGAGAAGATGACAACAATAACATTTCATATTGGGACAATTGGGCTGTAGAAAGGTGCTGGGTTTTTGTAGTGGGCAGGAGTGCAACCTCAGAATGAGGCACAGCAGCAGTTAAAGGAGAACCTAGTTCAGTATTTTCAGATGCTTCAACAAGATTTGCAGCTGCTGCTACATTCCTTAAACAAGACAGCTGCCCAGCCATGAATGGGTCAAGAATTAACAAACCATAGCTATAGGTTATTATAATCCCATTGCTCTGTACCAACACTCTAATGGTAAATCCATTACATTCATGACACAACAAAGTAAAAGGTTTGGCATGAATGGAATTCTAAGAAGAAAGCAGAGGCTAGTGCCTGCTTCATTTTCACAAATGCTTTTTCTGCTTCACTAGATCACTGCAAGGATTCAGGGGTGACTTTGCAAGGATTCAGGGGTGTCTATCCGGATATTCAATACTCTGTCTTATCCAGAAGGGTTTGTACCAAGGAGACAGTTACAGGATGAGGCAATTCACCAATGGCTTTAGGCGGCACTTGACAGCAGAGGTTTCATGATCAAGGTATCACACTTTAGGAAGGCAGAACTGTAATTTCTCCTTTGAACCTTTATGCCTTTTATTAGTCAATTCATTGATAAGATAGATGGAGTCCTCCTTGCAATGATCTGCAGGCTGTCAACATATTGAAATATAGTAGAATCCCAGGGATAAACTAACTTCTTCAGGACCTGGACAAGATTAAAGGAGATTCTGTATATCCCTAAAAAGAGTCGGCCTGGAAAGCTGGGACCCTTGAATATCAACCAGAAGAGATGCTCTTCTCATGTATGGAGATGGAGAAAAAGTGGAACAAAGTTCAACCACAGTAAACCATTTGTAGGGGTGCAAGGGAGGATGATGACAGGGTTGGGGACCAGAAGAAAGGTTGGGATAACCACATTATTAATGTCCCTAATCTATTGTATGAACACGTCGGCTTCCCCTGTCTTGTGTATCAGGAGAATCAGGGTATTACATTTTCACAACAGGTACTAAAATCCCTTGCTTAATCACATCTGCTGTTACATGGCAGCTCCCTTCCTGCGCTTCAGGCTTTAATGGGTACTGTGGCATTCTGGGGAGATTTTTCTGAAGGATTCCATTGATGATATGAACCCCACATTGTTGTCCTCTGTGGACCACAGAGTAGATGGTATCTTTAACAGTAAAATCACAAAAATCAGTTCCATTTGTATCACTTGGGTGAATTGTGCTCTCACACAGTAGTGCAAGTACTCTAGTTTCTTGTCATCTTCCTTCAGTGCAAAATGCAATATAAGTTTACCGAGAATGTCCCTACCTAACAAATTAGTTGGACACGTTGGTCTGAGCAAAAAAGAATGTTTATCACTAATGCATCCCGCAGAAAGGAATACAGAGAGAGGAATATAGTGTGGAACTTGTTGATTAGAAATACTGACTTCACCTAGGGATTCACCAGATAGAGATATAGTAGGGAATTCAGAGGCCTTTAGAGCTCAGGGACTAGTGCACATGTCAATAACACAGGTAGTATGCTTCCAATTAATGGCCCAATCTACATAGCGGCCATTCTGATCTACTTGGATTATCATATTCATGGTACAGTTGGAGCCTCTTAGGATAGCAGTTTTTAATAATCTAATGAAATCAAGATTAATCAGGCAAGGCTA
Organism: Lissotriton vulgaris; assembly: GCF_964263255.1. Lineage (NCBI taxonomy): Eukaryota > Metazoa > Chordata > Amphibia > Caudata > Salamandridae > Lissotriton > Lissotriton vulgaris. Next base: position 974,204,016 of record NC_141696.1, on the reverse strand, counting down.
GTGTATTAGATAACAGTTGGGGCAGTTCGGTAGCCAATGCTCTTCTGTTTGCAGGCAAAACATGACCCTCCTGCTCCAGGGGCCTCTCCCGATCCCTTCCATTGCCTCTACCAGCTCTACATTCTCCATTTCTCTCCCCCATTTGTTCCTGCTTTTGCAGGGCTCCTGCCCCCACCCTTAACAGTTCTCTGCATGTTCAATTACATTAGTTTCGAATTTATATTCTCTTTCCTACTCTCTTGGGACACTGTGTCTTAATACTAATGAAATCAGAGAGAGCCCATGGGACATAGACCATAACAATTCTGTTGGCCGCTGGGAAGTCCCTCATTTGAAGTGTTGGACCTGGCCCTTTTTGCAGGTTTCTCCCCTGACTTTTTGCTTCCTATTTTCCTGACCTGTTTTTGTTGGCTTTAGGACTCTGGGCACTTCACCACTGCTGATCAGTGCTAAAGTGCATATGTTCTCGGTGTAAATTGTAATTCTGATTGGTTATCCATGATTGGCATATTTGATTTACTTGTACGTCCCTAGTAAAGTGCACTTGGTAAGCCATGGGCCTGTAAAGCAAATTCTACTATTGGGCCTGCAGCACTGTTGCACCACCCACATGAGTATCACTGTAAGTCTATCCCAGGTCTGCCATTGCAGTGTCTGTGAGTGCAGTTTTGAACTCCCATGTCAACTTGGCAAGTGCACCCGCTTGCCAGGCCATAACCTTCCCTTTTACTACAGGTAACGCACCCCTAATGTAGGCTCAAGATACCCCCAAGGGCAGGTTGAATTGTTTGTGAAAGGTATGACATGTAATGGCATGTTTTACATCTCCTGATAGTAAAATACTGCCAATTTAGTTTTCCACTATTGTAAGGACTAGGTCTCCCATAGGGAATTTTGTAATATTTTACAAGTGTAACTTTCAATTGGGAACCAATAGAGATTTGGAATTTGGGCTCTCTGAGCTCAGAATTTTAAAACATATCTTTTAGTACAGATGGTTTTTAAATTGTGTTTTTGAAAATGCCACTTTTCTACCTGCACATGGAATCGATGTCTGGTTTTGACTGACAGGGGCCTGTTTTGTGCATTCACTCTAGACAGTCAAACAAAGGGAGTTGAGGTGTGCCCTGCATATCCTGATGGCCCATCGCCAGGCTGATAGGTCTCCTGAGCTAGTTACTGCTTCTGTTTGGAGAGAAAAAGGACTGGACTTTGATGTGTATCCTGCTTCTGAAGTCTATTCAAGGGCTTTTGTGTGTTTGCCTCCTGTTGAAAGTCTCAGGATCATCAAATACATCACCTACTGGGAGTTCTGAACCTGCCAGGTGGTGCCAATTCCAGTTCTGGGTCACTGCAGGTGTTTGCCGGGCTGTCGCTTCAAGAAAAGCATTCCAGATACAGTCACTGACATCGCTGCCTGCAAAGAAACCATGGTCACTGCTCGCTGGGAGAGCACAGCACTGACCACAACAAGACCACAGCCCTGTTCTCACCGATGATGACGATTCGCGCCATCACCAACTCCGCTGCTTGTACTGTAGCTGTGGTCATCGCCTGTAATGCTACAGGCAGTTATACATTGTGAGAGTGTGTATTGACCATTGACTCCATTTTGCCGTAACTACATTTTTGTGAGCACGGTTTCATCTTGTATCTGTCTGACTATGAAAGTAAAAGGAGGCCCCCTTCTCTGTCAGTTTTGGGACAGGGGAGATATAGAGTAAGCAAAAATTGTCCCACAAGTTCACCACTAAATTGGTAAGGAGTGGAATAATGGTACCAAGTAAGTTTTCGGTGTTTTGCAATACCAATCACACAAACGTATTAAAGGCAAGGGGCTGAATTACATAACATAGGCCAACTAATATAGTCATTAAACCACCAAGAGTTACAAATTTGAACCACAATAACACAGATTACATAGTGTCCCAACCAAGAAACAATGAAGAACCAAAGAGTAGTTTTTTGGAAAAATATATATTTATTTTTATTTATTTATTTAATTTGTATGGCGCGTTATAACCACAGGGGTCTCTAAGCGCTGTCTGGCCAGATTTACGTGATAGATGTTATATTCACTTGAAACCAGCTGTACACCTAAGGTCTGCTCCATGCTTGTTTAAATAGTACGGTTTTTAGTTTTTTTCTGAAGGAAAGTAAGTTACTCTCCTTCCTGAGCTCTGGATCCAATTTGTTCCATAAAGCTGGGATCGTGTTGGAGAAAGCACGGCCCCCCACCGTGGTCAATTTGAAGCGATGCTGAGTCAGAAGAGTGGCGTCCGACGAACGCAAAGTCCTACCCGGTATGTAGGGGGATAGTCGGGATTTCAGGTATTTTGGTGCTTTGCCATACAAAGCCTTGTGAGCAATGCACATTCCTTTGAAGATAATTCTCTGGCGAATTGGCAGCCAGTGTAACTCCTGCATCAGGGGAGAGGCATGGGCATTTCTGGGTTTTTTAAATATCAACCTAGCTGCATCGTTCATGACTCCCTGTAGTTTGTCCAGCAGCCGCTGTGGCAAACCTAAATAAAGGGAGTTCCCGTAGTCCAGCCTAGCCAGAATTGTGGCTGAGACCACGTGTCTCAAGGTAGAGAATGAGAGTAGGGCAGCGATCTTCCTAAGTTGTCTTAACAAGCCTATACTGGTGCCTACTACGGTGGTAACTTGTTTTTCCATGGATAATTTATTATCCACATATAGGCCTAGGCTTTTAACTGCAACTGCCGGCTTTGGGGGTACACCCAGCTCCCTAGGCCAAAAGTTATCACTCCAAGGGTTACCCGAGATGGAAATGGGTAATACTTCCGTCTTATCCGGGTTAACTTTTAAGGAGTTCTCGGACATCCAATTGACTGTAGTTTTCAATATGTCCTGTAGCCTGGTGGATGCTCCTGGACCATCATCCAGCCGGATGATTATCTGGGTGTCATCGGCATAGTTGTACACTAGGCAGTCCATCCTATTCAGGAGAGCAATTAGTGGCTGCAGGTAGATGTTAAAAAGTAGTGGGGACAAGGCAGATCCCTGGGGGACCCCGCAGGTGATCGGAGCAGGGGTAGAAAGTAGATCCCCCAGCTGTACTCGTTGTGTCCTACCCTGCAGAAATGATGTGAGCCATGCATGTGCTGTACCCACGACGCCAAAGGATCTCAACCGCGACAGAAGCTGTTTATGGCACACGGTGTCAAACGCCGCGGAGAGATCCAGTAGTACCAGGGCGCTCGGTGTTTTTACATCAGCTCGCATCCTTAGCTCATCCAGAATGGATAGCATAACTAGTTCCGTGCTGTGATTAGCACGGAACCCTGCCTGATTGGTCTCCAGCAGGTTGTTACTCTCTAGATGGCCCGATAATAGAGCTAACACATGCTGCTCAATTACCTTCGCCAAGAAAGGCAACTGGGAGATGGGCCGAAAATTTTTCAGACATTTTGTGTCTGCTCCAGGTTTCTTCAGTAAGGGGATCAGGCGAGCCTCTTTAAAAGCTGAAGGGATCTGTCCTGTACAAAGAGAGGTATTCAATAGGTGCAGAACCTCTTCCTCTATTCCTGGCATTGCCATCTTAAATATGTCAGGCGGGCAAGGGTCCACCAAGGAGCCTGATTTGACTCGGCCTATGATTTTGAGTAATTCCTGTTTGGAAATAAGGGATAGCTCAGCTAGAGGTGGAATGTTTAGCGGGCCAGTGAGGTCCGGTATGTGCGGACATTCGAGGGGTGCAGTTTCTGCAATTTCATCCAAGATGTCGGATATCTTCTTTACGAAGAAATCCTGGAACCTCTGACAGTCCTCCTGGGTGAACTCGGGACTTTGCTCCTTGTTCACCCTGAGCTCCGCCAGGACCCAGAAGATTTCTTTTTGCGGATTTCTAGCAGTAGTTATTCTTTCCTCAAAGAAAGCAGCCTTCCTTGATTGTATGGCTAGTTTGTACTGGGCTAAGGATGAGGTATATTCTTGTTTGGAGATAGCGTCGTACTTTTTACGCCATGCCCGTTCTTTCTTCCTCACCCCGCGTTTCATCTCTCTAAGGGAATCATTATACCAAGGCGCCCCGGCTCCTCTCGCCACCTTCTTCATCCTGCGGAGAGGTGCCACCACATCAATGGCACTCCCCAGTTTATGCTGGAGATGTCTGCATAGAGCATCAACGTTGGCATCCTGCTCTATGTCTGAAGGATGGTGTTCTAAGAGGTGGACCAGTTTTTCCCCATCAAGGTTTCTCCATTTGCGGGCCGTTTTCCAGCCCTCCTCAGGTTTGGACAGGGGGCCCCTCAATGTGAGTCTACCCTTTATTAAAAAATGATCAGACCAAGCACAAGGAAGAATTTCCGTGATACCCTGGGCTGGCATGGTGGTCCAGACTAAGTCGAGCACATGACCTTTCTCATGTGTTGGTCCCTTGACCTGTTGGATAAGACCTAAGGAGGAGACCGCCTCCTCGATCTGTAATGCTTGTCCTTCTTTAGGGGACTTTTCCCAGTGATAGTTGAAGTCTCCAACGATCACCATTTTATCGTATCTTGTACACAGGTCCTGGACCAATCTTACAAAGAGGGTAGGGAAGTCAGGCGACGCCCAAGGTGGCCGATAAACCACCAAGAACACCACACAGACTGCTCCCCTCCTGAGCTTAACCCCCATAACCTCAGCTCCTCCAAGGGTTTCGGAGAGGAACCTATTGGCACGGAGGCATGACTGATAAAGAAGGGCTACTCCTCCTCCTCTCTTAGCTCCCTCCCTGTTAAAATGAATAGCCAAATAGTTATCTGGAAGGGCCGCCACCAAATCGGGCGCTGAGCAATCCTCCAGCCATGTTTCGGTAAGCGCGAGGACATCTAACTCCCCGTCTTCCAGGAGTGTGAAAACCTCTAACCTATGGCTCTGCAGAGAGCGAGTATTCAGTAGACCGTAACTCAGGGTATGTATGTTGGGCGTGCGCTGGCGCCCTCTGGCGCTTCTAGGTGACATAAGCAGACCCTCGCAGCCCAGCCGGTGTAGGGTAGCCGGCTCCAGAAGGGACTTACCCAAATTAAGTTGTAATAGGTCGGCCCTTGAGTAAACCACATTCTGGCCAGGGGTTCTGGCCCCAGGCCCCGGATGGTCACGGATGGGCAAAGATGGGCTCACCTCTGGCGAACCTCCGGCGCACCTATGGCGCGCCCGCTGCGCGTCACCGCTGCGCGTATGCTCCATGTGAGCTTTAAATAGGAGGCTGCTGGTGGTCCTAGTCCAACCACTAGACCGTCAGCTTTAAATAGGAGGCTGCTGGTGGTCCTAGTCCAACCACTAGACCGTCAGCTCCCCAAGATGGCCCCCGGAAGTGAGGGTGGAATGGACTCCCTCTGTACCGCGTGAAGACACTCCCTCCACAACAAACAGCACAGGCTGCGGTGGAACGGGGAGGTAGGCGGTGATGACCACACAAAGGAACTTTGCTAATGTGCCCACAGTTATTAAAAATTATAACGTGCAAGTACAGGTCAGTCACAACAAAAAGCGGCGATTTTTTAAAAATGCAATTTACAGCTAAAATACAAGTAAGCTTGTATTTATTCAAAAGTAAACATTTTATCACAGTGATAACCAAAATTTTTTTTTACACATAATACAAAAAACATTTCATTAAAAACATTAAAAATCACATGAAGTAGACATGGGTTAAAAGTTCAAAAGAACATGGGTCGACGCAGCGTTTCGGTTACAGGCTAACAATAGACAACCTTCTTCAGGACCAAGTTCTAAAAGGAAACAGAAAATTACTTTTTTTGCATTTCCACTTTTTAAACAAAGCATTATTCCAAAACAACATTATTGGTTGGCTGAGGTATTTGGTGATTGGCACTAGGTAAGAATGGGGGGTGGTTGACATTATTGGTATTGTTAAAGCACACAACTCTTTATAAATGGTACCCTTTAGTGAGTTCCAGAATAATTTTTCAGGAACTATTTCATTAGTGTGGTTAACATTGGGGGTTGGTTAACATTATTGGTATTGCTAAAGCACACAACTCTTTATAAATGGTACCCTTTAGTGAGTTCCAGAATAATTTTTCAGGAACTATTTCATTAGTGAGGACATATTATTAGTGTTATTTGTCCTTGATGTTACCTGTATAGTGTTATTGGATTCCAGCTAGATCCTGGAATGCCGAGAGCCGGTACTTGGATCCGGTCAAGAACTGTTATAAGTTCACACCTGTTTCAACATACGCTGTAACATTATCTATGAATAATAACAAAATTTAGATCAAAATCTTGTGTGCGTTATTTTTACTTAAAGAGTGATAGAATAATATAGCACGTCACTACCTTATATTTGTATAATAATGGATCTCGCTCGGGTAGTAGGAGCCACCGATATTGGATTTCAGAAATGCTGCAAATAAATACACCTATCACTGTATTGTAATCAAAGGAGTGATTGACAAGTGTCAAATCGGATTTGTCATTAATTGTACTCACCCAGGTTTAAATGACTGGCAATTATATAAAATCGCGAGCTTTTCAATGGGCTTGTGAATCAGGTTTGACGTTCATACCATGGTGGGGATTATCCTGCCACTGTATAATTCAAAAACGGAATGTTTGTTAGGAACCTAGCTTTGAATACTAGTGCATTTGAAATTTTTAAACATACGGTCCATATTTCTTTTAGTTTGGAATTATCAAACATGCTATAGGGAATGGGTCTTTTGTGCAAATATTCTGGCTAGCAGGATTATTATTAGGCTTAATTTCTGTAGTTGCTATGGCAATTATATCTCTGCTTTGTTTTTAATTTAATAATTTAATAACATCGGCATTGTTATGCCTAAACAGTTTCAACCTCGCATCAAAATTGTATAAATACCCATGACACGGGTGAAGTATGATTTATACTAGGGCACCATGCAGTCACCTATGTTGTCATGCAGGGCTCCAGCACGTTATGATTCCTTTATCTCAATTATTACCATAGCTCGGTTCTAGAGCCTCGCTGGTCTATTTATGCGAAGGTTTTACTGGGGATACTGCTTGAAGGAGCGCCCGGGCATCGGCATAACCAGCAACTTAAAATATGTACCGGAGCTAGGATCGGGTTACAAATTTATAAGAAACGCAGGCATAGCGAGTAGACTAGGTATAGCATCAGGGCATATGTGGCGGAATGTAGCATCGCGTTCGCTTACCTTAGGCTTCGAATTCGGCCTCCCTGCTCCTACTCCGTCAGCGCATTCACGGGTCTGGTAAAAGTGCAAGTATCGGCAGAGCGATGGGTTTGCTGTATTTATAATACAAGACAGCTGATTGGGCGCTTAGTCTCACCCTCCCTCATTGGTTAGCCACAAGTCACCTGACCTTACGTGTAGTGTCTATGGACACTGGGGGCGATTATTATTTATCGCGGTGACATCTATGAAGTTTAAATGATTTACTCCAATAGTGTGAAGGTTCCTCGTGCCTGGAGATATATGGAGGGTACCGCGGAAGAAATACCATTAACTCAGCATTAGCCGGAGTTTTCTACGTGGTGTAGCGCAGTCCTCTCAGGGCACTGGCTGGGGAATCCCTTGTTATTATTGGTCATTGCCATATCACCTGACTTGTAATGTTTATATACAGACATATGACGATGACGTTGTGTCTGATGTGAATCTCTCAAAATAATTCACTTAGTGTCAAGAATAATTGCAAATAATTACAAATAATGAGGGGCGTTTTTAATTAATAGTAAATTCGATGTTTTGTCACTTAAGGGTACCATTTATAAAGAGTTGTGTGCTTTAACAATACCAATAATGTCAACCACCCCCCATTCTTACCTAGTGTCAATCACCAAATACCTCAGCCAACCAATAATGTTGTTTTGGAATAATGCTTTGTTTAAAAAGTGGAAATGCAAAAAAAGTAATTTCCTGTTTCCTTTTAGAACTTGGTCCTGAAGAAGGTTGTCTATTGTTAGCCTGTAACCGATACGCCGCGTCGACCCATGTTCTTTTGAACTTTTAACCCATGTCTACTTCATGTGATTTTTAATGTTTTTAATGAAATGTTTTTGTATTATGTGTAAAAAAATTTTTTAAATGATTGGTTATCACTGTGATAAAATGTTTACTTTTGAATAAATACAAAGTATATATATATTTTTCCAAAAAACTACTCTTTGGTTCTTCATTGTTTCTTGGTTGGGACACTATGTAATCTGTGTTATTGTGGTTCAAATTTGTAACTCTTGGTGGTTTAATGACTATATTAGTTGGCCTATGTTATGTAATTCAGCCCCTTGCCTTTAATACGTTTGTGTGATTGGTATTGCAAAACACCGAAAACTTACTTGGTACCATTATTCCACTCCTTACCAATTTAGTGGTGAACTTGTGGGACAATTTTTGCTTACTCTGTTTGACTATGCCTTTCAGTAGGGAATGCAGGCAGGCCCAGGTTACTTGCGTGCAGAGGTTGTTTATGTTTCACACTTCACTGAGCAAGAGAGATAAGCTGCTAGAACATACAGTGTGGGATGCATACTGTGTTCAAGGATGAGAATGTGAGGAATTATTTTCAGAACTCTCATCAGAGCCTGGCCAGCTCCGTTGAGTGACCTCAATGCAAAGAGTGTAGCCAGCATCTACTGCACAAATGAAGGGAGGAGGGGCTTCTAGAAGTCTCTCTCTGTGTTAGTAAAAAGTACAAAGACAGAGACCTCCTGGCTCTTTGACAGGAAGCAGAAGCACTGCTCAGGGCCTTCTTTGTGTGCCCGGTTGAGATCTCCTGCCTGAGACTGTCAACGGGTTCCCCAGTCGTGCTGGGGAGAATGATGCCAAAAAGAGAGCCGGTAAAGTATTCCAAGTTCTAATTACTTCTTCTTGTGTATATACATTCACTATATGCATTTATTTTACATGTATATAAATGCCATTTAATATATGGGAACGTACAGCAATAAATATTCCCCTTTACTTTGCAAATGAGTGTTGAGCTTTGTTTACATTGTATTTTGGTATTATAAAGTGTGTAGAGTCACATTTTGAAGAGTGTTCACATTGTGCCCTGGTATTTTGAAGTCTTGCCCATGTGCTCTAAAGAAAAAAACAAGACACCACCCTCGGTGACACCGTGCCCCTGGTCTGCCAACGACAGCCCCATCGACTCCAATATCATCATCCAATGCCGCAGCCTGCACCAAAGTCACAGCCACCACCTCTTGAGGAGCACAAGACATCGACCATGACGATACCGCAGCCCCGGGTAGAACAACAACACCGTAAGGACGCCACACAGCTACCTATGCTGAAGTCACTGACACCGCATTGTGAAGTGCATGATGCACCGCCCACGATCAAACTGAAGCCCCGGAACTGCTGATGCCAGTGCTCCTGACTTTGATCTCACAGAATTCAATTTGCAATACTTGTGACTTCAAGAACTCATAGACTTCTGCACCAATGTGCAGCACTGATGCTTAGTGACTCCAGGGGCGCCTCACTTCTACACTTCACCACAAGGTCTTCGAGACCTCTTGAACCCCCAAGTACAGTTTGTGGGACTTCCCTGATGCCGTAACTTGCCCTTGACTCAACTGGGGTCGGACTGAACTGTGGGATTTGTTGGTCATGATGCAGCAATAGCCTCAGTTTGTGCTATCGACTTCAAAGAACTGTAATTTTGCTTTATTGTTAAGAAATTGATTTCTTCACTTTTGTATGTTAGATTTTTGTCCTTGTGGTCTTATTTTGATTAGATAAATATTCGCTATTTTTCTAAACTGGTGTGGTGTCCATTTTGCAGAGTTTTCACTGCGTTACTGTGTGTGTTATGTACAAATATTGTACACAATGCCTCTGAGATAAGCCTGACTGCTCGTGCCAAACTATTAGGTGGGTCAGCAGGGGTTATCTAAGCTGTGTAATCCCCTTACCCTGACAAGAAGGAAGGGTTCCTGTCTGGACAGGGGACACACCACTGCAAACTAGAGACCCCCATTTCTAACAGAAAGTATGGCGGAAAAAGAAGGCCCCTCATCTTCATCAGGGTCACTTGAATGAGGAAAAGAGAAACACCTCCTAGACAATTATTCTGTGATCTGTCTCTAACTTTATAGAGTAATAGTAGTGTTTCATTTTCTGTGGTTTCTATACTCACTTGCTTATTACCTCCTTGTGTTTGAGCCATTGGTGGTCCTTCAGCCACTGCTCTGTTTATGGTTGCATCAGATGCTGCACCCCAGACCATTCAGTCGTCATGCAGAACAGATTGCTCACCTTTGTGTCCTTTCTCCATGTCTCCTACTCAGTGTTCAGTGAATTAGGGTAATAAATATGGAGTAGGTTGCACAGTTGAAGCACAAACCCTCACTGTGGCTCTAAGGTGACCAATTTGGTATTCCAATTTCTCCAGGGTATTTCCAATACCTTGGACTTGAGATTACTGCTTATGCTTGTGTGCCTCCTCGTGCCATTGAAAGAAGCAAGGCAATTGTTCAGCATCTAGCTTATTTGTAGGATCTTTCATCTTCTTCTGCAAGTTAACCATTTTTATATTCAAAGTATCATTTTAAAGAAATGACTTCCCATCCTCATTAGTGAGTCTCACTTACTCCTGTAAATGTTTGCATGTGAGTTTAATGTATTCTTGGTACATAGTATGGGCGGTAGACTCTTTGTTGGGGGCTCACTACATTTAGATTTCTCAGCTTGCATCTCTACTCCTTCTTACATACTCACATCTATGTAACAAGGAAGGGGTCTGCTGGTGTTGTGCCCACAGCTCATGCGGTAGAGAGATCAGAAAAAGAGATGGAAAACAGGATAGTGTTCTCTCAGTTCTAATTCTTCTGATTTCATAAAAGAAGGAGGGGAGGATATTGTGCAGTAACACCCAAAGATCCCTTAGCATTCGACAAACCTTCAATCAACACATACGGAGCGACTTGTAAAGGGGTCGGGTGGCTAGATCAGAGAGTCTCTTTTTCTCAGAGCTTCTTTCCTCAAGGGTCTGTGTTCGAGTACAGGGGCTTCTACCCATCTTATTGCATTATTTCTAGATCCTACTTGCTTGAAGCCATGGATTTGCATTCATAAACATTAATTTTGACTGGACTCCTCCCAGTCTTATCTGCCCAACCAACTTATATTTCCTGTCATCTCCTTCCCAGAAAGCAATTTGCATAGCCTTTTAACAACACATTTAAAACCGTAAAACGATACAGACCATGCAAAGCAAACAAGCTCACAAATATACAGTTATCACAGATAGATTTTACCTAAATTTTCGTTCAGTCATGCTCACACTTTTAGCAAATTCTCCAGGTCCAATGGCTTGCTATGCTCCACCTTAATCCACGTAGAGAAATGTCTCCCTTACCTGCGGTGCTGGGGTTGTCGTGTGAACTTCAGTCCAGTGCTGACCAGTGTACTGCTTTCAGGGTTGCTTTTCCATGGGCAATGCACCATCTGTTAAAAATAAAAACACAAGACCTCTGGTCTATCAAATTTAACGCCAACGTAGTAAGCAGTACAGCAAATAATCAACAGACAATTACTATTTCAACTGATTAGAGCTATTGCTAGAAAAGGGTAAGTTGGATCCTAACAATAAAGTATATGACATTTAGTACAGTCTATAAATGTTTTCTCTAAATACAAATCTATGGAACCTAAGTACGTGACAGAAACGTGTTACTTTCAGCAATACTAATGAGCAGATTGCAGGATCTTGTCCTGAAGGAAGTCGGGAAATCGTTGAGGAGAAATTAGAATTCAAGAATACAATACTGAGTACATTATTCTCCTAAAATCATAATTCTGGTTGCCAACAATGAAAATGAGGTTGCACTTTTCAGAAATGTGCAAATCAACTGCCCCAAATTAAATGGATTTTGGGGCTACTAAAGTCATCAAATTTATCAAGTATAATCTGACACTTCAAATCTATAAGTAATAGCTTCCATATTTGATTATAAAATATATCCGTACACACAGTGATATGTGAATTTTTATATATAAAAACAATAACATTGAAGTACATAAGAATATAAAAATGTGCTTTCACAGTGGATTTTTGCCATGAAAAATGCACTAACTGCAGTGTTTGCCTGTGCTTTGATTCTGGGGTCAAATATGTTGATAAGAATTTACAACAAAGGATTGTGACCTGTGGTTAATCATGAGCACTGTTTCGTTATGACTGGCTATCTTAATTGTTATACAGTGAGATATGGTTTCTTTCTTGCCAGGATATGAGGCTAAAGTCACCCAATAGCTGATATGCTATGACCCACAAAATTAAGTTTTCATAAGGCTTTACTGCAAATGGAGTTGGTTCTCTTGATTACGTTTCAATCCATTCCCACATGGTATGAATCAGATATTAATTAATTTTGGGGTGAATTCAAGTGTCATTCGCACAGGGGACAAAATGCAGTGATATTAGAGACACAAAATTTAGGAGGCATTTTGACAGAGTGTGTGTGTGTAATTGTGTGTGTTTGGGGTGTGTGCATGGGTGTGTGTGTGTGTGTGTGTTTGTCTTTTCATTCTTATCAGGATATATTGGGGTAAACTCACCCAAAAGCTGTTAAGCTTACACCCAACAAATTAAAATCTCATAAAGAAAAATGACGATTTAAGTTGGTTCTCTTGGTAAAGTTTGAATCCAATCCCACAAGGTACGAATCATATTTTTGCTTGTTGTGGGGTAAATTCAATATGATATACAAGACATTGAAGTTTGGAGATATTGTGACGGATTGTGTGTGTGTGTGTGTCTGTGTGTGCGTGTGTGTGTGTGAAGGAGCTATTGGGCTAGAGATAGTTTTAAGGATAATTCACATGTTCATTGATGCACAGAAAATTCATCACAGACCATACCCCACTGTGACTGTCAAGCAAGATCACATTGCAGACACTTTCCTCACAGCAACTGGAACAGGCAGGCTTGTTGCTCAAAATAGTGGGATAAAAGGTTTCCACATAAGTAATTGAAGAAGTTGTGGCAGGCCTGCAGCCCATGCAAGTGAGGAGATGTGGGAAGCCAGAAGCAAGCATGACACTGACATACATGGAGACATGTGATTGATACTTATTTTATTTAAAGAGTTTTGTATAGCGCGAACGTGAACCTTGGGAATCAGATCGCTTCACATTACATGAGGTAGGTTAGAGATACATCTTGTATATTAGAACGATTCATAATGATATGAGGTAGGTTAAGTATACAGCCATACGGTATTAACATAAATATATACAATGATATGAGGTAGATTTAGGACACAACTTGATATCAAGGTGTACTGGGACTTCCAGTACGGAATAGTTCTGAAATGTCTTTTCCCTGTGCTTTCTAAATTCCTGAGTCAGGAGTAGAATAGTACTGATATAGGTTATTATAGCTGGTGACTTTCTCTTTACTTACATTGTTGTTCTGTTTTGGTAACATCTGTGTCACAGTGCTAGTGATGAACTGTCTTGCCTATGAAAGGAACTTACTCATTAGGAAAATCATAGTTTCCCTCTTAAATGTTGCTGTGTTTGGAATTTTCCTAATGTTTGGAGGGAGTGAGTTCCAGATTCTGGGGGCTGCTCCTGCGAAAGTTCTATCATACGTTTTTTTCTTCCGGAAGATGGGTGTTCCCAGCAACATCTCCATGGCACTCCTTGCTGGTCTGCTCCCTCCTGATAACTCAATTTTCCGGGCCAGGTATCTTGGTGTATTGTAGTGGAGAGCTTTGTGGATGATACATGCCATTTTGAGTTGAATTCTGGCTTCGTAAGGAAGCCAGTTTAACGCTTTCAGGTGTGGAGAGATATGGTCAAATTTCCTCGATCCGGTGATGAGTCTTGCAGTTGCATTGAGGCATGCTTTCAGTGGTGTTGTTGAAATTTTTGGTAGACCTGCTAAGGTTGTACATCCTATTCAATCCTCAAGATAACTAAGGATTAGACTGCCAGTTTGAGATCCGCCGTAGAGAATGGTTTCACTTTTCCAATGTAGTTCAAATTAAATCGTGCACTTTTTGCTATTGATTTGATGTGGGCTTTCCTGTCTAGGTTCTCATCCAGCATGATTCCTAGTGATTTTGCTAAGTCTACTAGAGTAGGGGTGAAGTTTAGTGCTGTGATAAGTTTGGTCCATTCCATCACCTCTGTGTGGTTCTTTGGTGGTGAAATTAATAGGAATTCCGTTTTTTGTGCATTTAGCTACAGATGATTGCTAGTTAACCATTGTAATGACATTTTTAAGGCCTCATTCATTAACTTGATGTCTTCCAGAGACGCGATCTTGATGTATATCTGTGTGTCGTCCGCGTACATGTGATAGGATGTGTTTGCGTCTTGGAGGATTTCAATAAGAGGTTTGACATACAAGTTGAACAGTGCTGAAGATAGTGTAGATCCTTGAGGGACTCCAATTGAGTTAGGGCATGTTGGTGATAGTGTCTGGTTGACCAGGAGTCTTTGCGTTCTATTCTAAAGGAAGGACTTAAACCATTTCAGCACAATTCCAGATATTCCTATCCAGTCATGAAGCCTGGTTAGTAATTTTTCATGATTTACTGTGCCAAATGCAGATGACAGGTCAAAAAGGACTAGTAGACATGTTCGATTGTGGTCTAGGGCCTGTAATGCGTCATCGACAATATGTAGGATTGCTGTTTCCTTGTTGTGTCCTGTTCTGAATCCCGGCTGACAACAAGTTACAAGTAATATTTAAAGTGAATGGAAGATGCATAGGGGGAAGGGAGTTGTGATAGCCCTACAAGGTGTGGACAACAGGAGAAATTGGTGATCGAATCTCCTAGACAGAAATCAGGGCCCTGCTGTGGGCGATAAAGACATAGAATTGAAGCTTGGCAGATTACAACCCATCAAAAGGGGATGTGGACAGAGGAGGATAGAGAAATAAGTAGAGTAATTTGACGAGGAGAACCTGCGGTTATTCACAAATGGATTTGCTGTGGCAAACGCCCTTGCTAACTTTACCTGGAATCGCAGACACTATGAATTGCAAATCCCAGAGTAGCAGTTTTGGAATCCTTTTATTTTTGGTTAATATGCTTTTCAAGTCTGTTCTTGTGGAACTGGAGGAATTAAAGGAGCTGGCAATTCTTATGAAGGCATTGCATATTATTACTAACTCGTTGGGCTCGGCTCGTTTGGACTTCTTTTTTTGGGATTGGATCTTTAAGTAATAATGGAGGCAATTGATCAGGGCTTGCTCTTCTAATGCTATGGACGTTTTGAAACTCAGATATAGGTAATATAATCATTATCTTTCCATAAGTTGAATTGAGTTAATAGAATCAAACTTTATCTATGTATAGGTTTATTAATTGAGATGATAGTAGTTCATGGTCAATTGATCTCATAACTAGATCACCTAACTAGATGACAAGCTTGGTCATTTAGTTAGGTGCACTGCATGTGTTAGGTATGTAGTAGAGGGGTAGCAGTTTGAACAGTCGTAGTGTACAGTGGTTCAGATTTCTAATCAGGCATGGGGCGTGTTGGTACCAGAGGTAGTTCTCTATCCAGCAGGGTGTAAATACTGATTCCTGTCAACTGGTTTATCATGCAACCCAGACCAAGCAGCTGGAGATGCAATCAGCTATTCCATTAGACTAGGTCATAGCTCCACCTACCACAGAATCCTGGCTCAGAGACATCAGCCAAGTACCAAAGCAACCCACTATCCAAATATTAGTGAATTCCACCCACATGTATCTAATCAGTCCCTACTACTTTTTAACATTTAGCTTCCTTCTGTTGTTTTTAATATTGCTCCTATGCTTGCTCATAGTCGTTTGGGGAGGACACAACCTCAGGGCGTTGTCCTTGTTGTAGTGTCACAATAGAGTGCAATCTTTCCTTCGCTCCACTGGGGCACTAACTTGATGCCATTTTGAGTGGGTTAGCAGTCCAGGTGTCTGTTCCCCTCCCAGCTGCTGTATAATTCACACTGTGACGCGGATGCACAGCGGACTTGTAGATTGAGCAAGCCCGTACTGCTACTGCCCCACCTTTCCTTTTATGGTGTGTTCTTTTCGGGGGGAACTGTTAGTGTGCACCTCTGCGTGTTGTAGGTTGCACAGTAAAGGGCTTCTGTACCTTTTAATTGTTTTTAACTTTTAGCTTCCTTCTGTTGTTTTTAAAATTGCTCTTATTGCACATACCTGTTTGGGGAGGACGTGACCGCGGGCTTTGTCCTCATTGTAGCATTGGAGTAGAGCGCCATCGTTCCTTCGCTCCGCTAGGGCACTAGCTTGATGCCAGTTTGGGTGGGTTAGCAGTCCAGGCATCTGTTTCCCTCACGTCTGCAATATAATGCACTCTGAGACGTGGACGCGGGCAGCGGGCGTGCCGCTGGCACGCTAAAGGCAAGCCCGTCTGCGCCCTTCTGCATCTGCATCGCGGCCAGCACCAACCATGCTGTAGTATCGGGTTCCCAAGGCCTACATGCTCCGAAGGCAACCCACTTACATTGAAAGAACTGTTGGCACAGAAACTGAAAAATTCAAAGAACAAGTTTATTAAGACCCCACGGGGTGGTGGTACATTCCTACAGCACCCTTCGGTAATGCAAGAAGTATCACACCGAACATCGGTGTGACCCGTTCTTTTATACAATTTGCAGGTAATAAAACAATAGGCGGTACAGAATTACAGAGCGTTATGTACATATATGGTCATTTTTGAAACACAGCCAGCTCATTGGAGGGGTTACAACCCCGCTGGTCAGTTTGGCGGCACATTCCTGAGGGGCGACTGGTCAGTTGGGACTGCGCATGTACAGGCTTGACCGTTACTAAAAATAGCCTGTTGCTGGGCAAACTCGAGTGGCCAGTGGCACGGACAACGGACTAAAGGGCACGCTGGCCACGAGGCCGCTCATGATCTAAGATGGCCGCCGTAACAAACAAGATGGCATTTCCAAGTATGGCCAAGTTAAGCGGAAAAACGTGTAGCACAGCTAAGCGCTAACCCGGCCATTGTCAAATTACGACAGACGACCCTTTTAGCGTTTAGCTGAAGCTACCTCATAGTGAACATAATCAGGGTGTTCATCTTCAATATCAATTAGCATTATTTGAGCTACTTCTTTATGAAGCATCATTTTGTTGTGAGCAAGAGCTCGTCTTGATGGTATGCAAGCCGATAAACACATGGAACATAAAGCTGGGCCACATTGTATACATAAACATACAAAAAACAATATCCCGACAATGATGCATAGAATCGTTAGCAGTTTCCAACCCCAAGTGGTAAGCACTGACCAGAACCATCCTGAAAGAGTCCAAGTTCCATTGTCCGGGTGTATTTCAGCGGCTATCTTATGCAATTTCGAAATAGCATCATAAACAGATGGTGAGTTATCAGGCACATATACGCAGCAGCTACTTCCGATGATTCTACATGCCCCCCCACGGTCAGCTAGAACCACATCTAGAACCATTCTGTTCTGGAGCGTAACAATCCTAGAAATCTGGAGTTCTCCAGTAATATTCCCTAGTGCAATAGCAGTATCATTGGCTACAGCCTCAACAACACAGGTCAATCGTCGTATTTTCCGACTATTCAAAGCAGCCCCCACAAAGGAAAACAATCCCAAATTGAAGTCCACATATTGTTGCAAAGCAGTGTCAGTCTGGTCGATGTCGTCCAGAACAACAGCACGTTTAACACGATTCAACACGAAGTCGTGATAAAGTACATAGTCATTATGGTACATTGGTGGGGCAATGAATACAAGGGGCAATACAAAAGATACATAACAAGTGCCTAACCATCCCAACGGGAGCTGATGATAACCCTTCGATCCACAAATAAAATAAGTATTGCGAGATGCTACAAACGATATGCCATTTGGGCTGTCAAACGTAAGTGTAGTGTTGCATTCACTTTTCCCAACCGGAATTATACCTTTATTGCGTATACACAAATCAGCATTAGTAGCAATAACATTAATAACATGTGAACTAGATACGTTGATGTTCCGTTGGTTGCTGTAAACACGTGGGGCAGACGCATTATCGGGGCGGTACTCCTCCCATTCAAATCGAGTACCCTCAGCTCGTGGATACCCATCCCGGTCATGGTAGCAAATTTTATTCAAACGGAAAAGCACCCCCCCTTTTGTTGGCCATCTCAAAGTGAAGAGTGTACCAGGCATTGCAAGATCCATTATGTGAGAACGGGAGTGGAATGAGTGGAGTGCCCCTTTCTTCTGGTGCCCAGGCAACATCCCACACACCCAACAATTAGACGTATTTGTCATGTTATGCGTATGATGCAGGATCTGAATAAAGCTATTGTTCAAATAAGTCTGTCGGTGCCGTTCTTCATGGTAAGGCAAAGTGAAGTGAAAATGTTCAGATGGAGCCGGGGTAGTTGGCAGCAAATGTTCACGTGCAGGCACCACAAGTTCAACTACCCAAGCTATCACTGCTATTACCACAATTGTCAAGACGAAAAGGATGGCACCAAGTATTCTTTTGTCTCGTGATGCAGAAGACGCCATAGTTCAATGAGTCCTCAAAGTCTTAAATAGTTCGAAAAGTTCACAAAGTCTCAAATGTACATATGTGTGTATTTACACCTAAAAGGAAAAATACGGTGCTGAGCTCCGAGGTAGCCGTTGTTTTCTTCTCCGGGGTCAAGACGGGTGTCGCTACTCTTGGCAGAACTGATCCCCCCCCCTTGAGATTCCCGGCTTCCGTTTCACAAACCCCAGAGCGGTAACCAACCAGTCTCGAAAACCAAAAAAAATCTTCTTATCGTGGCCGCAGATTATAGCGCTCTCGTCCAGAAACAGTGTGGTCCGGGAAGGCTCCCTCAACTTCGGCCGATGTCACAGCTGGGCTCTTTTCTTTCTCCAAAATCTCCTTGTAGTCAGTCAACACAGCAGGATTCACTAGATCAGGAGAAACACGACGGCAGTGGGTTGAGTGCACCCACCGCTTTCTGTTGGTCACTCGTACAGCTGTTCGAGTTGCCAGGAGGACCTGCTCGGGGCCACGCCACCTCGGTTCCAAGCTGTTCGCCCTCTCAAACGACTTTATCATGACAAAGTCGCCAGGGTGAAGATTGTGGCCCTCTCCAGTAGAGTTGTTAGGGAGCGCTTCTCGAACCTGTTGATGAATAGAAAGCAAATCATTTGTTAATCGTGCCAAATAATCGTTCATCATTATACAAGGCACATAATGTATCAATCGCGGCTTAGGCACTCCCCAAATATTCATAGGCCTTCCAAACACCACTTCATATGGTGTGAGGCCTGTTCGAGAGTGGGGCACTGATCTGAGAGAGAGCAATGCTAGCGGTAAGGCATCCGGCCACTTCAATGTCGTAGACGCCACAATCTTAGCCAGTTTTAGCTTCAACGTGGCATTATACCGCTCAACAAGACCTGCCGACTGAGGGTGGAACACAGCATGAAACTTCTGCTGGATCCCCAAGCCCTTCAGCACATACTCCACAATTTACCCGACAAAATGAGGCCCATTATCGCTCCACAAAAATTTGCAAACTCCAAATCGAGGGAAGTACTCCTTAAGCAACACCTTAGCTGTTGTCAAAGCAGTATTGTCTTTCGTGGGGAAAGCCTCAACCCATTTGCTAAAAGCACATACCACCACTAAAACATACTTCAGGTTGTTGCAACGCTCAAGCTGGATATAATCCATTTGGAGTACCTCGAATGGTGCAGAGGGTGGAACGAACCCTCCTTTCGGAGTATGGGTCCCCTTTGCAGGATTGTGCTGCAAACATATCAGGCAGGTCTGCACTACTCTCTTAGCAGTATTGGCAATCTCAGGATGCTCCCAAACTCGTGTTAACAATCGAGTGATTGCAAGAGCCCCCACGTGCGCCAACCCATGTGTCATCTGGACCATCGCTTGCAAGTAAGCTGCAGGCAATTTCCATCTCTCCATGTCCTTACTTCTCCAACAACCTTCATCATCTAGCACCCCGTCTGCTGCCCATGCCGCAAGTTCTGATTCAGTAGCTGATTTCTGAATATCTAGTATCTCTGCTCTAGCATCATACCATCGCTCAGCCTGTGACTGTGTTACGTACATGGGGGAGTCAGTTCGGGACATAGCCGTTTGTCTCGCTATGCTATCCGCAAAAGCATTTCCCTGACCCACTTTATCAGTGATCTTTTTATGGGCACTACATTTGATTATCGCTACTTTCTTTGGACTAAGCAACGCATTTAGGAGATCACGCACTAGTTCTCCGTGCATAATGTGTACTCCATGAGAAGTCAAAAACCCACGTTCTCTCCAGAGTAGTCCGAAGTCATGGGCTACTCCGAAGGCATACCGGCTGTCTGTGTATATGTTCACACATAGGCCAGCACTCAATTCGCAGGCTCTTGTCAAGGCTATCAGCTCTGCTGCTTGAGCCGATTTCTGTGGTATTCTAGCTGTTTCTACCACTGTCTTAAGTGTCGTGATCGCATAGGCTGCGGAAGTCGTACCATCTGGCAGCCTCAAACACGATCCATCAACCCACAGTTCCCCATCCACATCTGGAAGTGGCATATCCTGTAAGACAACACGACCCTTTGTCTGTTCCTCAGTCAGGAAAACACAGTCATGATGTTTTTCTTCCTGACCCTCCTTAACCGGATAGGGCAATAAAGTGGCAGGGTTCAGGGTAGCACATCTTTTCAGTGTGATATGTGGCGCCAGAAGTGTGAGCTCGTATCCTGTCAAACGTGCGCTCGTAAGATATTGGGTCTTTGTTTGATTTAACAGGGCATCTACTGCATGGGGAACTAACACCAACAGTTTGTGCGATAACACTATTCCCTCACTCTGTCGTATAGCTACCGCTGTTGCTGCAACTGCTCGAAAACACCCAGGTAACCCTCGTGCTACAGGGTCAAGAACCGCCGAGAAGTATGCACATGGCCTTTGTTTGTCCCCGTGTGCTTGCACTAACACTGATAACGCGCACCCATCTTTCTCGTGCACGTACAACGTGAAAATCTTTGTGTAATCTGGTGTACCTAACACGGGTGCAGAACAAAGGGCTTGTCTCAATTGTTCAAAGGCATTTTGACATTCATCTGTCCATTCAAGAGGCATTGGTGTAGTTCTGGACAGTAACGCTAACAAAGGTTTTATAATGTGCGAAAACCCCATGATCCACTGTCTACAAAAAGACGTTAAACCTATGAAGGCACGTACATCTCTCTGCGTGCGGGGGACTGGTGTGTCTAAAATCGCCTGAATTCGATCTGATGTTAATGCACGCCCCTCCTTAGACAAAAGATGACAGAGGTAGGTCACCTTGGGTCTACAGTATTGAAGCTTTTTCTTAGAAACCTTGTGATTATTATGTGCAAAAAAAGAAAGCAAAGCAATCGTACTCTCCTCACATTGTGCATAAGAGTCTGCAGCAAGCAAAAGGTCATCCACATACTGGATAAGGACAACCCCAGACTGCAACTCAAAGGAATCAAGCTGTCTTTTCAGAGCCTGGCTGTAAATACTAGGGCTCTCAGTGTAACCTTGAGGAACACGACAAAATCTATACGATTTATTATTTAACGTAAAACCAAACAAATATCTGCTATCAGGATGGACAGGGATAGAAAAGAACGCATTTTTCAAATCAATAACACTAAAGGTCGTTGCCGTTGGTGGCACCAGTGTAAGCAAAGTCGTGATGTCGGACACCACCGGGTATTGGGGAATGACAATTTTGTTAATTTCTCTCAAATCAATAATAAACCGATAGACTTTGTCGTCAGTATCTCTCTTAACAATCGGAAGAATAGGGCTGTTGCAAACATTGTAAGGAACCTCCTCCACCACTCCTGCAGTTATCAAATCTTGGACAATGTGTGTCAGGGCAATTTCGCCTTCCCTAGAAATCTTATACTGTGGCACACGTGGCAGAGAGGCTCCCTCCTTTACAGTAATTCGAATAGGCGGAATACGCATCTCTCCCACATCCGTGTCTGAGGTCGCCCATAACGTGTGCGGGAGAGATGCCAAAGCTGGAATGTCTAGTATTGTGCAAAACCTATCTGATTCAGGATAATTGTCATTCAGGATAACCCGCACTCCCTCGGGAGCGCAGCGTATAGTCGCTCAGAAGTATTTAAGCAGGTCAATGCCCAAGATGTTATCTGGTGTATGGGGAGATAGCAAAAATTGACCAAAACTGAAAAATTTATCAAGACAAAGTGCAAGAGGCTTCGATAATGGGCTGGGAGTGGGTGTGCCATCAAACCCAATACATGTAATCATATCGCCAGACAGGGGAGCCCTCGGAACCAAGTTTTTAGACAAAGCGCTACGAGTAGCCCCTGTGTCAACTAGAAACTGATCAGTAGAACCCAAGATACCCGCTGATACATATGGACCACTCTGATCTACTGGCACTTCAACTGATTCCGTACCCCATCCTACGCAGTCCTATGCATGTACATAATCCTGATGCTCCACATTCTCGCCTTCCGATATCTGGTACTGATTCCGTCTATCAAAGGTGTTACGCTCATCCTGGCCACGGCCACGGCCCCTCTCCTCAAACCTGCCACGATCACCTCCACTACCTCTCGCCCCCGAATAACTTCCCCTCGACCGTCCCCCTCCACGACCACGCTGACTACGTTGCTCACGAAGTACCGGGCAATCATCAGCCCAATGCCCAAACTCCTTACAATAGGCACATTGATCCTCCGCTATATCCGTACGCCCATACAACGCATTTCCCCCTCCTCGTCTGCCTCTATCATACCCTCTAGATTGCGTTCCCCGAACCTGCGCCAACATCACCTTTGTTTGCAATTCCTTCGCTTTCTTATCAACACTTTCCTTAGCCTCCAATTCCTGTCGCTCATAATACTGAGCCATAGTTAGCAAAGAAGCAGGGGTCGCCGTGGCCCAGGAACTTTCACTCGATTTTAATCGTTTCGCAATCTCCGGTAGGAGATTAGCCACATACTTATCTACAAACAAATGTCTACCCGTATCGTCTGTTAACGATTGACCACTGTAATCATGAAACGCCTCTTCGAAGCGTGTAAAGAAATCTGAAACCGTTTCATCTGGCTTTTGTTTGCACGAAGCTAACATGGTCCAATCGATCTTTTTAGATGGGACGAGCGTTTTTAATTTAATCAAAATAGCCGCCGGGAGGTCTAAAATCAACTGACATGGCTTACATGCCGGTTCCCTATCTAAATCAGCTGCATTTATTTCTTTCCATGTCCCTCCAAGTATTGTTTCATCATTATTTTTACGAATTAGTCTCCACATGTCAGGCGGGAGAATCAACCCAAAAAACAAATCTATATCAACCAAAGTCATGACACAGGACGAAATAGCCCCTTCAACCCCTTCATAAAATGCTGCCGGATTTTTACGAAGGTCAGGCAAAGAATTTTTCAACGCCATAACATCCGCTCTATTCCAAGGCGTATACACCCAATCATATATAAAATATCCCTTCGCATCCTTTGACATTTTATCATCATCTGTACCCTCCCCTTTAGGCGGAACATACAAAGGTGCGGCTTCACGCATAGGCATAACATGCACGTTAGAATTCTTATCTGAACCCCGGAGAGAACACTCCTTAGATTGCCCAGTAGACTCCGGCCCGGACTCCTTATTCTTTTTCCGCTCGTCCCGCAATCTGGACGTCTCATCCCGCAGCTGGATCAGTTGCTTGTAAAAGGCATCAACATCTGAAAGATCAAATACACCTTTTTCCAAATTCTCACGGTGAACTGACACAGCCTTAGATTCTAACGTATCCGAAAATTGACAGTACGCAGTAACAACTTCATCTGCCAAAGTAGCCAAAAAATACAGTAATTCTTGTTCTGTCCATTGACCCCTTTCAGTAACAACCTCGGCCTGAGTAACAAAATTCGTATTCACTTTACGAGCCCAACTACGCAAATTCGCGGATTTCTCCGCAGAAAACCTGACACCAGACGTATCCCTTTTTCCTGGCTTATCCTGTCCTTCATCATCAGAGTCTGCAGTTGGAGCCGTAGGCGAGACGTACGGAGGCGGTGATCGATCTAGCAATGAAAAATCATCAATTTCATTATTAAGGACAGGATAAAGTGGTCGGCGAATAGGAAATTGACCAGTCGTTTGCAATTTACGTTCCCGTTCCTCCCTCTCTTTCTTCTCCTGAGCCTCCTTTTCCTCAAGCTGTAAAGCCTTATCACAAGCAGCCTTGCGCTGCTCTTTGTCCGCCAAGGCAACCTCACGTTTCATTCGCTCACGCACCGCTTTCTCCCACATTCGCACACAATCAAACATATTTTGTCTAGACCTTCGTTGAAACAAACATTGCTCCACAAACTGAACCTTACGCAAATCGAACGACCCATGTAGTGGCCATTGCAATTCAGGATCTGATTTAGTGTATTTATACCATAGTTTACTGTACATTATAGGGGGAAGGCCGAATTTAATGTACATCTCACGGTTTGGTGTACCTTCTGGGGGAGCCGGCTGTGATTCCGCTAACCTAATTGTGGTACCATTCCCAAGACAGCACATCCCTCGGAGTGTGCTTAAAACAGGCATGTTCAAAAAGTATCACGAAAGCGTGATACCGTATAAAATGGCACTTACAGTACTTCACACAAACGTGCCGCTCAGAGGAAAAAAAACAAAATTAGAGAAACATCTCTACATGCCTGCCTATGTGAAGTGCACTACACATATAGATTCAAAGTTCACAAATTCACAAATGTTAGCTAACTCAAATCAAAGTCACAAATCATAGAACTTCGGCGAGCGTCCGGGGACTACCTCACCGATCACAAAATCATAGAACTTCAGTAAGCGTCCGCAGACTACCTTACCGATCACAAATCTTACCCAAAGTCTCAAAGGTCCAGATTCCAACTGCCAAGGTCTTTTAATCGAATCAGCCAAACGGCACTTAATCCAGCAACGCAGACGATCAAGAACTCAGTCGGAGACCGGCGCCACCTGGAAGGTCAGATCAGAAGGAAAGGAAGAAACACCGCGGGTGCCAAGACTCGGGTCACTCGTGGCAGCGTACGCGTCCATGGCGAGTTTCCAAACCTTCGTCACGACCTCTCCTTCGGGCATCCGAGTCGCCGATGAGTCCCTTCGTGGTCGCCAATTTGTAGTATCGGGTTCCCAAGGCCTACATGCTCCGAAGGCAACCCACTTACATTGAAAGAACTGTTGGCACGGAAACTGAAAAATTCAAAGAACAAGTTTATTAAGACCCCATGGGGTGGTGGTACATTCCTACAGCACCCTTCGGTAATGCAAGAAGTATCACACCGAACATCGGTGTGAACCGTTCTTTTATACAATTTGCAGGTAATAAAACAATAGGCGGTACAGAATTACAGAGCGTTATGTACATATATGGTCATTTTTGGAACACAGCCAGCTCATTGGAGGGGTTACAACCCCGCTGGTCAGTTTGGCGGCACATTCCTGAGGGGCGACTGGTCAGTTGGGACTGCGCATGTACAGGCTTGACCGTTACTAAAAATAGCCTGTTGCTGGGCAAACTCGAGTGGCCAGTGGCACGGACAACGGACTAAAGGGCACGCTGGCCACGAGGCCGCTCATGATCTAAGATGGCCGCCGTAACAAACAAGATGGCGTTTCCAAGTATGGCCAAGTTAAGCGGAAAAAAGTGTAGCACAGCTAAGCGCTAACCCGGCCATTGTCAAATTACGACAATGCTGCTCAAATGGATAGTGGCAGGGCCATTAATTGGGCACAAGCTACTCTCATGGCCTCAAAAGGTGAGCCGTGCTCAGGTATGCCTTGCATTGACCCTGGGGCGGATGCTCGGAGTATCGCTGCATGGCCTGTGATTTTATTCTCAATATGACCTCAAAACACACTGACACTAAAGCCTGTCTCATTAACTGTATGTCTTTATCTAAGCATGCAGATGATATTTGCCAGTCCCTATAGACAATGTATGGGATATTATGTTCCTAACAGAGACCTGGTTGTGGCCTTTGCAATTCCCAAAGGCTTTTGGATTGTATGTGCCAACAGAGGGGGAAATTGGTTAGGGGGAGGGGAGGCCATTATTTTAAGGCTACTTGGGAGATTTCTACCTCCAAATTTGACCACAATGGTCACATCGGAGGCCTAATCATTTGCATTAAAATATCCCACCTTCTCCTTCTCCTTTGCTGGGCTGTTGCTTTATAGGCCCCCAGACTGCCCACACAGCCTCACGCTGGAACTGGCTGATATCATCGCCCGATGTCCTTACATTATGCCAATTTTACAGTGTTGGGAGATCTTAATCTTCGTGTCGATGATCCTTGATGCCTTCAGGCTACACACTTTAAATCATCACTTAATTGCTGTAACCTAACTCAGTTGGTCACAGTACCTACCCACAGAGCAGGCCATGTGTTATGTCATATCTGATCAAATATGCCGGATTTGAGGGTTGAGGAGCCACTGTATATGGTTTGGACAGACCATTTTCTGGTACTGTTTATGTTTAGTTTTAAGTCTAAATGTTTGACAAACATAAAACTAACAGAAGTAAACAGGAACTGGAGTAGGGTCACTACTAATACCCTTGGGCCAGTCCTTGATGGAAAGATGCCACACTTATCAGACAACCCTAATAGTGATGCCACTTGTTCAATGCCAGTTTGACGTCTGCACTTGATACTGTGGCTCCACTGAGGTCATTTATTACCTCCTGAACCACCCCCTCAGCGCATTGGTTTTCGGCTGAACTCAGACAGGAAAAAAGTAATTGCAAAAGGAAGGATGTGAGTGGAGAAAGTCCTACCTTCCAGAAGAAAAAAGTGCCTATAAAGATGCCCTGAAGAAATTCAACAAACTGCTAAGATGTAAAAGAAGGGAACATCCGGCTAGATGTATTGAGAGAGCAGAAAACTCCTTTAAAGAATTTTTGTTAGGATTGTAAAATGCTTCACTAAACCTACAGCGTTGGATTGTAATTTCCACCCCTCCCAGGCTCTGTGGTCAAACCTGTCTGAATTCTTTGAAGACAAAATACAAAAGCTGTATTCTTCATTCAGGCCAATGGCAGAGTCCCTGAGAATCAAGGGCCACATAGTCCCTGAAAACGGACCATAAGTTTTCTCGGTATTTCCTCCCTGTGGGCCCGATTCACAGAATTAACTTAAGACAAAATCTTAAATTTACTACTTTTTGTATTCACAGAAGGCATTTAGTATTAGTAAAGTTAGGATTTTGTCTTAAGTTTGACTTACGACCAACTTAAGACAGACTTAAGACAAACTTAAGACATACTTAAAAAAGACTTAAGACAGACTTAAGTTAGGATTTTGTCTTAAGTTTGTCTTAAGTCTGTTTTAAGTCTCTCTTAAAGCTGTCTTAAGTCTGTCTTAAGTTTGTCTTAAGTCTGTCTTAAGTCTGTCCTAAGTTTGTCTTAAGTCAAACCTAAGACAAAATCCTAACTTTACTACTACTACATGCCTTCTGTGTATACCAAAAGTATTCAGATTAGGATTTTATCTTAAGTTAGTTCTGTGAATCAGCCCCATTAAAAGCAGAGGAGACACTGGCCGATCTCATGAAATGCAAATCTGGTTCCCCGGAAGATCCCTGTCCCACTCGGTGGTTCAGATTATTGGTCTCACAGCTCAGTCCTGTATATAACCAAATCTGGAATGCGTCTTTTAAGACAGGAATTTTTCCAGCCACTTGGAAACAAGCTTATCTGTTACCACTGCTGAGGAAACCGAATGCTGACCCCGAAGTACTTAGCAACTTTAGATCGATTTCCCTGCTATCTGCACCAGCCAAAATAGTAGACAAATTGGATCAGCAACAACTGGCCGACTTTGTAGAAGCCAATGGTCTTCTACACGACTCCCAGTCTGGCTTCCGGTCAGATTATAGCATGGAGACAGCGTTGGTAGAAGTAGCCGTTTCGGTGACAATGTAAGTGGATTGTGGTTCTTAAGCCATGCTAGTGCTGTTGGACCTCTCAGCTGAGTTTGATATGGTGTCTCATTGAATTCTGCTGGAAAGATTGAAACAAATTAGATCTTATCTTGAAGACTGTGGTCAACAGGTTTTCCTTCGCCGTTTCTCATCACCAGTCAAACAACTTACATGCGGAGTACCCCAGGGCTCTGCCTTAAGCCTGTTGCTCTTTTATATCTACCTTGCCCACTGGAGGCTCTAATTTTCATGTGGGGGGTGCAGGCAGTTTCCCATGCGGATGACACCCAGTTGGTGTTCTCTTTTAAAGAACATTCCACTCCAGCCTTTTACAAATTTAAAGAATGCCTGAAAGACATTACTGGCTGGATGAACGAAAATTGCTTGAAGCATAATGCAGACAAGACCGAGGTCTTGTTTTTCAATCAAGTATATCTTCCTCTGTCGTGCCTTTGGTGGCAAGGGAGCTGGCCCCCCACCCACTCCTAAGGACTCGGTTAGAATTCTTGGAGTTAGGTGTGGAAGGACCTCACCCTCATGGCATAAGTCTGGCAAATTTCCGCGGCCTGGTTTGGGAAAATGAGATCTATCAGGAAATGTTTATGTTTTCTGACAGAAGAGAGCCGTAGGATCACGGTCCATTCATTGGTAAGCTCCCACCTAGATTTTGCCAATTGTCTTTACCTCGGGTTGCCTGGCTACCTGACCCACATGTTACAGATGGTGCAGAATGCAGCTGCAAGGCTACTCTGTGGGGTTCTTTTTCACCAGCACATTTCTCCTCACTTGAGACAGCTTCACTGGCTCCCTGTGGCCAGGAGGACCCACTTTAAGGCACTCACCCTCGCTTTTCGAGCCATCCATGGAAAGGGTCCAGGATACCTCAGGCCGAGGCTTAGCCTATATCGTCAGGAGCAGACCTTGAGATCTAATTTGCAGTGTCTTCTCACTGTCGCTCGTATTACAAAAATGTGACAAGGAGGTAGGTCCTTCACAGTAAGGACTGTCAAACTTTACAATGCCTTCCCCAGATACCTGAGCATGTTAGAAATGAAACACAAGTTTAGAAAGGCATTAAAAACCTGTCTCAAGCAGGGGGAGTAGTAACTGGAGCTTCTCCGTCTCTCTAGTCTGGTTTATCAGTGCCGGGGCACCTCTGTCGAGGTAGCTGACTGCTCTATAAATGGTATGTGATTTAGTGATTCACAGAGACTGTCAGTTGGACATCATACTCAGACGTTGGGGTCAATTGCAATCTGGCTGTCTAGAGATCTCAAGCTGGACTCAGCGGGTAGTAGGGTTGAATGAGGATTCTTGTGGTACGCTGCAGATGATGTCCTTGGGTGCAGAGTTGAAGGGAGGGTGCCGATGCAACACATTTGCAGTTCCTGAGACAAGTGAGGGCAGGTTCACAATACTCTATGCAGTGAACCTTCTTTTTCTAAAATCATCAGAAATCGTATTTCTCATACTGAGATTGTATCTGTTGCTGAAAAAGAAAACTGATTACAAACAGCCTGATTCACAATGTGAGGGGTATTTTACAAAACACTGTGTGTCCCCACACCTCTGGTAGACACCTTTCCCTTTCCACTGTGAGTAGGATTCCTTTTGTTTATGTAACAGTGCCCGTGGAGTAAGAATCCTACCCTTGTACTCTACCTCCCTCCTGTTGTTTTTTTGTGGCCTTCAGCTGTCTCCAGACCCGTGGAGCACCGGTGCGGCTATGAACCCTCTCCAGTTCAGAGACCTGAGCAGTGAGTTCATCCCTCTTAGCTTTGCGAACCTTGGCTTCTGCTGCCGCAATCGCAATAATTTCGCCGCGGGCCACCGCTTTGAACGCTCCCCAAAGGGCTGACACCGATGTCTCGGGGATGTCATTAATAGCCAGATACTCAGTGAAACTCGCATGAAGCTGCTTGGTGATGTCTGGTCGTTGTAAGAGGGTTTCGCGCAATCACCACGAACCAGGAGGGCAGGTGGATTTTGGGACCTGGAGTGTCAATTCAACCGAGTCATGTTATGTTATGTTATGTTATTTGGGTTCTTCTATAGCGCAACGGCTACTCCAGTAGGAGTGTCCCGGCGCTTTAGCGAAGAGGTCCTTTAAGAAGGGGAAACATAACTGCAGAATAAAAGGAACAGCGAAGTTAACTGGTAAACAGCCAGGTTTTTAATGCCTTTCTGAACGACATTAGACTAGGGGCCTGTCTGAGAGAAATGGGAAGCTCATTCCAGGCGCGCGGGGCCAGGTAATGAAAAGAGCGCCCCCCTTGTCTGGTTCGCTTGATGGACGGAACAACCATTTTAGACAAGGAGGCAGATCGCAAAGTTCTGCTCGGCTTGTACAGAGCAAGGCGCTTCCTAATGTACCTAGGGCCTGAGTCATGAAGGGCCTTGTAGGTCAGCGTCAGGCTTTTAAAGAGAGCCCTCTTGGCTATAGGAAGCCAGTGCAGTTCCTTCAACAAGTCAGAAGCACTAGCTCGTCTAGGGAGTCCATAAATAGCCCTGGCAGCTGAATTTTGGACTACTTGAAGTCTCCTCACGAGATATTTAGGGAGTCCTAGATAGAGGGCATTTGCATAGTCCAAACGCGACCCGACAAGTGCTTGGACAATGACCCTTCGATGGTTCATAGAAATCAAGTGGAGGAATTTCCTGAGCATCCGCAGGATCCCGAAACATTTCCCCGAAAGACAGGATATTTGAGGCCCAAAGGTTAACTCATTGTCAACAATGATACCTAGATTTTTAGCCTTGGTACTTGCATTAACCGGTGGAAACAGGTCTTGTGGCCACCAACTTTTCCAGTTTGGTTCAGAGACACATCCAAAAAAAAGCAGCTCCGATTTATCGGAGTTGCATTTTAAGCCGTGTCTTTTGAACCAATCAAAGACTGCTTCTAGGCAGCCTCTGATGCGGATCCCATCGAACACCTCATTCTTGCCGTATGTGAACAAGAGCTGGGTGTCGTCAGCGTAAGACACGATCTGAGCGCCGAACGACTCCGCAACCTCTGCAAGGGGGGCCAGAAAGATGTTAAAGAGCAGGGGGCTAAGAATAGACCCCTGAGGGACCCCCACTTCCAGAGTCATGGTCAGACAGGGCCGCCGGTACAATGCTCACGTCACTGGGGGTAGCAAGGAGTTCAGAGGAGCCCAAGTAGTGGTCCAGCCTAGCATATGTGCGATGTACGTGGGAGTAAAACGCGAAGTGCGGTGTGTTAGGATGTGTAGCCCTCCATAGATCTACCAGGCCCCTCTCATGTAGCCAATCCTTACCGGCGGTTGTAATGGCGCCGGTGTCCCCATAGCGGTGCCCGACCTGTCCATCTTTGTGTCCATCACTAGATTGAGGTCCCCCCCAATGAGCAAGAGGGAAGTAGAGGAGTGAAGTGATTCGGAGATGGCGCCCTTTAAAAAGGCTTCCTGCCCCAAATTTGGGGCGTAGAGGGAGACAATCGTGAAGCTCTGGCCTTCCACTGAAAACATGTATGCTAACAGCCTGCCCTTGATCTCCCCCAACTTATCTCCCATGCTGCCCCGGAAGCGCCTGGACACCAGTATAGCCACCCCTGCCTTTTTTGCTGGGAGAGATGAAAAAAACTGCTGGGGAAAGGCACAGGAGCACATCCTGTGCCAGTCTTTAGGCAGGAGATGGGTTTCCTGTAGTAAACAGATGTCGGCCCCTGAGTTCTCCAGGTACGAGACAACGGCCCTTCTTTTAACAGGATTGTTCAGGCCCTTTACATTGAGGGTTAATACCTTCAAGCTGGAGTCCATCACAGGAGGTAAGGTGATCTATGAGCTATGTGGATGCAATCCCATTGTCGGAACCCATGAAGGCGCAATGAGCATCCCAGTCCCACAAACCCCCCCGGCACACTGGTTCCCTCCCGCAATCCCATTCCCAACCCCAGCCCCAACTTTACCCCAACAAGCCCTCCCCTCCTCCCGCCCCCCCTCCCTGAAGCCCCAACTCTCAAACCCGAAGGTTCAACATCCCCCCCGCCGCCCACCTCCCAACACCCAAACCATGAGAATGCAGAGTCCCAGTCCTGCCAGTCCACGCAGGGCCGTAGTAAAGTTACTTACAAGGGTCGTGTTCAGCGGCAACCAACGTGGTCCCCCGCCCGTCACCCCCCCAACCCGTGAGCGTGGTATATGCTATGAATAACCCCCCCATAGGTACAAAAATCATTCAGGGGTGATGTTTCCTTGGCCACCTCTGCGACGGCCATCGCTCTCTCCTGCGTGATTATGTGGGCCTCAGGCTTCAGGCGATACGCCGGGGACCGTCTACGTCCCACGGTCTGCCAGCCTCCACTGGAGGGTCCTTGCGACGGTTGCACCCGTGGAGTGTCCTCATCCATCTCAATCCCCAACAGAGCACAAGTGTCCTTGAGCGAGCACATCTGTTGCAATGTTCCATTCCACTTAAATATCAGACGGAGCGGGTGTCCCCGAGCATAATGAATTTCCTGTTGCCTTAGAAAGTCCGTTGCTACTTTGAATGTCTTTTGTTTCTGTAATGTGATGGCTGAGAGGTCTTGATACAGGGCGACAGGGTGACCCTGAAACTGAAGGGGTTACGCTCGCCTGGCTTCTCGAAGAATCCGCTCTTTGAGCTGGAAGTCAGGAAGAAAGGCCAAGATGTCCGGAGGCGAGGCGGCAGCCCGCCTGGGGAGCCCCATTCTATGTGCCCTGTCGATCCGAATGGCAAAATCCGCTGGCTCCCCCAAGATGTTCCGGAAGAGGTCCTGCAGGTAGCCGGTGATGTCTGACCCATCTGTTTTCTGATGGACCCCCTGGACCCGTATGTTATTGCGACAACCTGTTTTCCAGGTCCTCTGCATGGGCCTGAAGGTCGAGTTGTTGATCCGTGAATCTCAGGATCTCCTGTTGGAGCTGCTCGATCTCATTGCTCCTTGTCTGGTCAGCCTCCTCAATGGCGACCACCCTCTCCCCAAGTCCCTTCACATCTCTTCTGAGCTCCCTGACCTCCCCAGCTACGTCCTGTTTCAGGGACTTGAAATCCTCCCGAAGGGAGTGGAATAGGGTCTCCAAAAAGGACCTGGTGATGGGTGTGTCGCCTCCAGAAGGTGCCGGCGGTGTTTTGGCGGTATCGGGGGAGGACGGCTCCTTGCCCGTCTTAGGTAGAGATTTCGCCAGCAGCCCTGGAAGTGTCTGATTCGCCTTCTTCCCCCTAATGCCTGCCATGTCGTGTCAGGCTGCTGGACCGAACTACCACACCAGCTGTCAGGAATCTTGGGGGGGGGTCTATCTAGGCCCGTGGAGCCCAAGCGTGTCTGTAGTCTGTGGCGTTGCGGGTCCCCAATTCTGCTGCCATGATCTCGGGCCCTCGGTAAAGAGCAGGGCGGTAGGTCGCCGATTCAAGAGTGGCCTGCACTTCGCCTCTCGTCTTCCGGTCAAGGGGTAGCAACTACAACTCAGGGGCCTGCTGATGAGCCGCAGCGGTGCCTGAGGCAAGTACAAGGATCGCTCCTGGGCGGCAGCGTCCCAAGCCCACTGTAGGTGCGGTCCCCCAAAACGGGCCCCCGCCTCTTTGGAGGTGTAGGAGCGGGTGGTGTCCCGGCAGTCGGTAAGTTTGGTGCTGGTGTGTTCAAGTATCCGGCCCCGCCACCACTCCGCTGGCCATGACTAGGCCCAACGCCGGGGGCTCAATCATGCCCCCTGAGCCGTGCATCCCCAGCCGTCCCGCGGCCCCCTCTTCACGTCGATCTTTGTTGTTCCTCAAGACGCCTCTCTCGCCGCGTCCGGCAGTCCCAGGAACCCCGTGGTGTCCAAGCGGTAGCCCCGGTCCCCCGGAGGGCGCAGGTTCCGGAGCCTCCACAGGCCCGTCGACCCCAGGCAACTCCGCTATTCGCCGATGGTCCCGCTGCGCCCACTGCAGTGTCCAGGCCAGCGTCCCAGGGTCCCACACCTCTACCGCTCCCGCTCCAACGTAGCAGGCAAGAGCGACACTGGGGTCTCAGCGCACTCCGGGCTACGTTCGTCCGTTCGGGGCGCACGCCAATAGGGCAGCAACGAGGGCCTCTGCGGGATCTTCCTTACAGGCCCGAAGCCTGGGCCTCAATTTTCGCAACTCCCGGTCGCTAACTCCCCACCCCACCGGGAGTGCGACGGAAGCAGCGTCGCGTGTCCAGCACCGCTTCTCCACCTCGGGCACAGTGCTATAGGGCAGCGGAATGGGTCCGAACGACCCCAGGAGGGACCAGGCTGGTGTCGGAGGCTGGATCGGAGCTGATTACCACACCGGGCTGGCCGCCATTTTTCAGTCGCGGCCCGCAGCCTCCCTCTGCATGCGTAGCTCTGGGCTCCAGCGGTCCCGCCAGCGCACTCCGGGGGCAACCATTGAACGTGCTCACCAGTTGAACAAGGCCCCAGGGGTTTTGGGGGGTCAATAATGCAATTTAAGGTGTTATAGGAAGGATTGGGGCAGGGAGCCACTGAAGCCTGCGTCCGATCAGGTCGCCATCTTGGCCATGCCCCAATGTCTTTCTTTTTAAAGACGAGTTGTTCAAGCAACTGAAGGGGACCAGCATGGGGGGCACTTGTGCCCCTAGTCTGGCCTGCCTTTATGTTGGCCAATTTGAGGGTAAACATGTCTATAACGAGATTGCCCCTTTTTTCTAAAATGTAGCGGGCTGGTACCGCTACATTGACAATATTTTCTTTATTTGGGAAGGTTCAGTCGAACTGCTTAGTGATTTTTTGTTATGGCTGAATCTGGGCGACCCTAACCTTACATTTACATCGCACTACAGCACCTCAAAAGTGGATTTTTTAGATATTACAATCAAAGAAGTAAGTGGGCAATTGGAAGTAGAACTATTTACCAAACCCTCGGCGAAAAACACACTTCTCCACACTTTTCGAGTTTCCATCCTAAGTCGCAGAAAGAAAGTATACCATTTAGTCAATTTCTGTGGCTTAGGAGGAACTGTTCGGAACTCGAAGATTTTTATAAACACTTAGATATTCTAAAAAAGAAATTTAGAATTAGGGGCTACCCAAAAAAACTTTTATCACACTCAATGAAGAGAGCTAGATTTTATGACCGGAAAACCTTAGTTAATAAAACTGTGAAAGAAAAAGAGCCTTTAAACAAAGTTTTATTTGTGAATAAGTTCTCAACCCTTAGCAACCAAATAAAGAATGTAGTGAACAAAAATTGGCATATTTTAAACCACGATGAAAGTGTTCCCTTGGAGAAACCACTTTTTTCATTTAAGAAAAATAAGAATGTGCGCGATATCCTAGTGCACACCTATAGAGAGGAGAATTAATCTATCCAGAAAACTATGGCAAATACAACAGCAATAGGAAATTTTAAATGCAGTTCTTGTAATATCTGTCCACAATGTTTGCAGACGCGGAAATACTCCATAACGGTTTAACACTGAAATCTAAGACCATTAGTACCTGTAAAATTAAGAATGTGAAATATTTTCTTCGATGTCCCTGCGGTCTTGGATAGGTTGGAGAGACAGCACGGAGGTGCGTGTTAGACTCCAGGACATAGGTCCGCTATTAGGAGCAAAAAGATTACTGCACCATTGGTGACACATTTTCTTGAGGCTGGCATTAGCGAAAGTGATTTCGTATGGTTTATTCTTGAAAAAATAAAAATTGGTAAGAGAGGAGGTAATATGCAAACCAAAAGGAAAATGCATGAACAATGGTATATATCCTATCTGAACACCGTGAGAAACGGCCTTAATTCTAAAGAGGAATGGGAATGTCTGCTAAGACCTGTCTGAGAAAATTTGAGGATATCAACACTGTATACCTTAATATAAGGGGGGGTTCCTTTCTGTGTTATTCAATTAATTGTTTGCCCATTTGGCACATCGCAGATAACTTTCATCAATTATTCAACATGACATGAAGAATTTGTTCAAACTCTATAATTTCCTCTTGACTCTCAAATTTATTTTTAAACAATAATCTGAATAACAGTTAATTGTGTCTTGTATAAACTGTTATTCAGATTATTGTTTAAAAATAAATTTGAGAGTCAAGAGGAAATTATAGAGTTTGAACAAATTCTTCATGTCATGTTGAATAATTGATGAAAGTTATCTGCGATGGGCCAAATGGGCAAACAATTAATTGAATAACACAGAAAGGAACCCCCCCTTTTTTATTGTTTACACCCAGTCCTTTCTGGTTTTCTGGGAAACTCTCTTCTTTGGAAGGTACCTTAATATAAGGACATATGTAGAACACTTATAACTGACTTACACTGTATGGGCTTCGAATTAATCACTGTTGTTGTAAAATTTCAATAATTCTAACGAATGTCTCATACTGTGATCTACTTTGTTTTTGTGTTAATATTCCCACTATATGGCAGAACCATATGTAAAGGAGTTTCGAGAGGATATTATGAGATATCAATTGTAATATTTAGGTTCACTGTATATTTGATGACCATACACGATAGTAAAATCTTGTGTAAAACAATTAAATCTTTGGCATATGAGAAGTTTTGAGTATATACTATGAGACGAACATATCCACATATCTATGGCCCTTTTTGAGATCTATATACCACGCATGTGAGTGAACAATTACCGTTACACACGTTCTCGCTTAAATACAGAAATCCTGGGGCGAGAGATTAATAATGCTTACTGTGAGATATTCATTAAAAGTATACAAACATTTTTTGGAGAGACAATATGTCTAGTGCTATTTGAATAACTCTATTACCGCTTAGAATATTTATATCTGGGCAGCCATGATCAATGGTTGATCAAGCATATGAGGCGCGAGCCCTGATGAAAAGCTGTTCTCAAAAGTAGCAGGTCAAATAATGCTTGAGGATGAACTTTTAGTTCGGGATAGTGCTTAGCGCAATGGTAGCGTTAAAATATATTTTGCCTATTTTCTATCTATTGTCTCCTTGTAGACCGCTGGCGGTCGAGACTGGGATTACGAAGTAACCTGACGCAACATGGAATAATTTACACACGTTTCCTCTTTAAATTGATAAATACGGCCGATCCTCCACTGACTGTTAGCAAGGTACGCTATACACTAATTTTCACAGGAAATGAGTCGTAACATTGAGTGTTTGTTTGTCAAACGATGGGCCAAAATGTGTATATAAAAACGCCCTCAAACACGGGGAATGATCAGGACTACATGCGACTACTTTCCCGTTATGTGATGCTCGAAAAAGAGATTACGGGCTAGCTTGCCATGTTGATTAGCACTATGTCAGTCTCTGAAAGCGACGCTTCATGAAAATCGGCCTTTGCCTTATTTGAATACAAACCAATACATTTATGGCATGCCCCGTTTTGTGATGCGTGAAATAGTTATTATGGGGTAGTTTAGCAGGCTCGCATTGATGTTAGTCTTTTAAATGCTTTGCAATGATATGCAATATCAGTTTATCTGCCATGAGGTTATATTGTGATGTATGCCGTTTGGCTTTGTCATTTAGAGATAGCTATCTCCCTTTAAAAGTTACTTCATGGTTTGATTTGCCCCTTCAGACTAGATGATAGTATCGCTGACGGGTGCAAGAGCGGCCTCTAAAGAACTACTGAACAAAGACCGCGCCAAATTAAAAGGTTTGTGCCGTAGATGGGATATATCGCACAGTTTCTACTATACATCCAGAGAACTTTAGTACTCACGTGACGTCTCTTTTCCAATATTTAGATAGCTATCTAAGTGGCATCAAATTGTTAATCCAGAAAAACTTGAGATTCTAAGCCATCTCCGAATGAGGTAATTATTGGTTTACCCATGGTGCATAGTACGATAGTTAACATGAAACATCATAGGATCTCTGTATTTGGAAAGTTTTAATAATACAGACCTCTGCTGGTGATACTTAAATGGGCTCCAGTATTAGGACACATATGCCAAATATGAAATTGCATACTGTTCACTATTAAATAATAGATCATGTAAAATGAAAGTTTTTTTTAACCTGACTGTGTACTTTGATGAAATTTTAGAATTTATGTATGTAAGAATGATGTGTAGAGTTTATAATGTGGAGCATTTAGGATTTTTTTTAAAATATTGTTGATGGTTGTATTTAATGTAAAATGTTGTAGCTATGCTTATCTAAGACACTTTTTCTTGTATTGCAGATGTTTTATATTAATGTGAGATTCTATTATCATATCCTGAAGATATGGCTCATAAACATTGTGCCCACCGAAACACGTCGATGCCCCTTTTGAGTTGAAGTACTTTAAGCCTTGGTGACAACTCTGATTGAAAAAACTAGTTGTATATCAGAGTGTGATTGCAAGTGTAGCTACTGTACCTACCTCATGCTAATAGGATCCATCTATTCCTACTGCTCTGTTTCCCGTCTGTGATAATTGATTGTATATTGTAATGAGATTTTATTGTGTATAATTTGTGTAGTTTTTAACTGTGTCTGATGACAAGAAATGATAAGTCTTTTAACAAATTCAACTGAATAAACTGTCTAATTTTAATTAATGTTTCCTTTTTGCTCCTGTTTGAATGAGTTGTTGTGGCTAGAAAGTGTTTCTATGATATAAAATTGCACCCAAAAGGGAATTTCTTTTTGACACTTGTCTTCGGGTACCCTACCCTTTTGGGCTGTGGGGTCCCTCTCTTTTATTAGAGATGCATCAGTAGTGGACAGGTCAAAAGTGTACTATCCACAAATACATGGAGGAGTCACTCACAATGGGTGGGCATCTGAAGCAGAGCTAGGAGATGGTATGACTCCACATCCCACATACCATACTGGAGCCAGAAATGGCTCAAGTAACAGCAATGCATGAGAAAACACACCAACAATATCAGTGTGGCTGAGCAGGTCCGCACAGTGAGCACAAACAGTAACAAAACACATGGCTGATCAACACAACACAGACTTGGCAGTCACACACTCTGCATACTCACAACTGGCAACAACAAGTAGGTGTCTCCCAGGAGTGCAAGGATACACCAACACACTGCCAGTGCACAACCTACAACTCCTATATGTGCACACAATCACAAGCACAGAGCTGACAATTCAAACAAACAGGAACTCTGCTCCTTGGTCATCCATGTCTGCAGTTGGCATTGCAGGGACACACACATGTCAACACTACTGACAAAGTCACCCCTTCACACTTCATGACCACTCATGTACACACATTCAAATGCACCCATGTGACTAGGAAGACAAGCCATCACATCAAGTAAGATCACACAGACATGATGGACCCTGGCTAGCCTTCCTATAATCCTGTGGATAGAATTCCCCTATGTGCTGGTAGTGCACCCTAACATGACATGAGTACAATTTAGCAAACCTAACCATAGAATGATTAGGATAACAGTAGATCATCACAAGCACCCGTCATTGCATCCCCAAGCCTCAGAATGAAGAACTAAAGTGCCCCAAACCAGTGGCAAACCCTGAAAAAGTAAAACAAGCAATTCGGAATGTAAAAGTGGCATATTGAGCATGTGTCACATG
The DNA here is from genome assembly GCF_964263255.1 of Lissotriton vulgaris. NCBI lineage: Eukaryota > Metazoa > Chordata > Amphibia > Caudata > Salamandridae > Lissotriton > Lissotriton vulgaris. The sequence continues at coordinate 974,164,592 of NC_141696.1, read as the reverse complement.
AAACCATATCCATACAGAAAAGTTTTTATTAAGTAAGGACACCAACAAAGCAGACAACAGGAGGAACTGTCTTTATTACATATTACAAAACACACAAGATGATGGACGGAATGTTGCACATTGGCAAAACATCCACCCCCAGTCATAGATCTGGGTTTAATCCATTGTTATTTTGCTCACCACGCCACCCCAGTTCAGACATGGCCATATGCAAATCAGTCTTGACACTGTGCCTCATGGGAACAGTCCCGCCCGAACTGCTAAGCCATGTCTTCCTTGGGCCGGAATCAAGCATCCTAGGACCGGTTTCTGGCTGTCAGCCGTCATCGGCCAGGATAGCTTGACTTCAGAGGTGTAATGAGCACGGGACCCACGTCTGGGCATATACCCTTCCCACATAGGGCAAACAGCAAAACACACAAGATGATGGACAGAATGTTGCACATTGGCAAAACATCCACCCCCAGTCTCAGATTTGGGTTTAATCCATTGTTATTTTGCTCACCACGCCACCCCAGTTCAGACATGGGCATATGCAAATCAGTCTTGACCCTGTGCCTTATAGGAACAGTCCAGCCCAAACTGCCAAGCAATGTCTTCCCTGGACCAGAATCAAGAATTCTATTTATTTATTTATTATTCAAACTTATAAAGCGCATACGTATGCCCGTGGGCGTCTTGGCGCTAAGATTACTGTTAGGATCTCTGGAGGTGGCCGCACAATGGCAGGAAGGACTCAGTACTGGTTAAACAACCACGTCTTCTAGGACTGATTTCTGGCTATCAGCCGTCATCAACCAGGATAGCTTGACTCCAGTGGCGTAGTGAGCACGAAACCCACGCCTGGGCATACCCTTCCCACATAGGGCGAACAGCAAAACACACAAGATGATAGACCGAATGTTGCACATTGGCAAAACATCCACCCCAGTCACAGATCTTGGTTTAATCCATAGTTATTTTATTCACCACGCCACCCCAGTTCAGACATGGCCATATGCAAATCAGTCTTGACCCTGTGGTCATGGGAACAGTCCAGCCCGAACTGCCAAGCTATGTCTTCCCCGGACTGGAATCAAGCATCCTAGGACCGGTTTCTGGCTATCAGCCGTCATCAGCCAGGATAGCTTGACTCCAGTGGTGTAGTGAGCATGGGACCCACGTCTGGGCATACCCTTCCCACAGAGGGCGAACAGCAAAACACACAAGATAATGGACGGAATGTTGCACATTGGCAAAACATCCACCCCCAGTCACAGATCTGGGTTTAATCCATCGTTATTTTGCTCACCACGCCACCCCAATTCAGACATGGCCTTATGCAAATCAGTCTTGACCCTGTGCCTCATGGGAACAGTGAAGCCCGAACTGCCAAGCAATATCTTCCATGAACCGGAATCAAGCATCCTAGGACCGGTTTCTGACTATCAGCCGTCATAAGCCAGGATAGCTTGACTCCAGTGGCGTAGTGAGCACGGGACCCACGTCTGGGCATACCCTTCCCTCATAGGGCGAACAGCAAAACACACAAGATGATGGACCGAATGTTGCACATTGGCAAAACATCCACCCCCAGTCACAGATCTTGGTTTAATCCATCGTCATTTTATTCACCACGCCACCCCAGTTCAGACATGGCCATATGCAAATCAGTCTTGACCCTGTTGTCATGGGAACAGTCCAGCCCGAACTGCCAAGCTATGTCTTCCCAGGACTGGAATCAAGCATCCTAGGACCGGTTTCTGGCTATCAGCCGTCATCAGCCAGGATAGCTTGACTCCAGTGGTGTAGTGACCATGGGACCCACGTCTGGGCATACCCTTCCTACATAGAGCGAACAGCAAAACATATAAGATGTTGGACGAATGTTGCACATTGGTAAAACTTCCAACCCCAGTTACAAATTTGGGTTTAATCCATCGTTATTTTGCTCACCACGCCACCCCAGTTCAGACAAGGCCATATGCAAATCAGTCTTGACCCTGTGCCTCATGGGAACAGTCCAGCCCGAACTGCCAAGCCATGTCTTCCCTGGACTGGAATCAAGCATCCTAGGACCGGTTTCTGGCTATCAGCCATCATCAGCCATGATAGCTTGACTCCAGTGGCGTAGTGAGCACGGAACCCACGTCTGGGCATATCCTTCCCACATAGGGCGATCAAAAAACACACAAGATGATGGACGGAATGTTGCACAAATTGGCAAAACATCCACCCCCAGTCACAGATCTGGGTTTAATCCATCAATAGTTTGCTCACCACGCCACTCCAATACAGTCATGGCCTTATGCAAATCAGTTTTGACCGTCTGCCTCATGGGAACAGTAAAGCCCGAACTGGAAAAGCCATGTCTTCCCTGGACCGTAATCAAGCATCCTAGGACCGGTTTATGGCTGTCAGCCGTCATCAGCCAGGATAGCTTGACTCCAGTGGCGTAGTGAGCACGGGACCCACGTCTAGGCATACCCTTCCCACAAAGGGCAAACAGCAAAACAAAAAAGATGATTGACGGAATGTTGCAAAATGCCAAAACATCCACCCCAGTCACACAGATCTGGGTTTATTCCATCGTTATTTTGCTCACCACGCCACCCCAGTTCAGACATGGCCATATGCAAATCAGTCTTGACCCTCTGGTCATGGGAACAGTCCAGCCCGAACTGCCAAGCTATGTCTTCCCCAGACTGGAATCAAGCATCCTAGGACCGGTTTCTGGCTATCAGCCGTCATCAGCCAGGATAGCTTGAAACCAGTGGCGTAGTGAGCACGGGACCCACGTCTGGGCATACCCTTCCCACAGAGGGCGAACAGCAAAACACACAAGATAATGGACGGAATGTTGCACATTGGCAAAACATCCACCCCCAGTCACAGATCTGGGTTTAATCCATCGTTATTTTGCTCACCACGCCACCCCAATTCAGACATGGCCTTATGCAAATCTGTCTTGACCCTGTGCCTCAATGGAACAGTCCAGCCCAAACTGCCAAGCCATGTCTTCGCTGGACCGGACTCAAGCACCCTAGGACCGGTTTCTGGCTATCAGCCATCATCAGCCAAGATAGCTTGACTCCAGTGGCGTAGTGAGCACGGAACCCACGTCTGGGCATACCCTTCCCACATAGGGCGAACAGCAAAACATACAAGATGATGGATGGAATGTTGCCCATTGGCAAAACATCCACCTCCAGTCACAGATCTGGGTTTAATCCATTGTTATTTTGCTCACCACGCCACCGCAGTTCAGTCATGGCCATATGCAAATCAGTCTTGACCCTGTGCCTCATGGGAACAGTCCAGCCCGAAGCCTCATGGGAACAGTCCAGCCCGAACTGCCAAACCATGTCTTACTTGGAACGGAATCAAGCATCCCAAGACCGGTTTCTGGCTATCAGCCGTCATAAGCCAGGATAGCTTGACTCCAGTGGTGTAGTGAGCATGGGACCCACGTCTGGGCATACCCTTCCCACATAGGGCAAACAGCAAAACACACAAGATGATGGATGTAATGTTGCCCATTGGCAAAACATCCACCTCCAGGCACAGATCTGGGTTTAATCCATTGTTATTTTGCTCACCACTCCACCCCAGTTCAGACATGGCCATATGCAAATCAGTCTTGACCCTGTGCCTCATGGGAACAGTCCAGCCCGAACTGCCAAACCATGTCTTCCCTGGATGGGAATCAAGCATCCTAGGACCGGTTTCTGGCTATCAGCCATCATCAGCCAAGATAGCTTGACTCCAGTGGCGTAGTGAGCACGGAACCCACGTCTGGACATACCCTTCCCACATAGGGCGAACAGCAAAACATACAAGATGATGGACGGAATGTTGCACAATGGCAAAACATCCACCCAGTCACAGATCTGGGTTTATTCCATCGTTATTTTGCTCACCACGCCACCCCAGTTCAGACATGGCCATATGCAAATCAGTCTTGACCCTGTGCCTCATGGGAACAGTCCAGCCCAAACTGCCATGGCATGTTTTCCCTGGACCGGAATCAAACATCCTAGGACCGTTTCTGTCTATCAGCCATCATCAGCCAGGATAGCGGACTCCAGTGGCGTAGTGAGCACGAGACCCACGTCTGGGCATACCCTTCCCACATAGGGCGATTAGCAAAACACACAAGATGATGGACCAAATGTTGCACATTGGCAAAACATCCACCCCCAGTCACAGATCTTGGTTTAATCCATCATCATTTTATTCACCACGCCACCCCAGTTCAGACATGGCCATATGCAAATCAGTCTTGACCCTGTCGTCATGGGAACAGTCCAGCCCGAACTGCCAAGCTATGTCTTCCCCGGACTGGAATCAAGCATCCTAGGACCGGTTTCTGGCTATCAGCCGTCATCAGCCAGGATAGCTTGACTCCTGTGGTGTAGTGAGCATGGGACCCACGTCTGGGCATACCCTTCCCACAGAGGGCGAACAGCAAAACACACAAGATAATGGACGGAATGTTGCACATTGGCAAAACATCCACCCCCAGTCACAGATCTGGGTTTAATCCATCGTTATTTTGCTCACCACGCCACCCCAATTCAGACATGGCCTTATGCAAATCAGTCTTGACCCTGTGCCTCATGGGAACAGTGAAGCCCGAACTGCCAAGCAATATCTTCCATGAACCGGAATCAAGCATCCTAGGACCGGTTTCTGACTATCAGCCGTCATAAGCCAGGATAGCTTGACTCCAGTGGCGTAGTGAGCACGGGACCCACGTCTGGGCATACCCTTCCCTCATAGGGCGAACAGCAAAACACACAAGATGATGGACCGAATGTTGCACATTGGCAAAACATCCATCCCCAGTCACAGATCTTGGTTTAATCCATCGTCATTTTATTCACCACGCCACCCCAGTTCAGACATGGCCATATGCAAATCAGTCTTGACCCTGTTGTCATGGGAACAGTCCAGCCCGAACTGCCAAGCTATGTCTTCCCCGGACTGGAATCAAGCATCCTAGGACCGGTTTCTGGCTATCAGCCGTCATCAGCCAGGATAGCTTGACTCCAGTGGTGTAGTGACCATGGGACCCACGTCTGGGCATACCCTTCCTACATAGAGCGAACAGCAAAACACACAAGATGTTGGACGAATGTTGCACATTGGTAAAACTTCCAACCCCAGTTACAAATCTGGGTTTAATCCATCGTTATTTTGCTCACCAAGCCACCCCAGTTCAGACAAGGCCATATGCAAATCAGTCTTGACCCTGTGCCTCATGGGAACAGTCCAGCCCGAACTGCCAAGCCATGTCTTCCCTGGACTGGAATCAAGCATCCTAGGACCGGTTTCTGGCTATCAGCCATCATCAGCCAGGATAGCTTGACTCCAGTGGCGTAGTGAGCACGGAACCCACGTCTGGGCATACCCTTCCCACATAGGGTGATCAGCAAAACACACAAGATGATGGACGGAATGTTGCACATTGGCAAAACATCCACCCCCAGTCACAGATCTGGGTTTAATCCATCGATAGTTTGCTCACCACGCCACTCCAATACAGTCATGGCCTTATGCAAATCAGTTTTGACCGTGTGCCTCATGGGAACAGTAAAGCCCGAACTGGAAAAGCTATGTCTTACCTGGACCGTAATCAAGCATCCTAGGACCGGTTTATGGCTGTCAGCCGTCATCAGCCAGGATAGCTTGACTCCAGTGGCGTAGTGAGCACGGGACCCACGTCTACGCATACCCTTCCCACAAAGGGCAAACAGAAAAACACAAAAGATGATTGACGGAATGTTGCAAAATGCCAAAATATCCACCCCAGTCACACAGATCTGGGTTTATTCCATCGTTATTTTGCTCACCACCCCAGTCCCAGTTCAGACATGGCCATATGGCCATATGCAAATCAGTCTTGACCCTGTGGTCATGGGAACAGTCCAGCCCGAACTGCCAAGCTATGTCTTCCCCAGACTGGAATCAAGCATCCTAGGACCGGTTTCTGGCGATCAGCCGTCATCAGCCAGGATAGCTTGAAACCAGTGGTGTAGTGAGCATGGGACCCACGTCTGGGCATACCCTTCCCACAGAGGGCGAACAGCAAAACACACAAGATAATGGACGGAATGTTGCACATTGGCAAAATATCCACCCCCAGTCACAGTTCCAGGTTTAATCCATCGTTATTTTGCTCACCACGCCACCCCAATTCAGACATGGCCTTATGCAAATCAGTCTTGACCCTGTGCCTCATGGGAAAAGTCAAGCCCGAACTGCCAAGCAATGTCTTCCCTGGACCGGAATCAAGCATCCTAGGACCGGATTCTGACTATCAGCCGTCATAAGCCAGGATAGCTTGACTCCAGTGGCGTAGTGAGCATGGGACCCACGTCTGGGCATACCCTTCCCACAGAGGGCGAACAGCAAAACACACAAGATAATGGACGGAATGTTGCACATTGGCAAAACATCCACCCCCAGTCACAGATCTGGGTTTAATCCATCGTTATTTTGCTCACCACGCCACCCCAATTCAGACATGGCCTTTGCAAATCTGTCTTGACCCTGTGCCTCAATGGAACAGTCCAGCCCAAACTGCCAAGCCATGTCTTCGCTGGACCGGACTCAAGCATCCTAGGACCGGTTTCTGGCTATCAGCCATCATCAGCCGAGATAGCTTGACTCCAGTGGTGTAGTGAGCATGGGACCCACCTCTGGGCATACCCTTCCCACAGAGGGCGAACAGCAAAACACACAAAATAATGGACGGAATGTTGCACATTAGCAAAACATCCACCCCCAGTCACAGATCTGGGTTTAATCCATCGATAGTTTGCTCACCACGCCACTCCAATACAGTCATGGCCTTATGAAAATCAGTTTTGACCGTGTGCCTCATGGGAACAGTGAAGCCCGAACTGCCAAGCAATATCTTCCATGAACCGGAATCAAGCATCCTAGGACCGGTTTCTGACTATCAGCCGTCATAAGACAGGATAGCTTGACTCCAGTGGCGTAGTGAGCACGGGACCCACGTCTGGGCATACCCTTCCCTCATAGGGCGAACAGCAAAACACACAAGATGATTGACCGAATGTTGCACATTGGCAAAACATCCACCCCCAGTCACTGATCTTGGTTTAATCCATCGTCATTTTATTCACCACGCCACCCCAGTTCAGACATGGCCACATGCAAATCAGTCTTGACCCTGTTGTCATGGGAACAGTCCAGCCCGAACTGCCAAGCTATGTCTTCCCCGGACTGGAATCAAGCATCCTAGGACCGGTTTCTGGCTATCAGCCGTCATCAGCCAGGATAGCTTGACTCCAGTGGTGTAGTGACCATGGGACCCACGTCTGGGCATACCCTTCCTACATAGAGCGAACAGCAAAACATATAAGATGTTGGACGAATGTTGCACATTGGTAAAACTTCCAACCCCAGTTACAAATCTGGGTTTAATCCATCGTTATTTTGCTCACCACGCCACCCCAGTTCAGACAAGGCCATATGCAAATCAGTCTTGACCCTGTGCCTCATGGGAACAGTCCAGCCCGAACTGCCAAGCCATGTCTTCCCTGGACTGGAATCAAGCATCCTAGGACCGGTTTCTGGCTATCAGCCATCATCAGCCAGGATAGCTTGACTCCAGTGGCGTAGTGAGCACGGAACCCACGTCTGGGCATACCCTTCCCACATAGGGCGATCAGCAAAACACACAAGATGATGGACGGAATGTTGCACATTGGCAAAACATCCACCCCCAGTCACAGATCTGGGTTTAATACATCGATAGTTTGCTCACCACGCCACTCCAATACAGTCATGGCCTTATGCAAATCAGTTTTGACCGTGTGCCTCATGGGAACAGTAAAGCCCGAACTGGAAAAGCCATGTCTTCCCTGGACCGTAATCAAGCATCCTAGGACCGGTTTCTGGCTAGCAGCCGTCATCAGCCAGGATAGCTTGAAACCAGTGGTGTAGTGAGCATGGGACCCACGTCTGGGCATACCCTTCCCACAGAGGGCGAACAGCAAAACACACAAGATAATGGACGGAATGTTGCACATTGGCAAAATATCCACCCCCAGGCACAGTTCCAGGTTTAATCCATCCTTATTTTGCTCACCACGCCACCCCAATTCAGACATGGCCTTATGCAAATCAGTCTTGACCCTGTGCCTCATGGGAACAGTCCAGCCCGAACTGCCAAGCCATGTCTTCCCTGGACTGGAATCAAGCATCCTAGGACCGGTTTCTGGCTATCAGCCATCATCAGCCAGGATAGCTTGACTCCAGTGGCGTAGTGAGCACGGAACCCACGTCTGGGCATACCCTTCCCACATAGGGCGATCAGCAAAACACACAAGATGATGGACGGAATGTTGCACATTAGCAAAACATCCACCCCCAGTCACAGATCTGGGTTTAATCCATCGATAGTTTGCTCACCACGCCACTCCAATACAGTCATGGCCTTATGCAAATCAGTTTTGACCGTGTGCCTCATGGGAACAGTCCAGCCCGAACTGGAAAAGCCATGTCTTCCCTGGACCGTAATCAAGCATCCTAGGACCGGTTTATGGCTGTCAGCCGTACTCAGCCAGGATAGCTTGACTCCAGTGGCGTAGTGAGCACGGGACCCCCGTCTAGGCATACCCTTCCCACAAAGGGCAAACAGCAAAGCACAAAAGATGATTGACGGAATGTTGCAAAATGCCAAAATATCCACCCCAGTCACACAGATCTGGGTTTATTCCATCGTTATTTTGCTCACCACGCCACCCCAGTTCAGACATGGCCATATGCAAATCAGTCTTGACCCTGTGGTCATGGGAACAGTCCAGCCCGAACTGCCAAGCTATGTCTTCCCCAGACTGGAATCAAGCATCCTAGGACCGGTTTCTGGCTATCAGCCGTCATCAGCCAGGATAGCTTGAAACCAGTGGTGTAGTGAGCATGGGACCCACGTCTGGGCATACCCTTCCCACAGAGGGCGAACAGCAAAACACACAAAATAATGGACGGAATGTTGCACATTGGCAAAATATCCACCCCCAGTCACAGTTCCAGGTTTAATCCATTGTTATTTTGCTCACCACGCCACCCCAATTCAGACATGGCCTTATGCAAATCAGTCTTGACCCTGTTCCTCATGGGAAAAGTCAAGCCCGAACTGCCAAGCAATGTCTTCCCTGGACCGGAATTAAGCATCCTAGGACCGGATTCTGACTATCAGCCGTCATAAGCCAGGATAGCTTGACTCCAGTGGCGTAGTGAGCACGGGACCCACGTCTGGGCATACCCTTCCCACAGAGGGCGAACAGCAAAACACACAAGATAATGGACGGAATGTTGCACATTGGCAAAACATCCACCCCCAGTCACAGATCTGGGTTTAATCCATCGTTATTTTGCTCACCACGCCACCCCAATTCAGACATGGCCTTATGCAAATCTGTCTTGACCCTGTGCCTCAATGGAACAGTCCAGCCCAAACTGCCAAGCCATGTCTTCGCTGGACTGGACTCAAGCATCCCAGAACCGGTTTCTGGCTATCAGCCATCATCAGCCAAGATAGCTTGACTCCAGTGGCGTAGTGAGCACGGAACCCACGTCTGGGCATACCCTTCCCACATAGGGCGAACAGCAAAACATACAAGATGATGGATGGAATGTTGCCCATTGGCAAAACATCCACCTCCAGTCACAGATCTGGGTTTAATCCATTGTTATTTTGCTCACCACGCCACCGCAGTTCAGTCATGGCCATATGCAAATCAGTCTTGACCCTGTGCCTCATGGGAACAGTCCAGCCCGAAGCCTCATGGGAACAGTCCAGCCCGAACTGCCAAACCATGTCTTACTTGGAACGGAATCAAGCATCCTAGGACCGGTTTCTGGCTATCAGCCGTCATAAGCCAGGATAGCTTGACTCCAGTGGTGTAGTGAGCATGGGACCCACGTCTGGGCATACCCTTCCCACATAGGGCAAACAGCAAAACACACAAGATGATGGATGTAATGTTGCCCATTGGCAAAACATCCACCTCCAGTCACAGATCTGGGTTTAATCCATTGTTATTTTGCACACCATGCCACAACAGTTCAGACATGGCCATATGCAAATCAGTCTTGACCCTGTGCCTCAATGGAACAGTCCAGCCCGAACTGCCAAGCCATGTCTTCGCTGGACCGGACTCAAGCATCCTAGGACCGGTTTCTGGCTATCAGCCATCATCAGCCAAGATAGCTTGACTCCAGTTGCGTAGTGAGCACGGAACCCACGTCTGGGCATACCCTTCCCACATAGGGCGAACAGCAAAACAAACAAGATGATGGATGGAATGTTGCCCATTGGCAAAACATCCACCTCCAGTCACAGATCTGGGTTTAATCCATTGTTATTTTGCTCACCACGCCACCCCAGTTCAGACATGGCCATATGCAAATCAGTCTTGACCCTGTGCCTCGTGGGAACAGTCCAGCCCGAACTGCCAAACCATGTCTTCCCTGGATGGGAATCAAGCATCCTAGGACCGGTTTCTGGCTATCAGCCATCATCAGCCAAGATAGCTTGACTCCAGTGGCGTAGTGAGCACGGAACCCACGTCTGGGCATACCCTTCCCACATAGGGCGAACAGCAAAACATACAAGATGATGGACGGAATGTTGCACAATGGCAAAACATCCACCCAGTCACAGATCTGGGTTTATTCCATCGTTATTTTGCTCACCACGCCACCCCAGTTCAGACATGGCCATATGCAAATCAGTCTTGACCCTGTTGTCATGGGAACAGTCCAGCCCGAACTGCCAAGCTATGTCTTCCCCGGACTGGAATCAAGCATCCTAGGACCGGTTTCTGGCTATCAGCCGTCATCAGCCAGGATAGCTTGACTCCAGTGGTGTAGTGACCATGGGACCCACGTCTGGGCATACCCTTCCTACATAGAGCGAACAGCAAAACATATAAGATGTTGGACGAATGTTGCACATTGGTAAAACTTCCAACCCCAGTTACAAATCTGGGTATAATCCATCGTTATTTTGCTCACCACGCCACCCCAGTTCAGACAAGGCCATATGCAAATCAGGTTTGACCCTGTGCCTCATGGGAACAGTCCAGCCCGAACTGCCAAGCCATGTCTTCCCTGGACTGGAATCAAGCATCCTAGGACCGGTTTCTGGCTATCAGCCATCATCAGCCAGGATAGCTTGACTCCAGTGGCGTAGTGAGCACGGAACCCACGTCTGGGCATACCCTTCCCACATAGGGCGATCAGCAAAACACACAAGATGATGGACGGAATGTTGCACATTGGCAAAACATCCACCCCCAGTCACAGATCTGGGTTTAATACATCGATAGTTTGCTCACCACGCCACTCCAATACAGTCATGGCCTTATGCAAATCAGTTTTGACCGTGTGCCTCATGGGAACAGTAAAGCCCGAACTGGAAAAGCCATGTCTTCCCTGGACCGTAATCAAGCATCCTAGGACCGGTTTCTGGCTAGCAGCCGTCATCAGCCAGGATAGCTTGAAACCAGTGGTGTAGTGAGCATGGGACCCACGTCTGGGCATACCCTTCCCACAGAGGGCGAACAGCAAAACACACAAGATAATGGACGGAATGTTGCACATTGGCAAAATATCCACCCCCAGTCACAGTTCCAGGTTTAATCCATCGTTATTTTGCTCACCACGCCACCCCAATTCAGACATGGCCTTATGCAAATCAGTCTTGACCCTGTGCTTCATGGGAACAGTCCAGCCCGAACTGCCAAGCCATGTCTTCCCTGGACTGGAATCAAGCATCCTAGGACTGGTTTCTGGCTATCAGCCATCATCAGCCAGGATAGCTTGACTCCAGTGGCGTAGTGAGCACGGAACCCACGTCTGGGCATACCCTTCCCACATAGGGCGATCAGCAAAACACACAAGATGATGGACGGAATGTTGCACATTAGCAAAACATCCACCCCCAGTCACAGATCTGGGTTTAATCCATCGATAGTTTGCTCACCACGCCACTCCAATACAGTCATGGCCTTATGCAAATCAGTTTTGACCGTGTGCCTCATGGGAACAGTAAAGCCCGAACTGGAAAAGCCATGTCTTCCCTGGACCGTAATCAAGCATCCTAGGACCGGTTTATGGCTGTCAGCCGTCATCAGCCAGGATAGCTTGACTCCAGTGGCGTAGTGAGCACGGGACCCACGTCTAGGCATACCCTTCCCACAAAGGGCAAACAGCAAAACACAAAAGATGATTGACGGAATGTTGCAAAATGCCAAAATATCCACCCCAGTCACACAGATCTGGGTTTATTCCATCGTTATTTTGCTCACCACGCCACCCCAGTTCAGACATGGCCATATGCAAATCAGTCTTGACCCTGTGGTCATGGGAACAGTCCAGCCCGAACTGCCAAGCTATGTCTTCCCCAGACTGGAATCAAGCATCCTAGGACCGGTTTCTGGCTATCAGCCGTCATCAGCCAGGATAGCTTGAAACCAGTGGTGTAGTGAGCATGGGACCCACGTCTGGGCATACCCTTCCCACAGAGGGCGAACAGCAAAACACACAAAATAATGGACGGAATGTTGCACATTGGCAAAATATCCACCCCCAGTCACAGTTCCAGGTTTAATCCATTGTTATTTTGCTCACCACGCCACCCCAATTCAGACATGGCCTTATGCAAATCAGTCTTGACCCTGTTCCTCATGGGAAAAGTCAAGCCCGAACTGCCAAGCAATGTCTTCCCTGGACCGGAATTAAGCATCCTAGGACCGGATTCTGACTATCAGCCGCCATAAGCCAGGATAGCTTGACTCCAGTGGCGTAGTGAGCACGGGACCCACGTCTGGGCATACCCTTCCCACAGAGGGCGAACAGCAAAACACACAAGATAATGGACGGAATGTTGCACATTGGCAAAACATCCACCCCCAGTCACAGATCTGGGTTTAATCCATCGTTATTTTGCTCACCACGCCACCCCAATTCAGACATGGCCTTATGCAAATCTGTCTTGACCCTGTGCCTCAATGGAACAGTCCAGCCCAAACTGCCAAGCCATGTCTTCGCTGGACTGGACTCAAGCATCCCAGGACCGGTTTCTGGCTATCAGCCATCATCAGCCAAGATAGCTTGACTCCAGTGGCGTAGTGAGCACGGAACCCACGTCTGGGCATACCCTTCCCACATAGGGCGAACAGCAAAACATACAAGATGATGGATGGAATGTTGCCCATTGGCAAAACATCCACCTCCAGTCACAGATCTGGGTTTAATCCATTGTTATTTTGCACACCATGCCACAACAGTTCAGACATGGCCATATGCAAATCAGTCTTGACCCTGTGCCTCATGGGAACAGTCCAGCCCGAAGCCTCATGGGAACAGTCCAGCCCGAACTGCCAAACCATGTCTTACTTGGAACGGAATCAAGCATCCTAGGACCGGTTTCTGGCTATCAGCCGTCATAAGCCAGGATAGCTTGACTCCAGTGGTGTAGTGAGCATGGGACCCACGTCTGGGCATACCCTTCCCACATAGGGCAAACAGCAAAACACACAAGATGATGGATGTAATGTTGCCCATTGGCAAAACATCCACCTCCAGTCACAGATCTGGGTTTAATCCATTGTTATTTTGCACACCATGCCACAACAGTTCAGACATGGCCATATGCAAATCAGTCTTGACCCTGTGCCTCAATGGAACAGTCCAGCCCGAACTGCCAAGCCATGTCTTCGCTGGACCGGACTCAAGCATCCTAGGACCGGTTTCTGGCTATCAGCCATCATCAGCCAAGATAGCTTGACTCCAGTTGCGTAGTGAGCACGGAACCCACGTCTGGGCATACCCTTCCCACATAGGGCGAACAGCAAAACAAACAAGATGATGGATGGAATGTTGCCCATTGGCAAAACATCCACCTCCAGTCACAGATCTGGGTTTAATCCATTGTTATTTTGCTCACCACGCCACCCCAGTTCAGACATGGCCATATGCAAATCAGTCTTGACCCTGTGCCTCGTGGGAACAGTCCAGCCCGAACTGCCAAACCATGTCTTCCCTGGATGGGAATCAAGCATCCTAGGACCGGTTTCTGGCTATCAGCCATCATCAGCCAAGATAGCTTGACTCCAGTGGCGTAGTGAGCACGGAACCCACGTCTGGGCATACCCTTCCCACATAGGGCGAACAGCAAAACATACAAGATGATGGACGGAATGTTGCACAATGGCAAAACATCCACCCAGTCACAGATCTGGGTTTATTCCATCGTTATTTTGCTCACCACGCCACCCCAGTTCAGACATGGCCATATGCAAATCAGTCTTGACCCTGTTGTCATGGGAACAGTCCAGCCCGAACTGCCAAGCTATGTCTTCCCCGGACTGGAATCAAGCATCCTAGGACCGGTTTCTGGCTATCAGCCATCATCAGCCAGGATAGCTTGACTCCAGTGGTGTAGTGACCATGGGACCCACGTCTGGGCATACCCTTCCTACATAGAGCGAACAGCAAAACATATAAGATGTTGGACGAATGTTGCACATTGGTAAAACTTCCAACCCCAGTTACAAATCTGGGTTTAATCCATCGTTATTTTGCTCACCACGCCACCCCAGTTCAGACAAGGCCATATGCAAATCAGTCTTGACCCTGTGCCTCATGGGAACAGTCCAGCCCGAACTGCCAAGCCATGTCTTCCCTGGACCGTAATCAAGCATCCTAGGACCGGTTTCTGGCTAGCAGCCATCATCAGCCAGGATAGCTTGAAACCAGTGGTGTAGTGAGCATGGGACCCACGTCTGGGCATACCCTTCCCACAGAGGGCGATCAGCAAAACACACAAGATAATGGACGGAATGTTGCACATTGGCAAAATATCCACCCCCAGTCACAGTTCCAGGTTTAATCCATCGTTATTTTGCTCACCACGCCACCCCAATTCAGACATGGCCTTATGCAAATCAGTCTTGACCCTGTGCCTCATGGGAACAGTCCAGCCCGAACTGCCAAGCCATGTCTTCCCTGGACTGGAATCAAGCATCCTAGGACCGGTTTTTGGCTATCAGCCATCATCAGCCAGGATAGCTTGACTCCAGTGGCGTAGTGAGCACGGAACCCACGTCTGGGCATACCCTTCCCACATAGGGCGATCAGCAAAACACACAAGATGATGGACGGAATGTTGCACATTAGCAAAACATCCACCCCCAGTCACAGATCTGGGTTTAATCCATCGATAGTTTGCTCACCACGCCACTCCAATACAGTCATGGCCTTATGCAAATCAGTTTTGACCGTGTGCCTCATGGGAACAGTAAAGCCCGAACTGGAAAAGCCATGTCTTCCCTGGACCGTAATCAAGCATCCTAGGACCGGTTTATGGCTGTCAGCCGTCATCAGCCAGGATAGCTTGACTCCAGTGGCATAGTGAGCACGGGACCCACGTCTAGGCATACCCTTCCTACAAAGGGCAAACAACAAAACACAAAAGATGATTGACGGAATGTTGCAAAATGCCAAAATATCCACCCCAGTCACACAGATCTGGGTTTATTCCATCGTTATTTTGCTCACCACGCCACCCCAGTTCAGACATGGCCATATGCAAATCAGTCTTGACCCTGTGGTCATGGGAACAGTCCAGCCCGAACTGCCAAGCTATGTCTTCCCCAGACTGGAATCAAGCATCCTAGGACCGGTTTCTGGCTATCAGCCGTCATCAGCCAGGATAGCTTGAAACCAGTGGTGTAGTGAGCATGGGACCCACGTCTGGGCATACCCTTCCCACAGAGGGCGAACAGCAAAACACACAAAATAATGGACGGAATGTTGCACATTGGCAAAATATCCACCCCCAGTCACAGTTCCAGGTTTAATCCATTGTTATTTTGCTCACCACGCCACCCCAATTCAGACATGGCCTTATGCAAATCAGTCTTGACCCTGTGCCTCATGGGAACAGTCCAGCCCGAAGCCTCATGGGAACAGTCCAGCCCGAACTGCCAAACCATGTCTTACTTGGAACGGAATCAAGCATCCTAGGACCGGTTTCTGGCTATCAGCCGTCATAAGCCAGGATAGCTTGACTCCAGTGGTGTAGTGAGCATGGGACCCACGTCTGGGCATACCCTTCCCACATAGGGCAAACAGCAAAACACACAAGATGATGGATGTAATGTTGCCCATTGGCAAAACATCCACCTCCAGTCACAGATCTGGGTTTAATCCATTGTTATTTTGCACACCATGCCACAACAGTTCAGACATGGCCATATGCAAATCAGTCTTGACCCTGTGCCTCAATGGAACAGTCCAGCCCGAACTGCCAAGCCATGTCTTCGCTGGACCGGACTCAAGCATCCTAGGACCGGTTTCTGGCTATCAGCCATCATCAGCCAAGATAGCTTGACTCCAGTTGCGTAGTGAGCATGGAACCCACGTCTGGGCATACCCTTCCCACATAGGGCGAACAGCAAAACAAACAAGATGATGGATGGAATGTTGCCCATTGGCAAAACATCCACCTCCAGTCACAGATCTGGGTTTAATCCATTGTTATTTTGCTCACCACGCCACCCCAGTTCAGACATGGCCATATGCAAATCAGTCTTGACCCTGTGCCTCATGGGAACAGTCCAGCCCGAACTGCCAAACCATGTCTTCCCTGGATGGGAATCAAGCATCCTAGGACCGGTTTCTGGCTATCAGCCATCATCAGCCAAGATAGCTTGACTCCAGTGGCGTAGTGAGCACGGAACCCACGTCTGGGCATACCCTTCCCACATAGGGCGAACAGCAAAACATACAAGATGATGGACGGAATGTTGCACAATGGCAAAACATCCACCCAGTCACAGATCTGGGTTTATTCCATCGTTATTTTGCTCACCACGCCACCCCAGTTCAGACATGGCCATATGCAAATCAGTCTTGACCCTGTTGTCATGGGAACAGTCCAGCCCGAACTGCCAAGCTATGTCTTCCCCGGACTGGAATCAAGCATCCTAGGACCGGTTTCTGGCTATCAGCCGTCATCAGCCAGGATAGCTTGACTCCAGTGGTGTAGTGACCATGGGACCCACGTCTGGGCATACCCTTCCTGCATAGAGCGAACAACAAAACATATAAGATGTTGGACGAATGTTGCACATTGGTAAAACTTCCAACCCCAGTTACAAATCTGGGTTTAATCCATCGTTATTTTGCTCACCACGCCACCCCAGTTCAGACAAGGCCATATGCAAATCAGTCTTGACCCTGTGCCTCATGGGAACAGTCCAGCCCGAACTGCCAAGCCATGTCTTCCCTGGACTGGAATCAAGCATCCTAGGACCGGTTTCTGGCTATCAGCCATCATCAGCCAGGATAGCTTGACTCCAGTGGCGTAGTGAGCACGGAACCCACGTCTGGGCATACCCTTCCCACATAGGGCGATCAGCAAAACACACAAGATGATGGACGGAATGTTGCACATTGGCAAAACATGCACCCCCAATCACAGATCTGGGTTTAATCCATCGATAGTTTGCTCACCACGCCACTCCAATACTGTCATGGCCTTATGAAAATCAGTTTTGACCGTGTGCCTCATGGGAACAGTAAAGCCCGAACTGGAAAAGCCATGTCTTCCCTGGACCGTAATCAAGCATCCTAGGACCGGTTTATGGCTGTCAGCCGTCATCAGCCAGGATAGCTTGACTCCAGTGGCGTAGTGAGCACGGGACCCACGTCTAGGCCTACCCTTTCCACATAGGGCAAACAGAAAACACACAAGATGATGGATGGAATGTTACCCATTGGCAAAACATCCACCTCCAGTCACAGATCTGGGTTTAATCCATTGTTATTTTGCTCACCAGGCCACAACAGTTCAGACATGGCCATATGCAAATCAGTCTTGACCCTGTGCCTCAATGGAATAGTCCAGCCCGAACTGCCAAGCCATGTCTTCGCTGGACCGGACTCAAGCATCCTAGGACCGGTTTCTGGCTATCAGCCATCATCAGCCAAGATAACTTGACTCCAGTTGCGTAGTGAGCACGGAACCCACGTCTGGGCATACCCTTCCCACATAGGGCGAACAGCAAAACATACAAGATGATGGATGGAATGTTGCCCATTGGCAAAACATCCACCTCCAGTCACAGATCTGGGTTTAATCCATTGTTATTTTGCTCACCACGCCACCCCAGTTCAGACATGGCCATATGCAAATCAGTCTTGACCCTGTTGTCATGGGAACAGTCCAGCCCGAACTGCCAAGCTATGTCTTCCCTGGACTGGAATCAAGCATCCTAGGACCGGTTTCTGGCTATCAGCCGTCATCCGCCAGGATAGCTTGACTCCAGTGGTGTAGTGACCATGGGACCCATGTCTGGGCATACCCTTCCTACATAGGGCGAACAGCAAAACATATAAGATGTTGGCCGAATGTTGCACATTCGTAAAACTTCCAACCCCAGTTACAAATCTGGGTTTAATCCATCGTTCTTTTGCTCACCATGCCACCCCAGTTCAGACAAGGCCATATGCAAATCAGTCTTGACCCTGTGCCTCAAAGGGAACAGTCCAGCCCGAACTACCAAGCCATGTCTTCCCTGGACTGGAATCAAGCATCCTAGGACCGGTTTCTGGCTATCAGCCATCATCAGCCAGGATAGCTTGACTCCAGTGACGTAGTGAGCACGGAACCCACGTCTGGGCATACCCTTCCCACATAGGGCGATCAGCAAAACACACAAGATGATGGACGGAATGTTGCACATTGGCAAAACATCCACCCCCAGTCACAGATCTGGGTTTAATCCATCGATAGTTTGCTCACCACGCCACTCCAATACAGTCATGGCCTTATGCAAATCAGTTTTGACCGTGTGCCTCATGGGAACAGTAAAGCCCGAACTGGAAAAGCCATGTCTTCCCTGGACCGTAATCAAGCATCCTAGGACCGGTTTCTGGCTAGCAGCCGTCATCAGCCAGGATAGCTTGAAACCAGTGGTGTAGTGAGCATGGGACCCACGTCTGGGCATACCCTTCCCACAGAGGGCGAACAGCAAAACACACAAGATAATGGACGGAATGTTGCACATTGGCAAAATATCCACCCCCAGTCACAGTTCCAGGTTTAATCCATCGTTATTTTGCTCACCACGCCACCCCAATTCAGACATGGCCTTATGCAAATCAGTCTTGACCATGTGCCTCATGGGAAAAGTCAAGCCCGAACTGCCAAGCAATGTCTTCCCTGGACCGGAATCAAGCATCCTAGGACCGGATTCTGACTATCAGCTGTCATAAGCCAGGATAGCTTGACTCCAGTGGCGTAGTGAGCATGGGACCCACGTCTGGGCATACCCTTCCCACAGAGGGCGAACAGCAAAACACACAAGATAATGGACGGAATGTTGCACATTGGCAAAACATCCACCCCCAGTCACAGATCTGGGTTTAATCCATCGTTATTTTGCTCACCACGCCACCCCAATTCAGACATGGCCTTATGCAAATCTGTCTTGACCCTGTGCCTCAATGGAACAGTCCAGCCCAAACTGCCAAGCCATGTCTTCGCTGGACCGGACTCAAGCATCCTAGGACCGGTTTCTGGCTATCAGCCATCATCAGCCGAGATAGCTTGACTCCAGTGGTGTAGTGAGCATGGGACCCACGTCTGGGCATACCCTTCCCACAGAGGGCGAACAGCAAAACACACAAGATAATGGACGGAATGTTGCACATTGGCGAAACATCCACCCCCAGTCACAGATCTGGGTTTAATCCATCGTTATTTTGCTCACCACGCCACCCCAATTCACACATGGCCTTATGCAAATCAGTCTTGACCCTGTGCCTCATGGGAACAGTGAAGCCCGAACTGCCAAGCAATATCTTCCATGAACCGGAATCAAGCATCCTAGGACCGGTTTCTGACTATCAGCCGTCATAAGCCAGGATAGCTTGACTCCAGTGGCGTAGTGAGCACGGGACCCACGTCTGGGCATACCCTTCCCTCATAGGGCGAACAGCAAAACACACAAGATGATGGACCGAATGTTGCACATTGGCAAAACATCCACCCCAGTCACAGATCTTGGTTTAATCCATCGTCATTTTATTCACCACGCCACCCCAGTTCAGACATGGCCATATGCAAATCAGTCTTGACCCTGTTGTCATGGGAACAGTCCAGCCCGAACTGCCAAGCTATGTCTTCCCCGGACTGGAATCAAGCATCCTAGGACCGGTTTCTGGCTATCAGCCGTCATCAGCCAGGATAGCTTGACTCCAGTGGTGTAGTGACCATGGGACCCACGTCTGGGCATACCCTTCCTACATAGAGCGAACAGCAAAACATATAAGATGTTGGACGAATGTTGCACATTGGTAAAACTTCCAACCCCAGTTACAAATCTGGGTTTAATCCATCGTTATTTTGCTCACCACGCCACCCCAGTTCAGACAAGGCCATATGCAAATCAGTCTTGACCCTGTGCCTCATGGGAACAGTCCAGCCCGAACTGCCAAGCCATGTCTTCCCTGGACTGGAATCAAGCATCCTAGGACCGGTTTCTGGCTATCAGCCATCATCAGCCAGGATAGCTTGAATCCAGTGGCGTAGTGAGCACGGAACCCACGTCTGGGCATACCCTTCCCACATAGGGCGATCAGCAAAACACACAAGATGATGGACGGAATGTTGCACATTAGCAAAACATCCACCCCCAGTCACAGATCTGGGTTTAATCCATCGATAGTTTGCTCACCACGCCACTCCAATACAGTCATGGCCTTATGCAAATCAGTTTTGACCGTGTGCCTCATGGGAACAGTAAAGCCTGAACTGGAAAAGCCATGTCTTCCCTGGACCGTAATCAAGCATCCTAGGACCGGTTTATGGCTGTCAGCCGTCATCAGCCAGGATAGCTTGACTCCAGTGGCGTAGTGAGCACGGGACCCACGTCTAGACATACCCTTCCCACAAAGGGCAAACAGCAAAACACAAAATATCCACCCCAGTCACACAGATCTGGGTTTATTCCATCGTTATTTTGCTCACCACGCCACCCCAGTTCAGACATGGCCATATGCAAATCAGTCTTGACCCTGTGGTCATGGGAACAGTCCAGCCCGAACTGCCAAGCTATGTCTTCCCCAGACTGGAATCAAGCATCCTAGGACCGGTTTCTGGCTATCAGCCGTCATCAGCCAGGATAGCTTGAAACCAGTGGTGTAGTGAGCATGGGACCCACGTCTGGGCATACCCTTCCCACAGAGGGCGAACAGCAAAACACACAAGATAATGGACGGAATGTTGCACATTGGCAAAATATCCACCCCCAGTCACAGTTCCAGGTTTAATCCATCGTTATTTTGCTCACCACGCCACCCCAATTCAGACATGGCCTTATGCAAATCTGTCTTGACCCTGTGCCTCAATGGAACAGTCCAGCCCAAACTGCCAAGCCATGTCTTCGCTGGACCGGACTCAAGCATCCTAGGACCGGTTTCTGGCTATCAGCCATCATCAGCCAAGATAGCTTGACTCCAGTGGCGTAGTGAGCACGGAACCCACGTCTGGGCATACCCTTCCCACAAAGGGCGAACAGCAAAACATACAAGATGATGGATGGAATGTTGCCCATTGGCAAAACATCCACCTCCAGTCACAGATCTGGGTTTAATCCATTGTTATTTTGCTCACCACGCCACCGCAGTTCAGTCATGGCCATATGCAAATCAGTCTTGACCCTGTGCCTCATGGGAACAGTCCAGCCCGAAGCCTCATGGGAACAGTCCAGCCCGAACTGCCAAACCATGTCTTACTTGGAACGGAATCAAGCATCCTAGGACCGGTTTCTGGCTATCAGCCGTCATAAGGCAGGATAGCTTGACTCCAGTGGTGTAGTGAGCATGGGACCCACGTCTGGGCATACCCTTCCCACATAGGGCAAACAGCAAAACACACAAGATGATGGATGTAATGTTGCCCATTGGCAAAACATCCACCTCCAGTCACAGATCTGGGTTTAATCCATTGTTATTTTGCACACCATGCCACAACAGTTCAGACATGGCCATATGCAAATCAGTCTTGACCCTGTGCCTCATGAGAACAGTCCAGCCCGAACTGCCATGGCATGTTTTCCCTGGACCGGAATCAAACATCCTAGGACCGTTTTCTGTCTATCAGCCATCATCAGCCAGGATAGCTTGACTCCAGTGGAGTAGTGAGCACGGGACCCACGTCTGGGCATACCCTTCCCACATAGGGCGATTAGCAAAACACACAAGATTATGGACCGAATGTTGCACATTGGCAAAACATCCACACCCAGTCACAGATCTTGGTTTAATCCATCATCATTTTATTCACCACGCCACCCCAGTTCAGACATGGCCATATGCAAATCAGTCTTGACCCTGTCGTCATGGGAACAGTCCAGCCCGAACTGCCAAGCTATGTCTTCCCTGGACTGGATTCAAGCATCCTAGGACCGGTTTCTGGCTATCAGCCGTCATCCGCCAGGATAGCTTGACTCCAGTGGTGTAGTGACCATGGGACCCACGTCTGGGCATACCCTTCCTACATAGGGCGAACAGCAAAACATATAAGATGTTGGACGAATGTTGCACATTCGTAAAACTTCCAACCCCAGTTACAAATCTGGGTTTAATCCATCGTTCTTTTGCTCACCACGCCACCCCAGTTCAGACAAGGCCATATGCAAATCAGTCTTGACCCTGTGCCTCATGGGAACAGTCCAGCCAAAACTGCCGAACCATGTCTTCCCTGGACTGGAATCAAGCATCCTAGGACCGGTTTCTGGCTATCAGCCATCATTAGCCAGGATAGCTTGACTCCAGTGGCGTAGTGAGCACGGAACCCACGTCTGGGCATACCCTTCCCACATAGGGCAAACAGCAAAACACACAAGATGATGGACGGAATGTTGTACATTGGCAAAACATGCACCCCCAATCACAGATCTGGGTTCAATCCATCGATGGTTTGCTCACCACGCCACTCCAATACTGTCATGGCCTTATGAAAATCAGTTTTGACCGTGTGCCTCATGGGAACAGTAAAGCCCGAACTGGAAAAGCCATGTCTTCCCTGGACCGTAATCAAGCATCCTAGGACCGGTTTATGGCTGTCAGCCGTCATCAGCCAGGATAGCTTGACTCCAGTGGCGTAGTGAGCACAGGACCCACGTCTAGGCCTACCCTTCCCACATAGGGCAAACAGAAAACACACAAGATGATGGATGGAATGTTACCCATTGGCAAAACATCCACCTCCAGTCACAGATCTGGGTTTAATCCATTGTTATTTTGCTCACCAGGCCACAACAGTTCAGACATGGCCATATGCAAATCAGTCTTGACCCTGTGCCTCAATGGAATAGTCCAGCCCGAACTGCCAAGCCATGTCTTCGCTGGACCGGACTCAAGCATCCTTGGACCGGTTTCTGGCTATCAGCCATCATCAGCCAAGATAGCTTGACTCCAGTTGCGTAGTGAGCACGGAACCCACGTCTGGGCATACCCTTCCCACATAGGGCGAACAGCAAAACATACAAGATGATGGATGGAATGTTGCCCATTGGCAAAACATCCACCTCCAGTCACAGATCTGGGTTTAATCCATTGTTATTTTGCTCACCACGCCACCCCAGTTCAGACATGGCCATATGCAAATCAGTCTTGACCCTGTGCCTCATGGGAACAGTCCAGCCAGAACTGCCAAACCATGTCTTCCCTGGATCGGAATCAAGCATCCTAGGACCGGTTTCTGGCTATCAGCCATCATCAGTCAAGATAGCTTGACTCCAGTGGCGTAGTGAGCACGGAACCCACGTCTGGGCATACCCTTCCCACATAGGGCGAACAGCAAAACATACAAGATGATGGACGGAATGTTGCACAATGGCAAAACATCCACCCAGTCACAGATCTGGGTTTATTCCATCGTTATTTTGCTCACCACGCCACCCCAGTTCAGACATGGCCATATGCAAATCAGTCTTGAC
Organism: Lissotriton vulgaris; assembly: GCF_964263255.1. Taxonomy (NCBI): domain Eukaryota; kingdom Metazoa; phylum Chordata; class Amphibia; order Caudata; family Salamandridae; genus Lissotriton; species Lissotriton vulgaris. The sequence goes on along the minus strand of NC_141696.1, from coordinate 974,140,560 downwards.
CCTGTGCCTCATGGGAACAGTCCAGCCCGAACTGCCATGGCATGTTTTCCCTGGACCGGAATCAAACATCCTAGGAGCGTTTTCTGTCTATCAGCCATCATCAGCCATGATAGCTTGACCCCAGTGGCGTAGTGAGCACGGGACCCACGTCTGGGCATACCCTTCCCACATAGGGCGATTAGCAAAACACACAAGATGATGGACCGAATGTTGCACATTGGCAAAACATCCACACCCAGTCACAGATCTTGGTTTAATCCATCATCATTTTATTCACCACGCCACCCCAGTTCAGACATGGCCATATGCAAATCAGTCTTGACCCTGTCGTCATGGGAACAGTCCAGCCCGAACTGCCAAGCTATGTCTTCCCTGGACTGGAATCAAGCATCCTAGGACCGGTTTCTGGCTATCAGCCGTCATCCGCCAGGATAGCTTGACTCCAGTGGTGTAGTGACCATGGGACCCACGTCTGGGCATACCCTTCCTACATAGGGCGAACAGCAAAACATATAAGATGTTGGACGAATGTTGCACATTCGTAAAACTTCCAACCCCAGTTACAAATCTGGGTTTAATCCATCGTTCTTTTGCTCACCATGCCACCCCAGTTCAGACAAGGCCATATGCAAATCAGTCTTGACCCTGTGCCTCATGGGAACAGTCCAGCCAAAACTGCCAAGCCATGTCTTCCCTGGACTGGAATCAAGCATCCTAGGACCGGTTTCTGGCTATCAGCCATCATTAGCCAGGATAGCTTGACTCCAGTGGCGTAGTGAGCACGGAACCCACGTCTGGGCATACCCTTCCCACATAGGGCAAACAGCAAAACACACAAGATGATGGACGGAATGTTGCACATTGGCAAAACATGCACCCCCAGTCAAAGATCTGGGTTTAATCCATCGATAGTTTGCTCACCACGCCACTCCAATACTGTCATGGCCTTATGAAAATCAGTTTTGACCGTGTGCCTCATGGGAACAGTAAAGCCCGAACTGGAAAAGCCATGTCTTCCCTGGACCGTAATCAAGCATCCTTGGACCGGTTTATGGCTGTTAGCCGTCATCAGCCAGGATAGCTTTACTCCAGTGGCGTAGTGAGCACGGGACCCACGTCTAGGCATACCCTTCCCACAAAGGGCAAACAGCAAAACACAAAAGATGATTGACGGAATGTTGCAAAATGCCAAAATATCCACCCCAGTCACACAGATCTGGGTTTATTCCATCGTTATTTTGCTCACCACGCCACCCCAGTTCAGACATGGCCATATGCAAATCAGTCTTGGCCCTGTGGTCATGGGAACAGTCCAGTCCGAACTGCCAAGCTATGTCTTCCCCAGACTGGAATCAAGCATCCTAGGACCGGTTTCAGGCTATCAGCCGTCATCAGCCAGGATAGCTTGAAACCAGTGGTGTAGTGAGCATGGGACCCACGTCTGGGCATACCCTTCCCACAGAGGGCGAACAGCAAAACACACAAGATAATGGACGGAATGTTGCACATTGGCAAAATATCCACCCCCAGTCACAGTTCCAGGTTTAATCCATCGTTATTTTGCTCACCACGCCACCCCAATTCAGACATGGCCTTATGCAAATCAGTCTTGACCCTGTGCCTCATGGGAAAAGTCAAGCCCGAACTGCCAAGCAATGTCTTCCCTGGACCGGAATCAAGCATCCTAGGACCGGATTCTGACTATCAGCCGTCATAAGCCAGGATAGCTTGACTCCAGTGGCGTAGTGAGCACGGGACCCACGTCTGGGCATACCCTTCCCACAGAGGGCGAACAGCAAAACACACAAGATAATGGACGGAATGTTGCACATTGGCAAAACATCCACCCCCAGTCACAGATCTGGGTTTAATCCATCGTTATTTTGCTCACCACGCCACCCCAATTCAGACATGGCCTTATGCAAATCTGTCTTGACCCTGTGCCTCAATGGAACAGTCCAGCCCAAACTGCCAAGCCATGTCTTCGCTGGACCGGACTCAAGCATCCTAGGAACGGTTTCTGGCTATCAGCCATCATCAGCCAAGATAGCTTGACTCCAGTGGCGTAGTGAGCACGGAACCCACGTCTGGGCATACCCTTCCCACATAGGGCGAACAGCAAAACATACAAGATGATGGATGGAATGTTGCCCATTGGCAAAACATCCACCTCCAGTCACAGATCTGGGTTTAATCCATTGTTATTTTGCTCACCACGCCACCGCAGTTCAGTCATGGCCATATGCAAATCAGTCTTGACCCTTTGCCTCATGGGAACAGTCCAGCCCGAAGCCTCATGGGAACAGTCCAGCCCAAACTGCCAAACCATGTCTTACTTGGAACGGAATCAAGCATCCTAGGACCGGTTTCTGGCTATCAGCCGTCATAAGCCAGGATAGCTTGACTCCAGTGGTGTAGTGAGCATGGGACCCACGTCTGGGCATACCCTTCCCACATAGGGCAAACAGCAAAACACACAAGATGATGGATGTAATGTTGCCCATTGGCAAAACATCCACCTCCAGTCACAGATCTGGGTTTAATCCATTGTTATTTTGCACACCATGCCACAACAGTTCAGACATGGCCATATGCAAATCAGTCTGACCCTGTGCCTCAATGGAACAGTCCAGCCCGAACTGCCAAGCCATGTCTTCGCTGGACCGGACTCAAGCATCCTAGGACCGGTTTCTGGCTATCAGCCATCATCAGCCAAGATAGCTTGACTCCAGTTGCGTAGTGAGCACGGAACCCACGTCTGGGCATACCCTTCCCACATAGGGCGAACAGCAAAACATACAAGATGATGGATGGAATGTTGCCCATTGGCAAAACATCCACCTCCAGTCACAGATCTGGGTTTAATCCATTGTTATTTTGCTCACCACGCCACCCCAGTTCAGACATGGCCATATGCAAATCAGTCTTGACCCAGTGCCTCATGGGAACAGTCCAGCCGAACTGCCAAACCATGTCTTCCCTGGATGGGAATCAAGCATCCTAGGACCGGTTTCTGGCTATCAGCCATCATCAGCCAAGATAGCTTGACTCCAGTGGCGTAGTGAGCACGGAACCCACGTCTGGTTATACCCTTCCCACATAGGGCGAACAGCAAAACATACAAGATGATGGACGGAATGTTGCACAATGGCAAAACATCCACCCAGTCACAGATCTGGGTTTATTCCATCGTTATTTTGCTCACCACGCCACCCCAGTTCAGACATGGCCATATGCAAATCAGTCTTGACCCTGTGCCTCATGGGAACAGTCCAGCCCGAACTGCCATGGCATGTTTTCCCTGGACCGGAATCAAACATCCTAGGACCGTTTTCTGTCTATCAGCCATCATCAGCCAGGATAGCTTGACTCCAGTGGCGTAGTGAGCACGGGACCCACGTCTGGGCATACCCTTCCCACATAGGGCGATTAGCAAAACACACAAGATGATGGACCGAATGTTACACATTGGCAAAACATCCACACCCAGTCACAGATCTTGGTTTAATCCATCGTTATTTTGCTCACCACGCCACCCCAATTCAGACATGGCCTTATGCAAATCTGTCTTGACCCTGTGCCTCAATGGAACAGTCCAGCCCAAACTGCCAAGCCATGTCTTCGCTGGAGCGGACTCAAGCATCCTAGGAACGGTTTCTGGCTATCAGCCATCATCAGCCAAGATAGCTTGACTCCAGTGGCGTAGTGAGCACGGAACCCACGTCTGGGCATACCCTTCCCACATAGGGCGAACAGCAAAACATACAAGATGATGGATGGAATGTTGCCCATTGGCAAAACATCCACCTCCAGTCACAGATCTGGGTTTAATCCATTGTTGTTTTGCTCACCACGCCACCGCAGTTCAGTCATGGCCATATGCAAATCAGTCTTGACCCTGTGCCTCATGGGAACAGTCCAGCCCGAAGCCTCATGGGAACAGTCCAGCCCAAACTGCCAAACCATGTCTTACTTGGAACGGAATCAAGCATCCTAGGACCGGTTTCTGGCTATCAGCCGTCATAAGCCAGGATAGCTTGACTCCAGTGGTGTAGTGAGCATGGGACCCACGTCTGGGCATACCCTTCCCACATAGGGCAAACAGCAAAACACACAAGATGATGGATGTAATGTTGCCCATTGGCAAAACATCCACCTCCAGTCACAGATCTGGGTTTAATCCATTGTTATTTTGCACACCATGCCACAACAGTTCAGACATGGCCATATGCAAATCAGTCTGACCCTGTGCCTCAATGGAACAGTCCAGCCCGAACTGCCAAGCCATGTCTTCGCTGGACCGGACTCAAGCATCCTAGGACCGGTTTCTGGCTATCAGCCATCATCAGCCAAGATAGCTTGACTCCAGTTGCGTAGTGAGCACGGAACCCACGTCTGGGCATACCCTTCCCACATAGGGCGAACAGCAAAACATACAAGATGATGGATGGAATGTTGCCCATTGGCAAAACATCCACCTCCAGTCACAGATCTGGGTTTAATCCATTGTTATTTTGCTCACCACGCCACCCCAGTTCAGACATGGCCATATGCAAATCAGTCTTGACCCAGTGCCTCATGGGAACAGTCCAGCCCGAACTGCCAAACCATGTCTTCCCTGGATGGGAATCAAGCATCCTAGGACCGGTTTCTGGCTATCAGCCATCATCAGCCAAGATAGCTTGACTCCAGTGGCGTAGTGAGCACGGAACCCACGTCTGGTTATACCCTTCCCACATAGGGCGAACAGCAAAACATACAAGATGATGGACGGAATGTTGCACAATGGCAAAACATCCACCCAGTCACAGATCTGGGTTTATTCCATCGTTATTTTGCTCACCACGCCACCCCAGTTCAGACATGGCCATATGCAAATCAGTCTTGACCCTGTGCCTCATGGGAACAGTCCAGCCCGAACTGCCATGGCATGTTTTCCCTGGACCGGAATCAAACATCCTAGGACCGTTTTCTGTCTATCAGCCATCATCAGCCAGGATAGCTTGACTCCAGTGGCGTAGTGAGCACGGGACCCACGTCTGGGCATACCCTTCCCACATAGGGCGATTAGCAAAACACACAAGATGATGGACCGAATGTTACACATTGGCAAAACATCCACACCCAGTCACAGATCTTGGTTTAACCCATCATCATTTTATTCACCACGCCACCCCAGTTCAGACATGGCCATATGCAAATCAGTCTTGACCCTGTCGTCATGGGAACAGTCCAGCCCGAACTGCCAAGCTATGTCTTCCCTGGACTGGAATCAAGCATCCTAGGACCGGTTTCTGGCTATCAACCGTCATCCGCCAGGATAGCTTGACTCCAGTGGCGTAGTGAGCACGGAACCCACGTCTGGGCATACCCTTCCCACATAGGGCAAACAGCAAAACACACAAGATGATGGACGGAATGTTGCACATTGGCAAAACATGCACCCCCAGTCACAGATCTGGGTTTAATCCATCGATAGTTTGCTCACCACGCCACTCCAATACTGTCATGGCCTTATGAAAATCAGTTTAGACCGTGTGCCTCATGGGAACAGTAAAGCCCGAACTGGAAAAGCCATGTCTTCCCTGGACCGTAATCAAGCATCCTAGGACCGGTTTATGGCTGTCAGCCGTCATCAGCCAGGATAGCTTGACTCCAGTGGCGTAGTGAGCACGGGACCCACGTCTAGGCCTACCCTTCCCACATAGGGCAAACAGAAAACACACAAGATGATGGATGGAATGTTACCCATTGGCAAAACATCCACCTCCAGTCACAGATCTGGGTTTAATCCATTGTTATTTTGCTCACCAGGCCACAACAGTTCAGACATGGCCATATGCAAATCAGTCTTGACCCTGTGCCTCAATGGAATAGTCCAGCCCGAACTGCCAAGCCATGTCTTCGCTGGACCGGACTCAAGCATCCTAGGACCGGTTTCTGGCTATCAGCCAAGATAGCTTGACTCCAGTTGCGTAGTGAGCACGGAACCCACGTCTGGGCATACCCTTCCCACATAGGGCGAACAGCAAAACATACAAGATGATGGATGGAATGTTGCCCATTGGCAAAACATCCACCTCCAGTCACAGATCTGGGTTTAATCCATTGTTATTTTGCTCACCACGCCACCCCAGTTCAGACATGACCATATGCAAATCAGTCTTGACCCTGTGCCTCATGGGAACAGTCCAGCCCGAACTGCCAAACCATGTCTTCCCTGGATGGGAATCAAGCATCCTAGGACCGGTTTCTGGCTATCAGCCATCATCAGTCAAGATAGCTTGACTCCAGTGGCGTAGTGAGCACGGAACCCACGTCTGGACATACCCTTCCCACATAGGGCGAACAGCAAAACATACAAGATGATGGACGGAATGTTGCACAATGGCAAAACATCCACCCAGTCACAGATCTGGGTTTATTCCATCGTTATTTTGCTCACCACGCCACCCCAGTTCAGACATGGCCATATGCAAATCAGTCTTGACCCTGTGCCTCATGGGAACAGTCCAGCCCGAACTGCCATGGCATGTTTTCCCTGGACCGGAATCAAACATCCTAGGAGCGTTTTCTGTCTATCAGCCATCATCAGCCAGGATAGCTTGACTCCAGTGGCGTAGTGAGCACGGGACCCACGTCTGGGCATACCCTTCCCACATAGGGCGATTAGCAAAACACACAAGATGATGGACCGAATGTTGCACATTGGCCAAACATCCACACCCAGTCACAGATCTTGGTTTAATCCATCATCATTTTATTCACCACGCCACCCCAGTTCAGACATGGCCATATGCAAATCAGTCTTGACCCTGTCGTCATGGGAACAGTCCAGCCCGAACTGCCAAGCTATGTCTTCCCTGGACTGGAATCAAGCATCCTAGGACCGGTTTCTGGCTATCAGCCGTCATCCGCCAGGATAGCTTGACTCCAGTGGTGTAGTGACCATGGGACCCACGTCTGGGCATACCCTTCCTACATAGGGCGAACAGCAAAACATATAAGATGTTGGACGAATGTTGCACATTCGTAAAACTTCCAACCCCAGTTACAAATCTGGGTTTAATCCATCGTTCTTTTGCTCACCACGCCACCCCAGTTCAGACAAGGCCATATGCAAATCAGTCTTGACCCTGTGCCTCATGGGAACAGTCCAGCCAAAACTGCCAAGCCATGTCTTCCCTGGACTGGAATCAAGCATCCTAGGACCGGTTTCTGGCTATCAGCCATCATTAGCCAGGATAGCTTGACTCCAGTGGCGTAGTGAGCACGGAACCCACGTCTGGGCATACCCTTCCCACATAGGGCAAACAGCAAAACACACAAGATGATGGACGGAATGTTGCGCATTGGCAAAACATGCACCCCCAGTCACAGATCTGGGTTTAATCCATCGATAGTTTGCTCACCACGCCACTCCAATACTGTCATGGCCTTATGAAAATCAGTTTTGACCGGGTGCCTCATGGGAACAGTAAAGCCTGAACTGGAAAAGCCATGCCTTCCCTGGACCGTAATCAAGCATCCTAGGACCGGTTTATGGCTGTCAGCCGTCATCAGCCAGGATAGCTTGACTCCAGTGGCGTAGTGAGCACGGGACCCACGTCTAGGCCTACCCTTCCCACATAGGGCAAACAGAAAACACACAAGATGATGGATGGAATGTTACCCATTGGCAAAACATCCACCTCCAGTCACAGATCTGAGTTTAATCCATTGTTATTTTGCTCACCATGCCACAACAGTTCAGCCATGGCCATATGCAAATCAGTCTTGACCCTGTGCCTCAATGGAACAGTCCAGCCCAAACTGCCAAGCCATGTCTTCGCTGGACCGGACTCAAGCATCCTAGGACCGGTTTCTGGCTATCAGCCATCATTAGCCAAGATAGCTTGACTCCAGTGGCGTAGAGAGCACGGAACTCACGTCTGGGCATACCCTTCCCACATAGGGCGAACAGCAAAACATACAAGATGATGGATGGAATGTTGCCCATTGGCAAAACATCCACCTCCAGTCACAGATCTGGGTTTAATCCACTGTTATTTTGCTCACCACGCCACCGCAGTTCAGTCATGGCCATATGCAAATCAGTCTTGACCCTGTGCCTCATGGGAACAGTCCAGCCCGAAGCCTCATGGGAACAGTCCAGCCCGAACTGCCAAACCATGTCTTACTTGGAACGGAATCAAGCATCCTAGGACCGGTTTCTGGCTATCAGCCGTCATAAGCCAGGATTGCTTGACTCCAGTGGTGGAGTGAGCATGGGACCCACGTCTGGGCATACCCTTCCACCATAGGGCAAACAGCAAAACACACAAGATGATGGATGTAATGTTGCCCATTGGCAAAATGCCACCTCCAGTCACAGATCTGGGTTTAATCCATTGTTATTTTGCTCACCACGCCACCCCAGTTCAGATATGGCCATATGCAAATCAGTCTTGAACCTGTGCCTCATGGGAACAGTCCAGCCCGAACTGCCAAACCATGTCTTCCCTGGATGGGAATCAAGCATCCTAGGACCAGTTTCTGGCTATCAGCAATCATCAGCCAAGATAGCTTGACTCCAGTGGCGTAGTGAGCACGGAACCCACGTCTGGGCATACCCTTCCCACATAGGGCGAACAGCAAAACATACAAGATGATGGACGGAATGTTGCACAATGGCAAAACATCCACCCAGTCACAGATCTGGGTTTATTCCATCGTTATTTTGCTCACCACGCCACCCCAGTTCAGACATGGCCATATGCAAATCAGTCTTGACCCTTTGCCTCATGGGAACAGTCCAGCCCGAACTGCCATGGCATGTTTTCCCTGGACCGGAATCAAACATCCTAGGACCGTTTTCTGTCTATCAGCCATCATCAGCCAGAATAGCTTGACTCCACTGGCGTAGTGAGCACGGGACCCACGTCTGGGCATACCCTTCCCACATAGGGCGATTAGCAAAACACACAAGATGATGGACCGAATGTTGCACATTGGCAAAACATCCACCCCCAGTCACAGATCTTGGTTTAATCCATCATCATTTTATTCACCACGCCACCCCAGTTCAGACATGGCCATATGCAAATCAGTCTTGACCCTGTCGTCATGGGAACAGTCCAGCCCGAACTGCCAAGCTATGTCTTCCCTGGACTGGAATCAAGCATCCTAGGACCGGTTTCTGGCTATCAGCCGTCATCCGGCAGGATAGCTTGACTCCAGTGGTGTAGTGACAATTGGACCCACGTCTGGGCATACCCTTCCTACATAGGGCGAACACCAAAACATATAAGATGTTGGACGAATATTGCACATTCGTAAAACTTCCAACCCCAGTTACAAATCTAGGTTTAATCCATCGTTCTTTTGCTCACCACGCCACCCCAGTTCAGACAAGGCCATATGCAAATCAGTCTTGACCCTGTGCCTCATGGGAACAGTCCAGCCAAAACTGCCAAGCCATGTCTTCCCTGGACTGGAATCAAGCATCCTAGGAACGGTTTCTGGCTATCAGCCATCATTAGCCAGGATAGCTTGACTCCAGTGGCGTAGTGAGCACGGAACCCACGTCTGGGCATACCCTTCCCACATAGGGCAAACAGCAAAACACACAAGATGATGGACGGAATGTTGCACATTGGCAAAACATGCACCCCCAGTCACAGATCTGGGTTTAATCCATCGATAGTTTGCTCACCACGCCACCCCAATACTGTCATGGCCTTATGAAAATCAGTTTTGACCGTGTGCCTCATGGGAACAGTAAAGCCCGAACTGGAAAAGCCATGTCTTCCCTGGACCGTAATCAAGCATCCTAGGACCGGTTTATGGCTATCATCCGTCATCAGCCAGGATAGCTTGACTCCAGTGGCGTAGGGAGCACGGGACCCACGTCTAGGCCTACCCTTCCCACATAGGGCAAACAGAAAACACACAAGATGATGGATGGAATGTTACCCATTGGCAAAACATCCACCTCCAGTCACAGATCTGGGTTTAATCCATTGTTATTTTGCTCACCATGCCACAACAGTTCAGACATGGCCATATGCAAATCAGTCTTGACCCTGTGCCTCATGGGAACAGTCCAACCCGAACTGCCAAGCCATGTCTTACTTGGAACGGAATCAAGCATCCTAGGACCGGTTTCTGGCTATCAGCCGTCATATGCCAGTATAGCTTGACTCCAGTGGTGTAGTGAGCATGGGACCCACGTCTGGGCATACCCTTCCCACATAGGGCAAACAGCAAAACACACAAGATGATGGATGTAATGTTGCCCATAGGCAAAACATCCACCTCCAGTCACAGATCTGGGTTTAATCCATTGTTATTTTGCTCACCATGCCACAACAGTTCAGACATGGCCATATGCAAATCAGTCTTGACCCTGTGCCTCAATGGAACAGTCCAGCCCGAACTGCCAAGCCATGTCTTCGCTGGACCGGACTCAAGCATCCTAGGACCGGTTTCTGGCTATCAGCCATCATTAGCCAAGATAGCTCGACTCCAGTTGCGTAGTGAGCACGGAACCCACGTCTGGGCATACCCTTCCCACATAGGGCGAACAGCAAAACATACAAGATGATGGATGAAATGTTGCCCATTGGCAAAACATCCACCTCCAGTCACAGATCTGGGTTTAATCCATTGTTATTTTGCTCACCACGCCACCCCAGTTCAGACATGGCCATATGCAAATCAGTCTTGACCCTGTGCCTCATGGGAACAGTCCAGCCCGAACTGCCAAACCATGTCTTCCCTGGATGGGAATCAAGCATCCTAGGTCCAGTTTCTGGCTATCAGCCATCATCAGCCAAGATAGCTTGACTCCAGTGGCGTAGTGAGCACGGAACCCACGTCTGGGCATACCCTTCCCACATAGGGCGAACAGCAAAACATACAAGATGATTGACGGAATGTTGCACAATGGCAAAACATCCACCCAGTCACAGATCTGGGTTTATTCCATCGTTATTTTGCTCACCACGCCACCCCAGTTCAGACATGGTCATATGCAAATCAGTCTTGACCCTTTGCCTCATGGGAACAGTCCAGCCCGAACTGCCATGGCATGTTTTCCCTGGACCGGAATCAAACATCCTAGGACCGTTTTCTGTCTATCAGCCATCATCAGCCAGGATAGCTTGACTCCACTGGCGTAGTGAGCACGGGACCCACATCTGGGCATACCCTTCCCACATAGGGCGATTAGCAAAACACACAAGATGATGGACCGAATGTTGCACTTTGGCAAAACATCCACCCCCAGTCACAGATCTTGGTTTAATCCATCATCATTTTATTCACCACACCACCCCAGTTCAGACATGGCCATATGCAAATCAGTCTTGACCCTGTCGTCATGGGAACAGTCCAGCCCGAACTGCCAAGCTATGTCTTCCCTGGACTGGAATCAAGCATCCTAGGACCGGTTTCTGGCTATCAGCCGTCATCAGCCAGGATAGCTTGACTCCAGTGGTGTAGTGACCATGGGACCCAAGTCTGGGCATACCCTTCCTAAATAGGGCGAACAGCAAAACATATAAGATGTTGGACGAATGTTGCACATTGGTAAAACTTCCAACCCCAGTTACAAATCTGGGTTTATTCCATCGTTATTTTGCTCACCACGCCACCCCAGTTCAGACAAGGCCATATGCAAATCAGTCTTGACCCTGTGCCTCATGGGAACAGTCCAGCCCGAACAGCCAAGCCATGTCTTCCCTGGACTGGAATCAAACATCCTAGGACCGGTTTCTGGCTATCAGCCATCATTAGCCAGGATAGCTTGACTCCAGTGGCATAGTGAGCACGGAACCCACGTCTGGGCATACCCTTCCCACATAGGGCGAACAGCAAAACACACAAGATGATGGACGGAATGTTGCACATTGGCAAAACATCCACCCCCAGTCACAGATCTGGGTTTAATCCATCGATAGTTTGCTCACCACGCCACTCCAATACAGTCATGGCCTTATGAAAATCAGTTTTGACCGTGTGCCTCATGGGAACAGTAAAGCCCAAACTGGTAAAGCCATGTCTTCCCTGGACCGTAATCAAGCATCCTAGGACCGGTTTATGGCTGTCAGCCGTCATCAGCCAGGATAGCTTGACTCCAGTGGCATAGTGAGCACGGGATCCACGTCTAGGCATACCCTTCCCACAAAGGGCAAACAGCAAAACACAAAAGATGATTGACGGAATGTTGCCCATTGGCAAAACATCCACCTCCAGTCACAGATCTGGGTTTATTCCATCGTTATTTTGCTCACCACGGCACCCCAGTTCAGACATGGCCATATGCAAATCAGTCTTGACCCTGTGCCTCATGGGAACAGTCCAACCCGAACTGCCAAGCCATGTCTTACTTGGAACTAAATGAAGCATCCTAGGACCGGTTTCTGGCTATCAGCCGTCATAAGCCAGGATAGCTTGACTCCAGTGGTGTAGTGAGCATGGGACCCACGTCTGGGAATACCCTTTCCACATAGGGCAAACAGCAAAACACACAAGATGATGGATGGAATGTTGCCCATTGGCAAAATATCCACCTCCAGTCACAGATCTGGGTTTAATCCATTGTTATTTTGCTCACCATGCCACAACAGTTCACACATTGCCATATGCAAATCAGTCTTAACCCTGTGCCTCAATGGAACAGTCCAGCCCGAACTGCCAAGCCATGTCTTCGCTGGACCGGACTCAAGCATCCTAGGGCCGGTTTCTGGCTATCAGCCATCATCAGCCAAGATAGCTTGACTCCAGTGGCGTAGTGACCACGGAACCCACGTCTGGGCATACCATTCCCACATAGGGCGAACAGCAAAACATACAAGATGATGGATGGAATGTTGCCCATTGGCAAAACATTCACCTCCAGTCACAGATCTTGGTTTAATCCATTGTTATTTTGCTCACCACGCCACCCCAGTTCAGACATGGCCATATGCAAATCAGTCTTGACCCTGTGCCTCATGGGAACAGTCCAGCCCGAACTGCCAAACCATGTCTTCCCTGGATGGGAATCAAGCATCCTAGGACCAGTTTCTGGCTATCAGCCATCATCAGCCAAGATAGCTTGACTCCAGTGGCGTAGTGAGCACGGAACCCACGTCTGGGCATACCCTTCCCACATAGGGCGAACAGCAAAACATACAAGATGATGGACGGAATGTTGCACAATGGCAAAACATCCACCCAGTCACAGATCTGGGTTTATTCCATTGTTATTTTGCTCACCACGCCACCCCAGTTCAGACATGGCCATATGCAAATCAGTCTTGACCCTTTGCCTGATGGGAACAGTCCAGCCCGAACTGCCATGCCATGTTTTCCCTGGACCGGAATCAAACATCCTAGGACTGTTTTCTGTCTATCAGCCATCATCAGCCAGGATAGCTTGACTCCACTGGCGTAGTGAGCACGGGACCCACATCTGGGCATACCCTTCCCACATAGGGCGATTAGCAAAACACACAAGATGATGGACCGAATGTTGCACATTGGCAAAACATCCACCCCCAGTCACAGATCTTGGTTTAATCCATCATCATTTTATTCACCACGCCACCCCAGTTCAGACATGGCCATATGCAAATCAGTCTTGACTCTGTCGTCATGGGAACAGTCCAGCCTGAACTGCCAAGCTATGTCTTCCCTGGACTGGAATCAAGCATCCTAGGACCGGTTTCTGGCTATCAGCCGTCATCAGCCAGGATAGCTTGACTCCAGTGGTGTAGTGACCATGGGACCCAAGTCTGGGCATACCTTTCCTAAATACGGCGAACAGCAAAACATATAAGATGTTGGACGAATGTTGCACATTGGTAAAACTTCCAACCCCAGTTACAAATCTGGGTTTAATCCATCGTTATTTTGCTCACCACGCCACCCCAGTTCAGACAAGGCCATATGCAAATCAGTCTTGACCCTGTGCCTCATGGGAACAGTCCAGCCCGAACAGCCAAGCCATGTCTTCCCTGGACTGGAATCAAGCATCCTAGGACCGGTTTCTGGCTATCAGCCATCATTAGCCAGGATAGCTTGACTCCAGTGGCATAGTGAGCACGGAACCCACGTCTGGGCATACCCTTCCCACATAGGGCGAACAGCAAAACATACATGATGATGGATGGAATGTTGCCCATTGGCAAAACATTCACCTCCAGTCACAGATCTTGGTTTAATCCATTGTTATTTTGCTCACCACGCCACCCCAGTTCAGACATGGCCATATGCAAATCAGTCTTGACCCTGTGCCTCATGGGAACAGTCCAACCCGAACTGCCAAGCCATGTCTTACTTGGAACGGAATCAAGCATCCTATGACCGGTTTCTGGCTATCAGCCGTCATAAGCCAGGATAGCTTGACTCCAGTGGTGTAGTGAGCATGGGACCCACGTCTGGGCATACCCTTCCCACATAGGGCAAACAGCAAAACACACAAGATGATGGATGTAATGTTGCCCATTGGCAAAACATCCACCTCCAGTCACAGATCTGGGTTTAATCCATTGTTATTTTGCTCACCATGCCACAACAGTTCAGACATGGCCATATGCAAATCAGTCTTGACCCTGTGCCTCAATGGAACAGTCCAGCCCGAACTGCCAAGCCATGTCTTCGCTGGACCGGACTCAAGCATCCTAGGACCGGTTTCTGGCTATCAGCCATCATCAGCCAAGATAGCTTGACTCCAGTGGCGTAGTGAGCACGGAACCCACGTCTGGGCATACCCTTCCCACATAGGGCGAACAGCAAAACATACAAGATGATGGATGGAATGTTGCCCATTGGCAAAACATCCACCTCCAGTCACAGATCTGGGTTTAATCCATTGTTATTTTGCTCACCACGCCACCCCAGTTCAGACATGGCCATATGCAAATCAGTCTTGACCCTGTGCCTCATGGGAACAGTCCAGCCCGAAATGCCAAACCATGTCTTCCCTGGATGGGAATCAAGCATCCTAGGACTGGTTTCTGGCTATTAGCCATCATCAGCCAGGTTAGCTTGACTCCAGTGGCGTAGTGAGCACGATACCCACGTCTAGGCATACCCTTCCCACATAGGGCGAACAGCAAAACACACAAGATGATGGATGGAATATTGCCCATTGGCAAAACATCCACCTCCAGTCACAGATCTGGGTTTAATCCATTGTTATTTTGCTCACCATGCCACAACAGTTCAGACATGGCCATATGCAAATCAGTCTTGACCCTGTGCCTCATTGGAACAGTCCAGCCCGAACTGCCATGCCATGTCTTTCCTGGACCGGACTCAAGCATCCTAGGACCGGTTTCTGGCTATCAGCCGTCATCAGCCAGGAGAGCTTGACTCCAGTGGCTTAGTGAGCACGGTACCCATGTCTGGGCATACCCTTCCCACATAGGGCGAACAGCAAAATACACAAGATGATGGACGGAATGTTGCAAATTGGCAAATTATCCACCCACAGTCACAGATCTGGGTTTTATCCATTGTTATTTTGCTCACAACGCCACCAGTGGTGGCTGGTGACTTTTAAAAGTGGTGAGGCGTAAAATTGTCGTACTGCCGTACGGCGAGCAAGCAAGCTCGAACAACATAAAAAGGGGCTTTTGCAAGGTCTAACTAACGTCTTGACTTCATCCAGTAGAACTTGCTCTGAAGTCTCGATCTTGTATGGTAAAATCCCCATAGGCCCTTTTTCAAGCCATTTTGAAAACTCTGAAACCCATGAAGAAGGGAGATTATTCCGCGCAATCCCACCTTGATCCAGGACTCACTGCTTCCATGCAAAAAGAACGCAGTCAAGAGGTCCTTTAAGACTTGCCTTTTTCTCAATATGAATTCTAGATCTCATCTCGAGCAGCTGGCAGACACCATGAAGTGATCAATATAGAGGAACATATCAGAACACAACTTAGTACAGCATACCATTGCAAACCACGCCACACAAGGAGAGACCAGCAGCTGAAGAGCATGGCAGATGGCATGGAGGGTGCAGATGGCAGTCGGGCCTTGGGACAAGAACCAACGAGAAGAATCAAGCTCTGGTGTTCGACCCAAAGGTGTAAAAAGTGAAATAAAACCGAGGCTGCATTACACAGAAGTACAATAGATAATGGAGGGAATTGCATGGCTGTAAGGAAGGTCACTGCTTTCTATACTATACGAAATAAAGAGCAAGAAAAACAAACGAAAACAAATCCATTATTAAGGAAGGAAAGGAACTCTTCTCTTTTTAAATTGTTCAATTTTAAGAAACAACCTACAGCAAAAGCTCAGAATGGCTGGGGCTACATCGCATTAAGGCCATACTGCTGAAAGAATAGGCGCATTGACATGTGACTACATACAACAACCCTTAGTGCAACGCAGATTCCTCCAGTTTAGCTCTATGAGGCGAGCCTTGTCTCACAGACTGAGGTGTGTAGGGGTTATTTTAAGATTCCTCCCTACTCACAAAATTACATAGAGACTCTGCTGATGGTCACAGCAGCATGCTAAAGAGGACAGTCCCGAAGGTTTCCGGTATAGCTTTTCAACAGACTGCTGTGCTGGAAAATGTTTATAACAATCGCATGAGATGCGCAAGCATCCAGGGCCCTGGTGATGACTTCATTGAGACGTGAACCCTGCTCACCCCTCTGCGATACAAGTGATATACCTTTGCTTCAAAGATCGCCGGATTAAAAGATGTTTATTTATTGCACAAATCCAGTCACAGCTGGAGGGGGTGATGTTGCAGGGGGTGGGGATGTTGCGCAGGCAGGGGGGATGATGTTGCTCTGGGGGGGATTAAATATGAAATATAAAACAAAACTCACCTAAGTCACCGCTGGTCCGGGTCCGTGCCAACTCTACTCCTCGACCCCTTGGCGTCTCAGGTCTCAAGACAGGCAGCCCCTCGCAGCCAATCCTGGCGCTTGGGGCACAGGTTTCTCCTCGCCCGCACAACGCCCTTTAGGAGCCCGGAGGGCACCTAATGGGCATGCGCAAAAAAGCGCAAACACAAGTGCACATGAGTGGGCACGGGTAAAAAATTCACCCTCTGTCCCCACTCCTGCGCACTTGTGTTGCTTGCCCTGGAGACATCATGTCAGTCAACATAACGCCACCCCGCCCACCCTGAAGAGGGTGGGCGATGTGATGTCATGCTGACTATCGTCTTTGAACTGAAATGCCGAGGCGAGGGAGCTACAGGCGGCTGCGTGCGGGGGGGCTACGCCCCCACGCCCCAATGGACACACCGTGCATGCACGCCACCCCAGTTCAGACATGGCCATATGCAAATCAGTCTTGACCCTGTGCCTCATGGGAACAGTCCAGCCCGAATGCTGAGCCATGTCTTCCCTTGACCGGAAGCAAGCATCCTAAGACCGCTCTCTGGCTATCAGCCGTCATCAGCCAGGATAGCGTGACTCCAGTGGCATTGGGCCCGATTCACAGAATGAACTTAAGACTCAATCCTAAACTTACTACTATTTTGGTATTCACAGAATGCACTTTCTACTTTTGGCATTCACAGAATGAACTTACTACTTTTGGAATTCACAGAGGTTAGGATTTTGTCTTAAGTTTGTCTTAAGACAAACTTAAGACAGACTTAAGACAAAATCCTAACTTAAGTCTGTCTTAAGTCTGTCTTAAGTTTGTCTTAAGACATTCTGTGAATCGGGCCCGTAGTGAGCATGGGACCCACGTCTGGGCACACCCTCCCTACATAGGACGAACAGCAAAACATATAAGATGTTGGACGAATGTTGCACATTGGCAAAACTTCCAACCCCAGTTACAAATCTGGGTTTAATCCATCGTTATTTTGCTCACCACGCCACCCCAGTTCAGACAAGGCCATATGCAAATCAGTCTTGACCCTGTGCCTCATGGGAACAGTCCAGCCCGAACTGCCAAGCCATGTCTTCCCTGGACTGGAATCAAGCATCCTAGGACCGGTTTCTGGCTATCAGCCATCATCAGCCAGGATAGCTTGACTCCAATGGCGTAGTGAGCACGGAACCCACGTCTGGGCATACCCTTCCCACATAGGGCGAACAGCAAACACACACAAGATGATAGACGGAATGTTGCACATTGACAAAAAAACGCAAACACAAGTGCGCATGAGTGGGCACGGGTAAAAAATTCACCCTCCGTCCCCACTCATGCACACTTGTATTGCTTGCCCTGGAGACATCATGTCAGTCAACATGACGCCACCCAGCCCACCCTGAAGAGGGTGGGCGATGTGATGTCATGCTGACTATCCTGTTTGAACTGAAATGCCGAGGAGAGGGAGCTACAGGCGACTGCGGGCGGGGGGGCGTAGCCCCCACGCCCCAATGGACGCACCGGGCCTGCACGCCACCCCAGTTCAGACACGGCATATGCAAATCAGTCTTGACCCTGTGCCTCATGGGAACAGTCCAGCCCGAATGCTGAGCCATGTCTTCCCTGGACCGGAAGCAAGCATCCTAAGACGGGTTTCTGGCTATCAGCCGTCATCAGCCAGGATAGCGTGACTCCAGTGGCATTGGGCCCGATTCACAGAATGAACTTAAGACTCAATCCTAAACTTACTACTAATTTGGTATTCACAGAATGCACTTACTACTTTTGGCATTCACAGAATGAACTTACTACTTTTGGAATTCACAGAGGTTAGGATTTTGTCTTAAGTGTGTCTTAAGACAAAGTTAAGACAAACTTGAGACAAAATCCTAACTTCTGTGAATACCAAAAGTAGTAAGTTCATTCTGTGAATGCCAAAACTAGTAAGTGTATTCTGTGAATTACAAAATAGTTTTAAGTTTAGGATTGAGTCTTAAGTTCATTCTGTGAATCGGGCCCGTAGTGAGCACGGAACCCACGTCTGGGCATACCCTTCCCAAATAGGGCGAACAGCAAAACACACAAGATGATGGATGGAATGTTGCACATTGGCAAAACATCCACCCCCAGTCACAGATCTGGGCTTAATCCATCGTTATTTTGCTCACCATGCCACCCCAGTTCAGACATGGCCATATGCACATCAGTCTTGACCCTGTGCCTCATGGGAACAGTCAAGCCCGAACTGCAAAGCCATGTCTTCCCTGGACCGGAATCAAGCATCCTAGGACCAGTTTCTGGCTATCAGCCGTCATAAGCCAGGATAGCTTGACTCCAGTGGCGTAGTGAGCACGGGACCCACGTCTGGGCACACCCTTCCCACAAAGGGCGAACAGCAAGACACACAAGATGATGGATGGAATGTTGCACAATGGCAAAACATCCACCCCAAGTCACAGATCTTAGTTTATTCCATCGTTATTTTATGCACCACGCCACCCCAGTTCAGACAAGGCCATATGCAAATCAGTCTTGACCCTCTGCCACTTGGTACCAGTCCAGCCCGAACTGCCATGGCATGTTTTTCCTGGACCGGAATCAAGCATCCTAGGACTGTTTTCTGGCTATCAGCCGTCATCAGCCAGGATAGCTTGACTCCAGTGGCGTAGTGAGCAAGGGACCCACTTCTGGGCATACCCTTCCCACATAGGGCGAACAGCAAAACACACAAGATGATGGACCGAATGTTGCACATTGGCAAAACATCCACCCCAAGTCACAGATCTTAGTTTATTCCTTCGTTATTTTATGCACCACGCCACCCCAGTTCAGACAAGGCCATATGCAAATCAGTCTTGACCTTGTGCCTCATGGGAACAGTCCAGCCCGAACTGCCAAGCCATATCTTCCCTGGACTGGAATCAAGCATCCTAGGACCGGTTTCTGGCTATCAGCCATCATCAGCCAGGATAGCTTGATTCCAGTGGCGTAGTGAGCATGGAACCCACGCCTGGGCATACCCTTCCCACATAGGGCGAACAGCAAAACACACAAGATGATGGACGTAATGTTGCACATTGGCAAAACATCCACCCCCAGTCACTTATCTGTGTTTATTCCATTGTTATTTTGCTCACCACGCCACCCCAGTTCAGACATGGCCAGATGCAAATCAGTCTTGACCCTGTGCCTCATGGTACCAGTCCAGCCCGAACTGCAAAGCCATGTTTTCCCTGGACCGAAATCAAGCATCCTAGGACCGGTTTCTGGCTATCATCCGTCATCAGCCAGGATAGCTTGACTCCCGTGGCGTAGTGAGCACGGGACCCACGTCTGGACATACCCTTCCCACATAGGGCGAACAGCAAAACACACAAGATGATGGACGGAATGTTGCACATTGTCAAAACATCCACCCCCAGTTACAGATCTGGGTTTAATCCATCGTTACTTTGCTCACCACGCCACCCCAGTTCAGACATGACTACATGCAAATCAGCCTTGACCCTGTGCCTCCTGGGAACAGTCCAACCCGAACTGCCAAGCCATGTCTTACCTGGACCGAAATCAAGCATCCTAGGACCGGTTTCTGGCTATCAGCCGTCATCAGCTAGGATAGCTTGACTACGGTGGCGCAGTGTGCACGGGACCCACGTCTGGACATACCCTTCCCACATAGGGCGAACAGCAAAACACACAAGATGATGGATCCAATGTTGCACATTGGCAAAACATCCACCCCCAGTCACAGATCTGGGTTTTATCCATTGTTATTTTGCTCACCAAGCTACCCCAGTTCAGACATGGCCATATGCAAATCAGTCTTGACCCTGTGCCTCATGGGAACAGTCCAGCCTGAACTGTCAAGCCATGTCTTCCCTGGACCAGAATCAAGCATCCTAGGACCTGTTTCTGGCTATAAGCTGTTGTCAGCCAGGATAGCTTGAATCCAGTGGCTTAGTGAGCAAGGGACCCATGTCTGGGCATACCCTTCCCACATAGGATGATCAGCAAAAAACACAAGATGATGAATGGAATGTAGCACATTGGCAAATTATCCACCCCCAGTCACAGATCTGGGTTTAATCCATTGTATTTTGCTCGCCACGCCACCCCAGTTCAGACATGGCCATATGCAAATCAGTCTTGACCCTGTGCCTCATGGGAACAGTCCAGCCCGAACTGCGGAGCCATGTCTTCCCTGGACCGGAATCAAGCATCCTAGGACTGGTTTCTGGCTATCAGCCGTCATCAGCCAGGTAAGCTTGCCTCCAGGGGCATAGTGAGCATGGGTCCCACGTCTGGGCTTCCCTTCCAGATCTGTGACTGGGGATAGATGTTTTGCCAATGTGCAACATGCCGTCCATCACCTTCTGTGTTTTATTACATATTACCCAGATAGGTATCAAAAGTAGACAACAGCAAGGCCAGTGGCCAGTCCATAGTTCAAAGTAGGCACATGTGTGCATGAGAACCTGCACAGGGAATGGTCAAACAAAGTGAAGAACTGCAAGGCCAGTGGCCAGTCCATCGTTCAAAGTAGGCACATGTGTGGATGATAAGCTGCACAGTGTGTGAGGGACAGTGTGGAGGTATGCATGTCCACTTCTTGGTTTTTTTTTAGGGAATAATTGTCTTGGTAGGAGTGGGAAGTGGGGCGGACACAACAGGCATTCTCTCCACCACAGGTGCATCAGGTGCAGGTGGTGGCCCTCCCTCTGGGGATGTGCTGGATCTAGCGGTACGCTTGGCCTGGCCTTGCCTTTTCCCCTCCTTCGCCTGTTGACCGGGTGAACCCCCCACAGTGCCTACCCGTCCCAGCTTCACAGGGGTGTGGGTGGGAGTTGAGGTTGTGGGTGAATCTGCCTTAGAGGGCTGTTTCCGCAGACTCTTAGCAGGCACCAGCTGCACAGCAGGCACAGCAACTATTTTCCAGTCTTTGGGAGACGCTTTTGGGATGGGAGTGTCCTTGGATGGGGCTGATTTTGAGGCATGTGAGCCCGAGGCCTGCTTCTTGGCTTGATGTCCCTCAGTGTCACCTGAAGGGCTTTTGCCTTTGCGCTCCTGTGTCACTTTAGTTTGTTTGGGGGAGGGTGTCTGTGCTCCGGTCCTCTTGGGCTGCTGCTGTTGTGTGCTGTGTGTGGTGTACCTGGAGCATTTGGGCTGGGGTGTGTGGTTACTCTCGTCAGATGTAGCCACTGGCAAGGGGTTGCCAAAGGGACCGGAGCTGGACTCTGAGCCTGTGACAGCTGAATGGCTGCTGTCACTGTAGAGGACAAAGACTGGACATTCCCCTGTAACCCACCCACGTTTGAATGAATGCCTTCATGAAGGCAACTGCCTGTGCCAACATGGTCTTGAAAGGCATTCAGGAGAGTTGTCTGACCCACACAGCTTGCGTAAAAGGTCCACAGCCTCAACACTGAGGGCAGCAGGGGAGACTGGGGCAGGGGCAGTGGTACCTGGGGGGAAGGACACTCTTCCATTCTTACTGATGCGAGCACGTGCAGCATTAGTGGAAGTAGCTTGGAGGGTGGGCACTGGATGATGTGTGGTGGAAGAGGAGGCAGATTTCCCTCTCCCTGTGCCCGCCAACATCGAGGTGTCACCGTTGTCGTCAGATGAAGTAGAGGTTTGTGTTTCCGGGCGGGATTCCTCAAGGACACTCCTGTCCCCATCTGAGGAGCTGGTCACATCAGTGTCAGTGAGATCATGTTTAGCAGTCATGCAAGAAGCCTCACCACTGGTGTCCGTCCCATGTTCTTCTGTGCCCTCGGTAGATGCTGCAAGAGACAGAGACGTAGATTCAGTTTAGTGCCATACACACAAACATCATATGCAAGAAAAGCACAAAACAAGATGATGATACCCCCAAGTTGCTCAACACCCTGTGCAGTAACATTCTGCAACCTTAATTCAAAACTCAAAAGATGCCTGGTAGCATCCACACTTGACAATATTGACCCATGTGATGTCCACACAGCCAAATAGCTTGCTTGTGATGCCGTGTAACCTGACATAAAGATCACTGTGAGAATACCTAGGTCCCTGGGCGTGAAAAAGATGCACATCTCAACATGTTGTCACAGTCACATATGGGGTCAACATAAAGGGACAACACAGATACAGACTCCAAAATGTCATTAAGTAATGGCTGTGAGCTCCTGCCATCCACCATGTCATGCTTTTGTGCACAACTACAGTTGCACATTGGTGTCAGATGTGTAGTTCTCACAAATTAGAGATCATGCACTACACACATTGACGAAAGCACACTCAGATGTGGCACACTGCTGTTCACTGCCATGGGATGTCCTTGACTCCCCTAATGCAGCCTATGCCATAAGGCCCCAATTCAGAATGCAACATCAAGGGCCATTACATCAATGACATTAAAAAGTATATGTAGCTAAAATGCATGACAGCTGCACCCAATACAGAGTCCACTCACAAGCCATTGCATCACACTATCAACATCAAAAAGCCCATCACTGGCTCAGGGTTGGAATAAATGCAGTCACTGACACCCAAACTCACCCTTTGCAGAATACTTACCCTCAGCTTGCTGGTGATGGGCCCTCAAAATTTCATCCAGCTCAGGCTGTGTCACAGCTAAGATGCGGGCCATTGGTGTCATGCTCCTGTGCACCAACATGCCAGTCCGAGGGAGCAGCCCCAGCGTCATCTCTGCCACGTTTTTGCTAAGCCGACAGATGTCATCCCACCTCTTGTGAAAGTGTGTGTGCCGTCGGTTGGAGAAACCCAGAGCCCCCACCTTGCGTGCAATGGCCCTCCATACGGCCTTCTGCTGGTGGACTTTGAGGCGCAGGCATGGGAGATAAGGAGAGCAAATTTCAGTGACACTGGGTTATATACCATTGTGTCTCAGTACAGGAGCAAGCACACACTCAGCACAGCTATTCAGATATGATTAGCAGAGACAATACAGCATGACACATCGTACATTAGCATGATATAATCATACCTAAATGCATGCAGGTATGTGGATGGACTCAGTACCTGGCCATCTCATACACATGCAGAATGCCAGCACAGAAAGTAAGATGAAACTGGCCCACATCTGAAATGCAGTATGTGTTGGAGCAAGACATACTTTACATAGCAAATGATGTTTTGGGGCAGACTCACTGTGTCCAACGCTGGACACTCCTCAATGTCCTTGGCCTGTGAATTGCTACATGTGTCATGGAGGTCACATATAGGGACATGATCTTACAATCTCACATCCTTATCCCAAGGACCGTCTTGTGCAATCCACAGGCCTAGGATAGCTCATTGATGAATAGAGTAGCAGACAACCCATATGGGTCTCTCTGTATTTACAGTGATGGGTCCCTGGCAAATTGGGCAGTAACTGTGCCGGCCAGGGGGGCTCACACTGCGGTCTAATGTGTGCCATCAGAACTGTTCCATGCATGTACAATATGAGAGGGCAAACAGTGCCTACACATGCGAGTCAGTACACAATATGATGAAAATGGAAGGGGGACATTTCAAATGTCTGCTGTGTCATAGGTGAATTTCCACCAAGAGTGTCACCCTCTGGCATTTCCTTTTTGTGCATACTGCTGACATATCCATGGTGGCAATATTGAGTCAGACACACTTCCATCAGTACCCTCTGGACAGAACCTCTTTGTAGTGTCACAGATAAGGCTGTGAAGAGCCTCAAGGACCCAAACATCTATTAGCACAGGAAATTTCTGTCCTGACTCCCACTTAACAAACTTGCAGTGTAATTGCATGGCTGCAAGAGTGGAGAAGTGTGGCTCAATGGTTAGAGCGGCAGACCTTGATGCAGAACACTGGCCAGGGACCAGGGTTCGATTCCCGCCTCGCCGGGATTGGGCTTAAATTCCTCTGACCGGATATTCTCGCCTCAGTGCCGAATCTAAGCATGGGCCCCACGCTGCAACTCTGGGCAATAGCTTGCTTAGTCTCCACAATGGCCCCCGATGCACAAGGGATGCCTGGTTTCACCATGGGATGCCCAGGAGTGGGCACCTCACAAGGAAAAGCCAGGAGGGGTTCCCTTGTGGTAGGAGTACAAGCGCCGGGATGCTTACGGGTTACTGTTCGCGCTATACAAATACAACACATTTACATGTCCCTCCCATCCTGATATGCAGCAAGGAAACATGGAAAGTAGGCTACAGATCCCTTACCCCTGAAGTCAGCATGCTAGGCAGTGTATCACACATACTCTCACTCTCAGGCACATACTGCAGCAGATCAACTTAATTAGTGCACACCCTGCACTCCCCTACTTTTACTTAGAAACACTTACCATGACATCAGGAGCACCATATAGCCTTCCATACTGTGTGAGCACCTCGTCCACTAGGTCCTCCAGCTCCCCTGTGTTGAAGGGACTGGCCCTGATGTTCTCAGTCCTTGCCATCACCGGATTCAGGAGACAGGAACAGCAGCAGTTGGTGGTGAAGGGTGTCAGTCAACAGTGTTTGGAAGCAGTGCAAATGTGTGGCTCTCTCCCACACATAAATAGCCCCTTGGGGTTGTTTCAGTGGTACTAAGCTGCTGCAATTGGTGTTCCAGGTCAGCTTTTTTTAAATGCATCCAATGACTGGCCCTGTGGTAGTGGAGCACGCCTACCGCGATTTTCAAAAATGCATTTGGCTGCCGCTATTGCAGTTCCTATTGGCTGTAAGGGCATGGGCATTGGCGGTGACACACCGCAGGGGCCAGGTGGTTGCTACCACGATCGTGTATCTTACAATTGTGTCAAATGACCGGCCCCGCAGTAGCAGAGCACGCCTACCGCAATTTTCAAAAATGCATCTAGCTACCGCGATTGCAGTTCCTATTAGCTGTAAGGGCAAGGGCATTGGCGGTGACACACCGCAGGGGCCAGGCAGTTGCTACCACGATCGTACATCTTACAATTGCGTCCAGTGACCGGCCCCAGGGGGTTGTTTCAGTGGTACTAAGCTGCTGCAATCGGTGTTCCAGGTCAGCTTTTTTCAAAGGCGTCCAATGACCGGCCCGCGGTAGCGGAGCACGCCTACCACTATTTTCAAAAATGTATTTGGCTACCGCGATTGTGGTTCCCTTTGGTTGTAAGGACAAGGGCATTGGTGGTGACACACCGCAGGGGCCAAGCGGTCGCTACCGTGATTTAGCTGCTTGATATTGGTACCCATGGCTGTAATTGTGTTGACAGAGCACACCAACCGCCTGCTCACTGTCAAGAATCGGCAGAAGCGGTGCCTACCTCACTCGTACCTGAACTACAACTCCCATAATGCTGTATTGGGAGGAGGTGCTTGAGGCGACGGTCCGCATCGGCCGATGTGCGTAATTCTGGATTTTTACTTTTCTCGCTCTCGGCTGAGAGAGAGTACCACAGCAGTAGGAAGCCGCCCTTATGCTCCGGTGTTCGTGTTTTAGGGACGAGCTAGAAGTTGGAGGAAAGCAGGTACAACTGTGAGTTCAGCATTTGGGGGTGTCACAGAAGGTTTGTGAACACTCCATTCCTTGGAGTAAGGCGACTGGCAGCTCGGCTGCTTTCATTTGAGTTCAGCATTTACCAGAGAGGAATGCGGTGGTGAAAGGAACCACGCATTTCCGTGTCTGGAGTGTTTGGTTTGGACATCTGTTTACTGGAACTGTTATTTTGAACACTTGATATTTTGTTGACAATAGCAGTGGTGAAAGGATCCACCCGTTTCTGTGTATGGAATGGTACTTTTGGATATCCATAAAGTATTGCCTTTTATCAGAGCGTACTGCGGTGGAGTTCTACCACGCCTTACCATGTCTGAGGATCCTTTACTGAGGACATCATTACTCATTTTTTCCTTTGGATTACATTTGGTACACTGGGAAGGGGCTTAGGAATATCAACTAATCCTTGAACTCATTGGGGGCAGTGAGACTTATGAAAGTAGCCTTTTGTTCACTCTGTTTATATCTCTGCCTTTTTGTTGTTACTGGTTCCTTTCCCCCGCTGTTCCTTTCCCATTCCTTTCCCTCGCCTGATCACTTGAAAGCTCTGTGATTGTATTAGGGTGTTGGTGATATCAGGAGGTGGACCCTTACTTGAGGCAACTGGATCCTGTTGAGCATATCCTGACAGAATTACACACCCACGTATATTGCTCCGCCCGATCCAGGTGTCTCAGGTCATGACGTCTATGGATGATGTCCTACAGGCTTTAGTGATGGTCCAACAGGAATTGGTATTGTCTAAGGCAGAAACGGCTGCATTAGAGAGAAGGTAGACAAATTGTCCAGGAATCCTTTTGATGCTTTCCCTACAGCCTCGCAGATACAGGTTACGGTATCCCCCCATACCTCTGGCTAGTCCTGAGAGATATGCTAGGGATCTGTTGAAGATTCAGGTGTTTCTGACAGAGATCATGCTGCATTTCTCATGCAAACCCGCCTCCTTCCCCAATAACCATTCTAGGGTGGCTTTTGTGACCTCGTACTTAGTAGGTGACGCAGCAAATTGGGCTTTTCCTTTAGTTAGGAACAACAACGTCGGGTTTTCTGACTGGTCGGCTTTCAGGGCCGAATTTGAGAGAGTGTTTGATCTAAGGTCTACTACTTTCAGTGCAGACAGGGAATTGCTGGACCTCAAACAAGGGAGAACCGATTTGGTAACTTATCTGACCACTTTCAATCGGTTAGTGGCAGAGACAGCATGGTAAGAAGAGAAGAGGATGTCGCTATTTTATCAAGGTTTGAGGGAAGAGATGAAGGATGTCATAGCACAGATTGATCCCCAACCCACCACTTGTACTGAGATGAATAATCTGACATTAATAGATAGATGGTCATAGATGGAAGAATGTCAAAAAGAGGGGATGAGCGGAAAGTTGGGATAGAGGATATTTTAAGACTGACAAGACACCTCGTAGAGTTGTGGTAAACCCTGAGGGGGGACCTGAACCTATGAATATGGCTACCTACCTGTGCGTTTGGTTGGTGAGGTACAATGGCTGCCACATGTTTCTGGCTGGGGGGAGTGCTCCATCTTGCTCAGGGGTAAGAACAAGTGGGCCTGTTGGGAGTTGAAGTGCTGGTCTCCCACCCAAACACACCCCTCCCTGTTAAGATGGCTACCTACCTGTAAGTTTGATGACTGAGATTCAATGGCTGTCACATGCTTCTGGCTGGGGGGTGCTCTATCTTGCTCAGTTTTGATATAAGGAGGCCTGGTGGGATTGTAGTGCTGGCCTCCCCCCCCACACACACACCCCACAGTGTAGATGACTACCTACCTGTGAGTTTGGTTGGCGAAGTACAATGGCTGCCACATGCTTCTGTCTTGGGGGAGTGTTCCATCTTGCTCAGGGGTGGGACAAGGGGGCCTGTTGGGAGTTGAAGTGCTGGACTCCCACCCACTCACCCTCCTATTGGTGGACATGACTACCTACCTGTAAAGTTGAGCAGAGGGAGCGAATAAGTTACACATGGCTTTTGGGGGGAGTGTTCCATTCTGCTCAGGGTGGGACAAGAGAGCATAAGATGGCTACCTACCTGTTAGATAAGGGTGAGAAATGCAATGTCTGTCACATGCTTCTGGGTGGAGGGAGTGCTCCATCCTGCTGAGCTGTGGGACAAGGGAGCCTGGTGGGAGTAGTAGTGCTGACTTATCACCCACAAACACCCTTCCATGTTAGATGGCTACCTACCTGTTAGATGAAGGTGAGCAATGCAATGTCTGTCACATGCTTCTGGGTGGGGGGAGTGCTCAATCCTGCTGAGCTTTGGGACAAAGGGGCCTGTTGGGAGTTTTAGTGCTGGCTCCCTGTACACAGACACCCCTCCCTGTTAAGATGGACGGCTCCCTGTGGAGCAGAGGAAGGGAATTGTTGCACATTGCTCTTGGGTGGGGGGAGTGTTCGATCCTGCTGAGCTGTGGGACAGGGGCCTATTGGGAGTTGTAGTGCTGGGTGCATGTACACATGCAACCCAGGGAATGTTTCTAGCTAAATTTCGGGTGAATGAGAGGGAGTAAATGTTGGATCTGTGAGACATGTGTTGGGGAGTGTGTGGTGCACATGAGTGCATTTGGGCCTAGGGAGTGTAGCTTTGCAGTTGTGTAGCAGTGTGCTGGTAGACATTTGTTTGTACTTACCAGCCTCCACTCCCCCGCCTATTCCTGTGAGACTCTCTGGATGCAGTATGGCAAGCACCTTCTCCACCCATGCAGTGAATAGTCTTGGCGGAATGGAAGGGCCACCACCAGTCATCTGTGCCAGCTGACGGTTCTTGTAGTTCTTCTGTTTTACCTGCCTCATCAGGTCACGCCACCGCTTCATGATACCCTTTTTGGTGCGTGGGGTGGTCCCTACTGCATTGACTTTGCTGGCTATCCTTCCCCACATTTGTTCTCTGGTATCTAATGGTGTCTGTTGGACCAGGTGCCAAACAATTGTGGTTCTACTCTGATTATCTCATCTGCCATGACTGACAACTCATTGTCAGTGAATTTAGGCATTTTATTTTGTGCCATGGTGTGTGATGTGCAAATTATTTGAGGTGCAATTAGGAGGGTGGTGGGGGTGGTGTAGCTGGTGTGTGTGGTGACTAGACATAATATTGAATCCAAAATATAGAATAGCCATAACATCGAAGTCAAAATATAGAATGGACAACATATCGAATGGACAGAATATAGTGGTGAAAAATATCGAATTGAAGGTAAGTAAAATAATATCGATTTTGAAAATATAGAAAGTCAAAATATCGAAGTATATAATATAGGTATTAAACTATATTGAATTTTTAATAATATCGCATTTTTTAAGTGTTTTGTATGTTAGTATATGTGTGAAAAGTGTATATTATTTTTGTAATTTATTTTAAGTAATGAATTTTATGTTATTTATTTTTTGCGTAATTTAATTCTGTAGCGGGTTTTGGGTTGATAGGGGAATAGGGTGGGAAGTAATTTAATTGTAATTAATTAAATATTTTTATTTATTTATTGGTATTCATTTTGAGTTAATTGTTAATGAATTTTTAATTGGTAATTAATTTTTATTAATTGATTAATTGATAATTATGTTAATTGTATTATTTATTTTCCGTAGCGAGTTATGGGTTTATAGGGGAATAGGGTGGGAAGTAATTTGATTGTAATTAAGTAAATAATTTTTATTTAATTATTGGTATTGATTTTTTATTTTTTTAATTAATTGTTAATTGGTAATTCATTTTTATTAATTAGTAAATAATTTGTATTAGTTCATTAGTTGATAATTACGATAATTGTATTAATTTATTTTCTTATTTTCTGTAGCGGATTTTGGGTTTATAGGGAAATAGGGTGGGAAGTAATTTAAATGTAATGTATTACATATTAAAAATACTTTTTGTGCATTGATAATTAATTTACTGTTAATTACTTATTAATTGGTATTCATTTTTATTATTAAATAGTTTTTGTTATTGAAAATTAATTATTTGGTAATTAATTATGAATAGGTAATCAATTTTAATAACTAATGTTTATTTGTATTTCTGGGGAGACCTTGCTGCATAGCGCTTGCTGGGACGCGCTCACCTCTGGCTGTTCACTGTGAGGAGGACTTTTAGCCAGCAACTCGCCGCACCCGCTCCGCGGGTGCCGCTTCGCCGACAAGTGAGGAGGAGTGGGAGTCTAACACCACCAGAGGGCTGCAGGGCTGCAAGCGTATCAGGGACTCCAAATCCCAGGAGTCCCTGTGTGACCGCTGACCACTTCCGGTCCGCTCTCCCTGCCGGCCCGCCCACCGCCCACCTGAGGGTTTGTTAAAGCCCCACCAGCGGAATTGACTCTTGGGAGACCTTGCTGCATAGCGCTTGCTGGGACGCGCTCACCTCTGGCTGTTCACTGTGAGGAGGACTTTTAGCCAGCAACTCGCCGCACCCGCTCCGCGGGTGCCGCTTCGCCGACAAGTGAGGAGGAGTGGGAGTCTAACACCACCAGAGGGCTGCAGGGCTGCGAGCGTATCAGGGACTCCAAATCCCAGGAGTCCCTGTGTGACCGCTGACCACTTCCGGTCCGCTCTCCCTGCCGGCCCGCCCACCGCCCACCTGAGGGTTTGTTAAAGCCCCACCAGCGGAATTGACTCTTGGGAGACCTTGCTGCATAGCGCTTGCTGGGACGCGCTCACCTCTGGCTGTTCACTGTGAGGAGGACTTTTAGCCAGCAACTCGCCGCACCCGCTCCGCGGGTGCCGCTTCGCCGACAAGTGAGGAGGAGTGGGAGTCTAACACCACCAGAGGGCTGCAGGGCTGCGAGCGTATCAGGGACTCCAAATCCCAGGAGTCCCTGTGTGACCGCTGACCACTTCCGGTCCGCTCTCCCTGCCGGCCCGCCCACCGCCCTCAGCCTT
This sequence comes from Lissotriton vulgaris, assembly GCF_964263255.1. Taxonomy (NCBI): domain Eukaryota; kingdom Metazoa; phylum Chordata; class Amphibia; order Caudata; family Salamandridae; genus Lissotriton; species Lissotriton vulgaris. The sequence goes on along the minus strand of NC_141696.1, from coordinate 974,109,367 downwards.
TGCTATATCTGGGGCTACTCCTCCCGCAGCGCGGGACGCAGCCCGGAGCGAAGACCGGGCTAAGAGCGGGCCGTTTGAGGCCGTTCGAGGGCGGAGAGGACTGGACTGGCCCACCCACCTTACTCTGGTTTGTTTGGATCCCATAGATATACTTAAGATCTTAAGACCCACCCTCGCCATTGTGTTCTCATTGCAATGAATGCAATGGTTACTCGTAGTAAAACATCGAAAGGTGGGTCACAGATTAGCGGCCCTATGGATGATTTCATTACACGCACCAACATAGCCATTGACAAAGAGATATCCAAACTCCAAAACCGGGTTTCGCTCGAATTAGATGCTGCTAGACGTCTGTCCCAAGTAATTGCACTTTCCAAGAAATCCTCCCTAGGCCACATAGCTGCTTCTGTCACCCCTGAGCGCCCGGCCCTTCCACATTGTATAATTACCCAGGTCGATGTTCACCATTCCCCGACCCCGGCTACCGGTCAGGTTGCCTTGGTAAATAACGTAGATATAATTCCACCAATATTATCTAGTATGCCCAATCCAACCCCGAGTGTTCCCTTTTTGGAAAATGTACCTAATACTACCCCAAGTGGCAAACAACCAAAGAGGAAACGCAATTCTCGCTCTGCTTATTTCCGAAAAAAAGCGAAAATTGCTGTTCCTAAAGATCTGCCTTTAACTAACACCGCAGCACTTAGTGCCGGCGCAGGGCCTACCCTTAATGTGCAGCCACCTAGCGGGGGTCAGGAAGGGGTTCCATCCATTCCCTCCACTAATATTTTAGCAGGTGTGGACCCTGAAGTGGATGGGCTAACTGATATTAATAAGGATTTCATAGAGGTGGTATGGGAGACTCTCAAAAAGTTGCTGTCACCCCTAGATTTAAGACTCTCTAGGATCGAAAACAACTTGCTAGAAATGGAGAAGAGCATTATTGCTTTGGCCACTCTGGGGTTGAAGACCCTTGAGAACCAGGGCACTATTGCTGTTGACCCAGTGCCACAACCCATTGCACCTTGCACTAACCAAACTTCCTCCAATGTCCCACCTGTAATAAAACCCATCCCCAAACCCAGGTCTGTTACGGTGGAGCAGGCTCGTGAAAAACCAAACACCCCTCCAAGGGTCACCTCACGCCACCAGCAAAAGCCTAAGCATAAATCACCCAACAGGTCGATTCCTACTGAATCCCTAGTCCCTCCAGCAAAAGACAATTTCAGAGGTGGCTATATCGATCTCCCTCCAGAGACAAACGACTATGCGGTTGTTCTGACGGGTGTTCCCATGTTAAGTGACGGCCAATTTGAAAATCACTGGTCGCTCAAAAATAAAATAATGCACTGGCTAAACGTAAATAGACCAATTCCCAATGGTCGAAGAAGTCGTGTATTAATGGTTCGCAGAACTCCCTGGGTAGGTCCAACGCTGAAATCTATCCCGGGAGATTGCGTGGTAGTGACCTTTGAAGATCCCTACACGGCACATCACATCTGCAAGTGGCCAATTAATGATGACTCCCTAGTTACACCTAAACCAGTATCCTTTTTTTATCCCCCTCGACCAAGTCGAACCCAGGGGGAAAACTGGACACTGGTTCAGCAACACCCTTGGCTGAATAAGCCCCGTGGCCAGAAGGAGACCCTTCTACACTGGAACGGTCTCTCCACGTATAATAGATTTGGGTCCTTAGAGGAGGTGGATTGACTCACAGTGCACCCAGTTAACCAACTCGGCACGGAAATCTTACCACTGCAGGGGCTTGATTCGAAAGATTGTACTGGCCTAGAGTTTGTATCAAATAAAGCGGTGCGACCATCTAGCCTGCGGTTCGTAGGGGAACCCTCCACATCTGATACAAACAAAACTCCTGACAGGGAAGATCGGCGGCACCTACCTTATAGGTTCCACTCTGAAGCTACCTCTATCGAGCCATCAGGTCCTTCTTCTTCTGGTTGCCTTGTGCCCCTTATCCAGCAATCTGAGCTACCTGCTAGGTCTCCTAAACTTGAGAATATGTTTGCTTCTCCCAGGCCTGCTGTTCCTACCAATGCTTCTTCACCCGGTGACACTGCCTCAGTAGACTCTGCCTTAAAAATCTTAAGCTGGAATGTGGCCGGTCTTGATCGCAATTTTAACAACCCTGAATGGAATGATTTCCTGGAACTATATCACATCTGTCTTCTCCAGGAAACCTGGTGCATGGAGCCAAGACACCGAGTGGGATTTTCTACTTTTTTCATCCCTGCTGCCCAGGTACAAGGTTCCAAAGGTCGCCCCTCAGGCGGCCTAATTATTTGGATTAATGTTGCATTGGACCTCAGAGTGAAAGCAAGAAACACCCAGTCAGCTGATCTCCAGTGGCTAACGATAAGCCACAAAGGGGGAAGAAGTTTGGAACTCTTTAATATCTACCTAAGGGGTGCCAAAGGTGGCGCATCCCATCTACCCTCTACAGGCCTAGACCACAATTTGGCAGCTTGCAGTGCGGACTCTTATGTAATGCTCGCAGGCGACCTCTATTGCTGCTTTGAACCCCTGGCCAGAGAAGACATCTTGGATACTTTTGAGGAGGATTCTAGGAGAGGCATCCCTATTCTTACCCTTGATCCAATCCCTAAATGGTCGCAAAATGTCATCGAGATTACAGCTCTTTGCATGGAGCACAACTTGCGTGCTGCAAATGGGCGCTCCAAATCTGACCAATCAGGTGCCCATACTTATAACAGACCAGGCCACACTTCAAGGATTGATTTTGTGATGCTCAACTACAACCTCTGGCAACATCATCAAGACATGGAGGTTATAGCATCAAGTGATAGTGATCACAATCCCCTATCACTAACCATCTCATCTCCTTGGCAAGGTGGAAACCAAGGCCCTCCTGGCCATAACTGGAAAACTACCCATGAACTAGCCCCTGCAAACTGTAGTAGGCGCCTGAAGTGGGCAAAAGTCGCAGCCGATGAAACAAGGATGACCCAAGCCGGGACTATCTTGGAAAAAGTAAAGTCTTGGATAGACACCCCAGAGCGTGCAGATACTAGGATTCTACCCCTATACACCGAGACTGTTTTGGCACTGAGCAATTTATTTATTGTTCCCCAATCTACCCGTAGGGGCCCCGTGAAACATTCAGCTAAGTGGTTTACAGGCAATTGTCGCGGAGCTAAGAGGGATCTTGTGGCCACATTAAAAACCAAAAATGTAGCTGATATTAGGGCCGCTAGGAAAACTTATAAAAAAACTTTAGCTGCAGCCAAGCAGGAGTATGACTCTAATTTTTGGGGAGATCTAGTAGAGGCAAGCACCAGGAAGGACGCCAAGGGGTTCTGGGACCTTCTAAGATCCAGGGAAAAGCCGACTGACCAACAGCTTACTTGTAACATTCCAGGGGGCGTATGGTTTGACCACTTTTTGAAACTATATTCTGCTCCACCCCCAGGTCCTTTCCAGTCAGGGGTCCCATTCACGGTTTCACTGCCTAAATCTATTTTTGCGCCCATGTGCCAGGCGGAGCTATTTACTAGCTCGGATGTTGAAAAAGCAATCCAATCCATCGTCCCAAATAAAGCTGCAGGTCCTGATGGGATCCCTGGAGATCTAATCAGGAAATACCCGTCTTCCTGGAGCAGATTAATTTCCACCCTTTTAAACAAGGTATTACTGGGCGGTGCTTTTCCAGACTCCTGGAGGGGCGCCGAAGTTGTACCCATTTTCAAAAAAGGTTCTAGAGATGATCCAGCGAATTACCGGCCAATTAGCTTATTGGATTCTTCCCAAAAGGTGGCAGGAAAAGTGGTTCTGGGCAGGATTAGTCAGTGGGCCAATGAAAATAATGTCCTGTCAGATCTCCAAGCGGGTTTTAGAGCAGGAACAGGCACAATCGAGCAGACGTTCCGCCTTCTGATGATTTATTGGAAGGTGGTGGTGCTAGGAGGGGGCAGTCTGTATATGGTCTTCATTGACTTGCGGACTGCGTTCGACCTAGTACCACGAGCACTTTTATGGAACGTCCTCGATGGGTTAGGCCTTCCCCCTTACCTGCTCTCGCTCCTTGTAAAATTCCATGACAGGAATTTTGCCCAAATCAGATGGGGTACACAGGGAGAGAAAACACCTCGTATACCTGTGGACAGGGGCGTTAGGCAAGGGTGTGTGCTCGCCCCCACTCTGTTCTCTCTTTATATCAACGGAGTGGTGGAGCACTTACTCCAGCAACCATCAGATGCACCCACCCTTGCTGGTAGGAAAATCCCGACGCTCCTGTTCGCGGACGATACCCTCCTCATCTATCCAATCGTTGCTCTCCAGCTTTAAGGCCTTTTGTGACGAAAGGGGTTTGGCCATAAATATAGGGAAAACCAAATTTCTGGTTCTTAATCCGCCCAAAAAAACTGTCTTTCCTCCGCTCCTAGACTCTGTTCCACTTGATCGCGTTAAAGAATTCGATTACCTGGGAATACGCATCAGTGACACTATGAGCTGGAAGGCACACCACCACAAAGTGTTCTTGACGCATAAAAGGGTGGCAGGTGCCTTGCTCAAGGAGCAGCGTGCCTCATCATTAAAACCTATAGGGGCGCCCCTGGACATCTATAGGGCAAGGGTTGTGAGCGCGGCACTTTATGGTGCCGAACTGTGGGGCACTCATAAAGTCGACACTCTGGCTCGCCTTGAGAATAATTTTCATAAAGACCTTATGGGGTTGCCCCACAGCACACCAACCATCCCATTGCTGCTAGATGCAGGTACCCGGGCTATCTGCGATCAAGCGAAACTACGCCCACTTCTGTTATGGTCCAGAATCTGGAATGTGCATGAGCTTCGAAGCTATGCAGAAGCTCTGAACGACATTATGTCACTGCCGGGCTCGAATAAAATCATCTGGCTCAGAGAAGTCAAGAAGTTGTTGCATAAATTAGGATTAGGAGAGGCTTGGGCTAACAAATCTGCACCCCCGAAACAACAGCTCAAAAAGATCTATTGGGCATGGGTAGATAGTGAGAGGGTTTGCAGTACAACCCATTGCAAATCTGTATCACTGTTCCTGTTGACTAAAGAATCACCGTCCAGGGAACCTTATTTGGATATCATCCAGAGCTCATGGGACAGATCATTGTACATCAAGTTTAGGGTGGGGGTGCTCCCATTATGTGAGTTCACGTCCACTTGGAAACCACCGGCCCAAACTGTACCTTACTGTCCCTTTTGTGATCTAAGGATAGAGTCTGTGTCTCACATGCTGTTCGAGTGCAATGTCTATGCTGCCCCGAGACGTAGGTGGTTGAAGCCCCTCTGCATGTGTTTGGGAACCCGTTCTCATCTAGAAGCACTGCGTATTTTACGTACGGACGCTAGTCCTTTCTTTTCTACCTGCATGGCAAAATTTTTGGGCTGGGCATGGCGCCTTAGGACTGCAAGGAAACTGTTAATCCAGTGACTGAACCTCCACACTTAACATGCTGCTATGAAATGTCTTATGCTGTTGACTGTATTTTTTAATGTTTTTAAAATAATGTATGAATTGCTTTTATGATATGAATTTTATCGAATAAAGCTTATTACTACTACTTGTATTTCTAATTGATTAATTATTACATATTATTAAATTGGTAATTAATTTTAATAATTTTTTCATTGGTATTGATATTTAATTTATTTTTATTAATATATTAAATCATTACTTTCCCTACTCTTAAACTCACTAGAGTGGAAATAGTAATTTTTACCCCTACGCTATCCAACGCTTTCCCTACTGTTGCACTTTCTGGAGTGGGAATAGTAATTTTTACCCTCCCGCTATCCAACGCTTTCCCTACTGTTGCACTCTCTGGAGTGGAAATAGTCATTTTTACCCTCCCGCTATCCAACGCTTTCCCTACTGTTGCACTCATTGGAGTGGGAATAGTAATTTTTACCCTCCCGCTATCCAGCGCTTTCCCTACTGTTACACTCACTGGAGTGGGAATAGTAATTTCTACCCTCCCACTATCCAAAGCTTTCCCTACTGTTGCACTCACTGGAGTGGGAAAAGTAGTATTTACCCCTACGCTTTCCCTACTTTTGCACTCAACGGAGTGGGAATAGTAATTTTTACCCCTATGCTATCCAACATTTTCCCTACTGTTGCACTCGCTGGAGTGGTAATAGTAAATTTTACCCTCCCGCTATCCTACAGTAAAAATATTGTATAGTTTTATAAATATTACGTTAATATATATATATATATATATATATATATATATATATATATATATATATATATATATATATATATGTAATAAAAAATAAAATGGTATGGTTTTTTTATAACTTAAATTAATTATTCAATAATTTTAAGGTTATTTAAGTAGTTATAAGTATGTTTTACTTAATTACATTTATTATTTCATTCATTACTTTTAAGACATTTAAAAAAATTCGTTATTTTGACTAACTATATTTTTTACAACAATTTTTTTGTACTTACCTGTTTGTAGATAGGAATTCGATATTTTTGCATTCGATATTTTTTCATCGGTATTTTGGTAATTCTATACTTTTTGTATTCGATATTATGTCAGTGATCCGGTGTGTGTGTGTGTTGTTGTGCTGGTAAGAGGTGTGTTGTTTTGCCTATCAAATGTGCTGCAGGGTTTAGTTCCTTCAAGGCTGGAGTAGTGCTAAGGATTCTGGTCAGGGTAGGGGCAGGTTTTATACTCACCTGTGTGTGTGTGTCAAAATGGTGTATTCCTGTCTGGTGTGTTGTGTGGGTTGTCCTGGGATTTGTATTTTGTTAGTTGCAATTGGGGTGTGTTAGATGTTTTTGGGGGCTGAGCTAGTTTGATGTGTGCACTTGGTGGCCTTGTTGAGTGTTTTTTTTGTTGACCACTATAAGGGTTCCGGTGCGACTGCAGCAGTGGGTATGCAACAGCTCGTGTTGCGGCTCTCCCATTCATCATTTTTTGCGATTGTGGCAGTCGGAAACAGCGGATCATTCCGCTGTCACCTCAAAGGTATCCTAATTGTGCATGCGGTCACTCCGCTGGCCTTTCGGAGGGTTTGGGTTTTTCCGCCGCGAAACCGACCGCCACAGACGGATTTTCACCTGCTCCGCCCCCTACCGGTAGTCTTTTGTGGCATTGTTCCGGCGCCGTTGTATTTTTCTGCCGGTTGATTCTAATCCGACCACCGGGTTTGCTGTGGTACCCGGCGGCGTTACCATGGACACGCAAGCAACACTCAAACCTGAAGGCACATGTGTCTCTCTTTCTCCTTTCCGTGACGCGCTGTCCTCCGCATTCTGTGTAGACTCGATACTTAACGTTTGCTTCTGTAAAGATAATGTTGCATATACTTTAATTTATACTTTACAAAATTCTTCACTTCGTAGCACCACATCAACGAACACGAATATCTCTTTATCTAATAAATCTGACTTTGTTTCAAAAAATCCACATGAGTCACACGTCAGATTTTAATTTGAATCCACAACGTTTGTTCTATTTGATTAATGAGTCTTTTATTTTTCACACAATGTGTTTAAACATCTGTGCTTTTAAAATCTTATGCTATTCTCAAAAATAACAATTCCCGTTTAAAGAAATAGCTTGTGTTCCTTCAGTAAAGTAACGATTATTGAACAAATACACAGTTTTATAGTACCTCGCGGGTCCGATCCACCTGTAGTATTTCAACCGCAGTTTTTCTTGAAGACTGTTACACTTTTCTGCATATACCAACGAAGAGTCTTCTCTGCGTAGATTACTATCATTCCTGGTCAGCATGATGTTGAGGTGTTCTTCTCCTTAAACTCTCTATCTTTCTGTTCCTCGCCTGTCGCTAGTCAAAAGTTCTCAGAGATAACATACACAAGGTTATATGGTTTAGTTAGAGGTTTATTTATTAACACCTCATCCATCAGCTACCAGGGAGAAACTGACAGACAAGAACCATGAACATGAAACGTTCTAAGTTCCGAGGAACTTGCATAAGCAGGAAGACATGTGAAAACACCACAGTACCTCCCCACCGTAGGGATGGGTGACTGGCCGAGCATGTGGAAACAGTCACTGCAGCAGGCAGAGAACCTAGCCCAACAAACACTGGGTTCACAGCCACAGCAGGGAGGGATATCTGTCTGGGGAGGCAATGCCTTTACACAATCAGATCTCATGAACACACAGTAACAAGATTGCCCCCAACAGGATGTATCACCCTCACACCACCATGCAGACACATTTCCTTACCTACATCTGCAACAGTTGTGTAGGCCGCAGAATACTATGTCAACCCGCAATCTATGCTAGAGTACGCCATCTGCCCTTCCTAGCCAAACTCCTCGAAAAATGCGTTCTCCAGCAACTGAATCGGCACTTGGACAATATCACCTGCTAGACCAACACCAATCAGGCTTCAGAAAAGGATGTAGCACTGAAACTGCGATCCTTAACATCGTGGATGACATCCTCAATTCCCTTGACACTGACCAATGTTGCCTACTCATTCTCCTAGACCTCTCGGCAGCCTTCGACACTGTGGATCACAATCTTCCCATCAAGGCTCTCAAAGACCGAGTAGGTGCAGACAAGGTGGTCCTTCAATGGTTCTCTTCCTTCTTTCATGGTCGCTCCCAAAGGATAAAAATCCAACCCTTTACGTCCAACCTACTCCCCGTCAACAGAGGTGTCCCCCAAGGCTCAGTACTCTCTCCTCAGCTGTTCAACATATACATGGAGCCCCTCACAGCCATCCTACAAAAAGCCAACATACCCTTCCACCTATATGCTGACGACACCCAGATCTACCTGGAAACCTCCTCCATTAATGACATTCTAAGACTCAACAACACTCTCAAAGAAGTTCAACAATGGCTTGCCACAAACCACCTTAAACTCAATCATGAAAAAAACGAAATCCTCCTTATCTCCAACAAAGAGGAAAACCCACAAATCAGAGAGTGGCTGAAAGCTATCGATGCTCTCAATGGCAATCTCACCCTGGCTAACTCAGTAAAATCGCTAGGAATCACCCTCGACCAAAAACTAACCATGACAAATCACATCAAGACCTCTGCCAAGAGTGCCTTCCTTAATTCGAAGCTCCTCAACAAAATCAAACCTTTCATCCCGCCCACGGACCTCAAGCAAGCCATCCAATCACTGGTGTTATCTAGACTGGACTACGGGAACGCAGTTCTCTCCGGTACAGCTCTCTCCCGCCTAGCCCCACTCAAAACAACTCTCAACGCGGCTGCCAGAATGGTCACCGGAGTCAAAAAATATGACCACCTATCTCACGCACTTAGAGACCTAAAATGGCTCCCAGTGGAACTGCGTGCCAACTTCAGAACTGCCTGCCTTACTCACAAAGCCTTACACACAGGGAAACCGGTATACCTGGCCTCCAAGCTCAAGAAAGCCGGGCAGTCAAGAAACCTTAGGAGTTCCAACAACCTCCTACTAATCCCTCTGAAAGCGCGCAAGCAAAAAACTGCAGCTCGTTCTTTCGCAGGAAACGCACCCAAAATATGGAACTCCATCCCGGACTACTCCCTCCTTCATAAAATTCAAAAGACTCCTAAAAGACTTATACCTCAAACGTACCTTCCCAAACTGAAATCCGAAGTGCACAAGCTGACACCTTACTGCCAACAGACAATTGCTCCAACATTCCCATCCTCATCCACGCCCCTTAATCCCCTACTCTCCTCCACTCCCGGAGGGAAACGGAGCTCAGGACTTTACCCATGGATCGAAACTACATCGGAACCACTCTACCTCAATGTGCTCCAAGGAGCGCTCAGCACACTGGAACTTTTGATCACTTACGCTTTCTTGTTCCTCTTATATGTGTTTTTCGACTCGCTGTAAAGCGCTCCGATACCTTTGGGTCTGGCTAGGGCGATATAAAACCTCTTAAATAAATAAAATAAAATAAACTACCGCCCACATGTCTTCCAGGAGGGAGACAGCAGCTAACTAATAGAAAAAAGAGAGGTGAGATAGAAGGGGGAAGGCGGGGAGTGGGTCTCTTTGGCCGCTTCTAATGAAGTAGCATGCCTGTGCAAAAGGTGTCCCTACACATGTTTCTTACCCCCAATCATTTTGCCTATGCATTCGTGGCAAGGTCCAGAACTTCATCGAGAGGATGAGTTCAGAGAAAATTTTGCAGCAATTCCCATATATTCTGAGGGTGCACCTGCACAGGCATTAACTCCCAGAGTTCAGATAGTTGGTTAAGGCAGAATGCTGCATCCCTAAGCCATTCGTCCCTGCGTGGTTTGCGCTCATGGCCCCAGCAGATCGTCACCCATCTCTTAGCTAACATCAGCAACATGACTGCCAGCTTCCTGTTGTCTGCCAGTACGTTTCTTACATATCCAAGTAGGGCAACCAGCGGGGAGTGCTCCAACCTGCCGCTGATCATTTCGTCCAGCACATCAAAGTCACAGCCCCAATACCCCACAATTTCGGGCACTCCCAAGCCGGTGCAGGAAGGAAGCCTCTGACATTCCACAACGCGCACACCTTGCATCCACACTCAGCCCCGCTCTGCGCAGCCACACAAGGGTCCTGTACAGCCTGTAGGGAAATTTTAAATCTATTAGCCTCAGCCTATAGATGGGTGACAGCTCCCTGGCTTGCGCGCATCAGTAGGACCACTCACCCTCCTCGAATTGGGCTCACAGGCTTTCCTCCCATTCGCACTGGGCAGGGGGGTGCTTATTGGAGATTTGTGTTGCATACCAGAGTAAAGGCAGGTTATGACTGTACGGGTGAGGCGTTAGTTAAGAACACTTTCAGAACATGGAAGCTTGGTGGCGCAATCTGGAACGATTCATATTGTGCGCGCAGCACCGCTCTTAGCTGAAAGTATGTCTTTCTATCTAGAAGCCCTGTGTGTTCGTCCCCAAGTGCTACATCCATACTAACGAAGAAGCCAACTGGGAATGCCCGTCCCAACATGTGCAACTGCAGCTTACGTAATCGTTGGCATACCCCCATCTCTGCCATGAAGGATAATGCTGGGTGTCTAGTGAGCGGCACTGATGGTGCGAATAGTGTGTCCAATTGTGCCCTGCGCCTGAGTTGCTGATATGCCCATACCGTGCAGCCTACCGTATTGATCTCCACCCATGGGCGCTTTTAAGACCTGAATAGCCCCATATGAGGTGGAATTGGGTCCGCCTGGTTACTTTCACGGGAAGTGTGCACTATGGATTGAGTCGGGTATATCCAATGAAATCCGAAGTGGGCCTGTGCACATCTATGGTACAGGTCCATGTCTGGAGCACCCAAACCCCCCTACTCAAACGGAAGCATGAGAGTCTCCATTACCACCCGAGGCTACCCACCCAGGCAAGAGATATCAAATTTGAGCAAAGCCTCCTCTTGAATTCGGAACTAAGAGGGAGTGGGAGGTTTACAAAGACATACAGAAACTTGGGTGACATCACCATTTTGGCAATGGCGATTCGTCCAGCCAGAGATAACGGGAGAGACTTCCAGACCAATCGACTCTCCAGCCATTCCATGAGCCAGCCATAATTGTAATGCCACAGCTCTTCATGATCCCGACTAATCCAGATGCCCAGGTATTTAAAGGGGGATTCTGCCCACTTGAGTGGAAACTGACTGAAACATGTCCATGGCGGCCATGAGCGGGAAGATCGTGGGCTTCCCCCAGTGTATTGTAAGTCCCGAAACCCCATCGAATCTAGTGATTTTGCGAATGAGGGGGTCAAGATTTATTACCAGGTGCTTAACGTATAGAGTCACATAGTCTGCGTACATAGACTCCAAGATCACCCGGGGGGTTGAAGGCAAGGCTGCGCCGTGCATGGTAAAAAACAACACAACCCCTGCACTATACAGTATTAATCCATTCTTGGTAATGCTGGTGTCATTAGAGTTGATTGGTTGTGTACATCAACACTTTCAGAGTAACATTTCGAGAATGGCAAGCCTTCAAATAGACATATAAAAGTTCAAAAAGACGTTCCGTTCTTGGTGTGAAGTGTCAGTTTATTGTTCCTTTATATAGGCCAACATGTGTTTCATCATGGGGAACACACTGCGTATCTTCAGGGCCTCATGTGGACACGGGCGAATTAGTGTTGGTTAGGGACCCGTTTGGGACGGTGCTTCAAATGTATATATTTTTGGATTTTCAAAGATTTACGAAAACGCTGTCCGCGTAATAGTTGAATCTTGATAGTAAGCAGTAGGAGCTATAGCCGGGAGGAGTCGATAATGTAGTAGTGCTCAGGTTTAGCGTAGGCGGGTACACCTTATTCGTGTTGTGCTCCCTCTTGAAGTTCCCGGCGCCGTTTGCCAATTACCGCTCGCCCTATTGCCTATACTATCTACTTCATGTTACTATTCACTTTGCGGCCACTCAGGTTGTGCGCCTAATCACTCTGGTTGACTAAAAAACCTCCTAGCTGCATACTGCTCCGTGCATGGTGCTGCCGCAGGTAGCTGCCAGCGGCTCCATAGCTATAGCGAAGAGGAGGGGTGACAAAAGGCACCCCTGCCTTGTGCCGCGAGCCACTTTGACTGGGGGGTGTGACCACTCAATTAATCCATAATCTGGCCATCTGGGTTGAGTATAGTAAGGTGATCTTTTTAAGAAAAGCAGGGCTCAGACCGATGCGGGCTAGAAGTGTGTATAAATAATGGCCATTCCAGCGTATCGAGCGCCTTGGTTGCATCCAAAATCCAAAAAAAATGCGGTGGCAGGGGGAGAGGGGCCCACCTCCTGCATTACCGCAGAAAGTGTTTGGAGGTTATGGAAAGTTCCCCTACCGGGGACAAAACCACACTGATCAGCTCTAAGTATCGTGGGGAGCAGCGGGAGCAGCGGGAGCAGGGGGAGCAACAGAGTGGACAACAGTTTTGCAAGGATTTTGTTATCAAGGTTAATCATTGATAGTGGCCGATAGGATTCACACAACTGTGGATCCTTGTCCGGTCTAAGAATGGTTACTATAAGGGCCTCTCGGAGAGGGGGGTTGCCCCACTCCAGCAATTCCTCATACATGTTGAGGAGGTGGGGTGCAAGAAGTGATGAAAATTCCTTGTAGAAGGCAGACGTGCGTCCATCCAGTCCCGGGGGTTTGTCCCCAGGCATGGCCCTAATTACCCCAACCACCTCCTCCACTGAGTGCGGCTCGTCCAAGTATTTACAATGAGCATCACTTAACCAAACCAGTTCTATCGAATCAAGGAAGGGGAGCAGATCGGAAAGCGCCTCCGACTGGCGCACTGCATATAGAGAAGAGTAGTATGCAAGCATTTCTGCTTGTACAGCTTCCTGTCCAACAGCAAATCCATCATCACCGATGCGTAACTTACTGATGCATTCATTTGCCCACAGCTTTTTGAGCAGGCCTGCAAGAGTTTTCCCTGCTTTGTCCCCCTCGCCGTATTTATGGGCTTGCGCCTCCTTCACCAGCTAGTGTGTCTCTCTGAGCGCTGCCTCCTCAAATCCTGCTATCTTTGCCTTAATCTGCCCTGGAGTTGCTAGGTGGCTAGTCACGAAGTATTCCGATTCAAGTGCCCGTATCTCCCTCTCAAGGCGCCCGAGATCACCTCTAGGCGAGCGCAGAACTCCCACCTGATTAGAGATACACTTGCCGCCAATAACAATTTTAAATGCCTCCCATAATGTGGATGGGGGGTCCACCCAGCCAGCATGTATCTCAAAATATTCTGTTATGGCAGACCTAATCTCCTCTCGAAAGACCTGGTCCCGAAGGGAACCAACTGGTAGCCTGCAGCTGAAAGTCCTGCCCGGTACATCAGGCAATGTGAATTCCAGCAAGACCGGAGCATGATCTGAAAGAGTTCGGGTAAAATTAGCGCTGTTGCAAACCCAAGTATCTACGTTGCGCAATGTGAGCCAGTAGTCAATTCTGGACCAAGTGGGGCCTGCTGTAGATATGCAGGTACCCTCTTGACTGTGCTGGTGTCAAGGGTGCCAAACGTCGACCAGTTTGTGGTCTTCCATGAGGACCTGTAGCTGTGCTGCTGCCCGCGGATGGGGTCGGCAGGGCCTGACCGATCTATCCCTCTCTGGATATAGGATCACATTAAAGTCCCCTCACCAGAAAACCGACCCAGGACCCAAAGACTCCGCCAGCTGCCAAACTTCACCAAAAAATTGGGTGTCATTTGTGTTTGGGCTGCAGACCGATATAAGCCTAACTGGATGACCTCCGAGTACCCCGACCACTATAACATATCGCCCTTGGGGATCGCATATTGCGGTGTGCTATGGGGGACCTTTTCTAAGAATGATGGTTGAGCTCCTAGCATAGTTGAAGTATCCCGCTATGAATTTTTCTCCCATCCATCCCACTCGCAGGTGCGAACTGCTGGCACCCGTCAGATGCAGTTCCTGTAAAAAGCAAATATCCGCACTATGACAGTTAAGAAGCGCTGAAACTAATCACACCTTTCTGCAGTCATTCAAGCCTCGCACATTCCAAATTACCTCTTTTAGTGCGTGCCCTCTGTCAACCTTCTCATCTATCCATACACTTCCATGTATCCATGTGCACCACAAAGGGGCAGTGCCCATCAGCAGTGGATGTGATACCAGAAAGGGAAAGGGGAGGGAGAACAATAGGAAAAAGAGAGCAGTACAACCAGTTTAACTCACCTATTGCCCAAATGGACCACCCCCCACCCATTAAAGCCCAACTTGGCTGAAGAGCATCTCCCCTACCCCAGATAGGCCACAAGAGGCCTACAGCTAAGTACAACATGGGACTCATCCCAGGGGGGTGGCGCCAGGGAGCTCAGCATTTCCCAGTGATTGGGTGCAGGGTGGCTGAGCAGAAAACACCCAGGAAGGGTAATCACTCATTCAGTCGAGCAACCATGTTTGGTCCCTGTGTGACTCATGTGCTGAGTATGTGTCACCTGTAGAGGGGTACAAAAAGAAATCAGACCCTACCAGGCATTAAAAGCCCCTCAGTCCAGCGTGCCTCGTGGGGCTCAATTGAATTCTCAGTCATTTTTGCAGAGAGGGTCCTCTGCCACCTGGTCCTTTTCTGCAGAGGCTGCCGGCTTGGAGCACTTAAGACTAAGTGCAAACTTGGCAGCAAGCTTGGGGTCATTTAAAAACGAGGTCTTGCCGGAGTGAAAGATGCAAAGCTTCACTGAGTAGAGCAAAGAATACTTAATGTCCTGTTGCTGCAGCAGTCTTTTAACTGGCACAAATTCTCGCCAGGTGGCATGGACAGACAGAGTAAAGTCAGGGAAAAAAGAGACCACGTTGCCCATATATCTGGTTTCCTGTAGGTCACTAGCCTTGTGTAGCACCACGTTACGATCCTTATAATTTAGGAGTCTTGCAATGACTGGTCTGGCTGGAGCTCCGTTGGGGTTCGGGCCAAGGGATCTGTGAGCACGCTCGACAATGCACATTGCTGACTGGGCATCACCTAAGAGGGACCGGAGCATTTCTTTGACATAGTCCTCTACTAGAGTCATTGCTGTGGTTTCCAGGATTCCAAGGATGAACAAATTGTTGCACCGAGACCTAGCGTTGAGATCTTCTTTTTTATTTCTTCAGCCCTCCAACACCTTCTCAAGGCAATTTCTCGCGGGTCTCCATTCCCTAATCTTCAACGCGGAGGTCCGCTGCTCGACTTCTGCGATGCGCTTGCCATGGTTCAATACTTTGTCCCTGAGCCAGTCCAAGCGGTCTGACATTGAGTCAGTTTTTAAGTCGATTGCAGACAGGGTCTGCTTTAGGTCTGTAAACATATCACAGATGTTTGGCTCGGAGATCGATGCAGAGTTCCTATTAGTTTGTGCTTGCTCCTCCACTGGAGGTACCTCTCCTAGGGGTTTTGCGCTGCTCAAAGGAGATCTTTGGTTGGCTTGCATCTGCTTTGCCCATGGCTCGCTGTCTGGTTGTGTGACAGGGGAGGGCCTCTGCCTGGGCAGTCATGCCAGCTTCTGACTCTGTCCTGCAGTGGGTGAGTCTTGCAGGGCCTTCCCGCTAAGGGAGCTGCCCCTTTGTTCTCGCAGCAACAGGGTCCAGCAAGGTGTTGGCCCCAAATCTCCATCACCAAGGTACCGCGAAAGGGGGTTCCGCTCTCCCAGCTACTCACGGCTGCAGATGTTCTCCACCAAAGATCACTTCTATGCCTCTGGATTCACAGCCAACACAGGCCTAGCATGGAGACCGGGGGGAGAGAGGGCGACAATTAGCCTCCAAACCGACCCCCCCACTATCGGATCAGTTCGCTGTACCCAGACATTGCCTCTATCACAGAGACTAGAGTGTGGGCCTCCCACGGGTTGGATATGCCATAGGGGATCCCGGTGGCTCCTGGTCCTGTCCCTCAGCGCACTCTGCTAACCTTAACCGTACTGCGTGGTGTGGTCCGCGGTCATGCTCGTCAGGCTTGCTCCTCCAGGCCTTATGCCTCACTCTGTGGAGGTTGATGTTGGGAGGATCACTTTCACAGCTGCAGTCTCGTCCCCCCCCACTGCTGCCACTGCCATCTCTCGAGTCTGCTCCCTGTGTTCACTTTGCGGCTCCGTGCTGACCCGCACAGGCTCTCCAGAGGACCAGGTATCCCCACACAGTGGAGGTTAGAAGGGCCCAACCGGGAGAGGGCCGCGCAGGCCCAGCTACATTACAGCGGTCTTCTGTGCTCGCCTCTCCCTTCAGGCCTCTCGAAAGCTGCTGCAGCACCCCGCTGGGTGACCTCCCGGACAACTTCCTCCCACTCAGGTGCACCCCGGCTCACCTCAGCTCTGGTCACTCGGGCCTCACCAGGATCCTTGGCACTCTTGTACCAGGATGGCCTGGAGTGGTCTGTGATCGAGCTGAAAGTGCACCAACACTTCTGCGGCCCAAAATTCCTTCGACCAAAGCTTTCAAAATACCTTTCTTTCACAAGGCCAATCACTCAAATAACACCGAAAACAACATTGACTTTTGCTACAACCCTTTGAGAGACATTTTTTGTACTGTACCAAGACAAGACACCTCTGGGCACCCAGACGACAGACACCTTACCTGAAGATAACCATACAACCTGAAAATGCCTTTTAAGTTATGTAT
The DNA here is from genome assembly GCF_964263255.1 of Lissotriton vulgaris. NCBI lineage: Eukaryota > Metazoa > Chordata > Amphibia > Caudata > Salamandridae > Lissotriton > Lissotriton vulgaris. The sequence continues at coordinate 974,092,288 of NC_141696.1, read as the reverse complement.
TCTATACACGTTCTATATAGCCAGGGTGCTCTTGAGCCCTGCCAGAGTTAGACGTATGCCTAATCTCATAAACTCTACTTCCACATTCTAGCAACGCATGCACAGAGACTTCTCTCACCTCATATACAGTACACCTACACTGAAGCAAAAGCTAGTATTCCTCATGGACTACATAGCACACTCCTACATAAGACCTGATACCCACAGATGACCACCGTAGGCACTCAAACTGCGAACAGTTCATGTTATATATGTTCACTGGTACCCCATGCCGTAGGCGTAGACAGGATTTACCAATCCCAGAAGATAGCCCCTGAAAGAGCAAAATGCCTCATCCATCTGTACCTATGCAGGATCAGGGCTATGGTCCAACCCAATATAATAGAAACCTGTAGGACAATAGTGAACATCACCTGGTATGAGATCAACCCCCACAGAACTGTATTTCTCCACCGAGCCTAGCGACATCCAATTTGAGGTAGACAGGGTGCGCAGAAGGGGCACAATAAGGGAGGGCACTATTTGGCTCTGGGACTTCGTAGAAAAGATGTTCCTGGAGGTAGCAGTGCATAAATATGTCCGCTCCTGACGCCATCTGCTGTCCCAGAGTGGCCCTTAACATCTTTGGGGCCACCTTCTTTAATGACAAGTGTACCCTGGACATGGAATTCCAGTGCAGGGCCGCTCACCTTGATCACACTGGAAGAAATGAGTCCCATTGGAGGTGGTTCAATGCTAGCATAGACCCCCGTGCCAGGAAATCTGGGATAGCAAGATGTAGGGGAAGGGGCAACCCCTAATTGTACTGAAACTTACACTGTACTCTTTAAGTTTCAGAGACAAAGGAACCATACCGTTGGGCAATAATGAAAACTGTGGCATGATGCTACACATACCAGACCTGCAATGGGGCACCTCCACAAGGATGGATTTCTATTGGCAGTGCGGTGACCTTGCGTACACCCAGCTTGTCCCTGGATGGCGGGGTCTCTGCACCCTCATGACCATATGCACCCCAACCCTGGTCATCCCTGGAAAAGATCTGTCTGAGTTGTGTGAACATAATTTACAGAAGATATCAATGCTGCTGCATCAGGCTCGAAGGAGAAGAATTGCGGATTATTTTGGCTGGGCTCAGTACAAGGACATTCCAAAGGAATTTAGACTGTTCCCAGAGACTCAAATAAATGCTAGAGGGTCAATATCCTTCTTCACCATGCAAACAAAGGCAAACACCCGTTGGTTGCAAATAACCATGTGGGAGTTAATGAAGATGATAAATAATAATGAGCTCAGCCTAAATGCTATCAAGGTAGAAGTGAGAGCCATCCGCCTTATGGTGATGCAACATTGGCCCCTATCCTTTTGGGAAGAGATACAGGAGTCTACTGCAATCTCCTTGTGCCAGCGTCCTTATTTTCAGTGTTCTGTCAAGGGGCGTCTAAACAGGAATTTTCTAGAAATTTTGAATGAAAACTTGTGAAAATTAAAATACATTTTTCTAAAAAAGACGCGTTTAGAGATACAAGTAACACTGTGAATTGAGAAAAATTCAACATTATTTCTTACAGAGATTTACCTTCTTGATATATTGTATTTTGATACAATAAAGACAAAGACAAGAACTAGAAATAGTCAACTGGTTTTGTCTGTAAAATCGAGGGCGCCAAACATAACAAACAATAAAAGAGGTGGCTGGCGAGTAACAATGTAAACAATGTAGGCTACCTCATCTGACTAATTCACCCGGTGGTATGCATTAAAAGGGAAATAATTGAGAGGCTTATTGATGTAACTAATTCACACGGTGGTGTGCATTAAAAGTGAAATAATTGAGAGGCTTATTGATGCATATTTAGGTGTGTTCCTTGTCTCCTCTAATTAAAGATTTTCCTTTAAATGTATTGCTACTATATAATATTAATGATTCCAAAAATAAGACTACGTGGTGAGAGTTATCATTTTGTCTTTCTTCTATACATGGTACACGAGTGAACATTCCAGAAGAACAGTTTCGAATGGTTTTTGCTGGATCTAGTGGTTGGTATAGTGTTGTTCTGGACATATGCAGAACTGTTATGAAACAATTTCTCGTGGTTTTAGTTGCATCTTGAAACTGGGAAATATTGTTCAGTGGTGACTTTTGGTCTCAGCTGTTACTTTTATTTGACCAGTGGAGTTGCCATTGAGGGTTTTCAGCTGGAGATGTTAAAAAACTGAAATGCAAAAATTGCATCTGGAACAAGCCATTTGCCACGCAGACTTCTGGAATACCCGCCAGGCGAAGCTGGAGGGATGTGTACTTCTACAATTCATTTTCGCAAGTTAAAAGACATTTTCCGTGTGACATCATTTGTAATGAATAGAAACACAATGTCTGTGTCTGACCAAATCTGATTACAAGCTGCAGGCGAATGTTGAATGCTACTTTATCTCCATCCCAGACGCATAATTAGTGGCGTGTCTCCTCACATGATAAGATTTTGAAAAGTGTTTTATTGTTTGTGTAAAAAAAAAAAAGGTTTCCCGTGGAGATGAGCACACACTGGGCCGTGTTACTCGAGTGACGTGTATCATGCAAAGAGTACGGCCATGTTTCCCTGTCGCTCCAGTGTCAATCCCGTCGATCCCAGTTCACGACGTATTTCCATTCGTGAATCCCCCAGATTAGCATGCCACCTCATATTTTCGCTACTTAAGCACTCGGCAGCTGCAGCCTTTTCATAAGTCTGCCTCTATTTTGTCAGCACAATGACTAACTCCCTCCGCAAAAGCAAGGGGACCGCATCCGAGCTCCGTTGACAAGCTTTTTTATTTCCATGATTATTTCTCTCCCTTTTTCTCCCCCTTTCGCCTGCAGGCAAAGGTTGGCATGCGTGTCACGAGAATGTTCTCCAGCTGGGGCCGGCAATACAGCGAACAGTATACACCAGAGGGCCCCGGGGACCCTAGGCAGATTATTATGGTAATATCGGAGACCGCTGTCCTCTCCCTCCCGCAGCTGGGACGCTCCTCTCACTGCAAGTATTGAAGCAATATGTTTTGCAAATTATAGGCTGGGAACAACAGGGACCCAGTAAACGGGGGGAAAAAGCGAAACATTGCAGAATAACACATCCAATATCGTGTATCCCTCCCCTTACCACCCTCGGCAAGTGAAATAAATGAAAGCCTTAATTTTGCTTAATTAGGCCAATATCATATGTTGAAGAAAAGGCTAAAGTGCAGTAAAACTCGCCGCGTCGATTTTTATCGAGGGGCAGAATTTGAAAATAATTTTGCTACGAGGAAATTAAGCACTGGCCAGAGACCAGCATGTGCACGTAATTATGCAGAATGGCATGTGTCGCAAATTTCCGAACACCCTTCTCAGTTCATTGACAGGGATTAGGAAAAGTATCATTTTAATCAGTGTTAATGCGGGCCCTTTGTGGCCTCACTGACTCACAGAGGGAGGAGGTCATCCTCGTGACGTCCATGGCAGCTCACATCAACATAATCAGATGCCCCTCCAAAGTGCCCCACTCATGTATGGTCCCTGGTGTGTGCAATGATGAAACTTTCCTGTTCATTTTATTTTCAACTCCCAATGAAAGCAAATATATATCAATTCATCAAAGTAAGACGGATTTAAGGTACCTGTATTTTGTGAGCTGTCTTTTTAAACTCTTGTTAAAGTTGTCAAATTTAACCTAGAGGATGGGAGCTATGCTAGTGCTCTGAAATTACATGCCAGAGCACCAGATTTAATTTACAACTATATATATATGCACTGAAAAAAACATAGGTTTCAGGGGTGTTATGGTTAGCTGGACATTTCCCTCATACAAAACCATTGAAATTCCTCCGTTATAGTTGTACTAAGTATAACTTGCGCGCCCGCAATCCACTGCTGATGATGTCACATATTACATCATTCATGACATGCTGAGTGACATCACTGATGACATCTCAAATGACATCACTGATGACATCACTGATGACATCATCCAGTGAATGTGGTTTGGTTTGTTATTATATAATTATATATATAGGAATCTGCATTGAAGACTGAGTGGGTATAGAAGTGTCTGGATGGAGGATTTAGTACTACTGTGATTGTGTGAGTAATTTAAAGTGTCACACTAAATATATGGGATAGAGATTTAACTGTGTGAATATTTTTTTCACTCTGTGTCTTGTTGTGTAAACTACTGCATACGTTGGTTACTAGGTAGGTGAAACTATATTAGTTTTTAATTAGTTAAGAGAGTATTTGTATGAGAGAGTGAATGTGTGTGTAGTTGGATGGAAGGTGTGTAACTGTCTAAAGATGTATAAATAGTTGATTAAGTACATATATGAGGTTAAGACTGTATGTGAAAACAGTTGTTTTGGGTGAGTGAATCTCTTTATCGGTGTGTTGATAAGTAAATATATTTCTCAATGATATATGTCCAACAAAGTAGAAATATAAAAGTCAATGTATGTGACAGTTTAAAAGTTCGTAAGAACAGGGACCCCTGTTCTTACGAACTTTTAAACAAATGTTTGTTTTGTCTATTCTTTGTGATTTTTTATGCTTTTAATGAAATGTTCAATATACCTTATGTATATTTTTTAAATGATTTGCTATGACTGTGACAAACTGTTAATATTTGAATAAATACACAAAGTATATATATTTTTCCAAAAAATAATTTTCTGGCTTTCTTTTTAACATCTTGACCTGAATTTAAGTAATGTGTGCTATAGTGGTTTATTTTTCGGTGGTTAAATGATTATATTGGTTGGCCTATGTCTTAGAATTTAGCTTCTTGTTCCATTGACATCTGTGCGATTGGTATTGCTAAATAACGAAAACTAACCTGGTACCATTAGTCCACTGCTTACCAACTTAGTGGCAAATGTGTGGGACAATTTTGTTTTACAATACACCTCCCCTGTCCCAAATTTGATAGGTAAGGGGGCCTCCTTTTACTTTCTATCCTCAATCACTATTACTTCTATTCAGTGATGCTACGTAGGTCAGCTTTCCACCGCATCCAGGGGATAGTCTAGGAGCACTTTTATAGCGTCGGGGGTAGGAATCAGTCCCCTCACAGCAGGGCTTGGTCGATGAGTAGGGGGCAAGTCACTTGAAGAGGCCGCCGGCTCAGAAGTCGATCTCCCCTTGCTCAGTGCGCTTTCTTCCCCACAAGATCGCCTCACTCCTCTCCTGACCAGGTTTCACAACAACTCACTGGTCACTACAAAATGGCTGACCTCACACTGGCCTTTATATAGGCAGGTCTCAGGCTACTGGAACCAGCTGGAAAGTTCTAGAGCCTCCCTATGCTATCCTATGGGTCCCTTTCTCTGAAGTAACAGTTATGGCAGTTACAAGCCACCATTTTGTGTAATTAAACTTGCCCTCAGAAAAAGGAGGGATTTCTAGGCCTATGGGGAACCATGGGCCAAGGAGCACCTAACCCCCAGGTTAACACCTAAAAATTTCAGTGGACATCAAAAATGAAAGGATTGAGGGGCAAAAAGGGGACAAAAATAAACAAATAATAGGAGGGACCACCCAAAGGGCTGACAGGTCTAACACGCGTCCCCCCCAGCTGAAAGTGGGGAGAGCTACCCAACCCCTTGGGAGTTCTCATCACTAAGGCGGAAATACCTGGAGAGACCGTCTGCATTGGCGTGGTCCACTCCAGGCCGATGTTCCACCCGGAAGTCCATTCGCTTTAGGGAGATGGACCATCTCAACAGCTTGGGATTCTCTCCCTTCATTTGCATCAGCCAACGAAGGGATCGGTGGTCAGTCTGAACCAGGAAGTGCGAGCCAAACAGGTATGGCCGCAACTTCTTCAGAGCCCATACCACTGCAAAAGCTTCCCGCTCTATTGCACTCTACTTCTGTTCCCGGGGAAGCAGTCTCCTAGACAGGATGACAACAGGCTGATCCAGACCCTCTTCATTGAGTTGCGATAACACTGCCCCAATGCCATGCTCTGATGCATCTGTCTGGACAATGAACTCCTTGGAGAAATCCGGGGCCCTTATGTTATGTTATGTTATGTTACTTTAGTTTGTATAGCGCCAACTCACATACAGGTCTCAAGACGCTTTAGACCAAAGAAAACACAACAATTCTACCAACCAGAAGGGGAATAAAATAACATGTAATTAAATGGGGCCAAGGGCTTCCCTAAACAAAATTGTTTTCAGCTGCTTTCTGAAGCGTAGAAGATTGGCCTCTTTATGAAGAAGGTCTGGCAACTTGTTCCACAGCTGTGGAATCGGTATGGAAAAGGATCTTCCGCCCTTTGTTGACATTTTAAAACGAGGGCAGGCCAGCAACTGAGCATTAGAAGATCTGAGTGATCATTTAGGGTTATAGGGTATCCAACGATCCTTTATATAGACAGGTGCTTGTCCATATATTGCTTTATGTGCTATACACAAGCTCTTGAACTCCACCCTCTGTTTCACGGGGAGCCAGTGAAGCTTGAGCAGTAAGGGGGAGGCATGAGTTCTTCTGGGAAGCTTGAAAATTAAACGTGCCGCGTCGTTCATGACACCTGCAATCTATTAATCAGATTATTTGACAGGCCTAAGTAAAGAACGTTACCATAATCCAGTTGTGATATAATTGTGGCTGAAACCATCGTGCGAAGCATAGACTGGGAGAGAAGAGGAACTAACCTACGCAGCTGCCTGATTAGGCCAATGCAGGTTCCAACTACCGTTGAAATCTGGGCAGACATTGACAGTTCACGGTCAATTTTTATGCCAAGACTTTTAACATTTGCTGCTGGTGTTGGAGTAGGACCAAGTTTTTGAGGCCAATACAGGTCACCCAAAGGCGATGTACCAGTAGATACCACCAAAACGTCTGTCTTTTCAGGGTTAATTTTCAGTAGGTTGGCAGTCATCCAGCTGACTGTGTACCTAAGGACCTTTTGCACATGGGCCTGAGCCACAGTTGAGTTCTCAATACTAAATAACAACTGGGTGTTGTCTGCGTAGTTAAACACTCGACAACCCATGTGTACTAAGGACTCAATCAAAGGTTGTAGGTAAAGATTAAAAAGTAGTGGGGATAGTGCCAAGCCCTGCGGGACTCCGCACTCCACCATACCTACATCGGAGATACCATCTCCCTGCTGAATCCTCTGTCGCTTAGAACTGGAGCAGCACATATTGCTTGTTTCAACTTCTCAAAGGCCTGCTGACAAGCCTCCGTCCACACTACCCGTCGAGGTTGTTTCTTAGATGTGAGCTCAGTGAGGGGTGCCACAATAGTGCCATACCCCTTCACAAAGCGACGGTAGTAACCTGTGAGGCCCAGGAAGGCTCGGACCTCAGTTTGGGTCTTGGGGGGTTCCCAGGCCATGATAGCCTCAATTTTTGCCTGGAGGGGCTGCACCGTTCCCCTACCCACCAAGTGACCTAGGTAGACAACCGACCCCTGCCCGATCTGACATTTACTGGCCTTGATTGTCAAGCCAGCTTGCTTCAGGGCCTGGTGAACAGCTTGTAAGTGACACAAATGGTCCTCCCAACTGCTGCTGAAGACGGCAATGTCATCCAGATAAGCAGCGGAGAAAGCCTCCATCCCAGAGAGGAACTGTTCACCAGCCGCTGAAAGGTGGCAGGGGCGTTCTTGAGCCCAAAGGGCATTACGCAGAACTGTTAGTGGCCCTCAGGCGTGAAGAAGGCTGACCTTTCCTTTGCTCCATCTGTAAGGGAGATCTGCCAGTACCCTGAAGTAAGGTCAAAGGTACTCAAGTATTGGGCAGCTCCCAACCGGTCAATAAGTTCATCTGCCTTAGGGATCGGATGCGCATCAGTTTTGGTCACTGAATTCAGTCCCCGGTAATCCACACAGAACCTTAGTTCTGGAGTGGTGCCCGGTGGGGAAGCTTTTGGTATCAGAACCACCGGACTGGACCAGGGGCTACTAGAACGTTCAATTACTCCTAGCTCCAGCATCTTTGTAACTTCACTATGGATGCTGGCCTTCACCTTGTCTGACATCCGGTAGGTCTTAGACTTCACTGGTGGGCTGTCTCCTGTGTCCAGATCATGGGTACACAGGTGGGTCCTTCCCGGGACAAGGGAGAACAGCGAGGAGTACTGCTCCAGGACCTGGCGGCAGTCCTCTCGCTGCTCAGGAGTTAGGGATGGGGAGAGAATCACTCCCTCCACCGACCCATCCTTTTCCTGAGACGAAAAGAGATCAGGGAGAGGCTCGCTTTCCGCTTCCTCTGCTCCATCAGTCACCATCATCAAAATGACCTCGGGCCTCTCATGTTGGGGTTTGAGGCGATTGGCATGAAGCACCCGCAGGGGTTGTCGAGGGGTCTTAAGGTCCACGAGGTAAGTGGCCTTACCCTTCTTTTCCATCACCTCAAAGGGGCCTGTCCAGCAATCCTGGATGGCACTAAGCTCTCCAGGTTCCATCACCCACACTTTCTGGCCAGGCTCCAATTCCACCGGGTGAGCATTGTGGTCATACCACTCCTTCATTACTGCTTGGCTGGCTTCCAAGTTGTCAGAAGCTTGCTTCCACAACTTAGCCATTTGGCTCCGGAAGGCCAGCATGTAGCTCACCACATCCTGGGGAAGCTTCCTGGGAGACTTTTCCCATCCGTCCTTCACCAGGCTGAGAGGTCCACGCACAGGGTGCCCATACAGAAGTTCGAAGGGGCTAAAGCCCACTCGCTTCTGTGGAACTTCCCTGTAGGAAAACAACAGACAGGGTAGGAGGACGTCCCATTTCCTTCGCAGGCTCTCAGGCAGACTTCTTATCATGCCTTTCAAGGTCTTGTTGAACCTTTCCACCAGACCATTGGTCTGTGGGTGATAAGGAGTGGTAAACCAGTAGGTAACTCTACACTCCTTCCACATAGCCCGCATGTATGCTGACATAAAGTTGGTCCCCCTGTCAGACACAACCTCCTTGGGGAAACCCACTCGGGTGAAGATCCCCATCAGGGCCCTAGCCACTGCAGGTGCAGTAATGGTCCTCAGAGGAATTGCCTCTGGGTACCGTGTGGCGTGATCCACCAAAACCAGGATAAACCTGTGACCAGCTGTAGTTGGTGGATCCAATGGCCCCACAATGTCGATGCCCACCCTTTCAAAGGGGGTGCTAACGACGGGAAGTGGTTCCAGGGGAGCTTTCAGCTTCACCCCTGTCTTCCCACTGGCTTGGCAAGTTACACATGTCCGACAGTATGTGTCGGATGCCACCCTCATCTGAGGCCAATAAAAGTGGGGGACAAGCCGGGCAAAGGTCTTGTCCTGTCCTAAGTGTCCTGCCAAGGGTATCTCATGAGCTAATTCTAAAAGAAAGGCTCTGTAACGTTGAGGGACAACCAAGGCCCGTGATAAACCGTACACAGGTGCCTTAGGTTCACTGTAGAGGAGTCCTTCCTCCCAGTAAATATGGTAACTCCCAGTAACATTCCCTGCTGCCTGGGCTTCGGCCTGTCGCCTCAGTCCCTCAAGGGTAGGGCACTCCTTCTGGCCCTTACAAAACTCCTCCCTGGTAGGCCCTCCTTCCACATGCCACTCAGCAGGGATAGGTAAGTCCTCCAGGGAGACAACTTCTCCCTCCACGGACTCCTGGTCCACCATCGCAGGTGGCCTATCTGTCTCATGGTGCATGGAAGCCGAGGCAGGCTTCTCCTGTCCTCGGTTCTTTCCCTTTTTGGCAGCTGGCTGGGCCCTTGTTCCAGGCTCCAGCCCAAGCAAACTCCCCCTCCGGGTAGTTGTGGACCTTGTGCTAGCACAGGCCCAGTCAGGTGTACCCAGCATCTCAGAATGAGTCCGGTATTCCACCTCCTTCCAAGCATTGTGCTCCATATCATTCCCCAGCAGACAATCAACTGGCACGGCAGGGCTTACGGCAACTCGAAGTGAGCCTGCAACCCCTTCCCACTCAAATGGAACCTCGGCCACAGGGTAGTGGCCCAATCTGCCGTCAGCCATCGCGGCAGGGTGGAGTACATGTGGAATCACCTGCTCTGGAGACACCAGTTGACTCCTTACCATAGTCATACTGGCTCCTGTGTCTCTCAGAGCCTCCCCTCTTTGGCAATTGATGGTAACCCATTGCCCATACTTGGTAGTATTTGAGGGCACCTGGATCTTAGGAACCATCTCCCGATCTCCCAGGGACACTAAGGTGACACCCGCCCACTCCACCCCCTTATCTAAGGGCAACTCCTCCCCGAGCACTACACTAGCTATTCCCGGGGCTTTTCCTCCAGTGGGAGGGGGTGGTCTCTTTGGGCACTTGACATCTCCCTTATAGTGTCCAACGCCACCACACTCAAAGCAGTGGACAACCCTTGGCTGCTGACTTTGGCCAGGATGAGGGTTTCTGGGCGGGTTAGCCTTAGGGGTAAAACCTATTCCCTTTCCCTGAAAACTGTTTTGGGGGCCTTTTGAGAACTCCCTCTTTTTATCTCACCCCTCTTTCTTCTGAGGGGCGCCCTGTCCGGTCCTTTGGGAATCCCCTCCAGTCCCCTTTGAAGACACCCGGGTACTAGCCCAGAAGTCCGCCTCCTCAGCAAGCGTCCGGGGGTTGGTCAGCTTGCTGTCCACCAGGTGTTGACGCAGCTCAGGAAAACATTTCTCGAGTAGGTGCTCCTTGAGAATAAGGTCATACAACCCCTCATAGTCCCCCACCTCGCTGCCATGCACCCAACCCTCTAATGCCTTCTTTGCGTAGTCCAAGAAATCCACCCAATTCTGTGTGCCTAGTTTGTGACTACCCCTAAACTTCTGCCGATACATCTCCGGGGTCAGTCCAAACTTCCTGATCAGCGCCACTTTCATGGTGGGGTAGTGGGTCTGCTCTCCCTGCTCTAGGGCTAAGAGTGTATCCCTCCCTGCAGGAGGCATGTATTTATACAAGCCACCCCCCCAGTGTTTCTTCAGTATCCCATGGGCTCTTAAGGAGACCTCATAGGCAAGCCAGCCACTTGGCGATGTCATCCCCTGCACTGTAGCTGGCGACTACGTCCTTAGGTAGATAAGGTCTGGGTTCCCTGGTCAAATCCTTAGGTTGGCTGCCACCATTCGGAGAACTGGAAGTCCCTACCTGCAGGGCCTTAAAGTCCAATTCTCTGAGGCTCAACTCATGAGCTAGCCTACTTTCTTCTCTTGCCTTCTCCAATTTTGCCAACTCCCATTTTAACTGTCTCTCCTCCCTCCTGTCCACTAGTTCGGCTTCAGTCATACTTCTCACGGAAACACTGCTGCCCCCCCCTGAGAGTGTTCTGGGACCTGGCAGTAGGTTCTCCCTCTTAGGTTGGTACAACACATCTACCCCAATGACAGTGTCCCGGTCTGTCTCCTCCTCATCCTTCCCATCTGGGTGAGCTGCCACCCACGCCCTCAAGCTGGTTTGGAGTTCCTCCTTTTTAGCACCACGCTTGAAGAACACTCCCATGTTTTGACAAAATTCTCGGAGTTGAGCCACAGTATAGGTCTCTAATTCTTCCAGAGCCAATTCCATTTTGCCAATGAGAGTTCGGGACAGCAACTTGGAAGAAATTAGTTTAGAGGGGAATTAGAAGCTACCTCCACCCACCACCAGGAGTAAATTTGGAAAAACAAAAATATAATTAGGGAGTCCGCTAGGAGAAAACTCCAGGTGTAGGTCTGTGGAGTACACTACGTTACTATTGAGTGGACGCAAACACAGTTCTTATCCCACCGCTGGACACCAATTATGTTAGACTTGGGGTTACCAGGCTACATAGGGTAGCTTGGCACAGAGTGGGGAGGTCTATCCCAAAGGCAGAAAGTGTTAAGCTTGCGTTGCACCCTTACAGTAACACAGCGCCCATCCACCAGAAAAGAAAGACACTACACCAAACTTAGGAAAATATGAGCAGTTTTATAAAATAATCTCTTTGTTCTTCAGCATAAGGAGTTTCAATACATAAAAAATTCAGCTCCACACTAATGTACGTATACATAGGCACTAGTTCAGTTTTGCACACACAACATTTCTCTTCTCAACAGGAAGAATTCCACAGCTTCAGTTGCAGCAACTAGTAAATATCACTTTTCTACACAATTATTTACTAATATTCCTTACCCTTAGAAGTTCAAGGTTTCTATTATTAGCAGGTTACAAATGTTGTCAATTACACCCCACTTAACTCTTCAGCACCTTAGCTCAATACAGGAAAACCTGAATTACGACAAGTAGAGTGATCATCTAATGCATGAGGCTTACAACTACATCAGTCTTATTCCCCTCAATGACTCACTGGCAAAGATTTCTTATTGGTTTATACAATATATGACACTCTGTCTTGTCCCACAGTCAGTTAATCTTCTTTGTGGCAGTCTTTTTAGGTATTGAAAAGCTCAGGGATACTCTGAACCGCCTTCCCTCATTGGTTAATTGAAGGTACTTGGATTCCTTTTCCCCTCCCTGCTCACCACCTTACGTGGCTCTTGGTTAGCCCCACTTCCCTCCCTTGAACAGACTCTGTCTATTGCACAGGTTCCCTCTCTAAGAAGAACCTCCCTCCGCTTGGCAACACTTGGGAGGTTTCAGTCCTGCAGTAACCAAGCACCGAAGGTGTTGCGAGTCAATAGATGGGGGGACAGAGGACTGAATTTGGCTTCCTCCTCCCGCCCCACCGATGACCCTCCTTACTGTAGTTGTGTTGTCCCGTTTACCCGTCCTTCAGCTGAGTCCGTACAGTTCTCAGTACCGGGGAAGGCTCCGCTGTTGGTGGTCCGCCCTCGCCTGGTTACCTGAGGCACTATCTTACCGCGTCTGTACTGCGTCGGTCTCGCTGATCTTCAGGGCAGCACTCAACTCTTCCGGGGTTCTTCCCACGCCGTCTCTGAGGGAATTCAGGACTCCGCCCACAGCCGGCCTCCGTGCGCTCTTCTGGGGTGTTTACCTCGCCGTCTCTGAAGAAATTCAGGACTCTGCCCACAGCCGGCCTCCGTCCGCTCTTCTCCACCCCTTCCGACACGGCGATGACAGCTGTGGAGATCTCTTGCTTCCGCTGCACTTCGCTCGCTGGACTTCTCCTCACAACTCCGATGGAATTCACATACGGCAGGCACGCGCCCTCACAGCTGTTGGTCACGCCACCGCTGGGGAACTCTTTCTCAGCTCCTCAGGGACTCTACCGCAGTGAGTGGCTCCTCAATCACTATTACTTCTATTCAGTGATGCTACGTAGGTCAGCTTTCCACCACATCCAGGGGATAGTCTTGGAGCACTTTTATAGCGTCGGGGGTAAGAATCAGTCCCCTCACAACAGGGCTTGGTCGATGAGTAGGGGGCACGTCACTTGAAGAGGCCGCCGGCTCAGAAGTTGATCTCCCCTTGCTCAGTGCGCCTTCCTCCCCACAAGATCGCCTCACTCCTCTCCTGACCAGGTTTCACAACAACTCACTGGTCACTACAAAATGGCTGACCACACACTGGCCTTTATATAGGCAGGTCTCAGGCTACTAGAACCATCTGGAAAGTTCTAGAGCCTCCCTATGCTATCCTATGGGTCTCTTTTCTGAAGTAACAGTTATGGCAGTTACAAGCCACCATTTTGTGTAATTAAACTTGCCCTCAGAAAAGGAGGGATTTCTAGGCCTTTGGGGAACCATGTGCCAAGAAGCACCTAACCCACAGGTTAACACCTAAAAATTTCAGTGGACATCAAAAATGAAAGGATTGAGGGGCAAAAAGGGGACAAAAATAAACAAATAATAGGAGGGACCACCCAAAGGGCTGACAGGTCTAGCAGCATGTATGAGTGAATCTATAGCAAGTGTTTAGATGTGTGTGTAGATCTAGGAATCACTGAGTGGATGTTTAGAAACTTGTATTGGTGCGCCAATGGATTCAAATATGATACTCTGTATTTTACAGTGAGGGATGAAAGGTTATACTAGTGTATGATGAGGTGTATCTGATTGTCACATGCATGATGTCATCAATGATGTCATCAGTGATGTCATTTGAGATGTCATCAGTGATGTCATCAGTGATGTCATTGACCATGTTATGAATGATGTAATATGTAACATCATCCGCAGTGGATTGCGGGCGAGCGAGTTATACTTAGTACAACTAACTATAAAGGAGGAATTTCAATGGTTTTGTATGAGTGAACTGTCCAGCTAACTATAACACCCCTAAACCATGTTTTTTTCAGTGAATTTCTAAGGTTTTTTAATTGATAATTCCTAACTATAATCTGCCTGAAATCTATCATTTTTTTCAGTAAATTTCTAAGGTTTTTTAAATGATAATTTCTAACTATAACCTACCTGAAACCTATGGTTTTTCAGTGAATTTCAAAGGTTTTTTAAATGTTCATTTCTAACTACAATATCCCTATAACCTATAGTGTTTGTTAAGTAAAATTTAAAAACATGTGTATACTTTTTATAGTAAAAACAAACTTAACAGTAGCGTTTTATAACTTATAATTATACCTCCTGGTTTTATGGTATTTATTTTTTGGACATTTCCATCTGCATTTATCAATATTTTTTTTAAAATAATTGTCTGTGTATTTACCCATATATATTTCGGGTTTTGTAAAAAAAAAAATCTGAAATTAGTATATTTCCACATTCATTTTACTGATAAATATGCACTCATGGCAGAAAGACTGGCCGTTTTCACTCGTAAACACTCTTAGATGATAAACTATACTCAACCTTCACATTAAAATGTGCAAGTTTTCTTATAAGAGGATATAGTTTGCTCTTTAAGGCTCTTTACTGAAAGTCTTTTATTGTTTTTACCCTTTTACTTTTAGAACGACAGACCTATTGGCCTACTACTCATCATTGACAGCATTTACAAACGCTCAAAAAATAACCCAATTTCCGTATTTATCCACACTTTAAAATAAATACAGAGAGAAAAATAAATACTTTTCTGTCTGTATTTATCCATAAAAATCAGTAAAAACATAAGTCAAGGAGCCCTACTTATAATTTAAGAATATTTTCAACTTAATTAGCAGTAATTAACATATAAGTGTGGCAAAAGTATGATGCAGTACCCTATAATACCTGACTTTCAAGAACAGCGTTCGCAGTTCGATTCCAAAGTCCATCAGCATCTTAGCCCACCACTATCTCACTGCTCAGGGCCGGCTCTAGGCTCATGGTGGCCCTGTGCAGGGAGCGTAGGTGGGGGCCCCGTAAGAGGGGGTCCGGACGGGGCGGAGCTCAGGAAGGTGTTTTAATAATACGTCCAGAAAAGTCGTTAGATGATTGACCAGTACCTGCGGCTGTTCCTACCCTTCCGAATTCGTCTCAGAACGATACAATTTAGTAGGAGAAGGGCATTGGGATATGAAGAGATAGTAAATATCTTTGACTGAAGGGTCCAGACAGTTGGCCAACTGGTGACAAATTGAGAGTTTGGGGACTTCCGGGATTGAAGTGAGAGAAGGGGGTAGCGCAGCACTTCTTGGAGGCCAGTTGGGAAGTCCATTGTATATTCTCTTCAATTCTCTACTCCCTATTTGACTACTTTTGGAAGAATGGAGGGTTGCTTCTCTCCTCTATGGGATGTTAGTAAATCTACAATACTCTAACCCAACAGAGACTGTGTGCAGACAGCGGTGGCAGACCAATCTGAAGAAAAATTACCCAGACTGGGCGGAATTGCTTGAGAAACAGAGTCTTTCTCAAGCAAGGCAACAGAGGCAACACCAACATGGCAAGGCAACAGAGGCAACACCAACATGTTTGCTCTTCTAAATTCTGCAACTATGGTATTGGAATTCACTGAAATGGCATAAAGGTGTAACTGTTGAAAGTGGGCCTGCCGCTGCAGAGCTCTGCGGATTTTCTGCCTACTCCATGTTGAGCCAGGCCTTGGCCCCAGTTCCCTTTGCATTATACCATAGTTTTATGAATGTCTGCCGTTTTAAAAAGAGACTTACACTGATCATCTTGCATGTTATTGCAACACAATATTAGGCGTATAATCATGTGTATCTTTTCCCACTACAGATTTCGCATTCATTCTTCATAGCTGCAAACACGCTATTTCCTCCATATGAAAGAGACCAAGAATGTAAGCTTTTTGGGAGATGGTTAATTGTGCAATCGTGTATTAATAGGGTGTGTTAAAAGGACACTGCAAGTTGCTTACAAATGAACTTAGCTTTCAGTCTTGTTCCTCTATAATTGTAAAATAATTTCTCGATGACTTGCATTAGCCTTAAAATGTATGGCAGAGGATAAATTCTCCCATGTAGCTTCATGTAGCATGTCCCTGCAAAGCACCCTTATGATTTGTGCAGGCATAGAATATTGACTTGAAGATGTCAAATATGTACTTGACAGCATACTTTGTACTGCAGAGTGCTGTGTGGAACGTATACTGCCTTGCACATGTAGGGTTGAGGTAGGACGTCATCATCTTAAAGTGGAGTCCATATGTACTATGACCTATTGATGGTAAAATGATTGGTCAGTAGCGCGTGACATGCTATGAGCGAGCTGTATGGTCCCTTACTAAGAAGTCACCAATCACCAAGTTAGCTGAAAGTCACTTGTGCATGGCACTATGTTGGAACTTGTTAGTCATTAAGACAGCCTGGGTTTTGCATCATTATTTCAGTGAGTATGTGATTGGTGTTGGACGGTACTAGTTGCTTATTAGGTGACTTCTGGCTGTTTGTGTTTTAGTAAATGTATTTCACTTGGGGTGATGCCCATTTTTCACCAAAACCTTGTTTGAGAAGCGGCATATGGCGCAGAAGTCCCCTCTACATGTTGCAGTTCTGCTGTCATGTCTGGAAAACGCCCATGTGTGGTTGTGCTGGTGCGTGTCAACGTGGCTATGATGAAGCAGTGGTGGGGGAGCATGTTACTGTAGCTCCTATCACTCTTCTGTCATGGCTGCTGCTGAGTGACATCTATGGCGGACAGTTGATGTAGTGAGTTAGCCCAAGACCTGCCCATACATAGTTTGGGCATACTGTAGCGCTGCTAGTGTGCACTGGGCTCCCATGCAAGGAGGAAAATGTGCCCTCTGTTCTCATTCAAAATATAGGTCCAGACAATCCCTCACAATCTGGGCCTCGGTGCCATTGCACCTGCTGCACTATGGATAGCTATGGCTCTAAGAGCCCGGCTCCTCGCTGAGTTTAGCCCATGAAGATACATATTTCCTGGAGGAGGTCACATAGGTCTATCTTCACCCTGTACCTCCCACCACAGCCCCCAGTGCAGCCAGTTTTGAAAATGCTTTGCATCTGGGATGTCCTGAACAGTTGTCAAGTTTATTAATATCAGCTGTGAGAAGATGTACACTTTCTGTCAATACAAATCTAGAATCTATACATTTTACTCTTGCACTTCTTGGCTCGTTGAAGCAGTACCTGTAAAGTATAGCCCGATTAGAGCTGACAGGATAGGGCAACTATATCATTTTTGGTAATGCCTAGAGATTGTTTTAGCAGTCTAACCAGTGTCATGTTTTGATAGAAAAAACCTAATACAAATACACAGAAGGCACTTTTTCCAAACACCACCGTGGTATGTAAGTACGAAAGCACAAATTAAATGCACTAAGAGCCTGCACTACGTTACAGGATAGTAATCACTTCCTTTCCTCTCTCTTTCTTTCCACAGGTTTTACTAACACCCTATATTTTTATGAGTGTCTTCCCATTGGAATATTTTTCCTCTGGATGACAAAGAATTTAGGACAGGGTGAGTCTTTTAGGGGACCCACACCTCCCACTTCCTTTTTTTGGTCCTGATGAATACCCGGGATCACCCCAAATGGTAGAAACATGGTGACCAACACATAATTGAGATACGTAGGTCGTAACTCTCCTTCCAGTATCTCACCTTCATTTTAACATTGTCCAGTTGCTTTTTCATTAAAATCCTTGTATAAAGTTATAAACCAGGACAATTTTTAACATTCAAACTTTTTTTGTTTGCACCCACACTTCACAACCTGCTCCACTGCAACTCAGGTGTCGAAGCACACCCAGGTGACGCTAGGCCACTTGGGTGGACCCCGATGATGAAGCAAGTCACCACTAGGTGGTGAGTGAGGGTTTTTTTAACAAGGAACACTGATTCCACGTTTGGAAAGCCTTCATCCCACTCATCGGGTAATACTCCTTCATTTGTTTTTTGCAATTCATGACCTGGGGATCAGGAGTATTCCTCGTCCAGTGTCCACGGACGCAATCCCTTACTCTCCATATATGTTCCTGGCTTTACAAATGCTGGCATTTTTTTAAATCAAAAAGCATAGTGATATCAAAAATTAATACGATTTTTGTTCTTCTATTGTAAGCGATATTTTTACTTTATATCTTATATTTGGATGTATTTAATCATGAGAATGCAAAGGACACAGATTACCGGGTAACACTTTTTAAACTCTCCAATGTATGTAGATAATAAGGACCTTATACGAGTTACTATGGAAATCGAAACCTTTACAGCTTCACAGTTTGTAACTTTTCCCAACATGTGCACAAGTAAAACAGTTAAAACGTGATCACGTGTAAACTGTAAAATGTGACAACTACATAGGCAGAGCCGAATCTTCCTTCCATAGACTGCTAAACAACCAAAAACTATATAAACTACACCTATTGAGCGATTAGTTTAGTTTTTGCGAGTTATTTCTGCATCGCCAATCTGTGATGCATGCTCCCTTTTCTAGCATCGGATTCTTGTTTTGCGTCAACAAACATATTCCGGAGTTGTAAGTTGTTTCATTATGGCATAGTATATAGTTATAATTTGTGGCTATTTGTCAATATTTAAAACATTTATATCTAGAAAAAAGTGTTATTGCATGTTTTTCCCTTTTTGTCTGTAACATCAGCAGCTTGTTTTCAGAAACAGATAGATTACAACAAACATTGCTCCTTTTCTGGCTCCTTTCAGCTTATATATTGTGACTTATTTATATTATAATATTGACACTGAACTTCACTTCAGAGGTGTTAGTGACCCTTCGGCGCATACCCTAAACATTTACAATCAACGTCACCACCTTCCAGTTGTTAGTGTGTTTTCCCTAGGGATTATATACTGTTAAGATGCATAATATAATATTAACAGTTATGCTAATCTCAGTGGAGTTCATGACCCATCGTCACAAAGAGTAAAGATATATAAGCAACATCACCAGCTTCTGGTTTTTAGTCTGTTCTCCCCGTTTGATCATATAATGTGAATATATATGTTATAATTTTCACAGTCATGATCTCAGAGGAGTTTATGACCCGTCGCCACGAAGATCAAACTTTTCGACCTCCCGGAGAAAAGAAGCTCAGAAAATAATTACTGCTCGAAAGTATTTCGTTATGGATGTTCTGTTAAATAGATACCTTTATTTTCCTTTTATTTTTACTGTAACAATGGTATCATTTGTTATATTGTATTAGATTGTCATATTGTTACAGAAGAGGAATAGGAGTTTTTTTGGCGCTATCTGTAATACAGCTTACAAACATTAGAACATACTTGATCACATATTTTTTTCAGGGAGCATATTTTACGAAATTGCAGAATAAAAAATATAGCTTTCATACATACTTTGTTACTTTAAATATTTGATTAACTCTAATTTCTGAATGTTATTTTCTAATTTCTATTCTTCTCATTTCTTATTCACCTTCTCCCTAAAGAATATATAGGACCAGTTATGTATATTATAATAGCACTATTCTAAATATTCCTAAGTTGGTATGTGATTTGTTAGTGGAACAGTGTGTGACCTCTAAGCACTACGACAGAACGTTCCTGAATTCTACAAAATACAAATCTGAAAAATAATAATGTATACATTTCTATGTAATATGAAGTCACTTGTATTTAACTGTTTTTTACTTGTTCTCCTGATCTCAAATAATGTAGTGCAGGAGTGTTGGTTGTAGCACATCTATTCTAGTTTATCTAAAAGTAACTGATGCCCTCTTACATTATCAAGAATATGGGGCAACACTTTTACAAACTATAGCAGAAAAAGGAGGATATGGCCACGCTTAACTGATATTTTATAAAATTGCATTTTTTAATTGTCACCCCTTTCATATAAACAGCGTCAGTTTCTGAAGAAAGTTTATTTGTATTTGCTAAATAAAAACTGTTTCAAACTTAGACTGAAATTTTTGCTGCCCAACCACACCTCCCCATCAGAAAAGTAAACACCACATTATAAGTAAATAGTGCTCCTGGGAAGTATCCCACCCGAAAAACTTGATGAAAAAAACCACTGCAAGAAAATGTCATTTTTCTGCTGTGATTTGTACACCACACGGCAATTATATAAATGGCCTTTAAAACATATAAAAAACAATTTTTACCTTCATAATCCCTGTCCACCACCTTGTGACCACTGTACAGAGTTAATAGTGTTCCTAACCTCCCCTCTACTACTTTCTTTTCCCATACTTCTTTGGAAGTGCGTCACAAAATGACTGACAACAGTGAAAAGCTCCCACCCAATAAGGAGCAAACTTGTGCTCAAAACACTTAGCCAATAAAATGTCCATGTTGTTCGGCAGAGGATGAAGGAATAACTGCCAAAACTTCTACTTTTAATGCTTCATAGCCAATGAACATTAAGCTTTGTAAGGTCCCGCTTGGAACACGTTACCCAATGAAATGTCCCTAATACTCCGCGAAGAGGGAAGGAGTCGCTGATAACATTTCTACTTTCGACAGTTTACAGCCAATAAACATTAAGCTTGGGAAAGTCGTCCTTGGAGCACGTCAGCCAATCAGATGTCCCTCCTACTCTGCAGAGTGGAAGTGAATGGCTGGCAACACTTCTACTTTCAATAGTTCGCAACCAACCAACATAAAGCTAAGGAAAGTCCTCCTTACAACATGTAAGACAATTAGATGTCCTTGCTACTCTCCGGAATAGAAGTCAATTGCAGAAAACACTTCTACTTTCAATAGTTCGCACCCAATGAACATTAAGCTTGTTGTTGGAACACCTTAGCCAATTAAACGTTAAATTTGTTCCACGCACACATACAGAACCCGCCGTCCTACATATTAATACATTTCCTGTAACAAAGTGACTCTATCTGTAACAAAAGTGAACACTGCCTAATAAAAATTATTCCACATTATATTAAAGGAAAGCTGCAATAAGCCGCATTGTTGTTTTCCCAATATAATTTACACAGCCTACTGCACCCCCTCCCAACATGAGTGAAGCCCCGGGACTGTGGGGGCCCCAGTGAATCCCTGCTATTATTTTTATTATATTTTCCACTGACTTCTTCTATGACTAACGGTTCCTATGGAAAACTATTAAAACTCCAGCACAGTAACTGTTTCGATTAGCAACATAGTGTGGTGAACTTCTAACCTCTGCGCTCACTTAAGTGTTCCATGAACTGTTACTATGGTAACAGGCATTAAGCAGTTTGGGGGTAGGGTTGAAAGGTACTGGCTGTTCAGAAACCGTTATATTTACCCAGGATCCTCTACTTGACAGAAAGGAAAACAAAGTAAGACAGAACACAGTGTAGCAGATTTACAAGCCCCTTGAGCCACTTTCGCATCGCTTTTCCCATCTTAAAAATGATGCAACAGTAACGCAATGAACTTTTAAATCTGCCCCTATGCACATTACGAGCAAAAGAAGTACACAACTCTTTCAATTCTTTATCGATCACAATTAGACAGTGTTACTTCACGATTCACAATGCACTTCAATAAATACTTAGTGTCTATTTAAATAGGAGATAAGATTGTCGACATTACAAAACTTAGTGACATATTTACAAAGACAGAGTTTAAATTGTTGCAGCTTTAATGGCTGCAACCTACAACAAAAACGCAGAAAATGGACTTCAAAATCCTTTGTTATCTTACCAGAAGATTTTTTCAACATTGCTGTTTGCTATGCAACAGTGAGAGCCACCCCCCAGAGCTATAAAATAAATGGTTGGATTAGGCTCCAAGGCCCCCCCTGCAAAATTAGAAGTGGAAGGGCCTCAATGACCTCCCTCAAGACCCGGGAACCACCACCCCCGGGGCTTCGTGTATTGTGGGAGGGAGGCTGCGTGGCCCTCCACCTGGAGCCCTCAAGGGACCAGGGGACCTCCATCCCCCAGGGCCAGCTCCTGCAGTGTCCCGGGGTGCCTACCCCTGGGATACTGCTGTTTGCTATGAGAGAGCGGCAGTTTTGTGGCTCCCGCCCTGCCATAGCAAACTTGGTTTGCATTTTGAAAGACAGAGCAGTAAAATCTGTTCTCACTTTCAAAATCCAGACCAGATAACTTTTCCACATGCAAGTTAGCATCTCCCCATGTGGAAAAGTAATGTCGGCTCCCGAAGGACGTGGGGAGCTGTCTGGGACCGTGGGGGAATTTTGGTTCCCCCCAATGTCCCCAGCATTTTATGTAAACCCCCGGGGATGGGGTCCCCGGGGATATTAAAAATTACTGATAGGGGCTATTTTTTGGCAGTAAAATTAGAAGTCGCGCACCCAGCGCGGTGCTCATTGCGGGCCCCTTGTGTGCACGCGCTGGAGGCATGACTCTTAATCTGTAGGGTGCATGACTCCAGCGCCTTTAGTGCACAACTTCTACGCGTTTGGGAGCCGGCATTGCTTTTCCACATGGGGAGCTACTAACATGCAGCTCCCCATCTGAAAAAGCAATCTGATTTAGATTTTGAAATAGAGAACAGATTTCCTTGCTATGGGAGGACGGGATGGACACCCCAGGACACTGCAGGAGCCAGCCCTCCCACAATACATAAAGTCCCGGGGAGTGGTTGTCCCCAGGCCTTTGGAGACCTTGCAGCCCCCCAACCATTTTTTTTGTAGCCCCGGGGGTGAATGAAGGAGCCCTCAAGTGCTCCAGGAGGGGGGCCACGCAGTGCCCCTCCCACAATACATAAAGCCCCGGGGGTGGTGGTCACTGCGGCTTTGGGAACCTTGGACCCCTTCCCTGCACCATTTTTTTTTTTTAGCCCGGGGGGGGGATGATCCCCGGGGCGCCCCTCTGGGCCCCCCATAAAATATAATATTTTGCACCCGGTATTTAGCCCCCCCGGGGGGCTAATTATAAAAAATCTCAGTATTATTTGATTTTTTTTTACTACAGAGTCTGCGCACCCTACACGCACCTGCCGGGTCTTTTTAAAAAAAAAACATTTACATTTTGAGGGCCTTACATATATATGAGTGCAATACCCCCTGCAACACCTACCTGGAGACACCTGCATCCTGGGACGTGTAGTTCTTCAACTGCAGTTTAATGAGCGTGCACCAAGGTAGGGGGCAGAGCGGATCCCCTCCAATGGGGATGTGGCAGGACTCACATAAATGAACAGTTTCAAAATGCCGCCTGACGATTACAGGCATCTGAGGAAGGCCAACAAGAGGCCGAAATGCATTATGCCGCTCGATCTTGAAATAAAGCGTTTCCCAAGCTGTCCCTCGTGTGGCCTCCGCTCTTTGTTCAGTTGAGAGGAGGTGTTTGAATATAATTCACGCTGTGCCAGTTGCCTGATACGGAGGCCTCCGCATCAATTGTGGGCCACGGACTTAGCTGGCTGCTGCTTCGGCGGGTTGCTTTTGTTCCGAGGGATCGGATTACCCGTGGCCCGCCTCAGGAATCCAGGACATTTGCGCGTGGTGACACGTTGGGCAGGCTGTATTCACACCCCTGCCTCTGCCCACTTTGTCATCTGGAGGAAAGGGGATGATGCGGTGATGGGGACTCAGGAAAAAAGCAGCAAGAACAATAACAGGAATTCGGCAATTTGTAAGTAGCACCGTGAGCCCTGCACTCTGCGAAATCCACTGTGAGTGCAATTCCCCCTGCAACACCTACCTGGAGACACCTGGGACGTGTAGTTCTTCAACTGCAGTCTGGTGAGCGAGCACCTAGGTAGGGGGCGGAGCGGATCCCCTCCAATGGAGATGTGGCAGGACTCACATAAATGAACAGTTTCAAAATGCCGCCTGACGATTACAGGCATCTGAGGAAGGCCAACAAGAAGCCGAAATGCATTATGCCGCTCGATCTTGAAATAAAGCATTTCCCAAGCTGACCACCGCGTGGCCTCAGCTCTTTGTTCAGTTGAGAGAAGGTGTTTGGATATAATTCACGCTGTGCCAGTTGCGTGATACGGAGGCCTCCGCATCAATTGTGGGCCACGGACTTAGCTGGCTGCTGCTTCGGCGGGTTGCTTTTGTTCCGAGGGATCGGATTACCCGTGGCCCGCCTCAGGAATCCAGGACATTTGCGGGCAGTGACACGTTGGGCAGGCTGTATTCACACCCCTGCCTCTGCCCACTTTGTCATCTGGAGGAAAGGGGATGATGCGGTGATGGGGACTCAGAGAAAACGCCGCAAGAACAATAACAGGAATTCAGCAATTTGGAAGTACCACCGTGAGTAAGCATGGGCGGAAAATCCGTTCCGCTCGTGGATTTTGCGGATTTTTGGTAAATTCGCAATCCGCGAACGCTCGCGAATTTACCGAAAAAAAGTAAATTCGAACGCAGCTGATTTTTTTTTCTTGGTGATACAATTTTGCGGCGTGCGGCATTCGCTTACCGTCATTCAGCGTTTGCCAAGTTGTTTTTCTCGATATTTTGCGAGTGCTGCGCCATTTTGGATTTGCTGCGGGATCCCGCGGCAGTTTGGCGACGCATCGCGAGAGTTCGCAATTGCGAACATGTAGGTGCGGCGGGCAGCAACAATCTCGCACTCGCGAAATTACAAAATTTGCAATTCTGCACAAGAAATCCACTAGCAAGCAGCATAGACCTTATGAAAATGATGATTTTTATCAGAATAACTCCTCAGGTTGACATTTGCCTGCACTTTTTTGGATTTGGGACCTTTTGACTTTCTTTGGATCACTTTTGGATTAGAAATCAACTTTCACAAGTAAGTTTGTTTGGGGCATTACAGTTGCTGTTCTGCAGAAAAACGAGTTTTGCAAAACTGAAAGCACTCAGCAGGTGCAAAAGTTCACTCATCATTAGTAACCATTCCCTGTAGTACTTCCTGAGGGGCCCCTCCAGAGTTCAGTTGCCTATGTTTGTTTGGGGCATTACAGTTGCTGTTCTGCAGAAAAACGAGTTTTGCAAAACTGAAAGCACTCAGCAGGTGCAAAAGTTCAAACTCATCATTAGCAATAGTAACCATTCCCTGTAGTGCTTCCTGATTGGGGCCCCTCCAGAGTTCAGTTGCTAGTTGCAACAATTCTATGACCCTGCTCTGACCCTCACAGCAGGCTCATAGAATAGCTACAAGTAGACCACAAAGGTCCGGGAAAAAAATTGCACTGCAACAGAAGGCAAATTACAGGTAAGGAAGCAGGTGCCAAACTGGAATTTTAAAACAGTGACACATTAATAAATCAAACCCAAATTAATTCATGTCAGTTGAAGCAGGGCAGGTGTGCTTGCTCCCCCCCCTCCCATAATCTACAGTGATGATGAACCAGAGGGGGCATTGATGTACCAGAGGGTGGCATGGGTGAAACAGAGGGTGGCAGTGGTGAAACAGAAGGTGCTGGGAACCTGTGATGATGAACCAGGCGTAGAAACAACATAGTCGAGACCGTTGCGAGCCGACAAGTAAGTTCGCAATTGCGAACTGGTACAAAACCCTCGCGAACTGTCAAAAACCCTTGCGAACACACAAAAAAAAACAAATCCGCAAATTATCGAGAATTCGCGGATTTTGCAGATTGCGAGTTGGCAAATACGCAAATTCGCGAACGCCAGATTCGCAAAATTCACCCATGCTTAACCGTGAGCCTTGCACTCTGCGAAATCCACTGTGAGTGCAATTCCCCCTGAAACACCTACCTGGAGACACCTGCATCCTGGGACGTGTAGTTCTTAAACTGCAGTCTGGTGAGCGAGCACCAAGGTAGGGGGCGGAGCGGATCCCCTCCAATGGGGATTTGGCAGGACTCACATAAATGAACTGTTTCAAAATGCCGCCTGATGATTACAATCATCTGAGGAAGGCCAACAAGAGGCCGAAATGCATTATGCCACTCGATCTTGAAATAAAGCGATTCCCAAGCTGTCCCCCGTGTGGCCTCGGCTCTTTGTTCAGTTGAGAGGAGGTGTTTGGATATAAGTCACGCTGTGCCAGTTGCGTGATACGGAGGCCTCCGCATCAATTGTGGGCCACGGACTTAGCTGGCTGCTGCTTCGGCGAGTTGCTTTTGTTCTGGGGGATCGGATTACCCGTGGCTCGCCTCAGGAATCCAGGACATTTGCGGGCGGTGACACGTTGGGCAGGCTGTATTCACACCCCTGCCTCTGCCCACTTTGTCATCTGGAGGAAAGGGGATGATGCGGTGATGGGGACTCAGGGAAAACGCTGCAAGAACAATAACAGGAATTCTGCAATTTGGAAGTACCACCGTGAGCCCTGCACTCTGCGAAATCCACTGTGAGTGCAATTCCCCCTGCAACACCTACCTGGAGACACCTGCATCCTGGTACGTGTAGTTCTTTAACTGCAGTCTGGTGAGCCAGCACCAAAGTAGGGGGCGGAGCGGATCCCCTCCAATGGGGATGTGGCAGGACTCACATAAATGAACAGTTTCAAAATGCCGCCTGACGATTACAGGCATCTGAGGAAGGCCAACAAGAGGCCGAAATGCATTATGCCGCTTGATCTTGAAATAAAGCGTTTCCCAAGCTGTCCCTCGTGTGGCCTCGGCTCTTTGTTCAGTTGAGAGGAGGTGTTTGGATATAATTCACGCTGTGCCAGTTGCCTGATACGGAGGCTTCCGCATCAATTGTGGGCCACGGACTTAGCTGGCTGCTGCTTCGGCGGGTTGCTTTTGTTCCGAGGCATCGGATTACTCATGGCCCGCCTCAGGAATCCAGGACATTTGCGGGCGGTGACACATTGGGCAGGCTGTATTCACACCCCTGCCTCTGCCCACTTTGTCATCTGGAGGAAAGGGGATGATGTGGTGATGGGGACTCAGGGAAAATGCCACAAGAACAATAACAGGAATTCGGCAATTTGGAAGTACCACCGTGAGCCCTGCACTCTGCGAAATCCACTGTGAGTGCAATTCCCCCTGCAACACCTACCTGGAGACACCTGCATCCTGGGACGTGTAGTTCTTCAACTGCAGTCTGGTGAGCGAGCACCAAGGTAGGGGCGGAACGGATCCCCTCCAATGGGGATGTGGCAGGACTCACACAAATGAACAGTTTCGAAATGCCGCCTGACGATTACAGGCATCTGAGGAAGGCCAACAAGAGGCCGAAATGCATTATGCCACTCGATCTTGAAATAAAGTGTTTCCCAAGCTGTCCCCCGTGTGGCCTCCGCTCTTTGTTCAGTTGAGAGGAGGTGTTTGGATATAATTCACGCTGTGCCAGTTGCGTGATACGGAGGCCTCCGCATCAATTGTGGGCCATGGACTTAGCTGGCTGCTGCTTCGGCGGGTTGCTTTTGTTCCGAGGGATTGGATTACCCGTGGCCCGCCTCAGGAATCCAGGACATTTGCGGGCGGTGACACGTTGGGCAGGCTGTATTTACACCCCTGCCTCTGTCCACTTTGTCATCTTGAGAAAAGGGGATGATGCGGTGATGGGGACTCTGGGAAAACGCCGCAAGAACAATAACAGGAATTCGGCAATTTGGAAGTACCACCGTGAGCCCTGCACTCTGCGAAATCCACTGTGAGTGCAATTCCCCCTGCAACACCTACCTGGAGACACCTGCATCCTGGGACGTGTAGTTCTTCAACTGCAGTCTGGTGAGCGAGCACCAAGGTAGGGGGCGGAGCGGATCCCCTCCAATGGGGATGTGGCAGGACTCACATAAATGAACAGTTTCAAAATGCCGCCTGACGATTACAAGCATCTGAGGAAGGCCAACAAGAGGCAGAAATGCATTATGCCGCTCGATCTTGAAATAAAGCGTTTCCCAAGCTGTCCCCTTTGGGGCCTCTGCTCTTTGTTCAGTTGAGAGGAGGTGCTTGGATATAATTCACGCTGTGCCAGTTGCGTGATACGGAGGCCTCCGCATCAATTGTGGGCCACGGACGTAGCTGGCTCCTGCTTTGGCGGGTTTCTTTTGTTCCGAGGGATCGGATTACCCGTGGCCCGCCTCAGGAATCCAGGACATTTGCGGGCGGTGACACGTTGGACAGGCTGTATTCACACCCCTGCCTCTGCCCACTTTGTCATCTGGAGGAAAGGGGATTATGCGGTGATGGGGACTCAGGGAAAACGCTGCAAGAACAATAACAGGAATTCGGCAATTTGGAAGTACCACCGTAAGCCCTGCACTCTGCGAAATCCACTGTGAGTGCAATTCCCCCTGCAACACCTACCTGGAGACAACTACCTCCCTGGGACGTGTAGTTCTTAAACTGCAGTCTGGTGAGCGAGCACCAAGGTTGGGGGCGGAGCGGATCCCCTTCAATGGGGATGTGGCAGGACTTACATAAATGAACAGTTTCAAAATGCCGCCTGACGATTACAGGCATCTGAGGAAGGCCAACAAGAGGCCGAAATGCAATATGCCGCTCGATCTTGAAATAAAGTGTTTCCCAAGCTGTCCCCCGTGTGGCCTCCGCTCTTTGTTCAGTTGAGAAGAGGTGTTTGGATATAATTCACGCTGTGCCAGTTGCGTGATACGGAGGCGTCTGCATCAATTGTGGGCCACGGACTTAGCTGGCTGCTGCTTAGGCGGGTTTCTTTTGTTCCGAGGGATCGGATTACCCGTGGCCTGCCTCAGGAATCCAGGACATTTGCGGGCGGTGACACGTTGGGCAGGCTGTATTCACACCCCTGCCTCTGCACACTTTGTCATCTGGAGGAAAGGGGATGATGCAGTGATGGGGACTCAGGGAAAATGCTGCAAGAACAATAACAGGAATTCGGCAATTTGGAACTACCACCGTAAGCCCTGTACTCTGCGAAATCCACTGTGAGTGCAATTCCCCCTGCAACACCTACCTGGAGACAACTACCTCCCTGGGACGTGTAGTTCTTCAACTGCAGTCTGGTGAGCGAGCACCAAGGTTGGGGGCGGAGCGGATCCCCTTCAATGGGGATGTGGCAGGACTTACATAAATGAACAGTTTCAAAATGCCGCCTGACGATTACAGGCATCTGAGGAAGGCCAACTAGAGGCCGAAATGCAATATGCCGCTCGATCTTGAAATAAAGTGTTTCCCAAGCTGTCCCCCGTGTGGCCTCCGCTCTTTGTTCAGTTGAGAGGAGGTGTTTGGATATAATTCACGCTGTGCCAGTTGCGTGATACGGAGGCGTCTGCATCAATTGTGGGCCACGGACTTAGCTGGCTGCTGCTTCGGCGGGTTTCTTTTGTTCCAAGGGATCGGATTACCCGTGGCCTGCCTCAGGAATCCAGGACATTTGCGGGCGGTGACACATTGGGCAGGCTGTATTCACACCCCTGCCTCTGCACACTTTGTCATCTGGAGGAAAGGGGATGATGCAGTGATGGGGACTCAGGGAAAATGCCACAAGAACAATAACAGGAATTCAGCAATTTGGAAGTACCACCGTGAGCCCTGCACTCTGCGAAATCCACTGTGAGTGCAATTCCCCCTGCAACACCTACCTGGAGACACCTGCATCCTGGGACGTGTAGTTCTTCAACTGCAGTCTGGTGAGCGAGCACCAAGGTAGGGGGCGGAGCCGATCCCCTCCAATGAGGATGTGGCAGGACTCACATAAATGAACAGTTTCAAAATGCCGCCTGATGATTACAGGCATCTGAGGAAGGCCAACAAGAGGCCGAAATGCATTATGCTGCTCGATCTTGAAATAAAGCGTTTCCCAAGCTGTCCCCCGTGTGGCCTCCGCTCTTTGTTCAGTTGAGAGGAGGTGTTTGGATGTATGTATATATATATATATATATATATATATATATATATATATTGCTGCTTCCTCGTTACGCCAGGTCATGCACTCAGGCACAGGTGCTTGTTTCGAGGGGCGTACCTCGCTATTATCGTAGCTCCTTTTCTCTCGTACTTCTCAAAGAAAACAGCACTCGCGGGAGGAGTATCAACGATTTTATTTTCGACCCTCAGAGCACCAGACCAGTACCACTGACAAAGGCAGTAGCCGAAATGAAGAAAGAACTGTCCGGGCCGCACGTAGTTCAGAAAGCGTGTTTATTAAGACAGCTTCGCTCAATGCGTTTCAAAGGTCAAGCCTTCTTTGTCACGAGTGCGAGTACACTGTTTACAATTGTCTAAATAAAGATCACATGGTATTGTCGTCATACCAATAGACAT
This sequence comes from Lissotriton vulgaris, assembly GCF_964263255.1. NCBI lineage: Eukaryota > Metazoa > Chordata > Amphibia > Caudata > Salamandridae > Lissotriton > Lissotriton vulgaris. The sequence goes on along the minus strand of NC_141696.1, from coordinate 974,062,018 downwards.
TGACAACAGACTCGCTGTAGCAGTTGAATGGAGCTAAAGCATGGTAACCCGGTTTAAAAGTAAAACATAAACATTGAGTTTGTTTACAAAGGCAGTAAAAAAAAAAACTGTCATTTACTATAGCTGCCAGGCAAAATGGCAATAAAGCATCATATTTCAAACTGGAGGTGCATTCTACTTCATGACTGCATCCATAGTCATAATCTCCGTGCCGCCCCAGTGGGCAAACGTGAAAACAAATTACGAGCCTCTGCAAACCATTCATAAATACAAAGAGCTCAAATCAATAGCAATAATCAAAAAGGATGAATAAATCAAGAGATGATGTAAAGCCCAAGTGGGCAAACATTACTATTGGACTGAGTCCTGCCCCAGTGGGCAGAGATCATTGCATTTTCACAAAGTCAAACGCTTGATCTGTCAGAAACGTGGATGCTGAGCTTCCTCACAATCATTTCAACTGTCATACGTTCTTCAAAAGTGCTGTTTCCGGAACCATGTAAACTCTCCTATTGAGACTTTCCAGAGATCTGTGAAAATAATATTAATAAAAGCGAATAAAACATGTGACTTAGTGTGTGTGCAACAATATCTCACATACTATGTTTAAAAACAGTCATGAGAGCGGATACATTTCTAAAAAGTGTAATCTAGCTCAAATGTACAGCAAGTTCTTCATCGAGGTTATGGCCCTCAGGTTGCATGGTTCTATATTTGATAATAAGCTTAGATTCTAGTCTCCTTAGTTCCTGAGTTCTATCTTCCCCTCTTTCCCTGATGGGGACAGTTTCTAGGACATAGAATGAAAGTAGGTAGGCATTGCTCTTGTGATGTGTAGCAAAGTGTCTTGCAATTGGGTACTGTTTGCCCCCTTTAGTAATGGCTCGCATATGCTCCCATACCCTCTTCTTAGCTGGGTGTATTGTGCTGCCAATATAATACAATTGGGAAGGGCATTTAAGGGCATATACTGCGTAGTCTGTGAGGCATGTGACATGTTTGAGGATTTTAAACATGTCACAGTCAGCGGAAAGTTTTACTTCTTTCAAATTTCTACTGTTCCGGCAAGCTTTGCATTTACCGCAGACGTAGAACCCTCTCACAGGATTTTTCCTAATAGTGCCTGGCACTAGTGTAGTACATAGCATATCCTTGAGGGATCTAGGTCTCCGGTATGTTATTTGGGGATACTCACTGATTCCCTTCGTAAGGTCTTTATCAAGTTTCAATACGTCCTAGAATTTTCCAATGGCATGTTTCACTTTGCCCGCTTGCTGATGGAAATCAGTGATAAATCTAGTGGTCACTGGTTCTGAAAGATCAGTATTGCTGTCTTTCTCAATAATCAGGCTGCATCTCTCTTTTGCATTCACTGTTTTAACAGCTGTGGCAATACATTTGTTAGTATACCCTCTCTGTTTGAAGCGCTCAGTCATAATGAGCACTTCTTGGGCATAATCCTCTTCTTTAGAGCAGTTGCGTTTAGCGCGTAGGAATCCACCTATCGGTATAGAATTGATAAGGTTATTGGGATGGCAGCTTAGGGCGTGCAGAAGGCTGTTACCCGCAGTCTCCTTTCTGAATAAAGTGGTGGTTAGGATATCACCTTCCACTTTAACCTTAATATCAAGGAAGTCAACTCCCGCATTACTGGTGTGAATAGTGAAGGAAAGATTGAAGGTATTGATGTTAAGAGTTTCCACAAATTCTACAGCCTCCTCTATAGTTCCGTCTCATATGACAAAAATATCATCAATATAGCGGAGCCATTTAATTACCTTGGTTTGGTAAAGCGGGGACTGCTGGACCACCCACTCCTCCCACCAGCCCAGCTATAAACCTGCAAAGCTAGAGGCGAAGCAGGTGCCCATCGCAGTCCTGAGGAGTTGATGGTATACATCCATTAAATACAAAGAAATTCAGAGTAAGGTACAGTAGTGCTATATCCAGTAACATTTCTGTATGGAACAAATGTGATAAAGACCTTATTTTGAGAAAATGTCTACATGCCTCAATCCCTATTTGCTGGGGGATACACGTATTGAAGCTGTTGACATCTAGTGTCATGAGTAACCACCCAGGGTCCCACCCTGTGCCCTCTATTTTACGTAAGAAGTCACCCGAGTCTTTTAAATACGAGGGTAGTTCCTGCACCAACGGTTGCAGGAAAAAATCCACGTATCTTGATGTATTCTCCCAGCAACTACCTCTGGAGGAGACGATAGGTCTCCCTGGAGGTTGAGTCATATTTTTGTGTATCTTTGGAAGAAGATACAGTGCTGGTATGGTGTCTACATTTGAGGAAATTGAATTCTTCGATTTTTTTTAGACCCTAATCTTTCCACTCAACGAGTCTTTCTATGTTGGTCTATTGCTTTTTTCATATTTACTGGTGTCACTGAGTTGTGAAAGGCCTTCATTAATGTACATCTCGCGGGGTAAAACCACAATGTTCCCCCCTTTGTCTGATTTCTTAATGACAATACGTTTGTCATTACTAAGTGTTTTAATTGCATTAAACTTTATTTGACTAAGGTTGCATCTAACATATTTGGATTTCTTAGACAATTTGTCAGATTCCCCTCTGGGCTCCCCATAAAATTTAATAATTTTGCACCCGGTATTTAGCCCCCCGGGGGGCTAATTATAAAAAAAGCTCAGTTTTATTTGAATAATTTTTTTACGGCAGAGTCCGCGCACCCTACACGCACCCGCCGGCCCTTTTTTTTTTGAGGGCCCCTACATATATATGTATATATATATTGCTTCAAAATGCTGCTCGAACGATCCTCAACCAGGGCAACGCTGATGCCGACGGTAGTAGCAGCCGCTACTCTTAATTATCCACAAGTACTGGATCCCACTAGTTAGGAGGACACAGAGACGGCACACCAGGAGGTCTTTGCACAAATCCTTTATTGTGCACTCGTAAATCAAGGACGACGCGTTTCGGCGTAAGCCTTTTTCAAGTAGCCATCATTTTGCATTCTCACATATTAAAGTCCTATTTTCATGTCATGACCCATAAACAGAAAGAAAATACTTCCGTATATAAACAAAACACAATAGTAAAAATCGATACTATATACATATATACATTTCCTCAATAAGGTTATAATGTATTCATGAATGCTTGTAATCCATGATGTGTCTTATGGGCTGGACATGGAGGTAACAGTGTGATTGTACGCTGTTCGTGTTACCCAGTTATATGATAATGGACTACTCAACCGCATAGCCTATCGGGGGTTGAAGTTTCTGGCTGTCAGGAAAGCCGCGCGACTAGGAACTACAGAAGTCGCTGTGTTCATCGGGAAATGTGGTTCAGTGCGCGCCTCATGGGCAGGGTTCGGGACCATTGTCCGATGTTTAAATTTTGTATACTTCTCAGTTTGTGGATAGCTCGGGAGCTCCCTTAATTATCTTAGCTACCTTCTAAGACTGAGAATCTGCCTTCAATAACCCGACTACAATCTTACATAGTCTATCGGCTGGCAGTACACCCACGTGATTCTGGACTACTAAGTCGCTGTAATCCTCGGGAAATGTAGTTCGTTAGATATGCCAAGGGCGGGGGTCGGGACCATTGTCCGGTAATTCAATCCCCTTTAAGGATTGGCATAGGTATCGGAGTTAAAGGATAGCTAGGGCGCTCCCTCTCCTGAACCGATGATTTCCCTTGGGTTAACGCTGTTTCTTTACCACCCCAATTCAGAGGTAAAGGATGCTCTATAGAAGGGAGCTCCCCTCATTATGTGTCCATATAATAGCTAGGGTATTAATCGGGAAAGGTGGCCTTGTCTGAAATTTGAGTGCTTATTCATAGGGGATAAGTGTGAAGTGAGATATTTTTTCTAGTGAGTTTGTGAAACATGTGAAACAATCCATAATAACAATTCATTACATAACATAATTAGTAACCAACATACATTCCTCCTAAATGAATATTGTGTAGCTCCTCCTCTTGTCTATCTGGGTAATGGGGCAGATGGCATCCGTCCGGTGCTCCACAATTGTGGTAGTTCTACGTCTTCTTTTCCCTAGTGATAGTACCAGAAGTGGGGAGTCACACTAATAAAATATGTGATAGTGATTACTCATACATCTACAACACTCATCATACTGCGGGTTAACCTTTGCCCTGTACCAATAAAACTCTAGAAGCCTATATGCGATGACAATTCTTCTCCATAGTTCAGTCCATTAGGGGTCTTACTCTCCATGTCTATAATATTTTTGGACTCCCTGACTCTCAGTTGTGCTTCGCGGTCTCCACCCCTGATGTTTTTAGGTATCTTATCTATGCCATAAAACCTCAGGCTTCCATTATTGCTGTTATGACTTTCTTCATAATGGCGAGCCATCGGGTAATTATGATCCTTGTTTGTGATGGCACGGAGGTGCTGTAGAATCCTAACTTTAAGTGGATGCTTTGTGCTGCCTACGTACTGGAGGCCACACGGGCACTCCAGCACGTAGACAGCAAATTCCGTGTTGCAGTTTATTTGATGATTGATGGTTTTCATCTTGCCTGTTCCTGTCTTATAGTTTTTACGTGATTTGCCATTGCGGTCACATTTACAGTTGCCGCAGACTGTGAAGCCATTGGGGATGGGTGGCCACTTGGTTTTAGATGGTTCGTTGGGGTAACTGTGTACCAGTCTATCTCTGAGGGATCGCGCCCTGCGATAAGTGACTTGTGGTCTGTTACCTACTAGTCCTCCAACAATTGGATCAGATGTCAATAATTTCCAATTGGCCGTTATCACTTTCTCCAGGGCCCATGATCCCCTGCTGAAGTTTGTAATCATGCGGGGTGCATCAGGTTGACTTTTACTCAGAGTTTCCTTCCTCTTATTATCGCTAGTAGATGTTCTAAATAGGACTTCCTCATGTTTTAGACCTTGAACCTTATTCTGGGCAACTCTTAATGTTTCTCCATCATATCCTCTTTGGCTGAAGCTTTCTATTATCGCTTTCTGTTCAGTCTCAAAGTCAATGTCGGTGCTGCAATTGCGGCGAGCCCTCAGTAACTCCCCATAGGGAATACTTCTCTTTAGAGGAATCGGGTGATGGCTCGCCGCATGCAGCACCGCATTGCCGGCAGTTGTCTTACGAAACAGGCGTGTGGTTAGGCCCCCCTCTCTGATCTCTACTGCTACATCCAAAAATTCACAGTATGTATTGCTAATAGCATACGTGAACTTGAGATTGAGGTCATTGATACCTAAATGGCTGATGTACTGCCTTGCTAATGTTTCTGGGCCATTCCAGATTATGAAGAGGTCGTCGATATACCTGACCCACATCAAGATGTGGTCAGTATATATCTCTGACTCCTCTGCCCAGTCGACTTGTTCCTCCCACCAGCCTAGGAAGAGGTTCGCTAGGCTGGGAGCAAAACAAGTCCCCGTCGCGGTCCCTGATCGTTGGCGGTATACCGCTTTTTCAAATAGAAAAATGTTCTCTTGTAGACAATATAACATCATAGTCCGAAGCATTGTATTGTGCCCACAACAATCCACATGTCGGCTCCTCAGGTAATGCACGCACGCCTCCACACCTTTCACTTGATTGATACACGTATACAATGAGCATACGTCCATACTGATCATGTAATATCCCTCTTCCCATTTTAGATCATGTAATCTTTTCAAAAAATCTGTACTGTCCTTACAATAGGAATTCAGGTTTCGCACATATTCATTCAGATATAAATCCAGGAATATTGAGGTGTTTTCCAAAAACCCCCCATTTGAGGATACGATCGGACGCCCTGGCGGTGTAGTGGGGTCCTTATGGATCTTAGGGAGGAAGTATATACAGGGGATACGTGGGTTTTCTTTTTCCAGAAATTTGTATTCGTCCGTATCCAATAGTCCAGTGTGGTACCATCCACCAAGCAGTATGTGATACTCCTTTATGGTCTTTCTATACTGTTCCCAGTTGATCCGTTCGTAGCAGGAAGTGTCATTTAACTGTCTCATCGCCTCCAACTTGTAGTCCCTATAGTTCATAACTATAACGTTGCCCCCCTTATCGGAGGGCTTGATTACAATTGTGGCATCTTCCTCTAACATTTTCAGGGAAGTTCTTTGGTCTTTTGTTAGGTTGTCCCATTTGGAGTTTTGAAAGTTCTTCCTAGTTTTTTCAATTCATTTATAACTGCTTGGTTATAGGCCTCTATATTGTCGAATGGGACATTGGGATTAAATTTGGTCTTCAATTTCAGGCCACTATGCTTTACTTGTCTACTTGTTACGCCACAAGCTTGTAGGATGACATGGTCACTTCTTTCATCCTCATCTGCTATCTCCAAATGGTACATATCTCTTAGAAGTTCCAGATCCTGTACCTGCAGATTTACATCAGAGGGTCCCATTGTGTCTGTCACTTTTTGTTTAGTGCTAGATCGAGTTGCGTAGAGTTTCATCAATTTCAATTTCCTAACATATAGGAAGAAATCCACTCTTGTATCCACATAATCCAGGGTTGTACTGGGGCAGAAGGATAATCCTAATTGTAGCACTGATATTTCCGTGGGATTTAATAGTCTGTCAGAGAGATTCACCACGGTTTTGCTTTCATCACTGGCATTGGCTGTGAATTTACACATTTTGTTGTTTTTATGTCTCCTTTTTAATCTTCTTCTTCGCCCGCTGTTCCGCGTCCTCTTCCTCTTCCTTTTCTTACGTTCTTTCCTCTGGATGTCTGTCCCCTTGTCTGCACCCTGTTCTGTTGGCCTTGTTCGTTCTTCTGTTTCAAGATTTCGAACTCGTGGTGAAAGGTCAGAGGACGTAACCCTAAAGGGATCCCTGACGTACGGTCTTCTGCGTCAGTACTTATATCCGAGCTGGATCCAGTAGAGACTGTTGTTACTTTCTTGCTTGTCCAGTTGGCTCTGATACTCTTTTGTGCTTTGTCGTACTTCTTGGCGTACGTTAATATACGTCCTTCCGCATAATCTCGTTTATCCCTGAGGAACTTTCATTGTTTCTTCTGCTTGATAGTTTCCTCGTAGTCCTGTAATTTTTTTGGGAGTGTCTTGATGAATTCTTCAAACGCTTTCTCAGTTTTATACTTCTCCAATTCCGCTCTGAGCCCCGACAGTTCTTTTCGTGTCGTTTCTAAATCAATTTGTGCGTACTTTACAAGCATTTCCAGCATGCCCTTACATGTCTTGGCCATATATTGTGCCCACTCCGTGAGTAAGTCTTTATTAGGATTGTCGTAGGTCGGTACAATGCTTATCCTCAATCCTCTAGGGACTATGCCAACCTCCACATAGTTGGTGAGAGAAGCAACTTCCCACCATTTATTGATTTCGCGCTTGCTTAGTCTTTCAAGATGCGCTAATTTCTGCTTTAATGTAGAGTCTCCGCTACTTGGTACTGTACTAGTTGTCACGCTTGCATGCGCGATATCGTGCTCCTCGCTAAACAGGGACAGGGCTTCGGCTTGCCTCGCTGTCTCCCATTCACTCATCTTATAACAGCAGATCTCCTCGCACCACAGTAGTTACACGTGGCTGCCGCGTTTACCTCCATACATTGATGTTACCAGCGCGTATGATTCTTGCGCTAGGGCAGAGGCACTATAATGCGTGAAAGAGGGGGTGCTGGGTCGGCAATCTCTTGCGAAACTCCCTCCCCCCTCACCCACCCCTACACACAAAACGGCTTACCCGTCTTCTTCCAAGGTCTCTACCGGGAGGTGGTCGGAATCGTTTCAATTCGTTTTGCTTCAAAATGCTGCTCGAACGATCCTCAACCAGGGCAACGCTGATGCCGTCGGTAGTAGCAGCCGCTACTCTTAATTATCCACAAGTACTGGATCCCACTAGTTAGGAGGACACAGAAACGGCACACCAGGAGGTCTTTGCACAAATCCTTTATTGTGCACTCGTAAATCAAGGACGACGCGTTTTGGCGTAAGCCTTTTTCAAGTAGCCACCATTTTGCATTCCCACATATTAAAGTCCTATTTTCATGTCATTACCCATAAACAGAAAGAAAATACTTCCGTATATAAACAAAACACAATAGTAAAAATCGATACTATATACATATATACATTTCCTCAATAAGGTTATAATGTATTCATGAATGCTTGTAATCCATGATGTGTCTTATGGGCTGGACATGGAGGTAACAGTGTGATTTACGCTGTTCGTGTTACCCAGTTACATGATAATAGACTACTCAACCGCATAGTCTATCGGGGGTTGAAGTTTCTGGCTGTCAGGAAAGTCGCGCGACTAGGAACTACAGAAGTCGCTGTGTTCATCGGGAAATGTGGTTCAGTGCGCGCCTCATGGGCAGGGTTCGGGACCATTGTCCGATGTTTAAATTTTGTATACTTCTCAGTTATATATATATTCACTTAAAAAACCATAGGTTTCAGGCCTTATATAGTTAGGAATTAGCATTTAAAAAACCCTTGAAATTGCTCCTATAAAGTTAGTTGTACTAACTATATTTTGCGCACCCGCAATCCACTGCTGATGATGTCACATATTACATCATTCATGACATGGTCAGTGACATGTTATTCCCAGTAGAATGTTTAGCGCATATAGATATATAGATAGATAAATATATACCTCCCAGCCACCCACACACACACTCAGTCTCCCATTCAAATACTTGGGCAACCAATCAATAACCCATATAGCCACTCATATAGCTACTGATCAACACATGCAGCAGCTTACACAACAACAGACATACTGATGCACACATTCAGACAGTTTAGTCACTAACCCATGCATTTAGTAAGACACATTTAATTACTCACTCATACAGTCAGTCACGTACCTACTAAATCCTTCATCCAGACACTTATACATCCACTCATTCTTCAATATGTAAAACATTTAAACTTTACAGAAACACACAGTCACTGGATGATGTCATCAGTGATGTCATCAGTGATGTCAAATGAGATGTCATCAGTGATGTCATTTGAGATGTCATCAGTGATGTCACTGACCATGTCATGAATGATGTAATATGTGACATCATCAGCAGTGGATTGCGGGTGCGCGAAATATAGTTAGTACGACTAACTATATAGGAGCAATTTCAATGGTTTTTTAAATGCTACTTCCTAACTATATAAGGCCTGAAACCTACGGTTTTTTAAGTGAATATATATATATATATATATATATATATATATATATATATATATATATATATATAAAATTAGCACTCCTGACCGCTGCCGAAGCGGTAACACAGCAGGCGCGGACCTCTTCTCATTGACACAAATTAGACTTTGAAGTAAAGCACCGTCACACCATCAGTTGTGTAAGCAGTGGAAAATGTATTGCAGCAAGTGCAGAGCAAATGCTCTCCTCGAAGCATTTCTCACCTCAGGCGGAGCTTGGTCACATAACATGAGGATATATATATATATATATATATGTATATGTATATTACCTACTGGCAGTCGCCAGTAGGTAGTTATAGTTAAGACCTAGTATCCATAGGAAATCGGCAACATTCTATTTGGAATAACTTTGGCGCCGGTCAATGAATCTTTGCAAAATTCTCCAAGAAGATGGTCTGCTCCTTCCCTGAAAGTTTGGGGGTCATTCTTCAAGCGGGGGCCGAGAAAAAAGGGGGGTCCCAAAACGTGTTTTCCCCATGCAATTTTCCATAGGGACCTTTAAGACGGGCTACAGCCTGAACTGCTGAACGGAATTACACCAAATTTGGCAGAGAGGTAGAGTTTGGTTCGCAGATGACGCTTTATGTTAAATGGTGTAAATTTGTGCAGTGGTTCCTGAGAAAATCAAAAGTGAAATCATAGATATATCTATAGACGAAGTACTGTCCGAGGATTATTCGCGTACCATTACGAGCACGAGCTGCATGCTAATTGGCTGTCAACTGTTTGTCAACATTTCAAACCAGGAAGTGTTGGCAGCCATATTGTGTTTCGGTAGAACCGAGGCACAAGAAAACAGAAAAAGAAGTGTGCAAAAGACGAAAAGGGGGCAGGGTAGACACACCCTGACCACTTAGGTCTGCTCAGGGGGTCTCACAAGGACCCCCAAGGGCTAAAAATTTAATTTCATTTTTTAAATTGCAGCATGCTCGTAGGATACGCATATGGCGTGGGGTAAAAAAATAAAACCTGAAGCCTGCTTTAGTGCTAATTAGCCCCCGAGGGGGCCAAGTCCCGGGGGCAATATAGTTTATTATAATGGGGGGCCCGGAGGGGCCCCCAGCCCCGGGGACTGCCACCCCGGGGCTTTTTTTAATATATGTGCGGTGGGGGCTCATGGCCCCCTCAGTAAATGTAAATGTATTTGTGTGGGGGCTCTTAGGTCCCCCAAGCCCCGGGGACCTCCACTCCCCGGGACTTTAAAACATTAATTGAGGGGCGGCTCTGAGGTCCCTTCAGCCCCGGGGAGCGCCACTCTCTGGGGATTTAAAATATTAATTGAGGGAGGCTCTGAGGCCCCCCAGCCCCGGAAACCACCATCCCGGGCTTTAAAATATTAATTGGGGGGGGCTGAGGCCCCCCCCAGTCCTGGGGAGCGACACCCCCCTGGGCTTTAAAATATTAATTGAGCGGGGCTATGAGGCCCCCCAGCTCTGGGGACCGCCACCCTGGGGCTTCTTGAAAGTGTTGAAGGGGGGCCGCATGGCCCCCCTCCTGGAGCCCAAGATGGACCTGGGGACCGCCACCCCCCAGGGCTGGCTCCTGCAGTGTCCTGGGGTGCACAGCCCCGGGACACTCCCGTTTGCAATGTCAGGGTGGGAGCCTCGTAGCTCCCACCCTGACATTGGAAACTGCTTTGCTATTAGGAAGAGAGAGCTCACTCTTTCAAATAGGAAAGCAGATTGCTTTTTTCAGGGGGAACAGCATATTAGTTGTTTGGATTTTGAAAGTGAGAACAGATTTCACTGCTCTGTCTTTCAAAATTCAAATTAAGTTTGTTATGGGAGGGCGGGAGCCGGAGAATTCTGCCCTCTCATAGCAGACAGCAGTGTCCCAGGGATAGACACCCCGGGATACTGCAGGAACCGGCTCTGGGCTTGGAGATCTCCAGGGCTCTCGAGGCACTAGGCGGGGGGCCACACAGCCCCCCTCACACAATACAGAAATCTCTGGGGGGTTGTTGTTCCCGGGATTTGAGGGGCATCAGTGAAGCCCACACACTTTTAATTTTGTAGGGGACGGAGGCCTTGGACGCGAAAGTGGTGTAAGGGGGTTGTAAATCTGGTATAGTGTTTTGTTTTACTTTGCTTTCCTTTCTGTCTTGTAGAGCATCTAGGGTAAATATAATAGTTTTTGTACAGCCAGTACCTTTCAACCCTACCCCCAAACGGCTTTCTGTCTGTTACCATAGTAACAGTTCATGGAACACTTATGTGAGCACAGAGGTTAGAAGTTCACCACACTATGTTGCTAATGGCGTCGTACTTTTAAAGTTTCAGGTTGGTATTGTTAGTTGTAGCTATAGACTCTGATACAGATCTGGTAAAGAGTTAGCCTCAGAATTATACTTCAAATTATAAATATAATTTCTATTGGGGACCGCTACCCCCCCCCCATAACAAAGACGTATATATTTTATTAAAACAACAATAAATAACTGGAAACGTAACTTAAAGATAACAATACAATAGAGAACTAGAAACATAACTTTAATAAAACAATATAATAAACTAAATGAGATGTGGACTCCAATAGACACATGGTAGGTAATCTGCAAAACAAAAAAGAAAATTAGTGTTTAAAATTAGATCGATGTGACTAAATGAGGTCAAACATTACAAGTCAAGGAAACACTAGGATTTTACGTGTGCAGTGTGCCTGGTACATTTTACTTGTGTTATAGGGCCGCATTGAAGCGATGTCTGTATGGAAGTGCCTATTGCGTCAGATTTAAATTACAGATCAACAGGTCTATAAAATGATTCAGAGATTAGGTGAGAGATCAAGTCATTATGCAGGACAATATTCTTTAGGACTTATCTACAAGAGTCTTGCACCACTTTTGTGTTACTTTTTTCATGTTGAAAGTGACTCAAAAGTGGTGCAAGGGGTTTGTAAATAAGCTCTTTTATTTCTAATGCATTTAACCCCTTCACTGTGGCGGCTATTCCGCCGCAGTGCTAAGGGGGCGGTGCGGCCGCGCGGCGGCTGCATGCTGGTGACGGAACCGCTCCGTCACCAGCGTCGGTGGCGCTGTGCTTATGACGGAGCGGTTCCGTCATGGCCCGCCCTCTCAATAGAACGCTCAGCGCAGGCGCGGAATTCGCGCCGCGCATGAGCAGCGAGCGGGCCATGACGGAACCGCTCCGTCATCAGCACAGCGCAACCGCAGCTGATGACGGAGCGGTTCCGTCATCAGCACTTAAAGGGTTAATTGGAGGCATTGTATATCTATGCTGCTCTGCTTACCTTGTGTAAACACCGTGACCTGCAGAATTCACAACTTCAAGTTAGCTTTGGTTCTACACGTCAGAGTAGACTGCAGCGTCCATAAGTTTAAAAGGCGAAGAGAAATGATGTGAAAGAGAAAGAGAGAAAAAACGACATTAAAACGTGGTTGAGAGAAAGTTATAAATGGAGCTGTTAATACTGGAGAAAATATTTGTAGCTCACCTTTTGCCTCTGTTGTGTGTCTAAGCATGTGCTGGTTCATAGTGCACCCTCCAGTTTAGTGATCTGAAAGATAGAATATAGACTTTGTAATAGCATAGTACATATAACTGCACACGTATATTTTTGCTTTATTTATTTGTATACTCAGGATAGTGTATTTTTTTAACTTCCACTGTAAGGAGGTGTTTGTGCGCTGTTTGTTTTCCAAAGTTGTATATTATATACACTCCCACTGCATAGCGGTGAGTTCTCGATATTGCAGGGCAGATTTACAAGCTCTCTGCACCAGCAGTACGTCACTTTTTGTGACGTACTGGTGGCGCAGAGGACTCCTTTATATTTATGAGAAGAAAAGCCACCCTGCGTGACTTTTCCTCTCCGTGTAAATATGGCCCCTTCAAATGCAGCACTTTGCGGTGAAGGGGCGTTTCATGGGTGTTACGGTGGGTGTTCCCACGCAACACCCATTGAGCAAGAGACATTGTCCAGATTTACGAGAAATCGTAATTCTGGAAAAGCATCTGAAGCTATGTCACCCTAGAGGTGGCGTAGCAAGGCACAACGAGGACAAATGTTTTAATTTCTCCTCATTTTTTTTCCTCTTTCAATGCGTGCTGCATTCTACGCACGCATTGAAAGAGGAAAAATGCCTTTAGTGATTATTTTTGTGCAGGAAGGTGCCTCTTTCTGCACAAAAACAATCTCCCCTTGGCGCAGGCATCCTTGCACCATGGTGCAAGGGTATCTGGACCGGCGCATGGCGACTGTTTGTGCGCCAGCGGAGGGGAGAGCACAGGAGTGCGACATATTCTTGTAAATATGTCACATTTGTATGCTCTGAAAGTGCTGTAGCGTGGTGCAGCCAAAGGGCTTAAGGTGCCATGCTGCGATACTTTCTTGTAGACCTGTCCCAGCATACCTAGACTGTTGCATCTCATTGACTCGCAGAGTCTGGAGGTGAGTTTTTCTCTTGAGAAGTCAGAGGCAGATTTACAAGCTCCTTGCGCTACTTTTCACATGTTAAAAGTGACACAAAAGTAGCGCAAGAAGATTGTACATCTGTTCGTCAGACTGTTGTAACCTATCTATTCTCACAGCTCAGAGGTAATTGTATATTTCTATGTAGTGAATGTGCTGGACACTACCCACTCTCTCCTTTCACAGATAACTTGTTATTGTTTTGGAAACAAGATTCTTTGCTCACCTAGTGCCATTGGCATGATTCAATGAGGGTGCACTATGTGGCGAAGCAGGCTTCACTGTGGCCGATAGAGTTCACTACTTGTACTTAGGTAAGGTTGTGCACAGCAGAGTGGACAGCAGCGACCTTAACTTTAAAAGAGAAAGAGGAACGATGTGAGAGAAAGTGAGAAAGAGAAAGAGAGAAAAAACAACATTAAAACGTGGGAGAGAAAGTTATAGATGGAACAGTTAATACTGGAGAAAATACTCGTAGCTCACCTTTTGCCTCCGTTGTGTCCAAGAACGTGGAAATTCATAGTGCACCCTTCAATTTAGTGATCTGAAAGATAGTATAAAGAGTTAGTAATAGTATAGTCCCACTTTCTCCTTTGACTGATGACTTGTCGTTGTTTCGTAAACAAGCTTCTTTGCTCAACTAGTGGCATTGGCGTGATTGAAAGAGGGTGCACTACGTGTCGAAACAGCTTTCTCAGAAGTTGTTACGATGGCCACGCATCATTGCAGAATCCTCGAACATTGAGTTTTAGAAGTGTTGGGGGGACGCCAATTTGTGAAACACAACCTGTAAGATAAAAAGGAAGTTAACATTGTCTGTAATTTTTTTATCAAAGGAGAGAGGAAGTGACTGAGTGACTGCAGAGAATATTCACAGCTCAACTTTCTGTCACCAGTGTGTTTTTCACCACGTGCTGGGACATAATGCACCATGAAGCTCTACATCTAAAAGATAGTAAAAGAAAGATGTTATGATTGGTAATTGTTACTATCTTAATGTGGAGTTGGATAACATCGCCCTTTCACACACGTTCCTTCTCACATTTATAAGAACTATTTGTATAGCTTATATTCCAGACGTTTGAGCGATTACAAAAGCGTTCCTGCTATTGCAAAAAAATATATACAGGTAATTTGATACACTAAACGGAACTGCATTTTTCTAAATCGCTGCGCCGCTTTTTTGTATCCATTCTGCTACAGCCCTTTTGACTCCCTCCGATGCGCACCCAGGTCTCGCTGCTCACCTTTTCGTGGATAGGACACCTTCTATATCATGCAGTCCCGCTCTGCCACTAAAAAGTCTCACATATGGTGCTGAGTCTTGATATCTCTATGGCTAACGACATACTCGTGCTCCCATCATCATCATCGCAGGTTCTTCACCCGCTCAGTGCTTCGGGTACCACTAACTTAGTGACCAAAGAGGCCAGGCACGTGGTAGTGGGCCCCTTTGTTCTGTAGTTTGGGACTACATGAGGCGTCCGAACCACCAGGACGGGCCATCACAGCGCTTGCAATGGGAGCAACTTTAATATGGCGTACAGCACGTGTGCCCGTCTTTTTTATAGGTAGGGTCACGTGTGTAGTGACGTATGTGCTGAATGGGTGTGGTGTGGGTGTATACCAGCCATGAGGGAGTGTGTGTGGCCGATCTGACAACTAGACCTGGAACTAAGAAATCACTACAATGGAATTCTGGGCCGTGTAGTGCTGTTGTGTTTTCCTGGTAGCGTAAGCGGAGTGGGCTGTACTAACGTATTCAGCCTCGATTAATTTACCACCACCCCCGGGGCTTTTAAATGTTGGGAAGGGGTCATGCAGCTCCGGGACACTGCAGGAGCTGACCCTGGGGCATGTCAGTCTCCAGGGCCTTCGAGGGCTCTAGGCATAGGGACACGCAGTCTGCCTCACACAATACACTAGAAAAGAAGAGAAAGTGATGAGAGATGATTTTTTGACGTGTTTAGGCTTGAGAGCCTCGATAATCATTAAATGGGATCTGGCAGTGAAGTGCGTAGTTATTCTGGAAGAAGTCTTTTGGGGTCTTGCGAAAGCAAGTCATCTTCAATAATTGCCTCTCGCTGTGTGTACTTGCAAGGTTATCTGATTTGCTCGTATGTTAAAAAAAGATACTTTCAACACCTCTTTTTGATTGGTTGTGAAGCATTGTAAGAAGATGTATTAGTGACCAATCCCTTTCCTTGCGCAGATTTTGAAAAACATTTGATTGGCTGTTGTGTGGTGACGTGTACCTTCCTCATGGTAATTTTGATTGGCTTTTTTTTTCTATGTGACGTTACGATACACTTACCATGTATGTAGCCCATTTTGTGACGCACTTTATTTTACAATGCGTTTCAAAAACTAGTTGTGGTAGGGCGTTTTTAACTTAAAGTGTGTAGTCTGCTTACCAGTTTGTTGACTGTAAAGGTATTTTGATATATGGACAAGTTTTCAAAATATTTTTATTGAGTCTTTTATATTCATCATATGGGTGAAATGCAATTTTTTATTTTTCATTCATTGGTATCATGCGTTGGACCACATTTCTTTTATTTTATCATAAGCAGTCATTTCTTAAGTTTACATTATATAAGTGTTGCCCCATAATTTTTTTAAAATGCTGGGCTTTTTTTGCTTTCAGATAAAGTAGAATAGAAGTGCTACGAGAAAGACTCTCTCACTCCTCCCACATTTAAGCCACGTTTTTCAGTTGACAGGTGTTCTCATTTGCACTGTTTTAGTGCGTCACGTGTTTATGTAAACGTGCCTCTTTCCATACTTTTTAACTTTTGGATAATTTCTAAAATGCTTTATTTCAAATCTTTTTTATTATTAAAGAATTTTGTAGAGGGGCGGGGCCTTAGACACGAAAGTGGCGAGAGGGGGTTGTAAATCTGGAACACAATGTTTTGTTTTACTTTGCTTTCCTTTCTGTCTTGTAGAGGATCCTGGGTAAATATAACGGTTTTTGTACAGCTAGTACCTTTCAACTCTACAACCAAACGGCTTTCTGCCTGTTACCATAGTAACAGTTCATGGAACAGTTTAGTGAGCACAGAGGTTAGAAGTTCACCACACTATGTTGCTAATAGAAATAGTTACTTGGTGGAGTTTTAAATTTTTTCCATAGAAACCAATAGTCGTAGAAGTCAGTGGAAAATATAATAAAAATAATAGCAGCGGTTCGCTGGGGCCCTCACAGTTCTAGGGCTTCACTCAAGTTGGAAGGGAGGTGCAGTAGGCTGTGGAAATTATATCGGGAAAGCAACAATGCAGCTTATTGCATCTTTTCTTTAATATAATGCGGAATAATGTTTATTTATTAGGCAGTGTTTACTTTTGTTACACATACAGTCACTTTGTTACAGCCAATTTATTAATATGTAGGACGGCGTGTTCTGTATGTGTGTGTGATAAAAATTTAAGATTTAATTGGCTAAGATGTTCTAAAAACAATCTTAATGTTCATTTGGGTGTGAACTATTGAAAGTAGAAGTATTTTTTGTAATTCACTTGTGCTCCGGAGAGTTGCAAGGACATGTAATTGGCTTACATGTTGTATGGAGGACTTTCCTGAGCTTTATGTTGGTTGGTTGCGAACTATTGAAAGTAGAAATGTTGTCAGCCATTCATTTCTGCTCTGCGGAGTAGGAGGGACATCTGATTAGCTGACGTGTTTTAAGGAGGACTTTCCTAAGCTTAATGTTTATTGGCTGTAAACTGTTGATAGTGAAAGTGTTGTTAGTGATTCCTTCCTGTTCACGGAGTAATAGGGTAACGTGTTCCAAGCGGGACCTTACGAAGCTTAATGTTCATTGGCTGTAAAGTATTAAAAGTAGAAGTTTTGGCAGTCATTCCCTCCTCCTCTGCAGAAAAACATGGACCTTTTATTGGCTAAAGTGTTCCGAGCACAAGTTTGCTACTTATTGGGTGGGAATGGTTCACTTTTGTCAGTGATTTTGTGACGCACTTCCAAAGGAGTATGGGAAAAGAAAGTAGTAGAGGGCAGGTTAGGAACACTATTAACTCTGTACAGTGGTCACAAGGTGGTGGAGAGGGATTATGAGGGAAAAAATTGTTTTTATATGTTTCAATTGCCGTGTGGTGTATAAATCACGGCGGAAAAATGTCTTGCGTTGTTTTTTTTTATCAAGTTTGCGGGTGACATACTTCTTAGGAGTACTATTTACTTATACTGGTGTTTACTTTTCTGATGGGGAGGTGTGGTTGCGCAGCAAAAAATTCAGTCTAGGTTTGAAACAGTTTTTATTAAGCAAATACAAATAAACTTTCTTCAGAAACTGTCACTGTATATATAAAAGGGGTGAAAGTTAAAAATGGAATTTCATAAAATATCAGTTAAGCGTGGCCACACCCTCCTTTTTATATGCTGCAGTTTGTAAAGGTGTTGCCCCATATTGTTGATAATATAAGAGGGCATCAGTTACTTTTAGATAAAGTAGAATAGAAGTGCTACAGCAAACACTCCCGCACTACATTATTTGAGGTCAAGAGAACAAGTAAAAAACAGTTAAATACAAGTGACTTCATATTACATAGAAATGTATGCATTATTATTTTTCACATTTGTATTCTGTAGAATTCAGGAACGTTCTGTCGTAGTGCTTAGAGGTTGCACACTGTTCCGCTAACAAAGCACATACTCACTTAAGAATATATAGGATGGTACTCTTATAATATACAGTACTAGTCCTATATATTCTTTAGGGAGAAGGGGCCTGATTCACAGAATGAACTTACTACTTTTGGCATTCACAGAATGCACTTACTACTTTTGGTATTCACAGAATGAACTTACTCATTTCGGTATTCACAGACGTTAGGACTACTAACTTTAGGACTCCTAAATGCCTTCTGTGAATACTGAAAGTCTTAAAATTAGGATTTTTCTCAATTTAGTAGTAGTAAAGTTAGGACTCCTAACTTTAGGACTCCTAAATGCCTTCTGTGAATACCGAAAGTCCTAAAATTACGATTTTTCTCAATTTAGTAGTAGTAAAGTTAGGACTACTAACTTTAGGATGCCTAAATGCCTTCTGTGAATACGGAAAGTCTTAAAATTACGATTTTTCTCAATTTAGTAGTAGTAAAGTTAGGAGTCCTAACTTTACTACTACTAAATTGAGAAAAATCCTAATTTTAAGACTTTTGGTATTCACAGAAGGCATTTAGGCATCCTAAAGTTAGTAGTCCTAACTTTACTACTACTAAATTGAGAAAAATCATAATTTTAAGACTTTCGGTATTCACAGAAGGCATTTAGGCGTCCTAAAGTTAGTAGTCCTAACTTTACTACTACTAAATTGAGAAAAATCGTAATTTTAAGACTTTCGGTATTCACAGAAGGCATTTAGGCGTCCTAAAGTTAGTAGTCCTAACTTTACTACTACTAAATTGAGAAAAATCCTAATTTTAAGACTTTCGGTATTCACAGAAGGCATTTAGGAGTCCTAAAGTTAGTAATCCTAACTTCTTTGAATACCGAAATGAGTAAGTTCATTCTGTGAATACCAAAAGTAGTAAGTGCATTCTGTGAATGCCAAAAGTAGTAAGTTCATTCTGTGAATCGGGCCCAAGGTGACTAGGAACCGCAAATAAGAATAGAAATTAAAAAATAACATTCAAAAATGTAGGGTTTAATAAATAGTTAAAGTAACAACTATGCATGATAGCTATATTTTTTATTCTGCAATTTCAAAAAATATGTTTCTTGAAAAAATATTTATACAGATACATATTACAGATGGCGCTGAAAAATCTCCTATTCCTCTTCTGTAACAATAGGACAATCTATTACAATATAACGATTGATACCATTGTTACAGTAAAAAGAAAAGGAAAATAAAGTTATCTATTTAACAGAACATCCATAATGAAATACTTTCGAGCAGTAATTATTTACTGAACTTTTTTCTCCGGGAAGTGAAAAAGTTTGATCTTCGTGGTGATGGGTCATAAACTGCTCTGAGATCATGACTGTGAGAATTATAATATATATATATTATCACAGTATATGATCACAAGGGGGAAACAGACTAAAAACTAAAAGCCAGTGACGTTGCTTATATATCTTTACTCTTTGTGCCGACGTGTCATGACCTCCACTGAGATCAGCATAACTGTTAATGTTATAATATACATATTAACTGTATATGATCTCTAGGGGAAAACACAGTAACAACTGGAAGATGGTGACGATGGTTGTAAATGTTAAGTGTTTGCGCCGACGGGTCACCAACACCTCTCAAGTGAAGCACAGTGTCAATATTATAATATAGAAAGTCACAATATATAAGCTGAAAGGAGCCAGAAAAGGAGCAATGTTTGTTGTAATCTATCTGTTTCTGAGAACAAGCTGCTGACATTACAGAAAAAAGCAAAAACATGCAATAACATTTTTTTCTAGATATAAATGTTTAAATATTGACAAATAGCCACAAATTATAACTAAGTACTATGCCTATGCCATATTGAAAAAATGTACAACTCCGGAATATGTTTGTTGAGGGAAAAGAAGAATCTGATGCTAGAAAGGGAACCTGCATCACAGATTGGTGACTCAGAAATAACTTGCGAAAACTAAACTAATTGTACAGTAGGTGTGGTTTAAATAGCTTTTGGTTCTTTAATTGTCTATCGAAGGAAGATTTGCTCTGCCTATGTAGATGTCACGTTTTACAGTTCACACATGCTGACTTTTTAACTTTTTTACTTCTGCATGTGTTGGGAAAAGTTTCAAACTGTGAAGCTGTAAAGGTTTCGATTTCCATAGTAACACGTATAAGGTCATTATTATCTACATATGTTGGAGAGTTTAAAAAGTGTTACTTGGTAAACTGTGTTTTTTGCATTCTCATGATTAAAACATCTAAATAGAAGACATAAAAAATATCATTTACAATAGAAGAAAAAACGGATTAATATTTGTTATTACTATGCTTCTTAATTAAAAAAATGCTAGCATTTGTAAATCGTAAAGCTACCCTCGGAAAGGTGTGCTGGTGCTTGGGGCGTTTGGAAGATTAAGCAAGGTATTACTTTCAGAGAGATAGTAGTAGGCTAAGATGTCATAGTGTATAAAATGAGACATGGCTCGAGAACAGGTCTCTGCAACACACCTGTATGGTATTGAATAGAAAGACATGCTTGGCTAGTAGAGACCAGGGACTTTCAGGATTAAAAGAGACCAAATTGCTCAACATAAAATATGTCACAGAGTGTGTTTTCAAATACTCTTTCATATTTAGAAGGACAAGATAAGTTACTGTGTGTGGCTTTTCTTCTCTATGTAAATATGTCCTCATTATACACAATACTTTGTGTTGAAAGGGCATTCAAGTCAAGTCAAGTCAAAGAACTTTATTCGAATGTTCATAGTAACATCCATAAAAGCACATTTCAGTAAACTTACAATTAACACATAAAATCCATATATTGTTAAAAATCAGATAGAATAGAGAATCACAAGCAGAGTATACAGTAAAACATTTATAAATAATTGTGTTGATTAAAAAATATTTCTCTCAGCAACAACTTAATTACCCCTCCATGCTTTTCCTAAATTTAATTGCAAGTTTTAAAAAACTACATACAAATAAAGTGCAGTCACAGCTTAGGAGTTGGAGGTAATAAAGTGCTGGTCTAATTTGTGCAAAATTCAAGTGTTTGAGGATTGTTTTTAAATATAGCTTCCGTGGTACAAGATAAAAGGGACAGATGAATAAAAAGTGTGCCATGGCTTGCGGAGACTTTTCGTCGCAGCCGCAAGGTGGCAACACTTGGCCTCGATGGGTCCCCCTCGGTACGGCCAATAGAAGATGGAATAGATCTAGGCGAAACCTCGTGAGCAGAAAGCGATCATAACCTGACAGGGGCCATGACAGGTACGGTTCCATTTACAAAGAGGTTTTTAATAGTACATGTTTCCGTACACTGTCTTTCTTTAGTTTGGCTTTCTCCCGGGCTAGATACCTAGATGCAATGAAGGTTTTCTTCACAAAAATAACGTCAGATTTAGTAATAAGCTCTGGGGTTGCAAAAAGGTCGGGACACCCTAGGTTGGATAGCCATTTGCTGATGTATTTGATCCAGGGAGCTTTAAACCCATTTTCCCATGATAATGCTTCTTTCAGGATTTTTTGGGTAAAGGGTATGTCAGTATTTATCCAACAGTTCAGCCAACAAAGTATTGGATTTACGGCTATTCTGTCTCATAAATAGGGCATACCCAATTCTTCATGAACAGAGAAATTTGCTGTTCCCCTCGGTACCCACAAAACCCGTTTTAAAAAGCTATTTTCTGCAACCTCCAGACCTCTAGAAGAGGCAAACCCCCATAGCTCACTTCCATAGCATGCAATGGCTGTGCTCTTTGCTTGATAGAGTTGGAGCAATGCGGCCACCGGACTATTACCCATTTTTCTTGCTAAGTCAAGTATATCTGCGTTGGCCCTGGTTACCTCTCCCATTTTCCTCTGTACTGCGGGTCCCCAGTTTAGCTGATGGTCAAAGAAGACACCCAAATAAGAGAATGTCTTAGCTACAGGAATTTTTTCCCCATTGACATTAAATGAGTTTGGCTTATTTTTCCCCAGGCCTACCTTCATGACATAAGATTTTGAGTTGTTAATACTCAAATCCCGGGACTTCATGAAGTCATGAAAAGCGTTTAGCAGGGTTTGTAGGCCTGTTGCAGTCCTGGATATCAGGACTGCGTCGTCCGCGTAAAGCAGAACCGGCAGTCCTTTCCGGCCGACATAGGGGTAATCCACTCCTGTACCTAGAAGATGCTCTTCTAAATCGTTAATGTACAGATTGAAGAGGAATGGGGCTAGAATACACCCTTGGCGAACGCCCCGATGTATTCCAAAATCCCTCGTTACTTTTAAGTCTTGTGTATATCTGACGTTTGCTCTAGTGTCAGAGTGCATGTCGCTAATAAGTTAATCAAGTTCTGCTCTATACCCATTTTTGCCATGACATCCCATTGCCTACCTCGGTCTACACAGTCGAAAGCCGATGATAGATCCATGAATGCCATATGAATTGTGCCTTCCCTGGCCATGGTGTATTTCCCTATGATCATATACAGGTTCAGACACTGGGTAATCGTTGAGTGACCAGGCCTGAATCCGTATTGAATTGGGGAGATTACATTATTTTCGTCTGCCCAGGCTGTTAGCCTATTTAAAATTACACCCCCCACTACTTTTACTACAGAATTAATTAAGGATATTGGTCTGTAGCAGAGTGGGCTGCTGCGATCTCCATTTTTAAATACGGGTACTATAGTGGAAATCCCCCACGACTTTGGGCAACCAGAAACTGCCGCCGCATTAACTACAGCGGTAAAGACTGGAGCCCACAGTGATGGACAAGATTTAAAAAGATCTGGGGGAAGGCCGTCAGGCCCAGGGGCCTTATTACAAGTTAGGCCTTGAATTCCTTTTTCAGCCTCATTAATTGAAAAATGCAGAAGATTCTCCATAGGAGTGATAGAATTGTACTCTGCGTGTCGCTTGTTACTTTTAAAAATAGTACTGAAATGGGTGACCCATTCTTCCTCTGGAATATTTGTGCCAAGAACAGTATTACTTGGATCATCAAACAAGGGTTTATTAATGATTTCCCAAAACCTGGCGCTGTTACCCAAAATGTTGGGATCTAAGAGGGACTCCCAAGTGCTTGCCTTTACCTCTTTTTTCCGTGACGCAAGTTTTTTTTTATAATTTGCGCGCATAGCCTTGATACATGCCGGGTCTCTGGGTCTAGCTTTTAGGGCCGTCTTGAGGTCTCTACTGGCTTTGGAACAAGAATGATCAAACCATTTTGGGTTATTGCCAGCATGCCCATTTGCTGGCACCATCAACAAAGACCCTACTGTTGCTACGACCCCCTCAAATGCAGATAAAGTTTGTCCAGGAGATGATGTAGATGACACACAAATTGAGAGATCGGAGCTACATAGGTTATTGATCGAAGTATACAAGTTATCACAGTTCACCATTGTCCATTTAAGCCGGCGCTTTCCATTTATACACTTTATAGTTCCCCGGCCTTTGCAACGCTTTCGCAGGTCAAGAATGCCACCACCCAATTTAATGGAGATGGGATTATGATCGCTATGGGCATTCAATTGGATACAAAAATCTGAAGCAAAGTTGACAAGGTCCGTAGATAGTAGGATATGGTCTATATATGATCTGTTTGAATTACCTTTATATGTGGGAACTTGGAAAAGTGTGTGCTCCGCCATCTCAGACATAGCTACAACTAAATTGTTTTCGTTCATCAAGATGTTGAGCTGAGTTCCGCGCCGAGAATGGTCAAAGTGAAAACCTTTTATGCTATTACACCCTAGATATCCCATGGGCGTCTCTCCTGGGTTCCCACAGGGATGGGTGTTAAAGTCACCGGCAATCAGCAGTTTGCTTGACAAGTTCCTCACATTTTCTTACATAAAGTCACACAGCTGTAGTAAGTTGCATTCTCCGTACTGGTTTACTGCGTTGTAAAAATTAATCAGGGTCAAGGTATGTTTACCCCTCTTTAACTCTAGTACTTGAATGTTCCTGTTGCCTGAGTGACGGATGTTTTTATGGCAGATAAGAGCCAAACGTATGTAAATTGCCAGGCCCCCCTTTGCTCTTCCGCTACTCGAAGGTTCGGCTGGGGTGAGGAAGCTTTGATATCCCTCGATGTGGGCGTATTTTTTATCTGCCAGCCATGTTTCTTGCAGACATATCACTGCCTGTTGTTTGACAAAGGTCAGCCAGGTAGGATCACAAACTTTATCGGTCAGGCCTGCCGTGTTCCAAGAGACCAGGCTTGTGCTGCATAACGATGTTGTGTCTGTATCTATCTCTATGTCTGTGTTTACAGGATTAGCAATTTTCAGGTGAATAAACTCTGTTCGTGTGACTACTTGTTCTTCCATAATGTTGTGGTTATCTTCTACCTTTGCTGGTTGGTGGCTAAGAACCTCTGGATGGTCTGTGAACGAGTTTGACCGATTTTGTGAAAGCGGACTCTCTAGTAGGGTTCTTGTTTCTGGGCCCGTCTGGTCGATCGATAGTAGAGTCTCAGTAATGGTAAGTTCATTTAGACCCATTATGCCATCATTTTTATCAAGTTTTATCTCATAGTTTACATGATCTTTATATACACAAAAGAGGTTCGCGATTCAAGTAGTCAGTCGACCCCCTCCAAGCCGCACTGCTCATAGAAGGCATTAAATCTGTTTGAAATAGGAACATTGTACCGACTATTCATGTAGGTTGAATAGGGATATTCGTATTGAGGTACTTGGTATAATCCTTCCCTTCTCTCTGGATACATTGCGAAGTGATTTATGGTTCTATGGTCCCTGGGTGGCATTCTATAGCTGTTGCTGTGAGTATTTTCGACTTATATAAGCAATGACTAATTTCTAATTATGTTAAAAGTTGAGTACAGGATAGGTCTTTAAGGATTGATGTGTGTGAAAACACATGAAGTATTCAAAAACTAATGTGAGAATGGTACCTAAATACACACAGATTCACAGTGTTATTCTAGACAAGCAACAGTATCATTTGCATTTTACTAAAACACATTTACTAGTTTGGAAGGGGTAGGCTGAATAGACATATTCTAAATTTTTTAGTACTGCATTTTAGTATAAGAGCCTGAGTCATTTTCCATAGTCATAAGGAGTGACTGGTTTAGAATTTTATCAAAACTTAATTACAGGATATGCTTATAAGCAATCATATTTATATAACCTTATGAAGTACTAAAACTCTACTGTTGGAATGTTATTAGACAATGGTATTTACATAATATTTTTTGGGTTTTAAATAGTTGATAAACCTTTTGTTATGGATAAATATGACCGAAGACACATTGAAAATGAGCAACAGTTTAATTGAAGTACAAAATATACCTTTAACAAGCAGCAAGACTGAATTAGAGAACATCAGTACTGCAGATATCACCTGTGATTTTGAAAATGAAAGCAATGATACTGATTCTTTGGAAGCACTGGATCACGTAGAGTTACTGGAAGCTATAAACTCTGAAATGGCAAACCAGCAGTATGATCTCGAAGAAGTACCAGATGAACTCCTTTTAAAAGCTGTGTTAAAATATGAGATGTCTGAAGAATACGTTTTTTTGTTAATAATGAAGCATTGAGCACTATGTACTTATCCGTTCACTGTACTAAAACTCAAGCACTTAGAGATACACTCAGACACTCTGTTTACAGTATTCTATTGATTCAGTCAGTAGCCAGTACTTATGTAGCGAAGTAGGCCTTAAGACATGGACTGCTTTAAACCCTTATACAGTATGCATGCAGTCTTCTATCTACCTCACACTTGTCTTTTATACCTTCAATTCCCCAGTCTGTATCCTTACACTTCCACCAAACACTCTGTCACTGCTGTTGCACTATTGTAGTGACTCATTCAGCAGTGTGTACTAATTTATTCACTGCATTAAAACACTAACACTTACAAATTTACCCAGGCAGTTTCACCAGAAGTGCAGAGGGAAGCATAGACTTGTAACATATTTATGTACATATGTTATATTTATGTGCTTCGGAAGTACTACAGTATACTGTAAGTAAACACCTTATAGAGTTATGCTGTAGCACTCTTCCTTATAGTTCTGCATGTTCACATTTTCCATACACTAATAATGTATTCTTTCATTCATTTATGCACTACACATTCATTCAAAAAAACTTTTACAAACTATCTTACTATTATAGCTCTTTTTTTGAGCAGTGAAGTTAGTTATTAAAAGAACTTTTCTTTGTCTTGTTTGTAGTTTTGTTTTTTTTTAGATTTTTTTGAACAGTTTAAAAAAGAGATTTTTTGAAAGGAAAAAGAATGGAATTGCGCAAAGAAAAGAGTGTGTGACTGGAACAAATAAACAAGAAAAATTAAACGGTGCTCTTGTTTGCACCTGCAAATCAAATCAATGGACTGTTCACCATTACATAATGTCTCTTTACAAAATTTGCAAAGAATGATAAGGTCTCCAAAATCGGGACGGATGTCTGGATGCGGACTCGATGGTGCTGTGGAAGTTCTGGATACAGCTGGTGGAGGGTTTTCCCACAGCCTGTTGCATGCAGCTCTCACATAACTGCGGGGATGAACAGTCTTCACATGTATCACCATGCTGGCAGTTCCAAATGAATATTTTTTATTCGGATCACCTCTAGAAAGCATGGTCCCACACACCTTACAGGTGACCTTGGCAGCATTCACTTTCTTTTCTCCTTCTGGAAAGGAATTTTTTTCTCCAGATTAATGCCTCCTTCCTGTTCGAGGCTGGGTCTTCCTGCACAAATTCTTCTTCTGAAGAGTGTTCAGATAAACTTTCATTCTGCTGTGCAGCCATTTTAAAGATGTTTTGGAAAACACAGGAACTTCTCAAAACAGATGGTTCTTCAGTGAAGGTGAAAGAAGAATGATTAAAATGGGTGGGTTCCTTCAACAGTTAGAATAGGAAGTATTATGAACTAATCAAATCTCTTGTTTTGAAGTCACGTAGGGTGCGCTTACAATGCGAGCATGTACGATGTACCCTGCGCTTTGCGTAATTGCTTTTAAAAATATTGTACACTTATTAAAACTAAATTAATACTATTTTTATGATGACAGATAAAATCTTGCCTTAAAATTTACATTAAATACATAAATATAACTTTTTAAGCATTAAAAAAAAACATTGTAGGGTATGTGTAGCGTAAGCCGTATAAACGCACATAACGTCACGCGGAAGCGCCGATGCGACACGTAACTTCAAAACGTATTTGCAACTTATGGGCTGGTACGCATATAGTACGATTACAGGTACGAAGGATAATGCGAGGACAGTACGTGTACCTTATGTTTACCACAAAAAAATCAAAAAATATATAGAAATTAATTTTAATATATTGAAAAAAAATCATTTTTAAATTTTGTTTTTTTATTATTTTACATTAAAAATATGTAATGTAATTTAAAAATCAAAATAGCTAAAAATAATTATTATAAAAAGTGTACTAAATTAGTATAAAAAAATAAATATAACTAATAATAGATATAAACATTGGCATTTATAAAACCTATGAAATTCACTGAAAAAAACATAGGTTTTAGGCACCTTATAGTTAGGAATTAGCATTTAAAAAACCTTGCAAATTCACTGAAAAAAACATTGGTTTCACACACGTTATAGTTAGAAATTAGCATTTAAAAAACCTTAGAAATTCCCTAAAAAAAACATAGATTTCAGCCACATTATAGTTAGGAATTAGCATTTAAAAAACCTTAGAAATTCACTGAAAAAAACATAGGTTTCACACATGTTATAGTTAGCTGGACATTTCACTCATACAAAACCATTGAAATTCCCCCGTTATAGTTAGTTCAGCTAACTATAACTCGCGCGCCCACAATCCACTGCTGATGACGTCACGTGGTTTGGTGCAGCGTTACCCTTAGCTTCAGATCACGGAAGCACTTTACATGGGCAGGTGATGTCTGGTGTGCCAAGAATCCGGGCTCTAGTGCAACCGCTGTGTGACAGGCGCCATTTTGGGGATCTTGTGCTGAGCCGAGCTGCAGTTTCGCTTTCGGTCTGGGTTCCTTTCCTTAGGTCTCTCTGACCCCCGATCTGAGTTCGATCTTGCCCCCTCGCATATCGGCTTGTGTTATTATATGCTTATGGCCTCCCACCAGTTTTGCCACAGCGCACCACGTCCACCGACAGTGCCTTGTAGCAGTGTGGCAGTGCGAGGCGTAAAAGTTCACATCCGACTTTCTCACCATTGCATGTTCCGGATAGAGACTAGGCAGGGGTAGCTGGGCCCTCACGGTGGCACCACCGCAGTGGTGTTGATGCTTCACAATCACTTTCCTTTTGCAGGGGTGTAGCATACCTTCTAGTGTCTGTTCTCCCCCTCACCCGGCGCTTTTGAAATCCTGGCGGAGTTCTGGATGTGCAGATGCTTCCCTCTTAAGTTTCGGTTTTGCAATCACAGGGTTGCCATTTTGATCAATCGTCTCGCTCTTTTTCTCCGGGGCGTGCCAATGATTTTCTCCCCCATCAGGGGCAACTCAGTATTCCAGCTATTACTGTGTCCTTCACTTTCCCCTTTGCTGTCCCAAAGTGCAGCTTTTTTCCGGCCGAGGAGCAGGCGGTACTCCGCAGTATCCCCGCTGTTGCTGCACCTTTCTCACCGCCCCCAACATTGACATCGTGGTTAGAGGATTAGGGAGCTGGAGGATCTGGTCCCTGGGTTTGGAATAGTAGTGGTTCAGGCATCATTTGAAAGTGGTGTCTCTTTTTTGTAATTAAACGCCGAGTTGTAGAATGATCCCAATCCAATATAGGAAACATTCTTTACAACGCAACCATTACATCGCACTACACTTAAAACTCAGTCATTACATCGCAACATCCTTTACAATGCATGTCACTACAATACAGGCATTACAACACATGACACTACATTGCATGACACTACATCGCATGTCACTACAATGCAGGCATTACAACGCATACCATTACAATGCATACCATTACAACGCATAGTACCCCTACACTATCCAACACTTACCCTACTGTTGCACCCCCTATGAGTTAGAATATTAATTTTTACCCCTACACTATCCAACACTTACCCTACTGTTGCACTCCCTGGAATTAGAATTGTATTTTTTACCCCTACACTATCCAACACTTTCCCTACAGTTGCACCCCCTGGAGTTAGAATAGTAATTTTTACCCCTATACTAACAAGTACTTACCTTAAATGCAGTGTAGTGGTATGCGTTGTAAAGGTATGCGTTGTAAAGGTATAATGTGATGTAATGGAATGCATTGTAAAGGTAGTTTCTAAAAATGCGATGTAGTGTCATTGAAATTGTGTCATTTTTAAAAATATTGTGTATGAATTGATTTTAAATATTTACGCTTCTTTCCCTCACCTGCCAGGCTGGTTGGGGCACTCATCCTGTTACTAATTACCCGTGCAGCCGATCTGAACGCTGCCACGGGGTAGGAAATTGCAAGCATCGCCATCAGCGAGCGAGCCTGCTCATAGGCCACGCCCACTTCTCCAGGCCACGCCCCCTTTGATTATATAAAGCGAGCCTGCCCACAGGCCACGCCCACTTCTCCAGGCCACGCCCCCTTTGATTATATAAAGCGCCGACGCCCAGCCCTTCCCAGAATCTGTACTCCTGAGGCACAGCCGGGAGCTCTGTTTGAAATTGTGTCATTTTTAAAAATATTGTGTGTGCATTGATTTTAAATATTTACGCTTCTTTCCCTCACCTGCCAGGCTGGTTGGGGCACTCATCCTGTTACTAATTACCCGTGCAGCCGATCTGAACGCTGCCACGGGGTAGGAAATTGCAAGCACCGCCATAAGCGAGCGAGCCTGCTCACAGGCCACGCCCACTTCTCCAGGCCACGCCCCCTTTAAAGCGAGCCTGCCCACAGGCCACGCCCACTTCTCCAGGCCACGCCCCCTGTGATTATATAAAGCGCCGACACCCAGCCCTTCCCAGAATCTGTACTCCTGAGGCACAGCCGGGAGCTCTGTTTGAAATTGTGTCATTTTTAAAAATATTGTGTGTGAATTGATTTTAAAAATTTACGCTTCTTTCCCTCACCTGCCAGGCTGGTTGGGGCACTCATCCTGTTACTAATTACCCGTGCAGCCGATCTGAACGCTGCCACGGGGTAGGAAATTGCAAGCACCGCCATCAGCGAGCGAGCCTGCTCACAGGCCACGCCCACTTCTCCAGGCCACGCCCCCTTTGATTATATAAAGCGAGCCTGCCCACAGGCCACGCCCACTTCTCCAGGCCACGCCCCCTTTGATTATATAAAGCGCCGACGCCCAGCCCTTCCCAGAATCTGTACTCCTGAGGCACAGCCGGGAGCTCTGTTTGAAATTGTGTCATTTTTAAAAATATTGTGTATGAATTGATTTAAAATATTTACGCTTCTTTCCCTCACCTGCCAGGCTGGTTGGGGCACTCATCCTGTTACTAATTACCCGTGCAGCCGATCTGAACGCTGCCACGGGGTAGGAAATTGCAAGCACCGCCATCAGCGAGCGAGCCTGCTCACAGGCCACGCCCACTTCTCCAGGCCACACCTCCCTACGTCCTTTTCTCTGGATAAAACTATGTGTAACACCCGGACGCGCAGCGGACGGGCGCAGCTGGCGCGCCGTCAGCGCGCCAAAGGCGTGCCAAAGGCAAGCCCGTCTGGGCCCGTCCGGGCCCAGCCGGCCCCAGGCCCAGGAACTCTGCCGGATCCGCTGCAGAAACGTGTGGTGTATACAAGTGACATGCTTCGAGCCCTTCGCAAGGAAAAAAAGCAGGACTGTCACTACGTCCACACTGAAGGTAAACCCTTCGCCAACTGTGTACGATGTAACCCAGCCGAACAAGGCTTGGGAAAGCCGGGGCTACAGATTGGCCTCCTTAACTGCCGCTCCCTCCCTAAGCATGCGCACAAAATCAACTTGTTGATACAGGATCATGGCCTGGATGCGCTGTTTCTCACAGAAACTTGGCTCTCTGCTAGCACGGACTCGGATATTGTCATTGCCCTTCCCCCAGGCTACCTCATTCAAACTTTACATAGACCTAAAGGGAGAGGAGGGGGGCTGGCAATTATCCACAGAGAACATCTCGTCTGTAGGACTAGCAACGCCAACATTGCAGACTGCGAAAGATTCCATTTCGCCCTTCAAATCTCCCCGACACACTCCATCTCAGGACTGTTGATTTATCGCCCTCCGGGGACAACAGGGAATTTCCTCAACGCCCTCATTGACATGGTATCACAATCAGCCTCCTCTGCCTCGAACTTCCTCCTCGTGGGCGATCTCAACTTTCACCTTAAGGACCCCACCGATCCCTTAGCTTTGGATCACCTGCAGGACCTTAGGTCATTTAACATCCGACTTGTCAACAACGAACCCACCCACGACAAAGGACACCTTCTGGACCCAGTCCTAATCAATATTGGGGATATCACCTCAGATCCCCCCATCCCCCTTCCGTGGTCAGACCACTTTCTTGTTCCCTTCTCCTGGGACCTTGCCACAGCACTCCCCCAACCCCCCAAAATCCGAGTGACGGACCGACGTTGGCACAAGCTTGAACCGGCAGAGTGGGCCAGCTTACTCTCAGATTCGACACCTGCCCTCTCCATGGATCCGGTGACGGCCGACGAACAATTCAATTCCTGGCTCACATCTTCACTAGACCAACTCCTCCCGAAAACCACCACTCTTAAACACATAAAAAGAGTGGCTCCCTCTCCCTGGTATACTCCGGCGCTCAAATCTCTGAGACAGGAATGCAAGAGATCAGAACGCTTTTGGAGGAAGGACAAATCTAACAAAAATAAGGAAGCCTATCACACCGCCTCACAAATTTACAAAATCGCCCTCCGCAAAACCAAAAGTCTATTCTTCCAAGAGAGAATAGAACACTCCGCTAGCTCCAGTAAAGAATCTTTTACCATTTTAAAAGAACTCCTCAAAGTCCCTGACTCGGGACCGAGAGACCCACCAGACCCCAAAGCTGATGAGGAAAAGTGCCACAAGCTGGCTAATTTCTTCAAGGAGAAAATCCAAAAAATCCTCGACTCTATTCCACCTACTAGTTCGAGCGAGGAGAGAGAAGCCAGCAACTCTCCTACCCTCCCATGCATCACTTCCTGGGGACAAGTGACAGTAGAAGAAGTCGAAGATACGCTGCAAGTTATTAAAAGCAGATCTCCCAGGGACCCTGCCCCTTTACGTATTCTCAAAAAGGTAGCACCCTCGATCGCCCCTTCTCTCACTCACCTCATCAACGCCTCCCTTCAACAAGGAGTCGTCCCCCCTAGCTGGAAGGCGGCAGTCATCAAGGCACTTCTAAAAAAACCCTCCCTTGACCCTATCGACCTGGCAAACTATAGACCAATCTCCCTCCTCCCGGGAACCAGCAAGATCGCGAAAAAAATGGTGAACAGAAAGCTGTCACAATTTTTGGAGAACAACAACCGTCTAAAAAACTCGCAGACGGGTTTCCGCCCCGGGCAGGGCACCGACATTGCCCTTCTCATGGCGGTGGAGGAGGCCAGAGCACTCTTAGACGAAGGAGGATCAGTGGCAGTGATCCTCCTCGACCTCAGTGCGGCCTTCGACACCGTCAACCATCAGCTCCTCATCCAACGACTCATGAGCGTCGGTGTGGAAGGAACTGCTCTGTCCTGGATATCGTCCTTTTTGAGTCAACGCTCCTTTCAAATCTGGGAGAACAACACCTGCTCCTCCGACATTCCCCTCCAATGTGGCGTGCCTCAGGGCTCCTCCCTGAGCCCCACATTATTTAACATCTACATGTCCCCATTGGAGGAGGTTGTTATCCCGTTCGGAGTGAGCATCGTCAGCTATGCCGACGACACTCAGTTAGTGGTGTCCCTTTCTCATCCGAAACAACAACCTGCGGACCTTAACAACTGTCTGACACAGATACAAGGATGGCTTAATAGATCGTCTCTGAAACTCAACGGCTCAAAGACTGACATTCTCCTCCTTGGCCAGAAGGGACCCACTTCACTTCATAACATCTGGCCACCCTGTTTAGGCCCGATCCCAGATCCGAAACCAGAGGTAAAAAGCCTGGGTGTCTGGCTCGATAAGGAATTATCTTTTGCAACACAGGCAAAAAAGGTAGCCGGTACGTGTTTTGGACTGCTCAGGTCAATTCGAAAGATCCTGCCCCTACTCCCCCACAACTCTCAAAAACTGCTGATCCAAGGACTGATTCTTTCTAGGCTCGACTTTAGTAATTCCATCTACTTAGGGGCCCCAGAGGCAACCCTGAATAAACTACAAAGGGTCCAAAATGCAGCTGCCCGGATCCTTACTAACACCCCGGCCAGAGCCTCAGCCAAACCAGCGCTGAAGTGTCTTCATTGGCTTCCGGTTAGAGAACGTGTGATGTTCAAGGCCCTCTGCCTAGCACACAGATTGCTCCAAAACAATGGTCCCCCAAGCCTAAAAAAATGTATCAAACCATACAAAGCCCCTAGATCCCTCCGCTCCGACCAGGAACACCTCATTGTCACCCCCAGAATTAAGAAGGCCCGAACAGGAGGAAGACGTTTCTCGGTTCACACCGCACGTCTCTGGAACGCCTTACCGCACTACCTGAGAACCGAACCCAACTACCTACGGTTCAGGAAGCAATTGAAAACCCACCTCTTCCCTTAAACTGTCTCTCCCCTTCCCTTGCTGACTCCTAGTTGTACTAATTTTAGCGCTGGGATACTTATGGGTGACTACGCGCTCTATAAAATTAAATAATAATAATAATAATAATAATAATGCAATGTAGTGGAGTGCGTTGTAATGTATGTTACAGTGTAAAAACTGCGTTGTAAAGGCATGCTTTGTAAATGTATGTGTTGTAACTTCATCCATCCATCCAATACAGCATCAACTATAACTGAACTTCTCCTTCATGTACCAGGTCATGAGTAGCAGTAAACGAATAAAAGGCCTAAATAGAGAATACTGCCTGGCAACATTGTGAGTTGGTGGGTTTTTTGTTCTTCTATACAGTTCATCATCAGACTCCTCCCTAGCTCTAGTTTATTGTTTGCTTCGTGTCCCTTTCCTCAGCCTAGTCCTGGCTAGAAATAGTCCACGTTTTTGGGGGATTGTGTTATATTACGATTAGCAGTTGTTTGTAGTGGGGACAGTCTTCTTCACTTACTCTGGGACAGCAGTCCCCAGGCATCACAGGAGGTCAGTAATATCCAAATGCATTTCTGTGAATATTGCGTTGCTTGCTATTTATAGCTTGGTGTTTCCATCTTCTGAATGTGTTTGCAGGCGCTAGAGCATCTCATCTGGTCTTGTTACATTTCTTATTTTATCATTGCTGTGTTCCTCATTATCTCATTATCGCTCTCCTAGTACATAATATATAAATATTGAGTCCTTAGGACCTGTGTCTGGTGGCAAATTGAGGGTTCTATACACTGTTCTCTTTGGGTAGGTCTGATTCCAGACATAAAGCCAACGATGATTACTTCTGCTTTAGCAATGTCACGGTGCTTCCAGTTTACTTTGATCCAGGCTTCTTTTTGATGGTGGCAGGTGAAAAATAAGTGTAATAGTTCCTCGGGTAAGGTCAAAGTGATTTGTTTACCATTATTGTTTGACTGAAAATGAGCCTGTGGGTTTTGATTGTGTCAAGGACAGGTTCAACATATACAGGAAAGGAACAAGGGGTAAGGGGCAAGGTCAGTGAGACTTCAGATTGTGTCCCTGTCAAGACTGGCCTAGCTACGGTCTAGTGAAGCACTTGGTTCTGAATGATAACACCCAGGCTTTGGTGACTATACTGTATCCCTTCGTAGAAAACTTACTCCCCTACCAATTAAAGCACAGCTCAGGAAAAAGGCAATCTTGCTTAAGATTTCAAACACATCAGTGTTATAAGAAGACCCTGATACAATGCTGAGGGACACATGTTTCCAGAAGCAGCAAAGACAGAGCACCAAGCTTGACTTTGACTCCGTATTGGCCAATAGCCTCCCTCTACACTGGCTATAAGAATATACCACCAAGGACAGAGTGATACCAGCTCAACATGCAGAGAACAGGGTTTAACTACCAAGAAAGGTGACAAGAACCCATATTCCTGATCACCAAAAATGCACTTCTTATAGTAGCAGACATGATAAACTCCGTGTGAAGCCGTCTTACCATTCTGGTCAAAAGCATAAAGCCCCGTGTGATGGTATACCCAAACGATCCTCTGTACAGGCACACCTGTACAGGAGTGCAATGGTTCTGCAGCGGTCAGAGTTTTCTTTGATCAAGTGACTCAAGGAGATGTCTGGGGACAGGAAGGTACAGAGAAGGATATAGACACACAGGGACTTGGGCTATAGAAGCTCACAGTGGGAGGGACAAACATAGGTTAAGTGGGATGTCCAGGTAGAAGGGTGCTAAGTGCTCTAAAAATACTGTGAGCCTTAACACAGTTTAAAGGGGCAGAATATCCTCCAAAAAGTGGTGGGTGAATTGTCTGCCATATTTAGATTGCCATTGATATCAAAATACCCTTGATACAGCAGATGGGACTGTCCTGCATCTGTGAAAATGCAAGACTCTACCTGAGCCACAAGAGTGAAAGACATTTGCAGGGAAAATGACTGCACATTAGTTGTCAGCTCTTTAAGAGTCACTTCATGACAAAGAGCAGAAAATAAGGGAGACTGTAATGTGTGCATTGCCTTACTTCCAATATTCCTTCATTTTGTTGTGTTTCTTGTTGTATATAAAACCTGCATTTGCCTGTTGTGTCAATGTGTGTTTTTCACCATGAATCACATTCAGAGTACTTATTTTTGGTGGATGGAATATTAAACTTGGTTTCCGATTCCATATTTGTCCATATGAATTCGTCATTATTTTATTTTGCTGGTGCATTTTGTCCTAGTTGCTTTTTTGCAAATTGGAATAATTGCTTTCGTGCGTGCGTCTGGTCATGCAAATGTTCTTTTAATAAGGGTACTCTTTTTTTCTTCAGTTGGTTTTGGCAAAGTGGGTGTGATTACCATCTCCTCGCCTGTTTGCCTGGTGTACTGTGATTGCTTTGCTTAGCCGTATACAGACATTTCTGTGCCTGTGTTCGCATGGCGGGTCCATCTTTGCTAGTTTTTGGTGATTTTTAACCCATGCCCGATTGTACCCACTGAATTTGTCAATATGTGTTCTAGACGTGCCCCTTTTGCTGCTTACTTTCTCTGCCAGAAACATCCCCTAAGCTTCCCCTATGACTGTCTATACAAAATACATAATCTATCATTCTAGTAAATTAATTGCACGATAGTAAGTAAATAGTTATATCAATAATAGATATGTAACACAAAAACAAGGGCTAACTGAATAAAAAAACTACCTGTACCATTAAAAAATGTAAGAACAAACAATAACGAACATATCTAAAACTGTAAGTGCTTGGGTCGTTGGTCCCAGATTCCAGCCCGTTACGTGTGGAATGGTAGAGGGTCTTATGGCCTGTCTGTGCTTTGCTTTGTTGTAGGGGGACCGTGACCACGCGTGTTAAAACCTTCATTGTTTGCCTTATGTTCAGACGTCTCCCCGCTGATTAGTGATCAGTCAGGTTTAGAAAGCAGACTTTTAGTTGCCCGGGGTAAGGGAAGATGGGCCTGAGTGGGGATTAATGGCGGTGATTTGTGCTTTGATCACCGTTTCTGATCATTTTCACTTCTGTTTATTAAGGGTGTGCAAATAGGAAATACTAGTCAGTGGGGTGTTTCAGTTTTTCTTTTTACACTTAAAGCTGGGATATATGAGGTCAATTTGCTTCAGCGCTGCGAAAATGGAAAACAGCCGCATTCAGGTTGGCGGGTGACCCTTCCTCCCCCCGCCTTTAAGATTTATAGATTTTTATTAATGGCCTCAAAGCCCCCTCGACATCAGACTGCATTGTGATTGCTGATCCAGCTGCCAAAAAGACTGGTGAGTGCTTTGACCCTGATGAGTGTCTGTCCCCGAGGGCATTCCTTTTGGAAATCTCTCCATTGACGTCTACGCCTGCTCGTTTTCAGTCCGTGCAGGCCCAGGGATGCTGCACACTTTTCAACTCTGACATAAGGTTTCGTTCTGAAAAAACACACTCCTTATTTCGTAATTCTTCTCTGAATGTTACTGCTTTATTTTGGTATACATGTATACATGCCAATGTCGTTGTTATGTTATTTATTTGTTTGTTTGTTTATTTATTTATTTATTTGTTTGTAGGTTTGTTTGTTTATTCATAGCGAGGACGTGCACCCAAGAATGTCTTGGCGCCAGGAACCTAAAAGGTTAAACTAAGACGTGGGTAGCCACGTCAACAGCCAGGGTCAGATTAAAAAAGATGTAGGTTTTTAGACCATGTTTATATTGATTAAAGTTGGACAAACAGCAAAGTTGAAAAGGAGGAGGCTGGGCATATTAAATTAGAATAATAATATAATAATAATAAATTATGCTCTTTAATCCAAAGACACTTCAATCGTTTGCATACACAACATCTTGCCGCAATTATTTGAGTTAGCAGAGAGACATCAGTTGTTGGTGGGGTTCACCTCTGGGTTGGTCGGTGGGGTGGGGGGGCGTGGTCATCTTTTGCGACCACTCCTCCCTCCTGTGCAAGTGTAGTCATCAGAAAGTGGGCACGTACATATATATTGGTTCTTATTGGGCGCGTTCTGAGGGTTACCGTGCGTGGTTGTGTGTATGTGTGTCACTTGGTGTGGAGAGTTGTCTCCGTTATCAGTCGGATCTGCTGCTTGTAGGATTCTGGATACAGGAGGTAAATATGAGAGTTAAGTCTGCCCGACAGGGACACCCCTTAAACATACATGTAAGCGGAATCTGGTTAGTGGGGTATTTCCTTTCCGCACCTGTATGTTTTGATGGGGGATGGGGAAGAAGCCACTTGAGTGACTTAAATACTTCAGTTTTTCTCTCTTTGTTTCTACAGGTTTGACGGGGATTGATGTAGGCCCAATTACGACTTAGTGTGCGATTGCACACCGCCCCCCCCCCACCACCACGCCTCGTAGACAAATCGCATATGACACAGGAGTAGCTGAGCAGGAAAAAAATCTACTGTGTTAGTCCCAGAAGGGGAAACTCGAAAAGCAAACTGAGAACTAAAAGTCAGGAAATTAAAAAAAAACAAGGGTGCTGGTAGAAATCGCAACTAATAACAATTAGCAATAGCAAACGACATAAAAAAGTTCTGGATATAAATTCATTTTAAAAATAACTTTTTTTCTTTAATCTGCTTTGCAAGCATCTGCAGCATCGGGCACCGCCCTCGAACGAGTCTCAAATTCTGAAGAGTGGGGATATAGGAGGTCCTTGGGGTGCAGTTTCACTCCCCTTAATGAACCCCATGCAAGCACATCAATGGGATTTGCGACGCCATTATTCTGCCATTAACATGCAGCCCTGCCATTAGACCCTTTGAGCTGCAGAACAGCTGAAACGTTCACTCCATTCAATGGTGTCACGGCAGAAGCAGAAACAGATCGAATTGCCTTTTCTTCGGCCTTTTTGAAGGTGGTTTGATCTAGCTGTAGAGGCAATGCATATATGGCCAGAAGTTATTGGCTGGGCGATGTGCGTCCCTCCCAGCTGACACCCCATAAGATCCATAGCAACTCTATTCCGCTCTCTCCAGTTACACCAGCTGTAATTAAAAACAGGCTCTGCTGGTGGGATTCTCAATAAATTCCAAGTTGACGAAAATGCAATTTCTTACCACCAAAAATGACTCCCAGTCGCAAATACGTTAACAAAAAATATACTTTTTTTACCAGACTATTATAATTACCCAAAGCCATATTTTATATGAATAGTGTTTATTTCGCTTTTTCTGTTGAAAGAGTTCCATGCAAAAATATAATAACAGGGTATCAGGATTTTCAACAGAGATTTAAATGAAAAAAGGAATGTGAATGTAGCTAGGCTGTCTTTCTGTTCTGATGTGGCGGCCATGCTGCATGAAACAGTCTTGTAGTGTTGACCTGCTTGTCCCAGAAAACCTATATATGCAATAATTTTTGTCTAGCTTCATAAAAATGCTTTCACTCCATGAAAACATCATAGGCACCTATTCATTTTTTAGCACCTTCTTTATATCTTATAAGATACCTTGTGTACATTTCTAAATTTCGCTGTTTTATGTGATAATGATATTCTATATGCTTAAAATGTTGATTGACAATTATATATCTTTATATTTCTGCATTTATTACAAGTGTTTTCAATAACAAATTTCGACACAAAAAAACCCATCACAGGCAAAGACAAAAGCCCTGGCTTTTTCAAGTGTTGGTGTTGTATAAAGGTAATGATGGCGACACTCATAATGATACACACACAAACACCAACATGTTTTGATACACACCTACTGATGTTCAAACCACGTCACACGCCCGTTAGCACATGTATAATATTAACAAACACTCACAAGTTTATACACTAGCAATAAAAAAATGCCACATTAAAACATGTTCTTTAGAGCAACTGTACTAATAAACATGCATTAAGATATTTATTACTAGGATGCGAAAGTCAAATGAACATTTATCAGCACAGCAAAAGTGACATGAGAAAACCAATTTTTACTGTCTCAAAGACTGCTTGTAACAATTACTTCACACATAGAAATAACACTTGTTGTTTTACCTTGCTGCACAAGTGTAACTAATTGCAGCTTTGTTTTGGTATAATACATTTCTTAAAATAAATTGCCCTGGCATAAAACATATACACAGGGTATTGTAGGAAGCTGGCTCTGTATATACTATACCTGTTCCAAAGTCCTCCTGTGTCGTGGCAACCCCCAACCTTTTTCTGACTGATGCTGGTGGTAACTGATTTTGTCTGCCCCTGGGCTCTGCCTTTCAGGCTCAGGGCCAGTGCTAAGCAGAAAGGAACACATTAGAAAACAGTCAAAACACCTAGCATACACTAGGGTACACTATGGTATGATGGAGTACCCCTGTAATTGGCATGACCTACCCCGTAAGCCCCTAGTATATAATAGTGCAGGGGATTGAAACAACCTAGGAGTCCCCAGTACCCTGAGGCATGGCAGTTGAGAGGCCAGCAGCTTTTTCTGCACTTGCATGTGTGCCCTGCTGAAGCCTGAGGTCAGTTTAAATACAGCCCTGGGTACCAGGACTGCTTTCAAAAAGTAAATTGTGCCCAAACTCAACTTTTGTGATAGGGGCACTTAAAATGGGTAACCTACAATGTTTTAGCATAGTAGGGGGGACACCAGGGCCTCCCCTAGGTATCCCAGGGGTGGGGGGGGATGGGGGTGGGGGAGTCAGTTATCTGTAAGGTACACCCTTATAAAATGAGTTTGTATATGCCTGGGTAAAGTGAAATTTCACATTTTACTTCCCACATTGTGGTAAAGTGCTGCTCAAATTCGACTTTGATGCTAGGAGCACAGTAAAAGGAGAATATGCAATATTTCTACAGATACAGAACCCCTAAAGACTCCCCTAGTTGCACATGGGGCGGGGTTCCTGTAGATATAAGGCAAATACTTATAAAATATGTTTTTGTAAGTCCTGGTGCTGGAAAAATGGCCCAAGTAATTTTTCCCATTGCAAATTCCTTGTTACATAGGGTAACTTGGTAGGAAGTTATTGATTAATACCTACATTCAAAGACTTCGCAGAATGGTAGTAATAAATCCAACAATATCCTATTGTTGTTTTTTGTTTGTAAGTCCAAATTCAGCCTTCCAGTAGTCTGCCCTGATTGGTCAGAGTTAAATGGATTAGCCAGGCTGCTTTAAAGAGGTGATAAAGAGCCCCTGGGGTTACCAGCTCTGCTGGGAGGGCAGTCTGCTGGTCTATAGGAATGCCAGGCCAGGGAGTGGAGTCATAAGCCATGCTCTTCAAAGGCAGAGGGGAGGCCTGGGTGTCAGTTACACTTCTACACTTTTGACCCAGAGTCAGGGCTAGGCTTAAGGAAGGTATGTGCAGATGGTAGTGGGAGAGTCTAGGGAAATAAGCCACCCCTGGGGGTGTGTTTAGCAAGGTCTTGATTCTCTGCTGGAAAATCAGCCATTATGGATTTGAAAGATTTGATGCACTCTGGGACAAAATAATGCCACACTCTACAGGATGTGGTCATCACCTTGAGGAGTTTCCTTGCTCTCATTGGTCAGGATTGACCTGCTGCTTGACCCAGAGAATTTTGAATACGTATCTGAGAGGGGCAAAGCTCTCCAGATCTGCTGCTTGAAACGTACTGAAGCAAGAAGTGCCCTGCTGAGAAGTTTTGCTGTGCAAAGATTTCTAAGGCCTGACCTCTGAAGACTGCACCAACTGAAACTGCAGTCCTGTGGATTACCTTGCTGCAAAAGGACTAAAGAGTGGACTCCCTGCAAGCTACAGGTTAACAGAGCTCACCTGGACATCCCCACAAAGAATTCCCAGCCTGGAGTACCAGTGGATTTGAAAGGGTTTAGTTCAAGTGGATTGCGGAATTGAAGTTTCACACTTTCAAGGACCCTTTCGGAGATTCCAGAACCTTGGATTGTGTGTTGGATACTTTAGGACCCGCAAGCAGAACTTCAGGAAGGAGTCCTAACTGGACCCCGCCTGCTGAAGAAGGCGCACAACACATTTGGTGAGATTCTCCAGAACAATTTCTGAAGGTGTCCCTGTCAGAGAAAACAAAATGACTAAAAGGGGCAGTGGTGGTTTCTAAGCACTAGAAAGTGACTAATCTTTAAAAATTCATATCTCTTGTTCCCTACACTGGACTGTTTTTGTTTTGGTGTAATTTAAAAGATAGATATATTACCCATTTTTATAAATTGCTGTTGGATTTTTATTTTGTGTTGTGTCTTAATTTTTTACTGAAATGGTGTTTTAAAATGCTTTACATACCTGTCTTTGAAGTTAACCCTGTCTGCTCACAGCCTCGTTACCAAGGGTTGAGCATAGGAATAATTTTCTAAGACCTATGCTGGGTCCTACCATGTGTTAGTGGCCTTATTGCCAGTGGCAGACCTACATTTTCCCCTACCAATAACCCACTTTCCAACAATACTAAAATGAGGTATAGTGTGCACGGAAAACAGCCATTAGATTACATGCTCTACAATGCATGCGATTACAACGCAGTTGTTACAATGACCGTGTTGTTACATCAACTTGCTGTAGGGGGCGCGCTAATGTAAGGAATAGTATAATTTACTATTCCAACACCTTCCCTACTGTTGTGCACACTTGAGTTGGAATAGTAAATTTACTCTTTCTAAGTCCAGGGCGCCCCCATACAGCAAGTCGATGTAACAACGTACATTGTGATGCACTGCGAAGTAACAACGTGTTCGTTGTAACAACCGCATTGTAATCGCATGCCTTGTAAAAGCATGCAATGTAAAGTGTCCTATTTGGTGTGCACAGAGTCTAGTGGAACCTCAAAGGTAGGCAGAGGTAAAAGTAGCCAGCACCGTACTCTCTATTTGTGGTAGTGTGGGAGAGCAGTAAGGCTTCATCAGATGGTAGTGTTAAGCATTTGTTGTAAACAAT
Organism: Lissotriton vulgaris; assembly: GCF_964263255.1. Classification (NCBI taxonomy): domain Eukaryota; kingdom Metazoa; phylum Chordata; class Amphibia; order Caudata; family Salamandridae; genus Lissotriton; species Lissotriton vulgaris. The sequence continues at coordinate 974,019,223 of NC_141696.1, read as the reverse complement.
AAGGCAGCAAATGATGTGACACACTCAAAGACTGAACTCAGACCAATTTGTTTGTATTAGAAATATTAATTAGTTATATTTATTCTCTAGAACTAGACAAGCCTGGTACAGGTAAGAGTAAATGGTACTTTTCAAGGCAGATTGAACAATACAAGCCAGCTGAATGAAAATGTATTTGTTACAGGGTTGTAAATATTTTCAATACAGTGGAAAATACTCTTAGATTACTTTTGATTACTTGACAGATTACTTTATGGATTACTTTGTCTACTCAGTGTGACATGCCTAGATATCACACTCGGACATTTCCTAGGGAAAATGTAAGTAAAGCAGTTTTTAGTTACTGCAGGTTTTCAAGTTGTCATATAAAACCAACTCCACACTTAGACCAATTCTCAAGGAAAAACAGTCAAGGTATTCCTATGAAGATAATGTGGTTATCAGTCAACAGGTAAATACTTGGTTGTGGGAGTTGGTATTCTGAAGTTAGAACCATGGTTCCCCCAGAGTCAAGGATGCAATCTTGAAACACCCTCAGCGGCACTAGGGTGGCCGGGTGAAGAGTGCTGCGGCCCAATGTTATCCAACGGGGGATAGGGGACCTCCGTTTGGTGGCTGCTCACGAGCAGGCCACAAAGTTGTGGGAGCAAAGCTCCTGATGTTAGGCTTAGGGCAAAGGGGGATCCAAGTAAGTAGCCAAATTTCACCTGCAGCGGCGCAGAGGTGGCTGGGTGCAGGTGTCACGGTCCAACGACTCCTCGGGATCAGGGTGATGCTAATATAGTTCCACCTCCAGCTTCCCCCGCACTCTGAATGTAATAGACACAGAGCACGGTAGTAAGCAGGTGAGGGATAAAACGCCTGGGCGGGAACCTCTGGAGAAGGGATGCCTGTTGAAACAAAAACCATACATTAATGTCAGTCCCTCTCTCTTCTCCTATCTATATCTCAATGAGATCCACCCCTACCTGATACGTCTCAGACTTTGGCGCCCTTCGCTATTGCGACCTGCTAGGATGAGATACCTTCTCTCATATGCGAATCAGGTTTCCTAAAAAAAACAAACCATCTGTTAAACTGCTCTTTCCGTTCCCTTCTAATCAGTACCCCCCTACTGGCCACACATACATACCATGCGTTTTTGTTCCCTTGTACAATACTGAAGATAAGGAAGCAACGAGTTCTCCAGTTCTCAAGAATAGAAGTGCAAAAATAAAAATAGAAAAAGAAAAACAAAATGTAACACTTCAAATATAGACACCCAGTTCGTAGTTCAGAAAAGACTTAGAACAGACCACACTGTCCTCAGTATCTCAATACAGAGTTGATCTACTTTTACCAGTTCTAATGTCACCACAAAGATAGTAGCGTTAATCTGCGAAAGAATCAATAGGAACGATGCTCTCTTAACAGAGATTCGTCGTGGGCGATTCCTCCTCACTATTCGGGACACGGAAGGGGGCAATCCTGCGTCTTCCGCCCCCTAAACCTCCACAAAGGTGGATTTCTCAACTTCAGAGGGAATGCGGTCGACGAGAGGGGGCAATCCTGCGTCTCTCACGATGCGACCAAAAACACCTCTGAAAACTAAAGGAACAAACGCCAGCAGAGAGGGTGCAAATCCCGCGTCTCTCACACTGGCAATGAAATACACTCCGACGCGAGAGGGGGAAATCCGGCGTCTCTCACACCGGATCAAACAAAGAACTAGCACTCTGAAAAAGGAGAACACTTCCAGTGGCTCCCTTTCGGACCGCAGCCACGCCGTAGGAATCCGGGGTCTTTCAAAACACTTCCGCAGCCGCGGGACACTTCCACAAGAACAAATGTCTGTTTTCCACTGGATACGATGCAAAACCAGGCAGCCATCAAACAATTCCATACAAAGGACAAAATCACGTGCACCGCTCCCGGAGAGTCACGTACCTATATGGCCTCTCCCATTACTTCTGTCTGCAAGAGTTCTGGGAGATGTAGTCCCCAGCTGTTCTTTAGGCAGGCACACGTCGCATCCTGACAGCAGGGTGCTATTTTGGCTTTGTGTGCTCTGTTGATTTCAATGGGGATTCTCCAGTTGCAACAAAGACTGTAGGCTCGGGGACAAAGATCTTCTAGAGGTGACCACTGGTTGGAGAGGTAAGTTGGGATTCTTGAGGATGCTGGCACACCATAGGTTGGGCCACCCAAGGCCGTGGGGCGTTGGGTGCAGGGGTGTCTTAAGGCATCAGGTTTTCTTACCAGCTCTTGTCTTTGTCAGGGTATCCTCCAGAAAGAGGCTTCAGGCTTTGCTTGGAGATTTGAGGCAGGTCAGAGATCACCAGATATCAGGTCAGAATTGCTGGGAAGACCTCCTTGTGGTGCTGGGCCACTCAAACTCGGGGGAGTAGCCATCGGATGCAGAGTGGTGCAAACTCATTGTTTTGGCTGGGGCCAGAGTGTGTGGGTGAACAAATACTGTACTCACAGGAGACAAAGTCTTTGGGTTGGAAGGCAGGGCAGGTCCTCGGGGTTCTTGAGGGTGCTGGCTGCAGGACACACTGGGATTTTGCTGGAGCAGGTTTGAGGTGCAGACAGGCCAGTAGGGCTGGGCCCAAGTCAGTGGGCGTCCTCCTCTTCTTAGTTCTCACACAGTTTCTTAGGTCCTTCTTCTTTTCTTCTTGTCGATTCTTGTCTGAGGAGACAAGGTTCAGGGTTGCCACTAAATACTACATTTAGGGGTGTTAAAGGTAAGTAAAGGTTGGGACCAAAGGGTCCCTTTCTTGGGGTGGGTTCACCCCCTATTATGCCACCCTCCAGTGGGAGTGGGCATATGCCTCACTTTGGTTGGCTGGGCCCCCCCCATCTGCAAGATGGTGAGGACTGAGAGTTGTGCTTCAACTTTTCTCCCCCACCTAAGGGGTGGGGTTGGCAAAGGTGAGCACACCTCCCTTTCTCACTTGGTTTTCCCACTGATTCTTCTGCCCAAAGTGGGGGTCAGAACCGGTGGTAGCCAGTTGCTCGAAGCAGCGAAGGGCTTGGGTAGCTCACAAAAGCGGTAGGCCATTGAAGCTTCCCTTTTGTGTACCCTGCCCATCTTGGGGGAGCAATCTTGGCACCTCGTCACATGATGTACATTGTTTCAGACCCCCAAGAGTAGCAGGCTCTCAACCCAGGTCTCCTGAAATATGTCTGGTGGTGGCAGCTGGCGAGCAGCCACTCAGCTTAGACACTAGTGGTCGGTTGATTTTCAGAGGGCAGCTCTAAGATGCACTCTGAGTGCATTTTTTATTAAATTCCACACTGGCATCTGTGTGGGTTTAATGTGCTGAGAAGTTTGATACAAAACTTCTTAGTTTTGAGTAATGCCATTATGGTGCTATGGAGTTCGTAATGACATACACCAAGCACCATATACTCTTAATGGCATTAATGCACTTACAATGTCTAAGAATTGGCATAGACTCTGTAGGGGTACTGGTCTCGTGTACCTGTACCCTCACCACTGGTATAGAGCACCCAGCTAGAGGAGTGGCTGACCTATGCCAGGGCAGCAGATTGTAGGCATGGCACTCAGGGATGTGTGCCATGTCGACTCTTCACTTTGTTCTGCACCAAAACACGCAGCATGTAATTGTAGTGTGTGTGTAAAGGTATAGGGCCTCTAAGGGTAACACAATAAGTGCTGCAGCCCTTAGAGGTCTTCCCTGGCCACAGTGCCCTTGGTACCTATGGTACCATTTAAAAGGGACTGACCTGTGGCCTAAGAGTGCCAATTAGGTTTTGTTTTTAATGCAGTTTATGGAAAGAACCCTGGGTCTCACGACTAGCTCTCACCTGCAATCCGTTGTATTGTTCCTTTTGTGATGCTGCTGATCCCCAACTCTACCTGAAACCAATCGGAGATAGCAAGAACTATGCACTTGCCACCCCAGACTGATTCCCGGGGGGAAGGGGGAATGGGATAGAGAGAGAGAGACAAACACTGCGAACTTGATGGAGATTTGGGAATGACTTCTCGCTTTTGCCTCTCAGGGTTCTTGGGACTGGGTCTGGGCTTCTCTGGTGCTTATCTTCGGTCAAACGTAGAGAAATGTGTTCTAAAAGATACAACACACAAATTGGTATCTTCTAAAAAATAATAGATTTCCAGAATGCGTTATTATTATTACTACACACTTATAACATACCCAAAATTGAACCTTTAGATGCTCTGACACTTCTCACTCAGAATTATCTGTACTTCTAATGAACTTGAGCACAAGAATGAATTTGTTCTTGAGCTTTGATCTTTCCGAAACATAAAACAATAATATGCAATTGTATTCGTCAATTATTCAGTATTAGTGCCAAATCATTAAAATACACATGAAGGATTTATAGCACCTTCTCAGCACCAGATTCTGGTCTCTAGAGGGGGTTCTGAAAGAAATATGTATATAAAATATTTATTTGACAACAACTATCATAAATAAGCTGTACTTGTTCCAAAGGTTGACAATATTAATTCTCTTGCAGCCTTTACAAACTGTTGAACTCTAAATGAGTCTTTTGATTTGTTGTCCAATTAAGAGCTTCTGACCTCCTCTCTTGATATTGTCCGATATTGTCCAAAAGTCTTTTTGCCCAATAAGGTATACAAAGTCTTTGTTCAGTTGTTAACAGTTATTTTAAAACAAGCTCAAAAACTCTTACCGGATTTCTTTGGAGCAAAGATTGCAGGACCGCGATTCGCGCTGTGTTGCCTGGCAACCCTTAATGTTTGCTTGTCTTGTTTTTGTCTTTCCGTAGGAAGAAGAAGAAAACAACCGGAAGTCCAGCAGGGGAAGAGCACCGGAATCAGGAGAAGAGCAGCCGGATGCCTACTTCTGGGGACTGGAGACATGGAACCGAGGAAACACGGAAGCAGGTAAGAGACGCTTCGACGGCACAAAGCGAAGCGCTGAGCTTTGGGATGGGTGGGGTTTAAATAGGCTTCCCTGCACGCGTTTGGGAAGGCGGTTAGCACAAGCTCAGAAACGTGTTATTTTGCATGCACGTTGTAACAAATCAAGTGTCACAAGTCCTATTGATTATACCAGTCGTCAAGCTCAAGCAACAAGCATTGGGCACTACAAGTCAAGCATTTTTAGAAACTTTACCAATAACGTTTGGATGCTTTGTCCTTTCCAACAATGTCTGATTACAGCAATGAAATGCACATATAAAAGAGAGACACACTTTTAAGGGGAACTATCAAACAGACATAAAGGCCTAGATAAGCAACTCGATGTTTTTACAACACTGGGTACCTGTTTGGGAGGAACACAGGCACACTCAGTCAAAGTACATCAGCACTCTAGCAAAAAGTGGGCGCTTTCTTATACAACCCCCCCAAAGAAAGAGGATGAGATTAACCTTTTCCTAAAGAGTCTTCATTGCCTAAGTGGAAAAACCAGGAAAGTCCATCTGCATTGGGAGCCCCAGGTCTGTGTTCCACTACAAAGTCCATTCCCTGCAGTAAGATAGACCACCTCAAATATTTGGGATTTTTACCTTTTATTTGCATTAGTTATTTGAGAGATCTGTGGTCAGTTTGAACTAGTAAGTGAGTACCAAACAAGTATGGGCTCAGCTTCTTCAGAAACCGAACCACAGCAAAGGCCACCCCCTCAATGGTACTTCAAACCTGCTCCCTGGGGAGTAACCTTCTACTTATAAAATGAACAGGTTGGTCTTGGCCTTTATCCTTGGTCTGGGATAGGACCGCTTCTATTCCTAGCTCAAAGTGATCAGTCTGCACAATTAACTGCTTGGTATAGTCTGGAGCCTTGAGAATTGGTGTTGAGCATATTGCCTCTTTCAGGGTGTCAAAATCCTTTTGACGGCTAACTGTCCAGTTTACTATTTGGGCATCTTCTTGGAGGTGAGTTCCATGAGGGGAGTCATATTGGACCCATATCCCTTCACAAACCTCCTGTGGTACCCAGTCAAGCCAAGGAATGCCCTGACTTGGGTCTGGGTTGTTCGAGCTGCCCAGTCCAGGATGGCCTGGATCTTGGGCTGTGAGGGTTGTACTTGGACTCCACCAACAAGGTGGTGGTGCTCTATCTGGCCTTTGGATGCCTTGATAGTTAGGCCTGCAGTTTGCAGGGCTTTGAAAACTGTCCCCAGGTGGATCAGGTGATCCTGCCAGGTGGAGCTAAAGACAGCAATATCATCTAAATATGCTGTACTAAAGGTCTCCAATCCAGCAAGGACTTGATTCACCAACCTTTGGAAGGTGGCAGGGGCATTCTTTAAACCAAAAGGCATAACAGTGGACTGATAATGCCCATCAGGTATGGAGAATGCTGTCTTTTCTTTTACTCCTTGTGCAATGCCAATCTGTTAGTACCCTGCAGTTAAGTCAAAGGTACTTAGAAATTTGGCTGCACCCAATTTGTCTATCAACTCTTCTGCTCTTGGGATAGGGTGAGCACCTCTCTTGGTGACAGAGGTGAGCCCTCTATAGTCCACACAGAACCTCGGGGCATATTATCAAGCCTGTGCGCTAAAATTATCGCCGCTTTATCGGCCGAAAACGGCCGATAAAGCGGCGATAATGGGCTTGATAATATGCTCTGTGGAATTCCAATCGAAGCCCATGTTAGATGTCTTCACATCTAACATGTGCTTCGATTGGAATTCCATAGAGCCTATTATCAAGCCCATTATCGCCGCTTTATCGGCCGTTTTCGGCCGATAAAGCGGCGATAATTTTAGCGCACAGGCTTGATAATATGCCCCCTCATTTCTCTGTTTCAACCCTGTGGATGAGGTTTGGGGACTAGAACCTCTGGGCTGGCCCAGGAGCTCTCAGAGGGTTCAATAACCCCAACTCCAGCATCTTGCTGACTTCAGCTCTGATGCTTTCCTCAACTTGATCAGAGTGTTGATAGATCTTCTTTTGACAGGTACACTGTCCCCAGTGTCCATATTATGGCTACACCAGTTTGTCTGATCAGGGGTTAAGGAAAAGAGCTTAGCATAGTGCTGCGTGAAGCGCTTGCCGTCAGCCTGCTGTTAGGCAGAGAGGGTGTCTGAATAGACCTCTCCATCCACTGACCCTACTTTGGGGCTGTAAGAGAGGAGGTCAAAGAGAGGTTCACCCTCTGTCTCCTGATTCTCATCAGTCACCATCAGCATGGTGATGTCAGCCCTGTCATGGAAAAGCTAAGGCAGTTCACATGTCTCACCCTTTTGGGGGTCCTGCTTGTGTCCAGGTCAACCAAGTAGGTGACCTTACTTTTCTTTTTCTAAGATGGGGTAAGGGCCACTCCATTTGACCCGGGGAGCCTTTGGTGCCACCGGCTTCAAAACCCATCCCTTTTGGCCTGGTTGGTGAAACTCCACCAGTGCAGATCTTTGTTCATAACAGTGCTTTTGGAGCTCCTGGCTGGCCTCAAGATTTTTGGAAGCTTCTTCCATGTACTGCCATTCTGGATCTTAGGCCTGGTACATAGTCCACAATGTCTTGTTTGGGTACTTGGAGAGGCTTCTCCCAACCTTATTTTACAAGACAGAGTGGATCTCTAAAAGGATGGCCAAACTGAAGTTCAAAGGGGGAAAAACCCTACTCCGTATTGAGGCACCTCTCTGTAGGCAAAACGCAAGCATGGTAAGAGGACATCCCATCTCCTTTTGAGCTTTTCAGGGAGCCTCATAATCATGCTTTTCGATGTCTTGTTAAACCTCTCAACAAGATCATTGGTTTGAGGGTGATCGGGTGTAAACTTGTGCTGCACTCCACACTCTTTCCACATATGTTTTAGGTAAGAAGACATGAAGTTTGACCCTCTGTCTGAAACTACCTCCTTAGTAAACCCTACCCTGGTGAAGACTCAAATGAGCGCCATGGCTACTGAAGGAGCTATAGTAGTCCTAAGGGGAATTGCCTCAGGATACCTGGTGACATGATCCACTATCACCAGTATGAATTTGTTTCCGATGCTGGGCGAGGTTCAAGTAGACCCACTATGTCCACACATACCCTTTCAAAGGGGACCCAAACCACTAGTAGTGGAATTAAGGGGGCCTTTGGGTGTCAACAACTCACAGCATACCTGGAGGATAATAATCTTTTCCATCCAAACCAAGCTTGCTTCAGATCCCATCATTCGACAGAATCTGCCCTCCTTTTTTCTACGGAAACAATCAGAGCTGCTTTGGATCAGGGCAAAAGAGCAGTCCTGATCCTGTTAGACCTATCTGCAGCCTTCGACACGGTGTCCCACGATATCTTGATACATCGCCTAAGAAGTGCAGGCATAGTGGGCACCGTGTTGAAATGGTTTACCAACTTTTTGAGACAAAGAAAGCAGATTACCATGCTAGGGCAGTACTGTTCGGAAGAAAGGGAAGTCAAGTCTGGGGTACCTCAGGGCTCTAGTCTGAGCCCCATTTTATTTAATCTTTATATGGTCCCATTGATGGAGCTCATTTCTTCTCTTGCTATAAGTTCAATAGTATATGCCGATGACACTCAACTAGTCTTAATCCTAGACGAGGACGCAGCAATTGCTGAATGCTCTTTGAGGGACTGCCTGAAAGCCACTTTTGAGTGGATGAATATTAATCACCTGAGATGCAACACCGCAAAGACTGAAATTTTACCCTTTGGTAAAAACAATCTGTTTTCTCCCCAGACTTGTTGGCCGTCAGAGGCTGAGGCCCCGCCTAGCACTATTAAGAGTGCTTTAAATTTAGGAATTAAATTTGACGAGGCATTATCCTTTAAACAACAGGCAAGTGAAGTGGCAGGTTCATGCTTTAATGTATTAAAGGGTCTCAGAAAATTTTTCGACTTTCTCCCCCTATCAGCCAGACAAACAGTAGCGGTGGCATTAATTATATCCAGGTTGTATTATTGTAACAGTTTGTATGCTGGGGTAAACAAAGCAGCCCTACACAAGCTGCAAATGGTTCAACATGCTGCGGCAAGATTAGTGCTTAAAATGCCAAGAAAGACCTCGGCCTCTGCAGCGCTCGATACACTTCATTGGCTCCCCATACAAAAGCGGATCCTGTTTAAAGTCTTGATAATTACCTTTAGAGCATTCCATAAACGAGGCCCAACATATTTGTCCAAAAACTTCAATCGTTATCAACCCCACCGACAACGGAGATCAGCAACGGCCAATGTGATGGTCATCTCAAAGTTCCGGCTCGTCACGAGAGGAGGAAAATCCCTAGCGGTTAGAGGAGCTAAAGCATGGAATAAACTCCCTCACCAAATTCGTGAAATTTCCTGTGAGAGTAAATTTAGGAAATTCCTTAAAACTTGGATTTACAACTTAGCAGACACAACCTGCAAAACCCTGGTTTAGGATTTGAACGCCTCTGTGGGGATCACACCTCCCACCACCTGGAATACACAAGCCAAAAAGCGCCAAGATGTTCCTCGGAGTGATAGTGCACTATAGAAATTCCTTATCACTATCACTATCACTATCCTCCCGTTTTGCCACTGGCTTGACAGGTGACACAGGAGCTGACAAACTCCTATACCTTCTGAGACATCTGGGGCCAGTAGAAATGGCTAGCTCGCCTTTCCCTGGTTTTGGTATGGCCCAGATGTTCAGCTAGAGGGATATCATGAGCTAAACTGAGTATGAACTCCCTGTCCTTCTGATGCACTAACACTCTCCTAGTGGCTCCAGGGTTAGGGTCTCTAACCTCAGTGTACAGTAGCGCCTCCTCCCAATAGACTCTGTGGGTACCACTGACATCTCGCTTTTGTGTGCAGCAGCTTGCTGCCTCAGGCTTTCAAAAGTTGGTCAGGATTGCTGTCCACGGCACAACTCTACCCCAGAGGGTCCCCCTTGGCCTAAGAGCTCAACCTGGTAAGGGTCAAGTTCCATAGGTTTAGTTACCTCTGGGGTTTCCAAGTCCTCTCCCTGAGGAGAGGGGTCCTGAATATTTTTCTGTTCAGAAGCTGGTTTGCCAGTCTTCTTACCTTTCCTCTTGGAAGGTTGGGCCATTCTTTCAGGCTCCAACACTTCTTTTTAACCCTACTTTCGGCTCTGTGCTCTAGTCTTGACACCCCACAATCACAGGTATGTTCAGCATTGCTGCATGGGTTTTCAATTCTACCTCAGCCCATGCTGAGGTTTCTAGGCCATTACCAAGCAGACAGGCAGCTGGAAGCTTTGGAGAGACCACTACATTTTTTCAGGCCAGTAACCACCCTCCCCCCAGTCTAATGTTACCATAGCCATAGCATGGTTAGTAGTAACACTGTCAGTGTTGCTGACTGGGTAAGTTTTCCAAATCAGGTATTGCTCTGGGAAAACCAGTGTGCCTGTCACCAAAGTGACACTGGCACCTGTATCTCTCAGGGCTTGTATTCTAGTCCTATTGATCCAGGGGTTTTGCAAATACTTCTTTATGTTGGGTGGCCACACAACTACAGTGGCAAACTCAACTTCACCCTGTGTGACTAGAACTGCTGCAGTGTGAACCCTGATTTGCTCTAGGTACACAGTTGATCCCATCTGGAGACTGACTACACAAGTAGTAGCTGTAGGAGGAGTAGGGGCGTCTTATTAGGACAAGTAGCATATCCAGTTAACTGTCCCAACTTCTTTCAGATGTAACACCAGGCCTTTAGGGAATCACAGTTCTTCCCTTTGTATCTATTATTGGACTGGGAATAGTTTTGGGACCCCCTTGCAGGTTTTTGGGGCTTTATAAATACTCGGGCTTTATATCTTATGGGTTCTCACCCCTTTCCCCCCTGGGGAGGTTTTGTAACCCTTTTCTTTTGGTCACCCCCAGTGACTATGTTTGTTACACCTATCTTGACCCAATGGTCTTCCTTCTTTCCCAATTCTAGGGGAGAAATTAGACCTAGGTCTACCAAATGCTGATGTAACTTTTCATTAGTGCAAATAATTAACCCCTTGGCCGTGGCGGTATGTCCGCTGCGGTGCTGGGGGGGAGGGGGGTCGTGCAGCGCCCCCATGCTTGTGACGGAACCACTCCGTCAGGAGCCCCAGGCGTACTGTGCTCATGACGGAGTGGTTCTGTCACGGCTCCACCCACTCACTAATTTGCCCGCACAGGCGGGGTATCAGTGCCGCGTGGGCGGAGTAGCGGCAGCATGACGGAACCACTCCGTCATGAGCACACGCCATCCGTGGCTGGTGACGGAGTGGTTCCGTCACAAGCATGGAAGGGGTTAAAATATGTTCTTTCATTAACAAATTGTAAAGTCCATTGAAATCATGCACATTATTTCCACTTAACCAACCATCTAGTGGCTTAACTGAGTAGTCATCAAAGTCACTCCAGGACTGATATTGAAATTCGATATTTCTAGTTTGTGAGTCCAAAACATTCAAACAGAGTGTTCTTCATGAAGTCATAAGACCCAGCATCAGCCCCTGTATGGGTCAGGAGTCTGTCCCTGCAGTTACCAGTAAACAGTTCCCAAAGGAGTGCCGCCCAGTGTGACTTCCTCACTTTTCTCATTTTAAAGGCCCTCTCAAAGGCTGTGAACCATTTTGTGATTTCATCACCCTCTTCATATTTAGGGACAATCCCTTTGGAGATGTTAGGATCATAAGTTTGTTCTTTATCCTTAGTTAGTAAATTGCTGCTACCATTGATGGGAGCTAAGCCCATCTCTGCTCTCTCTTTCTCTAGAGCCAGGAGTCTGGTCTCCAGATCCATTCTTTTTGTCAACCTCACTAAAAGGCTGGCCTCCTCATTGAGTCTGTCCTCAATGACCTCAGAAGCACCTGACCCACCTGTGTGGGATCTAGGTACTGTGAGTTGTATTCTTGGATTGAGGGGCACTGGGGCCCTTCTTACCCTATACATTTGTGGGAGGGGGTTTGGTAGTTAACCTCATCACCTCCCTCTTCTTCTTCATCTGAGAAGTCTTCATCATTCTCAGAAGGATGATGCTTAGCATACCCTGCCAACAGCTCCTGGAGCTTATGGTTGGAGGGATGGGACCCCATTGTAATATTTTTAAGCTTGCATAAAGACCTTAAGTCCCTAAATTCCAATTGGAGATGAGGGATGAGGTTGAGTTTCTCAACCTGGTTCTCTATGCCATGGTTATCTTTACTAACAACTGGGTTCTTGTTAAGAGACAGTCTAACAGAAAGTTCTTACCCCTCTTATCCCTAACAAAAATTTGCTTTTATTTTTCTTAAATTTTAAAGGAACTTAACCAAGGCCCTATCAAGACTTTTAGTAATTTGGAAACATTTCTCAAATTAAAAATCAGAATTATAAAGACAATTTAGGAGTTCTGTTGTGTGATCAGCTATTGACCAAGTCAGTCCATCAAATGCAAAGTTGTATATACCACGGCTGATCCACCAATGTAGGAAGCTGGATCTGTATATACTACACCAAAATGAGGTATAGTGTGCACAGGGTCCAGTGAAACCCCAAAGGTAGGCAGAGGTAAAAGTAGATAGCACCTTACTCCCTATTTGTGGTAGCGTGGGTGAGCAGTATGGGTTTATCAGAGGGTGGTGTTAAGCATGTGTTGTACTCACCCAGGCAGTAAATGATGTCACACACTCAAAGACTGAATCAGACAGACCAATTTGTTTGTATAAAAAATAATATTTAGTTATATTTATTTTCCGGAACCAAGCACGCCTGGAATGGGTAAGTGTAAATGGCACTTTTCACGGCAGGTCGAACAATACAAGCAAGATGAATGAAAATGTCTTTGTTACAGGTTTGTAATTCTTTTCATGCAGTGGAAATTAATGTTAGATTACTTTTGATTACTTTATGGATTACTTTTTCTACTCAGTGCGATATGCCTAGATATCACACTGGGACATTTCCTAGAGAAAAGGTAAGTAAAGCAGTTTTTATATATTTCTAGTTTTCAAGTTCTCATACAAAACCAACTTCTCAGTTTTCAGTAAAGCCATTACGGTGCTGTGGAGTTCGTAATGACAAACTCCCAGCACCATATAATCTTAATGGCATTACTGCACTTACACTGTCCAAGAATAGGCTTAGACACTGTAGGGGTACAGGACTCATGCACCTGTACCCTTACCTCTAGCATAGTGCACCCAGCTACAGTGGTGGCTGACCTATGCCAGGGCAGCAGATTGTAGGCATGGCACACAGGGGTGTTTGCCATGTCGAGTCTTCACTTTGTTGGGCACCAAGACTCGCAGCCTGCAATGGCAGTGTGTGTGTGTAAAGGTACAGGGTGGACAATAAATGCTGCAGCCCTTCTTCCCTGGCCACAGTCCTTGGTGCCTATGGTACCATTTAGAAGGGACTGAGCAGTGGCCAAAGAGTGCCAATTGGGTTTTGTTTTAATACAGTTTAGGGAAAAAACATAGACCCTGGGGACCTGTTTGGCAGGAACCCAGGACACACTCAGTCAGAGTATATCAGCAGTTTAGGAAAAGTTGGGGGCAACCATGCAAAAAGAGGGCACTTTCTTACAGATGTTATGTTATGTTATGTTAAATTAAATTTATTAAGCGCACGTACGCCCGTAGGCTTCATGGCGCTGTGGAAGACTGGCAAAACATAACATGTGACCGAAAGAAAAATTAACTAAGGATAAGCTTGCTTAAAGAGCCAAGTTTTAAAAGCCTGTCTAAAGGCTAACAGATGTTCGTGGAGTCTTAGTGGCAGTGGCAAAGAGTTCCACAGGGAGGAAGCTAGGAAGTGGAAAGATCCTCCTCCCTGGCGTTGTTTCCTGATCCGGGGCACGACTAACAAATTCTTTTGGCCAGAACGGAGAGCACGGGAGGGAGTGTAACTGACAAGCAGGCTGCTAATGAATCCAGGGCCCTTACCTTGTAGAGCCCTGAAGATAATGCATCCCGCTTTAAATGCTGCTCTCTGCGCTACAGGCAGCCAGTGGAGACTGGCCAGTCCAGGTCTGATAGACTGCCACTTAGGAATTTTGCAAATCAACCTGGCCACTTGGTTCTGGACCAGTTGGAGTCTCTTGAGCTGCCCCGCTGGTAGACCCAAATATAAACTATTGGAGTAATCCAAACGGGACAGCACAAGAGCAATGATGACCTGAATCAGAGCAGGGTGGGTTAAAAGGTGGGCAATCTTCTTAATCTTGCGAAGTTGGAAGAAACTTGCAGATACCACAGTCCGTACTTGGCTTTTGAGCGAAAGATCTTCATTGAAAGTGATTCCTAAGCTCTTAACTGTTTGGGATTTAGCTGGAGGATCTCCCATTTCTGGAGGCCAGAAGTGTGGTCCCCAATACAGTTCACTCTTCCCAGGCAAAATCAATTCAGTTTTGCCTGGGTTGAGTTTCAGATGATTTAGGCCCATCCATCTCTGAATGTGAACCATGGCCTCCCGAAATTCGGTGGCAGCGCCAGGGGAGTCCAGACAGAAGATCAGTTGCAGATCATCTGCATAGTTAAAAATTAAGGCTCTAAACTTTTTTAGTGAAAATAACAAGGGTCGTAAGTACAAATTAAACAAAAGTGGGGACAGGGACGAGCCTTGAGGGGCTCCACATTCATTTTTGATTTTAGGCGCTGTAAAAGTTCCTAATCTCACTGCCTGGGTACACTCCGAGATAAATGACTTCAGCCATCTAAGTGCCGAGCCTCCCAGGCCAGCCTGTTCGACACGGTCGACCAAGATGGTGTGGTCGACCGTGTCGAATGCGGCCGACAGGTCGAGAAGTACCAATGCTTGGTGAATGTCCCTATCTGCATTTCTTCTTAGTACATTCTGGACCGCCAGTGTCACCATCTCGGTTGAATGCCCTGGTCGAAACCCAGCTTGATTAGGCTCCAGATATCCAGTGGTTTCAACGAAGCTAGAGAGACAGCTAGCAACGTGTGCCTCCAGAATTTTTGATAGGAATGGCAGCAAGGATATCGGGCGATAGTTAGATGGATCGTGAGGATCAAGACTGGGTTTTTTGATCAGGGGAATCAATAGAGCATGTTTAAACCCTGCCGGTACCTTTCCCTGGTTAAGTGAGTCGTTAAGTAGAGAAAGGATCCCGTGAGGGATAGAGTGCCTAATCTCTGTAAAAATGTGGGGTGGGCAGATGTCATCGGGTGATCCAGACTTAACCCGTGCCAGGAGAGTTGAAAAAAGTTTTAGAATCTATAGCAGGAAGGGTGTCTAATGTAGTGGGTTATGTATATGTATAATATGCTATTTATCACCATTGTTGAGGGACGAAAGGGTCATCATGAGTCACTCAAGGCTCCTCCTGACTTAAGAATATTAATAAATGGTATAATATGCTGTGCACATCTGCATATCCTATACTCCAGGCACGCATATTATACTCAACGCATCTGTGTATGCTATAGGGAAAAATGATACCAAATATACTTTCTGGTGGTTGAACACAAAACAGTCTGTCCTTCTTTCAACTTCTCAATGGTCAACTATCCTTCCAAAACAGGTAGACATTAATTCTCCTCTCACTTCATAAAAGGGTAGTGAATATTTTCCCAACCTATAATGGAGGCAGAATCAAAGTTCTTTGTGATTTATATATTAACAATAAAAAACCTTAGGCCCAATTTAATTATTGGTGGACAGAGTAGTCACCATTGGCCTCGAAGAGGACTTTACGACCAGCCGGCCAAGACTACCCCACCTGCCAAATTTATAAATGCCCGCCAGCAGACAAAAATGTATAAAGACTTTGGCAGGAACCACCGTCACAGCGGTTCCTTTCAATACATTTTACTGTTTCTTCACTGCTTGTTACAGGGCTGCATCAGAAGGACACAGCCATGTACCAAACTGTATTCTTTTTCTCTTTTCAAAAAGAAAATCCCAAAACGTGATTTTCTTATTGTAAAGAAAAAAAGTAATGCTCACATGGCAAGGGGAGCATTAGAATGGCTTTACTGTTCCTGGCGGTAAGGAACAGTTAAAATGACTATATGTCCACCTATCTAAACCAGGTGGGATGACATGTAGCCATTTCTCTGAAGGACCTGGCTCCCCAAGGCTGTTGGAGGGTATTAATCCTGAAAGAGGCAGAGTAGTCCCTGCCGTGGTTAACCGTAAGTTCTGCCTTTGTGTAAATGCGGGCAGCAGGACCACTATATTGGAGTGGAGAAACCTCCATCGCCATTACAACGGAGTACCCTCACTGCCAACATATATATCAGGCCCTAACTGTTAATATGCTTAAGCATGGTGAGATGTAACTGCAATGCATGTGACACTAGATTAAATAATTATTTTTTGTGACATGATGATGTCTGTTATGTTTTCCTTCTTTTAACTGTTGCTGGACTTCTGTGATGAAGAAACTGCTTTAAAATGATGTCTCTAGAACTGGAGTCCCAGTCTTTTTTAAACAATTTTTATATATTAGATTGCTTGTCTTGTTGTTACCTTAAGATCCACTTTGTCATAGTAAGCTTACAAAAACATATTTCAAATTTTGACAAGTAAGGCTAGCCTGGTCAGTAGTTTCTCCGTTGACAATAAGTTCCTCCTAGTATCTCATATGTAAATGGATGCTCTTATGTTTACACTATATTGTGCTAAACAAACTGCATATCCTAGCTTTTTATAGTATTGATGGAGCGAGTTTCAGAAATAATTTTATTCTAGCTCGCGAAATTAAATCCCTGCTAACATGAACTAATTTATTAAACAGTTATTGCATGATTTGTTGTACTAATCAATCTAGATTAAAGTTCTACATTACATTACACGCGGGACTAATATTAATGTGCTCATGTTGCATTTGCGAGTTCGTTTTGTAACACATAACTAATATTGTCTTGTTAGTCCTATTGTCTTTGTCAACATTAATGCAGCTGATTATTTGATGGCATGTGCTTTTATTGTGTGTGCTTTTTATCATTTCAGAATTATGGAGAATCCTGTTGGATATTATGAAGAATGGTAGATATTAAATGTGCTGCTTTATTTGTGCGCTTCTGCTAGGTGACATATATTAATGGGTTAAATATTAGCAATGGAGGGTGGTTAACAGAAGGGTTTATTTTGCTTGAATTAATCACTCTTTTGTGTTTGTTTAAATACTAGCTCGAGAGAAAGGCTTAGGGCCTAGTTCTGGTGGAAGTTGGTTGGCCTGACTGAGAGGAGCTAAGCACAGCCATGTTGAAGCTTTTTTTTAATAAAAATATTTCTCTGGAAATTAACTGAAGCTCAAACAAAGACTTTTGTGCAAAAACGTGCTCCGAAAGTAAACACATTTCAAGGCCAAGGAAGCAAGTAGAGGCAGTTTGGCTAAAATCCTGGAGGAAACCGTGAACATTTAGTATAATGTTGCGAATATACGGAAGCCGGTGTCGCTTCATGTCAATGGACAATGACAATGTGATGTCATGGAATTCTGATGCGGTGACCTCTTGATGGTCTGATGGACAGCAACCAATTAGGTTGCTGGTTTTAATAAAAATATAATTTTTAGTTAGATTAGTGAGTCAGAAAAAAGTATAAGAACCTAGTCCTTTGAGGGGAGTGGAGCTGACTGTTTCTGAGGGCGAAGTGCTGTCCGTTTTTCCTTGGACACGTAAGGCAATGCAAAGCAAATTTTAAATGTCTTTTTCTTATAGGGTCAGAAAGCTTAATTTAGGGAACTAGGGTTTGTTTTCTTTAATTCATTGATTTTGAGCAATTTTGATGTGCCAGACCTTTGTGCCAATAAACTAATTGTTGATACTGAATTAATAAAAATGTTTGCTATTAATAAAGAGCTAATAAAGATTTTGAAAACTGAAACTTAACTTTGAAATTTAAAAATAAAAGACTTAGGGCCCGATGTAGGTACCAAATACCGGTCGGAAACGGCCGATTTCGGCCGTTTCCAACCGGTATTTGGCCTACTGAGATGTAGGGGACCTTATTTTGTCCGATTCGGTATTTTACCGATTCGGTAAAATTACAGAATCGCAAAAATACCGAATCGGTAATTTTACCGATTTTTTAAATTTGGGATGTAGGTGGGACTACTTTCAGTCCCACAGGCCCTTCAGATTCGGTATTTTAACACCCAATCCAATTGGGTGTTAAAATACCGAATCCAGGTGTGCATGCACATGTGTGCATGCACACCTATGCCATGTGACAGACAGACATGCCCTTAGGGCATGTCTGTGTGCCACATGGCTCACATGCCTTTTTTTGGGGTGCTGGAGGGTGTCAAAGTGACACCCCCTGCACCCTTGCCCAAATCGGTAATTACCGAATCGGTAATTACCGATTCGGTAATGCCCATTGATTCCTATGGGCTTCAAGGCCCATAGGAAGCAATGGGGGATACCGAATCGGTATTTACAGAATCGGTAAATACCAAATCTTACAGATTCGGTATTTACCGAATCTGAAATACCTACATCTCCCCCCCTCTAATTTACCACTTCATAAATACTGATTCGGTATGATTCGGTATTTATCAAGTGGTAAATGTAGATTTACCTACATTGGGCCCTAAAAACGTCAAGCTGGTCTTGATTAATTTTAGTCGTTACCAATAGCAAATATCCATTGGCCATAGTGGTCTAATTAAATGTTTTCCTTATTATGATATGTTTAGAATTGTTATACTGCAGTTGTATATAATGTAAATAATATTATTCAATTAGTGTGATTAATTAGGCCACATCATTCAGCTTCAAGATTTTCTGTCTCAGTTGTATGGGCCTTGGTTTTAATTTGTATGGTGAGTATTAGGTAGTGAATTGGTGGTGTAGAGACAGAATTTCTATTGTGACGCTGGATCAAATCTCTGGTAGCAGAGGATGGTTGCTATGGTAACTGACATGTTACATGTTAATTACATAGGATACATGTCTAAAATATGTTGTTAGGTTTGTTCACTTGTTGTATGTAGTCGAAAGGGTTTTTCCTGCAGTGTGAAAAATTCCTGGTTGTTTGCCGGCAAAAGAGTAGTGTGGCTAGAAAAGTTACACAGTGCATTTCTTCTGTTTAAAAAATTGTGGTATAGAATATATCGCAAAGTTTTGTGGATGTACAGCACACGTTTAGGGACCTTAGATGTGACTGGTTAAATGTAATAGCGAGGATTGTCTATGAAATTGTAGCATTAAGCATAGGGACCTGGTGAGCCCGTTTTAAAACTTTTTGTGAAAAGAGTAATAGATTTATTTGAGCTTGAGTGAAGGGTAAGATAGCGTTGTCTATTCTTATTAACGTTCATCGATTTCTGTGGTTTGGTTAAAATCCTGCCAAGATTTCGTGTGTGCGTGTTCAGAATTTTCCGTTTGAATGTGTGAATGATTTGCGAAAATAGCGTTGTCTATTTTATGTGAAAAGAGTTCTGAATGTTTGTAAACTATTACTTTATTTAACGAAACAGACAAGTGGTTTGTTTATTTGTAGTTACTAATTGAAACTCATTGGAAAAGTATTGTTTAAAATGGCGCTGTGAACATTTTTTGTGAAGGAGGGGTGAGTAACACACAGTGAGACTGCAGCGGCAGTGTACGTCATTTCGGTCCGCGCTGTGATTGGCTAACATACGTCACAGCAAGCGCACTGATTGGTTCACGTGACAGTGACGAGCTGATACCAGATTGGTCAGATCTGAATACTGAGCAAGGTGGTGACGTAGCTTAGCCTGATTGGCTTGTTGGTGTCTTTCGCGCACGGATTGGCTGAAGTAGCGGAACACCTAGAAAACATTTTGAACGTTTCGGAATAAGCGATTTTGATTTAAAACATGAGTTATTGGTATAATGGAGAGAAAAAGAAGCCTTCATGGTTTCAGAAAATGAAAAATTTATTGAAACCTGACAAGAAAATTGAAACGTGTGGTGGTAAATTACTTCATAAGTACAAAACACCCACAGCCTATATGGAAGGTGAATATGGTTATCATACTGTAATTTGGTTTGAAAATTGGATGCATTATACACAAAAGGATGGCGTATTAGCATGGCCAGAAGATGGGTCATTTAATATGAAAGTTTTGAGGAACCTGAGAGAAAAAATGATGGATCTTGTGCCGAAGCCTAGACCTACACAACTTGAGGCATTATTTGAATGGGAAGTTGAGATGATGGCACTTGAACGTGAAAGCAAAGGCTTAACACCCAGAAATTCAAAGCAGATTCTAAATAGAGAAACACATGAGGACAAAGTGAGACGCTGGAGAAAAGCAGACATGTATGATGGTCTGTATCCAGTGAGAATAATGGTCACTAATGATCCAGGGCAAAAGAAAGCTCAGAAGAGACTTGATGAGGAATTAGATGATGCAATTTTAGAGAACATTTATGTTACTAAACGCAAACCGCCACCTTATCAAGTAGATTCTCAATCTACCCCGAGAGTTTCTACAGGAACTTCTCCAAGTGCACCTCCTAGGGAAGTTGAGGAAGGTTCACCCAGATTTATAAAATTACCTGAAAGAGTAGGATCAATAAATAATTGTAGAACACCCAGAGAAAATTGAATTCCTGAACAGAGAAATAATTTTCAGAGAAGTCAGGAAAGAATACTTGCTGATATGCCAGAAATTTCCAGTTATAATAAAGCGAAGGATGACTTAATTCAACAATTAACAAAAAGGATGGAAGCATTGACAGTACCAGTAACAATTGGTCCTGTTGTACCAGTTTTTGATCAGGGAGAGAATAGACATTCTGCTTTGACGGTTCCATTGAATGCAGAAATTCAAAAAGTGGCTGAAAAATTTTATTCGGAACTTTCAGAAATTTATAGAGAAAAATCTATGATGCCAAATCTAACTTTAAATGGGAGTTTGTCAGGTTCTCAGACACCATCTGTTGCAGAATCAGATCCAGTTCCATCAGAAAGAAGCCTAAACAGAATAGATTTAACACAAAATGCATTGTCTCCAGAAGCTCCTGAATATAAAAAGCTTGATGTTGCAAAATTAAAAGCTGATTTAAAAGAACTAATTATTGGCACAATTGGTACTGACAGTTTGAAATTGTATCAGGATGATGAACTTCTTTTCATGTGCAAGAGCATCCAGTGGAAAACGAAAAACAGGTATGAGCAACTGGAAGAAATGGCTGCTGAATTAGAAATTGATTTGAGCAAACAGAAACATTTACAGAAATATTATAGAGTGGATTTTTCTGAGAAAGATATTGATAATCTCAATATTGCTGGTAGGATGACCCATATAAAAGAATTAATAGCTTTTCTCAGAAAATTAGGTGAGATAGGCAAATGGAGAATAAAATGGTCAAAGAATAAAGAACAGGACAAAAGGGTCAGAAGTGAAGTAGTCTCAGAATTTCCAATGAGGGAAATAGCAGGAGGAGGGTATGTGCCTGTCCCTTGGTCAAGACAGGATATTTTGTTGTTTACCAATGATTTTCCTTGTTTGAGAGAGAAGCCAGTTGAATGATATCGACAGGTAGACAGATTTATTAAGGTGTCAAAAGTTCTGTGGATTGATCTGGATGGATTCTTTGACATTGTTGTCCCATCAGATCTTTGGACAGAATGCAAAATTTCTGTGGATTGGCCAAAAGAAGAACCTGCCCGAGACACAATTACAGGTGCCCCATCAAAAGATGTTATGGATATTTATAATAAAGTAATTTATTGGCTGAAAGGAAAAATTCCCCCGAAAGAAGTGGACTGGGTTAAGATTGACAGAACAAATCAAGAGCCAAAAGAATCAGTACATTCATTTTATGAAAGGTTACTGTTAGTCTTCAAACAGTACAGTGGCTATGAAAAATTAAGTGAAAAGGACATGAGCCACTTTATTTACAGATTTGTTTACGGCCTGAGACCTGAAATTGGTGAGATGAATAAAAATGGAATTGTGTGCTGGCAATCACTTTCGGTTGATGACATCCTGAGAAAGGCAAAATATTGCAGTGATGAGATAGATGCTAAGCAGAAGAACCTTATGGAAAAAGCAAAGTGGGCACAAGTGAAAGTAGCTGAGCAACAGCAAATGGCTTTTAAAAATAAAAATGTGCAGCAGAATCAAGGCAAATTTAAAAATAATTATAATAATAAACCTAAATTTAATGTAAATGTTGAAGAGCTAAAACAGAAGCTCTCATGTTTTAATTGCGGCGAAATTGGACACTGGAAACGCGAGTGTAAAAACCCGCCCAGAAATTTCAAAAATAATTCATTGAATCCACAGATTCAGAGTGAGTTAAATCAGCAGCAACAGCAACAGCTACAGCAGCAGTTAAATGAGTTAAGTCAGGAGCGACAGCTACAGCGACAGGTAGCGAATCAGCAGAGCCAGATTCAGCAGAGCCAGATACAGCAGAGCCAAATTCAGCAGAGCCAGATTCCACAAGCACCATTTCCAAACAGTGTAAATGCTCAGAGGTTTACACCCGAAACAGGTTTCTGTGGAGGTAATCAGTTAAATAATATGTCAAGAGTGAATATGTCAAATGCTTCCCAACAATTTTGGCTGAAAAATAAGGAAGAGAGTGATTCATCAGAAGATTATTCATGACGGTGCCTGAGAGAGGAAGAAGAGTGTGTGCATGGACCCACTCTTGAGGTAGATCAGTCTGGTCCATTTGTTAATGGTAAAGTGAATGATGTTGATATCACTTTTCTTGCGGACACAGGTGCTACCCGTTCTACTGTTAGATCAACAGAACTAGAAAATCTTCCTCTCTCTGGTGAGTCTATCCAAGTTGTAGGTGTAGCTAATAAGCAAATAAAACAAATCTGACAGAGCCTGTAAAGGTTGAGATCGGAAATTACAAAGATAAACACAGGTTTCTGGTTTGTGACAGCAGTCCTGTAAATCTATTGTGCAAAATGAATTGCAAGATATATTGCTCACCAGATGGCATTGAGTTACAAACATCAGAAGTAGATGGCCTTTATAAATTGACAATGTTGATGGTCGAAGAGGAAAGAAAATTATTATTTCCTGTCTTTGATAAAAATGATTTGCCAGAAGAGCTCAAAAAGCCAGTTAAACCAGAAATTTGGGATCTAACTGGAAATGATATGGGTATGAAAAATGTGGATCCAGTGAAAATTACTGTAAAACAAGGAGCAGATTTCCTAAATGTTCCTCAATACAAAATGAAAGCTGAAACAATTGAAGGTGTCATTCCAGTGATTGAAAAGTTCATAAGCCAAGGTGTGCTAAAACAGATTGAGAGCAGCCCATGTAATTCACCGATTATGGGTATCAAAAAGCCAAATGGTACTTACAGAATTGTTCAGGATTTAAGAAAAATGTATCCAATTGTTGTTCCATGTTGCCCAATTGTTCCAAACCCTGCGGTAATTCTTTATCAGATTCCGCCTGATGCAGAATGGTATACGGTCATGGACCTATGTAATGCCTTCTTTACAGTTCCACTGCATCCAGAAAGCCAACAAATTTTTCCATTTAGGTTCCAGAACCATATTTTAGCATGGTGTCGTATCCCACAGGGGTATACTGAGAGTCCATCTATCTTTAATCAGTTATTAAAGAAATCCCTGGAAGATTTGATTTTGCTTGGAAATTCAACATTGGTGCAATATATTGATGACTTGCTCGGGGCAGCAAAGACACGAGAAAATTGTGTAACTGACACCATTACTCTTTTAAATCGATTGGCAGATGAGGGACATAAAGTGTCACCTGCGAAATTGCAGTTTTGTAAACAAGAAGTAAAGTATCTTGGTCACAGAATTGCAAAAGGAATCAGACAAGTGACAATTGAAAGAATTAAAATGATTCGAGCAATACAGCCTCCGACAACACAAAGACAGGTCAGAATGTTTCTGGGAATGGTTGGATACTGTCGACAATGGATTAGTCGATTTTCGGTAATTGCGAAACCACTACAAAGACTAACAAAAGCGGACATAAAAGATCCAATCAGATTGTCAAAAATTGAACTAGAAGCTTTTGAACAATTAAAAAGAAGTTTATGTGAAGCTCCAGCTTTGGGTATGCCAGACTATGAAAAGGAGTTTGAGTTGTACTGCAGCGAAAGGGAAGGATGTGCATTGTCAGTCCTGATTCAGAGACATGGAAAACTGAGAAAGCCAATTGCTTATTTCTCAGCTGTTTTGGATCCTGTTGCAAAAGCTTTGCCAGGTTGCTTAAAAGCAGTGGCTGCAACAAGTGTAAGTCTTGAACAGAGTGAAGGTATCATTATGGGATTTCCTGTAAAAGTATATGTACCTCATTCGGTTGAAATTCTTCTTACCAGAAGCAGAACTCAGCATCTAACCAGTAACAGATTGATAAAATATGAGAAAACAATTCTGGGATCAGATAATGTTTCTATTGCAAGATGTGTGAATTTAAATACTTCCACATTATTGCCAGATGGAGTTGTTACTGAGGTAAATAATGAAAATGATATTGATCATGAGTGCCTGGATGTTGTAGATTACTGCAGCAAACCTCGACAGGACATAAAAGATGTTCCTTTACCTGAATCTGATTTGGTTTACTTTGTTGATGGTTCCTGTTTAAGAACTGATGAAGGAATTCTGAGAGCAGCATAAACAGTATGTACAGTTTCAGATGTTGTAGAGTGTTCACCTCTTGATGGAATTCGTTCAGCTCAAATTGCAGAACTAATTGGCTTAATTCGAGCTTGTGAAAAAGCAGCTGGTAAAAAAGTAACCATAGTGACTGATAGTCAGTATGGATATGGCGTAGTTCATGACTATGGACAACTCTGGTCTCTAAGGGGTTATTTGACCTCTGCGGGTACGCCAATCAGAAATGCAAAATTGATCAAAAGATTGATCAACGGCATTCAGTTACCAGAACAAATTGCTGTCGTAAAATGTGCAGCTCATAAAAAGGGTGAGGATTACATCACTAAAGGTAACACATATGCGGATGAGATTGCAAGGTACAGTGCAAAGAACAATTATTCAATCAATCGGGAAAAAGACAAAAGTCACATGTTGAATTCTCTCATGCTAATTTCTGTAGTTGAAACATGGCAGGGAGTAAAACAATTACAAGATGAGGCAGAAGAAGAAGAGAAAAACACATGGTTAAAAGCAGAATGCAGACAGCGAGAGGAAGATGGAGTTTGGGTTTACAAAGATGGCAGACCAGTAATGCCGAACTGTATGATAGCTGACATGGCACGGATTTATCATGGTCCATGGCATTTAGGAAGAGATTCAATGATCAGATTATTTAGAGAAACATAGTTCAGTCTAAAATTCAAAATCATAGCAGAGTCACTTTGCCAAAGATGTTTGACCTGTCAACAAATGAATCCGCACAGGAAAACTGTTGTAAGTTTGGGAACCATAGGACGGGAGGGTGGTCCGTTTACCAGATTACAGATGGATTTCATTGACATGCCAAAGCACAACAAGCTCAAATATGTGCTTGTGTTTGTTTGTCTGTTTTCAAGATGGGTGGAAGCTTTCCCAGCACGTCATAATGACTCAGTCACTGTGGCAAAATTGCTTTTGAGGGAGCTCATACCTAGATATGGTTTTCCGGTAACTATTGAAAGTGATCGCGGAACGCATTTTGAAAACAAATTGTTAAAACTGATTTGTGAGGTTTTAAACATTGAGCAGAAACTGCACTGTGCATACAGACCAGAGGCATCAGGTGTTGTTGAGAAGATAAATGGAACTATCAAAAACAGGATCTCAAAAATGTGTCTAGCCACAGGAGTGAAGTGGACAGATGCTCTTCCACTTGTTCTAATGTCTTTGAGAAGCACTCCAGAGAAAAAGACAAACCTTAGTCCCCATGATATCTTAATGGGCAGAGTAATGAGGCAAGCATTTGTTCCAGTTGGCAAGCTATTGAGTATTAATGATAGTGCAATCATTGAATACTGTCAGAATCTTTCTGATGTAGTTAATTCTGTATTTCATCAGGTGGGAACAGATGTAATTTCTAAGGAGAAAGAACAAGCTCATGATCTGTTGCCTGGAGATTGGGTGAGGACCAAAATTCATCGAAGAAGAAACTGTTTAGTACCAAGATGGCAAAAAGCAAGACAAGTCATTCTTGTCACAACAAATGCTGTTAAGTGTAGAGGCTTGAAAAGGTGGGCGCATGCAAGCCATACTATTCGTGAACCACCTCCAGATAATTCTGATGAAGAAAGTGAGACAACAACTGATTCAGATTCAGAAGGGGATCCTGAAGATCCAGAATCTGATGATCAGCGAGAAAATCAACTTCTGGAGAATCAAGATGCGAATCAGAACTTGAATGAAGAAGATCTGGAAATCGAGACTGGAGATCAATATGTTGATGAAGACCTGTTAGAAAAAGAATCTCAAAAAGAAAAAGAAGATTCAGAAGCAGAAGACTCTGAGCAAGACAGAAATCTAATCCAGGAGAGTATTGAAAGGCAAAGAAGTAGCTCTGTGTGCAGGAATTAGAATTTAAAAACATTTATTCAGCGCACTTTTACCCAGCGGTTTCATGGCGCTATGAGTGAAACAGTGGACGGCAGCAGCTGGAGAAGTTTAAGCGGTGTAAGCTTGCATAAAAAGGAAGGTTTTGAGGTCCTTCCGAAACTGGAGGTAAGAAGGTGAAGTACGCAGGGCAGCAGGGAGGGAGTTCCAGAAAGCTGGAGCCAGAACAGCGAATCTTGCTCCACCAGCCTTCTGTTTTTTAAAGCGGGGGATGGCTAGAAGGGCCAAATGAGTGGAGCGAAGTTCTCTGCCTGGAAGGTAGGGCTTGATAACAGAGCATATGAACTCGGGGGCAGTGCCCGATCTGGCCTGGTAAGTGAGGCAGCCAAGTTTGAAAAGGGCGCGCTCTTTCACAGGAAGCCAATGCAGTGCTTTGAGCAGTGGAGTGGCCCGATGGTATTTGGGTAGGCCGTGAATTAGGCGGGCAGCCTGATTCTGTACCAACTGCAAGAAGTGGATCGCATAGGCGGGATCCCCATTATAGATTATGTTGCCATAGTCTATACGAGATAGTACCATGGCCAGCACTATTATTTTTAAAGCAGAGGGGGGAAAAAAACGGGAGACTTTCCTGATTATTCTAGGGGAAAAGAAACAAGAAGAGACCACAGAACCAACTTGTGAATGAACAGTGAGTTGTGGGTTTAGGAGGATCCCAAGAGTTTTTACTTTGGGTACAGGGAGTGGAGGGACACCAAGGGATGGGGGCCAAAAGGAGGGAGACCACGGACTGCAACCACCTCCGGTCAGGACCAGCTCGGTCTTGTCCGGGTTGAGTTTGAGGTGGTTGCAGTTCATCCAGTCCTGAATGAACGTCATGAATGTCTGGACATTCTGGGTGGATGAAGATGGGTGGGAAAGGTTGAAAATTAGCTGGAGGTCATCTGCGTAGTTGAACACGGTGACCTCCAGCTGCTGTAACATAAAAATAAGGGGGTAGATGTATAAATTAAATAGAAGAGGGGAAAGTGATGAGCCCTGTGGGACCCCGCACTCTACCTTGCGGGAGGCCGCGGCGAAGCCAGCCAGATGGACCGCTTGAGCTCCCCCCGCAAGGAAGGACTCGAGCCATGACAGGGCCGAGCCCTCTATGCCCGCCGCCCTGACACGGTTGAGGAGGATGGAGTGGTCCACCGTGTCAAACGCGGCGGACAAGTCTAGGAGGATCAGGGCTTGCGGAAGGTTGATGTCGATACCTTCACGCAGTTTGTCCATTACTGAGATTACCACTTTCTCCGTAGAGTGCAGGGGACGGAAACCGGCTTGGCAGGGGGGGAGGCAATGATTTGTCTCTACATGGGTGCTCAGAGTGGTCGTGACGTGGGTTTCAAGGACTTTTGCTAGGTAGGGCAGGAGGGAGATAGGGCGGTAATTGGAGGGGGAAGATGAGTCGGCGTCAGGCTTTTTTATGATTGGAATGACAACCGCTGATTTATGTGGGCTGGGGACAATGCCATGTGTGAGTGAATCGTTAAGAAGGGTCAGCGGTGGTGTGGGGCACGCTGAATAGATTTCCTTGAGGATGTGAGCAGGGGCAAAGTCCAAGGGGGAACCTGATTTAACCCGATGAAGCAGAGGAAGGAGAGTGTCATTGGTTAGCAACTGAATATTAGTCAATTTAAGGGTAGTGGGGGGCGGGGAAGGGTTGACAAATGTGGGGGAGGGCGGGGTGATGTTGTGTTTGATTTTGGCAACCTTGTCAATGAAGAACTCGTTGAGCGAGTTGCAGAGGGACTGGGAAGGGGGGATGGTGGGCGTAGCTCTGCTGGATGATGCCAGTTCATGGAAGGTGGAGAAAATTTCCTTCGAGTGGGACTCGGCAGCCATTATCCTGCTTGTGTAGTATTCAGTTTTGGCTTCGAGAATGCCCTTTTTGTAGGTTTGTAAAACGGACAGATAGATTGTCTTTTGTGCGGGGCTGTAAGTTCTTCTCCATGCTCGCTCGGCCCTCCTTGTAGCTAATTTCTTTTCTTTGAGGTCTGAAGTAAACCACCGATTGGCTGCATGGGCCCGCTTGACTGTAAGCCGCCTTAGGGGAGCGAGTTCATCACCCGCCAGGGTAAGCCAGTTGTTAATAGCGGCCAACTGGGAAGTAGCTGTAAGGCCTGAAAGGTCAGGGCTGGTTTTGGCCAGGGTTGAGCAGAGAGAAGGCAGATCTGTTTTGCCCCATTTCCGGACCCAGGTGTTTTTGGGAAGCTGGGGTTTGGCCAGAGGCGCTAGAGCAAGGGAGAATGTGATGGTGGAATGGTCTGACCAGGAACACGGAGATATTGTGGGGGATGTAGACGGGACATTCAGTGACCAGATTTGGTCTAGCGTGTGGCCATGCATGTGGGTGGGACTGTGAATGAGCGGGGAAAAATTCAGGCTGGAGCAAGAAACCTGAAACTGGGAAGCTGAAGGTGATCCCTGAAGCAGAGGAAGAATTACCAAGTACCAGCTGTAAGGATGATGTTCCTAATGGAGTAAAGCTGCTGAGTAAAGAAGTTCCTAGATACAGATTTGAAGTCTCAGAAACAGATACGGATGGGAGTGATGAAGAATCTGAAATAAGAAAATTCAGAAAAAGATCTTGGAAAAGTGAGTCTAATGAAACTGTGCCAAAGAAAAAGGTCTTGAAAAAAGGAGACATTTGTCCAGAAGATAATCTAAAATTCAAATTAGTTAAGAAATCAAAAGAACAGATCAATGAAGTGTCTAGTCATGGAGGAGATTTTGATAAGAAAAACGAGAATAATAAGAAAATTGAAGTGATCCCTCGTAAGACAAAAGGAGCGATAAAGCCGAATCAAAAGTATAAGTCCCCAGAGTGGACATACATTATAATCCCGCCAATTGTTGAGGTAGGGAGTAGCAGTCAAGAGGATTTGGAAGAAGCTAGTGACAATGATTGAAGTTGTTTAATTTTTAGATAAGGGTTTTTAGTTCCTGGCATAAGGCTGAAGAAAACTTGTTAGGTGACACAAGGTTGAAGAAATTGTGTTAGCTGGAAAACATACATTCATGTGACGCAAGGTCGAAGAAAAACTGTTTTAGGGGTCTTTTAAAAAAAAAAAAAATTAAAAGGGGGGAATATTTTAGTTTAGTTTAGTTTTATAATTTATATTACTTACATTATTTTAAAAATTTTGTTTTTTATTTTTGTTATTCTTTTAAAAATGCCTAGTTCAGATACTTCAAGGTGTTCAATCCTGAGAAGATGTTGCAAAATGTCTTCAATTTGTGTGGTTCTATTACTTCTGGTCTGGTTAATATTAGCTGTAGTGTACCCTTTTGGTATTGATAAACAGAAACTTAAGACTAATATAACAAGTAAGGTAGAGACTAAACTGGAAAAACATGCTGGCAAGACTAGCAGAATTATTGAACATAATCCTGAGATCCATCAAGATAGATCTGTTGGAGATTTTTCTAGCAATTCATTTTCTAGGCTTTTATCTGAATATGTTAAAATAATGAATGCAAAGGATTGCTATGTCTGTGTGAAGCTGCCTGCTTCTGTTTCAGAGGGGGTTACTTATAATATGTTACCTCTCACTTATGGCATCACTTGCAGCGTAATTGCTAGCCTGTTTTATCAAACTGGTCGTCTGGAATACTATTATTCAGACTTTGATGAGGTTTTTGCAAACCTCAAAGTTGTAAATAGCTTAAACAAAGTTAAGCCTGCGAAGCAGATGAGGGAATTCTTTTTAGTAACTAATGAACTTAACTATGAATATGCTTATAGAAACAATTTAACATGCAAGATGAGAGCCGAGGAAAAGACTTTCCTGAATATGGTTGAAGAGAGAAGAGCTATTTATAAAATAAATGAAGTCCTTAAGCATGCCAAGTCAAAGGTTTGGCAAATGGAGGATGCTAAGCTTAATGGTGTTAACACACATGCAGCCATACATATAGATGAACCAGTTAGTGGTAAATTTTGTATTAAAAGAGATAATACTCTTTATGATAACTTTTTTGTTGGTGCTAGTCAATGTGAGGATACATATCATATCATAGGGGGATGGGGATTTAAAGGTGGAAGAGATCCAATTTTCCCTGGAATTTATTTTATCTGTGGTAACAAGGCATACTTTAGCCTCCCAGACCATTGGTACGGGACGTGTTATCTTGGATTCGTTTTTCCAAAGATTTTTCATGTTGACAGAAATGAGAAGGGAACCTTTGAATTTGGAGAACACCTGAACAGATTTAAGAGAGAAAGTTTTACAGAAGTCTTGGGAGACATATTCGGTGCAGTCATTCCCATGGTTGGAATAACAATGAATTCAATCAAGATTAGAAAGGTTTCTACAATTGTAGACAGATTTTCAACAGATACTGCAAGTGGTTTTCAATTAGTAAACACAGAACTTGTGGCTACCAGGAGCATGGTTATGCAGAATCGTCTTGCATTAGACATTCTGCTCGCAAAAGAGGGAGGAGTCTGTGGGGTTTTACATGTCCAGCATTGTTGTACTTATATTCCTGACAAGAGTCGGAATATAGAGTCGCTTATTAAAAATATAACAGAATTTCATGAAGAAATAGAACCCCTGGAGGAAGAAAATTTCACTGAACGAATAGGCAAAAGAATTGAGGCAATTAAAGAATGGTTTTCAGAGATTGGTGGCTCAATCATCGGCAAAGTGCTCTGTCCAGTAATTGTCATTATTATAGTGATATTGCTGCTAAAAATTAGTTGCATGATTCACAAGAGAAAGAAGCATCAGAAGGAAAAAAGGAGGATTTTTAAACTCAGAAAAGAACAGGAGAAGGAGTACGAGTTAGAAGAGATGCGAAGGGCTCAGTTTGAAAGCATCGAGCAAACAGCAGAAACAGGGGTGTAGGGAGACTAATACTGAAAGAACTCAAAATGTGACGTCTCTAAATTGGGTTTTAAAATTTTCTAAATTTTGGGTGTTGTTTGGTGATTTTGAAATCACCAGATGAGGGAGTTGATAGAGCGAGCTTCAGAAATAATTTTATTCTGGCTCGCGAAATTAAATCCCTGCTAACATGAACTAATTTATTAAAGAGTTATTGCATGATTTGTTGTACTAATCAATCTAGATTAAAGTTCTACATTACATTACACGCGGGACTAATATTAATGTGCTCATGTTGCATTTGCGAGTCCGTTTTGTAACACATAACTAATATTGTCTTGTTAGTCCTATTGTATTTGTCAACATTAATGCAGCTGATTATTTGATGGCATGTGCTTTTATTGTGTGTGCTTATGTGTTTGTCTATGTTGTGCTTGTTTATCCATGATGTGTTTGTTTATCTCTTTATCATTTCAGAATTATGGAGAATCCTGTTGGATATTATGAAGAATGGTAGATATTAAATGTGCTGCTTTATTTGTGCGCTTCTGCTAGGTGACATATATTAATGGGTTAAATATTAGCAGTGGAGGGTGGGTAACAGAAGGGTTTATTTTGCTTGAATGAATCACTCTTTTGTGTTTGTTTAAATACTAGCTCGAGAGAAAGGCTTAAGGCCTAGTTCTGGTGGAAGTTGGTTGGCCTGACTGAGTGGAGCTAAGCACAGCCATGTTGAAGCTTTTTTTTAATAAAAATATTTCTCTGGAAATTAACTGAAGCTCAAACAAAGACTTTTGTGCAAAAACGTGCTCCGAAAGTAAACACATTTCAAGGCCAAGGAAGCGAGTAGAGGCAGTTCGGCTAAAGTCCTGGAGGAAACCGTGAATATTTAGTATAATGTTGCAAATATACGGAAGCCTGTGTCGCTTCATGTCAATGGACAATGACAATGTGATGTCATGGAATTCTGATGCAGTGGCCTCTTGATGGTCTGATGGACAGCAACCAATTGGGTTGCTGGTTTTAATAAAAATATCGTTTTTAGTTAGATTAGTGAGTCAGAAAAAAGTATAAGAACCTAGCCCTTTGAGGGGAGCGGGGCTGACTGTTCCTGAGGGCGAAGTGCTGTCCGTTTTTCCTTGGACACGTAAGGCAATGCAAAGCAAATTTTAAATGTATTTTTCTTACAGGGTCAGAAAGCTTAATTTAGGGAACTAGGGTTTGTTTTCTTTAATTCATTGATTTTGAGCAATTTTGATGTGCCAGACCTTTGTGCCAATAAACTAATTGTTGATACTGAATTAATAAAAATGTTTGCTATTAATAAAGAGCTAATAAAGATTTTGAAAACTGAAACTTAACTTTGAAATTTAAAAATAAAAGACTTAAAACGTCAAGCTGGTCTTGATTAATTTTAGTTGTTAGCAATAGCAAATATCCATTGGCCATAGTGGTCTAATTAAATATTTTCCTTATTATGATATGTTTAGAATTGTTAAACTGCAGTTGTATATAATGTAAATAATATTATTCAATTAGTGTGATTAATTAGGCCACATGATTCAGCTTCAATATTTTCTGTCTCAGTTGTATGGGCCTTGGTTTTAATTAGTATGGTGAGTATTAGGCAGTGAATTGGTGGTGTAGAGACAGAATTTCTATTGTGACGCTGGATCAGTATCAACAAAAAATATTTTGATTGCGCATTGTTTACTTATTTCTTTATCAAACAAGGTGACTCTGAACTGGAGTTCAAGGCTGGTAACAGTGAAATAGGAATGCGGAATGCTTTCAGCGGATACACCAACACCGCTAATGACTCATTGGTGATTGTGGTTGCCTTGAATGTTTTGTAAATAAAATGTATGGTAGTAATTATTTTGTCTTAATTCAACCACTCTTGACTACTTTAACAAATCTCTAAAAACACACAAATATGCCTTCCCAGTGTATAGTGCTGAAGGGAGAGAGCAGCCAGCAATCTCACTGAAGGTAACGCTGTACCAAACCACCAGATATAAGCCTGCTGAAGGGAGCGAGTAGCCAGCACTATCTATAAGGTATAGACTTCTTTCCCCTGGCCGCTTTAGAGCAAAGAGGGCAACAACAGCAAGTTAGAGAGGCTACCCCCATACCGAGACAGACGTGGGGGCAGGGAGCCTGATTCCTTGAAACCCTCTTGCTCATTTCACCTTTGATGCGGCCCTGCGTGTACACCACCCCCGCTAGGAGATCCAATGTTGCAAACTCATCTCGGCTGATACATCCCACGCTGGCGACTTTGGCTGCCCCGGCAGTGTAGGAAGGGTGCGGGGGCTCTGGCCGTCATTCGTGTCACCTCTCCCCTGCAAAGAACTTCTGTGTGTATTGCTGAGCCAGCACCCGTCCCACGAGCTGAGGAGTGGGAGCGGGTCCTCAGCAGGCCCCCAGAGGACCCCGAAGGAGCTGTAACATCGCTGTATGGGGTCTTAAAATACGTGACGTTTCCCCCGGTGGGGGGGAGGGAGGGTGGGGCGCGCTTCCACTGTACTGTCGCTGAAGTTTAGGTGACTTTGGACAGTTGCGCTGATGATGCCAGTTGCCTGTGAGGAGCGCTTCTTTTCTGAGGCCATTTTTTCATCCCCTCTGACTGACTGTATCTGAACTTACAATGTCGCATACCCCCTGCCTGAGTTCTAGATGGCCGACTCAGTGAGTCCCTCTGTGATGTTTTCCGTTCTCCCCTGCTTTTTAATCATTGATCTCCCAGGGCCTAAACCAACCTTCGCCCGTCCCTGTCCCCACCCACCCACCTGGTCCTTTTCCCTGCTTACTTCCCTAGACAGCTGAGACCCAGCTACTTTTGTATGATGCCCGGTGAAGCTACCTCGCGAGCTATAGGGGAGATGGACTTAGGACTCCCTTCTTTGACTATCACCTACCCAGCCGGACTTCGGGCAAACGCTCCTGCGTCTCTCCTGACCTTATCCCCCCTCGCCCTTCCCCCAACCCTCACCCCGACCAATCCTACTCTTTCCAGATTCTGTCCTCTGCCCTCACCTGCCCTTGCCCTTTGTCCACACCCTGTTTTTCTGTGAACCTCTTCCCTCGCCACTTGAGACCGAACTATTTTGTCTGCTGCCCGAAATGAGCTACCTGGTTTAGCTATAGGGGAGATGGGCCTTAGATTCCCC
The DNA here is from genome assembly GCF_964263255.1 of Lissotriton vulgaris. NCBI lineage: Eukaryota > Metazoa > Chordata > Amphibia > Caudata > Salamandridae > Lissotriton > Lissotriton vulgaris. The sequence goes on along the minus strand of NC_141696.1, from coordinate 973,984,902 downwards.
CTTGGTCGTCACCTACCCAGTCGGTCTTTAGAAAGACTTCCTTTCGTCTCTACTGTTGTCTCTTCCCTTATCCTCACTTTCTCACCTCCTCTACCCCCCACTACTTTTCTCTCTCCTTTCTCTCCTCTCCTAATGTATTGCTGATTGTTCGATGTAATGTGTAATTGTTGATCTTTTTCTGTTATATTGTTGAACCACATTGTTGCACTTCCTCTCGTCTCTCCTATCGTCTCCTCCCGCATCCTCCCTCTATTTATGGATCTCCTTCTCTCCTATCTCAATGTATTTGAGACTGAACTACTTTGTCTGATGCCCGATGGAGCTACCTGGTTTAGCTATAGGGGAGATGGGCCGTGGATTCCCTCCTTGGTCGTCACCTACCCAGTCAGTCTTTAGACAGACTTCCTTTTGTCTCTCCTTGTTGTCTCTTCCCTTATCCTCCCTTTCTCACCTCCCCTGCCCACTCCACTACTTTTCTCTCTCCTTTCTCTCCTCTCCTAATTGTATTGCCTATTTTTTTGATGTATCGTGCAATTGTTGAACTTTTTCTGTTACATTGTTGATTCTCATGTAAAGCGCTCTGATACCTTCGGGTCTAGCCAGCACTATATAAAATTCTTTAAATAAATAAATAAAATAAAATAAAAATTTCTGAATCCTGACACAGTACGTAAGTACTCACAGTGCCACAGCCCTACAAATTCCCTCCAGTTCCAAAAGGGAATCTAGTGTGGAACTTACAAACTAACAGAGGGCTTGTGTTCAAATGAGCAAGGCTATCAAGAGTGATCCACTGCCCTTTAGCCCTTCCAGACAATCAGATACTGAAGTTGACCATAACAAGCATTGAAAATGCAATAGGTCTCGCCTTTGATTAAGTTAAAGCCATTTTCTTTGCTAATGGTATTGTATAGTAACGCAAATGGCATTCACATTTATCAAAGGCAAGACCTATTGCATTTCTAGCTCAAATGGATCAAAAGTTAAAAAACAAAAATGGCTACTCTGGTTCCTGTGCACCGGAGCACTATTCACAAAGGTTTATTGGCCATCTTTAAGTTGCTTATTGTTGAATTTGGGTGTTAAATTGTGAAGAGTAGAGGGAGCCCTGATGAGACGCAGTTGGCACAAGCAAGTCACACAGAAAGTGTATGTGTGTTTAACTTTCTCCTTGTCAGAGAAGTGCCTTAAGTGCAGGGTTACAATTTCTAGCACAAATCAAAGACAGAGCTGGTGCTCACATGAGCAGTGCTGTTGCATCAGGCAGAGAGACTAGGCCGGCATCCCTCCGCATATGTGAACATGTAAGGCCTCAAAGTCCATCTCATTAGAGAAACTGAGCGCCAGCGCATCATGCTTCAAGGTGCTTCTCCGCGTGGAGCAATGTTTCACAGACATTCAGGATCTTGAACAGAACAGAAGAGAGTGTATGAAGCTGCATCTTTTAGTGAAAGTGACCTGCCTTTAAAAAGTAGTCAGGGACTGGAGGGGCAGTGTGGGGTGATGGGAAATATATAAGTATTGACCGAAAAGAGAATGAGTGCGTGGGTCACTCTCCCAGCAGACATGGAGGAGACATGCCGTGCAAATGAGTTTACACAAGAGCACAAGGGCAGCAGGGGAGAAGCTGGTGACCTTGTGCTTTGGCATACAGCTGGAGACAGGCAGAGGGGGCCAAAAGCCCCCATCTGCTGCCTAAGCTCACATGCCAAAAGATGACGTCACGCTGAGTGCAGATGATCTGTAGCTTCTGAGTCACATGTAGGCACACAAACACACATACATACACACAAAGACAGAGGGGTGTGCACAAACACATAATTTATTCACACATGCAGAAACAAACACACTCAAACACACACCAGAAACACAAACATATACAGACAAACACATACACCCACATAAAACAGACACTTGCACACAAATACACACAGAAGAGTGCACAAACACACAGAAATATACACACACACCGGAAGCTTAAACATATACAGACAAACATGCACACATACATATACACAGACACACATACACATAAACACACAGATGCAAGTGCGTGCACAAACATGCACACAGAAACATGCACACACAAACATATACACAGATGCACCAGCATACAAACATATACACAAACACACAGTTGTAGGGTTAAACTGCCTATATGGTGAAACTATTGCAATGCAAGAAACACATTCGGTAAAAGTGCATGTTCATAATCTCTGCATGTCCACCTACAGAGTACATGTGTGGTTTCTGGTGCTCACCGGGTGTAGGAAGGTGCATTACACTATAAATCACCAAAGGAATGCCCCATTCCCTAGTCTGTGCCAGCCTCTGAGCAGGGCAGGTGCAGCCTGTTTAGGTGTGTTGTGAAGGAGCAGCAACCAGGCAGTCACTCTTATTTACAGAAAAAACACAAGCATTGTGAATAGTGCAAGTTAAGGAGAAATCCACAACAGGCAACCGACAGTCATGAAAAGAGACAATGAGAGAGCGACAGAGACAAGGAGGGAGACAAATGGACATGAATGGGAGACGATAGGAAGATCCGAAGATCGCATGGAAAGAGGCAGACACGTGAAAGGGATGAAGAGAGAGATGGTTAGTGGCAGGCAGACCGGGGACAGGAAGAGCAAACAGACCAGGTAGGGAGACGGCAATGAGACAGGAAAACAAGAAGTCAATACGAGTTATGCAAAAGTAGACAGAGTAGAAGAACAAAGATATACATCGACGAGGGGACTTCACGGACACATGGAGATTGCCTGCCCTTCTCCTTGTTGCTCTACTTGCCAGAGATGGAATGGGGGACAGAGAATGCCACAAAGAGGGACAGAAAAGAAAAGGAATAGAAGAAAAGCATGGAATGCTGCAGGCAGGCAGGTGAAAAGGTAGATGAGAAGACCGGCTCAGGTGGTGATTGAGACACAAGGAGAGGGGCAGATGAATTGGAAGAACAGTAGACCGTGGGACAAGAAGCACAATTGACAAAAGCCAGCAGCACAGACATGTACCAGGTAAGGACGTGAATTTTAGTGACGCAGACAGAAAGAAGGATCAGAGGAGATTGTAACAGAAGTAGACATAGAGGGATGTAGACTGGAAAACAAAAAAACAAGAACACACAAGGAACGTGGCTGACATTAAAAAAGAGGCAGATACTGAGGGGGGATGCAGACTCAGGAAGAGTAGGTGGGAGGAGAGACAGGGAAACATGTCCAACCACAGGAAAGCAGTGAAGGAGGCAGGACGTGTTCACAAGTGACAGGAAGGAGGAGCAGGCAATCCAAGAACAGGAAACAGAGAACCAGTAGGAGACAGGCCTGGGGAAAGGGCGCAAAGACAAGGAGGTTGACAAGTAGAGAAGAGGGGCGGGCATAGATGGAACCAGGATCAAGGTGCAGCAGGAAGACACAGTGGTAGACAGCAATAGTATTATGAAGGGGTAGTGATCAGAGACACAGAAAAATGCAGGGAACAACTTGGTGATGGTATACCCTCAAGCATGCAGAGAATGATGATTTAAATAGTGGGGTGGATCAGATGATCCATGCAAACACTTGAAACTTGCGAGCTGAATGTAATTTGCTAATTAGATTACTTTGTAGTTTGGGATGTTTTGAGAGAAAAGGCAAAGTCAGCAATTAGGCATTCCAGAGTAAACAAAGAATATATTTTCTCATGACAGGGTTCAGCAGCATGCATGATGATCACAGAATAGATTAGTGCTAATCCAAGCAGCGGGCAAGGCAGAGACACCGGTCTTTGTCCCCAGCTTTTCCAGCTTATCATGAGGCGTGGCCTTTGTAAATTAAACTAAGGGAGCAATGTGCTTGAAATGTGTTCCAAACCCCATAACGACATCAGTTGATTATTGAATGTGGGCAACTACGGTGGGAAATGGGTTCAAATCTCAGCATCGGTTCTCCCTGTGCCTACAAAAAAACACAATTTAAATATGTGTAGCGCATTAACAAATCAAACAATGGCCAACCTTAAAGAGAATCGTCTTGTTTCATAGAGGCAGGCTGTCAGCCTCCTCGCTAGCCTGCAGGCCTGTTCTCTGGTCCACATATGGCGGGCAAAAAGGTTTTAACAGATATGGCTAATACGCACACAATGGAAGGGTGGGAGGGAGGGAAATCGAAAGCATAATGCCATGCGCACGCATACACATTTTGTACACCCATATGCGGCAAGCTGCAATCGAAAGCACACCGCCATGCACGTGAATGCACATTATGTACACCCATACATGGCAAGCTGCATACTCAAAGCGGCATTTTCATTGCTATGTTAACGAAAGCTTCACAAGATAGCGCCGTACTGTCCACAGTCCATACGGACATGTGCATGCTATTTGCTATGGACAAATGGCAAGAGCAGCCATGTTTGTCCATGCACACACATGCATGAAAACCCTCGGCAGAATCGATTCCAAAAGGTACTCGCAATAGCGAGAGCAGCGCATGCGCTGCTTTAGCCAGTCGAGACCTAAAAACAAGTAAACTAACGATAGCCCCAACTCATACATCACATACACCCAACAATCACAGGAGGTTTTGCACACACTATGGAACAGGGATGTAGAAGTGACACATGATAAACCAGATGGACTTGCCAATGATCAGGACAGGCCAAATTGACTGCCACAGAATTAAAAATGACAAAACCTAAGGGACCCACAAAACATAGTTTGAATCGAATGTGTACATGGAAGAGAATGAAAATGAGCTGAGAGGCAGACGGAACCAACCTCCTTGCAAGACTGAGCTGGGATCTAGTGAGGATCTGACAAACATTTGTATGCCACCCTTGATGCAATGACTTAAGAGGCGACCTGCTTATGCATCAGAAGAAGAGAATGTATGAAGGCCAAAACTGAAACTACTGTACGGGGTAGCAAAAAGATCATTAGCACACAGGTGTGGAAGTAATAAGGACATAAAAATGAAGACCAACACTCGGAAATATGCAGTGAACAGCTATATATCAATTCTGCAATGGGCAAACAACACCACCACACTTCAGGATGTTGTGTGTGGGACATCATAACTATTGTTCTAGTGCTTGATTGACCCATTCCCTTTGCCCATTACACTGTGGATGATAACTACAGATTTGTTGCCTTCAGTACCAATGAAAGTCAGTAATGTGGACCAAAATTGTAATGTGTTTTATGAATCTCTATCAGTTATGATTGCTTGAGGCAGACCATGTAACTTGACTATTTCGTTCTAGAAAATATCAGCAAGTTTAGTAGCTGTGGGTAGGCTAGGGAGATAAAAGAAATGGCCCATCATTTTACATAAATCTACCTCGAAAGGAAAAATAGCACTAGCCATAGATAAGATCCTGGGAGCTGGTATGCATAGAGGTTTAGTCTGGAGAAGACATCTGCGTTACCATGTTTGTGGCTTTTGTGATATTGAATCTGAAATGAAAACGTGAAAAGAATAACATACATATCACATGATGATGATTTTCACATCTCAATGAGTGAAATCACAAGGTTCTTATGATCGGCCCAGACAGTTATTTCCTGAGTAACACCTTCAAGATGATTATGCCAGTGGGCAAAGGAGTCAATAATGGCCAGCAATTCCAGATCATAAATTGTATAGTGCTGCTCTGTTTTTGTCAGAGTAGTCAGGGTTTGAGAGTAGAAAGTCACAGGATGCAGGGCTTCTATTTCTGGATCTTATTGCAAGAGAATGAAATCTATTACAGATGTGAAAGCTGTGGTTTCGATCATGAAAGGAAATTTGTCATTCAAGTTTTGTAAAATAGGGGCTGTTGTGAATGCTGTTTTGAGAGTTGTAAAGGCGTGTTCTTGTTGAGGAACAATGAAAAGCTCCTAATTCTTTGTTACCTATGTAATAGGAGCTACAATAGAGGGAAGGGGCTGTATGAATGGCCTATAAAAGTTGGCAAAATCAATGCAGAACTGAACGTCTTTAATAGTTTAAAGTGGACCATTGCAAAATAGATTTCACCTTATGTCATTAGTGACTCCTTCAAAGAAATTCATATATCCTTAAAAGGTGACTGGATTGATCTCAAAGGTGCATATTTGCAACTTTGCATGGAGAGAATTCAGCCTTTAAACTTCCTCACATGATGACGATAATTGTTAGGGTCTTAGAGAAGATCAGTATGTAAGTATTTAGAAAACAGACAATATGCACATCCAGAATATTGCAGACGCTGTTGTTTACTTACCTCTGAAAGGTGGCAGGGGCATTACTTAATCAGTTGTTAGATATTTTTAATGGTCATATTAGGTGTTGAATGCTCCCTTCAACTCATCATAAGCCTTATTCATTACCAAGATATAGATTGCTCCATGGTCTAATTTAGTAAACCAGATTGCTGATTTCACCTGGTCCAAGATAACAGAGATGAGTGGCAATCAGTTTTCATTTATAATAAACTAATAATCGATAGGGAAGGGAATTAATTATGTGTGTCCCTTTCCTAGTTGATTGTGTTTTATAAAGTTCCCGGTCCAGAACAGGAGATCATTTTAGCTCTTCACCGCTGTCAAACCCCAGACAGTCTCCCACCTGGTGAAAGAAGATGGAGTCACTTGGCGAACGGAACACTCAAGTGACTGACCTAATGATGACACTATCCACAAAGTCACAGACGTGGTGCTAAAATATATACTCCAAACTGTGAAAATATGGTTGAGGGTATCTCTTTTAGACTCTGGTATACCGACACATGTGATTATTCCCATCCCTCCTGAATATTAGTTTGTTATCTTTGGAAGCTGAATGAATCACTTCTTCTAGCTCCCTCTTTTCCTTTCGAAACATTGATTTCTAATTGTCCTTCCATTTAATTCATGATATTCATTGCAGTGTTTCAGTTCACCATGTGGTCTGGGTATTAAAACAATGGGAGTACCTGCTGGAGAGGCCCAGTGCCTGAAAAAAGTTTCTACGTTTCTTTATGTTATTAAGGATGGATTTCTGGGGGAAGGGGCGTGACTTGCACAGCCAAGATGGCAGATGCACTCTAACGAGGCTCCACTGTGCAACCCCGTTTATCCGCAGCATATCCTGCATACTGCCTGCAATTGGCAAAACAGACTCAGTTTCTCACCCTTTCTGACTTACCTTGCATAGATGGAACTATTACTTTTTCCTCCACAACGCCACACCCTCCAGCTGTGACAACACCATCACCCTACCAGGCATGAGGCAAAGACTTGAAGCTTCACACAGCGCTGCCCATTGCATAGGGACCCCGCTGTGTTGGCAGTGCCCTGAACCTGTGTGCGCTGCTCATGCCGCTGCTTCTTGCATCCAGGAGTCCCCGACACATATTTGGGAGGTGGCACTGTGGATTACCACTGAGGGGCCTGCTCCCACACCGCGAGTCTGGCAGCTCCAAAAGATCCCAGTAAGAAATATGTTTATCGAGGGCGATTGAGATGGCACTGCCCCCACGCAGGCACCTCCCTTCACTAGCTGCCCTGCCTTGATTAAGCTGTTTCCGATCAAAGCTTAGCCACGAAGCCATTGCAACCGGCCTGACTGTCTCGCTATCCAGCAGGGCTTACCCTCCAGGCCCTTATCTACACACACACTGGCCGGGAGAGCTGGAAACAGTGGGATCCTTTCCTCATTCCATCCACCCTGCCTCCCTCCAAAATAAATGCAGAACACTGCCATTAGGACCCAGGCGATTGCAGTGTGGATGATGCTGCAATAAGACTCTGCTCCCGCCTGGTACCATAATTATTCTCCTCCCTGTGTCTCTCCAGTCAGCTGGGAGCTGCTCTCCTGTTGGACCCCTGCATGGCTCTTTCATGACCCACTTATTGGCCCTGTGTGGCTACGGTCGAGGGGCAACTGTTTGGGGATCACCGGGGAGTCTGTTGTGGGTTGTATCGTGCCTCACAGGAGCCTTAAGTATATTGCATCTGCCCCTCATTGGTCACCTTGCCCCTTGCCTATCCATAACCCCCAGTCTGCTTGATACACCTGCAGGTCTGCTAAGAGACACATCCTCGATCAATCCCCTTCCTTTCACTTAGTTGGGCACTTTTGGGGTGGATCTTAGGCTAAAGACACCAGGATACACCAGCATGCTTGTGCTGCATTGCCCCATTGCACTCAAAGACGTATACAAGCGGTCCCTTCCACACAGTAGTTTGGGACAGGAGCAGTGATTTACTGTGGTTTCATCTCCACCGTGTCACACCTACACTGGCCCTACACCACCGAGCTTGCCATATCCTGCGCACATCTGATGCTTGTGGATTCACATTACTGCCCTCTTCATTGCTACCAGTACTGGTGCCCTTCCTGTTGCGCATTACCATCTGGACACACTGGGCTGCTCGTGCTGCGATGTCGGGGGGGGGACTGCAGGCATCGGCAAGCTGGCCCACTGGTGTAGCACCCTTGAATTGCCTTCTTAGAATCTGCATACATATTGAACCAACATGGGTCACCTATGCTCAGGTACCCAGAGCACACAATTGTGTCCATCTGCTACTACGGACATTGTGGCTAGCGACCCAACAATTTGCCACTGGATTCAAGCTAGCCTGGCTGATGACAGATGATTAGCCAGAAACCCATCCCAGGATGCTTGTTTCCGTCCAGGGTAGACATGGCTTGGTAGTTCGGGCTGGGTTGTTCCCATGAGGCACAGGGTCAGACTGGTTTGCATATGGCCATGTCTGAACTGGGGTGGCAGAGTGAGCTAAAGAATGGTGATGAATTATACCCAGATCAGTTGACTGGGGGTGAGTGCTTGCAATGTTGAACACTCCGTCCATCATCCTCTTTGGTTTTGCTAACGGCCCGACACTTCAGATCTCCCCGGCCATCCCACGTTCATTGGGGAAAAACTGGACATCGTCTTGGAAGATGGTGAAAAAACTAGGGCCTTCCTGGTGAGCACCCTTGTGTCCCTGGAGAGCAAGATTAATAATGTGACAGCAGACCTCATACTGCTGCACGCTGACCACCGTAAACTAGACAACAAAGTCCATAAGGCAGAACAAACTCTCGCCGAATTCCAATGGAAGTCCCAAGAAGTGGAATCATCATTGCAGGCACTAGTGGATCATTTGCATACTCTGGTGGGCAGGGCAAAAGACACAGAGGGCAATTCCAGGAGAAACAATGTCCACATGGTTGGACTCCCTGAGGGCGTCAAGGCGCAAAATGGAGCCGCCTACGTGGAGCGCTAACTGCAGCTGCATAACCTACTCCCTCCAACTGCCCTCTCACAGTTTTTCTCATCGACTGCTAACGTGTAAGCTCCCATCTGCTTCACTACTGTGACTGAAACTCCATCTTAGGGAAATGCAAAAACTTTGAGTCATTACCATTGATAATGTCTGTATTATGTTTTTCCCGGACTACACCATGGTGGTGCAATGGCAAAGGAACACCTTCTTGAATGCCAAACATCGCCTTCACCACCTGGACTTAAGATATTCACTCCTGTTTCCTGCACTCCTGCGTATTGTCGCTGAGGAGACAGCATACTTTTTCGAATCCCTGGGAGATGCATGGGACTGGACTTTCAAATCCTCGTCAACCCACACAGGAGGCAATGATATCTCACAGCACTGCTGAGGGTCACCATCGCGGACACCGATGCCAACCACAACGCGCTCCTCAGCCCAAGAGACAAGGAATGGGCTGCATTATTTTCAAAGCACAGTTCATATTCCATGCAACACTTGTTTACCACTTATCCAATTTTACTTCATATACAGTGCGTACCTTGCCCCCACCAAAAGAAATCACTATTTCCACAGCACGGATGCTGCCTGGCCTTGCTGTCACTTAGTTGATGCAGACCTGCTCCACATGCTATGGACCTGCCCATCTCTTAATCGCTAATGGTGAGGTGTCACATCTCATGTATCCACTGGCACAGGGAACCCTGCATTGCACACATGGGAAATATGCCTCTTATGCTTCTAGCGTAGGGATAAAAAACAGAGGGTCACCTCCCATTTCCTCAATCTGGATTTACTGACAGCCAAAACGCCTAATTTAAAAAAGTTAGAAATCACTTGGAGCCCCCAGCACTAGCAGCCTTGATGCAATCCTCCATCATATGGGCCCAGGCAGAAAGTGTTGCACTATATAGGGAAGAAGACTAACTTCCCTGCACTAACTGCACTAACTTCCCATTGCCACCAATTGGGACACCATCCTGACTGCCAAACAGCATGCCACTGAGGCTCCAGTTGGCCCATAAGAGGGTGGGGAGCTAGCGGCGGATGACTGGGATCCTACCTAACCATATGACATCTTGGGGGCATCTGGACTTTCCCTGTTCACTTTTGCAGGACTCAACCCTTGTATGTTGACTAGGGTAACCATGTGTCCTCTTGACTAAACATGATGTGAGAGCAGGATGGGGTGGGGGGCAGGCTCAGGTTTCTTTTCTTTAATAGTTGTATTACTTAAAACTGGGATTGTTTGTCTATTTTCCGATGCCTATGTTATTGGTCCTATTGGCGGGCTACTATTTTTGTATTACATCTTACATCCTACCTGGTTGCGTATAATCTGGCTGACACCTGCATGCTGATGTATGGCTAAATTCTCTCAGTACTACCCTATTGTGTAAAGCATAATTTGTAATACATCATGGCTTTCAGCTTTCTGGTCACTCTACTCCCTTTGTAACTGAAGTATGTCATCTTCTTTGTACAATTTGTTATAAACCTGAAAAAAATATTAAACAAATTCAAACAAAAAAAAAATCAGGAATGGATTTCTGCAACTCCTCTTCTTCCCATTGTGGTAGGGCATAGATTCATGATTAAGATTAGTGAGGAATTCTTACATGAATCACCAAGTTGTCAGCACAATTATAAAGCTGATGATATGGTATCAACCAATAATTTTCTGGAATTTACATACTTCATTCTTCTATATGTGGTTGGTAATACCTGCAGCCGTTTTAGAGTGTTCATGATGCACAGGAAAACAATGCTATCGACAATAACTTGAGGAAAAACATATTGTATCTTGTATTGTATTGTAATGTATGGCATATTTGTATAGCGCAAAACTGTCACCCATAGGGTATCCTGGCGCTTCCACCCAAGAAGAGGAAGGAGAAGGACAGATGCCTCTTCATGACCCCATATTGGATAATTTTATGGCCAGACTGTTTAGTACCACAAAAAAGGAGGATGCCATCTTTGAACAGGTTGCATATGATTACAACTCAATCTCATGCCCCACCACCATCCCAGACTGCGGTGCTGCACCATCCAACTTGTCTAATCCTTTAAAAAGAAATTACGGTCCATTACCACAACGCCAACCCCAACTTTGAACCATTCTGGTCCCTGGATGTGGAACTCGAGTGTAAGTCCTGCGATCCTAATGTCAAACAAAAAAACTGCTAACCAACCAAATTAAACTGATTCATTTCACCCCGCCTATTTTTCACACAATTTTACCAGCTTAATTGGCAATTGTTGGATATATTAGGGAATGCTCTTTAACTTTGAATTGTTATGAAATAAGCAAATCTCCCCAAATGCTGGAGATAAACTTTGAAAATCTTGTGAAGACAAATGCAAGATTCCAAAGCATCAGAGTCTATTCGCTCAAAGTTGAAAGAAGAATAAGGGGCCGATTATGATATCGGGCAGATTTTTCTCTGCTGACATCGTCTAGGTCATGGGACCGACCGACACCCGGTCGGCAGTCCCGACCGACACCCGGTCGGCAGTCCCGACCGAATAATTAGGATGTGACTGAACACTGTTCAGTTGATTTCCTATACTTTACAAAGGGGGTGCCCCCTCAGCCTCCAACTGGAGGCTGTGCATGCAAGGGTGCCCTGCTGGGGGCCCCCCAAAGCCAAGTTCCGACAGCCGCCCTTGGGATTACTGGGTGCATTCTGACTGGTGGACGGGCTCACAGAGCCTGTCGGAAAACAGTCGGAATTACCGTTTGGATTCCTTTTGGACTGCCTCCATCTTAAGTAGGCGGTTGGAAAGGAATCTGACTGGCTCATTACGATGCGGTCGGAAAGGTTCTAACTGACTGTTGGAGCCTTTTCTAACCGCATCATTACCGGCCTCTATGTGTAAGTAGCTGTACCTAGTGCACAGGTCTCTACCCCTGGTGCATGTCTATAAAGGCTGATCCAGAAATCACATAATACTAGCACTCCTTGCTAATTTGTAACATGTTTGTCTTTTGAGACAGGTTAGGCTGCAACTTCACTGATTGATTTTCAGTACGCAACCACACGCTTTGGAATATAGTGGCAAGTTCACTTTGGCTGGAGAACTCGTAATTAAGTTTTGATCGGTTAACGAAAACAAAGTTGTTTTTCATGACCAGTTATCTCTTTTATCTCTTTTTGTGGGTGTTGAGCATCTGTAGACTACCTTACTTTAAAGAAGCCAAAAATATATACTGATGATCGAAAGACTGGCTCTTCACTCATTCATCCAGATATCTAATGTTAGGTAAGTGCTTCATGTGTGGTAGTAGTACATAGGTACACTCAGTCAGCAGACAGTGCTAACGCACAGCCCTCGTCTTGAGAATGCAGACTTGTGTATGAGACAAACAACAATGCCTTAGTGAGAAAAAAACATAATTCCATACTTACAAAAGAGCAAAATATCATGCAGGAGAAGTCATGAAACACATCTATACTGAGCAAAGATATCAATGAGCATGCTTTGAATATAAACCTATATATTCTTGATTAGAATACATAAAAAATAAACTAACCTTTAGAGGATGCAAGTAGCATAATAGAAGCATATGATTCCTTCTGCTTTATCTAAACAAATGTTTTAAATTTAAGACTTGCAGTTCCAATAAATGCTTCAGGAGAAGCCAAAAGTAAGATGATTTGGGCCGCCACTCAAGAAGCTCAGAAGTGATGACAGGAATCCCAGGATTCCTCATTGGTAGAAGCCTGACCCTGCCCAGCTCACACAAAATGCCTGGCATTTTTAACGAAAACATTTTTTCCATTTACTCCTGTTTTGCAGTTGGTATGGCTACCGCTAGGCTGAATAAAGCTTGGTTGTTTAATTGAACAATTTCACATTCTTGGCCAAATGAAAGGCTTTTCATATGATATTATTTATAGAATTTCAGGAGGTAAGTGTGGGTTTTCAAATGTCTATGATACTCTGTTTCACTTCACAATTCCTACATTATTAGTTATACTTTTAATTTATTTGTCGGTTAGGCAGCTGGTCTTAACAATACTCATATTGTAGATTAACAGATCAGCCATACTTGAATGACTATTGTAAGCAATATAAAAGTGGAAAGGTACCGACTACAATATTGAGCCAGTCTGGACATCAAATGACATGGACACAACAAGTGAGGTCTTTCCCCTTATGTGATCAGAAGGGAGCTAATCGAAGGGTCACTCTGTAAACAAAGCACCTACGAGACAGAAAACCAAAGTAGAATGAAAAATCAGTATACAGGAAGACCAAAGACCATGGCTAGTAATAAACTACAGACAGAGTCTAGAGACAGGAACCAAGGGCCTGATTACGAGGTTGGCAGTCTTACCGCCATACTGCCACTGCAGTGGTCCCAAGAAGAATGCCAGCTCGGTGGTCTCCCCCACCATATTTCAATGTTCCTGAAGATATGGTGTTTTTTTGGCGGCAGTGTCCCGAAGGAGTGATGTTTCGCTGCTGGAGAGATAGGTACGTACAGCAGATCATAATCCGAACAGTTGGAACCTTATGCGGGACTACCTCCAAGTCCCACCTCTAGCTTTGCTACCATCAACACAGTAGCAGGAATCTCGGCGGTAGTGGAGGTCCAACAGCGGTCTTGTAACCAAGTTCCCGCCAGGAACGTATTTGGACAGTCGGACTGCCAAGGTAGGGGGTAGGAAGACTGCTGAAAAAAACTACAGCAGTGCTTTTCTTCCAAACTTATAATAAGGCCCTTAATTAGCAGTAGACACTAGCTTTTAAGGTGAGGGAGACAGCAAGTAGTTATAGTGAAAATCATGAATAGATATTGTTGCCAGAAAAGCAGAGATCAAAAGCAAGTGTACTCAACAAGAATTAGGAAAACCAATGCCCTGTTGCTATAGGTAAACTAGAACAGGAAGTCATTGGATGTACCAAAGAGGCCCTGGGAGAACTTATGCCTTGCTGGCAAATGGACAATTAGAATAAAAATTTGAGAAAGCATGTGCTCAACTAGCACTTGTACAAATAATGCAATGCTGGAACATGAAAATTTGAATAACAACAGAGAATGAGAGTACAAGCAAAAGGAGCTCAGGTGCATGTATAAGGGTTGCCTCCTAACAGCACAGCAAATAAGTAGACATAGGCATTTTTTTATGTTGAAGGAATTGGCATAGTTTTGGTAATTTTGCATAACTAAGCCTATTCAAAATTACTAAGATTGCTCCATTACCCCACATTGTGTAATTTCAGGGAAACGTTTAACGCAAGGTGTACTGTTCGGGTAATTTTTTAATGCAAGCGGCATTTCAGGTAGACTTTTTACCCAAGTGAACCGTTCTGGTAATTTGTTAGTGCAATACTACAAATATGAATGCAAACCACAGTGTTATGAATGGATCTCTGACACAATATCAAGGTAAACAATATTTTTTGACACAAATATAGTGCCAAAAATATTGATTACCATAATAATGTGTCCCTATACTTATAATGAAAAGTACAAACATATCAGAAAAAATATATAGTTGACACTAATATCAATAACAAATATATCGATGTTTTTAATATACATTGAGTCCAAAGTCGTAAATAATAAATATTCTCATCTATAAAGTTAATATAATGTAAATTAAATAAATTCCACTAATATTTAATATTTTATATAAATATCTAACTATATGAACACACAAACACATATTTATCTTCAGAGGAGTTAAATTTACTGTTCCTATTTCAGTCTATGCAAAAGTAGGGAAAGTGCTGGACTTCGGAGGGTGAAAGATTTACTATCCCCACTACAGAATGTGCAGCATTAGCGAAAAGTGTTGTACTTTAGAGGGGTTACATTTACTGTTCCCACTCCAGTCTAAGCAACAGTAGGGAAAGTACTTCACTACAAACACACTACATATTTGAATAACCTTATTAATTTATAAAAAAACATATAAAACTGTTAATATAAACAATATAAATGAACATAAGATATATATATATATCAGAGAAAAAACAATTAAACAATGTACATAATTGATTTACAATCCTGTCAATGAATTTATTTAAATCTAATGCCTGCCTGCCTGTGATCGGTCCAAGGAGACCGCAATGCTTTGATTCACCACTCCCATTTTTCCTGATGTCCATGCTGCCATCCTCGCACCAAGGGAAACCACAGCATCGAGAATTCCCTTTTGGCGCACAGCCATCCATGTAAGCAGAAAGCGCCAGGAGGCGCTTCAAAAGGCGGCAGCGGGCTCCCGCTCATCGGGTCCTGTCAATGCTGAATATTTATTTAAATCTACCCGCCTGCCTGCCTGTGATCGGTCCAAGGAGACCGCAACGCTTTGATTCACCTCTTACGTTTTTCCTGGTGTCCCTGCTGCCATCCTCGCACCAAGGGAACCACAGCATCCAGAATTCCCATTTGGTGCACAGCCACCCATGTAAGCAGAAATCGCCTGGAGGCACTTCAAAAAGCGGCCGCGGGCGCCCGCAGCGCAGGACGCGCATGGGCATACCCGAGCTGCGCCCGGTCAAAGCTCGGGCCATGGACGGGCCCATCTGCGCCCATCCGCGCCAGGTCGTGGCAGGGCAGGGCCACCCCTGTGTTTGCACAACCTAAATACCAGTAAGAAGCCAAGCCTCAGTTGGAGTACGTGACTATTATCTATCTACATTCTGTATGGGTAAAGGGAAGTTAACTACATTATATGAAAACTTACTCCTAAAACGGCTCCATTGACCAATTATTTAAAGAGCGCTGTGGGCTTCATTGACAGCGAAATTGTACAAGTAGAGGAACAACTGGCGGCTACTAAATCTGCTCTAAATACTGTGATAAGGGATAATGAATTAGAGAATGAGACATTACTACGAACTTGTGCACATGAGAAGGGTGAAAAGGAAAATGAGATTGGATGTGGTAGAAGGACTGATTCTGATCTTGTAAATCCACATGGACAAATTATTGGACATTTTAACCCTTGTGTATCTACCTCAATGTTAGAGTTTTCAACTTTGTCCAATGATACATCAATAATATCCCCACCGGACAAAAAAAAAAGAACCAATTAGTAGCGGCTAGCCTTCCATTACCGAAAGAGCAGGCAGGGGGCATGCAAAAAAGTCTATTTCCACTCCTACTTCCACCCCTACTATAAAAAAAACAAATCTGACAACAAGAGGGAGGCTACTATATCTGCGCGCAGAAAGGACAAATATAAAAAGGTGAGCCAGGTGGAACATGACCTGAACTATGAAAAGCTGTTTAAAAAACTCCAAGGAAGATTAGATAATATTGAAAAACAACTTATGTCTGAAATTAAATTATTACAGAAAGACATGGCTTTCTTAACAGATTTGGTTTTAAATATTCATCAGCCAAATATTAAAAATAAATTACCTGTGCCATTGGCTTAGATCAACATATACCTAGCAGAGTTGCAGAGGAGAGGGACTATATAAAAAAAAAAGAGCTTCCAAAGACTACTAAGCCTATCATGCCAAATCTGACTAAGGATATAATTAAACGACCAGTCGAAACTCAGTTTGGGAAAAAAGTTAACCCCCATACTGTAAGAGAACCTGATACCTTACCCTCATCCAGTAGAGCACCACCTGGCGGGGATGAACCTACCCGTAAAATATCCCCTAATCTTCCACCCCAGGCGATACCATACGTTATCGTTTTAAAAAATGTTCCAAAACTTAATATTAATCAGAGAGAAATATATGATAGTTTAAAAAACCAAATGGTACATTGGTTTGTCACAAACACTGATGCCGGGGCGCATATTCATTATCAAAATATAATTGTGCTGAGAAGAGTTATATGGGTGGGTGATTCCAGGAAATCATGTGATGGAGATTGTGTAGTGGTCAATTTTGGAAACCACAAGTTGGTGGGCAACACATTAAAGGACCTGGCGGATAATTATAATGGATCCAGTTTAGTTAGGAATGATTATATTATGTCTGTTCCACTCAGTTCCTTTTATATACCCTCTCTGAATGAACAGCCTGTAACACAAAGATGCCAAACAATACTCAATCTCCCCCTGTATAAGAGATTTTCCCCACTACGCAGGTGTACTGAAGTGGATTGACTTAGAGGGACAAGGGGAGTCCTTAGGAAACCAAATAGGGGTGACTATGATAACACTCGGTCCCCTGCTGTGTATATGGTTACACAACTAGAAGGATTGGAAGAAGTGGTTCACATGCCTGCTAGTGAAGATTCCCCTAAAGTAAATAATGTAATCATTTTTAAGGAACAAGAGAAGCTAGCGGGAACACAAGAGTGTGGGGTTAGAGCGCCTTTACAGGTAACAATTGATCGACAAAATGGTGAACAGGAGAGTTGTAGGATATTGCCATCTACTGGTGATACATTTAAACTCATGACTTGGAATTTGACGGGTATCAAAAGAAAACTTAAAGACAAGGAATGGTTAAACATGATAGATGGATATATGATCATTCTTATCCAAGAGACATGGTGCACTGAGCCTTTATTTATAGACGGATTCCAGATGATTAGCAGTAATGCTAGACCATCTAGTATGGGAAGAGCAAAAGGTGGTAAATTAATACCTTCTAAACGTCCAAATGTTACCAGTTTGTGGAACTACGGTCACTAGAAAGTCATGCCTTTGTTATAATTAACTTTTATAACAACATTTTTGATAAAACGAAGTGTAAAGTTATAACATCATTGAAAATGATTTGGACAATTTTTTGAAGAGTGTTAAAGGGGATAATAATCTTATTTGGGGGGTGATTTCAATTATGTTAGATGAGCTCATGAAGTGGGCAACCCTTGTTGGTATTATGATGCTTCGGGGATAGGATCCCACATTTCAAACATGATGAGTATGGTGAAACAATTAACTATGTGATGCATAAGTAGGACCTATCTGTCTTAGAACCAAAAGGTATGGATGGAAAACTTTCAGTACCCTCTTTTGTGGGAAATATGTCGTCTTCTAATATAGATCATTTTATTGTATCCTATAATTGTGGTAATCAGGTGATTACTTCGCACATTAAAAATAGCCTCTTCAGTGATGATAACCCTTTAATTGTTACAATTAGATGGATTTTGTTTATAGAACAAAAGATAAATTACTGGATGAAGAAATTAGCACCCATGGTAGCAACAATGTATCTATTAAATGAAGTGGAGTAAATCCAGTAACTTTTATGGATCAATTTTTGAGAAACAATTACCAACTCTATTGCCAAGGGCCTTACTATCAAAAGGAAAAAGCAAATGTGTAATACAAACCCTAGATGGTTTAATCAACAATGTTCCAAATTAAATAGAGACCTGAAATTGGCATTACAACAAAAACCAAGAGATAACGCAAGGATCCGTACTGTGAGAAAAGAATATAGGTAGGCCCTAGTAGAAAGAAAAACAGAGATACGTGAAGGGGCGTGGGCAATGTTGACCCAAGCAGCAGTCATGAACGACCAAGTGCTGTTTTGGAAAACTGTAAATCACCCTTTTTTTAACGAGAATACTGTAGCAAATCTCGATACAGTTATTGCCCCGGAAGCCTGGGTATCACATTTTAGGCATATTTTTAATCCAGGCGATATAAAAAGTACTATTGTCAATGTAGATAAGTTTACAATTATAGAACCAGTTGGAATGGCACCAATAACTAAGGAAGAGATAAAAACTGTATTGGAAAAAAGTGCAAATGGCAAGGCGTCTGGTGCAGATGGTGTGCCAATTGACGTCTTTAAGTCTAATATGGTATTTTGGATTCCTATCTTAAAGAACACCTTTAATGCAACCCTAAAAGGTGCCCTACCTTCAACATGGATAGAGAGCATTATCATACCTATTTTTAAAAAAGGAGACAGGAGAATGGCGAATTGTTACCGACCAATATCTCTTCTGGATTCCTCTTTTAAAGTGATGGGTCATATACTGTTAGAAAGACTCGAAAACTGGGCAATAGATTGTAATATCCTATTGGATGCCGAGTATGGATTCAGAAGAGGTATTGGTACAGTTGAACAATTCCTGAACTTAGATTTATTAATAGGAAAATACACCCTAGCAAAGGAAGGGGCGTTACATTTGTGCTCTGTAGACTTAACTAGCGCTATCGATTTGGTTAACCACTAAACGTAATGGCAAACTCCAAAGGATCAAGCCCAACCTATAGAAATTATCAACTACCTGTCCCAAATTTATAACTTTTTAATTGCTAAGGTACGCTATGGGAAAAAGGGAGAATGTACATCAGCTTTTAGAGTCACACTTGGCATAAGACAAGGTTGTGTCTTAGCGCCTTTTTTATTCTCTCCCTATATTAACAGTGTAGACTCTTTATTACAATCCTTACCAGCAGATTCACCAAAAGTGGGTATGCGCCTGATTCCAGTCCTTTTAAATGCGGAGGATGCTCTCCTAATTTCTAGGACAGCAAATGGGCTGCAACTTTTGATTGACAACTTCGTTAAATGTATGACTGATAAAAGTTTACAGTTAAACTTAAAAACATTTTGTGATGACTTGTGGGAAAAATAGACCTAAGATCAAACAACATCAAGTTGACGGGGTGGTCATAAATAGAGTCTCTACTTTCTCATATTTAGGTATGCTTTTTAGTATTACAGGACGATGGAATTTGCACATAAAACTAAATAGCATGACATTTTTAAAAGTAACAGAAAGTATTTTTAGATTTGCTACAAAACTAGGTAACAAGCCCATAAGAGAAATATTAGCTCTTTATCGGAGCAAGTGTCTTACTGGGGTTTGCTATGGGGCCGCAATTTGGGGGATAACATCTTTTGCCACACTACAAATTCTAGAAAATAAATTCTTTAAAAGACTATTACCGGTCCACCTGGGTACAGCAAATCTTATAGTACATAAAGAGCTATTGGCCCCATTTTTAAGCGATACAATAAATTTAGCTGGCTTGCTCCTGTGGCAAAGCATATGGTCTAAGGACGAATCCAAATTCTCTAAAGAAATTATAATATATTGTCTGAAACTTTATAGTAATAAGAAAATTCCATGGCTGGAGCATATCTCAACACTATTACTTTGCTGCAGAATTGATCTTGATAATAAGAATCCCTTAAACATTCAAGATTTTAGTAAAAGGGACCTGAAGGCAAGTTACCATAAATTTGCAGAAAATAATGGAGAGAGAGTTGACATTCTGAAAGGAAGTGTTGTCTCCTATCATGACCGGGTGGCTGTGTCTGGTCTACCCGTATATTTAACATCGGTAAAAAATATACAGCACAGATTCTTCTTAACAAGGTTAAGGTTTGATATATTACATCTTTTAGTAGCATTCCCAAAGATGAAAAATTGGAATAACAATTTATCTAAATGCCCATGTGATGGAAGAT
Source organism: Lissotriton vulgaris (assembly GCF_964263255.1). Taxonomy (NCBI): domain Eukaryota; kingdom Metazoa; phylum Chordata; class Amphibia; order Caudata; family Salamandridae; genus Lissotriton; species Lissotriton vulgaris. The sequence continues at coordinate 973,964,324 of NC_141696.1, read as the reverse complement.
CTGCACAAACAACTATGCACTTTATCCTTTTTTGTACATTTTATATAGATATACGGAAACTGTTTTTAAAACCTCTATTCTTATCTAATAGACTTTTTAATCATAAACATGCTTACAGTTTTATTTGTAACTTGGGAAATGTAAAAATTATCAATTCTGTTATTATATATATTCAATTTGCAATTAGAAAAGGAGAAGATTATTATCATCTGGAAGCATTACTATATGAGAATGAAGATGACATAATCTAGGCCTGACTAACATGTAATAATAATTTGTTAAAGCTTTTAATAATTTTTATATATTGCCCTTTATAGATGTTTGCTCTCTATGATACAATTTTTCAATGAAATAATGTTTACCATCCTTTATATTTTACGAATTGTGATTTCCACTAATTGAATTGTCGCTGTTTGATTATTGTGCTTTTCTGGTGATTTTTTTTAATGCACCGAATAAAGCTGAATTGAACTGAACTGATATACAATTTAATATTTAATGATCAATTAAAAAATAATTATTTGATTACTTAATTATTTTCACACTCTATACCCCTGCACACCTAGCCACACACACCATAAAATATAACTACAATAAATAACAATATGTAGAACACAATTTGTATAATTAATAATCAATTCAATCATTAATTAACAATTATTAATTCTTTTTTAACTTTTAGTTAATACGCTTCCCATCCTATACCCCTACAAACCCAACACCCATGCCTAAAATATAACTGAAATATGTAATTTTTATGCAATTACCATAAGTCATAATCAATTACAAAATAATTAAAATTAAGAACTTAATTCACTTGCCACCCTATACTCCTACAAACCTATCATCCCACACCTAAAATAAAAGTAAAAGAAGTCAGAATTACGTAATGTACATCATTAATATCAAACACATACTTAATAAAAAATTATTAATTAATAAATAAATAATTATTGCTTAATTAACTTCCCGCCCTAACCCCAGACAAACCCAACAACCCAATATGACACTATAAATTACTTTTAACAATTTAATTAAATAATCTAAATCACTTAAATTTGCTAACTATATTTAAAAAAATAACAATTATACAAACAATATCAACAAATAAATTTTATATATAAACTAAGACACAGGATTGCAATATTTCTGAGGCACTCATAATGAGGCCCCTAGTTTAAGGATTAAAGTTAGAGAGTAAAAGCATTCAAAAATACCTTTAATAACATTTTGAACAAAGTTCAGTGTTAGAGTTACATTTAGATATAAAGTTTAAAGAGTACAGAGAAGTTAATTAATTTAATTTAATTTAAATGAATTAAAAATAATGTGCTTTAAATTTGCAAGGTACATGTGACAAGTAAATAGCATAAAGGACCAAACGGTGATGCAGTAATGGTTACTAAAAATACCTTAACGAGGAATTGGAAGACAATAAAAAACACTGCAAGTCGAAAGGCATGGTCAGTGTACAAACAGAGTAGGTCCTGGCCTGCCTGCTCGTCCTATGCTCTGACAATGTCTGTGTTCATCTATCTATCTATCTATCTATCTATCTATCTATCTATCTATCTATCTATCTATCTATCTATCTATCTATCTATCTATCTATCTATCTATCTATCTATCTGCGTCAAGCTATCTGTCTGTCTGCCTTTGCCTGCTTGCTCGTCTGCTGAGTCCCTCATTTACTTTAACTGTCCATCTTTTTTTTCTGACTGGCCTTTCTCTCTGCCTGCTTAGTATACTATTCTACATAAATGTAGACAGACACATTGGGTCAGTTTTTAACCGAGCTGGTATCTTTGTATGCACTGCATATTTATAGATGGTGTAGTGAAAATCCATAAAGCTTAACTCTTTAATAAGCGAGGCATATGCTTTAGCAGAATATTTTGCGTTAATTCTTCTCTCTTTGAAAAGCCTTCAATGTCTTTGGTTGCAGCAGCTTCAGAATTATTGATTGTCTTTGGTGTTAAAAATACTTCAAGCAAATGTCACTTGAGTAGGTCACGGCAAGTAGAACAAAACCGCTATATGTACAGTGGCAATATAATATGGCACACGGTGAAATGCCTGCTTAGCATTCATTGTGAAATAAACAGTATATGCAAAGGATAAGGAATACGTGGTGCAGCCATATTGTTGCGAAATTCAAAATGATGAAATAAAAATAACATAATAGAAAACAGTTTAAGCACGAGTATAAAAATGCTTACATGTACCGAAATAAATAAAAAAACAGTCCACGTAAACAAGTGCGCATAAAGATGTAGCTTTGTAAACAGCGCTTTCATGATGACCCCATAATAAATCTTTATTTACAAACAAAGATGTGAATAGAAAATGTGTAGGATTCATTATTTGAATTTACTACTTGTGTACCCGGTTCACATTCATTCCTTTCTACACAAGCTCACCATTTGGTAGCAGAGAGGTTTTAGGGAATGGGTAATGTGAGCAACTGCTCCGGGCCCCCACCTTTCAAGGGGCCCATGGGCAAATGAACAATCTCTCTATTAGTCGCAGCTGGTGTCGGGAGAAAGTGGCAGTAGGAGGGGAGGCGAACCAGCTGGGTTGGAGATAGCTTCAGTGTGCCTGACAGTTTGGTGGGCCTCACACCCTGTCAAACCATCATGCACACTGAAAGCAGCACCCACCACTCCCCCTCAGTGCCTGTGATCCCGTTGCACTGCCCCCAAGACTAGAAGGTAGGAGAAAAAGAAAAGGATAATAAACTCGTTTTATTATCGTTTTATTTTTCACGTTTTTCAGCTGCTGCTGCTGCTGGCAGGGCGGGCAACGGTCTTCAGCCATAGCAGAGAATCCACCCCGCTTTCTTTTTCACCTCCGTTTTCTGTGTCAAAACCTCCTGCCTCCCTACATACCTACCTCTATGTCTGACTCTGTCTGTCTACCTAGTGTTCGGGTAAGGCATATTTCTACTGCTTTTAGTGACACTCGCTGTTAAATGTAATATTGTTTGGCATCATACAGACTTAAATTAGCAGGAAATAGGTAATGAAATAAAAAAAAATCCATACAGGGGATCTAAAATATGTCTTACCTGGGCCTCCAAAATCCTTAAGATGACACTTGGGGGTCCATTAGGATGGCGGGTGGATTTCCCCATGCCAGGCTGGTGCTAGCCACCGCTGGCTTGGCGGGGGCAATCCGCCCGCCATCCTCAGCTAAATGCCCTCCGGCCATATTAGTATGGCGGGGGTGACCGCGGCGAACGGAAACACCGTCCGCCGCTTTTCTGCCCCGGTCGCCTTGCGACCGGGGCGGAAAAGGTCTAATATGGTGGCGGTGTCTATTTGACACCGCCAGCCATATTAGGATGGCCCAGGATAGATGCCTTTCCGAAACGGCGATGCCGCCAAGGAAAGGCATGCGCTCTTCACTTCGGGGTGCCCCCTGCGGGCCCCCGGAGTGAAGGAGAGGTGGGGGTGCACAGTGGGGGTACCTGTGGTACCCCCCTGCATTTGCATTAACAAAGCGGCAGGCACCGCACGGTGCCTGTCGCTTTGTTAATGCAAATGCATTCGTGCATGTTTAGCATTGTGGCGGGCGGTGCTGAGAGCCCCGCCCGCCACAATGCTAAACATGCATCCTAATGCCCCCCACGGGACCTCTGCCCTTATGGCGGGCGGTCCCAAAGACCGATAGGATGGCGGGCGGACTTATCCTATTGACCCCCTTGGTATCAAGTATGCCAACCGGAATAAAGCTCAGATATGCAAAAAATACTATTTGCAAATGTAAAGCGACAGGTGCTTTGCAGATGGTATTTGCTCACAAAGAAAAAATGCTAGGATGGTAGAATTTCCATGTGAGACAACCTATCAGGTTTGTGGGCCTTTCTGAGTTGGAGCAGTAGCAAAAGCTGTTGGGTGTTATTTCTTCATTCTGAAGGGATTCACCAGCTGATCAGCCCCCTGATGGATAGAGATCGTCAAATTAAATTGGGGCTTTTAATTACTGGATATTCGAGGGATTTGTAATGTAATTAAAGTATCATCATGAAGACTACTCGGAAGTTATCTTTTAAATATAGCTTAAGAGGATTGCTAAGCCTTTTCAGGTAGTATCCAGGGAAACAGATATCCCATCCATAGTACATTTAGAAAAAATTTATTTCAGGTGAAAAACAATTTTGTGTCACATTTCAGCATGAGGAAAAGCCCCTATTGTATTTTATATCCAAAAATGTTATCAGAAATTAGTGCTTTTGATAATCAAGGAAGAGGCGTTGATTTGCAGAAAGTCTACTGAAATTCTTTCTGAATTCCTAAAAAGTCAGAACTTTGCCCCAAACATAGGAGTAAAACTTATTTAAGTCTAGACCTGTGCTGTAAAATTGGATATTATGGTGGTAAAATAGTTATCTTTATCCAAAGAACGGTTCTTGGCTGATTTTACATGCAGAAATCCGCTTACTTATGTAATCAATTGTGACTATTTAGGTAGAAGTCTATGCAAGAGTAAATTAAGCTTATAGGCTTAACCCTTTCCACGTGCGGCTAATTCCCCTGCGGTGCGGGGGGGAGGGGTGCCGATCGCGGCGCTGTGCGGTGCTCGTGACGAGCTCAGCTTGTCACGCTGCATAGTGGAGGTGTGCTCATGACGAGCTGAGCTCGTCGCGACTCCGCCCACTCAATGGAATGCCCCGCACAAGAGGGGAATTATCCCCGCGTGGGCGTTCCGCGGTTGTTATGACAAGCTCAGCTCGTCATAAGCACAGCTCCACTGTGCCTCATGACGAGCTGAGCTCGTCATAAGTGCCGAACGGGTTAAAAAGCAGAGGTTGGGCTGTGCCAGGGAGTGTGTACATGAACATTTGTGTAACAGCCCTATGTGGGTATTTACAATTATTTCTCCTGCATTTTCTCACCATGAAATCACTTGAAAAAATATGTTTACAAATAGATAGAAATGAATGTGTTTTTGGGGCGGCATGGAGCATTGAACACTATCGTATTTATTGGAGGTGTAGGGGAATAGTTTTCTTTAAACAGAGAAAATCTTGTCAAATTTGGAATTTTACGCTTTGTAAATGTAGAGAAATTTTGTGAGACTTCACAAATATGAAAGTTTGCATAACTTTGAATAAGTTATTCCCTTACACTCATGTGTCACAAGATACCTGCTCAAAGAATCTTATTAGTATAACTTGACCAACCATAGACTTCAGACATCATTAGTGAAATAATATATGCAGTCATAAGCAGTGCATCAAAGCAGTGTTATTTATAATGATGTTAATTACTTGTCACAGTGTTTTTTTTCAAACTTTAGTTTTTTTATTATTAGTAAAACTCCTATGTATAACTCCACTTTAACATTTGTTTTTTGTCAGTGAATTTCTAAGTTTTTTTTTAAAGTAAGTTAAAATCTTACTACCTTCCTTAAATGCGGTATACCCGCAAGACAACATGTCAATACATCTATACATTTTGAACCTTAATTTCTCCAAAACTAATGAACAGACTCAGACCAAATCACAAAACACACTTTCTGGATACAAATTTAGCTTTCTGCCAAAATTGGTGTAACTCTGTTCATCCATTTTTTCTGTATCATTGTTTTATTTTTCCTATAGAAATTGCATAGGTGTAAAAGTATTTCGGGACATCCCCTTTATCTTGGGCTCACTGGATGGATCATTCGAAGATTTTCCATGACTTGCCTATAACTTTAGCATTGTTTGACCAATGTTCATGACATTTTCACCAAAAAGTGTCAAAGCAGGTTCTGTGTGTCATGGAAAGTTTGGGGGTGATCCGTGCATCGGGACCAAGAAATAGGGCACAAAAAAGGGTGCACTTGTAATGTTAATTCGCATAGGAACGCATTGTCAAATATACAGCCCAAACTGCCGGATGGAATCAAATTTGACAGAAAGGTAGATGTTGTTACGCACATTGTTCATTTTGTTATTTGGTGTAAATCTGTTTTTCAGAAATGTAAAACGCAAAAGATAGATATGTCTCTGGTCACGAAGCCCTCGCAAAAAAAGACTATCTTTTGCAGAGAAATGCACCGCTCTGATTGGCTGCCAACACTTCAACCAGGAACTGTTTACACCCATTTTAGGACTCAGCTTCACTGAGTCTAACAAAAAGTAAAAATAAAGAAAAGGAGGCAGGGTAGGAATACTCTGACCCCCAAGCCATGGTCTTGGGGTCCCACTGGGACCCCTTACAGCATAAAAGCATTTTTTTAAAATTGCAGCAAAATCGCATTATTCGCGAATCCACAGAAAAATTAAATTTAAAAAAGCAAGTGCAACTCCCGTGCTTGCTTTAAAATAACCCCCAGGTGGGATAGGTCCTAGGGGCATATGCTAATTATAGGAGTTGGCACACTGGACCCCTCCTAGGGCTTATCAAAGCCCTGGGGACCACCACCTTCCCGGGGCTATTTTCATTATGAATGCAAGTGGGCACACTGGATCTGCCCGCAGCCCCTGGGACTGCCATCTCACTGGGGCTATTTCCAAATATGTAGGGGCCTCGTGGACCCCCCTGTCCCGGAGACCACCACCTCCCTGGGACTAATTTATATAATATGGGTGGCCTCGCGGAATCCCCTACCCCGAGGACTGCCACCTCCCCGGGGCTAATTTAAACAATATTGGGTGGCCTTGCTGACCTGCCCCAACAATGGGGACCGCAACTTCAATGGGGCATAACCTTTTAATGGGAAATGCGAGGGAGGACTTAGGACCCTACCTACTGCCCCGGGGACCACCACCTCCCCAAGGCACAAATCCAATATTAAAGGGGTCCATTGCAGGCCCCTGGCCCTGGGGACCACCACCTCCCCGGGGTCAATGTGAACAAAGGAGGAGGGCTGCATGGCACCCCATCTGGAGCCCTAGATGGCCCTGGGCACTGCCACCCCACCAGGACCAGCTTCATCAATGTCCCTTGGTGCCCACCTCAGGAACATAGCAGTTTGCTATGGCATGGTGAAAGTACTGATCCGCCATGCCTTAGCAAACAAGTGGTCTGCTTTGAACAAGAGAGAGCAATTTGCTCTTGCTTGTTCAAAGTGCAGCACTTTGCATTTCACACACAGGGAGCTGCATGTCAGGAGCACCTGGGTGGAAAAAGCAGTGCTGGCTCTCACAGGAGGGGGGAGCCTGCCAGGACTTTGGTGGCCTTCAGGCTCTCCCATGGTCCCCAACGAAGAGGCCAGGCCCAGAGAAATGGGTTCCCCGGGGCCAAAATCGACCTGGGGAGGGGAGGTGTGAGTCCCCCTCCACAAAAAAAAGTATAAAGGCCTGACCCCTAAAGATAGGATCCCTGGGACTGAAATTGGCCATTTTACACTCGGCCCCGCCCTTTCTAAATAAAAACATTTTTTTAAAAGGGGCCAGCCCTGGGGGATGGAGTCCCAGGGGCTGAAAATGACTGGGGAGGCGACCATTAGTCATTAGTCACTCCTCCCTTTGACTGTTAAAAATAAATTAATAAAGGCCAAGCACTGGGGAATGGGTTCCCAGGGGCCAAAATCGGCCCAGAGGAGATGCGTGGACGCGATCCCTATAATTTTTTCTAAAGGGCCAAGTCCTGGGGGATGAGGCCCCCGGTGCCCACAATGGTCCAGGGAAGGGGGGTCATGTGCCCCCCTTCTCTAAAATATAGAATAAATTAAAGTTTAAAAAAATACTGCTAACTCGCCATAGGCCCCATCCCCTTTTTCCACCACTTTGCAAATGAACCTCCTGGCTTGCTGCTGGCTGGGGGATGAAGTCCCCTTGGCTGCTGAGGGTCCTTAGGGGCCAACAAGGACTCCTGCTACCTCCAGTAAGCCCCACACAGTGGATTTGCTGAGAGGTGGTTGGAGACCATGCTCCTTTTCTCCACCACTCTGCAAACGTGCCTCTTGGTGCACTGCTGGTTTGGGCATGAGGTCCCCTTGCCTCCTGAGGGCCTCAGGGCTAAAGTGGACTTCTTCCCCCAAGCAGCAGTGCACTAGGAGGCGCGTTTGCAGAGTGGTGGAAAATGGGGCCATGACCTCTGACCACCTCTCAGCAGTCCAGCTGAGTGGGTTTCACTGGAGGTAACAGGAGGGCTAGTTGGTCACCAAGCACCCTCAAGAGCCAAGGAGATTTCAACCACCAGGAGGTGCGTTTGCATAGTGGTGGAGAAAGGGTGCATGGCCGCCGAAAACCTCTCAGCAAAACCACTGTGCGGGACTTGCTAGAGGTAACAGAAGAGGTATTTGGCCCCCAAGGACCCCCAATAGCCAAGGTGACTTCATCCCTCTACAGCATTGTGGAGAAAAGAGGCGTGACCTCCTCCCTGGTCTTAGCAATCCTGCTTTGTGGAACTTACTGCAGGTAATAGGAGGGGTAGTTGGCCCTCAAGGATGTCTCTGGGGCCAGTTACCCCTTCTGTTATCCCCAATGAGTCCCACACAGCGGGATTGCTAAGAGGTCTTTAGAGGCAAGCCCCCTTTCTCCAACACTCTGCAAATGCGGCTGGTGGTGCACTACTGGTTGGGAGATGAAGTCCACTTTTTTCTGAGAGACCTTGGGAGCCAATAATCCCTCCTGTTACCTCCTGTTAGTCCTACAGAGTGATATTCCTGAGAGCTGGTCGAAGACCCAGCCCCTTTTCTCCATCACTCTGCAAATGTAAATACTAGTTAAAAAAACAAAGAATTCACTGAAAAAAAGGTTACAGGGATTCTATCATTAGGCAGACATTTCACTCCTACAAAACCAGAGAAATTCAGCAGTTATAGGTAGATGCCCCCACAATGTACTGCTTATGACCTCACATATTACATCACTCATGACATAGTCGGTAACATCACTGATGTCATCTCAAATGACATCACTGTAACATCATCCACAGAATAACCCTCAGCAATGATCTCCACTACGCTAGCAGAAGTTGCGGAGATTTGATGTAAACACGGAATTCAAGCAAGAATTCCCACTCCGCTACGCAATGGAGTTACCTACTGTACCCACAACACTTTGGTAAATCAACTTTAGCTGAACATGCAAAAAAGCATATAACCAATTCACAAAAGTGAACTTTGAAAAACATCAGGCAATGAGAGAGGTGATCATTTTGGGGTTACCCCTTACCTAGGGGGAGGGCAAGGAGATGCCTTGAACACAAAGATATTTACAACAAGGGGTGGTGAGGGACAGAGTCTCTGAATTAAGCAGAAAGCTCTCACCCAGTCAAGAGATCAGGGCTAGATCCAACACCGTTTTTTAGCTCACTGCACCATCCCAGTTTCAGAACCTGGCTGTATGCAAATTAGTCTGTTCCTGTCCCAGTGCATGATGGGAACAGGGCAAACCAAACTACAAAAGCCAATTCTTACACTGGGAAGGAAACAAGCTCCCGGGGAACGGTTTCTGGCATTACAGCCGTCTTCGGCCCGGTTTGCTTGAATCCTAATGGTGCAATGAGCAAGGGTCTCACATCTGAGAATACCCTTCCACGCTTAGGGTGGACAAAAATATTTACAACAAGGGGTGGTGAGGGACAGAGTCTCTGAATTAAGCAGAAAGCTCTCACCCAGTCAAGAGATCAGGGCTAGATCCAACACCGTTTTTTAGCTCACTGCACCATCCCAGTTTCAGAACCTGGCTGTATGCAAATTAGTCTGTTCCTGTCCCAGTGCATGATGGGAACAGGGCAAACCAAACTACAAAAGCCAATTCTTACACTGGGAAGGAAACAAGCTCCCGGGGACCGGTTTCTGGCATTACAGCCGTCTTCGGCCCGGTTTGCTTGAATCCTGATGGTGCAATGAGCAAGGGTCTCACATCTGAGAATACCCTTCCATGCTTAGGGTGGACAAAAATATTTACAACAAGGGGTGGTGAGGGACAGAGTCTCTGAATTAAGCAGAAAGCTCTCACCCAGTCAAGAGATCAGGGCTAGATCCAACACCGTTTTTTAGCTCACTGCACCATCCCAGTTTCAGAACCTGGCTGTATGCAAATTAGTCTGTTCCTGTCCCAGTGCATGATGGGAACAGGGCAAACCAAACTACAAAAGCCAATTCTTACACTGGGAAGGAAACAAGCTCCCGGGGACCGGTTTCTGGCATTACAGCCGTCTTCGGCTTTTGTAAATCGATTTTGGCCACTATAGGTGTGGCAGGGTATACTCAGACATGAGTCCCTTTCTCACTGCTCCATCAGGATTCAAGCAAGCCGGGCCGAAGAGGCTGAAATGCCAGAAACCGGTCCCCGGTAGCTTGTCTCCTTTCTGGTAAAGAATTGGCTTGGTATTTTAGTCTGCCCTGTTCCCATGATGCACTGGGCCAGGGACAGACTGATTTGCATATAGCCAGGTTCTGAGCTGGGATGGGGCAGTGAGATAAATAACGGTGATGGATCAAGCCCTGATCTTTGGACTGGGTAAGAGTGGTCTGCTCAATTCAGACACTCTGTTCATCACCACCCCCTTTTGTAAATCGATTTTGGCCACTATAGGTGTGGCAGGGTATACTCAGACATGAGTCCCTTTCTCACTGCTCCATCAGGATTCAAGCAAGCCGGGCCGAAGAGGCTGAAATGCCAGAAACCGGTCCCCGGTAGCTTGTCTCCTTTCTGGTAAAGAATTGGCTTGGTAGTTTAGTCTGCCCTGTTCCCATGATGCACTGGGCCAGGGACAGACTGATTTGCATATAGCCAGGTTCTGAGCTGGGATGGGGCAGTGAGATAAATAACGGTGATGGATCAAGCCCTGATCTTTGGACTGGGTAAGAGTGGTCTGCTCAATTCAGACACTCTGTTCATCACCACCCCCTTTTGTAAATCGATTTTGGCCACTATAGGTGTGGCAGGGTATACTCAGACATGAGTCCCTTTCTCACTGCTCCATCAGGATTCAAGCAAGCCGGGCCGAAGAGGCTGAAATGCCAGAAACCGGTCCCCGGTAGCTTGTCTCCTTTCTGGTAAAGAATTGGCTTGGTAGTTTAGTCTGCCCTGTTCCCATGATGCACTGGGCCAGGGACAGACTGATTTGCATATAGCCAGGTTCTGAGCTGGGATGGGGCAGTGAGATAAATAACGGTGATGGATCAAGCCCTGATCTTTGGACTGGGTAAGAGTGGTCTGCTCAATTCAGACACTCTGTTCATCACCACCCCCTTTTGTAAATCGATTTTGGCCACTATAGGTGTGGCAGGGTATACTCAGACATGAGTCCCTTTCTCACTGCTCCATCAGGATTCAAGCAAGCCGGGCCGAAGAGGCTGAAATGCCAGAAACCGGTCCCCGGTAGCTTGTCTCCTTTCTGGTAAAGAATTGGCTTGGTAGTTTAGTCTGCCCTGTTCCCATGATGCACTGGGCCAGGGACAGACTGATTTGCATATAGCCAGGTTCTGAGCTGGGATGGGGCAGTGAGATAAATAACGGTGATGGATCAAGCCCTGATCTTTGGACTGGGTAAGAGTGGTCTGCTCAATTCAGACACTCTGTTCATCACCACCCCCTTTTGTAAATCGATTTTGGCCACTATAGGTGTGGCAGGGTATACTCAGACATGAGTCCCTTTCTCACTGCTCCATCAGGATTCAAGCAAGCCGGGCCGAAGAGGCTGAAATGCCAGAAACCGGTCCCCGGTAGCTTGTCTCCTTTCTGGTAAAGAATTGGCTTGGTAGTTTAGTCTGCCCTGTTCCCATGATGCGCTGGGCCAGGGACAGACTGATTTGCATATAGCCAGGTTCTGAGCTGGGATGGGGCAGTGAGATAAATAACGGTGATGGATCAAGCCCTGATCTTTGGACTGGGTAAGAGTGGTCTGCTCAATTCAGACACTCTGTTCATCACCACCCCCTTTTGTAAATCGATTTTGGCCACTATAGGTGTGGCAGGGTATACTCAGACATGAGTCCCTTTCTCACTGCTCCATCAGGATTCAAGCAAGCCGGGCCGAAGAGGCTGAAATGCCAGAAACCGGTCCCCGGTAGCTTGTCTCCTTTCTGGTAAAGAATTGGCTTGGTAGTTTAGTCTGCCCTGTTCCCATGATGCACTGGGCCAGGGACAGACTGATTTGCATATAGCCAGGTTCTGAGCTGGGATGGGGCAGTGAGATAAATAACGGTGATGGATCAAGCCCTGATCTTTGGACTGGGTAAGAGTGGTCTGCTCAATTCAGACACTCTGTTCATCACCACCCCCTTTTGTAAATCGATTTTGGCCACTATAGGTGTGGCAGGGTATACTCAGACATGAGTCCCTTTCTCACTGCTCCATCAGGATTCAAGCAAGCCGGGCCGAAGAGGCTGAAATGCCAGAAACCGGTCCCCGGTAGCTTGTCTCCTTTCTGGTAAAGAATTGGCTTGGTAGTTTAGTCTGCCCTGTTCCCATGATGCACTGGGCCAGGGACAGACTGATTTGCATATAGCCAGGTTCTGAGCTGGGATGGGGCAGTGAGATAAATAACGGTGATGGATCAAGCCCTGATCTTTGGACTGGGTAAGAGTGGTCTGCTCAATTCAGACACTCTGTTCATCACCACCCCCTTTTGTAAATTGAACACAAAGAGCATATCATGCTGAATCATTTGGCATCCTCCTAGGCCACCCCAACTAAAGTTATGGGCAAAAATACAATGCCAGCCAAAGGCCCAGCAAAACATTATAGGGCGAGATTCTATAGCTTTTTTTCATTTTCACTTTTGTGAGATGACTATATACATTTTAGCATGTAAAGATAGAATTATTTATTGTTTAACTAAAGGCGCTGCTTGCTATAATTTCATTTTTGTGAGATGGATATATGTATTTTAGCAGGCAAATATCATTTTTTATTTTTTTTACTAAAGGTATGTGAGATTTCTGTTTAAAACTTTTATTAATACACAACAACGGAGTTCATACAAAAACTCTGGAATAGGCTCCTGCAACCACATTCCATTGATAAAACAATTTTACCTTTACATGCACAAAGCATGTAACCAATTCACAAAATTGAGCTTTGAAAAATATCAGTCAATGAGAGAGGTGATGATATTGGGGTCCCCCCTAACCTAGGGGGAGGACCAAGCAGGTGCCTTGAACACAAAGAGCATATCATGCTCAATGATTGGGGTGGTCCCATCCTCTTAAGAACAACCCATGCAAAGTTATGGGCAAAAAACCAATGCTAACCAACGGCCCAGCAAAGCATCATGGGACAAGATTCTAGAGTTTAGTGATTATTATAGTATTAGCTCTCAAATGAGCCCGAGAGCCTGCCACTTGAGAAATATTTTGATATTGGATACTATAATATTCACTGCACCCTAGAATATTGTCCCTTAATGCTTTGCAGGGTCTTTGGTTGGGATTGCATTTTTTGCCCATAACTGTGCTTGGGGTGGTCCTAGGAGGATGGGACTACCACCAATAGTTCAGCAGGATGTGCTCTTTGTGTTCAAGGCATCTGATTGGTTCTCTCTCTAGGTTAGTGAGGACATCAAAATCATCACCTCTCTCACTACTTGCTGTATTTTCATTTTCACTTTTGTGAGATGATTATATGCATTTTAGCATGTAATAATAGAGTTACTTGTCGTTTTCCCTGGGATATGTGAGGTTTATGTTTTATTAATTGTGGTGAGATAGAATGGAGTTGAGGAGCGGAATTCACAGAGTTTTTGATCAATTCTGCAGAATTCCATGTAGTGGTACTCCACCAACTACACCCAACCTTACCACAGAATCTCATACATACCCACTCACATGCCCATATAACATTTTATACACCCATTCTAGCTTCCACACTACCATTCTCAAAACCATTGTCATGCCCATACTAGTACTTATACACTCACTTATGGATTCATAGGTCTGCACTTACATCCACTGAGTCACCCATACGCCACTCATATACCAACACACTCACTAATACAGCCACTGATATATCCACTCATACACCCATACAGCCACTCACAGACTGTCAGTCACACATAGAGCTATTCACACACCTAATTACTCACCTAGCGAGTCAATCACACAGCCATGTATTCACCTATACAGTTCTAAACACACCCACTCACTTATTCATAGTGATGCTAGCACATACTTACTCACTATAGTCTGACACAAGCACACACTCACCCATGCAGCCACTACCACAATCCCTCACTCGCACAGAGTCACTCATATACTCCAACACTCACCTATACTACCATTCACATATCCAGTTACTTACCCATATACCAGTAACACATTAATTCACTCACTGACACAGCCATACACACACTCAATCACCTATACAGCACCTCACGTACGTACTCACTAACCCATTTAGCCACTGATTCACCCACTCACCCATCCATGCAGGCAGTCACATACCCTCTCACCCAGCCACACAGACACTCATACACCCATACAGGTACTCAGAAACCCAATCAACCCCCATAGAGCCACTCATGTAGCCTCTCACCAACCCATACAGTGACTTAGACATCATTTGACAGACTGATACAGATATTCTCAAAACGTAGTCACTGACCCATACATTCACTGAGACACCTAATCATTCACTTATACAGTCAGTCACGCACCCACTGAGTCATGCATACAGGCACTCATACAACCACTGATTCATCAATACACCTTAGTATATATATTTTACACTCATAAACATGTTAAAAACAATCACAGTCACTTGAGGATGTCATCAGTGATGTCATTTGAGAGGTCATCAGTGATGTTATCAGTGATATTGTCACTGACCATGTTATGAGTGATATAATATGGGAGGTTATAAGCAGTGCATTGAGGGGGGCTCAAGTTATAGTTAGCTCACTAACTATAATGGCTGAAATTCACTGGTTTTGTAAAGCCTGAGCCTAACTGTAAAGTCCCTGTAACCTTTGTTCTTTCATTGAACATATTGAATATATGAAGCCCTACATTCCTAGGGGCAGTGGTTTGCGTCTGGGCGAGGCAGCCCGCATGAATTAAGATAAACACACCTCCTTTACATCCGCAACAAGGATGATGCACACCTACCGCCTGGTGCTTTTGGTTGCTGGATTTGTGAATTAAAACGTATTTTCAATTGCAAGAAACTGACGGTGTGTGCGTCATTGTTCTGCGGGCATGAAAGGAGAGTGTTTGTCACATATATAGCCTGTCATAAAAGCAAAACTCGATCTCTTACCAGAAGAATTTGTCCCTTAAGGACAGGCTAGTCCATAGTCACCTTGCACCTCGTAAAATCCAATTGGCTGAAACAAGGCAGAGGCTTCCGCAGATGTGGCAGGTGCACAGCTTGTAGACACAGTAAAAACATTAAGGGCTTTATTTACAAGCCATTTTGCTGCGCCGCACTGAGTCACTTTCAAAGCACAGGGATGCATCATATCTACAACATTATGATGGCTGCCATGCGGAGAGGATTGTTTTTATGCAGGAAGTTGAGATGAGTAATATGCGGCACTGGCTGAGGTGGAGAGGAGGTTTCAGTTCGTGGAAGTCGGGAGACTTTCAGCGCAGGGACTGGGTCCTCCACGTTAAGCATGCGACTGCACTCAGGTTGTCAAGAGGATGTCTAGTTCTGGGCACCGGGCAAAATATCGTCACGGTGAGGACTGTGGGTTCCTATTGCTTTGATGAGAAGGCCTTCCCGACCTACCAGTTTTTGACCGCTGTGCCTACCTTGGGATTTCTAGTTTCACCAATCACACAGAAAACTGACTTCCTGATTCAAGATGACATTTTCAATAAAATCAGCACTATGCTGGATTTCGGCAAGTAAAGACATTGTAAATGCCTGGTTAACCCGTTTTTGGTTGACAATATCTGTAAGCTAAGATTGGTGGGAGGCACAGTTGGTTTTTGGTATGTCTATTGTGCTTGGGCTGAGTTTTTAAGGAAAAATGTTACACCTCAATTTTGGTTTTGGTTTTGCCAGTGAAGTTGTACGTAATTCCTGCACAAGTGTGCTACATTGCAAGGTAGTTTAAGTCAGTGCAAAACCATTTGCAATTTGGATTTAACAAGTATTTGTTGGCAGCAGCAACGCTATATTTCACCAAAATCAATTGTTGATGCTTAAAACAGTTTTGTAATTTTGCTGCCTTACATGAATATAAAAGGTTTTATGTGATGTTTCTTGGTAATTACAATGTTTTTTCACACTGCAATGGTAACTAAATTCATGTACATCATTTTTGTTCCTGCCAACAAACAGTGTTATATTAGAGGTTTTAAAAAGGCACCTCCCAATCAATGTGTGTTCAGATTGAAAAAGGCTGCGAGACAGCCCCGACGCATCTCTGAATGTTCTTTTAACCTGCAGGGTCGTGGAAGGCCCTACGCATCAAAGAAAACACTTTCAATCTTTGTGTGCATGCTCTTTGTTGAAATACAGGAGATGACTTTGTATATGTGTGTGTGTATATATATATATATATATATATATATTACCTACTGGCTATCGCCAGTAGGTATATATAGTTAGGATTAATTCCCTATGGGATTTCTGAAAATTCTATGTCTAATAACTTTGGCGTTTGTGGACGGAATCGGCTGAAATTTTCAGGAAAATGGCACATTTCGTTTCTGAGCAGCCCCTGAAAATTTGGTGGGGTTTCGTCAAGGGGGGGCTGAGAAAAAAGGGGGGTCCCAAAACGCGTTTTTTACATTGAGTTTTCCATAGGGCGGTTGGCCTCACTTTTAGCTCGAACGGCTGAATGGATTTGCACGAAACTTGGCAAAATTGTAGGGACTGGTAGCCCGATGTGCCTTTGCTAGGTCTCAATATATGTGCTTCAGTGGATTTTGAGAAATTAACGTTTAAATCAAGATATATATCTGTAACAGCGCTCCGGGCAGCGATCCGGTCCGCTTACTTTTCGCGTTTCGGAACTTTGCGCGCAGAAAGCTGATTGGCTCTCCGGTGTCTGTCAACATTCTAAACAGTCCGGAGCGGCCGCCATCTTGTCTCTCGGTAGGATCGAGAGAGAAGAAGAGGTGAAAAACGAAAGGGGAATTTAATGAAAGGGGGCAAGGTATCCCCCTCTTGACCCCCTAGGAATGTTGTTGGGGTTATTAAAGGGTCCCGTGGGGAAAAGGAAAAAAAATGATTTTTCACGGTAGAAGCGCTTCACGGGCCGCGAACTGGGCCGCAAACTGGTAGCGAAACGAGAATTCGCCATTTTGTGCTTCGTTAATTAAATTACTAGGTATAAGGGGGTGCGGGAGACGTATCCTAATCCCCTATGTTTCCTGAGGGTGGCTGAGGAGGCTGATATATGTTGATACATCTCTTCCAGCGGCTGTGCGTGAGCTTTTTTTTATTTTGCTGCGTGACAGTCCGGAGCGGCCGCCATCTTGTCTCTCGGTAGGATCGAGAGAGAAGAAGAGGTGAAAAACTAAGGGGGAATTTAATGAAAGGGGGCAAGGTATCCCCCTCTTGACCCCCTAGGAATGTTGTTGGGGTTATTAAAGGGTCCCGTGGGGAAAAGAAAAAAAAATGATTTTTCACGGTAGAAGCGCTTCACGGGCCGCGAACTGGGCCGCAAACTGGTAGCGAAACGGGAATTCGCCATTTTGTGCTTCGTTAATTTAATTACTAGGTATAAGGGGGTGCGGGAGACGTATCCTAATCCCCTATGTTTCCTGAGGGTGGCTGAGGAGGCTCATATATGTTGATACATCTCTTCCAGCGGCTGCGCCATCTTGCCTTTTTTCCAATGCCACAATTTTGTCGTGCACGGCAGCCATTTTAGATGCCAGGCTGGTCCCAGGCTATCACCTACCCCTGCGGATGTAGTTTATGGCCCCAGCTGTAGAGAATTCAGACATGCCAACCCTCCTGATTCAGGCGTGTGACTACTGATTTCAGTGCTAGTCTCCCGCCTCCCGATTTCTGCAAGCAAAAACCCGGGGGCATATTACGAACAACTAGCGATAATTTTTGTCTCTAACTTGTTTAGAGACAAAAATTATCGCCGCACATCGGCGATTTTTATCGCAGATAAACCTTGCTATTATCGCAGAAAAGTCAGCGATATTCATGTATTATCGAGCAAATGCTCTTAGCCATGTTATCCACCTCCCATTGGATAACATGGCTAAGAACTGCTCAGGGCAGGTGTTAGATTTTGGAGATATTCGCGCTTAGCGCGAATATCTCCAAAAGTTGGTAATAGAAGATAGCGATGTTAGGGACTGTTTCCAGTCGCTAACATCTTGGTACGCCACTTTGCATGTCATTAGTGATAAGTATCACTGACATGCAAAGCGGGGCCCAAGATGGTCGCTATCTCCTTTTAGCTGTCACTAACTGGTGTTAGCGACATCTTGGTAATAGGGAGATAATTTTATCTTCGCTTTCATGGCTTTTAAAGCCAAAAAAGCGGAGATAAACCCCCTTGATAATATGCCCCACGATTCCTTGGGGGTTTCAGCTGACAGGGCTTGGTATTGTGTTACATGGTAATTTTTCCAGGAAACGTCAGAGGGTCGATGCAGGGGTTCTAGAAGAGGTGATAAACCATTTAAGCCTCATGAACAAGCGCATGGTCTTTTAAAGATTTGTGAAGTACTCGGGGCGGCGGTGTGTGTGTGCCCTCTTTTAAGAGCGGGCGGGGGGGCACTGCCAGCAACTTGCCAGGTCAGGTAGTGTTCAACACGTGCATCACCCTTTCTCTGCCTGCTATTGCGCTCCATGCTTCGGAAAGGTAAGAAAAAGAACGTGCATTTGAGTTTGAAATGTCCGATCCTGCAGCAGCACACTTCCAAAGCCCACACATGACAATAACCCGATTCAAGGCCCCATTCACCCGTTTAAAAAAAAATAGATAACACTCCAACAAAGTAAGATTATAAAACTTTATTAACTATTAACTATAACGAACGGAACAAAAACTAAAAACATTTAAACATTTTTCAACACAAAAAGCAACAATGGTTAGAAGCTGTCTTTTGTGCGAATAGTCCCAAGGCAGCACAACGTGCAGAGTTCTGGACGGCACCCAGGTGATGTCGCCTGGGTGCCGCACTGGTTTTGGGATCCTACAATGCAGCAGAGAAAAACAGCGTGGGGCGTCCCGGGTGGTGCGGGGGGAGGCCTCGTCAGTAGCGGTCTGTTGTGCGAATAGTCCCAAGGCAGCAGAACGCGTTGAGATGTTGATGGGACTGTGTCCAGTGTCACATGGCTGACACAACATGTACGACAGGCACCCAGGTGATGTCCAGTAAACTGCCGCACTGGTTTTGGTATCCTACAATGCTGCTCCGAAAATTGGCGTGCGGCGGCCCGGGGGTGGGGGAGGCGGCGTGAACGGGCCTCCCCAGGTGGCGGCCATCTAGCTGAGTTGCGCCCGCTCTTGCGGCTACAGCGTCTCGCTCACCATGTTGTTGAGTTGCTCCCACTCTTGCAGTGCAGCGATAGGCAGCTGCCACATGGCTCTTAAAATGGCGGACGGCTCCTCGGTTTTGGGCCTGGTCCACTGAAATGGCCCTGGGACACCTTGGAACTCGGACGCTTGCCTGCTAGGGCTTGGGCTCCATTCTCGAAAAGCGTCCCCTCAGCCGTGAAGATTCTACAAAAGTCTTGGGGGCCCCCGACTCCCGCAGGCTTCCGGTGGGGAGCGGCTGCCATGATTGCTCGCGGAATGACCACGACGGAGCCACGAGATGGTGGTGCTCTCATGCTGACGCCAGCTTCAGTCTGAATGATCCAGAAACAAGGTGGGGCTTTCATCGTTTGGGAAAAAAAAATGTTCTAAACCAATGAAAAGTGTTATTTTTAGGTCATATGACCAAGCCTTCCATCTTTAGGAAACCAAAAGTAAAATGAACCAATGAAAAGTTTTATAAACAAGTCACATGACCTGTTATGCGGCATAGGGCTACAAAAAGCGTAGAAAATCCGTTGGCACGTGAGGCGGCGTCAGTAGCGGACCGATGTGCGAATAGGCCGAAGGCAGCACAACGCGCCGAGATTCGGATGGCACCGAGGTGGTGTCCAGCAAATTGCCGCACTGGTGTGGCCATCCTACAATGCTGCGCCGAAAGACGGCGTGTCCAGCTGAGTTGCGGTCACTGTTGCGGTACAGTGACTCGAACGCGCCGAGATTCGGATGGCACCGAGGTGGTGTCCAGCAAATTGCCGCACTGGTGTGGCCATCCTACAATGCTGCGCCGAAAGACGGCGTGTCCAGCTGAGTTGCGGTCACTGTTGCGGTACAGTGACTCGAACGCGCCGAGATCCGGATGGCACCGAGGTGGTGTCCAGCAAATTGCCGCACTGGTGTGGCCATCCTACAATGCTGCGCCGAAAGATGGCGTGTCCAGCTGAGTTGCGGTCACTCTTGCGGTACAGTGAGTCGAACGCGCCGAGATCTGGATGGCCCCGATGTTGTGTCCAGCAAGTTGCCGCACTGGTGTGGCCATCCTACAATGCTGCGCCGAAAGTCGGCGTGGGGTGCCCCGTTGGCTTATGAGGTGATGTCAGTAGTGGACTGATGTGTGAATAGGTCGGAACCAGCACAAGGCGCCAAGATCCGAATGGCAAGTCCTGGATGTTGAGTGCCTCAGTTGAGAGTTCTGAGCAGTGCTTGTAAGACTGTCTGAAGCTTATTTGCACCTGCTGCAGCTTCACTATTGCCCTGGTGTGGCCAAAGGTGGCACATGACATAGGCGGCCGGCTCCCGAGGTCCGGCGGAACTTTTTTCCTTTTCCTTTCTGCTTCTTTTCCTACAATCCGTTTCATCTGAAGACACGACCAGGTCCCTGAATGTGTGCAGCGGGACGCTATTGATTGAATGAAAATGGCGGCTTGACACAAAGCTGACTCAAGCGTTACTGTTGATGCTATACAGACAAAAATTGGTTTTCAGTTTGTACATTCTTCAGGTTTTTTTTTTCCATCCAAGTCTGATTGAGAGTTTGTAGAAAAATGGCTTCAGATTTTCCACATACTACTCTTCAACATTCTTCCTAAATGTAACAATGTGAAACTCACTAGGAGAATGGCTGTTTCTGTTTCCTTTCAAAATGCTGCCAACAATATTTTCTGAATGGAAGACACCATCTTGTAGCATAAAGGGACGAAAGGGGTTCTGGTCTGGCCGATGGTTGGTGGAGACATTTTGACTATATCTTGGACCTGCCCGGCCTCGCCCAAAATGGCGCCGGTATAAATGGGACTCGTAACTCCTTGCCCGCAAATGTATATCTAGAAAATGTTATTGTAAGTGGCCGTGTCGTATTTTAATTACAAAATGTACGTCCACCGATTCCGCAACTGTTAGACACCTTTGTTCTTGCAACCTAATGGCCCGCTCGTTACGTTCTTCTACAGTGTAAATGTCTCCTCATCATATACGATTTCAGTTTGCTCCGTGGCCGGCCCACGTGGTTATAGGCCCGTATTTGTATACTGACATTTTCACAATAAAGGTTTTTAAAACAAAACACGGTAGTAGTATTTTCATTGGTAAAGTTTTTACTTTTAGTCACTGTTTTCGAATCAGTAAAGGCAAGTGAAATAAAGCAGTCCAATTACATGACGGATAAAAGGTATAATATGTAGGAACGCAGTAAAGATAAATGCTTAATAGCAGTTGTGTTTTTCATGTCTGCAATATAAAGTGATCGATAAGAATCTGATAATCAGGCGTATCGGCGACTAAGATAGCAGGCCGAATCTCTTTTACTCAACGGCTCCGTCATGGAAGGAAGAAACGCCCTTTTCTCGAAAAAGGAATATATTTTACTTACAAGACAGTTGTAAATTTTCCGGGAAAGTACATTAGCCTGGAATATTATAACATATGTTTGAAAAAAAAATATTGTTCGAAAACAATAAAAAGCGTAATTTTTAGGTCATATGACCAAGCTTTTCATCATTAAATTAACAAAAGTAAAATGAATCAATGAAAAGTTTTATTAACAAGTCACATGTCCTGTTATGCTTACGTTACGCGCTGCGCGCCGCGCCTCGGATCACTTCCGGGTGCGGTAACGCGGCGTGTCATATAACGCATTACGCGACAACGTAGGTCAAGAATATAGTCAAAATGTCTCCACCAACCAGCGTTCGGAACACAACTCCTTTCAGCAGTCCAAAAAGTTCTGTTAAATGACAACAGAGGGGACAGGCAACAAGAACCATCAGTCAAAGAGGGGAGGGCAAGTTCTTCTCTTCCGGGTCATGTTGGGGCGCTACCGGAACTGATCGAATTGGTAGTCTACAGTGTTTCTGGATGTTTCAGACTAAAGCTGGCGTCAGCATGAGACCACTACCATCTCGTAGCTCCGTTGTGGCCATTCCACGAGCAATCATGGCAGCCGCTCCCCACCAGAAGCCTGCGGGAGTCGGAGGCCCCCAAGACTTTTGTAGAATCTTCACGGCTGAGGGGACGCTTTTCGAGAATGGGACCCAAGCCCTATCAGGGAAGCGTCCGAGTTCAAAGGTGTCCCAGGGCCATTTTAGTGGACCAGGCCCAAAACCGAAGAGCCGGCCGCCATTTTGAGCGTCCTGTGGCAGCCGCCTATCGCTGCACCGCAAGAGTGGGCGCAATTCAGCTGGATGGTGGGCAAGACGCTGTAGCCGCAAGAGTGGGCGCAACTCAGCTAGATGGGACAAGGTTCAGAATTGAAGAGTCATCAAAAGGCAAAAAGTTCCGCCGGATCCCGGGAGCCGGCCGCCTATGTCGGGGGCGATCTCAGGCTACACCAGTGCTATAAGACTTGGGGAGGGTGTCGGAGCCAAGCGTCTTCTCCGAGTCCATGGCCATCACACCGCCCCTCAGGGGCCTCCGTCAAGCTGTTTAGGAAGGTAACATATCACATTGTTTTCTAATGCAGTCAGGTCCACAAACGACACTCACTTACTTTGAGAATAGTGAAGCTGCAGTAGGTGGAAATAAGCTTCAGACAGTGTTACAAGCGCTGCTCAGAACTCTTAACTATGGCACCCAACATCCAGAACTTATGCTATTTGAGAATGGCAGTGACATCGAAGCATCTCAGGGACCAAAACCATTAACGTACTTTCACGTATGAAAATCTTACTTGGGGAGGGGGCAGGAGCGAAGCGCCCCCTCCCAGTCAGCGCCACCACACCGTATGTTGAAAATTTGAAGCCATCGTTCTACAAAGTCAACCAAACTTGGATTAAAAATCTAGAAAAATGTACAAACTGAAAACCAGTTTTGGTCTGCATAGCATCAGTAGCAACGCTTGAGTCAGCTTTGTGTCAAGCCGCAAATTTGATTCAACAAAGCACAGACATTGAAAAAGGCTCAAATTCAGAACTCTAAACTATGGCACCCAACATCCAGGAGCTTGCCATCCGGATCTTGGAGCCTTGTGCTGCTTTCGATCTATTCACACATCGGTCCACTACTGACATCATCTTATAAACCAACGTTATGTAAATAGTTTTTTAATAAAATGTTTTACCCTGTTTCTTTGCTGGTGTGTTGTCTATATTTTTAATATTTGCATAGGGTTTGTCGTTATTTTGTGCGGGATGGGTGATGGAGCCGAGCTGTCTTGCAGCCCTCATGGTGTGGAGCTCAGTTCATCTCACTATTTTCGTATTTCTCATGAAGGGTTGTTCCTAATATTTCTATTTTAGCGAGGTCAAAAAGAGATCCAATTAGTGGCCTACTGATTTTGCTCGATTACTTTTATTTTTTTTACACGATTTTTCACTATCTGCAAAGACTAAACAGAGTATTGCGACTTTGTGCTTGTTTGTAAATAGAGAATGATCCAAAGAGAACCAATTCTAAAACAGTAAATGCTTGGACAACAATCAATCAAATGGAGAGACAAGCAGCCACGACGGATTACAACGGGGGTAAAGGCCTGCGTTAACTACCCTTCAGTATCTGCAAAGAGAGAGTACTACTAAGACAAAAGAGGGGAGGGGGGGGGGGTGCAGCGTTCAAAGCACATCAGCGTGCATAAATACGAAAATGTTTTTATTTATCACGTACTTGACATTTTTAAGCTTTTCATATTTGCTATTAAAAAACCAATGAAATTCACAGAAAAAACCATAGGTTATAGTGGATATATAGTTAGGAATTTGCATTTACAAAACCTTGAAAATTCAATGAAAAAACCATTGGTTTTAGGCCATATATAGTTAGGGATTTGCATTTACAAAACCTTATTTTACTCGCATAAAACCATTGAAATTCCATATATAGTTATAAGCGCTAACTATATATCGCGCACCCGCAATCCACTGCTGATGATGTCACATATTACATCATTCATGACATGGTTAGTGACATCACTGATGACATCACTGATGACATCTCAAATGACATCACTGATGACATCACTGAAAACATCTCATTTGACATGACTGATAACATCACTGATGATATCATTCATGTGATAATACGATGAACCTCTTCAGACTCTAATATAACCTTAGATACAATCAGTGTAAACAGACACTCACAGACTGTCACTCATCCATGGAGTTACTCACACACCTAGTCAGTCATGCAAAGAATCAATCACACCTTCA
Organism: Lissotriton vulgaris; assembly: GCF_964263255.1. Classification (NCBI taxonomy): domain Eukaryota; kingdom Metazoa; phylum Chordata; class Amphibia; order Caudata; family Salamandridae; genus Lissotriton; species Lissotriton vulgaris. The sequence continues at coordinate 973,939,834 of NC_141696.1, read as the reverse complement.
TTTCCTCAAATATACAGTTATACAAACTTTACTTATTCAAACATATACTAACACATATTTACTCTCTTATACAATCCCTGATACAAGTTCACAATGATCCATACAGCCACTCACACATTCACTGGCTCTTATGCACAGTTATTTATATATGTCAACTCTCACATGTACTGTGTTTTACATATGTACTTACTTTGACATGTAGCACTGAGATATCCATTCACTCACCAATACACTCATGCACACAGTCAACCGCCCATACAGCTGTTTCCACATGCACTTTTGAAACCATACATCTAGTGAATCAACTGCTCACACATCTATGCACAGAGTCACACACCTCCCAGCTACCCACACACACACTCAGTATCCCATACAAATACTTGGGCAACCAATCAATAACCCATATAGTTACTCATATAGCTACTTATCAACACATGGAACAGTTTACAGAACAACAGACATAATGATGCACAAATTAAGACAGTTTAGTCATTAACCCATGCACTCAGTGAGACACATTTAATCACTCACTCATACAGTCAGTCATGCACCTACTAAATCCTTCATCCAGACACTTATATATCCACTCATTCTTCAATATGTAAGAGATATTTTAACTTTACAGAAACATACAGTCACTGGATGATGTCATCAGTGATGTCATCAGTGATGTCATTTGAGATGTCATCAGTGATGTCATCAGTGATGTCATTTGAGATGTCATCAGTGATGTCATCAGTGATGTCACTAACCATGTCATGAATGATGTAATATGTGACATCATCAGCAGTGGATTGCGGGTTCGCGATATATAGTTAGCGCTTATAACTATATATGGAATTTCAATGGTTTTATGCGAGTAAAATAAGGTTTTGTAAATGCAAATCCCTAACTATATATGGCCTAAAACCAATGGTTTTTTCATTGAATTTTCAAGGTTTTGTAAATGCAAATTCCTAACTATATATCCACTATAACCTATGGTTTTTTCTGTGAATATATATATATATATATATATATATATATATATATTCACTGAAAAAAACATAGGTTTCAGGGGCGTTATGGTTAGCTGGACATTTCACTCACACAAAACCATTGAAATTCCCCTGTTATAGTTAGTTCAGCTAACTATAACTCGCGAGCCCGCAATGCACTGCTGATGACGTCACATATTACATCACTCATGACATGGTCAGTGACATCACTCATGACATCACTGATGAAATCTCAAATGACATCACTGATGACATCACTGATGACATCATCCAGTGAATGAGTATCTTTCTGAAAGAAAAATATTTTTTATATATGTATATCTAAAGGTCGATGGAAGAATAAATGGGTAAATAAGTGTCTAAATGGATGGTTTGTTTTGTAAAATTGATTGTATAACTGACTTATTTTAAGTGTATCTTAGCGAATACATGTATTAGCGAGTAATGTTTAAATATGTAAATATCTGTTTCAGTGTCTCAATTTGTGTATAAGTGGCTGCATGGGTTGGTGAGTAGCTACATGAGTGTGTATATGGGTTATTAGATGGTTCTTTGAGTATCAGTATGAGTGTCTGTATGGTTCGGTGGGGGACATTACTTAGCGCATAGATGCATGAATGAGTGACTCACTGTTTGTATGTGTTTTGAAGACATCATGTCTTCAGGACGGTATGGGTGGATGAGTGTGTGTATGGGTGTGTTAGTGAGTGAATTACTGTCTCAATAGTGTCTTTATCAGAAAGTACATATGTTTTAAACTAGTATATGTGAGTATTGATGTATATAAGTGAGTATATATGAGAGTGAGAGATTGGAAGAGTTCCTGTATAAATAAGTATGTGTTTCTATAAGTGATTGTTTATGTGTTTCTATAAGTGATTGTTTAAGAGAGTAAGTATGTGTGTGTTTCTGTAGAAGTAAGTGTAGTGGTGTGTATATAGCTGTATATGCAAGTAAATTGATGTTTGATAGTTTATTTGCATGTGTGAGTATGTGTGTGAGTTACTCTATGTATGAGTGTAGGTGTGTAACAGGATGTATAGGTGTATGAGTATATATGATGAGTGAGTACATGTATGAGTGACTATATAGAACTATTGGTGAATGAGTGGATGTGTATGTAGATTTTGGAATTACTGAATAGGTTGTTCTAACTGGCATTGGTATCTCCATTAGTTTGAAAATGTTAGTTTCTATTTTTCAATGTGTGTATCAAAGGTTATATTAGGGTGAGAGGAGGTCTGCCACTCTTTCACAAGGATGATGTCATCAGTGATGTCATTTGAGATGTCATCAGTGATGTCATGAGTGATATCACTGACCATGTCATGAGTGATGTAATATGTGATGTCATCAGCAGTGCATTGCGGGTGCGCGAGTTATAATTAGCTGAACTAACTGTAACAGGGGAATTTCAATGGTTTTGTATGAGTGAAATCTCCAGCTAACTATAAAGCCCCTGAAACCTGTGGTTTTTTTCAGTGAATTTCTGAGGTTTTTTAAATGCTAATTCCTAACTATAACTTGTCTGAAACCTGTTTTTTTGCAGTGAATTTCAAAGGTTTTTTAAATGCTAATTCCTAACTGTCACATTTCTGAAACCTATCGTTCTTTCAGTGAATTTCAAAGGTTTTGTAAATGACAATTTTGAAATGTATTAATTGTTATTTTTATTTTTTTATACTGATTTTCTACATTTTCTCGACAATTTATTTTTAGATATTTTATTTTTGTAAATTACATTATAAATTACATTATAAAATATACTTTCTCAGAATGAATTACTTTATTTTAAATTCTTAGCAAATTGACAATAGTCTTCTAAGTACAGTAGTTTCAATTGTAATACGCAACACAATTTCAGACAATGCAACATTGAGGTAAATGTGAATTTCTAGTTAAATGCAATTAGTTACTTTTTGGATTACTTTTCTAACCACAGGACTGGATCCTAGATTCAGTCCTGGGACATCTCCTGTAAACAGTTGTGTAAAAGCGTTTTGGTTACAGTAGTGATTTTTAAGGAATATTATTGTATTTTAAAAGTTGACACTCAGAAACTTTTTCACATGGTACCACCAATTTTATCCTATAGGAGGAAATTCACTTAGCAGGTAAGTAGTGTTAATGTTACTTATTCTTACTCAGTCGTGGCTCCTGGATCCAGCACCGGTGCATCTCCCGTAAACAGTGGAAAGAATGCGTTTAAGTCAAACAGGCCATTTTTAAAGAATGTTTTTAGTTTGTGAAAATAGACACTTAGAAACTTTTCTGGTGAAAACCAGACAATAGAATCCTATGGAAGGAAATACAAGTTACTGGCAAGTATGGTTAGAATTACTTTTCAGGATCAGTACTGGGCTCAAAGAAGCAGCACTGAGGTCACTCCTGATAACAGGTGAGTCAATCGGAATTTGTACTTCTGCTGATTTTATTGGGATTTTATAAAGTTCAAAAACTCCACACTTAAAAGAATTTCCAAGTGAAACCAGTCAATGTTAGCCTACGGAAGGAAATTCAAGTTACTGGTAAGTACGGTTAGAATTACTTTTCAGGATCAGGACTGGGCTCAAAGATGCAGCACCGAGGTCTCTCCTAATAACAGGTGAGTAAATCGGAATTCATTGTTCGGCTGATTTTAGGTGAATATTTTAAAGTTCCAAAACTCCACACTTAGAAGAATTTCCAAGTGAAACCACTCAATGTTACCCTATGGAAGAAAATTCACTTAGCAGGTAAGTAGTGTTATCGTTTTTCTTACTCAGTGGTGGATCCTGGATCCAGAGCTAGTGCATCTCCTGAAAACAGTTGAAAGAATACATTTAAGTCATACAGGTGAGTTTTAAGGAATATTTTTAGTTTGTAAAAATAGAAACTTTTCTGGTGAAAACCAGACAATGCATTCCTATGGAAGGAAATATAAGTTACTGGTAAGTATGGTTAGAATTACTTTTCAGGGTCAGAGCTGGGCTAAAAGAAGCAGCACTGAGGTCACTCCTGATAACAGGTGAGTAAATCGGAATTTGTAGTTCGGTTGATTTTAGAGGAATATTTTAAAGTTCCAAAACTCCACACTTAGAAGAATTTCCAAGTGAAACCAGTCAATGTTAGCGTATGGAAGAAAATTCAAGTTAATGTAAGTACGGTTAGTATTACCTTTCAGGATCAGTAGTGGCCTGAAAGATGCAGCACTGAGGTCTCTCCTGATAACAGGTGAGTAAATCGGAATTCGTAGTTCGGCTGATTTTAGGTGATTTTTTTAAAGTTCCAAAACTCCACACTTAGAAGAATTTCCAAGTGAAACCACTCAATGTTACCCTATTGAAGGAAATTCACTTAGCAGGTAAGTAGTGTTATGGTTACTTTTTCTTACTCAGTGGTGGATCCTGTATCCAGAGCTGGTGCATTTCCTGTAAACAGTTGAAAGAATACGTTTAAGTCATATAGGCGATTTTTAAGGAATATTTTTAGTTTATAAAAATAGATACTTTGAAACTTTTCTGGTGAAAACCAGACAATGGAATCCTATAGAAAGAAATACAAGTTACTGGTAAGTATGGTTAGAATTACTTTTCAGGGTCAGAGCTGAGCTAAAAGAAGCAGACTGAGGTCACTCTTGATACCAGGTGAGTAGATCTGAATTCGTAGTTCGGCTGATTTTAGAGGAATATTTTAAAGTTCCAAAACTCCCCCCTTCTTTTTCTTTTTTTTTTTGCCCTGGGGACCCCATCCCCCAGACCTTGCCCCCTAATTTTAGTTTTTTTATATAAAAAAATGGGGAGGGGGCTGTGTGGCCCCCCTCCTGAGGCTTCTTTCAGCCTCGGGGATCCCATCCCCGGGGCTCTGCCTCGTTTTTTAAAAAACATTTGTTGTGGAGGGGGCCAGTGTAGCCCCCCTTCTGTGGCCACTTATGGCCCCGGGGACCCCATCCCCCGGGCCGCTTTTTTTTCTTTTCAATTTGGGGAGGGGGGCCGCGTGGCCCCCCTCCTGGGCCACTTCCTGGGCCCCTTCCGGCCCCAGGGACCCCATCCCTGGGGCCTGGCCTCTTGTTGGGGACCGTGGGGGGTCCCCAATCCTCCCACGGTCCCTGCCGACTCCCGGCATCCTGCGGAAGCCGGAATTGCTTTTATACATGGGGAGCAGCTAACATGCTGCTCCCCATGTAGAAAAGCAATAGTCTTTGGTTTTTGGAAGAGAGAGCAGGTTTCCTCTCTCTTCCAAAAACCAAAGCAGTTTGCTATGGTCGGGACCCTGGGATGTGATGGTCCCCGGGGCATGTGGGGGCACTTGAGCCCCCCACACAGGTTTTGTAATTAATTTTTTTTTAAAAGAAGCCCCGAGGGTGGTGGTCCCCGGGCTTTGTTTTTTTTTTTCATGGGATACGCGTATCCTACGTGCTTAAATTTCTTGGGGGGGGGGGAGGCCTTGGGGGTCCTTTTGACACCTAAGGCAGCCATCCAAGATGGCTGCCAACACTTCCTGGTTTGGAGTCTTGACAGACAGTTGACAGCCAATTAGCATGCAGGTCGTGCTCATAAGGCTACGCGCATGACCCTCGGAGGATACGCGTACCCTACTTCGTCCATAGACATATCTATGATTTTACTTTTGATTTTCTCAGGAACTACTGCACGGATTTACAATATTTAATAAAAAGCGTGATCTGTGAACCAAACTCTACCTTTTTGCCAAATTTGGTGTAGTTCCGTTCAGCAGTTCGGGCTGTAGCTGAGTCTAAAGGACCTTATGGAAAATTGCATGGGGAAAACATGTTTTGGGACCCCCTTTTTTCTCGGCCCCCACTTGACAAATCACCCCGAAACTTTCAGGATAGGGGCGGAGCGGAGCGCCCCATCTTCTTGGAGAATTGCTCGAAGATTTGTCGACCGGCGTCAAAGTTATTTCAAATAGAATGTTGCGGATTTCCTATGGAAACTAGGACCTAACTATAACAACCTACTGTAGGTTATATATTACATATATATATGTATATATATATATATATATATATATATATATATATATATATATATATATATATATATATATATATATATATATATATATATATATATATATATATATATATATATATATATATATATATATATATATATATATACATATATATATATATATATATTACCTACTGGCGGTCGCCAGTAGGTATATATAGTTAGGATTTTTTTGAATAGGGATTTCTGAAAATTCTATGTTGAATAACTTTGGCGTTGATGGACCGAATTGGCAGAAATTTTCAGGAAAATGGCACATTTTGTTTCTGAGCGTCCCCTGAAAGTTTGGGGGGGTTTCGTGAAGTGGGGGCCGAGAAAAAAGGGGGGTCCCAAAACGTGTTTTTAACATTGAGTTTTCCATAGGGCGGTTGGACTCACTTTTAGCTCGAACGGCTGAATGGATTTCTATGAAACTTGGCAAAATTGTATGGACTGGTAGTCCGATGTGCCTTTGCTAGGTCTCAAGATATGTGCTCCAGTGGATTTTGAGTATTTTAGGCTAAAAAAAATATATATATCTGTGACAGTGTCCCGGTTAGCGCTCCGGTTCGCGTACCAGAAGCGTAACGGAACTTCGCGAGGAGAAGCGGATTGGCTCTCCGGTGACTGTGAACATTCTAAACAGTTCGGAGCGGCCGCCATCTTGTCTCTCGGTAGGATCGAGAGACAAGAGGTGGAAATAAACGAAGGGGGAAATGAATAAAAGGGGGCAAGGTAGACCCCTCATGACCCCCTACGATTGATGTGGGGGCTATTAAAGGGCCCCGCGGGGCAAAAAAAAAAAAAAAAAAAAAATTCTATTCTTCGCGGTGGAAGCGCTACCCGGTACGCGAACCGGGTAGCTTACCGGTAGCGTAACGGGAGTCCGCCATCATAAGTTTCGGACGAATTTAGTCATAAGATGGAGGATAAACAATGTTGGGAATGGGTATAAGGGGGCACGGGAGACATATCCTGACCCACTAGGTTTTCTGAGGGTGGCTGAGGAGGCCCATATATGTTAAAAAAAACTTTAAAAAAAAAAATTTCGCACGGTTAGCGCCCGGTCTGCGCACCGGGTAGCGTTCCGGAAAGCGTAACAAGGGGAAAAGCAAGGGAAATAGTAAAATAATATTTTAGAGTGCTTTGAGGTATGGTATTGTGCCTTTGCTAGGTCTCAAGATATGTGCTCCAGTGGATTTTGAATATTTTAGGTTCAAAAATATATATATATCTGTGACAGCGTCCCGGTTAGCGCCCCGGTTCGCGTACCAGACGCGTAATGGAACTTCGCGAGGAGAAGCGGATTGGCTCTCCGGTGACTGTGAACATTCTAAACAGTTCGGAGCAGCCGCCATCTTGTCTCTCGGTAGGATTGAGAGACAAGAGGTGGATATAAACGAAGGGGGAAATGAATAAAAGGGAGCAAGGTAGATCCCTCCTGACCCCCTACGATTGATGTGGGGGCTATTAAAGGGCCCCGCGGGGCAAAAAAAAAAAAATTTCGATTTTTCGCGGTGGAAGCACTACCCGGTACGCGAACCGGGTAGCTTACCGTTAGCGTAACGGGAGTCCGCCATCATATGTTTTGGACAAATTTAGTCATAAGATGGAGGATAAACAATGTTGGGAATGGGTATAAGGGGGCACGGGAGACATATCCTGACCAACTAGGTTTTCTGAGGGTGGCTGAGGAGGCCCATATATGTTAAAAAAAAACTTTTTTAAAAAACATTTCGCACGGTTAGCGCCCGGTCCGCGCACCGGGTAGCGTTCCGGAAAGCGTAACAAGGGGAAAAGCAAGGGAAATGGTAAAATAATATTTTAGAGTGCTTTGAGGTAGGGTAGCTCTAAATAGACCCTCAGGGTTGTTGTTTTAGTCCAGTTCTATCCCTACCTCTTACTCCACATCCTTTACTCTCTTTCTTTTTAATTTGAAGATTCACTCACATTCTCCAAGTAACTCTTGTTTATTATTCTTCTACTCTCTTTTTTTCTTTCACTTCCTTTTCTATTTACTTTTTCTCAATTTTACCCTCTTACATCTTTTCTTTGTATAATTATCTATTATACAGTATCTCTGTGTTACTCCCTCTAGCTGTCTTTCTTTTAACATTATTCTCTCTGTCTCCTTCCCTTATACTCACTCTTTATTTTGTTTTCATTTTTTTTTGGTTCGCTTCCGGTTCGCGCACCGGCGCGCGAACCAGGAAGCGAATAAAAAAAAAGAGATTGCCAGAGTGCTAAACATTTTAGCAATTTTTTATAAATGGGAGGTAGTTCTGAAAAGAGCTTTTTTTTATTGTTTTTGTTGTTTTATATTTTTTTAATTACTTTTCTGAACATTTTTTTTAATATTTTTTGAACAATTTTAAATTTTTTTTGTTTTTTTTGAGGGGGAACAACGAAAAACAGGCATTAGAAAGGGCTCAACAGGAGCAAAAAAATAATAATTACTTTTTGGGGCGTTTCGAGCACTTGTGGTTTTCAAATGCTCTATTCATTAAATTGACACTCCTCTCCCCATAACAAAGTAGTGCACCACAATAAATGCACACTAGCTTCATGTGCGCAAAATTGTTCTGAATACTTGGGACCGTCTCCCTCGCCTCTGGTCCCGATAGACTTTCCTGTGACGAGGTACTGGCCACAGGAGTTGGTGGGTTTTCTTGGAGGTGACGCACCTCAGCAACACTGTAATTAATTGGATGCCACCTCTGCATGTGGCGGTGCATAGTATAGTTTCCGAAACTTTACTTTTTGTCTGTGCCTCGGGACAGAACTGCTTTGCAAATGAGGCATGTCACATGTCGGGCATTGACCTTTTTTTGGCCTTGAGGGAAAGAAAAAAATTGCCAAATACAATTGTCTTTGTGGTGGGATTGCCGGGGCTGTTCAGGCAAGAATTGTCTCTGCTGTACCTCCTCTTCCTCTTCTTCTTCCTCTTCCTCTGGGTTTGGAAGGAACTGTGTAGGTGGTCCTTCCTTCCTAGGTGGTTGTGGTGGTGGTGGGGGTCCACCAGATGCAGCAACTACTGATGCCATCACTGAATAATGAGAAACAGGTCTTCCTCTCACAAAGTTGAAAGTCAGAGTGGGGAAAAAAGGTGGGGGCTTTCATCATTTGGGAAAAAAAAATGTTCTAAACCAATGAAAAGTGTTATTTTCAGGTCACATGACCTTTTACGCTTACGTTACGCGTCCCGCTATGCACCCGGAGCGCTTCCGAGGTGCTGCGCTTCGCGCCTCGGTTCGCGCTCCGGAGCACTTCCGAGTGCGCTAACGCGGCGCGTCATAAGACGCATTACGCGGCAACGCGATACGTCGCGTTTACGCAACGCGTCACGATGTTGTTTTCGAACGCGGCAGTTGCGCTAACGGAACATTTCCCGGTGCGCGGAGCGGGTCGCGGCACCAAATTGAGCTAACAGGAAGCTACCCGGTGCGCGGACCGGTAGCGAAACAAAAAAAAGAATTAAAAAAAAAATTATATACATAAAAAAATTATATTAAAAACATATAAAATATATTTTTCCTTTAAAAGAAGAATACAATTTACAGCTTTTGATATTTGCTATTAAAAAACCATTCAAATTCACTGAAAAAACCATAGGTTATAGACCATATATAGTTAGGAATTAGCATTTACAAAACCTTGAAAATTCACTGAAAAAACCATAGGTTATAGACCATATATAGTTAGGAATTAGCATTTACAAAACCTTATTTTACTCACACAAAACCATTGAAATATATAGTTAGTTGCACTAACTATATATTGCGCACCCGCAATCCACTGCTGATGATGTCACATATTACATCATTCATGACATGGTCAGTGACATCACTGATGACAACTCAAATGACATCACTGATAACATCACTGATGACATCATTCATGTGATAATATGATGAACATCTTCAGACTCTAATATAACCTTAGATACACTCAGTGTAAACAGACACTCACAGATTGTCACTCATCCATGGAGTTACTGTAGTATTGAAGTAGACTGGACAATAAGTAAGCTTGTAGGTTAGGTTTATTCAGCTTAGGAGAAGCACAGCGACAGGCACCAGGCAAAAGCTATCAACTGCCAGAAGGCAACATTCTATTACAAAGCTATAGAACATAGGAACACAAGGGTTCTAACTACAGGTGCCAGGAAGGCACAGAACAGTGAATACTACATTATCCTCTTTTCAGTAAAACAGAAGAAGAAGCGTTCGTACTAGGAGAAGAAGAGGAGAAAAGGAAAAAGAGAAAAAGAAAAGGGGAAAGAAAAGAAGGGAAAAGAAACCAGAAAATTAGAACAAGAATAGTAGAGGAAAGAAAGCACAACTGGTAGAGAAGGAGAAGGCAGAGGCAACAGGTTATCTGAACCTGGCAGGAATCTTACACACTCTATGACTCCTGCGAGGTCCAGGAACAGAAGCATCAACAACATTACCGCCATTACCATTAATAGCAACAGTACCAGAACGTTTGTCACTTGAAACAGAGCAGGGATTGGGCTGAGAAACACCAGTGTAAGCATCATCACTACTAACTTTAACAATTTTGCAGATGTTCCACCAATCCTTATTATTTACACGTACAGCATTTCCACAGACCTTGTCAACTACAACAGGTTGAGAAAACTTGCTCCTACCCTTGGTGACATGGACAGGATTTTTAATTCGAACCACATCACCAACACAGATGTCATGGGCAACAGATCTCTTTCTTTCATCAAAATACGTTTTTTGCTTCTTCTGAGCATCGGACACATTGTCTCTGACAAAAACATCAACTCCATCCATAACATTCATTTTTACCCACTTGGACATCCAACCCGGACAAATTTTGGTGGAGGGTTTTCTACCCCTCAGGAGCTCAAAGGGGGAGACCCCAGTAGAAGAATGGGCTGTAGTACGATAAAACCACAACATGGAACGCACAGCATTCTCAACTACACACTTGCTAGCAATGGCCCACTGGATGCAGTTGTTGAGAACACGGTTCATCCTCTCAACAAGGCCATTGGCCTGGGGGTGGTAAAGGGAACTTTTCTTATGTGTCACACCACCTTGTTTGAGGAAAGATTCAAACTCACAACTGACAAATTGGACACCATTGTCAGTCATGACAACAGAAGGAAACCCCTCTCTCAAGAAGATGTCTTTCAAAAAGGAAATTACACTAGCAGAGGAGGCTTCACTGACGAAGCGAATTTCCGGCCATTTGGAGTAGTAATCAATGGCAACAATGGCAAAACGGGAACATGAAGGTAAAAGGTAAAAAGGACCGACCAAGTCAACCCCAATCTTTTCCCACGCCCTTTCCGGAAGTTGAACGGGCTCCATGGGGGGAGACCTAACCTTATGACTTTTATCTGAGGACTTACAAATTACACAGTTGTCAATCAAGGAATCAACGCACACGTCCATCTGCGGCCACCAGAACACATCTCTCAACCTACGTTTGGTGAAAGTCTTCCCTAAATGCCCTTCATGTGCACCATCCACCAGACGCTTCCGCAAGCTCTCAGGAGGAATGAGCCTCCCACACCGCATGAGAATGCCATCCTCAACAGTGAGCTCGTCAGCAACCTTGACAAAAGTTTGGAAGAGCCCAGTAACATTCTTCTCCTTGGGCCAACTAGGCATGGGCGGAAAATCCGTTCCGCTCGCGGATTTTGCGGATTTTCGGGAAATCCGCAATCCGCGAGATTTGCGAATCTCCCGCAAAATCCGCAAATCCGCGAGCAGCGGATTTTGCTCGCACTGCTCGCACTGTTCGCGTGAGTTCGCGTGAGTTCGCGCCCCGCGAATAAGTGCAAAATTGCAGAAATACGATTTTAGCAAAACTGAAAGTAACTACTTACCAGGTTCAAAAGTTCAGGCTCATCATTAGTAGCCATTTCCTGTAGTGCTTCCTGAGGGGCCCCTCCAGAGTTCAGTTGCCAGTTGAAACTATTATGTGACCCTGCTCTGAACCTCAGAATAGTTACACATATGCCACAAAGGTCCTGAATTACAGCTAAGGGAGACAAGCAGGAGCCAGGCTGGAAGTTAAAATCCATTAATCAGCCCCTAATTCATTATTGTCAGTTGGGGCAGGGCAGGCGTTGTAACTAATTTTGCAACAATGAAAGCACTTAGCAAGTGCAAAAGATCACTAATCAGGGCGCACTAAGGAAGCAGGTGCCAGCTGAAAAAAAAATATTCTGTGACACATTAATCAGCCCCAAATTAATTCAGGTCACTTGAGGCAGGGAAGGTGTGCTTTGCTTTGCCGAAAATAATGTACACTGGACAACCAGAGAGTGTGGTGATGAAACAGAGGGTGGCATGGGTGGGCCAGAGGGTGGCATGAGTAGTCAGAGAGTGGCAGTGGTGACAGAGAGTGGCAGTGATGAAGAAGAGTGTCCCAAACAGGCTGGACACGTAGAAACAACAAGTTTGCGAAACTTGCGACCCGACAGGTAAGTTCGCAATTTGCGAAAGTGTACAAAACCCTCGCGAACTGGCAGAAACACGGGCGAACACAAAAAAAAAAAAAATCCGCAAATTCGCGGGAATTCGCGGATTTTGCGGATTGCGAATCCGCAAATCCGCAAAATTCGCGAACGCGAGATCCGCAAAATTCGCTCATGCTTAGGGCCAACCAGACTTCAGATAGTTGACAACTTGTAGGAGAACTGCATCCTTCAATAACTCTCTTTTCCACTCACCCTCACTGATTGCACACATGCCTTCAAGATCCAGACCTGCGACAAAACAATCCTCAAGGTCTTCATCTTTTTCAACCTCGGAGTCATTATCAGTTAAAGGAAAGCGAGAAAAATAGTCGGCTCTGACATTCTTTGAGCCTGGCAGATAAACAACCTTAAAGTCATACTGAAGAAGCTTAGTGGACAGCCTCGCGATTCTAGGGGTGTGCTCCTTAATTTTTTCCCCGGACAAAATAGAAACTAGTGGGCTGTGATCGGTACGAATAGTGAAATGACTACCCCAGAGATAGGGATTGAACTTCCTGACTGCCCACCAACAGGCCAAAAGCTCTTTCTCAATAACAGAGAAGTTAACTTCTGCTCCACGCAGTACCCTAGAGGCATATGCGATGGTGTTGTCGACTTGTCCATTCCTCTGAGTAAGGACAGCCCCAAGTCCAAACCCACTTGCATCAACAGTCACCACACACTCCTTGTTGGGATCGAAGGGTTTGAGAATGCTCTCCCCAACAATCTGAGATTTGATCCACTTGAAAATCTCTTGGCAATTTTCATCCCAAATGAAAGGCACACTTTTCTTTAACATGTTAGTCAAAGGCTGAACCTTTGACGCGTAGTCTTTGATGAATCTGGAGTAAAATTCACTGAGACCAATAAAAGATTTTAGTCCAGACTTGTCGGTAGGTGGAGGAGCATCAACAATGGCCTTCACTAAACCAGGACGTGGTTCGACACCTGCATGAGAAACAACATGACCTAGAAATTCCATCTTTTCTTTTAAGAAAACACATTTCTCTTTCTTTAAAACAATACCCTTGTCTTGCATGATTTCCAGGACCTGATTTAAGGAAAAGTCATGATCCGCCTTGTTCTCGCCAAAAATCAAAACGTCATCCTGGAAGACAATCACTCCAGGAGTATCCCTAAACATCTGACTCATCAACCTTTGGAAAACTGCAGCCGCTGACGCAAGGCCAAACGGCATCCTACAGTACTGAAAACTGCCAAAGGGGGAGACAAAAGCAGTCAGATGTCTAGAAGATTGACTCAACACCACCTGGTGATAAGCGGAGGCCAAGTCCAGCTTAGTGTTCCATCTTGCCCCCCTGGTAAGGGACAACAAATCTGTTATTTTTGGTAAGGGGTGTGAGTCAATCCAAATGTTCTTATTGAGGCTGCGCAAATCCACACAGACGCGCAAATCCCCATTCCTTTTTCTGGCGACAACAAGGGGAGACAACCACAATGACGACTCAATGGGTTCTATGACTCCTTTTCTGCAAAGGCCCATCAACTCCTTTTCTAAATCATCCCTCACGCTGAAAGGAACACTCCTCACCTTATGTTTTACAGGGATGGCACCATCCTTCACTCTAATTTCGTGGTTAAAACCCTTGATGATGCCAAGGCCATTCCCAAAAACTCTTGGGAATCTGGAAATTAGACTCTCAACATTGTCACCTGAAACGATAACAGCTAAACTCTCTACATTATCACAAGATTCATCAATACTGATCTGTTCTTTGGACCCTGGTCTAAGGATCATCTTGAACAAACCCTGGTGGAACCAACCCAAGATGTTTAGGCCCTTCAAGGAAACATACACTTTACCAAAGATCCTCCTTCCCCTGAACTGAATAATGTCTTCAAAGAACCCTAGAAGAGCAATTCTACGCCCTTCATAAGAAACAGGGGTCCTATCAGGAGGTAGGAGGTTCCTTTCAGGCCAAGTCACATCAAACAACTTTTGCGTAATCATAGTTACTCTAGCTCCAGAGTCCACTAATAGGGTAATTATCTTGTCACCCACACCAAAATCTTCGAGAGGATCAACACAGTCAGATGGATCACCTATAATGACCCCATCGTCTCGTACTACTACAACCATGTCTCTGAGATCGTCTTGGATGCCATTCATGGAGTCAGAGTCATCATCGGTATTTCCATAGGACTCTGAGACATTCCCAATAGTGTTGACGGTACTCAGACTCTGAGACTTGTTGCTGAAAGTGGAATTTCCCTGTTTAGAGATTTGGCAAATTTTCGCAAAGTGCCCAAACTTCCCACAGTTGCGACAGGTAGAGTTCCTGGCAGGACAAAACTTGTTATTTTTATTATGGGAGGGATTTCCACATCTGTAACAAATGTCATTTCTTGAAAAAGCATTCCTCTCAAAACGTTGAGAACCAGGAGTGTTGTTTCTGTCAAAACGTTGACTGCCAACCACTTTACTGTCTTTGTTCTCCTTGGTTCTAACTATCGAAACTCCCTCATCACATTTCTTTTCAAGTTCCTTTACTTCTTTTTTTGACAGCTCTATACTCTTGGCCACACGAATAGTCTCTTCAAGTGTGGGATTGCCCAAAGTAAGAAGCTTCTGCTGAATAGATTTATCGGAGCACTTGCAAACGTATTGATCCCTTATTAATTGCTCTCGAAAGCCTTCGAATTCACATTCAGCACTTAGTTGTCTTAGACAGGAAACATACGTCTCAACATCCTCCCCAGATAGTTGTTCTCTCTTGAAGAACTTGTGTCTTATGACAACAAGACTTGGCTTGATATCAAAACGTAACTCAAGCCTTAATCTTGTTTTTGTGTACTCATCTACGTCCTCTTCAGCGTTGTTTCTTACTAAGGGAGGTAAATGTTTGAAGATTTCTCTTCCCTCGAAACCCAAAGAGTGCAGTAGAAGACACTTCTTCCTTTCTGCGCGATATCTGGACGCGCCTATAGCCCCCAAATAAGTCTCAAAGGCATCAAACCATTTTTTCCAGACTATGGGAGGATTGCCTGGGGTTTCGAGAAAAGGAGGAGGAGGAGAAACAGATTGCATACTGGAAAAGATTGGAGATTTCCCTCTTTATAGACTCTGCCGCTGTGCAAAAGAAATTCAGTATGCAAAAATAGATTTTCCTTGAGAAAGGATCATGTGATAATTTTTTCCACCACTAGATGGCACCAACGTGTAGAAATAACACTAGACGAACACCTTTCCTAAAGAGGAAGTGAAGTCTGTGATTAAAGATGAAGACGCTTTTCTTTATGTTCGTGTGTCTTTATTTCCAATGGGAATGGTGCCAAACTGTGGATGATGCAGGCCGCTTCCGAAGAGTTAGCGCTGGATAGAGACGCGAACAGGCTCAGAGACGCGTTGCCAGGGAGACGCGTCTAGTTGGAGGAGCGCACGTCAGGCGATTGTTGTAGATCGCTATGGAGACGCGTCGGGTCAGGGAAACGCGTGCCAGGTGGTTGCGTTAGCAACAGAGCCTCGCGCTGATGTCAATGACGTGGCGCGCTCGCGCTGGAGATGACGCTGCGGCTTCCTCGTTAAACAATCTCGCGCTGACACCAATGACGTTGTGCGCTCATAAATTAAGCTGAATAAAGGCTTAAAATTAGCTTAAAACGCGCAAAATGAAAGCGGACCACTTATCTTCACCGAAGATCTTCACCAGAGAGTCGAACAGCTGCACTTGAAGTACACTCGATCCACAGTGTAATCTCGGCAGGAATACGAGGAGAAACGAGGTAAAGGCAGGTTCTTTTACCTTCTCCTAAGCAGCATCGTCGCTAACAATTTTGTAGTATTGAAGTAGACTGGACAATAAGTAAGCTTGTAGGTTAGGTTTATTCAGCTTAGGAGAAGCACAGCGACAGGCACCAGGCAAAAGCTATCAACTGCCAGAAGGCAACATTCTATTACAAAGCTATAGAACATAGGAACACAAGGGTTCTAACTACAGGTGCCAGGAAGGCACAGAACAGTGAATACTACAGTTACTCATACACCTAGTCAGTCATGCAAAGAATCAATCACACCTCCATTTCCACAACTATACAGTTATACACACCTTACTTATTCAAACATATTCTAACACATATTTACTCTCTTATACAATCACTGATACAAGTTTACAATGATCCATGCAGCCACTCACACATTCACTGGCTCTTATACACAGTAATTTATATATGTCAACTCTCACATGTACTGTGTTTTGCAAATGTACTTACTTTGACATGTAGCACTGAGATATCCATTCACTCACCAATACACTCATGCACACAGTCAACCACCCATACAGCTGTTTCCACATGCAGTTTTGAACCCATACATCTAGTGAATCAACTGTTCACACATCTATGCACAGAGTCACACACCTCCCAGCCACCCACACACACACACTCACTCTCCCATACAAATACTTGGGCAACCAATCAATAACCCATATAGTTACTCATATAGCCACTGATCAACACATGCAGCAGTTTACAGAACAACAGATATAATGATGCACACATTAAGACAGTTTAGTCACTAACCCATGCACTCAGTGAGACACATTTAATCACTCTCTCATACAGTCAGTCATGCACCTACTAAATCCTTCATCCAGACACTTATACATCCACTCATTCTTCAATATGTAAGACATATTTTAACTTTACAGAAACATACAGTCACTGGATGTTGTCATCAGTGATGTCATCAGTGATGTCACTGACCATGTCATGAATGATGCAATATGTGACATCATCAGCAGTGGATTGCGGGTGCGCGATATATAGTTAGTGCAACTAACTGTATATGCGAATTTCAATGGTTTTGTGTGAGTAAAATCAGGTTTTGTAAATGCTAATTCCTAACTATATATGGTCTTTAACCTATGGTTTTTTCAGTGAATATATATATATATAGTACACCTTGGCAAATAATGAATAACACCTATAATAATCTTTGTGTACTGAATTGGGCGAGCCGGCTGTATCTTCTTGCCTGACTCGGCCTCCATGGCCAAGGGAGTCTATCATGAAATCAACTATATGTCTTTGCTCTTGACTATGTTGTGATGTTTTGCTCTGCAGTAATTTTTGACATTATCAAGGGGTCTTTTTTGAGTATCATTGCAGTTTATCTGGCGTACCGATCTATCATTTATTGATAATGAATTATTACTTTTCAAGTCCCATCTATGAAATTTTGGAAATTTGAACATTCAATTATGAAATGTGTTTTATCCTTCAATTGCCCTTCAGAATATGTTTCTCTTTTCACAGTGTCAGTGGCATGGTAGCTTTCGCTCCATGATAGTCATTTCATTATTTGCAATTATCTGTGTGTATCACTTTAATCATATATTACAGTCTATTAATGATATTATGAAATGTGCTGAACATCCATATGCAGTTCCAAGTATTATATTACTTGTAGATATTTGTTACACGGTATGCTTCTGTATAGGGACATATGCCGATCCACGGCTCTATTGTGCTTAGACCCTTCTTTCTTGGGAATACTCCGATTCTCGGGGATATTTAACGTGTTCCAAGATGGCGCCTACTTTGGTGTTTGAAGAGCTGGTCCCTTGTTGATGTTTACCTATGTTAACAAACTTCTATTTAACCGGAACTGCTTGGTATCGGTGAGAAACACCGAGGAAGGCTAACGCCAAAACGTTTGTTTGCTGCTGAATAAATCACTGTGACCTGTCACTGCCGGAGTGCTGTTTCCTTTCTTTAAGGGAGAGGATTTTCGAGCGTTTTATATATATATATATATATATATATATATATATATATATGAAATACAAGCTTCTTCTCGAATTTCGCAGCGTTTCAGGCAGCAGCGCACGCCGGCAAACGAGGGAGACAGACCACAGGAATCAGCAAAGATGGTTTATTGTCGCAACCACACAGAGAACAGCTACGCGTTTCAGGCTAACTCGCTCTTGTTCACATATATATATACGCTCCAATTGCCATTGCCCACATTTGAACAGCACTCCAACACGGTTGAAAGGTGGCAAACCTTTATTCACAGGGTACAAGCAGGTTCTGGTGGCAGTTTCAATCAGACAGTCACTGGTGCGAGCGTCTGACGCGTTTCAAAAAATGTCATCCTCAGAGGCAGTCGCTGACTGAATGCGTGCACCTGATCTCTTTACATAGCGCTGTGTTCACGCCCCTTTGATGGGCCTGTCCAATGACAGCACTGCACTATGGGAAACGTGGTCCAGGTGTTGTTACCCTTTGATGGTTGCACTAATTGCTGTCTCAAATTAAAAGCCCTGGATGGGCCACCGCTAGCAGTGTCCGCTATTGATCCCACAACCGTGTTCCACATGACGGCTCAGCAAAATTCAAAGCCGCGTGCCCCCATAGTTCTGGGGTGGTGCCCGTTCGGCAGCTGGACAGCTGCCTTAGATATACGTTCCAATTGCCATTGTCCACAGTTGAACAGCACTCCAACACGGTTGAAAGGTGGCAAACCTTTATTCACAGGGTACAAGCAGGCTCTGGTGGCAGTCTCAATTAGACAGTCACTGGAGCGAGAGCCTGACGCGTTTCGAAATATTTCTTCCTCAGAGGCAGTCAATGAGTGAATGCGTGCACCTGGTCTCTTTACATAGCGCTGTGTTCACGCCCCCTGATGGACCTGTCCAATGAAAGCACTGCACTGTGGGAAACGTAGTCCAGGTATTGTTACCCTTTGATGGTTGCACTAATTGCTGTCCCAAATTAAAAGCCCTGGATGGGCCACAGTCAGCAGTGTCCACTATTGATCCCACAACCGTGTTCCACATGACGGCTCAACAAAATTCAAAGCTGCGCGCCCCCATAGTTCTGGGGTGGTGCCCGTTCGGTGGCTGGACAGCCACCTTAGATATACGCTCTAATTTCCATTTCCCACAGTTGAACAGCACTCCAACACAGTTGAAAGGTGGAAAACCTTTATACACAGGGTACAAGCAGGCTCTGGTGGCATTTTCAATCAGCCAGTCACTGGTACGAGCGCCTGACACGTTCCAAAAAATTTCTTCCTCAGAGACAGTTGCTGAGTGAATGCGTGCACCTGGTCTCTTTACATAGCGCTGTGTTCACGCCCCCTGATGGGCCTGTCCAATGACAGCACTGCACTATGGGAAACGTAGTCCAGGTATTGTTACCCTTTGATGGTTGCACTAATTGCTGTCCCAAATTAAAAGCCCTGGATGGGCCACCACCAGCAGTGTCCGCTATTAAACCCACAACCGTGTTCCACATGACGGCTCAGCAAAATTCAAAGCCGCGCGCCCCCATAGTTCTGGGGTGGTGCCCATTCGGCTGCTGGACAACCGCCTTAGAAATACGCTCCAATTGCCATTGCCCACAGTTGAACAGTACTCCAACACGGTTGAAAGGTGTCAAACCTTTATTCACAGGGTACAAGCAGGCTCTGGTGGCAGTTTCAATCAGACAGTCACTGGTGCGAGCCCCTGACGCATTTCAAAAAATGTTCTTCCTCAGAGGCAGTCGCTGACTGAATGCGTGCACCTGGTCTCTTTACATAGCGCTGTGTTCATGACCCCTGATGGGCCTGTCCAATGACAGCACTGCACTATGGGAAACGTAATCCAGGTATTGTTACCCTTTGATGGTTGCACTAATTGCTGTCCCAAATTAAAAGCCTTAGATGGGCCACCGCCAGCAGTATCCGCTATTGATCCCACAACCGTGTTCCACATGACTGCTTCGCAAAATTCAAAGCTGCAAGCCCCCATAGTTCCAGGGTGGTGCCCATTCGGCGGCTGGACAGCCGCCTTAGATATACGCTCCGATTACCATTGCCCACAGTTGAACAGTACTCCAACACGGTTGAAAGGTGTCAAACCTTTATTCACAGGGTACAAGCAGGCTCTGGTGGCAGTTTCAATCAGACAGTCACTGGTGCGAGCCCCTGACGCATTTCAAAAAATTTTCTTCCTCAGAGGCAGTCGCTGACTGAATGCGTGCACCTGGTCTCTTTACATAGCGCTGTGTTCATGCCCCATGATGGGCCTGTCCAATGACAGCACTGCACTATGGGAAACGTAATCCAGGTATTGTTACCCTTTGATGGTTGCACTAATTGCTGTCCCAAATTAAAAGCCTTAGATGGGTCACCGCCAGCAGTATCCGCTATTGATCCCACAACCGTGTTCCACATGACTGCTTCGCAAAATTCAAAGCTGCAAGCCCCCATAGTTCCAGGGTGGTGCCCATTCGGCGGCTGGACAGCCGCCTTAGATATACGCTCCGATTACCATTGCCCACAGTTGAACAGCACTTCAACACGGTTGAAAGGTGGCAAACCTTTATTCACAGGGTACAAGCTGGCTCAGGTGGCAGTTTCAATCAGTCAGTCACTGATGCGAGCGCCTGGCGCGTTTCGAAAAAGTTCTTCCTCAGAGGCAGTCGCTGAGTGAAGGCGCGCACCTGGTCTTTAAAAGCACTCTAAGACTTCCAGCTCATGGCGAAAAAGAATGCCCGAACTCCTCTTCGTGGTAGGTAGAGAAATGTCATTGCTCCCATTTGCCTGCCATAAGGCGATTCGGCTGGTAAAATGACCTTGATCACATGAGGCTGGCTTTGCGAGAGACATTTTTAAAATAGCTGCACCCGTGTCATGTGATAATAGACATAAAGGATTTTTATTTATTAAGAAGGTTTTATAGAGTGTGAATAAGATCCTTACGGATATCAGAGGCGCTTTACAATGAACAGAGTTGATTATACCAAATGAATAGCAAGACACAATATAGAGAACAAGCCTGGGATAAATAAAATAAAACACACAAAAAAGTCGTAAAATACCAAAGCATGGGATCATAGTTATTCCAATCAACAGACTTAACTGCACAAAATAAATATGTACATATGTACTACAACAATTGCAGGCATGAATTGTATATCAGTTTTATAACAGTTTTTTAACAGTTTTTTAACACACATCCTTAAAAAATAGTGAATTAAAAATTAATAATGATGACACTGCTGCTACAGTGATAGTGATTACATTCAAATAAATGCATAAAATGCTGAATACTTAGAAATAATATCACTACACTGTATAGGGTGTCTAAGAAGGCATAAAAGGGCATTTAAAAATATCATAATAGCATAAATACTTCATAATTTAGAAAAATTACCCATGCATGTCTTCTAAAACAATTCTTACAGTCAAATATGAGGTACCCAATATTACCTAGACACAGAGCAAAATAAAGGGCAACATAGAATTATTGCATGAATGTAAGCCGTACAAATAGCCCCTTAACTTATGCAGTACCTCCAGATAATGTTGAGGAGTGAGGTGGTACCGGAAAAATATATACTCTCTAATATAGTCATAGGATGTGATAGACTGAAGTTAAGAAAAATAAATACGAATATCAGTCTATCTGAAAGGTGTCCCCCCCTGAGGCTGATCTAATTCATGATTAGTGCGTATTTATAAGTGTGCAAAGATTGCCATAAAGGGCAAAGTGCTAATAATGTGCAAAAATTCCCGGGATCTAAAATGTTTTCAAAGGAAATACTGTAGGCTAATATGTTCAAAGGAAAAAAATTTGAACTAAGATACACAATCAATTAGATCATGGGGGAGGTGTGAATAGACCAATTAAATAAGTTACTGTAAAGTGCAGATAATACTAAGATAAGGAAAGTAGTACAAGAGGTGAATATTAATACCGGTACAGGAGTATAAATATATATAAAAATATATATTAAAAAAGAATGCTACAAGTCAATGCTAGTATTATACTCAAGTTGTAAAGAGAGTATAGAGTATATATATATATATATATATTTATATATCCTCAACTTCCGAGTCCAGTTAAATAAACGGACACAGAGACGACACACCAAGAGAACATTGCACAAATCCTTTTATTGTGCACTCGTGGAACAAGGACGACGCGTTTCGGCGTTAGCCTTTTTCAAGTAGCCACCATTTTGCATTTTACACTTTTATAAGTCCATCATCCATGTCGTAATTCAAAAACATAAACATAAAAGAAATACTTCAATTGTATATCTTTGATTATAAAACAGTCTATGTGCATATCAACATTTGTGATTGCTTCACATTTCGACACATGTCAATCTTATCGTTAAGTTTGTAAGTTTAGACACGGAGAATGATTTTACTTATACGGACCGCCACTGTCCTCAGCTCCACGACCGTGAACTACACAATCGCTAAGGAGGTCAGGAATTGTAGTGTGAACTCCCATAGCTACGGGTTACTATTTAGTTTTGGACCCGTCCTGCAGTTTAAAAATATTCGGCAATATCATGATTCTGCTAAGAACTGTGTTACAACCAATTGGGGATCATGTGCTTATCGGTATACCCATAATGGCCAATACATTATACTGCCTGTATCCCGGGAGCTCCCATGGTTCATACAGTAAAGCATTGGCCGTTGCTCCGGTTACGGATTTAACACGCCCCTCTGAATAGCAAATTAGTTGTAGGCAATACAGTGGTTCGATACTTCAATAAGTGTCACCAAGTATGAGTATGAGAATGAGTGCAATAATCTCTAAGGCATAGCAAAGTTTTTTGCGAGTAATCCTGTAAATCAGATGGTCATAAGTAGAGCAACACAATTTTCACGGTGAATAATAATATATGTCAGTTATTACTTATGTTGGATAACGTTATGTTATGTTTGATATTTTATGATAATGATTTTCACTATGACTCACTATGTATTGACTCACGTTTTACTTATCCATGATTTATAAGCACTCGAACATTAGACCTGCCACCACATTGACACTATCCCAGCCCCTGTATGGATTAATTTAAGGGAATCGAAGATGACGAAGGGAGCTCCCTTATCATCAAGTATATGTTTTTTGAAATCTAATCTCAATTAGATTTAATGCTGAGACTGTTTGGTGACACTTGAGGTGCCGGGTTTTTAGGGACCCGGTGGTGCCAGGGGACCACACCCGAAGACCTCTGAGTTCTCCCTGTTCTGGACTTACAGAAACACAGAGTCTTCTAGATGAAGTCAGAGATCGAGTTTTATTGGCTGCAACCAAGTAACATGTGTCCTAGAAGTACGACAGCATGGGCCGTAAGTTCTCAGGAGACTGTTCGTTTTTACAGAACCAGCCTTCTCCTTATATACATAAATAACAGCTGCAGGCAAGAATTCTTGAGTTTATGATACGGCTATACACATATTTTGACAATAATACAAAGAGCGAAGTCATGCTGGTCAGTACATATTTTAGATGCCCAGTTTGTGATGGATTACCCCGCCAGATCGAGACTTCCCATCAGATATCGATGAAACATCAATAAGGTCGAGCACCCTCCCATCATAAAACGGGTCATAAACAAGAATCATGGACAGGTGTATGTGTATGGAAAACAAGGTCTGTATGTAGTGAATGGTTTATGACATGTTGTGCCTTGATGATATCTTGCTCGGCCACTGGGCGAGGAGCTGCCCAAACAGGCTTGGCTGGAGGCAGTGGAGTCAGCTCGGCCAGGTCATGGGGAAGTCAGCTACGGTGGACGTGTCCTTTCAGATCAAACTCGGCTTTAATCAATTGACTATATGAGGGCAAGTCATAAGATGGATGCCGTTTACAAAATGGAGTCTGAGGGTTCGGGACGGAAACCACGATTTAAGGGTGTTAGCATCACTCAATCATGACGCAAATGCATAGGGATAATGTCCTAATCATTACCGGTTCGTAGATACCAAATTCGTCATGGTACGACGATATTTTATGACACGGGTGTTGGACCCCGATATCTGTGAAACAGCAGGGTCCAAATTTACAGTACCACAGACCCTCCTTTTGCCCTCATATTAGGCAATAACTCATGCTAATCTGAGTCCAAATCTGTATTGATGAATTCATGGAGATGCTGCTGTAGCATCATTCTGTTGCTCAATTCGTCCCTTGATATAGGCTTCCTTACACATGAAGTGGCGCAGAGGCCACATATTGCAGGAGCGCACTGCACAAACAGGCAGAACATAAACAGAACGGCTAAGATCATCCCGATGAAGATCAGAGTTTTCCACCCCCAGGCAGAGATCAGTTCCCAGAACCACCCTAGCAGAGACCAATCCCCTTTCTCTGTGTGAAGGGAATCAGAGATTTTGTGTAATTTGGAGATGGCCTGGTACACTGTCGGAGCATTATCGGGGATGAAAATGCAGCAACTAGATTGGATCACTCTACATACACCACCACGGTCTGCAAGTATGACGTCTAGGGCAACCCTGTTTTGAAGGGTCATAAGTCGATCCGACTGAAGCTCAGCTGTCAAGTTGCTAAGGGCACCGGCCGTTTCAGTCACGGCGGACTCAACTATCCTCGTTAACTGCCGAATGTTCCTGCTGTTTACCATAGGCCCCCAAAAGGGCAGAAAACCCTTTGCGAAGTATCCAAATTCTTGACCCGCAGTGTCGTCTTGACTCACGACACCCCTAACTGTCCTTGTCCGATGGTAATCTGCCCTGGCCGTGTAGGTGGGTGGCAGCAGAAACGAGATAAAACATGTGCCAGAGAAGTCAGAGGGCAACCATGTGTAGGCTTTGTCATGGCAGACGAAATAGGTGCCTTTAGCCGCTAAGAATGGAGGGGAAGTTCGGGAGGCAAACACATATGTTTCCGTGCATATGCTCTTCCCCAGCTGTGCTTTGGGATCTCTGCCAATACCTTGCAGACATAAGTGACCTCGGTGGGGCACTATCCAGACTGGGGAGGATTTCTTTGATTTCTGGTTCTCACTTAAGGAAATTCCATACTTGGTGATGTTCCACCTACTGTATGGGGTAAACTCATCTTTGGGAGTTGCTCTAACCGTGTCAATATCTCTACTCATATTTCGGATTCCTGCCACTAGTGCCTTATTGTTTGAGGTCTCCCCTCGAACATATGGTTCAAGGGAAAACAGGAACATGGTCTGGAAAGCCCACAGAGAACCGAAATAACTAAATGGCAGGACAAAGTAAGGGATGCCCTTATCCGTAGTGTGGGGCATGAGTCCGCATATCCAACAGTTCGTAGTGTTCATTACAGATTGGTGCTGGTGGAGGAGTTGAACAAATGAGTTGTTTACGAATTCTAGTCTTCTGGCAGACTCGTGTTCAGGTAGAGGGTGAAAGGAGTGTGTGGGAACAGTAGGAGGAGGTGTGAGCTGTGTGTTGTGCATGAATGGAACTCGAAAAATGGACAGAGCATAGCCAGTTAAAAACATTATTATACTACACAACATTGAGATGCTTAACACTAGAGTTTGTTTTCTTGCCATTACAGTACATATTTTCTTTTCAAAGGTCATGTGTCTAGCAGGTCTCTCTACCCCTGGAAACTCCATCCTCTGGTTGCTGCCCGCGGTGGGAGGTTGCTTCTGCCAAGATGTGCGCTCTGTCCAGTCCGGGGTAATTCCCTCAGACTGACCAGAACCGTTGACCTAGGCGTCCCCGGCTGCACTCCTCAGACTTCAACCGCGGCCCTAGCAGCAGAACCGGATGGCGGTTCGAAAATCAAAAATGAGCTAGTTCCCTGGGCGAGAGAGCTGTGAAATCAAAAATAGTTCATGGGAAAAAGGAAAGATCGCACTAGTTCGATTATGTCAGTTCCTTGGTCTTGACCTCAGATTATATCGTTCTTTTCCAGGCACGGTGTGATCTTCAAACAATGTTTCAGGTTCTGTAATGTCCAACTGCATCGACGGTGGCACAGATCCTTGCAAAATACAATTGCTCTCTTTGTCGGTACCAGTTCCTTTTAGTCGTGCATCGCTGAAGGGGACAAAACGGGGTATAAACTCAGTTTCGGAGTCAGCTATTCCTTGCTGGACCCATCGGTCATATGGAAGGGGCAGCGGGACCCTTTTGCAGTGGGCGCCGTGCACCCAGTGTTTCTTCCCGAGGACACGTACTGCAGAGCGGGTGGACAGTAAAACCTGGAAAGGTCCGGTCCAGCGAGGCTCCTCGTTCTTGGCTCGTCTGAAGTTCCGAATCAGGATCCAGGAGCCAGGTTCGATAGCGTGGCCTGGATCGTCAGATGCCGGTGTAGAGGAGCTGTGGACCTGTTGATGTAAAGCATGCAGTTTAGTTGTCAGTTCGTACAAATAGTCAAACAGTGCAGGATACTCTATTTCACTGAGCTTCCTGGGCCTCGGTACTCCCCATATATTTGCTGGGCGCCCGAACACGATCTCGTGTGGGCTAAGTCCTAATCTGGAATGGACAATCATCCTGGTAGACAGGAGTGCTAAAGGCAGGGCGTCTGGCCACTTGAGACCTGTGCTGGCTTGGATTTTGGCCAGTTTCAATTTTAACGTGCCATTATAGCACTCTACCAAACCTGCCGATTGGGGGTGATTTGCAGCATGGAACTTCTGGTGGATGCCTAGACACTCACACACTCTCCTCATTACTCGTCCCACAAATTCACTTCCATTATCACTCCAGACAATTCTAGGCATGCCAAATCTAGGGAAGAATTCCTCGACAAGGGCTTTGGCAGTTGACAATGCAGTGTTGTTCTTAAGGGGGTACGCTTCTACCCACCTGGAGAAAGCGCAAACGACACCAAGGACATATTTCAGGTTATTGCACCTCTCCATGTGAATGAAGTCGAGTTGCAAGACCTCAAACGGATACGTTGGAGGTGCAAAATGACCAGCTGGGGTTGGGGTTCCTCTACCGGGATTGTGCTTCAAACACACTATACAATTCCTGACCAGATTCTCTGCACATTTTGGGATACCACTATTCTGCCATACTGGGGCCAACAGCTTACATATTCCTTTCACACTGATGTGTGCCATTCCATGGGCCATCGTTACCACTGCGAGCACATATGCGTTAGGTAACAACCATCGCTGATGTTCTGACAGTTCGACCCAACAACCATTTGCGTCTAATCTACCCTTGCTTTTTCTCCATTCGTTCACCTCTTTCTCGGTAGCATCAGCTTGTATAGACTTCACGCTTTCGATGGTGTCCTCACACATACCCACATCAGGGGTCCATCTAGCAGGACCTACAACGTACATTCGACTCATTGTGTTCCTTGCAGTCTCTTTCGCGACCTCATCGGCAAATGCATTCCCTCGCCCAACATCATCTCGGATCTTTCTATGCGCGCTGCACTTCACGATCGCAACCTGTAGGGGCAAGGTCAGTGACTCGAGAAGGTCGTGTACTAGCTGTCCGTGCTGAATTTTCGCACCATGTGACGTCAGGAACCCACGTTCACGCCACAATCTTCCAAAACTGTGGGCTACGCCAAAGGCGTACTGACTATCAGTGTACACGTTCACTCGTTTTCCTTTCGCCAACACACATGCTCTTGTGAGTGCGACTAACTCTGCTGCTTGTGCAGAATTCTGGGGGATGCGAGCTGTCTCTACAATCGTGTGTAATGTCGTCACGGCATATGCTGCAGTCGTATCACCATTCGGCAACTTGAAACATGAACCATCAACCCATAAATTGTCATTACATTCAGAGAGAGGAGTGTCCTGCAAGTCTACTCTCCCTTTTGTCTCTTCCTCTGTCCTAAAGCAGCAATCATGTTTGTCGACCTCATCTGTCTCTGCTGGAATGGGTAATAACGTAGCAGGGTTGAGTGTATCGCACCTTTTTATGTGAATGTGACTTGCTAACAAGGTCAATTCGTAGCTGGATAGTCGAGCACTAGTTAGATGTTGCGTTTTCGTCCTGTTTAGTAGGATATCTATTGCATGTGGGACCATAACGGTCAGAGTATTATTCATGACTAACCCAGCAGACTGTCGAATACAGACAGCCGCTGCGGCAGTGGCCCTCAAGCAACTTGGTAATGCCTTAGCTACAGGATCTAGAGTCGCGGAGAAATATGCACATGGGCGTTGTTTGTCCCCAAAGTGCTGTGTCAAGACTAATAATGCGCAACCTTCCTTCTCATGGACGTATAATGTAAACGGCTTGCTGTAGTCAGGGTTGCCCAACACAGGAGCCGAACATAATGCCTCACGCAACTCATGGAAACTCGCCTGACAATCTTCAGACCAAGGCAAAGGGTTGGGTGTGTCTTTACGCATTAATGCCAGCAAAGGTTTGGCCAACAGTGAGAAGTTCGGTATCCATTGTCTACAGTACGATGTAATGCCCAAGAAGGCACGCACTTCTCTTTGTGTCCTTGGGACACTCAATTCTGCAATTGCCTGTATTCTCTCTGGGGTCAGTCTCCTTCCCTCCTTCGATAAGATGTGACCTAAGTAGGTTACTTCTTGTCGGCAAAATTGTAATTTGGAAAGCGAGACCTTGTGCTTCATGTCACATAAATGACGTAACAATGATAATGTAGCTCGTTTGCAAATCTCTTCAGTATCTGCAGCGATCAGTAAATCGTCCACATACTGAATCAGAGTCGCGCCACCAGGTAGAACGATCGTATCTAGTTGTGTTTTCAGAGCCTGACTGAATATTGAACGACTCTCACAGTAGCCCTGAGGGGCACGTTTAAAGCGGAAGCTTCGTCCTCCTAAATTGAAGCCAAAGATATCTCTGCTCTCCTCGGCAATCGGGATGCTGAAGAAAGCATTCTTCAGGTCAATCACTGAAAACCAATTGGCTGAGGCTGGAACCATTGTCAATAAGGCAGTAATGTCGGGGACGACTGGAAACTGTGGTACAATGATCTTATTCACTTCCCTTAGATCGATCACAAATCGATACACAGGGGGCTGTGAAGGATCGGTACGCTTTAAAACTGGCAAAACATGACTGTTACAAATGTTCCCTGTATTCTCTTCGATGACATCTTTCTCGATCAGATCGTAAATGATCGCTAACAAAGCCTTTTCACATTCGTTTGATATTCTATATTGGGGAATACGCGGTAACCTAACATTAGCTTTCAATGTTATGACGTGCGATGCTATCTCCAAATGACCTACATCATTAGAACCATTCGCCCAAAGTACATCTGGAAGAGATGACAACTCAGTCGGAATTCTTTCCTTTGACAAATACATCGGGGAAATCACTTTCTTACCAAGAGTAAGTTGTACTCCCGAAGGAGAACAGTACAAGGTCGCATATAATCTCTTCAGTAAATCCAAACCTAACAAATTTTCGCCACAACCTGTTGTAAGAATGAGGGGTGCTTCTAATTCGCATGGGCCAACATAAAGGGGCATGGGACTGGAGATCGGGTTCCTAACAGGGGCGCCAGAAAAACCTACTGAAACATTCATTTTGCCGGACAAAGGTGCGCCAGGAAGTTTTGAGTGCATAATAGAACTTTTTGTAGCACCAGTATCCAGCAGAAATGGTTCCGACACTCCGGAAATAATCACCTCGACATAAGGTCCATTCTGATCTACTGGAACTGAAACAACTCCCTCTCTTTGTCCATGGCTGTCCTAGCAATTATTACCCTCATTCTCGTTTTCCGCGTAATAGTCATCTGCATAGTACTGAGCTGACCTGGAAGACGCATTATTCTGTTGATCAAAGCTATTCATGGAATTCTGAGGCGGGAAAGAAATGGTGTTCTGGGAGAAATTTCCACGGCCCCTACCTCTAGGAGCCTGCTGAACACCTCTGCCTCTTGCGCCGGAAACACCGCTTAGGCATCGCGCAAGGGCTTGGCAATTACTTTTGAAATGACCCTCTTCTTTGCAATATGCACATTGATTCGGGCCATACGGAGAACGCTGGTGGGAAAACTCGTTCCCTTGCGCGTTTCTCGAATACTGCTGTGGTTGCTGATAATTGGGCTGACTAGGAGTGCGAGGTGGATACGCTTGCTGGAGAAGAACTTTAGTTTTTAGTTCTTTAGTCTTTTTCTCTGTCTTATCTAGCTCGTCTTTGCGCCTATTTTCGTAGTACTGGGCTGTGGCTAAAATCTGTGCTGACGTGGAGACAGCCCAAGCACTCTCTGAATCTTTCAATTTATTGCATAGTTCAGGAAGCAGATTATGTACAAATTTGTCTACAAACAATCTTTGGCCACCCTCGGTAGCCATGTCCTGACCACTATGATCAGTGAAAGTCTCCTCAAATCTCGTGAAAAAGTCAGACACATTCTCATCTTTCTTCTGCTTGCACGCAGATAGCTTGTCCCAATTTACACGTAATTCAGGCATTAGCGTTTTCATATACGCGATGATCCTACCGGGAAGTTCTGTTATTAAAGGCTCGGGTTTAGAACCACCGACTTGTCTAGCATCAGTAGCAGTAATATTAGCCCATGAGTCACCTAGTTCCTGATCATAATCTGCATGACGAATTTTACTCCATAAAGGATGCGGAACAACATTCCCAAACAACATGTCTATATCTGCTAAATTCATTATACATGAGCTGGCAGTCTGTGATAACTCCTTGTAATATCCTGCTGGGTTTTTACGTGGATCAGGTAATGTCTGTTTGAGTGCTAAAACTTCGGATCTTTTCCAAGGGACATGTACCCATACTCGCTGGAAATGCGGTGGAACAGGTGGTTGTGCATTCGCATCACCTTCCCTCCATACTGGAGGAACCTCTCTCATGGGGTACTGTCGTGCCTTTTTCCTACCAGACATATCATCCTCATCAAACGATCTAGAGCTGTTTCCCTTACTCCTATAAGATAACAACAGATCCATTGCTTTTTCAACATCGGCACCTACAATCATGCCTTCGTAAAATTTGAATCGCATGCGGGCTAGTTCCTGCATTCTGCGTTTCGGGTCATTGTCTTGTAAATCTTCCCAGAGGTACACGCACATCTCCTCAAATACATATCTTTGAGTGGATGGATCCCACTGACGGAAGACTTCCATAACAGACTGAACATCATATCTTACAGTATCAGTAACCCATGTGCGCGCTAACTCATTCAGCACTTCTCTCTCCTCGTAGTCGGGTAGTTGACTACGCAACTGTCTACGTTCTGTTTTAGGGGTCGTTTTAGGCGACCCGAAGAAGG
Organism: Lissotriton vulgaris; assembly: GCF_964263255.1. Classification (NCBI taxonomy): domain Eukaryota; kingdom Metazoa; phylum Chordata; class Amphibia; order Caudata; family Salamandridae; genus Lissotriton; species Lissotriton vulgaris. The sequence continues at coordinate 973,908,372 of NC_141696.1, read as the reverse complement.
GCGACAATAGACCAGTGACAGTACTTGTCACTCTCTGTCTGACAGAAGGAGAAGCTTGCGGCGAGGCAGATGCGCCAGAAAAGACAGGCTGATGTAAAGAGGAAGTCGAAGCAACAGCAGAGGAAGTTGAGGCAGTAGCAGACGTAGTATCATAGTGAATGGTTGGAGCAGTAGGCAGAGTTGTAGAAGTAGATGGAGTATGTAGCAAAGGCGGCGGCCCTTGAGAAGGCTGCGCCAGAGAAGTAGGAACCAGCTGAAGAGGAGCTGGTGCTTGTGCAAGAGCTGCTTTTCGTGCGCCAGGGCGCGGTATAACAATACGCCTTGGGGGTCCAACAACACTCGATGTATATGGGGGTGGTGAGTTCAATAAATGGAACATGAGTGGATCTTTCTCGGATGTTCTCTTTGAGTCTTGTCCCTCATGTGGTAACATCGGGTAGCATTTATCGACTGCTAGTTTCTTGCTTCTAAGCATTTGTTCACTTTCTTGCTCTTCCTCATTATCCCTCTATGCGATGGCAGCTTGTACCATCGACATACCTCTTTTATTCTTCTTAGCTAATTTTATTTCTTTCTGTTTGGCTTCTTTGCGCCACAAGCGAAAAGAGTCAAACATCGCCGGCCGGGCTTTCTTCTTGAACAATTTGACCTCGAGGTTGTCTAATATTTCTGAGTCAAAACTACCATATTGGGGCCATTTTAAAACACCATCCTTGCGGGTGTATTTTATCCATACCTCATTATACGTGATAGGACCTACTCCGTGCTTTATATATAACTCATATGTTGGAGTTCCAATCGGAGGAACCGGACACGAATCCTCTAATCGGGAGTCCTTACTACAACCAAGACAAAACAAGGTTCCAAGTCTGCTGAGACCAGGCATCTTCGCTCACTAGTCTAGCTTCAAACTTCAAGGGATTATCTAATTAAGATATTATCGTGAATACACGAATCCCTCGGTTTTGGTGCTTGCAAGTACCAATACAAACCGTATCTCTGGGATACCAAAACTAAGAACCAAACTAAGGACTGGGAGACGCTCCACTTATACTTAACTGAATATTGAAGATCGGTGACGTCACTAGAAGACTCGTCTATCGTTTCGCTCTACCAAGGATCACTGGGTCCAAAACAGGGCGATAGTCAGGGCAGCAGTCCTTCGTAGCCGTCGGGACGCGGGGAACCTCGCAGCAAAGACCTTCGGAACCACGTCGACATGCAGGGGTCGCTGAAGTGGCTGGCCGTCCTCCGGAATTTTCACACGAAGCTCCTCACGAACATCTGGCTTGGACCGTCACCGCTTGATATTGCCTCGAGTTGGGCGCCAACTGAGGTGCCGGGTTTTTAGGGACCCGGTGGTGCCAGGGGACCACACCCGAAGACCTCTGAGTTCTCCCTGTTCTGGACTTACAGAAACACAGAGTCTTCTAGATGAAGTCAGAGATCGAGTTTTATTGGCTGCAACCAAGTAACATGTGTCCTAGAAGTACGACAGCATGGGCCGTAAGTTCTCAGGAGACTGTTCGTTTTTACAGAACCAGCCTTCTCCTTATATACATAAAAAACAGCTGCAGGCAAGAATTCTTGAGTTTATGATACGGCTATACACATATTTTGACAATAATACAAAGAGCGAAGTCATGCTGGTCAGTACATATTTTAGATGCCCAGTTTGTGATGGATTACCCCGCCAGATCGAGAATTCCCATCAGATATCGATGAAACATCAATAAGGTCGAGCACCCTCCCATCATAAAACGGGTCATAAACAAGAATCATGGAAAGGTGTAAGTGTATGGAAAACAGGGTCTGTATGTAGTGAATGGTTTATGACATGTTGTGCCTTGATGATATCTTGCTCGGCCACTGGGCGAGGAGCTGCCCAAACAGGCTTGGCTGGAGGCAGTGGAGTCAGCTCGGCCAGGTCATGGGGAAGTCAGCTACGGTGGACGTGTCCTTTCAGATCAAACTCGGCTTTAATCAATTGACTATATGAGGGCAAGTCATAAGATGGATGCCGTTTACAAAACGGAGTCTGAGGGTTCGGGACGGAAACCACGATTTAAGGGTGTTAGCATCACTCAATCATGACGCAAATGCATAGGGATAATGTCCTAATCATTACCGGTTCGTAGATACCAAATTCGTCATGGTACGACGATATTTTATGACACGGGTGTTGGATCCCGATATCTGTGAAACAGCAGGGTCCAAATGTACAGTACCACACACTTATTGAAGTATCGAACCACTGTATTGCGTACAACTAATTTGCTATTCAGAGGGGCGTGTTAAATCCATAACCGGAGCAACGGCCAACGTATGAACCAAGGGAGCTTCGGGATACAGGCAGTATAATGTATTGGCCATTATGGGTATACCGATAAGCACATGATCCCCAATTGGTTGTCACACAGTTCTTAGAAGAATCATGATATTGCCGAATATTTTTAAACTGCAGGACGGGTCCAAAACTAAATAGTAACCCGTAGCTATGGGAGTTCACACTACAATTCCCGACCTCCTTAGCGATGTCATTAGTGCTGTCATCAGTGATGTCACTGACCATGTCATGAGTGATGTAATATGTGACATCAACAGCAGTGCATTGCGGGCGCGAGAGTTATAGTTAGATCAACTAACTATAACAGGCGAATTTCTCTGGTTTTATATGAGTCAAATGTTCAACTAACTATAACGTCCCTGAAACCTATGTTTTTTTTAGTGAATTTCTAAGGTTTTTTCAATGATAATTCCTAACTATAACGTCTGTAAAACCTATGGTTTTTTTCAGTGAATTTCAAAGGTTTTTTAAATGTTAATTTTGTATTTTAATATTTATAAAACCTATATTTTAAAAAATATTTTGAAACTCTTTTATACTTCTTTTTTTAACTTTAAAAATATGTAATGTTTTATATCTTCCCCCAAAAATATGTATATCTTTTTTATTTTTTTTAGAAAACTGCACTTCCATACCGGTAGCTTACCATGCTCCATCACCATGCAAATCCGATCCACCATATTGCTAAACTCGTAAATGATGCGCATTTCATATCCGAAGGGTTCGTGGCACCGCGTCCTGCGTAACATCATATACGCATGAAGTCGCCTCAGCTGCTACTTTGTTATCCGATGGGTACGCAGTACCAAGCCACGTGTTACATCATGTAAGTATGGGGTCACGCCCGCTGCGCATTGCGTATGCGATGAGTGCACGCTCCAGGCCCTGTATTACACCACAGATGTATGGTGTCACGCCGAGTACGCCTTTTCCTCATTTTTTTATCTCTCAAAAGTATATCTAAATAACTTTAAACAGTATATGAGAGCAAGCGATAATCTAAAATATTTTAAACATTTATATATTTCTAACTGTAATAAAATTATATTATGATAAATATATTTTCTCAAAATCACTTTGGGTGCGGCCTCATTGCATGCTCGGTGCGCGATTGCCATGTGACCTTAAAAAAAGCATTTGATTGCTTCATAACATTTCCCATTGCAACAGTTGGAGGACCGCACCCATTTTAGTCATTCTCTCTACAGCATTTGATGAGAGACACCTCTTCTGCTTAGAGAGCTTTTTTTGAAAAGTTTTTTGCTGTGTACAGATATCTTATACAACACACAACATGCAACGATCATCTTGATCAATATTCATGGTCTGTACATTAGCCTTCCACGTGTGATGGCCATGCATCTCAAACGTTACATCAAAAAACAAATGTGTGTTACACGATGCCCCTGGTGGGTGGGTGGGTGTGCACATTATTGTGCTGCCCCTTGGGCCAGGGTATTGGTGGCTCTAAGAAGTATCATCAGCCACGGGCAGAGTTCACATCCTAGATCACATGTGACAAACAGTAAACAGTAATGTGTAGATTTGTATTGCTGTATGCTCTGTTGTCAGGCTTTACCAATATAGTAGTGTGTTATATGTGAGACTTTCAGATTCATGTTTGACATGCATTGCTTGACTGTAATGAATGTTATCACTATGTATGACGTAGCCTCAATGCTGATCCTCCTTCCATCCGAGCACATTCACATGTGTACGCTTCGCGATATCAACACTTTCAATAATACCGCACACCATTGACATGCGTGTCTGCGCATATCCACAACCTTGACAATGACATGTGATGTTCGCCATTCAATGTTTTCGAACAACATCTCATTAGCAATTGTTGCCGCCCTCCCGATACCTGCTACTTTAATGTAAATTGCGCATTCTGCGACGTTAAAACTGCAAAAGAAACACACATAAGTACACTTTCTGGCCAGGCAGGAACTTAAGAATGCCCAGATCCCCGAAACAATAATTCACACCCCTACGCTGGCCTGGCATACCAAGTCCAGCCCACTTTGCGTATGTATAAATAGGATAACGACGACGCCACATGTCCTAGTTGTTCCACACTGCCTCAGGTGATATGACCGCATCAACCTCGCATATCACAATGCGCAATAAAAAAAGGAACCATAAGGCATACACCATCCTGGCAATCAACACTGGCTCTGAATTATGAACCCTACTGGACGTCGTGTTTCGAAAGGGATCCATGAGGTGTACACCATCCTGCAATCAACACTGCATCTGAATTGTGAACACAGCTGCCCGTAGTGTTTGCACCTACAACAATGACAGCAGGTGAGCAGTGGGCCTGGGCGCACAGCTGCTCCAATTGAGCGCAGTGCTGCGGGAGGGGTGGGGTGCATCAGCCTGAGTGCGCAGGTGCGAACAAGTGATGTTGCCGTGCGTAATGATGTGATCTCTGACCTCATTCAGTCACATCTCTGTTTCATTTTAAAGGCCTTCTAGACCATACTGTAGGCCTGAGCCAGCGGGCAGCACTGCCCTACAGACACGTGTTGAGCGCAGTGCTGTGGGAAGGGTGGGTTGCATCAGCCTGAGTGCGCAGGTGCGAACTAGCGATGTTGCCATGCGTAATGATGTGATCTCTGACCTCATTCAGTCACATGTCTGTCTCATTTTAAGGACCTGCTGGACCGTACTGTAGGCCTGAGCCAGTGGGCAGCGCTGCCCTACAGACATGTGGCGTTGGCTTTTAGGACACTGTAGTGAGCTCATTACTAAGTGTACATGCACACAGGCTTCCGTCACTGCATTACACGCACACATTATGCTTCTAGCATGCGCTCTGGTACTTTGTATGTGAACATTGGCATAACACATTATTATTTAACCTTGTGTATTCTCGTGCACTCCAACTCCTCTTTGAACCACAATTACCACTAACAGTTGGTAGATCGTACTTCAAAAGGATGCACTCAACTGGTGTTTTCTATTAAGCTTGAAATAAACCTTCATTTACCTCCACACGTTTCCACCATTAAATTATTGCTCCCTTTTCAGACACTGAATAATTGACTCAAAAGGGGCTGAGCAGGCGTTCTCCCCGTAATGACGCCCTGGGCATTCTGATGCCTTCCATCGTGGTATCAAAACACTGTCCCCAACCGGAGACCTGCTCTCCCACCCTACAAAGGTACCCCGGACTTGGAGCTTAGACATACCGATGGTGGCAGGTGAGCAGTGAAGCCTTGGTGCACAGGACCTACAATTGAGCATAGTGCGGGGGAAAGGGCTGGGGTACAGCAGCCTGGGTGCACAGGTTCAGGCAAGCAATGTTCCCGTAGCTAATAATCTAATCTCTGGCCGTCCTGCGGGAGGGTTTAGATGCATCAGCCTGGGTGCATAGGTGCGAACGAGTGATGTGGTCGTCCATAATGATGTGATCTCTGACCTCATTCAGTCATATGTCTGTCTCATTTTAAAGACTTGCTGGACCATACTGTAGGTCTGAACCAGCGGACAGTACTGTCCTACAGACATGTGTAGAGCGTGGTGCTGTCGGAGGGGTAGGGTGAATCAGCCTGGGTGCGCAGGTGCAAACAAGCGATGTTGTCGTGCGTAATGATGTGATCTCTGACCTGATTGAGTCTCATCTCTGTCTCATTTTAAGGACCTGCTGGACCATACTGTAGGCCAGAGCCAGCGGGCAGCGCTGCCCTACAGACACATGACGTTGGATTTTAGGGCACTGTAGTGAGATCATTGGTAAGTGTACATGCACACAGGCTTCCGACACTGCATTGCACGCACACATTATGCTTCTAGCATGCGCTCTGTTCCTTAGTATGTGAATGTTGGTATAACAAATTATTATTTAACCTTGTGTATTCTCGTGCACTACAACTCCTCTTTGAACCACGATTACCACAAACAGTTGGTAGATCTTACTTCAAAAACGAAGGATGCACTCCACTGGTGTTTTCTATTAAGCTTGAAATAAACCTTCATTTACCTCCAGACTTTTCCACCATTAAATTATTTCTCCCTTTTCAGACACTGAATTGATTGAGCAAAAATGGGCGGAGCAGGTGCTCACCCCGTGATGATGCCCTCGGAATTCTGATGCCTTCCATTGTGGTATCAAGACACCGTCCCCGACTGGAGACCTGCTCTCCAACCCTACAAATGTACCCCTGACTCGGAGCTTACAACAACACGTTGTTGGACACACCGGTCGGTGTGTCCAGCAACGTGGCAGGTGAGCAGTGAAGCCTCGGTGTGCAAGACCTACAATTGTGCACAGTTCTGGGGAAGGGGCTGGGGTGCAGCACCCTGGGTGCACAGGTGCAGGCAAGCGATGTTCCTGTAGCTAATAATGTAATCTCTGGCCTCATTCATATGTTTCTTTTTAAGGACCTGCTGGACTGCACTCTTTCTCGTGGACCCCAGCATCCTAGACGGGTGCAGTAGGCCGACGCTCTGTCTCCTCCTCCCTCTGTTCTTTTGACTCTCCCTCCCCTTCTCCCTTCCACCCACTCCCTTTCCCTCCCATTCTCACTATCTTCCTTTCATTCGGACTACCCTTCTTTTCATCTTTCACATGGCACACATACTTATGTTTAATTTTTGTCTTGCTGGTGTTGTACGCTGCTTCCGGAGGAGTCCCAACCACGTATTTCATGTTATACTGTTGTTTGTTCTAATAAACTTGCATTTCGATTTATTTGTGTTGTTTTAATAAAAGTAATTTTTTTCCAATAAATAAGTGAGTGTATAAGTTTTCTTTTTCTGACAGCACTTGTCTGTAGTTTATTGTGAAAATCGTCTGTTCATAGGAGGTTATGAAGGAAAACATTTGTAATTTTGAGGTGCACCTCCCAAATATAAACCAACAGACTATTACATAAATGAAGCCTGGGTAATTCTACAACTGCAAGGGTTCTATGAGTGTATCACTTTATAACACCATGAGTACTGCCCGTGTGATTAAAGAACCAATAAGGTACTGCCTAGGACCACCTAGGCTTCAGGGAATGCTGAGGCCCACCCTGCATATTTAAGTAAAGCCCCGGAGGGTGGCGATCCCCGGACTTCAGTTGGCCTCGAAGCCCCCCGAACAATTAGTAACCAATACCCGGGAAGGTGGCGATCCTCTAGCCTGCAAAACGTCTCAGTGCCCTCCTGCACCTTATTTACATGTGAGATTAAGATCCCCAGTCAAGCAGAGACCCCGCAATATAATAATCGGATTGGCCACGGAACATTATCCACCAGGGGCCTCATTTAAATGAACGGGTGTGACCCCGCTTCTTTTTTTTTTCTCTCCATTTTTCCCATCCGGATCCGCTCTATTAAAGCGATTCAAGGTTTTCCTCCTCTCGCTTCAACTAGGAAAACAAGAATTCGCTATCACAGGGTGGAAGCCATGCACTCGCCCTCTAATAACAAACATAAATGTCCCACGGATGCACACCCCGGAACATTGTATGAGCTGTGCCTAGGAGGTCATGCTCCCTAGGGCCATGATGCATTGGTTAGTATAAACGCATACTAACACTACTTACACACGTGTAGTACAGCGACCAGAGTGTAGTGAAGAGGCAGATGAAGCACAAAATCAAAAAATATAAATCCTACCAGAGGTCGGATGACATAGTTCAATGAGCTGACGACCCTGGGATGAGTGGAAATAGCTACACAAAGAAAGCAGTTCTTCAGCACAACGCAAGCAATCTTGAAATATTGGTGAGGGCTGCCTTCTTTTTACCTTCTCCCGCTCGTCGCCAAATTAATTTAATGAAGAGGCAGTCAGCAGTGGATCCGATAAGTAGATTTATTGCAGGAAAACAAGACACCTTAAACACTCACCAACAGGAGCAGACAGCAAGGCAACTGTCTTCTCCAGCACCATGTACAAACTCCCCGAGGTGTTCCTTATGACAGCCCTACATTCTAACATTGCATACTTACATTCTAGTAGAATGATATACTAACATTCTACTATGACTTGCATTGAAATACTACACAGAGCACATGACTTTACAGCAATGAGTTCATGGTTTCATCCAGGAGTCTTGAGACCGGTAGGGTTGAGTAGTTAGCTTCCCACTCCCTCTATTGTATAAATGCAAACTAACACTACTTGCAAAGGTATGCTACACCACCCAGACCACATCACTTTACAGCAATGGGCTCACGATTTAGCCTCATGGTTTAATCCCCAAGTCTTCAGACCAGTAGGGGTGAGTAGTTTGCTTCCCACTCCCTGTATAGTATAAACGCCTACTAACACTACTTGCACACGTATGCTACAAAGATCAGACCACATCACTTTACAGCAATGTGCTCATGGTTTAGGCTCTTGGTTTCATACCCACTCCCTGTATAGTATAAACACATACTAACACTACTTACACAGTAATACTACAGCAGCTAGTATGCTACAGAGCCCAGAGCCCATCACTTTACAGCAATCAGCTTGGTTTCATCCCTGAGTCTTCACACCGGTAGGCGTGAGTTCTTCGCTTCCCACTTCCGCTATAGTATAAACGTACGGTAGCGGTCAGTAGTTCGCTTCCCACTCCCTGTATGGTATAAGCACCTTCTAACACTACTTGCACATGTATGCTACAGCGCCCAGAGCCCATCCCTTTACAGCAATCAGCTCAGTTTGATCCCCGAGTCTTCACACCGGTAGGCGTGAGTACTTCGCTTCCCGCTTCTGGTATAGTATAAACGCACGGTAGTGGTCAGTAATTCGCTTCCCACTTCCTGTATGGTATAAACACCTACTAACACTACTTGCACACGTATGCTCCAAAGACCAGACAACATCACTTTACAGTAATGAACTCACGCTTTAGGCTCTCGGTTTCATACCAGAGTGTAGCAGCATCTCATCTCAGTACTATGTCACTCTGAGCAAAACCGCACTGTCAGACCGGTAGTAGTGATTACTTCGCTTCGCACTCCCCCACAGAGGTTACAGTGCTCCTACCCTCCTCTTTCCTACTTTTTTTGCCCTTTTTTTCCCTTAATCGCTTCAACGGACTCACAAAATGGCGGCCCACACTTCCTAGTTGCAACCGCTCACAGCGCTCGCAACCAATAAGCAGCAAGCTCATGCTCATAATGTAAATGTTAATGTTATTCAGAATTTGTTAAGCGCACGGGCACCCAGAGGTTTCATGGCGCTAGTGGTGAGGAGAGATGACAAAACAGTTACCTAACCGGACGATTGCTTGAATAACCAGGTCTTCAGTGCGCCCCTGAATTCCATAAGATTAGTGCATCTCCTGAGTGACACGGGGAAAGAGTTCCAGACCTTTGGAGCCAAATGAGCGAATCGACACCCGCCAAGACGTTTCCTTTTGAAGGAGGGCAGAGTGAGGAGGGACAGATGGGCAGAGCGGAGATTGCGGGTCGGCTCATTTTTGGTTATAAGGTTGTTAATAAACTTAGGGCTTTTTCCGTGGAGAGCCTTGACTTGAATGGCCCAACTAATCAGATGGCAGAATTCCCAAATATCAATATCTGAAAATTTCGATATTTCTCAAAAACTACTGAACGGATTTACACCAAATAAACAAAAGCATGCTTTCTAGATCAAGACCCTTCTCCCTGCTGATATAAACAAAGAATTAGTTCAGAAAATGTCATGAAGATTCATCAAACGACGCCAGAGTTATAAGCAAAACAAATAATGCCCTTCCTTTGGAAACTTGGTCCTAACTATAACTACCTACTGGCGACGGCCAGTAGGTAATTTATATATATATATATATATATATATATATATATATATATATATATATATATATATATATATATATATATATATATATATATATATATATATATATATATATATATATATATATATATATATATTGCAACAAATCCAAATTGCGGTAAAAACTGGCGTGCTGCCAAATCGCTGGTGGTGGCTGGCGCCCAGTATGTACAAAAATAGTTCCCAACCTTATCTGATTGAAGAGCCAGCACACGCCATCATGGGAGGTTCTCTTGTTTGTTCCGCAGGCATCAATAGACCCATGGACAAAACAGGAACGCGTTTCAGCAGTCAAGCTGCCTTTCTTAACCTGGTATGCGCCATATTGATTCCTCTTTTTAAAGGAGACATTAGTAAAAACTAAAGATGCACTGCATTTCACTGTAATTGGTTGGATAGAAGCACGTGGGACAATGACCAGTACTTCTTAACAAAGCACAAATAAAGTTATAAAAAAACTCAACTGCACCAGTCCTGCAAAAAAACCCGGACTGGATTTATGCATGTCCTCTAATTATATTTTACAGACATCTTTATAGTGTCTTTTAAAAACCATATAACACTCATTTTTTAAGGTCATTTACTTTGAGCAAAGATGTTCCACCTCATAAATCTGTCAACTCCTTTAAAGTGCACATATCTCTAAGCGCAGCCCGCTCTATACTCAGAGATGTCCCATTGATTAATGTCTATTGTTCCAATAAATAAAAGGAAGAGTCATGGTGGTAACTTTTTTTCAAAGCTTCAAATCCTCGGGTCACATGAAGCCGGTCCCAATAAGCAGCAGTACAAACCCACAAGGCCATAGCTTTCCTTGGCTAGTGCCATCGCGATGCCCAGCTCCATAATAGGAGAGGTCATACCAGGATGAGGATGTGCCAATAAGCAGAGAAACTACAGTCCCCGCCAAGGGAGCTTCGGCTCCCAGCGTTTGATCCAGCTCCTCCACAAGTGCCTTCTCCTCTTCTCCATCGCCATACTCCTTTCATGGGGGCACGCCTGTCTCTATGTTGCAAATCCAAATTACGGTAAAACTTGTGTGCTGCCAAATCGCTGTTGGTGCTTGGATGGTGACACCAAATTTAGCAGAAAGGTAGCTCTTGGGCCAAAGACAGTCTTTTTTGTTAAATGGTGTAAATCAGTTCCATTGGTTTAGTTATTTTAATAAATTTCCAGTTCTATATATAGGCATGCAGTGTATCTGCAACCCCTCCCAATCTCATGCTGAGATCTGTTTGGCTTCCAACACTTCACACCAAGAAGTGTTGGCAGCCACTTGTGACTTGGCTTGAAGCCAAGTCACAGAAAAATATTTAAAAAAAGAAAAGGGAGTAGGGTAGAAACACTCTGACCCCCTAGTCCTCTTGGGGGGGCGGGGGGGGGGGGTCCGACACAGGAACTCCCCAGGGATAAAAGCTTTTTAAAAAAAACAAAGTCAGCAGGAGTCATGGTGGATATGCAATACCAGGTGAATTTTTTTTTAAATGAGGAGGGCAGGCTCAAGTGCTTATTCATTAATAAGCCCCCGGGTGGGCCAGGTCCCAGGGGCATTGTTGAAACTTAGGAGAGGGGTGCATGGGGCCCCACCTGATGCTATTTAAAGCCCAAAGGACTGCTACCTCCCTAGGGCAGTAACATAATTATATGTAGGGGAGCCGGACCGACACCTCCCCAGGGCACAGATGTAAATTAAAGATAATGTGGGGGAGGACATATGGCCTCCACCACAGACCTGGGGACTGCTATCTCCCGAGGCAGTAACATAATTATATGCGAGGGAGCCTCATGGATCCCCCACTGCCTTGGGGACCACCACCTCCCCGGGGCACAGATTAAAATGAAAGATAAGCCGGGGGAGGCCTTACGACCTCCCCTGCAGCCCAGGGGCCCGCCACCTCCCCAGGGCAGTAACATAATTATTTGCAGAGGAGCCTTGCGGCTCCAATGTTGCCCCAGGGACCACCACCTTTCTGGGGCAGTAACATAATTATATGCAGAGGAGCCTTGCAGCTCCCAAGTTGCCCCGGGGACCACCATCACATGGGGAAAAATTTAAATAATGAATGGAGTCCTTCATGGACTACGGCCAAAAGGAACATGTCCCCGTGGCTGAAATCAATGATGGAGTGTGGCTGTGCGTCCCCCCTCCAAGAGCCATTAATGGCCCTGGGGACCACCACCCCTCCTGGGCAAACTCCACTACATCCCTGGGAGCTTTACTGCTCCCGCCAAATCAGACCAAACACAGAATTGGTTTCACAGGGCGAAGTAGAGTACCGCTCCAGAGAGAATCAGATGTCTAGCCCAAACATAGACACGAAAAAAAGCAAGTCAAGGGTTCCCTGCCCCTTTGTGCATCGGGCGGCACCAGTAACAAGCCTCCAGAAAGGGCATCAACACTCATAAGCTCTCTCGCCTAAGTTGTTCCAAGAGCACTGAGCAAAGCTTTGGGGTTGCACGCGGATACACTGCTCTTCCCCTTCCCAAGGCTGGGATATACCAGGGCACACTTACGACTAGATTACAAACTGTGGGAGGAGCCGAGGCGGACGGACGTGGACCGTCTCGGCTCCCGGCCCGCGCGCTGCACCGGCCTGGAACCAAGCGGCCTTAGGCAGCCCCCCGCGACGCGCACGCTTCCTGACTGAAGCGGGAGGTGTGGGGCACCTGCAGGGCTGTCCCGATCGCGGCTGGTGTCCGTGGAGCGGCGTTGGTGGATTGCTCCCGATCCCTGCCTGGACCCAACATGGCGGCCGCCCGTTACCAGCCCGGGCTTAACAACAACGACGAGGAGCGGAGCCTGTTGCGTCCTGCCGGGGGAGAGTCTGACGGGAGCTGGGCACCCGAGCGGTATGTAGGGCTCCTACCGCGCCAAATTCCCCCCCCCCCCCCCCGCCACCCGCCGAGACTCTGCGGTTACACCCGAAAGGGGCCGGTGATTGACGGCGGCGCCCTCTGCTAACGACGGCGCTGCCTCAAGACTATCCTCACCTACCTGCTCCGGGGGGCCATGCATCCATTCTCCGCAACAGACGGGCCTGGGCCCGAGGGCAGAAATGTGCCCCCCCCCTCACTGACCATGCTGCTTCGCGCAAACGGTGCCTGACTCCAAGATGGCGCCCTTGGGGACACGCTTCCGATGACCGGCGGACACAGGCTCCAGGGACATGAACGCATGCCAGGGGAAACCTTTGCTTCAAACTTTGCTGCTTTCCATCTCTGCCTGGGCGCCGGGGGTCCTTCTCCCCTGACCCTCCTCTGGTCTCCGGATTGAACTCCCCTGCCCAGCTCCTCTTGAACGATGAGGCTGCGACTTTGCTGCGGACTGCCTGTCCCCCCCTGGACCTGCTGGCTATGCCAGCCCTCTTTCTGAACCTTCGGACTCGGACCTTCGCGCTCCCCGCCATTATCTCTATATGACGTGCCTCTTCTACTAACTTTTTCTTCCGCCATTTTAGTGATCTCTCACTGTCCTTTTGACTTTCCTACTGTCTCTCTTATTGCCTTTGACCAGTATAGGCCTAGAGTATATCCATTTGTATCTCCTCCTCGTGTGATTCTATCTCTTTTACATTTGCAATTTTTTTTTCTTTTCTATTTGCACCTTTTTGTAACGCGTGTAATCCTAAGTCAGCTGAAATTCCAGGAGCCTAGTCCCGACAGCTCGACGACTTTCGGAGGGCTGGATGAGGTCCCCCGCTACACGGCGGAGGAGGGCACTGGACATCGAATGCTGTCTTATGTAAAGCGCTCTGATAACCTAATCGGTTCAAGATCCTGAAATGTGCAACGTAACTGATTCTATGTAAACTGCTGTGACAACATGTAACGGAACTGGTGCTATGTAAAGCGCTCTGATAACCTTATCGGTTCAAGTTCGCGCTATAGAAAACTCTAAAAATAAATAAAATAAAACAGACAGAGAGCTGCCTTCTCAGCAGCTCCCTGTCTATGAAATCAATGCCGACTCCCGCAGGATGCGAGGGGCTGGTGGGGACCGCAGGGGGCCTTGGAGCTCCACCTGCGGTCCCTTATAAATCTCAATGGGTATCCTGGGTGATACAAGGGCATCTAAATGGAGTACAGGCCTGGGGGATGGGGACCCCGGGGTCGTAATTATCCCAGAGATGGGGCTGAGTTCCCCGAGGCATAAATCAGCCCAGATAAGGGGGGTTACACAGCCCCCTTTCCTAAGCAGCAAAACAAAAGAAACAAAATGCCCAGCAACTCGCTCAAGGCCCCACCCCCCTTTCTCCGCCATTCGGCAAGCACACCTTCTGGTCATACAGACACTCACACACTCTCAGTCACCCATAGAGATACTCACACACCTACTCACTCACCCATAGAGTCGATCACACAACCACTTTCTCACCCATACAGTTACACACACAACTACTCACTTGCTCATTCAGATACTACAGATACTCACTGACCTATACAGTCCCTGACATAAGCACACACTTACCCATACAGCCATTCTAACAATTGCTCACTCAAACATACAGACACTCATTTACTCTAACACTCATCTATACTTCCTTTCACATATGCAGGTACTCACTATAGACTACTGAGCGATCTACTCACTCACCGACACGGCCATACTCACACTTAGTCACCCATATGCCCCTCACACATGTACTCACTAACGCATACAGCCATTGACTCACCCACTCACCCATCCATACAGGCAGTTACACACACCCTCACCCACCCACAGACACACAGTCACTCATACACCCATACAGCCATTTACATGCTAACTAACACACTGAGTCAGACATTCACACAACCAGTCACTCACCCATACATTCACAGAGACACATAATCACTCACTTAAACAGTCAGTTATGCACCCACTGAGTTATCCATACAGGCACTCACACACCCACTGATTCACCAATACACCGTGGTTTATATATTTAGCACTCACAAACATTTTTTAAAAACTTGCAGTCACTAGATGATATCATCAGTGATTGAATCAGTGATGTCACTGACGATATTATGAGTGATGTAATACATGAGGTCATGAGCAATGCATAGCGGGGGCATGAGTTATGGTTAGCTCACTACCCAAAATGGCTGAATTCCACTGTTTTGTACTAACAAAACCTGAGCCTAACTATAACGTCCTTGTTATGCACTAGTTTGAAGTGGAGCATCCCCTACGGGGAGTTGATCCATGCTCAAAATCATTTTAGTAGTGATAAATTGTACAGGAAGGAAAAGGCACAATTCTAGAAAGATTTGAAGAACGTGGTCATCCCAGGAAGGTATTTGTGAGGTTTGTGGGGTATTATGTGGTATGGTTGTGCGACCTTACCATATAATATATCAACGAAGCTGTCATGGGTCCAGTCAGACCCCTTTTATAAAACCTTTATCTCAGCTCTGGGTAGCTGTGGATTCAAGTCGCAAGGCTTAAACAAAGAAACTAGTGCAAAGCATTTAGAAGCACCAAAATAAGAAAGTCATGCAATAAGAAAGAAATTCAACGTCAATTAATAAAATTTGATAATATTTTTACACATTTTTAGACATCAAGGTGAGCAAAATCCACCAGAGGGTTCAGAAGACATAGATTTTGAATAGTTTGAAAGAGTTTTGTGTGCTACTCCGGCCTGTATAGAGTGACCAATTCTGGTAGGAAGATTTTCAGAGGGGCATCTAGAGAGTATTTGGACAGTTACCTTGTCACCAAAGCAGTCTCAAGTCCAGTTCTCACTTTACATCAAGACCACCATAAACGTCAATGGAGTGGTCCTGACGCTGGTGATGCAGAATGCAGAAAAGATGTTCTGGATGCTGGGCAACCAAAGGCGGTGTCCTTGTGGCTATTCCTTTGTTCACAGGTAAGGTAGAGAGACTTTGGTCACAGGAGTTGGTGTCCCTCAAAGTCCTCAGTAGAAGTCCGGCTCGGCTGGGCTACCAATCTCCATACACAGTGGGTACAACTGTTACCTTTGCTGAGGGCTGTTGTCCATCTTTGGTCATCAAAGTCTAGCAGACTTGGGAGCAGCTTTTAGCCATTGATGATCAGTCTCTTGGGTCACCCAGCAGAGCTCAGTTGTGAATCGAAAGTATGTGGATACTGACTTTCTGGAGTGGGCTTCTTCAGCTTAGATGGCCCTTGTGTTGGTTCCAGGGGGTCAGCCGACTGACCCCTGGAGCTGCTATTTTTGTCTCAGTCTTGAGAGTGGCTTTTCCATGAGCCAAAAGCTACAGGCAGGGTTCTCTCTTTGCTAGTCTAAGGTGCGGCAGGTGCAGTCCAGCAGTCAGTGAAGCTTCTCAAGCCATGTCCAGGGATCAGCAGAGCAGTCCTTCTTAGGCCCTTTCTCCAGTTCCATCATGATATGGGGTTTAGGGTATCAGGGGTGGCATATTTATGCCCAGAAAGTGCCCAGGGTGGATGACGTGGTCTGTAGCCAATGGGCTACCAGGATCTCTAAATCCTGTGATGACCCCCGGCTGTGTATGGCATTTAGCAACCCCAGGGTGCACTAATCTGCCCACTCTCAAGATGTCTGAACCCTTCCTTGGACGCTTGGAGCTTGGTATCTCATCTTAAAGGTGTGGCTACCTGGGTGCTACATGCCCACAGGAAAACCAATGTGGCCACTGGTTTCCCCTCTGTGTTCCCATTGCCAGCTTGTCTACCCGAACTAAGGCACAACCCTTCATGAGTGTGATTGCCATTTATCCACCAAAGGCTGCATCATCTTTGATGGTTGCCTTCCAGTCCAACACCATGAGTGGCTTTCTGCAAATAGGAGGTAACACATCTTCCCATAGTAGGCTTTTATTGTTCGTGACCTTTGGAGTCGTTCACACTAAACCTCATGGGGACAGAAGACTGTCTGCTGGCCAGCAACTGTTAGGCAATAGAAGTCATCATCTCCCCTGATTTATGCAGAATCATTGTCATGTCTGCTATTTGACACAGAGTCATCTGACCTTAACCTTCTAGGAACACTGAAAGTGGCAATTCATTTGACTAATGACATAGATTTAACACCTGATGTGACATTAGTCTGGGACAAGTGTCTACTTTTCACCATGTCAAGGTCAAATAAGAGTAAATACAGACATATAGCTGAAATAGTGTAGTCTGAATTGATGTCCATTTATGTTAAATGTTCACAAGGAACATCTGGGACCCACACCTAGATGCTCATAATCTATGTTAAACATTCCTACATTTCAATTTCTGATAAGATTTAGTATTCTAGTACTGCCACTTGATGAAAGAGGCCCTTCTCCAAGATTATCACATAAGATTCTGCCAGAGATAGTCCCACCTACTGCTAGCCAACTTTCCAGATGCTGCATCATACCGTAAGCAGATAAAGCAGAGTCCTGGAGGAAGACTGCTACAGCAGCGTGTGTTTGCCCTTTTCAGGGAACACTGTCTTCATGCCTCCACTGATAAAGACAGCTTTTGCTGTCAACAAGGTATACAGTGCTCCTCTTATGCCTAAGAAACTGTAGACTCCAAGTTGCTTTACATTCCATACTCTCTTAGTGTAGCACATAGAAGTTGATGTAAGTGTGTTACGTTCTGGATGACATTTTAACCATGTCAGAAATTGTCGTTTTATTCGCGCCTTTTACAACGTGTCTTCTTGCTGTTTATACCATATTCTGTGTCATTGTTATAGAAATACTGCTAAACAGGTTATTCCTGGGGTAATACTTTTACTTAATAGTATTCATTCATCTTAGTGCAGTGTGTGTGTGTTATTTTGAATAACGAAATAGGTTTGCTACTGTTAACCACAATGCTCTTGATCCCTTCATAGGGATTGTTAGTAACCCAAAAGCAATAACTCTCTTTCAGTAATACAGTAGTGTTCTGCGAGGCTACAATAATCTGTTTTTGACATTCATCATTGGTGCATTGAACTAAATTTACCTGTGTCACCCATAATGGGAAAGCCAGCCTTATAGAACTATGCCAAAGTCATAGTTTATGCAACACTACTTAATAATATACAGCTCCCTGCCTTAGGGCTCCATAGGCCTTACTTAGGGGAAACGCATATATTGTTAAGGTAAGTAGGGACTTTTCCATTGGTTTAAATGGCAAAGTCGAACTAGCAGCTTTAAAGCTGCTCTTCAAGGCTGCCATGGCAGGCTGGGAGCCATTCTGTATTTTGTCACCACAGGGTGGAACAATCAGTGCTGCAGCACTAGGTGGTACACTATGTCTTATATACCCTGGGTACCCTTAGTAGCATATACTAGGGACTTATAAGTAAGCCAGCCTATGCCAATTGGGGGTAGACAATTCAACATTCATATTGTAATGGGTTAGAGCACTGGCACTGAGGTCTGGTTGGCAGGCCTCAGTGCACTCTCAGTTTCAAAAACCATCAGCATTAGCCCAAAGCCTTTGAAGCGATCATGCAAAAAGAGGCATTTCCTTACAGTGTTGCAATAAGCCAATGACAAAGTCAAAAAGAAAACATGTGATGAGATATTGTTTAGAGACTACAAGCAACTGAATGATAATCAGATCAGATTCCTTCCTGGGTTTCAACAGCCAGTCAAACAAAATATTTCCCCAATAAAGCAATTGTGTAAAGCAAAAAGGCAACTTGTATAATTACAGCATTGTGCCTGGGAGAAAATTCTTCTAATTTTGAGATTACCACCAGTTTTTGCCTGACTGTTATTTTGGTTTTATGAACTCTGCAAACTGGGGTGCTGCTGTAAAGTCCCCAGTGTATGTGTTCTGACCCTTACGGTATTGGGTTATAAGCCAACTGGCGTATTTAACTTACCATTAAGGCTTTAATAAATGGGCCAGAAAAATATACAGAAGGCATGAAAAGTTAAATGTCAAATGTGGATTGTAGCTCATCTTGTGCCATCTACTAGGCTGACAAGGAAAAATATGGCTTCTGGCCTAAGTGTGCAGCCTGACTGCTGCAGCTTTAAAACCTCCAGGAGAGCCTGTAAAAATAATGTACCTTTTCCCCCAACAGGTTTGGCCTACCAGCATTTATAAGGGGAATGCTGTGAAGGAGTGATAATTAACACACAACTCGCAGTTCTGATTCCTTTGCAAACATGCATTTGGCAATCGATCGAAATGTAACCCTGCACTTGTAATCAGGGCTGAAGTAGTAAACTTACATGTGTGGTGATCTCCCCATAGAATAAATCGGATAGGTGAAGATTTCCACCCGTAGGTACGTGATTGCATTTTGCAGCAACTAAGTAGTACTAATGTATTTCTAATTGTCCCATTGTGCTGGGTGCTACCAGTTTTAGGCTGAGGATTGGTGGAAACTGCCATTTAATGTTCCTGAAGGTTTCCAAGGGGGATAATATTCAGCCTACATGGTCCAAGTCCCAGGATCCATCTGAACTGGTATCCTTTACATGCCAGTGGGAGGCTGGGAATCTTTGGTAGTTTGCTGTCCTCATAAACATGACTGATGCGGATATCTGTCATTGCTGCAGTCGTCTCCTCTCTCTAAATCTCTGTGCCTCAAAAAGATTGTAGATAGCAGAACCTTAATTATCCAAATGATACAACGGCGGACCTCCTATGCCGCACCTCGCGCCAGTTCCAATAAATAAGTTTGCCGTGCAAACCACCCCAGCGCCTGCCCTTGTATGACGTCACAGTGCTCCAGATCAGAAACAATTTTGACAAATTGGGGTGCGCAGCTCAAGAAGTCCAATAGGCAGATATTGAGAAAAGTAACTTCTTTATTCCAAATTTTTTAAGATCAATGGTTGTCTGAAAGACGAATCCGTCTAACACGATAGAAGCCCTACTGAGAAAAGCCTTGGGGCAAGTATAATCTCTATGTCCACTTAATATCCGAAGCAATTTCCAATAATTCATATCCTCTATCGTGTTATATGGATCCGTCTTTCAGACAACCATTGGTTTTTTGGACTGTTATAACAGGCTTACATAGGAACACACCGTCTCTTTTGAGAAGGTTATGCCAACTGTTCAGAATCAAGTACTATTACTGAAGGTTGTTGGTACTTTGGAGATTTTCACTTTGTAAATATTTTTGCCCTGATGAAGTTCCCAATATGGGAATGAAACACGTGGGCTGGAGTTTCTATATCTTATAACATTTGGAATAAAGAAGTTACTTTTCTATCAATATCTGCCTATTGGACTTCTTGAGCTGCGCACCCCCATTTGCCAAAATAGATAGCAGAACCTCTTGTAGTATACTTTGTAGAGATTGTGATATTACAGTGGTAAAGGTAAATGTACTGCAACCAATCTGAATTCAACAACTTCATCCCTGGTATTGATAGGACGCAAGTAAATGCTAGAATAAGCCCTTACCCAACCATGGATTTGTATGGTACGTAATGGGGATGTAAGAAGGGTGTAGATGAAGTCTAGCAAGAGTCGGAACCAGATGGGACCTGTTTGGTCTTCATTTAGAGAATGATAGAAAATCAAATCATGAAAAGAATTAGATTTTGATTAAAAATTAGAGCATGCACATTTTTTCCTATGATACCACATGAAGTTCCTCCCTATGCAGAATTATTTCAGATGTGGCAGATCTGAAAATAACTGCTTTTGTGTATGTTTAGTAGTCAAATTCGACAGTCTGACACAGTATTTTTGGCATATGATTACGCACTGAACTAGATTCTGACAGAAATTAAGGTTAGCATCACATAAAGACTCATTCGCCATCTTATACCCATTAAGACACTGGGTACTGCCATTACTGTATTGCAATTGCATTTATATAGCACTCACTACCCCTTATGAGGCATTGAAGCGCTTTATAAGGGGTAGCACGCTGCTCCAGAACCTAAGTTAGTAGTTAGTCTAGTTATTGTTATTGATTAGTGCTGGTTACTGGTATTAGTCTTGAGCGCTCATGCAGACCCTTCCATGCATTTTATCCAGTTTATTTGTTGACATATTGTTCTGCTGAAGTAATTGCTGTCAGCACACTTGATCACGAAGATTTACTGCATGCGGTTATTATGAATACTGCTTTCACAGTAACACAGTTTGTACATCAAGCTATTAAATTCAGGATTCGTTTTTTCCTCTAATTGATGCCATTATACTAAGTAGAATGAGCAAAATATCATCTGCGCCTTCAGCTCTCATTGGGCAGAAGAAATGTGCCTGATGACTAGCACAAACAAAACTAAAACCAAGCCCAGGCAATTGAATAAAAGGGCAGTCTTTCAGGGCACTGAAAGCAGGAACAATAGAAATCTACAGGACACACGTCAAGTAAACGAACAGCCACGAATGAAATCATAGACCCCAAACAGGACAGGCCTGAAGAATGCCTGCATAATTTGACATCATTGCGGTCCTACAGACTAATTGAAGTCAAGGTTTTGTTGTAGATTTTGTGTTTTTGTGGCTATTTGCATTACCATACAGTTGGTAGTGCGAAGAAAGCTGAGACCACAGAGATACTTTAACTCCAACCTGGTGGCGAGCCTCTGACATCCTAAGAAGCATGTCTTCAGGTCTTAATACGTTGGTGTAGGTGGTTAAAACAGCTTCAAGAAAACTGAGTGTAGTTATCTAACTCCACTGCTCCGAAACAGACTTTTCTTGAGAGGTTTACTAATTCAGGTCCAATATAAGCAGTCTGGCTTTAATCTGGTAACATGTCAAACACTGGCATGCACAGATGTTTTTGCACAATTGTACCACATTAAATCCAAGCCTATCGACTTTTCAGTTGAACCTTTATTACTGAGAATACACACAATGAGCCCTATTCTCAAACTACTTCATCTAGTATGGAAAGTAGTACTACAAGGGTACCAATAACATACTACAAAATGCAATTAAAAAAAACTAGGGTCGAACAACTGCTTCTCATATCTTTTCTGTTTGTAGATCCCTACCACGGTGGAAGTTCTTTTTTTTTAGATCAAATGTATTTTATTGAGTTCCACAAGGCGACATCATACAAACTTTAGACAAAATGAGCAAAGTTGCTGCACCCGACCCCCGGACAGAGCTGTACTCCACCATATATCCGTTTAGCGCGGGGTGACCAGGTGTCCATGTATGCTCGCATGGTGGGAGACAAACCCCGCTGTGTCCACAAGAACTCTTTTCCACCAACCTCCCCGGGACCCCCCCCCCCAACCTACCCCAACTGTATCCTACCCTCAACCCCCACAACCCCCCCCCCCGCTCGGTGTGTTCCTCGTGGCGCCCGGAGGTGACCATTCGGGGCGCTAGCTAAACCTTTTGTTCCACTCTGTACGTCTCGTCACGGAATTCCTCCGCCAGTTTCAGAACCCTGAGGTATTTCGGGCATGTGAGCTCTGTGAATTCTTGAGAGAGCAGAGATATGAGTGGCTGCCACACTTCTCTAAACGTTTCCGCTGTCTGTGTGAGCGAGGCCTGTATCCTCTCCATCCCCATGACATACCACAACCTGTGTAGCCACCCCGCGTGTGTAGGCTTCCTCTCGGTTCCCCATAGCGACAGGATATGTTGGGATGCTGCCCCCATCGCCAGTCCCATCTGTCTCCCCCTTATTGACTTGAGAGGGAACGTTAGACTGTTGGGGAGTCCCAGAATCGCATAAGCAGGGAAGCGTGGAATGTCTGTGTCAAAGTGGGTGTCTATGTCATTAAGCACAACCTCCTAATAATCCTGCACCGCGATGCATTCCCACAGAATGTGTAGCATGGTCCCTGTGTGTCCACATCCCCTCCAGCATTTGGGGTCTTTGCTCGGGTTCCCCTGGTGTAGGCGTGCTGGTGTCAAATGCCAATAATAGGCGATATTCACTGCCGCCTCTCTGCTAGCTGTATTTCTAGCCGTGTGGTGAGCCCGGTAGTAGATGTCATGCCATTCTTTATCTGAAAGCGTGCGCCCTAGTTCCCTCTCCCAATGTCTCTGCCCGGCTGATCTTTCTGTCGGGGGGGGCGGGGACAGCATCAGATACAGTTCAGTGATGGACCGTGAGCCTGACTTTTTGGTCATGATCCACCGCTCGTAGGGGGTAAGAGGTCGGCTGGCCAGAGGCGCCACGTCTGCGTGCGTCAGCCAGTGTCTAAGCTGGAAGTACTGGTATTGGAGTGGTTTATCAAGTGTGTAGTCCGCCGTCACTATGTCCCAAGTCAAAAAGCTGTCCGTATCAAACAAGTGGCCTGCGGAACGGCATTCAGACTGTCGCCACTGGGGGAACGAGCCCGGAGCCCGTCCCGGGGGGAACGCCGGGTTATCAAGCAGAGGCGTCATGGGGGAGGGAAAGGTCGTCAGACCCTTCGGGACCGCGGTTGCGTCCCACACTTGTAGGAGAGTCCTGGTGATAGGGGATTTCTTGAGGTACGGCGGTCTGTCGGGTCGTGCCAGGAAGGGAACTTTCCAAAGGGGCAGGCCCGCCATAGCCCTATCCTGGAACAACCAGTGCTTTTCCGAAGTCGGCCTGGACCACTCCAGAAGGAATCTGAGCTGTGTCGCCTGGAAGTAGCGTCGCAAGTCCGGAACGCCCAGGCCCCCCTCGGCCGTTGTCCTCGTGACCTGGTCGCGCCGCAGCCTGGACCTCTTATTAGCCCAAACATAGTGGTTCAGGGTGTCCTGCAATTTCTTCAGCATCCCCAGTGGGGGGGTGACCGGGATAGTCTGAAACACGTATAGGATCTTGGGCAAAAGGGACATTTTGACGGCTGGCACTCGTCCCAGCCACGAGATCGGCTGTTGTTTCCACCTCGCTATGTCCCCCTGGGCGCGTGACAGGAGTTTAGTGTAATTGAGGTCAACCGTCTGGGCTGTCGCTGGCGTCAGGTCAATCCCCAGGTACTGTATCGTGGTGCTGACCTCGAGCCCCCCTATGCGCAACGAGTCTCTGTTGGCTGGCCGGGTGTTGCTGCCCAGCGGAAGGACAACGGACTTTTGTATATTCATTTTGAAGCCCGACACCTCTCCGAACCCGTTCATTTCGGACAGGAAGGCTGGTAAGGAGACCCTCGGACTATCCACCGTGACAAGGATGTCGTCCTCGTAGAGGCTCATGGTCTGCTCCACACCTCCGAACCGGATCCCAGTGATGGAGTTATTGTCCCGAACCCGCTGGGCAAACGGCTCAATATAGAGAGCAAACAGGAGCGGCGAGAGCGGGCAGCCCTGCCGCGTGCCTCTTTGGATGTCGAATGGCTTGGAGCTAACCCCATTTACTTTGATAGTTGCCCTTGGGGACGTGTAGCAGCCCGCCACCCATGAGCGGAAGCGTGGACCCACGCCGAATTTCGTCAGCGTGTGTTCCAAGAATCTCCAATCAACTCTGTCGAACGCCTTCTCGGCGTCCACAGAGAGTAGTGCTGCATCAGAGGCGTTGAAGTTAGCTTTATCTATGACATGCATTATGCGCTTGGTGTTGTCTGCGCACTGCCGGGAGGGGACAAAGCCCGCCTGGTCCGGTTCGATTATGCCTGGTAGGCAAGGGCCCAGACGGGAGGCCAAAATGCCCGTGAAGAGCTTAAGGTCAAGGTTGAGGAGCGATATCGGCCTGTATGCCGCACAGCGCGAAGGGTCCTTGCCCGGTTTCGGCAGGACAATGACCTCTGCCTCCAGCATCTCCTTCGCGATCGGGCCTGGGCCCCCGAACAAGTTAAATAGTTTTGTGAGGACCGGCGCCAGGAGAGGGCAAAAGGACTTGTAGAAGCCCGCGGAGAAGCCGTCTGGGCCTGGGGCTTTCAAGGGCTTGAGACGGGCAATGGCCGATATTACTTCTTCCAGTCGGAACGGGGCGTCCAGCGCTTTGGAGTTTGTTTCAGTAAGAGTGGTGACGTCCATAGTCTCCAGGTAGGCCCTCCCCGCCTCATTCCCCCCGGCCTGGTCTGTAGCATATAGCTGTGCATAGAAGGCACGAAATGCCTCCGCTATGCAATCGTCCTCCCGTACCTCGCGGTCGTCGTCTCCGTGTATGACAGGGATCTGGGAACGGACGGTTTTAGCTTTAAGCTTGCTGGCCAGCAGGCGGCCTGTCTTGTCTCCCCCTACGTAGTACGTGTGGCGGAGGCGGAGCGCTGCATATTCTGCCCTGTCTAGGTCTAGACCCGCCAATTGTGCCCTGGCCGCTTTCAATTTGCGCCATATCCGTGGGGCGCCCGTCCGGCAGTGGACCCGCTCGAGCTCCAACACCTGCGCCTCTAGTTCCCGCCTCCGTTCCTTACGCTCCTTATTGTCCGTTGCCGCGATCGCTATGATTTCGCCCCTAATGACCACCTTGAGCGCCCCCCACAGTGTCACCTGGGCCACCTCCCCCGTGTCATTATGATCCAGGTAATTAGTGATGCATTGGGACAATTGTTGTATCACTCCCTTGCGGGAGAGTAGACTTTCCCTGAGTCGCCATCTGCCCCTGTGTGGAGGTGTGCGAGGAACTGTCAGCTGGAGGACCACCGCGTCGTGTTCTGAAAGCGCCACCGGTGTTACGTCAATGTCCTGAATCAGTGGGATCATGTCTGTGGAACCTAGGAAGTGGTCTATCCTGGCGTACGTGTGAATAAAAGGTGTATCCTGGGGTGTTGTGATGCAAGTCCTGCCAGACGTCGACCAGCCCCCTGTCCCTTAGCCACTGCCTCCCTGTCGCCGACAGCGCCCCTGTGTCCCCAAACCGCTTTCCGGATCTATCCATCTCGTTGTCCATGACCAAGTTTATGTCCCCCCCCTACCAGTACTAGCCTCCCATCTCCCGACAGTGCTTCCGACAGCGCCCCCCTCAAAAAGGCCTCCTACTTAGTGTTAGGTGCGTAGATCGACCCTAGCGTGAAGGAAGAAGGGCCTATATGTATTGTGTGTGCCAGCAGTCTGCCCTTGATCTCTGCCACCCTGCTCCCCACCCGCCCTCTAAAATGCCTGGCTACCAGTATAGCTACTCCCGCTTTTTTCTCAGTGGTCGTGGAGTAAAATTGGTGAGGGAAGGCTCTGGCTTTCATGCGGTGCAAGTCTTTCGCTAACAGGTGCGTTTCCCGTGACAAACAAATCTCCGCCTCGAAGCGCTCGAGGAATGAAAGAACTGCTCTTCTTTTGATAGGGTTGTTAAGTCCCTTCACATTAAGGGAGAGGATACGAATGCTGTCAGCAGCCATGAGTATGTGAGCGTCCTGCCTGCCCTGTATTCAGCTCCGGGCCACCTCTCCCCGGGGCGCCTGCCGCTAGTCTGGGTTGCACACACCGAGTTCCCTTCCCCTTGCCGCCCCAACCCCAACTCCCCCCCCAACCTTCGCCCTCGACCCCCCCCCCCAAACAGGTGAACATAGTCCCAGGCCAATCATTAGACAGTCTAGGCCTGTGGTAAATCAGTCAATGTATGGGTGTGTGGCAGTGGCGGCTCTCGGCCCCCCGCCCTCCCCCCCGATCAGGAGTCAAAACTTAGCTGATGACGACCTCCGCTGGGGACGACTCATGAGTCGGCGCCGGTGTCCTTAGATACGACTTGGATCGCCGCAGCTCGTTCCTGGGCTACAGTGTCCGGGTTAGGATTGAGTGTCTTCCCCCGCTGCCTGTCTCGGCGCACTTTCTGCCAACCGTCCCCCGTCGTCTTAGGGGAGCCAGATGCGGTCCCAGAGGAACGGCCGTCGTCCATGTCGTCCTGGTGCGGTTCCTCGTGGGGGATTCCTAATATGGCACATGTGTCCTGTAAGGAGCGCAGCTGGTGCAGGGCGCCATTCCACTTAAAGACGAGACGGAAAGGGTGCCCCCAAGTGTAGGGGACCCCCTCCTTACTTAGGAAGGCGGTGGCAACCCTGAATGCCCTTCTTTTCTGTAAGGTAGTCGCCACCAGATCCTGAAAAAGTTCCACATTGTGGTCTTGAAAACGGAGGGGCTGCTTGCGTCGCGCTTCCCTCAGTATACGCTCCTTTAGGGGGTAATCCGGCAGGAAGGCCAGGATATCCGGCGGGGGGCCTTGGGCCCGGCGGGCTGGGCCCACCCGATGAGCTCTGTCAATGCGAATCACAAAGTCGTCCTCCTCCCCCAGCACCATCCGGAAGAGCGCTTGTAGGTACCCTGCCATGTCGTCTCCTTCTGCCTTGGGCGGCACGTTCCAGACTCGAATGGTATTCCGCCTGGAGCGGTTCTCCAGGTCCTCAGTATGGGTCTGGAGGTCCATCTGCTGGTCATGGAGGCGGACTATCTCTTGCCGGAGGAGTTCTATTTCTTCGCTTCTGGCTTGACCGGAGAGCTCGCTGGCAGCCACTCTTTCCCCCAGATCATCGACATCTCTCCGGAGCTCTTTGTATTCCCCGGTCATTTCCTGCCGGAAGGTTTGGATGTCCTCCTTCAGGGAGGTGAAGAGGGCCTCCATGAACGCCTTAGTCGCCGGTGTCTCGCCTTCTGTGTGGTCCTTCCCCTTGGGGGGGGCCCCGAGGTCGGCTTGTCTGGGCTTTTGTCGCTCTTGGGGGGTCCCTTGGTCAGCATCTCAGAGATGTTGCGGTTCCCTTTGCGGTTGCTGGCCACCATGCCGATCCCAGCCCCGGCTGCAGGCCTCAGTGAAGTCTTCGTCCTGGAGGTGACTGCAGAGCCTCGGGGTGCTCGAGCTGTGTGAGGGAAGGGAACGCCTGTGCGCGACCGGCGCCTCGGTTCCACGCCGTGTCAGACTCCGTGTCCCTGGTACCTCTGCCAATGGCCTTCGTGCTGCAGCCCCCTCCTGTGCGCTGTGCAGGTTGTGACACAGGTGGCCGATTACCCGGCTCCCGCCTGCCTGCCCGGGCCCTCTCCACCAAGGGCCCGCCGCCCCCGCTGCCCAACGCCTCCTCGTGCCCTCCCAGAGGCTCTGCTGTGGCCTGCCCTAGTGCCTTGGGCGTCCCTGATCCGGGCCTCTGCGGTGCCCTGCCCGGCCCCCGGTGTTCCTGCTTGCTGGGATGAGCCGATAGCTCCACCGCTGGCCGTGGCCCCAGTCCTGTGCGGTTTTACCGGCAGTCTGCTCTCCACCCCGGGGGGGTCTCCGCCTCCTCTCCACCCCGCGGGGCTGGTCTCCGGTGCGGGGGGGGGGGGCGGCCGCTCTGTATGGGGCCTAAGGAGGCCGCCTGTCGTGGGGTGCGCCCCTCTTGCCAGTGGTGAGGGGGGGCTTCGGGTCGTACCCCCAGCTACTCCCCGGCCCTCCTCCGTTCGCCTCTCACTCCTCGCCCAGGTTGTCCAGGCCCAGCCTGGGCCACGTTCGCTACCGTCGCGTGGCGGGGGTGTCTTCCCAACCGACCCCCCGCCGTGATGTGCACCAGTAGTCGCCGCTGCCAGTTGGGCCTTGCACTGTGCTGTGGCCCGGTTGCCCCGGCCGCCAAGACGTCCAAGCCGCGTCTCCCTCAGCCAGGCCCAAGCCGGGGCCTCGCGTAGGTCTGGTGGCCGGCGGACCCGGCACTACACAGTCCGCCACTTGTCTGCCGGACTCACCTTCTGTTGTTGCTGGTCGTCGCTCTCTGGCCTCAGTGGGTGCCTCAGGAACCTCCGACTCCCCTTCTCCTGTGACCTCGATGCTGCGGGGAGGGCCACCCCGGGCCGCTAGACACCGGCACCTGTGCTGTTGCGTTTCGCGCCTAACGGCGGCGGCAGGGTGTCCCCGTGCCGCGGCGCCTCTCGCCTTCTCTGAGCCCCGGTACTGGCTCCTGCGCTACCGCTGCTGGAGAGGACCCTGTCCACTCACGGTGGCTGGCTTGGACTGGGCAGAGGTCCGCCAAAATCCCTGACGGGGGATCGGGCACCGGGAGCCGCCGCGGAACACGTCCTACCAAGCCGCCATTATAGCCACGCCCCCTCACGGTGGAAGTTCTTTAACTAGCACCTCATAGGAACTAATGAAAAGTTAATTACATTAGTTCAACAATTATATTATCTATCTATCTATCTATATAATCTATCTATCTATCTATCTATCTATCTATCTATCTATCTATCTATCTATCTATCTATCTATCTATCTATCTATCTATCTATCTATCTATCTATCTGTCTGTCTGTCTGTCTGTCTGTCTGTCTGTCTGTCTGTCTGTCTGTCTATCAATCTGTCTAGCTGTCTACCTATCTATCTTTTTATACAAGACGATACACTTTCCGGCTTAGATTGCCAAATAAATTATGCAAATAGGAAGCCAGGAACTCCGGGTAGTTCCCAAGTTTAGGCGGAGAGCAGCTCCTATATTTTAAGCATCCTAGAACAGTGACACTCTGAATCTGCTCACCTCAAATATCTGTTTTTCCAGCAGAGTTTTAAGCATAGGATTAGCACAGTGCCATCACTGCCGAGCTGAAAAATGGCAAAAGGCTTTTCCCTCTCCAGAAACAGTATTACAGCTGTGGTTTGGTAAAATACCACCCAAGACAACATGAAATGAAAAAAGCAACCCCTGACACGTGTTTCACTCTAGTTAGAGCTCATCAGAGAGGTACAGCTTTGTTCAGACACAAGGGAGCACACAGTATACGTGTTGCACAGCGTCTGCCTGCCTGACACAGGAAATAATGTATGCAAAGTGGGCCTTCCCATGCAAAACCCAAAGTAACCTTAGCGCAGTGGGATTTGCTAACATATCACTGCATCACGCAATATCATGCAGTGCTACGCAATGATGGAAATGCATCAGAACGCTATGCATGGTCAATGCAGGCACATACAACAACTCAAAGCCATCAGTGTAAAAAGATCTCAAACACAAAACTCCCTGGCAAGCTCATCTATGACCTGCTAAAGGTGTACAGAGAAAAATTTGTCCCTATGGCCACGTACGGATGTGATGTGTGGGGATACAAGGATGTGAGAGACATCCAGGGGGTAGAAAACAAATTTATGCGTAGGCTTCTCGCTGTCCCCCCCTGCACTCCAGCCTTCACGTTGCATGAAGAGCTTAGCTTGGGATACATCTCTGATCCTATTGCTTTTGCGCTCTTACTGCGATGGATAAGAATCAGGTCCTGCCCAGCCACCACTTTAAACCTACTTGTTGTAGCAGATTGCACTACACTTGAGAGGGCTCTGTCTATCCCCTGGTTAATGTATATTATGGAGCAAATGAGGTGGCTAGGTTGCCCTGACCTGTATATTAACCTCAGACTTTTAGGGCCAGAAGATATCAGGAATATCAAACATTTGTTTGTGGCCGGGCAGCAGGGGATAAGGGAGGATAAGGAATTAGCTAAGCCCATGGTGAGAAACTATATCACACTGAGTTTGAGCCCACAGGTAGGTAGGGTCAGGAAACGGCTAAATAGACCTGGGCTGCGATGGGGGAAGAGGGAGGAGATTTCCTTGCACCTCAAAGGGCCTGGTCTGCCTCTTACAATGCCGTCTCCACCCCATGCTGGGAAATCACACCAGAGAAGGAAGAACTGGTTCTGGCTGGGCACACACACCCTTTGCCTAGAGGATCAAAGGATTTTTGGATACAAATACTGGGCTCAGACCCCTGAACTTTAGAACTCTTTTCGATCAAGAAGACTGCCAAGAAGAACAGCTGGAGAAGCTGTGAGGAGGAACTACCACTTTGCAGTGTGCTTTGCTTTGCTGGCCTACAGTGGCTGCTTCTGTCTTGGGCAGTAAAAGGACTGGACTGAACTTTCTGCAATCTACTTTTGTGAGTTTCTCCAAGGGCTTGAGGTAGAGATTGCCCCCTGTTCAAGAGGTCTTGGGAGCAGTAAAGACTTCAAACTCTTCTGCCCTCAGCACTGGGAACTGTGTGTTTTGTGCTGCAACAGAAGAGAAGCAACTCGACGTCGACGACGACGCTGCCGACTCTGTGTCCTGACGGCACCGCAGAGGGCACTGTCGCAACGCCACACCGCGACCCTGGTCTCACTGACGATGCCTGCTGATGCTGCCACCGAGCTGTGGCTCGCACCCCGACGTGTGGGCATCGCACTCCAGACTGGCTCACTTTACGACGAAGCCTTGGTATCCCCGAAGACGCCGCTCCACGCCAAAATCGATGCAGCTGCTTGCACAGTGGTTCAAGGGCACCGCTCGTAAAGTTACACGATGTAGAGCCCTCATCCCGAACCGCAGACTTGGCCTACTGACGTCGGCACCATCGACTCCAGTTCATCAGCCGACAACA
The DNA here is from genome assembly GCF_964263255.1 of Lissotriton vulgaris. Lineage (NCBI taxonomy): Eukaryota > Metazoa > Chordata > Amphibia > Caudata > Salamandridae > Lissotriton > Lissotriton vulgaris. The sequence continues at coordinate 973,877,212 of NC_141696.1, read as the reverse complement.
GCGCTTCAGCAAAGACGACGACGCTGCTTGCACCGTGACCTGCTAGCACCAAGATGAGCACCACCTTCATCTCGCACGGCGACCCTGATCTCAACGACAACGCCATCTGACGCCGCCACTGAGCCGCTGCTGGCACCGCAACCTGAGGGCACCGCACGCCAAATCACTGTATTTCGCACCACAGCTCCCGACGCCTGCAGACGCCAGTGCGCCTGACTTCAACAGAGAGGAGATCGACCTTCAATGCGTGTGACTTCGAGGGCACCGACGACTCCTGCACCGACCTCCGGAATCGACGCTGTTTTTTCCGAAACTCCACGAGAGGTCGCCGGTGCCCTGCATTTCTAAAAGGTACTGTTTGCGGGTCTTCCTGACACCGTAGCTGGCCCGCAACGCCGCGGTCAGCCAGAACTGTTTGGATTTGTTTGCTCACGATGCCGCGATCGCCCCGGACGAAGCTATCAACATCAAGGCACTGTTTTTAAAGCGTATTTTGATAACTGCAGATTTTAGGTACTGTATTGTGGATTTCTAGCGTTTTTGGTCTTGTATATAAAAATTGGGTATTTTTCTAAACTGGTGTGTTGTCCTTTTGTACTGCTTACGCTGTATTACTGTTGGTTATGTGCAAATGCTTTACACACTGCCTCTAAGATAAGTCTGACTGCTCGTTTCAAGCTACTTAGGGGGTGAGCAGGGGTTATTAGTCGATTCAAAGGTGTAATTTTATCAAGTGAATCGTAAATATGGATATTTTACACTTTTGGGAAAAAATAGCATGCTTTGTACTGGTATATTAATCACAATTGTGATAAAGGAAAAGGAGCATTCTCATAACGCTCCAGGCAATATAGATATAAACTAATCGGAGCGTTATGAGAATGCTCTTTTTCCTTTATCACAATTGTGATTAATATACCAGTACAAAGCATGCTATTTTTTCCCAAAAGTGTAAAATATCCATATTTATGATTCACTTGATTAAATTACACCTTTGAATCGACTAATATAGACAAATATTTGTCGGCCTATTCCCTATGGCGATTATCCGTTAAAACTTGGAAAACGTTATTAACAGCGCAGTCCCCTTTCTATCTCCAAACATCACAACACGAGCAAAATAAAAGAAAGCTGGAAACTGTTCTCCGCGTCCAGGGGCAGAGCCAGCACCAGACGCGGAGAATTTCCGAGTGCGGTGAGATTATTGGCTACCAACGTCGGAACGAGGCGTTTTGGGAAAAGTACGGTAAAGTAAAAACCTGTTTTGTGTATTCCTTCGTTTCAGCTTAGGACCAGAGAGTCCTGCGCTCCTGTTGAAACGTGGTAATTATCCGTTTAAGGTAATTATACTCACCTTTTGAAATCCTGAACCTTAACATCATATATAATGAAGCCCAAAATCAGGAGTCATCACTATGTTTTACGAGCGAGGAAGCCATGAGATTTAACCATTGTTCCCAGGCGCTGGGAAGCCTTCAGCATAACTTCGGGCGCCATCTTCAATTGGGAAGGCTGGCCCGATAGCTCTGCGCCCCTCCCGCCCTCCCAGGGTATTTAAGGGCGTTTCCCTTCATTCCCCCAAGGTAGTGTTTGATGTTTTCCCTCTGAGGCGGAAGCCGGAGGTATTCTATGCTCTCTTGCCCTTTGTGTGGAATTGTAACGATTGATTTGATAATCGCTTTTAAAATCTGTACCATATTTTAACTTGTGCTAATTTAATACATCCGCCCCCCCACCTCAAGGCGAGACTAATTCGCCGAGGCTCTTGCACTCTGTCCTCCCTCAGCGCCGCTGTTCCCAGGCGCTGGGAAGCCTTCAGCATAACTTAGGGCGCCATCTTCAATTGGGAAGGCTGGCCGGATAGCTCTGTGCCCCTCCCACCCTCCTCCCGCCCCGCCCCAACAATGTATATAAACAATAGATCCGCCCGACTGTGCAGCAGGCGGGCGCAGCGGGCGCGCCGGCGGCGCGCCAAAGGCAAGCCCGTCTGTGCCCGTCCGCGCCTGGCCCGGGCCCAGGGCCACCCCCCCTGGTTCACATCCTCTGCCCCCACGTATTCACTACTCCGCCGCCCAGCTCCTGCATTTACGCCCACCGACTTGTCAGACGTGTCTCATATCCAACCCGAACTCTATGCTCACAAGCCCAATTACGTATTGTCCAGGTTGTTACGCTACGATACCTTCTACCCACAAACCACCTCCTGGTGGCAAGCATTACCCTACGAAAACCTACACCATCGCGCTCACGAACGTTCGCTCGCTTGGCAAACACAGCCAAGACATCCATGAGCTGATCCATGATCATAAAATAGATCTTCTGTTCATGACAGAAACATGGATGGGTCAGGCGTCCGACCCAGATCTAGTTATTGCCGTTCCTGCTGGGTTCACCACACACAGATTGGATAGGCAAATAAAGAAAAAAGGCGGTGGCATTGCCATCATTGCCCGTGATACCTTCGCAGTAAGGTCCAAAATGATTACACAAACCTCCTGTGAAGCCTTAGAATTTGCGATCAAACTGTCCCCTTCTCATACCTTCAAAGGGATTCTCCTCTATCGACCTCCTGGGCCCAGGAACGATTTCATTGCTGATCTTAGGTCCTTTTTGGAAGCATCTGCGCTTGACAATTCCCTCACTTCTCTAGGTGATTTTAATTTTCACTTTGACACCCTAGATAATCCTGATACTGCCACTCTCTTAGCCGACATGTCCACTTTCGGTCTTCTACCCTTGGTACATTCCCCCACGCATGAAGGAGGTCACACGTTAGATGGCATTTTCACCAATGCCTTGGGCTTCCAAGTCACTCAAATACTTCCCTTAACCTGGTCTGATCACCATCTTATCCTGGCATCTCTGCCAGCGCAGGATTCCCTGGCTGACAAATCTAACCCCAATCCCTGCCAAACTTATTTGGCATGGGATGACATAGACGAAATCAGGCTGGAAACCCTGCTTAAGGACACCTCCCCCACACTATCTTCCGACCCTAACGCCGCTACCTCCCAATTCTACAACTGGGTGAGCTCTGCGGCCACAGACTTGGTTCAAGTCAAACAACGGTCTCGCAATAGATCAACCCCGTCGGCCCCATGGTATTCTGAGGAATTACGCACACAAAAGCAACAGTGCAGGAACAGAGAGAGACATTGGCGGAAAGATTACACAGTCGAAGCCAAATCTTTGTACAAAGAATCAGTGGCAAAATGCAAAAACCTAATTTTTGACGCTAAGAAAAAGTATTACTGTGATAAAATAGAAACTGCAAAAAACTCGAATAAATCTCTATACGAGACCACTAAACAATTAGCTGGTCTCTCTGTTGATCTAACACCTCCCCCGTCCCAAGCCCTTTGTGATGCTCTGTCCAAATTTTTCTTTAGCAAAGTTGATGATATTTATCGGATTTTTGCCAACAACGCCACTCCTTCCCAAAGGCCTTCAACTTACCATCAGGGTCCCATCTTTCCGCAGTTCAGAGAGGTCACTTGTTCACCGGTACAGAACATCGTATCGTCCATCAAATCGGGCTCGGCCCTAGACCCATGTCCCCTGAAGGTCCTACGTCCGATTATGGAGGCAGTTCTTCCCGCCATGACTGCTATTTGTAACTCCATGTTCTGTACAGGCATTTACCCAGAGACATTAAAAAAAAAACGTATAAAACCGCTCCTCAAAAAACCCACCCTCGACAAGGAAGAACTTAAAAGTTACCGCCCTATTGCCAGTCTCCCACTACTAGCGAAAATAGTAGAAAAAATCATGAACTCCCAACTCTCTTCCTTTATCGAGGAAAACAAACTCCTGGATAAATCTCAGTTTGGCTTCCGCCAATTCCATGGAACTGAGACCGCCTTGGTCAAAGCGGCGGATGATATAAGATCCATCCGGGATGCGGGAGGAACAGCTGTTCTGATCCTGTTGGATCTATCGGCGGCCTTCGACACGGTCGACCATGCCACCTTGGTCGACCGTGTCGAGAGCGTAGGCATCCGAGGCAATGCTAAGAAGCTCCTTGCCTCCTTCCTGGCAAACAGGACCCAGGTCGTCACTGTCGGACCTTTTGAATCCTCCCTCCTGTCACTGCCATGTGGAGTTCCTCAAGGCTCATCCCTAAGTCCGACACTATTCAACATTTATGTGTCGGACCTTGCCAAAGTCATCAGGGCACACGGGATGAGCCTCACTTCCTACGCAGATGACACTCAACTGGTCCTCGCCGTCAAGAATGACGGGTTTAAAATAGCCAACAATTTCAATCAGGGCATGTTGGCAATTGGGAGCTGGATGGCTCATAATTGCCTGAAATTAAACTCCGATAAATCGGAAGTTGTAATTTTTGGCAACTTATCCCCGGAGTGGTCCCCCCTTTGGTGGCCTTCATCCATGGGCCAGCCCCCAGACCCGGTCAACAAGGTGAGGAACTTGGGAGTCATGTTCGACAATCATCTGAACTTCTTACCACACGCAAACCAGATTTCCTCCTCAGCCTTCCACAAACTAAGGCTTATCAAGAAAATTCTGCCTTTCCTACCCGAGAATGCCGGCAAAACATTGGTGAGCTCCCTGGTCTTGTCTACCCTAGACTATTGTAACGCCTTGTTTCTAGGTGCCCAGGAGAGAGTGCTACTGAAAATGCAGGCTATTCAGAATGCAGCCGCCAGGCTCCTAGGGCGCATTCCCAAATACCAACCGGTGTCACCCACTATAAGACAGCTTCACTGGCTTCCGGTGAGAATGAGGATCAAGTTCAAGTCTCTGTGCTTGGTATATAAGGCTCTACATAATGCTGGACCCGCGTTCTTCACCCAAAATCTCATCCCCTACTGCCCATCCAGAACACTGCGCTCATCCAGCTCATATGAACTGGTGGTCCCCCGAACCAAATCTGTCACATGGGGTGACAGAAGATTTCTTGTAGCCGCACCGAAATTGTGGAACACATTGCCACACTCAATCAAAACCAGCACCTCCCTTTGGTCTTTCCGCAAGCAACTTAAGACCTGGCTTTTTAATCAATGAACCTCAGCCCCCCTTGTTGGTTAAACACTGCAGTAACTTCAGCGCCGAGATGCCCAAGGGCCTTCGTTCGCGCTTTACAAATGTTGTTATAAATAAATAAATAAATAAATAAATAAATTGAATTACCGTGATTAAGAAAAAAACCAGAATATGAGGATAGAAGATAAACCCCACCTCCTCATTTGATAAGTATTAACTAACAATGTATCGAGTCACCTTAAATGTTACCTCCGTCCTAGCTAAACATGATTGTCTTCATGAGGACAGTTTTCACGAATCCTTATCTTATGCAATAACTATGCATTTTTACCACTGTATACCTCAATCAGAGAGTTATTGATAAGTGCTATATCTGTACCCCCATGCATTTTTTTGTTTCTTTTATTACAGGTGCATCATACCTACTTAGAAATTGAGTGGTAACAAAAAAAAAACCATATACCGCACAAATTGTGAGAAAATATTTTAATCATTGTGTGTTTGTCCTGACGAATGCCCCTTAGACCCGGCTGGGCAATATGGGACAGAAACATGTTGACCTTGTTTAAATTGATATAAAGAGATCCAGTAACACGATCTTTCATTATACCCCTTGTTTTTCAATCACAACAATTCACCTTTGGCAATTAAAGTTTACACCGGGTGAAAGTTTGTTTTATGTGAACACAACCTTCCCCTTTTGGGGGTGCATATATATCTCTGGACACTACTACGCTACACCAGAGATTGCCTCAGGCTTGAGGCTGGCATACAGCACGAACTTGGAACACCCAATGATAATGCCATAACGCATATGTGGGGCGGAAAAACAATATAAACCGCGTAGTAAACATAGCGTTTATGAGGGTGATCCAGTAAATCTATTTTGTAACGTAGTTACAAGTGTCCATTTTCTTATGATTATATACACTACCAAAAGGAACCATGGTGCAGCAACTAAAGCTACTCTAAAAAATAAACGTACAAAGGGATATAAACTTGGACTTACACTGCTGAGGTACATGAAGAAGCAACTGAGGAGCTTTAACATCCTCACAGGAGAAGTTGCAAAACTGACAACTCTTATGATTAAGAACAATTGATTGCTGCAGGAGTGCCTATGAGTCTATCTATGGACTCTCCCCCTTTTTCCCTCCTTCATATTACCCCTATTGTTGTCTTTAGCATTTCATTGTAGATAGGAAGGGTTAGTATATAAGAACTGGTCCTTGCTCAGATAGCACCCTGGGTGGTTAGAAATTTGGCTTCCCCGCTGCTGCTGGTGAATAAAGTGAGGAAACAGAAAGGCCATTTTGTGTTTACAGGTCAGTCACAGGGTGATTACATTAAAACATTGACTGACATCTGAGCACAAACACCTTTCCTGAATTAGCCTAATTCATTCACAACTTAGCTCCATCACGCTGGTGCCAAGCTACTGGTATGGTGGTTAGGGTTGTTGTTGCATGGCAGCAGGGGGTAAGAGAGGAAGGAAAGGGGAAATGGGGTGTAAAATCGTACCTGCAGTGAGTAACAACAATAGATTACTAGCTGTTTAATTGAAATATTAGAGCTAAATGAGGAGTGCATTGCTTCCTGCAGGACCACAATGCAGACACCTCCGTTCACCCCTCTGAATATTGGCGCCTTGGGTCTGGGCCCTGCTTGCGCATGTCAAAAGCCAACCCTAATGTAAATAGATGTAGTTTAGGTCTAGTACAAGTCAGTTAGTTTCAGTTAGGCTGTTTTGTATGAAGTTTTATATAGATTAGGTATTTTGTGTGAAGGATGTTAAGTGTGTAGATGAAAAAAAGAAAAAAAAAATGAAAAACCAAATAAAAGTAATACATTTAAATGTAATAAAGGTTTATTTAGGATATATGTGTGTCAACTTTAGTATGTGTATTTATTCTGTATGTTGATGTATTTTAAGGGGTGTGCAGGGGTGATATTTATTATCTTTTGTGTTTGCCCTAGATAAGTAGTTAGTAAATTAAGATTAGATAGATTGCATTTTATATTAAGATAGATAGGGTGTATTAGTTAGTAGCAGTTAGGTTATATTTAGTGCTGTGTGTTATAAATATACAGTTTTCTTATTTTTTGAGTGCTTCATATGTTTATGTTGAAAATTACCCCTTAAGCATACAATTTGATGCTAAGGTAAGTTATTTTTTTAAACATACAACATGTAATTTAACCAGTGATTTGTCTAGTGTCTCGTCAACTAAATACACATACTATTATGTTGCACTCATGTAAATATTAAGAAGACTGTTAGAGATCACATCCACGATACTTAGGTTACTCAGCTGCCTTGTGCGAGTGGTAGAGTAAATAAAGGTACATTAAAAGGTTAGACAGTTAGAATTATTTAAATGTAGTGGCAATGTTACATTATCACATAGCTAGTGGTAAAACCATCTTTCATTTTTGGTATTTGTGAATGGTTTCACTATACTGAGTTTATCTATGGTAGTCCAGTATAGCTCCATCCCTGTTCTGTCTCATTTGGTATAAATATGTACATGCTATGATGTGTGTTGTACAATACTATACATGTATCAACTGAGATAAGAGTAAATCATGAAATTCGGGATCTGTTCTGCCACATTGTGAATGTATTGACACATTGTGAGCTAAATTGCAGTACACTATTACACTACAGTCTTAAAAAAGTTTACCCTTTGGGATATAATCATACCATATAGCTAAATACTGGAATCAAAAACAATTACCACACCACACAATCACACAATGGCCCAACAATCCAAAAGGTACACAAGTTTATTTATCGATGTTTCATAAAAATGTGTTAAAAACAAGTTTGAGCTAGTAGCTCTCAATAAAAATCACAAATTCACAATCTACAGTATTCTCCTTGATGTTATCACAAATGCTATCTATTCAGAACTATTCTTCATATAAGAGTGCAATAGACACAACTCATTGTAAAAAACAAAATATACAACAAATTTATACAAAAACATACATATCAGTGCAATTCATTATACAACAATAAAATGACCAAGAAGCAACGCGTTTCGGTGGGTTAAAATTCCTACCACCTTCTTCAGGCTGAATAATAACAATTTTAAAAAAGTCCCCACACTTTGAGTCTATTAAAAAGGAGGAAGAGAAGATGTACTTGTAAGCTTATACTTCAATTTGTAATACAGTCTTCACAACATTGTTAACTATAAATCATACAGTACATAGCAATAAACATATACATGTGGGATTGTTGGCCATGAACTCACTCCCTCTTCATCACACCTAGGGGCAAGAATCACTGTTAACCTAAGGTTTTCCAAAACAAGTGACTTTGTGTCTCACAGGGGCAATCCACTAGCACCCCAGATTTTAGGAACCTCACACATATTCTTGCATAACACATAATTTTTGGCATTCTAATCTTGAACTGTTGCTGGGGCCAACCACCTCCACAGTTTTTTAAGCAAACTCGGGAATATTTCTCAATGGTGGTCCTATATATAGGAGACTCACTGAATTTCTCATACCCTTTTTACACAGATAAATAACCCCTGTGCCTCTTTACTTTTGCACAGTGTATTCTGATATTGAACAGTTGCTGGGGCCAACCACCTCCACATTGTTTTCAAGCAAACTCAGGACAATTTATCATTGGTGGTCCTATATATAGGAGGCTCACTGAATTTCTCATACACTTTTTGCACAGATGAATAACCCCTGTGCCTTTCTAATTATCCACAATAGAGTCATATCTCTCATTGTTATGATCCACAATAGATCTGGATTCATACACCCACCTTCTTTTCATTGGTAAATATCAATACTTGGGGCAATGTTAGAATAACAATGAACTTCTCAAACTCCTGGGATAAAATGTCTCTAAAAGCGAGAAAAAGAGGCGGTCAAGAGTGTTCTACCTGTCCAGTGTGACACACTATCACATTCTATCCGTGAAAAAACCTACCTATAAATTTCACTATTCTTCCTGAGATGTATTATCACCCTCCAATGGATGTATGTCAATACCTCCGGGTGAGAAGAAATTGTCTAAAGCATTCAACTTCTATAAAAAAAAACAACAACACCACAGTATTTTTAGATTGTTATTGTGCTCATTCTTATGGGTTTAATATTCTCACTCTGCAATGTGTAGTAAATACCTGATAAGATAAGTAGAAGCTGCCCAAGGCTGTAATCGTGATCTTCGGCAATGTAAAGTAGCCTTAAGTTCTGATGGGCTCATTCAAAGAATTCCTTCAAAGATATGCCGTTGAAAGAACACATTATTCATATTATTAGTCTATTAGGTGGCAAACACAGACTAATTTCTATGTTCTTAATCCACAGGTTATTGAATGAAGAATAGGAAGTCTACACTAATAACACAATTCCTAATACTTACACTTGTTTACATTTTTTCCATTGATATTTGTATGATCATTCATGATTTTGGAACCAAGTAGAAGTAAGGCTTACACCTGAGATATGTGTAGAATCTTGAATCATGTGCCTGAATAATCAGTAACATATTAGTGTGCAGTGTTTCCATTTTGGTATAGCATCTCATTCAGAAGTAACAGTTTACATAAATTATTATAGACACACACACTATGGTCATGTTAGATAAAAGAATTGTTTTATAAATGCTGCTGTTGCACACATTTTTCCATGGAGAAAACTAATCAATAAATATTAGTGTTAGAGGAGAAAAACCAAAAAACATGTCTATAATAAAATAGTGCAATATTATTATATATTGAGAAACATAACCTAAGAGTGCACTACAGAGCAATGCCATTAGCTAAAAAGGATTCTTTATGACAAGAACAACACAACAAGATCAACTATGTGTCACCAATAGAGGCCTGCAGTTGTTTGCAAAGAAGGTAGCATGATGTCAAACACATGGCAATTTGTTTTGTGGTCAGACCAGGCCCAATAATGTTCATCCGGAGATTCTAGATTTAAAACTTGGGAACTGCACATCTTCCTTCTCTAATGATTATCAAATGATTCTTCAGCTTCTTTTCTTGCTGTTGGGTTGGTATAGGAGACTGAGAAGTGGTGTTAGATGGCTCTGATGCATATACAGCAGAAGGGTGAAGATGTATGGCCCAATTTCTCAAGAAATTTAGTGAATTCACAAAGGCTGCATGGTATTCCGTGGCAATGGCTGGTTCTGCAATACAGCAGCAACATTGCTAAGGGCACTAGTTATTGCCATGAAGGAGTCCATCTTGGTGTCCAATCAATTGCCTAATGCTTACAGTCCTTGTTCCAAAGACTGGTTAAAGGAACTGATGGCTCGTAACTTGTTGATGACATCAATGGTGTTACTTGTTGAAGGCTGTTCCGGTTCACCCTACACCATTATAACACCAGCTAAGCCTGCTAAGGAGGCATTAGTTCAATGGAGCCAAGAATGGGTGCCTATTACTGCCCCTGCCAACCACTTAATGGGGCTGAAACACCTCTGAACTTGTCAGGGACTGTCCAGTACTATTTTTATCCTGAATGGAAAAGCACCGCTATATAAGTTGGTCTCCTCCGGTTACAGGAGACTATTCAAATTTTCAATTGTCCTCATATATAGACGCTGAGTCGTGATGTACAAATTGCAATATTCATTTAATGATCCACTTAAAGACAAAACATCAGCCAACGCGTTTCGTTCTGAAACCAGAACTTCTTCAGGGCGCAAACAGTATGTCGAGGCGTATCGATTTCCAATTTCAATATTTAATAGTATCGGTTGAGTAAATTTTCTATTTCCTTCGCTTCCAATTTTAGAGCAAATCGGGGAACAGAGATTCTTAATTTCCCCACGGATTTTGTTTTATATTTTTATGGAGGCTCAACCTTAGGTAGAGGTAGTTCGTCCTACACGGTAGATATATTCCGCCTCATATTCATTCAATGAGTCCTAAAATATCCTTATGGTAGTTGCCTGGTATGTTGATCCCGATATGTCAACCTCGGCGTCCTGCTATCCTAACACGCCGTCATCTCCACTACCTTTTTACCCAAGGTTTGGGTAATGCTCTTGGGACAGGGAGCATTTGGAAAGTGCACGCTGGACTGTGTAAACAAAATAATTTGGTGATACTTGGATTGGTGCTTTATCCTTTGTTTGAGTGGTCCACTGTCAAAACTGTGGTGGTATAACTGTCCAGTACTATGTCTAGAACACAGTCAGGAACTTGAGCAAGGACCGGGGACTGGGTAGAAAACGTACCGTGCACAGAAAGAGTAGTTCAGTGCTGCCCAGGATCACACAAGGAGTCAGAGGAGAAAAAGGGAACCAAAGGGGAAGCCTGCACAAGATGGCCAAGACTCAGAAAAGAAGTGCACTCACAAGGCAATTTAGCATTCAGACTAACAACATCCAGGATGGACATGCAAGACATATCCATTAACAATAAAGGGAATGTGGGGTAAAGTACTCAGGAGCTCCACATGGTAAGACTGAAGCTCAGTAAGTTTCTCACCCAAAACTGCTGTTACAGATACTGACTGCAAATACCCACATATAGGAGATGCATGCAAAGGAAGTGTCTGTGGAGCTTATACCTATGGTGATGTTATAAATGTAACTCAAAGACAATACTCACAGTGAACAAGAAACACCACCTAGGTAGTCAGCTGTGCCCATGGATCCTGGACATCAAACAGGAACACGCAAGGCAGTAAGAGCAAGGGGGTAGAACTAAACACAAGCACAATAGACAAAGAGTTAGGAAGAAGGAGTGCTTAAAAGGAAAGGAAGGAAACACAGGGCACACTTGGCAGAAAGCAGGTAACAAGCATACAAGGCTACAGAAGCAAGACAGCAGAATAGAAAGAAAGAAAACTAGGAACTGTAACCAAGGAAATGGGAAGAGGGGCAGGGACTGGAAAAGGATATACAGAAGGGGAGGCTACAAGGGTATAGTAGAATAGTGCAGGTTAAGGAATCAAGACAACAAAGTAGCATAGCAGGCAGTGCTGGGGCAGGAACAAGAATTGAGCTAAGGCTCAGGAGTCAAAGTAGCACTGCAGCCAGTGCTAGTTCAGGAACAGGGAATTACTAAAGCTTCAGGAGTCAAGGTAGCACTGCAGGCCGTGCTAGTTCTGGAACAGGGAATTACTAAAGCTTCAGGAGTCAAGGTAGCACTGCAGGCAGTGCCAGTTCAGGAACAAGAAATAGCTGAAGCCCATGAAAAGGAACAAGAATAACAATAGCTCAGGAACTCAGGAAACAAGGTAGCACTGCAGGTGGTGCTAATTCAAGTACAAGGAATAGCTATAGGTCAGGAACTCAGGAAAAAAGTTAGCACTGCAGGTAGAGCTAATTCAGGTACAAGGAATAGCTATAGCCCAGGTACTCAGGAAACAAGGTAGCACTGCAGGCAGTGCTAATACAGGCACAATTAATAGCTATAGCTCAGGAATCAAGGAACAAGGAATAACTATAGCTCAGGAATCAAGAAATATCAAAAGCACTGGGAACAAGGATCGGTCTCACCGGTATACAGCTACAATGACCAACACTGGGCTGAAGGAAGCTGGGGCTTAAAAGAGCTCACTGTACTCATGTGCATCAGGAGTGAGCAGGCTAACAGCAGCCAGCCACAGGTGAGATGAATTCCTCATCCATCCTTGGCCTGCAGGGGTGGAGACAAAGCAGTGAGCATGGGGATTGTAGGTAATGGAGTTTCCAGCATGAGTAGACTGGCTTCCACAAAACCCGGCATGGATTGGGAATGGTTGTCAATTCCTAAATGATTTCCAAATGCCTGGAAGTCAGGATATGCAAACAGGGGAGTGTCTGGAAGCATATTAGAATACTGGAAATCCCCACAATTCGCACAGGGAGTGAATAGTGACAGAACTCCTTTAAGAGTGTCTGCTAAAGTCTCCATCTCCAGCATGATTTATTCAACCATATGCTGCTGGACCCTACCACACTCTGTTGTAACATGACATGGGGGTCACCAAAATCCTTGCTGGCAATATGGCAAACAGGGGTTTGATAAAAAGTCTGGGTTCGTTTACTTGGAGACCAAAAACGTATCCTTCCTTTGCCAAGATTGGAGGAGAAGTGTCAATAGTATCCAGGAGTTTGTTGAAGGTGTCTTCATTCATGGGTGACAGAGTGGAGTTGAGGACAGGTTGCTCATAATCAATAGGCCGTTGTACTGGAGAGGTAGTTCTTTCCTCTGGAAAAGAAGTGGGATTTGTTAGCATTCTTCAGATGCTGTATTTTATGTAGATAATCATGCATTTATTATGATAGCCATTTCTTACTCTTCCTCCTAAATAGGAATATTAAAAACAGATATACCAACATGTCAACATGGCCATATTGTAGTGTAGGCAAAAGTCACCAGTGAGCGTATGTGGGATAATTTCACACCCTCGTTTTGAACTAAAGCATTGTTGATATGGAAGTGCAACAATGTAGCATGGAGACAAACACATATTAGGTATGCGCACACCTCAGTACATAGGTTGAAGATAAGGGAAAATCAACATTCTAATATAAAATGCCTAGAGATCAGTTTAACTACAAACTGAGTTTCACTTCACAGTTGTCCTCTTTGCAAACTCTAGAATGAGATAAAGGCAATTAATAAGAGATATCTACTATATGCATGTTCGCCACATGTTGGCAAAACATTACATCATTTTAGTTTCCTACTTATTTTGGATCTTCACTTTTGTATGCCATTGAGTAGTACTCACAAATCAAGAGACAACTTTCTAAATCAACATTATTGCTGAGAAATATAATAAGAGTGTTACCATCCACATATATCTCTGAACTTAACACACACAGAAGCCCCAGTTCTACAAGATATTCTACATTTACCAGTCTTTACAACACAGGATGCATCAGAATGGATGCTAGACTTTAAATGTTTTTGGGTGAATATTGGTAACTGAAGCTGCACTCACTCCCACGAACGACAGCAATAATTTAAAAATTGATCTCGTACAAGAGTTGCAAGATTTGATCCGATATAATATTTAACACAACATTGATAGTAATTTTACATTAAAATTATTAGGGATTCTATTTCAAGTTTAAGTGGTTGAAGTACATTGAGAGGCCATGTTTCCTCACTTACCATTTATGTAAAATCTTTCACAATATGATCCTAAACATAACAACTAGTATATTTGTTCTTACATGCACATCTATACTTGTGTCATTGTGGACGTGTGACACATGTTAAGGTACTTAAGTGTACTCTGTCTTGTACTAAAAACATTCCTGCCTGTAACACAGGCACCCTTCCCAGCATTGCAAGGGTGCCACATTGTACCTAGGCTGCACACAGTGGTCCAGCACAAGGAGACAGCAGAAATTGCCCCTTGTCTCTGTAAATATGCAGCATTTCTGCTTGCTCCCTGTAGGACATGACCCTTCTTGACTAAATTTCCCTAAACTTTTTGCTTTCCCCCAGACCTTTTTCTGACATGCTGTTGCCAACTTAGATGCTTTGTGCACTTTGCCACTGCTGATCAGTGTCAAAGTGCTAGTGCTTCCTGTGTAAAGTATTATGGTAATTGGTTGTCCATGGTTGGTATGTTTGCCTTACTGGTAAAGTGCACCATGTGTGCCAGGGCTGGTAATTCAAATGCTACTAGTGGGCCTCCCACTCAAGTAGCCTTAAAAAGGGAACTCAGGCCTGCCATTTCAGGGCCTGCGCACAGTTTGTTAAACTGCCATGTTGTTCTGACAAGCGCACGCACTTGCCAGACCTTACCCTTCCCTTTCTATGTACATCAGACACCCCTATGGTAGGTCCAGGGTATTCCCTGGGCAGGGTGCTGTGTATGTGAAAGGTAGGACATGTACTAAAGTGTGCACCATGTCCTGATAGCGAAATAATCTCCATTTTGTTTTTCACTGTTGAAAGGCCATTTTGCAAATAGGATAGAATGGGAAGGCTGTGTAATGTGTTTTTCAGCCTATCTTCCCAAAGGCTTAAGATGGAAAGGTGAAATTTAGTATGCTTGAACTCACAACGTAATAACACATCTTTCTATGAAGGTGGTTTTTGCACTGTGTGTTTATAAGCCACTCTTTTAGAAGTGGCTGGGCGTTTGTACTCTAAACATTTCTGTGTGTCTCTGCCTGGTTGTAGATTGACTGTCTGGATTTGAAAGCGATAAGATCTGGGGAATATCTTGACCGAGGGGAGGAGGTGAGACAGCAACGGGCTCACCTGCATCTGGAGTTTAGGGGGAGGAGTAGCCCCTAGAGGTGAGTAGGCCTGGGTTGCTGCTATAAAACAATTGCCCCATCTCCTGCTGAGTGATTGAGACTCCAGACGCCCACTAATCAAAGGAAGAAGGTGTCACTGGCAGGGAGGCTGGCTTTGAAGTCTTTGTGCTTCAGAGAGCACTGGCCCTGTTAAAACCAGTTCTGGAGGCACCCAGAACTGGTTTTAACAGGGTCAGTGCTCTCTGAAGCACAAAGACTTCAAAGCCATTGAGGGGTATAACTATGAGAGCTGAAGCCGCTGAACTTTGGAGAATGGCTTGATCAAGATTGACCAAGACTGGAGTTACTTCATGGTCAAGAGG
Organism: Lissotriton vulgaris; assembly: GCF_964263255.1. Lineage (NCBI taxonomy): Eukaryota > Metazoa > Chordata > Amphibia > Caudata > Salamandridae > Lissotriton > Lissotriton vulgaris. The sequence goes on along the minus strand of NC_141696.1, from coordinate 973,861,636 downwards.
ATTAGAGAACCTTTGCCAAGGAAGAAACAACTGAAGAGACTGAAGGAAAGGACTGACCCTTGCTGTGAGTTCTGGGGCTGGCCTGCAGTTTGTTGTTTTAACCAAGGAAAGGCTAAAGGGACCTTGCTGTGTGCTGTGTCCCCCTGTTTGAAAGGACTTTGCTGTGCTGTCTCCTGAAGTAACTTATCCCGAAGGTCCTGAGGTGAGCCGGCTCCCTGTTGCGGAAACACAGGAATACAAAAGTTTCCAGGACAGTCTCAGCAGAGCTGTGTGCGTGCTTGTTGCAGCCTGAAACCCTCATAAGGTGTGCCCTGTGATCGTGGGCACCTGGAGTCCAAGCAAGGATCAGCGACGTGCTGTGCGTGTGCTTTTTGCAGCCTAAACCCCTTTGCGAGGATTGTCCAGTTATCGTGTGAACTGGAATCCAAGTGAGTCTCATCAACACTGTGTGCATGTGCGTTGTGCACCGTGAGACCTTCATGAGGATTTGCCTTGTTATCGTGTGCACCGGGATCCAAGTGAGTCTCATCGACGCTGTGTGCGTCTGCTTGGTGCACCGTGAGACCTTCATGAGGTTTTAACCTATTATTGTGTGCACCGGAATCCAGGTGAGTCTCATCGACGCTGTGTGCGTGTGCTTTGTGCACCGTGAGACCTTCGTGAGGATTGCCTTGTTAACGTGCACCTGGAGTTTAAGTGAGTCTCAGCGATGCTGTGCATGTGATCTTCATGCAGCATGAGACCTACTTGTAGAGTGCCCGGTGATCGTGCACCCAAAACTCAACGAAGTCTCAGCGATGCTGTTTGCGTGTGCCCTGTGGCAGCCTGAGATCTACGCAATCGTAGCAGCCTGGACCGCCAGCCCAGGAGGAGCTGAGCCGCCAGCCAGAGCCCGCAGTTGCCAATTCACAAGGATTGGCAACTTGACGAGTGGAGGAGGAGAGTGAGTTAGAGTCCCCCCAGGTAAAGTGTGTGGACTCCTGGGGTGGGGTGTGGGCTCGAAGGGAGACTCTCTCAGTCTCTCTCTCATTACGGCAGCGCAAGCCTCTGCTTCAGCTCGTATTGTGGCCCGTATTGCCAAGGGAGTGGCAGTACAGGGGTCGGAGTGTAGAGCTGCACTTTTTGATTACACCATACCTGTGTTGGGGATAACTGTTGAGAGGCTGACTGCAAGTCTGAAGGAGTGGCGGAGAGACCGCCTAAGGCATAGTGATCGGTGCCTGAGTGTATTACGCATTATTCCATTTCTGCATAACGGAGTACCTGACTGTCGTATTACACATTGCAGAATATCTGCATAACAGAGTACCTCATTAGAGTATTACGCAGTGCATTATTCCTGCATAACGAATGACCTGATTAGTGTATGATGCATGACATTATTTCTGCATAACGAACTACCTGATTGTTGTATGACGCATTGCATTCTTTCTGCATAACGAACTACCTGATTAGCGTATTACGCATTGCATCATTCCTGCATAATGAATTACCTGATTAGTGTATTACACATTGCCTTATTTCTGCTTACTGATGTGCCTGGTGGTTGTATTATGCATTGCATTATTATTACCTTGCAAAGTGTCTCATTCTAATATTACGAACTGTATAACATGATAGTAGGATTACAGGAGAATGTTCAGACGTGCTCATTATTACTGCCAGAACTTATAAGGGCTGGCTGGCCTAACAACTGGCCAGGAGAAATAGTACACAAACTCATATGCTGGATTTATATTGTGTGGTCTTATCGTATTTCTTTTTATTTAAAGTTTATACTCATTTTTATAAAACTCGTGTGGAGTTCATTTGTGGTGTCATCATTGGGCTGCTGTGAGCATGATTGCAAGTACTTCACACATTTGCCTTGAAGTTAAGCCTGGCTGCTTGTGCCAAGCTACCAAGGAGGTGAGCAGGGATATCTAGGAAGGTGACCTTCCTTTCCCTGTTGTTGAACCGCGGGTCCCTATTTGGCCTAAGGTACCTACCTCAGCCAACCAGGGATCCTGGGTCTAACATTTGGTGGTCAGCGGTGTGGAATTTGAATGTGTATTTGCAAATTCACTCACAGTGATTGGTGTACATCACAAGTTTAGCGCAGACCACGACGCAACCATATATTGTGTTCTTGATTTGTTGTTTTTATTTTTGAGCAACCTTTAAGCCATACATCATGTCTCAGAATAGTCTAGTAGCCAGTAAGGCTGCAGAATTAGAGTTTGACATTGAGGCATTGCTTACCTACAACGTTGATCAATTAGGCAACTCTGCAGATCTTTGGGGTGTCCCATGAAAAGCAGCGCCAAGAAGGAGGAGCTGCAAATGGCCTTGAGGGCCTGGTGGGAAGCAAAGGGACTCAGGAGACGGGTAATGTTGAGGTGGATGAGGATGACCCAGGGAATGGATTTGGTCTACAGGATTTGCCAGTGGAGGGACCAGCTTCAGGGGCTGGTAGTAGCCATTCAGGGAGGAGTTTTTCACCAGAGAAGCTGGAGGAAAACCAAAGAGTCAGAGAGCATGAGTTGGAGGTTTTAAAGCTTAAAACTCAAGCAGAGGAGAAGAAGTTGCTCATTGAAAGTGAAAAGCGAGCAAACAACTACCGAACGTAGTTGGCCACTATCCCTGCTCTAACTGCAGTGTATGCCACATGACCAAACATCCCAAAGCACTCGAGCTTGAGCCTGGAAAAACTTGAGCACAACGTTTCCACACTAATTGTGACTCAATTAACGTTGTGTACCTAGTCACTTGTCCCTGCGGACTGAATTATGTAGGGATGACAACACGAAAAGTCAAACAGCGCATATGCGAACATAGGAGTAACATTAGGTGTGGCAGGATCACAGCCAAACTGAGTGAACACTACATCCAAGCCAAACACTCCACAGACAACCTCAACTGGACGGTCATCGAACAGGTGCAGACAGGCAATAACATCCACCAATCCCTGTTCTAGAAGGAACAGAGATGGGTCTATCGCCTGGGCACAGACAGGGTAAGGCTTAATGATAAAGTCCCATGGAATTCCATGCTTAAAAGGAAACCAGACACCATGGGTTATACCTTCCTAATTACCCCAGATATCACTATTTCGCTAGGCAATGAATTCTCATCAGGAATGTGCCACATACTGTGTTCGCGGTTTTTCCATATTCGCCTCAAGTGAGTGTCGAATATGAAGGACTTTCTTCACTATGATAGCACCATAGTCTAATTTTCTTCTTGCTCCTAACAACTTGGGACCCGGACCATCTCAAAAACTGGTTGTTCGGGACCCTCCCGAATCTGACATGTCTGACTTTGTAGCACTCTGATTGGGGCGTAACAAGTCACATACTGCATAGGTAGCATTAGAATTGAACACAGTTATCCCTTTCTTCTGAGTTACCAGTAGTATTTTGTGATTAATAACTTTCTAGGACTACCCCACTTCGTCACTTGACATTATTCTGCATTATTTCGCTCTGATACAGGTTTCTTCCACTGTGCATTGAAATCTAGCCCTTTGTACTTTAGTTAGTCCATAGCGGCAAGTTGCCAATATAGTTATTTTGTACAATGGGAGTAATGCTCACAGTGCGGTCAGCGCACTAGTTCTTCCGCTGCCCTCCCGATCACATGTCCATTATGCCGAGAGACAATTGGCTAACAACATGCACGCGCGATGACGCGTTGATTCTGACGCTCTAAGCATGCGCAGTTCAGCATGTGGCACGTCAGCAATGCCGGCTTTGGATGGTTACACCAACCTTCATAAGAGCAGGGATACTCTGGCCTCAGCATCGAAGGGGTCTGGTAATCGAGGTCGATCCAGGTTCCAAGTTGGTGCCTGGCTTTGCTGGCGTGAGTGAACCAAGACCTTCCATATACAGAGCAGATAAGTAACCAAAGGGGAAAGGCGTAATTCAGCCATTTCTTTTCTGACTTCTCTGTTTACAGGGTGTGCCTACTAGCCACCACCCCCTCCTGAGACCCATGGTGTGATTAGCATTCGCACCTCATGTAATTCTTCTGCCAGTACTCCAATGTTTGGGACCACCCTCCATCACTTCACTTACTACGGGGTGATGTTAGCCACGGTTTTCAATAGGGCGAGAACACAAGCACAGGGACCACTTGACGCCCTGGTTGGCATGCAGGTTGAGTAGCGCTACTTTCACAAGGTACCTTCACAATTTGAGTGGTCGCTTTTTCCACAAATCCACTCACGCTGATAAACTTACAGTGTAGGTGCACCGCCATACCACAAGAAATAGCACCGTATCTCTGTGTTATTTCCTTTCGAGTGCACAGAGAGGAGCATTTGGTTTTTATATCTTGTCCAGATATGCAGACGCTCTTAAATTGATTGAATAACCCATTATGTATACATGTCTGTTTGTGTCTGTTTCTTTTCCAGATAGCTGCTGGGTGCCGAAACTTTGCCAGTACCCTGCTCACAACAGGTTCTTAATATTTTTCCTGCTTTTTGTTCTTTTTTCAGACTATGACCACCAGGTCAGGGTGAGCCTTAGCGTGCTCATACCACCGGGGTCTACACACTGGTCCTGATGAATGCCTAGCGACTTGCACCTTGATAGGCAGAAACATGTTGACCTCACTTAGCGAGGCATAGCTGACACATCAATCCAGCTTTCCAACTACCCGCTTTTCTTTTTAACCATGCTGGGTTGGCCTGTGAATACAAATTTATTTTGGACACAACCTGGTCACTTTTAATTCACATCACTTGTCACACACACACAAATTAAACCAGCTCCACAGTAATTCTGGCATCGAAGCACACCGGGTTGATTTTAGTCCTTCCTGGTGGGGCCTAATGATGAAGCATATCACCAACTAGGTTGGTGAGTGAGGGCCTTCTAAAGAATCAACTGTGATTCTTTTTCCACTCCTCCACGCTCTTGAGAAGGACACTCTTTCGTTGTTTTTGACTGTATTGCATAGGGGGACTAAGAGGGTTCCTTCCAGATAACCTTAAAACGCTCTCTCTCTTGTTGTTCATGGGTATGACACATCGCATCATTTCTGCATAATGGAGTACCTTATTAGAGTATTACGCATTGCATTATTCCTGCATAATGAACTACATGATTAGTGTATGAAGCATGGCAATTTTTCTGCATAATGAACATTCTGATTGTCGTATGATGCATTGCATTGTTTCTGCATACCGAACTGCCTGATTAGCGTATTACACATTGGGATGTATGACTTTACAACGCATACTTTTACAACGCATACCTTTACAACGCATTTTTTACAGCTCAACATCCATTACAACGCATTCCATTAAAATGCATGCCATTACAACGAATTTTTAAAAAACTACCTTTACAACGCATTCCATTACAACGCATACTACCTTTACAATGCATAGCATTACAACGCATACCATTACATTGCAGGCATGGTAAGTATTGGATAGTGTAGGGGTAAAAATTACTATTCTAACTCCAGGGGAGTGCAACAGTAGGGTAAGTGTTGGATAGTTTAGGGGTAAAAATTACTATTCTAACTTCAGGGGGTGCAACAGTAGGGTAAGTGTTGGATAGTGTAGGGGTAAAAATTACTATTCTAACTCCAGGGGGTGCAACAGTAGGGTAAGTGTTGGATAGTGTAGGGGTAAAAATTACTATTCTAACTCCAGGGGGTGCAAGAATAGGGTAAGTGTTGGATAGTGTAGGGGTGAAAATTACTATTCTAACTCCAGGGGGTGCAACAGTAGGGTAAGTGTTGGATAGTGTTGGGGTAAAAATTACTATTCTAACTCCAGGGGGTGGAACAGTAGGATAAGTGTTGGATAGTGTAAGGGTACTATGCGTTGTGATGGTATGCGTTGTAATGGTATGCATTGTAATTACTGCGTTGTAATGACATGTGTTGTAGTAGTATGCATTGTAGTGTCATGCGTTGTAATGGTTGCGTTGTAATGGCATGCGATGTAATGGATGTTGCTTTGTAAAAGTTTTGTTGTATTGGTAGTGCGTTGTAAAAGTTGCGTTGTAAAGGTTGTTTCCCACGCATTGCATTTTTCCTGCATAACGAATTACCTGATAAGTGTATTACGCATTGCCTTATTTCTGCATACAGACGTACCTGGTGGTTGTATTATGCATTGCATTATTTTTTCCTTGCAAAGTGTCGATCGTTGCGTTACACATTGCATTATTTTTACATTGCAGAATGTCTGATTGTTGCAATTAAGCATTACATTATTTTTACATTGCAAAAGTGTCTGATTCTTGTATTACGAACTGTATAACTTGATATTAGGTTTACAGGAGACTGCTTAGAAGTGCTCATTAATACTGCCAGAACCCTAACAACCGGCCAGGAGAAATAGTACACAAACTCATATGTTGGATTTATATTGTGTGGTCTTATCATATATCTTTTTATATAAAGTTGATACTAGTTTTTATAAAACTCATGTGGAGTCCATTTGCGGTGGCATCTTTGGGTTGCTGTGACCATGGTTGCAAATACTTTACACATTTGCCTTGAAGATAGGCCTGGCTGCTCGTGCCAAGCTACCAAGGGGGTGAGTGGGGCTATCTATGAAGGTGACCTTTCTTTCCCTGACGTGGAACCGCAGGTCTCTATTTGGCCTAAGGTACCTACCTCAGCCAAACAGGGATCCTGGGTCTAACACTCCCTTTCTTGCAATGCAGTGCAGCAAATTTGTTTAGTGCCTTGCATTGCATTAAAGTTTAGGTAATGTGCCCCCATGTCTGTAAGTGATAATATTCTCACTTTAAACATAAATAATACATGCACTATGTCCTCACTCACCCTGTACCTCTTGTTGGTCCTCTTTGTCAGCACTGACCTGGCCCTTGGCTCTGGCAACTAACTCAGTTAGAATAAGGGATGCCTCTTGCTGCACCAATGGGTTTAACTCCTTCTGGACATCTAGTCCTCATCTGGTCCTTAATGCAGCATTAAGGTTCCTGTACATTTTTACTTTTGTCTTGCGTTTGTGGTCATGCCACCTTCTTTTGCCTTCGACTACAGTCTTCTTGGTGCCACACATTTGATCTTGTCCACTGTTGCTTGCCATAAAGCATCCTTTTTGGCTAATGTCAATTTAAAGGTGAAAAACAAAAGGTGCTCATTTTTGTAGCCACAGTTATCAATATTGTGCTTTCATTTTCTGTGAAATTTAGCTTCCTCTTCCTTTTGCCCTGCATGCCTGTGAGGCATGTAATGGGCACAACACTCATTTCTCGGGACGCCAACTTACTTTTTACTATCAGACTGTGACTTAAAGCAAGTAAGAAAAAGGCAGAGAAGGGGAAAAGAAATCAGTGACCATGGGAGAAGGCAGCAATAAAAAAAAGACACTGCAGAAGTGAGATAAAGAAACAGGAGGTGTAGGAAGGTGAAAAAAAGAGGCATGAAGTGGATTCAAAACTAGGCAGAGCTTGGAAGGGCTTGATTCACAAAGATAAACTTATAATTTTGTGTAAGTTTACGATTATTTGCTATTCACAAATGTAATTTACTAGTAGTATCTTTATGACCGCGGCGTCTCCACATATAAAGAGGCAGGAATTTCCTATTGCTTTATGTGAGGAGACTCGCAGTCATGAGTATACTATTCGTAAATTACCTTTGTGAATAGCAAACAATTGTAACTTACTAAAATGTTTACGCTGACCTTTGTGAGTCAAGCCCTTTGTATTAGCAATCCTCTCATTTGGCACCTCCTGTGGCGAGTTGAGGGCCCCTTCACTTATCCTTGAGCAAATTGGACACTGTCTAGAAACCATTTTGTGCCAAACAGCTTGTCACTCTGCACATGGCACCACTGTCTCACCTAATCTCCATTCTATGTATTTGCAACAGAAACCCTAATGACGGACCTGTGCTCTATCAATAACAGAACATTTCCAATCCCAGATCTCAGGAGCACATCTTTTTGACATAAAACTAGATGTTTTTTAAAGGTAGTTTAAAATGTTTCTCACTTGGAGACTTCTTCTAGCATCTGTCATACATCAATGTTTTCGAAATGCTCAGTTTGCAGTTACATTGGCTTGCTGAAGAGGAGGTTACAATCTAAAACGGCATTTCTCCAGATAGCATTTGCTGTGCTTGTGTAGGAGCTTCCAAAACAAGACAAAGTGGACTGAGTAGAATAATGCAATTACTTAAATGCATTAAACTATTCTTTTGCAATGAATCTTTGCTGGGGCGTATGGGAATTGAATGTTGTGTCAATAACAATCCACACACTAGTGGCTCTCACAAAGCGCTCACGTCTAAGGACGGTCTCGGTTCCTTAGGGAAACCCGTACAGTCAATGATTCACTGATAAAGCCACCCAGTATATACATCATTGGCGTCCCATATGTCAATGTCATTGGCGACAGCTTGCCTTGCTAAGTGATTCCGCACTGTCCATCCAGAACCTCCTTTCCTCATGTAATCAGATCAGTGTCAAGATGAATACTTCTGCTGTCGCAAAAACTATATTTCTCCTTAATTAAAGGAGTATTTATCCTGATTTATTTTAAATTGGTTGTGTTTCAATAAGAAGATATTTGTATGAAAAGTGTTTCTTTTTTTCTGCCTTTTCATTGTAACATTGAACAGTATTTTTGAAGAGTGATGCAATTTGGCATGTACATTTGTTATATTACTCGGTCACAATTCAGGGTCATCCATGAATGTGAAACTCTTTGTAAGTCATCCCAACTCAACTCATTAAAGTGCCAAATTGACATTTGATACTGCTTTCTTAATACATTGCTGTAGTAACTTGGCAATTCCAGTTGACCAGTGACAAATAGTCTCCACTAGGGATACTCAAAGTAAGTTTAGGAAGGAGGGGGACGGACGGGACACACATGCACACATATACACTCACAGCTATGCATTCACACGTGTGCGCACACACACAAACACATCCATTATCAACACTCATCACCAAACATTCATACATACACGCACACACCAAACAATTAATAAAATAGAAAGCACCACACTTACCTGCAGCTCTGCCTCGGAGGTCCCAGGAGGCTTGGGACTGCCGCCTTCCCTCATTGGCTGACCTAAGGTCCGCCAATGAGGGAAGGTAGCAGTCCCAACGTCATCACTGAGTAGGATGGGGTCGGTGAGACTGCTGACCCCATTCCACTCAGAGATGAAGTGTCACTGATTGACACTCGACCCTGGTTGCTTCAGGGATTAAAACTGAAGCGCCCAGGTGTGAGGGAATTATTGGCACTACCCCTCATCACTGAGGAGAGGGGCCTCTGGGACCTTTGCTGAGCTGAGGAGGTCACGCCCACAGGAGCTGTGACTTCCTCAGCCCAGCAAAGTTCAGCTCAGGCAGCCAGGAGCCTGCACATTTAGCTCATGTCTAGCTCATGGGTGCCTGACCTGAAAATGAACAGTGTCTGTCAGGCTGACCTTTGTTCAGCCTGACAGACTTTGTACGTGAGGGGCAAAAGGTGGGAGGCATGGCCCATCAGCCCCAATGGACCGTCCGTTGCTGCATGCAACCCTCCTGACCTGAACAGGTGGCACCCTGGACCGCTTTTTACTAGGCATAGCGCTGACATTCAAAAAGCTGTTAAAAGGTAGCTATTTATTAACTATTTAACTGAAAATAAAAGGAAACGAAACAAAGAAGGTGCCATGGATGCCTTATTTTTAGAAACTCTTCCTTTTTTTTAAAGTAATTGTGCGTCAAAAATATGATAAAGACTTCAAAATTCAAAAACGTGTATTACATTAACATGTGTAGGCATTTCTCCTTTTTGCATTGGATTATATCACTGCATTGAAATACATCCATTAAAAGTGATAGTTCTCAAACATGAATTTATAAACATTCATGCCTTCTCCACCCTGAGAACAATGTCAATAGTGAACAAACAGGCAAGTTTCTGCCTAGGATCAGACAGTTTGCTCAAGTGGGGAATCCAGGATTGATCCGAGGTTTTCAGGTTACACATTGTGCAGTTCAGCTATTAGTGAACTATTGCTTTTCCTGTATCATTTTATATAAAAAATTAATGCTTTGTCTTTTGTCTTTAATTCTTGGCACATGAGGTTAGAGCATGGGTGGCAGACGAAAGGTTCAGTTCTTTTTGGGCTGGAGGATCCAACTGAACCTATAGCTGGGCCAGATCAAGGCATCTGACCCAAGCCCTCAGTGGCTAGCCCACCTCTATCACATAATGGCAATTAAGGGGTCACAAACATAGGTAGTATATGATTTGACTATCATTAAACAAATTGGTGAAGCAGGAGTACCAGCATCACAAGGCTTCTTGTTTCAAGATTCATAACTTTATCAGTTCAACCTATTTTGGTAAGTGGACTATCAGGCTAAGTATTCTCTACCCTATAGGTAAAATAAAATGAATGTTTGGTTACAGCTCTATGCTCTAACCAGATACTTTCTATGGGTTTTAGTTTGATTTAAATTGTCCCTTTGTATTAGACCCCACACCCTCGGTTGATAGTCCCCCGAACCTTTTGCCTTCACCCCTCTTGTTTTGCTGAACTTTGTTTTTGCTGACTTTAGGACTCTGTGCAGTTTACCACTGATAACCAGTGTTAAAGTGATTGTGCTCTCTTCCCAAAACATTGTAAAATGTAAAATAAGATGACACTTAATTTGCACATTTAGGTTACTTATACGTTCCTAGCAAATTGCAGTACATTTACTCAGGGCCTGTACATGAAATGCTACTAGAGGGCCTGCTGCACTCATTGTGCCACCCACTAGAGCAGCCCGTTAAAAGATGTCTCAGGCCTGAGTCTGTGCAGTTTTAAACTGCCATTTAGACCTTGTAAAACAGACCTTTTGTCAGGTCTAAGCCTTCCGTTTCAGTACTTATAAATCACCTCTATTGTAAGCCCCAAAAGTTCAAGGGCAGGGTGAATAGTATTTGGAAAAGAGGTTCAGGTTTTACATGGCCTAGGAGTGAAAACCCCTGAAGCTGTTTTTCATTATTGTAAGGACTGCTTCTCCCAAAGACTTATATTGGGTTGCCTTATTCCATTTAATAAGGGCTACATTTTGATTGGGAACAATTAAAAATACACGCCTTGGTCTCTTTCTAAAATTATCTTTAATGGCAAAGTTTAATTTAAAGTTGCAATTATAAAAATGCATCGTTAGAAAGTCGGCCTTTTTGTGCCCAAATTCAGTATGCCTTTCTGCCAGTAGCCTAGGTCCCATGACTCTGTTGTTATGGGTTGTGTATTGCTGCCAGACAGTGAGATAAAGGGGGCTAAGTGTAGACAGGATTGGCTGGGGGTGGAGCTGTACTCAGTGCCACTTACACTTCAAAGGGTTTTGCCTACAGCAGACACAAAGGTACATGACCAGTAGCGGTCGGCAGTAGGTGTTTCTATAGGGCGGTGACGTGGGCAGGAGGAGGGGCAGGGTGGGGGGAAATAATGTATGGATTACGGAGTTTTACAGGTAAGTAAACATTTAAATACATAAAACGAATTTCGTTGCGCACACTGCATCACCAAATGTGATGCAGTGTGCGCAACGAAATTCGTTTTATGTATTTAAATGTTTACTTACCTGTAAAACTCCGTAATCCATACATTATTTCCCCCCACCCTGCCCCTCCTCCTGCCCACGTCACCGCCCTATAGAAACACCTACTACCGACCGCTACTGTACATGACACTAGCCTTGTGTCAATCGAGATATTTGGAAGCCAAACCCAGGAAGGGCAGGGGAGTGGGCCAAGTGTTGCCCCTAGACAAAGGGTGACACTGGAGTTAAAAAGGGCCACTCTCAGACCTAAAATCAGATCACTTCTGGACCTGTGGAATACTCAGAAGAAGTATTGCCCTGCTGTCGCGCTGCATGTGGAAGGTAGACTGAAATGGCTCATTGAACCCAGGACCACCAGAGTGACTCCAAGATCCTGTTAGGTAACCTACTGTGTGAGATACAGGGGCACAACAAGCTCCAGAGACTCTGCAACTTACCTACCTACTGCTTCTGGTCCTTATTGGAGTGAGTCCTAACCCCCAGGCTGTGCTACCCCAATTCCTGGAACCTTAATGTGGTGCTGAAGTAGACTCCTCCTACCAAATCCAAAACCTGGGACTTAAAAAAAAATGTTTTTAAGCACAAACTGCCCTGAGAACCGACAGGAGACCAGGAGCTCACTGGCGTGCTTCGCAGCGACTGCAAATCCCTGTCAGGCGTCCTCTATTCAATGGTATCTGGCCTCATGGAGCTCTCTTCAGCTACAGCCTGCAACTTTGTCCCACTAGGGCATTTCAAGCTCCAAAAAAACTTCTAAGTCTGAAGGTTGAAATCTTGAATGGGGTCAGCGATGACCATCACCCCATCACCAATGACGACCTAATTGGTTTAAAAATCAAGCTTTATCCACTTGAAGCTTTAATCGCTTGTGTCGAGAGCTACACTGAGACTTCATCCAGCGACTCCTCATCGTCAACCACCTTCTGTCAGCTACAGCCTCCAGGAAATCTTCAGAATTTCTTCTAAGTCCTAAGGGAACTCTTGACCAGGTTGAACCTGGTACCTCTATCCCACCTGTGCTCCCTTGAGGTCATCCTTAACTTGTGACTTTGTCCTGGTCTCGCACAACCAATTACCCATGGTTGGCACTTTGTTCTTTTTTGACACTATTTTTCTCTTAAAAAGTTTAAAAAGTCAAAACTCCGGTTCAACTGATTAGTAGATTTAATTTGTTTTGGTGTCATTATACTTAATAAAATTTACCCTAGTTTTCTAAATTGGTGTAGGATTTTTCTAGTGTTGTGTTTTCAACTTATTACTGTCTGTGTGCTGCATAAATACTTTACACATTGCCATTAAGTTAAGCCCAAGTGCTTTTTTGTCAAGCTACCAGAAGGTTAAGCACAGGTTAATGTAGCGCCTTTTTGTGGCTCACCCAGACAAAAATTGTGTTAAAAAAGGCGCAGATAAATATGGTCAGAAAGTGTTTACTCAAGAGTGCACAATTTGTCACTTGGGAAGGCTAGGATTAATAAACAAATCATGCCTTGTGGATCCATGGTTTCCATCTTGTTCATTACACAACAACTGGGCTGTGCGTGGTTCCAATGCTGAGAGTCAGGGACTATTGTCACCAAAGATATGGGCTCTGGCCATTAAATACAGATTTTACCACCACCATATTATGATAATATGGTAAAGTAAGAATTAAATGTCAAGCCTCATAGTGAAATGGCTAAAACGTTCCCACTGTCCCACGTCTAGCGGTGGAGGATGGGTGTTTGTGTCTGCTCACCACAGTGAACTGCACAACTTGTTAGGACTTGTCATAAATTTTATATAGCACTTGCTATGTTAACCCCTTGAATGCTGAGCTCGTCATGAGCCACGGCGCTCCGGTGCTCATGACGAGCTCAGCTCGTCATGAGCTGTGGAACGCTCGCATGCGGGGATAATTCCCCTGCTGTGCTGAGCGTTCCACAGGAACGGGTGTGGCCGTGACGAGCTGAGCTCTTCATGAGCACAGGTGCGCTGTGCCTCATGACGACCTCAGCTCGTCATGAGCATGTGAGCGCTGTGCGCGCCCCCTCCCCCCCAACACAGCGGGGGAATATCCCCCGCAGCGAAGGAGTTAACAGAGCATGTTTGTAATTATATTTTACCACTTCTTAAATACCGAATTTTACCGATACGGTATTTAAGAAGTGGTACAATAGAGGGGGGGGGGGGTGTAGGTATTACAGAATTCTGTAAATACCGATTCAGTAATGCTCATTGATTCCTATGGGCATTGAAGCCCATAGGAATCAATGGGCATTACCGAATCGGTATTTACCAATTCGGTAAATACCGATTACAGCAAGGGTGCAGGGGGTGTCACTTTGACAACCTCTAGCACCCCAAATACAGGCATGTGTGCCATGTGGCACACAGACATGCCCTAAAGGCAAGTCTGTCTGTCACATGGCATAGGTGTGCATGCACACATGTGCATGCACACCTGGATTCGGTATTTTACCACCCAATTGGATTGGGTGATAAAATACCGAATATGAAAGGCCTTTGGGACTCAGAAGAGTCCCACCTACATATAGGAGTTACCGAATCGGTAAAAATACCGATTCGGTAAATTTACAGATTCAGTAAATTTACCGAATCGGTAAAATTGGCCCCCTACATCCCAAAAACCCATGTACCGGTTGGTAACGGCCAAAATCGGCCGTTACCGGCCGGTAAATGGCCACCTACATCTGGCCCCTAATGTTTACAGATGCGAAACTAAAACCATAAGGAGATTGTGAGGCCTAAGATTCTATTTCATTCCAATTCATTCATCAATTGACTTCCTTTGTGCACTTGACTCGCCAAAGGTAGTGAATGCAAGCAGAGTAGGCTTGCCCAAGGGTGAGAGAGAGATAGTGGCTCAGATACAATATTACACACATTCTCAAATCTGTGATTATTATAGAGACAAGGGACATATTTTAGAGGGCAGTATGGAATGAAACCCTCAACTCCATGCCTCACTATGCACACATTGTACATAATTTGCTTACCATATGCCCACCTTCCACCCCTGCCCCCAGTCCTGCCGCATCAGTGTGGCCCACGGTCACACCAGACCATATTTTCTGGCCCCTGGGACAATATTTGTAAGCACCCACGCACTAGATCCAGTTGCAGCACATGAGTTATTAGCCTTTGGGCACCATATATCCAGAAGTAAATACACAGAGGCTTCTAAGTGATAAATAGGAAAACAGCAGATAACCCAAGGCACCAATTACCAGTTTCACAAAGCAGATGGATTGTACTGAAATGTTCTGGATGTCAGATTAATTAATGTCCAGGAGTGGCCCGTGCAGGTAAGAGTGGTGGGACACTGGGGCCAGGTTGGGGGGTGGGATTCGACAGACGACCATGAGGGGAAATTAAATAAATAATGAATTTGCCCTCGTCATCTTGGGTCGAACCCCCCCCCACCCAACCCGGCCCCACCTCCCCACCACTCCTACCAGCATGGTCCGCGCTGTTTATGTCCGATACTGCCCTTCTGCCTATTGGAACCAGTAGAAAGGCTTTGCAGATGGTTTACTGGATTTATTCACCATGAACAGCTTAAAATAGCAATTTACAAATCAATAAAGAGTGTAATAATAAGGGCATCGGTTCTAGCATGGAATATATCCCTCAAGAAGCAGACCCAAACTATCTTTGCAGAGTACTGTTATTCAGCCAGTAAAACACCACCAAAGATATGTGTTACAGGTCTAGATTTTGAGAATTCAGGCCTAGAAAAAAACTGATGCCACAAGCCACACTAGAGAAAAGAAAAACGAAGTAAAACAACACTGTCACCGTGAAAACAAAACGTGTCAGGGTAAGTAAGTACAGAGCACCACACGAAAAGGTATAACCCTGCAATGTACAAACATACTAACTAACATGTTATTTCACATTTCTGAGGTGCAGTCGCCCAAGGCCACTGCCATGGAGAGGTGGTAATTCCACCCTGTTGTACTTGGTTGCAAAAAACGTTCAGACAAAAGCAGTACTTTATTCGAAACTTTTGAAACCAGCCAATTTAAAAGTGGCTTGAACTGGTCCTATTTCAGAATCACTGCATAATAATCTCATCGCGTAATATTAAATATTTTATCGACTCGTCGAAAGAAGATTGAAAAACTAATGAGTGATAGCTTTGTGAAGATTCTGAAAGAGGAATGAAAAAAACACTCCTTGAGCAATAACACATCTCTGAAGGTGACTGCAGGTGCATACAGAATGCGTTCTTTGCTATTGCCATCTTAACTTGAATTTCTTTAAAATGATGTAAAATCATATATCATTTTGGCAATTTAATGCCAATATTTTCTCCCAAAAATTAAACGTCACCAAATAGGAGCATGCTAATTGAAGCTAGTATTTTGAGTTTTGTTTTGATTGACAGTTCTGGCGTGTGACGTCATTGCCAGGGGGTCCTATTATGTCTGACTAATGGCTTAAGACCAAACTGCAAGTGCTAGACTTACAGCAGAGCCATTTCTTCCAGGGTTTTGCAGCTCCACAGTATGCCTTATCAATTATTTGTAGCTGCTTGTCATCATATTCTGATAACAGAGGCCTGGTCAAGGGTAATAAACATCGCTCCACCTTTTAGATCACTTATATATAAATATATATTTATAGGTATGCACACACACACACACACACACACACAAGTGCTGGTGCAATATTACCCAACGCATCTTCTCCCTCTCTGTACACAGGACCAAAAGTGCAGGCACATCATTTATTGATAACACAAAAAGAATGTAATGAAATTATCAATGTTCTTGAATTAATTATGAACATGATTAAGAAAGCTAAAATCTCAGGAGCCGGGATCTCATTACCCATTCAGTCTTAGGGATTGCTTTCATTCAGCAAGGCAAAAGGCTTTGAGCTGTGCCACAACTGCCTTCCTCCCATTTATTTGTGCGACTATTAGGGGCTAAATTCGCCTTTTTTCTGGTTCAATAGCCCTCCGAAATTATTTGCGCAGTTCATCCAGACCGCAAACTCTTTTTTTTATCCAACCCTGGGGTCGAGGAAGGCAGCCGAAGTGGCCTGCACGATGCCTTCGAGTCTGCCGACTGACTGCCTTCTGCGTGCACTTTGCCGCCCTTACCTCGCCGGAGCGCCAGGGCATCATTCAAGGTAAGTCTGAGAACGTAGGGGAGTCTAGAAAGTTCCATCAGATTTATGTCTGCAGCTGTACCCGAGCACTGTCTGATTACCATTCCGTTAGCGGGCGTTATGATGACATCACTACTGCTCTGCAGTCCAAGGCGCGCTATAAAGCCTGTAGAATTTTACAAGGGCGCTGTAGTACTCCAAGAAAGTACTGATAGGCTGAAAAAGTAAAAGTAATAGCAAGCAAATTAAAGTATTGCTAAAGGCGACCTGCCATAAACTGGGCAGCAAATTTAAATTACCAATTTGAAAACGTGACTTTATAGATACCACAGTGTCATGATGGTCCAGTTGTAAGAAATCTCCTCTCTTGTGGAAGGTGCACATTAGAGTGTGAGTGAGTTGTGACACAATACTTCAGCCTAGTCTGGACAATTGTTATCTTTTTAACCTTTCTACTAAGAATGGTATTGTTTTTGACTCTGCGTCCAGGCCCTGTGGAAACGTGTGCTTATTGTAGTATATGTGTGCTGAATCTCCTTGGTGTTTTTCGCATAATGAATAAAATAATTCAATTACCCACTGAACACAGACAGGCAGTTAGGGTTGTTTTTAATAAAGCGAGCCAATATTTGTAAGCTTAGGCATCCACTGCGAGGTTAGATAATTAAAGGACTCCGTAATTAAATAAAGCTCAGTTTCATAAAAAGTTTTGCCAATGCAAATTCTGCAACAAGCAATATGAAGAAAATGACTTAAATCGTTAAGTGATTAAAATGCATTTCCTGAATTAGACACATTTTTATATACGCTGCTATGATAGTAATGGTTCAATTAAAAACAATTCCATCAAGTCTCATAACACTCGAATATACGCTATAGTACATATATTCGACATGACGAATTAATAAAATATTACAAGTAGGAAAAAGCCACTGCAGGTAAAGGTTATCATTGTCTTCAAACAAGTGAGCACTCAATCTCACTGCACAGCTATGTATCTGGGTTGGCTGTCTCCCTCCCCCGTGGTCACGCTTTAATCTGGCTGTGGGTTGGGCTGTCTCTTTCAGACTACACGGCTGCCTCTTGCTCTCAGTAGCTCTTCCTTTACCCACAGTCTCTTCTCTTGGCCTCTCATTATGCCCGCTAATTCACATTTTTTATCTGTTCCTATCTCTAGCTTATCTTTCTCTTTCGCTCTCCTGCCTCCCTCGCTTTCTCTAGCTAAGCTATGCCGTACTTCGTCTATCTGTTCCTCTCTCTATATATATGTTTATTCCCTCTCTCTTCTTCTTTTCCAGGCACACTCTTTCACTAAATTGCCTTTCTTTTACTGCATTGCCTTTCTTCCACTGTCTCCTCACTCTCTCTCAAGTTTTCTCTATTTTCGTATTAAAACAGCAATGTAGTTCCAGTATCTATTTCTATCACTTTTACTGTTTCGTCTTCCCTGTTTCTTTCTTCCATACCTCCATAGACGCTTTAATTCTGTCTTACGTCTCGTCCATTATACTTTTTGCCTTGTATCTCCGTCTGCCATTTTGTATTAGTTATTTGAGTTCAGCTCCATTTTATTTAAAATGGAGTCTATCGCGTTAAGATACATAAGAGCATATAGTATCACTAAAGACATGTCAATGTTTTTTTTAAAGTCATATTTAAAAAAGCAACGTGAATCCTCACACACCTTCGTTATAAATGACGTGCTGCTTAATTGCTAGTAGGGACAGGAAATTAAATTCATAATATGCAAATGTGCACCATATAAGACACATCCTACATCAACCTTTCCTCATTGGTACTAATACGAGTCTGTTGCATAGCAATTCTTTTTTTTATTTAATTCAGTGTTCGTTTGGAGTGCGCGATATGTAAAATATTCATCCCAAAACATTCAAGCTCAATATATGGTATTTAATTAACATATTCTTTACATTTCATACTTGAATGCAAATAGTTATTGTCGTTATTGCGTTCCACTTTTGCAGTCCATCCATCTATTTTTTTGTTTTGTGTTTACTTACTTGCCTGACTACGCTAAAAGTACAAGTATATAAAAAGGCATGCACAATTTGCAAATGTTTTGTTTATGGGTATGGATATACATATTTGTAGCATCTTCCTCTCTTGGAATTTCACACACACCATAGTTTTAATTTTATAACTTAACCTCGTGGTTCGATAGAATGGAATTAGAAAATCTCAGAGAAAATATAATGTATTCAGCATATATATGGAGAATATACATGATACTGTATACGTGTAGAAATAGAGACATCAATAGCCTATGCAACTTTGTCAGTGCGTTTCATTTGAACATACATAGTCAATTAATTTATATGTATTTATAATTATTTTTTGACATTTTATTTTCTGTTCCCCTAGGTAAAATTCAGTATAAGTATCTTTAAGTGGAATACTCTGTTTTGAAGCTTATGTTGTGTGCTTCTAACACTTTTGTTTGACAAAAACATACTTCACTGTAATCAAAATAAGCACGAGTTAAGTGTTCATCTTCTGCAAGAATAGGCCAAACTATTTAAAAAAAAATTGTGGTAACTTTAAAAATGGCTGCCTACTGGCTTATATAACATGAACGACTTCTGTCATAATGTTCAAATATGCATAATATATTTCAGGGCCCATTCTTAACTTGTCTGTTTGTTGCTGAATTAGGAAAAATAGCATTTTTCTGATATTACAATAGAGTTACTGACTCTGTTTGACAGCATTTTCTGTGGTATGTACTAATTAACCCAAAATAACAGAAGAAGAAATAAGACTTCCATTGAGATTCCTAATGTTAGGAATTTCATGATTAATCAATGTCAATCCATGTCGATCGTAATGCAATGCAAATATTATTCATCACAATGAAGTAACCTCATTTTACATGTGGATTCCTTGTAACGTTATATCGGAAAATTAAGTGAAAGAATGATGACATGGTTTAACAGGTGTTAGGTGCCATTTCAAATACTGTATAGGGGATAATAAACAACAGTGACATCGGCTTCTGAAGGAATTAATAACTTCTAGCCTTTTAGTGAAAAACTGGGCAATCCACGTATTTCCAAAACACAGGGAGACCCTTACACATTCCCAGTTTCCCCTGGAGAGACCTGATATCTTGTGGATGCTCCTAGATTTTGAGTTGGACTACTTAGATGTGTTGTCTTGAAGGAAGCTATCACCCCAGGACATATTTGAGGTTCATAGCATCTCAATCCTGATTCACCTACAAACTTGAACATTTGAAAAGACAGACTTTGTTTTGCTTCTGAACTCGGCACGATTTCGTTGAATGTATACACTCAGCAGATCTACTAACTATGCGTTACTTGCAAAACAAAACATTTCTAGTAAATAGCAAAATTAATATATAGTTACAAAAAGTGACAAAAAACCACAGAGCACACCAAAATGTGTGCTGAATTTTACATTTCAAAATTTAGGTTGATTTGCCAAATAACACGTGATTGCTCAATGATGCTGACAGAGATTTGTATGTAATTTGACTGTCACTGGTCAAATCCTAGTAGGTAGGTTCAGCCATTTATACAGTCTAAGTCAATGAAATGAATACCACTCAGATTAGTTGTAGTTACACATGTCCTCAGCACCAAAAGACACATTGATGTGTATTGGGGCCTATATATGAGGGTGTCCTCCATACTGCTGAATGGCATGATAGAACAGTAAAAAGAGATATACATAAATACATTATAATGGTTAACCATGTATACTGGTACATTAATGCCATTAGAAGATTCCAGTGATAAAAATAATACAGGACTCTGAAGGCTGAATAATTTATGAATATTATGAAAACCGGGGGGAGCCTTTTTGACGATAAAACACAGAATCACACACTTTTATTTCACACAAAAGAGTAAATATTGAATGCATTGATTTGAATTTTGTAGTATGACATTTGGTTAATTGTAGTAAAAAGGATATAGATATGAGATAATGTGTGGTAGTCAATAGTAGGTCAGTGCAGATGTTTATGTCTTTCTATTGCTGTTTTAAAACCTTATTAGTTGACAGGGAGTAGTAGGCTTTTTATTAACAGATGATCTTTGAAATGTTTAATTATTAATAGGCAGTAAATTGTATAGCATATGTGCGGTTGCTTTACACTTCAAGGGCATGCTGTGGACTAACTTCCCTGACATACTTCCCTTTTGTTTGTACTTTACCAAAGTGTATGTATGTGTGTGTGTGTGTGTGTGTGTGTGTAGGTATGGGTGTGTTTGGTTAATTCAAATTTGAATCACACATTATAGGAAGCAAACAGTACTCTCATTTTTCTTCCTTAGTAAAATATTTTTTAAATAATTTTTCACGTTTTTTGACACATTGCTTAGCCTTTTCACATATTACACCCTACACCAAGCTTCCTTATTGTTCGTATCACTTCCTTCATGTGTTCAACAGTTGTTTTCAAAATTCCAGTTAAACAATCCAAAGTTCAATCTGCTGAACAGTAGAAGATATCTTGAAGAATCCCTATATCATTAATCATTATCCACTTATGTAATCTAGTAAACCAATCTTTACCCTGTGATCTGGTTCCAATTGTGAAAAAAATTACCTTTGCTAATTTCAGCTAAATTTTTCCACAAAACCCCAAATAAATATGGATAAATACAGATAAAATTTGCAAAAAATAAATATGGATAAATACAGACGGGAATGGCGAAAAATAAATACCATAGAACTGGGAACCCTACTTATAGGGACATGGCACATTCTTGATAGCACTCAACACGGCTTCAGGGCAAATCATTCCACGGAAACTGCCCTGCTGATGGCAGCGGAAGAAATCCGGATGGGAATGGATGAGGGAGGTAGGGTCATGTTGATTTTACTGGATCTCACGGCGGCCTTTGACACCGTAAACCATGAGGTAATTATCCAACGGCTGCAGGATATCGGTGTCAAGGGCCTAGCGTTAGATCTACTCTCATCCTTCCTGTCGGACAGAGAGCAAGTTGTCTCCTGGAACGGCCATCAGTCAGACAACTTTACCCTGCCGGGAGGAGTTCCTCAGGGTTCTGCGTTATCACCTACCCTGTTTAATATTTATGTCTCCCCTCTGGCCAAGATTATGAAGAACGTGGGCATTAAGCTGGTGTCATACGCTGATGACACCCAGCTGATTGTTTCCATGTCCCATACTGTAGACTTCAAGCCCGCTGATTTTGCCTGCTGTATGTCGGCTGTCATGCAGTGGATGAATTCGAAATTTTTAAAAATTGAATACAGAGAAGACAGAAGTCCTAGAATTTGGACAGAAAGCATCCATCTGGAACCACAACTGGTGGCCTACGACGGCGGGAGCCTGTCCGGTTCCAGTAGTGAAAGCAAGGAACCTTGGGTTCATTTTTGACAAAGATCTGGCCTGGAAGCCACAGGTGAACCAGGTAGTGTCTGCATGTTTCTTTGTGCTTAAGGGGCTGAGAAAGATCTTGCCGTTTATCCCTTACCATCTCAGGAAAATGGTTATAATTGCCACTATCTTTTCAAGAATAGATTATGGCAATGCCCTTTATTTGGGAGCAGGGTGTGCACAACTGGCCAAATTGCAGTCTATCCAGACTGCCTCTGCCAGATTGCTACTCTGTCTGCCCAAATATCATTCCACCTCACAGGCCATCAGGCAGCTACACTGGCTCCCAGTCCAGAGGAGGATTGACTTCAAAGCGCTATGCTTAGTGCACAAAGCACTGGCGGGAATGGGGGCCTCCGATCTTCAACATCTATTTTCAAGGTACATGCCAACCCGCCCGCTGAGGTCTGCCTCTCGCGGGCTGGCTTTGGTGTCTAAGATTAATAGACAACGTTGGGGAGGGAAGAGCTTCTCCCATCTTGCCTCTAGGCTTTGGAATGCATTACCTCAACAGCTAAGGCAAATTTCCAATCATCTGCGGTTCAGGAAGGAAATTAAAACATGGCTTTTTACTAGATAGGATAGTGGCAAGTACTTTCAGTACGTTACCCTGCACAGCGCCAAGACGCCTCAGCATTAGTGCGCTTTACAAATAATAGCACTCACTCACTCACTCACTTATAATGTGTTAAACTTGGCATGGTGAGCTAACCTTAAATCAAAATCTAAGAACAGCTGGTGGATGAAGAACCAATAAGAGCCTATCCAGCTTCCATCTAAGTATTCCTTGAACAAAGGAAAAACAACACAACACAACTTCCTATTCTTGACACCCAAGATATGTAAGAAGTAATTTTATTACAAAAAGTATCCAGTCCCAATTTATTTGTTCTTCTTTAAAGCTACCGGAAGCTTTTTGTTCTTCCCCAATTTGAAATTGTATCTTTTCTTTAAGGGACAGCTAACTACTAAACCTTTTTTACTGCTATCTGTGTTGTTAATTTGCTCCCATTATGAAATTGTATACTCATTCATTATCCTTGAAAAGCATTCTACTAACCTGATGGAGAAGTTTGTTCTCTATAAATATATTGTTGAATAAATACAGAAATGTCTTATTCATTTAAATTTATACAATATCCTCTTTTTTTCAACTGTGTCATCTCTTAAATTCTAAAGTAGTGCAAATATGGAAGAAGAGATTGATTCTCAGTGGCAGCAGGAACTAACAGAAAGGAAAGGTCATGATTTTGAGGGGCAAATTTAACTGTCTTAACAAAAAGAAAAAATACAGAGGGAGAAAGCAATATCCTTAATATTGACTAATTGGAACCAGAGGAGAGAACATTGCAACAATACACATTTTTCTACCAGAGACAAGGTTGGTACAGTTAGACCTTCCTCGAAATAAAAGACAATGAGGAAGAAGGAGGGGCAGAAGCAAAAGGAGAGGTCACTAGAACATATAGACCGAGATTAACAATGATGTGAAGAGAACTGCATGGATTGACTAAGCACATTTTGAAATCTGAAATAAATCTATATATGTATTTCCCTCTCTGGATTTTGCACTTGATTTTCCCAGTGCCTCGGAATGACGCTGACAGTTTTTATGGAATTTCCCACCAAGGTTAGCTCTTCTAATACTTTTTCACTTTGGAAAACATCAAATATGATTTTGTTTGAATAGAGTGGTGATCTCCATAGGCACATTAACGGGCTTTGAGCTTGTTCTCACACTATCAATTTGTAGTAACCCTTTTAGGATATTAGTACACCTACAGGCGCGTCACCAAACAGAGTGAAGACATGTGCTTTAGACTGTTCAAGGATTAAGAAACCCTAGGAATGTCATGGTTCTTCCCTGGCCTCATTTACTTCAGAAGTCCTGAGACCCAATAATTGAATTGGCCCTGTGGGACCGATATATACATCCACCAAGGCCTTTTTATGTAAAGAATACCCTCTCTGTATATGGTGCCTGGCTGTAGTAATGGCCACAGAGGTCAGTGCATTGTGATTGTTGGCAAGCAATTTCTCTAGGAATAATAGTATGGCGACTGTCACGTGTGGCAATTGACAATTAACAGGTGTATGTGTGGCAGCTTATTGTTCGCTAAAGTTTAATCTCACAGATATCAAAACAACACCTGGAACTTGCAGTTGATGTTTAAAGCATTCACTTTATGAAACTCTGTGTAACAGGTTTAACCTAGTATTTTGAATGCATTGAATAATTTAATAAGGTATATTCTTTTAATAATGGGCATTTTTTTTAATTATGTACCACTTGGTATGAGACATGACAACAATGAGTTCTTTTTATTTTTCTTACACTGATATGTTTACAAAACGAATTATCCAGCTATTTGAAGGCACACACTGGTAACTATTATTTGATGTGGTGTTGATGTGTTTAAAAAAGCTTTGTCTGGCAACCAACACTTGGGTATAATGTAGTTTTTTAAACAGGTCTGACTTATTACCTCAATAAAATGTCAAATGAATGGCAACAAATCTTTCTTTTCCCATCGATGCTGGGCATCCTTTTTATAATATACAACATATTTAGTAGTTGCTGTGATCTCTATGAATGACTGGCCTAAAATAATAATCAAAGTCAAGGGCATTAGTAGGTCACTGACAATAAATATTGTAGTGCTAGTTTCAAATAAGGTACAAGAGCTTATGATACATTAAGAAGGAATCAGGGTCCTTGACATCCCAAAGTAAATTCACAATTGCCTTTTTTAGGGGAGTTTTCAGAGGCTCACATTTATAATAAGATGAATTGCTATACACAGCCAATCTGATAACAGGTTTCGTCAAAAGGGACTTTTCCAAGGCAGTTGTAACACACAGATAATAATTTGGTCACATTTGCCCATGTAAGGGGATCTTGTACAATACAATTATTTGCAGTAAATGAACTTGTCATCCTAGCAGTTCAATAGATATAGTGTGCTGCCTACAATTTTTTTTATGGTATGTGGAAAATGTTTGTGCAAGTATTATAATTTCGTCGGGATTTGATTGAGAATGATTCTATTATGTGCACATTCTACATAACTTAAAAGGGCCAAATAAAAATACCAATTATGTTTTTAGGTTTCTTTATTGTCATCACTGTTGAGAGCTAAAATGTTTACCTTTACTATGACCAACTAGATCTTAATAATTTGACTGAAAAGTGAGCCCTCATTTTATATAATGCTAATGCAAGCTTACATTAGTAGTGTGGGGACAGATCAGCAAAGGCAAACATCACAATAACAATAAGTGCCATGGTGATAGTAGAGAGTTGTTTTAAGAAATCAAAATGTGAACTTTCTATCCCAAGCACAATTGTAAAAACCTATACCTTTCAAAATTGCATCTTAAAGGACCTAAATGCCAATTCAATTTATATTAATTAATCTTCAGAATATGTCTTATTTGCATTATGCTACCTCAGTGTAATATTTAGTATCTTACCTAAAAATTTAAAACAAATAGAAATCAGATGCTTTTCAGTATTTTTCTTCAGTGAGACTAAACTCAGAACACCCAACTCAAGAAAGCTAAGAACATTCTACTTTCTGTGCAACTATAAAAAGTGTGGTGGCACTGATTTTCATTCATTCGTTTGCATGGTTGGTTTTCAATGGAAATTAGAATGTGACGATGGGACCCATTTTCCACCCATCTACAATGATTCATTGTGGTTGATCACTATAAAGTACCCACCTATTGGCCCATCCACATTTTCAATATATATATATATATATATATATATATTTAAGCATATATATATATATATATATATATATATATTACCCCATGGTGGTAGCCACTAGGTAGTTATAGTTAGGTCATTGTTTCCATGGGAAATTTCTTTTTTTGTTTTGCTATTAACTTTTGCACGGTTTGACAAATCTTCACGAACTTCCTCAAAAAGTCTTCTTTTTTGCCAAGTTTGAGGATGGTTTGGGGTGATCCATTAAGTGGGGGCAGTGAAAAAGGAAGGGGATTCAAAACGCAAAATCCCCATGCATTTTCCATGTCTTTGAACAACAGATGAACTGAATTATACCAAATTTGGCAAGAAGCTAGATCTTAGTCCAGAAAGCGTGCATTTTGTGATTTGGTGTAAATTTGTTTAAAAGATTTTGAGATGTTAAGTTTAAAAAATATTTGCATATCTCGACTGCTGATCTGGAGGGACTCTCACGGCTGTCACTCAAATGCAATAAACAAAAGTGCATCCTGATTGGCTGAGGGAGTTTTTTTTGCCTTGAGCCCATTCACTTCTGTGGGAGAAACACTCCCATGGTAGCAAGCACTCTGATTGGCTTCCAGCAACATGAAGAAAGATTTTACTGGCAGCCATTACAGGACTTTGGAACTTAGTCCCCTATTCTGCAATTTAAAAAGAAAAAGAAAACATAAGTCGGCAGGATATGAATATCCTGTCCCCAGGCTAGGTGAGTGGTCCCATATAAAGGCCCCAGGGCCAAAGAATTAAAAAAATGTAGGCTTTTTGCTCTAACCCTGTGAAAATCCTGTAGGATTGCAGAAAAAAAAGAAAATGGCTGCGTACCATTTTTTGTTCATTATTTGGGGGAGGGGGCTTTCTGAGTCCATGTTAGACCCTGAGCATCCCATCCACTGAGGCCAACTTATAAAACAAGGGGAGGGGGTGTGTTCCTTTAAAGGCTATGGGGACCCCATCCCCCAGGTCAGGTACATTAATAAAGGAGAGAGGGGAGCGGGCCCCTCACCCGATTGTGGCCCTGGGGACCCCATACCCTGGGGCCCGCTACATTAATTAAGGGGAAGAGGCATGCAACCCCTCCCAAAGCCAATTGTGGCCCTGGGGCCACCGTCCACTAGGTTCGGGCTTTCACTTGAAAAGGAGGAGGCCCACGCTGCAGCCCACCTGAGCCACTTAGGTCCACAGGGACTCCATTACCCGAGGTGACGTAAATAATTAATTTACTCTCTTAATTTCTATGCAGGTAAGTACTTAATCAATAATAACTCAGATCGGATGAAAAAAGACAGAGTCCGTGGTGTTAGAGTTTCTAAGGGTTTTATTCCTCATAAAGGAATGGTCGTGACCAGGATATCGGATTCTGAACACCACAGGGGTGTCAGAAGGGATAGATGAGCGCGCTCCAGTTTATTAACAATACATAGCTTATATACTTAATTCACATCATAAGTAATAGTGCAGGAGGCGTAACAGCTGAGAGAAGACAAGATAACAGTATACACGTGGTACTAGTACGTAATCAAGAGGCGTGAACTAGGCGTGAACTGGAGGTGAGTGCTGGAAACGTCACAGATGGGTGACGCGAGGGGATGGCACTAAGCAGAAATGTGGCAATGTCAGCAGAAATCGGAAGCTTGGATGCGCGCGCAGCTGCATGACGTGTGATTGACGGGGTGCAGGGGACTTGACATTTACACTGATGGAAAGAGACAGAAGTCTGGCATGTCAGATCAACTTGTACTTCTATCATATCTGATATCTGATGTTTAGGAACCATATTATCTGGGCGGAAAGGTCTCTAGGGCAGAAGCTATTCTATGCTAACTGTGGATGCGTGTATAAGCGTCTAAGTGTCTGCATGAGAAGCGTGGGGCACGGGGCCTTCCATGGGAGCATGGTAACAGAGGCTATGAATTACTTGTATTGGGACAGGTCGGCCCTTTGGCTCCGCAGCTGGGGAGGATGTTTACTGAAGCTGGTAGGCAGGAATGTATTCTCGAGGAGCGGAACAGATAACTCGAAGGTTATAGTCAGTCTTGGCAGAAAGCAGGCTGAACTGAGCGCGAGGGGCCGCGCTGGAAGTAAGTCAGAGTTCACGGGTACAGAGGTAGGCTGGGCAGAGGCTGTCAGAGTCAGAAAGCCAGATAGAGGCTCGATGGCAGAAATTCGGGGCCTACTCTGCTAGAGCAGGAAAACATGTAAAGTACACTACAAAAAGACGGTGGCATAGCATACTTAGGAACGGACTATATAATCCATTCAGGGTGGATCTGAAAGAGGACAAGTTAACGTTGGACGCAAATGTATTTGCGTCTTCATAGCTGACACAGGAGGGAAGTTACATGCACTTTAAGCTGGTACATGGAGTCGGTGGGGTACGCGCTAGGGAACATAACATGACCAAAAATTTATATTTCCTCATTCCCTCCTTGTTCCCTACGGACCCTTCATGATATATCGATCCTCATAAATCGATCAGTTTGTTCTTGCAACATCATTTGTTCTTCTTTCTTTCGTTTACGTTTTGAGAGAAAACTGGAATGTTCAATACAAGAGGTGGCACACAGTCCACAAATCGCTGGCCCACACTGCAGGCACAGGCAGCAACTGAATACTAGGACTAGGCCAATGCCTAGGAAGGATAGGATCTTCCATCCCCAAGCTGTTAACGTTGTCCAGAACCAACCGGACCAAGTCCAGGTGCCTGGATTCTGATGTATCTGATTTGCAATTTTATGGAGACCTGTGATAGCTTGATATACAGATGGTGCATTTTGTGGAATGAAAACACAGCAACTTGACCTGATGACCTTACAGGTTCCACCTCTATCTGCCAAGATGACGTCAATAACAAGGCGCTTCTGAAGAACAACAACCCGCATGGCGGACTGCTCTTCTGTTAAGTTACCTAAGGCGGAGGCAGTTTCATTTACTACTGCTTCAAGTGTTCTAGTTAATCTGCGTATTAATTTACTATTCTGAACAGGTCCTAAAAAGAAAAAGAATCCTTTATTAAAATCAGTGTACTGTTCCCATGCCGTTTCTGTGTAGTCGACAA
Source organism: Lissotriton vulgaris (assembly GCF_964263255.1). Lineage (NCBI taxonomy): Eukaryota > Metazoa > Chordata > Amphibia > Caudata > Salamandridae > Lissotriton > Lissotriton vulgaris. The sequence continues at coordinate 973,832,775 of NC_141696.1, read as the reverse complement.
GTGGGATGTCTCTTCTGGGTCTATTCTTTACTAGATTGGTATTTCTATGGTAATCAGGGGGAGCTAGGAAAACAGGTGGCAGAAGGAATGCAATGTAACAGGTACCATCCCAATCTGGAGGTAGGCGTATGTATGCGGTATGACCACAAACAAAGTAAGAATGACTAATAGCTTTAAAGGACGATTTTCCATGATCGCTGAATTCGACCACAGTAGTGCATTTACTATGACCTAAGTGTACTGAACCTTTCTTCCTGATGCATAATTCACCAGTGACTGGCAATACTGACATAATTGGTAGAACTGGTGCAGCTTCGGACTCAACAGTAAGAATCATAAGGCTAATTGTATAATTACCTAATCCATACACTTCGTTTTCTAAGTCAGTTCCTATTCTAATGGGGAGTCCCTCCTTATCAGGGTAACAGACGTCGAGCAGGACTAAGTTCAGGTTTCCCCAAACCCAGCCCCCATCGAAAACAGCAATATCAGGATCTAAGGAATTAATTATTTTAAACCATGCTCCGCAGGAGCCATTGTGAGTGAACGGGTACGGAAAGAGGGGCAGAGCTCCCTTGTAATTCTGGTAGGGAGGGAGTCGGCCACATATCCAGCAATCTGTAGCATTGTTAGTTTGATGAGAATGGTGTAGCATACTAATGAATGTGTTGTTGCGCAGCGCAAGTCTGTAGGAGAGTTCGTGTGGAGGTAACTCACTAAAAGTGTGTTCAGCAGATACATTATAGACAGATTGTTCACGCTTGAAAATAGGATAGTAGATAGGTAAAAGAATGCTAGTAACAATAATTAAAATACTCAGAATAAACATGATTAATAGTGTCACTATACAGTGACTATGAAGTGATTTACAGTATGTACGTTTCTTGGCTTCTCTCTCTCTCTCTCTATCTCGATCTAGGGGATACATGTCAGAAACTATTTAACCGATTCACCTAGGGGAGGACTTAAACAATTAAACTGTCTGACTTGCTAGATCGGAGTTTCATGCGATACTCTTCTTGAGGAGTTTTTTCTCGTTCAGATTCTGTAAAGTCTTTTGGCTCGACACAGTCTTTGGTGGGGGTGGACGAGTCTCGATCAGGTTTCAGTCCAGAAAATTTTTTCACATGACTCGTGTGAACCCACCCCTTTCTTCCTTCGATTTTCACGGCCGTCCTCGTGGTGAGAAGAACGGTCTTCGGGGACTTCCAGCGGGGCTCCAGCGGACTTTTCCTGTCGAAATTGCGCACCAGGACTAGGTCGCCAGGACGGACGTTGTGTGGCTTTACATCAGTGTTGTCAGGGAAGGCTGCGGCAACCTGTGAACGACATGATTGGAGTGCAGACATCAAGGAGGCAAGGTAATCTGTCAACATATTACAATCAACATCAGTAATCTTTTTCGGAATGGGCGTCCCCCACATATTCGGTGGTCTGCCAAAGACCACCTCGTACGGGGATAGCCCTGATCTCGAATGGGCGACCATTCTCATGTAGAATAGTGCCACTGGCAGGGCAACTATCCAGTCGACCCCTTTCTCCTGACATATTTTGGCAAGGCGGATCTTTAGTGTCTGGTTATGCCTTTCTACAAGGCCTGCGGCTTCGGGATGTCGGACACAATGGAACTTCCACTGGTATCCCAGTAATAAAGAAACTTCTTTCATTAGTGCAGATGAGAATGGCTGACCGTTATCTGAATACACGACACGAGGCAAGCCGTATCGTGGGAAAAATTCACGAACCAGTTGCTTGGCAGTGGTCGGAGCAGTGTAATCTGGGACTGGGTATGCTTCGGTCCAGCGGGACAGAGCACAGACAACTACGAGAACATATTTAAATCCTCGACAACGGTCCATCTGGATATAATCCATCTGGAGGACTTCAAAAGGGTGATCGGGAGGATGAAATCCACCTTGCTCTACAGGGACGCTTTTACCTGGATTGAACTGACAACAGATCATGCAAGTACGCACTTTCTGTTTTGCTGCTGCTCGTAAGTGTTTATTGTTCCAAAGATTTTGTAAACTGTCTAGCATCGCTTTCTCTCCTAGGTGTGCTGGGCTATGTGCTGTATTTATCATGACTTGAACCATAGAGTCAGGGAGAAACCATGTAGATTTTCCCTTCGTCACCCAACCTTGATCTGTTTGGATCCCTCCTTGTTCAATCCATTTCTTTATTTCTTCTGGAGTAGCATGTGTCTGAATGTCGATAACATCTAGTGTGGGATCCCTGACTGTCATACAGTTTGTCTGTTCTGTTGTCTTTGTCGTATCAGTTGTCTGAGTGTGAGTCAGTGCTGTATGTTTTGCTGTCTGGTCTGCCAGGTCGTTACCCTGGGAAACAGAATCTGTGACTTTAGTATGTGCTTTACACTTCATGACGGATATGGCTGAAGGCAGATGTATTGCTTCTAACAATGCTTGAATGAGGGGACCATGTTGGATCTTGGCACCATGAGAGGTCAAGAAACCTCGTTCTTGCCATAACATTCCGAAGTCGTGTACAACTCCGAACGCATAACGGGAATCAGTGTATATGTTGACATTTCTGTTCTTGGCTAGAATACAGGCTCGGGTCAGAGCGATGAGCTCTGCCGCTTGAGCAGACAGTGTATCAATACGATGTGTTTCTTTAACTTCAGTTTCAGTGGTCACTGCATACGCGGCCACTAATTCTCCTGTGCTTGTTCTCATGCATGAACCATCCACATAAAGTGTCAGGTCTGGATTTGTCAATGGAACATCTGTTAAGTCTCGTCGGGGCTTTGTTACTGCATTAATGATCTCTATGCAATCATGCGGAGCTGGATCTGTCATAACTGTAGGTAACAGTGTTGCTGGGTTCAGGATGCTGCAGCGTCTGATTTCTATGTGTGGCTGGAATAGTGTCAATTCGTAACCTGTCAGTCGTGCTATAGTCAAGTGTTGAGTCTGGGTTCTGTTTAAAAGAACCTCTACAGAGTGTGGAACTTGTACTGTTAACTGATGGCCTAAAACAATTGAATCGCTCTGTCTTATTGCTAACGCTGTTGCTGCTACTGACTTTAAGCACGCAGGGAGTGCCTGGGCTACTGAATCCAATGTACTTGAAAAATAAGCACAAGGCTTATGTGAACCTGCCTGATCTTGAGTGAGGACAGACAATGCTGTACCGTCACGTTCTGTAACAAAAAGTGTAAACGGTTTGCTGTAACATGGTGTCGCTAAAACTGGTGCTTGGCATAATGCTTTCTTTAATTCCTCAAAGGCTTGTGTATGTTCCTGAGTCCAAGGGAGGGCAATCGAAGTTGCTGCCTCCTGCGTCGTTAACTGGATGAGTGGTTTAGCTAGAAATGCATATTGAGGAATCCATTGTCTGCAGTACGAGGTGAGGCCTATAAAGGCCCGCACTTCCTTTTGTGACTGGGGTCGTGGCATATTTACAATTAACTGAATGCGATCGGGAGTGAGCTGTCTCCCCACTTTGGACAGCAAGTGACCCAAGTACACAACTTGCTGAACACAGAATTGTAGCTTCGAAGGAGACACCTTGTGTCCCTTGTCGGCCAGGAAATGTAAAACTGTCAATGATGCTTGTTCACATTCGGGCTCACTTCGTGCGGTGATCAGTAGATCATCGACGTATTGCAGTAAAGCGGTGTTAACTGGCATTTGAATACAATCTAGTTGTCTTTTCAGTGCTTGACTATAGATGCTGGGGCTTTCTGTGAATCCTTGAGGTGCGCGGGAAAATTTGAAACTTCGTCCATTTAAACTGAATCCGAAGAGATATTGGCTCTCCGGATCAATAGGTACACTGAAGAAAGCGTTCTTGAGATCAATTACAGTAAAGAACGTTGCTTCTGAATCAATAGCAGTCAATAGAGAAGAGATATCGGGGACCACAGGGTACTGTGGTACAATACATTTATTCAGTTCTCGAAGATCAATCACCAGCCGATATACTGGCGGTGCATTGGGGTCTGTACGTTTAAGAATTGGAATGATGGGTGAATTACAGATATTGGAGTCAGTCTCTACGACCACTCCCTGGGCAATGAGCTCTTCAATGATTTTCAGTAAAGCCACTACAGCATCGGGTGGTAACTTGTATTGTCTGATTCTTGGTAAAACAACTCCTGTCTTGAGTGTAACACGGTATGGAGTGATATGCATACAACCTACGTCAGCTGGGCCTTTTGCCCATAGGTGATCTGGTACATTTTTCAATCTGACATCAAATTCTCGTAAAACATAATGACCCTTGAAATCCCGTAGAAAGAGTCTAACTCCCTCCGGGGAACAGCATATTATAGCTCCTAGAGCTTTCAGAGTTTTTATTCCTAACAAATTTTCTGGGCATGATTTCGTAAGTAACAAATCTGTAACTCGTGATAATGGACCCACAGCCAAGGGTACTGGTTCCGATACTTCATTTACAATAGGCTGTCCTGAAAAACCAAGGGAAACATTCTGCGAGCCTGAGAGGGGTGCCCCTGGGACTTCATTGTGACTTATTGTAGTGCGACTTGCCCCTGTGTCAATTAAAAACTTTCTGTCTTTTCCCAATACGTGACTGTGTACATAAGGACCTTCTTGATCTACAGGAATTTCAATAAGAGGCAAACCACCTTCCCTCTCTAGGCTGTTTCATGTATATCGGGGGTAATCTGGATATGCAGATTGGGCATACTGGTACATCTGTTGTGAAACTTGTTGAGTCGCGGCAATGGGCTGTGGCTGTGGTACTGCTACTGTCTGCGCTGGGTGGGATGGAGCATGCATAGGCTGTGTATTCTGCATTGGCTGTACATTTTGTGAGGTCTGTTGCTGGACCTGGTCTTGTCTAGGCGGATGCGGTCTTTCTTTAGTTTTACCTGTTGAGATGTTATGTTTCAGGACTGGGCATTCATGTACGTAATGACCTGGCTGTTTGCAGTAATTACATGTCCCCTTAACGGGAGCTGTAGTGTGATTTGTCTGGGTCCCACCTTTTCTCTGACCGTCGGCTGGGACCGTCTGAGCTACTAACATTTTCATCTTTGTGTCTTTCATACGCTTCTGTTCCTGATCTTGTTCTTCTCGAATTCTATTCTGATGATACTGTAACATTTGTAACATCTGGGATGGCGTATTTGCCTGCCAAGTACTTTCAACTTTATATACTCTATTTTTAACTAATGGTAGGGAATTCTCGACTAATTTTGATACAAAAAGGTGTGGATATGACTCGCTGCTTGGTTGTAGGCCACTATTTATAATGAAACATTTCTCGAATCTGGAATAGAAGTCACTAGTATCTTCATCATGTTTCTGTTTACAGGACGAGATGGCGTCCCAATCTTCCTTTCTAGTTGTCAATAATCTTGGCAAAACCTGTACTATTAATCCGGGTAATGCTTTAGTCTTGTCCCCAAGGCCTACTCCGGGGATTCGTTTGCTTTCTTCGTCTTCTATTTCTGCCCATGCAATCTTTGTGTCCCCCACCTCCCATTCTTTTTCCTTTAATTTCTCGTAAATGCCCGTGGGCAACAGCACCTTTAACATTTTCATAATATCATCATACGTGTAATCCCCCATTAGTAACATGTCTTTAAGCTCTCTGTGGAAACCTGCAGGGTCTTTATCGTGACACGGAACTAGTTTCTTCATTTCTAACAGTTCTAACTTAGTCAGTGGTGTGTGCACGTATACGCGTTTCAAGGTGTGATCCGTACCCATAACTGGGTGTACTTCTCGTAAGGGGTTCTGGCTTTCAATGCCACTACCGCATTGCATGTGGTACATTTTCCTTTCTGGAGGTGGGGCGGGAACATATTCAGAGCTTATGAAGGTGTCATATTTATGTCGTTGTTCTAGAATTATTTGTATTAACTTGGTACTGAAACCTCTCCATCTATCCATGAGTAGTGCTTCTAATGTTTCGTGTAAGGGACCTGGATCGGAATGATGGTTTCTGTACTTGATGAGGAGGTGCTGAATCATGTATACACCTGCTAATTTCTGCTCGTCTGGGGAGAGGTTCAAGAATGTCTGCGCTAACGTATCATCATTATATATGTCTGGATTTTCGGCCCATAATATGGCTGACCGGGCTAGTTCTTGTTCATCCATCGAATTGAGTACATGGTACCCCATTCTTTCTCGTAATCTTTTATCAGTTTCCTGGAACTGGTGTTCAGACGAATTCGGGTTTGTTAAGGCAGAGAGAAAAACTCTCTTGTTTTCCGGACGGATGCCTTTCCTAAGGTAATTTCCCTTACCTACATACGCTATAGTATCTGTAGTCCTTCCTGGTTCTGCAAGTTCTTCTTCCTCCTCGGAGGAAGCTTTGTCATTCCCTTTCTGGTGTGCCGTTATCACTGCTTTTCTAATTTTCTTGTACATACTGGCTATGCAAGTCCCCTTGTCATGTTTTCCGTCGGCTATATTTTGACCCCACTTGTTTAGTGCATCTAATTCACTTTGATCTGTCTCAGGCCTGTCTCGTTCTCTTATCAGACAATTTATGAAGAATCGTAGTATTTGTGCTTGAATGTCAACCTTCTGTTTATCCATTGCATCCTTGATACTGTCAGGGTCTTTCCCTGTCTGAACAAACTCATATATTCTATCTAGACGTTCCTTCATTCCTACATAGCATAGCAAGATATCAGTGGCAGATCTTAACCGTAGTGATGCCAATATCATTAGATCGTTTTTTCCGGGTACTGGATCATATCTGCAAACTGACATGTTTTCCTTTAATGTGTCAAGGCGGGGAGACTGGAACGTGAGAGGACTCTGCGTGTCCCTGAAATTGAATCTGCGTGTCAATGGCGGGGTCCGAAGACCCGCAGTCGCACCTCCTGAGGCGGATGCTTGGGCATTATCTCCCTGCGTAGTCTGGATCTGAACTTGAATTTGTCGTTTAGTAGGATCAGGTAGGACTTGTTTCGGTAGGTCAATCTTGGGTGCGGGAAGTGGCGGAGCTGGCGGAACGGGGGAGGTCTGTCGCGGTACCGGCGGAACATGATCTGGGGGCGTAGTGCCACCCCCGTCCCTGTCAGTGGGCAGGGCACGAACAGGCAGATTGGCGTAAGCTGGTGCTACATCCTCTAAATATGAATTTAGGAATATGTCTTTAGTAGTTTTATGCATTACTTTAGTTGGAACTAATGGTGGCGGTAAGTTTTTCGGTATTTCTGATAGGGCTTCAGATGTGCCCTCTGCCGCGAGGTACATACCGTTTACAAGATTGTTTCGGGCACGGTCTATTTGTTCTGTTTTTACTCGGATCCCTTCAGTAACTAATTCGTTTTCTTGGGCTTTTTCTGATTCTTTAAGTCTGTCTTCTCTACGGAGTTCTTTCTCAGTACGCTTATGTGATTCCTTACGCCAAAATTCTATGGCGTCTTTCTGAGATTGTCTAGCTTTCTTTTTCCATAATGCTTCTTCTACCTTCATGATGCACTCGGCATCCCATGTTCCAGTAACAGGCCATCTGTGTCTTTCGTCTAGGTGCTTGGTGTAATCGGCCTATAAGTCTAGATACAATATGGCGTCTATGCCATGTTTGTGATACATAAAGTTACCTGGAGTGTCCCTAGGGGGGATAGGAATTTCTTCCTCCAGTATCCCTTTCCTAGTTCCTATCTGCTTTAGCTTGCTGAGAAACGGCATCTTGTCTACTTATTACTGAATGCTTGGTCCTTACTCCTTAAATACTGGTTACAGCTAGTTTATACAAGAAACACAATAATGCACATTAAACAGTCACATTCATACCACGACATTAATCACATAAGAAGACATTTGAGACATAGATGACTACCCCCTATACTGGATGTACTGCTCAACAGTACAGATACACTGGTGTAACGGTGCAGAAATTCGGAATACTAGATATACTGCTAAACAGTACAGATACACTGCCTAAAAACAGTGCAGACCGGACTTGTGTACCCAAACCCGTCTAGATACGTCCCAGCAATGGTACTCACCGGGAAGCACGGAAACAGAAGGCCTCGGAAAACTTGACTGGACTCGACTCGGTACTTCGGAAAACTTCGGAAAACTTCGGAAAACCTCGGAAAACTTCGGAAACCTGGTGGGCCTCTTGACACCTCGGACCTTGCTTCTTTCGGCTAGGCTCTGGTCGGGATCCTCCGCACTCCTCACCGCCTCGTCTGGGCACTGATCGCAGTCTTCGTCACCTCCTTGGGTCAGAGGGAGATGCAGGAAATCCTGCCGGTACGCGTAGGTTCCGTCTAACTGACGGCAGGGGACAGAGCTTGCAATGCGCCAACCGGCGCGTGAGGTGGGGGAGGGGTCCCTGTTCGGGCGCCAAAATGACGTAAATAATTAATTTACTCTCTTAATTTCTATGCAGGTAAGTACTTAATCAATAATAACTCAGATCGGATGAAAAAAGACAGAGTCCGTGGTGTTAGAGTTTCTAAGGGTTTTATTCCTCATAAAGGAATGGTCGTGACCAGGATATCGGATTCTGAACACCACAGGGGTGTCAGAAGGGATAGATGAGCGCGCTCCAGTTTATTAACAATACATAGCTTATATACTTAATTCACATCATAAGTAATAGTGCAGGAGGCGTAACAGCTGAGAGAAGACAAGATAACAGTATACACGTGGTACTAGTACGTAATCAAGAGGCGTGAACTAGGCGTGAACTGGAGGTGAGTGCTGGAAACGTCACAGATGGGTGACGCGAGGGGATGGCACTAAGCAGAAATGTGGCAATGTCAGCAGAAATCGGAAGCTTGGATGCGCGCGCAGCTGCATGACGTGTGATTGACGGGGTGCAGGGGACTTGACATTTACACTGATGGAAAGAGACAGAAGTCTGGCATGTCAGATCAACTTGTACTTCTATCATATCTGATATCTGATGTTTAGGAACCATATTATCTGGGCGGAAAGGTCTCTAGGGCAGAAGCTATTCTATGCTAACTGTGGATGCGTGTATAAGCGTCTAAGTGTCTGCATGAGAAGCGTGGGGCACGGGGCCTTCCATGAGAGCATGGTAACAGAGGCTATGAATTACTTGTATTGGGACAGGTCGGCCCTTTGGCTCCGCAGCTGGGGAGGATGTTTACTGAAGCTGGTAGGCAGGAATGTATTCTCGAGGAGCGGAACAGATAACTCGAAGGTTATAGTCAGTCTTGGCAGAAAGCAGGCTGAACTGAGCGCGAGGGGCCGCGCTGGAAGTAAGTCAGAGTTCACGGGTACAGAGGTAGGCTGGGCAGAGGCTGTCAGAGTCAGAAAGCCAGATAGAGGCTCGATGGCAGAAATTCGGGGCCTACTCTGCTAGAGCAGGAAAACATGTAAAGTACACTACAAAAAGACGGTGGCATAGCATACTTAGGAACGGACTATATAATCCATTCAGGGTGGATCTGAAAGAGGACAAGTTAACGTTGGACGCAAATGTATTTGCGTCTTCATAGCTGACACAGGAGGGAAGTTACATGCACTTTAAGCTGGTACATGGAGTCGGTGGGGTACGCGCTAGGGAACATAACATGACCAAAAATTTATATTTCCTCAGAGGCCCGGCCAGCCGCTGCCCATACAGGTAAGAGCAATGGGGCTGTAGGGCCAGGTAGGGGGAATTCAACAGACAACCACGAGGGGAAATTACATAAATAATTACATTTCTCTCGTCGACCTCTGTTGAAATCATCCACCCTGCACTACCGCCCCCGCCGCTCTTACCTGCAAGGACTGCGGCTGGGCATGGCTCTACTAACTGTGTCCCAGGTAGCTCACTCCAGGGAAACCATTTTCTTGCCCTCAAAAGCATGGGCAGGGACTTGTCTGCTTCTATCTGGTGGAAAAAAAGCTGGTCCCTGCGGCTTGGAGCAAAGCCGGTTCCCAATGCACCCAGGACGGGTGCATGCAGGGAGCAGTTTGGGGTCCTGGGGGCCCTGGGACTCACCCCGCAAACCCCAATGTTATGTTTTGTGGGTGCCACAGGTGGGCACTTGGCCACCCATTTACAAAAGAAAAGGCCCCGGGGATGAGGTCCCCAGGGCCACTTCCCCAGTGCCACTTGAGAGGAAGGTTGTGCCCCACCCTATCCTTATTAACAAATGAAGGCCCTGGTGGATGGGATCCACGGGGCCAATAGTCGCTTAAGGAGTAGGGCTGTGTACCCCCTCCACTTTACTAAAATAGAAGGTCCCATGGGTAGGATTCCCAGACCCTATAGAGGTACCACCTACCTTTAAAATAAAAAAGGTCCAAAATCTCCTGTGCTAATACTGGCTCCTTTAAACATATGTTTAGGCCCCTGGGAATGGGTCTATATGGCCACTATTGATTCAGGGAGGGGGCAGTGGCCCCCCCACTTAGTAATATAAAATGGCCTCAGGGATGGGGTTCCAGGGGTCCTAAAGGTTTGGGTAGGTGGCCCTTTGCTCCCTCTCCAATCTATATATATATATATTTTTTTTAAAGAATTGCTGTCTCTCCTCATGCTCTATGGCTGATCGACTGAAAGTTGGCTGCCCGTGGGGGAGCCTGTGGCTAGGCCCTGCGACCAAACTCCCACTGAGCACTGTCAAAGTCCATGTGTGGTTTAGCTTGTCTTTACATATGCTAATCAAATATTATTTTCTGTTTAAAAGAAACCCTTGGAATTCACTGAAAAAAATATAGATTAAAGTGGGTCTGTAGTTAGGTGAAAATGTCATTGACAATGTAACATTTTAAACTAAAAACACAAAAATTCACCAGTTATACTTATCTCTAGCAACTATAAGTCATGCTCCAAGGTAACTATAACTCACACCCTCACCATACACTGATAATTACCCCACATATTACATCACTCACAATGTGTTCAATGACATCATTGATAACACCACTGCAACAGTTAAAATGGCATCATTAATTACAAGACCATGCATGGCCGCAGTGCGAGTTCTAGTTACCTTAGGACATGAGCTATGGTTACAAGAGATAACTATAGCTGCTGAATATATATTTTTTTTATTTAAAATATTGTGTTGTCACTGAAATGTTCACCTAAGTATAACATCACTTTAACCTTTGTTTTTTTCAGTACATATGTGGAAAACTATATATATGTGTATGTGTGTGTGTGTGTGTATATAGATATATATGAGCTTGGCTGTGTGTGTGTATACACACACACATATATATATATATATATATATATATATATATATATATATATATATATATATATATATATATATATATATATATATATATATGCACACACATATATATATTCTAGTTTAAATGTGAATGCTCACTTGGTACGACATTAATGGCTTTGTACCTATTGTTCATTGATTTTGTTGTATTTGCATTACTGTATCTTGTAACTTTGCAGCATTTTATCCTTGCTTTAGGAAAGTGCTATAACACCTTTGTGCAATCTTTTTGCTATGTAAAAGTACACACATATCAAACTAGCTAGATAACTAAATAAACATATTAATAATGAAATAAAAACATAAGTAGTGACGTAAATAAATACGCTTGAATGCTTTATTTAATATATAAATTAGGTAAGAGCCATAAAATAATCCGTTTGACTCCAGTTTATCGTACAGATCCAGTACTTTCATGCTCTTTTATTTCATTGCATACAAGGATGCACATTACCTGCGGTTTTTTCGCCTGCTGTCTTGAGGGGGGATCAGTTTTGCCCAGAAGGGGTTAAGTAGAACTACACCTGCTTTAGATTGATTGAGATCAGTAATGGAGCCCTCCATAAAGCTGCTGTCACCGGATACTGCCCTGCTATCTCAGTCCTAGGGTAGCACAGATAAGAATTGCTTACCACAGAGGATGTTCCTAAAGGACAGATATCGCTTCCCGGACCTGAGGGAGTTAGCTGCCATACTGCTTGATCAGGAACTTTTACTAGCTGCGAGTAAATCCAGGTCTTATCAAGTTACAGCATAAACTGCACTCGTGTTTTATAATTCTCATTACAGATTTAAGGACTAATTCCAATTGTTAGCGTTTAGCAGTTTAATGCCTTCCATAGATAAGAATTAGAGTGCTTCTGGGAGAATCTTTCATTTGAAGGAGTCTGCAGAAATGAATGTGGCCATATACTCTCATATAATTCATTAGGCATCCTAAATGTTTTTTATGGCCCGGCCTTGAAACATTTAAATATAAACTAAATATTTAAACCTTGGAATGTAGAAGGTGCAATAAAAAAAAGAGATCACCGTTAAATTAATTCTTATTTCCCTGTGAGGAAGTGTGAGGCGCCAGACATTTTTCAGACCGTAATATTTTCTGTACATGTTGTGTGTGAATAATCACAACCAAATGGAAGTATTCCAAAAAACCCTTACATCCTAATAATAAAATTAAGTACTATAAAACAACTGTGCATTTATGAGCAGTAGGCGCAGAATGGAAATATTAACTCCAATTACATCTCACTGAAAATATTTTTATAGAAATAATTATTCTGCTGACCTGATACATTTGATAGAAAATTACAGTTTTTAACCCCACTTCTAAAGCATAACAGCTACACACACTGTTTTGATTAGTAGGTTTTGCACTATTACATTGTTAGCAAAATGGTGACACTCTGACCTAAAGGATTTATGTGTTTTGTATTTCCCAAAATTAAAGATAGTCTGGAAGGAGAATAATTTGAGCTAACCATGTATTTGTGGTTTCAGTACAAAAGGTGGAATGTGATCACTATTTTTTTTCTGAATTCATCTGCTTCCCACCATTGCTTGCACTAAATTCAGGTCTTAATTTGTGTATCCTGCTCAAACATTTAACAACAGCAAAAATACATGAAAGTAGGGAACAAAATAGAAGTGGTGATCACCAACACAATAAAAGCAGCGATCAATTCTTTTAAATATGACCATAGCCGAATGATTAATCGAAATATTAAAATGAAGCAGCACGCTGTTCACACATCTGTGTGCATTAAGAGACAGTACCATTAAACAACAAGACCTAAAGGTTACAAGCAGGCCTTAGGAATTATAAATTGCCCTTGGAAAATTATATCACCCTGTAATTCACCTTCAGCGAACCCGATACCAATGATCCCACTGGAAATCCTCCATGTATAATTTTGTTGTTCCCCAGCAGAGCATATGGGCATGCTGTGCTGAAGGTGCACCCAATGTGTAAACTTGCAAAAAATAAATTGTTGCATCTGTTACATATTCAGGATATGGGAAGACTAGTACCGGGTACAGATATTTTGACCTTATAATTAAAACTGTGACAAGAGTATTCTTCCTTCTCGAAAAACTCCTTTGTAGGTTCAATAACTGTCTCCTTCTCTTACCCACAAGTGTATGTATTTTGTTTCATTATACATGTGATGTGAATGAAAGGGGTCTAACTGACTCCTGTGTATCTAATTTCCAAACTTACTGCCACGTCCTTGAGTACGCTTTTTGAGAGAAACAATATTCAAAGTCAGCAATAACTACACGCAGGAGTGTTATAGTATGGAGCAAGAAAGTTGGAAATCTGTTCGGGCGAAAGGTAATTGCCTCTATTTCTTTAAATTTTAGTAGGTATTTCTGTAGCCAGATTGAGGGCGGCAAATGGTACCATGGTCATACTTATGGATGTCGCACCTCCATACATGGCCATTATACCTTTTATCTAGCCAGCATTTTTTGGTTAAGGAAAAATGGGATGTGTGGTCAATGGGTGAATAGTGCTGGCCCGGTCCGTCAACAGCTTGAAATGTATGAAATTTATGAAAAGCTTAGACTTCTGGGGCCTCATTTATGAAAAGTGATGCATCGCTGCGAGAAAACAGCGATGCGTCACTTTTCATTGCGCCCTCCTTGCGCCCCCAATGATACGTCATATTTACAATATGACGCATCATTGCGCAAGGACTTACAGATACGTCAGTATTTCTGACGTATCTGTAAGAGCAAAAGTGACGCATTGCTGGAGTGTGTCACAAAAGTGACGCAACTTCAGCAATGCGTCCTTTCACATGGGGCAAGCCCCATGTGAAAGGGCCTGCGTCAGTCTTTGAGACAGGCGCAAGATTTTGATGCAATGGCGTCCTAGAAGTGATGCAGTGAAATGTCGTAGATTTCACTGCGTCACTTCTACGACCTTTCTTGTATCAATACGCCCCCCTTGCATACATTATACCTGGTGCAGGTATAATGTGGCGCAGGGGTTTACAAAGTGACGCATATACCTAGATGCGCCACTTTGTAAATATGGCGCAACAAGGCGCATTTTTTACGCCACTGGTGCGTCACAAAAAGTGACGCACCGGTGGCGTAAAAGTGACGCAAGGGCTCATAAATGAGGCCCCTTCATTGGTATCCAATAGAAACCATGGACATTGATGTGGTCCTGTTCCAACCTTAGGAATTAGTATTCACACAGGATGCATTACATTGAGTATTATAACATTATTTTGTTTGCTCTATGGAAGAGCTAAGGAAAGAATTTTATCTTCAACCGGAAGGAGAGCAAGACATGATTCGCAGTCTGTAGAGGCCAAAATAAGAAGACTGTTATAACACAGAACACAAATAATTATTTTGTATTAACTGAAGCTCTCCTGTTCAGTTAATGATTAGTATATTTAATAAAAATCCCACGACTTTTCACTTTTTCTTTTTATAGAAATTGCAACCTCAATTACATGTGGGTTTGTATATCAGGTAAACCTTATTGACCCAACACTATTGACGTAAAACCTGAAGATGGAGCTTTACTGATCAGACAGCAATCAGGCATATTTAAGATCAATCCTGTGACTTTTCACTTTGTCCTTGTCAGGGTTATTGCCAAGTTAGGAAGGTGCGGACTTTATTGTCTGTGAAGATGCTTGCCTTTACTTTTTGTTTCTCTGACACTCTGGTTGGTTGGAGCATGTTGGGGGGGGACACCAGTTATTTCTTCCAGTGTTGACAATAAATTCCCCGCCTGTGAAAAGAAAGTCCAGGACACATTTATGCTATATTTTTCGTTCGCTCTTTATATTTTCATATATTTAATTAATCTTGCAAAAAAACAGTATTTATTTTCCAAAACAAAGCATACCGCATTGTGTACCTCGGTATCGAACATGGCTCCGGCTATGCAAGTGCTGAGCTATTGTTCTGTTCTTCATCCTGCAGTAAGGTTATTGAACAAAACGCTTCCTAATGCTGAAAGGAAATTTATTGCGAAGAACTCCCTGAAGAAATCTTCGAAAACCGGTATGTAGCTTTACTGTGTCCAAAATGCTGTTCAAAAGGCTTTCCAAAGCACCCAGGTAACAGCTGGCGCAGGCCATGTGCCAGACCTGACAGCCCATATGCTCTCTTTAGTGCTGTAATTATCTCAACAGAAAACTCTGATAACCCGGCCCGTGGGGTCCAGTTTCACTGGGTTAAATTGACTCGGTGGCTTTGTTAGTAAGTTGCCTTTGGCAGGGATCAAACTTCTATCTGGAGTTTAAGCGCGCGCTCTGGCTACAAAATCTAAAATGGCTGCTACTTTCAAGGCAGGTGTCTGATTAACCCAGGGAGAACGTAGCTTTTAGCTCCTACTAATGTATTTGGCAAATGAAAGAGCGGGCTAGGGCGCGTGGCTGGTTTTATGGTAATGGAGCAGTTGGCTTCCTCTGTGCACCAAGGCAGCACATAAGTGCTCATTATTTAGTTTATGCATCAACAAGTTGCTTGCTGTATGTACTGCATGCACTTTAAAAGTCATTACTTACTCTGTGTCATGAGTGTGCGCAGTCGTTATTGATGTGCACATTACTTCTTGCACGCGGGTTCTGGTGGCTTTCCTCTTCTTATAATTAAAAAGGCAGGGCCTTTTAATCATTTATGAATTTTAAGCTACTAACTGCATATCAATGCATCACTCAATGCGAAGGAATGAATTAAATGCATCACTGTCAAATAACTGCAGGAAAGATGAAATATCTATGTCCTGCGTCGTTACATATTAAGAAGGCTGTGTTTTGCCTGTAGCCGAGAGTCATTAATGTCCTCGTTGAGAGACTGATGACGTTTTGGCCACTTTGTGCCTTGTATTATATTATATTTTAGAATTTGTATAGCGCTTCATACCCGTGATGAGGCTATAAACCACTATTGAAGATTGAACTTTAATAGTGAACGGGAGGGCATATTCACAAAGGCATTTATGAGTACAGGAAGTAGCAGCCTGTAGTACTACTTTACTACTCCTAAAAGCCTCTGTAAATTGGCCCCTAAACATCTAAAATGGGAATATTCAGGGAATATTCATATACAATTAGTACAGAAAAAAGGTCCTCTTTGTACTTTTTGCTAATAGGGAGTTGGACATTTCGGCAGACTCACAAAGGCATTTATCAGTATGCGAAATAGTAGTACTACTTCAGGCACTCATACACGAGGCTGTAAATTGGCCCCTACATGTTTGGTAATACCCCGGTTACTTGCCGGTAATCTTCATTACCTCGAGTCCTAGTCTTGCTTGCCACAGTGTAGTTTCATTACTGTGGCGAGGAAAAACGGCGGAGGAGGTAATGCCTCGGTTACTTACTGGTAATTGTCATTACTCCGAGTCCTAGTCTTGCTTGCCACAGTGTAGGTTCATTACTGTTGCGAG
Source organism: Lissotriton vulgaris (assembly GCF_964263255.1). NCBI lineage: Eukaryota > Metazoa > Chordata > Amphibia > Caudata > Salamandridae > Lissotriton > Lissotriton vulgaris. Next base: position 973,816,183 of record NC_141696.1, on the reverse strand, counting down.
GAAAAACAGCGGAGGAGGTAATGCCTCGGTTACTTACTGGTAATTGTCATTACTCCGAGTCCTAGTCTTCCTCGTCATAGTTATGAAACTCTACTGTAGTGAGGAAGACGGACGAGGAGGTAATGTATCTGCCAGTTCCATTATTCTTTTGATTTACAGGTGTTTAAGTTTCACAGTGATAGTAAGCTTTTCAATGTACTTAGAAATGATGTAATTTTTCACGCTAGTGAAATACTGGGTATGTGCAAAGGGAGCAATCCACTTTGAGTTTCATGCTTAATTGCTCTGACATCAAATTCAATAGGAATTAATGTAAATGGCTCGTGGTGGCTATTGTGTCAAGACACCACAATGTATTACCAAAAAATGGAGGCACATTGCTAGCACAACTAAGGATCGAGGATCTGGGCCCTCATAGTGGCTTTCGTGGGATGCACAGACTATACTCGAAGAGTGGCACAAAATGAGACCAAACAGAAGATAGGGTGGGTAGGTATAGTGGCCAGGTGGCAGTATATTGTATTATATCATAGTACTTTCTTAGAAGGCTAGAAAGTGGTCAAGGAGTGGCTGAGTAAGCTGATAATCAATGTGTTGTGCAAGCGTAGAGTGAATTACATAGTGTGGTCTATGCGGGGAAGATATTGGTGTATTGCATGAGACCGTGAGGTTTACGCCAGTCATGCTCAAAGGAAACTTGCAGATATGCTTATGCATTATATTGAAGCAGAAACATGCATATGAGATAGAGTTGGGTTTGAATGTATTCATCATACTTAGCAATACTTACCATCCTTATTTTTTATGTTCCTTTTGGTGGGAGCTAATATTGTGATTGATTTTGGTGAGTATTAGTGGCAGTTCAGACTAGTCAAAATGCTTAGTTATGGCTGGTAATTAGGGTGGGTTTGTAGCACTTTCTAGGGATGAGTGTGAACAGTTGAATACGTGGATCCACCCAAAGAGATGTGGCGACCATGGAAGATTAGCCTACATAATTCTCGCATGGGCCTATTGGGTCCACCCAGGTGTGAGGATGTTGTGTGAGGATGTTGTGACCTAAGAAAATTAAGAGACACTCTCCATACATGTTTCGATGGGGTACACCTAGAGGAGAAATGCAGCTAATTATAGAAGAAGTGTATTTTAGGGTGAATATATCTCTTTACAATGAATGAACTACAATGCATTCTATTACAACGCGGTCATTACAACAACTGCGTTGTTACAACACGAACCATTACATTGCAAGTTGTTACAACGACTTGCTGTAGAGAGCACGCTGGATTTAGGAAAAGTATAATTTACTATTCCTACTCCAGTTTGTGCATCAGCAGAGAAGGTGTTGGACGCCCCCTACAGCAAGTCATTGAAACGACTTGCGTTGTAATGGTTCATGTTGTAACAACGCAGTCACTGGAACAACTGCGTTGTAATGGAATGTGTTGTAGTGCATTCGATGTAAACAATGTCTCCCTTTAAGGGCCCACCCAGAAGTGGAATAAGGCAAGGCTTGTCCCAGGAAAATAAATGGAACCCCTCATATAAAAGAGTTATGAGGTCCTCTCCTGTACCGAGATGGTACTCAGGCTATCAATGATACTTTAATGCTGTAATGCTGCAATTCAAGGAGAGGGATAAACCCCACACTTGTGGTTAATGGGTCCACATAGGAGAATGAAAAGTCTGAGTAGTGCAGGTAGATATAAAGGACAGGAGCAGAGGCCAGTATAGTTATGAGGCACATTAGCATGTTTAAGTCAAGCAGAGGCTATGTCCCACAAAGAGGAACTGAGACAATGTGACAGGCCTGACAGCCCACATGCTCTCTTTAGTGCTGTTATTTTTAATTTGATTACAGAAACCAGCAGCAATTGTTCCAGGCCAAATTCCAGTCCATCACTTTTCAACTACCATGCCACTTCAGACAGATATCAGGCATATGCTTATCAGATTTGGTCTTGCTTCAATGGTTCCATTTCATCCCAAGGGAAAGAAGCAAAAAGAGAGAGCTAAAGTCAAAGGATAGTCAGGAGATGATCAAGCAAGAGGAACAAGAAGTGGAGAGAAAGCGATTACACAGATTGTGACAAGAGGAATATACATCATGGGGGAAGATTTGGAGAGGGGAGGGAGGGAGAGAGAGAGAGAGAGAGAGAGAGAGAGAGAGAGAGAGAGAGAGAGAGAGAGAGAGAGAGACAGAGAGAGAGAATGGGCTGAGATGGACATAGTAGGGCAGGGCTTTAAAGGAGGTTACGAAATGGACAGCGAGGGATGGGTAGAATAAGAGGAAGAACATAAGCACATTTAAGAGGAAGAGCAAGTGGAGAGGAACAAGGAAAAAAGGTGCACAAGTAAGTAATGGACACAACATATATAGAAGGAAATGGTATTCAAGAGAGAAGGGAAATGTGAAACAAAAACAGAGGTGGAGGGAAAGATCACAAGTCAGTGAGAAACTGCAGAGGGGAGAATACATGGGAAAGAGGAGCAAGTACATTAGAAAATAGCAGATGGGCAGATAGAGGGGAAAAGAGACAGAGAGAACGGTGAAATAGATCATATAGAAATGCACAGAGAATTAGAGAACCCAAGTTGAAGGACAGACAGGAAAAATATGGCTCAAGATGGAGGGACGATATAGAGGATAAGGAGAGAGGTATTAAAGAAGCAGGCAAGAAAAGGACTGGCAGAGATAAAGAAGATGAAGAAGGGAAGAGAAGACCAGTGAAGTGAAGGAGAAACATATGAATAGATTTGATATATCAACCAAACAGAATAGCCCAACAAAACTTAAACTCACATGTCACTCGCACTGCAACAGCGACATTTATTTTAACAACTTACCAGCAAGTTAGGTTATTTAGGAGACTGAATAGTTTATTTATCCCCTGGGGTGGTTGGTATAAAACATTGACAAGCGTTTATGTTGAACATACCCTGCAATTCCAGGCTCTACATAATCCTTGACAAGGTAGCTTCTCCTGTAGAACACTTTGACACCTGGCAAATTTTTCAAATATTTTCAATCATGCACTGGTTTAGGTATCTAATTCTCGGCAATCCAAACTAGGCAATCGAGGTACATTTTCTTGCATTTAGTAAATTAACACACAATTCTACATTCACATATTTTGTGTGGAGCTGTTATTAAATGTGGGTACAATTTTTCTGGTATTCCTTCAGTCCATGTGTTTTCCCTAAGTGTGCTCCAGTATGCTCCATCAGCACTCTACTTGCTAAGGTCGAGTAACTAGAGGCCTCACACACAAAGGATTTTGCAGTTGGGTTTTCGACTTTACAATGTAGCAAAACCTTTTTTAAGTTTTGGAAATGTTTTTCCAACTCATAAAAAAGCTTTTCCATTCAATTACAAATTGCAAAATGAGGGCGCATGATACCTCCTGTTTGGGTTTTGAAAATAAATGTATTTAAGGTACATGTTCACAGCTGTGGTCTCGAACCATTAAACAGTTACTTAGCCCTTAAGCTTAGGGTGGTAACAAAATTCGCAAAGGGGCATTTTCAGAATCATGTCACCCGCCTGGGAAGGAGTGCACATTGGTCAGGAGACCACTTTCTGCCTCCTACAAAGTGTTTTTAAATGTGAAACACATCTTTTTTAATGGTCGCTTTAATGGATGTAGGCTGGCGTGGCCAGACAAGACAGTGCTCGAAGGGGTAGGGATATACAGGTAATGCTCCCTATATTAATACACTAGTAGTGATTTGTTTAAGGCAGGCAAAGAATAGACATTCATACAAGGATAACTGAAAGTAACTCAAAAAATCAAGTTTATGTTGGTTGTAAAAAGGTTAAAACAATTTATTACCTCCCGACATGGGTTACAATCTAAAACATGATAAAAACATTAAGGATTAAGAGCCACCTAAAGTGGTGAAGTGATACTATATAGTGGAGTCAAACGTGAACAGAAACAGTCGACGCAGCGTTTCGGTGTTTTCTAAATCTTCACACCTTCTTCAGGACTTTTGTACAGTATTGACTCAATATCTGGTATGATGTAAAAGAGGATTGTAATTCTTTCCCTCTAAGTTTAGATTATTTGCAATGATAATCTTTCACAGGCTGTCTTCGTAATTGATTAAGTGGAGCCTATGTGCGCAACGGAGGAGCCACCGTAAATATCAGGGATAGGTCATCTCTTTCTTGGAACCTGTTTATAATTTTACAGGAGATCTTGAGAATACGGATCACTCTGCAACAGTCTCTTGTTCCAGTCTTCACCTCCGTTATATTACTGAAGTGGTCTTGAATATATAATTCGGCCTCCCTGCTGTATCTACATTGAATCGCTATGACGTCCTGATGCACGGAGGAGCAGGGAGGCCGAATTATATATTCAAGACCACTTCAGTAATATAACGGAGGTGAAGACTGGAACAAGAGACTGTTGCAGAGTGATCCGTATTCTCAAGATCTCCTGTAAAATTATAAACAGGTTCCAAGAAAGAGATGACCTATCCCTGATATTTACGGTGGCTCCTCCGTTGCGCACATAGGCTCCACTTAATCAATTACGAAGACAGCCTGTGAAAGATTATCATTGCAAATAATCTAAACTTAGAGGGAAAGAATTACAATCCTCTTTTACATCATACCAGATATTGAGTCAATACTGTACAAAAGTCCTGAAGAAGGTGTGAAGATTTAGAAAACACCGAAACGCTGCGTCGACTGTTTCTGTTCACGTTTGACTCCACTATATAGTATCACTTCACCACTTTAGGTGGCTCTTAATCCTTAATGTTTTTATCATGTTTTAGATTGTAACCCATGTCAGGAGGTAATAAATTGTTTTAACCTTTTTACAACCAACATAAACTTGATTTTTTGAGTTACTTTCAGTTATCCTTGTATGAATGTCTATTCTTTGCCTGCCTTAAACAAATCACTACTAGTGTATTAATATAGGGAGCATTACCTGTATATCCCTACCCCATCGAGCACTGTCTTGTCTGGCCACGCCAGCCCACTACTGTTGAAACAGGGACTTTTCGTTTACTGATAACTATACCCCCTTCCCTGCTATATATACCAGGGGTACCTCCTTCTTTGTATTTCGCTTTAATGGATGGACATTGACTACTTTAACAAATTATTTGCTGTTCCTTGCAGACCTTCATCCCTGCAGCCTATGACAGGGAAGGAATGTGTTCCTTCCTCTCTTTTCAAATGTGCTGCTCTCCCCCTCACATTCTGACCCCTTGTGTACTCAGTATTGCTTCCACATCTCCTAACACACCCATAAAATCACAGCAACAGTTTTTGACTAAAGACACAAACTCAGCATTGATGGGGCTGCAGGAAGGATGCACTGCTGCACTCACTATCGGCTTGATTAGGAGTCTGGCGGCCCAAAGACCAACAGACTCGTGGTTGTGTGGTAGTTTTCTGACCACCTTATTACAATTAGGGCAGTCAGACCGCCATTGGCCCGCCCCAGCTGCCAGGGAACCACCATTCCCTGGCAGTGGTATGGCAGTGTAGAGGCAGCAATATGCTTGGCGGGACAGCAGCGGTCCCGCCAAGCATATTACAAGTTTCCTCTCCACCATGGTTTTCATGGCTGTTCCTCCGCCATGAAAACTGTAGCGGAGAGGAAACAAAGCAGGCCCTACAGGGTCTCCTGCCGCCTCTGGGACATAAGATTTATTTCATTTTTTATTTTTCAAAAGTTTTATATAGCGCTGGCTATCTGGAGGTATCAGAGCGCTTTACGTGAGCATCAGATCATAGTTACAGGTTACATCATTACAAAGGTTACATAGTTCTTAGAGCATGGCCACATAGTTACTTGTAAGGTCGAGATAAACAATAAACACAAATACGTAAGGGGAAAAGCAGTCAAGGAGAGAGATTCAGGGGAGGGGGGGTTGGAGCAGGGAAAGTAGACAGATAATGAAGGCGGGAAAGAGGAGGGTAGGGTGAGAGACACAGCATGGGAAGAGGAGGGGAAGGGTGACGGGTACACAAACCGGTAGACGAGTCAAGGCAAACGCCCAAAGTCCAGTAAGCTGTGATCCCTGGGGAAGTGGTATCACTTCCCTATCTCTGTTGCGAGAGACTCCCTTTGTGCAGTGGACTCTCTCAGAGGGGTCTCTGAGACTCCAAGGCCTACATACTGGATCCTTCCCCAGAAAGGGGAGAGGGAGTGCTTTGGCAAGGGGTGCCATACCATACCTCAAGTGTGAGTGGCTCCCTTGGCGCAGTGGACTCCCCCAGCTGGTTCGCTGAGACTCCAGAGTATAAATATTGGATCTTTCCCCAACAAGGGGAGAAGGAGTGCTTAGTCTAAGGGCACAAAGGACAAGGGGGTAGGCAGAGTAGCAGGCAAGGGGAGAGATTCGGGGGAGAGGGGATAGGAGCTAGGGACGAGACAATAAGGAGAGACGAAAAGAAGTCTGTCTAAAGACCGACTGGGTAGGTGACGACCAAGGAGGGAATCCACGGCCCATCTCCCCTATAGCTAAACTAAGTAGCTCCATCGGGCGTCAGACAAAATAGTTCAGTCTCAGTACATTGAGAGAGGAGGGAAGGAGAGACATAAATAGAGGGCGGATGTGGTAGGAGACGGCAGGAGAGACAAAAGGAAGTGCAACAGTGTGGTTCAACAATATATCAGGAAAAGATCAAACAAGTACACATTATATCAAACAATCATCAAAACATTAGGGGAGGAGAGAGAGGAGTGAGAAGTAGTGGGGGGTAGGGGAGGGGGGAAAGTGAGGATAAGGGAAGAGACAACCGTAGAGACGAAAGGAAGTCTGTCTAAAGACCGACTGGGTAGGTGACGACCAAGGAGGGAATCCACGGCCCATCTCCCCTATAGCTAAACCAAGTAGCTCCATCGGGCATCAGACAAAATAGTTCAGTCTCAAGTGGCGAGGGAAGAGGTTCACAGAAAAACAGGGTGGGGAGCAAGGGCATGTGAGGGCAGAGGACAAAAGCTGAATTACTGTACCTTACTCTATGTTTAAGTAACACATCCTGTTAAAAAAAAACAAAAAACATTATTTACAAGTTTGGTGGTAACGGCTACGGGAGTGTTAGTCGAGTATGGGTTGGTGAATTAGTTCTAGAAATGATCACGCATATATCTTGGTGTTCTGGCCCTTCTCTGGCTTAACTTCAGGCAGGCAAGGCAGCACCGGAACAGTACGAGACCCACCAGCCCGGTCGAGGATCAGGACTCGAAGCAACGTGAAGATTAGGGGCACAACAGGGTATAAGCAGGGCTGGTGACATACCTAACATCAGGCGGGGGAACGAGGGCCTTATGTTCAGACCCCCATGATCAACGGCACAGGACAAGTAGGATTAAGGCTGCTTCTTCGGTATACAAGTCAGCTAACTTGGGCCGTCCCCGCATAAGAGGCAAGGGCTGCAGCAGAGCTGGCGAAGCGTAGGCGGGATGGTGCGCAGGGTCAGGCAGGCAAGGAGGCAACCAGAGAGGGCGAAGCAACTCTCCCACGATCGAAAACAACAACCAGCATGTGACCTTCACTGTGTGGGGCCTCACTCCGAATGGGCTAGTGAGCCAGGCCCTCAGTGGTTTGGTTGTGGTGCACTATTTTAACGGCTGATGTGCGCGTATCCTTTATTCTGATGTGCGCGTATTCTTTATACAGCCCTCAGCAGGTACTGACAGTGAGTGAGTGGTCAATGGGTGGGTAAGGAGCTTCAAAGACCTTCAGGAGGCAGCTCTGTTGTGTGGTTCAGTTCTGTTATGAGATTCAGTCCTCAGAGTGCTATTGCTGAAATAGCAGGCAGTATGGTGTGTAGATTACGTACGTGGTACTTCACTCAGGCACTCAGGCACTCGGTTGTGCGACCACCATTTTGGATCAGGCTCTGGTGATACCTCGATGTCAGGAGATGCTGGATACCGATGCCAGAAAAAGTTCAATAGTCAACAGTTCAATAGTCACCCAGAAAAGCAGGGTGATACAGGGATCTACTGGAAGTGCATTGTCTTAACTGCGCTATGGGGATGAGACAGCGTTGGTTGTGCTGAACACGGTCTTCAGGGAAGCCATTACAAGGTCAGGCAGGACATATGGCAGCCGGTTATCGCTCCTCATAGGGTTTGTGAAATTATCAAACAGCACCCACCTTCATGGCTCAGGAGATCCACGGGCAAGGTAAGGTGCCACTCTTGTTTCATTCCTTCCAGTCAAAGGTGTCCCGGTCGTTTCGCCCCGATCGTCCCGATCGCCATTTTGTGGAGCTCAAGTCGGACATCACACGCTCACCACATCTCTGGTTTGTTGTTCTATCGAGCGTTTAATGTGAGGTCCTCGAATCACATCATGTGCCGCTTGTAGTTAGAGGCAGGAAACTGGCAGAGACTTTTTTTGGTTTTCCCATTGGAGTGCCCATTTTTGGAGGCACCGCAGTGAGAACGTAAAAAAGCCTGCCAGACACGAGAAACACTTGGTTTGGGTGGACCAGGCTCTACACTGCCAAACTCGTAATCAGGCCCTTGGTTGATATTTGAGGCAGAAGCTATATTTAATGTGCCTGAAAATGTGTCTATTCTCTTAGCAGCCCATAAATATGCTTCCTGGGCTGCTGCTGAGCATCAACTTGCTCTAGCACATATTTCTGAAAGGAAAATAGACCTTGACAAGCCTTTTCCTTTAAATTGACACCTCCTTATTTTTTCAGAGGTTCCTGCATGAAAAGAAAAACAAAAATAAACAATGTCATTTATAAAGATTGAAAATGTTGAATTCAAAGTACAGTTTGGAGACATCTTAACGTTTGTGTTTACATTTAACCAGTATTTTGAATTTCTATTTTTTTTCTTTTTTAACAATGTTTTACAACCAAGCACTTGCCAAGCCATTAGCTTGGCACTCACATTATAAAGGCGACACCGACTGGCTTTGTTTTTGCTTGTTTAAATTTGTATATCAAACATGAACACATTTTGTGTTCAACAGTACTCTTACATGGTTAAATATATGGAAATATATTGCCGCGAACTGGTACCCCAAAATAATGTGCGTCTAGTTTGCTTTAGTATGATCAATGAATGGATAAAAAGCTGATATACCTCTGCTTTCATTGTAAGTGTGTTTCCCCATGGGATGTCCTGCTTCTTGATTGGGAAATCTGTTGTGCTCCATATATAAGAAAGTAGAGATTCCACAAAGGGAAACAGACATATAGGCAAGAATCTTGATGAAGATTCTCTTGTTTCAGCTAAATGTTGTGTGATAAGGAGGTGCAGTAGAATTAATATAAATCTTCAGGACCTAGTACATTTCTGGAGGAACCCTGAGGTATGTAGGGCCTGATTTAGAGTTTGACAGATGAGAACTCCGTTACAAACATGACGGATATCCAGTCTCCCTGATTACAAGTGCATAAGAATATAATGCATTTGTAATAAGGCGGTGGGATATCAGCCACATTTGTGACAGAGTATGCATCTGCCAAAATATAAATCAGGCACTTCATTTCATCTTCATCGAACAGCCCCTGTAGCTTTCATTGGTGGAGCATTGTTTCACATTCCTCCTTATATTTCTGTAATAACATCTCATCTAAATACGTCTTAACATGTAAAAACAATGTTCAAGGACAGTAATGAGGTCTGAAATAGGTTATGAAAAAAATAAAAATATTTTATTATTTCCTTCTGGAAATAAAACAAAGCTCCCATTAATCCACATAACCTCATATTATGCAATCATTATAAACAGAGAAAGCTAGAACTAACCAACATGTTTCGTGGCTTTGACAATCTAAACATTACTTCATCAGGGCTAATAGGTTTGTGGCTGTGGGTGAATGCACACTAAAGCATCTTTTAATTCTTCTCTCGACCCTCTGTAAAATAAGATGTAATGATTTTGTTCAGAAAATTCCACTTCATGAGCACTAAATGATTAAACTGACTTAAATATATCACTAAGTACCTTTTTTAGAATTAGATCACCATGAGTTCTTTACAGGGGCACTAAGGGCATGGAATGAGATAAATTGGTAGAAAATACTGAACCATGCGTAAGTATATACATGGATGTTAACCTAGGAACATTTGTGGCGTTCTTTTTGTTTTAAAGAGTTTCTGTTATGTTAAAATCACTTATTAAGCGCACATACACCAAACGGTTTCATGGCGCTAGAGTCACAGCAAGGCATGCATTTGTTCTAATGAAGCTGTTACGTCAGTTACTGTCTGGTTGAAAGGATCTATAGTCTGAATTACGTGGTAAACATCATACAAAAACCATTGATCCAGCATCCCAATGTGATTCAACCAAAGATGGAAATATAGTCTGTTTATGTTAGTGTTAATGTAAATGGGGGTTCAGACTAGTACATATTTCTCTATTCTTCCTGCCTGTTTTCTGCTCTGAGTGTGAAGCTGATTTACATGTGATTCAGCACTAGAGAGAACGAGGGAGAGATATGGAGGTGGGGACTGGTTTTGTGTGTGTATGTTTATCTCTCTATCTATCTATCTATCTATCTATCTATCTATCTATCTATCTATCTATCTATCTATCTATCTATCTATCTATCTATCTATCTATCTATATATATATATATATATATATATATATATATATATATATATATACATACATACATATATATATAAAAATCATAGGTTTCAGGGACTCTATAGTTAGTTGGAGATTTCACTCGTACAAAACCATAGAAATTCGGCCGTTATAGTTAGCAGACCTAACTATAACTCACGCCCCCGCAATGCACTGCTGATGACGTCACATATTACATCACTCATGACATGCTGAGTGACATCACTCAGTGCTTTGTGGACACTACAAGGATGTATTTATGTGTATAAATAGCACTTGCCGAGCACTATGGAGTGCTCCCTGGCAGGAGCAGTGAATATGAAATGATGTGCCTTTTTTTATTTTTTTCCACCTGGGGAAATTAAGAACTGTTCCAAATGTTGGGGGCCACAGTGGGAGATCCAAGGCCCCTTTGGCCCTTGCCAGTGAGTAGAATTCAGCCATACATTTTATGTCATGGGTGCCCGGTATCACCTGAGGCACCCAACAACTTTAAATTGCAGGGCTGGAGGCCCACGGCCTGCAGTCTAGTTGGCTCCCGAGCCTGCACCCAACCAGGTGGGAGCTGACAATCTTTTTTTTTTTTTTTTTTAGTGGGTGTCTGATCCCACTGAAAAGGTTTGGAGCTCACTATTTTAAAACAAAAAAAAGAATTGCTGCTGTACCGCAGTACTACAGCAGTACAGTGTACAATAAAAATTAGTTGTTGGCACTGAGGTGTCCCTCAGGGACTCCCCCACAATGCCTAGGAGGCAGTGTATCCCAACCTTGCCTATCACAATACCTGTACGACAATACATAAGCTTCAAAGCTACAATTTCTGAATTAAACCATGCCTCATATCATATCTCAATCACTTAACCAATAGCAGCAAGATATGAAAGTGCATAAAAAACTTTGCAGCGAGAGACCGTCTTTGTTAGTGCATATAAAGATCATGTTAGAACTTCCCCAAGGACAAAAATGTATGTCTTGCCTAAGAGCATCTAAAACAAAAATTAACATACATGTCAGATGTTTATCTCGCAGCTCACCTCCGACTTAGTAGTCATCCAGCACTTACTTAATTATAGAACAGCTTATTTCCTTTAAAATACACAATAGATTATCACATTCCTCTACTATGCTAAAACCCTACAAACAAATAAAATATTATTCAAAATGCAAGCATAATTGTATTTGCAAAAGCCCAAGAACAAAAGTGCTTTAGTATTCTAGCAGCAGTCAACTTTTATATAAGGTGCGTATTAGGGTTAGAGCTTACAAGCCAGTTACCTTAACCTTAAATTAATTCTGTTAAAGAATTGACCTAATCTAAATAACAGGGATATATTTTTTCGCATTTCATGATAATATGCAACGAAAGTCTCAGTTTCCCTGATTGCCAAAGTAAAAAAAAACAGGTAATAAAAGAGCTCTTCTTTCTTGTATAAAAACTGTGCAAAAAATTAAAACGTGACTCAGTGTCCACGGCCAGTTGCATAAAATGGACATTTTTTAGAGCTTTTTAATACGTTTATAAGTCCGGTGTTCATAATCTGTCAGTTGCGGCACATGACACGGTCTTAACTCCAACATAAAAAGTGTAATATCCCTTGCCTTTATATCTTTAAGATATTGCTGCATTTGACCAGATCTTGTGAAGTCCAGGGTGTTGGATGAGGACAGTGACCACAGTACTCGAAATCACATAAAATTGTTGATTCCTTGCTCAAACGTTTGATGATTTTCTTCTTGGCTGCTCTTTGAAACAATTCTTGGTTTAAGGCAAATTCTTGGTTTAAGGCAAATTCTTGGTTTAAGGCCATTTTGGCCAGATTCACCATCCATGGCACTGAAGGCATAGACTAAAGATAGGATTAAGGAATGTGCCTAACTGTGTCTTTTGCTGCTTCCAGAATCCTCTCCCAATAGTTAAGTCTTTGGTAGTATTTAAATGTAATATTTACAAGAGCTTAGTTTAATTAGAGTGTGCAATTGGCTCACCCCCTTAAAAGACCCTGCCAGCACTTCCACATGTTCATTTCAATTATTTCCAAAATACCAAAACGTCAGTACGATATAGCAGCATATTGATAATTATTTTCAAACTATATGTGTCTCTCATAAACTCCTTAGAGTAATGACTCATTTCCCATATGCAATCTGACCAAAGCACCCACCACTGCTTTACTCCACTGTTCCAGAATACTGAGGTGATTTTTAAAATCCAGATTCTGACTAAATATCATGCCCAGTCACTTATATTCTTTTCACGAAGTCTACCTAGTATTCATTTACCATAGATTTAGCTTTTGTATTTTGGGCTGTTTCCTTGCAAAGTATATGGCTTTAGTTTTTGACACATTGTTTATCAGTTCGTTCAGTACCTTACAATAGCATCCAACAATCTCTACATGACTAATAGTGTAAAATCCATGATAATCGTATCGTCTGAATAAAATAGAAATTATATTTCAGCTTGCCTTAGGTTTGGTGGAAAATACATGACTTTCATTGAATTCCTTGGGATGTCTGCTATATAGATAGAGAACAAAAGGGGCAAGTATACTGCTTGCCGGTGGCATGTGAGGTTTCAATATTTCTAGGTATTAGATTTGTTGATGTGAGGCGGCCAATCAGATTTAACCTTTTGACCTGCTGGACCTTGCTACCACTGTGTCTCTCCATGTACATACCTTTTGAGCCTTCATTTCTCAAATACTACTGACTGGAGTTACACCAAGTCACAAAAAGCAAGTAAAGATTTAGCTTTCTGCCAAATTTAGTGTTCCGTTTAGCTGTTTTGGCTGTGGAGCTGTTGAATGTTCCTATGGGAAACTACCTAGGGAAATTGTGTTTTGGCACATCCCATTTGTAATGGCCTCTGCTTGACAGATCACCCAAGCCTTTCTAGGAAGCAGCTGAGTTAGCTTAACTTTTTTTGTGGAAAGTTCTGTGAAGATATGTCAAACTGCAGCAACGTTATTAGCAAACCAAAAAAATAATTTTCCTGTGGTTAACATTTGCTCTGTATTGTAATGTTTTGTGTGAATTGCTGAAGTTTTTTAAAATGTACTCTTGATGATCAATAGTGTGATTTATGTGCAAAGGGTTTTTGGATTCATGTATAAGGTTAGCAGATTTATGGGAATCCAAGATCATGAGATAACTACTAAAGGTGTCTGCTGAAAAGGCGTGTGATGTCACTTCAAGTTGTGGGTTAAAGTCCTATAGGTTAAAGTCCTATGTAGTCTTTGATAGTCTAGCTGCATATGGATAGTGTTGTTCCTTTCTTTCTGCTTGAAAAATGGACAAACTGACTTAAAGGTAGGTTACCGCTTATCAAGGACCTATCTTGGTGTGATTGAAAGTATTGAGAGTGTTTCCCTATTTTGTGGTAAGTTTGATTTTCTGTACCATATCACAGTAGGCAGATAGGGTTTTTGTTTTGGTTTGTGTATTGCATTTCAAACCTTGCTTTGAACTCCTTTTGTGCATGGTTGTATTTGTATTGTGTTGTGAGTTAAGTTGAGGTTACAATTGGTGCACAATTGAATAGGCCAGCCATTTCTGCTAATGGCGAACATTTTCCACCCCTGATTGGTACCCTTGACAACGAGATGCTGATCGATCATGGGTAATTTACATGCCTATGGCTCAAATAATGGAATGGAATTACTGCTGACAATGTGAAGGTATGGTTTCCTATGTATGGTTCATTTGAAGTGAAAATGATCCAGAATTGGAGGCATGTCATTTTTTAGATGAAGCCACAGCATAGACCTGCAAAGTATTAAGCTGTAAAGGACTATGTGGTGACTATGAAAGCACATAAGAAAATGTTAGAAGGACTGTTTGAAATTGCCCTTTTTGTAGGGTTATCCCAAAACTTTTTGCTTCTTCCTCCTATTTTTTCCTGACTTGTTTGCGTTGGCTTTAGGACTCTGGGCACTTTACCACTGCTAATCAGTACTAAAGTGCATATGCTCTCTGTGTACATTTTGTTATGGATTGGTGTTTCCATGATTGGGTATTTTATTTACTTGTTAGTCCCTAGTATAGTGCACTGAGTGTGCCAGGGCCTGTAAATCAAATGAAACTAGTGGGCCTGCAGCATTGATTGTGCCACCCACATGAGTAGCCCTAAAAAGGTAACTCAGACCTGCCTTAGCGGAGTCTGCACACAGTTTGTAACTTCCATGTCGACTTGGCCAGTGCACACACTTGCCAGTCCCTAACCTTCCCTTTTCTTACATGTCAGGCACCCCTAAGGTAGGCCCAAGGTACCCCTGTGGGCAGGGTGCAGTGTATGTGAAAGGTAGGACATGCCCTGGTGTATGTGGCATGTCCTGATAGTGAATTACAGACAATTTTGTTTTTCACTATTGCAAAGCTACCTGTTCCCCATAGGACAGAATGGGAAGTTTGTTTATAATATCTTATAGACAAAACTGGCCCGCGGAATTAGGTAGGAAAATAAAATTCAGTATGCCTGAACTCAGAATCTAAAGATGCATCTTTTAGTGAAGGTGATTTTTACATTCTGTGTTTGAAAATACCACTTTTAAGAAGTAGGTATTTTCTTGCTCAGTCATCCCGTGTGCCCCTGCTGAAATGTGGAATTCCTGTCTGGGTTTTGGATGACAGAAGGCTGGGGAGCAGGAGTGGCTCCAGATAGTCTAGGTAGGGCTAGGAAAGGGCTGAATAGACTTGGGCTGCAATGAGGGAAGGGGGAGGAGATGTCCTTGCTCCTCAAAGAGCCTGGTCTGCCTCTGACAATGCTGTCTCCACCTCTTGCCAGGAATTCACACCAGAGAAGACAGAACTGGTTCTGGCTGGACACAGACACTCTCAGCCTAAGAGATCAAAGGATTTGGGGATAAAAATATTGGGGCCCAGACCCCTGAACTTTAGAACCCTTTTGGATCAAGAAGACTACCAAGAAGAAGAGCTTGAGAAGCTGTGAGGAGGAACTACCACTTTGATGTGTGCCTTGCTGTATTGGCCTGCAGTGGTTGCTTCTGTCTTGGGCAGTAAAAGGACTGGATTGAACTTTCTGCAATTTACTTTTGTGAGTTTCTCCGAGGGCTTGAGGTAGAGCTTGCCCCCTGTTTAAGAAGTCTCAGGAACAGCAAAGACTTCAAGCTCTTCTGCCCTCAGGGCTGGGGGCTGTGTGTTTTGTGCTGCAACAGAAGAAAAGCAACCCAATGACGTCTAGGATGCCGCTGCTGACTCCGTGTTTTGAAAGCACCGCAGAGGGCACTGCCACAACACCCCGGTCCTGGTCCCACCAACGACGCCTGGTGACGCTGTCACTGAGCCGCTGCTCGCACCGCGATCTGTGGGCACCACACTCTGTACCCCCTTGCTTCACGATGATGCATTGGCAACGCAGGAGGCACTGCCGCAATGCCACACCGCAACCCTGGTCTCACCAACAACGCCGCAACCTGTTGGCACCGCACTCTGCACCACCTCGCTTCACGATGATGCTTTGGCCACCCCTACAATGACGTTCCACAACGAAATCAATGCCGCTGCTTTCACCGTGGTTCGAGGGCACCGCTCATAAAGTTACACGACGCCATTCCGCACGGCAGCCTTGGCTTACCGACGCCGGCGCTATCAACTGCAGTTCGTCAGCCAACGACAGCAGTTCAGCAACGACGACGACGCTGCTTGCACCGTGACCTGCCAGCACCGTGATGAGCACCATCTTCACCCCGCACCATGACCCTGGTCTCACCGACGATGCCATCTGATGCCGCCAGCGAGCCGCTGCTTGCACCTCAACCTGAGGGCACTGCACACTGCACTTCGCACCACAGCATATGACGCCTGCCAACACCAGTGCTCCTGACTCCTACAGAGAGGAGATTGACCTGCAACACGTGTGATTTCAAGGGCCCGACGACTCCTGCTCCGACCGCCGGAACTCACGCCTGTGGACACCATGTTTTCGGAAGCTCCGCGAGAGGTCACTAACACCCTGCATTTCTAAAAGGTACTGTTTGCAGGTCTTCCTGACACCGTAGCTGACCCACAGCGCCGCAGTCAGCCAGAACTGTTTGGACTTGTTTGCTCATGACGCCGTGATAGCCCCGGACGGAGCTATCAACATCAACGAACTGTTTTAAAAGCGTATTTTGATAACTGTGGATTTGTAAGTACTGTATTGTGAATTTTTATCGTTTTTGGTCTTGCCTTAAGTATATAAAAATATTGGATATTTTTCTAAACTGGTGTGGTGTCCTTTTGTAGTGCTTACACTATAATACTGTTGGTTATGTGCAAATGCTTTACACACTGCCTCTAAGATAAGCCTGGCTGCTCATTCAAGCTACTAAGGGGGTGAGCAGGGGTTATTTTAGGAGTGTAACTCCCTTATCCTGACTAGAGTGGTGGTTTCTGCCTGGCTTTGGCACATGCCCTAGCCTGCCAAAAATCCAATTTCTAACAAAGACAGATTAGCATGGCTGTCTAACTTTGGATGGATGTGAGATTGCATTTACAGAAGAAGGAATGGCGACAGAAAGTGCTAGAAACTATAGGTGCTTTATCAGCGATTACTGAAAAGTTCAACAAAAAGAATACAAAAGGTGCCAAAATGAAAATAAGAAGGAAACAGTGAATGAGTGTGACTCGAAGGTGCGGGGGATTGATCTATGGACAGATTGTTGACTGAAGCAAGACTTCCAGCACGTTATGAGGCTCTTGTGCAAGCGAAGGTGAAATAGATAGGAGCAGGAGAGTCGAGTTTCCAGAAAGATGAGGCGTGCCTAGTTCGTCTTCACATATTGAGACAAGAGTGGTAAAAATCAACACTTTTAATCTCCAAAGAGGTTTGAAATTAATAGTTGAAATGGGAAATGATGTAGACAAAATTTCAAAGTACAATAAGGAACAAGTGGCTTGTTTGAGAGCGGAAGGGTGAAAACATGCTCATCAAGCATTTGAGAAACTTCAGGAATTTGGCTAAAGAATTGAGAGTAGATTTAAAACAAAAGAGAATTCATGAGTCATATAAGATAAGAATGGCTATAAGCAAGTTAATAAATCGAATCCAAAACATTGCAAGATACTATCATAGACTATTATAGAATTATCAGAGGCGATTATCAAATGGGAAGATATAATAAAATATTGACAAAAATGGGCGGAACTCCCTGATAAGCCTGAAGTATCAAAAAAAGAGTATAATGAAGAAAAATGTGAGTGATTCTGAGAGTGAAGAGATTGTCAAAAAAGGGTTTCCTTTGACAGAAGTGTATGATGGAGCATATGTACATGAACCATGGACGAGAACTGATTTCTGTACGTTCACAACACATGTTCCAATGCTTAAAGAAGCACCTGAGAAGTGGTATATAGAGGTGGGAAGGATTGTAACTATTTCGAAAGGGCTGTAGATGTATTTAAATACATTATTGAAAATTATGGAATGATTGTAAATCAGTTGTAAATTGGCCAACTGAAGAACTCTAGAGGGAAGCGCCTCATGGTAAACCATCTCTGGCTGTTATGCTGAAGTTTAAAGATGTGATTGAGCATTTGAAAACAAAAGATCCCCAAAAGAAAGTAAATTGCCCAAAGATTATGAAAGCAAGACAAGATACTGGTGAATCAGTGCATGTATATTATTAGAGATTACTGTAGATTTACAGAGTACAGTGGAATTAAAGACTCCACAAAAGATGGGTTTCTGGATTCACCTAGGCTTTTATGTTGTGATTATGCCTGCAGATTAGATCACATAATAAGAAAAAGTGTGCTGTTTTGGCGGGCTAAATCTTTGGATCAGATCCTGGCCTATGTGAAGTATTGTAGTGATTGTTTCAATACTAAGAGGAAAAGGACAAAGGAGAAATTGATGATGTCCTAAACAATGTTTTTCCAAAAGGGTGATTAAGGTACTTTCCATGTGTCTTGACTTGGTTTTGGTCCGAGTGCTGGTGTTAATGCAAAAAGCAAGGATGCCCAATTTGTGCAAGCTGTAAATGGTGCTCCTCAAGGCAGAGACAGGGGTTTTACTAACGGCATACCTAGTCAGAATGTTAACAATTCATACATGAGTATCGGCCTGAGCCACAACTTTAGGAAAATCGATCCATGGAAACGAGATTGTAGGTTTAATTCAAATACATTTCAGAACTACTCTTAAATGGTTCCACAAATGCAGGAGAATATGAATCAGATGTTACAGAATGGGATGGTACATTTAGCTGCCTGAGCCCTATCGGCTTGTGAGCATAACATGCAGAAGTCAAGGCTGTTCATTGGGAATATGTGTTTGGCTCCAGGTATGTAACCACTCAAGTTTGAGATTTCCCAAGAAAATTACATTGGATTGATCAAAAGTGCAGAGCCAGTGCATATCACTGTAAAACCAAAGAAGTGTATAACTTAACTGCTCAGTACAAGCTTACACATGAAGCAGAGGAGGGGATTTTATCAGATATTGATAAAACGATTGAACAAGGCATTCTAAAAGAAGTGTTAGGGAGCCCATGCAACTTTACGCTCAATGGAATTAAAAAGCCTAGCACAAAATGGAGGATAGTACAGCACCTAGGCAGAATAATGACTAATGATTCCTTGTTTTCCTGTGGGGCCGAATCCTGCTGTAACATTGTTTCAAATTGTAGCAGGAGCCCAGTGGTTTACAGTGATTGATTTGCATAAAGCGGTTAACTTAATTCCTCTTCGCAAGAGTAGTCAGTATTTCTTCTCATTTAGATTCCGCAATAGAATCTTAGTTTAGTGTAGGATCCCACAGGGCTATACAGGAAGTCCTTCCAAATTCTCTCAAATCCTGGAGAAGAATCTGGAAAGTATGAATTCTACTGTTAGTGCTAGTGCTAGTGCAATATATAGATGATCTGTTAATTGCAGCTAAAATGAGAGACAAGTGCTTTATTAAAATATTTTACCAAAAATGGTTATAAAGTGTGTCCTGTGAAATTGCAGTAATGTCAGGAAGAAGTGATTTATTTGGGACACTAGGTTGAGAAGGGAGTAAGAAAGGTGTCCAAAAACATTTTTCTGTTATTATAAAAATTAACCTACCAACAACAAAGAGAGAAGTAAGGAGGTGTCTGAGGATGGCTGGCTTCTGTTATCAGTGGATTCCAAACTTTTCCCTCATTGCAAAGCCTCAACAAAGTTTAAGTCAGAGTGATTTAAAGGACCCAGTGCCATGGGACAATGAATGTTTGCAAGCCTTCCTAGAGCTCAGACATAGCGCTCCTGATATAGAAATTCCAAATTATGAGAGACTTTTATTTATTATGTCATGAGATAGACGAGTGCACACTTTCAGTTCTCACGCAGCAACACAGGAGGGCGAAAGCAGTCCACTCCATATGTTTCCGTTACACTAGATGTAGTAGCCACCACACTTCCTGGGTGCATGAAGAGCATTGCTGCTACTTCTAAGGCAATTGTGCAAAATGATGCAATTGTGATGAGACACACACTTATTGTGCTGATTCCACATTCAGTTGAGGCCTTGCTGACTCATACCTGGACTCAACTTCTCACAAACAGTCGATTGACCAAATATGAGCAAATTATAGTAGCAGAATAAAACATTTTGATTTAACATCTGTGTTAGACCTGGCACCTTGGCGTGAGTCTCCCTTCCACTTTTTGCTGATGCGCCTCATGTGTTTCGCTGGTGTTAGCTGCTCAGAGCACTGTGCCACTGCCAACCAGTCCCACAGTGCAAGTGCTCCCTATGTGTAAATTGTTATTGGTGATTGGATTCCATGTTTGGCTTATTTGGTTTACTATCAGACCCCAGTAAAGTGAACCAGGAGTGCCATGGCTTGTAAATACAAATGTTGCTGGTGGGCCTGCAGCACTGGTTGTGCCACCCACAGAAGCAGCCTGGTAAAATGTGTCTAGGGTCTGCCATTGCAGAACCTGCGTGCAGTCTGGTACTGTCATGCTGACTGGGCAAGTGCACCCACTTGCCAGTCCCTAAAACTTCCCTTAACTTCATATTAGTCACCCCTATGGTAGGCCCAAGGGCAGGGTGCTTTGTAAGCATAAGGTAGACCAAGCCCTGATGTGTGTGATATGTCCTAATAGTGAATCACAGCCATTTTTGTTTTTCACGATTGTAAGACTACCTGTTCTCATAGGCCAGAATGGGCTGTTGGAATTATTACACTCTATGATCCCAACAGACTCAGGGAACACAGTAGAAATTCAAGTTTAGTATGCCTGAACCCAGAATAATAAAATACATATTTTAGTAAAGTTTATTTTAATATCCTATGTTTGCAAATACTACTTTTAGAAAGCTAGTATTTGCTTGCCTAACCATTTTAGCCTGCCTCTGCTAGGATGTGTATCTGCTGTCTGGTTTCTGTGTGTGACAGGGCTGGGGAATTCCAGGAGACAGGCTGGGGCTGACAGGTGGTGAATAGAGAGATTACACCAGGATGGGTGGGTGGAGTGCGCCTTGACTCTGAATAGGGCTGTGCTCTGCCACCTCAATGCTGGCTCCGCCCCCCTGGGGAGCGTCTGATGCCTCTGCCCTGCATCTTGTAATGAGAGAAGGGAAGAATATCAACAGAGTACTCCTGGACTGTACTTGTCACCACAATGCTGGCTCCACCTCATGCGGAGCGTCTGATGTCCCTGCCCTGCACACTGACAGAAGAAGATAGAGTCTGCAAAACAAAGTGCTCAAGGACTGAACTGGATTAGGCAAAGGCCCCCCTGGCCTGAAAGAACAAAGGATTTTGGGTATAAAAGTAGGAGACCTACTCCTAAGAAATCAGATCCTGTTTACGCCAAGAAGAACCTCTGCCCAAAGAGAATTACCTGGAAAGCTGCATGGAGGACTACTGTCTCTGACCTGGTAGACTGGCTGTACTGGGTGCCTGGCTGCAAGAAGGAGAGGAAAAGACTGAAGTAACTTTGCATCATCTTGTGCATTTCTAAACAATCTCCAAGGGCTTGTGTGTGAGCTTGCCCCCGTGAACTGAGTCCCAGGAACATTGGACTCCTACCTTCTTCAAAGACCGCTGGATATTGCCCGTGATTTGCCTGCTGCCTGAGCGACGATCCGAGTGCGACGCACACCCCTGTTCACTTTAAAGCACGTGCCTGTCCGCCCCCCTCTCCATGTCCCTCAGCTCTCAACTCGAGCCGTCGTTAGCACCGTTTGCCAGGGCCGCCCTCACCTCGCTTCCTCCCTCCCCTTCTTTTGTGAGCTGCTCTGACTTCGCCTTGCTCCGGCCGCTGAGAGAAGAATTGGAGCGCACTACGCAATCAAGTACGGTCCGTACGCTGCAGCGTACCGACCACCGTGCGCCTCGCTCCTCCAGTCCACCGGCAGCGCCCAGAGTCCGGTCCGTACATTTGGCATGTACCGGTCGCCTCGCGCCGCAAAGTGCCCCTCACGAAGAAGGTACGGCTCGAACGCCGCGAGGAGCAACAAACACTTTCAACACCCCAGGCCATCCGCCCCGATCTCTGTGGCCTCCCCCGCTCACCGCCTGGCTGAAACTGCCGCACTGAGCCGGAACCGCATCAACAGAGGCCCGACCGCCTGGACTGTCTTCGCCTCCTGCCAAAGCTGGGTCCGAGCCGAACCGCCCCAAGAAGGTACTGTAGCACGCCTCGCACGCCCACAGCCCCCGCCTCAAACCAGAGTGTCTGCCGGGACGGTGGCACTTTTTAGACATTCCTTTCTCCACCGCTCGAACTCGACCAAGGGTGCGAACCGTACCAGACAAAGAACTACGCATTTTTGTTACACAGCACGCTTATTTTGCTAATAGTATCGTGGCCTCATCCTACAAACGTTATTGTAGTCTTGTATTAAGCCTGCCTAAAGTATATATATATATATATATATAAAGTACCCATTCTTATATACAAATTAGACTGGTGTACGTTTGTGGTGCATTCCTAAATTACTGTATGTGATCATAAATGCTTAACCATTAAACGCCCTGAAGTTTAGCCGTGTCTGCTCACGCCACACTACCTAGAGGGTGAGCAGGGGTTGTTTTTAGGAGTAAGTCCCTTCCCCTGACTAGAGGAGAGGGTCCCTCTTTGTCACAAGTACTCACCTGTTCCAATCAGAGACCCACAAATCTAACAATCAGCTTTATTCGACAATCAATGTCATAAAAGTTCTGCACATAAAAAATCGATTTCCCAGTTTAAAGCATTGACTATAAAGACCAGGTGGTTTAAAATTGATACAGCAAGATATATGTTAAAATACTGGGAATACTTAAAATTAAGTTAAAAAACATGTGCACAGTATTGTTGTTAGTTAAAACGAATAAATTATTGACACTTTAGAAAATCCCAACAGAACTAAAACATATTCATTATCACAGATAGCATAGACCTTTGATCAGTTAAATGCAGGAAGGAATTTAGATCTTATTATCCACATCCATCTGAAAAATTTAGCCATTGGTACTGCATACGATAGAGATAGATCAGTACATAGAATTCTCATGGCTATGCATGATGAGGTGGGGCCCATGTTCCTACAGGTGAGTGCCAGCCACACTTTGCGGGGTGCAACGTATGCAGGGCATACAAACAGCACATGTGAATATGTTTCTTCCATATTGATGCAGTGTGGACATTTGTCATCGTCGATGGCAAACCATTCAACATTAAAAGACTTCAGGGGTTAGCATCCTGCTCTAAACTGAAAATACAATTTGCTATATAGCGGCTTAGAGATTACATCCCAATAATTCTCAGCGGCCGGGTTTTATCTGCAAAAACATTGCTGTCAGTGATGTGCCGTCACTTCTCTTGTTAGCTTCTTGTGCAATCATTTCCCAATACCTTTGCTTGATTAATTCTTTTGATGGGAACTGGGTGTTATTGGGGGTTTCCCACAATGATCACAGTCCCATGCAGGTTAGGGTTAATCTAACGGCATGCAACCAACTGACTTTATGGAAGGAATCAGCATAAAACATTATAATCAAATGCTGCATTACCTGGAATCATGCAATGCTTATGCCATTGCAAGGAAAGGAAGCTGGCAAACTGATTTGTGTAAAAACCAAAGCCAGATATTCAAGATAAACCACTCAAATTGGCTGATTTGTTTTATTTGTGTATGGTTATTGTCTGATAGACCATTATAGAGATCTTAGAGCAGTATATGCAATGTTCAAAATAAATATATCTCTTGAAAGCATAATACTTGTGTATTGTAGCTTCAGCTCAAGTGGCTTAATTAATTTTAATTACAATAGCAGGCTGCATAGCCAATGGATTGAGTGTTTCAATCTATACAGTTAGCCAGTATGGTTATGGAATGGTTCAAGAGTTTGGGCAATTATGGTCACAAAGAGGTTTCTTGCCATCTGCTGGCACCCCCATTAGAAATGGGTCACACATTCTACATTTGTAAGAAGCATTGCAGTTTCCAAAGAAAGTTGCTGTATTTAAATGTGCCGCAAACAAGAATGAAGATGGCATGGTTTTGCAGAAAACAATGTTGCTGATAAAGTGGCAAAGTACTGTGCTCCTGTATCTGGTACATCTGGGAATCAATGAAAGATCAGAATGTGAATTAGATAACTTCAATAGTTTTTGTCTATGTCAAGTCAGTCACTTGAGGAGTTAAGGAAAAAGATTTGTTTTGCCTGTTTCCATGTTGTTTCAAAAAGCAAGATGTCTTCATGACTGTGACGTTACAATACATTGTCACTGTTTACAAAATATTGGTTCAATCCACATTTCAGAGGAGACTCAGAAACACTGTGTCAGAAATGTCTCATTTGTCAAAAGAGCAATGTTGGAAGAAGTACAAAAGTCATCCCGAGTCATATATGGAGATCAGAAGAATCTTTCACAAAATTACAAATAGATTTTGTTGACATGCCACCATGTAATAATCATTTGAAGTGCATTTTGGTACTTGTTTGGAGGCCTGGGCGGAGTTCCGGCTGATCCTAAAACTCACCTGCGCTATGTGAAGTTCCGCAAGCGGCAGAGTGTGTTTGGTCATGCTGTTCAAATTGATTTTCAGCACTGGGTGTTTGTCCCACATTGTAAAATCAGTGTGAATGGCACAATGCACCGCGTAAGAGGGCACTGCTTCTTTTCTTGCTACTCGAGTAGATTTTTAGCTCGAGCATTCGAAACTATTATATATACTTTAGTATATACTTTAGTATATATACTTTAGTATATACTTATATGTGAATGTACTTTGTGGACTCTGGAGATCAGCCCTAGGACTTGTCTGCTTCTGCTTAGGAACTTTTTTTTCTGTTCAACTGCCTCTATTTAACTGTATTGATAGAAAACGACCAGTAGAGGTCAGTAAAATACCAGAATTGCGTTCTGCTGAGATACCTTCTTTTTTAATTTTTCTGGCAACTGCCTCTATTTAACTTTCTTGATAGAAAACGACCAGCAGAGGTCAGTAAAATACCAGAATCACTTTGGCATTCCCTAGATTCCAGTTCCTAGAAATTGTCACCCACAGCACCCGTAGACAATAATATTTTTTTCAAATCTTGAATTTTCAGTGATATGACCACCAAAGGTCTTACTTTTATATTAAAAACAGAGCTTTGGACTATACCATTTCCAGCTGAAAGGCAATATTTCTCTCCATGTGTTCCCATACCTGGTGTGTCACGCAGTTTGGTGCTTGCTTTACCTCCATGTTAAAGAACAGTAGATGTTTCGGCACCCAGGCTAATGTGTTGCATAGATATGAGGTCCCAAAGGCGAGACCGATTGCATTGCAAATGCTTGTTTACCCAAGTGGTAGCTTTCTCAATGCGAACGGAAGATTTCTCAATGCGAGCGGTCATGACCATCTGCGACCTCCCATTTTGAGAAATCTGACCGCCCGTATTAAGAAATCTCATTGGGAGGTAGATTTTCATGGCTTGCGCTCGCCAACTTGACATTTGGTGAGCGTGAGTGGGGAATAATCAGAGTTTTTCAGAACTCAGAATGCTTCACAGAGCATGGAGTGCCGAAAACTCAGCAAATTCCTGGAGCGGAGTTCACCACCCTGGCCTAGTTGTGTGTGTGTTTAGTAGGCGGATTGAAGCCTACGCAACCAGGAGATGCGATGCACTGAATGCAGCCAAGCTTCTGTTGAGGGAGTTGAAGCCTGAGATTCTGTTTGCCAACTTCTTTAAGTTTACCAACTTCTTTAAAATCAGATAGAGGAATTTGTTTTAAGAATGAGATTTTGAGAAATCTTTTCATGGCACAGAGATCGGAACAGAGATACAACTGTGAATATCATATGAATCATATTATATGAAACTGCTTAAGAGATACATTTAAGTATAGTTGTGAAAAGTAAATGATGAACAGAAAAAGGAAGAAAAAAGATGTAGACATGGATGATATTAAATCCAGAATGTCCAATGAATTGAAGGCCTTGATGAAAATGAAAATGAAGAAGCTGAAAGTAATGAATGATTCACTGTAGAGTAGTAGAGTGTATTTTGTGATGATTGCAAAAATCATCTGGGGCGAGGTTAGTGCAGATTTATTGATAAAGGTGAATGTTCATTTTCGTATGTTTAAGTTAGAACAAGTGGCCCATGAAACTAATTTATTGGGCCTTTAGTTTCTTAAAAGTTGCACTGTATGCATGATTTCTTTATCTTTTTCTGTGTTTTTTACAGTTCATGAACTAGACGAAAATATGACTTTTTTCATGATGTTGTTTGTTTCCACTATATCAGTTAATATGCTTAGAGGGAGATGTTTTCATTATGTTGCAAATGTTCAAGGCTTATGCTGTCTGATGGCCCTACTGTGCTCCTATTCATTATTTAATCATGCATTGTTTAGTAGTGTAATGTAATTTCCACTTGTACGTAGGTTAAAGGGGATACTTGTTTATAAATGTTAGGCACATTCAAGGGACACAGGACTCTTGAGGGAGGGTAGGATAACTTTCCTTAGGTCTAGCACTCAGTTTTTTATATAGATTGCATAATCATCTTCTGGAATTGTTGATGTTTTAATAGAGTCTGGTGACTCAGATGCTTAATGTGTTGGAACATTGCTACTCTTTGCCACTTCTTTGCTCTGAGCAACACGCTCCTCCACCATTTTCTGGCTTTGGGAATACAGAATACATGAAAATAAGGACTTCTTGCTCAAAGGAGGGACCTTAACTTCCAAGTCACCAAAAACCTTAAAAAAGATTCTGTTGTCTATACTCGATACCTTCTTTAGCTTCATAACATTTAATCTTCTCATTAGTCCATGCAAGGTTATGCCTACAAGGTTGTGACATTTAATGGTGATCAAATACCACAAGTCAACTCTTAATTGTATTACTTTTTTTATACTTTGTTGAATTCTTGTTTTCTCAGCAATGTTTTGTAGCATCCAGCTACAATAAACACAGACACCTACAATTGTCTTAAACTAGAGCTTTATTTAGCACGTCTCATCTATGCCCTGTCCCTACTCTAACTAACTCTTTCCTGTGTCCGCTCCTCCTCTTCCTCTGGCCCCCTAGCTCCGCCCACTCCCAACTACTAGTGTGCTGACTTCACAACATCTCCCCCCTTTGTAACAAAACAAACAAAACATACTGACTTCTCAGTCCATCTCCACGATCAGTCTCTTGGGTGGACGTATGTCGCGATGAGGTCGTGGCGACCTGCCTCTCGGACTATTAGCACTCAGTGTCTCAATGATCGGAGCAGTGCTTTCATGATCATCAGGATGCAGTTCATCCGAACTGAGAGTGTCCATTTCACTCATCAGGGCTCTGGAGGTGCCCCGTGACAGTTCCTTAGAGTGTGAGATGTTTCTCGTGACTAGCCGCTGCTCGGACTCTGCAGTCAACATGGCTCCTTTCCTCTTCGTGATCACCACTGGTTCATCCTTGAATAGACCAGCTCTGCTGCTGAAGTCTGGACAGATGGAGCCTTCAGTGTCTGAGGTGCCTATGGAGAGCTCAGTTTGATATCGGCAGTCTGTCCTCCTTTGTGACTCGTGCTCACGTGACGCTCGGCCTCTTTTCCACTGGGATGTAATTCTAGTTCCCTTCCGAGTGTCTGCATGTATTTTTACTTCCTTTTGCCTTGTCAGGTCAAGGACAACACTGTCTTCCTGTTTCGAGTCTGGGATGCCAGCCGGTGGGGTATGAACTGGGGAGGTCATCTTGGTATGGCTTGGAGATTGATTGGCTGCCTCGGGTTGTCTCTCCCACTCCTGCTCACGCCTAGAACAGGCAAACCTTGGAACCGGCTGGGTATTTGTGTGTTTCGTTCTTATCCGATGATGACTTGGCTCTCCTGACATGTCCGGCTTCCTTTGCAGATCGACTGGTTGATCCGTCTTTATTTGGGTGCTAATGGCCACGATGTCTGTTTCCATTTTATAGGACCAGGACCAGGACCTTCGAGTCAACCTTGCTGCCCCTACCCGGGGTGTCGGTGTAGTATTTGTGTCGCAATGTACCTGTGATCGATGTGACAGGTTGTCTGGTGGAGTAATCGAGTGTGCATTGACATTGGTATGAGACATGTCGCTCTTGACGGGAAGAGTGTTCCTTGGTTCGCTGATGTGTTCAGGTGCTTGGCGCCATGGCCGTTGTCGGGACCACGACTCTGTCGACTCAAAGGAACGGACCGAAATACTATCTGAATCAGAGGGGTTCTCCGTCACTTCCCTTTGAGAATGTTCCTTTAAGAATGTTGCGCGTGGTCGTTGTCGGGACCACGACTCTGCCGACTCAAAGGATCGGACGGACGTGCTTTCTGAATCAGAGGGGTGCTCTGTCAGTTCCCTCTGTGAGTGTTCCTTTGAGAATGTCATACTAGGTGTTCTTCGGAACCGGGTTGTCCGTGACGAGCTGCTTTCCACCTCGGAATTGTCTTTGATAAGCTTCTCCGTGTGTCTTTGTTGGAGCATCTTCAATGTTGTCTCATTTGGGAGATTATTTGAAGATTCCGTGCTGGTTCCTTGTGCTTGATCCCAAGCTTTTGCCTCTTCGTCCTTCTCGCTTGAGGTTACCCATCTCCGCTCTGTTGCTTCGTTGTCGCGGGGCCCATGGATGCATGGATCTTTTCTTGCTTGTTGTTGTGAGGGACCAGTCCGTCTTGCGCGATGTGGTTCTCCTTCCCGATTGTTTGATGCTCTAGTATCGCTGATCTGTTGGTGATGTGTTCTCCTGCCAGCTGTTTCCTCGGACTCATCTTCACTCCTTGGCGATTGATGTTCCGGCGTCGATTTTCGTTGTGGACCATTGCGGCCCCTTCTTCTATGGTTTGTCTTTCCCCCCCACTTGTTATGCAGAATGCCATCTTGTCCAGGAGTGCAATCTGTCCCACTGGACGCTCCCTCCTCGTCAGAGTAGCGCGTGTCATACTTTGAATGACTCCTGGGAGTTGTTATTTGGATGATTGACTCTGAGTAATCTTTGGTTGATTCTGAGTGGTCGGACGCTGAGTAATCTGACTCTGAGTACTCCTTGTCACTTTCCTTGTCACAGTGTCTCCCCCGTTGTCTTTTCGCTGGTCTGCCTTCTCTCTCTCTCCTTTTGTGTTTGTTGGATTTCTGGGTTCTCTCTTCCCAGGTATCTCGAAGTTTTGTACTCAGATGCACATCCCTCAATTTGTCTCTTGTTTGAACTTGCATTCCAATTTCGGCTTTCTTGATAATTTCCTTTAGCGACCAATGCCCTCTCAGTATTTTGTGCCTTGTTTCGGGGTTTTCACAGCCTTCAATTATTCGGAGCCGAACAGCATCCTCATTCGTAAACGTGTTGAAATGGCAGCCTTGTACCAGACTTTGCAACCGAGTGATGAAATGCGGCAATGGTTCGCCTGGTTCCTGCCGTGCTGTGTTGAAGACCATGCGATTATGATCCACCTCTGCCTGTGCATTGAGATGGGCACAGAGCTCCTCTTGGAGTCTATCATAGATGTCTGCTTCTTCTTTGGAAAATGTTCTAATTGGGCATTGGCCCCCGGGACCCACCAGATGGAGGAGTAGCACCAGACATTTTCTTTCTCTTTGCTCACCGTTGGCTTTCAAGAAATTGTCCAATGCTTCCAGCCACCAGTGCCGTTTGAGGCCCTGGATCCAATCGTCAATCCGTGCCACTGGGGGCGATACTTCAGGGTGTGGATTGAAACATTGAGCTACGTCTCCTCCCGCCATGAGAGAAGAAGGTTCTGATCGGTCGTAGACGTGGGGCATTGTGCTGTCCACTTTTCTTCGGGTTTCAGTTGCTTCTGCTTGTGTTCTAGCTTGAGCTTGATTATTAGTTCTTCCTTCAGTGCACTCGTGTTTGGTCAACATTGCACCCTTGAACTTATCCATGGTTAGTGACAATGTTGGATTTCACTTGCTTGTTGTGTGTGTTCATTGGCTACTCCACACGCGCATTGGCTCGTGCTCGTTGCTGATTCCGTTGTAATTATTTATGCATTGTCTTTATTTATGTTTGCTTGTTGCTTCCTTTATTTAATGGACACGCGTTACTTCAGGGCATTCGCCACTGCGCATTCGCTTGCGTTTCTCACTGTTCGCGTTTCCACCCGTGCTGACCTTTGTTTTGTCAATGCTTGTTCGTTGAGTCACTCTTGTGGGTCACTCTTGTGGTTGCTCTTGCTTGTTAGTTGATTCACTCTCGTGTTAGCATGTGCTTATTCTGTTTGGTTGCCAAGACTTGTTCAGTGTTGTCCACGCGCCGTTGTCCACGCTTACTTCTTTGCATTTTCCAGCGCTTGTTTAGTTGCACATACCAAGGCTTGTTGACTTGCACGTACCAACACTTGTTTATTTGCATGCACCAGTGCTTGTTTACTCGTCTTCGCCAGTGTTTGTTTGGTCATTGCCAATGCTTGTTTATTTGCATATACCAATGTTTGCTTATCTGCTCCTATTAATGCTCGTTGGTTCTTCGCCAATGCTTGTTTGGCCTTCGTCAACGCTTGTTCGGCCTTCGCCACTGCTTGTTTGGTTTTCGCCAATGCCTGTTTTCTTCCTTGGCCACGATTTATCCGATGCTTGGTGATCTGCATGTACCAATGCTTGTGTCTCTTTGCATGTATCAATGCTTATTTATCCAATGCTTGTTGATCTGCATGTATCAATGCTTGTGTCTCTTTGCATGTACCAATGCTTGTTTACTCTTCACCAATACTTGTTTCCATTTGTCCAATGTTTGTTAATTTGCATGTGTCAATGCTTGTTTATTTGCAGGTATCAATGTTCGTTTATTTGCATCTACCTTACGGCTATCAGTGCTTGTTGACTTCCTTTTGCCAATGTTTGTTTCTTTGTTCTTGCCAGTGCTTGTTTACTTTTGCCAATGCTTGTTTTCAGCTTCCAATGCTTGTTCATCAAGCTGAAGGTTGCCTGACTCCAAAATGGCCGCTTCTGGTGTACACATAGGGGATGTCTGTAGCATGCCTGACTCAAAGATGGCCGCCGGGCTTAAAATCTCGTGTCTCCCGAGATTTGGATCCCTCTATTGACTTTCAGCAATCTGGTACCGGCAGGCTTCAGGCACTCACCGGGCATATGAGGTCCACGCCGGATGCTGGGATCTTTGTTCCTCGCAGCGCTCAGGATCTCCTCACATCAGGTAGGACCGGGGTGGGCTCCCGGCGTCGCTACCACCTTGCTTCTTTCCGCTTCGCGCTCACTCGGCGACAGCGCGCCGAAGCTCACACATCGGGCGTGAGGTCCCGATGTCGGGGCGCACTCAAGTTTGCTTCCCTGCGCTTGACAGCGCTTACCGGCTGGTCTTCTTGGGGGCAGAGCTTTCCTCCACAGCGATCCTCACCACTACGGGGCGCTAGGCAGAGTCGGAGTGGGCTCCCGACTTCTGCTCTTTCAGGGCACGCCGATTCCCACGCATCACACGTGATTCGCGTTTTGGCGCAAACGAGCGCTTCACTTCTTAAGCGCTCCGGCGCTTGTTGCTTCGGCTTCTCTTGGGCCCCACACAGTCTCCTGACTGGTGAGTAGGTTCACCTGCTGCTGGCCTCTCAATTCAGGCGGCAGCCTCACTCGTCACAGCAGCACTTTTCCTTTCTTGATGCTGCTCGGGACAGGACGCTCCTGCAGGGTTCAGTGGGTGGCAGACACACCAATCCCACCTTCGTCGCCAGTTGTAGCATCCAGCTACAATAAACACAGACACCTACAATTGTCTTAAACTAGAGCTTTATTTAGCACGTCTCATCTATGCCCTGTCCCTACTCTAACTAACTCTTTCCTGTGTCCGCTCCTCCTCTTCCTCTGGCCCCCTAGCTCCGCCCACTCCCAACTACTAGTGTGCTGACTTCACAACATGTTTCTCTGCCTTACCCATGCCAAGTTTCAAGTTGCAGCCTCTAATGCAGAACACAAGACACGTTTTTGGTTTCTATTATTCCTGCTGAACACGTGACAGTATCCCTTATGAACTCCTTACTAAGTTGAAAATTGTATTAGGGGTCCCGTGTCTCACCTGTCCTCTACTACTCTGTCCCCTCCCGAAAAATGCATTTTATCTTAACTCCCCTATACCTTTGAGTAGCGTGGCTATTCTAGCCTCTGTTATGGAGTCTCAAACTGTACCCTCTGTTTGAGGCTTTGATGCCCAAATGGCTTCTGACTGTGCTACATGAAACCTAAAATAAATAGATATGTATGTTTACATTGTTTATGTTTAAAAAAATATTTTTGCCTTGGTAACAAATATCTGCTCAGGTGCAATGTTAATTGTTTAAAGAAATACACAACTAATGCTAATTATTATGACATTCTTAGTGGACCATTTATTATGTGAAAATATGTACAATGCAGATATGCAACCAAACCAGTCTTTTCAAGAAGTGGGGAGCTGCATAATATGTGGAAACCTTTTATTATGCATTGAACCAGGTGTGTAAATGGAGTGCTTCTTTTTTTTGTGCTCACCTTCTCTCCAAATCTAAATAGATTTTCTTGTTTTCAATATACCTACCTCCCAAAAATGAAACTTTACAACCCTTCCATAATGCCCTCAAAACGCACACATAACAGGCTAGAGCTGAAAGTAAGAATGAGTATAGCAATTTAGATGTACTGCCTACTCTTAAGAAGCAGACAATTTGAAATGAGCAGCAACATAGTATGCAACTTGTATTGCAGAAGTACATTTTTAGGTCTGGCATTGGCCTAAAACTTTTGATTTTAGTAAAATTATATATGAAATATTTATAGGGTCTTTCAGTCAGCCCTCTTTATCCATTGGTCTGTTGAAGTGTTATTCAGATTTTACGTCTGGCCGCTACAGCTTAAAGTATGGCACAATGGGTAATCCCACTTCAGCCAATGGCTAACTTCACTGTGAGTGATAGCATTGTACTCTTTTACAAGGAGCGCATTCCCACACAAAGTAGTTCCTTTCAGTTTCAAAGGCATCTACTGCAATGTGTGCTTTTTGAGACCAAAAAGTTGTTTTACTTTTAGTGAATGTTTTTTTTTTATATTAGCTAGAGTCCGGCAGCTCATCCAACAAGGATATTATACAAAACTCACAACAAAACAACCATAAGCAAAGCCATTAGGCTTTGCCTATGCTTGATTTATTGGCTTTGTCAATTTATTTTAGCCATGTTGGCACAGCAGCCCGTGCTGCTGTGCAACATATCTAAAAAGCGCAGGGGTAGGAAACAACATGAGGGAGGTGAGGGGAGAACGGAGCAGCAACAACGGACAGCAATAAAGTAACATGAGGGAGGCGCAGGAGAGGAGGAAGCTTGCAGACACAACAGACAATGGGAGAGGGAAAGCTACATGATGAACGTGCAGGGTGTAGAGAGGGAGCGGGTACAACGGACCGCCAGATGAAGGCAGAGGGGACAAGCAACACAAGGGTGGGCAGGGGAGGGAGAGGGACTGCAGACAAATGAACTCTTATAGAATGCATATCAAAAAGTTTAAAAAAATGTACCTGCAGGAGCGGACAGCTAGTGGAAGGATACTGGCAACAGGCAGGAAGCTGTACTGGGTTCATTCACCACAGCAGGGACAAACACTGAAGCCCCAGGAGGAAGCAGAAGGTGCTGACCAATAAGAATCAAAGAAACGAGAGTGACGTCAAAGCCAACAAATCGTCAATAATGGTACATAATGGATGGGCTCCAAGTCAGATTCAAGTTTTTTTTGCTTTCCAAAAGATTGTTATGACAGTGCATGCGCTGTCTCAGGAGAAACAAAAAAAAACAGTCATTTAAAAAAGTAGAAGGCTGGCAGCCCAACACCAGAGCTATTGTCTTTGATAATGCTTGTTTTATTAGGCGTTTCAGGGACTACAAAATACGAAAATTACTTGGAAATTCCGGATGAACAACTCCTATGTGTACTTTTTATACAACAAAATGTAATAAATGTACATAAGACAGCATAACCCTGTTAGAAGTGAGTACCAAACCCAGAATCAAGCACATATGACAATTTCCTTCTGAAGGTGATATTGTGTCCCTTGCCCTTCATATAGTTGGAAAACCACATTCATCCAACTTGAATAGGGAGAAGCCTCAGCCTCTTATGCCTTCCACACTTTTGCTACTAAAAGCAATGCAATTCACTAAGATATTCCTATACTTGCTGGACATTTTCATGGGGCTATCTAGCCCATGTATTGCTACTCAAAATACCGAAACATGTAATTAAACTTATTCACATGTATTCAATTGACTAAGGAAAAGACTAAATCATAGATGTAGATTTGCAGACGTCAAGTGTGAGCAAGGCTTCAGAATATTTATTGGAAGGCCTGCATAAAATGGTGCACATACATGTCGTTGTTTGAGAAAATGTCCTTTTTGTATCATTTATTCCCCCATGTGAGGATGTCACTGCTTAGGAGGGAGCGTGTGAGAAGGTTGAGAATTAATATACTTTATTCATAATTTTTTTACATCTCAAATCCAGCTATTCAGAAACACAGATGAGACAAAGCTGTTGAATTAGCTTCTCAGTTAGATGGTTTGAGCAAGCGTAAAGTTCCATTTCAGATCAGAGATAGAGAACAAAATATCCAGTGAAAGGCAGATATAAAAGAAAATATTTAAGAACCACTAATAGTTGTGGAATGGAAATAAGTGGTGTTGAATAAAAATGAATCTAACATCAAATATGGTCGAGGTTAAAGGTTGTAGAATATATGTTGATTTTAGGACAGCATGATATTAATTGGAGTAGAAACCTGTTTGGAAATGTCCAAATATGTTTTTGTATTTTTAGTAGGAAATGTATTAGGCACCTGGATTGGAGCCTGAGGGTAATGACTGATATGGGCTGGAAGTTCAGCCACTTTTTTTGAACCTCAATACACTAATCAAGAACAGGTCGTAAGAGATGGTGAAAACAAGTTCCATGGTCTCAGGTTGATTAGATAGAGGCTCTTAATAAGATATTTTTGAAGTGAAGAAAACACTCTGGGTAGCAGATGGTGTCAACACCACCTGAGCACCACGAGTAGGCCTTTCTCTAAGTTGATTGTTTTTTCCCTTGTCGTTTTTTTAATTGATTGTTTTAAGGTAATATACTTTTCAGTAGAACGCTTCAGTGAATATCCTCGAAAATTGCTTTAAAAATGCTCTCTGATGACTTTGTCGTCGACTTGATCAATGGGTTCGACAGTGAGTGCTTAATGCTTTCAAACTGATTCTCTATGAAAACAGTGGAATCTTCTGACCATTGCTGCCAAAGGACAAATGCTTGCATATTATTTGTTTTAAAACCCTTTTTTGATTGTTGCAAACATTTACACCCACAACAGCATTATTCTGATAGGAGTCATACATGGGTATAGAACGGTGGTGGCCTTATTTTAGCATCTTAGCAGTCAGTGTTAATTGTGTTTTTGCACTTCACCACTAATATATTGTGCTCCTTTTGGGCACCAGCTTAGTATCAGAATGACAATCTAATAGAACAAAAAAACAACCTAGCCGAACAACAGACCCAAAAGTTCACAACAATAATACAGGACTGCTTTCTTTTGGTGTATTGCTGTCTTTTGTTGTAATGTGTTGTGTTGGTGTTGATGTGTCCTGTACCAATAGTGGTGGCCGGTATGCATTAGGGGTGGGGGACAGGGGCAGGACGGGGGGATGCGAGGGAAGCGGGTGTAAATAAAAAAAAGAAAATAACTCAACTTCTCATTGATTCCTCACCACGTCTCTCCTCCATAGACCCTCACTCCGGCCGAAGTTGAAGCACACCCATCTCCCAGTCAGCCAATCACCATGCTGCAATGTAGAATTGTGATTGGTCTGAGTTTGCGGTCCAGTGCTCAGAAGCTGACTAGGAGCCTGGGCATGTTCTCCACGCAGGCTGTAATGCAGCCTGTGTGGAGAACATGCAAAGTGTGCATGAATGTTTGACCGACCCAAGACGGCCGGCCAAACATTCATGTGCCCTTACAGTGTGCTCTCCACTCCTCCTTCTCCTGTCGTGAGAGCAGCCCGCTCCGCAAAGCTGCCGGACATCAGGACAAAATAAAATATAATAACATGAGTTATTATCATTTTATTTTTCCTTAACTTCACTACTGAAAAGCAGTGGGGCAATGCTCCTACGCCTTAGCAGAGAAACCGCCACTGTGTACCACATCTACAACACAATTGCATTTGTTTACTTGGTTTAATGAGTAGCTGTGTTTTTGTTTTCACTGTTGGGTTCCATTATTCTTGTACCTCATATAAAATCCTCTGCTTAAGCATTTACAAAATCCCTTGTCACATTACAGTATCACCACAATCCCACCTTCTTAATAATGTGGTAATAGTTGTGTGCAGCAAACATTGTCCCCGCTGCCAATAAGGACATACAATAGCATTGGTCAAAAGTGCAAGGAATCTGCAGATATGTTGCATGCTCATACCTCCTCTCACAAGAAATGAAACAGTGCATACGGTGCATTCCCGAAACTAATCCTTTGGGTCAGGGATGCTGTTTACTGATTGTCTCAAGTCCCCTTTAGCACTTCTGTAAAGGGTCTGTTAATACTATGTTGTATTCTACAATAAGCAATGTCCTACACTTGCTGTTATTACACACTATGGGTGTGCACAGTCCCCTGTGAAAATCTTCTTCTAGGTGTAATAAGTTAATTGTTGATGTTTGTATTAGTAGGAAACACTGAATGGGGGAAGGGTAAAGTAAGTAAGAGCAGAGAAAGCGAAGTTCGTGGGAGTGTACCTGAAAGGGCCAGATAATTTTAAATATTTGGGGTGTTTATTAAAATGTAGACTATTTCCCTTTCTTCTCAAGAAAAGAAAATACACCTATATGGCCCTTCCATACGCTGAGATGAATCCCGGCCATTTTACATCTGGTCAAGTACAGCTTTATTACTAGACAACCTGATGTCAATAATTCTTCAAGAAAGTGCATTGAGAAGTATTATAGCGAGAAAGAGAGTGTTTTTTGGGCCAACTTGTCTCATCCATTGGCTTTATTTTGTTGTTCATGCTTGTTCTTGATTGTATGGAGTAACTGTCAAATTCATGGCTATTTACAGCTAGCTACATTATTCCATTTGTGTTTCCATTAGGTTTTGGTGATAGGACCTGAAGTAGTTAGTTTGTTAGACAACTGATGTGGCTGACATTTTATCTTCTGACTTATGACTGTCATAAAAACAGTGTACCATTGCCTGATTGCAGTTGCTCTTTCATCCATTTTTATTTGCTGTCATGATAAGTTAATAAATCTCAGTTTTTTTTAACAAAGTAAAGATATGCACACACATAGGTTCTCATATGGATATAGTCGTAAACCAAAAGGTTGCGCTTCTAATTATAAACACAAGCCAGACCTAATGTTTTTGCCAATGCCCCTTTAATCTCAATTTTACTGGCATGCTGTTTGTGAAACCTCAAAAGGATATTTGTCTACAGAAAATATGGACCTGAACAAAGCGCTTCACAGGCTAACTGAAAATGTATGAGTAGGAAACGACCACAATGTTAGAAAGATGTTTAGGTGGGTTTGTAGGAAAATTGTGCTTTGGGTTATTCATAGTTTCAAATCCTGCAAATCACACACTAAAGTCAATATAGCAGTGTTCTACAGTGAGACAAATGCATCTCCATAGAGCTACTAACATGCCACTTTCCGCTCTCTGCAACTCATACCGCCACATTCCATATGAACTACAGCCCTCCCAGGCAGAACAAGGACTTTCTTAATGAATTCCCAGATCTCCTCACCACCTAGTCCATCTGACATGCCCGCTCTACACTGTTGGGTGATTCCAACCTCTCACACAACCCAAGTCCAAAAAACATGGCACTCTCTTAAGGCTTATCGACCCACTTAAAATGGGACAGTATGCCACACAACCAATACACTCCAAAAAAGATACATCCTCAACCTTGTCTTCTCAACAACACCAACAACCAAATGCAAACCACCATACTTCTAGAAAGGCCCACCCTCTTTGCCATCCATATATCTCCACTCTCAGTGTCCTGCCAACAAACTAAGGTCAGTTCAAAAAAGAAGACCAAACCTTTAAATCCTTTAAAGACTGACTTTGCCATATACAAACGAACGCTTGAACTTCTCTCTCAGCCTATCAACTCCACTTTTAACACCCTCCTAAACAGCTTCAACACATTTCTGGAATACTATGTGAGCATGCATACCACAATAAAAATACATAACTGCAAATCAAAGCCCTCAGCACCATGGTACTCTAAAGATCTTGCTGACAGTAAACAATTAATTCACAGACAGGAAATAAAATGGTAGAAAAACAGAATCCCAACAGACCTGATGATACTTAAGTTGCTCCACACAACATGCAGGCAGCTCCTCAAATCATTCACAGCAAAATACTATACATACCAACATCATCAATGAAGCCTTAAATAGAAGCAGAATGCTTTTCAAGACAATCAACCACTGCATCAACCCCAATGCCACACCCACCTATTCCTAAGTCTACAGAAAAGCGCAATGCTATCAACCGCTTCTTCGGTCACAAAATGTAGAATATACAAAAGTATATCTCAAAGGGCTGTATAATATAAAAGGAATCCTGTATGAGGACATCACAACAGGAGTTCTCTTTTCCTGAAGAATGCTTGGGTGCTCATGAACACATTTTGGCTGCACATATTGATAAAGCGTGCAGGACACCCAACTATAAATTTTACCAATACTCACCTGGGCCCATAATTCAAATATAAATTTTATTCCAACAGGCAACATTCGCTCCGCTACCAGTTTATTTTATTCCACTAGGTCCTATACCATTGACTTACCAATCCTTGTCACTGGTCCCTGCAACCTCTTGCATCAGGGAGTTAGATAAAATTAGGTAACCAATAACATTCACACTCATATAATAACCACAGACTAAGGAACGTTTTAAACTCTTTATCTAATCATCATCAAAGGTCATGATCCACAGATTAAAAGCAATAAGACTACCAATCATTAAAATCAGAAATAGAGTATAACTATGCAAAAGTTATATTATGCCAATCATTTAGTAAAAGAATGACGGGAAGGTAAGAACAAGGAACAAGCTATTATTTTTAAAACCAACTTGCTAAATTTTCCAAGGGTGGGTAAAGAATAAGGAACACACTACGAAATGACGAAACCAAATTTACCATATAGCTATAGGTAAGGTAAAAATTGGAATATGCTATAAAATCAGATGATCAAATTTAACTACTTAAAGGGAGGGTAAAGAGAAGGAACATTTATGCAATCATGGAAACAAGTTTAGCATTCAACTAAAAGGTGGGTAAGAAAGTGGAACACGCTAATAGACAGCAAAATACAAATTTATCTGTTACGAAGGGAAGGGTAAGAAAAGGAACATATGCAATCAGAACTTTAGCAATTTAGGGAGGGTAAAGAAAAGGACACAAATTATACTGACAATTACCCACACAGACTTATATTTACCTAGAATGGTGTGAAGACCAACCCTGGCCATGGGTCAGTTGAAAAGGACAGAAGAACCCCAAAGGTTGCAGTGCCAGTAGGCCAGCAGGTGCAGTTCAAAAATCAGGACAGGAAACCCAGATTTGGATCAGGACCAGACCACCAAAGGTTAAGACCAGCACCCGAAGTTCAGTTGCAATGCCTGCGCAACTCCCTCTCTGCAAGGAATCAGCCCAAACCCCGATTGGGTTACAGCATTCACCAGCAAAGCGCTTCGCCAGCACTTCAGCTTCCCACAACCTGAATGGGTCAGCAAACCTCCTGACAGAGTGCTCCGCAGCCCTCTGCTCTTAGTCACCTATTGAGTGCGTTCGGTCAGTGACAGGGCAGCTATTCAGACAAGTCGGACAAATTAACTAGCTAAGCCTACTCTAGTTATACTGTTTTCCAGGTCAGTGTACCACCCCCCAATGTTGCAAGTGTAAGGATTCCCAATTTCGATTGGACAAAGGAGGAGGACAGGTCATCACACCACCTAAATGTTAGACTTTTCCCATCTCCTATTCAAATTTCGTTCCCGCCCATCAAATTTCAGGTTCTCATGACGGTTTATTCCACCCAACAATGGATGTTCTATTGTCCAATACATTGCTTTACATTGTTTAAACTTGGGTTCAATAGGGCGCGTTCCCAGGAGCATCTTCTAGTCAGTCAGCTCCTTGGCAATAGTCCAAAGGTCACTGTCCTCAAGACTTAAGAATTTCGCGCTGCCTCAGCATCAACAAAGATGGAGTACAGCGGTACAAGCCAGGCCCATTTTAAAAGTGTAAAATGAAATGGAAAAGAAACAGTTTTAGAACACAGAATAAAATGAATACACTGTATGCCATGAATTTCCACACTATACCCATTACTTTATAATAAGCTATAGCATTAGGATTAAGCTGAACCAACAGCTTAGCAAAAGCAGCAATGCAAGCTTCTCGCTTGTGAGAACACAGAGCAGCCATATTTGCACCAGTGCGCAAATGCGACAGTTTCTGTCCAAAGCTTCGAGTACGTCATGTCATGTGGGTATGACAGACTCATGCGCAGTAGAAAATCCTGCATAGCAGCAGCCATTTTATATGCAAGCGTATTATGGTTAGTAAACACATAAGCAAGCTTCACTCGGACACCCGATATTGACAAAAAAGGGGTAAATTAGTAAGACAAACATGTTGATTACACAATTAGCGTTATTCGAGGTTCATGAGTTCAAGCCAGTTGCTTCTCGTGCGAATCCTTGCTCCATCAATCCCCTCTTTGATGATATTTTATATCATCACCAATTAATGAAACAGATGCCAACTTTTCACATTTCACCCAATTCAATCTCTTCAAACTTTCTATTTTGCTTCTTCTCATTATTATTATGAGAATTTTTCATCTTCTTATATATTTGACTATTTATTTCTTCTAATTCGAGTTCTTCAATATTTCTTTTTACTCCTCGCCTATCCATGGAGTATTTCTTTTTATGTTTTCGACATTTGCAACAAATTATTATTCCTTAAACTAATAAACCTATTTCCGCCATTGGCATCAGTATTTTACTCACAAGCCTTTTACCTAAATTATAAAACCAACTACCTACTGAGGAGAGACCATCAGTAAGTCTCTTCCATGCACTATCAACTTCTAGTGGTTTGAGCTCTCTTGCCAAATTTGTAATATTTCTCACTTTTGTCTGGTATGTAAGTGCAACAATGTTGCGCTTTCAACATTCTACAGACTCCACCCTCTTTAGCCAATAATGTGTCAAGAGCTAGTCGATTTTGCAAAACCATAGATCTGATCGCAACCAATTCGGTATTGACCATCAAGAAACCTCCAGCAGTGTCAGTTGACAACCGATCTACTACTGTTGACAATTTGCAGATTCTGTGCGTATTCAGAGCCACTCCCACTGTTGGTATCAATGTACTAAATATATCACCTACTACTTCACCAAAACTAGCTCTTATACTACGTACTAATCCATTAGTTTCTTCATTGCTTCCAGTGATTTTATCCACATGATATATGTTTGGGAAAACTATTCCAAAGTAGCAACTCCCATACCAGTGATCTGGTAATTTGTAATAAGCCTTGTTCCCACATATATAATAGACTCCGGGAAACACAGGTTCAGTTCCATCTTTGAAACCCCAACCCCCAATTACCTTGAAATTGTGCTCACATTCACTGGAACCAATGAATACATTATATATTATATGTTTTCTCTGTGAGGGAAGAGTTTCCCCTTCTTTTCGAAATCCAGCAACATAGCAGCATTAGCTCCACCATTTGAGGTGTTCCCTATGCTTTCAGCCCATTTAGGAATTTTGTGATTCTTGTCATTCGCCGTTCTTTGGAAACTCTCTCTCCTTTTCTCAACCATATTCAAAAATATCTTTTCCTTTTCTTGTAATAAACATGTTAGATTATTCTTGTGTGCGTCAGCTATATCTATTCTACCTATAGTTAGGAAATATTCACTCATGTAACGTACAGGATTCAGGTCTCTACGTATAGGAAGTTCAGAAAATATCACATCTAAATTAGAATAATAATACTGTAAAGGTCCTTTCTTATAGAATAAACTAGCTAAAATACTACATGAAATTCCATATGTTAGCGGCAAATGGTGGTACGTCACACCCTCAGCTACCGAAGTAGGCAGCTTCATACAAACATAGCAGTCTTCTATTTCCATTCCTTCTACATCGTGTACTAACAGGTTTGCAAATACGTTTAAATGAGTCCTG
The DNA here is from genome assembly GCF_964263255.1 of Lissotriton vulgaris. NCBI lineage: Eukaryota > Metazoa > Chordata > Amphibia > Caudata > Salamandridae > Lissotriton > Lissotriton vulgaris. The sequence goes on along the minus strand of NC_141696.1, from coordinate 973,773,935 downwards.
TTTTGGATTCTATTGTAATGCAGTCCTTCCTCATCTGGTGCTTCTAAGTCTACTTTTCGTTGTCTAATGCTAAGTGCTTTCTCTAGTGTATCTACTTTATTTGGTGTGTCTATTGTCTAGAGTTCTTCTGTATCTATTGTCAACTGTCCACTAATGTCATTCTTTGTCTCTTTACTCATCATGTAAGGAATACCTATTTTTATTTCTATCCAAACTATAATTACTATTGCTATACTACACAAACATACTCTACAGCATGTTTTTAAACAACTTCTTTAGGGTCTTCCATTAACAGTATGATCAGCCATTTCTGACTAAAGGAGATTCAACCCCTCTTTGTAACTTTTACACAGCTTTTACCCTTTGTGAATTTTTCAGGTGGGTCTCACTTCTTCGTCAGTTTGATCAGTAATCAATTCTTCATCACTTTTGTCACTTATTTCCTGGTTTTCAAAATCTTCCAAGACAATGTAGATCCACTCAGGGCCTTTGTATTTATTATTCAGTCTCTTTAGTCGTGGACTTCTCCTTCTTGGTTGTATTATAGGTTGATCAGTTTGACTTGTAACTTCGTTTACTTGTTCACCTTCTTCATTAATTGTCTTTAAACGTAGTCTCAGTCTTTTGACAAATCTAGGCCACTTGTCTCCTTTTCTGAGTCTTTTAGCTGGTACTGTGCTTTGGCCCTCTTCGAACGCTCTTTTATTTTCATTCAGTTGTGGCACATTGATTTCAATGCTGTCTTTCGTTTCCCTCTCTCTGACGAGTTCCAGGTCTTATTTCTGTTTCTTCAGCCTGGTCACTAAGCTGGCCTTGTTCAGGTGTCTGCTGAATTTGATTTTCGTTTGATTTTATTTCTCCTTCCTGAACACTATTGTCTATTCCGGTCTGGTCCTGCTCAAGCTCTTCGAACCCTTGATTTTCTTCTACTCGAGTCTCCGCCCAAATTTCTATCTGTCCCTTTTCAGACTGGAGTTCTTGGTGGAGAGTCGATTACTGGATCTTTCCTTATCTGGTCCTCCTCAGAATCACTTTTGACTTACTTGTATTCCTATGATATGAGTACCTTCTTCTACACCTGTCTCGTCCTCACTATCACTTTGTCTATCTTGATAAGTTTGACTTCTTGTTCTCACATATTCTGCAGGTATGTCGACTACTGGAATCCAATCATCTTGACTGGTGCTCGGTTCTTCAGCTACTTCAGGATCGATATCTTGAGACCCCTCAGCTGCGCAACCTTCAGCCTCAATTTCATCAGGTTCAGTCACCTTTTTCGTATGACTGGCATGGATCCAGTGTGGAACTCCTGCACACTTTATAGCTGTGGTGGTAACCAAAATCACTTGTCGTGGTTTTCCCTACCTTGGTGCAAGGCAAGTTTTTCGAGTATGTTTCTTAAGCACTACCCAATCACCTGGGTTCAGGTCATGTGCTGGTGTTGCTGGTCTGGCGACAGCGTCTTCCCCAACTTGGTGAGAGATAGAACGCACTTGGTCAGCCAGTTCTTTGCAGTACTCCAGTACTAAATCATCAGATATATTTAGCATCTTGTGTCCTTGCACCCATGCCTGCCTCATTGCTCTTCCCATCAGTATTTCATGGGGACTTAAGCCTGTGTTCCGGTTTGGAATACTTCTAAGTCCCATCAGAACAAGTGGCAAAACATCTGGCCACTCCAATCAAGTAGACTCCTACATTTTTCCCAGTCTTGATTTGATTGTGACATTCAATTGTTCTACCACTCCAGAAGCCTCTGGGCGATATGCACAGTGTAATTTTTGTTTAATCTTGTATGCTCACAAATGAGACCCATTATTTCACTATTAAAATGTTTTCCTCTATATGATTCAATTGTTACTGGAAAACCAAAACGAGCTATCAGCTCTCTAAGAAGGAGTTTGGCTACTGTGATGCTATCATTCCTGCTTGTGGGGTAAGCCTCCACCCATTTTGAAAACAAACAGACAAGGACAAGTACGTATTTTAGTCCTCGACAAGGGGGTAACTGAATGAAATCAATCTGCAACCGTATAAAGGGACCTTCTGCCTTTCCAATCTTTCTTCGTAACACTACTGTTTTCTTCCCTTGATTCATTTGTTGACAAACCAAACACGTCTGGCAGAGTGCTTCTGCTATGTTCCTGAATTTTGTATTAATCCATGACTGTCTGAACAGACGTATCATAGCATCTCTTCCCAAATACGAATCTCCGTGAATCAGCCTAGCCACAGGAGCATGCAGACAGTCGGGTAACACAGGCATTTCATCAAGGTAAACAATGACACCATCCTCATCCCTTCTCCGACAACCTAGCTTCCGCCATTCTTCCCTTTCCTTTGGTTCTGCTGCATTCTGCAATTCTCTCACTTCTTCCCACGTATCCACACCATCTAGCAACATAAGTTGGCAGCTGTTTCCGCCCACCTCAACTTTCTTGTTAACAGCCATTTTATATTTTGCACAATGTTGGGCTAACTGGTCAGCATATCGATTACCAGCTGTCACTTTGTTGCTGCCAGATTTGTGAGCAGCACACTTGACCACAGCCACTTCTTATGGCATCTGGATAGCTTTCCGTAAATGCCTTACATATTGACCATTCCGGATTGGAGTACCTGAAGAAGGCAGAAACTCCCTTTGCATCCATAATTGGCCATAGTCATGCACAACCCCGTAACCATACTGGCTGTCAATGTATATGGTTACTTTCCAGTTTTTCCCAAATTTGCAGGCTTTTGCCAGGGCAACCAATTCGGCTACTTGTGCAGACTTGACTCCAGGCAAATGGGATGCTTCCACTGGGCCTCCCAGAGTACAGACTGCATAAGCAGCGCTCAGGCCTCCTTCCTCATGTCTCATACATGAGCCATCCACAAATAGTTCATAGTCTGAATCAATTAATGGCTCTTCTCTTATGTCAGGTTGTGGTTTTGTACTATACTCAGTTAGATAAATACAGTCATGCTCAACTTCTCCCTTAACTTCTACAGCAGTGTGTGAATTAGGTAGCAGTGTTGCTGGATTCAGAATGTTACGTCTGGCAATGATTACTTTTTCTGCACCTATAAGGATTCCCTCATACTGGCAGAGTGCTTCTGCTATGTTCCTGAATTTTGTATTAATCCATGACTGTCTGAACAGACGTATCATAGCATCTCTTCCAAAATAAGAATCTCCGTGAATCAGCCTAGCCATAGGAGCAAGCAGACAGTCGGGTAACACTGGCATTTCATCAAGGTAAACAATGACACCATCCTCATCCCTTCTCCGACAACCTAGCTTCCTCCATTCTTCCCTTTCCTTCGGTTCTACTGCATTCTGCAATTCTCTCACTTCTTCCCACGTATCCACACCATCTAGCAACATAAGTTGGCAGCTGTTTCCGCCCACCTCAACTTTCTTGTTAACAGCCATTTTATATTTTGCACAATGTTGGGCTAACTGGTCAGCATATCGATTACCAGCTGTCACTTTGTTGCTGCCAGATTTGTGAGCAGCACACTTGACCACAGCCACTTCTTATGGCATCTGGATAGCTTTCCGTAAATCCCTTACATATTGACCATTCCGGATTGGAGTACCCGAAGAAGGCAGAAACTCCCTTTGCATCCATAATTGGCCATAGTCATGCACAACCCCGTAACCATACTGGCTGTCAATGTATATGGTTACTTTCCAGTTTTTCCCAAAATTGCAGGCTTTTGCCAGGGCAACCAATTCGGCTACTTGTGCAGACTTGACTCCAGGCAAATGGGATGCTTCCACTGGGCCTCCCAGAGTACAGACTGCATAAGCAGCGCTCAGGCCTCCTTCCTCATGTCTCATACATGAGCCATCCACAAATAGTTCATAGTCTGAATCAATTAATGGCTCTTCTCTTATGTCAGGTTGTGGTTTTGTACTATACTCAGTTAGATAAATACAGTCATGCTCAACTTCTCCCTTCACTTCTACAGCAGTGTGTGAATTAGGTAGCAGTGTTGCTGGATTCAGAATGTTACGTCTGGCAATGATTACTTTTTCTGCACCTATAAGGATTCCCTCGTACTTAGTCAGCCAACTAGGTGTGAGATACTGAGTTTTAGTCCTGGTTAGCAAAATTACAACTGCATGTGGAACATACACAGTTACAGGATGTCCCATAATAATGGATTCACTCTGCTCAAGGCTCATGCAAGTTGCAGCTACTGCTTTCAGACATCCAGGTAATGCAGCTGCCACTGGGTCTAATGTGGAAGAAAAATATGCCACAGGACGTCTTACCAGACCATGAATTTGAGTCAGAACTGAAAATGCACAATTATCTCGTGTGTCACAGAAAAGTGCAAAATCCTTTGAATAGTCAGGCATTCCTAGTGCTGGAGCTGTACACAGACATTCTCGTAATTTTACAAAAGCAGTTATGCTTTCGTCATCCCACTCTATCGGGTCCTTGGCTCTTTTCTTTGTCATTTGTATTAATGGCTTTGCTAGGACTGCAAATCCCACAATCTATTGCCTGCAGTATCCTACAACTCCAAGAAACATCCTAATCTCTTTTTGGGTCTGAGGCAAATTTATATTTCTAATTATTCTGATTATTTCTTTGGTAATTTTCCTGACACCTATTTGTATCTGGTGCCCCAGATATTTTACTAACGTGGCACAGAATTGTATTTTTTCTGGTGACACTTTATGTCCAAAAAAATCATAGGGGGGAGGCAGAGGGCTGATCCGTTCAGTCTCCTTTAAATACTCAATAAATCATGGGGGAAGGATCACTTGTCCTGCATACCCAGGGTATGCAGGTAGGTAGGTGGTGTCTCACAAATTAAAGACCCTCATGCACGTGTATTTTGAGTGTTTGTAGCGGTATATGTTGTCTCCCCGCTTTTTTATAAACGTTTGTGCATAATCCTTGGGTCAGTATTTATGCATCCTCCACCTGGAGGATTTACCCTTGGTTAAAACAGTAGTGATCGTGGATAGTGGGGTGGTAGGGAAGTGAGTTAAAATACCCGGACAGCCAGATACATGACTTTATTGGGTCTGGATTCGGGGAGCCCAAGGGGGGCGGTTGGATGTTGTGCCGCTTTGGAATGGTTAGGAATTCAAGCGCACTGTATGGTGTGTATTAAAAAACGGTCGACATGTTTCAGCCTCGTTGCCTATATAGGTTGGTGGGCTTTCTTCAGGACCAGTGCAAAAAAGGGAAAAGATAAAGTGAAAATAAATGAAAAATATTACCTGTTTTCAGTCAGCCCACGGTCGCATTGTACCTGTAGAGGAGAATTTTACATACAAAACAAATAGGGTAGGAGAGAGGGAAATAGGAGACACAACACATATGTACAGATAGTAAACAAGTTAAAATCTTGGTGGATTTTAAACAGCTTTAAAATGGCAATACTTTAGCACAGGTTCACACTCCTAAATGGTGTCAACTCTTTCATTCTCATGCCTGGTGATGGTGATAGCATGCTGGCGAAGAACGGTTTTTTCAAGTCTCAGGCAGCCTCGTGAAGTTATTTACTGTGAGCTATGCTGGTCGAACTTTTAACCAAGGTCATTGAGTTGAGTAAATGGCTCTATACAGGTGCTTGTGAAAAGTGGGGGGAATCTTTGGTTGTTAATGCGCTTTGGGAGTTTGGTTGTGAGCGCCTAGTAGCATTTACCAAATATCGATCGCTAGCGTGCAATTGCAGGCAACTTATAAATGCCGAGAGGTGCGCTTATGTGACGTGAATCGCGGTGGTTTTATAAAGCGTGTTATACTCAGAAAATAGTGCCTTTGTTTGACCACAACGTTTGTAGTAAACTAGATGTAGAGGCTGGAAGCGCACTGTGTTTAGACGTTAGGGTGCGGTGGTTCAGTCACATGCGTGGCGTTTGTAAAGAACGTTTGTGAAGAACGGGCGGCACTGGATACTTGAGATGTATGTTAAGTACACGTACCTGGTGAAATGCGTTTGCGCACTTCTTCAGGTCAGGGGCAAGGAGGAAGTGCCTAACTGCCGAGAGATGAGGAATTTTTTTGTATTTTAATGGAAATGGGTTACTCTCCTCGCGATAAGAGTCATTACATTTAATACCTGTGGCGTGGCTTCTCCCGCGCAGCTTGTGCTATCGCTGCCTCTTCTCACCCGGATATGCTAGTGTTAGTTTCCTGTACTAGATATGTCTGTCGTTAGAAAGGGTAGTGTTACTACGACAGCTTGCTTCGACTTTGAGGTTCGAAAAGGAGGGTGTCTCAAAGATCAAATTTTGGCGACTAAATTAAATTATCGGGTGAGGACTCTTTGGATAATTGTCAACTTCTAGAATAATAATAAGAATTATTCGTAGGAAGTTGGACAATATCTAATGGGGCAACAATTTTGAAATTTACTGTAAATGGTAGGGGGAGTGCCACAAGGTGACCATGGAGATGTAGCTCACAGTAATTGTGATTCTTCAAGGGAGGCTAGGACTTGCGCCTTATTGATCAAAAAGCATGCTAAGGGGTTAGTACTCATTGTTCATAGAAAACAGAACTCAGTGTTTATAGGGAACAGTACTAGTTGTTTTGGGACGTCAGATCATCTGTTGAGGCCCAGATACCCCCGCTCGATAAGATTTTAATTCTGTTCTTCCGCACTAGAAAATCGTATATTTGCCTATATTTAAACTCATGTGTGTCGAGTAATCCATATATTTGTTTTAAGGTGCGGAAATCCATTATGCCTTGAGAGGTATATAAGTCCCCTAGTACCTCGATTCCTTTCGATTGCCATCTTCGGGATTCCCCGTCACTAAATATGTTAGGTAGTCCAGGATTGTCCCATAAGGTTAGTTGGGTGTGATATATGTTGCTTTTACAGTGGGTTAGTATATCTTTCCATATCTTTACTAGATCCCGTGCAGTCTTAAATTTAACCCTTTTGTAGAAGTTCGGGTCTGTAATACGAAGTAGAAACTGTTTGGAATCTCCTTTTAAAAGTAAATGGTGGTAGAAAAGCAGATTCTCTGAATCTAATAAGGATCTAATACGCCTTATAAATGAGGCCCAAAAGTAAAGTTTTAAATCAGGAAAATTGAGACCGCCTGATCCTATTTGATTTTTTAACATCTTTAGCGATCTCCTAGCTCTCTTATAACCCCAGATAAAGTTACAGAAAACGCTGTCTAATTGTTTGAAAAAAAGCCTATTTTGTGCAGAGGAATTGATCTGAATAGATATAAGTATTTGGGTATGATTTTCATTTTTATTAGATTTATTCTGCCGATTAAGTTTAGTGGAAGTCGATGCCATTTTTTTAGATTCGAGGTGGTGGTTTTCATTAGTTTATTATAATTGATCTTGTTTATCTCTTTGATATTTGAGGTGATTTGTACTCCTAAATATGTAGCAGTCTTACAAATTTCAGGCATTATTTGGGGGGAACAAAGTTAGCTATTATTTGAGTTTTGTGAGTGTTTAATTTGTAACCAGATACATTGCCGAATTTGGATGCTTCTAGATTAATTGTTTTCAGAGAATCGATAACCTCAGTAGAATAAATGGCTATGTCGTCCGCGTATGCGGTTATTTTTTAAGCTCTGCCTATTGGTTTTGAAGGGTATTATTTCTGGTTGATTATCCAATGCCTTTAAAAACGGTTCTAATGATAAGGCAAATAATAAAGGGGATAGGGGGCACCCTTGACGTGTGCCTCTCCGGATTGTGAAGTAATTTGACGTGAGGCCGCAATAACTAATATATGCGGATGGATTATCATAAAGTGCCTGGATCCCATTTAAAAAGTTTCCGCCGAACCCCATATATCCCATTGTATGCCATAAATAATCCCACCCCACCCGATCAAATGCTTTTTCAGCGTCAAGCATTATCATTGCTAAGGGAGTGGACTCTACTTCTGCTATGTCAAAAGCTGTTATTGCCGTGTTTACGTGAGCTGATGTGTCCCTCCCCATCACAAATCCGTGTTGTTGTGAACTTACCATTTTAGACAATAGCGGTGCTAGTCTTCTTGCTAAGCATTTTGCGAATATCTTAGCGTCGGCGTTGATTAAGGATATAGGTCTGTATGAGCCCATCTCCTCTTTGGGTTTACCTTTTTTGTGAAAGAAAATAATTTTCGCCTTATTCCAAGAGCGCATTTACAGTAAATTTCAAAATTGTTGCCCCATTAGATATTGTCCAACTTCCTACGAATAATTCTTATTATTATTCTAGAAGTTGACAATTATCCAAAGAGTCCTCACAATTATCACTCTACCCGATTATTTAATTTAGTCGCCAAAATTTGCTCTTTGAGACACCCTCCTTTTCGAACCTCAAAGTCGAAGCAAGCTGTCGTAGTAACTCTACCCTTTCTAACGACAGACATATCTAGTACAGGAAACTAACACTGGCATATCCGGGTGAGAAGAGGCAGCGATAGCACAAGCTAGGCGGGAGAAGCCACGCCACAGGTATTAAATGTAATAACTCTTATCGCGAGGAGAGTAACCCATTTCCATTATAATACTAAAAAATTCCTCATCTCTCGGCAGTTAGGCACTTCCTCCTTGCCCCTGACCCGAAGAAGTGCGCAAACGCATTTCACCAGGTACGTGTACTTAACATACATCTCAAGTACCCAGTGCCGCCCATTCTTCACAAACGTTCTTTACAAACGCCGCACATGAGACTGAACCACCGCACCCTAACGTCTAAACAAAGTGCGCTTCCAGCCTCTACATATAGTTTACTACAAACGTTGCGGTCAAACAAAGGCACTATTTTCCGAGTATAACACGCTTTATAAAACCACTGCGATTCACGTCACATAAGCGCACCTCTCAGCATTTATAAGTTGCCTGCAATTGCACGCTAGCAATCGATATTTAGTAAATTCTACTAGGCGCTCACAACCAAACTCCCAATGCGCATTAACAACCAAAGCTTCCCCTCACTTTTCACAAGCACCTGTATAGAGCCATTTACACAACTCAATAACCGTGGTTAAAAGTTCAACTAGCATAGCTCACAGTAAATAACTTCACGATGCTGCCTGAGACTTGAAAAAAACGTTCTTTGCCAGCATGCTATCACCATCACCAGGCATGAGAATGAAAGAGTTGACACCATTTAGGAATGTGAACCTGTGCTAAAGTATTGCCATTGTAAAGCTGTTTAAAATCCACCAAGACTTTAACTTGTTTACTATCTGTACATATGGGTTGTGTCGCCTATTTCCCTCTCTCCTACCCTACTTGTTTTGTATGTAAAATTCTCCTCTACAGGTACAATGCGACCGTGGACTGACTGAAAACAGGTCATATTTTTCACTTATTTTCACTTTATCTTTTCCCTTTTTTGCACTGGTCCTGAAGAAAGCCCACCGACCTATATAGACAACGAGGCTGAAACATGTCGACCGTTTTTTAATACACACCATACAGTGCGCTTGAATTCCTAACCATTCCAAAGAAGCACAACATCCAACCGCCCCCCTTGGGCTACCTGAATCCAGACCCAATAAAGTCATGTATCTGGCTGCCCGGGTATTTTAACTCACTTCCATACCACCCAACTATCCACGATCACTACTGTTTTAACCAAGGGTAAATCCTCCAGGTGGAGGGTGCATAAATACCGACCCAAGGATTATGCACACATGTGTATAAAAAAGCGGGGAGACAACATATACCGCTACGAACACTCATAATACAAGTGCATGAGGGTCTTTAAATTTGTGAGACACCATGTACCTACCTGCATACCCTGGTTATGCAGGACAAGGGATCCTTCCCCCATGATTTATTGACACTTTATGTCCTCCTTCACCTACATGATTCAGTAATGCAATGGTGTCGACGATACAGTCATTGTGTGTTTTAGACGCCACCAATGGGTCATTGATATACTGAACCAGGACTGACTGTCCAGGCAGTATCAAAGACTCAAGGCACCTTTTCAAAATCTGATTAAAAATTGAGGGACTTTCAGTGTACCCCTGAGGGACACGATTACAAACGTAAACATGACTGTCGAATCCAAATGAGAAAAGAAATTTGCTATCTGGGTGCAATGGAATCAAGAAAAATGTGTGACATAGGTCTATGACAGTAAACCATCCAGCTTCCCACGGTATCTGATACAGAATCACTGCAGGATTTGGCACGACTGGACAGCAAGGTACTACAATCTTATTATTTTGCGAAGGTCTTGTACGACCCTGTACTTACCACTCGGTTTCTTTATACCAATTATGGGTGAGTTGCATGGACTGCTCATTATTTCTTGTAAAATGCCTGTTTCAACCAAACGCTTTATTTCTACTGCGACACCTGCTTTTCTTTCTGCACTCATTTTATACTGTTGTGTGTTTGGGGGTAAACTGCATCTTCTTTTATGGTCACTTTTATTGGGTCAACATTAGCCATTAATCCCACATCCTTTCCAGTAAAGTCCCATACCTCTGGTTTTACCGTCTGTTGCAGTTCTTCTGGTAAGTCCTTTATTGTCAGTCTTTCAATTTCTGTCTCTGGTATTGCTACCATTAATTTATAAATTCCGTCTTCGTCCGGGGTTTGAATTTCAACACCGTTTGGAGTGCAAAAGATGGTGCAATTCATTTTGCACAACAAATCTCGTCCCAGCAGGTTTACAGGACTGGAGTCACAAACAACGAATCTATGCATTTCTTTAAAATTACCTATTCTGACTTCCATAGGTTCTGTAACTGGGGTACTGATTTGTTTATTAGAAACGCCCATTACCTGGATCGTTTCTCCCGAGAGGGGTAGGTTTGGAATGTCTGCTGTTCTCACAGTAGAACGGGAAGCACCAGTGTCCAACAGAATGGTGACATCATTTCCTTCAACCTTTCCTTCAATGTATGGCCCTGACTGGTCTACCGGCAAGGAGGCAGCAAGCACACATTCCTCGTCCTCCCCCCTCAGGCACCGGCAGTAAGGTTCTTCACAAAAGAATGTGTCATTCAAAAGAATTTGTGAAGTTGCTGCATCTCTTTTTTCCCTTCCTTCCTAATTTGTGGTATCTATGCTCTGTTGTGCTTTGCTCCTGTAATTTGGCATAGGTGCCGGGGGTAACTGATTTTCTATTACCTGCTGCTGGGTCTTCCGTGAAGCTTGTTTCCGGTCCAAGGAAGACATGGCTTGGCAGTTCAGGCTGGACTGTTCCCATGAGGCACAGGGTCAGACTGATTTGCATATAGCCATGTCTGAACTGGGGTGGCAGAGTGGGCTAAAGAATGGTGATGGATTAAACCCAGATCTTTTGACTGGGTGTGAGTGTTTGAGTGATTCAGATGCTCCGTCCATCACCACCCCCTTTTGTACCGCTGAGTCTTCCGTGGCACCTCATTCTGCATCTGTGGATTTGAATCATTATTTGGCACATTACAATGCTGCACAGCCTTACACTCGTCCTTCCAGTGCCCCAACTTGCCACACCTGTGACAGGGAAACTTCCTCTTTGCATCCTCTCTATTGAATTTTCCCCTTGGCTTTCCTCCACTTCCATCACCCTTATTCTGGTTGGTAGTCATCCGGTTTAACTGTTGTTCTTGTTGCTCTGCTAATTTTACTTGTGCCCACACAACCTTTTCTTTTAACTCTTTTCGCTTATTTTCTAGCCCATCTTCACAATATTTAGCATATTTAAGGACTTCGTCTATGGGCTTAGCCTGCCAACAAATTATATTGTCTTTAATCCATTGTGAAATTTCTGGTCTTAATCCTAACACAAATCGATAAATAAAATGCGTCATATCCTTCATGTCAATGTTATCCAGTCCACTGTATTGTTTAAATGTTTGTGATAAACGTTCATAATATGAATGCACTGACTCGTCTTTATTCTGAGTGGTTCTATCTATTTTCATCCAGTCTGTTTCTTTTGCAGGCACCTTTCCTTTAAGGTAAAGTACTACCTGATTGTATTTTTTCATTACATCCTCGGAAGGTGCCCCTGTCTTTGGGTCTCCTGGGTACTCATCACTAGGCCAATCAACAGCAATTTTGCATTCTGTCCACAAATCTACAGGAACTACAATGTCAAATAATCCATCTAAGTCTTTCAAAAGACACTTTGAAACTTTTACAAATCTCTCGACTTGTCTGTACCATTCTACAGGTTTTTCACAAAGTTTTGGGAAATCATTCATAAATGACAAAATATCCTGTCTGCAACATGGAACATGCACATAGCCTCCACCTGGTACCTCTCGCATGGGACATATTTTTTCCACCTTTTCTGCTTCTTTTAAAACATACTCTGATGTCACTTGCTTTGATCGAACCTCTTCCTTTTTCTTTGCCCATCCGGCTTTCCATTTGTCTAGTTCTCCCCATTTTTGCAAGAGGGTTCAACAGCTCTCTTATTTGCACTTTTCTTCCTGACACATTCATGTTTTCTACATCTTTGTCAGAAAATTCTACTCGATATGGTTTCTGCAATACTTTAGATTTACCAATGTCGATTCCCATGCTAGCTGCAGTGCCCATTAATTTCTCATGAAACACCCTTGTATTTCTAGTAATGCTTTTACAAATGAATAGTAATTCATCTTCACTAAGTGAATTTAATCTGTCCAATCCCACATTACCAGCCATCAATTCCTCCAATTCAATTCCTAATTTATATATATCTAATGGCTTTGGCTGTGTCTTTGGTTTTTCTATTTCTCGTGTCCATCTGTCTATCTCTTCAGGAGTTACTACAGTGGCACTTCTCGTTCCTGAAGATGTCTCCATCTGTACCTCTCTCGAATTTAAAGGAGTGGTTTTCCTAATTGAACTACCTTCTGGTTCTCTTACTGGTAAATCCATTAAGGAGATTACTGATTCACATTCACTTGCCTGGTCATCTATTATCAACGGTTCTTTTCTTGGCTGTACTACGGATGTAGTTATAACCTGAGCTTTTGGACTAGCTTGCTTATCTCCGTACAGAGGAACAACTGGGCCAATAGTTACTGGAATTGTCAGAGCTTCGGGACTTGTATTTAATTGGGAAATTTTCTGAATTAATTCACTTCTCTGTTTATTTAAAGCTTCTCTTTCTCTCTCTTGTAATACCCTTTCGATGGAGGGTTCATGTACCACTTGAGAAATTAGAGGCGGTTTAAAAAGCGGGGCATTCGGATTTACTGTACTCGCTTCCTCATTATAAGGTGGTGGATTTTTCATTAATAAATCCTCCATATAATCATCGTCTGAATCACCACCAGTCATTAAATGTCTGGTTTTCTCAGTCCTTTTTCTTCCTGTGAGGTCTTCTAAAGTCAATACAGGATATCGTCCTTCCACTAGCATATTCTGTCTCCAATGTTTCATTTGTTTATCTTTGGAATCCCTTTGAACTTTAGGGTAGAATTTACTCAATCCCTTGTCAATTCTAGGTCTGTCTCACTCAAAAGCCTCAATCTCCCATTCTTCTAGTGCCTCATATTGCGATAATCTAGGTCTAGGATGTAAATCATTCATTTGAGTCCGTAAATTGAACAAAATTCTGCCATTAAATGTGCCTTCTAAGGGAAATGCCAAAATTCCGTCATTTTTAGTTTATTCCACCCAGTTCTCTAACCTTACACAAGAGTGGTAACCCCTATCAAACATCATAAATGATGCTGGAGTATTCGGTGGTGGAATAATGACCCCTTCTCTAGTTTTAATGGGCTTATCTTAACTCTGTCAACAAGTGACATTTTTGTCTTACTTCCGTACATGTTGTAAGGTCTGCCTCTTATCATCTGTTCCCTAGCAATCCCTAAGTATCTTCAATCAGGTAAAGTTTCTGGATTAGTTGGACCCCACATATAATTTGCAAAAATTCTAATCGTACGACAATACTTATTTCTGTTTACTAAATGCTTCCAATACTCGTGTGTCTTTTATTGACCACTCAACAATGCGGTTTCAAATAATTTCAACCAATGAGTGTGCTGCCTTTCTCGTGAGACGAGTTACCATGCTCCTGTGCTCACCCCTCCTTACAATGCTATCTCAGCTACACGCCCGCTGCCTCAACCAATGGTGGAGAAGCGTGGCTCAATGGTTAGAGCGGCAGACCCTGATGCAGAGGTCTGGCCCGGGACAGGGGTTCAATTCCCGCCTCGGCGGCTCTTGGACTCAATTTCCCCGGACCTGATAATTCTCGCCTCGGTGCCTAGTCTAATCATGGGTCCCACTCTGTGACTCTGGGCAATAGCTTGCTTAATCTCCACAACGGCCCCAGCAGCACTGTGGATGCCTGGCTTCACCTTGGGGGTGCCCAGGAGTGGACATTTCACAGGAAAGCCAGGATGGGTTCCACAGTAGTATGAATACAGCGCTACGAGGCCTCCGGGTAGAAGTGCGCTATATAAAATACACTACATTTACATTTACATACCAGCGCGGCTCTGAGTGACGTCAGCGCAGCTTCGCAACTGACTCCCTCCTTCACAAGGTAATGCGAAAACTCAATTTCTTTTATTTTAAAGTGCAATTGTGTTTTAATCAACAACGTAAAACATTCTCCACTGTACTCGAGTGACCAGAAAGGAAAGATATGTTTCACTGCAAATAAAAACCCCTTCCGTTTACTTTTCATATACTGCGAGTAGATCCCTTCCTGCTACTCCTTCAGAATTTATCCACTCCGGGATATATACTAAGTCCAAAGTTTCACCAGCGAACCCCTTTGCTATCAATCAAGCTCAGATGAACCTGCTACTCCTTCTGTGTGACCCTTACTAGGTGATATCACAACAAACGTTTTGCTAGTGAACTCTTTGCTATCATTTATTCACACATTCATTCAGAAAACCCTAAATAGTGCTTCCGGTTCTACCTAACCATGCACTACCTTCCTGCGAGTAAGTGACCTCACTGCGATGTGGCTTCCATTTACCGACCGCTATTCTGCCCCCGGGGATTCCAGACAAAACATATAACAGGTACGGACGAATTTTGGTTAATACATAAATCAATATAGCAGCATCAAAATCAATAAAAATTCTACAATTTCAAATATTATCACATTTGATCGACTGACATATTCTCATAACCAACTAACTAACTACCTTTATTTACCTAGTCCCTAACCATAACTCTGCTACCAAAGAAATATACTGATAGAGCGCGCAGGTCACCCGACTATGAATTTTACCAATACTCACCTGGGCCCATAATTCAAAAATACATTTTATTCAATCAGGTAACCTTCGCTCTGCTACCAGTTTATTTTATTCCACTAGGTCCTATACCATTTACTTACCAATCCTTGTCACTGGTACCTGTAACCTCTTGGATCAGGGAGTTAGATAAAATTAGGTAACCAATAACATTTGCACTCATATAATAACCACAGACTCGGGAAAGTTTTAAACTCTTTATCTAATCATCATCAAAGGTCATGATCCACAGATTAAAAGCAATAAGACCATCAATCATCAAAATCGGAAATAGAGTATAACTATGCAAAAGATATATTATGCCAATCATTTAGTAAAAGAATTACGGAAAGGTAAGAACAAGGAGCAACCTATTATTTTTAAAACCAACTTGCAAAATTTTCTAAGGGTGGGTAAAGAAAAAGGAACATACTATGAAATGACGAAACCAAATTTACCATATAGGTATAGGGAAGGTAAAAATTGGAACACGCTATAAAATCAGATGATCAAATTTAACTACTTAAAGGGAGGTTGAAGAGAAGGAACATTTATGCAATCATGGAAACAAGTTTAGCATTCAATTAAAAGGTGGGTAAGAAAGTGGAACACGCTAATAGACGGCAAAATATGAATTTATCTTTTACCAAGGGAAGGGTAAGAAAAGGAACAAATGCAATCAAAACTTTAGCAATTTAGGGAGGGTAAAGAAAAGGACACAAATTATACTGACAATTACCCACACAGACTTATATTTACCTAGAATGGTGTGAAGACCAACCCTTGCCACGGGTCAGTTGAAAAGGGCAGAAGAACCCCAAAGGTTGCAGTGCCAGTAGGCCATCAGGTGCAGTTGAAAAATCAGGACAGGAAACCCAGATTTGGATCAGGACCGGACCACCAAAGGTTAAGACCAGCACATGCAGTTCAGTTGCAACGCCTGCGCTACTCCCTATCTGCAAGGAATCAGCCAAAACTCCGATTGGGTTACAGCATTCACCAGCAAAGTGCTTCACCAGCACTTCAGCTTCCCAGAACCCGAATGGGTCAGCGAACCTCCCGACAGAGTGCTCCGCAGCCCTCTGCTCTTAGTCACCTATTGAGTGCGTTCGATCAATGACAGGTCAGCTATTTGGACAAGTCGGTCAAATTAACTAGCTAAGCCTACTCTAGTTATACTGTTTTCCAGGTCAGTGTACCACCCCTAAATGTTTCGAGTGTAAGGATCCCCAGTTTCGATTGGACAAAGGAGGAGGACAGGTCATCACACCACCTAAATTTTAGACTTTTCCCATCTCCTATTCAAATTTCGTTCCCACCCATCAAATTTCAGGCTCTCATGACGGTTTATTCCACCCAACAATGGATGTTCATTTGTCCAATACATTGTTTTACATTCTTTAAACTTGGGTTCAATAGGGCGCGTTCCCAGGAGCATCTTCTAGTTAGTCAGCTCCTTGGCAATAGTCCAAAGGTCACTGTCCTCGAGACTTGAGAATTTTGCGCAGCCTCAGTTTAAACAAAGATGGAGTACAGCGGTACAAGCCAGGCCAGTTTTCAAAGTGTAACATGAAATGGAAAAGAAACAGTTTTAGAACACAGAATAAAATGAATACACTGTATACCATGAATTTCTATACTATACCCATTACTTTATAATAAACTATAGCATTAGGATTAAGCAGAACGAACAGCTTAGCAAAAGCAGCAATGCAAGCTTCTCACATGTGAGAACACAGAGCAGCCATATGTTATGTTGTTATGTTATGTTATGTTAAATGAATTTTTTGAGCGCAACTAACACCGTTAGGTTCCTTGGAGCTTTGCTGAGGGAGCAGGAATAAGAGACAAAAAAAAAAAAGACAGCTAATTATAAGACTCAGTGAAGAGGAACGTTTTAAGGGAGGATCTAAACTTGGAGTAAGGAGAGGATAACCTAAGAGATAGGGGTAAGGAGTTCCAAAACGACGGGGCTAAAAATGAAAACCTAAGGCCACCGTGTTTCTTCCTCTTAAATCTGGGCACTGATAACAGGGCCATCTGAGATGACCGAAGGGTTCGAAGAGGGACATACGGGTGAAGGAGAGAAGAAATAAAAAGGGGGCTGTGACCTGCAAGAGATTTGGAAATGATGCAGCCAAGCTTGAATTTGCAGCGGGCAGATACCGGAAGCCAATGGAGACTTTTTAAAAGGGGGCGGACATGTTGATCTCTGGGTTGGTGGTGAATCAGGCGAGCAGCCTGATTTTGGATCAATTGGAGTCTCCTAAGTTGATAAGCAGGAATGCCTACGTATAGTGCATTTGCGCAGTCAAGCCTAGACATGACTAACGCAAGCAGGGCCAGTATAAGGGCATCGGTGGTAAGTAGGCGAGAGATTTTGCGTATTTTCCTGAGTTGGAAATGGCTAGAGGAAACTACGGCGCTTATCTGGGGCGTCATAGAGAGGTCATTGCTTATGACTACTCCCAGACTTTTGGCTGAATTGACAGGGCAGGGGGGGCTGCCAAGGCTAGCAGGCCAGAAAGAAGGGTGCCAGGGATTGGAGGATCCCCCGACAAGAACCAGCTCGGTCTTGTCGGGGTTGAGCTTCAGGTGGTTTGAGCCCATCCAATAGCTGATGAAACAGAGGGTGTTTTGAAAGGTGGTGATAGATTCATCAGAGGAGTAACTGGTGAAAACCAGTTGAATGTCATCCGCGTAATTGAACGCGGAGACATTAAATCTGCGGAGGGAACGGATTAAAGGGGCCAGGTATAAATTAAAAAGGAGGGGGGATAAAGAAGAGCCCTGTGGGACACCGCAAGTCAGCTCGACTTGAGTAGCGAAGAACTGGGACAGCCTGACTGCTTGATGGCGTTGAGTCAGGAAAGACCGAACCCAGTCCAGGGCGGTGCCCTGGATACCAGCCTCTCTGACACGGTCGACCAAAATGCCATGGTCGACCGTGTCAAAGGCGGCCGACAGGTCCAGGAGGACCAGAGCCTGACAGGTGTTGGAGTCGGCCCCCCTGCGTAGTTCGTCCATCACAGAAAGGATGACTGCTTCTGTGGAATGCGCAGGTCTAAACCCAGCCTGCTGGGGGTCCAAGACACACGAGTCTTCCACAAAAGTGCTGAGGGTTTGAGTAACATGTGACTCTAGGACTTTGCTGAGGAAAGGGAGGAGGGAGATAGGGCGATAGTTGCTCATGATGGATGGGTCTGCCGAGGGTTTTTTCAGAATGGCAACCACCTCGGCCCGTTTGAAAGATCCAGGGACCTCCCCATAGCATACCGTACCATATTAGCACTAGTGCGCAGATGCGACAGTTTCCCTCCAAAGCTGCGAGTACGTCATGTCACGTGGGTATGACAGACGCATGCGCAGTTGAAAATCCAGCATAGCAGCAGCCATTTTATAAGCAAGCGTATTATGGTTAGTAAACACATAAGCAAGCTTCACTCGGACACCCGATATCGACGAAAAAGGGGTAAATTAGTAAGACAAACATGTTGATTACACAATTAGCATTATTCAAGGTCCATGAGTTCAAGCAAGCCGCTTCTCGTGCGAATCCTTGCTCCATCAATTATCAAACTTCAAAGGCTGTATTTTGTGACATCCATCTTGTAAACCTAATAATGAATTTGAATATGGATCTTTGTAGCTATGGACTAAAGACTTGAAAGGTTGCATTTGGCAAATGTTTTGATAAGATTTGTTTAAATAAGAAAATAAATGACCTTGTGAGGTATAAAGCCAGTTAATTTGAGGTGTCATGTACTCCCTGAAAGAAACTGCACCGTATTCTATGATTTATGACCAGTAGGACTTTCTAATTGTTGTTTCAAGTGTAGGACAGCAGTCCCATTATAAATGACTTAAAATCACATGTATTTTTCTCTCCCTAGTGTGTACATGTTGTACTTGAGAGCTACGAAAAGTTTGGCACAAGCTAGGACCAAGGTAAGCGCTGTGGAGAGTGGACTGGATTCTCTATCCTAGTTCTTCCTAAAGCTGTTCGTAGGGAAGCACTGGTTGTGCAATATGGTGATCGCTGAGATTAGGGGTCCACCAAACATAGCTAAGGATGGAAAACTTTAAGTACTAAGGAAATGTGATGAGAATTGTGAGCTGACACTCATAATCTGAGTTGTGTTGATGTGTTTTAAATGGACTCCTATTATGTGTGAGAGTCTCCCTGACAAGATACATCTGACAATATTCCCTGCAAACCAGGTTAGTGCATCTTCCTTGCTCTCGTTCACGGGTACTCATAGTACGGCACGCGGGCCAGCAGCGGCCCGCGGACCATGAGACATAGTACCCGTGTTTACAAAGACTGTCCGCAAACACTCTGCTGCTCTGTGGGGGCCAGGCAATTTATTGGAGCTGTAGGGGCGCCAAGAGGGTGTGAAATACAGCAATGCCCCATTCACAAGCAAATGGTCTTTTTGAAGACCTGTGAAATGCTCGGGTGGGGCTGTGTGTCTGTGCGCGCTGGGAAAGCAGGCTGGGGTAGCTGCCTCAGCCCGGGTGACACAGGCAGGGTGGGGTGACAGAGGGAGATAGAGGGACAGAGACAGAGGGAGGGAAATGGAGATGGAGAAAGGGAGACAGAGAGACAGATGGAGGAGGGCGATAGAGGGATGAGGGTGACAGAGGGATGAGGGCGACGGAGTGCGGGAGGCACAGTGAGGGAAGGGGAGTGAGGGAAGGGGAGTGAGTGTGGGAGTGAGGGAAGGGAAGGGAGTGAGGGAAGGGAGTGGGGGTAGGGAGTGAGGGAAGGGAGTGAGGGAAGGGAGAGTGAGGGAGGGGGTGAGGGAAGGGGGATTTGAGGGAAGGGGAATGAGGGGGGGAGTGAGGGAGTGAGGGAGTGAGGGAAGGGGAGTGAGGGAGGGGGTGAGGGAAGGTGAGGGAGGGAGGGAAGGGTAGTGAGGGAGGGGGTGAGGGAAGGGGAGTGAGGGAGAGAGGGGAGTGAGGGAGGGAGTGAGGGACGGGAGTGAGGGAAGGGGAGGGAGAGGGTGATGGAAGGGGGGTGAGGGAAGGGGAGTGAGGGAGAGAGGGGAGTGAGGGAGGGAAGGGGAGTGAGGGAGTGAGGGAAGGGGAGTGAGGGAAGGGAGTGAGGGAAGGGAGTGAGGGAAGGGAGTGAGGGAAGGGGAGTGAGGGAACGGGAGTGAGGGAAGGGGAGTGAGGGAAGGGGAGTGTGGGACTGAGGGAAGGGGAGTGAGGGAAGGGAGTGAGGGAAGGGGAATGAGGGAGGGAGGGAGGGAGTGAGGGAAGGGGAGTGAGAGACAGAGAGAGGGGAGGGAGTGAGGGTGAGGGAAGGGGAGTGAGGGAGGGAGAGGGGGAATGAGGGGAAGGGGAGTGAGGGGAAGGGAAGGGGAGTGAGGCTGAGGGAGGGAAGGAGAGGAATGGAGAGGGAAGGGAGAGAGAGGAAGAGGGAGGAGAGGGAGGGAGAAGGAAGGGGAGGGAGAGGGAAGGAGATGAAGGGAGAGGGAAGGAGAGAGTGAGAGGGAGTGAGACAGTCAGAGTGAGTGAGACAGAGGGAGACCGGGGAGGGAGATAGAGGGATGGAGGGAGAGAGGCAGAGAGAGATAGATAGAGGGAGGGAGGAAGGGAGGGAGGGAGGGAGAGAGGGAGAGAGAGAGAGAGAGAGAGAGAGAGAGAGAGTGAGAGAGAGAGAGAGAGAGAGAGAGAGACAGAGAGATATAGATATAGATATAGATATAGATATAGATATAGATATAGATATATGTAGGTAGGTATGTATGCCGGGTCTGGTAGCTCATTTGATGAAGGCGTCTGCTGCAGGGACCTGTGTTCAACCTCATGGTCACAGTTTTTTTGTTGCTCTAGCCCCGCCCCCCGCTGACCCCGCCCCAACCGGTGCGGCCCTCGGACACTAACCACGCTGTAAATTTGGCCCCCGAGAGAAAGTTTGTGAGTACCCATGCTCTAGTTTAAACATTGGGATTAAAAGTAAATTCATCACTAATTTAAAATAAATCATCACAGATGAAATCCCAAGCACCAGAATGTTTAATTCTGTAGTAAGTATTCCAATTCTAGCTTGTTGGAGGAATGAAGAAAGCCTCAAAGATACGTCTATACCAGACCTCCCCACTTCTCAAATGTAAGAAAAATAACCACCTATAGGCAACCTAATGGGCATATTCTCCAGACATAGGGATAACCTCCACCCGGATCCAGCGGCGAGGGGTAGGCGCTAGCAACGCAGCTCAGGCACTCCCAACCTTGCGGTGGAAGATCTAACCTGAAGCTTTACCCGCTGGATACTGTTGTTATCTGACCTTTATACTTTTTAGGTAATGACAGCTTAACACAGGTTTCAATAGAAGAAGGGTAATACAGGGATAAATTCCCTCCCAATTCCCTTCATCCCTAATTGTTGGTGTTTTGTACTGACACTATTGTACACACACTACACATTAGGGAATTAGAGTAGACAGTTTTCCCCTTTTTAGATACTAGCTAAATAGTCCCATTGGCCCTGAAGAATCGCTTGTTTAAATAACGCCAGTGAGAAACATGTTGACCGGACAATAACACAATCTGGAGGATCTCTGGAAGCAGAAATCCGTTTTTAATTAAAGCAGCAGACCACCCGAATAAATCATTCCCGGTACCCCTAGCTTTATTTTAAGTCACTTCCCAACATCTACTAATCCATTCTGGCCCCACACCCGCACTTCATCCATACGGCTGTTGGAAAAAGATCTCCGCCAAAGAGCCTCTCTTTGAGGTGTTGCCCGTTGGGTATTGCACCGCCGACCCAACGAGGAGCAGGCCCAAATGATGAAGCATGACACCTGAAAGGGTGTGTGAGGGCATTGAATCCAACGAAATGGATTCCCAGGGTTAAACTTCTATTTACCCTAACAACACCTTTCACATCATATACTGTATTGTTTTTTTCTTCCTCCCTTTCTCCAGGAACAGCACAGCACTTTTTGCATTAACCTATCCTTTAAGGGCACGCTGTAGCTGGACCTTCTACTTATGATTAAGTAGTAATAGCCCTTTACTCCTCTCTTTGATACCAATAGGGATAACTTGAACACACCAGCTATTGGAATAATAAGCAAGAAAATGTTTCAAGAGGGCAAAACTACAAACAGCAATGCAACCTCCCGATCAGTTGTAAAGCTGAAAGCTGTCCTTGGCTCACAGAGAGGAATCAATCAATGTATCTGCCTCCCCATGCCAGGGTTTGCCTAACGTTTTGGTTAACACAAGTTTTTTTTCCAGAAAGAGAACATCCAGAAAATAATCAGATGGGTGGAGCAGCTGGCGACCAGAAAATAACAGAAGGGCAGCCAAGATGAACTCTAAATTTATACAACAAGGACTATGCTTTAAGAAGTTAGGGCAGTAAGACATACAAGAATTGTGATAGTTGTCACTCATTCCAAAATGTAAACCAAATTAAGGAAATGATGAGTCATTGTAGCTAGCCAGTATTCAGAGGATACAGTTATACAAATAGCAGATAGGGTTCAACTCAGCTTCATTCAGAGGGCCCCACCCTCCTAAGACTCATCATTGCCATCCAAGCAAACATCATACCTGCCATTGACTTAAATGGAGTCTCCGTCCTTGAAAACTTTCCTCACCCTCTAAAACGGTTTCATCTCCATTGCTTTAAATGACCCTACCCTCCAAAATCAGATGATCGCTCCCTTTTTGAGATGCAAATGGTTGAGAGGTTTGGGTAATTCAGGACTATATCAAACCAGCTTTTAGTTTTCTACATTGACTCCAAATACATCATTGCATGTATTTCAAGGTGAGGCTATCAATCACATCACAGAACAACTAGACTCACAAGGGGCCAACAAAGATCTCCTTCTCAGTCTCTGCATTCTTCTGCCCCAACACATTAGTCTGGCATCAAGTTACTGACACTTTGTCTTTCTGTTATGGACTTCTCTATTCATCCCCAGCTCAGATTTTGTTTCTGCCTTTTACTGTGTTTATCATGTGTTTTCATTGAAACCCTGTGTAGCACCAGAATGCCTCATTGAAATGTCTAAAAGTTTGAATTCAGAATTATTGAAAGGAAACAAAAATAAAGCACAATGATGAAAGAGATCAAACATTAAGTAAAAAAGAACATATTCTCAAATCTGCATTACTCCCCCCTAGGACAAGACTGAAAACAAGATAAGTGTTGTAAAACCTATGAAGAGTTCAAAACTATGCTCAGAAAGAGTTTAACATAGTTTATATCTTATCTTTAATCTTCTTGTGTGATTTAAGTGGAGAGGCTTACTGTTCATGGGGTTAAATTCCTTCTTATAAATACTGTGTGAGTGAACATTATGTGCAGATTGCAGTTACTTTCACAACATTAGAATTAGCATGTAGAGTAAACGGTTTTGTGTACATTACCATTTAATATGTTGTTAGGGTTAACTGCCATAATTCGCAGACATTTACTTGGGTACAAGAAAAGTGTTTGCAAGAAGGACAATGGAAGAAGCCCACAGATGACAACTCACCCTTACCTTTTTCCTGTTTTTCTCTGTTACAGGACAATCCGCAGGGTTTCCACCTATACCTTGCCTCTAGAGAAGCCCTGGGAAAGTTCAATCTGGTCATCTCCTTAAAGCTGGTGGCCAATACAGTGCATTTCATGAAGATGACATTTTACCAGATTGCAATGTGAGGAGGGGATGACTACCATAGAAATTGGTAGTGGGCAGCTGCCCCAATGCCTGCCTTTTGGAAAATATGCAGGAATAGCCCTCCAACTCTGTGATTATTTTTTGAACTAGAACCTGTGTGGAGCCTGTTGCTATCAGTGCACCCAGAGCATGTATCCTGCATGCTATCCTCTTCCACGTACCCGGGAATAAACCTAAAAGCTCTGCTGGCCTGTCCCGCTACTAGTGATGCCCTTGCCTGTTTGGAAGTCCTTGGCCATCCCAAGTACACCAGGGATGCCAACCCAGCACCTGGAAGTCTGCACTACTTCACCGCGGAGGAAGGATGATCTTCATGATCTCAGATGTTAGCATAAGAACACTGGAGCCCCTTAAATCCCTTAGCAGAGAAGAAGGAAGACTGCCAAAGATATCTACCGCTATATGTACAGGTAAGATTAAGTGAAGTGTTAACAAGCATACTACTCTCTATACCACCTTTGTTATTTTAAAATGTGTGACCCTGCAGTGATTCAGGACCAATTGGCTAGTCAGTAAGCTGAATCCAGAAGTCCCTGTGATCTGTGGTAGGGCCTAAACCAGGAATTCTGGGTAATTCTCTGGTAGCAAAAGGTGTACACTTTAAATCCAAGACACCCCTTCCTTCGATGGTAGTGCAGATATGGTTGTGTATTTTTGTAAATCATATTTTCTTTGCTGCAGTACTGCTTTAGATGTTTGTGAACAAGTACTGCATACTATAAGGTAATCAATTTTGCTGAGGAGAAGTGATTTTTACATTTTTGCTACAGTACTCTTTATGTTTCAGCCACTTTTCACAAACATTCTCAGAATGTGGTATTTGTATAGTGCAAACCTAGCCAAAATGGAGCAGCGCACTTTACAGGGCCAAAGGCAAAGATACAGTCAACATATGATAGGAGGGGGTAGCTGGTTTGTGAACTTTTGCTGCATCATAAAGTAGTGTTCTATTAAAGAGGTAGGTTTTTAGCTCTTTTCTAAATTTGGAGCAAGGTAAGGACAGCCCTGGTGGATTTGGGGATATCATTCAATGTCCTGGTTGCATACATGGTGATGGATTGTTACCTTGTTTTTAATTGTTTGCACTTCTTTATCTTTAGTCTAATGTGTTTGTCAGCCAGTTAGGCAGGTGTTCTGTCCGTAATGGATTTGTAGATGATGCATCTACTTTTGAGGATGATGCTGTGGGCAAGGGGAGGCAATGACGTGTAGTGGGTGGGAATAATGTGACATATTTATTCTGGCCCTTAATGAGGTGTGCAGCAGCATGTAGGATGCCCTCAATTGGCACCAGTGTAGAGTCTGAGAGTCCCTTGAGTTGGGCGTTGCCACCATTCAGATAAAAGATTATGAGGACTTGAACAGCAGTTATGAAGTCGATTTCTAGAAGGAATTGTTTCACTTTCTTAAGGGAGAGAGATGGTACTAAGCTTTCTTGGTATTATTGGTGATGTGTGTTCCTTAAGGGTGATAATGGTGTCCATGGTGAATTTTGAGTGACTTGGCATTGAGTGAAAGTTGGGACTCAAATTAGTTGAGGTTCATGTCATTGAGTCATGTTTGGACTAGTGGCTTTCTGTTGTTCATGTTGAATAGCCGGATTTCTGTTTTGCCAGAGTTAAGCTTCAGGTAGATGCTGAGCATCCAAGTCTGGATTGGGTACAGGCAGTGTTTGAGGCAATGGATGTCTGGAGCAGAGGAGACTTATAAATATAGTTCTGCTTCGTCAGCATATTTGTGAATTTTTATGTCGCTTTGAGGAGTAGAACCCAGAGGGTCTCCATGTAGAAGTTACAAATGACAGGATAAGAGGGAATCTTGGAGAACATTGTATGTCATTTGAATGTTTGGGTACTGGTGGCCCTCATATGATTGAAGTTGTATTGATTGGATACGGAAGAGGAGAACCAGTGATGGGTGTTTCCTTTGAATTCAATTTTAGATTTCATGGTGTGGATGTGGGTTGGGTGGTCCAAAGTGTCAAAAGCATCTAAGAGGTCAAGTAACATCAGGAGGAAAGATTACTCTTTATATATGCATTGAAGCCAATTAGAAGGGTGTTGATTACCTATATGTAGGTGCAAGGGTGAAAGATAATATTTAGCTTTACGTTTTCTATTGAGGAGTCTTTGAAGGTGCTGAAGGTTTTTTCTCTTTTGAGCTGACCATGATGAGTTGCTTGTATACTGAGCAGAGTGGTGGGGATGGCGAGGTGGTCAGTCCAGACTAGGGATAATGGAGGCTTACACTACTGGATGGTTGGTGATGCTGAGAAGACAAGGTCGAACATGTGGCCTTTGGAGTATGCTCTTATGTCAAGTGTATTAATGAGGTTGAGTATAGTGTCTTGTGTTGTGATATGCTTGAGCTGTGTGGGAGAAATCAGGGCCTCATTATGATGGATGTGAGACAACCACCATCAGACCATCATTGGCGGTCTCACCACCATCTGACCGTGCATGTCCGCCCGCAACATTATGATAGCAAGCGGTTGGAGGGTGGGTGAGAGACCAACCGCCACGCATTTGACGGGCTCCTCGAGCCATCGGACCAGCGGACGGACTTGAATCCCTAAAATGGTGGCGGTGCCTGCTCAGGAACCGCTGTAGGGATTACAGTGTCCCTTTCCTCTCGCCGTTTCATGGGGGAACCTGCCATGAAAAGGCTGGCGGAAAGGGAGTTGGGGACCTGTAGCAGGCCCTCTTCCCCCGACCCTCCAATATGAGCCTTGGGGGGCACCTACGGTGCCCCCCTACATATCCCTGCACCATGTGGCAGGCACTGCATGGTACCTGCCACATAGTGCATGGATATGTCAGATGTGTTTATTTTGTCAGTGGCCTCTGACCACTACGCTACTGCCAAGGGATCAAGGATCCCAGCTGGAGCAGTGACCCTGTTGTGGTCCCACCACCGTAGACGTAATACGGTGTGTTGACCGCCAGCCTTGCGGACCAGGGACTGCCACCACGAGTTCAGCAGTAACTCGCAATTAGTCCCTATGTCTTCTGAGAATATTTTGTATGTACCTCAGTAGATTGCAGTTAGAAAGGGATCCTGGCCAGAAGCCATAGTCCTAATCCTAACAGGTCCAATAAAAAGAAGCCATTGTTTATGTCTGCCCTTTGCTGAGGACACAGAGGTGGTGGTAGACGATGGACAGTTGATTAGAGTAGGAAGAAAGCAGGAAGGAATGTTTCTGACAGTAGAGATAGGTGCTGTGAAATGCAATAATGCCATGTTTGGTGGAGTTGAATGCTTGGGATGGAGTTCATTTGTCTGAATTCTCTCTTAGTTGAAATATGTTTTTGGAGGGAAATCAAATCAATGATTTCACTTCTTTACAGATGAATGCTGGGGTATGTGACTCCCTGTGGTGAACAATATTGGAGAATGAAGTTCACTTGTCTGGCATCTTTCAAACATGGTTTTGACAGGAAACTCCCTCAACTGATAGCACTTGCGTTCGCAATAGCTTATGGGAAAAACAGCAATCTTGGTAATGGTGGATATGGATGCTGGGAACTGCTGTGATGTATTTCCTGTGAGTTTCCATTACAGGTGCGTTCCTAATGACATGAACATTAGAGGTAAATAAAGAACTGAGATTCATGAACATTAGAGGTTTGTGAACTCTTCATAGAGTTTATAGCCAAACTGGATTGCTGTATTTGCTTCATTCATTGTGCACGCCATTTTGTATTGCACTTTGTGTAATTGCTATTTTTGTAGACTTCCATTTAAACTGTAAAAATAGTTATATATTATGACATATTGTTCAAATATTATGGTAGCACTCCACTATTCACATCTTCACTGCAACTATTGTAATTGTGTTGAACACTTCACTTTCGTCCAGAAATTCAGAGTCTTTTTGATTTCAACCTTCAGTTGAACCTTTTCTGCCAGGATTGGGTACCAGTATCATTATTTGATATTCACAACCAGCATTCTCTTTTTGGGAATGCTTCAAGGGCCCTGCATTTGCATGCCCCTGAGATAAATTATGCTTGAAAGAAGTACTTACATATTTCATGCTTTGTGACTATATCACCTCTTTTCTCAACTCTGTTCTCCAGATCCTATATACAATGTTTGTGCTACACAGAATATGAGATCATAGTACTTGACACATAATTGTGAGCAATGGAGTGAGTGTATATTTTAATTTCCATTATAAGATTTGTGATTTCAGAATGTAGAATTTGAGTTGTATGTATTGAACAGAGAAAAACCTTTGTCAATCAATGTTGACACAGTAACAAACTCTCAAACGTCTAATTTCTTTAATACCAGTTGTATCAGTATTTCTATTCATTACATTAAATAGAAACCGTGCCCTGCATAGGATAGGGACGTATCTGCTGATTCCCAGTGTAAATTAAATCTACCCTAAATTAAACAGTCTACTTATCACTTTTAATCTAACCTTTTTGTATGTATATTTGTAGATGGCTGAATAGTTAACTGTTCCGGTGGTAGGGTTTCACAAGAACACATAACAACGTAGATTTATCCTGGAGAGTAACTATTCCAGGAACCAGATGCTATCTTCTTAAAATCATTACAGCAGATCAGAGAGTACCCATCCTCCAATTACTTTAGGTCTGGACTCCCTTTCATTAGCTGCCCTAGTTTATTTGCTTTGCTGTTCCAGAGGAATGTGTAATAGTAGTTCCGGCTTTGCTGAAATATGTTGTGTTTATTTTTTACTTGTAGATGTAGATTGTAGAAACAGTAAGAGAACCATTGTGATATATTTTATAAGGCCATTTAATTTCAGACTCAGATTTCCTACACACGGCGGTGGATTCAACACATTCCCAGAGATAGTGGGAGTGACTTCAATGCCATTTGATACCTGAGGTTTGAGCCTTTGTCCTACCTTAAAGGGGACCATTTGGCAAACGTCACAATGTGTCTCAAAACCCAAGGAGACATTATTAGAAGCAAAGGAACTTTCCGGAATGCCTTTTGTTGGTGATTGTCCCAAATGCAGCAGAGGCTAACGAAAACGATTATTCTTTACACAGGATTGCCTCTTTTATCCCCTCAATAACCTTCTATATTCTGATGCAGTACTGTGGGAAGGGCAAAGAATGAAAGCTATAAAGAAATAAGGTTGAAAGAGCTCTGTTTACTTTCAATTTCTATCTCTGCTTTTATTGTTAATGAGATCAGCACTAGCAAGAGGAGCACCTAGGGCAGTGCTTAATTTGAGCCAGTGGTTTCCATTTAGGGTGGGGGGGGCACAACATACATTTTTGGGGATTGGCACTTATTTTTCCACATCAGATATTTAGCGAGTGCAAGAGAGGGAAAAACACACAGATCGGAAAGACAGAGGAAGAGAAAGATGGCAAACATCACAAAGAGAGAAATCAGGATCCTGCAAGAGTCAGATAAAGACGCAGGGAGTGTGTATTAGTGAATTAAAGACTACCTTCCTTGGTAATGGTTATTATGTTAAACGCCCGCAGAGCTCTGGGCACTGGCACTCTTTCTTCCAAAAATTAAGCACCGGACTAGAGTACCCATTGGCAAGCTATCTGCTAGCCCTAGCTGCCCCAATTGATATTCTTGTTCCAGCCCTTTTGAAATCTTTCTGAATTGTACTTAATTTGTCTTCGTAGTTCTCACTGATTATTTCCAATTGTGTGGTTATTGAGATCTATATACCAGGATATTGCACCTTATCTTAGCTTTAGACCGATCACTGGATATATCATGATGGATCTGGTAAGTAGTTGCATTTAAACTTTTAATTTTATAGTCTAAAACCTTTAAGAAATGATGTGCTATTCCTGTTAAGCGTATTACTGACTTTTCAAAATTCTGACACTTTACTAGTGCATCACATTGTGCAATTTTTGCCTGTAACCCATTTAGGTGCAGTGGTCTTCTGGCTGTCGGTTTGCTTATAGCAAGGGACAAGGGCTCAATTTACAAGGCAAGCTGTGCACCCTGTATTATGTCACTTTATTGTGTCACTGTATTGTGTCACAGTAGATGCTCATTGTGGGAGTCAGACACACATATGTTTATAGAAGCTTAAAGCTCTTTATATGGTTTTCTAATTGGTCTTATAAAAGTGTACTGTGAGTGTATGCTACAAGAATTTCCATCGGACTCTATCAAATGTTTTATCAAAGGGGTACTTTATGGGATTATGCTATTTTTTATCCAACTGTCAGGCTCAGGTGAAGGACATTCCCATTAGCACTAAGCTCTGAGCATACTCTGAGTATTTTTTTTGTTAGGAGGGCAGTGCGTAGATAACACAACCTCAAACATTTATACAAATAATTACTAAGTCCATCTAAGCCACAACCCTAGCCATTATGTAGGAATCTGTATAGATTCCACAAGAGGGCAACTGGTGGTTCAGGCCTCCATCCTTTCCCGGATTGACTACGGGAGCGCCTTGCTGCTAGGAGTCAACCAGGCGGAGGCCACTAGGCTTCAGAGGGTGCAGAACGCTGCTGCACAGGCCATTGTTGGCCTTCCAAAACGTTGTTCGGTCTCGACTGTTCTGACCTCTCTTCACTGGCTTCCGGTCAGACAGAGAATCAAATTCAAGGCTCTCTGTCTGACATTTAAGATTCTGAAGCTTTCCTCTCCCCCCGCCTTGGTGGGCCTCATCTCTTCTTACGTCCCCACGCGGTCCCTCAGATCTGAATCACTTCATCTGGTGAGTAAGCCTAGGTTCAGGCTGAGCAGGATGGGAGGACGTTCCTTCCGTGTTCTGGCGGCTGATTTGTGGAACTCCCTTCCTGTGCACATTCGTGCCCTTAATAGTCTGACTCTTTTTAGACGGGCCATCAAAACCCACTTGTTTTCCCCTGTTATCTGATTTCCCCTCTTTTCAGCTCTGATCTGTTGTGTTGTGTACATGATCTGGCGCCAGGACGCCCCTTTGCTGGGGCAGCTGTTGCGCCTAATAAATGTTATTAACATAACATAACATAACATAACATTTGCTCAATTTACTGATCCTCTTTTCTGAAATTGTATTACTGAGCCTATACTTAAGTAGCTTGGTTTGGGAGCCAATGTTATGTCTCCTGCTATTGTATCTTGTGAACATCTGTTAATGTGTATCTCTAATACTAGTGATCTTATGCTGGTATCTTTCTGATGACATTGCAACTCCATCAGTTGCAATGCGTATTGCTCTCTTGTATGCAATATGCCTCATTTTCAGCTTGCATTTATAATACCAGTCTTTTTCCTGCTCTAGTTCTTATAAATTCCATGTGCTTTTGTCAGTGCAACCCCAATGGTTTTACAATTAAGTGGCTTAATTTTGTTGTCCTTTGGTTTAACTGTGTTTTTATCAGCTTTAAAAGCACAACTAGTTATCTTGTGCCATAACACTAATCCTAGGGCATCCCGAACATTGGGTAGGTTTCTAGAATACAGGTTTTCTAGGATATAGTTATGAATGCTGGACATAATTTATATTTTAGTGGATAAGATGAGTCTTCCACTGTCTTAAACGTAGTCACTGCAAAATTATTGCTTGTACTGATGGAAGTAGTTATAACTACTGATGGACAGTTCGTATTTTCTTCAGATGTCCTTCAATTTGAAGTTGGGAATTATTTGCCCCAGCATTTTAATACTCGGGGGAATTTTTCAATGTTTTTGATTTCTAGCCTTTTTATCTTCATTTGGGTTGTTTTCTATTTATTAAAATCACCCTCTGAAGATTTGAAGATTTAATTGTCATAATTCAACTAGGTCTCGATGAAGGGGTGAAATAGATCTTCACACTGCTCTCATAACTGGATATGTCTGCTCTGTATCTTTCTAGAATTTATGATATTTCTTTACATGTGTTACAGTTTCTTAATTTTTGTTTCTATCATGGCCCTCTTCCAGACTGCATCACAAGTACACACTAATATGGTGCTGTTGACTAGATGTCCCCAACATTGTAATTCCAGAATAGTTCTCAACAAACTACATCTCCCTGGATCTATTCTGGATCATGTCCCACGTATGTACGAATATGGTGCAAGCAGCCCAATGCTTCCAATATTGTCACAGAAGCTTGCAAGTACACTGCAAGGCCCATGTTTCCTTGAGAACTGCGTCCTATGTAGGCATGCATATGATGCTGCCTCCACTTGAGAGCTTAGTTTAACTTCCCCATTCATGCCAGCCTGGATGCCGACTTCAGGTAAAGAAGCTTCACGCCACTTTCATGTATGCCGCAATGCAAACTTTGTATGGACCAGCTTCATGCCTGACAACTCACAAATCCTCAGACATCAGGCTGGTCCAGGTTTTCTCTTCACATACCGACGAGTGCGAGAAGTGCACTCATCCTAAGACAATCCCATCCTGGAGAGAACTGGCCTCCAATTCTAAACATCTTGAAGATACCCCATTAAGGTGCTGCATTTTTTAAAATTCCATCTGGAGTTTTGATTTTACTTATGATTTCAAAATTATGTTTATTTCACCATTCCTTTTGATACGCTAACAACCCTAGTGCACATTCAGGTCCTCATATGGTTTCTACCTATGACTTCCTCATTGTACCTTATTAGACTACTAGCTGCTGGTTTTCGACCCTGAAAGTGCACTGGAGTCAGCTAACCAGGTCACCGTGCCAGTGCTCTCTCACTAAATATCAATCAGGGTTTATTAAGCGCAACAAGTCACCCGGGAGGGTCTGATGGTGTTGGGGCACAGCTCCCGGTGTGTACACGGCGATTTGTCAAGGAGCCAAATCTTGAGGTCCTTCATGAACTTGGAGACTGTTGGCATCAGTCGAAGGTTGAGAGGGAGGGTGTTCCATGCCTTGGCCACGAGGTAGGAGAAGGAGCGCCCCAAATTCTAGTCTTCTTGATGCACGAGGGAGAGCTGTGCTGAGTGGAGGGATCTTTGGGGTGCATGGAACGAGAGGAAGTGGTTCAGGTAGGCAGGTCCGTTGTCGTGAAGGGCTTTATGGGCGTGAGGGAGAAGCTTGAAGGTGATTCTCTTCACGATGGGGAAGCAAGTGTAGTGTCTGCACGTGTTGGGTAATGTAGCAGTGGTGCGGTAGGTTGTGGACTAGTCTGGAGGAGGCATTCTGGATGTCCTGGAGTTTGCAGATGAGATTCTTCTTGATTTCGGAGTAGAGTGTGTTTCTGTAGTCCAGTCTACTGCTGATGAGGGTGTGGGTGAAAGTTTCCTGTGTTCGAGGGAAATCCACTTAAATGTCTTTCATAGAAGTCGGAGGGTGTGGAGGTAGGAGGACAAGACAGCGTTAATTTGGCGGTCCACTTGGAGTTCAGAGTCTACGATGATTCCAAGGTTATGCGGGTGGTTCATGGGGCTCGGCACGTTCCAGAGGGCGGGGGCCACCAGGTATCATTCCATTCCGTTGTGGGCCCATGATGAGTACTTCGGTCTTGTCTATGTTTAGTTCTAGAAGGCTGTTCTTCATCAACTCAGCGATTGCTTCCATTCCCTCCTGAAAGTTTAGTTTGGAGACATTGAGGTCGTTGGAAAGGGAGAGGATGAGTTGGGTGTTGAGTGGAGTGGTGTGGCTCACTGGTTAGAGGCGGCAGACCCGGAAGCAGGAGTCGGCCCGGGACCAGGGTTCAATTCCTGACGCGGCAGGGTTGTGGACCAGGGTCAGCGGACTCGATAATTCTCGCCTCGGTGCCTACTCTAACCAGGGGTCCCACTCGGCAACTCTGGGTATTAGCTTGCCTAATCCCCACAACGGCCCCATCAATGCCGGGGATGCCTGGCTCCACCTTGGGGACTCCCAGTAGGGACCATCCCATAGGGAAAGCCAGGACGGGTTCCCCAGCGGTATACCGCGCCAGGATACTCCGGTAGTAATTGTGCGCGTTACAAAACAGCTTATAACATATAACATAACATGATACAATGTAAAGTCCGCTGGATCTGACAATGGGTGCGAGCGGCGCCATGTAGACGTTTATCAGGGTGGGGCTGATGAAGGATCCTTGGGGAACTCAGCAGGTGGTCAGTGTGGGAACTTAGATGAAGGGTGGGAGTCAGACCCTCTGCATTCTGCTGGATAGGAATGAACTGATCCAGTCGAGGGCCTTGTTCTGGATTCCTTTGCCATGAAGTCTGAAGGCTAGGATGCTGTGAGAGACTGTGTTGAATGCTGCCAAGAGGTCCAGAAGCATGAGGGCCACAGTCTATCCTCTGTCAAGTAGGGAGTGGATGTTGTCTGTTGCAGCGTGAAGGGCGGTCTCAGTGTTGTGTTTTTTCCAGAAACTAGATTGACAAAAGTCGAGGATGTTGTTTTCTTCTATAAAGGAGGCGAGCTGGCTGTTGATGATGTTTTTTTAATGGCTTTCGCCGGGTACAGGAGTAAGGAGATCGGTCTGTAGTTTTTTAGGTCGTTGGGGTCCCTTGAGGGTTTTTTCAGGGGAGGGTTGATCTCAGCGCTTTTCCAGTCTTTGGGGAAGGAGGCAGTCTTAAAGGAGCGGTTGATGATTTGTCGAAGCTCGGGGCATTGATGTCTGCAGCTCTATGGTAGATGTGGGTGCCCTGGAGTGGGGGGCTTCATGGTTTTCAGGGTGTTTTCGATGGTGAGGGTGGTCCGGCTATCAAGTGTAGGCTGCGAGGTGTGGAGGTGGTGGGTATGGGTTCTGCATGTAGGTGGTCATTGTCAAAGTTGTCATAGATTGTCTTGATTTTGTGATGGAAGAAGGCACCAAGTCTGTCGCAGAGGTTCTGGGAAGGGGGATGTTGGTCATCTCACTGTTGGGTTGGGCAAACTCTTTGATGAGGTTGAACAGTTCCTTGCTGTTGGGTGCGTGGGCAGGGATTCTCTCTTTGAGGGCTTTCTTTCTTGTGTGTCAGATGAGCTTGTGGCGGGCGGTGGTGGCTGCTTTGAGTTGTCATGGTCTGCTGTAGTTCTGGAGTTTCTCTTTGTTTTTTCAAGGCATCTGCAGTTTCGTCTAGGTTCTCAGAGCTCGGTGGAGAACGAACTAGCTCTCTTGACATTTGTGTTGGTGGTATTCTTGAGGGATCGATGGTGTTGGTGCAATCGGAGATCCAATTGTGCAGGGTCTGGGCGGCGGTGGTAGGGTCATCATACGTGGTGGTGGGAGCGGTGCTGTTGAGGGAGGCAGTGAGTTGGTCGTCGGAGATCTTATTCCAGTTTCTGCACCTGAGCTGGTGTAGAAGATATTTGTTGGTGAGGGTTGTTTTGAAGGTGAAGTGGATGCAACGGTGGTCCACCCATGGGAGTTCAGAGGTGTGGCTGAAGGTGATGGAGTTTCCTGCTGTGAAGATGGGGGTTGAAGATGTGTCCTGCTGAGTGTGTGGGTTCTTGTATGATCTGTTTGAGTCCAATGTTGTGGAGGTTCTCCAGGAGGGGGTTGGAGTTGGGGTCTTGGAGGTTGTCGAGGTGGAAGTTGAGGTCTCCCAGCAAGGTGTAGATGGTGGAGGTAATGGCTTGTGAAGAGATGATGTCGGTGATGGAGTCGGCAAAGGGTGTGCGGGGTCCGATGGGCGTGCAGATGAGGGTGCCTCAGAGGGTGGTTGATGGGTTGGTCT
Source organism: Lissotriton vulgaris (assembly GCF_964263255.1). NCBI lineage: Eukaryota > Metazoa > Chordata > Amphibia > Caudata > Salamandridae > Lissotriton > Lissotriton vulgaris. Next base: position 973,738,572 of record NC_141696.1, on the reverse strand, counting down.
GGATCTTGAAGTGAAGGTGTGAGGACAAGTCGGTGTGGGTGCTCAGTCAGAATTTGCATTTGAGGATGATAGCAATGCCTTCACAGGGGCGGTCCTTCCAGGTGATCTTGTATACTTCGGGAATGGCAATCACAATGTCTGATCTTGAGGTGTCGTTCGTCCAGGTTTCTGTGAGTTATGCAACTTTGGGTGGTGCTGTTGATGAGGTCCCAGATTTCAGTGGCATGTCTGTGGAAGGATGCATTGCAGTGCTTCGGGTGCAGTGGAGGTGTGGCTGGAGGGCTGAGGTGGTTCCTGGGTCTTCACAAGGGTGGGGGGTGGTGGCAGTGGTGGCAGGTGAAGGGTCCGTGGGTGTCGATAGGTGAAGAGAGCCTGCAGTTGTTGTCCTTGCAGGTGTTGAGTGCAGCGAGAGCCAAGGGGCTGTAGCGCTGGGGAGGCGTCAGAAGACCAGAGTCCCTGGCACTGGTCAGGTTACGTCCATCATTAAGTATGGGTCGGGGAGGGTGGGACAGCTGGGAGGCGGGAGAATGTGGGAGGTAGAGGGTCCATTGGGGCAGCAGCGGTGGAAAAGGAGAGTTTTAATTAAAGGCAAAGGGGTTTAAATAAAGGCAAAGAAGGAGAGAAAAACAATGGCAGAATAAGGGAAGAAAAAAAGGCAAAAGAAAAAGGCAGATGAAAAGCAGATGCAGGGGGCACCAGGACAGAATGGCAGTGGGAAGCAGCGGAAGGGCCGAGTCACAGGGGCCTCGAACACCGGTTTGGCAGCGCTAGAAGCAGGATACTTACAGTGGAGCTGCACGAGGTGAGGGCAGTTTCCTGACCAGAAGGAGATGTATGGGAATTGGTAACCCCAATTGGCAAAGACTTTAACCCCCTTATAATCTCCTGGTAAGTGGTATCCTTGGTTACCTGGGCATGGGAGTTAAAGGTATCACCAGGGCCTGAAGCACTGATTGTACCACCCTGAGTGACACAAGTAAACAAATGACAGCAGCCCTGCAAGTGCTGACTGCACTAGCACTGCAAACCACTCAAACTTGACTTTGCCCTCACCATGAGTGGCACAGGCACAGCACTATTTTTTATGTAGGTTAGTCACCCGTAAAGGTAGGCCTCCTGAATACAGGAGGCAGGGTGCATTATATTAAAGGTGCGGACATATGAGTGCAAGACTATATGTCCACATAGTAACCTCTTCCCATTAAGGGCTAATAAAAGTGATCAGGGTTAATAGGATACCCACTTTCCAGCTCCATTATGGACACTTTAAAAGGTGTCATGTTTGGTATAAAACAACTTGTCTCATCAAACTCAACCTTTTCCCAAGTTCAGATTTAATGTGACATGCACCTACTTTAGTGGTTGCTCACCTAGTTGCCCCAGCCTTTCCAGTGCCCTGATTGACAGCCTGCAGCTGCTGCTGCCAAGACAGGAATCTGACCTGCCAGGAGGTGTACACCCCTAGAAGGCTAACCACACCCCTAGGGTGGGCTACCTAGTCTGTACAGCCAAGGAAGGTTTCTGCCATTTTTAAAATTGACAGAATAGGGGCTTCTGGGTAGAAAAGGTGCCACACTCTACAGGAAGTGGTCACCTCGGGCGGAATAGCTGCTGCTAAGGCTAGTAGACCATTGGCTACTTTACACCCGCACCACTAACGCCCCTAAGTCTTGGGTTTAAGGGCACCAGAACCTCAGATCTAAATCGACTTGCTACCAAGGACTAAGAAGAGACTTGAGTCTGCGACTTCAGGACCTGCACAAAGAAAAGATGGGATCACCTGCACCTCTGGCAACCACACCGCAACTGCACGACTGTGACTCGTCCCAGACCAGACACTGGTTTCAAAGGAAAGAGGAACCCCTCTGAGGACCTGCGGCAACACCAAAACTACCTTGGACAAGAGACACTAGTCCCCTGCATCCTGCAGGTGAAGTAAGCTCCCGGAACTTAAAAATAACTGGCTATCCAGCCCGCTGAGGGATCATCCAAAAGTAAATGGTCTAGTCTTTTATGGGAATTCTAGTCCTAACTGCCAGCACGTTTCAGGCAGCTTTCATTTTTCCCCAGACTCCAGGACGTCAAAGTAAATCCAGACTAAGCTTGCTGCTGCCAAGGCTTTGTGATGGCCCAGTCCGAGTACTAGTACCTTTGTTCAATGCTGTACCTCGAGGGAACCCTGAAGCATCTTCAACCTGCCACCTCAGTGTTTGTGCATCTGTTTCCTCACCAGCACAGTCTAAGTGGTAAAACCAGCACACCTGCAGTTTCCGGACAACAACTAGGGGTCACCAGGGCCTGAAGCACTGATTATGCCACCCTGAAGGACCAGAGTAAACAGATGACAGCAGTCCTACAATTGCATACTGCATTAGCACTGCAAACTGCTCACACTTGACAGCCAGGACAACTTTGCACCCAAGCCCTATGACCCAGGTAAAATTCAACTGACTGTCGTGGCCCGGTCCTGGGACACTTATTGCCTTACCTCTCAGTGATTTCCAGTTGACTCTACCTGAAAGTGAATAATTGTCACTACTTTTTTTCTCGATTGACAGCAACGTTGAAGTTTTCCAATAGTGATTTGCACTGATTTATTTGTCCTTCTAAAATCCATAACTTGGGTTATACTTATCCAATTGTGTTAGTTTTGGTGACTAAAATTATATTAAAATGAGCTTTGTTTTTATAAATTGGTGTCAGATTTCTTTCAAGTTATGTCAATTACTTATCGTCAATAATACTGTGCAAGGGGTTTTTAGAAAAGTAGGACTCCCAGGGCGCGCTGCCTAGGTTAAAACGTTACAGTGTGTACAAGGCACATGAAATATCAATGTGTAGTGCGTGAAGAGCAGACGGCAAACACCCTTAACCGTCCAAACAAGTCAAGAGACAAGGCAAATTAACAAAACTAGGCTCTACTGGTAATGATGATTTATAAGTATTGCGCTGGATTTCTCTATGGTGTAAGGCGGAAAGCCGGGAGGGGATTCTAATGATGTGCCAAACGAGGAAACGGGTGCGTCACCTCTACGGCGGTGTGCCGCTGCAGGCAATCCCTCCTCTGTAGTTTCCCGGCGGTCGTCTCTCGTGTACCAGTGGGAAACGATCAATAATCAGACGAGAGACTTAACCATATATTCCTACGTATTAATCTCTCGACAGTATCGACAATATAATAGTCATACAGAATACCCAGCGCCAGAACTGAGCTTTAAAGACCCAGACTTACTCCGACCATACATTGGATTTGGAGTGTAAGCCCTGAAGAGTCGTGTTGACTCAACCGTACACGACGAAACACGTGTCGGCGACTGTCATTATTCTCAAGTCTGGAGAAAATAAACATCTTGCTGTGACAAGAAGATTTACATCAAAGAACCTGCTTCTGCGCATCTTTTGCCGTTTGGTCATTGTACCTTGTTTTAATAACACACATGTAGTTGCGAGAGCCTAGTTTACTTATCGTCAATGTTGGTACTCTGAAATGCTTCGCACATGTTCCTCTAGTAAAGCCTGACTTCTCTGTGCCCCAATACCAGTACTGAGCTTGGGATTTAGTACTCTGAATCCAAAGGACCTATTTGAGGTATAGTGAGAGTATTCCATAGTGAAGCCTAACCAGCCTCACTACTTAATGCTCCACTTTCCTACACTGTGTATGTTAGACACAGGGTCTCTAGTTGGCAGTGGTTTGCACCCTTACTCTAGTCAGGGTAAGGGGTATTACATAACTGAGATACCCCTGCTGACCCCCTTGGTAGCTTGGCACAAGCAGTCAGGCTTATCTCAGAAGCAATGTGTAAAGCATTTGTACTAACACACACAGTAACACAGTGAAAACACTACAAGCGGACACCACACCAGTTTAGAAAATAAATATTTATCTGAATGAAATAAGACAAAACAACAGAAATCCAACATAAACAAGTAAAGATATTACTTTTTAAGAGTTCTAGGGGTGCTTTTTTTAGCACCTGGGATGTGTCAAAATCAAAGAAGAAAACAGGTGCAGGGGAAGTGAGGCGCCAGAAAAGCAAAGCGATGCGTTGGTTCCTTACTCCCAGGGGAGGTGATGCGTCGGTTCCTTACTGATAGGGCAGGTGATGTGTTGGTTCCTTACTGCAGTGCAGGGGAGGTGATGCATCGGTTGCTTACTGTCAGGGGAGATGATGCGCCAGTTCCTTACTGTGAGGGGAGGTGATGCATCGATCTCCAGACACTCAGCCTCCATTCCTTACTGATGGGCGACGTCAATGCAAAACTTGGCGCCCATGAACGATGAGTAGAAAATCCAGACATGCTGTGTCAATGCAGAGGAACAGGCACCCTTGTCAATTTCACAGCTGCGACACGGGTGGTTCATCTATTTTTCAACTTCACAGCAGGATCCACGTCGGAGTCAGAGCATGTGCCACGGACATCAGTGACATAGGGTTTTGGGACTCGGTAGCAGTTACCGTTCAGGCGCTGAGAGTCGATGTGTGAATTTTCTTCTTAGATTACCAGATTCTACTTCTAGGACCTGCATTTGGCACCACTCGCCAAGTCAGGGCTCTCAGCAGAAGTGCCCAGGCACTGGTAGGTGAATGTCTTTGATGGCCCTGAGACTTCTTAACAGGCAGCAATCACGCACAAACCCTTGTAGAACCTTGGAAAGCAGGATATCTAAGCAAAGTCCAGTTCTTGCACTCCCAGGACAGACAAAGCAAGCAGCAGGCCAGTACAACAAAGAAACACGCAGTGTTAGCCCTACCTACCACATTCAGCTCTTCTTCCTAATAGAATGTCCTCTTAGTCCAGAAGTGTTCCGAAGTTATGTTGTTACAGCTCCAGTACTTTTACCAGTTTCTGCCTTTGAAGAAGGAAAACATCAAAGAAAAGTCTTTGTAGTGCACAAGATTTGGCCTTTTCCTGATCTGGCTCCAGACACACTACTGGGGGGTGGAGACAGTTTCGGGCAAAGAAGGGCACAGCCCTGTCCAGGTGGCAGTGACAACTCCTCCCACCACTCTAACCCAGGAAGACTCATCAGTCTGGTGATGAGCTATCAGAATATGCAGGGCACACCTCTGCTCCCTTTGTGTGACTGTCTAAAGTGAATGTACAAACAGCCCAACTGTCACCATCCCTCAGATGTGAATTCCACAGGCAGGCAGAGGCACAGAATGGTAAAGCAAGAAAATGCCCACTTTCTAAAAGGGACATTTTCAAACATGCAATTTAAAAACCAACTTCACTAAAAGATGCATTTTTAAATTGTACGTTCAGGGCCCCCAAACTCCACCTCTCTATCTCTTCTCGATTGGAAGTTTTACTCGGAAGAGGTTACAAGGCAGCAGCAATAATAACCTACGGGAGAGATCGTCCTTGCAAAAGTGAAAAACGAAATTAGCAGTATTTCACAATCAGGATGTGTAAAACACAACAGAACATGCCCTACCTTTTAAATGTACTGCACCCTGCCCATGGGGCTACCTTGGGAATACCTTAGGAGTGCCTTGCATGTAATAAAAGGGAAGGTGTGGGCCTGGCAAGTGGTTGCACTTGCCAGGTGAACATGACATTTCAGATGTGCACACTCAGACACTGCACTTGTCAGCAGTGATAAAGCACCCAGAGTCCTAAAACCCTTAAAAAGAAATGCAGCACAATAAAAAACAGGAGGTCAGAAGCAAAAAAGACAGGGGGAAAACATGCCAAAGATGACAGGTTTATTAGTGCATATTTATGAAAACAGTCTATTTGCCCAAAAGGACAAGTATTTTTCCGCCTCTGAATTACAATGTATAATTAGTGTAAAGTTATGGAGGCACTTAGGTATTCAGTTTCCATACCATTGAGAAACTGTTGAACTGGTGTTCATTTGTTTCATGTATCCATTTAGGACAGATGTATTTATTCAGTTGTACTGACACAATATCAAGACTGGTTAAGCACATCCTTTCACTGCTGAAGTTTCTTCTTCCCTCCAGCAAGTCTTTGTTTTTTGCAAATAGATGTACTATCTGCTTTTAACACTATAATAATTACCATGAAAAGTGATGCTTAAGAACATAAGATAAAATGTTCTATGTGAATTGTCTCATGCTAAAATGGATTGATTAATGTATATATGGGTAACTTATTAGTGGGTTTCTAAAGTGGTAAAATAGTGCTATTCCCACACTTCAACTAAATAACACAATAGGCAGCCAAACCTGTGGCTGAAACAGTGGACCAGATTTCAAAACATTTTTGACTGGCGCATTTGTAGTAAGCCAGGGCAATGCTTGGTACAAACACCTTTTAACTCCATATTATGAATGCAAGTTTCTGGATGTGGCAATGTGTGACAAGAATGTTTATGTATATTTGTTCTGTGGCATTCTTTTGTGCTAGTGAACTGTTCTGTAGTTTTTTTGTGCCTCTGTTCTTTGTGCTACATTGTTGCAATGTGATATTGCTGTGTTATACTGTAGTTGATGTGTTGTGTTCTTTTTAATCTTTTATTGTGTTGTGCTCCCTCTTTTAATTGTGTTGCATTGTGTATGTATAGCAAAATGTCTCTTTTGTATTATCATTCCCATTTTTTGCGGAATGATGCTGCTAGTTTTTTAAACTCTGTGCACTGGGCCTCTGCAGCCTGCGCTCAGAAAATGTGACCTAACCCCTAAGACATGTCAACATTGATTATACTCCAAATTGGTGTATTTAACTTACCTACAAGTCCTTAGTATATAGTACTTAGTTTATCAATGGCCTTTACATTAAATGTCACTAGTGGAGTACATCACCATTGTGTCACTCATTACAGAGGCAGTGCAAACATGTCTGCAGGCCTACAACTGAAGCCTGGCTGTGCAGTTATAAAACTGGAAAATGTATTTCCCAAAATAACTTTTTTTTTAAAGTCCTAACCCTTCCTTTGAAATATTAATAAGTCACCCCTAAGTAGGCCTGCTATTTAAAAGTAGGTCATGTAAAACTTGAATTTTACTGGACCTATCTGCCACCTTCGATACTGTTGATCATACTACTCTCATTGGTTGTCTAAAGGAAATAGGGGTAAAGGGGGCCGCGCTCGATCTTCTTGCCTCTTTCCTCAGTTACAGATCACAAACAGTAGTGTTAGGGAAATTTAATAACTCATCTTTTTCACTGCCTTGTGGAGCTCCTCAGGGGTCGTCTCTAAGTCCCACTCTTTTCAATATTTATGTGGCGAAATTGGCCCCTATCATTAGAAGCTTCAACTTAGATGTAACATCCTATGCTGATGATACTCAGTTGATTGTGGCAAACTATAATGATTCATCAGGCCCTCTAAGATGCTGAAATTGCATCAAGGCGGTTAGTGCTGGATGAGTGGGCACTGCCTGAAGCTTAACTCTGGAAAAACCAAGACCATTGTTTTCAGTAACCCTTCTCCAGCTTGGTCCAACAATTGGTGGCCTGAAAATTTGCCCCAACCACCTCTTCCCATCACCAAAGCTAAGAATTTAGGAGTATTTATTGATGACAACCTGAATATGTGTGTGCAATATCAGCTATTACATCAATAGCTTACTATATTCTAAAAAGTATAAGGAAAGTTCTTCCTTTTATCCAGGATAGCCACATGAAAACTGTAATCACTCTTTTAGCCCTTCCTAGGTCGGACTACTGCAATAGTCTCCATCTAACCATTCTAGAAAAACACATGAGTCATCCTCAGCTAGTCCAAAATGCTGCAGTTAGATTGATTCTAAACTTCCTAAATTCCACTCCATCACGCAGGGACTTTGCAAGCTTCACTGCCTTCCCATAAGCTGTCATGCAAAATTTAAAGCCCTTTGCTTAGCCCACAAAGGAATGCATGACTCAGAGCCGGACTTTCTTAGTTTAGCTTTTAAGAGAAATAAGCCCAATAGAAAATTCAGATCGGCCAAAACCAACCTCTTAACTGTCCCTAAATTTAAAAAGATGCAATGGGGTGGCAATCAAACTTTGGAACTCCCTCCCACCTCATCTGAGAACAATCCCTTTACTAAAATCTTTTAGGAAGGCAATAAAGACCTGGCTATTTAACCTCTAAACATCACCCACTTGCCCTTCAGACAGCAGCAAGACACATTGTGGTAATCCTGTGCTTTAAAATTTTCTTAACATAACATGTTTACAGTTAAAAGGCCAAAAATCCTATTTTCACTGTAGCAGGGTTGGCAGTTCCCCAAGAAAGCCCAGGGATACAATATTTAAATGTTTCCTTTAATAATATTATATTCACCTTGGAAACATCTACAAATGTCATTATTGGACTTTTTGTAATATTTATTACAAGCCCTAAAGAAGTTGGATCTGTAATAAGTGTTTTGGAAAAGTTATTTTTATAAAATTACCTTTTGACTGCCGAAAGCCTCTGGAGACCTATTTGCATGTTCTCCAACTAACACCTGAATAGCCCCCATGATGGGGTGTGAAAACTTCTCCAGGTCAGGACAAAATCTTTGGTGTGGCATGGCGTTTACCTTACATTATCAGGATGAATATTTGGGATGCGCCCAGGAACTTGACAAACTTTGAAGAGGCCTACTGAGGTTCCGTGACAATTGTAAGTGGTGTTTTCGACTCGCACGAATATGGTCGAGTCTGGTATCTACGAACCGCAAATGATGAGTTTAGTAAGTGTGCGCAGTTTCGCTGTGCTAACTTAAACCGTTCGTTTATTATGTGGGTTTTTCATCTGTACCCACGGGTTCCATCTTAGATACGGCATCCATTTTGTCTCTTGCCCTCAAGTAGCCAGCGAACGGACGTTGTCCGCTTCGCGACCCTGGGACTCCCAAGATATCTGCGGAAGACACATGTTCTTTGTGAGTGTCTTTATGACAAGGGGGTTGCTACTGTAAGGCAGATGGCGCCGCTCGAGGCTCATCTTGCCGCACGGACTTATTGTCTCAGCCGTGCATCTCATTAGGCACGTTCCTTTGATGCCTGTATCTCGTGTTTCCCGATACCTCCCCTTTTACACCCTTTCCGATCTCCCCACTGTCTCCGTCTTCCTCTGCACCTGTCTTTGTTCCTATTTCGATCTGTTTTACTGCTGATTGGAATTTGCTAATGGTGGGAAGATGGTTTTTACAGTTGGGAACCGCCAAATGTTTCCGCACTTATGTTCCGGACCTGATGTGTTTCAAAGTGACCAAAGCGACCCCTCTGGGGGATAATGGTGGGAATCGGGTTGTAAACTTTTGTGTTCAATGTAATCCTATGGGTAAAAACTGTATAAAAGGAGCGATCCACAGAACCAATTTGAAGCAGTCTCCCCAAGTTGCACGCTGTGTACTTGCCGTGATCTCTGTGTTCCCTGCAGCAAATAAACCTTGAATCTTTGACGTCAAAGGAAGTGTCCCGTGTCTCTGTGATTCGTACGCCGGAGCAGGTTACCCACGAAGGTTTCAGGTGTTGTGCCCTGGCACCGCTGGGTCTTAAAGAACCCAGTCCTTCAGTTGGCGCCCAACGTGGGGCTGCATCAGTGGTACCGGTCCAAGCCCGACGATCGTGAGGAACTTCGTGTGAAATCTCCGAGGGAAGGTGCACTCCGCTTCATCGATCCTGTTGTCGAAATAAGTGGCCCGAAGACTTTTCCCGCGAAGATTCCCGCCTCCGGACGGCTGCGACGGACTGCTGCCCTGACTGTAGACCTGTTTTGGCGCCTGGCGTAGACCTTGGTATAGCGAGACGATTGACGGGCCTTCCTGGTGACGCCATCGATTTTTGAGTTAAGTATTTGTGGGTCGCTCCCATAGTTCTTGGTTGTTGACACTTTAGCGAGTGTTTTTGTTGTTAGCGCTGTGTGAGTGTTTTTGTCGGTGACACTTTGCTAGCGTACTTTGTTGTGTTGTTTGACGACTGCAGCCGCCAAAGACCGAGGGTTTTGTTCTTTGCTGGGACTTGGTAAATCCCGTAACCCTTGAAGTTTGTGAAACTCGGCTAGTGTGCAGGATGCCTGGTCGCAGTACTTTGTTTAGTTGTTTCAGACCTTGTGGTACGGATTCCCGACTGGAGGACTCATGTCCGATACCTCCGGTTGGAACTCCCACGTATGAGCTCTATAGTAAGCATGGGCTAGGCCCAGTTACCTTTAACGATTACTGGATTAAATACATGAAAAAGGACGGCGACCTTCGTTGGCCACCTCATGGTAGCTTCGAGGCCCCGATCTTAGATAATCTAGAGATTAAATTGTTCGAACGAAAGTCAAGGCCGGCCATGTTTGATGCCTTTCGGTTGTGGCGCAAAGAAGCCCGACAGAAAGAAATCAGACAGAATAAACGTAGTCAGCGAGATAATGTTGCTACCATGGTGAAGAAAGCAGAGCAATTTCAGCGAGATAAGGAGGTTAAGGATAAGGAAGTGTTTGACCGATTACAGCATATGACTGTAGATAAATGTTACCCCGCTTTACCAACGGAGTCGGAAAAGAAGGAAGAGCCAGTTGAGGATCCCTTAATGTCTTATCTTATGAAGTCGCCACCTCCGTACGTACAGGGTACCGCAGCTCCTGTGGTCCCTGCCGTACCTGTTCTTCCACCTATTCCTCCTCCGCCTGTTCCTCAACCTGCACCCGTTCTTCCGACTGTTCCTGTTCCTTTGTCTGTTTCTATTCCTACTGCTCCTCCGCTTCCATATACTCCTATTCCCGCTACTGCTCTTGCTACTGCTCCTGTTTTGTTAACCCCTGCTGTTGCTACTGTTTCTACTCCTTCTCTTGTTAGCCCTGTGTCTTATTCTTCTCCCTCTACTCGTAGTCGCAATTCTCCTCTTGCGGCTAGCTTCTTTCGGTCGCTCGGACCTGTTCATGGGTCCGCTGGTTCCGATGGTCCTCAGAGACGAAGTCAGCTTCCTGGAAACAGAGAACGCGTTGCGCTATATATTATGGCGATGGGTTGGATGGTAAATCCGCAGAGAAGTCCACCCCGTGTTGTCCTCGAAACATTCTGTCAATTCAATGTGCCAACCCAGAGATATGTGTTTAATGAAATGTGTAAGTTCCTTTATGATCAAATAGCGGCCGATGCGCCTGACGAGGTGCTCACCGCTCTGTCTGATCTCCAGCTTCAGTTCGCAAATGGGCTGATAGTGGATACCAACGTTCGACGTGCTGTTGAACGATTGCTATCTCTTCGTCCCGCTCCCATCCCTCATGCATTGTTTGTTGAGGATATTGAAAAACAACCAGACGAGTCTGGCCAATACCCTATGCGGGAAGTTCCACCAGTGTGGATGCCAGGCGATGCTACTGCTATTCCTATTATTCCGCCGCATTTCCAGAGAGTATGGATACATCTCCCATGGAAAAGATCGGAAGTGTTGCAGGTGAAGCAATCTTTGCCTGACCCTCGCAAAAATCCTGCAGGGTATTACAAAGAATTATCGCAGCTCGTAGATGCTACGATAATGAATCTTGCCGATATCGACATGTTGTTTGGCAATGTCGTACCGCAACCGGTATGGGCTAAGATTCGTCAGGAAGATCACGCAAATGAACTAGGTGGTGATTGGGCGGCCATTGTAGCGGCAGATGGGTTGCAAGTTGGTGGCGCTAAGCCTGAACAGTTGATTGCTGCTCTCCCTCAAAGAATAATAACATTAATGAAAACTCTTATGCCAGCTATGAAGGTGAATTGGGACAAGTTGTCAGCCTGTAAGCAGAAGAAAGATGAGAGTGTTTCCGACTTCTTTACGAGGTTCGAGGAAGCATTCATCGACCATAGTGGTCAGGATATGGGCACGGAGGGTGGTCAAAGGTTGTTTGTGGATAAATTTGTTTCGAATTTATTGCCCGATTTGAGCAATAAATTGAGAAATTCGGAAAGTGCATGGGCCGTTTCTACTTCGGCTCAGATATTGGCTACGGCACAATACTATGAGAATAGAGAGAAAGAAGAGATTGACCGTGCTTATAAAAAGACGAAAGAGCTAAAAACTAAAGTGTTGTTGCAACAAGCGTATCCTCCGCGGTCAAATCAGAATAATTCGCAACAGAATAGGTCACAGCCACAATCAAACAGATCCCAAACCCGTAACGATTCCTCCTCCCAAAGATCCTCGTTAGGGTACAATCAATGTGCTTATTGTAGGCAGGAGGGACACATTAAATTCAATTGCCCTGTTTTAAACGAACGTAATAGTGGTAACTCAACTAGAGGAGGTCGTGGTGGTTCGCAGCAAACATCCCGTGGTAGAGGTCGTGGTGCTCAGAACGATCGCTCAGATAACTCATCCAATTCTAATAATTGTTTCGATCAACGTGGATCATCGCAAGGACGATCTGCGCAGTATAATGTAGACGATTATTACGTCGATCAGGGAACTGACGACAGTAATTACTAGGACAGCCATGGACAAGGAGAGGGAGTGGTATCAGTTCCGGTTGATCAGAGAGGGCCTTACGTCGCAGTTGCTACATCGGGCGTCGTTGAGCCTTTTCTGTTGGACACTGGTGCAGCGAAAAGTTCTATCATGTATTCGAAACTCCCTGGCGCACCTTTGTCTGGCTTAACAAATGTTTCCGTTGGATTCTCTGGCGCCCCTGTTAGCAATCCAGTTTCGCGCCCTTTGCCCCTTAAAATTGGGCCACGTGAGCTAGAAGCTCCGTTGATTTTAACCACGGGTTGTGGCGAAAATCTTTTGGGCCTGGATTTGCTTAAACGTTTGTACGCAACTTTGTATTGTTCTCCTGCGGGTGTAAAGCTTACGTTGGGAGAGAGGGTTGTCTCTCCCATGTATTTGTCCCTCGATAAGCTCCCACCGGAATTGAGTTCTCTTCCTGCGTCTTTGTGGGCAACAGGTCCAAATGACGTGGGCCTGCTTGATATCTCCCCTTATGTTGTTCAGTTGAAATCTAATGTGCGGCTGCCACGTATTCCCCAATATCGTATCTCCCTTGATGGTGAACGAGCACTGTTGGCAATCATCTATGATTTGATCGAGAAAGATGTTATTGAAGAGACTCGGGGAAACGTGTGCAACAGCCCTGTACTGCCCATTCTTAAACGTACTGATCCTTCAAAACCGCCTGTTTATCGTTTTGTTATCGATTTACGGGAGGTAAATAAAATTGTGGTTCCTCAATTTCCTGTTGTGCCTGACATCACGGCGCTACTGACTCTGATTCCAGCTTCTGCATCATGGTTTTTGGTGATTGACTTGAAAAATGCGTTTTTCAGCATCCCGATTGCCGAAGAGAGCAGGGACCTTTTCGGTTTCTCTCTCGGTGGACGCAGTTTCCGGTTCAAACGCGCTCCTCAGGGCTACTGTGAAAGTCCATCTATTTACAGTCAAGCCTTGAAGGGTCAACTGGATGCATTTAGGTTGCCGGTTGGTGCGGCTTTGATCCAATACGTCGACGACTTATTGGTGGCTGCTGATACTCAGGACGTTTGCAAAATTGCTACGGTGTCCTTGCTGCAACATCTCTGTGAGTTAAATCACAAGGTGTCACCTTCTAAACTCCAATATTGTTGTCAAGAAGTAACCTATCTTGGTCACTTATTGTCAAAGGAGGGAAGGAGATTGACCCCAGAGAGAATTGCAGCGATTGCGCGAATGGCTGTGCCAAAAACCCAAAGAGATGTGCGTGCCTTTCTAGGTATCACGTCGTACTGCAGGCAATGGATTCCTAATTTTTCATTGCTAGCGAAACCATTGGTGGCTCTTACGTGCAAGGATGTTTCAACTCCTTTACCATGGACGGAAGAATGTCAGAAAAGTTTTTCTGAACTGCGTCATTCATTGTGTTCGGCTCCTGTGTTAGGTACCCCTGACTACGGTAAGCCGTTCACGTTATATGTTCACGAGAGGGAAGGTTGTGCTTTGAGTGTTCTAACGCAACCTTTTGGTGGTAAGCAACGTCCATGTGCATATTTTTCCTCGACCTTGGACCCAGTAGCTAGAGCATTGCCGAGTTGTTTACGAGCAACAGCGGCAGCTGCGGTCTCCATCCGACAATCAGCAGGATTGGTCATGGATAATATGCTTACGGTGATGGTTCCGCATGCAGTCGATACTCTTTTGAATCGAACGAAAACTCAGCACTTGACGAGTGCGAGGTTGTCTGGGTACGAATTGACGCTCTTGGCAAGCCACATTCAGATAAAACGTTGTAACGTTCTGAACCCGGCAACTTTGTTACCAATTAGCACAGAGTCAGATGAAATAGCAGAACATGACTGCTACTTGAGGACTGAAGAGGAAACGAAAGGTCGAGTGGACCTTAAAAACACCCCATTGGAAGATCCGGATGGCACTTTGTATGTGGATGGGTCATGTTTTAAGTTGCCGAATGGCGATGTGACTACTGCTTATGCTGTTGTAACATTGAATACTGTTGTTGAGACTGCAAGGTTGAATCAGAATTCTACCCAAGCTGCGGAGCTGATTGCTCTTACTAGAGCATGTGTGTTGGCGAAAGGGAAACGTGTGAATGTGTTTACCGACAGTCAATACGCGTTTGGTGTTGCTCACAGCTTTGGACGATTGTGGAGAGAGAGAGGTTTCTTGACGTCGCACGGTACGAAGATTCAGCATGGCCAGCTTGTGAACGATCTTTTGGATGCATTGACTTTGCCTACGCAAGTTGCGATTGTTAAGTGTAGTGCGCATCGTAAGGTGACGGATGATGTTGGCCGTGGTAATGCGTTTGCGGACGAGACTGCTAAGGAGACTGCCCGGAACCTTAGCACTCGAATGTATGTGACGAGTTCGGTTAGGTGGCCTACAGAATCGAGTATGTGTGAAGACACTATCGAGAGTGTGAAAGCAATTCAGAATGAGGCCACCGAGACTGAAAAGACGAAGTGGAAAGAAAGCACGGGAAAGTTGGATGCGAATGGTTGTTGGATTGATTTGTCGGATCAGAAAAGATGGATGTTGCCTGATGCGTATGTGCTGGCCGTTGTGACAATGGCACATGGGTTAGCACATATTAGCGCGAAAGGTATTTGTAAGTTGCTGGCTCCTGTGTGGAAGAATGACGGTATTACGAAGTGTGCTGAACGTTTGGTGAAGAATTGTATGGTGTGTATAATGTACAATCCTGGCAAAGGAACCCCAACTCCTCCTGGCAGTTTTGCTCCTCCTTCGTGTCCCTTTGAGGTGATTCAATTGGACTTCATCCATATGGAGCGATGCAATAACCTGAAATACGTTTTAGTTGTGGTTTGCGCATTCTCCCGATGGATCGAGGCCTATCCTCTCAAGGACAATACTGCTTTGTCTACTGCGAAAATCCTACTGAAGGAATACTTTCCTCGGTATGGAATGCCTAGAGTCGTGTGGTCAGATAACGGAAGTGAGTTTGTTGGAAGTGTGATGAAGAGTGTGTGTAAGGGCCTTGGAATTAATCAGAAATTCCATAGCGCCAATCATCCCCAGTCAGCTGGATTGGTTGAAGGGTACAACGGCACCCTTAAACTAAAGCTAGCGAAGATTCAGGCTACGACTGGTCTTTCGTGGCCTGACGCTTTGCCTTTAGCATTACTGTCAACTAGGGCGACTGTACACTCCCGAGTAGGGCTTAGTCCCTATGAAATAGTGTTCGGCCGTCCTGCGAATGTGTGGGGGGTTCCTAGGCCAGGAATGTTTTCTGATCTTGAGTACCCAATGTTGATCGATTATCTACATGACTTGACTGCTAAACTGAGGTTAATTCACCAACAGGTTTACGACGCATTGCCGACGCAGACAGAGGGTCCAGGCCACCAGCTCCAGCCCGGAGACTGGGTGGTGACAAGGAACTTTTCACGCAAAAATAATCTGGACCCGAGGTTCACCGGACCCTATCAAGTGCTCCTGGCCACGAGGACTGCCGTTCGTCTTGAGGGACGTAAGAATTGGGTGCATGCTACGCACACCAAACGAGTCCCCATCCCTTTGCCGGCAGACCCGTGGGTAAGGAGAGGCATTGCGTCATCTGAAACAGAAACATTGTCGGCGTTTGTGCCTTTTAGCGACGCACAGCTTGTTGAAGAATCCTCAGCGCAGCAGAAAGACACGGTTGAACAATTAGCATCAAAAGACTCAAGACCAGAACACTCAACTGATCAGCAGGACGCTGTCTCTTCAACGGATCCTTTGTTTGACGAGCAGACACGTCCTGGGAAAACTCGATACTTTTTGCGATCTCACACTAAGGACAAATAAAAAGATCTTGTCTTGCCGTATTGACAACTGCATTATCCCGTTTTCCGTGATCAGTTTTGAACTTTCGAGTTACCGTAATTATTTTGTATATATATTGAGCTTCATTCCTTGTATTTTTGCCTTTACAGCTGAGAGACTTTGTTTTTGCATACGTACATATTGTGCATTGAAGGCCGTAGGGCCGCGCGCGTACTTCCTTCTGGACAGTAGGTCTTGACGCTAGGTTAAAGGCCGTCGGTTCCTGGGAACTCCTAGGGATTGACTATTGCTGCACAGAACGAAGTGCGTCAAGAAACGTTGCGGACGGTCGTAGGGAATGGCATTCTCGAAGCTGAATGATTTGGAGGGAGCTCAAGTCCACAGATTCAAGCTGCAGCAACTCAGTCGTACCAAATGTTTCATATTCCAACTGTTTGTATTGTTTTTGACTGCTTCTGCATTTTTGGCGGGTGGGGTGTATTACATGATGTCTTACTTCTTACCTGCTACACCTACTCCTACTCCTTACCCCAATCTTACCTCTACTGCTTCTCCCCATTCCTTTGACATGTTACCGGAACACGAGCAGGCTAGACGTGTAGAATTCCGCAACAATTCCTTTATTCAGCTCCTCCATCAGCATCAGTTAGTGGTTAACACTACTAATTGTTGGGTGTGTGGGTTGATGCCACATACTACGGATAAGGGAATTCCATATCTGGTGTTACCGTATAGTTCCCAAGGGTCAGCTCGAGCATTTCAAACAATGTTCCGAAGCGCACTGGGTTTCCACCCCATTCGAGAACCACGTTCCCCCTACTCTGGTCCTACCTCGTATCAAAAACCTTTGTCGATAGCAATAGAGGATTTAGATAGTGAGATCTATGATCCTTCGCTTATTCCCGAAGAAGAGGTACAGGCCTATAGAGTCCTAAGTAGAGGTGAATATAGTGTGTTCACTAGTGAAAAGCAGCTTAAAAGCTCGCCTCCGATATGGGTCGTACCCCACACTGGTAATTTTTGTCTTATGGGTCGTGGCCGAAGATCGCAAGCCCGACTTGGAGCAAGTGCTTGCACTGAAAATTACATTCTGCCGATGTCCTCGTCCCCTGTGTTTCTGGCTGCCAAGGGTACATACTTTATCTGCTATGATCGTGCATATACATGGTTGCCCGCAGACTTCATGGGCTCATGTTTTATTGCAAATCTGTTGCCTCCGACGTTTACTGTAGATGCCGATTATCATAAGACTAGAGTTGTGCGAGGCGTAATTAGCGAAGAGGATACTGCCGGTCAAGAGGCAGGAGACTTTTTCAAGGGTTTCCTCCCGTTTTGGGGACCTATGGTCAATAGTAGGAACCTGAGACAGTTGACTCGAGTGGTAGAATCGACAGCTAATATTACTGCCAGTGCCCTTGGTAATATCACCACAGAACTTCAGGCGGAGAGACTTATGACGTTACAAAACCGTATGGTTTTAGATGTCATCTTAGCAGATCGAGGTGGAGTATGTAAGGTGATCCATTCGAGCTGCTGCATTTTCATTCCAGATAATGCTCCTACTGTCTATCAAGCCATCTCGAGGTTGCATAAGATCTCCGAATCCATACACGTGGATGTAGGGGATTGGACGCTACTTGGATGGTTTTGGGGCCTGATGTCGACTTGGGGTTGGAAGATTCTGATGATCATCGGAGTCGTTGTAGTGTTCCTGTTCACGTGTTGCCTTTGTGTACAGTGTGGTCCTGCCTTATGTGGCCTCTGTGCTACAACGTGTATGAGACAACCATCTGTTACCGAGGGGACTCGGTTGGACAGAGCTATGCTACAGCAACATCTCGATGGTCTGATGAATATTGAATATGATTCCGACTAGTGCTTGCCTACATGAGGGCAAAAGGAGCGTCTGAGGTTCCATGACAATTGTAAGTGGTGTTTTCGACTCGCACGAATATGGTCGAGTCTGGTATCTACGAACCGCAAATGATGAGTTTAGTAAGTGTGCGCAGTTTCGCTGTGCTAACTTAAACCGTTCGTTTATTATGTGGGTTTTTCATCTGTACCCACGGGTTCCATCTTAGATACGGCATCCATTTTGTCTCTTGCCCTCAAGTAGCCAGCGAACGGACGTTGTCCGCTTCGCGACCCTGGGACTCCCAAGATATCTGCGGAAGACACATGTTCTTTGTGAGTGTCTTTATGACAAGGGGGTTGCTACTGTAAGGCAGATGGCGCCGCTCGAGGCTCATCTTGCCGCACGGACTTATTGTCTCAGCCGTGCATCTCATTAGGCACGTTCCTTTGATGCCTGTATCTCGTGTTTCCCGATACCTCCCCTTTTACACCCTTTCCGATCTCCCCACTGTCTCCGTCTTCCTCTGCACCTGTCTTTGTTCCTATTTCGATCTGTTTTACTGCTGATTGGAATTTGCTAATGGTGGGAAGATGGTTTTTACAGTTGGGAACCGCCAAATGTTTCCGCACTTATGTTCCGGACCTGATGTGTTTCAAAGTGACCAAAGCGACCCCTCTGGGGGATAATGGTGGGAATCGGGTTGTAAACTTTTGTGTTCAATGTAATCCTATGGGTAAAAACTGTATAAAAGGAGCGATCCACAGAACCAATTTGAAGCAGTCTCCCCAAGTTGCACGCTGTGTACTTGCCGTGATCTCTGTGTTCCCTGCAGCAAATAAACCTTGAATCTTTGACGTCAAAGGAAGTGTCCCGTGTCTCTGTGATTCGTACGCCGGAGCAGGTTACCCACGAAGGTTTCAGGTGTTGTGCCCTGGCACCGCTGGGTCTTAAAGAACCCAGTCCTTCACTACCCTGTCCCAGGCAAATGTTAGCTGACACCTGGGAAGGGTCCATCTTTGGTAACCCAGGCAGGCAGGTACCAATGCCAGTGGGAGAGAGCTGCCACCAGAAATGGATTCTCATTTCCCTGGCTACATTTCTGGGGTGGGCATACAGACTACAGGCACGGAGGGAGAAAGGTTCTGCCATGTTGGATTTCAGCAGAGAGTGGCATTATGGCAATGTTTGTAGTAAGACACAAAGAAAAATCTAAAAAAGTAGATAGTGTTACTCCTGGGAACTTTTCCTTATTTGTTAGGGAGGGGCCAGGAGTCACTCCCGCCCACTGGCTTGTGCCAGGCATTACTGTGGCAGATCACTACTGGACCTGTGGAAGACTGAAGAAGGACTGCATCTGCTTGAGACCTTTGAGGAGACCTCCTATTTTTACCCAGGACAAATAAGGGGATTCCAAGTGTCAGTTGGCTAGCATCCTGTAATCTCCAAGGACACAAGCTGCAAGAAGCCCATTTTCCCCCAAAGAGCACAGCTGCCCAGTTCCAACTAGATCTACACATACTTTGCTGGTGGCTTCTGCTGGAGTGAGTCTTGGCTCCCATGTGCTGTTCCCGATGTTGTAGGCCCCTGAGCTATATCAAGGTGTACTCCTGCTAACATCCTGAAAAATCTGGGACCTACAAACGTTTGGCTCCAAAGAGCTCTGAAAGACCAGGGCAAACCTGCCAAGTCAATCCAACAAAGGTGCATTGCCACTGGGCAACAGATTGAATTTGCTCCAACTCGGACGTTTTCCGCAGAAGCAAATCGATTTCAGGAGAACGTTACAAAAAGTGTGTCCAGCCTCATGGAGCCCTGCTCAGCTACAGCTTGCTGCTTTGCCCCACCGGAGGAACCTGAGCTCCGAAAAAGTGACTATGTCCAAACATAAAAATCTTCATCAGGAGAAGGTGCCAACAGGATCCAGCCAGTAGATGCAAATTTTGGATTTCTTCTGCTCTGACCTTTCCTGCCAAAAGTCAACGACTTCACTGGGACCTCGTTCAATGGCTATTCAGCACCTTATTCGTCACAGCCTGCTGCCTTGACCTGATCAAGATTTTTGACTTCCCTTCCCGTGACAAAGTCCGAAGGCAAACCTTTTGACTGGGTCCAATCTGGTTTCTATAGCAAACCCATGCTCTATCGTGGTCGGACTTAAATTGCACATAGGTTTAGGTCAAGTACAACCAGATGACTGCAGTATTGGAGCTGTTAAAAAAACATTAAGAATACATATCTCTGGCCCCCTTATTAGATTTTCGTCTTTTGGGTGTCATTTTCTTTAGTAAATTATTCCAAATTTTTATAAATTGGAGTGGGGTTTTTATTGTGCAGTGTTTTGGCTTGTTGACTCTTTTGGTACTTCTAAATGCTTTACTCATTTTCTTAAATGAAGCCTGTCTGTTCTGTGCCAGGGGTTGAGATCAGGGTTAAATTATTGAAACCTTCACTGGACCTAACAAGAATACTGACATTATTGCTTGTGGTGGACCACCCCAACTAATAATCCACTTTCTCACAGTATGTTATTGTGTTATGTTCTTTTGTTTACTTTATACATGTCAACAAATCCATACAGGGACAAATAGCAAATTAGTTTTGTAGGTCAGGCGCTAGCCATGACCTTTTGCTTTCGATAGAAACTATATATACAATGTACTTACTTATAGGGATTGTCAGCTACTCTCTTTATCCTTTTGTCTCCAGTGGCATTCACATTTATCTACTTCCCAGTACAGAATACAGCATATTGCAATAGGTTAGTCCACTTCAGCTATTGGCTAACTTGAATGGAATGATGGCCTTCTCCTTACCTCTTCCACAAGGGGCACATCCACATACAAAGTAGTTCCTCTAATGCTAGAGGGTACATTGTTGGGTGACCAGACTTCCTGGATTTACCCGCATAGTCCTGGTGTCTCGACACTTTTCTTAAGTTCCAATACATGCCCTGGATTGTGGGACAAAGGTTAAATCATTCTGCAAAGCAGAATTGAAACTATACTTTTCTTTCAACAGGTGCCTCTAAAGTCTGAAGTCATTTAAGTGAGTACCTGTTTCTTTCAGACAGCACAGGAGGAGGTTCTCACAGCAGAAGAAAGACAAAGTGGAGAGGAGGGCAGGAGTGCTCAGGATGAAGGTCCTGCCACAGCTAATGTTATATAAATGTAGCTGTGTAAATGTGTGCATATATAACTTCAAGAAATTATAACTTTTGCCCTAGGATAACTATTATTCACGCACTCGCCATAGACTGCTAATTACCCCACATATTACATCACTCATGACATCTTCTATGACATCATTGATAATATCTCTGCAACATTTGTAATACAATTATTGATGAGAAAACTGTGTATGGCAGGGTGCGAGTTATAGTTACCTTAGGGCAAGAGTTATAGTTTCTTGAGATAACTGTAACTACAACTGCTGAATTTCTATGGTTTTATGTGTGTACAATCTGAACCTAACTATAACATCCCTGTAACCTTCCTATTTTTTTGTGTTTTTCTAAGGCTATAATGTTGCTGTAACCTTTGTGACGAGCAGCCAAAACACGTTATGTAAAAATGAATAGATTTGTGCATTTACCGTGCCTGGCTCTGAGAGTGAGTGTTTTCACAGCTTTGGAGAAAAATACTGCGACTACAGGCGTGCTCCGCCGGTGTCCGCTGGTTCTGGAAGGAGCTATCTGTGTTGGGATATATCCATATATACTTTTTTTTCACTAGTCTATTAAAAACCGAGGCAGGCCATACATAAAAGTAACATGAAAGGCATTAGTCCTAATTTTTTGCCCGACCTGTCCTAGTTTTTTGCATCTCAAAATCTGGTCGCCCTTGTACAATGACAATGTGTAATTTTTGTAACGAAAACGTGTTTTGCTTTTAGGCACTTTTTTAACTTGGCAAGGGCACAGGAGCTCCCTCAACGATAAAGTTTCACAAAAGCAATGATGAAACAAAAAAAAGTATTAGAAAAGCAAAAAGGCTGGTAGCTAAAGCCAGACATACTGGCTTAGCCAGTACTTGTTTACACAATTCTGTACATTCTAAAGCATTGGGACCAATTTTGTATAATTTGTCGAAGTATATAAAACTGTCAGAATAGATAGATAATAAGGCCACAAAGAGCCTGCCAAGTAATTTGGCCGTGCATTGCAGCGTAATTGCAGTAACTTTTATTGGTCACTTTCAGAGTCTGTTGGCTTCTGTTAATATGCTTATTTTGCCAGTTGCATTTTCGTTGTTTTTCACGCTGGTCATTTATAATCTAATCTCCAAAAACTCCTCTGCTCTAGCTGAATTTTAACACCAGACGTAATCGGTCTAATGGGATTTCCACCAGGGAATTCGGTTATAGCAAACAACTGTGTGGTTATTGTTCTGCAGCCGCAAAGTTAACTTGATTTGAATGCAAGAGGCCAAATTGCTTTGCCCATTCCTTAGATATAATGCTTTCCTAGTTTCTTGCGGTGCGCTTGTCTCTTCAAGGTGCGCTTTCTTAGTGCGTCGGCGGTCGGCCTCCTGTGTGAACAGATTTACCGACGCAAGAACGCGTGAGGTGTGGAGTGGAATGGTGATGGGGGCTCAGAGAAGGCGGGGAAGTGCGCTCGCTAAAGCGACGCCATATATTTGACGGCTGTGGGTTCACAGTATTATTTCAAAGCCCGGGAGGTGATGTCGTATTCCTTGGTGTGCTGTTGCCAGTCAGGAGCAGCACTATTTAGCACATGCTTGGGCAGTCTTGTTTGAAATCCACGCCGCCCCTCTCTGGTGCGCTGATGTGCCTTCGGGGGATGCGCGCCTGTTTGTAGTTTGTTTGCTTTTGTCTAAGGTTCCAGCCGCTGCATTGACTAATGATTACAGAGCCGTAAACTCTCCTCCCTGCGAAATTCAGAGCTAATGCCTCAAAAGCATTTCTCCCCGGCGTGACATAAAACAATAAAGGGAGTCGACAGCCCCCACTTTGAGGGGGATAATCCTTTGTTTAAGGCACAGAAAGGGCCTCGTCTTGATGCCGCGGAGAGCAGGCTTCAAATCAAAGACGATGCTAATGGGGAGAAACAATAAACGTTACGCGGGACGACTGGCCCGAACTGTCTCGGTTAATGTTGAACGAGGTGTTAATTTTTCATTATTTAGCGAGGACACGGCTGCGTGTCCCCGTGAACCCCTTGATACGGTGACGCGGCAGTACATTAAACAGGTATAACTGAGTAAATACATATTGTAGGTGTTAATAGGGTCGGGCTCACTTGTATGGCAATCTGACGGTGCCAGAAGGGCTGGTCTTACACGTCAGTTTGGGGCTAGTTTGTTGGCTAAACGTGGGACTGTTTTATGGTCTGATTTTCCCGATATTACCACTAACATGGCCTGCAATAAGAACATATGCATGCAGTGTCCATTACCTTCTAAAGCACCCATAGAGCGTGTCTGCCTGTACATGTTCAAAACTTACCTTCTAAAGCACCCATAGAGCTTGTCTGCCTGTACATGTTCAAAACTTACCTTCTAAATCACCCCTTGAGCTCGTCTGCCTGTACATGTTCAAAACTTACCTTCTAAAGCACCCATTGAGCTTGTCTGCCTGTACATGTTCAAAACTTACCTTCTAAAGCACCCATAGAGCTTGTCTGCCTGTACATGTTCAAAGCTTACCTTCTAAAGCACCCATAGAGCTTGTCTGCCTGTACATGTTCAAAACTTACCTTCTAAAGCACCCATAGAGCTTGTCTGCCTGTACATGTTCAAAACTTACCTTCTAAAGCACCCATAGAGCTTGTCTGCCTGTACATGTTCAAAACTTACCTTCTAAAGCACCCATTGAGCTTGTCTGCCTGTACATGTTCAAAACTTACCTTCTAAAGCACCCATTGAGCTTGTCTGCCTGTACATGTTCAAACCTTACCTTCTAAAGCACCCATTGAGCTTGTCTGCCTGTACATGTTCAAAACTTACCTTCTAAAGCACCCATAGAGCTTGTCTGCCTGTACATGTTCAAAACTTACCTTCTAAAGCACCCATAGAGCTTGTCTGCCTGTACATGTTCAAAACTGCCCGCTTTGCAAATCTGGGACACTCTTTTAGCTGTCTGATTCTCTAAGGGTGTCAGGGGGGCTCTTTTATTATGGTGCCCAGGTTTGTTTTCTGTCCCAGTTTAACCCTAAGGGGCAGATTACGAGGGCATGGCGGTGGCGATCCTCCCACAGCCCTATTATGATTTGGGCAGTGAGATTGCCACAGCCCGCTGCAGCCGACAGGGAACCGCAGCTCAATATGCATCAATATGCTTGGCGGGCTCACGTCAAGGTTTTCATGGCTGTTCCTCCTCCATGTAAACCCTGGTAGGGAAGAAACTAAGGGGGTCCTGTGTGCGTCTGCACCCTGTGGATGCACACAGGGGGGCACATGTGCCCCTCTGTGTCCATGCACACCAGTTCCTGCACAGCTGGACTTTTCAGTCCATGCTGTGCTGGAACTGTTTCTTGTGTTCCCATTGCAGTGCCCGTTTTTAGAGTCACCGCCATGGGAACACCATAAAATAGCCTGCCAGACAGGTGGAAACTCCTAATATGGTGGGCGGTCTCATCACGGGTGTGGTGCATCGGCGGCGGGGCAGACCCAGTCTCGCACCGCCTAACTCCTAATCGGGCCCTTAGTGTTAAACATCAAATTAGTGAATGTCTTGGTGACATAAAGAGTGTTTTATCAATGAGCTGAGCAGGCACTTGGCGACAGCAAAAAGAGCACCCTCTTTCTGTTCTCGTGACATCTCTCATTACTGACCAATAAGCTTCTCAATGCCAATTCAGTCTGTGACCTCTTAAAGGACAGCGTCTGGTTATCTGAACTTCCTATTCACAGAAGAAGAAAGGGCCGAATGGATGAGTCCGTCAGCAGGCTTCATCTGTCACCAAATTCATCCTTTCTGTGTAAATGTAAGGCCAGCCCTTCTGGCTCTGCCAGAGTGGCATACAAATCATGGCATGTGCAGAGATTAGCCTGTGTCTCCAAGATAGGCTGCAAATGTGTTCCTATACGTTATAAATGTACTTCTGTCCCAAGTCCAATTGGCCAGCCTTTTGTATGTGTAAATTGTACACCTGCTAATTTGCTTTAGAGTGGGGCCTATAAATACCAGGTTGCAATTTTTACACAATTCCGATTTGACAGTCTAATAATGGAAAATAATATGCACATTTTGCACAAATGAACCCACTTCCAGATGTAAAAAACAGTTTTATGTGTTGTTAGTACCAGAGATTTGAGTCGGCTTTTCCTGTCACAAATTGTGGTGCAAACACCCACATATTAGCCAGACATAAGTACTGACCAGCCTATTGAGTATGTTCAATGATTGGTATTGTCCAGCAGTAGCTGTTATAAATGATTTTATTTTCATGGATAGGCTGAAAACAGCCCCAAGGTTTATAATGCAAGATGGAAATGTCACATTATAAAGTGGTTAGATGATTGAGTCAGTTAAAGAGATGGGCGTGGATAAGGAAAGAAGATATAGTAGTTAGGTGACAGTGAGACAGATACCCATGAAAAGGAGGAAATTAGAAAGGAGTTGATTGTCATGTGTGTAAAGATGGTACAAGTACCCAAAGGAGGAGATAAGGTGAATAAGAGAGCTACAATAGAGAAAAGACAGGGGCATTGAAGGACACCAGCCAGAAGTACAATGAGTATAAATAACTTGGGAATCTCAAGCAACTGAGAAAGTAAGGCACAAGGAAACCATTATGTTTGCTAGTCCTGTAATGCCTAGTGAACTTAGAGTGGATATCAGAGACAGTGTAAAAGGAAGCAGATACATCACAAAGTATGAGCATATATGTATGGTGATTGTAATGGACATGGCTGATACAGTAGTTACATGTGTGACAGCAGCTTGAAATGAGTCAAGAGTGCGGAAATCTGAAAGCGGGAACTGACTCGGTTATTAGAGTAGAATGTGATTTGGTTGAAAATCAGTAGTGTTAGTATTTTAGAGAAAAAAAGTAGTTGAGATAGTAGCCGATAATTTGAATGGGAGAAAGGAAAAGCTGTGATCTTCTTGCAAAGAGATTTTAAGCATGGTGGGTAGGTACCAGAAGTGAGGGGAAAGTTCAACAAAGAGGTTAGACTGAGAAGAACCGTGGTGGAAAGGGATGGGGTTCTATTTGTTTGTGGACTGAAGTGTTCATATGGTACATAGATGAAGTAGCAGATTTTATTTTGGGAATGAGTTGTGAATGTATAACAAATGTACAGCAGAGTGAGGCTGGATTTTAATAGGTATGTAGCATGGTGGAGTTGACCAGTGTAGCAGGGGTTTCTATAATATTGCTTATTTCTTAACAGAAATGTGAAGCACAAACATTGGCTGACATAGAATAGTGTGTAATTGATGAGTGTGGCGGGAGAGTAGATTGTTGATGATGGACGAAGGTCTCTTTTTGTGCAAGTTAATGTAAGCTGGGATTGTTTTGAAAATAGGATTCCTTGTTATTGTCAATGGCAGGGGAATAGTAGTCTCCGAGCATGTTTGTTTGCCTCAAAGTTGTTAGTGGTCTTGTTATTGCATCATTTATACAGGAACACTCCAATTTTTATATTTTCAAATTGTGAATGCTGGTTATAATGCAAGACTGTGAAGACAAAAGAGTTTGGGAGCAGGTGCACAGAAAATAGCCAATCAAAGGCATGTTTGAAGTAATTATTGAATAGATGAATGTATTTTGTATTTTTTAAACATGTTTTTATTAGTAACTGGCACAACGTTATGACACAGAGAGACGTCATTGGTGCTGTGAAGATTACAGGAAATTAGCTGGTGATCTGGATAGAACTCAGTGCAACGACAATGTTGCGTATCCAATTACTTTTTTTTTTTGTATCCGATTACTGAATTAATGAATATGTCCATCTGTAATGCATCTGGTGCTCTTGTAAAGTGCTGTGATACCTTCGGGTCTATTTTGCGCTATATAACCCCCCCTGCCCCCCCCCAAATTATTTTTTTACAGAAAAGGTATTTAGCATTTTGAATTGGAGATAGTTGTGTATTTGGATCAGAAGAAGTGTTTTCTCTTACAACTGTGCATGTTAGTGAAGAGAGGAGGGCTGGAGGTAACCACAATGTGAAAAATACTATGTTCAGATGGTGATGGGTCAATATTAGATAGCGAGTCATATGGTATATAATATACTAGTATGAGATACAGGGGGCGTGACTAGGTTGTATGTTCTTTTGAGTTTGAGTTGATTAGCAAGTGATCACATTTTATTTCTTAGGATAGAGTATGTTGTAGGTAATTGTTGATATACACATCTAAATCAGCATGAAAGTTGAGCGAAATGGCAGTACTACTGATTTAAGGACAGTGTCAAGTTTCTTGAAAAATTGACTACTTTTGCATGCGAGTTGATAGGTATGTTTGGTTTTCAGGGGGCAATGACTGATAAACAATGGAGTTTGAATGAGTTTAGGAAGAGGGTTGGTGCGGGAATAAGGTTTGTTGGGTTTGGCTTGTTGAAAAAAATGTCTTATTCTCTTCCTTTTTGGTTGTTGAAAGCAGTGTGAGAAACTTCTGTTCAGTGAGTAGGGCAGCAGAAGTGTCTTATCATGTCTTTGTGATGGCACTGAAGTGTGAATATAGGTTTTTCAAATCATTTGTGATATTTGGAATTCACTAGTGTTTACATGAGTGTGTTCAGGGTTTTACACTAACCTAGGTTTTGTGGCTCAGTGGACTAATGCATCTACCAAAACAACATCTTTCCAACACACACCATACTTGTATAGTGTGCTACTCATGTAAGCAAGCACTTCAACACCCTACATATGGGTAGTACGCACTATATAAGTGCTGCAATACAAGATACAATACGATATAATAGACCCTGAACCATTAGATTCCATGGAGATCCTGCCATCACGACTCAAAACTTACCATGCAGGTTGTCTGATAGTATTCTAATTGTCAGGTGTTTTTGATAAAGTAAATCAAAGCCCAATTGTCGATCACCTCATTTTCACCTATGATCTGACAGGATAACCTTTGACATTGCTCACCTCATTATTAAGAGGCAGGACAGTAAGTGACTTGATTGTTAAGGTAAGAAGTTTCTTGTGGAATAACATCTGGGTCCTCACCCCTCCTTCACTTTTTAATAGTTGTATATGTCTGTTTGCCCTTGTCAGGTGAAAGGCAATGTTAATTTCCACCTACATGCCAATTGCATATAATTAATATCCCTTGTCAGAGTAAATGTTGTTGCAGACTCGCAAACGCAAGAGACCCATAAAATGACTTGCTTATTGGACAACAACTGTATGTGGGATATCAAAGCAACCGATTGGAAATGGCAACATTCCACATTTGAGATGAACAGTTACTGATGTTTTGTCATCTACAATCACGACCTTATGCTTAGTTCAATACAAGGTACCAAAACCTCCAGCATGCACGTTCTTTGAAAGTAACAGTTAAGCCGTAAAGTAACATAAACCTGAAGGCATTGGAATTCATAGTGCAAATAAACTTGAGAAGGAGTTCAGGCGATTAGGATGCCAAAAATTAGTAAGTAATCTCATAAACGGTGCAGTTCATAGAAAATAGCATAATAAGGGTTGAGAGAAAACATGATCCTTTTAGTGTAAATGACTTTAAAGTCCAGAGAGATAATGCACAATAGTTTCTTTGAAATAATGTTTACTAGAGCGCAGGAAAGCTGAAGCCAATCAAATATTGTAGCAATGCCACACTGCACGCAGGGTTGGAACTAAACAGAAAAGATGATCATAAGATTCTGCGATATCCAGCATATGGCCACTGTGCTCTTAGGTTAAAGAGCAACGCCTAAATAAGAGCACAGATGATGCCTAAGATATATAGTGATGTTCATGTAGGAGCTGCTGCAGGAAGATTAAAACATGGCCTTAAGCTATACTTTTGAAGTGGTGAGGTGCAGATGGGCTCCTGTGATACAGTGAGCAGAAAACTCACATCTGGGAATATCAGCTGCACTCATGGTGTCGCATTAAACCATGGCAGTCTTTAGCACTGGTGGCGCCTGGTGCAATAGTTGTTTGTGCCCCCCATGACCTCCTTCCCCACGAATTTCCTGACTACCACCCTCCAACTGCGCCGGTCATCTCTCCATAACCCATCTCTGACATGCATTTGTAAAAATGTTATTTATTTATTTATTTGAGGTTTTGTAGAGCGCGAACGCGACCTGTTAGGGTATCTGAGCGCTTTACAGGGCTAACACGTTAAGTAAAGGTTAGGTACAAGCAAAACACAAGGATGGGGATTAGGGAATTGACTACATTAGGACAACAGGCAGAGTTATATACAATAATCAGTACAGTACTATAATCAGCAGAGCGACATGTCAGCGATAAAAAGAGAAAACCAGCAAATGTATAAGGTGGACATATGATAGCAAAAGGCAGAGAGAACCAGCAGAACATTAGCAGGAGAGAGAATTGGTACATGGCAAGGGCCAAGCAGTACAGGAGATTGTGCACAGAAACAAAAGCCATGATGAAAGGTGGTATGCGCGACAAAGGAGAGTTATTGGAGGAATTTGCTCATTAGGAAGGTTTTAGCTTCCCTTTTGAAGATTGACAGCGAAGGTATTCTGCTGATGGAGGATGGTTGCGAGTTCCAGATTCTTGGTGCAGCCCCACAGTAATAATTTAACTTTTTATAGCGCTACTCATAGTTCATGCACACTCATATCTGTGATCTGCATGGTGCACGTTCTTTGCAGCAGGCACATTAACCCCCACCCTACATTATGATCAGTTAAATCTGCCACTGGACAGAACTCCAGAACTCTCTCCAGCAGGAAGATTGATCGTCAAAGTTATCTTGACATTTTGATAGCGGCCTGAAAACTGCTGGACATACAAGGAAATCTGCAGCAATTGCTTTTAACTCACAAGTTATTTATAAATGCTGCCCCTTCCGAGGTCAGTGCCAGGTGCGGCTGCACTGGTAGCACAGCCATAAGGCCGGCTCTGGATTAAACAACACAGGGTGATGAGTGGAAGGTCTACCAAAGTCATCACTCTCAATCTCTTGGGCTACATTCTGCCTGATAGTATTTTGAACACTGCATGAGACCAGGCATGACGCCTTCACCCTCCAATAGGAAGGGCCAAGCCCAAACTCCCATGCCATGTTTACTCTGACCAGGAATACAAGCTGCTCAAGTCCAGTTTCAACCGTGTTGTGCCACATCAGTGAGGCGCTTGCACCATTTCAGACATAGAGTTACAATTTTTAATAAACTGTTATCTATTTCTAGTAATCTAAAGAGTGCAGCCCTAATCACTGGTATAATGAAATGATTTACATAAAACAAGCATTGTTACAGTATAACATCAAATATTCTTCACAGATCTGTAACTAGTTACAGGTTTCATGGCTCTGTTATTGAAATGCAAACTAAGTAAGACAACCTCTGAAAATATGCACTTTGAGAATTTTATGGAAGGTAACGAGTTAGGTATTGTTCGATTGCCTTCAAGAATCCGATTTCCAGGGTTGTGTGCTAGGCTCATATAGGCTTGTTTGGCGGTTTTGCTCATATTTAAAGTAGGAATCTCCTAAGTAGTCTGTTTTTTCGTCTTGTCTCTTTTTGAGCTACAGAGGTGTGTACTTTTTGAAGCAGGTATCTTGGGGGGCCTGAGCATACTGAGTGGTGTTTTTTTTGGCAATCTTGAGTGGGATGTAAATGTATACGGGGAGCGAAATGCTCTGGTCACTCTGCCATATGTAATGTGGCATTAAGCAGCAGGATTATTGGTTTAGGGAGATCAGCTATGATGGCCATATCACTGTCTGTATCAGAGAGTACCTGAGTTTGTACATTTTCTTTAGAACGTTAATTTGGCATGAAGCAGATTTCAGCCAATTATTAATATGCTCATTGAAGTGAGAGTAATATCAATTGAGAATCCCAGAGATTTGGCTACAGGAGCCAGAGGTTATATGATTCTTAGGGGCATTAATTTGTGCAGTCATTTATGCATTGATGGGAGGGTGGTATTTTCGAATGGATAAGTGTAAAATGAATGTTGCTTGGGTTCAGTTGTAGTGAGAAGACAATCATCCATTTCATAATATATTAAAGGAAAAGTTTGAGTCTGATTATTTTTCAAGGATTTGAAACCCACAGGCAAAGCTATGTATCATTAGAATACTGGTGTAACATTATGTTTTTGTCTTGTACCCTCTGACAAGGGTTTCTTGTAAAGTTTAAATACATGTGGGGAGATGGGTGATCCTTGTGGAACACCACACTTTCAAGTATAAATTGATAATTTGAAAGCATCAAGTTTTATGAATTTTGTGCTAGCTGTCAGTAACCAATGGAATCAATTGAGTATGGTTCAGTCAATGCCCATATGCTTCATGGAGTTGAAGAATGCATGCAGGTAAGTCTAACAGCACTAGTAGTCAAGCATCTCTTTCACCTAAGATTTTGAGGATATCATTTACGACTTGAAGTGTTGCTTTTCCATGCTGTATTTGGACCTGAGTCTAAATTGTTATGTGTTTATGTGTGTTGTAAGTTGGGTGGTCATTACTTTTTCCAATGAGTTTGGATACAAACTTATTGTCTGGAATTTAGAAGGTTCTCTAATTCTAAGTTTGGTTTCTTGGGTAATGAAGTGACATTTAACTTGACTGGAAAGTTGTCTACCATCGGTGATGTATTTGCAATTTTGAGGGATAATGGTTAGATCTTCTAGGCATTAGAGTTCTCACAAGAGCTTCTTCTGAATGCATTGATGGATTTGTGGTCAAAATATTCTTATGGAAGTCTTTGATGTTTATAGGATGAAAATATGAGCTTTTAGTAACTAATCTTTCTAGTAGAACAGACTGGCGGAGGCTTTGGTCTAGATATTTGTGTATCATATGGATTTCCATTGCAAATAATTCTGCTATTTTCTTTGGCCTTGGCCTTTGAGCTTCGAGTGTTGGTTGTTTGAGCTGGTTGGAGAAAAATGTAATGCTGTGAAAGAGCATTTTGTGCAGTTATTCATTTCTCTATCATATTTTTTAAATAGACGTTATTGGCCTAATAATCAAATCTATGTGTTTCTTTTTCTGTTCAAAGATTGACAGGTGAGCAACTTTTGAAATTTTAGCCCTCGACTTTTTTCTAAATTATTCATTTGCCTTTTGTTTGCTTTTAGATTATTACTGTTAATTTAGAGGCCTCTCTATCCTCCTTTTGAAAGTAAGCTATTCGAATGTGTTAGCTCTGCCAGCTGTTGACTCTATTTCAATTTGTGAGGGAGTTAGTTGTCATTAATTCCTATCCTTTTTGCGTGATGATCTTAAGCCTTCTGATAGGGTTTCACAGAAAACCTTTTCATGTGTTTTTTCAAAGACTTGATGGTAATTAGTTGGATTTTAATCTGACACACTGTTGTGGAAATTAGAGATAGAATAGTGTGCTGATTGTCCTCTCTACAATGAATTGGTACATTACCATGTTGAAGTTCAGAATCTGATCTAAAGTATTACCACAAAGCACTGTACAGAATAAGTGTTAGGTAAACTACTTCACGTTGAGCATACATTGACTGTGGGGCCATAACAGCCAGATTTTCCTAGAGTACAGAAATGGTCATAGTATTTGTAGAGGAAACTAAAATTACAGCAATATGAATCTAAACCTATGGTTGATGAAAGATAGTATGTCATCACAGTAAAACTCAAATTGAGATAAGCAAATCAAAGCTCGCAGAGGTATGCACATTTTACATATTTGGGACATGGAAAGTAACCATAAGGTGGGTGTGAGATACATCATCATCATAAAACACTAATTAGCAGGAACGCATTGGTCTTTTAACCCCTCCACTGCTGATGACGGAACCGCTCCGTCATCAGCTACGGTTGGGCTGTGCTGATGGCGGAGCGGTTCTGTCATGGCCCGGCCACCGCGCCTGCGCGGTGCTGATTTCGCGCCTGCGCGGCAGTTTTAATGAGCGGGGTGGGTCATGACGGAACCGCTCCATCACCAGCACAGCTCAACCGCGGCTGGTGACGGAGCGGTTCTGTCACCAGCATGCGGCCGCCGAGTGGCCGCCCCGCCCACTTAGCGCTGCGGCGGAATAGCTGCCGCAGCGAAAGGGTTAAATGAAAAAAACAATAAACCTGCTCATGACAGAGATTTTCTTATTTAAATGTCAAAATACAGAGACCTGGAGTCATGGAGTCAAGTACAAATGAAGGCAAACACATATAATTTTTTAGGAAGCGAAAGCAGAGATCCTATATTTGTCAGAGAGAAAGGAAGCAGGAAATGTTACCGGTGTGTTGAATGATGCAGGCAGAAGAATGGAGCAGAGATAGGAACAGCAGTAAAGGAGAAACAGAAACAGAAAAAAGGACTGAGAGAGGCCCAATACACAAGCAAGATTGCAGCAAAGTGGGATATTCCATTAAAGACAAACAGAGCAGGGAAAACATGTGTTCAGCTTGACATATAAGGCAACAGTTATTCTAAAATCACCAGTAGCTCATATTTGACACACCATTGCAGCTATAAAAGAACAACATATATATTTTTTTAAATTACGTTTGAGACGAGAATTAAATATAATTAAGTTGGAGAACCTCAATAGAAGTCATCTACTTATTTGCAGATAAAATGGGCAAGAGATTAGACGTTAGTTGGAATGTGAGAGAGTTTAGATGTGGCAATTAAGGGGAGAAGATAAAGGGCGAGGGAGTAAACCGAGATAGTGAGATGTTAGAGTTTAAAGGAATAGTCCACAGAGGAGTTGGAAAACAGAGGGCAAAAGGGTGTACTGAGAAAAAACACAAGAGGTGTGGAATTAGATTCGCAAGTGCAGATGCATGTTTTTTTAAGAGATATGAACTTCTGGAAAAGGGGGAATTTTAAATATGAAAAGAGATGGGGTTCCACATTGTAGGAATGTTGCAAAAGCAAAAACCTCTGGAAAAAGATTGATTTTGTGAGAGGTATTTTGAAGTTTAAATGTGTAGAGATTTAAATATAAAGCAAGTAGTTATTATTGAGCAGTGTGTCTCGATTGTTTACAATTTCAGGTAATTTGGGAGGTAATGCATTTCAGTTTATTAGGGTTCTAATGGGGTGGCGGATAGATGGCTGCCGCCGGGCCGGCAGTAGCACCCGCCGTACCGGCGACGGACATCTGCCCACGATCGCAACCTGGAAAACCACCGATCCCATTAGCATGGCAGTGAAGACAGCGGCGGTGAGAATTTCCGCCTGCCACTTTTCCGCCAGTGGCAGTCCACTCGCCTGCCTCGCGGGCAGAACTGGACCGCCACAATGGTGCCAGTGCAGGGTCAGGCTCTGCCGGCATGATTATGATACCAGCGGTAGCCAGCCTTTCCGTGGCGGTGGGACCGCCATGAAAAGACATGCGGAGAATGTCTACGGGGGCCAATTGCGGGACCCCAAGGTGTTGGGGGTGTGCTGGTGCACTGGGGGGGTACCCATGGTAGCCCTACATGTCCCCGTACCAGCCACGCAGTTCAGGGACATGCAGGACATGCTTTTTTGGACATCGCAGCAGTGCTGCTGGCAGCTGCAACTGCTGCAATGTTAAATACCGCGATCCGACTGCCGCGGTCAGATTTCGCTGCGGAGCATACTAATTGAACCAGCGGTTTTCCCGCGGTCCTGGCGGGTGGTGTTTTCCCGCTACCATGGCGGAATGATTTTCCGACCGCCATCCTAATAGACCCCTTAGTGTCTGTTAGTTGTTGTGAGCCATTGAATTTGAGATGTTTTTGTCTCCCTCTATATGTGAATGCTTTCAATTCATAATTTTATTGTGGAGCTAGTACTGTGTACTGATTAAACAAGATGTCAAGATCTTCAAGATCTGTGGTCTAACATGGATATTTAAAAGAATGGACACTAGGAGAGCACTCTAAAGGACACCACCAGAGAGAGATGAGGGATCAAAAACATATTCACCAGTTTTCGCCATCTTAGCGTACTTTGAAAGATAAGAGCAAAACCACTTCTGAACTGTTCCCACCAGGCCCATTCCATTTTAGTGTTCACGAGAATTTGAAGGTCAATAATATTGACTGGCTTAATCATAAGCTAAAAAGATATTGCCAATCTCCGATAGCATCACAGATTGATTTTAATTACCTTGGCCAGAAAGGTAAGACTAGATGTGAGGAGATAATTTTCAACATTGGAGGCATCAAATGTAGGTTTTTTTGAAGAGAGGATTACCATGTGCAACTTTGAGGCATTTCAGCACAACACCATTTTGAAAAGATGCATGTTTGAGGACCAGTCATAGAAGCAAGAGACTTAAACAATAAAAAATGGCAATACTGGGAGAGATTGGAGCACTAGTATATGAGGCTGGTTTAATGTTGGAGACAATGGTGAGGAATTTGTCCTCCGAGATAAGAGCGAATCGACCCAAGGAAGAGATTTGCTCTTAGTTTGGCATGAGAGAACAGGAGTTCTGTCTTGATTGAATAGAGATAGGATTTAAGAGACAATAATTTCCTGCCTGTCATTTTTATTTTGTCAAGAACTATTATGAGAATTTGTTACACCTGGTATTATCAGGACCATACGGAGATTTAGCATTGGCTGGGTTATAAAAATGTTGAACTGTTTCTTTGGTCTGTTCTTGGAGATGTTTATTTGTGAGTTCAGAAAATACAACATTAGCGGAAAAATTGGGGATTTGTAACTTTTTCTTGTGAGTTTGAGCTGAGTGAATGACAAAGGAGATTACTGTGATTCTCCACAGTCTTACAGCTCTTCTAACTGTGTCCTTTTTTGACTGATCATGGCTAGAACTATTTGTATGCCATGGATTTGAGTAGGGAGTGTCTGGAGAGAAGGGATAGATCATCAACAAATGCTTCAATGGAGTAGTTATATTTTTTAAACAGGAGACTAAAGTCACAGGAAGCAGGTGAATACATGAAGGCAAAGAAGATGGAAAGTTCAGATCAAGTACTGGTAATCATGGCACTGGGAATAGTCTTTCAGTTTGAATTATAGTAGGAGTAGTAAGGGGAGATATATAGAAAGGGGGATAAGGAAACAGCCAGACCAGACCAAACTTTGTATGTGACCATGTTTAGTGATGATAAGGTCATGGATTTTGCCTTTGCCATGGGCAGGTTTACTACAGAGTTGCAAAAGATAATTAGCTGAGAGGCCAGATGTCAGTGTGAATGTAAGGGGCTTAGAATATTTATTCTATCTGATACTGATACATCCTATGAGGATAGTGTAACATGTAATATGAAGGGTAAAGTTAATGGAGTCTATGAGCTAATTTTAAATAGAGGATTATCCAAGGAGCATGGTACATGGCAACAGGTCTCAGTTTGCTAGTGTTGGTACAGCAGACATCAACTTGAGTGAGTTCAAAGGAAGAGAAGTATAGTGTTGGAATGAGCGATGAGCATATATTAGTTTTGTGGATGATAGCAATGCTACTCCCTATTTTTCCCTAGTGATCCTGTCTGATGATGAGGTCGTTAGAGTACGAAATTGCCATTAATGAGGTAGAGCTGTGGTTAAGCCAAGTTTCTGCCAGAAAGATGATATCAAGTTTATGGTCCAGGTTGCAAGTAGAGATGTTGTTACGGATGGAACCTACAGAACGGCAGTTAATGGGCGGACAGATTAGAGTGGGGTAGCGATAAGGGTCACAAAAGATATTACAGAAGACCTCAACCTTTATGACAATCAAAAGACAAGACCCTCTAGTGGGGAGGTGAAGCTTCTTTCAGCGATGGATCACTGGAATTGAGTGAGAATGAGCATGAAAGAAGGAGTGGAGAGAACAATTAGACGGAGGAGAGGCGCTTATGTAGCTCTGGGGTGTGTCCATATTAAGTTTTTGTTACAGTATCAGCCACAGGCAATCACTGCATTCCGCATCCTCTCCAGTCAGGAAGCAACTCTATGCAGTCTTGAGATTGTTCTAATAGAAACAGTTCAATCCGAACTGCTAGGCTGGACCTCCTCTGAATGGGGACACAGACAAACCTCAGACCTGTTGCCACATTGTTGAGCCTCATCAAAGAGGTGCAGCTTGGAGCCTATAGAACAAGCAACATGGGACCCATGTCTAGGCATACTAATTAAACTTAAAGTGTTACGTTAAAGTAACAAAAGGTGATTGGTGGAATACTTGCAAAAAAATCTCACTGATTCG
This sequence comes from Lissotriton vulgaris, assembly GCF_964263255.1. Taxonomy (NCBI): domain Eukaryota; kingdom Metazoa; phylum Chordata; class Amphibia; order Caudata; family Salamandridae; genus Lissotriton; species Lissotriton vulgaris. The sequence continues at coordinate 973,701,341 of NC_141696.1, read as the reverse complement.
CAATCACTCTGGGGTTCTTTCCAAGTCATAATTGTTTGCCCACTCTAGGGCATGGATTTTTTTTCTGACAGAGGCTGAAATATTTGATTGTAAAATGCAGATTTATAGCTTACATCATAAAAACTGAAGCACATTACTCCCACATTTCTTTTTCAGTCAGTAGGGCCACTATGCAGCTGCTAACTCATCTACATCTCTGATTGCGTTAACTTTACATATGTATATAATATAAGTCACCAATGTATATTGTTATTTGCATAAAAATGATAAAATCTATTCAAATTAATTTCAAAATAATTTAATTATTTAGAAAAGTCATAGAGGTGGGCAATGGTTACATTACAGACTCATGTATAATTGCCATTCCATACAGAAACACTTCAGTGTGCCTAAATGTTTATCTACTTCATCCATGCTGGCCAATTTACTGGCCAACGATGTTTCAACAGAAAATTATGCTGCTTGAAAGAGTACCAATCTGAAATATATAGAACCATACATCATCTGGTGTACTGGCATAGTTTAGAATGCTGGATGAGTATGTATTTCAAAGAAGTTAATGAAATATATTTGAAAGAGATGTAAAAATTGAACAGAGAAATCCAGTCAATATAGCACTTGCATGCTTCTCCGCTGATGTCACAACCGCACTGTAGATATAAGAGCAATGTTCTCTGTCTAATTGAGTTGTGGTTTGGATATTTCCATTTCTAATTGTTGTCAAATTCCCTTTTATTGTCAAACATGGATTTCATCCAAAAATCATGTTTTATATTTTTCCTGAAGGAAATAGAGCATAAGGAAAATATGTAAATAGCCCATTTTGCTGTGCTTACCAAAAAGAGTTTTACTTGCCAGAAAGAGGACTTTTCTTAGTTCATTCCCTGTACCCCTGCGCTGCTGCTGTGTCCCCCCCTTTCATTGTATGCCAGGCTTCCTCTTACACCCTGTGTGATATAACGTCTTACACCTTGTACACTATCATTTATTGTTGCACTTTATGCATTACTCCTCAAATGGAGCTTCTGGAAGCCATGTTTGCTGAAAGCCTGACATTTCTTTTATTTGGGAATGTGATCTCTTATTTTTCAATTCCAACCACCAACTTGAGGAAAAGTATATGTCTTATGTAATATTAGTATGTGCAAGTCAAAACAATGAATATATCGATCTGACATTTTTCTGCTAGTGGGAGAATTTATGAATTATGGAACGCAACAAAATATTTTGTGCATGAAACAGGCAACTGAAATCTCTCTGCTCCCTCATTATTTCTCTTATTCTTCTGTATACAGTTCTTGTTAAATGCTACATGTTTTGCACATAACTTTGTGCACAACTCATTTAGAATCTTAAGTCTGACAAGTGCTAGAATGGTTAAAAAGCCGGCCAGGCATTAAAGGGGTAAAAAAATAATATACTGGAAGGGTCAACAACATGTCCGGAGGCGGTCCCTGGCTGACAGGCTCCTGTGGGACCTCATTTCTGAGATCTTCTCTGACAATCTCTAAGCCTCTCTCCAGGAGTAGCGCATTCCTCCGGGTATCCGATGCAACGAAATCCCTATTTTCTGCTTATCTATGCACGGCCTTGTGGTACTCGGTGTTTCCTGCTCGATTTGTCTGTGATATGTTCATTTTCAGGCCTTCTGGCACAATCTACAATGAGCGCTAATTAGAAGCCGGCTCGTTGAAAAAATAAAGTGAAGTAAATAAAAAAAAAATCATTCTAAAGTTTAGTTTGTCTGCATTTCGCTGCTTCTGATAATTAGACATATTTCTGCAAAATAAAAAAAATAAAAGCTGTAAAGTAGCAATGCAAACATATGAGGGGCAACCATAATTAAAGTAAAAAAGTATTGTATTAAACGATAATGTGCAATTTTGTCATATTATTTCGGCTTTAAATACGGGGTCTGATTTAGGGTTGATAATATCTTAAAATAATTTTATTACAAAGGGAAGTGCAACCTCATTTGGTAAACCACTCCCTGAAATTTCCACCACGCTACTGGAATAGTGTACATTTCACTTTTGGTAGCTCTGATGTGGTTATTGGTTGCTCAAAAATCAGAAGATGCTCCCACTCCTGCCCAATTGTAAACGATGCAGTGAATGCTGCAAACAATTGGAGCAGGTGCAGCAACAGGTCTGGGGTCGCCCGGCGTGCAGCCCATGCATATGTATTCAAAATGCTTTCATAGGGGCTGCAGGGTTTGGGCCTTACCTGTGCATAGTAACTGAGACGGGGAAAGTAGGCTGCGTCAAATGATCTGGCGTCAGATGACCAGATGCCAGGTACCCTGTTCTTTTCGTTCTTTATATTAGTTCCCTAACTGCCCTTCGGGGCCAGAGTCCTTAATGGGTATTATACGATATACAAACCAGGAGCTAAACTCCCTAAATACAACCGGCTCCAGTAATAAAACTCCCAAATCACTTAACCACTGTAAAGGGAATGGTTCTAATCTGGTAAAAACAGTGCAAACTCATAATAGCATACTGGACTTTGATTCCCCGGCAAACCTAATGTGCATGTATTGCAACACGAGATCATTGCCCAAACACGCCCTAGAAGTTTGGTTGCTCCTGGACTCCGATAATCCCGATATATTATTTATCACAGAGACATGGCTTCAAGAGTCCTCCACCCCAGACATCGCTATTGCCCTGCCCCATGACTATAAATTATACAGCCTCGACCGGCGCAGCAAAAAAGGAGGAGGTATTGCCATCATATACAAATCCTCCATTAAACTCCATCCCCATGACTCCTACTTAGAGCCCTGGGGCGAATTGGACATTGTCACCCTGACCCTCGGGAATAAAGAGGCATGGAAAGTGGCCCTTATTTACGGACCCCCAGGAGTTAAAACCCACTTTGTAAATAAGCTGATTGAAGCTATTGCTCCCTAGTCCCTGGCCACAGGGAATTTCCTGCTATTAGGGGATGTTAATTATCACTTGAAGCTATCCTGTACCATAGACCTAGTTAACAACTTGACCTCTCTTGGACTCTACCCAATACCGACCGGCCCAACTCACAATGCTGGTCACACACTTGATCTGATCTGTACCAACTCGACCAAAGTTGAAATCAATCACATCTCCCCTGTACTCTGGACTGACCACTCTGTAATAACATTCTCTATCACAGGTTTCCATCCTGAACCTCACAAAATTACCCAAAAAAAACTGAGCAGACCACTGAACAAAATTACCCAGACTGCTTTTGCCACTCATTTTTCCCCACCCCCATCACAGAAAATACCAACCCTAATACTGCAGCGATTGACCTGAATTCTGCCATCTCCCCGGCACTAGATTCTATAGCCCCGGCACGAGCCTCTAGGCCTCCCTCTAAGATCTCACCATGGGTCACTCCGGACAAGAAAAAAACCAAACACTTGGTCAGGGTTGCAGAAAGAAAATGGCGCCAAACCAAAGACACTAATGGCAGGCTACATTATAAGGCAGCTCACAGGTCTTACATGAGTGAAATTGCCACGGCCAAAAAAGTGTATCTCGGAAACAGGATCTCCCAAGCAGCCAACTCTCAGAGAGAGTTATAAAAATTTTTTATGTTATGTTATGTTATGTTATTAAAGTACTTTTAGAGTGCACTATCACCGATTGGTTGCTTGGCGCTTTGATCAGCGATAACATGAACATAGAGGGAAGGGAGTTATGAAAATGCTTGTCTGAAAAGCCAGGTCTTCAAGGCTTTCTGGAAAGAGAGGAGGTCTTGACAATTCCGGGACTCCAACGGGAGAGAGTTCCACAAGCAGGGAGCGAGGGTGGCAAACCTACGACCTCCTGCACGCTTTAAGTTGAAGGTAGGCGACTGCAGGAGGTTCTGATGGCGTGAGCGTAGGTTGCGGGACGGGGTGTATTTGGAAATCAGATTGTTGATGAATAGTGGGCTTTTACAGTATAAGGACTTGAAAATTATGCAGCCAGTTTTGAAGGCACATCGTTGGGCCACCGGGAGCCAGTGTAGTTTCCTAATTCTCAACCTGTTCTGAAACAGAGGTGGAGGCAACCCTGCATAAAATGAAGTCAGGAGCCCCGGGAGACCCTGCCTCCCCTCAAATCTTAGCAAAGATCGCCAGTGTCCTGGTCCCTGTCCTAACCAAAGTCCACAATCAGTCCCTCCTGCACTCCTCCGTCCCCACTCACTGGAAGGAGGCGATAATTAGGTCAATCCCAAAAAAAACCCACAGCCGACCCTAAATCAGTCTCAAACTATCGACCCATCTCCCTCTTGCCTCTATTTGGCAAAATCATGGAATCTCTAATAAATAGGCAGCTCATCACCCACCTTGAGTCTAACAAACTTCTAGACCCATCACAGTCTGGCTTCAGGGCATACCACAGTACCGAAACTGCCCTGCTTGAGATCATTGATAATGCCAGAATGACCCTGAATTCTAAACAGTAGGCCATACTTGCCGTACTTAACCTGTCCGCAGCCTTCGACACCATCTCGCATCACATTCTTTTAGAACGTCTTGCTGAGGCTGGTGTCGAGGGCTCTGCGCTATTATGGATAAAAAGTTACCTTACCAACAGACGGTAAAAGGTCCAAGTTGGCTCCCACTCCTCTTGCTATCATGCTAATGACAAGGGTGTCCCACAGGGGTCAATTTTGAGCCCCACCCTTTTTAACCTTTATGTCTCCCGCTTGGCAAAGGTTATTCGAGCACACGGCTTTGGAACCGTGTCCTACGCAGATGACACCCAAATACTGATTACAAAAAACCATGATCCAGATGAGATCAAACTGAGATTTAAAAAGTGCATGGTTGACGTTCAAAACTGGATGACAAAGAACTTCCTGATGCTGAAGGTCAGCAAAACGGAGATTGTGCTATTTGGAAAGGCCGATAAGATCTGGTCCGTTGACTGGTGGCCAAATTCCCTAGGCCCCTGCCCCGCTCCTAAATATTCAGTCAGAAATCTTGGGGTGATCATTGATAATAAGCTATCAATGACTGAACACGTCAACAAAGTAGTTCAGACCAACTTCGGCCTTAAGGGTAGTTTGTGGAAGATTTTCAAATGGATCCCTCTCCGATCTCGCTTCCCCTTTGTCCAAGGACTCATTATAAGTCGGATAGACTATGGGAACTCGCTACTGTCCTCAGTTAATTCAACCCTCTTGGCCCGCTTACAGGTTCTCCAAAACACTGCGGCTAGACTGTTGTTAAATCTACCCCGCTCACTCCATCTCTACCCTGCCTTAAAACCCTACACTGGCTCCTAATAAAAAAGCGCATAAAATTTAAGCTGTGCTGCCTAGTCCACAAAACCATCAATGGACATGGACCAATGTATATTGGACAAAAGCTTAAACCCCACAACCCGTCAAGAACCCTCAGATCTACTGGCAAGCCACTGCTGACAATCCCCAGGGTACGCACAGTCAGAAATGGCGATAGGGCCTTCAGTAAAACTGCCCCTGTAGCCTGGAATTCCCTTCCCCTCCAGATCAGGACTGAACCTAACCATCTAAGGTTCTGTAAACACTTAAAAACCTGGCTCTTTTTGGCTGCAAGCCCATAGACCTACTCTGTCTATCTGCTCTGAGGTTTCTTTTTCTGCCAGCGCTCTGAGACCTTCGGGTGATTTATGCGCTTTACAAATGTATTTTACATTACATTACATACGTCTACAGTTGTACCATACCTGCCAACTTAAAGAACAATCTCATCATGTTAGGAGGGGGTGGGGCCTTGAAGGGCAGTGGCTCGTGTCGAGAAGTACATATGAGGCACTTTTGAACCCCAAACTGCTACAAACCCCCTCCCCCCAAAGAAGAAAAGAGTGCTGAGGCTGGTGCCAATGTCCTGGGTTGTTGCCACACCTCTTAATGGACGTCAGCAGTTCAAAGCCTTGGAAAACGAGCTGAAAATCCATTATTTACAGTGGTTTTCATCTGGATGTTCCTGCCACCGTGTGATATCAGCTCCTCACTGTGAGACCTTGTGATGGGAGCAGATATTGTGTGTCAATGTGAGTTGGTAGGTATGTTGCATTAAGTAGCAATTTTAAATGCATGGTAATCTAAAAATGTGACCAACACCCAGGAGTTTCCAATAATCCCACAACATCATTGTTCATCATTTTCACATCTGGCGCAAATCATTTCTATGACTTGCGCTAGATGGCGCGCTGGATTTAGGAATAGTAAAAATTACTATTCCTACTCCAGTTAGCGCAACAGCAGGGAATGTGTTGGATTGAAAATCCTACACCTTCCATGGTGTTGCACGCCACCTAGCGCAAGTCGTAGAAACGACTTGCAATGTAAAGCCACGTGTGGTAACAAAGCGGTCGTTGCTACGACCACATTGTTACCTACCTGCGTGGTAACAACAGCGTTGTAAACACTGTTTCCCAAGAAAAATAAGAGCGAGAGAGATTAGGGTGTATGACAGAGGAGGGCTAAACGCAGCCTTTCATGGACAAATTCAGAGGGCTCCCACAATGCACAGGTTTATTGAAATGTACCATATACTACTATCCAACTACTCAGGAACACACTAAGCTCTCACAGACTCCCTCAATTTTCACTTCTTCCATTCATGAATCACAATAACTTAAGGAATGGTTCTCCCACCATCTGCTTGCTCTGCCCACGACCACTTAGCTTATCGTTCATCCCATATGGTATCTAATCAGACCCTCCAGGATTTCGCGATTTGCAAAAAAATCACAAAATCAGCAGTTTTGAAAAAATGCCGCAATTTTTTCAAAAATGCCCGCAAAATTTAGACAGTTGGTCAGCTTTTGGAAGGAGGCCCCTTTTAGGTGTCTGTGCTGACAGGACAGCTGTCTGCAATGTCAATATGTGTGGTATATTTGTTAGGCCTTTGCAGGCATCAGTAGATAAACATTTCAACAACGTTGTCTGATGTTTCAGGAGCTGGGGGAAGGTCTCTTTTTAGCAGATCTTGCCCGACCTGCTGGACTATCGTCCCCAAGTGTGTATTTCTGCACATCTCCCTTGGGGAACAGGGGGCAACTTCACTCCTAGAATTAACCCCGCCCCCCTCCCACCGATGGTGAATCTCTGGTAGATGCTGGAAAAGCATGATTTTGGACAGCCCGAGCATCCTGTGGGGGAGCAGGCAAAGGAGGTGTGGGGGGGAGGGGCTGATGTGACCAGCGTCAACTGCGGGCATTTAAATGAAGAGCAAGCTGCGAGGGACGGAAAGATGTGCAGCTTGAAGAGGTGGGAGCTGCAAATGAGACGTAAGGGAACACGAACGGGGGAGGGCTGGATGATGTAGAGGCAAGGGGAAGAGAGATTGGAGGCGGGGGAAAGGTGATGAGACAAGAAGGGGAGAGAAGTGTGAGATCTGAAGGAAGAGTGAAGGAGCTAGAAAGGGGAAGGTTGGAAAGAAATGGAAGGTGTGAGTTGGAGAGGGTGGGAATGAAGATAGAGCTGGCAAAGGAGAGATGGGATAGAAGATTTAGGTATGCGAAAGGAGGACAAGGCTAAAGAGGGGAGGGAAGGGAGAGGCCTTGAGGGGGCAGAATGAGGTTGAGATGGGGAAAAGAGGAGCAGAAGAGAAGGGAGAAGAAGGGAGAAAGAGTACAAGATGTAGAGGGCGGTGGGACAGGAGAATGGATATGTGAGGAGAATGAGTGAAAGGTTCCCCAAGCGGAAATAGAGGGGGGCGGTGAGAGCTTGAGACCTGAAGTGGGGGAGGAAAGAGAAGAGGAGGAAAGGTGGGGAGATAGAATATAAACGAGAGACAAAGATAGAAGGGATGGGAAGACAAAGGAGAAGTGCAGGAAGTGAATGCGTGAGAGAGGCAGGAAGGACAAATTGAAAACAGGAGGGAAAGGCATGAAAGGAAGAGCCGTGCACTGAAAAGAACTGAGGCAGAAAATTGGAGTGAAAAAGAGAGAAAAAACAACGAAGAAGAGAACAGAGCGAGTAAGGAGGAAAGAGAATTTGAAAGAGAACGATAAGAAGCACTGAAGTGGGAATTATAGGGATGAGAAGTGATGGAAGCAAGAACAAAACTGAAAACAAGAAAAGAGAAAGGGGAGGAAGGAAATAAAGAGAAGAGAAAGGGAAGGGGCAGTGAAAACAGAGTAAAGGAAGAGGAGAAACAAGGATTGAGAAAAATAACAGAAAAGCAAGAAAACGAAGAGAGAGGAGGAATGAGTCAACAATTGAAATGGAAATACCAAAATTATTTTAGGTCTTTGTTGACAGTACAGCTGTCTGCGATGTCAGTATGTGTGCCTTATTGGATAGGCCTTTGCAGGCATCAGTGTGTCAATGCTCATGCTCACAAAATTACAAGGTAACGGAAGACTGGCGGTGGCCATTGAACCTTGTTGCTGCATGACGAAAGGTTTCCTGTCTGTGCAGAATGCACTGTTCAACTTAACCGACAAGAAAACTACAATTATCAGGCTACATGAACTAACAATTTATTTGGAGATTGCAACCAGTGCTGGAAAGTAGGGGGAACCCACCTGATCTCACTTCCGGCAGCTAATTTCCCAGAGAAAAATGCTGAATTTGTCCTGGTGTCTGGTAATTCAGTTGCGCCTGCAAGCTGTTTGTAATCGGCTGGGTGCAGTAAAGTGCAGGCAGTAGGAGGGCTTTCTTATTTCAACATTCAGCTGGGAGCAAAAGTTATCTTACTTCTAATAAAATCCCCTCGAAATTGCAGAGCACACAATGGTCTCTACAACAGGTATCTTAACCCTGTAAGATATTTTAAAATGCAGCCAGCCTCTATGTAACCAATTGAGTAACCTAGAACAGATTTACTGTCACATTTGTCATCTGTTACCAATAAAAAAGAAATATTATGTTGCTACCAATGTTGCGGGAAATCAGTGGCACCCGCAACTGACAAAGGAGGGTGCCTGATGAAGAGGTGTCCCGCCTCTCTGATTCGTAGGCAGCGGTGCCCCAATAGGGGTGCTTATATGGCACTAGAACATCCCAGGGATATATACAGCTCCCTCTTACGAGGTTAGCACTGGTGCTGTGCTTCCGTAGAGCTGCAGACACTTTAAACATGCCTATTTCAAAGTGGAATACTCTGCTAAAACAGCTTCCATTGATTTCAGGCTGAAAATGAATGATAATGAGTAAAATAAAGTGCAGCAAAAATGCCACTAAATGTCCATATTTGTGCCGCTAAATTTCCATATTTGTGGCGCTAAATTTGCTAATCCATGCCGCAATAGCCTGGGAGGTTCGGTCCAATACATGAAATAGATAACACCACATGCAAACAGAAACAAGCCATAACTGCATGTAATATGAGTTACAACGTCAATACGTGCACAATAAATTACCTCAGATCAGCAGCATTAGACTAATGTGCTGACCACAATCCACTGAATAGGCCAAGAGGGTCATTTAAACAAGGGCACACGGTCAGCTAGGCTGCCTGGCTTATGTACCTTCTCTCCTATCCCATCATATGGAGAGATCTCATGACAAGTGCTCCCAGGCTTCTACTATGTTATTGGCATGCTTGGCATGTTTTTCTCTTTCAGAAACCCCCAAAGTTGCATGCAGAGTAAAATACCACTGCCTAAAAGGGGTGGGCATGTTTGCAATACAATTCTGACAATTGCCAACCATTTTGGAATAGCAGAACAATAAAATACTATGCACAAGACCATCCCAAGATGGCTGCTCAGTAAACATTTATGGACAGCTATCGTGGAATAGAATTGTGCATAATGCAACATTATTTGCTGTTTCAAAAATGGCTGACAGATTGTTTCTAAATGTGGTTGCCATCTTGGAACAGTAAAATATGCCTCAGACAATACCATTTCAAGATTCCACCTTGTTTGGCACCAGTGTCCATGAAGGATGCAGTGCAATGCAGACAAAATGAGGAGCAAGCAAGTGGCCCTCAGCACTGGCCGGGGAGCTGTTGTGTACTGTTCAAAAATAAAAAAAGAAGCCCAAAATGAAAGAAAACCTGCCACCCAAAGAGAACATTATAAATGTAAGCACTAGCCTGTCAGCCCTGGTTCTTAAGCAGGCTTATTTTCATGTGGCTGAACATGTGATCAGACAAAATGCTGTCACTCATGCAGCAACAGAGCCAATGGCTGAAGTGGGCTGGTCCATTGTCCCATGCACAATCATCTACTCCCTAGGTCTGTCGCAGGGCTTAACCAATATATTACTCTTATGAAAAGGTTTTGATAATGGTGGTCTATGAGATTCCATTTAATTAAATGCCTACCTATGACCTTTCACACAATGTGATAAAAATCCACCCTTAATGACCTATTGTCTGTGACATATGTGTTTCACCTTTGTCATTTCTCTCCAAGATGAACTAGTGAAATCTATGATGTCTGACTTAACTTTTCGAAATGAACTAATCAGGTTGATAACCTTTATTATTGGTTTGTCACAATAATCAACTGAGCCTACTGCAGTAATCATAAGCTTTCCCACAAGGCAACCATCAGGTAAACTGTGCTAAAATTACAAATACGTACAAAATGACATTTTGAAAAGCATTATACAACCCCTCCTAAGAGGACTTAATAAGTATTCTCAAAGTGCAAATCTTCTACACACAGGGTTTGACAATGTGAGTAATCAACATAAAAACTCTTTCCTAATATCTTAATCTGCGAGATTCAATGTAAAAAAATACATGTTTACAGGCTTTGACACAGTGTAATAACAATCCACTCTTAAAGTGATATTGCCTTTGACCTATGCTTTTCACAGTCGGATCAATTCAGGATAAACTGATGAGAGCTATGACATCTCACATAACTTTTATCAGTCGGGCCTATCACCTTTATCGCCGGCTTGTCGCTATAATTACTCATACCTACTTTATAGAGCATGAGCTGTCCAAAAGGCAAAACAAGTACTTTACTCTTTTTCAGAAGAAGCAAACAGCTTTTGTCCTACCAAAGCTTGTAGAGAGATCAACAAGTGGTAGAACCTAAGCCTCTTTCTCTATACTGCTTCTCAAAGCTCTATTTTTGGTTATCACAATCGGTCGCTGACATCTGGACCTAAAATGAAGTGGGGGGACCTTGGGGCATATTATCAAGGGGGTTTATCTCCGCTTTTTTGGCTTTAAAAGCCAAGAAAGCAGAGATAAAATTATCTCCCTATTACCTAGCTGTCGCTAACACCAGTTAGCGACAGCTAGTAGGAGATAGCGACCATCTTGGGCCCCGCTTTGCATGTCAGTGATATTTATCACTAATGACATGCAAAGTGGGCCTGCCAAGATGTTAGCGACTGGAAACAGTCGCTAACATCGCTATCTCCTATTACCAACTTTTGGAGATATTCGCACTAAACGCGAATATCTCCAAAAGCTAACACCTGCCTCTGAGCAGTTCTTAGCCATGTTATCCAATGGTAGGTGGATAACATGGCTAAGAGCATTAGCTCGGTAATGCATGAATATCGCTGACTTTTCAGCGATATTCATGCATTTCGGCCGATTTTTATCTCTTAGGAGATATACCTTGATGATAGCAAGGGGGCATATTATCAAGGGGGTTTATCTCTGCTTTTTTGGCTTTAAAAGCCAAGGAAGCGGAGATAAAGTTATCTCCCTATTACCTAGCTGTCGCTAACACCAGTTAGCGACAGCTAGTAGGAGATAGCGACCATCTTGGGCCCCGCTTTGCATGTCAGTGATATTTATCACTAATGACATGCAAAGTGGGCGTGCCAAGATGTTAGCGACTTGAAACAGTCGCTAACATCGCTATCTCCTATTACCAACTTTTGGAGATATTCACGCTAAGCGCGATTATCTCCAAAAGCTAACACCTGCCCCTGAGCAGTTCTTAGCCATGTTATCCAATGGTAGGTGGATAACATGGCTAAGAGCATTAGCTCGGTAATGCATGAATATCGCTGACTTTTCAGCGATATTCATGCATTTCGGCCGATTTTTATCGCTTAGGAGATAAACCTTGATAATAGCAAGGTTCCTAAGTGATAAAAATCGCCGCAGCTCGCCGATAAAAATATCGCCGCTAAACCAACATAGCGATAATTATCGCTAGTTGTTGGTAATATGCCCCCAGGTTTTTCATTTAGAACTCGCCACCAAGGCTACTGAATTCTGAACTTGCTGAATGTTTAATGATCAGAAATAAGTACACATTGCCAAAAACGAGTTCTAGGGTCCACCACCTACAACCACTAGGACATTCTGGAATGTCCTTAGTCATTGAAGGCATAGCAGAGTGCCTGATAGCTCCTACTTTGCATGATGAACTGGTTTCAAGCCAGTGGCTCGGGGAGATTATATTTATGTGAAAGAGCCTACAGCCCTATCACAAAACCAGAGGGCAACTCTTTCACATAGGATACAGTAGCCAGTAACCTTATTAACATTACATTGCAACTGGTGCAATTATGCGGCATCTGTATACATGCAGAACTAATATACAACACACGCCTGACTACGCATCATTATATTGTACTGCATGCAACAAATGTCACCACTCAAACCTCTTTGCCAACACTTTCTGAGATACTTGGGGCACTTTGGAGATTGGCCATAATATCTGCTGAATCTGAGGTCAGCAAGTATGTCAACAACATGCTCAGAATTATGGACTGATATGTATTTACTCCACAGACAAAAACTCATGGAGCCTTGTTCTATGATGCAGCCAACATGCTTAAATAATGAATTAAGTGCAGTCTCTGTTCTACTTGCTCAGACACAGTACTTAAAAAAATGTAACTTGTGTACTAATTTCCAGCTACTCTATAGACTGCAGCTCACAGTTCTCTGCTGAGCACTAGCAACAGGATAAATGCAGAATTGCCTTTGCTGGAGCCATAATGTATCCCAGGGTTTCTTACAGTTTAGGAGTAATTATCACCAGGGTAATTTACTTTTTCTTCGTTCCTGGCAAATGTAAACAATTGACTTTCAGCTGCTGAAATATTTAGGCGTCGAGTTTACTGCACAAAACCAGTTAGCAGTGAATCTAGGTGTTTAAAAATTTACTTGATAGGTGAGGAAATAAGGAAGACGCATTTTGCTTTCAATTTAAAAAGTCTGCTTTTATGTTTTCCTTGTTCGTTCCTGTAAGTAAAGTTGCCTTGAATGTGTTATTTCTTCTTGTATATTTTACTTTGAACGTTTGATGCTGTCGCATCGCCCTGATTGCTCAACCCGCCGCCGTATTACAGACCGTGGGAGCTTGCAGAGGAATGTAGGTATGCCTTATAGGCGCCATTTGATGCATAAACACATGTGCAAAAGTAGTTTTTAGTGCTGGGCATTATTTTTTATATGCCCCGGAAATTTGATTGCACGTTTCCCCTTGGGACACACAGTTTCTCCTCACAACTTGGAGATTTTCATACCAAAGTTACCACTACCTCTGGCAGTACTGTTTGTGAGGATTTCAAGTGGGGCCTTGAGTGTGGCCTTGGAAAAGAGAAATAAATTAAGAGGGAATGGCAAATGTGAGTCTTGTTGTGCTGGTAATACTTCATTTCTCATGGGAGTTTCTCCTGGAGCATGCAGCTGCTTTGAGCAGCAGTCACAGTCCCCGTATAAACAAACATTGGCAAAGCCAATAGGCCTCATCTGAGGTATTGACCTTGGCAACGCTTTTTGCCTCTGGCTTGCAGACCCCTGTCAAGACTGAGGCACATGCATGGTCATCTTGTAATGAGTTTTCTATTGCAGCAAGCCCATTCTAAGATGCCTGGCAATGCTGGTGCATGGGTCCTGACACAGGTGCTTCTGTGTATTGCAAAAAGTTTGACTCATGTGAACACTGGCATTATGAGGCATGCACGCATATGAGTCATGACCAACGTAGCAAACATTAGATGGTCATGTCAGAATGGTTAATTAAAATGTTAAGAGAGTACAAGAAAAAAAACACACAAACAAAGCATAAAACAGGAAACAATCAGCCCACCAGTGCTATGCAAATATCTGGCCATCATAGCACAAATAATAATTAAATAAGATTAAAAAAACTGCAGTATGGTGAGCAGGACAAAAAGCTGGGCTGGTTCGGGAGCACTGAGGGAAGAGAGGCAAGTAACAGGAAGAGTGCAGCTCGACAGCAGTCTTCAGCTGCTGCGCCCGGGTAAAATAAATACACAAATAAATAAATAAATAGTAACATGGAAAAGGGTAGGGATCATCAGGTGAGCAGGAAGTAATAAGGGGATATGCAGGATGGCGCCTTAGCCAGAGAAAGAGAGCAAGGAATGACATGCACTCAATGGCATGCTCAGTACAAAACAAAAGAGTCCACTCAAATATACTGGGGAAGATAGTGAGACCAAAATGCTCCTGGGCGGGACAAGCATAATGATACGGAGGAAAAACACTAAATCAAAAGCAGACAACTGAGATAGACAACAAAGTCAAGCAATCATGATCAAGGGGCTCATGCAAAGCCAACCCTAACTCCATGTGTATACTGAAGAGAGTAAGTCTTGCCAACAGCCAGCTATACTTGTCTGTAGTGCAGACCTAAAAACAAGAGATCTGCAGAGTTACAGAGGACTTTGTAGTTTGAAGGGGACCAGTTATGCTTTCCCTGTGAAAACAAAATAATGCATTAACTAGTTCACTAACAACCTGCTAACTGGCCCTAATTTTAAATAAATCATTTGTACCAACATTAAGATCTGAAAGAAGAGGAAATTGCAGATCAGTTATCAGAGGTTTCTCTTGGACAACTGCAGTTTTGAAGGGATACTGGGATTGCAAGGGTGAGATTGGGTTTAAATCTTTACTTGCGTTTCCCATCTGGAGTTTTCGGAATTCCAAATGCCACTCTTGGAAGTATGAAAATGCTCTGTTTCTATACATTGTTCATTCTTCTTAGCACTTCCTGTTATTTCATCAATTTTAAGAGCACTCTGGTGCTTGATCAGCACCACCATATTTATTTGTAACCTGCCAAGGTGACCTTCACTCTCATGCAGCCACAAGGTGACACTGTGGCTCTTTTAAAACCAAAATACATATTTAATGAGAGTATACCACCAACAGATTTTACCTTTACATAGCTATACAAATATTATATGTTGCAGTATCCTAGAACAGCTAATTTGAATAAACTCGTAAATGTGATAGACTAAGTCAGCTCTACCGATAGGAACAGAGGTAGGATTTTCAGTGCACCACGCAAAATAGAGACTTACCTACTGCAGTGCCCCAACTCACTCAACACAGACCGATTTTCTAGTATTTCGAAGTCATTTTGTGCCCCCACTAGGGTGAACCATAGAACTGTTGCTTTACCTCACTTTTTGTAAGCGTAAGCCCTACCAAAGGGGGTTCCAACCAGGGATATTGAGTTTTCTGAAAGACTTTGGCAGATGGTGTATTAATTCATCAAAGGTTTCATTACTATGTCTTCTTTAACTTGGATGGGCCAATAACAGCAGTTATGGGTCCCATCAGATTTATGAGATACCCTGGAATGCCACAGATTTGTTTTGTTTTGCTTGGAGATTTTGGCAGGTGAATTTGCAGGGCAAAATGAAAAGGACCTCAGGTTCCATCTGTAATCTTGGTTAACCTTACCACTCAGAGTTACCAGTATCCCATTGTTAGACCTGGCACCATTGGCGTGCGTCTCCCTTCCATTTGTTGCTGTTGCCTCATGTATTTTTGCTGGTATTAAATGCTTTGGGCACTGTGTCACTGCTATCCAGTGCCACAGTGCAAGTTGTTTTTAAAATTCTGTATTTGCAAATACCACTTTTGGAAAGTAGGTATTTGCTTGCCTAACCTTTCCAGCCTGTCTCTGCTAGGTTGTGTATTCCTTTATCTGGTTTTGTGAGTGACAGGGCTGGGGGATTCAAAGAGACATGATAAGTCAGCCCAGTGGTGAATAGTGAGATCTGCATCTAGATGGGAGAGAGGAGTTGCACATGAACCTTGAATAGGGCTGTACCAGCCTTCCACAAAGCTGGCTCCACCTCCTGGGGAGCGGCTGATGTCCCTGCCCTGCACACTGAAAGAAGAGAAGGAGTCCTGTAAACAAAGTGCTCCAGGACTGTACTTGCCTTCCACTATCCTGGCACATCAGACGCCTCCTGTGGGGCGTCTGATGTGCCTGCCCTGCACCGTGAAAGGAAAGGAGAAGTCTGGTAAACAGAGTGCTTCAGAACTGGTTTGGACTGGGCAAAGGGCCCTCTCCCCTCAGAGAACAAAGGATTTTGGGGTATAAATATTGGGACCCTGATCCCAAGAAATGAGATCACTTTTGGACTACAAGAAGAAACCTTTACTGAGGAGAGGAACCTGAAGAAACTAAGGAGAGACTATCACCAAGCGGAAGTGCTTCTTGGGGGATTGGCCTGCAGTGGTTGCCTTACTGCCAAAGGAAGGAGAAAGGAACTTTGTGTACTTTGCTTTCAACTTGTGAAGGATCTCCAAGGGCTTGGAAAAGAGCTTGCCTCCTGCTGAAGTCTCAGGGACAACGGACTTCACCCCCCAGCTCCCCAGGGCTCTTTGGAAGTGCCTGCTGCTGTTTTGGGTCTTCTGAAGGACTGTGTGTCGCAAGATGCTGGAAGCGCGACTCAACGAAAACGAAGCTTGTCGCCGTCACTGCTGCTGCCGTCGCACTTCTGAACAAAGGTGTTACTGCTGGAGTTGTCGCACTGCACTGCATCCAGAGAAGCATGCCGCAACGAAGAGAAAGCACGTCGGCGTCGCTGCTGCCTGTCGTCGCACTTCTGAACAAGGGTGTTGCTGCTGAACTTGTCGCACTGCACCATATCGAGAGAAGAGTCTCACAACTAGGTAGAAGCGTGTCGCCATCGCTCTGCCTGCCCTCGCACTTCTGAACAAGGATGTCGCCTCTGTAACTGTTGCAGAGCACCGCATCGAGGAAAGTGTCTTGCATCCCCGAGAAATGTGCCAACGTCGGAGCTGCTGCCGTTGCATTTCTGAACAAGGATGTCGCCGCTGTAGTTGTTGCATTGTGTGGAAGCTTCACGCAATGTAAGAGAAGAGTGTCGCAGCTAAAGCTGTTGCCGTCAAACTTCTGAACAAGGGTGTCGCTGCTGCAGTCCACGCATCGAGTCAAGAACTTCTCGCATCCCCGGAGAAGCGTGCCGCATCTGGAAGATCTTCACGTCTTTATTTCTTTGCACCTGAACTTTGCCGCATTTCCCTCGCTGCGACATTGCTTGTCGTGGAAGCGCAATGCAACCCAAGGTGCATTGACGTAAAGTGTCACATCTTAAAAACTGAACTGAACTAAGCTAAATCTACCATCTTAAAGTAACAGTATTGTGTATTTTTGTCGTGTATCGTCTTGTGGTAAATCTATATAAAGTATACGTATTTTTGATATAAAACCTTGTGTGGTGTCCATCTGTAGTGTTGTCACTGGGTTACTGTATGTGGTCACAAATGCTTTACACACTGCCTCTGAGATAAGCCTGTCTGCTCCTGCCAAGATACCAAGGGGGTGAGCAGGGGTTATTTAGGAGTGTAATCCCCTTATCCTGTCTAGAGGCGAGGGTACCTATTTGTCACAAGTACCTACCTGTGCCAACTAGAGACCCCCAAATCTAACACCCATTATCTGTAACTTTGGGGACAATTTAACTGGGCAAAACCCTTGCAGTCATAATGAGTTCATGAGTTATGTTGCTCATTTGGGTACTTTTGTACATGCTTTTATCTGTGCTACGTTTTTGTGCCTTCACTAGAGGCATGTGGCCCACTATTAATCACTAGAAAGAATTGACTAAATGAATAAAACTTTTTTAAAAAGTGAGGGGCGTGGTCATGTTTGCGTCCCTAATGGCCTCCTAGTTGTGGAGCTATGGCAGCTATGGCATGTTTTTTGGCTGGGATTGCCCATATACTTCATCCCCTGACAGCTGCACGGCAGGGACATGCCACACACATTGCGGTGCTGGGGAATACGGGGTTAATCATGGCTGGACCCACTTCCAAACCATTCAGTATTCTGGTGGACCACATGGCCCAGCTCTGTCTCAGAGGCCCACGGCGACAAGGGCCGCGGGTGAGCCTGAGGCAGAGACCACCCAGACACGCCGGTGCCCCCCCCCACCAAACTGTCCTTCCCTCTCTGCGGTTGTGTGAGTTGCTGCTATCTTGCTCCTGCCTCTGACACTGCTCCTCCATATTGATCCCCTTGTGGCTGGTGGCTGCTGGACACCTTGGCTGTTGCAGTGAGTGTGCTGGGAGCCTACCTGCGGGAGGTGTCCTCATTCCTAGGCACCGTCCCAAGGGGGCTGAGACCTCCACTACTTCATTGTCTACCTGACACTGCACCTCCCACTCTACGACCCGGTCTGCCTGCAGGCTCATAATGACCCATTCTGTATAACCTTGAACTGCCTGCTGCTGCACCCTCATCTCATTTCCTTTCATCACAGCGGCGGGGACCTGTCAACTTTTGTTGAAGGGGGGTTCTCCCCTTCTGTATTACTCACTGTCACCTACCCACTACCAGATAGAGCTCTACTCTGCTACTGTCCATTGCCATACCGAGCTCTGGGCCTACTACCCTGTTGCCTCTCTGTAGGAAAGTAGTATTTGCTTCTATGGTTACCCCTACTTTTTGCCTGGTGCTAAGCTGTTATTGATGAGTCTGACTGGGATACCACTAATCTGGACCCAGTTTATCTGCTTTCTCCCTAAATTGCTATGTTCAGTACTTAGTTACATCCCAGATGGGATACAGGGGTACCTTTAGAAGCAATCATTTTTTATTGTGTGGTGTATTAGACAAGAATACACAGCTTAGCTCCGTACATCAGGGTGACGGCAACCTTGCGATAAGCTCAAGCATCCGTTATGACTTAGCACACCTAGCAATGACTATCACTTTTATAGAGGATCAAATAAAACAAGTAAACAACCCTGCCCACCCATACCTCTCTCCACCCTCTCTCCGCATTAGTTCCAGAACTAACCCAGATGAACTCTCTGCAGTCGGTTACAACAGTGGCAAATTACCCAGTATCCCTGTCTTTGGATGATCCGGGTGGTTCTAATGGAATAAGCTGTAAAATGTGCAAATATTTACGGCAAGTCACTTCTCTCATATCTTTGGTAAGAATCTGCAAGTAAGGTGCCCATAATTTCGCCAACTCATGTCCTTTCCCATCTATACTGAGCGATAAGCGCTCCATGGCCAAAAGCTAACAAAGACGGTAGATCCAGTCGCGTGGTTCAGGTACTGAGGAGGACCCCCTTTACATTAAAATAACCTGTTTCGCGACAATCAGTGCCATTGCCATCTGTCAGCCTCTCAATGACTTTAGCGGGAAGGACCTATGGCTAGATGTAGGTAAATTGGATTTACCGATTCTAAAATACAGAATTTTACCGATTTGGTATTTTAGAATCAGTAAATCCAATGTAGGTAAAAAATCGGTAAAAATTACCGAATCATTAAGATTCCGTAATTACCGAATCGGTAATTACCGATTCGGTAATTGCCATTCATTCCTATGGGCCTGAAGGCCCATCGGAATGAATGTCAATTACCGAATCGGTAATTACCGATTTGGTAAAATAGGGAAAGCTTCAAGGGTGGCAGGGTGTCACTTTGACACCCTGTTGCACTCCTGAATAGTGCTTGTGTGCACATGTGGCACACATACATGCTCTAAGGGCATGTATGTCTGTCACATGGCACAGGTGTAAATGCACATATTTGCATTTACAGAGGTATTCGTTATTTACCACCAACTAATAGTTGGTGGTAAATAACGAATCCTGTAAGCACAGGAGCACTCTTCAAAGTGCTTCCTACATTTCATTTACCGATTCGGTAAATACCGAATCGGTAAATGATGATTTGGTTAATACCAAATCTGTATATTTGCCCCCTACATAGGAAAAGCCTATTACCGGTCGCTAACGGCCGATTTAGGCCATTACCGACCGGTAATGGCCTTCCTACATCAGGCACCTAGGGTGGAAAAGTCCCAGTAATGTATATTCAGGAGCCCGTGGCAGTGTAATCTGAAGTGCTGCATCAATATCATCAATAACCGCTGACCAGTAACGCACCAGTTTCGGGCAGTGCCTGAGTAAGTGAACTAGGGTACCTGTTAAGCCACACCCCCGCCAGCAGAGATCTGTCTTGGACTTGTTCCAGCAGTGTACGCGCACTGGTGTGTAATACCAGTATGTAACCACTTTATATGCAGATCCCACTCTTTAAACAATAAGGGCCTCAGCAGTTCAATATCCCATCGCACTTGTACTTTTGTATGGTGCCCCTTCGAGCGGGTAGTAATCATAGCATAAAGTTTGGCTATGAGTTTATGATCATCCTTTTTGCAAACCAGCCATTTTTCAAAAAGAGTCAGAGGTCGGGACATTTGGGCTAAGTTGGCAGATTGTGTAACCCAATGTGCGACTTGTTGGTAGTGGAATGCATCTGAGGCCGGTAAGTCATAGTCTTTACGAAATTGGGCAAAAGAGATTAAACCTTTGGTGTCAAAAAGGGAGCCCACTCTCTTGCATCCCTCTTCCCTCCAACGGTGAAAGACCGGAGACGCTCATCCTGGCTGAAAGTCGGGGTTGTCTACAATAGGGGACATGAGAGAGAGAAATGTGGTCCAGCCCTTCGGGCCCGCTAGCCGATCCCTTACCTTAAGCTTCGGGGAGGTAACCGGAGACGAGTATAGCCCCATGCTCTATGTTTGCGAGGGAGCCACAGTTCCCGCCAAATGTTCTGTCCGGCCACTGATTGGTCCATGAAGTTCCAATGTTTACCGGAGAGGGGCCTATTCCATTCAACAATGTAGCGGAGGCATGCCGCTTGGTAGTAAGTGCCCACCAACCAGAAGCCTAACCCTCCCTGTGTTTTCGAGGAAGTAATGTGCGAAAGCAAGAGGCGAGGTTCCTTACCCTCCCATATAAACTTATTGAGAAGCCCCAGCAATTTCTTGATTGTGCCCGGTGGCGGGGACAATGATAACATTTGGAAAATGTAAAGGATATGTGGGAGCCCTGTCATCTTCACCGCCGCTATTCTCCCGTACCATGCCAGCTTGAGGCGTGACCTGTCTATCATATCAGCCATCCGGGGGTTAAGGCATGAAGCTAAGATGCCCGTCAACAACTTCACATCAATGTTAAGAAGCGAAATGGGTCGGTATGATCCGCATTCTCTGGGCTCCTTCCCGGGTTTCAGGATAACAGAAATCAACGCTTCCGACATTGTAGGCGTCACTTCCCCCGTGTCTAGGAAAGAGTTAAAAAGTCACGTTAAAAAGGGAGCCATCTCCACACAAAATGTTTTATAGAAAACGGCCGGGAAGCCATCCAGCCCCGGTAACTTAGCTATTTTAAAACTCAAAATCACCGATATAACCTCCTCTATGTGAATGGCTGAGTCTAGGTTATCAGCTGTAGGTTTGGGTATAGGAGAAATATTGCAGGAGCCTAAATACGCATCTGGGTCGTGCAAGGGGCGTCCCCAGCTGCATATTGGCATCGGTAAAAACTGCGAAAGGATTCGACGATATAGACATCTGTGGTGTGTTCCATCCCCTCCTGATCCCGTATGGAATGAATTACGGACATCTGTGTTTGCACCCAAAGCCTGTGGGCTAGCATTTTCCCACACTTATCACTGCTGAGATACAATTTGTGTCACAGCCTCAGGAGAGCATGCTCTGCCCCGTCTAGGTCCAGGTGTTTCAGCATCCACCGTCGGTTTTCTAATTCCTTCCACACCCTCGGACCGTCCATTTATGGACCGCCTCCAGTTCTCTCACCTCCCTTTCTAACTCCGCTCGCTTCTCTCTGCGTAGGGCCGAGAATTATGCGGCAACCGCGATGAACTCTCCCCTCACTACCAACTGTGAAAGCGCCCCTGTTTGTTGTGATCCTTGTCCCGATCTATCTAGGTCCGGATCCATTATGACATTTAAGTCCCCTCTGACCAAAATCGCCGCATCAGTGGAGGCAAGTACCTCGGCCAAGGCAAGGCGTAGGAAAGACTCCTGCCGTTCATTAGGTGCATATAAGGACCCTATTGTAAGGTGTACATCCCCCCACTGTACCCTAACGGCCAGGAGTCTGCCTTTAACTTCCGCGTGTGTGGAGACATCTTTACATTGAGATCGTGCGCTGAACAGAATCGCGACACCATTCTTCTTGGACGGCCCGAGGACCAGAATTGCTGCAGAAATTGCTTATCATGCATGCGCTTGGTATCTTTAGCAAGGAGGTGGGTCTCCTGGAGCAGGCAGATATCGCTATCGGTATTTTCCATTAGTGAGAGTATCACTGCTCGTTTCAAGGGATTGTTCAACCCTCGAACATTCAGACTAACGACTTTCAAATCCCTACCTATCGTAAAGCTAGGGGGGAGGAGTTGAGGACTCGCACAAGCCTAACTGGCACTAGTGCAGCGAGGGCTAGCCAGCGCAGTCTAATCGCCTGCCATTCCTGCCCATGAACTGATGCGGAGCCCTATAATAACCCCCAAAAAATCCCATCCCCAAACAGTAATAAACAACTAAGCAGTGAGAAGGAGAGGGGTAAACCCGGAAACATGACAAAAGTTTGTCTAGGTGAAAACATCAAAATTGGAACATGACTAAAGTCTGTCAGAGTTAGGAAAATCCAGGGGGTCATCTGGAGGAACCGGGTCCTTGATGAAAAATCTCCAAACTCGGTACCAAGCAGCCTACAAGCCACCAGGAAGAGTACAGAGAACAGTTCTAGCATGAAGGCATTTGTGACCGGGCTATCTGCCTCCCAGACGGAGTCTACATGCCCTTGGTCTTTAGCTGTTCCCAGGGTTGTCTCGGAGCCCCCTGATTACTTGAGCAAGAGATCCTTAAGGGAGTCCTCCCTTCATGCTCGGGCTGATGCCAACCTGCACACCGAGGCAGAGAAGGCAGGCGAGAAGCTGGTTTCAAGCCGGACGTTTCACCACAATGCCCGCTACAGAGCCTCGCCTGGGACCAGGGTCCGGCCGTGGGTGCAAGGTGCGCTGAGCGTGAGGGGGCCGTCTAATTTGTAAGCCCAGTAGAAAGCCGCAGTGTAGCTAACATCGGCCTCTGACGCCGGAGCACCTCCTAATGTGGATCAAAGATCTCAGCAAGTGGTGTGTAGAGTGAAGGTAGGGCCCAGCAGCAGGTTCTAATAGGCCCGCCTCCCCTGGCTAGCTGAGGGCCCGAGCGGTGTCCAGCCGGGTGCACTTGCCAGGGTAGGGAGCACCCTGGTCTCACAGAGGCACAGAGTGGGTGGGAGGGGAGTGCCGCTTCTCCAGTCGATGTCTCGCTGCTTACTTATGTCTCAGAGCCCTATGGGTGAGTGTCGCGTGGGTCCTACAGTAGTCCCGACACCCAGCGCCCCTGCGTTGTGCGACCCACTATGGAGCAGCCAGGCCTCCGCCGAGGGATGAAGGCGTCCATGGAGACCAGGCGCCCGCTCTCTCAATGGCCTAGGCTGACCCCTTCGGTGGCTGCTCACCTCATTGATGTTCTAATAGGCCCCTTTCGTACAGTCTGCCGTGGGCAAGTAACAAAATGGGGGGTCGTGAGCTGCACCCGCATCGAACAGGGACCCAATGTCGATGACTTGCAGGTGAGAGATGCACCTTTGATCTGTCCCGGGCAGGCGTGATGGTCTGCGAGGCCTCTAGGCCCTCTGGAGGATGCTGCCGCTGCGTAGACGAGGCCTACCAGTACGTGTGCCAGCCAGACGTGTGAAACCACAAGATGGCGGCTGCCCCTCAGGCGGACGTCCGGGCTGGGTCCGCAAGCCACGAGGGCCTACCGGCTGCCAGGACCTTCGGATGTTGATGCAGGCCGCTGCGGTGGTGGTGTGGCCGGTCTGGTGATTTGGGCTGTGCTGCAGAGCTAGGGGTACTTTCGGGCTGTTCTGTGATGCTAGGGCTGCTGGGTCCCCGAGGCCTTCAGACAGGCGGCGCCGCCGCTTCAAAGGGGCCAGACAGTGTTCATGCCAGCAGTCGCGTGAGAGACGACTCAAAGGCGGCTGCCTGATAGGCCGCGTCTCCTACCCGGTCCTCGGCTGCCAAAGTGGGGGTCGCAGGATCCCAGGATCGCCATTCATCAGCATGGCAGCCGTGCGGGGAATTTGACCGCCTCCGTGTGCTCAGGACTACCCCACAGCATCGGTGGAACGGGCCTCACACCACCTCTGTCCCAGCCATGGCAGTCCCAGCATGGGTCGGGCAGATTCCGGCATAAACGCCGCAGCTCTCCGATCGCCGTCTTAACAGGTCGCCAGGGTGATCAGAAATTGGTGCTCCTCATCTGCTGGTGAGTTGCAGGCCAGGGAATGGGGCAGATACAAAGCTATTAAATCGGTGGGAATGGAGGAGCAGGGTTCCGCGCCCTACTGCACCTCCATCTTGGCCACGCCCCCCTGGGGTACCTTTATAAGTACCTAGTACATGGTACTTAGCTACTCAGGGCATAGGTACCCCAGAGTTTTCCCATGGGCTGAAGCATGCCTTATGCCACCCATAAGAGACCATTCAAAATGGAACTACAGGCCTGCCATTCTAGCCTGTGTACGCTGGTGCTAGCACCACTTAGTAAAGATATAGGTTTCCTATAGCTTGGGTTGCTGCACTTAAAACCTATAAGTCACCCCTACAGCAGGCCTTTGCAATCCTGAAGGCATGGGCCTTGGTTTTGAGTGAGAGGGTGCTTCTGCATGAGCAGGACACCCTTACATCCTATGAAGTCCATTCTCCCAGGTTTTCAGTGAAGCAGCCATATACCAAATAAAGGGGCACGTCTAATTTTGTGGTGACCATCTCGAAACTGGCTGCAACAAATCCTATCATGTTTGATATCAAACATGTTGGAATCATACCACCACACCATAAACATCGTGGGAGGTATGATTCCAAGCCCTGGAATAGCCCTCCATTATGCTCTCAGTGTTCCTAGTGCCAACCTTCTAAACCCGGACAACACATTTCTGCCCTCCTGCTGCTGAGCCAAGCTCGAACAGGAGAAGGTAGAACAAAAGGCATCCTGTCAGAGGGAGGTGTGACCACCTCCCAGACAGGATTAACAGCTAGATTCATCATAGTGCCGTTTTGCGATTCCTTAATAGCGATTATTAAGGAATCGCTATTAAGGACTTGCAAAACGGGATTCATGTAGGAATCGCTAAATAAATTGCGATTCCTACACATTCCTTATTTGCGATGAGCAAATTGCTAATCGCAAATAAGGATGCGATTTCAAGGGTGCCAGGGGTGTCCAAAATACACCCTGTAGCACCCTTGAAATGTAATCTACATTGGTGTTGCGCACACATATGTCCAAAGGACATGTGTGTGTGTAACATGCAACTTAGAAAAATGCATTTAAATGCATTTTTCTAAGTTTTCGCTATTTACCATGAGGTTTGACCTCGTGGTAAATAGCGGCCCACAATAGCGATTTCGCAATTTTTAAATGCTTCTTGAATTGCATTTAAGGAATCTCTAATTGAGATTCCTTAAATGCAATTATTAGCAAATATGCGATTTCTAATAATGTGATTTTTGCATTTGGGATGATGAATCCCAAATGCAAAAATAGCGCTCGCAAAGGGCCAGATTCTCAGATCTCTGGCCCTTTGCGAGCCGTTTTCGGCTTGATGAATCTGGCCGTTAGTGTATTGGGACTGGGTGGGTGTTTTTGCCAGCACCACTAAGTCTGCATGAGGGGCACATTTGGTGTCCTGTGCATGGTCCAGTTCAAACCAGTCCTGGAAGCTGTTGGCTCCTGCTCTAGCGCCAAACTGGACAAAAGACATAGGAGTAACCTCGCCCCTGTCCAGTTCCTTCCCTGGGAGGGTCCGTCAAATCACCCCAACCCTTTCCTTAGTGTACTTAAGGGCTTACCTGTGGGTGGGTCCAAAGATACATCATGGGACCAGAGTCAGATCAGACACCACTGCTTCTTCTACCGTCTGGGCATTCTGGACTTTGTTTGGGCTCCACTTCGTCCCGCTTCCTGTCTGCTGCATCGTCTTTGCCTGTACATCATACAGGAACCTTCAAAAGCCTGTGAAGCATCAAAGATACCTGAAAGAATCTCATTTGAATTGAAGGAGTCACTTCCCTGCATTCGCAGGCACTGCAACTAAGTTAACCGGTCTGCTGCTTCTGAGCTCCTCCAGAGTCCGAAAGATTCTGCAACACAAGTGGTGGTTTTCCACAGCTCTCAAGGCCTGCCCTGCCCTCTTACCAAGTTAGATTCCAGTATCCCTCGTGGGGGCTGCAATACCCAAACCCCTGTGCACTGCATCAACTTGCCGTTGCAAAGGCTTTTTGGCTTCTTTCCTCCAAAATCTATGGGCTCCATTTAGCCCCAACATTAAGCACCTCCAGAGACCAGAATCTTCAGCCACACCGCATTGTGTGCATCGTGGCCTGCATCTTTTGGTGAGCTGCTCAAGGTCCTCTTATGACTCCAGGGCATTGTTTCTCTTGGGCTCCCGTGATTGCCCGGCCTCCGCTGACTCCCCTGCTTGTGGTGAGTCCCCTCGACCTTGCTGGTCTGGATATTGCTTCTTCTTCAATTCCTGCACCTGTTGTATTTGCCAAGGCTTATTGGTGCTCCTGCTAGACACCGACCCCTCAGCACTTGATTTCCTTTGTAGGACAACTCGTGCATGGCTCCTGGTCTTTCTCAGCATCGCCTGGTCCTCAGGGCTGCAGAGTCAAGGTCATTGTCATCTCTCTTGTAACACCAGACATTGGAGGGCATTCGTTTTCCAAGTCTCCTGGTAACTCCTGAGTGACATAGACTCTGTCCCCTCGACTTGCGGGTACCTCTCAACTACAATCCACCTTCGGATTACACTGGACACTTCCTCTTTCTTCAGCGGCGGCACTTTTCTGATGTCCTCCATTGAGTTTGACTGCGGTTTCCGACACCACTTCACATGTATGCACCCGGCTTCCCTGTTGTAGTTAAGATGGGTACTAGGGCATCGATGGGTGGGTTGCTCTCCAACCTTCTGTCATCCACAGGGTTTCTTCAGGGTCTACTGGGAAGGGTCCTTAATCTTTGAAAATCCAACACGACTTACATGCAGACTGGTACGAAGAACGCGGTTGTGTTCCTACATTGCACACGACCTCCTTGGGGCTCCTAGTCTCTCTCCTTAGGTGGTTCCTTGGGTCCCCAGCAGTTCCATGTCCTCTCGACATTGTTGACATGAGTCGTGTTTCTTATACCACATTCTTAGCATATTGTTTGGTCCCCGCTAGGGTCCACTTTGTATTCTGTGCTGTTTACTGCATTTCTTCGCAAAGGATTGGGTGCATTGTGAATATTTCCAGGAAGGAGATATTTGCACGTGTTAGAGATTATAATATAATAAAGACATATTTTTATAAATGCCTTGTGAAGTTCTTTTTCACTTAATATATAAATATGAAATTGCATTCTGGTAAAATAAGCTGCTTTACACTCATTTTGGACTACGCCTGAAGGCTGTTCTTCTCATATACCACTTAGAGAGCTTTCTAAGGTTGTCTAAGACCTCTTAAATCCCCATATGGGCTGTCTGGACTGGTGCAGGGTACCCAGTTAAATAAGTGGACATCATATACCAGGCCAGCTTCTCACAGTCTCCTTTGAGGCTATAGCCTCTCCCCCTTTCTCCGTTGCAGTCCAGTGCACCCTCCTGGGCTAAGGCCTGTTCGAGGAATCCACTACTTACCTGCAGATAGTGGAAGCCTAGCTGGCAGCTGGGGTCCCTTGCATCCTTCTACTGGTCCAGTCTGTCTGCTGGGGTGCATGCTAAGAGCCTTATTCTACCTGGGGTGTCTGATTATTGCCTCCATAACTCACTGTTCATACTGCCCTCCAACTTCACACACTGCTTTGCATCCCCACTTCTTGCCAGCTTCATGATGTGCCGCGGGGACCCAAAACAGCGTACATTTCTCTTTTAGCAATCCAAGTCGGCTCACCATCAGGGTTCTCACTCTGACACAAATGAGCCCACAAACAGGTTCGTTGGATCTGATCCCATTAAAGGCACAGCTGCTATTATGACTGAATTGTGCACTGGGCTGCACTCCATTGAGGCGCGCTTCGACACCCTCACCAGCAGTCTCGACCGTATGGTATCGACACAACAACAGACTTGATGTTGCTGAGGAGCGCATCTCTGACTGGAGAGGTTGGAGCACATCCTGAAGATGCTGGCAGTCAAAAATGAAGATTTGGAGGCCCTGCCTCATAGAAATAACATTCACATAATGGGCATTGCTGAAACCACTAACATGGCCCACCTAGATGTGTTTGTCAAACAACACCTAGCAGATCTCTTCGACGGCAGCAGTGTCATGTCTATCTTTGTGGTTGAGCGCATGCATAGGTCATTGGGCCATAGACCCTGGTTGGTGCCCCACCACGCCCCATTGTGAGCCTCCTCAACTACAGGGACAGAGACACAGTGCTCCAACTTGCCCACAAACATGGCCCACTCCAATATCCTGGCTCTGCTGTCTCACTATACCCTGGCTTCACCATGGCTGTCCAGGAGGCCCACTGCTTATACATTGACTCTAAAAAACACTTTGCCTAAACTCGGCCTTAAATATTCCGTGTTGTATCCTTCAAGACTATGAGTAGACATCAATAGACAGCTTTGTATATGTGATGCACCAGCGAATAATAATAATAATATAATAATAATAAAGCAGATTATATAGCGCATAGCTACTCCCATAGGAGTGTCCCAGCACTAAGGTCAAATACACCAACCGAACAGCTCCAAAGCACAAGAAGAGCAGACATCTAGTTAGCAGACAATCAGGTTTTTAGTTTTTTCCAAAACAGAAGTTCTGTTTCAGAATGCCTTAACTGCCTGCCAAAGCCATAACCTTGTCATTAAGAGTAAGATTTTGATCAAACCACATCCCCAAGTTCTTGACCTTAGGCTTTGGTGCTGGAAAAAGAGCCAAGTGGCCCCGGCCACAAGACCAGAGCCCAAGTGGCAGGCTAGTTGCCCAGGATCAGGACCTCAGTTTTGCCCGCATTTAACTTCAGGCAGTTGAGGTACGTCCACTGGGCAACCTCAGACAGACAAGTCCTCAGGGAGGCAGCCCCAGTGGTAAAATTTGGAGATTGAGTAATAATGAACTGAGTGTCATCAGCATATGATAAAATATCAAAGCTGTGACGCTCAATGGCACCAACTAGGGGGCACATGTAAAGGTTTATTAGAGTGGGGCTCAGAGAAGAGCCCTGCGTCAGCCCCTGTGCCAGTGGGACCACCTTTGATCAAAGAGTTTTGAGCAAATGGAGCAGAGGCATGTTTCCTACTCGGAGGCAGTGGGGCCACCATAAAAGAGTTATTCAAGCGATCTCTAAAGACGGGAAGGAGCTCATCCATTCGGCACTCCGAGGTTCCAGGAGAGGCCGTTCAAGAGGGGAGCCATTCTTAACTAAGGCAATGCAAGTTTGTAATTCTGAAAGCACAATAGGATTAAACTGTAAGAGTTTATAAGGGTCTTTAGAAGAATCAAACCAGACGCCATGGCATGGAACACTTCTTGGAGCCTCTGAAAAGGAGAACTACATACCTACTATTAGAGAAGTAGTCAGCCAGACTACTGCAACTATCCTGAGGTGAGGCAACATTCGCTGAGACACGATCCACTGAGAATAAAAATTTAACAATCGCAAATATCTATCTGGAAGAATTTTGTGCTGACTCAATTTATTTGCATAAAAAGCCTGACACACATGCCTTATATGACTATGATAAGAATTCAAAGCAAGAAAGTAAACCTCCATCAAAATTCCTATGCCACATCTGCTCACAGCGTTTGCAATTCCTTTTAAATATGGCAAGA
The DNA here is from genome assembly GCF_964263255.1 of Lissotriton vulgaris. Taxonomy (NCBI): domain Eukaryota; kingdom Metazoa; phylum Chordata; class Amphibia; order Caudata; family Salamandridae; genus Lissotriton; species Lissotriton vulgaris. The sequence continues at coordinate 973,671,489 of NC_141696.1, read as the reverse complement.
TCCTCATTGAACAAGGCAGCTGAGGGTTTAGTTCGATGAGATGCCCTCTCCACTATAGGAGTAATACAATAAAGGACCCCAGAAATCCAGCTATCCACTTCCATATTATAAACAAAACAGATGGTATAAAGGAATAGATACAAGACAATTACTGAGTAGAGTACATTTAATTTCCCTCTCCGCAATTATTATTCTTGATGAATGTATTATACCAAAGTTAACCCTACATGGACAATAGCACCTGATCAATGAAAACACAAAAAATGACATATATCACACCATTCTATACATAAACAGAACAACATACATGTATAACACAATAACCCTAACAAATTATTCTCACTAGTGTCTTCCATGAAATTCTGCACAAACCACTAAGAGGTAGTCCAGGTGACACACTTAAAGGTTAGTCAACTAATCCAATCATTCTATTGTGACACCCTACAATTTAAAGCATCACTACAATTCTATTGACTTGATAAACCTTATTGCCTCATAAACAAATACCATTTACCGAATCCAGGTTATAGGGAGCACTCAAGTTAGTGCATTCCTTACTTAAGGATTCGTTATTTGCCACCAACTAGAAGTTGGTGGTAAATAATGAAAACCTTTGAAAAAGCATTTTTTTTGCTTTTCTAACAGTGCCATGTTGCAGACATACATGCCCTTAAGGCATGTATGTCTGCAACATGTGCACCCATACACAATTAAGGGGTGCAACAGGGTGTCAAAGTGACACCCTGCCACCCTTCAATGTTTCCCCTTTTTACCAAATCGGTATTTACCGATTCGGTAATTGACATTCATTCCTATGGGCCTCCAGGCCCATAGGAATGATTGGCAATTACCGAATCGGTAAATACCGATTCGGTAATTACCGACACTAACCGTTTCGGTAATTTTTAACGAAAAATGACCTACATCCCATTTACCTGTTCTTAAATACCGAATCGGTATGATTCGATATTTAAGAGTCGGTAAACTGGGATTACCTACATCTGGCCCATAGTAACTTAGTAACTTACATCTATTACGCTTCCAAATGGCCCAAACTCATGCTATCCAAAACACCTTGCGCCACATAGGTATCTACGTGCTCAACTGGATCCAGCACATCTGCAAAAACAATATGTACAAATCATATAAGCACATGTGCCTCTCTCACACTCCACAACTATAACGCCAAACCAGGGAGACTACAGTTAGAAGATGGTCACTCGCCAGGCACTTACCTCCCACAACATGAGGTGGTGTGCCCTCCATAGAAATCGGGCTACTAAATCATCATCAGCATCTCGTAAACTTAATCCGCAAGTGAAATACATGGGGTTCAAACAAAGTCCCCCTTTCCATTTTACAAGTTGAGCAGATCTAATAACCACGCTCGAAGTGCTCCGTGGCTTACACTCATCAAAATAGTCTCCTCATTCACTTTCACTCCGTTGCGGGCTCCAATGCGGGCCCCAGGGGAAGTAAGGTCGCAGACCAGTCTTCCCCTGGGGATTTCGCGCATAGACCGGAAGGACAAGGTGTGGGGGTGGGATTAGAGGGGCAAGGGGTGGGGATTTGGGAGGGCTTAAAAGGTGTTAGGGAGGAGATTCAACCTCTTCCGAACACCTAAGCACCACCGGGGGGACGCATGAAGAATTTTTTGGTTGGTAGGTGGGTGGGGGGGTTTGGGTGTAGCGCAGGAACGTTTATGGGGGTGAAGGGGCTCTGGTACTCTTCGAGGGTCAGCTGTCTGCGGGGCGGGCCGAGCAGGCGGCGGGAGTGGCTGTGGGTAGCATGCTTATCAGGCGGTTGACGGGCCGGCTGGTAGGTGTGTTTGACAGTTGACATGCGGCATGGAAGTCTGCAGATGAGTGAGGGGTTCCGGACATGGATGTGGGGGTATGCTGTGAGAATAGTGAGTGGGCTGGTGGAGTGCAACATGCGGTGCATATGAGGGGGTTGAGTGGGGTTGCTCAGGGGGGGGGTTCAGTAATTAGTTTTTTTGTGTTGCTCCAGGAGACAGATACAGTTACAAGTGGGTACGGGGGACGACAACAGCGGGAACATCAGCGACTGAACAGGAGCAGGAGGTCCTAGGTGGAATCTCAGGTGCAGGTCTATGGTTGAGGGCAAAGGGGGGAGCTGTGGGGGTCTTCGGCTGGTTGGCTGGGTTGCATTGGAAGGTGGTGGATGCAAGGGGATGCAGGTGCTGCTACGGCAGGCTGCTGGGGTACTGTTTAGGGTCAAGTGACGGGTAGGCATGGGACCGGACTGGGGACTGATGGAGCACACAGGTTGCTGGATTGGAAGGTTAGGTAACTGTGTTTGAGCGTGGTTGAAATTTTTCGCCAGGGGTGCCGGGGTATTCTCAGGACGAGAGGAGCGCTTGGGGGGCCTGAAGGACCGACTGCCCCACAAACAGTAATGGCTGGAATAAGCAGTATTTGGGGGCCTACGCGCACTGTTTTGGGCTTTCTGATATTGGGTGCCATCAGGCTGGGGTTGACTTGCACAGGAGGAATTTAGACAATCCATGGACAGGCAGGGGATCGAAGGGGCTTGGGAGCCCATCTCTGTGGTTTGAGGCTATGGGTCCATGGCGCTCAGTGTCGTAGGGAGATGAGCCTGGAGTCCGGCGCAGAGGCAGGAATTTTCTAGAATGGGTTTTTTTTTGCATAAGTCCTGGGACGCTGGAGCGGGAGTCTGTGGCTGCGATGGGGGCCCATCCGGGGGCCATATACATGGATGGCTGACACAAATGCTGCGGATACGGAAGACTGGCATAAGAGTGGTAGGGCTTGAGGTTTGCGCTATTGGTGAGGCAGGTTTTGATTGATATGCTGTTCCCATTTATTTAAGTACAGCTTTAGGTAGCAGTGGCTGGACTCATGGGTATCAGGGCGCTCTGCGCACAGGCAGTGACGGACTGGTGTGGCTGGGGGTGTGAAGCGAGTGGGGTTTTTGGGGGGCCTTGGGTGCATGTGGCTTCATAGCATGTCTGGTTTGGTAGTGGTACACACGGGATAGGGAGTTTGTAGGCTGTGTGTCTGGCCGGGGAATTTTTCATGGGCGCGCTGAGTGCGAGACCGAATGGTGCATCGGGAGTGTACACGACAGGGTAGGTACGGATGGTTTTTTGGGATGTGTGGTGCGGGGAACCTGCGCGTGGGGCAGTGGCGGGAAGACTCTGGCGCTGTGCTATTCTCAAGAGTTACAGGGGTCCTGGAAGTGTATTAGTTTCCCCTTGGAGGCGGGTTTTCAGTGGTCAATGTTGAGCAGCAGATGAATGGGTGACCAGCATTGTTGGCGTGCTTTGGGGTACTTACTGGCAGGCACCTGATTCTCACGTTGGGCGACATTGGTGCTTTGAGGCGTTTTGTGAGGATGGTTTGTCTGGGTGCCTGGAATGGGGGTGGGTTTGGTGGTTACGGTTGGAGGGCAGTTTTCATGGGCAACAAGATTATTGGCTTAAGATTGAAGGCATAGGACTGGGGGTGTTGTTTTTCAAAGGAGGAAGGTGGTTTTTTTCAGTTCTGCAGGTCGTTATAGGCTTCACACGCAGGGCTGCATACAGTGGCGCACGGTTTGGGCGCTATGGGGCTGTGGCAGCATTGATAGATGGAGGGCCCTGGAGGGATAGAGAGGGAGCGGCTGCAGCATTCAGGGCTGCGGGTGTTACACAACGTGTTTCTGTGATGGCGGGGTGACTGGACACTTGTCGACCGGGGCTAAAGGAAAAAAGGATACACTTCATGCAAGACTAATTATTCTTTTTTACTACAGGAGTTGGGAGTGGAGCAGGACCCCAGGCGGTCGCCTGGCGGGAGTGGCCCCCTTGCTACTGGAGCATGGACTGTCAGAAGAGGCGAACTAGCCAGTTGCACAAGGGCTGAAACATGATGAAAGAATCTGGGGGATGTATTGGGGTTTTTCTTTGGTTTGGACGTTATGTGGTAAGGAGTCGCCCCAATCTGAGGTTTCAGGTGGGAGACAGACGTATGCTGGGATTGGTGGGGTATGGTTTTTACAAGATGATACATGAAGGGGGACATGGTGTAAGGAAACAGATACTGTTGGCAATGAGGTTGCTGTGATGACTTGGGACCTCGCAGCAGAATGAGTCGAAGGGGGGGAGCTATTGACTGACATAGGTACAGGTGTGCGGAGTGGGGATTGCGCTGGGAGGGGGGCCACCGGCATGGACCGGGTCCGCACCTTCCATAACAGTTACTGGTGCTTTTCGGTGCAGGCCTTGGTGGTGGATGATCTTGTCTGTTACCGCAGGATGCAACCAGGAGGGTGAATGGTCCTTCACCTAGGAGGGGGTGTTTGTCGCAAGCAGATTGGTCCCGCTAAATCCTCTGTTACGCTGAATACGAGCAAAGGGTGGATGGTCCTTCACCCCGAGGGGGGCACCTGTCACAAATGAATTTTCGGTCACATTGAATCCTATAGGTTCGCAGTGGAGGCGGGAAAAAAGGTGGATGGTCATTCACCGGAAAGGGGATACTCGGCACTAACAAGGTTGTGGCCTGAGAACCCTATGTCCATGCTGGACGCCAGTAAAGGGTGGATGGTCGTTCACCAGCCAAGGAGGCACTTGTTGCATACAAAGTTTGGCCCAATAATGACTCTTATCAGTGTGCTCGGGATGCAGGCAGAGCTGGTGGATTGGTCGTTCACCACGGGGGTGGGCACCTTTTGCAGACGAGGAGTGGCTTGTAATATGTGATGTGGTCACGCGGTGGCGGGTTCTTTCAACATTTTGGGGGGCACTGTCCTGGCCATGGTTTGGCCCGACGCAATGTGCCCGGTAAATTTGAGTACAGGCACAGGTGTTGGATGGTCGTTCACCAGACAGGAGGAGGGGGCTGCTGTCACTGACACGGGTTGGCCCGACAAAGGTTTGGTTACAGAGGATACATGCAAAGTGACAGGGTCTTTCACTGAGGGGGGGGCACTTTTTCCCAGACATGGGATTGCCTTGAATACGTTATTTGTTTGCGCAAGATGCATGGGGAAGTGGTGGCTGGTTGGCCACTGGACGCCAAAAGGTTGCGGATGCATTCGCTGCACGGGAATTTGGAGGTTCAAGTGGTGCTGGGAACGTGGGCACCTTTCGCGACTGACGGTTGTCCCATCAACAGTGAATTATATAGAATGTACATTTGGGTGGTGGATTGGTCGTCCACCGAGTGGCGCGGGGTCGGCACACAGGAGGCAAAAGGTGCCTTGGGGTGGGGCAGTGAACCTCCCTACGGGGGTTCCCTGGTTGGCGGTACTTTGGAGTGGTGGTGAGTCACATACGGGTGATCCACCCCTCGAGGGGGAGAGCGGTACATGGGTGACTGATAGCAGGGCGCGGGAGGCAATGAAGGAAATTCAACAGAGGATGCTCGGAGGGCAAGTGAAGGTGAGAATGGGGAGAGAAAGGTGGTCACCGAGTGAATGGGGAAGAGTCAAACAGGTGAGATGGTTTTGAGAAGGAGGAATGGAGAATGATTCGGCATGGGGTGGGGAAAGTACATTTATTGCATTTATGTACTATGTAATAAAGTCTAAAGGAGTGCAACCTTGTCCTAATAAAATGGCCTTTTACGCCACAAGTTACATCGTGGAGTGTGGTTCTTGCGCGATGGATGGCCTCTCCCGCTCGGCCCCACCGCCGCGTCTACTATCACCTCCTGATTGCGTGCAAGACTACATGTAAAACAATTGCCCTACAACAGTGAAAAACAAGGGGTTCAGGCAAAGTCTCCCTTTTCAACTGAGTAAATCTAATGCCCACGCTAAAAATGCTCCGTGGCTACACTCACCTACATCTGGGGATCACAGTCTCCTCAATAGCTAGCACTCCGTCCGTGGATTCTAAAGGATGACTTTACTCCCGGCCCTGCCACCACATCTAATAACTCCTCCTGATAGCGTGCGGGACTCCATCACAGGGGGGGATAACAATAAATGACACACTCCTACTTTCACACTCTCCGGTGTACACAAATACATATTTGTAGTTCCGGCCGCAGAGTTTGGCCACTACACTGTATTAGTCTGCCCGTGGGCAGAAACCAGCCTGCAATGCCTGTACCACTACACATATAAAAGACAAGCATCAGATCAGGAAGCAAGTCTGTCTTGGGCACCAGTATATCTACGCCACTACGGGCAGAACCCGCTCTATCCCTTTAGAGGGAGTGGGCAGATCCCACTCCCTCTAAGATTCTAAGGAGGGAGGGATCCCTACTGTAGTTCTAAGGGGAGAGGGGTATCCCTACAGTAACCAACTGAGTGTCAGGCATCTAAACAATATAATATAAACAACTGAATGAAAGGCAGTCACAAGATTCCACAGGCCAGCCTACTTGACGCACGCCATGTATTGGTCAGTTAATGAGTTGAACAGTTAAAACAATTATATACAAATCACACCAACATCAAGAGTATATACAATATATATACACACCCAACTGTACATTTCAAGGCGATATATAATGCAGTTAGACTAAAGCATACATAGTTAAAAAAATCATCCTTATTACTAGTGCACAGCGACATATAATCTGAATCTAGGCATCCTTCAGGTATCGGTAATAGATGGACCAGCAGCTTCTAGCCTATGCACATACCCTATAACAGGTCTAGGCTAATTCTAAACGTCACAAAGAGATATCAGATTGACGCCCAAATTTCGTCATGGTCATTAAGTCCCTGCATGGCCGTATGATATCTTTCAATTATGTGTGCCTCTTGCCGGTTCAGATTGTTTTGCATAACCATTTTATTGAGTGCTTTCACCACCAATAGAACAGACCAATTGACTTAATTCTCATCATGTTCTATTTCAATGTAATGTTGGACCATAGGAGCCCCTATCGTTCTACAACGTATGCGCGATTTATGCTGCAAAATCCGCATCTTAATGGGTTGTGTCGTCCGCCCAATGTACGTTTTACAGAATGGGCATGTCACTGAATACACTACGTTTTTAGCATTACAATTAGAGAAACACAACTGCTTATGTTGCTTGTTATTTATTTCTACAATTTTAGAAACTTTTGTTTGTAGACAAACTGCGCAGCCATTGTACCTGTAGTGCCCTACCAGTGCTGGTAAACCCAGCATTCCTCTCAGGTTTGTTGGTGTAGGTTGCTGGCGTGTAGCTTTTTCCAGATAGTTTCTCAAGTTCCGCCCCCTACGAAAGGCGAACAAAGGTTTTGGAATATTCAGATGTTCTATTAACCTCAGATTTCTTAGGATAATGTGTTTCACCTTATAAGCCTTGGGGTTAAAGGTGAGTACACATACTAGTTGATCAGACTCTTGTTTGGGTGTAGGAATGAGCATATTTTCCTGAGGAGTATACCATGCTCTTTTCAGAGCTCCCCATACCAGCTTTTTGTACACTTACGACGTATTCTCAAGAACTGCCCATAGGGCAGATTGTCCATAAGGTTACGTGGATGCCCTGTGTATAATCCAAAAATGTGTTCCGATCGGTCTGCTTAGTATACAAATCTACCTCCAGCCTCCTGCCCTTGTCCACAATCCAAACATCTAGAAAAGGAATTTGTTCATTACTTGATGTTTTGGTAAATTTAAGATCTGTAGTCCGAGTATTGAGCCACAGGTGGAATTGGTCAAGTTCCTCCTGTGTCCCCTTCCATATCATGAACACATCATCAATGAAGCAAACCCATTCCAAAATATGTTCTTTGAAGGGGGTCGCTTCATGTAAGATGCGGCTCATTTCAAAGTGATCTATCACTAAATTAGCTATCTCAGGTGCAAAACAGCAGCCCATCCCTACGCCTTTAACCTGCAGAAACAAATGCCCTTTGAAGACTAAAAAATAGTTTTTCAAGCAAATGCGAGCCAACGAGAGCAAAAAGTCAGTTAGGACCAAGTGGAGACACAGATGTTAAGATTGGGGTGTGTTATGGCCAGGGCCCGGGGCTTGGTAAAATTGCTGTTAGTGAACTTGGCCCATCTCCTGGGTCAAAAACCTTTGATTAGGAATAAAACTAGATGAGACTTTAGGCATGGGAACATGAAAAGGGATAGGTAAGTGATAAGACCAAGGCAGAGGCAGGAGAGAATCAGCCAAAAGCTCACTTAAGATTGAAAAAAGGGTCGAATGTATGCCCGCCCTTATGAGTAGGCCAAGAAACACATGTGGCAGTTGAAACCCTGCTAAATCTGCACATAACCCTGTTGTCATAAAGCAAGAGGAATCCACAAAGTGGAAATTGAGTATCCCAATCACAGTAAAATTAGAGTAATGTAAAACTAGAAAAGAAATTACGTTTGGAGGTGGACCAGGTGGCATATAAATAAAAACCTTGACAAGGTGAAATTGCCAGTACAAGATAAAGAAAAAAGATCTGCTATAATCAATTTGGAGAGGGTACAAGTAAGAGATTGTTCAAAATTAATAGCAATACCCCCCCCACTTTGGACTTGTCTATCCAATCTACTTATTGCATAGCCTGCTGGAATGGCCACAGGCCATTAGGATCTACATTTCCGGACAACCAAGTTTCCATCTGGAAAATTGTGCTTGGAAGATAATCAGAGATGAAGTCACGAGTTTCAAATTTGTGTTTCACCAAAGAGCGGCAGTTTTAAGAGTAAAAACGGCTTCCACAGGAGCTTGAGAGGGCCCACTCATCTTAGCACCAGAAGTTGAGACATCTAGAAACACTACACTCACATCCCGACTCTGGGATAAGGTACAAAATGGCACAAAGCCACAGTGTATACATGTCCACATTGCAGCAGGATCCATAACCCGACAACAGCCATGATAAACACAGGAGCTAACTCCCTAAGTTCCAAGGAAGAATACTGTCTAGAAGGTATAGTCGAGCAACGACGGGTCCTGGCCCCTGGCGCTGTCCAGGGTTGGAGGGGCGCAGACAGGCTTTTTTTAGGCATGCCTGCGGTGTGCCCGCTGCGCACATCCGCGCTGCAGACTGAAGTACCCGAGGGGCTATAAGAGGCTCCTCCTGGGCTTGCCACTGATTGGCTGGTTCTGTGGTGGCCTTCTGCAAGCAGTATTTACCAATGGCGCATTCTCCAGGTGCACCACACCCAAACACTCCCCCTCACCGCTCTCCCCTCTCCCTCATACAGCCTTCAACTGCTTGATGCCTGCACTCTCATAGGTTTTTCTTTACAGATCCATTTCAATTTCTGTGTGAATGTTGCGTGCTATACTATGCAAAAAGAACAGTAGATGGACAGAATGCAGAACAATGTCATACATTCACCCCAGTACAGAGATCTGGGCCTAAATCCATCGTTTCTTTGCACTCCACACCATCGCTATACTATACCAGCAATCCTGTTTGCACTCCACACCACCCCAGTTTAGACATGGCCATATGCAAATCAGCCTTGACCCTGTTCCTCATGGGAACAGTCCAGCCCGAACTGCCAAGCCATGTCTTTCCTTGACCGGAATCAAGCAGACCGGTTTCTGGCTAGCAGCCTTCTTCAGCCAGGATAGCTTGACTCCAGTGGTGTGGAGAGCATGGGACTCACGTCTGAGCATACCCATCCCACTCGGGGTGACAAATGCAAAAACAACAGTTGATGGACAGAATGCAGAACAATGTCATACATTCACCCCAGTACAGAGATCTGGGCCTAAATCCATCGTTTTTTTGCACTCCACACCATCGCTTTAGTATACCAGCAATCCTGTTCACTAATAAACTCTTTTTTTTCAGGTGTCACTGATCATGCGGTCACTGCTGACCGGAGTGTGGCCTCCCCTAGTGGTGTATACCGCACTGATGTTTCACAGGATGCTTGTTTTTGTTTTGAATGTATTAGGGATTTGCCTGATGTACTTTTGTTCGGTGTGGGTATGGGACAGGTGTTTTGACTTTGAACGTTTGTTCCTTTGGTTCTTTGTTAATGCTCATTGGGCGCACATTGTGTTCACTATCAACACAGCACATTTCCCCTGTTGTTGTCCAATTAGATGGCACCTCGTAATGACTCCTTACTGCTATCGTTTCGCACTGGACGACGGATATAGTGCATCTGCCACATACGTTGCTTGACCTTTGCCCGGTTCGGCCATTTTGAGAAAACAGCAGGCATTAAAACTGATTCCTGGACTATATAACAAGTGATGTTCTACATTGTTGGAGAGCAGACCTAATCAATAGAGGTTTAAGACATAATTGAAAGAATTTACAATAAAATCCACAGAAAAACATAAAATGTAGTAAGGACTGTTCCGACTTGTCATCACAGGGACGGGGGGCGGGGAGTACTGTACTCCACATACCTTCAGTTCCATAAAAGCAAACTAAGCACCAAGCCATCCCGACCTAAATCTGAGTAAAAGAGTTCTTTTTCGCCAAGTTAACTCTAGTGTTAGGTAGAGGGCAGTATTATGTGTTGCAAACATAGTATAAGACTAGCAGATAGTGTGCTTACTGGCAGCCTCCTGGAAACTAAGAGCAGTGAATAAGTCCAGAAATCTAAGTTTTACCAATTTTTTGGTAGAGTTGGTAATCAGATCAGGGGGGGTAAACACTTCTGGCAAGCTGATATCACCAAAGGTTTGCATACGTAACTAAGCGAAGGTATGGTGGAGCCCCTATCCAATTTCAGGCAGTCTTCAATAACTGCCTTATTCAAGCTAGCATCCTTGTTGCTCTAAACACTAACCCATAATAAAAGAGGAGCTAGTTTAATGCTTTCTATTATATACTCTAGTTTTAATTTAGAGTGTACAAGAAGACTAGAGCTTGAGTACCGGAGATTTAGCGATTTCCTACAAATGTTATTCTCTTCTACCTGGATAGGGGTAGCGTTATGAAACCTCCAAACCCCGGCTCCATATGTGGCGGTGGGTATGCATTGCATTTGGTAGATAGTGAGAAAAGGAGAGATAGTAGCCCTTCCATCCTTCGTAGCAAGGTTAAAAAGGGAACTCGCTGCCCTCAGAGTTTTCTGCTTGCAGTATTTACTTGCATCTGCCAGAAGTTGCTTGCATCAAAGGCCAGCCCAAGATAGCAGAAATTATTAACTGTGCTTAGATGCTTGTCACCCAGATTTAATACTGGCGCAACTTTCTTGCCCGGTCCGGTCGCCATAATATGTGACTTTGCAGAATTGGTTTTCAGGTCTAAATTTTACATGAAAATGACAAAAGAATACACCAAATTGTTAAGGACTCGAGGGGCTCTAGCCAGCAACACAGCGTCGTCTGCATATATTAAGGCTGGCATGGCTGGATTGGAGATTATGGACACATCCTTGGTAAAGCCTAATAAGGATACACTCAAATCATTAATATATAGAATAATAAGTAGCGGTGACAGCACGAACCCAAGGCGCACTCCACTGGACAAGGAAAAATATCATAAAGTTTGCCTGAGTGACCATACCTTACCTTTGCGCTTACGTTTTCATGAAGGCCATGTAGAAAATTTACCAGCACACTATCCACCCCTAAATTAATTAACATCAGCCCAAGTTTAATTCTATTTACACATTCAAAAGCGGTGGAAAGATCCATCAAGGCTAGGTACAGTGAACAGCGCCTTGGGATAGAATACTTACTTGCTATCAGGCGTAAATTCAGGCACTGATCCACTGTGCCCAACCCCAGACGAAAACCATATTGGCAGTTTATGTTTATGTTTATGTTTATTAAAACTTTTGTAGCGCGCTCTGTTACCACGGGGTATCCTGGCGCGGTGAGTGACTTTTAGAAAACAGTATTACTGAAAACCAAGTCTGGAAGAACTACTAGTAAGGGACATTAAACAAGTGGGTCTTGAGATCTTTTTTAAACAAAGCAATGGTTGGCGAAGCTCTAAGAGAAAGGGGGAGAGCATTCCAGGCAGAGGCTGCTTTAACTGAAATGGATTGGCCTCCTATGCGTGCGTATTTGAATTTGGGGGTGATTAAAAAACAGAGGTTGGCCGATCGAAGGGCACGGTTGGGAGTGTAAAATGAAAACCTTTTCTGCAGGTATGTTGGTCCCTGGCCATGGACTGCTCTGAATGCCAACACAAGAATTTTAAACAAAATTCGATGAGGTACTGGAAGCCAGTGCAAACTGCGTAAGTGGCTACGCACGCTAGATCTCCTTGGGAGGGAGAAAAGCAAACGTACTGCAGCGTTTTGTATCACCTGCAGGCGGTGAACCATGTACGCAGGGAGACCACTAAATAAGGCGTTGGCGTAGTCGAGCCGGGATAAAATCAGAGCTCGAAGGACAGACTCCTTGGCTAAAATACTGTTATCTACAGTCCAAGTCTGCAGCTGGTGAAAAATAAAGCTTCCCAGTATCTTTATGGAACTATCCACCAATGAGATAGGTCTATAACATTTAGGTGATCCCCTATCAACTTTTTTGAAAATAGGCACTATTGTAGATAAGGACCACGATTCAGGAATAAGACAACTTATGGAGTTATTAAAAAGATTTGTAAGTAAAAGGCCCCTGAGTTCAGGATTGCAGTTATACAGATCCATAGGGATCCCGTCAGAACCCAGTGCCTTACTGCCTGCACTTGCTCGTATATTATCTTCAACCGCACCAGGGGTAAATTGTAATAATTAAAATAGGCTCAGGGGAAGAGATAAAAAGCTGTTCTTATAAAGTCTCATGTTCAACGTCCCTTTCATAATAATACATACAAGAAAAATTCTTGGTCCATTCCTGGCCTGTGATATTACAGATCAAAAGAGCGTTGAAAGGGGCATTTTGCAAAGAGATCCTATTTACTTGTTTCCAAACTATCTTACTGTTCTTTTGCTTCAGTGACTCAGTATTCTGATCAGAACTCCGAGATGCAATCACTGAGTATTGGTTCAGTCTCGTTCCAGGCCACCCTTTGGGAGGCCTTTAAGGCATACATCCATGGTATATAAGTCTCCAAGCACACTGTTATTCTACGCGACATTGGGAACCAACTGTCCCAGATCAAGTTCAAGTTACAGAGTTTGGATTGGGAGGATTCTGGATTTGACAGCTTATTGCAGCTCCTGAAACAGGCAAAGTGACCTAGCCAACAGGGATATTGTGTACATGGGCAAGCACGCCACAACCAGGAGAAATGGCGAGGGGGAAGCCCAGGTTGCATCCTGACTACTTCACCCCAACCGACTCAATGGCTATATCACCACGCTGCAGCCATTCATTGGCGATACCATATCCAATAACACCAGCATAATGGCCAAGCTCTTGCGGTACTATGGCCAACATTATTCCTCACACTTTCCTGAGGATCTGGACAGCATAGCAACTTATTTGACCGAGGTTACGATGTTTTTGCTCTCCGGTGGCTAGCAGCATTTCCTTAGTGAACCCATTACCTGCAAGGAAAATGCACAGGCTGTGGACTCCCTCAATGGATCCAAGGCACCCAGTCTAGATGGCCTCCCTAGATCATACTACAAAATCCGTAAACACCTGCTGACACCTCACCTCTTTGACATGTACAGTGAATCCCATGAGAGGGACTTTTTGCCGCCTACCTTATGAGAACTTGTACTTATACTCTGTTAAAACTGGGTAAGGACCCCCAGCTCTGCTCATCCAGTTGTTCTATTTTCCTTCTTAATTTCGATAAGATATTAGCCAAGGTCCTTGCCACTTGACTCTCTTTGTTAATGGAAGAGATTATCTCTCTCGTGCAATCAGATTTTGTCCTCCACCAATCGACTTCCTTCAACTTGCTAACATTGTTTAATGTCGTGAATAGAGTCTATTTATTGGTGCCGAAACGGCATTTGACTCCTTGGAGCTAGCTTTTTTGAGGGCAACACTGGCTAAACTGGTCTTTCCAAACTACTTTGTGTCCTTGATTATGCTACTTACTCCGACCCCTTAGCTCAATTGCGGGTGAACGGTGCACCCACTGGCTCCTTCTCGATAGCTTGGGGGACCAAGCAGGCATGCCCTCTTTGCCCTCTCCTCTTTATCTCAGATCCTTTGGCCCGCCATCTCCAGGAGCAACATAGGCACTGTGTCCTACAACTCACTCACAGCCCCCTTCTGTTCTCTGAGTATGCCAATTACATACTACTCTTTATTCGTCATCCCTTCAGCAGTCTCCCCCCTCTGATTCGTGTAAGCTTTAGGTTTGAAGGCCTTTCTGGCCTCCATATAAACTGGGCAAATTCTGAATTGTTTCCATTAACTACCTGCACCCAGCCGGTGGCTATTGAATATCCCCTAGCATGGTGCACTGATTCCACCAATTATTTAGGTATACATATCCATAGAGAGAATGACCAGGTTCTCTGACTCAGATATGGCCCAGCAGTTGATAAGCTCTCTCCCCAGGTGGAACTCTGGATTAAACTCCCACTGTACATGGCTGGCCATGTGTCTATAATCAAATTGGTCGTCCATCCCCGCTTTTTATACCTGTTTCTTAACATCCCACTCCCCCTGACATAGCACTTCATTGCTTCATTATGTGGTCCACTCCTGGGGCTCTTGTGGGACTGTTGCCAACCCTGCATCCACTGGGGCACGTTGACTCTTCCCTAAGAGCATGGGGGCTTCGGGGTTCCTGACCCCCCTTTTTTGTTACCTGGCCACACAGTGCCAGTACATGTAGTGCTGGTACCACCTAGACTCATGTGTCCCCTATATTAGGCCAGAGAGAGACCAGGTTGGAGACCTACCTCTTTCCTCTATACTCGTGTAGGGGATCCCTATGGACGCCTCCGATATACAATCTCTCTCTACTACCAGTTGGACATGCCGTAATCTTTGCCGGGTTCTGGGGGGGTACTCCTCTATTTAATAAACATACCATTGGCGATAACCCCTGCCTCCCTCTTACCCTTGAGAAATTGCCCCATTGTTTTCTACTTTGTCATGAACTTCATACAGTGGGAGACATTTTCCCTGATGGTCACGTACTTTCCCATGCAGCCGATACCCGCTTCTGTAATGCCTCTTATAAGGACCATTTTATACTTCGCCATCTGCACTGTACCCTACCTGCTAAAATACCCGCTTATCATTTAGCTTCTGATGACTTCCCACCATTAACATTACTTATCTCTGAGGATGATGGCTGGAGACTGACTTCCAAACTCTATCGTACCTCTCTTTCCCTGAAACCAACTACACAAGTTCAGGTGGCCTGGGAGACCGACTTAGGGACTCCACTCTCCTTTAGTGTCTAGTCATACTACTGTTGCTCACAGACCAGACTTGTCTCCATCAATCATAAACACAAGGTACTACATTTCAACTTTCTTCACCAAGCCTACACCACATTCAAAGCCCTGACACGCATTGACCCAGCCCGCTCGTCCCAGTGCCCTAAAGCATTTACCCATGCCGCTCGTCCCAGTGCCCTAAATACCATGCTCATGATGAGGACTTTCCACATCTTATTTGGACATGCCCATTGATTAGTTATTCCTGGTTCATAATCTTTCCTCTTATATACACCATGACAAGCACCAAGCTTAGACCCACCCCACCTGATGGCACTCTTGGGATATACGCATGATGTTGCTATCGGTACTCTTAGATTAGTCTCTATCGGCCCATACTCGCGAAGTAGGAAAGTAAGCACTGCCAACAAGACTCAGCTTGGCTGAAGAGCATGTTGCAGTGTGAAAGGATCAGTTAAGACTATGCTCAGTTGCAACATCATACCTCTCGGCCTAAAGACATATGGTCCCCACTCTGTGAATACATACTCTTCTTAGAAAACAACGATTCCAAGTGAGGTCCTGCCTCTGACACATTAGCTCTGACAATTCACGCTTCCCCCTCTCGTCATGCTGCCCCTCTTGGTCAACCGGGTCATCTCCTATGCCTCGCAGATGTCACGCTAGGTCCTTTGATGAAGTGTCATCTTCTTATTTGCATGTAATGCCTTCTCCACCATGTTTTCATTGTCTTTTTTTATTCCTCTCTCAAGGAAATACTATGTGATATTGCTTTGTGCATTGCTACTTGGTTGTACTGACTATGCTCCTGAGAAATTGTTGTTTTGTTTGTTGCACATTTTTATTTGAAAGAAAATTAATAAATACAACTTAAAAGAACAAAAACTTTAAAAAAAGCAGCAGGTAGATAATTTAAACATAAAATCAACCTTGCAGTTGGTAACACAATTTCCTATGGCTCAATCTAGAGCATTTTTACATTTTCCCAAAGCAACAAAGCATCTAAGAATACATAACTCCATTGCTTATGCCATGGTGAAAAAAAAATGACTGCAATGTCATAAATGATGTCATAGAACATATCATGAGGGATGTAACATGTGAAGTCATAAACAGTTCATGGCAGGGGCACAAGTTAAAGTTAGCTATGAAACTATAACCAGTGCATTTTTGTGCTTTTTTTTAGCTCAAAACTTTATTGTTGTCACTGAAATATTCCCTTAATTATAGTGTTTTTTCCAGTGAGTTTCTAGGGTGTTTAAAAAATAGAGTGATTTTGTTATCACACCTAACTATAGTGTTACTTTACCTTTTTACTTTTTTGTCTGGTACATACTCAACAATACAGCTTTGTAAAGGACCATGAGTTAATGTCTTCTGTGACCTTATGTATGTGTAATTTTGGCAATTTGATTGCTTCTTGAGTTTCTTCATACAGAACTCAGTGACAACTTCAATCCTTGTATAGAGAAGACAACAAGGCTACAGACAAACAGTTAAATCTCACCAAACAAGGGAACTTCCTCTTAATTATATGAGTCAGTGCTTCTTTGTTTGGTGAAGATGTCCTCATGTTCATCTACATCAAGAATGCACCATCAAAAAAGAAATACACTTAGATCCTTTTGGTATGTTGAGCTGTCCAGCAGCATGGAAAATTGTGGGAACTTTTTTTATTTTAATGGGGAGGGGCCACACAGCCCCCTCCCTGAGCCTATTATGGCCCTGGGTACCCCATCCCCCAGGGAAGTATTTATTTTAAAGGGAAGGAGGGTAGACTTTCCCTCTCCCTAAGCCGTTATCGGCTCCATGGACAACATCCCCCCAGGACCGCTTATTTAAATAAAGAGGAGAGGAGGCCACGTGGTCCCCCTTCCCAAGCCTTGTTAGGTCCTGGGGATCACCTCCCAGGGCAACTCTTACATATAGAGAAGGGGGCATGCAGCAACCCTACTGGGCCTTGTTTGGCCCTGGGGACCCCAAATCCCAGGGCCCAGCATTATTTTGAAGGGCAGGTGGGCACCCGTGGCACTCTACCTGTGCCAATTGTGGCCCTGTTGATGTAATCCCCCAAGCCCAGTGTTATTTTGAGGAGGAGGGGCTCAAGCTGCACCCCATGCAAGCCAATTATGGCCCCAGGGACCCCATCACCTAAGGTCCAGAAATATTTTTATGGGGAGAGAGGCACCTGGTCCCCCTCCCCAGGCCGATTTCTGCCCTGGGGACCCCATCCCCAGGCGACCAGCATTATTTTTTAGGCAGAGGGTGAGACGCGGCCATCCCCCCCACACCAATTTCAGCCCCAGGACCCCATGCCTTAGACCCTGCACAGCTATAGTTGGGTGCCCTGATGCCCACCCTGGGCACCCACCATACATTATTTGGGGACCAGGAGGGAGCCACAAGGCCCATGTGGCCCCAGCCGACACTTTGCATGCAGCGAGAGCCCGTATTGCTCCCGCCCACAGGGATCAGCAGCTAATGCTGTTCCCTGTGAGTGAGAGCAATATTTTAATCTATTTCCCTGCCCTCATCACTATGGGAGTATTTTTGAAGCTCCAGCCCAATGGGAGCGTACTTAGTGTTTGCTCCCGCTGAGTTTTGAAAATGCTCTCACGAAGCAAGAGCAAACACAAATTTTCCTGCCTGAGCGTAGGAAAACTTCTATTTCCCAGGGGTTGGCTTCCCGGGACATAGCATTTGAGACAGAGCTTTTAATGGCTCAAGGAGGGTGGCCCCCTTCCCTTAAAGTAATCTACCCTGGAGGTGGACTTCCTGGGGCCTTTAGAGGCTCGGGGAGAGTGGACTGCTTGTCTCCCTCCCCATTTTATAAAATGTCAGCCCCGGGAGCCTGTCATGGCTTGGAGAGGAGATCCAGGATCTCTCTCCATTCAAAGTGTATTCGGCCCCAGGTGTGGACCGAGGCCTCTCGGGGAGGGGACAGCGCATCACCCCTCCTCATGCAGAATATCTTCAACCCAGGGGAAGGGCTCCCCGGGGCCCATGATAGTTTGAGGAGGGGTCCCTCCATCCTCCATCCTCCCTCCCCGTACATCATATGGTTGGCCCTGGGAGTGGGCTCCATGGGGCCTCTGATGGCTTGGGAAGGGGGGCTGCGCATCCCCTCTCCCCATAAACAATGGTTTTAGCCCCAGTGCGTTTTTCTGGGTCTTTAGAAGCTTGGAGAGACCGGACTGCCAACATATACAATTATGTTTGACCCAAAAGTTCTCAAAAACTACAGAACGGATTTACACCAAATCACAAAAAGCACAGTCTGCGGACCAAGATCTAGCTTCCTGCCCAATTTGGTATAATTCCGTTCAGCAGTTTTTGCTGTAGTTCGTCTTAAAGAAGTCCAAGGAAAATGCATGGGTATTTTACATTTGAGACCCCCTTTTTTCTCTGCCCTTGCTTGACGGATCACCCCAAAAGATTCCAGGATGGAGTTGAGGTGGATGAAATGCTTGTTTGTAAAATTTTGTGAAGATTTGACAAAAGTTATAGAAAATCACAAAATGCTCTTCTTTTGGAAAAGCAGGCCTAACTTTAATTACTTAGTGGTGAACACCACTAGATTATAGTTAGGACCATGTTTCCAGAGGAAAAGCGTTTCTTGACTTGGCCATATCTTTGGCGCTGCTTGATGATTCTTCACAAAAGGTTCCAAAATAAGTTTCATAGTAAGTCTTGTTTTTCTTAGAAAGTTTAGGGGTGATTCGACAAGCGGGGCTGAGAAAAAGAGAGGTAAAAAAAGTGCGTTGCCAATGGTAATTTTCGTAGAATATTTTGAGCAAGTTTACAGCCCTTACTGCTGGAGGGAATTAAAATCAAACTTGCCAGAAAGCTAGCTACTTGTTCAAGAAAGAGTGCCTTTTGTTATTTGGTGTAAATCCATTTAGTAGTTTTGGAGAAATGTAAAAAACAAGCATTTGCCATGCAATCGGTCTCGCCTTTGGGACCTTATATGCAGCACATTAGCCGCGGTGCTGAAACATTTACTGTTCTTTAACATGGAGGGAAAGTAAGCACCAAACTGCGTGACAAGCCAGGTATGGGAACATATGGAGAGAAATATCGCCTTTCAGCGGGAAATGGTATAGTCCAAAGCTTTGATTTTAATATAACATCAGGGCCTTCGATGGTCAAATAACTGAAAATACAAGATTTAAAACAAATATTGTCCACGGGTGCTTGTAGAAGACAATTTCTATGGACAGGAATCTAGAGAATGCTAAAGTGTTTCTGGTATTTTACTGACATCTGCTGGTCGTTTTCTATCAAGAAAATTAAATAGAGGCAGTTGCCAGAAAAAAAAAAGTCTCTCAGCAGCAAGCAATTCTGGTATTTACTGATATCTGCCGTTCGTTTTTTATCAAGACAGTTAAATAGACGGCAGTTGATCAGAAAAATAAGTCCCTAAGCGGAAGCAGACAAGTCCTAGGGCCAATCTCCAGAGCCCACATAGTACATACACATATAAGTATATAATAGGTATATACTAAAGTATATACAAGAGGTCTCGAATGTTCAACCTAAAATCGGATCTAGTTACGCGGAAACTCTGAGGATCAAACAGATCAAATGTGATTGGCTGCCAACACTTCAACCAGGAAGTGTTGGCAGCCATATTTGAGACTCTGTTTCAGCTGTGTCCCAAAATAAAACATTATAAAAAAGAAGGGGCAGGATACGAATACCTTGACCACACAGTCTGCTTAGGGAGGGGGGTCCCAGAGGGACCACATCAAGGCAAAAAAACATTTTTTTAAACCAAGTGGTGGGACCCGCACTGGAGCTGTGTCTCGCGTCGAGAATATATATATTTTTTTAATGAAGCGCAGGCTTCTTTACTAATAAGCCTCCATGTGGACCAAGTCCTGGGGGCATGCTTGAATTAAAGGAAGGGGTGCACAGGCATCCCTGCTGGGGCTTATAAAAGCCCTGGGGACCCCCACTTCCCCAGGGCTTATGTGTTAATAAAGGGGGGGTTGTTCAGACCCCCTTGGCCCTCGGGACCACCACCTCCCGGGACCCATAGAAAAAATAAATTGGGGTGGCTGTGCGGAAGCCCCCAACCCCAAGGAACACCACTTCCTGGGACTAAATTAAAGGTAATGGGGCCGCGTGGACTCCCACGAGCCCAGGGGACCACCACCTCCAGGGGCCAAGATAACATTAAAACTGGCCCCCTTACTGGGCCACAAACAGCTACGGGGACTACCATATCCCCGTGGCAAGCCTGTCTACTTCAAAGGAGGGGGGCACGTGTTCCCCCTCATGGAGCCAATAATGGCCCAGAGGACCACCACCACCCAGGGCTGGCACCTTCTATGTCCTGGGGTGCCCACCCCTGGGACATAGCTGTTTGCTGCGGCTTGGCGGGGGCTTCACCTGCTCCTATCAAGCCACTGCAAACACACAGCTTCCAGCAAGTGAGAGCAGTAAAAATGCTGTTGCTTGATAGAAGCTGAGCATTCATCTGTTTCCCTGCCCACTGTCAAGCAAGCAGGGAAACAGATTAATTGCTTTCAGATACAGGTCGCTTCATGGTTAGCAGCTCCATGTGTGTGAAAGCAATGCCGGCTCCTGCAGGAGGCGGGGAACATGTAGGGACCACAGGGGATTGAGGCTCCCCCCCAGTCCCAATGCACACTTTGTGTCCTGAGGGCACCCAGGACAAATTGCCGGGCCCCAGTCGATGGGGTCCCTGGGGCAAACATTGGCCTGGGTAGGGGGGGCTCTCTCCCCCATTTCTAAATGGCCATGGGATGGGGTCGCTGGAGCTAAAATCAGCCCATGCAGGCACTCACACACTCTCGCAGTCACTTACATACCCATTCACTCGTCTCTACAAGCACTCAGATGACTACTCACTCACCCATATAGCCACTGACACTCACTCTCTAATACAGCCACTCATACACCCACTAGGTTATCAAAACACCCATTCAAACAGCCTCTTGCTCACCCATATAGCCACTTACACATCCACTCAGCCACACATACAGCCACTCACACAGCCACTCAGTCACCCATACAGCCACTCACACATCTATGCAGCCACTCACACAGCCACTAACTCAACCATGCAGCCACTCACACAGCTACTCACTCACCCATACCCACTAACACAGGCATAGAGTCACTCGATCACCCATATAGCCACTCAGACATCCACCTTACACACTGATACAGACAGCAGATGAGATATGTTAGAAATAGTATGACTAAATAATAGTACAGAGAGAATATTCATTTAACTTATGCTGTAGCTTAAGAATTGGTTACAAAACACTTACAACTACAGGATGATGTCATTAGTGTCGTCATTTGAGATGTCATCAGTGATGTCACTGACCATGTCATCAGTGATGTAATATGTGAGGTCTTAAGCAATACATTGTGGGGTATAAGATAAAATTAGCACAAGTAACTATAACTTCTGAATTTCGATGGTTTTGTATGAGTGAAAACTGAGCCTAACTATAACGTCGCTATAAATATATTTCTAGTTAATTTCTAAGGTTTTTTAAATTCTCTTTCTTAACTATAACGTTCCTGTAACCATTGCTATTTTCAGTGAATTTCTAGGTTTTTAAAAATTCTATTTCCTAACTATAAGGGCCCTGTAACCTTTGGATTTTTCAGTGAATTAAAAAGTTTCTTAAATTTTTATTTCCTAACTGTAACTTGTAAACTTTGAGAGTGGGTGTGTGAGTGGCTGTATAGGTAGGTGAGTGGGCTTGTGAGTCTCTGAGTGGGTGAGTGGATGGGTGCATGTGTGAGTATCTGAGTGGAGCTGTGAGTGGTCGTGTGAGTCTCAGAGTGGGTCTGTGAGTGGGTCCATAAGTATTCGAGTGGGTCTGTGAGTAGGTACATGAGTCACTGAGTAGATCTGTGAGTGGGTGCCTATGTGTCTGTGTAGATCTGTGAGTGGGTCTGTGAGTGGGTGTGTACATTTCTGAGTGGGTCTCTGAGTGGGTGTATGAGTGTGTGAGTGGGATCTGTGAGTCTCTGAGTAGGTCTGTGAGTGTGTGTGTGAGTTTCTCAGTGGGTCTGTTAGTGGGTGAATGAGTACTTGAATTGATCTGTGAGTGGGTGCATGAGTGTATCTGTCAGTGGGCGTGCAAGTCTGTGAGTGGGTCTGTGAGTTGTGTATCTGAGTGTGTCTCTGAGAGGGTGCATGAGTGTATGAGGGGTCTTTTAGTTGTTGCACAGTAAAAAACATAGAGGGGCATATGGGAGCAGGTCCTCATGCCAGCTCCCCATGTGATAGTCCTCTTGTCCAGCTTGCCTGCAGTCCACTACCCTCTGCTACCTTTGGTTTTGTGCCTCCTCTGCTTGTTTTCTGCTAACTTTTCTGCTAACTTTTCTGGCTCTTCTCCTCTTGTTCCTGCCCTTTATGTTGCCTCTTTCTGCCTGTAATTCTGCCATTTCCTGCTCGCTCCTGACCTTTATTCTTTGCTCTTGCTACTTGTTTCTGTATATTTTACTGCTGTTTCTCACCTCTAATTTGCCTGTTTCTGCTCACTCTGCCTATTATTTTGCCTCTTTCTGCCCATGCCTGACATTTATTCTGCCTCTTTCTGCTCATTTCTGACCTTTACTCTGCCTCTTTCGGCTCCCTTCTGACCTTTATCCTGTCTGTTTCCGCTCATTTCTCACCTTTATTTTGGCTCTATCTGCTTGTTGTTGACCTTTATTTTGCCTCTTTCTGCTAGTTTCCGACCTTTATTTTGCCTCTTTCTGCTACTTTCTGACATTTACTTGCCTCTTTCTGCTTGTTTTCACCTTTATTCTGCCTCTTTCTGTTTTTTTCTGACCTTTATTCTGTCTCTTGCTGTTCATTTCTGACCTCTATTTTGCATCCTCCTGCTCATTTCTCACCTTTATTTTGGCTCTATCTGCTTCTGATTGACCTTTATTTTGCCTCTTTCTGCTAGTTTCAACTTTATTTTGCCTCTTGCTGCTAGTTGCTGACCTCTATTTTGCCTCTTTTTGCTGTTTTCTTACTGTTATTCTGCCTCTTTATGGTTGTTTCTGACCTTTATTTTGCCTCTTTCTGCTAGTTTCTGATGTCTATTTGCCTCTTCCTGCTAGTTTTCCCCTTTATCCTGCCTCTTTCTGTTTTTTTCTGACCTTTATTCTGTCTCTTGCTGATCGTTTCTGTCCTCTATTGTGCCTCCTCCTGGTCATTTCTGACTATATATACCTATATTCTGCCTCTTTCCCATCTTTATTCTGTCTCTTTCCGCTAGATATCGACCTTTATTCTGCCTCTTGTTGCTCCTTTCTGAACACTATTATGCCTCTTTATCACTTTTATTTTGCCTCTTTCTGCTCTTTGCTGACCTTTATTCTGCCTCTTTCTGTTTGTTTCTCACCTTTATTCTGCCTCTTTCTGCTCGTTTCTAACCTTTATCTTGCCTCTTTCTGCTCGTTTCTGACCTCTATTTTGCCTCTTTCTGCTTGTTTCTGGCCTTTATTCTGTCTCAATCTGCTCAATTCTCATCTTTATTTTGCCTCTTTCTGCTCATTTCTGACTTTTATTCTGCCTATTTTTGCTCTTTTCTGATCTTTAGTCTGCCTCTTGCTGCTCATTTCTGACCTATTTTGCCCCTTTCTGCTTGTTTCTCACCTTTATTTTGCCTCTTTCTACTCATTGCTAACTTTTATTCTGCCATGTTCTGCTTATTTCTGACCTTCATTCTGCCTCTTTCTGCTAATTTCTCACCTTTGTCTTGCCTTTTCTGCTCATTACTGATATTTATTCTGCCTCGTTCCGCTCATTTATGACCTTTATTAGCCTTTTTATGGTCATTTCTCACCTTTATTTTGCCTCTTTCTTCTCATTGCTGACCTTTATTCTGCCTCTTGCTCCTCGACCCTTAGTTTCCCTCTTTCTGCTCCTTTCTGACCTCTATTCTGCCTTTTTCTGCTCCCTTCTCCCCTTTTTTGCCTCTTTCTGCTCATTGCTGACCTTCATTCTGCCTCTTTCTGCTCACTTCTGACCTTTATTCTGACTCTTTATGCTCGGTTCTCACCTGTATTCTGCTTCTTTTTGTTATTTACTGACCTTTATTCTGCCTCTTTCTGCTAATTTCTGACCTTTATTCTGCCTCTTTCTGCTAATTTCTGACCTTTATTCTGCCTCTTTCTACTTGTTTTTCACTTTTATCTTGCCTGTTTCTGCTCATTGCTGACCTTTATTCTGCCTCTTTCTGCTCACTCATTACCTTAATTCTGAATCTTTCTGCTCGGTTCTCACCTGTATTCTTCTTCTTTTTGTTATTTACCGACCTTTATTCTGCCTCTTTCTGCTAATTTCTGACCTTTATTCTGTCTCTTTCTGCTCGCCCCTGGACCGCAGAGGAGCCTTAAGGCATCTGTTGTTCCAGATGGCTCCTTACCTCCAGAGGGAGACGGTATTACAGTAGCACAGGCGAAGCTGCTTGTTTTCACCTTTATTCTGCCTCTTTCTGTTTTTTCTGACCTTTATTCTGTCTCTTGCTGTTCGGTTCTGTCCTCTATTGTGCCTCCTCCTGCTCATTTCTGACTATATATACCTATATTCTGCCTCTTTCTGCCTGTTTCTCATCTTTATTTTGTCTCTTTCCGCTAGTTCCTGACCTTGATTCTGCCTCTTGCTGTTCCTTTCTGACCACTATTTTGCCTCTTTATCACTTTTATTTTGCCTCTTTCTGCTTGTTTCTGGCCTTTATTCTGTCTCATTCTGCTCAATTCTCATCTTTATTTTGCTTCTTTCTGCTCCTTTCTGACCACTATTATGCCTCTTTATCACTTTTATTTTGCCTCTGTCTGCTCTTTGCTGACCTTTATTCTGCCTCTTTCTGTTTGTTTCTGACCTTTATTCTGCCTCTTCCTGCTAGTTTCTAACCTTTATCTTGCCTCTTTCTGCTCATTGCTGACCTCTATTTTGCCTCTATCTGCTTGTTTCTGGCTTTTATTCTGTCTCATTCTGCTCAATTCTCATCTTTATTTTGCCTCTTTCTGCTCATTTCCGACCTTTATTCTGCCTATTTCTGCTCTTTTCTGAACTTTAGTCTGCCTCTTGCTGCTCTTTTCTGACCTCTATTTTGCCTCTTTCTACTCATTGCTAACTTTTATTCTGCTATATTTTGCTAATTTCTGACCTTCATTCTACCTCTTTCTGCTAATTTCTCACCTTTATCTTGCCTTTTCTGCTCATTACTGATATTTAGTCTGCCTCTTTCTGCTCATTTATGACCTTCATTCTACCTCTTTCTGGTCATTTCTCACCTTTATTTTGCCTCTTTCTTCTCATTGCTGACCTTTATTCCGCCTCTTGCTCCTCGTTTCTGACCTCTAGTTTCCCTCTTTATGCTAGTTTCTGACTTTATTCTGCCTCTTTATGCTCCTTTCTGACCTCTATTCTGCCTTTTTCTGCTCCTTTCTCACCCTATTAGGCCTCTTTCTGCACATTGCTGACCTTTATTCTGCCTCTTTCTGCTAGTTTCTGATCTTTATTCTGCCTCTTTCTACTTGTTTCTCACTTTTATCTTGCCTATTTCTGCTCATTGCTGACCTTTATTCTGCCTCTTTCTGCTCACTTCTGACCTTTATCCTGACTCTTTCTGCTGGGTTCTCACCTGTATTCTGCTTCTTTTTGTTATTTACTGACCTTTATTCTGCCTCTTTCTGCTCATTTCTGACCTTTATTCTGTCTCTTTCTGCTCGCCCTGGGAACGCAGAGAAGCCTCAAGGCATCAGTGGTCCTAGCTGGGTCCCTATCTCCTGAGGGAGATGGTATTGCAGTAGCACAGAAGGAGCTGCTGCAAAGGAAGCCCTCACCATGCAGGAACAATAGTTTCATCTCTTTCCCTGCCCGCATGTCTGCAGGCAGAGGAAGAGATGAAACCTCTGCTTCCAGCAGGCAGTAGCACTTTGACAGCTTCCACCCGCTGGAACCGGATTGTTTGCTTTTGCTTGTCAAGAACTGTCCCAGCTCCCGCCAAGCAAAGCAAACAGTTATGTCCCAGAGATCGGCACCCCAGGACATAGCAGGAGCCAGCTCTGGGGAGTGGTTGTCTCCGGGGCCATTATTGGCTCTAGAATGGGGCTGCGTATTCCCTCTCCTTTGAATTTCAAGGGCCTGTCCTGCGGAGGTGGCCCAGGAGGAAGGTAAAAATAAGAGAGGTACCCCTTAACTGAAGTCAAGGGAAATGGGGTTCACCAACCAATATAAAAGAGCAATTCCCTTGAACAAGGTTATTTACATAAACACCATGAATGAGAAAAAAGCAATAACTATAACAACTAAATTCAGAGTAAGAAACTGGCAAAATTTATTGTATACAGTAAAATTAAAAAAGCAGAGAACATAGTTGGCTGCTTGGCACAGATTAAAAAAGTTGTAAAAACAATAAAATATCAATCCACATTCAATATTGACCAACAATATTGCTGAAAACAGACAGAAACAACAGTAGTAAGACATGCAATTTGTGCAATACAGGGTGTGTGTTCTGTTATTCTTTTAAGACACCGATGTTATGCACATTGGGTTATTATGTCAACAACGGTGTTTGAGCTGTGAATCACACTGTACTAGGGCGTTGACGCGTTTCGGTGGTTTGTTGAACTTCTATCCACCTTTATCAAGACAAAGAGTCAATTTCTGTCGTAGTGTACATAGGTTCCTAAAAGATGGATACACAGTGGAATCAGTAACATGGCAATGAACTCATTATTAACATAAGCCTGTTTACATTTTTACAAAGACTCTGTTGTTCACATCAATTGACTAATATTCACAATCCATCTCTAGGTGCAGGTTTTCATAACATCATAAGAGACTACACAGTTATACCACATTATGCCTTTCAGATCTAATACAAGTTTTAATAAAGGATCTGTCTTTTGTATTGGTTCATGAGCATCCTATATTGGTTTCTGGGGGTGACCTACTAGCATAATAAGAGGCCAGGTGTTTACATATGTATCTCAGGCCAGCTATTGTAAACTCCCAAGGGGCAGGGTTTATTCCATGATGTTTATATTATTCCCTGTGTGGTTGGCCCCTGTATTAGCTGGAGCTCGTTATTCTTGCCGCCAAACATAGATAGGCTATTACCCTTGATGCTTATTTATGCCTGGGAATGATTGGTTAAATTCATTATTTCAGGTATCAATGATCCATTAATTTATATTGGTTTTAGCATTGATGCAGAGGGATAACTTTCGAATGTCAGAGAAACGTAAGCGTGTAATTTACCTCTGAAGTGTGAGGGACTGATGTACAGTCTTGATATGGTCGTGCTCAGGATAGACGTTGTTACACAGACCGTAGATACTCATAGAGAATTTTCGAGCTATATCTTTGTTAGTGTCACTGGTAGGGAGATATACATGATAAAATACAGAGGGAAAAGATTACCCTATTTGTATAAAATGGCTGAGACATCTTACACTGATACTTGAGCTGTACATATCAAATTTAAATTTACCTTGTGCTTAATATGTTGGGAATTTATAGCAGAGCGGGTCGCATATGGTTCCTTCTGCCCCTTTTGAATTGGCTTCTATTCTAGTTTGTTGTTGAATCTACCTGCAATTCAATATTATGAGATGATTTTAATATTAGCTCTGGTGTGCTCTATTAAGCCTAACTTATGCCTAATGTATACTTCGTTGTCATACCTGTTGGGTTAAGGTGGCAATGTAATGCCAAACTTTCTCGATGCACAGCGCTTTATTTTCAAAGGCGCTGTGTCTCACCAGAGGCGCCTAAGTCTTGCCTCAGTGACGTGAGTATTTGTTCCCTGTCAGAAATGAGACAAGAATCAGAACAAGCATTTACAATGCAATGGTTTCGCCTTTGTTAAAGTTTGAGCTTTTGGTATTGCTTTTGACAAATGGTCTTTTCTAACTTCTTTGAAATATGTGTAAAACGTTGATGTGTTTTACTTTACACAGAAATATGGATTGCATTTATAATGCAATTAGTTGCAGATGCACAGTGAATTAGAATACACGTTATTTCATAAAGCTTGTTAGCATGTTAGTGTAGCCAGGAGTGTGAGAGAAGACAGGAGAAAGAGGGCAAGAAGGAGAGAGTGCAAGATAAAGAGAGGGCAAGAGGGAGAGAGATGGAGACTGAGTGCAAGAGAAGAAGTGATAGATATAGAAGTTAAGGAGAGCAGGAGTAAGAAGGAAGAAGGAAGAGAGGTCAAAAAGGAAGAGAGGGCAGGAGAGAGAGAGAGGGCAGGAAGGAAAAGAGGCAGAAAGGAGTGGGAGGGCAGGAGGGAAGGTAGGAGTGTGTGAGAGGGCAGAAAGGAGAGGGAGGCAGGTAGGAGAGGGAGGGCAGGAAGGAGAAGGATGGCTAGAGGAGGAGAGGACAGGAAGGAGAGAGAACAAGAGAGAGGTGGAGGACAAGAAGGTGAAAGAAAGCAGAAGAGAGAGGTGGAAAGGGAGGGCAGGAGGGAGTAAGAAGGCAGAAAAGAGAGGGATGGTAGAAGAGAGAGAGCAAGAAGGAGGGCGGAGGGAATAGAGCCACTAGAATAAAGTATTTTTCATGGATGTGTTCTGTCCATAGAAAGTGCCTCTGGGACGCCAGACAACCTGAACAAAAACATTTGTAACTGGTCAACTGGAATGTCCACTCTCAAGCGCTCTTCCGTTCTCTTCAATCCAGAAGCGCCCATCTACTTTTTTTACGAGAACACATCAGTGGAAAATAATAAAACACAGTCCTGCTCCGCTGCTGTCACTACAGCCACCTCATAAACTGTGATGAAACGCGCTAGGATCTTCCAAAACAAAGTGGCCAAGGCTGAGGGCAAAGTCAAACCTCCTGAGGGGGGCGGCTGAGGCTGGCTTCAGAGTATCCCGCTGCGGCCCACAGACACACATTGCAGGGTTTCCGGGACGTCCCAAAGCTGGGCCCTTACCCCTGAGTACCATCCAGAGTGCGGGCCTCACAGGCTCCCGTGTGAAAAGGAAGTGTGGAATCCTGCCAGCCGCCTCACACATGGGAGTCTGCACCAAAGCGAGCGCAGATCCCACGGGCCACAGTCCCGCATGTTGAGGTTCTATGCAGTCTCGGTTCCAAATATGTCTGCAGTGGCAACCGGAGTTCGCTTTGTTATAAGGAATTCTTACACAAAACTTCTGTTGAAAAACTTGGATGTGAATGAAAAAAACTCAAACAGCAGGGTGCGGGCAGAGAGTATTAACGTGTTGCTCGCGGTCAAATGTCAGCGGTATACGTCATAGTGGCCTCAATGAAATCTTCAGAAATGTAGAATTCGAAGACACTTATGCAAGCGCCTTGAAACTATTTGATTTTTAAAATAAGCACTTTCCGACCTGTAGCTTAGTCAGGGGGCCACAATAATACTGACCAAACCGCGTTTTCAACACTTCTTTTCATTTGAATGTTCCAGTGTGTGTGAAGAACTGGACGAAACGCTGATATTCCAAGTAGATAACACTTCCGTGTTATCAGAAGGCATAGCGTGCATTCGATGAAGAGAAGAAGACTGTGGAGGGGGTTCCTGAGACCCCGGATGCTGCCCACTGGGTTGGCCCCTGCCTGTACTGGGGTCTCGGCTTGTCACAGCTCGTGACCCCCTAACGCCAGTTCTATTAAGGAAAGGCGCCCTTTGGTGCCAAAAGTGTCATTTGTCATTTATGTGTGTATGGGGAAGGGAGGGGGTCAGGGGTGCTGCACCTCCAAACTTTACCTTCTGTTCTTTCCTCCCACCACCCGTACCGTCTTGTTCCTTGCAGGATCACCCATTAGTGTCCGCTAACTTTCGTAACCGTGCAAAGTGGCTTCTGGGCGCTTCGATAACAGCAGAAACAAATGCATGCTCGAGGGTCGCACCTTTATAACTAGCCGTGAACAGAGACAGCACAAATCCAGACTGTCAAAACATCTGTCCACGGAGCCGAATCAGGGTTAAGAGTTACACGGACAGAGAAAGGGGGGGCGGACAGCGGGAGGGGGGGCGGGCGGGCACACGGACAGTGGGAGGGGGGACGGAGGAAGGCAGGACAGCAGCAAGCACTCACCAGAGGTCGGGGCAAATGACAAAATAAAAGGCGGCCAAAAAAAAAAAGTAAACGCCCACCGCCGCATTGACTTTGTCAAAGGGGCAGGATGAGAAAAATCGCCGGGAACGCCCACCAATCGCCTCACTGAAAGACGGCCGCCTCTCTCTTCCAATGGCTAGCCTCCATTTATGGAGCTAGCCAATGGAACAGAGAGGCGGGACTTTTGTCCATACTAGTAAACAAAAGTTTTCGCCTTGCGCGAACGTCTGCTTGCGCAACTCTGCGTCACACGAGAAGCTTAAATATTGATTACAGGCAGTGTTCCAACCTGGCTAAATGCTTGAAGCTGGTGAGGTAAGAGGTTGCTGTTGAGATGACATCACCTTGAGAGTAGATTCGACGTTGTGCAAATGCAAAGAGTGGGGGAGGGGAAATCACGTCTTAATTGAGAAGAAATCAAACAACCATATTATAGGCCAGTACTCCTATTGCCACAAGTCCAGCTAAAGTGGTGGTGTGGTGTTAGGGTGTAGCAAAATATTATTCTTGCTTTGTCAAGTTGTTATATACATGTAACTTTACTCTAACACTCCTCCTTCCACTATACAACAACTGCATCAGAAACTAACATTATTTATAAACCTAAGAAGGTCGACCATTTTTTCATACAGAAAGGATATGAAATTAGACTAAAAACAAGACGTGTGCAAGCTTTGGGAGACTGAGCAACATGTCCACATTTTGACACACATATGTTCAGTAGGATCAGTCCATTTTTTCTAGACAGTTATAATGCCCAGCTGTAGAAAATATTACCGACCATGAGAATTGCACAACTGGTTACTCTATTTATTCTGAACCATAAATGCCTAACTATGCTGCTGCAGTGGCTGTGAGCCTAACTGTTGTTCTCCTACACACAGTGCAGACTTGGTATCCAGCAAAATACCAGCAGCGTTTCTGCAAGGTCCCATAGGGCCAGCTGCAAGGGCTCATTCTGCTAGGATTCAGTATCTTAGTCATGCACTTAGTAAATGGACAACGCTAAAAATCAAGACATTTACAAATCCGATGTGGACAAAGAATCTACAAGCCACAACTGTTTATAATCAAACTTTAGCCATCAGTATCCTAAAATTACACGTATACTGTGTTTTAGATATGCATCCTTATCAAAAAGGAAAATTTTTTGGAAAACTGCCAAGATACAGTAACTCCAAAGCCTTTCCTAAAACCACCATTATACCTATTGAGTAGAAGTATGGCCACCGTGCCACATAGCAAGCCAGAACAATTAAACCTTTCCAGTATTAAAAAAAACTGCAGTGCGTGTACACGACACAAAAGAAAAAAGCCTTGAGAAAAATAAAGCAAATAGAACAGAGCATCGTTAGTGCCCGGCCCTTGGGAGCCTGCTAAGTAACCGGATGCAAGGACTATGAATAGTGAGCAGAAGATGGATCTCCAGGGAGATAAGCCAATTCTCAATCATGAGCTCATGAAGACTCCCAGCTCTTTCTTGGCCCGCTCGGGGAAGTTCATTTGGGAGAGTGGTGTGGGAAGGTCATCGGTGACTTCTAACGACAGCGAGTTATTTCCAACATCCCTAAAAATTAGCATCCTGCCGAGAGCATGGGAAAGCTCAGACAAGCGCTTCAATTAGAGTCCGGACTAGACTGAAGAGAAAAAAACGCTTCAGTTATAAAAGATTCTCGCTCATTTTAGGATCATGGAACTGTGAACATATAGGTTTAGATGGAGCAAGGGCATTTACTGACCCGATAGTGCGACAGATATGAACCAAACACCCAACAAAGTCTTGGCACAGCAAAAAATAAAGGATAAAGCTAATAACTGAAATCTGCAACTGCTACTCAAAATACATTTCTCATCCCGCAAAAAGTCTCCCTCATTAAGCAATATTGGCACTTGTTTTGAACTACAACAGGCGAATATTTAGATGTAGTGTCACTTTTCCTGCTGCTCCCAAAAGCGCAGTATGACCTATTAAGCAGTAATAACAGAGTAATGGGCAATATGCAGATCAAGTTAAAACATTTTTTTACAGAACTGCGCCCTTAGACAACAAAATGCACCAAACTACTAGCAAACAGCATGAATGCCTGAGCACAAACAACGGGTATCAAGTTAGAAGCGTTTATTAAGTAGTTACTTACCCAGATACTGATCAGAATTTTCTTCCAGCAACCAACAGCACTTGGCTATTGTGTGCATCAGCAATTACATTGGGTTTTATTCCACGACCAGGTAGCAATCACATACATCGCATGGTCATTGCGGACCTATTGACAGTAAACTAACTCTAAGAGAACACAGTAAACGAGCCATTGGGTGCCATGTCAGTGGTGTCACTACAGAAATGACGAACTATGAAGAATTCTTACTAGTCATTTTAAACAAATAGTAAATGTCCTACTCAATTCCTCTAGGTTGTCCCTGGAGGACTTTGCACACACCGTACAATTTTATAACAAATAGAGCCCGTGAACAAACTCACAGATGCAAACAAACACACGTGACTCTGCACATGCTCGGTCATCAATGCGATAAGTGTGCACATCCCATTACACTCAACTGAAACGATAGCTGCCCTGACCATCACGGTCCTTCAAGCCCCATGCAATCAGCAAAACATGAGCGCACCCCTTTTTTCTGCAACTTCTACATGCGGATCATCCACATTCTAGGACATGGCCCTGCACTTACACGACTACATTAACAACAAACTCAGGTCGGTACCTCCTTCCAACGTTGCACATACTGCGTTTGACACTACATACACCATGTCGCTACTATGCGCATACTTCCCAATGCAAGTCTAATGCACCCTTGCATTCTGGCTATGTGGCAGGTTCAAACACTGAGGTGTCCTCAAACATGAGTTGTTAGACATATCACATTCCTGACCACCAGATAACCACTCACCCTCCACGAGAAGGGTAGATTCCACGCCCACCTATAAAGGACTCATAACCTCTGCGTGGCACTGCCGTCCAATAGCCAAACTACACCAAAATATCGCTATAATCGGTACTGTGCTACTACTGAGCATCCTACTTACTTTCGCCTGCCCGTGTCTCTTCGCTCTGCACCTGTCCTCTATTCCCTAGTCTGTCATGAATTCACTCCACACATTACCCACACGATGCTCCCGGAGCATCCTATGCGCACAGACCTGGCCCGCATCTCTGCCTCCATCGGGTGACCTCCCCATCGCTCTCAACATCCCTCCATCATCCTCCCTCAGCATGCCCCGGTCGCATCCTCACCTTCTCCAGCTCATCGTGCAGCTCGGCCAAGCTGGGACGCAGCAGCTTCTCGCCCAGGTCGGCGGCAGTGTGCCGGTAGTGGTCGATGCGGGGCACGGCATCGATGGTGTTGTGTCCGAAGGTACGCATATAGTAGGTGTTTGTGTGCGTGTCATAGTAGTAGTGATGCTGCCCGCCCGAGTGCTGGCTGCCGGCCTCGCTCAGCGCCGTGTCCCCGTTCTGAAAGCTCACCCCGCCGTGCGCCGGGGGCTCCGGGGAGTCACCGCCGCTGTCCCGGTCCGCCGGGTCCACGAAGTTGACATGAAACCGGCCCTTGGCCTCGTCGTCTCGGGCCTTCGGGGCTCCCCCCTCCGTCACCGGGTCCACCTGGAAACGGCTCTGGCTGGGCGTGGGTCCGAGGGGCCGGTTGGGCCCGTCGCCGGCGCCAACGGCGAGCAGTTCCTCCTCTCCCGGGGCCAGCGGGGCCTGCGCGCTGCCCGGCTCCTCCATGCTGCCGGTGCGGCGGCGGCGGTTGCTCCTGAGCTCTGCGGTGCTGTGCGCTTCCTCTCCCCGGCCTCCGCTCGCCGCAGGTACACAGCTGCGCCTCCCACTGCACACCTGAGCCGGCTCAGCGCGCCTCCCGAGGGAGCATCCCGCGCTCAGAGCCCGGGCGGGGAAGGGCTCGGGCTGCGCCGGCAGATGCTCAGACACAAAGACGCCCTGCGCACATGGACAGGGCAGGGATGAGGGGCAGGGATGAGGGGCAGGGATGAGGGGCCGGGAGCGGCGTCCGCCTCTTCTGACAGCGCCGCGCGTAGAGCTCCCGCCTCTGACCCTGAACTGAATACCACACACACTCTCTGCCGCGGCTCCTGCCTTTTAAAGAAAGCGGCTGCGAGAAGGCAAGGAAGGACCGCGAAAGGCTGTGGGCACAGGGCGCCTCCCCCTGGTCGGCGGCAGCCCTCCCTCCCCGCTGCTGCCACCGCCCCTCCTCGGTGCATGTCGTCTTCGCAAATGCATTCTGCGAGTACACATCCACTGCTTGCTATAGGCACATGAAGAAAAAACAAGCCGAAACGCAAATGAAAACCTGGCACCGTCCAACTTTTTGTGAAGGCGGGACACAGCGGGAGGGGGGAGGCAGGAACGGACACGCAAATGAAAACCT
This sequence comes from Lissotriton vulgaris, assembly GCF_964263255.1. Classification (NCBI taxonomy): domain Eukaryota; kingdom Metazoa; phylum Chordata; class Amphibia; order Caudata; family Salamandridae; genus Lissotriton; species Lissotriton vulgaris. Next base: position 973,636,842 of record NC_141696.1, on the reverse strand, counting down.
GGCACCGTCCAACTTTTTGTGACGGCGGACACAACGGGAGGGAGAGGGGGGGGCAGGAAGGCAAGAAAATTAAACAAAGCACTCACCTGGACTTCTTCCGGCGGCTTTTGGGCTTCAAATTCGGGAGTCTACCGCCTCCCGAAAACGAGCTGTCGACTGAAGGCACAGCGCGCCCTGTAGGGATTCGGGGCCGTGCTGTGATTGGCTGACGTCACGGGGGTGTCCCGGGCGGCAGCCAATCACAGCGCGGCCCGGGAAATGACGTCACTGGGGTGTCCCGGGCCGGCAGCCCATCACAGCGCGGCCCGGGACACACGGCAAGAAGGGGCGGGGCTTAAAAAAAGACCCAGAAACGCCCCCGAATCGCGTTTTCACTGGAAAACGTGATTGACGGCCAATCTCTTCCAATGGCTAGCCTCCATTTATGGAGCTAGCCAATGGAAGAAGGGGCGGATTCAAGTCCCCCATATAGTAAACAATAGCTTTCGACTGGGAGTGGCACTGCTTCGCAGTGCCCCCCCCAAGGTCGAAACCTAAAAAGGAGGCGTTTAGTAAGTGTTCTAGAGGATTTTGAATTAAAAGGTTCGGATTGCCGAAAGAGCGTGTAACTGGAACACTTACCTCTACGTCTACTGCCGGCTGCACGCTTCTCTGGTCGTTTTCTTTCAATGTCAACCGGAGAGCGGCTCGCCGTGGTTATAACCTGTAAAATCGCTGCTCATTGGTTCAGTTGTTGGCCAATGGGAGCTTAGGGTGACAAGCCTTGGAATTAGCATAGCCAGGCTCGAAATTCCACTTTCTCATTGGATAAGCGAATTTGATGGTTGTGGGTTTTCTTTCAATGTCAACCAGAGAGCGGCTCGCCGTGGTTATAACCTGTAATATCGCTGCTCATTGGTTCAGTTGTTAGCCAATGGGAGCTTAGGGTGACAAGCCTTGGAATTAGCATAGCCAGGCTCGAAATTCCACTTTCTCATTGGATAAGAGCATTTGATGGTTGTGGGTTGCGGCTGGAGACGTATTTTCCATATCGGAGTGTGAAAATGCTTCTCACATGGTTGTTTTTCTCACGGAGCATTTTATAATGATAAAATAGACCTCTGATATCTTTGGCTAAGTTATTGTTTTTTAGCGGACAAGCCATGTGCTCGTGAATAGTTCTGGTGCTACTTGTTTATAAAGGTAAAGTAATGAGTGCGTGCTTCATATGGATCATAAGCCCAGGAGAGTTATATAGAACCACAGAAGTGCGCTCCAATTTGTGATACGTGGTGCTGGTTTATTATCTTATTTCTAGATTAAACTATGACCTTTGAAGTTAACGAAACCAAGCACTATGACTGCAATGTATGATGTTGGCAGGCTTAGAGTTTGGATGGACACGCTAAGTTTACCTACATTGATATAGTATAGGGGAACTATGAAAACTCTATTTAGTCATGACTACATGTTGGCGAAAAGGGTAGGACACAACGGAAAAATTAAGGGTACATATGGGCTCGAGAATCAAAGCAGAATGCTTAATCGGCCCTACTTAAACTAGTTGGATCATGGTCGTATAGGGGGCATACAGGGTAGTGTATGTTCCATATACTATAATCTCGAAATAGATATAATTTATGCAGACATAGAGGCCCAGCTACACGGGTCATGTGCATACTTGGCCTAATGTGAGGACTGTTTGACAAGGCGGGGCAGGACCAGATTCAGAATAGTTGGTCTTATAAAGGAGATTTTAGATGCATTTGGTCCAGTCCTCCCTTGTATTTAGCCCTCTGTCAATGGTATTAAGGTGGCAAAAGTACCATTGTTCTCTCGTTTTTCTTAGTTTATCAATGTCACTTCCTCGCCTGGTGGTTCTGATTTTAGCCAGGATGAACCAACGCACGTCCTCACAGGAGTGATTGTGCTGTCTGTCCAAAGTAATTCCACAGTTGAATTCCTTGATATAGTGATCAAAGACGAAGATCGTACTTTGAAGGTTGAATTGTTCACTAAGCCAACCGACAAAAATACACTCCTCCATTATTCCAGCAATCACCCGAAGGCACAGAGAGACAACGTGCCCTTCAGAGAATTTCTAAGGCTTAGAAGAAATTGCTCGAACTTGGAAGACTTTTATAAACACTCAGAGAATACTAAAAGGAAATTGAAAGAAAGAGGCTATCCCCACAAACTAATTAAACATTCTTTTAAGCGAGCATGCTTTTATGATCGGGACAGTCTTCTAGATCAGAACAAAACTAGAACCAATAACGATCTCGATAGGATAGTCTTTGTGACTCAATTCTCTCAGGCCAGTAATCAGATTAAGAATATCATTAATAGAAATTGGCGTATCCTAAACTTTAATAGCGACAAGCAACTCAACAAACCCCTGTTCTCTTTCAGAAGAAACAAAACTCTTCGTAACTGCCTTGTACACACCTATAAACTACCTGGAGAATCCCAACAAACTCTTACTGGAGGACTGGCCACAGGCGATTATAGGTGTGGGACTTGTTCTATCTGCCCACATTGCATTGCAGGAACCTCACTTGACTACAATGGAAAATCCCTGACTTCAAAAACGTTCAACAACTGCAGAAGTCAAAATGTTGTCTACCTGCTGATTTGCCCATGTAACCTAGGATACGTGGGCGAGACCAGCAGAGAACTCAGAGATAGAGTTCTTGAGCACAAATCAGCTATTCGCACCAATAAATGCAATGCTCCTCTCACGGAACATTACAGACAGCACAATCACTCCTGTGAGGACGTGCGTTGGTTCATCGTGGAGAAAATCAGAACCACCAGGCGAGGAGGGGACATTGATAAACTAAGAAAAACAAGAGAACAATGGTACTTTTGCCACCTCAATACCATTTACAAAGGGCTAAATACAAGGGAGGACTGGACCAAATGCATCTAAAATCTCCTTTATAAGACCAACTATTCTGAATCTGGTCCTGCCCCGCCTTGTCAAACAGTCCTCACATTAGGCCAAGTTTGCACATGACCCGTGTAGCTGGGCCTCTATGTCTGCATAATTTATATCTATTTCGAGATTATAGTATATGGAACATACACTACCCTGTATGCCCCCTATACGACCATGATCCAACTAGTTTAAGTAGGGCCGATTAAGCATTCTGCTTTGATTCTCGAGCCCATTTGTACCCTTAATTTTTCCGTTGTGTCCTACCCTTCTCGCCAACATGTAGTCATGACTAAATAGAGTTTTCATAGTTCCCCTATACTATATCAATGTAGGTAAACTTAGCGTGTCCATCCAAACTCTAAGCCTGCAAACATCATACATTGCAGTCATAGTGCTTGGTTTCGTTAACTTCAAAGGTCATAGTTTAATCTAGAAATAAGATAATAAACCAGCACCACGTATCACAAATTGGAGCGCACTTCTGCGGTTCTATATAACTCTCCTGGGCTTATGATCCATATGAAGCACGCACTCATTACTTTACCTTTATAAACAAGTAGCACCAGAACTATTCACGAGCACATGGCTTGTCCGCTAAAACACAATAACTTAGCCAAAGATATCAGAGGGCTATTTTATCATTATAAAATGCTCCTTGAGAAAAACAACCATGTGAGAAGCATTTTCACACTCCGATATGGAAAATACGTCTCCAGCCGCAACCCACAACCATCAAATGCTCTTATCCAATGAGAAAGTGGAATTTCGAGCCTGGCTATGCTAATTCCAAGGCTTGTCACCCTAAGCTCCCATTGGCCAACAACTGAACCAATGAGCAGCGATTTTACAGGTTATAACCACGGCGAGCCGCTCTCCGGTTGACATTGAAAGAAAACCCACAACCATCAAATGCTCTTATCCAATGAGAAAGTGGAATTTCGAGCCTGGCTATGCTAATTCCAAGGCTTGTCACCCTAAGCTCCCATTGGCCAACAACTGAACCAATGAGCAGCGATTTTATAGGTTATAACCACGGCGAGCCGCTCTCCGGTTGACATTGAAAGAAAACGACCAGAGAATCGTGCAGCCGGCAGTAGACGTAGAGGTAAGTGTTCCAGTTAGACGCTATTTCGGCAATCCGAACCTTTTAATTCAAAATCCTCTAGAACACTTACTAAACGCCTCCTTTTTCTGATTCTTGTCTCATTTCTGACAGGGAACAAATACTCACGTCACTGAGGCAAGACTTAGGCGCCTCTGGTGAGACACAGCGCCTTTGAAAATAAAGCGCTGTGCATCGAGAAAGTTTGGCATTACATTGCCACCTTAACCCAACAGGTATGACAACGAAGTATACATTAGGCATAAATTAGGCTTAATAGAGCACACCAGAGCTAATATTAAAATCATCTCATAATATTGAATTGCAGGTAGATTCAACAACAAACTAGAATAGAAGCCAATTCAAAAGGGGCAGAAGGAACCATATGCGACCCGCTCTGCTATAAATTCCCAACATATTAAGCACAAGGTAAATTTAAATTTGATATGTATAGCTCAAGTATCAGTGTAAGATGTCTCAGCCATTTTATACAAATAGGGTAATCTTTTCCCTCTGTATTTTCTCATGTGTATCTCCCTACCAGTGACACTAACAAAGATATAGCTCGAAAATTCTCTATGAGTATCTACGGTCTGTGTAACAACGTCTATCCTGAGCACGACCATATCAAGACTGTACATCAGTCCCTCACACTTCAGAGGTAAATTACACGCTTACGTTTCTCTGACATTCGAAAGTTATCCCTCTGCATCAATGCTAAAACCAATATAAATTAATGGATCATTGATACCTGAAATAATGAATTTAACCAATCATTCCCAGGCATAAATAAGCATCAAGGGTAATAGCCTATCTATGTTTGGCGGCAAGAATAACGAGCTCCAGCTAATACAGGGGCCAACCACACAGGGAATAATATCAACATCATGGAATAAACCCTGCCCCTTGGGAGTTTACAATAGCTGACCTGAGATACATATGTAAACACCTGGCCTCATATTATGCTAGTAGGTCACCCCCAGAAACCAATATAGGATGCTCATGAACCAATACAAAAGACAGATCCTTTATTAAAACTTGTATTAGATCTGAAAGGCATAATGTGGTATAACTGTGTAGTCTCTTATGATGTTATGAAAACCTGCATCTAGAGATGGATTGTGAATATTAGTCAATTGATGTGAACAACAGAGTCTTTGTAAAAATGTAAACAGGCTTATGTTAATAATGAGTTCATTGCCATGTTACTGATTCCACTGTGTATCCATCTTTTAGGAACCTATGTACACTACGACAGAAATTGACTCTTTGTCTTGATAAAGGTGGATAGAAGTTCAACAAACCACCGAAACGCGTCGACGCCCTAGTACAGTGTGATTCACAGCTCAAACACCGTTGTTGACATAATAATATCCCAATGTGCATAACATCAGTGTCTTAAAAGAATAACAGAACACACACCCTGTATGGCACAAATTGCATGTCTTACTACTGTTGCTTCTGTCTGTTTTCAGCAATATTGCTGGTCAATATTGAATGTGGATTGTTATTTTATTGTTTTTACAACTTTTTAAATCTATGCCAAGCAGCCAACTATGTTCTCTGCTTTTTTAATTTTACTGTATACAATAAATTTTGCCAGTTTCTTACTCCGAATTTAGTTGTTTTAGTTATTGCTTTATTCTCATTCATGGTGTTTATGTAAATAACCTTGTTCAAGGGAATCGCTCTTTTATATTGCCAGGAGGAAGGGACAACATGCCCCTCCCCCATTGCTTTGAGTTGGTAGTCCCTGGGGCTCGAGAGTCAGCATGGCCTCCATTTCTATTTGTTTAGACGCAGGGAGGTGGTGGTCCCTGGGGCTTACAGAGCCTTAGGTGGGGGGCCAAGGCACCCCCCTCTTTTTTTATAAATAGAGCTCAGTGGAGGTGGTGAGCCCCATGGTTCAATGAGCATCAGGAGCATCACCCCGTGTGCCCTCTCCTTTATTTAAACAATGCCCCTGGGACCTGGCCCACCCGGGGCCTTTTTCCCAAACAAGCGGGGGAGCATGTGCTTGCTTTCCTATTTTTTTTGTCGAAGTCGCGAATCTATCGCAATTTTCAAATTTTTTTTTAAGAAAATACTTTTTTACCCTGGCACCAGAGCTAAGGAGTCATGGTATTCCTATCCTGCCCCCTCTTCTTTTTTTTCAAACTTATTTCAGGTACTCAGCTGCAGCCATTTCTGGGTTGAAGTGTTAGCAGCCAATCAGATCTCAGCACGAGATTGGGAGGGTTTGCGGAGCCTTCACTGTCCTACATATCTAAATTTGGATTTTCATTAATATCTCCCAAACTACTGAACACACCAATTAACAAAAAGTTCACTTTCTTGATCAACAGCTACCTTTCTGCCAAATGTGGTGTAATTCCTTTCATCGGTTCAGGATTTAGTCGTTTCTAAATTTCCTATGAGAATTACCATGAGAAATGCACTTTTTTTGCCCCCCTGTTTTTTGCACACCCCCATTTGACGGATCACCCCCACATTTTCCATGTATAACAAGATTCACGGCACACTTTGTTTGGGAAAATTTCCTGAAGGTTTGTCAAACGGCACCAAAGATAGAGGCAAGTCAAAAACTGCTTTTCCAACTAACTATAACGTCAATGAAACCTATGCTTTTTTCAGTGACTATATATATATATTATATTATATATAATATATATTACCTACTGGCGGTCGCCAGTAGGTATATATAGTTAGGATTTTTTCTCTATGTAACTTTTGAAAATTCTATGTCTAATAACTTTGGCGTTCGTGGACGGAATTGGCTGAAATTTTCAGGAAAAAGGCACATTTTGTTTATGAGCAGCCCCTGAAACTTTGGGAGGGTTTCGTCAAGGGGGGGCCAAGAAAACAGGGGGGTCCCAAAACGCGTTTTTAACATTGAGTGTTCCATAGGGCGTTTGGCCTCACTTTTAGCTCGAACGGCTGAATGGATTTGCACGAAACTTGGCAAAATTGTAGGGACTGTTAGCCCGATGTGCCTTTGCTGGGTCTCAATATATGTGCTCCAGTGGATTTTGAGAAATTAACGTTTTTAAAAAATTTATATATCTGTTACAGCGTCCCTGGTAGCTCTCCGGTTCGCGTACTTGTCGCGTTACGGAGCTTTGCGAAGCGAAGCTGATTGGCTCTCCGGTGTCTGTCAACATTCTAAATAGTCCGGAGCGGCCGCCATCTTGTCTCTCGGTAGGATCGAGAGAAAAGAGGAGGAGAAAAACGAAGGGGGAATTTAATGAAAGGGGGCAAGGTAGACCCCTCTTGACCCCCTAGGAATGATGTTGGGGTTAATAAAGTGTCCCGTGGGAAAAAAAATGATTTTTCACGGTAGAAGCGCTTCCCGGTTCGCGAACCGGGTCGCGAACAGGTAGCGAAACGGGAATTCGCCATTTTGTATTTTGTTTTAATTCAATTACAGGGTATAAGGGGGTACGGGAGACGTATCCTGACCCTTTATGTTTTCTGAGGGTGGCTGAGGAGGCTCATATATGTTGATACATGTCTTCCAACGGCTGCGCGTGAGCGTTTTCTTTTTTTTTGCTGCTTGATGTCTGTTAACGTTCGATTCGAAGGAAATCAGGAAGTGTTGACCGCCATTTTGTCACTGCGAGTAAATATTGTGTTAAAAATAATTGTTATAAATTAATCCGTATTGATAAACATTGTCTGCGCCCTCTTGCCTTTTTCCCAATGCCACAATTTTGTCGTGCACGGCAGCCATTTTAGATGCCTTGACCAGACCCACTCTCTGCACGTCGCCGATCCTCAGCATGGCTCCCCACCCTCGCAAGCATCTCCCCCACGCACTGGTCACCCCCGCTCTCTCTCTCATGCATGGGCCATAAACCTCCCCCCATCTGCGGTGTTCTTCCCTGAGAATCACACCCTGTGCCCGCCCGACACCTCCCTTTCACCCTATTCACTACCGCACCCTCTGACACTCCTCTTCCTCTGTGTCTGATTGTCCAGGCCGGTCCTAGGCTATCACCTAGCCGTGCGGATGTAGTTTATGGCCCCAACTTTAAAGAATCACCCCTCTTCAAAGGAGTTACAGTAGATCAAGGCCCCCACCTCATGAGATCCGTCACAGCACACGCGTTCCTACTATCTGATAACCATCCTGTATTGTGATTGGGGAGGGGATTCTCACTGTGAGGGTGTGCGGGACCAAGCCTGAAGCGGGAGATTCCAGGGATGCCTCTTTGTACATCAAAGTTTTTACAATTATGTGTCACATTAAAAATATATAGCACTCCAACAAAGTAGTAGGATTATAAAACTTTAATAACTTATAAATATATACAACGCAACAAAAACAGTAAACACATTTAAAAAAAATTTTGAAAAAAGAAGCAACAATGGTCAGTATCTGTCTTTTGTGCGAATAGTCCCAAGGCAGCACAACGTGCTGAGTTCTGGACGGCAGCCAGGTGATGTCACCTGGGTGCCGCACTGGTTTTTGGTATCCTACAATGCTGCTCTGAAAAATGGTGTGGGGCGCCCCGGGGGGGCGGGGGGAGGGGAGGCCTCGTCAGTAGCGGTCTGTTGTGCGAATAGTCCCAAGGTAGCAGAACGCGCTGAGATGTGGATGGCACCCAGGTGATGTCCAGTAAGTTGCCGCACTGGTTTCGGTATCCTACAATGCTGCTCCGAAAAACGGCGTGGGGCGCCCCGGGGAGGGGGGGGGGGGGAGGCGGCATGAACGGGCCTCCCCAGGTGGAGGCTCGTCTGCTGTAGTGGGGTGCCCCTTTACCGTTTCAGTTGCCATTCCGCCCGCTTTTGGTACACTGTGCCAAAATTCGCCATTCAGCTGAGTTGCGCCCACTCTTGCGGTGCAGCGATAGGCGGCTGCCACAGGACTCTCAAAATGGCGGTAGGCTCTTCGGATTTGGGCCTGGTCCACTAAAATGGCCCTGGGATACCTTGGAACTCGGACGCTTGTCTGCTAGGGCTTGGGCCCTATTCTCGAAAGCGTCCCCTCAGCCTTGAAGATTCTACAAAAGTCTTGGGGCCCCCCGACTCCCGCAGGCTTCCGGTGGGGAGCGGCTGTCATGATTGCTTGCGGAATGGCCACGACGGAGCTACGAGATGGTGGTGCTCTCATGCTGACGCCAGCTTCAGTCTGAAACATCCAGAAACACTGTAGACTATCAATTCGATGAGTTCCGGTGGAGCACCAACGTGACCCGGTAGGGAAGAACTTGCCCTCCCCTTTTTTGAGTGATGGTTCTTGTTGCCTGTCCCCTCTGTTGTCATCTAACAGAACCTTTTTGGATTGCCGAGTGAGAAAAAAAAAGGTGGGGCTTTCATCGTTTGGGAAAAAAAACATGTTTTAATCCAATGAAAAGTGTTATTTTTAGGTCATATGATCAAGCCTTCCATCATTAGGAAACCAAAAGTAAAATGAACCAATGAAAAGTTTTATAAACAAGTCACATGACCTGTTATGCGGCTTTGGGCTATAAAAAGCCAAAAAAATCTGTTGGCCCGTGAGGCGGCGTCAGTAGCGGACCGATGTGTGAATAGGCCGAAGGCAGCACAACGCGCCGAGATCCGGATGGCACCGAGGTGGTGTACAGCAAGTTGCCGCACTGGTGTGGCCATCCTACAATGCTGCGCCAAAAGTCGCCGTGGGGTGCCCTGTTGGCCTGTGAGGTGGCGTCAGTAAGTGGGGGCTGTTTGAGGATCTGACTGCATTGGAAAGCAATGTGATGCGGTGCCTCGCCCCCAAGATGGAGGCTCCTCGGCTGCAGTGGGGCGCCCCTTGGTGTTTCACTCGCTATCCAGCTGAGTTGTGTCCGCACTTGCGGCTACTGTAGGCCAAAGGCAGCACAACGCGCCGAGATCTGGATGGCACCGAGGTGGTGTCCAGCAAGTTGCCGTACTGGTGTGGCCATCCTACAATGCTGCGGGGGGGGAGGCGGCGCAAATGAGCCTCTCCCGCCTCTCCAGGTGGAGGCACTTCATCTGCAGTGGGGCGCCGTCTAGCTGAGTTTCGCCTGCTCTTGCTGCTACAGCGATAGGCGGCTGCAACAGGACTCTCAAAATGGCGGCCTGTTCTTTGGATTTGGGCCTGGTCCACTAAAATGGCCCTGGGACACCTTGGAACTCGGACGCTCGAATTTTTTTCCTTTCCTCCACATGCAAAAAAGGTAAATGCCCGGTACGTTACCTGCCTCATCTGCCACGATGTACTCTCCAGAGGAACCGAAAAAAAATATAGTTATGGTAATTATACCATGCATCGTCATATGGAGAGGTGGCACCCGATTAATTATAGTGCTGCCCAAATTCGAGATTTGGTGGATAATCCCCGACCTGCCAGTACATCCACCAATGAAGTGGCAGTGACAGCATCAGAGGCAAGGGAAACGGTTCTAAATCTTCAGAAGAACTTTGGACAAATGAAAATGACATGTTTAACTTGCGGCAAATTAATTTCATGTGGAGAGAGGAGTGTTAGTCTAATCAATAGAGCTTATGAACATCATCATAGTCGATGGTTGGTGGAGACATTTTGACTATATCCTGGACCTGCTCGGCCTCGCCCAAAATGGCGCCGGTATAAATGGGACTCGTAACTCCTTGTTGTGTACTGGTTGCCCAACCTTGATATCACGAGATACGTATGCAGTTTTGAAGCACATGGCGGGCGGGGACGAGAATTGATTGAACATTTCGACATCCCTATTGATATTAAGTTCTGATGTGTTATTGATTACAGTACTATTGAGAGTTCGAATTAACGTCACCCATGGTACTTGCCCGCAAATGTATATCTAGATAATTTTATTGTAACTGGCTTGTCGTATTTTAATTATAAAATGTACGTCCACCGATTCCGCAACTGTTAGACACCTTAGTTCTTGCAACCTAATGGCCCGCCCGCTACGTTCGTCTACAGTGTAAATGTCCCCTCATCATATACGATTCCAATTTGCTCCGTGGCCGGCCCACGTGGTTATAGGCCCGTATTTGTATACTGACATTTTCACAAAAAAGGTTTTTAAAACAAAACATGGTAGTAGTACTTACATTGGTAAAGTTTTGAATAATAGCCACTGTTTTCGAATCAGTAAAAGGCAAGTGAAATAAAGCAGTCCAATTACATGACGGTTAAAAGGTATAATACGCAGGAACGCAGGAAAGATAAATGGTCAAGGGCTGTCGTGTTTTCTACTCCTGCAACATAAAGTGATCGATAAGAATCTGATATTCATGCCTATCAGCGACTAAGACAGCAGGCCGAGCCTCTTTTGCTCAACGGTTCCCTCATGGGACGAAGAAACGCCCTTTTTCTCGAAAGGACAGTTGTAAATTTCCCGGGAAAATACATTAGCCTGGAACATTGTTAGTGATAAACTGTAAATGCATCTGGGTCCTTTGCTTTACAAGTCAGAGTGAGAAAAAAAAGGTGGGGCTTTCATCATTTGGGGAAAAAAAAATGTTCGAAAGCAATGAAAAGCGTTATTTTTAGGTCATATGACCAAGCCTTTCATCATTAGAATAACAAAAGTAAAATGAACCAATGAAAAGTTTTATTAACAAGTCACATGACCTGTTATGCTTACGTTACGCGCCGCGCTCTGGATCGCTTCCAGGAAGCTGCGCCTCGCGCACCGGAGCACTTCCGGGTGCGCTAACGCGACGCGTCATATGACGCATTACGCGACAACGCAGGTCCAGAATATAGTCAAAATGTCTCCACCAACCAGCGGTCGGAACACAACCCCTTTCAGTAGTCCAAAAAGTTCTGTAAAATGACAACAGAAGGGACAGGCAACAAGAACCATCACTCAAAAAAGGGGAGGGCAAGTTCTTTTCTACCTGGTCACGTTGGGGCTCCACCGAAACTGATCGAATTGGTAGTCTACAGTGTTTCTGGATGTTTCAGATTGAAGCTGGCGTCAGCATGAGAGCACCCCGTGGCTACGTCGTGGCCATTCCGCGAGCAATCATGGCAGTCGCTCACCACCGGAAGTCTGCGGGAGTCGGGGGCCCCGGTGACTTTTGTAGAATCTTCAAGGCTGAGGGGACGCTTTTGGGAATGGGGTCCATGCCCTAGCAGTCAAGCGTCCGAGTTCCAAGGTGTCCCAGGGCCATTTTAGTGGGCCAGGCCTAAATCCGAAGAGCCGGCCGCCATTTTGAGAGTCCTGTGGCAGCCGCCTATCGCTGCACTGCAAGAGTGGGCGCAATTCAAGTGGATGGTGGGCGAGACGCTGTAGCCGCAAGAGTGGGCGCAACTCAGCTGGTTGCGTAAAGCGCTGGGGTGTACCTGAAAAACCTCCACCTGGGGAGGTGGGGGAGGCTCGTTCGCGCCGCCTCTCCCTTCTAGTGCATCCCACACCGTTTCCTGGCGCAGGAATATGTGATGGTCGGACTAGGGCACCTCAGGACGTGTCTTCAGGTCGAACGGATTGTGGGACAAGGTCCAGAATGGAAGAGTCACCAAAAGGCAAAAAGTTCCGCTTGACCCCAGGAGCCGGCCGCCTATGTCGGGGGCGATCTCAGGCCACACCAGGGCAACAAGACTTGGGGAGGGGGTCGGAGCCAAGCGCCCCCTCCGAGTCCGCCCCATCACACCGCCCCTCGGGGGCCTCCGTCAAGCGGTTTAGGAGAGGCACCGCATCACATTGTTTTCAAATGCAGTAAGGTCCACAAACGGCCCCCACTTACTTTGAGAATAGTGAAGCTGCAGCAGGTGCAAATAAGCTTCAGACAGTGTTACAGGCACTGCTCAGAACTCTGAACTATGGCACCCAACATCCAGGACTTATGCCATTTGTGCAAGGCAGAGACATCGAAGCAACTCAGGGACCAAAACCATGAACGTACACTCATGTATGAAAATCTTACTATTGATGCTTGACTGAGGCCAAGGAGATCAGAGTGCATGAGTCTCATGCTCAATCGATTGAGCTAGCCGGATCGGGCAACAAAAAGTATAAAATAGTTATGTAAATAGTTATTTAATAAAATGTTTTACTCTGTTACTTTGCTGGTGTGTTTTTTATATTTATAATATTTGCATAGGGTTTGTCGTTATTTTGGGTGGGGTGGGTGGCGGAGCCGAGCTGTCTTGCAGCCATCATGGTGTGGAGCTCAGTTCATCTCACTAGTTTCGTATTTCTCATGAGGGGTTGTTCTTAATGTTTCTATTTTAGCGAGGTCAAAAAGAGAGCCCATTAGTGGCCTACTGATTTTGCTCGATTCCTTTTGTTTTTTTAAACGATTTTTCACTATCTACAAAGACTAAACAGAGTATTGCGACTCTGTGCTTGTTTGTAAATAGAGAATGAACCTAAGAGAACCAATTCTAAAACAGTAAATGCTTGGATAACAATCAATCAAATGGAGAGAGAAGCAGGCATGACGGATTACAACGGGGGCAAAGGCCTGCGTTAACTACCCTTCACTATCTGCAAAGAGAGAGTACTCCTAAGAGAAAAGAGGGGGAGGGTGCAGGGGGGGGGGCAGCGTTCAAAGCACATCAGCGTGCATAAACACGAAAATGTTCTTACCTATCAGGTACTTGACATTTGACAGCTTTTGATATTTGCTATTAAAAAACCGTTGAAATTCACTGAAAAAACCATAGGTTATAGACAATATATAGTTAGGAATTAGCATTTACAAAACCATTTACATATTACATGAATGATGTAATATGTGACATGATCAGCAGTGGATTGCGGGTGCGCGATATATAGTTAGCGCAACTAACTATATATGCGAATTTCAATGGTTTTGTCCGAGTAAAATAAGGTTTTGTAAATGCTAATCCCTAACTATATATGGTCTATAACCTATGGTTTTTTCAGTGAATTTTCAAGGTTTTGTAAATGCTAATTCCGAACTATATATTGTCTATAACCTATGGTTTTTTCAGTGAATATATATATATACAATTTCCTTGAACTGGCGAAGCGAAAATAGAGACAGACCACAGATGAGGTGACAGTATCTTTTTACTGCAGTTTGTGGATGATAGTCCAAACAGCCATGACGCGTTTCGGGCAAGATTGCCCTTGTTCACATGCAGTTAGTCAGCAGTACACATCACTTTTTTATAATGGCAAACAATCCACCAAAAGTCCGCCCACAGTCAAATCATGTGACCTATAGACATAGAAACAATACTGCTATGATCTTAAACAACTCAGAAGTTGAAACCATACAATAGGATTCTTTTCATCATTTTTGCAATCCTCCAAGTGTAACACAATATTGGATACAAATGTTTAAATATTATAGTCTGCATAAATGCAATTTAAAAGAATTCTGTTCTGGTTAAATCCATTAACTTAGATCTGTTACAAATTATGTACAAATCTAAAGGTCACTAGTTGTTCTCCGAACTATTAATATTAAAGTTTGAAATTCATAGGTGGTAAAGTGCAAAGATTTAGTGCAAGAGAAATTAATTAAGTTAAGTGCCTGAACTAAACTGCCCAGTGTGCAAAAAAGCTTTCAATAACAGTGCAAACATTCACGTCTAAAAAAGTGATAAAACAGATATATATATATATATATATATATATATGAGTATGAGTATTAAAAAATACACTAGAATACTGTCCCTATGAAAATTGGCTTCAGCCATATTCTATTAATAAAATGCGTATCTAAAACATTTATAAAAACACTCATAATTTCATTGTATATAAAAAAGATCGTGAATAGAAACCTCATAAAACTACAACTCATGAGATAAAAGTAAAACATTAAATACAAATAGAAAAGTGGAGGTAATGCATATAAATAATTAAACTATGCATAGAAAAATAAATACAATTGTTCTTTTGGTTCTAGCGTGGATAACAGGGAACCTGACTATCCAACACTTATATACAAACAGGTATATTATAAAGTACGAAAGATCCATGAAGCAGAAATTCCAGGTGGACAACAGGGAACCTGACTGCCCACCTGGGATAGTCAATGGCAAGGGCGATGTATCTCAATACAAATTACAAATTACCACTTTGTCGAGGAATTAACAGGGCATTATAAGACTAAACCACACTGGGCTCAACAAATAGGTTGTCATTCATAATAGAGGCTTTTACAGAAAATTATGAATGTCCTCTGTGTTGTTGAGGCCATTTGGCCATTTGCTGTCGAATTCTAAGATAAACCGAGTTTCCAGCTGTCTCAACAACAATTCCCTATTACCCCCTCTACGGGGTTGGGGGACTGAGGAAATTACAAAATAAGATAAGCAATTCAGATCCTTGTTATGTTTAAGAGCAAAATGCCTCGCTACCGGATAGGCCGGGTCATTGTGTAATATCGCTCTTAAATGCTGGAGAATCCTGACGTGCACTGGCGATTTTGTACTGCCTATGTAATTTAGATTACATGTGCACGTCAGGACATATACCGCAAATTCAGTCTTGCAGGTATAATTACCTTTAATTGGAATATCTACAGAGTCAAATGGAATATTGTAGTGTGTTTTGTTAATTCCGAAATTGCAGGCCCTGCAGTGGGAACATTTTCTGAACCCCGATTTCGGTTGGAGGTAGGAAATTTGTTGTTTAAGTTCAGGGCTACTGGTGTCTAGCTCAGCTCCCATATTTTTGGCTCTCCGAAAAGTGACCAATGGTTGCCTTGGCAATTCATGATTTAAGATAGTATCGGTCAATAATATGGGCCAATTCTTTTTGACAATCCCTCTGATTTTATTTTCTTCATTGCTGTAACTTGTAATGAATCTGGGGCCTTCATTTATCGTTGCTTCAGTAGAAGCCTCCATCTCACTGTTCTCTTGAATGGCCGTTTCCTTGGACAACAGACACTCTCTATATTTTAAACTAGCCTTAGCCAAGGCATCATAAAAGATCTTGTCTGTGTATCCACGTTTTTTCAAACGGACCCTTAATTCTTTAATACATTTTTCAAACTCACTAGATGAACTACAGATTCTTTTTAGTCTTATTATTTCCCCATAGGGGATGCTGGAGATGGTGTGTCTGGGGTGTAGGCTAGAGGCGTGCAGGGCGGTATTCCCAGCCGTGGGTTTTCTAAAAAGAGTGAATTCCAGGCTATTAGCATTGACGTACACTTGACATCAAGAAACTCTATGGACTGTTTGTTGATGTGTGAGGTGAATCTAAGGTTTAAGTTATTCCTATTTATTTCTTCAATGAAAGAAAGAGGTTCTCTTTCGTCACCTTGCCATAGAATAAAAATGTTGTCAATGTATCGAAGATATCGAACAATTTTCTCACGAACCCAAACTCTAAATGTAGAATTTAAAACCTGCTCCTCCCACCAGCCCACAGGTAAACATGCGTAGCTGGGGGAGAAGCAGGATCCCATGGCTACATCTATTTGTTGCTTCCACACATCTTTTCCAAACATAAAGTAATTATTATTGAGGCACCAATCAATTAAATTCAAGATAACTTTGTTATGTTCATACATTTCTGCCGGGCTTTTATCTAGAAAATGTTTAACAGCCCTTAATCCATCCAAATGTCCTATACTTGTGTAAAGGGATTCTACATCCAATGTTATAAGTAACATGTCTTCCTGCCATTCCAAGTTTTCAATTTTATCCAGGAAATCACCTGTGTCTTGGACATAGCTGGGCAACTCTTTGACCGGGCTTTGTAAAAAATAGTCAATATATTGTCCCACATTTTCGCACATGCTGTTTATTGCAGATATGATGGGTCTGCCTGGGATGGGCATCACACCTTTATGGATTTTGGGAATTAAATAAAATGTCGGGAGGACAGGGAACTCTTTAAACATAAATTGGAATTCTTCCCCTGAGATACGACCCTCTTGTCGACACTTATGTAAAAGTTTTTCCAGATTGGCTTTGGCAGTCATATATTCTTTCTTACTTGATTTGGTATAACATGACCCATCTTGTAATTGTCTGTTGGCTTCAGTTATATAATCCGACTTGGGCCAGATAACCAGATTTCCGCCCTTGTCCGCAGTTTTTATAACTAACTCTGGGTTATCTCGCAGCTTTTTCATGAGTTTGTGATAGTTGGCTTGTCTTCTATCAAATTTTTTTCTGCGTTGATTACGGGACCTGGTATATAACTGTTTAATTTCTGAGACAACACAGTCCTGAAATGTATCCACGGCATCTTTGGCCATTAATAGGACAAATTTAGATTTGTTCTTGAAGGGTGTTATGCCTGCGCCTTTTTGTAATACATTGATTGTGCTCAATCTTGTCTGGGTGCAAAGATCGCTTTCACCATCCATAGTTTGAGAATCTGTAGTACTGCAAGATCATTTAATGCTAACACCAAGGGGACATCCGCTGCCGAAATGTTAGTATTATCAGTCGATAAACCTGCATTGCTTGCATTGGTAATGTCTTTGTTCGATTTAAGTTGTTGAAGGGCAAAGAATTTCTTCAGTTTTAATTTTCCTATGAAACAATAAATGTCAATCCGGGTTGTAGCATAGTTAAAGGCTTGTGATGGACAGTAATTTAAACCAAGGGAGAGTAGTTGTTCTTCTGCCTTGGTTAAATCCACACTAGAGAGGTTGATAACAGATTTGTCATCTGTTACTTCTTCTTGTTCCAAACTTTCTTCCGTTTGTTGGTTTGTGGAGGTTTGTTTGCGTTTGCAGTGTTTCCTCCGTTCCCGCCTTTTTTGGTTTCTTCGGTTATTGTTACATTTCTTTGCCTCGGTCGTAATGTTCTTAACTTTCCTCGACTAAAAAATCGAGTTCCTCCTCAAGGTTTAAGATTGGGGTTGATTGGGCGCTCTCATTTGAACTTTCACTGGCACCACTGGTGAGAGACGCGCTATCAATACTTACTGAGTCTTCATCAGTATTGTTTTCTTCATTGGGCACTGTGGTAGGGACTTCTGGTTTGCTGGTTTTGCCGCTATATTGTAACCTTTTAGCCACACTATACTTTCTGGCAAAAGTAAATATACGTCCTTCAGCATAATCTGCTTGGTCGCGGGCAAATTTGGAAACTTTTCTTTTTTTTTATTTTGTCCTCATGTTTTTTTAGTCTCTCATCGATTGCTTCTTTAAATTGTTTACTTGCATCGGTTTCTGTAATTTTCTCAATCTCCTCATTCAGTTTGTCAATTGTTTTCAAAATTTCGGCCCGATCAATGGCCGCGTATTTGATGAGGATATGTACTAAGTTCATGGATGCCGACAGATTGCTTTGACCCCATTCCTTGAGCA
Source organism: Lissotriton vulgaris (assembly GCF_964263255.1). Taxonomy (NCBI): domain Eukaryota; kingdom Metazoa; phylum Chordata; class Amphibia; order Caudata; family Salamandridae; genus Lissotriton; species Lissotriton vulgaris. The sequence goes on along the minus strand of NC_141696.1, from coordinate 973,618,627 downwards.
TTTGGGGATTAGGTTTGTCGAAGCTGGGTGCAAGCATAATGCGAAGACCTCTAGGCACGCGCCCAGCATCTGCGTACTTCGTCAATGAATAATGCTCCCACCATTTAGTGATTTCTACGCGCCTTTGCTTTTCCAGTTCTTTATAAAGCGCTTTAATTCCGCCATTGCCTTGAACTTCTGCATTCGCCGGAGCTTTACTAGATGATCCTCCAGATAACGATATTTGACCGAACAGTTGTTCAGCCTCCACTTCTCTTGCATGGAAAGCTTCTGCCGACATGCTGCCAACTATCAAAAAACTGCGTTGTTATTTGTGCTCGAGCACTCACCCTTAATTGTCGATAAGGATTTTACTTCTTAACCAAAGGGTGCTGCCGAGCACTGTGTATACACCTTTAAACCTCCCCACCTATACAATGCCGCTGACTCACCGCACTGCGATCTTCAACCCTGTGCTAGGTCGTCCGACCTCGCTGTCGCTGATGTCTCACAGTTTGTTCCGCGGGGCTCTAAGCAGATATAGGGGGTGCCTGTTAGAATTCTGGAAAGGATTTTCAAAAGTTCAGACTTAAAACACAGGGGCCGGCTTGTAGAGAGGGGGTCTGTATCTGAAGCAAGTCGCACTTCCGGAGTGATACAAAACAAAGCTCTCAGTCACTCCCTCCAATTTCCTTGAACTGGCGAAGCGAAAATAGAGACAGACCACAGATGAGGTGACAGCATCTTTTTACTGCAGTTTGTGGATGATAGTCCAAACAGCCATGACGCATTTCGGGCAAGACTGCCCTTGTTCACATGCAGATAGTCAGCAGTACACATCACTTTTTTATAATGCCAAACAATCCACCAAAAGTCCGCCCACAGTCAAATCATGTGACCTATAGACATAGAAACAATACTGCTATGATCTTAAACAACTCAGAAGTTGAAACCATACATTAGGATGCTTTTCATCATTTTCGCAATCCTCCAAGTGTAACACAATATCGGATACAAATGTTTAAATATTATAGTCTGCATAAATGCAATTTAAAAGAATTCTGTTCTGGTTAAATCCATAAACTGATTAACTTAGATCTGTTACAAATTATGTACAAATCTAAAGGTCACTAGTTGTTCTCCGAACTATTCATATTAAAGTTTGAAATTCATAGGCGGTAAAGTGCAAAGATTTAGTGCAAGAGAAATTGATTAAGTTAAGTGCCTGAACTAAACTGCCCAGTGTGCAAAAAAGCTTGCAATAACAGTGCAAACATTCACGTCTAAAAAAGTGATAAAACAGATATATATATATATATATATATATATATATATATATATATATATATATATATATATATATATATATATATATATATATATATATATATATATACATATATATATATATATATATATATACATGAGTATGAGTATTAAAAAATGCACTAGAATACTGTCCCTTTTAAAATTGGCTTCAGCCATATTCTATTAATAAAAGGCTTATCTAAAACATTTATAAAAACACTCATAATTTCATTGTATATAAAAAAGATCGTGAATAGAAACCTCATAAAACTACAATTCATGAGATAAAAGTAAAACATTAAATACAAATAGAAAAATGGAGGTAATGCATATAAATAATTAAACTATGCATATAAAAATAAATGCAATTATTCTTTTGGTTCTAGCGTGGATAACAGGGAACCTGACTATCCAACACTTATATACAAACAGGTATATTATAAAGTACGAAAGATCCATGAAGCAGAAATTCCAGGTGGACAACAGGGAACCTGACTGCCCACCTGGGATAGTCAATGGCAAGGACGATGTATCTCAATACAAATTACAAATTACCACTTTGTCAAGGAATTAACAGGGCATAATAAGACTAAACCACACTGGGCTCAACAAATAGGTTGTCATTCATAATAGAGGCTTTAACAGAAAATTATGAATGTCCTCTGTGTTGTTGAGGCCATTCGGCCATTTGCTGTCGAATTCTAAGATAAACCGAGTTTCCAGCTGTCTCAATAACAACACCCAGGACATAGCAGGATCCAGCTCTGGGGAGTGGTTGTCCCCAGGGCCATTATTGGCTCTAGAATGGGGCTGCGTATTCCCTCTCCTTTGAATTTCAAGGGCCTGTCCTGCGGAGGTGGCCCAGGAGGAAGGGACAACATGCCCCTCCCCCATTGCTTTGAGTTGGTAGTCCCTGGGGCTCGAGAGTCAGCATGGCCTCCATTTCTATTTGTTTAAACCCAGGGAGGTGGTGGTCCCTGGGGCTTATAGAGCCTCAGGTGGGGGGCCAAGGCACCCCCCTCTTTTTTTATAAATAAAGGTCAGTGGAGGTGGTGAGCCCCATGGTTCAATGAGCCTCAGGAGCATCACCGCATGTGCCTTCTCCTTTATTTCAACGATGCCCCTGGGACCTGGCCCACCCGGGGACTTTTTCCCAAACAAGCGTGGGAGCATGTGCTTGGTTTCTTATTTTTTTTGCCAGAGTCGCAAATCTATCGCAATTTTCAATGATTTTTTTTAAAGAAAATACTTTTTTACCCTGGCACCTGAGCTGAGGAGTCATGGTATTCCTACCCTGCCCCCTCTTCTTTTTTTCAACTTTATTTCAGGTACTCAGCTGCAGCCATTTCCGGGTTGAAGTGTTAGCAGCTAATCAGATCTCAGCACGAGATTGGGAGGGTTTGCGGAGCCTTTGCTGTCCTACATATCTAAATTTGGATTTTCATTAATATCTCCCAAACTACTGAACACACCAATTAACAAAAAGTTCACTTTCTTGATCAACAGCTACCTTTCTGCCAAATGTGGTGTAATTCCTTTCATCGGTTCAGGCTTTAGTTGTTTCTAAATTTCCATTGAGAATTACCATGAGAAATGCACTTTTTTTGCCCCCCTGTTTTTTGCACACCCCCACTTGACGGATCACCCCCACATTTTCTGTGTATAACAAGATTCACAGCACACTTTGTTTGGGAAAATTTCCTGACGGTTTGTCAAACGGCACCAAAGATAGAGGCAAGTCAAAAACTGCTTTTCCAAGTAACTATAATGTCAATGAAACCTATGGTTTTTTCAGTGACTATATATACATACATACATACATATATATATAAATATATATATATATATATATATATATATATATATTATATATTATATATATATATATATATATATATATATATATATATATATATATATATATATATATTGCAGAGAGGTGGTCCGAGGCCGCGCCCCTTTTTTAACCTCCTTGTGGGACCCCCTGGGAAGTATTTCAACAACATGAAAAGGGGCATCCCCAGAGGAATAGAAACACACATACCAAATATAATGTCAACCAAAGACACCTACAGAACAGCTATTTTACTTTTCAAAATGTATTTTTATATAGTCATTTTTAGTAGGACTCTCATAACAGTAAACACAGAAAAATTCATGTTGATCAGCTTCTAATACATACATTTTCATTGGGTGATACAGCAAGAGAGGAACATCAGCCCAAGAACTTGTAGGACAGTAAAAACATGACGCACAATTCAGTCATTCTATCAATCAACCACAGACTCACTATCACACAATACATACATTCATACTCAATCAGAGCATCATTTCATCATACAGTTGAGGAAAAAACAAAGTCTCCCTCTGCAATTGTTATACTCTTTGGAGTGCTTTCTTAAGAACATCTGCCTTGTATCCCCTTGTTTGAAATCTGTCAGTGCTGTCCTTGACTGCCTCTTTGAAATCATTTGACATCGAACAATTACGTTTTAACCTAAGAAATTCCCCGTAGGGAATGTTGTTAATTAGGTTGCGGGGATGACTGCTAGACGCAGGTAGCATACTATTCCAGGCAGTTGGCTTTCTGTAAAGAGAAGTCTTAATTTTGCCTTTGAATACCTCTACACTCAGGTCCAGACAGCTTGCTGCCACAATGCTTATCTGGCCGGTGAATTTTAGGTTGCAAATGTTATCCTTAAGTACTCTTATTTAGCACTCAGCCTCTTCTATAGTTCCCTTCCAGACCAGAAACAGGTCATCAATGTGTCTATGCCGTGATACAACCTTCTCTGACCATTTATCATTCCCTGGGGCCCAGGCTACTTGCTTCTCCCACCAGCCCACAAATACATTTGCGTAGCTGGGGGTGAAGCAGGAGCCCATCGCTGTACCTGAGATTTGTCTAAACATGTCACCCTGGAAGAGAAAAATGTTGTTATATAGACGGAATTTAATAAGTTCTAATAACCTCTGGTTGTGCATGGCTGATGGAGTGAATGGATATGTAATACAGTCAGACATGAAATAAATAACCATAAATGGGCTAAAAACATAACAGGATGAAACTGAGTTCATAATGAATCATATACCCTATGATGAATGTGCAAATAGGCATAAATTGTGCAAACATATGCAAGTCAGTGCAAATTTGATCAAGACCTAATAAAACCCGTAATGGGTAAAGGTGCACAGGTATAATAGGTATCTGATTCAAGTAACTGCGTATGTGAATAAGCAATTGTCAGTCCCTTGGAGCTTATGCATGCCGCCTGGCTGTTGATAATTCATCCCGATTAGGTGAAGTGCCTAAATGTGTGTATGGGCCAAAGTGCTGCCTTGGTGTACAAAGATACTGGAACAATTGTAACCTGCGCTGTGAACCTGAGATTACTTCTTACTAATACATGGCAAGTTGCACCTGGGACGCAGTTAGCTTGATTATGCCCTTACCTAGAAAGAACTGAAAAAATATCCCAAATCTGCAATGGGTGCAAAAGATGTAAAATGTAAAAAACGATTTAAGATAGCTCATTGATGCGTGTCTACCCCCAAGTAAAGTTGAGAGCAAATCGCTCAAATAGACCAAAGTCAATGTTGGTTGTGTATGAAAGTTGGAGGCAATGAAATAAAAAACAATCTAATAATGATTTTAAAACATTATGTTAGGTTCACTGTCCTCTGTAATAGCATATACCAACACACAAGATTATCATGACTAATGGTCTTTGAAATACTGTTGCACAAAGTATAAATACAAATATCTATTACATCATAAATATTTTAAAAGCCACATAAAACTATAAGACAGTAAAAGCATCCTAAGGTATGGGCCTCACACCAGCATTGTAGGCTAGTTGCAACTCGTCTAACATGGACTGGTTGCCAAGTAGAGCATCTAAAAACTTGTTTCATCTGCACCCCATATTGGCCAATTGAATCCATGTATGTCCATGATACCCAGCCGGGGAGTTTGGCCCATTAAGATCATGATACTAAGTATAAAACAAGAGGAGTGAAGTGTGGACAGAGGGAAAAAAGTGTGATTAAAAGGTAATTGAAATGCGATCACAGGATATTATCTACTGCTTAAAGAAATCGATTGCAGTGAAGCACATAGATATAGATGGAATCTCATCTGCTGCTAAGATACTCATACAAGCTGGGAGGTGATTTATAAGTGGGTATATAAATCTTCACTCGAGTTCAGACCGTTAGGGCTCTTGGTATCAAGCTCGAGGATATATCTTGTTTCCAGTTTCCCGAGTAAGGCCTCAAGGTCCCCCCCACGGCGAAGTGGGGGCACCATGTCCACCACTAAGATGTTCCATGCTACTCTTGTGGGTCTCTTTGAAGTGCCTGGCCACTGGATAAGAGGCATCGTTGTTGATGATAGCCCTCATGTGCTGGAGTACACGTTTGTGGACCTGCAACTTGGTACTATCAACTTATTGCAGGCCACAAGTACACTCCAGCACATACACAGCAAAGTCAGATTTGCAGGTGAGCTTTTTGCAGATTACCCTGGGGACGTCACTAAATGGACTCGTGTATGTCGTTCTGTTCCTTCCCAGCTTACACGCTGTGCAAGAAGCGCATTTGATAAATCCTTTGGTTAGCTGCAGCCAAGACCTGACAGGAGTTACTTCAGGGCTACTTTTGACTAACATGTCACTCATGGAGCGTGCCCTACGAAAAGTTAACTCAGGATTCCTGGGGAGAGTGTGGCCAATAACTGAATCACTTTGCACAATAGACCAATTGCTGTTCATGATTTTGCGTGGTTTGTTATGTTGGTGACTGAACTGCATAATATATATATATATATATATATATATATATATATATATATATATATATATATATATATATATATATATATATATATATATATATATATATATATATATTTTTTCTCCTGAAAAAACATATTTTTCAGGGACATTGTGGTTAGTTGGACATTTCACTTGTACAAAACCATAGAAATTCCGCCGTTATAGTTAGTTCAGCTAACTATAACTCACGCCCCCTCAATGCACTGCTGATGACGTCACATATTACATCACTCATGACATGGTCAGTGACGTCACTGATGATATCAATAATGACATTTCAAATGGCATCACTGATGACATTATCCACGTGAAAATCTAATGCACCTCCTCATGCTCTAAAATAACCTTTGATACACCCACTGTAAAATACAGACTACCATTTTTGACTGGTACCTGACGGGCTAGTTGGCCCCCAGGGACCCTCAGTATTAAAGGGGAATTAATTCCCCAACTTACAATGGGCCAGGGGGTGCCTTTGCAGAGTGCTGCAGGGAGGGGGCAGGGCCTCCGGCGCAATGCCATTTTTTTTTCAGAAGGGGGCTGTGTGCCCCCCTTCTTGCCCCATTTTCGCGGCCCTGGGGACCCCATCCCCCAGGGTCTGACCCCTATTTTTAAATAAACATTTTTTTTAAATAGGAAGGTGGCCGCAAGGCCCCCCCCTCCGAGGCCAATTTCGACCCCAGGGTCCCCATCCCCCGGGGCATGGCCATGTATGTATTTATTTTTTTGAGTGATGGTATATGTGAGGTCATGAGCAGTGCATTGCGGAGGTGCAAGATATAATTGCTGAATTTCTCTGGCTTTGTACAAGTGAAATATCAGCCTAACTATAATGTCTCTGTAGCCTTTGGTTTTTTCACAGAATTTCTAAGGTTTTTTAAATTCTATTTCCTAACTATAAGGCCCTTGTCACCTTTGTTTTTATTAGTAAATATATATATATATAAAAAATATATATATATATATATATATATATATATATATATATATATATATATATATATAATATTATATATATGCCCACCACATTCTGTTTCTTTTTAATATCCATCTGCATCATTGCTGGATTTGTTTTTGCTCTGCCGTCTTGCCAGTATCTGCCTACATTTCATTTGGTAAGTTCAGTTCAGTATAGCGATGGTAATGACTGGGCTGACTGCACAGTGAAATTACGCAGACAAATTATAATGCTTGCTAAGACTCACTGAGCAAACAAAGAGAAACCATTTTTGGCAGCTAGCTATAAAAGATGGAAAATCAGGTCAGTTCAGGTGGCTGTCCCTATGGGCTGAAATACTTGGAACTGTACGCATCCATCTTACAGCGTGCCTCCTCTGGTAATGTAGCTTAAAGGCAAATGTGTACATTACACATGTTGGCTTGAGCAGAAGCTCCCAGTGGTATCAGTGCCTCTTACTGAAGGTTTCACTGAGACATTCCTGCCACGTGAACAAAGAACTGACTTTCAATCCACGTTTTGTCAAATAGTTTCACAGATAATTGTTTGAAGAAAGATGTTCTCCTATCTCCACATTTGGATACCACTCCCTAATACATGCATAATATCCTTTTCAACGTTGGGAGAAAAACTGTTCATGGTTTTCACTTTATCATGATGTTTGGCAACAAGACTTACTCTGTGGTGTTCTGTCTAAACACCCCAGCATATGAATCCATTGAGCTACATAAATAAATAACTCAATAAATAATAAGAATATTATATTTTTTCTATTATTCTTATTCTCATTATTACTCTTATTCTTATCGTTCTTATTCTTTGCTTATTCTTATTTCTATTCTTATGCATTATTAATAACAATAATAATTATAACAACAATAATAATAACAAATAATAGCAACAACAGCAGCAATAATAATAATAAAAACAACAACAAAATAGTAATAAAATTAATTAAAAAATAACACTAATGATAATATAGTTTTCTACTGAACAAGCAATGCAGTACAGTCTGAATTATAAGCGATAGCTCTAATATGATGCAACACAAATTCTACCTCTGTGTCACAGTTAATTAACCTTTTTAGCAGGGAATTCCACTCCCTGACAAACACAAAGGCTTCAGGATCTATACTGTATGCTATAAAATTACATGTATTCATAGTTAAGATTATTTGATGATATATTACAGACATGTTTATGCTTACTTAAGATGCTCATTATGGTTTTTATAATGATATGAGAAAAAAATCCCTCTCTGAACTAGAAATGGAACACTTCAATGTATGCAGTTTAGTATGCATGTAGCACACAATCTTCTTCTGTGTGGTGCTGAAAGAAAATAACCAACCTATCACATGCTGAAGGCAGACCTTGAAGCACAGAGGATCTGGAAGAAAATCCTCACTGGGGTCAGAACTGCTCCTACCCTTCGGCATTTCTGAAATGAATTGAAGCCCCACATCTCCATACAACACCCCCTCCTCAGACACAGTATGAACTTTCATGTTACTGTCTTCTTATAAGTGATCATAAACCATAACCATCACCTACTGTTAAATGTCTGTTGTTGAAAAGCATGGTTCACAATAAATAAGTACCATTACAAATAAACATACACAATACTAATTGCTTCAGTAGCCCGGGTCAATATGTTGACAATTGATTGCTACTCCTAGTTCATAGTGTAGTTGACTCTGAACCACCTCCTCTTTGACTCCGCACATTCAGAATTGGATAGAAGCCATTATATCAAAATGGTAAACTAGCCAGACATTACCTGCTAAGTCTTTGGGTTTATGATTACTCAAACTCCACCACAAACTCTGTATGTTTAATGTGAGGAAAGAGCCTTTTTGTCAGCTAAACCCAAGGAAATATTAAAAATAATTAAGCAAGCCTTTCATCTCTATACATTGGGGCAGGCTCTTCATATGTCCAGCTTGGTCTAAGGAAACACTCCTAACAAGCCACCTGAATTCTTGGCTTGTCACACTAAAAGCCTTTCAATAGAGTGGCAATAAACTGGCTTGCAGCACTCATGCTTTTCCCTTGTCTCTTTAGAAATTATACATCCATACAGTCACTCACACACCCATACAGCTACTCAGACACCCAGTCACAAACGGATACATACAGTCACACAGCTACTCAAATAATATATATGCTGGAAGTAGTATGACTCATTAGTAGTACACCTAGTATACTAAGTTAACTTTTGTAATTGGTGGGTAATATATTTAACATTCATAAATGCTTAGAAAATACTTACACTTACTTGAGGAAATCTACAGTGACATCATTCGAGGGGATCAGTGATGTCACTGACCATGTCATGGGTGATGTAATATGTGAGGTCTTAAGCAGTGCATTGCGGTGATGTAAGTTACAGTTAACTCAGGTAACTATAACTGATGAATTTTTATGGTTTTGTACGAGTGAAAACGGAGACTAACTATAACGTCCATGTAACCTTTTTTTTCAGTGAATTCCTAAGGTTTCAAAAAAATTCTATTTGCTAACTATAAAATCCCTGTGACTTTAGTTTTTTTCAGTGAATTTCTATTTTTTAACGTTATTTCCTAACATAAACATCCCTGTAACCTTTGCTTTTTAAGTGAATTTCTAAGGTTCTTTAAATTTTATTTCCTAACTGTAACCAGTTAAAGTGAAAGTGAGTGTGTGAGTTAGTGCATGAGTGTCTCAGTAGGTCTGTGAGTGGGTATGAGAGTATCTGAGTGGGTCTGTCAGTGGGTGTGTGAGAATCTGAGTGTGTCTGGGAGTGGCTGTTTAAGTATCTCACTGGGAGTGTGAGTGCCTGAGTGGGTCTGTGAGTGGGTATGTGAGTGCCTGAGTGGGTGTCTGAGTAGGTGTGTGAGTGTTTGAGTGGGTCTGTGAGCGGGAGTCAGAGAGTCCGAGTGGGTCTGTATGTCTGTGTATGAGTGTCTAAGTAAGTCAGTGAGTGGGTGTGTGAGTCTTTGAGTTGATTTTTGAGTGAGTACATAACTCTCTGAGTTGGTCTGTGAGGGAGTACATGAGTATCTAAGTGGGTCTGTGAGTGAATGCATGAGTCTCTGAGTGAGTGCATGAGTCTCTTAGTGGGTCAATGAATTAGCACATTAGTCTCTGAGGGGGTCTTTGAGTAAGTATGTGAGTCTCTCAGTGGGTTTGTGAGTGGGTGTGTGCGTCTGAGTGAGTCTGTGAGTGGGTTCATGAGTCTCTGAGTAGGTCTGTGAATGGGTGTGTGATTTTATAAGTGGGTCTTTGAGTGGGTGCATGAGTGTCTTAATGGGTCTGTGAGTAGGTGTGCAAGTTCCTGAGTGGGTTTTTTAGTGTATATATAAGTGTCACAGTGGGTCAGTGATGTGGCCCATGAGTCTCCGAGTAGGTCTGTGAGTGGGTGCATGAGTCTGTGAATGGATCTGTGAGTGGGTGTGTGAATGCCTCTGTAACTCTGTGAGTGGGTGCGTGATTCTCGCAAGTGGGTCTGTGAGTAGATGCATGAGTCTCTGAGTAGATCTGTGAGTTGGTGCTTGAGTACCTTAGTGTGTCTATAAGTGGTTGCGTGAGTGTCTGAGTGGGTCTGTGAGTGAGTGCATGAGACTCTGAGTGGGTCTGTGTATGAGTGTCACAGTGAGTCTGTGAGTGGGTGCGTGATTCTCTGAGTCGGTCTGTGGGTGGGTATTTGAGTTTCTGAGTGCTTTCTGTTTTGCCTTCTTCTGCTCTATTTTGCTTTTTCTGCTTGTTTCTCTGCCCCCTGTTTTGCCATCATCTGCTGTGTTTTACCTTTCTGGCTCATAGTTCTGCCTCTGTTTTGCCCTTATCTGCTCTGTTTTACTTTTCCTGCTTGTTTTCCTGCCCTCTGATTTGCCTTTTCGTCTTGATTTCTGCCCTCTATTTTGCCTTTTGCCGCTCATTTTTCTACTCTCAGTTTTTCCTTTCCTGCTCTTTTTTCTGCCTCCTGTTGTGCCCTTTCTGCTCTTTTTTCTGCCTTCCCTTTCGCCTTTTCTGCTTGTTTTCCATCCCTCCTCTGCTCAGGGAAGGGAGGCCATGTAACCCCCCTCCCCAGGCTGATTTCAACCCCAGGGACCCCATTCTCTGTGACCCAGACTTAATTGAATGGGGAAGGTGAGTTGTGTGGCCCTCCTGCCTGGGCTGAGACGGCCCAAGGACCTCATTCCCTGGGGCCCAGCCTTTAATAATTTGGGAAAGGGCCCTCCTCTCCAAGCAGATTTTGTGTCCAGGGAACCCATTCCCTGGGGCCTGGCCAAAATGTGATCAGGGTAGGGGGCAGCGAGGCCCCCCTCCCCAGGCCAATTATGACCCTTGGGACCCTATAACCCAGGATCAGGCCACAAACTAAAGGGGAAGGTGGGCAACATGGCAGTTATTTAGCCCCGGGTAGGTGGTGGTCCCCTGGGTTCTGGGGGAGTCTCTGCACCCCAACATTGTTTCTTTAGCCCCTGGGAGGTGATGCCCCCCAGGGCTTATAGAGCCTCAGGAGGGAGGCCCCATCCATCCCCCATCCTTATATATAAATAAAAGCCAAAGGAGGTGGTGGTCACCGGGGTTCAATGAGCCTTAAGTCCCCTCCTTTTTTTAACAAAATGCAACCAGGACCTGGCCCATGCGGGTGCTCTATTTAAAACAAGCGCAGGAGCCCACACTTGTTTTTTTTGCCACAGATTTTAGGATCCCCGCATTTCCTCAGCAACATTTCTTTTAAAAAAAAAGCTTTATTTCCCTTGCGGGGTCCCTCTGGGAACCCATGATCAGAGCTAAGGGGTCACGGTCTTACTTCCCTGCCCCCTAAAAAAAAAACACATTTTTGCTGGGATTCGGCTAAAGCCACGTCCCAAGATGGCTGATGTTAGACCTGACATCTTTGGCATGTTTTTCCGCTGTCTTTTTGCATATGACCTCTTTGTTTTGGATTGTGTGCTGCATTTTGTTTTTGCTGATTTTAGAACTCTGGGAACCTTACCACTGCTGTTCAGTGCTAAAGTGCAAGTACTCCCTTTGTAACCCTGCAAACATGTCTCCGGCCTGCCACTGCAGTGTCTGTAAGTGCAATTTTTAAACTGCCATGTCGACGTGGTAAGGGTACCTCTTTGCCATGTCCAAACCATCCTTTTTCTATATTTAAGACACCCGTACGGTAGTCCCAAGGTAGCCCCATAGGCAGGGTACAGTGAATGTGAAAGGTTGGACCTGTGCTGGTGAGTTTTACATGTCCTGATACTGAAATACTGGCAAATTTGTTATGGGAGACAATCTCTCCCATTAGGTTATTATTGGAGATGCCTTGTAACCTCTTACAAGTGCAACTTTCAATTGGGAAGAGATGGAGATGTGTAGTTTGGGGTCACTGAACTCACAATTTAAAAATACACCTTTTATAAAGTTGGTTTTTAAATTGCGAGTTTGAATATGCCACTTTTATAAAGTGGGCATTTTCTTGTTTTACTATTCTGTGCCTCTGCCTGTCTGTGGAAGCAACGTCTGGTATAGACTGACAGTTGGGCTATTTGTGCATTAACTCAAGGCAGTCACACAAAGGGAGCTGAGGTGTGTCCTGCATATCCTGATGGCCCATCACCAGGCTGATGGGTCTTCCTCAGATAACGTGGTGTGAAGAGCTGTCACTGATACCTGAATAGGGCTGTGCCTATCCTCACACAAAGCTGTCTCTATCCCCTGTAGTGTGTCTGGAGCCAGGTCAGGGAAAGGCAGGGTCCTGTGTACTACAAAACCTTTCCTTTGAAGTTTGCTTATTTCACAGATGGTAACTGGTATAAGTACTGAAGCTGTGACACCATAACTTGAGAATACTTCTGGATCAAGAGGAGACTCTGCCAGGAGGAAGAGCTGGAGAGCAGTCAGGAGGACTACTGCCTCTTTTCTGCTTTGCTTTGCTGGGTTAGACTGCAGTTGCTGCGTCTGTCTTGTCTTGGAGAGAACAAGGACTGGACTTTGATTTTGTATCCTGCTTCAGAAGATTCTTCAAGGGCCTGTGTGTGCTTGCCTCCTGTTAAGAAGTCTCAGGGCCATCAAAGACTGCAGCCCCATAAGCTCCTCTGCTGGGAGTTCTGGCCTGCCATGTTGGGCAAATTGCAGTTCTGAAGCCTTGGAGGTGGTTTTGCTGCTTCAAGAACTGAAAATACATGCATTGTCGCTTCAGCGCCGTTTTCCCCATGCAAGCTGGCTGTGTGGTTGAAAGACCAATGCATCACCACTATGTGGCTGAAAAGATTGATGCAGTGCCTGTTTGTGGCCAGAATAACCGCCCCAGCCTGAGTCCAGAGCACTGTGTCACTGACTCTGATGCAGGCACTGCTGTGCGGCTAAAGCAATTGACTCATCACCTGTTCGCGACTGGAAGAATTGATGCAACGCCTGCTTCGGCGCTGTCCCATCGACTTCAGCGTGTCCAGATTTTCCATGCACCACACCTGTGTGCCAAGTCTACATTGACGCTTAGTTTCAGTAAGGAACTGAGGCTGTGTGTCTGGAGAAACGACTTATCACCTCCCAGTGCAGTAAAAAAACGATGCATCAGCTCCTCTCACAGTAAGGAACTGACGCATCACCTCCCCGCCATAGCAGTAAGTAACTGACACATCACCTCCCCTGGGAACAAGGAACCAGCACATTACTTTCCCTGTTTGCAAGGTACTGACACATAGCATTGCTTTTTGGCGCCTCACCTCCCCTGAGCCTGTTTTCATCTTGTGAATTTGCTGCATCCCAGGTACTGGTGCTGAAAGTGATTCATTCATAGTTCTATATAGACTGAATTGTCTTACACCTGTTTAAAGTGATATCTTGATTTGTGTATGTTGGAGTTTTGTCATTTTGGTCTTGTTTCATTTAGACAAAACTTGGTTATTTTTCTAAACTTGTGTGGTGCCATTTGAGGTGTTTTACAGTATTACTGTTCCTTTATGCGCACATTCTTTACACATTGCTTCTGAGATAGGCCTGATGGCTCGTGCCTTGCTACCAAGGGAGTGAGCAGGAGTTATCTTGGGTGTATAACTCCCTTATCCTGACTAGAAGGAAGGGTCACTACTTGGACAGGGTGCAAGCCACTGCCAACTATAGACCCCCATTTCTAACATTGGTGATCAGCGGTGAGAATAGGACTTGTGTTTGTACTTGTTAGTACTGTCAGGTGTCACCTGGTGTCTGAAGAGCAGGTAGTCCCTAATGACCTTCACCAAGTTGTGGCAGTAGACAACAATGAGTGCTTCTGTAAAGTGGCTCAGGTTCTATTTAATTGGTGGTGGGTCTCAGGTTTCTTGTGAGTAGCTGTGAGCCCATCCATACCTGTGGATTGTCTGTTGGGGAATGACCTTAAACACACCACCTGGAGGGAGGTGAAATGTAGGTCACACTTGGAGATGTTGGTATTGCTTGAGTGGGCGTGCATCATCACACGGTCCATTTTCGCCCAGGTTAATCGAGAGGACCTGGAGCCTGAGAAAGTAGCCCAGGTGTCTGCTGGGAATAGGAAGGGAAGGGGGATGCAGGAAACCAGCTCCTGAAATTCCTATGGTTTGGCAGGAGGCTGAACCTGAGGGGGACATCCCGGTACCTACAGGGGAAGAGGTAGCTGAACTGGGAGACTTGCTTGAGCTGACCCATCCCCAAAATGAAAAAGGTCCAACCAGGGAGTAGTTCTGCGTGGAGCAGAAGGCATGTTCTATTCTCGAGAGTCTTAGGCAGCAGGCTGAGGACCAGGCAGTTAGCAAAAAGACCAGGTCACAACTGATTTACTGGGAGAATGGTCTCCTCTGTATTGTGCATTACTTGCTAAACCTTGGACACCCAGTGTGCTGGTGGTGCCCCTGCGCATCAGAACTTTACCACTGGGGTTGGCTCATGACGGGCCTGTGGCAGGAAATTTGGGGCGGAGCAAGACCTTTGACAGGCTTGTCATCCACTTTTACTGGGTGACTTTTACTGTGAAGGCAGTCAGATGCATTTTTGCAGGTCTTGCTAAACTAGCCAGGCAAGTGGCAAAAGTGGGGCGAAGTGTAAGGCTCCCTTCCAACCATTCCCTGTCATGATCACCCCTTTTGAGTGGGTGGGTATTGACATTGTGGGGCCTCTGGGCAATCTTTTGAGTTTTTCAGATTGGATAACCAGATAGACGCCGAGATTAGATGTGACCCGATGACACGCAAACACTTTTGGAACTGGTTTTTTATTACGAAACAAATTGAATTCAGAGACTTATATCGAGGCAACTAGAGGAGGATTTACTTCTAGTTGAGATTTGCATCAATATTAATCGGGATACTGCCGCAGAACGATGGTCACCAGCGTGATAATTAAAGATTAATAAATACTGAGGAATTCGCTATTGGGAATCTAATTTATCTGGTTATCCAATCTGAAAAACTCAAAAGATTGCCCTGATGAAGTCTTTTGGCTGTAAAGCCAGATGAAACACATGTTGGCAAGATCAGTTGGCTACTTGTATTTGAAGAAAACTTTGGTGATTTGTACTCAGTGACTGGATTGGAATTAAGAATTTATTTTGGATCAGATAAAGAAGATACAGAAAACTGCACCAATTGGAAAGAGCTATTATTGATTGGACATTTATAATTTCTAGAGTTGCTCAGGTTGAGAATGTGTGTTGAAATTTGTTGGCAGAGTTTGTCTGCCTATTGTTACAACCCATGGCAGGAGTTGTATCTCCACCTTAGAGCATATACTAGATGTACATATAAGGAAAGATATTAATGTACACTATCTAGCGCATTGTTCTCTACTGCCAAAATCTGTATATTACGGGTTCCCCCAAGGAGGTGGTATTTGACTGGGGAGCCAACTTCATGTTGCTGTACATGAAGGCCATGTGGAAGGAGTGTGAGGTGAACTAGAAATTCACCACTCCTCACCACCCACAAAGTAATTAGTTGGTTGAGAGATCCAACTGTACCCGGAAAGGCATGATTGGGGGTCTGTCAGAACCCATGAGGTGTATGTGGGATGTCCTCTTCCCATGCCTTCTCTTTGCCCACAAGAAGGTACAGCAGAAAGGGATTGGCTTTAACTCCTTTTGTACAGGCACCTTGTCAAAGGACCTCCCAGTTTTGTCAAGGAGGGCTGGGAGAAAGTTACCAGGAAGCACCCCCCTAGGATGTATTTACCTACATGCTGGCCTTCACGAGGAGAAGGAGTTCAAGAATGATGCCACTTACCTGCCGATCTTGTGGACTCCTAGGGACCCCTTGAGAGTCCTACACGTGAACCACACCAAACCCCACTTTGAGGGTTCTGAGTTAACTATGCTCTTGGCTACTGATGATGGGGTGGAAGAGGAGAGTAACCACTCCTCACCCTCCTGTCCGCAAAGGAGCCGGATAGGTCAGTGGAAGGCGTGGTCATCTCATGTACACTGACACTGACACTGAAACAGCAGGGTGACTGTCGCCAGTTGCTGGGGCAGTTTGCCGCCCTGTTCTCACTCACCTCAGGTGTCACCCATTGGTGCACAAACAATATTGACACTGGGGACAAGCACAAGATTTACAGGTTGACAGACAGAGTGGAGGGTAGCATCTAGGAAGAGGTGTCCAAGATGTAAGCTCTAAGGGTGGTTAAGCCCATCAGCAGTTCTAAGTCCAACACAGTTGGTCTTGGTTCCCAAAACTGCTGTGTCCATTACCTTCCTAGAACTGGTGTTCTGTGTGGACTACCATGGGCTCAATGCTGTAACAAACACTGACAGACGCCCCATCCCATCATCTGATTAGCTCATTGATCGGATGGGAGCTGTCAAGTTCCTCAGTACATTTGATCTAATGTCTGCGTACTGGCAGATTAACTTGGCCGAGTGGGCCTAAGAGAAGTCCGCATATTCAATGCCAAAGGGGCACTACCAGCTACGTGTTACACCCTTTGGGTTCAAGAACACCCGTGCCACCTTTCAGGGGTTGGTCAACCAGGTCCTGGCTAGACTGGTGGATTTCAGTGCCACCTACCTGAATGACATTGCAGTGTTCAGTTCCAGTTGGGAAGATCGCTTGCACCACCTCTTGGAAGTGCTGAAGGCCCCGCAGAAGGCACGCCTTACTATCAAGTCCAGCAAGGGCCAGATAGGGCAGGGGTTTATGTGGTACTTGGGGCACCAGGTAGGAAGCCACCAGGTGGTGCCTCTCCAACTCAAGACTGACACCATTCTGGCTTGGGCATCCCCTAAGACCCAGACAGAGGGGAGAGCCTTCTTAGATCTCACTGGGTACTACCGCAGGTTTGTAAATGGGTATGGCACCATTGTTACCCCCTTGACTGAGATGACTACATGGAAACAGCCACATCAAGTGATCTGGACTGAGGCATGCCAGACTGCTTTTGATGTCCTGAAGGGGGCCATGTGCACGGCACCCGTTCTCAAGGCTCCTGACTTGACCAAGTAGTTTGTGTTGCAGACTGATGCCTCAGAGCATGGTGTAGGAGCTATACTTTGACAGCTAAATGAAGAGGGTCTAGATCAATCCATAGCTTTCAGTAGTAGGAGGCTACTTTCCCGGGAAAAGAGGTGGAGTGCAATTGAAAGAGACATTTTTGCTGTGATCTGGGCCTTGAAGAAGCTAAGACCATTCTTGTTTGGAACTCACTTGTGAGTTCAGACCGACCTAAGGCCCCTCAGATGGTTAATGCAGATGAGGGGTGAGAACCCAAAACTGTTGAGGTGGGCCATCTCCCTACAGGGAATGGACTTTATGGTGAAACAATGCCCTGGCACAGAACACACCAATGCTGATGGTCTGTCGAGGTCTTAGTGAAAAGAACTCCCATGAGGTTGGGTAGTTTTCCTCCCTCTTAGCTGGGGAAACGTGTATTAGACCTGGCATCTTTGGCATGGTTTTCTCCAGTCTTTTTGCTTCTGACCTGTTTATGTCTGTGAGCTGCATTTCGTTTTTGCTGGTTTTAGAACTCTGGGGACTTTACTATTGCTTTTCAGCGCTAAAATACAAGTGCTCCCTGTGTAAATTGTGATTATGATTGGTGATCCATGATTGGCATTTTTGATTTACTGGTAAATCCCTCGTAAAGTGCACTGCGTGTGCCCAGGGCTGTAAATCAAATGCTACTAGTGGACCTGCAGCACTGATTATGCCACCCACTTGAGTAGCCCTGCAAACAAGTTTCAGGCCTGCCACTGCAGTGTCTGTAAGTGTAGTTTTTAAACTGCCATGTCGGCCTGGGAAGTGTATCCACTTGCCAGGCCCAAACATTCTCTTTTTCTACATGTAAGACACCGCTAAATTAGGCCCAAGTTAGTCCCATGGGCAGGATGGAGTGAATGTGAAAGGTAGGGCATGTGCTGGTGTGTTTTACATGTCCTTTTAGTGAAATACAGCAAATGTTGTTTTTCACTGTTGCAGGGACTGTCTCTCCAATAGGTTATTATTGGGGCTGCCTTGTAACCTCTTACAAGTGTAACTTTCATTTGGGAAGAGATAGAGATTTGACATTTTGGTTCCCCGGCCTCACAATTTAAAAATACATATTTTAGTGAAGTTGGTATTTAAATTGCATGTTTGAAAATGGCACTTTTAGAAAGTGCAAAACACACAAGATGATGGACGGAATGTTGCACAATGGCAAAACATTCACGACCAGTCACAGATCTGGGTTTAATCCATTGTTATTTTGCTCACCACACCACCGCAGTTCAGACATGGCCATATGCAAATCAGTTTTGACACTGTGCCTCATGGGAACAGTCCAGCCGGAACTGCCAATCCATGTCCTCTCTGAACCGGAATCAAGCATCCTAGGACCGGTTTCTGGCTATCAGCCGTCATCAGCCAAGCTAGCTTGACTGCAGTGGCTTAGTGAGCATGAGACCCACGTCTGGGCATCCCACATAGGGTGAACAGCAAAACACACAAGATGCACAAGAAAGTGGGCATCTTCTTGCTTTACCATTCTGTGCCTCTGTCTGCCTGTGGAATTAACATCTGGTTTAGACTGACAGCATGGCTATTTGTGCATTTACTCTAGACAGTCACACAAAGGGAGCTCCGGTGTGTGTTGTATATCCAGATGGCCCATCACCAGGCTAATGGGTCTTCCTGAGCTAGAGTAGTGGTAGGAGTTGTCACTGACACCTGACTAGGGCTGTGCCTGTTCTCACACAAAGCTGTCTCCACCCCCTGTAGTGTGTCTAGAACCAGGGCAGGGAAAGGCAGGGTCTTGTTCACTAAAAAGATTTTTCTTTGAATGTTGCCTACTTCAATGCCAGAAAATGGTATAAGTACTGGAGCTGTGGCACCATAACTAGAGAACACTTCTGGATCAAGCGGAGACTGTGCCACAAGGAAGAACTGGAGAGCTGTCAGAAGAAGTATTGCCTCTTTCTTGTCTTTCTTTGGTATGTTGGCCTGCAGTTGCTGCTTCTGACTTGGAGAGAACAAGTAATGGACTTTGCGTTTATATTCTGCTTGAGAAGATTTTTCAAGGGCTTGTGTGCGCTTGCCTCCTGTTAAGAAGTCTCAGGGTCATCAAAGACATCACCTGCAGCACCCCTGAACTCCTTTGCTGGGAGTTCTGACCTGCCAAGTGGTCCCAATTCCAGTTCAGGACCCTTGGAAGTGGTTTTGCTGCTTCAAGAACTGAAAATACACGCATTGTCCCTTCATCTCCCTTTTTCCACAGCAAACTTGATGTACGGGTGAAAGGCCAAAACATTGTCGCAGTGTAGCTGAAAAGGTCAATACAGCGCCTCTTCAAGGCCAGAAAACCACCACAGCCCAAGCCCAGAGCACTGTGTCTCTGATGTCCGAGACCCCTGTTCCGACACAGGCCCTGCTGTGTGGCTGAAGGATTTGACATTCGCTGCTGGAAGAATTGACGCAGCGCCTGTTTCTTCGCCGCCGCATTGACTCAAGCACATCCAGATTTTTCGCGCATCGCACCTGTGCCTACATTGACGCTGGGCTTCAGTAAGGAACCGAAGCCGCGCGTCTGGAGAAACAGCACTGCATCTCCCCACGCACTAAGAAACCAATGCATCACCTCCTCTCACAGTAAGAAACCAATGCATCACCTCCACTGGAAGCAAGGAACCGACGCATCACCTTCCCTGTGTGTAAGGAACCAACGTATTGCTTTGCATTCCGGTGTCTCACCTCCCCTGCACCTGTTTTTGTCGTGTGATTTTGACACATCCCAGGTGCTTTGTGCTAAAAGTTCAATATGGACTGAATTGTTTTAAACTTTGTGATAATCAGATCTGTGCATGTTGGATTTTTGTCGTTTTGGTCTTGTTTGGCATAGATAAAAATGTATTATTTTTCTAAACTGGTATGGTGTCCATTTGTTGAGTTTTCACTGTATTACTGTGTATTTATGTACAAATGCTTTCCACATTGCCTCTTAGATAGGCCTGCCTGTTTGTGTCAAGCTACTAAGGGAGTGAACAGGGGTTATATTGGGTGTTTAACGCCCTTTCCCTGACTAGAAGGAAGGGTCCCTGCTTGGCCACTGAAACATAGAGACCCCCATTTCTAACAGCTGCCTAGCACTTCCTGGTTGAAGTGTTGCCAACCAATCAGATATCAGCACGTGGACTATTGGATCGTCGGGGGATCCGTATCCCTATATGTACAAATTTGGATTTCTTTTATTAAATCAAAAGCTACTGAATAGATTTACAGAAAATATCAAAAAGGGTTCTTTCTGGACCAAGAGTTACCTTTTTACCAAATTCCATCCAATGGTTGAGGCTGTAATTGTGTCTAAAGTCTCCATGGAAGTTAACATTGGAAAAATACTTTTTGTGATCCCGCTGTTTCCCCGCCACCACTTGACGGATCACCCCAAACAGCGCCAAAGATTTAGGGAAGTCAAAAAACTCTTTTCCTATGGAAACATGGTCCTAACTATAACTACCTACTGGCGACCACCAGTAGGCAAAAAAAAATCTAGATCTATATATCACTTTAAAAAAGTGCAATACGTAATATATAATCCATGCCCTTTATTTAAGACATACTCTACTTTAGTTAACATGATCAAAGAAGCCAATGAGAGATTTATAGTGGAACCACAGACCCCTCCGCACTTATGTTTATAAACATTTCTAACATATAGCATACTCATAACATGGGGTCTGATCCTAGCTGTGAAACTACAATGAATTAAACGATATTTTGCAGAACATAAAATGATGAAGCACCCTTTCTCTGGGCAGGAGACTTAAATGACCAGGTGTAACTAGGTATAAAGAAAACAAAAATGAAGACTTTTGAGTGGACGAAGAAAGCCAGATTACATCAGTGAAGTCATGGCTGGTGGCTGGCTTAAAAATTTACTAATGAGAGATGTTAGGTAGATCTTAATTTAACAGCAAAAGTTAAACACAAAACCAACGTCAACTCCTCTAAAAGCCCATAAGCTCCCTTTGTTCAGTGACAGTTATGAAATGCAGATTCTTTTAACACTAGCTAACAAAACGTTTTATGCATGGGATGATGGCTTTTCTCGTTTACTGCATTCAAAAGGAGTTGTTTACTGGCTAGTGCAATACTGTGCAAAAAGGAATACATATCTGATGACTGAGAGATAAAACCATGCGGACATACAGATAGTCAAGCAGGTCAACATTACTACATCGTTTCATAATGTGAATCCAAAACCCAAAAAAAGCATCTCCCACCAAGTGACTGGCATTGTTGTTACATGGTGCAAGTACAGCAATGCATACAGGGTGAACCTAGCAAAGCAGCAATGGAGTACCATACACAGAGGTGGAGTGTGAAACGTTTCAACATCATCAAGTACAAACTGGGGGAGGCATCAGGTGGAGTAGAGGTTTTCTTCCTAGTTGGCTCAAAGAAGCAGGAAGGCTTTAATCTTACTTAAAGTACTCGCAGGGACGCCTATGCTTCTGCACAAGATAAAGCTTGAAAAATACAGCTCGGCTCCTCCAGGAAGAATCTGCTGTTATTCACCAAAAAACAATATACATGGCTGCCACAAGGTGACCATAGCAATTGAAATGAGCAATTAGCCATAAATGAAACCGAAGTGGGATCTGGATGCAGTGGACCTCAGTGAATATAACATCAGACATAGGAGAACCTCTAACAGAATAACATTTTTTTAAATCAAAATAGTATAACTTCTGCCATGAGCAGGGCCGTGATGTGATAGTTGCTCTAAAGGCGACATGAACACAAACTTAGTTACTACCAATAGCAAATGCCCTAAATATTTGCACAGAAAAGGCTGAATAAACGGACTGCTAAACTCACACAAGTAATTGTCATCGGCAGTTTCGTAAACAATGCCACGTGTATCGCGTATCACAGCGTGGATCACAAGCATATGTCATTATATATTAAATTCACACCATAATAGACCCAGAAGTGAATACAGTATTTTATGCCCGATAAAAACGTTATCCCCACTGTGAGGAATTTAAAAAAAAATGCATATGAATATGTAGGCAGCTAGTCTATAATTGATAAACAGTACAATCCGTGAGGTGACGTGGGGTGCATCCTTTCAGAGTGCCTGCTAATCAGGATTTCCCGCTAATGCACTGCACCTGTGTGTCACCAGTCCACAATAACTGACTGAGAATCATAAAACACCTGCTGTTGATCGTTATAATCCGTGTATGAAAAATAGAATTCAATTTCCGAAACAATTTATACTCATGCAGACAGTGTATTTGACAATTAGGAGATGCTGACGGCAAATAAATAGAGCAGCAACGCTTTCTCATGCAGGGTGATCGAACTAGAAGACAGGAAGCAGCTCTATCAACGCACGTGCTCAGTCAATGAGGCTTCCGCATGATCACCATACAGTGGAACCTGAAGGAATCCCAGTCAACCACGAGCGCGCACGCACTATTCGAATTCCACGTGTGTCTTGGTACTGGGTAGGTCATAGGGCGGACCAAAGCAAATATAACTCTAAATGTAAGTTTTTCTATGCACATGCTTGAATGTACCTACACGCTCTATGGGGACCGATCTCTGTAGCATGATGGTCCTCACAGAGATGGTGTTTTTCAGTTTTTTAGGAGGGTTTACCAGCACTGTGGGGACCGGACCCTTTACTATAGTTGGGCTCCTATGGCAGGAGGATCGGAGACAGTGAAGGCCTGTAAAACGTGTACTTTATTTCTCTTTTGTAGGGGAGAGCCGGACTGCTCATTACAATACCGCAGTCAGAATGGCCGCCGGCGTCATGTCACTCCCACAATGCCTTGCAGCGGGTCAAGTGACTGCCGGTAATCTAGACCTCAACACTACACATCTTCCCCTTAACAATGGTGACAATAACTGTAACTGAGGACCACAGGTGTGGGGGGGAGAAAGAGGGCGGGAAAGAGAGAGAGAGAGAGAGAGAGAGAGAGAGAGAGAGAGAGAGAGAAAGAGAGAGAGAGCGAGAAAGAGAGAGAGAGAGAGAGAGAGAGAGAGAGAGAGAGAGAGAGAGAGAGATTGATTCACAACTGAAAGTCTCTGAAGTGTTTCAGTAGCTTAACTGCATGGCCCTTGCGGGTGTGCGTTCCGATCCCTTGCTCTCTTTCTCCGCGGGGTCCGTCTGACCTCATGCCCTCCGCCTGGTCTCTACAGAGGGTGTTGGGTGTCTCACACAGAATACCCTCTTTGTCTGTGTCCTGGCTGGGCGGACACGGCGTCGGCAGTCTGGTCGACTGTCTTTCCGCTTTGGCTGAGGTTCTGGCCTCACTCCTATTGCACCTTTTCATCCCCTCGCTCACTGGGTCTGTAGATGGTGCTGCCGCTCCTGCAACGCTGGGGCTTTCGTCTAGATCGCTGTTGTCCATGCCCCACTGCAAGATCTTGTTGAACTTGGCCATCCTGGATTGTGACCAGACCTTGCCATCGCTCAATAAGGCAGGGCGGGTTTATACATCTACGACCCGCAGGGAGTCACTGAACTTGCTGTCTGTTTAGTCCTGATTGGCCCTTTTTGACTCGGACCCAGTCACCCTCCACCAGTAAAGCTTCACGCACGTTATTCCATTTGTCATAATGCACCTTGTAGATGCTTTGTGTCTTCTCTATGTTGCTGTGGACGATGGCTGGGGACCACTTGCTTTGAAGTCGCATGGTCATCTAGGCGGTGTTGTCTCTGGTGAAGGGTTCTCTGACTCTGAGGTTCTTAAATTGTCTGTAGTCTGTCAAGGTGGGTGTGATGCGGTAGGCCCATACCGTGTTTCTGACTTCGGACTCCCAGTTCTTACAGGCGCTGATGGTAGCCTGGATTGAGCCCATGATCACCCAGTTAAAGCTTTCCAGTTGGCCGTTGCTTGCTGGCTGGTAGACCGGAGTGCGCTTTGTCTGGATTCCGTTGTGGTTGGTGAAGGCTGTCCATTTGCTGATGTGAACTGGGGTCCGTTGTCACTGGTGATGGACTTGGGGATGGCTTCCCTCAGGAAGATGTTGGTGAGGAAGGTGATGACAACTTTGGAATCTACTGATTCGCTGATTTCAACTTCTGCCCACTTTGAGTAGCGGTCCACAACTACTATGAGGTGTTTGGGTGTACCCCAGGTATCTAGGACAGGGCCTACAATGTCAATGGATAATTCCTCCCAGGGGTTGTTGGGGGTGGAGAACTTGCCCATGGGGGGGTCTCATGGTGATGAGAGTTTTGTCGGCCCTGACGCAATGGTCGCATGCTCTCACAAACCTCTCCACTTGGATGTCCATGGCGGGCCACCAGTACAGCAGTTTCATTCGCCTTTTGGCTTATACGATGCCCAGATGGCCTTCGTGGTTGATGTGGAGAATGCGGTCTTATAGGGCCTTCAGGGGCACCACCTAGTCACCCGCAGCAGAAATATGGAGTCCTCACCAATGGAGAGCTCATCGCGGACCTCCCAGTATTTTCTGAGGTTGCTTTTGGTGTGCTTCTTCTTTGGCCAGCCTTGCGTGGCATACAATTTGACCTGGGAGAGTTCTGTGTCCTGCGTGTAGGCTTCTGCCCAGTCCTGGGCACTGATGGTGTGTTTGTGATCTGTCAGTAAGGCTACATTGTTGTCGTCCCAATCAATGGTGTGATGGGTTTTTCCATGACTGCTGCCCTGCTTAGGAAATACGCCACTCTGTTCTGCGGGCCAGGGATGTACTCCACATCATAGACAAAGTCCAAGAGATGCAGTGTCATTTTTGCGATGTGTGGGTGGCTGTCACCTTGCCGCTGGAAGTGAGGGCTTTGATAAGGGGCTTTTGGTCGGTACAGAGCGTGATTTGTGACCCCCACAGATATTGTCGGAATTTCTCGATTGCCAAGATGGACGCTAGCATTTCCTTCTCGATTACGCTGTACTTCTCTTCACCGGGGGTGAGGGATCGTGAGACGAACACCACCGTTGTCTCAGTGCCATCCGTAGCTCTCTGGGAAAGGACTGCTCCCAGTCCTTTGTCACTGGCGTCCGTGGTCAGGATGTTGGACACAGCTCCGTTAAATCCTTGTAGGGGAACAGCTTCACAAATATCTTGTTTCATGGCTGAGAATTCCACTTCCGTTTCATCCGACCAGGAAAAGGCATTCTTCTCCTTGAGCAGTTGGCGTAGGCTATGCGTTTTTGTCATGAAGTTCCTGACAAACTTACTGTAGAACTCCGCCAGCCCCAGGAAAGAGCGAACATCATCCTTTGTTTTGGGGGAGGGTGCAGACATGATTGCCTCCCCGTTTGCAGATTTGGGGGTGATTCCTGTGTTGCTGATTTCATGCCCCAGTTAGGTGACTTTTCGGAGACCAAATTTGCATTTCTCTAACTCCGTTGTGAGGCCGTTGGCTGCTAGCGTGTGTAGAACAGTGTGCAAAATGTTATCATGTTCAGCCTTGCACTTCCCCATGACGAGGATGTTATCTTGAAAGTGGAGGACTCCGTGGACCCCTTGGAACAGTTTGTGCAGGAGTTTTTGAAATATGGCAGCCATGGATGCGAGCCCAAAGGGCAAGGGTCTGAATCGATAGCATCCGAAGGGCCTGATGAAGAACATAAGTTTCCGGCATGACGGGTGGAGTGATACCTGGAGGTAGGCGGCTTTGGGGTCGATGGTAGGGAACCACTTGATCCCTTTGGTCTGGGCGAGCAGTTAGTTTATTTTGCACAATGGAAACTTGTCCACAATGATTTTCTTGTTAGGTTCGCAAAGATCAATGCAAAGGAATATTTTCCCGCTCTGTTTGCACGCCACCACCAAAGGCGCGAGCCACTCGGCGCATTCGATTGGTTCGATGATGCTGCTGTCTTATAATTGTTTCAGTTCCAGCTGCACTACCTCTCGGCAGTTGAACGGGCAGTTGAACGGGATGCTTCTAACTTTGTGGGAGACTGGTACCGCTCCTTCTTTGAGCACGATCTTGTTGGAGGACTTGGACATCTTCCCAATTTCATCACTTAAAACAATGGGGAACTCTGCTTGGAGCGAGGCAGGCATGGTTGTGTCTTCCATCAGGAGCACTTGTGTGATGCCACCGGGGTTGAGCTGGATGCTGAGTGCTCCCTGGTCCACCCATCCCTGGACCAATGGGCCTTTCTGCACCAAGTACAACTGTGCCTGCCCTTGAATTCAGACCGGACCTGCCGGAACCCCACCATGGGAATCTGTTCCTCCGTGAATGTGACTCGATGGACGTCCATGGGGTGAAGATGGTCCCCCACCATGTGGGTGAAGTCTCGGTCCCAAATCTGCTTCTGGATGATGGTGTATGGTGAACCGGAGTCAGATACCATGACGTCGTGAACACCCCCGATTACCGACCTACAGGAAGGCTTTTTGGTTGTGACACCCCCAATTCCCAGGATGTGGTCTTCGATGCAAAGAATACTGCCTTCATCATCGGAAGTATCCTGGACGTACTTGATGGCAGCTTTTCTGGGCCTCCGTCTGCAGACCTTGCTGAAATGTCCTGTGATGCCACAGAAGGAGCACTTGACGTGGAACGCTGGGCATTTCCTGTCATTGCCCAACTGAAAGTGGCTGCTACAGCAGTAACAGGTGCCTAGTTTTCCCTGAGGGGCACGACCGTGGCCTCTGCCTTTGGACGTAGATTGCGGGTGGAGGCAGCATCCGTCAAGGCTTTTGAGGGTTGTACCTTCCGGTCTGTGATTTTGCACACTGTGGCTTGTTGTGCTGTGTCTTTCTTGGTCGCGAGAGAGCATCGTTTGGATAGCTCAGCTCGTTTGACAATCGCGATGCTCTCCGGAAGGGGCACTTTGCCACTTACCCAGAGCTTCTCCTGGATGCTTAAATGGGTGGAGTGCATGATGATTTGGTCCCGTATGAGGTCGTCATGCAGGGTGCCAAACTTGCGGTTGATGGCCAGTTTCTTGAGGGCCACAACATAGTCCTCCACTGATTCAGATTCTGCCTTTTTTTGTTGGAAGAAGGTGTATCGGTCGATGGCTGTGCATATCATCGGCTGTTAATGTTTGTCTAGGTCCTCAAGGGTGTGTTGGAAGACGTCGTCGTCAGATGACGCCCTGGGCTTCTTCACCATTTGGTCGTACACGCTCAAACCCTCAAGCCCCAGATTATTTAACAGAATTTTCTTCCGACGTTTGCTGGAGAATTCCTCCTTGCCTTTGTCCTCCAACACTGAGAGGTAGTTCAGGAAATACCCCTTCCAGTCATCCCACTTAATGGCTGGTTCCCCAGGCTTAGGCAGGAAAGGCACCGGATTGATTAAGGAAAAAGTTTGGGCGCACATGGTGCATGCGGCGTGGAAGGCAGTGGATCCTCAAGGTGCAAGTAGGACAGGGTGGGCAACTCTATGTGGGCTGGAGGGGCACTGCGTGCTGCTGTGCAGATTGCGGGGTGCCGCCACAAAGCTCTTCTTGCGCTGGTTGGCAGGCATCCAGGTGGCTTTGGTGGTAGCGACCAGCTCTGGGCCCTTTGAAGGAGTGGGTGGTGGGTTCCACGGCCCTCCTGAAGCTCTGAAGGCGCTAGTGTTGCGCACCGAAGTGCGCGCCGAAACTGCCACAGTGAAGGGGGTGGCTCCCCTTTTGCTAGGGCCTATAGGTGGCTACGCTTGTGCGCAGGCCTCGCAGTGCTGAGTCGGGCGTGGGCTGCGCGCCACACGCCTAAATGTGCTCCGATGCTTGAGTGGTGTGTGGGCCGCACGCGGAAATGTGCGCGGATGGTGCGAAGCGGAATCAGCTGCCACCACGTGAGCAGGCCCAGCGGAGCGTGATGAATGGGCCTCACCTGCCACAGACCATGCGCCGGCTCTCCCCTACCTGGATGGCGGCCGGACTGGTGCTCGGGTACCTCCATCTCGTCCCCACTGTGGTGTAGAGAGTTGGGCCCCTATGGAAGGAGGATCAGAGACAGTGTAGGCCTGCAAAACATGTACTTTGTTTCTCTTTTGTAGGGGAGAGCCGGACTACTCATTACAACACTGCAGTCAAAATGGCTGCCGGCGTCATGTCACTCCCACAATGCCTTGCAGCAGGTCACATGACTGCTGAGAGGCTAGACGCAACACAACACCCATTAACTCTGAGAGGCAACAGACCAGTGCCAGAATTAACAAATCCAGACGGGTTACCCCTGCGTATTAACAGGGATTATGAGTAGTTTTCCCGGAATGGGTAATGAAATTTGCACTCAGTAATACCAGGTACAATTATGCATGTTTTAGCAGCTTTTATTGTGGCCCAAATATGCCACCATCTACCACCTCCCTGGGGCAGATGGTAAATGCTCTGGGGGGCTTCAAATTCCTGAATCGGGGGCTTTTCCAATGTAGGACAGAAGGCATTCATTATCTTCAGGTTGACAGAATGTCTTCTGCTTCCACCATGATGAAATATGTGGGTTCAGGCCAGTGCTGGGCAGAGCAGCTGTCTACAGCCCCCATACTTCCTCTGATGGTTCCTGGTCCAGTGTCTTCAGGCCCGTAATTATCAGGCCTGGACTTTGAGGGCACGAAAATTACAGGCCCAGAGACACTGCAAAGCTTTTAGTTGCCCAGAGCGGTGCCTCAGGTATAGCAGTCTGGGAAACTTGTAATGAGGGCAAGTGTATGTTGAACCCATAGACATATAACACAAACAGAAACTGTTTGAAAACAACGCACTTTTCACAAGCCCCCGCTGGGTGCTCTATAAACCACAATGATTTATGATATCAAATGTTATAAAAGTTCATTCAACCAAAATATTGTCCATATTCCTTTGCATCAGGAAACAATAAAAACCAATCAAATGAAGAACATCTTTTTTATTTGTAGTTTTCTTTTCTTGTGCTTTGTTCTTCTGTCTTGGTACATTACTTCATGTACATCCATTCATCTTTTTCAGTAAATCCCATAGACAAACATGCTCTTAAAATGAGCAGTGCTAACACCCAATGCATGCCATCTTTCCAAATGATTCTCCAGAAGACCCTTTGCAAACATGTCTGATATACAGTTAACACAAACATCAGTCACATAAGAGGTGGTATTTACCTCTCACCTATCCGTGGGTCCATTGCCATAACACATAGGGGCTAATTACTAAGCATGGGCGGAAAATCCGTTTCGCTCGCGGATTTTGCGGATTTTCGGTAAATTTGCAATCCGCGAGATTCGCGAATCTCCCGCAAAATCCGCAAATCCGCGAGCAGCGGATTTTATGGCTTGCTCGCACTGTTCGCGTGAGTTCGCGGCTTCCCAGTACAACTTCGCGCTCCGCGAATAAGCGCTAAATTGCAGAAATACGATCTTAGCAAAACTGAAACTACTTACCAGGTTCAAAAGTTCAGGCTCATCATTAGTAGCCATTTCCTGTAGTGCTTCCTGAGGGGCCCCTCCAGAGTTCAGTTGCCTACTTGCAACTATTATGTGACCCAGCTCTGAACCTCAGAATAGTTACACATATGCCACAAAGGTCCTGAATTACAGCTAAGGGAGACAAGCAGGAGCCAGGCTGGAAGTTCAAATCCATTAATCAGCCCCTAATTCATTATTGTCAGTTGGGGCAGGGCAGGTGTTGTAACTAATTTTGCAACAATGAAAGCACTTAGCAAGTGCAAAAGATCACTAATCAGGAAGCACTAATGAAGCAGGTGCCAGCTAAAAAAATATTCTGTGACACATTAATCAGCCCCAAATTAATTCAGGTCACTTGAGGCAGGGAAGGTGTGCTTTGCTTTGCCACAATAATGTACACTGACTGGACAACCAGAGGGTGCTGTGATGAAACAGAGGGTGGCATGGGTGGGCCAGAGGGTGGCATGAGTAGTCAGAGAGTGGCAGTGGTGACAGAGAGTGGCAGTGATGAAGAAGAGTGTCCCAAACAGGCTGGACACGTAGAAACAACAAGTTCGCAAAACTTGCGACCCGACAGGTAAGTTCGCGTTTTGCGAAATTGTACAAAACCCTCGCAAACTGGCAGAAACACGCGCAAACACAAAAAAAAATCCGCAAATTCGCGAGAATTCACGGATTTTGAGAATTGCGAGTTCACAAATCCGCAAAATTCGCGAACGCGAGATTCGCAAAATTCGCCCATGCTTACTAATTACGTCTTTAGCGGTGCAGGAGCGGGGCAGCACGCCATCGTCCTGCACCACCAAATTCAACCGCCAGCTGCCTACCATATTAGGAGTTTTCTCCTGGTCTGGCGGGCAGTTCTTTTGCATTCCCATGGCAGTGCTTTTGAAAAAGTGACTGTGATGGGAACACCGAAGCAAGTTCCTGCAGAGCATGGACTGTATAGTCCATGCCGTGCAGGAACTGAACATGCATGCACACAGGGAGGCACACCTTGTACCCCCTGCTTGCATTCCAGTGTACAGGGGCAACAGGGGCCTCTGTAGGGCCCCCTTTATTTCCCCACCACCAGCCTGTTCATGGCAGGCTCACTGACAGGAAAAGGCTGGTGGTGGGGAAACTCAGACTATGCTTGGTGGTGCTTCAGTGGCAAACAAATTGCTGTCCCAGAACAGTTGTGGCGGTCCCAAAGTGGTCCGATTGCCATTCTTGTAAAATGGCGATCGGACCATCTGTACGGTGGTCCCTGACCACCACTGCACCTCCACCATGGGCTCTGAAGTCCATTAATCAGT
The DNA here is from genome assembly GCF_964263255.1 of Lissotriton vulgaris. Lineage (NCBI taxonomy): Eukaryota > Metazoa > Chordata > Amphibia > Caudata > Salamandridae > Lissotriton > Lissotriton vulgaris. The sequence goes on along the minus strand of NC_141696.1, from coordinate 973,587,473 downwards.
CCCAAAGAGCACCAGTGGCGGCTGGTGACATTTGAACGTGGCGAGGTGTAAAAGAATTGTCATTCTGCACCGTAGTGAGCGAGCATAGCGAGCGAACCCGAACAGCCTAATGGGGTTTGAAAGGGGTTTTCCCCCGAGAAAAGTTTGTAAAAAGAGTGGACAAATGTTGCATTTTCAAGCAAATTTGAGAAAGCAAAAAGGTTAATAAAGTAATTGTGAAAGTGCAGTTATTACAATAATAAAGAGATGTCATATAACATAGGTAGCTGCTTATTCAGTATAACCACAGAGCTTCATAACAGACTTCGGAATACAATTTATTTCTGAGTACATCACAGATGTTTTTTATTTAACAAACAACTTACCAGGTCGCAAACTAGCAGCATTTAACATATTGTTCACTGTTTGTAGATAAAATCAGCCGTCTGTCTGTAAGAGCATCTCTATAGAGAGCATTGCTAAAGCATTCAGTCTCTCCTGAATTATGGTGTTCCTCAGGAATGTCTTAATACTTTAGTTCTGACTCTACTGTTGTCATAGGAGTAGTAATGACTATTTTTAGTAAAGCCACTGTCTCTGTAAGTGACTTTTCCATATTAAGTTTCTGAATTAAAGCCAGCCAAGAAATGGCACCAGTTGCCTTCCAGTATACACTCATTCCGTACTGTACAGTCAACTCAGTTTTCAGGTCCTCTTTGTTGAGCAAAGGATAAGCTTCCACAGCCGGATTCAGAACTTGCTCAGGGAAGACTTGATCATATTTTGGAAAGTGTTCACTTTGCAATAAAGCGGAACTCACCAAATGTTTTGTGAAAGAAAAGCGTTCTTGTACATGCAAAATTATAGTGTCACATATCTCCTTTGCAATTCGGACCAGACTGCTGATGTTTTTCCTGCAGTTTGAAAAAGTAGAATCCTTTAGCAGTTTGCTGTCTAATTGTCAACCCCATCTCTCAGTTTGCTCATGCTGGTGACAAACATACTGGTATCTCTTTGCACAGAGACAGTATCTATGGCTCGTGATTGAACTGGTTGTATAATATGTCGACAGAACACATATTTCATGAAACTAAAACTGAAAGAACTGAAACTCTCTGTCTTGTAGTGTTCTAGCAAAGCCACTGGGCTTTATTCCGACTTTTGTAATCAAAGTCTTCATTAGCTTCATTAGCTTCTATGGCGTCAAAACATTTCTCAAGGTCCTCCCTATGTTGATATATTAGGTTGATTGTACGTATTTTAAAGTTCCAACAAGTTGAGGGTCCCCTTGGAAGCCTTTTGTCCACAATCTCCTGAAGGACTTCCGTTCTTTTGCGGGAACGTGAGAAGAATGCTACCATGCCTCCTACATCGAGAAAGAAAATCCATGTCTCGAAGATCTTTGATATTGCCAGTTCCATAATAAGATTATGTTGACCCACCATCATAGCTTTGTGCGATGATTGTTTTTTGGAGGCAGCCATGGAAAAATGAAGTTTAGTTCACGCTGTATAGCTGAAGTAATGGTTTCTGCACTAGAGCATCCTAAATATGTGAAACCATAGAACAGGGGTCTCCAAACCGGTCCTGGAGGGCCGGATCCAAGCCAGATTTTTTTGGATATCCTTATTGAGATACATGTAGTAATTTTAAAAATCTGGCATGGATCCGGCCCTCCAGGACAGTGCAGTTATTACATTAATAAAGAGATGTCATATAACATAGGTAGCTGCTTATTCAGTATAACCACAGAGCTTCATAACAGACTTCGGAATACAATTTATTTCTGAGTACATCACAGATGTTTTTTATTTAACAAACAACTTACCAGGTCGCAAACTAGCAGCATTTAACATATTGTTCACTGTTTGTAGATAAAATCAGCTGTCTGTCTGTAAGAGCAGCTCTATAGAGAGCATTGCTAAAGCATTCAGTCTCTCCTGAATCATGGTGTTCCTCAGGAATGTCTTAATACTTTAGTTCTGACTCTACTGTTGTCATACGAGTAGTAATGACTATTTTTAGTAAAGCCACTGTCTCTGTAAGAGACTTTTCCATATTAAGTTTCTGAATTAAAGCCAGCAAAGAAATGGCACCAGTTGCCTTCCAGTATACACTCATTCCGTACTGTACAGTCAACTCAGTTTTCAGGTCCTCTTTGTTGAGCATAGGATAAGCTTTCACAGCCGGAATCAGAACTTGCTCAGGGAAGAATTGATCATATTTTGGAAAGTGTTCACTTTGCAATAAAGCGGAACTCACCAAATGTTTTGTGAAAGAAAAGCGTTCTTGTACATGCAAAATTATAGTGTCACATATCTCCTTTGCAATTCGGACCAGACTGCTGATGTTTTTCCTGCAGTTTGAAAAAGTAGAATCCTTTAGCACTTTGCTGTCTAATTGTCAACCCCATCTCTCAGTTTGCTCATGCTGGTGACAAACATACTGGTATCTCTTTGCACAGAGACAGTATCTATGGCTCGTGATTGAACTGGTTGTATAATATGTCGACAGAACACATATTTCATGAAACTAAAACTGAAAGAACTGAAACTCTCTGTCTTGTAGTGTTCTAGCAAAGCCACTGGGCTTTATTCCGACTTTTGTAATCAAAGTCTTCATTAGCTTCATTAGCTTCTATGGCGTCAAAACATTTCTCAAGGTCCTCCCTATGTTGATATATTAGGTTGATTGTACGTATTTTAAAGTTCCAACAAGTTGAGGGTCCCCTTGGAAGCCTTTTGTCCACAATCTCCTGAAGGACTTCCGTTCTTTTGCGGGAACGTGAGAAGAATGCTACCATGCCTCCTACATCGAGAAAGAAAATCCATGTCTCGAAGATCTTTGATATTGCCAGTTCCATAATAAGATTATGTTGACCCACCATCATAGCTTTGTGCGATGATTGTTTTTTGGAGGCAGCCATGGAAAAATGAAGTTTAGTTCACGCTGTATAGCTGAAGTAATGGTTTCTGCACTAGAGCATCCTAAATATGTGAAACCATAGAACAGGGGTCTCCAAACCGGTCCTGGAGGGCCGGATCCAAGCCAGATTTTTTTGGATATCCTTATTGAGATACATGTAGTAATTTTAAAAATCTGGCATGGATCCGGCCCTCCAGGACAGTGCAGTTATTACATTAATAAAGAGATGTCATATAACATAGGTAGCTGCTTATTCAGTATAACCACAGAGCTTCATAACAGACTTCGGAATACAATTTATTTCTGAGTACATCACAGATGTTTTTTATTTAACAAACAACTTACCAGGTCGCAAACTAGCAGCATTTAACATATTGTTCACTGTTTGTAGATAAAATCAGCTGTCTGTCTGTAAGAGCAGCTCTATAGAGAGCATTGCTAAAGCATTCAGTCTCTCCTGAATCATGGTGTTCCTCAGGAATGTCTTAATACTTTAGTTCTGACTCTACTGTTGTCATACGAGTAGTAATGACTATTTTTAGTAAAGCCACTGTCTCTGTAAGAGACTTTTCCATATTAAGTTTCTGAATTAAAGCCAGCAAAGAAATGGCACCAGTTGCCTTCCAGTATACACTCATTCCGTACTGTACAGTCAACTCAGTTTTCAGGTCCTCTTTGTTGAGCATAGGATAAGCTTTCACAGCCGGAATCAGAACTTGCTCAGGGAAGAATTGATCATATTTTGGAAAGTGTTCACTTTGCAATAAAGCGGAACTCACCAAATGTTTTGTGGAAGAAAAGCGTTCTTATACATGCACAATTATAATGTCACATATCTCCTTTGCAATTCAGACCAGACTGCTGATGTTTTTCCTGCAGTTTAAAAAGGGAGAATCCTTTAGCAGTTCGATGTCTAATTGCCAACCCCATCTCTTAGTTTGCTCATGCTGGTGACAAACATACTGGTATCTCTTTGCACAGAGACAGTATCTATGGCTTGTGATTGTAACTGGTTGTATAATATGTCGACAGAACACATATTTCATGAAACTAAAACTGAAAGAACTGAAACTCTCTGTCTTGTAGTGTTCTAGCAAAGCCACTGGGCTTTATTCTGACTTTTGTAATCAAAGTCTTCATTAGCTTCATTAGCTTCTATGGCGTCAAAACATTTCTCAAGGTCCTCCCTATGTTGATATATTAGGTTGATTGTACGTATTTTAAAGTTCCAACAAGTTGAGGGTCCCCTTGGAAGCCTTTTGTCCACAATCTCCTGAAGGACTTCCGTTCTTTTGGGGGAACGTGAGAAGAATGCTACCATGCCTCCTACATCGAGAAAGAAAATTCATGTCTCGAAGATCTTTGATATTGCCAGTTCCATAATAAGATTATGTTGACCCACCATCATAGCTTTGTGCGATGATTTTTTTTTGGAGGCAGCCATGGAAAAATGAAGTTTAGTTCACGCTGTATAGCTGAAGTAATGGTTTCTGCACTAGAGCATCCTAAATATCTGAAACCATATAACAGGGGTCTCCAAACCGGTCCTGGAGGGCCGGATCCAAGCAAGATGTTTTGGATATCCTTATTGAGATACATGTAGTAATTTTAAAAATCTGGCATGGATCCGGCCCTCCAGGACTGATTTGGAGACCCCTGCCATAGAACTTCTCCGCAACTTTACTGTCATTGTCAAGGTACCGAAAGACTAATACAGACTCTGTTTTTGTGGCCATATCAGTGGTGTCATCAGCCTGAATAGCTACAAAGTCTGTGTTTTGCCCCTCTAGGACAATATGGCTTCTCATATTTTTTAGCATACACTCAAGGAGTTCATTTTGTATCGTTTTAGAGGTGCCCTTAAAGTCTGTTGCACTTGCTAAATGTGCTTCCATTTCATTGTCTATACTTGCTATTAAATCCACAAGGCCTCTGAATATTCCAGGATTTTAGGAACTTTCACATTCATCATGGCCTCGCGATGCCAGTTCAAAAGCACCACAGAAAGGAATGCAATCAATAATTTTTGATAGTATGTGTCTATTCCTATCAACTGCTTCATTGTGTTTCTGAATTGTTTTGTGGTATGCGTCATTTATGTGGTGCTCAATCGGTGTTGTTGACAATGAAAAAGTTTTTAAGGAGAAACCCTTTTATGAAAAGGGAGGGGTTAAGTACTATGAAACAAATGTAAAGATTCCCTTTTCGTATGTTTTTTAGTAAAAACAATGTACAATTCAACAAAGAAAAATATTTGTCTTTGTTGAATTGTATATTGTTTTTAAATCATGAAATGTTTTTTATGAATAAATGTGATGTTTTTAATCAACGATATTTGTATAAATAGATAATAAATCTTGGAGATATATTTGATAAATCCCTTTGTCTTCACATTCTCATTGGCTCTACTTGACTTATGATTCAAATGTTTGAAATTGATTTATCTTGTTGAAACTGTAAATTTGTCAATCCTTACACAACCTCAGATACAACTTAGTGTTTCACCACCTCTCTTTGATTTAGATCCCTTAGAGACTGCAGTCTCCTTAATAAAAAAACAAACGAAAAGGGAATCTTTACATTTGTTTCATAGTGCTCAATCGGTGTGTCTCCAAACATTCCAGTCTCGTCAGGTTTTCCATATGGTTTCTTGTGTGTGCATGCTTCTTTATTTTGTTATACATATTGCTTCAGGTCTATTACTCCTTGATTTATCCAAGGAATGTCACCACCAAACTGATTTGCATATGGCTGGGTCCAAACTGGAATGGTACGGTGAGCAAAAAAATGATGGATTTAGTCCTAGATCTCTGTCCTGGGGTGAATGTATGACATTGTTCTGCATTGTATCAATCAATTGTTATTTTTGCATTTGTCTCCCCGAGTGGGACGGGTATGCCCAGACGTGGGTCCTGTGCTCTCCATGCCACTGGAGTCGAGCTATCCTAGCTGATGAGGGCTAAAATCCCAAAACCGGTCCTCGGATGCTTGGTTCCAGTCCAGGGAGGACGTGGCCTGGGAGTTCAGGCTGGACTGTCTCCATTGGGCTCAGGGTCAAGACTGATTTGCATATGGCTGGATCCAAACTGAAATGGCATGGTGAGCAACAAAACGAAGGATTTAGGCCCAGATCTCTGTACTGGGGTGAATGTATGACATTGTTCTGCATTCTGTCCATACATTTTTCTTTTTGCATTTGTCACCCTGAGTGGGACGGGTATGCCCAGATGTGGGTCCCTTGCTCTCCATGCCAGTGGAGTCAAGCTATCCTGGCTGATGAGGGCTGAAAGCCTGAAACTGGTCCTAGGATGCTTGGTTCCAGTCCAGGGATGACCTGGCCTGTCAGTTCGCGCTGGACTGTTCCCATTGAGCGCAGGGTCAAGACTGATTTGCATACGGATGGGTCCAAACTGGAATGGCATGGTGAGCAATAAAGCAATGGATTTAGGCTCAGATCTCTGTATTGGGGTGAATGTATGACATTGTTCTGCATTCTGTCCATCAATTGTTCTTTTGCATTTGTCACAGACGTGGGTCTCGTGCTCTCCATACCACTGGAGTCAAGCTATCCTGGCTGACAAGGGCTGAATGCCCGAAACCGGTCCTAGGATGCTTAGTTCCAGTCCAGAGAGGACCTGGCCTGGCAGTTCGGGCTAGACTGTTCCCATTTGGCGTGGGGTCAAGTCTAAATTTGCATATGGCTGGGTCCAAACTGGAATGGCATGGTGAGAAAAAAAACGATGGATTTAGGCCTAGATCTCTGTACTGGGGTGAATGTATGACATTGTTCTGCATTCTGTCCATCAATTGTTCTTTTGCATTTGTCACAGACGTGGGTCCCGTGCTCTCCATACCACTGGAGGCAAGCTATCCTGGCTGACAAGGGCTGAATGCCCAAAACTGGTCCTAGGATGCTTAGTTCCAGTCCAGGGTGGACCTGGCCTGGCAGTTTGGGCTGGACTTTTCCCATTGGGCACAGGTTCAAGACTAATTTGCATATGGCTGGGTCCAAACTGGAATGGCATGGTGAGCAAAACAACAATGGATTTAGGCCTAGATCTCTGTACTGGGGTGAATGTATGACATTGTTCTGCATTCTGTCCATAAATTGTTCTTTTTGCATTTGTCACCCCTTAGTGGGATGGGTATGTCCAGATGTGGGTCCTGTGGTCTCCTTGCCACTGGAGTCAAGCTATCCTGGCTGATAAGGGCTGAAAGCCCGAACCGGTCCTAGGATGCTTGGTTCCAGTCCAGGGAGGACCTGGCCTGGCAGTTCAGGCTGGACTGTTCCATTGGGCGCAGGGTCAAGACTGATTTGCAAATGGCTGGATCCAAACTGGAATGGCACGGTAAATAAAACGATGGATTTAGGCCCAGATCTCTGTACTGGGGTGAATGTATGACATTTTTCTGCATTCTGTCCATCAATTGTTCTTTTTGCATTTGACACCTCGAGTGGGACGGGTATGCCCAGATGTGGGTCCTGTACTCTCCATGCCACTAAAGTCAAACTATCCTGGCTGATGAGTGCTTAAAACCCAAAATCGGTCTTAAGATACTTGGTTCCAGTCCAGGGAGGAGCTGGGCCGGCAGTTTGGACTGGACTGTTCTTATTGGGCGTAGGGTCAAGACTGATTTGCATATGGCTGGGTCCAAACTGTAATGGCGTGGTGAGCAACAAAATGATGGGTTTAGGCCCAGATCTCTGTACTGGGGTGAATGTATGACATTGTTCTGCATTCTGTCCATCAAATGTTCTTTTTGCATATGTCATCCCAAGTGGGACGAGTTTGCCCAGACGTGGGCCCTGTGCTCTCCATGCCACTGGAGTCATGCTATCCTGGCTGATGAGGGCTGAAAGCCTAAAACCGGTCCTAGGATGCTTGGTTCCAGTCCAGGGAGGACCTAGCCTGGCAGTTCGGGCTGGAATGTTCCCATTGGGCACAGGCTCAAGACTGATTTGCATATGGCTGGGTCCAAACTGGAATGGCATGGTGAGAAAAAAACTGATGGATTTAGGCCTAGATCTCTGTACTGGGGTGAATGTATGACATTGTTCTGCATTCTGTCCATCAATTGTTCTTTTGCATTTGTAACCCCGAGTGGGATGGGTATGCCCAGACGTGGGTCCCGTGCTCTCCATACCACTGGTGTGAAACTATCCTGGCTGACAAGGGCTGAATGCCCGAAACCGGTTCTAGGATGCTGTAATGACCGGATTCTCGGACCAAAAACTATCCACTCACCTAGATGCAACCAACCCGTCCAACACCATCCCTTCCCGGATCCTATTTACAACAGTACCTGAGTACTTACCCGGGAATGGGGAATTCGCAATATACAAGCTTATACCATCAAAAACACTGCTAGATCTAAGGGATTACTAAGAATAGTCACTAATGTATGTATGTATGTGGTCTTGTAAAGCGCACTGCTGCCCTGAGGCGTCGTGGCGCTGTAGACCGCTAGGGAACCCATCCTGGCTATCCCTGTGAGATGGTCCCTACTGGGTATCTCCAAGGTGAAACCAGGCATCCCCGGCGAATGTGGGGGGCCGTTGTAGAGATGAGGCAAGCTAATGCCCAGAGTTGCCGAGTGTGATCCCTGGTTAGAGTAGGCACCGAGGCTAGAATTATCGAGTCCGCTGACCCTGGTCCACGACCCTGCCGCGTCGGGAATTGAACCCTGGTCCCGGGCCGTTCTCTGTTTCCGGGTCTGCCGCCTCTAACCAGTGAGCCACACCACTCCACTAATAACTACGGAATTCCATGTCTCATCCTATGATCTCACCTTATAGCCCCGCGACAATCTGGCCCGGGCTATTCTACCCTCCTTCTCATATTAGAGAGCAGCTCACTCTACCACACCAACTACAATTGGTGTTCTCATTAACGCCCTATCTTGAGCGATCTCACTACACACCATCCACAATTGGTGTTCTCACTAATGCCCTATCTTGAGCAATCTCAGTACACTCTAATCACAATTGGTGTTCTCATTAACGCCCTATCTAGAGCGATCTCACTGTCCTATTAATACCTTCTGCTCTCTCTCTCTCTACTGGGAAGTTCCTAAGTACCTAATATTTACTGGGAGTTGTTTCCTATCAAAACTACCCAGTCTTCCATTTCTCAGTTACCTGTAAGAAGGGAATTGCCCATCCTTCTATGCGACAGCACCTGGCTAAAAAGAAAGGTTAATTCTGTCTTAGTAAACAACTCTCAAGTGCAATTACTACTATTGGGGCCTCTTTACACACTAATAGGATGACAAGGAGGAATAGCAATATAGATGAAAGGGAAAATAATTAATCATGAGAATGCACACATACAACACCTAAAAGATACACAGATCTGACTAATGCATTTGCAGTTATTCTCTGATCAGAAGCAGTACACTTCACTGTCTTCAGTTACCTGTAAGAAGGGATCACCAGCCTTCTGTACGTCAGCACCTGGCAGTGAAAAGCCCACTTACTCCCTCCCAAAGGAAAACATACAAATGATACTAATGCACATTGGGGTCTTTATTAGAAAGAAAACACGACAAAGAAAACATTGCAATAATACAGTAGGGAATTATTGATGCAAACAGGAACCTAAATATAACCTTGAAAACAAAAGGGGGATAAATGATTATATATAGTGCAAACTAGCTAAGAATATCTCACCCTGTTAAGAAGGGTCCAACTTCCTCTCTCTGGTGGAATCAGGACTCTCTCTCCTTCACCATCACAAACGTACTAGCTTCACTCCAACTGTACTCCAAATGTAAATTCATTGTCTGCTAACAATTCCAACTCTTCCATCTGCCTGGTAACTGCTCCATAGATCAGCTGTCCAACTCACAGCTCCATCTCTCAGCTCCAGCTCTCCGCTACAGCTCTGCAAACCAACTGACTCCATCTGACCAAACTGATCCAACCGACTTCTTCTATTCCAAAAATCATCTGACCTCTCTGGTCTTCTGTTCTCTGATAATATGGGAGGCTCTCTGCTCATGGAAATTTCCAGCCAGCAAGCTACCTCCTATCAAATTCCTGTACCAGTCTTCCTGCTCCAGACGCTCCCGCAGTGGCCACCTGCTGTTTCGTTTGGAGACTTGAGCACTTAGCACATTCCTTGATAAGGGTTAGTCTTAACCGGTTTGCAGAGAGCGAAAACAGCTTATAACTAAAACATTACCTTTGGCCTGCAAGCGCCTCAGTCAGCAGAGGCAAAGAAAAGATGGCTACCCTCTAGTTTAGGCCTCTAGGCCCGAAAAGAGGCAAAAGAGACATAGAATCATGCCAAAGCCATTAGGCAAGCCCTACAAATAGGCTAAAAATAGGGATCTAACCACTATACGAGGATAGTAGTAGACCAAAGTCACCATCACTCAGAAATAGGACAAAATATCCGGTCACTACAGATGCTTAGTTCCTGTCCAGGAAGGACATGGCCTGGCAGTTCAGGCTGGACTGTTCACATTGGGCGCAGGGTCAAGACTGATTTGCATATGGCTGGGTCCAAACTATTCTGTCTGATGCCTGATGGAGCTACCTAGTTTAGCTATAGGGGAGATGGGCCATGGATTCCCTCCTTTGGTTGTCACCTACCCAGTTGGGCTTTAGACAGACTTCCTTTTGTCTCTCCTTGTTGTCTCTTTCCTTATCCTCCCTCTATTTATGTCTCTCCTTCTCTTTTCTCTCAATGTATTGAGACTGAACTATTCTGTCTGATGCCCGCTGGAGCTACCTGGTTTAGCTATAGGGGAGATGGACCGTGGATTCTCTCCTTGGCCGTCACCTACCCAGTCGGGCTTTAGACAGACTTACTTTCATCTCTCCTTGTTGTCTCTTCCCTTATCCTCCCTCTCTCACCTCCCCTGCCCCCTCCATCACTTTTATCTCTCCTTTCCCACCTCTCCTAATTGTATTACCTATTTTTTGATGTATTGTGTAATTGCTGATCTTTTTCTGTTACATTGTTGATTCTCTTGTAAAGCGCTCTGATACCTTCGGGTCTAGCCAGCGCTATATAAAACTCTTTAAATAAATAAATAAATGAATTTAGGTCCAGATTTCTGTACTGGGGTAAATGTATAAAATTGTTCTGCATTCTGTCTATCAATTGTTCTTTTTGCATTTACCACCAAACAGCAAGCAGGGGAAGCAGAACAGAATTTTTTTTGACGCGCACCCTATAAGCCAATCAACTTTTGTAAATCAGGTATTTGAGAATGTATGTTTGTAAATCTTTCCTCTGTCCTGTGAAATTTGTTGTAGTTTTTGGTCAGGCCGATCTGGTCCTAATTGCTTTATATTTAGTTTCTCTTCAAGGGCCCGATTCACAGAATGAACTTAAGACTCAATCCTAAACTTACTACTATTTTGGTATTCACAGAATGCACTTACTCATTTCGGTATTCACAGAAGGCACTTACTCGTTTCGGTATTCACAGAAGTTAGTAGTCCTAACTTTAGGACTCCTAAATGCCTTCTGTGAATACCGAAAGTCTTAAAATTAGGATTTTTCTCAATTTAGTAGTAGTAAAGTTAGGACTCCTAACTTTAGACATCCTAAATGCCTTCTGTGAATATCGAAAGTCTTAAAATTAGGATTTTTCTCAATTTAGTAGTAGTAAAGTTAGGAGTCCTAACTTTACTACTACTAAACTGAGAAAAATCCTAATTTTAAGACTTAAGTATTCACATAAGACATTTAGGAGTCCTAACTTTTCTACTCCTAAACTGAGAAAAATCCTAACTTTAAGACTTTTGGTATTCACAGAAGGCATTTAGGAGTCCTAAAGTTAGGAGTCCTAACTTTACTACTACTAAATTGAGAAAAATCCTAATTATAAGACTTTCGGAATTCACAGAAGGCATTTATTAGCCCTAAAGTTAGGACTACTAACTTCTGTGAATACCGAAATGAGTAAAAGCATTCTGTGTATACCAAAATAGTAGTAAGTTTAGGATTGAGTCTTAAGTTCATTCTGTGAATCGGGCCCCTTGTGTCTGTCCAAAAAATGACCTTGCCACTAGCTGTTTTACAGTATTCATGACAATGGTGGCCTTACCAATATTAAAGAAATCTGTCAATAATCAAAGTACAACGTATAAGGTTTGGTGCAATAATATCAAATTTCAGAATAAATACATATATCTTGTGCATTATCGCAATATATCTCCAACAGCTCCCCTTTGCACAACATAACTGCTAAAGGAACAGCCTTACTGCCTGCTGTCTCTGTGTGCCATTCTGGTTGCTGAAGACACTGAAACAGGCACTGCTTGAGGGCCTTTTACAAGGCAAGGGATAGATAGTGCCTTTAACAACCGTTATTGCCCAAAGCACAGGGCTAAGGCTATTAGTAAATTCCATCCACTGAGGGTACAATGTTCAAAATGTGCACCCACCCCAAACACCATGTAAAGTGACCACATACATAGCCCTAACTCCAACATAAAAAAATATAGCATCAGTTTCCTTACCTTTAACCACATGGCTGCTGGGCGTTTTCCCCCCCCTGTGCTGGAAAATGCCATTTTAGTGGCACCATGACGAGCCTAGCTCGTCATCAGCACACGACACCCGTGGGTGATGACGAGCTGAGCTCGTCATCAGCATCGAAAGGGTTAACACTGGTGTTTGCTGGGTTGTAGCCGGGGTGAAAGAGCAGCAAAGGAGGCTGGGGCCTCTTGTTCTTCGCCCAAAAATTGCCCATGAATTAGGTAATGCTTGTCAGGCTTTACCAGGTGCTGAAAATAACAATCTAACAATTTATTTTTGAAACATTAGGATAATCAAACAAAGACAGGGTAAAATAACGTAATGCTCTAATTTTAACCTTGCTGTTTGCATGCAGCTCTTAGATGACAGTTAATAGCTCACTGTTCTATGTTAGGATTTTAACTTACAAGCTGCAAGTAACAAAAGAATCTCTCCGACAAAAGCAGTGACTCACTGACCTATTTACATCATGTGCATTTTGTGATATGCATCAGGTACATGTTCTTTGCAGCAGGCACATTAACCTTCTGCGCTTCCTTTCCATGGGTCAAAACTTCCACTAGACAAAACTCTGATCTATCTCTAGGAAAAACATTAACCATCAGCGTTATCATAACATTTTGATTGTTTCTGAAAATTTCTAGAGGCCGGGAAGGTGGCGAGTGCTTTTAGAACCATAATATACTTGCAACTCCATTCAAATTACGCACTAGACAAGAGAGCAATATGCTGCCTTAATAAAAAGTACCAAAATCCTGGAAAAGGCACAGTAAAGCATGTGAAATCTGAGCAGGAAGAACATGGTTACCAATCAACCCATCAATCAGCCATTGCAGTACCCCAGGATTGGTTTACTTCCCCACCCAGGAAAACAATGCTGTTCAGAAAAAGACAAGAAAACAAAAGAACTGCTTCACTGGCAAACTCTGTAAAGTAGTGCTAATATGTTTGGGTGAGAATAACATCAATCTAGCCACTTTGTGTACACTCTGACTTGCTTTATGTCATTTTTTACAGCCTACTGTTCGCAGAGAATTACCATGGTCCAGATTTTACACAAAACCTGTTATTCATTGTGCAGCCCATTTTAAGAATTTTTAGAGGGCAAAGTGCTCGGCTGGCTTGCTGATATTACCTTTAAATTTGTTGAGCCACATTCTCATCTACAGAGGGAGCTCCACGTTTTAGCTATAACCGGGTGATGCTGCTTGGTGCACCCCATGGAAGTAAGAACAGTCTCGACAAGGAGTGAAAATGTGTACCACCACAAACCGACCCGGGAAAAAATGATGCTTAATACGCCTTCCAATTCAGAGGCTGAATGAGAAATAAGGTGAGGAGCTAAATCATAAAGGGGTACAAATCATCAATAATGAGATGGCTCATCCTGAGGGAACTTTTGGCCCACTCCCACAAGTTGTACCGCATGAGAGGCACGAGCATGGAATTATATCTGGTGAACATGTCTATGAAACACAAGCCATGACTGCATGAGTAGTAAGGCCCATCTGTCAGGATTCATCGGACGAAGGACATCGCCTTCGGAAATGCTGCCGCGTTAGTCATCACAGAGAAAAATGCAACAAGATGGGTATTAACTACTGTGGTGGGTGCGGGGTAGAGGGAGCGTACAGCTGCTCCGAATAACATCCAGTTGAATATATGAATTCCATTGATATTTAAAGTAGCTTTTACATTGAAATACATATGTGTCACATGTGGATGACGGTGACCTCACAAAGTGAAAAGGAACCATGGTCCATCCATTCAATGCGCAGGCTTTGCCAGATATCTACAGAATGTAAACACCATCCTTTGCTAAATGTTCCCGACTTCCCCACAGCCCCAAGCCAAAACAGGTGGTAGCATCCATTTAAACTCTCTGTGAAGAGACTTGGGGTTTAACAATGAAAGCCAGCCCAGGGCCCAATCTTCTCACATTGTAAGTAGCAGTCTGACTTATGAAGTGAAATTAAATGAAATGAAATGAAAATCGTATTTATTGAGCGCTAATAGCTGCCCTGAGGCGTCCAGGCGCTAAAAAATTACCATCAGTACTTAATGAGAAAGAGAGGAGAAAGACACTATTGGTTGAACAAAAAAGGTTTAAGTTTCTTACGGAAGCTCAAGAGGTTAGAGTCTGCTCTAAGATGAAGTGGTAGGGTGTTCCATATTTTCGGGGCTTTATAAGCGAAGGAACGACCTCCGGCCCTCGCTCTATGAATTCTTGGGATTTGGGCTAGGAAGGCATGTGAAGATCGGAGAGCTTTGGTGGGTTCGTATGGCGATACCAAGGAGTGATTGATCTCGGGGCCGGATTTCCAGTACGCCTGGTGTGCAATGCACAAAGATTTAAACTTGACTCTGTCCCTAATAGGGAGCCAGTGTAATGCTTTTAAGCCAGGTTGTACTGAAGTTCTCCGAGGGGTGTCAAGTAAAGTGCGAGCTGCACAGTTCTGTATACGTTGTAATTTTTCTAGAGTGTATTCCGGCGCCCCAAGGTACAGAGCATTGTTAAAATCCAGGTGAGATTGAATTAAGCCCTGAATGACTATCTGTCTTGCCTCAAAGGGGAGGAGTGGCAAGATTTTTGTTACCATCCTTAGGAGGCCAAAACAGGTCGCAGAGACTTTAGTTGCCTGCATGTTGAAGGTCAACAATTTATCTATCCACACCCCCAGGCTTTTGATATTATCTCTAGGGGTGGGAGCTGTGCCCATTCCCGGAGGCCATGACAGCTCCAAAATGGAGAGAGTTGGAGGGCCTAGAAGCATTAGCTCCGTTTTAGCGTCGTTGAGCTTCAGACATGATTTGGTCATCCAGCTCTTGACGTGCTCGAGACAAGTTGTTAAGTAGGACTGCGGTAGTGGGTTGCTCCTTTGTGCAAGAGAGACCACAAGCTGGTTATCATCCGCATAGGTGATGATGTTAATACCATGCGGACGTACTATTCCAGCCAGCGGTCTCATATAGGCATTAAAGAGCGTAGGGCTCAAAGAAGAGCCCTGCGGAACCCCACATCCCAGAGGCTTACTCGAGGAGACCGATGTGCCTTCAAAGACCTGGAAGGTTCGGTCTGATAGAAAAGACCTGAACCATTCCAGGGCTTCTCCCGAGATTCCCAAATCGAGGAGGTGGTCCAGAAGTATTTTGTGGTTGACCGTATCAAAGGCGGCACTCAGATCAAGGAGGATCACTGCCACTGACCCTCCCTGATCGAGTATCCGCCTAGCCTCTTCTGTTACTGCCAGTAAGGCTGTCTCCGTGCCATGTTTTGGGCGGAAGCCAGTCTGGGAGGTGTCGAGCAGGTGGTTATGCTCGAAGAACTGAGTTACACTGATGTTGATGTGTTTCTCTAAGATCTTGGTGGCCCAGGGAAGCAGTGATATCGGGCGATAGTTGTTAAAATTAGTTGGATCGAGGGTAGTTTTGTTTTTACAATGCTCGGACCATGGCGTGTTTCCAGGACTGTGGAACAGTCCTACTCATGATGGAAGAATTCAACAGCTCCATTAGATTAGGGAGAATGGCTTTGTTGACTTGGGTCAACATCTCAGGGGGGGCAGGGTCACAGGGCGAGCCTGATTTGATGTGATTTATTAAGGTCTCAAGAGTGTCAAGGTGTAACATTGGGAAGTGGTCCAGAGATTTATTATGGGGGGGACCATGGATGTATTTGATGGATTAGGATTTTGCGGAGACAAATCTGTTTCTGGGTCAGAGAAGGAAAGATAGATTGTGTTTACTTAAAAAAAAAAGGCATTGGCCAGCTCCTCAAATCGAGAGGAAGAGTTGTCATTGCCTGATGATGGTGATGGCACCCTGGTTAGTGTTTTCACAATCTGATAGATTTCTTTAGGCTTGGATTTTGCCAATTTAATCTTTTCCGTATAATGTGTAGATTGTTTATATCTAATTTCTTTTTTATACTTCCTAATGGCTTCTCTGTAGGTCGCTTTGTCCGTAGGCTCATAGGATAAGCGCCACTTCCTCTCTAATCTTTTGCAGAGACGTTTTTTTTCCCTAAGGTCTTCAGAATACCAAGGAGTGTTTTTTTGTTTCCTTCCAGCACCGGAGGTTCGATAGGGAAGTACAGAGTCCAAAGAGCTTGTTATCAAATTGTTAAACAACTCATTGTTAACGCAAGGATCTAGAGAAAGTGAGGGGTTGGTGTCAATTAAATTGGTCATCCATTCATCTGTATTGAGCTTTGACCAGTTTCGGGTTGAACGTGAAAGGGGGGAAGAGAGTACGATTTGGGAGTGGACCAGGTTAGAGGAATTAAAAAAGGATCAGTCCAAGGAAGATGGCTAATACTGCCGACCTTTAAAGTTTTGCTATTGCTAAATACTCGGTCTAAGAGATGACCCTTATTGTGAGTGGGTCCTGACACTAGTAATTCTAGTTGCATAGCAGCTACGCTGGTTGTGAGTCCCATGGCAGTAGTGTCTAACAGGTTATCGAAGTGAATATTAAAATCTCCCAGTAACGTAAAATTTCATTTCATTTCATTTCATGTCACGGTGTCATCACCAACGAAATGGCCAATCACTGTCTGCATGGCTTCATATAAGCCACAGTGATTGGTCATACTTTTACACCAATTGCCACCCACGTGCTGCACCCAATGCCTATCGTGCCTCTCAGGCTTCGTGGTGAATGTCTGCCTCTCAGCCAATACAGACACTGCTCCAGCAGCACCAGGATTGGCTTGAGCAGAGATACTCCCTCACCCATTAGGAGACCAGGAGCTGTGGCATGAAGCAGCCCTTGCTCTCCTAATGTGTGCAGGCTAGTGCATATGTTCGGAAAAATGATCAGCCCTAAACCGAACATGTGCACTATTACTGCCTGCTGCGCTTAGTGTGCTACACCGTCACCACCCTTGCTTTAGTTGATTGTTGTCTCACTGAAACCCTTAGCGCTGCCCCACCCCCTTCAGTGTCCTGATTGCTCAGGCATGGCGCGATGACTGGCCGGCCCGGAATTCGCGCCGTCAAGTTAGAACCAGTACTGCTCCCATTTAGAAACTTATTCGAAAGAAGCTGAGTTTACTGTTGTAACGATGATGGGGAATGTGTCATTAGTAGGGCAACGCCCAGCACCCCAATGGACGTACCACCACTGAAGAGCACACCCACTCATGAACCACCACAATGTACTCTTGTCTCAATCATTGTGAAAGGAATTAGATGTGCATCATTCATTGGTCATTTGTTGTATTGCGGATGCTTCACACTACCGCTGTGGTGTCAACGCATAGTTAATGCTTGGTCCACTCCTTTGTGTCAACTGTGACCTTTGGATTCTGCCTTTACAATCTGTGACTGCTGTCAGAGTTACAGTTCATCCATAAAAGACACCAAACACTATCTTGCTACAACAGTTCAGAGAATCTGCAAGAGAGTCCCACAGAAGGTATCTGAAACCAGGTGATACACCCCTTCATTGCAGATTGATTTATTATTACACACAGACATGAAAGTCTGTCTGTCAGTTCTCCACAGTAACAAGGTGTGTGTGTACATACCTATTTGCAGGAATGCTAATGTATTCGCACCACTCCAATGTAAGTGACATGGAGCAAGAGAAATTATTGTCATTTAAAAAGAGAAGAAAAAATACACTTATAACATATAATATTATAATTTTAAGAACACAACATAATTTTACCATTATATAACATATTCAGTTTCCCTTTTTTGCTGTTTTCAGAATCTATTAAATTTCATTATAGACAGGGATTTCAATATTACTCATCATATAACAGTGAGCAAAAAAATCCAATCAATAAGATTGTTAAAAAAAAAGTAATGTGAGTCCAAAATATTTACAACAAAGTCAACTTTCTTTTCACATTTCCTAAAATAAACATCCTCAATAACATTGCATATAATACAATTATCAAATATTTAAAATGGTTCTTTCTAAGAGAATTTTCTAAATACATTATCAAAGAATGTAAACGATATTTTATTCAGCAATTCTTTATTAATTCCCAAAAGTCTAAATGATTTGCAGTGAGACTATCCAAAATAAACTTGTTAATTCATATCAATATCGTTCTCACTACGCCGAAAGATATTCCTTGGCTTCTTCTAATCCACCAGTAGACCTTCCATCTGATGAAAAAGATTTGGTTCCACCTCCCCGAAAAAAAACGGAGTCTATTGTTTGGAAATTCTTTACAATTCTGGAGGAAGCAAGAAAAGTGAATGCAAGGAAGGTGAGCTGCACGCTGTGTCCCAGAGATTTATCAAGAGGCACCGAGAGAAAGTACTCATATAGCACTTCTAGTATGTATAAACGTCTGTAGACTATACATCCCAGACAACTTGCAAGAGAACAACTGTGACGAGCTAAAGAGGCCACACCACAAACTGACCAGAGAGCTGGTTCCAGTACTTCTGGAGGCTCAACCTCTTCATCTTGCGGTCCGGATATTTGTACAGATTTTGCGACGCTCAAACAACATTGTATAAAATGCAACGCCATTTCATGCTGTGGAGAGCAATCAGTTGACGCTGTATGTTAAGCAGCAAGAGATCATCGCTGCTAATTTTTTTGGGTTGGAATGACATTTTGACGCTGTACAAAAAAACCAAAAACACTGTTCTCTTCAAAACTACCTTATTTGGTTAAAAAAGAGAAATACCTGCATGCTAACATCTGGGTGATAGCTAGAGTACATGTGTAGAGCATGATTGATTCTAAGAGTGCATGGGTAGTGACAGGGAGATGACTGGACTGCATGAGTAATGCACAGGTAATTGTAAGTCTGCATGTGTTACTGCCTGTGTTATTGTAGGAGTACATGGGTACTGACTGGATGATTACACTACTGCAAGGATAGTCTATGGTGATTTTATAAATGATTACGTTTTGGCGGATTGATTGGATTAGGACATGGGACTGGCTGGGTAATTAAAGGAGTACATAGGTAGTAACATGGAGATCACTAAACTGTAGAGGTAGCACTCAAAGAATTGTAAAAGTGCAAGAGTTAGTTCCTGGGTAATTGCATGAGTACATAAGTACTGACCGGATGATTGGAGTATTGCAATGTGAGTGCATGGTGAATTTATAAGTGCTTGGGTATTGGCGCAGTGATTGGATTACTACATGGTACTGGCTGAGTGATTGGAGGAGTGCACGGGGAGTCACAGTGTGATTGCTGTACTGCATTGGTATTATCTGGGTAATTGGAGGATTGAATCAGTAGTGTGTAGGTTAATTGAGGACTGCATAAATAGTGCACATGTGGTTGTAGCACTGCATGTCTTAATGCTTGGGTCATTCCATGAGTACATGGTTAATGACTAGATGATTAGAGTACTACAATGTGAGTGCATTGATAGTGACTGGATACTTTGTGTTCTGCAAGTTGACAGCATGCTGCTTGGGTTTTGGCACAGTGATTAGATAAGGACATGGTACTGGCTGGATAATTTTGAGGCGTGCACAGAGAGTGACAGTGTGATTGCTGGACTGCATGGGTAGTACCTGGGTAATTGAAGGAGTGAATCAATAGAGTGGAGGTGGTTAGGGGGCTGCATGGATAGTGCACATTTGATTGTAGCACTGCATGTGTTAATGCCTGAGTCATTATACAAGTACATGGATAGTGACTGGATACTTAGAGTGCTGGAAGTTGACAGTAAGGTGAATTTATAAGTGCTTGGGTTTTGGCGTAGTGAATAGATAAGGACATGGTACTCCCTGGGTGATTATAGTACTGAAAGGAGACTGCCTGAGGGAATTTATAAGTGCTTGGGTATTGGCAGAGGGATTGGATGAGTACATGGTAGTGCGATGTGACTCAAGGAGTGCATTGGGAGTGACAGGGTGATTTCTGGACTGCATGGATAGTACCTGGGAAATTTAAGATGTTAATGAGCAGAGTCTACATGGTTAGAGGACTGTATGGATAGTGCAGAGGTGAATGTAGTAGTGCATGGATAGTGTTTGAGTTACTTAATCTTACATTTACAATAATAGATATGAAAGTTTTCAAGAACATTTTTGCAGTTGTTGTTTATAATTTGAATTTTAAAAATGTTCAAACTTTAGAATTAGGGTCTGTAAAAGAGAAGAAAAAATACAGTTATAACATATAATATTGTAATTTTAAGAACATAACATAATTTTAGCATTCTGTAGCATATTCAGTTTGCCTTTTTTGCTGTTCTCAGAATGTATTGAATTTCACCATAGACAGTGATTTCAAGGTTACTCATCATATAACAGCGGGCACAAAAATACAATCAATAAGATTGTTAAAAAAAACAAATCTGTGTCCAAAATATTTACAAGAAAGTGAACTATCGCTTCACATTTCCTAAAAAACCATCCTCAATAACATTGCATATAATACAGATATCAAAGATATGAAATGCTTCTTTCGAAGAGAATTTTCCAAATACAATATCAAAGAACAGAAATGACAATTCAATCAGTAATTCTTCATAACTTCCTTATAGTCTAAATGATGCTCTTTAAAACATTTGCAGTGAGAATATCCAAAATAAACTTCGTAATGCATATCAATATCTTCCCACTAGGCCGAATGATATTCCTGAAATCCTTTATATTGAAATTATCCAAAATAATCTCATTAATTCATATTGACATATTCCCAAAAGGCAGAATTATGTCCTCAAAACTTTGGCATTAAGAATATTAGGTATGAATTTGGTAATTTGTTAGGCAAACAATATTTGAATGGGCATCATTACAATATGTCCATCCTTTATTGCACCTTAAATAGACAGTGTAGTGTCCAGATGTCGTAGAAGGTCCATCGTGGAAAATAATTGCTACTGCTATGAAAGTTCTCCCTGATAATGATAGTTGACTTGCTACAAAAGTTTTAATTAAAGTTTCCAATTTTCTATCATTCGCTCTACAACATTGTATCATTAAAATAATATATTGTCCAAATCTTTGTATAAATAATGTTGATAACAAGTTTTAATTAAAGTTTTGCAATTTTCTTCCATCTGCTCTACTATGTTGTATCATTAAAATTATACATTGTCCAAATCTTTGTATAAATATTGTTGATAACATTGCACTGGCTACACTCCATATTTTGATAAGCTGATTTAACTAATTTGTTAAAAGACACTTTTACAAGCTGGTATTGTCAAATATATATCTTTCAGTGTCTATCTTAGTGGTAGAAGTAAATGTACAATTTTCACATTCATGTTTCCATGTATAACAAAGTCCAAACAGATTTTCAATCTGTATTCCTTCATCTTCCAATACTGCAAGCATATACATAAGAAATTCCTGAGCATTTTGTTGCACATTCTGTGTAAATTGCGAAGAACCAGAACATATATCCAGAAGATTCCAAATACCAGAAATACTTTGGATTTTAGTTTTATCAGTTTTCAATTTTTGAAAAATAGAATGCAACAAGGAACAAAACCTTTTTTCTCAATTCTCCATAATTTGCTGTTGGAGGTTTTCAAGAAAAAATACGACGTTCACTACTACATTAGAATAGCAGTTGATACCTGAACCATTCCAACAATCTCTTCAACACTGTCCCATTCTTTTTGTTTGGAATCACAACATTGTCTTGATTTTTTTCTTCTTTTCAACTTCACTACAGAGATTCTCATATCTTCTTTTTTGACCTACTACACGCTTTTCATATACAGGATATTCACCTAAATGGGGAGCATGCTGTCTTCTTAACCGATTATACTCTCTTACCAATTTGCATCAGCATTCATCTTTCTCTCATCAAAATCAATCAAATACAATCCAGATAAAGTTCTTACTCTGGACAATGCGACATATGCCATTCCCTCTTTAAACAATGTATTCCCAATTTTTACCAAAGTGCTGTCTACACTTAAACCTTTGGATGTATGAATGGTCACTGCATATGCTAAAGAAAGAGGAAACTGTTTCCTATGAACGTACAAAGCTTTAACAAGCAAAAAACGAACAGAACAACGTCCAATCTGTTTTACTTCTTCAATCTGATCAAATTTAATCTTTAAAATTTCAATTCTATCTCTATTTTGATGATTAAAAAAATCAAGAACTTTTCCCATTGCTCCATTTACTAAACCTGTTTCTACATCCAAATTATGCCATAAAATTACCCGTCAGTTTTCACATACATATAAATTCTTTTCTAAGCCAGATGTTTTAGTTATGGAATTTACCAATGAATCCAATTTTGTTTTTAATCTTTCTGTCAAAATAATAGTAATACCTTTGTGCTCTATTTTTATCAATGGCTTCTATTTGTATTATTTGTTGTTTTTCCAGCTTTAAAAGTTCTTCATTGAATGTAGAACACTCTCGCAGTGTTGGCAATAGGCAGATTATAGATTTATTTTCTCCGATATTTTTGTATAATATTTCTAGAGCAACATCTTCAATTGGAAACAAGTTTGTAAGTAGACGTCTTTGCAAACCTTCTTTACCATGCTGTGGCAATGCACCAATTCTTATATCTTAAAGAATACTTCCATAGTCTTCATCACTTGCCTGTCGCATATTTTTAATAAGTTCTTTGTATTCAAAATATGACCAAATGTTGACATTTCCAATAATTCCCAAAGACTTTCTGGTGTCTTCATGCACAAGTGTTTTAAATACTGGTTGCCCTTTTACAGGAGTAAGTTGCAGTAGATCGCCAAAAACTATCACATGTTTTCCTCCAAATAAGACATCGTATTCTGTTTTTAAAATTTGATGTATTCTTAAATGCACAAAGGCAAGCATTAAGTTTGAGACCATGCTCATCTCATCAATTATCAGAAGTTACATTTTCTTTAGTACTCTTGAAACTTCCAAACAAGCTTCTACAAAAAGCTTGTGATGTTCCAACTTGTTTTCATGTTCAACAGGTAGCATTAGTAAATGATGTAGTGTAATCCCTTTAATGTTCTGTGCTGCTAACCCAGTTGGAGCGGTTACAACACACGATAAATATGGTTTAGTGGTTTTCGGTAAATAACTGGTAAAAACTTTAATAAAAAAACTTTTTCCTGTACCAGCTAGACCACTAACATACATTCGGATAGGTTCAAATGATGTGCATGTGCGTTCTTTCTTTTCATGGTCGATCTGTTCTCTGACTTGCTGATATATTTCTTTCTGTTCAATATGTAGTTGTTCTTCAAAGTTTCCTGAATCCATAATATCTTCTTGAGCTTGATGCATTGCTGTTTCCCCTTCACTGATGGCGATTGCTGCTTCATTTTCAAGAATTGGTTGTTCTAGTGGATCTTGACTCAGTGGAGCACAACTTTGACTGACTTGAGAACTGTCTCTAGCAATCTCAGGTGCAATAGTAGCTTCTTGATCAATTTCTTCATTCAACATTTTGAGATAATTTGGAAAAACTGTGCATTCAATGCTATCCTTACATGCATTAAAAGAATCTTCATAGCACTGAAAATCTCTTAGAAATTCCAGTTCTGTATGCCAAGGCTTGGAGAGTTGCAGAAGTGCTAAATAGTCAAATTCTCTTTTATCAGAAGTATCACAACTCAGTTTCCTATGATTAATCGGATTTCCTTTACTATGTTTCACCAAAGATCCTTCTGAACCAATCACTGCATATTTTTCTTCCATTATGTTCTCTGTAATATTTCTCTTAAACTGTAATGTTACAGTACTTCATAGAGACATATGTTTTCAAGATGAGGACTTCTGTTGGGATAGTACGTATCCAACATGTTTTTTTTACAATATCTCTGCTTTCCGGTTCATTTAATGCTAAACATTTGATTTATCGTATAGATTTAAATACTCTATTTCGTGTTGCAGCAAGAAAGACCTAGACTAACCCAAATGATTCCTCTTGACTTTGAATATAAACTTGAGGACAACCGATCCGAGCATTTGTAGGCTCCAGTCTCTCGATGGGACAGCATATTCAAACTGAAGCTGTACAATTTCTTACTAAGACTCTTCTTGTGGGAAATTTCTTCCCACATTTCTTTCAACTCCGTCTTTTCTGATTTTGTTATGTATGACGTTACATACAGAGCAACAGCAAAGGAATTATCCAAAACATACTGGATATACATATTAGCATTCCACATCGACAAAATAACTGGATTATAAACATTAATATACTTTAATTGTTCATTTCTTTTTAAATTGTAAGTATTTTGGGGAGATTTTCTAGTGAATGTATGTCTTAATGCTGACATGAAACTGTTTACTCTTCCTTTGGATATTACTGGATGTGGAAAACCAAAATGACGTTTGGTATAAAACTTTTCCTTTGACTTGTATTGCGTCAACAGTATTTGCCACATCGATGAGTTTGGAACCGTAACACTTATTGCCTTAAGGTGTTTGCTTCTCTTGTTTTTGGTATAGCACACGTAACAAACTCTTCAATAAAAAATAAAACAGTCTCATCCGAATCAGTTCTAAATTTGGGTGCATCCTTGATCCGTAAAATCATATGTATATGAGGAGCACCTCTAGCCTGATACTCCTTTCTTCAAAAGAAATCAATAACTTCTCCAATAGGATGATTGTTTTGTCTGCAGATAAAAGAAATCATAGCTTGAAACCTATGATTAAAATATCTGCATACATTTGCAGGATCCAAGGAACACAGTTCTCCATGTGTCCTGAATTCAATGTTTTTAATATTTGAATTTGCCTCTTGAAGACATTCAAATAAATCATCCCATGCGTATTCAGCACAGCTTAGAGTAACAAACCACGTAGGAGTTCCTAAGTTCCTTAACATGCATTTAAGTTCTCCATGACAACGATACCAATACTCATTAGTACCATGCTGACACGCCATCAAATTAATCAATTGAGATTCTAAATGATTATTCCCTAATGTACTTTGTCCATGAGTTCCTTTGCAGAAACATTTTGATGATGAACTCCTGTTTTAATATGTAGTTGACTGCATATGAAAGTCCAGACAAGTCACTTTCAAACAAAAGATACAATATATATGGGATACATTGTCGAAATCTTGGATCTTCTGAGCACAATCTGGTTGTCTGATATTCTGATGCAGGAATCTGTACTGGTCGGTCATCATATCGTCCACTTTGTCCAGTGGGGAAGAGCTGAGGAAAACGAGTTTCCAAACTTTTTTCCCAAACACTCATGGGATTCCCCTTTGCTTTCTTCATTTGGAATAATTTAATAGTATTTCCTATCACTTCTTTGGAATGTAAAGGATGTACACTATAATGTTCATAAATTTCTTCACTTTTAGACATATCCACTTTTACAATTTGTCCACTTGACATTTCTATCAGCTTCTAAAACTATTTCTTCTTCTTCCACATACACATTTTTGCAGTAATCATTGTTTTTTATGAGATATAATGTTGCCTTTTGCACTTTGCTGACATCTACTAACTCTTGCCATATTTTCCGACTCTTCGTAGGAACACCATTACCTAGAATAAATACTGATTCAGTTTCCTCTTTCTCTACACCAATAGTTTCAATATTTTTCTTTAAATCTAAAGGTAAATAAACAAATCTTCCTTTTAATCCTCTCTGTAAATCTGTGGGAGGCAACTTACCTGTTTTAGGCTCCATACGGACAATAGCCTGAAACGGGTGCAAAGATTGAATCAGAATATACTCATATGTGTTTAAATCTACCAGTTCTAGAGGAATAGCTACCAGGTTATTATGTACAGCTCAAGCTGGCATGTTGTTGTCCTCTAATTTGTTATAATAATATTAACAAATACTTTGATCACTACCCAAATCAAAGCAGTCTTCTACCAACAAATAAGTTGCAAATTCCTTCCACTCATCATTGTTTTCTTTTTCACTTTTTAAATATAGAACAACATTCCAAGTCTGATTTTTATAGTGAGTTTGTCAACAACAAATACAAACATAATTTGGTCTTTCAGAACAAATTACCTTAAAATTAGTAATTTCTTCTTCAAACTTCTCAGTACTACTATGCTCCACGTCTTCTTCACCACCTACTTCTATCAATGTCTCACTTTGTATACACCCTTGTTCAGGACCAAAGTAACAAACTCTATTTCATCACAATCTTTTTTTACATTTAATACTGACCCATGCAAAAGAGCACTGTTTAATGCACTTAAAATTATTGCTGGACTTTTTGCATAATACAATCTTCTGATTAACTTCCGCATTTGAGAATGATGTACTGCTAACATTCTGAAATAATCAAAAACACTTTGACACACTTTTCTAGAAACAAATGACCATGCAAACCAGTATTTTTTTCACTTTGCAAGGATGTAGTCCTTGCAGAATCTTAGGGCCAGATGTAGGTAGCCGTTTACCGGGTGGTAACGGCCGAATTCGGCCGTTACCGACCGGTAAGAGCAATTTGACATGTAGGTCCCTGTATTTTACAGACTCGGTAAATCTACCGATAAATTTACCGAGTATGTAAAATACCGAGTCGGTATCATTACGGATTCCGGTAAATTGGTATGTAGGTGGGACTCTTCTGAGTCCCACAAGCAGTACGAAATCGGTATTTTACCATCAAATAGTACTTGATGGTAAAATACCGTTTCTGGTGTGCATGCACATGTGTGCATGCACACCTATGCCATATGACAGGCAGACCTGCCCTTAGGGCAGGTATGCCTGCCACATGGCACCCGAGCCTCTTTTGGGGGTGCCAGAGGGTGTCAAAGTGACACCCCCTGCACCCTTGTGACAGTCGGTATTTTCCGATGTGGTAAATACCGACCGGTAAATGCCCAATCAATCCTATGGGCTTCAAAGCCCATAGGAATGAATGGGCATTAACTGGTCGGTATTTTTTTTTCCTGTCTTTCCTTAGCTAGCTCTTGAGTTCGTAAGTAAGACGGTGCCATGGACAACTGCCGATCTATAGATGTAATATTTTCCTCTAGTTTTTTAATGTCTTTTTTCATCTCTCTAGCTTTATTGAAGGCTAACCCTCCAATCCTGCCCCTTATTACAGCCTTATAAGCCTCCCACACAATTTGAGGTACCGCGCTACCCTTATTCTCTTGGAAATATATTTCTGTGTCTTGCTTGAGTAGGTTTACTATGGCTGAATTTAGAAGAATAGACCGATCAAAAGTCCATCTTGGTGGATCTGAGTCGTTATTTATTTTTAAGTTAATTTCCACAGCCGAATGATCAGACAAATGTGCGGGAAGGTGCTTTACAAACAAGATGCTGTCTAGAAGACCCTGGTCTATTAAGAAATAGTCTATTCTAGAATGGATACCCAACTTTTTGTTAGAAAAGGTGAACTTATCCTGTTTGATCCCCTTTATGTTCCATACATCCATAAGATTGAGGTCTCTCTTGTATACCCCCAACCACTCCCTCATTTTTGGTAAGCTGTTCTGGTTACCCCTAGGGGAGCGGTCTGTTCTTGGATCCAAGATGATATTAAAGTCCCCTCCCAAAATCAAAGGAGATGTAGAGGAGATCAAATAGGAGTACAAAGATTGAAGTGGGGTTGGGTCATCTAAGTTGGGCCCATAATATCCGGCCACCGTAAAAGTATTATTTAGGATGCTTATATTGGCTATTGCCCACCTTCCCTTAGGGTCTGTTTCAGCAGAAATAATTCTTACATTCAGAGATTTTTTAAACAAGATTGCGACTCCTTTAATAACACACTCTTGATCTGTGCAGATGTAACAATCTACCCATTTAAGGGTACTAATTATTTCTTCCCACTCTTTTTTAACTAAGTGTGTTTCTTGTAATATTATAATTTCACTGTCCTGACACTTTAGATATTCGAAAATTTTACGGCGTCTACTCTTGGTTCTTAGACCATTAACATTCCATGTTATTATTTTTAAAGATCTTTGATTTTTATCCATTATTGGTTATGACAATATTGACAAAACTGGGCGAGTTAAAGTTCCTATTTAAATTTAGACACTGCTTCTCCTTTACTAAAAGCGTGGTGAGGACTTTTTTTTCATTTTTTCCCAAATTGCTCCCAACCCCCTTGTGCTCCCCGTCCTTCTCCCCTCGTGCACATTCATAAAGAAACTGTAGAATTATCGAAAAGATGAGAGGTTGAAAAGAAAAGGCACGGGGAAACACATTCCCTCCCTGGGAAAGCCTCCCTTTTCTTTGGGCTATGCTTTAGCCCTTTTTGAGCCCGTGCCAAAAAAGATAAGAAAACAAAGAAAATTGCCAATGAGTGAGTTTACTCCTACCGCCCCCTATTTACAGTCATTTCCTATCCCCTTCTTTTTCTTATGTCTATAGCGTCTTTCATTTCTGTGATAGAGATTGCACTTGAATGTCATCACGCATCTGTTCCAGCAAGGAATCTACTTCCAGCGGGTCTCTTATATTGAACATTTTGTTCCTCCACATAATTCTTAATGCAGCAGGGAATTTCATTTGGACCGTAGCCCCTAGTGATCTTAGCTCCGGCATTCTCTGGCCCAGCTCCCATTGTCTATCCTGTGTTACCTTGGCAATATCCGAACGGATTTTGAAGGACCAGCCCTCTTTGCTGTACTCTCCATTTTTGAGTCCCTCACTTAGAATTTTTTCTTTAGTAATGTATGACTTAAAGTTTACTAGGATCTTCCTTGGGTTCTTCCTTTCTTTAGTTTTCCTAAAGGGATCCCTATGTACTCGCTGGATATCTTCTTCTAAGTTTAAGGCTTTACTCCAAGGGAAGTGTTCTTCAATCAAGGAAATAATAAACTTTCTTATATCGGACCCTTCCTGCCCTTCAGGTATATTCAGGAATCTTAGGTTAGATCTCCTTGATTGGTTTTCCAGGGATTCCAATTTTTCTTCTATCGACTTGTCCTTTGCCCTCAAGTCTCTGATATTCTTCTCCGAGACTCCTGCTCTTTTTGCCAACCCCTCCGTCTCTGCTTCCACTGTGGAGACCCTGTCGTTTAATGCAGAAAGCTTATGATCTAAAGATTCAAATCTCTCATGTAACTTATTCTGATTGTCTTCAGAGACTTTAAACCTAGACCTCATCTCCTCCAGCATCAACTCCAGCAAAGTCTCTGTGGTGTTACCAGGGCCCTTTCGTGAGGAGCTCTGCGGATTATCACAGTAAGCTGATAGAGTGGTTTGGGAGACTGGCTGAGATAAAGTACTAGATCTTATTGATGAGGAATCCAGAGAGTCAGGCTGTGTGTTCGTTGTACAGTCCTTATCAGGGTGACTCTGAATAAGATCCTGTGGTGACACCGGAACCGATGCCGAGGGTGCCAGTTGCACCGTTTGTGGTTGAGGGTCTTGTGCATTTGTGAAAACTGTTGAATTTGCTAAGTTCTCCTGTCCCCCCCGGCTCTCAGGAGGGTGATAATCAGCCAAGCCTTGGAGAGCCGAGTTTTCCGCCATAACTTTACCTCCGATCTTTTCTTGCACTTTGAAATAAGATCTTAAGGATGGCGTAACTTTTACTTTATCACCTTTCCCTCTCTTACCTAGGACCAGATTATTGCCCGGCACTCCCTTTTTATTTACGGCAACTCCTGCCTGTAAATTCAAAACTTTCCGTGTTACCCTCCTTGTGACTCTAGGAATTACCGCCTGCTTAGGAGTAGGGGAAACCAAAGTTTTAAGAAACTGCCTATTTCTGAGGCTGTAACAAGATTTTACTTTAGTGTCTGACCCAGCCGTTTTAGCCTTACTTGCCTCTGCCACAGTTAAGTTTGGATCTTGCTCAACTCCCTCCCGATCTAGAACTACCGATAGGAGAGGTCCTAACTGTTTGCTTGAGGCTATAACCTTTTTTAGATCTTTAGGTGCAGCCTGCGATGCTTCTGAACTCCCCTTCAACCCCTCCAGTTTTAGTCCATCGATCGCGCCTAAAACACCAAGCTTTACATTAAATGTATCCAAACATCTAAGGGGAGCTGACACTGCCAAGATATGAACAATCTTCTCTTCCACCTCGCTGATAAATATTAATCCAGGTGGACTTGCTAGCTGCCCTGCTGCCTCTAACTCCTTTGTACCAGAGCCACCAAATAAAGAGGGCAGACTCCTAATCGCCTGGATTGCCTCTCTTGCCCCCCCACCTTTAGCTTCTTGGGTTGAGATTAAGAGATCAGCCTGTAAATTTTCATTTGAATCAGCAAAGTACTGATAGAATCTGGGCCATAACTCGGCCCTACTCGCTTTCCCTCTAAATGTTTGGGCTACTCTACTGGAAGCTTGCAGACAGTGTCTTCTGGCTCTAAAAGCCGTCTGCCACCTTCTTACCCCCGCGCCCTTCTCACTAGCCGAGGGGGTAGTGATACCGTGACTCAGGTGCTCACAAGCAGCACCTGGGAACTTGGAGGCTACCGATGTAATGAAAACCATCCCCTATTTTCCCTTTTCGATAATACTATAGTGTTCTTAATCACCCTCTCGGGACAGGGACTGAAATGGTGAGCTTGCCCAAAAAAAAAAGAAAAAAAAAAACATACCGGGTTGCCTTCCTCGCCTGCCTCACTGCCTTTCCTCACTGCCTTTCCTCACTCACTCAACCGTTACCGGCGCCCTTCAGTGAAAAGCAGCATTGCCTCACCTCATATCCGTGTCAAAATCGTTTTTTCGGAAATCCTGCCGGCAATATTAAAACATTTCTGGTCGCTTTTCCTGCAGCTGCTACTCAGTCTCTCAGCGCTCAGCAATCCCCGGAAAAACCACAGCGGGCTCCTCCCTCCTCCTCGAGCTGCTTCAGGCAGCTGCAGGTCACTGTGAATCCAGCCGCATAGAGCCGAGAGCCGGGGGCCGTGGAACCGGGATAACTAACATTCGAATTAAGCTTTTGACATGTATCCTCTGATACATCGACGGGGTGCCTGACACCTTCCCATCAATAAAGGTAAGCAGCGATGGGTTAAATTCACTCTGGCTGTGTTTGAGAGTGATTCCTGGCACGGAGCTCCCGACCGGACTTACGGACCGGCCGCCATCTTTCCCCCACTAAGAATTACTAGAGGGTAAAATTAGAGAAAGATGGGACTGTAGTAAACTTGCCCATTATGAATATGGTGAAGGCTGCGGGAAGTTGTTGGCCTGGAAAACCAAAACAGACTTGGTAAAAAATAAGATCAACTGTATAGATCCGAGAGATCCCTCGCAAAATGGCCTAGAAGATTCTGTTATTAAACAGGAATTTATGGCTTTCTTCTCCGACTTATACTTGGAGGATTGTAACCCAGACATTGAAGAGATTAACAGGTTTGTGGTTGCCCAAAATGTCCCCACTCTTCAAGCGGAGGATAAAGAGAGTCTAAACAGGCCAATCACAACAGGGGAGGTAGAAGCAGCAATGAAAGAATTAAAAAGAGGCAAGGCGGCAGGCCCTGATGCACTACCTTATGAGTTCTATCTACATTTGAAAGATGTGTTAATACCCCATCTGACCAAACTCTTTAATGAGATTTTTATAAACAACAAAAAAATTCCAGAAACGTGGAACGACGCAACTATCACAGTTCTTTTAAAACCTGTCAAGAACCCAAAAAAATGTGAGTCTTATCGCCCAATTTCCATATTAAACTGTGATTATAAAATATTCACTCAAATCATGGCTAAAAGAATAGGGAAAATCGCAGGAACTCTAATAAATACCAGCCAAAAGGGCTTCGTGACAGGAAGGCACCTTCAGGACCTCACGCAAGAATTGATTGGGGCAATAGACATTGCCATTTCAGAGAAAAGTGCTTTATCAATAATTGCAATAGATGCGGCTAAAGCATTTGATAGAGTCTGCTGGAAGTACCTTAGTGAAGTGCTAAAACAGTTTAATCTGGGAGACAATATAGTTAATATGGTAGAAAACATTTACAACTCCCCTAGGGCCAAAATCCTAATCAATGGTAAATTAACTAGCGATATTCACATAGGTAGAGGAACTCGTCAAGGGTGCCCCCTCTCCCCCCTCCTTTTTAATTTTTATATTGAACCTGTAGCAGAATGTCTAAGGAATCTTCCCTCAATACAGCCTTTTCTCTATCAAGGATGGCAAAAAAAAATAGCCCTTTATGCCGACGACCTTATGATTTTTACATCAGATGTGAAAGAGGCGTTAAAAATAGTAGAAGAGACCTTGCTAAGTTTCGGTAAAATATCTGGTTATCAGATGAACCAGACCAAAACAGAAATTATGAGCTGGAATGACGTATTCGCTTCCCCATTTTGCAAGGAGAAAATGAGATATCTAGGAATAGACTTAGTAAAGGATATAGACAAGATTCCACAAACTAATCTACAGAGAGTAGAAACAGAAGTTAATAAACTCCTGAAGGTCTGGAGCAGTCTCCCGCTTACATTCCTAGGAAGATCTAACATAATAAAAATGACAATCTTGCCAAAATTCACTTTTATTTTTAGCGCAATTCCTTTAGAATTCAAAAAAGAAGCTTTAAAGAAAATCCAGGGGAAAATATCCACGTTTATATGGTCAGCAAAAAGACCGAGGATAGCCTGGCATAAGCTAAGAAGGAAAAAAGAGCAGGGTGGACATAATAGAATACTGTCGGGCATTTCAATTTAAATATGTAAGGACATTGTTGGGCCACTTTGAAACTTACCCACAGCACTTCCAAAGCACAACAAACAATACAAGTCATTTCCTTTATAAATTTGGTCACCCAAAATTTTTCAAGAAAATAAAATTGAAGACCTTAAAATCAGCATCTAAATTATGGTATGGTTTTAGGTGTACCCTGGGTATCCCTCTATATAGTGAGAAGGCCCCAATCTGGGACTCGCCAACTACACCAGAATGTCTTAAGGACAGTCTTGCTGGTCCACTCAAACAGGCAGGCATAGTAGAATGGGGCCAACTTCTTTTTCAAAATAAACTCCTCGAATGGGATATTCTGTCGCAACGGACAAATTACACACTCTCTAAATTTAAGTACTATCAGATGTTGAGCTGGTCGAACTCTTTAAAGGAAACTAGAAAAGGAAACCTCAAATTGGAAGTCAAATTCCTGGAGGCAAATCAATTCAAGAAAGAAATACCCTACTGGTACTGGGCCTTAATACTAGCAGGAGAAGACGACTTTCGGATTCCGGAGAGCATCTGGGGTAAAGATCTGCCGACGCTGGATTTAAATAGTACATGGCAAGTATCTATGAACAAATGCTGGTCTATTGTATCTTCTGCTGCTCTCAAAAGAAACCATTTATTCACCACACATAGAGCTTATTGGACCCCGAAGAGGCTTTCCAAACTGAGTGGAGATGCATTGAGAAGCTGTCCGAAATGTGGTTTGAATAAAGCTGATGACCTGCATATGTTCTGGCAGTGCCCCAGCCTCGAAGGTTTCTGGAAAGACGTTGGTATGACATTAGAACGGGCCCTAGGAAAGCAACTAATTGTGAGTATGGATTTGGTTGTTTTTGGGGTCTCGGGTAGACCGGTCATGAATGCTCTATCGAAAGTCGAGGAAAATTTAGTCTTTATTTTAATCCTGCTGGCTAGGAGGGAGCTTTGTATTAAATGGGTAAGCCCGGTAGCCCCCTCTCGAAATGAATGGCTAGCGTCAGTCTTAAGGGTGTACAATTTTGACAGAAAAAAGAGTGGGAGTTCGAAAAAGTTTAAATTTTGGGATATATGGGAAAACTTTAATAAGGGGTGACTAGGGGTATGGGTAGAAGTGGGATTGTGTGACTTGGTGTTTTTCCACCCTAACATATGTCCAATGATTACGCTACCGCAACAAAATGGAATGGATGGTACTTCGAAGTAGCCATCATGGCTAGCTTATCTCAGATCCGGTGAACGAAGACCTCTTCTCTTAAAGGTATGGAAGTAAAGGGTGCGCCTTTTCCGAAACATCAGAAAGAAATGGCCTGGGTATCCGAAAAGATACATTCTGGGTGGAGTAAGAAGAAGCGACCCTGAGATTCTCCTACTTTAAAATCAGTTGCGTAATGAGGACAAAAGAAAAAAAAAAAAAAAAATTAACTGGTCGGTATTTCCCGCATCGGAAAATACCGACTGTTTCCGATTCGGTAATTGCACATCTGCATTTACCTACATCTCGGTACTTTTATTTTCCGACCTCTGAAATACCGAGTCGGTATGACTCGGTATTTAAGAGGTCGGAAAATAAAATTTACCTACATCTGGCCCTTAATCTTTTGTTTAACACTTTTTTTCGAATACGCTCGTAAGAAATTCCATAAAATATCAATAGACTCCTGTCGTATACTGCAAATACTACTACAATCCCAAGTATACACCGGGGCTTTAGTACGTATCCCTAGAACTTCATCAGCTGTCACTTCTTCTACATTTCTAGGAACCATCTTTTCTTTTTCAATTTGAAAACCGTTTTTTACTTCATAAGCACAACCACTGGTATCAACTGCATGCAATAATGTATTGGTTTGCAAATAACTCTCTTCATAATAAAAGGCTCTGAACTTGAACTGGGCATCCATTCACCCCAAAAAAATCACAAAAGTTAGTTATGTTAATTAGTCTCTTCTTTTTACTTTTGTCCTTCATAAAATGTATGGGTTATCTAATGATCAAATTCTGTTTAAAACTAAAATGAATAATTTCCTTTTGAATTCAAAAGCCTTCCCAACAATAGTTTCAATCTGTTTCTTCTTTTTATAAAATGCTAACCCTTTTATATTTCGTCATGTCACCATTTTGTGCAACGTCCGGCATCTGTTCTTCATCGTCACCCACAGCTTGTAATTCTCGGCTTTTAGCTGCCATCAAAATCGCTCCAGACACTCTCTGCATGACTCCGACATCCTTCAAGGTGAGGGGGGTGTTCAAGTCAGTCCTGGCTATACGTTTTGGCAGGGGAATTGGTGCGCTGATGCAGAGCTCTCTGCTCACATGTCCGCCATCGTCCCCAGTGAAGCCACACCCCCTGACATCTGATACTGCATATAAATATATTTTTGTTGCAGTTGATTCGTGCACTAGATTCCTCTGGGTTTGGCCACAATGCAGTGCTGATGCTTGAAATGTCATTATAGATTTGCATGTCTTTGTCTGGACTTTTGCCTGTGGCACCTTCCATTCTAACCAACGCCCAGCGTTTGCCTCTAAGGCGTACAAGGACGCAATGAGGTCTTTGGGGTTGTTGGTGCAGTTTTCGTCTCCATACAGACCTAAGGGCAATTCTTTAGTGGAGGAAATGAACTGTGACTTAAAGCAATCTTTGATAGCTAGGTCTTAGGTACTGGCAGGAACTGACTGGCCCATTTGTATGGGGGTTTAATGTGCACTCAATAATTTCCCTAGAAGATCTCTGGGTGGACGGACCACATACAAAAGGCTCTTTGGCATTAAAATATTTTTGTCAGACCTTGATGGTCTAGAGCAGCCGCAATCTTTGACGTAGATAATTATTCTACTGTGTTACAGGACCTAAAAAAGACCTGTGAGAGCTACGCAACTGAACATTTGCTCTCTACCAATGATACTGCACTGCTGATTCCGGTCACCGGCTGACTTCCTAAGGTTGGAGACCTGGTACGAGAAAAGCTGAAGAACAAACAAGAATTTGGTCCCTCTTATTATACACCGGTTCCAGTACTTGGATTAAAGGGTACACATACAGTATTTTACTACCTTTGCCTGGTCGCAAAGAAAACAGATAGATTTCTGTGGACAATGTCAGATTACACCTTTTGGCTGACTTTGAATAGTGTGACTACTCCAGTCTCATGCATCGCTATTTCTTTGAATTCGGTGAATTCATCCTCTTCAACTAATCCACGTATTGCTGAGGGTGAAATTAACACTACAATTGACCTTTTGCCAGTCCTGACTCCATCCTCGTCCAAAAATGAAGTTGAGTATGCATACCCTACGGATGAATCCCAAAGTGAGTTACCGACCAGTCCTCAAAAACGTCAAGCTGATACTGCCATAATACCTTTGATGACCATGAGTGCAAGCAGTTATTTTGGGGACCGTGCAAGCATTTCTTTTGACTCTACCTCCTCTACTTCCACTTTGGCACTTCCACCGGCAAAAATAAGCATTTTTATCTCTTGGTTCTCTTGGTTCAAAAAGAATTACCCGGTCCCACCCTGGACCTACATCTGGTTGGTACTTATCCTGATTCTCCTCTTCATGTCAATTGGATTTGTGACAGTATTTTCCTTGCTCATCAATGGTCAATATTTGCCAGAATGCTCTGCTGTGAACTTGGTTGATGGAATTCTGGTCCCTCATACATCATCCCATATCATGAAACATGATCAAACTCTTGTGAGCCTTTCAGCTTTCCCAGTCTCAGATGGCATCGTTTGGGATAAAGTATTTTTCGAAATCCACGGCCCGGTGGAATTCCTCAAGATACCATACGAGGTTTGCTTGTCTTTAGGAGATGTGGTAACACTGGACATAAATTCCGGTGATTGGGATGTACAAGCAGTACATTCATTGTTTTCTGATTTATAGTATAATGCTGCCTTCGATGCTGAGGATTTGTATTTAAATTCTGCTAATTATGCTGATTTATTCTTTTATCAATACTATGGGCCTCATTACTTAAACAAAATGAACACGTTAAGACCTGTTTTTAAATACACGTAATGGGAACATTGTCCAAATCCCATCCAGGGGAGTTCTAAAACACTTCTGGGAAAATTCACCTATTTTACCTATTATAACACGTCCAATCCAGAATCCTACGTTTTTAAATTGCATTTGTCATTACAGCCCAAATTTATTCTTACCCACACTAAATTCATCTGTTTCAAACCCTTTAGAACTAATTTGGCCACCGAGGGTTATGATCACTGGAAAAAAACAATATTGTGCCTGCCTAATACTGACTCAAATTTAGTTTTTAAATGATACAGTGCACCAAACAACTTGTTATGGCTTGGCAACTGCCAAAAATGTGAATATCCCATCCATTCCTTCATTAGCGACATATGGAAATTGGCATACACAGATTAATTATACTATAGAGGTCTTGCGTTATTTCACAATAACACTTTCAATGTCTCTGATGTTGACCCATCCAGCTGGTAAGTGTGACCAATTCAAATGCCTGTCAACTGCGTTTTTATAATGTAACGCCTGGTTTCACACAGACTACACAAGATCCTTGCTTTCCACATACACATTTGGTCACCACATACTCGGTGGGTAAATTGTGCCAAACATGGTTAAAACACTCCACTTTGTCATCACTAAAACAACACTTGTCACTTTTGTCAAGCGACATCAATTCGATTTTATCTTAGGTCCAAGGATACCTAGAACAAAACGATGTATCTATGCAGCTTACAATAAAATATGGAAACTTTCGCAGATTGAAGCAGCGCTTCATCTGCTCCAAATTGACAAAGCAAATTTAGAAAAAGTCTTGCAGTGGTCAACAATAATATCAATACTCTGTCTTCATGCATGTTTACCTTGGATAATTGTTTCATCTGTTATTGATATTGTTCAGAATGTTGTATCTGTGTTATATCATGGTCAAAATTAGTTACGATTAGTGATGCAGTTTGCATGGACGTTACAGACTCTCAAAATGGGAAAAGTTCAGTGGGATTATTTGAAAATTACTGCATTATTTTTGCCATTTAATCTAACTGATAAACAGAGATTTATGTCCATGAAAGATCCTACATACATGCTATTACACATTGAACGATTAGAACACTTGCCATTCTCTTTGGCGGAGACGGACTCGGCTATATGGTTAATTCATGGGTTTATCTCTCTCCCACTTTCGCTGTTTCAATTTAAATCTTGAATGGAAGATTTCCCAATTGGCCACTTTGAACACCTGGGTAGTGCCCATCTCCACAAATTATGGTTCCTACCTTTCTCTTACAGATGTCAACGTGAGGATAAGGAAGTTTTCCTAAAAGGAGAGGACTGCGATTTCACAGCAGGACATTCCCTAGTTGGTAAACACTTTAAGTTGCATGGCGCTTGTATTGTATCCGCGCCTAATCTTGCTTGTTTTTTAAAAGGAACTCCAGCCCCTGCGATAATTCTAGCTTTTACATTGCTTACTAACGGCAGTTATCTTATTTTGAATAACCATGACATCTGTGGTTTACAGGCAGAAATCCTGTATATATTAACAGTTTCATAACATGTTACTTGTTGTAGCAATGTGTTCTTTTCGCCCCCATATGGGACTGTAGACAAATTAAGTGGACTCAAAGTGCTTTTGTTTCAACAAGAAGTGCCTTTCACTTTGACTCGAGAGACCTTTGAATAGCAGGTGGATAGAACATCCTGTGAGATGCAGTCACTTCTGAATACAAATCTCCCACTTCTCTTTGGGGAGCTTATTCATTAAATATTTAACGTGTCTGAATGGTCCTCGCCAAGAGACTGCGTCAACGAAGCATTCAGAATCAGGTAGTTAAAATCCAAGACAAACGAGGAATAATACATGAATCGCAGGAAAAGGTTAACGAGGTTTTTTTTACTTTTATTCCCGCCTGTATCAAGAAGACACCTCTAGGTTAAATGTAGAGAAGACCGCAGAAGACTTCTTAGCGGATCTTGAGACTGCCGTTATGTCTCCAGAACAGGCTGAATTCCTAGCCAACCCCATTCAATGGGAGGAGGTTGAGATCGCAGTTAAATCTCTGGCTAATGGAAAGGCCAATGGCCCTGATGCAGTCCCACTAGAATTTTATATAAGATTTTTTAGCTGAAATCGCCCAGGTCTTTCTTGAGGTATTAAGAGCAGCCCAGAGGGGAATAGTCCCAGAATCTTGGCAAAATGCTACCATAGTCTTGTTTAAAAAAAAGGGCAAACCGGAGCTGTTACCATCATCATTTAGGCCGATTTCTCTAATCAACAGCGACTCAAAAATTGATTAAAAAATAATGGCAGGCCGACTAGTGCAGGTAATTACACCTTTGATCTCTATGCATCAGCATGGATTCATACC
This sequence comes from Lissotriton vulgaris, assembly GCF_964263255.1. Taxonomy (NCBI): domain Eukaryota; kingdom Metazoa; phylum Chordata; class Amphibia; order Caudata; family Salamandridae; genus Lissotriton; species Lissotriton vulgaris. The sequence continues at coordinate 973,548,213 of NC_141696.1, read as the reverse complement.
GGGCCGGGACACTGCTGACCATATAAGACGTTCTATTGCATTACTGGACTGGGCCCAGGTTACGAGCTCTCCCCTTGGGTTGATCCTGTTGGACACCGAGAAGGCGTTCAACAGGGTCTCCTGGGGATTTATGTGGGCCGTCCTGAAGTGGAAGGGATTCCCTAAGGAATTTATACAGGCGCTTTGTGCGATGTATCTTTCCCCGAGAGCTCAACTTCGTATCTCTGGCCAGCTGACCAGCACCTTCCCTATTACTAGGGGCACACGACAGGGGTGTCCTTGCTCCCCCCAGTTATTTGCCCTGTATATAGATCCCTTTCTCTCCAAGATTAAGGATAATCAGGGTATAATACCTATAAGAGCAGGCAACTCGTCCTATAATCTGTTAGCGTATGCAGATGACATAGTTGTCATAACATCAGATGTCTCATCTGCTTTCAGGGAACTTAAGGAATTGGCAGGGAAATTTGGGGCAATATCGGGATATAAGCTCAATGTCTCGAAGACCCAGGTGATCCAGACACCCAGTATGGCAATATCGGATGTTCCAGTAGTTCCCGTCGCTACGTATTTGGGGGTTTGTATAACCTCGGTAGTTGATACTACCCCCGATCTAAATATTCTTCCGGTTATAGAGATGTCAACACTAAATTAGAGCAACTAGACAGCCTGCGCCTATCTTTATATGGACATTGTAGTGTTCTTAAGATGCTAGTTCTTCCTAAGTTCTTATATTTTTGTAGGACCATCCCTCTTTTGATTTCCCAAACAAGTCTAATTAAGGCAGATATGGTTTGCCACAGATTTTTGTGGGGTTATAGGCGCTCTCGTAGGGCTGCCAAATGGATGTGCCTCCCTCATGATCGAGGGGGCTGGTCGGTTCCTAGCCTTGTTACGTATTATTGGGCTGCAATGCTTCAAGCAATGGGTGTGTTGATCTGTGGGGATAAAGTGACTGTTCCAATATGTAATAGTCCGACTATCTTTGAGATTGGATTGGGGTCTGCGGCAAAAGGGATTTTCCTAGAGGTCCTTGAACCCAGTTATTATAAGAGAACTCGCTTCAAAGTCTTGATCGCTGCATGGACTATTTGGCGATCGATTAGGAGGAAAATAGTTATACCCAATATGAATCTGTATGCGCCGTTTAAAGCCACTCGATTGTTTCCTAGTATCTTTCAGGACCATATTATGCACAGCTGGCAAATTAAAGGTATCTGCAGGCTGGGTGACTTGGTGGAGGATGGTGTCGTCTTAACCTAGAGCGATATTAGAGATAAATTTCAGCTATCTCCACGTGACTTTTTTAAGTATCTACAGATCCAAAGCTTTATTCAAAAATGCTTGAAGAAAACACCTGGTATGCTGGAGAAAGTGCTGCTTATTGACTTAATTAAGAAGAGAAGTAGAATAGGGATATTGTACCAATATATAGTCTCAACATTTCCGGATGATTTGACAGCTCAAAGTGCTAAGTGGGAATCGAAATTAGGAATTGCTGATGTTGATTTATCTCCGGTGATAGAACTTGCCAGGCAGGTTATTGTGTCGGGCTCACTTAAGACTCAAAGTTATATGGCAATGTTTGACTTATATTACACACCCGCTAAGATTGCAAAATGGGGTGCCACAAAGGGAAATCTTTGTGCTCGTTTTGGGCTGCTGGCAGCCGATTCAATACATATGTTTTTTTCTTGCCAATCACTCCGTGGGTTTCTTGATGATATCCAGTGCTTTATTAATAATACACTAAAGATTAGATGTACAATGACCCCGGTACTTGTGATCTTCGGGGTAGAGGTTGGAAATACAATATCTGGCAGCTATGCTGCAAATGAATCAGCCCTTATATTCATTGCTATGTCTCAGGTCCGACTGTGCATAACCTCTCAGTGGCTTTCTCCGGAAGCTCCAACATTTGTACAGTGGCGCGTCAGATTATTAGCTATATATAGGCTAGAATTCTCTGTGTTTTCTCGTAAAGGGGGGAGGAGGCGTCAACTTGCAACCCGAATCTGGGCGCCAGTGGCGTAATGGATTACATAAAGGAAAACGAATGTCTAGTGTTATTTTTATTTGTCTCTGCATTGCTTTCTTCAGTCTTAATTTTCAGGAATGCTTTTCTTTACTGTTTGGTTAACCTGTTTAATGATTGTATATTTTTATTCTGTATCTCCAAACCAATTTTGCTGTATAAGTAGGAATTTGTGTTATTTATTGTCTGGTCTCAATAAAAAATAATTTAAAAAAATATATATATTTAACGTGTCTGATACCAAAGGCCTTGCTCATTCTTTTAAACTTGTGGGATCTAACTTTGTGACTTCTTTTCAGACGACACTTGTAGTAATACCAGCTTTTATTCATTCTATTTTTTCTAGCTTCTTCGGATGGTTCCCCTTGTTACTGGCACTTGCTAGTGGAATCCTTCTGCTCCTGCTACGCAATGGCTGCTCAACTTGTGGTAATGCACAGACCAGGCCAATTTCAACTGTACCGAATGCAACAGCTTTATGAATGCTTGCCATTAGCGATGCTTAGCGTGAGTTATGGACTTATTTTTTGCTTTGCCTACTTCTCTTGCGTGTAACCTGTGTTCTACTGTCAGCAATGCCCCTTTTCTAGGGCTTTGGATTTAGTCCTCTCCGAAATACGTAATGTTCAGACGTGGATTGTGTCCAGTTAATGGGTCCCTTAGTGGCCCATGAACAGGCCTTTTCTGGGAATGGGCGTATGGCGTGTGCGGCTGCACTTGCGAGGGAGTTTCATTGAATATCGTACAAGTTGCCTGGAAATGCTCTAGGAAGCATCGGAGTACAAGTAACACATCTGTTCCTTTGTTCTACTTGATTGGATGCCATCCCTTTTTTCTACTCAAGATAGGAATGGCCTTTTGGAACGAATTGCTTTCTTAAATTCACGTACTTTCTCTCTCTTCTGAGCTCTGCTTACATTTGAACTCTGTTTTGGTCTTTTGTCTATTTACTACGACCTTACCAAGGCGAGGGAGTTATATGGCCATTAGGGTCCTTGTCGACATTGCTAAGTTAGCATGAGCTCTGCTGCCATGATGCTGAGTTTGCGCATGTTACTACATGACTTTATTTTGCAATACATTGTTTGTACCTTTCTCTTGAGAACTGTCTGCTTTCTGGGTTCCCTGCCTGTTCCTGGAGTTTAGTCTGAACACAATATGCAAGGTTGATAAGCAATGCCCTTGTTATTCTGTTCTAGTCAGTCCCTAGCACCCAAACAAAACCTGCAGAAAGCAGACAGCTGCACTGCTGAAAATCCATGCTTTGATATTACAGGGATGCATGTTGTTCCAACACACACTTGGAGAGGGACCTTTCCTTGGAGAAGAGCTATGCTGTTCCTATGATGTAAAACTTCCATTTAGGCACTAATGTATGGGGTCTACTGACAAAGCCAAGAGATCTTCCTATATATAATAAACTTCAACTTACCGTGGGGAGGGTGGTTAGGCCTTATAGTCCTTTTTCCACTGTCTATATATAATGATATCCCCCTTTAAATTCTATGGAATTGTAAAAATGATAACTGTTTTAGGTTTATGCATTTTGCTGTTGGTAGTGACTTGTATACTGCATTATAGAGGATGATAGTTAAAATAAACATTTTGACCTATATCAGTGACTCTGACATTTCTTATTACGGACAAGTATGATTGAGTGAGCGAAAGGGTACAGCTTGCTACCGTGATTCCAGAGAGAGTCGGAAGCGTTGTGTTCTGGGTTGTCTAATCATTTCTAGCTTTGTGAATATGTAGGAGAATGAATGAGACTATAGCTAGTCGGGTTTAGGATTTTGGGTACTAAGGTGGTAGGTAGATACAACCCTATACCCCGATGTCCTGTTTTCCTGTGCATAGTTCGGTGTATGTGCAAAATCCCCGCAACAGCATTTAATGAAAGACTGAAAGAATGTGCCTTGAACTCAAAAGATAGATTTGTATGTTAAATGGATAAACGATTGCCAGCATGAATTCGTTTGCAAGATACAAACTGAAGTGACCTGTGGGTTACCCAAATCAATAGTTTATCACACAAGCATATTAGTGACTAAACACAATTGCCTGACTTTTATAATCTTTCCTTTAATGCTAGAACACTGTACTGGTGTGGAAACTATAGCAATTGTACTTGAACTTTGTAGTGGTATGGGAACTGGAGCCATTGTGTTAGGACACTGCAAATGGTGTGGGAACTATATGAAGTGACTAGGAGAGCCATAGCTGAATTTTGTGGAAACCTGTACCTGAACCCCGTTACTGCATGCATTGTCTCATATTTCTGTGATATTAAACTATTTGTCTTTTGATAGGATAAGCACGAGGCTGGCCAATAAGTTACAATGTCGGTTGTTTGACTATTTTTGTTTTGAGTCTTAACTTCCCAACACTACCTTTCAAGAATATTTGTATTTCTCCCCTTACGTGTCCAGAGAATCATGAGCCAGAGGAGTGTACTTGTTCTAGTTTACAAAGCCATAGTAGGATGTACCCTAGAACACCAGAGGCAAACATCCCCAACCATTGTGTTTGAGGCTCAGTTGTCCCTGTTGCATTGTGGCACACTGAACGGGGTCTAACAAATATATTTTCAATCTCCCTTCATTTTTCTAGTCCAACAGTCATTAGTGTGTTAAATCACATTTCAATAGTTGAAAAATGCAGTGTCATAATAATTGAACAAAGGGGGAATTGTAGCTGTTCTTATTGGTATTGCCAATAGTTTCTGTTTTGTTTTAATATTATAAGTTACAAATATAAAAAATAATAAATGTAAACTTTTTAAACAATTATTTTACGATCATAAATCCACACATATTTGTTCCACCTCATCACTCTTTATTTCAATGATAGTAGGTGGTAACCACTGTGGCTGTTTAATACTCTAAGTGGGCAAATATTTATCTTGCCGGCAAAGCTCGCTAGATTTCAAAGTTTACCTTTGTTTTCACTTGAGAAAATGTTTTCTTCTGCATTGAGAGAGAATTTATCATTTATTTAAAGCCAGCCAAGCTGGAAAGTGTTTTCAGATTTCGTCTCTGCAAATTAACTTATGCAAAGTATCTTTTATGCACAATTGCATTGTACTTGACGTGGGGGCCCAAATGTACTAATCTTTTGTGGTAGGTGTGCTTCACTTTGGGGATGCAAATGCCGCTCAACGTGTGAGAGTCGGATTTATCATCCAATGCAAATCAGGGTTTGCATTGGACAGTATCCCAAATTATTGCAAAGTTGTGCAATGTGCTTCTTTGTGTTAATATATAGCAATGAGAAGTTCCATGAATGGTGCAAGGGCATTTCCATTCAAACATCTTTGGGTCTTGACCCAAATCCCTATCTACAAACATTGGTACACAAGTATTTGTGCCAAAATCTAAACTCTCCTTGAGGTAATTGAAACACGGAGAAATGTTTTCCTTTTGCTTTGTTTGTCCAGTTATGCATCTGTGCTTCAGTACACATACAAAGTGGGAAAATCCATAAAGCATAGCTTTTGTACTGGAAGGGAGCCCTTCCAGTGTAAAACCTATACTTCACAGAACTCACATACTTTTGCACTATGTCGCAAGGTTGTGTGTGTTGTCCCATGGCTACCAAAAGTATGTCATTGCTGCGGTAGAGAAAAATTCACTATATCTTAGTAGATATGGCACAGTTTGACTCTCTCCCTTTGAAGCAAGGCTGGATACCAACTTTGATGCATCATTGCATTACGTCAAAGAACAGTAAATCTAGGCCTAATTATTCTCTGCAAGATCTATCGTTCACAGATTCATTTTGTTAGTCATTTTTCTGTAAATATTTATTTGCTTTTATTTGTTGATCTATTCTTCCTGTCAGCACTGATTGCTCATCATAATAGAGGATCCCCTTTACATTGAGCACACACATCTGTGATTGTAATTTGCTTTCTTCATGTCATGACACCTTTAAATATCATTTACTCATAATACTGAAGCCCAAATAGGTACCAGGGGAAAACCAACATAAACATTAATCTTTTATTTGAACTTACTATTAGTACACAAATAGTATGTGGGTACTGATTGTGCCACATCTATTATATATCTATTTCCTTAATGTTACACCTTGATAACTCTCTATCTTGATGCTGCCTTCTACTGCTAACAGCATGTGTTGTGCTTAGTCTAACAGCGCCCCTATACCACTGCCAATATACTGCCAAATTCCCACCAGCGCCACATTTCCTTTTTTTAGGTTTCAGCCTACCAGATACTAAAGACTTCTTGGGATAATTCAGAAAGTTGACAATAGGAATGCATCCGCCCGTTGCTTACCATTGGCCTTGCGGTTTGTAACTCACATTTTCTGGCTTTCTATTTGCTGGCTTTATTTGCTTTAGGCTGTCCAGCTTGAGTTTGCCTGTCCCTTTTCTAAACTTTGTTTACTGTATTCTTCCACAAACTCGCTTTCTGTAAACAGGTCTTTAATTCTTGTTCTTATCTTGTCACATTTGCTGTGCATTAAAAAATGGAGGTCAAATGTTAGGCTGTGTTCTGCACGTAGCTTGGTGTTTATTTTTCTTTCTCTGACTTAAAAGTGAGAGTAGTTGTGCAACAATCATATTGAATACTGAAGGAAGGCTTCACACTGTTATTTTTTTTCCTACCACAGAACAACTTGTACATTTCTGTAAATGAACCGTGCTGACAATCAAATCAATACATTGGATGATGACATTGCCACACATTTTTGTTTGTGAGTCACTCTATTCCACTCTGCGCCACTCCACTCAATGCCACTTCACATTATGCCACTCTATTTCACATCACTGCACTCTACGGTACTGCACTCTACACTAATGTGCACTACACAACTTTAGTCAAAACTAATACACTTTACACCACTATAGTGTATGCCAATCTACTCTGCACCACAGCACTGTATGCCGCTATACACTACTCTATGTCACTGCACTCTATGTCACTTTACTCTGCACCTCTCTACACCCATGCACTCTACACCAATGTACTCTCCGCCACTCTACTCTACACCACTGCCCTCTATGACCCTCTACTCCGCAGCACTGCACTCTCCTCCATTGAACCATACGCCACTGAACTCTATGCCACTAAACTCTATTCCATTCTACTCTATGCCACTCTACTCTTTATTTTATTTATCTATTTTATTTTGAAAGTTTTATAGAGCGTGAACAAGACCCTTGCGGGTATCAGAGTGCTTTACATATGGTAAAGTTCTTCATACATCAGGTAAGCAAATTAAACAAGTATATATAACGTCATAAAGCAGAGAAGTGGTAAAGTGAAACAAAGAAGCAATCCAATGGAATCCAGTGAGGATAATAATGACAATTAGAAACTCTAAATGGGCCATAGTCAAAGTTAGGAGTATTAACTCTGGTGCGTTTTGTCTCAGAATTTCCTTAGATTATGTTCCGGAGAATTTTGCCATGAGAATCGCTTTTACTTCCTTTTTGAAAGATGCAGAGGAAGAGGTAAGTCTGGTCCCTGGGGGAAGAGCATTCCAGATCCTAGGGGCCATCCCTGAGAAGGATCTTTTGTAGGTTTTCTTCTTATTGAATCTTTGCGGTTTCAAAAGTAGATTATCCGCACTTCTTGAGGATCGTATCCCACCAAAGATTGTCAATTTCTGTGCCAGATAGCTCGGTGCCTTGTGATGCAGGTCTTTGTGCGTCATACACGCTATTTTCAAGTGAATTCTGGCATCCAGTGGTAGCCAATTCAAGGATTTTAGGTCAGGGGAGATGTTGGCCCGCCTTTTAGATCCAGTGATGAGTCTCGCAGCAGGATTTAATGAAGCTCTTAAAGGTTCAGTTGTGACTTTCGAAGGCCACACAGGGAGACACTTCCATACTCTACTCTGGGAACAACTAGAGCTTGAACTGTCTGCATGAAGTCGTTGGCTGGAAGGAAGCGTTTCAGCTTCCTCAGTGTGTTTATCTAGAAGTTTGCTCCCTTAGTTGCGTTGCTAACATGCTTTTGCATATTGAGGTTACTGTCAAGGGTTATTCCCAGGGATTTCGAAGACTCCACGATAGTTGGTTGAGTGCCATAAGATGTTTGATTCATTCTTGCATAATGGGAACTTTGGCAGAAGGAGCTATTAGCAGGAATTCAGTTTGAGGTGGTTTTCCTCCAGCCATGTCTGGGTATTCCCTAGCGTTGAGTTAAATAGTTTGATATCTTCTATGGAGTGGCTCTTAAGGTATAGTTGTGTGTCATCAGCGTACATATGACATTGTACGTTGGACGCAAGTTGCATTTAGGTGAGAGGTTCCATAAAGAGATTAAAAGCAGTGTTGGGGAAAGTGAGGACCCTTGCGGGACTCCCAACGTTACTGGGATGGGTTTGGACAAGGTGTTGTTGACCTTGAATTTTTGAATCCGGTTTTGTAGAAAAGAGGTAAACCAGTTTAGGACTGCCCCAGATTCTGTGTTTTAGAAGCTCTATCAAATTCTCATGTTTGACGGTATCAAAAGCAGATGATAGGTCTAGTAGTAAGAGTAGGCATATTCTGTTCTGAACAAGGATTTGTAGCGCGTCGTCGGTTATGTGTGCCATGGCTGATTCGGTACTATCACCAGCTCGGAAGCCTGCTACTGGAGATGTTGAGGCACAAATATTTGCAAGAGGAGAGTACTAGGGATATAGCTTTGTTTACAGAGATGTTGCTACGATGTCTACAAGCGATCCGGCCCCTGTTTTATCCATTCTATCCAGTCTGATGATGTCATAGTTTGGGGGAACTAGAATGTCGATGATTGGAGAGGAAGATTCCGTAAGCCAGGTTTCAGTTAGCATTATTAAGTCCAGGTCTTGTTAGATAATGAGGTCAGCTATGTCCGCTGCATTTCTGGAGGCCTATCAACAGTTTAGGAGGATGCATTTATGACGGGGTGTGAAGGGGGGTGAGTAGGGACCTGCATGAGTGGAGCTCTTCTTAAGTTGTTGTTGATGATTCCTCTAGTGTTTTGTTTAGAGGTCCTGTGAGGGTTCGTGGGGATGGTGGGGATGGACAGTGCAGTGGTAGTGAGGGGGATCGCAAGAGAAGGTTCGTAAGAGTGTAGCAGAGAAAGGAGATAGCTCTCCGAAAGTAGATTGGTGCTTCTAATTGAACGGGTTGAGTTATTATGTACGGGAACTGATTTCCAGCTGGGTAGAGTGGTTTCGTGGTGAATGATAGGTGTTTCGGGAGCTTGCTTGCTAGCTTGTAAGATAGGGAGTCTAGTAGTTCTAGAGCCCCAAGATTGACTCGCTATCGCCTCTCTAACAGTTTGGAGTTCTTTTTTGATTTGGCGACGCATGATCATGATTTCATCCAGTCTGGGGTCTGGAGCGGTAAGGAGAGTGGAAGGTGGCTGTGATGTGAGTGTGAATGGCTGCAGTGTGGTCAGGTCCATTCTGTGTTCAGGTGTCGGTGTAAGTATAGTGTCAGGGTGGATGATCGTGTCTGGGTTGTGGGCGTGGCTGGCTGGGGTGAGTGTTTGGATGGGAGGGTTATAGATGTAGATAACTGAGTTGTGGATGTGGCACACTTTACTCTATGCCACTGCAATCTATTGCCCTTTGACACTGCACTCTATGCCACTACACTCTAGGCCTCTCTACTCTACTCTGCGTCACTCTACTCTATGCCAGTGCACTATACCCCACTCTACAATGCACCATTCCACTCTTCACCACTGCACTTTACACCACTCTACTCTGCACAATGCCACTCTACACCACTCCACTCTGCAACACTGCACTCTACACCAAGTCACTCTACACCACTACTCTACACCACTCCACTCTACCATGCACCACTCCACTCTGCGCGACTTCACTGTACTCTGAAACAATCTACTTTATGCCACTGCACTCTATGCCACTGTAGTCTACGCGACTCTTCTCTCCTCTCTACTCAGCACTACTCCACGCTACCCCAGTGCACTCTACGCGATGCCAAACTATGCCACTGCACTCTATACTTTGCCACTTTACTACTCTAATCCAGTGCACTCTGCCAGTTCATTCTACGCCACTTTACTCAAAACCAATGCACCTTACACCGCTTAACCTATGGCAACTACTTTGTACCACTGCACTTCACGCCACTATACTCTACAATTTTTTTTTCTATGCCACTGCACTCTACAGCACTGCACGCTATGTCACTCTACACTATTGCACTCTATGTCAGTGCACGCTATGCCACTCTATTCAGCTTTCTATGACACTGCTCTCTTTGCCACTGTACTCCATTACACTGCACTCCGTGACACTGTACTCTGCAACTCTACACTCTATGATACTACATTCTGACATTCTACTCTGCATGCCTGCACTCTATCTCACTGCACTCTATGACACAACACTCTACACCACTGCAATCTACTCTGCACCACTCTACTCTATGCCAAAGCATTCTATGCCTTTTCAATCTACTCTGAAGCAACCTACTCTATGACACTGCAATCTATATCATTCTAGTCTGCTCTGCATGAATCCACGCCACTCTATTCTACACCTCTTCACTCTATACCACTGCACTCTACATCAATGCACTCTACACCACTTTACTCAAAAGCAATACACTCTACGCCACTGCACTCCACATCATTGTAGTCTGCACCACTGCACTGTATGCCCACTATACTCTATGACACACCTATTAACTTTGTTACTTTACTATGTACCACTTTACTTTACAGCACTCTACACCTATACACTCTTTGTCACTCTACTCTACACCACTGCACTCTACAACACTCTACTCTGCAGCACTGCTGTCTATGCTACTGAACTCTGTCACAGTTTACTCCATGCGGCTCTACTCTGCACCACTTTACTCTGTGCCACTGTACTCTACTCTGCACTACTCTATGCCACTCAGCTGCACTCGACAACAATGCACTCTACGCGTCTACACTTTATGCCAATTTAATCTACTGTTCACCGCTGCACTCTATGACAATGTTATCTATGCCTCTCTACTCTGCACCACTCTACTCTGTGCCACTCCCCTCTGCAACATTGCACTCTGCTGCAACGCACTCTGTAACACTACTCTATTACGCTGCACTCTACCCTACACCACTCCACTTTACCCTGTGCCACTCCACTCTACACTATTTCACTCCACTCTGAAACTATCAACTCTACGCCACTGCACTCAATGCAACTGCAATTAACACAATGCCACTCCATTCTGAGCCACACTACTCTATGCCACTGCACTGTACACCACTACTCTATGCTACTGCATTCTACCCTGCACCTGAAACAATCTACTCTATGCCACTGCACTCTATGCCACTGCAGTCTATGCTGCGCCACTCTAAGCCTATGTAGTCTATGATGTGCCACTGTACTTTAAACCACATCACTCTACACCACTGTACCTACACCACCTGCTTTGCACCACTGCACTTTATGCCTCTATACTCTACAACATTCTACTCTTTGTCACTGCACTCTACACGACTGCATGCTATGTCACTCTACACTATTGCACTCTACGCCACCCTATTCTACTCTACACCTCTGTAGTCTACGTCACTGCCCTCTACATCACTATACTATGCACCACTCTACGCCCCTGCACTCGATGTTACTGCACTCTATGCCCCTGCAAACACTTCACTCTGCACCACTCTACTGCACTCTATAACACTGCACTCTATGCTACTACACTCTATGACACTCTACTGTACACCTCTGCACTCTACCCTGCACTACTTCACTCTACCCTGCACCCCTCCAATCTATGCCACTTCAATCTATGCCATCTACTCCACTCTGCACCACTCTACTCTATGCCATTTCACTCAACAGCACTGCAATATACTGTGCACCGCTCTACTCTATGCCACTGCATTCTATGTCACGGCACACAATGCCTGTGCACTCTACAATACCTTACTCAAAACCAGTGCACTATACACCCACTGTTCTTTACGCCAATCTACTCTGCACCATTGTACTTTACGCTGCTTCACTCTAGGTCACTTAACTATACTCCACTTTTCAACACTCCACGATACTCCACTTTATAACGCTCGTCTCCAGTAAACTCTGCTCCATTGACACTCTGCTCCACCCTATGTCACTCCACTCTACAGCACTCTATTCCATTCTATGTCATTCTGCAACACTACTCCACTCCACAACGCTCTACGCGACCCCCTCTATGCCACTTTACTCCACTCTTTTCTATTACACACTACTCTTCTCGACTCCACTTCATTCAATGCCACTCCACTGTGACACTCTATGCCACTCCACTCTATGACACTCTATGCACTTTACTCAACATCACTCAACACTATAACACAATACTCCACTCTATGCCACTGCACTCTATGACATTATACTCTGCTCTATGCCACTCTAGAACACTCTACCCCACTCTACGCAACACCCTCTACTCCACTCCACTGCACCACTCCATGACACTATGGGGCATATGTAGGAAGCTGTTTGCGAATCACGAATGGCGTTTTGGTATGTATGGGCCACATAGCAAAATAAGGAATCGCAAAAATTGTGATTCCTTATTTTGCTCAAGCATTTAAGGAATCGCAAAATACCACCTACTCCAAGTAGATGGTATTTTGCGATTTCCTATCAAAATGCATTTTTTTTTAAATTCAAAGTGCCATGTGGATTTGGAGAATGTATCCTCATTCATTCCTATGGGCCTCTTGGCCCATAGGAATGAATGGGACACTCATTCCTTAATTGCGATTCGCAATTTGCTAATCGCAATTAAGGAATTTTAGAGATTCGCAAAAAAAATGTGATTTATTACATACATTCCATTTTGCAATTCTCAAATAGCGATTCTTTAAAAATCGCAATTTGAGAATCGCAAAGTGGAAATTACCTACATATGCCCCTATATGCCACCCCACTCCAGTCAACACTTACACTGTACTCAACTCAACACCACTCAACTATGCACCCTTCCTCTCAATGTGGTGCCTGTAGGTTTTATTTTTTGTTTGTCTGCTATGTGTCTGTCAAGTATGTTTTTTCTGAATCCACTTGTGTCATGGGGCTTTTTATATCAATGTGCTGTATGGAGCGTTGAAAATGCATCATTATAGTTATATATGGTCACCTGTGCTTGGAAATACACATTGCTAAAAGCAACTTAATTTGCTTCATGATGGAGGATACTTGAATGACAATTGTGTTCACCATTTGGAATTCTGAGTGAAAACAATTTTTTATGGATTTTTTATATATTTATTTATTTTCTTGCAGTTTTCTATACCACAAACTCGGCTCAAGGGAAATGGAGCACTTTGTATGATGAGTTTTTATGGCATTTTTAAGTGATTTGCCAGAAATTTGGAGATGTTGAGCCGATGCCGGACTGGAACCAGGTTACCCAGTGTGGTCCAAAGTGGTTTATTTACAAGCCCCTTGCTCCACTGGTGAGTAACTTTTTATGTGATAAAAAGTGACACACCGATGGCACAAAGCGCTTATAAATAAGCCCCCCTGTGCCAAAATCGGCAGCCATTAGGCGACATTTCGACTGTAAATACTTTTGCTTCAGTGTACCTGCAATGCTTTTTCATAAGTGAATTTGTTGAAAACTAGCTTTCTGAATGTTTTTTTTTCTGATTGACTGGATGCCAGAACTGTCTGCAGTTGCTGTACATAAGGCAGAACTCATTCACTTAGCTCAAGCTTCCCATGCCACATGATCAATAGCAGATTTCGCAATTGCTCAGATATAGGCAGAGCTGGTTCTGTGACTCCTGTGTCTAGAGCCTGCACTAGACTTCTATGCTTTGTTTAATGTACTGGTGCACATGTTGCTCCATATTGTTGCGTAGTTCTCACTTATCAGTAGGATCTGCGCATAGTTTGGACAACATAAATTAAGGGCTTGGTGTCATGACTTATTCTGGACACCTCCACAGGATATTTTGGCCTATAGACTGGCTAGCTCACTTTGCCACCATAAGCCCCCCTAAACTTACCAGGGAGTGAAAAGACTCTGGCAACCACTGAACATGACAACCCTGATCACTCATGGATTGTGGAAACAATACAGAACCTTTTGTTCAGTCACTTGTGAGAAGTATACAGAATACCCAGTGGGATGTTTTCAGTATATTTATTGAACCAACGTCATTCTACAAGAGCTGCAATGATTAGGAGCCAGAAGCAAATAAAGGAGATTACAAGCACCAAAAAGGTAAACAGTAGATACATTTCTACCATGGTGCTGAAGCAATAAATATATGTAGGCATATATGCAAAATAGTAATCTAGGGCCAGATGTAGGTGGCCATTTACCGACCGGTAACGGCCGATTTCGGCCGTTACTGACCGTTAAATGGACATTCCTGATGTAGGTGCCCTATTTTACCGATTCGGTAACTTTACCAATTTGGTAAATTTACCGAATCGGTAAAATACCGAATCGGTATTTCTACCGATTCGGTAAATTGGAGATGTAGGTGGGATTCTTCTGAGTCCCACAGGCCTTACCGAATCGGTATTTTACCACCCAATCCTATTGGGTGGTAAAATACCGAATACAGGTGTGCATGCACATCTGTGCATGCACACCTGTGCAATGTGACACACAGACATGCCCTTAGGGCATGTCTGTGTGCCACATGGCACACAAGTCCGGAATTGGGGTGCCAGAGGGTGTCAAAGTGACACCCCCTGCACCCTTGCAACAATTGGAATTTACTGAATCGGTAAATACCGATTCGGTATTCCACATTGATTCCTATGGGCTTCAAGGCCCATAGGAATCAATGGGGGATACCGATTCGGTATTTACAGAATCGGTAAATACTGAATCTTACCGATTCGGTATTTACCAATTCTGATTTACCTACATTTCCCCCCCTCTAATTTACCACTTCTTAAATACCGAATCGGTATGATTCGATATTTAAGAAGTGGTAAATTAGAATTACCTACATCGGGCCCCTAATGTACTCCTAGGATGCAGACCCTACTCTGAGTGTACCTAGAGTGTGTATGGGTGTAGAGCCAAGAATCCCCCAAGGGACAATCTAACCCCTATTACCTGATAGGATTGAGTGAAGCACCCTGTCATGGTCTCGAGTTGGACACCCCTCACGGAATGTCAGACCGGTGCATGGTGATTTCTCAGGATGTAGGGACCTTCAGTGTCAGCAGAAGTGCCTCCTTTACCAATTTATCAGGATGACTATTTTTTATAATAAAAAGCAGCCTTCATGATGTGCGTGTTAGATCTGCGATGTAATGAATATGTAGATAGCGCTGTCGCCTGTTGATGAAGATGTACTATAGTGAGGGAAGTTTCAAGAGAGATAAGAAACACATAAAGCAGTAACTTAAATGTTGATTGCTGACTGTTTACATTCTCATGAACATCACAGTCAACGAGAAAGCAAATTAATGATTTTATCCTGTCTACAAAGTTTTTTTCCCCCAAATTTATTTTTTAGGCATTTTATTTTTTTGAAAAAAAAAATGTATTGCCATTTTCGTATGCTATCAAGATATTTTACAGTTTTCACATCTACCTTCATATACATTTTGTCTCCGAACTTCTGAGACATCTTTATTTCTATATCGCAACATGCATAACATTCCCCCCCACCCTCCCATTCTTTGTGTCATTAGGCATTTTATGGTTACATTGGTATATATCATGCGTCAGAATCAGACTTTACATCGTCAACATGCCTGTGGTGGTCATGTAAATACTACCTTTGTACATCTATACACGGAGTGCAATAACCAGTTACATAACAAAAGCCCCCACCGTCCCAGCAGTGCGAGCCCCTGAGCTCCTGGATACTCCTCTGGACCTGGCAGGCCCCTGGCCTTAGAGCTACAGACGTGGTCCAGAGCGAGGAGGGCCTGTGTGGTATGTACTTTGTAGGGGGCCCGCTCAAGTTTCATTACACCACTGGCCCTGACGTCAGTTACATATGGCCTTTCATTTACAAATGTACGAAGGAATACATACCATGCAATCAATGTGCAGGCCATTAGCATCCCAGTTCGTCTCAACCAAACTTTAACGGTAACTGCAATAAAAGTTTTAAAAAAATAAGTTCCAGACATGGTGGCACAGAAATCGGGAGCCAATATCTTCTATAGGCATTAACAATGAAAGGTGCACCAGCGAGAGCACCTTAGGTGTCCCTGTAGTCTAAGTTCTAGTGTGGGAGTAGGGTGTAGCAGGCCATATGGCTTGTGAACAGAGCTGCCGCATGGGTTATGTCCATGACACTCATGCGTTGGGTCCCCACACCATGACTAGACCATGGTATGTGACCTATGAGATGGCTGCTGAGTCTGCATCTGGATGCTCCAAGGTGGGCGGCAACAGGTCTGTAGGGCTTTCAAACTCCTCAATGAAGTCAGTCCAAAGGTCTGTGATCAGCCACTGGCAAACCCCACATTCTCTCCTCTGCCCCCACCCACACAGTCACATTGCTTTCCTACCACTTTACTGTGAGGCTAGTACTGGATTTCCAAGCTAGTGCAATTTTGTGTCTGACCAGGGCCAGCCCAATTCTGGGGAGCGATTCCCAACTTTCTTGGTCACACTGAGTAAGCAGGCCCCCATGGTGCACTCCACTAGCTGGTCAAGTGTGGAGCTCAGGCTCCGCAAGACCTCTGTCCAGACATTTCCTATCTGCGCACATGACCAAGTTATGTGAATAAAATCTGCATCTTGATTCGCACATCAGAGGCACCAGTAAGAGCTTCATGTGTGAGAAATTGCCCCAGCGGTTGCCCAGTAGCAGCCATCTGTATCTCCATTGGCATCAGTGTCTTCTAGGTGTAAAAATCCCCCACCTTTCCCGGGCCCACCTCTGTCCAGGGTGTCATCTGTGGAGCAGTAAAAAAGGAAAGAGGCTCACCCCTAAGAAGGTTCAATGCTGGGAAATATAAAGGCACCCTGCTGGTTGGTGTACGCATTGAGATGAGCAATGGAAAGCAGTGCCAAGTAGCAGTGTCTGCACCCCCTCCTGCATTTTTGTGACCCAACAGTCTAGCTAAGAGCGCTCCCTGGCACAACGTCGTCCCAATGGCCCCACATTCATGCTGATTGACCCCATCAAGCCATTTAGTGATCCACTGAAGTTGGGCTGCTAGGAAGTACAACTCAAAGTCAGGGACTCCCAATCCTCTGGCCGCCAAAGAACATCACATTGATTAGATGTTTAAGGGTGTTATGGCCATGGTGGGAGTAGATACAGGTAATTTTGGGGCACATTCACTTAGGGGGACTATGACCTCTGAAGCTTTTTGGGCTGGTGCTAGGCTGGAGGACATTTTGAAGGTAGTATACTAGTCTAGGGTTTCAAAATTTAAAACATTTTACTGTAAACCAATTGCGCCAGCAGCATAAAAGGGTTGTAAATATGCTTTTATGCTTTCAACATGCATAACATGAGCATCCCATTTTATAATGTAATTGCAGATTCTCCTAGACAAGTGTGAAGGAGAATCCTGATTTTTTAAAGACAAGGGAAGAGTAGTATCAAGCTAGCATGTTTTACCACCCATGGGTTTGTTGGCAATGAATATTTTAATTGATTTTAGTACAAGCCACAAGTTGAGATGTATTTATCCATTTTGGTGAAATATGTTTGTCCTGTTGTGGAGAAGAATAAAGTCTATTTGTAAGGAATATACAGACAGGAGGAGCTGATTATGGGATTTTTGTTGGACTTGGGCTGCTTTACAGGGTCTCCCCCGAAAGGTTTTTTCCTTCACATCTCCTGTTTTGCGGAATTCATTTTTGTTGGCCTTAGAGCTCTGTGCACTTTACCACTGCTAACTGGTGCTAAAGTGCATGTGCTCACTCCCTAAACATGACTGGCATATATAATTTACTTATAAGTCCGTAAAAAAGTGGACTACCCTATACTCAGAGCAGGGGAGTGAAATGTTACTAGTGGGCCTGCAAAACTTATTGTGCCACCCACTTAAGTAACCCCATAAAACATGTCTCAAGCCTACCATTGCAGCCTGTGAGCAGTGTTACACTGCCAATTCGACTTTGCAAAAAAAACATTTTGCCAATCCTAATCCATAGTTTTAATACATACAACTCACCCCAAGGATAGGCCCTAAATAGCCCATTGGCAGGGTGCATTGTAGTTAAAAAAGTCAGACGTGTACGTTTAAGTTTTACATGTTTAAGTGTTACATGTCCTGGTAGTGAAAAACACACACATTTGTTTTCACTGTTGTGAGCTCTACCTCTCCCATAGGATAACATTGAGCTGCCTTATTTCCTTTAATGTAATATGAGATATCTTTTGTTTGGGAGCAGGTTCAACTGTAATCGTTGGTGCCTACAGAATTGAAATTTAAAATACTCTCCAATGGTTAAGTCAGATTTTACGTCACAATTCTGAATATGGCACTTTTAGAAAGTTTGTGCTAATGTAGAGTGTGTAGATTGTGCACTCCTGTTAGTCAGAAGAATTTTAGATTATGAACGCAATCAGTGTGCAACACCCTGTCCAAGTCGCCTTTTGGGACTAGGCCCCTCTAGTCTACTTTTAGAAAGTTGTAATATTTTCTTTCCCTAACCATTTGGTGCCAGCAGCCTGTTTCCTTGGTCACATGAGTAGGTGTAGTTAGCAGTGGGCCTTTGGGTATTCCTTCCAGACAGCCACACAATAGAGAGCATTGCTGTTGGGAGGATGAGCCTTGCAATGCGGGATGAGGGAGACAGCTGTGCACAGCCCCACTTACACTTCAAAGACTCTTCTGCTCACACACAAAGAACTTCACATTAGCCTTTTGTGCCTGCAGAGGGTCTGGGACCAGGGCAAGGAGGCAGGAAATTCAAGACATTTCTGTGTGTTTTATTTTCACTTTGTTTCTGGTTGTGTACTGGATAAATACTTTATACTTTCTCTGTAAGTTTAGCCTGACTTCTCTTGTGCCAAGGTACCAGAGGGTTAAACACAGGTTGATTTAGTGACTTTCTGCGGCTCACCCTGACAATGATTGCAGCTGTTTCTTGTGTAGGGATGCACCCCCCTCAACTGACAACCCACGTTTTCAGACTATGAAAAAAGTTTAGTGGGCATTAGAAAAGGGGGAGGAATTGCTAGTGGGACTGCCCTATTTATAGTGTGATGAGGTATATCTTCTATATTTACTCTTCCTGCTTAGCTGAGCAGGATTGTCAGAATTGTAGCTGTGTGTACGTGTTATGAAATAAACAGTACGAAAGAACACTGCGTAATATAAGCATCCTGACTTGAAATAAAATCATGGGTAGTACTGTGTAAATGCCCATGTTTCACTTATGGGATGCCCCTTGACACAAAGTAGAGCAAAGCACTATTTAAGTTAATTTAAGGGCTACATTACAGTGCATAAAAAAGGTTTGCATTGGAAAGTGCATGTTTTATCCTTAGCTTGCACTGCGATGCGTCACTTTGTGACAGCTCAAAGCATTGATAAATCTGCAGCCTAGTGTTGTGTGCTGTATACAAATAGTTAGTGTTAAAAGGCAGAACCTGCCAACTTCAACATTTAAATTAATGTTATCTGGTATGTCAATGAATGTATGAAAAAATAGATTTGCACTTTGAGAAGAAGAACAGCAATGTTTTGGAAAGGCTTCATTTCAGAATATAGCCTGGTTTTCAAAGATAAACTGTGGAATCCTCTACTACAGAATTAAGGAAATTTGTGCCTATTTGGAATAGATGGAGAAAGAAAGAATCAGCGGTTAATTAATTCCTAGTCACAGTAATGAAAAAATAAGGGAGGCATTCTGGATGCCAGTTGATATCAAGCATGATGGGGTGATCAATGCATTCCAAAGGTTAGAACCATGATACAATGTATGTATGTCAAATATAAGCAGAGAGCATGCACATATGCAGTCAGTTTGCAGCAATGTATGAGCGGTTAAGGGACGGTAAAAACATTTTTTTTAGCTTTTGCTACCTATGTAAAACCCATGTCCATAAATCAAAGTAACATCTTGGTGTAAAAAGTGGTTTAAAGGTAAATAGAAGGAAGTAGCAAATAGTAACATGCTGGCAAGGGAAATGATAGGTCATGCTTGTAAGTGAGATAGAAGAGCTAGAGAATGGAGGAAAAAGTGCTCACATGCCTCTGCACCACCTTCATCCACCCGAGTGCTGGTCCTGAAACATCTGCAACTCTAGAAGAAAGCTGATAGAACTGATGTCAAACCCAACTCGAGAAGCAACCTAGTAGCCTCACAAAACAAGGTATTATCAACGTGCATTCAGACTAAAAGCATGCTTTGGACACCCACAAATGTATGTTTCAGCCTGAACGCAATGTTGTTGGCTTCCCAGACACATCGTTTAGTGTTATCATCATCTACATTGGCCTCCTCCACCAAGACTAGACCATCATCAGTCGAAATGCAAAGAGAGGGGTAAGGGTATCCATAGTCCACACAGTCAATAGAATCAGTTTGGGGGCAGGCAGGGATCTCTGTATGGTAAAGTATAAGGAAATGTTTATTAAACTTGGAAAACAGTGGTAACAATCATTTTATGTCAAATAATATTTTAAATTGTTTTTATATATTTCTTTCAAATATAGAACAAAATAAATAAAATACTATTGCACTAATAACTTGATTTTGAATTCAATCTTTAATTATTTGAATACATTTTCAAATTTCAGCACACATTAAGGTGGCTCTCTTTCAGGTGTTTTTCTCAGGCTGCTCTTCAAACACAGCCTGTATGTAAATTCAAGCTTTTTCAGAGCATGTAGCACTGAGGCTGTCTCTGAATTGGAGCACCCACAGCAAGGGTACAAAGAAGTGTGAGGTTTCTGTGCCAAGCTGCAAACAGTCTTTCTGAAACAGCCATCAGGGCTAGGCAAAAGGGTACGCCTGTGCCACAAATCTCTTTTCCCTGATCATCAGAAAATGCAGCCCAAGCCTTATCCTTCACCAAATAACAGTGTGCAGGAAAAACAAATCAGCAGCCACTTGGTAACAAAGTTTAGTGGAATTTCTAAAGGTAACTCTATCTCCATTCTACTACGCCTGGATTGCCACTCTTTAGCCAGGGGATATTCAGGCACTGCTCTTTTACTGTTCTCATCCTCCATCCTGTGCCATGCTAAACAGTGGCATCCCGGAATGGATGCCATTAGCCTACCTTCAGTGCTCAAAATTGAAAGGTGTTACTTCTCCAAATTTTGTATCAGGAGTCTCTTACATCATGTGTCTTTAGTTCAGGGGTGAGTTCACTTACCCATTAAGGTTGACCTTATCAGATATATCTATTTCTCTCTCTCTCTCTCTCTCTCTCTCTCTCTCTCTCTCTCTCTCTCTCTCTCTCTCTCTCTCTCTCTCTCTCTCTCTCTCTCTCTCTCTCTCTCTCTCTCTATGATGGCATTATTTAATGCTCTTAATAAAAGAGATCAACCAAAGTGCTTACCAACTTTTCAAGAGTAGTCATTAAATCCAATAATCTTACCTTCAAAGCTAAACACTATCTGCATATACAAAGGTCTTGCTTGGGCCCTTGGATGGTTCCATCCTATGCAAATATCTTCATGGGCAACCTAGAAGACCATATACTTGTAACTTCTAGCCTCAAATCACTGGTATGGCTAAGATACATTGACGACACACTTATAGTATGGAATGCTAGAACTAGAAATTGGAAGAATTTACAGCTTAGACAACAGTGTGCATCCTACCATTTAATTCACCAGCAGTATTACTTAACAGAAGCAGCAGCTCACTTTTTGGGATAAGTCACTCGCCATTTATGAACAATACATTGTAATTGGGCTGTACCACAAGCCTACAAATGCACATTTGTATCTAAACTGGACTTCCTATCACACCACCACACCACATTAAACGTGTCATCTACAGCCAAGCACTCAGAACACATCTGCATCAATGAGTACAATTGTAATCAACAGCTATAGGAGCTTGCTAGATTATTTCAAATGTGAGTTATTCTCTGCATACCACACATCAACTAATTGACAACTCTTTGCAGTTACCTAGGGAAGCACTTATTTGGAATACCAACCGCAGAAACAAAAGTGCCAGAATTCCTTTTTTTTGTTTTTACTTTCATCCATCAGATCCTAACTACAAAAAACATTGTACAAAAAACATTTCCCTAACTATCTATCTGTGAAAACTTACAAAAGGTTTTTCCAAAACTGCCAGTTTCTGCTTATCACAATGAACTGAATTCAAGGAAGCTGTAACAAATGCAGGGGTTTATTGCTGTGATTCTGAAAGTCGCAATACATGCGCATACCTTTTAGAAACATCATCAGTAACAAAGTCTATTACAAGAAAAACCTATGGCATGAGACAGCATCTTACATGTAAATCAACACGCATTATTTATGTGATTCAGTGCCAATGCCAGAGCGGTAAAAAACAATATGTAGGCCAGAAAATGACCTCTGTACACAATTCAGGAATCACAAATAAGAAGAAATTAATAAGAAATACAACCAGCCTTGTTTTACTGGACACCAGAGAAACCATCTGGATTTACAGTTTAAAATCAATTAATCCAGATGGACTGAACATCACTGACAATACCACCTGAGTACTGCATATTTTGAGACCTAATGAATGCATGGATTCCACATTCAAAATAAAATCTTCACTCATGGAAAATCTAGCAGTGTCAGCTGAGCAGCCACTGAGCAAACAATCTTGTACTACCCGAGGACGCAGGAAGCTGAAATGTTATAGTGGAAATATATTTGTGTTCTTTGGTGAGTGCATCTGTTTGGGCCCCTTCTGTCTTGGATATTAAATTTCTTCATGATCCCCTGGGGTATATGTACAAGAAATATCGCTAACTAACGCAAACGCTAGTTAGCGTCAGTTTTCTTAACGAGGCCCATCACCAAAAACTATCGCCCTGTTAGCGATGTATTTACAATGCATCGCTACATGTCTATGGTTTCAGGTAGCCAGGGTGAAAACTGCCGCTAACACTAGCGTGAAGGCGATACAAATTCTGACGTTAGTGGTCGAAAACTGACGAAAGGTCCATTCGAGGCAAAAAAACTCACGTTAGTCAGCTCAACTTGATGTTTTTTGCCTCTAGAGGCAAAAATAGCCTATAAGTCCATCTCCAATGTAAAATAGGAAACAAAACCAATGGAATGCTGAATGGGGCAGCCAGGGCCAAGTGCAGCACAGGTCAACAACTCCCCCAAGCACTCAAACAGCCTGTATGACCAGTCAGAGTCCCTGGGGAAGAGGAAATTGAGGGCATGGTAAGAGGTGCATTGCTGGGCAACACCAGTGATGCATCCCTCATCATTGCGCACTCCTTAAAAACACCATGGCATCCAAAATCTTGAAGGCGTGGACAGTCCCTGGCACCTGGAGGCCTCGCTGGGCCTGCGTCTAAACTCCGAGTAGGTTGCGGAGGAGCTGTGGAGTTGCTGGCCCATGGCTGTAGACATTGACACTGAGGCATAAGCAATTACCCTTACCTGATGGTGAAGTCTGTATTGTATACCAGGTACCACCACTACACGGGGGTGCACGGAGGAGATTACCAATGGTGGGCCTGCATCACAGGCTGTTGCGCTGGCTGGCCGCTGTGGAGAGGGAGGCCCCTGAACTGCACCGAACTTGTGTGGCGGGAGCACTGCAACTTTACTCCAAAGGGAGCAATGTTGCATCACCTGCATTGAGAGGTTCCCCAGCAGACTTGGCGGCGACTGCTGTACCCAGGTTTGTGAAATTCTGCCTGGCTGAGGCTCCTGCTGGCTGAGTCACAGTTTTGGAGAGAGTGCAGCAGATTTCGCCAAGGCGTCAATGTCCAGGTGAGGAGAAGGTGGTACACGTAGTGGAGGAGGCTTGGCGTTCGAGTCGGGCCCAGGCCTAGCACCTGTGGGTGACACACCCCCAGTGGCAACTCATCCGCTTTTGCTGAAGATCATTGCCCCGGCACTGTTAAGCAGTGCAAGGAGAGGAAACAAAACATGATGATAACTTTCTGATGTACTCATGCTTTGTTTCCTTTGCGGGTGGGAGGGTGGATGGGGCTGCTCTACTCACTGAGCAGGGCAGAGGTGTGGTGGTATGCCCACTCAAGTAGGTAATGACTGTTTAGTCGGCACTCTCAGGCCACCCAAAGTAGTCATTGCACACATCCCTGATTGCAATGCAGGCTGCATTACAGCTTGCATGGAGAACATGCCCACCACTCCAGCCCCTGGCTGAACATCTTGTCATGGTGCTCAAGAACAATCACAATGCTGCATTGCAGTGTTGTGATTGGCTTAGGAGAGGGAGCCTGGCTGCCTGCTTTCTGTTCATGAATGAAGGCTCAGGAGAGCAGGAGCACAGAAGACACAGGATCCGGCCTTGAGGTAAGAATTTATACTCATACCCCACCCCCTACTGTGTCTTTTCCAGCATTTCCCCCTTCCCAACTGTCCAGCCCCCACAGCACTACATAATGGTAGCCAATGTGTGGCTATGCACAGCGGGCATACCACTGGTGCGCCAAAGGCAAGCCCGTCTGCATCCATCGTACGTACCTAGACTGCGCCTAGCACCAAGGACCATACCTCTTGGACACTCCACTGCTACGACACCAGCACTCTCCTCGCCATGAACCCTGGACACCAGCACCTCCTGCTGCCCAACCGACCAACAGCGCAGCCGATCGGCTCAACTGCATCCTCCTCAACGTGGGGTTCCTCCACAAACATGCAACAGAAATCTGGGACCTCCTCAACGCCACCTCTTCAGACATCACCTTCTTCACAGAAACCTGGACCAACCTCTGCTCCGGACACCAACACCATCCACAACGTCTAAAAATTCACCCTCATGGACCACCACAAGCAGCCAGGAGACGGCATTGCCATTGTCTGAAAAAGCACACTCTGACTGGGTACACAGTCAAAATATCGAATTTTTTATTTCGACTTACACTTATATCGAGTTGCTAATTTCGATGGGACAGAATATCGATGTCCAGAATATCGATGGCCAGAATATCGACCCTAAGGTAAGTAATATTGAAATTACTTATATCGATAGCATATATATCGATGTAAGTAATTTCGATTTACTAATATGTGTTAGAAATTTTAGTTAAGTATTTAAATTAATTGTTATAATATGTGTTTAATATGTTTTTATTAATAAAAAATATATAAAAGTAAATAATATGTTTTACTACCAGAGCGGGTTGCTTAATTGATAATTTATGTATATTTTTAAGTAAATTATATGTTTACTACTGGAGCGGGTTGTGGGTTTATAGGGGAATAGGGTGGGAAGTAATTTATTTGTAATTAAATAATTATTTTTTAATGATTAATTTATTTTGCAATTAAATATTAATTGGCAATGAATTATTTTAATTGATTAATTGATTAATTAATTGATAATTTATGTATATTTTTAAGTAAATTATATGTTTTACTACTGGAGCGGGTTGTGGGTTTATAGGGGAATAGGGTGGGAAGTAATTTATTTGTAATTAAATAATTATTTTTTAATGATTAATTTATTTTGCAATTAAATATTAATTGGCAATGAATTATTTTAATTGATTAATTGATTAATTAATTGATAATTTATGTATATTTTTAAGTAAATTATATGTTTTACTACTGGAGCGGATTGTGGGTTTATAGGGGAATAGGGTGGGAAGTAATTTATTTGTAATTAAATAATTATTTTTTAATGTTTAATTTATTTTGCTATTAAATATTAATTGGCAATGAATTATTTTAATTGATTAATTGAATAATTAATTGATAATTTATGTATATTTTTAACTAAATTATATGTTTTACTACTGGAGCGGGTTGTGGGTTTATAGGGGAATAGGGTGGGAAGTAATTTAATTGTAATATTAATTAATTTTGGGTAAAGGAGTATTTTTAGGGTTCAGGGTCAGTTTTGGGTTTTTGGGTAAAGGGGTATTTTTAGGGTTCTGGGTCAGTTTTGGTTTTTGGGGTAAAGGGGTATTTTTAGGATTCAGGGTCATTTTTCAGTTTTTGGGTAAAGGGGTATTTTTAGGGTTCAGGGTCAGTTTTCAATTTTTGGGTAAAGGGGTATTTTTTGGGTTCAGGGTCAGTTTTCAGTTTTTGGGTAAAGGGGTATGTTTAGGGTTCAGGGTCAGTTTTTAGTTTTTGGGTAAAGGGTATTTTTAGGGTTCAGGGTCAGTTTTCAGTTTTTAGGTAAAGGGGTATTTTTAGGGTTCAGGGTCAGTTTTCAGTTTTTGGGTAAAGGGGTATTTTTAGGGTTCAGGGTCAGTTTTCAGTTTTTGGGTAAAGGGGTATTTTTTGGGTTCAGGGTCAGTTTTCAGTTCTTGGGTAAAGGGGTATTTTTAGGGTTCAGGGTCAGTTTTAGGTTTTTGGGTAAAGGGGTATTTTTAGGGTTCAGGGTCAGTTTTCAGTTTTTGGGTAAAGGGGTATTTTTAGGGTTCAGGGTCAGTTTTCAGTTTTTGGGTAAAGGGGTATTTTTTGGGTTCAGGGTCAGTTTTCAGTTCTTGGGTAAAGGGGTATTTTTAGGGTTCAGGGTCAGTTTTAGGTTTTTGGGTAAAGGGGTATTTTTAGGGTTCAGGGTCAGTTTTCCCCACTGTTGCACCCACTGGAGTGGGAATAGTAATTATTGTTAAGTAAGTATATATTATATATGATTTTTAAATATTTTTTTTATTACATATGTATTTTTTTTTTACCATTATTATATATATTTAAATATGTTTAAGTAATTAATAAGTATTATTTACAGTATTTTTTATGTTATTTTAAATCCCAAAAAAATCGATATATTTGACAACGATATTTTTAACATCGATATTATTTTTTCGATATTTTGGTACTTACCATGTTGTACATAGGGCGTCGATATTTTTGCTATCGATATAATTACGCCGATATTTGTGTAGGTCGAAATTCTGTCTGTCGAAATTCTGTCATAGATCCCTCTGACTGATCACGCACTCTAATGACCCGACAGTGACCATGGAACACCTCCACTTCCAGTTCCGGAACAACCCCAACACCACCCCCCATGGCATCCTCATCTACAGGCCCCCCGGGCCATGAACCCCCATTCACCAATGCCATTGTAGACCTCATCGCACCCCAGGCTCTCCCATCCACCGACTAGATCCTGCTCGGAGACCTCATGTTCCACCTGGACAACCCCAGTGACCAGAACACCACCCTCCCTCCTGGAGAACCTCACCAACATCGAACTCAAGCAGCTAGTCACATAACTGGAGTTAGAGGCAGTTCTTTTGGTTTTGCACCATACAAGGAATTGCTTGTTAATATCGCAAAGTGGGGTTAGGGCAGTTTTTGCATGGGAACGCCAACCTTGCATCTCATTTTTGTTAAGTCCTGCTAACAGAAGTGTCAATCACAAATATTAACATTTACGCCAGAAAACTGCCACTAACTGTGGAAAGCGGCAACTTGTAATTACAGCAATAAAAATAGCCGCCGTAACGTCAAAAAACTGACGCTGCTGCGGCGTTAACTCCTTGTACATATGCCCCATTGTATCTTTTGGGATCCAGACTTTTGCCCTGGTTGCCTGTTTTTTTGTGTGATACTTCATCTTCTAGTTTGCCACTTTGTAAATATAGTTAGTGCTAGGTCAGAGTTTCCATAAAAAGTATGTGTTTTGTTTTGCTAATAGCTTCGGGCCTTTTGATGAATCTTAAGAAAACTTTACAAAAAAATGTTCATTGACCTCAGCTCCTTCCTCACACCAATCAGTCAAGTGTGGATGAGGAAAAGGGGTCCCAAAACTTTGGTTGACCCATTTTAACATTCTTGCAGCTGCACACACTTTAGTTCTCCATCGACAGAACTCACTCCACAGTACTCACAGTCTTCCTCAACCTCCTCTGTCATTGCTCTGGTGTTCGCTCTGAAATCTCTAAGAGGTATGGCTTAAGACAGTTCAAATGGAACACATTTCTCTTTGGCTCTCCTGTGGCACATATGCCCAACAAGACACCAACCTCAGAAATCTTCTGCACTACCTTGTATGACCAACACCACTAGGCTTCACAGATCTTGGAAAAATGGGTCTCTACACCAACACCTCCTGGTCCTTTTTATAACTAGTTAGCGTTGCTTTCTTTGACCGGCTGGTCACTGATATATGAGGTGTTACAGAATTGATGCTTTAGTATAAAAAAAAATAAGGTAATTTTAGATTGGTGGATTGCTACCCACATTTCTATTTCAGTTTTCTCTGCCATTGGTACAAAGTTCCCCAATATCTATTTTTACCCCTGCTTTCTACTTTTCCCCTTTTTTTTTCTTCCTCTTCCTCTAACCTTCCCCCTGTTCTATTTTTCCCTCTCTTGATCTGGATAAGTCTGTTAAGGAAAAAAGTGCAAGTTTCCAAAAATGAGTGCAGGTGGGATCCACTTGCAACCTCTGGCTCAAATTAAGCACTGCAGCTGTCTAAGCCAAGAGCGTAATGGTGTTCTTCTCAGTGGGCTTGGGCAGCGTCTCTAGAAGATTTTGTGTTTGTTCATTCTTCGCTTCTCTATCAGTGTATAATGCCAAAACCTGTACCCTCTATAAAGGTAAACTGTGTGGAATTGAAAGGTGAAGGCACTTTCAAAACTTGAATATAGATTAATTCAGTCTTAGTTGTACCTCTCTAATCAACCGTATACCTGTCTTTTGTGTCAAGTAAGGCACAGAGGAGATTCCTTGAAGTACTAATCTGTGTCCCCTCCACTATTAGATAATGTTGTGAACAAACCCTAGGTAACCTACAGAGACTCTATGTGAGCTTATTTTCGAGGTAAAGAAGAGATCTGGTAATTTCTCATGGTTGAGACCCATTAAACATCTCAGTGACGGACTGGGCCTAAACCATGTTTAAAACATCCAACAAGTGTTATTTACTATTCCTACTCCAGTTTGTGCAACAGCAGAGAAGGTGTTGGATTCTAAATCCAATACCAGTGCGGCCCCTACAGCAAGTCTTAGTAATGACTTGAGATATAATGGTATGCATGCTAACAACATGGTGGTTGTAATGACCGCGTTGTAATGGTACCGCGTTATGGAGACAGCGTTGTAAACGCTGTTTCCCATGCAAAAGTGTTTGTGAACAGTAAAGGTGTTTTTTATTTGTCATATTTTTTATTCTGAAAAAGCATATTGCAAGACCAAAGTGCCCTGGATGAGATATCATCCCATTACCTATACAGTAATATGCTTGAGATATATATCAACATTACAGTGACATGCCCCAGTAAATCTGTTTTTGAGAGAGTACCAGGTTTCTACCTTCACCTATGTTGTCTAGTGACTGAGTTGTTCTCCTGTCATACAGTGGTGAATATATCTTCTGGTGTGCTGTCCCTTGTTCAGCCGAGTTTCCCCAGAATTCTTGTTTTTAAGTCAACAATGTTTTTCGCAACCACTCACCTGTCAATATTTTGTTCCCATTACAAGATGTTCAATGGCTCTGTATTTTCCCATTTGTTTTCTGTTTCTCTTTTGGCAACTGCCATTTCTTGGTTCCCCAGTTATCTTTATTACTTCATCAAGTCTGTTGCCTTTCCTATTTCTAGTGGTACTGCTAGTGGCTCCATCTGTATTGGCATCCCTACTGGTGCTTATAGTCTTTCTTTTATGTTTTGACAATATCTTTTTATCTTGAGGCATTCTTGTAAGCTATGGGTAAAGGTACCCCTCTGCTGGCACCTGCATAGATATATCTGATGTATTATTTTCCCTAAATAGGAGCTATACTCTGTATATTATATCCTCTAAAGTAGTTTTAGTTGTAGTAGTCTAAAACTGATTTTAATCAAGATCTCTCTTGCCTGTGGGATGCGCGCAGGCACTGTGACACACACTGTAATGATCTTGTTCGGCATACTTTGTTGCTCTTTTTAAAACATCGTGTGTAACCCGCTTTTACTTGTTATTACCTGTTTTTAAACCTTGTGACTTTGCACTGTTGATACCGGCACTCACCTGAACCTTCTCCCTGACAGCACTTGTCATAGCGCTTCCGCGCGCACCCCGGTCCACCGCAAGTTTTCCTGTTTGTTGTGGAGGTTGTAGGTGGTCTCCTTATTCCTTTCCAGCTGGTCGGGGGCGGAGTCAGAGGGTCAGCGCTCTAGTGCCAGTGCTACTTAAACAGCATGCCTTGCCCGTTGTGCAGCGGACGTGCTCGGCAATGCGACACACGCTGTAGCGATCTTGTAGCCTCAGGGATGCACTGACGGAAGTGACGTGCACGTTCCTGTGGATAAGGAAGTGGAAATTCAATGGGCAATTTGATTTTGAATGCTGGCACTGTGAGGAAAGACAGCGCCTTTTACTCTGAGCAATCAGCTGGAGGTAAGAGCTCTGTCTTGACGTTTTGGCGTTACATATACAATCGGACAACGCTAATGCGTGCTGTTGACTATAGATACAGTATCCTCTGTTTGTTTTCTTGTAGCGATCAAGAAGCATTAACGCGCTGGTTGGGATCTGTGCATGGTCTAATGGAAAATGCACTTGGAGCGAAAATATTGAGTGCCCTTTTCATTAAAGAATTGTTGGCCTTTTGAGCTTTACAGCCTGAAGTTAGTGTCCATGTGAATTAGGTGACATACTCTGTGCATTTTGTATTGATACGCATGAATTGAGTTTTCTTTCTTTGCTTGATTCATAATAGGCAGTTCTTTCTTCAAATTGTGTTTGGAATCAGGAGAGATATGGGATTTTGCTGTACACCATATGTATGGATATGATTCTTTTTATAATTCGGTGAGTTAAAGCGCCGCTGGCTCAAAATACATTTTGTCCTAATCTATGGAAGACTACTAGTGCTAATGTGGGCTATTCCTTTTTTCTGTGACCCAGCGATTGAAGTCAATCATACTCTTACAGAAGATCCTTTCTAACGAGGCTACCGCGATTGTCTACGCGGTGAGCATACTTTTAGACATTCATGTCTTTTTCTTCTTTTCTCACACATATTTAAACTCAGATTAGAATTGTTATTATTTATTCATTTAAGGCATCCCACACTCGCTTCTAAAGCCCTGATGAAGACCCAATAGAGATGGTCTGATTACTTCGCACTAAATATAGGGGGTCGAAACGTCGACGTACTCAAAAATCAAATGTCTTAGTCCCTGCTGATCATTGAATGTTTCATTAATTGGATAATTTAAGCATAGGACGATTACTAATGAATTTAACGTTGATACTGTGACATTAAGTTTCTGTTGATAAGAATGTCCTTTGTGTTATGTGTATGTAAAATCTTTGTGTTGTTTATCACATTCTGACTATCGATTGTGTTGTAATTGTCTTTGGAATAATACTGTGTGTGTGTGTATATGTCATGCCTGTGTAAATTTATATATTTAATTATTTTCATTTCACCATTTTGTTAGTGTCTTTCGTTAATTTGGAAAGATTGGGAGTATTACTTTTCTATTTTCATTAATTGAATAACCTTCTCACTAGGCGGGTGGTTAAATATAAGTCAATAATTATTGCTTTTTGAGAATCTGTTGTAGCAGAACCATTGTTTATTGTCGCAATCTTGTGGGGCATACTTTGTTGTTCTTTTTAAAACATTGTGTGTAACCCACTTTTACTTGTTATTAACTGTTTTTAAACCTTGGGACTTTGCATTGTTGATACCGGCAAACCCCTGAACCTTCTCCCTGACAGCACTTGTCATAGCGCTTCCGCCTGCACCCCTGTCCACCGTAGGTTTTCGTGTTTGTTGTGGAGGTTGCAGGCAATCTCATTACTCCTTTCCGGCTGGTCGGGGCGGAGACAGGGGGTCAGCACTGTAGTGCCTGGTGCTACTTAAACAGCATGCCTTGCTCGTCGCGCCAAAGGCAAGCCAGTCTGCTCCCATCCCCGCCCGGCTGGGGTCCAGGGGCCACAACCCCTGTTAGTCTATCAGAAAATGCCATAGCCTATAGCGCCCAAATATTGCATGGGCTGAGAACGGATGTTAACCGCAACTGTCTTCACTCTATGAACATGGCTACCAGTCCTTCCCACTGCCCTCACTGTAATTTTGTGCTCTAGCCAGATAACAACACCGCCACTTCGGCCATTACTCCATCCCCTCTAAGGATGTTTCTTCTAAGCTGCCGTTCGCTCCCCAAACATTCAGCTGAAATTGCGCTACTACTAGAAGAGCTAAAACCTAATGCTCTCTTCCTAGCTGAGACATGGCTTCAGGCTGAAGCCGATCCTATCCTTGTTCAAACCCTTCCCCCGTGTTACTTAATACTCGGGGCGGATCGCAAGATCAGCAGAGGTGGGGGCCTAGTTATTATTTTCAACAACATTTTTAATTGTCGGGTTACCATAGACTCGCTATCTGACTGCGAGAGCATGGCCTTCTCTATAGAGTTTTCACCAATAAGTACTTTCTCCGGTTTATTACTCTATCTCCCCCCTGGAGCCATAAGGCAATTTCTAACAGACCTTTCCACTACTGTTGGCAATCTAGCCTTAGCCCCAGCGAATTTCACCGTACTCGGGGACCTCAACATCCACCTAGATTATTCCTCCGACCATGTAACCATTGAGCTTTCAATGAATCTCCTAGCTCTCCAGCTCATGCAGAAAGGATTTGCCACCACGCATGCCAAAGGACCTTCTTGACCATGTATTTAGCAACCTGCATAATCTCATTGTAGGCACCCCTAACCCACTCCCTTGGATGTACCACTTCTTGATTCCCCTAACCTGGGAGACTTCTGGGCCCATTTTCTCCCCAGGGCAATGCCAGCTTTGGAAAGGAAGTGGTCCAAGCTCTCTACCGATCACTGGACATCAGTTCTTGAAGCCACAAGACCAACCAGCGAAGCCAATACCAATCTGGCTAATGATAATTTTAACCTATGGATCCGAAGCTCCCTTGACTCAGTCCTCCCCAAGAGCCCCACTCACAAGAAAAGCAAACAAAAAACAGCCTGTAGTTCTCTCCTAAATTAATGGAATTAAAGCAAGCATGAAGAAGCCTGGAAAGAAGGTGGAGACCGAGCTTCACAGAGCTCAGGAAAGTAGACTATAGAGAGGCAATGAGGTTATATAAGTCAGGAACTAAAGCTGCCCAAATCGTATTTTATGAAGAGAAAATCAACATAGCTGCAAATTCACCTAAAGAGATCTTCCGTATTGCCAAATCTCTCTCTACTCTGTCTAATGAAACCTCCGATAACAGAGGGGGCTCTAACTCATTGTAACAACTTAGTAGAACTTTTCCACCAAAAAATTCAAAAGATCTACATGTCCTTTGCTACCGTTCAAATTGATCCCACTGCCACCGTAACCAGAGGACCCCAATCTAAAGCCCAGTGCTCACTAGAGAAATTTCCTCTCCTGGATAATGACTCATTAGATCTAATCAAATCCAGGGTAACCTCGGGTTCTCCTTCCGATCCCAACCCCCTCCGTCCCTCACCTTAGTCACTAATTCCATCCGCCCCATAATTCTTGACATTTTAAACTCATCCATCTCCTCCAGCATGGTTCCCCCTGCCTGGAAATGTGCGCTGGTCAGGGCCCTTTTAAAGAAACCCAACTTGGACCAATCCAACCTGACCAATTACAGCACCATTCCCTCCTTCCCCGGCTGAGTAAGCTATTTGAGAAACATATAAACACCGCACTGGTAGAATATTTGGAATCCAACAATCTGCTCCATCATTCTCAAACAGGCTTTCGCCCTCAGCTCGGGACTGAGACGGTCCTTCTAGCAGTAACAGAAGAGGCGAGGAGAATACTGGACCAGGGAGGCACTGCAGCAATTATCCTCCTAGATCCCAGTGCTGCATTTGACACTGTTAACCACAACATATTTTCCTGTCCACTCAAGAATCTGGGAGTGACAGGCACAGCACTAACCTGCATCCAGTCCTTCCTTAGTGACCGTTTCTTCCAGGTCTTTGAAAGAGATGTTGTGTCCAAATGCTTGCCTCTTAGCTGTGGGGTTCCCCAGGGCTCCTCCCTGAGCCCCAAGCTATGTAACATCTATATGTGTCCACTGGCGGAGATTGTCCATTCGGCATAAAGATCATCACCTATGCAGATGACACGCACCTCGAGGTGGCATTAAACCACCCGAGAGGTCATCTTGCACCCTATGCCTTGCCTAGAAGTGGTGGCCGAGTGGATGGAACTCTAATGCCTTAAGATCAAAGGGGACAAAATCAAGCTTATGCTCCTCGGCAACTCACGTCCTTTTAACCATGCTCTTCTCTGGCCGGATTACCTCGGTCTCACCCCAGATCCAAAAGCCCAGATCAAGAGTCTTGGCATGTGGCTTGACAGTTCCCTCAGCTTCAACCACCAGGCCACCAAGCTCTCAGCCACCTGCAATGGCCTGATGAGGATGTTGCGTAAGATCCTTCCCCTCCTCCCCTTCCAGGTGAGAAGGATTATGGTACAGGCTCTTATTCTTTCTCACCTGGACTGTGGGAAAGCCTTGTTCCTGGGAGCTCCCCAATTCACCATTCACAAACTTCAGATGATTCAGAATTGTGTGGCCTGCCAACTTCTCGAGATTCCTCGCAGGCAATCCGTGAAATGAGCACTTAGGAGCCTTCACTGGCTCCCTATTATGGCCAGGAAACAGTTCAAGGCCATGTGCTTGGCTCACATAGCCATCCGGAAGAACGATCTGGTCATTACTCACTCCCTCGTTACCCCCTATCATCCTTCCAGAAACCTCAGTTCAAGCCTCTCATATCTGGCCACCCCGAAATAAATACAAAGAGCTAGATGGGCGGGTGCTCTTTCTCCTTCAACACCACCAAATCTCTGGAACACCCTCCCCTCCAATCTGCGGAAGGAACCTAATCTGCTGGCATTCCATAAACTCTTGAAAACCCATCTCTTCAAGGTATATCTCTAAATGCTTGTGTCCCTCTTCCTGCCCTGTCCACAGCGCTGGGAGGCCTCAGGGTAGCCATGTGCTATACAAATACAAATTAATTCATTCATTCAATGTGAGTTCATCCTCGTGTAGTGTAGTTCCTATAGCACCCCTGCAGGACTTGCACTTTTGGAATACATTAACTGTTGACCCGGTGGCAGACTGATTCTGAGCACCCCCGCCATGTATGTTAGCCTTGTTTGCATTAGCTAGTACACAGTGAAATGAAAAATTACACTTGTATAGCACGTAACTACCCGGAGGCCTCGCAGCGCTTTTGACTGATTACTGTGGCGAGCTATAGGGTGGATCAACACGCTTTTGCGAACAGATGGGTTTTCAGAGCTTTCCTGAATGACATCCGGTTACTATTCTCTCTAAGGGCTAGGGGGAGAGAATTCAAAAGCCTCGCAGCGGTGTGGGAAAAGGAGCGGCCGCCCCATCGGGCTTTGTTAATTTTAGTTGTGGTTGCAAGATGCAATGAGCTAGAGCGAAGGGCTCTAGTAGGGGTGTAGGGCACAACTAAGGGGAACAGGATGGCAGGGCCTGTTCGGTGGAAGGATTTGTGCAGAATGCACATGGCCTTGAACTGTGCTCTGGCAGCCACTAGAATCTCTTTTTATCAGAGAGATTCGTTTTTGGCAACCTCAGAACACAACAACCCTGATTCCTCAGACTCGTGGAAACAATGTACTACTTTTTGGCCAGTCACTCGTGCTTGCTCATTTGGTCTCAGAGAGTTACACAGAAGAAACAGTTGACCATGTTTACAATAAGAATTTATTGCACAGTTGTTCTTCTAGTGTAAAATATATGTGCTGCGATACCTGTGAAACAGTAGCAGAGATATATTATCAGCAGTACAGTAAATAAAAAAGAATAGTACAGTTCTACCATTTTGCAATTGTCATGAACATATACATGAATATAAAATGCATTTATAAAATAAAGCGCATAATCCTACGATGCCTGTCTAGATGTACCTCTGTGTACCTAGCATGTGAGTAGGTGCGAAAGAATCCCGCTAGAATTTAGTCAAACTCCATTACCTGAATAATGAGTGTGTGGGACCTCGTCCTGGTCTTGAGTTGGACACCCCGCAAGGGATGATTGGACCACTGTCAGCTGGAGCGACTGTATGCAGAGCCTCAGCGTCTCTAGTCAGTGTGTCGGCCTGGAAGTCTTTGTTCCCTCTAACTACTGATAGCGAGAGATTCTGTATTTAAACAAAAAAGAGTCCCTTTGTCCCTTTTGCCTTCTTGGGTAGGAAGATGACGTATGGGATGTACTGTTTACGTAGATGTTTATGCAGGTGGATTCTAGCACCTGCCTGGTTTCCTAGAACTTTTATGGATTCTAGCACCTGCCTTGTTTCCTAGAACTATTATGAATATTTAATCACGCTGGATGAGCACATCGAAGATGGTGTAGGAGGCCATTGTTTGGGAAAAACCCTCCTTTTGTAGCCAAACCACAGTCTAGATAAGGTTCAGTCCTCAGCACCCGTTATTGTGGAGAATAGGGAACTATTGTAGGTGAAAGATTATGGTAGTATTAGGGCATCTCAAACCATGCCTATATTAGGGCATCTATATGAAACGTAACACTTGGATAAGTGATGTTCCATGTCACTAACATCATGGTCCCATTTCTCCCATAGGAACCCTCGTTCATTCTGGGTGTTTACCATTGATGTATTATATTTTATGGAAATCACCTTTCTTGTCATAGGTTTGTCCAACAGCCTTCTAATGGTAAATCTTTGTTTCTTCATCATTAGTGCATGGTAAAGTTGTAGATCTCTAAAGATTTAGGATGAATTCATGACATATTCGATCTGAAAGTGTGTAAAACTGCCATGCCATTAGCATCCTGCACCTCATATAGTGTTGGGACTCCTACGTTGGGCCATTTTTTAAAACCTTGAATTGGTACTCATTTTAGTCCCACCCAGAATGTTGTTATAGGTGTCTCCTTTTCCAACTCATTTCCGTATTAAACTTGAACCATGTTCTTACCACTGTGGTCACTACAGACACAGTATTTCATGACAATAGCTCTGTTAAAAGACATCTGAAGAATCTAAACTAACTCCAGTAAGTTTTACGTTTTTTTTAGCCAAATAATGCACTAAGCATTCAAGAGCAGGCCCCCCCCTTAAGATGTCCTCCAGCAACTGTAGCCCTCAGAATTCTGACACTCCTTACATTCTTTGCCTAAGTGTTCCCTTTTGGAATAGTTGGTTAATATTCTCTAACATGTCGAGGAATACTGTGGCAATGTGGATAATGCAAAAAGAACAGATCATGAACATGCAACCATTACATTAATATGGCAAAAAAAAAATATGCAAGATTAGTAGGAAGTAAACACATTCACTTCAAGATTTCCAAATCTCATAATCTCCACCACCCTGGCCTGCATGCAGGTCTGGAACTCTGTCTCAATCCCAAAGGAAATCTACCATCATTTACCACCAGTGTAACTTGATTATGACTCCCCTCAAACGAATACTGCATCCCGGTTTGTTACATTTAACCAGTTTGGACATATTCCACACATCACCATTCAACAATTCTACCACATTCCTCATCACTCTTTTTGGTGACAAAAGGTCCCATTGGTTTTGATGTTCCTTTCCTGACTAACTCTGGTTTTCTCACCAAAAATATCTCACCAATAGTCCAGGATACAGCTTTCACACACTTCCTCTGGTCATACCTTTCTCCTTCTTTGCTTTGCTAATTCTTCCTCAAAACCTTGCCTTGGGCCCTACAAATATTCAAATAAACTTCGTCATACAGCCCCCCAGCATCATGGATCCCACCATTCATCCAGGCACTCCAAGCCACTACACATTACTCTATGCCACTCCACCCTTTGGCACTCCACTCCACCCTACACTTATCCACTCTAAGCTGTACTTTATTCCACTCTATGACACCCTACTCTACGTAACACAAAAATTATTAAGAGAAAGAAAAGTAGACATTCCTGCAAAAAAAAACAAGCATTTACAATGCAACGGTTTCGCCTTTGGAAAAGTTAGAGCTATTGACATTGTAAATGACAAAATTTGTATTTATGTGTTGGTTTTGAAAACAGATAAATAAATGGCATTGTCCTTTACATTGCCAATAGCTTAATCTCTCGCAAATGTGAGACCTATTGTACACTACGGACGAGCTCAGCAGACAGCAATTACTACCACACAAACACACCCAGAGCCAGCCACACACACCCAGAGCCAGCCACACACACACACACCCAGAGCCAGCCACACACACACACCCAGAGCCACACACACACACACACCCAGAGCCACACACACACCCAGAGCCACACACACACACACCCAGAGCCACACACACACACACACAGAGCCCCCCCCCACACACACACACAGAGCCACACACACACACAAACACACCCAGAGCCACACACACACACAAACGCACAGAGCCACACACACACACACACCCAGAGCCACACACACACACACCCAGAGCCACACACACACACCCAGAGCCACACACACACACACCCAGAGCAACACACACACACCCAGAGCCACACACACACACACACACACACACACACCCAGAGCCACACACACACACACAGCCACACCCACAGAGCCACACACACACACCCAGAGCCACACACACACACACATCCAGAGCCACACACACCCATCCAGAGCCACACACCCCCACCCAGAGCCACACACACCCACACACACCCAGAGCCACACACACACACACACCCAGAGCCACACACACACACCCAGAGCCACACACCCAGATCCACACACACAGCCAGAGCCACACACACACACACACACACACAACCAGAGCCACACACACACACACACACACACACACCCAGAGCCACACACACACACCTAGAGCCACACATACACACACACACACAGAGCCACACACACACACACACACACCCAGAGCCACACACACACACACACACACCCAGAGCCACACACACAGAGCCACACACACACACCCAGAGCCACACACACACACACACACATCCAGAGCCACACACACCCACCCAGAGCCACACCCCCCACCCAGAGCCACCCACACCCACACACACACACCCAGAGCCACACACACCCACCCAGAGCCACACACACACTCAGGAGAGCAAGCACAGCGAGGGGGCAGGGAAGCAAGCACAGCGAGGGGGCAGGGAAGCCAGCACAGCGAGGTGGCAGGGAAGCAAGCACAGCGAGGGGGCGGGGAAGCAAGCACTGCGAGGGGAAGGGGAACCAGGGGGCAGGGAAGAAAGCACAGCCAGGGGAAGGGGAACCAGGGGGCTGGGGAGCAAGCACAGCCAGGGGGCAGGGAAGCAAGCACAGCCAGGGGGCAGGGAAGCAAGCACAGCCAGGGGGCAGGGAAGCAAGCACAGCCAGGGGGCAGGGAAGCAAGCACAGCCAGGGGGCAGGGAAGCAAGTACCCTTCACAGCCCCACGAGCCTGCGCATCTGTAAGAGACGGATGACTCCCTCCTGTCCGAGGACCCCCACCATAGAGAAGAGGTGCGCTTCTTTTAGCCCCAAGACCACAGAAGAGCTACCCTGGAGGAAAAAAAAAGCGCTCCCTCTTCATACAAGGACCACGCGACAGAGAAGAGGTGTGTGACTTCAAACTAGAGGACCCCGAGCTGGAGAAAATACGAGGTGTTTTCGTCTTCAGGACCCGCCATGGAGAAGAGAGGTTATCCCTCAGGATCCCTTAACTCACATGTTCAGATAGCAGATTTAGCTTTATTGTTACACAGATCATAATGGCTGCAAACGGAGAGCTATCTATTGCAGAGCTGCTAGAATTATAAGATGGGAGACCCACATAATGTAGCTGAGTTGACTAAATCATAAATTATGTGACAAGACAGGCAAATTATGTGGCGTAATGGGGCACATTTTATGCCGCATTACTGACCCTGATTGAATCATTCGGCATACCTGTCACCTCGTATGCCGATGATACACAACTTATCGTGCCACTAGAGGATAACACCACGGAAGCTGAACTCAATCTTAAACTCTGCTTGACCGAAGTCTTCCTATGGATGGATAACAATCACCTAAAATGTAATTCGAGTAAAACGGAGATCCTCCCGATCGGAAAAAACACCTCCTTCTGCCCAGCACTCTGGTGGCCAGACAATTCAGTTGCTCCCCCTCAGACAGTGTCATCGGCCAGGAATCTCGGCGTAATTTTTGACTCCGACCTCTCTTTTGATCAGCATGCCAGAACCGTCGCAGGTAAATGCTTCGGAATGATCAAATCCCTCAGAAAGTTCTTCGACTTTCTCCCCATCGACGCCAGAAAAACGGTGACAGTGGCACTTATAATCTCACGTCTGGATTATTGTAACGGCCTGCTCGCTGGGGCTAAAAAGAGCACGCTTCTGAAACTTCAGAGCGTACTACATACAGCCGCGCGTTTAGTCCTTGGACTGCCCCGCAGATCTTCCATCACCGCAGCGCTGCTATCCCTCCACTGGCTACCCCTTCACAAAAGAATTCTTTTTAAAATCCTGATCATAGCCTTCCGGGCCTACAACAAAACAGGCCCTAAATACCTCACCAGGCGTTTTCCCCACTATACCCCTAGTCGCCACCTTCGCTCTACCCATGACAATCTTATCCTCCCCTCTAAATACAATTTGAAAACCAAGGGCGGGAAAACCCTCAGTTTTCTTACCACTAAAGCTTGGAATAGACTGCCAAAAACCCTGAGACAACTGACCCAGGAAAAACCTTTTAGAAAGCTTCTTAAGACCTGGATCTTCACTCTCCCTGACGATTACTCCAAAGCAGCTATCTAATCCTCTTGGACTGCCTTTCACAGAATCTTTCAGCGCCAAGATGCTCCCTTCGGAGCGAACGTTGCGCTCTAGAAATACCCCACAAATATCAAAATATCAAATGTGTACACATGTTAATATTGTGTGGGAAAAGCTTTTGCCTCATTACCACCAGTATATCACCCAAATACAGCAATAAGTAACTAAAAGGGGACCAGTCACGCTTTGCAAAGGGTCTTCCATTTTCCGACAATACGGGCTGCTGTATATTAAGTTACTTTTCATCTGTTTGATCTAGAAACATTTTTGGGAATAAAATGTACAAATTATGTAGCAGATGATAGGTTATTGGGAAATTCATAATTGTGTGGAAAATGGTGCAGTATTGTATAATTCCAGTGGCCTTGCTCTTAGCATATAGATGTCACAAGTCCAACTGCTCACTTAGAGCATTTCTCTAGTCAGTGATTCCAAAACCGTGGGGTTCTGAGACGATTTTTGGTGGGTTGTGAAAGTCCAAGAAATAAATAAAGGTGCTTATAAATTCTGTATTTATACGCTTCACTGACAAAGGTCAAATGCCAGGCTACGTCTTCTGACAAATTGTTGCTTATGTTTTTTTACATGGGTCTAGTGTTTACAAACTCCTCTCAATTTGCAGTCAGAGAAAGAAATGTAAAGTGAATTACGTGACAATCTTGCTGAGGTACAGAGACTGTGAAAGGAAAGGCTGTCATTTTTCATAGTGCACAACAAAATGTAACTATCTGTAAATGAACTGTACATATTCAGTAGTTCCAAAAGCAAAAGTGAAGCACATTCTGTGTAATTCTGAAATGTGGTGGAAACAAATATTTTAATTGAATCAAAACAAATCAAGACACTTTTTCTTGGTGATGGCACATGATATTCAGTGAACCCCGATTTCCACAAATTAGCATCTGTGTTCAGTATAGTTTTATCAGTAAATTTGCAGTGTAGTGACCATTCCAATGGGAAATGTGCTTTCTGAAAATGACAGTGGCTTCTACACCATGCTTTTGTTACATCACCCTCCTCATGTCCACTAAAAGCTAGAAGGATATCGACAGTTTGTCATGCTAAAATGTGGGCATTGGTTTTAAGAAGTTAGGGAAACAGTGTCCTAGCTGCAAACACCTTAGCAACCTCGACTACGCGGCCATCCTTCAGGTTACAGAAACGACAACAGAGCTTTCACTTTGTTGCACTTGTTTTACAGACGAAGAAGGCAGACTTGTCCACTCTACAGACTGAGACAGCAGAACTATCTCTCAGTTATATGGATCACACAGCCACAGATAGGCTGTGGTATAGCACTACTCCCCCAGTTCTATAGATATTGCAGGTTCAGAGAGCAAAGCTACCCTCAGGATATAAATATTTTACAGGCCCTTTGTGTAGGATTGACAATTTAGGGAGAATGTGCATTAACCCTGCCTCTGTCTGAAAGCAATCTCGCGGTTGTTGTGCTGTGCAACCCTTGCCCCTTGTGGCAAAGCGTGTCTGGGCAGAAGGCCGAGGGTAGAGTGGGTCGACTGAGGCCTGCGCGGGAATCCGAGGCTCGCGGGTGCAGGCTGAGGTGTGGAAGCTGTCTGAGGGGCAGGACGTGGTTGGAGGGGAGAGACGGAGATGCCATTGTAGTGAGACCGATGAGGCATACACAGCCTCGAGGGGGCAGGTGAAGTACGGGCTTAGGAGCTAATGGGGTGTGCTGGGAAACATGTGGGTCAAGGTGGGCAGCCCGGGGATGCTGGAGGCTGACTGAGGCCCCTTGGGGTTCATTCCTGTAAAGAGCAGGAGGTGCGAGGGTCACCTGCGAAGGGAGGCTGTGGTCAAAAGAGCCATAGCGGGAAATCTGAGGAGACGGTAGGGGAGTCTGATGGGGCAGCATGCTGTCCGGGGGGCAGTGGGGTTCTGATGATGGAGAATGGGCTTGGAGAGGACAGGCTGGGCGAACGGTGGGGCAGGGTTCTAATAGGTCAGGGCGATCAGTCTGGTAAGGCAACGAGGGTCTGACTAAAGAATTGGTGGAGTTTGATCGGGCAGATGGTGGATCTGATGGTGCAGGGCAGGTCAAATAAGACAGACAGGTCAACGTGCATGAGGCGGCGGTCTGAATCCGGGAGAAGGGTTTGGTGGGACAGGCTGGTTGGACAGGGAGAGGGGTATGAAGGCAGAGTGGGGGACGGGAGACCCTATCAGAGCCAGATGAGCCAGGCTGAGATATGAGGTGGGGCAGAATGATGGAAGGGAGAGTGAATTGAGACTGGACAGGTTAGAGGCTGAAGGGACAGAATGATTTAAGAGAAGGCAGAGTGAAATGAGACTGGACAGAGTAGGGGGGACTGAAGGAACAGAATGAGCTCAGAATGGCCAGGCAGGGTTGAGGGGTCAGTGCAGGGGTCTGCCGGGCAGGGGGGGGGGGCTGCGTTTCCAGAGGGCAGGTCCTCTCACCTCTCTTTGAAAAGACATCTCCGTTGTCCAAATCTCTTTAAGCCCGGATCCGATGCTGAATGATGCCTCCTCCACAACTGGGAATCTCAGAACCCCAAGACTCCATTTTTGGGGAGCCCGGCCAGCGCCTTCACTTCTCTCAGCCCTGCTACATCCGAGCGTCCGGCTACAGATGTGGCCACCGAAGAATTGGACACCCCTCTGACACTTTCCCCAACATCCGCTGCAGTGCTCTGTGTTGATTAGGGTTGGCCCAGCAACCCCCACCCCCCACCCGAGGGCAGGGGCATTAGCACACCAAAGCTAATGAGGCATGTGGGGGGCAGGCTTTCCCCACACACAGACAGGCTTGCAGCTGGAAGCAGCGGTATCTGATAGCGGAGAGTTTGTCTCAGAGGAGGGAGAAATGGCGGGAACGGGCACACGAACAGAGGGAGGGGGGGCGGGAACGGGCACACGGACAGTGGGAGGGGGGGCGGGAACGGACAGCGGGGGGAAAAAAACCCAAGCACTCACCTGGACTTCTTCCGGCGGCGGTCGGCCTGAAAGGCTGCCACAAAAGCTCCGGCATTTTCGAGATTCGGGGGCGTGTTCTTGCAGTGACGTCAAGATTAAATACCAAGATTTTAAAAAAGCAAGAAACGCCCCCGAATTGTGTCGCGACGAGACAAACAGTGATTGACGGCCATCTCTTCCAATGGCTAGCCTCCATTTATGGAGCTAGCCAATGGAAGAGCAGGCGGGACAAAGCCCCGTACTGTCTCTAACATAAGATTTCGCCTCCGCGAACGCTGCTGCGCAGCAGACGCCAGGCAAAACCTAAAAAGGTGCAATAGGACATATTTCAAAACTGTATGCATTCAATCTAGATATATTCCTAAAGGGCCCCCGAGGTCTGGTCAGGTACATTACATTAGCTCAACTGTTTCAGTGCCTCAGGTAAAATGTAGGTTTGCATGGCTTTCCCTATGGTCATCTGTGCTGTTTAACTTCCTCTAATGTCTTCATGAATCCTTCTTCAGGAAAAATACATAA
The DNA here is from genome assembly GCF_964263255.1 of Lissotriton vulgaris. NCBI lineage: Eukaryota > Metazoa > Chordata > Amphibia > Caudata > Salamandridae > Lissotriton > Lissotriton vulgaris. Next base: position 973,503,920 of record NC_141696.1, on the reverse strand, counting down.
TAATTATCTCAGAAAACGTTATTATCTTCTCATTGTGATAATGGTGGCAAATAATTGCTGAAGACTTTCAGTTAGGGGTCCACGTATCATTTATCTATCAAAAGTTCCCTAATGACACAGAAGGGAAATTTTCACAAAACTGCTCCCTCATACATGCTGAGAATACGTTTGGCAAAAATGTAATGCATAGTCATGGCATGGCACAATGCATTTTTTTGCTTAATCAAAATAGACCCCAAAAGCATGTATGAAAAGAAAAAAATAAACAGAACCGACTCGTTGAGAGGTATTTCCCAATTTGTACAGACATTTCTTTTTTTTTCTACCAGGCGCTGCCATGTTCAAAATTGATGTTAGAAGACCTTTTATAAATTGGACAGGCCCTTATAATCAGATTTTAGTGTCTAAACAGACCCCCAAAAGCATGTGTGGAAACAAAATCATAAACAGCCCTGGCATGCTGAGAGTTATTTCCCAATGTGTAGGACCATTTCTGTCTTTTCCTACCAGAGGCTGCCATGTCCAAAATTGACATTAGAGGACCGGCACTAAACTGGACAGGCCCTTTTGTTCAGATACCAGGGTCCAGGTGGTTGGGTGGCCCTCAGGTAGATAGGCCACCAGCTAAAGTTCTCTGACAGCAGAGCCACTGTTGAAGATCAAGCAGTGTCTAGGTCTCTGAATGAAGTGGGAGGCCAACAGGTTTTCTGAAGTTTATAGCAGAAGCCGCACTCACAGCAAACCCTAGAAGAACTCTCAGGCATCCATGCTCACAGTGATCTTCAGCCATGTAATACTCTGGACTGTCCTCGCAGAACCTTGCCAATCTCCCAGTTTCTTACATATAGCTGAAAAATGATCCACTCCCTATTCCTTGACTCATGATTCACTATTCGAAATAAAAAAGTCAGTGCTAGGGTCTCCTTGCTACAGAGCTTCAATCTGCCATTAAAGTGGTTAATGGTTCGGTTCTCTGTTTGGATAATGTAAAATTTGACCACAGTCTAATGAAATATTGCTATTTCAGTGCCGAATTAGAAAGGCACAATTGTAAATTATTGGCTCTGTTCGTGAAAGTCCCTGTTGACTAGAAGTACGCTAAAGTGCTCTAACCTAAAAATAATTATATTAATTTGAGATTTGGGTTGGCTTTCTGTCCATGGATGGTTGTTTTCCACATATCTAACCCTGGGCGGAGTTAGCGGAGTAGCACTATGCAAAGCTACGCGAAGCGCAAAAAAAAAATCCGCCGCACTACGCGGAGCTCCGCGAGCGGCAGAGTACGGTAGAAAAATGCAGTTTGTGGTGATTGCACATTGAACGCGAGCGAGGGAAAAAACTCCACTCTGCTGCACGAAGCGGAGTTTTTTGGAACTCGGCGAGCTCCGCATAACGCAGAGTGCTGGAAACTCTGTGAGCGGAGCGGAGTTCACCACCCAGGGTTACACATAACCAGAAAGGAGGAGACACTAAAGTTAAAGGATGGAAAGCTGGTGGTAATTGCAATGCACAATGCCTTTCATATGTCTCGTAAGTTAAAAAAAACCTCAAAGAACTCCCATTAGCTCCTCTGAAAAGGTGAGTACAAGCAGGTCAAATCCCTGCTGTAAAGCTTAAAGAAAATTCTGTGTGCTATTTGAAAACATTGAATATGTAGCTTCCTATTTTGTCTTTCTTTCTTACTTTTTCTTTTTTCTTCAACTTCACGCTCTATTCTGTTATCTTAATTAATTTCTTTTGCTTTTCTCAATCCTTCCTTCTACTATTTCTTCTCTTGTTTCTCTTTTTGTTTCTTTCATTCTTTCGTTCCCGTCGCCCATTTTGTTTCCACGACTTTTCTTCCCTTTCCTTTCCTTTCTTCTTTCTCCCTCTTGGCTTCCCCCTTTTCTTCCATGTTTTTTTTTCTCTTTGCCCTTTATTGCAGCATATTATATGTCTAGGTCATCTCCGTTCTTGCCTTTATGAAACCACACAGAGAAGTATCGAGAAAATAAATCTTACATTTTAAAAGGCGTTTTCTTTTCCCTCCTAATCCCTGGGGAACATGTTAATTATCTAATTATTGGACAAATGAAATGTTAATTATGGATGCCATGACATATTATTAGACTTTCATCACATATTTCATTGTTTGTAGACGGTGACAAGGGGTGCAGAGGGGTGAAGTGCCCAGTACTCTGAATTAATGTCACTTTTTTCCTTGTACACGTTGCAGTAAAATGCGTCCGTTATTTACCCTACTGCTTTTCAAGAATCGCAGGAAAGCTACCACAGCCCTCGATTTTAATTAAATTTACCAGAATTTAAAACAAACGATATATGCTAATCTGGCCCCAAAATCTGCGTCCCTCAGCTTTACAAGCGGCAGCTCCAGCAGAGGCTGTAAAGCTTTCGATAAGACTGGTAAAGAGCAAGGTGCAGGTCCCTCAGCGATAACCTCTGACTTCAACATTATAGGTCTTTCTGCTGGAATTGAGTTCTACATCTTCCTCGATTGGTTATTGTCAGACATGAGTAATGGATGCACCCTGCCCGTGTCCCAGGGTGCAGCGTCCAGTCCATCAGCCATCAGGAGGCACAGCTGTGGGCCGCAGGGCCAGGCAGATAAAGGGAAAGCTTTTAAAGGGACAGGGACCACCAGTGACTCAACACAGGACCCACATGCTTGCTGAATAACCACTCGCCCGTAAAAGTGCCTTGTACCAGTCAGAACACTCATTAATCACGTGGCTCCATGACTAATGAAGAAGTTTAGATAAAGCAGACACAAACTGAACAAAAGAAGCCAATCAAAGAAACTAAACAACGAATAGTGAGATAAAAACGCTTTTGTATGTATTAATTTACAGACTATTTGGGATACAAACTACAAATTCATCCATTATTTGTACTTTCATCACAAAACATAAGTGCGTGGTCAGTAGTATTTTAATCTTGCTAATTTACTCCCCGGATTCATATTTCCTAAATAAAAAAAAACACAATTAAAAATGCATACATATTTACATACATACCTAGCCTATCGTCATCCATCGATCTGTCCAAATGTCATACACATTTTGCTTCCCACCACCACAGCATACAGGATGGGACAGTAGGTCAGCCCACTTCTTCCATTGGCTGGCTTGCACTTTAGTGGTAGTATTTTGTCTGATCTCGTATGCACACTGCCTGACAAAGTTCAGTGCCTGGACTGCTTGGTTTGCTTGCATACTCCAATTGCATATGTTTGCAAAAACATACCAAATACATTTCAGATGGCGTTCTCCTTCTGCTGCATGTCTTATTGTGTTTCTTAAAGCCTAGACCGATTGAGATTTCCAGTATTTGTTTAGATGATGGTACTTGTCATAATTTATCTGTCATAACTCCATGGTCTGTATCACACCGCAGGAATGGCTATTCCATTCACCCAGTGTGTGTTTGCTGAGAAATCCTGGTTCCTCAGATGGGCATTGTAGCACCCTTCCCAGCCCGGGAGCATGCAAATGAAATAAGCAGCACTTGGAGCTCTGCAATATACGTCTTTATTCTTCAACATACAACCGCACACCACACGCATTGCATTATAACTTTTATAACCACAATTTAACACCTCCCAGCAGATTACGTCATTCCTGTTTAGAATCCACCCAGAACCGCAAGGGTCCTAAATTCATAATCTCAAGACACTACAGATATATTGATAATACCAGTATTTGTTCGAGGTAAACAGGTTTATGACAACGTGCAAACTGTGTTTTAATCACAGCACTTTTGAAATACAGCTATTACTGGGGCAAACGCTACTCTGTCTTCCAGTATAAACAACCACAATCAATAGGCTAGACTGGCACAGCAAATGATGTGTCATTAGGGTTACAGCATAGCATTCATTTAAAAATGTTTTTTTTTTAATGTATTTTCAGTTTTACATGTAGTAGATGAATCCTCACAAACCTGTCTCAAATGCAAACCAGCCTAACACTGTCAGTGGAAAAGGTTTCTATTGTATTCAATTGCTGGTTTATGTGTTTTTAGAAATTTGCTTAACTACTATGCAAAAAACATGAATTCATCTTGAAGCTTGGAACTGGTTATTGTGACTAATAGTGTCCTTTAGTATTAGTGGTTATATTTAATCAGTAGACTATCACAACGATCGCCTCCTCACAGAGTTCTATTTCCAAACCTATTATGTGGAAACACCACTCCACATGATTACAGGTCATTCGAAATACCCCCTGCATTATCAACTGGGATTCTGCACCTCTTAATGCATCATCTGTTAAACCCATCTGATTTTTTGTCACGTGTTCCACCTGTTAAAAGCAAGTGAATTTTTCAACTGAAAGCAGTCCCAGTAATTTGGAAATATGCAGTAAATGGCCTAAGACTTCTGAAGATGCGCCATTCCCCATTCCAGGCCGAAAACTCGTAATCGCCCCTAAAAGGTTAGTGATGGGGTGTTAATGCTGGGTAATAGCACGCATTATCAGTAATACTGGGTGCAATACTACCACTTCTTTTTAAGTGTGACCTGCGACGTGGATGCCCTCTCGCTTGTGAGGTATATTGTTTACAGTCCAGGACTTGGAGTCCGCCCATTGCTTACCATTCGTTGGCTCTATTGTCACTCTTTTTTGCTGCTTTCTTTTTGGCTAGTACATGTCAGGTGCCACTTCCTTTTCTTTCTGTGAGCATTGACCAAACACAGATTGATTCAACGTAATTAGTACCCATGTGTTGATCCTGCTGTGACTGAGGTATACATTTCAGGACACTTCCTTGGTTTCCAGTTCTCATGCTGCTTTCTCTATTTGTTTTGTTTTCTAACACATTTTTTTACATTGTTAATCTATGCCTGCATCTTTTGGCTTACACACACAACTAATTTAACATTACATTTTACATGGTTTGTTTTAAGCTGTTATAATGTATAAATTCCAAACTAACAGCACATTTACACCTTCATGATGCTTGCCGCCACACATATTTTCACTGCCTTTCGAACCCTAATCCCCTTTATGCCTCATACATTTGCCTTAATTTTAAGTTTGGTTCCTTGCTTAGGTTACTTGCACCCACAACTGTAGTAGTCTATGCCACTATACTGTATGCTAATGCACTCAATGGCACTCAGCTCCACTCTACGCCACTCCACACTATACCACTTCAGCCTACACCCTCCACTCTACACCACTCCACTCCATGCCACACCATTCCATGCCACTCTACACCACTCTACTCTATGCCATTCACTCTTCACCACTCCACTCTACTGTATACCACTCTACTCTATGCCCCTCCCCTCCACTCTATGCCACTACACTCTAAGCTACCCCACTCTACTCCAGTCCTCTCCAGTCAACTATATGCCACTCTACTCTACTCTAAGGCATTCCACACAATGCCGCTCTACGGCACTCCACACCACACAGTGCCACTCTACTCTACGCAACTCCACTCTATGCCACTCCATTCTGTACCACTCCACTTTATGCTACTCCACTCCATGCCACTCCATGCCACTTCACTCTAAGCCACTCCATGCACTCTACACCACTACAACGCATGCAATGCTACACCACTCCACTCTACGCCAATCTACTCTATGCCACTCCACTCTACTGTATGCCACTCCACACTACTTTGAGCCACTTTTTGCACACTGCTCTACTCTACACCAACCACTTCACTCCATGCCATTCTACTCTATGCCTCCACTCTATGCTACTCTACATCACTGCGCCATTGTACTCCACCACTCCACTCTACTCTACTATACCACTCCATGTCATTTTATGCCACTCCACACCACTCTACACCAGTCTAAGCTACTTCACACCACTCCACACCATTCTAGACCACCCCACTCTATGCTGCTCCACTCTACACCATTATACTCTACAATACCTCTCTCCACTCCACGCCCCTTTACTCTATGCCACTCTACGCCACTCCATTCAACTCTAAGCCGCTCTATGCCACTTTACTGTATGCACTCTATTCTACCCCCAGCACTTGACTCTACTTCACTTTATACCACTCCACTCTATGACACTCCACTCCATTCAATGACACTCTACTCCAGACTTCTGTACTCTACAACACTCCACTCTATGCCACTCCAATGTATGCCACTCTTCTCTAGTCCACACCAGTCTACTCTATTCTACTCCAATCTATCCCACTCTATGCCACTCCCCTCTTTGCCACTCTACTCTACACTACTCTATTACAGACCACTTTGCTCCATGCTGCTACGATTTTGCCATGGTGATCAGCTGCCACACAGCTGTACAACATGGCTAAAAGACATAAGCAAAACCACTCCACTTTACGCCATTCTACTCTACACCATTCTACACCACTCCAAGCAGTGCCACTCTACACCACTCTACACCACTCCACCCCACTTCACACAATGCCTCTCTACCTTCTGTAACTGTGCTCCACGCTAATGTATGCCATGGCTTTCCACTCTACGCCACTCCACTCTATGACATTCCTCTGTATGCCACTCCACTCTTCACCATTCCATGCCACTCTACGCCTCTCCACTCTTTGTCACTCCATGCCAATCAACACCACCCCACTCTATGCAACTCCATGCCACTCTATACCACTCCATACCACTCCACACCACTGCACACCACTGAACACCACTCTAGACAACTCTAATCCACTAATTCTACTCTACACCACTTCACTCTTCACCACTCTATGGCACTCTACACCACTCCACTCTACCCCATGCTACTCCAATCTATGCCGCTCCACCCTACGGCACTCCACCCTACTCCAATCCAGTCTATGCTGTACTCTATGCCACTCTATGTCACAACACGCCACTCCACACTGCGGCACTCCTCTACACCACCCTGCTCTACACCTCTCCTCTCCACTCCCCTCCAATCTATGCCCTGCTTATCTGCAGCCATACTACTATACAGCATGGCTAAAAGACATAGGCAACACTACTCCCACTTCACACAACTCTACACTACACCATTTCACACTACTCCACACAGTGCATCTCTACAGCCCTCTATGCCACTTCCACTCCACACAATGCCTCTCTAGTTTATGCCACTGCACTCTCTGTCACTTTACACCTCCCACTCCACTGTACACCACTTCACTCTATGACACTCCTCTATATGCCACTCCACTCTTCTCAACTCCTTGCCACCCTATGCTTCTCAATTCCACTCTATGTGGAGAAGTGTGGCTCACTGGTTAGAGCAGGCAGACCCTGAAGCAGAGGTCAGACCCGGGACCAGGGTTCAATTCCCGACGCGGCAGGGTCTTGTGCTCAAATGTCCATGGACTCGATAATTCTCGCTTCGCTGCCTGACCTAATCATGGGTTCACACTCTGCCACTCTGGGCATTAAACTTGCTTAATCTCCACAACGCCCCCCCTGCGGCGGGATGCCTGGCTTTCACCTTGGGGATGCCCTGTAGGGGCTATCTCACAGGGAAAAACCAGGACGGGTTCCCAAGGCAAGCGCGGAGATACCCCTTCGGGGGTCGATTCTGGCGCTATATAAGAAATGTAATAATAATAATAATAATATGCCACTCTACTCTATGTCATTCCACTCTAGGCCATTTCACTATACACCACTCTACTCTATGCCAGCCTACTCTATACTACTCCATTTAACTCTACACCACTCCACGTCACTCCATGCCAATCTATTCTACACCACTAAATGCCACTCTTCTTCATTCCACTCTATGCCATTCTACTCTATGCACCACTATGCCACTCTACACCACTCCATGCCACTTCACTCCACTCTACTGTACTCTACACCAATGCACGCCACTCCTCACCACTCTACACACCACTGGACCACTCACTCCCCTCTATAACACTCCACTCTTCACCACTCTAGGGTCTCTACACCACTCTACTAAACCCTAACCCACCCCACTCCACTCCACCCTACATTACTCCACTGTATGCCACTCCACCCTTTTGCACTCCCCTCCACCCTACACTAATCCACTTTGCACTGTACTCTATGCCACTCTATGGCACTCCAATCAATGGTGGTCCATCCTTCTCCACTCTAATCCTCTCCACTCTATGCCACGCCACACCACTCCATGTCACTCTATGGTCATCTACTTTATGCCACTTTACTCTACTCCACTCCACCCCGCTCCACGCCACTCTATGCCACTCTTCTCCAGTTTTCACACCTACACTGCAAGCTACTCTACGCTACTCAACTTCGTTCTATGCCACTCCATGGCACACTGCTCCACGCCACTCTACTCTACAACACTCCACTCTTCTGCACTCTAGTCCACTCTATGCCACTCTACTCCACACCATTCTACAACACTCCACTATATTCTACTATACTCTATACCACTCCAAGCCACTCTTCTCCACTGTGTGCCACTCTACTCTATGCCACCCAGTCTACGCCACTACACTCTATGCCACTCTACACCACTCCCTTCCACTCTACGCACTCTATGCTAGTCCACACTATGCCACACCCCTCTTTGCCATTCCACTCCACTCTACTCTACACCATTGTACTCTATGCCACTCTACTCTATGCCAGTCCGCCCCACTCTATGACACTCCATTCTATGCTACTCCACTCTACCTTATGTCACACTATTCTATGCCATCCCTCTCTAGGTCACTCCATTTCACTCTACACCACTCTAATCCACTCCCCTCTACCCCACTCTCTTATTTGCCACTCTGTCCTATTGTGACTCTGCAAACTGGAGCGCAGCCCTTTCAGCACTTGACTTTCAGAGGTATAGATGGTAGCATTCATAATAATAATGAATTTGTTCAGTCATAGTCATCCTTCCAGTTACAGCTGTATCTTCCATGGACAAAACATAAAATTGGTTTATACTACTCAAAAGTGCTTTCTGATGACCACATATTTTATATATCATACTGGTCTAGGACCATATAAGGTTCATGACCCATGGATTGTTCACTGAAGCCCAAGCTTGACTGCCCACTACCCTGTGATGAAGCAGTTGTAGCATACAGCTTTGCAGGGGTTTTCATAGTCATCCAGCATAGTTAGTTGTCTCCTGACAGCCATATTAAGAAGCAGGTGGCATATCTGCCAGCTCTTTTGCCATCAAACAAAGGGATGAACTCCAACATGTTCATTTTAATGCAAGCCAATGAATTGGTGTTTGTGTATGCCAATGGCTATCCAGAAGTAGCACTGTTGTCGGATGAAGCAGTGTAGGAAGGGTACAAGAAGAAATTGTAAGAGTGGTAAAGCAGGAGGAAAGTAAAGGAGTTCATCTGGAAGGTGAGCTGGGTTTTAGCTTCTAGTGGCCTGAAGGTTTTTAAGATGAGATTTCCAACATTAGCAGGAGTGGAAAGTCACCAGTGATCCTTCTCAAGAGAAAATGAGGAAAGTATCAACAATCTAGAATGGTGGGACTAATAAAGAATGGTGATCAGGAGAATATAAGGAAGTGAAAAAAAAGAAGACGGTATGATGCAGTCCAGAAACTGGAGTTTGCAATAAGAGCAGTGCTCCCTTTTAGTCGGCTTTAGAAGTTTATCTTCACATGTGCAGTTTGGTGGATGGTCTGTAACCTCAGTGTTTATGGGCAGTGTTCCCCTTCCCCAAAGTTCCCATCAGTTCCTTAATACTTGTCTCAAGCAGCAGTATAGTTCTGGGAGACAACGCCAAGGACTCCTTGAAGAATCCGTTTTCTGGTGATATCTTTGGAATACTCTAGGTCTAGAAACAGATTATCTGCCTTTTTTTGCCTCCATCTTGGTTTGTGGACCTGGTCTGATTTTTGGAATCGAACCTTAGGCCTTACCTCAGTGTGACTCCTCTAGTGGCAGCATTCACCACTCCACTCCCCATGGTGTATTCCATATCCACACTGCCCTACCTTTGACCTTTGGTATCAGGTGTTGGAGCTTCCATATGTCCCAGAAGTGATGAGCCCTACTAGTTGCATTATCCCATGTACTGCTATCCACATAGCAAGTCATTACTCACTGACTTTGTGTCCAATTGCAATACAGGTAGGGGAGATATTAGAGCCATCAGAGTGTACACTCTGGTAGTGGACAGCAAGGGGAACCACCATAGCACACTTGACTTGTGCCATGTTTAAAAATCTGTGCCTTGTTAGTAAATTTTATTAGGGTGTCATCAACCATGTTTCAAGGAATAAACAGTGTTGCCTGTTGAAGAAATTGAGTGTCCTGAGAGTATGAAGCAGTGTTTTGAGAACCAATGTTCCATATGAAAATCAGAATGACTTTCTGAATAGGACACAGTTCTTTTACCTGCAACCTTCCAAGATGCTACAAGTCACTAGGATTTTACATCATATAGGGAGCCTAGAAATAATTTTAAACATATGCTGAAACATATATGTGAATCACATCCAACCCTAATTTTGTAGATGAAGGGTAATTTGTGCAACTTTTAAATCTCTAAGGGCCCGATGTAGGTGGCCCAATACCGATCGGTAACGGCCGAAAATACCGATTTTCGGCCCTTACCGAGCGGTATCGAGCCATCGGGATGTAGGAGCCAGAAATCCGGCCGAATCGGTATTTTTACCGATTCGGTATAGATACCGAATCGGTAAACAACCGAATCGGAAATACACCGAATCGGTAAATTAACGAATCGCTAACATACCGAATCAGTAAATATACCGAATCGGACCATTTACCGATTCGGTAGAGCACCGATTCGGTAAATATTCCGATTCGGACCATCTACCGAATCGGTAGAGTTACCGAATCGGTAAATTACCGAATCGGACAGGCCAAAACTCAGATAGAGATGTAGGGAAGCACAGAAATACCGATTTTGGCTCAAAATCGGTATTTCAAAATCGGTATTTACCATGGATTGGAATCAGGTGGTAACCAACTGCAACCTATAAAATTAGACCCAAAATGCAATGCAACTTGCAGGATGGCGGCATTTTATGGCATTGCAAGGCGGCTGCGGCTACAGCAGGAAGGAGAGAGGGAATGGCAAAGAGAGGAGCAGGTCTACAGACAGAGGATCACCCTGTTCATGCTCACAGAGCCAGAGATCCTACAGAGGTACAGGCTGGACTCAGACACCATTCTGGAGCTCATCAGGGACCTAAAACCACTGTTGGACCACCCCACCCCAAGGGCACATGCCATCCCACCGCACGTGCAGGTGCTATGCAGCCTACACCTGCTTGCGTCTGGCAGCTATCAAAGTGGAGTAGCTGCGGTAGGAGGGGTGACCCAGAGCAGCCTGTCAAGGTTCTTCCACAAATTCCTTGACGCCATGATACAGAGGATGGACCAATACATTTCTTTCCCTGCAACCCATGCGAAACTGGTACAAACCAAAGCAGACTTTTACCAGATGGCACAATTTCCCCACATCATTGGCTGCATTGATGGCACGCACATTCCGATTTGCCCCCCTGCTGACACAGAATACATATACCGCAATAGGAAGTCTACGCACACCATCAATGTGCAGGTGATTTGCAATGCTAAGTGCACCATCACAGACCTGGTCGCAACATTTCCAGGGAGTACCCACGACTCCTACATTTTCCAAAACAGCGGCATCTATGCACGGCTGACAGCAGGGGAATTTGGTGAAGGATACCTCCTAGGTGAGACGCATCATCAGACCCCCATTACAAAAATAGCACTGTGAAGTACATGTATGCATGTGAGTGATGTATTCCCTTTTCCTTCTAGGCGACAGCGCATATGCCCTCCGCTCATTCATACTCACCCCCTACCTCAACCCCTCTACACCCAGCCAAAGGAGGAATAACCGGGCCCTCAAAAGCACAGGAATGTAGAAGAACGGACCTTTGGCATCTGGAAAAGCAGGTTCAGATGCTTGCACAAGAGTGGAGGTGCAAGGCAGTATACCCCCATCACCTGCTGTAAGATAATAGCTGTCTGTGCAATGTTGCACAACCTTGCGGTGAAGAAGGGCACTGAGGTGGAGTTGTCAGACTACGAGGACCATGACGACGACGTTGCTGTGCCACAAACACAACCTGCTGGGGTGTCTACACCAAGTGATGGCAGATACAGACGTGAGGAGATAACAGAAAACTATTTCTGAATGAGTACAGATGCACAGACAGGTTATGGATGTGAAAAAAATATTTTATAATGTTGGCACAACGTTAAAGCACTGATGTGCAACAAATGAAATTATGAAATGAAATGTGGGGACTGGAAATGGTCCGGGTTGCCTCACCCACACTGGCAGAGTCATTTCCTGCTGCGCTTTGCAGAACCACTGGGATACTGCTCCCCCCCTTCTGCATGGCCGGCTGCCTCAGCGGAGCGCCTGGTGCTCCGGCGCGGCTCTGACACAGCGCTGGCCGGGCTGCTGCGGCTGCTGCTGTCCCCAGCCTCGGCCACGTCCAGGGCAGGATTCACCACTGTGTTGGAAATGATGAGGGCCTCCATGGCACTGGTGATCCGGGCCATGCCCCTGGTCACCTCCGCAGTGTTTTGAGTGAGGCACTCTTCCATATTTGCCCCTCGGCGGCATAGCAGGGACGTTGCGGCGGCAAGCCGGTTAATGCCCGGTTTTGTACACGGGCATCCCTGCGCCTTGTGTGCTCATTATGTTCCATCTTGGCACACAGCTGCGTGATGGCAGTTGTCATGCGACCCAGTCCTGTGGCAATTTCTCTGTTTGTTTGTCCCACCTCCTTGTTACTTGCCACAAACTCGCCAAATCCCTTTGCCATTTCCACCATCTGCAGGTTGTGTGCACGCAATTGGCGGGGGCATGCCAGGATGGATTTGGCCTGCATCCGCTGGATTCGCACCATGCTCCCCTCAAGCCCTTGGAAGACGGTGCCCTCTTGTGATCGACATGCACTGCTGGGAGTGCGTGGGCGGCGGCGATTGGTGCTGGCCTGCTGGGTGGACTGATGTGCCACAGGTGTCGCTGGTGTGGGTGCTGGTGCCTGACCCGCAACTCCCTCCATGATAGTAATTGGGGCCACAATACTCCTCCTGGCTGGAGATGTGGCAGGTGCTGGCTGGGACCGTGTGGGGGAGTTCTCTGGTGAGAACTGCAATTGGGGGGATTGTGAGAGTTGGGGGGAGTGGGGAAATAAGAGGGCATGTCCTGGGTCATCCTCATTGGCCATGGCACTGCTGTCCTCCTCCTCCTGCGAGGCATCCATGGTGCTTGGCCCTGCCACCACACTGTCCGCTGTCGCTGGAGCTGTCACTTGTGCAGCTGATGCTCCACTGCCTGATGGCGCCCCTAGGTATAAAGAAGCATTTGTGAACTGAGTGCAAATGTCTTACAGTCACTACAATAAAAGCATTGCACATGTCACTTTCATTACTCTGATTATTTTGTAAAGTGCATTGCAGATTTATGTGCACTGACATTTGTTCCTACATTAGCTGACTACATTTCCCATAATGCATTGCTCATGTATGGTGCTAGCAGTACTGGACTGGGTTTTAGCTGTACATTGAGGCTAAAGGGGAGGTGTCTGGTTGGGTGTGTCATGCTGCGCATGCTTCTTACCTTTTGCTGTAGCTCTGGCTGAGCTGTCCATGTCCCCTACTCCCACCGCACTCTCCGTCTCGATCGTTGTGGCCACCAGTTCCTCCAGGTCAGTCAGGGGGGGCGCGGGGTTCCTGCCTCCACCGGTCAGACCTGCCTGCTTGTGGAGCTCTGACAATTTCCTCTTTGTGAGGCTCCGGATATCATAAAACCTCTTCTTGAGGTCCTCCAGGCTCCTGGGGGTCACACCAACAGCATTGACCCTCTCACTGATGGCACTCCACAGTTTCCTCTTGGTGGACTCAGGGACTGTGAGGGACAGCCTCCCAAAGAGCTGCCTGTGGACCCTCACCACCTCCTCCACCAGTACTTGCAGCTCCATGCTGCTGAACTTCACCTTGCGCTTTCTCTCAGCCTTCTGGCTCTCTGAGCTGCTTGCCATTTCCACTCTGTTCCAAACTCAGCTACCACTCTCTCTGCTGCTCACTCTCACTGCTCAGCTCTGGCTGCCTCTCCAGAAAGTTCTAATGAGTTGCACCTGCCTGGGTAGCCACTCCCTGCTAGGGTGGGGGAGGGTGGTTCCACCTCATTGGCTGTTTTCATTGGTTTCACTTTTACTTGCTTGCCGATTCCGTATTTACCGATTCGGTATTTACCGATTCGGTAAATACCGATTCGGTTTTTCCAATGCATTCCTATGGGCCTTTTGGCCCATAGGGTTGTATTGCCATTACCGATTCGGTATCTACCGAATCGGTGATTACCGATTCGGTAAGTATCGAAACACGCTACCGATTTTTACCAAATCAGTATTTTACCGATTTTTTTTCTCTACATCTCATTTTCCGATTTCAGAATACCGATTCGGTAAAAATCGGTATTTCAAAATTGGTAAATGACTTTTACCTACATCGGGCCCTAAGTTCTTAATGGCTCGTGTTATAAGGAGGAGAACACAGATGGCCTGAAAAGTCTGTCTGTGCTTGTTGTTTCTCCACTGGTGTCTGAGCCATGGTGATGTATACCACATAGGGCTTCTGTATTTAATCTAAGGATCCCCATCAATCGAGGGTAGGGGGGGAGGTCTTGCCTAACTAATTGAATGATTGTTTAGTGACTACAATGAAACCAATGAGGTAGTACCACTAATCTTAAATCTGTTTTTAATGCACAAATGTTGTTTATTTTGTCATTATAATCAGTATCCTGACACCTATACATTTATAACTCAAACATATAGATCAAGAACATTAAGTATGCAGCGACCAAAGCCATGTGTCAATTCCTACTGATAAACATTGTCACAAAAACATGATTCAAAAACACTTGTTTTATCACTGGATTAATATACAATAGAGAATGTGATTTAGGTTGAATTTATCTTTGGTTCACACTGGCTGTTACTCAGGGGTTTTCTTCAGGACAAAACAGCTCCACTAGAGCACTAGATGTGCTTAGTTCCATTAATACACTACCAGAAATTTGGAAACTTATCAAAACCAATTGAGGTAAATTGCTCTTTGCCTTCAGTAACGTACCATCATAACATGGCATACAATGGCAAGACATGACATAACATAACTTAACATAGCAAGTTGAGGTGATATCTGCACAAATCAAATGCTGACAGATATTATCTTTTAATAAAAGTTGGAGTTTTGCTTTCCATTTTATTTGTCTTCGTCAATTTTGTCTGAAGCCCACCTAGCAGAGGTTTTGTCAGAAACTGAGCATGAATTTTGTTGTACCAGGACCAAGGCACAACTTGTCTGTTTCTCAAAGAAAGCTTTCTTAGGCGCAGAAGTAGACAGTTAAGTCCAATGCTAAGGCAGTCTGACAGAGCTGCTGTGTGCATGTAGGCGAGCTTGATGGCCAATGTGCAGTTAATAACTGGCTATAGGATGACACAGGGGCCAAGCAACTTTATTTTTGCACCCCAGGCATCCTGTTGGGATAGAGGAATATGTGTGATCCTCACCACAGCTCTATATCGCAGTCCACACTCTACCCATTTGCCCAGTCGCCATTTCTGCACACCCTCTTCCACCATTCAACAGCCTTGTCTTACATCATTGTCAATTCAATTTCAATTCAATAGAGACTTTATTTCGGTTTTGTTTCAAACCATAAAAGTACACATATAAAATACATTGAACATTTCATTTTTAAAAATCATAATTACAAAAAAAGACATGTTATACGTATTTCATTAATGAGTAAGTAGACGAGATAAGCAGTAAAGTGCAATTAATACTGGGTTTACAACATGATATAAGATCTTTCAATAAATAAGCTCATCATCCTTCAGAGGTGTAGAATCACTGGTCCAGGCAATTTCTCAGTTTGACAGTTAATTTTAGAAATTCTATGACATGAAGAACGCTGTCACTGTGCAAAAGCTGTAAATACATAAGTGCTGGTCATATTTGATTAAAATGTAGTTTCTTTAAAAGAGCAACAAGGTAACGTCTGCGTGGGTATTCATAAAACCTACATAAAAATATAAAATGCAGCATATCCTGTGGAGACTTCCCATCGCAGCCACAGGGAGCAACAGATTCATTAAAAATATCCGACTTAGGTCTAATTAAAAGATGATGAAAAATATTAAACCTGAACCTCGTCAGCAAAAAATTTTCATGAGCAGTGAAGGTGCATGTTAAATATAGTTCCATGGTGTTACAGGTTTTTAACATAACATATTTCCTAATAGTAGGTTTCATGAGCTCCTCCCCTTCTCTTTTGGCCCTCCTGTCCATAAGAAAAACCTGCTTAATTGCTGCCACATCTCCCTTTACAATCCCACAAGGGTTTTCAAACAAATTCAAACATCCAAGCCTCAAAAAGCAAGATTTCAGGTATTTTAGCCAGGGCATGCACATTGAGTTGTCCTGAGACACAAGGGGGTCCATTACGATGTCGGGCGGTTTGCCTCCGCCAGGCTGGCGGTGGCCACCGCCGGACTGGCGGAGGCAAACCGCCCGACATCGCAAGCCCAATCCCCCCGCCATATTAGGATGGCGGAGGGGAAGGTGGCGGTGCAAAATACCGCCCGCCTGTTTTCCGCCCCGGTCGCCTTGCGGCCAGGGTGGAAAATGAGTAACATGCAGGCGGTGTCTGTCAGACACCGCCCGCAACATTACAATGGGGTTTTTTCAATGTCTTTCCGTGGTGGCAATGCCGCCACGGAAAGACATGCGGTGTTCACTCTGGGGGCCCCCTGTGGGCCCCCAGAGTGAAGGACAAAGGGGGGTGGCACACGGAGGGTACCTGTGGTACCCCCCTGCCTTTGCATGATCGAAGAGGCAGGCACCCCGCGGTGCCTGCCGCTTCGATTGTGCAAAGGCGTGCTTTTGTTTTTAACATTGTGGCAGGCGGAGTAGTGAGCACCGCCCGCCAAAATGTTAAATTGAGGAATGCGCCCGCCACTGTGGCGGGCGCATCCTAATGGCAATGTCGGGACCCCCGCCCTTTAGGCAGGCGGTCCTGAGTTACGCTTTGCCCACCCGCCATCCTAATGTGCCCCAAGGTCTTTCACAATCAGGTGGGTAAGCGGAATATCTTGGTTTAACCACAATTTTACCCAACATGTCAGTGGTTTTAGGACAAATATATCAGATAGGTACTGAGTCCCCAGTTCTTCGTGTACCGCTAAATTCGATGTGCTGGCCGGAACACAGAGGAGACGTTTTAGAAAATTGTTTTCAGTGACCTGTAACTGTTCACCACTTACGTAGCCCCATAACTCACTGCCATATACAGTGGTAGCTATCGATTTAGCGTTATAGAGTTTCATCATTGCAGTATTTGGCTTCTTCCCCAATTTCGTGGCAAAATTAAAAATAGAGGAATTTACCCTTGTCATTTTCCCTTTCTTTCTTGCCACGTGAGGGCCCCAGTTGAGTTTTGTGTCAAATACGACACCAAGATATGAAAACGTTTGAGTGATGGGGATCAGAACATCATCTAGTTTAAAAATAAAATTATTTTTTGGTTGTCGGCCAACATGCATTATATATGATTTAGAATTGTTGACCAATAGGTCTCTGTTGGTCATAAAAATATTAAAAGCATTCAAAAGTGCCTGGAGACCCTTTTCCGTTCTGGAAATTAAAACCGCATCATCTGCGTATAAAAGTACAGGAATACCCCGCCTGCCAACTCTGGGGCAGTCTGATTGTACCTCCTGTAGTGCAGCATCTAAGTCATTAAAATAAAAATTAAAAAGAAATGGGGCCAGAATGCAACCTTGGCGCACTCCCTTTTTAATGTTAAAGTTACCAGTGGTTTCCCCATTTGTTGAGTACCTAACATTTGCACTGGTGTTACTGTGCAAGTCCACCAGAAAATCCACAATCCTTATGTCCACACCTTTCTCCCGCATGATCTGCCACAGCCTTCCCCTGTTAACACAATCGAAGGCTGATGACAGATCCATGAAGGCAAGGTGGATGGCTCCCTTCTGCACAACAGTATATTTACTCAATATAAGGAAAAGATTAAGTCACTGGGTTATGGTGGAACGGCCTCCACAGAAGCCGTATTGGGAGATGGACATAATATTGTTGTCAGACGTCCAACTTGATATTCGCTGCAGTAGGATCCTCCCCATAATCTTGACCATGGAATCTATTAGTGAAATTGGTCGATAACAAAGGGGGCTGCCCTTGTCTCCTTTTTTAAACACAGGGACAATTGTTGATAAACCCCAGGACAAGGGACAGCCCACTATAGCAGCTGCATTAAATACAGTTAGCAAGATGGGTGCCCAGAAGCCTGGATCTGATTTGTACAGATCCGGTGGGATTCCATCAGGTCCAGGGGCCTTCCTAGCTGTGAGTCCTTCTATGGCGTCCATTACCTCACTTATATCAAATTTAATTATGCCTCCCCTGACATAAGGTGAAACATCAACTATTACAGGGTCCACTGAGTGATACAGTTTTTTAAAATGAAGTTCCCACTCCTCCTTAATTATGCAGAAATCTAGTCCATCACCCGGGTCTTCTGCCAAAAACGGTCTTCTGACTAACGCCCAGAATTTAGTGCTACAATTTAAGGTGGAGGGGTCAAGTATTTCATCCCAGGCCTCTTTTCTTAAAAACTCCTTACGGGATGCAATAACAGACTTATATTCTTTCCGACACAGTTTTACACCCTCCTGATTTCTCTGAGTGACTGACAGAGCTAACCTGAGATTACGTGCAGCTTTGGTACAATCGTGGTTAAACTACCTGGGGCCCCCTTTCACCAAGTTCTTTGCGGGGGCCGTCATCAGTTCTGACACCTTCTCCGACAAGTTTTGATATGCAATAAGGACCTGCCTGGGATCTCCCCCCTCATGTGTACAGTTCTTAATATCCTCAGTACATTTATCCACAATATTTTTGTAAAGAAGATCTGGGGTAACCGTTGACCATTTAAGTTGCCGCCTCCCATCTGTTGTACACAGCCTACCTGAGCTACAGTTCTGATTTGCCTTGTTAACCCAAGGTCCCTTCAGATGAATTATTAGAGGGTTATGATCACTAAATTCACTTTGCTCAATACTGAACTAATCCAGAAAAGTCTGCATCGTCAGAGAGATTAACATATGATCAATAAATGTGCCCCTTCCATGCCCTTTGAAAGTAGGAATATCAAAGCATTTTAACGGGTCCCTGAGTGTCATAGCCAGTGAGAGGTCCAAGTTGTTCATTAGATCATTACAAAGTTCCCCATCCACTGTATGTTCCATGTGTAAACCTCCCAGGCGCTCACAACGCAAGTCTGTTAAGCATTTCTTCAGTGGATCACCACAGGGATGCACATTAAAATCTCCCATGATCATAAGATTATGACTAAAATCCTTCATAGAAGTAGTGATAAAAGAATTCAATACAAATATTTGATTAAAGCCTGCACTATCATTAGTCGCATTATAAAAATTCACCAAACCAGCCAGACCGTTTTCTTCATTTAAAGCTAAGCCCATCACTCCAGAATACTGTGATTCAATTCTACGCATTTTACAAGGGACTAAAATAGAAACAAAAATCACAAGTCCCCCTTTGGTCTACCTCTTACCGATGGAGTAGCTGGCACATAAAAGGCCTTGTACCCTTCCAGTAAAAGATCACACTCTACCAGCCAAGTTTCTTGTAGACAGATGACCTTAAATTGCTTGATATAGTTAACCCAGTTTTCATCAGCCATTTTGGCAGCCAAGCCCGCAATATTCCACGAAACAACAAAACATCCAGATACTATGTCCAGTGAGTTCTCTACGGGTACATGTTCACCTGAAGCCACAGTACCCTGAGCCACAGGTACCTCCCGTCAATCACACATTTCAAGTCCAGACAAAGCATCATACCTATTCTGTGTGTTTACATTAAACCCATGGTGGTAGCGTCCAGCGCTAGTAATCCTATTGTGGGTTTCATCCATATTTCCAGGCCCGCATGGATTAATAACGTTATATAGAAATTGTGTGTCCATGGCTGGGGTCTGAGGTTCAAACACCCGCCTGTTGTGGGGGGGGTTGCACAAGTGTGCGGAGAAGTACCCCAATGGGCGCACACAAATACTGTTCTCATTATATACTAGTGAAGATGCTCTTAAGAGGACAGTTGCCACATGTTGGGGATGTTTAAAATTTACAACAATGCAATCCCCACTTCCCAGTTTTTTGGACGGGCCTACCCAGTTCACCCTCCTTACTGCCATTATCTGGTCTGAGTAAGAAATAGGAAAGTCACAGTTTTTATTAAGCCATGCCACTGTTTTGTTTTTCAGTGAGGCGTGAGATTCATCATATGGTGAGGCGGGATGGGTACCACAAGTTAGTCAATACCGCCACAAACGGTGCACAGTCAGGTGGTAAGTTCAAGTATCGATTGTTCCTGGGGGGCCTTGGAGCTGGTCCGCTCCGTGGAGCTAAATTGGGTTGTGTCAACAAAGCAGGTGCTACTGGGACGACTGATGTGCTTAGTACCTCATTCACAGTAGTAGCTACTGCAACAGTATTACGAGTGTTCTGATGATCTTTAACACTCGTCACCTCCTGCCCTTTTCCCCCAGCCTTAACCCTACCACTGGTGGGTGCCGCCAGGTGTGTAGACACCAGGCCGCCAAGCCTAGCCCAGTGACCAGGGTGTCTATCTGAATGGTCAGTGGTTTAATCATCTCCTCTATTTTTGCTACAAATTTTACTTCTAGATTTTTAAGAGAAGCAAACTGTTCAGCATTTATGTTAAGACCACTTTCATTATTTCCAGTGAACACAAAGGGGTTTATGACAGGGCTATTAGTTTCTTTCCCATCCAGATCCCTTCTTTTAGTGCTATGTTTCCCCCCCCCCCCGTTTTTGCTGTGCTATCCTACAGGTTCGCATCGGCCTAATGACATGCGGAGCTTCTCTTGATTCCTCGCTTGACAGGGAGTGTTGGTCTAAGTGTACCTCAACACTCACCGTAGTGGGCGTCTGCAGATCTACTCTGACGACTCCACTCGTATTTGCCTCAGCCTCTGTGGTCACCTCTGTGGTCACCCTTGGCGGAGACAACTCTGGCAAATCCAGTGTCAGAGTCCCCTTCCCTAGTAATGCACGTCTTTCGTTATTTATCTGACTTACTTTCTTCACCATATAGTTGTCAATGGTGTCGGGGCCTATTACAGCTTTATCATTTTTGGGTTTAGACATCTTGTATAAGTATAAAGCAATATGTAAGGTTGTATAAAAGCCACTACTCACTCACATGAAGTACACCAAAATAAAGAAATAAAGTCTCACTTGGATAGTACACAATAGAAGTCCAGATTAAAAGTTGTAAGGTCCCTGGCCCAGCCCAGTCTCCTCAGGCCTCTGAGGGTCTCAGAGGGCCCGCCCTTTGCCCGGGCTTAGCCCGGCGCGTCCCGCGCGTGTCCTCGTGGGACGAGGAAGTGGGCGTCGCTTTATGCGCCTCCGGGCGCTGCAAGATGGGGTGGGAGGCGTCCTAGCGTGAAGGCTGCTGGGGGCTGTAGTTCACTTGTTCTCCCGACCGGCGGAGCCAAGCCCGGCCTGTCGGAAGTGCAGGAAGATGGACTGCAGCGGAGAAAAGCCCGGCCGCCCCACAGCCACGAAGGACAGACAGCACGCCTCAGCGGAGCAAAGGGTAGGCTCGGCCGGCGTGGTAACCCTCCCGGAAACTGCCGCCATTGTCCTCTGCTAACTACCAGGCCAACTACCAGGCCTAGAGGAACTGTAAAAAAGAGCTAGATCCCATACATGGCTCTCTGCCCTGTATCACCTCATAGTTATCTTTGTTCTAGCAAAGCTCAAAACAATTATCAAGACAATAAACTCATAATTACCAGAATGCTCTCTGAATATGATACCACACCAATTGCTAGAACATCCACTTCCTTGGTAAGCCACTATTTGTATTCTTATCCGCAGCTTCCCATCAGTGAACCATCCCATGTTGACCACTCCCTCATACATATGAGTTTTACAATTTCATCTTCGTACCCCACAACATTTCATTGCCTCTAAAATAGAAATGGTCTCCTGAATCAATCTGTAATTAGCTTCAAAGTGCCATCCCTTAACACCATACTATATTCTGCCTGCTTCTACTCATTTATCCTATATATCCTTGTTTTTAGAACTGCATTTGATGGCTTGAGCTCCCTCAGGATCTTCACCACTGGTACTGATCACTAGACCCCAAGTTTACCAAAGGTGTCTCATCAATAACGGTATGTCACAGTTATCTCCCTCTTGCATATTGATTATTTCCAGCTGTCCAAATCATTTAGTCCTTGCTCCAATCTTTATCCATGTTCAATCAACACTCCTCATCAAAGATGCTGCGGTCTTAATCCCAGCAATATCTATGATGTGTGTATCACTGCTATAACTCTTGCACCATCCTCTTCTTCGTTTAGCTATTCTGCTTTCATTTCTCACATAAACCTTTACCAACCTCAGCTTCTTTTCTAAGTTAACTCCTCCCATAACGCTATGTTATTCTTAAAACCAATGATCATCAACCCCTTCTCCTTATCTTTGCTTGAACAGGTATCTGTCATAATTAAACTAATTTCCTGCTCACAGATTCCCACTGATCCAGGACAGCTCTAGTCATATCCGTGGTTTAAAAAAGAGCAGAAACCCCCTCAATTTTCATCCGTCACTGTTTTACCTCCTTCCTCAACTTCTGTTCCTGGGTCCTTGAAAATTAATTTGTGAGATAACCATATGCTTTATCATCAACAAAAAATTATTTAGTCTGCTACAATCAGCTTTCTTCCAAATAAATGCCACTCAATTGTTTATCATAACCACCTTTTCTGCAGTCTTCTCTTCCTAGATTTCCCAGCCACTTCCTGTGTCACACCACACTCCTGCCTACCTATTCTCCCTGGCCACTAGTGGAATAAACAATTTTTCTGGTTTGCCTCCTATCTTCATAGCCATTGCAATTCTGTGAACTGCTGCCTGTTTTACCTTTTACCTTCCACCCAGTTGATTGAAAGACCCACTCCCACTTACTATCCCTTGCTCCCTCTCGAACTCCTCTCACTCTTCTACACCTCTACTTTTCCCTTCCCTCCACCCCCTCCCCTTCAACGTCACTCCCTGTTCTCTCTGGTACATTTGAAAATGTTATAAGTCAGCTGTAAAGTGCACACAAATGACACAAGCTGCCTGAAGGTCAACTTATAAATGTGAGCATGTAGAGAAGTCCTTTCACTCAAATTTGGGACATAACCTCTACCACAGGAGAACATAGCTATGTAACACATGGAAAGTAGGGCTGAATGTTTAAAGTATGAGAGAAACTGGTGTGCAGTTAATATGCTAGATTTAACATTGCGTAAGTCAGTTGTCAATTTGCTTTATCATGGGTGGGCCCGGCTGGATGATGCTTAACTTTAAAATGTAAAATGTGAACATGCTTTTATCAAAAAAGGATAGCATGAGCTTTAGTGCTATGCAGCCAAGTTTCACAATTCAAATGTATGCCATTTAAAAAACCTATTTCTCTGTAGCTCTAGTCAGAAAATAGAAACAGTATCCTCATTACATATTGCTAATTAAAGAAAATAAAAATTATCAGTCAATGCTCATTTTTATTTAATACGTTGCAACAGTTAAGTTTTTAAGTAGTTACTTTGCTGAATTGGCAGTTGCCCACTGAGGCTGTCTATCACCTAGCCAGCCTTACATTCTATCATTCAATCAAGCAGGATTTCTAAAGTGCTGCTTATCACCCCAGAGGGTATCCAGATGCTGATGGAGGGTGCTGCTGAGTGGCTGAGTTAGTCCAAGAGCCAGGTCCTCAGGTCTTTCTTGAACGCTTGCAGGGAGGGTGAAGTGCGGAGGGAGAGGGCGTGACTATTCCAGGGCTTGACTGTCAGGTGTGCGAAGGGGCAGCTTCGGGTTTTGTGAATGCGGGGTGAGTGGGCAAGGAAGAGGGATGAGGCTTGAAGGGTGCAGGTGGGTTGGTGGACGTTTACCCTGTGGTTGAGGTAGGCTGAGCTCTTGTTATGGAGGGCTTTGTAGTCATGGGTGAGCAGTTTGGACTGGCATCACTTACTGAAGGGGAGCCAGTGTAGTGGTTTAGGTGAGGGGAGATGTGGGTTCGCTTTGGGACAGCAGAGGAAGATACTGGCTTCTGTGTTCTAGATGGTTTAGAGTCTGTTGAGCAGTTGGGTGTTGATTCCCACATCAATAGAGTTGCCATAGTCCAGGCGGCTGGTGAGGGCCTGGGTCACGGTGCATCTGATCGAGGGGGAGCCATTTTAAGATTTTTCTGAACATTTTTCTGAGGAAGCAGGCCAAAGAGACCACCTTGATTTGCTTCCTCATGGATAGCTTGCTGTTGAGCATTATTATGAGGTTTTGTGCATGCTCTGTGGGTGCAGTTGACTGGCCTATCTCCGTTGGCCACCATTTGTCATCCCATATGGATTTGCTATTTCTGAAGAAGAGAATTTTGGTTTTGTCTTAGTGTAGTTTGAGGCATCTACAGTGCATCCATGTGGCGAAGCTGGTCATGCACCTGTGAAAATTGGCTTTGGTGTTAGTCTGATATGCGAAGAGTGAGAGGATGAGCTGGGTGTCATCCGAGTGGGATATTATGTTCATGTCATGGGATCTGACCAGGGTGACCAGTGGTGCCATGTACATGTTGAAGAGGGTTGGGCTCAGAGAGAATCCTTGCGAGACGCTGCAAATAATGTTTTGGGCCTGAGTGAAATGAGGGAGGCAGACACGTTGAATGTGACCAAGATAGGAAGGAAGAGATCCATTTGAGAGCTTTCTCTTGGATCTCCTTTGGTGGAGGCCTAGCAGGAGGAGGGTGTGGTGGGTTGATTAGTGTCAACTGCAGTGGTGAGATCAAGGAGCATCAGAGCGGCCGTTTCTCCCCCATCTAGGAGGGTCCTGATGTCTGTGGAAGCAATTAGGATGGTTTCGATGCTGTGGTTTGAGCCGAAAATGGATTGGGAGGGGTCAAGAAGGTTCTTTTTCTCCAGGTGGGCAGTTAGTTGGAGGTGTATTGCTTTCTCAAGTACTTTGACTGGGAAGGGATTTATGGAGATGGGTTGATAATCTTTTAGGTCATTGGGGTCTGCAAAAGGCTTTTAAAGAGCAGTTTAATCTCTGCATGTTTCGAGACTTCGGGGAAGGGGGCTAAAGAGATGGATGCGTTGATGTCTGTGGTGAGCTGCTTGCTGATGGTGCTTTTTTTCCAAGCTGAACATGATGTGGTGGCAGGGGTCCTTGAGGGCTCCCAAGTGGATGTAGCCCATGATGTCAGCAGTTGTGATAGCAGAGAGAGGCTCTCAGGTGTTTAATGATCTCTCGTGGGGGTCACGGTTGTTGAGGAAGCCACTGAGTTTCCTTATTGGGGCTTGCGGGTGGCAATTTTGGTGTAGAAGAAGTCTGTGAGGGAGTTGCAGAGCTCCTGCAAGAGGGTGATGATAATCTCGGTGGCTGTGGGGTTGGAGAATTCTTTGATGATGCTGAAAAGCTCCTTAATGTGGATTGAGCTCGTGTCCAGGAGATGGACCAGGGAGTTTTTTTCTGCGGTTTTGAGATGGTGATGGTACTTGTTCAGGGATAGTTTAAAATTTTCGCAATCATTGTTAGTTTTGCTGGATTGCTATATCCTCTCAAGTCGCTTGCAGGAGCACTTATGTACTTTGATCTCTAGTGTGAACCAGTTGCGGATGTTTGGAGTAGTTGTTTGTTTTTGTAGGTTTGAGGGGAGGACAACGGCGGCGCACGTTTTGAGCCATGCATTGACGTGTCTGACTTCCATTTCGAGGCCTGTGGTGGTGTCAGGGGGGAGGAGGGAGTTGGTGCAAATGTCTACAGTTACTTTGCTCCAGCTCCTGTAGGGGGTCTTGGGGGGACTGTGGCTGTGAACGGGGGTGGGGGAGTTGTGATGTGAAAGTGGACAATGGAGTGGTCAATTCAGGTAATCTTGGAGGCATTGCTGTATCTTTTTTATAGTCTTATGAGTAGTAGTAAATGTATTTATTAGTCAATAAAACCCATAAACATAGTTTAAAACATACAAATCTAAGCATATAAATATATAAAATCTAGAGCAGAGTTATCAGTCACATACAAGCATGCGACAAGTGTGAGATGGACATAATATCTGGTGCCCTGTATCAATATGCACTACCGACTAAGACATATACAATGTGTACAATTATGCAAAAGGAATGATTAGGCAAGTGGTTCTCTGGTTTTGGTGATACCAGCGTGTGCAAGATGTCATGTTATGTTGAAATTATTTGTAATGCATATGGAATCATCCCCCGGAGGCGTATCTCGATGCACTAGAGAGAACACAGGCATTGACTATGACACTTAAATAGTTTGTTTTGAGTACTTTCCTAAAGCTACGGTAAACAGTACATTCTCGTATGTGAATAGGACGTTCTTTCAATAATGAGGAGCCAGAAATGAGAAAAAAAGATTTTGCGTAAAGTGCTGACATTGGAGTATAGAGTCAGTCAGTCAAAATATCTTTATTTGGCTTATTTAAAAACCATACAAAGAGAGAAAGGGTAAAATACATTTCATACAAAATTTTCCATAATACACATAATATAGAATAGTAACAACAAGTTTTAAAATTGTGACAAACAGTTTAAAAAGGTAGTTTGACATAGATAACTAATCTTGACATACAGCTTTCGCCCTTGCGGCGGCTACCAGAAATTTAGCAACGCAAAAAGTAATGTGGGGATTAGGTAGTAATTGTAAGAAGAGCAAAGCCGGTCTCACCTGAGTGAAGCCGGCTTTTTTAAGAATTGGCAACAAAAATTTTTTCCTTGGCTCTTTGTACAACCCACAGAACATAACAAAGTGCATTGTATCTTGTGCTGAGAACTGGTCACAGCTACAGGGTGGGGCTAATTCTGGCTTCTGCCAATTATTAAAGGAACCTAAGTAAAAGTGCAGCAAATTAAATCTAAATTTGGTTAAAAGAAACCTGTGGAAGGGGATTGTGACGAAACCAAGATATGGTGCGAGTGATGGCGAGCTGACCAACAAGCAATGATCCCTCACTGCCGGTTTTACTAGTTCACGTTCTTCACGGCATGCTTCCTTCCTTCCCATGAAAGACTTTTTTACAAAGTCAAGATCTTGGATCCTAATATTCTCCGGGGAGGTAAAAAGCTCCGGACGGCCCAGGTCTAAAAAAGCCCTGGCCAAATAGGCCAGCCAAGGAATCTTGTTGGATTTATCAAGGGTCAGGACATCGGACATGATCTTATGATTCAATGGGAGTTCTTCATTCATCCACATTTTTAGCCCAAAAATCAAAGGGGCCATACTCAACTTATCAGAAAGAAACTGTAAGCCAACTTCTTTATGAATAGAATACGTTGGGGTCGACTGGGGTACAGAGAGTAGGGTTCTAATAAATCCATTCTCCGCTCTCTGGATTGGTTCCACATTTGCATATTCCCACAATGCGGAACCATATAATGCAATGGCCACAGATTTGCTATTATAGATTTTTAGTATAGCTTCCATAGGCCTGGCCCCCAGCCTACCAGCAAAGCTCAGGAGTGCTGATGATGATCGAATAACGGCCAACCTCTTAGCTCTAACCTGTGGGCCCCAGGACCCTTTCTGGTCAAACAGTACTCCTAGATATGGGAATGTGGATACCCTAGAGACCATGTCCCCCCTGCATGTGAAAGTTTTGTTTCTCTTCCTGCGGCACTCTAGACCCACCACCATTGTGTGTGACTTGGTTACGTTTATTTTAAGGTCTAATTGCTCCATAAATGAACCAAAAGCATTCAATAGGCGCTGGAGGCCAACTCCCGTGCGGGCGATCAGCACGGCGTCATCCGCATATAGGAGCGCCGGGATCTTTATTGCTCCTACACGCGGGACGTCGGCTTCCTGCCCCCCTAGGTGTGCGCCCAGGCCATTGATGTAGATGGTAAAGAGCAAGGGGGCTAAAATGCAGCCCTGCCGCACACCCCTTAATGATCTAAAGAGAGCGGTGCGCCTACCCTCATTCGTCACACGTACACTTGAGAAAAGTTCTTGATGCAGGGAGGCCATAAAGGTGACCAATGCCTCATCAATACCCATCTCCCGCAGAATAGACCACAATTTTGTCCTATTGACCAGGTCAAATGCCGAGGAGGGGTCCATGAATGCAAGATACACGGACCCCTCCTTGGCTACAGTGTATTTGGAGATGAGCAAGTGTAAATTGACGCACTGTTCAATAGTCCCCTTTCTTTCCCTAAATCCGTATTGGATTTCGGACAAACCACCACAGCCCTCAACGTTTTCCCTCAGCCTGGATAGAAGAACTCTTCCTAAAATTTTTACTGATGAATCCAGGAGGGATATAGGCCTATAACAGCCTGGATCATCCCGCTGACCTTTTTTAAAAATAGGAACTATGGTGGAGGTGTTCCATGATGCAGGAACAGGGTTACCATTAACTGCATTGAACACATTTGCCAAAACTTAAGCCCACAATTTTGGGGAGTACATAAAAAAGTCGGCGGGCACACCGTCAGGGCCAGGTGCCTTGTGCTTTGTAGTGGACATAATGGCTTTTTCCACCTCATCTCGATTAAAGATGATGGGGCGGATGACTGGGCTTGTCAGCAGGGCATATTTAGTTGCATCAACAGTGTCCCCATAGACATTTTTAAAGTGAGATAGCCACTTTTCATCAGGAATAACGCAGTCCATGGAGTCATTATTGTCGTCTGAGAAAAAGGGCTGTTTAATGATGTCCCAGAATTTTTTACTATCCTTCAGGACTGCCGCCGAAAGGAGGCCCTCCCATGCTTCTTGTTTAATGGTATCCTTTCGTTTTTTTATTGCTAATTTATAAGTTTTCCTGAGTCTGGTAATCTCATCTTTTACCCTGGGAGTATTTTTTAGGGCTACCAGTAGTAATCTATGTGCTTTTGAGCATGCTGAATCGAACCAGCGCTTATTTCCTGGAATTCCTTTTTTTGTCTTTGCTAAAAGGTCCTGTGACACCTGCCCACATATTACCTCGAACGCCTCTACAATTTCTTGACCCTGTGCACATGGATTATTACAAACCTCGACCTGCCCCTTAATCTTTGAAAAATTTTCAGCGTAAAATTTTTCAGGAACCACCTTTGCCCATTTCATGCATCTACCTTGGTCAGTAGTCCTCAGGGGGTGGGCAATTACTTTCAATGGGGAAGGTCCCATGTTGCCTCCCCACGCCACTTCTAATTCTACCGGATTATGGTCACTAAAATGTGATTGTGTGGTGTGATAGACGATAACCCGGTTAAGAATGCCTAGGGATACAAAAATGTAATCTATGATTGTACCATAAGGGATGCCAGTGAAGGTTGGCAATCTTATGCCGCCATCTGGTTCATATAGGTCAAAGTTGGCAACAAAATCTTCCAGCTCCTCTCCCTCTGTGGTATGTTCAAAATGAGGTCCCTCAGGTCCATCATCCCCTTCAGTACTACTTCTCCTGCAATTTAGGTTGCACGGATGAATATTAAAATCACCTAATAAGATATAGTCTGTATCAAACGTATTATTCTGACTGACCGAATTTAAAATACTATCTAGATCAGTGATATTACGGCCTTTATAATCACTATTCCCTGAATTATAGAAATTTATATAAATAGTCCTACTAGTGTTTTTAATCACTCTTTCGACCATCAAGATATTAGGGGAGTCGGTGCTAATCTGCCTGCAACTTCCCTTTAAATCTAAGGAAAACAGGAATAAAAGGCCTCCCTTGGCCCTCCCCATGCGACTGTGAACGGCTGCTTTAGTGAAACTAATAAACCCATCCCACCACAGATTGTCAGAAATATCCCAAGTTTACTGAAGGGCAATAATGTGGTGGCCTAGAACAAAGCTTGACCAGGCTTTATCCTGACGCTTACCATTTAGCCCTGCTATGTTCCAGCTTATTAGTCTACAGGAGTCTATAGATGTCTTGGTTTCTGGGTGCCGCTCCAATGCCACTTCAGGCTCTCGCGGTATTTGGGTTACTTCATTAAATCCCACATTCAATAAACTATGTGGGATTGCACTGCCCTGTCCCTGGATCGAGGTATGGTCAGGCAAATATGGCAAGGATATGGGATGACCATGGCCAAATGTAATTCGGTCTTCGTGCACTGACTGAGGGATGGACTCATTGGGGTCTAGGCCATTAATGCGTGGGCTGATCTGATCCAATTGTTGGACTATGGACTCTTTCCCCTGGTTTGTGACCTCTATATGTCAGTCGCAGTCATTTAGGCCGGACAAAACTCCGTATCTGTTCCCCATTCCTAGTCCCCAATCAAAAGGAGTAGACACCTGACCCCATCCGTTTGCTGCTGAATTCCACATAGGCTGAGGAGTATTAGGTCGCATCAAGAAGTGTTCGTTCCCCTGCCTGGTCATGAACCCATTTCCCTGGCCTCTATTATCATAACCCGGAGTATTTGGGCCCCACCTATTTATATTGGATCAAAATAGTCCTGGTGTTCTGGCCATTGGCCCGTTCGGGAAGTTGTGTTGCCCTATCCCGCGACTGGTCATGGGGTGAAAACAATCATTGTTAAATCTGGGTCTAGTTTCCCCGCCCCAGTGAGCAACTCTAGCGTTCCTTCTAGGCCTGGAGATGTTGGAGGAGGTCGCCATCTGAGTCTCATTATAAAAGAATTTCAGGGTAAGGGGGATTATAGATCCAGTTCTACGTTGGGGTGGGAGGATATTAGCGAGAATGTTAGGGAGTACTTCTGCGCTAGCAAAATTTAATACTACGCAGTCCCCTTTAAACTTCTTAGTCTTATTCCCAATCCATGATACCCTCCTTGTCATAACAATTTCCCCCGCTAACTGGTCAACTCCCTGATCTGCCATACGCATATTATTGGTGAGCCAATATAAAGCTTTGTCTTTTAGTCCTTGAGCGGATTCTTTTTGATCCTGAGTTAAGACAGGAACATTCGCCAATACCAGGACTAATGGTGAGGCTTCCATAATAAATTGAGAAGAATCATCCCCTAAATACAATGGGGCTGGCCTCACGGGTTGTACAGTGGGGGGCTCTCTTATTGCGTCCTGGGTGGGCACAGGTAGTGGTAATTGGCCTTCCGGGGTAGGCTGTTGTTGAGCTTCCATAGGCCCTGTATCTACACCCGGATCCTCCTCCACGATAACTACTGGTTTAATAACTTGAATGGCTAAATTCTCCAAGTCATTAACCAACTTACTTTGCAACCCACCCATCTTTTTTACTTCTGCTGTTAATTTATCTATCTTCCCAATAAGTGGCTTGATAATGGTCTTAATTTTAATATCTATCATGTCCGAAATCCTATTGAATAGGTCATCGTCGATGATTTGTCTGAGCTCATCAGCATCTTCGCGCTCCACATTTTTCCCTTTATGTCTGGGGGGTGGGGCAGTCTTTTTCCTTCCTAGCTGTTCCCCCCCCACGTTTAGCTTGAGCTTTTCTACAATTTCTCACAGGTCGCATAACAGGCGATGAAGGTGAAGGAATTTCCGCAACGGTATTTTGCTGTTGCTCAGAGTCAGACACTACATTAGTTGACTGATCAGCTAACAGGTCGGAATTTCCATCATCTATGCCAATATCTAATGAATTAGTGTCAGGTATGTGAATTGTAGGATCAAGTAATGATGTACCAGGCGTTTGTGCACTAGGATCGGGACTCAATGGGAGCAAAATTGGTGATTGGCTCAAACCTAAAGATTCCCTTCTTTCATTATTTTTTTTTTTTTTAACTACTTGGACTAAGAAGGAATCTAAGGTTTTGAGTGGTGCTGGGGTGACAGGGGCCAATTTTTTAGACATATTTACAAGAGAGTAAAGATGGTATCAAAGATCATAAACTACACGAATAAGTAAAATAGGGTGATGAGGACAGGCCGTGAGTCTAGCAAGACAAAAAGTAAAACAATAGCAAACGGCATAAACAATTACTTGCTTCAAGAAATTCAGAGTCCTAAAGCAATTACAGATAAATGCTAAGGTTCAAATATGGGTTAATCTCAAAAGTAGCCTAAGGTCAGTCCGTGTTAATCTCAGGTGAATCACCTACAAGGCGAAATCATTCAACAGAAATCTAATAAAGTCCATATAGGCAAAATCTGGTCCTATTCTCAAACATTAACCCCTCCTACTAATCCGAGTTCCTGGGCGATTCAGTGAGAGCTCAGAAAAACCCTCTTCAAGCTGACCCCCGTCTGGTAACCAGGAGAAGGATGGAGGGTACAAATAGCTAGTAAACCGGTGCAGCACAGTTCAGTAGTAAACAATGTCAATGGACCACGAAATTTTCCTCATATAACACAGTACCTTAGCTAGTCCGTGAACAAGATGTCAGGGAGTGGGCCCAGCCCAGCCTCCTTCGGCCCCTGACGGCCACAGACGGTCCCGCCCTTGTCCCGCGCTTCTCCCGGCGCTCTCCCGCGCGCTCCCGCGCAGCGGGATCTCGTCAACCTTTAAGTAACAGTAGTTGTGATAGGCGGGTGGGCGGGGCCGGCAGGGAGAGCAGCCCAGCTGGTGTCGGTGGGGCACGCAGGGACTCCTGGTCCTCGGAGTCCCTGCAAGCGCTCGCAGCCCTGCCGGTTTTCAGGGATACTGCCCCTTTAAGGATGAAGGTTTCAGCGGTCAACACCGCGCTGCGAGACCCGCGAAGCGGGTCTGGCGAGGCGTTGCAGCAATTCAAATGCTGTCTCCAGAAAAGAAAGGTGGGCCATGGCAGCGTAGCGTCCAGGTGAGGAACCCACTCACTCACTAGGCAAGCAGTCTTTTAACACTGTTGGCGGGCGGGCGGGGCCGGCAGGGAGAGCAGCCCAGCTGGTGTCGGTGGGGCACGCAGGGACTCCTGGTCCTCGGAGTCCCTGCAAGCGCTCGCAGCCCTGCCGGTTTTCAGGGATACTGCCTCTTTAAGGATGAAGGTTTCAGCGGTCAACACCGCGCTGCGAGACCCGCGAAGCGGGTCTGTCGAGGCGTTGCAGCAATTCAAATGCTGTCTCCAGAAAAGAAAGGTGGGCCATGGCAGCGTAGCGTCCAGGTGAGGAACCCACTCACTCACTAGGCAAGCAGCCTTTTAACACTGTTGGCGGGCGGGCGGGGCCGGCAGGGAGAGCAGCCCAGCTGGTGTCGGTGGGTCACGCAGGGACTCCTGGTCCTCGGAGTCCCTGCAAGCGCTCGCAGCCCTGCCGGTTTTCAGGGATACTGCCCCTTTAAGGATGAAGGTTTCAGCGGTCAACACCGCGCTGCGAGACCCGCGAAGCGGGTCTGGCGAGGCGTTGCAGAAATTCAAATGCTGTCTCCAGAAAAGAAAGGTGGGCCGTGGCAGCGTAGCGTCCAGGTGAGGAACCCACTCACTCACTAGGCAAGCAGCCTTTTAACACTGTTGGCGGGCGGGCGGGGCCGGCAGGGAGAGCAGCCCAGCTGGTGTCGGGGGGGCACGCAGGGACTCCTGGTCCTCGGAGTCCCTGCAAGCGCTCGCAGCCCTGCCGGTTTTCAGGGATACTGCCCCTTTAAGGATGAAGGTTTCAGCGGTCAACACCGCGCTGCGAGACCCGCGAAGCGGGTCTGGCGCGGCGTTGCAGCAATTCAAATGCTGTCTCCAGAAAAGAAAGGTGGGCCGTGGCAGCGTAGCGTCCAGGTGAGGAACCCACTCACTCACTAGGCAAGCAGCCTTTTAACACTGTTGGCGGGCGGGCGGGGCCGGCAGGGAGAGCAGCCCAGCTGGTGTCGGTGGGGCACGCAGGGACTCCTGGTCCTCGGAGTCCCTGCAAGCGCTCGCAGCCCTGCCGGTTTTCAGGGATACTGCCCCTTTAAGGATGAAGGTTTCAGCGGTCAACACCGCGCTGCGAGACCCGCGAAGCGGGTCTGGCGAGGCGTTGCAGCAATTCAAATGCTGTCTCCAGAAAAGAAAGGTGGGCCGTGGCAGCGTAGCGTCCAGGTGAGGTATAGAGCTGGCAGAAGCCTATGCAATATGCAAACTTTTAGCAAAAAGTCATAATGTTTAGCCAAAAGAACAATGGAAAAGTGTTGAACTGGTGCTCAACCTTACGGGATAGATGAAGAGAATACCTGGCCCCTAGCATCTTGCCATAAAAAAATACATGCAAATATTCTTTTCAGAGGCCTTCTCCACCATTCATCTTACCCTACCTATGTCCGTGAATCTGCCATGGCAAGAGATTTGAAAATGTCCATGAACTGTACCAGTCTAATGTTCAGCTTTGTGTTCCTTGGATTCAGTGACTCCATTTGTGCTGATCTACAGGACCTTATCCCTGGGTTATTACATTCTTTTTTCAGTAAACCTCTTCACTGTGTGGCCAGAGCAGGGCAGATGCATATAAAGTGCTGCAAGGTTTTGTCTACCTGATGTCATAGATGGCATTTCTTGTCTCCTCTTTGGCTATCTTCCCTCCACTTTGAAAGACAGTCTAATGTTGGCATGTCACTGAATCTTAGTGCCAGTAATCTCTGTTTTATCTTTGGGTGGTAGGTGGCTTCCAGGAAGGTTGTTTCTCTTTGGACTCTGTATGATTTCCATATCAACCACCTGTGCAACAGCTTGAACACCTTTTCTTTTTAATACGTCCAATTTTGCAATTTAGTGGATATTTTATTGCCCTTCTGAAGGCTTTTCCAGGTGTGTTAGTATTCCACCGGTCGCCCAATTCAAGCATCTCAATACTATTTTCGCAGTATTATTTATATTCACTATTCCCATTTTGAAGACTGATTTTGGACCAGGCTAGATTAGCCAGTGTGCCTTCGGCAGCTGACCACAGTTTACACCAACACTATATATGCAGCAGGTCTGTCAAGTGTCAGCTTTGTCAACAAGAACTCTAGTCTAACTTGGGCAAGTGATGCCAATCTGGGTAGCCCGAAAACTTGTTTGTAGGATCTTGTCATGCTTTTGTTAAGGAATCTGGCCTCAGCACCTATCATTAATTCTGATCCATATGTGAGTGTTGGTAACAGTTTGGCCTTCATTGCTGTTACTATTGGCTTTAGGTTATGGCCCCAAATGGATCTTGCCAGTGTTGTAAAAGCACTGATTACGAGCACTAATTATGAGTGAGTGTGGTGTGTTGTTTTGGTCCTGAGGCGGAAGCCGGGACAGCGCTTAAAAACTTTGCCGCTTGACTTGAAAAGCCCTCTATTGTTTTTAAACGCGCACTTAGAAATTCGAATTTTGTAGAAATTGCACCTTTTAAAAATCACATATTGTATTTCGCTACTTACAATTCAGGTCGCCGCTGAGTGAGAGCGGATCCTGCCCCCCCCCCCTCGAGAAATCGACAGATCCTTCGGCTCTCCTGCCGCATTTGCATTTCCGGGCCCGCAATCTTGGGTGAGGAACTCGATCACCTGTGCTAGGCCCCTCCCACCCAGAGGCCCTCCCCATAACAAAAGAACACCTAATAACACCATTTCCCCACTGATTACGAGTGAGTGTGGTGTGTTGTTTTGGTCCTGAGGCGGAAGCCGGGACAGCGCTAAAAACTTTGCCGCTTGACTTGAAAAGCACTCTATTGTTTTTAAACGCGCACTTAGAAATTTGAATTTTGTAGAAATTGCACCTTTTAAAAATCACATATTTTATTGGATTTCGCTACTTACAATTCAGGTCGCCGCTGAGTGAGAGCGGATCCTGCCCCCCCACCTCGAGAAATCGACAGAGCCTAAGGCTCTCCTGCCGCATTTGCATTTCCGGGCCCGCCATCTTGGGTGAGGAACTCGATCACCTGTGCTAGGCCCCTCCCACCCCGAGGCCCTCGTCACTACAAAATTATTCTCCTTCCCAGGAGGCGCAGCGGACGGGCGCAGCGGCGGCGCCGGCGGGGCGCCTAAGGCACGCCAAAGGCAAGCCCATCTGCGCCCGTCTGCGACCGACCGGGACCAGGGACCACAACCGCTGGCCAAAATACATCAACTTCGAGGCTACACTAACGATCTTTGCCTCGCATCATGGGATCCCACCACAAAACACTTCAACTGCCCACACTGTATGTATCAAAGCCACCCAACCACATCCCCCCCTCGTACCGCATGCTTCTGCTGAACTGCAGATCCCTCCCTAAACATGCCACAGAAATATCCCTGTTGATCTTGGACAAAGTCCCCGACGCCATTTTTCTCACGGAAACGTGGCTCCAAACTGACTCCGACCCCGATGTCATTCAAGCACTCCCTGCAGAATACCAAATACTTCGAGTTGATCGCTCTTCTGGAAAAGGCGGCGGCATAGCTATGATTTATAAAAATTGCTACACCTGCCGCCCCTCTCCAACTAACCTATCCAGCTGCGAACACCTCACTTTCTCGCTGGACTTCTCCCCCACGTGCACATTCTCAGGGACTCTTATCTACCGACCACCCGGCACTCCGACTAACTTTATAAATCAACTCGCCCCAGAGGTAGCCAGTGGTATCTGCTCCTCACCTAATTACACCCTATTAGGTGACCTAAATGTGCACCTGGACGACCCCCTGGACTCGGCAGCCGCCGAACTACGCAATAATCTACTGGCACTAGATCTCTCCCAGCTAGTACTGCAACCCACCCACGAAAAAGGTCACCTATTGGACCCAATCTTTAGTAACTGTACCCATCTCACAGTTAGTCCACCCATCCCCCTCCCATGGACGGACCACTTTCTGACCCCATTTTTTTGGGCACCGTCAGGATCTCGCCCCACACCACCCCCTGTCCCAAACAGAGACCAGAAATGGGCACAACTCAATACCAACTTGTGGACATCCACACTGGAAGCCTCTACTCCAGAAAACAACCCCGATCCAATTGTCAGCAACGACAACTTTAATAACTGGATCACCACCTCTTTAGACCTTACTATCCCACTCAAGGACATCAAACCCAAACAGAGACCAAAAAATGAACCTTGGTACTCACAGGACCTGCGCACTCTTAAGAGAGAATGCAAAAGACTGGAACGGAAATGGCGCCTTGACTATTCACACACCAGCAAAATTGAATATCGGGCGTCCATAAAAATCTACAAAATCGACATAAAAAAAGCTCAAGCCAGTTTCTTCGAAAATAAGATTAATGAAGCAGCATCCAAACCCAAGGAGATTTATCAGATCGCAAAAAGCTTGCTCAAACTCCCCGACAAGCTACCAGACCCTCTGACCGCACAAACTCGTTGCAATGAACAGGCCGACTACTTCTACAACAAAATAGCCACGATCTACTCCTCCTTCCCCCTACCCCCTCACCCCCTATCAGAACAGCAGTACACCAGACCTACCCCTCCTACCACCCTGGAAACCTTTCCACCTCTGAAGCCTACCAGCCTGGAAACCATAATACTACAGGTAAAGTCTGGATCCCCCAGTGACCCAGCCCCAGCTCGTTTCCTCAGAACAATTACCCCCACCATCCTCCCCATCATCCGGAACCTGATCAACAACTCCCTTTCAGCAGGGCTTGTCCCCCCTAAGTGGAAACAAGCTACAGTTAAGGCCCTCCTGAAAAAACCCAATCTAGATCAGATGAACCCGGAGAACTACTGCCCGATCTCCCTGTTACCGTGGATAACCAAAATCGCGGAAAAACACGTAAATCAATGCCTCACAGAATTCTTGGAAACAAACAACTCTCTGGACACCTCACAGACGGGGTTCCGCCCCATGCACGGAACAGAAACTGCTTTATTAGCAGTAACAGAAGGAGCTAGAAAGATTGTGGATCAGGGCGGCACTGCAGCCATTATCTTATTGGACCTCAGTGCCGCCTTCGACACTGTGAATCATGACATCTTACGCCACAGAATGTCAGATCTAAGGATAACCTCCACAGCTGCGGCCTGGCTACAATCTTTTCTATCAGAGTGCTCTTTCCGAGTCTGTGAGGGCAATACCACCTCGCCCAGCAAACCACTCAGTTGTTGGGTCCCCCAGGGCTCGTCCTTGAGCCCCACACTGTTTAACATTTATATGCGCCCCCTCGCAGAAATAATATGCCCTTTCGGCGTTCAAGTCGTGTCCTACGCAGACGACACGCAACTGGTGGTTACCCTGACTCATCCCTCCTCTTACTCCAGCGATCTCAGAGGCTGCATGGAAGCAGTATGCACCTAGATGAGCCAGTCCTACCTGAAGCTTAACGGCGACAAAACAGAGCTAATGGTGCTGGGTAATTCCCCCCAAAAATCCATTGACTCTCTGTGGCCGCCAGCACTAGGCCCAGCTCCCCAGCCAGGGACACCATCAAGAGCCTGGGTATTTGGCTGGACAACGCATTAACCTTTGGCCACCAGGCAACCAAACTATCAGCCACCTGCATGGGCATTATCAGACTCATATGAAAGATCCTACCGCTCCTCCCTTTCAAGGCCAGACAGATCATGGTCCAGGGTCTAATCCTCTCCCGGCTGGACTTCGGAAATGCCCTATACCTAGGAGCCCCCGAATCAACTCTGAAAAAACTG
Organism: Lissotriton vulgaris; assembly: GCF_964263255.1. NCBI lineage: Eukaryota > Metazoa > Chordata > Amphibia > Caudata > Salamandridae > Lissotriton > Lissotriton vulgaris. The sequence goes on along the minus strand of NC_141696.1, from coordinate 973,465,410 downwards.
CAGGTTATCCAAAACTGCGCTGCTCGTACTCTCCTGCGCATTCCCCGCCGACAATCAGTGAAATCTGAACTAAGAGCCCTTCGCTGGCTGCCAGTAAAGGATAAAGTCAACTTTAAAAGCATGTGCATCGCCCACCGTGCTTACTGGAGGAAAGGAGCAATTCTGAATCACACCTTGATCACCCCCTACCACCCCAATAGGCAGCTGAGGTCGACCCACGCCTTCCAAGTCATCAATCCCAGGTTCAAAAGAGAAAGGAGAGGAGGAAGAATGTTCTCAACAAACGCGGCAAGGCTCTGGAACTCCCTTCCACTCTCTATCTGCTCAGAACCTAACATTCTGCACTTCCGAAAAAAACGAAAAACCTTTTTCTTCAGCAGATAACCTCGACCCGCTTCACCCACCTGTATTCTGCTAAAGCGCTAGGACGCCTGCGGGTAGCTATCGCGCTATATAAAAAACTATTCCATTCCATGATTGAGTGCCTGTGCCTTTCCCTTGATTGCCTCTCTTTGTGGTGTAAACGTGGCTCTTGCATTTATTTTGACTCCTGAATCCGATGATTTAAGACCCGTGATTAAATGAGATCAATTCTGTTTTTTGTGATTTATTTCCAGCTCATTGTCATCTGCATATGATCTGAGACAGTTCAGTAGCCTCTGTAGGCCAATTCTGGTGTTGTTAAGAAGTAGCAAATTGTCAGCATACAGAATGTTTAACAATTGCTGACCTCCAAGGGTCAGTGCATGGGCTGCCTACCATCCAATTCTACAGAGAGGTCTGCAATATATACGTTAAAAAGCAGAGATGTTAAAACACAGTCTCGGTGGGTACCATCTCCGATCAATATCTTAACCCATGTGTCTGAAAATAGCAGCCTAATTGCTCTCAGGAGGTTGGAAAAAAGTCCCCATTGTTGAAATTTGGCCCAAAGCCTGCTGCACCGAACACAGTCAAACACTGCCTTAAAATTAACAAAACATAAATAGAATAGAGGGTGGTGCCTGTGGCTCTGGTAAATGTCAATCCCACCGCCAAGAAGTTGACCAAAATGCCTTGCCTCCATCTAAATCTGCTTTGGTTAAGTGGGAGTCTGCCGAAATCTAGTTTGCATGTCTCCAAGTCATTACATAGTAGTATAGAAAAGAATTTCAGGTGTATGTCCAAAAGTGCAATTAAGCGATAATTGCTTGATGAAGATGCAGCACCTCCTTTAAAGATAGGGTGGACTGTTGAGCCTTTTCAGCTTTCGGGGATGATCCCTTTTTCCAGAATGCGTTTAAAATTGCTGGCAGGAAGGTTGCCCACCTCAAAGGTGAATATTTGTAAAGCGCTTGTGGTAACCCATATGGGCCAGGGGCACAATTGGCCTGTAATTGTAAAATAATTTTTGTTATCTCCGTTGGATGTGCCAATGGCCCGATGGCCCAGTTGTCCCTTTCGGACTGATGTAGGCTGGTTGTGCCATGGGTGCTTCCTTTAAAATTAGATTTCAAGTACTCAACCCTGACAAAGTTGCTAATATTTGCATTGTGGACTGCTCTTGGGCCTTTTTCAATGTTGTCAATAAGTTTCCAGACTCATTTGACTTTGAGCCATATAGCAGTTGTCCCACAGCGTTTTCTGCTTGGATTTTTTAAAGGCCCATATCTCAGTTTTTAGTAGACTTCTCTCTTTATGCTGCCTTTTTAGTAGGTTCATATCCTCAGGGGTACGCCAAAATTGCCTAAGGAACCTACCTACAGTAGAGTTCTTCAGGCGGATGGATCATGACATGACTATGTTTTTATGGCACACAAAAGGAGCTCCCTTGTTCACTCTATTGTCTCTACTGACTGAATGCTATTAATCAGTTCTCTAGAGGATGCTTCCCATACTAGTGTCTGGTTAGTGCCCCCTGTGGCCATGTCCTCAAGCCTGACCACTTCTTCTTCTGCTGGATCATTCACTGAGTTCTACTTCAGGCATTTCAAATTTTCGGTGTCGGTCTCTACTTGTTGAGCTGTTGTTACGTTATGTTTGTGTCAGTTTTCCCTCCCATAATTACCTGTGGGCAATTGTCACTCTCCTCACAATAGGATATTCTAAAGTCCCACACTTGCTTGTATAGTGCAAGGCACACCAGTGTGTAATCTAGAAAGAAGACCACCTTGCCTGATGTTCTGGCCCATGCGGTGGATGCCACTTGATTTTCGACCATTCTGGACAAGCAGGCCAATTAGTTCACATACCTTGACTAGTTCTTCTCCTATTTTATCCTTTCAATTGTGAGGGGGCATATTTTGTACTGGAAGAGACCCAACCATATACGCATACTACTCCTCGGGTGATGGAATAGATTGAGATTAAAGACTCCTGAGACTAACTAGTAGGATAGATGGTATGTGTTTTTTAGATAAAGCTTCTGTGATGCAAGCTTTTCTGTTGTTTCAGCTTTCCTCTTGGGATTTACATACCCTTTTATGAGGATAAGAGATTTGTTTAGCTGCTTGGCCCAGCCGTCCATTCTCAGGGTCAGGAGGCATGGTTCATCCATGAGAGCTCTGTAACCTCAACTGACAGGTCGGTGTTAATGTAGATTGCCAGGCTGTGCCTGTTGCCCTTCCAAAAACGCTGCTTTTCTCTGCCAATTTTTGAAATTCTTCATATCCAATCAGTGGGATACTACCTTTAGCCCTGGTCTCCTGGAGCATTATTATGTCAAAAGCTCCTAAATAGTGTAAAATGGTGGGGTCCACAATCTTTGTCTGCAAACCACATATGTTTCAGGAGCAGATGGTTAGGCTATCCTGGTTCAGAGGTGACTGGCAAATCCACTATTCATCCTTTTCAGTTTGCAGTCTGAGTTAGGAATATGGGCAGCCAGCACAAGTTCTTTTGGGATTTGTGTTTTATTATAATTCTTTGCTGTTTGGAAAACCATTCTTCTCTGATTACTTCAATTGTAACATTGGATTGGCCTGGTGTGCCTTTAGTGTGGCTCGTAAGGGGGTGTCTTCCCATTGTTCCTATTATTACTAATTAGTACATTAGTGCCGTAGTCCAGCAGCTTGGACTACGGCTGCGCCCTCTACACAGGAACCATGGCCAAACTCCAGAAAATAATTCAACGCATACAGAACACCTCTGCATGCCTCACCCTCGACATCCCCCGCCACAGCCAAATCACTGCCCACCTGAGAGAACTGCACTGGCTCCCCGTCAACAAGAGGGTCACCTTCAAGCTCCTCACCCATGCTCACAAAGCACTCCCTGATGCTGGACCAATATACCTCAACAAACGACTCACCTTCTAAACTCCCAACCACCAGCTTCGCTCCGCTGACCTAGCCCTTGCCACTGACCCACGCATCCACCGAACTACCACCAGCTGCAGATCATTCTCCTACCTCGCCGCCAAAACATGGAACACCCTTCCCACCCACCTGCGACAGACCCAGGACCTGCTGACCTTCAGGAAACTTCTCAAGACCTGGTGGTTCGAGCAGTAGCAGCACCCTCCACGCTAGCATCTTGAGACCCTCACAGGTGAGTAGTGCGCTCTACAAATGTTTGATTGATTAATTGATTGATTGAGACACAGTGGTGGCTATATCTGTCCCTCTGGTAAGCTATTACTTCAATTCCCCAGGATTCAGTCGCTTTTTTCTCTTTAGAACCTGGACATGAAGATCTGTGGCAGCAAAGGAGTTAAGGGTGGGGTTCGAGTGCTATCACCCTCTTGCTGGTAGGAACTTGATCGCAAGGATATCATCTGATACTACATGGTCAAGGCCTGGTAACGTTCTTATTATTTTTAAAATGCTTGAATGATTTAGTTCATCCTGTGGGCCCATAGATTTAAATTCTGGGATCCATAGTAGGCGATGTCCTGAATCACTTGGATAGCTGGTGGACGTGAATTTCTCTCTATGTTGCGTGGCTGTATCTGATTCTGTTCCTGGCTGAAAAAATGGGGTTCAGAGTGAGTCCGGTGATGTGTGTAGAATCGGTGACCAACTGGTAGATTTCCAGGATTTCCAAGCTTTTGAGTAGGTTGTTGGTGCTGGTGTCATTAGGGTCTTCCAGCTGGAAGTTGAGATCTCTGAGGAAGACAAAGTCTTTGGAGTTGATGGCCAGAGGGATGATACATTCGGTGATGGACACAGGGGTCTGTAAGCAAGGGTAACGTTGGATTTTCTGTTTCTTACACATTTCTTTAGATGGTCATAGATATTTGTTTAATCATTAACAACTACAATTTATTTGAATTCTTTTAGTATCTTTTTAATAATTAGATTTTACACTAATTAGGTAATTTGTTCTTAGATTTTTTAGCTTATTTAATTTTTAAATTTAATGATATTCTTGTATTGCTGTTTATTTAATGCAGGTGTTGTGCAAACTCAAGATTCTTCACATAAATATGTTTTTAGGGCTATGCGGTACATTGGTTTGACTATGTTGGAGCTCAGCCACACCTCATATTAAGATTGAGGTCTGTGCTGAAAATTATAACCAAATTCATGCACTATATAAGATTCCAATTTGCTGTCTGAGTGAAAGTTAACGACACAAAAGATAATGGACGGAGCGCTGAAACTTTTGGCCACCCACCCCTCGTCACAGATCTGGTTGTATTCCATCATTGTTCTTCTGCTCACTTTGCCACCCCAGTTGAGATTTAGCCATATGAAAATCATTCTTGGCCCTGTTCCTCATGGGAACAGTCCAGCCCGACCTGTCAGGCCAGGTCTTCCCTGGGACCGGTTTTGGGGTAACACCCCTCATCATCCAGGTTAGCTTGAATTCAGTGGCAAAGTGAGCAAGGGAAACCCGTCTGGGCTACCCTGCCAGCTTAAGGCAAACAGAAAAAAATGATGGACGGAGCGCTGAATCTTTTCAACCACTCACCCCAGTCACAGATCTTGGTTTAATACATCATCACTCTTCTGCTCACTTCACCATCCCAGTTCAGACCTAGTCATATGCAAATCAGTCTTGACCCTGTTCCTCATGGGAACAGTCCAGCCCAGACTTGCAGGCCAGGTCTTACCTGGTCCAGAAAAAAACATCCGGGGACCTGTTTTGGGGTAACACCCCTCATCAACCAGGCTAGGTTGAATCCAGTGGCAAAGTGAGCAAGGGACCCACGTCTTGGCATACCCGTTCCACTGGGGTGGTGAAGTGAGCTAAAGAATGATCATGAATTCAACCCAGATCTGTGTCTGGGGGTAAATGTCTGAAAGGTTTCAGCACTCTGTCCATCATCTCCTTGTGCTAGCTTTGTTTGCCCTAAGTTGGCAGGGTATGCCCAGACAGATACTGATTTGCTCTGAGAGGTACCTGTTGCAGATCGCAATTGCCATTGTATTTTGGAGAAGCCACTGTACCACGGTGAGAAACGTTAAGTCAAACACATCCTGCTGAGCTCTTGGAAAAGGTAGCCCCCACTCCACTCTATCACATACTTTTTCAGCATCGATGGACATGGTCACTCCTTCATCAGTGGCACAGCAGGACAACCAAAGGAGATGCAATAGTTTGTGCATATTATTGCGAGTGGAGCACCCGGTGACAAATCTAGCTTGATTCTTGTGTACAAAAGATGTTATTACCTTTTGTAATCTTGTTACCAGGATCTTAGCAGGAATTTTAATGTCATAATTGATCAGCAAAATTAACCGATAATTCTCACAGTGGAGTGGATTTCTACCTGGTTTAGGGATTAATGAAATAAAAGCAAGGTTGAATTCAGGGAGAAGCCTGTAAGTTAGGAGGGATTCTCTTTACATTGGCCCCAGAATAATCAACTTTGCTGTGATCTGGTTGAATTCTGCAGAGAATCTGTCCCCTCCTGGACCTTTGCCCATTAAAGTCTTTTGATGGATTCTGCAACATCCTTATCTAATATATCCACAATTAGATATTCTCTATTTGCGTGTGATATGTAGGGAGATGTAGGGCATGCAGAATTTGCTGTTCAGTAGTATCATCTATGGGGGTTTCTGATATATACAATGTTATATAAAAGGAAGCAAATGCTTCTATGACATATTTGGGATAGATTTCCAAAACCTTGATATTATCATAAATGGCAGCAATGCTGGATTTATCTGCACTTTGATTTAGCTAAATATCTAGGAGTCATTTAGCATTTTCCCTGTCTCCATATAGGCGGCCTTAAATACGATCACAAGCTTCCTTCACTTGCATCCTAAGGATGGTGGTGAGTTAATGTTTTTTCTCAGTGACAAATTGAAGTGTTGCAGCTGTGTGATCCATATGGTATTTCTAAGTAAGTATAGTAAGATCCGATTCCAGTGCATGCTTTTTCACTGTAGCAGTTTGCATGTATGTGTAGAGTCACTCATTAGTAGACCTCTTAGATACGTTTTCCCCACAGCTCAGAGGGTGTGAGAGAAAGTCACAGAATTTTCCTTCAGGGCTAAGTATACTTTGAAGTACTCTACCAGTTTCTTTTTTTTCCTCAGGAAGTTTGAATATCAGTGTATATATTCTAAATGATTTGTTAGTGGAAACCTGCATTTTGAGATAGAATTCAATGATAATCAGGTCATGATCTGTTATGCATTGAGCTTATATTTCACACTTCATGATTTTAGGTAGAGTTTCTGCTGATGCCAAGAAGTAATCACTCCTAGTTTCTGCGTATTCTCTGTCTTCAGAATGTAGAAGTCTCTATTCGAGAGTGGCCTGCCATAAGGTTTCATAGGATGACTCTATCTGTAACTTTGTTGAAGCCAGAGCTGTCCAGAATTGGATCAATTGAGAGATTCAGATCTTCTCCCATTAGTTTCTTCTAGTTTCCAGTTTCTGTCAGTATTCTATTAAGTTTGGCCATGAACTCATCTTTATCTAGATTGGAGATGTCTACAGAGCCAAATATGTAGGTATAGCCTTGGCACATTACTTAGGCAAAGATAGATATGCCTTGAAGGTCACACCAAGTTTTGTACAGTTTTATCAATAGAGTTTTGAACAAAAGGGATGACACTCCTGCTTTTCTGTAAGGAAATGATGATGAATCCAACCCAAGTGGAGGAAAATTGGGGTCTAACGCTGCAACCACAGTTGCAACTCAGTTCCAAATGGGTTTGCCAGCCTGGGAGAGATACATGGGTTTATGCAGCATGATCACGCCTTTTTTTTTCAAACCTAGATATGTCAACACCTTCTTCCTATGGACATAACTAGTGAGACTATTAACACTGAGGGGTCAAAATGATAACACCTGTGTGGCATTCATATTGATTACTATTGAAATTTAGCAGCTGAAGTGTTTAGTCAACCACTGGACAAAGTAATGCTCTGCCTATGCTGGAGTGCACAAGAAGTGAGAGCCCAGAGGAGGGTACATTATTACAACTTGTGAAACCAGAAAAGATTTGCGTTTCTACTCTTTGTGAACTTATCATGGAGCAATAGTGGTCTTTGGGCCAGATGTACGACCCTTTTTTGCGCCCGCAAACGGGAGAATCTCCCGTTTGCAGCAGCAAAAAAGGGTAAAACATGTACAAATGGTGTTTTACGAGTCCCGGACTTGCAAAATAGCATTTGCGACTCTCCATAATAGGAAGGGGCATCCCTTCCTAATAGCGAGTGAACATGCTATGTACTAGTGTTTTGCAACTGCATTTGCGGGCACAAAACACTCGCAGTTTACCACCAAGTAGGTGGTGAACCACTCGCAAAGGGGAAGGGGTCCCCCAAGGGACATATGTGACCCTTTACATTAGAGGAGAGGGTGCACAGATAGTAATTTATTTTGAAGGAAGTGTGAGTGGTAGGTTAAATCTCTGGCAAATGAAAGTTTGACCCCCAAATATGTAAGCACATGGACCGTGGCGCTTAGCATTCTGAAGAACTAACTTAGCATGTAGATGCCTCAGAAAACACACAATAATTGGCCTGGGCTGATCTGTGGATGTTTACCTCCTACTGCGCATTCTGGGCACTCTTTGGATCTTGATGGTGCCAGCAAAGTCAATCCCCAGAAGATTGGGGAGAAAATGAATAAGAAAACCAATCATATCTTCACCTTCTTCTGTTTCAGGTATATTTATGAGACGGGGACATTTCCCCATTTGCTTCTATCCTCTAATTCATTGGCTTTTCTATGAAGAATCCCAGTATGGAGTTTGAAGTACACTTTTTTCTAGATTAGTTATTCTATTATCAGAGGTGTGCAGCGGTTGTTTAAACATCAACATTTCCACTGCTTCTTAATTTTCAAATAGTTTCAGTGAAATCTGTTATGTGGAGGTTATTGATAATTTGAGATATCCTTGAGTTCATGCATAAGAGTATCCAGAGTGATAGGCGTCATTGTTTGATGTGGTTCTGTATGTGATGGCCTTTTTTTGGCCCTACTCTGCACTCCACCTGGCTACAGAAAACAAATGCTGCAATGATGTCTTTGAGCCTGAAATTGGAGATTATTTTGAGAGGGACTGTAATGTACCCGGGAAATAGCGTTTACAACGCTGCCATTATATTGCGTTCCTATTACAACGCGGTTGTTACAACGACCGCGTTGTTAGAACGCGATGCCTTTCCATCGCAAGCATTAGATCGACTTGCTGTAGGGGGCTCTCTAACCTAAGGAATAGTACAATGTTCTATTCCAACACCTTCCCTACTGTTGCACAGGCTGGAGTTGGAATAGTAAATTATACTATTCCTAAGTCCAGCGCGCCCCCTAAAGCAATACAATGTAATGACTTGCGATGTAAAGGTATCACTTTCTAACAACATGGTCATTGTAACAACCGCGTTGTAGTAGAGCGTGATGTTATAGCATGCGATGTAACATGCTATATTCATGTACCCTTGCCTGGTGCCCTGAGGGTCATGTAAGTCTATTCAAGTTGAGTATTTCCTTTGCAGCATACAGGCCCTGAAAGTCCTTAATTCAGTTTCCTCTTTGTGCTGTCTTCAGTCCTTCACAAGAGTTATTCTTTTGCATCCATAGAGTACATAGGTAGGTAGATGCCAATGTGTAATGTGGATATTTCTGTAAGATGGTTGGAACTAGATGAGTTCACTGTACACAGTCTCAGGAGTCAATCGGGATGGTGGTGAGGGGATGTTAAACAGGATTCAATACCCTCCCCTTGCCACTAGAAGGATTTGTCAGCTTGGGAAGGTTTACTGTTCTGGGGGTATAAAATGGTGGCACTCAATGAGTCTGACAATGTCATCTGTAGGAGGCCAGCCCAATCCAAGACTACACCAGGAAACGGACAGGGGATAGCTGACACTGTAAGTACCTTCTCACAGGGATACAGTCTGTCAGAGGGAGTGAGTTGTGCCCTGTGTGACCTGTTTGAGATCGCAGAGGCTCTCAACTAGTGATGAAGTAGGACAGTACCATGCAGGGAGTGAGAAGATTGTATAACATTTTAGCCCATAACAACAGCACTCGCACATCTGCATGCCAGGAATTAAAAAGCAGTGCAGGTGCAGATTTTTTCCATAGGTCCAGTGGCTTAGAGAAGGACAGTAAGTGGTGTAGTGGCTAGAGCCTACTGAAGGGCCTCAGACTGGAATGGCATCTTCCATAGCTGGAGCAGTTTTAACATGTTCATGTTGGCTTCTTGTGGGTCAGTGCTCATCCATCCATCGGGTGCCATTGACATTTAGGCCGTTAGGAGCATTGTTCATGGACCTGTAGGAGCAGGCAACTCAGAGAGCAGCAATCTTCACAGAAGACAAGCTCTGTCTCTATATGTTATTTCTTTATGCACAGTGCAGGGTTCAGATCTCCTGTATAGAGTGACTCAAATCACTTTAATATAAATCATTAAAGTACCATAATGGACTGTGAATATTGAAAATCTCCAATTCTTCATTCATCAAAGAAAGTGTTGGATGGGCTGAAAATGTAACAGGCAGCTTGTGTTAGTTTCAAGGAATCAGTAGAATCTGAATGATTCAGTACAGTTGATGTTGAAGGTCAATATTATACTGCAGCCGTCCTGCCTTGAATCTGAGCTTGTGCTGTACATGCAGTCTTACAATACGTGAATGATTCTGTACAGGACTATATGGTAGCCTGCCATACAATGCCAGAGACTGACAAATGTTCTCTTTAGGGCTGCTATAGATCTGCTGCTCTAAGTACACCTCTCTAAGATTTATGTTTTCTGTCTAATGAGAGCAAAAGTATGCTTTACAGTGTCTGTCAGTTGCTACTTTGCAGTTAATTTAGGGGTTATTACTCTGCTGTGTTTGCATCTGAAGTGATTTTACATTTCATGTCATTACAACAGGAGTACTTTTATGCTGTGCATGCCTTTACAACTGTAGTGCTTTAGTTTGCTGCTAATTATTATATTTAACCTTGTAATATTTTATTTATATGTAATAATATTAAATGTTAATGTATATTAATATACCTTTATATATGTATATATGTAACCCATACATTATTGTGTGTGTGAGTGGGTGTGCATATTCACTCAAAAAAACGACGTTTAAAGTGACGTTATAGTTAGGTGAAATTTTCAGTGACTACATTATGCTTAAACTAAAAGAAAAAACATTGAGATTCACCAGTTATAGTTCTTTCAAGCAACTATAACTTGTGCTCTAAGGTAACTATAACTTGCATCCTCGCCATGCACACATTTTTCAGTGATATTATCAATGATGTCATAGATGATGTTGTTAGTGATGTACTATGTGGGCTATTTGGCAGTGCATGGTGAGGGCGTAAGTTATAGTTACCTTAGAGCACAAGTTATAGTAACTTGAGATAACTATAACTGTTTTTGAGTTTAAAACGTTACATTGTCACTGACTATAGCATCACTTTAACCTTTGTTTTTTTCAGTAAATGATTTTTTCTACTTAAAGTAATATCTTATTACATACATAAATCCAATCCCTAGCGGGTAGTCAACCCCCACCTCACACGCCCTTTGGCTGTGCTTGGTATGGATTTGGCTGCAGGGCCAGGCCTCTGAGCAGCAAACCTTATCCACTCACTGCTTTCTGCAACACTAAAATATAAGAAGTGAGCCTATTGTCTGTATCAAGGGGTGAGTATATCAATTTATATAAAGCATATCCATCATCTTTCCCCAAAAATCCACAATATTTGTAATCAAATGTATAGTTCAACACCTCAAACAATGAATGTTCAGCTTCGGCTGGAAATGTTTATATAAACTATTGTAATTTCCTCTGGGGTAATTGATTCAATGTCCCAGGAGACTTAAGGGCCCATTAGGATGTAGGTGGGAAAGTCACCGATGGCACATCAGTGTCGGTCCCAGCTTTGCACATATATATATATATATATATATATATATATATATATATATATATATATATATATATATATATATATATATATATATATATATATATATATATATATATATATATATATATATATATATATATTCACTGAAAAAACCATAGGTTATAGACCATATATAGTTAGGAATTCGCATTTACAAAACCTTATTTTACTCACACAAAACCATTGAAATTCCATATATAGTTAGTTGCACTAACTATATATCGCGCACCCGCAATCCACTGCTGATGATGTCACATATTACATCATTCATGACATGGTCAGTGACATCACTGATGACATCACTGATGACATCTCAAATGACATCACTGATGACATCTCAAATGACATCACTGATGACATCACTGATGACATCTCATTTGACATTACTGATCACATCACTGATGATATCATTCATGTGATAATACGATGAACCTCTTCAGACTCTAATATAACCTTAGATACAATCAGTGTAAACAGACACTCACAGACTGTCACTCATCCATGGAGTTACTCACACACCTAGTCAGTCATGCAAAGAATCAATCACACCTCCATTTCCTCAACTATACAGTTATACAAACTTTACTTATTCAAACATATACTAACACATATTTACTCTCTTATACAATCCCTGATACAAGTTCACAATGATCCATACAGCCACTCACACATTCACTGGCTCTTATGCACAGTTATTTATATATGTCAACTCTCACATGTACTGTGTTTTACATATGTACTTACTTTGACATGTAGCGCTGAGATATCCATTCACTCACCAATACACTCATGCACACAGTCAACCGCCCATACAGCTGTTTCCACATGCACTTTTGAAACCATACATCTAGTGAATCAACTGCTCACACATCTATGCACAGAGTCATACACCTCCCAGCCACCCACACCCACACTCAGTCTCCCATACAAATACTTGGGCAACAAATCAATAACCCATATAGTTACTCATATAGCTACTTATCAACACATGCAACAGTTTACAGAACAACAGACATAATGATGCACAAATTAAGACAGTTTAGTCACTAACCCATGCACTCAGTGAGACACATTTAATCACTCACTCATACAGTCAGTCATGCACCTACTAAATCCTTCATCCAGACACTTATACATCCACTCATTCTTCAATATGTAAGACATATTTTAACTTTACAGAAACATACAGTCACTGGATGTTGTCATCAGTGATGTCATCAGTGATGTCATTTGAGATGTCATCAGTGATGTCATCAGTGATGTCACTGACCATGTCATGAATGATGTAATATGTGACATCATCAGCAGTGGATTGCGGGTGCGCGATATATAGTTAGTGCAACTAACTATATATGGAATTTCAATGGTTTTGTGTGAGTAAAATAAGGTTTTGTAAATGCGAATTCCTAACTATATATGGTCTATAACCTATGGTTTTTTCAGTGAATTTTCAAGGTTTTGTAAATGCTAATTCCTAACTATATATGGTCTATAACCTATGGTTTTTTCAGTGAATTTTCAAGGTTTTGTAAATGCTAATTCCTAACTATATATGGTCTATAACCTATGGTTTTTTCAGTGAATATATATATATACATACATATATAAACATATATCATCTGTATATCTATATAAATACAAACATAAATGCATGCATACATATACTTATATGCATACAGATGCATGTTATTTACATGAAAGTTGAAAAAACACTAATAAAAGCAAAGCTAAAAAGCCACCTCATTACAAACAGAATGGCTTTAACTTAAACGAGGGCGAGATCTATTGCATTTTCAATGCTTGTTTACTTTGGTTCCATCAAGAAGGCATTCAGATGTGTCACACATTTGCCATAAATTCTGAATGTTAGCACTCTAGTTGCACATTAGATCACTGTAGTAAAGCTACTGCTCACCAGGGACGTCTGCTGCTGGTATTCAAAGTGCATGTTTCAGTCTGCATGTCAGAATGTTTTTAATGAAATAGAAGAGAATTTGAGAAGTCACTCAAAATGATCCATAATTTTTCTTTCTGAAGCACTAATCATACTTTCTATGGCAAAATTAACCCCCTCATGTTGTTCCTTTTTAAATTGAGTGTTTTCAGACTTACCACTTCATTCCAATCAAGATGGCTTCTGGTGTGCCATACTTTTTTCATAAGTAAGACTGTTAGCGCTCTAGTTGTTCTTTAGAACACTCTGGGACATTCTGTCATTGGGCTATACTTGGGGTACATCTGGGTGATATTTGGGCTACATTTAGGCTCTTTTGTCTCTGGTGGCCATCTTGGGAGACTGTATGTCAGAATTTTTTAATGAAATTGAAGAGGGTTTGAGAAGTCACTCAAAATGTGCCCTAATTTTTCTTTCTGCAGCACTAATCATAATTCATATGGCAAAATATACCCCCTCATTTTGCTCCTTTTTAAATTAAATGTTTTAAGAGTTACCACTTTATTCCAATCAAGATGGCTTCAGGTGTGCCATACCTTTGTAATAAGTAGGACTGTTAGCGCTCTAGTTGTTCTTTAGAACACTCTGGGACATTCTGTCATTGGGCTATACTTGGGCTACATCTGGGTGATATTTGGGCTACATTTGGGCTCTTTTGTCTCTGGTGGCCATTTTGGGAGACTGCATGTCAGAATTTTTTAATGAAATAGAAGAGGATTTGAAAAGTCACTCAAAATGTGCCCTAATTTTTCTTTCTGCAGCACTAATAATACCTTCTATTGCATAATCTACCCCCTCATTTTGTTCCTTTTTAAATTAAATGTTTTAAGAGTTACCACTTTATTCCCATCACGATGGCTCCAGGTGTGCTATACCTTTGTAATAAGTAGGACTGTTAGCGCTCTATTTATTTATGGGCTTGTTACGCGCCGGCATCACACCCGAAGGTGTATCTCCGCGCGGTGCTGTGAGGTGAGCAGGTCGAAGAACTCCTCCTAGAATAGTACAGTCTTTATTCGTTTCCTGAAAGCTGAGTGACTCTGGCATTCTCTAAGGGAGAGGGGGAGGTTGTTCCATAGACGTGGACCCATGGTGGAGAGGGCACGGCCTCCCTGTCTGGTCTTATGATGTCTAGGAACCTGAAGCAGCTGTTGGTTGGAGGACCTGAGGATGCGGGATGGACGGTGATAAACAAATTTGTCTGCCAAGTAATGTGGTCCCAGATTGTGTAAACTTTTGTGTATCACACAGCTGATCTTGAATTCTACCCGTTTCCGGATAGGAAGCCAATGAAGGGCCTTAAGGAGGGGGAGGGACGGTGTTCTGGGGGGGGTGTTGGTCACCAGCCGTGCTGCGGTGTTCTGCACCACCTGTAGTTTATTGAGCACTCCCTCATTGGCAGCTAGGAGTAAGCCATTACAACTAGTTGTTCTTTAGAACACTCTGGGACATTCTGTCATTGGGCTATACTTGGGCTACATCTGGGTGATATTTAGGCTACATTTGGGCTCTTTTGTCTCTAGTGGCCATTTTGGGAGACTGCATGTCAGAATGTTTTAATGAAATAGAAAAGGATTTGAGAAGTCACTCAAAATGTGCCCTAATTTTTCATTCTGCAGCACTAATCATACTTTCTATGGCAAAATATACCCCCTCATGTTGTTTCTTTTTAAATTAAATGTTTTAAGAGTTACCACTTTATTCCAATCAAGATGGCTTCAGGTGTGCCATACCTTTGTAATAAGTAGGACTGTTAGCGCTCTAGTTGTTCTTTAGAACACTCTGGGACATTCTGTCATTGGGCTATACTTGGGCTACATCTGGGTGATATTTGGGCTACATTTGGGCTCTTTTGTCTCTGGTGGCCATTTTGGGAGACTGCATGTCAGAATGTTTTAATGAAATAGAAAAGGATTTGAGAAGTCACTCAAAATGTGCCCTAATTTTTCATTCTGCAGCACTAATCATACTTTCTATGGCAAAATATACCCCCTCATGTTGTTTCTTTTTAAATTAAATGTTTTAAGAGTTACCACTTTATTCCAATCAAGATGGCTTCAGGTGTGCCATACCTTTGTAATAAGTAGGACTGTTAGCGCTCTAGTTGTTCTTTAGAACACTCTAGGAGGCTGCAGTAGAACACAAAGGAATCAACTGACAGTCTCTGTCCTTGTTGGATGTACATGTTTTACTGAGAATGTCAGACTTCATTTTCACATGACTGAGAAAGATAATGTGAATTTACAGAAAATATGCTTTCAGTTTAGCTTATAGATCCCCTTCCAAACCACTGTGGGAAAATCATGAGATATTAGTTTTCTTTCAAACAATATTCATGATATCACAGCAGAAGGTCTTTTCACATGGTAAAATCACCTTAGAACCCACCACAATTCCTAAAACGAGTATGGTACCATCAACAAATGATTTATAATGTAACTAAAGTCCTAAAACCCTCTATTAACTACAATGCTTTTTAATGAGGTGCTATCATGTATATTGGTCCCAAGATGGCTGCCAACACTTCTTGGATGAAGTGCTGACAGCCAATCAGAGCAGATGTGTGGTTAGGCTCCGCCCAGATATATATCTTTTTTTGAACCTAAATTACTCAAAATCCACTGGAGCACATATATTGAGACTTAGCAAAGGCACATCGGGCTAACAGTCCCTACAATTTTGCCAAGTTTCGTGCAAATCCATTCAGCCGTTCGAGCTAAAAGTGAGGCCAACCGCCCTATGGAAATTAACATGGGAAAAACGTGTTTTGGGACCGCCCTTTTTTCTCGGCCCCACCTTGATGAAACCCCCCCAAATTGTCAGGGGCTGCTCAGAAACGAAATGTTCCATTTTCCTGAAAGTTTCAGCCAATTCCGTCCACAAACGCCAAAGTTATTAGACATAGAATTTTCAAAAATCCCATAGAGAAAAAATCCTAACTATATATACCTACTGGCGACCGCCAGTAGGTAATATATATATATATATATATATATATATATATATATATATATATATATATATATATATATATATGTCCAACCATTGCTCCCCTCGCGGCCCCGAGGAGCATTTAAGCGGCACACCCAAAACTGAAAGAATCTCCTTTTAATCCGATTTGCAGCCAGGGTTTCACAAACAGCGCCCAACGCGTTTCAACATTACGTCTTGATCACGGGCATTTCACCATTTTGACTGCTGAGAATCCCACAGGTGAGTTCAACCAAATATTGTCTCGAATGAATCATGTGATTGGCACAATGCATCCTGGTCTCAGTAGTCTTTGCGTGAATCCTGTTGGGATGCAAAAACAAGGAGATTCTTTCAGTTTTGGGTGTGCCGCTTAAATGCTCCTCGGGGCCGCGAGGGGAGCAATGGTTGGACATACATCACGGCACAGCCCAGTGTCGGCAGAAGCAGGCGCCACCTCTACACAGACATTAGAGGGTCCGCCTAAGCCTTTGAAATTCATGCTTGGGGCGAGCAAAGCTGAACTCCATGATTGTTTTTTATTTTTGCATCCCAACAGGATTTTTTGTCCAAATGCCTGAGCTATGAGAGGTCACACGACAGCCTTCTGCCATCTGGCTTTACAATGCAGACTGCTTTTCAGTTCAGATTAATATTTACATTGCCAACGCGTTTCAAGGTCAAAGCCTCTTCTTCCTGGGCTGCAACAAACATGACATTTAAAACTCGCTTTTCATTTCCGGTTTTATTCACCTGCCTCCTATGGGCGTCGGTTCAGTGCACTAGATGCACTGAACATACAGTCACTGGATGATGTCATCAGTGATGTCATCAGTGATGTCACTGACCATGTCATGAATGATGTAATATGTGACATCATCAGCAGTGGGTTGCAGGTGCGCGATATATAGTTATTGCATCTAACTATATATGCGAATTTCAATGGTTTTGTGCGAGTAAATTAAGGTTTTGTAAATGCTAATCCCTAACTATATATGGCCTAAAACCTATGGTTTTTTCAGTGAATTTCAAAGGCTTTTTAATAGCAAATATCTATAGGTGTAACATATATTCTTATTCTAATTCACAAATATATTTTATATTTTTTTTTTTTTAAGCAAAGGACCCAGATGCATTTACAGTTTATCACTAACAATGTTCCAGGCTAATGTATTTTCACAGGAAATTAACAACTGTCCTGCAAGTAAAATATTCCTATTTCGTGAAAAAGGGCGTTTCTTCGTCCCATGAGGGAGCCGTTGAGCAAAAGAGACTCGGCCTGCTGTCTTAGTCGCTGATAGGCCTGATTATCGGATTTTTATCGATCACTTTATGTTGCAACAGTGGAAAACAAAACAGCCCTTGCCCATTTATTTTTACAGCATTCCTGCGTATTATACCCTACCCCCAAACAGTATTTCACCACAATATGTTGCTAATGAGTGAGCTTCAGCATTATACTTCAAATTATAAATATCATTTCTATTGATGACTGCTACCCCCACAAAAAAACAGACGTATGTACTTTTTTAATTAACTTTTATTAAAACAATAACCGGAACTATAACTAAAAGATAACACTACAATAAATAACTAGAACTATAAGTAACAAAATAATAGAATAAACAACATATAATATGGAGTCCAAAATAAGTATTGTAGTTAATCTGCAAAACAAAAAGAAAATTAGTGTTTAAAATTAGATTGAAGTGACTAAATGAGATCAAACATCACAAGTCAAAGTAAAACTTGACAATATTTTTTTTTTTTTAAATCTTCGCAGTGTGCCTGAAACGCTTCCACTGGCATTCATCATGCAGACTTTGGTCCACCCTCTTTATCAATTTTTGCAGTTTGAGATATAACGTCCTACATGTGTTATTCATCTCCTACTTTCTCCTTTCAAATTCTCTTGTAAAGACCTTAACAACAAATAAAGGGAACATTTTCTGCATATTTTTAATAAAGCATTTGACACAATGCATAGTAACACCGTATTTATTGAATGTTTTGAAATTAATTTTCACAAGTCTTAAAAAAGGTGAATGCAAGAAAAGTTACTTGCCGCATATGCAAGACTGCTTTCAAGAGGAGACCCCAATAAAAAGGACTTGTGTGGAACTGCAAGTATGCTGAAGCAGTTGCAGACTAAGAATCCGGTCAACTTTGCAAGGGAAGAGTTAAGGAGATTGAGAGCGGCTCCTTCTGCTTCATGAGAAGGCCCGAGTACCAGTGGAGCAACACGTCAACCTCTAGAGCACAGCCTAATATTTGTCCCCAATTTGAAACCCTTTAAGAGAAAAAGTAAGAAGGTTGGGAGCTTTGTATGCCATCCTAATATCTAATTATCCATAGTTATACAGAGATCCGCCCTGTATCAGACTCATATGTACAAGTGTATATTGTAGATTATCTGCCACCGAAAACCTCTCAAGTACCTATATCCGTTACTTTTTAACTTCGTTGAGTAGTCATATTGTGAGTATTTACCTTAAAGTTGTTAATTTTTTATTGATTATTGCTCTTTGAGATATTGTTCAAAAAGGGAAAGCAACAGTGGTAGATTCCCAAAGGGACAGCACCTAGTCAAATATTCTCCAGGACATATCACCCTCTAGTACATGGGGAAGTCTGTGTGCACACTTCAAAAAACACCCACTGTCACAATGCAGGTTCAAAACATGAACTATAACAAGATTTGAGAAAAGGCCAAGGTGCACCACTTCAACATTTAGAGGAACTAATATATTCAATGAGGTAAACAGTAATGATCACATCAACGAAGTTTTTCTTCATATAATCTTGAGAGTTCTTTATTTAGTTCAGATGGTAAAAAAATATACAGGATCTACAGCCGACGCGTTTCGTCCACAAGGGACTTCTTCAGGGCTGTTACAAAAACAAAACACAATATACAAGACATACAATTAAAAGGTTTTGAAGTTAAAAATTGTTCTTTTTGTTAAAAAATCAGCAACTACGCTAATACAGAGAGTACCAGGCTTCCCCAACAGTATATAACAAGATTTAATAAAGATCAGATCCTAAATCCCTAATTTGTTGGCATTAGGGATTTAGGATCTGATCTTTATTAAATCTTGTTATATACTGTTGAGGAAGCCTGGTACTCTCTGTATTAGTGTAGTTGCTGATTTTTTAACAAAAAGAAAATTTTTTAACTTCAAAACCTTTTAATTGTATGTCTTGTATATTGTGTTTTGTTTTTGTAACAGCCCTGAAGAAGTCCCTTGTGGACGAAACGCGTCGGCTGTAGATCCTGTATATTTTTTTACCATCTGAACTAAATAAAGAACTCTCAAGATTATATGAAGAAAAACTTCGTTGATGTGATCATTACTGTTTACCTCATTGAATATATTAGTTCCTCTAAATGTTGAAGTGGTGCACCTTGGCCTTTTCTCAAATATTGCTCTTTGAGATATTCCCTGTCTACAAACAGAGAAGAATAGGAATATTCTGTCTTCCTTTGCAGATAATGAAGGATAGGTAATGCGGACTTTTGTCCCCCGTTGTAGTCCGTCATGCCTGTTTTTCTCCCCACTGATTGATTGATTGGCTGGACATTTATTGTTCAAGGAATAGTTCTAACGAGGTATTCTCTGTTTGCAAATAACATGGAATAGAAATATTCTGTCTAGTCTTTGCAAGTAGTGAAGGGTGGGTAATGCGGACCTTTGTCCCCCGTTGTAATCTGTCATGCCCATCTACTCCCCACTGATTGAGAAACTAGTTCCACCCGGACCATTTATTAGAGGTACATCATCTGGCTCAACCGGAGAGTACCCCTAATAAAGAAGACATATGTAAAATACAAAGTAAACACTGTATCCTGTTAAACAGAAACTTTACAATGAAACACACTTGAAAAAGAAGGGAAAGAAATCGAACAAAATCAGCAGGCCACTGATGAGTTTTTGACTTCGCTAGAAATAAGAAACATGGAAGTGGTGAGAGAAGCCAAGCTTGACGTTACGGCAGCCACAAGGTAGCTAACCTCCGCCACCCCCCCACTGCTCCAAGCATGTCTGTCCCACCACCCGCCACGCCCAATAACGGTAACATGAAATAGATACAAATCAGCAGATACCTACCCCAATTTCGGAAACTCCCGAAGTGCAACAGGTCCACGGTTACGCCCATCCGGAAGATGAGGCCTCGACACGTGCAGGGCGGGGCCCGACTAGCCGCCATCAGCCGGAGAAGTCGTGGGATGGTCGGCCCGGAATGTGCTGGTCCTCCCCTTCTCTTCTGGCGCCCTGCAGGCCACGGGGGGGGGATGTCTTGCCTCTGCCTACGACCCCCCCCTCTTATCGCCTGGTCCGGACATCACGGATATCAACGCCAGGTGTCGGCGTGGGGTGCGCTGGGAGGGAGAGGCGGCGCGAACGAGCCTCTCCCACCCCCCCAGGTGGGGGCCCCTCAGCTGCACCCCCAACGCTCCACTCACCCAACAAAAGGGTTGTCATGTAAGGTGCACCAGGAGAGGAGCCGAGGCCGACGGGATCTTCTTCTTTCTTCAATTATGGCTGTAACAACACTGGAAGGGGGATGTCTTGCACTCGGTGGTCTGTGCCCATGGGCCGGAGGCGCAGACTACCTCCACTGCTTTGGTGGCCCGCCTCCCTGCATCGTTGGTGCCATTGGTGGTCCCGGGCTGACTCTCCCTGAAACCTGCTGGCGGCTGGATCGATACCGGAGAGTGCTGTGGCCCCGC
Source organism: Lissotriton vulgaris (assembly GCF_964263255.1). NCBI lineage: Eukaryota > Metazoa > Chordata > Amphibia > Caudata > Salamandridae > Lissotriton > Lissotriton vulgaris. The sequence goes on along the minus strand of NC_141696.1, from coordinate 973,444,440 downwards.
CGGGCTGACAAAATGGCGGCCAGCACCCTGTATCCTGGACTCGTTGTTGACGGGGACACTGGCCTACCTTTGCTGAATACTGTAAAGGTGTTAATACACTTGGCGACGTGCTCGCTGCCTTGAATTCCTGGCATGAGTCCATGAAGTTTCAGTCCGCCAGGCCGGAGGGTGTTCTTCTAGACGGGCTCGCTGAACCGCTTCCCACGTGTGCTTGATATGAGCTCCCCATTCGGGCCTGAAGCGGCGCCCTGCAGGCCACGGGGGGGGGGATGTCTTGCCTCTGCCTCCGACCCCCCCCTCTTATCGCCTGGTCCGGACATCACGGATATCAACGCCAGGTGTCGGCATGGGGTGCGCTGGGAGGGAGAGGCGGCTCAAACGAGCCTCTCCCACCCCCACAGGTGGGGGCCCCTCAGCACCCCCAACGCTCCACTAACCCAACAAAAGGTCTTGTCCACTATTGCGAGGCAAAGATGCTCCGCTCACCCAGCAGGGGTCTCGTCCACTGTTGCGGTGCAACGGCGCTTCTGATTTCAACTAGAAAATGAGTCCTGCGTCCAGAAACGTTCTCCTCAACTTTGAAGATTCTATAAGAGCCACGGGGGCCCCCGACCCCCGATGGGGAATTACTGCCATGATCACCCACGGAACGACCACGACGTAGCCGGGGGACGTCGGCGCGCTCATGCCGGCGCCGGCCTCGGTCTTGAAATGACCAAAATCCTGCAAGACTACCAACTTGATCAGTTCCGGTGGGACACCAGTATGACCCGGTAGGAGAGATTGTTGCCTCCCACCCCACTTTGACTGATGGTTCATGTCGGCAGTCCCCTCTGCTACCCTTCAACAAAAACTTTTGGACTGCTGAAAGAGGTCCCGGTCCAACCACGAGTTGGTGGAGACATTTTGACTATACTTGGACCTTCCTGACCTCACCCAAAATGGCGCCGGTACAAATGAAACTCTCAACTCCTTGTTGTGCCCGAATGCTCAGCCTTGATATCATGAGATATGTATGCAGTTTTTAGCACATGAATTGATATGGGATAAGACTGATTATATGTTAGAACAATGAATTGATCCGGGATGGGTATTGATTATACGTTCGAACAATGAATTGACATGGGACGGGTACAGATTACAAGTTCTAATGCATTATTGATTACTGTATTTATTATTGAAGGTTCGAATTGTCGACACTTTTGGTACTTGCTCACAATGAATTATCGATATGATTTTGTTGCACTTGTCGCACTTTTTACTATGAAATCAACGACCACTGACTCTCTGTTATGTTTTCCACAAATAAATATTCCCCCCCCCCTCCAATTTACAGTCCCAGCCTGCTACGTGCCCGTCTCACGGGGTTGTAGGCCCGTATTTGGGCACCAACATTTTTATTAAAGGTTTTTGAAAAAGCAAACGTAGTTGTAACGCGTAGATTGGTAAGTTTCGAATAAAAGGCCACTGTTTCCGATGTTTTTTTTTTGTTTTTTTTTAAAGTAGGTGAAATGAAGCAGCTCAATTAGTTAAGGGTTAAAAAGTATAGTAAGCAGAAACATTGAAAATATGAATGGTCCATGTTTGTTGTGTGTTTTTCATTTTTGTACAGCATAAAGCAATCGATAAAGATCCTGGTATTTAGCCTCTACTTTATATGCTACCTGTATCAGGGAAGTTGTTTTAAATGCCCCTAAGCCACCCCGAAGGAATGTCACCTGGCCCCCCTAGTACGAACGAAAACGACCCCGTACCACTGTAGGTTATCTCTCTTCCTCAAAAATGACAAAAATTACTTTCTAGGACGTTTTGGACATTGATGATTTTCATATGATCTATTTATTAAAGTAATTCTCATCTCTCCGTATGAAATTAATTTTCCACATGCTACACAAGTCAATCTCATCTGCCCAAAGTTCTTTTGCAGATTTGGGACAGTTTCCCTTGCCTCTGACTCACTTATTGCTAAGTCATTGATGGATGTTTTTGCCGGTCGGGGGTTATCCACCAAATCTCGAAGTTGTGCTTTAGAATAATTAGGAAGGGTGCCACCTCTCCATGTGCCGATGCATGGTATGATTACCATAGCTATATTTTTTTCGGTCCCTCTCGAGAGTTTTTTTTTGGGAAAATAAGGCAGGTAACGAACCTGGCATTAACTTTCTTTTCATGAGAAGGAAAAGAAAAAAATTGCCAGATAAAATTCACTTTCACATGGGACGTTCTTGGCATTTCTTTCAGAAACTTTTACATCACTGTGTCATTTCTTTGTCTATCCTGGTTAAAGCAATGTCATATAAATAGTTGTTTAAAAAGTTTTTTTTTAACGTGTTTACTTTGTTGGAGCGTTGTATATATTTATAAGTTATTAAAGTGTTATAATCCTACTACTTTGTTGGAGTGCTATATATTTTTAATGTGACACATAATTGTGAAGACTTTGATGTACAAAAAGGCATCCCTGGAATCTTCCGCTTCAGGCTCGGTCCCACACACCCTTACAGTGAGAATCCCCTCCCCAATCACAATACAGGATCGTTATCAGATAGTAGGAACGCGTGTGGTGTGACGGATCTCATGAGGTGGCGACCTTGATCTACTGTAACTCCTTTGAACAGGGGTGATTCTTTACAGTTGGGGCCATAAACTACATCCGCAGGGCTAGGTGATAGCCTGGGACCGGCCTGGACAATCAGACACAGAGGAAGAGGAGTGTCAGAGGGTGCGGTAGTGAATAGGGTGAAAGGGAGGTGTCGGGCGGGCACCGGGTGTGATACTCAGGGAAGAGCAGCGCAGATGGGGGGAAGTTTATGGCCCATGCATGAGAGAGAGAGCAGGGGTGACCAGTGCGTGGGGGAGATGCTTGCGAGGGTGGGGAGCCATGCTGAGGATCGGCGGCGTGCAGAGAGTGGGTCTGGTCAAGGCATCTAAAATGGCTGCCGTGCACGACAAAAGTGTGGCATTGGAAAAAAAGCAAGATGGCGCAGACAATGTTTATCAATACGGATTAATTTATAACAATTATTTTTAACAATATATTTACTCGCAGTGTCAAAATGGCGATCCACACTTCCTAATTTCCTTCGAATCGAACGTTAACAGAAGTCAAGCGGCAAAAAAAAAAAAAAAAAACGCTCACGCGCAACCGCTGGAAGACAAGTATCAACATATATGAGCCTCCTCAACCACCCTCAGAAAACATAGGGGGTCAGGATACGTCTCCCATACCCCCTTATACCCAATACTCACATTGCTTTTCCTCCATCTAGTAATTTAATTAAATCGAAACACAAAATGGCGAATTCACGTTTCGCTACCAGTTTGCGACCCGGTTCGCGAACCGAGAAGCGCTTCTACCGCGAAAAATCTAATTTTTTTTATTTGCCCCACGGGACCCTTTAATAACCCCAACATCATTCCTAGGGGTTCAAGAGGAGTCTACCTTGCCCCCTTTCATTAAATTCCCCCTTCGTTTTTCTCCTCCTCTTGTCTCTCGATCCTACCGAGAGACAAGATGGCGGCCACACCGGACTGTTTAGAATGTTGACAGACACCGGAGAGCCAATCAGCTTCGCTTTGCAAAGCTCCGTTACGAGAAAAGTACGCGATCTGGAGCGCTACCCGGGACGCTGTCACAGATATATCTATTTTTTTAAACGTTAATTTCTCGAAATCCACTGGAGCACATATATTGAGACCCAGCAAAGGCACATTGGGCTAACAGTACCTACAATTTTGCCAAGTTTCGTGCAAATCCATTCAGCCGTTCGAGCTAAAAGTGAGGCCAAAGGCCCTATGGAAAAATGAATGGGAAAACGTGTTTTGGGACCCCCCTTTTTTCTCGGCCCCCCCTTGACGGAACCCCCCCAAATTTTCAGGGGCTGCTCAGAAACAAAATTTGCCATTTTCCTGACAATTTCAGCCAATTCCGTCCACAAACGCCAAAGTTATTAGACATAGAATTTTCAAAAGTTCCATAGAGAAAAAATCCTAACTATATATATATATATATATATATATATATATATATATATATATATATATATATACTAAGCATGGGCAGAAAATCCGTTTCGCTCGCGGATTTTGCGGATTTTCGGTAAATTCGCAATCCGCGAGATTCGCGAATCTCCCGCAAAATCCGCAAATCCGCGAGCAGCGGATTTCATGGCTTGCTCGCACTGTTCGCGTGAGTTCGCGGCTTCCCAGTACAACTTCGCGCCCCGCGAATAAGCGCAAAATTGCAGAAATACGATCTTAGCAAAACTGAAACTACTTACCAGGTTCAAAAGTTCAGGCTCATCATTAGTAGCCATTTCCTGTAGTGCTTCCTGAGGGGCCCCTCCAGAGTTCAGTTGCCAGTTGCAACTATTATGTGACCCTGCTCTGAACCTCAGAATAGTTACACATATGCCACAAAGGTCCTGAATTACAGCTAAGGGAGACAAGCAGGAGCCAGGCTGGAGGTTCAAATCCATTAATCAGCCCCTAATTCATTATTGTCAGTTGGGGCAGGGCAGGTGTTGTAACTAATTTTGCAACAATGAAAGCACTTAGCAAGTGCAAAAGATCACTAATCAGGAAGCACTAAGGAAGCAGGTGCCAGCTAAAAAAATATTCTGTGACACATTAATCAGCCCCAAATTAATTCAGGTCACTTGAGGCAGGGAAGGTGTGCTTGCGTTGCCACAATAATGTACACTGACTGGACAACCAGAGGGTGCTGTGATGAAACAGAGGGTGGCATGGGTGGGCCAGAGGGTGGCATGAGTAGTCAGAGAGTGGCAGTGGTGACAGAGAGTGGCAGTGATGAAGAAGAGTGTCCCAAACAGGCTGGACACGTAGAAACAACAAGTTCGCGAAACTTGCGACCCGACAGGTAAGTTCGCTTTTTGCGAAATTGTACAAAACCCTCGCGAACTGGCAGAAACCCGCGCGAACACAAAAAAAAAATCTGCAAATTCGCGAGAATTCCCGGATTTTGCGGATTGCGAGTTCGCAAATCCGCAAAATTCGCGAACGCGAGATTCGCAAAATTCGCCCATGCTTAATATATACATATATATATATATATATATATATATATATATATATATATATATGTCGCTCACGTGAAAGAATAACTGCACACTCGCGGGGATGTCTCAAGGTTTCTTTATTGGGCAGAGTGCTTGGATAGCTGTCAAGCACGGGAAAGATGATGAGAGTTCTGTTTTGTCTTAAAGTCCTGACGCGTTTCGAGGGTGAAATCCCTCTTCCTCAGAGGACGACGAGCAGGAGACTTAAGGGCCCATTAGGATGTAGGTGGGAATGTCACCGATGGCACATCAGTGTCGGTCCCAGCTTTGCACATATATATATATAATGAACTCCCAACTGCTATGGACGCAGTTTGAACGGGCGCAGACCTCCAAAGTAATCACTCCAATCACTCCAGTTTGGAAAGATGAGCCAGCAACAAAGAATGTTTTCAGCAGTGCATTTTAATCAGCAGTAAGTGCAGAGCAAGTGCCCTCCATTGACGCGTTTCGCCCCGCGAACGGGGCTTGGCCACATGACGCGTCAGGAGTAGGCGGTGGTTTAAATCATGGATAAAAGCCCAAGCGCCTAAAGAAACAGGTCGCAAGGGTGACATATTAACATAAATCAGCAATCAAAATAATGTGATGCAATATCCACACACAATATCACGTAATAGTGAATATTGAAAAACAATTCGAGCATAGTGCTCAAAATGGCCAAATGCAACAATTTATAAAAGGAGGAAACCAATACATGATAAATACATTGGATCATCTATAGTTCATTCATGAAAACAAGGTCTCCCCTCACATGTTATAAAAAAGAGATTTGTTAAATCTCGCAAAACAAGGAAAAATTATTATTAATAAAGAATCATGTGCAAGTGCACATTGAAATTTTCCTCGAAAGCCAATGGCCTAAAAAATGGAGTGGACACCACAGATTACTGATATGTACTAATACTAATTATTTGACCAAAAAAGTTTCAGATGTTAAATACATGGAATCGAACTAGCAACAGAGGACTCCAATTATGGAAACTACCAAAAGCATTTCAGATTTCATAGATATATATAAAGAACCAACTGTAAATTCATCATTTTAGTATCTGAAGTAATATAGATAAACATTATATTGAATCTGGATCACCGTGAATCAACAGTACCTCCTCCTATTTATAAAATTCATAGAACAGAAGAAAGGCATCATCTAAATCCATTGGAGAAATAACAAAAGAAACACCCATTTCATGCTGACAATAATCATTTAAGAAAGACATTTCCAGAAAAACCACTAGTTTCATAAGTAATGATGTAATTCATCAAAAGCGTTAAGGCCGTTGGGGGATCTGGTATCGAGCAAGATAATGAAAAAAGCCTCTCTTTGACGGGGAAGTCTTTCTCGATCACCTCCCCTACCAGGGTTAGCCACGGAACACAACAAAGTATACTTAAGATCTTTTAATTTCTTGTCGTGCACTGATTTAAAATGGCGCCCCACAGGGTAGTTCATGTCCGAGTTGACTATGGCCCTTATGTGTTGCAGGATACGTTGGTGTGCCTGCAACTTAGTGCTCCCAATGTATGACAGTGAACAGGTACAGGTCAATTTATATACCACAAAATCACTGTGACATGTTAAATGTTCCCTGATTGGTATAACACGGTTGCTGAATGCAGATGTATAGTGGGTGCTATTGACTGCAAACGTGCAGGCACGGCACGAAGTACATCTGTAAAAACCAGGTTTGTTAAGCCAAATGGTCTTGGACTGAATTTCTGGTTGTGTACGGTCAAGGGAATCTTTCATAGAGGGAGCTCTCCTAAAGGTGATAGCTGGAGATTTGGGCAAAAAAGGAGCTAGAATTACATCAGTCAATACAATCTGCCATTCAGATCTAATAATTTGGCTGAGTCTGGAGCTTTGAGCGCAAAATGTAGTGATGAATCGTGCTGTTGTTCCACTAGTAACATCAGTGTCTAGTTTGATCTTAGGGGTCAACAAAGTCTCGCGTGTGCGTGCTGATACTGTGTTTAGAGCTCTGTCCAGTACCGCTCTTTTATAGCCCCTTCGAAGGAATCAGTCTTTAGATTCCGTTAGACATTGTTGAGTGACCACAGGATCACTACAAATGCGTTTGATTCTAATGAATTCCCCCAAAGGTATGCTAATGATCGTGTGAGGGGGGTGAGCACTGTGGGCATGCAAGATGGAATTGCCCGCAGTACTCTTCCTGAACAGTTTAGATTGTATTCTGTTATTGTCAATGTAGATCAACACATCCAAAAATTCAGCGGAGTTTTCAGAAATAGTGGCCGTGAATTTAAGGTTTCTGTCATTCGTATTGATTTCCTTGACAAAATCAGCTGCCAGAGTTTGAGATCCCTTCCAGACGATAAAAATATCGTCTATAAATCTCCAGTAGGCTAGTAGATGAGGGAGCCAATGAGCGTGAGTAACGCCAAGCACATGCTCCTCCCACCAGCCAACATGCAAGCATGAATAGCTGGGGGAGAAGCACGAACCCATTGCCACCCCGCGCTCTTGATGGTAAAACTCCTTGCCAAACTGAAAATAGTTATTAAAGAGGCATATACGAATCATATCTAACAACATCCGATTATGGTCCCGCATAGTTGCCTCCCGGGAATCAAGAAAATACTGGACAGCTTCCAGACCCTGGAGATGGTTGATACTGGTGTAAAGTGCTTCAATATCCATCACCAGGAAACATAAATCAGGACCCCAAGTGATGCAATCAATCTTCCCCAGAAAATCAGTGGTGTCTTTAAGAAAAGATGGGAGAGAAATCATATGAGGCTGAAGAAAAAAATCAACATATTTCGAGATATTCTCATTCATGCTTCCCTGTGCCGAAATAATAGGAAGACCTGGGACCGGGGTAGTGCATTTTTGGATTTTAGGTAACAAATAAAACAAAGGTGTGATAGGGTGCAAAACATTCAAAAACTTAGATTCCTCTTTTGTCAATAAACCACTCTTCAACCAAGTATTGATATCTTTTCTGGTTCTATCGTAGCTGTTCAGCATGATAAATTTAGTGGTTTTAGAATAACAAAGAGGATCATTAAGTTGGCGGGTTGCCTCTGTAACATAGTCATTTGTAGCCCAGAGAACAGTGTTCCCCCCTTTGTCCGCACTTTTCACAACAATCTGGTTGTTACCCTGAATCTTTTTCACAAGCTTAGTATACTGTGAGTTGTTAAAATCACACTGTTTTTCCTTTCCCAGTAACGTCCTGTTCAAAGTCTTGAGCTCAGTGATAACTCTGTCACTGAAGACATCGACAGCATCTTTAGGCATTAATGGCATGAATGTAGACTTTCCTCGAAATACTGTAGAAGGTGAACGGTTGACTGTAACAATCTGACTGACTGTGGGTTCATTCTGTGAGCTGTCCTCATTTGCTAAGGAAATGAGGGTTTGTAGTCCCTGCAAATTCCTTACTGAAAGTGCTTTATCCGTTGATGGAATAGTTTGTCCCCTGCCCTTATCAGGTTTCTCAGGATGTAATAGGAAATATTTTTGGAGTTTTATTTTCCTAATGAATTTTAAAAAATCAATCCTGGCCTGGACATAGGAAAAATTGTTCGGTGGGCAATAGGACAAGCCTAAGGATAGAAGTTGCTCTTCTACCTTGGACAGTACAAAGTCAGTCAGATTAATTACTGTATTGTCTAGTGTCTGGGTTATTTGTTCCAATTCTTGCGAGTTCTGCCCCTCCCTCCACCTCTTTTTGGCTGCTCGTTTCCTGCGCCGACGTTTTTGGCTGCTGGTTTGCCTGCTTGTGGAGGATTGTTCCGTGAGCGCAGGGAATACCTCCGGTCCTCGCTTACAAAATTAAGTTCGTCTACTACTGAGAAAGATGTTAAAACAGAGGACCCTGCATCTGCAGAAGGTATACTGTCCTCAGAACCCGTGAAGGAGGCTACTGATAGATTATCTTCGTTCATTACACCAGCAGTAGTGATTTGCGCATTGGAACTGTGAGGAGCACTTGGTTTCTGTTGAAGAGACATTGCTTTTCTTTTATAAGAATCATACTTTCGAGAAAAGGTAAAAACGCGTCCAGTAGCATAATCCTGTTTGTCTCTCGCAAATTTGTGTATTTTGCGCTCTTGAATGGTTTGTTCCAATTTAGCCAAACGTTGGTCAATTTCTTTTCTGGTGCTCGTTATCAGATCAGTTTCACCAGTTGCCTCCAACAGGGTGTTTATTTTGTCAATTTCAATCAGTAGCGCTTCCCTATCGGTATGGGCATATTTTATTAGAATCTGTAACATCGTTCTAGATGATTGTAAATTGTTCTCCGCCCATTCCTGTAGCATTTTGGGGTCCGGGTTTTCATAGGTAGGAACAATCATTATTCTTAAACCCCGAGGGACACGGTTAGCCTCAATGTACTTCTCCAAGGACTTCTTCTCCCACCACTTCGATAGTTCACTCCAAAGTAGCCTTTCTAGAGTTTTTAGAAGCTCCTTTGCACTACTGTTAGTGCTGGTAGTGCGAACGTCATGAGTGGTTTCTACTGAAGCAGTCGGTAGATTACCATAAAGAGCCTCTGCTGCAGACTCCCTACTCCTTAGCGCCTCAGTGGAAAACATGTTCTGCAAAGTGTGTCAGCGATTCGTACAATTTATCGCTTCACTGCTGGCTGGCTACGGTTCGAGGAGAACAAGCCCAAACCCGCTATACTTCAACAAAAATTCACAGGCAAAACAGCGCACCGATGGTGCCCTACCAGCTTCCGCCTCCAAACACCACGGAAAGTCAGCCGACCTCCCTGGCTGCAAAGCTCCTCGCCGGGTCCGGTCACCAGGAATACGCCAGTCTCTGCCTCAGTCAATTGAGTTGCGGGGGGCACGGCAAAAAATACTAACACAGTATAAGTCCCAAACGCCGATGGCGTAGTCGGATTGCCGAACGCCGTACCTCACAAACAATGGGCGGGTCCACGAAGCCGGAAGCAATCCACTCCCGGTATACGAATAGAAAATGAACTCCCAACTGCTATGGACGCAGTTTGAACGGGCGCAGACCTCAAAAGTAATCACTCCAATCACTCCAGTTTGGAAAGATGAGCCAGCACCAAAGAATGTTTTCAGCAGTGCATTTTAATCAGCAGTAAGTGCAGAGCAAGTGCCCTCCATTGACGCGTTTCGCCCCGCGAACGGGGCTTGGTCACATGACGCGACAGGAGTAGGCGGTGGTTTAAATCATGGATAAAAGCCCAAGCGCCTAAAGAAACAGGTCGCAAGGGTGACATATCAACATAAATCAGCAATCAAAATAATGTGATGCAATATCCAAACACAATATCACGTAATAGTGAATATTGAAAAACAATTCGAGCATAGTGCTCAAAATGGCCAAATGCAACAATTTATAAAAGGAGGAAACCAATACATGATAAATACATTGGATCATCTATAGTTCATTCATGAAAACAAGGTCTCCCCTCACATGTTATAAAAAAGAGATTTGTTAAATCTCGCAAAACAAGGAAAAAATTATTATTAATAAAGAATCATGTGCAAGTGCACATTGAAATTTTCCTCGAATGCCAATGGCCTAAAAAATGAAGTGGACACCACAGATTACTGATATGTACAAAATACAAATTATTTGACCAAAAAAGTTTCAGATGTTAAATACATGGAATCGAACTAGCAACAGAGGACTCCAATTATGGAAACTACCAAAAGCATTTCAGATTTCATAGATATATATAAAGAACCAACTGTAAATTCATCATTTTAGTATCTGAAGTAATATAGATAAACATTATATTGAATCTGGATCACCGTGAATCAACAGTACCTCCTCCTATTTATAAAATTCATAGAACAGAAGAAAGGCATCATCTAAATCCATTGGAGAAATAACAAAAGAAACACCCATTTCATGCTGACAATAATCATTTAAGAAAGACATTTCTAGAAAAACCACTCGTTTCATAAGTAATGATGTAATTCATCAAAAGCGTTAAGGCCGTTGGGGGATCTGGTATCGAGCAAGATAATGAAAAAAGCCTCTCTTTGACGGAGAAGTCTTTCTCGATCACCTCCCCTACCAGGGTTAGCCACGGAACACAACAAAGTATACTTAAGATCTTTTAATTTCTTGTCGTGCACTGATTTAAAATGGCGCGCCACAGGGTAGTTCATGTCCGAGTTGACTATGGCCCTTATGTGTTGCAGGATACGTTGGTGTGCCTGCAACTTATTGCTCCCAATGTATGGCAGTGAACAGGTACAGGTCAATTTATATACCACAAAATCACTGCGACATGTTAAATGTTCCCTGATTGGTATAACACGGTTGCTGAATGCAGATGTATAGTGGGTGCTACTATTGACTGCAAACGTGTATATATATATAAACTTCCAACTTGTCGCCAGCAACTGTCGGCAAGCAAACAGGTACACGGACTGGAGATAAACACCCATGCCAGACTTGTCTTTTGCACAAAGATTTATTTCATTGTCGTGATGGTGGTGGTGCTAGTCATCAGGCGCGTTTCGGACTTGCGTCCTTGCTCACTGATGGGAGGGATTTGGAGAAACCATATATTTAAGGGGAATGGCAACATTACAATTTCGCACTTTTCCAGCAAGTAATAGGAATAGACAGAGGACTATGAGACTCACGTCTCTTACATTCTGTGTTTGTGCAGTCGCCATATTGCTCTGACAAAAAGCGGTCGTAATGTTTATTATTGTAACATTTCATATTGTATCGCAATATCACTTGGTGTGTTAAAATCATATTCATTATATGATTACATGTTTGTTATATACATAAACTCTATATGATCAAAACTGTATAACATACTGATCATAAATAACTCAATATTGATTTTCCGAAAGGTGCTCTAATATAACTGTACCAATACGCGATTGTTTATATGCACATTTTTTTAGTAGGATACATTGAGCTATACAACATACATGAATCTCATTTCATTTTGATTTTATATGTACATATTTTGATTATGCGATACTTGTTACCATGCAAAAATTGGATCGTAATGCCATTTTAACTGTACAAATACATTTATCCCCAGAGTTTCCACTAAATTTCCTTATGACTGTACCTACGGGTACTGGTAAGTGGAAAATTCAAAACAGTTTGTATGTACGGCATTGAATATTTGTATAATCCCTTATTGTTTTGGAGTCAGACCTCTACATATGTCTAACCCACATTTATTTTCTGGGGAATTATCTCAATCAAGATTCCAACAAGCATAGACTTCATAATTACAATCGATTATGACCCCTATAAAAATGATAATCTCCAAAAATAAGTGAAGGCTAAAAAAGGACTACTCACATAAAAATCATGAGAGCCTTGAACAATAGTGCTAATTTGTGACTTTGTGTGATTAAATGCAATAAATTATACCACAGACCAAAGAGCAATCTGTGTATAAATAAGACTGTTCTTAATTTCATTATTCATTACTAGAACTGCCCATATCATGTTCATATTTAGATTATGTTCTCATACATATGACCTTGATAGTACATTCATCATAATAACGGAAACGATGTAAGAGATGTAGGTCAAGGACAATAACCAACTACTTAATTACTGATTATGTGCTATGCCCTCCTCATACGTTGTATTCTTATTTCCTGTGATAGCTAAACAATTCATTATGAAAGTTCTTATTACAGTGGGAAATTTTCATAAAAAGTTGCGCAAGTCCTCCCCAGTGTTTAATCCCCCAGGATGTTTTCTGTTGAGCAAAACTATATATTTAGACTCGAGCTGTCTAAGGCGTTTTTCATTATCCCCTCCCTTTTTGTTAGGTACAATGGCATCAATTACAAAGTACTTAAGATGGTTAAGGTTCTGATTATGTACTTGTTGGAAATGCCGAGCCACCGGGTATGTAGGGTCAGCATTCACTATGGCCCTCAGATGTTGGAGTATGCGGAGATATACTGCCGACTTTGTACTTCCAACATAGATTAATTCACAGCTGCACTTGAGCACATATACTGCCAGCTCAGTGCGGCATGTGTAGTGGGCTTTAAGTGTTATTGGCTTGGTGTCGAATGGCGTGGGACAAGTTCTAGTGTTGATTCCGAACTTGCATGCTCGACAGCTAATGCAACAGTAAAACCCCATACGGGGGGATAACCAATTATCTGCTGGTGTCTCAGGGTTATTGCTGACTAGCTCGTTACGCATTGCATAAGCTTGTCTAAATGTTATAGTGGGGGTGCGTGGCATAATGTTTTTGAGGACATTGTCGGTGAAGATGATGGGCCATTCACGTTTAACCAGTTGGGATATTTGTCGTGCTTGACGACTATATCCAGTTATCAAGCGTATGGTATTAGGTTCTTCTGCCTCACCCGGGGTGATTTTGGTCTTGGGTCTGTGAGGGTCAAGGAGTTCTTGGCGATCTATGCGATTAGCTTTCGCCATACTATTTTCCAATTTTTTAATATCATAACCCCTTGCTAGTAATCTGTTTTTGCATTCTGCTTGATGTTTATCCCTCATAGCTATAGTACTACAAGACCTATGTATTCTTAAAAATTCCCCATATGGAATGGCTGTTATAGTTTGTCTGGGGTGGAAGCTGCGGGCGTGAAGGATGGTATTGCCAGAAGTTATTTTTCTAAAAAGTGCAGTTTTCATCACATTATTTTCAATTCTGACTTTAACATCCAAAAACGTTGCCTCTCCAGTGTTTATCTCAGCTGTAAATTTAAGATTCAGTTGGTTAATGTTTATATCCTTAGTGAATTGTTCAGCTTCCTGTTTAGTGCCATTCCATATTATAAAGACATTGTCTATATATCTCCAGTATTTAACCACATTGTTGTTCCACCATGTGCTGTGTGTGGTTTTGAGGACATGTTCCTCCCACCACCCCACGTGGAGCCCCGCGTAGGTGGGGGAAAAACATGCCCCCATTGCCACCCCTCTAAGTTGTCTGTACACCTCATTATTAAACATAAATATGTTATTATGGAGGCAGGTATCAATCATGGTTATAAGCATCTTGTTATGCTGATGCATCTCAATAGGTCGTTGGTCTAGAAAGTACTTGACTGCCCTTATGCCATCCATATGGTCAATGCTGGTGTAAAGTGTGGCTATGTCCATGGTGATGAGGAGATATGATTCAGACCATGTACATTGATTGAGGCCATATAGGAACTCTGTTGTGTCCTTGATATAAGCGGGTAATTTTACCACGAAGTCTTGCAGAAAAAAGTCAATGTATTTTGATGTATTTTCGAATGCACTATTGATAGCTGATACAATTGGTCTGCCTGGTACTGGAGTCTGCTGCTTATGGACTTTCGGCACAAAGTATATATTAGGCATTACTGGATGTGATTTATGTAGAAAATTGAGCTCATCCCTGGATAATAAACCTTCTCTTTTCCACTGATGAAGGTTTTTGATGTATGTTTCCTGGATGCTTTTTGCTGTTCTGAAATCAATTTTCGCATAGCAAGCAGTATCATTGAGTTGTCGATACGCTTCTTGAATATAGTCCTGTTTAGCCCATAGGACTATGTTGCCCCCTTTATCAGATTGGTTTATGACTATTTCATTATTCTTTTTTAATTTGTCCATAAGGTTATTGTATGCCCTCATTTTAGGGTCTGGATGTTTTTGATGTTTCATAACCTTAAGTTGAAGTTTTCTTAGCTCTTCAGTGAGCCTGTCCGCATAAACATCAATCGCATTCCTGGGCATATTCGGGATGAAAATTGATGGTGACTTAAAGGGGGTGCTTGCGGCTTGGTTTACTTTAATATCCTCAGTATTAGCCATATCTTGGGTGTTACCCATGTCATCTTCGTCCCTATGTAGTCTAGATATTGTTTTCATAAGAGCAATGTCTTTTGCTTGTAATCCGGTATGTTTGGTACACTTGTCTCCTTTTCTGGTGTTTCCATCAGGTGTACTCTTTTTGATTGCATAGTATTTTCTTAGTTTGATTTTCCAGATATATTTGAAGACATCAATTCTAGTACTGCAGTAATTAAAATTATATATATATATATATATATATATGCAGTCCAAAGCGGCGTTCCAAGCGTGCACTCAGGTACAAAAATGATCCACACTTACACTGCAAGTCTGTCAATAAGGTAGGGTTTATTCACGCCATAAGCCCTACGTCACGCGTTTCGCACTCCATGAGTGCTTGTTCACACAATGGTACTCAGAAAGTATGCCGTATTTACCGTGTGTACAAAAGTAAACATAAACAACGCTGTAACTTAAAGCGCCATCTTGAAGTTAGTTACGTATGATAACATTGTATACCTCAACTACCAAGTATATACAGGTACTATTAGACAATAGTGTCACACATTGCTATTTATCATCCAATACCTGTCGTAGCTTATTAATAAAGTATTCCAGACAATTTACATACGTCTCATATGTTGTTTAAAAGCATACGATATGTGCCACGTTTACTAAGGTAATGGTCCAGCATTGAGACCGTGTGCATCATCCGTGTTTACGTGTTGTGTACTGGCTGTGATAGCTGTGATTAAATCTATTGTAAGCCGGCGTATGTGGCAGGTCACATGTCTTAGTTCTCCAATCAGAGTCAATGTTGCCCGGTTGCTAGGGTAACTAGTACCGGCATTAAGGTTCACTCTCATAGGTGGTTGCCATGGCAGGGTAACACGCTGCAATCTGAACTGACGGATTGTTCTATGTTGATATGTTATGACAATGGCTGCCCTTAGTGTATCAGTAATATATGGGAGACTGTGTGCACTTAGAGCGTAGTGCAAGTATGTACCACAGCTCCACCCCACGATGTATTGCAAGTCCCCTGGTTAGTGGGAGAGGGGTAAATGAGTGTGTGTCGGTAGTGTCACATGGCAGGGTTACACGCTGCAACCTATCCCCTGGTTAGTGGGAGAATGATATGAGAATGTGTGTCAGTAGTAGCACCCTGGATAGTGAGTCTGACTAGAGAATGCCAGTCTACAAATTAATGTCCAATATATGTACCCGTATTGCATTGATACCAAAGTACACAAATGATGTAAAAAGGGGCAAAACTACGAGTACTTAGTTATAGATCAGCCAAGAAAAACCTGTGTTCCAAATTACCAATAAATACAAATAACATAAGTCAAGGTGCACTGTGATTCGATACAAAATAACAATTAGAAGAGACATAGTTGGAGCGAAGAATGGAGAAGGCCAACGTTGAAAGGAGTAGGGTGCAGATGTCGCAAGCCTGAGACAGAGTCCCTCCCTTTCAACCTGTTGGAGAAAGCATATAAAAGCGAATGTAACTATACACTTTACTTTGTATCAACTACAATCATTCACAATGTAAATGTACATTATATTCCTCATCGAGGTTGTGTCCTTTCGGAAAACGGGTGCAGAGACCTATGATATGTCTCGACTCTCGCTGTCTTAGTTTCAAAGCACGGTTGCCACCTCTCGCAGAGAGGATCACCTGTTCAATAATATAGTATCTCAGAAGTTTAGCATTGGAAAAATGGTGACTCTCAAAATGACGGGGAATTGGATACTGTTTGTCTTTATTCGTTATGGCTCTAGTGTGTTCCAGTATTCGTTGTTTTGCCATTTTTGTAGTGCTACCTACATACTTAAGGTCACATGGACACACTAATATGTAGATCACGAACATGGGGGTGCAAGTTAAAAATTGTTTGATGGTTTCCATTTGTTGATGCTGGGATTCCAATATTCCTTTACCATCTGGCTGTTGGCACAGGCTTTGCAGTGACCGCAAGAAAAAAATCCAGGGAGATCAACCCCCCGTGGTGTGTTATCGCTGATCATGTTGTGCACCAAGAGATCACTCAAATTGCGGCCCCTGCGGTACGTAATACTGGGTCTAGAGGGGATGGTACTTCCTATTATGGGGTCATTCTTTAGGATATCCCAGTTTTTCGTGAAAATTTTCTTCGTCTGTTTGTAGTTGCCATTGTAATTGAGGATGACACGGGTGACATTTCCATCCTCCATTGTGTCATCATCCTTCCTTGTGTTGATGAGTAGGTCCTTACGTTCTACTAGTTTCACTCTGTTGATGGCTCGTTTGATAACCCATTTAGGGTATCCTCTGACTGTGAACCTTTCCACCATTGTTGTTTCTTCCCTCATATGGTCATCAATGGTGCTACAGTTGCGTTTCGCCCTGAGCAGTTCCCCATAAGGGATACTCCACTTCAGGGGTTCAGGGTGGCTGCTCAGTGCGTGCAGTAAGGTGTTACCTGCTGTTGCTTTCCAAAACAGTACAGTTTTAAGTTTATTATCCTGAACTTTCACCTTGGTGTCCAAATATTCAATCTCCCTGTTACTGATATTACTCGTGAGAGTGATATTGTTACTGTTGGTATTCAGTTTGGAGATGAATTTAATAGCCATATCTTTACTGCCCTTCCAGATAAGAAAGATATCGTCTATGTATCTTAGCCACATAGTCACCTTTTGAAAGTCTCCTTGCAGATCTAGTCTGTGTCTGATGTCCGCCTCCCATGCGCCCATGAATAGGTTGGCAAAGCTCGGGGCAAAGTATGTGCCCATTGCTGTGCCATGCGTTTGGACATAGATGTCATCATTGAACAAAAAAAGTTGTTAACTAGACAGTGCCTCATCATGTCCAATATCATGGTAGTGTGTCCAAGGTACTTAATGTTGCGAGTTTTCACAAATCTGGCGCATGCCTCAATCCCTTGTGTGTGTTCTATTGAGGTATATAATGAGCTAACATCAAGAGTTATGAGCAGTTGATTGCTTTCCCACTTGACGTCCTTGGTTTTATCAAGGAAGTCTTTAGTGTCACGTACATATGTGGGTAAGTTCCTAACATATTCCTGCAAAAAATAGTCCACATATCTGGAGATATTTTCCAGGACGCTTCCTCTGGACGAAATGATGGGTCTGCCTGGGGGATTCTGTTTGCATTTGTGTATCTTCGGAAGTAAATATAATATAGGAAGGACGGGATAGTCCAGTTTAAGATAACAATATTCCTCCCACTCAATCCATCCTTTGTCCTTCCAATCTGTGAGTTTGTCCCAGATTGTGGTAATACTCAAATTATATTCCACTCTGTTGCTCTTTTTGTATCCTTCAGTTGTCTCAATGCTTCCCCTATGTACATGGCTTTAGGCAGGATTACAATATTGCCGCCCTTGTCTGCAGGGCGGATGACAATACTGCTATCCTCTGCTAGTTCTTTCATAGCTGATTTTTCCGCTGACGTTAAATTGTGTTTGAAACTTTTCATTTTTTTCGCCAATTCTGGCTCCTATAGTGGAGAAGTTCCTTGCCCACTATTTCTTGGAAAGTGTCAATATTGTCATGGTACAATTTGGGGGTAAAGGTAGATCGGGGTTTAAAGTTACTTCTGGTATTGCTATCGTGTTGTATCTCAAGTGCTTCCAAGATACGCTTGGCTTCCAGGCTTATCTCATGCTCATCCATTTCATTGTTAATCTCGTCCAATGCCATCAGATTGTCTATATCCCCAATGATCAGATTATCCTCCACCTCTTTAGAGTTACTTGTGCATTCATTCCTGTTCCTAGCCGGTTTCAATGCATGCCACTTCTTAAGTTTTAATTTTCGACAAAATTTAAACAGATCAATCTTGTCGTTCACATAATTCATGGGTACTGAGGGACAGAAGGAAAGACCTAAACAAAGAGTACGTTTGTCTTTCATATTAATGTCTCGTGAGGAAAGGTTAATAATGGAGCAATTTACCTGGTCTTCATCCATCATTAGTATTTCTTGTTTTGGCTCTTCTTGTTTCCCACTTGGCCTCATGCTCTGTTTCCTCCTCTGTTTGTATTTCTTCCTCTTCTTGTCCCGGTACCTCTTGGCCTTCCTCTTACGGGTGATGGAGTTTGCTGGTTCTTGCCCTGAAGTCGTGCAGATGCCCTGGTTGCTTGTCGGCTCTGATTCATGAGCCGATACATCTCTAAAAAATTGGGTTTTGACTTCTGTGTTGTGCCCTCTGCGGCCATTCCACTACAGGTGCTGGTGGTGCTGTTGGTGGAGTCCGAGTTGTCTGTGAGGGATGTACTGGTATACTCATCATCCTCATCTGCTTCCTCATTTCCTGCTTCCTTGTTACTGTCTTTTTGTTGAATCGCATCGTATAGATGATCATATTTCTTGGCATGAGTCAGTATTCTCCCTGACTCATAGTCGCCACAGTCCCTGTGGAGCTTATATTGCTTTCTTCTTTTGATGTCATCTTCCAATGCCTTAAGTCTTACTTTCATCTCACTGATATATTCAACAATGACCTCTTGATCTTGATGTTTATTCAACTCATCTGTAATTTCTTCAATCTCCTTTTTGATTTTCGTTCTATCCGCCCAGGCATAATTCACCAGGATCTGCATCATGACTTTGGAACTCTGCGCAGAATTTGCAGCCCAGTCATCCATCATTTGGGGATCACGGGATTCATATGAGGGGGTGATGTAGATACGTAAGCCTCTCGGAACCATATTTTTTTCCAGGTAGTCCTCAAGAGATGTGGCTTCCCACCACTTTGAAACCTCATGCTTATGGAGTTTCCCTTACTTCCTTAGTAGGTCCATAATCGGTTTGTTCGCCCTAACGGGTATTGTTGTTGATACGCCTTTGCCTGGCTCCCTGGCGAACAACAAGAGTGCAGCTTCTCTTCTCTCTTTTTCTTCCTCCATTTAGGAACCTGGGATTGAGCCTTCAATCCCTTGACAGACACAACAGTGATAGTGTGGGGATTGCACCACTCCGTGATACTGGGAGTTCCCCCTCGTCATCCACAAGATTGGGTGTTAGTTTGTGAATTCGCAGTATTACACCAATAGATACCAGCCAAACTCTTGTGTTTGCTGGCAGGACTGAAACTCTGTTGCCGCGTCGGAGACCAGAGTCAGGACTCCTGGAGTTTCAAATCACTCTGTCCTTGGCTCGTGCTCCTTGCGTTGTAAATACCACACAAATGGTCTCGTTGCGGCTGAGATGACTGCGTAGATACCCTCCGTAATATGAGTCCAAAGATCGCCTCTGTGGGGTATCCCTCGTCAAGTGGGGGTGGCACGCTGCCGGTGAGGCATCCGGTAATCAATATGCAGTCCAAAGCGGCGTTCCAAGCGTGCACTCAGGTACAAAAATGATCCACACTTACACTGCAAGTCTGTCAATAAGGTAGGGTTTATTCACGAGGACAGAGTGATTTGAAACTCCAGGAGTGGTGCAATCCCCACACTATCACTGTTGTGTCTGTCAAGGGATTGAAGGACCTACTAAGGAAATACGAGAAACTCCATAAGCATGAGGTTTCAAAGTGGTGGGAAGCCACATCTCTTGAGGACTACCTGAAAAAAATATGGTTCCGAGAGGCTTACGTATCTACATCACCCCCTCATATGAATCCCGTGATCCCCAAATGATGGATGACTGGGCTGCAAATTCTGCGCAGAGTTCCAAAGTCATGATGCAGATTCTGGTGAAATATGCCTGGGCGGATAGAACGAAAATCAAAAAGGAGATTGAAGAAATTGCAGATGAGTTGAATAAACATCAAGATCAAAAGGTCATTGTTGAATATATCAGTGAGATGAAAGTAAGACTTAAGTCATTGGAAGATGACATCAAAAGAAGAAAGCAATATAAGCTCCACAGGGACTGTGGCGACTATGAGTCAGGGAGAATACTGACTCATGCCAAGAAGTATGATCATCTATACGATGCGATTCAACAAAAAGACAGTAACAAGGAAGCAGGAAATGAGGAAGCAGATGAGGATGATGAGTATACAAGTACATCCCTCACAGACAACTCGGACTCCACCAACAGCACCACCAGCACCTGCAGTGGAATGGCCGCAGAGGGCACAACACAGAAGTCAAACCCCAATTTTTTAGAGATGTATCGGCTCATGAATCAGAGCCGACAAGCAACCAGGGCATCTGCACGACTTCAGGCCAAGAACCAGCAAACTCCATCACCCGTAAGAGGAAGGCCAAGAGGTACCGGGACAAGAAGAGGAAGAAATACAAACAGAGGAGGAAACAGAGCACGAGGCCAAGTGGGAAACAAGAAGGGCCAAAACAAGAAATACTAATGATGGATGAAGACCAGGTAAATTGCTCCATTATTAACCTTTCCTCACGAGACATTAATATGAAAGACAAACGTACTCTTTGTTTAGGTCTTTCCTTCTGTCCCTCAGTACCCATGAATTATGTGAACGACAAGATTGATCTGTTTAAATTTTGTCGAAAATTAAAACTTAAGAAGTGGCATGCATTGAAACCGGCTAGGAACAGGAATGAATGCACAAGTAACTCTAGAGAGGTGGAGGATAATCTGATCATTGGGGATATAGACAATCTGATGGCATTGGACGAGATTAACAATGAAATGGATGAGCATGAGATAAGCCTGGAAGCCAAGCGTATCTTGGAAGCACTTGAGATACAACACGATAGCAATACCAGAAGTAACTTTAAACCCCGATCCACCTAAAAAAATTAAAAGTTTCAAACACAATTTAACGTCAGTGGAAAAATCAGCTATGAAAGAACTAGCAGAGGATAGCAGTATTGTCATCCGCCCTGCAGACAAGGGCGGCAATATTGTAATCCTGCCTAAAGCCATGTACATAGGGGAAGCATTGAGACAACTGAAGGATGCAAAAACCTACAAAAAGAGCAACAGAGTGGAATATAATTTGAGTATTACCACAATCTGGGACAAACTCACAGATTGGAAGGATAAAGGATGGATTGAGTGGGAGGAATATTGTTATCTTAAACAGGACTATCCCGTCCTTCCTATATTATATTTACTTCCTAAGATACACAAATGCAAACAGAATCCCCCAGGCAGACCCATCATTTCGTCCAGAGGAAGCGTTCTGGAAAATATCTCCAAATATGTGGACTATTTTTTGCAGGAATATGTTAGGAACTTACCCACATATGTACGTGACACCAAAGACTTCCTTGATAAAATCAAGGACGTCAAGTGGGAAAGCAATCAACTGCTCATAACTCTTGATGTTAGCTCATTATATACCTCAATAGAACATACACAAGGGATTGAGGAATGCGCCAGATTTTTGAAAACTCGCAACATTAAGTACCTTGGACACACTACCATGATATTGGACATGATGAGGCACTGTCTAGTTAAAAACTTTTTTCTGTTCAATGATGACATCTATGTCCAAACGCATGGCACAGCAATGGGCACATGCTTTGCCCCGAGCTTTGCCAACCTATTCATGGGCACATGGGAGGCGGACATCAGACACAGACTAGATCTGCAAGGAGACTTTCAAAAGGTGACTATGTGGCTAAGATACATAGACGATATCTTTCTTATCTGGAAGGGCAGTAAAGATATGGCTATTAAATTTATCTCCAAACCGAATACCAACAGTAACAATATCACTCTCACGAGTAATATCAGTAACAGGGAGATTGAATATTTGGACACCAAGGTGAAAGTTCAGGATAATAAACTTAAAACTGTACTGTTTCGGAAAGCAACAGCAGGTAACACCTTACTGCACGCACTGAGCAGCCACCCTGAACCCCTGAAGTGGAGTATCCCTTATGGGGAACTGCTCAGGGCGAAACGCAACTGTAGCACCATTGATGACTATATGAGGGAAGAAACAACAGTGGTGGAAAGGTTCACAGTCAGAGGATTCCCTAAATGGGTTATCAAACGAGCCATCAACGGAGTGAAACTAGTAGAACGTAAGGACCTACTCATCAACACAAGGAAGGATGATGACACAATGGAGGATGGAAATGTCACCCGTGTCATCCTCAATTACAATGGCAACTACAAACAGACGAAGAAAAGTATCACGAAAAACTGAGATATCCTAAAGAATGACCCCATAATAGGAAGTACCATCCCCTCTAGACCCAGTATTACGTACCGCAGGGGCCGCAATTTGAGTGATCTCTTGGTGCACAACATGATCAGCGATAACACACCACGGGGGTTGATCTTCCTGGATTTTTTCCCTGCGGTCACTGCAAAGCCTGTGCCAACAGCCAGATGGTAAAGGAATATTGGAATCCCAGCATCAACAAGATGGAAACCATCAAACAATTTTTAACTTGCACCACCATGTTCGTGATCTACATATTAGTGTGTCCATGTGACCTTAAGTATGTAGGTAGCACTACAAAAATGGCAAAACAACGAATACTGGAACACACTAGAGCCATAACGAATAGAGACAAACAGTATCCAATTGCCCGTCATTTTGAGAGTCACCATTTTTCCAATGCTAAACTTCTGAGATACTATATTATTGAACAGGTGATCCTCTCTGCGAGAGGTGGCAACCGTGCTTTGAAACTAAGACAGCGAGAGTCGAGACATATCATAGGTCTCTGCACCCGTTTTCCGAAAGGACACAACCTCGATGAGGAATATAATGTACATTGACATGGTGAATGATTGTAGTTGATACGAAGTATAGTGTATAGTTACATTCGCTTTTATATGCTTTCTCCAACAGGTTGAAAGGGAGGGACTCTGTCTCAGGCTTGCGACATCTGCACCCTACTCCTTTCAACGTTGGCCTTCTCCATTCTTCGCTCCAAGTATGTCTCTTCTAATTGTTATTTTGTATCGAATCACAGTGCGCCTTGACTTATGTTATTTGTATTTATTGGTAATTTGGAACACGGGTTTTTCTTGGCTGATCTATAACTAAGTACTCGTAGTTTTGCCCCTTTTTACATCATGTGTGTACTTTGGTATCAATGCAATACGGGTACATATATTGGACATTAATTTGTAGACTGGCATTCTCTAGTCAGACCCACTATCCAGGGTGCTACTACTGACACACATTCTCATATCATTCTCCCACTAACCAGGGGATAGGTTGCAGCGTGTAACCCTGCCATGTGACACTTCCGACACGCACTCATTTACCCCTCTCCCACTAACCAGGGGACTTGCAACACATCATGGGGTGGAGCTGTGGTACATACTTGCACTACGCTCTAAGTGCACACAGTCTCCCATATATTACTGATACACTAAGGGCAGCCATTGTCATAACATATCAGCATAGAACAATCTGTCAGTTCAGATTGCAGCGTGTTACCCTGCCATGGCAACCGCCTATGAGAGTGAACCTTAATGCCGGTACTAGTTACCATAGCAACCGGGCAACATTGACTCTGATTGGAGAACTAAGACACGTGACCTGCCACATATGCCGGCTTACAATAGATTTAATCACAGCTATCACAGCCAGTACACAACACGTAAACACGGATGATGCACACGGTCTCAATGCTGGACCATTACCTTAGTAAATGTGGCGCATATCGTATGCTTTTAAACAACATATGAGACGTATGTAAATTGTCTGGAATACTTTATTAATAAGCTACGGCAGGTATTGGATGATAAATAGCAATGTGTGACACTATTGTCTAATAGTACCTGTATATACTTGGTAGTTGAGGTATACAATGTTATCATACGTAACTAACTTCAAGATGGCGCTTTAAGTTACAGCATTATGTTTGTTAGTCCGTTGTTTATGTTTACTTTTGTACACACGGTAAATACGGCATACTTTCTGAGTACCATTGTGTGAACAAGCACTCATGGAGTGCGAAACGCGTCACGTAGGGCTTATGGCGTGAATAAACCCTACCTTATTGACAGACTTGCAGTGTAAGTGTGGATCATTTTTGTACCTGAGTGCACGCTTGGAACGCCGCTTTGGACTGCATATTCATTACCGGATGCCTCACCGGCAGAGCGCCACCCCCACTTGACGAGGGATACCCCACAGAGGCGATCTTTGGACTCATATATATATATATATATATATATATAAATATATATATATTACCTACTGGCGGTCGCCAGTAGGTATATATAGTTAGGATTTTTTCTCTATGGGACTTTTGAAAATTCTATGTCTAATAACTTTGGCGTTTGCGGACGGAATCGGCTGAAAGTTTCAGAAAAATGGCACATTTTGTTTCTGAGCAGCCCCTGAAAATTTGGGGGGGTTTCTTCAAGGGGGGGCTGAGAAAAAAGGGGGGTCCCAAAACACATTTTTCCCATTCATTTTTCCATAGGGCGTTTGGCCTCACTTTTAGCTTGAACGGCTGAATGGATTTGCACGAAACTTGGCAAAATTGTAGGGACTGTTAGCCCGATGTGCCTTTGCTAGGTCTCAATATATGTGCTCCAGTGGATTTTGAGAAATTAACGTTTTAAAAAACAGATATATCTGTGACAGCGTCCCGGGTAGCGCTCCGGTTCGCGAACTTTTCGCGTAACGGAACTTTGCGAAGCGAAGCTGATTGGCTCTCCGGTGTCTGTCAACATTCTAAACAGTCCGGAACGGCCTCCATCTTGTCTCTCGGTAGGATCGAGAGACAAGAGGAGGAGAAAAACGAAGGGGGAATTTACTAAAAGGGGGCAAGGTAGACCCTTCTTGGCCCCCTAGGAATGATGTTGGGGTTATTAAAGGGTCCCGTGGGGCAAATAAAAAAAATTTGATTTTTCGCAGTAGAATCGCTTTCCGGTTCGCGAACTGGGTCGCGAACCGGGTCGCGAAACGGGAATTCGCCATTTTGTGTTTCGTTTTAATTAAATTACAAGATGGAGAAAAAACAATGTGAGAAATGGGTATAAGGGGGTACGGGAGACGTATCCTGACCCCCTATGTTTTCTGAGGGTGGCTGAGGATGCTCATATATGTTGATACATGTCTTCCAGCGGTTGCGCGTGAGCGTTTTTTTTTTTTTTGCTGCGTGACGTCTGTTAACGTTCGATTCGAAGGAAATCAGGAAGTGTTGACCGCCATTTTGTCACTGCGAGTAAATATATTGTTAAAAATAATTGTTATAAATTAATCCGTATTGATAAACATTGTCTGCGCCATCTTGCCTTTTTTCCAATGCCACACTTTTGTCGTGCACGGCAGCCATTTTAGATGCCTTGACCAGACCCACTCTCTGCACGCCGCCGATCCTCAGTATGGCTCCCCACCCTCGCAAGCATCTCCCCCACGCACTGGTCACCCCCGCTCTCTCTCTCATGCATTGGCCATAAACCTCCCCCCATCTGCGCTGCTCTTCCCTGAGAATCACACCCTGTGCCCGCCCGACACCTCCCTTTCACCCTATTCACTACCGCACCCTCTGACACTCCTCTTCCTCTGTGTCTGATTGTCCAGGCCGGTCCCAGGCTATCACCTAGCCCTGCAATGTAGTTTATGGCCCCAACTGTAAAGAATCACCCCTCTTCAAAGGAGTTACAGTAGATCAAGGCCCCCACCCCATGAGATCCGTCACACCACACGCGTTCCTACTATCTGATAACGATCCTGTATTGTGATTGGGGAGGGGATTCTCACTGTAAGGGTGTGTGGGACCGAGCCTGAAGCGGAAGATTTCAGGTATGCCTTTTTGTACATCAAAGTCTTCACAATTATGTGTCACATTAAAAATATATATCACTCCAACAAAGTAGTAGGATTATAACACTTTAATAACTTATAACTATATACAACGCTCCAACAAAGTAAACACGTTAAAAAATTTTTTTTTAAACAAAGCAACAATGGGCTGCTTTGGTCTGTCTTTTAGTCGGCAAAATCCGTCTGCCTGTGAGGTGGCGTCAGTAGCGGTCTGTTGTGCGAATAGGCCGAAGGCAGCACAACGCGCCGAGATCCGGACGGCACCCAGGTGGTGTCCAGTAAGTTGCCGCACTGGTCTTGGCATCCTACAATGCTGCGCCGAAAAACGGCATGGGGCGCCCCGGGGGGGGGGGGGGAGGCGGCGCGAACGGGCCTCCCCCGCCTCCCCAGGTGGAGGCTCCTCTGCTGCAGTGGGGCGCCCCTTTAGCGTTTCAGTCGCAATTCAGCTGTTTACCGCCCGCTTTTGCGGCACTGTGCCTCATCCGCCATTCAGCTGAGTTGCGCCCGCTCTTGCGGCTACAGCGTCTCGCCCACCATCCAGTTGAATTGCGCCCACTCTTGCGGTGCAGCGATAGGCGGCTGCCACAGGACTCTTAAAATGGCGGCCGGCTCTTCGGATTTGGGCCTGGTCCACTAAAATGGCCCTGGGACACATTTGAACTCGGACATTTGCTGCTAGGGCTTGGGCCCCATTCTCGAAAGCGTCCCCTCAGCCTTGAAGATTCTACAAAAGTCATCGGGGCCCCCGACTCCCGCAGGCTTCTGGTGGGGAGCGGCTGCCATGATTGCTTGTGGAATGGCCACGACGGAGCTACGAGATGGTGGTGCTCTCATGCTGACGCCAGCTTCAGTCTGAAACATCCAGAAACACTGTAGACTATCAATTCGATGACTTCCGGTGGAGCCCCAACGTGACCCGGTAGGGAAGAACTTGCCCTCTCCTCTTTTGACTGATGGTTCTTGTTGCCTGTCCCCTCTGTTGTCATCTAACGGAACCTTTTTGGATTTCCGAGTGAGAAAAAAAAAGTGGGGCTTTCATCATTTGGGAAAAAAAAATGTTTCAATCCAATGAAAAGTGTTATTTTTAGGTCATATGATCAAGCATTTCATCATTAGGAAACCAAAAGTAAAATGAACCAATGAAAAGTTTTATAAACAAGTCACATAACCTGTTATGCTGCTTTGGGTTATAAAAAGCCTACAAAATCCGTTGGCCTGTGAGGCGGCGTCAGTAGCGGACCGATGTGCGAATAGGCCGAAGGCAGCACAACGCGCCGAGATCCGGATGGCACCGAGGTGGTGTCCAGCAAGTTGCCGCACTGGTGTGGCCATCCTACAATGCTGCGCCGAAAGACGGCGTGGGGTGCCCGGGGGGGGGGGGGGGAGGCGGCTCAAACTGGCCTCTCCCGCCTCCCCAGGTGGAGGCACCTCATCTGCAGTGCGGCGCCCCTTACCGTTTCACTCGCCGTCCAGCAGAGTTGCGCCCGCACTTGCTGCTACAGTAGGCCGAAGGCAGCACAACGCGCCGAGATCCGGATGGCACCGAGGTGGTGTCCAGCAAGTTTCACTGGTGTGGCCATCCTACATTGCTGCGCCGAAAGACGGCATGGGGTGCTCGGGGGGGGGGAGGTGGCGCAAACGGGCCTTCCCCGCCTCCCCAGGTGGAGGCACCTCATCTGCAGTGGGGCGCCCCTTAGCGTTTCCCTCGCCGTCCAGCAGAGTTGCGCCCGCACTTGCTGCTACAGTAGGCCGAAGGCAGCACAACGCGCCGAGATCCGGATGGCACCGAGGTGGTGTCCAGCAAGTTTCACTGGTGTGGCCATCCTACATTGCTGCGCCGAAAGACGGCATGGGGTGCTCGGGGGGGGGGGCGGCACAAACGGGCCTCTCCCACCTCCCCAGGTGGAGGCACCTCATCTGCAGTGGGGCGCCTCTTAGCGTTTCACTCGCCTTCCAGCTGAGTTCCACCCGCTCTTGCGGTACAGTGCCTCACCCCCCATCCAGCTGAGTTCCGCCCGTAGTTGCGGCACAGTGCCTCACCCGCCATCCAGCTGAGTTGCGCCCGCTCTTGCGGCTACAGTGTCTCGCCCACCATCCAGCTGAATTGCGCCCACTCTTGCGGTGCAGCGATAGGTGGCTGCAACAGGACTCTCAAAATGGCGGACGGCTCTTTGGATTTGGGCCTGGTCCACTAAAATGGCCCTGGGACACCTTGGAACTCGGACGCTTGCCTGCTAGGGCATGGGCCCCATTCACGAAAGCGTCCCCTCTTTTGACTGATTGTTCTTGTTGCCTATCTCTTCTGTTGTCATTTAACGGAACCTTTTTGGACTGCCGAAAGGGGTTCTGGTCCGACCGCTGGTTGTTGGAGACATTTTGACTATATCCTGGACCTGCCCGGCCTCACCCAAAATGGCGCAGGTATAAATGGGACTCGTAACTCTTTGATGTGTACTGGTTGCCCAACCTTGATATCACGAGATACGTATGCAGTTTTGAAGCACATGGCGGGCGGGGACGCGTACTGATTGAACATTTGGACATCCCTATTGATATTAAGTTCTGATGTGTTATTGATTACTGTACTATTGAAAGTTCGAATTAACGTCACCCATGGTACTTGCCCGCAAATGTATATCTAGATAATTTTATTGTAACTGGCCCTGTCGTAATTTAATTATAAAATGTACGTCCACCGATTCCGCAACTGTTAGACACCCTAGTTCTTGCAACCTAATGGCCCGCCCGTTACGTTCTTCTACAGTGTAAATGTCCCCTCATCATATACGATTCCAGTTTGCTCCGTGGCCGGCCCACGTGGTTATAGGCCCGTATTTGTATACTGACATTTTCACAATAAAGGTTTTTAAAACAAAACATGGTAGTAGTACCTAGATTGGTAAAGTTTTGAATAATAGCCACTGTTTTCGAATCAGTAAAAGGCAAGTGAAATAAAGCAGCCCAATTACATGACGGTTAAAAGGTATAATACGCAGGAACGCAGTAAAGATAAATGGTCAAGGGCTGTTGTGTTTTCTACTCCTGCAATATAAAGTGATCGATAAGAATCCGATATTCATGCCTATCAGCGACTAAGACAGCAGGCCGAGCCTCTTTTGTTCAACGGCTCCCTCATGGGACGAAGAAACGCCCTTTTTCTCGAAATAGGAATATTTTACTTGCAGGACAGTTGTAAATTTCCCGGGAAAATACATTAGCCTGGAACATTGTTAGTGATAAACTGTAAATGCATCTGGGTCCTTTGCTTTACAAGTCAGAGTGAGAAAAAAAAAGTGGGGCTTTCTTCATTTGGGAAAAAAAAATGTTCAAAAGCAATGAAAAGTGTTATTTTTAGGTCATATGACCAAGCCTTCCATCATTAGAATAACAAAAGTAAAATGAACCAATGAAAAGTTTTATTAACAAGTCACATGACCTGTTATGCTTACGTTACGCGCTGCGCGCCGCGCTCTGGATCGCTTCTGGGAAGCTGCGCCTCGCGCACCGGAGCACTTCCGGGTGCGCTAACGCGGCGCGTCATATGACGCATTACGCGACAACGCAGGTCCAGAATATAGTCAAAATATCTCCACCAACCAGCGGTCGGAACACAACCCCTTTCAGTAGTCAAAAAAGTTC
The DNA here is from genome assembly GCF_964263255.1 of Lissotriton vulgaris. Lineage (NCBI taxonomy): Eukaryota > Metazoa > Chordata > Amphibia > Caudata > Salamandridae > Lissotriton > Lissotriton vulgaris. The sequence goes on along the minus strand of NC_141696.1, from coordinate 973,414,280 downwards.
TGTTAAATGACAACAGAAGGGACAGGCAAGAAGAACCATCAGTCAAAGAGGGGAGGGCAAGTTCTTCTCTACCGGGTCACGTTGGGGCTCCACCGGAAGTGATCGAATTGGTAGTCTACAGTGTTTCTGGATGTTTCAGACTGAAGCTGGCGTCAGCATGAGAGCACCACCATCTCGTGGCTACGTCGTGGCCATTCCGCGAGCAATCATGGCAGTCGTTCCCCACCGGAAGTCTACGGGAGTCGGGGGTCCCAGTGACTGTTGTAGAATCTTCAAGGCTGAGGGGACTCTTTTGGGAATGGGGCCCATGCCCTAGCAGTCAAGCGTCCGAGTTCCACGGTTGTCCAGAGCCATCTTTGCAGGCCAAGCCCAAGTCTGTGGAGCCGACCGCCATTTCGTGAGCTCCGTAGCAGCCGCCTGTCGCTGTACCACAAGATTGGGTGCAATTCCGTTGGATGGCGGGTGAGACGTTGTAATAGCAAGAGCAGGCGCAATTCAGCTGGCCGAGCGAGGCACCGTGTCGCAAGAGCGGGCGCAAGTCAGCTGGTCGAGTGAAGCGCTGGGGTGTAGCTGAGAAACCTCCACCTGGGGAGGTGGGGGAGGCTCGTTCGCGCCGCCTCTCCCTTCTAGTGCACCCCACGCCGTCTCCTGGCGCAGGTATATGTGATGGTCGGACCAGGGCACCGCAGGACGTGTCTTCAGGTCAAACGGATTGTGGGACAAGGTGTGGAGCAGGCGCAATCATCTCGGGGGCCTCCGTCAAGCGGTTCAGGGAGGCACCGCATCACATTGTTTTCTAATGCTGTCAGGTCTACAAACAGCCCCCACTTACTTTGAGAATAGTGAAGCTGCAGCAGGTGCAAATAAGCTTCAGACAGTGTTACAAGCGCTGCTCGGAACCCTCAACTATGGCACCCAACATCCAGGACTTGTGCCATTTGTGCAAGGCAGTGACATCGAAGCATCTCAGGGACCAAGCAACATACCATATCCAGAGTCCTTACCATAACCTCTGCCTTCCTTCTTACCTAGTTATTGTTCTTTCACTCCCACTCCAGGCTTTTAGTCTGTGGATGGAAAACCTTGAACCTACACTCACCTTTGAAAATCTTACTATTGATGGTTGATTTTGAGCCCCAAATACAAAGGCTTGTTTGGATCGATGTTGCAGCAGGCTGCCATGTAAATAGATATTTAATAAAACGTTTTACCCTGTTACTTGTTGATTTTGAGCCCCAAATACAAAGGCTTGTTTGGATCGATGTTGCAGCAGGCTGCCATGTAAATAGTTATTTAATAAAACGTTTTACCCTGTTACTTTGCTGGTGTGTTGTATATATTTATAATATTTGCATAGGGTTTGTCGTTATTTTGGGTGGGGTGGGCGGCGGAGCCGAGCTGTCTTGCAGCCATCATGGTGTCGAGCTCAGTTCCTCTCACTAGTTTCGTATTTCTCATGAGGGGTTGTTCATAATGTTTCTATTTTAGCGGGGTCAAAAAGAGATCCCATTAGTGGCCTACTGATTTTGCTTGATTCCTTTTGTTTTTTTAACGATTTTTCACTATCTGCAAAGACTAAACAGAGTATTGCGACTCTGTGCTTGTTTGTAAATAGAGAATGAACCAAAGAGAACCAATTCCAAAACAATAAATGCTAGGATAACAATCAATCAAATGGAGAGGGAAGCAGGCACGACGGATTACAACGGGGGCAAAGGCCTGTGTTACCTACCCTTCACTATCTGCAAAGAGAGAATACTCCTAAAAGAAAAGAGGAGGGGGGGGGCAGCGTTCAAAGCACATCAGCGTGCATAAACACGAATATGTTTTTACCTACCACGCACTTGACATTTTACAGCTTTTGATATTTGCTATTAAAAAACCATTGAAATTCACTGAAAAAACCATAGGTTATAGACCATATATAGTTAGGAATTAGCATTTACAAAACCTTGAAAATTCACTGAAAAAACGATGGGTTATAGACCATATATAGTTAGGAATTAGCATTTACAAAACCTTATTTTACTCACACAAAACCATTGAAATTTCATATATAGTTAGTTGCACTAACTATATATCGCGCACCCGCAATCCACTGCTGATCATGTCACATATTACATCATTCATGACATGATCAGTGACATCACTGATGACATCACTGATGACATCACTGATGACATCTCAAATGACATCACTGATGACATCACTGATGACATCTCATTTGACATTACTGATCACATCACTGATGACAGCATTAATGTGATAATACGGTGAACCTCTTCAGACTCTAATATAATCTTAGATACACTCAGAGTAAATAGACACTCACAGACTGTCACTCATCCATGGAGTTACTCACACACCTAGTCAGTCATGCAAAGAATCAATCACACTTCCATTTCCTCAACTATACAGTTATACACACCTTACTTATTCAAACATATACTAACACATATTTACTCTCTTATACAATCCCTGAGACAAGTTCACAATGATCCATACAGCCACTCACAAATTCACTGGCTCTTATGCACAGTTATTTATATATGTCAACTCTCACATGTACTGTGTTTTACATATGTACTTACTTTGACATGTAGCACTGAGATATCCATTCACTCACCAATACACTCATGCACACAGTCAACCGCCCATACAGCTGTTTCCACATGCACTTTTGAACCCATACATCTAGTGAATCAACTGCTCACACGTTTATGCACAGAGTCATACACCTCCCAGCCACCCACACACACACTCAGTCTCCCATACAAATACTTGGGCAACCAATCAATAACCCATATACTTAATCATAAAGCTACTGATCAACACATGCAGCAGTTTACAGAACAACAGACATAATGATGCACAAATTAAGACAGTTTAGTCACTAACCCATGCACTCAGTGAGACACATTTAATCACTCACTCATACAGTCAGTCATGCATCTACTAAATCCTTCATCCAGACACTTATACATCCACTCATTCTTCAATATGTAAGACATATTTTGACTTTACAGAAACACACAGTCACTGGATGTTGTCATCAGTGATGTCATCAGTGATGTCATTTGAGATGTCATCAGTGATGTCATCAGTGATGTCACTGATCATGTCATGAATGATGTAATATGTGACATGATCAGCAGTGGATTGCGGGTGCGCGATATATAGTTAGTGCAACTAACTATATATGAAATTTCAATGGTTTTGTGTGAGTAAAATAAGGTTTTGTAAATGCTAATTCCTAACTATATATTATAACCCATGGTTTTTTCAGTGAATTATATATATATATATATATATATATATATATATATATATATATATATATATATATATATATATATATATGAGGACCTATGCTCTCTTCCAGCTAGGAAAAAAGCGCAACACTGCTCCGGGGTCAAAGGTGGCTTTATTGTTCTTAGTGCGCTGGGAAATCCAAGTCTATGAAACGCTTGGGCAGACGCGTTTCTGGCTTCGAATTGCCGTCATCAGTGCCGGTTCCATGGGCTTGTGGTTCTTGCTGGGGGTTGGGCTGAGTGATTTTAATAGAGAGACCACACCTGGTCAGGTGGTCTCCAGCTCCGCCTCCAATTCGCAATGTAGAGAGTTCCTTGCACACTCCCATCTGGCTGGTGCATGCTGGTCCTGGGAGTCCGTTTGAGGAAGCATTATGCAGTGATAGGCTCATCCGAACATCATGTGATGCCCCAATTTGCATTGGCTAACAGTCCAAGGAACAGCCGCTATAGCAACAGAATCTTCTGCCACTCCTTTTAACCCCTTATCAGGCAGTCAATGTTGCCTACCTCTCTCCCCTTCGATCCTTAGTGCTTCAGAACCGACGGGGGGGCAACGCATTTGCAGTTTTATGCACAGTCCAAGCTCTTGCAGGTAAGACACGTTGCACCTGAACGAGAGTGCGTGCCGCTTGCCAGCGCCTGCTGCTGGCTACACATGAGGACCTATGCTCTCTTCCAGCTAGGAAAACAGCGCGACACTGCTCCGGGATCAAAGGTGGCTTTATTGTTCTTAGTGCGCTGGGAAATCCAAGTCTATGAAACACTTGGGCAGACGCGTTTCTGGCTTCCAATTGCCGTCATCAGGGCCGGTTCCATGGGCTTGTTGTTCTTGCTGGGGGTTGGGCTGTGTGATTTTAATAGAGAGACCACACCTGGTCAGGTGGTCTCCAGCTCCGCCTCCAATTCGCAATGTAGAGAGTTCCTTGCACACTCCCATCTGGCTGGTGCATGCTGGTCCTGGGAGTCCGTTTGAGGAAGCCTTATGCAGTGATAGGCTCATCCTAACATCATGTGATGCCCCAATTTGCATTGGCTAGCAGTCCAAGGAACAGCTGCTATAGCCACAGAATCTTATGCCACTCCTTTTAACCCCTTATCAGGCAATCAATGTTGCCTACCTCTCTCCCCTTCGATCCTTAGTGCTTCAGAACCGACGGGGGGGCAACGCGTTTGCAGTTTTATGCACAGTCCAAGCTCTTGGAAATAACTTTGACGCCGATTGAGGGATCTGCCTGTAATTTTCCTTAAATGTGCCTCGCTGCACTCCTCTCCTTCCCTGAAAGTTTCGGGGGGATTCATCAAGCGGGGGCCGAGAAAAAGGGGGGGGTCCCAAAACGTGTTTTCCCCATGTTAATTTCCCTAGGGACATTCTGACAACGGAATTACACCAGATCTGGCAAAATGGTAGGGACTGGTATGCAGCAGTGCCTTTTGTATGTTTGGTGTAAATCCCTCCAGTAGTTTTTGTGAAATTTGAATGTGAAATTGAGTCCAATGCAATTTTCCATGGGACCTTTAAACACAGCTACAGCCCGCAATGCTGAATGGAATTACTGCAAACTTGGCAAAATGGTAGAGCCTGGTATGCAGAGGTGCCTTTTGTATATTTGGTGAAAATCCCTTCATTAATTTTTGAGAAAATCGACTTTTTTCAAATTATATATCTATGGGCGGGACACAGTGCGCGCACGGGCTTGCTCAGTCCTTGCACTGTCCTTGCGCGGAATTCTGATTGGCAGTTGGACGTCCGTCAACATTCCAGTCAGTCGAAATGAGGAAGTGTTGTCCGCCATCTTGTTTTTGTGACAGATGATAGTGGTTGTAAACAGAAGTGTAATAGTTGACAAGGAGGCAGGGTAGAGATTCCTGAGCCCCCTAGGTTTTGTCATGGGTTCTGTAAAGGACCCCAAAGATTGAAAAAAATTAAAATAAAAAACATTTTAATCGCGGAAAAAATACAAAATACAATTTTTAAAATCATGGGGTCCGCGCACCGTGCACGGACTTCGGCTCAAAAAGACAAAAAAGAAATACCTTCAAATAACAAGTTTCAGTGTTTAGATGTTGGTTGAGTGCACCATTGAGTGATGATTCTTTCACCTTTGGGTTTAGGTAGGTGTTTTGAGGAGAGTTAGTATGGTAATTGGTAGAGAGCATTGGGGGTAGGTTGAACATTATGTGAGTTTGAAAGTGTTGATAATTTGAACCAATTAAAATGTTACTTTGGTTTTGATTTTGTGTGTGATAAAATTTGATTGGCTGGGTATTTGAATATGTATGAAAAAGGGGAGTGAAACACAGCCATTTTGAGATTTTAGTGTTTGAGGTATAATTCTAAGGTGTGAGGTTGAGACAGAATTTACTGTTCAACAGTTTTCTAGAAGGTGAGTTGTTAATTTGTAAGGAGAACTCTGTTGTTCACTTTAAGTTGTTAGTTATTTAATGTTTTTCTGTTATACTTATGGATTGAGTAGGGCAACATCAGATGCAGTGCGTTATATTTCTAATTCTTGCTTGAAACTATACACTGTCCAGGGAAACATGGCCATTTTGTGACTATAGTGTCTGAGGTAGTTTTGTGAGGAAATTTTGGTTTTCAATTTCTGGTGTGAGATTTACACAGTAGTGACTCTTCTAATAGAATTTAATAGTTTTTCTCTGCCCTATCTCACTCTTCCTAAGTGTTGTTTCTCTTTTTTTTAATAGTTCACTAACATAAAATGATGAATGAAAATGAGGAGCCTACCAACATCTTCTTTGAAATAACAGCAACGTTTATTGAGGCAACTTATTCTGTGGTGTATATTGATCCTATAGATGAAACAAATCATGAAGAACATGAAGGAGATACCATGGTAGATTTTTTGATGAAACACTAGATATGGAATTAATGGAATGTGTAGACATTGTTGAGTTTGACGAATCATTTTCAGACACTTTGACGGATGAAATTCTTGATGAAGAAATGCTACAAGTTCTTTTAGATTTTGAAAATTCTGATCAATACATTTTAATTTAGTAAAGAAAAATTGTTTTGAAAATTAAACTTATTTAAATGTAATTTTTGAAGTAGTAGCAAATTGATACAATTGTGTGTTCTTCATGTCCTGCATCCTTTCTTTCACTGACTGTCTCTGATTCACTAGTTTACAACATAAGTAAGTATATAGAACAGCAAGTGTGTTTCACCAGAGAAGGAACTCATGACGCCTTATGCCAATTCTGACCACACATTGAGAAAGGAAGGAATCATGTGAACAAATCTGTTTCTGCTTTCCTGAAAGACTACAGTATGGATTCAATATACCACAATGACTTGCATTACAACATACAAGGTATCTACAGAGGAGACGATGTCCATTTCCATTTAGTTTTATTTTTTTTTATTCCAATAGGTCTGCGCACCGTGAGTGCTCGGTAAATGCACGGTGCGCGAACCCTATCACTGCCATTTTGTGGTTACAGAAGAGATTGAAAAATATAACTTAAAAACGTGGTAAGGGGGTAGGGTAGAGTGTCCCTTCTCAGGGGGTCCTTCAAGGACTCCTAAGGTTAAAAATAATGTTTCTTTTTAAAATAAATAACAGAAAACACAATATGTCCGTGCACGGGGAGTGCTCGGTGAGTGCTCGGTGCGCGAACCTCGGTAAAAATTAATTAAAAAAAAACGTTAAAAATCATATTTGAGTGTTTACATGTTAGTTGGCTCTAAAAAGAGCCGTTGTGTTCATTGTGTGTTTTTGGTAACTACAAGTAAGTACCAATGCAGAGTCTGATGTTACAGAGATAGACTCTGTTCCCTTCATCAGTGAAATGTACACCATCTGTCCTATAGATGCCTTGCATGTTGTAAAGCAAGTTGTTGTGGTATATGCAGTCCATTCCATAGTCTCTCATGTATGCAGAAACAGATTTATTTACAGGTTTCCTTGCTTTCTCAATCTGCGGACAAAATTGATTGGACTAATTACATTTTTGCCTTTGGCATATATTGGAATAGACAAAGACAGTTTGAGGAAAAAGTGACATCAATTGTCCAAAGATGTCCTTCAATAGCATTTCCAGACCAACTCCAGTCAAAGTGCATAAGTCATTTCCACCACAGTGCACAATTATGAGGTCAGGGTGTGGGAGATGCATGAAGGATTTCACCAATGGTATCAATTGGTGACATCTCAATCCTCTCTGGCCAATCCATAAAATATCCACATTTGGTAAATCAAAGTTTAAAATTCCTCTGTTTGTTGCATACCTTTTAGACCAGAATACAAAGCTGTGTCCTACAAATCATACTGAAAGCTTGTTCAAGGCAGATCTGGTTGTACTCAGATGAGGGCTGTAAATGAAATGGCAGTTGGAAAGCTTGCAGTTTAGAAAAAAAAGAGGAGGACATTCACTGCACTTGAAGCTTAAGAAATGATTGGTGCTTTCTGAAAATGCAAAAGAGCATATTAGGGTGCATAGTTTTGTTTTTTAAAAGAAGCAATTCTAATGGTTCAGAAAAGGTCATTGAAAGGAACATTGCACATGATTAACTGTTATATTGGAAGCTCTAAAAACCTTGCTGGATTCATTTGCAACATAGTATGATGAACCTTTAAACTCTGTTCTTCCTTAGGTGGGAGTTACCATGGTAACAGGTTGAATGAGCAGTAGGGGGCTGGGTGAATATTATGTGAGTTTGAAAGTGTGGACATGTAGAACCAATTGAAATGTTAGTTTAGTTTTGAAATAGTGTGGGAAGACATTTAATTGGTTATGAGCAGAAATATGTGAGAAGAATGAGTGGGAAACTGTGCCATTTCTGTTTCCAGTGTCTGAGCTGCAGTTCAGGGATTCTGCTTAAGAAAATCTGGTGTGTGTTTCACACTGTTCTACATTTTCAAAAGCGATTTTAAAAGGTGAGTAATATAGAGAGAGTGCTGTTTGCAGTATTGGGAAGCATAACAAGCATATTGGGCTTCATTACTGTTGTATTTTGAAAATGAGTCAGGTTTCTGCATTGTAGTGTAGTGCTGAATTTAAATGGGTTGTGCTCTACATGTAAAATGATTTACCATGCTAAATGTTTTTTGATAAGATGTGTGGCTTAAAGATTTTTGAGAAGGATCACAGTGAGTGTCTGTGTGAATTAAGGAATTATATTTTCACCTTTTTCCATTATGTTAACTGTATTTTCTGACAGTTTGCATCTCTTAGCTAATAGGGTATTGTTTTAATTTGGATTGTGTCTTATGTTATGTATATGCCAATGAAACCATTACCCTATCTCTATACTGGCATTAATGTTAAACATTGTGCAAGGGGCTTGTAAATATGCCTCTCTTTTTTGTATATTGTATCTCAATTTATGCCATTAGTAAAATCCTTTATGCATCTCTCACAGCATTTCATATTCTTGTCTGTGTGCCAATTTTATTACTGTGCATGCATTTTCTGCTTGCACCCATGTCAAACATTGTGCAAGGGGCTTGTAAATATGCCTCTCTTTTTGGTATATTCTATCTCAATTTATGCCATTAGTAAAATCCTTTATGCATCTCTCAAGGCATTTCATATTCTTGTCTGTGTGCCAATTTTATTACTCTGCATGCATTTTCTGTGTGCACCCATGTCAAACATTGTGCAAGGGACTTGTAAATATGCCTCTCTTTTTTGTATATTCTATCTCAATGTATGCCATTAGTAAAATCCTTTACGCATCTCTCAAGGCATTTCATATTCTTGTCTGTGTGCCAATTTTATTACTCTGCATGCATTTTCTGGTTGCACCCATGTCAAACATTGCGCAAGGGGCTTGTAAATATGCCTCTCTTTTTTGTATATTCTATCTCAATTTATGCCATTAGTAAAATCCTTTACCCATCTCTCAAGGCATTTCATATTCTTGTCTGTGTGCCAATTTTATTACTCTGCATGCATTTTCTGCTTGCACCCATGTCAAACATTATGGAAGGGGCTTGTAAATATGCCTCTCTTTTTTGTATATTCTATCTCAATTTATGCCATTAGTAAAATCCTTTATGCATCTCTCAAGGCATTTCATATTCTTATCTGTGTGCAAATTTTATTACTCTGCATGCATTTTCTGGTTGCACCCATGTCAAACATTGCGCAAGGGGCTTGTAAATATGCCTCTCTTTTTTGTATATTCTATCTCAATTTATGCCATTAGTAAAATACTTTACGCATCTCTCAAGGCATTTCAACATTCTTGTCTGTGTACCAATTTTATTACTCTGCATGCACTTTCTGGTTGCACCCATGTGAAACATTGTGCAAGGGGCTTGTAAATATGCCTCTCTTTTTTGTATATTCTATCTCAATGTGTGCCATTAGTAAAAACCTTTACGCATCTCTCAAGGCATTTCATATTCTTGTCTGTGTGCAAATTTTATTTCTCTGCATGCATTTTTTGGTTGCACCCATGTCAAACATTGCACAAGGGGCTTGTAAACATGCCTCTCTTTTTTGTATATTCTATCTCAATTTATGCCATTAGTAAAATCCTTTAGGCATCTCTCACAGGCATTTCATAATCTTGTCTGTGTGCCAATTGTATTACTCTGCATGCATTTTCTGCTTGCACCCATGTGAAACATTGCACAAGGGGCTTGCAAATATGCCTCTCTTTTTTGTATATTCTATCTCAATTTATGCCATTAGTAAAATCCTTTATGTATCTCTCAAGGCATTTCATATTCTTGTCTGTGTGCCAATTTTATTACTCTGCATGCATTTTCTGGTTGCACTCATGTCAAACATTGCACAAGGGGCTTGTAAATATGCCTCTCTTTTTTGTATATCGTATCTCAATTTATGCCATTAGTAAAATCCTTTAAGCATCTCTCAAGGCATTTCATATTCTTGTCTGTGTGCCAATTTTATTACTCTGCATGCATTTTCTGCTTGCACCCATGTCAAACATTGCGCAAGGGGCTTGTAAATATGCCTCTCTTTTTTGTATTTTGTATCTCAATTTATGCCATTAGTAAAATGCTTTACGCATCTCTCACAGCATTTCATATGCTTATCTGTGTGCCAATTTTATCACTCTGCATGCATTTACTGCTTGTTCCCATGTTAAACATTGTGCAAGGGGTTTGTAAATATGCCCCTCTTTATCTTATATTCCATCTCAATTGATGCCATTAGTGAAATCCTTTATGCATCTCCCACACCTTTTCATATTGTTTTCTATCTACTATTCCTATCCCTCTCCATATATTCACTGCTTGCACCCATGTTAAAGGTTGCGCAAGGCGCTTGTAAAAAAGGAGTATATTTACAAGCCAAATTAAACTATTAGCACTATCTCTGTACCAGCATTGAATCCAAGCATGAGAAACACATTAAAAAGAAGGGTACCATGTAAGCTAAAAGATACAAGCTGTGAGCACACACAGCTAACATTATGGAAAAAGATGAAAATATAATTCCTTAATTCACATACACACTCAGTGTGTTCCTTGTCAAAAAAACTTAAAGCCAGACATTTCAACCAAAAAACATTTAGAATGGTAAATCGTTTTAGACACAGAGAGTGAGATGAGACACACACACAAACAGAGAGATGGTGTAGGCAGAGATTGAGATGACACACACATACAAACAGAGAGATGGTGGAAGGAGAGAGTGAGATGAGGGATGCAAAGAGGGAGATGGTGCAGGCAGAGAGTGATATGAGACACACAAAGAGAGATGTGAACTAGTGTTTATAATGTTTAGTTAATGTAATTGCTATGTGCTATATTAGTAGTGGTCTATAATATGTCATATTTTTCTTTTCAACAGATTGTAAATATCTACAAAGTCATAATAGATTATGCCTACCAAGAACCGCAAACAAAGAGTTTATAAGCAAGCTTTATCAATCAAGAGGACTGAATTAGAAGATTTATCCAGAAGACAAGTTTCAGAGAAAAGAAAAAATTCTCCTGGTAATGCACCTGTGCTTCCTGTTTTTTTGCAGGATAACTTGAATGGACTCTTGTGCAAAGGTTATTAGTTTCTGGAAACGAATGCATTGCATCATCAAATTCTTAAGTTCAGGTTGGATATTTGCAACCATTGATGCTTGAATTGGTGGTGCTATTGCTTCAGAAGAAGTGCTGGGAGCAGAGCCCTGCTCCTCTGATGATCTTTTTATTACAGCTTTACTCCAATTGTTTGGGTGTATATTCCGGACATGGCATTCCATGCTATAAGTTCCAAAGCTGTACTGTTTCTGTGGATTTCCTCTTGAAAGTACTGTGTGACAGATTTTACATGTGACAAAAGGCGCATTTGCCTTTTTCTCTCTTTCTGTTTTTTTTTTACATTTCCGTACTATGGACTCTCTCTGTGTTCTAGGGGTTTCAGGAACAAACTCGTCTGAAGATGAAGTAGAAGAATGAACTTTTTACACAAAACAATTGTTGCATCTGTGGTTCCTGTTCTTCTGCAAAATTACAATGGACTGTTGTCCAAAGGCTACTAATTTATTGCAATGTATGCATTGCATCATTACATTTTTCAGTTCTGGCTGAATGTTCGCCACCATTGAAGATGGCATTGGTGGTACTCCGGTTCTTGCTGTAGATGTACTAGGAGAAGAGTCCTGATCCTGAGATCTTTGCACCACAGCTCTACTCCAATTGTTGGGGTGTATATTTTTTACATGGCGTTCCATGCTGTGGGTTCCGAATGAATATTTCTTATTAGGATTTCCTCTAGATAACACTGTGTCACAGATCTTGCAGGTGACCAGTGGTGCATTTACTTTCTTCTGATGTTCTGGAAAGCTGAACAATTTCCAGACTATGGACTCCTTCTTCTTACTTGGGCGAGGGTCCTCTTCAACAAAGTCTTCATTAGAAGAATGGTCAGACTCTGGATGTTCAGCCATTTGGAAGTATTTTTCTGTAGCTAGGAGCTGTAGAAAAAAGGTGTTGCTTCTCTGAAAGCCAAAGAAGAATGATGAACATGGGAGGGGTCTTTCAACAATTGGAGTAGGAAGTATTATAAACCAATTAAATCTTTTGTTTTAAGGTCACATGGTTGGATGTAAGCTTACGGAGCGTTTACGGAGCGGTTACGCTCTATTTACGGAGCGCTCACGTCATCTTACGATGCATGCACGTAGTACGCACCCTCGCTAGATTTATAATTGCTTAAATAAAGTTACATATGGTCTTTACAAGTTTAAATTAACATGTTCTTTATTATCCCAGATAATGTGTACCTTTGCATTGTGCAATGAATACGTAGATATAACGATTTAAAATTTCCATAGAAGCTAAAGTATAAACTCAATGAGACACAAAAAAAGAAAGAACCACTGAGGAGCACTTCTGAACCTAGTCGCAGGTAGGAGCTGGACACTGGAATTATGTGACTGTTCAGCTGCACCAATTGGCACATAATTAAACATTTTGCACATTTGCCAAATATTCCATCATCTGCTGCCTAATCTGTGGATTTGAACAAAAAAAGCCTTGTTTCTAGCTCAAACAGCTCAAATGGCATGGTGGAAGACCCTTTGCAAAGCTGGAATGGTCACGGGTTACTTATTGCTAAATGTGGGTGTTAAATTGGTACTAATGCTGTACAAACCTTGCTTCTTTCTGTGCCTCTCTTGCCTTTTTGTGCACCCCTCCTACCTTTTTCTGCACCTCTCTTTCTTTTTTAGGTCGAGTTTACTCGAACCTATTGCTGTCAATCCAAAAAATTCCTTTCCTAACAGGCGATTTTGGACAGTGCACGAGAGAGTCACGTGACTCCTCGTGGACGAGCATGCCCAGCCTTCCCACTGCGAGCAGCATTTCTCCACAGCTGCCAGGCCACATCAAAGGCTTCCCCAGCACTGCCCGCCCATCAACCACCCTCCCACGCCAGGAGCTCTTCCCGCTCCACCCCCTGCTCTCCCCCCTTGCTGCATCAAAGGCTTTCTTTTTTAGGTCGAGTTTACTCGAACCTATTGCTGTCAATCCAAAAAATTCCTTTCCTAACAGGCGGATTTTGACAGTGCACGAGAGAGTCACTTGACTCCTCGTGGACGAGCATGCCCAGCCTTCCCACTGCCAGCAGCATTTCTCCACGGCCGCCAAGCCACATCAAAGGCTTCCCCAGCACTGCCCCACCCATCAATCACCCTCCCACTGCCAGCAGCATTTCTCCACGGCCGCCAGGCCACATCAAAGGCTTCCCCAGCACTGCCCCACCCATCAATCACCCTCCCACACCAGCAGCTCTTCCCGCTCCGACCCCTGCTCTCCGCCCCCTGCTGCATCAAAGGCTTTTTTTTGTGTGGAGGCGATGTTCTTTGCTAGGGTTTACTCCTTGTTAAGGACTTGTTCTTTTCTTTCGCAAAAATCAGGATATCTCCTTTTGCTACAAACAGCCATGAATTCGCCGAGATATCATTTATGAGGCAACCATGATGCATCAGACAATACCCATGTGACTCTCGGCCAGAAAAAGCAACTCGGTAAAGACGACAATCATACCAAAAAAAAGTCTTTCAGCCCCCAAAGCATATTTTAAAGAAATGTGCGCGCCAGCAGCAGGAGGCACCAGCAATCTGGCTATTGTATAATGCTTACACGACAAAACGGGGGATTTTATTGAAATTGTTCTTCCTTCTGAAAGGCTCTGGCAACAAGATAGCATAAACGTGTCTGTCTCCACCTCAGGATGCAATGTTCAAGGTTAAAAGGCCTGTTGTGCGCTGACCTCATCCCGTTCCCACTCCGGCTCCCCAGGGGTGATTCATGTGGCCTTCTTTTATGAAACAGTATAGCGCTGCTGTCTCGGTAGCTTTCAGGTTCCGTCTCCCGCGCGGACAGCCCCGCCCCTCCCCCCTCACCAAGGGCACAATGAACCGGAAGGGCAAGCTCGCAAAGAGAGGAAAGACGACTGCCTCGCAAACGGGCTAGCAATGCAGCCCTTGTTAGTTTTATATTTATTTTTATTTTTTTAATATATTTTATGGTGTTTTACAGCAAATACAGTAGTTGTTAGTTGTATCTACTTATTATTAGGCTTTTCAAGTTACAGTGTACAACGATGAAGTGACTAATAGGATATGCATTACATTTTTTGAAAAAGTTACACTGAATCTTAAATACTCCGATAGGAGCATGATACCCTTTACCTAAACCTAAAGCGCTTTGAGAATTTGTCAGGGCTACGAAGCACTAAATAGATGCACTTGCAAATCAATGCAAATTGATATTTTGAATACAAATTGTAATATATTCTGCAGCCATACCAATTAAACCCACGTTTGCGGATATGCATGGCATAGTATAAAGCTAGTTGCAAAGCAGCCATGTGAAAAAAACGGGGGACTATGTAGGCGGCCTTAACAAGGAATGGGGAGGTTACGGAGGTACATGGGTCAGGCCTAGTGAAATTGTCCACAATCCCAGCAAAAGATTTGGCTGTAAGGTGTAGGCAAGTGCAAAGCCTTTAACTTCAAAGAGGTGTCTACACTTTAGGATTAGTAATGCACTTTCGGACTCACACTGTAGAATAGGCGAGCCATCTAAATCGTTGAAGTCTGAGCAGTGCCACTAGACACCACTTTTCTACCACCCACCCAAAGCACTCACAAGTGGGAGAAAGGAAGCATGCATCACTTTAGAAAACCGTGGCAAGATAAACAAATGATTAATTATACTTAGGGATATAGTTTGACTGTACCATAACTCAATAGTATTCATGTTATCGACCTTGAGCGGATGAAAGGATGTACCAGCCACACATAGATAGGAAACTATGACATGCGAATGTCACAGAGAATGATGAGCCATTTTAGAGCTTGTGATTACAATCCAAGTAGCCTTTGGTCGCTAGCTGCTCTGAATTGCCAGTCACCCCAGCATTCTGATAGATCAATTCTTCAGACTCCGCTGCCATGCCTTAGATTTGCACCAAGCTAATCAACTTTATTTCCATTCAGAATTACCTGAGCAGGGTCTTAGCAGCTTTTGAGAATGATTACCATTTCTCGTAAACATAATGTAATCAAAACCTTGGAGCCAAAAGTGTGTTATGTGTGATTTAGAGTTTGGCAGATAAAATCCTCTGTCACAAACCTGACCGATATCACTTTACTACGAGCACCATAGGATATATGCTCTAAGGCAGACAGGATATTGGTCATGTTTGCGATGCAGTAACTCGTCCACTAAAATTCTAAATCAGTCCCTTAGACACAAAACATTTTAGATGCATAACAGTGACTTAAGTGCATAAAATGTGTCAGTTATCAAGACTTTAAAAAGTCTTGAGTTCTTCATGCACAGGTGCCGTCTAGCATTGTGGATGTTACACAAACATGTGTAATTTCAGTAGTAATAACTGATACCTATTAGAGTAGAAGTGAGTGTGCATGTCGAGGTGAGGTCAGGGTGTGGTCAAATACACTGCAATGTAAACGAGGGAAGCCATCACAGAGAAGTTAATTGGTTGACAAATGTTTCTGCTGAATTTTACTTGTTGATTTGTACCTGTAAATGTACCAAACCAGTGTTCCCTAAGTTTACAGTGGGATATCGTCTTGAAAGATATGACTTTTCATAGAAAATGTTTTCTATTTGAAGAAGAAAAGAACAAAAAGATGTTTGTGTATTTCCCTAATAATATGCAAAACACATAGGAGAAAGGATTAAGTTACAGGCAGGCGGCAGCTAATCAAAACACTTAGAAAGCAACGCATGGGTGGGCAAAAGCGTGCCTCCTGATTTGTTAACCTCACCCTCACCCTCACCCAACCTCACACCCCCTCACCCTCACACACCCTCACCCTCACACACCCTCACACCCCCTCACCCTAACACCCCTCCCCTCACACACCCTCACTCACACCCTCACCCTCACAACCCTCTCACCCTCACAACCCTCTCACCCTCACACACCCTCATACACCCTCACTCACCCTCACACACCCTCACTCACCTTCACACTCCCTCACCCTAACACCCGTCACCCTCACACACCCTCATTCACCCTCACACCCTCACCCTCACAACCCGCTCCCCCTCAAAACCCTCTCACCCTCACACCCCCTCACCCACCCTCACCCTCATACCCCCTCACCCTCACAACCCTCTTACCCTCAAATACCCTCACTCACCCTCACACCCCCTCACCCTCACACCCCCTCACCCTCACACACCCTCACCATCACACACCCTCACACCCTCTCACCCGTACACCCCCTCTCACGCTCACACCCCCTCACCCTCACACCCCCTCACCCTCACACCCCCTCACTCACCCTCACACCCCCTCACACACCCTCTCACCCTCACCCTCACACACCTTCACCCTCACACCCCCTCACCCTCACACCCCTCACCCACCCTCACTCACCCTCACACACCCTCACACACCCTCACCAGCATAGCATAACAAAACATAGCATAGCATAACAAAGCATAGCATAGCATAACAAAAAAGCATAGGATAGCAAAACATAGCATAGCATAACAAAACAAAGCATAGGATAGCAAAACTAAACATAGCATAACAAAACAAAACAGCATAGCAGAACACAACAAAGCATAGCATAGCATAACAAAACACAACAAAACATAGCAAAGCACAACAAAACATAGCGTAACAAAACAAAGCATAGCATAACATAACAAAGCAGAGCAAAACATAGCATAGTATAGCAAAACATAGCATAGTATAACAAAACATAGCATAGCATAACAAAACACAACAAAACATAGCATAACATAACAAAATATAGCATAACATAACAAAACATAGCAAAACACAACACAACATAGCATAGCATAACAAAACACAACAAAACATAGCATACATAAAAAACATAGCATAGCAAAGCATAACAAAACATAGCAGAACAAAGCATAGCATAACATAACAAAACATAACATAACAAAACATAGCATAGCAAAACAAAGCATAGCATAATAAAACACAACAAAACATAGCATATCATAACAAAACATAACAAAGCATAGCATAACAAAGCATAGGATAGCAAAACAAAACATAGCATAGCATAACAAAGCACAACAAAACATAGCATAACAAAACAAAGCATAGGATAACATAACAAAGCATAGCAAAACATAGCATAGTATAGCAAAACATAGCATAGTATAACAAAACATAGCATAGCATAACAAAACACAACAAAACATAGCATAACATAACAAAATATAGCATAACATAACAAAACATAGCAAAACACAACACAACATAGCATAGCATAACGAAACACAACAAAACATAGCATACATAAAAAACATAGCATAGCAAAGCATAACAAAACATAGCAGAACAAAGCATAGCATAAAATAACAAAACATAACATAACAAAACATAGCATAGCAAAACAAAGCATAGCATAATAAAACACAACAAAACATAGCATATCATAACAAAGCACAACAAAACATAGCATAACAAAACAAAGCATAGGATAGCAAAACTAAACATAGCATAGCATAACAAAACAAAGCATAGGATAGCAAAACATAGCATAGCATAACAAAACATAACATAACAAAACATAGCATAACAAAACACAACACGTAGCATAACAAAACATAGCAAAACACAACAAAACATAGAATAGCTTAACAAAACACAACAAAACATATCATAGCAAAACATATAATAGCATAGCAAAACATAGCATAGCACACCAAACACAACAAAACATAGCATAGCATAACAAAACATAGCATAGCAAAACAAACCATAGCATAATAAAACACAACAAAACATAGCATAACATAGCAAAACATAGCATAGCATAGCAAAACATAGCATAGCATAACAAAACACAGCATAGCATAGCATAACAAATCAAAGCATAGGACAGTAAAACCTAGCATAGCATAACAAAACATAAGATAGCAAAACAAAACATAGCATAGCATACAGCATCACTCAGCACCACCACAACATTACTCAGGGGCACCGCAACATCACTATGCGCTACCACAGCATCACTGAAGGGCACAGCATCACTCGTCCGCCATCAGAACATCACTCAGCGCCACCACAGCATCAATCTGTGCAACCATTCAACAAGAACTGGTTCAAATATGTTCTCTCAATGTTTCAAGCTTTTTTACAAATGTAACAAAAAGATGTTAATATTTCACTTCTGTTCTTGGATTTTCGTCACAATAAAATACACTGAAAATAATCTTTACAAAAGTTATTTACAAAAGTTTAAGCTATTGCCATTCTTAAATTACAATAACTTTTATTTAAGTATTAATTATTTAAAAAAATTAAAAGCCATTGTTATTTGTAATATCAATACATGTAAGTCACGTAAATACAACACATATATTGCATTACAAATGCATAGGTACCACATTTGCGAAAGTAATAACTAGTGGCATTGTAAATGACAAAGCAATTAATTTTGCTATTTTCAAAAACAAAAAATAAATAAAAAATGTGTCATTTACAATACCAATAGCTCAAACTTTACTAATACAAGACCTACTGCATTGCAAATGCTTGTTTTGCACTTCTGTAGGTTCTTTCTGCAATGCTCTTGGTTCTTTCTGCACCTCACTTGTCTCTTTCTGTACTTCTCTTGCATCTTTCCACACCTCTGTTGCTTCTTTCAGCAATTCTCTTGCCTCTTTTTGCACTTTTCTTCCTTCTTTTTGCACCCTCCTGCCTCTTTCTGTACCTGTGTTGGGTCATTCTGCACTGCTCTTGCTTCTGTCTGCCCCTCACTTGCCTCTTTCTGAACTTTTCTTCCTTCTTTCTACCCCTCTGTTGCATCTTTCAGCAATTTTCTTGCCCCTTACTGCACCCCTCTTTTCTCTTTCTGCACCTATCTTGCCACTTTCTGCACCTGTGTTGCCTGTTTCTGTACTTTTCCTGCCTGTTTCTGCACATCTCTTGCCTCTTTCTGGACCTCTGTTACTTCATTCTGAACTTCTCCTGCTCTTCCTGCATTCTGTACTTCTCCTGCTCTTCCTGCACCCTTCGTGCCACTTTCAGAGCCTCGGTTTGATCTTTCTGCACTGCTCTTGCTTTTTTCTGTACCTCACATGTCTCTTTCTGCATTTCTCTTACTTCTTTCAGCACCTCTCCAGCCTCTTTCTGTATCTCTCTTGCCTCTTTGTGTACCCCTCCTACCCATTTCTGCACCCCTCTTGCCTCTGTGTGCACCTCTGTTGGTTTTATTCAATGCTCTTGGTTCTTTCTGTACCTCACTTGCCTCTTTCTGCACTTCTCATGCTTTCTTCTTCACCTCTGTTGCTTCTTTCAGCAATTCTCTTGCGTCTTTCTGTACTTCTTTTGGTTGTTTCTGTACCTCTTTTGCAAATTTCTGTATCCCTCTTGCCTCTTTCCGTACCCTCTTCCCTATTTCTCTACCTCTTTTGCTTCTTTCTGCCCTTCTCTTGCCTCTTTCTGTACTGCTCTTCCTTCTTTCTTCACCCCTCTGGCCTCTTTCAGTACCTCTCTTGCCTCTTTGTGCACCCCACCTTTGTCTGCACCCGTCTTGCTTCTTTTTGCACCTCTGTTGGTTCTTCCTGCACTGCTCTTGGTTCTGTCTACACCTCACTTGTCTCTTTCTGTACTTCTCTTGCTTCTTTCTACACCTCTGTTGCTTCTTTCAGCAATTCTATTGCCTATTTCTGTACTTCTCTTCCTTATGTTTGCCCCCTCTTGCCTCTTTTTGCACTTCTGCTGGTTAATTTTGCACTGCTCTTGCTTCTTTCTGCACCTCACTTGCCTCTTTCTGCACTTCTCTTGCTTCATTCTACACCTCTGTTGCTTCTTTCAGCAATTCTCTTGCCTCTTTATGATCTTCTCCTGTTTTTTTCTGCATCTCTAACTTATAGGTAGTTTTAATCCCCCTGCCCTATTAAGTACTAGAGCCTTACAGAGGAGGTCATGCCAATCACAGGGGTACCCCAACCCACAGTGAACCCAAGTGTATGTAGAGGTATTCACTGTATTCTAAGTGTCTTTCAGGATAGCACTGACTCCAGGACTGGTTAGTCAGAGTCAGCTACCACTAGTACGAGTCAGCAAAAAGTTGGGGGCACAGGATGACTTTGCAACAAGGTCTCTTTCTGCAATTCTGGTGGTTCTTTGTGCATATCTCTTACATCTTTCTGCACTTTTCTTCGTCTTTCTGGACTTCTGTTGCCTCTTTCTACCTTTCTCGTGCTTCTTTCTGCATATTTCTTCCTCATTCTGCACATGTCCTTTACCTGTAGGAATAGTTAGAAATTAGCATTGAAAATTTTTTGAAATTCACTGAAACAACCATATTTTTCAGGGAACGTTATAGTTAGAAATGATCATTTAGAAAACCTTTGAAATTCACTGAAAAAAAAACATAAGTTTCAGGGATGTTATAGTTAGAAATTAGCATTTAAAAAACATAGAAATTCACTGAAAAGACCATGGGTTTCAGGGAAGTTATAGTTAGTTAGACATTTAACTCGTACAAAACCAGAGAAATTCAGCTGTTATACTTAGTTGAGCTAACTATAACTCGCGCCCCCGCAATGCACTGCTGATTATGTCACATATTACATCATTCATGACATGATCAGCGACATCACTGATGAAATCACTGATGACATCTCAAATAACATCACTGATGACATCATCCACTTAATAATCTGATGCACCTCCTCACACCCTAATATAACCTTTGATACACCCAATCTAAAATACAGACTACCATTTTCAATACAATAGACAAATCAATACCAGTTACTACATTCCCACTCACTGAGTCCTAGGTCTAGACCCGCGTCCACTCATTCACCCATACAGTCACTCATACATGCATTCATGTATCAATACAGCACTATCATTGGCACTCATACACCTATACAGACACTCACATATCACCACTCAACCATAGAGTTACTCACATACCTAGTCAATCATGCAAAGAATCATTCACACTCCTATTTACTAACCTATACAGTTATACACACACCACCTCACTTATTCATACAGCTACCAACACATAATTACTTTGTTATACAATCACTGACACAAGCACACACTCATCCATACAGCCACTCTCACAATGACTCACTCTTACATATAGTGATGTATATACCCAAACACTCACATGTACTGCCTTTCACATATGTAGTTACTCACACATGTACCACATTAGACATCCATTCACTCACCAACACACCCATACAGCCCTTCACAGATGCACTCTTGAACTCATACACCCAGTGAATTACCCACTCAGATATCTATGCACAGAGTCAAACACACCCCACCTACCCACACAGACACTCAGGCACCCATACAGATACTCAGACAACCAATAAATAACTCATATAGACACTCATGTAGCTACTCCCCAACCCATGCACTCCCTTACACACCAACTGACAGACTGATACAGACATTCACACAATTTAGTCACTAACCCATGCATTCAGTAAGACATGTGTAATCACTCACTTAAACAGTCAGTCACACACCCACAAAATCCTCCATACAGGCACTCATATACCCACTCATTCTTCATTACACCTTTGCGTATATATATATATACATATATATATAAATATATATATATATATATATATATATATATATATATATATATATATATATATATATATATATATATATATATATATATATATATATATATATATATATATATATTTTCCCCCAAAAGAAACTCCAGTTGAAGATCACAAATTGAATACGCACTCACGGGTAGTTAAATTCCCTCAGTCTCCAAATTTTAATTCATTTGGCATAAGGTTACGGAGGTTGTCTCTGTAACCTTATGCCAAATGAATTAAAATTTGGAGACTGAGGGAATCAAACAACCCGTGAGTGCGTATTCAATTTGTCATCTTCAACTGGAGATTATTTTGGGAAATTAATATGCGGCAAGGCTCTTCCGCTGAATGCGCACCGGAATCAGAAGCGCCCAGGGTCTGTGTGACAGCGAGCCATCTTCGGGAAATATATATATATATATATATATATATATATATATATATATATATATATATATATATATATATATATATATATATATATATATATATATATATATATATATATATATATATATATATATATATATATATATATATATATTACCTACTGGCGGTCGCCAGTAGGTATATATAGTTAGGATTTTTTCCCTATGGGATTTTTGAAAATTCTATGTCTAATAACTTTGGCGTTTGTGGACGGAATCGGCTGAAATTTTCAGGAAAATGGCACATTTCGTTTCTGAGCAGCCCTTGAAAATTTGGGGGGGTTTCGTCAAGGGGGGGCCGAGAAAAAAGGGGGGTCCCAAAACGCGTTTTTCCCATGTTAATTTCCATAGGGCCTTTGGCCTCACTTTTAGCTCGAACGGCTGAATGGATTTGCACGAAACTTGGCAAAATTGTAGGGACTGTTAGCCCGATGTGCCTTTGCTAGGTCTCAATATATGTGCTCCAGTGGATTTTGAGAAATTAACGTTCAAAACAAGATATATATCTGTAACAGCGCTCCGGGCTGCGCTCCGGTCCGCTTACTTTTCGCGAAACTGAACTTTGCGATGCGAAGCTGATTGGCTCTCCGGTGTCTGTCAACATTCTAAACAGTCCGGAGCGTCCGCCATCTTATCTCTCGGTAGGATCGAGAGAGAAGAAGAGTTGAAAAACGAAGGGGGAATTTAATGAAAGGGGGCTAGGTAGACCCCTCTTGACCCCCTAGGAATGATGTTGGGGTTATTAAAGGGTCCCGTGGGGAAAATAAAAAAAAAATTATTTTTCACGGTAGAAGCGCTTCACGGGCCGCGAACTGGGCCGCAAACTGGTAGCGAAACGGGAATTCGCCATTTTGTGCTTCGTTTTAATTAAATTACTAGGTATAAGGGGGTGCGGGAGACGTATCCTAATCCCTTATGTTTTCTGAGGGTGGCTGAGGAGGCTCATATATGTTGATACATGTCTTCCAGCGGCTGTGCGTGAGCTTTTTTTTTTTTTGCTGCGTGACGTCTGTTAACGTTCGATTCGATGGAAATCAGGAAGTGTTGACCGCCAATTTGTCAGTGCGATAAAATATTTTGTTATAAATGAATCCTTATTGATAAACATTGTCTGCGCCATCTTGCCTTTTTTCCAATGCCACAATTTTGTCATGCACGGCAGCCATTTTAGATGCCAGGCCGGTCCCAGGCTATCACCTAGCCCTGCGGATGTAGTTTATGGCCCCAGCTGTAGAGAATCCAGACATGCCAACCCTCCCGATTCAGGCGTGAGACTACTGATTTCAGTGCTAGTCTCCCGCCTCCCGATTTCTGCAAGCAAAAACCCGGGGGCATATTACCAACAACTAGCGATAATTTTTGTCTCTAACTTGTTTAGAGACAAAAATTATCGCCGCACATCGGCGATTTTTATCGCAGATAAACCTTGCTATTAGCAAGGTTTATCGCAAATGCGATAAAAAACGGCCGCAATGCATGAATATCGCTGAAAAGTCAGCGATATTCATGCATTATCGAGCAAATGCTCTTAGCCATGTTATCCACCTCCCATTGGATAACATGGCTAAGAACTGCTCAGGGCAGGTGTTAGCTTTTTGAGATATTCGCGCTTAGCGCGAATATCTCCAAAAGTTGGTAATAGGAGATAGCGATGTTAGGGACTGTTTCCAGTCGCTAACATCTTGGTATGCCCACTTTGCATGTCATTAGTGATAAATATCACTGACAAGCAAAGCGGGGCCCAAGATGGTCGCTATCTCCTTTTAGCTGTCACTAACTAGTGTTAGCGACAGCTTGGTAATAGGGAGATAATTTTATCTCCGCTTTCTTGGCTTTTAAAGCCAAAAAAGCGGAGATAAACCCCCTTGATAATATGCCCCACGATTCCTCGGGGGTTTCAGGTGACAGGGCTTGGTATTGTGTTACGTGGTAATTCTTCCAGGAAACGTCAGAGGGTCGATGCAGGGGTTCTAGAAGGGGTGATAAACCATTTAAGCCTCATGAACAAGCGCATGGTGTTTTAAAGATCTGTGAAGTACTCAGGCGGCGGTGTGTGTGTGTCCTCTTTCAGGAGCGGGCGGGGGGGGGGGTGGCACTGCCAGCAACTTGCCAGTCCAGGCAGTGTTCAACACTTGCATCACCCTTTCTCTGCCTGCTATTGCGCTCCATGCTTCAGAAAGGTAAGAAAAAGAACGTGCATTTGAGTTTGAAATGTCCGATCCTGTAGCAGTACACTTGCAAAGCCCACACATGACAATAACCCGATTCAAGGCCCCATTCACCCGATTTTTTAAAAATATATAGCACTCCAACAAAGTAGGATTATAAAACTTTATTAACTTTTAAATATAACGAACGGAACAAAAACTGTAACAAACATTTAAACATTTTTGACAAAAAAAAGCAACAATGGTCAGAAGCTGTCTTTTGTGCGAATAGTCCCAAGGCAGCACAACGTGCTGAGTTCTGGACGGCACCCAGGTGATGTCACCTGGGTGCCGCACTGGTTTTTGGGATCCTACAATGCAGCTCAGAAAAACAGCGTGGGGCGTCCCGGGTGGTGCGGGGGGAGGCCTCGTCAGTAGCGGTCTGTTGTGCGAATAGTCCCAAGGCAGCAGAACGCTCTGAGATGTGGATGGCACCCAGGTGATGTCCAGTAAACTGCCGCACTGGTTTTGGTATCCTACAATGCTGCTCCGAAAATTGGCGTGGGGCGGCCCGGGGGGGGGCGTGGGGGAGGCGGCGTGAACGGGCCTCCCCAAGTGGCGGCCATCCAGCTGAGTTGCGCCCGCTCTTGCGGCTACAGCGTCTCGCTCACCATGTAGTTGAGTTGCTCCCACTCTTGCAGTGCAGCGATAGGCGGCTGCCACAGGACTCTTAAAATGGCGGCCGGCTTTTCGGTTTTGGGCCTGGTCCACTAAAATGGCCCTGGGACACCTTGGAACTCGGACGCTTGCCTGCTAGGGCTTGGGCTCCATTCTCGAAAGCGTCCCCTCAGCCGTGAAGATTCTACAAAAGTCTTGGGGGCCCTCGACTCCTGCAGGCTTCCGGTGGGGAGCGGCTGCCATGATTGCTCGCGGAATGACCACGACGGAGCCACGAGATGGTGGTGCTCTCATGCTGACGCCAGCTTCAGTCTGAATCATCCAGAAACAAGGTGGGGCTTTCATCGTTTGGGGAAAAAAAAAGTTCTAAACCAATGAAAAGTGTTATTTTTAGGTCATATGACCAAGCCTTCCATCTTTAGGAAACCAAAAGTAAAATGAACCAATGAAAAGTTTTATAAACAAGTCACATGACCTGTTATGCGGCATAGGGCTACAAAAAGCGTAGAAAATCCGTTGGCACGTGAGGCGGCGTCAGTAGCGGACCGATGTGCGAATAGGCCGAAGGCAGCACAACGCGCAGAGATCCGGATGGCACCGAGGTGGTGTCCAGCAAATTGCCGTACTGGTGTGGCCATCCTACAATGCTGCGCCGAAAGACGGCGTGTCCAGCTGAGTTTCGGTCACTCTTGCGGTACAGTGACTCGAACGCGCCGAGATCCGGATGGCACCGAGGTTGTGTCCAGCAAGTTGCCGCACTGGTGTGGCCATCCTACAATGCTGCGCCAAAAGTCGGCGTGGGGTGCCCCGTTGGCTTATGAGGTGATGTCAGTAGTGGACCGATGTGTGAATAGGTCGGAACCAGCACAAGGCGCCAAGATCTGAATGGCAAGTCCTGGATGTTGAGTGCCATAGTTGAGAGTTCTGAGCAGTGCTTGTAAGACTATCTGAAGCTTATTTGCACCTGCTGCAGCTTCACTATTGCCCGAGGTGGTGTCCAGCAAATTGCCGCACTGGTGTGGCCATCCTACAATGCTGCGCCGAAAGACGGCGTGTTCAGCTGAGTTCCGGTCACTCTTGCGGTACAGTGACTCGAACGCGCCGAGATCCGGATGGCACCGAGGTTGTGTCCATCAAGTTGCCGCACTGGTGTGGCCATCCTACAATGCTGCGCCGAAAGTCGGTGTGGGGTGCCCCGTTGGCTTATGAGGTGATGTCAGTAGTGGACCGATGTGTGAATAGGTCGGAACCAGCACAAGGCGCCAAGATCCGGATGGCAAGTCCTGGATGTTGAGTGCCATCGTTGAGAGTTCTGAGCAGTGCTTGTAAGACTGTCTGAAGCTTATTTGCACCTGCTGCAGCTTCACTATTGCCCTGGTGTGGCCAAAGATCGCCCATGACATAGGCGGCCGGCTCCCGAGGTCCGGCGGAACTTTTTTCCTTTTCCTTTCTGCTTCTTGTCCCACAATCCGTTTCACCTGAAGACACGACCAGGTCCCTGAATGTGTGCAGGGGGACGCTATTGATTGAATGAAAATGGCGGCTTGACACAAAGCTGACTCAAGCGTTGCTGTTGATGCTATACAGACAAAAATTGGTTTTCAGTTTGTACATTCTTCAGGATTTTTTTTTCCATCCAAGGCTGATTGAGAGTTTGTAGAAAAATGGCTTCAGATTTTCCACATATTACTCTTCAACATTCTTCCTAAATGTAACAATGTGAGACTCACTAGGAGAACGGCTGTTTATCTTTCCTTTCAAAATGCTGCCAACAATATTTTCTGAATGGAAGACACCATCTTGTAGCATAAAGGGCCGAAAGGGGTTCTGGTCTGGCCGATGGTTGGTGGAGACATTTTGACTATATCTTGGACCTGCCCGGCCTCGCCCAAAATGGCGCCGGTATAAATGGGACTCGTAACTCCTTGTTGTGTACTGGTTGAACAACCTTGATATCACGAGATATGAATGCAGTTTTGATGCTCATGGCGGGCGGGGACGAGAATTGATTGAATATTTCGACATCCCTATTGTTATTAAGTTCTGATGTGTTATTGATTACTGTACTATTGAAAGTTCGAATTAACGTCACCCATGGTACTTGCACGCAAATGTATATCTAGATAACTTTTTTGTAAGTGGCCCTGTCGTATTTTAATTACAAAATGTACGTCCACCGATTCCGCAACTGTTAGACACCTTAGTTCTTGCAACCTAATGGCTCGTTTGTTACGTTCCTCTATAATGTAAATGTCTCCTCATCATATACGATTTCAGTTTGCTCCGTGGCCGGCCCACGTGGTTATAGGCCCGTATTTGTATACTGACATTTTCACAATAAAGGTTTTTAAAACAAAACATGGTAGTAGTATTTACATTGGTAAAGTTTTTACTTTTAGTCACTGTTTTCGAATCAGTAAAAGGCAAGTGAAATAAAGCAGTCCAATTACATGACGGATAAAAGGTATAATAGGTAGGAACGCAGTAAAGATAAATGGTCAAGGGCAGTTGTGTTTTCCATTCCTGCAACATAAAGTGATCGATAAGAATCTGATAATCAGGCGTATCGGCGACTAAGACAGCAGGCCGAGTCTCTTTTACTCAACGGCTCCGTCATGGAACGAAGAAACGCCCTTTTTCTCGAAAAAGGAATATATTTTACTTGCAGGACAGTTGAAATTTTTCCGGGAAAGTACATTAGCCTGGAATATTATAACATATATGTTATAAAAAAAAAAGTTCGAAATCAATAAAAAGCGTATTTTTTAGGTCATATGACCAAGCTTTTCATTATTAAAATAACAAAAGTAAAATGAACCAATAAAAAGTTTTATTAACAAGTCACATGACCTGTTATGCTTACGTTACGCGCTGCGCGCCGCGCCCCGGATCACTTCCGGGTGCGCTAACGCGGCGTGTCATATAACGCATTACGCGACAACGTAGGTCAAGAATATAGTCAAAATGTCTCCACCAACCAGCGTTCGGAACACAACCCCTTTCAGCAGTCCAAAAAGTTCTGTAAAATGACAACAGAGGGGACAGGCAATAAGAACCATCAGTCAAAGAGGGGAGGGCAAGTTCTTCTCTACCGGGTCATGTTGGGGCGCTACCGGAACTGATCGAATTGGTAGTCTACAGTGTTTCTGGATGTTTCAGACTAAAGCTGGCATCAGCATGAGAGCACTACCATCTCGTAGCTCCGTCGTGGCCATTCCACGAGCAGACATGGCAGCCGCTCCCCACCAGAAGCCTGCGGGAGTCGGGGGCCCCCAAGACTTTTGTAGAATCTTCACGGTTGAGGGGACGCTTTCGAGAATGGGACCCAAGCCCTATCAGGGAAGCGTCCGAGTTCCAAGGTGTCCCAGGGCCATTTTAGTGGACCACGCCCAAATCTGAAGAGCCGGCCGCCATTTTGAGAGTCCTGTGGCAGTCGCCTATCGTTGCATCGCAAGAGCGGGAGCAACTCAACTACATGGTGAGCGAGACGCTGTAGTCGCAAGAGCGGGCGGTAAACAGCTGAATGGCGGAAGAGGCACAGTGTAGCAAAAGCGGGCGGAATGGCAACTAAAACGGTAAAGGGGCGCCCCACTACAGCGTGTCTTCAGGTCAAACGGATTGTGGGACAAGGTCCAGAATAGAAGAGTCATCAAAAGGCAAAAAGTTCCGCCGGACCCCGGGAGCCGGCCGCCTATGTCGGGGGCGATCTCAGGCTAAACCGGTGCTATAAGACTTGGGGAGGGGGTTGGAGCCAAGCGTCTTCTCCGAGTCCATGCCATCACACCGCCCCTCGGGGGCCTCCGTCAAGCGGTTTAGGGAGGTACCATATCACATTGTTTTCAAATGCAGTCAGGTCCACAAACGACACTCACTTACTTTGAGAATAGTGAAGCTGCAGTAGGTGGAAATAAGCTTCAGACAGTGTTACAAGCGCTGCTCAGAACTCTGAACTATGGCACCCAACATCCAGAACTTATGCCATTTGAGAATGGCAGTGACATTGAAGCAACTCAGGGACCAAAACCATTAACGTACTTTCACGTATGAAAATCTTACTTGGGGAGGGGGCAGGAGCGAAGCGCCCCCTCCCAGTCCGCGCCACCACACCGTATGTTGAAAATCTGAAGTCATCGTTCTACAAACTCAACCAACCTTGGATGGAAAAATCTAGGAAAATGTACAAACTGAAAATCAGTTTTGGTCTGCATAGCATCAGTAGCAACGCTTGCTATCAGAGTGCATGAGTTTCATGCTCGATCGATTGAGCTAGCCGGATCGGGCAATAAAAAGTATAAAATAGTTATGTAAATAGTTATTTAATAAAACGTTTTACCCTGTTTCTTTGCTGGTGTGTTGTCTATATTTTTAATATATGCATAGGGTTTGTCGTTATTTTGGGCGTGGTGGGTGACGGAGCCGAGCTGTCTTGCAGCCCTCATGGTGTTGAGCTCAGTTCATCTCACTATTTTCGTATTTCTCATGAAGGGTTGTTCCTAATATTTCTATTTTAGCGAGGTCAAAAAGAGATCCAATTAGTGGCCTACTGATTTTGCTCGATTAATTTTATTTTTTTACACGATTTTTCACTATCTGCAAAGACTAAACAGAGTATTGCGACTTTGTGCTTGTTTGTAAATAGAGAATGAACCAAAGAGAATCAATTGTAAAACAGTAAATGCTTGGATAACAATCAATCAAATGGAGAGACAAGCAGGCACGACGGATTACAACGGGGGTAAAGGCCTGCGTTAACTACTCTTCACTATCTGCAAAGAGAGAGTACTACTAAGAGAAAAGAGGGGAGGGGGGCAGCGTTCAAAGCATATCAGCGTGCATAAACACGAAAAAGTTTTTACCTATCACGTACTTGACATTTTACAGCTTTTGATATTTGCTATTAAAAAACCAATGAAATTCACTGAAAAAACCATAGGTTATAGGCCATATATAGTTAGGAATTTGCATTTACAAAACCTTGAAAATTCACTGAAAAAACCATTGGTTATAGACCATATATAGTTAGGGATTAGCCTTTTCAAAACCTTATTTTACTCACACAAAACCATTGAAATTTCATATATAGTTAGTTCCACTAACTATATATCGCGCACCCGCAATCCACTGCTGATGATGTCACATATTACATCATTCATGACATGGTTAGTGACATCACTGATGACATCACTGATGACATCTCAAATGACATCACTGATGACATCTCAAATGACATCACTGATGACATCTCAAATGACATCACTGATAAAATCACTGATAACATCTCATTTGACATGACTGATCACATCACTGATGATATCATTCATGTGATAATACCATGAACCTCTTCAGACTCTAATATAACCTTAGATACAATCAGTGTAAACAGACACACACCTAGTCAGTTATGCAAAAAATCAATCACACCTCCATTTTCTCAACTATACAGTTATACACACCTTACTTATTCAAACATATACTAACACATATTTACTTTACTCTCTTATACAATCCCTGATACATGTTCACAATGATCCATACAGCCACTCACACATTCACTGCTCTTAGGCACAGTTATTTATATATGTCAACTCTCACATGTACTGTGTTTTACATATGTACTTACTTTGACATGTAGCACTGAGATATCCATTCACTCACTAATACACTCATGCACAGTCAACCGCCCATACAGCTGTTTCCACATGCACTTTTGAACCCATACATATAGTGAATCAACTACTCACACATCTATGTACAGAGTCACACACCTCCCAGCCACCCATACACACACCCTCAGTTTCCCATACAAATACTTGGACAACCAATGAATAACCCATACAGTTACTCATATAGCTACTGATCAACATATGCAGCAGTTTACAGAACAACAGACATAATGATGCACAAATTAAGACAGTTTAGTCACTAACCCATGCACTCAGTGAGACACATTTAATCACTCACTCATACAGTCAGTCATGCACCTACTAAATCCTTCATCCAGACACTTATACATCCACTCATTCTTCAATATGTAAGACATATTTTAACTTTACAGAAACATACAGTCACTGGATGTTGTCATCAGTGATGTCATCAGTGATGTCATTTGAGATGTCATCAGTGATGTCATCAGTGATGTCACTAACCATGTCATGAATGATGTAATATGTGACATCATCAGCAGTGGATTGCGGGTGCGCGATATATAGTTAGTGGAACTAACTATATATGAAATTTCAATGGTTTTGTGTGAGTAAAATAAGGTTTTGAAAAGGCTAATCCCTAACTATATATGGTCTATAACCAATGGTTTTTTCAGTGAATATATATATATATATATATATATATATATATATATATATATATATATATATTACCTACTGGCGATAGCCAGTAGGTATATATAGTTAGAATTTTTTCTCTATGGGACTTTTGAAAATTCTATGTCTAATAACTTTGGCGTTTGTGGACGGAATCGGCTGAAATTTTCAGGAAAATGGCACATTTTGTTTCTGAGCAGCCCCTGAAAATTTGGGGGGGTTTCGTCAAGGGGGGGCCGAGAAAAAAGGGGGGTCCCAAAACGCGTTTTTCCCATGTTAATTTCCATAGGGCGGTTGGACTCACTTTTAGCTCGAACGGCTGAATGGATTTGCACGAAACTTGGCAAAATTGTAGGGACTGTTAGCCCGATGTGCCTTTGCTAGGTCTCAATATATGTGCTCCAGTAGTTTTTGAGAAATTAACGTTCAAACCAAGATATATATCTGTAACAGCGCTCTGGGCAGCGATCCGGTCCGCTTACTTTTCGCTTATCGGAACTTTGCGCGCAGAAAGCTGATTGGCTCTCCGGTGTCTGTCAACATTCTAAACAGTCCGGAGCAGACGCCATCTTGTCTCTCGGTAGGATCGAGAGAGAAGAAGAGGTGGAAAACGAAAGGGGAATTTAATGAAAGGGGGCAAGGTATCCCCCTCTTGACCCCCTAGGAATGTTGTTGGGGTTATTAAAGGGTCCCGTGGGGAAAAAAAAAAAAATGATTTTTCACGGTAGAAGCGCGGCCGCGAACTGGTAGCGAAACGGGAATTCGCCATTTTGTGCTTCGTTAATTAAATTACTAGTTATAAGTGGGTGCGGAAGACGTATCCTAATTCCCTATGTTTTCTGAGGGTGGCTGAGGAGGCTGATATATGTTGATACATCTCTTCCAGCGGCTGTGCGTGAGCTTTTTTTTTTTTTTGCTGCGTGACAGTCCGGAGCGGCCGCCATCTTGTCTCTCGGTAGGATCGAGAGAGAAGAAAAGGTGAAAAACTAAGGGGGAATTTAATGAAAGGGGGCAAGGTATCCCCCTCTTGACCCCCTAGGAATGTTGTTGGGGTTATTAAAGGGTCCCGTGGGGAAAATAAAAAAAAAATGATTTTTCACGGTAGAAGCGCTTCACGGGCCGCGAACTGGGCCGCAAACTGGTAGCGAAACGGGAATTCGCCATTTTGTGCTTCGTTAATTAAAGTACTAGGTATAAGGGGGTGCGGGAGACGTATCCTAATCCCCTATGTTTCCTGAGGGTGGCTGAGGAGGCTGATATATGTTGATACATCTCTTCCAGCGGCTGCGCCATCTTGCCTTTTTTCGAATGCCACAATTTTGTCGTGCACGGCAGCCATTTTAGATGCCAGGCTGGTCCCAGGCTATCACCTAACCCTGCGGATGTAGTTTATGGCCCCAGCTGTAGAGAATTCAGACATGCCAATCCTCCCGATTCAGGCGTGTGACTACTGATTTCAGTGCTAGTCTCCCGCCTCCCGATTTCTGCAAGCAAAAACCCGGGGGCATATTACGAACAACTAGCGATAATTTTTGTCTCTAACTTGTTTAGAGACAAAAATTATCGCCGCACATCGGCGATTTTTATCGCAGATAAACCTTGCTATTATCGCAGAAAAGTCAGCGATATTCATGTATTATCGACCTAATGCTCTTAGCCATGTTATCCACCTCCCATTGGATAACATGGCTAAGAACTGCTCAGGGCAGGTGTTAGATTTTGGAGATATTCGCGCTTAGCGCGAATATCTCCAAAAGTTGGTAATAGAAGGTAGCGATGTTAGGGACTGTTTCCAGTCGCTAACATCTTGGCACGCCACTTTGCATGTCATTAGTGATAAGTATCACTGACATGCAAAGCGGGGCCCAAGATGGTCGCTATCTCCTTTTAGCTGTCACTAACTGGTGTTAGCGACAGCTTGGTAATAGGGAAATAATTTTATCTCCGCTTTCATGGCTTTTAAAGCCAAAAAAGCGGAGATAAACCCCCTTGATAATATGCCCCACGATTCCTTGGGGTTTCAGCTGACAGGGCTTGGTATTGTGTTACATGGTAATTTTTCCATGAAACGTCAGAGGGTCGATGCAGGGGTTCTAGAAGAGGTGATAAACCATTTAAGCCTCATGAACAAGCGCATGGTCTTTTAAAAATTTGTGAAGTACTCGGGGCGGCGGTGTGTGTGTGCCCTCTTTCAGGAGCGGGCGGGGGGGCACTGCCAGCAACTTGCCAGGTCAGGTAGTGTTCAACACGTGCATCACCCTTTCTCTGCCTGCTATTGCGCTCCATGCTTCGGAAAGGTAAGAAAAAGAACGTGCATTTGAGTTTGAAATGTCCGATCCTGCAGCAGCACACTTCCAAAGCCCACACATGACAATAACCCGATTCAAGGCCCCATTCACCCGTTTTTAAAAAAATAGATAACACTCCAACAAAGTAAGGTTATAAAACTTTATTAACTACTAACTTTAACGAACGGAACAAAAACTAAAAACATTTAAACATTTCTCAACACAAAAAGCAACAATGGTTAGAAGCTGTCTTTTGTGCGAATAGTCCCAAGGCAGCACAACGTGCAGAGTTCTGGACGGCACCCAGGTGATGTCACCTGGGTGCCGCACTGGTTTAGGGATCCTACAATGCTGCTCCGAAAATTGGCGTGGGGCGTCCCGGGTGGGGCGGGGGGAGGCCTCGTCAGTAGCGGTCTGTTGTGCGAATAGTCCCAAGGCAGCACAACGTGCAGAGTTCTGGACGGCACCCAGGTGATTTCGCCTGGGTGCCGCACTGGTTTAGGGATCCTACAATGCAGCACAGAAAAACAGCGTGGGGCGTCCCGGGTGGTGCGGGGGGAGGCCTCGTCAGTAGCGGTCTGTGTCCAGTGTCACATGGCTGACACAACATGTACGACAGGCACCCACGTGATGTCCAGTAAACTGCCGCACTGGTTTTGGTATCCTACAATACTGCTCCGAAAATTGGCGTGCGGCGGCCCGGGGGGGGGGGCGTGGGGGAGCCGGCGTGAACGGGCCTCCCCAGGTGGCGGCCATCTAGCTGAGTTGCGCTCGCTCTTGCGGCCACAGCGTCTCGCTCACCATGTTGTTGAGTTGCTCCCACTCTTGCAGTGCAGCGATAGGCGGCTGCCACATGGCTCTTAAAATGGCGGACGGCTCCTCGGTTTTGGGCCTGGTCCACTGAAATGGCCCTGGGACACTTTGGAACTCGGACGCTTGCCTGCTAGGGCTTGGGCTCCATTCTCGAAAAGCGTCCCCTCAGCCGTGAAGATTGTATAAAAGTCTTGGGGGCCCCCGACTCCCGCAGGCTTCCGGTGGGGAGCGGCTGCCATGATTGCTCGCGGAATGACCACGACGGAGCCACGAGATGGTGGTGCTCTCATGCTGACGCCAGCTTCAGTCTGAATGATCCAGAAACAAGGTGGGGCTTTCATCGTTTGGGAAAAAAAAATGTTCTAAACCAATGAAAAGTGTTATTTTTAGGTCATATGACCAAGCCTTCCATCTTTAGGAAACCAAAAGTAAAATGAACCAATGAAAAGTTTTATAAACAAGTCACATGACCTGTTATGCGGCATAGGGCTACAAAAAGCGTAGAAAATCCATTGGCACGTGAGGCGGCGTCAGTAGCGGACCGATGTGCGAATAGGCCGAAGGCAGCACAACGGGCCGAGATCCGGATGGCACCGAGGTGGTGTCCAGCAAATTGCCGCACTGGTGTGGCCATCCTACAATGCTGCGCCGAAAGACGGCGTGTCCAGCTGAATTGCGGTCACTGTTGCGGTACAGTGACTCGAACGCGCCGAGATCCGGATGGCACCGAGGTGGTGTCCAGCAAATTGCCGCACTGGTGTGGCCATTCTACAATGCTGCGCCGAAAGACGGCGTGTTCAGCTGAGTTCCGGTCACTCTTCCGGCACAGTGACTCGAACGCGCCGAGATCCGGATGGCACCGAGGTGGTGTCCAGCAAGTGGCCGCACTGGTGTGGCCATCCTACAATGCTGCGCCGAAAGTCGGCGTGGGGTGCCCCGTTGGCTTATGAGGTGATGTCAGTAGTGGACTGATGTGTGAATAGGTCGGAACCAGCACAAGGCGCCAAGATCCGAATGGCAAGTCCTGGATGTTGAGTGCCTCAGTGGAGATTTCTGAGCAGTGCTTGTAGGACTGTCTGAAGCTTATTTGCACCTGCTGCAGCTTCACTATTGCCCTGGTGTGGCCAAAGGTGGCACATGACATAGGCGGCCGGCTCCCGAGGTCCGGCGGAACTTTTTTCCTTTTCCTTTCTGCTTCTTTTCCTACAATGCGTTTCATCTGAAGACACGACCAGGTCCCTGAATGTGTGCAGGGGGACGCTATTGATTGAATGAAAATGGCGGCTTGACACAAAGCTGACTCAAGCGTTACTGTTGGTGCTATACAGACAAAAAATTGTTTTCAGTTTGTACATTCTTCAGGTTTTTTTTTTCCATCCAAGTCTGATTGAGAGTTTGTAGAAAAATGGCTTCAGATTTTCCACATACTACTCTTCAACATTCTTCCTAAATGTAACAATGTGAAACTCACTAGGAGAACGGCTGTTTCTGTTTCCTTTCAAAATGCTGCCAACAATATTTTCTGAATGGAAGACACCATCTTGTAGCATAAAGGGCCGAAAGGGGTTCTGGTCTGGCCGATGGTTGGTGGAGACATTTTGACTATATCTTGGACCTGCCCGGCCTCGCCCAAAATGGCGCCGGTATAAATGGGACTCGTAACTCTTTGCCCGCAAATGTATATCTAGAAAATGTTATTGTAAGTGGCCCTGTCGTATTTTAATTACAAAATGTACGTCCACCGATTCCGCAACTGTTAGACACCTTTGTTCTTGTCACCTAATGGCCCGCTCGTTACGTTCTTCTACAGTGTAAATGTCTCCTCATCATATACGATTTCAGTTTGCTCCGTGGCCGGCCCACGTGGTTATAGGCCCGTATTTGTATACTGACATTTTCACAATAAAGGTTTTTAAAACAAAACACGGTAGTAGTATTTACATTTGTAAAGTTTTTACTTTTAGTGACTGTTTTCGAATCAGTAAAAGGCAAGTGAAATAAAGCAGTCCAATTACATGACGGATAAAAGGTATAATATGTAGGAACGCAGTAAAGATAAATGGTCAAGGGCAGTTGTGTTTTTCATGTCTGCAACATAAAGTGATCGATAAGAATCTGATAATCAGGCGTATCGGCGACTAAGACAGCAGGCCGAATCTCTTTTACTCAACGGCTCCGTCATGGAAGGAAGAAACGCCCTTTTTCTCGAAAAAGGAATATATTTTACTTGCAAGACAGTTGTAAATTTTCCGGGAAAGTACATTAGCCTGTAATATTATAACATATGTTTGAAAAAAAAATATTGTTTGAAAATAATAAAAAGCGTAATTTTTAGGTCATATGACCAAGCTTTTCATCATTAAATTAACAAAAGTAAAATGAACCAATGAAAAGTTTTATTAACAAGTCACATGACCTGTTATGCTTACGTTACGCGCTGCGCGCCGCGCCTCGGATCACTTCCGGGTGCGCTAACGCGGCGTGTCATAAAACGCATTACGCGACAACGTAGGTCAAGAATATAGTCTAAATGTCTCCACCAACCAGCGTTCAGAACACAACCCCTTTCAGCAGTCCAAAAAGTTCTGTTAAATGACAACAGAGGGGACAGGCAACAAGAACCATCAGTCAAAGAGGGGAGGGCAAGTTCTTCTCTTCCGGTTCATGTTGGGGCGCTACCGGAACTGATCGAATTGGTAGACTATAGTGTTTCTGGATGTTTCAGACTAAAGCTGGCGTCAGCATGAGACCACTACCATCTCGTAGCTCCGTCGTGGCCATTCCACGAGCAGACATGGCAGCCGCTCCCCACCAGAAGCCTGCGGGAGTCGGAGGGCCCCAAGA
The DNA here is from genome assembly GCF_964263255.1 of Lissotriton vulgaris. NCBI lineage: Eukaryota > Metazoa > Chordata > Amphibia > Caudata > Salamandridae > Lissotriton > Lissotriton vulgaris. Next base: position 973,376,882 of record NC_141696.1, on the reverse strand, counting down.
CTTTTGTAGAATCTTCACGGCTGAGGGGACGCTTTTCGAGAATGGGACCCAAGCCCTAGCAGACAAGCGTCCGAGTTCCAAGTTGTCCCAGGGCCATTTTAGTGGACCAGGCCCAAAACCGAAGAGCCGGCCGCCATTTTGAGAGCCCTGTGGCAGCCGCCTATCGCTGCACCGCAAGAGCGGGCGCATCTCAACTACATGGTGAGCGAGACGCTGTAGTCGCAAGAGCGGGCGGTAAACAGCTGAATGGCGGAAGAGGCACAGTGTAGCAAAAGCGGGCGGAATGGCAACTAAAACGATAAAGGGGCGCCCCACTACAGCTTGTCTTCAGGTCAAACGGATTGTGGGACAAGGTCCAGAATTGAAGAGTCATCAAAAGGCAAAAAGTTCCGCCGGACCCCGGGAGCCGGCCGCCTATGTCGGGGGCGATCTCAGGCTACACCAGTGCTCTAAGACTTGGGGAGGGTGTCGGAGCCAAGCGTCTTCTCCGAGTCCATGGCCATCACACCGCCCCTCAGGGGCCTCCGTCAAGCTGTTTAGGAAGGTAACATATCACATTGTTTTCTAATGCAGTCAGGTCCACAAACGACACTCACTTACTTTGAGAATAGTGAAGCTGCAGTAGGTGGAAATAAGCTTCAGACAGTGTTACAAGCACTGCTCAGAACTCTTAACTATGGCACCCAACATCCAGAACTTATGCTATTTGAGAATGGTAGTGACATCGAAGCATCTCAGGGACCAAAACCATTAACGTACTTTCACGTATGAAAATCTTACTTGGGGAGGGGGCAGGAGCGAAGCGCCCCCTCCCAGTCAGCGCCACCACACCGTATGTTGAAAATCTGAAGCCATCGTTCTACAAAGTCAACCAAACTTGGATTGAAAAATCTAGAAAAATGTACAAACTGAAAACCAGTTTTGGTCTGCATAGCATCAGTAGCAACGCTTGAGTCAGCTTTGTGTCAAGCCGCCATTTTGATTCAACAAAGCACAGGCATTGAAAAAGGCTGAAATTCAGAAGTCTAAACTATGGCACCCAACATCCAGGAGCTTGCCATCCGGATCTTGGAGCCTTGTGCTGTTTTCGTTCTATTCACACATAGGTCCACTACTGACATCATCTTATAAACCAACGTTATGTAAATAGTTTTTTAATAAAATGTTTTACCCTGTTTCTTTGCTGGTGTGTTGTCTATATTTTTAATATTTGCATAGGGTTTGTCGTTATTTTGTGCGGGATGGGTGATGGAGCCGAGCTGTCTTGCAGCCCTCATGGTGTGGAGCTCAGTTCATCTCACTATTTTCGTATTTCTCATGAAGGGTTGTTCCTAATATTTCTATTTTAGCGAGGTCAAAAAGAGATCCAATTAGTGGCCTACTGATTTTGCTCGATTACTTTTATTTTTTTACACGATTTTTCACTATCTGCAAAGACTAAACAGAGTATTGCGCCTTTGTGCTTGTTTGTAAATAGAGAATGATCCAAAGAGAACCAATTCTAAAACAGTAAATGCTTGGACAACAATCAATCAAATGGAGAGACAAGGAGGCACGACGGATTACAACGGGGGTAAAGGCCTGCGTTAACTACCCTTCAGTATCTGCAAAGAGAGAGTACTACTAAGACAAAAGAGGGGAGGGGGGGGGGGGTGCAGCGTTCAAAGCACATCAGCGTGCATAAATACGAAAATGTTTTTATCTATCACGTACTTGACATTTTAAAGCTTTTCATATTTGCTATTAAAAAACCAATGAAATTCACAGAAAAAACCATAGGTTATAGTGGATATATAGTTAGGAATTTGCATTTACAAAACCTTGAAAATTCAATGAAAAAACCATAGGTTATAGTCCATATATAGTTAGGAATTAGCATTTACAAAACCTTATTTTACTCGCATAAAACCATTGAAATTCCATATATAGTTAGAAGCGCTAACTATATATCGCGCACCCGCAATCCACTGCTGATGATGTCACATATTACATCATTCATGACATGGTCAGTGACATCACTGATGACATCACTGATGACATCTCAAATGACATCACTGATGACAACTCAAATGACATCACTGATGACATCTCAAATGACATCACTGATGACAACTCAAATGACATCACTGATGACATCTCATTTGTCATCACTGATCACATCACTCATGTGATAATACAATGAACCTCTTCAGACTCTAATATAACCTTACATACACTCAGTATAAACAGACACTCACAGACTGTCACTCATCCATGGAGTTACTCACACCTCTAGTCAGTCATGCAAAGAATCAATCACACCTCCATTTCCTCAACTATAAAGTTATACACATCTTACTTATTCAAACATATAATAACACATATTTATTCTCTTATATAATCCCTGATACAAGCTCACAGTGATCGATACAGCCACTCACACATTCACTGGCTCTTATGTTCAGTTATTTATATATCTCAACTCTCACATGTATTGTGTTTTACATACGTACTTACTTGCACATGTAGCAATGAGAAATCCATTCACTCACCAACACACCCATGCATAGTCAACCGCCCATACAGCTGTTCCTACATGCACTTTTGAACCCATACATCTAGTGAATCAACTGCTCACACATCTATGCACAGAGTCACACACCTCCCAGCCACCCACACACACACTCAGCCTCCCATTCAAATACTTGGGCAACCAATCAATAACCCATATGGCCACTCTTATAGCTAATGATCAACACATGCAGCAGCTTACACAACAACAAACATACTGATGCACAAATTAAGACAGTTTAGTCACTAACCCATGCACTCAGTGAGACACATTTAATCACTCACTCATACAGTCAGTCATGCACCTACTAAATTCTTCAGCCAGACACTTATACATCCACTCATTCTTCAATATGTGAAACATATTTAAACTTTACAGACACATACAATCACTGGATGTTGTGATCAGTGATGTCATCAGTGATGTCATTTGAGATGTCATCAGTGATGTCATCAGTGATGTCACTGACCATGTCATGAATGATGTAATATGTGACATCATCAGCAGTGGATTGCGGGTGCGCGATATATAGTTAGCGCTTCTAACTATATATGGAATTTCAATGGTTTTATGCGAGTAAAATAAGGTTTTGTAAATGCTAATTCCTAACTATATATGGACTATAACCTATGGTTTTTTCATTGAATATATATATATATATATATATGAACAGTCTCTTCTGGTGCAGCAACTCAGAGGGACACAGCGGTGAAATTAAAGGAAGGTTTATTTATTAAAACAGGGGCATGACGTGTTTCAGTTAAATGCCTTTTTCAAATGCCCTCCAACAACGAAATGTCCCGCAACCACCTTCTTATATTTACAAATGGCTCCTGTGTTATATACCACCGTCCAGCTGAACCGTCTTATTTGATGGATCTTCAATGCAGCCCACATCGGCGAACCACATTTCCCAGCAAGCATCATGCTGGTTGGGTGAGTACCCCATCACGGTTTAATCCCATAGTGGGTACTGGAATTTGTGTTGCAGAGCATTCGCAAGAGGGTTCCTGGTTGTCAGGCTGATTTCGCTGCAGTAAAAATAAAGTCCTTTCCTCCGTCCCCAACGCTCAGGCACATAGACCAATGTCCGTCCTGCGCTGAGACACAAATCAATGTTCGAGCCTCCTCATGAAATCATAGGCTGCAACTGCAGCAGCGCCGTAATTACTTTGGATGTGGCGGTCTGGAAACAATCCAATACCTTGGAGAAAAAACACAGCATTTGCCCATGATGTCCAGACTCTTGTTGAGCGGGTCCCCCAACGTGCCAAGGGCAAGGGCGCAACATATAACAGGAACAGTCTCTTCTGGGAAATTAAAGTAAGGTTTCTTTATTAAAACAGGGGCATGACGCGTTTCAGCGAAATGCCTTTTTCAAATGCCCTTTAACAGCGAAATGTCCAGCAACCACCTTCTTCTATTTACAAATGGCTCCCACGTTAATTACTGCCGTCCAGCTGAACCGTCTTAATTGATGGATATATATATATCAGTCAGTCAGTTAGTCAAAATACTTTATTTCGGCTTTACAGCCATGTAAGCACAATAAAATATACATACATCGAATAAGTCATGAAAGATAAAAGGAGTGCAAAGGGTACTTGCAAATAAATTGCCAAAAAACAAAATCAATGATATGCAAGAATAGATTACATCAATACTGCAGCCATGACACAAGAAAAGTGACTACCCGTACCCCCAGATTTCGGAAGCACAAAGCAGAAGGAACCCAGAACTCAGTTTAGAATAAAATATATAGGGACAATAAAAATAACACTAGTACTTCATATACAAAATTCAGTTAGACTACATGTTAAAAAAAATAAATTAAGGGAATAAATGAAAAACTACATTCTTGAGTAAAAATGGACATAATTATTATCATTACATTCACTTACAGTACTATCTAGCAGGAAGGGGAATAAGCGAGTAGTGCAAACAGCAACATCAACAGTTACCCTGCTATTTTCCCTTTCAAATTCCACTACGGGTACACCTCATTACAAAGAGGAATTTTGAGGTCGGGACTACAAAAATTGGTGATGTTTCATATTTAAGTAGCCTAAAGATCTCATGATAATTTCTTAGCCCTAGATTTCTACACAACTGGTAGACCCACTTCGATCTAGACCTATGGTAGGCAGGACAGAAGAGTATTACGTGGAGTTCTTTCTCTTCCGCGGCAGAACAACCAGGGCAAAGTAATTGAACTGGACCTTTTCAGGGTTGGATGCTGTCCAAGGTCTGTTCCAGTTTATACTGCTGTTTGACATCGAGAAACCTCGATGTCAAAGAGCAAGAGATCGTGCTCTTAACTAAATGGGCAAGTTTAAATTCCTTCAGACCTAGTACTAGAGCTTTTTTTGGGGTACTGGAGCAGGACTCCTCTGGGTTCAAACATAAATTGCCACAACCTAGACAAAAACACAAGCTCCTGACGTAGGACAGCCATGGTAAATTTATGGCCCCCAATTTGCACATTACTTTCCCTAATTCCTCCCTATAGTTAATTAGTTCTGGTGTGCTCCATATGGGGCGCCAGAAAAGAAGAAGGCGAGAGGCAATAAGATCAGATATGGGGCCAATACCAAGGTCCATCCTATGTGGTGTTAGGGGTGTGCCTTTTGGTAGCCCTAACAACTGTCTGACAAAGCTGTTCTCGGTTACCTGTAGTGGATGGGATACACAGTGTCCCCAAAGTTCAGCACCATAAAGAGATGCTCCCCTTGCTCGTATTTTATAAATATCTGCCGGAGGGCCTCTCACCTTTTGGGAGCATTTTTTATACATTTTAAGGATGCCTCTCAAGGACTGGGTTAGCTTCAAGTTGGCCTTCATTATCTGTGAGCTCCAATCCATTTTGTCATTTAATGAAATGCCTAAGTAATGAAAGGTGGAGACTCTCGCTAAAGGTCTTCCATCCATTTGGTGATGGGGACAATTAGTTTTTTTTTGCATGGAAGACCATATATTTGGTTTTTTGATATTAATCACCAAATGCTTTTTCCTGCAGAATGAACTAAACTCATCCAAGACACGCTGCATCCCCATAGATGATTTAGACAGGAGCAGCGTGTCGTCAGCAAACATTAAAGCTGGTATTTTCCTGTTTGCTAACCTTGGAGAGTCTATGTTCTTCACGGCCAAGAGTGTATCAATTAAGCCGTTCAGGAAGAGAGAGAAAAGGGTTGAGGCCAACACACATCCCTGCCTGGCCCCTTGCTCCACCAGGAAAGGCGCTGTCAGTTCTCCCTTTTTTCCAAACATAACCCTTGCATAGGTGCCTTCATGTAGACGTTTTAAGATCTGGCAATGATAAACCGGTACCCCCATGTAAAGTAAAAGGCCCCATAACTGCTCATGGTGGACTAGGTCAAAAGCGGACTTAAGGTCCACAAAAGTCAGATAAAGGCTACCCCCTCCCAAGGTTACTGTCTTCCAGTAAATTAGTTGTAATCTAAAGATTTGGTCTAGGGTTGAGATTCTAGACCTAAATCCTGCTTGTAGGGGGGATTAGAATGTCTGACTCGTCCATCCAAGATTGCATATATATATACACAAATATATATCTATATATATATATATAATCCAAATCAAACGCTAGTGCAGCCGCACTAGCGACGCCTCCTCCTTGCCTCTTACAACGACGGTCCGTGGCGAGGCAGGCAAGCCTCGAATATCCAACCATACGCTGCCGCTCCTTTTAGCACAGCAACCATGGACACCAAAAAGGACTTTTCAGCAGCGAACATTTATTGTGCACAAGACAGGCAAAGTGGCAACCACTCTACACGTTTCGGGACTCACTCCCTTGATCACGAGTGTTCGTGGTTACGTTCAAACCAAAATACATAAACATGTGACTCTTCACAAATCATAAACAATGAAAAAAGACTGCAGTGGAGCACAAAGCTCCTAAATATTCGACAAATTCTTTTAAAGTACCTTGCATTTGAAATAAAGACATTAACCATTTTTGCTTTAGTCAAGCTTATAGATGGTGCACAATATAATAACATTGCCTCTATAGCAGTACGTAATGCTATATTGAATAAAATAATAAAGTGTATACGTTGCCGCTAACACATGGAGCACCCGGCTCCTGAAAAATAAACTAAATCATGGTCAATTATTAAAGCATACTTATATTATCACAACAGTTTAGTGCGTAGTAAAAAATACATTTTCAATAAAACTTTATCAATCTGCACAACCCGCTCTCATTGAGGTTTAGCATTGTAGACGCTCATGGAGCCTCAGTGGGCAATTCGAGCAACAACATGGGTATCCAGCCTGTGTGGAATTCTAAACTGTTCATTTTTGATAAAACTTTATCGATCTTGACCAAACATTACATTTTTGCGGCTGACACGCTTAATAACAAATTCAAGCCACAGTGGGCAACACTATATAATCACACAGGTATTAAGCCCATGTGGGCTAGTGAAAAAAGAAAGATACTTTTGCTCTTCAACAATTCTTCATCCACCGACATCTTCCTCTGTAAAAAACAAAAATATGAAACATTGTGATTAAAACATGAACCTAAACTCACATAACAATAACAATTAAATCCAAACGACGCTCAATATTGGATAGGGCAGTTCAATCATATCTAGAAACAACTCCCTAAGCAAAGGGCTAGTTCCTCTTATTTTTTCATTAAAATTGTTATGTGAGATCGATAAAGTTTTATCAAAAATGAACAGTTTAGAATTCCACATGGGCTGGATACCCATGTTGTTGCTATGCTAAAAGGAGCGGCAGCGTATGGTTGAATATATCTATATATTCGTCAAGCAGGGGCTAAGAAAAAAAGGGTGTCTCAAAACGTGTTTTCCCCATGCAATTTCCTCTAGGAATTGCTGAACAGAATTACACCAAATTTGGCAAAGAGGTAGTCCTTGGTTCAGACTTGTGCCTTTTTGTTAAATGTTGTAAATCTGTTCAGTAGTTTTTTAGATATTAAAGGAAACAAATATATATATATATCTGAGCGGGGCCCAATGACACATCTCATTGTGAGATCTGATTGGCTGTCAGCACTTCATTCAAGAAATGTTGACAGCCATCTTAGGACCAGTTAGACCTGGCACCATTGGAGTGGGTCTCCCTTACATTTTTGCTGGTGTTGTATGCTTGGGGCACTGTGCCACTGCTATTCAGCGCCACAGTGCAAGTGCTCCCTATTGTAAATTGACGTATCAATCAGTGGTTCCATGTTTGGCTATTTGGTTTACTTGTCAGACCCTAGTCTAGTGCACTGAATGTGCCCAGGGCGTGTAAATCCAAATGCTGCGGTGGGCCTGCAGCACTGGTTGTGCCACCCACAGAAGCAGCCTTGTAAAATGTGTCTAAGGTCTGCCATTGCAGAGCCTGCATGCAGTCTGGTACTGTCATGCTGATCCCAGTCCCCAAACCTTCCCTTTTCTTCATATCAGTCACCCCTATGGTAGGCCCAAGGGCAGGGTGCATTGCAAGTATAAGGTAGGACAAGCCCTGATGTTTGTGGCATGTCCTAATAGTGAATTACAGCCATTTTCATGTTTCAATATTGCAAGGCTATCTGTTCTCCATAGGCCAGAATGGGCTGTTAGCGTTATTACATTTCATAATCCTAACTGTCTCAGAGAACATGGTAGAAATTCGAGTTTAGTATGCCTGAACTCAGAATAATAAAATACATATTTTAGTGAAGTTGGTTTTATTATTCTGTGTTTACAAACACCACTTTTAGAAAGTAGGTATTTGCTTGTCTAACCATTCAAACCCGCCTCTGCTAGGTTGTGTATTCCTATGTCTGGTTTTGTGAGTGACAGGGCTGGGGAATTCCAGGAGACAGGCTGAGTCACCCAGTGGTACATAGAGAGATCTGCATCTAGATGGGAGGGAGGAGTTGCACCTGAACCTTGAATAGGGCTGTGCCTGCCTTCCACAATGCTGGCTCCACCCCCTGGGGAGCGGCTGATGTCTCTGCCCTGCACACTGAAAGAAGTGAAGGAGTCCTGTAAACAAAGTGCTCCAGGACTGTACTTGCCTTCCACAATGCTGGCTCCACCTCCTGTGGGGCGTCTGATGTGCATGCCCTGCACTGTGAAAGGAAAGGAGAAGTCTGGTAATCAGAGTGCGTCAGAACTGGTTTGGACTGGGCAAAGGCCCCTCTCCCCTCATAGAACAAAGGATTTTGGGGTATAAATAGTGGGACCCTGATCCCATGAAATGATATCACTGTGGACTACAAGAAGAAACCTTTACTGAGAGGAACATGAAGAAACTGAGGAGAGACTATTACCAAGCTGAAGTGCTGCTTGGGGGATTGGCCTGCAGTGGTTGCCTTACTGCCAAAGGAAGGAGAAAGGAACTTTGTGTACTTTGCTTTCAACTTGACTTGTGAAGGATCTCCAAGGGCTTGGAAAAGGGCTTGCCTCCTGCTGAAGTCTCATGGACAACAGACTTCACCCCCAGCTCCCCAGAGTTCTTTGGAAGTGCCTGCTGCAGTTTTGGGCCTTCTGAGGGACTGCGTGTCACAAGGAGCTGGAAGCGCGACTCAACGAGAAGAAGCGTGTCACGATGCTGTGCCTGCCGTCGCAACTCTGAAGGAGTGTGTCGCCACTGGGACTTTCGCACTGCACCGCATCGGAGAGAAGCCTGCCGTAACGAAGAGAAAGCGTGTCGCCGTCGCTGCTGCTGCCGTCGAAACTTCGAAGGAGGGTGTCGCCGCTGTAGTTGTCGCATTGCACCGCATCAGGAGAAGAATCTCGCAACAAAGTCGGAGCTTGTCGCCGGCCCTTTGCCTGCAGTCACAACTCCGAAGGAAGGTGTCGCCGCTGGAACTGTCGCATTGCACCGCATCGCCCAAGAGCACCTTGCATCCCTGAGAAGCGTGCCGCCGTCGGAGCTGCTGCCGTCGCATCTTGGATGTCGCCGCTGTAGTTGTCGCATTGAGCGGAAGCTTCACGCATCGTGGGGGAAGACCGTCGCCGCTGGAGCTGCTGCTGACGCATCGTAAGTGTGTCGCCGCTGTAGTCCACCCATCGAACTGAGAACTTCTCGCATCCCCGAGAAGCGTGCCACATCTGGAAGATCTTCATGTCTTTATTTCTTTGTATCTGAACTTTGCCGCATTTCCCATCGCTGCGACATTGCTTTTCTTGGAAGCGCAACGCAACCTAAGGTACATTGACGCAGAGTGTCGCATCTAAGAACTGAACTGAACTAAGCTTAAATCTACCATCCTAAAGTAATCATAGTGTGTATTTTTGTCATTTATTGTCTTGTGGTAACTATATTATATTTTTTATATAAAACCTGTGTGCTGTCCATTTTTAGTGTTTAGTAAAGCCCTTCTGCTCATGCCAAGCTACCAATGAGGTTAGCAGGGGTTATTTTAGGAGTGTAATCCCCTTATTCTGACTAGAGGAGAGGGTCCCTATTTGTCACAAGGACCTACCTGTGACAACTAGAGACCTCCAAATCTAACAGGACCAATATACATGATAGCACCTCATTAAAAAGCATTGCCGTTAAAAGAAGGTTTTAAGAATTTAGTTACAATATAAATCATTTGTTGATGGTACCATACTCATTTTAGGAATTGTGGTGTGTTCTAAGGTGATTTTACCATGTGAAAAAGCCTTCTGTTGGGATATCATGAATCATGTTTGAGAGAAAACTATTTTCTTATGCTTTTCCCACAGAGTTTGGAAGGTGATCTATATGCTAAACTGAGAGAATATTTTATGAAAATTCACATTATCTTTCTCAGTCATGTGAGAATGGAGTCTGACATTCTCAGTAAAACATGTACAACCAACAAGGGCACAGACGGTCAGTTGATTCCTTTGTTTTCTACTGCAACTTCCCAGAGTTTTCTAAAGAACAACTAGAGTGCTAACTACTTATGACAAAAGTATAGCACACCTGAAACCATCTTGATTGGAATAAAGTGGTAACTCTTAAAGCATTTAATGCAAAAAGGAACAAAATGAGGGGGTTCATTTTGCCATAGAAAATATGATTAGTGCTGCAGAAAGAAAAATGAGGGCACATTTTGAGTGACTTCTCAAATCCTCTTCTATTTCATAAAAAAAAATTCGGACATGCAGACTGAAACATGCACTTTGAATACCAGCAGGAGACTTCTCTGGTGAGCAATAGCTTTACTACAGTGATCTAATGAGCAACTAGAGTGCTAACATTCAGAATTTATGGCAAACGTGTGACACATCTGAATGCCTTCTTGATGGAACCAAAGTAAAAAACTGAAAGCATTTCCTACTGAGGAGACTGTAGTAAATGAGGAAATTAGCAAACTTCATAACAAATAAGTCTCCCAAGATGGCCACCAGAGACAAAAGAGCCCAAATGTAGCACAAATATCACCCAGATGTAGCCCACGTATAGCCCAATGACAGAATGTCCCAGAGTGTTCTAAAGAACAACTAGAGCGCTAACAGTTTTACTTATGACACAAGTATGGCACACCTGAAGTCATCTTGATTGGATTAAAGTGGTAGCACTTAAAACATTTATTTTGCAAAGGAACAAAATGAGGGGGTTCATTTTGCCATAGAAATTATGATTAGTGCAGAAGAAAGAAAAATGGCACATTTTGAGTGACTTCTCAAATCCTCTTCTATTTCATTAAAAAGAATTCTGACATGCAGACTGAAACATGCACTTTGAATACCAGCAGCAGACTTCTCAGGTGAGCAATAGCCTTACTACAGAGATCTAATGAGCAACTAGAGTGCTAACATTAATTTACTTATAAGTTCTGAGTAAAGTAATACTACTTGTTCCCAGGGCCTGTAAATTAAATGCTAATAGTGGGCCTGCAGCACTGATTGTGCTATCCACTTAAGTAGCCCTTTAAACATGCCTTAGGCATGCCATTGCATCCAGTGTGTGCAGATGTAAACTGTCATGTTGACTTGGCAAAAAACCTTCCTTTTTAATATATACAGGTCCCCCTAGGGTAGGCCCTGCACAGCCAGAGGGCAGAGTGCAGTGTATTTAAAAAGATGGACATGTACTTCGAAGTTTTACATGCACTAGTAGTGAAAAACTCAAAAATGTGTTTTCACTACTTCAAGGCCTACTCTCCCATAGGATAACATTGGGTTGCCTTATTACTTTTAATATGTGATGACCTTTAATTGGAGCATGTAGACAGGTGAGTTTGGTATCCAAAGAATTGTAATTAAAAGCCCTCTTTAATTGTAAAGCCCGATTTTTAGTCACAATTCTGTAAATGTGACTATTAGAAAGTTACCATTTTCTTTTCCTAACCATTTGGTGCCTGTAGCCGGATCCTTGGTCACATGACAAGGTTTAGCTGCTAGTTGGTTTTGGTGTATTGTTCTCAGACAGTGAGACAAAGGAAATCTAGATGTTGGCAGGAAGGGCCACTCTGAGATATCAAGGGGGAGGAGCTGTCACGTGCCATACTTGAACATCACAAAGGCTCTGCATGAGCACTCTCAGAAAGAGTTTGTCACTCGTTTTTTGGGGCTGGACATGGAGGAAGAAGATGCATGACACCTACAGAGGAGAAAGGACCTCTATAAGCTTCTCCAACTTCAAAGTAGGCACCAGGACTAAATATTGGATCCTTGACTGAACTCTTAAGTACACTTACAGACCTGTAGACTCTGCCAGAAAGAAGGACCGCAGTTCTGCTTAAAGGATTGCCACTGTGCTGAAGGGTTGCCAAAAGGTCTGCTGCTCCACTGTGCCGGCCCACTGCCTGTTGTCCTCTTACCCAGGTGAAAATCACAGGGCCTGCATCTCTAAACCCAGGGCCCCAGAGTGATTCAATGGGGTAGTTGGCTGGGCTCCTGATCAGAAGCCTCATGGACAGAACAGGCTTCCAACAAACTTGAAGCCAGCACCTGTGCCATCTGTGATTCCTGCCCTCCCAAGTGGTGCCACCCCAGTCCTGGACCCTTGGAAGTGGGCCAGAAGGTGCTTTGCCAGCCATCTGTGTATTCAGTAGAACCAACACATCCCTTCCACAATTTAGGGCATCTCCTGCAGAACCGGTGCATCACCTCTGCTGCTCAATACATCAACCACTGAACTGATGCATCGCCTCTGCTACGCTGACTTCACCAACGCAAGGACTTTGCATTGCCCATCAAAGCCCTTCAAATCCCCCGCTTCACGATGCATCTCCATGCAAGGACATCACCTTGCCTAATGCAGCCCATTGAAACTGCAGCTGCGCGATGCATCTCCACACAAGTACATCACCTCACACTTTGCAACTTTCCATAACCACTGCTGCACAACATATTTCCTCGCTCGGACCTCGCATCGCCGCTGATGCACGACTCATCCTCAACGCGGGACCCTGCATCTCTTCGCAACCAGGATTATGGTACTGTGTTCAGCGAATGTAGGTGAGTCCCTGTAGCCGGACAGCGCTCCATCGCAGTCAGCTTGAACTTGTAATTTTGACCTGGTATGGTATAATCTGATAACCAATGTTGCCACCTTGTGCTTTTTGGGGTTATTTTACTGAAATCTTGAAAACGACATATTTCTATTTCTACTAATTGGATTTTTATCATTTTGGTCTTGATTTATTTGTTCAAATTTACTCTAATTTGGTGTGCCATTTTTCTTGTGTGATGTTTTCGATGTATTACTGTTTCAAGTGCTACCTAAATACTTTACACATTGCCTCCAAGTTAAGCCTGACTGCTCTGTGCCAAGCTCCCAGAAGAGACACAATAAATATTGCCAAGGTCAGTACTTCTTTTTATTAAAAGAGAAGCATTTTAATGTACACACAGCAGTACTCATTACTACACACACAGTGATAGGTTGTCGGTACAAGGTTGCAAGAATTGACTGCTACAGGGTAAGGCACACTTAGACTAATCAGATGTAGGTAAAGCACAGGTATCATTTTATACTTGAGCAGCTTGCCTGATGTCGGTGACTCATGGGTCAGTCTTTTATGTCCCCATCATTAAGGTGTTTTTTCATGTTATCTAGTAATGCTCCCTAATACTCCGTAGTACTCCTTACACTTGTTTATGCGGCATGATACTTCCTTTCACAGTACTAAAGCAATTATCGCTGCTGGCAATATGGCTGGCAGGTGGGTCCACTCTGCTCAGTCATGAAGGTGCACAGTGGTTGACCTGGAGATCACAGCAGGTTTCCTCAGCCCACTTCTAGTAGCAGAGTGGATCAACCTCTTCTTGTCATGTCCGGGAGATTTGTGTCCTGCAAAGCAAACATCAGCAAAGGTCCTCAGCTTTGGTCAACAAGTCGAGCTGCACAGCGCCCAGAACCTCACTACTCATCTCTCTCAGATGATACTGGCCAGTATGCCTCATGTTGATCAGTCAAGTCAAGTCAAGTCAAGTCATAAGATTTGTATAGCGCACTACATACCCAGAGGGTTTCAAGGCGCTTAGGAAGGGGAGGAGGATTATTTGTCAAATATCCACGTTTTGAGCTGCTTTCTGAACGCTAGGTGATTCTGGGTGAGGCGAAGGTAAGCGGGGAGTGAGTTCCATGTTTTGGCAGCCAGGTATGAAAAGGATCTGCCTCCCATGGTGGTCTTGTTGATGCGAGGTACAGTGGCGAAGGCTTGGCTGGAAGAGCGAAGTTGGCGGGAGGGGGTGTAGAAGGATAGTCGGGAGTTGAGGCAATCTGGTCCGATGTCGTAGAGTGATTTGTGTGCGTGGGTGAGCAGTCGGAAAGTGATCCTCTTATTGACGGGTAGCCAGTGGAGGTCTTTAAGGTGACCAGAGATGTGTTCGTTGCGTGGGATGTCTAATATGAGCCTGGCTGAGGCGTTTTGGATTCGTTGTAGTTTCTTCTGGAGTTTTGCGGTGGTACCTGCGTAGAGGGTGTTTCCGTAGTCCAGTCGGCTCGTGACTAGAGCGTGGGTGACTGTTTTCCTTGTTTCGGAGGGGATCCAGCGAAATGTTTTTCTGAGCATGCGAAGAATGTTAAAGCAGGAAGAGGATACGGCGCTGACTTGTCTGTTCATTGAGAGTGAAGAATCCAGGATGACGCCAAGGTTCCGTGCGTGGTCTGTCGGGATGGGTGCTTTTCCGAGGGCTTCCGGCCACCAGGAGTCGTCCCATGCAGAGGGGAATGTACCTAAGATGAGGACTTCTGTTTTGTCTGAGTTCAGTTTCAGACGGCTTTGTTTCATCCATTCGGCGACTTCTTTCATTCCTTCGTGTAAGTTAGTTTTGGCGGTGCTGGGGTCCTTGGTGAGAGAGGGGATCAGTTGAGTGTCATCCGCGTAAGAGATGATGTTGAGGTTGTGTTGGCGGGCGATGGCCGCGAGGGGGCTCATGTATACGTTGAAGAGGGTGGGACTGAGTTAGGATCCTTGAGGTACGCCGCAGATGACTTCAGTGGCCTCTGACTTGAATGGTGGGAGGCGGACTCTCTGGGTTCTTCCGGTGAGGAACGAGGTGATCCATTCCAGTGCTTTACCTTGTATTCCGATGTTTCTGAGGCGTTGTAAAAGGGTGCTGTGGCAGACTGTGTCGAAGGCTGCAGAGAGGTCGGGGAGGATGAGGGCGACTGTGTCTCCATTGTCCAGTAGAGTTCGAATGTCGTCTGTTGCTGCGATGAGGGCGGTCTCAGTGCTGTGTTTGGCTCGGAAGCCAGATTGTGAGGGGTCGAGTGATTTGTTGGCTTCGAGGAAGGCGGCGAGCTGGTTGTTGACGGCTTTCTCGATGACTTTGGCCGGGAATGGAAGAAGCGAGATGGGGCGGTAATTTTTGAGTTCGGTGGGGTCTGCTGTAGGGTTTTTCAGAAGGGCGGTGAGTTCAGCGAGTTTCCAGTCTTCTGGGAAGGTAGCGGAGTAGAGGGAGCAGTTGATGACGTCTCGGAGGTGCGGAGCTATGACGAAGTCTGCTTTGTTGAAGATGTGGTGAGGGCATGGGTCAGTGGGGGATCCAGAGTGGATGGAATTCATCAGGCGGATGGTGTCCTCAGTGGAGATTGGGTTCCAGGCGTTAAGGGTGTTTACTGGGGGAAGATGGTCAGCAGATGGTAGGGTGGGTTGGCTTCCGGATTGGTTGTCAAAGCTGTTGTGGATGTCAGCAATCTTGCTGTGGAAAAAAGATGCTAGGGAGTCGCAGAGGGTTTGAGAGGGGGTGATGTCGTTGGAATTGGCCGAGGGGTTGGAAAATTCCTTGACGATGTTGAAAAGTTCCTTGCTGTTGTGGGCGTTGTTGTCAAGTCGATCCTTGAATGCTGTTTTCTTGGCTTTTCGGATTAGTTGGTGGTGAGTCACAATTAATTGTAGGAATGCTGGGTGGGCCCACTCCAATACTCGTCAGGTTTGTCATGGTCCACTTCCTTGCTTCCGTCTGCTCATCTGGTTGCATAACACATTGGGCACAGCAGCTGTCTCTCCTTCTTTCGAGTTGTCAACTCTGGCAGGTTTAATTTACGTTCTCAGTAAGCAGAACTCATCCCAGGGCCCCAGACAGCCCAACAGCTTCTTCTGGAAAGATTTTGCAGACTTATTGGTGATATGAAAAACAATATGTCCTATTGGCTAAGATATATAATAATAATCAAGATTGTATTTACATCAAACATAATCCATATGCAGGAGAGAGAGAGAACGTTTTTAATGACTTCATGGTGATGTCTTCTCACCTTTGGAAGATTGAGGGTCAATGTGATCACATTGGATCTCAGGATTTTTTTAGTACCCTGAGGCGTCACCCCTCCTCTATAATAACAAGGATGGAACCAAGTGGGAACGTTTAGTCCCACTTAATTTTTTTTCCAGATACGGGATGTGGATCCAGCTGTCAGTTGTACAAGATGGAATCCAAAATTGATTAAACTGGCCTCTTCAGTCACACTCATATTTAAAACAATGAGTCTTGCTACCAACACCAAATACACGACGCACATTCATAAAGTACTTAAATGCAGGGTCTGGGCACTACATTCAAGTGTAAATGTACTTGGGTAGGCACCACACTAACCTAAACAGGAAAAAGGTCTGTATAGTTCAATGAATTACAAAAACTGTATTCTGCCGCCACTGCTTAATGTACATGATCTAGGATACAGACTGTAATATTTTGCCCATTAGAGGGCAGGTATAGTGCACCCCTTCTGATGACAGAACCCAGCTCTGAATCTCAGAATAGGATCAAAAGGCCTAAACCTCTCTGTAATCTTTGCTGGGCCATAACACAGTCCGAATACCACATAACACGCAGCTAGGTCGCTCAGGGCAAGGGTGCATCCCTATCACTGGATAACTGGTGTTAGCTCTCATATGGTCGCCTGCTACTACGGGCTCAATCTTGATACATAAAGTATTGAGGGGTTTGAGGAGTGGAGTGGAGTGATCAGAATGATGAACGCAAGGTTGTACTAATCTACTGACAGATGGTCTTCTGTAAAGAGTTTTTTCACAGAACTCTCCATAGTGAATAGTAAGTAAGTGATCTGTTTAGTTCAAGATGCAGAGCTACCATCCCTGTGGGTATGTAGCTTTACCTAAGGTAACCCAATATGTTATCATTGGGTTCTTGCCACTTAACCACTGACACTGACCAATTTAGTACCTTGGACCTGATTCACAAAACCTTGGATCTTAAAAATAAAAGTGTGATCCTGCAGGACCATTTGCAAATTTGTAGTAACTTTACAAATTTCATAGAACACACAAATATTCCCATGAGTACTTCTTAACTCCATACCCCTTTATTTCCAGGAACAATTACATGTGTAACATTTAGGCTTGGTTATTTTAAACAGTAAAACATCACACATGCCTAAATTTTAAACATATATGCCTTTGCACATTTAACTGTAATTGTGTTTCCAGACTTGGACAAGAATTTACCCTTGGAAGACCCACTGGCTCCACACCCTTCATAAATATGACAGCGATGCCTCTCCATTCAGACCATGAAAACACACTTACTCCTGATGTTAGCAGTTCTCTTGCCTTAGCTGGCAGCAGTATGACATCATGTATATGCTTGCAAGTTTCGACTCCTGATCAATAATGTTTCCAA
Source organism: Lissotriton vulgaris (assembly GCF_964263255.1). NCBI lineage: Eukaryota > Metazoa > Chordata > Amphibia > Caudata > Salamandridae > Lissotriton > Lissotriton vulgaris. The sequence continues at coordinate 973,359,293 of NC_141696.1, read as the reverse complement.
GGAAGGAGCCAGGTCTTGAGGTTCTTCCTGAATTGGGACATCGATGGGGATTGCCTGAGATGGTGGGGCAGGGTGTTCCAGGTCTTGGAGACGAGGTAGGTGAAGGATCTTCCTCCGGTTCTGGTCTTGTGGATCTGTGGGCAAGTTGGGCAGAGGGAAGTTGTCTGGTGGGTGTGTGGCATGTGAGCCGGTGATTCAGATAGGCTGGGCCTGAGTCATGGAGAGTTTTGTAGGCATGTGTGAGGAGCTTGAAGGTGATTCTCTTGTTGATTGGGAGCCAGTGGGGATGTGGTGTATATGACAGAAACTTGCACAGCTCCCAAACAGGACATGCTTTGGCATTTTCACCTGTGGTGCTAAGTACTCTAGAGCTTGCATCAAACTTGAAACAGTATGCTAGAGGTGGCTTCCTGAATTAGACTAAATCTTCTAGAGCATCAACACTCTTAGATACTATGAGCACTTTGGGACATAAGCAACAGGTTTTTGGTCCCACACACCAAGCAGGCCATACTTTAGACCAGGTCTTTTCAAATGTGAATCTGGTGGTGTCACAACCATCCCTTTTTGTATGGTCTGAACATCACATTAGTTCATTTTTGTGGCCCCAAAAACATAATAGATCACCTCCTAAGGAAAATACCTTAACCTCCTACTGAGCTTACCACAAAATTCAGCAAGATGACTTGAGGCTAGCCTTTGTTTGTCTGTTTGGTTTATGGAAGAGGACACAGCAAGCTTGGATAGCTGGATTCTATGGATCATTAATGAGTTAGCCCCTATTACAAAAAGAACTTGAGCAAGGTTTAAAATCATTGGTCCTGTGGTTTAATGATGACCTTAGATCATGCAAAAAACACTGTAAACACCTTGAAAGGGTATGGAGACATAATTTTAATCTAGAAGATGAAGCTACTTATAAGCTCTCGTTAAAAAGATACTACATGAAGGTGTCTCTAGATCAAAAGGCCTTCTTGGAAACAAAGATCGAGGAAGCAGTCAAGAAGTCAAATGAGAATATTTAAATTGTCAATTCATATCAATTGAATGTAAAATTACATCTGAGTGGCGTAGGGAGTTAGATTCATTCTTTAATGAAAAGATCAACACCATCCAGGCCATTCTTCTTAACAATGTACAATCCGATCAGGCGCCTGTGGATCCCCGAAAACCACATCTCTCTCACCGTTAAATCCTCCCTGGCCAGTTTCGGCCTGCTGCCTCTTGAAATGTCACCAACAGGGATCAACCGCCTGAATTCGGCTCCCCGTTGGACCCATGCCCTACTAACCTGTTAACTATAGTCGCCCAAACTATCAACCCTATAGTAAATAATATACCAAACACCTTGCTGTCGTCTGGCATGGTCCCTGCACGCTGAAAAAGGGCAAAAGTGATCCCTTTGTTGAAGAAACATTCGGCTGATCCAAAGCTACTGGCATCTGCCTCCTGCCTGCCTTCTCCCAATTTTTTGAGAAGCAAGTCAACCGTCAACTGTCCCATTACCTGAAAGAAAACAAATTATTACATTAATCAGGTTTTCGACCTCACTTTAGTACTGAGATATCTTTTTTTGAAGTAGTGGAGCATGTCAGAAGCACCCTTGACAAGGGAGGCAAGGCCATTATCATCATGTTGGACCTAACTGCAGTGATCTACACTCTGTCCCATTTAAAATGACTCAAACCCCTTTAAGAGATAAGGATCTGAACCATTGGCTTGAAATGGTTGACCTCTTTTTTGTGCAATCAAAACCAAGATCTATGTCTACCCCCATTTTCTTCACAGGCTGGCACACTGACTAAGGGGGTACCACAGAGATCTGACCTAAACCACACCCTGTTTATCATGTGTCTTATGCCTTTGGAATATTGGCAGAGTCAATGGGCCCAAAAGTAATTTAAATCGCTGATGATGCGCAGCTTCTCTTCTCCTGTGGTAAGGTAGAGGTGCTGGACTGGGAGATCGTCTCAAAATGTCTTGCTAAGGTATTTCAGTAATTGGAATAATATTACACACAGGGAAAGGGGGGGTCCTAGGGAACTATTTTAAGACCAAGCGTGGATATAGTCCCCAAATCAAATAGATACAAATAACAAGGATATCCACAGGTCTGCTACTACCACTGGCTAAGTAGAACACAACAGTGTGAAAAAGGCATACCTATTAGTAGGACGAATTCCCATCACTCACCGAGGTGACATGCTTCATCATCTGGGTCTCCTCCGAGCGTCACTTTAGAGACGCCAAGGGCTACCTACAACCCTTACACTATGAAGGGGAGCTCACAGATGTTTTCCAAGCTAATTAGAAAATGTGCAATAGCGCACTACTGGGGTGACCACTAGATGTGAAAAAGGTGTTATGGAAGAGTGATGGACGCAGTGCATGTGGATAAGAAGGTGAACTAAAATGAACACCAGGAGAGGAAAAATGTATTAAGTATCTCCTAATGTCCAAGTAAAAAACAGTGCAACGACAGTTTTAACATAATAACTGTCAGTGTCAAAAGGAAGAAAAATGGTCTACCTGTTTCATCCTATCGGATTAACTAAATCCACTGCTTTCTTTAGGACCAGAAACACTCAATCAATTGCTACTGCGAACAATGTGCTCAACTTAACAAAATACCATAAACAATTATTAAAATGTAGATAGTGTCATGGTTGGATCAATCACCATCATGTAACCTGTATTAGTAGGTTTTCCAACTCCTCATGTGTACCAGGAATACTGTGTACTGTACAAAATATTCATTGTTTATGTTATTTTGTTAAGCACATTGTTTGCAGTAGCAATTGATTGAGTGTTTCTGGTCCTGAAGAAAGCCGCGGATTTAGAGCATTTTTCTTCCTTTTGACACTGACAGTTATTATGTTAAAACTGTTGTTGCACTGTTTTTAACTTGGTCATTAGGAGATACTTAATAAATGTTTCTACTCCTGGTGTTCATTTTAGTTCACCTTCTTCTCCACATGCACTGCGTCCATCACTCTTCTACAGCACCTTTTTCACATCTAGTGGTCCCCCCAGTAGTGCGCTATTTCACATTTTCTAATTACCTTGGAAAACATCCGTGAGCTCCCCTTCATAGTGTAAGGGTTGTAGCCCTTGGTGTCACTAGAGTGACGCTAGGAGGAGACCCAGTTGATGAAGCATGTCACCTCGGTGAGTGATGGGAAGCCGTCCTACTAATAGGTATGCCTTTTTCACACTGTTGTGTTCTACTTAGCCAGCGGTAGTAACAGACCCGTGGATATCCTTGTTATTTGTTTCAGTGGTTGGCCCAACTGCAATGCAACTCAGATAAGATGGAGATTGTGATCTTCGGAGATGCCCCTCCTAACTTACTGAGAACTTGCTGGCCCAAAGATGCACCACAGCCAGGCCCTCTTCAATATTCAGTGAAAAATCAGTGCTTTCAATTTGACCGCACTCTTTCTTTCCAACTGCAGATACAAGTTCTAATTTGCTCATGCTTCAACACTCTTCGTATGCTGAAAAGATTCCTACCTCTCCTGTCCGAGTCTGCCGGCAAAAAGGTTATCGCGGCTCTGATCACGATGAGACTGGATTATGGGAATGCCCTTTATCTCGGACTCCCTGAGTACCTTTTGAGCAGACTTCAGGTTGTGTAGAATTTGGCATCCAGACTTCTACTCAAGCTCCCACCTAGGACTCACATGTCTACCCATCTTCGTTGGCTCCCTGTAAAAAAGAGGATGCAATTTAAGGCCATGACATTAGTGCATAAGGACCTGCACGACTCTGGAACTGGTTATCTCAGAGAGAGGATTCATCAATACACCCCAGTTTGCACTCTGCCATCTTGTCCGCTCCCCTGGCAAGAGTGCCTTGGATCCATCGACTTACAACGGGTGATAGATCCTTCTCGTATGTAAGGCCGCTCACCTGGAATAAACTTCCAAGAGACCTCCGCATAGTCAGGGAGTTCACTGTTTTCAAGAAGATACTGATAACCCCCTCACCGTGCCCATTCTGGTAAACATGCATTACAACCAGACCCAACCCATTTTTTGTTTTCCCTAATAAATAGCCAACAAGTATTGTGCTTATAATGGTCGATATGGTCACAGTTGATTAGGTTTGTATGGATATACAAAAAAATTTGGTCATAATTTGGATCACCCCTGGTCATAAATTATCGTTTGCGAATGGTCATATATTGCGTCATAAATCATCCACTCAGCATGTCATACATATTACTCTGCAGTACATTATGTGCATATTACCAATTCGTAAATGGCACCAAAAGTTCTTTTGGGTAGTTCCTTGTAGTCCTTTTCTCTTTCCTTGTCCCTTGTGGGACCATTGTTTGGTTGTTCCCCATGCCCTTTGCATGTGGGGTGTAGCATCTCCCCGGAGTTAGGCCCCAACTCACTACCGTGTCAAACTTGTTTGTGCCCTGCCGTTCAGCAGGGTCAGGTCTGCGAGTGCCGCCTCCGCTTGCTACTCCCTTTTTGTTAGGCCAACTCACCCAGCTGTGTGGCATCCCAAAGAGAGTGGCTCACCTCCTACACACCGCCCTGTTGGTGTGTCTCCACGAACAACCATTGTACCGTTACTTCTCCAAAAATGCTTATTTGTTGTCCAGCACTGCGACACTGCTGTTACTTAGGTGAGGGTGGGTGGGACAAAATTTCTACAATGCGCCGCTCCCTTGCTCCAAGATGACAGGAGCTACCTGGGGAAGCTGCAAATGATATCCCCCAAACACATTCTGCTTTGTTGTGGTGTCCCCTTATTGGGGGATTCGTACCTCGCCATGCCCCCCCATTAACTGGGGGTACCTGAAACCGCTCTGGCGTCATGAGGGGCGCAAGGCTACCTGTTCCACTTCTGGGTGCTCTAAAGCACCCAGAACGGGATCCTTGCGTGCTTGGTGTCGGTTATAGTGCCGGCTCTCGAGGCCCTCTAGGGGGCTGCCTCTGCGATAACCCCTGCACTGTGCCTATTCCAGTGAACATGCATTACAACCAAACCCATTTTATGTATTCCCTAATGAATAGCCAACAAATATTGTGCTTATAGTGGTATGTTGTTGGCCGCAGTTTATTAAGATTGTATGCATATACAAAAAACTTTGTTCATAATTAGCATGACCCCTGGTCATAAATTATCATTTGCGATTGGCCATATATTGGGTCATAAATCATCCACTCAGCATGTCTTACATAGTATTATGCGGTATGTTGTATGCATATCACCAATTCGTAAATGGCACCAAAAGTTCTTTTGGTTAGTTCATTGTAGTCCTTTTCTCTTTCCTAGTCCCTTGTGGAACTATTGTTTGGTTGTTCTCCACGCCTTTTGTGTGTGGTGGGTAGCTTCTCCACTGAGTTAGGCCCCAACTCGCTACCATGTCAGACTCGTTTGTGCTCAGCCATCCGGCGGGGTCTGGGGTGCGAGCTCCATCTCCGATTGCTACCCACTTTTTGTTAGGCCAACTACCCCTGCCGTGCGGCATCCCAAAGTAAGTAGCACTCCTCCTACACATCGCCATGTCAGTGTGTCTCCATAAACAACCATTGTACCATTACTTATCCGCCACACCGTCAGGGAGGCTAACGTCTTCCTGCGACTCCCCCCAATCTCAGTATTTCTCTCTTTTTGCTCTACTTGCAACCTGCTAGGGCCATTGCTCCCCACAGGTTATCCCAAAATGCATGCATCCCTTCCTTCGATAGATGCACCCTGTCATACCCATAAAGTTTTTGCATCACGTATTTAAAGAACCACCAGATCTTAGATGACTCGCAACATGGTTTCAGATGTTCTCACAGCACGGAGACCGCGCTCACAATGGTGCTGGATAACATTTGTGTCATGGTGGACGCGGGTCATACTACTCTCCTGATTCTACTCGACCTCACTGCTGCCTTCGATACCCTGTCTCCCCAGAGATTGGTGGAACGTCTCAGGGAGATAGGGGTCAGGGTCGGGCTTTAGACCTCCTTGCTTCTTTTCTTAGTGAGCGATGCCAACTAGTTAGAATGGAGAGTTTTTCTTCAGAGCCCTCCCCCCTTGACTGCGGAGTCCCCCAGGGCTCCTCATTGAGCCCTACCTTGTTTAATATCTTTGTGGCCCCGCTGGCAAGGGTGGTGAAATCCTTTCGGCTTAAAGTTTTATCTTATGCGGACGATACCCAGATCATGGTGTATATTACGCACAATGTCAGGAACTCCGCGCAAAACTTTAAAGACTGTATGTCAGCTGTCTCAACGTGGATGCTTCACAACTATCTGAAGTTGAACGGTGAAAAGACGGAAGTTCTGATTTTTGGGGAAGGCCCGGACATCAGGTCGGGTGAGTGGTGGCCTGATTCCTTGGGTACCTGCCCCACTCCTGTTCCCTATGGGAAAAACCTTGAAGTCATTGTTGATAATTCTCTCTCTATGACTGGGCAGGTCTCTAGGACAGTGTCCTCCTGCTTCAGGCTTATTCGTATAATTGGAAAATTATCCCGGTTTCTGTCCTATGAAGCCCGGAAAAAGGTGGTCGTGGCCTTAATCCTGGCCAGGCTAGACTATTGTAATGCCCTTTATCAGTGCATTAACAAGGGTCAGATTCACTGCCTGCAGCTGGTTCAAAATGCCGCTGCCAGGCTCGTTCTGAATATCCCTAGGCATCATTCAGTTTCATCCTCCCTTAGTCTACTGCATTGGCTTCCGGTGGAGCGTAGAGTCCTGTTTAAGACCCTGTGCCTCACCCATAACGCATACTACGGCCGGGGCCCTACTGGCCTTAAAGCCAAGGTCAAAACGTACACGCCCTCAAGGAACCTCAGGTCAGCGAACTGCAAGCTCCTCGTGGTTTTGAGGTTTAAAAGATTGAAGTGGGGGGGAGAGCATTCTCATTGACTGCTGCCAAGGTGTGGAATTCTCTCCCTGTTTCCCTTTCGGGGCAACAAGAATATTCTGCTTTTCGCAAGTCCCTGAAGACCTGGTTGTTTCCTAATTGTAAAGCTTGAGTTCTACCTCCGAAGTTGGCTTGTGGGCGATTCTTTTACAGCGCCTTGACGCCCTTGGGCTTAGTTTGCACTATACAAATTGCTCATTCATTCATTCATCACCGGTGGATGAGCCCATGCCTGATGCTTTAAAGGCCATTTGTCTTGCAGAATGTGCTCACCGCAATGTTCAGTTTTCTCCTTGAGTTATCGACTGCCTTGTGTGACTCGGCTCCATGCCACACCATTCTACTGATCACCTCTGACCATATGATGACCGTATTCCCAAAGCAATTGAACGCCCCTGTGAGGTCTGCCTGGATATCCTGTAGGAGGGCCTTCCTCCCTCTTTGTGCTAGGTCATTCGCCCCCAGGTGGATTATCAAAATGTCCGGGTGCCAGGCTGTGTCTGCCTGCAGGTCCTTGAGGGCCGCTGGAAGCTGTTTTTGTCTCATCCCTGGTCGCCCCAACCAGCGAATGCACGTGTTTGTTGGTTTTCTCGTCCGTCCATGACCCCCCCACTGCCACCAGAAAACAAACCGCACTACAATAACTGGAGTCTGATGTAAGTCTTGTATGCTAGAGACCGCCATCTGCCTACCGACTGGATCCCTGCTTCAGACATGCCGTGTTGTGCTGCCGACGTTGCAGCACCAAACCTGAAAGAATGGGAGCCAAAGGCAACTGGAGGTAGTCCTGCCTTAGCGAGGGCCTGGCTCATCACTGCTGAAAATTGAAACTTGCTCAAGTGGCTCCCATCAAGGCGTTTGAAAAGCGGACCTTCACCTGATGAACTCATTGACATGTATGCGAGCAGGCAGCAAACTGGGCAGTATCTGTGATCTTTGATGCATTTGAGAAGCACTACCTCTCCCTTGCTGGACTGATCCATTTTTGACCGCCTCAGCAGTATTTCTACCGCAATCTACTTTGGGTCTGTCATCAGTCGCCTGCAGGCACCACCCTGCCGGCCCATTCTTTCTTGGAGCCACTAGCTCACTCACTTGGCAGGCACCAAAGAATGGTTTGGAGAAGGCTGCCATGAAAAGCTGGAGCTCAAAGATGTCCCTTGTCAGTTCTTTTAGTGTGTTTATAAGCCGACCCAACCGTCTGAAGTCCATTGGTTGCCTGCTATCTGCCTTTACCCCTTCAGCGCGCTTCCACCCTTTCATTGCCACTTTAATGTACATGGATGCTGTGGGGTCATATCCTGTATCGATCTTTGTGAAATGGGCGACAGCGCACAGGTGGGCCTGTGCCCATGATCTAGACTTTGTGTTGGCAAAATCACACTGGATAAATTGCTGAACTGCTCTTCCGGTTGTGGCCATGTTTGCCAATGTCTGTATTCCCCCTACCTGCATTACTGTTGCTGCGTATTTTTTGTATTACCTGGCCGCCTCTGGGGCAAGAGCTTGATTCACTAATGCAGGCAAGTTTATCCCCCTAAGCCCCAGAGGTATTCTGGGAAAGGGGTCATCACTTGGTCCGCCCCCAGGGCCAATTCCCCGAACTTGCTCATATGTGCTCTTGACAGAGCGTCCGCCACTGCATTCTCCCCCCCAGTACATGGCGGGCCTTCAGGTCTATGTTCCCCTCCAACTACAATTTAACGAGTTGCCAAATTAGCCTCAGTGTGTCAAGGCACCTGGATGATCCCCTAATATTTGCCTGAATCATCCCTTTGTTGTCTGACCACAGCGTCAGTTTCATGTTCCTCAGCTCCTGCCACCAGATGGTTAGAGCCACTATTATGGGGAACCATTCCAGGAATGTGATGTTGCTAGTGATGCCCTGTTTGCACCATCTGTTAGGCCATTGGCCTGTGCACCATTTATCCCCCAGGATTGCCCCAAAGCCTGTGCTGCCTGGCACGTCTGTAAACAGGGCTATCCGCCTGGCTGTCACCCAGCCTTCTCTCCAGATTAGGACCCCGTTAAACTCAGTCAAGAATGTGTCCTACATGCGCAGGTCCTGCTTGACCCCAGCTGCACGTGGTGGTGTTTGTGAATGAGTCCTGTTGTAAGCTGTGTTAACCGCCTGGCGAAAACCCTACCTGTGGGGATGACCCAGGCCGCGAAGTAGAGTTTACCAATCAATCTCTAGGGGTCACGGAGGGTTGTCTTGTTGCACCTGCAAAGGCCCTTAACCTTGTCCCTAAAATCCCTCAACTTCTCTTCCGGTCATCTGGTGGTTCCTACCACTGAATCTAGCTCTTTACCCAGAAATGTGATCTTCGTAGCGGGGCCTACTTTTTTTTCTGCTGCTATCGGGATCCCTAACTCCCCAGCTAGCTCCTGGAATGTCGCCAGTGTGTCACTACATTCTGCTGACCTGGCGGGACCTGTGAACTAAAAGTCATCCAGGTAGTGTAGTTTTCCCCCAGTGAGGTGCTTGTCATACAGGGTCCATTCAAGGAAAGTGCAGAACTGCTCAAAGTATGCGCAGGATACTGTGCATCCCATGGGCATTGCTTTATCGATGTTCAGGCCCCCCTCCCACTGGAAACCCAAGAGGTGAAAATTTGATGGGTGCACTGGCAGCAGGTGGAAGGCTGATTCTATGTCTGACTTAGCCAAGAGAGCCCCCTGGCCAGCGGACCATACTAGGTTGAAGGCGTCCTCAACTGTAGCATATCCCACTGAGCAAGCTTCAGCACATATCCCATTGTTTACCGATGTCCCCTCAGGGAAGGATAGGTGGTGGATTAGTCTGAACTGCCCAGGCTCTTTTTTGGGAATCACCCCCAGTGATGAGATTATTAACCCTTCTCATAAGTGCGGTGGCAAGGGGCCCTCTTCCTACCCAAGGCTTTCTCTTTTTTCAGTTTGTTGCGGACCACCTCTGGGTGTTGTAGTGCTGACTTTAGGTTATTTGTGCCGCCCAGAGGGGGAGGACCCTTGAATGGTATAACAAACCCCTCCTCGAACCCCTGGACGAGGACAGTGGCCTCTGTTTTGTTGTGGTGTTTGTTGACTAGCCTGCAAAGTTGTTGAGTGTTGATGGGGGAACTGGCTAACCGGCAGTTGCATAACCCCTTAGGTTCCCCCTGTTTCCTTTTCTTCTCTTTTTTGTCCCCTCTGTTCTCTTTCTTGCGTCTGCACCCTGCCACCGGGTGTCCTCCCTACATACTGAACATATGTGTTGAAATGTGCATGACGCTCCCCAAGTGCACTCATTGGCGTCATACTTCTGCAGATTGCCGCTGGCCCGCAGGCGGGGGGACTTTCCATGAGTTAAATTGCTTGGGCCTATGAAAGGACTTGCCCTTCTCCCTGTAGGAGGACCCCTGAAAGGGCTGCTCACTCTTCCCTGCCCATGATTTCACTTCCTTAGCCACCACCATTTTTTGTATAAAGCCTGACACATCTTCCATTTCTGGGTGTGTCTGTATCTTTAATCTGGAACTTTTGTCGTATTCCAACCATGCGTCCCCTGGGAACTGCCTTTGTGCCCCATGGATGTTGGCCTCATATAACCCTAGGTCTGCAGTGCAGCGGGGGTATTTTTTGACTATTATGCATGCCAATATTCTAAATACGTCCAGCCAATTATCAAAGTTCCTTTCCTTCCTCTCTCTCCTCCTTTCCCTTCTATCCTCGTCTTTCTTGTCGCAAATCGTCAGGTCCAACCCATCTAACTGTATCTTTAGCAGTGAGAAAATGTCAATGAATTCCTACCTCCATATCCTCTCTTTCACTGCCAATGGAATATGGCTTGCTAAACCTGTGGCCTTTGTGGTCATTGAGGCTGGACCTGGGGAAGGTCTTGTGTAAGCTTCTGGTGCTAGATCCATTCTAGGCTGGTTGCCTGGTGTGCTTGTGCTGCCCCATGCCGCTAAAGGGGATCCTAGGTCACCCCGTGCCTCTTGTGAGGCCCGCCCCTGTAAGCCTATTTGGCACGCCCAGCACGTGTCTATTAAGTGCCAATGTAACCCTGTTACTCCCTCTGAAGTTTGCGCCCCAGTGTTCTCAGTCCCCTTTGATCCCTGCCTCTTGTAGTGGATTTCAAGCATTCTTGCACAATTGCACTGATAAGCTCACCCCTTGTTGCTGTGCTGCTGGGATTGCTGTAGGCTCCTACCGCCGACGGGTTAGCTACAGGCAGCAGATCTTTCTTCTGGGCTCCCCTTTAGGGCCCCGCTGGCCAGGGTCTTTTGGGTGCCGCCCTTGGGTGTCTTCTCTTGGGTGGTGATGCGGTGGCCTTCCTCATTGCTTGGTCACTCATGCCTTCTCCCTGTGCTCGGCTCAAGTGTGACTGCAGCCAGCTGTTCCCATGGACCTCAGATGCAGCCAGAATTTTCCTGAGCAACTCACTTAACTCGTCTGGCTGCTCGCCTGTTCTCTGACCTTCAATGGCGTGTGGCTCTGAGCGGGGTGCTGCCGCCCTGCTTATGCCCCAAACACTGACTTGTTATTCCTGGCTGTTCAAGCTGATGACCTTGCCTTCCTTGGCAGTGTGCGCTCCTTAAGTAAACTGCTGTTGGTCACCTTTGCTAATGCTTGTTGGCCACCTCAACAGCACAGCCTGTCTCCTGACAGATACTTAGGAGGCACTTGAATGCTGAGCGTCCATACTCTTTTGTGACAAAGGTGCTGCGTGTGTATCCCTGTGCTTCCGTTAACTTCTTTTAACCACTACTCCCAAACCAGGGATCACCAGGAATTGCACTTGAATCTTTTGGATTAAGGTTTAAGGACCTTAAAGCTTATTTCGCTGGTTCCTTATCCTGCAGATGATTTGTGTTACTGATCAAACCGGCACCCCAGCAAGCAATCGGCATGTCCCGTTAAGAAATGAATTGCTTGCGAGTGCTGGGCGAGGCCGGGAGAATGTGGATACAATGTTGCCAGAAATTAGCTTGGCTGGCCTCGGAAGCATTTTGTTGGCGGGCCCGGATGCAGTCTCTCAGTGGAGCTGTGCCCCCACCAGCTCTCGATTGAGCCAGGTGCTGGAGAGCTTAGGCTTGCGGGACCCTTCTTTCCTGGCCCCTGCGCCTACTCGCTGGACGGTTTGCAGTGCTACTTCGTCCTCTCCTGCACCGCGAAAGCTCACAAAGTGGAGCGGGCAAGCGGCCAGCAAATGAGGGCAGGCAGCTCTCCAGGGGTGGGGGACGCATGTGGACGTCGAGGTAGACAGGTGGATGGACGAGCCCTTACCAATGCAAGAACTTCCTCCAGGCACAATGGAGTAGTAGCAGCTCGTCATGGCCTCCTTTACAAGGCCTGCTGCTCCCCATTGCTACAGCTTACAAACCGGAACTTGAGCAGGCGCACCAAAGTACAGTGCCTGGGGAGATGAGATAATGCCTTCAGCAATCCAGGACCCCGTGCACGATGCCTCCGTCAACTGTTGGTCGCTGTTCCTCTCGCAGCAGGGTCATAGCAGAAACACCGCTGCGCCAGGACTTTGGACCCTTGATATTGAAAGCTTCGCCTTTCCCAACGATCATTGGGTAAGACAAAATTCCTACGATGCGCCGCTCCCCTGCTCCACGATGATAGGAGCTGCCAAGCACTTTCCGCCTTGTTGTGACGTACCCCCATTCGGAGATTCATACCTCGCTATGCCCCCCCATTGGCTGGGGGGGGCCTGGCTCCACTCTGGCACCCATGGGGAGCGTGCAGCTACCTATTCCACTTCTGGATGCTCTAAAACGCCCAGAACCGTATTCTTGCAGGGCTCGTCATCGGTTATAGCACTGGCCCTTGAGGCCCCCTATGGGGGGACCGCTCGAAAAATGTGGCTTTTCACGCAGTCAGTCTAGGTTCTAAGTTTGGTGCCTTAAGCCTTGAGCACAGGGGCACTCTCTGAGTAGCTGTGTGCTATAAACTTTTTTATAACATAGCTAGTATTAAATCTCCCACAGATCCTTGTCCTGCAAATATGCTGTCCCTAGTAGCCTCTACGATTAACCTGTCGGTAAACCAGCTCTTTAATACCTCTCTTTCTACAGGCAATATGCCCAAACGTTGGAAGCACGTTAAGATTCTTCCATTGATTAAAAAGTCTAACGCTGACCCAATGAACCCTGCAAATTATAGGCCAATCTCCCTGCTTCCGGTCCTCTCGAAAGTTTTAGAGAAGCATGTAAATAAAGCCCTGCAAAAACATATTTAAGAGGGGAAGCTTCTTCATGAATCCCAGTCCGGCTTAAGGCAAATTTCAGCATGGAATCCGCTCTGCTGAAAGTAACAGAGTTCATTAGGGGCAAGTTAGATGAGGGAGGCAAGACAGTTCTGATATTGCTTGATCTGTCAGCGGCCTTCAATATGGTCCCACACGAGAATCTCTTAAACAGACTTTAAAACATCGGCCTAGGTGGGACTGCCCTCACCTGGATGTCCTCCCATTTGGGGAATAGATCCCAGGACATCTGGCTCCCACTGTTTTCTTCTTCCGTTCTGGCCATCGATATTGGTGTCCCTCAGGATTCTATTCTCAGGCCTACCCTCATTAATATCTATATCCATATCTATGGTTGAGGATGAGGACGCCAAAATTGTCTCTTACGCTGAAGACACTCAGCTTTTCTTCTCTTGTGAGAAAGGATCTGACTTTGCTGGGCCTAAGATCAAGTCCTGCCTCACGAAGGTTTTTAATTCACTTAAGGTCAACCAGCTCAAGTGTAATCCGGACAAAACGGAAGTTGTTTTCTTTGGAAAACCAGAAACACTTAACTGGAGTTCCTGGTGGCCCAAGGATCTGCCGTCCCCACCTAAAGAAAAAGAGAAAGCAAAACATTTAGTAATTGTCATTGACAACAAACTTTCGATGCGTTCTCAGATCTCAAATCTCACTGGCGCTTGCTTCAGTACTCTCTGAATGTTGAAGAAATTTCTGCCACTACTACCTCTTGAGAGTAGAAAGATAGTGGTGCAGGCTTTAGTGACATCAAAACTTGACTACGTCAACTGCCTGTACCTTAGTGTCCCCAAATCCTAGACCCAGCGCCTTCAAGTGGTTCAAAACACGGCAGCCAGAGCCATCCAAAGATCTAAACCCAGATCTAGCATGACTCTGATTCTCAAATCTCTTCACTGGCTGCGAATTGAAGAAAGAATAAACTTCTGTGCTCTGACCATTGTTTTTAAAAAGTTCCACAAGGGTGGAGAAGGCTACCTAATTAAATGAGTGAACCATTATTTTCCTTCAAGACCACAACACTCTTCCAATGGGAACCTGGCTGTTGTGCCCAAATTCGCCTTGTCCGTACTGGAGGTAGATCCTTTGGCTTCTTGGGCGCTGAGCTATGGAATAGCCTTCTGGTGTCCTTGAGGCTAAACACTGGCCTACTTTCATTTAGAAAGAAGCTAAAAACGTGGCTTTTTAATCAATAATTGGCTCCTCCACTCCTCTCCCTCCGCTATCTATGCGCCAGGACACTCTAGTTTGAGTAGCTGTGTGCTTTATTAGATACAGTATTTTATTTCATTCATTTAATTTCATCTGCACGATACTCCAGATGGCACCTCTTTAATTTAACACAACAATCTAAGCATGGCATACACAAATGAATACAGTGCTTAAGCCTAGACTTCATGAGCTGGATGAAATATCCCAGAAATAACATCTAGGAGTGAGAAAAATCAAAATATGTCCTTTTGAACTAGACACAAAACTTTAGTTGGTGCTTCTAGAATTGGCCACAGTAGACCAGATGAGTATGCAAGGTATATTTTTCAGAAACTGACACATTATGCTAAAATAACCTCTGAGCATGATACAATGTATCTGAATAAATACATCAGATAAGACTACGATAACTAGAGCCAACAGCCCAGAACAGGTTTTTATAAATGAACAAAAAAAATCCTAATGTGAACTCAAAACATTTAACACAGTGTATCAGAGAAGACCTTAATCATTGACATTTACGCTGTATCTTGGTAAAAAAAAACCTTCCTTTTCTGCTGCCTGCTTCTGTTCCTCATCACCCCAAAATATCTCTTGCTCTCCACACTGCCTTGTCATACAGTGTAGCCTTACACAGCTAATGTCCATGCTTTAGATGTTTTTGTGTGTGTGTGTGAGAGAGTGTGTGTGTTCTTTGTGTTTGTGTTTGTTGTCCATGTCTGTTCTGTGTGTATGTGGTGGGTATGCGTGTGTTTCACTTTCAACACACAAAAGCTAGTGGCTTTGTCAATGTTAGTTAAATACCGCAGCAATAACTGAAGATATCGAATGTCAATAACTGTATCTAAAATGTCCATCACATAGGTGCTTTTATGCACGTTGAGTATCAAATTTTATGTACCATATGTTGTTGTCAATAGAAACTATGCAATGTCAATACAATTTAGAAGTCTTTTTAAATCTCATTGCATTTATTGCTCCAACTGTTTTTGTCATCATAAGAAAGAACCATTTCACTTCTAGAAATATACCAAAATAACACTATAGAAGTCTAGTAATCCATATGCTAGTTCTCAACACAAATTTGCATTTCTCCTCTAAGAACCGGATATCTCAAATCAATTCCATCTCTTGGGATTTGAGGTCAAAGTTCAAAGCATAGTAATAATGTGCAATTTCGACATCACCTTATAAATTGGTTAAGACTCCAAATTGCATCGCAAATTAGTTACATATTTTACCGTTCCTTTGAAAGCCTCATTGGGCAGATTAGCTAGCTGACCTCTGTCATCACGGGAACCTGCTCGGTGCGGGACTCGCCAATATTTTTGCACACGCCGCCTTCCAGGGCAATGCATTCCGCAGCAGCTATTAGCGCCCGACCTCATGCATTCCATCTCTAAGATGAACTGTCCTTCAATTCTGATTGAGGACTTATGATACCACTTTAATGGGTCCATCCAGCAAAGAGGAAAAAGCAACCTTCTCCACGCCCCGAATACCTAACAAACACCAACAATAAGAATTCTACAATCTTTCTTTATTTGATGGGGTCTTCTTGGGTTTTGAGATGTGTTGTGTCATCATTCACTGGGTGACCTCTTAGAAGAGAGGATGTGGCATAAGGGTCGGAGCTGCCGACTTTGGAACTGGGGAATCAGGTCTGAGTCTCGGTGACGGCTCGACAAACATCCTGTGATTCTGGGCAAATAACTTAATCTACCCGTGCCTACCAAAAAAATGAATGTATACGTGTGTAACAAAACCTGATGCTCATGTAACTAGTGCTCCAATACCTTCGGGTGGACTTCGCGCTATATAAAAATGCAAAAAAAACCGATGCATTTTTACTGACTCCTTTCCAGTGCACGAGCATAAGTTAGAAATTGTGTTTTCATTAACTAGCGGCAAGACCAATAGTTGTGATCCAGAGGACAAGACGGTTGTGGGTTAATAGCGAACCTGGAAAAGAGAAATTCACCAAGAAGCACAAGAAAAGTACATAAAATCCTTAAAGCAGACATGCTTAATTAAAAACGTCAGTGATGACCGTGTTGCGTTTGTAAATGATGCGCTCCACAAAGGGCACTGCCTTCAGAATGGGCTCTGAATGCAGGCTTGTTAGTGCTCGACTTCTTTGCCTTTCCCGGCGGCTGCAAAGGTTGCCGCGTCTCGGAAGTGCTGCAGCAGCGGAAGTAAGCTGCGCCCAGGATTTAAGACAGCAGGATCCATTTCCTCCTAACCATCTCGGCCTCGCGCGCTCCCCACAGTGTATCCCATCTGCTTTTGGGAGCTCTCATTGCAATATGCAGTGATTGCAGGATAAGCACACCATTTTCCTGTCAATACTTTCCTATTAGCCTCCCGGATCCATACATCATCGTCTCGCTGGCCTGCAGTTTGCTTATCTGCGTCTCGTGGACCGCCTTTGATTTATCTAACACCCAGGTTAATGAGGCATGGAGCCCTGGGTGGCTCCGGGGATAATGCACTCCTGTATAAAAATGCTTAGGGAGGGATCAAATGATAATCCATTCTGGGCTAAAAGGCCCAGCTCTTCAGAAAATGTTGTATTTCTTAATCGCTAAACTAAGGCTGTAATAGCTCCCCCTTAAGCTGCTACCGTGGGCAATATTCCGCGCATTAGCGCGCGCCATCCGCAAAACAAAATGTCCCTGAACATCATTTTTTTCATCATAGCTGGAAACAGGATCTAAAAAAACCAGACTTGATGTTAGGAACAGTTGTCTCCTCAGTTGTTTGACAACACTCTCAAGAAAAACTAAGTTCATTTAAATGTTTAATATACAGTAATAGTTTTATATTCCCTCAAAGGGACCTTTGGGGTATTTTTTGGAAGGCAACGCTAACAAGTGACATGCTTCAGTGTGGGGTGGATGACTCGTGGCACAGCTATTTCAATAAAGGAGGTAATTAAAGAAGTGCACGTATCTGAAATGTACTTGGGTGGTTAGGAGTTCCTTAAGTATATGAGCAGTAAATACTATGATAGTTTTGTGGGGAATGTCTCTTGTGAAAGTAGCATTGCTGCATAATGTTACAGAACATATGGCTAAGATCCCTTTCATTTAATATGTTGCCTTAAAAATCTTTGTAAAAGGAGTTTTACTTAATTAAACTTTGTTAATGTACAGAAGGAAACTTTTTCATAAAGTGTTAGTTTATTTGGCCTTTTCTTGTTCAAAAACTGAACACCACTCTCCATCGTAGAGGTTTCAAAACAGAAGGGCATCCTTTTCAAAGCAGAATTTGACCAACTGGCCTTGTTACTCCCAGGAGAGAGCGCTGTCATTTTGGGAAGGGATCCATGCCAAGAAACCTGTCATGCTGCTGGCTGTCCCCCCAGGACATGACCCGCGTAATAAGTCCCTGACTGGTGACTAACCCGCATTATTGAGAGCCGGTGACGCCTTTAACGGCATGACATTGTTAAGGATTGTTATTGAGACATAAATGATCTTCTGTTGGCTTATTTAAGCCACTCAGAGAACCTTGTTAAGAATGAAAATTAGTTATTGATTACACCAGCCAATTAACAGAATTCATTTTACTGCCAATATTGTTACAGCTCTGTGAAGGCCCTTAATTTTGTTATTTTCCGAAATGAACAAAGGCACTTGGGCGATTTTGAGCAATCTATTCATCTGATCATTTGCATAATGAGCAAACTCAATAAAGGTAACCAAGCTTAAATTGCTACATGTATTTACCCTAGTTGTTGACTTATGTCTAGAGTCAAATTATAAATAAAGAGTCTTATTGTTTTTGCTGAATAGTTTTGATGTATTTTTGTAGAGATTTACTATATTTAAATTTCTAGTTCGTACCTCTTTCTTGTCCCCGCCCTTTCTAGATGAGGATGAATCTCAACCCAGCAATAAGTAGCCAAGCTTGACTTTAGGACAACATAACTTGTTACATATGACATAGAAATAAATAAGTTGGCAAACTAGGGTGCTAGAACCACCATTTTATGCAGTCTAGATATCATGCAACTAACTGCATTTGCTAAAAATGTATAATAAAAGGTCAGGAGTGAGTGTAAAATGTATCTTTTAAAATGTATTTAGACTTTTGTTAGTCTCGATGGGCGTGTTGGAAGTCTTGTTAGGTATTAAGACAGCTGTGGCCCAGAGAGTTGATTGCGTGAAGTTTTCAAAGCTTTTTCCCTATTTGATTTAATAAGACGGTCTGGAGAGGCAGTTCTATTGGCCACATTTCTTTCCCAAAGGACTGGCTCTGAAACTGGATCTGTTTTGATTTTAAGACTTTCTTTAAACTGGGTATGCTGTGTTTTATGTAGGACAAGAAATTGGGATGGATTGGAAATCTCTGCTGGGCTTCAGAGTCAGAGGAACCTAAGTGTTTCTTTGGCAGTAGTAATGTTGGACTAGTACTACTCAAAGAAATCCTGTGCCCCCCAAATACTTATGTTTTAAGAAAACAGAATTGCTTTGCCCAGTCTTTTTCTTTAGGAGGGCACCACAGACAGCCTCTACTGGGTACACTCTCTTCCATCCTGGTCACCACCGCTTGTGGTCAGTGCTATCACCCGTGTTCCCTGCAAGTTGTGACCGTTGCTCAACATTTAAATTGGGCATTCATAGATATCTTCCTTTTTAGGTTTCAACTATTCTATCCCGCAGGGATAAATAGACGAGAGTATAGTAGGCAAAACAAGCTCTTGAACCATTGCGGATTTAGTACAGTTCATGTGAACACAATCACGCGCATTCTCCCCACGGGCATTTTTTTCAAGAGCTTTCATTGGCTCTTCACTTTGTGCACGCATTCAGCTGCCCAGTCCTCCCAACCCCTCCCTCTCCAGCACGCGCCTCTGGCTCATCACACCCCCTCCCTCTCCAGCACGCCAACACGCAGCCCACAGCCTCTCTCCCATTGCGCATTCTCCCCACGGGCATATTGTTCAAGAGCTTTCGTTGGCTCTTCACTTTGTGCACGCTGCATTCAGCAGCCCAGTCATCCCACCCCCTGCCTCTCCAGCGCAGGTGTCTCGCTCATCACACCCCCGCCCACCCACCCACCCCCCACACAGCAATGCCGAGAAGCTTGTTTCCTCTAGTAACATATCGTTTGCTACCTCTTGTATTTTGTTTGCTCTTGATACTTGCACAATTGTCACTATTGCCTCATGTAACATAACGTTTGCTTTTGTAACATGCTCACTTGTAATTTTTGCTTCATGTATCACTACTGTTCCTATTGTGAAGTGCCCTGACACCTTCGGGTTAAGTCTGCGCTATATAAAAACGCCTCCCTCGCTCTTCTGCCGCCGCCATTGCCTTGGGCTCTCGCGCCCTTTCTCCCTCTCTCCTGCGCGCTCGCCACTGCTCTGAGCCAACCAAAGAGCGGGTACAGCAGCTCGTGCACCAACTGAGAACAGCGCGCAAGCTCAAAAGCCAAACTGGATAACTACGCACGCACTTGAACTCCCAAACTCAACTCGTACCTGCGCATATGTCACTACCTTAATTTGTGCGCACGCGCTCTCGCTGTCATCGGATTCGCGCGTACAGTCTCACAATGAAGCTCGCAACTTTCTTTTCTCTGATTGCAGGCTCTTTGTGTGGTCTGCGCATGTGTGCTAGTGAAGTGTTTTCCCGTTTCTCATCCTACACACCCTTCCAGCGCCTCTACTTCCCGAACTACGGATGCCAGATTTTTCGTCACAAGTAGAAGTGTTAAGGTGCCTCTAAAGTTAAATTTATTTAATATTTTGCACACGGTAGTGGCATTATGGTGTATATCATCTACAGCAGTATAGCATTACATGCCAATCTACGTTGGTTTCATTGTTTTCGAAGGAAAATACAGATTTTTTAGGGAAGTCATGTTGACAACATTTAGCTGTGTGCTAGGCTTTTGTGATAAAACCATCACAAAGCATACATGCATAGTTAAATGTAATTCCTTTATGGGCCCTGGGTGAACCTTCAAAAACCTTAGGTCGATTCCAGTATAATTAACATTTTCTTCCGCCCTCCGCTACATCCAACATGGAGCGCTAGAAAGCCCACTTAAGCCATGTGCTCTCTTGCTGAGTCAGTGTTTTGCTTAAACACATGTAAACAACTGCATGAAACGGTGTTCCCTTCACCGCCAGGGCTGTTGGTTGAGTCCTTTTATTTTACATTTTCTTACAGGTTTCCTTTAATTTGCTTATTTTTCCCTTATAGGTATTTATTGTTGTCTCATTCGTCAGCATCTACTACTGGGTGCACATCCCCTCCACCCCTTAAATGTCTTTATTGACATTTTGGTATAAACAACGATACTGCTGCATGCTGGAGACTCCCACACAACTCACACTCCTGCATGCCACACACTCCTGCACGCCACACACTCCTCCACACCACACACTGCTACACGCCACACACTGCTGCACGCCACACACTGCTGCATGCCACACACTGCTGCACGCCACACACTGCTGCACGCCACACACTGCTGCACGCCACACACTGCTGCACGTTACACACTACTGCATGCCACACACTGCTGCATGCCGCACATTGCTGAACGCCACACAACACCACCACATCACTTGAGGACACCACCACATCACTCGAGGACACCACCACATCACTCAAGGACACCACCACATCACTCGAGGACACCTCCACATCACTCAGGGACACCACCACATCACTCAGGGACAACACCACATCACTCAGGGACACCACCACATCATTCAGAGTCACCACCACATCACTCAGGGGGCACCACTACATCACGCAGGGTCACCACCACATTACTCAACTCCACCCTCCATCTCCAACCTCCAACCCCAACTCCACCCTCCAACTCCACTCTTCAACTCCAACTCCACCCTCAAACTCCACCCTCCAACCCCAACTCCACCCTCCAACTCCAACTCCAACTCCACCCTCCAACTCCAACTCCCCCACCAACTCCACCCTCCAACCCCAACTCCACCCTCCAACCCCACCCTCCAACCACATGCACCAACTCCAACCCCACCCTCCAACTCCACCCTCCAACTCCACCCTCCAACTAACCCTCCAACTCCACCCCCCAACTCCACCCTCCAACATCCAACCCCTACTCCTCCCTCCAACTTCAACTCCGCCCTCCATCTCTGCCCTCACTCTATCTATCGCCCTCACTCTATCTATCGCCCTCACTCTATCGCCCTCACTCTATCGCCATCACTCTATCGCCCTCACTCTATCGCCCTCACTTTATCGGCCTCACTCTATCGCCCTCTATCTATCGTATCTATCTATCGCCCTCTATCTATCTATCTATCGCCCTCTATCTATCTATCTATCACCCTCTATCTATCTATCTATCTAACGCCCTCCCTCTATCTATTTATCGCCCTCACTCTAGCTATCGCCCTCACTCTATCTATTTATCTATGGCCCTCACTCTATCTATCGCCATCACTCTATCTATCGCCCTCACTCTATCTATCTCTATCTATCTATCTATCTATCTATCTATCTATCTATCTATCTATCTATCTATCTATCTATCTATCTATCTATCTATCGCCCTCACTCTATCTATCGACCTCACTCTATCTATCGGCCTCACTCTATCTATCGGCCTCACTCTATCTATCTATCGGCCTCACTCTATCTATCTATCTATCGGCCTCACTCTATCTATCTATCTATTGACCTCACTCTATCTATCTATCGGCCTCACTCTATCTATCTATCTATCTATCTATCTATCTATCTATCTATCTATCTATCTATCTATCTATCTATCTATCTATCTATCTATCTCACTCACTCTATCTATGTATCGCCCTCACTCTATATATCTATCGCCCTCACTCAATCTATCTATCTATGTATCACCCTCACTCTATCTATCTATGTATCGCCCTCACTCTATCTATCTATCTATCTATCTGTCTATCTATCTATCTATCTATCTATCTATCTATCTATCTATCTATCTATCTATCTATCTATCTATCTATCTATCTATCTATCTATCTATCTATCTATCTATCTATCTATGTATCGCCCTCACTCTATCTATCTATGTATCACCCTCACTCTATCTATCTATGTATCGCCCTCACTCTATCTATCGCCCTCCCTCTATCTATCTATCGCACTCACTCTATCTATCTATCGCATCACCACAGCACCACTCAGCACCACCACAGCATCACTCAGGGGCACCACAACAACACTCATGGGCACCACAACATCACTATGCACTACCACAGCATCACTGAACACCACAGTATCACTCGTCGCCACCACAACATCACTCTGCGCCACCACAGCATCAATCTGTGCAATCATTCAACAACAACTGGTTCAAATATGTTCGCTCAATGTTTCAAGCTGTATTACAAATGTCACAAAAAGATGTTAATATTTCACTTCTGTTCTTGGATTTTCTTCATAATAAAATACAATGAACATAATCTTCACAATAGTTATTTACAAAAGTTTAAGCTATTGCCATTATAAATTACAATAACTTTTTTTAAGTATTAATTATTACAAAAATTACAAGCCATTGTTATTTGTAATATCAATACATCTAAGTCATGTAAATACAACACATATTGCGTTACAAATGCTATAGGTGTCACATTTGCGAAAGTTAAAACTATTGGCATTGTAATGACAAAGCTATTATTTTAGCTATTTTCAAAACCAACACATAAATAAAAAATGTGTCATTTACAATACCAATAGCTCAAACTTTCCTAATGCGAGACCTATTGCATTGAAAATGCTTGTTATGATGTGTGAGTCAACAAAACAGTCGGCCAGACCAATTTTAATGGTGTTTTTTGGACTTGTCCTCTCCTCGAGAAATTTAATTGAATGATGCCAAATGGTGTATTTCATTGCACACTTTTCACATAAATGGACTAAAAATGCAGAGGTTTTAAGGAGGCCGTAATTAAATATTCAAATACTTATGTGGTATGCTGGGCAAGCCTTACTCTCCTCCAGAAATCTTTGCAAAATTGCTGCAAAAGAGTGGTCTTTTTGGTCAAATTCCCCTTTAAATTAGCTAATGAGCGTAGGGCCATATGTATCAAGCAAAATTGCATTCGCAAACACCGAAATTCGCAGAATTTCGGCATTTGCGAATGCAATTTTGCCAAATGGTATGTATTAAGGCAAAATAAGGAATCACAAAATTTGCGATTCCTTATTTTGCGATTCCTTAAATGCAATGTAAGAAGCACCAAAAAAGTGCAATTTGGCCTTAAGGAATCGCAAATTACCACCAACTTCAAGTTGGTGGTAATTTGCGATTTCTTTGAAAAATGCACTTTTTTGCATTTTTCAAAGTGCAATGTGAAGCACATACATGCTCTTAGGGCATGTATGTGAGCCACATGTGCACCCATGCTTATTTTAGGGGTGCATGAGGGTGTCCTTTTGACACCCCTGCACCCTTGAAATTATTCTCAATTTGCGATTCTCAAATTGCGAATCGCAAATTGAGAATAACTTCCCATTCATTTCTATGGGCCTCCTGGCCCATAGAAATGAATGGGAAAATATTCCTTAATTGCGATTTGCAATTTGCGAATTGCAATTAAGGAATATTAAGAAATCGCAAAAAAATTGCGATTTTTTACATACATCCCTATTTGCAATTCTCAAACAGCGATTTCTAAAAAATCACTATTTGAGAATCGCAAATCAGGATGTTGATACATATGGCCCTATATGCATAACAGGCAGTTAAATACAGCTTATTATGGAATGTCACATGGACTATTATTTATGAAAAATGTACATAGAATCAGAGGTGTAAAACAAAGTGATGCCCACCCTGTTTCATAATGCGATAAGGTGTCACTGAGTCTCTCATATTTGATAGCTATTCATTGACGTTGGGCTGGGTGGGACCCCCTTGAAGAGTTGGAGACCTGCTGAAGGATTGGGGTCCCTCGTTGGCCACATGGGCCTGCTTTATACCTCTGAGTAGCATCTGTTTTCACTTTATTTTTCCATCCTGCCACTTTTAAACAGATTCATAGAGCACATAAGAAGTGGAGAAATCAAAAGTTATACAAATGTCACAATCATATGTGGCAGACAACAGTGTTAGACTAGACATAGCTAAACTGCATTCTCAGATCAATGTCCCATTGCTTAACATTAAGCTTCTTGTAACTGAACTACAAATAAAGACATACCTTGGAACCTACATCTTGACATCCTGAAGATTCTTACTTGCAACAATGATCAAATAGTGGATAAACTGATGCATTCTTGAAATTTATGGGACTAATGGGCGAGGAAAGGAACTGAGAGACTGAAGCAAGGGGAAAAGAGGCAAGATGATGAGGTAAATGGAGAGAGGAGTGTAGAGATAAGGAGCAGGAAATGGAGACAATAGTGGATTGGGGAGAGAAGTAAAGAAAGGTTTAGAGAAAGAGAAGGGAGATATGTAATGGACAAAAGAGACAGAGAGAGTGTTGAAAGACTATGGATTCTAAGACGAATTAGGTAAGATGGTGGAAAGGAATGCGAGTTTCTGGGTGAAGAGGAATATAGGCAGAAAAGGGGTGTGAGGAATGGAGAGAGAATAAGAAGAATGAAAAAAGAAAATAAGGAAGTTGGAATAGGGAAGTGTAAAGAGAATAATCATCCTGGCAGGGAGGGTGGAGAGGTGTAAGGAACAGAGAGGGGAGAAAATGGGAAAGAGGGAAAAAGAGTTGAGAGAAGGTGAGTGATATAGAAATTAAATAAATAAACAATAATCCTCTGCCGATTTTATATTTGACTGCAATCTTTTAATAGCAAGTGCAACTCGATAATTTACTTTTAATACTGCTGTAGATTTTCTGGTGATAAAATGTTTAAAATTATGGTTAATTTAATAAGTCAGGCATTCCTAAAGTCACTGTTTATCTAGCATGTCTTGTGAGAGTCCTGGGTTTTAGACTGCCTATTTCTCTAAAAGCCTAAAATTAGTACAAGCATTGACAAAACCAGTAGGTCTCACCTGTGAGATGATCATGTGTGCAGCGGCCATCTTGTAAAGATTCCTCAAACGTAAAGAAAAAATATACAAAGTTGGCCACTGCATAATTGCTTTAAGAAAAAGCATTACAGGATGGCCGTGGCACAAGCATGGTGGCCATAACTGAATGATTATTGTTAATGGAAAAGGAAAATCTTCCAAAGATAGTAGCCATTTTTATACTTCATACCTTTTCAAGATGGAATGGTAAATAAAACATTGGGGCTAATGAGTGGCCTGGAGCACTAAGTAACGGGCAGGTCCTCACAAGAATATTAGAAAAAACAGAAGCAACAAGGACACAGGGTAGGGGGGAGTGTGGAGGAGAGCATCTACGCGAGGATGCCGGAAAACACAGTGAGACCGAAATGCTTTAGGGGTGGGGTAAACGCAAGAAAAGGGAGGAAAGTGTTCAAATCATGAGCAGGGAGAAATGATAGACAACAAAGATTTCAAATAATTAGCAAGTGAAGGACACAGAGCCCATGCTAATTCTGTATTGAATCCAATATTTCTCTTTGCCAACAAACAACTAAAGCTGTACATGAGACCTAACATGTTAGCTCACCACAGACTTCCTGACTCTATCTTTTAGCAATTTCTCTTTTGTACTGCTGGCGATGTGAGGTTTATGGTTCGTCATTATTAAAAACTCTTATTTCACTCATGTTATTTTTCGAGAAGCAACATTTCTATCACAATCGTTTTGAGCTGGTTTATTGACCTGCCATGTTGGATTAGACATTTTAGCCCTCATTACAATGCCCACAGCACAAACTCCAATTGAAAAATGGAAGTTTGGAAACATCCCTGCATCGTGTGGCAGACACCGTTAGGGATGTTAAGGGGGTGGTGCCCCCCAGGGCAGTTGCAGAGGACCAGGGCCCAATGTTGCTTTCCGACAGCCTTCCCATGTCAGGAAGGCGGACATGGAATTGATGTCGGAAACCAACATCATAATCTCGATCGCGGAAATGCCATCTTTAAGGGATTATGCAGCCTCTCGGACTGACCAACGGGCTCCTTGAGCCCGTCGAAAGCACATGGGATTCCCCGCAGGTTTAAACTCTGACCACCATCATCCTAATACAGCGGTTGGACTTTCCAGCAGTCGGTAGCTTTCCGCCCAACATCGTCTTAGGGCCCTTTGTGCCTAGGTTCCTGGATACATACAACTAACCATGTGTTGCCTTATTAGATTGAGTACAACAAAAGTACTTTGTATTATGTTTTGAAAAGAAAGTTACTGACTCCGGGCATAATTTAGATGACTCACCAAGTATTTTGGGGCAGTGTATTCCCCAGGCTGATTTGTGTCCCGATTAGAGCCTATAGACAACTGATTTTGTAGTTCCTCATTCTTATCCTGAGGAGTCACCCTTAATCCATCCCTGTTGCACCCTTGAAATCTTGAATACCCGTGCAGCCAAGGTTACTTTTAAACTCATCTGAATTTCTAATCTGATATTGCAAGTGCTGACTCTTTTATTTAATAGGTCATACACCTTGGTCTTTTGCTTGCTGTTTTCCATCTCTTATGTCAGCCTTGCAATATTGTTCTTTAAAAGTAAGTATTACCCCTCGAGGTAGTTGCTCTAATTTCTTTTTTTTTCATTTTCTGTCCTCCACTTGGAATTCATTTAGTCAATGTTTGGTGCAAGCCCCAATAAAAATATTTTTAAAGCAAAGTTTGATGAAATCCTGATTGGTTTGTGAATATATCAATTTGTAAGGTGATCCAGCAGGGGATATATTTAATGCATCAGGGTTGACAAAGTAGATTGTAATATATCAGGTAATGAGCGCAATTTTTCCACATAGCCCAGCAATCACAGTTAGACATGGTGGACCCTATGCACATTACAAAAAGGTATTTACAAACTTACAAATGTAAATCTCCACCTCCACTGCTCCTATCTTTTCTATGAGGAGACCCTCTCACATGTTAGTTTACTGCTCAGTAAATGTGGGAGGGATCAGGCAGCGGCTTGAAAAAGGGGCATACTTTCTTATAAATTCAGAGGGGTTTCGGGAGGAGTAAGGAGAGGTTTGGGGAAGGTTAGCGTGGGGTTTAAGGAGGAACAGGCACCCAACCACAAAAGAGTAAGCCCATTGCAATTCACAGACTGCACTTCTAAAGTTTCTGCAGCCAAAAACAGGCCCAAAACAGTAGTAAATTACTCCAGTTTAGAGCTGGAGTAAGTCCACCACCAATACATGGCCAACCACTAGCACTGCAACACCCTCCCACATAAAATATTGGGGGTAGGGACTTAAAACTAAACCTCATAGGAAATAGTTAACATTCAATTAAATTCTTTCGAATACTTAAACATATAAATGTATATAATGGTGAAAAAACCCAAATAGAAAACATATTTAATATGTTAATTATAAAATATGTTAGAAACATTTTTTGAACGTATAAATTAATGTAACATTAGATTTTATTGGCAAATTATTAAATTACTTTTAATTTATTCTATACATCCTCATCACTTTTAATAATTATTAATTCATAGTAAAAATATCGTTTTACTCTACCCGGGAATTCATTTTTTAATTTAAACGTCAGAGAAATAATTTGTATTTAATTTAATATGCTGAAATTAATTAAAGATTTCATTCCAAACTAAATTAATAGTGCTGCTACATTTTTTGTTTTGTTCCACATGTAAAATAAATATATTACATTAATTTACATTGACCTTTAACGTAAATATATTGCTACAATTTTATTTTATTTAGTTAAATACATTGTTTTGCATTTCCCTTTACTTTACCATAGGGAGACTCCACAGTCAGGGTGAAGCTCGCCCTATGGTAAAGTATAAACGAAAATTTAAAAAGTTGATCAGAATTTATAATAAATTAATAAAAATATATTTATGTTAAATATGATTGTAAATTAAAAGTATATATTTATTTTAAATGTAGAAGAAAAACATGATACAGTCCTTTTAACTGGATTTTAAAATAAATCTTTAATTTTCCATCAGGTCCTAGTGATTGTCCCAATTTAAATGCTTTATTGAGATTAGAATTTCTTTGGTCTAAATTAGATCTTTCATTATATTCCTGCCCCTCATAGAAAATTCTGCAATAGGCAGATTGCAAGGGAGGTCCCTTGCTATAACAGGGTAATAAGGATATGATTTATGCAAAGACAGATAGACTTGTTGACATTTTGCATTGCTCTTACCCGTAGTAGTTAATCAGTCCTGTTACACATCTCTAACTCCTTTTATGAAATTTCAGTTCTGGGCTTTCTTCCGCCTGTATGGTGTGACTTTACCGTTCCGTCTCAATTTAAATGCTTGCTTGGTCTTGTGTGGAGCTCTAGCAGCACATGCTTTACCAAAAATATGAGTTAGATACCTGGCCTTGATCACTTCTCTCCTCAACTACAAATACATGGCCTTTGCTTAAGACTTACCCCCCTTTTTTATGAATGTATTATAGTGCTGCTCTTTCAACTGCTTTGTTCATTCTATAATATGTAGAAAAACGAATCAGTTTACCTCTAAGTATAGTCTTAAAAGCACCCCAAACTATAATGATGTTCGTGCTGATTCTATGTTGACACCACACAATGTTCAATCTGTTTCCTCGGTTCGCTGACCACCTTTGAATCATTTGAGAATGAAGGCATCTGCTCTCCACCTTTTAAATGTTTCTGGTTCCTGAGATACATTGCCTTGTAATAATATACCTGGCATGAAGATGAGAGGGCTGCACTGTCAACCAAGGTATTTAAATGTCTTTATCACTAAAGGTGTGATTCATACTTTGGCAGATGGTATACTCCATCACAAATGTGACAGATATCCAGTCCGCCATATTGCAAATGCCATAGAATATAATGCAATTGTAATACAGCAGACACGACATCTGTCACATTTTGTGACAAAGTATCCCATCTGCCAGAGTAGAAATCAGGCCCTAAGTCATTGTTTATCAAAAAGTTGTTAATCCTGGAATATGAATTATGTTAGTTCTAGACTCGCCTTCAATTGTTTAAGGCCTTCTGTCTCTCTTCTATTCTGAGGAAGCAAGGTGATGGTTCTCTTATTGATAAGAACATCTGACCAGATGTTGATATTTAGAAACAATATTATTAAGCAAGCAGCAAAAAGGATACAAAACACATTTGCTACTTTACACACCACTGATCCTGACTTAAAAATATATTTTTTCAGTTAAAGCAAAAGTTCTCTAATAATGGCAGCTAAATTCTGATAGGCTTGTTGAAAGACTTTGGATTATTAATTTGGGAGTGGGTAACCCCTACCAGTTTAATAAACACAATCTGGTTAGGGCAAAACATAGTTCTGAGATAAACTCTGCACAATTCTTAGTAGCTGCTGTGCAGCAGGAAGTGATTTTCTGAGAAGGACCAACACATTTAAAGTAAAGACCAGACTACATTAAAATTCTCAAACCAAACAAAAAAAGTAGAGAAAGGTTAACTGGTCACCAAAAGAGAGAAAATATAGTGAACTGGAGATATAAAATATCATTTAAGTCGAAAAGTGGTTCTCGACTCAGACTGACTACAATGGAGCAGTGGTAGGATACACCCGGCATCCCATCCGGTCAACATTATGTTTCCTTACCTTTAGACTTGGGGCCTGATTTAGAGTTTCACAGCCAGGATTTAGTCCATCAGAGTGACAGAGTAAAGTACTCTATCATCTTGACGGTGTACCTGAGCCATTGGCAAACATTCAATGTTTTTTTGTATTTTCAAAACAAAATCCCAAAGTAAGATTTTGTTTTTGAAACAAATAAGAATAAATAACCTCAACATGGTGAGTTTCTCTTGTGGTGTGGAGGGTATTTACATGTTTTCACTGGCCCACAACACCAGGTTGTACCTGCCAGTGATGGACAGTGAAAACGGGTCATTTTACAACCCACTTTAAATCGGGTGGGTAGTCAAATGGCTGTGGGACTGTATTCTGCCGGTCCATTCAAGGTATACATATGTCAGACGTGAAGACAAAGTAGTCTCTTCCGTTGACATACTGAAGGTCCACCTGACTAAATGAGATTGGCGGACCTACAGTACAGGGGAAAGAATACTCTTTTGCCTTTGCGATGGAGCATCCTTTCGGCTGTACTCTAAGCGAGGCCCTTAGTCTTTGAAATGGAAGTCCAAATCTTCAAGCAGGGCAAGTCTGGAAGCTGTAGTCAGCTTCCTGGCTCCATGCGGCTGTACACTTTTACTGTGAGGTCCAGAACTTGTTTTCAGTGGTACAAAAAGCTCTAAGTTGAACAAACCTGGTTTCTTTGCCCACTTTTGGCGCAACTCTCTCAGGCAAGCCTCAACACCTTGTCCCAGCCAGCAGAAGGGGGAAAAATGATGGTCCCACTTTTCTCCAACAATTCATAAGGTTCCTTCTGGGCTGTTCTATTGCCCCTAGCTACTTGAGGCAGGCTTCTATGCACTTGATCCCTCTTCTGTCAGGTCTCCTGCAGGTTTCTGTCCTCTCTGGTCCGATGGACCCTTTTGGAGTCAGGAGTCTTTATGCTTAAAAAGGAGGAAAAAAAGGAGGTCTTCTGCCTGACTCTAGGAGAGCAGTTCCAGCCCTTGTGTAGCAGAAGGATTTGTGAGTTCTTGCTTTTTTTCCTCCAGCATGGAATTCGTCTTCAGGTGTCAGCACATTTTGCCATCCATGAGTTAGGGAAAATGAATAATCCTCACTTTTCCCCTTCTTCTGGGAAGGTTCCTTTTGGTCAGTTCTGCAGTCTCTAGATCATATGAGGAGACTTCTAGGTACCAGTTCTTCTTCTTGCCATGTCTCATGCAGGGTCCAACCCTACATGGTTACCTGGATCCTCTTGGAGTCAAGCATCCTTCTGCCTTTGTGGGATCCTAAAAGAGGCAAACAGTAGGCTAACCACTGGACCCTTGAAGAGCAGTTCCAGTCCCTGGATGCCAGTTGGAATCAGACATCCTTGAGAGAGCCCTCTTCTTTCCTCAGGAGTGAGGAGTCTTCTTTCTACCAGAGAGGTGTACTTCTTCAGGTGGACTTTTACCAGGTTGAGCAATTTTCTGAGGAGGTGGTGATGGTTGAGGTGCCAGCTTTATCTTGTGCAGTAGCCAATGACTGGAAAATGTGCTACCCTATCCTAACAGTTTTTTGCATCCCCCCCCCTTCCTTTTTGCCCTAATTAAATTACCTATGAACCCCTTGCTCAATACGGCAGAACCCTTTAACCACCAATCAGGACTGTCTTTAGGACATTTTTTTCCCCGGAGATTTATATAGGGCGTAATTGACCTGGAGGTATCAGAGCACTTTACACAACCACCAGTTGTATTACAGATGGACACATGAATTTTGTTAGGCACGGGTAGATTAAGTGATTTGCCCAGAATGTTGAGAGTCCCTTGCCAAGACTGGAACACAGTTCCCCAGCTTCGAGGTCAACTGTTCTAGCCGTTAGGCTACATCCTCTCCCATGACATTGGTCACTGTCTTATTTAGATGAGTTCTACTCCCACTTGCCAGGGTCCAAACTGGTTCCATTCCACGCTGTGACTTGAGACTTGCTGTCTAGGAGGTTTGTGCTGATAAATAGGAGGTAGTACTAAGGCTGTCAATGACTTACTGTCCACTCTAAGATATCTAACTGATGCTAAATAGTCAGCATTTAATACCTCCTTGTCCTCCATGGGATCAGAGATAGGCCATTGCTTCTAAGCATTCACCCTCTCAGCCAGGAATGTATTATCTTGCTCTGGGGGTGTGGTGAGTGGTAGAACAGTTCTGGCTCAGGCACCCTACAATTCATTTTTACAAAGTTACTTTTCCACTTGAGTAATCTGAATAGGTAGCGTCTAGTCCCCACACAAAGGACTGATTGCACCCACAGATAGCCTCGTAGAGAGGGCTGGGATGAAAGGGGACCTGTGCACTTCAAGGAGCCGCTTTCAAGTCATCTCCACTTCAAATGCACATTTGGGTATAAGTACGGGGGCTCTGATCCAACCAAGACAGTACACTGCTGGACCTTTGAAGAACTTTGCCAGGAGTAAGGACTGCTGTGCAACAAGGCTTTCCACTCTGGTTAACTGACTATTATAAGGAACAGATTCATTGCTTTATTGAGCTGCACTGCTGCCTGCTGATCTCTGCCCTGCGGAAGATAAAGACTGGGCCTATCTCACTTGATCCCAGAGTGACTCCAAGAGCTCGCTGGCTTGCCTACTGTTTTC
The DNA here is from genome assembly GCF_964263255.1 of Lissotriton vulgaris. Taxonomy (NCBI): domain Eukaryota; kingdom Metazoa; phylum Chordata; class Amphibia; order Caudata; family Salamandridae; genus Lissotriton; species Lissotriton vulgaris. Next base: position 973,326,711 of record NC_141696.1, on the reverse strand, counting down.
TGAAGTCTCAGGGTCATAAAAGACTTCTTACAACTCTGTTGTTGCTGCTGGACTCTCCCATTTGTAAGTCCTACCCTTTCCTGAGGTGCCCCCTCCAGTTCAGGGCCTCAGAAGTTGGTTCTGCAGCTGTTTTGCTTCAAAACTCATACATTGTCACCAATACGCTGATCAGAACCAACTCAGTGTCCTTTAACACCAACACAATGTCAATTTGAACACATCCCTGTGGGGCTTGACGATGACACTTCGCCGATCTGAGTTCCCTACTTCGAGGCTCGACTTCGATGCCTCAACTTGACTTGAACTGAATAGGAACTGACGCACTGTACTCTCGGCAATGACACTTTGTCAGCGGGACCAGTCTGAGTCCTGTAGCCGGCCTGCAGTCTATGTTCATGCTAAGGGCTGATTACAACTTTGGCGGTGCGGGAGGGAGCTGCCACACCACCAACCTGCTCCTGCATCACCAAAGCTCACGCAGGCTGCACATCAGATTACAAGTATTTATGTAGTCTGGTGGGCGATCCTTTGGCATTCCCACAGCAGTGCCTTTCAAAAGGGCATTGCAGGGGGAATTTCAATGTCCGTTTCTGCACAACATGAACTGTTAAGTCCATGCTGTGCAGGAGCAGGGGATGCCTGCACAAAGCGGAGCACAACATGTGCCCCCTGAATGTATCCCCAGGCCCAGAGGCACAAGGGGGGCCTGTATGGCTAACTTTGTCTCCTCATTGCCTCACTTTTCAAGTGAAAAGTGAGGTGGGGGAAAAATCATAATAGGCTTGGCAGTGCCACAGCAGCGCCGCCAAGCATATTGTGGCCTCAGGACCACGCTCCACCGCCGGTGATCGCGGAAACCCCGTGGTTGCGGTGATCTCCTCATGGTCCGACTGCCGCACTTGGGTTTGGTTGTTCCCTGGACCACCAAAATTGTAATCAGTCCCAAATAATTTCATACTATGGTGCAGGATAAGTTTCACCCACTCCTGGACTCGGCGAAACAGGATCCGGAGTCCAGACTCTGAAAAATTGTGACAGCCATGATTTTCAATTATCTGTTTGGAATACTTCCTTTTCATGTACCAGCTGGTCTTCTCTTGAAGACTGAGTCTCTGGTCCCCAAATATGTTTGGGGCTTTCTGCCTTCAAGACTCCCTCCTACCAAACACTATGCCACTATGACCTCTGGAGGACTCAAATTTCCCCACTTTTGGACCTATTATGGGGCCCAACATCTATCTCAGATGGTGTATCACCTTCTGCCGCACAACTCATTTCTCTTATTGGTCAAACTTGAATGGAGCATTCACAATGACATCCAGGGCCTTTTAGTCCTGTACACGGGACCACAGATGTTGCAAGACCCATGCAACCCCATGTTGTTAGCAATAAATACAGTCTGGAAATCATCTCATGCTCTCCTGAATGAAGATGCGGTACACCCCCTTTTGTACCGCTCCTGAATGAAGATGGCTTCTTACTTGTGAAAGTACCTTTATGGCACAACGGATCCATCATGATCGACCGCCTACAGTTTTTCTGGCCTGATTGGTCCAGAATGGGAATTTTGGAAATCCACCGACTCCAGTTCGATGATACCCTTAAGTCTTTTGAGAGTCTTATTGCTGATTACCATAGCCCAAGGTTCCCACTTATGGCAGTACCTCCAGCTTCAACATTGCCTTCACTCGCAACTGTGTGGCAGCCTGGCCCAGCCCTACGCACCGACCTGTTGCAATGGGGACCTGACAAAATTATGGTCGATGGACACCATGGACTGTTGGTGTCAAAATTGTTCTCTGTATCACTGGAATGCCTCCACACTTGTTTATTCTCTAGAGCAACGGTCACTGCCCTGGTTTCCCATGGTAGGGAAGTGCGGGAGGCTAGAATGAAAAGTTGTGACCTCAAAATCATGTAAGACTGGCACTGTTCTCTGACTAAGCTACACAGAGCACAACTGACACCTACATCAATCTGCTAGTGTTGTGTCCCAAATTGCGATTTTCAACACAATATGAATTTCTTTTATCTAATTGTCTTTCTTTGTATGATGTAATCTTAGAAGCAAAATCTACCCCTTTCCTGCGGATTCGCAGTCTAGGATTATCTGTATTGAGTTAGGATACCTTAATCAATTAAATGTAATCTAAATGTCCATCAGGACCTTTTTTTGTTGTATGTGTTGCATTGCACCCAGGTCCTTCGGCTTTGTGGGTGACCCCATTATTATGTAGTGCCAAAATTGTGACATACTGCACATCTTTGGTACTGCCCGGAGCTCATAGCCTTTTGAACTGGGCTTGATTGTCTACTACAAGATATGCTCGGCCACACCACTACCCTCCAAGCCCGCCTTGCGATCCTCCATGTTATACAGGGCCTCCCTACACTCACCTTTCATAATGTCGGCTAAGTGGTTTTCCTACTGAATGCAACCAAGCTGTGTATCCTCCACCAGTGGTCCACCTTAGCCGATCCCTCTCAGGAGACTGGTTTGAAAGTGTGGTAATCATGGCGGCACATGAACGGCTGATCTACCGATTGGATGACTGGGAACATTTATTTACTAATATTTGGAGGTCCCTACTCCGTGACGCACCATGGTGAGCTGTCACCACCCTAGACCCCAGGCTATTGGGTGAATCTCCATCAATACTTTTCTCCCCTTGAGGTTGTCTTTTGGGACTTGTTTGCATGTTTACATGGCTGCTATTCCACCCACATTCTCACCCATGGCCACTATTTTGATCCTGACCCGTTGCCTTAACCATCAGGGTCTTTGTCACCCCGTCACCAATCCCATGCCCACTTTTTATTGTTTACTGCTATCTCCTTGCAGGGAGTTTCCCTGGCCAGGGTATATCTCCACTTGTCCCCCATTGGCCATGTTTTGTTTGTTCCTTTGGTTCACTCCACCCCGCCCAGGTTTAGTTTTCTGTTCCTAGCGGCCTCCACGACTTACCTGTGGTTGCAAATCGGTGCATTCCCTTCCTCTTTTATATTTTATATCTGCTTTAATGGTACCCCTAGATCTGGCAAGAGTGTTGTGAATCTATACGATGCTTGACCTACCTGTTGTTGGTTTATGGTAACATGTTTTCTTTTCTCCTGTGCACACTTTGGCATATGTATGCTATATTGTATGCATTTCCAGCATGAGACTTTATAAAAAAGATTTAAACACAAAGGTACCTAAGAGGCTCCTCCCAGGTGAGGCATGATTTGATACACAATGATCTAAATAACAGATACAAATCTAAAACATAAGGTAAGTTTACAGTGAATCGGTAACATAAAGGAACAGCTAAAAAGTTGTTTCGTGATTAGTGTAGGAGAATTGTAATTGTCTTGCTATTATCTTGCTTTGTTTATACTTTGCAGTGTTTTGTTTGGAGAACAACCCTCGTTAATTTTCAGTCACTGTGATGCCAAACTATAGTGCTTCTGGAGAATGATGGCTTATTGAGATAGATGAAAAAAAGATTGTTCTAGATGAGATTAGGTTCTAACCAAAAGAAAAAACTTGGCCTGCAGATATCGAATATGCTTCATGATATATCAAAGTTTTACATTTAATTTGATTAGTGAAAAATTGTCAAACACTAATCTAATTAAATGGTTTTTATACAATTGTATTTTCAATTTATTTTTGATATTTATATGATGCACCCTTACCCAAGAAACCAAATGGCTCCAAAAAGCTCCTTAGGAGCTTCTAATACACATTAGGAAGAAATGTAATCAAGCCACATTATGTATTAGTATTGACGAGGCATCAGGTTGGATTTCCACCCCTAAACATGCACCTATTTATCCTGTGACAGTTTCCACATATGATAAACTGAACTTGTTTGGTAGAGACCTATGCTGATAATAGGTCCGTAGAGAACTGTTGTGGAAATATATACTGTGCATTACTCTGACCAGCTGTGACTTCTCCTTCAGTGTTCCTTGGATTGTCTGGTGCAGCCATCCTCATGTTCTACCTTGAGGACACTGAGGTTCGGCTCATCCAGGAAGGTCCCAAAATTCTGTGACTTGACTCTGGCCTGGTTGATCAATGGAAAGGTCAAGTTTAAAGAAATCAACCATGTATTCCCTACCCAATCTAGAGTGCTGAGAAGTACTGTTAGCCAATCTGGGAGATGGTGTTGCAACAGTTTCCCAAGCCTCACTCAGGAAGCCTCCTTTCCGCCAGCACTGGGAAAGTCATCAAGACTGTTTGTTTAGAGCAGGGGTCTCCAAACCGGTCCTGGAGGGCCGGATCCATGCCAGATTTTTTGGATATCCCCATTGAGATACATGTAGTAATTTTAAAAATCTGGCATGGATCCGGCCCTCCAGGACCGGTTTGGAGACCCCTGGTTTAGAGTGATTTTATGAGTCCCTTGAATACATCAAATTTGATCTGGAGTTCAAACATAATTAGCAATGCCAATGCTTGACACATTACATTTAGGCTGCTCCAAGGGGAAAGCTCTTTAACACCAATGGCCAACTTGGAAATACTGCTGATAGTCAGTCTTAGTCTAAACTTGGACCACTCCGACAGGAACACTCTTCTGCACACAGTCATGTCTAAACTGTAAATTGAGATCATTTTACCGATTTAACACATTGTTTTATGATCTTTCTGACACAGTAGGGTGTACCGATCAAAACACAAAGGATTCCCCATTCCTTGTCTTTAGGCCATGAAGAATCATACACATCCCACATTAAACTATTATTAAGGCCTTCATCCTGAATCCCTAATCCACAATAATACCATCTCACGTCTAACACGTTATCCCTATAGGTGGCTGTTAACAATGTATGTTTAATAATGTGAGATCTGCTTATGCTTAACCATGTGAAATTGGTGACCTTATCACATCCCACACTCTGTATTTACTATGTATTACCAAGGCAAGGGGTGTCTCTCCCCTATAGCTATGCCATCATTTAATGCTCTTGTTCCATACGGCTACACTCTTCTTAACAAGAATATAGATCACAGCAATGGTGAAGACCTAGCAATCATACACAAAACAACTGCATATTCTATGTCAATACCCTCCTTTGAAAAACTCTTTGTTACTATCAGGTAAATCAAAACCCAATCCATATATTTACATGCCATATGCAATCTCTAAAAGACACAATGCATGTCTCCATGAACACTTAACAAACCTGTTGGTATCAAGTTATCTCCCAAGTCACAGCTCAATCAATATTCTTCTACACAACGTCCTGTAAAGCATTAGAAAGACTCTATTTCAATTAAAGTAAAAAAATATTTTTACTTCATTACCTCTCATATAACACAGACATCTTTTGGCAGCTGAGGAATACAAAAATGCCAGAGTACAACACTTTTGAGCTTAGTAACAAATAGCATCCAGTAATCAGTGCCAATACACTGGTGTTCACATGGTATCCTACACCCTGGTACCAATAGAGTGTAAACAAATTATAAACCAAATAGTTCACAGTCCAATAGACCAAAATAAATGATATTGAAGCACATGTCATAAGACAGTCTTTGTATATACATGGGTAATAGTAGCTGCTGGACACATATTCCAGTGATTTATTTGTTAGTTATCCCAACTATTCAAACAGATTATTTCAGATTATGTGTTTGTAAATAACATCAGGCAGGCAACATGTTTAGTCTAATCAAGTCTTTTTCAAGGCTGCAATACGTACGACATTACGAATGAATGAAAATCACAATACAAATATTAAAACACATTAGTAAAGTGTTTGTTGTGTAGGAAAGAAAGAGACACGAATATGTACGTGTTGTCATTATTCTTTCCACTAGCAATGGGATGGAATTTTAAGTACTCAAATGATTACCATCATCCAACACATTAAGATCATTATTTGTAAAAATGAACCCCTTCAGTCCGCCTTAATTAATGCATGGTGCAAGATTCAACCCTTCCCCTGTTTTCATTCAATCCTTACATTAAACTACCTGGCTCAATGGTACATTAAAAATACATGTCGAAACACAAGTACTCTGAGCTGATGATACCCAGCTATACCTCAGGGTCTCTAATGCTTCCAACATATCAACTATAAAAACCTTCCAAGCACATCTTTAAAGTGGATGAGCCCTTTTTCCCAAAAACGGAATCCAACAAATATAGAATCCCTCCTTCCATTCAGCAGAGAATCTCCAGATGAATTCAACTATGGTTAGAAGATCTCTTTGTCACTAGCTTCCCACTCACACTGGTTCCATCTGCCAAATCACTAGGTTTCATCATCGGCCAAAATATTACTATGATGCCCCACATCTTCAAACTCACCAAAATTGCCTCATTCAGTTCACCTGGAAAGTAAACTCAAACTATGCTTTCCTCCTGGGACTTTGGAGCTATTGCTTAACTTTTTTCGATCACACCTTGACGGTGGCAATGCAGTGCTTCTCAAGGATAGCCATAACTCCTCTCAAAGCAATTACCTGTGCCTTTGTCAAATCTGGCTAAGTTATTAGCGCTATAATAAACTTTCACTGGTTTTCTTTTGAAGCAATAATTCACTTCAAAATGGCTTGCATTACCCACAAAGCCTTATACCTTTTGCTACCCAAACATTTGGAAGAATAACTCTTAATCAAGTAAGGAAAGAGAAACCCTGGATGTAAGTTGTCCCTACACCTATAGACCCAAAATCTAAGATATCCAAAAGTGAATCAAGTAATCTCATATCAAGCACCAGGAATATGGGTCTGCCAACCAGTGGATCTCAAACTCTGAGCCTGATTACCAATGCATCTCAAACTTGGAGCCTGATATATGGTCTGGGTGATGGGCCCTCCACGACAACGTCACAAGTATTACGTTCACTGTGTTACAATTGCATTGGGCTGTACAATGCATTTGTAATACGGGGGACGTGACATCATATGGCCCTTAGACACAGCATTCTTTTCTTCTTGAAAAAGCTGAGAGCTTGTCTGTTGAGAATCAGTCCAAAAATTACTTTACTCTTTGTCAAAAATTTGTAGTTTGGGTTTGGTATTGCATTTCTTGTTTCATGTGAAATGCTTTGTGGTCCAGGTATCTAGGTCGGCACTCTCTAAAAATATTTTTCAGCAAAATTCCCAGCTTCGGTCTGACTAGAAATCTTAATATTGCTGTAGATTTACTGTTTTTTATACATTGTATTGAGAGCAGAAAGATACATGTCTTCCATGGCTGTAACTGCGTCAGTGATGGTGCAATTCAAAATTGAAGTAAAGTTTTTTCCAAATTTAAAAAGTACGACTTTGCGCAGCCAACATATATTGATTTAACCTCATACAGCACCTCGGTACTAGCATTTGTTCATTTTCGTTTAACTGTTTAAAGCCAGGCATGCATAGACGTTTTGTCTTCTCTGCCATGTGGTGGCAAATTTAAATTACAAAGGATGCAGCTACAGCTATTTGCCTGTAACATTATCTGCAAGCAGAAGCATCAGCTCTATACTAAATGGCAAACCTCAGCCTGACGTGACACGTAATATGATAAATGCACGAAATTCGTGCAACTTTAAAGACAAAACGAGCAGTAATGGACCGTGAACAACCACTTCAAGTGATCTAGGACTCAGAACACTACAGTATTATGGACATGTTAATCCATCAGTCAACCAATCATTGGAAGCTCTGACTCTTGTGACTTTTTTTCAAAGCAGCACATGGGCGCAGGGTTAATTACGTTTTCTTTATTGGCAAATTAGCTCAGCATGTACCTTGTAATAAAATGAACAGATTCCCCCTTTGTCTCTGAATGTTTCTCTCTCGTCTGTGACACCAGAGGATGTGCATGGGTGAATCTGACACTTTCTAATTCATTGCTACACATGCCACTCATCCGTGACCTGCGTCCCTGTTGCGCAAGGAGGCATCCCCTGCAGAAGCCTTATTGTTAGCCTGCTCACAGAGACAGGTTTTCATTAGGAGTGGAAGAGGAGGGTGAAATAGTGTCAGAAACAGTAACTGATCTAATGCTAGCAACACTATGACTTTTCTAGACCTAACCCTCTAAGGAAAACTGACGGCATCGTTATCTTCAGCTGTATGATAGACAGCTTGATCTTTTCCTCTGTGCAAAATTGAAAATTGGATTTTTCAAATCCCTGCAAACGTTTTTTGCATTTACAGACATTCACTATAAATTGACAATGTAGGTTTGGGTTTGATGGGCCCTCAGGCATATGCATCGGTATACATAAATAAAAGCAAATATTTTAAAAACGCAAACAGCATTTATTTTCAAACATTACACTCTCTGATAATGATAAATATACATGATAAACCATTTGAATGCTAATAGAATGTTTTTTTACATATTATTTTTTTCAGAAGGTAAAAACATCAAGGGCCAGATCTATCAAGGTTTTGTGTCGCCTTTGGTCCACGCAAGGGGGCGCAAGGGCAACTCAAAACCTAAGTGAGATTTAGCACGCCACGCAAGGCACCTTGTGGGGCCCTACATAGCTTGATAAATCTAGAGTAATGCAAGGGCAGCACAAATCGCTGCCTCGCGTTACTCTGCCCCAGGGAGGCATTCCATTGGTGGAGCGTGGGTGTTCCCACTCAGTCACCCATGAATTTCAACACATTCCCAGATTTACCATTAGTTGTAGACCTGGGAATGTGACAAAATGCAATGTCTCCCCAGGTAAGACGTAAAAAGGAGACATATCTTTATTTCTCCTTGTTTTTTTCCTCTTTCTATGTGTGCTGCATTCTGATGCCTCTGAGGATTTATTTTGTTCAGGAAGGTATTCCTTCCTGCACAAAAACAATCCTGCCTAGAATGAAGGCACCTTGCACCTTGACGCAAGGGTGCCTGCATTGGCGCTAGGCAGGCAAACGTGAGCCAGCGCTAGGAAAGGACAGGAATGTACGGTATAATGTTAAATACAGCACATTCACTTAGCGCAGCAAGGTGGTTTGCTGTGTTGCGCTACATATGAAATTTTAAATATGGGTCCAGATCTTTCCCTGCGAAAGTCTTGTGGCAGTCATTTTTTATTTCCACCCAATTTGTCAAATGGACCCGGACTTTGCAGGGTTTTCTAAACAAACAACTTAAAGGACTTCAGTTCATACAAAATACCATCAACAGTAAAGTACCTGATCAATAAAGGATCTTCTGGTATTAATATTGAAATGATGCATCACCCCCGTGGATATGATATTACCACATGGGATGAAACCAGCTTGAGTGACTACAATTGCAGGACACAATGTTTACCTGGAGGAGGACAAGGGAGCAAATAGAGAAGCAAGCCTTAGGCAACGGTTGGCTCTTAGGTCCAGAGGGCAAGCCGACCATAAAAGTATTTGACATACAAATCATGCAACATGCATCCTGTAAACAAGACACATTCCTATTAAAAAAGTGTATTCCTTTAATATGTTGAAGCATTTCCTTTTTGTAAATTAGATGATATCACTGCATTGAGTGCCATTTATTAGATGTGAAAGATTCAAACACAAATTTAGAAACACTCATGACCCCCCACCGCCCTGACTAAGATGCTGTGAGTGGGCCAAGAGAGAAGTCAGTTGTTCAGTTAACCCCTTGCATGTTTGTGACGGAACCGTTCCATCACAAGCCTCGGGTGAGCTGTGCTTGTGACGGAACGGTTCCGTCACGGCCCGCTCGCCACACCTGCGCGGCGCGAATTCCGCACCTGCGCTGACAAATTAATGGGCGGGCGGGTTCGTGACGGAACCGTTCCGTCACAAGCACAGCTCACCCACGAGCTGTGACGGAGCAGTTCCGTCACAAGCACGGGACCGCCGCGCGGCCGCCCTACCCTCTTAGCGCTGCGGCGGAATAGCCGCCGCAGCGAAGGGGTTAACAAGTGCCTCCAAATAATATCTACAATGATATTATAGATGGAGTAACAGTAAGGACTATAAAAGCCAGATGGTATACAATAGAGGTTTTTGTACAGCACACATCATGTAATGAATTATTTGAAGGCACTCTCAAATGTGATTATCAGGTAAGGAGGCACAGTGCAGCAAATTTAGACCCAGATTTAATAAGGGCTTGCATAGCCCTTGCATCATGCAAGGTGGCGCAAGGTCAAAGTGAGCCCTTAAGTTAGATTTACTATCTCAAGCAGAGCCATCTTGCGTGGCTCCGCGTGATATTGTAAATTTGGAGTAACTCATGGCAATGCAAGTTGTTGCCTTTTGTTACTCCACCCTGGGAAGGTGTTGCATGGGTGGATCTTTGGTGTTCCCAAGCATCCACCGATGTTTTTTTGAGCATTCCCAGATTTACTAACAATAGTCAACCTGGAAATGTGTAAAAATGGTACGCCTTCCCAGTCGAAGTTTGTAGTAAATACTCAGGAACAAGGTTGATTTTGAAGGTTTTTTCCATTCAGCATACACAAAAAGCCCTAGTTCACACGTGGTACCTGCTGGGAAAGACCCTGGTCCTGGAGTTTCTCCTAATAGAAACACCAGAAGAGCTAACTGGACTACAAGCTTTCAAAGAACCAGGATTCTCTTGATAACTACTCTTGACCGTAACAATTTTTCCCACATTCCACCATTTTCCACCTTCAACCTGGACAGCATTCCTTCCCACCTTTATCACGGTAATGGTGCACCAGATTGGCTTTGCCCCATTTTAACATGGACAGGAGACTTGATGCGCACCAAATCACCCACAGCCACAGGAACAGTCTTGACAGCTCTCTTTTGATCAAACCAACATTTTTGTTTGGTCTGAGAAATCAACACATTCTCTCTTGCAATATCCATGAGACACTCCACATCAGACACTGACTTAATCCACTTGTTCATCCAACCAGGTTTGAAACTGGTATTAGCTCTCCTCCGCTCAATATCACAAACGGAGAAATCTTAGTCGTGGTATGTGGAGTTGTCATATAAATCCATAACATGCTGTCCAAAGGCTTCACCACATTATGGTTCCCAGACTTCCCCCACTTGATGCACTCACGCACAACATGATTCATACGCTCCACAAGACCATTCGTTTGTGGATGAGAACTTTTCAAATGCTTAATGTTGCAAGACATCAGAAAAGATTCAAAAACACCACTCACGCAAATTTCTTTAAGAAACAGTATCTGGTTGGAAGCAGAAGTATCCTTGACTAGCTTAATTTCAGGCCACTTGGAAGCAAAGTCTATGAGAACAAAAATAAAATGAAAACCACCAGGCAAAGACTCAAAAGGACCCATGGCATCCAAACCAACCGTGACCCAAAGTCCTAAAGGACATTCAATGGGAAGAAGAGGTGAAGTGACAACCTTCAAACTTTTTTCTGCCGACCCACACACTGCACACCTCTCTACAAACTTCCAAATCTCGGCATCCATACTAGCCCACCAAAAAGCCTCCCGGATGCGCTGTTTGGTGAGGGAAGAACCCAACTGACCCAACTGGCCCTCGTGAGCTTGGAGATAATAATTCTCCTAATACTGAGAGGAGGAATAAGCTTATCAGAACGCTGCTGAACACCATACTCTAACAATATTTCTGTTTCAACCTTCCAATAAGGTTGAAGGAGAGGAGATAAAACCCTCTCCCTGGGCTAGCCATTTTTCACAAAGTTACAGACCTGCTGCAAAACCTCATCTCTTAGAGCACTCATCCAATTTTCTTCCGAGCAGAGATTGAGTTCCAGTATTTCTAGAGCAGCCACAAAACAGTTTCCAGAGCCTTCCTCATAAAATTCTTGAAAACCCTGATCTCCTTCAACACTTTTCAGAGGAAATCAGACAAAAAATCACCTCTACAATTTCTACTACCAGAGATCTGAATGATATCAAATTGGTACTGCATAAGGTCGGAAACCATTTTCAATACATTATCCTACGAGTGTAACACTTATTGGTGCCTGAGCCAAAGTTATTGCCAATGCTTGAAATAAGTTTTTAACAGAAAACATCTACCCCAAACATATGGGCAACATTTTTCTACAGCCCACAGACAAGCCAGGCGTTCCTTCTCAATGACGGAATACTAAAATTTTGCATCCTTAAGTTCTCTAGAAGCAAATGCAACCCTATTTTAATCATTAGGAAAATTTAGCATTTACACCGCACCCAGACCATCTTGGCTGGCATTAACAGTTGCAAGACGGGACATCAGAATCAAAGGGCTTGAGGGCTTTACTTTTGCTCAAGCAATCCTTGACATTCTGGAAGGCAGAAGCGCAATCATCAGACCAAACAAATTTCACCCTCTTCTGAGCAGGCTGCTAATGGGCCGTACAATGGTAGCAAAGTGCAGAATACATTTTGAGTAGTATTCAAAAAGTTCTAGTAGTGATTTCACCCCAGTCTTGTCAACAGGTGTGGAGGCCTCATGAATGGCATCTAAAAGACCCTTCCTTGTTCTAATCCCTTCTTCCGAAATGAGATGACCTAGATAATCTACTTTGTCATTCAGAAACTTACATTAGTAGAAATTCTTTATTTAGATATAACACAGATATCTTTAAAAGAGGATTACATAGTTCACGTTGTATACAACTTATTAAAAATAAAAACAACAAGACAGTCAATTAGCCAGCCATGATAAAAATAGGGGTCTTCCGCATCCTCAGCCTCCTAGGTCCATAAAAAACTTTTTTTTTTTTTTTTAAAGGATAAAAACCAGAAGAAAAAATAATACAAAAGTTAAAATCTAATATACAGGGAACTTCACCCCATTTTCTTTACTCTCACTGAATTGGATATCAAACAACTAAAAAACGACCCAATTCTCCTAGGGGTACTACTCATATTCTTTTCGTTTCATCCCCCTAGAGATTTGGGATGTATCGTAAGGATCATTAAGTAATAAAAAGGAAAAAAGGAATAAGAGGGAGGATTTAGCAGGACCTCTTTAACTTAAAATTACGATATGCTTGCTGGATGAACTTTGTAAGTCTGATATTTAAGTCAGTGTTTTCAGGGTTCAGAGCCACAATGATGGCTTGCCTGCAGGTTCGGGCGCCCAACCTATTTCATTCGGCTTTTAGTTTGCACCTGCGTTGGAGGTTAAAGGCTGGGCAAAGGCAAACCACGTGTAGCAATGTTTCGGCTGTTTTACCGCACCCTCTGCAGGTAGGTAAATCTTGCAGAAAACGCCAATCACTCATTCTAATGGCTATAAGGGTGCGTTTTAGATACAGTGGATATGTGCAGGAAAAGTAAGCGGCGGGGAGTAGCCGACTGTAAGAATTTACAAGGGCCCAAGAATGGCTTCGTTTTGAGAAGAGTGCTTTGTCTGTGATGAGTGATCTCATTCTTACACATTTTTTGATGGCGATTTTAAACGCTGTCTGACTGGGGTTAAGAGCCCATAGGTCACCTGCTGACATTTGTTGAATGTAGTCCTTAAAAAGGCGACCAAACGTTCCACCTGGATTTTTCTGGGAGATTTCTAGCCAGACTAGAGATTCTAGTGAGCCTGGGTTAGCCTGCCTCAGCTTGTGACACAAGTTTAGGTATGCACCAATATTGAAAACCTCATAGTTTGGTAGCCCCATCTCCAGTCTTATCTGTGCAGCAGATGAAGAAGTTGGCAACTGGAGGACCTTTTTATAGATTTTGGTGGTATGTTGGTTTAGGGCCGTATTCAATTTACCCTTGAATGACTCTATCCCGTATGATAGGGTGGGGCCGATTTTCGCTCTCAGGACTTCCAGGAGGGGCGAAAGAGTTGGACCTGAGAGGTTTTTCGAAAGCTTGGTTAAAGATACTGCAAGAGTCGTGGCTTTAACTGCAATCTCATGGCGCTGTTTTAAAAGGTTGCCCCTTGAATCCAGGTGGACACCAAGATATTTATACGATTGACCTATCTCGAGGCTTATGTTGTTGAAAGTCCACCCACCGCAGACATGTCGTTTCTTCCCAAAGGGGACTACTTGGGTTTTCTTTAGATTGACTTCTAATTGATTCGCTATTGTGTAGCGAAGCAGTGTGTCAAGGAGCCTTTGCAGCCCGACCTTGGTAAGGCTGAAAAGAACAAGGTCATCGGCATATAACAGATTACTGAGTGCCGTGCCGCCCACCTTTGGAGGATGACTATTAGTTTCATCCAGGGTCTGTGACAGATCTGCTATAAACAAGTTAAAGAGAAGGGGGGCCAGCACGCATCCCTGTTTTACACCTCTCGTTGTCATAATTTTCCGGGAGAGATGCGTGCCGGACCCTAACTTCACTCGTACCCAGGTACGGGAGTGAAGTTGAATCATGGCCTCCAGTACTTTGTCAGGGATCCCCCACTTCCTTAGCTTTTCCCATAGAGCCGCCCTAGGAACCCCATCAAATGCTGCTTTGAAATCGACAAAGCAGCATAGCACTGTCCTGGATGTTAAGAGTGCTTTGTCGACGATGGTTGACACTGCTAGGAGATTGGTCATAGTCCCTGAGTTGGCAACGAACCCCGTTTGATTCATCGGAATCCGGTTGTGTTCCGTTGCCCATTGCTTCAGGTCCTCCAAGAGGAGGCCTGCATAGTGCTTAGCCTCAATGTCCAAAAGAGCTATGAGTCTGTAGCTGTTAGGGGCAGCGCGAGATCCTGATTTATAAATTGGATGTATTATTGCACCCCGCCATGAGTCTGGGATGGTTGCGGTTCTCAGGGCGTAGTTGAAAAGGTTTGTTAGAGTTCCTGACCAAAAAGCTACATCAGATTTGAAAAGGTTCTGTGGCAGGCCATTTGGGCCCGGTGCTCCATCTGATCTTGCTTTAGTCACAACCGTCGCTACTCTGTCTTGGGACACCTGAAGATCCATATTGAGTGAGCTTGATGGCTCAATGGGTGTATTCCGCTGGGTGCTGGCCCCGATCACGGTCTCTCTCAACGGACCACATCCTATGGGTCCTAGATGTTCTGGGGAACTGAAATGGTCTGTGAGGAATGATGCCCATTCAGACTCTTGGATATTTGCTGATCCGAAGCTGGTAGTGCTCGGATTGGTGTGGTTTATTAGGGCCCAGAACTTTCTTGGGTTTTTGCTCTTACTCTCCCACACCAGTTTGCACCAAAATTGATTTTCGTGGTTCTGTTTGTCTTTGAAGGTCGCCAACCTAAATGACTTTTGGGCAGCTTGATAGAGATTTAAACATTCGCTGTTCCCAGGATATTTTGCAAGTGACCGCAGGGCCTTATTCCTGGCTTTCTTAAGTAACTTTGACTGTAATGAAAGTTTAAAATTGTGGGGCTGAGTTGTCCTTCGGGCCTGCTGTATTACTGGAAAACAGTTGGTCAGATGGGAGCACAGCGTTGTCCATATTACGATAGGGGAGATATCTTGATTGTTTCCGCCTTTTATACGTTCCATGCATACCTGTAGGATAATTGGGCTGATATCATCGCTCCACTTAAGGCGCTTAAGATTTTCCGTATATGTTCCCAGACACGCTGAGGGTGCGGGTTTGTGCTTCACTGTGTTTGTGTTAAGGGATATGACCTGGGGTCTGTGGTCACTTTCAGAACGTGGAAGGATACAGAAGCTGGTCAGACAATGAAGCAGGTCCGCGTTACAGATGGTGTAATCCAGATAAGAGTGTTTGCTACCATTAGTCCAGGACCAATTCGGGGGGATATCCCCCGAAGACCTGCCATTCATTACCAGGTAGCCGGCGCTGTAGAGTTTCATCACACAGATCTCACCCAGACCGCAATAGGCTTGATTGGTTGGTTTGATTTGTGACAAGGCCTCAGTAATGGGGAATAAGAAGGGCCCGTCGGTGTCTGCTAAGTCCCCCTGAAATAAGTTGGTATTAAAATCCCCCGTGACAATGCAGTCTGAGTCGGGGTGTTCCGCAGCTATGTCGCTCATTATTTCCGTTAGGCGTGCCAGGTGATCTTTTTTTGTACGTGTATTGGGGTTGATATATACATTAAAAAGAAGAAGTGGGCGCTGTTTTCGCCACGAGTTAATTTTAACCCCGAGTAGCCAGTCTTCCTTGATACTTAATCGTGAGATTGGGCCTTTTAGGTTATTTGATATGTATATTGAAAGGCCACCTTTGGCATGGCCGCAGCGGCTGTCCCTGAGTGCGGGTTTCCATAATTCAATATAGCCAATGACAGGAAATCCTTCTGTAGCCCAGGTTTCCTGTAGGGCTATTACGGCATGTTCGCATAGGAAAGAAAAAGTGTCAGGGTGCGTAATTTTCTGATGGAGGCCGCTAATGTTCCAAGAACATATAAGAAAAATTGGATCAGCTTCTGGAATAGGAGCGGTTGTAGATGGAACTACTGGTGGAATTGGCATTGCTTGGAGTTTGTAGTTATGGGCAGAAAGCTCTACTTCAGAGGGTCAGTCTGAGCTTTTGGTTGACAAGATTGCTGGGAGCCATTCCCAGCCTAGACTTGTGTCGACGTTGGAGACCACCGTTGGGGGAATATTATACAGTTCCTCGGATCCTGCCGCGTTTTTTAAGATCGAATACGGTCTGAGATAGGGCGCTGGTCTGGTAGTACCAGCATTTCGAGGAGGTGTCGGCTGGATTAGTAGGGAGGTGGGGTAACCTGGAGTGAAATATGGATACACTCTGATGCCCCAGTCCCGAAGGGTGGTCTTGTGGTTCAAAAAGACTCCTGCCCAGCTGGCCGACTTGAGTGACACTAGCGTTACCTCGGACGGTTGGGTGCCTCTTGGTGGGAGAAATTCGATAGATTCTATGTCCTCCGATGCCAGGCCTGCGAACCCTGGGATGCCTTCCACGAGTTTTATTATGTTAGATCTGTTGAGGATATCTTGTCGACCCCTTGATTTATATTCTGGTGCCAGTAGGATGTGAAAGAGTGAGGAATCATTTTTATTCTCTTCTTTGGGTATGCTTGGGGCCGACTTGTTGATTTTATTAGTAGACAGGCCTGCGTCTGTTTTCTGCACCTGTTGCATTGGACAATTAGGAACCTTCAATGAAGGATGACTGGTTTTGGGCACAGTTGTTTTTTGGATGTAAATTGTTTTTGTGAAATTCATTCTTGTTTTTACAGTGTCCAAGCGTGGAGGAGTTGTGACCGACATTGGGTTAGATTTTATTAAAGTAACTGTGGGCCCTATTGGGCTTGGCTCAACAGTTTTGGTCATTAGATTTTCCACAGCTATGCTTGATTCTTCGGTTGCTGCTCCCGTAGCTGGTTCGGTGAGATCTTGGATACCCCCCAAGGATGGCTGGGTGGCGCTTGCTGGTGAATCCCCTTTTAATTTGGGGGCACTGGGACTTGTTAAAGTTGGTGGGACATCCGTCTCACTTGTGGCTTTCTTATCAACTGCCTTCGCAAAGAGGGGAAAGAAGTCCTGGTGTGCGGCATTTGCTTTGGCTCTTGTTTTGTTTCTATGTTTGCGCTGTCGTTTGCGCTCTCTCTTGCTGCATGGTGGCGGGGGGGCTGACAACGCTTCTGATTTGGAGGGTACCAAGGCCACTGGGCTGGCCATTAACCTGGTCACAGGGTTATCCATGCAGGTTGTGTGTCCGGTGGAAGCCCCGGCGTTTTCACTCGTCACTTCAGTTCGGTCAGAGCCCGTTGTTGCTGGTTGGAGGTGTCCGCTTTTTGGCTGATCGTTTAGCTGGTTTGTGCTTGGTTCTGTGCCACCACTTGGCTTAAAGCCTTTATTAGTAATGGACCATGGGTTAGTAGAGGCTTGGTCCGTTACCGATGGTCTTTGCTGTTGCAGACCAGAATTTGTGGATGAGTTACCCCCCTTCAGCGACTTAACTTCCTTTATGACACTGGATAGAAAGTCTGGAAGCGAAGAAAGTGAGTCAATGATTGGGGAGCAACAGCAGACAGACTGTACGAGCTTGGTCGAGGCTTGTGCTCCTAATATTAAGTTGTTCAATTTGTCGAGTTTGTTATCTATCCCTGCCGTGAACAGGGCTAGAGTATTCAAAAGGTCGACCTGCACGTCCAGTTTGTCCGAATGATAATTTAGTGCGTTAACTGTTTGTTGAAACGTTAGGAGGAGTTGTGGCCAGACTCCGGTTACTGTTAGGTCTTCTTTGTTAGAGTTAATGTTTGGCGTATGATTGGGGGAGTTTTGGGTGTTTTTGAAAAAGAATGACAGATCCGCTAAGAGCTGGTCGTTCGGATCGGTTTTCTTGGCTGTTTCTCGAGGGGATGATATTTTTGCTGGTGGTGGTGAGGACTTGACACAACGTTGTCTATGCGCTGGGGACTTAGCGTGACCGGGAGCTGATTTAATGTGTTTATGACTTGCGGTGAATGGGACGTTTGGAGAGTGATATTGCGCACATGGGGATTTTGCACATGAATTTGTGCAAGAGTTGATTGGCAGTGGGGAACCATTGTAGGTTCATTTGACGGGGCGTGCTCTTGTTGAGAGGTAAGTGCAGGGGACTCTGGTCTCGGTTTGTGATCTGAAAAGGAACTTGGGTTAGGTTGCAGGTCCACCGGGGAGGACTGGAGCGGGCATACTCCTTGCTTGTCTGTTCCAGCGGATAAAAGTTGCTGTCCTAATTGCAACTGTGGTTGAAAAATGACTGCGGGGTTTTGTTTAGGGCTTACATCCCCTGGCCAAGCCGAGATAGAATCGTTGAAAGTTGATCCAAAGATATACACTCCCGGGGGTTGGGCAGACTTTTTGGATTTCATTGACCACTGTAATGGGGATAACAGTTGTGGAGGAGGCACACTTATTTCGGCCGGTTGGTCCGGAGCACCAAGCCTTGCTGCGTCCTGGGGCTGGGACTGTGGATGCGTATCCAACGTGGGTGGTGTTTTCTTAAAGTAGGACAACAGGTTTGAGTGCTTCATGGTTTTTGGCATGTCTGAACTCTTGCCTTTCTGACTTGAGTGGCAGCAGCTGGTTGGAGAAGCTTTTACCGCTGTCACTATTTCCTCGGGACCCAGGAGGGTTGAATGGCTACCCGGATGGGGTTTCTCTTTGGGTGCCGGTTGTTTTGTAATCCTCCGTTTGGGTGCCGCTGTGGTCCTTCTTACCTTCCCCGGTCTCATTGCCTCAATTAAATGGAGATAGGGTAAGCTACCAAGGCTGATAAGAGCCTAAAAGTAGTCCAAAATAGTCCAAAAAAGGGGGTTGCTATAGCCTTAAGTCTCCGATAGCTATGCAATGGCTCTGCTGTTGAGGAGTTGGAAGGGATTTAATAGCCTTGGAGCTCTGGCGGGTCTGGTCAATGTGTTCAGTCTGAGGGTACTGCCAGTTCAACCGGTACAGATCTCTCCGTCTGGGTCCGCTATGATTGGTAGTGCAGTATTCCTTTCCTTTTTGTTCCCTTCCTTTTTGTTCCTTTATGTTCTCCGCATCTGTTCTCCACTATCTTCCGTTTTGATTGATCTGATCTTCGGTGGCTGCCCAGCTAGATGATGGGTAGCTATTAAGTGGCACTGTGGCCCTTCACTGGGCGCACACAGGTGCTTTGTCTGCGCTTAAGGTACCTTTGGATGTGGCACCCCCACGCCCTTTGCTCCCTAACCAGCCCCTTCCGCCTAACCCAAGGCCGCCCGCCAAGCCGCACACCTCAAGACTGGGCTCAAAACTGGGCTCGGAGTCTGAACACAGATGGGAAGTTGGTGTGTGTCAGACCGACTCAGCTTGTTAGTATCCTGAGCTTGCTGGGCTCGCAGCTTGGCTGGCTGTCACTGGGCAGGCTCGGGGGAGGAAGGAGGGCGTGGGGAGCAGCCCCAGAGCTGAAAAGGGCGGCCAGACACCTCACACGGCCGACAGCCAGGCTAGTAGGTGAGGTTGCGCGGGAAAACCGACACAGGGCGCCGCAGGGGAAGCTTGCTCGCCGGGCGGCCTTCTAGAGTAACTCAGGAGCAACACAAGAGAGACCTGGGAGGTACCTAGGTGGTTGTACAGGGTGTACAGGGTTGGGGATCTCTCAGCAGCAGGCAGACAGTGGCTCTACGCGACGTGCGTGCGGTTCAGGGCAGAGGGGGAGGGCTTGTATCGCGTTTGTTAGCAGCTCCTACTGCCGGTTATCCAGCCCAGCCCTACCACAGCTAACAGTGGCGGGGCGCCTGTCCACACCCTTACTCCCTCCCACATGCAATTAGCCGACTTACCGGCACACCACCGCTCTGCTGGAGTCCCCGACCCGATCCGATCCGGACCTCAATCGGCTCCCGGCTCCCGGCTCCCTGACCGCACAGCTCGCAGCAGCCCAGCTGCACGGCCTTAGCCAGTCTCCGCCCACCTCACACTCACCACACCTGCCCGTCGGCACGTCCGGGTAACAGCCGCACCTTCCGTCAGTAGGGCGCGGCCTCGGTACAATTCTGCGCACTGAAACTTACATTTTTGGGACTTAACCACAACACAATGTTTCTGAAAAATGTCTCACACATGGCAAAAGATAATATAATGCACCTGAACATCCTTAGCATGAATCAAAACATTATCCTGGAAAACTAACACACCTTCAATACCGTCTCACAAATTCTGCATAACTAGCTGAAAAACAGAGGCAGCTGACGCATGTCCAAAGGGCAACCGCTTATACTGAAATGTCCCTAGGCATGAAACAAAAGCTGTCAAGGGACGTGAATCAGGATGTAATTCAATTTGATGATAAGCGCTAGCAAGATCTAATTTGGAGAAAAACTTTGAACCTCTAACACACGTAAATAAGTCACAAATCTTGGGTAAAGTATGAGAATCCTCCCAGATTTCCTTATTCAAGGACCTTAAATCAACACAGACACGCAATTTTCCACACCTCTTGCGCGCTACAACCAAAGGAGATGACCACAAAGATGACTCCATAGGCTCGATAATTCCCTGAACACACAAAGACTTCAATTCTTTGTCCAAGTCATCCCTCACACGAAATGGGACACCTCTCAATTTGTGCTTAACAGGCAAAGCACCATCTTTCACAATGATCTTGTGCTTGAACCCTTGTATCTTCCCTAGACCATCACCAAAAACTGAGGGGAAACTTTTCCTTCCATTTGCACCCTACATCATCACTCAAAGCCACTAAGACTTGTTCCTTGGCACCTGGTCTGAGGACCATACCGAACAACCCCTGATGATACCATACTAACACATCTAAACCCTTCAGGGTAACGTAAACTTGACCTTTTGTCTTCCTTCCTTTCAAAATAAGCGTGTCTTCCAAGTAGCCAAGAAGTTAAATCTACGCCCTTCATAGAAAACAGGAGAATAGTCAGGAGGTTCGAGCACTCTATCACCCCAAGTCACCTTGAACACCTTGTGAGTGATCATAGAAATCCTGGCACCAGAATCAACCAGTAAATTGAGGGATTTACCTCAGGCAGTGATTTCAACAGTAGGACCAACACAGCTTGATGGATCACCCTCAAAAGGCTCAGAGTCATCGGACATGTACATCAGTGACAACTGAAACCACTTCCGTGTCAGATTCATAGTCAAACTCTACCACACATGTTACAGCCTTTTTTATTCTTTTTACTCAGACAAACCTTGGCAAAATGTTGCATTAATTGCACACAACATTTGCCATGGGACATCATCCCCTTTTTTATGTGGAGGATTACCAAATGGACTTCTACTTTTGACATTACCAGGAATGAGACTGTGAAAATCTTTTCGTTTCCCTTTTGCATTACCAATAAAAACATTAACTGATTCAAGAGTTTTGTCATCTAACTCTTTCAAAGAAATTTTGGAAATTTCAATGCTTTTGGCAATTCTGATAGTTTCTTCTAATGACAGGTTTCTCAAAGATAACAATTTTTGTCTGATTTGTTTGTCCTTACACTGGCAAACAAATTGATCTCTGATCAGCTGATCAGTGAAAGTTTCAAATTGACAAACAGAAGCCAGTCTACGTAAAACCGAAATATAAGCATCCGCATCTTCGCCATTACTTTGTTGTCTTTTGAAAAATTTGTGTCTAAGGACCATGAGATTAGGCTGTTTGTCGAACCTGGTCTTGATTTTGGTAATAGTATCTTGATATTCGTCTATATTGTCCCCAGGTTGATGTGTTTTTTCCGGTAAAAGTTTAAAAATGGATCGTACCTCAAAATCCAAAGAGTGGAGAAGAAGAAATGTTTTCAGTTCAGCACTGAATTTCAAAGCTTCAATAGCTCCAAGATAGGTCTCAAAATCCCACCCTCGTCGCCATATTTTTGTGGAAGCAACAAGGTTGATTTTGAAGGTTTATTCCAGTAAGGCTACATGGTAGGCAGTACTTCGCAGACAGCCTCCCATCCAGCTCCGACCATCCACAGTGCCTTTGAATCAATACAATCCCAACAGAAAGTCTACTAAGCAACCAAGAACCTCTGGGAGGGATGAAAAGGAGAACAGAACACTCTGCTCCCAGCACCTCCCAGCACTAATCATAGACACTACAAAGTGTAACGAGGATAAATATGTTTATCTCTCCGTATTGTTTCCTCTTTCTGCATGTGCTGCATTCTGCATACAATATGCCATTACAGTGCACAACCATCCACTCTCAACAGTTCTGCCTCTCAGGGGCGTTCTATCCTTGTTTCATCCCAAACAGGCTTATCTAACTAAAAAGACCATGGGCCATATTTACAAGAAAGTAACGTAGTGCGGTGCCACTAACCATTTGGCTGTAGTGCTGCGTTACTTTCAAAGCACAGGGATGCATCATATTTACAATATGATGGATCCTTGTGGTCTCCCCAGCGCTGGCACAAAATTGGCTGCCATGCGCCAACAAAGGCATCCTCGCACCATGGTGCAAGGGTGCCAGTATTGTGGGGTGATTGTTTTTGTGCAGGAAGGGACACCTTCCTTCACAAAAGTAATCACACAAGGTGTTTTCCCCTTTCTATGCGGACTACAAAATGCAGCATGCATAGAAAAAGGAAAAAACGAGGAGACGTAAAAGTATTTTTCCTCATTGCGCCTTCTTCCATAGGATTCTGACGCATTTCCATGTTTACGAAATATTGTAAATATGGGAATGTGGCAGAATCTATGGGTGTTGTGTGGGAATACTCACAGCAACACCCATGGCATGCCCCTTTCACACAAAGTGCTGCATGAAAAGGGGCCATATTTACAATGCCACAACAAGCCATGCAGGCCATGTGGCCTTGTAATTATGGTGCACCAAACTGCAGATGGTGCATCAAAAAAAGTGACACACCGGTGGCGCAAGAGGCTTGTAAATATTCCCCTACATTGTTTCTGGTGTTTACCATTGTTTCATGGTCATTGGTTATGCTTGGCTGGGGACCAACAATAACTCAGTGTCATCAGGCCCAGAGATTAGCTTTGCTCTTAAAAGGGCCCTGATTAATTGATAAAAACCTGATTTTGTGTAACCTTAATGGCTGTAGCTATACAGGCCAATATGTGCCCAGTGGGACTGCCCTCTACAGAAGTAGACTTCTTGTTTGTGCTCTCTGTTATCTCGATTTCTGTCACAGAAAATGTTTACACATTAAATGTTGATGCAATAGCATTTGGAAGGTGCCTTTTAAGCAATATACACCTGATAATTTCCAAAGAGATTAATTCCATCTCAACAGACAGAGATAGCCTCAATTTATGTATGAACATTCCAAGTGGTCCCAAAAGAGTTACTACAAGTGGTTGGATGCATAAGGGTAGTCCTTGTTAATGTAACAAGGCCACACCTGGCCAGCATTGGGTGAGAGTATGTCTCATCCAGTTGGGATTCACAAGATGTATGATGAGCTAAAACAATGTTACAAGGACCAGTAGCTCTAAAGAAGCTTAGCCAACATATAGAGAAATGATGGGAACAACAGGATACACTACTGTTCTACAAGTAATTTTTACTGCAAACATATAATCCCATCCCATAATACATTAATGAGAACATTTCTAACTAAACAAGAAGAGATACTATTATGGATGGCTGCAGGAACAAATAATCCTGCATACCATCATGCCGCACCCCAGGAGAAGCATAGTATACTGGACCTTATTTGTGTTGTTCTTAGCACTCTGTGCCATTAAATACGTACATACTGCCTACAATTCTACAGACTAGATTGGTTTCCATCAATTGTTCTATTTAAATTTCCAGAAAGGCCATGGTAGATGATGCATAAAAGTTGTTTTCATTATGTAAATTAGGCTAGGTTTGGCATAGACCGGCCTTGGTTTGATTAAAATGTCCATTTCATGTCTCTGTTTGGGAAAATGCTAAATAACTGATTCAAAGTTATTTTTCACTAAGATTTTAAAGTCTTATTGTATAATGAAACCAGAGTTTTGATAACTTTACTGGAAAAAAAGTTAATGAAAATGACAAAACCTCCATTGAAAGCAAGGTTGTGACTGGCCTTTACTTTATCCAAAAACCTTAATTCAGACTTTCCATCTGATTTGGATGTAGGCAGTGACCATGCTCCAAAACTAGGCAGGTTGCCATTACGCAGTATTCTTTATGCTGATGATATTGTATTCCTGAGTCAGACCAAAGCTGGACTGCAAAGATTGTTAAATTCTCTGGATACATACATAGCTAACATGTGTCTAGAAATCAATCTTAAAATGATAAAGGTAGTAACATTTGCCAGAACCAAGTCAAAGGCTGGCACTTGGCACCTAAATTCCACAAAGACTTCTCAGCACCATGAGAATAAGCACCTAGGGATAATTGTAGACTCCAGATGCTCTTTTTCTGCACAAAAAGCTTTATTAAATCAAAGGTTGTTGTTAGCCTTCTTCACCTTACGAAAATGTCTATGGGGCCAGTCAATGAACCCGCTATTATCTATTGGCCCTTTGGCACTTTATGGAAAGGATTTTGGCTTTCCAAACAGAGCATTTTAATAAACTTGCTATTATTCTTTCAGCATGCTTTAAACTTATATTTTAAATGTGTGTATACTATTTTGCAACTGTTTTAATTAACTATGCAATACAAATAAATTTGAAATTTGCTAGAGAAATAATTCAAAGTAATTGTCCACTAAGATTTCAAAATGTGATTTAATAGTGAAATCAGATTTTTGATAACCTTAGTTGAAAAGTAACTTAAATATTTTACTTTTGGCTGTCTAAAAACTGACTTCAAACCAGCTTACCACTCATGAAGCATCCTGAGGCCATTGCACATTAATGGCTGGAGTTAATGATTCTGCCTGCCAAGGGACAATGGCCTGATCTCTGGGCCAATGAAGGCAGGGTTGTTATCAACAAATGACCATTTAGCAGGTATCAGTCATCAGCTAGGGGCTCAGGACAGTTGGCAGAGCAAAGGACAGTTTTGATACTTCTTCTTTTGACTTGCTGATTCTAAATGCGTCCAACCGGATGTGCTCCCATTCATTTCCAGAGCCCTCCTAGATACTTTTGCTAGAAAACCATCAGTAAGGAGAAACCGTTCGGCTAAAGACAAAGGGGAGATTTCCACATCCAAATAGGCGAGGGGATAAGGCCCTACCTGGAGGTCTCCCAGAGGAAAGAAAGGTTTAGCCATCTTAAATTTAGAGCTTTTGAGAATTTCTACAGTGGCGTGAATAGCAAATGTTGCAAAAGAAGATGGGAATAAGGCAAGAAAGTAGACATGATTCAGTAGGCAAAGTACTCCAATCACTGATTAGTGTCCTAGATATGGCTGAAGCCCATCACCATCTCAGCAGGACATTCCTGTGCCTGGGAAAACTATACCTGAATAATAAGGCCCTTTTGGAAGAAATGGAGTCAAGGAGTCTTGACTCCAACTGGAAGAAATGGACTCGTGGACTCCTGACTCTTCCTGGGCACCCAGGAAGAGAAACCTCCAAGGGTCAGATGCCAGGCTTTCTGTTTTTATGCTTCAGGTATACAAAAGAACTGAAGAATTTCTGACTCAAACAAGGCCAGGCTTACCACAGAAGATTGAAGCCTTCTGGACGATAAATACTTGAAGCTTAAAAATTTATTCAGCGGTCTTTGGGGCTCCAAGAGTGACCAGCAGGAGCTTTCTCAACAGTTGAAGAAAAGTGGGACTCAGAAAGGTTACAACATTCAGACGATCAGGACATGGTACTGATGCTTGCCCAGTAAAGTTTGCATACAAACCTGGCAAGAAAACCAGGTTTGTCCCATTTTGAGCTTTTTGTGATGCTGAAAACTTGTTCAGTGGGGCATCACAGTGAAGGTATCCCGCCTTGGGGAGCCCTACACAGCTATACCCTCCAGTCTTGCTTACTAGAGGATTTTAAGACCTGAAAAAGAAAATAAGTCCAATGGTACAATCTTGGACTAGGGCAAGGTGTCAAAGCCATCTTTGAAGAAATCCTATGGCTACAAAATCCAGCTTTGTCCAGCTCAGAGCATTCAGCAACTATTTCAACAGCTTCACTGGGAACTTGATGATAATGAAGCCTACTTTGAGTAGTTTTCCTTGGCCTATCATTTAGCAAGCACCTCTACACGTCAATATTCCACTTTCTATCATTTTCTATCCTACCATATCCAATTGCCCTTTCATCTGCTGTTACTGGATAACCAGGATGCCATAACGATTGAAAAGCCATTAAATAGACATTTTATTATATGCAAATTGTCAAAACTAAAGAAGACCCATGAAAAACATCTCCCATTCTAAAAACCTCAAAACCATAGTTTTGTATGGGTTGAAAAAGCGACATGTATGTGATTTCCACTCTATGTATTTGCATCAAATATTTTAATATTAATACATTTCAGGAACAACTGCGCCACAACACAGGAACTGATCATTGATCAACAGCCCTCACATCCATTATCTTGACCATTTGATAACCACCGACCTCATATCAGACAGGCCTTCTGTAATTACCACAATGACCCACTCCATATAGGCATGAAATGTGTTGAGACATCACACACATTTGAATCCAACTACTGCTAAAGAGTGACAACTAACATTTTGAAGAAACTAACAACACTCACACTCAAATCTACAGAAATAAGTGCCTGGACCACAAATGAACTTAACTTCAGTAAAAGTGTAAACAAAATACAAAAATTTAATGAATCTCTACCCATGTTAATAGAACAGACTAGATTTCGCAAATAATAATCAAGACAAAAGCAAAATATTTCCAAACCTAAGAAGTAATTTACCATCCCAAAGCGCTTATCCAAAATATCAAATATTTTATCAAACCAACTCAAAAACCCAACATTCCTGTGTCTTTAAACATCGTCACCAGAATTACCAAGTCTTTGGATAACCGATCTTTAATATACCCAAATATCTAAAAAAAAAAAATCACACTTTCACCCATTCTCAAAAATTCCACCCACCAATATCCATCATTACCTGGTCAGGCCAGATTATCCCTCTTCTGAAGAAACCCAATCATGACCCTCTAGACTTACAAAATCTTAGACCGGTATCTACATTGCCTTTCCTGTGAAAATAACAGAAAATGCTGCTTGACTACAACTACTGAGTCACACAGCTAAATAATCTCCTTAATGCTTACCAATCCAGATTCTGTCCTAAATGGAGCTGGACATTTCATCAGCATTTAATACTACAAACCCTGAAACCCTTCTTGCGATCCTATCCACCTGAATTGGAATTAAAGGTTAAGTGCGGAAATGGCTCTCCTCCTTACTATCATAATGATCTCAAGTGGAATCATATAGATCCCCTACTTTACTAATGAAGAGCCCAAGGGTGCTAAGCTATCCCATTACTTATCCAACCTATACTTGGAACCTATAAGGGCTGTGGTCAAAAAAGAGCATAAACATTCACCTTGTGAGGATGAGCATTTTATGAAGTTTAGGCCGCGTCATGCCACAGATATTCCCAACAGGCCACTATTCTTCCATTTTACTAGAGGTCAGCACTATCATGAAATGAGAGTCCTTAGCATGCCAGGTCAAGCATTTACAAATGCACACACAGGGACAGGCAGACTCACAGAGTGCTAACAGCATTCAAGAAATTTGTTTTGAAAAACTTTTTTATTGAGGTTTCTAACTTCTGTGGACCTTCATACTTCAAGGACATTAGTCTGGGTACTTCAAATCTTTACTCTGGTCATGATTCTCCAATTCCTTTGTACTACTAGTCAAATTTCCATCATGATGGAAGTCCCAGGGATGCATCTCAGTTTCTAGTGTCACTGACATGCGGGGACGTCTTCTCTCTGCCCTCGATCTTTGACATACATTATTGTGGATGGTTGATGGCTTGCCAGCTCACTCGGCTTCCACCAGCACAATTGGCAAGCACTGGTAATCACCAGCACAAGTGTATGAAGGGGCATATTAACAAGGGCCTTATCTCCACTTTTTTGGCTAAAAAAGCAGAGATAATATTATCGCCCTGTCTACAAGGGGATGCTAACATGCATTAGCCCCTGTAAGCAGCCTTTTCCCCGACGCCTCGCTCTGCATCACTAATGAGATGCAAAGTGGGCGTCACTGGGCGTATCTCACACAGGGGGACTTGTAAAATATTGCTAAGTGCACATCGCAATATTTACAAGGCGGCCCACAGCATTTTAGCAGACGTTAGTTTTTTCGCGAAAACCGCGGTTTTTGCCAAAAACCAACATCTGCTAAAATCCTGACTAATGTATGTGTAACATGGGAGGGGGATTATTGTGTCACTACCACAGGGTCGTATCATCAAGAATATCGCTGTTTTGCAGGGAACATCACTGAAAAACCAGCGATGTTCCCTGCAAAACAGCGATTTCCCAGCTATTGCTGGAATTTATATCGCCATTGCGCTATGCGTTGTTAATACAGCACAAGCATGGCGATAAATTCCAGCGATAGCCGGCGTTAACAAAAACCGCGCTAAGCGCGGTCAGCAGTAATTAACGCTGACTCTTGATGATATGCCCCCTAGTCTTTATTCTCCCATACAAGATTCATTTGAAAAAGGTTGGTATTGTCTTCCCTCCTTTCACGGTTGATGCTTTTGAGGGTCACTATAAAGAAACTTTGGAAACCCATTTTAATTTTTTTCATCATAACTATTTATATGCATTTTTCTTAAAATATATAAGTCACATAAAAGAATACAATATATATAATCTAAAAACCTGAATGCCGACTTACATATATACGAATAAGATTACATGAGCTCTTTGGTCTGCGTAGTTTAGTTACAAAATGCTACATATTTCTTATATGCCAAAGCTGAAAAATTTAACACTATTTCATTTCTGTTCTACCCTCTAGGCAAGAAAGTGTAAATGTTCACAACAGCACTCATTCCTTGTATTGTTTGTGCAGGTTTCAAAAGCAATCACTCTAATTTCAGAAATGCTTTAGTATTTAAAGGCACATCAACTACTCAAGAATTATCAATACGTAAATAGTATAACAATCATACTAATCACAATCAATAACAATCATGACTTTTTTCTTCATTGGAAAAAAATACTGAAGGTGGCTCAATACTAAAGTGGATGACTATGTGCCTCCATTATGATCAAACATTATTCTAACCTCTAACACGTCTAGATACTTGAGTCCAGTCTCTGATGTGTCAAATAAGTAAAAAAATGTCCTATGTGCATAAGACCTCTTCTGTTGGGTAACCAATTGATTTCATAGTGGTTTCATATTAAGAGGAGACCAAATGAGACCTCCACTGAGTCCACACTATGACTTTTAACGTCTGATGGATGAAGCATTTGCAACTCCACAATAGTTTGTAGTTATCTTCTAATCCCCTTTTGGGATTCAGAAAACTCTTTTCCAATGTATCAATGGTTTGTGACTACAGTTGTGGTTGTTAAGCATTGATAAATTACTGACTCTTCAAAGTAGGTGGTAACCCATTAACAATGGGGAAAAGTTCCTCGTTGGACAGCTTCCCATTTGGGAACCATGATTGGTGGCCACTGGGACCGGATATCTTCACAAATGGAAAACACTTTTTTTTTAAACAAGAATGTTTCCTTTAAACAACATGGCTGCTTTAAAAAAATCTATTTGGGACTGCAAACACAGGGAGTATGTTCTGTGTTTTCTTGCTGGCCACCACCCCAGTATTTGAGTCAATCATTCAGGTCACAAATGGCATCCTGCCTAATTCATATTCTTTGGGCAGTTCCTTCTGCAACACCTTGTGACTAGAGATTTTGCAAGACACCCTATTAGTTCATCGGTCACATAGCAATATCAGAGACAGATCATAAATAGATGGTGTGCAAATTACAGCCACACTTTGGGACCTGTTTCTTTGTACATCATGCCCATAGTGCTGGGAGTACAATTGTTGTGGCTGCCAAGACATCGGTAGCCAGTACCAGTGATGAATTAGCTGTCCTTCTTCGTAATTTGTAGAGTTTATTACCTTAGTTTTGCTAAGCAAGAATATATATAGTGTGTCCTCTCCTTCTACTGTAATGTTTATCCAAAATACCAAATATTAACCTAAAAACTATGACGTTAGTATAAAATGGAGAAGATGTGGGTACCTTACCTTTTAGACGCAGTGTCAGGGAACTCTTATGCTGACTATTGCCCTTTCTTTTATTTACCAGATGCAGATTCCAGTTCAAGGTAGTCTAAGAGTGTTGGATGTAGGACGTTTTGGAATAATTAAGGTAATATTATTTTTATTAGCAGTGCCTGACTTCTCTTTTGTATGATAATATTAGTCTTTGTTGAATGTACATTAATTGGTATGCCAGTTCAGTAACTCATGTTTTACTTGATAAATATTTTTGATGAAGAACAAATGAAATTCATGACTTCAAATCACAATATCAAATACAGAACTTTCTCTGAACTTCTTTTTGTAGATATCCAAAGTTTACCTCAAAAAATTCCAGTGGACATACACCTGCCTTTTTAAGTTTGGTTATTTTGGCACATTCATGACATCATAACCTGCCCAGTTCCTTTTTCTTTCTCACTTGTAAGAATATGCGCTAATACCATTCAGCTATTTAATGCATGAGAACATTTAACATGTTAAGATACACAGCAAAATAAACTTCAGCATTACCATATAACTATAGTTCATACTTGCTTGAAAGCAAATGCACACCTTATTTACACAATTTTCAATGGACAAAGGTAATTTAATATTTGATGATCCGCCAACTTTTCATTAGATGAGATGAAATCAAATATGGTAATATTGGGCTCAAGGGGTATCCCTTTTGGGGCTAATATAAAAGTAGTCCTGTAGGGGTATTCAAATTATGATTGATTTGTTATTTTGTTTTTCATAATATATTTGCCATGATTTAAGTCAGTCCTATGTTTTTATAGTCTTTTCCCACATACATTGTCACATTTTGATCTGATGTGTATGTTTTTGCTCTTCCTTCCTCAGTCCTAGGCCCTGGGTTTCTTTAGTTTGTTCACCAGAGTTCCAGTGTGAAAATATATTTTCCTAATCTGATGTTGATTAATAATTCACAATGCACATGATTCCATGGTCATTGTACTAGAAAGCTGACTTGTTGATCCTTGATGTCTCTTTGTAAATGAATGACACAAGCACACAATGACTGAACAACTTTTCATACCCTTTTTCTTCTAGGTGGGGATATCCTGAAGGTGAATCCATGAAAGTCATTATAACCTTCTAGCCCACTGTAGAGGGCTATATCTGTTGTTAGAGGCCCTGAACTAGAGTTACAGGGTTGAGCTACAGGCAAGGGCCTATAACAAGGGAAAGGACCTTTAACAACTAGTATTGCCCAAGGCAGAAGAGCTATAACGCTGTTAGACAATTCCATCCACTGAGGGTAGAAAGTTCTAAATTAAAAAGGGAGAAACAGAAAGACAAACATTGGAATGTGGGAATGAAAGGCTTACACCAGCCATTTTTGTCAGGGGCCACTTCATTGTCTTCAATGGTGCTCCCAACATTCTAATGTTCTAATAAGGACTCAATATTATTGTTTAAGGTTCAAAAGCCACTTTTATGGCGTTAGGCTCCTTATGTCAAGGCGCACGTGTTGGGAACATGAGGACCTGTCAGATTTCAAAGTGATTTTCCAGAAGTCCCCAGTCATGTCATAAGGAAAGTGTAATATAATGTTGATAAATAACCTCCACCATTGTCCAGATATGACACCCTGAGATGCTTAGGTCAGCACGTTTCAGCAGCCGATAACACACATTTTATACTCTATCATATGTGTGGCTCATATCAAAAGACTATGATGTGCCTCAAATTGTGGCAAAATCCCAGCACAACACACAATAACAATGATTATCCACACACACCCTCTCTTACTACACATTCGTTGGCCCAATATGTCAGGCATAGAAGCGTAGTATGGAAGTGGCACTAAGTCATGCGTGGCACGTAGATCCGTCCAAATGGCTTTCTAATATTTATTCTGCATGCTAAGATTTAATACCTTTTCTAGCTTGGCAAACGTTGGGCATGATGGAAGCTCTTACATAGGACACAAACCATGTATTCGACCTCCTGATCACATTTTTACATCTTAAGTTCAACTGTAATTCTGTGGGGGAGGTCAAACCTCTTAGCAGAAAATCCATTGCTCAGACTGTCTACAGCAGAAGTCAGGGGCAGACAGTGCGCTTTGAAGAATACAATTGGGGCGGTGCCTGAAGAGCATACAGCCTCGGACCTTAACATTTTCCCAGCAATTCTGCTGTAGATGATTCTAAAGGTTGAAGTTTCTTAGATCCAGTCTGGTGCTGAGCGACTCTTTGTTTTTAGCCTGATGTCTGACCATGTTGTGCTCAGAAAAGTTTTTTTTTTTAACCTTTATTTGTCATTTTCTGAAAAAAACAGATGCAGTACAACATCACATGACAAGACATGAGCTCCGTAACATGACACCGCGCAGGGTGTAATAACATTTCCAAAGACAGCCATGTGCAAGACAGTGGGTGGTGAAGAGGCAGCCGTCAGTCCATACAAACAATAATGTGGCGGCGCTGTGCCCCCGGATTATCCAGTCCACTGAGCAGGACCGCAAGCCCGGTGGGAGCTCCAGAATCAAAGGTGCAGCTATGACCAAACAGGGGACGAGTAGAAGTCAGGCAGCAGCCAGCCCCGGCTCCCCCGCCGGCCAGGGGCCAGCAGGGAGCGCGGGAGCGACAGCAGCGAGGGGAAAGAACAGGCAGCGCATGCATGGGGTGGGAGTAAAGGGGGATATCAGGTATTGGCCGCATCCACGGCTGCCCCGGACCCAGGGCCGGCGGGGAGCGCAGGAGAAACAGCACCACTCAAGGAGGAATGGGAGAGGAAATAGGTGAACAGGGGTCACCAAATGTCAATGGGACGCGATTTAGCAGGCATCAGATCCCAGAATTCAGAAAGGAGCGTTTGACAATGGGATGCATCTGCAAGCCAGTCCGCAACAACAGAGGCGGGCCGGCGGCCCCAGCACATCGCAACCCTGCGTCTCGCCAGCAGCAGGAGCATAGCAATTACCCGACGAGAAGCGTCTGGGCACGGCTTGACAAATCCGAGAAGACATAGGAGGGGGTCCGGGCCCAGGGCAGCGCCAGAGATTTCAGATATAGTGGAGCAGACCTCAATCCAAAACCCCTGCACCCTCGGGTAAAGCCAGGACAGGTGAGCGAAGACAGCGGCTGGTGCCGAGCATCGCCTGCAGGAGTCCTCCGGACTTAGTCCTAAGCGATGAAGATACGCCGGAGTGCGATAGAACCTATGCAAGAATTTGAAGTGAATCAGGCGGAGCCGGTAAATCGGGGAGAGTTTAGTGGTCTGGTTGCAGCAGTACGACCAGTCGGCGTCGGAGATGTCCATGCCGAGGTCTGCGCTCCACACATCCCGCGCCCAAGTCGATGAGATGAGGGAGGCTTCCAGCGCGAAGGCATACAATCTGGTGACAAGCTTGCGCGGGGACTCCAAAGTGTATAGAAAATCTAGTGCCGGGAAAGTGGGCAGCGGACTCGGGAAGGTCGGGTGCAATTTCCGACAGGTGGCATGCAGTTGATAAAAGAGGAGCGTATCCATCAAGGAGGGGGACTCAGGGAGGGAGTAAAAGGAATCATTCGGATACAGATCCGCAATGGTCTTCAGTCCACGAGATGCCGCGTGACGAGACATGCTGGAAGACTGCAGGGGCGGAAAATCCGGGTGATCGACGATGGGCATGGCGTTTGCGGATAGAGGAGAAAGACCTGATAGACGGCAAAGATATAGCCATGCCCAGCGCAGCGTCTCAACGGTGTTGACCTCTGCCCGGGGACGTACCGCAGGAGCAAAAAGTACTGTGGATAGAGGCCAGGGGGAAGCGACATCCAGCTCCACTGCAACGTGGGGCTGGTAAGGGGTAGGATGCAGCCAAAAGTTAAGGAAACTAGCCTGCGTGCAGAGAGAGTACAATTTAAAATCTGGAGCGCCCAACCCGCAAGCCGACATAGGCAAAGTTAGAATGTCATAAGCTATCCTGGGTTGTCGCCCGGCCCAGACCAGCGACACTATCAGCGATCGAAGACGGCGGAAAAAATAGGAAGTGAGAGGGATGGGTATGTTAGAAAAGAGGTAAAAGAATTTGGGGAGTACCACCATCTTGGCTATGGCAACTCGGCCCGCTAGGGAGAGGGGCAACCGGCTCCACTGGGGGACCTTAGGCTCGAGCCAATCTACCGCCCGGCAAAAGTTGGAGCACCGAAGCTCATCTAGGTCTCTGCTCAGCCAAATCCCCAGATAGCGTGTGGGGCCAGACGCCCATTCAAAAGGGTAATCTGGGGCAAATGAATGAGTGGCATCAGTCAGGGGAAAGAGCACTGATTTATTCCAAATAATCTGGACGCCCGACAGCCCGCCGAACCGGATCACCTCCCGCACCAAGGGACTGAGATTTTCTCGAGGGTGCCGAACATAAAGAGTAACGTTGTCGGCATACATGGTGACCAGAAGGGAGCGAGATAAAAATCCGTTACCCCTGTGGGTATGGTGCTGCCGCAGCCGAGCAGCCAGGGGCTCCATAGCGATAGCGAAAAGCATGGGCGACAACGGACACCCCTGCCTGGTGCCGCGCGAGATGGCGATGGGATCCGACACCAGTCCATTTACCCAAAGTCGAGCCGTGGGAGCAGTGTAGAGTAAACGAATGTTCTGCAGACAGTGGGCACTGAAACCCATTCGGGATAGGACATAAAAATGAAAGGGCCATTCCAAAGTGTCGAACGCCTTCGTGGCGTCAAGCAACGCCGCCACAGCCGGAAGGTCAGGGTTAATTTTATGTAGTACAGAAAAGATGGTTCGAAGATTGTGTGATGTGGCCCTGCCCGGAATGAAGCCAGATTGAACGGGCAGAGCAATGGTGGGCATTAATAATAAAAGGTGACAGGCAATCAGTTTAGCAAAGATCTTGTTGTCAATCTTAATGAGGGAGAGGGGGCGGTGGGAGTTGCAGCATTCAGCAGGTTTGTCGGGTTTAAGAAGGAGGGTCAGCAAGGCCTTGCGGAGAGACGGCTGGAACATACCAGTATCGAAAGATTCATTGAACATAGCGGCGAGATGCAGGACCAAGAGCGAGGCGAACGCTTTATAAAAGGCTGTGGGCAAGCCATCCAGGCCTGGTGCCCTGTCGCTCGGGAGGCTGCTTATTGCCGCCAGGATCTCTTCCCTCGAGAAAAGCTCATCGAGAAATTTGCGATGATAATCTGCCAGCCAGACTAAGGCGATAGACTCGAAATATTGGTCAAAATCCACAGAGGAGGGGGGAGAGCCCGCGGAGTAAAGATTGTAATAGAATGTAGCAAACCGGGCCCTGATCTCTTCCGAGGACGTGGTGCGATCCGGGCCACCGTCACTGAGGGCGGTGATTTTGGAAGCCACACGCTGGGGTCGCAAAAGGTTGGCGAGGGTGCGCCCAGGACAATCACCCTCCCCGAAGCGGCGGGCACGGCCCTCTCTGCCCAAAAAGGACAGCTCACGACCTGCCTCGTCCGAGAATTCGGTGAGTTTTTGGCGCAGAAGCGCAAGCGCTTCAGGGCTGGGACTGAGCAACAGAGCAGCATCCAAGTCACGAATCTCTCCCTCCAGACGAGCAAGCGCAGAACGAATAGACCGGAGGGCGCCCGATTGCTTAGAGATGCACTCATCACATTAAAGCTCTCCCAGAGGGTAGAGGCAGAGTCAACCGATCCCACGTTGAGCTCGAAAACGGTAGAGATGGAGGATTGAATTTCGTCACAGAATACCGCGTCCCTGAGGGCATTCGGGGAAAGATGCCAGGAAAAAGCCAGTCACTGAGAGCCAGGGGGCCGAAGGATGAGCTGGACCAGCGCATGATCAGAAAGGGTGCCGGCCATATGAGTGGCATCAACCGTCCAGGACAGGACATCTGGCGAGGCGACCCAGAAGTCTATTCTCGACCAGCAGCCCCACGCCCCCGTGATGCAGGTACCCTCCCGGGCGTCTGGGCGCAGATGGCGCCAAACATCCGAGAGCGCATTGTCGGCAAGGATAGAAGACAGAGCGGAGGTGGTCCGCGGGCTAGACCGGGAGACTCCAGACCGGTCAGGCGCCGTGGAGACGGTGACATTAAAATCCCCACCCCAGATAACGGCTGCAGGACCGCAAGAGGAAATCAGATGCCAGATGTGGTGGAAGAAGTCGGGGTCGTCAGAGTTCGGGCCATACACCGCGGCGATGGTAACCGGCTGCGCTATCAGGAGGCCATGTAAGATCACATATCTACCCTCAGGTTTGACACAGGCATTGGAGGTCTGTCAAGGGAGGCCGTGGCGCAGCAAAATGGAGACCCCTCTGGCGTAGGAGGAGTATGTCGAGGAGTGGGTTTCCCCCCAATAGCGCGCCCGAAGCCTGGAAACCGAGCTGGGAAGTAGATGAGTTTCCTGCAATAGACAGACGTCCACGCCGTGGCGTTATAAATGAGCATGGGTTAGGCGGGCCTTGCGATAGTCATTCAGGCCTCGGACATTCCATGTCCAACACTTCAAGTTAGCCATGAGGGAATGCAAAGAGGGAGACACCGCCTGGGGAGCGCAGCAGGGAGACTAGCCAGGCCGCACAGCCGGGGACCGCGGAGCAGACTGGCGATCCAATGAAGGAAGCATGACAGCCTGCAGCCCAATGGAAAACAAGCCAATCCAGGGGAGGCAGAGTCGCACACCTAAGGAGCAGAGGACTAGGGCTGTGACAGGTGCGCCAATGTGATGCCGCAGACGTATGAAGAGGGCCAAGCCATCACCGCAGCGTGCGGGCGCTGGACCATATCGGGGAGTACCCCACGCCAGATGCAAAAGATCAGAATTGCAAGCACAGCATGGCATATATAATGGAGCATACAGAGCTAAACAGAGGCATCACAGAGGCAATTAGTCAGGTCAACCATTCCACTGGGAAACCACCTCACCGCCCACTCTCTCCCCTCTACAATCCATTCATCGCAGAGCAAAGGGAGAAATAACCTCAAACATGTCATAGCAGGAGCAACAGAACAGCTGGTAACACAGAGCATCATTAAGAGAGCAGCGCGACAAAGCCACAATACTATCAAGAGAACAAAACCAATAACCCACCCCCCACAATTCAGAGATAACCTCAGACATGGCATGGTAGGAGCGTCAGAGCACGTAGGTACACATAGCATCAACCAGAGAACAATGCGATAGAACCACAATTTCGACAAAGGAACAAGAACACC
Source organism: Lissotriton vulgaris (assembly GCF_964263255.1). NCBI lineage: Eukaryota > Metazoa > Chordata > Amphibia > Caudata > Salamandridae > Lissotriton > Lissotriton vulgaris. Next base: position 973,289,189 of record NC_141696.1, on the reverse strand, counting down.
CACCCACCCCCCACAGGTCGTAGACCGAGGTCCGCTCAGAAAAGAACAAGCAGAAAGCCCCCCCGATACCCCACCACCACCCACTCCAACCCCCAATCAGGTTGAGAACCCACCCCCCACCCCACCCCAGGGACCCAGAACTTGGACAGGGCAGCAAAACCATAGAGTTGGGAATCATCCCTGGTGGGTGGAAACAACACTTACAACGCAACTTTTACAATGCACTACCTTTACAACGAAACTTTTACAACGCAACATCCATTACAACGCATGCCATTATAACGCAACCATTACAGCGCATGTCACTACAACGCATACCACTACAACGCATGTCATTACAACGCAGTCATTACAACGCATACCATTACAACGCATACCTACACTATCCAACACTTACCCTACTGTTGCACCCCCTAGAGTTAGAAAAGTAATTTTTACCCCTACACTATCCAATACTTACCCTACTGTTGCACCCCCTGGAGTTAGAATAGTAATTTTTACCCCTACACTATCCAACACTTACCCTACTGTTGCACCCCCTGGAGTTAGAATAGTAATTTTTACCCCTACACTATCAAATACTTATCATACATGCAATGTAATGTTATGCGTTGTAATGGTATGCGTTGTAAATGTAGTATGCGTTGTAGTGGAATGCGTCGTAAAGGTAGTTTCAAAGAATTCGTTGTAATGGCATGCGTTGTAATGGAATGCGTTGTAATGGATGTTGCGGTGTAAAAAATGCGTTTTAAAGGTATGCGTTGTAAAAGTATGCGTTGTAACGACATACATCCCTTGTGGGGCATGGCAGGACTCGGCGAACACCCCCGCGGTGAGGCAGGGTGGCCAAGCTCGAGAAGGACAGCAGCCTTTTGGCGAGCGAAAGGAAAGCAGTATGTCCACACTACCCAGGCACCCCAAGCATAGGCTGAGGTAAGGTCTACCTGTGGGGGAAGGAAAAACAGAGAACAAAAAAGGCAGCGCACGGCATCAGCATACCATCTTAGAATACATTATACACTATTCAATAAAAGGGGGAGGCCCCAGAAATGGCAGGAATGAAAAAGAGGGGGGAAGGACGTGACCCTTCCCCGGTCAGCAAAGGAGGAGAAAATGGCAACAGCGAACATAGAGAACATCATGTAGCCTGTAAAGCCCATCAGTCATTGTCACTCAGCTGGTTGGTGGCCTCATGTGAAGATCCAACGGGGGAGTGTCTGGATTCCTTGTCCATGCGCTCGGCGAAAGCGAGAGCCTCCCTTGGGTCAGGGAAAATCAACGTTTTAGTGCCTTGGCGAACCCTCAGTTTTGCCGGATAAGCCAAAGAGTAGGACACTTCGTGTTTCTGGAGGATTTTCTTGGCTGGTAGGAATTCTCTCCTCGCGGCTTGCACTGACATGGTGTAGTCGGGATAGAATGAAAGAGTGTTGCCCTGGTGGGTGATGGTGCCTTTGTCCCTGGCCGCCCGTAGGATGGCATCACGGTCGCGGAAATCCAATATTTTAGCCACGGGGCATGCCAGGACGAGGGCGTGGCCTCAGTGAGCGATGCGTTCGCTCCACCACAAAAAAGGATGAAAGGACGTCTCCAAATAGCTCTCTGAGGAGGTTCTCCATGTAGTCCTCCATCTTAGAGATAGTCGTGGATTCAGGAAGGCCCGTCAGGCGGAGGTTGCTCCGACGGGGGAGCGCCTCCAAGTTCTCGTTCTTCTCGCGGATGACAGCCAGTATTTTGTCTATCTGGAGCAATTTCTGTCTATCCTGGGTGGCAGCATCCTCGTCGTCCGAGACCCTGGATTCGACGTGTAGGAGCCGATTGTCATGAGAGTCCACCCGGGTCTTAACCGAGTTGAAGCGAGCTGAGAGCTGCTCAAGTTGAGAAGCAATGCCGGTAACTGCTGACTTCACCCCCAGCATAATCGCCTTGAGATCGTCATTTCGACCAGGGAGAGCATCTGGAACCCCGCCAGAGTCCGTCGCCTCAGGGCCCGTGCCATCCTGGCGGGAGGACCTGCGCAGGTCAAAGGCAATTTTGGGCTGCTTGGGATCCGACTTGCCCATGTTGGGACCAATCGCGGTGGGGCCGGCAGGCAACAGGAGAGGTGTCAGGGCCCAAGATGGGATAAGAGACGCAGGAGGATCAAGATAGTGACCTGGGCACCCAGGAAACAGTCAAAACCACCAAGCACCAGCCCCCGCCACACCGCGAGTCCGTGCAGGTGAGTAAAAGAAGAGCCAGTCCGGCAATGCCAATCCCACAAGGCCAGCTGTCTCAGTCGCCCTGGGGCGGTGCAGGGGGTTCAGGGCAGGAGCACTGAAGATTGTCCAGATAGGGGCGGGTATGGACCCCCAGATAGCGTCCTCACTGACCAGCACAGGCCCAGCACCCAGGTCGACAGCCTCCGGACCTGGTAAGTCCACAGCAGAAATGCAGCGACAGGCTCCACCACCAAAGGAGACCTCAGGGCCAATACACCAGGGGCGGGGACTCTCCCCACTGCACGAGGGACCCACCAGTCACAGAAGGAGGAGGCAGAATCCGATGGGGAGGCCCACAGACAGGGATGACGCTTGGTGGAGTCGGGTGCAGCCCAGAAGCTGTCGGCCAGACCGCTGGGGCCCAAGCAGGACAGTACCCGCGTCGCCGATGGAGGCCTCTAAGCGAGAGCCAAGCCAGGGACGGGCCGTAGGCTGCAGCCGGAGGGGAGGAAATGCCGGCCGGCGCCCCTCAGCGCTGCACTGCACCGACGATGTGGTGCCGCGTCGCCTCACAGGAGGATTGGAGAACGGGGCTAAAGGCCTCACCCGGGGGGGGGACCCACAGCCGTCGGAGCCGCAGCGCTGCCCCAGCCACGAACGTGCCGGAGGTCCCAGCCGTCCGCACACAGCGACGGCAGGACCCAAAGCCCAACCCAAGCGTGGCCCGCAGGGCCCAGAGGCTCGAGCCCCACGAAGGGAGGCACGAACCAGACGGGGCCAAGGACCACCGCCGCACTGCCGCCGCTACCCCGACAGGCCCGCGCCCCAGCCAGGACCCGGCCGCCGACCAGGGCCGAAGCAGGCACTAGGCCCCAGGCAGGCCGCGACACCCCAGGAGCGGGACGGGCAGCAAGAAGCCCACATCCCACCCCAGCCGACCCCCCCCCCCGAGGGGTGCCACTCACCGGGGGGCAAAAGATGTTCCGCCGCGGGCGCCTCCCCAACGCCGCGCAACCCCTGATCAGGCGCCACAAATGGAGTGGTGGAGGACACGAGGCCTGGCCTCAGCTCCAGCCCAGTGGCCCCGATCTCGGCCTCGGGAGCTCCGGAATAAACAGGAGAGGCCGCAGCAAGTTCCAAACGTTCCACGATCAGGTAGGCGGTGCAGTAGGGCAGCAAAAGTTGATTAGGCTGCATGATTCTAAAGGATTAAAAGCTTGGCCAGCAGAGCCCACTCAAGGTGCGGCCATCTTGCAGCCAGGCAAGCCACACCCCCCGTTGTGCTCAGAAATGTTAACACCAGAAGCGAATGAGGTAGGACTTCTGCTGTTGGAAATTCTTCTTTGCTAAGTAAGTGTAAATATATACGACAGAAACAAATCCCTCTAGTCCTTTGGAAATGTACACATACAATAGCCATACAGCTATGAAAAACAACTTTTCAAATGAAGGTTTGTAAATCAGAATCTTTTTTTGGACATTTCCCAAACACTTCTGGCTTTTACCAGATCTAAATTTGCCAATTCCATCATTAGCAGCACCTGGCCACCCTCAAGCATTGAAGGCCTCTTCCAATAGACATACATGTGTTCAAGTCATAATGTTGCATTTGTGGCTTACGGTGAACACTCTGGTAGAAGCGCATAAATGCAGTATTTATTCTTTGTTTTTGCATAGAAACATCTGCAAGCAGGCACAGTCCACGCTTTGACATGTCGAGTCTACATTGCTTGTGCATGATCTAATCCACAAGGGAGAATCAGCATTTCAGTGGCATTTAGCTCGAAAATGTTTTTTATAGTAGAATACATTAATGCTCTTGCCTCTTAGTAATAATGCATTTGTCTGGAACTAATCAAAAAAGAAAATGAGTAACATTACAATTGAATGTAATAAAGCTGCTTTTCCCAACCACCAATGACCCGTAGAAAGCTTTGCTGTCTCACGAACCTCCGTAGTAAAAGAAATCATATATACAAAATCCATACACATATACATATGTACTTAGGTTGTTGGTCAGCCCTCCTTATCCAATACTCTGCTCCATTGTCATTCACATTTTATTTTTATTTTCTTCAAAATAGCAGAGCATATATCCTGGGTCTGTGTGTCAATCCACGTTAGCCACTGGCATTGCCTCGCACTCTACGTGACAGTATTTTTTCTTATCGCATGTGTACATCCGTGTAAATAAATTGCATTTTTTTTAACCAATGCATTTTTCTCAATCCTTTTTTAACCGTTGTTGCATATTTATAGTATGTCTTCTGGTTACAATAGTTTACAGGCAATAGCAACTTTTGCTTTTGCCAATAACAATCATATTTCGTTTGATGTGCAAAAACATGGCCTCTATGACTGTTATTTATACGGCAGCCTGCTAGACTGCACCCATACTGTTCAATTTAAATTATGTGCAATGATAAAATATTTTAATATTTTTGTTGCAAGTTTATGTCAGCTACGTGTAGGTGATGACATATCTTCTTTTTTTCTTTTTATCTTTGTGACGTTTGCTTTCAATAAAAAAGAATCAATCAATGCACCAGTTTCCAAGGCCAGTACAATTGGCTTTGCCTATGCTTGTTGCTTAAGAGAAATATTCAAACCAGTGTTTGTTTTCTCTAAAATTAATTTTGAACAAGCAGGAAAGAAAAAAAATTGTTGATACTGCTAACATGAATTAAAAATTGCATTACCTAAAGCAGAATGGGCAGGTTAATCAACATTTTTGACTGGCTCTGCTAAGGTAGTGCTTTCTCTAAACACCTTTTAATACCGTAGTATTAAAAGGATTTTTTAGGTGGTAATGTGTGACAAGAACGTGTGTGCACACTTGCTGTGAGGCACTTTTTGTGCTGTGTGCTTTTATTCTATGTGCTGCATTATTACAATATGATTTTGTTTCGTTGTACTGCAGTTTTGTGTTGCGTTTTGTTCTGATGTGCCATGTTATGTTTTAATTGTGGTGTTATATTTGCTTTTTGTATGTTATTGTCCAATGTTTAGTTGCTTACTTTCGATATGACAACAAAAAAATCGATATTTCCAGTCAAAAGCATCACATGCTTTGGAACTTATAATGAGTTTCATCCATTTACCACTTCTTAATTTGGTAATATAGCACTGTTTCAGCTCTTCAATCATGCAAGATACCAGTCACCCCAAAACTGTGGTCGCCACCAGTTCTCACTTTATGTGATACAGCCTAGTGACTTTTTCTTGGACACTAAAGCCAGCTGATGGGACTTCTACTGTTAGGTAGTTAAGTTTTCGATGGCATAAGGTACAGTTGAGCCTCCAAATTATAGTAGTTGCTGTCAGGGGTGTCAATGAAGAAATTAACGCTTTTGGATAAAAGCCACAACATTGCCAGTTAAATCCTTAAATTGTAAGTTTAAAAAGCAACTGTGTTCTGATTAATGCTTATCTTTGTTTATTGTGATTACAACACCAGTAGCTGGTGCTCTAGGATTGTAGTGTACTTTTGAGATTATTCTTCTATCATAAATAAGTTCCATAATAAATAATAAACATATAATCATGATTTTTTATGAATAGTTCCCTGGGATGCTAAAATTAAATATATGCAAATCTACATTACATGAGACATTCTTCTCTGTTGGATTTCAAAATTTTAAATATCTTTAGAGTAAGCAAGGGAAGCTAGCATGTCGTGCCACTCTAGGGGCTTGAAGTGGTATTGATCCCAAGGAGAAATGTTGAAAAAATGGGTCAAATAGTGAGTTTTGCATCACAGTTGTCAAAAGAAATTAATAGCTGTAGACTTTATATACAGTTTAATCTCAAGAACATGACATCTCCCTTCAACTCCGTTCAATTTCATCTCTCAACTTTTAGGTCGAGACTAGGCAGCACGCATGCACTGCCTGCAAGACCTGGTGTAATGGGTATATGGAGTATAATCCCGCCTGCTGCTTCCTGCTGCTTGTCATTGGGCGTTCAGAAGACTCCTCAAGACCTAGCTCTTCGATCAGTAGCAGCACCCTCCCCCCCACACACCCACCCCAGCGCCTTGAGACCCTCACGGGTATGCAGTGCACTTAGAAGTGTCCTGATTGATTGATTGATTGGGTCATTCCAGCGTTGCTCCGCATTCCTAGCCCCCTATAGGCTGGGGTCCGCATTCCTAGCCCCCTATAGGCTGGGGCTTCCGAGACGTCACTTCCATCTAATCACAGGCAGCACCGACCAACTACAGTTTAGTTGCGGTGCAGGGCTGCATCTGTTTTGTTTTTGGACTACTTCACTTATCGTCATGGTGCCTGATTCACAGGCTGCATTGCTAGTTAAACCCGATTTTATGGTTCTCCTTGCCGCAGTTTTTTATACACTGCAGACACAGTGCAGCATTGTTCCGGTGCTGCATCATCCTCCGCTTCTTGTGCCAGTCCATACTGCTGCTTCCTTCTAGGGCAGTTTCACCAGAGAGAAACCTCATTCTGGTGCTCTCTCGCCCAGCTCCTGCTTCCTCATGTAGCGCAATCTTGCTCCTGGGCTTCATTAGCATAGCCCACTCCATCTCTCCATCTGCGTGATACCTAGTGAAAGCCTGGGGTACTGCACCCTTTCCTTAAGACATAAGATAAGAATTCCATTACTTTGTGGCTCAAGAAACGAGCGTGGGCATTATTTCCTTTATTAATGGAGTTTATTTATTTTATCATAAAGGCTACAAAAGCTTAAAATGCTTGCACTCGTTTCTTAAGCTTCATGGTAATGACATTCCTAAATTATGTGTGAAGGAAAGGGTGCAGTACCACCGGCTGTGCGTGGGGGCACACTAGGTGTCCCAGTGACACCTAGTAACAGCCTGTGGTACTGCACCTTTCCTTAAAACCTAATATAGGAGTGCCATTACAACGAGGCTTAAGGAACAAGCACAAGCATTTCTGTGCAATTTTTTTGGGCCTTTTTAGCCTTTGTGATAAGAACAGCAATTCCAATTATTAAGTTAAAAATGCTTGTGCTAGTTCCTTAAGCCTCATGGTAATAGAATGTAAATATGTCTTAAGGAAAGGGTGCAGTACCACAGGCTGTTACTAAGTGTTCCTAGTAACAGCCTGTGGTACTGCACCCTTTTTTAAGACATTGCATAGGAATTCCATTACTATGTGGCTCAGGGAACCAGCATAGGCATTTTTTCCTTCATTAGTGGAATTTCTTTTTTCATCACAAAGGCTACAAAAGCTTAAAATGGTCGCACTCGTTTCTTAAGCCTCATAGTAATGGCATTCCTATATTATGTCTTAATGAAACGGTGCAGTACCACAGGCTATTCTAAATGTAAATGTTTTTGTACTTGGATAGCGCACAGCTACCCGGACCAGGTCTCCCGGCGCTTCTGCTCATACCGCTAAGGAACCCTTCCTGGCTTTTTCCCTGTGAAATGTCCTCTCCTGTGCACCCCCAAAGTGAAGCCAGGCATCCCAGCGCTGTTGGGGCCGTTGTGGAGATTAAGCAAGCTATTGCCCAGAGTTGCAGTGTGGGACCCATGATTAGAATAGGCACCGAGGCGAGAAATCAGTTCCGAGGGATTTAGAGCTCAAGACCCCGCCAAGACCGGCCAAGGCGGGAATCGAACCCTGGTCCCAGGCCAGACCTCTGCATCAGGGTCTGCCGCACTAACCATTGAGCCACACTTTTCCACGTGTCCTAAGGACTGCACACATTCCTTAAAACATAGTATAGGAATTCCATTACCACGATGATTAAGGAACAAGTGTGAGTATTTCTGTGCATTTTAAAAAACTTTTGTAGCCTTTGTGATAAGAACAGCAATTTCACTTGAAAAAGGAAAAAAACAATGGACATCCATTTCCCTCCATTGGAGCTTCCTAAATAAGTGCCTCACAGAACGATTGCCTGTCTCTTTCTCAGGCCTTCATCATTATCATGGAGTCTCTAGCTACAGTTACATTAGCCTACCCTGAGTTTTTTCCTATCTTTCCCTTGGCTACTGCCAGGCTGTAACTTCATCAAAACTTTCAACCACTTATTGAGTTCCTGTCAGCACGCACTGCAGCCATAACATGGGATGGGTAAAAATATCAATTTTTGCACCTATACACAGTGAGGGTGTGCACAGATGAAAAAAAGGAGATTTTGATACTTTAGTCGAGGGCCCAATCACAAAAAGTGCATTACCTGTAGTGCAGAAGCAAAGTCTGAGTTCGTGCATGTGGTGGAGACAGCACATCCTGAAAAGAGACTGAAGGCACACCCACTACTCCATGTTTTGATGCATTTTCACCTATCACACTAGCCCTCTCACCCCCTTCTAAAGCGGACCCTTTGGAATCGAGCCCTGTGTATTTAATGCACGGTTGGTATTGTGAGGTATATATGCTGCACGAGTGTGCTGTGATTTGGAATGCACATACTGTATGACGTCTATAATGTGCCACACATTTCGCCGAGCCACTGGCAGACTTCAAGTGACAAACAGAAAACAAGCCTTTGCAATGCAATAGGTCTCGCATTAGTGTCAAAAGTCCCAAAAAATGTATTGTTTGATTATTTAAAATCATTACAAATCGCAAAAAGAAAATAATCTATAAAACTTCAAACAATTTATAATACACATTTCATAAAATTGTCAACCGATTGCCTTGTCCAATACCATGTACTATCATCATGGAAATCATTAGGGAGTTTATTCTATACAGCGTTAAATAGGTGGGCGATTGGTCCATAAAAAGTTTTGAGTTGAGTGTTTCATATTGACTCATTATAAACGTATTTTACAAACTTGCTAAAATTATCTGTCAAGCATTGAGGTTACTGTTTCCTTCTTTACTTGTATCCCCCAGTTCGGCTTGCCGTAGGAGATTTTGTACTTTCCTCATGTATTTGACCCCCCTACAAGCCAACATTGGTGACGATCCCTCCAACCATCGAATTACAACTTGCCTGCATGTGTGAATGTTCAATTCGTTAAAAATATCCTTTAAAAGCCTTCTCCTTCGGTCCATAAGAGCCGGCCACACGCATAACAGATGGGGCAGTGATTCTTTTTGCTAACTACATAAGCAACAGCGAGGATACGTATAAACGCCTTTCCAAGATGGTTGTAAGTCTTTCGAAAGGTGTAAGCCCAGCCGAAATACTATATATCTCTTCTTTAGCATAATGCTAAAGTGACTTTCTAGGTATACCAGAGGTTTTGTTGAAGAATATGAGTTAATCAATGTCCACCCATGTTGGCGTTTGGAGATTGCAGATTTTTCTTCTAAAAAGGACTTCCATTTGGTGCCATTATTTGTTACTTTGTCAAAGATAGCTCTATTTGGACTGGTGTCCCATGTCGATTGAATTTCTAACTCCCGCAAGGATTTGCTCAGGTAAGCTCCCCAACCGCTTCAACTGATTTTTGATTTCTTTCCAACACAGGCTGTCTAATGAACCCTGTGCTGACAGGCGCGATTTGTGGCACAGTTTCACAAAACTATTCATGCCCTGAAACTTCTGGTTTCGCAACCCAAATTCCAAACATACCTGTGCCGGCGAGGCTGATTTAAAAAGGTTGAAAACTGCTTTGTATACCTTTGTTTGAAGGTTGTTTAACAACCCAGCCTCTTTTCCACACCAGGTAACCAGAGCATACGACAGAGTGGGTAAAGTTTGTGATGCCATCACCTTTAGAATATGCTTGGAATTAGGACACTCCAATTTTTTATATAATAGCCTATACGCGTAGATCAAGGAATGTGTTTTCGCCTTTAGGCCCAATTTATGTTCTTTGTGGGTCGATCCTCGCCCCAACTTTAGACCTAAATATTTGTAAGACGCTTCCTCTTTTATTAGTGATCCTTTTGCGTACCATTTAAAATTCGATTTTTTGGGGTCTACTAAGCGTACCACCTTGGTTTTCTCTTCGTTCCATTCCAAGTTTTTGTGCTCTAGAAAGGTAACAAGGTTATTAATCATTCTTTGAAGACCTATAGGTGTTTGGCTCAGTACCACAATATCATCGGCATATTGTAAAAAAGGAATTGGACTATTTGCCAGGTTCGGTGGATGACCTTCCCCTACCTGCATGTGTTTAGCAATATCTGCCATGTATAGGTTGAATAAACTAGGGGCCAGGACGCAGCCTTGTTTTAGATCCTGTTGCGTACTAATTTCGGCAGTGATGCTGCGACCATCACCCAGTTTTACTCTTGCCCATGTTTCACTATACAAGCCTATTATTGCCTCCAGTATTTTCCTCGGCAGTCCCCATGATCTTACTTTTTCCAATAGACGGCTTTGATTCACCCTGTCTAAAGCTGCTTTCAGATCTATAAATCAAGCATAAAGTCTAGTCTTCTTTTTTTCTGCTTTTTCTGTTAGAAGCGCCAAGGTGTCAAGTTTGTTAAGTGCCTGTCCCTGGCCTGAAACCCGTTTGGAACATGGGAATTATGTTTGTTTCCTCCATCCAGTCTTGAAGGTGCATCAGTAGGCATGATCCATATAATTTTGCCTCCACATCAATCAATGATATCAGCCTGTAATTTCCCGGCTCATTATGATCACCCTGCTTGACGATCCGATGGATGATATTCCCTTTCCAGGACTTAAGCAATTTATTTTGGCTATAGATCTGGTTAAAAAGTGGTATTAGGTATTCTGCCCAGAAGTCAGATGAGTGCTTAATAATGGCATTAGGAAGCCCATTTGGGCCTGCCGCACCCTCTGTTTTTAGACATTTTATTATTCCCTTCAGCTGTTTGGCGTTTATCAGGATGTCTGAAACTTTTGTTGTTTCCTTCGAATAATTGGTCTCTGGCGCGGTAACTTGATCATTACAAATGTCTTCTTCAGACAAGAACTCTTTATCCTGCCATGACATGCTAAAATCTTCCTGTAAGTTTTCTTCTTTTGCTCGCAATATTTTTGCAAACTCCATATTTTTGATACATATTTCGCACTCTTTTTTAATGTGCCTTTTTTGGTCATTCCCCCTGCCAGTAAACTTATTTTGTACATGCTGAATCCAGGTGTTTTCTCCAATTCCTGCCTCTTGTCTTGACTGGTTGCCCTTTGTTAAATTGTTAATGATGCCCCACAATGTCCGACCGTTTGGGTTTTTACTGGCCAGTAATAGTTTTGTCCAAATTCCTTCTTGATATATTTTTTTTGCTTTACCCAGCATCTTTTTAGATGCTACGTAGGACCCTTAATTTTTCCTTATCTACTTTCATTCCCTTTTACGCCACCCTAGTTTGCCTTCGGACTTCACGTAGAATCTTCTTTTTTTCCTCTCGTAGGATTAGATTGAACCACAGCTTCTTCCCAGTATCCGTTCTTCCTTTGCTAGGATTAGTAACAGGAAAATTACGAGTTAGAATGTTGCATAGATGTTCCCAAGTCTTTGTAAGATCTTCTTTGTTTTGCATTTTTATTAAAAGCAAGTGTTCTTTGAATGGATCCAATATTAGTTTTATGTCCTTTCCAACCAATTTCAGTTTTCGTAAGTTAAACTTTTCAGTATGTTGCGTCAAGGTATTCAGTTTTTGGGTTTTATCTATGGAAATTTCAATTTTTGTGGTTAGTGGGAAATGGTCACTTTCAATGCTCTGACCAACCTCGAATGCAACCACTTTCTGGACCAGATTGCTGCTGATTATAGTATAATCTATAATATAGTCTCGCATTAGTGAAAATGTGAGCTATTGGGGTTGCAAATGTTATATTTTTTCTTGTTTAAAATTATGCCAGCAGCAGCATACATATTAAGAAAGAAAAAAATTCCACAAGAAGGAAAGTGTGCAGTACCACATGCTGGTACTAGGTGTCCATAGTAACAGCCTGTGGTACTGCACCCTTTCCTTAAGACATAATATAGGAATTCCATTACCATGTGGCTCAAGGAACGAGCACAAGCATTTTTTTCTTCATTAGTGGAATTTATTTTTTACTGCAAAGGTTACAAAAGATTAAAATACTTGCCCTTGTTTCTTAAGCCTCATGGTAATGGAATTCCTGTATTATGTCTTAAGGAAAGGGTGCAATACCACAGGCTGTTACTAGGTGTCCCAAGGACACCTATTAACAGCCTGTGGTACAGCACCATTTCCTTCCTGTGGAATTTCTTTCTTATTATGTATGCTGCTATTGGCATAATTTTAAACAAGAAAAAAACATTAACATTTGCAACACCGGACGGACGCGCGCAGGAGTAAGTCACTGCAATCGGTCTGAAACTTTCATTTACGTGCTTTCCTTTAAATGCACTTATTGCACTCATATTTTACTTACTGCACTTGTACTTCTGCTTTTACCGTTACCTGTTTTAATCGTTGTACCCCGCACATAGCTCCCACTTGGTCCCCTTTAACAGATAGGCACCTACCTCCCCGCTCCCCACTCCATCACAGGTTGTTCCTGATTGCGTGGAGGGAGCTTGTGGCTTATGTTAGGTTCCTCACTTCCTGCTCATAGGAGGGGTGAGGAGCTCTACAGTCAGCAGTCTAGTTGCTGTTCCTATTTAAATCAAATGACATTCAAGCTGCGCAGCGGGTGCGCTCAGCGGGTGAGCAACCATTGAGTTAAAGGCGTGCCAAAGGTAAGCCCGTCTGTGTCCATCTGCACCCATCCGCGTCCGTCGGCATCTGGACAGTGGCTAGCACCAGACATGCTGTCCGTGGCTCCCTCGATAGACCTAATCAGTGGTCCAGGGATCGGCTTCTAAACATGACGGTAAGAGATTGCAAGAACTCTTTTAAACCTGACCACCTAGGTTTCCTTTCCCCCTACATAATGTAATATCTGGCAATTCTCTCCTAAGCTAGATCTCATGCCACTGACCCCGGCTGCTCCTGCAACCCATACCCCCTCTGAGCAGAATAGGATTCATCCCCTTTAAGGCCTGCTTGATCAATTTAAGATCCCTCCCCCACCACACTGACAACATTTGGCTCTCTTTGGAGGCCCATTCATGGGTCTTAATGTTCTTGACCGAAAACTGGATCAAGGATAGCTCCAACCCCGACCTCACCTTAGCCATTTCAGCTGTCTACCGGATCCTGGGGGTCAACAGGGCTGACAATAAACCTGGAGGAGATGTGGCGGTGGTTTGTCGCGCCAGTTGGGAAATATCCCACAGAAAACCCATGAACTAGCCGCCCCCTAGAAGCCATGTACTTCTGTAACACGTTGGCCCCCAACGTCGCTTTGGCCGGTATCCTGGTCCACAGACCCCCAAATTCCTCTGTCAATCACCTGCTAGAACTCTATAACGCAGCAGCCGACTTTTCACTTAATCATGCTACTTTTATGATTTTAGGAGACTTTAATGTACATACGGATGTTGTCAACTGCACTAAAGCCCATCAACTTATCAATACCCTTGAAGGGCTCAACTTGACCCAGTTGGTTAAAAGCCCCATGCATTCTGCTAGTCACACGCTAGACCGGATTTTTACTAACAACCCTAATCTGAAATTATCCCCACTCCTTCTGCTTACCTGGTCTGTTTATTTTTTAATCCCTTTCAGACTGGCACTGCCTTCCCGGATTCCCAGACCCACCTTTTGCTCTGAAATAAGAAGGAAACTGTGCAATGTCACAAGCTATAGCATCACTCCTGCTCTCTCCTCTACTCACCTTCAAGTATCAGGTGACCAAGACTTAGACTCAGTATACTTTAATAGTTGGTTGACCTCTGCCCTAGATACGGTTGCCACCCTCGAACCCCCTAGTTCATTCAGCATTCAGGCTAAAACCTTCTTCCCCTTCGTTCTCCCCAGAACTCTGGGCCGAGAAAAGCCACTGTAAAAAACTGGAGCAAATTTGGAGACTTTCCTATGACCTCACAGAAAAGTCAATATATAAAGCTGCCCTAAAAAACTTAAACACACTACTATGAGAGATCATTTTACTAGCAAAATTCACTGCAGGCAATTCGGCTAAAAACCTTTTTAAAATTGTACAAGATTTCACCGAGGCCGTTGTCACCACTAGTGTAGTCCCCGCTACCATAACCCTGTGCAATGGGCTATCTGATTTCTTTCAGGATAAAATTCACAAGATCTATTACACCTTTTCCCTCACTCAACACAATCCAGCACCTACTGCAGGGTTGATCAGCAATGACACGCTGACCTCTTTCCACGCTATCTCTCTCGTGGCCTCACTTCAAAAACTTTAATCATGCAAATCTGGCTCCCTCAATGACCCTTGTCCGGCCCAATTTTTTAAACTCCTGGCACCTCTCATCAACACCCCACTGAACCAGATCTGGAATGTCTCACTGTGATCTAGCACCTTCCCTGCAGTGTTGAAGCAGGCGCTTTTGATGCCTATTCTCAAAAAACCTGACGCCGACCCCACCTATCTCCCTACTACTGGCTCCGGCAACAATTCTTGAAAAATAGTTCAGGAACAACTCTCCATCCACTTGGAATCCCGAAACCATTTTCATGACTCTCAGTTCGGCTTCAGATCCGGCTACAGCACTGAGACTACCCTTCTCGAGGTGTACGAGAGTGTTAGATTGGGGGTCTCGAGTTGGCAGAGGTAGGTACCTTTGACCAAATAGGGACTCTTGGGTCTAGTCAGGGTTAGGGAGCACACTACTAAAATAACACTACAGATGGACACCACACGGGTTGTATATCAAAAATATGTATTCTTTATATAGACTTAACACAAGACCACAAACAACAAAAATCCACAACACTGTACTTTAAAAATGGTATAAATAGCTTACTTCTCTTAAGATGGTAAGTGCGACACTTTAAGTTCAATGTACCTTTGGATGCGTAACGCTATACAAAGAAAGTGTTGCAGGGAAGGTGATGCGTCTGTTCCTTTCAATCAAGAATGGTGATGCGTGAGTTCCCTACTGCTGTGTAGGGGATGGTGTTGCGTCGGTTCTTCTCAGCGTGGGGAGGTGATGCATTGTTTTCTTACTGCTCTTCTGTGGCGATGTGACCAGCAGCGCAGTGGTGCGATGAAGATCCGGTGCAATAAAAACAAAATGGTGTTGTCTTCTTGATGCGACAACGATGCGTGCACACCAAACGGCCGTGCGGTGACTCAACTAATCTTCTGAGCCGTGACAGGTCCTGTGACAAGCTTCTCTGGTGATGCCACGGCATCTGCTGCGACAGCTACACTCTTCTCCAGGGATGCGGGGCACCTCAGCGATGCAATGCGACAGCGGCAGCGGCGGCACACTTTCTCAGCAATGCAACGACAGAGGCTGCGGTGGTGACACTATTCTCCAGGGATGCGACGGCGTCTGCTGCAACTGCAACACTCTTCTCGGGTGATGCGAGGAGCTTTGGGTGATGTGATGGCAGCAGCGGCGGTATGTTTCTCCGGTGATGCAACAGCATCTGCTGTGACGGCGACAGTCTTCTCCGGTGATGCGCCGACAACGGCTGTGGCGGCATCATGCTTCTTAATCTTGAGTCACGCTTCCAACTCCCAGAGACACACAGTCTCTCAGAAGGCCCAGCTCAACAGCAGGCACTTCAATTCCCAGCAAGGGAAGGCAGGGGAACTGGTTGGTGAAGTCTGTTGTCCCTGAAACTTCAGCAAGAGGCAAGTTCTATCTCAAGCCCTTGGAGATCCTTTACAAGTTGATTTGAAAGTAAGACAAAATCCTTTCTCCTTTCTTTGGCTGTCAGGCAATCACTGCAGGCCAATCCCCCAAACAGCACTCAGCTTAGGAATAGTCTCCTCCTCAGTTTCTCTGAGCCTATCGTCAGCAAAGGTTCTTCTTGTTTCCCGAAAGTGATCTAAAGTTCTGGAGTCTGGGTCCCCCCTTTTATACACCTATTCTCTTTGTTCTCTGAAGGCAGATAGTGTCTGTACCTAGTCCAAACCAGTTCTGGTCAGTCCTGGAGCACTTTGTTGACAAGACTCCTTCTTTCCTTTGACAGTGTGGGCCAGGGACATCAGAAGCACCACAGGAGGTGGAGCCAGCATTGTGGAAGGCAGGCACAGCTCTAATAAGGTCCCAGGTGCAACTCCTTCCAACACTCTACATGCAGCTAGCTCTGTTCAGCCCTGCCTAACTCACCCTGCCTCCTGGAATCCCCCAGCCCCTGTCACTCAACCTCTAGACAAGGAATACACAACCTAGCTGAGGCAGGTTTAGATAGTTCGGCAAGAAAACACATACTTTCTAAAAATTGTATTTTCAAACACAGAATGTTAAAACCAACTTCACTAAAAGATGTATTTTATCATTCTTAATCCAGGCATACTAAACTCGAATTTCTACCTAGTTCCCTGAGTCAGTTAGGATTATTAGATGTTATAATCAAACTGCCCACTCTGGCCAATGGGAAACAGGTAGCCTTGCAATAGTGAAAAACAAAATTGGCTGTAACTCATTATCAGGACATGCCACACACATCAGGGCGGGTCCTACCTTTTACATACAATGCACCCTGCCCTTGGGCCTACCTTAGGGGTGACTAGTATGTAGAAAAGGGAAGGTTTAGGGCCTGGAAAGTCGGTGGACTTGCCCAGTCAACATGGCAGTACCAGACTTCACACAGACTCTGCAATGGCAGACCTGAGACACACTTTTACAGGCTGCTTCTGTGGGTGGCAGAACCAGTGCTGCAAGCCCACCAGCAGCAGTTGATTTACAAGCCCTGGTCACACTCAGTGCACTGTACTAGGGTCTGACAAGTAAACCAAACCAGCCAATCATGGAGTCACTAATCCATAAATCATTTTACCATAAGGAGAGCATATGCCCTTTAGCACTTATCAGCAGTGGTAAAGTGCCCAGAGTCATAAAACCAACAAAAACAGGTCAGACAAAATACAGGAGGAAGACAAAAAGTTCAGGACTGACCCTGCAAAAAGGGCCAAGTCCAACAGAGAGCATCAGCGAGAGCGCAGATTCAGGCAAAGCAGCCTTGCTGGTGCTTCTTGATCTATCAGCAGCATTCAACGCAGTCTCCCATCCTATCCTCCTGGACAGATTAAGCAATATAGGAATCCAAGGCACAACCCTATCCTGGATCCAGTCTTATCTGGGAAACCGGACTCAACTGGTCTTTATCCGTCCCTTCGTCTCTGACGAAAATCCCTGCTCTTTGGATTTCCCCAGGGCTCTGCCCCGAGTCCTCTCTTCTTCATCGTTTACCTAGCAACCCTTGCGACGCTGGTCGAATCATGCGGGGTAAGGGTGATCTCATAGGCGGACGACACCCAACTGGTGTTTTCTTTTGAAGAACATTCCGAAACGGCTTTCTCTTACTTTAGACACTGCCTGAGTAAGATCTCGGTGTGGATGTCACTCAACACTCTCAAGCTTAATTCCAACAAAACCGAGGAACTTACTTTTCTTCAATTAAAAAAAATCTGCCTCCCCCCAAGCTGTGGTGGCCTCCTGAGATGAATCCCCCTCCCAAGCCTGCGAACTCTGTGAGGAACCTCGGTTTTAGGTTCAACAATGAGCTGTCCTGCAAAAACCAAATTAGACAGGTGTCCTCCTCTTGTTTTGGGAAGCTCTGCATGCTGTGCAAATTCCTTCACTTTCTCCCCCTGGAGGCCTGTCAGACGGTAATTCATCACCTCCCACCTCGATTACGCCAATAGTCTTTATCTGGGGGCACCTGCCTACCTGATCAGGCGTCTGCAGATTGTACAAAATGCTGCAGCCAAAATGATTTGTAAAATCCCTTTCCGCCACTCGATCCCTCCCCACCTTAGGATGGTCCACTGGCTAACAGTGATTAAACGCATTGAATTCAAGGCTCTGACTATGGCATTCAGAGCCTTTCGGGGACAGGTCCCTGCTAACCTGCGAGCCAGACTCAAGCATTACCATCAGAATCGGACCCTGGGATGCAACCATATTTGTCTACTTGCTACCCCCCGTTTTCACAGGGCTAGAACAGGAGGCAGAGCCTTCGCGGTCATTAGCTCCAAAATTTGGTATGCCCTGCCTCTCTCCCTCCCCGCTTCTGACTCAGAACCTATCTTTCGACGCGCCTTGAAAACCTGGCTGTTCACTAACCTTTAGTTCTCCTTCTGAACTTATCTCCAGCGGTCCCCTTCAGCGCTGGGACACGCCCATTGGGGGAAGATGTGCGCTCTATAACTCCTTAAATAAATAAAATTAAATAAATAAAACACCAATAGCTCACATTTTCACTAATGCGAGACCTATTGCATTGCAAATGCTTGTTTCATTTTCTTATCTTGTCTATTCCAAGTAGAATTGTGTCTGGTCCTATAATAGGACTGTAGGAGCTGCTTACTAGGGCATTATAAAATCTTGATTTCCTAAACAATATCAGGCCTTGAACCAAACAACTATTCACTGGGTTAGGCATTCTTTTAAGACCTACTGAGCAGAAGCAACCCTCAGGTCACAGACATTTGACAGGTTTAGACAGCAGATATAGCCCATAAGTCACCCCACTGTTTCATTTTCAGACCCGGACAGCAGGGCTATCAAGAAAATAAAGACGTAAAGGGGGCCAATATAGATAATTTGAAGCCTCCACATGATTTCTAAAATCAGAATGAATATTCAGTCAAATGTCAGCACCAGTATTTTGACATGGCATTCATGATCTCGCAAACTGTTAGACCGTTTCTGAAGTAGTTAGCACATTTTTGTACATACTGTATGTAGGAAACTAAATTTTGTCCATAAATATTTGCATTTCACTTTTAGTAAATAAACTAAGTACCTTTCCAAACATTAGTTTCCCATTTTCTGGAAATTCTCTCTTTCTTGTTAGCAGTTTCCAGTTTTAGTAACTAAATTTAATTTGTCCCCAAATAACCTCTTGCTTTTATGATAATTTGCCCATAAGCACCAGCTTTTCACTTTTAGTGAGTGAAATATTTTTGTGTCTAGACATCTTCATTTTCGAAAAATGAATAGTAGTCATTGAACCAGTGTTATCTTAAGGATTTTTTGGGGCCCCGGTCAAGGAATATTTCGTGGGGTCTATGTGAAACAAATTAAAATGTTCCTTCCTATTTTCATCTAATTCACACCTACATGAAGCCGCACAATATTGAATTATATGTTAATTTTCACACAGAAACAGCTGAAAGTATTACCTGTGACCCCACAATTCCTAAAAATGACAATGGGTAGAGAAGAGAAAGGCAGAGAGATGTTCTGATTGATAGAGTGGGAAAAAGACCACTTTCCAGTTGGTTCTTTGGAAAGTAAGGGCCCTGGGCAATTGTCCACTTTGTCCATGCCTTAAAACAGCTGTTCATTGAATATCAGTTTATCATTTTTAGTAAACTCACTTAGTATGCCCCCAAATATACTTGCCACTTCCTCTATGTTCACCTATTTTGGTCTGAAATACTTGGCACTAGGGGGAATATTATCAAGGGGGTTTATCTCCCCTTTTTTGGCTTTAAAAGCCAAGAAAGCGGAGATAAAATTATCTCCCTATTACCTAGCTGTCGCTAACACCAGTTAGCGACAGCTAGTAGGAGATAGCGACCATCTTGGGCCCCACTTTGCATGTCAGAGAAATGTATCACTAATGACATGCAAAGTGCGCTTGCCAAGATGTTAGCGACTGGAAACAGTCGCTAACATCGCTATCTCCTATTACCAACTTTTGGAGATATTCGCGCTAAGCGCGAATATCTCCAAAAGCTAACACCTGCCCTGAGCAGTTCTTAGCCATGTTATCCAATGGGAGGTGGATAACATGGCTAAGAGCATTAGCTCGGTAATGCATGAATATCGCATGTCTTTTCAGCGATATTCATGCATTGCGGGCGATTTTTATCGCATTTGCGATAAACCTTGGTAATACCAATGTTTATTTGCGATAAAAATCGCCGCAGGTCGGCGATACATTTTTGTCTCTAACCAAGCAATAGCGATAATTATCGCTATTGCTTGGTAATATGCCCCTAGGTTTCCGTAGTTACTCATGTTTCCCCAACTATTTGCCATTTTGCATTAAATAGGTGAAATAACACAGCCAACCGCGGTCGGTAGTGGGAGTACCTGCCGGGTGGTGACGTGGGGAGGGGGAGGGGCAGGGTGGGGGGTAGTAATCAATGAATAACGGAGGTTTACAGGTAAGTAAATATATAAATAAATAAAACGAATTTCGTTGCGTGCACTGCATTCCCAAATGCGATGCAGTGCGCGCAACAAAATTTGTTTAATATATTTTTATGTTTACTTACCTGTAAATCTCCGTAATCTGTAGTTTACTACCCCCCACTCTGCCCCTCCCCACGTCACCGCCAAGCAGGTACTTCCACTACTGACCACGGCTGATCACAGCCTTAGCCAGCGATTCCCTTGTTTTCCCAGATGAGTTATAAACACATTTCTCAGTCTGAAATTGTAACTCAGGTTTGACCTGCAGCGCCACTACAATTACACTTATGAGCCTCGACCGCAGCTTTTATTCCAGTATTAAACATGTTATAATGATAATGCAACTCCCGTCTGAACTTTTCCTATGCATCAAGGTAATGCACCTCACACCCAAAGTATGCTTCCACTGCTAACCCAGCAAAACCAAAAGGGATGATGGACGGAGTGTTGAACATTGCAAGCACTCACCCCCAGTCAACTGATCTGGGTTTAGTCCATCATCATTCTTTAGCTCACTCCGCCACCCCTGTTCAGACATGGCCATATGCAAATCAGTCTGACCCTGGATGCTTGTTTACGGTCCATCAACCCCTTTGATATCGCTTTGTTCACCCTGAGTTGGCAGGGTATGCCCAGACCTGGGTCACTTGCTCACTCTGCCACTGGATTCAAGATAGCCTGGTTGGTGAGGGTTATGAACCCGAAACTGGTCCCAGGATGCTTGTTTCCGGTCCGGGGAAGACATGGCTTGGCAGTTCAGGCTTGACTGTTCCCATAAGGCAGAGGGTCAGACTGATTTGCATATTGTCATGTCTGAACTGGGGTGGTGGAGTGAGCTAAAGAATGATGATGGATTAAACCCAGATCAGTTGACTGAGGGTGAGTGTTTGATTTGCTCAAACGCTCCGTCCATCATCCAATTTGGTATCGCTTTATTCGCCCTGAGTTGGCAGGGTATGCCCAGGCGTGGGTCCCTTGCTCACTCTCACACTGGATTCAAGATAGCCTGGCTGATAAGGGTTATGAATCCGAAACCGCTTCCAGGATGCTTGATTCCGGTATAGGGAAAACATGGCTAGGCAGTTCGGGCTGGACTAATCCCATGAGGCACAGGGTCAGACTGATTTACATATGGCCATGTCTGAACTGGGGTGGGGGAGTGATCTAAAGAATGATGATGGATTAAACCCAGATCAGTTGACTGGGGGTAAGTGTTTTATTTGCTCAAACGCTCCATCCATCATCCCCTTTGGTATCGCTTTGTTCGTCCTGAGTTGGCAGGGTATCCCCAGACGTGGGTCCCTTGCTCACTCTGCCACTGGATTCAAGATAGCCTGGCTGATAAGGGTTATGAATCCGAAACCGGTCCCAGGATGCTTGTTTCCGTTCCAGGGAAAACATGGCTTGGCAGTTCGGGCTGGACTAATCCCATGAGGCACAGGGTCAGACTGATTTACATATGGCCATGTCTGAACCTGGGGTGGCGGAGTGAGCTAAAGAATGATGATGGATTAAACCCAAATCAGTTGCCTGGGTGAGAGTGTTTGATTTGCTCAAATGCTCCATCCATCATCCCCTTAGGTATCGCCTTGTCCACTGCTAACCCAGCACTGAGGCCTATTAATAGCACCACACCACCCTTCAGTATTTGCTTCTATCTTTACTGCTATTCCTATACCTTTCACCACATATAGTTCAACAAGTTTTCCTCATTCCATGCCACACACACACACAATGGATTGAGCATGGTACTACAACTGCAGGGTACACACAACAGGTACAACACAGACACCAACTGTACTTTGATTATGGGACTTGTATTCAATTATGAGCCCCAGAAATATTGCCATATCTGCTGTAATTAGTCTGAAATGCTGCTTCCAGCCTGCTGGCTAGTTTATGCCAACATAATCATATCTTAGAACCCTTATAGAAGTTGCACCATCGAAGTATAACTAATAGTGCACACAGTCACACACTGTGACCCCGATTCACAAAGGTGAACTGAGAGGAAAGTCTAACTTTACGACTTTTGGTATCCCCAAAGGGCATCTATCACTTGTAAATGTCCTTTGTTAATACCGAAAGTTAAACTTTATGAATTTTGGTTTTCACAAAGGAAATTTACTACAGCATTCCCGAATAGTAAATGCCCTTTGTGAATACCGAAAGTCGCAGGGTTAGACTTTCCTCTCGGTTTACCTTGGTGAACCATGGCCTCTGTCACCACCATGTTCAAGAGATGTTATGTTATGGTATTAGATTTATTAAGCGCAGGGCGTCCCGGCGCTGCCAAATTATGAAACAGACGCGGAGGCCATCCAGAGAACTTAAGGAGGAAGACTATGGTGACGGAAATAGAAAGGTTTTAATGGCCTTCTGGAATTGCAGCATATTCTCAATGCCACGGATGTAGTTTGGCAGAGAGTTCCATAATTTAGCTGCCAGCACCTGGAAAGAAAGGCCACCCATGCGGCATAGTTTAAAGCGCAGCACCTTCGCCAAGTGTTGCCCCAGCGAGCGCAGACTGCGCTGCGGGACATACCAGGTCAGCAGAGGGCGTAGTAAGGCTGGGCTCTCAGTTTTAAGAATCTTGAAGGCCATCACCAGGCCTTTAAACTGGATCCGAGATGAAATCGGTAACCAGTGAAGTTTTTTCATTGTAGCTCTAACCG
This sequence comes from Lissotriton vulgaris, assembly GCF_964263255.1. Taxonomy (NCBI): domain Eukaryota; kingdom Metazoa; phylum Chordata; class Amphibia; order Caudata; family Salamandridae; genus Lissotriton; species Lissotriton vulgaris. Next base: position 973,266,240 of record NC_141696.1, on the reverse strand, counting down.
AGCACCAATGAGGAAGCCCTATCAGTGTTCTCGCAGCCATATTTTGAACTCTTTGCAGTCGTAGGATCTTGGATTTATTAGCACCCAGAAGCAACACGCTGGCATAGTCAAAGCGTGAGGATATCAAGGCTTGCATGATGATCTGCCGCACGGTTGGTTCAAAATATTTGAGGATGGGCTTGAGGCCTCTCAACAGACCCACGCAGGTAGCTGCCACTCTCTTAGTATGGGTCTGGAAGGTAAGTGAAGAGTCCATCCAGACTCCCAAGTTCTTAACAAGGGTCGTTGGTATTGGCATTTCGCCCAGCGATGCCAGCCACCAGTGCTCATTCCATAGGGCGGTGTTCTTCCCTGCCCGCAGAACCTCTGTTTTACTGGCATTCAGCTGCAAGTAGTTATCCGTCATCCACTGGGCAACAGCTGTCATTCCGTCTCTAAACCTGGTGGCCGAGTCAGATGGCCCTTCGGATAAAGTGATGACCAGCTGGGTATCGTCTGCATACGATACCAGCGTAAGGCCCCACTTTTTTGCCTCATCGGCCAGGGGTTGCACATAAAGATGGAAAAGTGATGGACTAAGTGCAGAGCCCTGCGGGACCCCCTGGCCAATGTGATGAGGTTTAGAGATGAATGGTGGGGCTGAATTCCCTTCCATGCTCAGTAATTCACAAATCAGAACATGCTTGTGTTATTATGTTACAGACTTGCAACATCAGGAAGTAGGCCATTTTCAGCAGTCAATTTCTGAAATACACTGCTCCTGGAGCATCAGGACACATTCCATTTACTCCCATTAAAAACCAGTGTTGGTTCTGTAGAGGGCTAGTTCTGTAATTTCCAGCATGTAGTGAAATGTCCTCTAGTGCCAAGAAGATTTGGTCTTTGTCTTTTAGAAATAGATTTATCACATCACATAATTACCTTCAGCTCTTGTGGGATTTTATTACTGGTATCAACATAATTTATAGTTCTTCTGAAGAGATCTTGCATTACATTAGGATTGATGATCCAGGTGCACTAAGTATTTTAACAATCACAATTCACTGATTCAAGGTTTGCAACAGGTAAAATGCTTTTTTCTTATTTACTAATAGCATTTTAAGAGTCAGATTTTTTTTACGACTCCTAAAATGGGATTTCAAATGGATATCGATATGTATCTCGATTGGCATGTTATAGGAGTCCCTTGTAAATGCCGGACCAATATCTAATGTGTCAATGTGTTGCAACACAAATCTGCTTGTTAAACATTCATTTTTTTTACTGACACCTCAAAGGAGATGATACACTATTTGCAGAAGGAAAGGGTCCAAAGGAATCCCTTCCCCTTTGTGACTGTAAAACATTTTTTTTAACATAGCCATTTGCCCAAGCAACCACTGCCTCCTAAAACAAAGTTTATAAACTAAATAAGCTTTTATTTTTAAACTCAATCTCACTTTCTTTAAGGAAAAACGGCTGCATTTAAAAAAAGGTGTTTTCTTTATAAAAAAAAACCTCACAGACCTGGTTTTCTGTTGACTTTAGTGGGCCACCATACCTGTGCTGGCATCCATCTGCAGTGAGTCAAAACTACCTACATCATTGAAATGCTTCAGATAGGTCAGATTCTGACCCCCAACTGTTCGGAATTTTAAGAACCTGCCTAATAATAATGTCTTCAGTAATGTCACTGACCATGTCATGAGTGATTTAATATGTCACGTCATCAGCAGTGCATGAGTTATAGTTAGCTGGACTCATTATAAAGGGGGAATTTCTCTGGTTTTGTACGAGTGAAATGTCCAACTAACAATAACTTTCCCTAAAATCTATAGTGTTAGATCTGGGGGTCTCTAGTTGGCAATGGTATTCACCTTTGTCCAAATAGAGATCCTTACTTCTAAGTCAGGGTAAGGGGATTACACTCCTAAATAACACCTGCTCACCCATTTGGTAGCTTGGCGCGAGCAGACAGGCTTTTCTCAGAGGCAGTGTGTTAAGCATTTGTGAATATACACTGTAATACAGTGAAAACACGACAGATGGACACAACACTGGTTTTTATAAAAATAAGTATTCTTTATATAGACTTAACACCAGACCATAAATGACAAAAATCCACTTAAAGATAGTAAAAGTTACTCAGTTCAAGTTGGTGATAAATACGACAGTTCTCAACAAAGTACCTGGATGCATAACACAAAATGATCAAAAGGCTCGCAAAAGGGGAGATGATTCGGTTCTGTGATCCGGGGGAGATGATGCGTCGCGCCTCAGTGCTTGCGCTGAGTAGGTGATGCGTCGTGATCCTTACCGGTGCGGGGTTAATGCATAGATTCTCTGCTCGGGTCTCGGCTTGGTGCCCTCGATGCGGCGATACGATGACGATGCGTAGACCACCTGGCAGCCTTGTGACGACTCTATACTTTGCAGGGCAGAGACATCAGCCACACCCCAGGAGGTGGAGCCAGCATTGTGGAGGGACGGCCCAGCCCTATTCAGGTCCCAGGTGCAACTCCTCCCTCCCATCTAGATGCAGATCTCCCTATTCACCTCTGGGCTGACTCATTCTGTCTCCTGGAATCAACCCAGCCCTGTCACTCAAACTCCCGACAAGGAATAAACAACCTAGCAGAGGCAGGCTTTGAATAGTTAGACAAGAAAATACCTACTTTCTAAAAGTGGTATTTTCAAACACAGAATGTTAAAACTAACTTTACTAAAATATGTATTTTATCATTCTGAGTTTAGGCATTCAAATTTCATTCACAAATTGACAATATTTTAAACCTCAAAACCTGGTCAAATGCATAAGTTTGTATTTACTTTGACTTCAATATTGGTTTCCAGCTCGTGCTTCTCCGCTATTTCAGCATGTCGACATGATGAATTATGGGATGGGTAGTTCTGTTGAGGTTCAAGCATGCTCTGGGTAGCTGACTTATCAAGTAATGTTCGCACAATATGTGTTTAGTTGCATTCCCGGGGGAGCCGCTGCCTCATTTCCTATCTAGATGCCTTTCATTTAAACCTGTTATTTTCGAGGATCACAGAGATTGGTTTGGCAGTGAACTTGGCTCTCAAAATGTAGGTCAGAGGCTAATTGCTGACGGAGCGGTGTCCAGCGGCCACACATGGTTCACATCAGTGGTTTTACCAAGTGACTATGGAGGGGATATTTATCGGCACGATTCTTTTAAATGTATGCATATTTTGCAGTTCATGTTTTTAGGTATCATGAAATGAGGGTTTTGGCAGCGCAACGCATATAATATTAATCCACAACTAGGGCAGAGGGCTTGTTTAATTTATTTGGGGAAACAAATAGGCAATTCAAACAGTGATTTTTGTGCACTATGCTATGAATCTAGGTGTCACACGGTTGACACTATGCAAAGGAATTTGGCATATGTTTTACATGTTTTTTTCACTGTGACTTTGTGCCCTTTGATAGTACGTTCTTTATGTTTATGCCTTGGGTGGGATGGGCTATTTGGGCTATATAGAATGCTCTTGTAATGTCGCCAATTAGATTGACAAAGGCTTCGAGCTAGCCGAAACGCATCTCTCTATTATTTTTCGGGATGGAGGCTCATCTGATTAAATAAAAACAGATGCCGTATCCTACTGCCAGGAGTCCGTGTCTCCTTCCATGGTTCACTCTGTAGGATTTGGTTGTTTGTGCTCATCCACTTCGGCGTGGTTGGTCATCACGCCTCACACAGAACACCAGTTGTTTGTGGCTCTCCTCGATGACCGTATATATATATATATATATATATATATTACCTACTGGCGGTCGCCAGTAGGTAGTTAAAGTTAGGACCTAGTTTCCATAGGAAATCCTCAACATTCTATTTGGAATAACTTTGGCCCTGGTTGAAGAATCTTAGCGAATTTCTCGAAGAAGATGGCTCGGTCCGCTGCGCTCCTTCCCTGAAAGTTTGGGGGGGATTGGTCAAGTGGGGGCTGAGATAAAAGGGGGTCCCAAAACATGTTTTCTCTATGTTATTTTCCATAGGACCTTTAGACTCGGCTACAGGTCGAACGGCTGAATGGATTTATAGGAAATTTGGCAAAACTGTAGAGTCCGGTTCGCAGATTACGCTTTTTTTGGAATGGTGTAAATCCGTTCAGTAGTTGCTGAGAAAATTAAAGTTAAAGTCAATTATATATCTATAGGCGCGCACGGGTGCGCGCACCCAAGCAGCTGCGCGTGAGCGGAATTTTTTTCTGCTGCGTGACGTCTGCTAACGTTCGATTTGAAGTAAATCAGGAAGTGTTGACCGCCATTTTGTCACTGCGAGTAAATATATTGTTCATTTCAAAGCGTTGAAACATGGAAAGGGGAGAAGATAGAGATAGTCTTGCTGCGTAGGTTTTCTCGGGGTGTGCAGTAAGGCCCTTAAACGTGAAAAGATATATATTTTTTTTTTGTAAAAAGTTGCGGGGTGCGCGCACCCGGTCGCGCACACCTATTTACAAGAGTGTGAAAATGGAGATAAATCAGAAGTTTGAGTGCTTAGATATAAGGTGGCTCTGAAAAGAGCCCTTGTGTTAATTGAGTGTTTTCTGCATTTATAAGTAAGTACCGATGCAGAGCCTGATGTTGCAGAGGAAGATTCTGTTTCCCTCATTCGTGAAATGAACACCGTCTCTCCTATAGACGTCTTGCATGTGGTAACGCAAGTTGTTGTGGTAAATAGAACCCATGCTATAATCTCTGAGGAAAGCAGAAACAGATTTATTTACATGTCTCCTTGCTTTCTCAATTTGTGCACAATGTTGATTGGACCAATTCCATTTCTGTCTTTGGCATATATTGGAATATACCAAGGCAGTTCGAGGAAAAAGTGTCATCAATTGTCGAAAGGTGTCTTTTAGAAGCATTTCCAGACCTACCCCAGTGATTGTGCCTAGATCGTTCCCACCACAGTGCACAATTATAAGGTCTGGTTCTGGGAGATGCATAAAAGTTTTCACCAATGGAATCAATTGGTGACATTTCAATCCTCTTTTGCCAATCCACGTTATGTGTACATTTGGTAAACCAAGGTTGCAAATTCGTCTGCTTACTGCATATTTTTCACTCCAGTGAATATAACTGTGTCCTATTAGCCAGACCTTCATTTTCAAGGGATTTGTAGTCGTCCTCTGATCGGTTCTGGAAGTGGAATGGTAGTTAGAAGCTGAAAGTCAGGATAAAAAAAAAGGATGAGGCTGGGTGTGGTTAAAAAATAAAAATGATTGGTTGATTGTAATAAGTGGAGATTGAAGAGTACGTTGCATGTTAATGTTTATGTTAAACGAAAAGTACTATTGGGTGTGAAAAAAAAAGACATGTAACAGAGCTGTGGATTGGCAGGTGTTTCTGGAGGGAAAACAGTCTTCTTAGTTTGCTGTAGAATGTTGAGACATGAACTTTTGACCTGTGCCTTCAGCCAGGTGCAGAATGAGGTGTTACCATGGAAACAGCCGGAGATGGCAGTTGGTGATGGGTGACTTTCATGTGACATTGAAAATATTGTGAAGGACAACCAATTGAAATGTAAATTTGATTTTACAATTTTGTGTGAGGAAATGTGATTGGCTGAAGAGAGTTATATGAGTGTGTATTGACTGGATATCTGTGCCATTGAATTTTGGTTGCAGTGATAGAAGCTTAATAGACAGTTCCGTCAAACGAATATCTGTTTTGTGTCTGTCACTATTGTACATCGTACAAAGCATTGGTAAAGGTAAGTCTGTAACAGTTTGTTTTGTCATGTACCGTAAAATATAGTTTAATCACAAACAATGATTGATTTTCCTCGTAATAACTAATTTTTGGCTGTCATAATGTGTTGTATTTCTAAAAGTAATTTCTTCCATTTAAATGTTTAATACGCAGTAAAAAATATTTTTAATATAGAGAGTAATTATTTTTGAAGCGTTTATATATAATGAGAGAAGTTGTTCAGGAAGTGAAGAAATGATATTAGCAGACAGACAGATAATGCAGAAAGAGAGAGAAATGGTAAATTACTAGAGAGAAATGGTAAATTACTAGTGATACCGTTGTCAAAAAATGCTAATGGTTAATGAATTCGTAAACTTTTTTTCAGTCGACAAAATTTCAGGCTGGTTGGTGGCCGTGGCCTGCACTGGTGGGGGTGGGGCGAGAGGGAGGGGGAAGGGGGCTAAAGTGGTAATGATTAAGGTATTCACAAAGTTTCTGTTAGACGACAAAATTATAGTGCAGTTTCTGGTCGCGGTTTGCACTGGTGGGGTGAGGGAGATGGTCGAGTGAAATAAAATGAAAAGTTTTGACCATGAGGTTGTACAGAGATTTGTGCAGTAAATGTGTTCGTACATTGAGGTAGGAAACAGAGTATATAAATATCTCTCTCAGTCCTGCTGTTTGACTGCATCTTCATGTCCCTTCTGTTTTCCATCTCCGTTGCCCTGTGTTATCTTATTGTCTGTGTGTCTGTCTGTGTCTGCCTTCAGTCCGGGCTGAGGAAGTTTGCTGTGGAGGCACACACAGATAGCCCTATCAAAGTAATTGGAACGTTTTCAAAAAAATAATTATATAATTGCATTGGTATTTTTAAAGCGCTACTGAATGTTTTCTTTCACAATTACCGCTTGGTTGCTTTCTCAGAGCAGAGGGTATGTCGTATTTCACTTGTTGGTGCCTCTGCATCTGACTCTGTTCTCTGGTGGCTGGCGGAGAACTGTTTGTTATTGTGGAGATGAAAAGGTGATAAGGAGAGAAATACGACATAGCGTCTGGCCTGTAGAAGCGTGGGAGCAGTGATTAACTCTGAGTGAAGCGGAACTGTGGCGGTGCTTGGTAACAGTAATACATTTTTTTTAACAGAGGTACAACTGTCTGTACGGTGCGCGACCTACTAAGAAAGAGTTCACGGGCCGTTATAGGCTTGCAGGTTCTAGTATCAGTAAGTGAGGTCGAGAAAAGAAAACATTCAGGGCTTTATTTATGAAGGCCTTGCGCCACCGGTGCGTCACTTTTTCCCATTTTTAAAAAATGACGCACCGGCGGCGCAAGGTCTTCATAAATAAGGTCCTCAGTTAGTACAGTTGATGTTACGTGGAACACATGAATAGTTTTTCAATATATAATAATTTCAGTTGAGATTATGGATTAAAAGAGAAAACGTGAATATTTGAAATGTTTATTCAGAAATGCACTGTTTTGAAGGCAAATCATTATGTAATATGAGTACAGAAATTGCAAAAAACACAGTCATTGGTATTGTCAGTAGTTCATGGAATACAAACGCTATAGTTGAAGAAAAATGAATATAGTTTGGAAAAAAAATTGTACACTCTTATAAGGAAGTATATTATATTTTAATAAATGGAAGAAGGTCTCTGGCCTTTCAGTTTAGGAACTATATATGAAAATGCTAGTGGTTATACATCATCAGTTTATCAATCAGCTGTGTACATGCGAAGCACTATTAAGTTTTTGTTATGTTACTGTGTGAGGGGAAAAAAAGGCGCCAAAAGCGACAAAATGGTGGGAGGTGCATGTATGTAGTCTGTTGGATGGTGCGCAAATCACTATTGAGGAGAACTACTGTATTGAGATATCTTTTGAAGGTTGCAGTATTGCATTTGAAATACAGCACAAGTAACAATGGAAATATTGTTGAAAGAACATATTTTTCTGTAAAGTATTTAAAAAAAATAATTTTATAGAAAATTAAAGGAGCAGAGGCGTGTGAGGCGGAAATAAGCAGTTGAGAGGCGAAATGGCGTTTACAGTTATAAAAAACTCGTTTAAAATTTACACATTAATTAGGGCACATGTAGCATATATTAGCGAGTTTTGCATCGAGTACATTTGAAATAACCTTAGATAAGATATGCAATAGAATTGTTGAGATTAGAGTGTAAAAAAATAAAGTTGAAAATCGAGTAGCTGAAGAAAAAAATGTAGTCCACATAAAAGACCAAAATTTAATCAGCACGAAATCATAATGTCCACTGTTAGTAAAGCCAATAGGTCTGTTCTTCATAAGAAAATATGGAAAAGAACGTGAAGAATATAGGGAAGCAAAAGGAAATGAGAACGTCAATGGCTTGCATAAGAGTTATCGAAGCATTGTTTAGGCAAAGTAGGTAGCTTCTGCTTGTAACAGGAAATCATTGTTATCATTTGAAAGTATGTCAGCTATCCAATGGAAAAGAGTAAAGCAGTATTCATGATCTGTTATTATCGGAGCTTCTTTTACCATCAGAGGACAGCTCGGTGGGTTTTCGATGTAGCTCTCTGTTAGGAAAGAGTTAACCGTCCATTGTGTAGGCAAAGTAGGCAGCAAGTGCTTCTAACAGGAAATCACTGTTATCATCTGAAAACATGTCAGCCATCCAATTGAGAAGAGGAAAGGAGCATTCATGATCTGTCATTATCGGAGCGTCTTTTACCATCAGAGGACAGCTCAGTGGGTTTTCGATGTAGCTCTCTGTTAGGAAATCTTGCGCCGCTGCGAATATATTCCAATGACCCAGAACTCCTTGTATCGCTGCAAAGGCCATAAACCCTCCGTTGTAACAAAGCTGTTCATGATCAATTAACGGATTCATGAGGTGATTGTAATTCGCTTCAGGAGGTACCAAATTGCAGAGACATAAATCCAGGGCCCACGTGAAATCACAGCTCAGGCAATGAAATACAGGCTGCACACAGGTGAAATACGAATATCGAAATGATAATCGATATGAAGTATTAAAAGTTGAGAGTGCTAAGGTGCCGTAGTAGAGAAGCATTCTCTGTCGAAATAGTTCTAAGTGGTCCGGCTCGTTTGCGAAGGCAGGAGGGACATCCATTTTGAATTTACCAAGATGGTAAAGGAAACGGCGCAGCACTGCCGGTTCTATAGCAACTCCACAGAAATAGGTCGCCGGCTATGCAGTGGAGAGGAGCAGAATGACTTGATAAATTTTCTAGGAGTCTAGTCACTTAAATATTGCTTAGTAGTTATCAAAAAAATAGCCTGTCTTGAAGTGGAGGATGCGTTAAAAAATAAGGGAGTCATTTGAGAAAATTGTAAAGGAAGGTCAATTTTTTTTACACCAATGCTGTTTTCTGTGAATGTTAGCTAAGTGAAAGATATGTGTGTGAGCAGATGCTACGTTCAGTTTTAAATGTGACAATGGAGCTCTTGTTCATGTCTTCCGATTCAAGGTCGGTATTCGCTGCGAAATGCAAATATCAAGGAACGCATGCATGGGGTACATAATCTACATTCTTAAAGGAAAGCAAATGGAGAGTTATTTTTACCGCGTTAGCATTGTTGTTTGAAACGTTACAGTGATTTTCATTATTTGTTAGGAAAGTATCACTGATGAAGAATGAAAATAAATCCTTATAAATAACAGGGACTGGTGTATTTTAGAAAAGGTGTGTAACATTACATGAATTGTAAATAAATAAATAATGTAATTGAAAGTGTATGGTTTAAAAATGAAATGTAAAGTTTTATAGTTGACGTTTTGAAAGTGGTTCTAGAGGGCCAGTTGCATGATAGATTTAAAAAAAATACTACATGTTTTTCAAAAGTATTATTTAAAAAATATGTGTCTTTATGTACTATTTAGTTTATCTGCCTGTTGCCTATTCTTTGAGTTTTAGTAATACTGTGTCTTATAACTTTACCAGGGGCGGTTTGAGGCTCATGGTGGCCTTGGGCAGGGAGGGTAGGTAGGGGGTTTGTAATAGGGGGTCCCGGTGGGGTGGAGTGCGGAGTTTAGTGAAGAGGGAGGGGGGGGTTAGGGTGTTTGGTAGTGGATCAGAGTCAGAGGACGCCAAATTTCTGTTATGGGCTGCCACGCAAATATGTATCCATTCTCAGAGGTTTATTATATTAAGGATATATATTAACATGGTGGCCCTTGGTGTTTTGTGGTTCTGTGCAAGTGTACTGCTTGCATGTGTATAATGCTGGCCCTGTAGTTTTTGTCTATGGACATGGGGCCTTATTTATGACGGCCTTGCGCCACCCGTGCGTCACTTTTCCCATGCTAAAAGTGACGCACTGGCGGCGCAAGGTTTTCATAAATAAGGCTTTTGTTTTTTTGTGACTTGGCCTTTTAGTTATGAAAGCCTACTGTTGTAGGTGCATGAATTTTAACATGGGGAAAAGTGACATATCTGTGGCACAATGCTTTTATAAATGAGAAATTTTGTATTTATTTTTAATGGAGAGGATTTTGGGGAACTTATTAGTTATGCTTGTTCAATGCTATAATGATTGTATATTGTGTAGGAAATAAGTTTGTAATAAGTTAATAAAATTTTATTATTTCCATTTTTAGAGTGTTTGGTGCCTGAAAGGAACAACCTGCCATTTGAATTGATAAATTGAGAGTATATATTCTTTTTTTCAGGTGAGTTCCTTTTTTTGCTTTGGCAATTTCTGTGGGTGGTGATGAAAATAATAAAGAATATTTTTTGAAATGTTTAGAACATGATTTTATCTTAAATTTTTCACATGTGGTTCTATCTGCTTATACTATATATGTTTTTGAGATGTTCTCCATTGACAGTTCAAATTATCTTTTAATGAGCTTGGTACATGTGTTCTTTTGCAAAGAGTTCAGATTTAGAAATCATTGGAGTATAATTCTTTCAGGTTTCTTTTAATTAATACTTGTGAAGTGCTCATTATTTTTGAAATCTTGTTGTATTATGTTTGGCAGTGTTCCACCTTTATTTACAGAGAGGTATTATGATATGAATCTAAATGTAATGCTCATGTTTCCTGCATATCTGTGAATATACTATGTATAGGCACTTTTTTACATATTAATGTGGAGCTTTATTATGAGGTGGTTGTTCATGGTTAGTATGACATTTTGCATATGCTAAGACATTGACATGGTGAGTATGGGAACTGTCTCTGTGGGAAGTAGTAATCTGTTAAGTGAATTAAATGGTTTGTATAGTGTGATCCTTTTCTTCAGAGTGCATACATTTATATTGCACTTTGTAGTGATGAAATAAAAAAATGGGTCTCTAAAAATTATTGTACAGGTAATAAATATTTCAAATATCTAGAAAATCTAAAAATAAATTTTACAGTGAAATGTCTTTTATCAACAGTAATTATTTAATTGAAAAAAAAGCACAGTGCCAATGTTTAGAGTTATATTGCCAATTTCTTTTTCAAAACAAGAGGAATGTGGTATCTTACAATATATAGAGTTAATAAGTTAGAGATTATAAAATTATATGTAGTTTAAAAATTAGTAAAGGTAGTTTTCAGTTATACACTTATGGACAAAGATATAATTTAGTCGTTATATTTTTTTAAAAGGATAAAGAAGAATTTAATCAAAATAACTATGGAGAATTGTTCAGAAGATAATGAAGTTCATTTTGATATCATAAATGAACTGATGGAGGAAATTTTAGACGCGGTTGTTGAAGAGGAAGCTGATGAAAATTATTATTTTATGGACATATCCTTAGATTCAGCCTATTTAGAGCTGATAGAAGAAGATGAGGACAATGGACTTGAAGAAGTCCCAGATGAACTAATGTTGGAAGTTCTTTTAAATTATGAACTTTTGAATAAATAAAAAAAAAATTATAGCAAAGCATTCGTGATGATAGTTTTCTTGATATATTCGTCGATGAAGTGCTTCATGAGAGTGATAAGATATGTTCTCATGAAGTGTAAAAGAGATCGTAGAAAAAAAGATTAAAACACTTATGATGACCAATAGTTCTTGAAAAAAGTGTACTGTTTGTATGCTTTAAAAAATGTTTTAAAAAATTGTCTATAAAGTTAAAAGAAATATAGAGTGTGATAAATTTACAAGGAACATTCACTACAGGATTTACTACTTTGTTCAGAGATTTTCTGTTATTATCTGTATTTCATTAAAAAATAAATGTGTGGTTTTAATTTGTACGGTATATGCTAGTAGTGAACTATAATATTTGTTATTTTTGTGTTTGACAGATTCACAATTTCATCAAAATTTTAAATTAAGATGCCGACCAGAATTGAAAAAAAGAAACTCTACAAACAGACTTACAGTTTGAAGAAGAAAAGTATAGAATTATTTTCAAAGAAGGAGAGGACGGATACAAAGAAGAGTGCTCCTGGTAAGCAAACTAAAAAGTTTTTTAAAAGAATTTTGGGAAGAAAAAATGTAAATATTGAAGTTCAGAAGGAGAAAACGATATCACTATCTAAAAGGAGATCTGGAGTCAAAGATAATAATGTTTCTGGAATTAGGAAAGATGAAAGTCTGTACAGTAAAACCCGGAGTAATCAATTCAGCCAAATCAGGAAGCGTATGTTTTACAACAGAGTCGTTTCGAATTTATTACAATAGGAGAAAGTTTCTAAAAGAAGATCTGCTTTTTTTAAAAAGAAACAATATATAGAGGGTATCGCTGTGCGCGCATTTGAGACAAAAAGAAAATTATTTATTTTAATACTTAATAGAATAAATATTTTAAATAAGGCGATTCGAGTTTTCAAAGGTAAAAGTAAATGGAAGAGACACATAAATAGGAGTAATTTTTGTAAAGTGTTTTCTGGGAAGTGGATGCATACTTCAACTTCTGAGCCATTTTTTAATGAAGAGATTTACTTTCAAAGTAACGATATGTTGCATGCAGTTGACACCAGTGGTCAAGCGTATGAGGTGAAGGATGGTTGTGTTATTGAGAAAGAGAATATTGTGGTTAGAAATGCAGAAGATGTTATGGCTAGAGAAGCTTTAGAGGGACGTCCTAATGCTCCTGTTTACAGTTGGAATTGTAGTAGCATTTGTAGTGTACGACAGGATTCAATTGATTTCTTTCGCAATTTCTTACGTAAGTACACTAAAGAAAGTCTAAAAAAAAAATTAAAATGTTGCAAGAATTAGATCAATGCAGAGTGCGCGAGAAAATAGGTCTGCAAGGCCATTCTCTGGCTTGTCTCTCTAAAAAAATATGCCAGAGTGTCTTTCATCACTTCCGGATGTTAGCAGTGCATCATACTAAAATGAGAAAATTAGTGAGAAAGTTGTACTATGCAAAAAGTCCAGCACTTAAACTTAAACAGTTAAATAGTGCTCTTTTGTATGGATGTGAATTAGATGTTAAGAAGATTTGTGCAGAAATTGAGGTAAGTTATTTTGGTCCAGAGGAAGATAATGCAGAAACTGATATAATTATAGAAGGAAATGTGTTAGAAAATGTTGGAAATGTAAATATTGAAAATTTTGAACAGGAAATAATAGAGTTTAAGGTAATTGCAGGTGAGAAACCAAATTTTTCTTGTGTCTGTTGTCGACGCATTCATTACAAAAGTCAAACGAGGTTAGTTGATTTATATTTAAAAAGTGAAGATGAAAGTAATGGTCAATGGAAAGATTTTGCAACTTATTTGTTGGTGGAAAACTATTTTGATTTGGGTTTTGAGCAACGTGTTTGTAAATATTGTTATAATAAATTAAATGAAAATAAAATGCCTGCTAGAGCTGTTCATAATAATCTAGAGTTGGTAAATATTCCATCAGAATTGATGGATTTAAATACTTATGAGACGATTCTGATTCAATGTGTACATCCTTTTCAGGCTATTGTTCGAATGGAGCCTAAGACTGGTAAATTAAATCCTTCAGACTTACTAAGAGGATTAAAGGGTAGAGTTGTGTATTTGCCTCTTGATCTAAAAAAAAATATGGAAACAATTGGTGTTCAAAATGTAGAAGAGGAACCTCTAGTTATTCTAGTTAATGGTGTACCTACAAAGAGTAAGAAAATCTGGCAAGATTTAGTGGATGTTAGGAAAGTGAAAAAGGCAACGCTGTATTTAGTGCAAAATAATAAGTATTACAAAGATGTATACGTAGAACAAGAAGATGTAAGTGAAGAAGAGGATAGTGATTTGTCTAGTGGACAAATTGAAAAAGTTGATGTATCCAGATCTGAAGAAATTTATGAACATTACAGTGTTCATCCACTGCATTCCAAAGAAGCAATAGGGAATGCTATTGAATTATTTCAGATGAAAAAGGTGAAAGGAAATCCTATTAGTGTCTGGGAAGAAAGTTTGGAAGGTCGTTGTTTTCCACAGTTATTTCCTACAGGTGAAGGTACACGATATGATGATCGACCTATGCAGATTCCTGCATCTGAGTACCGGACAACAAGATTATATGCAGAAGATCCAAGGTTTCGCCAATGCATTCCATATTTGTTTCATCTTCTGTTTGAGAGTGACTTATCTGGTCTGTCTTATGCAGTAAATCATATCTTAAAAAGTGGTGTACATCTGCAAAATATTTCAGCAAAGGAATTTATGGATAAAGTGCAACAGAAAGATAGTGTTTTGGATTCACATCTAATTAATTTAATGGCTTGTCAGCGGGGTACTAATGAGTATTGGTACCGTCGTCATGGAGATTTGAAGTGCATGCTTAGAAACTTAGGAGTACCAACATGGTTTTTAACTCTAAGCTGTGCAGAGTATGCTTGGGAAGATTTAATTGAATTTCTTCGGGAGGCGAATGCAAACATAGAAAACATAAACTACAAGACACCTGGAGAACTGTGTTCATTAGATCCAGTTAATGTTTGCAGATATTTTAATCATAGATTTGAAGCTATGATGTCTTTCATTACAAACAAGAAAAATCCGCCTCTTGGTGAAGTACTGGATTTCATTTGGAGAAAAGAATATCAAGCAAGAGGTGCTCCTCATATTCATATGCTGCTATGGATCAAGGATGCTCCTAAATTTGGAATAGACTCGGATGAGACTGTACTGTCTTTTATTGAACAGTATGCCACTTGTGACATACCTAATAGTACAACTGATAAGGACTTAAGAGGAAAAGTGTTACGTTTTCAAAGTCATCGCTGTGGAAAATATTGTCGGCAAAAATTCAAATCAAAGAGCAAATTTTACACCAAATGTCGCTTTGGATTTGCACGACCGGTACTTTCAAAAGGAAGAGTCAATAATTTGATGTCATGTTTGCGACATAATATCAGAAGGACGTCACCTAAAAATACGTACAATTTAAGAAGAGGTGAAGAATCGAAATATATTAATGACTATAACCCAGTCATTTTGTCCATGTGGAATGCTAACATGGACATACAATATGTTGCAGACAACTCTATTGCTGTGGCTCGATATGTAACGTCTTACATCACGAAATCTGAAAAGACGGAACTGAAGGAGATGTGGGAAGACATTTCTCATGAAAAGAGCCTGAGCAAGAAATTGTATACGTACAGTTTGAAGATGCTGTCTCATCGAGAAATTGGAGCATATGAATGTTGTGACAGATTATCATCAGCAAGTCTTTATGCGAAATCAAGGACTATTCTCTGGGTGAGTTTGGGCCTAGCAGAAACACGAAACCGTGTTCTGAAACCTGTGCAAGAAATTGAGTATTTAGCCCAGAAAGAACCAAACAGTACAGACATTTTGAAAACAAATATGTTGGATACATACTATCCAAATAGAAGTATTCTGCTTGAAAACATTTGTCTGTATGAAATACTTCAAAATTATACTTTTAAAAGAAATGTTACGGAGAATATTGATAAAGGTGTACATGCTGTAATTGGACATGAAGGATGTCTGGTAAAACAAAGAAAAGGACACTTGATAAATCATCAGAAACTGAGTTGCGAAACACCTGATAAAAGAGAATTTTACTATTTTGCTCTTTTGCAACTCTTTAAACCATGGCGTAGAGAAGAGGAACTACTTGGAGACTTTGATAGTTATGAAGATTCGTTCAACGCATCTAAAAGTAATATTGAATGTCCTGTTTTTAGTAATTATCTCCAAATGTTGAATGATGAAATAGAGCAAGAAGCGACAATTGCAGCGGAGATTGCTAGAGATAGTTCACAAGGTAGTCAAAGTTCGGCTTCATTAAGTCAAGATCCACTGGGACAACCAATTATCCAAAATGAAGCAGCCACCGCCATGGATGAGGTGGAAAGCGCAATGCAGCAAGGTCAAGAGGAAGTTATCGACTTAGAAGAATTAAAGAAGCAGTTTAATGTTGAGCAAAGACAGATATATGATGAAGTGACAGAGCACATTGAGCATGGCTTTCGTCATGAGAGAAAAGATTGCTCATGTATGTCATTTGAACCTATTCGATTATATGTAAATGGAGAAGCTGGGACTGGTAAAAGTTTCCTAATTAGAGGAATTACTACATATTTACAGCAAACAACTCAGTCAACACTGTCATGTGTTGTTACTGCTCCAACTGGATTGGCAGCACATAATATTAAAGGTGTTACTTTACATCGTTTACTGATGCTGCCAGTTGAACATGAAAATAAATTACAATATCAGAAGCTATCTGGAGAAGCTTGTTTTGAAGTTTCTAGAGTCCTTAAAAAAATTAAACTTCTTATTATTGATGAAGTAAGCATGGTCTCCAATTTAATGCTTGCTTTTGTGCATTTAAGAATGCAACAGACACTTAAGACAGAGTATGATGTGTTATTTGGAGGTAAACATGTCATAGTTTTTGGAGATCTACTGCAGCTAACTCCTGTGAAAGGACAACCTGTATTTGAAACTGTTACACATGAGGAGACCAGAAAGTGCCTGGGCAGTATTGGAAATGTAAATATATGGTCACATTTCAAATATACTGAACTGATTCAAAATATGCGACAGGCAAAGGATACTAAATATGGAAGTATTCTTCAAGATATTAGGATTGGAAAATTAACAGAAGATGCGAAACACACTCTACGAACCCGATTACTTTCCAAGCTGTTTCATAATGAAGATAATGTACCTGAGAAAATATATAGTAAAGAGGTAGCAGATAAGTCAGTGATATGCTTGATGCCAACTCTGAAAGAATGTTCAGTTTTTAATGAGAAAATGTTGAATTTAGAAAATCAAGAAATTAAGAAACTGGAAGCTAAAGATAGAATAGAGCATGAAGGTAGTACTATTGTTTTGTCTGAAAAGTTGAAATTAAAATTGGATTCTCTTCAAAAAACTATATCTAAAACTGCTGGTTTAGAAAAAAATCTGTATGTATGTTTAAATTGTCGGATAATTTTAAGGAGAAATTTACATGTAGAAAGAGGATTGGTAAATGGAGCAATGGGTAATGTTGTTGGTTTTGTCAATTATACAAATAGAGATGAGATTGAATTTTTGAGGACAAAATTTGATGGGATTGGGGAAGTTCAACAAATTAGTCGATGTTCATCTCGTTTTTTGCTTGTGAAAGACTTATATGTCCGTCGTAAGCAATTTCCAATTTGTTTGGCATATGCAGTGACTATACATAAATCTCAAGGTTTAAGTGTAGATTGTGCTTTGGTAAATATTGGAAGCACTGTATTCAAAGAGGGTATGGCGTATGTTGCTCTATCGCGAGTTAGAACTTTATGTGGACTTTATCTAATTGATTATGATGAGACAAAGATTAGTGCAGATTTAAATTGTGTGAAGGAGTATAATAGGTTAAGAAGAGAATATGCTCCAAGTTTACCTCAATATCCTTTAATTGAAAGGCGTATAGTTGGTCAGAAAAGGAAAAATGAGGACAAATGTGCTGAAGTAGTCGAGAAACAACGAAAAAAAGATGTAGCTGTTGTTGGTAGCCGTAGCAAAACTGTTAGTATTGAAGAGATTGTTGGATTTAAGTTTGAAAATAGGTCTGGTGTCAACTGCTATGCAAATGTAGTAGTTAATGTTGTTTTCTTTCTGAAAAATGTTAAGGAACAGATTATAGAAAATCAGGAGCATACATTTTGCTATTCTTTAAATTCTATATTTGAAATGTGTAGTAGTGGTGATAGTGAAGTAGCAAGTGTTTCAGAACTAAGGAATGTTTTAGACATATGTGCAGGAGTAAATCAATTTTCTCAGAATATTCAGCAAGATTGTCAGGAATTTATCATGTATATGTTTACAGTTTTGGAAGATGAAGGTGTAGATATTGATAGTCTTTTTGGCCTTTCTTACAAATGGGAACATAAGTGTGATAATTGCTCATTTTTAAGTAGTACTGAGATACCCAGTGAAAGATTTTTATATTTGACATTACCAGACTGCAAAGAAGTGCCTTTTAATAAACTAGTTAAAGATGCGCATCAGAACATGGTCTGTCCTCAATGCAAGTCTGAAATGTTATCAACTTTATTTATCCATAGATACGGACAATATGTAATTTTAATGTTTCAACGATGCAGAGCTGATGGGAGTAAATTGTCAACTTTAATTAAAAAGTTTGTGGCTTCTCAAGTTTCTATTTCTAGAAGAACATTTGTAACTGCAGCCATTATTTTTCATGAAGGGCCTTCTACATCATCAGGACATTATACAGCTTATTTGAAGTGTGCTAGTGGCTGGACGCTTTGCAATGATAGCCAATTGACTTTTAAAAAACGTTTGCCTTTTGCCTTAACTAACTCCTATTTGTTATTTTTGGAACCCAAATTTCAGTAGAATGACTTGCTGTAGGAAGATGTACACTGTAAAGATCTGAAACTTACTAGTTTACAAATATCATGTAAATGAGGGTGTACAAATCTATAAATAAAATTTGTGTTTGGCATAGTGATAACATCAGGTACAAATTTACTTAATGTTTGATGGTATAAAACATGTTACAAATTTTAATTGTGAAGGTTCAGAAAACAATAGATAAGACTAAGATTAAATAATTTCAGAAAAAAACGACTTAACTCATAGTATTTGGCCACGTGGAAAAATATGAGAGAAGAAAATGAGTACTTTTGAAAATTATTTTAAAACTTATATGGACACAAGTTTTTGGGAGAGGTATTTAAAAGATAATGAGTTAGCTTATACAATTTGGCCATGCGGAAAGGTATGAGAGAAGAAACTGTGTCTTTCAAATACATTTTTTATAGGAGATACCTGCACGGGGCTTTGTTGAGATATCTTGAAAAATAAGTCGTATACTTTAATTAGTTTGTAACTGTGGAAGATGTAGTGTGCTTACTCAAGAAATTGCGAATTTGAGGAAAACATTTAAGACATGTTTTTTTCAGGTATTTATAATATGTATGCAGATTTGTATGGGTTTTTTAAACACAATCATTTTGATTGTGTTTTTTTTCCCCGCTGTTATATGATGATTAATATTGAAATCACTCTTGATAGTGAAAATCAATGTATTCTGAGGACAGCAAAAATAAATCATTTAATATGTTGTTTCACTTATTTTGTTACATTGCATTCAGAAATATGTATTGTAACAGATTTTTTTTTACTCTCCTCCACAGATATTATATTTATAAGGTAAGTTTAATTAATAATATCTGAGAGTTTTCTCTGCATCTCTCTTATTGTCTCCTATTGTGTTTTCTTTAATAAATATACTTTATAATCTTATTTTTAATTTTCTTCCACAGGTGCTACGTTTTAATAAGAATTTTTTTTCTTTTTTTTAGGTAAGTATATATAATAAAGACATTTTTACATCATTGTGTTATTTATTTGTCTATCCTTGTTAAAGCAATGTCATCTTTTATATTAAACACTTCCACATAGGAGTGGGTGCATTGTTAGAAGGCATGCTTTAAAAGTGATTTAATAAAATGAGCGACATTTCACTGAGTGAGTTTAGCAATAGTGATATATGAAAACAATGGTGGATATGATATTAAATGTTACATGGTGTTCTTTGCAGGACTTTAAATCCTGTGTTGGGGTTCTTAGTGGTAGTTGTATGGTCATGATAGAGCTACTCCTTTCTGAGCCATGGTTGAGGTGTGTTCATGATAGAGTGGTTCCGTCATGGTTCTGCTTAGTGAATAGAATGTGTCAAGGAAGTGCAATGTTAGTGTTGCACAAGCACAGCGGCAAGTTCATCACAAATGTTGTCCGTCCTCAGGACAGCTGAGGCAATGCTCGTGATGGAGCGGCTTTGTGATGAGTATGGAAGGATTTAACAGCTGTTAAAAAAACCTGAGGGGTGTCTATAAAGAGGAGATATGTGTCATTCTAAAGCCCTGTATCATAAAGAAGTGTTCCTCTGAAGTAATGCGTCTTGAAAGTGGCTGACTGTAATTTATGAGATTTTACTCAGTGACTTTCAGGCCCATGCTGTTTCAAAACTGTGCATGTGATTGAAGCAGGCGTAGGTCTTGACGCAGCAATTTGAATATAGGGGTATATTATCAAGGGGGTTTATCTGTGTTTTTTGGCTTTAAAAGCCAAGAAAGCAGAGATAAAATTATCTCTCTATTACCTAGCTGCCGCTAACACCAGTTAGCGACAGCTAGTAGGAGATAGCGGCCATTTTGGGCCCCACTTTGCATGTCAGTTATATTTATATCTAATGAGATGCAAAGTGGGCGTGCCAAGATGTTAGTGACTGAAAATAGTCTCTAACATCGCTATCTCCTATTACTAGCTTTTGGAGATATTTGCGCTAAGCGGGAATATCTCTAAAAGCTAACACCTGCCCTGAGCAGTTCTTAGCCATGTTATCCAATGGGAGGTGGATAACATGGCTAATAGCATTAGGTCGCTATGCATGAATAATAGTGACTTTTCTGTGATATTCATGCTTTGCAACGATTTTTACCGCATTTGCGTTAAACCTTATTAATACCAAGGTTTATTTGCGGTAGAAATCGCCGCAGCGCTGCGGTAAATTTTTAGTCTCTAACCAAGCAGGAGGACTACTACATACTTGAATATTGTTTAGTGCTTATTTTCATTGAGACCGTCACAGAAGTTCAATGGATCCGAGACGCTGTTCTTGTGGATCTTGGCGACTGCCAAGCCGTTGTAGCAGTGGGAGTGAGGCCTCTCCGAGGGGCGGAGCGTAGCTCCTTTTGATGTTTACAATTGCAGATAGCAGGGTAGAGATGTCCGTGGAATTTATGGATGCTTAGTCACAGTAGAGTGTGCGTGGTGCTCTTAGCACCTCATTACGACACACAGGGGAGTCGCGTTGCACAGTTGGAGATCAGAGACTTAGGAAATAAAACTTTATGATAGCAAGGGCTCTAAGCGATACAAATCGCCCGTTCTCGGTGTAAAAAATATCACCGCTATTGGTGGTATTTTCTACGGTGTTAGTGCTTGAAGGAGAATGGTAACATATATGTGAAAGAAAATTCTGTAACAGGCTCAGTATTTCACATTATCGCGCGAAAACAAAAGTTGTTTTCACATAGCAATATGTCCCTTGTAATTACGGCACGGAGTGCATCTAGTGTTATTTACTACACTGCTATGTGAACGATGTCGAATGTTTGATAAGAGGAGGGTTTAAAAGTTTTTCGATAAACTTTTTCTCCAGGGAAGTGGGTGGAGTGTTCCGTGTAAATTGGAGAATAGAAACTACTAAGAACCAATTAGAAGTGTTGTTTTGAAGTCACATGACTTCACATGCGTGTCTCGATGCCTGTACGCGATAGGTGGGTGCGCGCACCCGGTCGCGCACTAAAAGAAAGCGGCGAAAAAACATCTCATAATATGCTCTTGGAGCTCGTTTTGGTACAAAGAGTTAGTTCTGGAAAGAACTTTTTTTTTTTTTTTTTTGAAACAAGTGTTATGATGCTTTCGATTTCTTAAAGTTGCTACGACATTTTTCAGTATGTCATACTATCAAAATAAAGTGAAGAAATTTAACTTTTTTCGGAGCATTTATGACTCTCAATTTTGAGTTTAATTAGAATAAGGCTTTGCTCTCCGTATAGAAGAAGTTTTCCACAGTCCTTGCATTTCATGTGCACGTTCGCAAGATATGGTCTCAAGTCCATCTTAGCACTCGATGGAGATACAGGTCGTCCTGCAGAAGATGTGCTGGTCACTTCTGATGGTAATAGCATGGCCTCCTTTTTTCTTCTCAAAGGTGGTCGCTCATTTCCTTCAGATTCGGAAGATTAATGCGGAACGGCAGCCATTTCAGCAAAGTCTTCCGGAAGATGTTCGACGTTGTTCTCTCTTGAGAGTAGAAAAGAAAGTGATGGAAGTGGGTGGAGTGCTGCGTGTAAATTCCAGAATAGAAACTACCAAGAACCAATTGGAAGTGTTGTTTTGAAGTCACATGACTTCACATGCGAGTCTCAGGTCCTGTACGCGATAGGTGGGTGCGCGCACCCGGTCGCGCACTAAAAGAAAGCGGCGAAAAACATCTCATAATATGCTCTTGGAGTTCGTTTTGGTAGAAAGAGTTAGTTCTGAAAAGTACTTTTTTTTTTTTTTGGAAACAAGTGTTATGATGCTTTCGATTTCTTAAAGTTGCTCCGACATTTTTCAGTATGTAATACTATGAAAATGAAGTGAAGAAATGTATCTTTTCTTGGGGCATTTATGACTTTCAATTTTGAGTTTAATAAGAATGAGGCTCTGCTCTCCGTACAAAAGAATTTCTCCACACTCGTTGCATTTCATGTGTACCTTCGCAAGATATGGTCTAAAGTCCATCTCAGCACTCGATGGAGATACAGGTCGTCCACCAGAAGATGTGCTGGCCACCTCTGATGGTAATAGCGTGGCCAGGGCTCTTGTCGATGCTTTTGCATAATGCTCAGGGTGCCTTTGTTTAACATGCCGCTGCATGGTATGTATAGAAAAGGAATATTTTCTATTTGGATTTCCCCTTGAGAGCTCCGAATTGCATATCGTGCAGGTTACTTTTGGCGCATTCACTTTCTTTTGATCTTCAGGATAAGTGAAAAATTGCCAAATGAAAGATTCCTTTTTTCTTCTTAAAGGTGGTCGCTCATTTCCTTCAGATTCGGAAGATGAATGCGGAACGGCAGCCATTTCAGCAAAGTCTTCCGGAAGATGTTCGACGTTGTTGTCTCTTGAGAGTAGAAAAGATAGTGAGGAAAGTGGGTGGAGTGCTGCGTGTAAATTCCAGAATAGAAACTACTAAGAACCAATTGGACGTGTTGTTTTCAAGTCACATGACTTTACATGCGCTTCTCAGGACGTGTAGGCGGTGACACTATCTAGTTACGAACGTGATTTGGAAGTAGCGATGTTCTTCAGCGAACTTTAAAAACGTGAAAAGAAGTGAATTCAAACACATACGGATTTCACATATTTTTAGAGCTCGATTTAAGTATACAATTGTTAAATTATAAAACCTTTTATATTTTTTTAAAGAAATATTAAGGTGTGTACAACCAGTCTCGCACGAACGATTAAAAAGAAATTCGGCTCCATTTAATTAAAAGGTTTATATGACAAAAAAAAAAGCCTAGGTTCAGTGTCTTTAACGTACTATAAGTTCTTTCATTGGTCTATGAAGAAATTCATTAGGTTTAAATTGCAAAGCTTTCATGAAATAAATAGGTGGGTGCGTGCACTCGGTTGTGCACGTAAGATTGGTATGTCAATATTTATTTCAGGTATATCCTTCATACTTAGGAACTAGCATTCAAAAAACCTATGAAATTCACTGAAAAAACCATAGGTTTTACACATGTTATAGTTAGGAAGTAGCATTTGAAAAACCTATGAAATTCACTGAAAAAAACCATAGGTTTTACACACGTTATAGTTAGGAAGAAGCATTTGAAAAACCTATGAAATTCACTGAAAAAACCATAGGTTTGACACATGTTATAGTTAGCTGGACATTTCACTCATATAAAACCAATGAAATTCCCCGTTATAGTTACTTCAGCTAACTATAACTCGCGCGCCCGCAGTGCACTGCTGATGATGTTACATATTACATCACTCATCACATGGTTAGTGACATTACTCTTGATATCACTGATAATATCTAGTATCTCACATATGCTGCCTACAACATATAGGAATAGTATGTCACTGACTCTTGCATGAATGGAATATGTAAAATCTCCTAATGTAGCATATTAACACTTAGACACTGAGATACTTTTGGTAATAATAAAGAAACAATAACCTATATAGATATAATGTATCAGTGATAAAGCTACTTATCAACACATTTAGCTACTAAAAAAGAAACTGATAGACAGACACAGATAGCTATATATTTAAATATTACTCAGTAACACATGTACTTATTAAGATATTTTTAATCAGTCAGTTATAGATCTATTTTTCACCCAGATAGCAACCGATTATACACTTATATACTACAATTTTTTTTCAACCAACTTTCAGATCTACATATATAAAATATATGTAATTTTCAAAACTAACCCATTTAATAGATGATGTAATGAGTGATGTGATGTGTGACATCATCAGCAGTGCATTGCGGGCGCGCGAGTTATAGTTAGCTGAAGTAACTATAACGGGGAATTTCATTGGTTTTATATGAGTGAAATGTCCAGCTAACTATAACATGTGTCAAACCTATGGTTTTTTCAGTGAATATATATATATGTTTAAGCAAATAGCCCTTGAGCTTCAAGAAGTCACCTCACACTGTTTCGCCATCTGGCCTGCTTGGCCTCGATGCAGCTCTCAAGGAATTTCTCCTTTTTAATTAATCAAGTTCATCCGACGCGTTTCGAGGCCATCAATGCCTCTTCTTTTTGGGATTACACACAAAGAATGCAGTTTTCACCTTCTAATTCGAATTTCTTTTTGTTAGAATTTCTCCTCACTCAGTGGGCGTGGCTGTAGATATCACCCATCAGCATGCTGGTAGGTGTAGTTCCTGAAGGTGAAAGAAGTTTGTTTTAGTCCTTAAGTAGGTGCATAACTTCGTGTTCTATTTAATCAACATTAAAACCTTAAGTAGGCAGGAGAATAAGGATATAGAGCTGCTGTTCAAATAAACAGTGTCCTGCAAAGCCAAGAATCTGTGCCTCAGCGCAGCTTCCCCGCATGCTCTGCTTCCATCTGCATGCGGAGAATGGTGCTCTTCCCCACGGCCAAGGACAGCCGTGTAAGTAATGTGTTTATGCAAATAGGCCTTGAGCTTCAAGAAGTCCCCCCACACTGTTTCGCCATCCGGCCTGCTTGGCCTCGATGCAGCTCTCATGGCCTTTCTCCTTTGTAATTAATCAAGTTCATCCGACGCGTTTCGAGGCCATCAACGCCTCTTCTTCTTGGGATTACACACAAAGAATGCCGTTTTCACCTTCTAATTCGAATTTCTTTTTTGTTCGAATTTTTTTCTCCTTCAGTGGGCGTGGCTGTAGATATCACCCATCAGCATGCTGGTAGGTGTAGTTCCTGAAGGTGAAAGAAGTTTGTGTTAATCCTTAAGTAGGTGCATAACTTCGTGTTCTATTTAATCAACATTAAAACCTTAAGTAGGCAGGAGAATAAGGATATAGAGCTGCAGTTCAAATAAACAGTGTCCTGCAAAGCCAAGAATCTGTGCCTCAGCGCAGCTTCCCCGCATGCTCTGCTTCCGTCTGTATACGGAGAATGGTGCTCTTCCCCACGGCCAAGGACAGCCGTGTAAGTAATGTGTTTAAGCAAATAGCCCTTCAGCTTCAAGAAGTCACCCCACACTGTTTCACCATCCGGCCTGCTTGGCCTCGATGCAGCTCTCATGACCTTTCTCCTTTGTAATTAATCAAGTTCATCCGACGCGTTTCAAGGTCATCAATGCCTCTTCTTTTTGGGATTACACACAAAGAATGCCGTTTTCACCTTCTAATTCGAATTTCTTTTTGTTCGAATTTCTCCTCCCTCAGTGGGCGTGGCTGTGGATATCACCCATCAGCATGCTGGTAGGTGTAGTTCCTGAAGGTGAAAGAAGTTTGTTTTAGTCCTTAAATAGGTGCATAACTTCGTGTTTTATTTAATTAACATTAAAACCTTAAGTAGGCAGGAGAATAAGGATATAGAGCTGCCGTTCAAATAAACAATGTCCTGCAAAGCCAAGAATCTGTGCCTCAGCACAGCTTCCCCGCATGCTCTGCTTCCGTCTGCATGCGGAGAATGGTGCTCTTCCCCACGGCCAAGGACAGCCGTGTAAGTAATGTGTTTAAGCAAATAGCCCTTGAGCTTCAAGAAGTCACCCCACACTGTTTTGCCATCCAGCCTGCTTGGCCTCAATGCAGCTCTCATGGCCTTTCTCCTTTGTAATTAATCAAGTTCATCCAACGCGTTTCGAGGCCCTCAAAGCCTCTTCTTCTTGGGATTACACACAAAGAATGCCGTTTTCACCTTCTAATTTGAATTTCTTTTTGTTAGAATTTCTCCTTCCTCAGTGGGCGTGGCTGTAGATATGCTTATATATATGCATATTTATATACATATATATGTGTGTGTGTGTATATATATATATATATATATATATTCACAGAAAAAACCATAGGTTTTAGGCCATATATAGTTAGGGATTAGCATTTACAAAACCTTAATTTACTCGCACAAAACCATAGAAATTCACATATATAGTTAGATGCAATAACTATATATCGCGCACCCGCAATCCACTGCTGATGATGTCACATATTACATCATTCATGACATGGTCAGTGACATCACTGATGACATCACTGATGCCATCATCCAGTGACTGTGTGTTAAAATATGTCTTACATATTGAAGAATGAGTGGATGTATAAGTGTCTGGATGAAGGATTTAGTAGGTGCATGACTGACTGTATGAGTGAGTGATTAAATGTGTCTCACTGGGTGCATGGGTAAGTGACTAAACTGTCTTAATTTGTGCATCATTATGTCTGTTGTTCTGTAAACTGCTGCATGTGTTAATCAGTAGCTATATGAGTAACTATTAGGGTTATTGATTGTTTGCCCAAGTATTTGTATGGGAGACTGAGTGTGTGTGTGGGTGGCTGGGAGGTGTATGACTCTGTGCATAGATGTGTGAGTAGTTGATTCACTAGATGTATGGGTTCAAAAGTGCATGTGGAAACAGCTGTATGGGCGGTTGACTGTCTGCATAAGTGTATTGGTGATTGAATGGATTTCTCAGTGCTACATGTCAAAGTAAGTACATATGTAAAACACAGTACATGTGAGAGCTGACATATATAAATAACTGTGCATAAGAGCCAGTGAATGTGTGAGTGGCTGTATGGATCATTGTGAATAGGTATCAGGGATTGTATAAGATAGCAAATATGTGTTAGTATATGTTTGAATAAGTAAGATGTGTATAACTGTATAGTTGAGAAAATGGAGGTGTGATTGATTCTTTGCATGACTGACAAGGTGTGTGAGTAACTCCATGGATAAGTGACAGTCTGTGAGTGTCTGTTTACACTGATTGTATCTAAGGTTATATTAGAGTCTGAAGATGTTCATTGTATTACCACATAAATGATATCATCAGTGATGTGATCAGTAATGTCAAATGAGATGTCATCAGTGATGTCATCAGTGATATCATTTAAGATGTAATCAGTGATGTCATCAGTGATGTCATTACAGATGTCATCAGTGATGTCATCAGTGATGTCACTGACCATGTCATGAATGATGTAATATGTGACATCATCAGCAGTGGATTGCGGGTGCGCGATATATAGTTATTGCATCTAACTATATATGCGAATTTCTATGGTTTTGTGCGAGTAAATTAAGGTTTTGTAAATGCTAATCCCTAACTATATATGGCCTAAAACCTATGGTTTTTTCTGTGAATTTCAATGGTTTTTTAATAGCAAATATCAAAAACTGTCAAATGTCAAGTACGTGATAGGTCAAAACTTTTTCGTGTTTATGAACGCTGATGTGCTTTGAACGCTGCCCCCCCCCTCTTTTCTCTTAGTAGTACTCTCTCTTTGCAGATAGTGAAGGGCAGTTAACGCAGGCCTTTGCCCCCGTTCTAATCCATCGTGTCTGCTTCTCTCTCCATTTGATTGATTGTTATCCAAGCATTTACTGTTTGAGAATTGGTTCTCTTTGGTTCATTCTCTATTTACAAACAAGCACAGAGTCGCAATACTCTGTTTAGTCTTTGCAGATAGTGAAAAATCGTGTAAAAAAACAAAAGGAATCGAGCAAAATCAGTAGGCCACTAATGGGATCTCTTTTTGACCTAGCTAAAATAGAAACATTAAGAACAACCCTTCATGAGAAATACGAAACTAGTGAGATGAACTGAGCTCCACACGATGATGGCTGCAAGACAGCTCGGCTCCGCCACCCACCCCACCCAAAACAACGACAAACCCTATGCAAATATTATAAATATATACAACACACCAGCAAAGTAACAGGGTAAAACATTTTATTAAATAACTATTTACATAACTATTTTATACTTTTTGTTGCCCGATCCGGCTAGCTCAATCGATCGAGCATGAGACTCATGCACTCTGATCTCCTTGGCCTCAGTCAAGCATCAATACTAACATTTTAATACATGAGTGTTCGTTCATGGTTTTGGTCCCTGAGTTGCTTCGATGTCACTGCCTTGCACAAATGGCATAAGTCCTGGATGTTGGGTGCCATACTTCAGAGTTCTGAGCAGCGCTTGTAACACTGTCTAAACCTTATTTGCACCTGCTGCAGCTTCACTATTCTCAAAGTAAGTGGGGGCCGTTTGTGGACCTGACTGCATTTGAAAACAATGTGATATGGTACCTCCCTAAACCGCTTGACGTAGGCCCCCCGAGGGGCGGTGTGATGGCACGGACTCGGAGAAGACGCCTCGCTCCGACCCCTTCCCCAAGTCTTATAGCACTGGTGTAGCCTGAGATCGCACCGGACATAAGCGGCCGGCTCCCGGGGTCAAGCTGTCTTTGACGTTTTGTAGCCTTTCGAATTCTATCCTTAGATGGCATTGTCTAATTCCCAAATAATCTGCAGTTGAATCTGTGGTGAAATATAATAAAAAATGTTATTAACCACTATTACCAAACAGTAAATCAATAACAGTAAGAACTAGATTCGACAATGCTATATAAAAAAAAAAAGTATGCACAAGGATGCAGGGACTATCACTTTGACACCCTCTGACACCCTCAAAACAGGCACAAGTGCCATGTAGCAAGCAAACCAGCCCTAAGGGCAGGTCTGCCTTTCACATGACATAGATGTGCGAGCACACATGTGCATGCACACCGGAATCGGTATTTTACCATGAAGTTTGATTTCATGCTAAAATACCGATTCGTTAAGGCCTTTGGGACTCAGAAGACTCCCCCCTACATAACAAATTAACAGAATCGGTAAAATTACCGATTCGGTATTTTAACAAACAAATAATTTTTCCGATTCTGTAAATGTAGATTTACCTACACGTGGCCTTGGATTTAAGCCCCTACATACTGATTTGCCATTTAACGATCGGAAACGGCCGAAAACGGCCTTAACCGGTCGGTAAATGGCCTGAAACGACCACCTACATCTGGCCCTAAGTGTGCATGCATTTCATTTGAAACAAAGTTTTAAAACATTTTATGTAAAACAATAATACACCTAGGGCCAGATGTAGGTAAATCACATTTACCGATTTTGAAATACCGAATATTACCGAATTTTACCGATTCGGTATTTCAAAATCGGTAAATGGGATGTAAGTACCAACATCTGATTTATTACCGATTCCTTAAAAATTCGGTATTTACCGATTCGGTAAATACTGAATCGGTATTTCCTATTGAGTCCTATGGGCCTTGAAGCCCATAGGATTCAATTCAAATACCGATTCAGTATTTACCGAATCGGTAAATACCGAATTTGTCAAGGGTGCAGGGGGTATCACTTTGACACCATCTAGCACCACCAAAACGGGCATGTGTGCAATGTGGCACACAGACATGCCCTAAGGACACGTCTATCTGTCACATGGCATATGTGTACATGCACAGATGTGCATGTACACAGGAATCGGTATTTTACCATGGATTTGTATTCCATGGTAAAATACCGATTCTGAAAGCCATGTGCCAATGGAAAATTGGCTACCCACATTTCAATCTTGCATTTTCGGTAAAATTACCGAATCGTTAAAATGACCGATTCGGTAAAATTACTGAAAACGCAACATTTAAGGGCAAAGTAATTAATTTTACACATGGGGGCGTATTTACAAGGGCCTTACACTACAAGGAAAATGACTTCAAATGACCAGACACACATGGGGACGTATTTACAAGGCACATGAACCCGAAGGAAGTGACTTGAAATTGCTAAGCACACATAGGAGAGTATCTACAATGCCCGTGCAACACTTATGCATCATTATATACATGTACACCGTAACATTAACAACACAATTACATCATATATCTGTTCCGCAAAAGCAACACATTGCAGGAGTCACATCATTTTACCATCAAAAACAATTTCACCAATACCTTAAGAAACATGGAAGTGGTGAAAAAAGCCAAGCTTGACGTTACGGCAGCCACGAGGTAGCTAGGCTCCGCCACCCCCCCACTGCTCCAAGCATGTCTGTCCCACCGCCCGCCACGCCCATTAACGGTAACATGAAATAGATACAAATCAGCAGATACCTACCCCCATTCCGGAAACTCCGGAAGTGCAACAGGACCACGGTTACGCCTATCCGAAAGATGAGGCCTCGACACGTGCAGGGCGGGGCCCGGCTAACCGCCATCAGCCGTGGGGTGGAAGGCCCAAAATGTACTGGTCTCCCGATTCCCTTCGTCTGCCGCCTTGCAGGCCACGGGGGGGGGGGATGTCTTGCCTCTGCCTCCGACCCCCCCCCTCTTATCGCCTGGTCCGGACATCACGGATATCAACGCCAGGTGTCGGCGTGGGGTGCGCTGGGAGGGAGAGGTGGCGCGAACGAGCCTCTCCCACCCCCCCAGGTGGGGGCCCCTCAGCTGCACCCCCAACGCTCCACTCACCCGACAAGGGTTCCTCCACTCTTGCGATGCAGCGGCGCTGCACTCACCCGACAAAAGGTCTCGTCCACTATTGCGAGGCAATGATGCTCCGCTCACCCAGCGGGGGTCTCGTTCACTGTTGCGGTGCAACAACGCTTCTAGTTTCCTGCGTCCAGAAACCTTCTCCTCAACTTTGAAGATTCTATAAGAGCCACGGGGGCCCCCGACCCCCGATGGGGAATGACTGCCATGATCACCCACGGAACGACCACGACGTAGCCGCGGGACGTCGGCGCGCTCATGCCGGCGCCGGCCTCAGTCTTGAAATCACCAAAATCCTGCAAGACTACCAACTTGATCAGTTCCGGTGGGACACCAGTATGACCCGGTAGGAGAAATTGATTCCTCCCACCCCACTTTGACTGATGGTTCATGTCGGCAGTCCCCTCTGCTACCCTTCAACGAAAACTTTTGGACTGCCGAAAGAGGTCCCGGTCCAACCACGAGTTGGTGGAGACATTTTGACTATACTTGGACCTTCCTGACCTCACCCAAAATGGCGCCGGTACAAATGAAACTCTCAACTCCTTGTTGTGCCCCGATTGCTCAGCCTTGATATCATGAGATATGTATGCAGTTTTTAGCACATGAATTGATATGGGATAAGACTGATTACATGTTCGAACAATGAATTGATATTAAGTTCTAATGCATCATTGATTACTGTATTTATTATTGAAGGTTCGAATTGTCGACACTTTTGGTACTTGCTCACAATGAATTATCGATATGATTTTGTTGCACTTGTCGCACTTTTTACTATGAAATCAACGACCACTGACTCTCTGTTATGTTTTCCACAAATAAATACCCCCCATTTACAGTTCCAGCCTGCTCCGTGGCCGGCCCACGGGGTTGTAAGCCCGTATTTGGGCACCAACATTTTTATTAAAGGTTTTTGAAAAAGCAAACGTAGTTGTAACGCGTAGATTGGTAAGTTTCGAAGAAATGGCCATTGTTTCCGATTTTTTTTTTTGTTAAAAAAAAGCAGGTGAAATGAAGCAGCTCAATTAGTTAAGGGTTAAAAAGTAGAGTACGCAGAAACATTGTAAATATGAATGGTCCAGGTTTGTTGTGTGTTTTACATTTTTCTACAGCATAAAGCAATCGATAAAGATCCTGGTATTTAGCCTCTACTTTATATGCTACCTGTATCAGGGAAGTTGTTTTAAATGCCCCTAAGCCACCCCGAACGAATGTCACCTGGCCCCCCTAGTACGAACGAAAACGACCCCGTACCACTGTAGGTTATCTCTCTTCCTCAAAAATGACAAAAATTACTTTCTAGGACGTTTTGGACATTGATGATTTTCATATGATCTATTTATTAAAGTAATACTCATCTCTCCGCATGAAATTAATTTTCCACATGCTACACAAGTCAATCTCATCTGCCTAAAGTTCTTTTACAGATTTCGGACCGTTTCCCTTGCCTCTGACTCACTTATTGCTAAGTCATTGGTGGATGTTTTTGCCGGTCGGGGATTATCCACCAAATCTCGAAGTTGTGCTTTAGAATAATTAAAAGGGTGCCACCTCTCCATGTGCCAATGCATGATATGATTACCATAGCTATATTTTTTTTCGGTCCCTCTCGAGAGTTTTTTTTTGGCAGATGAGGCAAGTAACGAACCTGGCATTAACTTTCTTTTCAGGAGAAGGAAAAGAAAAAAATTGCCAGATAAAATTCACTTTCACATGGGACGTTCTTGGCGTTTCTTTCAGAAACTTTTACATCACTGTGTCATTTCTTTGTCTATCCTGCTTAAAGCAATGTCATGTAAATAGTTGTTTAAAAAGTTTTTTTTAACGTGCTTACTTTGTTGGAGCGTTGTATATATTTATACGTTATTAAAGTGTTATAATCCTACAACTTTGTTGGAGTGCTATATATTTTTAATGTGACACATAATTGTGAAGACTTTGATGTACAAAAAGGCATCCCTGGAATCTTCCGCTTCAGGCTCGGACCCACACACCCTCACAGTGAGAATCCCCTCCCCAAGCACAATACAGGATGGTTATCAGATAGTAGGAACGCGTGTGGTGTGACGGATCTCATCGGGTGGGGGCCTTGATCTACTGTAACTCCTTTGAACAGGGGTGATTCTCTACAGCTGGAGCCATAAACTACATCGGCAGGGCTAAGTGATAGACTGAGACCGGCCTGCACAATCAGACACAGAGGAAGAGGAGTGTCAGAGGGTGCGGTAGTGAATAGGGTGAAAGGGAGGTGTCGGGCGGGCACAGGGTGTGATTCTCAGGGAAGAGCAGCGCAGATGGGGGGAGGTTTATGGCCCAGGCATGAGAGAGAGAGCGGGGGTGACCAGTGCGTGGGGGAGATGCTTGCGAGGGTGGGGAGCCATGCTGAGGATCGGCGGCGTGCAGAGAGTGGGTCTGGTCAAGGCATCTAAAATGGCTGCCGTGCTCAACAAAAGTGTGGCATTGCAAAAAAGGCAAGATGGCGCAGACAATGTTTATCAATAAGGATTAATTTATAACAATTATTTTTAACAAAATATTTACTCGCAGTGACAAAATGGCGGTCAACAGTTCCTGATTTCCATCGAATCGAACGTTAACAGACGTCACGCAGCAAAAAAAAAAAAACGCT
The DNA here is from genome assembly GCF_964263255.1 of Lissotriton vulgaris. Taxonomy (NCBI): domain Eukaryota; kingdom Metazoa; phylum Chordata; class Amphibia; order Caudata; family Salamandridae; genus Lissotriton; species Lissotriton vulgaris. The sequence continues at coordinate 973,232,899 of NC_141696.1, read as the reverse complement.
CACGCACAGCCGCTGGAAGACATGTATCAACATATATGAGCCTCCTCAGCCACCCTCAGAAAACATAAGGAGTCAGGATACGTCTCCCATACCCCCTTATACCTAGTAATTTAATTAAATCGAAACACAAAATGGCAAATTCACGTTTCGCTACCAATTTCCGACCCGGTTCGCGAACCGAGAAGCGCTTCTACCACGAAAAATCTAATTTTTATTATTTGCCCAACGGGACCCTTTAATAACCCCAACATCATTCCTAGGGGGTCAAGAAAGATCTACCTTGCCCCCTTTGATTAAATTCCCCCTTCTTTTTTCTCCTCCTCTTGTCTCTCGATCCTACCGAGAGACAAGATGGCGGCCGCACCGGACTGTTTAGAATGTTGACAGACACCGGAGAGCCAATCAGCTTCGCTACGCAAAGCTCCGTTACGCGAAAAGTACGCGATCTGGTGCGCTATCTGGGACGCTGTCACAGATATATCTGTTTTTTTAAACGTTAATTTCTCAAAATCCACTGGAGCACATATATTGAGACCCAGCAAAGGCACATCGGGCTAACAGTCCCTATAATTTTGCCAAGTTTCGTGTAAATCCATTCAGCCGTTCGAGCTAAAAGTGAGGCCAAAGGCCCTATGGAAAAATGAATGGGAAAAACGCGTTTTGGGACCCCCCTTTTTTCTCGGCCCCCCCCTTGACGGAACCCCCCCAAATTTTCAGGGGCTGCTCAGAAACAAAATGTGCCATTTTCCTGAAAATTTCAGCCGATTCCGTCCACAAACGCCAAAGTTATCAGACATAGAATTTTCAAAAGTTCCATAGAGAAAAAATCCTAACTATATATACCTACTGGTGAGACGCCAGTAGGTAATATATATATATATATATATATATATATATATATATATATATATATATATATATATTACCTACTGGCTATCGCCAGTAGGTATATATAGTTAGGATTTATTCCCTATGGGATTTTTGAAAATTCTATGTCTAATAACTTTGGCGTTTGTGGACGGAATCGGCTGAAATTTTCAGGAAAATGGCACATTTTGTTTCTGAGCAGCCCTTGAAAATTTGGGGGGGGGGTTCGGCAAGGGGGGGCCGAGAAAAAAGGGGGGTCCCAAAACGCGTTTTTCCCATGTTAATTTCCATAGGGCGGTTGGCCTCACTTTTAGCTCGAACGGCTGAATGGATTTCCACGAAACTTGGCAAAATTGTAGGGACTGTTAGCCCGATGTGCCTTTGCTAGGTCTCAATATATGTGCTTCAGTGGATTTTGAGAAATTAACGTTTAAATCAAGATATATATCTGTAACAGCGCTCCGGGCAGTGATCCGGTTAGCGAACTTTTCGCGTATCGGAACTTTGCGATGCGAAGCTGATTGGCCCTCCGGTGTCTGTCAACATTCTAAACAGTCCGGAGCGGCCGCCATCTTATCTCTCGGTAGGATCGAGAGAGAAGAAGAGGTGAAAAACGAAGGGGGAATTTAATGAAAGGGGGCAAGGTATACCTCTCTTGACCCCCTAGGAATGATGTTGGGGTTATTAAAGGGTCTCGTGGGGAAAATAAAAAAATATATATTTTTCACGGTAGAAGCGCTTCTCGAGCCGCAAACTGGGCCGCAAACTGGTAGCGAAACGGGAATTCGCCATTTTGTGTTTCGTTTTAATTAAATTACTAGGTATAAGGGGGTGCGGGAGACGTATCCTGACCCCTTATGTTTTCTGAATATGTTGATACATGTCTTCCAGCGGCTGTGCGTGAGCTTTTTTTTTTTTTTTTGCTGCGTGACGTCTGTTAACGTTCGATTCGATGGAAATCAGGAAGTGTTGACCACCATTTTGTCACTGCTAGTAAATATTTTGTTATAAATGAATCCTTATTGATAAACATTGTCTGCGCCATCTTGCCTTTTTGTCCAATGCCACAATTTTGTCGTGCACGGCAGCCATTTTAGATGCCTTGACCAGACCCACTCTCTGCACGCCGTCGATTCTCAGCACGGCTCCCCACCCTCGCAAGCATCTCCCCCACGCACTGGTCACCCCCGCTCTCTCTCTCATGCATGGGCCATATACTTCCCCCCATCTGCGCTGCTCTTCCCTGAGAATCACACCCTGTGCCCGCCCGACACCTCCCTTTCACCCTATTCACTACCGCACCCTCTGACACTCCTCTTCCTCTGTGTCCGATTGTCCAGGCCGGACCCAGGCTATCACCTAGCCCTGCGGATGTAGTTTATGGCCCCAGCTGTAGAGAATCCAGACATGCCAACCCTCCCGATTCAGGCGTGAGACTACTGATTTCAGTGCTAGTCTCCCGCCTCCCGATTCCTGCAAGCAAAAACCCGGGGGCATATTACCAACAACTAGCGATAATTTTTGTCTCTAACTTGTTTAGAGACAAAAATTATCGCCGCACATCGGCGATTTTTATCGCAGATAAACCTTGCTATTAGCAAGGTTTATCGCAAATGCGATAAAAAACGGCCGCAATGCATGAATATCGCTGAAAAGTCAGCGATATTCATGCATTATCCAGCAAATGCTCTTAGCCATGTTATCCACCTCCCATTGGATAACATGGCTAAAAACTGCTCAGGGCAGGTGTTAGCTTTTGGAGATATTCGCGCTTAGCGCAAATATCTCCAAAAGTTGGTAATAGGAGATAGCGATGGTTAGGGACTGTTTCCAGTCGCTAACATCTTGGCACGCCCACTTTGCATGTCATTAGTGATAAATATCACTGACATGCAAAGCGGGGCCCAAGATGGTCGCTATCTCCTTTTAGCTGTCACTAACTGGTGTTAGCGACAGCTTGGTAATAGGGAGATAATTTTATCTCCTTTTTTTGGCTTTTATAGCCAAAAACGCGGAAATAAACCCCCTTGATAATATGCCCCACGATTCCTCGGGGGTTTCAGCTGACAGGGTTTGGTATTGTGTTACGTGCTAATTCTTCCAGGAAACGTCAGAGGGTCGATGCAGGGGTTCTAGAAGGGGTGATAAACCATTTAAGCCTCATGAACAAGCGCATGGTCTTTTAAAGATTTGTGAAGTACTTGGGGCGGCGGTGTGTGTGTGCCCTCTTTCAAGAGCGGGCGGGGGGGCACTGCCAGCAACTTGCCAGGCCATGCAGTGTTCAACACGTGCATCACCCTTTCTCTGCCTGCTATTGCGCTCCATGCTTCGGAAAGGTAAGAAAAAGAACGTGCATTTGAGTTTGAAATGTCCGATCCTGTAGCAGTACACTTGCAAAGCCCACACATGACAATAACCCGATTCAAGGCCCCATTCACCCGATTTTTAAAAAAAATATAGTACTCCAAGATAGTTGGATTATAAAACTTTATTAACTTTTAAATATAACGAACGCAACAAAAACTGTAAATATATTTAAACATTTTTTGATAAAAAAAAACTACAATGGTCAGAAGCTGTCTTTTGTGCGAATAGTCCCAAGGCAGCACAACGTGCTGAGTTGTGGAAGGCACCCAGGTGAAGAACCATCCCTTCTTTAAACCCCATGGTGACCAACTATAGTTTCAATGAGTGCTATGTCCCAGGTTTTACATAAAGTAGTGTTTACCTAGAGTGGTGCTGTGTAGGACACTCTGAATGGAAATTAACTAGAACTATAACGATAACAACAACAACAACAACAATAATATAACTTTTATGCCTAAATTACGCAAACATTTAGCTAATTTGCTAAAGGGGGGAGTCGCCATTTCTTTACAATAATCAATAATGAAAAATCAACATCAATAGGGTTGTCCGTATTCCCGATGCAGCACTATAGTGCAACATACACAGCACCTGGGGTGTCAAGAGTGAACAGGTCCTAGCTGCTTAACCAATGACTGACAAATGCTATATTAAACACTTACTATGTATAATACTTGCGTTCACAATAGTTTTACTTTACAAAACAGAACAAAAGATGTCCCCTGTAAGTAAACCCATATTAGCTGTTTCAGTTATTGAACATCCTAAGGTTTTATGACATGGGGAACAGTGGTGATATCCTGGGCGGGTGATGGAACTGGGATTGTTAATGGGAAAACATCTACAAACAAAACTATTGGTGAATTATACTTAAAAGGAAACTATAACCATAACAACAACAACAACAATAATATAACTTTAATGTCCAAATTACGCAAAGATTTAGCTAATTTGCTAAAGGGGGGAGTCGCTATTTCTTTTGATAATTTATTTATCCATCCGTAGCCTCGCTAATCTCCATTACAATATGTTTCTTGCTGTCGCTAGCTGATGAAAAAACTAAAGTGATAACTTCCTCATCCTTATTTTGTCTTTGTTTGTTCCTTAAGATGTTATCTGTGTCAATCTCTTCCGAGAATGCTGATGCGTTAGGGATTTCCTTGTGTTTCTTAATAGCATTGGTGTCTGCACACTTCTTTGTCAATTCTGTGAACATGATAACTGCTTCATAAACAGACGATATCTTTGTTTAGTCATTAGTGTTAAGTGTGTCTGAAACTACAGTGCCCTTTTGTTTTTCTTTCTTCAGGCTCTATAGAGTTTTGTGTGTTGTTCTTTTGAGCGACAATTATTCCAGAGGTTTCAGGTTCACTTGTTTTGTCCTGCAGTGAGTTAACAGCTTTAGAGACTTCATGTTTATTTGCTATGTCCTGCTGTGCGTCAACTGCTTCAGAGTCGTCAGCCTCATTTGTTATGTTTGACTAGATCCTGGACCTGCCCGGCCGCGCCCAAAATGGCGCCGGTGTAAATGGGACTCGTAACTGCTTGTTGTGTACTGATTGCCCAACCTTGATATCACGAGATACGTATGCAGTTTTGAAGCACATGGCGGAGGCTCGTCTGCTGTAGTGGGGCGCGCTTTTATCGTTTCAGTCGCCATTCCGCCCGCTTTTGCTACACTGTGCCTTTTCCGCCATTCAGCTGTTTACCGCCCGCTTTTACGGCTACAGCGTCTCGCTCACCATGTAGTTGAGTTGCTCCCACTCTTGCGATGCAGCGATAGGCGGCTGCCACAGGACTCTTAAAATGGCGGCCGGCTCTTCGGATTTGGGCCTGGTCCAGTAAAATGGCCCTGGGACACCTTGGAACTCGGACGCTTGTCTGCCAGGGCTTGGGTTCCATTCTCGAAAGCGTCCCCTCAGCCTTGAAGATTGTACAAAAGTCTTGGGGGCCCTCGACTCCCGCAGGCTTCCGGTGGGGAGCGGCTGCCATGATTGCTTGCGGAATGGCCACGACGGAGCTACAAGATGGTGGTGCTCTCATGGTGACGCCAGCTTCAGTCTGAAACATCCAGAAACAAGGTGGGGCTTTCATCGTTTGGGAAAAAAAATGTTTTAATCCAATGAAAAGTGTTATTTTTAGGTCACATGACCTAGTCTTACATCATTAGGAAAACAAAAGTAAAATGAACCAATGAAAAGTTTTATTAACAAGTCACATGACCTGTTATGCTTACGTTACGCGCTGCACGGCGCGTTCTGGATCGTTTCCGGGAAGCTGTGCCTTGCGCACCGGAGCACTTCCGGGTGCGCTAACGCGGCGCGTCATATGACGCATCCTTGATGTAAAATTTTAAGAGCGGGAGCAACTCAACTACATGGTGAGCGAGACGCTGTAGTCGCAAGAGCGGGGGGTAAACAGCTGATTGGGGAAGAGGCACAGAGTACCAAAAGCGGGCGGAATGGCAACTAAAACGGTAAAGGGGCGCCCCACTACAGTGTGTCTTCAGGTCAAACGGATTGTGGGACAAGGTCCAGAATGGAAGAGTCATCAAAAGGGAAAAAATTCCGCCGGACCCCGGGAGCCGGCCGCCTATGTCGGGGGCGATCTCAGGCCACACCAGGGCAACACGACTTGGGGAGGGGGCAGGAGCCAAGCGCCCCCTCTCAGTCCGCGCCATCTCACCGCCCCTCGGGGGCCTCCGTCAAGCGGTTTAGGGAGGCACCGTATCACATTTTTTTTTTCCAATGCAGTCAGGTCCACAAACGGACCCCACTTACTTTGAATAGTGAAGCTGCAGCAGGTGCAAATAAGGTTTAAACAGTGTTACAAGCGCTGCTTAGAACTCTGAAGTATGGCACTCAACATCCAGGACTTATGCCATTTGTGTAAGGCAGTGACATCGAAGCAACTCAGGGACAAAAAGCATGAACGAACATTCACGTATGAAAATCTTATTTGGGGAAGGGGCAGGATCCAAACGCCCCCTCCCAGTTCGCGCTACTACACCGTATGTGGAAAATCTGAAGCCATCGTTCTACAAACTCTCAATGCTTGCTATCAGTGCATGAGTTTCATGCTCGATCGATTGAGCTAGCCGGATCGGGCATTAAAAAGTATAAAATAGTTATGTAAATAGTTATTTAATAAAATGTTTTACCCTGTTTCTTTGCTGGTGTGTTGTCTATATTTATAATATTTGCATAGGGTTTGTCGTTATTTTGGGCGGGGTGGGTGGCGGAGTCGAGCTGTCTTGCAGCCCTCATGGTGTGGAGCTCAGTTCATTTCACTATTTTCGTATTTCTCATGAAGGGTTGTTCCTAATGTTTGTATTTTACCGAGGTCAAAAAGAGATCGAATTAGTGGTCTACTGATTTTGCTCGATTACTTTTATTTTTTTACACGATTTTTCACTATCTGCAAAGACTAAACAGAGTATTGCGACTTTGTGCTTGTTTGTAAATAGAGAATGATCCAAAGAGAACCAATTCTAAAACAGTAAATGCTTGGATAACAATCAATCAAATGGAGAGACAAGCAGGTACGACGGATTACAACGGGGGTAAAGGTCTGTGTTAACTACCGTTCACTATCTGCAAAGAGAGAGTACTACTAAGAGAAAAGAAGGGAGGGGGGGGGCAGCGTTCAAAGCACATCAGCGTGCATAAACACGAAAACGTTTTTACCTATCACGTACTTGACATTTGACAGCTTTTGATATTTGCTATTAAAAAACCATTGAAATTCACAGAAAAAACCATAGGTTATAGTCCATATATAGTTAGGAATTTGCATTTACAAAACCTTGAAAATTCAATGAAAAAACCATTGGTTATAGAACATATATAGTTAGGAATTTGCATTTACAAAACCTTATTTTACTCGCATAAAACCATTGAAATTCCATATATAGTTAGATGCGCTAACTATATATCGCGCACCCGCAATCCACTGCTGATGATGTCACATATTACATCATTCATGACATGGTCAGTGACATCACTGATGACATCACTGATGACATCTCAAATGACATCACTGATGACATCACTGATGACAACTCAAATGACATCACTGACAACATCACAGATGACATCATTCATGTGTTAATACGATGAACCTCTACAGACTCTGATATATCCTTAGATACACTCAGTGAAAACAGACACTCACAGATTGTCACTCATCCATGGAGTTACTCATACACCTTGACAGTCATGCAAAGAATCAATCACACCTCCAATTCCTCAACTATACAGTTATACACACCTTACTTATTGAAACATATTCTAACACATATTTACTCTCTTATATAATCCCTAATAAAAGTTCACAATGATCCATACAGCCACTCTCACATTAAGTGGCTCTTATGTTCAGTTATTTATATATGTCAATACTCACATGGACTGTGTTTTACATATGTACTTACTTTGACATGTAGCACTGAGTTATCCATTCACTCACCAATACACTCATGCACACAGTCAACCGCCCATACAGCTGTTTCCACATGCACTTTTGAAACCATACATCTAGTGAATCAACTGCTCACACATCTATGCACAGAGTCACACACCTCCCAGCCACTCACACATATACTCAGTCTCCCATACAAATACTTGGGCAACCAATCAATAACCCATATAGTTACTCATATAGCTACTTATCAACACATGCAACAGTTTACAGAACAACAGACATAATGATGCACAAATTAAGACAGTTTAGTCACTAACCCATGCACTCAGTGAGACACATTTAATCACTCACTCATACAGTCAGTCATGCACCTACTAAATCCTTCATCCAGACACTTATACATCCACTCATTCTTCAATATGTAAGACATATTTTAACTTTACAGAAACATACAGTCACTGGATGTTGTCATCAGTGATGTCATTTGAGATGTCATCAGTGATGTCATCAGTGATGTCACTGACCATGTCATGAATGATGTAATATGTGACATCATCAGCAGTGGATTGCGGGTGCGCGATATATAGTTAGCGCATCTAACTATATATGGAATTTCAATGGTTTTATGCGAGTAAAATAAGGTTTTGTAAATGCAAATACCTAACTATATATGTTCTATAACCAATGTTTTTTTCATTGAATATATATATATATATATATATATATATATATATATATATAGTGTGGCCATCCTACAATGCTGCGCCGAAAGACGGCGTGTCCAGCTGAGTTCCGGTCACTCTTGCGGTACAGTGACTCGAACGCGCCAAGATCGGATGGCACCGAGGTTGTGTCCAGCAAGTTGCCGCACTGGTGTGGCCATCCTACAATGCTGCGCCGAAAGTCGGCGTGGGGTGCCCCGTTGGCTTATGAGGTGATGTCAGTAGTGGACCGATGTGTGAATAGGTCGGAACCAGCACAAGGCGCCAAGATCCGGATGGCAAGTCCTGGATGTTGAGTGCCATCGTTGAGAGTTCTGAGCAGTGTTTGTAACACTGTCTGAAGCTTATTTACACCTGCTGCAGCTTCACTATTGTCCTGGTGTGGCCAAAGATCGCCCATGACATAGGCGGCCGGCTCCCGGGGTCCGGCGGAACTTTTTCCCTTTTCCATTCTGCATCTTGTCCCACAATCCGTTTGACCTGAAGACACGACCAGGTCCCTAAATGTGTGCAGGGGGACGTTATTGATTGAATCAAAATGGCGGCTTCACACAAAGCTGACTCAAGCGTTGCTGCTGATGCTATACAGACAAAAATTGGTTTTCAGTTTGTACATTCTTCAGGATTTTTTTTTCCATCCAAGGCTGATTGAGAGTTTGTAGAACAATGGCTTCAGATTTTCAACATACTACTCTTCAACATTCTTCCTAAATGTAACAATGTGAGACTCACTAGGAGAACGGCTGTTTATCTTTCCTTTCAAAATGCTGCCAACAATATTTTCTGAATGGAAGACACCATCTTGTAGCATAAAGGGCCGAAAGGGGTTCTGGTCTGGCCGATGGTTGGTGGAGACATTTTGACTATATCTTGGACCTGCCCGGCCTCGCCCAAAATGGCGCCGGTATGAATGGGACTCGTAACTCCTTGTTGTGTACTGGTTGAACAACCTTGATATCACGAGATATGAATGCAGTTTTGATGCTCATTGCGGGCGGGGACGAGAATTGATTGAATATTTCGACATCCCTATTGATATTAAGTTCTGATGTGTTATTGATTACTGTACTATTGAAAGTTCGAATTAACGTCACCCATGGTACTTGCCCGCAAATGTATATCTAGATGATTTTTTTGTAAGTGGCTTTGTCGTATTTTAATTACAAAATGTACGTCCACCGATTCCGCAACTGTTAGACACCTTAGTTCTTGCAACCTAATGGCCCGCTCGTTACGTTCCTCTACAGTGTAAATGTCTCCTCATCATATACGATTTCAGTTTGCTCCGTGGCCGGCCCACGTGGTTATAGGCCCGTATTTGTATACTGACATTTTCACAATAAAGGTTTTTAAAACAAAACATGGTAGTAGTATTTACATTGGTAAAGTTTTTACTTTTAGTCACTGTTTTCGAATCAGTAAAAGGCAAGTGAAATAAAGCAGTCCAATTACATGACGGATAAAAGGTATAATACGTAGGAACGCAGTAAAGATAAATGGTCAAGGGCAGTTGTGTTTTCCACTCCTGCAACATAAAGTGATCGATAAGAATCTGATAATCAGGCGTATCGGCGAGTAAGACAGCAGGCCGAGCCTCTTTTACTCAACGGCCCCGTCATGGGACGAAGAAACGCCCTTTTTCTCGAAAAAGGAATATATTTTACTTGCAGGACAGTTGTAAATTTTCCGGGAAAGTACATTAGCCTGGAACATTACAACATATATGTTTAAAAAAAAATAATGTTCGAAACCAATAAAAAGCGTAATTTTTAGGTCATATGACCAAGCTTTTCATCATTAAAATAACAAAAGTAAAATGAACCAATGAAAAGTTTTATTAACAAGTCACATGACCTGTTATGCTTACGTTACGCGCTGCGCGCCGCGCCCCGGATCACTTCCGGGTGCGCTAACGCGGCGTGTCATATAACGCATTACGCGACAACGTAGGTCAAGAATATAGTCAAAATGTCTCCACCAACCAGCGTTCGGAACACAACCCCTTTCAGCAGTCCAAAATGTTCTGTTAAATGACAACAGAGGGGACAGGCAACAAGAACCATCAGTCAAAGAGGGGAGGGCAAGTTCTTCTCTACCGGGTCATGTTGGGGCGCTACCGGAACTGATCGAATTGGTAGTCTACAGTGTTTCTGGATGTTTCAGACTAAAGCTGGCGTCAGCATGAGAGCACCACCATCTCGTAGCTCCGTCGTGGCCATTCCACGAGCAAACATGGCAGCCGCTCCCCACCAGAAGCCTGCGGGAGTCGGGGGCCCCCAAGACTTTTGTACAATCTTCACGGCTGAGGGGACACTTTCGAGAATGGGACCAAAGCCCTATCAGGGAAGCGTCCGAGTTCCAAGGTGTCCCAGGGCCATTTTAGTGGACCACGCCCAAATCTGAAGAGCCGGCCGCCATTTTGAGAGTCCTGTGGCAGCCGCCTATCGTTGCATCGCAAGAGCGGGAGCAACTCAACTACATGGTGAGCGAGACGCTGTAGTCGCAAGAGCGGGCGGTAAACAGCTGAATGGCGGAAGAGGCACAGTGTAGCAAAAGCGGGCGGAATGGCAACTAAAATGGTAAAGGGGCGCCCCACTACAGCGTGTCTTCAGGTCAAACGGATTGTGGGACAAGGTCCAGAATAGAAGAGTCATCAAAAGGCAAAAAGTTCCGCCGGACCCCGGAAGCCGGCCGCCTATGTCTGGGGCGATCTCAGGCTACACCAGTGCTATAAGACTTGGGGAGGGGGTCGGAGCCAAGCGTCTTCTCCGAGTCCGTGCCATCACACCGCCCCTCGGGGGCCTCCGTCAAGCTGTTTAGGGAGGTACCATATCACATTGTTTTCAAATGCAGTCAGGTCCACAAACGACCCTCACTTACTTTGAGAATAGTGAAGCTGCAGTAGGTGGAAATAAGCTTCAGACAGTGTTACAAGCGCTGCTCAGAACTCTGAACTATGGCACCCAACATCCAGAACTTATGCCATTTGAGAATGGCAGTGACATCGAAGCAACTCAGGGACCAAAACCATTAACGTACTTTCACGTATGAAAATCTTACTTGGGGAGGGGGCAGGAGCGAAGCGCCCCCTCCCAGTCCGCAACACCACACCGTATGTGGAAAATCTGAAGCCATCGTTCTACAAACTCAACCAACCTCGGATGGAAAAATCTAGAAAAATGTACAAACTGAAAACCAGTTTTGGTCTGCATAGCAACAGTAGCAACGCTTGCTATCAGAGTGCATGAGTTTCATGCTCGATCGATTGAGCTAGCCGGATCGGGCAACAAAAAGTATAAAATAGTTATGTAAATAGTTATTTAATAAAATGTTTTTCCCTGTTACTTTGCTGGTGTGTTGTATATATTTTTAATATTTGCATAGGGTTTGTCGCTATTTTGGGCGGGGTGGGTGACGGAGCTGAGCTGTCTTGCAGCCCTCATGGTGTGGAGCTCAGTTCATCTCACTATTTTCGTATTTCTCATGAAGGGTTGTTCTTAATGTTTCTATTTTAGCGAGGTCAAAAAGAGATCCAATTAGTGGCCTACTGATTTTGCTCGATTACTTTTATTTTTTTACACGATTTTTCACTATCTGCAAAGACTAAACAGAGTATTGCGACTTTGTGCTTGTTTGTAAATAGAGAATGAACCAAAGAGAACCAATTCTAAAACAGTAAATGCTTGGATAACAATCAGTCAAATGGAGAGACAAGCAGACACGACGGATTACAACGGGGGTAAATGTCTGCGTTAACTACCCTTCACTATCTGCAAAGAGAGAGTACTACTAAGAGTAAAGAGGGGAGGCGGGGGGCAGCGTTCAAAGCACATCAGCGTGCATAAACACGAAAACGTTTTTACCTATCACGTACTTGACATTTGACAGCTTTTGATATTTGCTATTAAAAAACCATTGGAATTCACAGAAAAAACCATAGGTTATAGTCCATATATAGTTAGGAATTTGCATTTACAAAACCTTGAAAATTCACTGAAAAAACCATTGGTTATAGACCATATATAGTTAGGGATTAGCCTTTTCAAAACCTTATTTTACTCGCATAAAACCATTGAAATTCCATATATAGTTAGTTGCACTAACTATATATCGCGGACCCGCAATCCACTGCTAATGATGTCACATATTACATCGTTCATGACATGGTCAGTGACATCACTGATGACATCACTGATGACATCTCAAATGACATCACTGATGACATCACTGATGACATCACTGATGACATCACTGACATCTCATTTGACATTATTGATCACATCACTGATGATATCATTTATGTGATAATACAATGAACATCTTCAGACTGTAATATAACCTTAGATACACTCTGTGTAAACAGACACTCACAGACTGTCACACATCCATGGAGTTACTCACACACCTAGTCAGTCATGCAAAGAATCAATCACACCTCCATTTCCTCAACTATACAGTTATACACACCTTACTTATTCAAACATATACTAACACATATTTACTCTCTTATACAATCCCTGATACAAGATCACAATGATCCATACAGCCACTCTCACATTAAGTGGCTCTTATGTTCAGTTATTTATATATGTCAATACTCACATGGACTGTGTTTTACATATGTACTTACTTTGACATGTAGCACTGAGATATCCATTCACTAACGAATACACTCATGCACACAGTCAACTGTCCATACAGCTGTTTCTACATGCACTTTTGAACCCATACACCTAGGGAATTAACTGTTCACACATCTATGCACAGAGGCATACACCTCCCAGCCACCCACACACATACTCAGTCTCCCATACAAATACTTGGGCAACCATTCAATAACCCATATAGTTACTCATATAGCTACTGATTTAAACATGCAGCAGTTTACAGAACAACATATATAATGATTGCCAAATTAAGACACTTTAGTCACTAACCCATGCACTCAGTGAGACACATTTAATCATTCTCTCATACAGTCAGTCATGCACCTACTAAATCCTTCATCCAGACACTTATACATCCACTCATTCTTCAATATGTAAGACATATTTTAACTTTACAGAAACATACAGTCACTGGGTGTTGTCATCAGTGATGTCATCAGTGATGTCATTTGAGATGTCATCAGTGATGTCATCAGTGATGTCACTGACCATGTCATGAATGATGTAATATGTGACATCATTAGCAGTGGATTGCGGGTCCGCGATATATAGTTAGTGCAACTAACTATATATGGAATTTCAATGGTTTTATGCGAGTAAAATAAGGTTTTGAAAAGGCTAATCCCTAACTATATATGGTCTATAACCAATGGTTTTTTCAGACGTGTGAACAAGGCTTCATTGTCGAAACACATTGTGTGGAAATAAACTTCCTAATTTACCTAATTTACATACTTCATTGGAGCCTGAGAGTTTATTTTTATCACCTAATATAAACAGATTTTAGATTGGTTCACCGGGTGCTCTCCCGGTGCATGAACCACGCTCCGTAGTCTCGATAGGAGAGCTTTTAAAATATGTATATATGTGCGGCTGGTCTGAGCCAGGGAAGACGCCCCGACGCTGTTACAGCACTTCAGCAGGTCTGTCAATCTACAGATCGGCATATGGCATGGGTGCCGTTTTTGGAAGTGAAGAAGGTGGTGGCTGTGAACTGTTCTTTGCCACGTTCCACTCTGAGGAAACAAGTTTTTACGTATGAGGGTAACAGCAGGCTACTCACTGGAGAAGACGGTAGACACCACAAGTACCAGCAGCCCTTGGGAGGGCCACGCCTTCCGAGGCGGGGTGTTTGAAATTAATTAATGTGCCGTCAAACATGTCGTGCTGTTGCCTTCATTTGCCATGAGCCTCTGAGGAAGTTTGTAACGAAACGCGTCAGGACTGGCCTTTTAATTCAAGTGGGCTGAGACTGCTCACGCTACCTTGTTCCAGCAACAAACAAATGTGGCAAATATTTACCTGTGGTGAGGCGTCATCTTTAAACAGGCGAACTTTGTGGTTGATTTGTGCGGCTGTTCTGAGCGCGGAAGACGCTCCATCGCTGTTACAGCGCTCCAGCAGTTCTGTCAATCTACAGATCCGCATATGGCATGGGTGCCATTTTTGGAAGTGAAGTAGGTGGTGGCTGTGAACTGTTCTTTGCCACTCTCCACTGGGAGGAAACAAGTTTTTACGTATGAGGGTAACAGTAGGCTACTCACTGGAGAAGGCGGTAGGCACTACAAGTACTAGCAGCCCTTGGGAGGGCCACGCCCACTGAGGCAGGGTGTTTGGAATTAATTTATGTGCTGCCAAACTGTCCTGCTGTTGCCTTCATTTGCAATGAGCCTCTGAGGAAGTTTATAACGAAAAGCGTTGGGACTGGCCTTTTAATTCAAGTGGACTGAGACTGCTCACTGTACCTTGTTCTAGCAATAAACAGATGTGGCAAATATTTACCTGTGGTGAGGCGTCATCTTTAAACAGGCAAACTTTGTGGTTGATATATATAAGGCATTTGAAAGTGTTAAAATGGCCGCTGTATTCGCAAACAATTACATGTCTTGCTGTGAGTCCCTCTACTGTTTCCACTATGTTTACATGCACTAAAGGAAGGGCTCTGGACAACGCAAAAACATTGTGATCAAGGGAGCTTGACTCCCGAAACGCGTTGATGACATTTCTACAATCTAAATAAAGAAGCCTATGAAATAATGCTCGTGAGTGCCTGGACGATTTCAGCCAGAGATCAATTGAAACTGAAACCTTATTTTCAATAGAGAGCGACATGGTCGATTGTTGCAGAACCAGGCACCGCCGGCGCTTTGGAAGCACGCCAGATTGAATCGCCGAAAAAAGAAAACAAACGAAGACCCAGTGGACCGGTGAACTGTTCGCGTGTGGTGTAGCTGAGGAAAGGCGGTCTTCTGCAGCCCAGGGATCGGAGGGTCCTAGTGGTTCGGTAAGTCAGCCCGACTCGCAAACACACACACGCTTCTTCTTCCGGGTCTATTACTGGGTAACCGGGAGCGGGCTCTTGGTTTTCTTCCCCTTCAATTGTGTTTCGACGGAGAAACCAATTTCTTCATTGGGTAACCAACGGAAAGTAATTTAAATAAGGGGGATTACCGGACGAACATACCAAAGGCAAGAAATATGAGCGATGAAGAGTATGCAGCGAGGGAGCTCGAGGCGGTGAAACTTTTCGAAGATTCTGTGCAACCGAGACCGGACAAAGGAGGGGCGGCTGCCCCTACTGGTAACCCGGATTTAACTAAAAATTTACAAACTTTTGAGAAACTGAAAAAGAGAGAAATATCCCGATGGTGGGAGATGGCCTCATTAAGACGCTATCTTGAAGTAAATCGAATTCGCGAGGACTCCGTATAATGATTTCCCCTTCGTCTGAAAACCCAGATATTGGAATGCTTGAGGAGTGGGATGAGAATAGTGCTGGGATTTCGAAAAATATGATGAAAATACTTCTAAAGTACGCTGAGAAAGAACGACTGGAAGTAATTGACAAATTAAAAGACTTAAATGAAATATTGGACAAACATGATGATAAAACAAGAATTGACAAATTTAAATCTGATCTTAAGCCCAAACTTGAAAAATACGAGAAACGTATTAAAGACAGAAAGTCCACAAAATTTATAAGAGATCGCATAGACTATGAAACAGGGCGAATCTACACATTCGCGAAGAAATTCGACATAGTAAGGCGCCAAAAGATCTTTAGTGGACAGAACATCCAGCAGACACCACTGCAGAGTGATGCAAGTTCTGAAATGGGCTCAGAACAGGAATCTGATGATGGCAGCCGGAAAGGACCGAATGATGTACGGCTGCCAGTTGCGGACGAATTCCGTTTTATGATCATGGAACAACAGTCAGACCATCGCACGGGGAAGGAAAGAGGATGGGGAAGAGGCCGCGGAAAAGAAGACAAAGACGAGGGGGCGAAGGGTACAGGAGGAGTACAAGGTTGGCAAACAAAAAGATCTCTACGCTCGAACAGCAAGAAGTAGTTATTGTTGCCAATAAAGACACCACAATTATCAATCTGAGCTCAGTTCAATTGACCAGTGAAGATGAGACAATCCTAAAATTGGGGCTCTCCTACTGTGATACCAATAAATTTAATTACCCGAACAGCAGGATGGACCTTTACCGATATGTTAGGAAACTTAAACTTACAAAGATGCATGCAACCAAAAATAGCAATTCTGGACTGAGCCCGGTAATAGAATCAGATAGCATACAGCCATTCCTCACTGTCAATGAATTACCTGCTTTAACTGATATGATGGCACTAATGAATGACACCTCCGAGAAAGAAAATTATGACAATATCGATTGTGGACATGACTTATTAGCTGGAGATCATACACCATTCAGGGCTGCATCTAAATTTCTTCCACAAAGATTGAAAGACAATGTAGACCTCTTTGGTGAGAATGTAACTAAAGATCTTAAGAATTTATATTTCCAAGAAAATCAAAAGAAATGTAAAATGAACCGCAGGAAAGCTGTTTTCCACAAAATGGTAAAGAAACTACAGATGGAAGTTGGCCTCCTAGTGAAACCTTCTGATAAAGGAGGGAATGTGGTTCTCTGGGGAAAAGAACAATACAAAAAAGAGGCGATGGGTCAACTATCCGACCACAGTTGTTATAAACGAATAAGCCCCAGAGAATATGAGAATGTAATTGGAGAATTTTATGGGAGACTGGATCACTGGAAGGAAACTGGTTTATTGAGCTGGGATGAACACAAATACATCAAACAAGACAACCCAGTGATTCCAGTCTTCTATATGCTACCAAAGATCCACAAAAACCCCACTAGTCCACCAGGGAGGCCCATCATTTCATCATGTGGCAGTCTATTTGAGAAAGCGTCAAGATATATAGACTATTTCTTAAATCCTATTGTCAGAACACTTCCATCCTACATAAAAGACTCTACCGATTTTTTAAAGTGTATTTTTGATATCTGTTGGGACCCTAAAACTATGGTTCTAATGACATTGGACATTTCTACCCTATACACTAGTATAAGACACACAGATGGTCTTAGAGCATGTGAGCATTACTTGAATAGGAGACCGATAATTCTTGCATCCCAGAACAGAATGATTCTTGAAATCATGGAATGGTGCATAACGAAAAACATCTTTCTCTTTGGCAATGATCTGTATATTCAGGAGCGGGGGACCGCGATGGGCACCTGCTTTGCCCCCAGTTATGCCAACTTACATCTCAGCTACTGGGAGGAGCAGGTGCTCAGAGGGGGCCCTCTTGATCATTGGTCAGAACATATCCTATTATGGGTACGTTATATTGATGATGTCTTCGTGCTGTGGCAGGGCACGGAGACATCAATCAACCTGTTTATCAAGGCGATAAATCAGAATTCGTTGAATTTGGAATTCGTGGGGAATTCCAGTAAAACCTTGATTGATTTCCTTGATATCAGGATCACCCCCATGAACAACAAATTAGAGACTACTGTGTTCCGAAAACATACTGCTGGAAACTCAATCCTGCACGCCGAGAGTGCCCACCCCACGGCATTAATAAGAAGTATTCCGTTTGGGAATACTACAGGGCAAGTGGTACCTGCAGTAGTGATGAGCAGTTCGACACCATAGAAACTGAAATGACCCAGAAGGTTCTTAGAGAGGGGATATAGCAAGACGATCTTGAAAGGTGCTTCAAGAAAAGCTAGGAAACTAACTAGACACTCTTTACTCTTTGAGCCCTCTAGAACTCGAAAATTGAATAGAGGTCAGCAAGATCAAGGAAGCTCAAGATTCATTACTACGTATAATACTAAGCACAAGGAAGTGAGATCTATCCGTAGAAAACACTGGTATCTAATTAGAAACGATCCAGTATTAGGTTCTAAGGTAAAGAAGAACCCTGAAATCACTTACAGAAAATCTAAATCATTAAAAGATCTGATTGTACGTAGTGAGTTTTTGGACAAGAAAAAGAGCAATGCTGACTGGCTGAAACACAAACCCGGTTTTAAAAAGTGTTTTAAATGTAAAGGGTGCCAGCATGGAATGAACCGCACGGATTTTAAAACAAATTTTAACAAAATCGTGAAAGTGAGAAGTACCATTACGTGCAAAAGTGAGTACGTTGTCTATCTATTGCAGTGTTATCGTGTATCAAGAGGGAGAGAGAGGACCAGAAAGCTTGTCCATATCCCCGGGTTTATATGAAGTTAATCAAAAGGAGACTAGCTTAAGTAAAAAGGGTTAACAAAAATTATTAATTTTTAATTCAAAGGACTCAAGTATGTTTCGTCAGGGGGTAGTGGCACCTGGTGAGTGTGCTCATGAAGCCCTCACCCACCAACCTAGTTGGTGGCATGCTTCATCATCGGGCCCACCCAGTGACACCTAGCGTGTCCCGGGTGTGCTTCGATGCCTGATTACAGTGGAGCAGGTATGTCGCTGAGTGTGCGGTGAAGAGTGTTATGAAATGTGGATTAAAAGGGCTTGGCGGGGGTCCCAGTACCCGAAGGTGAATTAGACTTTAATACCTGGGCCACCGTCAGCGGTTAAAAATAAAGTTGTTGGATGTTAGAGGCGAGTTACGACCTCCCACATCCTTAGATGGGTCTACATGTTTCAGCCAGTGCCTTATGAATATGCTGGCTTTCTTCAGGACGAATTAAAATTATGTGTGTGTAATTAAAACTAGTGGGTGTGTAATTCAGACTATGTGTATACACGCCCTAAAGTGTTTTTCTATGTGTGAGAGGGGGATTCCCTTCTCAAAACACGCTAGTTTAAGCAGTATTCTGCTTCAAGTTTGTGAAGTGGCAAGGGTTGGCCAGAATTTCTGGGCAGAGCCTGCTTTGGACCTGTAGTGCCTCCTTCGCAGAACCGCGTGTAGATTGGTGGGTGAGGGCTTCATGAGCACACTCACCAGGTGCCACTACCCCCTGACGAAACATACTTGAGTCCTTTGAATTAAAAATTAATCATTTTTGTTAACCCTTTTTACTTAAGCTAGTCTCCTTTTGATTAACTTCATATCTATTGCAGTGCCCATGCCCAAAGAATTATATCGGTAGTACGATTTTACCTGTACACCAACGGATCCTACAGCACAGAAGGGCAATAGTCAATCAGGATAGGTCTTACCCAGTGGCCCGACACTTTGAATTACATCATCAAAGTAACCCCGAAGGCCTGCGATACTCGTGCATTGCAGAGGTCCCAAAGAAAAAAAGAGGGGGAGATAGAAAGAGTGAGCTGAGAAGATTAGAGACCTATTTCATATTAGAATTTAGCTGTAAGGAGCCACAGGGTTTGAACATTGATGAAGACCTTTATACTTGTTTAAACTGATTGACTGTAAATATAATAAATTGTTTTTTCTAACCCTCGAGTACACCCAAACTGCATCCGAAAATCCTTTTGTTAATGATTTTAATTGACGAAAATTTTCGATTTTAAAAGTCTTATTCTGAGTTCCTCCCCTTTTAAAATTGCATGAATGGTAGTGTGTTGTTCTGTAATGAAATTGGCTCAGGGGCAGTTATATTGCAATGAGTAATGCTGTTTTCTTGTGATATGCACTGACACTTTAGAAAAATATTTGCTGAAGTGCAATATGAGTGGAATGTTTACATTTATGAAGTACTGTGGTTGATATTGAAGCATTAGCACTTTATTGAAATTGAAATGCACTTTCTAGTACTGGCACTTTATATATCTATTGTGCAATATCTAGATAAAAGGTTTACAGTATAGAAATACTAGTTTACGAAAGCACTTGCACTTTATGATTGAGGAATAAGGTTGATTTGATTAACCAGCATTACCATCTGCAATAGTCCCATTAGGATCTGTGAGTTAACATGATCAACAGAGCCAGAGGTGAATCCACATAAGACATAACTGTGTTAAGTTGAATACATTGTGGCAAAATACTTAAAAAATATTGAGATGTAAGTAATGAATGATTCCAGTTTACAAATAAGGTCCCATTTGCTGAAAAAGGCACTAGCCCTAAAACAAAAAGTGAAATATTGCGTTTACGCTTTCAATATGAAAAATATTGAAATTGCCCTTATGAGTGACACTATTATGTTTTGTCCATTCTCATTTTGGGATCTTAACATTTATTCACATGTATATCTGTTTTAAAGCAGGAAAACAAACGTTTTTACTTACTTTACATCCTTCTTGAAGGCATTTGAAAGTGTTAAAATGGCCGCTGTATTCGCAAACAATTACATGTCTTGCTGTGAGTCCCTCTACTGTTTCCACTATGTTTACATGCACTGAAGGGAGGGCTCTGGACAACGCAAAAACATTGTGATCAATATATATATATATATATATATATATATATATATATATATATATATATATATATATATATATATATATATATTCACTGAAAAAACCATAGGTTATAGACCATATATAGTTAGGGATTAGCATTTAAAAAACCTTATTTTATTTGCACAAAACCATTGAAATTCCATATATAGTTAGTTGCACTAACTATATATCGCGGACCCGCAATCCACTGCTAATGATGTCACATATTACATCATTCATGACATGGTCAGTGACATCACTGATGACATCACTGATGACATCTCAAATGACATCACTGATGACATCACTGATGACATCACTGATGACAACACCCAGTGACTGTATGTTTCTGTAAAGTTAAAATATGTCTTACATATTGAAGAATGAGTGGATGTATAAGTGTCTGGATGAAGGATTTAGTAGGTGCATGACTGACTGTATGAGAGAATGATTAAATGTGTCTCACTGAGTGTATGGGTTAGTGATTAAAGTGTCTTAATTTGGCAATCATTATTTATGTTGTTCTGTAAACTGCTGCATGTTTAAATCAGTAGCTATATCAGTAACTATATGGGTTATTGAATGGTTGCCCAAGTATTTGTATGGGAGACTGAGTATGTGTGTGGGTGGCTGGGAGGTGTATAACTCTGTGCATAGATGTGTGAGCAGTTGATTCCCTAGGTGTATGGGTTCAAAAGTGCATGTAGAAACAGCTGTATGGACAGTTGACTGTGTGCATGAGTATATTGGTGAGTGAATGGATATCTCAGTGCTACATGTCAAAGTAAGTACATATGTAAAACACACTCCATGTGAGAGTTGACATATATAAATAACTGAACATAAGAGCCAGTGAATGTGTGAGTGGCTGTATGAATCATTGTGAACTTGTATCAACGATTGTATAAGAGAGTAAATATGTGTTACTATATGTTTGAATAAGTAAGGTGTGTATAACTGTATAGTTGAGGAAATGGAGATGTGATTGATTCTTTGCATGACTGACTAGGTGTGTGAGTAACTCCATGGATGTGTGACAGTCTGTGAGTGCCTGTTTACACTGAGTGTATCTAAGGTTATATTAGAGTCTGAAGATGTATTATCACATAAATGATATCATCAGTGATGTAATCAGTAATGTCAAATGAGATGTCAGTGATGTCATCAGTGATGTCATTTGAGATGTCATCAGTGATGTCATCAGTGATGTCATTTGAGATGTCATCAGTGATGTCATCAGTGATGTCACTGACCATGTCATGAATGATGTAATATGTGACATCATTAGCAGTGGATTGCGGGTCCGCGATATATAGTTAGTGCAACTAACTATATATGGAATTTCAATGGTTTTGTGCAAATAAAATAAGGTTTTTTAAATGCTAATCCCTAACTATATATGGTCTATAACCTATGGTTTTTTCAGTGAATTTTCAAGGTTTTGTAAATGCAAATTCCTAACTATATATGGTCTATAACCTATGGTTTTTTCTGTGAATTTCATTGGTTTTTTAAAAGCTAATATCTATAGCTGTAAAATATATTCTTTATTAAGTGACGTATCACGTAGCCCGTGAGACGCCTCATGATGCATCGCATAACCGTGACGTATCGTCTCTGCAGCGCAAACCAAACCCAAAACGTAAGCGCGCCAGAACACGCTTAAAGATATATATATTTTTTTAACCTTAATTAGACAAAATCCACACGTGCACATATCACAAACGTTCAAAAAACACAATATGTCGGACTCCCGTTACGCTGCCGGTTAGCTGCCCGGTTAACGTACAAGGAAGCACCTTTACCGCGAAAAATCGCAATTTTTTTTTCTTTTGCCCCGCAGGGAACTTTAATAGCCCCCTCATCAATCCTAGGGGTTCAGGAGGGGTCTGCCTTACCCCTTTCATTCATTTACACCTTTTTTTTTCCACCTCTTGTCTCTCGATCCTACCGAGAGACAAGATGGCGGCCGCTCTGGACTGTTTACAATGTTGACAGCCAATCAGCTACTCCTCAGGATTTTTTTTTTTTTGGGCCCCGCGTGGTTTTATAATATCCCCCTCATCAATCCTATGGGGTCAGAAGGGGTCTACCTTGCCCTCTTTCCTTCATTTCCCCCTTTGTTTTGGTCTCCTCTTGTCTCTTGATCCTACCGAGAGACAAGATGGCGGCCGCTCCGGACTGTTTACAATGTTGACAGCCAATCAGCTACTCCTCAGACTCCCGTTACACTGCCGGTTAGCTTCCCGGTTAGCTGCCCAGTTAGCTGCCCGGTTCGCTTACCAAGACGCGTCTCTACGGCGAAAAAATCGGATTTTTTTTTTTTTTTTTTTTGGGCCCGGCGTGGCTCTATAATATCCCCCTCATCAATCCTAGGGGGTCAGGAGGGGTCTACCTTGCCCCCTTTCCTTCATTTCCCCCTTTGTTTTGGCCTCCTCTTGTCTCTCGATCCTACCGAGAGACAAGATGGCGGCCGCACCGGACTGTTTAGAATGTTGACAGACACCGGAGAGCCAATCAGCTTCGCTTTGCAAAGTTCCGATACGCGAAAGGTTCGCTAACCGGATAGCTGCCCGGAGCGCTGTTACAGATATATATCTTGATTTAAACGTTAATTTCTCAAAATCCACTGAAGCACATATATTGAGACCTAGCAAAGGCACATCGGGCTAACAGTCCCTACAATTTTGCCAAGTTTCGTGGAAATCCATTCAGCCGTTCGGGCTAAAAGTGAGTCCAACCGCCCTATGGAAATTAACATGGGAAAAACGCGTTTTGGGACCCCCCTTTTTTCTCGGCCCCCCCTTGACGAACCCCCCCCAAATTTTCAGGAGCTGCTCAGAAACAAAATGTGCCATTTTCCAGAAAATTTCAGCCGATTCCGTCCACAAACGCCAAAGTTATTAGACATAGAATTTTCAAAAGTCCCATAGGAAAAAAATCCTAACTATATATACCTACTGGCTATCGCCAGTAGGTAATATATATATATATATTTGATGTTCAACCATCTGTTAAAAGAATTGCGCTCAATTGCTCAATATACAAATGGCCGGATCTTAGTGTACTTCTACGCTGATTCAGTGATCACAAAGGCTTCTTTCCCTGGTATTTGTTTCAACATGTGTCATTGATTTTCCTATTCTTTTTATTATCTTATTCTAATACCATCGCTTGTTTGTAACAGTAAACAATTCACTAGTCACTTGTAGGAATCTATTACAGGTGATTAATAATGTCGGATAGTGCCCCCAGGCAGAGTACTACTGTCAATCCTCTTCCTCTGCCCCTGTCTTCTACCTCTAAATGTAAGTTGGCAAGTAACGGTCTTCTGCCGAATACTCAGTTTTCTTTCACTTTCCTGCTGAGGCTCCCAGCATTTCAGGGAAAAATTACATTTCTAAAAGAAAAAAGAAGAAAATGCGATCAACCTCATTTATTACACTGTCTCATGTGACAGAACCTCTGGTGCAACACAGCACAGCAGCAAGGGCCAGCTACCGTCTATTTGATCCCTAAAGTCATTTGTTTGCTTCTGACACCTCTCTTTCCAAGCTATTACAACAGGATGCCTGAAAATCCTCTCCCCTGGCCTGGTGTGTAAACATGGAAAAAAAGAATGACAGCACTTTACCAGCAATAAAACACTTACTGATTTCTAACAGCTAAAATGGATTTTCTATGTTTATTAATTTATGAACTATATTTTTGAAACGCAGACCTAGTTACACGGGCAAAGTAGCACTTTACATGATAAAGATGGAGTCACATTAACTAAAATGTAGCAAGGAGCACAGAGAAAAGAGGACCAATTCTTGACGGGATGAACAATGTCCGGTGGCAAAATAAAGTAGAAGAGATTAAAGGGACGGTTATAAATGACCTACAAATGAGATTGGGTAAACGGTTAAAGTTTGTAGATTTACATAGATCGTCTTATTGCCCATATCCAGGCGCTGCCCATGGGCACGGGGAGATCAAGTGATTTGCCCAGAATCTCAGGATGTTTCGCTGATGCAAATCTCGTACCTGGATCCCCAGCTTTTTAGGTTTTTGTGTGTGAAAGAAGCCAGTTAATCAATCAGTCTTTTATCTTTAGGAAGGGTTTGTGGGATTCTAGGTGTCATACATGACAGGCCTTGGTTCAAAGTTGTGGTTTATTTTCGTCACTTTCAGCTTGACTTGATATTTTTCCTGTTGCTTCTTTCTCTTCCACAGAGGGCGGAGTGCATTTGAGGATGGAGGGGAAGAGTGGAGGATGCCAGTGGGCAGAAGAGGTTGCATCCAGGAAGAGAGGACCATCCATACTAACCATTGCTGTAGGAGGGGTCAGCTGGAGGGAGGCTATGCAGCTCTTGTGCCCAAAAACCCTGCCCAATCCTCCTACAATTTTACCAGCTTTATGCAGGTACATTAGACTACGGATCTCAATAATGCCAATTTTAGATTTTCAAATTATTGAAAAATTCTACACTGAACCACACGTAACTTCACTTAACTACACTTAATGCAGTTAACTTATATATATATATATATATATATATATATATATATATATATATATATATATATATATATATAAAACCACAAATGTCCTTAAGCTCTTCCAGGACACACTCGTGTTCAGCCTGCCATCCGGCCTGTCAGAATTCTGCTCCCCAAAGAATTCACTGGTGTGTTTTGGTGCCTAACGCGTTTCGGGGCCACCTGCCCCCTATTCATAGGCCACTCGTTATGCGCTGTACAAAGGCTCCGTTTTATTGGTTAATTAAAAGCATGCCTTCTATTGGTTGCCAGTTCGTTTTTGCCTATGTTGCATGCTGGGAGATGTATTTTTTCTCTCGAGAGTCTCTGAATCACATATTCATCTAGAGTGCTTGTTAAGGTCCCTAAGTGGGATACCGTGATTTCTGGCGAGTTTTGTTCAATCCGGCTTCACACGCTATGGCAGATCAGCAGCATTCTGATCCGTAGCCTCTCCTGTCCGTTACCCACTCGTGGTGACCGGAGATGGTGCATCCTGACGCGGTAAGGATCCCGCGCTGCAAATAGGAAACCACAAATGTCCTTAAGCTCTTCCAGGACACACTCTTGTTCAGCCTGCCATCCGGCCTGTCAGGATTCTGCTCCCCAAAGAATTCACTGGTGTGTTTTGGTGCCTAACGCGTTTCGGGGCCACCTGCCCCCTATTCATAGGCCACTCGTTATGCGCTGTACAAAGGCTCCGTTTTATTGGTTAATTAAAAGCATGCCTTCTATTGGTTGCCAGTTCGTTTTTGCCTATGTTGCATGCTGGGAGATGTATTTTTTCTCTCGAGAGTCTCTGAATCACATATTCATCTAGAGTGCTTGTTAAGGTCCCTAAGTGGGATACCGTGATTTCTGGCGAGTTTTGTTCAATCCGGCTTCACACGCTATGGCAGATCAGCAGCATTCTGATCCGTAGCCTCTCCTGTCCGTTACCCACTCGTGGTGACCGGAGATGGTGCATCCTGACGCGGTAAGGATCCCGCGCTGCAAATAGGAAACCACAAATGTCCTTAAGCTCTTCCAGGACACACTCGTGTTCAGCCTGCCATCCGGCCTGTCAGGATTCTGCTCCCCAAAGAATTCACTGGTGTGTTTTGGTGCCTAACGCGTTTCGGGGCCACCTGCCCCCTATTCATAGGCCACTCGTTATGCGCTGTACAAAGGCTCCGTTTTATTGGTTAATTAAAAGCATGCCTTCTATTGGTTGCCAGTTCGTTTTTGCCTATGTTGCATGCTGGGAGATGTATTTTTTCTCTCGAGAGTCTCTGAATTACATATTCATCTAGAGTGCTTGTTAAGGTCCCTAAGTGGGATATCGTGATTTCTGGCGAGTTTTGTTCAATCCGGCTTCACACGCTATGGCAGATCAGCAGCATTCCGATCCGTAGCCTCTCCTGTCCGTTACCCACTCGTGGTGACCGGAGATGGTGCATCCTGACGCGGTAAGGACCCCGCGCTGCAAATAGGAAACCACAAATGTCCTTAAGCTCTTCCAGGACACACTCGTGTTCAGCCTGCCATCCGGCCTGTCAGGATTCTGCTCCCCAAAGAATTCACTGGTGTGTTTTGGTGCCTAACGCGTTTCGGGGCCACCTGCCCCCTATTCATAGGCCACTCGTTATGCGCTGTACAAAGGCTCCGTTTTATTGGTTAATTAAAAGCATGCCTTCTATTGGTTGCCAGTTCGTTTTTGCCTATGTTGCATGCTGGGAGATGTATTTTTTCTCTCGAGAGTCTCTGAATCACATATTCATCTAGAGTGCTTGTTAAGGTCCCTAAGTGGGATACCGTGATTTCTGGCGAGTTTTGTTCAATCCGGCTTCAAACGCTATGGCAGATCAGCAGCATTCTGATCCGTAGCCTCTCCTGTCCGTTACCCACTCGTGGTGAGCGGAGATGGTGCATCCTGACGCGGTAAGGACCCCGCGCTGCAAATAGGAAACCACAAATGTCCTTAAGCTCTTCCAGGACACACTCGTGTTCAGCCTGCCATCCGGCCTGTCAGGATTCTGCTCCCCAAAGAATTCACTGGTGTGTTTTGGTGCCTAACGCGTTTCGGGGCCACCTGCCCCCTATTCATAGGCCACTCGTTATGCGCTGTACAAAGGCTCCGTTTTATTGGTTAATTAAAAGCATGCCTTCTATTGGTTGCCAGTTCGTTTTTGCCTATGTTGCATGCTGGGAGATGTATTTTTTCTCTCGAGAGTCTCTGAATCACATATTCATCTAGAGTGCTTGTTAAGGTCCCTAAGTGGGATACCGTGATTTCTGGCGAGTTTTGTTCAATCCGGCTTCACACGCTATGGCAGATCAGCAGCATTCTGATCCGTAGCCTCTCCTGTCCGTTACCCACTCGTGGTGACCGGAGATGGTGCATCCTGACGCGGTAAGGATCCCGCGCTGCAAATAGGAAACCACAAATGTCCTTAAGCTCTTCCAGGACACACTCGTGTTCAGCCTGCCATCCGGCCTGTCAGGATTCTGCTCCCCAAAGAATTCACTGGTGTGTTTTGGTGCCTAACGCGTTTCGGGGCCACCTGCCCCCTATTCATAGGCCACTCGTTATGCGCTGTACAAAGGCTCCGTTTTATTGGTTAATTAAAAGCATGCCTTCTATTGGTTGCCAGTTCGTTTTTGCCTATGTTGCATGCTGGGAGATGTATTTTTTCTCTCGAGAGTCTCTGAATCACATATTCATCTAGAGTGCTTGTTAAGGTCCCTAAGTGGGATACCGTGATTTCTGGCGAGTTTTGTTCAATCCGGCTTCACACGCTATGGCAGATCAGCAGCATTCTGATCCGTAGCCTCTCCTGTCCGTTACCCACTCGTGGTGACCGGAGATGGTGCATCCTGACGCGGTAAGGATCCCGCGCTGCAAATAGGAAACCACAAATGTCCTTAAGCTCTTCCAGGACACACTCGTGTTCAGCCTGCCATCCGGCCTGTCAGGATTCTGCTCCCCAAAGAATTCACTGGTGTGTTTTGGTGCCTAACGCGTTTCGGGGCCACCTGCCCCCTATTCATAGGCCACTCGTTATGCGCTGTACAAAGGCTCCGTTTTATTGGTTAATTAAAAGCATGCCTTCTATTGGTTGCCAGTTCGTTTTTGCCTATGTTGCATGCTGGGAGATGTATTTTTTCTCTCGAGAGTCTCTGAATTACATATTCATCTAGAGTGCTTGTTAAGGTCCCTAAGTGGGATATCGTGATTTCTGGCGAGTTTTGTTCAATCCGGCTTCACACGCTATGGCAGATCAGCAGCATTCCGATCCGTAGCCTCTCCTGTCCGTTACCCACTCGTGGTGACCGGAGATGGTGCATCCTGACGCGGTAAGGACCCCGCGCTGCAAATAGGAAACCACAAATGTCCTTAAGCTCTTCCAGGACACACTCGTGTTCAGCCTGCCATCCGGCCTGTCAGGATTCTGCTCCCCAAAGAATTCACTGGTGTGTTTTGGTGCCTAACGCGTTTCGGGGCCACCTGCCCCCTATTCATAGGCCACTCGTTATGCGCTGTACAAAGGCTCCGTTTTATTGGTTAATTAAAAGCATGCCTTCTATTGGTTGCCAGTTCGTTTTTGCTTATGTTGCATGCTGGGAGATGTATTTTTTCTCTCGAGAGTCTCTGAATCACATATTCATCTAGAGTGCTTGTTAAGGTCCCTAAGTGGGATACCGTGATTTCTGGCGAGTTTTGTTCAATCCGGCTTCACACGCTATGGCAGATCAGCAGCATTCTGATCCGTAGCCTCTCCTGTCCGTTACCCACTCGTGGTGACCGGAGATGGTGCATCCTGACGCGGTAAGGAACCCGCGCTGCAAATAGGAAACCACAAATGTCCTTAAGCTCTTCCAGGACACACTCGTGTTCAGCCTGCCATCCGGCCTGTCAGGATTCTGCTCCCCAAAGAATTCACTGGTGTGTTTTGGTGCCTAACGCGTTTCGGGGCCACCTGCCCCCTATTCATAGGCCACTCGTTATGCGCTGTACAAACGCTCCGTTTTATTGGTTAATTAAAAGCATGCCTTCTATTGGTTGCCAGTTCGTTTTTGCCTATGTTGCATGCTGGGAGATGTATTTTTTCTCTCGAGAGTCTCTGAATCACATATTCATCTAGAGTGCTTGTTAAGGTCCCTAAGTGGGATACCGTGATTTCTGGCGAGTTTTGTTCAATCCGGCTTCAAACGCTATGGCAGATCAGCAGCATTCTGATCCGTAGCCTCTCCTGTCCGTTACCCACTCGTGGTGAGCGGAGATGGTGCATCCTGACGCGGTAAGGACCCCGCGCTGCAAATAGGAAACCACAAATGTCCTTAAGCTCTTCCAGGACACACTCGTGTTCAGCCTGCCATCCGGCCTGTCAGGATTCTGCTCTCCAAAGAATTCACTGGTGTGTTTTGGTGCCTAACGCGTTTCGGGGCCACCTGCCCCCTATTCATAGGCCACTCGTTATGCGCTGTACAAAGGCTCCGTTTTATTGGTTAATTAAAAGCATGCCTTCTATTGGTTGCCAGTTCGTTTTTGCCTATGTTGCATGCTGGGAGATGTATTTTTTCTCTCGAGAGTCTCTGAATCACATATTCATCTAGAGTGCTTGTTAAGGTCCCTAAGTGGGATACCGTGATTTCTGGCGAGTTTTGTTCAATCCGGCTTCACACGCTATGGCAGATCAGCAGCATTCTGATCCGTAGCCTCTCCTGTCCGTTACCCACTCGTGGTGACCGGAGATGGTGCATCCTGACGCGGTAAGGATCCCGCGCTGCAAATAGGAAACCACAAATGTCCTTAAGCTCTTCCAGGACACACTCGTGTTCAGCCTGCCATCCGGCCTGTCAGGATTCTGCTCCCCAAAGAATTCACTGGTGTGTTTTGGTGCCTAACGCGTTTCGGGGCCACCTGCCCCCTATTCATAGGCCACTCGTTATGCGCTGTACAAAGGCTCCGTTTTATTGGTTAATTAAAAGCATGCCTTCTATTGGTTGCCAGTTCGTTTTTGCCTATGTTGCATGCTGGGAGATGTATTTTTTCTCTCGAGAGTCTCTGAATTACATATTCATCTAGAGTGCTTGTTAAGGTCCCTAAGTGGGATACCGTGATTTCTGGCGAGTTTTGTTCAATCCGGCTTCACACGCTATGGCAGATCAGCAGCATTCTGATCCGTAGCCTCTCCTGTCCGTTACCCACTCGTGGTGACCGGAGATGGTGCATCCTGACGCGGTAAGGACCCCGCGCTGCAAATAGGAAACCACAAATGTCCTTAAGCTCTTCCAGGACACACTCGTGTTCAGCCTGCCATCCGGCCTGTCAGGATTCTGCTCCCCAAAGAATTCACTGGTGTGTTTTGGTGCCTAACGCGTTTCGGGGCCACCTGCCCCCTATTCATAGGCCACTCGTTATGCGCTGTACAAAGGCTCCGTTTTATTGGTTAATTAAAAGCATGCCTTCTATTGGTTGCCAGTTCGTTTTTGCCTATGTTGCATGCTGGGAGATGTATTTTTTCTCTCGAGAGTCTCTGAATCACATATTCATCTAGAGTGCTTGTTAAGGTCCCTAAGTGGGATACCGTGATTTCTGGCGAGTTTTGTTCAATCCGGCTTCACACGCTATGGCAGATCAGCAGCATTCTGATCCGTAGCCTCTCCTGTCCGTTACCCACTCGTGGTGACCGGAGATGGTGCATCCTGACGCGGTAAGGATCCCGCGCTGCAAATAGGAAACCACAAATGTCCTTAAGCTCTTCCAGGACACACTCGTGTTCAGCCTGCCATCCGGCCTGTCAGGATTCTGCTCCCCAAAGAATTCACTGGTGTGTTTTGGTGCCTAACGCGTTTCGGGGCCACCTGCCCCCTATTCATAGGCCACTCGTTATGCGCTGTACAAAGGCTCCGTTTTATTGGTTAATTAAAAGCATGCCTTCTATTGGTTGCCAGTTCGTTTTTGCCTATGTTGCATGCTGGGAGATGTATTTTTTCTCTCGAGAGTCTCTGAATTACATATTCATCTAGAGTGCTTGTTAAGGTCCCTAAGTGGGATACCGTGATTTCTGGCGAGTTTTGTTCAATCCGGCTTCACACGCTATGGCAGATCAGCAGCATTCTGATCCGTAGCCTCTCCTGTCCGTTACCCACTCGTGGTGACCGGAGATGGTGCATCCTGACGCGGTAAGGACCCCGCGCTGCAAATAGGAAACCACAAATGTCCTTAAGCTCTTCCAGGACACACTCGTGTTCAGCCTGCCATCCGGCCTGTCAGGATTCTGCTCCCCAAAGAATTCACTGGTGTGTTTTGGTGCCTAACGCGTTTCGGGGCCACCTGCCCCCTATTCATAGGCCACTCGTTATGCGCTGTACAAAGGCTCCGTTTTATTGGTTAATTAAAAGCATGCCTTCTATTGGTTGCCAGTTCGTTTTTGCTTATGTTGCATGCTGGGAGATGTATTTTTTCTCTCGAGAGTCTCTGAATCACATATTCATCTAGAGTGCTTGTTAAGGTCCCTAAGTGGGATACTGTGATTTCTGGCGAGTTTTGTTCAATCCGGCTTCACACGCTATGGCAGATCAGCAGCATTCTGATCCGTAGCCTCTCCTGTCCGTTACCCACTCGTGGTGACCGGAGATGGTGCATCCTGACGCGGTAAGGAACCCGCGCTGCAAATAGGAAACCACAAATGTCCTTAAGCTCTTCCAGGACACACTCGTGTTCAGCCTGCCATCCGGCCTGTCAGGATTCTGCTCCCCAAAGAATTCACTGGTGTGTTTTGGTGCCTAACGCGTTTCGGGGCCACCTGCCCCCTATTCATAGGCCACTCGTTATGCGCTGTACAAAGGCTCCGTTTTATTGGTTAATTAAAAGCATGCCTTCTATTGGTTGCCAGTTAGTTTTTGCCTATGTTGCATGCTGGGAGATGTATTTTTTCTCTCGAGAGTCTCTGAATCACATATTCATCTAGAGTGCTTGTTAAGGTCCCTAAGTGGGATACCGTGATTTCTGGCGAGTTTTGTTCAATCCGGCTTCAAACGCTATGGCAGATCAGCAGCATTCTGATCCGTAGCCTCTCCTGTCCGTTACCCACTCGTGGTGAGCGGAGATGGTGCATCCTGACGCGGTAAGGACCCCGCGCTGCAAATAGGAAACCACAAATGTCCTTAAGCTCTTCCAGGACACACTCGTGTTCAGCCTGCCATCCGGCCTGTCAGGATTCTGCTCCCCAAAGAATTCACTGGTGTGTTTTGGTGCCTAACGCGTTTCGGGGCCACCTGCCCCCTATTCATAGGCCACTCGTTATGCGCTGTACAAAGGCTCCGTTTTATTGGTTAATTAAAAGCATGCCTTCTATTGGTTGCCAGTTCGTTTTTGCCTATGTTGCATGCTGGGAGATGTATTTTTTCTCTCGAGAGTCTCTGAATCACATATTCATCTAGAGTGCTTGTTAAGGTCCCTAAGTGGGATACCGTGATTTCTGGCGAGTTTTGTTCAATCCGGCTTCACACGCTATGGCAGATCAGCAGCATTCTGATCCATAGCCTCTCCTGTCCGTTACCCACTCGTGGTGACCGGAGATGGTGCATCCTGACGCGGTAAGGAGCCCGCGCTGCTAATAGGAAACCACAAATGTCCTTAAGCTCTTCCAGGACACACTCGTGTTCAGCCTGCCATCCGGCCTGTCAGGATTCTGCTCCCCAAAGAATTCACTGGTGTGTTTTGGTGCCTAACGCGTTTCGGGGCCACCTGCCCCCTATACATAGGCCACTCGTTATGCGCTGTACAAAGGCTCCGTTTTATTGGTTAATTAAAAGCATGCCTTCTATTGGTTGCCAGTTCGTTTTTGCCTATGTTGCATGCTGGGAGATGTATTTTTTCTCTCGAGAGTCTCTGAATCACATATTCATCTAGAGTGCTTGTTAAGGTCCCTAAGTGGGATACCGTGATTTCTGGCGAGTTTTGTTCAATCCGGCTTCACACGCTATGGCAGATCAGCAGCATTCTGATCTGTAGCCTCTCCTGTCCATTACCCACTCGTGGTGACCGGAGATGGTGCATCCTGACGCGGTAAGGATCCCGCGCTGCAAATAGGAAACCACAAATGTCCTTAAGCTCTTCCAGGACACACTCGTGTTCAGCCTGCCATCCGGCCTGTCAGGATTCTGCTCCCCAAAGAATTCACTGGTGTGTTTTGGTGCCTAACGCGTTTCGGGGCCACCTGCCCCCTATTCATAGGCCACTCGTTATGCGCTGTACAAAGGCTCCGTTTTATTGGTTAATTAAAAGCATGCCTTCTATTGGTTGCCAGTTCGTTTTTGCCTATGTTGCATGCTGGGAGATGTATTTTTTCTCTCGAGAGTCTCTGAATCACATATTCATCTAGAGTGCTTGTTAAGGTCCCTAAGTGGGATACCGTGATTTCTGGCGAGTTTTGTTCAATCCGGCTTCACACGCTATGGCAGATCAGCAGCATTCTGATCCGTAGCCTCTCCTGTCCGTTACCCACTCGTGGTGACCGGAGATGGTGCAACCTGACGCGGTAAGGACTTAGGGACCTTAACAAGCACTCTAGATGAATATGTGATTCAGAGACTCTCGAGAGAAAAAATACATCTCCCAGCATGCAACATAGGCAAAAACGAACTGGCAACCAATAGAAGGCATGCTTTTAATTAACCAATAAAACGGAGCCTTTGTACAGCGCATAACGAGTGGCCTATGAATAGGGGGCAGGTGGCCCCGAAACGCGTTAGGCACCAAAACACACCAGTGAATTCTTTGGGGAGCAGAATCCTGACAGGCCGGATGGCAGGCTGAACACGAGTGTGTCCTGGAAGAGCTTAAGGACATTTGTGGTTTCCTATTTGCAGCGCGGGGTCCTTACCGCGTCAGGATGCACCATCTCCGGTCACCACGAGTGGGTAACGGACAGGAGAGGCTACGGATCAGAATGCTGCTGATCTGCCATAGCGTGTGAAGCCGGATTGAACAAAACTCGCCAGTAATCACGGTATCCCACTTAGGGACCTTAACAAGCACTCTAGATGAATATGTGATTCAGAGACTCTCGAGAGAAAAAATACATCTCCCAGCATGCAACATAGGCAAAAACGAACTGGCAACCAATAGAAGGCATGCTTTTAATTAACCAATAAAACGGAGCCTTTGTACAGCGCATAACGAGTGGCCTATGAATAGGGGGCAGGTGGCCCCGAGACGCGTTAGGCACCAAAACACACCAGTGAATTCTTTGGGGAGCAGAATCCTGACAGGCCGGATGGCAGGCTGAACACGAGTGTGTCCTGGAAGAGCTTAAGGACATTTGTGGTTTCCTATTTGCAGCGCGGGGTCCTTACCGCGTCAGGATGCACCATCTTCGGTCACCACGAGTGGGTAACGGACAGGAGATGCTACGGATCAGAGTGCTGCTGATCTGCCATAGCGTGTGAAGCCGGATTGAACAAAACTCGCCAGAAATCACGGTATCCCACTTAGGGACCTTAACAAGCACTCTAGATGAATATGTGATTCAGAGACTCTCGAGAGAAAAAATACATCTCCCAGCATGCAACATAGGCAAAAACAAACTGGCAACCAATAGAAGGCATGCTTTTAATTAACCAATAAAACGGAGCCTTTGTACAGCGCATAACGAGTGGCCTATGAATAGGGGGCAGGTGGCCCCGAAACGCGTTAGGCACCAAAACACACCAGTGAATTCTTTGGGGAGCAGAATCCTGACAGGCCGGATGGCAGGCTGAACACGAGTGTGTCCTGGAAGAGCTTAAGGACATTTGTGGTTTCCTATTTGCAGCGCGGGGTCCTTACCGCGTCAGGATGCACCATCTCCGGTCACCACGAGTGGGTAACGGACAGGAGAGGCTACGGATCAGAATGCTGCTGATCTGCCATAGCGTGTGAAGCCGGATTGAACAAAACTCGCCAGAAATCACGGTATCCCACTTAGGGACCTTAACAAGCACTCTAGATGAATATGTGATTCAGAGACTCTTGAGAGAAAAAATACATCTCCCAGCATGCAACATAGGCAAAAACGAACTGGCAACCAATAGAAGGCATGCTTTTAATTAACCAATAAAACGGAGCCTTTGTACAGCGCATAACGAGTGGCCTATGAATAGGGGGCAGGTGGCCCCGAAACGCGTTAGGCACCAAAACACACCAGTGAATTCTTTGGGAAGCAGAATCCTGACAGGCCGGATGGCAGGCTGAACACGAGTGTGTCCGGGAAGAGCTTAAGGACATTTGTGGTTTCATATATATATATATATATATATATATATATATATTTTTTTTTTTGACACGA
Organism: Lissotriton vulgaris; assembly: GCF_964263255.1. Taxonomy (NCBI): domain Eukaryota; kingdom Metazoa; phylum Chordata; class Amphibia; order Caudata; family Salamandridae; genus Lissotriton; species Lissotriton vulgaris. The sequence continues at coordinate 973,197,339 of NC_141696.1, read as the reverse complement.
AAGATGCGGCACAACACAGTTCCAGTTAAGTTTCAAAGGTAATTTATTGCTCCAAACTCAGACCAACGCGTTTCAGCCTAGAGACAGGCCTTGTTCACGGTAAGTGAGAATACTACTATGTCTACTATTTATCCCACCTGGCTATTAAGGTGCATTGTGGGACAGGTAGTTCATGTAAATTAAAAAAGGATTTTTTCAAACATAATAATGACATTTAGCAGTTTCAGCACTTAATTCTTAAGGAAAAAACATGTACTATTGAAGTGGGTACTATACCCAGCAAAAAGTCATGAACATACAATGAAACAGTGATAACATATAGTACTATACTATACATGCAAACAAAACATATATATAATAATTTTTTGTACACTGTGAATTGCAGAAATTAAAAACTGTGACTACTATTATAACAGTGTACATACAACTTATACAATGTACTAGTACCTAATGATGAGAATTAAGTGCTGAAACTGCTAAATGTCATTATTATGTTTAAAAAAATCCTTTTTTAATTTACATGAACTACCTGTCCCACAATGCACCTAGTATGCTCACTTACCGTTAACAAGGCCTGTCTCTAGGCTGAAACGCGTTGGTCTGAGTTTGGAGCAATAAATTACCTTTGAAACTTAACTGGAACTGTGTTGTGCCGCATCTTTCATGTCAAAATTGAATTATGGGCTAGGATCCGGCCCCTTTGCAGCAGCACCCACAACAGAGCGCTTGGAGCCGTGTGGATCACTTCGGAGGTTCATATATATATATATATATATATATATATATATATATATATATATATATATATATATATATATATATATATATATATTCACTGAAAAAACCATAGGTTATAGACCATATATAGTTAGGAATTCGCATTTACAATACCTTATTTTACTCACACAAAACCATTGAAATTCCATATATAGTTAGTTGCACTAACTATATATCGCGCACCCGCAATCCACTACTGATGATGTCACATATTACATCATTCATGACATGGTCAGTGACATCACTGATGACATCACTGATGACATCTCAAATGACATCACTGATGACATCACTGATGACAACATCCAGTGACTGTATGTTTCTGTAAAGTTAAAATAGGTCTTACATATTGAAGAATGAGTGGATGTATAAGTGTCTGGATGAAGGATTTAGTAGGTGCATGACTGACTGTATGAGTGAGTGATTAAATGTGTCTCACTGAGTGCATGGGTTAGTGACTAAACTGTCTTAATTTGTGCATCATTATGTCTGTTGTTCTGTAAACTGTTGCATGTGTTGATAAGTAGCTATATGAGTAACTATATGGGTTATTGATTGGTTGCCCAAGTATTTGTATGGGAGACTGAGTGTGTGTGTGGGTGGCTGGGAGGTGTATGACTCTGTGCATAGATGTGTGAGCAGTTGATTCACTAGATGTATGGTTTCAAAAGTGCATGTGGAAACAGCTGTATGGGCGGTTGACTGTGTGCATGAGTGTATTGGTGAGTGAATGGATATCTCAGTGCTACATGTCAAAGTAAGTACATATGTAAAACACAGTACATGTGAGAGTTGACATATATAAATAACTGTGCATAAGAGCCAGTGAATGTGTGAGTGGCTGTATGGATCATTGTGAACTTGTATCAGGGATTGTATAAGAGAGTAAATATGTGTTAGTATATGTTTGAATAAGTAACGTTTGTATAACTGTATAGTTGAGGAAATGGAGGTGTGATTGATTCTTTGCATGACTGACTAGGTGTGTGAGTAACTCCATGGATGAGTGATAGTCTGTGAGTGTCTGTTTACACTGATTGTATCTAAGGTTATATTAGAGTCTGAAGAGGTTCATCGTATTATCACATGAATGATATCATCAGTGATGTGATCAGTAATGTCAAAGGAGATGTCATCAGTGATGTCATCAGTGATGTCATTTGAGATGTCATCAGTGATGTCATTTGAGATGTCATCAGTGATGTCATCAGTGATGTCACTGACCATGTCATGAATGATGTAATATGTGACATCATCAGCAGTGGATTGCGGGTGCGCGATATATAGTTAGTGCAACTAACTATATATGGAATTTCAATGGTTTTGTGTGAGTAAAATAAGGTATTGTAAATGCGAATTCCTAACTATATATGGTCTATAACCTATGGTTTTTTCAGTGAATTTTCAAGGTTTTGTAAATGCTAATTCCTAACTATATATGGTCTATAACCTATGGTTTTTTCAGTGAATTTTCAAGGTTTTGTAAATGCTAATTCCTAACTATATATGGTCTATAGCCTATGGTTTTTTCAGTGAATATATATATATACATACATATATAAACATATATCATCTGTATATCTATATAAATACAAACATAAATGCATGCATACATATACTTATATGCATACAGATGCATGTTATTTACATGAAAGTTGAAAAAACACTAATAAAAGCAAAGCTAAAAAGCCACCTCATTACAAACAGAATGGCTTTAATTTAAACGAGGGCGAGATCTATTGCATTTTCAATGCTTGTTTACTTTGGTTCCATCAAGAAGGCATTCAGATGTGTCACACATTTGCCATAAATTCTGAATGTTAGCACTCTAGTTGCACATTAGATCACTGTAGTAAAGCTACTGCTCACCAGGGACGTCTGCTGCTGGTATTCAAAGTGCATGTTTCAGTCTGCATGTCAGAATTTTTTTAATGAAATAGAAGAGGATTTGAGAAGTCACTCAAAATGATCCCTAATTTTTCTTTCTGAAGCACTAATCATACTTTCTATGGCAAAATTAACCCCCTCATGTTGTTCCTTTTTAAATTGAGTGTTTTCAGACTTACCACTTCATTCCAATCAAGATGGCTTCTGGTGTGCCATACTTTTGTCATAAGTAAGACTGTTAGCGCTCTAGTTGTTCTTTAAAACACTCTGGGACATTCTGTCATTGGGCTATACTTGGGGTACATCTGGGTGATATTTGGGCTACATTTAGGCTCTTTTGTCTCTGGTGGCCATCTTGGGAGACTGTATGTCAGAATGTTTTAATGAAATTGAAGAGGGTTTTAGAAGTCACTCAAAATGTGCCCTAATTTTTCTTTCTGCAGCACTAATCATAATTCATATGGCAAAATATACCCCCACATTTTGTTCCTTTTTAAATTAAATGTTTTAAGAGTTACCACTTTATTCCAATAAAGATGCTTCAGGTGTGCCATACCTTTGTAATAAGTAGGACTGTTAGCGCTCTAGTTGTTCTTTAGAACACTCTGGGACATTCTGTCATTGGGCTATACTTGGGCTACATCTGGGTGATATTTGGGCTACATTTGGGCTCTTTTGTCTCTGGTGGCCATTTTGGGAGACTGCATGTCAGAATTTTTTAATGAAATAGAAGAGGATTTGAAAAGTCACTCAAAATGTGCCCTAATTTTTCTTTCTGCAGCACTAATAATACCTTCTATTGCATAATATACCCCCTCATTTTGTTCCTTTTTAAATGAAATGTTTTAAGAGTTACCACTTTATTCCCATCACGATGGCTCCAGGTGTGCTATACCTTTGTAATAAGTAGGACTGTTAGCGCTCTAGTTGTTCTTTAGAACACTCTGGGACATTCTGTCATTGGGCTATACTTGGGCTACATCTGGGTGATATTTGGGCTACATTTGGGCTCTTTTGTCTCTGGTGGCCATTTTGGGAGACTGCATGTCAGAATGTTTTAATGAAATAGAAAAGGATTTGAGAAGTCACTCAAAATGTGCCCTAATTTTTCATTCTGCAGCACTAATCATACTTTCTATGGCAAAATATACCCCCTCATGTTGTTTCTTTTTAAATTAAATGTTTTAAGAGTTACCACTTTATTCCAATCAAGATGGCTTCAGGTGTGCCATACCTTTGTAATAAGTAGGACTGTTAGCGCTCTAGTTGTTCTTTAGAACACTCTGGGACATTCTGTCATTGGGCTATACTTGGGCTACATCTGGGTGATATTTGGGCTACATTTGGGCTCTTTTGTCTCTGGTGGCCATTTTGGGAGACTGCATGTCAGAATGTTTTAATGAAATAGAAAAGGATTTGAGAAGTCACTCAAAATGTGCCCTAATTTTTCATTCTGCAGCACTAATAATACCTTCTATTGCATAATATACCCCCTCATTTTGTTCCTTTTTAAATTAAATGTTTTAAGAGTTACCACTTTATTCCCATCACGATGGCTCCAGGTGTGCTATACCTTTGTAATAAGTAGGACTGTTAGCGCTCTAGTTGTTCTTTAGAACACTCTGGGACATTCTGTCATTGGGCTATACTTGGGCTACATCTGGGTGATATTTGGGCTACATTTGGGCTCTTTTGTCTCTGGTGGCCATTTTGGGAGACTGCATGTCAGAATGTTTTAATGAAATAGAAAAGGATTTGAGAAGTCACTCAAAATGTGCCCTAATTTTTCATTCTGCAGCACTAATCATACTTTCTATGGCAAAATATACCCCCTCATGTTGTTTCTTTTTAAATTAAATGTTTTAAGAGTTACCACTTTATTCCAATCAAGATGGCTTCAGGTGTGCCATACCTTTGTAATAAGTAGGACTGTTAGCGCTCTAGTTGTTCTTTAGAACACTCTAGGAGGCTGCAGTAGAACACAAAGGAATCAACTGACAGTCTCTGTCCTTGTTGGATGTACATGTTTTACTGAGAATGTCAGACTTCATTTTCACATGACTGAGAAAGATAATGTGAATTTACAGAAAATATGCTTTCAGTTTAGCTTATAGATCCCCTTCCAAACCACTGTGGGAAAATCATGAGATATTAGTTTTCTTTCAAACAATATTCATGATATCACAGCAGAAGGTTTTTTCACATGGTAAAATCACCTTAGAACCCACCACAATTCCTAAAACGAGTATGGTACCATCAACAAATGATTTATAATGTAACTAAAGTCCTAAAACCCTCTATTAACTACAATGCTTTTTAATGAGGTGCTATCATGTATATTGGTCCCAAGATGGCTGCCAACACTTCTTGGATGAAGTGCTGACAGCCAATCAGATCAGATGTGTGGTTAGGCTCCGCCCAGATATATATCTTTTTTTGAACCTAAATTACTCAAAATCCACTGGAGCACATATATTGAGACCTAGCAAAGGCACATCGGGCTAACAGTCCCTACAATTTTGCCAAGTTTCGTGCAAATCCATTCAGCCGTTCGAGCTAAAAGTGAGGCCAATCGCCCTATGGAAATTAACATGGGAAAAACGCGTTTTGGGACCCCCCTTTTTACTCGGCCCCCCCTTGATGAAACCCCCCCAAATTGTCAGGGGCTGCTCAGAAACAAAATGTTCCATTTTCCTGAAAATTTCAGCCAATTCCGTCCACAAACGCCAAAGTTATTAGACATAGAATTTTCAAAAGTCCCATAGGGAAAAAATCCTAACTATATATACCTACTGGCGACCGCCAGTAGGTAATATATATATATATATATATATATATATATATATATATATATATATATATATATATATATATATATATATATATATATATTCAATGAAAAAACCATTGGTTTTAGGCCATATATAGTTAGGGATTTGCATTTACAAAACCTTTTTTTACTCGCATAAAACCATTGAAATTCCATATATAGTTATAAGCGCTAACTATATATCGCGCACCCGCAATCCACTGCTGATGATGTCACATATTACATCATTCATGACAGGGTTAGTGACATCACTGATGACATCTCAAATGACATCACTGATGACATCACTGATGACAACATCCAGTGACTGTATGTTTCTGTAAAGTAAAAATATGTCTTACATATTGAAGAATGAGTGGATGTATAAGTGTCTGGATGAAGGATTTAGTAGGTGCATATCTGACTGTATGAGTGAGTGATTAAATGTGTCTCACTGAGTGCATGGGTTAGTGACTAAACTGTCTTAATTTGTGCATCATTATGTCTGTTGTTCTGTAAACTGCTGCATGTGTTGATCAGTAGCTATATGAGTAACTATATGGGTTATTGATTGGTTGCCCAAGTATTTGTATGGGAGACTGAGTGTGTGTGTGGGTGGCTGGGAGGTGTATGACTCTGTGCATAGATGTGTGAGCAGTTGATTCACTAGATGTATGGGTTCAAAAGTGCATGTGGAAACAGCTGTATGGGCGGTTGACTGTGTGCATGAGTGTATTGGTGAATGAATGGATATCTCAGTGCTACATGTCAAAGTAAGTACATATGTAAAACACAGTACATGTGAGAGTTGACATATATAAATAACTGTGCATAAGAGCCAGTGAATGTGTGAGTGGCTGTATGGATCATTGTGAACTTGTATCAGGGATTGTATAAGAGAGTAAAGTAAATATGTGTTAGTATATGTTTGAATAAGTAAGGTGTGTATAACTGTATAGTTGAGAAAATGGAGGTGTGATTGATTTTTGGCATAACTGACTAGGTGTGTGAGTAACTCCATGGATGAGTGACAGTCTGTGACTGTCTGTTTACACTGATGGTATCTAAGGTTATATTAGAGTCTGAAGAGGTTCATAGTATTATCACATGAATGATATCATCAGTGATGTTATCAGTCATGTCAAATGAGATGTTTTCAGTGATGTCATCAGTGATGTCATTTGAGATGTCATCAGTGATGTCATCAGTGATGTCACTAACCATGTCATGAATGATGTAATATGTGACATCATCAGCAGTGGATTGCGGGTGCGCGATATATAGTTAGCGCTTATAACTATATATGGAATTTCAATGGTTTTATGCGAGTAAAAAAAGGTTTTGTAAATGCAAATCCCTAACTATATATGGCCTAAAACCAATGGTTTTTTCATTGAATTTTCAAGGTTTTGTAAATGCAAATTCCTAACTATATATCCACTATAACCTATGGTTTTTTCTGTGAATTTCATTGGTTTTTTAATAGCAAATATGAAAAGCTTTAAAATGTCAAGTACGTGATAGATAAAAACATTTTCGTATTTATGCACGCTGATGTGCTTTGAACGCTGCCCCCCCCTTCCCCTCTTTTCTCTTAGTAGTACTCTCTCTTTGCAGATAGTGAACGGTAGTTAACGCAGGCCTTTGCCCCCGTTGTAATCCGTCGTGCCTGCTTGTCTCTCCATTTGATTGATTGTTATCCAAGCATTTACTGTTTTAGAATTGGTTCTCTTTGGATCATTCTCTATTTACAAACAAGCACAAAGTCGCAATACTCTGTTTAGTCTTTGCAGATAGTGAAAAATCGTGTAAAAAAATAAAAGTAATCGAGCAAAATCAGTAGGCCACTAATTGGATCTCTTTTTGACCTCGCTAAAATAGAAATATTAGGAACAACCCTTCATGAGAAATACGAAAATAGTGAGATGAACTGAGCTCCACACCATGAGGGCTGCAAGACAGCTCGACTCCGTCACCCACCCCGCCCAAAATAACGACTAACCCTATGCAAATATTAAAAATATAGACAACACACCAGCAAAGAAACAGGGTAAAACATTTTATTAAATAACTATTTACATAACTATTTTATACTTTTTATTGCCCGATCCGGCTAGCTCAATCGATCGAGCATGAAACTCATGCACTCTGATAGCAAGCGTTGCTACTGATGCTATGCAGACCAAAACTGGTTTTCAGTTTGTACATTTTTCTAGATTTTTCAATCCAAGGTTGGTTCACTTTGTAGAACGATGGCTTCAGATTTTCAACATACGGTGTGGTGGCGCGGACTGGGAGGGGGCGCTTCGCTCCTGCCCCCTCCCCAAGTAAGTTTTTCATACGTGAAAGTACGTTAATGGTTTTGGTCCCTGAGTTGCTTCAATGTCACTGCCATTCTCAAATGGCATAAGTTCTGGATGTTGGGTGCCATAGTTAAGAGTTCTGAGCAGTGCTTGTAACACTGTCTGAAGCTTATTTCCACCTACTGCAGCTTCACTATTCTCAAAGTAAGTGAGTGTCGTTTGTGGACTTGACTGCATTAGAAAACAATGTGATATGTTACCTTCCTAAACAGCTTCACGGAGGCCCCTGAGGGGCGGTGTGATGGCCATGGACTCGGAGAAGACGCTTGGCTCCGACACCCTCCCCAAGTCTTATAGCACCGGTGTAGCCTGAGATCGCCCCCGACATAGGCGGCCGGCTCCCGGGGTCCGGCGGAACTTTTTGCCTTTTGATGACTCTTCTATTCTGGACCTTGTCCCACAATCCGTTTGACCTGAAGACACGCTGTAGTGGGGCGCCCCTTTACCGTTTCAGTTGCCATTCCGCCCGCTTTTGCTACACTGTGCCTCTTCCGCCATTCTGCTGTTTACCGCCCGCTCTTGCGACTACAGCGTCTCGCTCATCATGTAGTTGAGTTGCTCCCGCTCTTGCGGTGCAGCGATAGGCGGCTGCCACAGGACTCTCAAAATGGCGGCCGGCTCTTCGGTTTTGGACCTGGTCCACTAAAATGGCCCTGGGACACCTTTGAACTCGGACGCTTCCCTGATAGGGCTTGGGTCCCATTCTCGAAAGCGTCCCCTCAGCCGTGAAGATTCTACAAAAGTCTTGGGGGCCTCCGACTCCAGCAGGCTTCTGGTGGGGAGCGGCTGCCATGATTGCTCGTGGAATGGCCACGACGGAGCTACGAGATGGTAGTGCTCTCATGCTGACGCCAGCTTTAGTCTGAAACATCCAGAAACACTTTAGACTACCAATTCGATCAGTTCCGGTAGCGCCCCAACATGACCCGGAAGAGAAGAACTTGCCCTCCCCTCTTTGACTGATGGTTCTTCTTGCCTGTCCCCTCTGTTGTCATTTAACAGAACTTTTTGGACTGCTGAAAGGGGTTGTGTTCCGAACGCTGGTTGGTGGAGACATTTTGACTATATTCTTGACCTACGTTGTCACGTAATGCGTTATATGACACGCCGCGTTAGCGCACCCGGAAGTGATCCGAGGCGCGGCGCGCAGCGCGTAACGTAAGCATAACAGGTCATGTGACTTGTTAATAAAACTTTTCATTGGTTCATTTTGCTTTTGTTATTTTAATGATGAAAAGCTTGGTCATATGACCTAAAAATTACGCTTTTTATTGTTTTCGAACATTATTTTTTTTAAAACATATATGTTATAATATTCCAGGCTAATGTACTTTCCCGGAAAATTTACAACTGTCCTGCAAGTAAAATATATTCCTTTTTCGAGAAAAAGGGCGTTTCTTCGTTCCATGACGGAGCCGTTGAGTAAAAGAGACTCGGCCTGCTGTCTTAGTCGCCGATACGCCTGATTATCAGATTCTTATCGATCACTTTATGTTGCAGAAATGAAAAACACAACTGCCCTTGACCATTTATCTTCACTGCGTTCCTACATATTATACCTTTTATCCGTCATGTAATTGGACTGCTTTATTTCACTTGCCTTTTACTGATTCGAAAACAGTGACTAAAAGTAAAAACTTTACCAATGTAAATACTACTACCGTGTTTTGTTTTAAAAACCTTTATTTTGAAAATATCAGTATACAAATACGGGCCTATAACCACGTGGGCCGGCCACGGAGCAAACTGAAATCGTATATGATGAGGAGACATTTACACTGTAGAGGAACGTAACGAGCGGGCCATTAGGTTGCAAGAACAAAGGTGTCTAACAGTTGCGGAATCGGTGGACGTACATTTTGTAATTAAAATACGACAGGGCCACTTACAATAACATTTTCTAGATATACATTTGCGGGCAAGGAGTTACGAGTCCCATTTATACCGGCGCCATTTTGTGCGAGGCCGGGCAGGTCCAAGATATAGTCAAAATGTCTCCACCAACCATCGGCCAGACCAGAACCCCTTTCGGCCCTTTATGCTACAAGATGGTGTCTTCCATTCAGAAAATATTGTTGGCAGCATTTTGAAAGGAAACAGAAACAGCCGTTCTCCTAGTGAGTTTCACATTGTTACATTTAGGAAGAATGTTGAAGAGTAGTATGTGGAAAATCTGAAGCCATTTTTCTACAAACTGTCAATCAGACTTGGATAGAAAAAAAAATCCTGAAGAATGTACAAACTGAAAACCAATTTTTGTCTGTATAGCATCAACAGTAACGCTTGAGTCAGCTTTGTGTCAAGCCGCCATTTTCATTCAATCAATAGCGTCCCCCTGCACACATTCAGGGACCTGGTCGTGTCTTCAGATGAAACGGATTGTAGGAAAAGAAGCAGAAAGGAAAAGGAAAAAAGTTCCGCCGGACCTCGGGAGCCGGCCGCCTATGTCATGTGCGACCTTTGGCCACACCAGGGCAATAGTGAAGCTGCAGCAGGTGCACATAAGCTTCAGACAGTCTTACAAACACTGCTCAGAAATCTCAACTGAGGCACTCAACATCCAGGACTTGCCATTCGGATCTTGGCGCCTTGTGCTGGTTCCGACCTATTCACACATCGGTCCACTACTGACATCACCTCATAAGCCAACGGGGCACCCCACGCCGACTTTCGGCGCAGCATTGTAGGATGGCCACACCAGTGCGGCAACTTGCTGGACACCACCTCGGTGCCATCCGGATCTCGGCGCGTTCGAGTCACTGTGCCGGAAGAGTGACCGGAACTCAGCTGAACACGCCGTCTTTCGGCGCAGCATTGTAGGATGGCCACACCAGTGCGGCAATTTGCTGGACACCACCTCGGTGCCATCCGGATCTCGGCACGTTCGACTCACTGTACCGCAAGAGTGACCGGAACTCAGCTGGACACGCCGTCTTTCGGCGCAGCATTGTAGGATGGCCACACCAGTGCGGCAATTTGCTTGACACCACCTCGGTGCCATCCGGATCTCAGCGCGTTGTGCTGCCTTCGGCCTATTCGCACATCGGTCCGCTACTGACGCCGCCTCACGTGCCAACGGATTTTCTACGCTTTTTGTAGCCCTATGCCGCATAACAGGTCATGTGACTTGTTTATAAAACTTTTCATTGGATCATTTTACTTTTGGTTTCCTAAAGATGGAAGGCTTGGTCATATGACCTAAAAATAACACTTTTCATTGGTTTAGAACATTTTTTTTTCCCAAACGATGAAAGCCCCACCTTGTTTCTGGATCATTCAGACTGAAGCTGGCGTCAGCATGAGAGCACCACCATCTCGTGGCTCCGTCGTGGTCATTCCGCGAGCAATCATGGCAGCCGCTCCCCACCGGAAGCCTGCGGGAGTCGGGGGCCCCCAAGACTTTTGTAGAATCTTCACGGCTGAGGGGACGCTTTTCGAGAATGGAGCCCAAGCCCTAGCAGGCAAGCGTCTGAGTTCCAAGGTGTCCCAGGGCCATTTCAGTGGACCAGGCCCAAAACCGAAGAGCCGTCCGCCATTTTAAGAGTCATGTGGCAGGCGCCTATCGCTGCACTGCAAGAGTGGGAGCAACTCAACAACATGGTGAGCGAGACGCTGTAGCCGCAAGAGCGGGCGCAACTCAGCTGGATGGCCGCCACCTGGGGAGGCCCGTTCACGCCGCCTCCCCCACGCCCCCCCCCCCCCCCCCCCCGGGCCGCCGCACGCAAATTTTCGGAGCAGCATTGTAGGATACCAAAACCAGTGCGGCAGTTTACTGGACATCACCTGGGTGCCATCAACATCTCAGCGCGTTCTGCTGCCTTGGGACTATTCGCACAACAGACCGCTACTGACGAGGCCTCCCCCCGCACCACCCGGGACGCCCCACGCCAATTTTCGGAGCAGCATTGTAGGACACCAAAACCAGTGCGGCACCCAGGCGACATCACCTGGGTGCCGTCCAGAACTCTGCACGTTGTGCTGCCTTGGGACTATTCGCACAAAAGACAGCTTCTGACCATTGTTGCTTTTTTGGGTGAAAAATGTTTAAATGTTTTTACAGTTTTTGTTCCGTTCATTATAGTTAAATGTTAATAAAGTTTTAAAATCTAACTTTGTTGGAGTGCTATATATGTTTAAAAAATCGGGTGAATGGGCCCTTGAATCGGGTTATTGTCATGTGTGGGCTTTGCAAGTGTACTGCTACAAGATCGGACATTTCAAACTCAAATGCACGTTCTTTTTCTTACCTTTCCGAAGCATGGAGCGCAATAGCAGGCAGAGAAAGGGTGATGCACGTGTTGAACACTGCCTGGCCTGGCAAGTTGCTGGCAGTGCCCCCCCCCGCCCGCTCCTGAAAGAGGGCACACACACACCGCCGCCCCGAGTACTTCATAAATCTTTAAAAGACCATGCGCTTGTTCATGAGGCTTAAATGGTTTATCACCCCTTCTAGAACCCCTGCATCGACCCTCTGACGTTTCCTGGAAGAATTAGCACGTAACACAATACCAAGCCCTGTCAGCTGAAACCCCCGAGAAATCATGGGGCATATTATCAAGGGGGGTTATTTCCGCTTTTTTGGCTTTAAAAGCCAAAAAAAAAAGAGATAAAATTATCTCCCTATTACCAAGCTGTCGCTAACACCAGTTAGTGACAGCTAAAAGGAGATAGCGACCATCTTGGGCCCCGCTTTGCATATCAGTGATATTTATCACTAATGACATGCAAAGTGGGCGTGCCAAGATTTTAGCGACTGGAAACAGTCCCTAACCATCGCTATCTCCTATTACCAACTTTTGGAGATATTCGCGCTAAGCGCGAATATCTCCAAAACCTAACACCTGCCCTGAGCAGTTTTAGCCATGTTATCCAATGGGAAGTGGATAACATGGCTAAGAGCATTTGCTGGATAATGCATGAATATCGCTGACTTTTCAACGATATTCATGCATTGCGGCCGTTTTTTATCGCATTTGCGATAAACCTTGCTAATAGCAAGGTTTATGTGCGATAAAATTCGCCGATGTGCGGCGATAATTTTTGTCTCTAAACAAGTTAGAGACAAAAATTATCGCTAGTTGTTGGTAATATGCCCCCGGGTTTTTGCTTGCAGGAATCGGGAGGCGGGAGACTAGCACTGAAATCAGTAGTCTCACGCCTGAATCGGGAAGGTTGGCATGTCTGGATACTCTACATCTGGGGCCATAAACTACATCCGCAGGGCTAGGTGATAGCCTAGGTCCGGCCTGGACAATCGGACACAGAGGAAGAGGAGTGTCAGAGGGTGCGGTAGTGAATAGGGTGAAAGGGAGGTGTCGGGCGGGCACAGGGTGTGATTCTCAGAGAAGAGCAGCGCAGATGGGGGGAAGTATATGGCCCATGCATGAGAGAAAGAGCGGGGGTGACCAGTGCGTGGGGGAGATGCTTGCGAGGGTGGGGAGCCATGCTGAGGATCGGCGGCGTGCAGAGAGTGGCCCTGGTCAAGGCATCTAAAATGGCTGCCGTGCACGACAAAATTGTGGCATTGGACAAAAACGCAAGATGGCGCAGACAATGTTTATCAATAAGGATTCATTTATAACAAAATATTTACTCGCAGTAACAAAATGGTGGTCAACACTTCCTGATTTCCATCGAATCGAACGTTAACAAACGTCACGCAGCAAAAAAAAAAAAAAAAAGCTCACGCACAGAGCAGTTTTTAGCCATGTTATCCAATGGAAGGTGGATAACATGGCTAAGAGCATTTGCTGGATAATGCATGAATATCGCTGACTTTTCAGCGATATTCATGCATTGTGGCCAATGTGCGGCGATAATTTTTGTCTCTAAACAATTAAAACGAAGCACAAAATGGCGAATTCCCGTTTCGCTACCAGTTTGCGGCCCAGTTCGCGGCCCGTGAAGCGCTTCTACCGTGAAAAATCATTTTTTTTTTATTTTCCCCACGGGACCCTTTAATAACCCCAACAACAATCCTAGGGGGTCAAGAGGGGTATACCTTGCCCCCTTTCATTAAATTCCCCCTTCGTTTTTCACCTCTTCTTCTCTCTCGATCCTACCGAGAGATAAGATGGCGGCCGCTCCAGACTGTTTAGAATGTTGACAGACACCGGAGGGCCAATCAGCTTCGCATCGCAAAGTTCCGATACGCGAAAAGTTCGCTAACCGGATCGCTGCCCGGAGCGCTGTTACAGATATATATCTTGATTTAAACGTTAATTTCTCAAAATCCACTGAAGCACATATATTGAGACCTAGCAAAGGCACATCGGGCTAACAGTCCCTACAATTTTGCCAAGTTTCGTGAAAATCCATTCAGCCGTTCGGGCTAAAAGTGAGTCCAACCGCCCTATGGAAATTAACATGGGAAAAACGCGTTTTGGGACCCCCCTTTTTTCTCGGCCCCCCCTTGACGACCCCCCCCCAAATTTCCGGGAGCTGCTCAGAAACAAAATGTGCCATTTTCCTGAAAATTTCAGCCGATTCCGTCCACAAACGCCAAAGTTATTAGACATAGAATTTTCAGAAATGCCATAGGGAAAAAATCCTAACTATATATACCTACTGGCGACCGCCAGTAGGTAATATATATATATATATATATATATATACATATTCACTAAAAAATTCAAAGGTTACAGGGAAGTTATGGTTAGGAGCAGATTTTACTTGTACAAAACCAGAGAAATTCAGCCATTATAGTTAGCTGAGTTAAATATAACCCGGGCCCCCACAATGTACTGCTTATGACCTTACATATTACATCACTCATGACATGGTCAGGGACATCACTGATGACATCTCAAATATCACTGATGACATAATACAGTGACTGTGAGTGTTTTTAAAAAGTTTATGAGTGTTAAACATATATACCAAGGTGTATGGGTGAATCAGTGGGTGTTTATGTGTCTGTATGGATGACTCAGTGCGTGTGTGACTAACTATATAAATGAGTGATTAGGTGTCTCAGTGAATGTATGGGTGAGTGACTGGTTGTGTGAAAGTCTGTATCTGTCTGTCAGTTGATGTCTAAGTGGGTGTATGGGTGTGTTTGTGGGTATGTGAATGGCTATATGGGTGATTGTTTGTCTGACTACCTCTATGGTTGTCTGGGTGTCTGTGTGTGTGACTGCCTGTATGGATGAGTGAGTGGATGAGCCACTTGGTGTATGGGGTACTGAGTAGATGTGTGAGAAGCTGTATGGGTGAGTGCATGTGTGTAAGGCTGTGCTGATGACTGAGTGCATGTGTCATTATGTGTGAGTAACCAGAAAGGCAGTATAGGTGAGTGATGGGGTATATGAGTGACTCTATGCATGAGTGAGTGAATGTGAGAGTGGCTATATGGATGAGTGTGTGCTTCTGTCAGTGACTGTATAGGTGAGTGAGTATGTGTTACTATTTGTATGTGTATGTAAGTGGGTGTGTGTGCAACTGTTTGGGTGAGTAAGTGGCTGTTTGATTGACTATGGTGAGTGCCCAGGTGTGTGAGTAGTTCTATGGATGACTCACTCAGTGTGTCAGTGCCTGTGTGGGTGAATGAGTATATATGTCAATTGCTGTATTAGTTAGTGACTGGAAGTATGAGTGGCTGCATAGGTGAGTGAGTGGATGTGTTTGTAGATCTATCAATCAGTGTGTCGGTGTGTAATACTGGGATTGGGATGTGAATGGCTTTGTGAATGGTTATGTGGGAGTGGCAGTGGGTGTATAAAATATTCTATAGGGGTATGATTGAGTGCATCAGAGATGCTGGGAATGATGTCATCACTGATGTAATCAATGATGTCATTTGAGATGTCATCAGTGATGCCATAAGTGATGTCACTGACCATGTCATGAGTGATGTAATATGTGAGGTCATAAGCAGTGCATTGCAGAGACACAAGTTATAGTTAACTCAGCTAACTATAACAGTTACAATTCTCTGGTTTTGTATGAATAAATTCTGCCCCTGATTAAAACGTCGCTGTAACCTTTGTTTTTTTTTTTACAGAATTTATAAGATTTTTAAAATGGTAATTCCTAACTATAACGTCCTTGTAATCTTTGTTTTTTAACTGAATTTCAAAGGTTTTTTAAATGGTAATTCCTAACTATAACGTCCCTGTAATCTTTGTTTTTTTCAGTGAATTTCTAAGGTTTTCTAAATACTAATTCCTAACAACAAGTTTCTCAACCAGTGCCCTACTTATAGTGCACCTTTGCAGAGACTTATATATACAAAGATAGCGATTAATACATTTGGGATATGTATTCAACCTGATATTTCTCTACCAGTTTGACTAGAGAGACTGAGGTGACAGTGCCAGGCCTATCCAAAAAATGAAAGGCCGACTGCAGTCATGCCACTCTTATTAGTGTTAGGGTCTTTCTAGAGACATCAATGACTGAGTGAGTGCCTTTTAGAAGTGACATGACATGTATCTTTGCTGCGTTTGCACAGTGGTAGTGAAGGGGGTTGGGTCTCAACTAGGTCTCAGGAATCACTTTGTAGGACTTCCAGTAGGTACCAGGTGGACTTCTTGTCCCCCAACGTCCCTCGGGAGTAAAGTGGACTTCATTCCCCAATCAGTAGTGCACCATGAGCCACATTTGTAGAATGGTGGAGAAAAGGGATGTGGACTCCGAACACCTCTAAGCAATCCCGCTGTGTGGGACATACTGGAGGTAACAGGAGAGGTAGTTGTCCCCCAAGGATGTCCTTGGGACCCAACTACACCTGCTGTTATTTCCAGTAAGTCCAACACAGTTTTATTGCTGAGAAATTGTAGGAGGCCATGCCCCCTTTTTCCCAACAGTCTGAAAACTCGACTCCTGGTGCACTACTTCTAGGGGGTAAAGATCCCTTGGCTGTTTAGGGTCCTTGGGGGTCAAGTACCCCTTCTGCTACCTCCAGCAAGTCCCACACAGTGGTTTTACTGAGAGGGTTTCAGTGGCCCGCCCCCTTTCTCCACTGCACTGCAAATGCACCTCCTGGTGCACTACTAGTTGGGGGATGAAGTTCCCTTGGCTCTTGAGGGTCCTTGTGGGCCAACTAGCCCTCCTGTTACATCCAATGCCAACATGGCTGAATTGTTGAGAGGTGGTCAGAGGCCACACCCCTTTCTCCACCTCTGCAAATGCACCTCTCGGTGCACTTCTGCTTGGTGGATGAAGTCCACTATAGGCCTGTGGTGCACAGCATTCAAGGGGACCTCATCCCCCAACCAGCAGTGTGCCGAGAGGCAATTTGCAGAGTGGTGCAGAAAGGGGCGTATAGTCAGACCACCTCTCAGAAATCCCACTGTCTGAAGCTTACTTGAGGTAACAGGAAGTACTGTTGGCCCCTACGGACCATCAGCAGCCAAGGAGAATTTATCCCCCACCTAGCAGTACCCCAGAAAGGCACATTCCAGAGTGGTGAAGAAAAGGGACGGGCCTCGGTGATTTGCTGACTTTTTTCCCTATTTTTTTAGGAAACGTGCTGTGTGACCCCCCTTTACTGGACCATTTTGGGCACCAGGGATTTGATCCCCCAGGACCAGGCCTAGGATATATATATATATTTTTTTTTAAACCCCGGGAACCCCATCCCTCATGGCTAGGCCTTCATGTTTTGTAGATTTTTTGTAAATGGGGAGGGGGCCAGCATGACCCCCTCCCAGGGCCAATATTTCCCAGGGGAACCCATCCCTGGGGGATGGCCTGCTCATTGGGGACCGTGCGGGGACCCTCTAGGCCGCCGTAATCCCTGCCGGCTCCCCGCCTCCTGAAGGGAGCCGGCATTGCTTTTAGACTGACAGAGCTGTAAACATGAAGCTCCCTATGTCCAAAAGGAATGCTGGCTCTGCTTCATGGAAGCGAGAGTATTTTCCATGCTCTCGCTTCAATGAAGCAGGCCTGAGTTTGCTACGACTTGACGGGAGCGGTGCTCCACCAAATGATAGCAAACTGCAATGTCCCAGGAGTGGGCACCCCGGGACATTGTTGGTGCCAACCCTGGGGGTTGACAGTTCCTAGGGCCATCTATGGCTCCACGAGGGGGCTGCTTGGCCTCCCTCCAGCATATATTAAGCGCCAGCGAGGTGGTGGTTCGAGGGGCTGTGGGGGGCCTGGAGCCCCCCCCATGCTTACTTTTTAAATATATCCCAAGGGAAGTGGTGGTTTCTGGGGCTGTGGGGGAGCATGTACTCCCACTTAACAGTTTATTAGCCCTGGGGAGGTGGCAGTTTTCGGGGATATGTGGGGGGGCTGGACCCCTCCAGCACACTATAATTTAATATAGTTCCAGGGAGGTGTCGCTCCTGAGGGATGTAGGGGGGCCATGTGGACCCCCTATATTTTAGTGAATCAGCCAGTGGAGGTGGTAGTCCCAGGGGCAGCACTGGCCCCCATCAGTATTTGTTATTCTCCTCAGACCAGGCCCAGTTAGAGGCCTAAATTAAACAAAGCATGGGAGTCTGCACTTCATTTTTTTAAACAAATTCGGCCTGATTCGTAGATCCACTATGACTGCAGCCGAAATAGTTTTTAAAAATGCTTTTGGAGGCCCTCGGGTCAGGGTGTTTCTACCTTGCCCACATTTCTTTCTTTTTTAAGTTTTTGCTTGTGACTCAGTTCAACCGAGTCACAACTTGGCTGCCAACACTTCCTTGTTTGAAGTGTTGGCAACCAATCAGATCTCAGCACAAGATCAGGTGGGTTTTTGTATCCTTCGCGTCCCTAGATATACAAATGGCAATTTCTTTACATTTCTCAGCAACTACTGATCAGATTTAGCCCATTTAACAAAAAGAGTGCTTTCTGGATAAAAAGCTAACTTCCTGCCAAATTTGGTTAATTCCGATCAGCAGTTTGGGCTGTAGCTGGGTCTAAAGTTTCCTATGGAAATTAACTTGGAAAAAAAGTGTTGTGGGACCCCCCATTTTTCTTGGCCCCTGCTTTATGGATCACCCCAACACTTTCAAGACATCGGCTGAAGTGACTGGCGTATTAGTTTTGAAAAATTTGCGAGGATTTTTCAAACAATGCCAAAGTTAGTGGCAAATGAAAACCCTCCTTCCTATGGAAACTACATCCTAACTATAACAGTCGCCAGCCAGTAGGTAGGGTATATATTTCCCCCACTTATGCATGTCTTCATGTAGGGTGGTGGGAGGAACATGTCCTCAGGGGTTCTCTGGAGGCCAAATTTCAAAATAGAATTTCGCATTTTTGGCGCTTTATTGATGATGTTTGTCTGGTGTGGAGGGGATCTGTGGATTCTGCAATTGAATTTGTTAAAGAGATTAATAAGAACCAGCTCAACTTGAAATTTACATCTCAAATAAGTAAAGAAAAAATTCAATTTCTGGACGTTGAAATCTATGTCCAGAATGAGGGACTCCAGACCAGGCTTTTTAGAAAGCCCACAGCGGGCAATTCTATTTTGCACGCTGGTAGTGCGCACCCAGGTCACCTCGTGAAAAGCATCCCGTATGGGGAATTCTTGCGTATTCGCAGGATTTGTAGCTCTGAGGAGGACCTGAAAAAGTGCCAAACAGAAGCATTCCAGAGATTCTTGGCCAGAGGTTATGACTCCATGGCCCTGAGGGAGGCAATGTCTAAGACCAATGAGCTCAATCGAGCAGACTATCTAAAAACAACCACTGCTGTCAGAACCAGACAGGAAGGATCATCTGAGGTCCCTGATAGATTGGGATTGATTACCACCTTCAATAATGAGGAGAAAAAATTGAGAGGCATTCTCAGAAAGCATTGGCCACTATTAAAAACTGACATCACGATAGCACCCTTGTTACCTGAAGAGCCAACTTTAACTTTCAGGAGGGCACCCTCGATGCGGGATGCCTTGGTAAGATCTAGCCCAGAGGTTATCCCCAAAAAGGAGGGTCTATTTGATAAGTCAGGTTTCTATCGGTGTATTTCATGTAGGGCCTGCAAGTTTGGAGTTTCCACTAAGGAATACAAAACTGCTTTTGATGCTTCCCCTATTTCCATTAAGGGGCATTATACATGCCGGTCTGAGTTTGTAGTTTATGTGCTCCAATGTACTTGTGGGCTCAGGTACGTTGGGAGCACTAAACTACAGGCCTTCAATAGAATACTCCAGCATCTCAGGGCCATAGTAAACGCAGATGAAAAATACCCTGTGGCTCGCCACTTTGGCCTAGTACATCAGAAAAATGTAAATCACCTAAGCTATTACATAATTGATGGAGTCCCTAAAAGCATCAGAGGGGGTAACAGGGAAAAATCCCTCAGACAATTGGAAAGCAAGTACATTTTACTTTTGGACACGAGGATCCCAAATGGCCTAAATACGGGGGAGGACCTTCATTGCTTTTTATAACATCACGGCATGAGCAACAGCTATGCTGATAATATTAGGCGCAATATTCAGTCCCTCCGTATGTCCATTTACAAGCGGCTTCTAATTCTGGGAAGGCCAGCTAAGTTATATCGTACTTGTAAGTAATGTGGGCAGTACATGGGGCATCATCGGACCTGCACATAAGATAAGAATTCCATCTTCGTACTGCATCGGTGTCTGAGGTTCTTATCCCCTATTGCTAGATTAGTTCCCCTCGCATTTGTGTATATATCTTTCATCAAGCACGTCTTTGATTACAATTTGGACACATTTGACCGATTCCATCTCAAATTCTGTGTGTACCAGCTGAAGAGTAATGTCCAAACTGTTATGTTGTGATACCCTTAAGGCACTATGTCTTAATGTTTTCTCTAATGATTGAGATTGAGTATATACTACGGTGTTTATTTGGATGGGGTATCCATTTTGCAAAGTACTTCAGTCACGTTTAATTTAGTGTTGGGGAGCAGGGTGAGTAGTTGTATTAACTCTTGCACATGTAAACCTCCTAATTGGTATAACATGGTATAGCATGAGTATCTCCCAATTTTTATAATTTTGACCAGTGTGTTAATTTTTGATAAACTAGTCACATACTAAATCATATATTTTGATCTTTTTTCTGAATTTCAGGTTAGTTCAGATTACACCTTGATTTAGGAGTTTTTCTCTCCCCCCCTTTTTTTTGCACACTAGGTGGTCACGTTAGGGGTCTTACGCGCCAATCGACTGGGGTTTGTGAACGGGTAAAATTTATATTGAATAAGAAATATAATTGCGCATCATCATAGGATCTTGCAGACATACGAATCGTAGAACGGTTTAGGATTTGTAAATTTCTGAAACAGCAATCTCGATGGATTCACATGTACATATTGTATAGTAATAATGGCATAATGATATTATGAATTGATCGATTGTACATAGATTGTACATATGAACATTGTAATTAGTTTATAGATTGTAAATAATCTGTCACATTTATATCCATTTATTTGTCTGTTTTCTACTCCAGGATGATGTGCATATAGTGATTTTTTCAGTTTCTATCATTTCTCCCGCCCCTCTGGTTGATTGGTAACCCTTTATATACATTTTCATTGGTTTTGTTCGTCATGTGATCAAGGTCACCGTGGAGTGACCGAAACGCGTCATGCTGGCGAAATCGTGTGAATAAACTCTGTTAATATTTCACCCTTGCGCTGTGGAGTGGTCTGTACCTGTGGTATCCGGTGTGGCAGATTGGATCTGGTCCTGATTTGAGGCAGCGGAACAGGACTGTGAATTGCATATATATATATATATATATATATATATATATATATATATATATATATATATATATATATATATACTAGCAGCCCGCCACAGCGTTGCCTGGGGCAGAAAGGGGCTGGGGGCTGTACACCCGCTCCCGCCCGACCCCCTCCCGTCCCGACCCGACCCCCTCCCGACTCCCTCTCACCCCCACTCCTCCCGCCTGCCCCTCTGTGCACACCCGCTCCCCTCCCGTCCCGACTTCCTCCCATCCTGACTCCCTCCCGCTCAGACCCCCTCCCGCCCTGATTTCAATGTTGTTTACATTACCTGAGCTGCCGCTCCGCTCGTCTTCGCCATGACGCGCCCACGCTCCTCAGCTCCATGTCCGCCGCTCCAACACGTCGTCATCACGCACGTCGTCTCGTCGCGTCACGGCCAGCGCTAGGTTACGGCCAAAGGCTTACCTGCAATTGATGGATATATATATATATATATCTATATAGGATTCCACAATCCTGTAGTGTCAGCAACCAGAGAACGGCTCAAACACAAACGCCCAATTGAAATGTACCAACACAATCAAATGTTAATTAAGATGGTTGATAAATTTGTACACAACAATATCTTTCTATTTAACAACACGGTATATATATATATATATACCGCACAGGTGCTCAACAAGTGAAGTGCCACACACGACGTTCTTTTCACCATATTTTATTCAGGAAGCTGCAGCAATGCCAGCACATTTCATTCAGCCTCGTAGATTCTAGCCTCTTCTTGCCAAACACGTTTCTGGAGTCTGTCTCCCTTGGTCACTGACAGGCATGTGGAAAACAGGACCAGCTGCATTTCGTTTTTTCACCAACACTCAAGTTCATAGTTCCGCCCTCCTCGGGGGCGTGTTCACAATTTGCATGATGGTACATGCAGTTCCAGGTAAGTTAAAGCTGTAGTAGCAGCAGCCGTCCACCAGTTTCCTACAGTAAATTACACGTGCTTGAAAGATGCCGTATTTGCTCCTTACTTTTATGCTTTCTGAAAAGGTGGCGTTGTTCCTTTAAGTTGCTCTATGCTACAAGCAACCGGACCTGCGCTTTCAATACCTGTGTGTCATATTTCAAACAAACATCTGTCCACCATACATTCATAAAAGACAATGTTACACTTGTTCTGATGGACACAGTTAAACAATCTAAACAAGTCTTTCTATAGAGATTTTTTTAAATGATTCATACACTCAACATTTCTCTGTAGAGAATTTTTTCATGATTGATACAATCAACATTTGCCTATTACTATATTGAAAACAATCTCTAATCTCTTAATTTTACTAGTAATCAGCATACCTTTTCTTTTTGGTGGATTATGCTTAGTCAATTACATAATCATTTGGTATTTAAATGTTTCACCACTGCATTTTGACATCTTTTCTTTATAAACAAATATGCATACTATTTATATAGGATTCAAGTCTTTTTACGAAATTAACAAGTCTCAGTGTGATCTTGCTCGAATATACCTCTTATGTTCTATGTCCTGTTCTTATTCCAGTTCGAGCCACCGTCTATTGTGCGGAGGGAAATTAAAAGAGCTCTCTCCCTCAGAGCGGTACCTATAAAAGAATCATTATACCAATTGATATCCATTTGGGCCTGATGACTCTTCATTTTGGCTCTATAATTATGTATTGTGGCTAACTTACCCTTTCACAAATGGTAGCTGCATTTATCTTCGCTAACTTTTATGTTGCGTTTTATTATGACACCGATGGGTGGATACTTTAGTCAGTCCTGTCCAGAGAGTACACTGATTGTGGCTCAGGAGATAAAATCTAGAAGTGACAATAATTCAGAAAAATCATATACAGTTCTGCCTGTGTAATATACACAACAGAAATAGTATAAGAATTATTGATTTCTCTCAGACAGAGTTTTTTGCAAAGCAAACTAAATATGTATCTGTTTATTCAATATCTGAGACACCCGATAATGTTTTATACCATTCTCCTAGGTAAACCTTAACATTTGGTCTATGTAAGACGGGATGACCCTAACTCTATAGCATTAACATCCTTTAAAGATCGACACCCGCATTCTCTACCGGTTTCGAATGTTTCTAAGAGTTATGAATTTGAAAAAACGAGCGCATTTGGGCATTAAATGTTAGAAATTATGCATCACACTCCATGAAACCTATTCAAGTCTATATGTGGATTCATATAAATGAACCACAAAGATGCTCGACAAAAAACACCCGTGGCTCAAGGCACTTAGTCCGCCACACTGTCCTTGCATCGGCGTTTGTGAGTTATAAAAACGTGGGCACCGTGGATCGACATACCTGTAGACGGAACAGCGGCCTTCCTGCTCCTACGGGTATCCAGCAAGCTTTCAGAGAAGTGCTACCCTAGATTCTTGGTAGTGGGATCTATTAGTCAAATGTAGGAGCATCCTTGCATTATAGTCCTCAGTATCCATTACAGTGTTGCTTCCCCCTTTGTCTCCTGGCTTGATAGTTAAGTCCTTACGGCTTTCCAAATTATTAAGGGCTGTTCTCTCAGCCATACTCAAATTATTTTGCCAATAAAGTTTTTTAGACAATAGGTCATCAATGTTTTTCTCAACTACTTTCTCAAATAGTTTGATGTTCCTATTAACTAAATTGAGTGGTGGAGTCCATTTTGACTTGGGTTTTAAACCAGATCTATTTAAAACCTGGGTGTTTTGACATTCTTTGTTCTTAAAGAAGTCCTTTAACCAGATTGTTCTGAAAAAACTTTGTAAATCTCTCTCAAGATTTAATTTGTCAATTAGGGTACAAATTGCATATTCTAGCCCTTTCTCTAGTACTGATATTTCATTATTAGTCAGAACAGTTTTTGAGAGATTGATGATAGGCTCTTTTTTCTCTAGTCCCACATTGCTTGACTCCTGGTTTTCATGTAGGGGCATTTATGAGGTGGATTCGGGGAAGGAAAGTTCCCTCTCCTCCGACCTCTCCCCCAGTTTTGTCCCGGGTTGGGTTGGTGGTGTTCTAAAAAAGAGAAAGAATCTCTACTTGTCCCAGGCGTGGCTCATTGCTTTTGTTCTTTTCTTGTACATTTTCGTTTTCATATTCTGAACTAGTATACGAGGTGTCTAAGAATGTTACTTGTTTTGTTTGGGGCTAAGGGAGCCATATACTAAAATATCCTTGAAAGAAGATACATAGGTATGAAAAGTGATAGGGGGTTGGGATTACAATCTCTTTCTGGGATACTTGGAAATATATTTGTATTACACAGTGTCACTATAAATTTACAGTTATGCCATGAATCACATAGGAACAGCATTCTTTGTTTTGCTAATAACGTTGACACCGTTTGGCACTGTTTGACGAACCTGCAAAAAACTTTCCAAACAAGTACGTCTGCTTTGGTTCTTTCATAGAATGTTTTTGTGCTGATCCGTCAAGCGGGACCAAGTCAAAGGAGGGGGTCCCAGAAAGTGTGATTTAGAATGGTATTCTCATAGAAAATGTGGCTCTTTGACACAGGAAAAAGACTAAGGGGGTCATTATGATTGCAGTTTTTCCGCATCCTCGGGGCCGGCGGAAGCCACCGCCGGCCCCGAGGATGCGGAAAAACCGCAGCGGACTGGCCAAAGACCCACCGCCACATTAGGATGGCTGGTGGGTCCTGGTTTCCGTCCGCAGCTTTTCCGCCGCGGTCGGCTTACAACCGCGGCGGAAAAGCTCTAATATGGTGACGGTGTCTTCCAGACACCGTCCACCATATTAGGATGGCCTGTAAATTATGCTTTTCCGCAGCGGGTTTTCCGCCGTGGAAAAGCATACGGAACTTCACTGCGGGGGCCCGTTGCGGGCCCCCTAGGTGAAGGGGGGGTGGGGGGTGCACATGGGGGTACCTATGGTACCCCCCTGCATTTGCATGCAGAAAGCGGCAGGCACCGCGCGGTGCCTGCCTCTTACTGCATGCAAATGCAATGCGTGCATTTTTAACATTGCGGCGGGTGCAGCTTGAAGCTCCACCCGCCGCAATGTTAAAAATAGAGGATTTGACCGCAACCCTTGCGGTCACATCCTAATTGCACAGGAGGGAACTCCGCATGCCATGCGGAGGTTCCCTCCTGCTCTGGGGTCGCGGATGGACGCAAGTCCGTCCGCGATCCTAATCGACCCCTAAATGTAATTACACCAAATTAAGCAAAAAGTTAGAATTTACTCTGAAAACACTATGTGATTTATGTAAATCTGTTCAGCTGCTGTCGAGAAATTAGCCTTTGAAGAGGGGCTCGGGTTGGACTTGAAGTGCTTAACCATCAGAAAAAGTTCAAGATATCTAGTCAATTGGTCCTGTGGTATCCCTGTGGTAACAAAATTAAATAAAATACTTGAACCTAATTGATCGGTACAGAAGGGATCTGAATGACTGGCTGCAAAATTGTAGAAAATGTTGCAGATGTAATTACAGTCCAGAAAAATATAAAGAGCATATAAGGGAGCAGGGCGAGGACACCCTGACCAACAGACCCATGTGGGGGAGCATGGGAACCCTGCAAAATGGGTGTGTGGTGGTCTCTATGAATGGGTACTTTGCAGCAGGTTAGGCGCAGCCAGCCGCCACTGTTGTGCACAGTGGTTCGCTGCACTGCAGTGTACTGGGCAAAGGGCCTGGCCAGAATCCATGCCCTGCGCCATCCTGTGATGTGCACAGCTGTCAATGACAGGCATTAAAATCAACATAATATTTTGTATCTATTTTTTCCCTAGGAAAGGTTGTTCTAATAGCAATAATTGTCTTATAATTCTTTTTGTACTTTTCTATTTATGGGTGTTAACCTAAAACCAACTGAAAAACGTGTTGAAACACTTGGAAAAACAGATTTAAAAAAAACACTTTTTACAGGTAGCCTGGTGAGTTGCCCTTTGGTTCTTTCTAGCTGTGGCACTTTGCTCACTAGTAGAGATAAATAGGCTGCTGTCCAGATAAAAGATTCCAGCTCCTGCAAAGAATGGACCAGAGTCCTCCAGTTCAGCTGCTGGACATCCAGGTGAAGTCTGTCTCCAGGAACCTCCACATGCTGGAGGGCAATTCCAGATGTAGACGTGCTTCCTCCTCTTGCCTTCTTCTTTTTTGTAGTATTCGCCTCTGAGAATGCCATCCGTGCAGGTGTTTGTGCATTCCTGAAGTGCTAAAGAAGTACTTCTATCCTGTTGTTCTCATGGTGTTAGACCTGCCATCTTTGACAAGTTTTTCCCTTGTCTTTTGTGCTTCTGACCTGTTTTTGATTGTGTGCTGCATTTCGTTTTTGCTGGTTTTAGAACTCTGGACACTTTATTGCTGCTGAGTGAACCCCTGCTGGAATCGTCATGCCCAGAAGTGGGTCCTGGAAAACGAGGGGCTTTATTTGACCTGGCCAGTCAGAGAATGTTTGTCCTGAACCTTGCAATTCTCTCAGAAGCAGTTTAATATCCTATGTGTAATATCCTGTGATTCTGGGCAAATCACTTAGCCTTCTGGGGCCTAAAAATGTCAGACCTTGAGTAATGTAGCCAGGGCACTCAAGTAATGTGCGCCAATACCTTTGGGTTGAGTTTACAAACTAAAGTCTTCTGCGTAAACACCAAAGGCTGCTAAACTACACAGAACTCATCCACAAAAAGTAATAATTGCAGCTTAAAGGGAAAATATGTACTGTACCTACCAAGCTGTATTCTTTAGGGCTCAGCTTCCGCTACATAATGCTTCCGAAAGTGAAAGTACACCACATGAGAGGAAAAGAATGAAGAGAGCAGCCAGCTGCTCCCTTCCTACAGCCTGCCCCCTCCTGTGATGACAGTTTAATTGTTGCCACCTACTACTTCATTCTCCATCACATCCTGTCCTGCCCACAGCCATTGAAATGAATAGAGTTCTGTGAACTCCTCCTAGGGTCAATGTGTAAGCGCCCGAAAAGCAGCCTTATCCACTGCATCCTAATTCAGCACACCCTCTGCGATTATGTCACTTCTCTAGCTTGTGCCTGCAGGTCGACGAAGGGCCTGCCCGGTTGGAACTTCTGCAGTTCATCACAGCTGCCCCATTAAAAGTAAGAGAGCAGCCAGAAACTAGTAATTTCTTTTCAGCTGCTTGGCATTTTTTTAACTCTCTTCTTGCCTCTCCCCTAAGGCTGGTAGGGCAACGCCCCTTTTCCCAATTACCACCATCCGCCCCTGGCAGTTTGTATCAACAATGTTAAAAATGGAAGTACTTTTGTTGTGCTTACTTATCTATAGTCTACCTTTGGGTCACAAAAACTTTGACAGGTGTTTAAGCGACAGACAACATGTGTTTCATCCACTTAAGGGTGCTTTGGATTACACTGCTTACTTTGACTTTTCTGGGCTTCTAACAGTCTAGTGCTAGATAACACTCATATCAGTGCTACTCGCTTACAATACTGCCTGTACTGCAGAACTACCTGTTAGCTTAGCCATTGAACTTCACCAGTTCAGACCTCTCGCTCACTATATGTCTAACACTCTAACACTAGGAATTTCTTCAGACTGACAACCTTCTTTTCTTTTTTGTTTTTGTAAATAAAACCAGAATGGAGAAGTGTGGCTCAATGGTTAGAGCGGCAGACCCTGATGCAGAGGTCTGGCCCGGGACCTGGGTTCAATTCCCGACGCTGCAGGGTCTTGGGCTCATTGTCTGCGGACTCGATAATTCTTGCCTCAGCGCCTACTCTAATCATGGGTCCCACGCTGCAACTCTGGGCAATAGCTTGCTTAATCTCCACAACGGCCCCTACAATACTGGGATGCCTGGCTTCACCTTGGGGGTGCCCAGGAGGGGCATCTCACAGGGAGAGCCAGGAAGGGTTCCACATCGTTATACAGCGCTGGGATGCCCCTGTGATGGGCAGCTGTGCGCTTTACAAGTGTACTACATTTTCAATTGATGCTCGAGCTCACAGACGCCTTGATAAAGTCCAGTGTGAATGAAATATGTGTTCCTATGATGTGCTCTAACATATTTGAAATGCTTCATTTGGATTCACGGTTTTCCACACCCATTTTTAACATTCTCTAGTAGAACAGTTTTACTTGCTGCCAGAGTACCAACTGACATACCACTGCTATTGTTCATTTGATTATAAGATTTCGCCTACTGCCCTGGGGTTTGTGTGACATTTGTCTTAAATCGGTACCACTGTATTTTGCATTTCACCTACTTTGCAGAGACCCTCTTTTACTCGATGGATTTGATAACATGGTCAGCGACTGGCTGCCGCCCCCCTCCCAAATGACCACACCAACTCCCGGACACATGAACATGAAACATGGTTATCTTTGGAAGGCGGGGGGGTCGCGAAACCCCCCGGCTGTATTTATTAAGATATAAAATTAAAAATTTTAATAGCATGATAAACAATTTATACAAAAATCAGCAGGACATTAGATACAATATTGTCAACAAGCTTGAGAGACTAACCTTAACAGAGACTCTAATACAGGTTGTTTCCTAACCGAATCTAACATCCTCATCTAGATTTTTGTATACTACATTTCTGGCCATATGGCAAGGTCGCTAACCGGTGTCAGGTCCTACTAGCTGCGCCTCACCTAGAGATGTGCGCATGCGCAGCCGGGCCTGGTAATTACCCGGTCCACGCCGTGAACTCAATTACTAGCTGCGCCTCACCTGAGATGTGCGCATGCGCAGCCGGGCCTGGTAATTACCCGGTCCACGCCGTGAACTCCATTTACCCACTAAAGGAGGGCCCTTACTCTGCGCCATCCGGTGACGTCATGAGTATGCGCGCGCGGGGTGGCTACCAGCCTAAGGAAAGCGTGACTACTCCAACCCGCGCCCCTTTGAAACAGCAATTACCTTGCCCCTGAAGTTCTAGGAGGTGCCAGGGGCCCCTCCCCTTGGGCGGGAACCTCCATGGGATGATGCCCGCCCCCTCAGACCTTAAAATAGCTGCTCGCCGGTCATGACCTTACCGCCACAGGCCAGCATTGTTAACCGACAATCTGGCCTCCCCCTATTCAAGAATTCACCCAGGAGTGTGTTTACCCAGCAAAACCCTCCAACCAGGCCCAGAGATTATTAGACCAAAGGACATTCCCTGCCTCGGTTAAATGAACCCCATCCTTCAGGTAGAACCTTTCGCCCCAGATACACCCATGTGGAATTGTCTGCAACCGGGGGGCTCGAAATAGTTTGTCCAACTGAGTGTTGATCCTCTTTACCGAGTGATTCAAAGCCCTGACCGAGTCCCCCCCTCGCCACTGCCAACGAGGAATAAGTTGAGACCACACTACAGTGCAACCCGGGCAAGTCTTGGCCACCCACCCTGCAGTGGAGATGATCTCTTCAATCAGGATGCGCCTCCCTAACTTTGCCAGGTCATTCTCCCCTACATGGAGTATCACCACCGACGGGGTGGAGGGTTGTTGAGCTAAAAGTCCCTGGAAAAAACCCCTAAACTGGCTGAGGCACAGACCCCCCCTCCCAAAGAATGAGATAGCCAGCCCCTTACGCGCCGCCCTTTCCTCACGGTCCCCTGAAAGAAAAACACGTTCAGCACGCCTCACGTAAGAGTGCCCCACAATCCAATAACCTTTGTCCTGTGTTCATCATGTTGCTCGTGCTGTGATGGTGCTGATCGCTGATGCCCGGCGGCGAGTTCCTCCCCCGCGTCACAGGTTTGAGAAACTGAAAACCAAAACATACTAAGCGTGAGCACCAAATTGTTACAACATGTCAATTCGTATATAACGTTTATAACACTCAGATGTCCATCTCCCGATACTCTTCACATTCTCAGCTGAGAGACCCCTTAATGCCGCTTCAGTTGCTGCCCCTATCCTAAAGGAGTGGGTGCCAAATTCTCTAGGATCTAACCCTGCCTGTCTGACTGTTAACTCAAGGACTCTCCTAAACTGGTACCTAGTTAATGGTGTCCCATCAGCGTGACACAACAGTGCACCCCCCGCCGTGCCCCCCCGCTGTCCGTGGAAAATCTCCACGTGGGAGACCGGGCAGCAAGGGTTGACCCGGGCCCGGTGGAGCACTATGGTGTAACCCCGAGATTCTTGATCTGTTTTGGACCTCTGAATTGTCACCCACATAGTATCCTCTCTGATGGTAATACTAGACCGCTGCAGGCCACCCAGTTTATCCTCTTTTGATCCTGCCACCAGTTTGCTAATCCTTAAGGCCCCGTAAAAGGCCAGGGAAAATGCAGCTTTGAACAAGAGGATCTCCCACTGTGAGCTACAGACCTGGTGCAATGCCTCCAGTAGTGCTGCCAACCGGGCCAATCCAATGGGCCTTCTCGTATCTACAGAGTGTCCCTGCAGCCGGCGCCATCCCCTTAGAGCCTTGCGCACTATAAAGGTATTCGTGGGATCTCGCATGCCCTTAGTCTGTGCAAAGAAAGAGACCGCTGCCCTATGCCTGCTTGCCGCTGTCACCGTGCGTCCTTCCTTGTGCATCCATTCTAAATAGGCCTCAAAACTGGCCTCCTGTGCCCACTTAACTGCCCATTCCTGACCCAAGAAATTACAGTAAGACAAAAACGCCCCTTCGTATGCTGTCCTGGTCCTGGGGGCTAAGCTAGCAACCACGAGGTCCTGTAATATGGGGCACCAATCTGCCAAAGAACTGCCGGGAAGTGTGTTGGCGAGGGGTCTGCTGCAGGAAGATGTTCCCTGAAGACCTGCATTTTAAAACGAGAAATGGAATCGGCTGCATTGTTGAGGATGCCAGGAACATGCTTGGCTCTGAAAACTACATTCCACTTTAAGCATTGCAGCACAATCTCTTTTATCAGGCGTAGTATAAACGGACAGCGAGCCCCTTGTTGGTTTATACATTCCACCACTGTCATGTTATCCGACCAGAACACTACTGACTGGTTACATAGGTGTTCTGCCCAGACCTTCAATGCCACCCATATCGGGAAAAGTTCCAGGAAGCCAATGTTGGTTGTCAGACCCCGTGCTCTCCATTCTTCCGGCCACCGCTGGGCGACCCATTTGTTCCCAAGGATGGCACCGAAGCCCACACTCCCAGCCGCATCAGTCCACAGGCCTAACTCTGCTGATGTAGCAGGGGGACCTGACCACACTACCCTGCCATTAAAGCCCTCCAGGAATGCCTTCCATATATGCATATCCTGGCGCACCTCAGATGACAGCCTAGTGCGGTGATGCTTCTCCCGCAATCCCTTCATAGCCTGGGCAATGGAGCGTGAGAACGGGCGGGCCATCGGGATGACCCGTAGAGCAAAGTTCAACTGCCCGACTACTTCCTGCAGCTGCTGCAAGGAAACCTTGTTTTTACATAGGCATTGGCGCAGAGCCGCCCTAAACTTAGACACCTTATCCTTGGGTAACCTGAAGCATCCCTCAACGGAGTCAATTTCGATGCCAAGGAATTCCAGGCAGGTGGCTGGCCCAACCGTCTTCCCCGGTGCCAGCGGGACCCCAAAAGCACGCATGAGCACACAAAATTCCTGCAATGCCCAAGCACACTCCTGAGAGTCCGCCGCCCCTAAGAAAAGGAAGTCATCCAAGTAATGCATGACCTGTTGGTGGCCAGTGACCTGTCTCATAGCCCATTCTAGGAATGAGCTAAATGTCTCAAAGTATGCACATGATATGGAGCAGCCCATAGGCATGCATTTGTCCATGTAAAACTTGCCATCAAAAGTGAAACCTAAGAGGTGGTGGTCCAGTGGATGTACTGGGAGAAGGCGGAAAGCAGATTCTATGTCAGACTTTGCCATTAATGCACCTGTACCCAGAGCACGCAGTAAATCAACCGCCTGATCAAATGAGGCATACTTGACACTACAAATCCCCTCATCAATTGCATCATTCAAGGATGTCCCCCTCGGGGCCGATAGGTTGTGGATCAGTCTAAATTGGCCTCTCTCCTTCTTGGGTACTACCCCCAGAGGAGAACACACAAAATTGGGAACGGGCACCTCTTGGAAGGGGCCTGCTATCCTGCCCAGGGACAATTCTTTGGAAATCTTAGCGGCCACCACCTCTGGATTCTGTGTTACTGAAAGTTGATTTTTGCAGTGTGGGCTACCTGTGTAACCCATCGCTGGGATCCTAAAACCTTGAGAAAAAACCTTCCTGAAGTAGGGTGGCCGCTGTGCGATCAGGGTATCTATTCAACCAAGGGATCATTGCAAAAACGTCTATTGGCGTTGGAGGGGCCAGCTGGACTGAATTACTCGGGCTTCCCCCTTCCCCTGTGACCGTGGTTACCTTGCTTGTTCCTACACGTTGTCTCAGGGTGGGACGGGTGACCACAGATTGCACACGCATGTCTAAATCTACAGGTGGCCTGGGGCCTTGAGCAGGAGCGCTTATTAAAGTCCCAACACACCCCCTTTCTCTCTGACCCCCCCCCTTATTCTTCCCGGGGACCTCATTCCCCTGGTGTGACCGAAAGGGTTGTTGGGGCCTGGCGGAGAACACCCTGACAGCACTGGTAGACTGCGTAGGGGCCGGGTCCCCTGAGAACTGCTTGTGCCATGACAAGGAATCCACCCTGTCCCACACTAATGATGCATCAAACTCTTTGGCCTTCCTGAAATTAATATCATACTCCTTCCAGGCATCGCCGGTATACTGATCGCTCCACCCCACAATCCTACTCATGTAGCAAGACATAGCTGCCTGGACATTTGGGGGCCGTTCGGCCGTAATCGCGGAAAGGACGGCAAACGCCCTGATCCAATTCTTCAAAGTCTCCTCTACCTTGAACCTGGAGCACTGTGCCCTCCATTCATTTGGATGCATCCATTCCTTCAATAACTTAGCCTGTTCCATCTCCCTATTGTCTAACAACAAGGAATAAATGTATACATACTTTCCTGCCCAAATCATTTCCTACACTGCCTGAGACACATGTTGCCCCAAGTTTTCACTCCTGGATGGCACTATGCCGTCCCCCAAAAGGGGCAGCGCCACCTCTTTACCATTTACGGGCGCCTGTGCTGGTGGCACACTATCTCCTCTTGGCTGGGCTGGACTGGAACCTGCAAGTGAAGAAGATACGGGCACCGCAGTACTATCAGCCGCTGTTGCAGCCTTAATCTTCTCTACCAGTTTAACTGCTTCAGCCGCATGGTCGGATGAGGGAAGACACACACCCCCTTTACGCAGCCAAGGCAATAATGCCGCTATCTGAGACTCCAACTCAACCGGGACTGGGTCCGGATTACCCG
The DNA here is from genome assembly GCF_964263255.1 of Lissotriton vulgaris. Lineage (NCBI taxonomy): Eukaryota > Metazoa > Chordata > Amphibia > Caudata > Salamandridae > Lissotriton > Lissotriton vulgaris. The sequence goes on along the minus strand of NC_141696.1, from coordinate 973,163,637 downwards.
CTGGCACATTTGGGACCCCAGGAGGAACATCAGGGACTGGGTCCGGATTACCCGCTGGCACATTTGAGACCCCAGGAGGAACATCAGGGGGACCAGGCATATTAGGCAATGGGGCCGGTGACGGTGGCCCACCCGGGACTGGTACCAGTCCCCCAGGTGCAGGCGGGGTAGGTGCTGCAGGAGGGGCCGGAGCAGCAGGAAGCACCGGTGCCATCGGTGCTGGGATTGCTGGCAGCGGTGCTAGTGGAACTGGTATCGCGGGTACTGGCACAGTAGGGACTGGTGCTAAAGGCACCGGGGCTGGGGCACTGAACCTTGGCTTTTTAGCCCTGGATTTCTTAGGTGGGGGTAACAAAATCTCCCCTTGGCAAAGGAGCCGTTCTCTCCCGCACTGGCCTACCTGATGGGCCCGGGGGGTCAGCGAATCTATCATTCATGCGGGCCTCTAGTTCATCAACCTTCCACAACTTTTTGTTAATTTGAGCCATTTCACGTATCATGGCCTGCATCATCGCCTCCATGCTAGACCCCCTTTTACCACCCCTTTGCCCTGGCATGATTCGCACGCCTCTGCCCTACACTCCTTATGTTAACAGACCGCGCGCTTTGTACCTTCACCAGCTGGAGGATGTACAGGGGGCTGTAAGCACCATGCAACAGCAACCGCAACGCCCCGGCTTCTCCGGTTTGTCAGGGGTGGGTAAACTCTAACGTAGACCCACCCGGCGGCAACTAGAAGCTATGAAATGCTAGCCCCCCGCTCTCCTCTTACCCATAAGTCCTGCGTGCACCCAGATGGTGTTGGATCAGCAACGACGTCTTATGGCCCTTCCGGTAATCGAATTGCACCAATACCAATAATGTCGTTAATTTCCTGGAATAGAAGATTGTTTCAATACCGTGGAATATAAAGCAGGAGCAGATTTATAAACACCCACATTTATTGGAGGCTCCTTAAGCCAGGAAGGTTTATATTCAATAAATACACCCTCCTTTGTAATTTCGAATTTAAATTCAGTGCTTTATACCAAAAAATTTGCCTGCTTTCACCAAGAGTCTCCCATCCAGGTCCTGCCCTGGTCGACCCTGCTTCGCTTCCTCCCCGTGAATCCTTGCAATATACACACAACCCGATAGTGGCGCCAGGCGCTCGGAAAACAAAGCGTTAACGCGGTCGGATTTAAATTTCCCAAATCACTTTTCCCGCGCCGCCTGTGCAGCGTGCAATCGTTCCTATTAGCCGAAATATCTATATACAGAAGCAAGGAAACGAACCAAGTGCAAACCTCGCTTCATACAGGTGGAGCGTTTCTCTTAAGCTAACACGAGGGCAGCCCCTAACAAAGGAGTATCACACCGCCGTTACTGCCCGGGTCCGTGTGTGTTCCTGAGACCTGCACACCGGCCTCTAAACAAACTGCCGGCTGGCTCACCGATCTCCCATGCGGCGCCCACCGCCCCGCAAAATACCTTTTACTGACGATTCAGGCGCCTGCCTACAAGTGCTCTTCAAACCCGCTTCGTGTCCCGGAGACCTCCGCTCGAGCGCGATGCCTCCGACGGCCTCCCCTCGTAATGCTGCCGCGTTGTATACGAGCAAATTCGGCCGTCCTGGTATCCACTTCACGAAAACGAGCCTGTAAAACAAATGGAAAAATTAAATAAAACAAGAAGCCCCGAGCGCGGGGCACGACACTCTGTGGGGGAGCGTCCAGAGAACAAGAGGGTCTCCTGGGCGCTCCCCGCTTCTTTATTCACAAGGGGCCAGGTGAGGGCGGACACGCCCCCACCCAGCCCCTCCTGCAGCCCGCCCCCCCTGACCCGGAAGTCCTAAAATGACATCCGGGTCAGGGAGGGCGCAAACCAGTCGGTGGTGAGGCGCGCCCGGAAGGGCACGCCCCACCACCGAGAAGCACTGAGGAGGGGGACGATCGCCGTGCCGCCATGCGGGCGGGGGGCCAAAAGCCCCCCCTTTTCATAAGACTCAAACTATTCATTTGGGTCGGCCCCTACTTTTTACCCCGCCCCTTCAGGGTCTTGACTATACCATTCTCTAATATTTTTGTAATAATCCCCAACAAAAGAGGTAGCTAAAAGAAAAAGAGGACAAATTCACAAGGCGTCACCCGAGTGATATTCAAATCCCTAATGCAGGAAATGGGGTTGTAACTACTTCCAATTACACCAACCAATCAAATATGGACACCAACCAATCAACTATGATTTTACAGGTAGTCATGTGTATTGCTGTACCACTTTTAGGTATCACAACACCTAAAACACAAAAACGTCAATAACAACACAACATTTCCTAGTGTGTTGCGCCTGTTCGCACATCTCTAGGCTCAAGGCTGAAATAAATGACCCCTTCATAGTAAACTAAACTTTTTCTTAAAACTGCAATACTACAGCGGTCCCCAAAAAAGGAAATTTAGGCCTCACAGTGACGCAGTACTCTATCACTGGCTCTGTGGATCCCACAGGAATACCACTGTGCCGAGAGGACACCTAAATAAACAATTAAAGCAGCTAACGGATTGGCCACTCTTGGAAAACTACTGAAAACCTAAGGCCACAGACTTCCCAAAGCAAATTCCTGAACACCATTAACAGATTGGTGGGTTACAGAGAGATTTCTCACCAGAGAACTGGCCAGAGAATCCACCGGCATTATGGCTTCTGAACTAACTGCACAGCAGTAGCCATCTAACACTCCAACCACAGGCTCTACCCCCACTGGAATATTACCTGATGACGCCATTATTGTGCTGCCGTCAACAACTTGAGTAGGACAAACATCTCGGTTGGAAACAAATTGGTGATGTTGAAGTTTTTATTCGCTCCAGTCTGGTAAAAAGAATTATGCCTAGGAATTTACATGCAAATAGGTGCTTCACAGGGACAACTAGGCCATTACTTCATTGGTATGAGCTAGATATGGAAGCACCTGCTGGTTATGCACCCCGACAACATAGTTGTGCTGAGATGGGAAGAAGTCAAGAATTAACAGAAAGAGATAAAATTGCACCACTGGAAGTGCAGCAACAACAGCAAAAAGAGGCCAATGAGAATATGCAGCACTTTTCTGCCTACTGCAAACATTGTCTGAAAGTAGTATCGTCAGGGGAGAAAAATAGACGTATTTTTGCCAAAGCCTTGCAAAACCATCTAAAAAAAGAACACGAAGACGTGCAAAATAAATAATAATTAAAAAGACTTACGTCACATAAAGATTAAAGTACAAATATTACACTAGTTCAACACTGTGAAGGAAAAAGGTTTAAAAAAGATTTTAAAAAGTTTAAACTAAGAAACCCGTTAAAAAACCTTTACAATACATTGCCCAGAGAGATAGCCCTGCATCCAATCTCCTCTGCACACAAGCAGAGGTTGTGTCCAATGGCGATCAGGATGGATGCTTTTAGAGGTTTGAGCAGAAGACATAGTCAGAGTCCAGGCCTTGTGTACAACACACATTGTGCATGGCCCTATGCCATGCAGAGGTGGGTTGTTCACCTGAAGAAGATGTTACATATGCTGCATTTAGAATATGATATTTTTAAACTGAAATTCCCCAAACAAAACAGAGGTTATAGTAACGTTGTAGTGAGTTCATGGAATGAATGAAGAAATAACATTTGAAAAACAAACAAAATAACTAGCTGTAACTTGCACCTCTTTCATGCACTGCATATGATCTAACATAGTACATCACTCTAGACTTGTTTACTGACACCATTGATAACATCATTGATCACATCTCAAATTAGACTGATGACTTCATCCAATGATTATTCTGCTGCAGCTCCTCCACTAAGGCGGAGGAGCATCGCCCCACTGCTCTGCTAGCATTAGTTAAAGGGAAACTAAAATGATAATAACCAACATTATTATCATTTTAACAAGGGCCAGGGGCAGGAGTGGTTTGCCAACTCAAGTTGTGCATGAATGTTTGGCCAGCCGTCTCAGTCCAACCAAACATTCATGCGCAGTTTGCATGTTCTCCACCCAGGCTGTATTACAACCTGGGTGGAGAACATACCCAGGCTCCCATTCCCCATCTCACCATTGAACCACGGCACTCAGACCAATCATAACGCTGCCTTGCAGGTTCAGGGGAGCCTGGGAGCCCTGTGCTTCCTGCTGCCATACTTCAGACAGGAAGAAGATAAAAAGCGAATGGAGGAGAGGAGGCAGCCGGCTGGACACGTTGCATGTTTGTCAACTCACCTATATTTGCGGTATGTCTTCCCTCTCTTACATGTAATCACCCAAATAACAAACAAAATGTCTCTATAGACATTTTGGGTCCACCCACTTCTTAAATCTTGAACACCTTACAAAAAAGCCTTGGTTCACTGTTCACCTTATTGGGAACACTCTCTTAACCCTTTGCATACTGCCGTCTGCCGTTGGCCAATGGCAGCACTACCTCGCTAGTGCTGCCGTCGGCCAACGGCCGACGCGGCCCGTCCACCTTCTAGAACGCTTGCACTGCGCCGAAATAACGGCTGCAGTTAAGGTGTTAAACACCTCACTTGACCAAAATGAGTTAAATCATCCATAAGTGGTCACCCTTACATTGTACACTCTTCAACACTGTGAAATGCCTCAAGATATTCAGGGATGTGTTGCAAATAAACATCAACACCTTATTTAACATGGGGCACATGCCAGAGAGCCACGGGTAGATAATCTATAATAAACAGAAGCTTTGACTTTTCTTGCAGATTTTGGACACACGCTTTGCCTTTAATTCACAACCTACTTTGAAACAGACCAAGTCTTGTTTAACATAGAAGACTGCTTTCACCAGAACCTTTACTGGTAACTAACACACCAGCATATACCTTTCGCTACCCACAGACTAACTTGGCTCCAGGCTCTATATTACTTGCACTTGATTGGAACATCCCCACATGAACACAGAGTAATTGTATGTTGAATATGGCTGTACGCCCTTTAATATAAACTTTCTTTTTTTAAATTATGTAACGGTTTGTTGAGTAATGTGACTAGAAGTATCATGGATGATGTCATCAGTGATGTAATTAATTATGTCATTTTAGATGTAATAAGTGGTGCAGTCAATGATGTCATTTAAAGTGTCATAAGTGATGTCAGATGAGGTGATGAGCAGTGCATGACTGGGCCAAAATGTATAGTTAATTGACTAAACTATAAGTGCATTTGGATACTTAAATCTGGCTTGTGTATTTAAACAATAAAAATAAAAAAATATTCAGGTCGCTTTGCAAGGCAGCAAGCTGTGTACAACTGATTCACTGGAACAGGGATTGGGTTTAGGGTCTGATCAGAGACTCGTTTCTAAACCTAGATTTCAATGTTCAAGGTCAAAGGTCATGTACAGCTTGTTCAGGGGTAGACGGCCTGGGTACAAGATCTGCAATTTAAACTTGGTGTCCATTTTATTGATGAAGGGTGGGTGAAACTTATTTGTGTAGATGGCTGAAGGATATGCTTACCTTATTCTGTGTGAAGACGTCCGATTGCACAGCCAAAAGATGTGCACAGCTGATTTGGGTGACTCAGGCTCTGTACCAAGAAGTTGTTGCACACTAGCTTAATGGTTCGATGCCTCGATATATTGCCTTGCAATATAGGCCAAACCCTTCAATGTCTGGGTGTTGGACAGGCTCTGTGCCCAGGAGTCTTAACAGCATTATAGGCCCCCGGGCAAAGCAGTGCACTTGGCCCTGCCTAAACAACCACTCACAGGAATACAAATTTAAATTATCAACAAAATAAACTTATACTTATGGGCACATCCATCAAAATCAGTGTTTTGACATTTAAAAAAATGCTGTACAGCAAAGATTAATCAATACAAGCAATTCTGGTCTGTGCATAGATTAGCATGGGACCCCAATGCTCGTGGGGCCCCCGGGCAACTGTCCTGTGCGCTCATGCGTTAAGACGGCACTGGCTGAAGACAGGGATCAAAATCTATGTGAAGCTGGATTTGGTGGGATGGAGCCAAGTCCCGGGTGTCAAAAAAATCAATGAATATTTTTTTTAAAAGTCATGTTGATTTTTCTCAGATAAAATTAACTTTTGTTTATAAAATCCTCTAAAATGCTCTCATAAGGACAGTTAAGGTTATACAATTACAATGCAAAATATAAATGCTACAGAAATCCTCCTTTTTTAGTGAACTGTGGAAACCATGGGCCATATTATCAAGAACGGAGTTAAAATGATTGCTCCTTTAGTGGCAGGAAACTACTGCTAAAGTGGCGATAATGGGCTTGATATTATGCCCTTGTGATTTCCCATAGAAGCCCAGGTTCACACCAGAACCTGGGCTTCTATGGGAATTCACAAGGGCATTTTATCAAGCCCATTATCGCCGCTTTTGCAGCAACAGTGATAAAAAGACATAATTGATAACATCACTTGTTAGATCACAAACATCATTAACAATGATTTAGTCAATAGCATGAAAAGATAAACATCACAAACTATTTTTTTGAATGAATACATTAAAAGCATTTATGCTCCCACTCCATCAATAAGTACTAACATATGAGCAAAGTGACGTGAAATTGTCTTAACGTGAGCATTGGGGTGTGCTTTATTCTGTATATATGCTCTTACTTTTGACCTAGGGCATCATCTAAAGGAAGATGATAACAGTAAACCTGACCACAAATTGGATCATTTACAATCTGTCCTTCAGCTGTTGATCATTCGAGTTTTGTGTTCCTTAAAAGGCAGAAATTCCGCTATTAGTTACGCCTCAGTCTTGTCATTCTGTCTGCCTAGGTGTCGAGGTGAAGCTTTGTCCACCCCCATCACCAAAGACAAAAAAGTTCGAGCAATAGGTTCCAGGTTGGCAGAGGTGTAAGACAGGGCTGCGTGCTCGCACCGACCCTGTTCTGCCTCTTTGTCAATGCATTAATCCCAATTCTGGCAGAGCTTCCAAATAATGATGCCCTAAAGTCAGCAAACACCAAGGTGGCAGCATTGATGTTTGCTGACGATACTCTCCTTCTCTCAAAAACATTGATGGGCATCCAGAGGCTGTTGGATAGCTTTGCCTCATTTTGTAGCACTAGGGCTTTGATGATAAACACCACAAAAACCAAATTTGTGGTTGTCAACCCTCCTAAGACACACCCCCACCCCCCACAACTGAATGGTTCATGTCTGGAAAGGGTGTCTGTCTTTGAATATCTTGGTGTAACCCTGTCTGAAGATATGCAGTGGGTGCCTCAAATAGCCAAGGCTAAGCTCAAGCTATCACAGATTGCCGGGAGTATAGCCAAATTAGCTAGGGAATCACCCTTTAAGCCCATTGGTCCAATGCTAGAAATGTATGGGGGCCAAGCGCGTAGAGCCTCTCTTTATGGGGCAGAACTATGGGGGCACTGTTCGTCTTCTACCTTAGCTGTAGTTGAGAACAGATTCCTAAGACAAATAACAGGTTTAACAATGGGTACGCCGCTAATTCATCTAAGATTAGATTTGGGTATCCCGCCAATCGAAGATGAAATTGCCCTAAAACCATTAACCTTCTGGTGAAGACTTTGGGCAACTCCTGAATTAGCAGCATATCAGGTAGAGACCAAAGAGCTTTTATCCTATCCGGGGTTGCTAAAAAGGGTCCCCTGGTCTGCTTATGTGAAACACGAGTGTGAAAAGCTTGGCCAACCTTCCCTGTGGAGTACTCCAGACATCACTAGCACCCTAGTCCCCCGTGCCTCAATACCTAAGACTTACCGTACCTTAAAGCTCGAAACTATACAGACAAATCCGAAATTGGGTTCCCTCACGACACAGTTTCTTAAAGTTAAGGACAACTACGAGTTAGAAATCTTCCTGGACGATATTTTGCCTTTGGTTGCAAAAAAATTATATCAACAGTTTAGATATAGTACTTTGCCAGTACGTCTGGTCACCTACAAATGGGCCGGGCAGAAAGTGCAGGGTTGCCCTGTATGCATTACACAAGATGAAACAGAAATGCATATCCTATTTTTCTGCCCTGGTTACCAGCAAGCGAGGCAGTACTGGCTTGTACCGCTTTGCCGTAATTTGAGTTTTAACCACTGTAGAGAGTCTTTTAGGGGTTTTAAAATATGATACATCTAAACCCATTGTGTTTGCTGTCTCAAGATATTTAAACACGACTTGGCGAAGGAGATGGGCATTTATTCAAATGGAAATTAAACCTTAAAACGTGCATCTGTAGGATAACTGTATACCTGACTTCTAGAATGCCGTTCAAGATATTGGTTTCTAGTCCCATATTATTTTGTACATAGGTTTACATTTGACCATTTGGATTTTATTGTAAATAGTGTAAATCTTCTTTTAACTCCTTCACTGCGGCGGCTATTCCGCCGCAATGCTAAGGGGGCGGGTCGGAAGAGCGGCGGGCGCATGCTGGTGATGAGCTGCTCCGTCACCAGCCGAGGTTGCGCTGTGCTCATGACGGAGCGGTTCCGTCACGGCCCCGCCCGCTCAATAGAACGTTCAGCTCAGGCGTGGAATCCGCGCCACACAGGCGTTTGGAGCGGGCCGTGAAGGAACCGCTCCGTCATCAGCACAGCGCGACCGCGGCTGATGACGGAGTGGTTCCGTCACCAGCAGGGGAGGGGTTAAAGTATGTATTTAAATATTGTTGCTATTTCTCTAGACATTCGCCGACTGCACATATTAACTGATATATTCCATAGTCGTTCTTCTAACCCCTTGCCACCTTGACCCATCCAAACAGTTAGGCATATTTCCCTTATATGTTTTAATAATTGTATCTGTTTCTTCTGTGGAGTGTTCTTTCTGTTATAATGATGCATTTAGTGATCTAAAATGTATGTTGTTTTATTATCTTGTCTACTTTTTATGGTCCTAATGACCGAAATAAAAGTTCTTGAAACGAAAACTAAACCAAAAACAATTGCGATGGTTCAACTAACATAGGATAAAAAAACAACAACAAAATCGAACACATCCTCAAAACCAGGGCACTAGAAATTTAAATTGACAAAAAATAAATACATGAGTACTAAAAGCAAAGCAATTCTTTACAATCACATTTTTTGTTGCCTAGTAGAGCTATAACATCCCAATGCAATCAATATTAAGCATCTTCATTGTATTTTTATATTTGCATCCGTAGTTTCTTTACCAAGGTCATAAAAAATCTTTAAAAACAGACGACAAAGATAGAAAACGAACATATTCGGCGGTGTTTATTTTTCATGCTATTTTAGGTGTCCAGGAAAAGTTGAAAACAATTCAAGGATTCTTAGCAACATCAAAGTTGTGATATTAAGAGAAAAGTTGCAAATAATATTTAAGTACACCTAGTTTTCCAGCCTCCTAATGAAAAAGATACAATTTAAAAAAACTAAGAATCTTTTCTGTCTGTGGAGTGCCGTAGAGCACGGATTCCGAGTTCCTGAAATAATAATCCAGAAACATTATATTTTTCAAAAGCTCCTGAAAACTTGTGTGTGAAAACAATTTTAAACGATGCTGGCCTTGCTCTGCCCATTGAAGGCCCTAGTCAATAATAAATAAGGTCTGCTGAGGATTGAGCCGCGGAATATCTGTTAGCTTCCTTCACACGGCCACTGGGGACCCTGCCTTTGATCCAAGAGTCGAGAAAGATGTATAATGACCAATTGAACTTGCATTGCAGGCTCTGTGGCGTCTCCCTGGGGCTCTACGGCGTTCTGCGCCTCTCCTCCCCAATGTTCTCTCCTCCCTGCCCCCCAGCATCGAAAACTCTCGGCTTCTCCTCTGCATTTCCTCTATATATATTTGCATTAGGCTTCTCGCTTGCCTGACATCTATTCCCTGCGGTCTATCAAAAGAAGCAGCTCTCCTTTAGTAGTTCGCCAACGCCTTCCCCAACGTTCAGCTCAATGTCTTCTCAGAAGATTATAGGAATAAAAAAAAAAAAACTTAAATAAAATCTAGGACCCTAGACTGACGGACTGTGATGGTGAGGGTCGAAAATGACGTTATACACAGATAATTAGGTGCACTTATATATGACATAGGCACCTGCCATGGAAAGCATTTTGTATTATAGTATTACCTAAGGGAGCATATGTTGAGAATTAAAGAAGGGTAGATATGGCGTCCCGTGACCATAAACTTTGCAGTGAGGCTAAACCGACACTGCACCTCTGTTCTTCTTCTGGACTGACACCAAGGGAATTTGTCCTGTGCCACTACACCTTTCTTCAGGGTCAGCAGGCAGTCCCATGATTGCTTTCTTTTGCATTGTACGACAAAAAGGAAGGAGGTGTGTGCATCCATGGTATAGCATATCTATAGCATACACAGTGCAGCGCCATGTTACAATGCATATAGGGACCGACGTGAAAGTAGAAGGCCAGCATGTGAACAGGAATGAGGGTATTTTAGTCATAACTCAGCTGAGGGCCACGAAGCAAGTATAGAGAAGGGCACAAAATGGCCGCTGTAGAGGGAACACTACACACAGAAAAAACAGAAAGGGGCCGGCAAGAGGAAGGTGAAGTGCAGCAAAATCATCAGAAGCAGGGAAGAGAGAGGTAAGAGCGCACAGCCTTAGTTAGATGCACCAAAACCCCTTTGGCAGCAAAGATTCTCAGATGACACCAGCGATTTAAAAGGGCCAATTGGCCATAGATGTCCCCTCATCACAGCATCACCTCTCATGCTGGCGTTGGACCACCTTAGCCCCCTACCCTCATGTCCCCGACCTACAACCACCCACCGCTGGACCCAAGCCACACAAAACACCTTGCCTCGATCAGAAACCCCCAAAACTGACCCGACACTAACTCATCTCACCCTGCACATGAATCCGGACTGTCTTAAACTCCCAATCGCTTAGCAAGTACCTATTTAGTGGGGCCCACAAACACGCTCCTAAGCCAGTAAGTAACAAATATGCCCATTACGGTGCGAGACAGACGTTGAAACGTGTTTTGTTCTGTTAATGGAAAGTTCTGAAATCGCAGGATCCCGAACTGCAGTAATATCAGAATATTGCTTTGCTTATATGTACAGTAATGTTTTTTTCTGTAAACGGTCATAAGATTACATGCTAAACTCCCACTGTCCTAGGATCTGTGTAAACAATATTGAAAATCAATAAACAGCATTAAAAAAAAACAAAAAAGGCCAATTAACCTGTGTAAAGTTTAAAATATAAAGCCCCTTCCTCTCCCTCTCTGTAGCTGGCAAGCAGTTCTGAGCTCACTTCGGTGTGACACAATGTCTTCAGCAGACTTGGCAGGATGTCTTTCTCACAGCTCTTCACACTTGGAACCAGAGCTGTACAGAAGACACCCACAGAGCTTTGACAATGCACCTGTGTTTGCACCTGCACCATACACTGATATGCTAAGAGTGACACGTTTGACAGCTCTCGCTATGCAATTCTGTCCTAAACTGTGCAATGTTTTAGGGCTTAGCATTAGGGTTTGGGCTAACATTATGTATTAATAATCTAACATACATTTAATTCATTGCAGATTCATTATATACAATAACCTCTAACTACCACTAAACGTGGCAAGGATTATATTTGGAGAATTTAGCTCCGGACCATCCAGAATGTAGCTGCTCATCCAGCTTTGGGCTTCATTAACACATTTGACAGCCCTTTATTGGCTTTAAAACACCTGCATAGCGCATCGTGCCTTCTATGATAAAGGCCTATTTTTTATGTATGCCCTTTTCTCTAAGGATGCCCTGCTACTTGTCCCTTGTGTATATTGAGTGAGAACAGGTCGTTCTCTGTTCCTTCGGGAAGCCATAAAAATGGTGAAGCCTTTATGGAAAGAGAGATCTTTGTGAGATAGTTTCCCTATGGAGAAAAAACAGTTTCAAAGTTTAATTTCACTAATGAAATATAGCTGATCATAAATAAGTCTATATTATATATATTGATGTATGCAGAAATTAATTGCATTGTCTGTACTGGGACTTCCCACGGGTTTTACAGGAGGACTTCAGGGAACCTCTGAATGTTGAGGCTTTCAATGAGAAGACTTGGAAACCTATGTGAATATAAAAGGGAACATAGAGAAGTAGCATTTCAGCTTTCTTCATGATTAGGATTGACCGTATTTACTTGGTAGTTACCTTTTGCGCCGTGATGCATTTTTTAATACAATGAGAAATTATAGATAGATTGTATAGATATTAATGCTAGAAATATAGATTTTGTTCAATCTAGTGAGGCTGGGCAGTCATTCATTGTGTTGAAAATGGAGTCACTTGTACATGCCTCACCTAGAATGTATTGAGAACTGTTTATGTTATGGCAGGTAGGTGTAGTATGCTGCTGAACGGGCTGAGCAGAGCACAGACTGCTCCTGGTGGGGCTCTCTTCATGAATACTTCTTGAATAAATACTACATTCAAATTACAAAGAATGGACTACGCTTATTATTGTCCAGTACAGTAGGCTTCCATTTACTATACCCACAGTTCCCCTCTGCTTTGATTTGGGTGGGAATGTGAAGATATTTGAAGTGCAGTTAAGGCCTATTTTGTTTTGGGTTCGAAGATGGACATATATGATGTACACCTTTGTGAAAGGGAGCAACTTATATGCAATGCACATGAAAAGAAACATTATTCCGTAGTCATCTTATGGGTCCTTCATTTATTAGTTCATTACCCACGATCTGCCAGTGGCTTTGTTGGTTCCAGGCCAATCATCAGTTTCACAAAGTTCCATATACAGTAGTCCAATTGAATGGTGCCATCCTGTGAATGATGTCACAGTAGTTCTCAAAACCCAAGCAGAAATTATCAAAGAGACATTCTGGATGTGCAGTGATAGTACTTGTTAGAGAGGCAGAAGTGTGTAAAGAGAATTAGAACATTGGAATGTTGGGAGCTCCATTGAAAACAATGGAGTGATCTGGGCTTATAATGGCTGGTATAAGCCTGGAGCTCCAACATTCTAATGTTTCTTTGTTCACAGCTCTGGCTGTGAACAAAGGCTTCAGGGAGCCTGAGGGGATTCCAATCCCCTCACTCTCCCAAAAGGCTTTGTTTTTTTTGTTAGAACATTCTGTCCTCTAGTGACAGAATGTTCTAATAGCCTTATAGCCCTTCGTAGATGGGCTATACCGCTATTAAAGGCCCTCTCCCTTGTTAAAGGCCCTCGCCTTCGGCTCGGGCCTTTAACGCTGGAGAGGGCCTTTAATAGCCGGTATAGCCCTCTATGGTGGGCTATAAGGCTGTACTATTTTCCCCTGTAAACAGGATGGCGCCTTGATGGCGCGTGGGATTACCAGCCCAGTTTATCATACTTACCTGGGTCTATATCATACATGCAATGAACCAGTAATCCTGCTTTACTTTACTGCCTATCAGGGTCTAGTCCCTTTAGGACTTATGCCTGTACACCTTGTCTTACCAATCCTTGTCACTTGTACCTAAAGTCCAAAGGGACTAAAGGGTGTTAGAATAATAAGTAGTATATAACATTTACCTTTATAAAATAACCACAGACTTGGGAAAGTTTAAACACTTTATCTACGCAAAGTCTTATTAGCAAGAGTCCATACAAGTGCAGTTAAAGCCTTTTCAAGTAGGAAAATAATGATCAAAGCAATGACTTGTAGAAATATTACGAGATTTCTTTTAAACATTGATACCTGGGAAACGTGAGAAAGGGAAACAGTACACTGACGTACCACACAGATTATATTTACCTAGAATGGTGTGAAGACAAACCCTGCCACAGGCTTGGGCAAAGACAGGGCTCCCAATTAATCTGGTGCCAATGGGACAGGACAGGTGCAGATTCAGGTCAGGACCGATGCGGATCAGGACAGGACAGGTGCGGTTCAGGGCAGGACCTCAGCTAAGTGAGACACCAGCGTCACACCCCTCTCTGCAGCTAACACTCGGACCCCGACTGAGCGATCGATTCTTCTCCCTCAGCAATTCCTAATTCTTCTGATAGAGTGCTCGACTAGCACCTCTGCTCTCGATCTCCTTCAGCATACGTTGGGTCAGTGATAGGTCTGTGACAATTCAGACAATCTAACTAGCTAAGCCTACCTTAGTTATACCATTTGTTTGGGCAATGTACCAACCCCCAGTGTTGCGAATTTGTGTATTCCTTGATTTGATTGGTTAGAAAGGCGAGGAGATGTAATCACACCATCCCAGTATGAGATAATTTTCATTCAATAACATGGATAGATGTTCCCGTCCATAATTCACTTTCTCATGAAGTTATTCCAACCAGCAATAATATTTCAATTTAATATACAATGTATAGGTAAAAGTTTGAAATATTCACGCTAAACTGCTGCTATTGAAGGGAATCTTTTTTATAGTTTATAACTGCTTGGGGGGAACTTCGCCTATTTGCTTCTAAATTTTTCAAGGGAATTTTAAATATAATTGTTTGGACGAATTTTAAAAATGTTACTTGCTGATATTGTGTGAATCCCTTTTGCTGCTATTCTTGTTGTATGCTAGTGCATGTGGAGTGTGTTAAACTCCTCTAAACACAATTCCTTATCAGGACTCGATTTGTCCCTGGTGGCCATTTTGGGCTTCCCACTTGCTGATTGAGGTCTGGGCTTCACTCATTGCATGCCGCCCGACCAACGGCTTTTACTTAAGGGGCTTGGGTTGGTCGTGCAGCGCCTGTAAGGTGAACGTTTGATACATTCACGCTAAACTGCTGCCATTGAAGGGAATCTTTTTTATAGTTTATAACTGCTTGGGGGGAACTTCGCCTATTTGCTGCTAAATTTTTCAAGGGTATTTTAAATATATTTTTTAGGGGAATTTAAAAAATGTCACTTGCTGATATTGTGTGAATCCCTTTTACTGCTATTCTTGTTGTATGCTAGTGCATGTGGAGTGTGTTAAACCCCTCTAAACAGAATTCCTTATCTGGACTCGATTTGTCCCTGGCGGCCATTTTGGGCTTCCCACGTGCTGATTGAGGTCAGCGCTCCACTTGTTGCACGTCACCTACCCACTGTCTTTACTTAAAGGCTACGGCCCGATGCGCAACGAACACGCGATGAGGGAGCGCCAAAGGCAAGCCCGTCTGCACCCATCTGAGATCAACAGGGACCAGGGACCACAAATTATGCCCAAACTGTAGCTCCCAAAACACATCTAACTCCATACTCCTTAGATCAACTTCTTAGTTTACACAGTAAGACCTATATTGAATGTAACCTACTCTGTCCCTTAGAGGATACCGCCTCTTGCTGCAATTACAGTGTTTGCACTCACTTTTCTAAAGCATTTTCTAAAGCATTTAACAGGTCCATTACAGATGGCACTTGTTCTCAGCAAAATTATGGTCTATCCTCAAATAAAACGTACAATTTTTGGAATATTAATTGTCGTTCCCTCCCAAAACATAAGGAGGACATTTTTAATTGATTAAGCAGCGAAGAACCTTAACAGAAACATGGTTGTACACAAGCTCAGGACCTGACGTGGCCACTCCTTTACCTGACAACTATGCCATAGTCAGAAAAGATAGAGACCCACATGCATCAATATCGGCTTTTGCGATTTCTAAATTGCGAAAAATAGCGATTCGCAATTTAGAAATCGCAAAAGCCTATGCATGATTATTTTTTCATTTTTTATGCATTTCGGTAAAAATCGCTATTTTTACCGAATCGCATAAAAAATGCGAATTTCAAATTGCGAATTCGCAATTCCCATTCATTCCTATGGGCCAAAATGCCCATAGGAATGAATGGGAATTGCAAATTCGCAATTTGAAATCGCAATTCATCAATCCATGTCAAGGGTGGAGAGGGGGGTCTAAATGACCCCCCCTGCACCCATGAAATGTACTTTTCAGTAGAAGTTACATATACACATGTCCTAAGGACATGTGTGTCTGTAACTTAACAGTTTAAAAAATGCATTTTTGTGCATTTTTAAACAATTTCGCAAATTACCACAAGGTTGAACTTCGTGGTAATTTGCACTTCCAATTTGAAAAATCGCACATTTTTTGGAAATGATGCATAGCATTTAAGAAATTGCAAAATTGCGATTTCTTATATGCTATCGCAATTTTAGAAATCGCAAAAAAGTTGCGATTTCTAAAATAGCATGATGCATCCCAAACAGCACTTTTGGAATCGCAAACGGCCGATTTTAAGGAATCGCACCGTTTGCGACTCCAAAAAGGCTTGATGCATGTGGGCCAGAATCTCTAGGAAAGGAGGAGGCATTGCATGAATTTTTAAAAAATGTTATTCATGAAAATTTGAGGATTTTCCTCTTGTTGATTGTGAGTCTGCTCTTTTTAAACTTACTTTGACTGCCCAGTTTACTCTGTCCGGGGTATTGATCTATCGACCCCCAGCACTGGTTGGTCTCTTGGCCTCTTCACGCCCGAATTTGATTGCTCCTCATTTACTCAAAATGGCTAATTTTACAATCTTGGGTGATTTAAATCTCCATTTTGATAATAATGAATGTACTACAAGCAGTGCATTGATCGCGGACTTGTCTGCAATGAATTTACTACTTTGTAATAGTGGCCCAACGCACACAGCTGGCCACTTATTGCATCCCATCTTCTCTAACCTATCTCATATTAAATGCCCGCCTGCTCTCCCCCTATGTTGGTCAGCTTACTTCGCTGTTAAGTTTCAATATACAGGCCCATTGAATTTGGCTTTACCGATACCTGATACACAATCTCAGTCCAGAAACTAAGTAAAATTGGAAATAAAAACTTTTAATCAAACCCTGTCAAATAATGATCTTATATTGCTATCATCTTTGGAAATTATTTATAATTGGTTTCTAAGGCAACAATGATTGTCTTCCACTTTCTGTGACAAAATTTAATAATTATTTTACCCCTGCTCCTTGGTTTATAGAGCAATAAAACATTTCAAAAAAGTAGATGCAAGGTCATGGAAAGATGTTGGAGGACGAACTACTCCCCCAAATCTAAATACACATATAAAACTGCTCTAAAAAATACCATGTTTTATGTACACTAGCCAAGCAGAGCATGTTTCCTCTACTATTTTGAGGGCTCAGAACTGCTCTAGTACTTTGTTTTCTATGGTTAAGAAACTAGCAGGCTCGGACACGCAGCCTACCTCTCCTGTTTTGGATGAATTACAATGCAACAATCTTGCTAACTTTTTCATAAAAAAAGTGGAGCAAATATATTTGACACTAGCTAGAACTAGTTTAATGGCACCTATTCAGTTCACTTTCTTTCCTGAGCCCACTGTGTTTGCTGAACCTCTTATACATTTAGGGAAATGGGCGCCTCCTAACATTAACTCTTTAAAAGAAAATGTAGGCCGCATTAAATCGGGCTCTCCCTGTGATCTTCTCCCGGCTTCTGTACTCCTGCAATTCGAACAGCCATCCCTGAGAATTGTTATGGAACTACTTAATGGCTCACTTCAAGAGGCCATAGTGCCGCCTGATTGGAAACATGCCATGGTCCTCCCACTGTTGAAAAAGGCAAATGCTGACTCCACCCAGCCATCTAATTTTAGGCCCATTTTCTTACTTCCTGTGTTCTCCAAAATTTTGGAAAAGCATGTAAACTCACAACTGACCACGCTTATTGAATCTTCTAAATTTTTAATTCCCTCTCAGTCTGGCTTCAGAGAGGGTTTCTCTACTGAGACAACCCTTCTTGGCGTTACCGAAATGTTACGACAACGTTTGGATGTAGGTAACACCGTGGCCCTTATATTATTAGACCTAAGAGCCGCATTTGATACGATTTCTCATACCATATTAATTAATCCTTACAATCTCTGGGCTTTTCAGGATCAGCACTTGGTTGACTGTCTTCTTTTTTATCTAAGCGGACATTTCAAGTGTTTTCAACCAGGGCTTCCTCAAAGGTCTACTCCTCTCCGTATGGGGTACCGAAGGATCAATTTTAAGTCCTCTCCTGGTCAACATATATGTACAACCTTTGGCAGCAATTGGAGAAGAGGCGGGGTTGTCGCTTTTCTCTTATGCCGACGACACCCAGAATATTTTTTCCCTATTGGCGGAAGAAATTCCTGGACCTTCAACCCTTCAATTGGGCTTGAGTAATATTGCATCTTGGATGCAATCAAATCTACTCAAGCTCAATGGGAAAAAAACGGAAGTCCTTATTTTTGGGAAAAATATAGACATTTGAGGTCCTCAACACTGGCCCAATGTAATGGGGTCTTTACCCTTGCCCTCTACTCAGGTCCGCAATCTAGGATTCATTATTGACAATAAACTGTCTATGAAACAACATGCAGTAAAAACTGCAGCCACCTGCTTTACCAGCTTAAAATGGTTAAAGAAAATCATCTGAATGCTCCCAATTGCTACCCAAAAGACTGTAGTCCAGGCACTTGTAACATCTCGACTGGACTATGGGAACATCCTTTTTTGAGAGCTAATAGGGATGTGTTACACAAGCTTCAGGTTGTACAGAATTCTGCAGTTAGACTTCTTTGTAGAATCCCAAGAATGTCTCCTACCTCTAATACCTTGAGAAACTTACATTGGCTTAGAGTGGAAAATCGGATGAAATTTAAAGCTCTGAGCTATAAGTTCAAGATCAGCCTTCCCGTCTGTTAGGCTCTTCCATTCAAGAAAAAATTGTGATTCCTAGGATCAAACTTGCAAGAATGGGTGGCCGTTCCTTTTCTTACATCGGTCCCCTCTCTGATTCACAAGGGAACACTGTATGAACATTTTTGTAAGCAACTAAAAACTTGGTTGTTTAATCAATAATCTTCATTTCCTTTTTTCTTTCCTTTTTCATATTTCATGGTTTCTTCAGACTTGCGCTGGGAAACCCTTTTTGGGTAGCTGTGCGCATTATAAAAATAAATTAACAATAACAATGATGTTTTGTGCTTTCTCTTCCTTTTGAAAGTTCATCGGGTCAAGTTCCCAGGCGCATCGCAGGCAAGACTCTCATTGGCATTAGTTCAATGCCACTGCTCGAGGACTCTTGGTACTTTGGCTCATGCGCTGTTCAGATTCAATGTGGCGTTACAAGTCACTCTTCAGGCCCAAATACGAGCTAATAATAAAGTCAAAGAGAAACACATTAGAAAGCGAGAATAAATTAATGCACTGTGTACCACTTATTTCTACTCTAACCCATTACTTTATTTTTACTATAGCATTAATAGTTAAGCAGAACAAACAATGTTTAGTTAAAGCAGGAGCATGTGCTTTATTATGTAGACATGCAGCGACCATCTTTAATACTACTGCGCAGCTGCAAGAAATTCCCACCAAAGCAAAGATACGTCACACCACGTGGATTTGGCAGACGCATGCGCAGAAGAGTTCCCGCGGTTTTTGGCCACCATATTAAGTCACTTGAGTTACTGTGGAGAAGTGTGGCTCAACGGTTAGAGGCAGCAGACTCGGAGGCAGATGTCGGCCCGGGACCAGGGTTCAATTCCTGACGCGGCCGGGTGCAGGACCAATGTCAGCGGGCCCGATAAATATCGCCTCGGTGCCACTCTAACCATGGGGTCCCACGCTGCAACTCTGGGCAATAGCTTGCTTAATCTCCACTCCGGCCCCATCACCCCCGGGGATGCCTTGCTGCCCCTTGGGGATGCCCAGTAAAGGGACCATCTCACAGGGAAAGCCAGGACGGGTTCCCCAGTGGTACAGCGCTGGGACGCCTCAGGGTAACCATGCGCTCTACAAATCCAACATTCATTCATTCATTCACTGTTAGTAAAAAACACACAAGAAAGCTTCCCCTAGATACTAGAAATGTTGTGTGGTGACATTATTAGTAATACAAAACATGTTGATTAATAAGTTACATATTATTTCGAGAGGATTGAATCCGAGCAAGTCTCTTTACATATGAAACCTTGCTCCATCAGCCTTTAGGTTGCGTCTAGTTTCATTGTTCGAATGCCCTCCAGTGGGATACAAAGTTAGATATAGCTCACTCATGAGATTCATGCTTCACATGAGCTTGGGGCTTGATGGAGTTATACCATTTGTATACCACTTTCACTCCTATTATTGTCCACAAGCAATCTTTCTGTGGCCTTTTTTGTAACATAATTTTATTGACCATGATCACGTTTATAGCGTGTACTTATAAATTATCATCATTTTGTTTAATACACCCAGGTTGCCTTCCAGTTGCATAATTATTGAATCTTACCAATGATCCTATCTGTACACTTAACTTATACCTACTTCAACCTTCTTTTTAAGATTCACTAAACACCTCCAAAAAGCTAATTTCTGGGACTGTAAACTCTTTCAGTTTCATAAAGTCTTATCAGTTCATAAAAAACCCAGGGCACACACATCCTTCTTCAACATACTACTCCAGATGCATGTATGATTCCTCATCTTGATTGTGACCAAATGTACATTTTGTTTGTAACTTTATGACACACCTCTACTCAAAAAAGAAATCTGATTAAGCCATTCCCTGACCCATGTTTCCCCATGAACAAAGTCCTAAAATAGTTTAATGAGGAAAGGTTACATTATTGCTTTTGGGCTATAGTTGTATACTACTCGATAGTAATGGTCATTATTCTTGGTTGCACAGATATGTTCCAAGATCCTCTTTTGGAACAATGAGCGACTCACAAGCTTGTGGGCAGGAATATGTTGAAAGTATCCTCTGTTCCAACAAAAAAGGAGGTATATGAGAGCAGTGGCTGACCATCACACAGCATGTAATAAAACATAATTAATCTTGATAGCATTCAGGCTTAAAACAAGCTTTTTGCTATCAGGCCAGAATCAGAACACTGCCTGTAGCAAGAAAAGCTGAATTACTCTATGCTCTTGAAAGACACAGCTCCTGCGACAAATTGAAACTCTTTACTATCTATTTGTTCTTCTTGTCTCTTTGTCCAAACTTACAATCCACCAGAAAAATAAAATGTACAAAGATATAATTCGCCAAAATGAATGAATTGCTCACCACTGTAAAACAAATATCCAGATGCCTCTGATATAATAATTTGTGTAAAATACATCAGAATATTCAAAAATCACTTTTTTGTTAAACAGTACCAGTTATTTTAATTACTCATGATCATAAATTATGTGTCCTGAAATACAGATGCAATTGTAAATAATTTACATGTGACTTTCATTCAATTTCATGGGTGCTGCATAAGAGTGGGTAAGTAGTGTTTCAGAAGACATGTAACTTGCTATGGTTTTTATCACAGGAGAATTGATGTTAGTTTATATCAAATCGGAGAGGAGAAAGGATTTGGAAACAGATGAATTAGAAAGCATGTGCCTATTTCTACATGAGTAGATGTGCTCCTATCAACAAGACCATAGTAATATAACTGCAAATGTGGAGAACATTTAAAAACAGAAGTATTAGGTTCTGAAGAACAACCTTTGGTTGTCATAGAACTTTTCCACAGACAAAATAGAGACTTACTTACTTACTTTGCTTAATACCCATCCTGGTGTATAGGCCATCAACCAGGACCCTTCGGCCATATCAGTCTTGGGCTTTTCTTTCAATCTGATTCCGTGTGTAGCCCATCTCCTTGCAGTCAGCCTCGAGGCTTCCCCTTTTGCTATTACCTTGAGGGTTCCATGTCAGGGCTTGCCTGGTGGTGTTTGATGCAGGTTTGCAGAGGGTGTGATCTAATGAACCCTAGAATCTCTTCATGAGCAGGAAGCTGGGGGGGGCGTGGCTTGGACGCCGATGGCGATGGTCGCCTGAGAGCTCGGCTCCGGGACTGAGCCCGCTTTTATCCTGCAGATCGAGGATTTTGGGGCACCCCGACCCCCACAATTCGAAGATCGGGTTGAGGTCGACCTGGTGAGGCACCCGGAGACACCCGAAAACTGGTTGTTCTGATGAACGAGCAAAGTTGCGGAGGAAACGAAGCGGAGCCCAAGATGGCGCCCGGACCTTCTGGATAGCCTTGCCGAGACCCCGGGCCCGGAGACGCCTATCAGATCTGCATGCATCTCCTCCACATTATATCTTCCCGAGACGCGACCGCCCGGCTGACGGTTGGAGAGTGTCTGGGCACTGTGGCCATCCCTGAACTGATTATTAGTCGCTTTTAGCGGCGCAGGCTGGTCACGTACGGCCGGAGGCCCTGAGAGGAACGACAAAACCACTCGAACCGATCGGCTGCCTCCCACCGCGCACCTGCATTCGCCGGAGCCCTGAGAACTTTATGGGCGGCACGGCGACTTGGCGCCATAGGGACTCCGGCCGCACTGGTGACTCTCATTCGAGATCTTCCTCAACCCGACGGGCCTACCCAGATTGGCGCCGATCGCCCCCGCCTCCCCCTTGGTGGCCTCCGGGGACACAGCGGTGGTACATCCCGAAAAATCGGAGGAGTGGTAGGACTTGGCGAGGACGATCGAAGGCCCTCTTCAATACGACCACACACCGAAGGAACTATAGCCGACGCCCACACTTAGTGGAGAGCCGGCCGAGCTTTCCCCCGCGAGGCACACCCGCCATGGGGAAACCAAGGGGGCCTAAAGGAACCACCCCGGCCGCCTCAGACACGGAGGCGCCGGACAAGGATGACCGAGTTGACCCGGAGTGCTCTGGTGGTCCCCAATTACAACAGCAATTCGACCGGGTCCTGGAGGCGATTGCAAACACGCGATCTGCCCTACAGCAAGACATCGCCCAGGTTGCGACCAGTTTGGGCCTCCTCAGGGCGGACCACGGCAAGCTCTCGGACAGAGTTAAGGAGGAAGAGAGCTCAGTGAAGGTCCTGGAGCCAGCACAGAAGACTCTGGCCGCGACGATGAAGGATGCCCTGTCCCGGATCGATGCCTTGGAGAGACGGGCAGAGGACGCTGAAGGGCGTAACAGACGGAACAATATTCGGGTGGTGGGCCTACCGGAAAAGATCGAAGATGGCAAGATGGTGGCCTATCTAGAAGCTTGGCTCCGGGACGCAGTGGCCCCGGAAGGTCTGTCCTCCTTCTATACCCTGGAACGGGCACACAGGGTGCCGGCAAGGCCACCGCAACAAGGTCGCTCCCACGCCCGGTGGTGGCGCGTTTATTGCATTTTCGGGACAGGGACCTGCTCCTCAACGCTGCCAGGCACAATGGCCCCTATCAGGTGGAGAATAGCCAGGTGAACATTTTTCCCGACTATACTTATGAGACCCAGCGAAAACGGACCTCTTTCCTGGCGGTCAAGCGTGAACTCCGGAGCGAAGGTATCCAATACTCGCTCCTCTTTCCCGCGAGGCTCCGCATTATCCTTGACAACAAGACCCAGTTCTTTGATACCCCGGAGGATGTCTGTACTTGGCTCGAACTATATAGGGCTGGTAAGGATGGTTTCGGCTCTTCATCCCAGTCGACTACGGAACACGGACAACAGCGACGTTCCAAGAGACTTCGGAGCCGCGGCGGCAACCCGAGCAAGCCATCGACTGTAGAGACTATGGCGGAGCGGCGGGGAGTGCTGGAAATGATTTCTAACCTGTCTGGTTCACAAGGCGGCCCCATTGTTGAAGAATCGGACCCGGGCGGCGAAGGGGCTCGCACGGACACAGAGGAGTCGGAAACCGATAGTGTTCACTTGCCAGTGGTTACTCCGGACTCGGCTGAGGGCATGCTGGACGGGCAGGGATGATTGGGTGAGCTAATTCCATTTGGGCGGGGGTTTGCAGGGGGGGATATGGAGGAGGCGGTTAATGCACTGACCCGTTGATGGGGTTGGGGGGCCCTGACCTAGCTGACACTTTTGACTTGGGGCTCGACTTAGTCTCGGCGGACCGAGACTCGAAGGCCCATTACTGGTGCCCGGCCCGCACCTAGCCCTTAAGGCTTCCCTGCGGTGATGACCGCAGGATTAGTCAGGGAAGGGGGGGATTCCAGGGACATGGTATGCATGGGAACTAGATGGTGCTATTTGGGTCCTATTCTGGGGTGGGTGGGGTGGGGGTTGTTTCAAACGGGTGTTGGGTTTTTGTTGGGGAAGATGGCCGCCATCAGTGTTGACTTGACTGTAGCTTGTTTTTTGTTTGAGCGTTGTGGGGGGAGCCCGGGACCGATGGTGTGGGACAATGGCTGAGATCGCTAATGTAAAATGCATCACTTGGAATGTACGGGGGCTTCACACTATGTCCAGACGTCACAAGGTTCACGCTTATCTAGTGCGTAGAGGGGTGCAGATAGCGCTGCTGCAGGAGACACATCTCACCAGGGCGGAAGGGGCGGCGCTGCAACGTAGATGGCGTGGGCAGGTCTACTGCACTTCATACTCAGCTTACGCGAGGGGGGCGCTAATATGGATAAGAGCTGGGGTTCCCCTGCAGGTTACAAAATCAGTGGTGGATCCGGAGGGTCGCTATGTAGCTATCTCTGGCACATTGGGGGGGAGGGACCTGAATATTTGTTGTGTCTATGCACCTAATGTGGACCAGCTTGCCTTCCTCTCCGGGTTGTCGGGCTCCTTGGCCCATTTCCTTTCGGGAACCCTCTTGCTAGGTGGTGATTTTAACTCGGTGGTGGATGTGGATGCCGACCGCTCACACCCCCCCCTCCCGGACTCTCCAGTCCGGCGAGTGGCTAAAGGTTGGAAGGAATGGCAGACGCACTGAGGGCTTACAGATATCTGGCGAGCGCAACACCCCGACTCTAGAGACTACTCCTTTTTTTCTGGCCTACACGAATTACATGTGCGGCTAGACGGGTTTCTGGGATCGGCGGAGTTGGTGTCCGCGGCGGTGCGCTCTGAATACTTGACTAGGACCATCTCTGACCACAACCCCCTCCTAGCAGACTTCCGTTGGTTTCCCGGGACCCCTAGGGTGCCCACTTGGAAATTACGTCCAGAGATTTTAGAGGATATAGTCTTCAGGGCGGACCTGGAGGACAAAATTTCTGATTATTTTGCGACCAATGGGGGCACTGCTGGATCGAGAGCGTCAGAGTGGGATGCGTTTAAGGTAGTGGTCAGGGGCTATTGTATCTCTAAGAAAGTGGGAATGCGACGTGTCATCCTCGATGACTTGACCTCGGCTGACCGGAAACTCCGTGAGATGGAACTTCGCCGCCCCGGCCATCCGGAACTTCAGGAGCGTACTGCTGCGGCGAGGGAGGCGGTGGCAGCGGAGGTCGAAAGACTGCGCTGCTTCGATTATAAGGCCTACACCACTAGGTCGCTTACGGAGGGGGATAAGTCGGGTGCGCTATTGGCTTGGTTAGCCAATCCCTCGCGCCGGACCCCTCTGACGACGTCCATGCGAACAGCGGAGGGTCTCGAGGTGCACACCCAACCAGAGATATTAGGTTGCTACCATCGCTACTACGAACGGCTATACCGTAGTAACCTCGCCCGGGACCCCGCACTGATTGATGATTATCTGCAACCCTTAGAGATCCCAGCGCTGGAGCCCGACGTGGCGAAGGCCCTGGGCTCCGATATCGAACTGGGGGAAATCCGTAGCGCCATTAAGGGGATGGCGAGAAATAAGACCCCGGGCCTTGATGGGCTCCCAGTCGAATTTTACTCCACCTATGTAGACCTATTGGCGCCCCGACTGCTGATAGTCTACAAAGAGGCGAAGCGCTTGGGACGACTCCCCGGCTCGATGTGTGAGGCCTTAGTAGTTCCCCTCCTCAAACCGGGTAGGGAGTCAGCTGACCCGGCGTCTTACCGACCGTTATCAATGTTAACGGTCGATTATAAGATCCTAAGCAGCATATTGGCATCGAGGCTGCTAGGACACATGCGCTCCTTAGTACACGAGGACCAGGCAGGATTCATACCCAAACGTAACATGACCATGAATATTCGCAGGTTGTTTCGCTTGTTAGGGGAACCGCACACGGAGACCCTGTGCCCGACGGTCCTTTCGGTCGACCTGGAAAAGGCCTTCGATAGTTTGGAATGGGATTATCTGCACAGAGTGCTGCTACGCTTTGGTCTGGGGGAGGGCTTTATCAGGTGGACCACGGTGCTTTATGCCTCGGCGTCGGCCAGGGTGAGGGCAGGCCCGCTGATCTCCCAACAGTACCCAGTAGAACGAGGCACGAGACAGGGATGCTCGCTATCCCCATTGCTCTTCGCGTTAGCGGTGGAGCCACTGGCGCTGTCGGTCCAGTCCGGAGTTTCTTTCGGCGGATTGCGGACCTTATCTGGCCAGCACTATATCTCGCTGTATGCTGATGACCTGCTGCTCTTCCTTGAGAATTCGAGTACCGCTTTGGATGGGGCTGCTGGGGCTCTGACGTCTTTCGGGTAGGTCTCGGGCCTTCG
This sequence comes from Lissotriton vulgaris, assembly GCF_964263255.1. Classification (NCBI taxonomy): domain Eukaryota; kingdom Metazoa; phylum Chordata; class Amphibia; order Caudata; family Salamandridae; genus Lissotriton; species Lissotriton vulgaris. Next base: position 973,137,395 of record NC_141696.1, on the reverse strand, counting down.
GGTGAATTGGGCCAAAACTTGTCTGTTCCCGGTTCGCAGGGGAACGCCCAGACCCGACACCAGCAGAAAGATTAGGTGGGAACCTAGCTGCCTCAAGTACCTGGGGGTATACATTTACCATGACCCCGCCGACCTTCTGGATGGCAATATAGCCCGTTGTACTCGCGCGTTGCGAGGTAGCATGGAATTTCGGGCCACCCTGCCGCTCTCAGTTGCGGGGCGGATTGCACTGTTGAAAATGGTGACACTTCCCCGGTTGCTATACTACTTTAGAGCGCTTCCGATTTGGATCCCACCGGCCACCTTTCGGCTTTTGCGATCCATGGTGGTGGGGTTCCTCTGGGGATCGGGCCGCCGGAGAGTGGCTCTCAATACTCTGATGAGACCAAAGTCAGAAGGAGGCCTTGCGGTGCCAGATTTTGAGAAATATTATCTGGCAGCTCAATTGCAGACCTTCATCCAGGAGATTGCGAGGGAGTTTCGTGGCCCGGAGGTTGGGAGGGGTACGGGAATGCCCAGGCATGTTATTTCCTTCATCGCACTACGCCAGCGTCTGGCCCTGCAGGACCTGACGCTCGAAGAAAAGACTATTAGGTTGTGCTGGAATCGCGCCCACGCCCGGGAAGAGCTGAGGCTTCCATATGCCCCGGAAATACCGCTGGGGATGCTGACGGCCCTACTTCACGGCGGAGACTGGTCGCGCCTAGACCAAAGGGAAGACGCAGGATTGCAATTGGTGGGGGACCTTTATGAGGACGGGGTGTTACTGCCCTTCCAGGAGATCCTAGACCGTTTCGACGTTCCCCGAGGCGACTTCCTCCTGCACACGGCTCTGGTCAGAGCGATTCAGACGCACTGGAAAAGTGGTCTGGAGGAACCACCTACGTCTCCGGTATGCCAATACGTTATGATGTCCGCGGGGACGGTTAAGGCAGTCACGTGCTTGTATAATAGATTGATTAACGAGGGTTTGTCCCCGCTCACTACACTGCGGAATCATTGGGAGGCTGACATAGGGAAAGAGATACCGGAGACGACATGGTCACAACTCATGCTCCGAGCCTGGAAGGGAGCGCGCCATGCCCGATTCCAACTGGTCCATTTTTATGTACTCCACAGGGCTTACTTGACCCCGGCGAAAATTCAGCAATACTTCGCCACGGACACAGCGGATTGCCCCAGATGCCGAGCGCCTGAGGCAGACCTCATTCACATGCTGTGGTCCTGCCCGGCGCTGTCCTCATACTGGCCTTTGATCGAGGACACCCTTAATAGGGTTACGGGGAGAACCTTGACGGTCGACGCGGCGGTGGGGCTTTTACACTGGTTCCCGCATACCCCTAAAAATAAAATTTCGAGCAAATTTATTGATTTAGGGCTCGTTCTCGCTAAACGGGAGATAACCAGGAATTGGAAGGCGAGAGCTGGTCCGACGGCACAACGAACTTTTGAAATGGGCCACAGGGGAGAGCACTCTGCGATACCAACTGGCGAGGCGGCAGCACAATGAGAGGGTGCTAGAAACAGCATTGGAATGGGAGACAATAGTGCAGGCCCTTAGAGATTACTGCGCTAGCAGCGATTCCGAGGGTGATGATGCAGCACAACTTGAGTCCCGTTAGACGTCCACGACACTGATCTCTATATAGTCATCTGGGGTCTTTTCCCACAAGCTCTTCCTACATATACCACTACACACTGATGGCGGGGTTGGGTTGGGGGGGGGTGGAATCAAGAGACTGTTGGGTGGGGAGTTTTTTTTTTTTTTCTTGTTTGGTTGATCTAGAAAAGCAGATGAAGGCCGTTGGATTATCCGGATCAGCTTCGACGTTCTACCGGATCCCCACCAGTGCTCTTTGTAAGAAGACGCCGCCCGACCCTCGGGTTGTGGGCTGAATGGCTGTGTATTCACGATGTGTTCTCACGGGGGATCGGATGTTTCTACTCTCCTCTCCCCGCAGATGTGTTGCTGATCTGACATGTAACTTTGGCTAATTCCTGCAATAAAAATATTAAAAAAAAAAAAAAAATGAGCAGGAAGCTGGGTAGGTTGCGGCCATAGGTCATTGTTGCTGATCGTGTTTGGTCAGTGGATTTAGAGGATTTTCTTCATAAAGATGTTGATGACGGTTTTGACTGTGTTAGTGGTGGTCACTGTTTTCTTCATCCGTACAGAAGGACCAATCTTACGTTAGTGTTAAAAAGCTTCATCTTGATTAGCTTTGTTAGGTCCTTGGAGCTTCAGATCTTCTTTATCTGAATGAAAGCAACTCTTGTTTTGCAAATTCTTGTCTTGACTAACCCTGGGCGGAGCTGGCGGAGCAGCACTACATGGAGGTCCACGGAGTTGGGGACCAACTAGTAAGAATTACATTAAAGGTAAAAAACGTAAACACTTACCTTGACTGCGGCGTCCCCGGGCACCGTCCTCCTCTTCTTCAATTTCACAATGATCTGCACATGTGAGCTCCCACGCATGCGCATTTCTCGCAAGGAATGCACATGCGTGGGCACACACGCATGGGCAGATCATCGTGAAACCAGGAAAGAGGAGGACGGCAGCCCGGGGACGCCGCAATAAAGGTAAGTGTTTAGTTTATTTACCTTTAGTGTATATTTAATTTAATTCTTCCATCGGGGGTGGAGGCGGGGGCAGGGCAACTCCAGTCTGCAGCGAAGTGTGCAGAGTTGCGCCTACACCGCATTCTCTGCGGAAAGCAGAGTAGGCACAACTCTGCACATTCCGCAGGCGAAGCGGAGTTCTCCACCCACAGTTAATCTTGCATCGGCGTCTGTGGCACCCTGCTTGTCAATGGCACTGGCCAAGTAGTTCGAGGCCTCAACATCTTCCAGTGCATCGCCTGCAAGAGTAACTGCAACTGTGCTGTCAGTGCTAGCCCTCAGGATCTCAATTTTTGCCCTGTGGATGATGAGGCCAAGTCATGCTAATGTGGCTGCCATATTTTTGGCCTTCTCTTGCACCTGCTGATGGGTATGGGAGGGCAGGCCCAGGTTGTCTGCAAAGTCCAGGTCATCGAATTGCATCCAAGGTGTCCACTGGATCCCATTCCTTCACCCTGCTGTGGATGTATTTGTCATCCAGTCTACAGCCAGCAGGAAGAGAAAAGGCAAGAGCAAATAACCTTGGCAGACTCTGGTTCTCACTTAGAAGAGTTGTCCTCCCTGGTTTATCTTGCAGGTCATTCCCTCGTAAGAATTCCTGATGATTCTTACGAGTTTACCTGGCACACCATAGTAGTAGATGAGTTTCCAAAGGACCCTTGTGCCCATGCTTTTGAATGCCTCCTCATAGTTGATGAATTTGACATAGAGGGGGAGTTCCATTTCATCGACTGTTCAATGATGATGTGCAGTATTGCAATCTGGTCTGTGCAGGATCTATCTTTGCGGAAGCCAGCCTGCTGTTCTCACAACTCGAAGTCGAAATGTACTACGTTACCAAGGTCTTCTGTACCAAAAACAAATTTATTTAATTTTTATCTTGTTTTTAGATTTATCAAAACGCATGGGCAAACCAAAGACTGTCACGACAGTGAATACATGAATACAATATTTACATTTATACACACCTACCAATATACATTATTTACAAGGTGAAAGAAACACAATTGAATAAAGACAGTTGTAAAAGACACACCACAAAAAGCAATGACATTAATCAATATTCAAACATTAATTGCATTTATATACAGTGAAAAAATTCCTACAAAAAGCAAGGGTACAACCAGTCCATGGGGATGTGAAACCAAAGGACAGGCAGGGACAGATGGAGTAGTACGCCTGCCTGTCTGACAACACTGTGGTTGATATTTATATTGGGTTGCACCAATAGGGTCCCAGGTGGTATTTACTTTCTCTTCCTAGGTGCACCCTTTTGAATGACCACAGGGTGGGTATGTCGACGCGTTTCGAACCGGATTATTGACGGTTCTCTTCAGGACGGGGACTGGGAACAATGAGTCTGTAACAATATACAGAGTGGGTGTCAGGGTTAGATATCATAGTTGTGTGAAAAAACTTTTTGCAATGACTCCACACCATGAGGAGACTTTTACCTGCACGTGGCAAAGAATGTGCCTTGGTGTCGGTAAATCGCCGGGGAAAGGGTTGATTCTGTGAAAACATACAAAATTGAAGCTTAGCACCCTGGTCCGCGGTGGAACTTACGGGTTATACTGATACATATCACCTAGTGCCATCAAGGACAAGAGCTCGTACCTGTGGTTAACCGGTTCGGGTTCTTTAAGGTTTGGTTGTCCGCCACGCGATACACACACGAGAGTGGGACTGCTTACATATTGACTATGTTTCGATGTGCAAGCTGAAAATGACACACAGAAATCGGCGCGCGAGATTAGACAAGTACTTCAGTGTGAGACAAATTGTGTAAGTTATGGAGCCGAGTAACAATTCCTACCTGAATAAGTAGCTTGTGGAACGTGTAGCCTGATGTCGGAAATCACTTCAGGGCTGGTATATAAGTGAGCCGGGACCTGTGTTACAAGAAAGCAAGGGTAATTAAACCAAGCTTTCCCGTGGGGCGGGGGGTCATGGCGATATGGCGCTTAGCGCGTTTTAGCAGGGAACCTGCAATCCACTTACTTTATCAGGAGGATTCAATCACTCGGAGTATCTCGGACTGGAACACGCACAGTCTGTTAGTGTGTCTCAGCGCTGGCTTGAATATTTGAAAACTCCCGGGCCGATTGGCTTGTGGGAGTGGCTAGGGAGCGGAGTGAGTGAAGGATCATGTTACATGTAGTTAGAGGCCATTTTTAGATAAATATTGACAGACTTTTGTTGGGCATTGTGTCCACAAGACCTAGTGAGTACAGCGTGTGGGCATACCGGGGCATAGGTATTTACAATCAGATTAACTAAGTGTTGGACACTATATCAACAAGACATAGTGAGTTTGGAATACTCAGAACCTACCGACTGTTGGACAGGGTGCCAAGACAGTGCAGCAACAATCATAGTATGTACAACATGTACAGACTATTATGCAGAAAATAAACAACTGGGTTAAAAACAGCAGCACAACCAAGCTCGGCCGAGGAACTAAGGAGTGGATCACAGACTGGAAATTTCAGACATTTCGTTCAGGCCAATGTTGGACGTGTCAAACTTCAGAATGAGGTACGCTTCTTTCTGAGACAAGCGCAGATCAGGGTCTCCACTGCCACCCCTGATGACTGCCAGGACTGTCCATCTGATGTCTTGACTGGAATGGTTTTTTTGCAAAAAGTGTGAAACAAGTGGGGCTGTCAGGATTTTATTGTTGATTCTTGAGCGGTGCTGGATGATGCGCTGGCGAACCTCCTGAGTGGTTTTGCCGATGTACAGCATATTGCATGGGCATTGGATGGCATACACAGTGTACTTGGTTTTGCAGTTTGTATGTTCATTGTGGCGCCAGAACTTCTTCCCATCTGTGAATAGTGACCCCTCCATGGTAAGTTCGCAGACGGAACAGGTCCCACACTTGCGGTGCCCCGTAACAGGATTTGCTCCAAAGATGGTATTCTTTGGAGCAAATCCTGTTACGGGGCACCGCAAGTGTGGGACCTGTTCCGTCTGCGAACTTACCATGGAGGGGTCACTATTCACAGATGGGAAGAAGTTCTGGCGCCACAATGAACATACAAACTGCAAAACCAAGTACACTGTGTATGCCATCCAATGCCCATGCAATATGCTGTACATCGGCAAAACCACTCAGGAGGTTCGCCAGCGCATCATCCAGCACCGCTCAAGAATCAACAATAAAATCCTGACAGCCCCACTTGTTTCACACTTTTTGCAAAAAAACCATTCCAGTCAAGACATCAGATGGACAGTCCTGGCAGTCATCAGGGGTGGCAGTGGAGACCCTGATCTGCGCTTGTCTCAGAAAGAAGCGTACCTCATTCTGAAGTTTGACACATCCAACATTGGCCTGAACGAAATGTCTGAAATTTCCAGTCTGTGATCCACTCCTTAGTTCCTCGGCCGAGCTTGGTTGTGCTGCTGTTTTTAACCCAGTTGTTTATTTTCTGCATAATAGTCTGTACATGTTGTACATACTATGATTGTTGCTGCACTGTCTTGGCACCCTGTCCAACAGTCGGTAGGTTCTGAGTATTCCAAACTCACTATGTCTTGTTGATATAGTGTCCAACACGTAGTTAATCTGATTGTAAATACCTATGCCCCGGTATGCCCACACGCTGTACTCACTAGGTCTTGTGGACACAATGCCCAACAAAAGTCTGTCAATATTTATCTAAAAATGGCCCGAACTACATGGACCATGATCCTTCACTCACTCCGCTCCCTAGCCACTCCCACAAGCCAATCGGCCCGGGAGTTTTCAAATATTCAAGCCAGCGCTGAGACACACTAACAGACTGTGCGTGTTCCAGTCCGAGATACTCCGAGTGATTGAATCCTCCTGATAAAGTAAGTGGATTGCAGGTTCCCTACTAAAACGCGCTAAGCGCCATATCGCCATGACCCCCCGCCCCACGGGAAAGCTTGGTTTAATTACCCTTGCTTTCTTGTAACACAGGTCCCGGCTCACTTATATACCAGCCCTGAAGTGATTTCCGACATCAGGCTACACGTTCCACAAGCTACTTATTCAGGTAGGAATTGTTACTCGGCTCCATAACTTACACAATTTGTCTCACACTGAAGTACTTGTCTAATCTCGCGCGCCGATTTCTGTGTGTCATTTTCAGCTTGCACATCGAAACATAGTCAATATGTAAGCAGTCCCACTCTCGTGTGTGTACCGCGTGGCGGACAACCAAACCTTAAAGAACCCGAACCGGTTAACCACAGGTACGAGCTCTTGTCCTTGATGGCACTAGGTGATATGTATCAGTATAACCCGTAAGTTCCACCGCGGACCAGGGTGCTAAGCTTCAATTTTGTATGTTTTCACAGAATCAACCCTTTCCCCGGCGATTTACCGACACCAAGGCACATTCTTTGCCACGTGCAGGTAAAAGTCTCCTCATGGTGTGGAGTCATTGCAAAAAGTTTTTTCACACAACTATGATATCTAACCCTGACACCCACTCTGTATATTGTTACAGACTCATTGTTCCCAGTCCCCGTCCTGAAGAGAACCGTCAATAATCCGGTTCGAAACGCGTCGACATACCCACCCTGTGGTCATTCAAAAGGGTGCACCTAGGAAGAGAAAGTAAATACCACCTGGGACCCTATTGGTGCAACCCAATATAAATATCAACCACAGTGTTGTCAGACAGGCAGGCGTACTACTCCATCTGTCCCCGCCTGTCCTTTGGTTTCACATCCCCATGGACTGGTTGTACCCTTGCTTTTTGTAGGAATTTTTTCACTGTATATAAATGCAATTAATGTTTGAATATTGATTACTGTCATTGCTTTTTGTGGTGTGTCCTTTACAACTGTCTTTATTCAATTGTGTTTCTTTCACCTTGTAAATAATGTGTATTGGTAGGTGTGTATAAATGTAAATATTGTATTCATGTATTCACTGTCGTGACAGTCTTTGGTTTGCCCATGCGTTTTGATAAATCTAAAAACAAGATAAAAATTAAATAAATTTGTTTTTGGTACAGAAGACCTTGGTAACGTAGTACATTTTGACTGCGTGACTGATATTAACGATACAAACTTTTCCTATCCAGCCATTCTGTTCTGTTTATTCTGTTGTTGAGATCCGGGCTGGGTAGACGTAGGATCCAAAACCTTTGTTGTTCTACAGTTCTCACAACTCAGCGTCAACTTGTTCCTTCATTCTTTACAGGATCACTCTATTCAACTTTTTTCCTGGGATTTATAGAATAGTTATCCTTTTGTAGTTTGTACAGCTAATCAGGTCACCTTTCTTAGGTATCTTATTGAGACATCCCTTCTTCCAGTCTGATGGCACCTTTTCTTCTTCCCAGATCCTTTCAAACATGAGGTACAGCTTGGCTACAGATGTTTCAATGTCTGCCTTCAGTGCCCCCACAGGAATATTGTCAGGTCATGCTGCCTTCCCATTTTTAAGATGTTTAATGGCTTGTCGTATTTCTTCCTTTTTTGGCCTGCTGAAGTCAATTGGCAAGTCCTTGGCGGCTGACAGTATGTCTGGTGGAGACTGTGTCATGGGCTGGTTCAGCATTTCTTCAAAGTGCTCCACTCCACCCATCTTCATTGTTGGCCTTTGTTACCCAGCATTATATTCCCAGCTTTGTCTTTAACAGGCCTTTCTGGCTTGCTGTATCTGCCACAGAGTGTCCTTGTTATGTGGGAGAGTTCTTTCAAGTTTCTTTGTCTTGCTGCTTCCTGGGATTCTGGGACAAGACCATCATTGAATCTTCACTTGTCTGTTCTTAAGCTTCTCTTTGCTTCCATGTTGCTACACAAAACACCTAAAGAGATCCTTGCCGTGGGGAGATAGGATTCTCCTTCACAGAGATCTATGACACCTTGTAGTGAAAGTCTTGGGAAGTCTGCTGCCATAGGTCATTGTTGCTGATGGTGTTTGGCCAGCGCATTAGGAGGAGTTTCCTCAGACAAGTGTTGATGAAGGTCTGGACTTTGTGGTTGTTGGTCACTGTTGTCTTCCAAGGTTCACAGAGCCACAAAGCAAATGCACCTGCTTTCGACCAAGACCATCACCCTTAAGAGTTGGAATGTGAGAACCATGCAAGAGACATACTAGACAGCACAAGTGGCAGCAGAGATGAAAAACTGCAGCCTTGCCCTGCTTGGCGTCAGCAATACCAGATGGACACAGCCTGGAAAGAAAAGACTGGTTCCATGGAGAATGCTGATATATTCTGGATATGAGGAAGAGAATGCCCCACACACTCAGGGAGTAGCACTGATGCTATCTCCAGCAGCAAACAGAACTCTGATTGGATGGAAAGCTCATGGTCCGAGAATCATCACAGTGATCTTCCGTTTAAATAAAAAGAGGATCAACATAAATGTTATCCAGTGCTATGCAGCTACAAATGACAGTGAAGAAGAGAAAAATTAACAGTTTTACAAAAGTATCCAGACCATTCTGAAGAAATGCCCTGAGAGAGACATCACCATACCGAAGGGGGGACCTCAATATCAAGATTGGAAATGACAACACTGGAAGAAGTCATGGGCAACCATGGCCTTGGTGACATGAATGAGAATTGTGAGAGGCTCACAGATCTCTGCGCCCTAAAAAGTCTGGTGATAGGTGGTAGTGTGTCACCAGACCATTCAACAGAATAAGATTGACCATGTCTGCATTGCCAAGAATTTCCAGAGGTTCCTAAAGGATGTGAGAGTGAGGAGAGGGTGTGATATCAGACCATCACCTTGTTGCGACCAGGCTGAAACTAAAGCTGAAGAAGGCATGGATGGACCTGACAAACCCACGCCAGAGATATAATGCCACCCTCCTCAAAGATGCACAGAATTTGAGTGAATACTTTGTCACCCTTAGCAACAAGATTCAAGCCATGCGAGAGCTAGAGAATGGCAGAGAGGTAGTAGAAAGTCATCGGGAGAAGATCAAAGAAAAAGTGACATCAACCTGCCAGGAGGTACTGGGTCCTATGAAACACCAATATAAAATATTGGTCTCCATTGAGACTTTCCACAAAATCTAAAAGAAAAAGAAAAGAAAGCTGCAGTGAACACCAGCTGAACAAAAGCCGAAACAACAGGGAAAAAAGAGAAAATTAAGAAAAACATATCTTAATTAGAGACTTGTGCAAGGATGGTAAGCTTGTCAAGAATGTGGTAAAATGCAAGTGGAGTTTTTCTGTTTCAAGAAAGAGATATAGGATAGGGTATTGACTTTAACCTGAAATACAAATTAGGTACCACTGCTGTTTGTGCCAAGAAAGAAGTCCTGGTAAATTTGTTTAGGTGATTAGGTGAGTTGAAACAAATATGACACTAGAGATCATTTGTTTTAAAAGATAGAGATATAGATAGTTGTTTGTGTGTCAGGAAGGACATGTATATCTAGGCATACACATGTCTGTGGTAGAGTAATGTGAATTTTTCTCCCAATTTGGAAGGACCATTTCTCCTGAGGCAATTGTGGTATTATCTATGTATATGGTGTATCGCATTTGTCTACAAGAATGAACTGGAGAGAGTTCTGTTACCATGATGAATCTTCATAATGCCTGCTCATGTGGTTAATATGTAAATCTATTAATTTCAAAACCCGCTCTGAGTGCAATTCATTTGTTGGTAAGAGTAGCAGATGTTAGATGGCTGATAGTGTTTGTATTTAGTGAGGATTCTCACACGATTTACTTTACAGTTTGATTGTTAGCCTTGTTACTGGCTACACAATACAGCAGTGCATTGCCATTTCAACTTTGACAATGGTGTAGGAGGATGCCCCATATCTCTCATAAACATAAAATACATATTCAGTCTGACTCAACATAGCCAGGGATTTAAAGGAACAAATCTAGTGCCGTAGAGTTATTCTACATTTGGCGGAGATTTACAACGTTTATGTTATTCACAAAGTACTCCTAGACATTTATGATAGCCTTAGACTGTCAAGAGTAATCCCACACAGTAATCTACTCACGCAGACATTATGCCAGGTAGAAAATTCTACATGAGTACATATTTGGAAATGTGCATTGAACTGGAATATTTTTAGGCATGTAAAAAATGATTTTATGTGAGTAGAATATTCCATAATTCCCAAATTATTTTGCTACTCGTAATTTTGCATAATTTTTGTTTTTCTTCTGCTTAAACTTTGCATGAAACTTTTTCTCATGCAAAACCATTCAAGCAGAACATTTAAGGAAAATACATTGAGGAGGTAGCTTGTGTGATTTTTGTATTCAATGGCTATCCTTCAGTATCAATTTGTACACAAATAATCACAAAGCATCATTTCAGTTATAGTAGCAAAAATGACACGTATTATGCTTAGAAAAAATTATGCAAACATTTTCACCCACTTCTAATATTATTTTCTTTTTTTCCTTCAAAGAACCGACTGTCTCAGTCCCCAGTTAAATAAGGAGGGGCTTACTATGCTAGTGATAGCGATTCACTCAGTTCAGCCTGTGAAAGGGGCAAAAGTGCACTTTATTTCTCAGGCAGAAGTTACCCGGAAGCTGTTTGTGAATACCTGCAAACCCAGGGCCGGACTGGCCGTAGCGGGCACTGGTCAATCCCCCGGTGCACCACACGGATGGGGGCCGGTTTAGGGCTCCTGGGGGCCGTTTTTGTTACACGGCCGTTTTGCAGCAAAACCGGCCCTGGCAAAGAGCTCGGCGGCAGCCACAACCCCCGGGTGGGTCGGCTGAGCACTTTGACAGGGCCGGTTTTGGTTCCCAGTCCGGCCCTGTGGAAACCTTTGAATTTCTAGACGTTGATTGTATTTTACAGTAAATGACCCCCTGGAAGAGACACGTTCCCTGTTCCAGAATTAAGGAACACAGAAAGTCTACCATACTCTAAGATTTTATGCATATAAATTACATTTTAAAGTGTAAAATTCCTTCAATGTGGAATATCCTTCTGGAAAATCTAGCAGAGCGTACTGATCAAAGATATTTGCTTGTCATCCATTCTCCAGCCAGAGAAATGCAGGCAATGCACCTCTACTATATGAAGAGGCTATACTCACCCTCCATGCTGTAACATCCCAGACCAGAGGCATCCAAATGGATACCACTTTTTTTGTAATTAATACTTTGAGCCACACTTAAGGATGAACTTCACAAGACACCCATTGCAGCATTTTCAATGTTTGCTTTTGTTACCTGTACTTTTTTTTTTTACATTGCGATGATCTTGAGGTTACTGCATCCTTCCAGCACAGTTTACCCAGCAATGACTTACACCCAGCAATTACTTTACAATAAAAACCCCATATCAGCTGACCTTGCAGGAGTAGAAGTCTAGCGGTACCTGATTATAGTGCCTATAAAAAGTATCTAATATTTCATTTTCACATGCATAGCATAGCAGTGTGCTGCCCACATAAAGTGCTTTATTGGCTCGTCATGGGTAGTAATCACTATATAAATGCAATTACAGTACAGCAAAATGCCGATTGTTCGTGTTTGGTTCGCTTTTACTTACGAATTTCGTCGGTTGTGCTCTGTAAAAATGTCTTAGATTCACGTAGAAAATATGTGTTTGACACAGAACAAGATGTGTTTGAAATAGCACGCTTAGCCCTCTCAGAAGTTGTTTTTTTCCTCTCAAGAGACGGACAATTCTCCTCTCGTTCTTCTTTCGTGATCAGAATCTAAGCTGTTAAATGAACCGGAGTATTTAGGGCCACTTTGTAAATGTCTTTATCGGCCTTAGCTCTTGATTCTCATGGCTCCTTTGTTCTTTGCTTTCTTCCAGCCCCAGTCTTTAATCTCCGCCTTTAATTCCTTTCGCGTTGTGCTCATGGGAGTCCCCGCACTTTCAGAATACTTGACATTCAGGAAAATACACTTTGTATGTTAAAAATCAATGGTGACACAATATTTACAGCCCAAAGGCCAAGCATTTGTCGTTTTCTTTTTGAAAGTAAGTGCTTTGAGACCGGCTTTGTGCGACTAAACAGTCAACATCAAATAACTGTATTGCCGGCGTGCACAGCCCAGTGGCCTCCACCAGCTATTGTGAGGATAAGTAATGGACTGAGCTGTTTTAATGATGGTTTAATGCAGAGCTGACATTAACAGCAATGTGGAGTGAAATATCAAGCTCCTGGCCTACTGACTGTGCATACATTGATATTTGTTCTGGTGAAGAACCGCTGAGTAAATGACTTTATGCGCTTACACTGGCCCAGTCACGTTTCAAAATACATTTTTAGTGTGGAGAGCAGTGGAGCAGCAAAAGTGGCATGGGCCATGAACAGGGCTGGACTGGGAACCCAAAGCAGACATTGCAACTTTCTCAGACCAGCCCCTAGGGAAGCACTGCCTGAACACTAGTGGCTAGAAAAGCTTGCTTACTGCTTTTGTTACTGGAGACTGATATAGCAGCACTGCAGCAAAACCAGCCCCCACTGCCACAAAACCAGCCCCCACCCTTCCAGCCTCCCTGGGAAATGCCCGATGGCCGCTACGGCCAGTCTGGCCCTGGCCGAAAAGTCAGTAGTGGCTGGCGACAATATTAAGTGGTGGGGCAAGCAAACACTCACTGAGAGACACCAGCACTGCCTTTAGACTCAGTGCCAAAGCTCTCAATCGTGGCTTGTTATCAAGAGTGCTTATAACGAGCCGCCACCCAGATCTTTGGACTTGAGTCTGCAGGTAGAGCGGGTTTCTCAGAGTGTCTGTCAGTGGGTCAAAAAAGTAAAGCATAATAAAAATGTGTACTTACTCACGCCGCATCCTCGGTGTTCTTTGTCTGTTGTTTCACCGAGAGTCTCAGTGCCTCAGCCAACTCCCCTGTACCGCTCCAAATGCTTTTCTCATGCTGCTGATAATGTTAGCAGCATGAGAAAAGCACCAGGATTGGTTGGAGCGGGCTGGCTTCACGCTCTTTTGTAAACTTGGGACCTATGCATTCTCTGCACCCAGCTGTCTAAGGCAGCTCGGTTGGAGAGGTTTAAAGTGTGCATGTCAGGTTGGCTGTGGCAAGACAGCTGGCCAAAGTGACATGCGCACTTTAAAATACTGTCACCACTCCTTTCAGTCTCTGCTGCCAATCTCCAGCAAAATCTCCGCCCTGACCTTGCAGCTCGAGCTGCTGGAGGAAAACATAAAACAGCAATAAATATAGTCTATTACAATTTTATTTTTTACTTTGGCTGCAGCCTCAGCGGAAGCGGGGTGACACTTATTAGCCCATCTGGAGTAGCCGCCGCTGCCTACGGTGAGTAGGGAACTGACTCCCATTTCCTGGTTCAGCTATCTAAAGAACCCACTATATTTGGGGTTCAGCTGGTCCCTCTCACCCCGGTGCTCCCCAAACAAAATACAGTGGTGAAATATGCCCTTACTGCTGTGGAATTAATGGTGGCCCTTCTATACAAAAGGGCGAGACCCCACACTAGAATTATGCAAACATGACGTAGGAGTTGCACTTTGTAATCCAAACATGAAAGTCTTTCCTGAACTTTTCAATAGGACGTATGCCAACCACCCGAAATCGATGGCCAATCAGTACAATATATCAAGCATCATATTTTCACAGAGGCGCCACGATTCTTTAGGGTGTTCATATTTTCTTTAGGAGGCACCATTTTATAGTCTGTTCATATTTTCACAGAGGAGCCATTAGTGTGTTCTAAATATGCCGACATGCTCTAACAGAAGCATTCACATTCTAACATACTCCGACACTGGAACCTTCCGAAGACCTCTAACGTCACTGCGCATGCCTCTGTGTTACGTAATGGCTAACATGCTGCCCACCATATCTCAGCACATTAACGTATAGGAAAGGATGCACTCATTGTTCAATGACGTATTGAGTAACAACACACTTTGGGGCATATTGTCAAGAGCGTGTGATAACCATGGCAAAAGTAACTTAGGGCAATGCCCAACATCGCAGTCCATCGCGGGAAAATTACGCTGTGTTAACCAAGTATTCACAAGACGGTGGTCCCATGTGATAGACACCAGATAACATGTCAAATGACCATGTTAAATACAATGCCACGCTGCAAAAATGCAAAACACGAACGCAAAAATGCTGCGATGAGGCCAATCACGATACAAAAAGCAGCGAAAACCAGTGGCAGGACTGCAAATCACACGCGTCTGGTGGGACAATGCACTATAAAAGCTACAAAAACAACACACCAGAAACAATCCAAAGTGCGTAGCAACATGGATGCACCCTGACCGAGTGCAGAGGCCAACGCGAACCCCACAACCCCCACAGACCACCAGCAAGGAACAACGGCGTCAGGGGAGTGCCAGGGAGAGGAAGACGGGGTGCAGTCCACATCAAATCCACATCAGCATCACGGAGATGACAGAGCACTACCATCAACTAACCCCCAATTAGACTACCTGGAATGCAGTCAGAGTATTGAGGAGGTCAATGGAGGAGGCCAAGAGGCGCTGGCATGATGTAAAATCTAAACTAGGCACAAAACCACTGCCAACAGGAAGGCAGCAACAGCGACAGGAGGTGGGAGTCCTGTGCCACAGGAGGAGCTGGAGGAAACAGAGGCCACAGTCAACAGTGTGGAGATGGTGCAAGGAGTCAGGAGTGCAGACACAGCTCAGGACGACCTGACACAACACAACAGGGTGAGCAATGATCAGGGACTGGGGGAACGGGGGAGATGGGCACAATGGCACACATGCACAATGATGTGTAGCACACTGCACACCCACAGTTACCCTGAATCATGTCTCTGATCCCCGTGGCACACTTCAGCACAACACATAGCAAGAATAGCACACCCACATTGATGACAATGTGGTACAATGTGCAAACCCAACTCTGCATAAAAGAGAACACAACTGGGTCCGCACATGCGCAGAAACAGGCTACTACATCTGACAGAGCTGGAAACTGTGAAATGGAAATGTACGCGTACAACCTCACATCTGTCATGTAGTTCGAATGTATACGGTCCCACATCTAAATCCTGCACCTCCCAAACAATCACAATGTACATTGTCATGCAGTCTGCATGTAAACAAGAACAATGCGCCAACATACATGTCAACACAATGTCATCATGCATCTCCCCTTCACATTGCAGAGGGACACACAACACCTCCAGCAGAGCAGACCAGACCACCCATCAGTGATGCCAGAGAGGACCACCACACCTTCGACACAGACGCCCTACAACAGCCCATGGACATCCCATGCAACCCACCACCAGGACCAGGACAGGCAAACTACATAAAGGAGAACCCAGCCCCTGCAACAGATCACACAGCAGGAAGCACACCCAAGCACGGCTGGCTCACAACACTTCACCGACCCACACATGGCACCCCAAGGTGTCAGAACGCAAAATGGAGGTGACTGAACAGGTGCGGGTGTGACCCGAACCCATGAAAGGCGAACTAGATCATAAGCGTGGATGTCTAATACCCTTCAGGAACCACCTACACCCCACAAAGGAGACCCATACTGCCACAGAGACACATGCAGATGCACATGCCCAGTACAGAACCACACCCAGGGCCAAGCAAATATTAGTCACACACGCACGTTGGTTCTGCATACGACGGCCCAGTCCACTTCCCTTACGTATTGAGTGGTTGACGACAAAGCAACATGTCCAGACTCTAACCTTCTGCCTGCAGTGACCTGTCTACGTCCGATGTACACAGCACAATGTAATGTCGTAGGGCCCAGGGCCCTCATGCATACAAGACCGCAGGGACACACGCAGATATTATGTTGAACTGGCTACGGGCATGTGCGCCTAGCCCCTTTATTGGCAGGGCCACATGTATAGTGAGGCCTGAGCTGGATGTGTGTGAGGTGAGTGGAACCCAGCCCGCACAGAGTGGTTGGTGCTGGCAACAACTTAAACAGTGGACACCGGTGAAATGGAAACAGAAAACACAAGCATAACAGAGTCAACTGCTGAGCAACATGGAGGAAGCCGGAGCAAGTACAGAGGTCACCCAACATTCAAACAGAAGTGTCCGTGAGTTGCAGTGCACTGAGGTTGGGGCCGTAGAGCTGAGCGCGCTCATGTGATGAGAATGACTAGGATTGATTCCTTTCGGGATATTCCTGATGCAGACGCAGTGGGGTGTGTTAGACCTGCATCATCTTCCTCATCAACGTCCCAGGTACCAGGTCTCCCACACGGCCTGAGGTGACATTGCTGTGCAACCTCTCCACAGCACAAAACTCAATCAGTAACGATCCATGGGTTGCGGTGCACTGAGTCAGTGGCACCTGGAGTGCTGAGCAGGGGATCAGGCAGATGATGGTATCCACGACAGGTCTGAGCAACTCAGTTTGTCTGCAGGTACCACTGTTTCAACTCTGGCAGATGGTGGTTGGAGTTGGCCCTGGCAATGGTGGCGTGTGCCTCCTGCAGTGATGCCACGTATGGGCCGGTAAGGACTCAATTGTATGTGTGAGCCCTGGTGGTCCGCAGTTGAGGCCGGATGCAGCAGACAGCACAGGGCCACATACATATAGCATCAATGACCCCAACACCACCATCACAGAGGTCATCCAAAATTCATTCAGACAGGGTCCCTGACTTGTGAGTCACACAGAGTTAGTGGGCCTAGGTGTACAGTGGCCAGCACAGGCACACCGCCACGGAACGGTGTCTTGCGGTCCATTGAGGTAGGGCCACGCAGACTGAGTTGGTCCCTGTCGATGCCGAAGGTGAATGTAGCGGAGGGTTGCGGGGGACAGTGGAAGGTGTCCTCCAGGGCATGATGCAGAGGGCAGAAGCTATCCGGAAGAAGCAAATGGAGGAGTGGAAAGCAACAGCCTCGTTGCCACCACCATTTCAGTATCAGCTTCATGAGGATGAAAACTATGCCCTAGTCCATAGACTCAGACGCCACCAATGTTCGACCAGACAGTGTCCGTGAATGTCGGGCAACATACTTAGTGGCACCAGGGCTGAGAGGGGATGCAGTCTGCGATGATACCGGTACACTGAAATGAACTCCGCCATTACTAAATCAAGATTCTGTGACCTACTGGACCGCAGTGTAGGCCGGAGGCAGCGGTCAGCAGTGTCCCACAGCCACGTGTCATTGGCTCATGATGCACAGAGTTAGTGACACCAGGGCAGTTGTCGGTAGTGTTCGATCACCTCCATAACGGTGATCCTTTTTTCCTCCCAAATGCAACGCGTCATCCTCTTACGCCTCTCCTTGCGTGCAATGATATGTACTCTGCCTTGGAATGATCGCTGTTCAGTTCCAACTCTGTGACCTACTCGAGTGCAGCGTAGGCCGAGAGCAGTGGTCCGCTTGGGCCCACAGAATCTTGCGGTTGTAATGCACTACTAAGACCTGGTGACACAACAACGAAGGGAGTATAGTGACATAAACTCAGCCATAATTAATGTGCTCTGCCATGGTGTAATTAAGACTCAGTTCCAAATGTGTCCTACTTGTCCGCTGTGCATGCCGGTGGAGTACGTCAATGACAAAGGAGTACTGTGAGCCTGTGTTGCGGAGGTTGTAATGGTCTGAGGAGGCTGCCAAGGTTGCGGGCCTCGGGCTTGGAGATTGCTCGGGCATATGGTGGGCCCTCTTCGACACAAGCCGGTGTCAGCAGGCGGGCATTGAGGCCTGGGTGCCCAGGGATGGGCAGGACTGGTTCAGGGACCAGCATCCAAGGGTGAAGGAGGTGCACAGGATCACAGGCAACTCCCCTCACGGCGGCGGCCTCGTGGTGGAGTGAGAGGCACCGCCCTGGCAGAGTTGTTAGTTGTTTCGGAAGAGGACCACGCTCAGAGTTACGTGCCTTTAATTCACACCCCTATGCTGGCCTGGCGTATGTCAGGCCAGCCCACTCCGCTCACGCTTCCGGGGGGACGTAACAAGCTACATTTCTGCGAACTTCCCCACTGTCTGAGGTGACATGGTTGCGTCCACTGTCCACTACACTCCGTACACTAGCGGGGTATGTCAACATGGCTATGTGTGTGGTCTGCATACTGCAGTCTGGCCAGCACATCCACGCCACACTTGGCATTGTGTATATTCTTATTCATCAGTCAATTGCCTCCTTCACACATGCCTAGTCCCCACCTCTTCCCACATTCTGCTATTGTGTGGCTGAGATGCCTTGCCGTTGATGGCTAATGTACATGGCTGGCCCAGGTCCCCACAGTGAGTAGTGCTGTTGTGTCTGGTGGGTGTGCATTTTGCTCGGCATGTTGTCTGTGAGCTTGTGATATGTGCATTTCCAGTGTTGTGAGTTGCATGATTGTGGAGTTGAGGTGTTTGGTGTGTTCATTTGGAATTTGCCAATGAGCAGTGCATTTCCATGAGTGCCATCCTGGTAGCGCAGGTTGATGATGGACTGTCGGTAGATGTAGGAATCATGCACACTGCGTGGGTGGTTGGCAACAACATTGGTGGAGATTCCCCTGTGGTCCAACATTGCCTGGAAATTGGTGGGATATGTGCACTTTCTGTTGCGGTTCTTGTGTGCAGTGTGCCAGGGGGCACTAGTAGGACATGTGTGCAGTCAATTGCTCCCTAACACGTGCAGTAATCCAGCTGTGGCATAGATGGACTTGGATTTGCCTGGCTGTGTGACTCCTCCATCTCAGGTGGTTGTTGGTTCGAGGGTACCAGAGGTCGACATGTGCAGCACAGCCAGCAGCTTTGTCCGAGGTGGGATGTTGGTTGTCCGCTGTGTTGGTATCGTCAGCCTGTAGACAATGGTGGTCAGGATGCTGAGGAGGGTTGTCCTTTTGAGCACCTAGTGGGCAATTACATTCTCTGGCATTGGGTCTGTGAGATTGGCGCATTTTCTGTGGGTCATTGTCTTTGTGTGCACTGCCTCAGGGTTGGTCCGGGGGGCGGTGGGGGTCCGGGGTATTGGGGGGTCCTGGGGATGGTGGCAGTGGGTGTTGTGCCCTCTTGGGTGCCCGGCCCGTATGTTCAGTGGCTCCATGGCATCTGTTGTTCTTCAGGTGTGGGTCTGGGCTGGCCTCCCTTTTGTGGTGCAGGCTGTCGTCCGACTTTGTACCAGGTCAGAGCAGGTGTTCATTTCCTGCTCCTAATGTAGTATAACAATCTGGAAATAAATGCACTACCACGTGCACCTCATGATCTTTGATGTGGCTCACACTGTTCCACTTCCAAATAGTGGATAAAGCAAAGTGCTGTGCCGAGCTCCTGAGGAAAGAAAAGAAGCACAAATGAAGGCTAACAGTAAAGAAGACGTCATTGTGTGCACTGATGTGCCCTGGAATATTTATTTGTTTATCTGTCTATTTATAGAGTGCTATAGTTACTTATATTATATTTAGTGAGTGTGCATATGAAAACTAATGTAACTATCAAACATCAAAGAGCAGAGTAAATCTGGTAATAAAATGGGGGGATGAATGCTGTTGCAGTACGTATTTAACTGCTTTCTTGAGTCTTTGCAGACTAGACTCAACCCCCAAGCAATGGGGAAGAGAACCCCACAAATTGCAGCCAGAACAGAAAAAGCCCTTTCACAATAGTTGATATTTTTAGAATTGGGAACCTGCTTGAAATATTGGTGACTCAAATATAGTGCCCGTACAGTGATATGCCACTTGAATGTGATGGCAATTAAATTAGGAGTGCTTGAATATGTTGTCTAGTGTGCAATGTGAAAATGAGACTTTTGTTGTATTCCAAAGTGAATGATGTTTTCAGAAGTATACACTGTCTGGGTGTGCTGCCTTTGAGTGTTCTCTGTGTTGAACCCCTCAAATGAATGTGGCATATCTTTTCTCAACACTTTGATAAAGTCCCAAGGCACACAGCCTTTAATTAGTGAGGCTTTTCTTAAAGTGTTGAGAAAAGCTACACCACATCTTGCAAGCCATGATCATAGTCTAGAAAAATATCCTACTTTGCATCTGTAGGAATGCAAGGTCCCTGAGAATAGGATAATAGTCTCTTGTCAAGAAAAGCCCAGTGATCCACCTTGCTGCTACATTCTGCACAAGTTAAAGACGGCGAGCAACCCATTTACTGGCAGGGAAAAAGATGCCATTTTCCTAGTACAGCCTGGATTGGACCAAAGCATTGATAACCACTATATGAAAACGTGCATTGACAAACTGCTTACTTTCTTTGGTGGGAACCCTGAATATAGAATCCAAAATATCAAGGCATGCACATGGTAATTAGCAGTGCATGTTGAGGGCGCGAGTTATAGTTACCTTAGGATATGAGTTATAGTTACTTGAGAAAACTCTAACTATAACTGCTGAATTTCAGTGGTTTTGTACGAGTACAATTTGAGCTTCACTATAACGTCCCTGTACCCTTTGTGTTTTTCAGTGACTTTCTAAAGTTTTAGAAATGTCATTTCCTATCTTTAACGTCCCTGTAACCTTTGGTTGTTTTCAGTGAATTTCGATGTTTTTTAATGATATTTCTTAATGATAACAACCCTGTAACCTGGGTGTGGGAGGGGTGTGTGAGTGAGTGTGTGGGGAGACAGTGTTTATAACACAGTCATCACATCGCAGTTCCTTTACTACGTGGCAGTTACAATGACTGTGTTGTTAGAATGTGCAGACCCCTATTCACGCCCTCCTGGCTTGTCTGTTCCATTGCAATGCCCCTGATCCCTCCCTCCTGCCCTTTATGGTCTGTTATGCTGCAGTTTTCTCTCCTGTCCAGTATGGTCAGCCTGCTGCCATTACCTCTTTTCCCTCTGTTCTCTGTTGTCCATGGGCATGGTCCTGTCCCCTCCCTATTGCTTTCCATGGTTTGTTGTGCTGCACTGCCATCCCGCATGCCCTGTGTGGTGCATTGTTTCGCTGAAAACCCGGATGCCTGCCCTGTAAGGTTAGTTTGGTGCACCTGTCCATGTCTCTCTTGTCCTCTGTTATCCGAGTACATGTCCCTACCCCAATTCCTCCTGCTTTCCATGATCTAATGTATCAAACTTGCTAACATTATGATCTTGGTAAGAGGGAGATTTTAAAAAAAACTGGGGAATAGATTTTTCCCATTGACTTGCATGGAAAAAGAGGAGATTGTAGACAAGAGAGAGATAAAATAAAGCCCTTTTGGGCTTAAAAACATTCTGTGTTTCTTGCCTGAATTGGCTCTGTTGACATGTATGGTTGTACTACCACTGCCTCTTCCTTCTGCCCTCAGTGGTCTATTATATTGCCACAGCCTCTCTTGCCTCTCCTACATTGTTGGCTTGCTGCTCATGCCCCCCCCTTTCCATGGTTCTCCATGTTGTGCTGCCACTGCCCCTCCTGCTTGCCCAGTGTGGTCAAATTGTTGCCTCTGCATCCTCCTACCTGCCTTCAGTTTTCCGAGTCTGTGCCCCTGGCCTCTGCCTCCCAACAGTATCCTAATGAACAATTAGATTGCTAACATTATATATTTATTACAAAAGTGTGGCACGCCAAACGTCATCTTGATGTAATCAAAAATGTAACATCTAAAGTATTTCCTTTAGAAATTATAGAAATGAGAGGGTCTATTTTGCATAGAAATTATGGTTAGTGCTCTAAAAAACAAAAATGAGGACATATTTTCTGAGTTCTCAAATAGCGAAAAAGCACTTTTAAATTATTTGTTATATTTATGTTATTTTTATCCAGTTGACCACTTGATTAAATGTTACCCTTAGGGGAGAGAATGTGGTGTTACTTACAGAGCTGCAGACTTTGCAACTGGGGAACCAAGTTGGGGTTTCTGCTTCAGTTCGACATTCTATGATTCTGGTCAAATCACTTTATCTCCCCATGCCTACAACAAAAATGAATTTGTCCTTGTGTGCTATAACCAATGCCTATGTGAAGCACTCCCATATCTGACCAGCCTGCACGATATAAAACTGCAAAAAAAAAGGATAAAAAGTGTTTTCCACGCTTCTGTAATTGGGCTATACATGGGCTACATCTTGGTGATATTTATGCTACATTTTTTTCTCTGGGAGCCATGTTGTGAGACTTCAATTAAATTCAATAAACTTTATTCCATCTGATTTAGAAACGTAGATCATAAAAGTGTACATAAAAACAGTAAATCCTGTTTCTTAATACGATACAGTAAGAATGAATTAAAACCAGTAGGTAAAAACGGGTGTTACAAAGCCCTGATCAGAGCAACTTCAGGTTAACAGAATAGTAAAGTTCAATGTTTCGCAAGATCAATATCATATACTTCGTGCAAAATACGCAATAAGCGGTCCAAGTAAGATGCAACGCTCCAATAACTGACCAGTCTGCACTATATACAACTGCAAAAAAACAAAAAATAATAAGTGTTTTGCACACTTCTGTCATTGAGCTGTATGTGGGCTACATCTGGGTGATATTTGTGCTACAAATGGCCTCTTTTGACTCTGGTGGCCATCTTGAGAGACGTATTTGTTATGAAGTTTCCTAATTTCCTCATTTACTGCAGTGTCCTTAGTAGGAAATGCTTTCAGTTTTTTTACTTCGATTCCATCAAGAAGGCATTGAGATGTGTCACACATTTGCCATAAATTCAGAATGCTGGCACTCTAGTTGCTCATTAGATGACTGCAGTAAAGTTACTGCTCACCAGGGAGTTAACTGGAAGTCTGCTGCTGGTTTTGAAAGTGATTGTTTCAGTCTGCATATCAGAATTTTTAAATGAAATTGAAGAGGATTTGAGATCTCCTAACTATAACTACCTACTGGCCCTTTCTCCTCGTTATGCCTTCCTGAAAGAGGCATAGGATTTGCACCCTCAATCTGATTCTGACAGCCTCATCCTGAAGTTACTTCCAGGCCCAATACAACAGGGCCGGTTCTAGGATTTGAGGGGCCCCAGGTGAAGGGGAATGCGCAAGGCCCCTCTAATTTACATAAGTGACACCTTCGAGGCTGCGGAAGGTTCTTTGTGCAGACTCCTGGGCTTCAGCTCCCCTTTCTGCCACCTACAAGCACATCTTTCACAGCTCATATCGGGCTGAAGGTGTGAGAATAGCTTGGGGGCTGAGAGTTAAAACTATACAGACCGTAATGTGTTGAAATTGGGTGTCCTACAGTATCTCTCAATGGGCAGCCAGGCAGGAGGCCTAATTGCAGGAAAAATGTGTCTCCTTGCAGCTGGCACAAGATGAAGTTCCCCCTCTCCCCTAGGTCTCTCCATGCCATCCCTGAGAGGCCCAGGGTGGGGGCCGACTGCCTGTAAGCCCACTTGCAGACACCTTTCTTCAATGGGATCGGCAGGGGCACAGAGGTTTGGTTTTGTGTTGCACTGGTGTAGGGCCCCATGCTGGTGGGCTAAATGCGAGGCCCTGGGCAGCTGCCCACACTGCCCATGCCTGGAGCCAGCCCTGCATCACACCATACCTATACATTGAGGGTAACTGAATAAAAAAATATGAATATTGCACTCCTTCAAAGACCTCTCCTGGAATCTTCTCCAAGAAGAACTGACGATAGCTAGCCACAACAGGAAAAGTTCTAGAAATCCACTGCGATGATCCATGTGCACAGCCATATCCAACACCTAGCCGACATCTACAGGCAGGGAGAGATTTGGAGAGAAACAGCCATGCAGAACAGGGAGGGACATTACGAGCGTGGCACCACGGACACATATAACAGAGAGATGCAAAGAGTGTTGATATTTAGGGATTTAACACCACATATTGACGTTCACGGTGGAACATCTGCACAACATACTGAGAGTGGTTTATGACAATTTCCTGCAACTCTAAATGGGATGGTATTGCTTGTCTGGTAGATTTAGTAACTGGCATTCCTTACGTTGACACAATCTAAATAAGGCCATTCCTGCTATACACCTTTCATAACAGAAACATGTAGCCAATGACAAGCTTGTGTGCAGCTGAGAAGGAAAGTTTAGAAACCCAGTTTAACATTTTTTTTCATGTCACTGATTTGTGCGACAGATTAAAAAGACACGGCGGCTTATTTACAAGCCCCTTGCGCCACTATTGCGTCATTTTTAACATGGGAAAAATGACGCAAAAGTGGCGCAAGGGGCTTGTAGATCTGCACCACGATTTCAGAAACAATTGGGCATATAATATTAAACTCATCCTCATTACTAGACAGGTCAATGCTACTTGAATTTCAACAGAAAACCTTGTGATTTAA
This sequence comes from Lissotriton vulgaris, assembly GCF_964263255.1. Taxonomy (NCBI): domain Eukaryota; kingdom Metazoa; phylum Chordata; class Amphibia; order Caudata; family Salamandridae; genus Lissotriton; species Lissotriton vulgaris. The sequence goes on along the minus strand of NC_141696.1, from coordinate 973,112,680 downwards.
TGTCTACTAATTAATGCATTTACTATTTATTGGTTAGACACAAACATATGTTTTACATGAATGAATACATCCTGTTGCACTAAAAAACGATTAAACTAAGAACACAATCCAAAATGTCTTTTTTTTCTGGAAATGTACTCATTTAATAACCACGGCATCATTCTGTTTCACCATTATATCACATCACGTTGTGCAAGCAGTTTTGAATGGTTGGTAAGTCTTCGTTCTAGAACAACAGCAAACCGTTGCTTTTTAAATACTGCCTCCCAATAACCATAGCAGAAGCTTAAAGTTACGTGGTCAGAATTATTATTTGTAAATACTTGGTGATAATAAAATTAAGATTTAAGCGGTATAATACTTTACTAATACACAATTAGCGACATACAAAGTAAATTAAATCGGAAAATAATTACAATCCAAAATGCTACGGATCATTTCAGTATGAGGCAATCATTCAAAATGTAGTTAACTTTATTACGTTTTGAAAGGGAACCATGCGAATCAATCATGATTTCAATCAGAAAGGTAGCCAGTTTCGCATTTCTGCCTGCATAGTTAAGGCGAGCAATTATTCAACCAAAGCTTTATCAGGACGTGTCTTGATTCTTTATTTATCAATGCACAACATAAAAAAAATCACCTAAAAAGAGTATAAACACCAAGAAAAGGGTAAGGATCCTCCTATTAAAACACATCATTGGAAACCAAATTTTAATGATACTGTAAAACAGGGAGTTTAAAACAGGTTTCCCACCTACTTACCACTTTGTAAAATACCTATTTGCTCTGGTTGCGATTTTAAAGGTCCCTCCATAAATAACTGTTGAGTTTCATGACGGAGTGCTAAACTCAAACAAGAGGGATGTAAGCAATCAAGACAAGAATAACAAAAAAATTCAATATGTTTCGCCAGCAGCGTGAACTACTTTGGAACATGGCCTAAAGTAAAAAATAAAAATAAAATAGTGCTCTGAAGTGGCCAGCAATGACCGCATCATAGGGGATTTTTCATTTACACCATATTACACAGCAGCCAGCTCTGCTGTGCAATTGTGTAATTGCATTTATATAGCGCTTACTACCCCTGATGAGCAGTAGCAGGTCGTGGAGGGAGTGCCGCAGAGCGGTGAGGTGGGGCAGGGTGGGGGGTAGTAAACTCCGGCTCACGGGCAACTGGAGTAATGTAAATAAATAAACAAATAAAACAAATTTCATTGCGCGCGCTGAAACGCCAAATGCGTTTACTACCCCCCACCCTGCCCCTCCCCCGCCCACCGACCCAAGGCACTCCCTCCACAAGCCGCTACTGCTAATGAGGAAAATACATTAGACATTCACGTCACGTACGTAAACTGAAAATAATGGGTGCTGCACAAATTACAAAAAAAATGGTGAATGACAGTGAATACATACGAAATGTTAGACCTCCGACCACACTATGCATTAAAACACTATGCAACACAATCCAGGAAACGTGATAGTGTGTACATTTTTATTTTTATTTTCTACTTGCAGTTTTAAATTTCAAGCCTGGCCCAGGAGTATACCAGCCCTATTCCTGAGCACCAGAATAGGTTACATCGTTTTTAGGCATGGGTAGATTTAGTGATTTGCCTAGAATCACAGGATAGTGAGCTGAGGCCTGGATTTTACCATGATTTACCAGTTGCAAAGTCAACAGCTTTAGCCGCAAGGGTCAAACAGTTATTTGGTTTCCTTTAATTCTTTTCACAATTTACACGATCTGCACACCAAGAGAAACAATGTGCAACTGTAACCATGCCAAGGGTACAGCATTCATTATTTTTTGCCACACTAATTCCTCCTGGACACCTCTGTTAAGTAATGAACATTCCACAGTGACTGCATATTAATACCCCTGTTGCCACAAAAGTTGCTCCCAAAAACATATATTACCCATAGACTGTGAGAACAATACCTGCTGTGAGACAAAATCACCCCTCCCAAGAGGGCTGACTTTTTACACTGACTTCACTTGAAAAATTGTCCTCCCCTACGCGCCATGAATTTTAGAGTGGGTATCTGTGAGCTCCGATGGCTATGGCTTCTCTGCAAAGCTGCTGAGTGGAAACTACAAAGGTACATGCAGTTTTATCATGAATCTACATTGTTTTGTGCAAATTGCATGTATCATATTAAAATTAATTCATTCTCACTTGCCCTACTAATTACAAGGTCCCTTACCAACAGAGTGCACCAGTATTGGAAATATGATGACCTACCTCCAAAGCATTCCCAGCATCCCTGGAACAGCAGTCTCAGTGTGAGGTTAATTAGGCAACAGGTTTGTTCAGAGGCAAAGAATCTTTTTTTCACAAGCCCTATGTCTATAAACAGCACGGGGTGTGGAGGGAGTCAGGAAGAGGTCAAGGAACATGAGAGAAGAGGGTGGGAAACACAACAGAGAGTGGGGAGGGTGGGTTAAACTGGGGGGGGGTGAAAATATGTACGGTGGGAGGAGGATTAAAAATAATGCCAGAGCGGGAGGGGGGCTGACTTGGTCTAAAAAAATGGAGAGCGGGGTGGGGGAGTAGGAGAGGGATTGCAGATGCATACACTCTCTCTACGAGTGCAGGCTAAAAAGTAGAAAAAGAGTGGCTGCGGCCAGTTGAAGGACACTGGCCACAGAAAGCTGTACTTGGTACAAGCTCCATGGCTGCGGCAAAGACTGGAATCCAGAAGGAAGACAGAATGAACCCAGAGGTGAGGAGATGTTGACCAATGAGAAGCAAGGAAACTAGAGTGCCTTGGGAGCCAACCAATGGTAAGTAAAGGTAAGTAATGAGTGTGATGTTAGCCCCTTTTAAGATTTAATTTTTCATTACAAGAGATTTTGCAAGCAAAGCGCAAGAGTTGTAGCGGGAATTCCTACAGAACTGTGCATAGAGACCTGGAACCTTGGTGAATTAGGATGGCCCAAAACTCACCTCAGTACCCAAAATCCCCTTACTGAGCTAGCTACAGTGTCTCATTGGTCATAACAAACTCCCAATGCTTAGACAGACCAGAACATGAACTTAGAATACCTCAGGAATCGTGGAACACATGAACACTCTTTCGTTATATAATCATCACAAACCAGAACGTGGAGTAACAGAGGACACGTGCATGTTTGAAATATTTATTTACTAATGCAAGGTTCTCAAACGCAGTATCTTGTATAATACTAGCAAACATATTATAAGCAACAAAGTTATCAGCATAGTTATTAGTCCATTAATTCCGAATGGAGACAGCATACTAAGATGCTGGAATGAATAGAAATTAACAACGTCTAATTCACACCCTCCCTATTTAGCATAGTATTTTATATCTATGAAGGTCTCATTTGGGTTTTAGCAGGGCGGGCCCATACCTCAAAATCTCAGTGGCAGGAGGATCACATCATGTTCCACCAGCTCTCTGCATGCGAAGCATATCAAGTGTGTTTTTGTGTGTTCAGCACAACAATATAAAACTCGCCTAGAGACAGATTTTGGCAGCAGCATGTGTGTTATGTCTATAGGGGTGCGAAGATCAGACCTTACAACAACACTGGGTTAAGTTATCCGTGTAGCCTTCAGCACTCACTGTGCAGACAGAGTGCAGAACAAAACTGATATCAGAGCAATAACATATTATTTCTCTAGTAAATCACAAAGCTCTTCTGGGTTCAAAGCTAAAACAACAATTATGTATCGTGAGCAAAAGTGAAAGCAAGAATGAAAACGGCGTGCAAACATTTAATAAACTTATGCTAACTTAACACAGTATGTAGAAAAGAAGTAGCTATATGACAGAGTTGTGCATGCGAAACCTAACCAAATTGTGGTTCAAGACACAATCCCCTCAGACCTCATCACACTGAAAGTCATGTACAGAGTATACAAGGAAGCCACTGCAAGTGTGAAATGCAGCTACTACCACAATCATCAAGGTAGCTCAATCTAAAACATTGCTGTGCAATTGTTCACAGTTGCATTGTTATATGGCCTCATTTCAGATTTTTTTTGTCCAAAAGATATGTAAATATTTTTCATTACTCTTTTTGGACATAGCGTCAGGCAATATAGTCAGCCAATATATTTCGATTTTACTAAATGTATGTAAATATTATACTTTTAGGGACTTACAGTCAGACCTCTTCATCCATTGGCCTGCTGTTGGGTTATTCATATTTTCTTCCACCCACTACAGCATACAGCATGAGGAAACTGTTCACCTCACTTTAGCCATTGGTTAATTTCACTGTGAGTTGCTGCATTCTGCTCTTTAACAAGGAGCACCCAAAGAAGATCCCTTTGTAATACAGGCCACAATGGCAACGCACGATTTTCAACACCACAAACGTGATTACTTTGTTTTTAATATTAGGAGGGCCTAGCAGCCCTCCCAACTAAACAGTTTACAAAATCAATAAGGAAACAAAACAAACACTGGCAAAACCAAAAACCTACGCAACCAATCCCAACCGGGCAACCAATCCCAGACCGCTTGGCTTTGCTTGATGATGACATTTTTAAAACTACATCATACTATATATCTTTTATTTAATTTTTATCATTATTTAAACTGTAATTATAATCTTAATATACCATTAATAATGTATTCATAATAATCGTTTTTTGAGGAATAGTGACACCTTTAGTGTCTGACACAGATTTTAGGTCTCGCCTAGGCAGCGCTTGTGCTGTATTTGAGACATGTGGGATTCAGTCTATGGGCTTTGAACATGCCCAGCGCTTAGCATTGGTTCTTTCGTGTGCCTTTAGAAATGACTGCTTTTCTTGGTTAATATTCTAAGTGGTCCCTCCTTGTCCACTTTTGTAACCTCCCCTGAGGTCTGCCCATGTTACATGTGCTCTTACTCGTCATGTTATTTATTGCAATTGTGAGCACTCTTTTTTATTTTTACTTGTTTAGGCTGAAGAACAGGCTCACGTCCACACAGGCTTTCTATCCTCGGGCTACAGCTGACTCCTCATCCTCCCTCCTGCTTGTGTATTATTTCTTGCCTGCTTGCTCTTTGGAGCTGTTCAGCTTCGGCTCCCAGTCGTCCCCCTACCACCATCTCCAGCCCGTCGACTTCACTTGATCTCCCCATGCTGTGCCGTCCTTCCAATAACGCGTCCCGCCCACATTTGCTAATCAGCTTCTGCTCCCAGCCCTTCCCCCACAACCACCTCCGCCCATCAAGTTCACTTGACATCAGTTCATGTCGGTGTTCCATCCAGTGTTTAGGAATGATATTCCAGAACAGGTTGACATCTACCACTGTCCTAGGCCATAGGTGGCACATACCAAGCCAGGGACACCCCTGCCCATCCCTGCCAATCAAAAAGATTGCTGTTCAGCCTCTGCTCCCAGCCCCCCCATCCTTCCACCATCTCCCTCTCTTCGAGCTCATTTAACATGAGTTTATGTCGGTGCTCCATCCAATGTTTTGGTATAGGATTTTAGGGCCTGTCACCATCTGCCACAGTCCACAGCCATAAGTTGCATACACCGAGAAAAAAACACTCCACCTGTCCCTGCCAATCAGAAAGAAAGGCTTTCTCAGGCTCGGTAGACATGGGCTACACTTACCTTGAAAGATTGGCTAATCCGTCTTGGGAATTCTCTTTTGGGAGCAAGCAGCCTTTGACAGTAAGCTCGGGTTATGTTTTTTAAACATATTTTAGCATATCTCAAGTGAATAAACAAAGAAAAGGAACTTTCATTGGGTGCGGGCAGTTACACGGAGATGTCAAGAGAATTTCTGACAATCTCCTCCAATAATGGCAACTCTCAGAATGAATTGCTGCAGTTAAAGAATACAGGGGTCTCCGTTGGTGCAGGGGTTTGATCCTCCACTACCGGTGACAGCACTAAGCACCATGATGGGCTCAAGGACTTGCACCCAGGGCTAGCCTTTATTAGTCGCACACAAACTTGAAAAAAGAAACTCAAATACAACACACAAAGGCTTTGATGTTGTATAAATAGGTTTTTAAAGGGTTAGGGGAACATAATGTGCTTGCCATTATATATAATAAACACTTAGCCATTTGTCAACAAGAAAATACCATATAGAGCAGGCATCCATGACCAATCTAGGCTGACCACTCTACTCCTGGCCTAAAATAAAGGCACTGTCTCCAGTCAGGAACTTACAAATCACTGATTTCACTTTTATATTTAGTTTAGATAAGCTCAATGAAGCTCTTTCCAGCTTAATCATAGATGTTGCAAACAAAAGAAACAATCAGCATTTTTAAGTTACATTTTTACATGAGATGGGCTATTTCAACTTCAGGTTTGTTAATGTGGGCTAATGAATCTCTACATACTGCTGGCATGTAATCCAAGAACGGGTGCTGTTCCGGTTAATCAATCTTAAAACTTGAACTTAGTTCACCAATTCCAAACTCAGCTGCTTCACCTGTTACCTTACTCCAATACAAACAAAAATAAATAAATAAAAAACATTGGGCCTCATTCATGAAAAGTGTTGCATCGCTGCAGGAAAACAGTGATGCAACACTTTTTAGTGCGCTCTCCTTGCGACACCATGGATGCACTATATTTACAGATACACCAGGAGTACTGATGTATTTGTTGGCGCAAAAATGGCGCATTGCTGGAGTGTGTCTGAAAACAGATGCAACTCCAGCAATGTGCCATTTCACATGGGGAGAGCCTTTTGTGAAAAGGCCTGCCTCATCCCTTATGCCTACTTCAAGGAGGCGTAAGGATTTGACGCAGTGAGTCAGTAGAAGTGGCGCAGTAAAATCTCATAGATTTCACTCTGACACTTCTACGAGCCTTTTCTGCTCTGGGACGCCAACCCTGCATACATAATACCTGACGCAGGTATAATGTAGCGCAGTGGTTTACAAAGTGACGCATCTGCCTAGATGCGTCACTTTGTAAATATGGCTCAGGGTGGCACATTTTTTACGCCACCGCAGCATCACAAAAGTGATGCAATGGCAGCGTAAGGGGCTCATAAATAAGGCCAACTATCATTTACAATGTCAATAGCTCTAACTTTCACACATGCAAGACCGATTGTTTTGCAGATGCTTATTTTAATTTACCCCTTTTTTTGTTTTTCTTGCTTTTTTTGTTTTTATTTTTCACACACCATTTTCAAATACAAAGTGTATTTGTGTATGCTATTTGCAAGTTGATAGCAAAGAGCTTATTGTACCTTTATAAGATAATGCACAGTAAAACATCTGAAAAAACTGACTCTTCAGGGCTTCAGAATTTATCTGATGCAATAAATAGCACCTATTTTTAGGTTTTATGGAACAATATGTGGATTTTGATGCTTACCGCACCAAAATAGACTCATGGCAAATACCATGGGCTCGATTCACAAAGGTCTAACTTTACCACTCGTAAATGCCCTTTGTGAATAACGAAAGTCATAAAGTTAGAATTTTGTCTCAGTTTACCTTTGTAAATCGTCCCCCTTATCTTTTTCATTGTTAAATTCCTGCAGGGTGGACCTGACAAAATGTAATGAAGGTTGCAGACTCTAATGCATCCTCTAATTACTGGATGCAGCACACTCCACACACCTCATAATTCCACTGGGGTCAGACATGTTTGGCGGCAAATCAGCACTAATGAATTGAGTAACAAAGTTGAGAACTGCAGTTATGTGCAAGCTAGCAACGAGTGACACATGGTTTACTTCTACTTGTCTCATTGGCTTTGCTTGGTACAGCCAGTATCAGAGTTTCTAAATGCTGCACAGTGTTGTGTGACCTTCACAGTTGACTTATCACGTAGGCCCTTATTACAAATGGCCCACAGCAGTTTCCCTTGCAATGCCAGGCCTTGACTCGGACCCACCCTGATGCAGAGGTGAAGAGGCTAAGTGCAGCTGCATCCCGGCACCATTGTCAGCCTATATCAGGAAGCAGGGCTGGAGGTGCCGCTTACCTTTGTGTGGGCTTTATAGACCTAGAGGCAGTGTCATGCCCTTACCTGATGAGTGTATTGGAGTCAATGGGAGCCCAGCAGTTATTGCACAGCCCTGTGCTGTATGGACTTAAGATGCATTCAGGAAGTGCTGGGTGCCAGTGATCTAGATTGTCAACTTCAAATCCCAGTGCAGAAAACTCTTGCATGTTCCAGCGAGATGGCAGCCATCTTACGTTACTCAAGTTGATGCCATCCTTCTTGGGTGATCATTCCACAATGTACCTATATGATTCTGGATTCCCTTTAAAAAGATCAGTTAGTTATTGAGAATTTATTGTATCAATCAATGGATGACACAAAAGTGCCCTGAAACTGTATTGTCGATGAAATAGTCAATTGAACATGAACTCATTTCGAACTATTGAATTTGAGATGTCTTTTCTAAAGAGTTAATGTGAACTTTTTAAAGTCATATTAGAGAGGATAACAAACTTTCAAATTGAACTATTTTTAAACTATCGAAAGCTGGGATTAACATACAAAGAATAATGGGGCATATTACCAAGGGCCTTATCGCCGCTTTAGCTGGACTTTTTCCCGCTAAAGCGACGATAATTTTATCCCCCTATCACCTAGTTGTCGCTAACACCAGTTAGCGACAGCTAGTAGGAGACAGCGATCATCTTGGGGCCCACTTTGCATGTCAGCGATATTTATCGCTAATGACATGCAAAGTGGGCGTGCCAAGATGTTAGCGACTGCAAACAGTCGCTAACATCGCTATCTCCTATTACCTACTTTTGGAAATATTCGCGCTAAGCGCGAATATCTCCAAAAGCTAACGCCTGCCCAGAACAGTTCTTAGCCATGTTATCCAGTGTTAGGTGGATAACATGGCTAAGAGCATTAGCTCGGTAATGCATGAATATCGCGGACTTTTCAGCGATATTCATGCATTTCGGCCGATTTTTATCGCTTTTGAGATAAACCTTGATAATAACAAGTTTTGCAGAGTTCCCTGAGCACAAAAATACGTTAGTGTATCTGTTTGATTTACAGATGATATCAATTCAAACAATGAAAGTCCATATCCATGTATCCAAGTTTGACAAAAGTCCTTATTTTATTTCTCTTCCAGATGATCACGAAGACTTGTAGATACAGCAGTACAGTCCTGATATAATTTACAACAGCCAAACGCCAACACGTGTTTCGTCAAGGGGCATCACCCAATGACTTCCTCAGGGCAAAAGATTGATATCACTTGCAGATGTAAGAACGGCTGAGTATCAGGAAATTCTATAGAGTAATCCACCTTTGAATGGTATCGTAATTTTATTCCTCACTAGTGTCTTCAACAGTATACCAATCTCATTATGAAAACGATAGGCAAAATAAGCCTGTATATCTTGAGACCATCAAGTATGTCTCAGGCTCCCGTATACGATCTGTATCATTTGATAATAGCAAGGTTTATCTGCGACAAAAATCAGCGGAGCTCGGCGATAATATTATTGCCGCTAAGCCAACATAGCGATAATTATCGCTAGTTGTTGGTACTATGCCCCAATAGTGACTATTTTTAAAGTTGTGTTGTTGATGAAACAAAAGAATGATTCTTGAAAGCTTAGTGAATCACTATATAAGTATATATACATTCACAACTTCATGAAAAATATATTAGAGTTTTTGATGAGGCCATATCATTTTTAGATTTTGGAAAACCAGGACATTAATGATATCAATTACCTTTCCAGTTTACAGAACTCAAGTAAAGATTATAGTTCATCTTAACACAGATCATGTACTGAAGACACGAGGTAGTTATAATAAGCAAAGAGAAATCTATATTTACAGGTGACACTTTTGAAATCCTTATTTTTCATATCGTTAGTTTTCAGGAATTCCCACTTTTTTTTAATTACAGAGATTTGGCAACATTGAGAGATTTCAGATGTGTCTATTCACAATTGTAGTTATGTTTCATTCTCTGAAAGACTGAATACTAACAATATTTCTTTGTTTTGTAGGAATGCATATACAGTTCGCAGACCTAACTGACCAGCCGACTGACAAGGCAGAAGTTGAGGAGTCCTGGGTTTCGTTTTTTTCTGCCCCCCACCTATTCCATTGGCCCTCATATTTCTGTATATGAAATCAGTGGTGCGAATGATGAGAAGCAGAACTAAACATCACTCCCATTGGATCTAGTCAAATCTGTGACCCTTCTCCTTCACAACAAGTGGAGCTGCAAATGCTTCTGTCATGGTGAAAGGAAAGCCCTGCATCTATTTATCACCTGCTGACAGTAAATCGGGACCTTTACTTTCCCCAGAAAAGGAATAAACAAATACATTGAACACATGGATGATGGCTTACAAGTTGCAGGAATGACTTACAGTGGCCCCTAGCAAACTAGATTTGATGATGCTGTCTTGAGTTGAAATGGGTCTTTCTACACAATGCGAAGACGTCCTGCCAAATACATGGCCTTGACATTGACTTTGCGGGTTTCTCTTTTTTCAGAGCACATGAAAACCCAAATGTGATCCAATTTTTGAGCTGCTAGCTTGACAAGGGTAAAGAAAAAGGTCCTTATGAGTGGAGGCTTTAGTGCAACATGGCTTAGAAGTTTTTATGCAACTCTCATTCCCAATTTGTTAACAACACTATTCTCCTTTCAACATTCTCCACGCTAGAGATAGCTAACCATACACTCAACTAGTTCTGCTCCTAGCTCTTTATCCAGTCTATTTCTGTCTCTTTATGTTCATCATTCTCCAGTCCTACTACTCTCTTGGTTGATGTTTCTCAATGCTTGGATCTGGGTGCACTACTTGTCTCCACCACTTGGAGGCATTATCTTGTCATTCTACTTCTCATATCATCTATATGCCGAAGATATACAAATTGCTTCTCCTAAACAACATTCACCCCAAGCTCCAATGTAAAGTCTCCAACTGCCTTATAGCCTTTTTCCAGAGGACGGCTGCCAGTTCTGTTATGTTAAATTTTTTCAAGGCTGAAATTCTTTATTTCTTTGCTACATCCAAACCCTCAAATCTGCGAATTCCTATTCTGTTTCCCTAACACTCTCACTCTTACACCTTCAAAAAGAACCTCGTACATTTTCCGGTCCTACTGTGACCATGGCCTTCCACATCCCTTTCACAGCATCCCTACCTAATCTTGCATTCTTAATAGTATTAAAATGTGTCCGCACCTACCCTTTTGTAAAGCAGGAACACATCTTTATTCACTCATTCTGATCACGTTGAACTAGTGCAACAGTCTACTATTTGGATTTACTCTATACTAAGGGTCTCCAACCTTTTCTGTAATGAGAGCTACTTATGTTCAATGAAACTCATTGATAGCTACTGATATTATTAGTATTGTAATAGTGGCCACCATATGCAATTTTTTTAGCAGTTTACTACCAGCGATTGCCAAAGTGCATCAGGTATGGTTGCCAGTAGAAATGTAAAAAAGGCTTTGTCACCATAAAATGCCTCTACATGAGTACGCCATAGCTACAATGCCTCTACTAGCAAGGTAATACCATATGTAAAACGTCTCCAAATGCCACATGATTTATCACTCAAATATCAGCTTTAAATATATTTTTGTATTCAGCCATTTTCCTTAAAATATCAGTTGATGAGTTCTGAAAATAAACACATTTTCATCGCAAATACACACTCTCAATTTTGGTATATGTAAATTATTTCAGCCAAACAATAGCTTCTAAATTAGTAGGTTTGGCTACACACGGGAGAGCTACTTCCAGGTAGCTGGAAAGCTACCAGTAGCTCACCAGCTACTCATTGGAGAAGCCTTCTCCATACTCATTCCTTCCTTTGAAAATCATACTAAACCCAATCTGCTTATGACCTTTTGTATCTTTGTACTGTTGCTATGCAATGTATCTATTGCCAAAGCACTTAATAAAATAACATTAACGGCAGGGTTTGCTTCATACTTCATTCCATTTATGTTGTACAAGACAGTTTGTGAAGGTCAGGTGCTCCCTTTCTCTGACGCTAACTTCTCCAGACAATATTCATCAGTGAATGCAATATGGAAGCTACATTTGGGCGTACTATTAATTAATATCCTTTGCCTTTTCACTTCCGTTAGTATTTCATTAATCTTTGCTCCTACACCAAGTTTAACTAATAGGGTGCTTGATCTGTGCAGTGTGTAGGTTTTATTGCCTCCTTTTATATGAACCAGGGCTACTACCCCATCTCATTGAATCTTGTGTTCTTCTCTGTTGTATTATATGTCCATAAGTAAAATTGGTGCTCACAAATTGGTGCGCATTCAACTGTAGTGAGGAACTGATGGTCTAAAACTGGTACTGTCTGGTTGCAGTTTTTCTTGTATTCCAACAGGTTATTGATCTACCACACCATATATCTATGAGTTCACGCTCAGGTGATCAACACCCATTGAAGGTGGAAAAACAGTACTTGAGACTGTGAAACTGCAACTGAGAATTAAAAATAAATGTAGGAATTCCTTAGACTATGCACATAGTGCTTGTACCTTCTTCAATTAATTAAATCAGTTAATTAAATACAATTAGCTTTGTATCATCAGCATATTCTGAGATTTCAGATTTAGATTTTCTTTTTAAATGTCTTTTTGTTTTTATAATTGATTATTTCATTGTACACATTAAAAACAGTCTCAACATATCCTACTCAGCCAATTACCGCTAATGTATGAATACTCATTGCCTTGCTTGTAGTGCATATATACGCTCTGTCACCAGCACTATATCATATAAAACTGCATAAAATGGATGTATGACGGTACGATGCGTACCGTCACAATGCGTGCTTTTACAACGCGTCCCTTACAACGCAAGTCGTTACCACGACTTGCGTTGGTGGCGCGGATTGAGAATAGTATAATTTACTATTCTAACACCAGTCCCCATGGACACTAGGGAAGGTGTTGGAATAGTAAATATACTATTCTTAATCCTCTAGCCCCCTCCAGCGCAAGTCGTGGTTATGACTTGCGTTGTAACGGACGCGTCGTAAAAGCACTGCTGAGTAAAATCCGCGTCGTAAAGGATGTTCCCCGCATAAAATGCAAGTTAATGGACCCATTAATACACCCATTACAAACAAATATGTAAGTGTGCAATTTATGTATGGATCTATTTTTGGTTCTGTCAAAGGTTTAACTTTTCATAAATTAAACTTCATATTACCAAGCTGACATTGGAAAGTGCGAGAATCTACAGGTTCTTGTCAACCATTGCCATATTTAGTGCCTAGATGACCATTAAAGAAAACATCAAACTAAATCAGTACAACACACAAAAATTTAAAATACGATTCATCCTCTCTTTGCAGGTGGGCGGGCGGCTGTCGAATTTGGTGGTCCTGTAGCGAGACGCTGGCATGGCAGCCCGCTCCAGGACTGCCAAACGTGTAATCAGGCCCTAAAAGACAACCTGTGTTCACCCTCTGGTAACTTGGCACAGAGTAGTCAGGCTTATCTAAGAAGGCATTGTGTAAAGTATTTGTGAAACACACGCACACAGTAACACAAGGAGAACACTACAAGAATACTCCACACAGGTTTGAAATTTCACGAGCAAAACAATATAACAATCCAATAAGTGGGACTAGAGTTATGAATTTTTAAAGAATAAATCAATAGTGCAAATGGGTTACTTGAGGTCACAATGGACTGGGGAAAGTCTAAAGTTCAGGCCGACCGAGATGGAGGGCTGGCCGGCTACAGGACTCATGCAGGTCCCGCCGAGAAAGTCTATTGGATGGAGCACAGCATCAACGTCGACGCCGAAGTATCGATGAGTTGGTGCCGATCTGCGCAGACAATAAAGAAGCCATTTAAGATGTCGGCACTGCCCACCATCATCAAGCTGTGCAGTCTTTTGAGACAATGACGTCGATAGGCTCTTGCGCTGGTGTCAAAGGGAAATGCATCGGTTCCAGTCGCCACTGTGTCGATTTTGATGGTTCTGGACAGCAGAAATCATCTTTCAAGGGCCCAGGATTGAATTGACACCACTTGTCAGGGCTGGACTCACAGATGGCAGAGTCCAGGTGCTGTTGCAGAGTTTATGGAAGTATTTGATGGCCCTGAGTCTTCAGAACAGAGGCAAGCCAGCAAGCCCTTGAAGTCACTCTGGGTTCAAGTAAGATGGGTCCAGTCCTTGTCAGCAGGGCAGCTCAGCAAAGCAGAAAGCAGTTCATTCAGAGCAGCAGTCAGGCAACGTGGCAATCCTTGTGGCACAGTAGACTTTACTCCTGACAGAGTTCTTCACAGGTATACTGATGTACTGTCTTGGTAGGGCTAGAGCCCCAGTACTTATACCGAAATGTGCCTTTGAAGTGGGAGTGACTTCAAAGCAAGTCCTTGAAATTCACGGGTTCCCCTTTTATCCAGCCCTGGCACTGGACTATCAGTAGGGGGTAATCAGCCCTTTGTGTGGGACACTGCCTATTCAGGTTTAAGATATAACTCTCACACCCCTGCACTGACCAGAAAGAGCTATTAAAATATAGATGAATGCAGATGTGTTCTCTGTCAGACCCACCCTTCCGGTGTTTATGACTGTCTAGAGGGTATGCACAAAGTTTAGCTGTCCCCCATCCCAGATGTGTATTGGAGACAGGCTGCAAGGCAAACAGAGCAGTAAGAGCAGATAAATGTCAACTTTATAAAAGTGGCATTTCTAAAAGAGTAATTTTAAATCCAACTTTACCACTAAAGAGAATGTATCATTACCATTCCAAAGAAACAAATCATAACGCAGCTACTCCTTTCTAATCAGGAATTACAGTTGAAGAGTGTTTAAGGAATTCCCAATGCTAGCCTATGAGAGGAGTAGTCCTCTCAATAATGGAACATAAATTTAGCTGTTTGTCACTACCAGGACATGTAAAACCTAAATCTACATGTCCTACCTTTTAGTTACAGAGCACCCTGCCCTTAGGGCTACTTGGACTTAACTTAGGGGTGACCTATATATAAGAAAAGGGGATTTTAAGGCTTGACAAGTGGCTTTAAATGGCAAGTTGAAGTGGCAGTAAACTGCACAAACAGGTCTTGGAATGGCAGGTCTGAGGCATGTTTGAAAGGCTCCTTGTGAGGGTGCCAAAAACAGTGCTGAAGGTCCACTAGTAGCATTGAGATTACAGGCCCTCGTTATATGGTGTACCACTTTACAAGGAAATCATAAATAAACTCAGTATGCCAATCACGTATACACCAGTGGCACCATGTTTAGAGGAGAAGCATATGTACTTTAGAACTGGTTAGTAGTGGTAAAGTGCTCAGAGTCCTAAGGCCAACAAAAAGATGGCCAGAAAAATAGGAGAAGGTAGTCAAAAAGTTTGGAGTGACTCTTCAGAGAAGGCACATTTTCAACTGTCAGGCTGTCAATAGGAAAAGCATCCAGCCCAGAAGAGCTCAGATGGCTTCTATGTCAGGACCGCCTCCATGACTGACCAACCTGAAAAAGATTCAGACTGTAGAAGACCTGCATCATTTGGACCTGTATCCGCAAGGTTTGGATAAACCTTTGAGCTTTCTGTTGGGCAGAATTTTCTTACATAGGGGACGTGCCAGACCAAGTCCTTGCTCCTTTACTTTGCCATTGCTGCTGCTGGGATCAGGCTACCTCAAACAGCAGCCCAAACAATCAGGAGGAAGAAGAGGGGCATACCATGCTTTAAAGTGCTTCACTGCCCATCATCGAATGAAAGTGGCTTGGTTAGGCAACCCCTCTTTCATCTAAGTGTTGCTCTCTGTGTTTTGTTGAGAAATGGGTAACGCAAACACACCTCAGTAGACCCTGGAGCCTCAGTGTCCGCACCTGCCCATAAGGACATGGTCCTAAATGGTGCCTCTAAATCCTGAATTCTTTCTTTTATGACAACAGCAGTAAGGGCAATTAATAAAGAAATATGCATGGTGGAGGAAAAACTGGGTATTCATTCTGTCATCCTGGACTGATATAATGTCACTACTTTCTTCTGTTGTTTCGAGCATGGGAAGGGTGATGTGACTCAGTCGGGAAAGTCAGCCAAAGTAGTTTCAATTAAAGAAACTCTTCCCTAGATAAGGGCCCGCACCTAAGCACAAAAGAAAGCCTGATGCAGCTTGTGTTCAGTCAGGGCCTAAATCAAAGGACCACTTAGATCTACTTCCAAATGTAATAGGTTGAGGGCCCAAAGCCTCAAAATATTGCACCCATGTTGTTAATTTTTATGAGATTGCTCCCAAAATTCAATCAACAATAGAGGCCCCTTTCAACAAATGTCTGGATAAATTGGCTTCTACAATTGAATGTAGTTTAAGAAGCCTAATCCTGTTTAAAGAGCTTCCCTGCTACCATGGTGCAGGATGTGCCAGACTAAGCCCTTGCTCCCTGACTTTGCCATTGCTGCTGCTGGGATGGGACTACGTCCCCCAGCAGCCCACACAACCAGGAGGAGGGGCATAGCATGCTTTAAAGAGCATACCTGCTACCACAGTGTAGGACGCGCCTGGGCTTGTGTTCGGGCCCGCCTTTGCCCATCATCGACCGAAAGTGGCTGGGCTAGGCAACCCCTCTTTCATCTGAGTGTCGCTATCTGTGTTTTGTTGAGGAATGGGTAATGCAAACACACCTCAGTAGACCCTGGAGTTTCAGAATCTGCACCTCCCGCTAAGGACATGGTCCCAAATGGCGCCTCTAAATCCTTGAGTATTTCTTTTCTGACAACAGCAGTGGGGCAATTAGTAAAGAAATATGCACAGTGGAGTAAAAACTGGGTATTCGCTCTGGACTCTGATATAAGCCACAGTAGTTTCAGTTGCAGAAGCTCACCAACCAGTGACTCGGAGTAAGAACTCTTACCTAGATAATGGCCCACACTCCAAAGTGCAAAAGAAAGCCTGATGCAGCTTCTGTTCAGTCAGAGCCTAAATCAAAGGGCCACTTAGATCTAATTCACACTGTAAAGGGTTGTGGGCCCAAAGTCTCAAAAGATCACACTGAGGTTGTTTATTTTGATGACATTGTACCCAAAATTCAATCAATGATAAAGGCCGCTTTTGACAAATTTCTGGAGAAATGGGCTTCAATTTAATGTAGTTTAAACAACCTAACCCTGTTTTGTTAAGCTAATATGTTGCTTACTGGTGGTCCATGCCCCAAATCTAAGGGGATGTGGCGGGGTGGGCTAGGTTAGGCTGGGAACTGTGATCCATAGGTAAACTACTCAGGGATCTCCTAGCGTACCTAGTTTGTCTAAAGAAGATCTGTCATCTCCACTTACCATGCCATAAATTCATATGCCGACAACTGTGATCCAGGGGAGCCTGTCAAAACCACCTGTCCCACCCACTGAGTCAGGGCCAGTAAGGTATATTGGTCAAAAAAGTGGTCCTAGCGCTAATATGGCACATAAGCCTTTAAAGGGGGGGACAGGTGTTACAAGCTCTAAAGATCGTCCTGTCTCCTCACAAGCTGTTCTTGGTCTCCCCTCTGCCTTGGCTCCTTATGTTGTAGTACTGACTGGGGTACTCACTTTATAATGCTGGAATAGGGAACATTATCGCCGTCTGAGAAATAAGGTCAGCCACTGTTTATCGTAACTGGGTGGTGAAGGGCAAATCATGATAAACAGGCTCATTATGGCATAGAGGGTGGAATGGGTTGGACCAACTCCCAAAACTACCCAGAGGGACTATGTTGTCATCAATTGTAACTATCCCAGAGCTGTCCAAATGGGCCTGAACCTAACTATAAGGTTTACTCACAAGACTAATATCCAGTCCATTGGCAGTTCAACCTCAATCATGGGCTAGTGACCATAGTGTGATTTGGCCATAGCCACTTATAATAGGTTTAATGTTTTGGGGACAGGCTCGCTAGACAGACTGTACAGCCTTAACTACACATGGTTGTATGGCAGTGAGAGAAAAGGCAATGTGGTAAAAGCCCTTGGGGTGTCAGACCAGCTGGCGTGGGGCCCTCGCAGATTGGAACTCATATCATCATAGAGAGGAGCATTCCCGGACTTTGCCTGGTAAATGATTGCACGAATATATGGAACACTAATGTTGGTCAGCCTGTGTCATACAATAGTCAGTGGATATGGACTGAGCACTTGCTATTGGAGAATTAGACACCAAGCTGACAGGAGGGGTCATACTGAATGGGACACGTACCACCATAGACGAGGGTGACCTACTCAGTTCGCTAGATACCCTTATTGATCACAAGAGTAAAGGGGATACCAATGCCTGCCAGCCATGTTAGCCTCCTGGAGTGTAGCAGGCATAAATAATAAAAGAAACAACGCTGATTGGTTGCTATAGCTAATGATCGTTTGCCATAATATGTTTACAAGAGACTTGGGATGTAAGACTCCTTTTTCGTTGAAGGTTATAAATCATACTTCAACCCCGCTTTGCCCTCACTAAGGGTATTCCCTAGGGGAGGGTTGATAATTATGGTTTCTCTGTCTCTGAACTGTAGAATTAAGGAGTTGGTATCAATCTCTGAAAACATACAGGCACGTCTTATTAGTTCTCCAGTGATTGGTAATGTTATTTTGATTAACCTTTACAATACAGCCACAAGCCCCACATAATGTGATACTCTTTCTACCCTTAGGAAACATATGCCTCACATTGAATTCTGTCACAATGTAGGAGCTGAATTTATTTTAGTAGGGAATTTTAATATACATCCATGTCCATCTTTTACTGTATGTGATCATGTGAGTTATAATGATTGTGCCCATATGGAACACATCCATACTGATTCTTTGATAAACCATCTCCTCACTAAATTTAACATGGAGTCTAATTACCAAACAATCTCAATATCCGATGATAGTTTCCCTCCCACATTTACTGGTTTTCGACTGATTACAGCTTTGTTTCAGCTTTTTTGTGGAACTCTATGAAACATTTCTGGATAAAGGCCTCTGGGTTTCGTGACTATAAGTGCAATCATATTAATATCGCAGAACTGCTTGTACGAGGCCTGGAATGGGGTACGCTTCTCCATGAGAAATAGATAGTTCATAGCACTGACCTTTGCCGCCACCGCCGAGAGTCAGACGAAGGCTGACACAGCAACAGGGAGCACCAGGGAGCTCCAACGAACATCGCCACCACCGCCAAGAGTCCTAAGGCACCGGACTTCGCGCCGCCGCTCCGGGAGACCACAAATCCCGGCAGGCCTCGCGGCGGCGCGTGCTGAGTGACGCGCCTCGCGCCCAGAGAGCACCAACGCTGCCATAAAGACCGGGAACCCCGGCAGAGCGGGGGGAAGCACTGACCTTTGCCGCCACCGCCGAGAGTCAGACGAAGGCTGACACAGCAACAGGGAGCACCAGGGAGCTCCAACGAACATCGCCGCCACCGCCAAGAGTCCTAAGGCACCGGACTTCGGGCCGCCGCTCCGGGAGACCACAAATCCTGGCAGGCCTCGCGGCGGCGCGTGCTGAGTGACGCGCCTCGCGCCCAGAGAGCGCCAACGCTGCCATAAAGACCGGGAACCCCGGCAGAGCGGGGGGAAGCACTGACCTTTGCCGCCACCGCCGAGAGTCAGACGAAGGCTGACACAGCAACAGGGAGCACCAGGGAGCTCCAACGAACATCGCCGCCACCGCCAAGAGTCCTAAGGCACCGGACTTCGCGCCGCCGCTCCGGGAGACCACAAATCCCGGCAGGCCTCGTGGCGGCGCGTGCTGAGTGACGCGCCTCGCGCCCAGAGAGCGCCAACGCTGCCATAAAGACCGGGAACCCCCGCGTCGCGGGACGCCCGGGGCTAAGCCCGGGCAAAGGGCGGGCCCTCTACGGCCCTCATCGGCACAAGTCGGCCAGGCTAGGCCACCCTATTAACATCACTTCCTTGTTCACCAGGAAATTATTTGTGTGATTGCCCACATCAAGCAGTGGTGTTCCAGACGTTGGTTGACCGCCTCATTGAGCCTAGGCTATCCAGACGGGGGTCGGTAAGCAGGCTATATAGCTCCTATCGAATCACCCAGGAGCCTGGGTTAAGAAGGGGGCCCACGTGGAAACGCCAAGAATAGACAATCATACGGACGATTCCGAAAAGGAGTCAGCTGGATATCTGCACAAGTTTGAAGTAAGTCTTTTTGTTTTAACCTTGGGAGCGATACTTTGTTAATTAATTAAGCAGTGGGTTTAGAACTTTCACACACCTCTGCAAAACTATGCGTAAAAAAAATCAACATATGGCATCCGAATTGCCAAAGAACACCATGGAAAATTACCTTGTCCAAGTGGTTAGCAAAATAAACAGCGAACGCAGACAATCGTTAGGTCTGTCCCAATCACCTATTCTTCCTCCCATGAGCCCACCCACCTCTTCGCAAATTAATGAGTCCCTGCTACTAGACTCTAACAATGATCCTCATGCATCAGTTTCCCCAGTAACTGTTAACATTGATACAACCACAGTGAATGTGGGGGACATTGAACAACATGTGGTTAATGACTCAGATGCACAGCTTGTCATAGAGGTTGAAGGAAATAATGACAGAGAAGATGTGGAGGATGATCCACCGGCTAAACAGTCCTCAAGGGCAGTTAGAGCCAGTCGCAGATTGCAAAGCAAACGTGGGGGGGCACGTTCTGTGAAAAATAAGGTCACATCACCACCAAAAGAAAATAATACCTGCCAGAACAAGGAGGGTAATAATTTGAGGGACATATTGGACGAGGATTTAATGTCCCAAATCCGTGAGCTACTAGAAATAAAAATACAGACAATTGTTAAGCCACTTATTAGTAAGATTGACAAACTTTCTGCAGAGATAAATAAACTTGGAAGCACAGAAAATGTTTTATCAGATGCAATAGGCAATGTCTTAAGTAACATTAACAAAGGCAGTGATTCCCCAGAGAAAGAGAAAGATAATGAACCCAGGGTAATATCAGTTGACATTCCTCCAGGAATAATTCCTGCAGAATGCCCACAAATTTCTGGTCAAAATATCAACAACCTGCCAGCAGAAGCCCCAGCTGTCCGATTAATTGACTCAACTGCTACATTACCCTCTAGTTTTGAAGAAAACCAAACACAATTTGTAGTTGAAGCAGCACCGTTAGTGCTAGTGTTAGCAAATACACCAACCCTATTACCAGACCAAACTGAGTCAGCCTCATCACTTAAAAGTAAGGCACTATACTGGCTCTCAAATAATATGCGGCTTGCACAGGGGGGTGAACAGCGGTTGGCTGATTAAATTAAAACAGCAAGGAGGGTTGGTTGGATAGGAAACAAGCAAAAAAAATGGAAGGGCGACTGTGTGATACTGAACTTTTCGACTGCAGCTGCTCTTCCGGACATTTTGCCAATTATCCTTCCACCACAAAAAAGAAGTAGTTCCATAATCCCTCTCACATTAGAATTTTTCTATACTGATTCACAAAAGGCCAACATTCAAAAACTCCGGAAGCCAGTTTGGTCAAAGAGAGACTATGGTTGGGGAGGGGGACTATCAGCTCCTGACATGAATTATGCTCCCCAAAATAGGGTAGGCTCATGGCTACCAAACCACTACAATACATTTCAAAACACTACTCCAGGGCAAAATTGGAATCACATGGGCAGACGAGGGCCGGGTTTAATAACCAACAATTGTGGGCCTACAGGAAATGTTAAATATAATGGAGGATGGTCAGGCATGCAGCAGAATGCACCATATCCTAATACCCCAGCACCTACAGGTAATGCTGACTTTAATGGAGGATGGTTGGGCTCTTATCAGAACCCACCCTTTCCCATTACCCCTGCACCCAGATGGAATGCCCCCACAAATGGATGGGGTTTCGGGGCCCCATCTTACACCTGGGGAGTTAGCACTTCAAATAGGTTTGAAGCCTTAGCTGGCTTAGCTGACTGCGACTGACTTGAGGGATGGGCTCTGCCAACGCCATGCAGTATAAATTACACACATCCTGGGTTGCATCCCGAAGTTGATTTGAAGCAGATTGTGCCTACCAAAATCTTGCAACAGCCCTTATACTCTGTTGAAACAACAACACAACAACTGCATCCAGAGACATCTAGGGTAATTGTACCTTGTCAGGTAGCAGAAACAGGAGAGGTTCTGGGAAATATAAAAATTATCTGCTGGAACATAGCGGGTCTGAAAAAAAACCTTTCAGATCCATCCTGGCATGATTACCTAACGAGAGGGGATCTAATTATGTTCCAGGAGACATGGGGGCTTGAAAACTACTATAAGGTGGACTATAGATACCTGCGGTAAACATAAATGGGGGGAGACCCTCTGGCGGATTAACAATTTGGGTGAAAATCACAGGAGGCCTGTCCTTTAAGCAAATTGATATAAATAACCCCGACATCTTATTGCTCGAGTTGAAAAATATCAAGGGTTGTAGCACTTATGTGATCAATATCTACAATAGACCACATCGATCATGTAAAGAATCAACAGTTGTAACCCACCTGAGTAACCTTGTGGCGGGTTTTGATCAAAATGCACAAATAATTATAGGCGGCGACTTCAATAGAGGTTTCGAACCCATAATAGGTCTAGAAGACATCTACAAGGATGAGGACAGTGCAAACAATATTCCCGTAGTGGACACAAATTATAAAGCACCTTGCTCAGCGAGCGCCCTGCAAATACTGAACCTGACATTAGAATCAGGCCTACGTGCATGTAACGGGCGGTTGCCCTCAGATTATCCCAGTAGACCAACGTTTACTAGAGGGGTGCACTCCAGCCACTTAGATTATTTACTAGTCTCCCTGAACCTGTGGCCTATGACCATCGATCTAATAGTGGATGATCGCACAGAAAGCGACCATTATCCTCTGATCCTATCTGTCCAAACCCAGTTGTTTAAAACCCTCGACAAAAGTGCTAATAGCACAATGTCTGTGCCACAAGATCCTTTAGTGGCAAATAACCGCAGATCCCTGAAATGGCCAATAGTATTAGACAACTCCAAAACCATTAGTCAAATCTATAATGTATTTGTGAGTCATATGTCTTCTCTCCTAGGTAACAGCACTACCATCCAAAATTTTAACTTGATAGAATCCCATGAACATTTAATTAACCAACTTGGCGGGATCCTGACCAGGGCAATAAAAAGATCACATAATGCCCAAAAGAGCAAACAAATCGGGACTACCTGGTATAACCAGGATTGCCGAAAAGCCAAGACAGATTTAATTACAGCAGTCAGGGGGGGTTCAATGGATATTGTGAGAACTAAGAGAGCACAGTACAAAAGAATTCTATCAAAGGCCAAGAAAGAATGGGGCGAAAGGGTTTGGTCTGATTTATTGGAAGCATGTAAGCGCAAAGACCAGACCACTTTCTGGAGCCTCATTGCTAGAGGCACCAGGGGGGCGACAGAATGTAAAGATAAATTTTTAGAGGAAAGGACATGGGTCGAGCATTTCACTATGTTATATTCTTGCACAAGCTCAGGTGAGAATGGAGGTTGGGATAGTTTGCAGGCCCCCTTGGTAGCGTATGATGCACCCCTTGTTTTCTCTCTAACAGAAACTATCTCCGCAATCAAGGCAGTTAAGTCAGGGAAAGCACCAGGCCCTGACAGAATACCAGGTGATCTTTGGAAACACGAAAATTATATCTGGGCTCCTTATATCAATTTATTATCTAATGAAATTGCTCAAGGAGCCCCTATCCCGGAAACCTGGAAGGGGGCAGAGATTGTGGCTCTGTTCAAGAAGGGTGATAGGTCAAATCCCTCGCATTATCGGCCTATCAGCCTTATTGACGTGCTACAAAAACATTTTGCATGACAGGTTCTAGGTCGGCTTACCTCTTGGATTGAAGAGCACTCTATTTACACAAAATACCGGGCAGGTTTTAGATGCAAGATAAGCACTGTAGACCAGGTTTTTAGATTTTTATGTTTAGTCTGGAAATATACCATTATAAGGAGTTCCCACATATACGTGGCCTTTGTTGATTTGAAGGCAGCTTTTGATATGGTTCCCAGGGTAGCCCTATGGAAGACACTAAACAAAATGGGTGTCCCTGGAAATATCCTTCAAATTTTAACTAAACTCCATGAGAACAATTATGCACGTGTTAGATGGGGACCGAATGGAGAAGTCACTGAGAAAATAAAAATAGAAAAAGGGGTAAGGCAAGGGTGCGTAATGGCACCTACCTTATTTTCTTTGTATGTCAATGACATCCCTGATACTCTTTTGGGCTGCGAGCATGACTCTCCCAAATTGAGTGGGCAAGCCGTTCCGGCACTACTATTCGCAGACGACACAATTTTAATTTCTCAGACACCTAGGGGGCTCCAAAATCTTTTAAACAGATTTAGTTTGTATTGTCATGACAAGGAATTAGAAATTAACTCCTCCAAAACAAAAGTTATGACAATCAACGCCCACAAAGGTTTTAATAGGGTCTTTAAAATAAACAATGAACCTATTGAAGAAGTCCCTAATTTTAAATACCTGGGTATTATTTTAGACAGTGATGTTACATGGAAAACACAATTGGAGAATTCAAAACTAAGGCTAACCCAAAATCAGGTACCGATCTTAAAGAAACACAAGAATAGCCATTTCAAAGCGGTCTCACCAGCTGTCGAATTATTCAAATATAAAGTGCAATCTTCTTCACTTTATGGTGCGGACCTTTGGGCCTATGCTTCAAAGGATACTTTCCGAGTGAGGGAAAATTCCTTCATTAGGCAACTCCTAGGGATACCTGGGTCAGCTCCACTGACACCCGTACTATGGGACCTTAATTTTAGGCGCACTGACGATTATGCTTCTCTTCGCCCGCTACTCTATTGGATCCGCTTATGGTCCACTGAAGAGCTGGCTGATTATAGAGAAGCATTGCAAGAGATATTGGCTATAAAGAACACCACGCCCTTGCCATGGCTAGAGTACGTCAAAAAATGGTTTGACAAATTAGGGTTAAGTGATTTTTGGTTTTACCCTGATTCTCTTACAAATAGCTCAAAAAACATCTTGAAGCAAAGGTACTGGGACTATATTAGAGACTCTGTGCTTGCAAATCCCAAAACAGGAGCTCTAACTTCGAAATTTTTTGAAATTAAAATGAATATGCAATTAGAGCCCCTCATGGATGAAATTCACCCACCATTGGCTAAAAGCCTATATTTAAAGTTCCGGTATAGCATTCTGCTATTAAAAGATAGAACAACTAGCTGGAACTGTAATAAGGGGTTGACCGGGGTTGTTGGCTCTAATACATGCGAGTTCTGTGAAATGGGGGATGAAAGAAGACGAGTCTCATGTTTTATTTATATGCCCAGCATACCTTAAAGCAAGGAAAAAATGGCTTAAGCCAATTTGTAATAGGTTAGGCCTCAGACAAACTAAGGTTGGACTTTGAATATTTAAAGGAGATACTGCACAACCGATTGTGTTTAGCCTAAGTCGTTTTCTCTTATGTGTTGCCCTGATTAGGAGAAAGAAAAATCAGAAAACCTAAATGTAATGGGCTATTTTACCATGTTATTGACTGTTTGTTAGTTATAGTGCTGCCTGTCCTACTGTTATGGTGTATATCACTTTTTAAACAAAACAGATATTTAATTTATTATTTTATCATTGTGTATATTTATTTAGTGTTCTTTATAGAAGAGGGACCGACCAGGATCCAGTTAATCCCAGTCTAGATGATTTTTTGCGTACTTTGCACAAACAAGATGTGATGTGATATTTTTACCCACTGCTGCTATTTACTATGTATTATAATGATGTGTATGATTTTTATGTATTGTATCTTACAAGGTTTTTTAAACCGAATAAAGATTGAAATGAAATGAGATAGTTCATTTTGAGGTCATTTATAATGCCCTGCTCAGTGAGGGCCAATGTGAATCCACACCATCATCTACCTACCAATGTAATCTAATTTTTACTGTGGAGGAGGTTCAATCAGCCATAGGTCAAATGACTTCACACAAGGCTCCCGGTCCCGATAAGATTCCTGTAGATCTATTTAAGGTGACACCAGAACTATGGGCACCGATCTTAACCTGCATGTATAACCTGGATACTCAAATGGGCCTTCCATTTTTGTGGTCTCAGTTGATACTTATCCCTGGACATAAGAAGGGCTCAAGAGATCTACCTAGTTGTTAAAGGCCCATCTCCTTGAGAGACTTGGTTGTCAAGGTGATGTGGAGGCTCATCATGGAGAGGGCAATGTTATGGGCAGTGAATTGTTCCATTCTTTCAGACCTGCAATTTCGGTTTCGCTAGAGCCTAGGCATGTGTGACCAATGTATAAATCTTTGCTTGGTATTTAACCAATACACTGTGGTGAAACCCAGGTTCCTGTTCATCACGTTTGTGGACCTGTCCTTTGCTTTTGACAGGTTGAGCAGGTTCAAATAGTGGCACTTTTTGTTGGACCTGGGGATGGACATAGAGATTGTCTCCTTTCTTACTGAGTTGCACAGGGACATGACAGAGGTTGGCTAGTATAATGTGGATATGTCCTGTACTAGTGCCTTCTCTTTGACGTGCAGAGTTAGACAAGGATGTATATTGGCTCCATTCCTATTCACTTTGTATGTGAACAATCTAGGGGCCAGGTTATTAGATAAGCAGGTTGATTGTCCATGTGTCAGTAATTGCCTAATTCCCGCACTGTTATACATGGACGGTACCATTTTCCTTGCAGGAACTGCACCTGGTCATCAACCATTGCTTGACAGTTTTGTCACCTTCATGAATAGTCTTGATCTGTCCACCAATCACAGTAGATCACAGGTGATGGTTCTGGGCCCAAGGGGGACCATGTCTAGATCTTATCAGGTCCAGGGCAAAAAGTTAACCAAGGTTCAGACTTTCACATATCTAGGTGGGGAAGCGGCATTCAGACCGAAGACGGAATATCGCTGTGCCTTTACAGCGTCGGCAAAAGATCAAACGCGTCTTTAGGACGCATTCGTTCAGCATGTAAGTCGTTTTAACAACTTGCCTTAGGGAGTTGCATTGGTGAAATGGTGTTGTATTTAAAGTCCAACACCTTCCCTACTATTGCACATACTGGAGTTGGAATAGTTAATTAACATATTCCAAAATCCAGCGTCCTCTAAGGCAGGTTGTTATAATGACTTGCGTGCTGAACGATTGCGTACTAAAGACACATTCGTTCTAATGACGGTGCTGGGAAGGTACAGCATGATTCCGGCTTATGGAATACTGTCACACATTCATCTAGGTGTTGATTTTAAACATCGCTCCTCATGAGTCCTATTGAGGAAATTCAAAATACTGTCCCTGATCCGTTCCATTGCGGCTGTTTTCTCCTTTTCTTCGAAAATTGGCAACAAACTATTGGGTGCACTGACCAAGATATATCGCGGTACATTGATCTCTGCAGCCATACATGGCAGTAATGTGTGGGGTTATATAAATACCTCAGAACTCCAGGTGGAGGAGAATGGCTTCTGTAGATGCCTTCTGGGAGTTCCGGCATGTACCCCAGCTTTTATGGCTCATAAGGAGCTGGCTTTGCCCTGTCTCTCGGACCTTATTGCATTCCGACCTTTGCTCAGGTGTCTCTCCGTCTGGGAACATCCTGAAAGTCACCCTAATAGAGAGATAATCATGGACTGTATGGAGCTTCATGGGTGGAGGTCAATCAATTGGTTATGTTATGTTATGTTACATTGATTTATTATGCGCACAGATACTCGAGCCAAGGAGCGTCCCGGCGCAGAGACAAGGAGAAACATAACACAACAGGGAAATGAGGGTATAAAAAGAGGCAGCTAAAACAGGAACGTTTTTATAGCCCTCCGGAAGGTCAGGAGGTCCTCCAGCAAACGTATTTCAACAGGGAGGGAGTTCCAAGCTGATGCAGCTTTTACGCTGAAAGAGCGACCCCCCATACGGCTGAGTCTGAATTTGGGGACTACAGCGAGGGCCAGGCCCTGGGAACGAAGGGTATGGGTGGGGACATAGAAAGAGAGACAGCTGGACAAGATTTCAGGGCCTATACCTCTCAAGATCTTGAAGGTAAGACAGAGGACCTTAAAGAGAATATGCTTTCTCACTGGGAGCCAGTGTAGGGAGCAAAGGACATTTGCCACCGAGCAGAATCTGGGCAGGCCAGCAATAGCTCTAGCCGCAGCATTCTGGACCAGCTGCAGGCGAGTTAACTCAGCCTGGTTGGCCCCAGCCAGGTGAGAGCTAGCGTAATCCAGGCGAGAGATGATAGTTGCCTGGATCACCAACTGCCTGGTTGGGGCATCAAAGAATTTAAGAACCGGTCTCAAACCTCTTAACAGACCAAAGCAGCAGGCAGCTGTTTTTTTGGTGTGCCCTACAAAGGAGAGGCCCGCATCCAGCCAAACCCCCAGATTTTTCACCTCCGACACCGGGGTCGGAGTGGGTCCCAGCTCAGAAGGCCACCATTGGTCACCCCACAGCTCCACTCCCCTACCGACAACCATCACCTCTGTTTTTGTGGCATTAAGCTGGAGACAGTTTCCTGTCAGCCAGCTAGCCACCGCCTTCAGTCCAGACTGAAACCTGGGGGCCTCTTGCTCCGCGTCCCCGCTGAGAGTAACCGCCAGCTGTGTGTCGTCGGCATATGAGACCAAGGTTAGGCCCCACTGCCTAGCGACATCAGCCAGCGGTCTCACGTAAAGGTTGAACAACGTGGGACTCAGCGAGGACCCCTGCGGAACCCCCATGGCCAGAGGTTGGAAATTGGACTTGAAGGGAGGGATGGCAACACAGAAGGAACGATCGTCGAGGAAGGAGCGGAACCATTGTAACGCCTGGCCACCAATGCCATTCTCCTCAAGCCGATGCAGGAGGATGCTGTGAGATACCGTGTCAAAGGCGGCGCTAAGGTCTAACAATATCAGCGCCGCCGTTTGACCAGCATCCAGCCTCGCACGGAGATGTTCCACCATCACAAGTAAGGCGGTCTCCGTGCTGTGGCCAGCACGGAAGCCATTTTGTGTGGGGTCGAGGGCATTGGTCCGGGCGAGATGTTCTGACAGGGCCAGATTGACATGGGCCTCTGTGATCTTTGCCGGCCAGGGTAACAACGAGATGGGGCGGTAGCTTTCAGGCTTAGACGGGTCCAGGGAGGGCTTTTTGATGATTGGGGACACCACAGCCTGCTTCCACTTAGCTGGAACTACTCCCGATTCCAAGGAAAGGTTGACGAGGGAACGCACAGCAGAGCGTCCCATAAAAGTCTGATCTCGAAAGAGAGCAGGTCTTACTGGGTCAGATGGGGATCCAGATTTAACTTGCAACGCAAGTTTGTCAAACCCGTCCGAGGTAAGAGGGGGGAAGGAAAGCAGGGAAGTCTGATGAGGTGTCCCGCTGGAACTTTCCAGACTGAACCCAATGCTAGGGAATGCCCGATAAATTGCTTGGACTTTTCCTAAGAAATAAGAGGCATGGGATTCGCAGTGGGAATTGGAACTTACGGGCATAGAGGTAGTCCGCTTTGCCATAAGATCTTTTACGGCCTTAAAAATGGCCTTCGACGGATTGGTACTGTTCCGGAATTCTGCGGCATAAAAAGCCGCTCGGGCTCGACAGATAGCCCGATGGTAGAGCTTAACGGACCTGGCGTATTCGGCTTTTAAATCTGCCCCATAAGTCTTCCGCCATGCCCTCTCCGCCCGTCTACAGGCGCCCTTCAGGGCACGTAGGGCGCCATCATACCAGGGACTCAACTCTCTAGAGTTGATTTTAGTCGATACAATAGGTATAAGAGAGTCCAGAGCCCTAGTGATCCAGGAACAAAAAAGGTCGTACCCTTTTTCCACATCCGTCAAAGGACCCAACGGCTCCTCTAATAGAAGGTGATGGAAGTCTTCTAGCCTAAGTTTCTTCCAGGCCCTCCTAGGTACCTGTCTGGCCGAAGCGATGGAAAGGGTGGCCGAGACAGGACAGAGAATGGACACCAAAAAGTGGTCTGTCCATTCTACCGGTAAGATAGAGGTGATTTTAATCTCCGGCAGATTGGTGAAGAAGGGATCTAGAATATGCCCCCCCGTATGGGTAGGCTGGGAGACCAGCTGAGAGAGCTGAAAGGCCTCTAGGTCAGAGGAAATAGAACGTGCCGTCAGACTTGAGAGGGTGTCGAAATGCAGGTTCAAATCACCCATGATGGAAAAGTTGGCACAGTCTGCGACCAAAGGGCCAACAATGTTGGGGAAAGCATTTCTAAACGCCACATCGCTACCGGGCGGACGGTAAACGACCATCCCGGAGAGCGTGAACTCAGGGCTGACAGAGACCTTAAAAGAGGCACTTTCACACCCGGAAATATTAAGGCCACTCCACACACAGGAAAAGCTGGACCTGACTATAAGAGCTATACCCCCACCTCTGGAAGATCTATTCAAGGTGTACATAGAATAGCCAGGGGGGCAAGCTAGATTAGAAATAGCAGCATCCGCTTCCTGGAGCCAGGTTTCAGTAATGGCGAATATATCCGGGGCTTCCTCCTCAATGAGGTCGTAGATGTTCTGGTGGTGTTTCAAAGCCGACCTGACATTCAGGTTCAGAATCCGCAAAGAGGATGGAACATCTCTAATGCGGCGAACATCTGAGGTGTTTTTCCGAGGGAGGGGCCTCGGGGGGCCGAGGACCCAACCATTACAAGGGCAATGGTACGGGCCGCGTAACGGATGCACAGGCGGTAAGGTGCAGCTGTGACTCACCTGGCCGATGGAATACAGGCTCTCCCTGGAGTATGTCAGCATAGCGACACTAAGATGGAATAGTAGCCGCTGCCCTGCTTCCCACAGCGCCCCGCACGGCCTTAGCGCGGACGGGCGCAGATGGGCAGGACTCTGGCACGACTCCGGCCCCGCGAAGGCACGCCCGCTACGCGATCCCGCTACGCTAGGGGAGGAGCATTAAATAGTCGTTCCCCCGCTGGCGCATGCGCAATGAAGCGCTGTCCGATGTACAACCACACCTCAACCCACTCCAAGATGGCCGACCCACCCCAGGCACCAAACCCGCCAAACGGCGGTGAGGACACAATTTATGTGCAAGTAAGGGGGAGATGAAACGCGGGTCTAAAACAACCTAAAAAGAAGAAAAAGGTATTTAAAAATGCAATGCTTTCCAGCGAGCGCGAAACGCTCCTGTCCGCTGTGCGCTCCTTGTCAGGGGGGAGGGAGACCGGGGACTCGCCTTAAATAGGCGTTCCCCCGCTGGCGCATGCGCAATGAAGCGCTGTCCGATGTACAACCTCACCTCAACCCACTCCAAGATGGCCGACCCACCCCAGGCACCAAACCCGCCAAACGGCGGTGAGGACACAATTTATGTGCAAGTAAGGTTACTGTATATAAGGGACATCCTTGCTAAACTGGGTTGAGCAACTGTTTGGTTAGCCCTCGAATGTTGTGAAGGAAGAAATGTTATTGTGGTGGGAAGTAATGAGAGAGGGCCAGGAGTTTGAGAATCCTTCGGTGTATGCCCATGTGCAGATTTTAACAAGGTTAGTCATCAAACCCGATCTGCTTAATGTAGATAATGGTCACCACCAATTCCTCCTCACTAGATTCCGGTTCAATCAAATACATTTGTTTCTAGTCTTAACCCCAGCCTAACAAGGGGAATACACAGATTGGTGTCTGTACATGTGATCATTTTATTGCCTAGGATCGTGTTCATTTTATGCTTTTTTGGGGCATTCTACAATATTCCCTGTAAGACATGTCTGTTACCCTTGTTGAAATCCTTCAAATTTCTACAGGTCAAGCCTGCTCTTAGGTTTCTCCAGCTACTCTCAGACATTCGACTAACGAATGCAGTAGCCTGCTTTCTGGCTTCATCGTTGAAGTTAAGAGAGCTATATGATGATGGAACTGACTGTGAATTGTTTTGATCGTGGGCCCAGCCCTCAAATGTACTTTGGGTATTGGCTTTGTAGCTGGAGGTGCGGCTGCACAAGACTTTTGGTATCATTGCATGTCACTTATTCAGTGTATTTTCCTTTAATGATGTTTTGTATTTACAATACTTCTTATGTGTCATGTCCGGCCAGTCAAACTCACATACCACGGACTGGGGCAAAGATTACATTGTTGGGGAGAATCTAAGAATAGATTGTGTTGGTTTATGAAATGTGTGATATATTTTTATATTTGGCCATCCAACATAGTATAGTAGCCCTGTTTTTTTACCTTTTGGCGGACTTTAATGTTGGCTTGTTTATTGTTATGATATCAGTCGTATGATGCCCAGATTATGAGGTAAGGGAGATTTAATGATTGAATCTGATGCTGATATATATGAATTGTGCATCAATTCTTGTATATTATTGTATGATCTGTTGTTTATATTATATATTTTTATGATAATTTTAAACCGAGTAAAGTTTTATTGTGATGAGATTCCTTTGAGTTTGCTGAAGCTGAAGATTCACCTTGTATTATCTTTCTTTCTATGCCAGGTCTTCATAGTTGCAACCAAATGCCTGCAACTCATAATCATCCTTTACACTAGACCTCTCTTTTAGTTTTTTTTATATTTTGTATTGCTATTAACTGGAGGAAATGTAGCAGCCTCTCACATGGCCTTAAAACGTATTATGGGACCTCAAGATTGCATTACACACTACAACATTGCAAGAGAGAAATGTGTATGGGTATTGTTTCTCTCATATCCCTAGTGCTCTTGTATAAAATAGTCAATAGTCCAAGTGGACAGAAGAGATAGAAGAAATTAGGACCGAAGAACAACACTGTCTAAATAAACTTCATGTCATCTACATGTCCTATCACCCCATCTCAGAGTTGAGCATGCACAGCCTCCAAGCTACTTCAGCACACTAGCACAATATAGCACTAGTGGACTATGACTGCCATTGCGGAACAGGACAATAACACCTCTTACACTGTTCAGAAACACTTTAGCATCTTCCTCTTGCCTCAAATATTTTTGTTGCCTTGGTTTTCTACTTTAAGCCTTGAGCAATGCTGGAACGAGGATTTTATTACCAGTGCCATTACCTCATGTAAAGGGCTTTATTTGAGCGGAATAGTGGGATGCCGCGCTGATATCTAGGGTTCTCAGTAGGCTTTAGGCAAAATGGTGCTATGAATCACACACTGTGGGTATGGGAGCTGCAAATAAAAGGGCGAAAGAGCTGATATTTGGACCTTAGAAATGGCAGGAATATGCAAAGGGTGCACCATACAAACTTACATGTAGCAGCCCTTCACGGGATATCCAATTGAAGTAAACACAGCAAGTGCAGTACCGTCACCACCTGTAGACTTAATGAAGCATCATCTTCAGGCAAAAGAAAAAAAAATGAAAAGCATAGCAATAACAAAAGGCAAGTTGGAAAAAAAGGGAGAGTCTATACGCTTGAAGAAACCCTAGGAGAAAGTTCAAGAAAACAACAAAAGGGCAGGGGACAGTACGGCCAAATGTGAACTAAAAAAATGAGGTTAGGCCCACTCACTAGGCCAGTTGCCAGACAATTGTCCAGTGTTCGGTTCCTGACTGTCCATTAAGCCCCTGCCACAGCTGATAACCCAGAAGCAGACGTTGAGGAACACAGCTACCATCTTGGATTAAGACCACTCAACTGGAGTTACTGCCATGTAAGAACGAAAATGATGCCTATTGAAATAACGAACCTGCTCTCGTCTCATTGATCCCCTGACTCATAATGAGGATCCTGGATGTCAGATTTGGCAACCATGTACTGAGTGGAGCGTCTCCCACAAACTCCTGCCAAATACAATGTGGTGTCTGTGGGGAGCTGCAGCTATATCTAAGTATTATATAAATGGTAGGTCCTGACAACCAGTAAGTTGAAATCATGTTCTGTGGATAGCACAACTCCTTTTCCTAGACAGTGTGTCTGAACATAGGCCTAGAAACAAAAATTTGCAAACATCCCCATCAAAAACTGTCTTTCTGTCAGGTTGCTACATTATTAAACATATGGAATTGAGTACATTAACCCATCACTTTATCGTCTTTGGCAGCTCTGGATTTAGGCTTTTTTTGTAGAATAAATGTGTAGATTCATCAAATTAGGGAGTCCTACTTCATCATGTTGCAAAGTTAAGGTTTAACTACCTTCTCCATCCTTCAGATAGGGGTCCCAAAGGGATTATGGCTGGGATCCACCAAACCCTTAGCACTGCTCCCCTACTCAGGTTAACCAGGACATCCACTTTAACATATAACTTCATAACATTGTTAACCAGGAGCATTTGAGCTCCTCCATCTCCTCTAAGGATGCACCCTCTTTTCCTTTATAGTTCCAGAATGCCAAGCTGTGCTTCCAAACTGCATTTTCAATCCCTAATACTTTCCCGAGCAAAGCGTCCAATTTAACTTCCACATTCTTAAACACATTGTGGTACTGAAAATTCTGAACCTGTGTTTTAAATATCATGATTCTGTTATGAATTTGGTAACAGCAGAACAGTGAGTTCAGCAAGTGTGACTGTTTTCGTCATGTTACACCAATGGATTCACTGTGTATTTGAAGGTTTTGTTTTGAACCCTCGGGTTCCATCTTGTGCATAGCAGCCATTTTGTGGATTGCCCTTACATAGGCCCTCACCGTGGCAGAACAAGTATTTAAGGACTTAACCTTAACATGGGTTTGTGCTGACTTCTGCATGACCTGGCGAAAGCTGACCCTGTTGCTTGAGGCTAACCTTGCCAAGCCAGTTCCTGCCCTTTAGCTGATCAAGATTATAGATCAGAGCACAGGACATTGTAAAGATTTACTACACACAAACGTGCCTATCTTACTTCCATCTGTTCCTGTTCCTGCCTCCACGAGCTATTTATGACATGGGCTGTGATCTTACTGTTTTGGGTTTATTCGGCCTTGTCAGCTAGAGAATGTACGCATTATGTGGACATTGTTTATGGCCTGGACATATCTTGAAAGTGGGTTTGTCATCATACAGTGCTTTGTGTGCACGTCCTGGGAGTGACCAACAATAATGTACTTCAAAGAGAAAATGTTTGCCTAGGGCATAATAAATGGTATAAAAGGTCTGTGCTGAGACCATTAAGCAGGCTGCCTCATTCAGTTGCTTTAGGTGTGACTGGGCGACGTAGCCTCACAATTAATTGTAATAAAGATGTATTTTCATATTTCAGATTCTCTGTTGATTTCTTTGCTGCTTTTGAGTGGACTACTTATTGGTAAGACCCCTGAGAAGGAGTTTGAGGATTTTTAGGTACATCAACATCATTGATATTCATAGATTTCGTATTAAAGTCACTGTGGAGTGCATTGACAGTTGGGTAGGACACTCTTGTCTTTTGTGAGTTCCAACTCTTTTTTGGTTGAAGGCTCGAAGATGTAGATCCTTTGTTTCACTCACACTATGCCAATCCTCGTGGTTTAAAGTTGTTTTCCTTGGGTCTGTCCTCTTCATGTAGCGTTTGTTGTTACTCATTAAAGATAAAATCAAGTGTGCAAAGAGCTATATGGCTGACTGATGTTTTACTACAGAAGAATGGTGGGTGTTTGCATTGAAAAACATCATCATCCAGGATAAAGGATTAGAGGGCGGCACCAGGAATATTGAAAGTACGATAACCACAGAAAGTCTCAAGAGTTCAAGACTTTGATGTGGCCATCTTGGATTCAAGTCATCCTGACGTAAAAGAGAATAGTTAGTCATTTTAGGATTAGACTTTTCCTCGAGCACTGAAAAAACAATTAGAAACAATTAATATGCTTGGTGCATTAACACTTTTAAAATAAATGATTTCTGGTTATCATGCAAAATAATAAAGAATTGAATGTGTGACAATTGAGTGCACTTTGAAGCATTGCTACAGAAAGCAGAAAGATACATTCAAACTGTGTATGCTACCCAATTATAATTTCAATTGAGTAAGTAGATTCTGAAAAAACATTGATTTTGCCATGTTTGTCTAAAGTTCATGGGCTGATATCTTCAAACCGGTACACAGCCTAAATATTGATTCCTAATTGTCGACATACACAAATATCGAGTTGGAAATATCAAAAGTACAGAATTTCGATGTTAAGAATATCGTTGGACAGAATATCGACCCTTAGGTAAGTAAAATCGAAATTATTTATATCCATGTAAGTAATATCGAAGTTAGTAATATCGATAGCATATATATCGATGTAACTAATTTCAATGTTACTAATATCGATATTTGTTTTATTTTTATGTATTTAATTATGTATGTGTAATATGTTTTTGTTAAGTATTTTAATTTTTTTAAAATTATATATGTATTATTTTTATATATTAATAATGTTATTTTTAAGTAAATTTTATGTTTTAGTACCGGAGCGGGTTGTGGTTTTATAGGGGAATAGGGTGGGAAGTAATTAAAATATACTTAATTAAATAATAATTTTTAGGAATTATAAATTGGGAAGTAAATTAATTGTAATTAATTAATGATTTATATATTTTTTTGTAACGGATAATTATTTTATTTATAATTAATTATTAATTGGCAAATAATTATTTAAATTGATAATGTATTTTTTTAATTGCTAATTAATGTTTTTAATTGTTATTTAATATTTTTAATTGGTAATTCATGTTTGTAATTGGGAAATATTTTTTGTAATTGGTAATTAATTATTTAATTGGTAAATAATTACTTATTATTAATTGGAAAATAATTGTAATCACTTGGTAATCAATGTTTTATAAAAAGTATTATTTGGTATAAAAAATAATTTTATTGTTTAATAATTTTTAATTGTGAATTCATTTTAAATAATATTTTTTTGTAATGAAAAATATTTTATTGTGTAATATTTATTATTTGGTGAGTAATATTTATTAATTATTATTTATAGGTATTTGTTGTTAATTTATTGTTAATTAATTATTCAAACGTAATTGCTTTTAGAAATTATTAATTGTTTGTAAATGGTGTAGATTTATTTAAAAATTTAATTATACATTACTTTAAATTATTTATAAGTATGTTATATTTAAATTCTACGCTATCCAATGCTTTCCCTACTGTTGCACCCTCTGGAGTTGGAATAGTAATTTTTACCCCTACGCTATCCAATGCTTTCCCTACTGTTGCACCCTTTGGAGTTGGAATAGTAATTTCCACCCCTACACTATCCAACGCTTTCCCTACTGTTACACACTCTGGAGTTTGAATAGTAATTTTTATCTCTATGCTATCCAATGTTTTCCCTACTGTTACACCCTCTGGAGTTGGAATAGTAATTTTTACCCTTACGCTATCCAATGCTTTCCCTACTGTTGCACCCTCTGGAGTTGGAATAGTAATTTTTACCCCTATGCTATCCAATTATTTCCCTACTGTTACAGCCTCTGGAGTTGGAATAGTAATTTTTACCCCTATGCTATCCAATGTTTTCCCTACTGTTACACCCTCTGGAGTTGGAATAGTAATTTTTACCCCTATGCTATCCAACGCTTTCTGTACTGTTGCAATCTCTGGAGTGCAAATAGTAATTTTTATCCCTATGTTATCGAACACTTTCCCTACTGTTGCACTCTCTGGAGTGGGAATAGTAATTTTTACCCATATGCTATCCAACGTTTTCCCTAATGTTTCACTCTATGGAGTTCGAGCAGTAATTTTTACCCACCTGCTATCCAACGCTTTCCCTACTGTTGCACTCTCTGGAGTGGGAATTGTCATTTTTACCCCTACTCTATCCAACGCTTTCCCTACTGTTACACACTCTGGAGTTGGAATAGTAATTTTTATCCCCAAGCTATCCAATGTTTTCCCTACTGTTACACCCTCTGGAGTTGGAATAGTAATTTTTACCCCTACGCTATCCAACGCTTTCCCTACTGTTGCACCCTCTGGAGTTGGAATAGTAATTTTTACCCCTACGCTATCCAACGCTTTTCTTACTGTTACACCCTCTGGAGTTGAAATAGTAATTTTTACCCCCACACTATCCAACGCTTTCCCTACTGTTACACCCTCTGGAGTTGGAATAGTAATTTTTACCCCTACACTATCCAATGCTTTCCCTACTGTTGCACCCTTTGGAGTTTTAATAGTAATTTTTACCCCTGTGCTAATCAACGCTTTCCCTACTGTTACACACTTGTTGGAATAGTAATTTTTATCGCTATGCTATCCAATGTTTTCCCTACTGTTACACCCTCTGGAGTTGGAATAGTAATTTTTACCCCTGTGCTATCCAACGCTTTCCGTACTGTTGCACTCTCTGGAGTGGAAATAGTAATTTTTACCCCTACGCTATCCAACACTTTCCCTACTGTTTCGCTCTCTGGAGTGGGAATAGTAATTTTTACCCCTACGCTATCCAACGTTTTCCCTACTGTTTCACTCTATGGAGTTGGAATAGTAATTTTTACCCACCCGCTATCCAACGCTTTCCCTACTGTTGCACTCTCTGGAGTGGGAATTGTATTTTTTACCCCTACTCTATCCAACGCTTTCCCTACTGTTGCACTCTCTGGAATGGGAACAGTAATTTTTACCCCTACGCTATCCAGCGTTTTCCCTACTGTTTCACTCTCTGGAGTTGGAATAGTAATTTTTACCCCTACGCTATCCAACGCTTTCCCTACTGTTGCACTCTCTGGAGTGGGAATAGTAATTTTTACCCTTACGCTATTTAACGCTTTACCTACTGTTTAATTTTCTGGAGTGGGAATAGTTATTTTACATTCTACACTATCCAATGTTCTCATTACTGTAGTTTTTTTAAAACTTTAAATAATAGTATTATTTATTTATGTATTTAATATTTTTTGCATAATTTTAGATACTGTTGTATTAAATTAAGTTTAAAAATATTGAAAGTATATTTAATTTTTTTAATTTATTAAATATATTTGTTTATTTTTATTGATGTTATTATTTTATGTTTGTAGATATTTTTGTAATTTATAGTATACTTTAATAATTTATAAGTAATTAAAATAATTAATAAAACTGTATTATTTGGTAAGTATATAATATATGTTATGTTTATTTTTAATTAAAGTTAGATTATTCAATATGTATTATTTATTCATTTTAAACATTATTAAATATGTTGAAATATGTTTCATTTATTTATAAGTATTATTTACTTTATTTTACTTCTTTTTTTTAACAGAAAAAAAACGATATTTTTAACATCGATATTTTGGTTTCGATATTTTTGTACTTACCATGTTGTAGATAGGGTGTCGATATACTTGCCTTTGATATTCCAGCGTCGATGTTCTGTAGGTCGACATTATGTCCGTCGATATTCTGTCATAGATTCCTTCAAACCAGCATCAGAAACCCCAAATCAGATTAAATGCTCAACTTCCTTTCGAAAACAACCAACCACAGCATCTTATGTGTTGCCTGATTGCATTCTGTTTATTTAAAACTTCACATGTAGTATCCCTAAGCATAGAAAACCTGAAGGAACGTGTTTGAAGATCAACCTTTGCCACAGACATGCCCCTGCTCAAAGTGGAAAGGAAATGCTATCCTTTGACAACGTTTGAGAACATACTAAAATATGTTATTTTTCCATGAAACCCCAAAACTAGTCAATTGGGGCACTATTCTACAGATTTCACGTGGGCATTTATATGATGAAAATGTAATGGTTACATCTATTTTACTGTGGTCATTGGATGATTTGGCAGAAAAGGATAGGGCACTAAACCAACAATTCTATTCGATTTCACTTTGAAAATGTGTTCTTTCATTGCATCTGCCATATATTTATCCTTATTAAGTTTTTGGGAAGAAGTGAGGATAGCAGGAGCGCACACGTATTACTTGGGAACTTACAACCAGATAACTGACTGGTTGTTGTGGTTGGAACTGGGACTACATCAGAAGGAGGGCATACATTTGCATAAATAACTTGCAAGATTTATACTTGGAAGACACACGTAAGCTCAAATGGATTCATAATAAAGAACAATTTTAATTCATTAGGAGGTCTAGTGGTGAGGACTGTGGTCAGATCTGCAATGGAAAGTCTAAACTGCTTCTTTCTCACTAGTGACATTTTGATAATTGTGCGCAATTCCTAACGACTGGACTCTGAATGTAGGACAACTCTTTCCATGTCCAGCGATTGAGAAATATATAAACATGACGTCCAGGTTAACTATAGCAAACTAATGAAGTAACTAAAACAACATTGTAAGAGTGTAGGTGCCACCAACCCTGAGGAGAGAGACATTTTTGGTACCAAAATCAAATCTCAGGAGCAAAGAAGTAGTGTCTTGTGTGAACTGTTGAACAGTCCCTTATTGCCATGGGGATTAAGATTAAGGGGTAATTATAATGTACATGTATGTTGTATTTATATAGTGTGAATCTAGTCAAAAGGCAGCATAATGCTTTACTGGATTATATACAAACTTAAAGTTAAAGAACGTTAGGAGAGGTAGCTGGTTTGTGAACTGTTAATGCATTGTGATGTAGGGTTTTTAAAAAGGTGCATTTTCAACTTTTTCCTAAATTGGAGCATACTGGATACAGTGATTTAATTCTAGATCCAGGGTGTACGGACCGAAAAGGCCTGCTGTCTTGTTTTAATATTTTTCTACAACTGAGACTGTAGTCTGATGGTGTCCTGGCTGCAGGTATGCTGAGAATCACCATAGAAGGATGGTGAGCTTGTCTGCCAGATAAGCAAAGGTGCTGGTTGTGATGGCTTCTAAATGATACAGCTGGTTTTGATAATGGTGTGGGCTGGCAAGGGAACCAATGGAGTTCCATCACAATTGGGGTGACGTATTCTATTTGCTTAGGACCTGATTGAAAGATGCTACGCCATACAGAATGCACTTAAGGGGTGCAAGTGTGGTATTTGAGAGGACATGGAAGAAGGCCTTACCACGTCCATATGCAAGAGTATCATGGCTTGAACAGTACTTCTAAAGAAACTTTCTAGAAAAATGGTTTCACTTTCTTTAAAAGATAGACCTGGTACAAGCCTATATTTCGTTTCTATATAATGTGTTCTTTAAGGGTGAGGTTGGTGTTCAAGGTGAGTCTAAGAGGCTTGGCTTTCAGTGAAAGTTTAGGTTCAAACCCATCAAGGTTCATCTTGATAATGCACAGGCAGTGTTTGTGGTGTTTTGATGTGTGAAGCAGAGGAGACTTTCAAGAAGAGGTGTGTATCATCAGCATATTGGGGAATCTTGATGCTGTTATGGCCACATGTAAAGGTTGAAGATGGAATGGGACAGTATGAAACCCTGTGGTACTCTGAAGGTGACAGGGATCTTTTGGTACCTAGAGGTGCTCATGTGAACAAACTGGTGTCAATGGAAAGGTAGAAGACACCAAGTGAAGGACATTACCAGTGAATCCCATTGGGGACTCGTGGGTGCATGTTGACTGTGTCAAAGGAGGCTAAGAGGTCCAGAAGCATAAGGAGTCATCTTCATTTGGAGGTCACTGTCTCTGATGTGTGGGACATTGTAAAGTATTTCTGTCAAGGACTGCTGTAATTTCGGTGAAGGAAATGGGCAGAATAGTCACCTGCGGGAAAGAAGTCAGAAGGACTGCCTTTATTTGGATGGAGCCTCTTTTGTCATTGCTGTCAGCGTCAGGTTTTCATAATAAAAAATTCTCAAAGGCAAGATCTCCTCCATTGGGTTCACCGTGATTTGACTCTCTTTAAATGCAGGCCAGCCGTCGTGTTTTTTAGCCCTTGTCCCATTGGAAATTACTTCTAAAGATCCCCTAAAGATGTTAATGTCTCTGAGCTTGGAATTTTGTCTCTCGATGCTCTTGTGTAGAGAATGAGTAGATCACCAAAGTCTAGACTCTAATACAAACAGCTAAGATGTGTATTGACAGTCCCACAGTCAAGAAGTGCATATGGATAGTGCGATTCACAAAGCTTCTTCAACGAATAGTTGTGTCTTGCTCCTATTTTAAGGCTGTATTACTGTGGAATTTAGACATGCCACTGATTCATATGTTTTCCATGACTAAGCATGTCACTTAAACCTTGAGGAAGCAATATAAGGATTAAACAAACCTTTACATATAACGCACAAAGAAAAGCAAGAGGTGGATCAAGAACTGTCCCTAAGAAAAAGTGCTGCCTTCTGTTACACATCTGCAGTTGCATAATGTTACAAATCACGTTCAGGAAGCATTCCTGCCAACATTTTAGAACAGGAAAGTGTGAGATGGAAAACGAAATTGGGGGAATAGTTTTCCCCCTTTGTTTTATTTTGAAGCAGAAACACGTGCAAGTGGGAGACACCTCAACGAAAGTCATTTGTGCCTTAAAATAGGGAATCTCCCCTCTGAATGGATTCTATTGATATGCATGAATGAGGTAGTTCAGTGAGCAAAATGCTCACTGCTGAGCTTTGCTGTCAACTTCAACAAAAGTGTCAAATATTGGCAGGGCAGACACATCCTTTCATCCTTTCAGAATACTTTCAAAAAGCACCACAGTGTGTAGATAGTAGTGTCTGTAGTTTACAATCCTAAAAATACAGCAGATGTCACATTAAAGTAATAACTCTATCTTGCAGCTAGGCACGATTCCGGTTTCCTAGACAGCTAATTATGGTAGAAGGAAGTATGTAGCTTAAACGTGTGGTGGGGGCGGGGGGGGGGGGGGGCATTGGTCATCACTCATCCTCGGACTTACTGGTTTGCTTTTGTTTCTTCCGTGCGT
The DNA here is from genome assembly GCF_964263255.1 of Lissotriton vulgaris. NCBI lineage: Eukaryota > Metazoa > Chordata > Amphibia > Caudata > Salamandridae > Lissotriton > Lissotriton vulgaris. Next base: position 973,070,063 of record NC_141696.1, on the reverse strand, counting down.
CCGTACAATCTGTGCTTCTGGTTGTCTAGTGCGTCAATGTAACCAGCTAGAACTGGATAGGGACACGAGACTTCAATGGCGGGCAAGCAGTCTCCCAACCAATCGTGAGCCTCCCCTTCATGCATTAAGGTGCACAGCTGTGAGCAGGCAGTGGACGGCAGAACATTCTCCAAATTTCAAATTGCTAAAGTGTTTTATTTATATTTTCCTCTTTTTACTAAACGTACGTTTTCTAAAATGCTTTGATTGTTTCAGAAGATAGCAATAATAGTAGCCAACGTGCTTAACTTAAAAAAAAAATCAAGATGGTGACCTCATATTTTTATGAGAATTTGTTTCTCAAGATCTGGTAGAAAAAAACACTGCAGGGCATTGTCATCAGAAACTGAACGTAATGTCTTGGGAACGCGACATCATTTGGCTGGTGCACATTTGACCCCTATTTGTTATTAAATGATCTTTACGAAATCAGCACAACCATAGAATCATTAGCATTAATGACTATTACCAAGCTAATAATAATTAAAAGGCGAGCGTGATGTTATTGATATTTTTAGATTTTATTTTCTGTGTGCTGTTTCAGTGGCAGTGATTTGTTATTTGTGTTGCAGGGAATGAACTCTTCCTGACCCACAATTTCTCACCAGACTTGCTTCGTCAAATTCTGTCAAGCTACCGATCTTTCTTTTCCTGCGCCGCAGAATACATTTAAAGAAGTGCGATTGCCAGTTTTTAAGTTGTCTTAGTTTTCAAAATAGCATAATGAGATATGCTTCCAAAGACGAAGGAAAGGGGCTAATTAGCACTGTGGTAAACAATCAGGGGCCCTATTCTAAATAGGGCGCATTTTTCCTGTTTGTGAAATGACACACCTTTATGGTGCACTGTGCGCAACAGTGGTGTAACAAAGGCGCTCCCGCACTGCGGGAGCGCCCCAGAGCCACAAGGGGCACCATCAACACAGTACCCTCCCCTGAGAGCTCCTGAGTGAGTCCAAACTAAGACCCTCCATGTACTTTGCAGGGGGGCCCTGGCAAGTTGCGTTATGCCACTGGTGCGCAAACAGGGATAGTGCACCCTATTACAAAGAATACACTGCCTCCAGGGCAACCGCGAACTTGAGCTGCCCTGGGAGCAATGCATTCAAGTGAAACACGGAGCGACTGCTTCAAAGCCGCTCTGTGTTCCACAGTGCATTTGGCAACCCGCCTGCACTTTACAGAGGGACTAGAGATCTCTATTCAGGTGAGGGTAGTGAGTGAATGCACACGCCTGCAAGGGGATGTCTGGGGGGTCCTTGGGATCCCCATTTCCCTCGCCAGATGGCTTACATTAGAGGACGCACTTTTAGTGTGCCACCTTTTTGTGGAGCACTTTTAGTGCGCCAGCCAGCATCTGTTCGCAGGAGCAAAGGAATACCCTCATTTGCATGAAAATGAGGGAATGCACTCTTGAGATAATGCTGCAGCTACAACTTGCACCAGTGCTATCAGTATTATAAAAGTGGTTGTACAAGAGTCTCTGGCCCCTTCTGAAATACCAAAGTGCTCCAGGGGGCACACAAAGCGGGTGCACACACCTGTTAACCCCCCGAGGAACTTTCTGTAAAATTGCCTCAGGTCTACGTCCATATAACTAGTCATTTTCATTCCATAACCTGAGCATAAGGATGTGAACATTAATTCAGGAAAACTACATCTTGAAAATTGGAATATTGCCCCAAAGTAAACAAGAAATGAAGCTCGGCAAAATCTTTGCTCTGTAGTTTTCTGTGTGGCATTATAAGAGTAGAATAAATAGGTGTGCCCTCGGAAATATCAAGACAGGAATCTCCAAGGCACCAAATATTGTGGACATGGGGCTGATTGTGGACATCGGGCCGATTCCGATGTCGGACGGACTCAGGTTCGTCAGACATCGGTCAGGAGGCGCAACCGACCGACCTGCTGTTGTCGGTTATGGCCCTACTAGTACAATGCGACCGACAGGGTTCGGGCGCACTCGTATACTTCACAATGGAAGCATGCATTGCGAGCGGAATGCATGCTTGCATTGTGAAAAGCAGTGGTGCAGTTCATCCCTGCACCCTGTGGCCGGCACCCTAAGGTGCCTGCCACCGGGTGCAGGGATCCACAGAGGGGCACCATAGGTGCCCCCAGGCTGCCTCACACCCATGGGGGTCCGATTGGGGGCCCCAAAGACAGTTTCCAACTGCCTTTTCATGCCGGAAAAAACATCACGAAAAGGCAGTGAAAAACTGCCATAGTACTAACTTGGTCGCAAAGAGTTGGCCGGGGGAGTACTGAGGGATTTCCGAATGGCGGACGGGCTCTTCGAGCCTGTCATCCACAATCCAGAAATCTGAGTCGGATTCTTTTCCGACCGAGCCCATCAGAATGGCTCAGCCGTAAAGGAATCCGGGCGACACATTCCGGTTTGGTCGGAAGGGCTCCGACCATCGTTCGGAGCCCTTCCAACCGAAATGGGAATCGGTCCAAATGTTGAAGGACAACATATAAAAAGGTAAGTAAGTAAAGATTTTCTATACCTAACTCCTCATATATGTACCTTGACTATATATATGAATTCAAGGTACATTGATAAGGAGCTAAGTAAAAGCAAATCTATACTTCCCTCTCTTTGCACTTACCTTTCATTAATTTTGCCCCTATATATTCTGTCCATGATATTAGTGTATCTCAATATTCCTAGCCTCGATATTCCTGGTACAATCAAATGAATATACTTATTTGAAAACTAGAGATGTAGTAGGATATTAGTGGTTTGGCCCCTATGCTTTTCAAATTTCAATTATCTAAACTTCCCTTTCCTCTACTTATTTTCCCACTGCACAGTGGGAGAGATGGATGTCATGATAATTGGAAAATGGAGTGTCATCCTTCCCTTTTCTCTCAACCTGCAGCCACTGTAACTACAATTGCATGACACTTATGTGCAGTGCATGGTTGGGGGTGCCCAGAAAATTAGACTCAAATTGTGTTGAATGAAGTCTGTTTCCATTGGTCTACTCGGCTATCATACTATTAAGACAAAAAAAACTGAACACCAGGTATCCTCTTTTACCACTTGACCTTTGAGTTACAAAAGTAGAGCAGTTAAAGCCTTACTCAGGGAGGCAGTTTAGGGTAAAGATTCAGAACTCAGCAACACTGTTGGGACGGAAAAGCCATCTGCATGGTAAGAGACATGTACCCCAGCCCTGAGTGCCCAACCGTACTGTTGTCTGGATCCCTAGTGCTGATTGGTAGTCATAGACCAACACAGATCATGCATGTGTGCCATGACAAAGGCCAATGTTCTGGATCGTGGTCATCATCCTACCTCCCTTCTTAATAGAATTCCCTACGGCGAGTTGCTGCGGGCTCACAGAAACTGCAGCACAGATATAGGCTATTCTAAAGAATGCAGTACCATGCTAGAAAGATTTAAACAAAGAGGCTATTCTAACAAAATCCTGTCCCAAGCAAAGAACAAGTTGTGTAATCTTAAACAGGTGGATATTCTGTTTAGTAAGGACAGAATAATTGCAGAAAAAAAGTCTACCTCAATACACAGAATGATCAAAACATATAATGAACGATCAGGAAAATTAAAATTGATCATGAAAAAATATTGGGGGCTGATTCAAGCAGATCCCGTCATTGGCAGAGAGGTTGGTTGTTCACCTACTATAAAACATGAGAGAGCCAGCTCATTACGGGATACATTGGTCAACAGTTATTTTCAAACTGAAATAAAGACCAATTGGCTACAGTCTAACAAGGGATTTCATAAATGCCATGCTTGCAAAGCATGTAAAAATAGAAAAAAATGGAAAACATACAAAACGGCTTGTGGCAAGGAAAAACCCATTTCTAAATGTATTACCTGTACTACTGATCATGTCATTTATGTCCTAGAATGTCCCTGTGGTCTCTAGTAGATAGCGAGCACCAAGCTGCCTGTGATGAATCGAATATTGGAACATCAGAGAGCTATAGTCAATCTAGACTTTAGCTACCCTGTAGACTTCTATAATGTCCATATCAGTGATTACACTTTGCTTAAGTATATGGGCTTTGATTGGGTACTCAAACATATCAGGGGAGGCGACAGAGAGAAACAGATGCGGATTTTAGAATCTATATACATTATCAACCTGGATACAAGAATACCTTTAGGGCTAAATACTGAAGAGGAATTGGCTACCAATCTTGGGTTATAAATCCTGTTTTGGACATTAAGATTATTGTCTGATGTATATGGATTATGTTTCTCAGCTCCCTTCTGTATCTCTATAAATAAATATAAATTTATTGTTACACCTTTCCCTCTCTTTAGGTTAGGATTATTTTTTATTTTTTTATTTTATTGTCACTTGCTCCCTTATTTGTGGGAAGGGACCTGGGTGGTATCTCGGGATATGTTTATCCTGGGTCACTTTATATATAGACACTTGTCTGTTAACATAAAGGTGTAGCCCCTGTGGTATATATATATATATATATATATATATATATATATATATATATATATATATATATATATATATATATATATATATTTCCATTATTTTGGGGAATTTTGTTTATGGACTTATCATCACATGAATTTTATTGCCAATCAATGTCGTTATTTTACCCTTACAACCTGTTTCTTTAGGTGTTTGGGCTTTTAATTGTCATTTAACCCACCGCCTACTCCTGTCGCGTCATGTGACCAAGCCCCGTCCGCGGGGCGAAACGCGTCATGGAGGGCACTTGCTCTGCACTATTCACTGCTTATTAAATGCACTGCTTCAACTAACAGCGTTGGTTTCTGGCTCATCTATTGTCTGATTGAGGATTGAGGAGATTGCTCGAGGTCTGCGCCCGCTAGAACTGCGATCATAGCAGTTGGGAGTTTGCTGTTTTCATTCATTTCACCGGGAGTGGATTGCTTCCGGTTTCGTGGACCCGCCCCTGTTGAGAGGCACGGCGTTTGCAATCCGACTACGCCTTCGGCGTTTGGGACTTATACTGTGTTCAGTATTTCTTGCTGTGCCCCCCGTTACTCAGGAGATTTTGGTATTTATCGACGCATTCCTGGTGACCGGTCCCGGCGAGGAGCTTCGCAACCTGGGAGGTCGGCTGACTTTCCACGGATTTGGAGGCGGAAGCCGGTAGGGCACCGGTGGTGCGTTTATTTACCTGTCCTAAAGACTGAATTTTTAGCGGGTTGGGGCTTATCCTCCTTTCATTGAAGCCAGCTAGCAGTGAAGCGGTAAATTGTTTTAACCGCGAAATAACTTTGCAGATAACATGTTTTCCACGGAGGCGCTGAGGAGTAGGGAGTCAGCGGCAGAGGCTCTTTATGGTAATTTGCCGACCACTTCTACAGAAACTGCCCAAGAGACTCGTATTGCAAGCACCAACAGCAATACCAAAGAACTTTTGAAAACGCTGGAAAAGCTGCTTCGAAGTGAATTATCGAAGCGGTGGGAAAAGAAGTCATTGGAAAAGTATGTTGAGGCTAACCGGGTCCCTCGCGGTTTGAGAATAATGATTGTTCCCACCTACGAAAATCCGGACCCCAAAATGCTTCAGGAGTGGGCAGATAACAACCTGGAATCATCCAAAAAGATGTTGGAAATTTTAATAAAATATGCCCACACTGATAGAGAAGCGCTACTGAAAGAAATTGACAGAATTAACAACTTGTTGGAAGCTTCTGGTGAAACCGATTTGATAACAACCACCAGGAAGGAAATCGATCTACGTCTGGCAAAACTAGAACAAACCATTCAAGAGCGCAAGATTCACAAGTTTGCTAGAGACAAACAGGACTATGCCACAGGACGCATTTTTACCTTCTCTCGTAAGTACGATTCTTATAAGAGAAAGGCAATGTCTCTTCAGCAAAAACCAAGTGCTGCTCCAGGTTCTAATGCGCAAACCACTGCCACTGCTGGTGTAAGCGAGGACAATTTATCAGTGTCCTCCTTCACTGGCTCTGAAGACAGTACATTATCTGCAGACACTGGGTCGACTGTTCCAACATCTTTTACAGTAGTTGATGAACTAAATTTTGTGAGCGAGGACCGGAGGTATTCCCTGCGCCCACGGTCCAACCCTCCCCAAGCAGGCAAACCAGCAGCCAAAAACGTTGGCGCAGGAAACGAGCCGCCAAAAACAGGTGGAGGGAGGGGCAGAACGCGCAGGAATTGGAACAAATAATTGAAACACCAGACAATACTGTGATTAATCTGACTGACTTTGTACTGTCCAAAGCGGAAGAGCAACTTCTATCTTTAGGTCTCTCTTATTGCCCACCGAACAACTTCTCCTATGTGCAGGCAAGAATCGATGTATTCAAATTCATAAGGAAAATTAAGCTACAAAAATATTTCCTTTTACATCCTGGGAAGCCTGAGGATGACAGACAACGAACTAATCCATCAACAAATGAAGCTCTTTCAGTCAGGAATTTGCAGGGATTGCAAACCCTCATTTCTTTGGCCCACGAAGATAGCTCACAAAATGAGCCTACAGTCAGTCAAGTCGTCACAGTAAACCGCTCACCATCTACGGAATTCCGGGGAAAGTCTACGTTCATGCCATTAATGCCAAAGGACGCCGTTGATGTCTTCAGCGATAGGGTCATCACCGAGCTCAAGATGTTAAACAAGACCATACTGGGAAAGAAAAAACAGTGTGACTATAACAACTCCCAATATACTAAATTGGTGAAAAAAATCCAAGGCAACAATCAGATAGTTGTGAAAAGTGCGGATAAAGGGGGGAACACAGTTCTCTGGGCAAAGGACGATTATGTGACAGAAGCAACTCGTCAACTGAATGATCCCCTTTGTTATTCTAAATCAACAAAGTTTGTTATGCAGAACAGCCATGCTAAAACAAGAAAGGACATTAATACCTGGTCCAAAAATGGTCTTTTGACTAAAGAAGAATCTAAATTCTTGAATGTTTTGCACCCTATCACGCCTTTATTTTATTTGTTGCCTAAAATCCATAAATGCACTACCCCAGTCCCAGGTCGCCCTATTATTTCAGCACAGGGGAGCATGAACGAGAATATTTCAAAATATGTTGACTTTTTTTTACAGCCCCACATGAGTTCTCTCCCTTCTTTTTTGAAAGACACTACTGATTTTTTGGGGAAGTTAAGTTGTGTCACCTGGGGTCCTGAGTTATGTTTTCTGGTGATGGACATAGAAGCACTTTACACCAGTATTAATCATCACCAGGGTTTGGAAGCAGTCCAGTATTTTTTGGATTCCCGTGAGGCAACTATGAGGGATCACAACCAAATGTTATTGGATATGATCCGCATCTGCCTCTTTAACAACTACTTCCAGTTTGGCAAGGAGATTTACCATCAGGAGCGTGGGGTGGCAATGGGTTCATGCTTCTCCCCCAGTTATTCATGCTTGCATGTTGGCTGGTGGGAGGAGCGTGTGCTTGGCGTCACCCACGCTCATTGGCTCCCCCATTTATTGGCCTACTGGCGGTTTATAGACGATATTTTTATCGTCTGGAAAGGATAACAAACCTTAGCTGCTGATTTTGTTAAAGAAATCAATGTGAATGCTAGAAACCTTAAATTCACTGCTACAATTACTGATACATCAGCTGAATTTTTGGATGTATTGGTTTACATCGAGAATAACAAAATCCAATCCAAACTGTTCAGGAAGAGCACTGCAGGCAATTCCATCTTACATGCCCGTAGTGCTCACCCCCGTCATACTATCAACAGTATACCCCTGGGTGAATTTATCAGGATTAAGCGCATTTGTAGTGATCCAGTTGTCACCGAACAATGTCTAACAGAATCTAGAGATAGATTCCTCCGGAGGGGCTATAAAAAAGCAGTATTAGATAAGGCCTTCAATTCAGTGTCAATACGTACACGAGAAACACTGCTGACCCCTAAGACAACAGTTGATATTGATGTCACTAAGTCTACAACAGCTAGATTTATTACTACTTTTTGTGCCCAAAGCGCTAAGCTTAGCCAGATTATCAGATCTGAATGGCCAATTGTTTTAACTGATGTGATCCTTGCTCCTTTTTTGCCAAAATCTCCTGCAATAACCTTCAGGAGGGCTCCCTCAATGAAAGATTCCCTTGACCGTGAACAACCAGAAAACCAATTGAAAACTACTTGGCTCCACAAATCTGGTTTTTTTAGATGCACCTCGTGCCGTGCCTGCACGTTTGCAGTTAACGGCACTGAGTATACATCTGCATTTAGCAATCGGCCTATACCAATCAGGGAACATCTGACATGCCGCAGCGACTTTGTTGTATATAAATTGACCTGCACATGTTCATTGTCATACATAGGGAGTACCAAGTTGCAAGCATATCAACGCATCTTACAACACATCCGGGCAATAGTAAATTCGGACATGAATTACCCGGTTGCTCGCCATTTCAAATCTGTTCATGACAAGAAACTAAAAGATCTCACATATACCTTGTTATGTTCAGTGGCTAATCCGGGCAGGGGGGGTGATCGTGAGAGACTTCTCCGTCAAAGAGAGGCTTATTTCATCACCCTGCTTGATACCAGATCCCCTAACGGATTGAATGCTTTTGATGAATTGCACCATTATTTATAATTTCAGTAGGTTTTCCTTGATGTATATACAAAAAAAGTGTGTACTTTTTGTTACCTTTGTAGAAGGGGAGTCTTTTTCAGTCTTTTTCAGTTTTTTCAGATATTCATAAGATGAAATAACAGCTGGGCTTAATATACCCATGAAATCTGAAGTGTTTTTGTCAACTTCCATAAATCGAAGTCTTTGCCGTTTGTTTCTCCATGTATATAACATCTATAAGAATCTTTTTTGGTCTAAATTAGTTGACTTGTATATATTGGCAATCTGTGATGTCCTATTGTTAATGGTGAGGGACATGATTAATTTACATATTTTTAAAGAAAATTATTTCACATATTGCACTTGCACATTGATCTAAATGTTTCATTTCTATTATGAATTCTTGTCATTTTTCTTAAGAAAATATGTTTTATTATCCCTCATCGCATATGAGCACTATGCTCTAATTATGTTGCAACTTTCCATTATTTTTGGGAATTTTGTTTATGGACTTATCATCACATGAATTGTATTGCCAATCAATGTCGTTATTTTACCCTTACAACCTGTTTCTTTAGGTGTTTGGGCTTTTAATTGTCATTTAACCCACCGCCTACTCCTGTCGCGTCATGTGACCAAGCCCCGTCTGCGGGGCGAAACGCGTCATGGAGGGCACTTGCTCTGCACTATTCACTGCTTATTAAATGCACTGCTTCAACTAACAGTGTTGGTTTCTGGCTCATCTATTGTCTGATTGAGGATTGAGGAGATTGCTCGAGGTCTGCGCCCGCTAGAACTGCGATCATAGCAGTTGGGAGTTTGCTGTTTTCATATATATATATATATATATATATATATATATATATATATATATATATATATATATATATATATATATATATATATATATATATATATATAATATATATATATATATATATATATATATATATATGTGTATATATATATATATATATATATATATATGCAATACCTCGCAGAAAAACACAGCTTCAGCGCGGAATCACGAGCGTGGGCCAGCTATTGTGTCAGCATTATTTTATTCCCTCTTCACAAGTCAAGGCGCGTTTCGGCCGTCCAGGCGGCCTTGATCACATGACCGTGCGTTCTGACAGGCCCCATTTTAAAGTGCAAGTGCATCAATATTGCAATAGACATGAAGAAAATACTTCCATGTATAAATACACATCTAGAAATTATGTTTAACATTATTTCACAAAAATGTATATGTCAAAAAGGTAGAAAATAACAGCATAAATGCTCATTTCTAAAAACATTTCAGTTTGGAAATTCATAGAAAGACAGTAATCATACCCTTACATTTTAGAACTTCCTTGTTATTACAGTCAAGCTAATACGATGCAATACATAAACTCTTACTCCTACGTGTTCACCTAAACGTGAAGTAAAATTAAACAACAGTGTACCTTACAAAATATATGTATATATGTGTTTTAAAAGAAAAAGAGCAGTTCTCTTAATTTACTTGATCAAACCTTCAGTATTGTTTGATTGTATCGAACCACTTTAAATGCTGGGCAATTATATCCATTGCTACATAGACACATATACATATCATTCCACATTTTATATTCAATTCATAAATCTCTATATATAAGGAAAGTGTCATGGTGCTACAGTACTATAAGCTGAAAGTGACCTGTGCTTCATTGCTAACATTTAAAGTGACTAATGCCAATAAAGTGCAAAGATATTCAATTTTAAGGATCTAAGAAGGTAATGGAAAATGAGAGCAGGATAGAAATTTAGATATATTCATATGTACAGAATTTCATATCAAAAGAAGGTGTTATCGTTCGAGTGTGCAAATTAGCAGAACCTATGTTAAAACCACAATAAATATCCCCTTGCGACATACCTAAAACAATTGATTAAAAGACACAGAGATAAAAACTACCCATAATGTCTTAAAAACAATCATAAAAAACATATCCCATATAGGACATCCAACTCTGTAAACTGTAAAATCTTTTTATTTTCTATTAAACAGATGAGGATGTAATTCAGTTTCAGAGGTTCTAGCTAATTGTTACATAAAGGTTCCTACATTTTCGGATTCAGTAAACATGCAAATTAAAAGTGTACTAGGGCTTTAAATCAATCACAAAAATGTGTGAAGGTCTTCCGTTGCACTTAACCCCCCTGGCCATTTAGAATCGAACTCTTAAATATATTTAGTCTCTGTTCGTCTAAGGTAGGCTTCCCTGTCTCCTCCTCTCTTTGTCAATGGGATAGATTCTATTGCATAGTATCTGAGACATTGGGGTTACTATTGTGGACAGCCTCAAAGTGTCTTGCAACAGGGTAATTCTGGTCCTTGTTAGTGATTGCCCGTAAATGTTGCAAGATTCGTTTGTGTACCTGCAGTTTGGTACTGCATATATATTTAAGATGGCACTCGCATTCCAGGACATAGACACAGTATTCTGTCTTACAAGTTAGATGTTGTTTTATATCTCTTCTAGTCCTGGAAAATGCTGTTATATAGTCTTTGGTGTTTGTACCGAACTGACAGGCCTTGCAAGTCAAACATCTGTAAAAATCCTTTCTCGATGGTAGCCAATTATCCTTCCTGAAGCTTTCCTGACTGTTTTTGCCTAACATATTGCCCATGCTCCTAGCTTTTTGAAAAGCTATAGCTGGGTTTGCGGGTATTAGGTCACCAATCACAGGATCATCCTGGATGAAGTGCCAATTATGTCTAATAATGCTCCTCAGCTCCTTTTCTTGTTTTGAATAAGTTAGGATCAGTTGGACAGGATCAGACTTTGTGTTTGCATCTCCCTGTATGATCTTAGATTTATATTCAAGGAGTTCCTCTCTTGGCTTCAATTGTGATTTCTTCATTGCGTAATCTACCACTCTATAGCTATAGCCTCTCTCTACAAATCTGGCCAGGCTGTCCAACTGCTTTTCTTTCGCATCATTCGGGTCAGTGCATATACGGCGGATGCAAAGCATCTCCCCATATGGTTTACTTTTTATCAAATGTGGGGGATGAGCACTTTTAGCTTGGAGTAATGTATTGCCCGCCGTGGGTTTTCTAAAAAGGGTAGTTGTTAAGATGTTGTAAAAACCTGCACATCTAAAAATGTCACCGAGTGTTTACCAATATTAGATGTAAAATTCAAATTAAGATCATTCACATTGATTTCATCTATAAATTTCAACACACTCTCTTCTGTACCACGCCAAACAATAAAAAGATCATCAATAAAACGCATCCAGGAAATTATGTTATGAATGCAGTTATATTCAAATTTGCGCCTGAGGACCGGTTCCTCCCACCAGTCCATAAAAAGGATAGCATAGCTGGGGGAGAAACTGGCCCCCACGGCTACACCCTGTACCTGTTGGTAAAATTGGCCATTAAAAAGGAAATAGTTATTTTCTAAGAAAAAGGACAACATTTCCAACAACATTTTCGTGTGATGTGCAAATTCCATTGGTCGCGTACTTAGAAAATATTCACAAGCCCGTAGGCCATCCCTATACAAGTATAAAGGGAACTCACATCCAATGTCACCAGCAATAAATCAGAACTCCACATAATATTCTTAATTTTACCAATAAAGGCACTAGTGTCTTGGACATAGGACTCCAATTTCTTCATGTGTGTCTGTAAAAAGTAATGAATGTATTTTGAAAGGTTTTCCAAAGGTTCTTCACACGCTGCAATAATCGGTCTGCCTGGTGGCGCAGTTAAGTTCTTATGGACTTTGGGTATGAAATAAATATAAGGTACCAGGGAATGTTCCTTTTTGAAGAATTTATATTCATCCCCACTAAGGAGACCCAAACCTTTCCATGTCAACAGACATTTGAACAGTGTGTCCTGTGTTGCCTTATATTTCAACGGGGTGCTCTTTCTGTAACATTGGATATTGTTTAGTTGTCCATATGCTTCCTTTAAATATTCAGACAATGGCCATAGGACAATATTTCCGCCCTCATCCGAATTTGGAATTATCAACTCTTTCTTTTGCAGTTTGACAATCAATTGGTTGAATTTTATTTCTTGATTTGAATATGTTTTCCTTGTTTTATTGTTTGTGTGGGCCAACTTTTTGATTTGTGCCACTACATGTTCATTGAAAGTGTCCAATCCATCATGTGCTGCTAAGGGGACGAACTTTGATTTTAATTTAAACGGAGCGGCTGTTTTTTTCTGCCCACTCATTGTTAGCATTTCTTGTGAGCTTGTTCCATCACCAGTCGCTAGTTGACACATGTCTTGATACAAATTGATATCTGAGACCAATAAACCTGACGGATCATTCCCTGATATCGAATCCGATATACACTCAGTTACCGTTTTTTGTAGGTGCAATTTCTGAAGCTTAAGTTTACGGATAAATTGGTATATATCTGCCCTTGTTCTAGTGTAGTTGAAGCTGGACTCAGGACAAAAGCTCAAGCCTAAACTTAAAAGTTGTTTTTCTGCTGTAGATAGATGAAGGGTCCCCAGGTTGATTATAGATTTGGAATCCTTGGTTTCATGCACATTACCAGGCAGGGACTCTTTTTCAGTTGTGGTTACTGGTTCTTCCGGGCACGCCCCCGGCCTTGCTTCTTTGGTTCTCCACTGTTTGCGGGCCTGGCGCCTCCCCCTTCGCCGCTGGCATTTTGTTTTGCCACTGTGTATATATATATATATATATATATATATATATATATATATATATATATATATATATATATATATATATATATATATATATATATATATATTAAAAACACTTAGCACTCTGCAGGTACTTCTCAAGCGACAAAAGATATGACAAATAAAACTCTGCTCCTACTTGCTATATTTGCACATTTGTAGGGCCTTGTGGAAACGTCTCTGACCAGATTGGATAATATTGAAAATACGGTTAATTGGCACCAGCACTTTATTTTCCTTCGGTTCCCTATGTACGTCAGGATTTCTGCACTGTACTATATAGTGGTACTCTGATTTGTCTGATTTGCATATTGACCTTCTGGTTAAAGTCCTTTTTGAGGTTTAGATGTTCAATGTGAGTTTTAGGTCAATGTTGCTGGCCTAGAGGAGAACAAGACATCAGATGAGATAGCGAATTTTGTCACATTATGGTTTGTCCATTTTCCTACCCTTCACCTTATTCCCTCCCTCCCTTTCCATCCCCTTTAATCCCCCCATTTTTTCTGGCATCTCTTTGGTCAAGAATAAAGAGGTTTTAATGACTTGAACAAAAAAACTTGAACACACACAAGAAAACTTGACTACAAATGGGTAATATGAGTGTACTTCACAAACATATTTGAGGCAGGTAATGTTTGATAATGTACTAGAACAAGGAATTGTGCTTTACAGGGATGAAAAGAAGAAATATGATGAGACAATGTATTTTTGACTCGTAAAAAGTAAATAGAATTTTGTTCAAAGCAAGGGATATGGTTTAATCCCTTTAAAAAAGTAAATGTGAATTTAACTAGGTGATGGGAAAGAGGACTCTTGTCCTTTAAATTTGACACTGTGTGAACCTACTCCATGACCCAGTTGAAGACTACGGCCGAAACGGGTAGGCCTGTTCATCTGACACACATGCACTTTCTCAAAAGAAGAAAAATAATAAAAAAATTGCTGTTAGAATCTCCATGTCCTTACCAGTGCCGTCTTTATGTGTCGGCCATATCGGACCAGATGGTGAAATTGGAGGGGCGGTATTTGTGAACGAGTATTCATGAAGATAGATAAATAGATAGATAGATCGATAGATAGACAGATAGATAGACAGATAGATAGATAGATAGATAGATAGATAGATAGATAGATAGATAGATAGATAGATAGATAGATTAGATAGATAGATAGATAGATAGATAGATAGATAGATAGATAGATAGATAGATAGATAGATTAGATAGATAGATAGATAGATAGATAGATAGATAGATAGATAGATAGATAGATAGATAGATAGATAGATAGATAGATAGATAGATAGATAGATAGATAGATAGATAGATAGATAGATAGATAGATAGATAGATAGATAGATATCACATGTTACTCCTTGCAAACAAAAAGGACGCACACTCACGAACTGGGATTATATTTCACTTCATTGAAAAAGGGGTTGGCAGACAAACACAATGCGGTTCGGTCCCCCGGACCTTGTTCACAGGTTATTGGTTTAGCCCTTCATTGTTGTTTATATCCCTTATCATCATTCTCCTCATTTCCATTTCGACCCCCCCATCCCTGGGAATTGTAGTTTGAGCTAACTGGTGTAAAATTGTGCAAAGATTGTCGAAATAGTGAATAAAGTGCAAAAGTGATATACATTATTTTCAAAAACACAGCAGAGTGAAACAGAGGAAGCACTAAGAAGTTAGCAAGTCTTCTCCTTCAGCAAATTAATGTACTCTTCATTTTTTTCATTCATCAAGAGTGTCTATCACCCATGAAATCTGCACTTTTTTTCGCACATAATTTGTCCGTTGCTCTTCTGCATTAAACATTGTGCCAATTAATAGAGCCTGCTTTCCTGCCCTACATCTCCAAAATTATGCAATGCATTCTGTTACTTGTAGATTCCTGTTTGCGGCTAACTCTTCCCACTCCATCAGTTTCTGCTTTTTTTGTATGTGCATCTTTATTTTGACGGCAGAAACTTTTTTTAATGTGCATTCTTAATGTACTGATATCAGGAGGACCGAAATGCATTGGGTTTGTCTGCCAAGCCCGTTTTCATTAAAATGAAATATAATGCCTGCTCATGAGGGCGACTCTTTTTGTTACACGGAATAACATTTGTGGAGAAATTGGAAAGGTGTGGTTCCACCTTTCGAACTGCATCGCGCACAATGAAGAGCACCGTATTTGTCAAGGGTCCTCCCCTGTAGAGGATGGATGTCCACAGGAGCAAAGATGAATGTCACACACACTTCCAAACAGCAACGACCCAAGTGAGAAGAGATAACTCACTCAAAGTCAGTTGCTCCCAAAAAGTGTGGGGGGAATTTCCCAGGGAGTATACCACTCTCCCCCAGCAGGGACGATGTAGCTGCAGTCTCGATGGCAGGAGATGGCTGGAATCAAACATACAACAGTACTAAACTCACTAGTAGTTTACAGGACTAATACACAAGTGTTCAACATAGAATTCCACTTACCTCAACTGGTGAGCGTCAGGGCTTAAGCGAGCAGTCAAGTCAAGAACCAGGAGGTAATGAAGGGAACCTGGATGACTACTCAGCAAGGGATACCTCCAAGTAAGAAGGTACACAATTCCAGTCCTGCTCCTAAACTGAAGACAGAGCAAGACTGGGCCACCAGAGCAGCAGATGACAAGCTCGTATCACTTATGGAGCTAAGGACAAAGTGAAACAGCAATAACTCCCGCTTCCGACTCATAAACTAAAGACAGAGCGGAGTGGGTAACATAGAACACACAACACACACGAATAATCAATCAGTCAATCAGTGACACTTATAAAGCGCGCTACATACCCGTAGGGTCTCCAGGCGCTGGGGAGGGGGGGTGCCGCTACTGCTCGAACAGCCAGGTCTTCAGCTTCTTCCTGAAGGAGAGGTGGTCTTGGGTCAGGCGCAGGTCGGACGGGAGGGAGTTCCAGGTCTTGGCGGCCAGGTAGGAGAAGGACCTTCCTCCTGTAGTCGCTCTTCGGATGCGGGGGACGGCGGCGAGGGCGTGGTTGGCTGATCGGAGGTGGCGTTTGGGAGCGTAGAAGTTGACTCGGCTGTTGAGGTAGCTCGGGCCTTGGTCGTGTAGGGCTTTGTGTGCGTGGGTGAGGAGGCGGAAGGTGATTCTCTTGTTGATGGGGAGCCAGTGAAGGTCTCTCAGATGACCGGAGATGTGGCTGGATCGTGGGATGTCGAGGATGAGTCTGGCTGAGGCGTTTTGGATCCGCTGGAGTCTCTTCTGGAGCTTGGCGGTGGTCCCGGCGTAGAGGGCGTTGCCGTAGTCCAGTCGGCTGGTGACGAGGGCCTGGGTGACGGTCTTCCTGGTCTCTGCGGGGATCCACCAAAAGATCTTTCGTAGCATGCGTAGGATGTTGAAGCACGCCGAGGAGACGCTGTTGACTTGCCTGGTCATGGAGAGGGAGGAGTCCAGGATGAAGCCCAGGTTTCGTGCATGGTCTGTCGGTTTGGGTGCGGTGCCCAGGGCGGGAGGCCACCAGGAGTCGTCCCAGGCGGAGGGTGAAGAGCCCAGGATGAGGACCTCCGTCTTGTCCGAGTTCAGTTTCAGGCGGCTGGTCGTCATCCACTCGGCTACCTCTTTCATCCCTTCGTGCAGGTTGGCTCTGGCGGCGGCGGGGTTGTTGGTCAGGGAGAGGATCAGCTGGGTGTCGTCGGCGTAGGAGATGATGCTGAGGTGGTGTTTGCGTACGATGGCCGCGAGGGGGCTCATGTAGACGTTGAAGAGGGTGGGGCTCAGTGATGATCCTTGGGGGACGCCGCAGATGACTTCGGAGGCCTCTGACTTGTACGGTGGTAGGCGGACTCGCTGTGTTCTTCCGTCGAGGAAGGAGATGATCCATTCCAGCGCCTTGTCCTGGATACCGATGTTGCTGAGGCGCCGTGTTAGGGTGCGGTGGCAGACCGTGTCGAATGCCGCGGAGAGGTCTAGGAGGATGAGGGCCGCTGTTTCTCCCTTGTCCATCAGGGCTCGGATGTCATCGGTGGCGGCGATGAGGGCGGTCTCGGTGCTGTGTTTGGCTCGGAAGCCGGACTGTGAGGGGTCGAGGGATCCGTTCGTCTCGAGGAAGGCGGCCATCTGCTTGTTGACGGTCTTCTCGATGACTTTGGCTGGAAACGGTAGAAGCGAGATGGGGCGGTAATTCTTGAGGTCGGTGGGGTCCGCTGTTGGTTTTTTGAGTAGAGCGCTGAGTTCGGCGTGTTTCCAGCTTTCGGGGAAGATGGTGGTGTCGAAGGATGTGTTGATGATGTCTCGCAGGTGGGGTGCGATGACAGCGTCGGCCTTGTTGAAGACGTGGTGAGGGCAGGGGTCGGTTGGTGATCCGGAGTGGATGGAGTTCATCGTGCGGATGGTGTCTTCTGTGCTGATCGGGGTCCAGGCGTGGAGGGTGGTGGTGGGGGGGGGTGGCAGGTCGGTCGTGGTGTGCGTTGGTTGGTTGTTGAAACTGCTGTGTATGTCCGTGATCTTGTTGTGGAAGTATGAGGCGAGGGAGTTGCAGAGGTCTTGTGATGGGGTGATGTCGTTGTTTCCTGCGCTGGGGTTGGAAAGCTCTTTCACGATGTTGAAGAGTTCCTTGCTGTTGTGTGCGTTGTTGTCCAACCGGTCCTTGAATGCTGTTCTCTTGGCGGCGCGGATCAGCTGGTGGTGTTTCCGGGTGGCCAGTTTGTAGGAGGTCCTGTTGTCCGGTGTCGGGTCCCTTTTCCAGACTTTCTCGAGGGCTCGGCAGTTCTTCTTGGAGCTCTTGAGTTCGTCGGTGAACCATGGGGCCTTCTTGCTGGCGGGTCTGCTGGGCGGGGTCCTCAGCGGGGCGAGCTCGTCCGCGCAGATGGTGATCCACACACCTCACAGATGGTGATACACACACCACGTCCGACTCGTGAAACTTATGACGGAGCGGAGCGGGTGTACACACAACGAGACAATCCACGGCTTACGAACAACGCGTCCAACTCGTAAACTGAAGACAGAGTGGAGCGCATAGACAATTACAAACACAACAATTCTAATGTACAAGGAAAGCCTCCGTCCCCTCTATAACAAAAGTCCAAGTGGAACGGAGCGGAAAGAATGGCTCATGTACGAACCAAACAACGGAAATGGGGCGTGATGGACAGAAAGTCGAAAATGCGGATCAGTGTGCAAGGCACCGGGGGAAATGGAGAAGCGGGACGGGAGTAGGGAGACTGAGTATCGAGAACAGGATAGATCGGGAAAAGTCGGGTAAAGGGAAGGGATACCGGGAATCCAACGGGGAATCAAGGACAAATACCACGGGCTCAGGAATCAGAGGAACAAACGGGAACACGAAGGCAGACAGAAACCAAGAACGCTACGGGAACCTCACAAAGCAGGACGCTGAGTAAAGAGGGCGTGGTCACTAACCAAGCAGTAAGCCAAGCAATGATTCGCAGGTGAGACTCCCTTTTCACTTAGTTAGGGAGCGTCTCAAAGTTCGGAAACACAATGCAGCATGCTACTTAGGGAATGTCACAAAAGACCTCATGGAGTTCAATAGGTAATGCGGAAAGGAGAACTCCGATTTAGCCCTGGGGAAAATACGTTGAACACTCGTTTATGTGGTCAAATCCGACCACCCCTAACAGTATTCACCCAATATATATATATATATATATATATATATATATATATATATATATATATATATATATATATATATATATATATATATATATATATATATATATATATATATTCACTGAAAAAAACATAGGTTTCACACCAGTTATAGTTAGCTGGAAATTTTACTGACATAAAACCATTGAAATTCCCACGGTATAGTTAGTTGGACTCACTATAACTTGCGCGTGCAATGCACTGCTGATGACGTCACATATTACATCACTCATGACAGGGTCAGTGACATCACTCATGACATCACTGATGACACCATCCAGTGAATGTGTGTCTTTCTGAAAAAAAAATATGAGTGAGTAATGTTTAAATATTTAAATATATGTATTAGTGTTTCACTTTGTGTATAAGTGGCTGCATGGGTTGATGAGTAGCTACATGTGTATGTATATGGGTATTAGATGTGTTTCTTAGTATCAGTATGAGTGTCTATATGGTTTGGTGGGGGTATTACTTAGCACATAGATGCATGATTGACTGACTCTCTGTTTGTATTTCTTTTGAAGACAGAATATGTGCAGGACTGTATGGGTGGATGAGTGTGTATATGTGTATGTTAGTGAGTGAATAACTGTCACACTAGTGTCTTTATCAGTAACTACATATGTTTTAATCTAGTATATGTGAATATTGATGTATATAAGTGAGTATATGTGAGAGTAAGAGATTGTAAGAGTTCCTGTTTAAATAAGTATGTGTTTCTATAAGTGATTGTTTAAGAGAATAAATATGTTTAAATTTCAATAGAAGTAAGGTGGTAGTGTGTGTATAGCTCTATATGCAAATACATGGATGTTCAATAGTTTATTTGCATGTGTGAGTATGTGTGTGAGTAACTTTTGGATGACTGTCGGTGTGTAACAGGATTTATAGGTGTATCACTACATATGATGAGTGAGTATATGTATGAGTGACTATATAGAACTGTTTGTGAATGAGTAGATGTGTATATAGATGGTGGAATTACTGAATTGGTTGTTGTAACTGATATGGGTATCTCCATTTTTTGAAACATTTTAGTTTCTATTTTTGAATATGTGTTTCAAGGGTTACATTACAGTGAAAGGAGAAATAAATAAATAAAAAAGCAACCCTATGCACACATATGTAAAGTACAAGTGACAGTATATCGTAGGATTCACGCGAAGTAACAACAAGGTAAAGTAGCAGAAAGACGAAGAAGTCTTGTGTATGTAGAGGTCTTCAATTCTTTATTTTCATCTAGTGGTACAGCAGCCAGCCGACACGTGTTTCATCGCTCACGCAATTCTTCAGGACTCTGATGCTACTGAAAAATACTGAGGGGGTCGCTCTGCCGGTGATACTTCCGACCCGGTAGTGCCCTTGACCAACGTGTTTGAAGTCCACAAATATAAATATGTTTATATGGTAGGTCACCTCCAGTAATGTGACGTAAAAGAGGGAATAATGTATCAGGGACTGGGATGTCGCAGGCAATCAAAATAGATCAATACACCGAGTTCGTGGGTCAGCTAATCAGTCAATGGCACTCTCTCGAAATTGCAAATCACGCGCCAAAAGGTTGTACCGGGAAGTGCGCAGCACATCCAGACATCCCGGGTCAGTGTTCCTGGTCTCGGAAATTTCCTCCACGTCTAGGAAATTAACTGTTTCTTTATGAATCTGTGAGGTGAAGTGTAGGTTCAGATTGTTGACATTTAATTCTCTCACAAATTCAGTTGCTTCCTCAGATGGCCCCCTCCAAATCATAAACAGATCGCCTATATATCTGAGGTATAGCATCACCTTGTTACACATAGTGTCTCTGTGTTGGCCCATGAGGATCCGCTCCTCCCACAGCCCCATGTGCAAACATGCGAAGCTGGGGGAAAAGCAGGCCCCCATAGCCACCCCTCTCATTTGCTGATATATTTGTTTGTTGAATGTAAAAAAGTTTTGTTCTAAGCACAGCCTTAGCATACCAACAATCATTTTGTTGTGCTGCATACATTCTATGGGGCGTTTGTCAAGGTAATGCTCCACTGCCTTCACACCATCACAGTGTTTAATTGACGTATAAAGTGAGGTTACATCCAGAGTCATAAGAAGAAAATCATCATTCCAGTCTACTGAGGCCAATTTACAAATAAAGTCAGTAGTGTCCCTTACATAGGAATCCAGTTTCTTCACCTACTCCTGTAAAAAATAGTCAATATAACGAGAAATGTTGGCAGTGGAACTGTCTATAGCCAAAATAATTGGCCTCCCAGGTGGCATTGACGCATCCTTATGCTCCTTGGGCAGAAGGTAGAAAGTGGGGATGACCTGATGATCTTTTTTCAAATACTTGAATTCATCAAAGGAGATCAAACCACTGCTCCGCCATGCCATCAACTTTGAGTTTTGGTCATTCCATGTCGACTTAATTGTGGAAAGGTTGCTCTTTCTGTAGCATTCCGTATCCCCCAATTGTCGCTCCGCCTCTTTAATGTATTCTTCCCGCTTCCAAAGGACGATATTTCCCCCTTTGTCGGCCGGTTTTACTATTATTTTGTTATCGGCTTTAAGTTTTTTGACCAAGTTGTTGTATAGTTGATTTTGTCTGTCGATGGTCCTTTCCTTTTTGTTGGATGCAGTGTAAAGTTTTTTCAAATCTTCTATATAGAGTTCAAGAAAAACATCCAGATTGTCATGGGTTGATATTGGCAAGAAGGTGGACTTAGGTTTGAATGGTGTAGTACTGATCCCAGTACCACATGTTACATTAATGTCCGAACCCAAAGCTGTATCCACACTCTCACATTGTAGCGTCCATATTTCTTGGAATGCAGGTCCCTCCCCCGCAGTTAGTAATGAGGGACTTTGTACTGTTGTCGTTTTGGGCTTTTTATAAGGTTGTAGGCGGTGGAATTTGCTAAGTTTTAGTTTCCTGACATATCTAAAGGCATCCATCCGTGTGTTTGCATGGTTGAAATCCCTGGGGGGCAATATGAAAGTCCAAGGGACAGGATGACAATTTCCTTTGAGGTTAGTGTAACATCTGTCAGGTTAATTATTGAGGGGGCACTGACGTCTGTCCCCGTTTTTTGTTCCATCTGCCCCGGTTGCTTTTTCTCCTCCACCTACTTTTGTGCCGTTTTCGGCGTTCGTGCCGTTTGCGGTTTGGCCTTTGTTTCCTTGTGAGGCTTTTGGGTGCGAGCTCGATCTCAGACTGTCCCTTCGGTTTTCGCACATGCAGCTCACCTCCTGTGCAGGAGTAAGTTTTGTAAACCCCAATCCTTGTCCTTTTGAGGGACCACCCTCTGTTTCACTCTCTGCTGCTGAGCTCAAATCGGTCAAGGAGGCCGATGTAGACGCCATTTCTCGTGGCTTTTGCCCCATTTTACCAATTTGTGCTTTAATTCCATCGTATCTGTGTGCAAAGGTGAAAATGTGCCCATTCAAATAATCCAATCTGTCTCGCTCAAATTTAAAGGCCTTACGCTTCTTGATAACATCTTCCTCCTTGGCCAATCGAATTTCCATGTCTTCCCTCATTTTTTTAATATTGTCATCAATATCGACTTTTGCCAATTCCATTTCCAACATTTCAATTTCAGTTTGCAATTTTATCCTATCACTCTCCGCATATTTGACCAGGATCCTTATTAGTTTTGCTGAAGATTCCAAATTCGCCGTAGCCCACTCTTCCAACATTAGTGGGTCAGGGCTATCGTAACTTGGTGCCAGCGTAATGCAGAGACCCGTCCCACTTCAAGATACCGCGAGAGGGATTTATTTTCCCACCATTTTGCCTGTTCCTTCTTGGTGAGCTTTTCCAGTTTACAAAATAAATCCCTAATCGTCAGGCTCGTGTTTCCCTTATCGGGTTGTTGCGTGATAGCATCAGAGTCTCCCCCAGCCGGGGTTTCAAAGACCGATTCCGCAGCCTGCTCCCTGTGTCTCAACACGGCGGCGGACATTGCTAGTTATGGCTAATTGAATAAGGCTCATTGAGAACACCGGTGGGCTGCGTGGTTTAAAAATACTTCACGCTCCCACCAGGCACACTCTCCACTGCGTTTTTTGTTCGCTGTCTTACCCGGAATGGGCTGCCGCACACCTTGATCCTTCTTCGGTGATCTCGGCTCCTTCAAATCCAGGCAGGCGTGTGCTCACTCGCAGGGGCATCCACGGCTTCTTCCTACCAGAGTCAGATTTCGATTCCGGTTCACGGAATCACAGCTTCCTGCCGTGCTATCGCCCAAATATCGGAGAGGGGTTCCGCTTGTAACCAGGAAGCTCCCAGGTACTATTAGCTCCAGAAAGTCGCCATCCACAGCCGCTTTGCGCCGAATAACGAAAGGAGCGGAACCACCAAGTAAGTGCAGTTTTCAGTGCTTTATTTGTGCCAAAGTATCAGCCTGCAATCCACCATGACGCGTTTCGCCTCCATCAACGAGGCTTGATCACATGACGTGTCATAGACACAAACAAGGGCATTTATAGTTTAAACACTCAAGTGGGTTCAGCTGAGTTAATTCCATGCATGAACAGTGAAAAAATACTTCGTATTACAAACGACAGTAAAGAGCATAGTGCCCATAAGGTTCAACTAATAAGTAGTGATCAATGGATTTCAGGGTTATTTCTAATTTTATAATACATATGACTAAATTCATCTATTTACATTTTAGTTAAAAACCCGAACTCATTCAAGAATTTCATTTACATGTACATTTCATTTACATGTAAGCTATTTACACTATGTACAAAAATAATTTCAATAACATAAGATAACGGAACCTGATGATAGCATTCATAATCATATTAAGAACCAATCCAAATTTTCACTGTTATGAACATTTAACCCATGTGGGTGAGAAACAAAGATCATATCAGACACAGACTGAGATCCCAATTCATTAAAAAACCCTATATAATGCACTCTTTGGGGTACTGCAGATATTTAACTGTTATTAAGTGAAAGTGCAAGTGCTAACATTAAAATCATTCTACAGATTATAGCAGGTTACAGATTCTGGTCTTGAAACAAATCCCTTCGGAGGAACTCATGCTTTCATCTCTATCTTTTGACTATTATACTACAGAAGCTGGTTAAAGAATATTAGAGGCAGGTATACATGTCTTCACTGGCATTCAAACCTCCAGGATTTTTACTGTTGAGCTCTAAAATATATCTTGTCTCCAACAAGCGCAACTTAGCGTCCCTGTTCCCACCTCTCTTGAGGGGTAGAATGGAATTGACGAGAAAATATATATATTTTTTTTTTTCACTGAAAAAAATTAAAGGTTACCAGGATGTTATAGTGAGGTTCAGATTTTTTTTTTTTTTTAAAAACCTTTATTTAACATTTGCAATCAAATACAGACACGGGCCTACAACCCCCCCCGGGCTGGCCGCTAAGCATATTCAGTACGTTATTACAATCCAACTTCAGACCCAGCCTCCCTGGGGAGCATAGGAACTCCATCCACAAAGCACATCGGTTGCAAAAGCAGTTCAATTCGGAAACAGGATAAGAGGTTTTCATTTTACATATAATAAGTTGAAAGGATCAGGTGTCGTACAGTGTCTCGGATCACAAAAGGGGGCGAGCAAAAGAACAACGTGTCCAAAATAAGTTCACTATCATGTAGGTCAGCGGCGTTAAGACATACGAAATCAGGATAAGTAGCACATTATTATTCGTCTACGCCATCATTATTGTCCGCCCCACAGCACCAAAACCTCCGAAAAGTCAAAATACAGATGTAGAAACAAGGATGTAAGGAAAGCCGAACCCACTACACTAACCCGGAGAAGGAAAAGGAAAGAAAAGGCGAGGAAAGAGAAGGAAGAAAAGAGGCCATAGAACAAAAATAGAAAACGAAACACCCACCCCCCCACCCTGCACCCCTGCTGATGACTACGGCCACCCCCCTTGCAGCGTGCCTGTCGCCCAGTAACCAGAACCCAAAATATAGTAGAAAGGGAAAGAAAGGAAAAGGCAAAAAACCCCACACAATGAGGGAAAGCGGAGGAGGGCATAGTTCTACGGGCTCCCGGTCTCCTTCCCCCATCGTAGCCAGCCCCTCCCCGGACTCCGTTAGGTCAATAAAAACAATCCAGTTAAACATAGTGCCACAATGAGAGACTCGGAGAAGAATCTCAACCCTGGCCCCGTCGATCAAATGCACTGAAGTCATCAGTTAAGGAAAGCACTTCTCACAAAGTACTGCCAAAGTCCACCGAACAGGAGTACACAGATGAGAAAAGAACGGCAGGTCCCGATGTAGATGGCTGGTACCAATGTTGACCCTCCCTGCCTCCGAAGCCAAGCTTTACCCCATCCGCCATCTTGAAAGACCGACAGGGGAGGGTAGTCGACACGGTCCGAAACAACAAAGGATAGAAAGTAGAAGGCTCCAAAATGGGGATGTCATGTAAATGTTCCGGGGGATACACAATCGGGGGTTCCAACGGTTCCGTGGGGTGACCAGGCACAGTACAGTCAGGTAGAGGCACTTCAGTAGGGGCAAACACTGTTTCCAGCGCCGGGTCAAAATACACCTCCGAGACATCTATCGAAAAGCGGGCTGGCTGCCGGGTCGCGGGCGTCGAGTCAGGATCCGGTCTCATGCCTGTGAGTCCATCCGTCGCAGACAACACACTGCAAGTCTGGACTTCGATAGTTCCCCTAAGTGCCATGAGTGCCGCCAGCACCGTACGCAGTAACGGGCCATTTTGAGCCTGTTCCGCTAGATTCGTTTCGTCCTCCAACATGGTGGACCCCACGGAGAGGCGCCTTCTCCGGGGCAAAATTAGGCAGAGCAGGAGTAAGCCATGAGGGACTGACGGTTAGCAAGCAGTAGTACGCAGCGAGGCACCGACCCGGGGGAACGGTGATGTGAATACCGGACCCCCGGTCAGGGACCCCCGCGACACAGCACCGTGCGTCACTCGTCACCTCACCTTTTGTAGGGCACCAGGCAGCTGATGGTAACAAAACAATCAAAAAAGTCTGAGTGTTCCAGAGACCGGACCCAACCACCTTCAGCAGTCCGTTGTTATTCAACTCGGACCCGGCAGAGCCAGCACTCGAGACCCCGGCTTCTCTGCTGGGTTAGGCCTCAATGCGACCATTGACGTAGCTCCGCTCCACAACAGCGGAGAAACTCCGGGATTGCACCACTGGAGCGCGGGTCAGATCACACACACAGATCCGGTGCAGGTAATCAGGATAAGCAACAGGATGATAGAGCGAAGGACAGAGGTCAGCGGAGCCGGGAGACTATGCGGCCATCTTGGTTGGTGTCATAGCTCCTCCTCCGTGAGGTTCAGATTTTAAACACACGAAACCATAACAATTCAGCAGTTATAGTTATAGTTGCTATAACTCATGCCCTAAGGTAACTATAACTCGTACCCCCACCAAGCACAGTTTTCTCATTATTAATTTTTTTATCAATGATGTCATAGAAGATGTCATGAGTGATGTAATATCTGGGGTAATTAGCAGAGCATGGCAAGGGTGTGAGTTATGCCTTAGGACATGAGTGAGTGAGTGTGTGAGTGGCTTATGGGTGTGTGAGTGGGTGTATCCAGCAAGCACATCTCCTTCAGCCACTCCACCGGACTACACTGGACAGATCACAGCTGCGTCCACTTCAACTTCAGGAGAACCACGACCCACCACCACCCGCAACAGGTTCCCCGCAGAAGCTGGAGCAAGGTCACCGCCGACCAGCTCACCACCTCCCTCAGCCAGAACCCTCTCACCAGCACGACGGACCCCAACGAAGCAGCCCGCAACCTCACACAGTGGCTCGCCAACTGCACCGATGACCTCGCACCACTGAAGAACCCTCCCAGCAGACCCGGCAGCAAGAAAGCCTCGTGGTTCACCAACGACCTCAAAAACTCCAAGAAAACCTGCTGCACCCTCGAGAAAGCCTGGTGCCTCGAGCAGACAACAGAAAACATGACAGCCTTCAAGAACGCCACCCGCAAACACCAACAGCTGATCCGCACCACCAAAAGGACAACATTCAAAGAACGACTGGACAACAACACCCACAACAGCAAAGAACTCTTCTGTATCGTTAAAGAGCTCTCCAACCCCAGCGCCTGCAACAATTACATCACACCCTCGCAAGACCTCTGCGACTCACTCGCCTCATTCTTTCACCGCAAGATCGCCGACATACACAACAGCTTCGGCGCACAGAACACGGACCCAACAACTGAACCAGCGTCCCCCACCACCACCATCTGCACCTGGACCTCGGTCAGAACCGAAGACACCACCCGCACGATGAACACCATCCACTCCGGCTCCCCAACCGACCCATGCCCACACCACATCTTTAACAAAGCTGACTCCATCATCGCACCCCAACTCTGGGACATCATTAACAGCTCCTTCGCATTCGCCACCTTCCCGGAAAGCTGGAAACATGTCGAGCTCAGCTCCCTCCTGAAGAAACCCACCGCGGACCCCACAGACCTCAAGAACTTCCGCCCCATCTCGCTCCTCCCTTTTCCTGCCAAAGTCATCGAGAAGACCATCAACAAACAACTCTCCGCCTTCCTCGAGACAAACGGATCCCTCGACCCCTTGCAGTTCGGTTTCCAAGCAAACCACAGCACCAAGACCGCCCTCATCGCAGCTACCGATGACATCAGGTCCCTGCTCGACAACGGGGAAACAGCTGCCCTCATCCTCCTGGACCTCTTAGCAGCCTTCGACACCGTATGCCACAGCACCCTGATACAGTGCCTCAGCAACACCGGAATCCAAGGATTGGCCTTGAAGTGGATCATCTCGTTCCTCGCCGCAAGAACCCAGAGAGTCCGCCTCCCCCGTTCCGAACCGCGGCCACCGAAGTCATCTGCGGCGTTCCGCAAGGATCCTCGCTCAGCCCCACCCTCTTCAACATCTACATGAGCCCCCTCGCATCCATCGCACGTCAACACAACCTCAACATCATCTCCTACGCTGATGACACCCAGCTGATCCTCTCCCTCACCAACGACCCGTCACCGCCAAAGCCAGCCTCCAGGAAGGAATGAAAGGTGTCGCGGAATGGATAAAGCTCACCCGTATGAAACTGAACTCAGACAAGACGGAAGTCCTCATCCTCGGCCCATCCCCCTCTGCCTGGGACAACTCCTGGTGGCCCCCGGCCCTGGGTACCGCCCCCAAGCCAACAAACCATGCACGCAACCTTAGCTTCATCCTGGACTCCTCCCTCACGATGACCAAGCAAGTCAACGCCGTCTCGTCATCCTGTTTCAACACCCTGCGCATGCTCCAAAAGATTTTTCGGCGGATCCCCACCGAAACCAGGAAGACGGTCACCCAGGCCCTCGTCTTCAGCCGTCTGGACTATGGGAACACCCTCTACGCTGGAACCACAGCCAAACTCCAGAAAAGACTCCAGCGCATACAGAACGCTTTGGCATGACTCATCCTAGACATCCCCCGTCACCAGCCACATCTCTGCCCTTCTGAAAGACCTGCACTGGCTCCCCGTCAGCAAGAAGATCACGTTCAGACTCCTCACCCACGCACACAAGGCTCTCCACGACATGGGCCCCAAATACCCCAACAGCCGCCTCACATTTTACACACCCACCCGCCAGCTCCAATCCGCCAGCCTCGCCCTTGCCTCCGTCCCACGAATTCACAAAGCCACCACTGGAGGAAGATCCTTCTCCTACCTGGCGGCCAAGACATGGAACTCCCTCCCCACCCACCTACGGCTGACCCAGGACCACCTCTCCTTCAGGAAACAACTCAAGACCTGGCTGTTTGAGCAGTAGCGACTTCACTCCCCTCCCAGTGCCTTGAGAAAAATTTGTATGATTGGTTGTGTGGGTGTTTAAATAGTGGTGTGAGTGGCTGTGTGAGTGGCTGTGTGGGTCTCTGAGTGGGTGTGTGAATGGTTTTGTGGGTGTGTGAGTGGGTGTGCGAGTGGCTGTATGGGTGTGTAAGTGGTTATTTGAGTGTGTGAGTAGGTATATGAGTGGGAGCATGTGTTTTTTTAAACTGGGGTCTGGATCCATAAATCCACCTGAATCAACACAAATCCATAGGGATCCAAGCGGATTGGGTGGTTCTGCTGATCCTCTTGCTCTCAAAAAACAAAAACGGCTTTGGACAGTTTCTTGTCCATGAGGGGTCTCTCACAGACCCCTCCATCAGTCCCATGGGGTCAGAGTACCTCTACACTGACCCCTCCCATCGCTTTTACATTTTGTTTACCCCTGCAAACTGTGTCCTGATCCACAAAATGGTTGCCGCAACTGTCCTTTTAGGTTGTAGCCAGCCAATCCCAGCATTGCTGTTGGTGCATAGATCTTTGGGTCTAGATATAGATACATTTGTTTACTTTAGTAACTCCAAATGTACTGAACATATGCACATAAATTACAAAAGCACTCTTTCTGGATCAAGATCTAGCTTTCTGCCAAATTAGGTTTGATTTCATTCAGTGGTTCTGGCTGCAGTCTTGTCTAAATTCCCTATGGAATCACCCCTTTTTATCAGCCCCCACTTGATGAAGCACCCCAAAACTTTCCAGACAGAAGCAGAAGTGACTGGTAAATAGTTATGAACATTTCCCAAATATTTGTCAAATGGTGCCAAAGTTATTAGCAAACCAAAAACTTTTTTCCTATGGAAACTAGGTCCTAACTATAACTACCTACTGGTGATTGCCAGTAGGTAATATAGATACACATACTTTTACAGGAAAATGTTAAATAATTGAATATTTGTATTTATTTTTAAAAACATACTTGCGTATACGTACTTCCAAAGTAAAGGCCCATATGATGTAGTACCTCACAATTTAAATGGATTAGGCTTTCCAACATTGTGTGGGTACTCCTCCCTGTCTCTGCCCAGTGGCATGGCCAGTGTGCCACGGGCCCAAGTGCAAGGCAGGAAATTGCACTTCCCCCCGCCCACAGCCGCTGTTTCAACTGTGAAATACAGCAATAATCATCAGGGTTCAGAGGCCCCCTCAGGGCTCTGGGCCCTGGTGCCACTGCACCTGTTTCATCATTGGAAGTTACACCCCTGTCTCTGCGTTTTCAATGCTTCACCGTTTTTTGTGCAGCACAATCTGTCACCAGCTCCTCCTTTGGACTAAACCCTTCCTCAGTCAAGGCAGACAAGTGATGAAACTTCCTATGCCTTGTACGATTCTTCTAATAACAATACACTAGTCTGCAGCTAAGGGCACTTTAACAAAACTTAATAAAAAAGGGCGCAAGAACACAAATTGTCTAGACACCTTAATTGATAAAAGCAATAAATGCGTATTTTATGTACATTTCGGTTCATTAGTTGAAGTGCTGGCAAGCCTGACTCAGGCTATCATTAATACGACGTTCCAACTATAATGAGGCACGATGGCTTGCAGGTACAAATATCCAAGTATTTTGTTAAAACGTCTTCAGTCCGGTTGATTTTCAGGATGGGTCACACACACTAATAAATGTTGTGTTCAGGTACTGCAGACTGAAAACTTCAGTTTACATTTTGCTTTGTACTGTTGACAAGATCTTGAGCAGTCACATTAAATATTGTTCATAAACAAGGGCTTTGCTCTTTGCTTCGTAATGAGATGTGCTGATGTGAAATGACCCTTGCTTTTCCTAAGCACACAGAAACTAATTTGAACCACGTCTACCAATTACAGGACTCCAAGGGGCACTTAGCTGCAGACAATCAAGTCACAATAGGATTAGAACATGGCACGGAGAGACCACAAGGGAGAACAAACAGAGACAGGAGTGCAGGATTAGTCCTCTAAACTGTCTGCAAACCACATTGATTGCCCTCTCACTCCCATCTAAATATTATACCTATAAATCCCATTTTGCAGTAATGTCATCTGATTACACAAAAGCACAGTTAGCACTTCATCAGGCTCCCTTAGAATACTTGTTAAAATGCATGTTAAACAAATATTGGTATTTACAATACAGAACATACACAATCACTGAAATGTAACAATAAATTAACCTGTGTTAGCAAGGTGTCTACTAACATTGTAATAATGCTTTTCTAATGATATTACATATCTACTTTAAGTTGGCTTGAACTCACTGGTTTATCTTGCCAGCACAGATTCCATTTACAATCGTTTCGGAGGAAAATAAATGTGTGTGTAGGAATGTTGCTGCTTTAAACACACTTTCAATAAAATACTGTAATTTACCACATAAATGGTAGTGTATATGGGCAGGACAATTGACCATAACCAAACCCATTGGACACCATCAGAAAAGAAATAATGGCAAAGTCAGAAGGTCTTGCATTGGTCACTTCCTTTTTTGGCTTTGTCAATAGCGGTTTTTTCCCCATGGTTTTTGGAAAAAAATATTTTTAGAGAAGCTGCCAGGACCTCATCAATTTTTAGAAAATGGCTAATTTGTGTCTTAAAACAGACACACTGTTATATAAGATTACTACCTTGCACTAAAGGGAACTACTTTGTTTGTGGATGTGCTTCTAGTAAAAAGGCAGACTATCACTACACACAGTAAAGTTATGCAAAAGCTAAAAATGACTTACCCATTGCCCCACACCATATGCTACAGTGGGTGGACGAAGAATGTGAACAATTCAAAAACAGACTAATGGATGAAGAAGGGCGGATTGAAACCTATAAAAGGAAGTATATTTTACATATAATTTTAGTAAAATCAAAATGTTTTAGCTAACGCTAGACCTTAAAATGTTTGTGTAATTCACTGAATGGGTTGTTTAACACAGTAGCGGCTAGTGTTCTTGCAAAGTGGCAGGGTGGGGGAAGTGTGGACCGGGACGAAGAACAACCAACCAAAAAAAAAAAGTAACAAAGAACTTGCCTGCCTCTCCGACGCTCCTCTCTGGCTCCGTGCAGGCACAGGTTTCCAGAATCCCCAGCGACCAATTCTGATGCTGCTCTCATGCTGAAAGCAGCATCAGGATTGGCCGGAGCTCTCTGAATTTGCACTCCCAGATAGACTGGGAGCCTGTGCCTGCTGTCTCCAACCCCGCAACACAGCTCGGGTTGGGGACATCATCAATGCACATGACGGCTTGGCCGTCCTGAGATGGCCTGCCAAACCATCATGCGCACTAACAACAGTGCACCTAACACTCCCCCTCTGTCTGTCATCCCCTCAGCCCCCCCCCTAGACACGACGCTGCGGAGAAATATAATGTGACAATAAACACAGTTTTATAAACATTTTATTTTTCATTTTTTGGGCTGCTGACGGGGGGGGGGGTGGTGATGCTCCTCTGCCATACCAGAGGAGCTGTTGCTGGTCTAGCTTAGACTTATGAGAAGAGTATCAAAACCTAAAAAGACTAGAAGAAATTCACGAATTAAGGTACTATCTCAACCTTAGCCCCACTCCCTTAGTACTAACTTTACCTTGATATAATCCCTCGCCATACACCGTCTCCAACCACAAACATATATAGCACATTATATAAATCACATCCACAATAAAATAAAGCCTCATAGACATCGAAATTTCCAGCAAAACATAGGGGCATATTATCAAGGGGGTTTATCTCCGCTTTTTTGGCTTTAAAAGCCAAGAAAGCGGAGATAAAATTATCTCCCTATTACCTAGCTGTCGCTAACACCAGTTAGCGACAGCTAGTAGGAGATAGCGACCATCTTGGGCCCCACTTTGCATGTCAGTGATATTTATCACTAATGACATGCAAAGTGGGCATGCCAAGATGTTAGCGACTGGAAACAGTCGCTAACATCGCTATCTCCTATTACCAACTTTTGGAGATATTCGCGCTAAGCGCGAATATCTCCAAAAGCTAACACCTGCCCTGAGCAGTTCTTAGCCATGTTATCGAATGGTAGGTGGATAGCATTAGCTCAGTAATGCATGAATATCGCTGACTTTTCAGCGATATTCATGCATTGCGGCCGATTTTTATCGCATTTGCGATAAACCTTGGTAATACCAATGTTTATCTGCGATAAAAATCGCCGCAGCTCAGCAGTAAATTTTTGTCTCTAACCAAGCAATAGCGATAATTATCGCTATTGCTTGGTAATATTCCCCATATTTCTTTAACATCACAATGCACAATGTTATACACTATAGGAAACATGTTACAATGTGCAACTGCTACTCAGTACTGTAACACACGATCGAGTGATATCCTTGTTCTCAGAAGGGTTCACAAAATGTGAATGCCCTCACATTCACAAAACTATAAAGCAATGAACATTTCAATTCTATTTATCTCCATCTTTCTACTCACAACATCCTACAATGTCTAGCACATTCATCCACACATTTTCTCAATGCATCCTTTACATCACATTTGCACCTTTTATTAGTGATGGCGAGGGAGAGAGTTCAGACTATGAGGCTGGTAGGGATGAGAGATAAAATTAAGGAAGTACTTTAATTGGGGATTTCGTGTCTGTTTATTGTTTATTGGTTACTCTCAACCTTGTTGTATATGTTTTGTTCTATGGTTACGGTATATGGTTACCATCAACCTTAATGTTCCTTCAGTTTTTATTTTTTTCTGGAAGGCTACGATAATTGAACCTGCAACTAATTTATTTATTTACTTATTAAATGAAATTTTAAAGTGTGAAACTGGCTGGAAGGTCAACATAGTGATTCACAAGTAAGGACCTCAATTATCTTTTTTTTAATCGTAGCGAAGCACAGCAGGCCTTGCTGCTGCACTGCCCACGGCAAAAGGAAAGGGCAGGAATGCACTGTATATATTTTGTATGGCACATTCCAGTCCTTTTCCCCTGCGTCAGCGCACAATGGGCTGCCGTGCGCCAACGCAGACACCTTTACACAATGGTGCAAGGCTGACTGCATTGCAGGGATGATTTTTTTGTGCAGGAAGGGAAACCTTCTTGCATAAATACAATCACAAGAGGCTTTTTCCTCTTTCTATGTGTGCTGCAGGATGCAACACACATAGAAAGAGGAAACATGAGGAGAAATAAAGATATTTCTCCTCGTTGTGACTCCCTTACGCCTCCCCTGGTGAGATTCACATTTTTGGCACTGCCTCAGACTTACGATTTCTTGTAAATTTGGGGCAGTGTAAAATATCCATGGATGTTGCTTGGAAAGCCCCCAGCAACACCCATGGAACGCCCCTTTCATGCAGTTTTCTGTGTGAAAGGGGCACAGATTTTTAAGGCCATGAAAAGCCTCGTAATGTGGCTTTATGTGGCCTTATAAATATGTGAGTGGCACATTGCACCACCGTAACGTCAAAAAAGTGTCATTCGAGGAGAGCAAAAGTGCCGATAGGGCCTCATAAATGAAGCCCTTAGAGATTACAAAGTACAGTAATATTAATCAATGACAGCGTTCTAGTACAGTATATGTGACTACATAAATGACAATTTCCTGATGGCTAGATGAGATCTTGAGAGATAGGTCCTTAGATCCTTTCTGAATGAGAGTAATGTAGTGTTCAATCTTAGGCTATCTCTAGCCGTTTGTACCATATTCTTGGAATCTAGCAGGAGAATGCCTGTTTCTGTCCTCCAGTAGGAGGCTAGATTTGCCTCTAGTGTTTCTCATTTCCTGAGGTGCCTAGCTTCTTTATCAGATACCTTGGGAGGCTCAGACCGGAGGGGGTGTTTCAGTGCAGCAAAGGATGACTTTGGATTTTACCGGCTTTAGCTTTTATGAAAAAGAACTTATCCAGTTGATTGGTTTTCTGAGAAAGGATTTTAAGATTGCATTTTCAAGATAACATTTGAAAATAGTGATGTGTATCACTGGTTTTATTGGCTACATGTATCTCTTTTCCCATACCTGCTCAGGTGGGTGCATGTACAGATAGGATACTGAGGTAGAAATGATAGGACTCTGAGACAGTCAAATTTCACAGGAAGTGTATGAGATCTCAAAGACATAAATCTAACAGAAATCATACAAAATGTCCCAGTGAACTCTGGGGGCAAATTGGGATTAATTGCAGGAACAGCAAGTGGTACTCCTGGCTACCTGGCACTGCTCTGCTTCACAAGGAACCCTCAGGGATCCACTTGTGATCATATGGAACTCCCCTTTGAAGCATCGCTGCCCCCAGTATGGGCAACTCAGGTATGGGGTGAGTAGCAGCAATACCAGGCCTTTTTACAGTCATCATTTAAAAGGTCCAAAAACGGTCTCAATTCTGTTATGCAAAGCTCCCAGTGTCTGACAAGGAGGGACAATTTGCTGGTAAGTCTGACCCTATTCTACAGGAGTAACCGTTCCATTTACTTAAAGAAATTACTGACTTTAAATAAACGGAATAATGCAATTTAATGAATGCACACTTCATGCAATGTTTGTAAATCGTTAAAAATGCAAGTAAAAAAAGTTTATAGTTCAGAAAAGAATGCAACAGATGTTTGCAATGCATTCTTATAACATGCACAATAAGCAACATAATTAATACCATCACTTTTAACAACAACATTATACATTTCTCATCTTTCCCGCACGATTATTAGGGTTATGGTTGGAGCATCGGATATACCGTAAGATTGCACTGCATATCTACAAGAAATGGGACCATATAGCTAACTGCATGGCAACTAGAACTGGGAGGAGATTGCGGAGTTCCGCTTCTGCGGAACTTCATGAAGTGATAAAAAAACTCAGCCCCGCTAAACGGAGAATTGCGCAAGCGGTGGAGTGCGCCTGGTCATGCCTGTTGATGTTGATTTTCAGCACCCGGAGTTTGTCCAGCACTGGAAAATCAATGCAAACTGCACCATGCACAGCACAAGAGGGCGCTGCTTCTTTTATGCTGCCGCTCGAGTAGATTTTCTACTCGAGCTGCAACTGTCTCAACGCGAACAGAAGGTTCCTCGCTGGGAGGTGGATTTTCCTCACACGCACTCACCAACTTGACATTGGGGAGCGCGAGCAAGGAAAAAAACTCCTCTCTGGTATGCAGAGCAGAGTTTCTGGGAAATCTATGTACTCCGCAGAGTGTGGAAAATGCCAGTGATTAATTACAACACCTTTAAAGAAGTAGTGTAGTGTTGAATGGAACACCTGAAAAGGAAACTGCTTAAACAAAACGTTGTGCCTTGATTAAAAGTTGGGCAGAGCAGCATCCGCAGATGGAATACCGCTCTGACGGATTATATGTGGATAAGAGTTCCAACTCTCAGATTTCCCAGTACAGGAACGCCAATTCCAATTATGCAGGTATTAAAACTCATCTGGTAAAAGTTGCATGAGGCTTAGGGGAACAGGAGCAGCTGGGACCAGCCACCCCTACCTGCTGAACCCCTTCCTAAAGGACAGGTAAAATGTAATGCTCCTGCTTGTTATCCCACATCCTGTCGTGTCATCTGACATCATCCCCACCCACCTTCCTGATCCCCCCACCTTGCACCGCCTCCACTTCCATTTAGAACCTGTTCAGAACATTTGGTAAATGAGATCTTTAATCCACAGGGAAAAGGGAATAGCATGTACAATTTTGACCCAGAAAAAAAATATTTCACAAGGTTATTTATAATTCATAGGGAAATAATCATAATAGGCGGATTTAGGTGCAGAGATACCACCTGTTTCATCTGTTCGAAATCTGCTTCGTTCAGAATGAGGGTTCTTTTGAACGAGCCTGAAATAAAATGAAAGGTTATACAAACACACAGCATATATACAAAGACTGAAAACGTCTCCCAGGTCCACAGATGGGCATTGCTCTAAGTCAAGATCTACTGACTGATATAACTGACCCAAGTGGATTACACTATACGAATTTACACATTAGATTTATAGTAGATGAACTGGAGTAAAACACCCTTTAAAGGAATTCATACCCCCAGTTAAACATTCCAGAATTTGGACAGGGGAAGGTATGGTTGTAGGAGCAACAGAGGATAATTGACTTATCGTCTGTCATAGGTAGAACCAGAGGCTTCCTAAGCGATTTGAAATCACGTACAAATTTGCAGAGGGTCTTCTCAAGAGAGGTTAGACATTTTATTTGGCATGGTAAATGGTGATGAGCTGCCCCATTTGGCTTTATCTGCAGTTAACTTAATTGAAAGAAAGTCTATTTCGGCGTTGAAGGTGATCTCCATCACTGATGTGCATCCCATCATCTTTTTGCAGAATGTGGTTGGGATTGGGACTGACATATGCTTGGGCAGGATGGCTTTAACCATGTATCCAATTCCTGGATTTATTTTCACTCAGCCTACTTGTTGAGTTATGAGTTACCCAATGAAGGTTGCATCTCTAGGATCCTAATATACTACAAGATGGATAGGTCTCAGTACAGTTTGGCTAAACAAGAAAGTTGGGTCTGGTGCTGGGACAGAGAAAAGCTATTGAATAAATTCTTGGTTGACACAAGCAATCTCTTGTTAGTAGCCAAACGTGAATATACTTGGAAGCAAACTTTATTCCACATGAAGTAGTTGGGTCCCCAAGACATATGAGGAGTGTTAGCACTGACTATTGAGGTAGACAGATATGTCCAGTTTGGTTTCCAAAAATCCTGGTCATAAATACTTGGGTTTGAGAGGTGGCATCTTTGGTATTCTGTGGAATTGTCTGTTTGTCATTCATCCTGTTCGTGACAACCTGAACCCACTTGTGGTTGAAATATATAGTGAGCTGTTTTTCCAGACATTTTGGGCTCTCTTCTCCTGGAGCTCTTCATCATTTTACTTGTGGTTTCCATGCATGTTGGGCTTGAACCTATCAATTCATAATAGTGGGTAGGCAAGGTTCAACCGTTTTGTTACAGGCTACCCCCTGAGCCATAATTATTATAGAACTTCAGTTGCCTAGATCATCTAAATGTTCCCTATGAACCCTTGCAGCTTAGACCCTTTGTGTGTGCATGTATCTCTCGCTTGTTTCAAGGAGTACCTTCCCTGGGCCTCTTCTTGGCTTAGACTCAAATGTATTTATTACAAATCCATTGATGATATGGAAAAGGGTGTCTGCTTTCTTCCCATACCCTCACTGCAAATTTGGCCACATAATTTTCTGTGACTCAAGAACGGGACACTTTCTTTAGGAGTCTTCAGTGCCCATTATTGCTTTTCTTCTCTTTGAGCTTCTAGAATAGCCACAGTAGCGTTACTTGGTCATTCCTTGACCCATGCAACACCGGATGTCCATCTGCGGTATACAGTTTGATGGCTGTAATACCTTTGTTGATGTAGGGGAGTTGATAAATGGACTCAATTTGTCTCACATCCTTTTTGTTTTTAACATCTTCTTGGGAACCTTTATGTAAACCCTACATGAACCTGCTTCCTAAACATAGCGCTTCTGAACTGGCTCTCTATTGTGATAAATCTTCATTCTCTCCATCAAACTGGCTATGTCAATCTGTACATTATGATCTTTATTGTTTGAGATTCTATGGCTTCCCCAACTACCACATTCGTGCATTTGAAACCTGTACTCTGGTTCACAATATAGTGTTTGCTTTGGTCAGAATGGTGATGTCAGAGATGAGATTGGACAATGTCATTGGCCCCTCAGGTGTTATGGTTTTGGTGATGGTATTCATTTTCAGATTTTATGTGTTTGGCCTTATACATAATATGATCCTGATCTCTTCTATAGTGGCAGTCTTGGCTCATAAGCTGATATATCCTGATTTTATGTGGTTTGGATTAGGCAGTAGGCTGGATTTAGCACTGTCAGACTGACTGGATCCATTACTCCTTCCCTGGCACAAGTTCTGCCAAGGTTCGAAAGAACTTTATAGGCTTTTCAATGTGTACCTGGAAAGTGACCTGGGTTTTTTTTTAAAGCTTTCCTCACTTTTTTTGGTGCCACTAGCGAGTTCTCAAAAATAGCAACATTCTTCCTCCTTGTTTTGATTCTCAGCTCCCCTACTTAATTCCTGTATGTAAGTAATTTACAAAACATTTTCTTGTGTGGCTCTTCTGTTTTAATCCCTTACCATCATGGCCATTGAGTTTCTACATTTGCTGATCAGTCTGTTTCACTAAAAGTTCAACATGCTGTTGGTCTTTGTTTTGTTGCAATTCTAATTTCGCATCCCCCATCTAGAAATATTTAAAAAGCTTGGACATCCTGTTCCGTACTTTCTTGATTATAATCATAACCAGCCCAGTAGAGGATGGTTCAATTTGTAGGAATACACATGAGCAATATTAGGCTTCAGAGGTAGTCAAGATACATGACCATCCCTATATTTGCGTGACTTCCCTGTACTGTAATAGTGGGAAATTAATGTTTAAAATATTGATTTCAGTTCCTGCCTTACACTGTCTTACACAAATACAAGTTTTATAAGTGCCCGAAAACACATGCCCAAAACAATCAGGGAATACATTGATTAATATTGGCTGTTCAAATATTTACATCCCCACTACAGGAATCATAGCATCAAACATACACCACCAATTAATTAAACCAGGATGTTACACCTTGAATACTTTAGGTAAAACATATGACACACCAGGTAAAGCAATCCAAAGGTCTAGGAAGATATTTTCCAGGGATCCACATCAGAAAATTATTGTATCCAATATTTCTTTTGGTGATCGCAGTTGTCTGTCCACTGTTGCATTTATCATGTTTAGGTTGCTGTCAACAGTCCCTTAGATGCAGCAAATTTCTGTAACTTCTTTCAGTGAATGGAACCCAAAAGTACACGAAATGTATATAAATCAGCTGTTATGGTTCTTTAGCTACCAAACAATGCAGAATTTGCAAAGAAGTTTGAACCTACCAAGTACAAAATAACGTCTTTGAAGAGTCAGCAATGTTCCATGTATCTGCCAAGGAACTCTGGAGTTGATAACGCCAACGTCTTTTCTCTGGCATCCCACTTACTTCAAACTACTTACTCTTGCCACGCTCCTCTGAAGAGTGGTGCCAAATGTCTAATGCTAGATTAAAGTGTCATAATCGACTGCCTATGCTTCTTCAGCAACGGAAAAGAAATTGAGCAAAAATCCTTTGCATTTTCAGGTGTTGTTGTTGGGTGTTGTGAAGATATACATTCAGTTTCATACTCCAAGCTCCCTGCCACTGAGGCGCTGAAAGAAGTACATAGGTTTGAAAGGATCGTCCATGGGTTTGACCCCCAAATTAAGAGTGAATTGTCATTGCCAGGTGAGACTCATCAAAATACTAAATCATGTGTAAGGTTCTGCAGACAGGAGAACAAATTGCACCAAGTGCATCATTCACTGCGTCTCAACCCTGTATTTCCGCTCAAGTTGCAGCCGCTTTCTAGGATGCAGAGACCACCAAAAATATTCTGAGACCACTCAATCTCCCACCTATGTTCACCGTATATCTCATCAGTTTCTATTACCTTAGCTAGGGTGCCTATTTCAAGCAGAGTAGAGTATGATGGAAGGCTCTGGTTCTAGGATTGACAAGGCTGGGCAATGTATACAGTGCAAAGGCCATGATGTTGTCTAAAGCCTGTGCAATTAAGTGATCAATTGAGTAAGAGGTCTCCTCAAAGTTATAATTTTAATGATAACTCTGCATAGTAGACACACAAGTGAAATCTCAAGACCGTTTGATCTTTGGCACCAAAAACAACAAAGATAGGAAAGTGCATTCATAAACAAGTGATGTAACTCGAGGAAATACAAGCACTTTAAGCCTATGATGAGGACTAGACAAAATCTCTTCTAGAAAACTGAGTTTTATGATTTGGAAACTTCCTCGTGCTAATGGAACTCTGAAACATTACAACCAGTTGTGTTCGTTCTGCCTGTCATCCAGGCCGAAGACAATAGAGAAGCATCAGGGAAGTGAAGAGTGACCTAAACGAAAGGGGGTGAGGCTGCCGCAACAACTACCACCATAGGCTAGCAGCACTGTTGGCACTGGCAGAGGTTAAATGCACTGAAACAGCTGCTCAGCTGGATTGCACCATGGTCTGAGCAAAGGCCCTGCACACTGAGCCCTTGTGGGAAGCAACCCACCCAGAGTCACTTTGTAAACCATGAAGTCGCTTTCATATCCATAGCATTTCGGATTGACTTGTGAAGCTGCCAACAATTTGACTGAAAATGACAAGGTCCTCTAGACACTGAAAGTTACAAACATGCAGGGTGAAGTTGAGGTTAATTGTATCAGGAAGTTGAGTTCTTGATCTCAGGGCACTGGAAAGCTGAGAGGAGAGGTGTTTAAAGGAGATATAGCAGATATAGCTTCCAAATAGCTTGCTTTCTTAACATGCTGGAACCTTTAATACAAATATAGGAAGTTAGTTTAAAGTAGTTAACTTTATTGGTTGAATATGGCATCCATATGAAGGCTTTTTTATGAATAAATAGATCGAATTCTGGTAGCAGTTAACCAAAGTTGTTAACCACTGTTCTGACACCACCTAGTGGAAACACATGCTTCCCCCTTGTTTTGCTACCGAGCCAGGGTCTTCAAAGACCCAAGCATGGTAGCGGAATAATGGTTGGCATTCTCATTCACCTTCTCCCAACTCTCCCGCCTCTCCATAGACTCGAGGGAGACTGGAACACGTGAGCTGCACTGAGCCTTTGCCAACCATGTTCTCCCCTGCAGATCTGCAGACCTGCAATCACAGGGGAAATGACACAGCACTCTTGCGGATTTTTTAAATGTTATTTTATTTATTTATTTTGTTTTGGAACTCGTACGGAGGTCCACAAAAACACTCTTGCGGATCTGCTCTCAGTGCCTTGACAGGTCTCTACCCTTTGGGGCTTATTTACAAGCCCCTTGCTTTGCTGGTTCGTCAATTTTTCCCATATTACAACTCAAGTGACACACCTGCGACGACACAGGCTTGTAAATAAGCCCCTTAGTGTGAGGGCAGGAAGAGCAGTTTTGGGCTTTGAGGGGGTGAGGTTGCATTGAAACTGGGGATGGTGGATTACAGCAGGACAGGTTATATTTGGATAGATGAAAAGGCAGAGAAAGAGTGAGTAGAGGAATGGAAGGGTTGGTTTGCTAGTGCTGCTTTTGCTTACCTAGTCCGGCCCCATGTCCTTGGTGGTTTAAGTAAGATAGAGAAAAAGAGACTTTTTGCTAAATTTCTCCTTTTCTAATATGGATGTATATGTTTAGGTTTGTTGATTGTGTGTTATGAAAAAATAAATAAACACATACATATATAAACACACTCACAAAAATATAAAATGCATTACATTAAATGCACTTTCATGAACTTTCATTTTCAAGTTTTGCTATTGTTTCGGTAGAATTTATCAAAGAAAACCTACCTATTTTCTCATAGTCGACCATAGAGTTGCATTGTCATTACTTATTATTGTTTTCAAAATGTCATACTAATAAGAAATATAGAAATAAGTAATAATAATAATAATAAAAATAATAACAATAACAACAGAAATAATAACAGTAATAATAATAAAAATAACAATGTATTTTATGTAATACTTACACTCTTGGGTGCCCAAGGGTCACTGATACTAGGACATCTTTTTTCACTGACTTGAGAGGTGTATGGTGCATTGGGTGTCTAGTACACACAAAAGCAGCTGATTAGGAAGATGCTACCTTGAATCCAGTGTGAGGCACACAGCTCGCGCGCCCGCCCAGCGTCACGTGCCGTTGAAAAGAAACAATCGCTTGGAATCCGTTCAACTGCTTCCTTCTCGGAGCTTCCACAGTCCCCACGCCCCTGGAGCACCATTGGAGACAGTGATGAAGTGTGGGCTCAATTCCCTTATTAGCTGTAAGACCTGAAAATTATATGTGCAATTAAAAGGCAAAATGCTGATATTACTCACAGGAAGCCCTTTGTACATTAGCAAGGTACAAAAGTCTGCTGACGCTCACCAACGCAGATAGTCAGCAGGGCAGAAGATTAATAGGGCCTCATAAATTCGCGGCCTGAATGGATAGGGGCGGAATAGGCGTGCTGTGTTGCAAATAAATAAAGGGCTGGTCAGACTGAAGCGCAGATAAACGAGAGAGGGTGCCTCTACCCTTTTTTTTGGCAGTGTGTTTGTTTAACAGTAACCTCTATGCACACATATTACATCATCACACCCGGGCAATGTGTGAGCATTTTTAGCTGGAGCTACAAAGAAGACTGGGGCATATCACCAAGCTTAAGCGAAAAATATCGCTAAGCTTGGTTAGCGGCCAAAATTATATTGCCGAGCTTCGCCTATTTTTATCGCTTAGGAGCCTTGATATTATCAAGGTTTATCTCCTAAGCGATACAATTCGGCCGAAATGCATGAATATTGGTGAAAAGTCAGTAATATTCATGCATTACCGAGCAAATGCTCTTAGCCATGTTATCCACCTACCATTGGATAACATGGCTAAGAACTGCTCTGGGCAGGCGTTAGCTTTTGGAGATATTCGCGCTTAGCGCGATTATTTACAAAAGTTGGTAATAGGGGATAGCGATGTTAGTGACAGTTTCCAGTTGCTAACATCTTGGCACGCCCACTTTGCATGTCATTAGCGATAATTATTGCTGACAGGCAAAGTGGGCCCCTAAATGCCCGCTATCGCCTATTAGCTGTCGCTAACTGGTGTTAGCGACAGCTAGGTAATAGGGCGATTAAATTATCGCCCCTTTAGCGGGAACAATTCCCGCTAAAGCGGCGATAAGGCCCTTGGTAATATGCCCCACTATTTCCACATTATCCTACACGTGGCTGGAGACTTTTCCCCTATGCACACCTTCAAGGCTTCTGCTTTTTTGGTGTCACTCAGTCAAACCTTTTAATTTTCCCAGAAACCTTCAGAGTTGATTGGAGAGGATAAATAATAAAAAAAAAAGTTGTGTGCTTTATAGGAGAGAAGAAAACTGTTCTCTTTTTATTTTTTTTGCTTTACCATCACATTACAAAATCAATGTATTTATCGTTTAACAGCATCCCTCCCTCCGCCCACCCCGGGTCAAAAAAATAGAAAAAGCATTTTATATTTACAAGCAATAAGGCACAATCCTTCAATGTGGTTACAAATTTCAGCATTATCTATGCAATAACAACGAAATAAGAAAGTAGTTGTCTTATCTAAAAAAAAAAAGAATGCTGAGACATAGCTACGTCAAAAAACAGATAGGAGGAGGGCGGGAATAAGCAACAAGAAGAGGTAAAGGAAGGCGGGGGGAAGGCCAGGGGAGTAAAAATACAAATAGTTCATTATAAATCTTAATTGTTCAAAGTATTGAGCCATCTAGTCAAAGGATCCCAAACCACCAGGCCCTTTTTTCTTGCCCTTCCTCCCTTTTTGGCATAAATTGCTCTCTCCAGCCAGTGGCGGGTAATCTAGCTTGCCATTGACCAAAAGACAGAGGATTCAGGTCTTTCCAGTGCATAGCGATGCATATCTGCAAAATGGTCATAGCAACAAACATCAGTGCGCTCCCTTCCATAGGATCAAGCTGGGCATATAGCCCTAGCATGATAGTAGCAGGCGTAAGCTGAAAATCTAGAAAGAGGATTCTACTTAAAAACAATTGTACCTCTTTCAATAGTGGCTCAAGTTTAGGGCAAGTAGCGAACATATGCACGAATCCC
Organism: Lissotriton vulgaris; assembly: GCF_964263255.1. Classification (NCBI taxonomy): domain Eukaryota; kingdom Metazoa; phylum Chordata; class Amphibia; order Caudata; family Salamandridae; genus Lissotriton; species Lissotriton vulgaris. The sequence continues at coordinate 973,025,594 of NC_141696.1, read as the reverse complement.
GCACTATATTCTGTACAGCGTGGACAGGTGGTTCCAGCGCCGGGTGCCCGTTTGGCGATCCTACTAGGGGTTATGTACATGAAATATCCTGTCTTATAGAATTGCGCTTGCAGTTTAGGGGATAACAGATATATTTGTGCTAGGCCCAAGGCGGAACAAAACACATTAGATGGAGTATTTATTTTCAACTGCCAGTTACCGTCTATTTTGCTCAGGTCATCTGGTCGTTGTTCATTCAATATGCAGTAGATGTCTCCTATCCTTGGTAGTTTAGAGACAAGCATTTTATCTATAAGACCTACCACTGCAAACCCAGCGGACCCCCCGGTTTTATTTACTAAATAACTTGTAATAGCATTGTACTGGAATGTCTGGTTGTTATTCAGATTATAACAAGTTTTCAGGTATTCAAATGACTGAATACGGACAGCGCTGTACAAGGCTCCCAGCCTACTAATGCCTGCCAGATGCCATTGTTGAAGGTATGTGTTATGGAATATTAATGGCAGTTTATCATTGTTTCTAATAGGGGTATAATGATTCAGCTTGGCAATTCCAAATACTTTGCGAATATTACAAAAGACCTGATAGGCACTAATTATTGTCTTAAATCGAACTCGCTTGTAATAGCTGGATTCCAAATGGCGCAACAGACATGCCCTGACGTTTTCTCCTAAAAGTAAGAGATAGGGAGAGGGCAAGCCTGACGGGCTTAGAGAGTGATCCACATACATTAATTCGCAGCAGTGCTGTAGGGCGGCAGCCCAATGAACTAATTTTACATTGAGAAGAGCCCATCCTCCCCTTTCCCTAGGTAAAGAAAGAAAATTGAAGGACTTTCTCGGCTGTGTATATGCCCAAATGAGCTGAGAGAAACTTTGTTCGAACCCTAAGAGTTTACGACTGTTAAAAACAAGCGGAATTGTACGGAAAAAATAAAGAAGTTTGGGGAAGTACGTCATTTTTAAAACATTGCCTCTTCCTACAATAGTTAAATGCAAATTGTCAATTTTCCTGATGATTTCTTCATGTCATTGGCTAAAGGGGAAAGTTTTTCTGCAACCAAAGTATCTAAGTCTTGAGGTTCCGTGACAATTATAAGTGGTGTTTTCGACTCGTTCGAATATGGACGAGTTTGGTATCTATGAACCGCAATGACGAGTTTAGTGGGTGTACGCGTTTTCGCTATACTGGCCTGAACCGTTCGTCTGTTTCGTGGGTTTCTTCATCTGAACCCACGGGTTCCATTTTAGATATGGCATCCATTTTGTCTCTTGCCCTCAAGTAGCCAGCGAACGGACACTGTCCGCTTCGTGACCCTAGGATTCCCAAGCTCTTGCGGAAGACACGTGTTCCTTTGAGGGTGTCTTTATGACGAGGGGGATGATACTGCAACGGCAGATGGCCCGCTCAAGGCTCATCTTGCCGTGCCGGTCTATTGTTTCAGCCATGCATTCATTAGGCACGACTCCTTTGATCCTGCAATCGTGTTTCCGATATCGCCCCCCTACACTCTTTTTCAATCTGTTGTCTATCTTTGTCTTCCTTTGCACCTGTTTCTGACTCTTCCTTAAACTCGTTTACAGCCGGAGTGGAATGTACTTAATGGTGGGATAATGTACTTTTACAGTTGGGAACCAGCGATGCTACTGTGATTATGTTCCGGGATCCTGAATACATGAAAGCAGCCCTTTTTGAAGTTTACTGTGGGAACTAAGTTGTAACCTTTTGTTTGCCATATTGTGCTATGATGGAAACATGTATAAAAGGAGCGATCCACTGTTGCAATTTGAAGCAGTCTCCTAGAACCTACATGCGTTGTACTTCTTGTGACTTCTGTGTTCCCTGCAGTAAATAAACCTCGATCTTTGACGCCGAAGGAAGTGTCCCGTGTCTCTGTCATTTGTACGCCGGAACAGGTAACCCACGAAGGTTCAGGTGTTGTCCCCTGGCACCGCTGGGCCTTAAGAATAGCCCAGTCCTTCAGTTGGCGCCCAGCGTGGGGCGACAACAGCGGTACCGGTCCAAAGCCCGACGATCGTGAGGAACTTCGTGTGAAATCTCCGAGGGAAGGTGCACCCCGCTTCATCGATCCTGTTGTCGAAACAAGTGGCCCGAAGACTCTTCCCGCGAAGATCCCCGCCTCCTGACGGCTGCGACGGACTGATGCCCTGACTGTCGACCTGTTTTGGCGCCTGGCGTAGTCCTTGGTACAGCGAGACGATTGACGGGCCTTCCTGGTGACGCCATTGCTCTTTCAGTTAAGTATTTGTGGGTCGCTCCCAGAGTCCTTGGTTGTTGTTGGTGCTTGGTTGTTTGCATGGTTCCATTGCATTTGTGGTTCTTAGTTGTTGGTTCTTAGTTGTTGGGTTTTATTTGACGATTGCAATTGCCAAAAACCGAGGGTTTTGCATTTTTGCGAGGACATCGTAATCCAATAACCCTTGAAGTTTGTGAAACTCGGTTAGTGTTCACGATGCCTGGCCGTAGTGCTTTGTTTAGTTGCTTTAAAAGTTGTGGTACGGATTCCCGATTGGAGGACTCATGTCCGATACCTCCAGTTGGAACTCCGGTCTATGAGTTATATAGTCGCCATGGAGTGGGTCCTATCGCATACAATGATTGCTGGGTCCGCTACACTAAAGATGACGGTGTCCTTAGTTGGCCACCTCATGGTAGTTTTGAAACAGCAATTTTGGATAATCTAGAAGCAAAACTGTTCAAAAAGAAGTCTAGGCCAGCCATGTTTGATTCCTTTTGGCTATGGCGAAAAGAGGCCAAGCAGAAAGAAATCAAACAGCTTAAAAGAAATAAGAGGGAAGGTATTGTCACGACGATGAGAAATGCAGAGCAGTTTCAGCGAGACAAAGAAGAGAAGGAAAAGGAAGATTTTGATAGACTACAACGTATGGCGGTGTATTAAGTGTTATCCCGTTTTACCGTCGAGTTCCGATAAGAAGGGAGAGGAAGCAGTAGAGGACCCTTTGTTGTCCTACCTACTGAAGTCACCACCTCCATACGCACAGGATACTACAGCTCCTGTGGTTCCTCCTGTTCCTCAACCTGTCGTTCCGGCAGCTGCTGGTCAGCCTGTCACTGGTCCTGTTCTTCCAAATCCTCTTGTTCCCCAAGTCGTTCCTATTCCCTTACCTGCTCCTGTTCCTACTGCTCCACTGCCTATATCTTCTCAGTCTACTGTTGCCGCTACTTCTGCTCTTTTGGCTACTCCTACTACTCCTACTGCTCCTACTGCTCCTGTGTTTAGTCCCCATGTTGTTGCTCCTGTACTTCTCTCCTCTTCTCCGTCTGTCCGTAGCCGCATACCTAATGCTGTTGCTAATCTTTACTCTCCTTTTGGACCGATTCTTGGGTACGATGTTTCTGATGTCCCTCAAAGACGAAGTCAACTTCCTGGTGGTAGGGAACGTGATACGTTAATAAACATGGCACGTCATTGGATTAGGTATCCCACTAAACATACCCCACGCATAATTTTTGAGACATTTTCTCAATTCAATGAGCCCACACAGAGATTTGTGTTTGAGGAAATGTGTAAATGTTTACGAGAAGTGATGGATAATGATGAGGTAGACAATGTGCCGCCTGACGTGACTGAACTTCAGCATCAGTTTTCGAGTGGTATGATTGTGGGTAGTAATGTTCGACGTGCTGTAGAGCATCTTCTATCTTTTCGGCCTACTGTACTACCTCGGGCCCTGTTTAAGGACGAAACTGAGGAATGGATGGCAACACCTGGGCAGTATCCCATGCGAGAAGTCCCCCCAGTGTGGATGCCAGGTGATGCTAATGTCGCTCCTCCAATTTTGCCACACTTCCAGAGAGTTTAGATACATCTCCCATGGAAGCGATCGGAAGTTTTGCAGGTGAAACAATCTTTGCCTGACCCCCGCAAAAATCCGGCAGGATACTATAAGGAGTTATCCCAACTTGTGGATGCTACTATTATGAACCTTGCCGACATTGACATGTTGTTTGGTAACGTGGTTCCGCAACCGGTTTGGGCGAAAATACGTCAAGAGAATCACGCAGCTGAGTTAGGAGGTGATTGGGCTGCACTTGTAGCGGCTGACGCATTGCAGGTTGGTGGGGCTAAGCCTGAGCAGTTAATTACGGCTCTGCCCCAAAGAATTATTACGCTAATGAAGACGCTTATGCCAGCAATGAGAGTTAATTGGGATAAACTGTCTGTGTGCAAGCAAAAGAAGGACGAGAGTGTCTCCGATTTCTTTACGAGATTTGAGGAGGCATTCATCGATCATAGTGGTCAGGATATGAGCACTGAGGGAGGTCAGCGATTGTTCGTTGACAAATTTGTATCTAATTTGTTGCCTGACCTTAGCAACAAATTGAAAAATTCTGAAATTTCGTGGGCTGTTTCTACCTCTGCTCAGATATTAGCTACGGCTCAATATTACGAAAATAGGGAAAAAGATGAAAATGATCGTGCGGATAAGAAAACAAAGGATCTCAAAACGAAAGTTCTGTTACAGCAAGCGTATCCTCCGCGCTCAAATCAAAATGCCTCGCAGCAACAGAATAGATCACAATCACAATTTTCTAGGTCGCAATCGCGTAATGACTCTTCCACGTCGAGATCTATGCTCAGATATAATCAATGTGCGTACTGTAGAGGTGAGGGTCATTTGAAGTTTGACTGTCCGTTTTTTTTTGGTTTTTTTGAAAACCTTTATTGTACCTTCACAGCTTTACACAGCTTGTCGCCTACAACCCGAATGGGCCGGCCGCTAATTGAAGTGTTACATGAGAACGATCCTTAAAGATTCATACAGTGTAGATTATTACTAAAGTCATTTAAGTAAAGTTCGTCAGAGAGTGTGATGAAGGTCAAATGCAAATGTTCCAAGCAGGGAGAATGAGGTTTTCATTTTCTCTTTTTCAAAACCAAAGAAAATAACAATCGAACTTCGGGAAGTCACAGTACGATCATTGACTATGCATATTGCCAGATAGACGTGAGAGTACACCTGAATTAAACCAACATCGTTCACATCCACAAGTTAAGTTAGGGTGTAAATGAGACATCGCCCCTTCCATCCCCTCCCGAAGGACCCCACCCCATAACCAACCCCCCTCACTCCATCCCGTCATCCTCATCCGAGTCTAATGGGTCATCTTCTGGCAGCGGGTCGCAGATGTCACCCCGGTAGGTGTTCCACGGGGACCACACCTTGTTCCATTTGCCAGGACAAGCTCGGTTTAAGTATACCGCCCTTTCCGTAACCATCGCTCTGTCCATGTTAATGCACCACTGTGATGTTGTCGGGAGGTCCGCCACCCCCAGCGCTGCGCGATGTCCCTCTTAGCTACCATCATACCCAATGTCACCCAAAGGCGGCCGTGCCGGGATAAATCTGTTGGCTCCCATACATTGAGGAGGCACCGCCGCGGCTCCGGTAACACCGAGACCTCCAGTACCTGCGACACAGTGCGCAGGACCTGACGCCAGTAGTTGTGTATGCTTGGACATTCCCAGAATGTATGGAAGAATGTGCCCTCCTCCCCGCAGCCTCGCAAGCAAAAGGGATCAGGGGTCCGTTGTATGCGGTGTAGTAGTGTTCTGGTGTAGTATGTTCTGTGTAGGACTTTGAGTTGGATTAGCCTCATTCTGGCCGATATGCCCGCTTCCTTAGGGGAAGCCAATGCCTCATTCCATTCATGCTCGTCAAGCGCGCCCACCTCCTGCTCCCAATTCTCCTTGAGCGACACTAGCGGATCCGGGGAGTTGTTGAGGAGCTTTCGGTAAGTGAGGGAGGTCGCCTTTTCTATCATATAATCCGTCAGGAGGCGATCCTCCAGCGGTGAGGACTCGGGAAGAGTCGAACCCGCCGGGATAGCCGATAGCAGTGCATGGCGAATTTGTACGTATCGGTAAGTTTCGTGTGGTCCCAGATCATAGACCTCTTTCAAACGGGCGAAGGTGATGACTCCCCCTCGTTCCCACATATCCCCCACCGTGGAGATTCCAATGTCGTCCCATCGGAAGAACCCCTTACTGACCCGCAGATTGCCCAGGGCTCGTGCGTCCCAGAGTGGAGTGAGCTTAGTGAGCTTATCTTTCCACCCCAGCGCAGCGGTGGCTGCATGCCAAGTGGCCACTGTGAGTCTAGTAGGGCCCACCAGTGGTCTAAGTTTCCTCCGGTCATAAAGCGGTGCCAGTAAGCTATTGGCGCCCAACTGAGCTCTATCCGCCTGGAATGCCGGGTCAGATTGCGATGCATGCAGCCATTGGTTGATGGGTCTGAGTTGTGCTGCCCAATAATATTAACGCAGGTTCGGGAGCGCGATGCCGCCCTCGTACCAGCTCCTGCAGAGTTTGGCTTGGGCTATACGCGCAGGGCGGTTGCCCCACAGCAATCCAGAGACTACTGTTGCAACCTTCCTGAAGTATCCCGGTGGCACTGAGAATGGGGTGTTGTCTAGGATGTACAGGAAACGGGGTAGGGACTTCATCTTAAACAAGGCAGCTTTCCCCAGCATCGTCAACGGCAATCCTGCCCAGAAGCTTGCGTCTTGTTTGAGACGATCCAGTGGTGGCAAGAGGTTCAGCCTCTCGTGTTCAGTAGGGTCACTCGTGACGTGGATGCCTAGATATTTGAAAGAGGAGCCGGCCAGCCTTAGAGGGCAGTCCGGGCCAAGCGTTGGGTGGTCCCCCGTCAGGACGTACAACTCTGATTTGCTCCAGTTGATGGTATAACCTGATACCTCGCCGTGGTCATTGCAGAGATGTAAGAGAGCTGGTATGCCATGATCGGGATCCGTCAGGTACACCAGCATGTCGTCTGCATATAGTGATATGCGGTCCTCCCACCCCTCCCTCCACGCAATCCCCTTAAGTAAAGGGGTAGTCCTGATACGGATAGCCGGAGGTTCTAGAGAGAGTGCAAAGAGAAGGGGGGAGAGAGGGCATCCATGTCGGGTGCCACGTCCAAGTGGAAAGGAGCGTGAAATGTGGCCGTTCGCCACCACGTGTGCCACCGGTGCAGTGTAGAGTAACTTTATCCAGGAGACGAAATTTGGGCCAAATCCCATGCACAAAAGGACCTCAAAGAGGTAGGCCCACTCCACTAGATCAAAGGCCATTTTTGCGTCTAGTGCCAATATAGCCGCAGGTTCGCCAATGCTGTCTGCTCTCGCCAGCACCCCGTGCACCCTTCTGAGATTGAGCGCGGTGTTCCTGTGGGGCATGAATCCCGACTGGTCCGGGTGGATAAGGTCGGACAGATGAGGCATGAGACGGTTTGCTAGGAGTTTTGCTAGGATTTTACTTTCCACATTAGGCAGAGAGATAGGGCGGTAGGATGAGCATTCCTCTGGGGGTTTACCAGGCTTGGGAATAGCCACAATCGTGGCCGTCCGTTGGTCCAGTGGGAGCATCCCTTTTTCTCGACATTCCTCATACATTTTAAGCAGGTGCGGGCTAAGAGTGTCAGTGTGTGCTTGGAACCATTCGACCGGGATGCCATTTGGCCCCAGTGCCTTGCCTGTCCGGAGGGCCCCGATGGCAATCCGCAGTTCGTCTGTGGTAAACGGCGCCTCTAGCTCAGCTATGGCCTCCGGCTGCAGTGTTGGGATGTCTATATTGCTCAACGCGCACTGGGCCGCAATCGCAGTAACTTCCCGTTCGGGGGTGTATACTTTTTCAAAGTGGGATGCTAACGCTTCTACCACTCGATCCGGGTCGGTCAGAATCCTGCCCTCGCCATCTTTCACCTGCTGGATCCCTCTGGAGCTACCCCCTCTCTTGTCGAGCCAGGCCAGCGTATTCCCCGCCTTGTCCCCAACATCGTACACTCGGTTCTGTGTGTCGGTGATGTGCCCTTGTGCAATGAGCCGTGCGTGGTCTGCGTATAGTCGCTGTTCAAGTGCGAGGGCATGTGCTGTATCATCTGTGGGGTCTGCTTCATGGACAGTAGTGGCTGCGTGTAGTCGGAGCTCAAGGGCAGAGTGTTCAGCCGCCTGTTCCCTTCTATGTGCTGTTATAGAGCCTATAGCTTGACCCCGCAACACTGTTTTGTAGGCCTCCCAGAGTACCTCGGCCGAGGTTGAGGTTGGTTCGTTTTCAATGAAATAGTGTGCCGTGGCCTTCTGCAGGGCTTTCTTGACCTTCGGGACCTTAAGATAAGAGGCATGAATGGGGAATATACGGCGGCGGGATCTTGTCCGTGAGGTGATGGTGAGAGTCAGTGGTGAATGGTCTGAGATGCCCCGAGGGTGTATGTGCACTTCATCTACACGCTGCAGCCCGTCCCCTAAGGCCAGGAAGTAGTCAATGCGGGATAGACTATTGTGAACGGTGGAGTGGAACGTGTATTGCTGAACCATCGGATGAACATGGCGCCAGACGTCCACCTGCCCCAGTGCCTCTATGAATAGCCGAATCCGGGAGGGACCCCCCGGAAGGGCTGTTGCCGGGAACTTGTCGAGCTGCGTATCTGCAGCTGCGTTGAAATCCCCACCTAGAAGCATGTCTCCCTCAGGGAGGGACAGCAAGAAGTCACCCAGGGCCGGTAACATCACCGAGTGTAGTGAGGGTGGGATGTAAACTGAGACTATTGTTAAGGGGCGTCCATCCCATTGTCCCGCCACCGCCGCAAAGCAACCCTGTGTATCAGTTCTAGTGTTAAGGGTAATGAAGTGGGAAGATTTTCTAATCAGTATGCCTGTGCCCCGGGAACCAGTGGAAAATTCAGAGTGGGCTAACATTCTATATCCCCTTCTGTCTAAGGCCTTGGTAGCGCTACCCACCAAGTGGGTCTCCTGCAGGAGTATCAGGTCAGGCTTATAGCGTTTCACCTCAGACAGAACGAGGCCGCGTTTCACCTTATCGCCCAGGCCACGCACATTCCAGGCGAGGAGTCGGAGGGTGGAGCCGCCTATTTGCGTCTCCTCTACCCTCGCTGTATTGAGCTGCTCACCTGCCATCAATAGAGATCAGAAACATATACCACCGGTATAGACTCCATCGCACCAGCAACATTACAATAGTAGTCAAAGTACATTGTACAGTTCGAGATCGACTCTGTGAATTTCCCGTAAAGAAGAACAAACCCCCCCCCCCAACCCGCCCCACCCTGCCTCCCTGCCAAACGGACTCAGAACTGCCCGCCACCCCAACTCAGCAGAGCGCTTATCCCATGCCAAAAACAGAGTACTTGCACGTCGGGGGAAAGTGTCCCCCAAAGCAGGCGGTCCCTCTGCCGCCCTCGGGATGTCTGGGCCAGCGTCCAAGAACGACCTGAAAAGCAATCTTCACGGGAGTAGATCCGAGTCCATTCAGTCCCTCACGTTGGTTTCATTCACCTCCAGCGGCCCCAGCGTGGTCCTGTGATGGTGATTCGCTCGCGCTTCACCTGGCTGAAGATTGTGAGCCCGGCCGGCCATCTTCTTCTGGCCTATTGCGTCGACGACTGGAAGTGCGGTCCACCGTGCGCCATCCCTCCAGCCATTCTCTTGCTGACTCAGCCGAGTCGAAGAACCAGACCTTCTTGTCGGCCACCACTCTTAAACGGGCCGGAAACAACATGGAGTACGGCAATTCTTGTTCGCGGAGTGTTTTCTTTACCTCCAGGAAAGTCCTCCTTCTGCGGGTGACCTCTGCCGTGTAGTCCGGGAAGAAGGATATCCGCGAGTTTTGGATGTGGATAGGTGGTGCCACCCTGGCCGCTTGGAGAACAGTGTCGCGGTCCCTAAAATTGAAGAGTCTCGCCAGGATAGGACGTGGGGCGGCCCCCGGTGTAGGTGTCCCGCCGGGGACCCGGTGGGCACGCTCCACTGTGAAGAAATTGGAAAGTCCCTTCGGGGCCAGGCGGGTCTTTATGAGTTCCTCCACGTACAAATCCATGGCCCCTTTCGTTTCCGATTCCGGAACTCCCAAAATGCGGACGTTGTTGCGTCTGGAGCGCCCTTCATGGTCGTCCAACTTGCTTTTAAGGAGTTTATTGTCCGCTTGTAGTCTTTCCACAGCTACTTGCAGGTCGGAGACATCCTCTATCAGCGATTTAGTCACCACTTCCACCTGCTTCACCCTTTCACCCATCTTCTGGAGGGTCACCTCGGTAACAGTCGAGCCCACTGTAGCCTGAACCTGTTCCAGAGCGCGTAGGACATCATCCAGTGTGGCCTTCTTTCCCCCATCGTTGTCTGCGCCCTTGCCCAGGGATTTGCGCTGCTCAGGCTGAGTGGTCACCTGATTATCGTAGGCGAATTTACCGAGTTTCGCCTGAGCGGCGGTTTGTCTTGGCCCCTTCCCCGCCATTTTAGCTTTGCGGCGAGACACAGTTTACGATGAAGCGGGCCGATCGCCCGTAGTCGATCATGTAGAGGCGACTGTACAGGAGGTCGCTGACGACGACAAGGTGCGGCCGGCAGCCGCGGAACTGCTGCGGCCTCGGCAAGCCCGGGCAAGATGGCGACTGGTGCGTAGCAAATTACGAGTCTTGGCCGAGTGTCGTGAGGAGGCACTACTGGGTTACGCCACTGGGTAGGCCGCGTTGAGGATGAAGTGTTCGTAAGGAAGGACCGCCGGGCGTTGGTGTTGAGTGCTGTCTTCAGCGGCCACTTCCGGTCGGTCGTGCCGGGGAGGGTTAACTTCCGCTCGGCCAAGGGCTCAATTCGACACCGCTGCTTCCCTCGTGGTACCAGGCCCCTCGCCCGTGAGGGACTCGGATGAAGGTTCGTCCCGTTTCCGAGGCCTGAGCGCTCCCAAATTTCTCCTGTGAACGTCGTTCGGTCACCGCACCCAGGACACCCCTTTTGGAGTGATCAGTGAACGGATAGGCATGCGGATTGTTGCGGGAAGCCGCCTTGCTACGGGAGCCTCTCTAGGTTGCTGCCGCCATCATCGGCTGCTAGCCACGCCCCCCGACTGTCCGGTTTTGAGCGACCGAAATAGTGGTGGTTCTGCTCGAGGAGGTCGTAGTGGTCCTCAACAGGCTTCACGTGGTAGAGGTCGTGGTGTTACTCAAAATCAAAATGAGCGTTCTAATAATTCATCAGATTCAAACAATTGTTTTGATCAGCGTGGTTCATCGTCAGGTAGATCTGCATAGTATCATGTGGATGACTGTTACGTCGAACATGATATTGATGACGGTAACTACTAGGACAGCCACAGACAAAGAGAGGGAGTAGTATCAGTTCCGGTTGATCAGAGAGGGCCTTACGTCGCAGTTGCCACATCGGGCGTAGTTTAGCCTTTTCTGTTGGACACTGGTGCAGCGAAAAGTTCCATCATGCATTCGAAACTCCCAGGCGCACCTTTGTCTGGCTTAACGAATGTTTCCGTTGGATTCTCTGGCGCCCCCGTTAGCAATCCGGTTTCCTGCCCTTTGCCCCTCACAATTGGGCCTCGTGAGCTGAAAGCTCCTTTGATTTTGACTACTGGTTGTGGTGAGAATCTTTTGGGCCTGGATTTGTTAAAGCGGTTATATGCGACCATGTACTGTTCTCCTGCAGGAGTGGAGCTTACTTTGGGTCAGAAAGTGATCTCTCCTATGTACTTATCAACTGATAAGCTCCCACCGGAATTGAGATCTCTTCCTAAGTCTTTGTGGACAACAGGTCCCAATGATGTGGGCCTGCTGGACATATCACCTTATGTTGTCCAATTGAAATCGAATGTACGATTGCCACGTATTCCCCAGTATCGGATCTCTCTTGATGGTGAACGAGCGTTGTTGGCGATCATCTATGATTTGATCAAGAAAGATGTTATTGAGGAAACTTGGGGAAATGTGTGTAATAGTCCTGTGTTACTTATTTTGAAACGAACTGATCCATCTAAGCTTCCTGTGTATTGTTTCGTCATTGATCTACGGGAGGTGAACAAAATTGTGATTCCACAATTTCCTGTGGTGCCTGACATTATGGCTTTACTGACTCTGATTCCAGCTTCTGCTTCTTGGTTCTCAGTGATCGACCTGAAGAATGCTTTCTTTAGCATTCCGATTGCTGAGGAAAGCAGAGATCTATTCAGCTTCTCATTAGGAGGTCGTAGCTTTAGGTTTAAACGCGCTCCTCAGGGCTATTGTGAGAGTCCATCGATATACAGCCAAGCCCTGAAGAGTCAACTTGATGCGTTTATGTTACCGGCTGGTGCGGCTTTGATCCAGTATGTTGATGACCTGTTAGTGCCTGCTGACACCAAAGAGATTTGCAAAACTGCTACAGTATCGTTGTTACAGCATCTCTGTGATTTACATCATAAGGTGTCACCTTCTAAACTACAATATTGTTGTCAAGAAGTGACCTATTTAGGTCACTTATTGTCAAAGGAGGGAAGAAGGTTGACCCCAGAGAGAATTGCAGCGATCGCTCGAATGACTGTGCCAACAACTCAGAGAGATGTGCGTGCCTTTCTAGGTATCACGTCATACTGCAGGCAATGGATTCCAAATTTTTCATTGCTAGCGAAACCATTGGTAGCCCTCACGTGCAAGGATGTTCAAACTCCTTTGCCATGGACTGAAGAGTGTCAGAAAAGTTTTTCTGAATTGCGTGATGCGTTGTGTTCGGCTCCTGTGTTAGGTACTCCTGACTACAGCAAGCCGTTTACACTATACGTTCACGAGAGAGAGGGTTGTGCGTTGAGTGTCTTGACGCAGCAATTTGGTTGTAAGCAGCGTCCATGTGCATATTTTTCCTCGACCTTGGACCCAGTAGTTAGAGCATTGCCGAGTTGTCTAAGAGCAACAGCGGCAGCTGCGGTGTCCATCCGACAATCTGCAGGATTGGTCATGGATAATATGCTAGCGGTGATGGTCCCGCATGCAGTTGACACTCTCTTAAATCGTACAAAAACCCAACACTTGACAAGCGCAAGGTTGTCTGGTTATGAGTTGACGCTTTTGGCAAGTACCATACAAATAAAGCGCTGTAATGTACTAAACCCGGCGACGTTGTTGCCAACTCATATGGAATCAGATGATGTACCACCATATGATTGTTATTTGCGAACTGAAGAAGAAACGAAGGGTCGTGTTGACCTAAAAAACACTCCATTGGCAGATCCCGATGGTACTTTGTATGTTGATGGTTCGTGTTTTAAGTTGCCGAATGGTGATGTGACGACTGCGTATGCTGTGGTGACATTGAGTACGGTTGTAGAAACTGCAAGATTGAGTCAGAATTCCGCGCAGGCGGCAGAGTTGATTGCGTTGACGAGAGCGTGTGTTTTGTCGAAGGGAAAGCGAGTGAATGTGTTTACTGATAGTCAATATGCTTTTGGCGTTGCACATAGCTTTGGTCGTCTGTGGAGAGAAAGAGGGTTTAGGACATCGCATGGCACAAAGATCCAACACGGACAGCTCGTGAACGATCTTTTGGACGCACTTACATTGCCTAAGCAGGTGGCAATTATTAAATGCAGTGCGCACCGAAAGGTGACGGATGATGTTGGTCGCGGTAACGCGTTTGCGGATGAGATTGCCAAAGAGACAGCTAAAAACCTTGCAACCCGAATGTGTGTTACGAGTTCAGTAAGGTGGCCGGCAGAGACTGGTATGTGTGAGGACACTGTTGAGAGCGTGAAAGCGATTCAGAATGAGGCCACCGAAACTGAAAAGACTAAGTGGAAAGAAAGAACGGGAAAGTTAGATGCACACGGATGTTGGATTGATTTGTCGGAAAATCAGAGATAGATGTTGCCGGATGCATATGTGCTAGCCGTTGTGACTATGGCTCACAGCTTGTCACATATTAGCGCGAAAGGTATCTGCAAGCTGCTGTCCCCTGTATGGAAGAATGATGGTATCGCTAAGTGTGCTGAGAGAGTGGTTAAGAATTGTATGGTATGCATGATGTACAATCCTGGCAAGGGCACCCCTACCCCACCTGGCCATTTTGCTCCTCCTACATGTCCCTTCGAGGTTATCCAACTGGACTTCATCCATATGGAGAGATGTAATAACTTGAAGTACGTTTTAGTTGTGGTTTGCACATTCTTCAGATGGATCGAAGCCTATCCTCTCAAAGACAATACTGCCCTGTTCACAGCGAAAGTCCAGCTACTGAAGGAATACTTTCCTCGGTATGGAATGCCACGGATTGTATGGTCAGATAACGGAAGTGAGCTTGTGGGGAGTGTGTGTAAGGGCCTTGGAATTCGACAAAAATTCCATAGTGCCAATCATCCCCAGTCAGCAGGTTTAGTTGAAGGGTACAATGGTACTCTGAAACTGAAACTTGCTAAGATCCAAGCTACGACTGGTTTGTCATGGCCTGATGCCTTGCCTCTGGCTCTCTTGTCGACTAGGGCGACTGTACACTCTCGAGTAGGGCTTAGCCCATATGAGATTGTGTTCGGCCGTCCTGCGAACATTTGGGGGGTCCCGAGGCCTAGGCCTTCGATAGTCTTGAGTACCCAATGTTAATTGATTATCTTCATGATCTGACTGCTAAACTGAGGTTAATTCATCAACAGGTCTTTGAAGCACTGCCGGCACAGACAGAGGGTCCTGGACATCGGCTCCAACCGGGTGACTGGGTGGTTACCCGTGATTTCGGCAGGAAGCGCAATTTGGAGCCGAGATTCGTGGGACCATTCCAAGTCCTCCTTGCCACAAGAACTGCAGTTCGTCTGGAAGGCCGGAAAAATTGGGTGCATGCCACCCACACCAAAAAGGTGCCTATACCTTTACCGGCAGATTTGTGGGTGAGGACAGGAATCGCCGCGACGGAGACCGAGACCCCAATAAAATTTGTGCCGTTCAGTGATGCTCAACTTGTAGGAGACACTTCATTGCAGTCAGAGACATTTGTTGAACCTTTTCCATTGGAGAACTCGAGACTTGAACTATCATCTGATCGACAGAACTCTGTTCCGCAATCTGAACAATTATTCGAAGAGCAGACTCGCCCTGGAAGAAGCAGATATTTTCTTCGTTCTCACAATAAAGACTAATAAAACTTTTTCCTTGCCCCTTTCTGAATGCATATTACCCCCCTTACTGTCATTTTGAACATTATGAACAATTGCATCTTTCATTAATTCTTGAATTCTTCTCCACGTATGTTTTTCCACAGCTAGGAGATTCACATGGACATTGACTGTTTTGATTATAGAAACCTCACATCCGGGTTGACCGTAGGGCCGTGCGGGTACTTCCTTCTGTTTAACAGGTTCCTGACACTAGGTCGGTACTTTTGTCGATTCCTGGGAACTCCTGTGAATTGATAATCGCTACTCAGAATGAAGTGCGTCAAGAACGTTGCGGACGGTTTTTAGAGGATGGAATTCTCAAAGTTGTCGGAAGTGGAGAAGATGCTAACTAAAAGATCGACGTTACATAGGGTTGTACGAACAAAATGCTTTCTGTTTCAGGTGTTCCTGCTGTTCTTAACTGTTTCCATGCTATTGGTGGGTGGAGTGCATTTTGGACTACAGTCGTTATTGCCTTCTGCTTTACCTACTTCTTCTTCTGAACCAAAATCCACTCCCACTGTTTATCCACATTCCTTTCATCCCCTGCCCCAACACGAACAGATTAGACGTGCGGAATTCATGAATAACTCCTTTGTCCAGCTTCTTCATCAACATCAGTTGGTGATGAACACTACTAACTGTTGGGTGTGTGGGTTAATGCCTCATACCATGGATCGGGGAATTCCGTATTTCGTCCTTCCTTATTGTTCCCAGGGGTCAGCTCGAGCATTCCAAACTATGTTTCGTAGCGCACTAGATTCCTACCCCCATCGAGAGCCACGCACTGCAGATCATGGTCCTGGGCCGTACCACAAGCCTTTGGCGAGAGCGATTGCTGATTTAGATAGAGATTTTTTTGACGCATCGCTTATCCCAGAGGAAGAGGTGCGAGCATACAGGGATCTGAGTGAGGCTGAGTATAGCATGTCAGTGGGTGATAGACAGCTTAAAAGCTCGTCTCCGATCTGGATTGTACCCCATCTCGGTAATTTCTGCTTGAAAGGTCTTGGCCGAAGCCCGCGAGCTCAGCTTGAGAGGAGTGCTTGCACTGAAACGTATGTTTTACCAACACTCTCTTCCCCTGTTCTTCTGACTGCCATGGGTACATACTTTGTATGTTACGACCGCGCATATACATGGTTGCCTCGTGACTTCTCGGGCACCTGTTATATTGCGAATCTGTTGCCGCCGACCTTCACAGTTGGGTCGGACTATCACAAGACTAGAGTTGTGAGAGGCGTTATTAGCGAAGAAGACACTGCCGGTCAAGAAGCAGGAGACTTCTTTAAGGGTTTCTTGCCGTTTTGGGGACCTATGATCAATAGTAGGACCCTGAGAGAGTTGACTCGTGTGGTGGAATCAACTGCTAATATAACTGCAAGTGCTCTTGGTAATCTGACGGCAGAGCTTCAGGCGGACAGGCTTATGACGTTACAAAACCGTATGGTTTTAGACGTTGTTCTTGCAGATAGAGGTGGCGTATGTAAGGTGATCCATTCGAGTTGCTGTATTTTCATCCCTGATAACGCTCCAACTGTCTATCAAGCCATCTCAAAGTTGCATAAGATCTCCGAATCCATACACTTGGACGTAGGTGATTGGACGCTACAAGGATGGTTTTGGGGCCTGATGTCGACGTGGGGTTGGAAGATTCTGATGATCATTGGGGTTGTTGTAGCATTTCTGTTCACGTGTTGTCTTTGTGTGCAGTGTGGTCCTGCCTTATGTGGCCTCTGTGCTACGACGTGTATAAGACGGCCATCTGTTACCAAGGAATCATTGATGGATAGAATGATGCTGCAGCAACATCTGAATGATCTAATGAATATCGAGATCGATTCTGATATCGACTAGTGCTTGCCTACATGGGTTATCATATGGCAGTCAGGCTTTGGACCGAGAATGATTCAGGCCCTACAAGCATTGTATCAGAACCCAACAGACAAAGTATTTATTAATGGTCAGATCTCCGAACAAATAAAGATTACAAGAGATACGAGGCAGGGGTGTCCCTGTTTGCCTCTACTCTTTGCCCTCTATATCGACCCCCTGATAAGAAGAATTGAAGCTAACCCCTTAATTCTGCCAGTGAGTAGGGTTGGCATAGATACAAAGATCATGGCTTATGCTGATGACGTAGCCGTAATAACCCCGGAACCCGAGTCAGCTATCAGTGCCCTGGAGCAAGAAGCTTAAGAATTCGGACTGATCTCTGGCTATGCTCTGAATAGAATGAAAACGCAGATTGTTGTCAACAAAAAAGTTACCTGGGTAGATAACAGAAAAACTAAGAAAGCAAAATATTTAGGAGTCAATATTGTTTCAGACTGAAGGACTGGGCTATTATTAAGGCCCAGCGGTGCCAGGGGACAACACCTGAAACCTTTTTCTCTGCAAAAACAGTCCCCATCTCTGATTTGGAAACATCCACCATTGTCTGTGCCTCTTCTATTCCTAGACCTGTTTGAACCGCTTGTACTAATTTTTTTCCACTTCTATCATCTGTCTTTGTAGTAGATCAATTTGTGCTTTGTCCTTATTGTTTCTAATTGAGAAACGTAATGTCTTCCCCTTATGCCTGCTTTAAGAGTATCCCAAACCACCATTAGAGATGCAGTCCCAATGTTTAAATAAAAAAATCCCCTTATCCAGCCAGCCATATACTCTCGATAGTTATGATCATATAGAAGGGCCTTTTCAAATGTCCAATTCGAACGTTGTCCCTGGTTGGCCAAGCCCTCCAAAGTTAAAATAGGAGGGTTGTGATCTGATAGTAGTCAGGGGGCAACATCAATAGAACAGTCTTGTATTAAAGCAGATGAAACAAAAAAAAGTCCAATGCAGCTAGCGGCAAGTGAGGAGCTGAGGAGAAAGTATAGCCGTTCTGATCAGGTTTGGAATAAGCCCAAACATCTTTTAAGCCTTGAGTATTTATTAGGTTAAGGAGGGCCCAAAAGACTTTAGGCTTTCTTCCTTCATAGCTCCAAGAATTACCTAAGTCCCATGTACTGGGCAGATTTAGGTTTAGGTCACCACATAGGATTACTGGAAGTGGCCAATGCGCTAACTCTTCATTCACATGATTTATCACCCCTGGATCGTATAAATTACTAGCATAGACTGAACAGATCATGAATACAAGACTAGAAGATAAAGAGCACCTCACTACAACCCCTCTCTGTAGTGTATCAGATTGAACCTGGTTCACTACTAATGGTAATGTTTTACGTGCCAGAATCCCGACCCCCTTTACCCGAACTCCCTGCAAAGTTGCCCCAATAAGATTAAAACTTAACGAATTCAGTAAAGATCTTTGGCCCCCTTCGATGCGAGTCTTTTGGAGACATACTGTGTCCACCCCCATCAATCGTAGTGTGTGCGCAGTTTTCTGTCTCTTCAATGAATTATTCAGTCCACAAATATTTAGCGAGACAATTCTAAGCTTGTTTTGTGAGTTCATTGTTTTTTATTTTAGTGCTACCCTATATAATAACCTGTATATGAACCTCAATAGCCAGGTCCCTCCCTCCACATCCCGCGATCACCTCCCCCCACCAGCCCGCCAGCCCTGTACCCCATGCCTGCCAACCCCCTCCCCGTACCCCCCACAGGGCCTCACATCCTGCTCTCCTATATTGCAAGTATAAGTGTTTCCTAAGATATAGCATTAGATAAATTTAGAAAGGAAAGCAACAGCCTCTTAACTTCTAGCTCCGCAGCATTCAGCATGGACCCAATAACCCTCAACCTACCCCTCAAAAAATAGACAGTCAGGGAGACCCTGAATGATGTAAAGCTAGTGTGAGACTCCCAACCACCATCCCACTCCGTAGTTAGTCCCTTAATCACAGAGATTTGGCTAGCCTAGCTGCCCACAGTGAAAAAAGACAAAGATACAAATAATTTCATATGTGGAACAGAGAAAGTTAAACATGCAAGTCAAATTTGTTCCCCCTTTAAATTTAGAAAAAATGCCAATCGAGACAGCCTAACATATTAAAACTTAAATATTTGAGAAGTTCATCCTGCAATCGTGGGCTTCCTGATTTATTTTCTCTTTCTCCCCACAATTTCTTTTAGGGACTCTCCTGCTTTAATCTCGGAAAAAAAAACCCAGGTTGATCCTTCAAAAATCAGGTCATCTCCTTCCACGCCTTCTGGAAACCCTAGAAGTCTCAGATTATTCCTCCGTAGCCTACTTTCCTGCTCCTCCAGCTTGGTCATCATGTCAATGAGGCAGGCCTCGTGAGATGCACCTTGTTCTTTTACTTGAGAGACTTCAGTTTTGAGGGTCTCTGTTCGCCCTTGAACCATTGAGACCCGGTCACCAATGTCAGTGCAAATTTTGTTTAATTTCCAGATTCCTCCGTGGAGTTTTTTGGAAGTTCCCTTCGATGGCAGTGACAGCAGTAAGAGCAGTGACAGTGTCTTGCCCTCAAGGATCGAGCTCTGATGTCCGTCCTGTCTCTCTCCCAGCATGCCCTCCATCAAGTTCAATCACAGCACTTTGTGCAATTTGAAGGGGGGGCTATATGGCCCCTTGTTCTGAGAGGAACTTGGCTGGGCTATTTAGCTCAATTGAAGCCGGAGTGGATGTATTTTGAAGGGTAGTAAAATGTATGGCAATTGATGGAGAGCTTCCAGTACTTCCCACTGTATTATCTTTTGAGCACATTGGGCTTCCAAGACTTCCTGTATTTTTTTGTTCCCCCCTGCATCCCCTTTACCTTTAGGCTTTGGCTTTTTCTTTGTCCCCCATCTCTTGGGTTGTAATGGCCTTTAACTTAAAGGTCTCCTGACTGTGAGTCATCATTTCTTTGCTGCTGCTCCTCGTCAGGCTTTTCGCAGCTCATCCTCTGCTTCCACTGCTGAGCAGATCCAAGCACACTTGGACCCCCTCCGACATGGCAGTAGCAGCCAATCAATCCTTGCCGGTAGCAGTGCCACCATTACTGTGAAAGCGCAGACCCAGACACACGATGTCACCCCTCTTGTTCTGCTCCGACCAAGAGCCGAGATTCTAGGCGCCCGGAGCCCGGGTACAACTGACAGCGAGGCCGCCGCAAGCATTTGCCAGGTGAACGTCTTTTCCCGTCAGGTTAGGTCTGCTAGCCGATTGTAGAGACTGATCGGTCAGAGCACCTTCGTGCGGCTGGTGGAGTGGCAGCCGGGAAAGCAAATGCTCACACCAGCGCCATCTTCTGTCTCAAACTGCCGAAAACAAAGAACACTGTTCTCAAATGAGCGGGCAAGTCGTCTCATTGTTTCGGACCATTGTCCTGCAAGCAGGGCTTCTGGCCACGACACATCTTCATTAAATGTCCGTGAAACGAATGTTTATAAACTCCTTTTTTTTTGTTTATTAAAAAAGGTAATTTTCAGCTATGTGTAAGTCCTGGAGGGACAGAAGAGCAAACTCCAACAGAAGCAGAAGAGGTGGCCAAAGCAAGCAGTCCAAAGGGCTTTGGAGAAGTAACAGGTTGAGCCTGGTTTTGATTTAAAAGGTTATAAGCTTGTTTAAAAACCTGTTTGAGCGTAAATTTGTTTATTTCACAATGGTTCTTGACCTATCTCTGCTAAATGTATGTTTGATGCTTGCTCTCCTGTTCTGGAGAAGAAGCGCAACGCTAGAGCTCTGAGTGTCATCACCTCTATATCACATGGTAAGGCAGTAGTCTTCAGGTGCCACCAATTAACAAGTCCCAGCATTTAAATTATGTACTAGTGATTACACTAATCTAAGTGGCAAAGGCATCAACAATGCAGCATGTGCAGTGGCACCATGACCTAGCAATCTGAGGCTGTCTGTAGCACCACCGTTATAGATTTTTTAATACCAAATAAGGAGATGGGGCCCATTTTGCTTGCTTCCAGTAGATCCTAGGGAGCCCTACCTATGCCTCGATTTCGCTAAGTGCATAAGTCATTCTTATCACACTGAGCAAAAAAGGTTCTGGGTGGATTCAGGTTCAGGCCCAGGCACTGGGAATCCCAGATGTGCCCTCAGTGTTGAAAAATAATCTCAACTTCCTCACGACAGGCATACAATCTTGAACTGGAAGGACCCACCAATATCATCAGGGCTTGAACCTTGACTCCATGACCTTTGGAAGTTTTCTTTTTCTTAGCCTTCTCTGAAGCCAAACTGTTGATCTGAAACAGGAGGAAAGGAGCGCTTTGACTAACTCCTGCTGTGACCGCCATCTGATCCCTCTAAAGAGAATTCTGTGCGTACACTCTTCCTCTCCTAAAACCACTTGCTTTCCTTTTCATTGTAACTCCTTACACCAGACTAACAGGCCTTAAACACCCCTCAAGTGCCAGAAAGAGATGAACCAGGAAGGAAAGGAACGGGGACACAGCACGGAAAACCCATTTTTGAAAGGGTTCTTTCCTAATGCAGCTCTAAATAAAAAAAGAAACAGAGAGATATTTTTTGCAATCAACTTTGTTTCTTTTTTGTCACATGTTCTTGTATCATCTATACAGCTTGACCTAAAAAAATAAAGCTATGGCTGTTTCTTGTCTTTCACAACATTCAACCAATGACCATTATGTTCACTGACATCAGTATTTAAACCCCATTCTTCCAGGGAATCTCTTCTAAACTTACCTGTAATTCAGTCTTGCTCAGCCTGTGTCTCCCTGCTCTGGAACTGCAGCAAGGATGTATTACATCTGTAGCAACAAGGACATAGCCCTCCTCCCCTCCGTCTTTCCTTCAACCTTCAGACCACCATCTTGCACAAGACAGAAGGTAGGATCCGAAAGCAAGTAAGTCCCAAAGATACTGCTGTGCCCCATACCCCAACTGTCCACCCTGGATAGGCTCAATGCTTCCAGTTCCCCTGTGCCTGGCGGCCACTTGGTTCGAGCACGGAGGTAAAAAATAGCCTGTTTACACGTGCCTTGCCTGCTGATGTGGTACGCATAACAGAATGCCTGCGTGGGGCCGCCCACTTCCTGTCAAGCCGCAAGATAGAAGCACTTCGGCTGACAGCTAACCTCTCACTACCTAAACACAGCGATGTGAGCTACGCCCCCACCGCAATCAAATCATAGGGTGAGCTGTAACAATAGGGCGTGACAGGCCACGTTTCGGAACTGCCCGGCATAGCGCACGAACTTTGGTATTTAACTGCGCCAGCTACACTCATTATTTGGACAAGCCGGGGAGCAGAGCAGCTAGTAGGTTATGGCAGGGTTGGACCTTTGAAGAAGTAAGTGGTCTTTGTTTCATCTAACTGAGGTGCCTGCTGTAGGCCACTGCGCATTTAAATTTAGTTTTCCCGCATTTTCTTCTTGACCTCATATGCGATATGCCCACTATTAATTTTTCTGTAGTGTGTGACTATAAGGCCTCCCTCCTGTTCTCCCTCGGGAATAAAGCCCTGATTCCGTGGGGTGAGTGCCTTTGATTCTATAAGTTACCTAACAACTAGCATGTGTGATGTGGTGAAATGATACACAGTATGTATGTTTATTGTGAAAGAAGTAATGCAAGTATGCACAACCCATAGCATGTGTGAAAGACACAGAAGTACGTATGTTGTTGACATGAGAAGCATAACCCACGTATGACCACACTGCTAAAGCATGCTCTTGTCTTTTGGGGGGGATCGTACACAACCCCTGACACCATCACAGCAATGTCTTCAGTGGGTACTAAGTGCTGATGGTCTACAGGAGATCACAGCGCCATTGAACTGCTCATAATGACAATGTTAGATTATGTTTTCTTGTCTCTGTTTTTCTATAGGTAATTCCTCATGCGAATCCAGAGCCAAGTATTAGACTTATTCCTACTTTTCACCTAGAGGTGCCTTATGTAAATAAGGTAACATTAATGCACTCATGTTTTTGGCGGATTAACCTCTTTACATCCCACCCTGATGAAAGTCCAGGACTTATTTAAGCCACTATGGAGGGCTGAAACATGTTGGTGCCTATTCCAGGGTCATAGGACCATTACATCCTGTTACCCAATTATAGTGTTTTTATTCTTACCTACCAATCCGTCAATAAAGGATACTTTAGGAGTGGGTGAGGAATTTTATCTTTAAATGTACGACCCCATACACCTTTTCTTAAGTGCTCCCCGAAAGATGGTTGAGCTCACCCCCACCTTTAGGAGTTGGGGTGAGCCCGATGATGAAGCATGTGACTACTAGAGTGAGTGAGGGCTATGTAAAGAAAAGGATATACCTCCCTTCCTACCCGAGGTCACGGGTGGGTTACAAATTGGACTTAGGTTCTCTCAGTATATCCTACTTGAGGGAATAACCATCAAACACTTAGAAACCCCTAACCCTAACTCTGGAGAAACTACCAGCCTTTTTCCAAATGGACACCCATTAGGTTCAGTGAGTAAAACATACCCGCACAAAAGGAAATGCTGCAACCTACATCATGTGCTAGGTCTGGTGACAGAAATATATATCGATAAGTACCAAAATAAACACAGTTAAAATCTGACATTTATCATTTATAGTTAACAATGCACACAACACAAGAAAGGAACTCTTGGTGTCTGTCATGTTGTTCCTCTGTTACCTGTTGCAATATATATGTGACATTTGCAAATATTTTTTTTGTGCATGACGGACACTGTGAGCCATGTTGTGGTTTGTGTACTAGTTGGTAGCCATACCTGATGACTTTCAGTGGTTTTACACATTTGAGACAGATTTTACCTGCATTTTGCAATTAATGTAATTGTTTTTATGACTTTCTTAAGTTCCATCACCCCTGCACATGGTCTTTGGACATCAACAGAGGAGGTTGGCACAGATGCTGTCCAGTGGCCAGACCCTGGGCACAAACTTGCTGAGACTACACATCCCCTGAAGCGCATGGTCTCTGTTGCATGCAGTATGTCTTGGGTGCAGGATGTCTTTGATATCTGTCCCTTAGAAAGATTAAGTCCTTTTTCTGTTTGTGATATTTATGGGTTAGAAATAGCAATAGAACTATGGTTTTAGTACCATGAGCAAGGTTCTGGCTGAACTGCAAGACATTGGTGTTACCATTTATTATACCAAAAAAGTACCATTGGCATTTGAGTATGCATCAAAATATTCTTTTATCATGAAGTGGTGTACAATAACTATACAACTATACCTATATATCTATATCTGTAAAACCTGACAGCCTTAGAGTGGTCTTCCCTCCAAATTTTTGGCTACCTCCTCCACTTTTCTGACCCAGTTTTTGCTAGCTTTGGGGCTCTGTGAACTTTACCATTGTTAATCATTTGTAAAGTGTATGTGCTCTCTTCCCTAAATATGGTAACTTTGGTTCATCCCTAATTAGCATATTTAATTTACCTATAAGCTAGTAAAGTGGTACCTCCTGTACCCAGAGCCTGTAAATGAAATGCTACTAGTGAGCCAGCACTGATTGTGCCATCCACTCAAGTCGCTCATTGACCATGTCTCAGGCCTTCAAAAGCAGGTCCTATATGTGCAGTTTTCACTGCCATCTCGACCTGGCAAAATATGTTTTTGCTAAGCCAAAACCTTACCTTTTCATACATGTGTCACTCCTCGGTACTGGGAAAAGTTGGCAGTGCTTATCGGAGCTGACGCATTGCCGCTGTTGCATGGACCATAACCAGCACATCTCTGCCACTGTGAGGATAGTCAATGATGCATCAATGACGTCATAGCCTGTAGTCTGAATCAATGTACTTTGGTCTGTGGGCCTAACTAAGTCCCTGCATGCGGCCCATGCTCAATTGCGGGCGGCCAATGAATTTAAATGGCAGGGCATGTACTTTTAATTTTAAATGCCCTGGCAGTGAAAAACTTCCAAAGTCATTTTTTTCTACTGTAGGCCTATCTCTCCTCTAGGATAACCTTAGAATTACCTTGTTACATGTTATGAATGTAATTTCCAATTGGGAAGAGATAAGACCCCCAAGTGGGTTGTGCCTGGAATCTTAATTGAAAATCCTAACTAATGTGAGTGTTGGACTTGGCCCTTTTGGCAGGTACACCAGTGAAGTTTTTGCATTAAGCTCTGACAGGGTGGTAGTAATTTTCAGGTCTCTCGGCACTTTAGTGCTGTGCCCCAGTGTAAAGTGTGTGCGCTGTCCGAATGCGTGTGGTGAGATTGGCCTGCCCTCCCAGAGGAATACATGGGGGATATGTGTGTACATGGTAATTCCTGGTATGAAAAAGTGCAGGGGTGAGCTTAGTATGTATGAACTCGTGAGAATAAATGCTTCGCAATGGTGTGCGCAGATTTATGGTGACTGGTGGAGAAATGCCACTTTCAGAAGTTGGCATATCTGTGTACTGTGTGTCTGCCTGCCTGATGTGAATTGCATGTCTGGCTTGGGATTGACAGAAGCTGAAGTGTGTTGTTGGCTCCAGGAGACAGAGTGGGTCAGACTACTAGTGAATAGAGAGATCTGCATCGAGATGGGAGGGAGGAGTTGCACCTGGGACCTGAATAGGGCTGTGCCTTCCCTCCACAATGCTGGCTCCACCTCCTGTGATGTGTCCGATCACTGAGCCCCCACCTGACAAAGGGGAGAGGAGCTGGGCAAAACAAAGTGCTCCAAATCCCCTCTAAATCACTCTTAACTGGTATTCCCAACCCCTGTGCTGTGACACAAAGGGATGTGCTAATATAAATAATGGGGCTGTGACCCCATGAAAATATTCAGTATTCTGTTCCTGATATTGATGGAGGGGGGCTGGCTGCTTCTGGGGCCCAGGAGGAACCGCCATGGGGACTCCCTCCCTGCTGGAGGGCCCTGTCTGCTGGCATCCCTGGGCCCAGTAATGCCCATAAAACGCTCTTGAACTTTTTGCTGTGGAGCTGTGGCTCCTAAACCTGAAGGGCGCTTTTATTTGAATTTCCCTCAGGAGAAAGGAGCGCTTTTGCTTTCTGCTGCAGTGCTGATCTGCAGCTTGTTGGGAGGGAATCTCGATGTGGGGATTCCCCTCCCTATTGATGCCGAGCTTTGCGAGTGCCCACTTTGCTTATTTCTTTATTTTAAGGGCGGGTGCCCAACCCGCACTCTTGTGGAGCTTTTGCGGGTGCCCACCCCACTTATAACTTTATTTTTACCTGCGGGGCCCACCCCGCATTTCACCGCAGCAGCCCGGGCTGCAAAGCTGGAAGTCAGGCAGCATCATGCCTATTGTGGGGCTGGACTCCCACCTTCTGAGGGAAGCCTCGCATCAACGGAATTGCTGAGAAGAAAAGTGCGGCTAAAAGCTGTGCTGCGAGCTGGGGGCGGACGGGAGCCTACCCCGCCTCACCGAGTACTGATGACGAGTCCCGGGTCCCAGGAGGGGGACCGGGTGAAGAGCTGTGATGCTGCGACCCAAGGCGGGATTCCCAAAGTAAGGAGGGAGTCCCGTAGGCAGCCACAGCGCAACCGATAGAGGCGGCCCCAGAAGAGATGCAAGCCTCCACAGAGCCCCACCAGCGCAGAGAGCATCAGAGCTCGTCAGGAGGACGGCCCGCAGCCCAGTGAGTGAAGATGGATGGGGGAAGAGGGGACTGAGGCACAAGTGCTGGTGCCTACCCCCTGAGCAGCCCACATGACAGAGGGTCGCTCCATTGTTGGCATGTTTGTTTTAAAGCACCAGTGCTCTCCACTGGGGCATATTTGTTTAGGCGAGCCCATTTGCTCCAACGTGGGGGGCAATTTTCTTTAATAGCTCTAGTGCGGCCCCAAAGGCCCAGATGTGCCAGGGCCCCCTTGCTCCTTTCACAGCTGCCCTGTGAGAGCACAGGCAGCTGCAACGTTTTGCATAACTATTTGTTCAGAAGATACAGTGGTGCCAGGCCTCATTCTAATTGCTGCACAGCTGGCCAGCAAGTAGTGGGCAACTGCATCATTTAGGTAACAGTGCTTTGGGGCATGTCTTTTGAAGTTAGGCGCGAGATGCACTCCTTTGCCCCATATCTTCACAGCTGTGCAGTACTTAGTGCCAGCTGCTACGTTTAGGTTTGCGCAAAGGCGCAATTGGATTTTGCTGCATAGGCAGCAGCTCTGACATCCAGGACACTCGGCATTTGAGCCGCCTTTGAGATGGCCACTTGGCCAGGGGGCTGAGAGTGGTAGGATGCTAGGCCCTAATGTGATTTATGTGGTGCTAGGAAATGTGATTCATGTAGTATGATTTACGCACCCTGTTTTCATACCTCTAAATGTAGTGTTATGATTATGAGGTTGTTTCGCATATTATGGTTTATGCTAGTGAGATTATGCCCCTAATGTGAGGTATACTTAGGAGGTGAGGGTCTAACGTGTCTAGACTTATGAGAGGATTGCAAAATGTGTTTATTTTGGCAAAGATGGAGCAGAATGTACTTTGCCCCTAATGTGATACTGTGCATAATGTAGTTTATGTTACAGGCTAATGCTAAGTACAGTGATTACCAGTGGTTACTTGTTGTACGTTTATGATATGTTTTACTTTTACTCCGTTCACTCTGTGATGGTTCTGACAGTGGTCCAGTGGGCCCTGTCAGGTGTATATAATCCCTTGTAGATATGACCTAGTGTCAGGTGGTACCATGTATATTATGTGTTTACTATTCTAATGTGTTATGAGAATACAAAGGCTATTTTTGATATAATCTTGTGTGGAGTTCCTTTTGTAGTGTGCCTGGGATGTTGTTGCTGTGTGCATGCACAAATGCTTTACACACGGCATCGGGATAAGATTATCTTTGGCATGTAACTCCTTTGCCATGACTAGAGTGGTGGTCTCTGCCTGGCTTTGGTGCAAGCCTTAGCCAACCAGAGATCTCATTTCTTACAGTGAGGTTGGCATTTAAATTGCAATTCAGGGAATGCCACTACTACAAAGTTACTAATAACAAGTAGGGCTGGCTCTAATCAGTAAGGCTGAGCCTAAAAAGCAAAACAACAAAGGAGAGATGCCAATACAGATACATTCATTTAGCAATTTTTTTTTTCCAGAATACAGACAACAGTTCAATACCTGGAGAGGCTATTCAATAGCTGTTTATTTAAAATTATTCAAAATAAACACAATTTATACTTTAGTGCGCCATTTCGGGTTATATTCTTATCCAACAATGAAAATTAGGACACAAAAGCAGTAAAAGAACTTCAACCATACCATCACTCATCAGTCATATCACATTCAATCCACTTTCATTCAAACAACCATACAATGTACCACACACAAACTGGAAATTCAGTAAGCCAGTTGGTGAAGTACCGGGTCTACTATATGGTTTTGAAGCAATCCCTAGAAATTGCAAACCATACACTGCTAACAGTTCACTTTTGTTATTAGATTATCAAAGAATTTTAACACAAAATGAGTGTATAGAGACAAAACCCAGTGCCAAACAACAGGGCACCTGGATGTCACAAGTAGACCCAACACGGCCTACGCGTTTCAAATCCTTATTATTATCAGGATTCTCTTCAGGACCATAAATAGCTCTGCAGAGGAGACAAAGAAAGAGAAAACGGAGTCCAAATCTCAGATTGTATTTGACAATACTTTGGAAAGCCAATAAACCTTTTAAGCACTACTACACCAAAATCAAGTCTCCAGCTTACCCGTCAGATGGAAGCAAGAGGTATTATTTGAGAGAGTGGTGGCTCCTACAAACATGGAAAGGAGAAGAGAAAGGAAAAAAGGGGGGAAACAAATCCCAAGGGGAGTGGTTTAGTAACATTTCTAAATCAAAAATCAGAAATTTAAGTAATACGAGTCTTGGGCAACGCAGGGCCAAATAAGTTACCTCAAAGGGAGTTACGTGTGTCCCTAGCTGGCTGTTATCAGATCTTCAGTCCAAAGACAGGAGGGAGGAATTACCCTGGTAAACAACATTTGAGAAAATTAATTCAAATCAGGCTCCTATGTTTAAGGCTGGCACAGCATACAACTAACACAGTCACTGAAGCGCTCATCATGGGCTTACCGGGTGGAGTTTAGCTCGTGTAGCCGGGGAAAGTATCTTCACAACGAGATAGGCGTGCGAAGCGTCAGGGAGTTATTCAGGACACCGTGCTTTTGGCGAGAAAAAATTGCGGTCGCCAAAATTAAAAATAGATTGGCGGAGGTCCAGGGGCACATATAAATTAGACTAGTACACACAACGGCGGAAAGTAAAGGACAAGGTTCTTACCGGAGAGAAGCCCGGTCTCACGCCGCAAACGAGTCAATCGTCTGAAACATCGCACAAGGAATTGTGCATGCGCGGCAGACGGGTGGCTGGGTAATTTAGTCCCAGTGACGCAAAGATGGTAACCGTTTCCAAAAAGGAACCCAACATTTAGGAGCCTTATCTTGGTAAAGGAATAACATACTTCGAGGGATATAGGAGTGAAAACTAACAGAAAATTCGCTCAAAGGGTGGGTTACCCTGGGTCACAGCAAAAGCGCGTTATGGGACATGAGGTATCTTAATGAGGAATTCGGAAAGGTGCCAAGGCCATAGCATAGGCCGGCAACAGATAGACTTAAGTGAAGGTTACCAAGCAATACAGATCTATAGTTTATAAATTTCGTACAACTCATTTAAACCCGACACAGCCGTATAGAATTTGACAATAAGAAGGGCTTCCCTTCTGGACTGTTTCAAATCCCAGTCACCTCCACGGGGATCTTTCTCCACTTTAGAGATGACTGTCCATCTCAGATCATTGATATGATGTTGAGATCTACTCCAATGATTGACAAGCGGTGCAGTTTCTACTTTCTGTTTTATTCTGGCCTTATGTTGCGAAATACTTTGCCGGATTTCCTGATTGGTTTTTCCAATATACAGAAGTCCACATGGACATTTTATTTCGTAGACCAAGTATTTAGACTTACAATTACTGAATGTTTTGTGTTTCCACGAAATTCTATTATGCTGAAAGAGTTCACCTTCCACAGTTAGATCGCAGCAAAGGCATGTACCACATTTGTGGTGGCCTGTAATGGGAGTCAAACCCATGAGTTGTCTCAAAGTGGGTTGTAATTCCTTCGGGGGGGCTGCTCTAACCACGTAATTGGCAATACAATTTTCTTTTTTGAATGGAAACAGGGGAGACTCCTGCAGACTCTTCACTAAATGCCAATTCTGTCCAATGAGTTTTTTAAGTTTGTTGGCATTAGGGCAAAAAGTTGTGACACAAACTTGACTTTTCAGTTGGAGTTTATTTTTACGTTCAAGGAGGCTTTCCCTTGGAGTCCATCTGGCACGTTTCATTGATTTTCGGACAAGTTTTTTCGGGTAACCTCGTTCGCACAACTTTTTAACTAAATTGCCAGCGTGCAAGTTGTAATCCTCATTGAAGGAGCTATTCCTTTACACGCAAAGGAATTGGCCATATAGCAAGTTTTCCTTCAGACTCCTGGGGTGGTTACTAGAGAACAATAAGGCCTTATTTCGATCAGTTGGCTTAGTGTAGAGTGAAGTTGCCAATTTGCCTTCAGCTGGAAAAACTTCAAAAACCAATCAGGAAATCCGGCAAAGGATTTTGCAACATAAGTCCAGAATAAAACAGGAAGTAGAAACTGCACAGCTTGTCAATCATTGTAGTAGATCTCAACATCATATCAACAATCTGAGATGGACAGTCATCTCTAAAGTGGAAAAAGATTCCCGTGGAGGTGACTGGGATTTGAAACTGTCCAGAAGGGAAGCCCTTCTTATTGTCAAATTCGACACGGCTGTGTCGGGTTTAAATGAGTTGTCCGAAATTTATAAACTATAGATCTGTTTTGCTTGGTAGCCTTCACTTAAGTCTATCTGTTGCCGGCCTATGCTATGGCCTTGGCACCTTTCCGAATTCCTCATTAAGATACCTCATTTCCCATAATGCACTTTTGCTGCGACCCCGGGTAACCCACCTTTTGAGCCAGTTTTCACTCCTATATCCCTCGAAGTATGTTATTCCTTTACCAAGATAAGGCTCCTAAATGTCGGGTTTCCATTTTGGAAACGGTTACCGTCTTTGCGTCACTGGGACTACATTACCCAGCTACCCGTCTGCCGCGCATGCGCAATTCCTTGTGCGATGTTTCAGACGATTGACTCGTTTGCGGTGTGAGACCGGGCTTCTCTCCGGTAAGAACCTTTCCCTTTACTTTCCGCCGTTGTGTGTACGAGTCTAATTTATATGTGCCCCTGGACCTCAGACAATCTATTTTTAATTTTGACGGCCGCAATTTTGTCTCGCCAGAAGCACGACGTCCTGAATAACTCCCCGACGCTTTGCACACCTATCTTGTTGTGAAGATACTTTCCCCGGCTCCACAAGCTAAACTCCGCCCGGTAAGCCCATGATGAGCGCTTCAGTGACTGTGTTAGTAGTATGCTGTGCCAGCCTTAAACATAGGAGCCTGATTTGAATTAATTTTCTCAAATGTTGTTTACCAGGATAATTCCTCCCGCCTGTCTTTGGACTGAAGATCTGATAACAGCCAGCTAGGGACACACGTAACTCCCTTTGAGGTAACTTATTTGGCCCTGCATTGCCCAAGACTCGTATTACTTAAATTTCTGGTTTGTGATTTAGAAATGTTACTAAACCACTCCCCTTGGGATTTCCCCCCCCCTTTTTTTCCTTTCTCTTCTCATTTCCATGTTTGTAGGAGCCACCACTCCATCAAATAATACTTCTTGCTTCCATCTGACGGGTAAGCTGGAGACTTGATTTTGGTGTAGTAGTGCTTAAAAGGTTTATTGGCTTTCCAAAATATTGTCAAATACAATCTGAGATTTGGCCTCCGTTTTCTCTTTCTTTGTCTCCTCTGCAGAGCGTTTTATGGTCCTGAAGAGAATCCTGATAATAACAAGGATTCGAAACGCGTAGGCCGTGTTGGGTCTACTTGTGACATCCAGGTGCCCAGTTGTTTGGCACTGGGTTTTGGCTCAATACACTCATTTTGTGTTAAAATTCTTTGATAATCTAATAACAAAAGTGAACTGTTATCAGTGTATTGTTTGCAATTTCTAGGGATTGCTTCAAAACCATATAGTAGACCCGGTACTTCACCAACTGGCTTACTGAATTTCCAGTTTGTGTGTGGTACATTGTATGGTTGTTTGAATGAAAGTGGATTGAATGTTATATGACTGATGAGTGATGGTATGGTTGAAGTTCTTTTACTGCTTTTGTGTCCTAATTTTCATTGTTGGATAAGAATATAACCCGAAATGGCGCACTAAAGTATAAATTGTGTTCATTTTGAATAATTTTGAATAAACAGCTATTGAATAGCCTCTCCAGGTATTGAACTGTTGTCTGTATTCTGGAAAGAAGAATTTGCTAAATGAATGTATCAGTATTGGCATCTCTCCTTTGTTGTTTTACTACTACAAAGTTGGCATTTTCTTACTTTAGGTATTAGGTGCCCTCTACCTGCCTCTGACCAGTCTGTAATGGGTGACAGCTGGGTTTGTTTATTCCCCCTAGACAGCCACATACAAAGGAAGCTTAGGTGTGATTGTTGGGGTTTGATGGTTCATCCTTACAGGATGGGAGGGAGGAGCTAAGCACAGCCTCACACTTACAGAAAGGGCTGCATACCCCCCTATAGAGAGTCTGGAGCCAGGGCAGGAAGGGAGGGCCTCTGTGCACTTAAAATCCCTTCTTTGAAGTCTCCCCCACTTCCAGGGCACCACACAGTGTAACTACTGGACCTCTGAGACCACCACTTCAGTACACTTCTGGACCTGTAATGACTGTCAGAAAGAAGGGCTGCCTTACTGCTGAAGGACTGCCACTCTGCTGAACTGATGCTTTGCTGGACTCCTGCCTTGTTGTGCTGCTGTGCGCCTGCAGTTCCCCACTTGGGTGAGAAGGACTACACCTGCATCACATGAGCCCAGAGGAACTCCAAGGGCTTGCTGGCTGGCTTCCTGATCTGAAGGCTCAGGGTCATAGAAGACTTCCAACTCTTCTGCTGAGGCACCTGGACTCTGCCATCTGTACATCTGCAGGGCCTAGTGGTGCCACCCAAGTGCTGGACCTTTGCAATTGAGGCCAAGGTGCTTGCTTCAAGAATATCCACACATTCTCTCCAGAACCAGCACTTTGGTGCCAATGCATGTGTCAGAACCGGTGCATTGCCCATGTTGGGTGACTAAAACAAGCGCATTGCCTCTGCTGTGAGGATCGACAATGACCCATTGCCCTCGAAACCAACACTGTGCAACACTCACCCTGGTTTGATGTCTTTGCATCTCCGATGATGACAGCCAAGACGATGATGCAGAGACTTCCGTATCACAGCCCCCAACTCATGTTGCGCGGACCAGAACCAGTGCACCGCCGCCACTGCAAAGATCTCCAACAATGCATTGCTTCAACAGCTCCAAGCATCTTCTTTGCTGACGATGCAGCCTGGATCAATGTACTTCTGTCCAGCTGGTTTTATTGGGTCCCTGCATTCGACCCACGTTCCATTGTGGGCGGCCTGAATTTTCAACTTTGACCTGGTACGGTACGATCACATATCCCACATAAGTGCTTATTTCTTCTAAGTGCTATTTTTCAATTTATTTTTTTTTAAAAACCTCATATCTCGGCTTCAACTTATTGGATTTTTGTTGTTTTGTTCTTGTTTCATTTATAAAAATTGTCACTATTTTTCTTACCTGGGTTGAAGTATTTTTGTGGTGTAGTCACTGCTTTACTGTTTGAAGTGTAAATGGAACAGATGATGGACGGAATGCTGAACAATGACAACATTCACCGATTGAACTTGGAGGGAAGTAGGCAGAATGTGGACATATGGGCTGCATGTGTTCAGTTGTGAAGAAAGTATTAGTCATGGTTCTCTGTCCCTTCTCTCCTGGGAAGCGACTTACCCTGGGATCGCCTTATATACCTTTTTTATGACCTTTTTTCATGCTTGGACTGCTCGCTCAGGGTGAAAACACAATTTATTCTGAATTATTTTTTCTCTTTTCCTTTGCTGAAAACTTGATAAATAATCAGATTTCGAACACTTGGGGCAGAGTTAATAAACAACTTGCTCGAATATCCGTCTTGTTGCATAGTAGGATTGGAAATGCAGTCCACACTGTATTTTTTCAATCAGCCACGCAAAAGCAGATGGCTGTATTGGCATGATGCTGAATGTGATTTAGGGTTTTGTTACAGATTGAAGGCTATTGCATGGTATCCTGCACGTCTTTTGGACACGAGGAGTCCCATTGCCTTCACACAACCGTCTAATTTAAACTGCATGCCTCTCATGATTGGTACACATATTATGGATTGAAAAATCAGACAATTTCCCACTCCAATTTATGCCTATTGCTTGTTGCCGTTCTTACTTGGTACTGGCATTCTAAGCCATACTAGGTCATTCTGCTTTTCATTGCTGAAGAAGGTGTGGATCTGCATTAACTCCTAGGGCTATTTGCATTGTCTCCACCCTTCCATTTAGCATCTATTATCAGGTTTTTTTCCTGCATGACGCAATGTTATTTAGCTCTCCAGTCACAGAGGGTTTCAATGGAATACACTTGCTCATGACAGTTGATCAACACTGTATTTCATGAGCACTCATGCAAAACTTTGACAAACTGAGCCACATTTAGAAAAGCCAAACTATACCACTTTCGAAAGGTTGGCAGATTTTGGCACTTTATATAGTGCTACTTTTTTAATCTCTCCTAATGTTCACAAACACTTTTTGGTTCTCGGTTACTTAAATTGTTGTCCTTGCTCTGTGGAGAGTCACGGTACTCATTCTTGTACAAGCTTTGTACAATACCGGCACCTCCGCACCAATCAGTCTCTGGTATTCATTCATTAATCAGAATGCCATGTACAAAACCAAATTCAACTACTGATTTGTGCTGCTCCAAGGCTGTCTCCTAATTGTGAAAAAGATCATATAAATAGCAGGTCTCTGATTCAGGGGGAAGTAGTCCAGTGGAAAATTGTCTATTATGTAATAACACAAAAACATATACACTGATTGAGACAGAAATTCAATAAAAAAATCACCTGGAGACCAGAAAATTAAGCAACCGCAGCTGCTGCTGCTACCCTTCATTGGCGTGCTTTGGAGGAGACTATTTACTATCTCTCTAGAGCAGGAACATCCTGTGTTGCCTAGATTAGGCTCTCCTTAAATCTGAAATCACATTCCCTGATCACTTGCCCAATGCACTCTGCAGTGCCACCGTAAAGTAGTACTGTCTTTCATAATCCTTAATCTCCTCTCTTTTATTTTCAGAACACTTCAAAGTTATTCACATATTTCTCAGTAAACTCTCCATGAATTAATATCTTCAAACAATGCAAATCCTTTGGCCTTCATTATGAGTGTCTCATTGAATTCGTTGGTGTGATAACGCTTGTTTTCACACATAAAACTTCCAAGTTTCAAGGCAAATACCACAATTTCCCTGGGTACATTGGGGTCAAACCTGCTGTAATTTAATAATTTATCTCAGTAAATCCTGGAATATGTGCATTTTAGTCCATTAAGCTCCCAAATCCACATTATACACCATTTTAAGGGGAAAATTCATATTACGCACTGTTTATCACACCAGGCAAATTAAAAACCGTGTGTTGTGGGATTTCATTAGGTTCAATAAATATCCCACCCTTCTCTGGGCACAAATAATTAGGACTCTTGTGTCTTGCAAACATGCCAGCAATATATGCTGAAATAGAGCAACCAAAGGGTTTTTTCTAGAACTGGAGAAACTATTGTGTGTAAAAAATAAAGTGAGCATTCTATTCATGAAGGTAAATTAGAACCTGTGAATTTACTCATGTGTTTATTACTACACTAGCTATTTTCTTTTGTGCTATTCAAGTTTTCCAGTGTAAGGCTAGACCTAGGTGCAGACTTACAACAATGCCCCCATGGTGGAGCCTCCGGCATCTCAATTTATATTTGTATATGTATAAAGTTTTTACTCACAACTTTTAACAAATAGGCAGAGACCTCTGCCAGCATGGTGGGGGTTTCCCTGTGGAAAAGTATGGGAAAATTATAAAAAAGTTTATTAAAATAAATCTTTAAATTATTTTAATAACTAATTTGCAATATAGATTAAAGACCTAGAACGGAAAAAATAATGTCACATCACTTTAAGTTAAATGAATTTTTATTAAGTATTCATCATCATCATCATAAAAACTTTTATTCGGTTACAATTTTGCATAACCATAAAAAGTACATACACTGATTAAAAGACTACATTTCTGAATACATCTTAATTAATAAAAGCACAATTCATTAAATACATTTTTTAAAAAAAAAGATTAAAAAAGAACTTCGTTTAACAAATAACGTACATTTAGAACAATAGACTGGGCCTTGGATTTTCTGCGATGAATTTTGAGCGTAGTTTTCTATTAAGTATATTTTATTATATTTTTTAAATAGGTAATGTAAAATGTATGTATGGAATTCATTCAAAAATTAACAAAACTGGTTACCCACTGTTGTGGTGTCACAATGGCCTTCCAGGCCAACCTGATAGGAACCCCTGACAGCATGTCAGTGCAGCAATGCTTGTCTGCTTTGACTGAAAGTAGAAAGCTCAGCTGCAATAAAGGGGAAGGAAGGCAGGGAAGGTGGTGGGGGTTGGTCAGTTAAGGTATTTTTTAAAATCTTTGGGACCGTGGTTATGTTATGTATGGCTCCCCCATTACTCCTCCACCACTGCAAAGCAGTTCAAAGCATGGGAAATGATTCAGGGGCCATGCACAACATAACATTGTACATGGGTAAAAAGGGAATTACAGGGATATTTTACATCTTGGGGTTCTGAACAACTTCGCTCTCATTGTCTATTTGATGTCACTCAGACCCCCTCAGTGAAATACATCCCTGGAATTCACTGTTACCTATCTATAATTCTATATATTGTTAGATTTCCTAATTATTCTATAACTGTTAATAATACATGATTTTCTAGAAATTAAACACAATATGTTATGAATTTTAAAAGAAGAAGTCATTTTATTCAGTTAATAATATTTCCTATGAGATGTTATTTTAAATCCCTGCCTTCACTTGTTCAATGATAATATATTATAGTACCTGGCAATGGCCATATGTGATGCTGGACTTACTCCGAGGCTTACCCAGAGTACATATAGTTCTCTTCTGGGACCTTTTTGGGAATAGAAATTGTAGAAGTGTCGTTCGTGAATAGTAATGAGACTAATCGTTTTGTAGGTGGGTGTTTGTATTCACATACATTACAAGAGTTTACTGCTTTCATGCGAGAATTATTTTTTCTATTTGAGCACCTATGCATATTGCATCCCCCAGAGATGTCAAGTCTTTCCCTAAGTGGCATCTATGTTCCAGGAGCACTACCAGCGTTTCCTTCTCCGGAATAAGTGTAGCACTAAGTAGTTTGGAGTATTATGCTTGGATGCAGCCATGAATAGGAAGGTCAGATATTTGTGTACTTGTAAGAATTCGCTTTCCACCTATCAGGAAAGCGTGATTTTGGAGTGGAAAAGGAGACAGTTGCAGGACAGTGGAAGAGGTAGAGGACGGGGCTGTAGAGGTTGGGGCACATGTTAGTAGTGCTGCCCGGGAGATACTGTTCAAGGAGGATGTAGCATGTATGCCTGTGCAAATTTAGTGGCCATTTCAATGGCAAATGTACTCTTTGTAAATGACAGAGCACTAACACAGGATGCTTTAGTTACATTATGAAATCGACCGTCTCATGTCCATTAAAGCTAGATGGGTTGCAAAGGGTTGTCGTTCTAAAAAGTAGGTGGCGGCTCTAAAAATCTTAGGAGCCACTGACTTATATGATATTATTACTCACCTTAGAGAAACTTTAAATGCTTCACAATTTGTTTCTAGTTAAGCCAATCCCTTTTCTTTCAAAAATTTGTAAATCTGTTTTCTTATAACCTAACAGCATAGATGTGTCAAAACATAATCTATTTGGTGCCATTGGGTCCTCAGGAATACTGACCAAGAGTGAGAATGCAAAATGGTCACGTCTGTTTTAAATGTAATTTTGCTGCAAATGCATAGTGGCCAGAAAAACAGATATATTGGCAATCCTGTTTGTTCTGCAATCTCCAGATCCTATGTAATATCTTCTGTTATTCGAGCTAGTTGTTGTTTCATTTATTGACAGAAAACAATCGAACAATCAAGATTAACAGCTTGCACAACATTGAAGCTGCTTCCTATTAGGAAACCATGCAATAGAGGTGTACAGGGGGAGCAAGAGACCTTGAAGAGCCTGAAGGCTATGTGCTAATAGACGACAATAGGAGACGATGACAAAAGGCTACTTTTTAATCATGAAAACTTCCAGAACTCAGCAGCTGAGTGAATCACTGTCTATTTTGTGTATGTGACGTGGAAAGCCCCTGTCATAAGAATTGCTGTGTCTTTTTGCACTAGCAATGAAGAAGAAGAAGAATGTTGGAAAAATCCACCCCATGTTTGCTTACATTCATGCTATTTCGATAAATATCTTTCCACAAGAGGCGAATGGAAGGTTTATATCTATTACCGCAGGTTAAAATTGCTGTTAACTTATTGTGAGTTGTTGAACTAATTGGCATTCAAAGTGATAATGCAAAGGTCTGTTACAGTTATTAATTATGCTTTGAACGCCCATGTTATTCAACCTAATACCCCAATATGACTTGTATAGCTACATTTTATATAACAAGCAGTGACAGAAAATAGTACAGCAGAGTATTTTACATCTTCACCAACAGACAATATTTTTTCATTTGCCTCATCCCCCTGCAACTATGCTGCCCTTACACATCTTATTCCAAAGTGCCCAACAATTGGAATTGGTCTCTCCCACACACCTTCATGAAGTCTGTTTGCCTTGCTCACGGAGGCCCCGCAATGACCACTGGTATTTCCACCTTCAGCCCAGCCCAAGTGTCCTTGTCCATGACACCTCGTCTCTCCCATCAGCTACTGCTTCTTTATATTACTTTGATCTGAAAGCCGTAGTGAAAGAGCTTCTTCATGCTTCTTCTGCAGCAACATCAGAAACTCATGAGCAGCAGCAGATCCATACTGCATACAGCAATATCAAACTTCTGTTCAGAAGGTAAGTGTATTTGTGCTGGTTATACCAGCATTGCTTTTGCACCCTTGGACCAGAATTGTGGAACAAATTGCTTATATTCCTATCAGCAATTTAATGAATCAAAAAATATGTCAGAAAAAATTCCTCATTTACACTTATGCTCTACTTGGACTGAATTCAACTGTATGCCTTTAAATACAATTGTTTCTTTGACAGTAACATTAAAAAAATTAATAAACATGTCTAAGGTTAGGAAGTAGCCTTTGTTAAGGAAAGTAAAACTCTGTTGGGTCTACAGAACTGGAGTCTTTCTCTTTCTGCTCTGGAATTTCTACAGTCCATAGGTTGCAACTCCTGGAACTGTTTTCTGATTCTTCATGTTGTTGCTTCAAAAACAGAACAACTTTGTACTTCCACTTGAATGTCCTCAACATCCGAGACTCCCTGCTTCAACTCCAAAATTGCGTTTGAACTCTTTCCATTTTTACGTTTTAAACTTTAATAATTTTCCATAAATATCCTTGCATTATGTGTTTGAGTTTTCTTTGCAAAGTCTGCAATTCTTGTAAAGTATTTTAAGAAGATGTAAGACTATATCATAGGGGTGGAGAACATGTTAGTCGGCTAGTAAGGTCCGGTCGGGAGCTCCCAAGCTGCTTTGGCCGATTAACCATGTAGCGGCTGACTTGGAATAAGAAACTCCACTTAAGAAATGCCTTAGACGTTTGCAGATGGTTTGGGGAAGCAAGTAAATCCCCAACTTCATGTTTGCCCACATGAAGTGAAGACTATAGGGGAGGAATGTGAGGTAGCCTACAAGTTATCCAATCATTACCACTCCCAGACCAATTAGCTTGTTGAGAGGTTCAACAATACCCTGAAGGGCAGGAGTATGGGTCTTTCAGAATCCATGAGGAGCTTGTAAATATAATTTACAAGCTGCCTGAGAAATTGAGAGTCAGCATCAAAGATAAGGTTTTTAAGATAATATAAACAGCAAAGCTCTCGCACACAACAAGCAAGGTATAACAATAGTAGTTACGCAATAACAAGCATTGTAAGTATATAGCCAAATAACATGGCAGTTGCAATTTCGTATGATTTCTTGGGAGATGGGTATATGTTTAATGATTCCACAACCAGCCGACACGTGTTTCGTCGTGTGGGAACAACTCACAACGACTCTTCAGGGCTGGGAAAAAAACATAAATGGATGTGTATGGAACATTGAGTCACATTCAGCGCATAAGAAAAAAAAACGTTGTTGTTGCTGACTCATGCAACGGTGGACCAAAGTGAATTTGCATAGTGAACATGATGTTGTGCTAGCGAATAGAGACAAACGAATCCCACAAACCATGAGTAGAAATAATTCATCAAACGTGATCAGAGTGGTGGTTAGGAGAAAAGATACTGATGGTGAAAAAGTGACATGTGTCCAAACATATTGCTTCTCCTTTCGAGACACGATGGTCAACATTAATATTGTGGGAATTGTTGAGTTGCCTATTATCACAGATGTCGTGTTCTGATACAACAGCAAGACAAAAACGCCACAAAAAGGTCTCATTCGAGAGCGTGGTTTGCATCGTATAAAATAATAGTAACTCATTTGTGGAGTGAGTACATGCAAGCCCAGGTGAATGAACCATTGGAAAGAGATTGTTGGTGCCTAGGGGAAGATGCCTACCTTAAAACACAACCTACACTCATGTAGGTCTGGAGGGAATATTCAAATGGATCTGATCTCTGTAGTAGGGGAGAAGAAACATAGAAGGGGACGAAAATTAATAGGAGGGAGCCAGAAGGGCAGAGAGAAGAAGAAGCACCAGGGAAAAGTCTAGAGAATACGAGAGTTTATATACACTCGTTATCCATGTCTCTGTTGTAACCTATGAAATACACCGGTATGGCTGGATGTATAGCTAGTACCAAATGAGCATGTGTACATGCCAAATTCCTCTCACCGTGAGGGATTGTAATTATTCTCCGTCATAGATGTGCACACATATTGATGGCAAAGAGGGGAACATATACTGGAAAAGTTTAAAAGAATTCCCGGTGTATTGACAGTTCATTAAATAAACAGATACGGGGCATATATGTATCAGAGAGAGCTATATATCTGTGGTGAGCCCAAATCTCTGCCTAGTATTGACGTATTGTAAGGGTCACAACTCACCGTCAATCGGAGTAACAAATGCAGAGGTTTAGTTCATATCTTCAATGTGGTAGTTTTCTTTGGAATATAACGATGATGAGCACATAGGGTCAAAGTGCTATACGTGCCGTGCTAAAAGGAAAGGAAAACCGTGTGTTACGGTATTTCAGATTTGCTGCGAGAATCCGCTTGTGGTGCGACATTAATTACTTCTCTCCCACAAATAGTTGTAAATTTAGTTTGAGTACCTTAATAAGTGTGCATATTAAGCCTAAAACCGGGGGTGATCCACAATCGGGTTCCAGATCACGCGGGTACAGCTTGAGTCCGGAAAATCTGCCGGAAAGAAGGGGGGGGGACCCGACAACAACCGGCATTAATGGTGATATTAGATCAATATTGTCGTTTACGGTCAACTCGTCTAGATACTACTCATATGCAGCTACATTTGCGGTACTTACCACCAGCGTGGCATCCCTCCTCTTTTGGTTCCCGGTCGCCGTTTTCCAACAACGGACACGTGACCGGAAGGAGGAAGGGAATTTAAACGT
Source organism: Lissotriton vulgaris (assembly GCF_964263255.1). NCBI lineage: Eukaryota > Metazoa > Chordata > Amphibia > Caudata > Salamandridae > Lissotriton > Lissotriton vulgaris. The sequence goes on along the minus strand of NC_141696.1, from coordinate 972,983,905 downwards.
TTGTTCGGAGAAAGACTAGACCGTGACTGTCAGTAGTAAAAAGCTGCCTGAGAAATTGAGAGTCAGCATCAAAGATAAGGTTTTTAAGATGCTGGCTTTAGGATGATTGAACCCTCCTGTAGTCCCTGGGACAGTATAGTGGTACTGCTGGAAACCCCAAACCAGTCCTAGGATGGTTGTTGTCATCCAGGGAGGACCTGGCCTGGCAGTTTGGGCTGGACTGTTCCCATTGGGAGCAGGGTCAAGACTGATTTGCATATGGCTGGGTTTAAACTGGAATGGCATGGGAAGCAAAAACAAAACAACGTTGGATTTAGGCCCAGATACTTGTACTGAGCTGAATGTTTGACATTGCCAACATTCTGCCCATCAGTTGTTATTTTTACACCTTCGAAAGGTTGGGTAGACGGATCCTGACTGAGCAAGAAAACATCAGTGTGTGGTCTACTTAGATGATATTCAATTTTTTAGCTCCATCTGGGATGACCACCTGTACCACCTTACAGAAGTGCTTCAGACTCTGCAGCAAGTAGGCCGGGTTATCAACACTTGTATGTGGCATTTAGTGCATGGCATAGTGGTTTACCAACCAGTGTACAACCTCTTCAGCCCAAGAGACAGACCATTAGACACAGACCATTATGGCTTGGGAGTCCCCCAAAACACTTAGTGAAGTGCAGTCTTCTAAGGCTTCACTCACAACTACAGGAGATTTGTCAAGGAATATGGCACCATTGTTACTCCTAGACTGAACTGGCTTCCAGGAAGCAGCTCAAGAAGGTGGTCTGGACAGAATGCTTTTGATACCCTGAATGAAGCCACGTCTTCATTACTAGTGTTCAAGGTACCTGGCTTCTCCAAAGAATTTCTTGTGCAGACAGGTAGTTTAGAGAACGGGATATAAGCTGTTCTCTCACCGCTGAATGACAAGGGTCTGGAACAATCTGTAGCTTTAGTCAGAAGGATCCTACTTCTCAGGGAACACAGATACAGTGCAATTGAGAGAGAAACATTTGCATTAATGTGGGCACTGAAGAAGTTAAGACCAAACCTGTTTGAGACTGATGCAAATGCAGGGAGTGAATTCTACACTGCTGAGGTGATCCATCTCACTACAGGGAATGACTTTATGGTGGAACGTGCCCTAGGACTGACCACACCGATGCTGATAAGTATAAAGTATAAGGAAACTTCCAGGAGGACAGATGTTGATACCAGATATAAGTCAATGCTGGTCCACAAGATTCAAATGTTTAGTCCCTGTCCAGTGGGTGTAGGAGACTGCAAACATCAAGTAGTGAATGGCCATTTAAAAGTTTGCATAGCAGACCACGATTGCTAGAGTGGTTTATATCAGGTCTGACAGACATGTACAGAATTGTGCCTATAGTCATGATCTAACCTGTTTGCCAAACTCTGAAAATGTCATTGACAGTCAAGAGAAAAAGGATATTTTTTGCCCATTAAGGGCATAGCTAGATCCCACTATCATGCTTATACCCTGTATGGAGGATTGCTTCAAATATGTAGTGGTCTGCACTGTCCTTCCATATCATCTGAACAGTCATTGTCAGTATTTTATTTAGTCAAGGTAGCCACTCCGCTGTTTCTAATCCACAGGAGATGGTAAAATCCTGTCAGTCCTTTCCCCGTTGCAGGCATAAAGGCCTCTGTCCATCCAAGTCCTCTTGACCATAGGTGCTTTAGCGAGTGACAGATGTAACATGTTGAAATTTAGAAGACAGGTATGCAAGAGCCTTTTTTATATAGAGCATGAGCCGTTTTGTAATTAGAAAAAAATTGTTTAGTTCTGAGTGAGTTGTAAGTGAAGATTGTGTGTTAGTCGACATGATGTTGATATGAAGTCTAGCCATTGTGTGGCATCTGGCAAGCATCAGAAGGCATGAGTTATTTTAAAGGCTATAGAAATGCACGGTGTGTGATGTCATTTGCCTCCAACAGGGGATGATGGGAATTGGAAACAGGGAGAGGATATTAGAAAGGAAGCAGAGGGTTGCACGCCCACACCAAAATGCACAATTCAATCTACTGGTCACCAATAGAGAGCAGGACAATTGCAATAAATAGCAATCCTAATAAAAGACAAACCAGAGGACATATCCTCATCTTTTTCTTTAGACAGGTAAGCAAACACCCACACCTCAATCACTCCACCTGCCACCAATCTAACAGTGGTACAATTCACAGTAGTGAATGTAGGGATATAACATAGAGAATGATCTTATGATAAAATCAATACCAAAATGACAAAAATCCAATAAGTAGAACTGGAGTTAAGTATTTTTAAAGAATAAACCAAATATAGTGCTTAGAAGTCGATAGCACTAAAAGGTTACTTGAGGTCACACTGGACCAGAGAAGATCCAAAGTTAAGGCTGACCACGATGGAGGGCAGGCTGGCTACAGGACCCACACGGGATCTGCTGAAAAAGCACCTTTTCTAGAGCAAATCATTAAGTCACGAAACGAATGGCTCCCAGGTCGGGGGGCAGGAGAGGGGTCATGCTGGGTGGGGGGGGTCAAGCAAGGAGGGGGGGTTCAATAATAAAAATACAAAACATTAAAACCTACCCTTCTGCGGGCCCGGTTCCCACGTTTTTACTGCATGGGCAGCTCCGCCCATCCAGTTGCCCTCAATGAGGAAATAAACATAAAATGGTAATAACCAAAAGTTATTACCATTTTATGTTTTGGCTTTCTCGCACTGCAAGAAAACAGTGGGGCGACTCTCCTCCTCCCTGGTGGAGGAGCCACCCCTGAAAGCATTGTCGTCGAGAGTCCGATGCGTTGGTTCAGATTCATGCAGACTGGTTGGTGCGTCGAAGTCGAGCCTCACAGTCGGGACCTTTGATCACCGCTGTGTCGGAGTCACACCTTGCCATCAGGTGCTCGGATCAGTGCTGCATCACCATCAAGCCATGAAGGGATATTTTTGGATCTGCACTGTATCAGAGTCAAAGGGCACTGCGTCTGATCTGATCATCTCAGTGGCGACGATGCATCGGTTTTGTACAAAAACAGCTGCAGAACCCACTCAGGGGCAGAGCTTGGTCAATAAGATTGGGGGGAGGTGAACTTCAGATTTCCCAAGAATCATGTCGATATAGCTTGTTAAAATACATTATATGAGAAGCATGGTATGGGCAGGTTTAAGGGGCAGTGCATATTAGGAATACTTAAAACACAATATTTTTCAAATGAAATGACATTTTTAATGCCTTCAAAACATAGATGAGAGAGAAAGTGCTTGAGGGTTTTTGTTTATGTTTCTGTAAAATTCCCATGTGAAATCCAAAAGACACCTCGCCATATCCAATTGAAAGCACATTTAACCAAATATTTACTACAGGATACATTGCTTAGAGGGGTGGAACACCCCAAACACTTTCCCCCCTGAAGCTACCTCCCTAAACCCACTTCTGAGGCCCAGGACAGGAAGGGGCACCTCTGACAAGGATAGGACTCACAGATGGCAGAGTCCAGCATCACCAGCAGAGTTGCAAGAAGTCCTGAGTGCCCCTCAGAAAAGAGGAGGCAAGCCAGCAAGCCCTTGGAGTCACTCTAGGTTCAAGTGAGATGGTTCCAGTCCCTGTCCTCAGCAGGGCAGAGATCAGCAGGCAGCAGGGGCAGCCAGGCATAGCAAAGAAGCAGTTCCTTGCAAAAGTCAGTCAAGCAGAATGCCAATCCTTGTAGCACAGCAGTACTTACTCCTGGCAGAGTGCTTCACAGGTCCAGTAGTGTACTGTCTTGATTGGGTCAGAGCCCCAGTACTTATACCCAAATGTGCAGTTGAAGTGTCGGTTGGCTTCAAAGCAGCTCCTTGAAGTGCACAGTTCCACTTTCATACCAGCTCTGTCTGCCTGCCTATCTGTGGGGGTTATCAGTCCTTTGTGTGGGGACAGGACATATCCTATTCAGATGTCAGAACCAACTGTCCATGAAGGCAATCGGAATGCAGATGAATGCAAATGAGTCCTCTGTCACACCCACCCTTCCTGTGTTTGGGTCTGTCTATAGAGAATGCACAAGGTGTAGCTGTCACCCAGCTCAGACAAGCATTGGAGAAAGGCTGCAAGCACAAAGAGCTGAGTTAAGAGCAGATAAATGTTCACTTTCTAAAAGTGGCATTTCTAAAATAGTAATGTCAAATCCAACTTTGCCACTAAAGAGGATTTATCATTAGCATTCCAAAGATATGAAACATGATTTAGCTGCTTCTTTCTTATCAGGAATAACAGCTTACAAGTGTTTTATGGAATTCCAAATGCTAGCCTATGTGAGGCGCAGGCTTAACAGCAGTGAAAAATGAATGTTGCTGTTTGTCACTACAAGGGCTTGTAATACTTAAAAGTACATGTCCTAACTTTTACTTACACAGCGTTGTCCCCTTGGGGACACTTAGGGCCTACGAAGGGGTGACCTATGTGCAATAAAAGGGAAGTTTAAGGGTTGGCAAGTGGTTTTAAATACAAAGTTGAAGTAAACTGCCCAGACAGGCCTTGCAACGGAAGTCCTGAAACTGGTTTGAAGGCTACTTGTGTGGATGGCACAACCAGTGCCGCAGCCCCTCTAGCAGCATATAGATGACAGGCCCTGGGTATATGGTATACCACTTTACAAGGGACGTATAACTAAACTAAATATGCTAATGAGGTAGATACCAATGTCACTATGTTTTAGGTGAGACGCACCTGCACCATAGCCCTGGCTAGCAGAGGCAAAGTGCTCAGAGTCCTAAGGCCAACTAAAAGATAAAGCAAAATGTGGAAGTAAGCAGACAAAAAGTTGGGGGAAGACACCCCAAAGGATGACAGGTTTAACAGCGACCATCACTATAACCCATCTGTCCTGTGGTGGACAGACCACTAGGTTAAAGGTTTCTGCCTGCATAGCCTGTTGCAGTTCTACAAGCAGAAATCCAGCTGCTCTCCCACCTCTAAATGGGGCAGAGGAACCAGTAAGGTACATTCTGCTAAATTCTAATTTGCCTCCCTAACCTTTTCTAGATAAAGACATACCAAAGTACCCAGTCATCAGTACTATGTGCTATTACTAAATAACACTTTATTCCTTTGGTCGCTCTATTCAAGTGATGGGAGACTTGCCTATGTATGGCCCTGATAAATCAAAAGTTGAACATTAACCGCGCCAATTCCAAAATAATCAATGGATATAGACATATTGCTGCCTTTGGTGAAGGATTAGTCACTGATATTTGTATGTAGGTCAACAAGATGAATCCTGCTATTTCTGGAACTAGATGTGTTTGACTGTGAAGTGGAACCTCAAGAAAAAATAACGAATAGTGACTATTTCATCTGGTTTTTATAAATAACAAAAGAGGGAGGGAGAGAAAAAGTGGATTCAGTCTCCCTAGGTATGCGTACTAAACAAAATAGAATCCACTTGGGAGGTGGAGGTGGTCCCTACTATGGTGGAGAGCACACAGTGTTGTTTAAATTCCCCTCACACACCAACAGGCCACTTGGTGTCATGCTTCATCATCGGGGTCTTCGCACCCCTCTACGGGATGCGGTGTGCTATGACCGACGACTGCGTGGGAGCACTTTCTGTGGACTATGTGTGAATGTGTGTTGTGAGTGGTGGAGTGGTGAAAGTGATACTTAAAAAATACCTGGCTCGTGGGGTAAAAAAGAGGTTAATGTACATAATTATACACCAGTAACCTCACACTGCACCCATTTTAATGATACCACCTGGGGGCTTAATTAAAATCATTTTTTTACTCCACGAGCCAGGTATTTTTTAAGTATCACATTCACCACTCCACCACTCACATTCAGTACCCCACACACATTCACACATAGTCCACAGAAAGTCCTCCCACACAGTCGTCGGTCATAGCACGCCGCATCCCGTAGAGGGGTGCGAAGACCCCGATGATGAAGCATGACACCAAGGGGCCTGTTGGTGTGTGAGGGGTATTTAAACAACACTGTGTGCTCCCCACCATAGTAGGGACCACCTCCACCTCCCAAGTGGATTGTATTTCATCTGGTTATCTGTCTCTCCAGATGTTGTTTGCAGCTGTCTGTATCCAATCTATGAATAAAAATTCTATATACTTGGTGTACTCTGTTGAATTAATCCCAATAAACCCATATCTTATCTAACGAATACCTCCATAGGAATCAATTTAAATGGTACGCTAGATATTTAGTCTAAACATTGAACACAAGATAACCCTATGTTGTTATAAATCTCTATCCTAAAATAAGAAAAGTATATTTCATTTAGCTTTAATTGCTATCATGGAATATAACTTTTAATTAAGTGGATTCTTCTCAGCATACAATACCAGAATTTCTCATCATCAAATCGTGAACTTTTGTAAGAAAGTCACAACTGGGCAAATACCTTGCTCAGTTTGCCTGCTCCTATAATCATTGTTGTTTAGGCACAGGGTTATCATATCAATCAACATATTTGTGTGTTGAAATTCACTGATCGGTCTTTGCTTCAGGAAGTACATGATTGCATTGAGTCCTATGTCATGATTTATTGAGATGTATTATGACACCACGTCAATTGTTACAAGCAGATAATTAGGTTGCCATTGGGTGTCCTTTACTATTCGAAGAAAGTCCCCAGTGTCCTTGATATAGGAACTTAGGGGCCCATTAGGATGTCGGGCGGATTGCCTCCGCCAGGGTAGCGGTGGCCACTGCCACCCTGGCGGAGGCAATCCGCCCGACATCCTTCCCTGCATTCCCCCCCGCCATATTACAATGGCGGAGGGGACCGCAGCGGTGAGAAAGACCGCCCGCCTGTTTTCCGCCCCGGTCGCATAGGGCGGAAAAGGGAGAACATGGTGGCGGTGTCTATCAGACACCGCCAGCCATATTAGAATAGGCATTTGTCAATGCCTTTCCGTGGCGGCAATGCCGCCACGGAAAGGCATGCGGTGTTCACTCGGGGAGCCCCTGTGGGCCCCCAGAGTGACGGGCAAAGGGGGGTGGCACACGGGGGGGTACCTGTGGTACCCCCCTGCATTTGCATAATCGCAGCGGCAGGCACCGCGCGGTGCCTGCCGCCTCGGTTATGCAAATGCGCGCATTTGTTTTGAACATTGTGGCGGGCGGTGCAGTGAGCATGTCCCGCCACAATATTAACTTGAGGAATGCGCCCGCCACTATGGCGGGCGCATCCTAATGCCATTGTCTCCGTTAGAGTGGCGGGCGGACTGTTTCTGCCCGCCATCCAAATGGACCCCTTAATGTCAGAACTATCGGTGCCAGAAAAAAGTCTACATACGTGGATATGCTATTGTATAGACTGCCACAACTCGATATAATTGGACGACCTGGTTGTTTGTTGAGCGTCTTATGAACTTTCGGAAGAAAGTACATGGTGGGAACTACAGGATTGTCCCCCATTTCATCTTCTGTTATCACGTGGCCCCCCTCCCAAAGAAAAATAAATAAATAAAGGCCGGCCCCAGGGGATGGGGTCCCGGGAGCCAATAGAGGCCAATAGAGGCCTTAGGAGGGGGGCCACGCAGCCCCCCCCCTCCATAACAATAATAATAAAAAAAAAATGTGGCCATGCCCCCGGGGATGGGGACCCCGGGGTCGGAATTGGCCACGGGAGGGGGGCCCATGCAGCCGCCTTCCCGTACATTTTTAATTTTTTTTTGTAAAATAGAGGTGAGGCAATGGGGGATGGGGTCCCAGGGCCCATAACATAGAAAAGAAAGGGGGACCACACAGCCACCCTTCTATAAAAAAAACCACCAGCATCGCGCTGGAGGCCCCGCCCCCTCCCTTTAGCAGTCTGCAAACGCGCCCCCCTGGTGCGTTATAAGATGAGGAAGTAATTCCCCTTGAATACTGGGCCTCCCTGGGGGCCAACTAGCCCACCAGGAACCTCCAGTATGTGCCATGGAGCTTCGTTGCAGAGAGGTGTTCAGAGGCCGCACCCCTTTTTGCACCTCTCTGTAACACAGGTCTGTGGCGCTTACTGAAGGTACCTGGTGAGCTAGTTGGATCCTAGGGAACGTCAGGATTTAAGGGGGCTTAATCCCCCAACTTAAAATGCACAGTGGTGCGCGTTTGCACAGTGGTGAATGGAGGGGCCGGGACCTGAGGTGACGTGTGCAAACACACCCTGTGATGCGTGTTAAGTTGGAAAATTAATTCCTCTTCAATACACAGGGTACCTGGGGGCCAACTAGCCGACCACTTACCTCCAGTAAGCACCACTGCGCTGCGTTGCAGAGAGGTGGCCCAGGCCATGCCCCTTTTTACACCACTCTGCATTGTAGCTCTCTGGCGCTTATAGGAGGTAAGTGGTGGGTTAGTTGGCCCCCAGGGACCCTCAGGATTCAAGGGGACTTAACCCCCCAACTTAAAACGCACCACGGGGCGCGTTTGCATGGTGGTGAAGGGAGGGGGTGGGCCTGAGTTAATATGTGTGCAAACACGCCCTGTGGCACATTTGAAGTTGGGGAATTAATTCTGTGTCAATCCTGAGGGTTCCTGAAGACCAACTAGCCCACTAGGTACCTCCAGTAAACGCCACAGAGCTGCATTGCAGAGAGTTGTAAAAAGGGGCGTGGCCTCTGAACACCTCTCTACAACGCAGCTCCCTGGTGTATACTGGATGGTCCTGGTGGGCTAGTTGGCCACCAGGGACCGTCAGGATTGAAGAGGAATAATTCCCCAAATTAAAACGCGCCACAGTGCGCGTTTGCACACATGTCTCCTTAGGCCCCGCTCCTTCCTTCACCACTGTGCAAATGCGCCTCCTGGCAAGTTGTAAGTTGGGGAATTGATTCCCCTTGAATACTGGGAGTCCCTGGGGCCAACTAGCCTACCAGGTACCTCCAGTATGCACCAGGGAGCTGCGTTACAGAAAGGTGTTTAGAGGCCACGCCCCTTTTTACACCTCTCTGCAAAACAGCTCTGTGGCCCTTACTAGAGGTACCTGGTGAGCTAGTTGGATCCTAGGGACCGTCAGGATTGAAGAGGACTTAATCCCCCAACTTAAAATGCACAGCGGTGCGTGTTTGCACAGTGGTGAATGGAAGGGCCGGGACCTGAGGTGACATGTGTGCAAACACATCCTGTGGTGCGTGTTAAGTTGGGGAATTAATTCCTCTTCAATACACAGGGTCCCTGGGGTCCAACTAGCCCACCACTTACCTCCAGTAAGCACCACTGTGCTGCGTTGCAGAGAGGTGGCCCAGGCCACGCCCCTTTTTACACCACTCTGCAACGTAGCTCTCTGGTGCTTACACGAGGTAAGTGGTGGGCTAGTTGGCACCCAGGGGCCCTCAGGACTCAAGGGGACTTAATACCCCAATTTACAACGCACCAGGGGGCGCTTTTGTACAGTGGTGCAGTGAGGAGGCATGGCCTGATGTCACAAGTGTGCAAACGCGCACTGTGGCATGTTTTAAGTTGGGGAAATAATTCCTCTTCAATCCTGAGGGCCCCTGGGGGCCAACTAGTCCACCAGGTGCTTCCAGTAAGCGCCACTGCTCTGCATTACAGAGAGGTGGTCCAGACCATGCCCCTTTTCACACCTCTCTGCAACACAGCTCTGTGGCGCTTACTGGAGGTACATAGTGGGCTATTTGGACCCTAGGGACACTCAGGATTCAAGGGGACTTAATCTCCCAACTTAAAATGGCCACAGAGCATGTTTACACAGTGGTGAAGTGAGGGGACGGAGCCTGAGGTGATGTGTGGAAACACGCCCTGTGGCACGTTTTTAGTTGGGGAAACAATTCCCCTTCAATCCTTGGGGCCCCTAGGAGCCAACTAGCCCACCAGGTTATGTTATATGTTATATTGGTATTTGTAGCGCGCACAACTATTCTTGAGTATCCTGACGCGAAAGGTAATGAACTGAAGGCAAGAAAGTGAATTAATAGGCCTGTGTAAAAAGGTGAGTTTTAAGGAGTTTTTTAAAACAACATAGGTCCTGAGTGTGACGCAACACCGGGGGGAGGGCATTCCATAGGATAGCTGTTTTAACTGAAAAGGACTGGCAGCCCATCCTATCTAGAGGAAAGCGGGGGACTATCATTAGTCGCTGGGCAGCTGCGCTTAAAGATCACTGAGGGATGTAAAAAGCCACTCTCTTCTTGATATAGGTGGGGCCAAAGCCATGTAAGGCTCGATGTGTTAAGACAAGGGCCTTGAATTGTACCCTCTGGGCCACCGGCAGCCAGTGGAGTGAGCACATTTGTACTCTTATGCTGATTCGTTTAGATATGCCGAGAAGGAGTCTTGCTGCAGCATTCTGGATAATTTGTAGCTTGTTGGTCAGATATGCCGGAATGCCAAGGAAGAGCGCATTGGCATAATCCAGTCGACACAGGATGAGTGCCCGGGTTACCATCTCCTTGGCTGGTTGGGGGAGCAAAAGAAAGAATCTGCCTAGGGACTTGAGGGTCCCGAAGCAAAGGCCCGTGAGTCTTTTTATATGCTCAGTGAACCTGAGGTCATCCCCAAACCAGATACCTAGGTTCTTGGCTGGGCCGCCCACAGATATAGGGCGGGGAAAATCAGAGGGCCACAAAGCTTCTGTGAACTGAGGGGGGAATTGCCCGTATAGTAAGATCTCTGATTTCCCCTCATTACATTTTAATTTTGCATGGGCAAGCCATGTGAATACAGCGGCCAGGCATTTTTGCGCAGCTGCCGTGTCTGTGTTCGGAACGTCCCAGGTAAACAGAAGCTGAGTGTCGCCAGCGTAGGCCATAATCTTGGGGCCCATTTCCTCGGCCAGGCAGATCAGGGGGGTCATATAGATATTAAAAAGAAGCGGGCTTAGCGTCGAGCCCTGGGGGACCCCTGTCTGAACCTCTCTGACCGAGGAGGAATAAGGGGGCATCCAGACTTGTTGGGAGCGGGAGTTCAAAAAGGATTCCAGCCAGGCCCACACTGACCCGGAGAGGCCGATGCGTGACAGTCGTGCTAGGAGAAGTTGGTGAGGTACCGTATCAAAGGTGCTTCCAGTAAGCGCACTGCGCTGCATTGAAGAGAGGTGGACAAGGCCATGCCCCTTTTTACACCTCTCTGCAATGAAGCTCAGTGTCACTTACTGGAGGTACTTAGTTGGCTAGTTGGACCTTAGGGACACTTAGGATTCAAGGGGACTTCATCCCCAAATTAAAACGTCCACAGGTCGTGTTTGCACACATGTCATCCAGGCCCCCCTCCCTTCACCAGTTTGCAAATGCACCCTGTGGCACGTTTTAAGAGGTAGTTTTAAACCCCCTGCCCTATAATATACTAGGGGCTTACAGAGGATGTCCCCAACACATAGTGTTCCCTAGTGCATGTAGGTGTTTTCACTGTACTCTCAGTGTTTCTTAACATACCACTATCTCTAGGACTGGTTAGTCAGACTCAGATACCACCGGTAACTGTCTGAAAAAGTTGAGGGTACAGGATGATTTTGCAAGAAGGCTTCTTTCTGCTCCTCTGTTTGTTCTTTCTGCGCATGTTCCTTCTTCCTGCACTTTTTTTCGTCTTTCAGGACTTCTGTTACTTCTTTCTGCATTTCTTTTTTTTCTTTCTGTATGTTTTTTCTTCGTTCTTCACATGTCTACCTCTGTAGGCATAGTTAGAGACTAGCATTTAAAAAACTTTTGAAATTCACTTAAAAAACGTAGGTTTCGGTTACTTTAAAGGTATAAAATATTATTTAAAAAGCCTTTGAAATTCACTGAAAAAACCATAGGTTTTAGGCACGTTATAGTTAGGAATCAGCATTAAAAAAACTTAGAAATTCACAAAAAAAAACATAGGTTTCAGAGGAGGCTATAGGTAGCTGGACATTTCATTTGTACAAAACCAATGAAATTCCCCCGTTATAGTTAGTTCAGCTAACTATAACTCGCGCACCCGCAATGCACTGCTGATGACATCATATATTGTATCACTCATGACATGGTCAGTGACATTACTCATGACATCACTGATGACATCATCCTTCTGATGGTGTGGCAGACCTCCTCTTACCCTAATATAACCTTTGATACACATATTCAAAAATAGAAACAAAAATTTTCAAAACAATGGACATACCAATACCAGTTACAACAACCTATTCAGTAAATCCAAGATCTACGTACACATCCACTCATTCACCAACAGTCCTATATGGTCAGTCATACATGTACTCACTAATCATATGTACTCATACACCTATACATCCTGTTATACACCGCCACTCATCCATAGAGTTACTCACACACATAGTCACTCATGCTAATAAAGAATCAAAAATCCATTTACTTACATATACAGTTATACACACACCACCACACTTACTTCTACAGAAACTTACACATACTTACTCTCTTAAACAATCACTTATAGAAACACATAATTATTTATACAGGAACTCTTCCAATCTCTCGCTCTCACATATACTCACTTATATACACCAATACTCACATATACTAGTTTAAAATATATGTAGTTACTTATAAAGACACTATTGAGACAATCATTGTATTTTAATTTGGAAAATGTTTTATCTGGTATCATATTTATAAAGTCTTTATTATACTGTTTAATACATTTTAAATGACGATTGTAATGATGATTGTTTTTATCAAATCTTCTTCCTATCTCGTTTTTGATACTTGTCTTTTATGATTGATAAATCAAAATAAAGACTTATGAAACTGAAAACTGAGACAGTTATTCACTCACTAACACACCCATATACACACTCTTCCACCCATACAGTCCTGCACATATACTGTCTTCAACACATACAAACAGTGACTCACTCATTCATGCATCTATGCACTAAGTAATACCCCCCACTGAACCATACAGACACTCAGACACTCATACTGATACTCGAAAAACCAAGTAATAACCCATATAGACTCTCATGTAGCTACTCACTAACCCATGCATTCACTTATACACAAATTGAGAGACTTATACAGATATTTACATATTTAAACATTACTCACTAACCCATGTATTCACTAAGATACACTTAGTCAGTTATACAATCAATTTTACAACCCAAAAAAAACATCCATTTAGACATTTATATACCCATTTATTCTTCCATTGACCTTGAGATATACATATATAAAACATATTTAATTTTCAGAAAAACACACATTCACTGGATGACGTCATCAGTGATGTCATTTGAGATGTCATCAGTGATGGCATGAGTGATGTCACTGACCATGTAATGAGTGATGTAATATGTGACGTCATCAGCAGTGCATTGCGGGCGAGTGAGTTATAGTTAGCTGAACTAACTATAATGGAGGAACTTCAATGGTTTTGTATGAGTGAAATGTCTAGCTATAACGCCCCTGAAATCTATGTTTTTTCCAGTGATTATATATATATATATATATATATATATATATATATATATATATATATATATATATATTACCTACTGGCGATTCTATTGGGAATAACTTTGGCGCCAGTGGACGAATCTTCGCGAATTTCTCAAAGAAGATGGCCCGCTCCTCTCCGCTCCTTCCCTGAAAATGTGGGGGGGATTCATCAAGCGGGGGCCGAGATAAAAGGGGGGTCCCAAAATGTGTTTTCCCCATGTTAATTTCCATAGGGCGGTTGGACTCACTTTTAGCCCGAACGGCTGAATGGATTTTCACCAAACTTGGCAAAATTGTAGGGACTGGTAGCCCGATGTGCCTTTCCTAGGTCTCAAGAAATGTGCTCCAGAGGATTTTGAGTAATTTAGGTTCAAAAAAATATATATATCTGTAAGCGCGCCCCGGTACGCGCACCGGGGAGCGTACCAGCGCGCAATGCGAGTTCACGCGCAGAAAGCTGATTGGCTCTCGGGTGTCTGTAAACATTCCAAACAGTCCGGAGCGGCCACCATCTTGTGTCTCGGTAGGATCGAGACACAAGAGGTGGCAAAAACAAAGGGAGAAATTACCAAAAGGGGGCAGGGTAGACCCCCATGACCCCCTAGGATTGATGTGGGGGCCATAAAAGGTCCCCGCGGGGCAAAAAAAAAAATTACTTTTTTTTTCGATTTGCGCCGGGGAGCGCCCGGTACACGCACTGGGGAGCGTACCGGGGAGCGTACCATGGGAAAAAAAGAATGACAGAGTTTTTAAAAAATTTAGTCTTTTTTTTAAAATTGGAGGTAGTTCTAAAAAGAACTGTTTTTTTCTTCTTTTTGTTGTTTTATATTTTTGTTGTTGTTTTTTTGAACATCTTTTACTTTTTTGGGGTTTTCTGAACAGTTTTATATTTTTTTTGTATTTTTTATGGGGAGAAACAAAAAACAGGGAATTGTAAATGGCTCAACTGGAGCAAAAAACCCCCCAAAAAAAATAGGGATTTTTCGGGCACTTATGGTTATCCCCAGCACAGATGATAAGTTGTATACTTTGCTCACCATAGCAAATTAACTTTCCACAATATTTGCACATGATTTTAAAATTGTTAAATTTTGGTTGTATGATAGGCATTGTCTCTGTTGCCTCTGAACCCGATCAAGTTGGTTCTTTTGATGTTGAGGGTCTAGATGTTGATGGGGGTAGCTTACTGCAAAGGTCCCTTACCTCTGCAGCAGAATAGTTGATTGGATGCCAACGGATCATGTGCCAAATCATGGTATGATTCCCGAAGGAATACTTTTTGTTAGGGTTCCCCCTGGACAGCTCAGCATCACAAATCATACAAGTTACCTTCGCAGCGTAGACTTTTTTGAAACCCCTTGGGATTTTGTAGAAATGCCATACGAAGTGCTCTTTTGGTTTGTAGGGCTGATTAACTTCAGGCAGGAAATGCCTTCTCTGCCTTCTCTCCTCCTCCTCCTCCTCCTCTTCTTCTTGACCACCAATGTGATCTTCTGGTGGTCTTTTTGATGGTGGTGGCGGTGGTGGTGGGGCAGATGCTCCAGCTGCTGCTGCTACTGTAGCCATTTTAAAGTAGAAAAGATTAGAGACAGATCTCCAAACAGGTCTTCCTCAGTCAAAGGACAAAATCAGAATAAGGAAAAAAGGTGGGGGCTTTCATCATTTGGAAAAAAAAACTGTTCTGGACCAATGAAAAGTGTTATTTTCAAGTCACATGACCAGGGCTTTCATCATTTGGAAACCAAAAGTGTTGTGAACCAATGAAAAGTGTTATTTTCAGGTCACGTGACCCGCCGCGCTTACGCTACGCGCTCCGGGGCGCGCAGCGTAAGCGGGTCAGGACGTTTCGCGATCGTATGCGCTCGCGTGCTTCCGGTTGCGCTTACGCTGTGCGTCATATGATGCATCACGCGGCTACGCGATACGTCACGATGTTGTTTTCGTTCGCGGCAATAGCGCTAACGGGAAGCTCACCGGTATGCGCCCCGGGGCGCGCCATAGCACTGCGCTTACCGGGGCAAAAAAAATAAAAAATAAAATATTACATAATTATACAATATAAAATTCGTAATAAAAAATATTACATTTCATACCTATAGAGATTTGCTATTAAAAAACCTATGAAATTCACTGAAAAAACCATAGGTTTCACACCAGTTATGTCACTGTCATGTCATGAGTGATGTAATATGTGACGTCATCAGCAGTGCATTGCACGCGCAAGTTATAGTGAGTCCAACTAACTATAACGTGGGAATTTCAATGGTTTAATGTGAGTAAAATTTCCAGATAACTATAACTGGTGTGAAACCTACGTTTTTTTTAGTGAATATATATATAGACACATTTATGCACACACACATAGGCACATATATATATTCACTGAAAAAAAAAAGGTTTCAGGGACGTTATAGTTAGAAATTAGCATTTAAATAACCTTTGAGATTCACAGAAAAAAAACACAGGTTTTAGGGACTTTATGGTTAGAAATTATCATTTAAAAACCTTAGAAATTCACTGAAAAAACACAGGTTTCAGGGACGTTATGGTTGATTTGACATTTCACTTGTGCAAAACCAGAGAAATTCAGCTGTTATAGTTAGTTGAGATAACTATAACTTGCACCCTCGCAATGCACTGCTGATGACGCCAGAAATCCACTATAAACTATAATCCCTTTGGGCCCTGTTTGTTATATGCACACAAACGCATACTACCTCCAATCATCACTCACTTAGTCAACACCAATTCGAAATCCAGAACGTAATATAAGAAAATAATAAATCTTTATTTTTACTATATATAAAAAAGCTCGAATATATTTAAAAAGCTTATCTCTTTAGAGATATGTTCTCAAAACACAATACTAAAAAAACACTTTAAAAATATAAAATTTCACGAATGCGGGAGAATTAGAGATATATTTTCTAAACATCAAAGCAACACACTGTTGGACACTGTAAATACTATGGAGACAATGCACTGTGGATACTTTTACATCACGTTCAGTGTATGCATAGGGAATCTTTTTCTTTTATCCACACCAGATGTTTATTCCAATTTTCTAACTGAACCCCCTAGATTCAGATCGGGTGTTGTTTTCAATGTTTCCTTAGACACAAAAACACTATGGGTTGGGGTACCCCTGTGATTTGCATGACCTCTGCTGTAA
The DNA here is from genome assembly GCF_964263255.1 of Lissotriton vulgaris. Classification (NCBI taxonomy): domain Eukaryota; kingdom Metazoa; phylum Chordata; class Amphibia; order Caudata; family Salamandridae; genus Lissotriton; species Lissotriton vulgaris. Next base: position 972,967,352 of record NC_141696.1, on the reverse strand, counting down.
GGCCCTAGTACATAATAAGGCAGGGGGATTAAAACTACCTCTAACCCAGAAGTGCAGAAAAAGGCAAGAGAAGGGCAGAAAGAAGCATCAGAGGTGCTGAAAATGGCAAGAGAGGTGCAAAAAGAAGCAAGTGAAGTGTAGAAAGAGGCAAGAGAGGTGCAGGACAAGGCAAGAGAAGTACAGAAAGAGTTAGGAGATTTGTTGATAGAAGCAACAGAGCTGTAGAAAGAAGCAAGAGAAGTGCAGAAGGAGGCAAGCGAGGTGCAGAAATAAGCTAGTGCAGTGTAGAAAGAACAAACAGAGGTGCAAAAAGAAGCAAGCGAGGTACTGAAAAAGGTAGAGGTGCAGAAAGAGGCAAGAAAGTTACATAAAGAGGCAGGAGGGGTGCAGAAAGAAGGAAGAGAAGTGCAGAAAACAGAGGTACAGGAAGAGGTAAGAGAGGTGCAGAAACAGGCAGGAAAGGTGCATAAAGAAGGAACAGGGGTGCAGAAAGAGGCAAGAGGGGTGCAGAAAGAGTAAATAGAGGTACAGAAAGAGACGAGAGGTGTACAGAAAGAATCAAGAGCAGTGCAGAAAGAAGTAACAGAGGTGTAAAAAGAGGCAAGAGAACTGCAGAATAAACCAACAGAGGTGTAAAAAGAGGCAAGAGGGGTACAGAAAGAGGTGGGAGAGGTGCACAAAGAGGCAAGAGAGGTATAGAAAGAAGCAAGAGATGTGCAGAAACAGACAGGAAGGTGCAAAAAGAGGGAACCGTGATGAAGAAAGAAGCAAGAGCAATGCAGAATGAACCTACAGAGGTGCAAAAAGTGGGAAGAGGGGTGCAGAAAGAGGTAAGAGAGGCACACAAAGTGTCAAGAGAGGTACAGAAAGAAGCTAGAGATGTGTAGAAACAGACAGGAAGGTGCAAAAAGAGGGAACGGGTGCAGAAAGAAGCAAATGAGGTGCAGAAACAGGCAGGAAGGTACAAAAAAAGGAAATAGGGGTGCAGAAAGAAGCACATGAGGTACAGAAAGAGGCAATAGAGGTGCAGAAAGATGCAAAAGAGGTACAGAAACAAGCAAGAGAAATGCAGAAAGAGGCAAGAGAAAAACTGAAAGAAGCAACAGTGGTGTGGAAAGAAGCAAGAGAAGTGCATTAAGGGGCTAGTGAGCTGAAGAAAGAAGCAAGAGCAGTGCAGAAATAACCAGCAGAGGTGCAAAAAGAGGCATGAGGGTTGCAGAAAGAGGTAGGAGGGGACACAAAGAGGCACGAGAGGTACAGAAAGAGGCAGGAGGGGTGCAGAAAGAAGGAAGATAAGTTCAGAAATAGGCAAGAGAATTGCTGAAAGAAGCAACAGAGGTATAGAAAGAAGCAATAGAAGTTCAGAAAGGGGTAAGTGAGCTTCAGAAAGAAGTAAGAGAAATGCAGAAAGTACCAACAGAGGTGCAAAAAGAAGAAAGAGGGGTGCAGAAAAAGGTAGGAGAGGTGCACAAAGAGGCTAAATAGGTACAGAAATAGGCAGGAGGGTTTCATAAAGAAGAAAGAGAAGTGCAGAAAGAAGCAAGAGAGGTACAGAAAGAAGCAAGAGAGGTGCAAAAACAGGCAGGGAAGGTACAAAAAGATGGAACACTGATGCAGAAAGAGGAAAGAGGGGTTCAGAAAGAGGCAAAAGGGGTGCCGAAAGAAGCAAATGAGATACAGAAAGAGGCAACAGAGGAGCAGAAAGACGCAAGAGAGGTGCAGGGGGCCACACAGCTCCCTCCCTCTCTCTTAAAAAAAAATTGGCATGGGGAAGGGGGGAGCTTGGCTTCTTCCCTATAAATTATATACAAAAAATGTCTGAAAAAGCCAGGCTCTGGGTTATGGGGTCCCTGGACCCTTAATCAGCCTAGGGAGTGGGGCCCGGCAGCTTCCCTCTCTTAATCTCTTTTTACAAAAATAGAAAATAAAACTCCGGCAAGTCACCGGAAGCCATGCCCCCTTCACTGCTAATCTGCAAAGGTACTTCCTGGTGCAGTGGTGGTTGGGGATGAAGTCCCCTTGGATGCTGAGTGCTCTTGGGGTCTAAGAACCCTGTCTGTTACCTCCAGTAACTCCCAGACAGCGGGATTGCTAAGTGGTCTTTGGGGGCCACGCCCCCTTTCTCCACCACTCTGCAAACGTGCCTCCAGGTGCACCACTGATTGGGGGATGAAGTCCACTTTAGTCCTGAGGGACCTTGGGTGCCAAGAAGCCCTCCTGGTACCTCCTGTAAGTCCTACACAGTGGGATTCATGAGAGCTGTCCCCTTTCTCCACCACTCAGCAAACATGACTACTCCTTAACAAACCAAAGAAATTGACAGAAAAAAAAACAATGGTTAAATGGACGTTACAGTTAAGAATTAGCATTTAAAAAACTCGTAAAAATTCACTGAAAACCCAAAGGTTACAGGAACGTTATAGTTAGGAATCAGCATTTCAAAAAGTTTGATATTCACCCTCAAAAAACCAAGGTTATAGGGACGTTATAGTTAGGGTCAGATTTTACTTGTACAAGAGCTAGTGAAATTCAGCAGTTACAGATAGCTGATCTAATTATAACTTGCACCCCACAATGCACTGCATATGACCTCACATATTGCATCACTCATGACATGGTCAGTAACATCACTGATGATATTTCAAATTACGTCACTCATGACATCACTGATGACATCATTTACAGAATCACTGGTGCACCCACTCACACCCCCATAGAGCCTTTCATACATCCACTCCCACACAACCATTCACAAACCCATTCACAGACCCATATCAATACTTACACACCCACTCACTGATTCATAGATCTATATACACATCCTCTCACTCACCCATACAGCCAATCATATTCCCAACCAGTCACTAATACAACCACTGTCATATCCACTCATAAACTCACACAGCCATTCACATACTAACCCATACAGCTACTCACACACCTAGTCACTGACCCATAAAGTCAATCACAAAGCCAGTTAATTACCCATACAGATACACAATACACCCATTCACTTACTCATACAGATACTAACACATAATCACTCACCTTTACAGTCATTGACACAAGCACACACTCACCCATACTGTCACTCTCATATTTACTCACCCTTACAGTCACTCAAATATCCTATCACTCATCTATACTGCTTTTCATATATCCAATTATTCACCCATATACCACTGACACATCCACTTACTCAAACACAAAGCTATACACAGCCTCACTCACGCAGTCCCTCACACACATACTGTAGGAAGGTACCTCCTGACTATGGTTGCCCCCAACTTTTTGCCCTGTGTTTTAGCTGGTTTTGGACATAGTCGACCTGGGACCCTGCCAATCAGGACCCCAGGCCTACTGCTCTCTCTTTAAAATGGATTCCATGTACCCTAGGTACATTTCCAATTGGTACTGGGCCACCTTATCAGACCCTGTAACTCAGGGCATAGGTGTACCCAGGGCTGCCAGGGGCTGCAGCATGTATTATGCCACCCCTGGCTGGCCTCCTAAATTTGACACAACTGGCTGCATGACAGCTGGGGCAAAGTCGTGTAATCACCCTTTGCTATAGATATAGTATACCTATATCTAACCCTAAAATGGACACACAGAGTCCTATCAGTCACTCCTATGGCAGGCCTTAACAATCCTGAAGGCAGAGTGCTTGGAATCGTGTGAGATGGTGCTCTGGCATGAGCTGAGCCTGTCTGCAGCTTGCGGAACCAAGTCCTAATAGCTGTTCCATGATATCGCATACCATATACTCTTAAGTGCATTATAATCCTCGCGGTTAAATGCTATCTTTGGTATTGCTTTATCAAAACATGTCGAGTAAGGTGTCATACGAATTGGAATACTAACCCCTCGCCAATTCTGGCGACGGGGTTAGCATTCCACCCTTCTAGAGGGACACGACATGTATGTAACTGTGAACCCCGGTTAAAGTTAACTAAAGCCTCAGCTCCACAAAATGGATGCTGCCACCACAGACACGAGTCTGACCCCCTGTAGCTGGGAGTCCTTCCAGCGAGGGGAGCCTGGACAAAGGGTTTCCTGTCAGGGGCGGTGCTAGCACCGTCCCAGACATGGTTTTGTGTATCCTGGGTAGGCAGGGCTTTTCAGGAAGGTGACTGCTGAGTGGCACCCCGGTGCTCACTACGCATAGGCCAGTCAGAACCAGTTCCAGGGGCACACCAGCCCCTGGCCTGGGGAAGTCCGGCATGGGAGAGGGGTGTAACCACCCCCCTCCTAGTCCCACCCATAGGCAGGACCTAGTCACCGGGTCAGCCCCCTTTTTTAGTATAAAGATAGGAGCGGGCCCCCTGTTCAAATTAGATCATCTTTGGAATCAAGACACGACTTTCTGCGAAAGGACTTCACGATTTCTTCATCAAGATTCTCCCTTGTGGCTAAGGAGTAGTCACCCTGCATCCGCAGGCACCATCCCAAAGAACACTGCGGTCTGCTGCAAGTCCTTCATCACGAATCCGACGACCCAGCTCGACGAGACCCGGCTTCCCTGGCACCTCTGACCTCTACTCACCTCTACAGCCAAGCTGAGAACCGTGAGTGCGACGAGACCTCGAGGGACCGACGATCGCCAAGACTGCACGACATCTTTACTGCAAGCCCACCGTGTCCTCCACGGGTGAGTGCTTTGGGGTCCGAGAAGCCCCGACCCTGCGCAGCTCCAGCACCCAAGATCAGCCTCCCTGCATCTCCACGATCTGCGTGGGGCCCTTCTGCTGTTTGCTGTGCACCGCGTTGTTTGGCTACTAGCCGGCTGGCTTGTGGCCTTCTGAACGACGCCCGACGACATCACTGCTGCTGGTCTGGTTGCTCCAGACTGGCCCTTGCTTCCTTCTTGAAGAGAGGCACCCCGGACCCTCCTGGTCCACTCCAGACGCCATTTCAGGTCCACCGCGTGGGCTTGAATTTGCCAAGGCTTTGTGGCCCAATCCTGGGTCCAGCGACGCCGACAGCTTCTATCTTCGTGGGACAGCTCGATCCTCCTGCCTGGTCGCCGACAACGCCTCCTGGTCCGTGAGATCTCCGAGCCCAGCGTCACCCACACGCCTTGTCGAGGTGGCTACCATCCGGTGCCCTCCTGGTGCCCACTGACTACTGGCTAGTAGTCTCGAACTTGGTTCCCTCTGCTTTCAGGTGTCATCTTCCATCGATCCAGGCTTGGATCCACCGAACTTTCTTCACTGGTCGCCTGCCAGCAACTTCTTTCTTCCAGGCTCCTGGTCCGTCAACGAGGATTCCCGACGTCTTTTGAGTCCTATGCAGCTGCAGCCCCTAGGCTAGGTAACTTCGGCATTTCGGTGCCCCAGCATAGCCTCACTATCCAAGGGTCAGAATCTACTTTCGTTTTCTCCCTACCAGGTCGGGTTCGCCCGAGAACACTAACTTTGCAAATTCTAGCTACCATAGACTTTGTCCCGCATCTCGCGTGAGAGTGCACACACTGCACCCGAGTCCCCTGGGTCTCCTAGAAGTAATCTAACGATTCTATAGTCAAGTCCTAGCGATTCCAAAGCCTATTAGTACTGTACTTACCTGCTAGTAATTTCGCATTCCACTTTTTAAGTATATGGTTTTCCGTGCCCCTCGGGCATTTGTATATACTGTGCTAACTTAAGTATTTTTGTAAGAGTTTTGGTTTGTGCTTAGTACCCTGTCCTCATAAAGAGTACAGGGCTGTTGTGATCTTTAATAAATAACTGTTTATTTTCATAACACTTGTGTGGTGTCCTTTCACTTGGTGTTCAAGGGGTATATGTGGTATAACAGCTGGCTTAACACGCCCTCTCGAGTCTTTAGCCTTAGACTGCTCATATCCACGCTACTAGGATAGCTGGTTGATAAGGTTGACTTACAACCAATCATCAATAAGGGTTGCTGGACTGATACATAGTGTTCACTAGAATAGTGACCACTGCATATCAGGCCACCTTCTCACATTGGTGAGCAGCGGTTGGGATTTGAGCTTGCTGTTGTTTTACCACACGTATCCTAAGAATATCTTGTTGAAAGATCACATAAGTACTGTTAGTACATATAACTAAGCTTAGAATACTCTGAGTTCTACTGAACCAGCTGTTGCAGCTCCTCAAGGCTTAGCACACCTTGGCTGCAACTCTTAGCAAGGGATCAGTAGGTAAACACATAGTGTAGGTAGGTGCATCACTTACACCACACTAGAAACAGTATGTCGGACAAAGGAGGAAACTCTGAGTCTCCCCTTGTGTCAGTTGACCCTCCACAGGTCATCCCTTCAAGATATACTGTGCTTAGCTTCCATGAGTTACGACAAGTATGTACCTCTAGGAAGATTAAGCAAGGGGCTAACCCCACCACCTCCTTTCTGATTGGTCTCCTAGAGACTTATGATGCCAGAAAGGCTGAGCAACTTCTTAGCCTTTCTAATCCAGAAGGAGGCATGCCTCCCCTTGAGGGAACCAGAGGTGACCCTGACCTCATCCACCTCTCAACTGAGAATGAAGATGTGGAGGAGGATGAGGATGAGGATCCCTCTGGAGATGAGGCAGATAAGGGACAGGTAGAAGTCAGTAGACTAACCAGGTCCAACTTAAGCAAACATGACAGTGGTACTGGGGGACCCCTGGGGCCACTATCAGGTCAGCTTAACATTGGGAATGGACGAGCCAGATCTCTGTCAAGAGGCTCTGGCAGATCCCTTCAAACCAATGGCTCTCACAACTCTTCTCAAAGAGGGATGACATCCCCTCAGAGGAGAGTGTATGAAGCTAAAGAAAGGGCAGCCAATCTGAGGATTGAAAGGGAAAAACTTGCCCTGGCCAAAGAAAGGCTTGCCTTTGCTAGAGAGCAACAGTTAAGTGGGCTACAGCCCACTGGTGGCAGCAATAAACCTAGCAATAGGGAAAGGAGTTTTGATACAAAGCACCTGAATAAGATAGTGCCCCCCTTTAAAGAAGGGGATGACATCCACAAATGGATTACTGCTTTGGAGAGAGCCTGCACTGTGCAGGGTGTTCCCCAAAGTCAGTGGGCAGCTATCTTGTGGCTCTCCTTTGATGGTAAAGGTAGAGATAAGCTCCTCACCACAAGGGTGGAGGATGCTAACAATTACCAAATCTTGAAGAATACACTGGTTGATGGGTTTGGTTTAACCACTGAACAATACAGGATGCTGTTCAGAGACACCCAGAAAACTAAGTCTCAAGATTGGACTGACTTTGTTGATTGTGCCACTAAGGCTTTTGAAGGCTGGCTACTGGGTAGTAAGGTTACTGATTTTAAAGGATTGTACAATCTAATTATGAGGGAGCAAATCTTAAATAATTGTCAGAACCAGTTATTACACCAGCACCTGGTAGACTCTGATCTGACCTCTCCACAGGAATTGGGTAAGAGGGCAGACAAATGGGTCAGAACCAGGGTTAGGCCTAAAAACCAGGGTGGTGACCAGAAAAAGGAATCAACCAAGCCTCAAGAGAAGGGTGGGGATAAATCCACAGAGAAGACTTCCCAAGGGCCCCAAAACTCCAACAAGGGTGGTGGGTCCCAGAACACTCCTTCAGAACAGAAGAAACCTTATTGTCATACCTGTAAACAGGTGGGCCATTACAAAAGTGATGCCAGTTGCCCTAAAAATGGCAATAAGGGAAATATACCCCCAGGTAATACTCCTACACCTCCTGTTACCACTAGTGGTAATCCCCCAGGTGGTGGGAGTGCCCCCAAGAATGTGGTGGGCATTACTTTGGGCAATCAGGAGGACTATGGCCTAGCCAGGTTCCCTGACCACACTCTTGTCTGTGAGACTGGCATGGGGTTTGCCAACTTCACTACTGGACCCCACATTTTGGGAAAGTATAGACAAGAAGTTTTATTGAATGGTCAGAAAGTTGAGGCATTCAGAGACACAGGGGCCAGCCTCACCATGGTGAGTGACCATCTGGTCCCCTCTGCTCAACTGACCCCTGGTTTTACTTATCAGGTGACAGACATTCATGGAGTGAAGAGAAGGCATCCCATGGCAGTAGTCAAGCTCAGCTTGGGTAATGTCACAGGGCCCATGAGAGTGGCAGTGACAGATAACCTACCTGTAGATTGCTTACTGGGGAATGACCTGGAACTCTCAGCATGGGCTGAGGTGGAGCAGGAAACTCACTCCAGAATGATAGGCCTATCCAGACAGGTTAGTGGGGCAGTAATAGCTACAGCCTCAGTCCAAGCACCATTCCTCCCTGAAAAGGTTGGAAGGGCAGTGGTAGCCACTGCCCAGGCTCAGACAGACTTTCCAGAACAGGATAGGAGGGCTGTGACAGTCACAGCCCAAACACAAACTGAGTGCCCTCCTGAAAAGGTTGGCAAGGTTGAAATGGTCTCAGCCTCTACTCAAACAGATAGTGAGGTTGTGAAGCCTGACACAATGGATCACTCCACTCAAACAGAGAGCATTGAGGAGGAAGAAGAGTCTTCCCCCTCCCAGACACTAGGTGAGAGCCAGCCTCCTCAGGGAACTGACTCTACCCCTGTTGAAGGAACTGCCCCAGAGGTAGTCAGACCTAGCCTGGCAGAGCCCCTGATGACAGTGGACCCTTCCCAGGTGGGACCCAGTCTGGAGCAGGTAACCTGCACCTCTCTACCCTGTCTCAGTCAGCCCAGGGCTGTGGAGGTCAGGGAGGCCAGTGGTGGACCCAAAAGGGCCCCCTGTCCAAAAGAACCCCTTAATCAGCAGATTAGGATCACTGAAGCTGGTAAACCTAGCCAAGTGAAAATAAAACAGACTCCTGAGGGATCCCCCTTAAAAGTAGTTAGGGACCTCCCACAGCTGGACACTGTTGGGCACAGCCAAACATGGGGCCTAAAAACCCCAGACCTGACCTGTCCCTCCAGTAAGCCAAACAGAGGGACTCAGCCTCCAGCTTTAGGTAGCCAGAGGCTGACCCTGAGAGCTCAGTGCATCTCAGCTAAAGAAAGAAAGGCACACATGATGAATGGTGATTGGAGGAAGTTGAGCCCAAAGGTAGAGGAGCCTCACTTCAGTACTCCATCCCAGCATCAACCTTCTTCTTTCCCAAGACACACCAGAGACAGAGATTCCCTATGGTGGAGACCCTCAGATACCCTTAGGGTGAGGGGTTGCCTAGTGGACCATGACACAGGGGGAAACCAAGCCAGAGCTGGTCCTTCCTTATATGGCCACTTAGGTAATAGAGGCTTACCTGGACAAGGATAGCCTTATCTCCTTTCGTTTGGGGGGGGGTTGTGTAGGAAGGTACCTCCTGACTATGGTTACCCCCAACTTTTTGCCCTGTGTTTTAGCTGGTTTTGGACATAGTCGACCTGGGACCCTGCCAATCAGGACCCCAGGCCTACTGCTCTCTCTTTAAAATGGATTCCATGTACCCTAGGTACATTTCCAATTGGTACTGGGCCACCTTATCAGACCCTGTAACTCAGGGCATAGGTGTACCCAGGGCTGCCAGGGGCTGCAGCATGTATTATGCCACCCCTGGCTGGCCTCCTAAATTTGACACAACTGGCTGCATGACAGCTGGGGCAAAGTCGTGTAATCACCCTTTGCTATAGATATAGTATACCTATATCTAACCCTAAAATGGACACACAGATTCCTATCAGTCACTCCTATGGCAGGCCTTAACAATCCTGAAGGCAGAGTGCTTGGAATCGTGTGAGATGGTGCTCTGGCATGAGCTGAGCCTGTCTGCAGCTTGCGGAACCAAGTCCTAATAGCTGTTCCATGATATCGCATACCATATACTCTTAAGTGCATTATAATCCTCGCGGTTAAATGCTATCTTTGGTATTGCTTTATCAAAACATGTCGAGTAAGGTGTCATACGAATTGGAATACTAACCCCTCGCCAATTCTGGTGACGGGGTTAGCATTCCACCCTTCTAGAGGGACACGACATGTATGTAACTGTGAACCCCGGTTAAAGTTAACTAAAGCCTCAGCTCCACAAAATGGATGCTGCCACCACAGACACGAGTCTGACCCCCTGTAGCTGGGAGTCCTTCCAGCGAGGGGAGCCTGGACAAAGGGTTTCCTGTCAGGGGCGGTGCTAGCACCGTCCCAGACATGGTTTTGTGTATCCTGGGTAGGCAGGGCTTTTCAGGAAGGTGACTGCTGAGTGGCACCCCGGTGCTCACTACGCATAGGCCAGTCAGAACCAGTTCCAGGGGCACACCAGCCCCTGGCCTGGGGAAGTCCGGCATGGGAGAGGGGTGTAACCACCCCCCTCCTAGTCCCACCCATAGGCAGGACCTAGTCACCGGGTCAGCCCCCTTTTTTAGTATAAAGATAGGAGCGGGCCCCCTGTTCAAATTAGATCATCTTTGAAATCAAGACACGACTTTCTGCGAAAGGACTTCACGATTTCTTCATCAAGATTCTCCCTTGTGGCTAAGGAGTAGTCACCCTGCATCCGCAGGCACCATCCCAAAGAACACTGCGGTCTGCTGCAAGTCCTTCATCACGAATCCGACGACCCAGCTCGACGAGACCCGGCTTCCCTGGCACCTCTGACCTCTACTCACCTCTACAGCCAAGCTGAGAACCGTGAGTGCGACGAGACCTCGAGGGACCGACGATCGCCAAGACTGCACGACATCTTTACTGCAAGCCCACCGTGTCCTCCACGGGTGAGTGCTTTGGGGTCCGAGAAGCCCCGACCCTGCGCAGCTCCAGCACCCAAGATCAGCCTCCCTGCATCTCCACGATCTGCGTGGGGCCCTTCTGCTGTTTGCTGTGCACCGCGTTGTTTGGCTACTAGCCGGCTGGCTTGTGGCCTTCTGAACGACGCCCGACGACATCACTGCTGCTGGTCTGGTTGCTCCAGACTGGCCCTTGCTTCCTTCTTGAAGAGAGGCACCCCGGACCCTCCTGGTCCACTCCAGACGCCATTTCAGGTCCACCGCGTGGGCTTGAATTTGCCAAGGCTTTGTTGCCCAATCCTGGGTCCAGTGACGCCGACAGCTTCTATCTTCGTGGGACAGCTCGATCCTCCTGCCTGGTCGCTGACAACGCCTCCTGGTCCGTGAGATCTCCGAGCCCAGCGTCACCCACACGCCTTGTCGAGGTGGCTACCATCCGGTGCCCTCCTGGTGCCCACTGACTACTGGCTAGTAGTCTCGAACTTGGTCCCCTCTGCTTTCAGGTGTCATCTTCCATCGATCCAGGCTTGGATCCACCGAACTTTCTTCACTGGTCGCCTGCCAGCAACTTCTTTCTTCCAGGCTCCTGGTCCGTCAACGAGGATTCCCGACGTCTTTTGAGTCCTATGCAGCTGCAGCCCCTGGGCTAGGTAACTTCGGCATTTCGGTGCCCCAGCATAGCCTCACTATCCAAGGGTCAGAATCTACTTTCGTTTTCTCCCTACCAGGTCGGGTTCGCCCGAGAACACTAACTTTGCAAATTCTAGCTACCATAGACTTTGTCCCGCATCTCGCGTGAGAGTGCACACACTGCACCCGAGTCCCCTGGGTCTCCTAGAAGTAATCTAACGATTCTATAGTCAAGTCCTAGCGATTCCAAAGCCTATTAGTACTGTACTTACCTGCTAGTAATTTCGCATTCCACTTTTTAAGTATATGGTTTTCCGTGCCCCTCGGGCATTTGTATATACTGTGCTAACTTAAGTATTTTTGTAAGAGTTTTGGTTTGTGCTTAGTACCCTGTCCTCATAAAGAGTACAGGGCTGTTGTGATCTTTAATAAATAACTGTTTATTTTCATAACACTTGTGTGGTGTCCTTTCACTTGGTGTTCAAGGGGTATATGTGGTATAACAGCTGGCTTAACACGCCCTCTCGAGTCTTTAGCCTTAGACTGCTCGTATCCACGCTACTAGGATAGCTGGTCTATAAGGTTGACTTACAACCAATCATCAATAAGGGTTGCTGGACTGATACATAGTGTTCACTAGAATAGTGACCACTGCATATCAGGCCACCTTCTCACACATACTCACTAACCCATACAGCCATTGACGCACCAACTCATTCATCTATAAAGTCAGTCACACACCCTCTCCCCCACCCACACAGAAACTCAGACAAGGGAAACAGTCTGAACACTTCGGTCTGAACCACGAGTGTTCCAACAACGCAAGCTATTCCATGCATGTCTTTACTATGCATATGCCTTAACCACACATTTGCGTGGTTAAGGCAGTGCACAGTCTAGCTACAGGAAGATGCCCTGGTGAGGTAAGTGGGACTGGGTTTTTTAAGGGCTGGGAAGGTGCCAGCCCAGGTTCTAGGGCAATTACGGAGTTGGGATAGTTTGAGGGACAGTGCAGTGGACGGGGGGCAGGGTAGTATACGTTAGGGTGCAGGGCTTTAGGCTTAGGGCAGTGGGAAGGGAATGGGTACTTGGGTTTACTTTTATGGGGGGGTCGAGGTAGGTTTTAGGAGTGTAAGGGGTTGGGGTAGTTAAAGGGACAGCATGGGGCTGCATAGTGTAGGGTATTAGGCCTTAGGGCAGTGGAAGGGGAATGGGTAGTTGGGTTCGTTTTTAGGGTGGTGGTCACGGTAGGTTTTAGGACAGTAGAAGGGGTTGGGGTAGTTAAATAGACAGCACAGATGGGGGGCCTGGTAGTGTAAAGTTTTAGGCCTTAGAGCAGTGGGAGGAGATTGAGTAGTTGGGGAAGTTTTTAGGGCTGTGACAATGATAGGTCAGGTTTTAGGGCACTGGAAGGAGTTGGGGTAGTTTTAAGGGACAGTGCAGAAGACGGGGGTCAGGGTAGTATAAGTTAGGGTGCAGGGTGTTAGGCCTTAGGGCAGAGGGAGGGGAATGGGTAGTTGGGTTAGTTTTTAAGGTGGGGTCGGGGTAGGTTTTATGGTAGTAGAAGGGGTTGGGGTAGCTAAAGGGACAGCTTGGGAGTGGGGGTTGGGTAGTGTAGGGTTTCATGCCTTATGGCAGTGGGAGGGAAATGGGTAATTGGGGTTGTTTGTAGGGCTGGGAGGGGACGGCAACGTTTTAGGGCAGTGGTAGTGGTTGGGGTAGTTAAAGTAGCAGTGCGGGCAGGTAATATAGGGTTTTAGGCCTTAGGGCAGTGGAAGGGGTTGGGGTAGTTAAATGGAGAGCACGGGCAGGGGGTTGTGTATTGTATGGTTTTAGGCCTTAGATCAGTAGGAGTGGAATGAGTAGTTGGGGAAGTTTTTAGGGCTGGGAGGAAGACGGGCCAGGATTTAGGGCAGTGGAAGCGGTTGAGGTAGTTTAAGGGACATCACAGGTTGTGGGGGTTAAGGTAGTATAAGTTAGGGTATGGTATTAGATCTTAGGGCAGTGGAAGGGGAATGGGTAGTTAGGTTTGTTTTTAAGGCGTGGTCTGGGTAGGTTTTATGGCAGTAGAAGGGGTTGGGGTAGCTAAAGGGACAGCGTGGGAGTGGGGGGCCGGGCAGTGTAGAGTTTTAGGTCTTAGGGCAGTGGGAAGGGAATGGGTATTTGGGTTTGCTTTTATGGGGGGTCGAGGTAGGTTTTAGGAGTGTAAGGGGTTGGGGTAGTTAAAGGGACAGCATAGGGCTGCATAGTGCCGGGTTTTAGGCCTTAGGGCAGTGGAAGGGGAATGGGTAGTTGGGTTCGTTTTTAGGGTGGGGTCACTGTAGGTTTTAGGACAGTGGAAGGGGTTGGGGTAGTTAAATAGACAGCACAGATGGGGGGCCGGGTGGTGTAAAGTTTTAGGCCTTAGAGCAGTGGGAGGAGATTGAGTAGTTGGGGAAGTTTTTAGGGCTGTGACAAGGATAGGTCAGGTTTTAGGGCAGTGGAAGGAGTTGGGGTAGTTTTAAGGGACAGCGCAGAAGACGGGGGTCAGGATAGTATAAGTTAGGGTGCAGGGTGTTAGGCCTTAGGGCAGAGGGAGGGGAATGGGTAGTTGGGTTAGTTTTTAAGGTGGGGTCAGGGTAGGTTTTATGGCAGTAGAAGGGGTTGGGGTAGCTAAAGGGACAGCTTGGATGTGGGGAATGGGTAGTGTAGGGTTTCATGCCTTATGGCAGTGGGAGGGAAATGGATAGTTGGGGTAGTTTTTAGGGCTGGGAGGGGACGGGCAAAGTTTTAGGGGAGTGGAAGTGGTTGGGGTAGTTAAAGGAGCAGTGCGGGGCAGGTAGTATAGGGTTTTAGGCCTTAGGGCAGTGGAAGGGGTTGGGGTAGGTAAATGGACAGCACGGGCAGGGGGTTGTGTAGTGTATGGTTTTAGGCCTTAGATCAGTGGGAGTCGAATGAGTAGTTGGGAAAGTTTTTAGGGCTGGGAGGAAGACGGGCCAGGATTTAGGGCAGTGGAAGGGGTTGAGGTAGTTTAAGGGACATCACAGGTTGTGGGGGTTAAGGTAGTATAAGTTAGGGTATGGTGTTAGATCTTAGGGCAGTGGAAGGGGAATGGGTAGTTAGGTTCATTTTTAAGGCGTGGTCTGGGTAGGTTTTATGGCAGTAGAAGTGGTTGGGGTAGCTAAAGGGACAGCGTGGGAGTGGGGGGTCGGGTAGTGTAGAGTTTTAGGTCTTAGGGCAGTGGGAGGCAAATGGATAGTTGGGGTAGTTTTTAGGGCTGGAAGGGGGTTGGGACAGGTTTTAGGGCAGTGGAAGGGTTTGAGGTGGTTTAATGGACAGCACATGAGGTGGGGGTCAGGGTAGTGTAAGTTAGCATACAGGGTTTTAGGCCTTAGGGCAGTGGGAGGGGAGTGGGTTGTTGGGTTTGTTTTTAGGACGGGGTTGGGGTAGGTTTTAAAGCAGTGGAAGGGGTTGGAGTAGTTTAAGGGAAGGCAGGGGTAGGGGACAGAGTAGTGTAGGGTTTTAGGCCTTAGAATAGTGGAAGGGGAATGAGTAATTGGGGTAGTTTTTAGTGTTAGGGGTCGGGTGAGGTTTAGGGCAGTGTAAGGGGTTGGGGTTGTCAAAGGAAAAATGCAGGGAGGGAAGGGGTGGGGGTGGTCAGGGAGCGGCAGGGTAGTGGGGACGTTAGCCACACATACTCCTTTACCATTCATGCCTATACCATAAACTTTTGTGGTAAAGGCATGCATGGTAAAGGAATGCGTGGTTAAGACGCATTCGTGGTTGGGCTGCGTGCTAGAAGCGCATGTGATGAAACTATTCATGCTTATATCATAGAACCCTCAGACAACCATACAGGTACTCAGACAACCAATCATTCACCAGTACAGCCGCACGCATAACCACTCACATACCCATGCAGCCACTTAGACAGGAACTCCGACGACTGATACAGAAATTCACACAACCAGTCGCTTGCCCATACATTCACTGAGACTCCTAATCACTCACTTATACAGTCAGTCATGCACGCACTAATTCAACCATTCAGGCACTCATACACCCACTGATTCTCCAATACACCTTGGTATATATATTTAACATTCATAAACTTTTTAAAAACACTCACAGTCACTGGATGATGTCATCAGTGATGTCATTTAAGATGTCATTAGTGATGTCACTGACCATGTCATGAGTGATGTAACATGTGAGGTCATTAGCAGTGCGAAGCGTGGGCATTAGCTATATATATTTGCTTATTTTCACTGGTTTTGTAGGAGTGAAATCTGAGCCTAACTATAATGACCCTGTAACTTTTGTTTTTTTCATTGAATAGATATACATACATATTTTCTTTCACAAAAAACAAAGGTTACAGGGAAACAATATTAAAAAACATTAGTAATTCACTGTGAAAGCAAAATGTTACAGGGACATTATAGGTAGGAGACAGAATTAAAAAAAACTTTGAAACTCATTGGAAAAAACCAAAGGTTACCCGGATGTTATAGTTAGTCTTCTCCACATTCCGCTTACAACGCGGAGAAGGTAAATCTCTACACACTCCACAGTGGAGCGGAGTTCAGGCCAGCCCCCACCTCCACCCCCATTAACAAGTAATTAAGACGCCACAGCATTTGTGCGCTCTACAAATATTTCAGTCAGTCAGTCAGTTAAAAACCTTACCTGTACTGCGGTATCCCTGGGCTGCCCTCCTTCTTTTCCTCACCGTCTCACTAATCCGTGAGAAAGCGGCACAGTTTTCTGTACTACTAATGAGTGATACTATTTCTAATATACATTATGTGAGTAACTGTTTGACTGTGTGTATCTGTGTGTGAGTGGGTGTCTTAGTGCCTGATGGGTGTGTGAGTGGCTGTATGGGTATAAAAATAGGTGTGTGAGTAGCTTTGTGGGTGAGTTACCGAGTGTGTGAGTGACTATTGGTGAGTGGGTGTATCAGTGACTGTGTGGATGAGTGAGTGACTGTGTGAGTGGATGTATAGCTGGTTGAGTCGGTGCGTAAGGGTCTGTATGGGTGAGTGAGTGGTGTTTGGCTATATTAGTGAGAGAGTGAGTGTGTGAGTGATTGTATTGGTAAATATAACGGTTTGTGAGTAGCTGTATAGGTGAGTCTGCAGCTGTGTAAGTGGCTGTATTGAAAGTGACTGGCTTTATGAGTAGCTTAATGGATGTGTGAGTGTTTGCAAGAGTACTTATATGGGCCTGTAAATGGGTATATGAGTAGTTGTGTGGGCGCTTGAGTGGGTGTATGAGAGGTTATATAGTGTTGTGAGTGCTTCTGTGGATTATATAATCAGTGTAGTGGTGTGAGTGCTTCTGTGGATTATATCATCAGTAATGTCATGAGTGATGTCATTAGAGATGTCATCATTGATGCCACTGACCATGTCATGAGTGATGTAATATGTTAAGTCATAAGCAGTACATTGCAGGGGCATAGGCTATAGTTTTAGTTTCAAAAATAATGTATACAGCTTTAATCGTATTACAAAAGAGACATACATTGTTTAGCAATGTTACTGTACAACAAATTGGTAGTATCAGTTGGATGACAGCACTTTGAAATGTATGGCTAGCAACATAACGTACAGTGTTACACATTACTTCCTTGGGTTATCTGGAACATTAGAGTATTAGAGTCAGCTAGCATGGTTGCTAAGGTGGTGTGTTTCCTAGGGTACACTCAGCGACGTGTCTTGTCTTTGGGTGGTGTCTTAATGTTAGTCTACCTATAGGTATGTGTAGGGGTCAATGCGTTTGGCTCAGTTTTGTCGAGCTGGTGGAGGTATGTTGTGAATGGGTCCCAGATGTTATAGGGGCAAATGGACGGGAGCATGAGGTCCCAGTATGTGGTCAGTTTTGTTTGTCTGAGTGTAGCATCGGTGAGCCATGCCTTCACTGATAGTTCTGGTTTGCAACCCCAGTGCATCGCCACCCTGCGCCTGGCCAGCAGCAATAGCATCACTTCTAATTGACGGTGTGTGTCTGGAGTTCCTTAACATATCCTGATAAACAAAGGTTTTGGTCTGGCATTAGGGGGTCTTGCATAATGGTGCTTAGTGTCCAGTGAAGTGTCTAGTGGGGAGGCAGCTAGCGTTAATGAATAGAGTCGGATTATCAATTTATGCAGTGATGTGGTCATGTGAACATATTCAAGTGCTGTGGTGACCAGTGGAGGGTCAGGGAATGTGTTGTTTGTGTTCCTAAAGGTCACCCTGATTTGATAGTACAATAGTGTGTCTACTGGCCTGATTTTTGTGTGGCCACATTGGTGAAAGGGGGGAAGGAACCGGCCATCTGGGCATAAATTAGCAAAAGTGTTTATGCACTCTGTCCCAGCACGGAGAGTGCAACTCTGCAGTGCAAAGGGGGGAAGGAGGTGTTTGCTGCCAGTGTGGCAGATGGTGCATATAATACTTCTGTACCTATTCCTCTGTGAATGCCGTCCTACACCCAACACACATATTCATTTCATCTTTAGGTGCTTTGAATGGCTGGGGCATAAGCTATAACTGCTGAATTCTACTGGTTTTGTACGAGTGAAATCTGAGCCTAACTATAAGTTTCATCTAAACTTTGTTTTTTTCAGTGAATTTCCAAGGTTTTTTAATGTTGTTTCCTAACTATAATGTCCCTATCACCTTTGGTTTCTTCAATGAATGTCTAAAGCTTTTTTAATTTGTTTCCTAAATGTAACCACTAACATTTGACAGCGAGTGTGGGAGTGAGTATGTGAGTGTCTCAGTTAGTCTGTGAGTGGGCGTGTGAGTCTCTGAGTGGGTCTGTAAGTTGGTGTGAAAGTGTCTAAGTGGTTCTGTGAGTGGGTGTGTGGGTTTCTGAGTGTTCTCTGTTTGCTCTCTTCTGCTATTTTGCCTTTTCTGCATGATTTTCTGACCTCAGTTTTGCATTTCCTACCTCTGTTATGCCTTTCCTGCTGGTTTTTCTGGCCTCTGTTTTGCCTCTTTCTGCTCATCGCTGACCTTTATTTTGCCTCTTTCTGCTCGAATCTCAGCTTTATTTTGCCTCTTGCTGCTGGTTTCTGACCACTATTTTGCCTTTTTCTGCTTTTTTTCTGACCTTTAATCTGCCTCTTTCTGTTTCCTTCTGACCTTTATTCTGCCCCTTTCTACTTGTTGTGAACCTTTATTTTGACTCTTTCTGCTCGCTGATGACCTTTATTTTGCCTCTTTTTGCTCGTTTCTCACCTTTAATTTGCCTCTTGCTGCCAGTTTCTAACCCCTATGTTGCCTCTTTCTGCTTTTTTCTGACCTTTATTCTTCCTCTTTCTGTTTCCTTCTGACCTTTATTCTGCCCCTTTCTGCTTGTTTCTCACCTTTATTTTGAAGCTCCCTCAGTACAGGAGCAATTGTTTCAGCTCTTTCCTTGCCCGCATGTCTGCAGGAAGGGGAAGAGATTAAATCTCCGCTTCTGGTGTGCGGCAGTACTTTGACAGATCGTCCCAGCTGCAACCAGAGTCTTTGCTTTAGCTTGGCAGGAGCTGTTAGCTCCCGCCAAGCCAAAGCAAACAGCTATGTCCTGTGGGTTGGGTACACCAGGACATAGCAGGAGCCAGCCATGGGGGGTGGTGGTCCCCAAGGCCATGTATGGCTCTAGTGATGCCCTTCTAGGGGTCCCCAAAGTCACTTTCCGTCTGCCCTTTGATGGCTGTCAGACCGCCATAAAAGGGCACACGAATGTGACATTGTATTCCAGATAGTGGTGCCGAGACTAGTTCTGCTGCCTTGTTGGGATCACTTTTCTGACCACCCCCCGATGGACTTCATGAGCCCATCAGAAGAGGAGCAGAATTCCCCCATGGGTTTCCCTCTGACCACCAGTATCGTAAAACGTCAGTCTGCCAAAAACCTCTGTCGGGCGGAAAGCCTCCGACGAGCTGTCGGATGGCTTTCTGCCCAACATCATAATGAGAACCCTTAATTGTGAAGTTTTACATTATTAGCAATGTAATGACAAAATATACAGATGTACAGATTCATTTTTAGCTGAGGACTGATGACCAAATTATGAGGATTCGTTCTGTCACATTTGATCGAAAAAGCTTTCCAAAGTTTGTGAATTACTCAGCCAATTTCACAAAGCTTGTAGAAGAAAAGTCTTGAAACTCTAAAGTCCAACACCTAAGACTAATCAATGGTATGACACACTTTAGTTGTATATGGCAAGAATAAAATAACTTTCCATAACATCTGTCCCTGACCGAGGGCTATGGGAAATGCAAAAATAAAATAAAATGAAGACTCATTGATTTCTTAATTCCAATGTAAAACTATTCATGTGCAAGAAACGGGTAACACTACGTGGAGTAATACAAAAGATATGTATTTGTTATTAACTGTTCAAGGGCACAATCCTGATGCATGGATTGTCTGTTCTGGCTGATGACTAGATTTAAGTTTACTGGTTTTATTGTTCAACATCAATCACAAATTGTACTTGTTGATAAACTGTTTAGTTATCTTAAGTGAATTGGATTTAAAATACTACCTTATATTTATTCAGGGTTCTATAAACCTTCTTGATGAGCCCTGGTGAACATCTCTAAACAGAATTTGATTTCTTCTCTTAATAGATTTTTGGTTATAGGTCCTGGATCAAAAGTCTTTCTTTTAGAACCTCTATAACCTGTTAACTTGATATTGAAATGGACCTTAACACCACTTCACATCATTTACCTAATGAGTAAGACATTTGTAAAAACCATGGATAGGTGGGAAGGCATTTAGTTTCTATGTTAAAGGCTTTTTTTCTTTTACCCTGATTCAGAGTTGGTCTATATATCACCCCTAAAATTGTTGGCATAGCAAAGCGCTATAATTACTACCTTATTTTTGTTGTTTGTAAAACCTAAGAACTGCATTCCAACTTCTGTTCACTATGTATTAAGATGCTGGGAGCTCATGTTTTCAATAAAGACTATTAAATACAAAAACTTCAATGGTTTCTGCTGTCTCCACCACATACATCCTAGCTAATAGCCACCGTCTGCAGATAGTTAACTCTCAGCAAATTGGACATGGAGCTTTTCTTCAGAAGGATCGCCTCTGGGGATAGTGTTCCTGGTACTATAGGTCAGGGTGGTGCACCATACTCATTTCTTATCTATTTCAGCAAGGTTTTGAAAGTGTGTTATCTCTAATGATGGAATTTGATATTTCCTTTCATGACCTCGCCTTTGGGTGAATTTTCTAGAGTTTCAATGTTATTTTCTGTTGTATGTGTATCATAGTAGTTAAAATTCGTACAATGTCACCTTCTCTGAGTCAATAGGAGGGGTCAAATATGTGTGACATCACTTTTGCTACACTTACCAATTTTGTGAATTGTCAGCACTGTGTCCACTAAGTGCCAGATTACAACTTTTGCAGTGCAGCATCTGTTCCGCCCCAACACTTCACCCTGAAATTGGGCACTGCAATGGGAACTCCAAAAACAGTTCCTGCATGGCATGGATTTTTATGTCAATACTGTGCAGGAACTGGTGTGTATGCACACATGGGGCATGTGTTGTGCCCCCTGTGTGCATCCACAGAGCGTGAGGCACCATGGGGCCTGTAAGGCTCCCTTTGTATCCTCTCTGCCATGGTTTTTATGGCAGTGGAACTGCAATGAAAACCGTCACAGAGAAGAAACTTGTAATATTCATGGTTGGACTGAGGCAGTCCTGCCAAGCATATTACTGCCTCCTGCATCCACAGACCATGAGGCACCCTTTTGTTTCCTCTTCACCATGGTATTCATGGCACTGAAAAAGCTATGAAAACAGTGACCGAGAGGAAACTTGTAATATGCTTGGCGAGATCGCAACAGTCTCACCAAGCATAATACTGCCTCCTGACTGCCACGATACCGCCAGGAAACGCGGTTCCCTGGCGGCTGCGGTTTGGCAATGGTGATTCGACCTCCCTTATTGTACTAGGATGGTCGGGAGAGAGCCACTGCCGTGTCCCCATGAGGCTGGCGGTCCGTGGGTCGCCATATTCCTAATTAAGCCCTAAGAGTAAAATCATAACATCGTAGACATTATTTTTTTTTTACACAAGGAATTTCCTTCTGCTGTTGAATATGACAGCACATTCTATACAGAATTGAACATGCGGAACATGCGTCACTTTCGTCAAGAGCTCTTATGACGCACTTGTTGCGTTTCTCTACGCGACGGCTGAAAAGGGACAGATACAAGCGTCAGTGCACGGCACCTACCGATCTCAACACGAAGCTCAGAATCCTTCCAGCACCATTATGGATAACGAAAATGAGTTTTCCCTAGAAGACAAGGACTAATTCCTGTTAGGTCCTGAGGAGAACCCCCACATTGAAGGGGCTTCGAAACGCGTCGACCTGCTTTTCTGTTTTTTTTATTTGTTTCCTATGGTTTAGCGGCCAATCTTTTGTAAATGAATGTTGTTGTATATAGAGTAACCTATATATTGTTTAGATGGCCTATTACATCATAGAGTCAACAGTGATGTTAAAACAATATTAGTGCTCCACCATTCTTCGAACAAATCGTTTGTTCGTTTTTTGGTTGGGATACTATTTTTTTTCCAAAAAACAGCCTAAAAGTATTAGCTCTAGTGATATCAGGAATTTTCCTCCTTCCTTCTTCTTTGTTCACTGCGCACTGTATGTTTTGACTTTGTGTTGTTAGTCCACTTATTTTTGTGAGTTTGAATTGTGGTATGAAAGCTTGGCACAGAGTAAATGAAGAGTGAGAGTGTATGAGCATTATTCACTTATGTGGTATTTGTCTTCACTTGTGCGTTTTATTTCACATCTCTTTGAATTTTAAATTAGATACTACTCCCCTCCCTGACATTCAAAATCTTTAAAAAATTTTAAATTGTCAACATAATTTTCTACATCCTTAAAAAGAATAAATAAAAAACATTGAACTTTGAGCACACTGTGTATGGTGGTTATGCTTCAATTGTTTCATATCATTGGGCATTGAAAGTTTGTTCATCCATTTGCGCAGTATTGGCAATTGTTTTGTTTATATTGATATGTGGCGCAGCCTTACTGCGTTTTGAGCCAACCCCTTTTGGTGTTACTTATCGACCCACAGATCAGCGTACAGAGCCACGGGAAAGTGGCCCCGCCCACCTACCTCACAGCAAGGCACAGTCTCACGTCGCAGGCCGTGACCACGTGCTCGCATACTACTCGCTATGAGTTTGCAGCCCGTGGACGGCGGAGCCGCGGCTGTGGCTCCAGCGCAACCTCAAGCACCACTGCCAACTGGGCCTTCTGCCGCCTCAAGCCGCTGGGAATGCAGCGGGCCCTGCAGCAGCCGCTGCGCTGGCTCCTCCCGGACACGGTCTAGCAGCGCCCCTTCCCCCATTCAGCGAACTCGCAGATCCATTCACGGCCGCAGCAAGATGGCGCCTGTGGATTGGGAGGCTGGATCACTACTTCGTCGGAGTTAGGGAGACCGATGGCAGAGTTAAGCGCTCTTTCCTTATGTGCTACGGTGGAGATGAACTTTACGAGCTCTTCGAGACGTTGCCGGACAGAGGTGGTGACCATGACTACGACACCGCTGTCAGAGCATTAAATCAATATTTCGACCCCTGGGTGAACCCTGACTACGAATGGTTCAAACTGCGCCAAGCACGGCAAGGCGAAACAGAATCCATCGACACCTTCTACGCAAGGCTGCGGAAGCTGGCTCTAGCCTGCAAACTTCCAGACCAGCGTCAGGAGATACGCGCGCAGCTCATCCAGGGTTGCATGTCAGTGCAACTCAGACGCCTCATTCTCAGGCAACCGCGGATCTCCCTGGATGATATCCTTGTTCTTGCGAGATCGCATGAGCTTTCCAACGCCAGGGCCGATGAGATGCAGGTGGCCCTCGACCGACCTGGAGTGGCGGCGAAGGTCCCACCTATCAAAGAGGAGCACATGGATGCGATTCGGCGGCGGCTGCAATCTCAGAGGGGGAACATCCAAACGACGCCACGCAACTCATGCGGAAACTGCGGCATGGATCACCCCGCTGGGGGAAAGTGCTTTGCGAGAGGCAAAGTCTGCTCAAATTGTGGTAAAATGAACCACTTCGAGAAGATGTGCCGCAGCAGCGGCAGCCGCCGCCCCGGACCATGTGGAAAGGGCCCGCACAGGCCGTGCGACAGCTTTCGCTGGAGGACCCAGGGCCATGCAGCGACGCTTCTAGATCGGCGTTTTGCCTCGAAGACGATGACGATGTCGTTTTCTTCGTCTCGTAGGGAGAGAGGGTTCGAGAAGAAGGCCGCCCCCGATGTGTGAAATATCCATTGCTGGTTCGCCTGTACAAGCACTCATCGACACAGGGGCATCGGTGAATGTAATGGATAGTACTCAATATGAACAACTGTCTCCACGCCCACCATTATCCCCATGAAAAGCCAAAATCTATACCTACGTCAGTGACGACCCACTTCCACTGCGTGGAGTGATCGAAGTAGTAGCCGCCTGTAATGACGTAGAAGTTAAGACGAGGTTACATGTAACAGGTGGGCGACACAGCACGCTCCTCAGCTGCCACACGGCTGAAGATCTTCAACTGGTGTTCTTTGCACGGCAGGTGCATGAGTTAC
Organism: Lissotriton vulgaris; assembly: GCF_964263255.1. Classification (NCBI taxonomy): domain Eukaryota; kingdom Metazoa; phylum Chordata; class Amphibia; order Caudata; family Salamandridae; genus Lissotriton; species Lissotriton vulgaris. The sequence goes on along the minus strand of NC_141696.1, from coordinate 972,943,443 downwards.
TCGCGGACGCAATGCTGAGAGACTTCCCAACTCTGTTTCGAGGACTCGGCTGCCTAAAAGGGAAGACCTTCAAACTACACGTGGACCCCACCATCAGACTGACAACCCTCAGACACAGAAGAGTACCGTTTCACCTGCGGCCGCAGGTGGAAGAAGAACTGCGAAAGCTTGAAGACTTGGGCCTCATAGAGAAGGTATCAGGCCCAACACCATGGGTATCGCCCCTGGTGATAGCCCCAAAACCGAAACAGCCGGGCGCTATACGCCTGTGCGTGGATATGCACCTACCCGAAAAGGCAGTGAAAAGGGAGAGACACCTGATGCCCACAATGGACGACATCGTGGCTGACCTCAACGGTGCCCGCTGGTTCTCGAAGTTGGACCTTAACGCCGGGTACCACCAGCTCGAGCTACACCCGGACAGCCGCAACATAACTACCTTCTCCACCCATGTTGGACTTCGGAGATACAAGCGTTTGAGCTTTGGCGTGTTGTCGGCCGCCGAAGTGTTTCAAAACGCCATTAGAGAGACACTCTCAGGACTGTCCGGAGTCATAAATCTAAGTGACTACATACTCGTCTTCTCAAAGACCCTAGATGAGCACAATACGCACCTCCGGGCCACCTTACAACGCCTGGCTGATCACGGCCTAACCTTGCATCGGGACAAGTGCTCCTTCTATAAGGAATCCGTGGATTTTTTGGGATACATATTCTCCAGGGAAGGGCTCCAAGTAGACCCGAAGAAAGCCGAAGCTATCCGCACGGCACCTAAACCTACATCGGCCACGGAAGTCAGAAGCTTCCTTGGGATGGCCACTTACTGTGGCCGCTTCATCCCCGGCTTAGCGTCCCTCTCGGAGCCGCTACGCATCCTAACCAAGTCAGGCCAACCTTGGGCATGGTCTGCCATAGAAGAGGAGTCTTCCACGGCGATCAAGAATGCACTGATAGATGACAAAGTCATGGCCTATTTCAGACCCCACCGGCGAACAGAAGTGGTCATTGATGTGAGCCCCGTCGGTCTCGGGGCCGTCCTCATGCAGGAGACAGAAGCACACGAGTGGGTACCGACAGCGTATGCAACCGAAATGAGGTACACCCAGATTGAATGGGAGGCACTGGCCATCAAGTGGGCATGCCAGCACTTTCACCTCTACCTGTACGGCCATGAGTTCAAGGTTGTGTCGGACCACAAGCCCCTGGTGCCCTTGTTCGCAGGTACGGCCAGGCTGGCCCCTCCCCGGATCGAGAGGTGGGCCGTCCAACCTCAGACCTACCGCTTTGAAGTCATATACCGTCCCGGAGCAGACAACCCCGCTGACTTTCTGTCACGACACCCTGGGACCATCGCCACAGATCAGGGGTCGGCAGACACGGAGGAGGTTGAAGAATATGTAAGGATGGTGTCACAAGAGGCTTGCCCAACTGCCCTCACGCTGGAAGTCATCGGGAAAGCCACCGACGAGGACGAGTGCCTTAACAAGGTGAAGGCCACGCTAACAAATCGGAACTGGAAGCACTTTCTGGACGGAGTCAGTGCCCTCACAGCCGCAGAACAGCAGTCAAGACAACAGATGTGGAGAGCCCAGAGCGAGCTCAGTGTTGGGCCCCATGGAATAGTTCTCCGGGGAATGGCGATAGTAATTCCCGCCAAGCTACAGAATGAGGTTGTGCGCCTGGCTCATCAGGGTCACCAAGGTGTGTCGAAAACGAAGGCAAGACTACGCAGCAAAGTGTGGTTCCCCGACATGGGCGCTGCGGTGGAAGAAGAAGTAAGCAACTGCCACTCGTGCACCATCACAGGCCAGGACCCGGCTCCTCACCCAGTGATAAACGAGGATCCGTGTTGCGAGCTGTGGTCAAAGGTCAGCGTGGACTTTTGGTCCTTCCCGGATGGACGACATACCCTTGTGCTGATTGACTCCTACTCACGATTCCCTATTGTGGAGGTGGTGCCCTCCACTGCGTTAATGCATGTGAGAAAAGCCCTGGAAAAGGTGTTTGCCATGATGGGTCTGCCAGAAGAGATAAGATCAGACAACGGCCCGCCCTTCCAGGGAAAAGACTTTCAGGCCTACCTCGCTGCAAGAGGCGTCCATCACAGGAAAATCACCCCACAGTGGCCCCAGGCAAATGAGGAAGTCGAGAGGTTTATGCGAACTCTGAATCGCGCGCTTCAGATTGGGGTAGAGAAAAGAGATGATGCAGAAGAATGTCTGTCTCAGTTCTTAAGTGCGTTCCGGCAAACGCCACACTCCACCACGCGTTGCGCCCCGGCGCATTTACTGTTCAAGAAAGTGCCCAGAGACTGTGTGCCAGCCGCACCCTCGTGGTGCCCACCTGAAATGAACCAAAGTGCCACCCAAGATCGACGAAGACGCACCAATGATAAGGGCAGTCAGGCCCGGAGAGCCCAGACCAGATCCCTAGTGGTCGGTGACAAAGTAGTCATCAAAAACAGACATCGGAATTCAAAGTATGACCCTGCTTTTGTGTGGGAGATCATAAATGTCCAAGGCAGCTGTGACACGGAATGTGTCGTGGTTCAAGCGCATCTCTCGAGGGCGTGGAAATACCAACTCAACATCCGAAGGAGCTGAGGACAAGGATCACGGACAAGTTGACAACGAGTCATCGACAAGCCCGCGAGAAGAAGAAGAAACAACCCCGCCAAGGCCTGAACTGGAAAAGACCGCCAGTCCTGAGAACATCCCGAATGAAGTCCGGAATCCCCCTGAACGACACGAGGAAGTCGAGGACATGGAGAGCCGGCGAAGCCAAAGATATCACCTCAGGCGAAATCCAACTCCTAGCCAGAGACTGAGAGACTATGCATGGAGAGTGGACTCGCCTAAGCGACTCCCACGACCGGGACTGTTGATCCGTGAGTTTAGATGGATGTAGTAACGGAGCCACCCGGCCCGTTCACGTACGCATACACGGACACATGCACCTCAGGGGCGGGGTAGCCCCTGGGTATAAATAAACGGCCGGAAGACTGCTCGGGGTCTTTGGCCCTAACCAGCAGTGAATGTCCGTGTGGTTATTCAACAGTATAGTAAGGCCCCACTACGTGGCATAGATACCCTTACCCCTTGTGTCCACGACACTACACTATTGTATATATTCAGTTGAAGAAGGGCATCTTCGAAATTACATGAAAATTAATTGATATATCTCCCTATCGAAACATTATGTTCTTAATTTGGGAACATCCTCGGCTAATTGTAATTGAAGATGACCCGAACATGTCCTTTCTTCAGCATTTTACTGCCCTATTGCAGAGAAATATGCTGTTCGAACAACAGCATTCAGACATAGAAGCGTGTTACTACCGAAGTTCTTTTTTTTCTTTTTTATCATCCTTTGTAGAGTAAATTTAAAGCCCGAGCTCTTTTCAAAAATATAAGGAGTCGCACAGCTAGGCTGAATTCACGCTTTATGAAGTACTGTCAGATCAGCCATTTTTTCTGCATTCGGACCCAGGAGCTAAACGCCGAGTGCATTACCCGCTTCACAGATAAAATGATCTATGTAGGCCAACGCCACAAACATTTCAAGCTGCTCTTTGTCGTGCCCACCATAACAGCCTCTTCTGTCAGATTTAGCACCACTGTAGGATTTAAATTGTCAAGGTTTGATGGGAACATATACAAAGGCATAACGCATTCTGATAAAAAGAGGAAAAGTGAAATAACATTTAGCATTATTACTCAAACACTCGCTTAGCTTGGAAATGTAAATACATTATTGCATCCGTGCAGTTTATGTTCTTTTTTAGTTATACTTGCAACTTTTCTCCCTTGCCTTCTTTGCAAGAATGCGCCCTGCGAGTCGAAGTTATGAAGAGATATTTCAAGGGGAAGGCTTCAGAGCCAGCAGGCCCTGCTTTTAAGTCCCCCGCTCAGCTAACTCATAATCATAAAAAACACGGAAATCAGTTCCACTGCAGGATATCTGTCCTCTTTCAAAAATGAGATCCATGAATGTAGTACACAGGTGTTTGCCTGGCACACATATTGCAATTAAGGCTGTGGAGAATGTTATTCCCTCCCAAAGAATTCCACACTATGAGATCCCATGTCTACACTCCGTGAAATTCAAAGCATTCCCGTTTTTGGGTCAGTTAACTCCTATAAAACAGTTTTTATTTTCACCTCCACGCGAAATATTTTCCAGGAGTTTCTTGTCAAATTAATTGTTCCACGTCTTTGGCCAATTATAAGTGCGTAATATCCTCCTTAAGATGAGGCACTGTAGATGACCACATTATGCATATTATTTTGCTGTGTCCATTGTTATGTCAGGGGAAGTGCAGGGGCTACTAGTGAGTGTGAGTAAACATTTGGCAACATTGGGGAGTGTCCGATGAGGTGGCCATGATTCTACCTCACATGACAATACCTTAAGGCATACATCAGAAATTTGCATTTATTTCACAGTTGCATCACAGAAACGTAATTTGGGATAACTTAGTAGCCGCACACTGTGCACATGCGCCTGTTAAAGACAACATATTTCCTGGAGTAGGAGATTTTCTGGGTTATTTTTTAAATATACTCACTGAAATGGAACCTTTTATTATGACATAAGCAAGAGACGCTGAGTGGGTGAGAAAGGCTAGAATGTGGAGAAAAAACAGGGGGCCTAATTTACGAAAAGTGACGCATCGCTGTGTGAAAAAAGCAATGCGTCACTTTTCATTGCGCCCTCCTTGCGGCATGCTGAATACGTCATATTTACAGTATGACGCATCATGTCGCAATGAGTTACAGATACGTCAGTATTTCTGACGTATCTGTAGGCGCAAAAATGACGCACAGCTGGAGTGTGAGACTAAAGTGACGCAACTCCATCGATGGGTCATTTCACATGGACAAGTCCCATTTTAAATGGGCCTGCGTCAGTCTTACCCCTGCAGTGAGGCAGGCGTAACATATTGATGCATTTGCATCCTAGAAGTGACGCAGTGAAATCTCATAAATTTCACAGCGCCACTTCTACGAGGCTTACTTGCATCAGAACGCCCACCCTGCATACATTATACCTAGCGCAGTTATAATGTGGCGCAGGGGTTTAAAAAGTGACGCATCTACCTCGATGCATCAGTTTGTAAATATGACACAACATGGCGCATTTTTTACCCTGCTGGTGCGTCACGAAAAGTGACGCACTAGCAGCGCAAAAGTGACACAAGGGCTCATAAATAAGCTCCACTATACCTGGCGTAGGTATAATGTGGCGCAAGAGTTGACAAAGTGACGCATCTACCTAGATGCTTCACTTTGTAAATATGACGCAACATGGCGCATTTTTTACCCTGCTGGTGAGTCACAAAAAGTGATGCACCAGCGGCGCAAATGTGACGCAAGGGCTCATAAATAAGCCCCGGGTTATTTAAGGAAGGAGTCACCAGGCAATCTTCCGCGTGGTCATAGAGAATCTTTGAGGAAGGGGGAGCGAGAAGAATGTGTGAGTATCATTACCAAACGAGGTGTAGGAGAAACCAGATGCCAGCATGATGCATCTGAGTGGCGTTGTGTGTTGGTATTTGTAAGCATGATACGTTCAAAGGCGAATATCAGGCAACATTGTTGGGGTGGAAAGAGGGAAAGGGACACAACAAGAGTGTCAATTGGTCATCAAGGTCATAAAATAATAAAAGGACTTAGATGTTCACTGAATGGAATAGTGGCAAAAGCTTTCTATCTCAAATAGTGTCCACCAGAAGAAGGAAAACCAGAATCTTTCTAGGAAAAGCATCGAACTACTGTATCATAGACTAAGAAGCAGGAACAGTGCATGAAGCAAAAAATTAAGGAGCATATTCACAAGGGGATTGCGCCACTGGAACGTCACTTTTACCGACTTTCCTGGGGTGCAATGCCCTGCACTATATATACAAAGTGGCGTTGAGCCACTTTCTGTAAATTAACGCCGCTTTGTATATATGCTACCTTTTGATGCAGATATCTGTGTTAAAGGGATGTGCAATGGCTGTTGCTGTGGGTGTTCCACTGCAACACCGATTGCTTTTTTTTATGCTACCCCAACTATAAAAGGATCTGTAAATCTAAGGCAGCGCAAAAATTAACGCCAGGGTTCAGAATGGTGCAATGAGGAGAAATACTTTTATTTCTCCTCATTTTTTCTTTTTCTGTGTGTGCTGCATTATACACACTAAGAGCACTACGCCTTTAATGATTGTTTATGTGCAGGAAGGTGTTTCTTCCTGCACATAATACACTGTATTTAACTTTATACTGCACATTCCTGTCTTTTCCCTACACTGAGGCACGATGTGCTGCCTAACGCCAACGTCGTCACCCTTGCAACATGATGCAACCATGCCTGCATTGTAAGCAGGATTGTTTTTGTGCAGAAAGTTGTCCGGTGAGGCATTTCCTCTTTCTATGCAGCACACAAAGAAAGAGGAAAAAACAAGGAGAAATAAAGATATTACTCCTGCTACAGCTTACCTGGGGATTTATAGCATTATGATGCATTCCCAGGTCTAACAATAATGGTTAATTTGGAAATGCCCCAAAATCCATGGGAGGATCCGTAGGAACGCCCACGCTCCACTCAATGAATGCATCCATGGGGCAGAGTAATACAATGCAGCAATTTGTTGCTCCAGATTTACCAAGCCACTCAGGGACTCGCATGGCGGAATTGCTTGGCTTGATAACCCTAACTTAAGAGTTCTGTCATTCCTACATACCATTGCGTGTCACAAGAGCGACACAACTCTTTGATAAATTTGACCCGAAGTCTTTTGAAAGATCCAAAACATTCCATGTATGACCAGAGACTAGGGAGGCAAATTTCTGTATTTTGGAAACACTGATAGTTAGTGATGAGAGCTCTGACTGCAGGTAATTTTTCTTCACTGGTATAGAAATTGGAATTAGGTCAATATAAGGGTATTTAATACCACAATGAAGGCATTCTCTGTCTTCATTTGGAATTAATTTGTTGTGAATTTGGAATGATAATTTTGCTTTTGTATGTTAATTTTCTGTATGATTACTTTTTATTTGACTGGATATTAATTGTTTGGTGTTTATTTTCAAATGTTTATATTTGTTATTTTGAATGTAGCAATAAAATATGTTTCCCTATAGAGAGATGTATTTATTTTTAATAATAGCTGTACTTTTATGTTAATATTGTTTGATTTTGCTTGCAGTATTTTAATGTAATAGTTGTTTTGTGATTTTGGAGTTTTTTAATACATTTTTGAGATATTATTTTACAGTATATTTTTGTTGTAATTTATTATTTTTCTTTTGATTTTTTGCATTTTATATTTATTATAATGATGTGTTTGAAAAATGTAATCTTAATTATTCAGTTATTATATTTCATAATTTACGTTTTTATCATTCTTTTGTTTTAAAATGCATATTATATATTTTATGTTTTTTAAATGTTGTAGATATTATTAGCATTTTGTAAAAACTACTTTTATTCAGTTCTATAATATTTATTATATATGTATATATTTATTCATTAAATGAAATTTATTTTACGTTTTTAAAATGTGTTACATTTATTTTTATCTTTTTACTACTACCATATATATGTAAATGTATGTTATTGTTTAAAGTTATTATATTTTTAAGTATGTTGAAATATATAAACACTGATCTGTATAATATTAATACCATGATAGTTTGTAGACAGTATTTTTTCAGTTTACATTATATGTATGTAAACTCAATATTTAATACCAGAATATCTTTGCCTGAATACTTGTGTTTTAAATATTTTTACATGAATATTATGTCACAAACGTGATCAATAACAGAGACAAACCCTCCCATTTGAAAAGATCCAGTCTGAGCTGCGTAGGCTTCAACTATGATGTTCCTGGACCCTGTATTCATTTGAAGTGCGTAGTGCCATCAAATTCTTCTAGCAAAATTGTTATTAAAATCTTGTTTGTTACATATATATATACATATATAAATTAACGTTAGAGACAATTCAACCCAAAAATTGTAATAAACTACTAATACATATAACCATGTATATCATTTCTCAATATCATATATTAGTACTAATATTCCTTTGTACTTCTATATCAGTTTCTTTCCACAAAATGTGAACACTTATCTAACACATAGCACACCATTTTATCTACACCTTAGGACTAAACTTTCAAGTTCATTACAAACTTCCTCTTGGGTCTATTTTCTTGTCTCACCCAGATCCTTATAGGCCTAGGATGGTATATGTCCCAACAAACTTTTAGCCTACAGAGACCCTGATTTGCTCGTGACTGGTCTCTGTCTAGATAGGCATAGTGAGTGAAAAACAATGGACTGGAATGCAGAAACTAGCGAATGCCAGTGGCTGAGATTATTCCTTCCATCACTTTGTATGTTGCAGTAGATGCCTGAAGTGCAATGGGTATGCCCAGACAGAGGACCCAATTCACAAATAATTTGCTGTGGGTTACTCTTGGATTACTCCTGTCTTATTACTGAATTCCAGGAGTACCTCAGGAAAACGATTGGCTTTCTCCTGAAACTTAGTAGTCAGTCAAAAGTACTTCTAGAAAAATCACACCCACAAACAGCAGATTATTTTGTTAGTTAGACCCTGGGATTGGAATTTTATATGTGGAGCACATTTTTACACCATCCCATTAAATATGGCCAAATACTTGGGACCCTATTCATCTTTATGGTGTCCATTTCAATAAAGTATTAGGAACACCATCACAAAGGAATACGTTTTGGAGCACATCAGTAACTGTTTTCCCTGTGATTAATTAATTGATATGCCCCTTAATATATATATTGATGTTTTTCATGATAGAGACTTAATATAATCTACACTTTTCGGAATGCCTAGATAGCTCTACTTGAATGTTTTGGGCAAATAGAGAGCTAACAAATATTTTAGCAATGTCTAAGTTCTCATTTATTCATGAAGCTTTGCTGCTTTTAAATAAAAAAAATCTACTTGCACTTACAAGTTAAAGGATTTGAAGCCATTAAATGCATATTTACAAAGTCTAGGGGTGTAAAACAAGTTGAACATATTTTGTATAGCTGAAAACTTTCTTAGAAGTAGTTTAAACCTCAGTGAGCAACTTGCCTGTCTGCCCTCACAGCAGAGGCCCTCGCCGATCATATTTAAATAACTCTGTCATGACTTCAGGGATCATTTTTGTGAAAGTGCTCCACCAAGCATTTCGAAACAGTACGGTCAGACATTCCCCATGTCATGACAGACAGTCCATATTTATTGTTTGCAAAGTAAACTACCAAAGCCGTATTTTTTTCTGCAAAACAAATATCTATGGTAATGGAGTTCTCTCCCTGTGCATGGAGGCTATTGATTATTTTGCCCTTTTGCTTGCCTGAGACAGGACAAGCTATCTGACCAATACCATCCATTAAATCAGGTGACGCTACTTACACAATGACCTAGTATCCCAATAGTGGATGATCCTAGGGTCAAATATTTCCAATGGCAGAGTTCTGCCATTGAAAATCTAGCACTCTCCCAATATAAATGAGGTAGGGGAATAATAGGTTAGGTTGGTTTGGTTTCCATTGTCTTGAGACTCAAAGCCACCAAACTCCACATCAGCCCCAAGTAATCTACAGAATGACTGCAAATGACTGTAATAGCATTAAAAGTCTTCAATAACATACTTAAACCTTTAAATATAATGTTCTACTTTTGAAAGAAGAAAACTAGGACAACCATAAATAATTAAGTATTATTTAAAAATCACTTAAAAATAACGTAAAGCTACCAAATATAAAAACTTTTGAAACTCTTCACAAGTTAATAAAAACTGTTACAATTTGAAATTTATAGCAATTTGTATTTGTACTCAGACACTTTTATTGGAGCTTTCTAAAATATACAAGTCAAACTTATTGATGGCTGTATGAAGGCATGTTTAGCTTTACCCCATCTTCCGTGGTAATAATTTCTGCAACTAGGAACTTAATAAACCATTAATAACATAAAAAATAATTGGGTTATTATATATGTTAATGAGATGTGTTTGGTCAATAAGAAATCTTACAAAGAATTTTTTGTCAACAGCTTCACATCTATACATTAGACAATCATAAGTCATGGACAAACAGGCCATAAGGGCAACGCTTCTTAATTTGTTGAAGTAACCTACACATATTAGTAAAATGAGTAGAATGGTGCTCACCATTATATAAATGCTTACAATCATAATGGAAGTTCAACCGTCCTTAAGTTTGTCCTTCATAAAGTGTAAATTCTACACCTATGCATAATGTCTCCGGATTCTCACAGAAATTATGGAAATATAAAAAGTCTTGATTGCACTAATATAGGACACTTTAATGTCAGTATGTGCAAAAAAAACAAAAGGCTAATAATGTATTATAAGGAGAAGCTTTAGTTTCTTGCATGTTCGAGAACAGGCCTTTCATTTAAGCCACAATCTAACTGAACCATACTTCTGCAACTCACACTTGTTCCACTCAGTCTTTATTTTTCTCAAATGAGGTACTGCTTTCAATTAAAACATCAGTGGTAACCAAAGTGTGCACCATATAACTTTTACCATACTGTATTACACTGTCTCTATTTTGTACATGTAAGTTCATATAGTAAATCTAAGCTATATATATATATATATATATATATATACATATATTCGTGGTCCGTCTCCTTCCTGTTTGCTGGTGTGCTGCGTGGGTGCAAGAAACACCGAGAGATCCAGAGGAGTCACGTGGTTGAGATATATATATATATATATATATATATATATGTATATATATATATATATATATATATATATATATATATATATATATATATTTAATTTTAATTTAAAGGGGTTTGTAGAGCGCATGGTGACGCCTCACGGCGTGTCCCCGCGCTGTGGATAGAGCAAAGACTAAGGAGAAAGGAGTAACATTATGCCGTAAATAGATGGGTCTTTAGCCGCTTTCTGAAGAAGACCTCATTTGTCTCAAGCCTGATGTCCGTGGGAAGGAGGTTCCAGTGCCTGGATGCCATGGAGCGGAAGGATCTGCCTCCCATTCTGGCTTTATTGGAGCGAGGTGTTCTGAGCAGGCCCATTCCCTGCGATCTTAGAGCTCTGTTCGGTTCATACAGGGAAGCCAGATCTGACATATAGGCCGGCGCTTTTTGGTGGATTATCCTATGGCACCATAATAGAGCTTTGAAGACAATCCTCTTGCCAATAGGTAGCCAATGGAGGGATGCTAATGAGGGTCTCGAAGGAGCTCTCCGAGGCAGCCTGAGTACCAAGCGTGCTGCAGAGTTTTGCAGAACCTGTAGTTTCTTAATGTTTTTGGCAGATGTGCCCAGGAGCAGCACATTCCCGTAGTCAATGCGGGATGTGATCAGTGCCTGCGTCATGGTTCGTCTGGAGTTCAGAGGCAGCAAGTCAAGGGTACGATTGAGTGTTCTCATAACTCCAAAACATTTGCCAACTGTTTTCTTGATGTGGCTGTCGAAAAACAGCTTATCGTCAATCCAAACACCTAGATTTTTTGCTTCCTGGCTAGGTCTAGGCAGAGGACCCAAACAGTTGGGCCACCATTCTTTTGTCCATTTTGCCTCATTTCCCCCAATTATAATGACCTCCGTTTTCGAGCCATTTAGTTTTAGACAGTGTTCTGTCATCCAGGTGGCAAGCTTACTCATACAAGCCTTAAAGTTGTCTGCTTCTAGAGAAGGGGCTTGTGATAGTGATATAAGAAGTTGCGTGTCGTCGGCGTAGGAGACGAGCTCCACGCCGAACGATTGCACCACTTCTGCCAGGGGAGCCATATACAAATTGAACAGGGTGGGACTCAGGGCAGATCCCTGAGGTACCCCCTGTTCAAGCATCACACTGTCAGAGAAAAAAGTCCCTCTTTGGACTTGAAAGCTTCTGTTGATCAGAAAGGCCTTCAGCCATCCCAGTGCCTTATTGATGACTCCCGCTCTGTTTAGACACTGTAGCAAGATGGAATGCGCTACAGTGTCAAACGCGGCACTGAGATCCAGCATGATGAGAGCCATGGTCTTGCCCTGATCTGATCCTGCCCGAAGGGTTTCCGTGGCCCTCAGGAGAGCTGTCTCTGTGGAGAACTTGGATCTAAATCCCGATTGAGATCTGTGAAAAATATGGTGGGTTTCTAAATGATCTGTGAGTTGGGCATTAACAATTTTCTCAGCTAGCTTTGCGAGATAAGGTAGCAAGGATATTGGTCGAAGATTTTCCAATATATCTTGGCTCATGTTCGGCTTTTTTTTGATTGGTATCACTACCGCCTGTTTCCATTCCATAGGCAGGCAAGCCGTGGAAAAGGAGACTTGCAGCAGGTGCCTAAAGTGGGGTTCTAGTGCAGGGAGGGCTTCAGCTAGAATTTTAGGGGGCGCAGGGTCTCGAGGGGATCCTGATTTAATGTTCTTGCACATTTTAGCCAGTGCTTCAAAGGGAGGAACGTAAAAAGCTCCTAGACACTCTGAAGTACTTATGAGATTATCATTTTCAGAAAATTCAGTAGCTGGTTTTATATTCGTGGAAAAACAGGCATATATGTTCGCGATCTTTCCTGAGAAATATTCGGCAATTTTATTACAGGTTTCCACCGAGTCGTCTTTGGAGGGGGGATTCGCGTCCACTATGGATATTTCTTTGTATATTAAGTGGAGTTCCTTGGAAGAGTTAGCTGCTTCCATAATGCGGATGTGGTAGTGAGCGGCCTTAGCCAGACGTATAGCTTTGTTATGGAGTCTTTGCGCTGTTTTATACTGTGCCTTAATGAGTGGACAAAAATCTATGCGCCATGCTCTTTCGTGCTTTTTACAGGCCGTCTTCATGGTTTGAAGTTCTTGACTGAACCAGGGAGCGGCTTTTTGTGTTCTCCTGGCGTTGGTCGTGGTGCGAATTGGAGCAGTGACGTCAAGGGCCTTGGTGACACAGTTATGTATATTCTTATTAGCTGACTCACAATCATCCCCTCTGGGAGGACCTTCGTCCTGAATAATTTTAGCGAAAGATTCAATTGAGAAGTTCTTCCACTTCCTGCGTTTATAGCGTAGGGATTGTGGACGATAGTGTTCGGTTCTGTCTAGGTGAAATGTTATAGGGATGATATAGTGATCCGACCAGGGTATAGGTTGAGGGACTGAGGTATAGACTCCCTTCCAGTTGCCGAACACCGGGTCTAATAGGTGACCTAGTTGGTGTGACGGTTCCTTGTTTTTTAGTTCCAGTTGTACCGAAATTAGCTCAGCTTGGATGTCAGTCGTGTCAGTATTTAAAGGATCATCAAAATGTACATTGAGATCTCCTAGCACTAATAAGCGAGACTTCCTTACTGCTAGGTGGGTGATGGCTTCCATAAGGGTAGCAGTGAAGTCAAATAGCCTACCAGGGGGTCGGTATATCAGGATGCCCGATATAGAGTGATTGGGACTTGTGTTGATTGTGAAGGAGCCTGCTTCACTATGGTCTACTAGAATGGGAGATATTGTGCAAAGTAGAGGGGCTTTCGTTGCGATGGCTATTCCACCGCCTCTGCCGTCTTTCCTATCCAGTCTGGATAAAGTATAACCGGGAGGAAGGGCCTGAATAACATCCGGATCAGAGTGGTTATCCAGCCACGTTTCCGTCAAGAACAAGATGTTAAGGTTAAGGTCCTCAAGCAAATGGAAAATCACTATGCGGTGTTTCCGTAAGGATCGGCAGTTAAGCAAGGCTGCTTTGATAGTGTAGCCCGTGTTGGTGGCAGGGACCTGGCTGATGGGAGAGTATGTACATGAGGTACATTTATTTAGCGCCAGTGCATGCATAGAGTGTTTGCAGCCTGCTGACGTATCAGGTTGGAGGGCAAGCAATTCCTGTCTGTCATACCTGATGGTGGTTGTAGTTGGGGTGTCAGGGGTAGTGGCCCCGCGCCACGTCCGGCCGCGGACGGGTGCAGACGGGCTTGACTTTGGCTCGACTATATATATATATATATATATATATATATATATATATATATATATATATATATATATATATATATATATATATGGTGGGAAGAATTGGTCCTCCATCGAAATTTCAATAACACACTGAATGACCATGTGAAATGTTGGTGGAGGTACATTGATGATTTGTTTGTTATATGGCAAGGCACGAAAATAGAGGCTGAAACATTCATTGATAAACTTAACCAAAATAACATCAACTTGAACTTTACTGCAGACCTACCAAAGTAACATTCCTATATGTTGAGGTGTATATAGAACATGGCAATTTGGAGACAAAAATACACAGAAAGCCAACAGCTGTAAACTCCATTTTACACGCAACCAGCCATCACCCAAAACATCTAGTAGAAAGTATTCCGTATGGTGAAATGTTACGGATCAAACGCATATGTAGCACACCGCAAGAACTATCTAAAGCACAAGAGTCAAGTAAGAACAGATTCTTAGAACGAGGGTATTCAAGAACATGCATTGAAAATGCAATAACGAAAAGTAACGAGGTAGACAGAAGTTCACTCCTAGAAACAGCACTAGCAAAGGCAAACACGAAAGTATCAAAAACAGCTATACCAAAAGATGACGAATTTAGAATGCTTGTAAGCTACAACAAACAAAATAAAGAAATCAGTCGAATCATTCGAAAAAACTGGCCATTGGTAAAAAATGACCCAATACTAGGTCCACATTTACCGAAGAAGCCACAGTCACTCATAGGAGAGCAACAAATATGAGAGACCGACTAGTAGTAAACAATCCAGTAGAAATCCCTAAAAAGAACTGGTTTAACCAGAGACAAGGATTCTACAAATGTTAAACGTGTAAAGCTTGCTTAAATGGAGTGAATAAAAAGAGCTTTACCTTAGCATTTGGGAAAGGTGACCAACAAATCAAACACATGCTAACGTGTAAAACGGAATATGTGGTCTATATCCTCGAGTGTCCCTGTAAGTTAAAATATGTGGGAAGCACGAAATTACAGGGACATAAAAGAATATTGCAACATATACGTGCAATCAAGAACAAAGACCCTACCTATCCAGTTGCCCGTCATTTTAACGAGAAACACCAGGGAGATATCAGATTACTCCAATATTACCTAATTGACACAATACCCCCAAGTAAGAGAGGGGGGGATCGGGATGAAAAATTAAGAAAATTAGAAACTAGCTACATATTGAAGCTAGATTCTAAACATCCGTATGGGCTCAACATAACTGAAGATCTGTATACGAGCCTATAAGAATAGTCAAAGAGTATGTAACAACAGTAATCTTAAAATGGAGTATATCAGAAGAGATAGAATAAAAAGACATACATATATACAACAAATACTGGTAAATATGACGGAATCTAAGTGTAATCATGAAGAATAGAGCCTCAACAAAAAACAAGAAATGGAAAACAAAAAGTTTTTAATTGTAACTGTTTTTAAATACAATTCAAATATAAAAAATTATGAATTGCAAGGTGTAACACTTTTAGGAAGTTTTCTTTTTCTGTCATCAGGGTTTGCACAACAACACTTTTTCTTTTTCACTTAAAAAATTATCCTTATCAGAGGCTTCTGAATAGGATTTTTTAAATCACACTAGAATCTGTCCAAAGCACACAACTGGCCCTAAAAAATCTCTAAGATACTACAAATATGTAACATAAAAACATGAGTAAGCGTAATTTTGCACATGCGTTCTTACACTTCATGTATATAGAGGAATAGAGCTGGAAAGAAAAAATGGGTTTTTTAACAAATGTATATATATATTTATTTATTTATTTATATATTTATAACACTCCCTATGAAATGCTCTATGGTATTTATACCGTGATCTAATGCACTTTATTGCGAAACTTGCACAAGAACACATGTAAATATGGCTTGGATATGTACATATTTTTATGCAAATGTATCTTATGGTATTTAGACCGATATGAAATGTTGCATAACAATGCACCAAAGAGCCAACAAATGTTAAAACACCAATTGTACAGATTTGTAAAACTAAGAGCACTGTCACTTTAAAATTGCATCACCAAAAAAGAAAGAAAAAAATGTAAATGTTGGTATATAAGAAACCAGGTGACCATTTACTGTGTCATGTGATCAAGGTACGTCAGTACCGAAACGCGTAATGGCCGACTGAGTAACAGCTCAATAAACCGACAACTTTTTCACTTACTTGGGTCTGTGCTCCATGTTTCTTTTCGGGAGAAGAGAGCGCCTGCATCCTGCTTGCGGAGTGGAGTGGCAGAGATATATATATATATATATATATATATATATATATATATATATATATATATATATATATATATATATATATATATATATATTGGTAAAACTCAGAAACCCCAAAGCTCCCGGGTTTCAAGGAATGAGAGCACTCAAAGCAAATGTGGCGTAGGTCAGCCAAGTCTTTATTCATTAAACTCCCTCGGTAGTCAGTTAGCAAACGCGTTTCGGCGTTTCCGCCTTCGTCAGTGTAACTGACATTATTTACAAATCGAGTTTAAATCAAGAAACATCGTGATCGTCATTGGTCACGTGTCAATTCATGTGCATTGACATAAACGAAGGTACTTAGAACAATACATTCACTGCTTCTGCGGCGGCCATCTTTCAATATGTAATCCACTATATTACATATATACATATAAACTCGTCATGTCCATTTGAATTTAAGAATTTAAGAAAGAAAACATTAAATTAATTACAATGCTCGATCTCGCTTATAACCCATAGATTTAGATGGTAAATGTGCCGCTGGTACCAACAAATGCGAGTTTCACTCAAAATTTATCGTGAAAGTCGCCTATGTTCACATGATTTTACGTTACCATTGTTGCATCGCAGTTATCATATATACAATCTCAGCCCTGGATGGGCATATGAATTATTTACATTATTTACATTCCAGCCTTGAATAGGCTGGAAAAAAAAAAAATATATATATATATATATATATATTGTCACGAAAAAGGTTACCCTTGTTGGGAGCGCCGCGTGGAGAATTCAATTAGCAGTGAGGACCACAGTCACCTCGTGCTCACAGTTGGCATCCCAGATACGAGGCTTTACGCGTTTCGAATATCACTATTCTTGTTCACAAGCCATGCCGGGAGAAATGAACAACAAACTGCTTCGGGAACACTCGTTTTATTAATTGCACAGTCCCGCCCCACTGGGCGTGTGCCTCCGCCCGCTTGGGCGCTTGGTATTTGGAGTCCCAAAGTTCGATAAAACCCCTGTGGGTGTTTGTTGCTTCCCTGAATCATGCAGAATAAAATGTCCCAAGTGGGTTGACATCAGCTGTGTAGTTCACTGGATGAATGTATTAATTCAGGTCTCTCACGTTTGGATTCATCCACTCCTGTGAAGCGTCAGAGGATCTGAGCTTCGGTTCCGTAGAGTCACGGCGGGCAACTCCCGCGACCAGGCAAGCCGCTGCTAAATTGTCACGAAAAAGGTTACCCTTGTTGGGAGCGCCGCGTGGAGAATTCAATTAGCAGTGAGGACCACAGTCACCTCGTGCTCACAGTTGGCATCCCAGATACGAGGCTTTACGCGTTTCGAATATCACTATTCTTGTTCACAAGCCATGCCGGGAGAAATGAACAACAAACTGCTTCGGGAACACTCGTTTTATTAATTGCACAGTCCCGCCCCACTGGGCGTGTGCCTCCGCCCGCTTGGGCGCTTGGTATTTGGAGTCCCAAAGTTCGATAAAACCCCTGTGGGTGTTTGTTGCTTCCCTGAATCATGCAGAATAAAATGTCCCAAGTGGGTTGACATCAGCTGTGTAGTTCACTGGATGAATGTATTAATTCAGGTCTCTCACGTTTGGATTCATCCACTCCTGTGAAGCGTCAGAGGATCTGAGCTTCGGTTCCGTAGAGTCACGGCGGGCAACTCCCGCGACCAGGCAAGCCGCTGCTAAATTGTCACGAAAAAGGTTACCCTTGTTGGGAGCGCCGCGTGGAGAATTCAATTAGCAGTGAGGACCACAGTCACCTCGTGCTCACAGTTGGCATCCCAGATACGAGGCTTTACGCGTTTCGAATATCACTATTCTTGTTCACAAGCCATGCCGGGAGAAATGAACAACAAACTGCTTCGGGAACACTCGTTTTATTAATTGCACAGTCCCGCCCCACTGGGCGTGTGCCTCCGCCCGCTTGGGCGCTTGGTATTTGGAGTCCCAAAGTTCGATAAAACCCCTGTGGGTGTTTGTTGCTTCCCTGAATCATGCAGAATAAAATGTCCCAAGTGGGTTGACATCAGCTGTGTAGTTCACTGGATGAATGTATTAATTCAGGTCTCTCACGTTTGGATTCATCCACTCCTGTGAAGCGTCAGAGGATCTGAGCTTCGGTTCCGTAGAGTCACGGCGGGCAACTCCCGCGACCAGGCAAGCCGCTGCTAAATTGTCACGAAAAAGGTTACCCTTGTTGGGAGCGCCGCGTGGAGAATTCAATTAGCAGTGAGGACCACAGTCACCTCGTGCTCACAGTTGGCATCCCAGATACGAGGCTTTACGCGTTTCGAATATCACTATTCTTGTTCACAAGCCATGCCGGGAGAAATGAACAACAAACTGCTTCGGGAACACTCGTTTTATTAATTGCACAGTCCCGCCCCACTGGGCGTGTGCCTCCGCCCGCTTGGGCGCTTGGTATTTGGAGTCCCAAAGTTCGATAAAACCCCTGTGGGTGTTTGTTGCTTCCCTGAATCATGCAGAATAAAATGTCCCAAGTGGGTTGACATCAGCTGTGTAGTTCACTGGATGAATGTATTAATTCAGGTCTCTCACGTTTGGATTCATCCACTCCTGTGAAGCGTCAGAGGATCTGAGCTTCGGTTCCGTAGAGTCACGGCGGGCAACTCCCGCGACCAGGCAAGCCGCTGCTAAATTGTCACGAAAAAGGTTACCCTTGTTGGGAGCGCCGCGTGGAGAATTCAATTAGCAGTGAGGACCACAGTCACCTCGTGCTCACAGTTGGCATCCCAGATACGAGGCTTTACGCGTTTCGAATATCACTATTCTTGTTCACAAGCCATGCCGGGAGAAATGAACAACAAACTGCTTCGGGAACACTCGTTTTATTAATTGCACAGTCCCGCCCCACTGGGCGTGTGCCTCCGCCCGCTTGGGCGCTTGGTATTTGGAGTCCCAAAGTTCGATAAAACCCTTGTGGGTGTTTGTTGCTTCCCTGAATCATGCAGAATAAAATGTCCCAAGTGGGTTGACATCAGCTGTGTAGTTCACTGGATGAATGTATTAATTCAGGTCTCTCACGTTTGGATTCATCCACTCCTGTGAAGCGTCAGAGGATCTGAGCTTCGGTTCCGTAGAGTCACGGCGGGCAACTCCCGCGACCAGGCAAGCCGCTGCTAAATTGTCACGAAAAAGGTTACCCTTGTTGGGAGCGCCGCGTGGAGAATTCAATTAGCAGTGAGGACCACAGTCACCTCGTGCTCACAGTTGGCATCCCAGATACGAGGCTTTACGCGTTTCGAATATCACTATTCTTGTTCACAAGCCATGCCGGGAGAAATGAACAACAAACTGCTTCGGGAACACTCGTTTTATTAATTGCACAGTCCCGCCCCACTGGGCGTGTGCCTCCGCCCGCTTGGGCGCTTGGTATTTGGAGTCCCAAAGTTCGATAAAACCCTTGTGGGTGTTTGTTGCTTCCCTGAATCATGCAGAATAAAATGTCCCAAGTGGGTTGACATCAGCTGTGTAGTTCACTGGATGAATGTATTAATTCAGGTCTCTCACGTTTGGATTCTCTGACGCTTCACAGGAGTGGATGAATCCAAACGTGAGAGACCTGAATTAATACATTCATCCAGTGAACTACACAGCTGATGTCAACCCACTTGGGACATTTTATTCTGCATGATTCAGGGAAGCAACAAACACCCACAAGGGTTTTATCGAACTTTGGGACTCCAAATACCAAGCGCCCAAGCGGGCGGAGGCACACGCCCAGTGGGGCGGGACTGTGCAATTAATAAAACGAGTGTTCCCGAAGCAGTTTGTTGTTCATTTCTCCCGGCATGGCTTGTGAACAAGAATAGTGATATTCGAAACGCGTAAAGCCTCGTATCTGGGATGCCAACTGTGAGCACGAGGTGACTGTGGTCCTCACTGCTAATTGAATTCTCCACGCGGCGCTCCCAACAAGGGTAACCTTTTTCGTGACAATTTAGCAGCGGCTTGCCTGGTCGCGGGAGTTGCCCGCCGTGACTCTACGGAACCGAAGCTCAGATCCTCTGACGCTTCACAGGAGTGGATGAATCCAAACGTGAGAGACCTGAATTAATACATTCATCCAGTGAACTACACAGCTGATGTCAACCCACTTGGGACATTTTATTCTGCATGATTCAGGGAAGCAACAAACACCCACAAGGGTTTTATCGAACTTTGGGACTCCAAATACCAAGCGCCCAAGCGGGCGGAGGCACACGCCCAGTGGGGCGGGACTGTGCAATTAATAAAACGAGTGTTCCCGAAGCAGTTTGTTGTTCATTTCTCCCGGCATGGCTTGTGAACAAGAATAGTGATATTCGAAACGCGTAAAGCCTCGTATCTGGGATGCCAACTGTGAGCACGAGGTGACTGTGGTCCTCACTGCTAATTGAATTCTCCACGCGGCGCTCCCAACAAGGGTAACCTTTTTCGTGACAATATATATATATATATATATATATATATATATATATATATATGAAACCTGCAAGAAGCCTGGGGGTCATCTTTGACATTGAGCTGGCCATGAACCTACAGATCAATAGAACTGTAGCTACCTGCTGGGGAGTTCGGAAAATCCTTCGCAGAATAGTTCACTACTTATCCCCGCAGGCAAGAAAACAAACAGTGGTAGCATTGGTTGGATCTCGCTTAGATTATTGCAATGCGCTATACACTGAGATTAACGAGGGATTGGTACATCGCCTGCAAGTAACACAGAATGCAGCAGCGAGATTTGTTCTGGACCTTCCTTGCTCCGCCTCCGCCACATTAGCCAGGAAGAATCTTCATTGGCTAATCCCATCTCTTTTAAAATTACTTGCCTAGTCCATAAGGCTCTTACAGCAGGACCGGCCGACGGACTGGGATCTCTGCTTTCTAACTATGTACCCTGCAGATGTCTCAGATCTTCTCAACAGAACCTCCTTGTTATCCCCCGCACTAAAAAGACAAGATGGGGAGGTAGAGCCTTTGCATCAGTGGCCCCTCGACTATGGAATGCTCTCCCCTGCGAGCTCAAGGCCCTTTCATCCTTGCCCCTCTTTAAGAGAGCTCTCAAGACCTGGTATTTTGGGAAAGCCTATTATTAAGCATTGCATGGTTATTCAATATATTATGTTAGGTGCCTTGATGCCCATTGGGCTGAGTTCTGCGCGTTATGAATTTATTTTCATTTCATTTCATTACACACATATATATATATATATATATATATATATATATATATATATATTGGGACACTTTTTAACCTATTTAGATTTTTAAAATAATGATCAAGCCCTCTATGAAGAAATTTGAGGAGCAATAGGTGCGAGATCAACAATGATGTCATCAGTGACATTATCAATGATGTCATTTAACATGTCGTGAGCGATGTAAAATATGAAGTCATAAGCAGTGCATGGCCGGGGAACAAGTTAGAATTTACTCTATACCTGGCGAATTTTCATTTTTTTGGTTTTTTTAAATCTTACATTATGGGGCAGATTCCGATCTCGCTGGGAGAAGGCTCAGTCTGACCCGGATCCGGAGTGCTTTCCAACTGACTCATGCTCCAGGGCTCCGAGTGCCCGAGTATGATGCGAACAAGTCCTGACGGACATGGGTCGCTCGGAGCCCCATTAAAGTCAATGGGAGTTTGTTGTACGACGCGTACATAGGCTCCCATTGACGAAGAATGTACGTTGCACACAAGGGCACCCCTGTAGTGGGGACACATCTGTGTCACCCGCACCGTACATGCATGTGTAGGGGGGACCCTTGGCTTCCCCCCATGATTGACTTACATGACTACGGGTGTTGGGGGTTCTGGCGCGGACCCCCGAAGTCAGACTTGTGCATCATACTGACTTGATACGAAAATCGGCTCCATAGCACGGCACGGTTTGCTTACGGACAAGACGTATGGAGTGGTTCACACCCGAAACGATTCCGTCGGCGATTTCGCGTTTGTCACATCATACTTGATCGCTCGTACATCTGTACGGGTCAGTCGGAAAACATGCGTACGGCTCATACTTTTCCGTCCGGATCGCGTTCGGAGCCCTTCCAAGCGAGATCGGAATTGGCCCCTAAGTGTGACCTTTTCACCTGTATGTAACATCACTTTAACCTCTGTTTTTTCAGTGATTTTCTGAGTTTCTCCATACCTTACTATAACATCACTTTTTAATTTCTAGGATTTAAAGGACAGCGGTAGAGGGCAGGTGAATAAGATGCACGGAGGGCAGTGGAGAAGTAGGCAGAAGCAGAGACAAGCCTTTTAAAATATTTTTTAAAATATTTTTTATATTTTTTAGATGTTTTGTATTACCAGCGTACAATAAGGAGCATCTTTTAAAAATGTATTAATTTCATACACCGCCAAAAGAAATTCATCATCATCCATGTCACTCATTACTTCTTTTACATTTTCTTCAGTTTGACCTTGCAATCAAAATTTTTACTTTTAAATGTGTTCTTATTTCTGCACATTTTCATAAAATGTCCTTTTAGTTTACAGTACCTGCATACTTGGCCTATAGCCGGACATTTCCTGTCATTTGCCAAATGACCAGAAATACCACATTTAAAACATACATATTATTTTTTATCCTGATATTGTTGACCCTTGTTCTTCACTTTGTTGTCATCAAAGCTGGTTTTCTTGACAAGATTTACTTCAGAAACTTTTTGTTCAGCCAGTTCTTTTAAACCGATTTTCATATCCTCAAAGGGATGAGCAATGTCCAAAGCTGGTCTTGAAAAGTAGAATAATTGCACTTTGACACTAAAATTCTTAAATCATTCATAAAAGAGTCAATAGATTCATTAGGCAATTGACCTCTACTAAGAAATTTGTGTCGAGAAACTATCTCATTGATTTTCTTAATGTATTGCTTATCCAATTGACTGATGGCTTCTTCATAAACATCCACTTCTCCTTCAGTTGTGGATACTGCATTTCCACTTGGAGGTAGATGACTCAAAACATGTCTACCTTC
Source organism: Lissotriton vulgaris (assembly GCF_964263255.1). Taxonomy (NCBI): domain Eukaryota; kingdom Metazoa; phylum Chordata; class Amphibia; order Caudata; family Salamandridae; genus Lissotriton; species Lissotriton vulgaris. Next base: position 972,920,186 of record NC_141696.1, on the reverse strand, counting down.
TGCTCCCAAACAATGTTTCAAAATTGCTAATTTGCGCTTTTCAGTATAATCATCACCACCTATTGCTTCAATATATGCTTGAAAACCTTCTTTCCATCTTTTCCATCCTAACATAGGTTCACCGGGTGAAGCTAAGAAAGGTGCAGGAGCAGAAAATGTTTCCATTGCAATTGTATTGAGAAAAAGAAAAAAATATATTTACATATCAAATGTGGCTTGAAATTTCTTTGAGAGAACAAATAAAATAAAAATAAAAAAATTATTATTTTTTTTAAATTTAATTTTATTCAAGTATACTTGACTTATTATTCCCACGGACGTGGTTTATGTTCAAATTCCAAGCCTTGTCTCACTTGAACATATTATAACAGTTCCAACCGATGTGAATAACTCCTTCAAAATGATTACGATGTTTAAAGCAACGTTTTTCAGTCTAATTGCATTGCATTGATGGTAAACACAATGTTATGTGTCCCAAAATATGGCCGCCGCACGTTTTGACGCTTGCGTGAAGCTTCCTGACGTCACGCGTACACACAAGCCTCAATCTTGGTCCCAAAATATGGCCGCTGAACGTTTTGACGTTCCTACGTCATGCGACATCAACGGAGTATGAGCAAACACTCCGACTTCAAGAAAAACCTCTAAAATGCATTAATCACTCACCGAATGACTCAGAAAGACGCCGTCTTCGTGAAATGCCGTTGTGAATCACGACAATTCATCCGGAAGACTGTACACGAATATGCAATTAATCGTGTATGAACAGCTATCTGATCTGCGTTGAGCAGGACTCCAGGCTCCTAGTTCGTTTCCAATCGTCGCCAGTATTATATTCAGGACGAGACACACGAGTGGTGAGTGAAATAATCCACCTTATTTCACAGGATCAGTTAAGCACGCCCGTATTACAGAGCCTGGGTCTAAACTGTCATCTCTGGAATCACGAACACGCAGTGTTCTTGACTCCAGACATGACATCAAAATACAACATAACCCTGCTTTGTAGGTTCATTTCCAGAAGTCACATTTAGTGGTAGATCTCTTGCCACCTGAGACTAGCATCAGTGAATTTCCCACCGCAGTTGCCGCTCAGATAAAGCTTGTCAGAAAAGCCACATTAATGGAGAACTCTCAGGGTTTTTTTCTCTGTTGCCTTTGTGAAGAAGGGATATCTGCGACAATGGCAGATTGAAACAACCACTATTCAAACTCTCACACCCATAATATTCACAACTTTCAGCCTCTTCTAAAGTTGCTCATATCCCCAGTTTAAAACTGCTTGATGCTCAGCTTCAGGACAAATTTTCAAATGCAAATTACAATCGGACCATAGAATTAAAGCTTTTGTGTAGATCCATGTCTACTCTGGTATATACGTTAAGATTTACATTAATGAAAGTAGCAATATGTCTAGATGATACACAAGGTTTGGGGCCTTACAACAGTTTTGGAATAAAATAATGTTTTCTGGAAAACTGTGTTGGTAATTTTGAGCATGTAAGAAATTGGGTTACTGCTTGGTGGGGGGTGAAACCTTTCTTAAGCAACAACCACAATCCTTGTCAGGGTGAGGCGAAAGCAAATCCCTAATTGGCCTGTGCCCAACCCTCTGGTAGCTTGGCACCGAGCAGTCAGGCTTAAAATAGCGGCAAAGTGTAAAGTATTTATGCAGCATTCCAAACAGCAATAAAATGAAAACACAAGACAAGAAAACACCCACACCAATTTACAAAGTAGAGAACATTTTCATAAATAAATCAAGATCAAAATAACAAAAATCCAGTCAGTAGAACAGGCCATACGCATGTTTAAAGTTTGCAGGGAAAATAGCACCAAAAAGCAAAAGTGCCAACTGTGGCTATTTGGTTGTGCCGGACCAGGATAAAGCCACAGGTTTAAGCCGACTGCCATAGTGTGCAGGCCAGCTACAGGGACCCAGGTAGGACTGCTTAATGAGAATACTCTGTGGATCATTGCGTTGTCCCATACTGAAGATGCGCGGTGCAGTCACGGCGATGAGTCGGTTCTGCTGGATCCACTGTTGGACTAATAGAGCACACTCAGACCCACTAATAAGGGGGGCAAGGCTGGAGTGGCCCACATGGCAGGGTGGGACTCACAAATGGCTGGGTTCAAGGTTGTTGGAGCCTTCTGTCCTGAGTCAGTAGGCCAAATCTGGTCCTTCTAAGCAAGCAAGAGGGCAGCAGTTCCTTCAGAGTAGCAGTCAAGTTATTAGCAGTCCTTTCAGCAGCACAGCAGTCCTTCTTCATGGACAGGTTCAGAAGTGTACTGAAGAGTTGGTCTCTGGGGACCAATATTTATACCTGGGCCTTCCTTTGAAGTGGGAGAAGCTTCTAGAGGTTTCCCTTTGAAGTCCAGAGGCTTCCTGCCTCCCCTGTCCTGACTCCAAAATAACTAAAGGGGCATGTAGCCCATTGTGGGGATGCAGGATTCAGCCTATTTGAGTGCAAGTCAGGATGTGCTCAGCTTCGCCTGCACATCCTACCATTGATGGCCCATCTAGGCACACCAAACCTCGACATTTTGTGTGGCTGTCTTACTACTTTTCGGTATTCACAAAGAGACTTACGAGTAGTATCTTTACGCCTGCAGAGGATCCAAACTCTGGGCGTACAGGGAATTTCTGCACTTGCCGCAAAATCTCCTCACTCGGGGGGAATGCCCACACTCTGGGTGGACCACAACACTGTGAAATAACAGGCAAACATTGATGTATGCCACAACAGATATACATAAAGTCACACAACATGAGATAGATGACATTTAGATGTACAACCAACATAGTACAAAATAAATGCCTCACTTATAATTGAACACAGCTATATGCAGGCAACGACTGTTACAAATGTGTATGAGAAGGAAATTTGCATGCAGGTAACAATAGAGTCTGACAACATGTTACTAAACATTGGATAACACAATGAGTGTGACACACTCGTTACTTGTCCCAAACCCTACACATACCTGTGTCTGTGCTCACCACCCCCCACCCAGCTCCACCAGAATGTTGTTAGCTCAACAGCCAGTCACAGCCTGGTGGCATGCCTAAAATATGAGCAGCCACAAACAAACCCTTTCAGACCTTACAACATGTTGCTGAATGTGTTTGTCAGTTTTCCCCTTGTAATGAGACAGAAATATTTGACAAGGACCAGAGCTGAAAGGATCTTCAAACAAAGGATCAACCTCTTTGGCATGTCCATCCATGATGTTACCTCCAGATTACATTTTCCCCTGATGTCATCCTGGACGTGGTTTGTGAGTGGGAGCAGGATCTTGACTCTTGACTCTGAGACAAGTCGCTCCCACGCTGTCCCAGCCTATGCAAAGATCCTAGCAGCTCTACATTTCTTTGCTACTGAGTCATTCCAGAAAGTGTCTAGTGGCATCTTGGGCATTTCTCAGACAAGCCAGTCCCGAAGCTTGTTTCAGGTTCTTAGCTACATAAATAGGAGAGGGCATCGCTATATAGGTATGCCGCATACACTGGCAGTAAGAAAGAGGGTTGCTAGGGATGTCTACCTCTTTTACCACTTCCCACATGTGGTAGGTTCAATTGATTGCACTCATGTGGCACTTCAGCAACCTTGCCACAGTGCACGCATCTTCTGCAACAGACACCATTAATGTGCAGGGTGTGTGTGATGCCAATGCTGCTTTACAGATGTGTATGAAGTGTTCTCATACTGTAAATAATCTAGGTCAACTTCAATTCAATGGAAATATCAGAACATGTCAAATAAAAATAGTGACACTAACATTTAGAAAAATATATAACAATTTATTTATTATACAGAATTTTGTTTTAAATCATCCATCACACATTCATACCACAATCTGATATTTGTTTCAGTATTCAATTTATTTGATAGTAATGCAATTCATTGATAAGTCATATAAAGTATAACAGGGAATCTGTTTGAGCACATGATTTTCGGGCGGTTCCCAAGTTGTCTCAACGCGCATTTCGGCAGAATACTGCCTTCCTCAGGAATTCCACCTCCAAATGTTATGCTCTGTAAAGACAATTACATATCACAACTAAATTCAAAATATAGTGTCACTACTATATACAGTGAAAGTTGTTCACACTGTTTAACATCAAAAGATACAAAGCAGTAGTTCACATCTTTTTCATGTATATGAGAGCCTTTGAAGAAACATTTAAAATTCTCAAAAAGAGTTAATGAATACTTGTCCATAGTGACTTAAAGGACAGGAACAGATATGAAATAGAGTATTATAAGAATAAGAATGGAATATGCCTAAAAGTGCCCATCTACTCTGGGGGAGCAACCTATATGCTATCCTAGATTAATTATTACATATACAAGGTTGTAAACTAGTACGTGGATCTAATGAGCAAAGCACAGAATTCCGATGACTGGACCAATTACCAATTGTCACCTGATTTGAGCATCAGGGATATAAAAGGCATCCCAGCCACTGCAAATGGGCCAGTTCGTACAGAGACTACGCCGCTCACACCAAAAATCAGGTCAAACCACCGCCAGCCAGTCTCTTAGCACAGCAGCCGTTGAATGCCTACAGAGGACTGGCAACTTAAAGCACCAGACCTCCTATCCGCGCCGGCCAGCCTGCTCCTCACACCCCTTGACCACCGTCCACAATGCTCTTCTTGCCCACCACGACCCACTCCAATGTGAACCGGACACTTGGCATAAAACTTTAGAAGGTAAACCTTCAACTGGCCAAATCTGGTACTCTATCTGACCCTCGCTCCATTTCAGTCAGCTTAAACATTTGACTTTGACCCTGCCTAGCACGACCAGATAGTCGCAGTTGGCCCTTTCTGCTTTTAGGTGCTATATTTCAGTTTATTCTATAAAAATTAGTAACTCCGGTTCCAATGATTGTATTTTTGTCATTATGGTCTTGGTTTATTTATTACATTTGGTTCTATTTTTCTAACCTGGTGTGAGATCGTTTTGTGTGTTGTTTTGCCTGTTTTGCTGTTTGAAGTGTGGCAAATACTTCACACATTGTCTCTACGTTAAGCTCTGTGCCAGGCTACCAGGGTATTGAACACAGATTTGTTAGGGTTTGCTTGTGCCTAACCCTGACAAGGATAGTGGTTGCTGCTTGACCAGGGCTCACACACCAGTTAGCAAACAGCCCAATTTCTTACAATGTAACTCAGTGTAGGTACAATAGGCCACACATTCGTACATGATCCATCATAGAGCGCACATATAGTCTCCTAAACTCGTGATTCAGATCTGTTGACCATATAGAGGAGCTGCTGTATTCCCCTGATGTGATGAGCAAGATAATAGTAGCCTGTTGTGTCTTGTACAACATTGTAGTACATCAAAGCTTACACATACCATTGAACCCTCATCAAGGCCTGAATCCAGGTAATTGGGGCATTGTCCCAAACAGACCACAGGGTATACAGGTGCATGGCCAGCTGGTTGATACTTTTTCCTCTTGAGCTACAAGTTGTCCTACTGCCTTTATGTAGTTTCACAGTCAATGATGTAGTAACACTCTGTCCATACATTCCATCTTTTACTACTCGGTAAGCCATACATAATGTATGGAAACAACAGCTGTTGTCAAGAGTCAAAGGCTAGGCCATGCAACACATTTCTTTCATAGGATAGTAATTAGTGTGGGCAAATTCTCAAAGAACTGCATTGCCCTGGGGAGAAAGGCAGAAAATATCACTGCATACGTGAGTTCTCCCAGACAGTGGACATGTGAAATTTTGTCTGCATCAAGTGTCACAACAAGTCATGTCTATGCATAGAGTCAGTGAGGATTGGCAATGTGAACAAGAAAACTACAGTTACATGTGAAACGCATAAGATTAAAAATATGTGTCATATTTTGAATTTTGGGTTAAACATACTGCAAACAATAATGCACTGAACTTGATCTGGTTTGTGTAAACCCGCATGGGACAGCTCACACTGCAGCATTGAGGTTTTTAATGAAGATTGCAATGCAAAATCACACTCACCGACTCCAGCCACAGATCTGTGTGGTATTGATATTCCTGTATTGGCAGCTGCTGTACCTGGCTCCTTGATTGTATTGTGTGTATGTAATTACACTTTACTTTTCTTAAGGAACATCAGGTAGATGCACAGAAGAATTGTTCAGACTGTTCTGTTGTAGCACATGTTTACTATGGCAAATACTTTGAATGTTGCAACCTTTGTCTTTCAGGTGATGGGGACAATGAGTTGCTTGATGAAGATGAACCATCGATCAGCAGAGGGTGGTGGGCAATCCAAGGAGAGAACCTGATCCTCCTCCAAGCAGCACTGTCAGCAGCCAGCACTGTTCAACAAGACAAGGATGAGGGGAGGAAGAAGATGAGCAAGTGCTGGTCACGAAGGAGGATACGGATGGGGGAGTGCATTGTTGGCCCACTGGCCAAAGACTGAAGGCAACATCGTGTCCAGCCAGCATTGTCCTCCTACTTTCCTTCTGAGGATTGCCCGTTCCCAGCAGTCAACCAACCAGCCACAGATTCACCTCCCCCAACACAACCATCATTTTACAGCATCACGTCAGAGGTCGATGAGTTGATTCTCCAAACACTCCTCCCATGACAGGCCTACTCACAAACATCTGAAGGAAAGAACACTCCTGGTGAGGAGCAAGTATACCCTAGGCATGAATTTCCTTCCCAAAGCCTTTGACGTGCCAACACTCCCCATGCTTGTGGACCTGATCGTCATATCAGAGGGCATCTTATGCCGAGGGAGTTGGCAGATGTTCATGTTGGGTAGTGGAACACAGTCAGATGTGAGGCAGGGCATTTGTGTAATATTTCTCACATTTCAGACTCACTACAGGAAATCCATTAGATGACTGACAAAAAGACCTGTGTCTTGGACAGTATTGTGAAATGTTGCCAATACATGTCAAGGATGCACCATATATCAATTCAAGTATCAATCTATATGGAAGAGAGAACTAGACACCCTGCCTTAGCCATTAAGATTATGAAGGGCATGTTGAAAATGTTTCAGTCTTCCTTTACAGTCAACCCATGGAGAGGACCCAACACACCAACATGCACTCCACCCCACCCAGCCACCTGTACCACCACCTGCATGAGCATCTGCCCACCTGCACAGGAATGTCCCCCACCTGCATAAGCACATACCCCCGTTTAGAGCACCTCCACCTGTATAGGCAACCCCCTTACGGGTACCACCCTCCCTGTACTACACCTCCACCTGTACAGGAACTCCCTACCTGTACATTCACCCACCTTGTAAAGGCACCCCCATGTGTACAGGCGCTCCCCCATGCATGCACCCCCACAAACTGTACTTTTCCACACTCCTCAGCTGAGCAAACTAACCCACCTGCACAGGCCACACACCCTCCACACATTGGCACCAACCCAGAATGCACACTAACTCACAGAGATCCTAACCACCACATTTGTGAAGTTGCAAGAGAGATCCCCCATGACCACTGATAATATGCAAATACTCAAAAGCTTAATATTTTTTACATTTCAACACTTCTATCCTGAGTTGATCCATATTTGATTATGCCCAGTTGTTACTCTGGTTGTAGTACATTTATTTGACTATAAATGTGTGTGAGTACTACATGTTAATTGTTAGGACCATCCGTGTACAAGGTATCACGTTGAAAGCATACATAACACCTACAGCTGTAGACTTCACCACCTTGAATCCAACAAATGTAATGAAAAACACAAGACAGAGAGATGGTTTTGAACAGAATGTTAGATTATGATCAAAATCTTAGTTGTAAAACGAATCCTTCAAAAATAAAATTTAATAAATACTGTCTGTTAGACCTGTCAGCCCTAGGGTGGTCTTACCCTGTTTTTTTCACCCTTTGCCTTGTTTTTTCTACCATCTTTTTTGATGGACCTAGGTCTCTGGGTGCCTTACCACTACCAATCAGTGCTGAGGTGCAGGTACTCTCTCCTAACAACATGGCTGCCACAGGACCCTGCTACTGGGCAGTGGCCTTTTTAGACATGCACTAGTAGTCAGGAGCAGGCTGGGACATTAGGATACAGTAGCACTGCCATCCCGCCTTTTCTGCCCATAGACTAGACTGTGGAAGCTCCTGGAACCTTCTGGAATGGGGAGGGGTTAAACTTTGCTGCCTTTGGAGAGTGGTCACCTGACCTAGGGATATAAGAGGAAAGGAGGGAAATCTGCCTGTCAGTTGGGGCACCACAGGACCTGGGGGAACCTCTGCAGGAGTTTAGGCGGTTGAACCTAGGGGAGGAACCTACACCCTGGAACTGACTGGGCCTAGACACCGCTTTTCTAAGTTAGGTGAGGGACTCTGCCAACCCACTGATCTGGCCCAGCATTGGGGAACCCAGGGAACCACCTCCATTGAGCCAAGGGAAACCATCCTACCTCAGAGCCACCAACTCAACCCCCCCTTCTTCCCCCTCCCAAGAAATTACCCCAGAAGGGCGTTGAAACCCCCAGGCGCCTCAAGGAAGGACCTACCTACCGTGAGGACTCCTGGGGGATCAACCAGGTAACAGCGCTGCACCATCCAAGCGCTCCCCTGACGGAACTGTGCCCCTCTGCGCTGTCCTACACAAGCTGCCTTGACCTGGACTGCCGAACTGCTGTCTTCCTAAGCGCTGTGTGCTTAAAAGCGCTATTGCCAGCATCGCAGCTGCAAGAGGCTGCTTTTGTGTCCCACCATGTTGTACTGTTCTAAGCGCTGTGCCCCTGATAACGCTGTGCCTTAAAGCGCTGTGTCTACAAAGTGCTGACCTGCTAAGAGACTGCCTTGTGTTCCAAGCGTTGTGCGCCATCGACACCGCCGCCCTTCCGGACTTGTTGGACTTGGCCCTTCTGGCAGGTTCACGCCTGAACTTTTTGCTTATTAAGGTGAATTGGTGTTAGTAATTTTTGGCATCTGCGCACTTTACCACTGTGTCCCAGGGTAAAGTGCGTTTGTGTAGTGAGGTTGGCCTGCCCTCCCATAGGAATGCATGGGGAATGTATGTGTCCTTGTTAGTTCCTGATGCGTGTGGAGTGCAGGGGTGAGTTTGGTATGGGCGGACTTGTGCGATTAAATGCTGCACGATGATGGGTGCAGCGTTATTGTGTCTATTGTGGAAGTGCCAGTTCTAGAAGTTGGCATGTCTGTGTAAATTATGTGAATTGGCTGTCTGGCTTGTGATTGGCTGGAGCTGGCTGGTGTGCCAGGCTCCAGGAGTCAGGATGGGTCTTCCCCGGTGGTGATTGGGAGACATGCATGTTAATGGCCGGGGAGGAGCGCACCTGGGACCTGAATAGGGCTGGGCTTTCCCCACACAATGCTGGCTCCGCCCCCTGTGATGCGTCTAATGTCCCTAGCCTGGCCAGTGAAATGGAAGAGGGGCTGAGCATAACAGAGTGCTCCAAAACCAGCTGTGACTGGTTTTCCCCCACACTGCACCTAAGGACAAAGGGATTTAGTGTATAAAAAGAGGTTGTGACCTCTTGAAAAATGTTCTCATGTTCCTGACCTGAAGAGGGGGGCCTGCTGCTGCTGGGCACCAGGAGGATACCGCCACTGGGGACTGCCTCCCTGCCTGGATGGCCCTGTGAGCTGGATCCTGGGCCCAACCTTTGCCCCCCTGCACATCTTCCTACAGGACTTTGACTGGACTGTGCCTCTAAGCGCCCTGGGAGTGCTGTATCCTTGCTTCTGAAAGGCCCTGCTGTTTGGTGATTCCCGTCCTGAGGGATTCCCCCGGCGTGGGGGACACCCTCTCTTTGTCCATATGTGGCGTGGGTGCCCACCCCGCTTATTTGCCAACTTTTTGGTGCCTTAACGGGTGCCCACCCCAATTCTACTTTTATTGTGGGTTTCGAGGGTGCCCACCCCTCATTTTGTGCGCAGAATCACTGACGCGGCCCTCGGCCTCGCGCCAAAACCTGAAGTCAGGCTGAGGAGTGCCTTAGGTGGGGCGGGACTTCCGTTTGTCTGGCGGTAGCACCGCGCCCACGTTATCAGCCCGGAAACAAACAGAGGCGTTCTGGAGAGCCCCGCCGTGCAGCTAAGGGGCAGAGAAGTGCTGGGGTCGCTGGCGGGGCTCCCGTGTTGTGAGGAGAGCCCTGCCCCTGAAGAGAAGGGTTTCCCCACGCCGCACATGCCTCAGGAGCCGCGCCGGTAAAGAGGAGCCGCGCAAAGCTCAAAGGAGTCAGCCCGCAACAACCCAGGAGCAAGACGCCACCCAGGAGTCCCGGTGATTGGGGCTCTGTGTGAGGCGGTTGGAGGGGTATCGGGGCACGCTTTTGGTGCCCGCCCCTGTTGCCTGGGCCTCCTTCTCCCTCCCCACTGCCCCGCTGAACAGTGGGCAGCGGCAGCACCCTGGGGCATTGTAGTTTTCCAGCCTGAAAGGCTCAGGGGACATTTTTGTATTTCACGTCCTCAGAGGGGGGACTCCAACGAACATCGGGGCATTCTTGTCTTTAGAGCCCCGAGGCTCCAACGAAGGGGCCATTGTTTCTGAGCCCGAGAGGCTCCAGCAAGTTGGGGGCATTATTGATTGATTCAGAGTCCCCCGAGCGGGACGCCAACGACTGGGCATTCTTTTTTTGGAGCCCACGAGAGGCTCAGGGGCATTTGTAATTTGGAGCCCCAAGGCTCCCAGGGGCCATTGTCTTCTGGAGTCCCCAGAGCGTGACTCCAACGAGCTTGGGGGCATTTTGGAGAGTAGAGCGGCCCCGGTTGGCAGCGGGCCACTCCCCCCAGTGAGGTGGCATTTGTTCTTAAAGCCACAAGGCTCCTGAGGCCCAGAGGAGTTCTACAGCTGCCCAGCACTTAGTGGGCAGCTGCTACGTTTATGCCCCTTTCGCTTGTTCATTGGCTGCCTGCGCAGCATGCCCTGACATTGTGGACACAGGGCGTTTCAGCCCCTGAGAGGCCAGTTGGCCTGGGGACAGTTCTGGTGCTGTGCCCTTGCCTGGGGTACATGTTTATGCCCTATGTGATCCTTGCGCTAGTTGTGAGTACCTGCCTAATGTCATTTCATGCATCATGTGTAATGTCTTTGTGCCTATACCTCTGAATGTATTGTGGTGCTTAGGAGGTTATTTTTCCTAGTATAGGTTGTACTAGCGAGCTCATGGTTCCCTGCATGATATTTTCCTTAGGTGGTTAGGGTTGCGTAGGTGGTTTTTACCAGTGATTTCTGGTTGTGTGCTACATTTGCTATTTGGTGCTACAGTTATTATATGTTCTATGTTCTAAGCGCTATTCCTACAAGTATTCTATTCCTACAAAATGTTAATTCTACCAAGTGCTAGTTCTAAAAGTGCTTTTTCCTGACAGTGGTCCATGTGGCCCTGTCCCATTTACATAATCACCTGTAAATGCTGCCCGCGCCTCTGGCACATTGTAAAGTGTGTGTTCATTATCTAATGTGTTTGGTATAATACAAAGGCTATTTTTATATATAACCTTGTGTGGAGTTTCCTTTGTGGGGGGCCTTGGGTGTTGTTTCTGGGTGCGCGTGCAAACACTTAACCTACATTGCCACCGAGATTAGCCTTGCTGCTCGCGTCACGTTACCTGGAGGGTGAGCAGGGGTTATCTTTGGCGTGTAACTCCCTTGCCCTGACTAGATTGGTGGTTTCTGCCTGGCTTTGGCGCAAGTCTTAGCGAACCGGAAATCCCATTTCTAACATTGGTGGCAGCGGAAAGGATCCGGATTTGTGTTTGCGCAGCACCACAGCGACAGCTGGCTGCACCACAAAACTCTGCATTTTAGATAATCACATGAATGGGGATTATTGTTTTTTTGTAGTTCCATTATTTCTTCTCCTAAGAGTGTCATTTTCAAATAGTGTCCAGTACCTTTGTTCCCCGCCCCGCTCCCAGAGTTTGGTACCTGTGTCACGTGTGGTCAGGTTGAGAAATCAGGGGTGGTAGAAACTGCCTTACCAGTACGAGGGGGGGTTGTGTGTGGATGAATGGTGTGTTGCACTAGACAAGTGAGTGTGAGTTCTCTGGGATAGGGAGCTTGCTGAATACTTTGTGAATTGTGTACTCTTGCTTCAGCTCAGGCAGTTAAGTCCCCTGTGTTGCACGTGTCTGTGAGCATCCTGCCAAGATGGAGTCTGCTTTTAATGTCTGGGGTCTGTTTATGCATGAGTTGAGAGAGTTTTGCGAAGAGAGAGACATTGCAGTGAAGGCGTCAGACACCCAGTCCCAACTTAGGGATAACCTAATCCAATGGCAGAAGGATGACTGGGAACTTGAGCACAGTGAGGAGAGGGCCCAGGTCTCACACCATGAGGGTGGTGGGTCTGAGGGGAGCCCTGAAGAGTCTGAAGCGGACGGAGAAAATGATAGTACAGGGACGCCAGTAGATAGTGAAGACCCCATAGATAGGGAGTCCCTTGCTGGGCCCAGTGTAGGGGGCAGCGCCCCATCCCTTTCCCTTTCCCCGTCCCCAGAGGAGTGGGAAGATAGGAGGAAAGAAAGGGAGCACCAGCTGGCTTTGGAACAGCTCAGGTTAGAGCATGCCCAGGCGATGGCGCAGCTGGGTGTTAAGAAGCAACAGCTAGAGACCGAGAGGGTCTTAGCGCAGGAGAGGATAGAGGAGGCTGAGAGGGCCTTCGCCAGAGAGAAATTACCTCTGGAGGATAGACTATCCCCTGCGCGCAGTTATAGTTTTCTGGACTCCCCAGGGAGGGTTGAGTCCAGTGGTGGCAACTATATAGAGTCCAGTGCAAGAAGTCCCATTCCCAGTTCCCAGAGTCTGATACCTGTTTCCCAAGAGGAGGAGTTAAAGTTGAAATTCAGGGGCAGTAGGAAACTGCCTCACCAGGATTGGGGGGAGATTATGGATGATTGTTCAGATGCACTGTGTGTTTGGCTGGTGACTAACCCAGACCAGAAGGTGTGGGGAGTAATGAATAGGTTTCTCAAAGAGCAGTTCCTCAGTATTTTTTGTCCAGGGTTGCGCCAGCACCTGTTGAGGTTTACATTTTTAGTCTTTGAGACCTTGCAGAGGAAGCAGACCACTGGGAAAGGGCCAGAGGTTCTGCAGAGTCATTGGTGAGTGATTCCAAGAGTTGTGGTTCAGGTATCTTCCAGCCCAGCATGGTTGAAGAGGTTCAGAGTATCCCAGCTAGGTCCCAGAGTAGTGAGGGGGTGTAGGGGCTTACTACCTGTCTCAGTGGAGCAGGAGTGAGTGTGTGACTGAGAGTCCGCAGATGCCCGAAGCCCTATCTCAGACCTGGGTGGTTTCTTTAGGGAACACCATGTTGGGGACCTAGGATGTTCTTTTTGTCAATTTGAGGAGTATCACCAAGTGTCTAGAGAACCTGGAGCGTCTGTAAATAGAGCTCTAGTGGTTCTAGTGTCCGGCAGTGCTACTCCAGTTGGGAGGGCACAGAAGTCCGAAGTGAGGAGTGAATGGGGGATGTGTTCCCCAGTGGAAGAACCAGTGGGTCGGGGACTAGCCAATTGGGCTACGTTCCCTGGGAGTGACCATGGTGACACCACTTCTGTTCTGGGGGATCTCCGTGCACTGTCAGATGGACAGGGGAAGAGAGATCTGCGCCAGACAGACGGTCACACAACAAATGAGTCATGTGTTAGCCTCAGGGGGATGGTGTGTAAGTCCCCAGAAGTCCTGGAGTGCCAGGCAATTATTCCACCAAAGGTTTTAGACCAGAGGTTGGGAGGCCAGGTTCAGGATCCACCTGACCTGAAGGGTAGGATGTCTGTAACCAGCGTCTTGACCGGTTCATCTTCCAGGGGTACCGCTCCAGTTGGGAGGGTGCAGAACTCTGGAAGGGAGTGCAGAGGGCTGGAGAGCCCGCCTCTGACCCCGGTGCAACCTGAGGGGCTAAACCCTAGGTTGGGAGAGTGGTGTTCTAAGGGTACCCCTCGCAGGAGGTGGAGGAACCCTAGAAGGAGAGGTAGGGGGAGGAGAGCCTCCCCTGTGACTCCTGGTCCGCCTGAGGGTGTAGATCCTAGGCTGGAGAACCAGTGGCAGTCTAGCCCTGTCTTACAGACAGGAAGAGTGGAGAATGGCTACTATGTACCAGGGGTTACTACCCCCCACTCTGTGAATAGGCAAGGACCAGTGGCACCTGGGTGGCCCAGGGCCTGGTCCTGGCCGCGGACAGCTTGGGAGTACCAGTGGGGTAGCCCAGTTGTTCCAGACCGTGTTTTTTGAAGGAACCCCATGGGTTCACCGTGGCGTAGAACGGGAGGGTGTCCCTGCAGTTGCGGGCCTGCATCCGTGTTCTATCGCCCAAAGCAGGGAAGCCCATCACGGTGGTGATTGGTCTACCCTGCGTTTTGGCTGGAAGGGGGTTGTGTTGGACTTGGACCTTTTGCAGGTTCACCCCTGAACTTTTTGCTTATTAAGGTGAATTGGTGTTAGTGATTGTTGGCTTCTGCGCACTTTACCACTGTGTCCAAGGGAAAAGTCAAGTGTGCGTGTAGTGAGGTTGGCCTGCCCTCCCTTAGGAATGCATGGGGAATGTATGTGTCCTTGTTAGTTCCTGATGCGTGTGGAGTGCAGGGGCAAGTTTGGTATGTGCGTACTCGTGTGATTAAATGCTGCGCGATGATGGGTGCGGCGGTATTGTGTGTAGTGTGGAAGTGCCACTTCTAGAAGTTGGCATGTCTGTGTAAATTATGTGAATTGGCGGTCTGGCTTGTGATTGGCTGGAGATGGCTGGTGTGCCAGGCTCCAGGAGTCAGGATGCGTCTGCCCCAGTGGTGAATGGGAGATCTGCATGTTGATGGCCGGGGAGGAGTGCACCTGGGACCTGATTAGGCCTGGGCTTTACCCACACAATGCTGGCTCCGCCCCCTGTGGTGCGTCGAATGTCCCTCGCCTGGCCAGTGAATGGGAAGAGGGGCTGAGCATAACAGAGTGCTCCAAAACCAGCTGCGACTGGTTTTCCCCCACCCTGCACCTAAGGACAAAGTGATATAGTGTATAAAAAGAGGCTATGACCTCTTGAAAAATGTTCTCTTGTTCCTGACCTGAAGAGGGAGGGCCTGCTGCTGCTGGGCACCAGGAGGATACCGCCACTGGGGACTGCCTCCCTGCCTGGAGGGCCCTGTGAGCTGGAACCTGGGCCCAGTCTTTGCCCCCCTGCCCACCTTTCTACAGGACTTTGGCTGGACTGTGCCTCTAAGCGGCCTGGGAGCGCTGTATCCTTGTTTCTGAAAGGCCCTGCTGTTTGGTGATTCCCGTCCTGAGGGATTCCCCCGGCATAGGGGACCCCCTCTCTTTACCCATTTGTGGCACGGGTGCCCACCCCGCTTATTTGTGCCAAAACCGTTAGTCAGGCTGAGGAGTGCCTGAGGTGGGGCGGGACTTCCGTTTGTCTGAAGGAAGCCCCGCGCCCACGTGTTCAGCCCAGAAACAAACAGAGACATGCTGGAGAGCCACGCCGTGCAGCTAAGGGGCAGAGAAGTGCTGCGGTCGCTGGCGGGGCTCCAGTGCTGTGAGGAGAGCCTCGCCCCTGAAGAGGAGGGCTCCCCCGCTGTGCTCCCGGTGGGGCCCCCTACCAACTGCGGTTCCTCACTCGCTGATAGTGCAAGCACCCTGGCCCCCCGTGACCCCTCCCCAGTACCGCTGGGCAACTGGCTCACCTCACTGCTGCAGCCCTAGGGACCAATCAAGTAGCCCTCTGCTTGCCAAGTCACCGCGGCGGCCCAGCGCCTGATCAGGGAGGTGTCCGCTGCAGCCTGTGTCCCGGCTGCCGCCCCCGGAGCCAGGAGAGGGCCGCCGCGGCATCAGAGAGGCCCGCACCGGGCCTAGGATGCCAAAACCAACCTTCCCCACGTGACGGGGGTGGCAGCGCATCATCGGCCATGCCCCCCTTCTTTGCCGCACTGCAATTGGCGGCTGGCACCACACCTACGGAGGCCGCGGTCGGATTAGCCCCGAGCGCCGCACCCCTTGCAAGCCACGTCCTGGGCGGAAGAAGTCCTACGGAAGCCCGGGACCAGGTCTACCATCGGCGCGGGTCTCCCAAGGGAGCACGAGTCCCCCCAACCGGCCCCCGCTGTGCCCCAAAGTAGGACTAAGCCGCGAGGGCCTCACCAGGGGCCGACGACACAAGAACCCCCCCTGGGTGAGGGAGGAGGTGCCAGGAAGCAGGGGCTGCCAAGGAGCCTCGGGTGAGCAGAGAGGCAGCCACAAGACCGCCCCTCCATCCAGGGGTCTGCTGCTGGGCTAGGTAGGCCCCGGTAAACCCCCTGATGGGCCTGTTGGGTCGAGGAACTAAGTAAGTGGGGAATTGCACAGCCCAACGCTGCACTTGGCCTAAGACTGCTCAAGTTAATACTGTTTTAGTCCCCTGAAGTAGTCTGTGTCCCTTATACAGTCTTGGTGCCTAAAGTGACCCCTGGCTAGGGGAGAGTTCTTTACAACCTGCCTTGTAGCAGGGAACTGTGTTCCTGTTTTTAGATGTGCCATCTAAGTAGGGGTTTACACGTTTTACTGATTCCCATGCCTGAGAGATGTGTTACCTTGAAGTGTCCTATGAAATGTTGTTATACTGAACCTGCTTAGGACAAATGTTGTTGCCTATGCCTATACAATGAAATGTTGCCTGAATTTTAAAGGAATGTTGTTGCCTAGCTTGCCCATACATATAGCAAGGTACTGACAGAGTTACTTGCCTGATGAATTGGTGCTTAGTTCATAACAAAGCGTTACTTACCTGCAATGAGACAAACCTAGATAAAAGAATCTTGTATTAAACGAGTAGCAGGTGTAGTGTCATTTTATTGCGAGTGCTTCCCTGTCTCAGTGTGAGTGTGTGCTGCACTTTTGCTTTACACCTAGCCTTTGAGTGCCTTCCCGCTCGGGCCAAGCTACCGCAGTGGAATTTGTGATTCCAGTTCTAACACTGTCTAATGGAAAGGGAGAAAGGAAAACAAGCAAATTGTGCAAAGAAACTTGAAGGAGGTTGAGCAACAGAATAAAAACATGTCAGGAGGTGTCAGCGGAACCAGTCTCTGTATAAGGATCAAATAAAATTAAATCCACAGTCAAATCATTTTCGTAACAGAAGAGTCCATGGTCAACATAAAAAATAAAGTCAGTCCCCTACCAAGGGATAGACAGTTTCCCTATGTGTGGTGCCTGACAATTTGTCACACCTGTGCATGGAACCGAGGTCAATGTAGCATGTGTTGTACTAGACAAGGGGCTAAAAGGATATGAGTATAATTTCATTATCATTCTAGTTCAGTTCAGTTCAGTGTTTACTTTATTTCGATTAGCATCAGCAATCATAAAAGTGCAATAAAAACATCAATAAATTCATGACCATAACATAAAATTTAAAGAAAATACAGTGTCATACATAAGCAAAATACACCCCTGCTAAAAATCTAGATAAATAGCAACATACATCGATGTTGTCTAAAATTTGCAGATTTAAAAGAGCTGGTCCTGCTTGCTGAAAATTCGAAGGCATGAGTAATGGCTGGATATATTTATGTTGCAGATTGGCCCATTTAGGGCAAATTAAAACAATGTGTAAAGTGTCTAGTGCAGAAGACACATCACATGTGCAAATGGAGGGGGTCTGATGGCTTATGCTATTCTGCTAGTAATTGAGGGAACACATTCAGATGAAAGTATGTTAAAACCTTCTTCGCATAATTGGCATATCCAATGTTAGGTAAAGTTTGTTTTTTCTCCATAGATTTCACCATCACATAATGTTTATAGCAATGTTTGTGTAGTGAGCCTAAGGTTCGAGCTTCTTGAGTATATACCTTAAATGCTCTCTTGACCCATGCAATATCTGATTTAGAAATTAGCTCTGGTGAGTTATAAAGATGTGATTTACCCAGATTTGTCAGTGTCGTTTTTATATAACTCAACCAAGGGACGAACAGGCTATATATTCAGACATTCTCTTAAAATCAATCTGTTGGATTCTAACTCATTTTGTTACCCATATCAAAAAACAAAAAAGTATAGGGTGCAAATGTATGTAGTCAGCAATAAAGACTGCGCCTATCTCATTGTGCACCATTTCTGCAGGTACATTCTGGGGAATGTGTAACAGTTAAAAAAAAAGTAATCTGTCACTTGTATAGTAATGGAAGACTCCAAAGGATACAATTGTAACACACTTTGCATTGTAGAGTTGTAATACAGACTTTATATGGCTGTAGCTTAGTTGCCTGGAAAAGGCATCAATACTGAAGGCAACCCTATTAAAAGATTGAATGTGTGATTTCAATAAGAGATCCCAGAACAATTTATCATCCAGCAAGGTGCCTAAGTAGCAGAACCTTTCCACCTTACCTATATCATGATCCTTTATTACGTATGTTTTAGGTTTGGTATTTCTGGGTCCTATTATCATAGTATATGATTTGGAGTAATTGATTTTTAGGCCCAGATTTCTCCATAAAACCATGAAATCTGCATACTTAAAGTGTGGGAGATAAGAACAGAATCATCCATGTACAGAGAGGCAGGGATTATTCTATGTCCTCAACTCACACAGTGTACAGGGCACTAAGATGAAAATATGTGGGAGAAGTGTGGGGCACTACTAGTGTGTGGGCAAGAACCCTCTCTCACCCTAGGATGACATGCTTCATCATAGGGTCCCCTCCACACACCCGGACCGCAAGGTACCCAGTGTGGGCTACGACTTTCCCATGAGAAAAGAGTAGGGTTGTTCTATAGCACACAAAGTACTAATACCTTTGGGGCAGAGTGCTGAAGAAAAAAGTGTTTTAAAACGGTCTCAATAGGGGCAAACAACTTTATTCCTATGCCCTAAAGGATAGCTATTAAAAGCATAGGGAAACAGAGATATGGATATTTACCCTGTGATAGGTCAACATGTTTCTGCCGTATATGACTAAAATGTTCTGGGTATTCTTCAGGACCAAGGTGTTATGTCATACTGCAGTACATCGAAAACGTGTAAAGACAAATATAGTATCTCTAAAATATAATACTTCTTCTATGCTTAGGTCATCATTCTTGACCAGCTATGCCAGGTAGCAACAGATTCTTGGGCGGCCAGGTGGCACCAGATACTACGGATAAGGTCCGACTCAACCGTCAACAGAGTCTCTCCACATGTAGAACTCTTACGTTTAGCATTTCATGCTCCAAAGGACACTGGCAGATCACTCCCATGGGTTCTCCCTTTCCATTCATGCACAGTATGGCAGGCACCATGGGGTGCCCGCCACAAGGTGCAAAATTTTTCCGCAAGCACCCATTTCTTCAATGGGAGCCTGAGTAGTCGGTTAGAACACAGGCTCTCATTGAAGACAATGGAAGTCCGACCGAACGGTGTTCACAACCATCATAATCAGTCGGTCGGACTCCCAGAATCTGATATGGTCAGAAACCATTCCGAAACCGATTTGGTCGGAATGCTTTCCGGGCAACATCGTAATTAACCCCTAAGTATGGTCAAGTTACTTTTTAAAGTGTTCAAAAGCACTCCTTCCCCAGTCGTCCTCCCTGTTATATCAGTAACACACAAATTCACCTCATCTCTAGGATCACACTGTGGGGGACCATTGTCAATCTACATCTGCAAGGGCATCAAATCAGTTGTATACAGATAGGTACGTATTATCATTTTAGTTGACACATGTTAAAACCAAACAATATATAGAAATAACCCGGCACTCTAACTGGTTAGTTGGTTTATTCATACAAAATGTTAAGACTTAAGATATCCCATATATACATACACCAATAAGTATTCTTTGGCACTGTTTAATATTGTGAGATGTAAAGAATCAACATTATTCCTCAAACATTTAGCTCAAAGCATATAAATTCCAATGTTACAATATACTAAAGATGGCAAATATAATACAACCGGCGTGTTATGAAGCAATAGATGTTATGGAATTTCATATACAGCACATCAGTTGCATTAGAACAGTGTTGCACCAATGAAAGATGTACAAAAATAGTATTCTTGTAGAGCGATGGAGCGGCAGCCGACATGTGTTTCGTTACTTGGTAACTTTTTCAAGGCTTTTAAGAGAAGTCCAATTAATATATTCATTAATATATTCAAGTATCGCAGATTCCTGGGTCCCCTATATAAGTGACCTCGTCCTATTATGTTACGAAGTACAAATCCTCCAAGGTAAGAGTCAGTGCAGAGTACAGTCGAATGATGAGAAATTCCTTTTTATAATATCCACGAAGAGAAAGACTGCATCAAGCAAATAAAGATGCAGGAAAGTTAAGATGGTTCAGTAGAGGGGGATAATAGCCCTTTCTAGGCAGACGGCTAGTTCCCAGAACAGATGTTTTTCAAGATTTCTTCAATAAGTAAAACTAAGTTAAAAATCCTTATGCGTATTTTCAAATATATTGCTTATAAGTTGATTAATAATATAAGTGGTTCATTTCAACGTTACATGTACCCGAAATAGGACCATAAATTAGTAAAGCTGAAAAGAGCTCTGATAAGCCCGCTTAGTATTGGGAAGATCTCCTCATTCCGAATAGCCATCCTGGAGGGTCGCGTCAAAAAACATGTTGAACCCAACATATACTAGGTATGATCACATGTGTGAAACAAATGATGGAGTTTAAGAAAAGTATCTATGAATTGTCTGATAATAATGTGATACATGGGACACACTTCTGGGCATATTTACCTACCAGTTTGTGCTGTTGAAAGTGGTTGATCTGCCCCCTTGTGTTGCCTTCCTGCAGGTGCAGGAACCTCTGCTCCGGTCGGGTGGTTCTACTCTGGGTGTATGTGGAATTGAAATGAAGAAGTCAAAAGACAAATACAACAAATGAGGATTGTGTACAACTTTTAACATGCACAAAGGCATTTTGCATTTTTACCTTCTTACTACATATATTTGCGAGCTGGTTATTTGCATTTGTTTGCTTGAGATCTGTACCCTTTTTATTGCATGTATTTGCTGGCTTGCTGGCTTGTCATTACTTCTATAGTTGTGACTTTTAACCTATTTATCACATGCACTTGCTCTCTGGTATTTTTAAACCTATTTATTACATTTTTTAATCTATTTTGCTCTAGTTAGTGTATGTTCTTGCTTGCTTGTCAATTTAATTTGCTAGCTTGACTTAGTTTTAAAAGGATTCTCTGTGCTCTATTTATTCTCTGTAACAAATTCATGCAGCTGCTGTTCTTTAATATGAAAATACTAAAATTTGATTAAACAAAGATAAGGCAAGGAACAGAGCAGCCAGATCAAGAATGTGTTTGGAAAAAATAGAGCCTTGGATGTTAGCTGCTTTTATCTGATTTGCAGTACATAGGTTGCAGGTGGCATTCATTTTCTGCAGGTGTATGTAATTACATTTTACCCGCCCCAAGTGAGGACCTTCCATCCCGAGTGTGGAACCTCCGCAGGCATAATAATACTACTCGAAAGTCCCTTTGTAAATACTGAAAAGTAGTAACATTGGACTTTTGGTCTAAGTTAGACTTTACCTTTGTATACCAGGCCCTAGATGGCTTAGGCAGAATAATTACAACTTTCTAAAAGTGGCATTTTCAGAACTGTAATTTAAAATCTGACTCCAACATGAGAGAGGATTACCTGCTCCCATGCAGAAATTATCACTTATTAGAGGAACCAAGGTAACGTCAATGCGAGCCTTACAGTAGTGAAACATGCATCTAAGAGTTTTTCACTATCAGAACATGTAAAACGAAAACATTCATGTCCAACTTTTTAAATATCCTGCTCTCTGGGTTGTCTAGGGTCTTCCTTAGGGGTGACTTGCATGTATTTAAAAGGAAGGTGTGAGCCTCGCAAAAGATTTATTTTGCCAGGTCGATAAGGCAGGTTAAAAACTGCACACACAGACGGTCCTGAGACATGTTTAAATTGCTAATAAGTGTGTGGCACAATCAGTGCTGCAGGGCCACTGGTAGCATTTAATTTACAGGCCCTGGGTACAGGTAGAGCCACTTTACTAGGGACTTACCAGTAAAATAAGTATGCTAGTTGGGTGTGTCAATTCTACCATGGTTTAGGGAGAGAGCACAATCACTTTAGCACTGGTAAGCACAGAGTCTAAAGCTAGTGAAAATGCACTCAGCAAACAGGAGGGTTGGAGGCACACATTTAGGGGGAAACCACACCAAGTATGTAAGGTCTAACAGAGCTGTAAGTAAATAATATATCTCAAAATTTTCATCATAAAGCATAACTCCAAAATAATTCTCCAATTGTAAGGTTAGGCATATCAGTTGAACCAGTCAACCTAAAGTCGTTAAAGGTCCAAGTCCCCTCTCTATATTTATGTACCATATTAATATTATTTACTTATTCCTTATTACTGAATAGAGAAGTTTGTTTCAAGGTTACGAGCCATTCCAAAATGGTGCCTGTTAAAAAAAACACATTTAAACTAGTGTTACGATGGCGACAGCGGGGTACGCGAGCTACGGGTCTGTTTGGGCCGAGTTACTGATTGAGCTAAGGACGCTTACAGGAATGACATGCTATGGAAGTTAGACTTTAAAACTACGCATGTTACCATGTATTTATGGTATAATTTTAATTTTCTAGATCACGCACTCTTGGATATGTAGAGATTGTGACACTAGAGGTGAGATAAGGTGGACAGCTCGCTATTGTTTGTAAGTTCTTGAATGTTGACAATGATCCTTGAACATTTGTCTATTTGCTTTTATAACATAGAACTTTGTGAGGGCAGGACTTGACCCTTATTTTTGATTTGGAGGATAGGAAAACGGGATATCGTGATATTGTGTTCATAACACATTTAAGGTGAGATACTCCTATTTGGTAGCTCGCGGTCCCTTTGAGACGCTCAACCATAATTTTAGTTATTTATTTATTTACTGTGCCTCCCCTTTTTGAATGCAGATATTATTTGAGGTTCCTGAATATACGTGCAGCATGAAGAATAGGAGCTTGCGTATCTGATACTGTTCATTGACCTAAATAGTGGTGAGCGGTCAGTATTTTATTTATAATAGGAACTTTACCGTTGTGGGTATTAAGACTTCCGTAATTGTTTAAATAATTGATTAACTATGAAATAACCGATGTTGGAGTTCCCCTCAAACTCAAGTTATTTAATATTATGGCTATACCTGTGATAGACACAATGGAACTGACTTAACTAATAATATACCCAAATCTTGGACCCCGTTAGAAGTGAGTTGATTTTTTGTAAAGTGGAGAATAACTTATTGAACATTTCTTATGTTTTTATAGAGACACATCCTGTGAATAGATATAATTGCTGACTCTCTAAATATAGTGATCATATGTACTGGTGAATATAGTTTATTACTCGAAAACCAATTTTTCCTTTTGGGTGATGTGCACAATGGTGACCCCAATATCTTGGCGTCGTACCCTACTTTCTGGTCCATTTTTCTCTTTATACTATGATCATATTTTTCGGGTGGTTTTTCTCATATCTCCTATGATTTTTCATTTACTCATAACGTTTCTCATGGAGATGTTTAGGATACATAGAATTACTGTTGTTGTATGACTTTAATTGATATATGTCTTTTGATGGCTTGGGTTGCAGCCCTGAGGAAGTCATAAGCACATACAAGTGCTTGACGAAAAACGTGTTGGCTGCGTTTGGCTGTGTTTTGCTTTTTATGGAATTAAAGAAGATCTACTTTTGGAATACTGGCTGCGCTTGGGTTTTTTACTGACATTAAGAAAATCTGTTTTGATTCTGGTCTACTGACTGCTAAACATATGGATATGAAGAATGGACTATAGTATATAACCAATGATTTAAGGATACATTGAAATTGAATGTTTGTTATGTTGATTAAGATCATTACTATGTTTCATGTGTCTGTACCTGTCATGAATTTTGAATAGTGTTTACTTATGATAGAATTCTTACTTTGAATTTATAATATAGGAGCTCAGGGAGGACCACAAATCAGAAAAATATATATTTCCTTTTGGTGCAATTGACTAAATTACAGCACAAAATGTCATGTAAAAATACGCCCCACTCAAGACATAAACTCCCTTGTTACAGAGCATTTAGAAAATAGAGTAGATGTGAATCATATTTCAGTTATTACTAACAACATTGCGACTCTGTTTATTTAGTGTATGCTTTTTTGAAGAAATATTAGTAAGTGAATGGCAGTTATGAGCGAAACGGGCCAACACCTGTTTTCTTAAACTGCCGCTTATCATTTTATACTTTCAAAAACCTTGCATGGTTAGTTACAGTACTTTTAAAAAAGTTTTATTTGAGCTTTTTCCTTTATCATTTCAAAAACGTTTTTTAACAAGGCTCACGTTCGATAACCACGTCAACCAATACCAAATGCAAGCCGACATAATTGTTCACTTTCCTTCCATCTCAGCAGCACGCACAGCTGAACCTGTCAGGTGTGATACATAAACGGAAACTTTTACACCGATGTGAGTGTCCACCGCATTGCCATTTGGTTTTGACTACATTTCACGCATATATTTTCCACACCTAAACAAGCATGTCCAGTTTTGTCAAACAGGATTATTTTACACATGTAATACGCACTTAGAGTAGCTCCTTACAAAAGCAGACCTTTTTTCAGTCTGAAATCTAATGTAAAGCCGTGTAGCGTTCTAGTTCACGCACGTCACGTTGACGTGACGTGCGGTGGCCATGTTGGCGCCGGGTGCGCGCGCATTCACGAGCGCGCCGATCATTGCAGAGAGCAGAGCGCCGGCCGGCGCTCCTCGGAAATATTAACCTTGTATTAAATAAACAAGAGTTCAACTACAACCATCTGCTACCTGTCATTATTGTGCAACATTACAGTGGCGACGAGGTCGGGAGGCACAACCAGACGACCACGAGGAGCATAGAAGGAAGGTCGGACTACACGTGGCAGCCACGAGGCACAGAAGGACCCACACACGGTCACCTGGCCCACCCAGACACAGGAAAGGTCTACCTGGCGCAGCCCAGCCGATTAGACGACGCATCAAGATACGGCAGGACATACTGAGGTACAGTGAACCCGAGTAGCGTGGCAGTGCCACAGTCAATCACAGCAGCGGCGAATAGGCCAGAGAGGCAGCGCAATCACTCCACAGTCAAGGACACACGCACTACGTTCCTGTAGATCCACGCCAAGGGGGTGTAGCGCTGGCTACCAAAGAGGAGGAGGTGGGGACCAGCACCAAGAGTCCCCAGGGAGACGCGCACACAGGGATCAAGGACAGCACCCCAGGCAGCCCCACAGGCAAAGGCACCGACATAACAGTCACCAGGGAAGTGAAGATGAGTACACCGGCGGGGTATGCGATTGCACCTGTGCAATTCCTGCCGAAACCCGGAGATCCAATGATGAAGTGGGAGGACTGGAAAGAATATATAGACAATTTCATAGGGGTCCTGGAGGATGAAAATGAAGAAAAGTTCACCCCTCAAAGAAAGAAACGTATCCTGTTGCTGAATCTAGGTCCAGAGGGACTCAGAATCTACAAGAGTCTGGTACCGAAAAAAAGAGAAGATACCGACGACGACGTGTATGCACACGCAGTGGAAGACCTAGATGAACGTTATCGCCCCACCATCTGCGTTTCACTTGACAGATATAATTTCCAGCAAAGGAAACAAAAGGCGGGAGAAACCATCGAAGAATATGTAGCGGCCCTGAGGAAACTGGCGGCCACGTGCAAATACGCACTGTGGGAAGACGAGTTCATTAAAGATCAGGTTGTCATGCACACCACGAGCGCAAATGTACAAGACAAGCTGTGGGCGAGTGGCGACACTACACTCAAAGATGTGTTGGTCATTGTTAAGAGGGCGGAACTCGCACGGAGGTGCGCAAATGCAACCAAGAAGGAAGTGGCCACCCCAACCATGGTGAACAGAATACAAGAAGAGGAACACCGCAAAGACCAGAGAAACAAGCCACCAGGGACCAAAGGAACCAACAGATGGCAAGGGAAGCAGGCGAGCAATGAGAGCAAGCAAACGTGCTACAGGTGCGGGAGTTGGTCCCATGAAGCACACGACAGAAGATGTCCGGAATTCCGGGCCAAATGCCTGCACTGCGGCATCGTAGGCCACTACGAGAAGGTGTGTCGGAAGAAACAGCAAAAGGGAATGGTGAAATATGTCGACCAAGGTGAAGAAGACCTCGAGGAAGTCACAGAAGAAGAAGTGGTCACTGTCTTATGCATATACGACCAAGTACTGAGCGTGGATGGGAAGAGATCAACCAAACCCGTCCTAGACATGTCCATGGGCGGCATCACCATCACAGTAGTGGCAGACACCGGATCTCCATTTACCATCGTGCAACGGGCAGTATGGGAAGTAGAGTTCCAACCCAAGTTGGGCCCAGAACTGGAGAAATTAGACATCCGGCCGGTCACCTACAATGGTGATCGCATTCCCATGTTAGGATTCCGACACCTGTTGTTTGAGTTTAGAGGCCGATCAGCGTGGTGCAAACTATACGTCGCGGAAAAAGGACCCTCCGTCCTAGGATGGTTAGACCAGTGCGACCTGGGAATACAACTCGACCCAGGAGGGAAGGAACAAATTCTACTTACAGAACAGGAGGAATGGCCGGACATGAACAAATGGAAGGAGAACTACCCGAAGGTGTTCGGAGGCACAGTGGGGAGAATGGAGAAATTCCAACATAAGATCGTGCTCAAGGAAGGAGCCATCCCAGTAGCTCACAAAGTGAGAAATGTACAAATTGCAGTGAGAGAAGCAGTCCAGACGGAACTCCAAGAACTGGAGAAGAAGGGCATCATAGAACCAATCACTTGCGCCGAATGGCTGGCGCCCTTGGTAGTCGTAATGAAGCCTAACGGGAAGGTCAGGCTCTGTGTGGACCTGAGAGAACTGAATAAAAACATTGTGGTGGAGAAATTTCCCCTTCCCAGAATCGAGGATATGTTGGCCAAGACCAGAGGAGTAAGGTGGTACTCCACCATTGACTTGACATCAGCCTACCACCAAATAGCACTGCATCCGGACAGCAAAAGCCTAACATCCTTCATCACCCCATTCGGGTGCTACCGGTTCTGTTGCATGCCGTTCGGGCTGGCCTCGGTGGCAGCAGTCTTTCAGAAAATGATGCACCAACTATTCAGAGACTGCGAGGGTGTCCAATACTTCCAGGATGACTTCCTGGTAATGGGGCGTGATAAGACAGATCATGATCGTAAGTTAGGGAAGGTGCTAAAAACACTGGAAGTCAAAGGCCTCACAGCGGAATGGTCAAAGTGCCGGTTGGGCCTGCAATCAATGACGTACCTAGGCCATGAAATCGGACAACAAGGGGTCACACCTAAGGCAGAAAACGTAAAGGCCATCGCTGAAGCACCACCCCCCAAGAACAAGGAAGAAGTCAGGTCGTTCTTGGGAATGGCGGAGTACTAGAGTAAATTCGTGGTACACTTTGCCTCAAAGACCTACAACATGAGGTTGCTGACCAGGGATAGCACGTCGTTTCAGTGGACACCGGAAGCTCAAGCAGAATTCGAAACCATCAAAAAAGATGTCACGGGAGCCATACCGCTCAAAGGCTACGACCCACAGGGCACCACCGTGCTCACGACCGACGCCAGCGACAAAGGTCTGGGCGCTGTGCTCATGCAAGACCGAGGAAGAGGAGACATGGAGACGATCAGCTTTGCATCCAGGGCATTGACGGATACGGAAAGCAAATACAGTGTGATCGAGAAGGAGATGCTAGCGGTGGTGTGGGCCATGACAAGGTTCCGGCAATTCCTGTGGGGTACCCAATTTCTGCTCAAGACAGACCACAAGCCGTTGGTAAAAGTATTGACATCGAGCGGCCATGCCAGTGCCACCCCCAGGATATCCAAAATGTCCCTTAAGTTACTCGACTTCAGGTACGATGTGGAATACATCCCAGGAAACCGGAACCGAGTAGCGGATTACCTGAGCAGAGCAGCGGCCATGGACCCCGGAGAGGAAGACCCTGCGGAAAAAGGGGAGATGGTGGCCCTCATAGAGGACCAAGAGAAGCTAATCAGCCAACAAGAATGGGCCAAAGCATACGAGGAGGATACCGACATCAAAGAAGTGAAAACGCACATCCTGCAAGGATGGCCTGACAAGAGAAAGGTGAAAACAAGCCTTAGGCCCTACTACGAAGTTAAGGAGGAACTGTCAGTAGGAGACAAGGGGATATTTATCTATAGAGGAGACAAGGTGATCCCCCCAAGGAACCTCACCGAAAAACTATTGGACTTGCTACACGAGGGCCACCTGGGCATAGGAAAACTCAAGGCCAGATCGAAACAAAATTACTGGTGGCCAGGAATGGACATAAGAGCGGAGAGGCACGTCAGGGAGTGTCCCCAATGCCAAGGAGCGGATAAAACATTGAAACCACTACGTCCAGCTCTTGGGAAGTTTGATGCCCCCTCCAATCCGTGGGAAGAGCTGTCCATAGACATTTTAGGACCTGTGTTAAACGACCAGGGCACGCAGAAGTATGTGTGCGTCCTCATAGACCGATACTCCAAATGGCCAGAGCTGAAGGTGAGCGAGTCCATGGACACAGAGAATATCCTGAAGTTCCTGTCCGAAACCTTCACAAGAGAAGGAATCCCCAAATCCATTTTAAGTGACAATGGGCCACAGTTCACGTCGGAGAGATGGAACCAATTCATGTTGAGAAAGGGCATCACCATCAAACAAACAGCAATTTACCATCCAGCGGGAAATGGCCTGGTAGAACGATTCAATAGGGTTGTGATTGGAGCCATACAAGCCGCCATATCCAGCAACAAAGACTGGGAAAAAGCGCTGGAGAACATGGCATGGGCCTACAGAATAACCCCCACAGGCACGGGGTACAGCCCGTTTCAAATATTGAGAGGACGTGAACCCGTCACGCACGACAATAGGATATCGAAGGAAAAAGTGGTTACAAGTGAGTGGTCCCCTGCAGTGGTACGGGCCAACCTGGAAAGAGCGCAAACAATCTACACCAACCACTACAACAAACGGAGGAACGTGAAAGAGACTAGCCTGGAAAAGGGAGAGTGGGTGAGAGTAAAGCTAGCCACTCTACAAAAGAAAGGAGACAGCAAGTATAGCAGGCCCCTGCAAGTCAAGGAAGTGTTTGATCGAGCGGCTCTGCTGAGCGACGGCAATGTGTGGTCACAGGACCGCATGGCTCGGTGCAACAAGGTATTGAGATGGGGACGAATAGGAACGGAAGGTGAAGACATGGATGAGTTGAATGTGGAAAGCAGGCCAAGTGGAAGTGAGCAAAGTGATGGAGCAAGTGCAGCGGAGGCGCGAGAAGGTGAAGAAGGGAGCGAGACTCAAGGAGCAGAGATGGATATGTCAGGAGGAAATATGAACAGTGATGGAGCGGTGAGCGAAGAAATGGAAGGTACCGGAACGCAGTGTCAAGGGACTCAAGAGAACACTGGTAGGGTTACCAGGAGTGGAAGGCAAGTAGTAAGGCCATCCAGATTTCGAGACTTTGAACTAGACAACGAAGTGTAAGTGACTGATTTAGTCTTTGGTAAAAAGGGGAGATATGTAGCGTTCTAGTTCACGCACGTCACGTTGACGTGACGTGCGGTGGCCATGTTGGCGCTGGGTGCGCGCGCATTCACGAGCGCGCCGATCATTGCAGAGAGCAGAGCGCCGGCCGGCGCTCCTCGGAAATATTAACCTTGTATTAAATAAACAAGAGTTCAACTACAACCATCTGCTACCTGTCATTATTGTGCAACATTACAAGCCGTAAGAATCTTTTGTAAATTGGACCCAGCATATGTTGAAATAAGTCCAGGTTAAATCTACCACACGATTTTGAAGAGAGTCTCTTACTGCGCATGTCCGTTTCGTGGAAGAGGAGGTGGAGAGTAAAACATGTTCCAGGACTGCCTATATAACCTGAAGCCGATCCCTGCTTTGATGGGGTACTAATAATGCAGATAACGTACGATAATACTTTCCTTTGTGAAAGCAACAAGTGGTAACTATTCCTGGGCCATATCACTCTGCACAGGCCTCCTGCTCCGAGATGATAAGCCGTTGCTTTTTCACAGTATGTCCCCAAAGATAAGGCTGATACAAAGAAACACACGTCTAATAGTCTAGTCCCGCCTCACGGTACATGTCCTAATGGCTCTAAAATAGGGGTTTTGCACGTGTTTATGGTCTTTTAAAAGAAGGAAACAAAAAAAAAAACAGAAATTAAAGTAAACGAAAATGCGGTCCTCTGCACAGTCGGTTGTTGGTGAATGGCCCATTTTATTGACGGTGATATATTTGGGAACTACTTTGCAGGGTATTCTCGTATTCTCATTATTTCCCTCGTTTTTGTTCTGTCCTTTTTTCATGTCATTTGTCCTTCTTTTAGCTTTTCTTATCTATCCTTAGCGTATACGTCTTTTTCTATGTGTAGTAGGGCCTAGATATACATCTCACTTCTCCCTAATAGCGGTGCTTGACAACGACAAGGCCCAGCATAGGGATTTGGAGCCGCGGCAGAAGAGTAACTTTCGTTGCTAGCCCTGCAGCTCTGTGCAGTAGTGTATCATAACTGCAGCGCCCCCTCATCACTTTCCATAACGTGTGAAGAGACCTGTTGAACCAATGCTAGTATGAACAATCAAGCCAGATAGATAAGATGGAAATGTAAGTATGGCCTGTGCAAGCTGTAATTAGAATCCCAGGAGTTGGAAAATGACTCTGAATTAACTGAAGTGCAATACATGAAAGTACTATCAAGTTAAGTAATTGCACCATCTTTTACATACAGTGATTAAGAAATAGTAGAAGGGCGGTGTAAAACATTTTTCTTATTCTTCTTCTTCTACTTATTAATATTAACTACACATTGTTTGGGCCTTTTAATTCATCACTGAACGCAAATTTTACAATTGTCTGGAGGAAACAGGGAACTTAAATGTAGTTATTCATGGCAAAAGAATACCATCCCTTTCAAAATTCCCTACAAAATCCACCGGCTCTTCGGAAATTTCTACAAAGAAGCAGTGGCGGACAGTAAATGCAGCTTAGAGGGGGCCACATGCACACTCACTCACACCCATGCATTCACATGCACACACCCCCATTCACAACCCTCATTCGCACATACACATACATGCACGCACCAAACAGTCAATTACAACACAACACTTACCTGATGCAGTCCTTGGGGCCGCAGCCCCGCTGGGGCACTGAATAATTTTCCTTGAAGAGTGATGCCTGTGCCAATCAAAATTGAATTCTTAGAACCTCAAGTCTTGTTCATGAAGCATAATGAATAACGCGAGCTGTTCCCATTGACTTCCTGGCACTTAAAACTCAAACCAGTTTTTACTAGTTCTGAGGGATTTCATGTGTTGTGTACAAAGAAAAATGCCCATCATCCGTGTCAACTTGAAATGCTCAGGATTATGTGATTCCCCCTTGATTCTATACCTATCTAGCTCCGACCATTGTCATTCAATTTGGTTAACTCAAATTAATACGTCGTTCTTCGCTGGCAGATGAAGCAGACCGGCTATGTATGTACAGTCCCCTATCCTGCAGTGTCTGCTAGAAAAATCAATTTAGCCATGACATGCAAGTCAAAAACTTGTCTATGTCTTGTATTACCCATCATTACATTGGCGTAGATGAGCCACTACAAATAGGGATCTAGGGGACAGGGCTTTTGGAATTTACAATGTCTACTAACCCTAGGCTGAAGGGCCCTCATGGACAGTGTGCACATGTCCATGACCCTTACACGGAGAGTGCTATTTGAAGGCTCTTTGTTGACTTTGAAAGCAATGAACCCAATAAGGTAAAATAGCTTCTCAACAATTCAGAGATCAGGGTTGGTGGAAGGCATAGGGGTTGAAGCAGTAGCTTGGCAGTGCAACTTCCTCCATCTGCTCCGTCTGAACAGCTTGCACCAGAGGTGAAGTGGGTGGAGCATATCAAACCTAAAGGCCTTGTAACGCAAGCAATGAAAAGAGCCTAGTACGCCTCTAGGGAAATAAGCTTGATTCCAAGTATAAAAGCAAATGATATACCTCTCATGTGCATAAAAACTTTCAGTACTAAAAGTAACATTGTATTATTGTAGAAAACATATTCAAACAAACGGGGACATTCTGAAATCACTGAGGGCCTGATTCACAAAGGGCCTGCACACTCATGGTGGAGGCCCTGCAGTCATGGGGGAGTCTCTGCCGTGGATCAGGTCCTTAATTAACAATAATGCCTATTTTTTTAAAATAAGACAAAAAGTCTTAAAGACTTACTAGTTTGATGATATCCAAGGCAAGATTAATGAAGCCCTTCAGCAGTCGCAAAGCCTGGGATTCACTAAATCACAGGGGTTGTAACCGTTAAATGGCTTTTTTAAATGTACGGCAGTCATCTTTCCACCTATTAGCCAGGCCTCTAAACACCAGAGCCCTGGGAGAAGGGAAATGAGTGCATCATTATCCCCCACTAGGACTCAAGATATTGAAATTCTCCCCATTAACGCAGTGTCTACCCGGCCCAGATCAGGTTCAAAGGGCTCATTGCTGGGCATAGGCCCTAAAACCCATCCTATTCCTAAAAAGGCTCTGTCGGTGATTAGGGAATCCACTAGGGACAGAACCCCGGTACCCCTGCCGACTATCAATCTTCCCCCTCAAGCAACTCCTTTTGTTGCTATTCTTGTAAATGTCCCCCCTTTGAAATCAGGTGAGGGTGAACCCCCTGAGGTCCTGATGAATAACATAAAGAAATGGTGCAACAAAAACTGCACCGGGGAGAAAAATATATCTTCTAGCATAATTATGGGCAGACGGGTAGGTTGGCTGGGTCATACAAAAAAACATCTTAAGGGCGATTGCCTCATTGTAAATTTCAACAATCCTGACGGGGCAACACGTCTGCTATGGGACGCCTCTAAACTAGATCTAGAGGATGGAGGTATTCGAGCTATGCCATTGGGCTTTTTCTACCCGCAGCTGAACATGCATAATATGGGAGAAAGGAAAGACCCTGCTCGGAGCTCCAGTAATCATTGTAGGCTTACCCGAATCCCCCCATTTACCAACCCTCCTGGGTAACACAAAAACCAGGGTTGCTGCCTAAGCCTATGATTACCCCCAGACAGGATACCAGGGAGGGACTGGCCTTATCGAATCGATTTTCCCCCTTATCCCATTTAGGGGAGATTGATTGACTAGAGGGTCCTGTTAACCTGATTTCAAACACCCAATATAATAATAACGTAGGTAAGATCGAGGGGATGGGGGAAAAGGCAAACATGTTAAGTTGGAATGTTGCTGGCCTAAGGTCAAAAAGGGAAGATAATGTCTGGCTAAACTTTGTGAATCAGTACGATATTGTTGCACTTCAAGAGACGTGGGACAGGGACTGTGACTTTTGGGTAAATGGCTTCACATCATACTATGTACCTGTTCTGAGCTCGTTAGCGGGGAGACACAGAGGGGGTCTTATGTTTCTGATCACAGTAAACATAGCAGGCAGAGTTAAAATTGTTGATTGTATTTCCCCTAATCTCTTAATACTGGAAGTAAGTTTGGCAAACAACATCAAGCTAATTCTCATTAATTGTTATAATTCTATGCAAGGGGAGTCCCCAAAAGAGCATCTCCATTTGTTGTCTAATTTTTTAAAAACTTATAAGGAAAGGCAAACCACTTTTGTTCATTATATTCTGATGGGTGATTTTAATGTACACTTATGCAATGTGAACTATCAGTATAGAGATAGCGATGGCCCTGATTTCACAACCCCTCAACATTTTGAACACAGTTGTAAGGGGAAGCAATGGAGGCACTCTTGTCCACTAATGACTTGTTTGAGGTGGGGTTTCCTGATGGGAGGGACCGTGTCGCTACATACAGAGCAAGGGACAGTGAATCTATTATCGACTATATATTCCTATCCCCAGGACTTTTAAGCCATGTAATATTTTACAATGCCATACTCTCTACTTTCAGTGACCATAACCCGGTAGTGATAGAATTGGACAATGGTCTTTCCCTCTTGAATAAACTGGCCACGACACAAATTGTAGCTGACATAAAAGTAAAAGATCAAGGGAGGAGATTAAAATGGAATAAAGTCATTCCCGAAGACTTTTTTCACACCATTAATATGAAGGTTGGCATGGAACTAAATACATGTGCAGACCCTCTCAAATACGGGGGGATGTAATTGCTTCATATGAAGCAATCTGTTTACAAGTGGCTAAAGCACTCACAATCAATACTCAAAATAAAGCTAATCCTGCCAAAGGCTGGTTCGATCAAAAATGCGCCAAAGCGCATAATTTACTTAGAAAGGCCCTTAATAAGACACCTAGGAACAAACTCTTAGTAGTACAGCTTAGGAAAGAGTATTCATTAATAGGGCAGGCACGCAAAAATGAAATTAAACACGCTGCCTGGGCAGCACTGATGGAAAAAGCTAGCATGAAAGATAGTTCTAAATTCTGGGCAATCGTTAATAACCCTTTGTTCACTGGTACCCAGAACTCTTTATTAGAAGTCAATATCTCAGAGGAGGACTGGTTAAGTCATTTAAAAAATATCTACAGGAGTAATATCGAGCTGGAAACTTTTGAGGTTCCAAGCACCGACCCCCCATTGACACCAATTAGTTATACGGTAGAGGAGGTTGAGAAAGCGATAGAGGGTACGGCTGGGCGTAAGGCCCCAGGCCCTGATGGTGTGCCAAAAGACATGTATAAGGCTAACTCTAAATATTGGGCAAAAATATTGACTAATGTTTTTAATACATCGGCTGCATCAGGGTTCCCGAAATCATGGTCCTATTCAATTATAATTCCTGTGTTCAAGAAGGGCCACAGGGGAGACCCCAGATGTTATAGGTCAATATCTTTACTAGATTCCTCTATTAAAATCTTAGGGAAGGTTATCCTAGCCAAAATAACAGACTGGGCTACGGACAAAGACATCCTATCAAATGCCCAGTATGGCTTCAGATCAGGCAGAGGGACGGAGGACCAATGTCTTAATTTACATCTAATTATATCCAAATACACGAAGGCTGCTAAGGGATCAATTTTCTTAGGTTTCA
Organism: Lissotriton vulgaris; assembly: GCF_964263255.1. NCBI lineage: Eukaryota > Metazoa > Chordata > Amphibia > Caudata > Salamandridae > Lissotriton > Lissotriton vulgaris. Next base: position 972,885,100 of record NC_141696.1, on the reverse strand, counting down.
TGGACTTGTCCACGGCCTTCGACCTAGTTAATAGGTCGAACTTGTGGACCATGCTGTTGGACTTAGGCCTTGATTGGTCCTTGGTATACTTCTTAGCCGAGCTACACAGAGATCTGAAAGCTTCGATAAGGATGACGCAGGAGGGGAAATGCACCGCATGTTTTAAATCAGGAAGAGGGGTCCGCCAAGGCTGTATCCTGGCCCCTATGTTGTTTACGCTATACATAAACTCCCTGAAAGACAATTTGTCGACGGCCACACTAGACATTCCGCGTATGGGAGAAACGCCCATCCCTGTACTCCTATACGCGGATGACGCCCTTTTACTGGCACGGACCTCCCTTGGTCTACAAAGACTACTAGACTCCTTCGGGGATTTTATGAATTCACTGGACCTTGTGGTCAATAATGGAAAATCACACATTATGACATTGGGTGTGAGAAAAAACAGTATTAAATCGTTTTATTGCAACAAGGCAGCAATTTCTAGAGTGAAAGTTTTTACTTATCTGGGGGTCGTGTTCGACGACAAAGGACACTGGGCTCCGCAACTCTCTACCAAGGTAAATGCTGTGAGAAGCTCTGCCGCTGCTATATTAGGTTTTGCAAAAAGATTGGGGGGAAAGCCGTGTGAAGCAATCCTAGCCATATATAAAGCTAAAACCATCTCAATTGCTAGGTACGGGCTGCAATATGGGGTTACCCCAAATCCGATGCCATCCAAAGAGAGGAAAACAAATTTCTTCGCGCCCTTCTAGGCCTTCCACAATTGAGAGCAACTTTTGCGGTTCACCTGGAGTTGAGGATGGGCTACATTTCAGATACAATAAATATGGCCCCAATCATATTATGGATTAGAACCTGGTTAAACCCCAATCTTACCCTGAACCATAAGATTCTCAAGGACTGCATGAAACTCGAGAAAATGAAGGAAATCCAGTGGCTGTCCTATATTAAAATGACAACAAGGAAACTGAGGCGCCCAGAGATTTTCTTCAATCCTGAGGGCCTGAGCAAAGCGGACATATACTGGGTTAAAACTAATCTCTTTAAGTTTAGTGAGGTAGAACAGGAAAAAGAAGAGTTAAGCAAACCCACGGTTAGGGCCCATTACATGCTTATTTCGTCTACAGCCATGCAATCGTACCTTTTTATTGTTACTATCCCCTTTCATAGATGGTTACTAACAAAATTCCGGTTTAACCAGATCCATTTGGTATTAAGTGAATCAAAGGGATGGAGTAGGCCCGAGGATGCAGTCCCTTGTAAATGCAACGATCACTCTCCCCAAGACACTATGCCTTTTATGTTTTTTTGTCCATTGTATTATGAAGCTAGAAAAAGGTTCATTCTTCCATTGTTAAATGAGAAGGCATTTCTGCAGTCTAAACCTGCATTATTTACTTACAATTAATGGAATTCCCTGCAATCATGCTTGGTGTCACAAGTTTTCTTGTCGCATCTATTCTCAGTAGGAGGATTAGACTAGCAGCCCTACAGGAGAGGGATTATTTGTTACCATAAGGGTCTTGAAAGCGATTAACTGATTTTATTGTGAAACTGTTTTTTAAAATAATTTTAATGACATTTTATGGAATTTGGTACCGTCTTTTAAAAAGTTTTTTGTATAGCATACTTTTATGATTTTTAATAATCGAATAAAGAGGTTTCTGATTCTGATTCTGAAATGTGCTAAAGCCATTTTACGATTCAGTAAAAAGTTACCAAATCACAAAATGGAGTTAGCAATGCATTCCAAATCACTATTTGGAATGGGCATGTTTCGAGGGTCAGTTCCAAACTGCAATGTATCAATGGTTTCGACAACAATTTCAGTTGCAAACCATTCATAGTTTACACATTTCTCAAAGGAGAAAGCCACCCATTAGAAAGGGAAAGAGTTCTTATGGGACTCCTCCACTTTATGAATAAAAAAATTAAAAAAACATTTATTTGGAGGTGGGCAGTGGTCCAGGGAGCCACTGCCAACTCTTCAAAAAATGTATAAAAAAACATTAATTTTTTTCTTACATGCAAACCAACACTGTTCCCACTTTTTATTAGAGTGAAGTGGGAATAATAAACCTAACCCCTCCAGAGTCCAACACTTTCCCTACTGTTGTTTACACTGTAGTGGGATTTTTACATCTAACCCCTCTGAAGTCCAACACTTTTCCTACTCTTGTTCAGACTGGAGTGTGACTAGTAAATCCAATCCTTCCGAAGTCCAAGACTTTCCCCACTTTTGCTTAGACTACAGTGGGAATAGTATATTGAACCCCTCCAGAGTCAAACACGGTCCCTACTGTTGTTTAGACAGGAGTAGGAATAGTAAATCTAAACCTTCTGAAGCCCAACACTTTCCTTCCTGTTGTTTAGACTGGAGTGAGAATAGTAAGTACTAACCCCTCCAAATCTAACCCCTTTGAAGTCCAACACTTTCCCTACTGGTGTTTAGACTGAGTGGGATTAGTAAATTCAACCACTCTGAAGCCAAACGCGTTCCTTGCTGCTGCTTAGCCTTGAATGGGACTAGCAATTTAACCCCAGTGAAATCCAACACTTTCCCCATTGTTGTTTAGACTGGAGTAGGAATAGTAATTCTAAACCTTTCAAAGTCCAACTCTTTCCTTACTGTTAATTACAGTGGAGTGTGAATAGTATATCTAATCTTTCCGAAGGCCAACACTTTCCCCACTCTTTAGAGTGAGTGGGAATAGTAAATCTAACACTTCCGAAATCCAACATTTTTCCTACTATTGCTTAGACTGGTCTGGGAGAAGCAATCTGACCCCTCTGAAGTACAACACTTTCCCTACTGTTGTTTGGACTGGAGTGTGAACAGTAAATCTAACCTTTCTTAAGTACAACAATTTCACTAGTGTTGCTTAGACTGGAGAGGGAATACTAAATCAAAAATCAAATTAAATCAACTTTATTCAATTCAAACAAAGAATCATAAAAGCTTACAGTTCAGTACAAATTTAAAATGAGATGAGTTAATCAATTCATTAAAAAACAGGTAGAGTAAAAACGCTTGCCAAAATACAGCAGTTAAAGACTTCCTTTTAGTGATAACAGACCTCAAGAATCATGCCACTACCATACATGTAAGCAAGTCTGGAAGCAATTGTAGGTATAAATAGGCTGGTCTGCATTGTCTAAAATTTAACGATTTCATTAGAGGCTTTATAAAAATAATCCTTAGGTCTGTATAAAATTTGCAGATAAACAGTACATGAATATTGGATTATTTAGAGATCTGGTTCCAAGGACAGCAGGTTAATTGACAAGACCAATTGTTGATAGTGGGAAAGGTTGTCAAACAATGAAAAATATCTAGCCTAAAACTTGTCAATACAAATTTATGTTGAGCATTTAAAACACCAATTAAATATGGTTGCATTGTATAACAGGTCAGTTCCATTTGGTTATATTGTATTGTGGGCTTCACAAGTTCTGTTGTCAATCTCTTTTCCTCCTAAGTTGTTCAGGCATATTTTCTTTAAGGATGCTCTTGATAAATGCAACAAAGATTCAGGATTATCGTAGTATTCAGAATGACAAATATCCTCATAAAATTCTTTATGTACTTCAGCCATTCAATTTTCAATGCATGGTCGGCACCACAACAGTCCTGTACGATGACTCTGTTAAAGCCTGTGTGGTCCGATGTCCAAAGCTTGTGCCATAGGAGCACGGGCTGCACCCTTATTAAATCTTCTAAATAAGTTACGCCCAACTCTGCATGACACACAAAGTTTTGAGCAACTGGTTGGGCGCCCCAAAAGACTTTTAAGAAACCCATTTTCTGCCAGCTGTAAGGAATCCACATCTACTTGTCCCCACAACTCACAGCCGTACATCGCTACTGATCGGCATTTATAAATGCTCATTATATCCCTGGGAGATTTACGTCCCATTTTCCTAGAAAAATTATTCAGACCCGCAATTGATCTGAGGAGCTGCATTCTTCTCGATTTCACTGCACTTTTCCAGTTACCATTACTATCGAACTGGATTCCCAAATATGAAAAAGCTTATGTTTGGGGTAAAATCTAATTTCCTATTAACATCTTGCGTCCCTTGACTAGCTTTCGACCAGCTTTCATAATGTACATTTTACCTATATTGAATAAAAGACCTAGATTCTCCATAAAATGTACAAATGTATCTAAAAGATGCTGAAGGGCAATGGGGGTGTGGGCCATAAGTACTGCGTCATCCGCATACAATAATATTGGTACTGGCCTATTGCCGATTTGGGGCAGATCGATACAGGAGTCCACAAGGGTGCTGCCCAAACCATTGATATATAAGTTAAATAAGAACGGCGCAAGCACACACCCCTGACAGACACCCTTCTTAATGTCAACAGGGCTTGTGCATTCACCATTCATACCATATCGGATCTTGGCAGAGCTCATTAAATACAAATATCCAAGGAAGTTGACGATAGCACAGTCAACGCCCATTGAGGCCATAATAGACCAGAGTTTATCATGGGCGACACAGTCGAATGCTGAGGTCAAATCCACAAATGCTAGGAACAGGTTGCCCCCTTTTATTTGTGTGTACTTGCTCGCTAGCAAGTTCAAGTTGATAGCTTGCTCTGTGGTCCCAATACCCTGACAAAAGCTATATTGAAAGTCGGACAGAATATTGTTACAGCCTGCCCACTCCTGCAATCTGTCCAACACAATACGACCCACCACCTTGACCAGCGAGTCCAGCAAGGAGCTGGGTCTACAGTGTGAGGGACAGTTGCGGTCTCCCTTTTTAATTATAGGCACGATATGTGATTTTGACCAGGATGCTGGAAAACCAACTTCCCGAAAAGACTTCAGGACCAGGGTCAAAAGAGACCCCCGAGATCAATGTTGTCTTTAGAAATGTCAATCGGTATCCTGTCGGGGCCAGGAGCCCTCCATCTCTTGCTAGCTCCAATTGCCCAGATCACCTCCTCCAATGTGAAGCTAAAATCAAAATACTTCCACACTGGAGTAGGCCCAGGGGAGATATCTCTTGTGCCGGCAACAGAGTTCTCTTGGTCCTTTTCAGCTGAACCCATATATCATTTTGCAAAATGGGCCACCCATTCTTGTACTGTAATTGCTATCTCTACTCTGGGTTTGTCATCGTCACAGCAGAAGAGAGAGCTTACAATACGCCAGAAAGACTTAGAATCTTTATTCTGGCTTGCTTCCTGCAGACGGTCCCAAGCCTCCTCTTTAAGAACCTTTTTGAAATGTTTTAGTGCTAGCTTATAGGCCGCCTACAGTTTTGTACTTCTGTGTTATTCCTAGGTGACTCCTTCAAGGCCTTCTTTAATTTATTGTGTGCAGAAGTGCACGCGTGGTCAAACCATCCTAGCTTTTTCGTTGCCCCTCTAGTCTGTTTGGTAATCAACCCACCACTAATCTCCTCACTAATGTGTCCAAAAGCCTCCACGACCGTACTAGCATCAGCAGTATCATCAAAACAGACCTCAAAAGCCCTACTCTATTTTATAATGACATTCTGTAAAAATCGAGCTTGGCCAACCGTGGACCAATGCAGGGTAAAGCCATTTGAACGGGAGAGAACTATATTCTCCGCGGCAAGCATGGATTGCCCTTGAACAGGCTTGCTCAGAAGACTAATGTCCAGTTCAAAGTTCTGAGGAAAGTGATCGCTCATTTCGATATAGTGTGATGTAAAGTTACGAACAAGTGCAGAATAATGTTTGGGAAATAATAGAAAATCAATGACACTCTTATCCCTGCTGCCATCAAATGTATAGGGTACTGCAACCGGGCAGCCTCCAAGTTCGTTAGTAAAACCTAAGTCATATTTGAAGAGCAGCTCATTAAGTTTCTCCCTTTACCCTGAGTGAACAAAGTGGGAGACATTGTCACCCAATGGAGAAATCATGCAACAGACTTTATTAGCCAGCAATTGGCAGGATTGGATATTAAAATCACCCCCCCCAAAGCAAGATTTTGTCATTTGTACCCTTATCCAAGACAGCTTCCAGTTCCTCATCAAGTTGACACAGAATATCCTTTATGTCCGAGTTACAGGCATTGTTATAAAAAATTAACTAAGATCAATGAAATAGAGGTCGTAGAATCAACCTGGACAATTTGATAAAATGGATTGGATGAATTTACTGTTACACTGTTGCTGGCCAATTTGTTAGATACATAAACACAGAGGCCACCCTTTGATCTACCATGACTGGATGGAATAGCTCGGTGATGGAAGGTCTTGAAACCATTAAGATGTATAGGGTCGCTGGCCCAGGTTTCTTGCACCATCATGATCATGAAACCGGTCATAACTTCCAGCCATTCTGGAATATTATGTTTACTGCGGAGCCCCGCGACATTCCAACTTAAAACTGTAAGGTTATTCCCTGATGATTTCATACAGATCTTATTATTATTATCAATATCGTTTCCGAGAGGGTTACAATAACCAATAGAGTTATGAGCCACATTCCCAGAGGTATTAGTCTCTAGGCTAGACCCATAAGCACCCTGACAATCATGGTTACTGCAAAGTAGATCACAATTGTTACAGGGAGGGATGTCATTAAAGGCATTAGAAGGGAGACTAATATTTTTTAGAAAGGATGCATGAGGAGTCGTTATATTTAACTGATTTAGGCTCTGCTCGTTATTGCAGGGTACAGTGCTGTCACCTGGCCTCTCAGCATCTAAGTGGGCATCAGCCCCTCTCTACCTTGGCCACGGTCCTCTTGTGAAACGTGAAAAGTGTTTTGGTCATCCCACGGGTCAGGAAGGGTTAGATTGGGAACTAATCCTTCTGGACAGTTTACAGTAGACTGGATCCGCACCATGTGACTAGATGCAAAGTTTAGTCAATCTATTTCTTCCAGGGAAGAGAGTATATCAAATCGATTGTGTAGTGGTACACTCAATTGTAAATGATTTGCTAAATGTGTAGAACTCTGCTGTCGTGCCTGGTGATGGATGTAATCTGTTGGAGGGTAGAATTATCCCAGGGGAAGTAAGTTTATATCCCTAGTTGTCACATAAGTGCTACCAAGTCTTTGTAGAATCTCCCGTGTCAAGCTAGGTGTTCTAAGAGTAAGAACAATACAATCGCCAGGGAGTGTTTTTTCCGGTGTATAATCAAAATATCGAGTTTTTAATATCGAGTAGAAATAATATCGAGTAAAAAATATAGAATAGGCATAATATCGAATAGACAGAATATAGACTACCAAAAAATCGAATAGAATAGTAATTATATCGAATAGAATAGCATTAATATCGAATCAAACATATAGAATGGACAAAATATTGAATGGACAGAATATAAAATACAAAAATATCGAATGGACAGAATATAGACAACAAAAATATCGAATTTGAGGTAAGTAACTTAATATTATTTTTAATATTCGCGTAATATAATTCTGTAGCGGGTTGTGGGTTTATAGGGGAATAGGGTGGGAAGTAATTTAATTATAATTAAATAAATATTTTTATTTATTTATTGGTATTTATTTTGAATTCATTGTTAATTAATTGGTAATTAATTAAAATATAATTGGTAACTAATTTTAATTGATTATTAGATAAATATGTTAATCTTTGTAATTTATTTTCTGTAGCGGGTTGTGGGTTTATAGGGGAATAGGGTGGGAGGTAATGTAATTATAATTAATTAAATATGTTAATTTAATTATTGGTATTTATTTTTAATTCAGTGTTAATTAATTATTAATTGGTAATTAATTAAAATATAATTGGTAATTTATTTTAATTGATTATTTGATAAATATGTTAATTGTAGTCATTTATTTTCTGTAGCAGGTTGTGGGTTTAGAGGGGAATAGGGTAGGAAGTAATTTAAATATGTTAAATTATTTATTGGTATTTATTTTGAATTAATTGTTAATTAATTATTAATTGGTAATTAATTGAAATATAATTGGTAATTAATTTTAAATAATTGATTAATTGATAATTATGTTACTTTTATTAATTTATTTTCTTTAGTGGGTTGTGGGTTTATAGGGGAATAGGGTGGGAAGTAATTTAATTGAAAGTAATTACATTTTTTCAATTTTTATTTTTTGATCTAATTTTTAATTTTAAATAGTTAAATCATTTATTGTTAATTGGTAAATACATTCTATTAGTAGGTAATTATTAATAATAATTAATTTGTATTAGTTTTTTTAATTGTTTAATTAAAATACTATATAAAATTGTTAATTATTTAAATTATTTTGTAATTTTTATTAATATTTATGTTATTTTAATTTATATATGAAGTATTTAGTTTCCCTACTGTTGCACTCACTTGAGTGGGAATAGTAATTTTTACCCTCCCACTATCCAATGGTTTCCCTACTGTTGCACCTAATGGATCGAGAATAGTAATTTTTACCCCTACGCTATCCAACACTTTCCCTACTGTTGCACACTTTGGACTGGGAATAGTAAATTTTACCCCTACGCTATCCAATGCTTTCCCTACTGTTGCACTCTCTGGAGTGGGAATAGTAATTTCTACCCCTACGCTATCCAATGCTTTCCCTACTGTTGCACTCAGTGGAGTGGTAATAGTAATTTTTACCCCTACGCTATCCAACGTTTTCCCTACTGTTGCACTCTCTGGAGTGGGAATAGTAATTATTACCCTCTCGCTATCCAACGCTTTCCCTACTGTTGCACTCACTGGAGTGGGAATAGTAATTTTTACCCCTACGCTATCCAACGCTTTCCCTACTGTTGCAGTCTCTGGAGTGGGAATAGTAATTTTTACCCCTACACTATCCAACGCTTTCCCTACTGTTGCAGTCTCTGGAGTGGGAATAGTAATTTTTACCCCTACGCTATCAAATGTTTTACCTACTGTTGCACTCTCTGGATTTGGAATAGTAATTGTTACCCTCCCGCTATCCAATGCTTTCCCTACTGTTGCATTCACTGGAGTGGGAATAGTAATTTAAACCTCTACGCTATCCAACGCTTTACCTACTGTTGCATTCACTGGAGTGGAAATAGTAATTTTTACCCCTACGCTAGCCAACACTTTCCCTACTGTTGTACTCTCTGGAGTGGGAATGGTAATTTCTACCCTCCCGCTATCCAACGCTTTCCCTACTGTTGCACTCACTGGAGTGGGAATAGTAATTTTTACCCCTACGCTATCCAACGCTTTCCCTACTGTTGCACTCTCTGGAGTGGGAATAGTAATTTTTACTCCTACGCTATCCAATACTTTCCCTACTGTTGAACTCTCTGGAGTGGGAATAGTAATTTCTACCCTCCCGATATCCAACGCTTTCCTACTGTTGCACTCACTGGAGTGGGAATAGTAATTTTTACCCCTACGCTATCCAGCACTTTCCCTACTGTTGCACTCTCTGGAGTGGGAATAGTAATTTTTACCCCTATGCTATCCAACGCTTTTCCTACTGTTGCACTCACTCGAGTGGGAATAGTAATTTTTACCCCTACGCTATCCAAAGTTTTCCCTACTGTTGCAGTCTCTGGAGTGGGAATAGTAATCTTTACCCCTACGCTATCCAACGCTTTCCCTACTGTTGTACTAACTGGAGTGGGAATAGTAATTTTTACCCTCCCGCTATCCAATGTTTTCCCTACTATTGCACTCACTGGAGAGGGAATAGTAATGTTTACTGCTACGCTATCCAATGTTTTTTCTACTGTTGCACTCACTGGAGTGGTAATAGTAAATTTAACCCTCTCGCTATCCTATGGTAAATATATTGTTAGTTTTTTATTAATACTATGTTTATATATATATATATATATATATATATATATATATATATATATATATATATATATACAAATATTTTTTAATTATATTAATTATCTATTCGTTTTGATGTTATTTAAGTATTTTAAGTATTTTAGTATTTTTAAGTTAGTTATATTTATTAGTTTATTAATTTTAAATTACTTTTAATTATTTAAAAAAGTCGATATTTTGACTGTCTATATTTTTAACATCAATATTTTTGATTCAATATTTTTGTACTTACCTGTTTGGAGATAGGAAGTCGATATTTTGCATTCTATATTTTTTACTCAATATTTTGGTATCTCAATATTTTTTACATCGATATTGTATCAGTGATCCGTTTTTTCCCTGGTCCCTACCCATCCAACTCTTCTTTCCATTTTAAACTCAGTGAACAGGGCTTCTCTTAGTCCGGTCCTAGTTTCGAGCCAGCAGAGTGCCTTGTTCTTTAGTGTCTCCCACGTTTCATTAGCCTGTGAGGTAAGAGATGGAACATTTGCCAAAATTATTATATACGGCGTGGCTTCTGGGGGCAACTTCAATCTCACCTCTTCCATGTTCTTCCTATCCGTAGGGGCTGCACAAGGCCGTGGCAACTTGAGAGGAAGTCTGGCGTTATTGTGTATTACAGCTCCAGTATATTTTATGTTGGTGGTACTCTTGTTGCCTTCAAGTGCCCTGTCTTGTGTTTGAAGAGTGTTAGCCTGAGGGGCATGAGATGGGGCATGATATGAACTGCCAGTATTCAGTGAGGGTGTGGGTATTGGAAACCTTTTCAAGTGATGAACTGAGTGTTTAGCTGAGCCTATGCTTTCAACTTTTTGTAATGCTTCCTCTATATCAGGTACCCTGGCCAGCAAATTCTCTAGGTGAGCTTTAATTGATACAGAGAAATTATCCAAGACCAGACCCCCCCTGGAGCAACAGCAACATGAGAGGGCACATTTTGACCATTCAAATTGTTCATAATATTTAGGACCATGTCCATACGTTCTAAGCGCCCATACAATTGGGCAAATTTAGTGTAAATAAGGTCCTTAAACTGGGTTAAAACGCTATCCAGAAGAGGCTTACTGGCCTTGGTAACCACAGCTTCTGCAAAAATGCTTGACGTAGGGAGCACAAAATCATCTGTCTGTATGCTGATAGAACTTGTTTGGATCAATGGAGAGTGAGTATGAAGGGGCTCCTTTAGTGCTTTTGATTTATATGCACCTGTGCCTATGCCCCATTTGCGCTTCGCAGGTAACTCTCTTCTCGTACCTTCACAGTGAAGTTTAGAGATCTGAGTCCCTAAAGCTATGCTGGGCTCATTGAGGCAATAAAAGGTATCCTTTATGGAGATCCTTGGGTCATAGTCATGGTCGAGAGGGGCCTGCAGTGTACCCTGTGGAGAGGGCAACAATCAGGTTTGAGGGACAGTTGAAGCAGCAATGCCTAATGATGAGCGCCTTTGTAAAGAGGACAGATCCAAAGATAACCTCCTCTCCGTGAGTTGGAACTCATGAGTAAGTAAGGATTCAGCTCTTATAATGAAAGCGTCCAATGCTCCTGTAAACCCCCTTCTTTTAGCTCATTTTGAAAAGTAAGATCTACACGCCGCAGACACAGAGTCACAAAATTAAGGCAGGGGTATGGCCACAGTACAGTACCTGGCAAAATAGATCATAGGGCATGTCAAGGTCAAGGTGTCCTTTCAGGGGGATGCCCGTCGCCCTTGCCCCCGGTTTTAGGCTTGCTTGGCTTGGCTAGGCGCGGTGCCGATGATGCGGCTCCTGCGGCTCCTGCCGCAAAGCAGTCTGGGCCCTGTAGTCCGTCTGCCTCCTGGATTGCAGCAACGCTGCCAATGTAGCAGAGCCCTTCTGTCTGTATGTGCACTCGTAGTGAAGTACTGTCGCGGTGAACTCTGGCTCGGCTCCTGCAGAGAGATTCAGACCTCCATCTGCGCTGGCACCGGTACCCTCCACACGCCCGCCACACGCCCACCACAGACCCTCAGAATAAGGCAAAGACCATAGCTGCGATGAACTCCAACTCGACTGCTTCCTGATGAGTTCCAGGTGCATCTCAAACTTTCCCAGCCCCCCGAGGGACTTCCAGTGCGGCAGAGCTGCAGGGCAGTAGGGCGGCTGGGCTCCAGATAGTCATTCATGGGATCACCAACTAAATCTAAGCCATCTGCAGTCCAACATTTCTCTACTGATGCTTAAAACGGAGTGTGAATATTAAATCTAGCCCCTCTGAAGTCCTACACTTGCCCTACAGTTGCATATACTGGAGTGAGAATAGTACTATAATCCCACTGCAATTCACTACTTTCATTACAGTTGTTTAGACTGGAGTGGAATAGTAAACATAATCCCTTGAAAGTATAACACTTTCCCTACTGTTTCTTAGACTGGCATAGTAAATCTAATGCATCTGGAGTCTCATACTCTGTAATTTTGGTTACCCTAGAAAATTGTATTTTGTATATTATTGTTTAATAGTGTTTGTTTTTATTTTTTAATATATTGTATTTGGGAATAATTATATTAATTTCAGGAAATGTATTTTGTAATTGAAAATCGATTGTCTTATTTGTATTATATTACTTTGATATCTATTATGTTTTTTAATTTTTGTAATTATTTCTTAATATTTCTTTTTGTAACTTTTTAATTGTACACATGTACACACAATGGTTGGTAGTTATAGTTAGGACCAAGTTTACATAGGAAGAGCATTTTTTGTTTTGCTTATAACTTTGGCATCGTTTGATGAATCTTTATGAAATTTTTAAAATCTAATTCTTTGTTGATCTCAGTTCCTATGTTGAAAGTTTGGGGGTGATTCATCAATGGGGGGCTGAGAAAAAAGGGGGTCCCAAAACATGTTTTCTCCATGTTAATTTCCATAGGAAACTTTTAGACAAGGCTACAGGTCGAACGGGTGAACGGAATTATCCCAAACTTGGTAGGGAGAAGGGTCTTGGTCTAGAAAGCACACTTCTGTTTATTTGGTGTAAATCCATTCAGTAGTTTTTGAGAATTATCGAAATTTACAGATATTGATATTGATATTTGGGAATTCTGCCATCTGATTGGCTGAGGCATTACGAGCCCAAGCTTGCTGCTTATTGGCTGCGAGCTCTAGGAGCGGTTGCTACTAGGAAGTGCTGGCCGCCATTTTCTGATTCTGTTGAAGCGAGTAAGGGGAAAAAGGGCAAAAAAGTTGGAAAGGAGGGTAGGAGCACTGTATTCTCTGTGGGGGAGTGCAAAGCGAAGTAGTCACTCTTACCGGTCTGAAAGTGCTGTGTTGCTCAGAGTGACATGGTGCTGATATGATATAGTGCTACACTTGGGTATGAAACCGAGAGCCTAAAGCATGAGCTCATTGCTATAAAATGATGTGGTCTGGTCTATGTAACATACGTGTGCAAGTAGTGTTAGTAGGTGCTTATACCATACAGGTAGTGGGAAGCAAAATACTGACCGCTATTGTGCGTTAATACTATACCGGAAGCGGGAAGCAAAGTACTGACGCCTACTGGTGTGAAGAGTCGGGGATGAAACCAAGCTGATTGTTGTAAAGTGATGGGCTTTGGGAGCTGTAGGATCCTAGCCGCTGTAGTATAACTTTCAGAAACAGCAACTGCAGCCCAACCCCACAAAGCACACAGCAAAGGGGCAGTACTCCTCCTCACAGCTGTTCGGCTCTTCTCCTTGGCAAAGGTTCGTCTTGAGTCCAGAAGTGATTTAAAAGCCTGGGGTTTCAGGTGTAATACTTATAGCCCAAAATGTATTTATTCTCTTTGTGCAAGGGTCCTGAGCCCAGTCCAAACCAGTTTCTGTCCTCACTGGTGCAGTATGACCACAGGGGGTGGAGACAGAATTGTACAAGGTAGACAGGCCCTGTTCGGTCCAAGGAAAACTACTCCCACTACTCTAAATTCAGCCACGGTCTACTCAGCTCAACTCTGAGTCATCCAGGAAAGACCGGGCACACCTCAACCCCCCCCAGTGGCTGTCTACAGTGAATGCACATCCTTAAACCCTGTCACTCGAAACCAGACAGTCAATACACAAACAAGCAGAGGCACACAGAATGGTTAAACATGAACATGGCTACTTTCTAATAGTGACATTTTAAAAACCATCTTTACTAAAAGATGAGCTATCAAATTCTGAGTTCAGAGAGCCTAAACTTTATTTCTCTATCGTGTTCGAATGGGAAGTTATACTTGTAAGATGTTACAAAGTATAATCCATTCTATCCTATGGGACAGATAGCCTTTCAATAGTGAAATACAAAATTGGCAGTATTTTACTATCAGGACATGTCACACACACCAGTACTACATTTCACATACACTGCACCCTGCCAAGGGGGTACCTTGGGCCTACCGTAGGGTGCCTTACATATAAAAAAGGGAAGGTTAGAGCTTGACAGGTGGGTGCCCTTGCCAAGTTGCCCTTGCCAAGTGGACATGGCAGTTAACAAACTGTGCAAAGATACTGCAGTGGCAGGTCTGAGATACCTTTTCATAGCTACTCATTGGGTGGGTCAATCAGTGCTGCAGGCCCACTAGTTGCATTTAAATTAACAGGCCCTGGCACACGCAGTGTACTTTAGTAAGGGGGCTTACCAGTAAATCAAATATGCGAGTCAGGGAGAACAAATTGTAAACACAATTTACACAGGAAGCACTTGCACTTTGACACTGAAAGCATCTAAGCCAGCAAAAACAAAATCCAGCACAGCATCAAAAATACAGGAGGTAGAGGCAAAAAGTCAGGGGACCCACGCAAAAGATGCCAAGTCTAAAAATTAATCCTTCTATTTCCTTTTACTGATTAATGCAGTGCACACATTTTATCCAAGAATCACGATGCTTCAATAAATATTGAAACTGTGTGCTGTGTATTTCTTGTGTATCTCTTTGGGGATGCATAAGTAACCAAACAAAAAGGTTTCTAGATCTGTTGCCTCAATTTCCTTGAGGGGTCATAGTTGTCATGTTCTGAGGTTGCACAATCCATCTGTTACCATGTCAAGTTAGGGGTATAGATGTTGCCCTATGAGCTAGCAGGAATAAGGCCAACATATCCGGATGGTGTGTGTGAAGTCATTCTCTTGCAGTCCTGATGTCTATGTTGTCCAGTAAATGTACAGTTTTTACTGAGAAAGTATGAGCTGTATGACAATCCTGGTCGAAGTCAGATTTTATGCCACAACATAATAGGGGTACAAAAGGGGGTGGTGATGGACGGAGCATCTGAATCAATCAAACACTCACACCCAGTCAAAAGATCTGGGTTTAATTCATCACCGTTCTTTAGCCCACTCTGCCACCCCAGTACAGACATGGCTAAATGCAAATCGGTCTGACCCTGTGCCTCATGGGAACAGTCCAGCCCGAACTGCCAAGCCATGTCTTCCCTAGACCAGAAACAAGCTTCCGAGGACCAGTTTCTGGCATTCCAGCCGTCTTCAGCCCGGCTTGCTTGAATCCAGTGGCAAAGTGAGCAAGGGACTCATGTCTGAGCATACCCTGCCACACTTATGGCGGCCAAAAGCGGTACGAAAGGGGGTGGTGATGGACAGAGCATCTGAATCAATCAAACACTCACACCCAGTCAAAAGATCTGGGTTTAATCCATCACCGTTCTTTAGCCCACTCTGCCACCCCAGTTCAGACATGGCTATATGCAAATCAGTCTGACCCTGTGCCTCATGGGAACAGTCCAGCCCGAACTGCCAAGCCATGTCTTCCCTGGACCGGAAGCAAGCTTCTGAGGACGGGTTTCTGGCATTCCAGCCGTCTTCAGCCCGGCTTGCTTGAATCCAGTGGCAAAGTAAGCTAGGGACTCACGTCTGAGCATACCCTGTCACACTTATGGCGGCCAAAAGCGGTACAAAAGGGGGTGGTGATGGACGGAGCATCTGAATCAATCAAACACTCACACCCAGTCAAAAGATCTGGGTTTAATCCATCACCGTTCTGTAGCCCACTCTGCCACCCCAGTTCAGACATGGCTATATGCAAATCAGTCTGACCCTGTGCCTCATGGGAACAGTCCAGCCCGAACTGCCAAGCCATGTCTTCCCTGGACCGGAAACAAGCTTCCGAGGACCGGTTTCTGGCATTCCAGCCGTCTTCAGCCCGGCTTGCTTGAATCCAGTGGCAAAGTGAGCAAGGGACTCATGTCTGAGCATACCCTGCCACACTTATGGCAGCCAAAAGCGGTACAAAAGGGGGTGGTGATGGACAGAGTATCTGAATCAATCAAACACTCACACCAAGTCAAAAGATCTGGGTTTAATCCATCACCGTTCTTTAGCCCACTCTGCCACCCCAGTTCAGCCATGGCTATATGCAAATCAGTCTGACCCTGTGCCTCATGGGAACAGTCCAGCCCGAACTGCCAAGCCATGTCTTCCCTGGACCGGAAACAGGCTGCAGAGGACCGGTTTCTGGCATTCCAGCCGTCTTCAGCCCGGCTTGCTTGAATCCAGTGGCAAAGTGAGCAAGGGACTCAAGTCCGAGCATACCCTGCCACACTTATGGCGGCCAAAAGCGGTACAAAAGGGGGTGGTGATGGACGGAGCATCTGAATCAATCAAACACTCACACCCAGTCAAAAGATCTGGGTTTAATCCATCACCGTTCTTTAGCCCACTCTGCCACCCCAGTTCAGACATGGCTATATGCGAATCAGTCTGACCCTGTGCCTCATGGGAACAGTCCAGCCCGAACTGCCAAGCCATGTCTTCCCTGGACCGGAAACAAGCTTCCGATGACCAGTTTCTGGCATTCCAGCCGTCTTCAGCCCGGCTTGCTTGAATCCAGTGGCAAAGTGAGCAAGGGACTCATGTCTGAGCATACCCTGCCACACTTATGGCAGCCAAAAGCAGTACAAAAGGGGGTGGTGATGGACAGAGTATCTGAATCAATCAAACACTCACACCCAGTCAAAAGATCTGGGTTTAATCCATCACCGTTCTTTAGCCCACTCTGCCACCCCAGTTCAGACATGGCTATATGCAAATCAGTCTGACCCTGTGCCTCATGGGAACAGTCCAGCCCGAACTGCCAAGCCATGTCTTCCCTGGACCAGAAACAAGCTTCAGAGGACCGGTTTCCGGCATTCCAGCCGTCTTCAGCCCGGCTTGCTTGAATCCAGTGGAAAAGTGAGCAAGGGACTCACGTCCGAGCATACCCTGCCACACTTATGGCGGCCAAAAGCGGTACAAAAGGGGTTGGTGATGGACGGAGCATCTGAATCAATCAAACACTCACACCCAGTCAAAAGATCTGGGTTTAATCCATCACCGTTCTTTAGCCCACTCTGCCACCCCAGTTCAGACATGGCTATATGCAAATCAGTCTGACCCTGTGCCTCATGGGAACAGTCCAGCCCGAACTGCCAAGCCATGTCTTCCCTGGACCGGAAACAAGCTTCCGAGGACCAGTTTCTGGCATTCCAGCCGTCTTCAGCCCGGCTTGCTTGAATCCAGTGGCAAAGTGAGCAAGGGACTCACGTCTGAGCATACCCTGCCACACTTATGGCGGCCAAAAGCGGTACAAAAGGGGGTGGTGATGGACAGGGCATTTGAATCAATCAAACACTCACACCCAGTCAAAAGATATGGGTTTAATCCATCACCATTCTTTAGCCCACTCTGCCACCCCAGTTCAGACATGGCTACATGCAAATCAGTCTGACCCTGTGCCTCATGGGAACAGTCCAGCCCGACCTGCCAAGCCATGTCTTCCCTGGACCGGAAACAAGCTTCCGAGGACCGGTTTCTGGCATTCCAGCCGTCTTCAGCCCGGCTTGCTTGAATCCAGTGGCAAAGTGAGCAAACAAATTTTGTAGCGCGCCCTGCAGCGCTACGAAATTCGTTTTTAATAATTGTATTGCTTACTTACCTCCAATTATCCATGTTCCAGTTTTTAGCACCCCCCACCCTGCCCCTCCCCCGCCCTGCCTTCCTGCCCCACCAAAAGTCCCTCCACGAGCCGCGACTGGCTACATTGGGAAAGTATTGGACTTCGGAAGTGTTACATTTACTATTCCAGTCTATGCAACAGTAGAGAAAATGCAGGATTTCAGAGAGATATAGATTTACTATTCCCAATCAAGCCTGTGCAACAGTAGGGAAAGCTTTGGACTTCAGAGAGGTTAAATTTACTAATCCCACTCTAGTCTGCGCAACAGTAGGGAAAGCATTTGACTTTAGAGGGCTAAGATTTACCTTGCTCTCTCCAGTATGTGATAAATTAGGGAAAGTTTTGGACTTTGGAAGGGTTCAGTTTACTATTCCCGCTCCCGTCTGTGAAACAGTCGCGAAAGCTCTTCATTTCAAGCACATTATATATTTCAATAACTCTAATAATTTATATTTTTTAAAACCCCTTAATATAAACAATATTTATTTACATAAAATGTATATATTAAAAATAAAAACAATTCAACTATTTACGTAATTAATGAACTATTTAATAATTATTGGTACCTTTTTTTTATTATTTAGTTATAATCTAATTAACTTCCCTACCTATACCCGTACAAGCTTAGCAGCCCACACCTAAGACGTAACAAAAACAAATAAGTATAACATAATTTAAATAATTCATTGTAAATGAATGTTTGCTTAATAAACTTCCCACTCTATACCCCTAGAAACGCAGCAACCCACACCTGAAATATAACAAACCTATATAATTATTACACAGTATAGATAATTACTAATCAATTAATATATTAATAATAACTAACAAGGTTATATTTAGTCATTATTTAATTAATTTCTCACCCTACACCCCTGCAGTCCTGGCAACCCACACCTAAAATAAAACTAAAATAAATATATATGACATAATGTACATCAACTAACATCAATCACATACTTACACATTTTTATTAATTAATAAATAATTATTACTTAATCAACTTCCCACCTTATCCCTCTACAGACCCAACAACCTGCTACAACATTATGAATTGCTATTACAAAATAAAATAAAATAATCTAAATCACTTAAAATTACAAACTATATTTAAAAAAGCATTAATTATTCAAACAATAATAACATAAAATGTATATTTGCACTAAATAGCTGTAACCACTACATTATCGAATCCAATATATAAACTAAGGGCCCGATTACGAGTCTTGCAGTCTTTCAGCTGGAAAAGGTGGTTGGAAGGCCAAATGTTTAATGAGTTTGAAGAATAGTATTTGCAACCCTTATCTTTTGGCCTGATCCCTTGAGAAGTTTCTGTTTTTGACACAACATTCAATCCACTTTATTTTATCCAGCTGGATATGTCCTCCAATTCTTTTATAAGTATGCTAAAGTTAGCATTAGGACCATTTATACACATATAAATGTGTGTATTAAACTGCTATCCTTTGGCCATGTTCGTTGAAAATAGTGACTTGATAAATATGTTGAAAAATATTGGTGACAGTGCGGAGCATTCCACACTTACTTCAGATTAATGGGAAGAGTTTGACTCTGTGTGCGTCAAAACAGAAATGATTGAGACCATCTCATAGTTCCATCGGAAACAGCAGCTTCTGACTTAAGTTACTCAAGCAGCAGGTCAAAATGCACCATGTCAAATGCCACTGACAGATCCAGCAAGATAAGCTGTGACATAATGGCGATCACACAAAATGTGAGTGGAAGAATGCGTGCGAAGAGTCCAACCACTGGGAACACGCCGTCAGTAGTGACCCCTCTCCTCATGGGATCTTCATTCAGGATCGACTGTTCCCATGATGATTAGGGTTAGTACTGATCTGAATAAGGCAGGCTTCTGTCTAGAGTGGCACAATGAGTGAAAAACAATGAGTTTGGAGGCTACCCTGAGCGATTGCCAGGATTTAGACTATTTACAAGCATTCCTCCCACCACCATTTGCGTGTTTACAGTGAGTTAGCACCGTCATCCACAGTAAGAACTACCTCCTCAAGCAGAGCCACACACACCATCTTGGTACTGTGATGCGGTCTGAATCCTGACTGATAAGCATCATGCCGTGGACATGAATTTGATGAGAATTTAAAATATCTTGAGGCCCAGATGCTACTATCGCGTCTAAAACTTTTGATACCTAAGGGGGCCTGCGATAGGACTAGTAGTTTTGATAGATGGATCCTGTGATTTAGTTTTTAATCAGTGGGTCAAGTACTGATTTCTTTAGCATTGCAGGTAATTTGCCTGCATCCAAAGTGTGATTTATTATCTTGGTGATGCATGGTGCTATAGCAGAAGGCATTTTAATCGCTCCAAGACAAGGTACAAAATTAAAGTTGTAGCAAGTGGTTTTGATGTATGCTCCTTGGACCAAATTGTGTAGATTGCACTTTGTTGTAGTGAAATTTTGCAACAAAGTTACCACAGTGACCAGTGCATAAGCAACATTTTACACCAGTTGTCTGTCGGAAAATTGGTGAAGATGTCAAAGGGACTGGCACCAGCTCAATGTACATCATCTAGAAACGTTGGTGCAACATATAAGTAGCATTAGTGTAATCTGTGTAATGTGGTGGACTCAATGGGGTTTCTTAAAAGTAGAATTTTGAAAGTAAATAAGATAGCAATGACATATCCGTGTCAAAATAGCTACTTGCATTATCCCATTATTGCATGAACTATAAAATCCATATTATTGCCCTAGGTGTGGGTGAGATAAACTCCCATTCAACAAAGTAAGAATTTGATATTTCCATGTGTACAGTTTTGCCATGACCAGGTACTTATTTATCAACTCGGGACGAATTTCAGGCCTTAGTTTTAATAACATCATGGAGACACCAACACTTTGTAAGAATTGTACATTTTAACCCAAGTTTACCATAAAGACCCTTTGAGTGCAGGGAATACATGTTTTATAAATCTATTTTCGTTATTTTTTACTACAAGAAAAGACAGAGAGAGAGAGACTTTCAGACGTATGTATCGTTGCCCACAGTGCAGAACAAATCCCAGGTGGAGTTAAATTTTGGCTTTGTTCTGCTTTGTGCCAGTGGACATATGTTCAAAGACGCCTCACGCTTACGTGTTTTCAAATCCCAATTCAGAAGGCTGATATTGGAGCGAATTTCGAACTGCACTAGTCATCCTTTCAGCACGTGCATCTCCACGAAGGTTCTCGAAGAATATTTGAGGTTTTCATAAAACGTTAACGTATTTAACATGTTTTGTTTTCTTCCCCTCAGAACTGTTGTTTACTAGATCGTGGAGAGTAGTAGGAGAAAGCGCGGTGAGCAAAAATGCAGCTTAATTTCTGTCGAGTGCATGTTTAAAAACGCCTTTTTTCGGCAGATGTAACACCTTCGCGTTAATGAACATGCAAAAACCGATTTCCTCATTGCATACTTTGGCCTTGATTACGCCCTCTCGCTTTAATAAAAGAAAAAAAATGAGTTAGAAAAAAAACAGAAGTGTGACTGTCGACCTAACCATTGCCAGTTTCATATTATAAAAATCTAAAATATTTTAAAAGAAAGAATGCACAAAAATAAAATCTAGTATACAAAATATACATTCAAAATTGTTTGAGGGTAGATAATCGAAAAATAGAATGTAATTGGAGAGGCACATCAATGCAACAGTGACAAGGCTAGCGAGAACACACACACACCTTCCAGGGATTCAAGCAAAGATGTGTGCAGCGTATGGCTCATAGGCAGCTGATACTTGCACCAGGAATCTGAAGTAGAGGAAAGCCTTCAAGGCCAAGCGGAAGAAAGAAAGGGAAGGGTAAAAGGACTGCACTCTTTGAAGACTTGCACTGAAGACACAGCTTTTTGTTTTCTTAAAGAACAAGGGTTTATCCCTTACAGAGGGTAATCAGAGAAACAACTTGCTCCAGGGAACCAGGAGTCTCTCCAAGTTAGAAGGAATATCTTCAGTTTAAAGATTACTGCACCCACACTGCTTTCTATTGCAACTGCACAGTCCCTGAGAGGCATAATCTAGTGTGCATTGAGAAGTATTGCAGGTATGTATTTGTCCCTTACTCTTATTCCAGTGTTCAAACCTAGGAATGCTTCCACTGCATTTTTTCTGATTTGCATATTACTGTCGCTACGCCCACCCCACCCCACCTCACAAACAGGACAATGGCTACTGTTAAATATTCAAATGGACAGAAATGCACTCCCTATGCCCGACAAGCACTTTTATTACTAAATGTGTGAATGAGTTTAAAACATTGAGTAGGTTGAGGTCTGTACGCTAAACAGTAAGCGGCCGTACATGATCTTCACCACAGGAAATCCCACCTTTTCCAGTTTCAACTTGTAAATGTAATCTAGTCCAGCCCTCGAAAGTATACTGGGTATCCCTCACTCCAAAAGCATGTCTCTGGGCTTTAGTGGGCATACTTATGCTGAACCCCTCCCAGACGTGCGCGTGGTCTTTGTCCCTCGCGGCCGACCTGAGCACCTTTCACTTTATTGAGTACAGTGAAAACCATTTATGATGCAAAACAAGCCGCAGTTTATTATATCTTGCATAACACATAGTTTATCAAACACATTCCTTGGTTATTGGAATCACAAGCATAAACAGACAGTATTTACACAGAGACTGTCCTTACTAATACTTTGACAGCCTGCTTTGTCCCAGCACTTTCCAGTGGCCCCTTAGCAGGTGCCTAGTGTTTGTGGCTTCTAGGCTTCCCTTGCTACCACGATCTGTGTGGGTGTCCGTCAGATCCAGCCCGGGCTGCAAGTGCTGTGTCTGCTTACCCCGACCCATGCTGAACAATCACCCGCTCTCAGTGCCCCTGCCGTGTGGCATCCCAAGGGCAGTGTTTGACACACTCTTTCTACTGCTGATCTTTTTTGGTTGTCTTTGTGTGCTGTCTTTGCCTGGCTGCCGGCTATTTCCCGACGATTGGCAACTATCTTTGCCTACCTGTCTATAAAACCCAAGCTGCTCTAGGACCACAACTATATTGAGAAGGAACACGTCCATGCCTACCCTGGTCTAGTGCACACCATCCGCCATGTAGAAGCCTGGTGTCCTAAGATTGATCAGGCCATGTCTCACAAATCTCCAGCTGTTTGCCTTGCAAGCTTTTGCCATAGAGATGCTCAGGTTACGCCTGGACATCTCCACTGTCCCATGGTCCAGCCCCTCCCTTCATTCTTGATGCACAATAATTTTGGCCTATATGGCTTCTGCTAGGTGGATTTGCTGGGCAATATCATTAAGGTCTTCCATACTGGTCCCTAACGTACCCTTCCTCCCCATACCGGTCAGGTTGTTACCCGCTGGGTGTACTACTATGGCATCTGATGCTCCTTTCCATTGAATTGCCTCCAGAGCAGCCAGCATCAGTTGACCCCATGTCATTCCTGGATGTCCTAGCCATGTCACTTCTGAGTTGTGCAGACATATCCCTGTGTACTCCTAACGTGACACCGCCCATTGCTGTGCTCTCACAACATAAGAGTGCCCCACAATCCAGATTCTTCACTGGCTGCCTTATGGCTTCACTGCAAGGAAAAACACTAATCAAATACCTGCGGGTCGTATGTTACCTTTATGGGCACCTGATGCCCAGGGACCAATGTACTTTATCTGCTCCTCACTCAACACTCTCCTTGTTGCTGTTGTTGCAGCACCTATCTGAAATGAATGAGACCCCACATTTTTGGGATCCAAAAGCACTTTGGCCAGGGCCAAACGCAGCATCCCTGGGAATTGTTAACGGACAAGGAACATACCGTCCTCGTGTCTTAAAAGATGACACCCTCTTCTTAATCTGCGTTGCATCCAGTTATGCAAGAGACAGACTGGGCAGCAGTCATGCCCGTCCAGACAGTCCAGCCCGGTGTTTTTTCCTTTGGCTTCCTGGTCCACCTTGGACCGGTAGAGAATGATTGTCATGTACCCATTAGCCAAGTGCACATCTTCTGCGTGTAAGCGTGCTAAACTCGGGTTGGAATTAGTAGGGGTTATTAGTTTGCTGACTCTGTATGCCCTTAAGAAAATGAGAACGAAAGCTACCCCGAACACCACCACCTCGTGTTCAGACCTGATATTCTCAGGTAGGTTGCCTAGGACTCTTCATAGCAAAGTGAATTCAATTGTCTGCCTCTGGTTCCTGCACGTAGGTTACAACTGTCCACACCCTTTCATGGCTGCTTTGCAATAAAATTAAGCAGCAGGGTCTTTTCCCATCACCAATTTTGTGTAATAGGACACTGCACTGAGGTGTGCCTGGGAGCATGACCTGCTTCTTCCTTTCAAAAAAATCCCACTGGATGAATTCCGTCACATTCCCAGTTCTCACTTCCGCACAGCCCACTGTACCTGTCATTGTCTTAAAAACTTCCAATCACTTACAGTACTTCTGCGCTGTCTTGGGTGCCAGTGTGTTTTCCATCAACATCTTTAAGGCAGGTCCACAAGATTCCAAAGTTGCTTGGGTAACAGTGTCATAATTTGCTCTGCGTGTGGCACCAGCATTCTGAATGTTCCCCCCTGAAAATGAGAAATTGTGTCAGCTACGTATGGCCCTCACCACAAGGTTATAGTAACACCTAACAAAAGGTTCAGGTACACAAATTCACTAGCAAACTACAAATTCATGCTGGAAAATTCGTACAAGTAAAGAAAGAAAAGAAGAAAGAAAGAAAGAAGCCTATATTTCAAATGCAATTATACAAAATACTCATAATTTATTAAACATGTAGCTTCAAATAAAACACATTACAAGTCAAATGAACGCTCATAAAAAAGTGTTGGCAAGACTAAGACAACCAATTCATTTTACCAAACACGTGGATAACATACAAACATTACATATCCATAAAAAACAACAAAAACAAATATAATGTGTCTTTCACAGTTCGTGGCCACAAAATGCGTCGACGGCGTTTCGACAGCTGGTTGGCTATGCGGTCGTCATCAGGACAGACAGTGATTAGAGCGTATGCAGTAACAATATTAAAAGCAGACCATTAAAATTTTGAACGTCAGATGCAGTATGTTAAAATTGAGTGAACAAATCACAGATCCTCATAGTACAATTCGAGGATTAATAAGAAAGCTTGTATGTGAGTATGTCTTCAACACGACAGCAAGTCCGTGATGAGCAATCAATTATGGCCCAACGTTTGCCCAGTCAATCAGCATGAATCCGCGGGTCCGACCGGATAGTCAAGTCAAGTCAAGTCAAAAGTGCTTTATTCGAGTTGTTACTCATAAAAGCATATTATACACAAGAATTTTAAAAACAAATTAATACAATCCAGCACATTGACGCAACACTATAGGTTACATATAAAAATTCATTCGGTTAAAAGAAGAATTAAAACATTTGATAAAAATACTTTTCAAGATGAGAAGCGCTGGAGTCTAAAAGCAATTATACAAATGCAAAAAAACAATTATCAAGACAGAGAATAGTTGGTTAACTAGCAGTCTCTATCTTGATACATGGTCCTTGATAAATAAAAAGCAGTAATGTCAAATTCATGAGGGCCAATTTGTCACACAGAGAATAGTTATTTAACTAGCAGTCTCTGTCTAAATTGTCGGGCAGAGAATAGTTATTTAACTAGCAGTCTCTGCCTGAGCATCCATGCCCAACCCAGATATTTTGCTGTAGCTATCAGGATCCAAGAAACTTGAGTCGTACAAATAATTCGCATAGCTACTGAACTACTTGATGTCCCAAGGTTCCTGCACATAGGAGCTAACCATACTCGTCTTGGAATAGCATATGATCCGCATGAAAACAGAAGGTGACCCAGAGACTCATCCCCCAACCCACAAGCTGGGCAGGTGCTATTTCCACCTGAACCCCATTTAGCTGTCAATATTTTTATAGGAAGTGCACCAGCTCTCAGTTGGAATAGGAGCTTCCTGTCACCTGGTTTGGAGATGATATCCCAATATGGTTCCAAGACTGGATACATTTTGGCCTCAAGAAAATGCGAAGACATGGACCCAGAGCTTGAAGCTTTTAAAGTTTTAGTAGCAATCCATTCCCAAAAAATATCTTTTAAGACACGCTTAGAAGGGAAAGATGTCCCAGCAGGGTCCTGCCATAAAGAACTCAACCCTAGCTCAAACAATATAGATTTCAATAATTTAAGCCAGCTTATCTTGTGAAAGCCATCAGCTTTGATCACATCCACAAAACCAGCGGCATAATGTGAGAGCTCAGGAGTGGTCCAGAGTCTGCGCCAATACAAGATCGGGCGTAATCTGGCCAAGTCCTTGATTTGTTTCCTTCCTAGATCGTATCGGAGAGGCAACAACGGAGTACTTTTAGGTGTACCGGTAAGAGTTCTTAAAAATGTATTTTCAGAGGCTTGCAGAGATGTAAGATTTTCAAAGCCCCACATTTCAGCGCCGTAAAGTGCAGACCCAATAGCCTTTGCTTCATATACCAATAAGGCTGGTTTAACAGGTTTGGTTAGCGATTTCCTGTGTTCAGAATTAATTGTGCCAGCTATTTGTTTGTGTCGCAAAATAGCAATATTTATATGCTGGCTCCACCTGTGATCATCAGTTATTTGGATACCTAGGTATGTGAATGATTTAACTAACTCTAAAGGCCCGCCACTCATCATAATTTTGGACTTAAAGCTACGCTGCGGCTTGAAGCTCATTAGTTTAGTTTTCATAGTATTCACCTCCAGTCCATGTTCCCCACAAAAGTTCTCAAAAATTGTCAGAGCACGCTGTAGTCCACTAGGGGTTTTTGATAAAATTAGCGTGTCATCCGCAAACATTAATATGGGGATTTTTAGTCCTGCAAGAGAAGGAGCATCAACATTCGCAGTTACCAATCGAGAAACTACCCCGTTTATGAACAATGTAAATAGAGTAGGAGCCATTGAGCACCCTTGTCTGACCCCTTTTTCAACACGGAAATCAGGAGTGACCATCCCGTGACCGCCCCACTGAATTTTTGCATAGTTAGACTCGTGGAGGCGCAGTATCAGGGTTAGTAACTCATCGGAAACCCCCAAGCTATGCAAGACCTGCCACAGTTTTGCACGTGGGACCAGGTCGAATGCAGCCCGCAAGTCGACAAATGCCGCGTACAGGCTACACCCCCCCAGAACCACGGTTTTCCACTGTAATAATTGGAAGCGGAACACTTGATCGATCGTGCTTGTTGCCCTTCTAAAACCTGCTTGGAATGGAGATAGAATATTAAAATCCTCAGCCCAGTCGAGAAGCCTATTGACCACCACGCGACCCACGATTTTTTGCACAGTGTCAATAAGGCTAATAGGCCTATAGTTACAGGGCTGAGCTCGGTCCCCCTTCTTATACACGGGGATAATAACTGCACCCCTCCATGAATCAGGGACATCTGCTCCTTGAGCAATTGAGTTTATAAGCAAATGTATATATTTGCACCAGCGTTCACTATCATTTAAGAATATATCAGCGGGTACTCCATCTTGTCCTGGAGCTCGCCCGCGTTTTACTGTACAGATTGCAGACATAATCTCTTTATAGTTAAAATTGTCATCTTCAAAAAACTTCATAGCCGTACTGTCGTCAACTGAGACCCGGGTATTAAGAGTGTATTGCGAACTAAAGAATTTAACCCATGCCTCCTGTGAGACGTTATTACTTGGTGACTCTTCAGCTCTCTCAGAACCCCATTTTACAATGTTCCAGAATACTCTGGAATCCTTCCTGTCACTGGCCATTTTCAGTTTGCACCAATGTTGCTCGTCCCAATCCTTCTTAGCTTTAGCAATGCATACTTTATATTCTTTCCTGGCTAGAGAAACAGACACACAGTCTCGCTTCTTGATTGCCCGGCCAAGGTCGAGTCTTGCCTTCCTACAATCAGAGTTATACCATCTAGCATCTTTTCTGGTAATAACCCCCTTATGTTTATCAGGTCTTAGAAAGTGCGCCTTGATCTTACCAAAGAGGGTATCATGTATTTTGACCACTTCACCCAGATCCTTAGGAGAGGCATTAGCCAGTTCCATAGCTAGAATGGCTTGATCAGTTTCACTGTTAATAATATCAATAGCCTGCTGATTTCTCGCTACAGTGTCCCAACGTAGCCTACGCATATTGTTCTCGGGGATAATGGGCGGAGGGACGAATTCATTAATGCAGCTAGAGTTTAATTCAGCAGGCCACCATTTGTGAGTCACACTTAGGGGGTTATGGTCACTCTCAGATCTTATGATGACTTCCATATCACAAAGGGCAGGCCACAGATGCAAACTGCAGATCACATAGTCAATTCGACTTTTGTGCCTCCCATTGTCAAAAGTTGGTGAGCCAATTCTGTCCCCAGCTGTTCTCCCGTTCATAGCTCTCAAGCCTTTTTCAAGACACAGTGCATTAATAGCTATAATGTCCTCTGTCCAACGGGAGACTGGTTTCAGTTGTAGTTCAGGGATGCCCCAGAAGGAATCCTCATCAGCACCATTGCAAGCATCTCCCACAACCAATGGCTCAAACGTCCTATTAAGGTCTCCTGCTATAACGATGTTATTTTTAATGGAGTGCTCCTCGATGAGGTCGGCCAAGGTTAGTAATGTTTCAGATCGACCTTTGGAACTCCTAATATAAATATTGTAAATATCAAGTGACCCTGTTCTGTCATTAGAAATCCTAATAAGCTGGATATCATTGTGTCCAGTAGCTATATTTTTAACTGAGAAATTTTGTGCTTGTCGAATCCAGATAGTAAGCCCCCCCATAGGTCTACCTTTCGGACCCTTGACAGCTGACACATAAAAATTCAAATAGCTTAATACAAAGACAGGGTCGCAAGCCCAAGTCTCCTGGAATATACAAATATCAAATTGGGTAACAAAGCCAAGCCAGTCCCCACAATCGAGCTTGGATGTCAGACCAGCTATATTCCAGCAGAGTAGGTTAGCGACTCCAGACAAACGACCCTGGCGTAATCCAGGAAAAGAGTTTAGTACACAAGCCTCACCCTCTGGTTGGACAACCAAGTTATTCAACAAATCATTGGTAAGGCAATTAACATTCTGGGTAGATAAGCTATCCGAATTTTGATCCCCATTAGCTAGTGGTACTTGACTTAGATTTATAGAGAGTCAATCACAGACATCAAGATTGGAAAGGGCTGAAAATCTATTCTCTAGATTTAGACCCCTCTCTGGTTGCTTCACTTCCCTCCGCCCTTTTTTTGGGACAACGTTCCACTTAGTTTTTAGCATTGTTTTGTTAGAGACCCTCCCACTACACTGATAGAAAAAGTCTAAAGTGAGTGGAATGATTTCAGTCGATCTCCGCTGCGGAGGTAGAAGGTTGGGTAGAATATTGGCCAAAACCTCTGGGTCAGAAAAATGTAGGATGACGCAGTCACCCAGAAACTTCTTTGTACTATTGCCTATCCACCTCACCCTTCTAGCCTTTACTATTTCGTCAGCCAATTGGTGCCTACCCCTAGGAGTTATTACCATGTTATTTGTTAACCAATAAAGTGCTTTAGACAGTAGGGATGAGGTAGATTCTTCCTGACCAGGCTGCAAAAGAGGAACATTGGCTAAAACCAAGACCAATGGAGAGGCCTCAACTATCAACTCTACCGAGCCATTTACAGATTCTGGGGCGGAGGATGCATCTGAAGGAACATCTTTATTCTCTGCACTATCTAAAATGGATATCAAGGGAGCCACCGAAGGAACTGGTAGTGAGGAAGCCCCACCACCCACCAAAGAAGAAGAGGCCTTACTGGACTCAACCCTACTAGAAACAGCATCTGGTAGTTTGCCTACTTCAGATAAGGTTTGATTCAGTAAACCCCCAAGGCGATTCACTTCCTTAGTGAGTTTATCAATTCTGCCTAACAGCGGATTAACAATGTCCTTTATCTTAGTGTCTATCATACTCAGTAAGTTCTTAAATTGACCACTAGTAAGAGACATAGAAACGTCATCCAGAGTGACATCTTCTTCCCTTGCGGATTTGCTAGGGGGCGATGCAATCTTTTTGCGGCTTGATCTGAGCCCAAATCGTTTCGGCTGTGGCTGTGGCTTTTTAGCCCCTCTGGTGGATCGTGGAGCGGGCACCGGAGTGGGGGCTTTGTCCTCGGGTAGTTGTTGTTCAGTCTCCATCTCACTCTCGCTGTCTAACTCAATCAGAACCGACCGGTTCATTACAGCGATATCAGCTTGGTCAGATTCACTTACAGGTGGACAGCAGGAGGTAGGTTGCTCCGTGGACTCGGCAAAAGCTGAAGCCGGCGAAGTTGGTGAACTCGGGGCAGACGGTGAACTCAGGCCAAGCGAAGATCTCCTGTCACTATTAATTTTGGCAACTACCTGAAAGATATAGTTGTCCATAGTGTTTTTTGCAGGGGATAACTTTTTGCCGGGCATATTTCACTAACAGACAATGCTTTTCAAAAGCACGGGGTAAACAGGTGCTCCAAGAGGCAACAATTCAATAAATAACCCCCAGCTATAACACAGGCTCACCTCCTTAAATCAGGTTTTCTAGCAGAGTAACGGGCCCAACCCAACCTTGTCCAGCCTCGGACGGCCTCAGACGGCCCGCCCTTTGTCCAGGCTTCGTCCGGGCGTCCCGCTCGCGTCCCGCGACGCGGAGGGAGCAGCGTTTTTCTAGCGCCTCAGGGCGCGATGACCCCGCTGGAGTGGATCCGGGTCGCTGGGCAGGCTGGGAGTTGTAGTCTCCCTCCGCTCGGCGGCCGCTAAGGTAACAACAGCGGCGGCGGGAGGGAGACCGGGCACAGCAAAGCAGGAAGAGAGGTCAAGTCAGGAACGACCAGCAGCGAAGAAGTCTCCTCTCGAAGGACAGAACACCCGCTCCGCCGAGGGAGCAGCGTTTTTCTAGCGCCTCAGGGCGCGATGACCCCGCTGGAGTGGATCCGGGTCGCTGGGCAGGATGGGAGTTGTAGTCTCCCTCCGCTCGGCGGCCGCTAAGGTAACAACAGCGGCGGCGGGAGGGAGACCGGGCACAGCAAAGCAGGAAGAGAGGTCAAGTCAGGAACGACCAGCAGCGAAGAAGTCTCCTCTCGAAGGTCATCAGGACAGACAGTGATTAGAGCGTATGCAGTAACAATATTAAAAGAAGACCATTCAAATTTTGAACGTCAGATGCAGTATGTTAAAATTGAGTGAACAAATCACAGATCCTCATAGTACAATTCGAGGATTAATAAGAAAGCTTGTATGTGAGTATGTCTTCAACACGACAGCAAGTCCGTGATGAGCAATCAATTATGGCCCAACGTTTGCCCAGTCAATCAGCATGAATCCGCGGGTCCGACCGGATAGATCACGGCACTTCCTAACACAGCATACAGCTGGAAGCTTACTTAATAGCTCAGGAGATGGATCATTGCTGGCAGTGCGCTGTCCGTATATTCAACGGTTCCTGTGGTGTGATATTTGTATAAGTAATTCAAATATTCGCTTAATAGCAATTTAACATGGCACAGAAAGGTAGATGTCGAAAAGAGGTGCAAAGACAAGTTACAATCAGTCTCAGTAATGTTTATATTTCAAAACATACGTTGTTCAATTATACAATCAATAGATAGTTTGTCACAAAAACATGTGAAAAGCACAACACAAACTTTACGGGTGCACAGTGTCCCAAGTGTATACATATGAAACCAAAAAAATGTTCTTGACAACACACAAATAAACATACAATTAGCGGTTTCTTATAGGATGACCAATTAAAGGAAAGTGACCTAAATATTGATAGAAAATTTTAACTAGTGACTATATCTAGTCATAGAAACTGTTTGTTTCAACCCTTGGGAATATGGGTCTCATCAGGACAGTCCTGATGAGACCCATATTCCCAAGGGTTGAAACGCCGTCGACGCTATAAGGAATTGAACCTACAAACAGTGTCTATGACTAGATATAGTCACTAGTTAAAATTTTCTATCAATATTTAGGTCACTTTCCTTTAATTGGTCATCCTATAAGAAACCGCTAATTGTATGTTTATTTGTGTGTTGTCAAGAACATTTTTTTGGTTTCATATGTATACACTTGGGACACTGTGCACCCGTAAAGTTTGTGTTGTGCTTTTCACATGTTTTTGTGACAAACTATCTATTGATTGTATAATTGAACAACGTATGTTTTGAAATATAAACATTACTGAGACTGATTGTAACTTGTCTTTGCACCTCTTTTCGACATCTACCTTTCTGTGCCATGTTAAATTGCTATTAAGCGAATATTTGAATTACTTATACAAATATCACACCACAGGAACCGTTGTTCTTTGTTACAATATGACGCCCTGGTTCCGTTGTGAGTAGGGTTTCCCTTGTTCTTCCCTGAGTCCGTATATTCAAAGCCTGCTCAACTGAGTGGTTATCGGCCCGAGAGTGATTGGTCTGTTAGTAAGCCTATGCTCCCATATGGTAAAGGCACCTTTGTGGGATTCCCGGGCACAGTGATATTTCGGAGTCCCTGAACTCACGTGCTCTTCGGGAGTATGGGCACTTTTTGCATGCCCTGGTACCAGCACATCCTGTGTCACTTGTAGGACATTTTTTAATTATGTTCTTTGGATTACTTTAGGTTGTTTTACTTTACCCTTGACCTGATGAAGTCCGGAAGGAATGGGGGCTGAAACACGTCGACAGTTTTGTTGAGAAAAATCCACTTGAAATCAAGACTTAGAATTGTATTTTGAGGCAAATTCAGTAAATGTATTCTGGAGGTATAAAAACCTCATATGCAGATAGGATTACCTCACAGTGTATTGCGTTGATTGACAGTGCGAGCACTGACTCTAAGAATGTGGGTATCGGTAACAAGATATATGTTAATGTATGTGTTATTATTTGTGAGACTTGTTTTTGCTATTGTTTATGCCTAGTGTAATGGTTTTTGTTTACATATCAAAAATAGTTAAGAATTTTTTAAACAAAGAAAGTTACAGTGGTATGTGTATTTTTTTATATTTGAGAAATTGAAATGGGACAATGTACCATTTATAGGGTAATTTGATGTTGCCTATGGTTAGTGAATAGATATCCTTTCCTCCATACCGCCATTTTGTATAGTGTAGAGTTTACTTCCCTGCAGCCTTCGTGGATGTTTCTTTTTTGCCCTCACAGGCCTGTTCCTCTGGGTTCGATCTTCCCATTTTTGGTGTTGGATACTTATCTGGTGCCTTGTTGTTGACTATCGGTTCTGCTTCCGGCTTCACCTTCATATTGGCTTTAGTGCCCTGCTAGGGTTGATGTGCTCTTGTGCCTTTTTTAGGTATGGCACAGTGCCTGCTTGTGGCCTTTTCCATGTGAAGTCAAAGGTGCTTGCAGATGGCTTTGTGCTGGGAGTCCCAGCCTCCTGTTTCATAGTTGGCCTTCTCATTTGGTGTTACTATTCCCCTCTCTCACCAGTGGTAGGATTTAGTGACATTATCTTGCATTGCTTCTCATCTCTGCATGAGCTGAGGAGTGCCATTCATTACTTACCGGGCTGGAGAGAGGACGCCAATCGCACACGTCTGAGGTACTGATGCAGGGCCCATACTTGGGAGCCCTTCATGTTACGTCTCCAGTCCATTACTTAATGGGTTCTGATTCTGGTTCCCATACAAGGACCACCGGGTTTGCAGTGCGTTCTCCATTGTACATGTACTCACCTATTATATCCAACACCCCGTTTTTAGAATATCGATCGTTTGTATACTAATCAAGCCCTGATGAAGTTCAATTCTCAATGAACGAAACACGTTGGCTGGAGCCTGTATTATGACATCATTGATATAAAAGAATTAAACACAAAGGAACTTTTGTCCGTTTATAACATTTGGAACAAGACCACGCAGTGGTGCACCTTTCCAAAACCATTCATTTCTTGATCTGCTTTGCAGTTTGCACAAAACAACAGCAGGTGCGGGAGTTGTATTTGCACGCATCCACAGACTCTGATTAATTGTTAGAGGAGGAACTTAGCAGTAAAGTATGGTGTTCATAGTCCGCTGTTGGTCTGTCCTTTTGCATAATCAACCTCCTTATACCTTGGCCGATAACCAGAAACACTTTCATTTTGCAGAGATTTCCGAGTAAGATGTCAGGAAGTTATTGAGATAAATTAATCTCACAAATCAATTTCAGGAGATGCATGCTTTCTCACCTTACAGGCCTTGACTCTAAGCATGTTCTTGGCCGAAAAATCTTTCAGACAGAACTGACACGATAATAGCATTATGGAAACCCTTTCCTCCGTTTTTAGATTTCAGGCTGGTAATGTTGGGATATAACCAGAAAAGGCATCCTTTACGGTGGTAATTATATATTGTTTACCTTGCTGTAAATACACTTGTCAAACGATTACTGGGGGGTGTGTGTTATTACCATTTCATCTTCTAGTTCTTCCACTGCATCTCCCAGTAATACCATGGATGTTTTCATAATTTCATAATTTGGTGCAGAGTGGAAACAAATGTACAGTAACCTGAATACTTGAAAGATTTCTGCTCTGCAACCGTGTCACCCACATCACAATGATGACTGATCAGTTCCTTGGAATCAAGCTCTGTATCAGGGTCCAGATTAGCTCAAATGTCTGGGTGGTGCTAAACAACACCTAAGCTTCACCATTTTGCATAAAATGCCCCACTCGTGCCTTTAACATAATAAATATTAAATGTGTGGACTTTATATGAGTCAGCGCTAATTTGAGGCAAAAAAAACAATGGGGCATATTATCAAGGGGGTTTATCTCTGCTTTTTTGGCTTTAAAAGCCAAGAAAGCGGAGATAAAATTATCTCCCTATTACCTAGCTGTCGCTAACACCAGTTAGCGACAGCTAGTAGGAGATAGCGACCATCTTGGGCCCCACTATGCATGTCTGTGATATTTATCACTAATGACATGCAAAGTGGGCGTGCCAAGATGTTAGCGACTGGAAACAGTCGCTAACATCGCTATCTCCTATTACCAACTTTTGGAGATATTTGCGCTAAGCGTGAATATCTCCAAAAGCTAACACCTGCCCTGAGCAGTTCGAAGCCATGTTATCCAATGGGAGGTGGATAACATGGCTAAGAGCATTAGCTCGGTAATGCATGAATATCACTGACTTTTCAGAGATATTAATGCATTGCGGCCGATTTTGGTAATACCAAGGTTTATCTGCGATAAAAATCGCCGCAGCTCAGAGGTAAATTTTTGTCTCTAACCAAGGAATAGCGATAATTATCGCTATTGCTTGGTAATATGCCCCAATGTTTCTCTTTTTCTTGCATTGACAAAATAGAAACATTGTTTTTTTGCTACCATAAAACAGCACCCATGGACAAAAAATATAGATATGCGTGCATTATGTAATGTGATAAATTGTCAATTTACAGAAAACTGACCCTGTTCTTCTAAAAAAAAAAATATTGATAAAAATGCCATCTCTAAACCATTCCTCCTCAGTAACTATAGGCCAATGTCCAAAGAACGTCTTCTACAGAAAATCCTTTAAAATAAGTATTGTTGCAACTCTTGATGTTTCTAGTAGACCATCCTACACTGAGCGAGTGGTAAAATCAGGATGGATTCATCCCTAAGAGAAGTACTAAAATGGCACCACTGATGGGTCAGAGTAACATTCCTATGAGTCAGGAGTGCTCCGCTGTATTGCTACCTTTAATAGATTAGTCTATCATAGTTGACACCAGTGACCTCACCATTTTTCTGGCCAGACTGAATGAAGTGGTAGATGTACCAGTTTGTTTTAGATCCTTCGAAACCAATAGCAGGTCTAGAATATGAATTGGTGATTGTGATTCCGAATGAATCCAAATAGCATTTAAACTTCCTCAAGGACTCTGGTTCTGACTTTTACTTTTCAAAATTCATCCATTCATTCATCCCACTCTGCTGCAAAGACTTGCAACAGCCTCTCCACGCAACTCTGAACCCTCACCTCACTTGCGGGATTCCGAATAGCCCTCAAGAGCTGGCTATTCGAATAAGCCTTTAGGACCATCAAGGGTGATTAGCCACTCTTTATAAATCCTGATTGATTGATTGAAGTGTAACTCTACATCAACTCAGGGAAGTCCTTGGGGATCTTCAGTACACAGTTACTTATAGGATATTCAAGTTTTCTTCAAATTCCTCATTCGGCCTGCCACCTTAAGTGTTATTTTTTTCTAAAATTTATGACAGGTCTTACGAATTAGCATGGAGACAAAAACCAAACTTTTTTTCAAAGTTGTGGTTGATTGCATTTCCCTAACCAGGTAGTAGATTCAGCAAACCATAATCTAAAAAGACTTTATCATATACTCAATCTTCTACAAGAAAGAAAAAATTAAGCTGCCTCTTTTTGGCTCATTATAGGTTCCAAGAATGTGTTTTGTAACTCTAGTACTTAGGCAGGGACAACTAAGTGTTCAGACAATATGTTCTATAGAGCTCCACAATTTATGCGGTAACCAATGCTCTAGAATCCTCATTTAGAGTATACGAGAAAATTTGCGACAATCTTACATTTTGGTTTTACATTACTCAAACATAGCTTTAAAATGAGTACTAAAATGAAAAAGCTGTGTTTTTACATGTTCTTTCACATTTATGTGGTATGAAGTTAGTATCACCTTTCTTTCTAAGTGGGGGGCGCTAGAGGGTGCACCTCGAGATGGCCGCACCCTAGTGTTGCTCTGCCTAGCCGGGCTACAATCTGGGTTAAGAAGTGTTGTGTTACGCTACTACGATGTGTGGGAGCGAGTTTTACCACCTTTCCTGCTGCAACATCGAAAACGCGGACATTTAAACTGTTCGGCGAGCAATCTCTAAATGGCGCCCGCCGTGTTCCCCTAAATGAGGTATTGCTGCAGTGCCTGGTGACTTGCGGTGTGTCTTGCCTTCACTTCCTCATGAAGTGGCTGTGCTTCTAAACTGAGGAATCGGCTAGATTGTATTTACAAGCCCCAGCTGTGAGGAATCAGACTCGGAGTGTGGGGAGGCAGAGAGCGGAGGCCGCCTGACAGTGTTTCCTGCGTAGCTGACTTCCAGATTGTGCCTGGCTGCTGATCGCGAAGTCCCTGCAGCCGGCGGTGGTGAGTGGGATGCGGCGCCTTGTTAGGCTTGGGGCTGCAGAGGTGGGTGGGGGCCCAGGATTGGCATTGCGCTCTGCGAGCTGCTGCTGGGCTCTGCGGGGCTGTGAGTTCGGTGGGGATGCGGTCTATACTTGCTGCACGGGATTGAGCCGCCGCGCTGCATGCTGCCGGTGCTCCTGGGCTCATAGCTGGTTACTGGGAGGTCGAGCCTGCATCATCCCTGCTTGTATGACGCTTGCTGCTGTTTCTGTTTCTACGCGGCTAGAAGACAGATTTAGCTTTCAAGTGGTATGGTGGTGCTATGTGAGCGGCGCCATTGAAACGTTGAGACTTTTAGAAAGTGTAACACAAGGATTGCGTTTTTCCTCTGCTGATCCCTGGAATACTTCTTTATTTTTCCCTGCATGTGTGTGCCACAGATGCTTATGTTGTGGTTCAAGTTTGGGCGCCACTGCCTGGTATGCCTCTTGATGCCTAAGGGCGGTAGTGGGCCCAATATCCCTGGTGCTTGTGTTTTTGCTTGTGGGTCCTCTCCACTCTCCACGCAGTGCGGGGCTCCTTCTTTATAAGGCACATCCTATTTGCTGAGGTGCTGTCCCTCATCCAAGCCAAGAATGAGGATTTAGAAGCGCAGTCCCTGCGCAATAACATCAGGCTGACTGGGCTGCCAGAATCCATCAATGAGGGGAGAATGGAAACTTATATTGAGACCTTCATTAAACATATCTTTGGCACTGAGCACCTGTCCTACATGTTCATTGTTGAGCGGACTCATCTCTCACTTGTGGCGAGACCGCCCCTTTGTGCCACCTACCGTCCTACCATAGCAGGACTTTTAAACTATAGAGACTGGGACACTATTCTGCGTCTTGCCAGGGACAAAGGGACTATCGAGCACCAGGGCAATACTCTGGCTTTTTTCCCT
The DNA here is from genome assembly GCF_964263255.1 of Lissotriton vulgaris. NCBI lineage: Eukaryota > Metazoa > Chordata > Amphibia > Caudata > Salamandridae > Lissotriton > Lissotriton vulgaris. The sequence goes on along the minus strand of NC_141696.1, from coordinate 972,847,342 downwards.
GATTTCACAGTTGCTGTACAATCCGCTAGAAGGGATTTTAATGCAGTGAAGAAATTCTTACAATCTGAAGGAGTACCTTATGCCATGCTGTATCCCGCACGTTTGTGCATAGGGCCTGATGGTGATTCACAGGTTTTTTCTAACCCTAAAGCTGCCATGGAACATGCCAAACAATTGAAACGCAGGCGGCACGAGACTAGCACGCCTCATGACGAAGAAGATTGAATATTAGTGGTGCTTTTTGTTGTTATTTTCTTTTCTTTTTGCATCTGATGTTGCTCACTCAGGGATGTCATATATAGATGCTTCCATAAGTGTAAATGTTTATTGGTGGGATTATCCCACTTCAAGACACTATTATGTTCATGTTATAATATGTGCTGTTGTATGTTGGATCTAACATCTAGGCACATGAACTAGTCCTGCTTGTCCACCTCCCACTAGATGGGGGGCTAGTTGCACTCTGTGTCCCCAAATGGGTGTACCACAAATGCAAAGTTGTTTTGCTTGTTTTTGTTGGGGGGGGGGGTTAATTGACTCGGGATGGCTTTGGCAAAGTTTGGGATGCTAAAGTGGGTGGGGGGTTGGGTTTAGGGTGTTGAACGGGCAGGCTGGTGGTGTATTCCTTTTATGCATTTGTTGTGATGATCTGTGGTGGTACCTTCCACATGTCTGACAGGATGCATTGCATCAGTATATCTCTAATGTTTTCTGGACGGTATGAGTGGGGTGGTTAAGTTCAGTACTTGGAATGTGCGTGGACTCAACTCTCCCAAAAAAATTAGGTCTGTCTTTGCACACTTGGATAGACTGGAGGTGCAGGTAGCCTTATTGCAGGAGACTCAGCTCACTAAGGACTCCGCACAAAAATTAGGTACGCGGTAGGCAGCTATGAAAATTGAGTCCTCGTACTCCACCTAATCGAGGGGTGTGATGATACTCATTAAAAAAGGGATTCCCTTTACCATGATTAAGACTGATACGGACGAGCATGAGCGTGTGGCAATTGTGAATGGACAATTGGGGAGCAAGACTGTATTATTAGTTAATGTGTACGGGCCAAAAACTGAGGATCCATCCTTTTTCTCTGATGTGTGGTGCCAAATTTTTGGGTTCCCACTGGCTGAGATAATCTGGGGGTGATTTCAATGTATGTTTGGATATAACCTTGGATAGAGTTGGTAGTGGCACAGGGAGGGTTAAGCAGGCAGCGGATTCTATTCTGGGGATATTGGATGCGGGTTGATTGTTTGATGTCTGGCGTCTTCAGCATCCAGGGGTCCGCAAAAGTATGTTTGTATCCTCGGTACATGGGACTTGGTCCCGTATAGATTTCTGTCTTGTCTCCGAGGCTGTCTGTGCCTGGACGGTGGGAGTTGGACACATGCCTCAAACATTTTCAGACCACTCTCCAGTGGTTCTTGACTTACAGGTATTCTCGTGTGAGAGACCACCTTTTGCATGGAGGCTTCAGCCTACTGAACTCGCTGACCCGGTTTTTAAACACACTATTGGCGAGGCAATTCGAAAAGAAAATCACAAACATGAGGGGTCTGTTGATAGCGCTGGAATGAAGTGAGAGATGTTTAAAGTGACGATTTGTGGAGCTTGCATTGGAGTGCTATGGGATCTACGGCATAGAATAAATAAACTGGCGTCTGAGATAGCTACACTTGAGCTGGTCTATAAGGAAAATCCCTCCCTACACACGTTAGCCAAGACAAGAGATCTGGTTACTGACCATAATGAAACGGTTGATCAAGAATTGCTGCATCGTTCTCAGCGCACAACTGCTCTCTATTATGGGGAGGAGGGCCGTCCTAGTCATTCCCTGGTGCGGAAATTGTCGGTGCCGGGCAGTCACAAGTGTATTAGGGAACTTGTAGATGAGGAGGGGGTGGCACTTTACTTGACTCCCAAAATATATACGGCCACATGCATCAAAGTTAGCATTTGCGATTTCTTAATTGCGAAAATTAAGGAATCGCAATTAAGAAATCGCAAATTGCTATGCATCAAAAAATCACATTTTTATTTGCGATTTCTAAAAATTCCTTAATTGCGATTCACAATTTGCGAATCACAACTAAGGAATCCCTTCCCATTGATTCCTATGGGCCAAGAGGCCCATAGGAATGACTGGGAAGGCATTCACAAATTGCGATTAGCATTTTGCGAATCACAATTTGTGAATGCATTTTCAAGGGTGCAAAGGGGTGTCCAAAGGACCCCCCCTGCACCCCCGAAATGTAACTTTAAGTGCAAGTTTCACACACACATGTGCCCAAGGACATGTGTGTGTGTAACATGAAACTTTCAAAAATGCATTTTTGTGCATTTTTTAAAGTTTCGCAAATTAGCATGAAGGTCAACTTCATGCTAATTTACCCCTTCCTATTTGCGAATTTGCAAATTAAAAATGTTCATGCATTGCATTTAAGAAATATCAAATTGCGATTTCTAAAATGCAATCTCAATTTTAGAAATCGCAACATGGTTGCGATTCCTAAAATTGCGAAAAGCATGATGCATCCCAAATTTGAGAATTGCATTCGCAAACGGCCAAAAATTGCGATTCGCACCGTTTGCGAATGCAATTCTCAATGATGCATGTGGGCAATAGTTCTAAGATTCTACAACACGCTTTATGCAGCCAAAGATGCCCCTCCGACGGCAGAGATAGACTCCTACCATGAAGACGTTGTGTTAGGGTGGCTTTCAAACATGCACATGGAATATTTAATGCAGCCTTTTGATGTGGAGGACGTCAAACTAGCTATTATGTCATTACCCACCTGTAAGGTGGCTGGTATGGATGGACTCCCCAGCGAATTCTATAAAACATATGCGGATGGTCTCGCTCCTAGGTAACTGGCTGTGTTTAGGGAGGCTTATGAAGAAGGGAAACTCCTGCCTACTATTAGAGAGGCTCTGCTAGGAACCTTACTAAAACCAGATGAACCTCCTGATCGGTGTGAATCCTATAGACCTCTCTCAATCATCAATATCAACGCCAAAGTCCTGGCAAAGATGATTACCACTAGAATACAACTACTAATTCATCTGTTAGTCTTGCCTGACCAGTCGGGTTTTGCATCTGCGCGTTCTACTTCACACAACCTGCGTACTGTGTTCTCCATGCTACACTATTTCGACCCAGATTTTAAGGCGGTGGTTGTGCTGCTTGATGCAGCAAAAGCATTTGATTCCCTCCACTGGGATTTCATGTTCACAGTTCTACCTAGAATACGTCTACCTCTGTTCTTTCTTCAATGGCTTAGGGTGCTGTAAACTACCCCGGTCGCATGTGTGTGGGTCAATGGCTCGGTGTCCTCGGCGTTCCCCATTGGAAGGGGCACTTCGCAGGGATGCACACTCTCGCCAAGGCTTTTTTCACTAGCACTAGAGCCTCTGGCCTGTAAACTTAGACAGAAGCATGCAGCTGCGGCATTAAGATTTTGTCAGAGATCACTTGTGGTCTCCATATATGCCAATGATATGCTTTTATATGTCTGTGACCTTGCTACCTTTTTTCCAGAACTGCTACGGGAATATGTGAAATTTGAGCGATATTCTGGCCTGTGTATCAACTGGTCAAAGTCGGTGGTTTTCCGCTGATGGCTGGTACTAAGGAGATAGAACTGGATTTTCCGCTGATGTGGACTCACGATCTGGTGTGGTATCTTGGGGTTTAGTTACACAGAGACCCTGATAGGGTGATATTCAAGACTATGGTCGGGCTATCACACACATCGCTGAATAGGCGGAGCGGTGGGCGCGCTTGCCTCCCTCCCTTGCAGATCGAATTGCAGTTGTAAAAATTGCCTTCTTACCCAAGCAGCTTTATTTTTTCGTTAACTTTTCAATCAAATTGAATATAGCGCTATTCCAGACGCTCCAATCTGCAATCCTTACATTTGTATGGGGTGGGAAAAAGCCTCAATGTAGTTGGGATATTTTAGTGTAGCCATTTGACCGGGATGGGTCTGAGGCTCCTGACTTCCGGCTATATTATTTATGCGGGCAGACGTAGTTTGCGCAGTACTGGCATTATCTACCACGGTTTCAACCCCATCTTGCTATTGAATCTGACGCTGTTCTTCCATTGTCTCTGCAGGCAGCGACCCTTTCTGGGGTTCAGGAGGTCCTAGGACTGAAATTAACCTAGTGTTATGCACTGCATGGGCTTGGAAGATGCTTGCAAAAAGGGCGCGGCTCCCATATATATACACCCCACTGCTGCCACTGGCTTCACATCCTGACATTTCTGCTGCAAGGGAAAAACCTGCCATGCGGGAACTAGCAGCAGTAGGTATATCCCAGATGGGGAATCTGTACAAACAAGGTTGATTCAGGTCATTGCAAGATGTACAGGGGTCTACAGCTCGTGGATCCATGTTAAGTTTCATCTATGTCAGAGTCCGGCAAGCTGCCAAAACTATTTAACCTGATTATCCGGAGGTACCTGAGACTCTGCGGGCATTGCAGGCTATGCAGGGGGGGAGGAACAAAAGGGTCTTATCACCAAACTATACAATGCCGCTTTGCGTGAACGGGAGTCTGGGGAACAACCTTCTTATCTTAGATGGCAGACTGCACTAGGGCCTGTACTTACATTGGATGTTTGGAAAACTTGCTGTGAGCGAATTGTACTCTCCGAATGTTCCACTTTTAATATATGCACCAATTGTATTACACCCCTTTGCAATTTAGTAAGTATGGTCTGCGCGAGTCTGCTAATTGCGTGCGGGGTGGACAAGCGGACGCGGATTTCTTACATGTGGCTTGGATGTGTGCTGGAATATCTGCAACTTGGTCCAAGGTGACAAATATACTCACTGATGTTGTGCGGGAACCGGTGCATTGCACACCAGAGCTCTGTATACTTGGTTATGTGAAAAATGGAAAGCCCTGCAATAGATGGATAATTGCAATTTCCACCCTTTTTGCTAAGAGAGCTGTGGCACTCTGCTGGGGAGCGTAACCCACTCAAACTGTGAAAACATTGGTCCAAGACTTACTTTACTGCGGGGATAAATTAGAGATCTATGCTGAGGAATTACCTGAAGCTTCACGCCCTAGGGATTTCTGGGCACCTCTTACTGTACATTGTCTCACTCTTCCGCACTTGACATGAACTGTTTGTTATGAACCCTGACTGCTTGGTGGAAAGTAGTCTTCATGATACGGACCACGCCTCGAATGACCGCTGGTCCTCCACTCATACTTGTTTCTGATGTCTAGTACACTTCGAATGTATGATGCACTGTCACCTGTCAAGTTGGGGAGGGGGGTTGAGGGGTTTTTTCATTTATCGACATGACTATTCAAATTGCATTTATTTGTATGCAACTATGCTCATTGAAACCAATAAACATATTTTTTTTTTAAACTTTTATTGTAAGTAGCCAAGATATAACAAGCCCTGGCAAAACTAATAGTCTTAATTTGCCAAAGCTTTGTGGCCACTGCTGTTAGCTTTCCTACTGTCAGATGCTTTTATTATGCACCAGCAATGGCAAAGCCACTAGCAGTCATTGGTGATGCCAAAAATATGAAAAATTCTGTCTGCTATAGTTGCAAGATGGCTGCCACGTTGCATAACACAACATGGTGAAGCAACAAAGATCTTGAAAGCATAGAAATCATTTGTTTTTATGTTTTTTATACTCTCAAGGTGGCTACCATGTTGCATCATGTAATGTGATGACATATAATCACAATGCATGGCTCAATGTGGCCGCATCTAGAGAGTGCACAAAGTAAAAAAATGAATATTCTAGTCCAACTTCCAAGATGGCGTGATCAATGGTGTTGAGTTCAGCTCATAAATCCTATAGGATCAGAGGTCTTCTCCATCGTCACCCACCAGTTGTCTAAGGTCATCTAAAAGCGAGAGCATGGTGAGCTTTGCCAAGACTAAATCCCCTTATGGAAAAAAGTCAAAACGTTTTGTTTCTGTTGCAATAATTATGGCTTGCTCTGTAAATGCCAGGTAAAAACCAAACTTTACACATATACACCCTTGGAAGCTTATAAACATTTAGTCAGCACATGTACCAACACATGTACGCAAGAGGAATGCCCAATGCATGACTTTGTGGGTATATTGAGTGACAGAATGGATACATACATTCATAAATAGACTAATAAGGATAGCTGGCTGAATACATTGCTGAGGGTGCATAGATGCACGGTAATACAAGTGTATATATTTGGGTCAATTGATGAATTAATCAATTTTAAATAAATGTAAAAGTGTGGGTGGTTTGATTTCTGGTTTTAGGTGAATAAGTATGAAAGGTGTCCTTTGTATTGCTGCCAGGGTTCTGTCTCTTTTTCACTCTCCTTTTATTTCTCTCATATTCACACACTCTCTCACTTCCTTCTCATTTAAAGAGCAGAACTATAGTCCACATTAATAACAAACACTGAAATAAGAAAGTGTGATTGACAACATTGACTGGATTAGAACCGTGGTGCTAAATGAACATACATATAAAGCTAGCAGACACATCAGCAAATTTAAAGCATCTTTCACGCTAACGTCTACTGAAAATGATGTAGAAAATGTAACTACTTCTCTAGTAACTTGTGTATAACAGAGTAGATGTACTATCCTTGGTGGTGGGGAAATATACTGCACCCACCTTTGAATCAAGCAACCACAGCGCTGGCTGGATTAAAAGATGGTATTTGTGATGCCAAGGTCTCCTTCAACACCAATCAAGGTAATTTCATATTTTAATGTTGCAACAACTTACTTCCCAACTTGATCCTTGAGGCATGTGCTGTTCACCTAGCACAAATCACAGAAGTTTAACTCAAAAATCTTTTTCTGTAGTGGTTGTATCATTTCCTGTCTTCGGATTGAATTACTGCTGAATTCTTAATCCTGATTTACAAAGACTTTCTGTGAGTGTTTTACCCTGGTATTAGGAATAACTTCCTCTTTAGGTTGCAAGCAGAAGACACAGAAATATGTTTTGGTAATTTGTGGTATGTCCCACTCTTGGAAATTCAAGAGTAGGTTACACCTAAGACTTGCATGGCACTGCAACACCAATAAAGACCAACTACAAGAGGGCACTGGCACTCCGTAGTATGATACTATCTTCTAGAAAAGTAGTGAACTTGTTTAGTGACATCTGCGCCCACTGATCAGAACAAAAATGCTTTTGCCGTGACAAGTGTGAAACATACATTTTTATCAGCTGACAAATTTGACCGATTGATGAGAAAGTTATTGGGACATTTTAGCAGAATCAGTGCATTCACATATAACCCTGACATATTAGTGTAAATTTGCACGTGCACTAGTAAAATCTCTTTCAATCTGATATTTTGTTGCTAATTACAGAAATAGAATCTGGAGACTTTTAGCTTCTGATGAAACTTTCTCTGTTTGAATCAGCACATTGTGTGACTCTGGAAAAACTTCTTTATACCCCTCTCCATCATCTATTAACAGACTGGTATCTGTTTTGTGTGTTATGCTAAATGAAATGAAAACTGCATATTCTGCTCAGCCTGAAATGTAGAGTTATGTTAGTTAGTGATGGGCAGCTTTACTTCCTCAAAAACTTAATTTAAGTATTCTAGATACTTGCACTCTGCTGATCACTAGTTCCATATTTAAAGAGGACCAATGAACTGATACTAGGAGAGAGTCCTAGACGACATAGATACATTCTTTGCTACACAGATCCCAAGTTTCACATGTACTTTCAGATCTTCCCAATCAACTAGCCATCCCATTGACTTCTAAGGGCTTTATTATGAGTCTGGTGGTCCACAAACCGCCAGACTCACGGGGTACAGTCGTGGCAGTCTTCTGACCACCCCATTATGACCAGGGTGGTTGGGCCGCCCTGGGACCACCACAACTGCCAGGGATCAGAGATCGCAGGTGGTGGCGTGGTGGTATTGAGGCCGCAATAGGCTTGGTGGGGCCGCTGCAGCCCAGCCAAGCATATTATGAGTTTCCTCACAGCCACACTTTTCATGGAGGAAACAAAGGGGACCCTGCAGGTCCCCATTGTGCCTCACGCCATGTGAATGTGCACAGGGGGGCACAACATGTGCCCCCTGTGTGCATGCCCACAGTACCTGCACAGCATTGACCGCAGCAGTTCGTGCCTTTACTGCCTTTGATGTTCTCATTGTGGTGCCTATTTCGTAGGCACCACTTTGGGAATGTCAAAGAACCACCGGCCAGATAGGAGAAAACTACTAATCTGGTGGGTGGTTAGTACATGAGTTTGCCGGTGTGGGAGCGGGCGGCCCCACTCCTGCACCACCAAGCTCATACTAAGGCCCTAGGAAAGGTTGAAAAATTGCTTTAGGCTTAGCGGTGGTGCACCAAGTGAACTTTTATGTTCTGTAGACATAAAAGAAAGTAATGCATTGGTGATCCTTTCCCTATGGTGCTCCTCGGATCATGTCCACACCACCTGGTTTCATAAACTCTGACATTTACTAGGAATGGAAAAGTTAACACTCTCCATTGAGCTTAGTGTATAAGCATACCAAGAAACTGGCTCCATATATTAACCTGCTCTTGCCCAAATTCAACAAATTGACATGGCCCACATATCTCAAACTATTGCATATATTACCACTCACACATGGTGACACAGGGGGCACATAACAATAGGTTTCTCAGTAACAAGTAGTTTATGGAGTAGGAGTCTAGAAGCTTTTGATCCACGTTGCAGTGAGTAGTGACTGTGATGCGCATGATGTTTTTTTTAGTTAGGAGTATAGGGGGTTGGGAAAGGGAGGGAGGTACGAGTTGTTTCCTCATTTTTTATTTGAGTTTCTTCTCTTATGTTGCATGATATAAATACACCAGCCTCCGGGTTGCAGGCTGTAGATTTGTATTCTCTTGAAAAAAATAAGAAACAGAATTGATTGATAAAGCATACTAAGCCCTTGTAATAATTTTATTGTAAATGTTTCAGTTCTTGAGATAAAGTATGTTCTATCTGACAAGTAAAGAATACTTTGACCATAAAACCTATAAAAAAACACATTTTAGATTTCAAACTATCTCAGAAGTGATAGATTTAATTTGACATGTCATGAGTCTCCTTGCCATAACAAGGTATACCATAAAGTGTAAAGGCACAAACTCATATAGAAAACAATAAAAAATAGAATGGCAAGAAGCTAAGCCAATGGAAAATCATAATGCAAACAAAATGTAAAAATGAGGCAGCCGTGAAGGAGTACACAGCGAACTAAAGCAAGTTCAGCAAATTGAGGCTTATCTCGAATCCCTTGTAACTGAAATAGCCAGACCTTCAACTTCATCACTAGGAATCTTAAATGCAATGCATTATTCCAATATTCACCACATTTACCACGTGGAGTAATCCCACAATGGAGGAGTCTCAGAGTGACCCTTGGACGTCTGTTTGTTGCTTGAACACCCATCCCAAAGGCCCAAAAAAGTGTCACGATGCCTCCTGATTCTCAAGGCAATACCGAAGGTGGTCATCTCTCTTATTGAATCAACGGGCCACTTAATTGTGGCTCTTATCAAAGAGCCACAAAGTTTGTAATCTATTTGTAAACTAGTCCAAATGTTTAACTATATCTAATCTATGTATTAAATATTTATCATGTAACAGAAAAATATGAGGTATTGCAGTCACAACATTATGAAAATTTCCACTCACTGAACTGTGATCCATTTTGACCTCAACACTCGAAACACAACACTTATCCTCACAAAACCAATCTACCTAGAGTTTTACATTTCCTATCATTGACCTCAAGACTACATCAGGGTTTCTACCTAGTGACTTCACACTAGGCGTCCTATAGATGTTTCATTACATATGGTGCACCTTATTTTGTCATACACCTTGATAAAGTCTTGAGGCCAACACATTTGCTGAATGGACCCAAAATAAAAATCCTGATGATATGAGGAGAAAAATCCACCTCTCTGACATTCATGTGGCCTTCCAACCCTATAAAAGCGAGGATAGTGTCATATTTGACTCTGAGCTCTGATTCAATTACCAGTACAGTGGAGGGGCCGAAATCATCAATTTGCTGCTCTCTTCTTGCTATAGAATTCTTTCACTCTTCTACATTGACCATCAAGGAGAGTAGATTAGAGTCCTTGTGTATTACAAATTGTCAACATGGAGTTTCCAATGTATGGATGTGATTTAGAGTCTGCTGGACAGGTTTTTCAGTTGCAACATATCTGATATCCCTTTCACCCTATTACAAGTACATTGTATCCTGTGGCACTTGCATTAGGGTGGACGGAATATGCTTTATGATGTGACGCAGTAACCTGTCTGCCAACTCTTTCAGCAAAAGGCTTCCTTAACTACAGAACTAAGTGATCTGAATGTTCCTAAGCATGTGGCATTGCATCTAAAAAAAAAACAGCCTTGAAAGTATTTGGCTTGCTTAATCCCAGTACATGGTAGAACAAAGAATAACATTAGCAGTATCATATGCAAGCATTACTGAGACAGAGGTGTATAATACTTGTGGGGTTTGGTCGGCCAGTAGGAGCCCAATAGGAACTGCACAATCAGCAGGGCCTGAAAACCAAATTCTTTCACTGTGTTTCTAACCTAAACTCTTACCTCCTGGCACAGTGAAAGAGAGACATTTTTGACAGAGGCCCTCTGTTCACAGATTGCTCTCTAAATTCCTCATTATGTTTTACACATTGTGTTATTAAGTAACCAATAGGAGAAATGTAACGCTCCATAATAACTTAATATAAGCAGATTAATAATCATTTGGAATTACCTTTGACGCATTTCTGGAGTAGTATAAAATTGTAAGAGTCTTTGTTTCATTTGGGAAGGAAGTATGTGACTAAAATCCCAGCTGCTATGTCTATACAAGTTAGAATGGGTAATGATTTGATGCAATATTGACTTTTCCTGTGGAGTCATTGCCATACAGTATTCAATGGTTTACAATGATTATATTTCATGATGCTTTTAATACATTGCCAATGGTGTCTGTGCAAACTGTAATTACTGTATCATATTGCTCTGTTTAGCATGAGAAGTATGTCAATGCTCCAAGCTGAAAAAATGAAAGAATAAGAAATACATGTCTACATAAATATTGTGCTAGTTAAGTAAATTACTGTTATTACTACTTAAGTACAAAAGGGAGCACATAAAATATGCTCTTTGAGGACAAAAAGGGTTTCCTGATGTCTGAAAAATTATTTATGAAGTCAGTTAAATATCTTAACGAGAGACAATAAGGATTGAAAGTTGGAAAATTGGTAAAATAAGTCTCAGCCACAGCAGTTTTGGGTGAGGTTTAGTAAGCACTTTCACACATTTGACCACTGACATGATGAGCTTGATAGGTATCACAGTACAGTAACAATTATGGTATGAGTTAAAACAATTAAAACACCAAGGAGGTAGCACATGGGGAGCAGTCGCAAATGCTTGCTTTGCAAACAAAGGAATTCTAGTACTGCTTTTTCACATATACAACCAGTTCTGTGTAAAGATGCCTATAGTACTGCCCTCTGCCTGGAACAGTTCTTTGTTTTATAGAAGCTTAAGGTGCGGCCGCCAAAGCTATGCATGTTGGGTATAGGACGTAGTCCTAAGTATACCTACCCAGTGGTGAGTATTATTATTCACCCAGTGGTGGTTCCCAATCATATTTTTAACCTTGGTTCTACTTCTTGGATTATTTTCATTTTTGTTTTGTTTTACTCATAAATATATAATCTATTTTTCTAACCCTGTGTGGAGTATTTTTGTGGTGTTTTCATTGTGTTACTGTGTGTGTGTGTTGCACAAATACTTTACACAATGCCTTTTTAGATGAGCCTGGCTGCTCTGTGCAAACTACCAGAGGGTGAGCACAGGTTATCTTTAAGAGTGTATCCAGCTTACCCTGACTAGAGTGGGGGTTTCTGCTTGTACAGGGTGCATACTCTGACAACCAGAGACCCCAGGTCTAGTACACATCTTTGCTCCCACCAGGGCAGGAGCAGTGAACTCAGCTGCACCTTCCCAGGTGGGAGTAAAGTAGAATGGTGGTGCCAGTTCACACAAACACCAAAATAGGTGTTGGCTGGAGAGCCAACTGGGGCCATGGAGGCCCTGGAGCTCCTCCACAACCACCAGCATATAAGTAAATATGGGTGTCCGAGTGGGCACCGGGGAATTTAACAGGAAACATTAAAAAAAACCTTAACTAGCTCTCACCAAAGTGGCGGCTTAAAACCGGGGGGGCTTCGGGGCTCCCCTCACAGTCAGCAACATAAAAAAAGGTGTGGGCACTGGGTCACCCAAAATAAAATATATAAAAAATAAACAAAGAATACTAAATGAGCAGTAAGAGCCACTCATTTATTATTCACTTCTTTGTCTAACGAGCACCTCATAAGGCACTGCAAAGGCTTTAAAAAAATATTTGTGGATCATGGTGGTGTTCCTAGAAGGAGCAGGGCACCACAAAACATTTTTTTAATGTTGTGGAGGGCTGAGACAAGTGTAGCAGCCCCACAGCAACATTAAGAAAGCAGAGTAAGTCTTCTGGGTCATTAAATCTATGATCCAAGGAGAGGTTGCCATAATTTTCTAAAGCATTCTGTGTTGGATCTGTAGTACCCTCAGGTGGAATGTGGAGGCCTCTAGTAGTGGGTACTTTGTGGCCTGAAAAATATTAAAAGAGACTCAAAGCCAATTGGATTTTTTAATATAAAATGTTGTTACAATACTTTTTGTACTTTTATTAAACATTGCAATGTGTGAATTCATTTAATAAATATTTGATTACAGTGTTTTCTGTCTTCCTGACAAAGATAACAGGTTTTTTATATGTTATTATGCTGACCCCTTTTGATAAAGCCTTGAGGCCTGCCTCTCATCAAATAGTCAATCATACATATCCACGGGGTTGGGCGCGGGCCCTGTGCCCAAACTCACAATGGGTGATCCAAAGTGCACTGTGGGGGTAGGGCGCCCAGGGGGGTTGGTCACAGGGCCTCGCCGCAGGCCTGCACTTGCACCCAAACCACATCACATACAACTGAAGGCCACATGCAGCAGGGTATTGGGCATGAGCAGGGGGTTGGGCCTTGCCCTTTCACTGTGGGTGGGTAAGTTGCCAATGTGGGGTTGGGCTAAGGTCCTAGGCACAGGCCAGACCCTGCGCCCAAACCCACACAGTGATGACATCTTACCTTACATATAAAAACATTAAAATTCCCTGAAAATAAACAAAGGGAAAGTAAAGTTATAGTTAGGAATTGTAATAAAAAGTTACTTCACATTAAAAAATAACGTTAGAAATTCACTGACAACAAAAAAAGTTTAAAGGGATGTTATACAGTAAGGTGAAAATGTCAGTTAAGACATACCACTTTAAATCAGAAACACCACTGAAATTCACCAGCTGTAGTTACCTAAAGCAACTATAACTTGTGCCCTGAGGTAACTATAGCTTGCACCCTCGCCATGCATTGTTAATAACGACACATGCTACATCACTCATGTCATGATCCATGACATCATTGATAACATCACTGCAACATCTGAAATGTCGTGATTGGTGACAACACTGGGTATGGCGGGGCATGAGTTATAGTTACTTTAAGCCACACAGTAGCGCAGTGTGACTGATGCAAGAATCCAAGACTCAGGTAAAAGAGAACCTAACAATCAGGCTCTGTGATCTAGAGTTAGGGGGTTATATCAAGTTCACTGATTTCTGGTGGAAGTACGAAAGCTAAACCAGTATCCACTGGGAAACTTCCCCCACCATAAGTCTAGAAGAATGTACAAAATGAAACAGTGTTTTCTGCTCTGTATTAAGCACTTTCTGTAGACCTCTGGGGATTTTTCATTACTGCCCAGCTCCGAATCAGGGCAGGCAATCGTTTCTTTTCTCTGCTGGTCATTGTGGGACCTATTCAGAGGTTGAATTGGGGACATATTCAAAGGTAGAATTGTGACAGGTGGATATGAGGTGGGGGAGGATGCTCAGTTGGGTAAATAGTGATTGGTGGATTAGGGAAGGATGCTGTGATGTTGAAAATGAGACTGTTGGGGGTGAGGTAGGAGAAGATGCTGAGTTGGTAAAATTGTGACTAGTGAATGAGGATGCCTTCCTGGTAGAATATTGACTGATGGGGGCGGTAAAGGAGTATGCTGGGATAAAGTGAGAGATAGAGAGCTACGATCAGCCCAGCTTTCCTACGCCGTGGTCCCCCGCACCAGAAAGACCAGATCGGGAGGCCGCTCCTTCTCCTTCCTTGCGGCCAAAGCATGGAACGCCCTTCCGCTCCACCTCAGACAGACAACGTCGCTCCCCATCTTCGCAAGAAACCTCAAAACCTGGCTCTTCGACGGACCCCCTCCTTGATGGAATGGAACCTGCACCCCCCACCCCCCCTCACCCCTAGCGCCTTGAGACCCTTACGGGTGAGTAGTCGCGCTTTAACAAACTCCTGATTGATTGACAGTTAGTTTAAAAAGACAGCCATTTAGTTTCCCCCATTTTAGACGGAGCACAGGTGAAATAAAGAACTTATGAAGTGCAACAGAGAACTTCAATTATATTTTACAGCATTACCGATCTAAAATAGTAAACATTGTTTTAAAAAATAGTGGAAACTTTTCATAACAAAAAAGAAAGTATTGGAACTCACTTCTGCCTAGTTTCTGCTCACTTCAAACCCTAGACATATTAAAGTAAATTGATGCTGGTTAATATGTACGACCTTGTTATGGCAGATTTGCTCTTCCCTTAAGCCTCAAACCAACACTCTTAGGGTTCAGTTACATCACTACAGTACATGTATGATTACATTAATGGCTGCATATTAGGTTCAGATTTTTAACAAGAACGTCCATGTCGTTTTCCTTATCTTAGAATCTTCTGGTTTTGATCATGTCAATAACAACTGCAAAATTGACATGTTTTTTCCCCCAAATTATAGCAAATGTGAATTAATTTCCACTTTGTCTTTTTATACATAGTGTTACCTAATTTGCAACGCCGCTGAATAAAGCTGTTTGGTCTACTAGCCTGCAAACTCATCATGCGGATATTTTAAAGAACATATCAAAATAGAAATCCTTACATTACTGAGTTTCTGTCCTTCCCATCATTTATTTTGTGAACAGTAGTAAATGAACTGACTACTTTCTGACAGCCCAACAGCAGGAATCTTGTTGACCTATGCCCTCCTATTGATTTAGGCTTCAGTCATTTTTCTTGGTGATTTCCCTTTTTCCTGCATATTCTATTCCTGGGAAACAGACCTCGATCATTTCCTGCCTACCGCGTCATTCATCACAGCAGTAAGGTAACTCAATCACATCTCAGATTAGAGCTTCCACGAGACCCATCTCTTTTAATCTTCGAAATTGAATGGATAAATTTGAAAACAATTCGGATTTGGAAAGCCATCAGTTCTGAAGCCCTAAATTGGATTAACATGTGTAATAGCCACTCGCTTGCAGCTGAGAGACAGTTTACATTTGTCGTAAGTGTCTTCTTCTCCTGTATGTAATAATCCTAAACGTTCCTTTAATTACTACGTAGGAAGTGAAACAAAACTCTTCTGCATTCTTACTCAGAAGAAACTAAAATGGGAAGATTAGATTCATACCACTTTTATGTTCCGTGGGCATACACAAAAACAAACGAATGCACGTAGTGATTCACCTATCAATAACCTGCATGGACTCGAACCGACAAAATGGGTGTGCAAAGTTTGTTTTTTTCCGTCGGAAATTTTAAGTGAAACTCTAAATTTGCACCTTTTGCAAGCTTTGAAAGTTCTTGTGAATGTCCTCGTCTTCCACTTGTGTAAAGTTTACTCCATATAGCGAGATAATTGTCACCATGTCTGAAAATAAATGTTCCCCTAATCATACCGCGCCAAATGGAAACATGTAAGCACTATTTTTTTACTCCTAGTTTACCTTTTGTGGAGCGTTTCTTTGGATAGGGGCAACAAATGTATGTAGATTTTGGGGCAGATTTATGAAGGACTTGCGCCGCCGGTGCGTCACTTTTTCCCATGTTAAAAATGACGCACGGCGGCGCAAGGCCTTCATAAATCTGCCCCTTTGTATCTGAAAGTTTACATTGGTCGGAGCTTTTTGTATGTAGAAGAAGGACTTGCAGAGGAGAAGAACACAAAGGGGCAGATTCGCAAGCCCCCTGCTCCACTTTTGCATAATTATTAACATTGGTAAAATGACGCAAATGTGGCGCAAGGGGCTTGTAAATCTGCCCCAAACTGTTTTCTGCAAAGAAGGCCCCTCCTCAGGACACATTTGTAAGCCTTAACTTTGGATTGCATAAATTGTCACAAAAGTCACGATTTTTATGGGAATTGGAAATAAAAATTACAACTTTGACTCTTTTCCATTCACTTTAATGAAACGTGCAAAAAATGAAACTTCATAACTTTTCACATTCCTTATTTACAACCGCCTTCGTCACCACTATCACAGTATAAAGAAGAGAAGAATTGCCTAGTTTAGGAATATCAATTGCTCTGAAATAGATTGCCTGTGAATCTGAGAACTGAAATGTATATAGTAGCCAAATTGAGACAGGTAAGTGGTGATTTTAAGTCGTGATCAGGGTCGGCTCCAGGGTGGTGAGACTGGTGCACAGCACCTAGTGCTGGGCCCGGGATGGGTTAGGGGGCTGTGTATAGAAATAACCAGAGTCACTGGAATTATGCATCAGGGGAGGGCAAAATTATCTGCCAGTTGAGTCAATTATGCGGCAAAAAACACCAAATTATACCGCGTAATGTGGCACATTTTTGGCAAGTATTGCATCATAATGTCATTTTACACTTGTTAACTGTCTGGGCATTGGTAGCACCTCATTTGTTGCAGTTTAACACTCAAATATAACAATAAGCAACCAGAAAGGTGACCAGTCAAGCTTTGGAAAGGGCCTTCCATTGTGCAGCAACATTTGTTGCTGCGCTTGTAGTAGCTTTTGAACTGTTTGAGCTAGAACCAAATTATTTTTTGTTTACATCTGCAGATTTTGGAATATCTGGTGGATTATGTGGCAAATCTATATGTATGCAAAAAACTGGCACACACATTACATAATTCCAGTGGCCCTGGAAATAACTAAAGTATTTGTTGTAGAGTTCATTGGGCATCCAGCAGTTTTCAGGAACAATAAACATGTCAAGATAACTTTGCTGATTAATGTACCTGCTGAAGAGAGAGAGATTGAGCTTTATTTAGTGGCAGTTTTGATTCATCATACAGTAGGAAAGAGGGATAATGGGCTTGCTGCAAAGGATGTGTACCATGCAGATCACAGAACTCTATTTTATGTAGATATCTCAGAGGGTTACTATATTGGTCACAAGGGTCATTTTGTTATTTGCAGTTCATAAATTTCAATGCAAATATAGCACAGTGGCCTATGAACTGTCATCAAAGAGTTGCATGCAAACTACATGGTATAGGTTAACACGTTATGCCCCCCCCCAGTCTTTCATTATACTATGTTGCTAAAAATGGTTTATTTGGGTAGGAATGCATTGTTGTTAGTAAGGTTAACCCCAGCCCTGTGGTCAGTATAAATTGTTTGTTTGTGCTTCTCCAGTGCAAACTGTTTTAAAATATACTGCCTACTAGTGTGGTTGTCATTTGATTCTTACACCTTGTAATCCTCATTGTTTTATGTAACATTTCCTATGGACTGATTTACACATGTATGTCTAATTGGTTCTGTTAAATGTGATTATGATATAAAGCGCTCAAACACCATACACTGGTTGAGTAGCACTATAAAACAAATTAAATGCATGTGAGAGAGAGACTAAGAAGAGATAAGATGCACTGTTGGAGGGGGGTAGTAAGGGAATCTGTGGTGACGGTAGTCATTGGGGGTTGCCAAAAAAGTCTGTTTCACAGGGCACCACCTGCTCTGATGCCGGTCTTGGTCATAATGCTTCAACAAAGCAGTGTTACAGAACAAGAAGGGGAAAGTACCTAACAACGTAAGTAGCAAATGTAATAACTGATATATTTGACAAGTGATTCTGTTATAGTCTTACTCTACTTGTTGCATCCTCCCTACAGTGTCTCTCTGCCTTGCTGCTCAGCTTGCGATAAGGTCATGCAAAATGTTGGAGTGTGTTTGTATGTGGTGAGGGTCAGTTGGTCTGGATGGGCTGAGCAGCGAGGAGTGCTGCTCCTGGTGGGGCACATAATGAACTTACCATCTTCCTGTAACTTAGAATCTGCTTTGTAACTTTAAGAATAAACATACCTAAGTGTAACTACAAGACCCTGACTGCGCATCTTTCATCATTACAATACTGGCGACGAGGGTGGGATGGAGATGTGTTATAGTCTTACTCTACTTGTTGCACTCTCCCTACAGTGTCTCTCTGCCTTGCTGCTCAGCTTGCGATGAAGTCATGCAGAATGTTGGAGTGTGTTTGTATGTGGTGAGGGTCAGTTGGTCTGGATGGGCTGAGCAGCGAGGAGTGCTGCTCCTGGTGGGGCACATAATGAACTTACCATCTTCCTGTAACTTAGAATCTGATTTGTAACTTTAAGAATAAACATACCTAAGTGTAACTACAAGACCCTGGCTGCGCATCTTTCATCATTACAATAGATTCCTATAGAGAAACTATGAAATATCGCTTGAGAAATTCATTGTATGACTGTTCCCTCAGTTAAACATTATGCAATGTGTGATAGTGCTTATTGTATCTAGTATATTAACATAACTTTATAAATACACATTGTATATCACTCTAATAATCATTCAAAAAGTTAATATATGCAAAGTCTATCAATAAGTCAAATATCAAACAGGCAAACAACCAATATCACCCAAGCAGACTTCAAAACATCATTAGCCAATCATGCTCAACGAGCATCGTACTAAACATAGGTACGAATACAAACTTTTCCACAAGAAGTACAATCAAGCATGTATCTTGCTTCTAACCTATGGACTGGTTCCTTCGATAGGGGAAAATCTCTGGGTAGGCTAGAAGCAAGATTCAATTTGAAACTTAATTTAATAGAACCAAGAGGTTTAAAGGTGGATAATGAATTATATTTCTTTTTTTATAATTGCTTTTTCGCTTAAGAATTCATGGCTATGTTCTTTTTAAATTGATGAGTAATTATAATTTTAATTTTTTTTTGTTATTGCAGGATCTATATATTGAAACACACAGAGGACAGCCTGGTGTGAGAAGAGTAGGGCAGTTACGAAATAATAACCTGGTGGGGTGAAACTCTCTTTTTTACATATTGAACTACTGTAATGTAGTCCCAAAAATTACCCTGTCATGCAGGAACTACGACGTTTACAGATAACATATACTGTGGGTCTGGTGGCAGGCTGCCTCTGCACACCCCGGCTGCATATATTAGCCTATGGTTCGCATTAGTTAGCTTTCAGTGCCACTAGAATCTCCTGTTATCAGAGAGATTAGTTTTGCAATCTTAGAACACAATAATCTCAGACTTGTGGAAACAATATATTACTTTTCACCCAATTGCTCATGCATGCATGTTTTTGCTCTCAAAGAGATACAGAGAAGAAACAGTGTAACGTGTTTACAATAATAATTTATTGTACAGTAGTTCTTCTCATGTAAGATAAGTGCGCAGTTACGACTGTAACAAAGTACCAGAGATATAGAACCAGCAGTACAGTGAATAAGAAGAAATAGTATTGTTCTACCATTTTGCAACAGTCATGAACCTATATATGAATATTGAATGTTTTTATAAAATAAATTGCGTACTCCTAAGATGTTATGTTATAGGTAGTTTTGTAGCGCACTCTAATACTCAAGAGTGTCCTGGCATGGAACTAGATGACTAGATGTACCTAAGTGTACCTAGAATGTGAGTAGGTGCTACAGACCCTAAGTCTGTAAGTGCCGAAGAGCCAAGTATCCCGCTAGGCTTTAGTCAAACCCCATACCTGAATAGTGAGAGTGTGGGACTTTGTCCTGAACTTGAGCTGGACACCCCACAAGGAATCGTCAGACCACTGTCAGGTGGAGCGTTGTCATGTTGGCGCTGCAGCATCTCTGGTCAGTGTGTCGGCTTTGAAGTCTTGGGTCCTTCCTGCCTTCTGATAGCAAGAGGTGCTGTATTTCTACAGTATATGTACGTATGTTCACCATTGTTTTATATGAGGATGACATTTGGGGATTAAACCTTGTGCATCGATGGGAGAGATGGAGTGGACCT
Organism: Lissotriton vulgaris; assembly: GCF_964263255.1. Taxonomy (NCBI): domain Eukaryota; kingdom Metazoa; phylum Chordata; class Amphibia; order Caudata; family Salamandridae; genus Lissotriton; species Lissotriton vulgaris. The sequence goes on along the minus strand of NC_141696.1, from coordinate 972,827,096 downwards.
ACTGTAGAGTGTACTCATAAATTATTCAGATGTCCTAAGGATGACTTCTTAGCAATATCAATCGGGAAGAACCCACCCTCGTCATGAACTAGGTGAAAGGTTTAGTCCATAAAATGCTGCAGACCTTATAAGGCGTTATGTGCATACAAGGTAGTCTATCCTTATTTGGAGTTATGTCCTTATAAATCTCGTTCATATGAAATGACAGGGAGACGTTGTAGGGAAAGTGTCCGATGTTCCCTAGACCTATATCAGGGTACTGATATGAAATATAACACCCACTCCTCCTAATACTTAACAATAATAATACACATTTTCGACATACACATTGATAACAGTGTCAGTGCATAAAATTATCAAGAAGTCATTCAAAATGTTTCTAAAAAGTTTAAAAAATCAGTTAAAAACAGTTTAAAAAATGAGAAAAGTTATTTGGTAATGTTTGACATTGTTGTAAAGTTGCGCAAATCACAGTTCTAAATGAGTTCGGTCACACAAGTTGAACTACTGTAGGCGTACTTAGAAGGCCAAGCTCTGAGATAGAAAGTGTCAATTTGAAAAATTATTTGGAGGGAATGGAAAAAGTTCCATATTCGTTCCCTGCACATGTTGAGCCAGGTTTAGAATAAATGTCCTGGCTGGGAGACATAACATTATTGCTGTCTGGTACAGCAGGGGACAAACATTGCGATACCTCGCATAGCATGTCAAGTGTGCATAGATGTAACTCCTTATTGCCAGTATCTGGTGTGCATGCTTCCGGTACCAGATTCAAAAGCTCAGTGTCCTTGCTGGAGCTGAAATTTAACTCAGTCTCGAAAGGCACCTGCGGCTCCTAAAGGAAGGCATGCATCAAGATGGGAATATGCTGGGGACAGAGCTGTGCATGGGACCACAAAAGTTCCAGCCTGGGGTCTCCGCTGACATCTCCTTCGGAGGTGTCAGACAGATGTCCATCTTACATTCACCTCCGCAGAACAGGCATCGGAAGAAAGGTACGATGCAGTCTCCAAAGACTGACCTGAAAGATAAGAACCAAGAAGCACTCAGTTCTCGTAGGCGAGGTGCACCGAGATGCTGTACCATGTGCTCACAGTAATGTCTTTCCAGGAGAGCATTTGCAATCTCGCTGGTGGATGGTCCGTCCATTGTGCAGCAGGTAGACGATAATCAGGATTCCAGCTACAGTAATCAGTATCAGAGGTAGACCCCCGAAAATGCTTCCAAACACGGAGTGTATGAAGTTAGGAATAACTCTAAGGATTGTTTGGAAAGTGCTGAGGAATCTGGACCCCATGGTCTTAAATAGATGTATAATGCCTCTCGTATCAGACATGTTAAAGATACGTCCCACCATTTCTATGAAATATAGGGGAGCGCCTGTATCTCTGTTGAGGTCCTTGCAACTTGCAGTACAAAGGTTTCTCGAGCAGAGGTTAACCACACAGTTTGCTTTAAAAGCTTGGCTTTCATTCTGCTCAAAGCATCAAACTGTATCAATGAAACATTTAGTGAAGGCCATACTAGCGCCTCCCTGACTGTATTTGTCGGAGGAAACAATACTTTCATACAGCAAGTAATCATGGTGTTCACAGTGACCAGATATGCAATGCCTGGAAGCATGCTACAACAACCTTGATTTTTCAGCATCAAGTAACTTACCGTTGGAAAGTAACTCAAACACTTACGATATCATTGCAGCTGGAGTTCCTTTGATGTGGCAAGACAGATTCAAAACTGAACCATTACAGCAGGCTCCGTGCAAAACAATGTATTGGCATATGAGAGAGCCGCTCAAAGTGTTCTTGCAGTTGGTACCACTAAGCAACACTTCTCAAGCCTCACTCCGGCATCAACATTTATATGCTAAATCCCAGGATTTCTTAATGTATTCTTTACCCAACCTTTCATATCTGCCTGCCTGCCTTTGCTCAAGGCAATAGTGAAACTGAAAGGTAGTAAATAGGAGAGTGATTTGTCTATGGATTAGACACTCTGTGGATGGTAATTCAGCTAGTGTAAATGGTAGCCTGTCCAGTATTTCAATTTGCAGCATTGTATATTTAGCTCCCCTTTGTGCCATTTCTATCTGTGTATCAGTTAGAATATTTTCTGAAAACAGAGACGTACTGTTTATAAAATGCCAAGGCACAAGGCCTGCATGCAAAGATTGTAGCGTCCAGCTTAATAACATAATAGAACGTAACTGAGATTGGCTGTGTTGTAATATGGCTAAATCTTGTTCCAGTATGTCTATAGCAGACGATACAATGTTGCCCAATGAATATACTCTGGAGGTCAAAGTTGTTAACCTATTATCCACTACAGCAAAAGCTTTGCCTAAGTTAATACAGTCTAATTTCCATATTATCTCTGCGGCTTCTTGCTGGGAATTCATCCAGATTTCATTATAGGCAACATAAATGCCTGCATATATGAAACGTTTTTGACGTTGTTTCCTAGGTCCTAATAAAAAGTCCCTAAGATCCATGTCTTTTGAGAGTAAAGGTAAGTGTTGTTTCACTTCTGCAAGTGATGAGGTTTCTAGCCATTCTAGGCACAACTTTCCAACACTAAAGGATGTCACTACCTCTGGATGTTTTCTCTGTACATATTGTGGATCTGGCCTATGCATACTGAGTCCCTTGGTGATATGTAGGAACCGTTTATAACATGTGTTTGTGTCCAAGGGACAAACCACCCACTCCTTTCTGATAGGGTCCGATATATTGTATTTTAGTATGTCATCAATAGTTGCCTCTTCCTTTGAAGAAGAATTCTGCCACCCCTGTGATGGTGTAGAAAATGTTGGAGTGTTCAGGTCCGTAATCTTGGCTATCCAAAGACAAGATGTCTGTTGCACAGTATCATTTAAAAAGAGCATCTGCTGTGGAATGAGGCATGCTCTAAATAGTGCCTCTGTACCCTGTACTTGCCAGTCCTTTGTACCCCAAATCGATTTTGTGTCAATTTTTTCTTTCCATAGGGTGAAACCCTGTTCAAACAATTGTTGAAGATAATGTCCATTAATAAGCATGCTAAAGAACAATACTAAACCTAGCCAGAAAAGAAAAAACATTATCCCAGAGATTACCCAGAGTTCAATCCAAGGCGATACCAGGTATGTCTTTTGAAGAAAGAGAAGAAAGTTCTTTAATTCTTGCTTGAGTGGTGTTTTGACTGGCTTCATTTCCGGCTCGCTTGGATCCAGTGAAAACATATCAAAGTTAATGTCAGGTCTAATTGCAACTTGTGAATTATTCTGAATTTCATCTTGAATTTGAATGTTCAGTTCAAGTGGAACAAGATCCATAGCATTGTTGCTCAGTTCTTCATTCTTACAGGTGGCTCTTCAAAAGTGATTGCAGCTGGAGTAGGACATCTGCTACATCGGAGTCCACTGGGCCTACTGTTTTGTATCGGCCACGTACTGTGGTTTGATTAAGTCAATTGAGACAAATCTTTGCTCCTTTTTTCCAGCAAGAGGTGGTACCAGCACAGTTCTTGTTCTGTGTACTGAAAGGACTGGCACAGGTTTTCTGTAAGAAGGTCCAAATTCCTTTTTGTCCACAGTTTTCTCTCTGACCAGATCCCTGACTTTTGGGATCCAGACAAGTATTGCCGTGACTACCTTGACTTCTTCAGTGGCAGTCTGCATTATATGGACATTGCTTTGTTTTGTCCTGGATTCATTCAGATCCAGGAAAACAGCCAAACGATCATGGATATCTAATGGTTTTTCTTCCGCCACTACGCCTTCACAATCAAGATCAGGTACCCACATTTGTGTCCCAAAGAGGACCTCATATGGAGTGAATTCCCCTAGAGAGCTTCTTGGCTGGTTACTTAATGCCCGCTGAACCCCATAAAGGTGTGTGACCCAACTACTGCCCTAGCCTAATACCCTAGCTTTAAAAGTCTGCTTTAAGTCCCATTTTTTTCTCTCCACAACAGAATTTCCCTCAGGTTGATACGGAGATGAGAACCGCACTGCAATGCCCATTCCTCCCATGTCCTCTTTGTAAGCCCAAGAGCTAAACGCAGGGCCACGGTCAGAGTGTAACATGCTAACTGCGCATGCATAGATAAAGACTCGCAAATGTTTTATAACAGTTCGAGCGTCAGCAGAACGCTCAGGCCATACCCATAAGAATCTCGAGCATGAATCCACTGCTACCATGATATACCTGTAAGCCCCGTCCGTTTGTAAGGGGCCACAGTGGTCCAAGTACACACATGCAAGAGGTTTGTCTGACTTTAGTAATGGTGTTTGTGCCGGTTGTGCAACAGTGGATCCTTTCATCTGCTTGCAGATGTCGCATTTCAGGACATAGGGCCAGATGTAGGTCGACAATTATCGACCGGTAACGACCGATTCAGCCGTTACCGACCGGTAAATGGCTATTCTAGATGTAGGTGGCCTATTTTACCGATTCGGTAAATTTACCGAATCAGTAAATTTACCGAATCGGTAAAATACCGAATCAGTATTGTTACCGATTCGGTGATTCTGAGATGTAGGTGGGACTCTTCTGAGTCCCACAGGCCTTACCGAATCGGTATTTTACCACCCAATCCAATTGGTTGGTAAAATACCGATTCCAGGTGTGCATGCACATGTGTGCATGGACACCTATGGCATGTGACAGACAGACATGCCCTTAGGGCATGTCTGTGTGCCACATGTCACACATGCCTGAAATCAGGGTGCTAGAGGGTGTCAAAGTGACACCCCTGCACCCTTGCAACATTCGGTATTTACCGAATCGGTAAATACCGATTCGGTAATGCCCATTGATTCCTATGGGCTTCAATGCCCATAGGAATCAATGAGCATTACCGAATCGGTATTTACCGATTCGGTAAATACCGATTCTTACAGAATCGGTAATTCAATTACAGATTCTATATACATCTCCCCCCTTCTATTTTACCGATTCATAAATACCGAATCAGTAAAATTCGGTATTTATGAATCAGTAAAACATACTTACCTACATCTGGCCCATAGTCCTTAGTTTGCTTAGTTAACCCTGGCAACCAATAGTGCTGTTTCAGTAAAGAAATAGTGGCTGTAACGCCTGTGTGCGCAGAGCCCAAACCCTTGTGTGCAGCTAATATTAAACCTTGCCTACAATCCATATTTGCTATTACTCTATCCCCCACCCCAGGAATCTGAGCATATGGAATGTTTTGTGCATCTAACTTGTAGGAGTATTTGAGCTGAATTTTTTTAGGTACTGCTGTGCTTCCCTTGCGTAATGCACCGACAGCTACCATTATATCTTTCTATTCTCGTTTTTGAACGAGTCAGAGCAGATACGGAAGCCGTGCTAACAGCCCCCTTTGCAGCTTCATCAGCCAATAAATTCCTTTCAACGTGCACGCCATCACGTTGATGACTTAGTGTATGGATCACGTGAGTACTTGGTAGTTCGGATCTCAATCCCGCTTCCTGTTCCCATAGCATTTTGTGCTATATTGTGCCAACTTTTGCATTTTTAAACCCGTTCTGCTCCCAATGTTGTAAGTACTCATTGTATGACTGTACACAGTAAAAGGAATCACATACGATTAGTATGGGGAATTCATGATCCATATTTACAAGTGCCAGTATCAGTGCTTTTAATTCTGACAACTGAACAATGCAGTTTCTCAGAGTTTGCGTTTTAGTGCAACTAGGATGGAACTTGCCATCATGCATGCAACCTTTTACGAATGCACACGCTGCAAAAATGTTGTTGCTTACTCCCTATGGCCGTTTTTGCAGATTCGTCAGTGTATATAATATATTCATATTGTTCAAGAGGCAAGATTTCATTAGGTAGAGGATATTCTTTTTCATATTGCAGGAATGCCTGAGTTTTTAAACTGGGATCAAATCTGTATTCAACGTCTGTTGCTATTAGAGAATTTGCCCATTGTATCCACCTGGATGTAACGCTTTCGCATTTGGGATGCTGGCCTTTGTAACAGCTTCTAAAGCTGGTACTGGAATAATGACAATAGTGCGTTTCCCTTGAGTCAGTGCTCTTTCTCTTTCTACTGCGGTCTGAACTGCTGTCAGGATTTTTTCTGTTGAAGTAAAACTCATTTCTGCATGTGTGTACAGGTGTGATTTGTATGCGATTGGTACTGTTTCTCCTTCATTAACGGTTAAATAAGTGTACCCTCATTGACCCGCTATGATTTGGATCACTAAGAGGCGTACGTGTGTTTGGATGTGTTTGGAAACAATCATGTCTTCATGGAGTAAATGAAGAATATTAGTATGTTCTTGTGTTTAATCTTTGACCGAAAAGTCAGGTTTTATTATTTCATAGAAAGATTTTACCCTTTGTGTGTAATCTAAAATGTATGTCCTGCCGAAACTTAGGAATCCTAGTATTGATTGTAAATTTTTTAAAGATTTTGTAGGCTGGAGCAGTGCACACTTTTCTCAAAAGTTAGCTGCCAGACTTTTGCCTTCACTTGACAGCTTATATCCCAAAAATAGGACATTGAGGTGGTTGATTTTTGATTTTTTTAAAGTTGAACTTGTAGCCCTCTGCTGAAAATCCCATAATAATGGTGCTTACCCTGGTCAAGTGCCTCATCAAGTCGTCGTCTGTCAGATAAATATCATCCACATAGGACAACGCTTCTTCGTCAAATTTGTGAAGTAACTCTGTTATTCTTGCTGAAAATACACCTGGGTTGTTTTTGTATCCTTGTGCTAGACCACAGAATTGTCGCTGGGACCCCAATGCACTAAAGGCGGTCAAATACCTGTTTTCAGGCGCTATATTTTGGCAGAAAAGTCCATTTGAGATATCAAGAGTGGTTTTAAATTTTTTGCGCACAATGTTATTTATTAGTGCGCCACTATGTGCATTTTGGTCCACAAATGTCTTTGTGCATGAGTTCAGAGGTCTGTAAACTAAAACTAGACAATATGTATTGTCGGGGTTAGCAACAGGAAACAAAGGACTGTTCATTGGAGAGGTACATTTTTCAATTATCCCCTGGTATTCAAGTTGATCTAAGATCGCCCTGACCTGTTTTTTAGCGTATTGCTTTATAGGATATTGCCTTTGAGCATTAAGTTTTTCCAAAAACAAGGGGGACCCACTAGGTGGCTATGGACCATGGGTATCAGTTACTTTATGAAAACAAAGGTCCTAAGCCTAGAACAATATTTCATACCACTGTTATATAGACCACAATAGGCTGCTATATACTTTTCCTTTGCCCAGCCGGGCAAGGGAATTATTTATAAAATATAACAAGTGTTCAGAACTTGAAATACATTTTCACAACAAACATTTTTGTCTGCAGTAAAGCACAATCCTGTGCCGTACTTGAAAGTGAGAAAAGATTAAAGGAAAAGTATAGTAGAAAGAAAAGTTTACTTCAGGCAAGGAGAAGTGAGCAAACTGGGTACTGTTTTACATCAGAATTGACAGAGATTCCCAGAGTAGTACATACACACAATGATATACATAAATTAACTGTATGTCTACTAAAGAAAGTCGACGGCGTTTCGATCCCGGGCTCAAATTATAAAGGGATCGTCTTCAGGACTTAGTAATTATATTGCCTGGTATAACAAAAATGTACGCCTGTTGGGGAAGAAAACAGGGAAAAACCGAGAAGCAATAGAATTTTAGATTGCTATTCTGATACAGAGATTAGAGGTCAACTGAGTCACATTAAATACTTACATAATTCGGAATCGCAGTGCAGTGAAAGTGCCAGCAGGTGTGTTATTTAAAAGGTTGTACTGGATTGCAGTACTCATGCTCGGTGCCGTCGGTTGTATGGGCACTTAGTTTCAGTTTATACGAGTCCCCAGAGATGCTGGTGCATAATATGGGGGAGCATTGTGCCAAGGTGAGGGCGATTGTGAGAGGCTGCCACCTCCGTGGGAGTGAGAAGGCAGCAACGTGTGCGCTTATCAGATGTTGGAATCAGGCAAACTAAGGTGGCCTGGGGTGGACACATGATCGCCTCTGGGGTGAGTGGGTTGCCGCTTACCTCTGCAACGATACGGGAAAATTTGTTTACGGGCAGAGCAAGGTTGGTTCCGGCGCTGGGCGTAGGTGAACGTCGTGCTAGATATGGAAAATAAAACAAGGAATAAAAAGGATGTTTGGTTTTTGTGAAGAAACTAGACGCGAGTTTTTGATCAGGAGCGCACCCTATGTGCAGGAGTTGTCCTGAATGGCACGTTGGTAAGGTTAGTTGAGTAAGCAGGGTGGGCGGCGTATCGGTTGTAATCCGCTAAAACAGAGAGCATGGCATTAGAGGAGCGATAATCAAGGGGCCAGACGTCTATGAGCCGGTAACTTACCGATTAGGGATCGGTGTAGGATATCGAGGCAGGTCCGTGTGGCAGCCCCGTCTCAATGTGTTATTGCCGCGGTCGGTAGGGTACACGATCCGCTGTAATGAGGGAGAGTAGTTTTAAGTTGAAGGCTCGCTGGGGGGCAGGCGGGCCTCGTTTAATCTATAGATGGGCTTCTTACCGATTAGAGGATTAGTATCCAATACAGTTGGCCGCGATGCGGGTCCACTGGAGCTTCACCCAATGTGCTGCTTCCTAGGCAATGAGCGCACTTCCGCAGGTTAAGACTATTGAGTCAGGTGACACGAGTCACATGGTCGGAAGCTATCACAAGGTGGCTGTGGGTGATATGTCGGCCATCTTGGAGTGGGGCATTGATAGTGAATCGTGCTCAGGATAGTGCATGAAATAAAAATGGCGCAAGTGGAAATGAATAAGGTTGTTTCTAAAATTGGTTACAGTGCGGCCTATGGGCATGAAAGTGCTAGGACTGGTGATAGGGGTCGATGTGCCTAAAGTGCAGCACATGTGACAGAAAGTGAATTATCTGATGATAACAGATTACATTAGACACATTACACACTATAGCCCATAGAAAGTTCTGAGGATTTGTAGAGCACAGCATTCACAGTTTGTTGGCACAAGTTTGCATAGTGTGAGGCGAAATGTATGGCAAATGTTCAAGCTATAGAAGGTTTGTCCAGTCCTCGCTCTTGTTTAGTCCAGTCCGGATAGTGTTAAACTGGATTATGTACTTAAGTTCTTCTCTGTTCAGGAGTTGAGACAGGTTTCCTCCTCTTTGTGGGGGCTTGACAGCTTTAAGAATTGTCCATTGAATGTCATCAGCAGCGTGGTTCAGCTCTGCGAAGTGTTCCACCAGAGGAGCATTCGGCTTTCTACATCTAATTCTGCTCCGATGTTGGCAGATGCGTGTCTTAGCTTTTTCGCTGGTTTGTCATACATAAATTTTCTGGCACGGACAAATTATCGCATAAATGACATTGCAGGTGCTACAATTAGTGAACAATTTCATTTCAAAATTGATGCCATTGTGACAGATATTGCGTGCCTCAATTGTATATTCACAGACAGTGCAATGGTCACATTTCACATGCCCCAGTAATGGTGGTAGCCCCCAGTTAGAGTCTATAGTAGTTCTAGGGGTGGGGGCTGGTAGGGCTGCCCTGACCAAGTGATCTTTCAAATTTTTATTTTTCCGGAATGCAAAGAGTGGTCTCTCTAGGTTGATAGGGCCTGCATTTATAGTAGGCCAATGTCTGAGAATCGATTTGCGGATTTTATTGGACACTGGGCAAAATGTGGTTACACAGGCTATTCTTTCTTTACTGTCCGCGTCTTTGGTGTTAAAAGAACTTCGCGTGGGCAATACCAAGCCCTTTATGATGCTGCTTTAACCAGTCTTCTATGGTAGCCACGTTTTTTTAGTTTGTTAGACAAGACATTGGCTTCCCTGAAGTAGTCTGTTTTGTTCAAGCAATTGTGCCTTATTCTTAAAAATTGAGAGTAGGGCAATGAGTTTTTAAGGGCTCTTGGATGATTGCTATTGTAGCTTAGCAAAGTGTTCCGCTCTGTATGCTTTCTGTAAAGGCGTGTTAATAACTCGCCTTCATTGCAATAGATTGTTAAGTCTAGAAAAGCAATTTGGGTTTTGTCGTGAGTCAGAGTGAAGGTTAAGTCCGCACAATTGTTATTAAGCCAATGGAGAAACAGGTTCAATCCAGTGCATCCATGAACAAAATGGCCAGGTTAGGGGCAAAAATTGCCCCCATAGAAGTCCCCTTTATTTGTTGATAGTATGCGCCATCAAAGGTAAAGACATTTTTGGATAGGCACAGTTCAAGCAGCTGGAGGATAAAGATGGTTGGGACCCTGTGGGGGCAGGGCCTTGTATCCAGTATTCTTTGGATCACCAGTAGAGCCGCTGTCTGAGGGATGTTCGTGTAGAGCGACTCTACATCCATAGTACATAATGTGTTGATGGCTGGATCAAAGGGGTAGTGTTCTATCAAGTCTATCATCACCATGGTATCCCTTACGTAGCAGGCTGTAGTGGGTACAAACTCTTTTATGAAGAAGTCCACGTAGGCACCCAAAGGTTCCAAAATCGAACCACAGGCTGAGACGATTGGTCTGCCTGGGGGTTTGTCGCTGTTCTTATGGACTTTTGGTAAAGTATATATCACAGGTAGGCGAGGGCTTTTTACATTGAGAAAGCAGTGTTCTTTTTTACTCAGATAGCCTTCACTTTGTGCGTTCGTTGTGAGTTCCATTATGGTGGCCTGAATTTCTTTGGCGGGGTTCCCGGGTAAACGCTGATAATGATCAGTGTTACCAAGTTGGCGGAGGACTTCCATTTTATAAGTGTCAATATCCTGTAATACAATTCCACCACCTTTGCCTGCACTTTTTATTATGAGAGAAGAATTGCCTTTCAGTGTGCTGATCGCATCTTTCTTAAGCTGTGAGATATTATAAGGAATATAGAGTTTTTTCTCCTCTAGTTCAACCAAATCTTTTATGACTAATTTCACAAAGGTTATGATTTCCGATGGGATCATACTGGCAGTAGGTGAGAAGGTGGAAGGTGGGCGGAAAGGTGTGTTGGAACTGATGGAAGGTGTGGGGTGCAACTGGAAAAAGGCTTTAAGGCGAATCAGTCTGAAAAATTTCAGTAATTCAGTCTGTAGCTCCATGAAGTTAGGACGAATAGTCGGTACAAATGAGAGTCCTTTCTTCAGGAGTTCAAGATCAGGGCCCTGCAGTATATGCTGAGAAAGAGTAAAGATGGGAATTATCTCAGATGGCGGTTCGGTATTGATTGTGTGTTCTACCATAGGTAGAAATTGTTCCGTGTCTTGCGTTCGCCGGGTGCATTGAACCATCGTTGTGGTTTCTTCAACCGTCCTCGTAGTGGGGTATTCGGTTGGCCCCTGGATAAAAAATTAGACTGGGCACCACCACCCCGTCTGGGGTTACTGCCTCCTTCGCCTGGGTCTGAACTGTCAGAGGAGTCTCCAGAGGTGTCAGAGAAACCTACAAGGTTTTGATGTTTGTTGTATCTACCCCAGGGTTTACTGTTGGGATTAAAGTGTGGTTTATTGATGTAAAAATCCTTTTGTAGATAAGGGTAGGTGTTTTCAATACTGTATGTTTTAATGTCTTTCTTGACTTTATTAGACTTTTTGTTCTGTTCAATACGGTGGAAATCAGCCACCGTCTTTTCTACTTGGTCAAGTAGTTTTTTGCACTCCGCAGTGGGATCTGAATCATTGATTTGTTTAAATACCTCTGCTATTTCTGTTTCCAAAGATTGCAATGTTTCTGTGGCTATATCTATGCCTAATGCGAGCCAGTGCCTTGAGCACGTGGTTCAAATGTAACTGAAGTTAGATGTATATTTTGGATTATCCGTAAAAATGCCTGGGATGTTACGGACCTGGAGACCAAGTGGTATGACCTCTGCTTTTAAGTAGTCTGTCAGCATTAACACCATTAGTTGTAAGCGAACCTGTTTCTTTTTTAGCTTTTCGAGTTGATCGGGTAAGGAACTGTTAGTCATTGTTGGGACATCAGGAGTGTCAGATAATAAAGAAGGCTTAGAGCATAAGTGCTTTATGTAATCGGCATTATAAAGTGGAACATGGGTTGACATCTCTAAAAGGATAAAGGAGTTATAAATAAATAGTGAAGAAAGTAAAGATGGGTGTACTTAGGCACTAGGGTGGCCGTCCTTGTGTGACGAGGTTTAAGGTTTATAGAAACCCCTGCAATCCAGCGATTGCGCTCAAGTTTTTACAAAAACAAGGGGGACCCACTATGTGGCTATGGACCATGGGTATCAGTTACTTTATGAAAACAAAGGTCCTGAGCCTAGAACAATATTTCATACCAATGTTATATAGACCACAATAGGCTGCTATATACTTTTTCTTTGCCCAGCCGGGCAAGGGATTTATTTATAAAATATAACAAGTGTTCAGAACTTGAAATGCATTTTCACAACAAACATTTTTGTCTGCAGTAAAGCACAATCCTGTGCCGTACTTGAAAGTGAGAAAAGATTAAAGGAAAAGTATAGTAGAAAGAAAAGTTTACTTCAGGCAAGAAGAAGTGAGCAAACTGGGTACTGTTTTACATCAGAATTGACAGAGATTCCCAGAGTAGTACATACACACAATGATATACATAAATTAACTGTATGTCTACTAAAGAAAGTCGGCGGCGTTTCGATCCTGGGCTCAAATTATAAAGGGATCATCTTCAGGACTTACTAATTATATTGCCTGGTATAACATGTGCTTATGTGGGGGAGGGCGCCATTAAAACAGAAAATATGTTCCTGGAAAGTAAGCGGAATCTCAGTCTCCTCAAATGGAGTGTAAACCACTGGAACTTCTTTATGTGTGTAATAATGAAAGGTTTTTGTTACAGCATCTGCTTCTGGGAATGTAACCCATAAGCAGAATACCGCTCTTTTGAAATCTTTGTGTGCCTCTATCACGAATATTACTACACCTCCTCTGGTTGGCAACCCATGTTTGAGTAGTTTTACTGTAAGAGATTGTCTTACTTTGGGTGCAATATATATTGCATCTCCATCTACCTCACCAGTCCCATTAAGTACTTGGTCTAAATCTTACCCTTGTTCAACCATTGTGTTTTAGAACACAGGCTAACTTTCCAAGGAAGTTTATGAAAGGTTTTAAAAAAACGTTTTATGCACAATTTTGGAAATTTTCCTTCAAGTTTGATTAACCAACAGCCAATACATAGGATATCTCACCTACTCAGCTGTGGCAGAGTTTTTTCCCACCTACTCCAGACGTCTCTGGGTTTTGTAAGTAGGGTCTCTGAGAATAAGCACAACTGGATTACTCAGATTCTACTGTTAAGTAAGTGCTCTATGTCTGTGCCACGTTGGGCAATATTGGACCACTTTGGGTGCCATGTAGTGTAGTCCCAAAAAGTAGCCTGTCATGCAGGACCTACGACGTTTACGGATAACATATATTGTGGGTCTGGTGGCAGGCTGACTCTGTACACCCCGCTGCATACATTAGCCTATGGTTCGCATTAGCTAGCTCGCAGTGCCACTAGAATCTCCTGTTATCGGAGAGATTAGTTTTGCAACCTTAGAACACAATAATATCAGACTTGTGGAAACAATATCTTACTTTTCACCCAATTGCTCGTGCGTGCTTGTTTTTGCTCTCAGAGAGATACTGAGAAGAAACAGTTGAACGTGTTTACAGTAAGACTTTATTGTACAGTAGTTCTTCTGATGTAAGATAAGTGCGCAGTTCGACTGTAACACAGTTTCCAGCCCTTGGAGATCTTCTCCCTCAAGTAGATGACAAAGCAAACAGAAAAGTTATTTTTCACCTTTGCTTGGCAGCAAGTAGCCACTGCAGGCCAACCCCAGGCAGCAAAGAGAACAGGGGCATAATTCTTCCTAAACTTCTCCGGCTCTTCTCCTTGGCAAAAGGTTTCTCTTGATTCCCAGAAGTGATCTAAATGTGTGGGGTCTGGGCCCCACTTTTTATACATACAGATCCTTTGTTTTCTGAAGGCAGAGAGTGTCTGTACCCAGCCAAAACCAGTTCTGTCCTCAAGGGTGCAGCTTCCTGGCAGAAGGTGGAGGCAGCATTGTTGAAGGCAGACCAGGCCCATTCAGGTGAAAAGGAAATCTCCTCCCCTACTCTAAATGCATCCCAGGTCTATTCAGTCCAGCCCTGACTTGTCAGACTTCTGGAAACCTCAGCCCCTCTCCAGCCACTGTCATCCAAAAGCTAGGCATGCAATACACAAACATAGCAGAGGCACACTGGATGGTTAGACAAGAAAATACCCACTATCTAAAAGTGGTATTTTCAAACACAGAATGTAAAAATCTCCCTCATTAAAAGCTGCATTTTAACATTCTGAGTTCAGGCATACTAAACTTTAGTTTTCTACCTTGTTCCCAGGGCCAGTTATGTTTATAAGATGCTATAAACAAACTCCCCATTCTGTCCTATAGGAACATGTAGCCTTGCAATAGAGAACACGGAATTGGCAGTAATTCACTATCAAGACATGGCACTCACATCAAGGCATTTCCTACCTTTCACATACAATGCACCCTACCCATGGGGGTACCGTGGCCTGCCTTAGGAGTGACTAACATGTAGAAAAGGGAAGGTTTAGGGACTGGCAAGTGGGTGCACTTGCCAAGTCGACATGGCAGTCCCAGACTGCACACATGCTCTGCAATGGCAGGCCTGAGTCATATTTTACAGCCTGCTTCTGTGGCTGGCACAATCAGTGCTGCAGCCCACTAGCAGCATTGATTTACAGGCCCTGGGCACACACAGTGCACTATACTAGGGTCTGACAAGTAAATCAAATACGCCAATCGTGGAATCACTAATCCATAACAACCATTTACAAAGAGACCACTTGCCCTTTGGCACTGAACAGCAGTCGCAAAGTGCCCAAAGCAGCTAGACCAGCAAATATGGAGTCCAACACATAGCAAAAAGCACAGGAGGCAAAGGCAAAAAGAGGAAAGGAGACCCACGCAAATAGTGCCAGGTCTAACAAGCGTTGTCTCTGCTCTTTCTTCCCAATGATTTATTGGTATCCTCCCTCCTATATGGGAGGCACTACAAGTGTAATTGCCTCCTTGTTTGGTGGAAAAAATTCATCCACTTAGGGCCTATGTCCCCAGAGTGTATGTTAGGCACAATATTTTCATTGAGATCCTGACTGCTCACTTCATAGTTGGTGACATCAGGGATAACTACCTAACATCAGTGTTTTGATCTGATGGCCCTGAAGCTCTCATGTTGTGATCTGTCTTGTTAAGCATCATGTTGGGGTTGTTAAATTATTCTACAATTGCTTTTAAGAAAATTGGGAGGAAACAAATATTCTGTTGAATGGGGAAACAATCACAGCTCACCTCTTTACTTACCACTTCTCCCTTTGCACAGTCAATTAAATTATTTGGCCTTTCAAATTTAAAACCGGTTGCTATTGTGTGCGGTAGCTTGACCTGGATGTAAATTGTGCTTGATTAGAGAATTTATGTTTTTTCAGTGGCAGACAGGGTTGAGATTATATTGCTTCCAATGTTAGTAATTGAATTATCACTCCCCCCAGTAGAGGGTTTTCTTTAAGAATGAAGTCAAACTGAGAGATTTTATGCGGGTCCAAATGTTTCTCACACATGAGAAAACTAGAACTGTTTTATTTATCATTTGGCACTAGATATTATGTGCTATGCTGTATTAAATGAATGAGCTTGCACCATAATTTAATTACTCAAAGTTTTTTGTGTGAGGGTCCTTTCCTCACAAAAAACAATGTGATTGGTAAGGACTGTGGAGACCGCCTATCTTATGGACCATGCCCGAGCTAAGCGATTACTGTGGAACTCTGAAAAAGTCCTAAAGAGCAATGGAGATAACTTAGTGCAGATCTTTGGGATTGATTGGCCTTTGGAACTGTCCTGAGATGAGTAATAAAAAAGACATAGTAAATGTAAAAGCAAGGTACTGGGCTCATGTGGCTGATCACTATGCCACGAGTACAACCATAGGACGCTTAACCACTCAGTTCCTAAATTTTAAGTCATACCCGAGGTTTGAGCCTTTCTAAGATCTGATTTTGTCTCCACTAGCAAAAAGTCTGTATGTGAGATTTTGTTTGGGCTGTCTACCATTAAGATCTATTAGTATGTGGGTCCCCACACCAGTCTCAGTTGTTTGCCCTGTGTGTGGCACAGTCCCGGAGACCGGCAAAAACATTTTTGTCTTTTTTACGGAATACCAGCTCCCTCGATGAATGTTGATCCAACCAAAATTACAGACATTCAGGTAATCAGACATTATTGGTTTGCTCTCATGATTCTGAGGTCTGATACATTCAATCCTATTTTCTTTGCTGAGATCTTCTTTTTATTGAATACCTGATTTAGGCCTCAGATGTTTGTGAACTAGATTGGAGAAGAGGTTTTTAAAATTCATTCTCAGGGTTGTAATACAGCCAAGGATAAGCGGGCTCTTTCCCCTGTGAGACAACTCACAGTGCATAATGCATAGAGCACTTTAATTATTTGTGAGAATGATATTGTCTATAGTTCTCTGAAATTGTTCTTAGGAGGTTTTGTATTTATGCTGTATTTTATCTGGAATTTGTGAAAGGGTATTTTTTAATATGTTATTGTTATTTATTGTTAATGTGTATTTTGATGGTTTGTATAAAGCTGAAAAAAGTTATGATGATGATGATGATGATGATCTATGGTGTATTCAATAAATAATCTTGTATTATCATTTAATTACTAGAGGTTCATTTTGTGAGGGTCTTTTTCTCCTAAAAATCAATGTGTTTGGCAAGTCTGTGGAGACCACCTATCTTCTTTATTGAATATACAGTATCCACATAGAAAATAGATCTCAGCAGTCTGTTATCTATTTGTGTTCCTCTACTGTGTCGGCATTTGCATGGCTTTCTTTACTAATTTTAAGTGATATGGTAAAGGTATCATAGTAGGCTCAAATCACATGTAGGAGGATAACACATGCAAGTGCAAAATCATATTTAGGTGAAAAATCACCCTTGCAATATCAACAAAAGTGTGAAAAAACGTGCAGGAGCAAACAACTAACACATGTTCTTACCAGAACACACTTAGTTGCAAATCAATTTAAGGTGCAAAATCACAGTTATGTGAAAAACCACCACCGATACAGCATCAACAAGAGCATAGGGATACATTTACTGAAAAAACATATTTAGGAGCACAAATCACATTTAAGTCCACATGTATAGTTAAGTGCAAACTCCTTTGATACAAAGTCATTTGGAACCCTGAACCAAATTTTTGTGCAAAATCATTCAGCACAGAGAGAAGATATGGTAGTAAAATATGATTTTAATGTAAAAGTGTGCATCAGTGTTCCATCACATTTGATTGGCAGCACAAAGATGTGCAGCTTCACCTTTGGTGCAACGTTAGTGTTGGAGCACTAGGGAGTACAAATCACATTTAGGTGCTAAATCTCACGTAGGGGAGCATAACAACCATTGATACAAAGTGAACAGCACAGAAATATCACATTTAGGAGCAAAACCACAGTGAGGTGCAAAATCATATTAGGGCACAAATTGATGTGTGGAAACACATTTCGGAGTACACATCATATTTAAAAGGAAAATTATATTAGGTTACAAATTCACAGGTAGGTGAAATTTCATATTTTGGTGCAAAATGAATGTTTGTGCAACATGAACAGGGGTGTTAAAATGATTACAAGAGCAAAAATCACGATTAGGTGTAAATTCACACTTGGTACAACATTAGCTGGAATTATTAAAAACCTTTAAGTGCAAAACGATTTGGAGCAAAACACAAATTTAGATGGCACTTTACTGAAATGGCTTTTTTTCATTTACATTTTTTCTTTTCATTTTATTTTATTTTAT
Source organism: Lissotriton vulgaris (assembly GCF_964263255.1). Lineage (NCBI taxonomy): Eukaryota > Metazoa > Chordata > Amphibia > Caudata > Salamandridae > Lissotriton > Lissotriton vulgaris. Next base: position 972,809,278 of record NC_141696.1, on the reverse strand, counting down.
TATGACTTTTTTGATTTACTTTGTTCTCGTGATAACATGTTGTTGGGTTCACTGCTGTTGTTATTGACAATGAACAGATGTACATGCATAAACTTTTAAGAATGAGAGTAGGCATTAACCCTGCTCGAGCCAATGACAAAATAAAAGGAATACTGATGGACCATGAGGGTAGGTGTAAATGTTGGATGGGTATGAAATGTAACTGCCTTCACATTCTGTTGGATTGCAAAAACATTGTTAGACAAACGAAAATTGTTCCTACGTCCTGTATCTTTAAAATATGGGATTGGGTCACGGATGCAAGCAATTGAGCTCCTCATGGACATGCAGTTCCTATATATCGCAATAGCAGTGGCAAAGTATATCCAGGCTGTTAAAAGGTTACTCATAGAATAGGGAATGGAGGAGTTGTCTGTGTACTGCAAAGAGAAGTTGTAAATACAGTAATTTTAAGTGGTTTAAACTGAAAATTAAAAAGTCTAGATTATATAGGTGTTTTAGATTGTGTCCATGTATTTGTTTTAACAAAACGAAGTGCAATTTTAGGATAATTAAGTTAACTGTTGTACGGAGAAAATGAATTTGTAATAATCCCTTGTGTTTTAATATTGTTTTTTTACAATTTTAATCAAAGGTTGTGTTTTAATATTATGCTGTTGAAATGACCGATGGTCAAAATAAACTTATCTTATATAATAAACTTATATTTTGATGAAACAAAAATATTGGACCTTTGTCAAAATGTCCAGTGATCAATAGTTTGTTCTGTAAAGTGTTTATGCTTACCAGTGAGAACATAAACGTAATCTTCTGACTACTTTTCCTGACCGTGTTCTTTTAGGGGACCGCTTAACTATGCAAAAACTACCTGTTTTACAAAGGGGGCACACACTCATCTTTCTAATTGTAGCAATCCAAATTTTGCTTCATTATAATGGAGGTTGGGACAGCTGGGGGAAACATACACAAAGTCCAGCTCTTACCAAACACTTTTAAAAAAACAGACATATTTGCTTTACCAATGCTTGTTTTAAGGTAACGGGTCAAAAGGTTTTCCAGTTGCCAGCATTTTAAGGACCATTCTCAACCCTTACCACGGTATTTGTGACTCTATAAACACCATGCTGTACTCTGTACACATATTACTTTCCTTCGGATTTAAGGGAAGACATCCATGTCACAGCAAGATGTCACACCACTTGCAAGCATTAATTAGCCTGCAATAGATGGCTTTTAGTTAAGTTGGATAAACAGTACTCAAGAAAGATGACACATTTCAAGATTACAGCAGAGAACATATGTTTGAAGACGTTAAGGAAGATCTATGAGTCCCAGCTCATATATTATGCATTAACCCTAATTCCCCACTATTCCTTCCCCTCGGTCCAAAGTCCCGGGTTCCGATATTAATTTTGGGCCAATAAAGCTCTCACGTACAACAAATTCTAAAATCAACCAGACTGGAACACTGAGCAAAACCTTACCAAACACTACAAAAACAAGCAGAAATCTAATTTAACCTGATTTTTCTTTTTAGTACAATCAATTTAAAATTATTCCGATATGCATAAACTTAAATAGATATCTCTATTTCATTAGGAACATGAGTCCAAATGATATATTATAAAAGCAAATTTGCGATGCATGGTGGATGAAATGTAAAGGTCTACCCTACATTTCATTTTTTTATTGTTGCAGTTTTATATAGAGCAAAGTCAGTGGTGGCTGACGTGGATCGGGGTGGCTGGGAGGGGGTGTTGGATGTGTATAAAATAAAAATAAACTTACCTCACCACCACAACTCTCCTTTGCCGTCTCTCCATGTCCATACAGAAGGAGGAAGCAGTGAAGCACACAGGTTCCCCTAGCAAATAGCGATGCAGCTGATAGCAGCGTCATGATTGGTCTGAGCACCGTGGTTCGCCACTCAGACGGGTACTATGGGCCTGTGCATGTTCAGCACCCAGGCTGTAATACAGCCTGGTGGAGAACATGCTAAGTACGCATGACTGGTTGGGCGGCCCAAGACAGCTGGCCAAACTGTCATGCACACTTACCGAGTTACCACCACTCCTCCCCCTGCTTCTCTGTGAGCAGAGCAGCTCAGCACCGCACCACAAAATGGCCTCAGCAGGGAAAAATAAAATGATAATAACATCGAGTTTTTATAATTTTATTTTGCCTGTTTTTACACTGCTGAAAAGGGATGTACAACGCGAACATTTTAATCGCGGTACTTTACAACGCGGTTTTCACAATGCAAGTTGTTACAACGACTTGCGTTGGAGGGCGCTGGATTGAGGATTCATTTAATTTTCTATTCCAACTCCAGCCCACATAACAGTAGGGAAGGTGTTGGAATAGAAAATCAAACTATTCCTTAACCAAGAGCGCCATCAAGCGCAAGTCGTAGTAATGACTTGCGTTGTAACGGCTGCGTCGCAAAGGTCGCGCGGTGTAAACACCGAGTTGTAAAGGATGTTTCCCACTGAAAAGCAGTGGGGCGACGCTACTCCTCCTTAGCGGAGGAGCCGTCACTGCACAAACTCGACCCAAAGGTTCCCAAGCGCTTTACATGAGCGCCAGTTACATTGCACAAGAGAGTATTATTTTTTTGTGTTTTTAAACAGGTAGAAATTAAGTGATTTGCCCTCAATCACAGGATGGTGAGCTAAAGTCGAGACTGGAGCACGGTTCCCCAGTTCCAAAGTCAGCAGCTCTGGTCATTACTTCAACCCCTTCGACGCTGATGACGAGCTGGGCTCGTCATGACGTAGCCTCCTCGCACGCTGATGACGAGCCCAGCTCGTCACGTAAAGTGCGTTTCCGCAAAACCCAGCGTGCGAGCGGAATTCCGCTAGCGCGCATGGTGTTAAGCGAGCAACAGCTGTATTCTACTTGCTGCACATTTAACATGCCGTTTTGTACTTTCCCTCTTTTTCTAAATGAGGGTATGTGTATCTGTCCTAGGCGTTGTACCTTCTGATATTGAGTGAGTGCACTTGAAACCTTCTGTGTTCTCTGTCCCCTCCCCCGACTCCCAACCTCAGTTTGAATGACTGGAGGAGGGCAAAGAAAAAACAAAGTACTGACACGGCAGTTGTAGCTCAAAAGCATTCCAGCCCTGACAACTCATAAAACATTAGGGACATAACACCCTGTAGACTCCAATACATTGTCTCTGATAAAGAGTGGAGCGCCAAGAACTGTGACTAACAGCCTCCGAGTGAAAACGCGGAAGTTTTTTTTTATATATCATCACATCTGCAATTCAAAATATGAGTGAACCTAAGTAGATCATTTACATTTACGCAGGTGTCTTGCCGTCCCGCTAGGGTGGCGGAGGTCATGACCTCAGCCCCTCTGCCAGATGACCACCTGTCATATTTAGCAATCGATCTCTGTAACTTTAGAGGGGCAACCACGTGACGGCTCTTCTGAAGGCACTGCAATTTGTTGCAAGTTTCAAGTTGCTACTCAGCATTTCTTTCATTGTAAAAAAAAAAAAACTCCAGAAGCTGGAGTTTGTTTTGGAAAATGACCCTGACACCTTGCATGTTTACAGCGAGGACATGTGGTTCATTTTTCTTTCTGGACCGTCAGACTTTTCCTTATGGCCCTGAACAAGAGAAAACGGGCATTATAATGTCTGCCCTAAAATGAGCCAGAAAGCCTGACGTGCTCAGATTGAAAACCGGAAGTCCATGGGGCTGCTACACTGAGAGTTGCTCTCAGCAGACCCATAAGGGCCACCATTGGCAGAAACACCATTGTAAGCGCGACTCTAGTGCAGAGTTTCTCCCCACCAAACTCTAAAGAACACACGTAAGTCCTTCGGTATATTCAGAAATCAACTATTCTCCAAGAATCCTGAATATTATTTTGTTTTCTCTGAGACTATTAGTAATTAAATAAAACTATGACCTGACATATTGTGATGAAAAGAGTGGGTTAATGATTCAGTTGCTTTCCCTTTATTAAGCTAGGGTCAGGGAACATCATTTTTAAAATTCTCACCTTTAAATGTTCCATTCCTTAACTTTGAGGCTGAAGGACACACGTACATGCCAACTCATGACTTTCTGTTATGTTGCAGAATCTGCAGCTCTAGTTTCTCTAGCCAGATGAGCAGTACAGATGTTTGCAAGCTGTAAGTTAATCCGTGCCATGAGGGATTTCCCCTTCAGACAATAGCAGCCGCTTCATTTATGGCTGGTGTGAAGACCTTGAAACGGACGTAAACAAAGATTTCATGCAAAAAAAAAACTATCCTTCAGGAAAAACATAAGATGTTCGTAGATGCTTTGATATGACCCCACTCGCGCAGTTACATTAATTTGCCATTTTATCACTGTCTAACATCGCAAAATCTGGATAAAATATGAACATCCCAGTCTTTTTCTTTCTGTGGTTCAAATTTATTTTATTGCTCCTAAGAATTTAATACGATATAAAACATAGGGGCCAGCATGGCACTCACCTGTTATGCTGCACAAAGGAAAGATTAACAAAATAAACAAACAAATAACCCCTCTACCTCCCTCCCTCATCATCCTCCTCCTTCAGATCACTCCACTATAATGTTGCCAGTCCACTTGATGTAGCTATATAGCTATATCCCTTCTCTGGGTGTCCCTCTCATCTCCGGCCGTGTCAGCCTGTTCAGTCAAGCACAGTACACCAAGATATCTGGGATGTCAATTCATAGAATTCAGTTTAAAGCACGTTAATGTACGGCTTCCAGAGGTACCAGTAGGTATCTACGCGAGAGGTTAGTGCTAGCATCAGGCGCACCATGCCCTAGATGCCTTAGATGTGCCATATCCGGTGTAGCCAAGCCGTGTGAGTGGGAAGCTTCCCTATACCCCATTGGGATAGGATGGCCTGGAGGGTAGGGTATTTAAATATCGATTACAAAAATATAGTTGACAAAAATATAGTTGTATAAATATCGTTTACAAAAATATCGACACCCTATACCTAAACAGGTAAGTACATAAATAGCTACTCAAAAATATCGATGTAATAAATATAGATGTTAAAAATATCGACTTTTTAAATGAATTAAAATTACATTAAATAATTAAAAAATATAAGTACTATTAACAAAATACATTACATTACTTTTATATTTTAACTATTTATAACAAATTAAGTACACTATTTCATTATAAACTTAATAATTGTGTACATATACATACATGTAACACATAAAATTATATAACAACAATAATACATACATTTAATTAAAATATAAAAAATATTATTAGTTAAAACATTTGATAGCGAAGGGGTAAAACTTACTATTCCCACTCCAAAGAATGCAACAGTAGGAAAAGCGCTGAATAGCGTGGGGGTAAAAATTACTATTCCCACTCCAGAGGGTGCAACAGTAGGGAAAGCGTTGGATAGCCTAGGGGTAAAAATTACTATTCCCACTCCAAAGGGTGCAACAGTAGGGAAAGCGCTGGATAGCGTAGGGGTAAAAATTACTATTCCCACTCCAGAGGGTGCAACAGTAGGGAAAGCATTGGATAGCGTAGGGGTAAAAATTACTATTCCCACTCCAAAGGGTGCAACAGTAGGGAAAGCGTTGGATAGCGTAGGGGTAAAAATTACTATTCCCACTCCAAAGGGTGCAACTGTGGGAAAAACTTTGGATAGCGTAGGGGTAAAACTATTCCCACTCCAGAGGGTGCAACAGTAGGGAAAGCGTTGGATAGCGTAGTGGTAAAAATTACTATTCCCACTCCAAAAGGTTCAACAGTAGGGAAAGCGCTGGATAGCGTATGGGTAAAAATTACTATTCCCACTCCAGAGGGTGCAACAGTAGGGAAAGCGCTGGATAGCGTAGGGATAAAAATTACTATTCCCACTCCAGAGGGTACAACAGTAGGGAAAGCGTTGGATAGCGTAGGGGTAAAAATTACTATTCCCACTCCAAAGGGTGCAACAGTAGGGAAAGCGTTGGATAGCGTAGGGGTAAAAATTACTATTCCCACTCCAGCGGGTGCAACAGTGGGGAAAACATTGGATAGTGTAGGGGTAAAAACTTACTATTCCCACTCCAGAGGGTGCAACAGTAGGGAAAGTGTTGGATAGCGTAGTGGTAAAAATTACTATTCCCACACCAAAGGGAGCAACAGTAGGGAAAGCGCTGGATAGCGTAGGGGTAAAAATTACTATTCCCACTCCAGTGGGTGCAACAGTAGGGAAAGCGTTAGATAGCGTAGGGGTAAAAATTACTATTCCCACTCCAAAGGGTGCAACAGTAGGGAAAGCGCTGGATAGCGTAGGGGTAAAAATTACTATTCCCACTCCAGAGGGTGCAACAGTAGGGAAAGCGTTGGATAGCGTAGGGGTAAAAATTACTATTCCCACTCCAAAGGGTGCAACAGTAGGGAAAGCGTTGGATAGCGTAGGGGTAAAAATTACTATTCCCACTCTGGCGGGTGCAACAGTGGGGAAAAAGTTGGATAGCGTAGGGGTAAAAATTACTATTCCCACTCCGGAGGGTGATACAGTAGGGAAAGCGTTGGATAGCGTAGTGGTAAAAATTACTATTCCCACTCCAGTGAGTACAACAGTAGGGAAAGCGCAGGAACTAAAAAAAAATAATAAACCATCTGTCAGATTTAGTATTAAATTTAATGTAGATTATAAACTTATTTAATATATACATTAAAATATATTATTATTAACAAACACCTACACACCTAAAATTAATTACTCAATTACATTTAATATTTACTCATTAATTATTGATTAGTATTGTATTTTCAAAATATTTACATAATTAATTGTTTGACAGCTTTCACACCATATACTCTTATAAACACCACAACACAAACTAAAATTCATTTACTCGTTTAAAAATAAAAATGATTTAATTATAATTAATTAATCATTAATAAATTAATTATTCAATTAAAATGTAATTACTTCACTACATTTTCACTTAAAAATTCCAGTACACACACCTAAAACTAATTAAACAATTAACATAATTAATTAACATAAATAATTATCAATTAACTGATTGAAATTAATTAACTAATAATTAATAAACTATTTATATTAAATTAACACATTAATTAATCAATTATTTAATAATATTTCAATTACTTCCCACCCTATTCCCCTATAAACCCACAACCCGCTACGGAACTATTAACACTAAATTCAACATAAAATACATTATTAACTAATAAAATGCTAAAAAATATACTCATTTGACAAACATTACTCAATAAAAACACTAAATTACCTATAATTATTTAAAAAACGATATTTTTGTAAACTATGTTTTTGTAAACAATATTTATTACAACTATATTATTGTTATCGATATTACTTACCTGTCTGTCGATATTCTGGTCAAACTATATTTTTGACATCGATATTTCTTCTTGTAGATATTTCTGCGGCGATATTAAGGTAACTCAATATTTTCCCGTCGATATTCCCGCTCTACACCCGGCCGGGAGAGCCAATCCCAGCGCAAGCCCAATGTGCCGATCCCTATGGGATTTGAGCTGGAAAGTTATGTGATTGGGGAGACCCAGGGTTATGTAAACTGGGAAGAGAGGGAGCTGTGTATCAAGGTGTGTGTCCGTTATTTAAACTGGCTCCCAGTAAAGCTTGAGCTTCGGAGATTCCTAGAAAAAGTAGATTAAAGACCCCAAAGCCCAGCATCTCCTCCAGCACCGCTACATCTGGTGTTGCCCCCTGTTGGATAGCAATAGGTGGCAATCTTAACAGCAGTCTCCATGCTTGCAGTGTTGCACACTGTATACATTGCTCTATAATATATCTTGTCCCACTCCTTGTGTGTTAGGGTCCACCCTAGTTCGTGCTCCCACTGTGTCTGCCCCATTGTCTGGGCCTTTGTGGGTGTATGCTGTAGCATTGCATTTAATTCAGTGATGAGGAAGCAGTCCGTATCTTTAGCTAGCAGCCACCAATTTAAAGTGAGCGAGCACGCTGAGCGCCTCATCACATTTTGTGATCGGTGACCCCATGCCTGATTTGCATGTATCTCAGCTATTCTGTTTCTGCAAGCCCATGACTTTAATCACAATGCCGGGGGCCCCCTCTGTGGGGCTCCATTCTTTCTCACCTTGAGCATTGCAGGCGGAGGTTCAGGTCCATCAGGTAGTGCGGGCAGCAGGGAAGTGTCTTTCGGAATAGAAAAAGTGCAGGAACCGAGCACCAACTGTGCATTATCACAGTCTATGCTTCAGATTGCCCAAGAGTATCCCCCAGTCTGCTGTTAACCCTTCCCACAGGGATAATTCCCCTATGGCGCGGGGGAGGGGGGCCGCGTGCGGCGCCGCAGTGCTTGTGAGGCGTTCGGCTCGTCGCGCTGCACAGTGGTGCTGAGCTCGTCATGACAACGCCCACTCAATGGAACACCCAGCACAGCAGGGGAATTATCCCCGCGTGGGTGTTCCACAGCGGTTATGACGAGCTTAGCTCGTCATGAGCACAGCGCCACTGTGCACCGAAAGAGTTAAGGGTTGGCCATCCATGCCTCTGCTACTTTCACCTCCCTTATCACCACTCACCATACACTCCATCTAGGGAGAGAGGGGAGGTGCAGCGGGTCCCCACAAACTCCTCCTGGTCTGAAAGCGATGTTCTCCACTGTATTCCAGCCTTCCCCCAGATACCAGGCATTACCTAGGCCAGCCTAAGGGAGGCTCCCGGGATCGGTGGCCCCCAGACACAGTCTCTCAAGCTGGTCATGAAGGAAGGGGGCTCCCTACCTCAAAAGTAGCAGTTCCCCATTTCCCCTGGCTGTCTCTTCATGTTCTGCAGTCAAGGCTGGGCAACTCACTGGCGCATCCAGAGGACGCCACCGGCACTCCCAGAATAGTTCTCAAAACATCTTAGAGGGTCAAGCTTGCATCCAGTATTCACACCCCCTCAACTCTGCTCACTCACTGTGCATCTCCGGGGAGGGAAAAATGGGAAGCAGTCACTTACTGGCTTTCCTTCTCAGGGGCATTGTTCCTTCGGCTCTCAGGTCCCTCAGGCACCAGGGAGCCCAGGCCATGCAGGCATTGTTCCTTCGGCTCTCAGGTCCCTCAGGGCACCAGGGAGCCCAGGCCATGCAGACCACAGCACCCACGCCACGATAAGCGCTGTTTTGGGGCCCTGCCTCTCACACCAGTGCAGTTGAGGTGTCTCCCCTGGCACAACCACCACACCCGTCAGTAGTAGCGGGCCCCTTTCACCTGCCTCCGTCAATGTTACAGGGGCCCATCGCAGGCATCAGCAGCCTGTTCGATTCCTCACTGTTGGTGAGCACCCTCACTCCTTGGTCTGTGGCCACACCAGCAGCTATACTGTGGATGACTCCACCCTGGATCGCTCGCCAAGGGCAGCCATACGTTCACCTATGGCCATGGCTTGTCTTCCATGCTCATTAACCCCCCCCCCCCCCATCTTGTGCAAGGCATCTAGGAGTCTCCTGGCTAGCTTTGTGTCCATTTGTGTGTGTGGGAGACCCCACCACAGTTAATTTCTTGCCTAGGGCTCCCCATATCACCCACTTCCTCGTGGGCCATTTTCGGCGGTCAGGTTGCTTCTGTATGAGCTCATGGAATCAGTGATCGGTCGGAGGAGTGGAACAACACGTAAAACTGCACCGCCATCTTGCCACGCCTCTCTGGCTTTTACTTTTGGGCAGGGGTGATCAAATGCACAGGAAGGTTTGTAGGTGGAGGGAAGATGACCAAAGTATACTGGAATGTGGTCTTTTTGCATATCCTGAGAACATCCAACCCACACATGGGAGTAGCTACCAACACTGCAGCAGGAACACTAGTACCAGTGCCCTTATGGCTCTTTTACTACTAAACTGTGAGTAGTGGTGGCATTGTCCTCGCTGGAATGAATGCCCATGGCAACCTTGCTCTACCACTGATCTCTCATTACACATTTCACCTTGGCTACAACACAATCAGCAAACACACTCCCACTTGTATTCAATCACACACCACATAATTAGGGATGTGCCCAATCTTAATTGTGTATGCATGGATGTGAAAAATATGGAACTTATGGGAAATATGCGGAATATCTCTATTTTCTTATATTTACACAATGTGTATTTAAAACTGCCATGGCTGCACTTCTGGTGTTCTATGGAAGGATGCATGCGCTGACTTTTAAAATCCAAGAAGAGGAAATGGTATGGTAGGGAGCAAGGCATTCTGACTCCCCAACTACCAAATCCTGTTGCTATAATCAGATGTCATGGAATGAAATCACTAAAAGAAAAGCTAGTCGTCTAGGAGGCCAACAAGTGCTTCTTGAATCAATGTATTTGATTTTAGTGGTAAATAAACTTGAAGTATATATTGGCATTTACTTAAATCAGTGTATGGAATAACACATATATTGGCAAAATGTGAGCAAGGAGTGCAAACAACACTGTGATTAGTGTAAGTAAATGTTTAATGTTTAGTTAGTTAAAACCTTAACTATATTTCGCATACAATACACAATAAAATCTCTACATAATTTAAAACTTTGTGGGTTTCACATATTTTCCAAATTGTTTTTAACATTATTTCGAAGTTGATAATTTGTTGCTTCAATAAAATTAGTAGCCTATACTAAAGATTATTATTAAATTATAAAGAAAAAAGTTTCTATGTTCTATAATTCATAAATACTAATTCAATTCCTGTGCCTTTTGTTTCTATTAACAGATTTTAAAACTTGCAAGATCTATGGAACAGCATTTCTATGTTCTATAATTTGTAATACTTATTCAATTCCTGCGCCTTTTGTTTCTGTTAGCAAATGTTAAAACTCATAAGATCTATATAATGCAGTTCCGAAGGTTTGTGGTTTTCTCAGTTTGCTTTGAGAATGAGTTTTCAGTTTTCAGGACCTGTTCTTAAGAGTCCAAAAATTTTATCAATTTACAGTTCATTCGAGGATCTGCAGGATCTAACCCTGTTATTACAGCCGCTCTACATGTCCTTATTCGTCTAAGATGCAAGGCTTTTCTTAGCATTGAAACTCGTGCTACGTGTAATTTGGAACATATACAAGTTATGTGAATACAATCCTCTTTAGTGCTTCCACATGTTTTGGGACTGTTATATATCCAGGTTTGCTGGTCCGCAATCATTGGTAGTTTTCCAAGCCATAAGGCTATCAGTTGTCTTTTTCAGTGGATCAAAAATGTAATGTTTAAGTAGGATGCCTGGGTCAGTGTTTTGTAGCTGTTTATCACCATACAGGCGTGTGACCTCGAGCAAAACGTGTTTTTGGCCAGTAGTAGAGAATGAAATTTAGCTGATTTATTTATCACTTGCTTGAAGGACAGAAAGGACAAGTTCCTGTTCCACAGCTCAGCTGTGCAAGTGATTTTTAAGGCGTTATAAAGGTATTGATTATAAGGAGATTGTTTATTCTTTTCCATTGCTGACCAGATGGCCTTGTGAATTGAGAGTTAGCCATGTTCTGTTTCAGCTGATACCATAACTTTACTGTGGTATACATTCTCCCTACCGTTTCATTTAAGAGGCCGAATTCAAGTCCTACCTAGGCGGGGGAGGCTGACTGGTGTATTTGGAAGACCTTTCTGTATGTTGAAGCCAATAATTTATTTAAAAGATCAGAATTTGTTATGTTATGTTATGTTATGCGTTTTTATTTGGCGCACAGATGCTCCAGCTAAGGAGCGTCCTGGCGCCCGACAAGGCAGCTGCACAACACAACTAAACCAAAAGACACACATATAAACAACTAAGGGAATAAAAAGGTTTTCACCGCGCGGCGAAAGGAAAGCAAATCTCTCATAGCGCGAATTGCCGGGGGCAGGGAGTTCCACAGGACCGCCGCGCGCACTCGGAACGAGCGTCCTCCAGCTCTACTCCGCTTGAAGCGCGGCACAACAGCCAGTTCTAAGTCTGCAGATCTTAAGAGTCGCGCTGGGGTATAATTCGCAAGGAGGGCCATAAGGATCGTTGCTGGGGACCCCTTCAAAATTTTATAGGCGACGCAGAGGACCTTAAACTGGATCCGCTGGGCCACCGGAAGCCAGTGCAGTGACCACAGGGTACTGGAGGTAGGACAGAATCTTGGGAGGCCTACCACCGCTCTGGCTGCGGCGTTCTGAATCCTTTGTAAGCGCCCGATCTCTGCCTGATTCAGACCAACCAGCAAGGAACTCGCATAATCCAGCCTGGAGATGACAGTGGCTTGGATCATGAGTTGCCTGGTGGGGGCATCGAAGAACTTAAGCACAGGACGAAGCCCGCGCAGGATGCCAAAGCAGCATGCTGCCGTGCGTTTGGTATGGCACACAAACGTAAGGGCAGGGTCCAGCCAGACCCCGAGGTTCTTAAGCTCGGCGACTGGGATGGGAACAGGACCCAGATCCCCAGGCCACCAACTCTCTCCCCACAGATCCGGCTGTCTGCCAAAAACCATGACCTCGGTCTTACTAGCGTTCAGCTGGAGACAATTAGACGTCATCCAGCTGGCGACCGCCCGCAGTCCTTGTTGAAACCTGGGGGCCTCGACTTCGGCATCCCCGCTGATCGTGACCGCTAGCTGGGTGTCATCGGCGTATGACACCATCGTCATACCCCATTGCCTGACAACCTCAGCTAGCGGCCTTACGTACAGATTAAACAACGTAGGGCTCAGCGAGGAGCCTTGGGGGACCCCCAGGTTCAACGGATGGAATTTGGACTGGTAAGGTGGGACGGTCACGCTAAAGGCCCGGTTGGTTAAGAACGACCGGAACCACTGGAGCGCGATACCGGTGACCCCAGCTTCCTCTAGACGCAGCAGAAGGATTGGGCGCGAGACGGTGTCAAAGGCAGCGCTCAGGTCTAATAGCACAAGCGCAAGAATTCTTACCATGTAAAGCAATGCTGGCATACATTATTGTCTGGAGCATGTTGGCTGACATCACTGCGAGCACAGGTTTATACAATGGGCCCTTCAATTGTTTTGCTAGTATTTGCTACTATTTCTTTGTGTAATATACGTTTTTTGCTCTTGATGGTTTTGTCTGTTGTCCATGTAGAACCCCAGATATTATAGCTAGTTTCCTCCTCTACCTGATTACCATCTAGCCATATGTTCTGTTTGGCAGTTGGATGATTGCTGATGAGCATAGTCTTGGTTTTGAATGTGTTAATTTCCAATTTATGAATTAAAATATATGCCCTCATTTCCTTGAGAGCACTGCGGAGTCCGGTCCACATTGTGTGTTGCAAGAGCGAGTCAAACTGGGTCATAAATATGGCCCGTATATCATAATTCATGATGGGGAGTAGTTAGTGTTGGCGCCACAGTTGAACAGTGAATGTCACCTACCAGTGTGAGTAACTATGTGGAACTAGTAAGTGGACAAACCACACATTTGCAACAATATACAACTATTTGGGTCTCTTATACGAAATGCAATCCCCTATCAGCTCCAGTCTGCAACCTCACTTCCTACATTCAAATGTGTCAAAAAACTCTCCTAATGTCTCGAAGAGACAGGCAGCTAGCAACTCCCTTGGGTAGCTGTCCCATTTCAATTACATCTCTCTCTCCTTGAACTGTCCACTATCTCCATCGCCAAAAGGCAGTATGTTTATTCCATTAACTGGGACCACTCCTAAATAATAAAAATGTTCACAAGAAGATTCTCTTCACTCCTAGATTATGCCATAACTGCACATGTGTATTAGCCTTCGGAGAGTCAAGCTCTAACTACTGATACTTGCCAGCGAGAGAGCGGTGCTCCCGCACCTAAGAACAGTTTTCCGGCTGCATTGTGATTTACAAGCCGGACACATTGGCTTTGCCAATGTTTGTTAGTAGAAGGAAGCCGCTATGCATGCCGAGCAGCAGCCCAGGATCACAGCACAGTTGAAAGGTGTGCTGGTAGGAGTCACAGCTTGGAAGTAGAAGAAAACACCAGTCACACCATTGGAAATAAGTTGATTGGCGGCTCACTGACCGAATATGTCCCATATCGGAAGGGCAGAAGAGATCACGTGCATGCTCACTGTGTGAGTCGGGCCCTGATGGTAGAGAAGAGGAGCCATCTTAGCTGTGACAGGAAAAATAAAACCCTAAGGAAGTCCAAATTATACGTTATAATTTGATGCTCCTCACAAGGCAAATATTTATTTTTGTTACTGCATCAGAGTTTTTTACTTCTTTTGTTCAGCAGACAAGTACCAGTCTGGAGCTAAGTCTGCCAGGTAGCACTGGAGAGTAGCTGCTGGCTGGCCATCCTGCACTCAAGCACAGCAGAAAAGAATTTAAAAAAAACAGTTATGAGAAAAATATGTATTTGTGAATAGTATGAAGGTAAGACATGAGCTTTTGAATGTATGATGATTGAGCACACTTTTCAGATGTTTTTACTCCCTCATGGACTCCAAAGAAAGAGGAAGGATACACCTAAAAAGCCAATAGAAAGAAAATGAGACTATAATATCCCAGAGTGCAAGCCAATTGGCTAAACGGTCCTGTGCCAATGAAGCCAATGGCTGAAAGAGCCTGACTCAAAGCTCACTATATGCGTATATTATATATTTTATGAAAAATGAAAGGTCTTGTTGCAGGGATTCTGCACATACACAGAACTATACACAGCCCCTATACACAGACCTTGGTGTATAGTGGCTAAGCCTTCCCACCACCTTCGTGCCCACGAACTCAGGACCGACTAGCTAAAGCTATAGCGGCTCACTCGTACCATTCAAGTATTATGCAATCAGACTTGGTTTTGCTCCAGCAGGGACAGTCCATCTCAAATTTTCAGACCTGATTCCCTCAAGAAGGGAGCATAGGAAATCTAAGACTGGTTTTAGCCATTTGGGCATTGGGCATCATCAGAGAGATTCAGCTGGAGTCCAGTGCCGCCACACTTATGGAGCCTCGCTTAGAGAAAAAATGTGATGGTGAGTCGTAGACCACAAGTTGTGGCTTCTAGGGCAGAAGCAAGCTTGACAGCTCAGGGGGACTCAAGGGGAATTAGGCAATGGTGAAATCTTTAATTGTTTCTGATGGCCATGAATATTAAACAACACAATATGACACAACGCAGTGCAAAGAAAACAAGAAGGTGCAGTGCTGGCTTGGAGACGCGTTCACCTCACAGTTGTACTGAGAGCAGAAGGGAGGACAGGGTGTATAGAAGAGAAGGTGCTGTCACAATATCACATATACGCATTTAATGTATCTTAACCTTTACAGAAAATGTGGAAGTGTCAGTCTATTTCCCTGCATCAACATTGATTCTGAGGTATAAGAATCAACAATCAATCACAAGGCTAGTATTTACAGAAATAATGCCCTTTATCCAGACAGTAACATAATATATTATTCACGCGCCCATGCAGTTTACGTGCAGGTTTGTTGCACTCTAGTTATTGATTGGCTCGGCAGCGCTAATTGGAATACCACATATTTTCCATTTTTTCATTTGAAAACGAGTTTACCGCTTTGTGGAGAGGAGCACTTTTTAAATAGCTCTATTACCTCAGCCGGAGCGGCGGTATAACCCCAGGATATATTATTCTTCCATTCATGGTGTTAGTGAGAACAGGAAGAAATATCAGGTTTCGCAGCAGCCAAAGGGACAGATCTGTTTACTTCACTGAGGTAATTGATTATGCTGAGATCATTCTGACGGCGGGATCGTTCGGCTACTTTGGTATTGACAAAATGTTAGCCCTTGCCAGAGTATTTAACCCTTTTAATCTTTTTGTAGATGCTGTCGTTTTTTTACCATCTGCTGCAGAAGTGTTGAAAACCATATCAAACTGAATGTAATTTTTGACTTTTTTCAACAAACACATATGTAACCTAAATGAATATATTTATAATTATGCAAATGCATTGTTCTCATGTTCTTACGTATGCGTCTGATGTCTACAATTACTCCTGGGCCGGCCTTATAGTGAATAGTTGCCCTGGCTCTGTATGTATGCTCTCGCTTAAAAGCATACATTTTACTCTGAATGTCTTCTCTTATGTATAGAGGCAATCGCTGCTCTCTGTTTCGAAGCGCTGCTGTTTGAAAATCATTCACTAGTTTGGAGAAAATCTGAGTTAAATGTATGCACTTTTAATGCAAACATATACAAACAGCCGTACACCACTAATTTAAGCCAGCACTACTGTTCATGATACATATCCTGGGAACAGGTGCCAACAAAATGTCTATAGAGAACAAGCATTGGCAAAGTCAATCGGCCTTAAGCCATCAAACCTACTGGATTTGAGCATTTTGTTAATTCCATTGTGGGTAAAAAACATTTTAAGATGGCCGCTTGCCAACAGCGGAGAGTGTGGTGTGTAGAGAGCATTGGAGGCTCCGGGACAGGCAGATGCTGGGTGGAGATTCGAAAAAGGAAGGTTTTAAACAGAGCAGGTTGAGGGATGGAGGGGAGTGACTTGATGGAGAGAGAAAATAGATGTTAAATATTTATTTATTTGAAGAGTTTTATATAGCGCTGGCTAGACCCGGAGGTATCAGTGCGCTTAACAAGCGGATCGTTGCATTGCAAGTTACATCTGTTACAAGAGCATTGTAAGGTACAGTAAACAAAAAATAATCGAACCAATACATATGTGGCCAGAAGAGTTCAAATGATACTCCCAGTTGTATGGAGACCAATCTCATCAAGGGGATATAGTCTTTCAGGGGTCTGACGTGATGAGGTGGGGTAATTCTATGCCCCTGTAATCCACCCACGGCAACCAATATTTTCCTATGCTTTTGGGGACATCCCTGAGCCTGAAACACAGCTATCTCTGAATTCATATCCTCATCCATTTCTCTTCCCATTACTCTATGCAGATACACCCACGCATGCGCTACAGAAATTACATTTTGCAAAATTGATGCCACATATATGTTTAAAACACAACCAACAAAGATAGAACAATCATAGATCTCGCATGCACTTCAATGCAAGGTCTGACATCATCCATCCAAAACACTGAGGGTCATATTTATGAGGGCCTTGTGTCATGCTTGCACCACACAAAGTGGTGCATGCACGACACAAAGCCCCATGTCATATTTATGAAGCTACGCAAAGCCACCTTGCGTGCCTTTGAGTGGCTTCACAAATATGCACAAGGAAGGTATTCCCACACAACTCCCAATGGGTTTTGGTACATTCCCAGATTTACAAGGACTTGTAAACCTGGGAATGCATCAAAATCTTACGCTTTACAAGGAGAAGCGTAATGATGAGAAATATCTTTATTTCTCCTGGTATTTTCCTCTTTCTATGTGTGGTGCATTCTGCAGCACACATAGAAAGAGGAAAATGCCTCTATGAATTGTCTTTGTGCAGGAAAGTGCTGCTTCCTGCACAAAAACAATCCTGCCAAGAACACAGGCACCCTTGCACCATGGTGTAAGGGTGCCTGCATTGGCGCTAGGCTGCTGAAACGGCACAAGAGCAGGGGGAAAGGACAGGAATGCTCCATATTGGATAAATACAGTGCATTGCTGCTCTTTCCCTGTGGCGCAGGGCAGCGCAGCAAGGTAGACGGGACAAACGCAAGGTTAGGAAAAAAGTCATGAAATCAGGAGCAAGTAATTAACATGGACAACACAGCCATGCAATCATGTGCAAGGGGCTGACCCAAAGCCCACTACAAGTATAAGTAATGTACAGGAAACAACAGACAGCGAAACCTTTCTGTAGCAGACCTACAACTCTGGCAGTGGACAGTTTTAGATAGGAACCAACCCTTATTGCACTGTAGGACACTTTAGTCCCAGCCACAACATATATTTCATTATCTGACTAACAAAATGTTTTCTTTTTCCTCCACTCTATCAGTATACATATTGTAATTACTCTTGATGCAAGTACAATTTTTGCAGATCTTCATTGCAAATGCTGCTGCAGAATTACCTGGAAGCAGTGCTTCCAATCAGCACAATTTATAAGACCTTTCTCTTTACTCTATGGTACAATTTGCACATTCAGTGCTCAAAAAGCGAGGGGGCCGATTCACAGAATTAATCTGAGACAAAATCCTAAATTTACTTCTTTTGGTATTGACAGAAGACACTTATGATTTTTAGTATTCACAGGATGCACTTACGACTCCTAACTTTACGTCCGCACCTTGGCTGGAATTTCCGCACCCGGACTGCACTCTCCGCACCCGGACCTAACTCTCCGTCTACGGTCGTACTCTCCGGCTCGCGTCGTAATCTCGGGCTGGGCTGGATAAAGTGTAATCAATGGGCTGGATTGCAATTTTTACAAAAAGTAACATTAGGAATGTGTGATAAATGATGGAGGAGGTCATGAAAAACAGTTTGGGTAGGGAAAAAGGTACCGCCAGACTCTACATCATAACCCAGAAAAGTTTTCTCCTTTGCATCATGGTACATGCAGTGCACAATTTGTGATCCGCTCAGGGTTGTATGTGCATTCAACACTTTCATGTTATTTATTTCTATTAAAAATAATGTTGATCCTTTACACTTTTTAAAATCTTTCATTATGTTGCTGATGTCATCAGGCAGGTAGTGATCCTTTCACACAAACACTATCCATGCTGTCATCTAATCTCTGTAGCACAACTTTGGCACTATTAGGATAACACAGGCATTATCCTTGCATTTTTCATTTCACAGAGGCAAAACCCATGCCCTCATGCAATCACTGAGACACTACGCCTACACTTATGCAATCGCCAATGCTCTACCCATGTAATCATGAAATTACTCAGGCACTACTGTCAAACTCATTCATTCACCTCTAATACTACTTCTGCACTCATTCATTCAGTGATACACTACCCATGCACTGATCCAATGACCCAGGCATTTCTGTTGCAGTCATGCTTTTACTCAGGCACTACTCATGTACTCATCTAAGCAACCAGACATATCTAATAAAGTCACTCGGGGACTACATATGCACTCATCCAATCACTCAGACAGTACCCCTGCAGTTATGCAATCACCCAGGTCGTGCCCATGTACGAATGCGTCTTCCACTCAACCATTCACTGAGGCGCTAACCATACACTTATCCAATGAGATATCCATTAACCTTGCATCCATTCTTCCAGTCAGGCATTACCCATACACTTATCCAATCACTGAGGTACTACTCATGCACTCATGGAATCAGACTTGCACTTCTCTTGCACTCTAGCATTCACTTAGTCAGTACCCATGCACTCATCCATTCACTCAGGCACTACCCATATACTCATCCAATGATCCAGGCATTACTCTTCCACTCATACTTGCACTCATCAAATGACCCAGACATTACTCTTCCACCAAACCTTCCACTCAGGCACTACTCATGCACTCATCCATTCACTCAGGCAGTGCCCATACTCTCATGCTGTGCAGTCAACACTGAGGGGAGCACAAATTGTGCACTGCACGTACCATGATGTAAAGGAGAAAACTTTTCTGGGTTATGATGTAGTGTCTGGCCGTACCCTTTATCACACATTCCTAATGTTCCTTTTTGTAAAAATTGCAATCTGGCCCATTGATTACACTTTATATGGCCCCAGGCTAAGATATTATGGCTTGAGACAGAGTGTACGGTCCTAGCCGGAGAGTACGGTCCGGGTAGGGAGAGTACGCTCCGGATGTAGAAATTCTAGCCCAAGGTAGATGGAAAGTTAGGAGCCGTAAGTGCATTTTGTGACTACCAAAAATCATAAGTGCCTTCTGTGAATACCAAAAGTAGTAAGTTTAGGATTTTGTCTCAGATTAGTTCTGTGAATTAGCCCCTAGAAGACAAAATTGTGCACTACTGACTTGGGGCCAGTTTTGCTAACATTTGGCGCAACACAATGCAGCAAAACAACTTGCTGCGCTGCATCAAATGGAGAAATACACCATTGTTACTAAGATATCGCGCATTTCTAGATATGGCACATTCCTACTCTCTCTGGGTTGGCTCACTGAATGCTGCATATATCTAAAGCAGGCACACTTGTGCCACGGTGCATGGAGGCCTGCGTTATGGGCAGGATTGTTTTTGTACAGGAAGGTACACTTTCCTGCACAAAAACAATCCTCATTTCCTCTTCCTATGTTTGATGCAGAATGCAGTATACATAGTAAGAGGGAATACCGAGGAGAAGATACATATATATCTCCTCGTTGCACCTCTGATGGAGTGGAGAAGCTTTTTGATGTATTCCCAAGTTTGCTATTATTAGTAATTCTGTGAATGTGCCAAAATCCATGGGTGGATGAATTGGAACGCCCACACTCCACCTATGGAACTCCTTCCCAATGCAGAGTAAGGCAAAGCAGTGACTTGTGCTGCCTTGCGTTACTCTAAGGTTTCTAAGCCCCACATTGCCAATCAAGGTGACTTTGCATAGCTCAGTGAATCTGACTTAAGGGCTTGTGTTGCCTTGCATGACATAAAGGTAAAGCAAGCCCGTAGTAAATCTGGGCCTTGGTTGTGACTTTCAACCCTGCTCGCATATGCACATACAGGAAACAAGCATTGGCCAAGCCAATTGGTCTGGCTTTTGTACAGAAAAGAGTTGCAGAAAAAGATGAAACATGCATGAACCCATGTGCGCACAAACATACATATTCATGTTGAAAAGCACAGTAAAAGAACTTTAGGTATGAACCATCAGGTACCCATGCACATACATAAAGACACCTTCCAGCATTTATGAACAAAAATTGTTAAACATTGATGCACATTCACAAACCGACCCCCTAGGATATATAGAAAAACACCTTTAAGCAGTCAAGCATGCACATGCAAGCAAATCACGAGACCCTCATTATGAGTTGCCTGGACTCTGGTGTGGAAATACCAGGGTGCTGTAATTAAAGCAACTCGCCAGTATGGTGCAGTCATTTGGAGGTTTTTATCCTAAAATAGGGAATACCTGCTTTGGACTTGGATTTACTGAGTCCTTTTATGAGCAGCTTTTCCTAATGTCAGTAAGAAAAAACGCTGACATCTTCCATCCGCTCTGCACCATCAGAAAGTGTCTGCAGGGGTATTGGAGGGGAGGTGGACTGGGGGTGGGTGGTTGCAGGGTTGCTTGTGCGTGTCTGAAGAGAGCATGGTCTGCTCCACCCAGCGTGATGAAGGAGGCTGGGAGTGGCAGAGCAATGCTGCCCACCTGCAGCCCAGTAGCCAAAGTGACAGCTCTAGTGTTTCCCAAAGTCATCATGCTGGGTGAATTACCACAACTCATAATGTGGACCATAGCTTGCAGTGCAAAATTTGAGCTGGTGATTTCCGATTGGCAATACGGACATTTATTTTGGGGACCAGCACTAATTTTTCCTGGATAAGATATTTACTGAGTGTAGGAGAAGGAAAAACACATAGATCGGAAAGGTGGAAGAAGAAAAAGAAGGCAAAACCATCACAAACAGAAAGTATGGACCTGCAAGTGTGATAAAAGGGATAGTGAGTGTCTGGTAGTGGATTAAAAACTACCAGCCTTGGTATTCGGCATGCTGATATTTAATTGGACTGGCAGTAGGATTTTGAGCAGAGCTTCAGGCACCGGCACTCTTTCGTTCACAAATTAAGCACTGATAGTATGTGAAATACTAAAAGAGAATATACACAGCTGTAAGAAATTCGGTTACTGGTTGAGGGGGAGTGAAACCCTTCTCAAGCAGCAACCACAGTTCTAATAAGGGAAAATTCAGAAGAAAACCCTAAATAAACCTGCTAAAACCTCAGGTAACTTGACACAGACCAGTCAGGCTTAACTCAGAGGCAATGTGTAAAGAATTTGTGCAACACTTCGAACAGTAACAGAGTGAAAACACACCTCAGAGAGAGCCCACAACAGATTGACAAAATAGAGTCGTTTAAAAAAAAAATAGGACTAAAGTGACAAAAATCTAATTAGGAGAACCAGAGTCATAAGGTTTTAAAATTTATTTTAGAGAAAATAGTGGCAAAGTGGTATAGAGCGCCAACTGTGGAAATGTGGTGGCACCAGACCAGATTATAGTCACAAGTTCAGGCTGACCGCAATAGAGTGTCACCCAGTTAGGCCCACTGAATAAAAGTACCTTCAATCCTAATTTTCGGGGCGGTGCGTGGATCTGCGTCGAAGATGCGTCACGCAGTCAAAGCGATGTGTTGGTTCCAAGATGCAGCGAGGCTGTGGTTCGAGGGCCTGCATCTTCATTGAGGATCCTGCTGATGGGGCCTGCAATGCGAAGAACGGCATCAAGGATGTGAAGAGATGAGTCAGTTCCGAAGAGCTGCAAGGCTGCAGTAGGAATTCTGGCTTCGGCATCGGCATCGAGGCTGCTGTTGACGAGAGATGCAAGAGCCTGTGCCGAGGATGCGTCACAGGGTGGCAATTCCGAAGGTGTTGAGGGTTGCGGGAGTGATGTAGGTCTTTGCAATGGGTGCAACCCATGCGGCAGCAGAGATGGGTCAGTTCTGCTCAGAGTTGCGCCGCACAACAGAGGAAATGCATCGGGTCTGCTGGATCCACAGAGTAAATCACCTTACGTCCACTTCCAAGGGTCCAGGGGTGGCACAACTTGGCATGGTTGACTCACAGATAGAAGTGCCCAGGTGCAGATGAAAGGTCATTGGTAGCCTGTTATGTCCCTGAGACTTCAGATCTGGAGGACAACCAACTAGCCCTTGGAGTCACTCTGGGTTCAAGATTTGCTGGTCCAGTCCTTGCCCAGATAAGAGGGCACAGGAAACAGATCAGCACAGCAAAGCAGGAGTCCATCAGGTGCGTACATCAGAGTGGCAGTCCTTCAGCAGCACAGTAGTCCTTCTTCCTGACAGAGTAGCCACAGGTCCAGCATTGTACTGAAGAATTGGTGTCCGAGATTCAGCATTTATACCCAGTTGTGCTTTTGAAGTGGGGGAGAAGCTTCTAGAGGTTTCTCTATGAAGTCCCCAGGCATCCTGCCTTATCTGCCCTGGCTCCAGACTAACTCCAGGGACTATGCAGCCATTTGTGTGGAGGCAGAACACAGCCAATTCAGATGCAAGTGGAGCTGTGTCCAGCTCATCCCTCCCACCTTGCCAGTGAAGACCCATCCAGACACACCTAAGCTCCCTATTGTCTGTCATTGTCTAGGAGGAATAATAAAAGCTCAACTGCCAGCTACACCCAGGCATATGACCAGAGACCAGCTACAGGCACAACATGGCTAAGGCAAGAAAATGGCAACTTTCTAAAAGTGATCTTTGAAACAAGTGTTCACATGGAACTCATTTCCAAAAACAAGTTATAGTTGCATAGACCATACTGTGTAGAATCAATCTTTAAGGCACTATTCTTAATTCCATCATCATTGATATCTGATAACGGATTGTAGAAAATATTGAAGCACAGCCAGTAGTTATAGATAGATACGATTCAGCCGAACCAAGCTTTATTTGAAAGACATTTATGTATTTTCGAGAAATTAATCAAAAAAAGAATTTGTGAGTGATAAGGAGTTTCTCTCAAAAAAAGAGACGAAGAAGAATGAATAAACCCCAGTTGTAAAGAAAACCAAAACCGAACAGGGGGAAACACAGTGAAGGACAATGAGAGCATCAATGGTATATTGGTTGTAGTTTATCAAAGACAGCAGTTTATATTCAGTACAATTTCTTACACAGGAAATGAATCAGAATATCACAAGCATAGAAAGCAGTCTGTCTCTTTACATTTGGCGATGACGTTTTGATCCTTAAAGGGATACAAGGGTCTCATCAGGACTGTAATGACCATGTGTCTGAGAATGAAATTATAAAAGTTGGTTAGCAGATTTGTGAATAGGTCTGAGCTAAATGATGAAATAGTGAAGGGATACATACTGGCTGGTATTGTAGGGAGTCAATGTTGCATGGTAGGGACCACTCTGAGAAAGCAATTATGTTTTGGGCCTGTTTATTGAAGGCCATTTTTATTGTGGACTTTCAAGGGACGTGCGTTCCGTAATTGTTCCGATGTAAAAAATAAGGAGCTTATGAAAATTTTACAATTGGAGGAAAATAGAAGATTTGAAGTTGCTGTAGTGATAGCAACAAGGCTCACTGTGAGGAGATGAAGAGCAGCTAACATGGAGTCTGATCAATATGACGATGTCCTTTAAGTTAAAAACACTGTGTTTTTTAGTACGAGTAAAAGCTATTGTAAATATATGCATTCTGTCCATGATGAGAGAAAATGGTTCTTATTTGGGAAGGTGCTCACCATGTCGAGCCAATATGTGCTCCAGTTCGTATTGCATCTGTTCATCCTGGAGAACACTCTCGCCCATTTGATATGCTGTGTATGAAGCATGTCCATCCATCTGGACCGCGCTTTCCCGAGCCAAGCTTACATGACCACCGACAAGCATCCTCCATGAGGCCATCACGTGCACCTGCACGCCTCCTGCAGATGACAGCAACACCGCACGTAGCAGGTTTAGGTAAGAAACGTAATAGGGGGAATCCAATATGTTAACGCTAGATGCTTACAGAGAGGATCCTCAGGTCGAGTAAGCCATCCGGGCAGAATAACAGCGGTCTCGCAGCCGGGACGCTGAGCACTCTACAGATCCCCCTATCACGTTTCTTACCTATCTTGAAGAATCGGCAGTGTCCTTTATACTTTGGAGATAAATCCACCCCGCTGGCCTTACTTTTGGAGCCATTGCACACCTTTTATCCTAAAAGATTGCCTATCTGTTCATGACTTGGGCCACCATCCTGGCGTCCTAATCCAGGCACACTTTATTTCCTTTGCTTGCACATGAATTGTCACCCTGAAAACAGTGTGACCCAGACGAGGGTCTGACACAGAAACGTGCCTCGGTGCTGGAGCCCCGGAGCTTCTTTTGCTTGCATCTATTCTTTGGGGGTGAAACCAATATATGGACTGTATCAGTTCTATGGATTGATAATCAACTAAGCCTAGATCTTCCACATCATCCGACATTTTCTGATTCCTCTATATGATGTTAACCTTATTCTGGACTGCAAGACTGTGTTTGGCACTATTTAATATATTATTACTTGATGGATTGTTTGAGATTGAGTCTGTGTCTGTCTGTCTGTCTGTCTGAAAGGCTGTGTGTGTGCAGCTTAGGATGTGTGTAATAGTCTGGGGATATTTTTTGTCTTTTATGTTTTTTCTACTATGGTGATCAAAGAACTTAAATAAATATGATACCCTCAACTCACAAGCTTTTAGTACTATTAATGTAAAAGGTACCCTACTTAGGACTGTTTTGCATATATCAGTGGCGTATTGCACTATATAAAGAATTCCTTAGGCAGAGTGTCTTCTTTGATTGCTTCTAGACTGTATCAACAGACCACTATCTCTCTTCTCAGCCCCCATTTGATGAAGTATATATCTACAATATACATATAAAGATATAGATATATACACAGACGTAGAGTCATATGTAAACATGTTAAGCAAACATATACATATGGATAATGATCTTTGTAAGTGGCCCCATCTCTTTTTTCTATTACTCAATAAGTGTCCCCCCTTACAATTCACTTCTAGTGATGCCACTGCTCTGAGTAGTATATTTTAATTCAGCAATCAAGTGGGTAATCTGATTTTGGGCTCAAACCAACAATAGGTATAAAATGTAAAAGCACAGGCAAAAAATATTGCCACCAGTTTTTGCACTTCGATCCAAGGCCAAAAATCAGAAAGAGAGGGAAACTAAGAAATGATTCATTCACTATAAAAACAAAGGAATATAGCAGTCATAGGCATCCTATACTAATGGTGCACAACTCTTACCACCATAATATTTGAGAGCCTTTTAAAAGTAAGGTGAAAGCATCATGTTTGTCAACAGCTTTTAGTGATGACTTTTAAAGTCTATGATTGAAAATAGCATTAGATCACATCATGAAGAAAACAAAAACACAGTTGGCCTCATTATTTAGTTGGATGGCTGAGTGAGTTCATTGATAGACAGATGAATGTGTGACTGAGGGCCTGATTCTTGTACTGCCAAACGCGTGTGCACACTGCCTGCCAGATTACAAGTTTCCTCGCATCTGGTGGTCATTTTTTGGCAGTCCCATGCCATTGCCTCCGAAAATGTGTACCACAATGGGATTGCCAAAAAATGTCTCCTGCACAACCTGGACTGCAAAGTCTATGCCTTGCAGGAACTGGGGTGCATGCACACAGGGGGCACATGTTGTACCCCACTGCATGCATCCTCATGCACATGGGCAACAGGCGGCCCTGTAGATCCCCCTTTGTTTCAAGACCACCAGCCTTTTCATGGAGTAAGGACCTCCATAACACCGCTGGCGGTCCTGAAACTCATAATATGCATGGCGGTGCTGCAGCGGCTCCACCAGTATATTACTGAGCCCCTAACTGCTGTGTCACTGGCAGGAAATGGCGGTTCCCTGGTGGTTGCAGTGGTGCAAGGGCGGTACAAATGTCAAATTTGTAAATGGGCAGCTGAACCGCCAGTGCCACGGTGGCTGGACCACCTCCACTGTGCCCCCTAGAGTCTAGTGGTCCTTGGACCACCAGACTCGTAATTTGGCTCGAAGTGCTTGTATACTTAATGGATGAGTGCTGAATTTTGCCTGCAGAATAATCTTGCAAGACTCATGAAGAGAACAAATAAAAAACGTTAAACAGAAACAAATAATGAGCAAACACTGAATAAGTGACAACTAGCTGTAAATAGGATGTGCTGACAAAATATCAAAGAAATACATTTGTGAGATACAAACATCTTGTCCTAAATATCGTGATGTCAAAAATATTGTTGGTCAAAATAACACAGGCAAGATTATTGTTTTTTTAAAAAAAAAATATATTATTATTAAGAAATTTTATTGTATGCTATATCGTTGTAACATATTGTTTTTTTTTGTTTAAGTATATTGTATTTAATATTGACTTGTTTAGATTTTTTCTGTACCAATTGTCATGGCAGAATGCTGGGTTAATAGGGAAATGAGTTGGAGAGTAGATTTAAAAATGTAAAAGTTTTAATTATTTTTAAAAATGTTTAGAATTTCTAAAATATTTCTTATCTCAAATTATCTTTATACTTTATTTTTTCTTTTGTTTTTTTAATAAATCAAAAGTTAAGGGCCTCATTGCAATGTCGGTTGGAAAGCATTTCGACCGACTCTTTGTCGGAATGGTGTCTGATCAACTCGGGTTCGGGGAGTCCGACCGATCGATTTCGATGTTTCTGAACACCGTTCGGTCAGACTCCCATTGACTTCAATGGGACCCTGTGTTCCCACTGACAACACAGGCTCCCATTGAAAAAAGGGGTGGTTCAGGAAAACCTTGCACCCTGTGGTGGGCACCCCATAGTGCCTGCCACATTTTTTTGTTTATTTTTTAGTCCTCATTCTACAAAATATACTCGTGATTTAGGAAAGTAAAGCTAGTCAGACCGAAAGACTGCAACCCACTAAAAAGTGGGGAAGATACCTGGTCACTTCTTATTGAAGGAAGGGCGGATTAGACCCTGTGCATTATTTTCAGCAGGACTTATCAGTAATAACCAAGGCTCCTCCTTTTCTGAAGGCCGTTCACATCTAGCCTTAGCTAGTTTCCCAACCTTTCGGCCAGGCGAGCAAATTCATAATCATTGGACCACAAAAAAAAGGATAGAAAGAGAAAAGAAAGAAAGAGCATGTGGTAGTTAAAGATACCTATAGTAGAGTTAGTCCCAAAGTGATAGAGATAAGTTAAGTCCAAATAAGGCGGAGGCAAAGGCTCTGAACCATCTATCCCATAGATCCCAGAATTTTGTTTTTTTAACCCAATTGTTTACTCGATCAAGAGTTGAAATACGTAGGACTGAACGTATCCATTCTGATTTTACAGGTGGGACGGGTGAGACCCATTTAATACAGATCTTCCTTCATGCCATAAGGACCAAAACAAAAAGTAATGCCTTCTCGTCTCTTGAGAGAACCTGATTTTCAGGCTCTTTTGCTTCTATCCCAAAGATAACTGTTGATGTTCTTAACCCCATCTTTATACCTAGAATTTCAGCAATTATATTACTCAAGTGGTCCCAGAAGAGCTCGATCGAAGGACATTGCCAGAATGTGTACCTCTTTTACGTTGTTTTTGTTTTTGTACTTGTATAGCGCACAGCTACCCGCAGTGGGTTTCCCGGCGCTTGTACGAATACCGCAAGGGAACCCTTCCTGGTTTCCCCTGTGAAGTGTCCACTCCTGGGCACCCCCATGGTGCAGACCAGGCATCCCTCACGTTGTGGGGGCCGTTGTGGAGACTAAGCAAGCTTTTGCCCAGAGTTGCAGCGTGGGACCCATGATCTGAATAGGCACTGAGGCGAGAATATCCGGTCAGGGGAATTAATGAGCCCGAGACCCGCCGGGGCAGGAATCAAACCCTGGGCCCTGGCCAGAGCTCTGCATCGAGGTCTGCCTGCTCTAACCATTGAGCCACACTTCTCCACTTGTCCATTGATGTCATCACACTTCAGGCACTTTTTTGCCACTCCGTTCCCCAATTTAGAAAGTTTCAAAGGTGTCCAGTATGCCTTATGGACAGTAAAAAGATGATTTTTTTTCAAAGGGGCAGCTTTCACACATGACCAAAGAGTAGACATAGATTCTTGCTCGAGTATTTTGAGGTTGTCATCTGGCATGTCCTTCTTCCAGCTCTCTGTATATGAGATTGATTTTTTTGTCTCCAGTCTTGATCATTTGCCAATAACATGCTGCTACTTCCTTTCGTGTTAGTCTTGTAGCGATTGTTTTTACCAGGTCCCCCTTCCCGTCTAGTTCGTTTCTTGTTGATTTTGTCCAACCAATGAATTGCACATACTTAAATCTTAAAACCGTGTTGTTAGTTAAAGCAGAAAAGCACTGCCATGGAATTAAGTCCTTTTCTGCCATAAGCACTCCCCATTTTGCTATCCAGGCTCTATGCAGAGGGAGGGCCAAAGTGTCTTGCAGGCATGCCAGGGTACCCGCGGAGTCCCAAATCGGTGTTCCTTGGTAATAATAAGGTATACCTAGTAGTACCCTCACTTAAACCCAAACTCTAAGGGCGGCGCTAAGGATCTTTAACCTTACCTTTTTGAAGAATTTTGGGTGACCAAATTTTAAAAGAAAGGAATCGGCTTGTGTGTTATGTGCCTTTGTTAGGGCTTCATAAAGGGGTAAATAGGTCTGGCAGCTATTTAGGAGTCGGCGAGAGTTTTCAAGGTGGAAAGCACAATAATAAAGGTATAGGTCCAGGGTAGCTATACCACCATTAGATTTTTTCCTCCTAAGTTTCCTCTGAGAAATTCTGGGATTTTTACTACCCCAAATGAATAAGGAAAAGAGCCCTTGTGCTTCCTTGAGCCAAACTTTGGAGAATTCTAAGGGATGGTATCAAATAGAAAAGTAAACCAAGGTAAGATAGACATTTTTAATAGGTTAGATCTTCCTATGATGGACAGAGGGAGTAACTCCCATACCTGCAATTGCTGCCACACACTAATCATAGTTTTATCAAAGTTTAATTGAGCTATCTTATCTATGTTCTTAGTGATTTGAACCCCAAGATATATTATTTGTGGTTTTTCAAGCATGCTCTTATAAGGGGAATTCCATAACATCAGCTCAATTCTCTGCTGATTTATAGAATAACCAGATACCTTCCCAAAATTCTCCAACTGAACCCAGATTTCTGGAATTGCTTGTTCTATGTCCCCTGTCAGGATCATAAGATCGTCAGCGTAAAGCCCAATCTTTTTTTCCCAACCCATACAACTAAAAGGGAAGATGGTTTGACACGATTTTAGTTTACATGCCAGGGGCTCAATGTAAAAATTGGAAAGAAGAGGCGAGAGGGGGCAGCCTTGTCTAGTCCCCAGGAGATTCTAAGCTGTTTTGTTAAATTTCCGTTAAGAAGTTTCCTAGCAGAGGGGTTTTTATAAAGCGCCTTTACTGCCCCTACAAATGTTCCTCCCAAATTGAAGCGATTAATTACTTTTATTAAGAAGGGCCAGCTGACCTTGTCAAAAGCTTTGGCAGCATTGAATGTTAATACTGCCAGTGGGGTCTGATACAAATTTTCCAGATCTGTCGCTCCAATAGGATCATGGGTTAGCTCTTTCAATTGCCTCCCCTTCATAAAGCCCCTTTGATCAGAGTGTATTATAGAACCTGCATCTTTATCAAATCTTTTAGTGAGAATTTGGGTATAGATTTTGTGATCGCTGTTTAAATCGAAATAGGCCTATACGATTCACAAATTTGTGTTTTTTTTATTTGGCTTCAAAATTATTGTAATTTTTACCTTATTCCACAATGTTGGTACCTCCTGCTTCCCCTGAAACACTGAGTTAAAAAGTTGGAGTAAAAAAGATGCTAATTCATCTTTCAAAATGATGTATACTTCGTTAGGAATGACATCAGGGCCTACAGCTTTCCCTTTTTTTAATGCTTTAATTACTTTTAATACTTCTTCTAGTGTGATGTGGTCACTCAGGTTATCCCTGTCAGCAACTGATAGGGTGGGAAGTTGGAGGTTTTAAAAAAAGATTTCCATCATTTCTCGAGATGGAGTTGAGTCTTCAGAATATTGATATGAAAAGAAGTGAACAAAAGCTTCTTCAATATCTGTATCCTCTTCAATAACTCTCTCCGTGTTAGAGCATTCAAGGCTCTTCACAGTGTTTCTGACATGGTCCAAATTTATTTTCCACACCAGGAATTTTCCGCGACCCTCTCTATAGTCATGATGAGCAAGTCTGCTTGCCTCCCATTTTTTTTTATTTAAAGCCTCTAAGTAGTCTATCAACTCATTTTTAGCTAGGGATAGTTGTTGTAAATTAGTTGCGTCAGCTGGTGCTTGTTCTACTATTAAGGATTTGTTTAGCAATTTTGGCTTCTATTATTTTGATGTCTTCTTTTACTTTTTTATTATGTATAATAGAAAGGGAGGTTAATAGGCCTCTTAAGAAGGCTTTATATGAATCCCAAACAATAGAAAGGGCTGCTGAATTTACATTGAATATGAAGAAATCTTTTGTGGCTATTCCTAATTTATCAACAATCGAGGGCTCAAGGAGTATTAACTAATTCAGGGTCCATGTATGTGGGTGGAACGCTGTAGTAAAGTAATTTCTAATGAGACGGCAGAGTGATCAGATTAGTGCTCTGGTAGGTGGGCAATTATGTTCGTGTCTCTACAGGTGATGCGGTCCACCAAGAAGAAATCAATCTTTGAATGGTGGCCATGTTTCTTATTATAGTAGGTGTAATTTCCCCCTGCTGACCCTAACACATGCCTTTTTCCCCCCATATGTCCAAAAGGCCACCCTCTGTCATTAATTGTTTGAGGAGTTTTGGGGTTTTTGGTGTAGCCCCAGCAGCTCTTTTGAACGTGGAGTCGTAATTGAGATTTAACACTACATTAAAGTCTCCTCCCATTATGATTTGGTTGTTTACTTCAGCCAAATGGAGACACAGGGACTGAAGATGGGACGGATCATCAATATTTGGGCCATAATAGCTGACAAAAGTTACACAAGTAGAACTGATTTTTGCCTTGGCAATTACCCATCTGCCATGAGTGTCTGCCACAACATTCCCAATAGTTACCCATTACTCTTCCTAAAAAAATTGGCTACGCCTTTTGTCGGAGCCGTTTGTGTAGAAAAGAAGCGATGCTCTATCCATTTATGGTTTTTAAGCATTCCTGCCCACTCTTCTTTTACGAGATGTGATTCTTGAATGAGTAAAATATCATAATTTGTAAGGCACAGATATTCCAAGACCTTCGTTCTTCTGGCGGGGAACCTGAGCCTTTTCACGTTCCATGATAAAATCTTTAGAACTTGAGAGCTACCCATATTTATCAGAAAAGCAGCGTCTATTAATATAGTCTTTCGGCCATAGTAACTCGTATTCTAGAGCATTCTTTTGTGAGTGAGGACAATTTTTTCTTTTAGTATATTGTATTTAATATTGACTTGTTTGGATTTTTTCTGTGCCAATTTTCATGGCAGAATTATGGTTTAATAGGGAATTTGGTTGGAGAGTAGATTTAAAAATGTTAAAGTTTTATTTATTTTTTAAATGTTTAGAATGTCTAAAATATTTTTTCTCTAAAATTATCTTTTTATTTTATTTTTTATTTCGTTTTTTTAATAAATCAAAAGTTAAGGGTCTCATTACGATGTCGGTTGGAAAGCATTCCGACCAACTCTTTGTCGGAATGGTTTCTGACCAACTCGGGTTCGGGGAGTCCGACCGATCGATTACGATGTTTCTGAACAGCGTTCAGTCGGACTCCGATTGAGTTCAATGGGACCCTGTGTTCCGACCGACAACACAGGCTCCCATTGAAAAAAGGGGTGGTTCTGGAAAACCTTGCACCCTGTTGTGGGTAAACCATGGTGCCTGCCACATTGTGCATGGTTGTACAGAGGAGTCCCATGGGCACAGGACCCAACCGAGGTGTCGGGGAGAAGGGGGTCTGGATACGGGCCCCCAAAGTCAGTTTCCAACAGCCGTTTGTTGTCAGACAGACCGATTCGGAAAGGCTGTCAGAATACAACATTGTAATATACGTCAGTCAGAAACGTGGTTCATAGACCTGTATGATTCGGCTCCAACCAACTCGGGGTCTTCGAATGTTGGTCGTAACCCAGTCGGAAAAAACGAATAGTTACCATCTATCGTAATCGGTGAATCAGAAACGTTCCAGAGTCGGTCGGAAACATGGTTCCAACACAGGTTTGGAAATTCCGAATGCCATTCAGAGCCTTTCCAACTGACATTGTACTGATGCCCTAGATGTTTGTATTTAATATTTTTCATTATTAAAATGTGATTTAATATTGGGTTTTTATATATCTCATTTCATTCCTTGATATTTAAAATTATTTTTAAATGATGTTAATCAACATTATTGAACATACAATTTTTTATATATTTATAGCTAGTAATTATGTTTTGGAGAGTGAATAGGAAATCTGCCCCCTCATCCAAAGTTCACGTTTTGCCCAATGTGGTTACGTTAGGATGTGGGATAGTAACTCTGAATCCTCCATTGGAATTTTTTTATTTTATGTATCACTTACAATAGTTACTTTTTGTATCATTTTTGGGGGGAATCAAAAAAAATATATTCATATTTCTTTATTCGAAAGATTAATACGAAATTGATAGTTTTTTTAATGTTTCGGTAGTAATCTCAATTTACTTTTGTATGTTGCATGTTTGTTGCAATTTAAGTAGATTTCTCCAATGTATTTTTTTACGTTAGGTTTATTATTATTTTGTGGAAGTAGCTACTTTTGCAATCTGTAAGTACAACACTTTCCCTAATGTGGTTAAGTTTGGAGTTGGAATATTGAATTTGAACCCCCAAAGTCCAACACTTTTCCCAATGTAGTTACGTTTTGGGGAGTGAATAGTAACCCACCCCCCAAAAAAATCACCCTTTGCCCAATGTGGTTACTTAGGACTTGGAGTAGTAATTCTGAACCCTCCTAGCCCTCAAAGTGGTACATTTTTCACAATGTAGTTAGATTTGGAGTGGCAACAGTAAATTTGACCCCCACAGTGGGATTAAGTTAGGAGAGGGATTTGTAAAATTGACCCATCCAAATTCCAATACTTTGTTCAATGTGATTATAATTGGAGCGAAAATAGTTAACTGGAAGTGTAGAGTGGGAGTAGTAGCTCTCCAGTCCCCTCCCCCAAAGTTGTACACCTTTTACAATATGGTTACATTTGGAGTAGGGATAGTAGATATCATTGCCTCAAAAGTCCAACATTTACCCAAAAATGGTGAGTTTGAGGTTGGAATATTAAGGGCCTTCCACTGCAGGACTGCCAAAGCTGTGGTGATGCCGCCCAACGGATTCGGACTTCAATCCTTGTCTGGTGGGCGGTCTTGCGGCAGTCTAACAATAGCAGTCTCTGAGGCTTATAGGTGAGGCTCACATGCAGAGCGGCACTGCCAGAGCACAGCCTGCACCTTCCTACACTGTGTGGCATACCTGCAACACCATGCAGAAAATGGGGGTGCAAATACAGGGGACACTACAGTTGCCCCCTGCATGCACCATCAGACCCAATTCTGGCGGGGGGCCTTGGGCCCCTTTATTGCCATTTCGCCACCCTTTACAGTGAAATGGAAATTCAGAATATGCTCAGCGGTGCCAGCTGTGGCACCGCCAGATTATTCCTGGCAGTGAAAGACAGCCAGCCCAGTGGGATCCTTGATCCTGGGAGTCTCGTGGTGGACCAACTGCCGCAGTCATAATAGTGCGGACGGGTCCGCAGTGGGGCTGTCGTTGGACCATCACCACGGGTTCACCAGTCCAATGGACCACCAAACTCGTAATACGGCTCTAAATCTGAAGCTCTCAAAGTCCAACATTTTCCCTCATGTGATTAAATTTGGAGTGGGAATAGTAAGTCAGTCTTCCCCCTCCCCAAAATCCAACACTTTTCCCAACATGGATAAGTTTCGAGTTAAATTAGTAAATCTGACCGTCCCATTCCCTTGCAGCTCCCCAAAGCCCAACACTTTCACCAGTCAAGTTTGGAGTGAAAATAGTAAATGCACTATTTACAAAAAAAATTTGAATAAAGTGTTGCTGGCTCCTATGCGAGCCCCCGTGGGCCCCAGCATAAATAATGCTGTGAGGTATTCTGGGTGGGAACCATAGCTCCCCAGTTAAAGAAAAAAATTAAAAAGGGTGCCGGCACTAGAGTGACCTATGAGGCGGCTTGCGGTGATCTGTTTTGGGCCGCGTGGCCCTAGCACTACACCCAGGGCCCCCAAGAAAAATTAGGCTTGTGGGTGACCCGGGTGAGCACTGGGACACTCAAAATACAGGTAAAAAACAGGATAAATGAATAATAAATGAGCATCAGGAGCCACTCACTTATTATTTACTACTCCAAGCATGAATGCTCCAAAATTCCCTGTAAGGGTGTTTAATTATTTTTTAGAGCCTGGTGGTCGTCCCTGAAAGGGGCAGGGGTTCCACCAAGCATTTGTTTGATGTTATGGGGGGCTGCAGGAAGTGCAACAACCCCCAGCAACATTAAACAAAAAACAGTAATTCTTTTAGGCCTTTAATGTCTATGCCCCTAGGAAAGCTAGATGGAATCCATGCTTTTCAGCTTGAGGGCAGGGCCCTCGTATTGCTGTTTTTATGGCTATTGTTTGTGGGGTGAAAAAATGTTAAAAGAAAAACTCAAAGATATGTTTTTTTTAAATAAAACTTTGTTACATTTTGTAATGTCAATCAATTGTATTAAACATTGCACTGTGTGAATTAATGAAATATAAGTTTGATTACAGTTATTGGTGATTTATGACAAAGACAATAGGTCTGCGTTATATTTGTTGATGTGATGACCGTTTGATAAAGACAACTCACTAATTTTTTAGGTCGAGCTAGACAGTACAACTGTCTCTTTAAAACCTGCTGTAATCAATCTGTGGGTATCAAGTACATCCCCTTTCTTGCTTTTCATTTGTCTATGTCAGTGTCCTTCATTCAAAAATCCCTGCTTGCTAGTGGTCAGTCCTGACTCTTTGTCCCTTCTTTCTCTCTTATATTCCGCCCACAGAGCAGGGACTAAGTACTGTCTCATTCCCCTATGTTTCTTTATCTGTTCTTGGGGGACTCTTTTTTTGTGGGTTTCCTGCTCTGTTAATGATTGTCTGTGTTTAGCTTCTGCGCCCTAGCTACTTACATTCAAATATAGCATTCTTCCTCTAACCTCCTGTTAATGCTATAGTTGTGTAACTGCTGCTTTTTTTTACTGTTTTCTTCTCCACTGTGTCTCCCGCTCTGTTGCTTGGATTTTCCAAATTCGGCTTTTTGCACTTTTCTATCTTCATCTGCAGTTGGGCTTTTTCTAGTAGGATATTTGCTTGGTTTGAGCATCCTTTTAAAGAGGTTTAGGCTTGTTTTTAAGTATGGCCTGCAGAGGGTTTACATATCACCTCCTCTCTTTTCATTAGTTCCTGTGTGGGCCACTAACTTTTCCTCCAATTCTATTGACTGTTATATACTTTTCTTGCATTGACCTTGTTTATGTTGTGTTGTGTATGTTTGTTTTGTTAACCGGGCTCACTGGCATGCAGCATTTTGGCGACATCAGTCCTTACACATAGCGCGGCTCGCCAAACCATTTCTTTATTGAAAATTACACTTTCTAAAGCAACAGATTGCCAGCTTTCGCTGGGGTTCAAGCTGCCTGCTTCCCCTGCCCCTCAGGAGAAAGGGCTGCTGCTTGTGCTGCCAATACAGGCTATGTTAGAGGGTGGTTTTTATCACATAATTTAGTGCAGAAATGTGCTATCTAAAACAACAAGACACACAATGTGAAATGCAGGAACTGAGTCAAGAGTGGCACTATTTATTCAGAAAACGTAGACAATAAAGGTTAAAGTCACATCATTACTTAAAAATAACACCATGCAATCTAGCAAGAAACAAGTATCAAAGAAACATAGCAGATCATGAGCAAAAACATGCAATCTAGTAAGTTTAAAATCACGGCAATGAAAGGAAAAGCGAAAGA
The DNA here is from genome assembly GCF_964263255.1 of Lissotriton vulgaris. Lineage (NCBI taxonomy): Eukaryota > Metazoa > Chordata > Amphibia > Caudata > Salamandridae > Lissotriton > Lissotriton vulgaris. The sequence goes on along the minus strand of NC_141696.1, from coordinate 972,772,739 downwards.
GAAAATTATTATCAAAGTACAATGAAGCATTACACCCTCAATCAAGAGCTAAATAAAATGGTTAACCGGAACCATTTCAATGTAAAAACCACTGTATGAAGTGTTCAACTAATTGCCTGTAAGTGGCCCTTTTATACAATTTTAATGAGGAACTGTTGACCAAAAGATCTAATTTTAGCAGGTGCTTAACTGCAGAACAAAACAAAAGTTTGAACTTTTTATCAAAAACACTTTGTGTCACCTCTCGGAAGATTTAAGGTGAAAGCGCCTTATAAGGCTATTGTTTATTTTAGGCCCTGTCGCATTTTCAGTTTCCAAGGTTGAGGAAAGTCCCAGTTGGTCCCCAATCCTACCTTTAGCCCCTTTTGTTCTTCTAGATGACAGATGCATCCTATTTTTGCTACATCTTCTTTATGTTCGGAAAGATGTACATGCAGAGAATAGGGGGCCCGAAGTCTTGTTCATCAGAAAGACAGTGACCTGTGATTATTGGCCTTCAGAGGAGAGGTACATCTGAGGTTACAGGAAGGTGTGAGGGCTACTGCCTCTGTAGACGCTCAAGGCAGTATGGACATTTTTAGCACAACCCTGTCTATGGACTGGCAGGGACAATTGAGACTCTCATTCTTCAGATGTGGACAGAATGGGCCTTGGGCACTATATGGTAAAACTAGACCCTACTTCAGCTACCCACCTGCACCTGAACCGCACCTCTCTCATAAGGGGACAGGAGAAAGCTGCTCCCCAGCTGACAGGAGAGCGGACAGATTTGTTCACTGTTTTTCTCAGCCTAGGGGCTGTCTGCATGACCATGTTTTTTGATGTCACAGCAGATCCGGCAACTATAAAAAAAAATGCTGTGACAAACTGCTCTGTAGAGAAACACTACATGCAGAAAGCATGAAAATACCAGAAGTTTGAAAAGATATGATGTGCATCCACACATACCTGAACATTTCAAAATAACTTCTGCAAAATCCAGCATTTGTTTATTTTATCAAAACGCTCATAGCAAATACTGTACACATTTCTACATACTGCTTGAATCTCCTTCATTCGCTGGTCTACAGTGCTGGTCTGACTTTCATACTGCATCTAACAATGAAACAATTAACCCCTTCGATGCTCATGACGAGCTCAGCTCGTCAAGAGGCACGGTTGAGCTGTGCGGATGACGAGCCGAGCTCGTCATGAACAATGGGAATGCACAATCTGCAGCACAGGAGGGGAATTGCTGCAGCAGCGATGGTGTTAAAGAGGTCAATTCAAGAAAGCAGACTTGTTTCTACATGAAAAATACGAGAATTCCCAAACTAATAGCTAATGCGGCTCTTCCTTTTGTCTTCAAGAACACATATACATGGGTACTATTTACAAGGACACTACCAGCACAGAATGAAACTGTCATTAGAAACAATTCAACAAACACAGGCTTGGTAAAATAAAATACACGCAAAACAACAACATTGAGCAACCAAAAAAGCACTAGATTTCCAATTTACACATTATAGACTTTTCAAACATGCAGCTAATCTTGTGACTAGGACATAATATAAGTTAAGTGCTCACATCCACAAAAGCATCCATCAGAAGGCAGGATGTTTTATTTGTGGTGGCCGTAGAGGGCGAAGGGATCGCTCTAACAGTGTAGAGAATAGAAACCTTCTCAGGGGTCCCACTGATACTTGGTCCTTTTAAACCAACAAAGAAGAAATTGGCACAGAAGCTGAATTATAAAAGTAACATCTTTATTAAGCTCAAATGAGGGAGACTACGTCACACAGAAGCCTTAGCAAATAAATGAGGCAGTCTGAGGAGTACAGAAAACAGAGGCCTTATATATGCTTAGGGTTACATAGTCAGCATAGACCAAGGGGCAGTCCTGGCACATGTAAGCATGCAAAATGACTAATATGGGCATGCAAGATCTGCTTGCTCAACAAATTGGGAGAATAGTTACTTCTCCATACAGCAGCAAAAATAGCCTGACGGTTATACTAGAGGAGCAGGTGCATTCTACTAGCTAGGCCCTTCTGAGCATGTGCGAAGGTAGAAGATGCTAAATATAGTTCGTTTCTAGGTAGATTACAAGAGCAGTCAACACTGAGGGAGGACAGAGCACATGGCGAGCACATGGCAGCACATGGCAAACAAGACGGCTGCCAGAAATACAAAATGGCTTTCAGCTCATGCTAACACATCCCTGAAATATTTTTATCAACAGGGTGGAGGAATGGGAGCCACAGATGACCACAACTGATGTTTCAACATTAACACTACTCACTAGAAAGCAGATGTTGGAAAAAGTTGAAAGTGGGAGCTTTTCCCAAATTAGAGTGGAGCCGGTTACTAAAAGGTCACCTAAAATAATTGTGAAAAGTAAAATGTGCTTGCCTGCATGCATAACAAGCATTTGCAAGGCAATAGGTCTTGCATTTGCGAGAATTTAAGCCATAGGCATTGTAAATTACTTTGCCTTGTATTTATCTGTTTTGAATACCAACACAGAAATAAAAGGGAGTAATTTATAATGCCAATAGCTCAAATTCAAGGCCTATTGAATTGCAAATGCTTGTTATATTTTGGTGTTCTGACCCTTATACAAAGTCAGTAAGTCTGACTTACTTAAACTAACACACTTTATATTGTTACATCACATAGTCAGTCAACCTGGGCCCTGAGTCCAAACCCATGCTGCGCATGCCAATCAACATGTTACTGTAATTTACAAAAACATTACAATTAAATAAAAATTTGATTTAAAATATATCGTTTTAAACTAACAAAACCACTTAAATTCACCAGTTATAGTTTTCTCAAGTAACTATAACTCGTGCCTTAAATTTAATGTAAATTGTGTGCTCACCTAACAGAATCAATGCTTGGGAGGGGTAGGTTTGCCTTGGCAGGTTGTTCGAGAGTCAAGGTGGTGCAATTAGAATCTTCTGTTATCTTGTTTTTTGCACCTGTTATGAAGGGAACTAGGAGACACTCTTCTGCTGAACACAGGTTGTGAGTAGTGGTGTATGGGTCAATGTTTTTTGTAGGCATTGTGAGGTGTACTTTTGCCAAGTGTGTGTGGAAATCCAACAACCCTGCATGGCACACTTTTGAAATATTTACATATTTCTTGAAAGCCATTTCAGAACAAATGACTTTCAGCACATTTTTGCTGTAAGATGCAGAATTTGTTCCCATTTTAACAACTTTTTTGTGGAAGGGAAACCTCATGGACCTTTCTGGAGAAATGTTAGCTGTCTGGTATTACTGACTCAGTGCAATTCAGAAAGGGTAATTAAGCCCCATTACTTTAAAATTTAAAGTCATCACTGGAGGTTTCAGCCTGATGTAGGGTACAGCAAGTAATCAACAGAAGGAAAAAAGATGAAGAAATGAACAAACATGCAATGAAAAAGTGATGAGTTGGGGGGAGCAAATACCACTATAAGACAGCTTTTTATTACATGCGAGAACAGAAATCAAATTGGCTGGAAATCGAAGAGGTGTAATCAGATAATTAGCAGTGACGACATGCGTGGGTATTGTGCAGTAAAGTCATTATCAGGGTTTAATGCACTTCAGATTTTAAGTCTCTCTGTTCCAGATCAAGTTATCATTTTACATTCAAGAAGGACCCAGGCCTACCAAGCAAGCTGTTTAAGTTGCCTGCTTGTTTCCAGCCATGGTTTTAGAAACCTTAGTTAGCATCAAATAATTCAGCAGTTACCTGCCCTTTCCGTGCCTGAGTGAAGGAATCTCTCTCTGTAATTTTTAAGTTACTTCTGTCCTGTATGATGCAGTGATAAGAATCTCAAGCAACTACTGACACTTTTTTGCTAGAAATACAGAATCCCAAAAAGACCTTTGCTTCTCCAGCATCTAATGATTCCTCTGTTGCCAAATCCCACTCACATTCTGATATGGTTTTCTTTAGCTTTCCTGGTGTAAATTAGTGACTGTGTGCTCTCTTTTTCTCGCATTCTTTCAGGTGATAGAAATCTTAGTGTTTGTATCACAGGATGACAATCTTTGATATATTGGAACTTGTAAAACCCGATATTTGGTGGATCATATATGCTCAATGCAATGTGCATTATTTTTAAACAAATAGATTTTTTTTCAATTTTTATTAAAAAATAAAAAATAAAACAAATACGCTGTTAGGTTTCACTATTTTACCACTTTACAAAGTGATGCCACAATCCTGATACTGCAATATCAGCAAAAGTGTTCTCATTTTATTGATTCCATATGCATAACCATGGCAGTGCTGCAGTGAATGCTTATTGTTAGAGAGCATGCGTGCTAATACACACTGGCATTGTCTTTCCACACGGCTAGGGAGGATGACCACGTGGCTGCCCAGCCAGAAGCCAAAGATCCAAAATCTAACCAGGGTCTGAGGACTTCAAACTGCACTTGTGCCGGAAGTTGCGGAATTATTGCATCAGTAACATGTCAGCTCGCGTTAACGTCAGCAGTGGCCTTCGCTGAGGCGCATTCTTCCAGGCACGTGCACAAAGATAGTGTGTCTCAGCCAAGGCTCATCTCTACAGATCGATCTACCTTCATGTCTCATATCGGCTTACATCACTCGGGTCCACGCTGGCTGGGCCGGAAGGTTGTCTGTCCACTGAACCTTGAGGTGGACATTGGCAAATGGCCGCCATGCTTCCGCTTGCTGAGATGTCTGCTGCGCCTGTGCCGTTTTCGAAGGTTTGCAGTGATAAGAGCAGATCTCCGAGGAGTTGAATGTCTGAGTGATCTAAAACCAGGGCAGTCATGCTGAAGAGGATGTGCGCACTAACCGGTTTGCACTGAATAGTCCCCATAAATAATTTACAGCGGTGACTGCTAGCTATTATTACAAAAACACCAGATTGCATTTTGACACATGCATCTTGCTTGTAAGTCAATAGATACATTTCACCCGGTGCGCGCGCCCCACAGTTTGTGCCATCCACCAGTGCTTGTTTTACAACATTGCAATTTACAACTTCAAAACACCGCTGGAAAGTCGTTTTTCCTTAAATGAGAAAAGGAAACTCAGCCTGTGCTTAACGTATTTATTTCATTGATTCTTAATAGGGTTGTCTGTATTTTATTTATTTCCCTTTAGCTGTTTGCTTCTCAGGGCCTGTGATGTTTTATTTAAAGGCCTTATTCTTCTACAGTCAAGTGTTATGGGTGGCTTTTTGACGACAACCAAGAACCAGCTGCATGGTTTCCTGGATATTTAAAAGGACGCACCTGACATTTCCTTCTTTTTGTGTTTTCCTTTGAGACACACTTGAATCGCCAAGAAAGTTCTTCATTATAGCTTGAGTTGACCTGAAAGCCTGTCAGGATGTTCTATTTTAAGATGAGGTTTGTAGAGGAAGCGGAATGCTGAAATGTGATTTTTAAGCGCACGTCCAGCCAGGTTGCCTTTCAATGAGTGTTCTGCAAGCAGTAAAATGTGCTGCGTTAGTCTAAAAAATGTTCGCTCCAGTGTGGTTGACCCAGACATACAAATAGTAATTTCTGTTATATTATTGTATGTAATAAACTTTAAGATTACATATATGGTATTCGATATGTGCCTCTTTCATTTCAAATATATCACAATTTAACAGCAAAATGACAGTCTATTCTTGTAAGATAACAATCCTTATGTTATATTTTAGCCCTTTGTTAAGTGATATGAGCATACAGCGTTCAAAGTAGTCCCCTGTTCCAGGCGCTACTGCTAGACTTACTTGTACATTATCCAAGCCAATGGTTCTGTCCATTTTAACAGTGTAAGTACTTCTTTATTAAGTGGTAAATCTGTGTGTGTGAGTATTAACAGTTGGATAGATGAGTGGACGTACTAATGTATGAGTGATTGAATGGATAGATAATCAGTGTGATAAAGCAGAAACTTGCCTATAAAAGTAATCAATAAGGATGTCCATTTGTCTTAGGTTCCACCACGAAAATGCATTTAAAAATATCACGTAGAAAATGTTGCAGAATGTACTAAGCTGACATTCCTACTGCCAGGACTCAGCTAGGTCTTTCTTTTCTATAAAACGGATGCTTTAGGAAAATGTTGAACTTTGCCCAAGTGCGTTCAATAGCTTTACCTGAAAAGTGACTTGCTTAGATACAGTCATAACTGTAGACTGTGCCTAGTTTATAAAATGTATTACTTTCTTCAGCTACATATTCTAGATAAACTAGAACTGAACTTGCCTCTTTGTTATGTGTTCATACAGTATTGAAGAGAGAATTTGTTTTAACAATAAACATATGCTTATAAGAGATGGACGGTCAATACCTAACAGGAGGTCTGCAAGTAAATGTTTCTGTCTTTATTTTAGTTTATTGTTCTTCAGTGAAATATTACAACTGCAATGTTCTTCCCTGGGAACCAAGGCTAGCTTGTCAGAGTTGTATAAATGCTAACATGGTAGTATACATTTCTGATCCTGGATGGTGAGCTTCACAGGTCTGCTTTGGGAAAGGAAGAAGGAGACCGCTTAAAGATTGAAGATGCATTCTCATTGGAAGAGAACTTTAGGAGCTTTAGCATTGTAATAACATGTTTTTATGCCTTTTATATTAGTGCGTGTTTCTAGCTAGCTTGCCATCCATTTGCTCTTACCCATTACTTTTGTGCCACTCTTACCCACTTGCAGTGAGGTACTGCTGATGGTGATTGTTGTTGCCTGACACAATGCAGGACGCACTTTCTTTACTTTGGTCTGATGGGTACAGCTACTACTGTGTCTCTTTCCCTAATTTACCTGACTGAGATTTACTTGTGCATATGGCTGAGATACCCGCCACCCCCTCTCAACACAATCCCCAAGAATGGGAATACGGAAACGGTTCTGAACTTTTGGAAGGCGGGAGGGAGTTACCCTCCCGGCCGTATTTATTAAAATATGAAACAAAATTAAAACATTAAAATAACAGTTTCATATCATGTACAATTTCATTTCCACAGTACGATGTTCTTGGCTAACCTTAACACATCTCTAATACAAAGGTTCTCCTAGCCGATACTAAACATCCTGCAAATGCATTTCTAAAATTGAAATTGTACATCCTAACATTACGGGCCAACGGCAAGGTCGTAACCGGTGTCAGATCCCTAACCCAGAACTCCCCCCTCACTTGTGAGGGGCGGTCGCACAGAGGACTACACCTTTGTGCCTATTTCCAATTTCCCTTGTCTTGACGGGGGCCCCATGTTAACTCGACGCCATCTTAGTGGTCGTCCGAGGACTCGTGTGAGTTGTCTAGAAGGTAGCGTAGACCCCCCTCCCACCCCACACAACTTACCACATCTGCCGTCGCAGATGTCCTGGCCCCGGGAAATTCCCAGGAGAGGCCCTGCAGCCCCTCCTCCCCAGGGTGGGGCCTATGGCCGCCTTCCCTTTCGGCGTCCCCATCCTTAGAGGGGACCGCCTCCCCGTTGAGGGGCCAATGGCCGCCTCCCCCCGGGCGCTCCCATCCGTAATGGGTGACGCCCCCACCTCTAGGGATCTTCCAATTACTGCTCACCGATCATGACCTTACCGCCACAGGCCGGATAGTTGACCGGCTATCCGGACCCCCCACAAAAACTCCTACTTAAAGGTCATGGCTGTAAACTCTTTAACCAGGCTACGAGGTCTCCTATGAGTAAAGAATTCCCCACCCTGGACAAATGGACCCCATCCTCTAGATACATATGGTCCCCCCTGATACATCCATGCGGAATCGAATGCAATGTACTTGTACGAAACAGTCTACCAAGCTTGTTATTCACTTTCTTTACCGAATGATTTATAGCAGACACAGAATTAGCCCCTCGCCACACCTTCCGAGGAATCATATGGGACCAAGCAATCGTGCACCCCGGAACCCTTCTCGCCAACCAACTTACAGTGGATAGCATCAACTCGAGAAGTACCCGTCGACCAGCGGTCACCAAATCATTGCCCCCAAGATGCACTATGACTATAGATGACCTTGTCCGCCCTAACAAGCCCTCCATAAAAGTTTGAAACTGGTCAATACAGAGCCCGCCCCTTCCGTAGAAGGTCACCCTGTACCCGTATTCCCCAGCCATGTGAATCATGTCACCTGCTTTGAATACGTCAGCGGCACGCCTCACGTATGAGTGGCCCACGACCCACACCACTCTCTCCTCAGCCGGTGGTCTTTGACCGCTGGTTCCCAGGTGTCGGGTCGACTGCACAGTCCGCCCTGCCTCGTAAGCTTGCGAAACTGTAAACCAAACAAAAACAAGAAGCGTGAGTGCATGATATCAGCTTCACAACATGTGCAACCGCACATACCTTTTGTAACAGTTCGAGGACCAACGCCCCAACTGTTTTACTTTTTCCACACTCAGACCCCTGGCTGTAGCCTCTGTAGCAGCCCCTATCCGGAAGGAATGGGTCCCAAACTCGCACGGGTTCAAGCCCGCGGCTGTAATTGCCATTGCAAGCACCCTCTGGAACTGAAACCTAGTCAGTGGGGTGGCGTCTGCATGCCTCAGCAAGGTTCCCCCCCATGATGCCGCCCTGTGCGCCAAATACTCCTCAACGCATGCAACCGGGCACATGGGAGATCCGGGAATCCGCTGGACTACTACGCTGTCCCCGATCGCACCCTGATCCGTCTTGGACCTGGCAAACGAGACCATCATCGTCTCCCCCTTAATTTGTATGTGCTCTCGGCACAGACCTCCCCCCGTATCCTGCTTGTTCTTCGCTACCAGTTCGCTAACCCGCATAGCCCCATGGAATGCCAATGCAAAAGCGGCCCGGAATAGCACTGTCTCTGATTGAGATGAACATGTTGCAGGGAGTACGGACAGTAACAGGGCCAACCTTTCCAGACCTATCGGGTGCCTTTCGTCCACTCTGCGACCCTCAAGACGTTGCCACCCACGCAGCGCCTTCTGTACCACAAAAGACGCTGTGGGGTCCTGGAGACCATGAGCCCGAGCCATAAAAGAAATGGCGGCCCGGTGCCTCTGAGCCGTAGCTACTGATTTGCCTGCCTGATGTAACGACAACAAAAATTTCAGGACATACTCTTCTTGGCCCCAAAGCTCCCCCCTAGCAGAACCCAAAAAGGACCAATAGGAACGGAACGCCCCTTCGTATGCCTTCCTTGTCCTGGGTGCTAAACTCTCTCCCACGAGGTTTTGTAGTTCGGGGCACCGAGAGACCAGAGAGCTTCGGGAAATGGTGCCGCCACCGGGTCCGCTGTGGGCAGAAAATCCCAGAAGGCCTGCATACGGGAACGAGAAAGCGCATCAGCTGCTTGATTCAGCACCCCTGGCACATGTCTTGCCCTAAAAAGGACGTTCAGTTGCATACATAGCAAGACAATTTCCTTAAGCAATCTCAAAATCCATTTGCATCGTGCTGCCTGACTATTGATACACTCAACCACGGTCATGTTATCAGACCAGAATACCACAGAGTGATCCCGAAACCCCTCAGGCCATGTTGTCAAGGCCACCAGAATAGGGAACAATTCGAGAAACCCAATGTTACCTGTAAGCCCACTCTCTCGCCACCACGATGGCCATGTTTGGGCTGACCAGTGATTACCAAATATGGCGCCAAAGCCCATACTCCCTGCCGAGTCTGTCCACAACCCCAGCTCCTCGGAGGACACCGCCGGTTTGTTCCAGACCACACGACCATTGAAATCCGCCAGGAATGCCAACCAATGTGCATGTCCTGGCGAACCTCTGCCGAGAGCCTTGTGCGGTGGTGCCCTTCTTTAAGGCCGACCATGGCCTGTGCAATCGAGCGGGAAAAAGGGCGAGCCATTGGTATCACTCTAAGGGCAAAATTCAGCTGACCCACAGTCTGTTGTAATTGATGCAAATTTACCTTTGTCTCGCTAATACATGTTTCCAGCGAGGCCCTGAATTTCGTTACCTTTTCTTTGGGCAACCGGAAGCAACCCTCTTCGGAATCGAGCTCTATTCCAAGAAACTCGAGCGAAGTAAACAGTCCCACAGTCTTACCTGGCGCCAATGGCACACCAAAATGTCTCATGAGATCACAAAATGCATTCAAAGCCTGTGCACATTCCGAGTCCCCGGCTGCCCCCAGAAACAGAAAATCGTCAAGATAATGCATAACATGCGTAAACCCCGTTATTCTTGTGAACGCCCATTGAAGAAAACTACTGAATTTCTCAAAATACGCACAAGATATGGAGCAACCCATTGGCATACATTTATCCATGTAATAGCGTCCCTGAAACATGAAACCAAGGAGACGCTGATCGTCTGGGTGTACCGGGAGCAACCGGAACGCTGACTCGATGTCCGATTTGGCCATCAGCGCCCCGGGCCCCAGGCGATTCAACATGGCGACGGCCTCATCGAAAGATGCATACCGCACCGAACACACTCCCGGGTCAATCGCATCGTTCACCGAAAGACCCCTCGGGGCTGACAAGTTATGTATCAACCTAAATTCGCCTGGGTCTTTTTTGGGGACTACTCCCAGGGGTGAACAAACAAAATCAGGAACTGGCGGTCTGTCATATGGTCCGGCAACCCGACCCCGGGTCACCTCTTTCCCAATCTTTGCCTGTACCACAGTTGTATTCTGCAGAACCGACAGTTGGTTCCTACATTGTGTTTTACCCTGAAAATTCCCCACCGGGATGCGGAAACCATACGAAATACCATCTCGCAACACCCCAGCGGAGCTATGATCCGGGTATTCATTGAGCCAAGGAATCATTGCCATGGTATCAACCGGGGTAGGTAAAGGCGCCCCTCGGACTATTTCAGACCTGTTTGGCGCCCCCTCTACTTCCCGTGTCACCCGTTTTGGCTCTGCACATGGTCTCGGGATGCGTGGACTGCCCGCACCCTGTACATTCATGCCTAAACTTGCATGACCCCTGGGGCCTTGTACACTTGCCTCTGTTAAAACCCCAGCATGCCCCTTCTTTACCTGCGTTGCCATTAGTCTTTGAGTGCTGATCATTGCCTGATCCCGCCCGAAAGGGCGCCCCAGACGAGTGGCGGGAAAACTCGCCCCCGTTCCCGCCCAACAATGGCGCCTTTGCCATGCCTGATTTCTCCATTTTTTGCCAGGAAATGGAGTCGAAACAATCCCACGTCAGAGATGCGTCGTACTCCTTGGACTTACGGAATATGCTATCGTACAAAAACCATTCATTACCCTCATATGTCTGAGAAAACTCCATGATACGTATCTGATACACGGGTAGTTCAGCCAACAGTTCCGGCCTTCGTTCCCCCATAATTGCGGTGAACATCCCAAACGCTCTGCCCCAATTACCTATCGTTTCGTCGACTCTGAAAGCGGCCATTTTAGCGCGCCAAACACTAGGGTGCAGAAACTCCTTTTGAATTTTTACATGCTCAATCTCATAATGATCAGTTAGTAAAGAAAACATGTTTATATATTTATCAGCCCATATCCTCTCTTTGACTTCCATCGGAATATGCTGAGCCACTTTTTCCCTTCTTGAGGGTACCGACCCCTCCCCTGCCATTGGCAATAGCTGCTTACCTGAACCGGTAGCTGTGACCGTAGTCGCTGCCGAACTCACGCCCGCTACTGGTTGTTCCACGGGAGCCTGCGGGGGAACAAGAGAACATGGTGCCTTCGCAGCATCTCTCGATTGCCGCAACTGTTTCATCACTGCTCTGGCATTATCAGCCGGGGCCCCCTCGCTATCTTTCCCCAACCATGCTGCCAACTGTGCAGCCAGTTCGGGAGGCATATCCCCCCTGTTCACGGGGGTGACTACAACCGGAATTGGTTGCCCCTCTTTCGGGACCGGGATCGGGGCCTCAGCCGGTGTATCTGGGTGCACAGCCGGCGCCTCGGGAACTGGGGCCTCCCCCCCAGACGCTCCCTTCTTGGCCCTTCTACCTCTCCCGTTAGGGACTACTCCCGGCAATGCAGGTCCGACGACTCGCTTGGGTCCCCCCACACCATTCATTGCCGCCATCTGCTTCTTCATCTCGGCCATGTCTTTCACCAGCATGCGGAGCATCTGATCAGTACCGACCCGTTTTCCGACCTTCTTGCCCGGCATCGTCCAACGCTGATTTTCTGAAAGAACAAAGACAAAATTAAATCCTTCAAAATTGGCTCTTCGTTCCGTCTCGAGCTCACGGGCAACGGGGAGGTGCAGCTTCAGAGCACAGGAACAAGAGGATGCTTTCTTGGCTTGTCGCTCCTTTTATCCTTCTTCGGGCGGGCGTGGACCCACCTCCGATCCGCCTCCGGGGCGAGGCTAGCGGCTTCGGTGTCCAGGACAACCCACTCTTGGGCGGGAAAAGGCGCGCCCCGGCTACGCCGCTTCGGGCATACCAGCCGAGACCCGCCTCCCGCCCAAAATGGCTTCCCGGGGGGGATCGGGGTACTCCACCATACGTTCGGGGGGACCGAGTGGTCGCCCCTTTCCATTTGGTACTGTGATGCTATTGGTGAGATGATATTTGTCTGAGTTTCAAGAACTACTCTGTATGAGAAGTTTGACTCACTTTAGACTTCATTTTTGATGCTCCTTTGTCCTTGCTCTTTTCCAAGAACTCTATGGGGCAGATTTACAAGTCCCTTGTGCTGCTTTTATGCCGCAGTTGCGTCACTTTTGTGACGCAGCGACGGCGCAAAAGATGCACCATGGTGCGGGGTATTTGCAACGTGATGCATCTGGGAGATGCGTCACGTTGTAAAGCCCTGCGCCATAAGGAGGCGTTCCGGCGCAGGGTGGGGGGCGTTCCTGCGCAGGAACGCCTTCTAAAAGTGACTAAGTGAAATGTACAAGATTTCACCTAGTCACTTTTAGGCCAATGCTGCGTCAAAACCCTGCGCCTGCATGAAACAGGCATAAGGCTTGATGCAGTATTGGACAGATAGGGCCCCCCCAGAGCATTGCTGGAGCTGCGTCGCGCTTGCAACGCAACTCCAGCAATGTGCCCCCTTTACGGCACAGATGCGTCACGTTTTTGCCCCATGGTGCGCCGCATTGTAAATGCGGCGCACCATGGGTGGCGGAGCATCGGCGCACAATAACTGGCGCATCCCTGGGGATGCACCAGTTATTGTAAATCTGCCCCTATGGCTTTTGATAGGTTAGGTTCCTTTTAGATAGAATTGGGATAACCTCCATTATGCAACATGCTGATATATCGCTACATTGATGACTCTAACCATATTTTCTCGCTGATTTCTGTAACCAGATTTATTTAATTTACTAATTGAATAAAAAGACGAATAAAGAATTTACTAATCTCTTAATGAGAATTAAAGCTGTGAAACTTTCGTAAACCTTTCATCATTGACTGAACTTAAATGCAATTTATGCCAATGATTTATTTGAGCTGGTTGCCATTCATATATGGTGGCAAAGATCTGTCACCCAGAAGAAGAAAATATTGCATGGAGTTGTAGTCCATTCTTGTAAGTAAAAGGTTGAACTTATTTTGATTTTTTTATTTATTTTGAAGGTTTTATATAGCGCTAGCTCCACCCGAGGGTGTCAGAGCGCTTTACATTTGCATGGTAATAAACAGGAAAGAACAACAGTTGATATGAGAGAAACAATTATACAAGGTGGTCTAAAAGAGTATAGTGAAAAATATAGAGTATGCAGTGAGAAAGGGAAGGAAAGGATAGGATAGTCAACCAATCAATAGAATAAATATGATGTTACAGAAAAAAATGATTATACAGTATACCAAGGGAGGGCTCACAGGTCATAGTAGTGCGAGGGGGATTGGGTAGGTGAGAGGGGTGGGATGGGAAAATATGGCTGGGAAGAGAGGGGAGAGGGGTGTGGAGGGGCCCGGAAGGGGGTGTGTAGGTGTGAGAGGGAGGCAGTGGTGCATTAAGGAAGGAGTGAGAAATTAGCCAGTATGGTGAGTGAGGGATTAAGTCCCCCAGTATTTAGAGAGAAGGTGTATTTTAAGGTCTCTTTTGAAACTGACATATGGAGGGTTACATCGAAGATCTTTAGGGAAAGCGTTCCAGATGTTGGGGGTTTGCCACAGAAGGAGCAGGATTGGGAGGCTTTTTTTTTAGTAGAGAGGGTATGAAGAGAAGAGAGTTGGTGCTTCTCAACGGTCGGGCGCAAGCAGCTTCATTAAGATTGGTTTGAGGAGTAGAGTGGAGTCTTTTTATAGAGCGCTTTGCGCGTTATGCAGGCAATTTTATAGGAGGATCTGCCTTCGATGGAAAGCCATTTGAGGCCAGGTGAGATATGGTCAAAACTTTTACAGTCTGGCTGCAAGGTTGAGGACAGATTTGATGGGAGTAGGGTGGATTTTGGGAGTTCCGGAGAGTAGAGTATTTCCGTAGTAAATGTTTGATAGGACAAGAGATTGGATAACTAACTTGAAGTCTTCCGCTGGAATGAAAGGTTTGATTATTTCGAGATGCCGGAGTGTGAAGAGTGCTCCTTTTGACAAGTTCTTTGTATGGGAATTCAGTGTAAGCTTACTGTTTATAGAGATGCCAAGAGATTTGACTGATTTGGCAAGGAAGAGAGAACAGTTTAGGGTATTAAGGTCGGCGATCCATGTTTGAATGGGGAGAGGGTTGCTTTTGGGAGAGAAGAGAATGATCTCAGTTTTGTTAGGGTTGAGTTTGAGATGGTTGGTGTGGATCCAGTTTTGGATCTTGGTTAGGGCAGTGTTGAGGTGTAAGATATCTGAGTGGGATTTTATTTTATATTACAGTTGGGTGTCATCAGCATACAGGTGGTAGCTAATTCCGGCTTCTTTAAGTATGAGGGTGAGGAGTTCCGTGAAGAGGTTGAAGAGAGCGGGAGAGAGGATGGATCCTTGGGGGACACAAGGGAGACACATGTGGGCCGAGAGAGGCAGTTTTGAATTATGATTTGTTGAGTTCTATTTTGGAAGTAGGAGGTGAACCGGTTTAGGACAGTTCCATTAAGGCCAAAGCGATCTTTGAGTGCATTGAGTAAGTTTGAGTGGTTAACTGTGTCAAATGCAGCAATTAGGTCGAGAAGGATGAGTAGGCACGTCTTGCCCTTGTCAAGGGCAAGGTGGATGTCATCAACTATGTTAAGCAGTGTAGTTTCAGTGCTACAACCTTTGCAGAAGCCGGATTGTAGGGGGTTCAGCAGGTTGTACGTGTCAATGTGTTTGACCAATTGTAGTAGGATGCTTTTTTCAAGGGCTTTGGAGAGGAGGGGGAGGTTGGAGATAGGGTGGAGGTTGTGGTGTCATTATGGTTAGCCTTGGTTTTTTTTTGGATGGGAGTGATTTGTCCGAGTTAGAGGGAGATAGATACACTCCCTGTGTAGAGGGAGGCGCTAATGATATTGGTCCAATAAGGGACAATGACGTGCTTTAGATCTTGGACAAGGGCAGATGGGAGGGGACCTTTTGTGTAAGAGGACGGTTTAAGTGTGCATAGGATGTTGAAGACTTCCAGTTCAGAAATGGAGTGAAAATTCTGCCATGAGGCATTGTTTTTAAGTAGTGGGTTAATGAGGAAGGGTTCGGATCACTGACATAATATCGAGGACCAAAATATCGACCTGCCAAAATATAGTGGAGAAAATATAGAATGCCAGAATATCAAATTCCTATCTTCAAACAGGTAAGTACAAAAATACTGACTCAAAAATATTGTTGTAAAAAATATAGACAGTCAAAATATCGAATTTTTTAAATGTCTTAAAAGTAATTTAAAATTAATATAATAATAAATATAATTAATTTAAACATACTTAAAATACTTAAATAAACTTACAATTAATAAATAATTAATGTAACTTAAAATAAAAAATAATAATTTTAATACATACATATATATATTTTACATGTAAGTCACGGTAACTACACAAAATATCGAAATCAAAATATATAATTACCAAAATATCGAAGTCAAAATATAAAAATGGACGTAATATCGAATGGACAGAATATAGTGGTTAAAAATATCGAATTGAAGGTAAGTAATATAATATCGATTTTTTAAAAATATATAAAGTCAAAATATCGAAGTATATAATATAGGTATTAAAATATATTGAATTTTTTATAATATCACATTTTTTTAAAGTGTTTTGTATGTTAGTATATGTGTGAAAAGTGTTTATTATTTTTTTAATTTATTTTAAGTAAAGAATTTTATCTTATTTAAATTTTGCGCAATTTAATTCTGTAGCGGGTTGTAGGTTTATGGGGAATAGGGTGGGAAGTAATTTAGTTGTATTAAATTAAATATACATTTTTAGAAATTACTAATTATTTTGAATTTAATTTTGTGTTTTAGATCTGTAGCGGGTTGTATGTTTATAGGGGAATAGGGAGGGAAGTAATTTAATAGTAATTAATAAAATATTTTTATTTATTTATTGGTATTGATTTTGAATTAATTGTTAAATTTTTAATTGGTAATTAATTTTTATTAATGTATTAATTGATAATTATGTTAATGTTATTAATTTATTTTCTGTAGCGGGTTGTGGGTTTATAGGGGAATAGGGTGGGAAGTAATTTAATTGTAATTAAGTAAATAACTTGTATTTATTTATAAGTATTGATTTTTTTATTTATTGTTAATGAATTGTTAATTGGTAATTATTTTTTATTAATGGGTAATGAATTTGTATTAATTTATTAATTGATAATTATGATACTTGTATTTATTTTCTGTCGCGGATTGTGGGTTTATAGGGGAATAGGGTGGGAAGTAAATTAATTGCAATTAATTACATCTTAAAAATACTTTTTGTGTATTGTTGATTAATTTACTGTTAATTAATTATTAATTGGTAGAATATTTTATTATTAATTAATTTTTGTTATTGAAAATTAATTAGTTAATTAAATATGAATAGGTAATTAATTTCAATAACTAACATGTATTTGTATTTATAATTGATTAATTATTACATGATATTAAATTGGCAATTCATTTTAATTAATGTTTTCTTGGTATTGATATTTAATGTATTTTTATTAATATATTAAATCATTACTTTCCCTACAGTTAAATTCACTAGAGTGGGAATAGTAATTTTTACCCCTACGCTATCCAATGCTTTCCCTACTGTTGCACTCACTGGAGTTGGAATAGTAATTTTACCCTCCCGCTATCCAACAGTTTCCCTACTGTTGCACTCACTGGAGTGGGAATAGTAATTTTTACCCTCCTGCTATCCAACGCTTTCCCTGCTGTTGCACTCACTGGAGTGGGAATAGTAATTTTTACCCTCCCGCTATCCAACGCTTTCCCTACTGTTGCACTCACTGGAGTGGGAATAGTAATTTTTACCTCTACGCTATCCAACGCTTTCCCTACTGTTGCGCACTGTGGAATGGTAATAGTAATTTTTACCTCTACGCTATCCAACGCTTTCCATACTGTTGCACTCACTGGAGTGGGAATAGTAATTTTTACCCTCCCGCTATCCAACGCTTTCCCTACTGTTGCACCACTGGAGTGGGAATAGTAATTTTTACCCCTACGCTATCGAACGCTTTCCCTACTGTTGCACTCTCTGGAGTGGGAATAGTAATTTTTAACCCTACGCTATCCAACACTTTCCCTACTGTTGCACTCACTGGAGTGTGAATAGTAATTTTTACCCCTACGCTATCCAATGCTTTCCCTACTGCTGCACTCTCTGGCGTGGGAATAGTAATTTTTACCCCTACACTATCCAACGCTTTTCCTACTGTTGTACTCACTGGCGTGGGAATAGTAATTTTTACCTCTATGCTATCCAACGCTTTCCCTACTGTTGCACCCTCTGGAGTGGGAATAGTAATTTTTACCTCTACGCTATCCAACGCTTTCCATACTGTTGCACTCACTGGAGTGGAAATAGTAATTTTTACCCTCCCGCTATCCAATGCTTTCCCTACTGTTGCACTCTCTGGAGTGGAAATAGTAATTTTTACCCCTACGCTATCCAATGCTTTCCCTACTGTTGCACTCTCTCGAGTGGGAATAGTATTTTTTTCCCCTACGCTATCCAACGCTTTTCCTACTGTTGCACTCACTGGCGTGGGAATAGTTATTTTTACCTCTACGCTATCCAACGCTTTCCCTGCTGTTGCACTCTCTGGAGTGGGACTAGTCATTTTTACCCCTACGCTATCCAATGCTTTCCCTACTGTTGCACTCACTGGAGTGGGAATACTAATTTTTACCCCTACGCTATCCAACGCTTTCCCTGCTGTTGCACTCTCTGGAGTGGGTATAGTAATTTTTACCCTCCCGCAAACCAACTCTTTCCCTCCTGTTGCACTCACTGGAGTTGGAATAGTAATTTTTACCCCTACGCTATCCAATGTTTTCCCTACTGTTGCACTCTCTGGAGTGGGAATAGTAATTTTTATCCCTACGCTATTCAAAGTTTTCCCTACTGTTGCACTCACTGAAGTGGTAATAGTAAATGTTACCCTCCTGTTATCCTACGGGAAAAATATTGTATATTTTTCATTAATATTATGTTTATATATATATATATATATATATATATATATATATATATATATATATATATATATATATATATATATATATATATATATATTACCTACTGGCAATAGCCAGTAGGTATATATAGTTAGGATTAATTCCCTATGGGATTTCTGAAAATTCTATGTCTAATAACTTTTGCGTTTGTGGACGGAATCGGCTGAAATTTTCAGGAAAATGGCACATTTTGTTTCTGAGCAGCCCCTGAAAATTTGGTGGGGTTTCGTCAAGGGGGGGCTGAGAAAAAAGGGGTGTCCCAAAACGCGTTTTTTGCATTGAGTTTTCCATAGGGCGGTTGGACTCACTTTTAGCTCGAACGGCTGAATGGATTTGCACGAAACTTGGCAAAATTGTAGGGACTGTTAGCCCGATGTGCCTTTGCTAGGTCTCAATATATGTGCTTCAGTGGATTTTGAGAAATTAACGTTTAAATCAAGATATATATCTGTAACAGCGCTCCGGGCAGCGATCCGGTCCGCTTACTTTTCGCTTATCGGAACTTTGCGCGCAGAAAGCTGATTGGCTCTCCGGTGTCTGTCAACATTCTAAACAGTCCGGAGCGGACGCCATCTTGTCTCTCGGTAGGATCGAGAGAGAAGAAGAGGTGAAAAACGAAAGGGGAATTTAATGAAAGGGGGCAAGGTATCCCCCTCTTGACCCCCTAGGAATGTTGTTGGGGTTATTAAAGGGTCCCGTGGGGAAAATAAAAAAAAATGATTTTTCACGGTAGAAGCGCGGCCGCGAACTGGTAGCGAAACGGGAATTCGCCATTTTGTGCTTCGTTAATTAAATTACTAGTTATAAGTGGGTGCGGGAGACGTATCCTAATCCCCTATGTTTCCTGAGGGTGGCTGAGGAGGCTGATATATGTTGATACATCTCTTCCAGCGGCTGTGCGTGAGCTTTTTTTTTTTTTTGCTGCGTGACAGTCCGGAGCGGCCGCCATCTTGTCTCTCGGTAGGATCGAGAGAGAAGAAAAGGTGAAAAACTAAGGGGGAATTTAATGAAAGGGGGCAAGGTATCCCCCTCTTGACCCCCTAGGAATGTTGTTTGGGTTATTAAAGGGTCCCGTGGGGAAAATAAAAAAAAAATGATTTTTCACGGTAGAAGCGCTTCACGGGCCGCGAACTGGGCCGCAAACTGGTAGCGAAACGGGAATTCGCCATTTCGTGCTTCGTTAATTAAAGTACTAGGTATAAGGGGGTGCGGGAGACGTATCCTAATCCCCTATGTTTCCTGAGGGTGGCTGAGGAGGCTGATATATGTTGATACATCTCTTCCAGCGGCTGCGCCATCTTGCCTTTTTTCGAATGCCACAATTTTGTCGTGCACGGCAGCCATTTTAGATGCCAGGCTGGTCCCAGGCTATCACCTAACCCTGCGGATGTAGTTTATGGCCCCAGCTGTAGAGAATTCAGACATGCCAATCCTCCTGATTCAGGCGTGTGACTACTGATTTCAGTGCTAGTCTCCCGCCTCCCGATTTCTGCAAGCAAAAACCCGGGGGCATATTACGAACAACTAGCGATAATTTTTGTCTCTAACTTGTTTAGAGACAAAAATTATCGCCGCACATCGGCGATTTTTATCGCAGATAAACCTTGCTATTATCGCAGAAAAGTCAGCGATATTCATGTATTATCGACCTAATGCTCTAAGCCATGTTATCCACCTCCCATTGGATAACATGGCTAAGAACTGCTCAGGGCAGGTGTTAGATTTTGGAGATATTCGCGCTTAGCGCGAATATCTCCAAAAGTTGGTAATAGAAGGTAGCGATGTTAGGGACTGTTTCCAGTCGCTAACATCTTGGCACGCCACTTTGCATGTCATTAGTGATAAGTATCACTGACATGCAAAGCGGGGCCCAAGATGGTCGCTATCTCCTTTTAGCTGTCACTAACTGGTGTTAGCGACAGCTTGGTAATAGGGAGATAATTTTATCTCCGCTTTCATGGCTTTTAAAGCCAAAAAAGCGGAGATAAACCCCCTTGATAATATGCCCCACGATTCCTTGGGGGTTTCAGCTGACAGGGCTTGGTATTGTGTTACATGGTAATTTTTCCATGAAACGTCAGAGGGTCGATGCAGGGGTTCTAGAAGAGGTGATAAACCATTTAAGCCTCATGAACAAGCGCATGGTCTTTTAAAGATTTGTGAAGTACTCGGGGCGGCGGTGTGTGTGTGCCCTCTTTCAGGAGCGGGCGGGGGGGCACTGCCAGCAACTTGCCAGGTCAGGTAGTGTTCAACACGTGCATCACCCTTTCTCTGCCTGCTATTGCGCTCCATGCTTCGGAAAGGTAAGAAAAAGAACGTGCATTTGAGTTTGAAATGTCCGATCCTGCAGCAGCACACTTCCAAAGCCCACACATGACAATAACCCGATTCAAGGCCCCATTCACCCGTTTTTAAAAAAATAGATAACACTCCAACAAAGTAAGGTTATAAAACTTTATTAACTACTAACTTTAACGAACGGAACAAAAACTAAAAACATTTAAACATTTCTCAACACAAAAAGCAACAATGGTTAGAAGCTGTCTTTTGTGCGAATAGTCCCAAGGCAGCACAACGTGCAGAGTTCTGGACGGCACCCAGGTGATGTTGCCTGGGTGCCGCACTGGTTTAGGGATCCTACAATGCAGCACAGAAAAACAGCGTGGGGCGTCCCGGGTGGTGCGGGGGGAGGCCTCGTCAGTAGCGGTCTGTGTCCAGTGTCACATGGCTGACACAACATGTACGACAGGCACCCAGGTGATGTCCAGTAAACTGCCGCACTGGTTTTGGTATCCTACAATGCTGCTCCGAAAATTGGCGTGCGGCGGCCCGGGGGGGGCGTGGGGGAGCCGGCGTGAACGGGCCTCCCCAGGTGGCGGCCATCTAGCTGAGTTGCGCTCGCTCTTGCGGCTACAGCGTCTCGCTCACCATGTTGTTGAGTTGCTCCCACTCTTGCAGTGCAGCGATAGGCGGCTGCCACATGGCTCTTAAAATGGCGGACGGCTCCTCGGTTTTAGGCCTGGTCCACTGAAATGGCCCTGGGACACTTTGGAACTCGGACGCTTGCCTGCTAGGGCTTGGGCTCCATTCTCGAAAAGCGTCCCCTCAGCCGTGAAGATTCTACAAAAGTCTTGGGGGCCCCCGACTCCCGCAGGCTTCCGGTGGGGAGCGGCTGCCATGATTGCTCGCGGAATGACCACGACGGAGCCAATGAAAAGTGTTATTTTTAGGTCATATGACCAAGCCTTCCATCTTTAGGAAACCAAAAGTAAAATGAACCAATGAAAAGTTTTATAAACAAGTCACATGACCTGTTATGCGGCATAGGGCTACAAAAAGCGTAGAAAATCCGTTGGCACGTGAGGCGGCGTCAGTAGCGGACCGATGTGCGAATAGGCCGAAGGCAGCACAACGGGCCGAGATCCGGATGGTACCGAGGTGGTGTCCAGCAAATTGCCGCACTGGTGTGGCCATCCTACAATGCTGCGCCGAAAGACGGCGTGTCCAGCTGAGTTGCGGTCACTGTTGCGGTACAGTGACTCGAACGCGCCGAGATCCGGATGGCACCGAGGTGGTGTCCAGCAAATTGCCGCACTGGTGTGGCCATCCTACAATGCTGCGCCGAAAGACGGCGTGTCCAGCTGAATTGCGGTCACTGTTGCGGTACAGTGACTCGAACGCGCCGAGATCCGGATGGCACCGAGGTGGTGTCCAGGAAATTGCCGCACTGGTGTGGCCATCCTACAATGCTGCGCCGAAAGACGGCGTGTCCAGCTGAATTGCGGTCACTGTTGCGGTACAGTGACTCGAACGCGCCGAGATCCGGATGGCACCGAGGTGGTGTCCAGCAAATTGCCGCACTGGTGTGGCCATCCTACAATGCTGCGCCGAAAGACGGCGTGTCCAGCTGAATTGCGGTCACTGTTGCGGTACAGTGACTCGAACGCGCCGAGATCCGGATGGCACCGAGGTGGTGTCCAGCAAATTGCCGCACTGGTGTGGCCATCCTACAATGCTGCGCCGAAAGACGGCGTGTCCAGCTGAGTTGCGGTCACTGTTGCGGTACAGTGAGTCGAACGTGCCGAGATCTGGATGGCCCCGATGTTGTGTCCAGCAAGTTGCCGCACTGGTGTGACCATCCTACAATGCTGCGCCGAAAGTCGGCGTGGGGTGCCCCGTTGGCTTATGAGGTGATGTCAGTAGTGGACCGATGTGTGAATAGGTCGGAACCAGCACAAGGCACCAAGATCCGAATGGCAAGTCCTGGATGTTGAGTGCCTCAGTTGAGAGTTCTGAGCAGTGCTTGTAAGACTGTCTGAAGCTTATTTGCACCTGCTGCAGCTTCACTAGGTCCGGCGGAACTTTTTGCCTTTTCCTTTCTGCTTCTTTTCCTACAATGCGTTTCATCTGAAGACACGACCAGGTCCCTGAATGTGTGCAGGGGGACGCTATTGATTGAATGAAAATGGCGGCTTGACACAAAGCTGACTCAAGCGTTACTGTTGGTGCTATACAGACAAAAATTGGTTTTCAGTTTGTACATTCTTCAGGTTTTTTTTTTCCATCCAAGTCTGATTGAGAGTTTGTAGAAAAATGGCTTCAGATTTTCCACATACTACTCTTCAACATTCTTCCTAAATGTAACAATGTGAAACTCACTAGGAGAACGGCTGTTTCTGTTTCCTTTCAAAATGCTGCCACCAATATTTTCTGAATGGAAGACACCATCTTGTAGCATAAAGGGCCGAAAGGGGTTCTGGTCTGGCCGATGGTTGGTGGAGACATTTTGACTATATCTTGGACCTGCCCGGCCTCGCCCAAAATGGCGCCGGTATAAATGGGACTCGTAACTCCTTGCCCGCAAATGTATATCTAGAAAATGTTATTGTAAGTCGCCCTGTCTTATTTTAATTACAAAATGTACGTCCACCGATTCCGCAACTGTTAGACACCTTAGTTCTTGTCACCTAATGGCCCGCTCGTTACGTTCCTCTACAGTGTAAATGTCTCCTCATCATATACGATTTCAGTTTGCTCCGTGGCCGGCCCACGTGGTTATAGGCCCGTATTTGTATACTGACATTTTCACAATAAAGGTTTTTAAAACAAAACACGGTAGTAGTATTTACATTTGTAAAGTTTTTACTTTTAGTGACTGTTTTCGAATCAGTAAAAGGCAAGTGAAATAAAGCAGTCCAATTACATGACGGATAAAAGGTATAATATGTAGGAACGCAGTAAAGATAAATGGTCAAGGGCAGTTGTGTTTTTCATGTCTGCAACATAAAGTGATCGATAAGAATCTGATAATCAGGCGTATCGGCGACTAAGACAGCAGGCCGAATCTCTTTTACTCAACGGCTCCGTCATGGAAGGAAGAAACGCCCTTTTTCTCGAAAAAGGAATATATTTTACTTGCAAGACAGTTGTAAATTTTCCGGGAAAGTACATTAGCCTGGAATATTATAACATATGTTTGAAAAAAAAATATTGTTCGAAAATAATAAAAAGCGTAATTTTTAGGTCATATGACCAAGCTTTTCATCATTAAATTAACAAAAGTAAAATGAACCAATGAAAAGTTTTATTAACAAGTCACATGACCTGTTATGCTTACGTTACGCGCTGCGCGCCGCGCCTCGGATCACTTCCGGGTGCGCTAACGCGGCGTGTCATAAAACGCATTACGCGACAACGTAGGTCAAGAATATAGTCTAAATGTCTCCACCAACCAGCGTTCAGAACACAACCCCTTTCAGCAGTCCAAAAAGTTCTGTTAAATGACAACAGAGGGGACAGGCAACAAGAACCATCAGTCAAAGAGGGGAGGGCAAGTTCTTCTCTTCCGGGTCATGTTGGGGCGCTACCGGACCTGATCGAATTGGTAGTCTATAGTGTTTCTGGATGTTTCAGACTAAAGCTGGCGTCAGCATGAGACCACTACCATCTCGTAGCTCCGTCGTGGCCATTCCACGAGCAATCATGGCAGCCGCTCCCCACCAGAAGCCTGCGGGAGTCGGAGGCCCCCAAGACTTTTGTAGAATCTTCACGGCTGAGGGGACGCTTTTCGAGAATGGGACCCAAGCCCTAGCAGACAAGCGTCCGAGTTCCAAGGTGTCCCAGGGCCATTTTAGTGGACCAGGCCCAAAACCGAAGAGCCGGCCGCCATTTTGAGAGTCCTGTGGCAGCCGCCTATCGCTGCACCGCAAGAGCGGGCGCATCTCAACTACATGGTGAGCGAGACGCTGTAGTCGCAAGAGCGGGCGGTAAACAGCTGAATGGCGGAAGAGGCACAGTGTAGCAAAAGCGGGCGGAATGGCAACTAAAACGATAAAGGGGCGCCCCACTACAGCTTGTCTTCAGGTCAAACGGATTGTGGGACAAGGTCCAGAATTGAAGAGTCATCAAAAGGCAAAAAGTTCCGCCGGACCCCGGGAGCCGGCCGCCTATGTCGGGGGCGATCTCAGGCTACACCAGTGCTATAAGACTTGGGGAGGGTGTCGGAGCCAAGCGTCTTCTCCGAGTCCATGGCCATCACACCGCCCCTCAGGGGCCTCCGTCAAGCTGTTTAGGAAGGTAACATATCACATTGTTTTCTAATGCAGTCAGGTCCACAAACGACACTCACTTACTTTGAGAATAGTGAAGCTGCAGTAGGTGGAAATAAGCTTCAGACAGTGTTACAAGCACTGCTCAGAACTCTTAACTATGGCACCCAACATCCAGAACTTATGCTATTTGAGAATGGTAGTGACATCGAAGCATCTCAGGGACCAAAACCATTAACGTACTTTCACGTATGAAAATCTTACTTGGGGAGGGGGCAGGAGCGAAGCGCCCCCTCCCAGTCAGCGCCACCACACCGTATGTTGAAAATCTGAAGCCATCGTTCTACAAAGTCAACCAAACTTGGATTGAAAAATCTAGAAAAATGTACAAACTGAAAACCAGTTTTGGTCTGCATAGCATCAGTAGCAACGCTTGAGTCAGCTTTGTGTCAAGCCGCCATTGATTCAACAAAGCACAGGCATTGAAAAAGGCTGAAATTCAGAACTGTAAACTATGGCACCCAACATCCAGGAGCTTGCCATCCGGATCTTGGAGCCTTGTGCTGTTTTCGATCTATTCACACATCGGTCCACTACTGACATCATCTTATAAACCAACGTTATGTAAATAGTTTTTTAATAAAATGTTTTACCCTGTTTCTTTGCTGGTGTGTTGTCTATATTTTTAATATTTGCATAGGGTTTGTCGTTATTTTGTGCGGGATGGGTGATGGAGCCGAGCTGTCTTGCAGCCCTCATGGTGTGGAGCTCAGTTCATCTCACTATTTTCGTATTTCTCATGAAGGGTTGTTCCTAATATTTCTATTTTAGCGAGGTCAAAAAGAGATCCAATTAGTGGCCTACTGATTTTGCTCGATTACTTTTATTTTTTTACACAATTTTTCACTATCTGCAAAGACTAAACAGAGTATTGCGACTTTGTGCTTGTTTGTAAATAGAGAATGATCCAAAGAGAACCAATTCTAAAACAGTAAATGCTTGGACAACAATCAATCAAATGGAGAGACAAGGAGGCACGACGGATTACAACGGGGGTAAAGGCCTGCGTTAACTACCCTTCAGTATCTGCAAAGAGAGAGTACTACTAAGACAAAAGAGGGGAGGGGGGGGGGTGCAGCGTTCAAAGCACATCAGCGTGCATAAATACGAAAATGTTTTTATCTATCACGTACTTGACATTTTAAAGCTTTTCATATTTGCTATTAAAAAACCAATGAAATTCACAGAAAAAACCATAGGTTATAGTGGATATATAGTTAGGAATTTGCATTTACAAAACCTTGAAAATTCAATGAAAAAACCATTGGTTTTAGGCCATATATAGTTAGGAATTAGCATTTACAAAACCTTATTTTACTCGCATAAAACCATTGAAATTCCATATATAGTTAGAAGCGCTAACTATATATCGCGCACCCGCAATCCACTGCTGATGATGTCACATATTACATCATTCATGACATGGTCAGTGACATCACTGATGACATCACTGATGACATCTCAAATGACATCACTGATGACATCACTGATGACAACTCAAATGACATCACTGATGACATCTCAAATGACATCACTGATGACATCACTGATGACAACTCAAATGACATCACTGATGACATCTCATTTGTCATCACTGATCACATCACTCATGTGATAATACAATGAACCTCTTCAGACTCTAATATAACCTTACATACACTCAGTATAAACAGACACTCACAGACTGTCACTCATCCATGGAGTTACTCACACACCTAGTCAGTCATGCAAAGAATCAATCACACCTCCATTTCCTCAACTATACAGTTATACACACCTTACTTATTCAAACATATTCTAACACATATTTACTCTCTTATACAATCCCTGATACAAGCTCACAGTGATCCATACAGCCACTCACACATTCACTGGCTCTTATCCACAGTTATTTATATATGTCAACTCTCACATGTATTGTGTTTTACATACGTATTTACTTGCACATGTAGCACTGAGATATCCATTCACTCACCAACACACCCATGCACAGTTAACCGCCCATATAGCTGTTTCCACATGCACTCTTGAACTCATACACCTAGTGAATCAACTGCTTACACATCTATGCACAGAGTCACACACCTCCCAGCCACCCACACACACACTCAGCCTCCCATTCAAATACTTGGGCAACCAATCAATAACCCATATAGCCACTCTTATAGCTACTGATCAACACATGCAGCAGCTTACACAACAACAGACATACTGATGCACAAAATAAGACAGTTTAGTCACTAACCCATGCACTCAGTGAGACACATTTAATCACTCTTTCATACAGTCAGTCATGCACCTACTAAATTCTTCATCCAGACACTTATACATCCACTCATTCTTCAATATGTAAAACATATTTAAACTTTACAGAAACATACAGTCACTGGATGTTGTCATCAGTGATGTCATCAGTGATGTCACTGACCATGTCATGAATGATGTAATATGTGACATCATCAGCAGTGGATTGCGGGTGCGCGATATATAGTTAGCGCTTCTAACTATATATGGAATTTCAATGGTTTTATGCGAGTAAAATAAGGTTTTGTAAATGCTAATTCCTAACTATATATGGCCTAAAACCAATGGTTTTTTCATTGAATTTTCAAGGTTTTGTAAATGCAAATTCCTAACTATATATCCACTATAACCTATGGTTTTTTCTGTGAATATATATATATATATATATATATATATATATATATATATATATATATATATATATATATATATATATATATATATATATAAAACAAAATTGTATGCTTTTTTCTTATAACTTAAATTAATTATTTAATAATTTTAAGGTTATTTAAGTATTTTTGAAATTAATTTTAATACATTTAAAAAATATATATATTTTTAGTAACTATGGGGCCGATTATGATTGCGGATAATACGCATCCTCTGGGCCGGCGGAAGCCACCGCCGGCCCGGAGGATGCAGATTATCCGATGAGGACTGCGGCGGAAAAGCTAAAACATGACTGGCGGTGTCTATCAGACACCGCCAGCCATATTAGGATAGCGGCGGTCCTATGCCTTTCCACGGCGGCATTTCTGCCGTGGAAAGGCATATCTTGTTGTCTTTGGGGGCCCGTTGCGGGCCCCCAGGGGTGAAGGGGGGGTGGGGGGTGCACATGGGGGTACCTATGGTACCCCCTGCCTTTGCGTGCACGAAGCGGCAGGCACCACGCGGTGCCTGCAGCTTC
This sequence comes from Lissotriton vulgaris, assembly GCF_964263255.1. NCBI lineage: Eukaryota > Metazoa > Chordata > Amphibia > Caudata > Salamandridae > Lissotriton > Lissotriton vulgaris. Next base: position 972,744,420 of record NC_141696.1, on the reverse strand, counting down.
GTGCATGCAAAGGTAAACATGCATTTTTTTAACATTGGGGCGTGTGCTGCTTCAAGCAGCACCCGTCGCAATGTTAAAAATACAGGATGGCCGTCACATCCTAATTAGCACGGAGGGACCGCCGCTGCCCCTGCGGACGGTCCCTCCTCCTCTGGGGTGGCGGTCGGACGCAAGTCCATCCGCCATCCTAATAGGCCCCTATATTTTTTAAAACTATATTTTTAATTCGATATTTTTGTACTTATCTGTTTGTAGATAGGAAGTCGATATTTTTGCATTCTTTATTTTTTCTTCGATATTTTGGTAATTCTATATTTGTGTATTCGATATTATGTCAGTGATCCGTATGCCACACTGTGCATGTAGGTTCAGTCGGTGCTCTGACAGTGGCGATCTGCATGTTAGGCTCTTTTATGACCCCAACAGACTGCCGTTGTCAGAACACCTAAGGACTTGCTGCCAGACCATGATTTAAAGTCTTAATTTAGTGAGCGGCAGTACAGTGGCTTTGGTGGTCCTACAGAGGACAGCGCATTGCAACGTCCGTTGTTGGACTGCCAAAGTCATAATAAGGCCCTTAGGGACACATTTCTCATGTATTTTACCTGCCACTAATGCCATGATTTGCAGAAATGGGGCATTTATGACTGGTAAAATGCATTTTGAAATGTATAAATTTCAACTTGCGATTCAGTAACATCTTACTGAATCACAATTTGGAATTGCGAATACATACCGGTTTGGTATTAGGAAGGGGCATGTTTAGGACGTCCTGTCCTAACACCGAATCGCTTCGGTAGGTAGGAATGTTTTCCTCTTTGTGAATGTTTATACAAATATTTTTTAGGAGCAGTCAGTAGCCCCATGGACCACTGCCTGCTCTTGAAAAATGAAAAGAAACATTTCACTTTTCTTGTTTAAAAAAAAATGCTTCATTTAAAAGCAATCACAGACACAATGGTCTGTTGACTCCAGCAGGCCATCTTCTCTGCGATTTTAGTAATTTCTAATGGGTCGCATATTGCGACCTGCCTCATTAATATTAATGAGGTAGGTCGATTTGCAACCCATTATGAAATTCATGGAGTTTCATACATTTAAATAGCGATTACCTAATTGCAAATTGCAGAGAATCACAATTAGGAAAAACACTATTTGAAACAAATATATATGTGGGTCTTAGGGGCACATGCATCATTCGAAATACCAGTTGCAAAGGGGCATATTTACAGAATCAGCCCCTTTGCAACTGGTATTTTTGCATTTGGGATCCATCAAACCAAATGCAAATTTGCAATTTAAGTAATTTTGAAATTTACGATTACTTAAATTGCAAATGCATTTAGGAAATCGCAAATTGTGATTCCCTAAATGCAATGTATGATGCAATTTTAAATTGCAATTTCGCAAATAGGGATCGCAAATTACTATCAATTTGAAGTTGATGGTATTTTGCGAAAACAGAAAAATGCACTTAAGTGCATTTTTCAAAGCTCCATGTTAAACACACACATGCCCTTGGGGCATGTGTGTGCACAGCATATGGTCACATGGCAATTTCAGGGGTGCATCAGGGTGTTCTTTTGGCACCCTTGAAATTGCATACGCAATTTGCTAGTACCTAATTGCACATGCAATTCCCATTCATTTCTATGGGCCTCTAGGCCCACAGGAATGAATGGGCAGCTATTCCTTAATTGCAAATCCCAATTTTCAATTAAGGAATATCTAGGAATCACAATTTTTTTAGCGATTCTTACAGGCATAAGAAATTGTGATTCCTAAATAGCAATTTCTAAAAAATCACTGTTGAGGAATCAAAATTCCTTTTGTTGATGCATGAGCCCCTTAGTCTTTAAATTCCCAGTCCACCACAGGAGTACACTTCCAAGGCCCCCAGATACTCAGAGGTGACACTTAGAAACTCACAGGGAATTAGGCAGAGGCCCACAGCAGGGTCCAGTCCAGGTCCATTTGCCACTGGTTAACTCGGTACCTCCTTGAAAAAGCCCTCTTGTAGCTTGTATAACCGAAGCTTTAACAGTTCAGCCTTATGAAACTTGGAATCCCCTGCATTCTCGTGGGCACAAGACAGAACAGGTCAAGTTCTTCAGGGATCCTCTTAGGTCACAGACAGCAGGTCTAATCCTAATCTGATCTTCTGGAGGTCCAGGAAGGGGTATGAAGTGGGTGTCTGGGGTCCCATATTGATGCCTGGCACTAGCTAGTGGGAATAGTGGGTAGGAATGACTCCTGGGTTAAAATCCCAGGGCCAACCCTACCCACGTTTGTCATTTTCAATATGGTGTAAGTCTTCACCAATACTAAATGTGCTCTTTGAGATCTTGAGGTGTGTGTAGAGAGTGTGTTACGGTAATCCTAGTATCCTTCCACATCAAACACTAAAATCCAATATGAGGCAACCACTGTACCCATAAAAAGCCAGAGACAGAAATCTGGAAGGCTAAAACCAGAGACTTTTAGCAACCAGACAGTGGAGACACAAGAATTCTTTTGCCATTCTGTTCTCTACCCTTTCAAGTGTGCCATGAGTGCTATATGTGAACTCAGGAGACCTATCAGGCATGATTCAACACTCAAGTAGAATACGCCACAGTAGTGTCATCAAGGATGCTCACAGGCTCCAGCCGCCATATTCTGTGCAGTTCAGAGATGGGATCTCTGCCAATTCAGGTCAGCCTATTGTTTACAAAGACCGCATTTTACAACCATTCAAAGCGAATTGCCTTCTGGTAGTTGCTGGAGAGCTAATGCAAATTAGCCTTCAGGAACTACAGGCAGGTAAAAAGTAACTTTCTAAAAGTAGTTTTTTCTGAATATGTGTTAAAAATGTGACCTCATTATCGAATACGATTTTTAATCACCATTAATAATAGTTGTTTAAATATTTTTCTTGCTGGTCCAAGTCTGAGCTACAGTATTAGTATTTTTATCTGTACTCTGATTTTCTACATAGGACAGCTAGGACTGCCACAGTTAAAATAGTTTTTGGCTGCTAGTCACTATAAGTACTCATCAACATCACATTTCTACATGTCCTATTTTTAAATACCATGCATTCTGCCTTGTGGATTAAAAGGCTTACATAGGGGAGACATATTAATATTTAAAGGGGGGTTACCTATCTAAACGGTTTATTTTGGCAAATCAAATTACAGTTATTACACTACTACTTTCATGCAACAATAGTAGGCCTGAAGCCATTGTTCCACTACCAATATAGGGGATTGCATGATAGGTGCTGCAGTCCGCTAGTGGTATTTAACCTCCAGGGCTTGGGTACATTGTGTACCATGTACTAAATACTCATAGGCAAGTTTAATATATCCATTAGGACTATGCAGATGCACAGGCAGTTTACTACTGGTTAGTATTTTAAGGTGAAGATTTTTAAAGACAGCAAAAATATAGAATCCAGCCAAGTGTCTTGGGTGACCCAGCAGAAAAATATGGATTTCCCACAATCAGCATCTTGTCTATGTTAAAGGAGGAGTGCATTCCATTGTATCTGTGCTTGCACCCTAAGTGAGAGATCTACTGCTCTTTCTTTCTTATAATGCAGAATAATTAATCTTGTGGTGTCAATTGATCATATCAGCCTTTTTAGAGAATACTGTTTAAATTTAGCCTTAAGAGGGGGGCAAACTGGTAAAATGCCTAATGGGTGAGCAGGAGACTTTTAAATGCAGAGGTTGCTCTATTGTAACGTGAATTGATATATATAGGTAAAAAAATCACCTGGACTGCACAATTCTGAATCAAATGCAGCCTAGAAATTACCTTCTTGAGTTACTGAGCAATATATTTATAGTCCTTAAACTCACGTCTCTGTCCTATCTGAGGGGTATCATGACATCAGTTTTAAGGCAGGCAGGTGAAAGGGAGATGCAAGGGCTATGAAAAGAGAGGATAAATAAAACTCTGGGAACAATTAAAAAAGATAACATCTTTATTCGTATTCAGGAATGTAAAGAACTATACAGACACCTGTTGCATATGTTTGCACTCACCATCATGTGGTAAAGAGTGTAATGAGAAGGATCCAGATTCAGAGTAATGATGTGAACCTATATTACCTCCAGCTTCAGTGTTTTAAGTAAATAAAAGGTCGATTTTCAGTAACAGCGTGGCCACACATTTTTGCTCTTTCCTTTGCTTGGCTTTGGTTTACAGCATCATTTAACTGCTGGCAACAGTTCAAGGTATGTCTGTGACGTAATGAGGTATTTTTAAATTGCTGTAAGTTCAAAAAAGGTCTAATATGTGAAAATATTATCAATATCGCATCCTTTTTGTATCTTTCATGGCATTTCTCTAGATTGTAGAATTGATTACCCTTACCTGTGCCACTATCTGCACAAAGAACTTGCTAATAATTCCAAGAGAAAGGCTTTTGGTTTTGGGGAACTGTGGGATGAGCTTAAGTTTGCTAAATGTTATTTTTGAATTCTGCATTGCTAGGTTAGACAGTCAGACTCGCTCCTGTCCACCTTTGAAGGCAGATACCCTCACTTGACACCCCATGCATATTTAGCTTGTGCTTATAGAGTTAATATCTTGAGCCAACTTATTTCTCCTCTGTCTGATTAGAACCTTTATTTGGTTCAGACTTAGAGGCTTTATTTACTGACCCTGCTGCTTATATTTCGCTTAAACTTCCCCTAAACTTTAGCTTCAACTACTCAGTTAGGGGGGAATTTCCCTTCGAGGTAAAACGTAGGTTACCTAATTTGCATAAGATAAAAATGTTATCACCAGTCTTTGTATTTACTGATTTTGACTTGCTTGATTTATATCAGCAAATTTTTTTTGTCCTTCATATGGATCCTGACTACTTTGAATAATTAAAACTGTAACTTTGTTAGTTTGCTAATAAACTTTCATAGTTTGAATGGAGTATTCTCTTTCATCATTGTGAGGCCACATGTGCTTCACTGTAATTTACTGAACCGATTTGTTGTTACACACCTCATTCTAGAACCATCGAAGATCTGTCATGTGGAAATGTTGCTGCATCATTTGAGGGTGAAGCAGATTACACATCCTACCTCCCAATTTGAGTAACTTGAAAGGAAGATACAGTTGTACTCAACCCTGCTGGTTTGGAAATTGTCACCGGCAGTTTACAGAAAAAGCTCAGGAGTCAACGGTTGCAAATATTTAGGAAGCGGTTTGATGAAGGAATGGTGTCCCACTGCAAATATTAGTGATTCACTATATGTATATGGCATATCCATGGAAAATAAGGCTTGGCAGAAATATTGAGAATGCAACATGCTTAATAACTAACGTTTGTGTAGTAAACTTTGAAAGCTAGCCTGAAATAATGTTCTCCATAAAATCAACTCTATACACATGCCCACCATCATTATCTATTAGAACATTGGAATGTTGGGAGCTCCATTGAAAACAATAGAGTGCTCTGGGCTTATAATGGCTGGTATAAGCCCGGAGCTCCAACATTCCAATGTTTCTTTGTTCACAGCTCTGGCTGTGAACAAAGGCTTCAGGGAGCCTGAGGGGATTCCAATCCCCTCCCTCTCCCAAAAGGCTTTGTTTTTTTTGTTACAACATTCTGTCCTCTAGTGATAGAATGTTCTAATAGCCTTATAGCCCTTCGTAGATGGGCTATACCGCTATTAAAGTCCCTCTCCCTTGTTAAAGGCCCTCACCTTCGGCTCGGGGCCTTTAAAGCTGGAGAGGGCCTTTAATATAGCCTTATAGCCCGCCGTAGAGGGCTATACCGGCTATTAAAGGCCCTCTCCAGCGTTAAAGGCCCCGAGCTGAAGGCGAGGGCCTTTAACAAGGGAGAGGGACTTTAATAGCGGTATAGCCCATCTACGAAGGGCTATAAGGCTATTAGAACATTCTGTCACTAGAGGACAGAATGTTCTAACAAAAAAACAAAGCCTTTTGGAAGCGTGAGGGGATTGGAATCCCCTCAGGCTCCCTGAAGCCTTTGTTCACAGCCAGAGCTGTGAACAAAGAAACACTGGAATGTTGGAGCTCCAGGCTTATACCAGCCATTATAAGCCCAGAGCACTCCATTGTTTTCAATGGAGCTCCCAACATTCCAATGTTCTAATAGCCGGTATAGCCCTCTACGGCGGGCTATAAGGCTATAGTAAATGCTTTTCTACAACAAGCAGTAATTCTCAATATACAATACTGCACAATACACAATGGCTGGTGGAACCTGCAATCAGACCATGCACTGTCAATGCAATATTACCTGAAAACAGATCACAGCAGCAACAGAGGCATGAGCGAAACTCATTTGCAAGGTGTATATCCCCATGTAAACGAGCCTTGCCCACTTTGGCTGCCTGCTCCACTAGTGGAAATTCCCCACCAGATCAGTCTACTATTGTGAATTTTACAACACCACAAAATACTTAATAGTAACTGGAGTTTCCAGAAAAACTCTCAGAAAGGGATTTTGGTGGTCCCTAGAAGGGATCCCACCCATGTCCTCTGCTATGAGGCCCAGGGGACACCTGTGGTGACCCCCCAAAAAATCCATGCCCCATGTGCCAGGCACCTCATGGTGCATGGATGTTTCAAAACATCCCCTTTTCCACTGTGGCTTGTTCTGTGGCCACTTTCCGGGCTGCAGGAGAATCTGCAATGGAAAAGGGGGTGTTTCCGGTCGCCTACATGGTGGTTGCATCTTAATTTGGCGGGTGGAACTGGCGACTACATGTCGGTCAGATTCCAACCTGCTGCAATGGCGGTCGGACGCTCGTCTGACCGCCATCATAATTAGGCCCTAAGAACTGTGCTGTAAGAGGAGGCCAGCAGGATGAAATGGGAAGTGATAAATATGCCTCAGACGCTGGGGCAATTTAACTTTGCCTGAAAGGTGGTGTCTCTTAGTAAGACATACTGCTTTGATAATGGAGAAGATTAGGAAACCCCACCACCGGATTCGAATTAATGAGAGAATTAGACAGGGCATGTTGACTTGGCTGAGGCTTCTGGACAGATATAATGGAGTAACAATGTGGATATACATGGGCCATAGAAATCTTCTCTAAATGCAACATCAGCAGTAGGCTTCGGCCTCTACTGCTCTGCAATGGTTGATGATGCACAGATAGGTGGGCAGAAAATTGGAGGAGACGGAACAGTAGCATTACCTTCCTGAAGTTTTTATATTTATACTGGTGATGGAATTGGAGGTAAGGAACTGAGAACGAGAAATTGGCTTTCATGACAGACAGCTGGGCAGTGATTTAGAGCCATAACCAAACTATTGGCAAGTGACAAATGTCTGTTGAGGGAGTTGGTGCTGAGATGCGTAAAACTGGTTGTACTACTGAATGTCGACCCCCGGAAGAATGTGGTACTAGAGGAAAACAGGCTTTATCACACAGTCATTACCATTATCAGTCTTTACCAGACAGTTATTACAACAACATGCATTTACCACAAAGTCATTAACACACATGCAACATTACCACACACACCATTAGAAAGAATATGCCTTTATAACAAATGTCATTACCATGCATTTATTTGTAAGTACACAGGTAGATATATTGGTGAGTATTTTGGGATTGTTCTTTAAAAATATAGTTGGGGTGATTTTTAATGCTGAGATATTCCTTTAAATACCTGAGTATTAATGTACACAATAATGTTAATATTAATAATATTTGGGAACTGGATGCATAAAGTATAGGGGTATTGGGTGGAGAGTGCATTAATACTCCGGTATCTATTTAAATATCTGAGTATTAATGTATGCAATAATGTAAATATTACAAATATGATTTTAAACATGTGGTAAGATGAATTTGTATCACTAACATTTAGGGGCAGGATCCAAAAAATATTGGGTGGGGAAAGGTATTAATACTCTGCTATTTATTCAAGTACCTGAGTATTCATTTATATAATTATCTAAATATTAATAACATTTTTAAACATGTGGTAAAAATAATTTGTGACACTACAATTTAGGTAAAGGATGCAAGGTATATAGGGGTATTGGATGGGGATGTGAATTAATACTCAGGTATTAATGTATGTCCTTGAGTATTCATTTATACAGGGATTTAAAATAAAATTAAACATAAATAAGCAATTTCGAAAACACTGAGGATTAGGCATTGATACAAGGGATCTAGAAGTTTAGTGTGGGGAAGTGTAGTGACATTTAGGTATTAGTTGTAATACATGCATATTAATTTATGCCACAATACAATTATTAATGCAATGTTTTGTTCTACCTCCCTCAAAACTAATACCCAAGGTTCGTCAGAGATGGATGCAGGATATTGTATTTGTTAGATGTTTTCTCGTACTTCTATCTCCATTGCAGAGGCAGAGGGGTTACTCTCAGAGGTACTTTCAGCACAGTCAACTAGAGTAACTGCTCTGCCCGTTCAGTGGTATGAACAATATTGCACACAATTCCAATGACTCCTGCCTGGGCTCGATCACTCTATCCTTGCAATAAAGATAGACACCATATTTTAGAAGTTGTTTTCCCCTTCTTGGTTTTACATATTTAGCTTGTCTAGCTGCAGCCATTATTCTTTAATCTGTTGACAAACAAGAAACAGAAAGAACTGTAAGTTACTGTGTTTTTGGTATTGTTTTCATTTTTGCACTCTGTTACTTTGCCTGTTTGGAAAAAAAATGCAAATGCTTTTGTTAATGTTGCCTTTCTGTGGATAAAGTGAACACTTTAGAACACCCTGTGGAAAATGTGAAGTTGCATTAATGATTAGCATTTTTACCTAGGAAACAATGTACTTTGTTAGAGAAGAAGAAAACGAAAAGTGAGATTTATTTACCTGTACTATGGTCTGTCTTGATACTTTAGAACGAAGACTGCAATTTCCAAATTCCGGCTTGGACTTTGTGATTTTGGACATTCAGTATTGTCTGTTTTCTGGTTTTGAAAATAATATTATAAAATAAGTTATTCGTTTTATATCCTTTGGTATTGTTAGGTTCTGTTTTTTTGTGACTTCTTTATTTTAAATTCACTTACTTCAATTCGGGGATGTCTCTTGATGCTTTTTGTTTGTAAAAGGTGTGAATTTTCAGGCTTTTCTCAACGTTTGGACTATCTGTTTAGCACTGAAAGAAAATAAAAAAACAAATATGTTCTCTTCGTTTTTCTAGTATTTTATTTAGCCACCCTCACACTGGCCAGATCCTGCCCTGAGTTACGACCCTAGCGGAGTTAGAATAGTACGTTTGCCCCCAGTCACTGCCCAGCACCTTTCCTGCGGGACTCCACAGTGGGGTTTGAATAGTAAATGTGCCCCTAGTTACTGCCTAGCACCTGCCCTGAGGAGTGCCACCGGTGGAGTGAGAATAGTAAATTTGCTCCCAGTCACTGTCCAGCACCTGCCCAGAGGGAAGTCCCCAGTGGAGTTTGAATAGTAAATTTGCCCAAGAGACTGTCCAGCACCTGCCCTAAGGAACACCCCCAGTGGAGTTACACTTGTAATTTTGATCCCAGTCACTGTCCAGCACCTGCCCTGAGGGATGCCCCAGCAGAGTTAGAATAGTAAATGTGCCCCCAGTCACTATCCAGCACCTGCCCTGAGGGATGCTCCCAGAGAAGTTTGAATAGTGCATTTGCCCCCGTTCACTGTCCTGCACTTGCCCTGAGGGACGCCCCCAGTGGAGTTTGAATTATAAATTTGCCCACTGTTACTGTCGATCTCCTGCTTGAGAGATGCCCCCAGCGGAGTAAGAATAGTAATTTTGCCCCCAGTCACTGTCCAGCACCTGCCCTGAGGGATGCCTTCAGCAGAGTTAGAATATTAATTTTAAAAGTCTTTTTAAAAATAAGGGTCTTATTACGATGGCAAGCGTTTGACCGCCATTGTTTTGGGCATGGGACTATCCACCAAGGACTCGGCTGTCCCAACAGCCCAATTATGACACGACCGCTGAGGAGGAAATCGTAAAATGTTGTTTATCATTGTGGCTTCTGCAGCAGCCCAGGAAAAGGGTTGCTGCACAAGCCGCAATGGTAAAGAGCATTTATCAAACCTCCTTGCACCATGTACCAGGCACCATGTGGTACCTGGCACATAGTGCATGGATGTTTGTGGGGGCACCACAGGTACCCACAGAGCCAAATAGCATAGGCCCACGGGAGCTGGGATCCCCCAAAGTCCCTTTCCGACAGCCTTTCGACTGCAGTCGAACTGCCCTTGAAATGCTGTTGGAAAGGAACATCGTAATCCCTAAGGTGGGTCCTGCGCATATCAAATCATTAATAGTTATCTGTGGGAGTAATTTGGACTAGCTGTTGAGGTGCTTTGTTTAAATGTTGTGCTTACTTTGCTTGGTAGATGGCAGTGTGTCCTCAGCAAACTGTCACTTTCCTCAGAGAGTCTGTGAGACCTGGTCACGAGAAGTGTCAGCGTACCACTGGTCACAAAATTGAGGTCTGTGCAATTTATACATATTTTGAATGAAAAACATTTCAAACCAAAATATGTTTTTGAATCTGCATTTTAATGTGTTTTTTTTTATTCTGACAGAACGTGTATTTAATTGTAATGGTAGAAAAAGTGTTTTTTACAGTCTGCACATACTACAACCGCCATTTTAGTTTTTGACATACATGTCTTTTATTTCACTTTGACTGATAATATTTAGTGGCAAAAATGTTTTGAGTTAATATTACGGTGCTGCTGTGTTTTTTATTTAATTTCTAGAATGTCAGAATTGAATTTATGTTTTTTTTATTTTCAGTGCAGAAACCTTTTTTCTAAATATACAATAAAGCTTTGTTGTAGCAGTATGCATGGTAAAGGTATGCATAGTAAAAGTGTGCGTGCTAAGGTACTTCTAATATATCTCTATTAGTATGCGTGGTAGTGGTATGCATGGTAAAGACGTGTGTGTTTCAGGCATATTGATGTTTGGGACCAGGTTCGAAAGGCATGCGTAGTAATGGCATTTATGGCTTTGTCATACAACAGGTACTAAAATATTGAGAACAGAACATTGAGTGACAAATATGGAAATGTAAGTGCATATAGGGAAGTATAGTTTTACTGTTACTAACTCCATATCTACACACCTTGAAGATATATGTACCACTAAGGAACATATATGTGAGGTTTGGTATGAAATATCTAGACTTAATTACTAGTCAGTCTTTGTTTGGGATACTTTGTGATTTATTTTGTGTCCCATCAATATTCTGGAGTCAGTATCCAGTGTGAAAACCCTTGCACCTGATAATATTGTTCCGGGCTAGGCAAATACCAGTCATTGACAATAAAGTGGCAGATGCTTTATCTCATTTTCAGTAGTCGTAGTTCAGTGGATTGAAACCAGAGGCAGATCAGTGTAGAACCACAGTCCCAGAGGAGTTGCAGGAGTTAGTGAGATAAGGGCACTTGCTGCTTCAACAAGAACATCATATAGACTAACTTGCAGGGAATCTACCAGGAGTGAAGAGAGAAGGAGAAGGGAGGAAAGGCATGAGAGATGATGTGATAAACTTTGTAATGTCATTGATGGCCTGTGATAATTTTGGGGAGATTGGCAAGGATAGCTTTTTAGGGGAATGTTTTTGGGGATATGAGTGAAATGGGAGGGCTTTTTGAGAAGGGTTGTTGAAGGATGGCTTTGAGTGAAAGGAAAGCTGGAGGACAAAAAGAGAGCCTTCACTGTGACAGTTCTGGAGGAGATCATGATACAGGTGAGAATTGTGCTTTCTTCTGGGAGACAGCTTTTCTTCAAGCTATATTCACCATTACGTTTTACAGAACATTCAAGCTGTCTGATGTAGTGTGGCCAAACATTTATGAGGGACTAGAGCTAGAGAGCCTGAGATTAGAGGTGTACAGGATAGCATTTAGGACTTTATTACGAGTATGGCAGTCCACAAGACTGATGTACTTGTGGTGGCGGTCTGACCACTGCCACACTGATGGTCCACCCGGATTAGATTAAAGGTGGTGGTCGGACTACCGTGAGACCACTGTTGTGGCCCCGCCGAGCATATTCCGATTTGAATGTCCCCCGGTGAGCCAGCCATGAATAGAGCAGTGGACATGCAAGAAAAGGAGCCCTAACATGGCCCCCAGTCACTTCTAGTCCTGTAGGTGCATGCATGGGGGCAAATGTTGTGCCCCCCTGTAATAGCACCCCTGTTCCAACCCGATGTGGCATGCCACACTGTGCAGGAACGTGTTGCAGGTGCTGTCACGGCAGCAGTCTGCAGACCGCCACCCTGAGACTGCCGCAGCACCACCCATCCACCATGGATTACACCCGTAATCCGGCAGGCAGGCACACTATGCACTTGGTGGTTCTCCTTTTAGCGTGGCAGGCCGACAGGGGGATTGCCAATCTCATGATAAGGCCCTAAGGGTATGGAAATGTAAGATGGACCAAAAACTAGGTGGAGCTCTGTGACTTTGAAAGGATAGGAAAACACAGATATTTCACCTTAAAGGACTTGTAGAGGGTACTTATAGAACAACAGATTGGGTGTTCATATGTAAGGAGGGGGAAAAGGTGACAGATAGACAGGCATTTGCTGTAATAATAAAGTTATTGCAGTGGGGAGGGTGTCAGCAGAAACAGTGTGGGATGCACTCATTATGTTATGTTATGTTAATAACAACTTAAAGAGCGCACGGTCACACATAGGTTTCATGGCGCTAAGCATGAGGAGAGTTGCAGAAGAGTTACTATGCATATGCTTGCTCAAACAGCCACGTTTTCAGGGCCCTCCTGAAAACCAAGAGATTGTCACAGCTCCTGAGTGCCAGAGTAAGAGAGTTCCAGAAACTGGGGGCTAGGTAAGAGAAACAGCATCCTCCTTGCCGTTTCCGTTTGAATGAAGGAATTGTTACCAGATGGAGGTGGGCTGAACGGAGACTACGCGGGGGTTCGTATTTTATGATCATACTTTTAATGAATCTGGGGCTGTTGCTGTCCAGGGCTTTGAAGGCTAAGCATCCCGTCTTAAAGGCTGCCCGTTGGACCATCAGTATCCAGGGGAGTTTTGACAGTCCAGGTTTAGCTGACAGCCATTTAGGCTGTTTAAAAATGAGTCTTGCTGCCTGGTTCTGAACAATCTGCTATCGTTTTAATTAACCTGCTGGCAAACCGTGGAAGATTGAGTTTGAAAAATCGAGCCGCGAGAGTACCAGAGCTACCACCACCTGTATGAGGGCTGAATGTGTCAGCAGGTGATTTTCTTGATTTTCCGTAATTGAAAAAAACTGGAGGAGATCACTGCTCTCATCTGTCCTCTGAGCGCAAGATTGGCATTGAGAATAACCACTAGGCTTTTAACCGAGGGGGAGGGAGTGGGGGAAGGCCCCAGATCCGCTGGCCAGTAGTGCAGGCCCCAGCTGATCTCGCTCTTCCCAGGCAACACTAATTCCGTCTTGCCTGGGTTGAGTTTCAGGTGGTTCATGTCCATCCAGCGCTGGATGTGAGACATGGTCGCCTGAAACTCAGCCGCGGAGTCAGGGGGAACCTAGTGGGATTATCAGCTGAAGATCATCAGCGTAATTACAAATGGTGATCTTCCTATTTTTTAAAGAGTGAAACAGGGGTCTAAGATATAGATTAAACAGTAGCGGGGATAGAGAAGAGCCCTGAGGAACCCCACAGGTGGAAGTGAGTTTGGGGGCAGTGAAGGTTCCGAGCCTAACTGATTGAGTCCGGTCGGCGAGGAAAATTCTATCCATCTGAGTGCAGGTCCTCGCAGGCCAGCTTGCTCGACACGGTTCAACAAGATGTTATGGTCGACCGTGTCGAATGTGGCCGACAAATCCAGGAGCACCAGGGCCTGGGGGTTACCCCTATCAGCGTTTGCTCTGAGAGTGTTCAGGACTGCAAGGATCACCGCCTCAGTTGAGTGTGCCGGTCGAGGGCCGGCTTGATTGGGTTCTAAGTAGTCCGAGCGTTCGATGTAGTTTGGCAGGCACCTCACCACATGGGCCTCCAATATTTTGGCCAGGAAAGGGAGAAGGGAAATGGGGCGATAATTAGAGGGGTTTGTGGGGTCAGCCCCTGGTTTTTTAATAAGGGGAACGGCTGTAGCGTTCTTGAAGGCGCTAGCGACCTTGCCTTGAGCGAGAGACTCATTAAGGAAGGGGAGTACACTCTGAGGCAGGGCGGAAAAGACGTCTTTTAAGACATGAGGTGGACAGCTGTCATTAGGTGACCTGGATTTAACATGGGCCATTAGCTCTGAAAGTATTTTAAGGTAGATAGGTTGATGGGCATCTAGAGTGGATTGTTTACTGGATGTATCTTACAGTGGTTCCCAGCTGGAAAAATTAGGAAGGCTGGCTTTGATGGAAGAGATTTTGTCCATAAAAAAGTTGTTCAGGGAGTTGCAAAGCTTTTGAGTAGGGGCCTGAGTGGGTGAGGTTCTCTCATCATTACATAATTCATTCACTATCTTAAAGATTTATTTGGCTTTATTATGAGAGTTTAGTATTTTGGTAGAGAAATAGGCCGCTTTAGTGTTCAGAATGGCTTTTTTAGATTCTCTGCGGACTATGGAAAATTGCTCCTTGTCTTTTAATCTCCATTTCTCTCTTTTTGGCGCAGCTCAAGTTTTTTTTTTTTTAGATCGGAGGTGAACCATTCATGGGCGTCCAAGTGGCGGGCGCAGGAGAATTTGACGGTGGAACATGAGCGTTGCTAGCCGATGATAGCCACTCAGAGATCTTTCCTTCCATGAGATTGACGTCAGGGCAGAAGGTGGGTAGAGAGTTCGCCAAGATGTTGACGAAATCCAGCTTATTTAGGAATTTCCACTTCCTGGTCACACCTCCCTTCAAGGGCATGGACTTATTGTAACCACTAATAGTGGTTGTGAACTGAATCAAGTGGTGCTCTGACCAAATGCATGGAGTAATTATGGGCGTCGAGAGTGTAATATTATGGGACCAGATTTGGTCCAAAGTGTATCCCTTTTCATGAGTGGGAGAGTATAGGTGCTGGGCCAAGTTCAAGTTTGAGAGGAGCTCAGAGAGTTCGGCCGCATAGGGTCCACCCGAGGCGTCGTTGAACTAGTAGTTCAGGTCTCCAATTATGAGAACTTTAGGAGAACCTTAGCATGATTTACCACTAGGGAGGCCATCTGCTCACCCAGGGAGATAGGGAAGGTGGGCATCGCCTGAGGGGGTCAATAGATAAGCACTAGTGCCAGGGACCGTATGTTCGTGTCAAGTTTGATGACCATGTTCTTGACCTCCAGGAGGATAAGGGAAGTCATAGCAATGAACTTATGGTTTTTGTGGATTATGACTGCTACCCCGCCACCCAGTTTTCCCGGGGCCGGTTGGCCGACAAGATGTAGTAGTCTAGGGGGAGTACTGCTAGGATGTCGGGCAATGAGTACTGGGTTAACCATGTTTCAGTGATTAAAAGGACATCAGGTTTATCAGAGGTAAGTAGCAAGAAGATGTCAAGTTGATGCTTTACCAGAGAGCGTGTATTGAGGTAGAGAAAACGAAGGGCCATTTGCGTAGTAGTAATGGGGTTAATGGCAGCGGGAGAGCAGGGGCTAAGAGCAGGGGGAAGGGCGTGCTCTGGCTGAGGGTTTAAAATGCTGTTAGTGGAAATGTGGTAATAGGTGGTGGGGTCCAGGGGAGGACAGGATTGTGCAAGTGGTCTCAATGATCTTAGTTTTCTGAGTGAGTAGTTCGTGATTTGGCCATAATCCGTGGCCCCTGGGCCCGGCCCGGCCGGGCGCAGACGGGCTTGCCTTCGGCGCCCTCTGTGTGCATCCGCTGCGTGTTAGCGCCATGTTGTGATTTGTATAGCCAGCTGCCGGTGAAGCACTAGAGCGTCACCCTGCCACAATGGCCACTCTGCAAGTGCTCACCAGGAAGTGGATAATATCGTAACTCCCTCCACGCAAACAGCACGTGATTGCTGAAGTGGACCTGGGAGTACCGACAGAAGAAAAAAGCAGGTGAAAGATAAGGAAATTAATCAAAGCGCAGTTTTTAAAATGTTAAAAGCAAATTGCATTTAAATTACAATGCGGAGCTATCGCAATCGTAGCCTTAGCTTACTGTCCTCTGCGCGTCGGCTCCGAACTGAAACTTAAGTACCCTGCTGCTGGTGAAGCACTAGAGCGTCACCCTGCCACAAAGGCTGCTCTGCAAGTGCTCACTAGGAAGTGGATAATATCGTAACTCCCTCCACACAAATAGCACATGATTGCTGCGGTGGACCGGGGAGTACCGACAGAAGAACAAAGCAGGTGAAAGATAAGGAAATTAATCAAAGTGCATTTTTTTAAATGTTAAAAGCAAATTGCATTTAAATTACAATGCGGAGCTAGCGCAATCGTAGCCTTAGCTTACTGTCCTTATGGATTGGGGCAGTAGTGAAGGTGCACAAATTGCTATGATGTGAACAGGCTGTAAAACTTTTGAAGATGCAAGTCTGCAAAAACGTGTGTGTGTGTGTGTGAAAGGCATGGAAGAAAAAGGTAAAATGCAAGAAAGAGATGGGTTATATCACCCAGTCCAGGTAGGAAGCAGACAATGGGAGGAAAGCAAGAAGTGCGGAAATGCAGCCACATTATCTGTCATCAGGCCTGGTGGAATGAGATGAAGCTAATTGCTTCCCATGTTATGGGAACTGAGGCTGGAGCAAGCCAAGGCTTGATATATTATTATTTTACCTTGGGGGCCATGACCTGGTCCGACTTACAGGCCTTAAGTTGTTGATAATGGTGAAAAAGGATCTGAAAATTATGCCGGGGAGATTGAGTAAAAAGAAGTTATTTGTACACAGTTAGTACCAGCCAGGTGTGGACGGGGGCCACAAAGTCTGCCGCCATGAACAAGGGGAACCAGGAGGCAAATGGTAGACCAGGGCAAAATTCAAGTTACGTCAGTGTCATTTGCGTAGTTTCAGCAATTTCACATTACTCTTGTGATGTGAAAATCAGGAAATTATGCAATTATGACAATTCACATAATTACATGGCATTTAAGGTAAAAATGAACACCAAACGCAAAATTCACTGTAAAGATTTACTGTGAATTCATGCGAACAACAAAATCGGAACAGCTGATATTCATGGTGCTTTTGTTTAAATGTGTCCTTGCACCAAAAGTTGATGGGAGGACACATTTTGCTCTAAAATATAGTGAGAAATGACAGATTTGCATTTCATAAAGTTATGCGTAATTTTACATAATTTTGCAGTCATTTTGTGAAACGAAATTACATGAAATTGGCACACCCCTGATGAATAGGGAGGTGCTATGTTTCTGGAAGGCACATAGCACTTTGGTCATGAGCTTTGTGGGCATTGCACATAATTGTCCCATATTGTTTCAGCAGTATAGGGTTCATTTGTCGCTGCTGGGCAGCAGGATTTACCTTATGAAGGCGATGGAGGTGCTGATGGAATAGTGGGATAGGAAGAAAGGAGAGCAGGTGAGGACAGAAAGAACACCTCTAGAGAGGGTTATTTCAGGTGACATAAAGAGAGACCTCAAGATAAGGCAGGGGACAGCTGAGAAGTGCAGAGTAAAACACAATTAGAAGACATGATGGAAGAAGGAGTAGGAAGTAGCCTAGACCTGGTGCAGGCAGGCAGAATAGAAAGGTGGGGAAGTCAATGAGAAGTAATACGAATATAGGAACATGTTAAGGTGTAACTGCGGCAATGGACTGTAGAGCCGTTAGAGGTAGGTAATGATTATGGGAGGTAGCTGGTGTTAGATATTGATAGGTAAGTTGTTAGATTATTTAGAGTCAGAGACTTAGCCAAAGGTTATAATGTAAGCGATCTCTATTTGCAACTGTAGCATCCACCTCAGTTCTGGAGCACGCAGATAACTATGCCACACACAGAGCTCTGCAATACACATATTTATTCTTCGGCATGCAACCTATCACAGAACGCACTGCGTCACAGACTGTATTGACCACACCCAGATACACCCAAATACCTCCCAACTGATTACCTAACTTTGTAAGGAATCTGCCTAGGACCACAACGGTCCTACTGCACATGATTGCACAACACGACAGTGTCCAATAAAACCGCCTTTTTCATATGGACTTGCTTCATGAATGGCCCCTCTCTCAACAACACTTATGGACTGAGCATCAGCGCTCAATCCCAAATTGGACTTTTTTACAACAAGTCTCATTTGATGATTCATCTAATCTAAACCCTGCAGCTCTAGCAATGCTCTTCTTTTGAACCTCCAACAGGAAATTACATCTCCTTCAGCTCACAATTTGACACGAATGTCGCCCATTCTGTGCAATATGCAAGGCGTGGTGTCTGGTCGTGAAAGGGCAAACGCAGCCCTTTATTGTCAAGAAAATTATAACATTAATTTAGGGATGAACAAATGACTGAGGGGCATATTATCAAGGACCGATGTTAAAATTATCGCCGTTTTATCGGCTGGAAACTACGCTTGATAATACGCTCTTGTTAATTCCCATAGAAGCCCATGTTCTGGTGTTAACATGGGCTTCTATGGGAATTAACGAGAGCGTATTATCAAGCACATTATCGCCGTTTTCTCAGCAGTTTCCTGCCGATAAAACTGCAATAATTTTAACACAGGTCCTTGATAATATGCCCCTCAGTTTCACAAAGAAAACGTTTCCATTCCTGTGCCTTCCCTTTAAAATCATTGTCTAAAAATGTTGGTCTGCTTGCTTCGGATCGCCCAAAAATTCACTGATTATATCTATTTAATATAATGGAACAATAGCCTTCAGTGGCACAGAGTCATTTGGCAACCATGAGTAAAAGTAGCAGCGCTGAAGCGCTATCTAAATTTTTGTTATGATTATCTTCTTAGCACCTAAACCATGCAAGAGTTACACAAACAGCAGTCTTTCCACTAACTACCTCAGAGTGTGGGGAAACTTGTGAGGAAGGCTGCTGTGAAGCACAGAAACACAGCACGTCTGCCGGCCACCTCGATTCTCTGTTATCTATATTTGAATATATTCTATAAACAAGCACAGCGTGTTTCTTTGTGTTGGTTGGTAGAAAATGAGTGGAGGAAGGGTGCAGATGGACTACTTCCTTTGCTTTTTAGAAACGCTCTTGTGTAGCACACAGAACAACTCCCTGAAGTCTCCAAGGGCCTATAACCAAAATCACCCCCCCCTCTTCACCCCCCACCCCCCACACACACACCCGCACACGCAAACACACAAACAATTACTCACTTTTCGGTTCGGAACTCATCAGATTCGAAAAGAAAACTATATATGCTCCAGGACCTTTCTAATGAGAAAGTTGTCAGTGCTGTATTTTTGTGCTTTTGAGGTGTTTAGTTGGACATAGACAATTATACAGTTGGAAATGTAAAGATATT
This sequence comes from Lissotriton vulgaris, assembly GCF_964263255.1. NCBI lineage: Eukaryota > Metazoa > Chordata > Amphibia > Caudata > Salamandridae > Lissotriton > Lissotriton vulgaris. The sequence goes on along the minus strand of NC_141696.1, from coordinate 972,725,059 downwards.
ATCACAGTAAATGGGGAAGCTGCTACAGAAAACAGTAAAACACCAGCCTGTTTTATTTAGGCCGATAATGGCAAACACTGTGTTTCATGACTTTGCACCAAGGGGTAAATCAGTGTGTGGTCTCTGTCTATGCTAGATGAAAAGCAGATATAGTTAATATTTGCATGTGCCCCATTCCCAAAGATTAGTTATTTTTTATTTATATTGACTTATGAATTAAAGGAGGGTTCACAAACATAAAATATAAATGCGCTGACTTCATGTTCTGGGAACAATTTAGAACTACCAAGGGGGTGATTATGATGGCGGGCGGATAGGCACCGCACTGCCGGAGGTGGCGATCCACCCACCATCACAACCACATTTACCCCTGCCATATTACCATGGCGGGGGTACCGCAGCAGACAGAAACTCCGTCCGCCGCTTTTACCCTGCTTGCCAATAGTCACGATTGTCGGCTGGGCAGGACTCAGGCATAATAAGGTGGCGTGCCTGTAAGGCACCGCAATCCATATTCTGATGCCTGGTGGTTCAGGCCCTTCCATGCCGGCGATGTTGCCATGGAAGTGCTGACGGGAATTGATTTGGGGCCTGTTGTGGGTCCCTGGGAGGTGGTGGGTTGCACTTGGGGGGTAACTATGGTACCCCCCTATATTGCCATGCTCAAGGTGGCAGGCACTGCACGGTGCCTGTCACGTTGTGCATGGCAATGCACAATATGCATCTTTGGCATTAGATGTGGGATGCGCCCGCCAGGGTGGCGTCGCATCCTAATTGGTGGTGTGAGACCGCCACACCCCTGGCGGATGGTCCCAACATCGCTAGGGTGGCGGGCGGACTGAAGTTTGCCCGCCATCCTAATGGGGCCCCAAGTTCGGTACATGTTCAAGCATGATTTTGTAATCCACATAGTGATTCTGCAGTCTTCTGCACCATAGTTTGCTAATTATGGTTAATGCTTCCTCCTTTTGCACAATTCTGTAGTACATCTAACAGAAATGATAATTCTACAGAAAGTACATCATTTGCATGTGTTTTGCAATCTATCACTTCATTGCTTGACCCTCACCTTCATTGGCCTTGATTGTTGTTGTGCCAGCTGGATACTAAGGTGTCCAGTCACCTCCTGCTGTAAAGTCATCCAGAATGACTCACGAGGCAGAACGCTTAACTTTTTCTCATTGCACTAGATATTTGTGCAAAAAGAACAATTGATGGACAGAATGCTGAACAATGTCATATATTCACCACAGTGCAGAGATCTGGGCGTAAATCCATCACTTTTTGCTCCCCATACTATTCCAGTTTAAACCCAGCCATATGCAAATCAGTCTTGACCCCGCTTCCCATGGTAACAGTTTAGCCCGAACTGTTAGACCAGGTCCTCGCTGGACCAGAAACAAGCATCCTAGGACTGGTTTTGTGGTATCAGCCCTCATCAGCCAGGCTAGCTTGACTCCAGTGTCATGGATTGCACTGGACCCACGTCTGGGCATACCTGTCCCACTCGGGCTGATGATGGATGATACCCCGAAACTGATCCCAGGATGCTTGTTTCTGGTTCAGGGAGGACCTGGCCCGGCAGTTCGGACTGGACTGTTCCCATGAGGAGCAGGATCAAGACTGATTGGCATATTGCTTGGTCCAAACTGGGGCAGCATAGTGAGCAAAAGAACAATGGATTAAACCCAGATCTCTTGACTGGGGGTGAGTGGTTGAAAAGTTTCCGCACTCTATCCATCATCTTGCTGTGTTTGCTAGATTGTATTTGTAGCACTTAATAACCCTTAGAGACCACATGTCATGAATACTAAATTGTATTTGAAGCATCTATTAACCCTTAGAGACCACGTCATGGATATTAGATTGCATTTGTAGCACTCAGCAACTCTGAAATGAAATGAAAATGAAAATAAAATGAAAACGGGATTTCTATAGCGCATGGCTGCCCGGGAGCGTCCCAGCGCTGAGATTGCATAGACAGCTGAGGGGAGAAGCAGAGGGGAAGAAGGGGGTCAGAGTTATTGCGGGAAAAGGTGAGTATTAAGTAGCTTCCGGAATTTCATGTGGTTAGGTTCGGCACATAGCTGGGTTGGCAGGGCGTTCCATAGAGTTGCAGCTGTCACAGAAAAGCGACGCCCTCTTGACTCTGTGGACAGTAGCTAGGTTACCTTGGGAGGAACGTAGGGACCTGTTAGGTTATATGGGTAGAGCATGGTCTTAAGCATCGGGGGCCCTTGGTTTTGCAAAGCTCTGTGGGTGGTACAAAGGGCCTTGAATTTGACCCTTTCACGGATCGGCAGCCAATGGAGTGCCTTTAGGGCTGGTTTGGCTGATGCTCTCCGGGGGGTACTCTTAAAGGTAAAGGAGCATATTTACAATGGGATATCGTTACCAGAACATCACTTTTAGTTATTTTCAAAGGGGCAATAAACCACTTAAAGTGGCTTAATGGCACCTTGTAAATAAGGCACTTTTTCATGCTTCACTTAATGTGAAAGGGGCATGCAGTGGGTGTTCCACCGCAACACCCATTTTTTTTTCGGCTGCCCCATATTTACAAGGATGGGACAGCACCAAAAACTAAGGCCATGTGAAACCTGGTCTTAGGATGGAGATACAAGCATAAAATATTAATTTCCCCTTGTATTTTGCTCTTTCTATGTGTGGTATAATCGTCAGCACACATAGAAACTGCAAATTGCCTTTAACAATTGTTTATGTGCAGGAACACACATGAACAATCACATGAGCTCATGAACAATCGTCCCTGCAGAGTAGGCACCCTTGCAAAATGGTGTACGGGGGACTGTGCTGGCAATAGGCATCTTTTTTAGTACCAGCGCTATGGGAAACACATGGGTGTGCCATATTTTTGTAAATACGACGCATTCCTGCATTTAAAAAATGTGGGAGGGCGGCATTACCAATTTTGGCGTAACAGCACTCTCCGACATTATATTTTAAATATCCCCCTTCATGTCATGAATACTTTAAGAAGTACAATAATAAGATATATTGAGAGTGGGTGGTATTTTAGTTAAATTCTTTCAGTCATTGGCTACTATATTTTTTTCAGGGTATGCCTCTTTAAGTCAGAGCCATTAAGCCATTCTCTGTCATCTGTTTCCCACTGGTTTGACATTGCTTCAAGGGTCTGTGCATCAAGTTTATGGCATTTCATGGAAGGTTCTTTAACTACTACTCTTCCCATACCCATTGGTTTTTGCAATGCTTTTATTTAAGTGAGAACTATTGGATTTTTCAATGCTTGTTTGTTTATGTGCGTAAGACGCCGCAAGTTCAACTGGTCTGCCAGGCAGATGACGCAAGCTTTTGTGAAGTGTGGCTAAGACTGATTTGCATATGGACCAGTCGACAGAAAATAAGGACTGGAATGCTGTTCAGAGTAATTACCACGCCATAAAATTAACTTAAGGATTCCACCTATCAGGTTTTGCTGTAAAATGTGCGTGCCCCCCACCTGAAATAAATATGAAATTTCCACTATTAAGTTGTGTTTATTTGATTGTATGAATACATTTAGATGACAAAAATATTGCAATACACTCGTAGCAATAACACAAACATTGAGTATACATATTTAGTTTCATTCATGTGCCAACTGATACCTGTGCACTGTGAGATGGTGCTCAAATCTCAGTTCATTTATTGGAGTACAGAGTTATTTTCATTCATGGGAAAACATATATCTGCACACTGTGATATGGTGCTCACATCTCAGTTCATTTATTGGAGTCTTAATGGCTGAGCTCGTCATGAGCAGTGAAGGGGTTAATGAGCAGCATCGCTGCTTCAGTACTGAAATGGTGAAGCATCAGTAATTTTTTACATTTTTTATTCTGGATAGCCCGATCCCACCAGGGCACCCAGTGTGAAGCCTTATGTTTTTTTCTGTTTTGGGCAACGTGGGGAGCCCACTCCCAGGCTGCTCACCTTTGTTGTTTTTACTGTTTTGTATGCCCGCCACAACTGGCACACCCAAAATTACTACTGACAGCACGGGGAGCCACTGTAGCGCTGCCGAGTTTCTCTCCACCTGCCAGCATCCTCAGTGGTGGAGCAGGAGCTGGCACCTTCCTGCATCCTTACCACTCCATGCACACCGCAATGTGGGGGTGCATGACGGTGCCACCCCTTTCTTTCCTCTGAGGTCCCAAGGATGTGGTAAAGGCACATCTAATAATCTGTGCCAACCCAAGCAAGTTTGTGCCTAAGTGGGCAACTTCTGACTTGGGGAGGAGTCCCATGCATGCCCTTTCCCCAAGTATAAAAAATAAATACAAATGTGCTGACCTTCTCAGCCCTAGCCCACCCCAGGGGGGTTATGATTGAAAAGTGCATGCCTGCCCTTTTCCAAAAAGTAATGTTACAGTGGTATTGCAAATTTTTAATTTTGGCCAGGGGGTGGTTCCCTCTGGGATCCCCCACAAGGCCTTGCTCCGAAGACCCTGTCACCTGTATACTTTTTCTTTTTTCTTCCTACTATCCAATTTACCCTGTGTGGAGTTCTCTGCTATGAAGAATTCTACAAAGTAGAAATACGATCCCAGTTTAATAGCAGATGAGCTTCCAAGCAACTTGAATGGAAATCTGTGCCTGGCACAGCTTTGCATGAAGATTCCTGGAAATATTTGTGAATTCTAGAAAGTGATAAATCCACATTATGAGATCCCATGTAATCCCTTAAAATATATGCAGTTGTTATATTCTTTTCTTTATCGAGAAGAAAAGAAAAGCATAATCGGAGGATATACCTTCCAGATCGATGACTCAGTTGACCCAGATCATAGTTACTAAAAGAACAATAACATTTCTCTGCATCTAACTTCGCTGTACAAATTGATGTGCGTCTCTAATCTGGCAACATGATATAATGTTGCTCCTATCTAAACTACTATTATAAAGAGAGAACATAAACCTTTTGGCAAGGTAAACTCGGGAACCACAGAGCCAATCCACACACCCAATACATTGTTGTAATCCTCAGGGTGTGCAGATGGACCTAGCCTATAGAAAATTTAAAAAAACGTAAATTTAAAAACTATAACTTAAAAAAAATAGTAGTGCCCTGAAAGTAGCGCCGACGCTGCGCTGCGCTGGCCGCAACGTACGTGATGACGAGAAGGAGCAGCGGTGAAGTGAGGAGCGCGGGAAGGAGCGGCAGCTCAAGTGTGTTATGACGAGGAGGAGCGGGGCTGAAGTGAGGAGCGCGGGGAGGAGCGGCGGCTCAGGTAAGGCTCTGGGACACGGGAAATGTCGGGGCGGGAGGGAGCCGGTGCGGGAGGTTGGCCCTGAACAAATGTGGCTGAGGTAAGGCTCAGGCTCTGGGGTCAGCATTTCAGTCTTGCGTGCACTCCCGCCCCGGCCCCTGCCCGCCACGACATTGTCCGGGACACAGACAATGTTGTGGCGAGAGGGGGCCGGGCGGGAGTGCACGCAAGCCTGAAATGCTGCCCCAAGCCCCCTTCTGCCCCAGGCAACTCTGGGGCGGGCTGCTAGTGTATTTATAAGAATGTACTACAGCAGCCAAACCCAGGCTCTGTAGATTGTCTTTGTAGAAAGGGAACGTTCTAATTATCGTGCACCTTTCAACATTTATGTTGTTTGCATTATAGTCTTGGAATATATACACCTCAGTCAAGATTTGTATCCTTCAGAAAAAGAGTGGAGAGTGAACAGAATTAATACAACATAAAACAATCTTCATGCTTGCTGAGAAACTTACACTACTTAAGGTCCCATGCAAATAGTCAAGAAATCAAGAATACCTTCTGTGCAGGCAAAATGCCTTTACAGTGGATATACCAAAACATCTTCCTATTAGAAAGGTCTCTCAACTGGCCAGATGGACTGTCAACTATTTGGTTATTGATTGAGCTTATTACATTGTTCTCTGTGTTCTTAATTGTTGATAGGGTGTATATTCCTGGCTTGGATGAGGGTATTTCTGATTTCATAGGTACCATTATATACATGATACAGCGACGGCTCGTGGAGGGAGTTACGGTGGGGCAGGAGGGCGGGGAGGGGGAGGGGCAGGGCGGAGGTTGCTAAAAACCGGCATATGGATAATTGCAGGTAAGTAAACAATTTAATTAATAAAACGAATTTCGTAGTGCGCCTTGCATCGCAAAATGCAATGCAGTGCGAGCTACGAAATTTGTTTTATTAATTAAATTGTTTACTTACCTGCAATTATCCATATGCCGGTTTTTAGCAACCTCCGCCCCGCCCCTCCCCCTCCCCGCCCTCCTGCCCCACCGTAACTCCCTCCACGAGCCGTCGCTGACATGATATATTCCTTTTATAAGTTTACCGAGAGTTTGCTGAAATGTAATAGTTGGATAATTCAAACAAAATCCTTTCAGTATGCTTTGTAAGGAGGCTGTACTTTATTGCACTTATGTCTGTAATGGTCTGAAGGGTGCTGTTCTAAATGGTTTCCAAGTTAACTTTAGCTTCTGGTAATAGATCATTGGGTAGAAGATATGGATTAGAGTTTTGGAATGTTAAGGGATCTCATGAGTTGTTAAGAGTGAGTTTGCATGGTTTGGGATTTCAAAGGTTAATGGATAGAAAAACAAGGCAGCTACCTATTCATTTTTTTTCATTTTTTAATGTTATATTTCAAGATCCTCTTTAGGACGTACCCATTGTTTTCACTTATTTATCTTCTGCGTTGTGTGAAACCCGACCCCCTCTGGAAGCCAAAGCCCCATAAGAGAACCACAAGAGGACCACGGACCCTACTCCACCCCACATTTTCCTTTTCTTAAATCCTTTTTTCCAGTCCAGGGAGATTCCAGCAGGAGCACAGTGGTCTGCAACGGCTCCCGCATGAGTCCTGCAGACCACAGTGGGGGGTGGGGGGGAGGGTCTTCACTGGGTCTTGCAAGACTCCCGTGGGAGCTGGCAAAAGCTTTCATGAAAGTGCTGCTGAACCAGCATGTCCATTTTATTTTTTTAATATATTGGGTCCAGGGGATCCTCCTGGACCCCCACACATGGTACAGGTACCCCTATCCTTAAACCGTTATACATTTTTATATTTTTTGGCGCACGAGGAGCAAGTCTTGTTGTCCTGTAAGGGTGACCTGGACATTTTCAACATGCTGCAGCCTGCCAATCAGCTGTAAGACCGGTAAGTCTGGGGGTACCGAATCAGACGATGGGAGGAAAGGACCTCATGAATAATCAGATTGCTCTATTTTTTCAATTTGTGGTCCCACAGGACTCCGGTGGGGCTTGCGAGGGGTCACCCGTCCAGATCAATTTTTTTTATTCTTAATTTTGAAAAAACTACTGAACAGATCACATCAAATCACAATAAACATATTTTATGGGTAATGGACTAGCTTTCTGCCAACATTGTTGTTATTCTGTTCTGCTACTTTTCTCTGTATTGTTGTCTAAATTTCCCCATGCAAATTGCCGGAAAAGAGTTTTTGCCCCACCCTCATTACACAAAATCCTTCTTGCCTTGACAGATCACTCCAAAACATTCCAATAAGGAGCTGAGGTGGATGAACTTTTTCTTGTGGAATTTTGGTGGAGATTCCTCAAACAGTACCAATGTAATTAGAAAAAAAAAATGCTTTTCCTATAGAAACTTTGAATTATATATAACTAAACACCTACAATGAATGTATGTATATATATATATATATATATATATATATATATATATATACATAGATAGATAGATAGATAGATAGATAGATAGATAGTTAGATAGATAGATAGATAGATAGATAGATAGATAGATAGATAGATAGATAGATGGATAGATGGATAGATAGATAGATAGATAGATAGATAGATAGATAGATAGATAGATAGATAGATAGATAGATAGATAGATAGATAGATAGATAGATAGATAGATAGATAGATAGATAGATAGATAGATAGATAGATAGATAGATAGATAGATAGATAGATAGATAGATTGATAGATAGATAGATAGATAGATAGATAGATGTTTATATAGAAAATACCACAAAAATATAAACATACCACAAAAATGCATGGTAAAGGTCAAAGATGCAATACCAAGAGTTGTAAAGGTCAAAACGTGGTGTTCCATATGTGTTAAAGATATGCATGGTAATGACATGTGTGGTAACATCATACGACCCTCAACCAGACCTATGGAAGTCAGGCATTACAGTCTTCAATCAGGCTGACATCAGTCATGTATCTGCAGTCCTCCCCTGGGCCAACGACAATCAAGCAGCTGCAGTCCTCATCTGGGCTGATGGCATTCAAACAGTATGGCAACCCTTGTCCCTGCCTTCAGCAAATATGTAGTTGAGTCCCCCATCTGTACTGATGGCAAAAACATAGTGGCAGGTCTTGTCTAGGTCTTCAGCAATCACGAGGTTTCAACACACATTTGGACTTTCGGCAACAAAACAGTTGGAGTCGCAACTGGTCCAATGAACAGCTCCATGCACTGATTTCCACCAGGAACCAAGATGAGGCACTAGGAGAACCCACAGGTGCAAGGGTCCTCCTTAGTTGGCTCTCATGGCACTCTTCATGGACATCCCTCAGCCACCGGTGATATGCTTGGCCTCACTCATCCTGGTTAATCTCTCCTTCTGTGAGGCCAGGCAGACTTCTTACCTCACTCAGCAGACAGCCAGGCCTCTAGGTGCTTCTAAGCAGGCCCACAGCTTCTCCATTGGAAAGCTCAAACTGCCGGTGATATCCCCACCCAAAGATGCAACCAGAAAGGGGTCCCTACACTCCAGCTAAAGAGCATACTGCTCCAGCTTGGAGTGCCTTGAAAATATGCTACGCTATACTGGGTTCATGGATTCAATGACCCAGGAGATTTATTGTAGTTTTTTTATATGTTGTTGTGGGCTAATGTGCCGCTCCCTGCAACCTTCCGGGCCCTTTAAAAAAACCATGGGGAAAATGAGTTTTGGGAATCCCCTTATTCTCTGCCTCCCACTTCACACATTACCTCAAAGCTTTCCAGGAAGGAGCAGAGGTGGATGAACTTTTTATTTCAAAAGTTGTGTGAAGATTCTTCAAACGGTGACCAAGTTATTAACATGCCAATATACACATATAAGTGTGTCTATATTTCTATATATATATATATTTTTTTTTTATTATTTAAATCATCTTCAACAATTACAATTTGAAAAATATATTTCCCAGTCATTTTTTAACATTGTTGTTAAGAAGAGTAATTTTCATAATCAGTCAGCAGTTTCATTATACAATAATCCTTAATTGATTGACGTTTAATCGCAGTCTTTGTAGTTTACTGTCCCTTGTCTCATAAGAGGCAATTTTGTCTTTACCATAGTTTAACAGCTGATGAAAAAGATTTAAGGAAACCTATAAACTTGAGATTGGTTAATGGCCTCTTATAAAGGAATATTACACTTCAAGGATCGACGGCACAGATGCGATGCGCGGTTGCAGAAATGTGCATTGGGTTTATTAAATTACAGCACAAATCTTCGGTCTCCTGATTTATTGTGCATGTTGGTATTGTTAGGCAAATGGGGAGGCATTATGGCTTCCAGTTGTTCGCGTCGCTGTGCTGTAATACATTTAGAGACAGCTGGCACGGTGCTGCGGGCAAATGCGTGGCAGCAACAGCTGCGGAGTATGGGGCCCCAAGCGAGGGCCGAGCGCCGCAGTCAGTAGCCGGTGGCTCATCAAAGGGCGTCCCAAAAATTAAATGCAAGAAGCTGTTCCCCCAACAGTTTCGGTATTATTTTGCGGGCCGCATGAACTACACCACTTAACTATTTTTTTTTTTTGCATTATTAGTTTTCATATCGGATACACATTAATTAAGTTCCCTTATTTTTAGTTGTGTAGTTTTCTTGCCAATATCAATATTTTCGACATAATTATGCATGTATATTATTAACGTCCCATTGTAAACTATTGTGCTAGCCTCAGTGTGAACCTCTTTCTTCAGTTTAGTGAGTTAAGTGTTATGCGCAGTAGTAATCTGTGTATGTGTTGCCTTTGAATCCAGTTTTCCACCATGTTATGTTCCTTACATTTGTACAGCCCTAACCACCATTGTCGTGATGGCATCGTAGAGTTGACCCATTCAGGGGGCCATTTTGTACTGATCTCGAAAGGCCATACCCGCGCTACAGGAAGTCTCTTTCAATAGTATCGATTGTCGCTTGTTTTTTTGTTTTTTCTTGTGGTTCACAGCAGGACTGGCCCGAGAACCGGAAGAGGCCAGGGTCTGACTGGTCTACAGGGCTATCAGGCAGTGCCCGACAGGATGGTCGGACAGATCACTATGTGGACCGTTTTTTAGCAGATTTGGGACGTTTTTATGGCCAGGTGGACCATGATTTTACTGTTTAGTTTCCCCAAATTTCCACTTTTTTTTTGTTAACGATGTGATTCGCTAATATGGACAACTTTTATTTTGGCGCCCTTGTTTTTTTTGTCCCAGTCCCAGATTAGAAGCAAAGCTGGCAAAAATGGTCAAACCAGCCCTGAACGCACCCCTGCGCCCTTGCTCCTTCCTCTCCAGTCTCTCCTTTCACTCTCTCACTAACTATACTTTCGCTCTCCTGAAGCCCACTCCCAATTTCTGGAATTACCTAAGAAACCAAGAAAAAGTGACAGTCACCAGAAGTTTCTTGCTGCCCTAACAGCTTCCACAGGCTCCAGTCCACTGGAGAACTGTCCGTGGACAGTCCGGGCCTTGTTCTCAGAGATTTTGTATAGTGCTAAGTTTTGAAATGTGTTCTGTAAATTAGTGTAAAAGTGAAATGAGTTAGATCTAGAAAGCTGGCATATATATATAAATATTGGTGTTTGTGTTGAAAACATTTTATTTTTTCTTCGACTGTGGGCAGAGGAATCAACCGTCCATCGCTCTGCCAGCGAGTAGTGTTTATAAGTCTGGCCTAGAGACATGGTCAGCATTCTCGCCAAGCTAATGTAATCAAAAAAATAATACATCATATTAAGAATAGTATCCTATAATGTATGTGGCTTTGGTCAGCTTTTTTAGCTATTGGTTTAAGGCACTGTCAATAAAACGTTGGCTTAGCCCACAGGAAACCATACTTACAGTGTAGGAGTGGAACAGCTCTCTTTCGCTATTAGATTGGTAGTGGTGTTAGTTATATCTTGGATCAGGCCACAGAACAAGCATTTGGTAATTACGGTTTCTATTGTGTTGAGGTTTGGCATTTAGCGTTTTGCATAGGAATCTAGAATTTGATTGGCCAGCAGGAGTGTTTGATTGACTCATATGCAGTGGACTTTTCTTGTTCATCCTTGGTTGTGCCAAAGTTGGAAAGAAGGGTTTTGGGCAAGCTGTTTGTTCCGGAAGCACTCTCACATAAATCTGTCCTTTCAAAACACATTTTAGATAAGTGTGAAAGTGTTGCTTTGCTAAGCAGATACATATTTTCCTTTATATTGTTGCCTACAGCAAGATTGAATGGTTATTTTTAACACCTATATACTTTTAACATAGAGTTAATTCTGGCCTGGCAAATATCATAAGCAATGGGATTGCATGCATCCTGGAACATACCATAAAGTCCCTTTTATTCCCTGATAAGAAAGTGGACGAATGGGCTCGTTTTTAGCATCAATGATGTAATATAAAGTTAATTCACATACAGTATAATAATGAGTTATTGTTTCGACAGAGCTGAATACCATACTAATGCCATTTCTAAGCGCTGCAAATAGCAGAACACCAGGGAGAGGTGTGGCGCAGCGGTCAGAGTGGTTGACTCCGGAGCTTGTGACTCATGGTTGGATCCCGGCTGCAGATCAGCTAAGGACCTATGCCCACATGCATCAAGCATTTTTGGAGTCGCAAACGGTGCGATTCCTTAAAATCGGCCGTTTTGCGATTCCAAAAATGCTTTTTGAAATGCATCATTTGTTTTTGTTGAAAATCGCTAATTTTGCGAGTTTCAAAAATGTGATTGCATTTCAGGAATCGCAATTTTGCGATTCCTTAAATGCAATGCATCATTCTTAAAAAATTTGCGATTTTACAAATTGCAAGTGCAAATTACCACGAGGTTGAATATCGTGGTAATTTCCGAAATTGTTTAAAAATGCGCAAAAATGCATTTTTTAAACTGTTAAGTTACAGACACACATGTCCTTAGGACATGTGTGTATGTAACTTATAGGTAAAAGTGCATTTCATGGGTGCAGGGGGGGTCATTTGGACCCCCCTCTCCACCCTTGAAATGATTTGTTGAATTGCTATTTCAAATTGCGAATTCGCAATTCCCATTCATTCCTATGGGCATTTCAGCCCATAGGAATGAATGGGAATTGCGAATTCGCAATTTGAAAATCGCATTTTTTATGCGATTCGGTAAAAATAGCGATTTTTACCGAATTGCATAAAAAAAGCAAAAATATTCATGCATAGGCTTTTGCGATTTCTAATTTACGAATCTCTATTTTTCGCAAATTAGAAATCGCAAAAGCCCATATTGATGCATGTGGGCACAAGTGACTTTGGGCAATAGTTCACTTAATCTCCTCGAGTGCCCCCAGCGCCCTGAAGCCTTGAGGGGTAATATGTTCGCGCTTTACAAATATGGATTTAGTGGTGGCATGTGGACAGTCTAATTTTGGCTCCACCCTTTGCATGTCACACATACACACATGAATTCATATACAACATTTGTATTTAATGTGTGACTTAATTTTGTTGGTGTGTGCCGCATATAAAATGTAATAATCATGTGTAACAATTGTAGCCATTAAGGATTCATATATATATATATATATATATATATATATATATATAGATGCCCAATTGTGTAACCAAAGTTTATTTTGATTCTCGACTTAACTTAGCCTGACCAGGCCTTAATTGAAATGCATGCTTTAACCTTGCCAGTAGGTTGTCTTCTTCCTTTTGTAGGTGCTTTATAATGTTTCCCGTTAATTAGAGAAAGACGTATTGTTTGTATTAGATGACTGATGATGAGGCTTGCAGGGAGGATGCTGTCACAGAACTCAGAGAATTAATGGTTAAAAGAGGCCTTTTGTTTACCGCGTAACAGTAGATAGAGGTGCCCAAGGTTGCCAGCCGCAAGTGGGGTTAAGATGAGAAGGGAACTGAAGGGAGTATGTTAACTCCTCTCACATTCAGCAGTTTGGTTGATTCTTGGTGTTGAAAAGAGAGGTATGGATGCTCTTGAAGCTACTGTTATATTTAATGTATGTATACATAGCTAGATAAGCAGACTTTCCCCGAGTCAGAGGGGATCAGTTGTCTCTTGCTAGGCTTCCTCCTAAGTGTGAGGCTTCATGCTGAATACTATGTTCTCAGGACTTCTACAGAAGTTCTGTTCTATGCTGACACCATCTAAGCTCCCTGGAGAGAAATCCCAGTTAGTTCATCCTGCACTCAGTCTATGTTTAGAATAGAAAAGGGAAGTTTCTTTGTGGAACACCTATTTGGAACAATTTGCTTTATTCTTATTATAGCTTTACAATTCCGGATCTTATATTATTCAGACTCAATTTATTGGCACATTTCAGATTCCAGACTATAGTGTTCTACCTTGGGAATCTATTTTGACTTTGTTTATATACTAGATGGATTATTATCCTAAAATTTACCCATTTAATCAAATTTACTGATTCCTAATCCTTATTGTGGAGTCATGTTGACTTCACAAGGTGGAAACGTATTTCTGATATTATTTCCCTTTTGTTCAAGTCAACTAACAAAGGTTCATAAGACCAATGGGGAAATATACTTGAGGATTTTACAAAAAGATTAAGGTGCAAGTACCAGCACGTCATCATAAATGTGCACTTCAGATGGTTAGTTACTTAAGCAAAGGGATCGACAATACCCTTGTTTGAGATCTAGAGTTGCTCAAGTCCAGTCCCAGCCCTTTAAAGCCTGTGTCCCAGTTTAGAGGATTGGAGGTGTTCCAGCGGTTTGGAAAATAATTTTAACAGCAGAGAACAGAAAGTATTAATAGGGTTGTGGGGAGAAGGTTGTTTGTTGGTGACCCACGTGAGACAAGAGATGTCGGTCAGCGGGGAGGTTCTTGGCCGTTGGTGTGCTGTATCGCAAAAGCACCGTAACTGCTATTTGGCAATTACGTCCCAGCACCAGACTCCCCCCAACCAAGTTCGGGAGCCCAGCAAGGCCAGGATTCAGGCTAGGAGTTGGAGTGGGTGGTTGGACCATGGGCTGCAATTATGGTGCATTGTAGAGCTGGGAAGAACACCGCATGTAAGGAGGTTAGCGGCAGCACAAGGAAAGCTGTGCTGCCTCACTCCGGAGTGTCAGGAGCAACCAGAGCAGGAAGCACTGGCCACACCGGTATGTCAGCAAAAAGTGAGGGCAGGTGGGATGGGTAGGTGTTGGCAAGCATAGTAAGCTTTTAGGTAACCTCCCCGAATTGAGAGCCTAGTCCCCTGCAGAAGGAGGACAGCTAGGTCTGGGTGCAGCTTGTGGGGGCCCAGAGTGCTCCCGCATGCTTCCCTCCCATAACTTCTTGCTGGTTCCAGAGTTGTCCGAAATCAGATAAAAGGAGAGGTTGGGGTAGAGAGGAGAGCCCCCGTCAGAAATTCAGGGGAGAGATAGGAGATCCCTCTGTCTGAAACAGTCTGATACAGTCCGCTTCCCCAGACTGGGAAAACACCTGCAGAAGTCATAAATAAGAGAGAACAGCTCTCCCCCTCTGACGGAAGGAGTAAGACATTAGGAGCCAGGAGCAGGAGGCAACAACAGAGAGGAGAACAAGGTGAGCGCTGGCAGCTGCACAGCTGGGGGGCTGGAGGTTTGGAGAGAAGGCCTGAGCTTCAAAGGCAGCACCTAACTACACCCCCGATAGAGTCACATTTGGAACCACACAGCTCCACCCCACCAAAGTCGTTAAGCAGCTAAGCTGACAATCCAGCAGTCCGCCTCGTCACAATTCCACAGTGCCATGTAAAGTTCAACAAGTCAAAAGTCAAGCAGCCAATTTAGAAGTGAGATCCAGCAGATTAAGGGCCAAATAGCATTGTAGACATTGCATTTAAACCCCTCATAACTGCTGTCAAATGGAAGAGGTAAACATGCCAAGAAGACTCGCAATATCAGTCATGTAACTCTGGCAAACTGTCAAACAGCTACACTGATTGCCCACGGCATAACTAAAACTACATTGATAAAGTTCTCGGAAATTTCATCTGCCTCACAAGGTGGAGAAGTGGATTTAGCCAAACAACTGCCCTCCACATCAATAAGTCAAAGTCTGCATCTGGACATCACCACAGCTGGTCTGAGTCCCTTCTTTATCCAAGGCTGCAGCCCAATGCCAAATGCAAAAGAAGAACTTGAGGTCAATAGGGTTGTGTGTCATGATAGTGTGTGGCAAGTTTGCAGTTATGTGGTGTAGTGTGAATGAATTTTAAATTATTGTGTAGATTCACTTATTAATGAGCAGTTGAGGTTGTTTATGGGCTAGTCGTAGCCCAAGGTCCCGAGATATATAAGAAAATATTGCATTGTGATTAGTCTGCTAAGATTTCTGATGTCAGTCATGAAGTACCATTGACTGCAAAATTGAAATAAGGAACTATAACTTTGTTGTGAGAGTATTAAAAGTGATTGGTGCTGGTGAATCCTGTTGTGCAAAGGAAAAGCTGTATTAGTCAAGATGAGCTCTGCTGGTCGAAATGTTTTTTTGCCCTAAAGTCAAAACAAATTCCGGTACATATATTGCTACTTGATGGCGAGAAGGCTTCTGACTTGGTCAGCTGGGAATGTCTTTTTTATATTTTAAATTAATTTAGTTTTCATTATAAATTCATCTATTTAATTTCTGAATTCTATAAAGACGCATCTGCGCAAATTATTATAAATGCAAATAAGATCGGTATATGTAAATTTAGTAGAGGCACGAGGCCAGAGTGTCCGCTATCTCCAACTCTTTTTGCTTGTTTCATCAAACCCCTTGCCATAACTATACACTCTATCAGAAGTTCAACAGCTCCTCTCCCAGGAATGTCCAGTATTAAATTATACGCAGATCATATTGCCTTAGTTTTAAAACCCGACCTAGAAGTTCAAAAACAAATATTTGACATCTTCCATGACTATCAGCCAATATGAAGGTATAAAATAAACAAATCCAAGACATAAATTCTCATCTGTAATGCTGATTCGGATACTCTGTTAAGGGAATTTTGCCCTCTGGTAAATCCCAGACCCAAGGGATATTTGGGCTAAATTATGTTCCTTTAATAAATAAAATTCAAAACCTGCTTGTTAAATGGAAGGAAATGCCAATCTCACTACTAGTCCGGGGCGCCCCTATTCAAATGATGATTTTACCACTCTGTAATGTTTAATTTCTCATTATTCCAAATGAATTCCAAATGACATTTTTTAAGGAAATGCAAGGTATATTCTCTACTTTTGTCAGGGCCAATAAGACACCAAGACTTTTTATCGATATTTTATCAAGAGCAAGTAATGAGGTCGGTAAAGCCCTTCCTGATTTAAAGGAATATTGTTTTGCAAATTTTGCACATACTATGTATAGATCAACCAGGTCTTTAAATATAAACCGGTATGATAATTTCTTTTTGGATCTAATTTGTCAAGATTACGAGATCATCGATTTTATGCGTTTAACAAAAACCCCCAAAAAACTCAGGTATAAACCCCTTCAATGGATTCTCAAGCACAAACAACAGATGTTTTGCTGCTATGCAATTCCCAATCTTAATGCAGCAACCATACTGTTGGATTTCTATATAGGGATAGGCAAATTGCTGACTAAGACTGAAATGCTCAAATGGCGTAATCAGAGCTATGTTGTAATAGGGGACTTTTTAGACACTAATTGAAGAAGCTGGAATGAAATAGAGCCCAAGATTAAACATTTTAAAAAGTATGCATTGGTCGTTCATTAGGATAAAACATTTTTTGCTGAAGTTGAATTCCACCTGTATAATTACGACGAGGGAGTTAGTCAAATTAATATTGAATCCCATATCTGCCACCGCACCCTAACACCACGCCTCCATGGCACCGGAATCCAAGAGAAGGCCCTGGCCTGGACCACAACCTTCCTCTCCGGCAGATTCCAGAGCGTCCGCCTCCCCCCCTTCCGCTCCAACACCACCAAGATCATCTGCGGAGGTCCACAGGGATCATCCTTCAGCCCGACACTGTTCAACATCTACATGGCACCACTCGCCCTCGTCGCCCGACAGCACAGCCTCAACATCATCTCCTACGCCGACGACACACAGCTGATCATCTCCCTCACCGAACACCTCTGCACCGCCAAAACCAACCTCCACAGAGGAATGGAGGCCATCGCCGAATGGATGAAGGAGAGCAGACTGAAGCTGAATTCAGAGAAGATGGAGGTCCTCATCCTCGGCTCCACCCCCTCAGCCTGGGACGACTCCTGGTGGCCAACATCGCTAGGTAAACCCCCAGAACCCTCCGACTACGCACGCAATCTGGGGATCATCCTCGACTCTGTTATCTCCATGACCAAGCAGGTCAACGCTGCCTCCGCTTCCTGCTTCAACACCCTCCGCCTGCTCAGCAGGATCTTCAAGTGGATCCCCTCCGACACGAGAAAAACCGCCACCCAGGCCCTCGTCACCAGCAGACTAGACTACAGGAATGCCCTCTATGCAGGAACAACAACCAAGCTCCTGAGACGGCTCCAACGCATACAGAACGCCTCGGCACTACTGGTCCTCAACGTCCCCTGAAGCAACCACATCACACCCCAACTGAGAGACCTGCATTGGCTCCCCGTCAACAAGAGGATCACCTTCAAACTCCTCATCCACGCACACAAAGCCCTACACAACGCCGGACCAGCATACCTCAACGGTCGACTCAGCTTCTACACCCGCACCCGCAGCCTCCGCTCAGCCAACCTCGCCCTCGCCACAGTTCCACGCATCTGGAAAACCTCCGCCGGCGGCAGATCCTTCTCCTACCTCACCGCCAAGACCTGGAACACTCTCCCTACCGGCCTACGTCAGACCCAGGACCTGCTAGCCTTCAGACGACTTCTCAAGACCTGGCTCTTCGAGTAGCAACACCCCCGCCCCCCGCCCCCCCAGCGCCTTGAGACCCTCACGGGTATGTAGCGCGCTCTACAAATGATTGATTGATTGATTGATTGATTGATTGATAGCTCATATACAAATTAGTACCTGGGCTTTGTCGTTATGCAGCATCAATACAGTAAATCCCTATAGAAACATGCAAAAAAAGTGGCAACTAAAATAAAATCTTGAAATAACGCCTTCAGCTTGGGGCCATATCAATAAATTCAACTTTTCCCTATTAAAAGCAGCTAATTTAAGATGGATGAAATATTATACCACATGACTCTTATATTGGATCCCAGACTTTCCTCATAAGATAAATCCCCAGATCCAGTCAAAGTGCTTTCATTGTAATTTGGAGGGTGGTGGAAATTGGAAACATATCATATGTTCCTGGCCAAAGGCAAGCGGATTCTGGGGAGAAATTAACTAGTATTGTGAGAATAAATTGATAGTACAGCATGCATTGGATTTACAGACGGCAGTGTTTGGATATTCACCTGATTTAGCAGTTGATCTATTAAAAACAGATTATGTACATAGTGACTTTGCTAGCAAGATCTTTAATTCTTCAAAGGTGATGAACAGATGAAATTCTGACCTTTCAATATTTTCATTCAAAGTTAAACAAGATTAAAGCATTGGAAAGGAAATATGCATTAAGATCGGGGTCGTATAAGAAGCTTTTTAACGCATGGGAATTGCTTGATTAGTGGGATATCTGTTTTAGTGTGCGATTCTTTTATCGAATGTTCGAATTTTTGAATATATAAAACAGTTTTTTTCAGATTGTTCACATTTTCTACACATTTTCTGTTTCACAGAGGGATTAAGTAGGATGATCATGATTCTGAAATTATACATTTGTTAAATTGAGTGGTATTGTGCTAATTGTTCTTATCACGCTGGCACAAAAAATTAAATTGAATTATTTATTATGTATTTCTTGTATGCTTTATTGTGTCGATAAACTATTCCCAAAATAAAGAATAATAAAAATTTTAAAAAAACAATGATTTCTGCTCGTCGAGATTAAGTTTGAAAGTGTTACACCAGACTATTTCTTGTGCGATTGAATACTTTGAATTCTTTAGTGGAGCAGACAGCATTTTGTTTATTGTTTTGCTTTGTGTTTTATTTTTTATCCCTGCTTAGCATTTTCGAAAAGATGCGGCTGTGAATATTGTAAAGGAGGAACTGCTGTGAGGAGTGAGAATTTCATCATTGTGTGCTGTACTGGGATTGGTTGGTTGGTGTAGGTACCGCGCTGCTATTGGTTATTACATCTCTGAAAGTCACGCTGCTGTAGGACAGAACAGAAGGTGCCGTGCTAAGGATAGCTGTTAAGCACTGGGAAATTTGTTGTGGTTAAGAGACAAACTATATTTTGATTTGAAATAAAATTTCCTGGTTCTGATTGTTAAAAAAATTGATATTTCAGACCCATTAGAAATATGATCAGTGGAGATGTAAGGGTTCCTGTTTAAGAGGGTGAAGAGGAGCCACCAGAAGCAATGGTAGGTCAATACATGGCCACAAATATGGGGCTCCACACATGCATTAGGTTGAGTCAGTGGCATAAAATCACTGCAAATGAAGTTGCACATTTAATTTGATAATTATTTAAAACATTAGGAGTGCAATATGAAATGAAGCCTACCCCTAGACCCACACAGTATGAAGCACTTAATGCTTGGCAATGTGCAAC
This sequence comes from Lissotriton vulgaris, assembly GCF_964263255.1. Taxonomy (NCBI): domain Eukaryota; kingdom Metazoa; phylum Chordata; class Amphibia; order Caudata; family Salamandridae; genus Lissotriton; species Lissotriton vulgaris. The sequence continues at coordinate 972,705,239 of NC_141696.1, read as the reverse complement.
CCATGCTAAAGATAAAGAGAAGGATCAGGGTAAAGTCAGTAGAGCAGTGCATAGGTCTGTCGTAGCTAAGTGGGATGCAGAACAACAAAAGTGGCGTGCAGAAATAATCAAGGAAGCAAGGTTGTATCCTGCACTGACAAGTGAGGAACCACAGAAAAAGAAAAGGACAAAAGGAGGGCACAGTAGTTCTAGTGATGGCTTTTTGAATGTGCTGTTGTCAGCTCATCAACCACCTTATAATTTTGGCTCCATCGGAAGTGATGAGTAGCGCTGTCATGGGTGAAAATCCTGAAAGGGTCACCGCTCCTGTAAATCTAAATCAAATCCCTATGAAAGACAAGTCATGGATTTATGCTTCTGTGAATTACTCTGTTCCTAATGCCCCAGAAGCAATAACTGTCACTGTCACTATTGGCCCTGTTGTCCCTTTATATAAATTTGAGTTATCTGGGTGTCCAACCCATGCCTTAACAGTTCCTACTGGAGTAAACACTTCGTCCACTTTCCCTGTGTCCCCGGGTTGGGAAGGGATGGGAAGGATTACTTTTGTTCTGACTAAAGTAACTGCACCGAATGCTGTCCCTGTTCTTCTAGCTTACTAGCACAGGACTCACTCCCATAGAGGAGCCTGTCCGATGCTTCAAAACTCTTGTATGGCCATTTGAATCTCACCTCCATATATTTCAACTAGCAGTCCTAGAGGGGGAGATTAATTTAATAGCCCTGGAACCAAAAATGTTGCTAATTCAATGGAGATAGAAAACTTGGTGAGATTCTTTAGTGGGTCCCTTTGAGGTTGTACAAGTTCCAACTTAAGTAGGGAATCCTAGACCACTGAAATGGAGAACCATATGAATGTGGCTTGGCTAATAATGGAGTTAGATGAGATGATTTTGGGCAACCTTGCTCCTTCTCGCTTGGACTCTTATCAGGAAAATGAACTCATATACATGTGTAAGGAAATCTCACAATGTGCAGGGCAAGCTCATGACAAGCTTTCCGAATTGACCCGAGTGTATGATATATTATCTAATAAAACAAAATCTTTACAGAAGAGTTACTACATGCGTTTTTATGAAGGAGAGTACAAGTATGAGGACATAATGGATGAAATTAAAAATTAAGGAACTGTTTTGCAGTATCCAGAAGTGGAGTGTGTTAGATAAGTGAGATGGTCTAAAAAGAAAGACCAGAAGAAGTTGAAAGTGATATCTACCACAGGGAATGAGGCAACCCACATCCTTCTTCACAAGATGAAGAGAGGGCTTAGAATTTTTCATTAAGAGAAGTGGCCGGTGGAGGTTAACATCCATGTACCTTAGAGTAGGGGTGATTCTGCTGCTTTTGCAAACGATTTAGCTAAATTGAGGGAGAATCTAATATTTGTGTATATTCAGGTTGAATAATTTGTCAACATTTCTCAGGTGTGGTGAGTGGATTTAAATACCCTTTTGATATTGTGGTACCCAGTGATTTGTGGGCAGATGTGAAGTGTTAAAACAATGACAGAAAAGAAGCCTCAAATGAAACCAATGACTGACCATCGTCCGTGATGATGAAAAAGTATCAAAAGGTGATTACGTTTTTTAAGGGGACATTGATTGGGTCAAGATTGACAGCACTACTCAAGAACCTAAAGAAACTGTGAATGCTTTTTATGAGAGATTGTTGCAAGTGTTCAATCTACACAACGGGATGGATAATCCCAAAAACAAAGACATGAAAAGTTTTGTGTCTTGTTTTGTGACCAAATTGGGGCCAATATTAGTTTGAGATTTTGAGGTATCCAAAATAGTGTAGTGATGAATTGGACATGACCCAAAAGTAGTTGAAGGAAATATTCATGTTTGATCAGATGAAGGCAGCACAAATGGGCGTTGAGAATCAGCCATATACAGGAAATGGCAGTGGCATGCACAGTGGTGTGTACCAGCAGGAAGGGACTGTGATGCTGGGTGGGAATGATGTGCCACATGGCAGAGGTCATGGTGACCTTATTGACCTGAGTACCGGGATTGATGTGGCAACATTAAAGAAGTCTAATCCTTGACATTGTTTTAATAGGTTGGGGCATTGTAAGTGAAAATGTCACCTCAACGGCAATGGAGGAGTGCATAAAAACCAAGTCCAAAATTCAGGGTTTGTGCAGACTCAGATTGTGCTGAGACCAAGGATGCAAGGTCCTAATGTGCCACAAGCTCCAGTGATGTAGGTCCCTCAAGCCCAGTCATGTTCCAGATTTTCATCAGAATTATTTCCAACACCAAAATCTATTTCAACAATTTCCAATGTTTCATTCATTTGAGTACTACTGTTCTGACTAGTCACAATGACTGTTCCTGAGAGGGGAGGAAGATTGTGTACTTGGGGCCGTCTTAGAGATCAACCAGAGTGGTTGATTTGTGAGATGTGAGGTAAATGGCCACACAGTGTCATTTCTGATTGGAACTGGTGCTACCCATTCCACTGTTAGAAAAGAGGAAGTTCCAAACCTACCCCCTATTAGGAAACAGAAACCAATCCATAGGATTAGTTTATAAAATAATGAAAAGCCCTGTCACAAAGGAAGTACCCATCAAAATAGAGTCCTTTGAAGAAAGGCACCCGTTCATGTTGTGTGATTCCAGTCCTGTAAACATTTTAGGATGTGACTGGTTGTGCAAATTAAATTGTGCCATTTATTGTACACCAAAATGTTTGGAGTTTCAGACCCAAGATGAGGATATTGATTTCAATTTGGCGTTGGACGATACCCCTTGAAGACCACTGGTGAATTACTACCAGATATTAACGCTTTGGTGAAACCTGAGGTATGGGGCTTTTCAGGAAAGGACATAAGTGTCATAAAAGGAATTGATCCTGCAGTATACATGCTAACCCAAATACTGAGTATCTGAAAAGATATCTTGGATTACCTCTGTGATTGAGGCAAGGATATAACAAGTGATTTTGAAAGAGGTAATGGGGAGTCCATGTACCTTCCCAATATGGACCTTCAGAAACCTAGTAATAAGTATCACGTTGTGCAGGATCTTATAAAGATTAACAATATTGTTTTCCTGTGGTACCGATCACAATTTTGACACTATATCAAATTCCTGAGGCTGAGTGGTTTATTGTGATTGATTTGTGTAAAACCGTGTTTTTGGGTGGTGCCAAGTTCCACAAGAGTAATCAGAGAGCCCCTTGATTATTAACCATATCCTTAAAAAGAATTTGGAGTCCTTCATAATGCCTGTAATTGTGTCCTGGTTCAATATATATTTACAACAACCTGTTAGTGATGTTGGATACTCAGGAAGCCTGTAAACAAGACACAATTGCATTGTGAACCACTTGGCTGAGATTGGATATAAAGTGTCTCAGAGCAAGTTACAATAGTGTCAGCACCTTACAATAAGCAGAATGCAGATTGACTAAATATGAATACTTGCAGCCAAGAATATCACATTGAAGCGGTGTGCTTCATTGAATCCTGATACTTTGTTACCATTGCCTGGTCTGGTCTCAGCTTGGTGCATTGTTTCGTGTCTTCCAGACCATCATACTCTATCTCCCCATGAGACCAGATAATCAAGGTGAGCCCTGGAAAAGTCTGATTTTATACTAATTGTGGATGGCTCTTGCCAAGAGATGATGGGGGAACTCTAAGAGCTGCTTAAGCAGTCGGTACAATTGAGGGGGTAGCCGAAGCATTGTGACTCTGAGGTGTAGGTGGCTGAATTAATTGCTTTTACTAGAGCCTGTTGTGTTTCTGGGCAATTAAAAGTGACTATTTTTACTGATAGTCAGTATGGCTTTGGCATGGTCCATGACTTTGGACAGTTTGGTGACAGAGGGGATACATGACATCATCAGGATCCCCATACATAATGGGATATATGTCATGAAACTGTTGAAAGTTCTGCAGTTGCCTACAGAAATTGCAGTTGTAAGGTGTTCGCCACATAAGAGTGGGGGCACCGTCCTGCACATAAACAATAATTCCCTCAATGCAGGCACCCTTGCACTATGGTGCATGGATGCCTGCGTTGGCGCTAGGCAGCTGGATTTAGCGCCAGCGCTAGGGAAAACGCAGGGGTGTGCCTTATCATTGTAAATACGGCACATCCCTGCATTTTTGGAATGACGGAGCGTAGCATAAGCAATTTTGGCTTAACAACACACTTCGCGAATTCTGTTGTAAATACGCCGCTTGGTGTATTAAATAGTGATCACGCAGACTGTGCTCTATTTCCAAGTGATAAACTTGGAGTAGGAGCTGTTTACCTTACGTTGTATTTCCTTACGCTGGGGTAATTGTATTTATCAGATATGTTTAATACCTCACCCTTTTCGGGGCGACTTCGAATCGAGGCCATAGACATTTTAGGTGATGCAACGTATGCCAGTAGTACATGTTGGTGCAAGCAGATTTTGAGCAGAATTTAATATGGCGCGAGAACGGGGCATAAGCTACATAGCTTCCAATTATGCTGGAGCCCATACATATATTTACAGTTTAAATAGGGTCCGATTTTGAATTAAGCTAATAGATCTATGCTGCCAACCCAGTTAAAGTACAACGCATAATGATAAACAGAAGGGACACTTTCCGCTGAGTCTTTAAAGTAAGAAGTCTCCTTGTAGATAGTTGGTAAATGCGATGGTACTTTCATGAAGGATTTCTGTCCTACTTTATGTAAAATTCAAGATGATGCATTGCTGTCTACTTGTAAGAACCCTTGCTGGGCTCGGGAGGGTGGCAGAGGAGGGACGGCGGGAACAGAATGGTTTGAAGCCACCCTCTGAAATCCCTAGTAATTTCTTTCCTGTGCTTCTGCAATAACTCTTGTGAAATGTTGTTTTCTAATCTTTTTGCGCACCTTGTGTGAAGTGCACTAGATTAGTTCTAATAAAAGCTGGTTCCCTAGTTCATTAAGTTTTAAACGGAAAAAGGCAGGTATTCAGTGATAATGAGCTGCAAATCAAACGTGTTACCTTTATATCAAAAATGTAAACACAAATATGAACCGCCTGATACCACCCCTTTCTTTAGCCTCTTATTATACACACTAGGATGTGGAGTCTGTTGGCTACAAATGCTGTTGAAATGGCGTTCTTAAAAGTAAGACAGCTGATGGAAGTGGAAACAGTTGCTGTGGTTACTGCTATTGTTTTCGGACATTACATAGGGTGTGCAAGATTATCCTAATTCGCTTTTGGACAAATAAGGAAAATATGGCCAAAATTATTGAAAATAACACATAATTATGCAACATGAAAATCCATTTTTTGCGCTACATTTTAGCACAAAATACGTCCTTGTGTCAATTTTTAACACAAGAATGCATTTTGTTCTAAAATCAAATTGTGCAAAAAAGAAAAAGCACCACGAAAACAGCAATTCGAGTTTTGTTGCTCCCATGCTCTGCGGTAACTTTTTACCATAAATGATGCTTTGCCATGATAGCCAGGTAATCCTAAAACTGGGAAACCCCTTGGACCTGACTCCAGCCATTGGATACAGGCAGTATACCACTAGATGCTGCCAGCTCACTTAAAATTCAATCCCATAAAGGCAAAGAGCTACGCCTTTGGTTGGTTATAAAATCACGACCCTGCCAGTACATGGTCTAAGTAGAGCAAACCACCCCAAGCATCTAGAGAGTAGTAAAGGATCTTGGTATGATCAATGATTCCAACGTCTTATTACTCATTCTTACCCTCAAGGTCCTGCACTGTCAACCCTTTGCAAGTAAAACTTAATTCAAATAAATCTCTCTGCATTGACCTATGCGTCAGGTGGAGGAGGAGTGTCGCCCAAAGCATACACAAGGAGATAATGGACGGAGTGCTGAAACTTTTAAGACTCTCACCCCGAGTCGCAGATGTGAGTTGAATCAGTCATCGTATTTTAGCTCAATTCGCTACCCCAGTTTGCACCCAGCTATATGCAAATCAGTCTTGACCCTGTGAGGTATAGAAACAGTCCAGCCCAAACTGCCAGGCCAGGCCCTCCCTGGGCCGGAAATAAGCATCCTGGGACTGGTTTTGGGGTAACACCCCACATCAGCCAGGCTAGCGTGAATCCAGGGCCAAAATGAGCAAGGGACCCACGTCTGGTCATACCCTGCCAACTTAGGGCAAACAAAGCCAACACAAGGAGATGATGGACGGAGTGCTGAAACTTTTCAGAGACTCACCCCCAGTCACAGATCTGGATCGAATTCATCATCGATATGTAGCTGACTTCGCCATCCCAGTTTGGACCCTGCCATATGCCCAACTTAGGGCAAACAAAGCAAACACAAGGAGATAATGGAAGGAGTGCTGAAACTTTTCAGATACTCGCCCCCAGTCGCAGATCTGGGAGGAGTGTCGCCCTCCTTCTTTTAAGCAGCGCACTGCAAAAGGAAACATAAAATGATAATAACTTTGAGTTATTTCCTGTTGCTTTGCAGGCGGGTGGGTAGGCTGGGCTGTTCTGTTCTCGGAGCAGGACAGCCGATGAGTATTTTGCCTACTACTCAGTGCGCAATGACTGTTTGGTCCGCCCTGGTTGAGTGTCAAACCGCAACGCTCAAAACCAATCACAATGCTGCACTGCAGCATAGTGATTGGTCAGCGTAGCCTAAGTGCTCAACCAATCAAAATGCTGCATTGCATTTGTCAGGGCAGCCTTTTCAGTGCTTCCTGTACCTCGGAGAGCAAGTCCAGAGACGCAGGACCAGCCTGGTAAGGTAAGTGTTTCTTTATTATAATAATTTTTTTAATTCCCATTCCCCTATCCCTCATCGCGATAACAATTTAAAAAAAGTTATAATTAAATATTTAATTGATTAATAATTATGTTAATTGTGTCGTATTTATGGGCCTTATTATAAGATTGGCAGTCATCAAGCAAGCTGCTATGTCAGCGCCCCGCTGGCATGGCACCAGACCATGAAGTGTATTCATGGTCTGGCAGGTGGTGCTTTGGTGGTCATATATGACCCTTAGAAAGGCAACTTGTAATATGTTTGGTGGTGCCACAGCGGCACGGGCAGTAAATTGCTGCTTCCGACCGCTGCACCACCGCTGCAGGATCACAGATCCCCGGCGATTGCATCCCTCCAGTGGTGGTTCGACCGCCGCAGTTGTAGTACTGCGAGCAGTCCAGCAGAGAGGGGGTTGTTAGATCGCCACCTTGACTACAATGGTCCTATGGACCACCGTAGTCGTAATAAGGCCCTATATATTTTATCTATATTTTATGTGTGGGCTGCTGGGTTTGTTGGGTTTTAGGGTGGGTAGATAATTAAGTATTAATTAACAATTAAATTATGTAATTGTTTATCAATTATGCAAATTGTGTTATACTTATTTATTTTCATTATATTTTAGGTGTGGGTTGATAGGTTTGTAGAGGTAAGGATGGAAAGTTAACTATGTAATAAATAAGTAAGCATTATTTTTTTATTGAAAACTAATTATTACATTGTTTATAAATTTCATAAATTGGTAAATTGTTGTATACGTTTTTAATTTTTATAAATATTTCATGGTAAGTTATAGTAATTTTAACCTCCCTGAAGTCCAATACTTTGTGCACACTGGAGTGGGAATTATAAATGTATCCCCTTCGAAGTACAACACTTTCCTTACTGTTGCACAGACTGGAATGGGAATAGTAAATGTAACCCTTCCAAAGTCCAACACTTTTCCTACTGTTGTACAATCTGGAGTGGGAAAAGAAAATATTACACCAAGCTTTCTGCACTCTGGCACAGATTGGAGTGGCAATTGTAAATTGTACTTCTCCGTAATCTAATACTTTTCCCACTGTTGCACAGACTGGAGTGGGAATAGTAAATTAAGGTCTGCCAATTTCCTTCCAGATGGAAGGACTGTTGCCATTGACAAGAACCTCAGGTTTGTCACCTTTCGGTTTTAGGCTATTGACAGACATCGAATCCAAGATGTGCTTTAAGCATTAATTAAGTTTACATGAAATGGCTGCTGTGCCTGGCATTAGTAAAATGATGATTTGTGTGTCATCTTCATATGACACCATGGAACACCCATGTGAGGCTATAATCTCTGAGAGTGGAAGGACATAAATTGTTAAAAGCATGGGGCTTAAGGATGAGCCCTGTCATACCTCCTGTTTTAGAGGGTGGGATGCGGAGAAGTAAGTCCCCTCTTTCAGGCCCCTGTTCTTTTACTGTTATGTTTTCCAGCTTTTTCTTTGGTCTGGAGCACAAAGCGCCGGGACACTCCTTTGGAGTAGCCGTTGCGCTATAAAAGTCCCATTTTAACATAACATAACATTAACATAAGTCCCTTACAAACTTGGAAGCTTCTAATATCCAAAAGGAGGCAAACCTTTTTAAGACACACTCAACAATTCTGACCTCTTCCAGTTTTTGAATTAGGATTGATGGGAGACCGTGTCAAAAGCAGCACTTATGTCAAGCAGTATGAGTGATCCTGAGTTACAGCAGTCAAGGGTCTTTTTCAGTTCTTTGGTGACCCTCAGTAGGGCTGTTTCCTTGCTTCTACAGAGCCCGAAACCTGTTTGGGTGGAATGTGAAATTCCATGAGACTCAATGAATGAAAAAATATGCATTTTGACTAATGTCTCCAGAAGTTTACTAACTCTTGCACGAAGAGAGATAGGCCTATGGTTTTTCCCCAAAGTTGGATCCAGAGATTTATTTTAACAAAGGCCTAACAATCTCCTGCTTTCAGGTGTCTGGGATGCAACTGCTCTCTAGTGAGTGGTTAAAAATAATAATTAGCACTGAGAAGATTGCATTTTGACCTTTTGACAGAATGTCTAGAGGGGCAGGAAAAGCGGAGAGCCGGACTTTACTGTTTTTTAAGTTATTTGATGTCTTCTGTGGAGACCAACTGGAGAGAGGATAGCTTTGCTTTTGCTACCTAAATGTGTAGGGGTGTGTCGATCATCCTGTTGGATCCCGGAATCCCTGTCACTACAGAACAAATGATGTTGACCTTCTCCATAAAATCGCTTGCTAGCATATCAAACCGGGACTCCAACGGCAGTGAACCTGAGGATAAACGAGTTAATTTAAAAAAAGAATTAACTATTTTATAAAGCTCCATTGATGAATTAGGGAAATTTTCAATCCTAGCTTTAAGATAGATGATTAGTGCTACTTTTATAGCATACTTATATTTCTTTGTTGCTTTTTTATAGTTAGGTTTGCTAGGTGCATCATAGCTTTTCCCCCACGTTCTTTCCATTCTTTTCCATTCTTTTTTAAATCTACTAGCTCTTCAGAGAACCAGGAAGCAGTTTTGTGGCATCTCATAGAAATAAGCTTGCCCAGTGAGTCCTTTATCCAATGGTTGAAGCTGGTGTTCATTTCAAATATCTCTCCATTGATACCTGGAATAGTGTTCAACAGTGAGTTTTTCAAGTAGGGTTACTTTAAACAGCTATGACTATACCTGGACTGATGAATGAGGGGAATATTTGTTCCTACTTTTGGGAGGTAAAAAGGGACAATATGGTGGTTGGACTGGAAGACAGAGAGCGGAACATCCACTCCCATATTTAGAATGTAGGTAAAAACAGGATTTAAAAGATTACTTGTTATCAGTAGGAGTTAGTACTATTTGAGTGATTTGAATGGCAGTGAGATCATGAATTAGTTTCTTCACACATTCACAATTTTTGTCATCCAAAAAATATGTTTAAATCACCCAGCAGAGAAAAACTAGCTTTCTGTAGGATATGCTCTCACACAAACTCCGGTATAGTCTAGATTAATTGAGCGACTGGTCCTGAGGCACAATAGGCCAATAGGCCCGATAAGGTGAACGTTGGGGATAGTTCATTAATAAGTGAAAGACTCTTGTGTCCCGAGATGTTAATGGGGGAAAAGTTCCCTTTGAATTGATCTTTTGATTATTGCTACTCTGCCTCCTAATTTGTGTTGCCAATCGCTTCTGGCTATAATGCAGCCCTGTGAGAGGGTAACCATTACATATTGCATTGAGTCAATTTTTAACCAGGTTTAGTGAGAAATAGTCCCTCCGGTTGCTTTTCCTCAATGAAGGCATAGAGATTTAATAGAGATTGTCTTACAGCCTACAGACCAGAACGCTGCCTAAGGTCCCTGGGCACGGCAAAGGGGATCGTGCCTAGGGTGCAGAAGGTACCAGCGGGTAGGAGTTCCTTTGGATTCCTTGCGGCCAAAGCGTGGAATAATCTTCTTGTTGACCTAAGGAAATGCCCTTCAGAGACTGTGTTTTCCAGAAAAATTAAGACGTGGTTATTCCGCCTGCCTTCGGATGGCTGGAAATAGGCCTTGGGGAGCTGTCCTTTGGGGGGGGGGGGTTCTTGACTGCAGGGTGGGAGGGTGGTTTGAGGTGCAGCTGCTATGTTCTAACTGGTGTTTTAGCGCAAGGTCACTCCGTTGGAGTAACCATGTGCGCTATAAGCTGAATAAAAATATATTTTTATATATAAAAGTGTAAGGGTATGCCTGAAAGATGACTCTTCTGCACCCCGGCGCTTCTTAAGTAGTGAGGCTGGCTTGAACAACTAGACTACTAGCAAAAACTGGCATCTTTACTTGTCCTAATATTGACTTCTAGCTCTGAACACAGATAGCAAGCTATGTCACACCTTAAATGAGGCAACTCACCCACAGAACCCTATTTTGCAGTCTTGGCAAATTCAACACAATTTATCAGCAATTAACAGTAGTAGTTACAGGTTAAAACAGGGTAAAAATATGTAAAAGGGCAAGTGCAGGCCAGAAAGACAGCGTGTCTACAGCAATAGTAAATCTTACCTCTCGAAGTGTAACGCCTTTCCTGATGTTGCACCGACTGGAGTGGACATAGTAAATTTAACCCCTCCGAAGTCCTCTGCTTTTTCTACTGTAGCACAGATTAGAGTGAGAATAGTAAATTTAACCCCACTGAAGTCTGAAGTCCAATGTTTTCTCTACTGTTGCACTTTTTGGAGTAGTAATAATATATTTACCCATCTGAAGTTCTACAATTTCTCTAATGTTGCATAAACTGGAGTGGGCATAGTATATCCATTATTCCTAGACTCCAATTTACTTCCTGATATTGGTTACAACAATTTTGTGAAATATTTATTAAGAATTTGAATTTTATAGTATTTGTTTATATTTTTATTAGTCTTTACATTTTTATAATATTTTTGTTAATGTGTCTTTTAATGTTTTTACTTTATTTGTTTGGTTATTTTTTTATGTTTTGGAATTGAATTGTTAATATTGTTCTGTTGTGTGTTTATATATATATATATATATATAAAAAGGGGGTCCCAAAACGTGTTTTCCCCATGCAGTTTTCCATAGGGACCGTTAGCCAGGACTACAGCCCGAACGGCTGAACGGAATTACACGAAATTTGGCAGAGAGGTAGAGTTCTGTTCGCAGGCTGTGCTTTTTATTAAATGGTATAAATCCGTTCAGTAGTTTCTGAGAAAATTGCAAGTAAAATCATAGCGATATCTAGAGACGGAGTTCAGCACACATACTGAAATCTGTTCAATTACGAGCGCGAGCTGCATGCTGATTGGCTATGAACTGTCTGTCAACACTCGAAACCAGGAAGTGCTGGCGGCCATCTTGTGCCTTGCTAGAACCGAGACACAAGAAAACAGTAAAACAAATTTGAGAAATAAGGGAAGGGGGTAGGCTAGAGACATTCTGACCCTCTAGGCTTGCTATGGATGTTTAAGCTCTATTTTTTAAAGAAAAATTGCGGCGTACATGTATGGAAATACGTACAATTACGAGCAGGAGCTGCATGCTGATTGGCTGTCAATACTCCAAACCAGGAAGTGTTGGCCGCCATGTTGTTTGTCGGGAGAGGAGAGTCACAAGAAAACAGTAAAACAATTTTGAGAAATAAGGAAACGGGGCAGGGTGGAAAGATTCTGAGTCTATAGTCTTGGTCAGGGGGTGGTACGTGGATCTTTAGGCTCAATTTTTTTTTTTTTTTTTTTTTAAAATGATGGCGGGGTACTCATGCAGTACTTGTACGCGGTGGAAAAGGTGAAAAAAAAGTAGAAGTCCGTTTTATTCATTAGGTCCCGGGGGGGCTCATTTTTCAGCATAATGGGGGCATGTAAGGTGCCCCGAGCACTGGGAAACAGCACTCCTCTGGTTTTATTTTGAAGTATGCCGGGGGCGTTGCAGTCCTACTCCCCGCAGTCTCCGGGAGCGGCACCCCTCGGGTCTTTTTAAAAAAAAATAATGTTTTGAGCTCTCTCTCTCTCTCCCCGTACACTTCGCGGGGAACGCCACTTTTGTGGGGCAGTGATATGTAAAATGACCTTCTAGCTCTGGGTACCTGCATTGTCTGGAGTTTTTTATTAATGTTGGGAGGGTGGGCTTGATAATACGTCTTTGTAAATTCCCATAGAAGCCTATGCTCTGGTGTTAACATGGGCTTCTATGGGAAATAACAAGGCCGAATTATGAAGCTCATTATCGCCTTTTTATCAGCAGTTTCCTGCCAATAAAACGGCAATAATTTTAACACCGGTCCTTGATAATATGCACCTAAGTTTACTGGTCAAAAAAAAGAGCAATGGGCCATATTATCAACAAAAGGCGATACATTATCGTCCCTTTTATTGGCATGAAACTGCAGATAAAGCGGCGATAATGGGCTTGATAATATGCCCTTGTGAATAACCATAGCAGCCTAGGTTAACATCAGAACTTGGGCTGCTATGGGAATTTAGAAGGGCCTATGGTTTTTTTATTAATGTTGGGAGGGTGGGCTTGATATTACGTCCTTGTTAATTGCCATAGAAGCCTATGTTCTGGTGTTAACATAGGCTTCTATGGGAAATAACAAGGCCGTATTATGATGGTAATTATCGCCGTTTGATCGGCAGTTTCTTGCCAATAAAACGGCGATAATTGTAATACCGGTCTTTGATAATATACACCTAAGTTTACTGGTCAAAAAAAGAGCAATAAGTCATATTATCCACAAAAGGCGATACATTATTGTCGTTTTTATCGGCAGGAAACTGCCGATAAAGCGACGATAATGGGCTTGATAATATGCCCTTGTGAATAACCATAGGAGCCCAGGTTAATACCAGAACCTGGGCTGCTATGGGAAGATACAAGGGCCTATTATCAAGCCTATTATCACCGCTTTATTGGCAGTTTCCTGACGATAAAAGAAGCGATAATGTATCGCCTTTTGTTGATAAAATGCTCTTTAATTTCTATGATAGTATGTAAAGCTTTCCTTTTTTTTTGGTGTAGCAGTTGTACTCTCTTCACATGCTCAGCGTCGTTTCGAAGCCAACGTTTTCTTTTTCTTCAAGTTCAACGAGCAAACCTTTCTTTGTATCAGTTAGTAAATCTGTCGCTTTCTTTTCCCAGTTCGAGTGTGTCATCCGCTGCTGTACTTTTGTACAGTATTAATAGTCATATTTTTTATATATTTATTTGAAAGGCAGTGCTGAGGTGCCAAACGTTGATTACGTACTCTGTCCAGCGCCATTTTCGTAGTTTCTCACTATTGTTTTTATTATATCTGTTAGTTAGAAATCAGTAGTTTTCAATCCTAGTCTTGAATATCTTACTATCGTATTTCAACATTATTTTTATTGTGGACCGTCATACCCCTCCCCCACAAAACAAAAGAAGTATGTATTTTTTTTATTCACTTTTATTAAACAATAAATATAAATAAAACTCAATTATAACTATATCAGAACTGGAAAAATAACTTAAACAATGTTATAAACACATTGTGAAATGGATTCCAAAAGGTGTCCAATTGGTAATCTGCAAAAGAAAAAAGAAAATTAGAGTTTAGAATTATGTAGATGTGAGTAAATGAGCTGAAGCATTACGGGGCATAGTATCAAGAACGGCGATAAAATTATCGAAGTTTCAGCGGCAGGAAATGGGCTTGATAATATGCTGTTGTGAATTCCCATAGCAGTCCAGGTTCTGGTGTTAACCTGGGCTACTATGGGAATTCAGAAGGGCATATTATCAAGCCCATTATCGCCGCTTTAGTGGCAGTTTAGCTGCCGCTGAAACGGCGATTATTTTCTCGCCGTTTTTGATACTATGTCCCTACAAGTTTTGGTAACTCCACGGTTTTACTTGTGCAGTGTGACTCCTACATTCCAGTTCTGTTATAGTGCTACGTTCAAGTGGTGTCTATGTGGAAGTGCCTACTGCGTTACTGATGCCAATTATGGCGACTTATTTCTAATGCATTCCTATGAAGGCTTTGTACATCTAGGCCTCTGTGCTTACCGTTGTATTAACTTTGCGGGTAAACATTTCAGGCAGTTGGTGTCACAACTTATTCTGAACAATTCTTCTACACGTCCAAGACAGCAGTGTCTAAGTTTAGGCGAGAAAGAGAAATGATGTCACAGAGAGTGAGAGAGAGAAAGAGAGAGAGAGAAAACAACATTAAAACTGTGTCGCAGAGTCTGGAGTTGAGATTTTTTGTTGAAAAGTGAGATGTAGATTTACTAGCTCCTTGCATCACTTTACCCATGCTAAAAGTGACTCAAAAGTGGCATAATAAGGTTGTGGATCTGTTTGTCAGACTGTTGTAACTTATCTGTTGTCATTGCTCTGAGGTAATTATAGATCAAACCCATTATAGCCACTTTAGCGGCAGTTTGCTGCTGATAAAGTGGCGATAATTTTGTCGCCAAGGCTTGATAATATAGCCCTCTCTCGTTTCACAAATAAAGCTAACACTACAGTTTTACAAGTGCAGTGTACCTGGTACATTTATTTGTTATAGTGCCGCGTTCAAGTGGTGTCTATATGGAAGTGCCTACTGCGTTACTAAAGCCTGTTATGCCTAATTATTTCTAATGTATTCCTATGAAGGATTTGTAGATCTAGGCCTCTGTGCTTACCGTTGTATAAACCTTGCGGCCAAACACATACGGAAGTGGACTTCCTAACTTCACTTCAACAATTCTTCTACACATCCAAGCAGACAGCAGTGTCTAAGTTTAAGAGAGAAAGAGAAATGATGTCACAGAGAGTGAGAGAGAGAAAGAGAGAGAAAACAACATTAAAACTGTGTCGCAGAGTCTGGAGTTGAGATTTTTTATGAAAAGTGAGATGTAGATTTACTAGCTCCTTGCATCACTTTATCCATGTTAAAAGTGACTCAAAAGTGGCGTAATAAGGTTGTGGATCTGTTTGTTAGACTGTTGTAACCTATATGTTGTCACTGCTCGGAGGTAATTATAGATTTTACAGAGAAGGTGCTGTACACTACGCACTCAGGGCCATGATATCAAGCCTGGGCAACAAATTTATTGCCACTTTATCGGCAGGAAAGTGTCGCTAAAGTGGCGATAATGGGTTTGATAATATGCTCTATGGAATTCCAATTGAAGCTCATGTTAGATGTCCTTCACATCTAACATCAGCTTTGATTGAAATTCAATAGAGCATATTATCAAACCGATTATGGCCAATTTAGCGGCAGTTTGCTGCCCATAAAGTGGTGATAATTTTGTTGCCAAGGTTTGATAATATGGCCCTCTCTCCTTTTATAAATAAAAGTTACACTACAGTTTTACGAGTGCAGTGTACCTGGTACATTTATTTGTTATAGTGCCGCGTTCAAGTGGTGTCTATATGGAAGTGCCTGCTGCGTTACTAACGCCCGTTATGCCAAATTATTTCTAATGCATTCCTATGAAGGATTTGTTGATCTAGGCCTTTGTGCTTACCGTTGTATAAACCTTGCGGCCAAACACTTCAGGCAGTTGGATTGACAACTTGATTTCAACAATTCCTCTAAACGTCCAAGCAGACATCAGTGTCTAGTTTAAGAAAGAAAGAGAAATGATGTCACAGAGAGTGAGAGAGAGAAAGAGAGAGAGAGAAAACAAGAATAAAACTATGTCGCAGAGTCTGGAGTTGAGATTTTTTATTGAAAAGTGAGATGTAGATTTACTAGCTCCTTGCATCACTTTACCCATGTTAAAAGTGACTAAAAAGTGGCGTAATAAGGTTGTTGATCTGTTTGTCAGACTGTTGTAACCTATCTGTTGTCACTGCTTGGAGGTAATTATAGATTTTATAGAGAAGGTGCTGTACACTACGCACTCTGGGCCATGATATCAAGCCTGGGCGACAAAATTATCGCCACTTTATCGGCAGGAAAGTGTCCCTAAAGTGGCGATAATGGGTTTGATAATATGCTCTATGGAATTCCAATCAGAGCTCATGTCTGACGTCCTTCATATGTAATGTGAGCTTCGATTGGAATTCCATAGAGCACATTATCAAACCCATTATAGCCACTTTAGCGGCACTTTCCTGCCGATAAAGTGGGATAATTTTGTTGTTCAGGCTTGATAATATGGCCCTCTCTCCTTTCACAAATAAAGCTAACACTACAGTTTTACGAATGCAGTGTACCTGGTATATTTCAGTTGTTATAGTGCCGCGTTCAAGTGGTGTCTATATAGAAGTGCCTACTGCGTTAGTGACGGCCGTTATGGCGACTTATTTCTAATGCATTCCTATGAAGGCTTTGTAGATCTAGGCTCCTGTGCTTACCTTGTATAAACTGTGCGGCCTCCGGACTTAACTATTCGACTTGAACTCTGCTTCTGTACGTCAAAGTATATTCAATAAGTTGCAGAGAATTCCATTGCTGTTGCTCGATAGGCCATGGTTGCTTCTGAACGATGTTTGCTGAACGAAACAAAAGGACATTTTGATTAGTCATCATAAACTGAGTTGCATAACTATCAAAAGTGAATTTTAATATGGGTTCCTAATATTCCGTAGTTAAGACTTTTGCAGCTCCAGCAAACAAATGAAGAACAATAAGGTAATAGAGGACTGGGACTGCCTTGTGACGGAGAAAAAAAAATACTATCATGGACGCCCAATTAATAATAATAGAGGCCTAAGCACATGGCGTAGTACAGAAATACGACACAGAAATTTATGCATGCATAATTTTTTTAAGATTAGAGGTGTATAGGACCTCGTGACTTATAAAGAAATATTTCAATGATGTAAGTACAATTTAAAACCATTGACGGGTAGGAAAGCCATATGAAGGATAATAAAATAGCATTATGCATATACAATTTACAGTGGAGGCTGATGTTGTGACGTCTTCCCTTACTTTTGCTTCTGTCGTCTTTTGTCGTGTCTTGAAAGGCTGCGGTTTTGCTGTGTCTGGGGTGTTTTCGACAGTCTGTCTGTCACCGCAGCAGAGGCAGGCAAAAGAGAGCATGCTCACGTCAGTGCCTGCATTATATGGGAACCGCGGGAGCTGACCAAACCAAGCCCAGGGCCGTCATTGGTAGCGTTTTCAAGGTCTGCAAGAATGATGGCCCTGGGGACATGCTATTGGGTAATGTATTGGTTTGCAGGCTAAATTATAGCAAGCATGCTAGGTGGTGGCATCTGGGTAGTGCGGGCGGGCGTGCACCGTGCATGTGCAAGTATGAGTGTGTGCACTAACAATTAACAACAGAGAGAGATGGGAGCGGTGTTATAATGTACGCAGAGGCAGGCCCAGAATTGGATCTGCAATGAGTCAGCACTTCTAATCATTCTCCTTAGCGCGCCCTGAGCTCTGATTTGTCACTGAAAGGATGATCGCACCATAGTTTGTACTGCTTATCATACTCAGCATGTGCCCGCGCATACGGTACTAATATGCTTTGACGTTGTGCGTCGCATTAAAGCTTCGGTGTGACGTCCTGTACGCCGTTCTGTATGCGAAAGGGGGCAATGTTTCTACCTGGTTTAAAACATGTATGTATTTAATGTACATACTAAGGGCAGACATTTGGGATAGCTATGAATTTTTTTTAATACTTGTAAAAATTATATATTATTTTTAAAAAGAATTACACAAATTGCGGTAGAACATCATGCGAACTCGTATTGAAAGAGCTGCGCAAGCGCATCATAAGCGTACGCAAAGCCATGTGACTTTAAAAGGAGAGATTTGATTGGTTCATAACTTTTCCTATTGCGACTGTTAAAAGTTCTGTCCCATAATAATTATTTGACTTTGACTTTATAAGAAGAAGCATTTATTCTGAGAATCTTATGAAATAGAAGGAAGATCACCATAATAAGAGTAATGGAGTCATCTTCCAGCAGTTCTTCAGAGGGAGATTTTATTCCTGAAGAACGTCCAAAGAAGAGGAAAGAAGCTCTAATTTGGAAGTTTTTCACTTCTTTGCTCGAGCTGCAAGACGGAGGTTGCACGAGAACCCACCTGCTTCTGCACCAAGTACATCAACTGCGGCAGCAGCATTTTCAGCAAGCAGTCCACACCCACATATTGATTCTGACTTTGCTAAAGTTAAAATTCTATGCATTTATTGCGATAAACTTTTGTGTTATGGGGAGCAGTCTATAGACTTGATGAAATGCAGGATGCAGGATCATTGCTGTCCTCAACATTAGTTGTTCTTTTTTTCATTCTTTTGTTCCGCTTGGAATTTGTTGAGAAAACACAAAAAAAATACAAAACAAAAAAAAACTGTTCATTTTAGAACTATCTTCACTGGTCAAAGAAAGAACTATATCTCTATGTTAGTGTGTAAAAGTTTGTCAGAATGAATGTATAGTTCATAAAGGAATGAATGAATATGTTACTAGTGTATGGAGAATGTGAAAGTGCAGAACTATAAGGAACTGCTACATCATAAATCTATAAGGTGTTTATCTATAGTATACTGTAGTATGTCCGAAGCAATTGAATGTATCATATGTACATAAGTATGTTACACGTCTATGTTTCAATTTGCGCTGCTGGTGAAAGTGCCTGGGTGAATTTGTATGTGTTAGGGGCGGATTTACAATCCCCTTGTGCCTCTTTTACACAGCCGTTGCGTCACTTTTGTGACACAGAGGTGGTGCAAAAGATGTGCCATGGTGTGTGCTATTAACAATGTGATGCATCTGGAGGGTGTATTACATTGTAAAGAGCTGCGCCAGAAGAGGCTTTCTTGTGCAGAAGGGGGTGCAGCAAGGCCTCCTAAAAGTGACTCAGTGAAATGTATAACATTTTATTCAGTGACATTTGAGGTTATGCTGCATCAAAACCTTGCACATGCTTGAAGCAGGTGTAAGGATTAATACAGCATTTTGAGCATAGTGCCGCAAGAGAATTGCTGGAGCTGTGTTATACTTGCAACCGACGAGCAATAATTCATTCAAAAATTACTTTGCAATTTAGTTTTGTTATTATTTTATAATAAGAATATGAAATATAATCTAAAAAATAAAATACATACAAATATTTATATTAAAAATATAAGAAATTAGTAAAAAAAGAAAGACATAATTAATACATTTATAAATTATCATTTAGAAAAGCTATGAAATTCACTGAAAAAAACATAGGATTCACACACGTTATAGTTAGGAATTAGCATTCAAAAAACCTTGCAAATTCATTGAAATAACCATAGGTTTCACATGTTATAGTTAGCTGAACATTTCTCTCATACAAAACCTTTGAAATTCTTCCGTTATAGTTAGCTCAGCTAACTATAACTTGCGCGCCCGCAATGCACTGCTGAAAGGTTGGCCAATATACAGACTTCTTTCTCCAAGACATTGTCAAAAATCTTTCCAGCTATGTTCGGGACACCAGTGACTTTTTGCTCAAAATCGCTAACATCGAATGGGAAGACAGTATGTGGTTAATCTCGTTAGACGTTGAAGCGTTATATACAAGTATTGATCATGTACAAGGTCTTACAGCCTGATTCATCAACGGGCCGTTTTGCGAGCCCCTAATAGCGAATCATAGCGATTCGCTATTAAGGACTCGCAAAACGGTAATCATGTAGGAATCGCATAATAAAATGCGATTCCTACTGATTCCTTATTTGCGATTAGCAAATTGCTAATCGAAAAATAAGGAATAACTCGTCATTCATTCCTATGGGCCAAAAGGCCCATAGGAATGAATGGGGAGTATTCCTTATTTGCGATTAGCAATTAGCTAATCGCAAATAAGATTGCGATTTGAAGGGTGCCAGGGGTGTCCACAGGACACCCTGTAGCACCCCTCAAATGAAATTTCACACAGGTGTTGCACACACACATGTCCAAAGGACATGTGTGTGTGTAACATGCAACTCAGAAAAATGCATTTAAATGCATTTTTCTGAGTTTTCGCAATTTACCGCGAGGTCTGACCTCGCGGTAAATTGCGGCAAGAAATTGCGAATTCGCAAATTTAAATTGGATGTTGAGTTGCATTTAAGGAATCTCTAATAGAGATTCCTTAAATGTAATTCCTCGCACATTTGCGACATCGCAATTAGCGATTTTTGCATTTGGGATGCTGAATCCCAAAGGCAAAAATTGCTCTCGCAAAGGGCCGGATTCTCAGAATCCGGCCCCTTGCGAGTGCAATTTAGGTTCATGAATAGGGCGGATTATGCTATCCAGTACTATTTGGCTAAAAAACCTATAGCTTTTTATGAGCATAACAAAGTCATTCTGGGACTCATCAAATGGTGTTTACACAACAATTTTTTCACCTTTGGCAAAGACATTTACAGACAATTAAGAGGAGTGGCGATGGGGGCCTATTTCTCCCCCACCTATGCGTGCTTACACGTTGGCTGGTGGGAGGAGCAGGTCCTCGCCGCATTGCACTCCACCCTGATGACCAATCAGGTTGTTTGTTATCTAAGGTATATAGATGACATATTCATGGTGTGGAAAGGTTCTAAAGATGAGGCACTACTGTTTATTGATAATATGAATAACAATTCCATGAATTTAAAGTTCACTGCACATATTGACCAGTATAGGATGCAGTTCTTGGATGTAGAGATTTATGTGGCCAACTCTAAACTTAACACCACTCTTCATAGAAAATCTACCGCCGGTAACATGACTCTGCATGCGACTAGCATGCACCCCAAACATACCATCATGGGAATACTGTGTGGCGAGATTCTCAGGCTCAAAAGAATCTGTAGTTCCCCCTCTGATTATGAACATTGCCTAAATGAGCTGTTAGTGCGTTTGAAAGATAGGGGTTATTCTGACACCATTCTGAAAAAAGCAGTCGAATACTCTGAACTCAGATCCAGAGAGAGCCTGTTTCCAATATCTCAGTTAGAATCAGTACAAGAAAATATCTCTGTCATCCAAGAAGACGGTCCGCGTATGATCACTGCTTTTAGCAGTGAGGACAGAAAATTAAAAGCCATTCTAAAAAAGAATTGGCCCATTGTCCTTAGTGACCACATTCTGAACACTAAGTTGTCGGCCAACCCTATCATCACTTTTAGACGGGCCAAAAGTATGGGTTCTGCTTTGGACAAAGCAGCCCCTGAATTGAAGTCTAAATATCCCTGGTTGAAACCCTCTAGGGGTTTTTTCAAATGTTCCAGCTGCCGCGCGTGTAGGTTCAGTATTAATACTCTACATTATTCTACTCCATTTGATGCAGAACCTAAAGTGATCACCGGCAATTTCAATTGCAAGACTGACTTTGCCGTATATGTCCTGACGTGTACCTGTGGATTAAGATATGTTGGAAGCACCAAACTGCAGGTACACGTCAGGATTCTACAGCATTTACGCGCCATACTTCACAGTGACCCAGCTTACCCTGTAGCTCGTCACTTTAAAAGAAAACATAATAATGACTTATCCTGTTTAAAATACTTTGTGATTGGAGCCATACCCCCCTTAAGAGAGGTGGGGACAGGGAGTCATTACTAAGGCAGTTGGAAACCAAGATGATTTTAGAACTAGGTACCCGTTGGCCGAATGGATTGAACAATATTGATGAAATGCATCACTTTTTGTGATACGTCTTTCTGATTCAGCAATCCCTTATGCATCAATATCTTTGGACCCGGCAAATTACTTTTTTCTCCCTCTTAGTTAGGTTCCCTATTTCGAGGTTGAGGCTGGGCCCTACATCTGTCCCACACTTACGAATTTCACCCAAGAGATTTGGGATGATCATGGAATATGTGTTGATTGAAATGTGAACGCTTTGACCTACATGTGTGTAACTTTCTCACTCTAGCTCATACAAGGTCATTCTGATTGTGTACTTTTCCTTGACATAGATACTTGTATATAGACATTTATATATTTTTATATGTTTATCTATATACATTTCTATTTTTCTAAAAGTTGTTCTACTTTTGTACTTTGACTGATTCTAGATTTAAATACATGAATTATCATATTTATCATGGTTTTTACTCTTTGTATATATATGCATGTATATATTATATTGTATATATGTATATATATTACTGTATGAGAATTTAGGTGTATTTATTGGGCTTTTATCACTATGTTTTGATACTATTTTATACTATTTATTACAGAGTGATGAATCATGTTCATGAACTAGGCATATTTAAATGTTTCCAGGGACCTGAGAAACTGTTTTATGTCATGAAATTCCTTGTCCCTCGATTTATATTATCGCCAGTAGGTATATATAGTTAGGATAGGCTACCATAGGAAATTCCGAACATTTTATTGGGAATAACTTTGGCGCCGATTGAGGGATCTGCCTGTAATTTTCCTTAAAATGGTCTCGCTGCGCTCCGCTCCTTCCTTGAAAGTTTCGGGGGGATTCGTGAAGTGGGGGCTGAGAAAAAAGGGGGGTCCCAAAACGTGTTTTCCCCATGTTAATTTCCATAGGACGGTCTGACAAGTCTACAGCCCGAACCGCTGTACGGAATTATGCCAAACTTGGCAAATTGTAGGGACTTGTACGGAGATGTGCCTTTGCTATGTTTGGTGAAATTTGCTCCAGTGGTTTTTATGAAAATTAGGTTCAAAAACACATATATATCTATATGAGCTTACGGGTCCGCGCACCGTACGCGTACTGTACGCGTACCGTATGCGTACGTGCGCGTACCCTTTTGTGCGCGAGCATGATCCTGATTGGCTGGCAGTCGACTGTCAACATTCCAAACTGTCCAAACCAGGAAGAGTTGGCCACCATCTTGTTTCTCAGGAGAACTGAGGCACAAGAGAACCCCCTATCCCTTCTCAGGGGGTCCCAAAAGGACCCCAAGGACAAAAAAAACCCCAAAACAATCGCGGGGTGCACACACGGTATGCGTACCGTGTGCGTATCCCGTGATTTCATTAAAAAAAATTGCCCTTGGGGGTCCTTCTGGGACAATCTGAGAAGGGCTAGGGGGTCAGGGGGTCTCTACCCTGCCCCCTTTTTGCGTTTTCCACTCTTATTTTTTGCTCTCTTGTGGCTCAGTTCTACTGAGAAATGAGATGGCTGCTCAGGTGGTACCAGAAGGATATTAACATATAAAAACGTTATTCGCTAATAGAATTTACATTTACAAAACCTTTGAAGTTTTTTGAAAAAAAAAATAAGTTTCACGCCAGATATAGTTAGGAATTAGCACTTAAAAAACCTTGCAAATTTACTGAAAAAACCATAGGTTTCAGGCCATATATAGTTAGGAATTAGCATTTAAAGAACCTTGCAAATTCCCTTAAAAAAACATAGGTTTCAGGCCTTATATAGTTAGGAATTAGCATTTAAAAAACCTTGCAAATTCACTTCAAAAACCATAGGTTTCAGGCCTTACGCGATTTTATTTTTAAAAAATTATAATTTTGCCCTTGGGGGTCCTTCTAGGACAACTTTGGAAGGGTTAGGGGGTCAGGGGGTCTCTACCCTGCCCCCCTTTTCGCGTTTTCCACTCTTGTTTTGTGCTCTCTTGTGCCTCACTTCTCCTGAGAAACAAGATGGCTGCTCAGGTGGTCCCAGAAGGATAATAACATATATAAACGTTATCCGCTAATAGAATTAGCATTTACAAAACCTTTGAAATTTATTGAAAAAAAATATAGGTTTCACGCCTGATATAGTTAGGAATTAGCATTTGAAAAACCTTGCAAATTCACTGAAAAAAACATAGGTTTCAGGCCTTATATAGTTAGGAATTAGCATTTAAAAAACCTTGCAAATTCACTTAAAAAAACGTAGGTTTCAGGCCTTATATAGTTAGGAATTAGCCTTTAAAAAACCTTGCAAATTCACTTAAAAAACCATAGGTTTCAGGCCTTATATAGTTAGGAACTAGCATTTAAAAAACCTTGCAAATTCACTTAAAAAACCATAGGTTTCAGGCCTTATATAGTTAGGAATTAGCATTTAAAAAACCTTTGAAATTCACTGAAAAAACCATAGGTTTCAAGCCTTATATAGTTAGGAATTAGCTTTAAAAAAAACTTTGAAATTCACTCCCAAAAAGTTTTTGGGGTGTTAATGTTTTCTGGACATTTCACTCATACAAAACCATTGAAATTGCTCCTATATAGTTAGTTGGACTAACTATATTTCGCGCACCCACAATGCATTGCTGATGATGTCACATATTAGATCATTCATGACATGGTCAGTGACATCACTGATGACATCATCCACGTGACAATCACATACACCTTTTCATATACTAGTAAAATCTTTCATCACTCAATGTAAAAAACAGAGTATCATATTTGAATCCATTGTCACAGCAATACAAGTATCTAAAAACCCACTCAGTGATTCATAGATGTATGCACACATCTAATCACTTACCTGTAGATTCACTCATACATGCTGTCAATGAACAATTGAACACTTTCAAAAATACTTATACACCTATATCGACATTAAACAACAGCACGCATCCTATTCACATGTGAAGTCATCCTACTCACTTAGGCAAACAATGGATCATACTTACATACTTACTTAACTACACACTTATACAAACACCACTTCATCTATTCCTTTAGATAGTAAGTCATACTTAGTGAATTATAAAATCATTATTACAAGTATATAGTTATCCATACAGTCACTCACACAATTATTGAGTCTTATGGATACTTATTTATATACAACAACTGACACATACACTGCCTTTTATTTTTCTAGTTTGTTGGACATGTACCATTGAGAAATATATTTGCTCATCACCACACCCTTAAAGAGATTAACTCACCCAAACTGTTAGAACATGTAATTTTAACTTCATATATCTACTGAATCAACTATTCACACATCTTTGGACAGTCACACACACCCCAACGAACCACACACACTTTCACTCTTCCATATAAATACTCAGTTATCTAATCAATAACTAATATAGACTTTCACATAGCTAGTAAGCGACTGGAGAACCAGTTTACACATCAACTGACAAAGTGATACAGATATTCGCACAGTTTAGTCCCTATCCACTATATTTAGTGAGACACTATAAATTGGTCAAGTAAACAGTCAATTACACTGCTACTAAATCCTCCTTCCAAATATTTATTTATATATATCCACTCATTCTTCAATGCAAATTGCTATATATATAATGCATATTTAAATAAAGAAGCAAACTAAATTCACTGGATGATGTCATCAGTGATGTCATCAGTGTTGTCATTTGAGATGTCATCAGTGATGTCACTGGCCATGTCATGAATGATCTAATATGTGACATCATCAGCAGTGGATTGCGGGTGCGCAAAATATAGTTAGTCCAACTAACTATATAGGAGCAATTTCAATGGTTTTGTATGAGTGAAATGTCCAGCAAACTATAACACCCCTAAAACTTTTATATATATATAAACAATACTGAGAAGAATAACTGTGTCTGACAGCCGAAGTTCTTATGATGACTTCTTTATTCATACACTTAGTTCTTTCTTAAACAGCCAACATGTGTTTCGCACACTTTGCTCTTCTTCACGGCTTTAAGTGTTTTCTCTCCTGTCCCCTATTCCATTGTGTATCTCTTCCAAGGTGAGTGTCTCTTTATTTCTGTAAACTTCTCTATGAGATGTTATCCATGATGTCACCGTTGATGTCACTGACCATGTCATGAGTGATGCAATATGTGAGGTCATTAGCGGTGCATTGCAAGAGCGTAAGTTATAGTAAGCTTAGGTAACTATAACTGCTGAATTTCTATGGTTTGGTATGTGTGATGTATGAGCCTAATAATAAGTTTTTTAAAATACTATTTAATAACTATAACATCCCTGTAACCTTTGTTTTTTTCAGTGAATTTCTAAGGGTTTTTAAAATTCTATTTCACACCTATAATATCTCTGTAACCTTTGACTTATAGAAGTGCATTTCAAAGGCTTTTTAAATTCTATATATGAACTATAAGTCCCTGTAACCTTTGCTTTTTTGTGTGACTTTCAAAGTTTTCAAATGTAATTTCTAAAGTCTTATGTCCCTGTAATGTTTTGTTTTTGAGTTAATTTCTGGGATTTATTTTTAGTACTAAGTATACTATAATATATTTTGATTTTTAGTTAAGTATATTTTTAACTATATTTACATTTAAAAATATATTAAATATGTTTTAATAGGTAAATATTACTATACATACTTAAAGAAAAATATAAAATATTTTTTTAATGTAATGATACAATGTAATTTTTTTATAAATAATTTTAGGCTCTGCTGTACCTCCGCGGGTCCAAAAACATAGACGGGACCATAGTATAAATGAGCGGCAAACATAGAGTAGAACTTAAAATGCAGTGTATGCATGGAGCGTTATTAGATATCAGAGCGCTTTATATACATAAGAGAGACAAATGCAATACAAAGAACATAGTATAAATAAGCGGCAAACTAACATCAAAAGCAATATGTGCATGGAGCGTACAGCGACAGGTAGACCAGAGAGTTTGAGAGGTCACGTACGGCCTTGAGAGATAAGGGGGAGGCAAAATAGGGCATACCTTAGGGTTGACATATGTAGAAAAAAGGGAGTTTGGGCATTGGCAAGGGGTATTAAATGCCAAGTTGGCCTAGCAGTAAAACTGCACACCCATGCTTTGTAGTAGCAGTCCCGAGACATGTTTAAAGGGTAATTGAGTACATATCTAAATGACTCTATCAGATGCTGTGTGGGTGTGTCATTGAATGTGTAAGTAAATATGTCGCTATATTACTGGCTCTCTTAGTTACTATGGGTCTATAAATGTGTATGTAAGTGGATGTATGGATTCTTTACTGGCTGTCTTAGTGAGTGTTGGGGTATGTAACTGTGTGCAACTGGCTCCCTTACTGTTGGATACATAAGTGCTATTTGGATGTGTGAGTTAATGTGTAAGTGCCTCTGTCTCACTGTGTGTGTTAGTGGTTCTATGCTTTTCTACATAGGCATATGAGTCACATTATGAGTGGGAGACGGGATTTATAACTGGGCATGTGGGTCTGTACGTGTGAATGTAACTCACTGACACTTCAAAGTACATATCTTCCCTTTAAGCACATAGCACCTTGCCCTATGGGCTACCTACGACCTACCTTAGGGGTGACTTATGTGTAGAAAATGGGGAGTTTATGGCTTGGCAAGGGGTAGTAAATGTGCACAGACATGTTCTTCAGCAGCATGCATGAGACATGTTCAAAGGGCTACTTTTCTGGTTGGGTGACTTGATTGTGTCAGTACTTAAGTACATATATGAGTGAGTGTATCACTCCCTCTATAGGTCTGTCACCGGATGTGCAAGCAACTATGCCTCTATATGACTGGCTCTGTTAGTAAGTCTATAGATCTGTAAATGTGTATGTAAGTGGCTATATGGAATAATTACTGGCTGTCTTAGTGAGTGTTGGTGTGTGTAACTCCTTGTGCAACTAGCTTAGTTACTGCTAGATACACATACGTGCTCTGTGGGTGTGTGAGTGAATTTGTAAGTGCCTATGTCACCATCTGATTGGTTGTGTTAATGGCTAAGCTTTTCTACATAGGTATGTGTGTTGCAGTATTGGTGGGAGACTGGATATATAATTGGGTCTATGGGTCTGTAAGTGTGCATGTAACTCACTTAAACTTCAAAGAACATTTCATTCCTTTTCAGCACAAAGCACCCTGGCCTACCTTAAGGGTGGCATGTATGTAGTAAAACGGGAATATAAGGCTATGCAAGGGGTTTTAAATACCAAGTCAACATGGCAGTTAAACTGAACACAGGCTCTGCAGTAGCAGGCCTGAGTCATGTTTAAAGGACCACCTGTCTGGATGGTTGACTAAGGGTGTCAGTACTTCAGTACATATCTAAATAAGTGTATCAGTCACTTTGTGAGTGTGTCACTGGATATGTAAGTTCCATTTATTTTATTTATGTTCTTATATAGCGCCAGAATTCGACCCCCGAAGGGGTATCTCCGCGCTTTTCGCTTTACCAAAGGGGCCCGGGCCTAGTTCTAAGCTGTAAGAGGAATTAAGCGAGATTCTTACCAGGCAACAAATAGAAAGGTTTTCAGAGTCTTCTTGAAGGATTGAAAGTTAGTGGTGTTTTTAAGGGCAGGAGGCAGTGAGTTCCAAAGGAGGGGGCCTTTGGAGGACAGGGCGCGCCCTCGCTGCCTAACTTTTTTGATCCGTGGAACCTGAAGCTGTTGCTGGTTGCTGGAGCACAGAGTGCAAATGGGTTTATAGGGCGTGAATTTTTCTTTTAGATATTTGGATCCATTGCCAAACAGACACTTATGAATAGTGCAGCAAATTTTAAATTTTACACGCTGCCTTATTGGTAACCAATGGAGTTTTACCAAGAGGGGGAGTGAGGCAGACCTTGGCTGGGCGTTGAGAACTAATCTCGCAGCAGTGTTCTGGACCACCTGCAATCTCTGTAGTTGTTCCTCATTTGCCGAGATCAACAGTAGTCTAGTCTTCTGATTACCAAGGCCTGGACGAGAGTTTTTCTGTAGGAGTCTGATAAAAATGGGAAAACGCGTCGTAGTAGTCCAATGAGCCTGAAGCAAGATCCTGCTATTAGTTACTATGACAGTGGATGACTGGCTCTCTTAGTAACACTATGGGTCTGTAAATGTGTATGTAATAGGCTGTATGGATTGCTTACTGGCTGTATTTATGAGTATCAGGTATGTAACTGAGTGTGCAACTAACTTACTTAGTTAAACCTTAATGCTTATGTGCCATATGTGCTGTGTGGGTGTTTGAATGTATATGTAAGTACCTCTATTGATTTCTCACTCAGTGTGTGAATGGCTTTATGGTTTTATATATAGGTATGTGAGTAGCTGTGTAAGTGAATGACTGGGTGTATAACTGATTGTATAGGTGTGTAAGTGCATGTGTAACTGAGTGCTGGGTACATGAAAGCCTATACAGGTGTGTGGGTGGGTGTGTCAGTGCCTGTATGATTATGTAAATATTTAGATAAGTGTATGTATAAGTGAGTAAATGGGAGTGTGATTTGTTTTATGAGTGTCTGACTGAGTGTGGCAGTTACTATCTAGTTATATGAGTGGTGGGTGCATGACTGTTTTTATGAGACTGTAACTGGATGTGTAAGGGCCTTCCTGATAGTGAGAGTGGGTAATAATTACATGCTATTAAATTACATACCATAAGCAAACACCCACATCTAATTTCACACACATTCATTCATAATGGCTTGATAAAAATTACAATATTTTCTTTTAAACCAATTCCTCTTTTTCCTTTCCTGATCACTCTGGGGCTGATTCACAAAGGTAACCTGAGACAAGAGTCTAACTTTACAACTTTTCATACTCACAGAAGTCATTTACGACATTTGGTATTCACAGAGGTCATTAATGAGTCGTATCTTTGCGTCCCCAGTCGGGCCGGAATCTCCGCACCCAGACCGTACTCTCTGGCTAGGGCCGTACTCTCTGGCTCAGACTGGATAAAGTGCAATTAATGGGCTGGAATGCAATATTTACAAAAAGGAAGATTAGCAATGTGTGATAAATGGAAGAGAACGTTATGAAAAACAGTTCAGGCAGGAAAAAGGGTATGGCCAGACACTACATCATAACTCGGAAAGGTTTGCTTCTTTGTATCATGGTACAATTTGCTCTCCCCTCTGTGTTGACTGTAGTGTTAATC
Source organism: Lissotriton vulgaris (assembly GCF_964263255.1). Taxonomy (NCBI): domain Eukaryota; kingdom Metazoa; phylum Chordata; class Amphibia; order Caudata; family Salamandridae; genus Lissotriton; species Lissotriton vulgaris. Next base: position 972,675,328 of record NC_141696.1, on the reverse strand, counting down.
GACACTAAGGGTACTACCGTTAGTGTTAACTGTAGTGTTGACACCACATCCAACACTGAGCGCAAATTGTGCACTGCATGTACCATGATGCAAAGGAGAACATTTTTCTGGGATATATTGTAGTGTCTATCCACACCCTTTTTCCTGCCCAAACTGATTTTCATGACCTCCTCTACCATTTATTACACGTTACTAATTTTCTCTTTTATGAAAATTGCATTCTGGCCCATTGATTGCACTTTATAGAGCCCGAGCCGGAGATTACGGCTCGGGCCAGGGAGTACCGCCCTAGCCGGTGTGTGCGATCTGAGTGCGGAGAGTACAGTCTGGGTCTGGAAAGTCCGGCTCAAGTGCGTACATAAGGATACGAGTCAGAAATTACTTTTTTGAATACCAAAAGTCGTAAGTGACTTCCATGAATACCAAAAGTCATAAAGTTAGAATTTTGGCTCAGGTTACCTCTGTGAATCGGCCCCTCTAGTTTAGGTAATGTTCTTATCTAAGCTACCTTCTATTTTACCTTGTAGTCTAGTGTCACATTTTCTTTCATCTTATACACACTCACAATTTTTTATTTAAATATAATTTGTTATACTACAACCTAATTACCATATCTGTAAAAGATTGTTCTCCAACTTTAATTTCTCTTTCTGTTAACATCTGATTTCATTAGCATGCACAAGTCAGAATTAATCAATTAAAAGCCAAATACTCCTCTTTTTGAATTTCACAGTGCAGTTGTTTTCTTTGTTCTCCTCCCCCATATTTTACAAGCACTGTGTGCATGGTTAGCATGTTAGTAGCCCTCTATACCCACCACTAGGTCAAAAGTACAATTTACTTTCTGTAAGCAGCATACCAGCTTCAAATTAAACAGTAGCAGGAGTGGTTGGCTGGTTGCAATTTCAAGCATATCCCTAACAACATATTTATTTTTTATTTCTGCAAAACCAATCACAGATGTAGTTACTTTTTCCTCCAAATTACTACCTAATTCTAGTTCCATGCACATCTTCACCATCCAATCAAATGTGTTATTTTATATTTTACTTGCTGACATCCTTTTTAACTCACTTTGTGAGTGGTGGTATCAGTCGCTGAGTGTGTTTCTGATTGTGTGACTGGGTGAGTGAATAGGTGTTTGACTGGCAGTATGGGTGTGTAGGTAGCTGTGTCACAGACTAGATAGGTATATAAGTGTGTGACTGGGTATCTCAATGGCTGTGTTAATGGTGATATGGGTATATGAGTTGCAGTGTGAGTGGTTGTAAAAGTGTATGAGTGGGTGTGTGGTTGTAAGGGTGTGAGTGGCTGTTTCGGTGATTGTATGCATGTGTGAGTGAGTGTGTGAGTAGCTCTGTGGGTATATCAGTGTGTGAGCAGCTCTTGTAGTATGTACGTAGGTGTGTAAGTGCTTCTCTCAGTATGTCAGTGGCTGTGTAAATACCTGTGTGAGTGTGAGAGTAGTTGCTTGGGTATGGGAGTTGGTGTATGCGTGTCTGTGTGGGTCTGTTAGAGGGTATGTGCGCAGCTGTGGATATCTGAGTGGATGTGTATGTGGGTCTGTGAGTGGGTGTGTGAGTGTCTGTGTGCATCTATTGGTGGGTGTGTGAGTGTCTGTGTGGGTCTGTGAGTTGGTGTGGAGTATCTGTGTGAGTCTGTGAATGGGTGTGTGAATGAGTGTGTGGGTCTATAAGTGAGTATATGAGTGGGTCTGTGAGTATGTGTGTGAGTGTCTGTGTGGGTCTGTGAGTGGGTTGTGAGTGTGTGTGTAGGTCCATGAGTGGGTAGGTGAGTGCCTACATGGGTATGTGAGTGGGTCTGCCAGTGCCTGTATAGGTCTGTGAAGGGGTGTGTCAATGCCTGTTAGGTCTGTGAGTGTGTGTTTGTGACTATCTGTGTGGATCTCTAAGTCGGTGTGTTAGTGTCTCAGCGTATCTGTGAGTGGGTGGTGAATATCTGTGTGGGCCTGTGTGTGAGTGGCTGAGTGTCTGTGCGGGTCTGTGTCTGGGTGTGTGAGTGTCTGTGTGGGTCTGTGAGTGGGTGTGTGAGTGTCTGGGAGGGTCTGTGTGTAGGTGTGTTGTCGTGTTTATATCTAGGACCCTAATTCGATATTCCCGATTTATGCCCTTGTGAGGTTATAATCAATAATATCCTGATAAAGGCATAAGAATCAGATCCATATTCTGTAATTGCCCATGCAGTCCAAAGCACAGCACGGCTACTCCCATCGGCTCCTAGAAAGCACAACGCTTTCTTTAAACAAACCAAGCCTCCAGCAGCCCGGGAAAATCCCCCCTGCTTTTGTTTTGATTTGAACAAGAACTCCTGAAGGCCAGAAAGAACTGTTAGTTCTTAGTGATGTCTTATGTCCAACCTTACGTCAAACCCGGCACCTTCCAGGTATAAAATACCAACAGTTGCCTTAAGCAAACACACAGGTTGGTTTGGAGAAGAGCGGCCATCTACTTGCCCGAGAGCCCAGCTGATGCGTGATTCCACGGAAGCCGCCCCTACCGTTTGACGCACTGAGAGAGACGCTGTCTTTTTCTCCAGCCGAGAAAATCCAGCTCCGGTGTTTCCAGCCTACCTTTGCGGGTTGCTGGGAGATCGAGTCCTGAGGAAAGAGATACCAGACCTCCCACATTCTATTACCAAGGTACGGAGCTGACTAAACCCTTAAGAGAATTCTTGAAGCAGATTCTTGGCAAAACAATCTTAAACAACTTAACTTAAACTGCTACTTACTAATCCCTTCCCAAGTATTAGGCTTAGGTCAGGTACACCGGGGTAGGCTTAGTTAGAAGCACCAGTTGAGTACGTTAGTCAATGTACTTATGTATGTATATATTTTATCCATTTTAAAGTATCATATGGCTAAGAAACCATATCAATACTTTTACAGTATTATTTCCTAATACTACTTTTACTGTACGCACTTTACTTTAATATAAGTAATGCAATTGTGGCAATTCATTTCCCTTGCATGAGAAAGAAGACTGCTCAATAAATAACACCTTTTATTGAAAACGCCCGTCTCTCTATTTCTCTGCACTCTGGTGAAACTAAGTATGCACAGTTGACTGAGAGAAATAGCTGTCTATTGTTTTCACACAACTCTAGAGATACACTCTTATTCTGAGGGAGCAAAGTTGTCATGTTTATGCGGTTGTCGGAAACTGAATCCCTTCTTGTCTGAGCCAGGGAAGTTCATCCCTCCCTATTCATTCAAGAAAGTTTCCAGTGACCTCTGAGCTAGCTGGCGCAAACCTAAATTAAGTTTAACATAGTCAGTAGAGACCTAGATGACCTCAGTCCTACGTCTACACTGCTGTTTATGTTATTCCAATGCGCAGAGCCTATTGGGAAAATAGGAACTACACTACAGTGTGAGTGCCTACATGGGTATGAGAATGGGTCTCTGAGTGCATGATTGGGTCTGCAAGTAGTTGTGTGAGTGCCTATGTGGGTCCAAGAGTGGGTCTGAGTGTCTGCATGGCTCTAATTGTGGGTGTTTGAATGCCTGCATAGGTCTGTAAATGGGTGCATGAATGCAGGATATATAAGAAAGAGTACGCGTGACTCCGTTTCTGTGTAAGTGTGTGAATGGGTAAGTGAGTAATTATATGGATGTGTGAGTGGTTGAGTGAGTGGCTGTATTGGTCAGTAAGTGTATGTGTGAGTGGCTGTATGGGTGAGTGAGTGGCAGTGACAGTGTGTGTATCGATGAGTGAGTTCATGTGTTATTAGTTGTATGAGTGAGTGAGTGGGTGTGTCAGTAGCTGTATGGGTGAGTGAGTAGCTGTGTGAATATGGATACGTGTGAGTGAGTGGGTATGTAAGTGACTGTGTAGGTGAGGTGAGTAAGTGTGTTAGTGGCTGTATGAGTGAATGAAAGGGTGGTTGAGTGCCTTTAAAGATTAGTGAGTGGGTGTATGTGTGAGTAAGTGCAGGTGTTAGCTGCTGTATGGGTTATTGAGTGGATATGTGAGTAGGTGCATGGGTGAGTTAGTGACTGTGTGAGTGTCTGTATGAGTTATTGACTAGATATGTGAATGGCTATATGGGTTAGTGGATGTGTCAGTGACTGTTTAGGAGACTGAGCGTGTGTGTATCAGTAGATGTATGGGTGCCTGACTGGCTGTGTTAGTAGCTGTATAAGTGAGTAAGTGGCTGTCTCAGTGAATGCATAGGTGAGTGAATGGGTGTATAAGCATCTGTGTAGGTGAGTAATTGTCCATGTGAGTGGTTACATGCAAAAGTGATTGGGTATGTTAGTGATTGTATGGGTGAGTGAGTGGGTATATGAGGGGCTGTATGGGTGAGTGAGTGCTTGTGTCAGTGACTGTATAGGTTAGTGAGTGCATGTGTTAGTATAGTGTTAGTATGAATACATTTGTGAATATATGGATATCTGTATGGGTGATTGAGTGCATGTGGTAATAGCTGTAGTGTTAAGTGAATTAGTGTGACTGACTATACAGGTCAGGGAGTGGGAGTGGTTCTATGGGGAAAGGATTGGGTGTGTAGATGGCTGTATGGATGAGTGATTGGATGTATGAGTGGCTGTATCAGTATGTGTCTGGGTGTACCAGTATATGCAGCAATGCCTGCCTATGTGTCTTATTGGCTAGATTATAAGGGATACTGATGTGGCAGTGTATGCATTGCTGTGCGTCTGTGTCAATGTTTGCATCAGTATGTGCCTGGGTGTGTCACTGTATGCAAAAGAGTGTGCCTGGGTGTTACAGTGTACACATCAAAGTGTGTCTGAGTGTGTCAGTATCTGTATCGTTATGTGGCTGGTTATGTCAGTGTATGTATGACTGTGCTCCTGCGTGTGTCAGTGCAAGCATCAGTGTGTGCCTGGGTATGTCAGTTTATGCATGAGCATGTGAATGGGTATGTCAGTGCATGTATCAGTGTGTGCATGGTCTGTCAATGTATACATAAGTACTTGCCTTGTTGTATCAGTGTATGCATAAGTGTGTGACTGGGTGTGTCAGTGTATGTATGAGTGTGTGCCTGGGTATGTTAGTATATATCCATCAGTGTGTGCTTGGGTGTGTCAATGTATGCATAAGAGTGTGCCTGGGTATGTGAATGTATGCTTACGTGTATGCCTGGATGTGTCAGTGTACGTATCATTGTGTTCCTGGATGTGTTCGTTCATGTGTCAGTATCTCTGTGGGTGTGTGAGTATATGCATGAGTGTGTGCCTGGGTGTGTCAGAGTATACATGAATGTGTGCCTGGGTGTGTTAGTGTATGTATTGGCGTCTGTGTGAGTGTATGAGGAGTGCATGCTTAGCTGCATCAGAGTATGCATGAGTGTGTGCTTGAATGGATTAGTCTATGCATCTGTATGTGCCTGGGTATGCTACTGTATGTATTACAGTGTGTCTGGGTGTGTCAGTGTATGCATCAGTGTGTGTCTAATCATGGCCTACCTTACTGGTCACTTATACATAAAAAAGGGAGTTTAAGGCTTGGCAAGGGGTTTTAGATTGCTGCTCAACCTGGCAGTACAACTACACACATAGCCAGTGCAAGTGCAGGCCTGAGACATATTAAAACAGTTATTTGTCTGGCTAGGTGACTTTAAGTGTCAGTACTTGAGTAGATACCTAAATAACTGTATCAGTCCCTTTCTGGGTGTGTCACTGCATGTGTAAGTAACTATGTCACCATTATGAGTGGCTCTCTTAGTATATGTATGGGTCTCTATATATATATATATGTATGTGACTGCATAGATTCCTTGCTGGCTGCATTAGTGAGTCTAAGAGTATATACATGTGTGTGCAACTGGTTCTCTTACTGCTGGATACATAAGTGCTGTATGGGTGAGTAACTGAATGTGTAAGTACCTCTGTTTCTATCTAACTGGTTGTTTGAATGACTCTATGCTATTGTAAATAGGTGTATAACTCAAAGTATGGATGGGACACTTGATGTATGACTGGGTGTATGGGTCTCTAAGCACAAATGTAACTCACTGAAACTTCAAAGTACAACCCAGATTCACATAGGTTTAGCACCAGGTTAGCATTACTTTTGTAATGCTAACCCGATGCTTAAACATATTTGAAGATTAACAAACCAATGCATTGGTTTGCATAGAAAAGTAATTCAAACCAGGATGAAACACTGCTTTGAATTACTTTGTGTCAAGGGGACATTACATGGGTGGTATGTGGGCATTCCCATGCAACCACCCATGCTTTTTGATGCTAAACTATATCCACTAACATTAATAGACATGGTTTAGTACCAAACATGAATGCCACTGTAAAGCAGCCATAAGAAGGAGAAATGGTTCATGTCTCCTTTATTTTCTGACTTTGATTGCATGGTGCACTGTGCAGCACAAATACAAAGTTGGAAAATATTTAAAGTGTGTCAAGGCATACTATTTTGTACAGGAAGTGCACCCTTCCTGTACAGAAGCTATGCTAGACTCAGCAATGCCCCTAGCACTATGGCACTAAAGTGTGTGTCTGGCGCACGTAAGGGAGGAGAGTGCCATATCTGTGTGAATGTGGCACTCACCTGCTCTTACCCTGTCAAGCAATGCAGCGCAGTCTCTCTAGGGCTGTGTTGCATTCTGTAACAGTTTTCACAATTAGGGCCTACATATCCTACCTTTTAAGCACATAGCACCCTGTCCTATAGCCTATCTATGGTCCACCTTAGGTAAGACTTATATGTAGAAAAAGAGGAGTTTAAGGCTTGGTAAGGGGTTTTAAATGGCTAGTCAGCCTGGCAGGAAAACTGCACATTCAGGCTCTGCAGTGGCAGACCCGAGACATGTTTGAAGGGCTACTTGTCTGGATTTTTTGCTTGATTATGTCACTACTAATGTACATATCTGAGTGGTTTTATCAGCCCATCGGTGGATGCGTCACTAGATGTGTAAGTAAATATGTCACTGTGTTACTAGCTCTTGTAGTAACTCAATGGGCCTCTAAATGTGTATGTAAGTGGCTGTATGGATTGTTTACTGGCTGTGTTAGTGAGTATTGAGATATGTAACCGAGTGTATGACTGGCTCTGTTACTATTGGAAATATAAGTGCTGTTGTGGGTGTTTGAGTGAATGTGTAAGTGCCCATGTCACTGTTTAAATGGGTGTGTGCGTGGCTCTGCTTTTGAAAACAGGTATCTCAGTCACAGTATGGGTTAGAAACTGGATGTATAACTGGGCCTGCGTGCGTGGTTGTACAGGTGAGTTAAAGGGCAATGGGCATGTGAATGCTAATATGGATGTGTGAGTTTTTGTGCCAGCGAGTGTATGGGTGAGTGGCTGTGTGTGTCAGTAGCTGTATGGGTAAGTGACTGTGTGTTCTAGTAGCTGTATAGGTGAGTGACCATGTGTTTGAGTGGCTGTATGGATCTTTGAGTGGATGTGTCAGTGACTATGGGTGAGTGTGTGTGGGTGTGTATGTGTATGAGTGGCAGTATGGTTCTGTGAGCTCGTGTGCCAGTGAGCACATGGGTGATTACTTCAATAGATGGTGCTATTTGTCTGTATAAAAAGGGGAAAAACATAAATATATGATATAAGAGTAGTGTAGAAATTACACAATAAACATTTAATTTTTGCAATGCATAGGTACACATTATAAAGAAAACAGTAGATATTTCTTATGTATAATAGTATCTTATATTATATTACACCATCTAATTTTCCCTTTTTTACTGTTCTCTGCTTTCATATGTGTACATCATAAATAATGTACTGTATAACGATTCCTCCTTGAACAGTGGGAAAACAATCATATAGATTTTAGGAAAAAAACAGAATTGCCTTATATAGCACCATAAATAGGTGACACTATGCTTTGCAGTCACTATAGTTGTTTAATCAATTGCTTTAACTATAGCTACTGAAGTATTCTAAAGAAAAAAATCTTAAAAAGTAATCCTTTGTTATTAGAAGAGGTACAATACTAGTAATAGATATAAAGGACACTTGAATTATAGAGACCCTTATGAAGACATCACCCCTTGTAGGCCGAAAGATATCATAAACAATAACAAATCACGTTGAACAAATACACCATACCTCTTTTTAACAGTAATCCTCCTCAGAAATTTGGTTGAAGAAACAAAAGATAAGAATTTGGTAGCTTAAAAGGTAGTTTTTGTTTCATTTTAAGGCTGCTGTCATTACATTCTCTCCATCCACTTCCACTTTTTAAATAGACAGTATAGTGTCCAGGTGTTACACAAGCCATACATATCTGATGATAACCATAAGTCACATCTTCTTTGCTTGCCCTTACTTGCTGCTGGGGTATTGCCAAAAGCGCTGCCACACCCCCACAGACCTACCTGCACTTTCGTCGCAAGTGACGGCTGTTTGAGGGGCACCGCAGGCACTAGGGACTCCATCTCCAAGCACCACCTGGGCCGCGCACACGGACGACGCCACTCCAAAGAGCCCAGAGGCGCTCAAATCACAGTCTGCACCTCCCGTGGCGTGGGATACATCTTCTTTGCTTGCCCTTACTTGCTGCTGGGGAATTGCCAAAAGCGCTGCCACACCCCCAAGGACCTACCTGCACTTTTGCCGCAAGTGACGGCTGTTTGAGGGGCACCGCAGGCACTAAGGACTTCATCTCCCAGCACCCCCTGGGCCACGCACACGGACAACGCTACTCCAAAGCGCCTGAAGGCGCTTAAATCACCGCTGCGCCTCCCACGGCGCGGGATACATCTTCTTTACTTGCCCTTACTTGCTGCTGGGGAATTGCCAAAAGAGCTGCCACACCCCCACGGACCTACCTGCACTTTCGCCACAAGTGACGGCTGTTTGAGGGGCACCGCAGGCACTAAGGACTCCATCTCCCATCACCCCCTGGCAGCACACACGGACGACGCCACTCCAAAGCTCCAGGAGGCGCTTAAATCACCTGGCGGCTCCCGTCCGTGCCCGTCTGAGACTGGAAGAGACTGGACTGGCAATCCCCCCAACAAGTTTCCCCAAGTGAGTTAGGTGGGCTACTTGAATGAATTTAGAGTATTGTATGTACTAAAATCTGTAGAGGAGCAGACTTGGATATCGATTGTTGGTGTGTGAACATAACTGGGAGATAGTGTATATTTCCCTTTGTACTCTGCTCGAGTAATTAGTCTCGTTTAAGTATGGGAGAGAGCCCCCCCCCCCCAATTTCTAGGCCTAATACGCGTCAGAAAGCCACTATGCGTACACCCAACCCCAAATCAACTGCTATTGACAAAATGTTACGGCAGGTGTTGGGTGCAGTCTCTAATGAGATTGAACGAACAGAACGTAGGCTTTCCTTGACGCCCTCTATTCAATGCCCCTCTTTGGTTCTAGAGTCAGGAGCCCCCAGTTTAGCCCAGACATTAGATCTGTCTGCTACTCCAGACCTAATGGTGATTCCGGAAAGGGCCCACACTGTATCTCCTGTTAAAACACCTATAAGGGGGGCTAATAGGAAAGGTCATCAAAGAAAACAAAAAAAGGGGGGGAGCACATGAGTTCCTCTTTGAGAGTAACAACAACAACCCAGACTGTAAGCAATAATGGAAGCTGTCATCTAGAATTGGAGCAACCGATATGGGCCACGCTTCTAAAAGAAATTAGAGAGAACCTGGAAACATATATCCACAGTGAGATGGGAGTCCTCAGACAGCATTTAGAGAAGCTACCTATGAAGGTAGACACTTGGGGTAGCACAATTGATGCCCTTTTTAAAACCCTGGGTGATCTAAAACCTACAGAATCGGCCCCCATACAACAGAGTAGCCTGGTGTCTACCCTTCCTGGAAATGCTAATAGAGAATCTAATCCCCTAGTTGAGCCCCTCACTGCGACCAATTCTGCTACGATACCAGGGGGGGCTTGTCCCGGGGCTGTAAGGGCACCACGGGAGGGGGCTGCTGGTCAAGGGCTGTTGCCAGTGGTATCTCCAATAGATTTGCTAGCAGAGGAGATCATGGACACAACTTAGACCCTAATAGACTAACTATCAAAGATACCCTGCCATGTCTAGATCTGCCTTCTGCATCAATTCCTTTTACTGTTATCCTCACTGGAATCCCTGAGTTAGAACCAAACAAAGTTGAGCAATACCCAGAGCTAAAAAATAAAGTTATTTTTTGGCTAAATAAACATAGACAATTGCCCCCTTTAATCCAGAGTGAAATTTTATTTGGTAGGCGGGTTAGCTGGATAGGACCAAAGAAAAAAGATATACAGGGGGATTGTGTACTGATTAATTTTAGGGACCCTAGGGCATTCCACCACATCCTACAATGGGACCACGTAAGGTATACCAATGGTATAAGGACCCTTCCTCTTGCCTATTTCTATCCCCCCAACCCCACTACTAGAAAGAATGGATGGTGTTTATAAAAAATGGGAACCCCGAGCTAAGACTGATCTTTCATCGCATATCCCACGGCGGCTTGACACATTTTCGTCTTTTAACATCCCAGTATGCAATAGATTTAGCAGCCTAGACTTAGTCAATTGACTAAACCCCCAGTATAATCCGCTGAAGGTACAATCATTTGTTCAGCACCTCAGCAAGAAAGTGAAATATCTATGCAAGGGGTACGTTACTCCGAGGAGTCAATTAAAGCTGTAGAACGTCTGAATAGATTGAGAGCCTTACCCAGTGCACTGGGAGATGTTTCAGGCATCCTCCCTGGCCTTGAGGGGTCACATAGCCTGTTAATTGAGCAGGAGGTAGTTACCCCTATCCCCTTGTCTGCAAAACCTAACTATCTAACTTATGGCTTCTCTCTTGGAACATAGCAGGCTTAGCCACTAAGTTAGACCATCCCAATTGGGGAACCTTTGTAGACAACCATGGGCTATGCCTCTTTCAGGAGACATGTACCGCTATTCCAATACATAGGATAGGGTTTGAAACATATATAATTACAGCACACCAGGGACAAAGGGGTAGACCTTCGGGGGGACTTTGCATTTGGATTGCTACCCATTTAGGGCGCACCATTCAAGCTCTTAACACTGGCTCCCCGGATATACTCAGGGTGAAAATTGCAAAAAACACAGTTGATGGACAGAATGTAGAACAATGTCATACATTCACCCCAGTACAAGGATCTGGGCCTAAATCCATCGGTTTTTTGCACTCCACACCACCCTGGGTTAGACACTGGCTATATGCAAATCAGCTCTGACCCTGTGCCTCATGGGAACAGTCCAGTCCGAACTACCAAGTCATGTCTTACCCAGACCGGAATCAAGCATCCAAGGACCGGTTTCTGGCTATCAGCCTTCATCAGCCTGGATAGCTTGACTCCAGTGGTGTGGAGAGCCTGGGACTCGCGTCTGAGCATCCCCAGCACACTCAGGGTGAAAATTGCAAAAAACACAGCTGATGCACAGAATAAAGAACAATGTCATACATTCACCCCAGTACAAGGATCTGGGCCTAAATCCATCGTTTTTTTTCACTCCACACCACCCTGGGTTAGACACTGGCTATATGCAAATCTGCTCTGACCCTGTGCCTCATGGGAACAGTCCAGTCCGAACTACCAAGCCATGTCTTTCCCAGACCGGAATCAAGCATCCAAGGACCGGTTTCTGGCTATCAGCCTGGATAGCTTGACTCCAGTGGTGTGGAGAGCATGGGACTCACGTCTGAGCATCCCCAGCACACTCAGGGTGAAAATTGCAAAAAACACAGCTGATGCACAGAATAAAGAACAATGTCATACATTCACCCCAGTACAAGGATCTGGGCCTAAATCCATCGTTTTTTTTCACTCCACACCACCCTGGGTTAGACACTGGCTATATGCAAATCTGCTCTGACCCTGTGCCTCATGGGAACAGTCCAGTCCGAACTACCAAGCCATGTCTTTCCCAGACCGGAATCAAGCATCCAAGGACCGGTTTCTGGCTATCAGCCTTCATCAGCCGGGATAGCTTGACTCCAGTGGTGTGGAGAGCCTGGGACTCACGTCCGAGCATCCCCAGCACACTCAGGGTGAAAATTGCAAAACACAGTTGATGGACAGAATGTAGAACAATGTCATACATTCACCCCAGTACAAGGATCTGGGCCTAATTCCATCGTTTTTTTGCACTCCACACCACCCTGGTTTAGACACTGGCTATATGCAAATCAGCTCTGACCCTGTGCCTCATGGGAACAGTCCCGTCCGAACTACCAAGCCATGTCTTTCCCAGACCGGAATCAAGCATCCAAGGACTGGTTTCTGGCTATCAGCCTTCATCAGCCAGGATAGCTTGACTCCAGTGGTGTGGAGATCCTGGGACTCATGTCTGAGCATCCCCAGCACATTCAGGGTGAAAATTGCAAAAACACACAGTTGATGGACAGAATGTAGAACAATGTCATACATTCACCCCAGTACAAGTATCTGGGCCTAAAGCCATCGTTTTTTTGCACTCCACACCACCCTGGGTTAGACACTGGCTATAAGCAAATCAGCTCTGACCCTGGCACACAATTTTTCAATTTTCACCCCGAGTGGGCTGGGTATGCTCAGACGTGAGTCCCAGGCTCTCCACATCACTGGAGTCAAGCTATCCAGGCTGAAGAAGGCTGATAGCCAGAAACCGGTCCTTGGATGCTTGATTCCGGTCTAGGAAAGACATGGCTTGGTAGTTCGGGCTGGACTGTTCCCATGAGGAACAGGGTCAAGGCTGATTTGCATATAGCCATTGTCTGACCTAGGGTGGTGTGGAGTGCAAAAAAAACGATGGATTTAGGCCCAGATCTTTGTACTGGGGTGAATGTAAGACATTGTTCTGCATTCTGTCCATCAACTGTGTTTTTTTCAATTTTCACCCCTAGTGGGCTGGGTATGCTCAGACGTGAGTCCCAGGTTCTCCACATCACTGGAGTCAAGCTATCCAGGCTGAAGAAGGCTGATAGCCAGAAACCGGTCCTTGGATGCTTGATTCCGTTCTAGGGAAGACATGGCTTGGTAGTTCGGGCTGGACTGTTCCCATGAGGCACAGGGTCAAGGCTGATTTGCATATAGCCATTGTCTGACCTAGGGTGGTGTGGAGTGCAAAAAAACCGATGGATTTAGGCCCAGATCTTTGTACTGGAGTGAATGTAAGACATTGTTCTGCATTCTGTCCATCAACTGTGTTTTTTGCAATTTTCACCCCGAGTGGGCTGGGTGAGACATGAGTCCCAGGCTCTCCACATCACTGGAGTCAAGCTATCCAGGCTGAAGAAGGCTGATAGCCAGAAACCGGTCCTTGGATGCTTGATTCCGGTCTAGGAAAGACATGGCTTGGTAGTTCGGGCTGGACTGTTCCCATGAGGCACAGGGTCAAGGCTGATTTGCATATAGCCATTGTCTGACCTAGGGTGGTGTGGAGTGCAAAAAAACGATGGATTTAGGCCCAGATCTTTGTACTGGGGTGAATGTAAGACATTCTTCTGCATTCTGTCCATCAACTGTGTTTTTTGCAATTTTCTGCCTGAGTGGGCTGGGTATGCTCAGACGTGAGTCCGACGGCTCTCCACATCACTGGAGTCAAGCTATCCAGGCTGAAGAAGGCTGATAGCCAGAAACCGGTCCTTGGATGCTTGATTCCGGTCTAGGAAAGACATGGCTTGGTAGTTCCGGCTGGACTGTTCCCAAGAGGCACAGGGTCAAGGCTGATTTGCATATAGCCATTGTCTGACCTAGGGTGGTGTGGAGTGCAAAAAAACGATGGATTTAGGCCCAGATCTTTGTACTGGGGTGAATGTAAGACATTGTTCTGCATTCTGTCCATCAACTGTGTTTTTTGCATTTTTCACCCTGAGTGGGCTGGGTATGCTCAGACGTGAGTCCCAGGCTCTCCACATCACTGGAGTCAAGCTATCCAGGCTGAAGAAGGCTGATAGCCAGAAACCAGTCCTTGGATGCTTGATTCCGGTCTAGGAAAGACATGGCTTGGTAGTTCGGGCTGGACTGTTCCCATGAGGCACAGGGTCAAGGCTGATTTGCATATAGCCATTGTCTGACCTAGGGTGGTGTGGAGTGCAAAAAAACTATGGATTTAGGCCCAGATCTTTGTACTGGGGTGAATGTAAGACATTGTTCTGCATTCTGTCCATCAACTGTGTTTTTTGCAATTTTCACCCCGAGTGGGCTGTGTATGCTCCGACTTGAGTCCCAGGCTCCCCACATCACTGGAGTTAAGCTATCCAGGCTGAAGAAGGCTGATAGCCAGAAACCAGTCCTTGGATGCTTGATTCTGGTCTAGGAAAGACACGGCTTGGTAGTTCGGGCTGGACTGTTCCCATAATGCACAGGGTCAAGGCTGATTTCCATATAGCCATTGTCTGACCTAGGTTAGTGTGGAGTGCAAAAAAACGATGGATTTAAGCCCAGATCTTTGTACTGGGGTGAATGTAAGACATTGTTCTGCATTCTGTCCCTCAACTGTGTTTTTTGCAATTTTCACCCCTAGTGGTCTGGGTATGCTCAGACGTGAGTCCCAGGCTCTCCACATCACTGGAGTCAAGCTATCCAGGCTGAAGAAGGCTGATAGCCAGAAACCGGTCCTTGGATGCTTGATTCCGGTCTAGGAAAGACATGGCTTGGCAGTTCGGGCTGGACTGTTCCCATGAGGCACAGGGTCAAGGCTGATTTGCATATTGCCATTGTCTGACCTAGGGTGGTGTGGAGTGCAAAAAAACGATGGATTTAGTCCCAGATCTTTGTACTGGGGTGAATGTAAGACATTGTTCTACATTCTGTCCATCAACTGTGTTTTTTGCAATTTTCACCCCGAGTGGGCTGGGTATGCTCAGACATGAGTCCCAGGCTTTCCACATCACTGGAGTCGAGCTATCCAGGCTGAAGAAGGCTGATAGCCAGAAACCAGTCCTTGGATGCTTGATTCCGGTCTAGGAAAGACATGGCTTGGTAGTTCGGGCTGGACTGTTCCCATGAGGCACAGGGTCAAGGCTGATTTGCATATAGCCATTGTCTGACCTAGGGTTGTGTGGAGTGCAAAAAAACGATGGATTTAGGCCCAGATCTTTGTACTGGGGTGAATGTAAGACATTCTTCTGCATTCTGTCCATCAACTGTGTTTTTTGCAATTTTCTGCCTGAATGGGCTGGGTATGCTCAGACGTGAGTCCGACGGCTCTCCACATCACTGGAGTCAAGCTATCCAGGCTGAAGAAGGCTGATAGCCAGAAACCGGTCCTTGGATGCTTGATTCCGGTCTAGGAAAGACATGGCTTGGTAGTTCGGGCTGGACTGTTCCCAAGAGGCACAGGGTCAAGGCTGATTTGCATATAGCCATTGTCTGACCTAGGGTGGTGTGGAGTGCAAAAAAACGATGGATTTAGGCCCAGATCTTTGTACTGGGGTGAATGTAAGACATTGTTCTGCATTCTGTCCATCAACTGTGTTTTTTGCATTTTTCACCCTGAGTGGGCTGGGTATGCTCAGACGTGAGTCCCAGGCTCTCCACATCACTGGAGTCAAGCTATCCAGGCTGAAGAAGGCTGATAGCCAGAAACCAGTCCTTGGATGCTTGATTCCGGTCTAGGAAAGACATGGCTTGGTAGTTCGGGCTGGACTGTTTTCATGAGGCACAGGGTCAAGGCTGATTTGCATATAGCCATTGTCTGACCTAGGGTGGTGTGGAGTGCAAAAAAACTATGGATTTAGGCCCAGATCTTTGTACTGGGGTGAATGTAAGACATTGTTCTGCATTCTGTCCATCAACTGTGTTTTTTGCAATTTTCACCCCGAGTGGGCTGGGTATGCTCCGACTTGAGTCCCAGGCTCTCCACATCACTGGAGTCAAGCTATCCAGGCTGAAGAAGGCTGATAGCCAGAAACCGGTCCTTGGATGCTTGATTCTGGTCTAGGAAAGACACGGCTTGGTAGTTCGGGCTGGACTGTTCCCATAATGCACAGGGTCAAGGCTGATTTCCATATAGCCATTGTCTGACCTAGGTTAGTGTGGAGTGCAAAAAAACGATGGATTTAAGCCCAGATCTTTGTACTGGGGTGAATGTAAGACATTGTTCTGCATTCTGTCCCTCAACTGTGTTTTTTGCAATTTTCACCCCGAGTGGTCTGGGTATGCTCAGACGTGAGTCCCAGGCTCTCCACATCACTGGAGTCAAGCTATCCAGGCTGAAGAAGGCTGATAGCCAGAAACCGGTCCTTGGATGCTTGATTCCGGTCTAGGAAAGACATGGCTTTGCAGTTCGGGCTGGACTGTTCCCATGAGGCACAGGGTCAAGGCTGATTTGCATATTGCCATTGTCTGACCTAGGGTGGTGTGGAGTGCAAAAAAACGATGGATTTAGTCCCAGATCTTTGTACTGGGGTGAATGTAAGACATTGTTCTACATTCTGTCCATCAACTGTGTTTTTTGCAATTTTCACCCGAGTGGGCTGGGTATGCTCAGACGTGAGTCCCAGGCTTTCCACATCACTGGAGTCAAGCTATCCAGGCTGAAGAAGGCTGATAGCCAGAAACCGGTCCTTGGATGCTTGATTCCGGTCTAGGAAAGACATGGCTTGGTAGCTCGGGCTGGACTGTTCCCATGAGGCACAGGGTCAAGGCTGATTTGCATATAGCCATTGTCTGACCTAGGGTGGTGTGGAGTGCAAAAAAACGATGGATTTAGGCCCGGATCTTTGTACTGGGGTGAATGTAAGTCATTGTTCTGCATTCTGTCCATCAACTGTGTTTTTTGCAATTTTCACCCCGGATATACTCTGCATCCTCCTCTCGTTCAAGGAACAACTAGAATAGGCTATTATAAATGTATACTTGCGCCCTGTTAAGTTGGGGCAAACCTCTCAGACCTTGGTCTCCCTGTCTCATTTCCTTTCTTCTCTTTCTGAGTCTGTCCACCTAGTCGTCGGAGGGGATTTTAATTGCCACTTTGAACCCTTAAACAGCAGTAGTCCCAATATTACTCGTGAAGAAGATGCAGTTTGGTCAATTCTGTTATGTCTGTTATGCAATACTTATCCGACTAGGGGGTGGTCCCCCCTTGTTCTTCAATTGACCTCACTGACACTAGTCTATTCCCTAAGGGCCTCTAACAAACGACTCCCGGCAGATAAACCGGGAAATCCAACTTTTAATAAAATATGGCAGGCTTCTATATTTGGCTACATACTGGTTGATGTTGAGTTTTGGCCTAAAATGCTGTGCATCCAAAATGCGAAAGCGATCATAACCCATTAGTCCTGGCTTTGTGTATGCCCCAGCTTGGGAATGCCCAGGAGTACCCCACCCAACCTCCTCCAACTTTAACTACAAGCTAAGGAGGCGGAAGAGTCCGTTGGGGTACTCTGGCTGTTTCTGACGAGAAAATGGCTACCTTGTACTGTGAGATTATCCCTTTTCTTGAGTTTGCTTTTAATGCTATTGGAAATTATCAAGACCAAGAATCTTTGATACAGATGAAAAACAATGACCATGAGATGTTTTCTAAATTGGCAGCCTTTTTTTATATACATGATAACAATAGTAGACTTGATCCCAAACCGAAACATCCATGGTTCAACAAGTCTTGTAGAGAAGCCAAATTAGCACTTCTACTTAGAGTCAAGAACAAGGATGTCCCAGTCACTAGACTAGCTAGGTCTCACTTTAAATCCATCTTGGCTGAGGCGAAAGTAGCCTGGGAAAATGAAAAATGGGAAGCGATCAGGAAAGCTTTAGATAACAGAGATATGTGCTCCTTCTGAAACCTTGCGAAGACAGGCCATACATAGGTAATTTGGCCCTTGCTCCTAATTTGGCAGAAGAATCCTGGAGATCACATTTTAAAATGTTATATTCTAGGTCAGAGAACACAACTGAATCTCAGGGCTTAATGGATGTTTTTCATATTCCCCTGAATATGGCACCACCTCCCTGCACATTGCTGGAAGTAAACCTGGCACTGGGCAAGTTACTTCCTAATAAAGCACCTGGTCTGGACAGGATCCCTGGTGACCTGTTCAGATCTGAATGGCGAGTATGGGCTCCTTACCTACAGTCTTTATTTAACTCAATATTCCAAGGCATGGCGCACCCCCAACTTGGCTCGGTGCCGAGATCATTCCAATGCTTAAAAAAGGTTCCCCTTTAAACCCAGCAAATTACCGGCCTATTAGCCTCATTGATGTCACCCAATAGATTTTTGCTTGCGTCCTACTTGGGCGTTTTCAATCATGGATAGATGAGTCAGATATTCTTACCCCCCTACAAGCAGGATTTAGGTCCAGAACATCGACTTTAGACCAAATCTTTAGACTCCAATTAATTTATTGGAAGACTGTAATCTTGGGAGGGGGTAGCCTTTATCTGACCTTTGTGGACCTTAAGTTCGCATTTCATTTGGTCCAGCAAGAGCAGCTATGGGGTTTGTTATTTGACATGGGGGCACCTGTTTATCTTTGCCAAACCCATTTGCACAAGCAAAATCACGTCGTACATCTGGCCCACAGTTTTGAAATATTGTAATGTTAAGTAAAGAACATTATCTTAATCTATTTGAGTACTTGACCTCAAAGAACGATCTTCACACTCATGTTTCCATGAGTAAATCAGTCCAAATAAGTCATCAATACGTATTTCTTCTTTTTCTAAAACTCCAAGGATGACCATTATAATCTCCTGCGTATCTTGTTGAGTGTTCTGAGTAAATTGTACTGATCCACTCCATGTATCTACTAGATCTCTAATGCTTTAAGCACAATATATTACAGTTGTATTGCTATGTAAACGTTGCAGCAAACCACATAGCGCAGAGCATAATCTCTTCTGTGGTTTCTGTTCATTTGCCTTTACAAGATGTGGTAACTGAAAGAGTACAATGAAAACAACATTTTCATAGCAGTTGACACCAGAAGGGTTTGCCAACTGGTAACTGTCATGGCCATCTCGAGTAGGGGAGGGCGTGCCCTTTCCTTCCTCAAACAAAAACATGTTTATCTATGCCAGCCTGAGTATACACGCATGTTTGAATAAGGTGTGTGTGCGGGGTGATGAGTAAACATGCCTTTCCTTGGGTGGGCAAACTACAACCCCCCTGAAGCCACCATTTCTGCCAAATAGGGATCACCTGTGCTGAGGAAGGAGCCGGAGTATTAAAACCCCAATCCGCCAAGACACCGTTCGAGAGTTGCCTGAAGCCAGTCAGCGTTTTCCTGCAGGAAAGGTGCTGGAATCATTCCTATCCGACACGCTCTTCCCTTTTCCAGCCGCAGCCATTATCAACGGTGTGAGCCCAGCGGCATTGAAGGCGGTTCTCGGCTTCCAGGAGTTTAATGTACCCGCTCGCCTCCTCTTGCTGCACCATGTTCCGGACAAAGCAATAAGTTTGGCAGACAGCGGGGTGAGAGAAGCACCTTTAATTCCTGATTCACATTCGACCGCTGGGACAGTTTCTGTCCAGAACGGCATTCAAATTTGAATGTTTTCAATCCGTTCGCACACACAGGAAGCTGCAGTTCGAGCGAAGATAACTTTGATCAGATACTTTTACTAGGCAATGCACAGCTCAAGTTCTACGATGCAAGCTACAGTCGTATTCTTTTGATTGTATTGCATAACATTGAAACCACATGGATAATGCAGTAATAGACCATCAACCAACCTGATGTTCATTGAGTTAGCACGTATGGAAGCTGCGCAGCTACACGCCAACAGTCTTCCATAAGGCTTAAAAAGGAGGGGCATCAAGGGAAAGTACAGAATCCCTGACAGACTTGTTTCTTCCTGCTTCTCTCTTCTGTGGAGTAACAGGAGCGGAGATGTGAAACAGTTCATGGTCAGTTCTCTTTTTAGTTGTGGCACACCTTTCTCTGGAGAAGTTGCCCCCTCTTACCTACAGGAAGTCTATATTCCTTGAGAGTTCTTCCTACCCTACTGGTATCACTTCCCTCCTACGCTATTGGGGGTAAAATACATTGTCTCTAACTACAAGGTGTGCTGAGTAGCAAGACATAGGAAACAAGAGAGGCCTTCTCCTGGTGTTCCATGATAATTTATTGTTTTATCCACTTCCCCTTTCTCCTGTGGGCGGTCTTGCAGAAGGGGTCTTAGATCACCCTTTTGTGGGTCGACACAGGGGGGATTTGGGAAACTTAGCATCCCCCAGCTGGTTTTGTTACGGATGATTAGTGACTTGTGTTATCTTCTAATCTGACAGTAACCTAGAATATCTCCCTTATTCTCCACTTTTGTTTCTTCTCAGATTGCTTGTTCTCCTTCTTTACCTTCTTTTCAGCATCATCCATATAATCTTTTGCAAGCTTTTTCTTTGGACAGAATATCCATTTTTCATTATTAGGATACTGTCCTAAATGAGGAGCAAATACACTTCTTAACTGAGTGTACACTTTGACACAACTTGCATCAGCACTTACTTTGCTGTCATCAAGTTCAACCAAAAACAAACCGGACAATGTTCTAACTAAAGATAATGCTACATATTACATACCTTCTTTAAACACAGTACTTCCAATATTAATAAAAGCTGCATCTACACTTAAACCTTGAGATTTATGGATAGTGACAGCATATGTGAAAGAATCTGGAAATTGCTGCAGTTGTACATACAAGTCTTTTACAAGCATATTCATACAATACACCCACCAATCTGTTTTTTGTCATCAATCTGATAACATTTTATTCCCAAGTATTGAAACTCATTCCTATTTGGAAATGTAATGAAATCAATCACTTTACATGTAGCACCATTTAACAATCCTTCCTCAACATTTAAATTAGTACCCAAAATGCCTCTGCAATTCTCGCAAACACTTAAATATTTCTCCAATTGTGCAGTTCTGGATACAGACTTTTCCAATGAATCCAGTTTTGTTTGTAGTCTTCCATTTAAGAGTGCTGTCACACCTTTTTGTCTATTGCTGTAACATTCGAGATTTCTTCTTTTTCCAATTTAAGTATTTCTTAGTTAAAACAAGAGCACTCTTGAACTGTAGACATTAGGCAGACAATCATTTTTTCTTCTTAAGTGAAAGTGAACATTAGCTCTGCTGCTGTCTTGGTTGTAGGAAACAGTTTCTTAACAAGTCGACTTTCTATGTGTCATTTTCCCTCTACGGTGAGAACTTCTACTCTAATGTCCTTGAGAATTGTTCTGTATTCCACGTCTAATGCATTTTGCATAATCCTAAGCAGTTCCTTGCATTGTAAGTTTAACCAAATGTTTATGTTTCCAATGCTTCCCAAGGAATTCCATGTTTCCTCATGGAGAAGTGTCTTGAACACAGGCTGTCCTCCGACAGGGATAACGCGTAATAGGTATTTGAACACAATTAAGTGCTGTCCTTCAAAAAGGACGTCATACTCTGTTTTTAAAATCTGTTGCATTCTCAAGTGTACAAAGGCAAGAATTATGTTTGAGACCATGTTCACCTCATTGATGATTAAAAGTTTGAATGTCTTCATTACTCTTGACATTTCATGACAAGCTTGACCTGATAACCTTTGGTACTCCAGTTTGTTTTCATACTCTACAGGTAGCATAAGTAGTCAATGTAAAGTAAGTCTTCTAGTTTTGTATGCAGCTAATCCAGTTGGTGCTGTTATTACACACAACTGATTTTAGTCTGTAGTCCTTGGTAGGTAAGCAGTGAAAACTTCAATTAATATGCTTTTTCCATTGCCAGCTTGACCACAGACATATAATAGTATTTGCTTAAATGATGAGCATTTACATTAATTTGTCTCGAGGAAGAATCCATGCTCTTTTTTCTATTTTACCTCCATATATTTTGTTTTCTGCCTGTCTTATAGTTGTCCAACTAACTGCTCTAAAACAACACTTTCTTGTCTTGGTTGTTGCATTGTAGTCTTCACCTCATTTATGGCTAAGCAGCCTAATTTTTTATAATTGGATGCTCAAGAGTATATTGACTTAGAGATCCTGAACTTTGGCTGCTTTGTTAACTGCCCTTAGCTATTGCAGCAGCAATTGTTTCAGCCTGTTCAATCTCATCATTTAAAATGTTCATGTAGTTTGGAAAGACTGAACACTGAATGCTGTCTTTCGCAGTGTTGAAAGAATCTTCATAGCAGTCAAACAATCAGAGTACCAAGTCTTGGACAGTTGCAGAAGTGCCAAATAGAAAAAGTCCCCTTTGTCAGCAGTTTGGCAACTAAGTTTTCTGTGGTTCATCAAACTTCTGTTTGTATGTCGAACCACACAACTGTCACAACCAACTATTGCACATTTCCCTTCATTTACATTTTCTCTTACATTGTTTCTATATCTAAAGTGTTGAAGTATCTCGTAAAAAAACCACACATTTTCAAGGTGTGCACTCCTGCTGGGATAGTAAGTATCCAACATAGTTGTTTTCACAATATCTGTACATTTAGGGCCAAACTCTGCTAGGTACTAAATTTCTTGGAAGGACTTCAAGACTTTTTTTCACATGCTTGTAAGGCCTACTCTGACCCAAACAATACCCCTTGACTTTGAATACAAACTGGCTAAGCTCAACCGTTCACAGCATTCATAGGAGCCTATCTTCCTATGTGAAAGCATTTTCAAGTTGAAACCATACAATGTCTTCATTAGAGACTATTGTGCAAAAATCTCCTTCCACATCTCCTTCATCTCTGGTGTCTCTGATTTTGTAATGTGCAAAGTGACATAACGAGCAACAGTGAAGGAGTTGTCTGCAAACTCATAGGTAAGGTTTTAATGTGTGAAGGGTACTCTTGCTGTACAAAACCTGTGCTGAACTCAGGCATGCACCTTAGCGCTATGGCCCTAAGGTATGTGCTGGGTACACAGCAGCTGAAATCAGTGCCAGTGCTAGGGAGAGGGTAGGAGAGTGATATCTGTGAATATGGCCATCTCCTGCTCTCTCTGTCATGAATGCAGCACAGCCTCTTTGGGGCTGCACTGCATGATAGATTTTAGAATCTGAGTCTACATGTCATAACTTTTAAGCACATAGCACCCTGCCCTATGGCCTACCTACGGTCTACCTTAGGACTGACCCATGATTAGAAAAAGAGGAGCTTAAGGCTTGGCATGGGGATTTTAATGGCAAGTGGGCCTGGAAGTAAAACTGCACATGGAGGCTCTGCAGTGAACAGAGTGAGACATGTTTAAAGGGCTACTTGTGTGGATGGTTGACTTGATTGTGACACTACTTGAGTACATAAGCATATCCGAGTGAGTGTATCACTCAAACTGGATGTGTGCCACTGGTTGAGTAAGTAACTATGTTGGGGTGCTTGTAATAACTCTATTGGTCACTAAATGTGTATGTAAGTGGCTGTATGGACTGCTTACTGGCTGTGTTCGTGAGTACTGGAGTTTCTAACTGTGTGTTCGACTGGCCCAGTTACTGCTGGATACATAAGTGGTGTGTGTGTGAATGTATAAGTGCCTCTGTCACTGTCAGACTGGGTGTGTGAGTGGCTATGTGCTTTTGTAAACAGGCATGTCAGTCACTGTATGGGTGGGACACTGAATGCATTACTGGGCTTGCATGAGTGGCTGTATAGGTGAGTGAGTGAATGTGTGAATGCTTGTATGGATGTGATGTGTCAATGAATATATGGGTGAGTGACTCTATGTGTCAGTAGCTGAATCAGTAAGTGACTGGGTGTGTTAGTAGTTGTATAGGTTTGGATGTATGGATCTGTGGGCGAGTATGTCAGTGAATGTATGGGTGAGAGAGTGTGTGTGAGTAGCTGTATGGATCAGTGTGTAGGTGTGTCAGTGAATGTATGGGTGAGTGAGTGCGTTTGTCGCTAGCTCTATGGGTGAGTAACTGGTTGTGTCAATGACTGTATAGGTAGGTGAGTGGGTATGTCAGTGACTGTATGGTGGAATGAGTGTCTACTCATTACTCCAATAAATGGTACCATCTGTATTAAAAGGGAAAAACATAAATATAAGTTTACATTATATTTTAAAAAAATATACAATAAACCTTTAATTTTTGCAATGTATACGTTTACATTATAAACAAAACAGTAGATAATTATTATGCTATAAAAGTATCTTATATTATATTACACCATTTCTTTTCCCCTTTTTTTATTTTTGTCAGCTTTCATACCTGTGCACCATAAACATTGTACTGTATAAAGATTAAGCCTTGAACAGTGGGGAAAAACAATCATATAGATTGTAGAAAAAAACAGAATTGCACAGTATGTCAGTGGCAGTATGCATTGCACTCACTATAATTATTTAAACAATTGTTTTACCTATAGTTACTGAGCAATTATAATGAAAGATATATTGAAAATAAATCCTTATTTTATAGAAGTGGTACAACACTAGTTATAGATATAAAGGATGCTTGTATCATGGAGACACTTGTGAAGACATCTCCCCTTCTAGGCCGAATTATGTCATAAACAGTGACGATCCACATAGAACAAATAAACTAAACAACCTTTTTTAACAGTACTCCTCTTTAGAACTTTGGTTGAAAAACAAAAAATAAGAATTTGGTAGCTTAAAAAGTGCTTTTTTGCTTGATTTTAACGTTGCTTTCATTACATTCAGTCCATCCAGTTCCACTTTTTAAATAGACACTATAGCTCCAGATGTTACACTAACTCCTTCATGAAGGAAAATAGGCATAATTTCTTCTAGAAATTGAAATTCGGCCAGCTTTGAAGTTTGTAATTTCTGTGTCCCATGTACTTCCATCTACTCTGCATTGTTGTACCGTTAATATAAGTTATTTTCCACTTCTTTGTATATGTAATGTTGACATAACACCTGATCAACAATTTGGGCAGGTATTGTTTTGATTAGCTTTTTCGATTAATCTGTCAAAAGACACAGTTTTGGTAACTGGCAATGTTAAGGAAAGAAATCACTCTGAATCTATTTGAGTACTTTACATGAAAGAGCACTCTTCACACTCATGGTTCCATGAGTAACTCAGTCCAAATAAGTAATCAATTCTTATTTCTTCTTCTTCTAAAACTGCAAGGATGACCATTGTAATCTCCTGTGTATCTTACTGAGTGTTCTAAGTAAATTGTACTGGTCCACTACAAGTATCTATTAGATCCCTAATGCCTCAAGCACAATATATAAAAATTCTAACACTATGTACAAATTGCAGCAAACCACACAGTGCAGAATACAATTGCTTTTGTGGTTTCTGTTCAATTGAATGTACAAGATGTGGTAACTAAAAGAGTACACCATGGGGATGGGAGCACAGTGCTTCGACTCCCGGCCAGTTCCCCCCCTTAGCATTATAGTAAATGCAGTTCCCTTTGTATGCTTACTTGATTTTTTGATGAAGGGCTGGTGCAGGTTAGTGCTGTGAATCTCCAGGCATGTGTTTCTGGATATTATCCTTCATCAGTAGAAAAAAAAATGAAATGAATCTGGGGTTGCTGAGAAAGCTGCCAAAATCCTCTCAGGTCTCAGTACCTCTCTCTGGCGCACATGTGCATCTCCAAAAGCTCATCAGCTCAATGGGCCAAGGGAGGCTTTTTAAACAACAGGAGGATGGGAGCACACTGCTTCACCTCCCAGCCAGTTCACCCTTTAGCATTATGGTAAATGCAGTTCATTTTGAATGCCTATTTGATTTTTTTATGAAGTGTTTCACCAATGTTGGTGCAGGTTAGTGCTGTGAATCTCTAGACACATGTTTCTGGAATTATCCTTTATCAGTAGGGATAACAAATCTAAATTGATCTGGGGTTGCTGAGAAAGCTGCCACAATCCTCTCCGGTCTCAGTACCTCTCTCTGGCGCACAGGTGCATCTCCAAAAGCTCATCCGCTCAATGGCTCAAAGGAACCTTTACAAACAACAGGGGGATGGGAGCAGACTGCTTCACCTCCCAGCCAGTTCACCCCTTAGCATTATGGTAAATGCTGTTCACTTTTAATGCTTACTTGATTTTTTAATGAAGTGTTTCACCAAGGTTGGTGCAGGTCGAGTGCTGTGAATGTCTAGACACGTGTTTCTGGATATTATCATACATCAGTAGACATAAAAAACTAAGGGGCACATGTAGGTAGGAATTTATCGATTCGCAAACGCCAGAATTCACAGAATTCCAGCGTTTGCGAATCGCAAACGGCGATTTGGTATGTAGGTTCCAAATCGCAATATAAGGAATCGCAAACTTTGCGATTTCTTATTTTGCTCAAGCATTTAAGGAATCGCAATTTTGCGATTCCTTAAATGTTACGTAGGGGTGCCTTAGAAATAGCGATTTGGGCTTAAGGAATCGCAAAATACTACCTACTCCAAGTAGATGGTATTTTGCAATTTCCTTTCAAAATGAATTTTTTTTTTAATTCAAAGTGCCACGTGGCGCACAGACATGCCCTTAGGGCATGTATGTGCGCCACATGTACTTACAGGCACATTCCAGGGGTGCAACAGGTGTCCTTTGGACACCCTGGCACCCTTGGAATTGCGATTCTCAAATTGCGATTTTTCTCATGGAAAATCGCAATTTGAGAATGTATCCCCATTCATTCCTATGGGCCTCTAGGCCCATGGGAATGAATGGGACACTCATTCCTTAATTGCGATTAAGGCATTTTTGAGATTCGCAAAAAAATTGTGAATTTTTACCTACATTCCATTTTGCAATTCTCAAATAGCGATTCCTTAAAAATCGCTATTTCAGAATCGCAAAATGGAAATTACCTACATATGCGACTAAATTAATCGGGGTTGATGAAAAAGCTGCCACAATACTCTCAGGTCTCAGTACATCTCTCTGGCGCACAGGTGCATTTGAACTATTTGACCAATAGTTCCACTTTTTGTTAGGTCTTCTTAAATACTGATCCATCCCTTAAGCCAGCGCCGAGACGCCTACGGGTATTCGCCGCGCTCAATAAATGTCAATAAATAAATAAATAAATAAATAAATCTCCAAAAGCTTGTCAGGTCAATGGCTCAAGGGAGCCTTTTTAAACAACAGATAGATGAGAGCACACTGCTTCACCTCCCAGCCAGTTCACCCCTTAGCATTATGGTAAATTCAGTTCACTTTGAATGCTTATTTGTTTTTTTGATGAAGTGTTTCACCAAGGTTGGTGCAGGTTGGTGCTGTGAATCTCTAGACACATGTGTTTCTGGACATTATCCTTCATCAGTAGAGTACCTTGAGAACAACATTTGCATAGCAGTTGACACCTGAAGGTTTTGACAGCTGATAACCTAAAATATCTCCCTCATTTTCCACTTTTTTTTCTTCAAAGATTCCTTGTTCGCTTTCTTTTCAGCAATATTCAGACAATCTTTTTGAAGCTTTTGCTTTGGATTGAATATAAGGTGGCGGGTGTGTGGTAGCACAACTGTTTTTGCTCTCCCATTTGCCTGTCCCAGTTGGTCTGATTACGGGTGCAACGAGAGGACGCCTGGGGAAGCCTTGCTGGGCTTTTGACATGCCATTGTGAGGCAAGGGATACTAATGTATTGCATCTGGAGGGGCTTCTGTAGACTTGTGATCATCTACGTTGTGGCCACACCTGGTATGGTCAGACCCCTGCAGGCAGGTTACAGATTGGCGATGTCCTCGCTGAAGGTGACAAGAAGCTTGATGAGCAGCAGTGACAGCACGATGTGCCTAGGCAAAATAAATCCACAAACAAGAAAAGTCCAGAGCAGGGTACGGTGGGAGCCGCTGCAACTTCTACCGGAATAGAAGGAGTAGGCAAAACATGGGTGACTTTATTTAAAAAACCTGCATGGGTAATAGTGGTTAAAGTAGTCGACTCAAAAGTGGAGGACCCTGTGGTGGCAGGAGAAGTAACAATAGTGGATTTGTATCCACAGGCGGTTAGGAGATTGAAGGAGCTGGATGCAAACAGAGTACTGGCCAGAGCATCACCGAGCCGCCTTCCTCCGGGTTGAAAACAATTTTGGTGAGCACTATGAAGGAGCCTAAGGACCACCTGGATATAGAAGGTATGCTGCCTCGGTCTGCGTCCAGGGGAACTGGTGCTGCAGAGGAGGAGGGAGGGCTTGTCACAAATATAAGGAGCAGGGTCAACTTAGATTGATAGTCATAAAATGATTAACTCTTTACAAAGCCAAGTATTCCCTGCAGAGGTGTCTGACTGGTGGTAAATGAAGCCTGATATATTTTTCTCATTATCAGATATAGATGACTGGTCAGAAGAGGGGAGCCATAGTCTGGAAAATGATCTGAGTAGCCAAGAGGAGAAACAGGGGGAAGCCTCCAACTGCACTGCCACAGTTAAAAAAAAAGTAGTATCATGGGGGAGATCAAGCAAAATTGAAGCAAAGATGAAAGGGCTCCTCTGGGATTACTCAGTCCTTCCGAATCTGGTAGGTTGTGACTCAGCAAGTGGACCTCCCATGCAGAGGGCTCCTGAGACAATCCTAGAGAGTGCCTCATTGGAATCAATCAATCCGAGCATTATGGCTCATAGGGAAGAAACACGCTCAGAGAGTTGCAGAATGCTGGGGGACATTCGTAAAGTGGGCAAAACGTGTACTGAACTCCTAGAGAGATTGGGGGAGGCAGAGAATAGGTTTGGATCTCTGGAGTGCAAGGTGTCAACACACACAAAAGCAACAGAGTCACTGGAAGCACAAATGATGAATACCTATTGGAAAATGGAGGATTTTGAGAACAGGATGAGATGTAATAACTTGAGAATTATGAGCTTTTCAGAGAGCTTGAAGAGAGATAATGCATGACAATATGCAGTCGGGCTATTCAAGGGGGCCTTTCCTGAATTGGTCAATTAGGATTGGGATCAGGAGATTTAAAGTGCTCAGAGGTTCCCTTTGAGGCAGAAAGCACTTGCTCTCAGAAAGATTGCAAGCCAAGAGCAATACTGATTTATGTAGAAAACTTCCTGTTGCACCAGGCAATTTCTAACTTGGCTTGCCCAGATCAGAAGCACTCTTTTGAAGGCTCCACATTGTATGCCAGGCCTGATTTTTGCTATTCTACAGTAGAGCGCAGCTAGTGTCTACATCAGTTAATACAACCTTTCCAAGCCAAGGGAACTCTGGTCTTTGTAATTAACCCAGCTAAGTTGAAAATGGTTTGGCATGATAGATGTCTTTTTTATGTCAGAAAATAAGGCTAATGAATTCTTGCAAACTGTAGGTCAAGGGTATATACGTCTGGCCAGAATGTATGAGGATACCTTATTGTTCTGAGTTGTTTCTACTTTCACAGTGATAATCTGTGGTTGGGGCTTTGCTGTGCTAAGGATTGCTGAGATTCTAAAGTCAAGAAGGCCTGGGCATTTAGTGGGGAGAACATTCCATCACAGGACATGGGTAGTCCAAATGCTTTCCTGGGGTGGTTGGGTGGGGGTTGGGGGAGTTGTGGAGGGTCAGAGGGAGTTGGAATGTGTGGGGTTGGGCTGGGGGTTTAAAAAGTCACAATATGTTTGTCAAATCTCACAGAAGTCAAGTGTGGGTGGGTGGGTATGGCTCATGATAACTGATTTTGCAGTGGGTAAAACGTTTATTAGCAGCAGCAGAGAATGGTGATTATTTGATTCTGTAATTCGTGGCAGGAGGTAAAGTTCAGGTCAGTTCTTTGAATATCTGTGGCCTCAATGATAGAAATAGGTGGGGTAGGATTGCAAGGGGCCAACGGTATATGAAGGTTGACATTGTGTGTCTGCAAGAGACTCATATCCTGGAAAAAATGGGGGCGGTTGAAAGGTTCTGATTTGCCCGCTTTGGCATGAACTCGTCAAGGGTCAACCGCAGGAAGGGTTGCAATTTTAACCAACAAGTCGATCTGCCCCTGCAAACGAGTCTAAGATGATAAACTAGCCTGATGGGCCACTATAGAATGTGCAGTGAGGACAGGGGGTTCCCAGTTTACAATTGCTCTATATATGGCTCTAACCTTGATGAGGCTGAGTTGTTGGATTTTTCAAACCCCGAGCTAGCTCTCTGGCCCGGTCCCCTAATTCTCTGTGGTGATTTAAATATTCTTGTAGACATACAGGACAATCTTAAGAGGAATCAACCTTATATAGGAAAGAACGGAAGCCAGGTGTCTGTAAGGGCCTTCAACGCCTGGTGATGGACCGTGGTTTGGTGAATGTATGGGCTAGTTTTAAGGCACCTGAGCCAGGATTTAAGTTTTACTCTGCCCCGCATAACCTAGGTGCTGCTGGATTATTTTTTTATTTCAGCTACCCTGATGGGATGGTTAGGGATTTAGAGCCATCAGAGAGTAATGTCGGACTATAATCTCTTTGTGTTAGATCACACAGTCACAGGTATTATTAGAGATCAATCATCCTGGACATTTGTGTCTGAATGGATCTTGGAATTCTTTAAGATGATTATGGGGACGGCATTGGTCAGTTCTGTTTCGGATGCCTTTAAGGCCAGGGTCATAGGGGAACCCTGAGTATCTCACTCCATCAGCAAAAGATAAAGCAAGCTGAGCTTCGTAGCTGGTATGAGCAACTGAAAGTGGAAGAAATGGAGCCTAAGGGTTAAGTGTCTAGGGGCTAGATGCTCAGGTGAGTCAGAAGAGAATATCGATTTTGATGTTCAAATCAATAAAAATGTTGGTGCCGATGTTCCATCCATATAAGTCAGAATCTTATGAGCTGGTAGAAAACACCGGCTGGCTGTTAGCTAAACGCATTTGGCAGAAAGAAGTGAAAAACCAGACTGTGGCGATTAAGGATCAGCCAGGGCAAGTGTTTGAGTCCATACCAGATATTCAAAGAGTCTTTAATGATTTTTATGAACTAATGCATACTGAAGAAAGAGCTCACTTGGCTGATGGGTAAGGAGATTATCTCAGTAATTTGGTCATGCCTAAGGTCACAAGGGAAGAAGATGTGATGTTAACAGCCCCAATATCTGTGGAAAAAATAGAAGAAGCAGTACAATCTCTAGCTGCAGAAAAGGCCTCGGATCCAGATAATATCCCTCTTGAATTTTTTAAATTTTGTTTTCAGATTGTACGACAGGATATGCTGCAGATCTTCTTGCAGGCTCTGGTGGGGATAACTACAGCCTCTTGGCACATTAATAATATTATAGTTTTTAAAAAGAAAGGGAAGCCAGAAATGTTGCCTGCATCTTATAGGCCAAATTCCCTTATCAACTATGGCAGTACAGTAAAACCTAATAAAAAATACTCACTAGTTGATTAGAGAAAGTCATTGTACCGTTAGCGTCATCTCAGAAGCATGGCTTTATCCCAGGGAGAAGCACAACAGAAATGTTTGTCATGTGATTACGATACTAGACTGGGCTCAAGTTACAAGGACAACATTGAGGTGATGTTACTGTATGCTGAAAAGGCGTTTGACTGTATCTCGTGGCAGTTTTTTTGGTCAATCTTACAATGAAAAGGTTAGGTGACAACTCTATCTAGGAAATTAGAGCACTGTATCGTACACCTAGGGCCATTATTCGAATATTGGGACAAGAATCTGAGGCAATCGATATTTCAAGGTGCACCAGACAAGGATGTCCATACTCCCCGCTATTATTTCCCTTATATATTGACCCCTTCTTGGAAAAATTGGTGGGGAATATAAATATTGATTATTGGTATGGACTTTATCTCAGTGATTTGGTCATGCCTAAGGTCACAAGGGAAGAAGATGTGATGTTAACAGCCCAAATATCTGTGGAAAAAATAGAAGAAGCAATACAGTCTCTAGCTGCAGGAAAGGCCTCGGATCCAGATAATATCCCTCTTGAATTTTTGTAACCTTTTTTTCAGATTGTACGACAGGATATGCTGCAGATCTTCTTGCAGGCTCTGGTGGGGATAACTACAGCCTCTTGGCACATTAATAATATTATAGTTTTTAAAAAGAAAGGGAAGCCAGAAATGTTGCCTGAATCTTATAGGCCAAATTCTCTTATCAACTATGGCAGTAAAACCTATTTAAAAATACTCACTAGTCGATTAGAGAAAGTCATTGTACCGTTAGCGTCATCTCAGCAGCATGGCTTTATCCCAGGGAGAAGCACAACAGATCATGTTTGTCACGTGATTACGATACTAGACTGGGCTCAAGTTACAAGGACAACATTGAGGGTGATGTACTGTATGCTGAAAAAGCGTTTGACTGTGTCTTGTGGCAGTTTCTGTGGTCAATCTTACAGTGGAAGTGTTAGGTGACAACTCTATCCAGGCAATTAGAGCACTGTATCGTACACCTAGGGCCATTATTCGAACAATGGGACAAGATTCTGAGGCAATCGATATTTCAAGGTGCACCAGACAAGGATGTCCATACTCCTCGCAATTATTTCCCTTATATATTGACCCCTTCGTAGAAAAATTGGTGGGGAGTATCAATATTGACCCGGTTGTGCTTTATACTGTGGATTACTGGGCTGTTATATATGCTGATGTTATAGCAGTGGTCACCACAGATCCAGCTTCGGCACTTCCTGAGACCAAGGCTCTAGATAGACAGTTTGGGTCATGGTAAGGATATAAACTGAATAAAAGTAAGACACAAATTCTTTGCATAGAAGGATTGCAAATGACTGGTCCGTGGGTAGTTTCTGACGCTGTTTATTTGGGGGTAAACATTACAGCCGCCCTGGACGAGATTGTTGGTCTGAATGTGGCCCAGATCGTAGACAATACTAGAAGGGAGTTGAAAAGAATGGATCATTTGCATCTTTTACTGTTTGGGAGGAGCAACGTGTTAAAGATTATCATTTTACTAAAAGTACAGTACGTTTTGAGAATAATCCCTCTAGAAATTAGCTAATTTTGGTTGTCTAGTTTTGAAATGACCTGTTTTAGATTTTTATGGGGATATCAAAAATCCAGTAGGGCAGCTAGGTGGATGGTTTTTGGCAAGACAACGTGGTGGGTAGGGAATCCCCAGCTTCACATTGTATTATTGGCTATGTATGCTCCAATATATGGGTATTCTGGTTTCAGATAGCTGGGGGAAATGAGTGCAGTAGAGAAGCCAACTATTTACGAGCTAGTCTTGGGGAGCGAGGCCAGAGGGTGTCTGGTTAAGTAGGCTAGCTACTATAAAAAGACACAATTTAAAATTTTAAAAGCAGCATATAGGGTTTGGATACAAATCAGATGGAAAGTGGCATCCCAAATTGACTGTCTATACAACTAT
Organism: Lissotriton vulgaris; assembly: GCF_964263255.1. NCBI lineage: Eukaryota > Metazoa > Chordata > Amphibia > Caudata > Salamandridae > Lissotriton > Lissotriton vulgaris. Next base: position 972,642,241 of record NC_141696.1, on the reverse strand, counting down.
GGCAGCACCAACAATCCTTCCTCCACTATTTCAAGATCATTTAACATTCTGGTGGGCACATGGGGGGGTACAATTCCTGGGTGATATGTATATTGATGAACACTTCTGCTCCTTTTTAGAATTACAAGAGTTATATGGATTGGTAAAGGGATATTTCTTTAAATACCTACAATTGCAGGGCTTTCTTGCCAAGATTATAAAAGACCCAGAAACGGTTATGAAGTTACCATTATTGGAGGCAATGAAAAACAGGTCCCGGATTGATAAGATTTATGAGATATTGATTCAGGGATGTCTCACTGATATTGGTGTGAAAAACTCAAAATGGGAATCCAGATTAACATCAGAGGGGTATTTTATAACGGAACCATTGGAATTGGCAAATAAGGGGCTTTAACAGGTAGTTTGAGGAGCCAAATTGTATGTCAATCTTCAATCTATATCATACACCTGTAAAAGCGGCAAAATGGGGTGCTTGGTTTGGGGGTAAATATGACAAATGTAGTTTACAGTTGCCAGCCAGCCTGCATATGTTTTTCTCCTGCCCCAGTGTGGATATATTTTTACAGGAGTTTCGCAGTTTTTGGGGGTGATAATTGGTGCACCAGTTTTAATTACCTCCACTTTAATTATTTTGGCTGTGGTTGATATCAACAAAGTAAATGGAGTGGCGAGGGGGAGGCCCGTTTTTAATTTTTGGCTATGGCAGTAGCTCACCCCTGTATCAATTCACAATGGTTAAGCTCCATACGCCCAACATTTGCAATCTGGAGAGCAAGGCTCTTAGCTGTCTACAATATTGAATTCCCTCTATACAATCTTTAAGGATGGACAAAAAAGAGTATGGGCCAGAGGATTTGGGCCCCTGTTACCACTTGGCTCAAGGATCAGGAAAAGGGAGGGAGTCTTTTAGTTGAGACCTTTTTTCTGGGGAAGGACAAGAGCTGTCCTGAGGGAATGTGATTTCTCAATAGTTTTAAAGTTTTTTTAACCTATTTTTGCACTTTAGAGATATTTGCAGACCTATGGCTTGATAATCATGCTTTTTTAAGGCCTTATGATGAATTGTTGCACAGACCTTGTCAACTAATGAACTATGTATAATGTATTGTACAAACTGTTGTGGTTTCCCATCATTACCTGTTTGAAGGGTTAGTAGGAGAATAAAGGGAGTCTTGTAGCTGAGGTCTTCTCCGGGAAGGGGCTATAGCCGCCCATAGGGAACTTTTACCTCCCAAAAATCACTTTATGTGATATTTATTCTTTTTTTTTCTATTAGAAGCATTTGTAAACCTGCTTCTGGGTATTTATGGTAATTTTTAGGCCGTACAATGAGCCTTTACGCAGGTTTTGTCAGTTTATGAAATATGTATAATTTATGATAATGACTGCTGCGGACATTAATGAATTATGTGATATTTTTGTAAAATCAAGATATTCATTAAAAAAGTAGGTTTTCACTTTGGACAGGTTATCTGTTTTTCGTAAATGGGATACTGCCCTAAATGAGGAGAATATACACTTCTTAACCGAGTGTATTCTTTGATAAAACTTGCATGTGCACTTACTTTGCTGTCATCAAATTCAACCAAAAACAAACCAGACAATGTTCTAACTCAAGATAATGCTACATATGACATTCATTCTTTAAACACAGTTCTTCCAATATTAATAAAAGCTGCATCTACACTTAAATCTTGATAGTTATGGATTGTCACAGTGAATGCTGGAGAAACAGGAAACCGCTTCCGCTGAACATAAAAGTCTTTTACAATCAAAAAAACATACAATACACCTACCAATCTGCTTTTTGTCATCAATCTGATCAAATTATATTCCTAAGTATTCAACCTGATTCCTATTTGGAAAGTTAATTAAATCAATCACTTTTCCCATAGCACCATTTACTAATCCTTCCTAACATTTAAATTTGTATTCAAAGTTACTCTACAATTCTTGGAAACACTCAAATAAATGTCTCTATTCCCACTCTATTCAAACAGTTCTGCATACAGACTTTTCCAAAGAATCCAGTTTCGCTTTTAGTATTCCATTTAAGAATACTGTGACACCTTGTTGTCTATTGCTGTAACGTTTGAAATTTCTTTTTTTCCAACTTTAGTAATTCTTAGTTAAAACAGGAGCACTCTTGAACTGTAGACATTAGGCAGAAAATCAATTTTTCTTCCTGATTGAAACTAAACATTAGCTCTGCTGCTGTCTTGGTTGTAGGAAACAATTTCTTAACAAGTCGCATTTTTAATTGCCAATTTCCCTCTATGGTGAGAACTCCTACTCTAATATCCTTGAGAATATTTCTGTATTCCATGTCAGGTGCTTGTTGCATATTCCTAAGCAGTTCCCTGTATTAGACGTTTAGCCAAATGTTTATGTCTTGATCACAGGCTGCCCTCAGATGGGGATAAGGTTTAATAGGTCTTTGAACACAATTAAATGCTTTCCTCCAAACAGCACGTCATTCTGTTTTTAAAATCTGTTGCGTTCTAAAGTGTACAAAGGCAAGCATTACGTTTGAGACCCTGCTCACCTCATCAAAGATATAAAGTTAGAATTTCTTCATTACTCCTGAGACTTCATGACAAGCTTGACCTGATAACTTTTAACCCCTTCGGTGCTGATGACGGTTCACAGTCGTCATGAGTCACGATGGGCGTGTGCTGATGATGGCTGGGAGACATCATGACCACGCCCGCGATCGGAATGTCCAGCACCGGCGCAGAATTCCAGCCGCAGCCAAGGTGTTAATACTCCAGTTTGTTGTCATGCTCTACAGGTAGCATAAGCAGTCAATGTAAAGTTATTGTTTTAATGTTGTATGCAGCTAATCCAGTTGGTGCTGTTACTATACACAACAGATTTTAAACTTTAGTCCTTGGTAAGTAAGAGGTGAGAACTGCAATTCGATGCCAGCTTAACCACTGACGTATAATAGTATTGGTGTAAATGATGAGCATTTACATTCATTCTTCTCGTGGAGGAATCCATGCTCTATTTTCTCTTTTACCTCCACATACATTTCTTTCTGATCGTCGTTCAGTTGTCCAACTAACTGCTCTCAATGAACACTTTCTTGTCTTGGTTGTTGCATTGCAGTCTTCACCTCATTCATGGCTATGGGAGTTTCATTTTCAACAATGGGGTGCCAAGAGGATCTTAACTTAGAGGTTCTAAACTTGTGAACTGCCCTTAGCAATCTCTGCAGTAATTGTTTCCTCCTGTTCAATGTCATCTGAATTCTGTCTTTCACAGCGTTGAAAGAACCTTCATAGTAGTCAAAGGGCTCAATTTACAAAAGTAAACTGAGACAAAAACCTAACTTTATGAATTTCGTATTCACAAAGTGCATTTATGAGTAGTAAAGTGAGGATTTCTAACTTTACTACTCCTAAATGCACTTTGTGAATACCGAAAGTTTTAGGGCCTGATTCACAGAACTAACTTAAGACAAAATCCTAAATGTACTACCATTTTGGTATTCACAGAAGGCACTTACTTATTTTGGTATTCACAGAAGTTAGGAGTCGTAAATTTAGGACTCCTAAATGCCTTCTGTGAATACCGAAAGTCCTAAAGTCAGGATTTTTCTCAGCTTAGGAGTAGTAAAGTTAGGACTCCTAACTTTAGGACTCCTAAATGCCTTCTATGAATACCGAAAGTCTTAAAATTAGGATTTTTCTCAGTTTAGTAGTAGTGAGTCGGAGTATCCAAAAGAATTGGAGGATTGTGACGAGCAACCAACTTGACTGGAAAAAAACCCTCTTCTCTTACAAAAAAGCTACCAGTCTAAAGGACTCTTTAGTCCATACTCGTCCCATGAAGAAGCAGAATAAACAGGAACCCACTATACTTTCTTCCTGGAGACTGCCACCAGTAATGGGGCATTTCCCATGTGGCGATTGCAGCATCTGCCACCTAACCACCCATACCAAACATTTGAATTTGGAGCCAGTCAAGCAATGGGAACAACGGGGTCATACCAATTGTAATACCAGCAACGTCGTGTATTTGATCATCTGCACATGTGGCCTAAATTACATTGGTATGACCACAAGACGCGTGAAGCTCAGAATCTGTGAACATCGCAGTAATATTCGTTGCAAACAAAGTACTACCAAGCTGACTGCCCACTTCATAGAAAAGAACCACACACCGAACGATATGTGGTGGACTCTCGTGGAACAAGTCTCAGGGGATGAGAAGAGGCTTTTTGAAAAGGAGCAACGGTGGATTCATCGTTCATCCAGCCACCGCTAAGGCCTCAACGATGATATTCCTTGGGGACTGGTCTTACGACGCTGAAATGCCCCTTTTAGGATCACTATATGGGCCCTTTAGGTGACATCAATATGCAGTATAGAGTTTTTGATCTACCCTACCAATCCCAACAGCTTGTTAACACACTCCACATAGAGGGACCCAAAGGTCACAATACAGCCAAACTTAACAATAATGACCTTTGCGCACGTCCCGCTATTTCAGGACTCTGAATAAATACACTGAAAATGAACCAACAAATACTCACACAATAACATTGTTATCATTAGTTCAGAATTAGATAACAGTATTCTGTCTGAGATATCGGTCTTGATATGCCTAGCGCTTTCTAACGTTTGTATGGGATTTTCGCTATCTGACCCAAACACACTCTACCTCCCAGAAGAAGGTATATATAGCGCTAAATACAGTCATCTCGAGCAGCACTTTTCTGTGTACAAAGTGTTAATACAATCTGCCAATGTGATACTAACCCGGTTGTTGATCAGGATTATCGATGAAGTTTTTATCCCTAAATGACTTCTGAATACATTCGAGATAACTTAAAAGTCATGTTACACAATCCGTTCCTGATTCACAGGACGAACATCAAAAGCAGGATAATTGCATGCGTCTCCTTTAAGAATCCAGCACTCTGTTGTGACAGACCACGTGACCCTGTGAGGTCAAGTGGTAAGACCAGGAAGAACTATTACCGCGATCACCGGCGTCTCGGTTGAAAGTCACGAACTTGCACTTTTTAACCTTTTTTCTATTTCTTTGCACTCACTTAGCTTTATTTGGCTTCACAAATCACCCTCAACACACACAAAACCAGCTCCGCTGTAAACAGGTGTCGAAGCACACTGGAAAGACATTAGGGGCCCGATGTAGGTAAAAGGGATTTTCCGATTTCAAAATACCAAGGCGGGCCGAATCGGTATTCTGAAATCGGAAAACGAGATGTAGCAAACAAACCGCGAAATAATAGCGAATCGGTCGGCATCGGTAATGTGAATCGGTACGTACCGAATCGGCACGGACCGAATCGGAAAGTACCGAATCGGCTACCACCGAATCGGAAATAGCCGAATCGGCTACCACCGAATCGGAAATAGCCGAGTCGGTAAAATCCGATTCGGCAATTACCGAATCGGAGGTATGAAAACACACCCATGGCCAAAAAGCCCATAGGAATGCATTGAAGAAACCGATTCGGTAAAATCCGAATCGGATTATACCGAATCGGATTTTACCGAATCGGTAATATCCGATTCGGTTAAAGCCGATTCGGTAAAAGCCGATTCAGCCAATGAGGTGGCTCCCCCTCCCCCACCCAAACAGGGAGTGGCAACCCTGGCAGGTGCAGCTAATTAAGAACTTTCTGGAGAGCCAGCCTGAGCTGAACACTCACAGTTAGCAGCAGTGGGAGTTGGAGGTAGTGAACTGTTCTGATCAAGATGGCAAACCAGAGTGAGAGCCAGAAGTCCAGCCAGAAGCGGAAGCCTAAGTTCAGCAGCATCGAGCTGCAGGTGTTGGTTGAGGAGGTGGTGAGGGTGCACCGGCAGCTATTCGGGAAACTGTCCCTCAATGTGCCAGACAGCACCAAGAGGAGGCTCTGGAGCGAAATCGCCCAAAAGGTCAATGCTGTGGGTGTCACCCCCAGGTCCCTGGATGAGCTGAAGAAGCGCTTCTATGACATCCGCAGCCTGACCAAACGGAAGATGGCAGAGATCCAGAGGCAGGCTGGAGTCACAGGTGGAGGCAGGAACCCGGCGCCACCCCTCACCGAGCTGGAGGAACTGGTCTCCAGCACCATTGAGAGGGAGAGCGTGACCGGAATTGGGACCCTGGACAGCTCAGCCAGAGCTACAGCTACAGGTAAGAAGCATGCGCATCATGACACACCCTACCAGACACCTCCCCATTAGACACAATGCACAGCCAAACCCCAGCACAGTATTGTAACCAACATACAAGAGACAAGCATCATGGTACATGTAGTCAGCAGAAGTTAGCAAAATATGGCAGTGCAGAATCACAAGACAGGAAACAGTGGAACACATTCTAAGGAGATGCAAGGACATGTGGAATGCTTTAATTGTACTGACTGTAATACATGGGCACTCAATTTACAAATGCTTCTTTGTACCTAGGGGCACCATCAGGCGGACAACCACTGACAACAGAGGCAGCAGCACCATCTACCACTGCGCTCGCAGGGCCGAGCATGAGTCAGGCTGCCGAGGAGGAAAACACCATAGGGCTGGGTATTGAGGGAGACCTGGCAATTGACTTTGATGCACTTCACTCCCCACAAATGCCGAGCACACCCCCCTTGCAGTTCTCCCCAGAGAACTCCCCGACAAGGGACCTCCTTCCACCTACACCAGCTCCTGCCACGATCATGGCTGTGGCTCCAGTACACCCTGTCCTGGGAGCAGGGGCTCAGGCCCCGGCCAGCACCACACCCCCACCAGTGGAACCCCAGCCCACTCAGCAGGCCGGCAGCAGCAGTACCCGGCGCCGTGCCATTCCCACCACTGCAGCACCAGCACCGGAGGGCAGTGTCTTCCTGGGCCTCGAAGGTAATATGGTGAAGATCCAAAGGCAGCAGGCGAAATCCATCATGGCCTGCCAACGCCAGCTCCTGCAGCACAACCTGCAGATGGGGGAAATGGTGAAAGGATTTCAGGCATTTGTGGATTCCAACAAGGAGGTAGCAGCAGGTTTAGGCAGGCTAACCACTGCCATTACCCAGTTATGTGGCAGACTGGAGGAGCATGAGCTGGTGCGCAGGCAGGATGCCCGGGTGCAGAACCGCTCCATAAGCCGCCTTGCTGCTGCAACGGCACAACTCTGTCAGCGCGGTGCCAACATGGAGTGTAGTCTCACCCAAAATACCGCAGAGATAACAAGGGGAATGGCCCGCATCACGACAGCAATGGAGGCCATGATTATCTCTAACACTGCCGCAAATCCTGCCCTGGACCTGGGGGATGCTGGGGACAGCAGCAGCCGCAGCAGCCCGGCCAGCGCTGCGTCAGAGCCACGCAGGAGCACCAGGCGCTCCGCAGATGCCGCTGGTCATTCTGAAGGGGCTGAGGGACACCCCAGTGGGGCTGCCAAGCGCTCAAAGAAATAGCCTTGCAAGGGCGGGTGAGGCAACCTGGACCTTAGACTTTTTTTTTCTTTGCTATTACACCTTTTTTTTGTTGCACATCAGTGCAGTAACTGTGTTGCAACAGTATTAAAAATTGCTTTTTCACCACAACCATTTACCTGTCTGTGCATCTGTACTCACTCAGAAATAGTTTTCTGTAATCTCCTCACGTCTGTATCTGCCATCACTTGGCGTACACACCCCAGCTGGCTGTGTCAGTGGCACAGCTTCGTCGTCGTCATGGTCCTCATAGTCAGACAACTCCACCTCAGTGCCCTTCTTCACCGCAAGGTTGTGTAACATTGCACATACAGCTATGATCTTGCAGCAGGTGATGGGGGTATACTGCCTTGCACCTCCACTCTTGTGCAGGCATCTGAATCTACTTTTCCAGATGCCAAAGGTCCGTTCGACGACATTCCTTGTGCGTATGTGGGCCCGGTTATACCTCCTTTGGCTGGGTGTGGAGGGGTTGAGGTAGGGGGTGAGTATGAATGAGCGGAGGGCATATGCACTGTCGCCTGGAAGAGAAAGGGGTAACATTACACACATGCATACATGTATTCCACCTAGCTACTTTGTGTTATGGGTGTCTGATGATGTGTCTCACCTAGGAGGTATCCTTCACCAAATTCGCCAGCCATCAGCCGTGCATAGATGCCGCTCTGTTGGAAAATATAGGAGTCGTGGGTACTCCCTGGAAATTTTGCTACCAGGTCTGTGATGGTGCACTTCGCATTGCAGATCACCTGCACGTTGATGGTGTGTGTAGACTTCCGATTGCGGTATATGTATTCTGTGTCCGCTGGTGGGCAAATCGGAATGTGCGTGCCATCTATGCAGCCAATGATTTGGGGAAATTGTGCCATCTGGTAGAAGTCAGCTTTAGTTTGTAGCAGTTCTGCGTGGGTTGCAGGGAAAGAGATGTATTGGTCCATCCTGTGTATCATGGCGTCAAGGAATGTGTGGAAGAACCTTGACAGGCTGCTCTGGGTCACCCCTCCTGCCGCTGCAACTCCACTTTGATAGCTGCCAGACGCAAGCAGGTGTAGGCTGCATAGCACCTGGACGTGTGCTGGGATGGCGTGTGCCCTTGGGGTGTGGTGGTCCAACAATGGTTTGAGGTCCCTGATGAGCTCAAGTATGGTGTCAGAGTCCAGCCTGAATCTCTGTAGGATCTCTGCCTCTGTGAGCATGAACAGGGTTATCCTCTGTCTGTAGACTTGTTCATTTCTTTGCCATTCCCTCTGTCCTTCCTGCTGTAGCCGTAGCCGCCTCGCAATGACATAAAAGGCTGCCATCCTGCAAGCTGCAATGCATTTTGGGGCTGTTTTTATGGGTTGGAGTTGGTTACCACCTGATTGTAATCCATGGTAAATACCGAGTGAATTCTACCGAATTTGAGCCGATTTCGGTGTTTCTGTGCCTCCCTACATCTCCCCATCTGTCGGAATCGGGGAATTTCCCGATCGGTGATTCATACGAATCGGTAGGTTCTCCGATTCGGCTCATGTCCGATTCGGTGTATCTACTGATTCGGTACATGGACCGAATCGGCTTTATTCCGATTCGGTGTGTCTACCGATTCGGTACATGGACCGAATCGGATAATTTCCGATTCGGTGTCAGTACCGAATCGGTACATGGACCGATTCGGATAATTTCCGATTCGGTGTCACTACCGATTCGGTACATGGACCGAATCGGTTATTTTCCGATTCGGTGTGTCTACCGATTCGGTACATTGACCGAATCAGTGTTTGCATCCGATTCGGTGTGTTACCGATTCGTTACATATCCGATTTTCGGTATGTACGTATCGGATTCTTTTCCATTCGGAACTCATTCCGATTCGGTTTTCACTCCGATTTTGACTTTTTTGGGTTCCCTACATCTCGATGGCTGTATACCGATCGGTAAGGGCCCAAAATCGGTATTTTCGGCCGTTACCGATCGGTAATGGCCTACCTATATCTGGCCCTAGGTCTTTCCAGTGGGAACCCAGTGATGAAGCATGTCACCACTAGGTTGGTGAGTGAGGGTTCTTAACAATATTTTTTGTTTTTGTTTTGTCCCTTTCGTCTGAGCTTATTCTCCTGTTTTCTAGACACTTCGTGTTTTCTCTCGAGGTTGTCCTCTACTTACTTTTCACTCTTCTGTTGTTTGAAAATATTAAGAAAAGGGGTGCAAGAGTGAACATTCATACCCTTTCTCTCCTGTTGTTCTTGGCTGGTCTGCCTTCCACATTGCTGTCTCCAGAGAGAACAAAGGATTTTGTAGTATAAATACTGGAGTCCGGACCCAAGATTTTTTTAACTCTTTTGTACCAAGAAGACTGCCAAGAAGAAGAGCTGGAGAAGCTGTAAGGAGGAACTACCACTTTGCTGAGTGCTTTGCTGTGTTGCCCTGCAGTGGCTGCTTCTGTCTTGGGTAGTGAAAGGACTGTACGGAACTTTCTGCAACTTCTTTATTAAGTTTCTCCAAGGGCTTGAGGTAAAGCTTGCCCCATGTTCAAGAAGTCTTAGGAACAGCAAAGACTGCTGCCGATTCCGTGTTCTTAAGGCACCGCAGAGGGCACTGCCGCACGCCGCACTGCAACCCTGGTCTCACAACGATGCCACCCCACACCGCCACCGAGCCTCTGCTTGCACCGTGACCTGTGGGCACAGTACTTCACACCGCCTCACTTAAAGATGCCACTTGGTGTTTACGACTATGCCGTTCTACACCGACATCAGCGCTGTCTCTTGCACTGTGGTTCGAGGACATCGCTCATAAGTTACACGATGCACCGTTCTCATCCTGCACTGCAGCCTTGGCCTACTGACGCTGGCACCATCAGCTCCAGTTCATCAGCCGAAGACAACGCTTTATCAACGACGACGACGCTGCTTGAACCGTGACCTGCCAGCACAGCGACGAGCACCGCATCACTTTGCACCACAGCCCTGGTCTCACTGACACCGCTGGATGACCATCACTGAGCCGCTGCCTACACCGCGACCTGAAATGAAAATTTTAAAACTGTTGGACCTCGAGCCACGGAGAGTCCTGATGAGACTTTTGAATACCTCTCTTATAAAGTCTACAATGGCACAGGAGTGGAAACATGCCATGGTCGTTCCCTTGTTGAAGAAGACCGGCGCTGACATCACAAACCTAGCAAATTTTAGGCCCATATCCCTGCTGCCTGCATGTTCTAAAATTTTAGAACGACATGTGAACACCCAGCTTAATTCGTTTGTCGAAAATGTGGGATATCTCCATCCGTCCCAATCCGGGTTTCGCGCACATTATTCCACTGAATCCGCACTCCTTGGGGTGACGGAGAGGCTTCGGCACGGTATCGATCGCGGGGAGACCTTTGCACTCATCCTTTTGGATTTGAGTGCAGCGTTCAATACCGTGTCTCATTCCATCCTTCTTGACTCTCTCCGCTCCCTTGGTGTTGCTGGATCTGCGCTGGCCTGGATTGCCTCCTTTTTAAGCAGACGCACCTTTCAGGTATTTTCGACAGAAGCTGAATCTGCTGTCTACTCATCAGCATGCGGCGTCCCCCAGGGGTCGATTCTCAGCCCTTTGCTGTTTAATAGCTATATCAGACCCCTTGCCACCATCGTGGAGGACGCCGGCCTAACAATCTATTCGTATGCTGACGACACGCAGATAGTGTTCTCTCTCTCTAGCAGTGAGGGCCACGAGGTCTCTGCTTTGAAGTCTGGCCTATCACGCGTTGCTGCCTGGATACACGACCATCTGCTCAAGCTCAACGGTGATAAGACCGAGGTTGTTATTCTGGGCAAAAATAAAGATCTGTGGGGCCCTCGACATTGGCCCTGCGACATGGGTCCTCTGCCAAATCCAACCCCCGTAGCCCGCAACCTCAGCTTTCTTATTGACGATAAGCTCTCAATGAGACAGCAGGTAACAAAGGTCGCTGCAATCTGTTTCTCCATCTTAAGATGGTTGCAGAAGATCTTATGGATGTTACCTTGCTCTACTCGGAGAACTGCCGTCCAGGCTCTTGTGATCTCCCGCATCGACTATGGGAATGTGCTTTATCTTGGGGCCGATAAGGCCAGAATAAACAAACTCCAGGTGGTGCAAAACTCATCAGCTAGTTTATTGTGTAATGTACCCTGGAGATCTTCTGCAGCCAAGGCTCTGTGTGACCTTCATTGGCTTAAGGTCCCAAACCGCGTGCAATTTAAAACCTTATGTCTTCTTTTCAAAATTCGGCAGGGTTCTGCTCCTAAATACCTGCAGAACCTGGTTCAAGTCTATGAGCCTGGTCGTACTTTAAGATCCCCCACCAGTGGCAAAAGCTTGGTCCCTAGAATTAAATTGGCCAAAATGGGCGGCCGCTCGTTTTCCTATCTTGGTCCAAGGATGTGGAATGCTCTTCCGCCAGCTCTGAAAGCCGAGACTGATCTCCTCTCATTTCGGAAAAAATTAAAGACTCTTTTGTTTAATTGATCCTTCTGCACTGTCGGTTCTGTTTGGGCTTTTTGCTTGCTTTCTTCTCTTGTCTGTCCCTGGCGCCGGTAAACCCATTGAGGGTAGCTGTGCGCAATATAAGTTTAGATAAATAAAATTAAAAAAAAGGCACTGCATGCCACACCGCTGCACTTCGCACCCCAGCCACAATGCCTGCTGATGCCGGTGCTCCCAACTTCAACCACAAGGAGTTTGATCTGCAACGTGTGTGACTTCAAAGGCCCAACAACTCCTGCACTGACCTACCAAACCTATGCCTGCAGACGCCGGCCCTTCGAGGCTCATCAAGAGGTCGCTGACACCCTATATTTCTAAAGGTATTGTTTTGCGGGTCTTCTCGACACCGTAGCTGACCCGCGACTTCGCGGTTAGCCAAAACTGTTTGTATTTGTTGTTAACAATGCTGTCATAGCCCCAGATAGAGCTCTTGACTTCAAGGAACCGAGTTTCAAGTCTGTTTTGATTACTGAAGATTTCTGAGAACTGGATTTTTATCATTTTTGGTTTTCTTTCGATATATAAAAATATTGGATATTTTTCTAAAAAGGTGTTGTGTCCTTTTGTAGTGTCCTCACTGCATTACTGTTGGTTATGTGCAAATGGTTTACACACTGCCTCTACGATAAGCCTGACTGCTCGTGCCAAGATACAATGGGGGTGAGCAGGGGTTATTTTAGGAGTGTAACTCCCTTTTCCTGATTAGAGGAAAGGCCCCTACTTGGAAAAAGGTCCAAACCCTTGCCAACTAGAGACCCCCATTTCTGGCAGTACACCACCAGGCTGGCGGTGTTATGTTGGCGGTGCTACAGTGGGGGGAAGCTTTGGGTTATAAAAAGTGCCTGAACCGTATGCCACCACCATGGTAGCGCCACTTGCATGTTGACATGTATGTAGTGCAAGCAGAAGGGGGCACTACTTGTGCCTCCATGCAAACCCCCATGGGCTACAACACCATGGGGCCCTGTTTGGGGTCCCTTCCCTGCCTTTCCATTAAAAAGGTCACTTGAAAGGCAGCTTGTAATCGCTATGGCGGTGCTAGAATCAGCACTGCCTCCATATCCTGCTGCTTTCCCATCCGCCCCCCTTCATGTCCAGGATCCTGGTAGTGGCAGTGGTCTTGCATCAGGTTTGTGGCAGTCCAACTGCCAATCAGGCTGTTAGACCGCCGACGAGGCGGTGGTCAGACCACCACCATGGATACGGCGGTCTTGGGACCGACACACTCATAATCAGGCCCTTAATCTCACTAAATGTATCTTTTTTATTCGCTGATTTGAAACCTAGCTTTTTATTTCCTGGGTTCACTTTGCATTTTCCACATACCATATAAATAAACATGTTAGTTTTAGTATTATCAGCTGTTTTATCTTTACCACATTCTCTGCATTTTTTCCATTTTCTTTCTCTATTGTAAGGCGATAGTATCCTTTTCTCTGTTTTATTCTTCTTTGTGTTTTATGTGGCATTATAACTCTGTTTTTAAGTTCACGTAGAATCCTGAATAGAAATGACAAATAAATGCATTTAGCTTTTCATTATATACTATTAAATTACATAATATATGCATTAATTTAAGTACCTACATAAACAGGTATGTCACTATGTTATAGCCACTCTAAGTCTATTACTTCTCATTTCTAATTCATTGTGGGTCTGGGTGTGGGTCTGTATGCATCAGTGTGTGACTGAGTGTGTCACTGTATGCATTATTGTGTGCCTGAGTGTTTCACTGTATGCACCAGTGTGTGCTTGGGTGTGTCAGCATATGTATTGGTATGTGTCTGGGGTTGCTAGTGTTTGCATGTGTCTCCCTGGGTGTGTTAGTGTATGCACAAGTGTGTCCTTTGGTGTGTCAGTGTATCCATCCGTATTTGCTTGGATGTGTTAGATGATATATGTCAGTGTGTGACTGGGGATGCTTCTGTATGCCTAAGAGTGTGTCTGGGTGTGTCAGAGTGTGCATCACTGTCTGCTTGGGTGTGTCAATATATGCATCAGTATGTGCTTGGGTGTTTCATTGTATGCATAAGTATGTATCTGAGTGTGTTAGTGTATGCATATGTGTGTGTCTGGGTGTATTAGTGTATGCATCAGTGTTTGCCTGATGTGTCAGCCTACGCAGTGTATGCCTGGGTATCTTCCTGCATGCATGATTGTGTGCCTGGCTGTGTTAGTTTATGGATGAGTGTGTACTTGAGGGGGTTAGTGTATGCATCATGGCTGCCTGGGTATACTACTCTATACTTTAGAGTGTGCATTAGTGTGTCAGTGTATGTATCAGTGTATGTCCACTTATTTTTTTTATTTTTTTAAACACCTTAAACACCTTTATTAGTATTGAACATGGCATACACAGCATCCCGCCTACAACCCGCTCGGGCCGGTGATGCGGTAATGATAGATGTAGTCAATAAACAGGCAACAAGCAGTACACAGCCTTATGCCGTCATCCCTGGGGCACGGCGGCGGAATATAACTCTGGGGCAGGCGTTCAAGCCGTTAATGACTGCAGGCGCCATGACAGTGTATACGTTAATGCCCCCATTCTCACAGAAGTTGGTATGTGTAGGCCGCATGCTGTAAAGTCAGAAATGTAGGTGTATTTTGTATTATGGGATACCCCCCTCCCCAAAGTAAACTCCCCACTTCCCCCCCACTCAAAGAATTAAAGACTCCCAAGTAACCCCCAACCCCTCCCCTCGCCATCCAACCCGTTTGCTAACCTACGTGCTACAGGAAATGCCATGCTGAGTCTCGTGCCTGTGTCCACCCTCCGTGTCCTGAGTGTAACCTCTTTGGAATGTTCCAAGAGTGTCTCAATCCCACCCTGTTTAACTTCTCTTGTGTACCACCATCAGCCTCTCACCACAGGACAGCCGGGCTTCAATGCTCCACCCTGCCGTCGCCATTCCCCCCAGGTCGCTGACGCCCCCCGCTCCTCTAGTGCACATGGGTGCATCGTCTATGTGTTAGTTATTGTACATCCCTCTCCTCTTCCCGCTGCGTGTCCGCTATGTCCTCCCTATTGCATCTAAAGGTGTTATATAGGCCCCAAAAGTTTTTCGGCCTGCTGGTGCGGGGGAGAAGCTCACTGTAGTGTTCCGCTTGTGTGCAGCAGTATACCATATCTCTAGCCCACCGTTACTTGGTCGGGGTCGGCCCTCTCATCCAACACTGCGCCACTGTCCGCCTCGCCAGTAGCAGTCCCATATCTACCAATCGTCTATATGCCACTGGTAATGGCTCAGAATAGCCCAACAGTGCCAAAGCCGGGTCGATCGGTAGTTTATGATCCAGTATCTCGCTCAGTTCGGAAATGACCGCCACCCAGAACCCATGTATCCTGCGGCAGCTCCACGCCATATGCAGGAAATCTGCCACGGCGCGTGGCAGCGCTCGCATTCTGGAGACCGTCGGAGGCCGTAGCGATGTAAGCGTTCAGGAGTATAATACACCCTCTGTAAGATTTTAAAGTGTATCAACCTGTGTCGCCCATTCATTGACACCTTCCTAGTGTTGACACAGCAATATGTCCACAGAGAGTCGTCTATCACTATCTCCAGGTCATTCTGCCAGGCCAAACGGGCCTTGGAAGGTTCCTGCGCTCTATAGGAGACTATGCTCTTGTACAAGTGCGTTGTAATATGCTGCAGAGATACGGTAGTTATAACATATGAGAGTTCCGGAATGTCCGGTGGCTCTGCCAGATCTGGACCCAGGACATCCTTTAAGGCGCTCCGGATTCTGTGGAATTGGAACCGCTGTAACAGCGTTGGGCTATCAACTCCCTGGGCAATCTGGTCCCACGTTTTGACTTTACCATCCACAAACAGCTCACCCGCCGTCTTAAGTCCCAGCTCATGCACTGCTCAGATCACGTTCCTATCCCCAATGGGGGCCAGCCACTGCAGCCATTCCACCGCCATCACTGAGGAGTATAGCATCTCTCCCTCTCTGGCCTTCAGTAGTGCATTCCAGGCATGCTTTGTAGCGGTTATCGAGTCTAGTATACCGACCCTAAGATCCAAAGGAGTGCAAATTGTGGCAGGGAGCGTCAGAGGGTCCGCAAAAAGCTGCTCCATCCGCACGTGTGGGATGTTCCTATCTCCATGAATCCACGTGTGTAGGTGTGTGGCCTGGGCCACCCTATAGTATCTCTCCAGATCAGGTGCACCTAGCCCGCCCAGCTCACACGGGAGCGTGAGCGTGCTCCACTTAACCTGTGGCTGCCTACCTCCCCAGGCCAATCGGATCATGAGTTTCATCAGGTTTAGAAAGAAGGCTCTCGAGAGTATTATGGGCAGCGCGGAGAACAGAAATAAAAATCTCGGCAGAATCACCATCTTCATGATGGCTACGCGGCCCATCAGAGAGAGGGGGAGCTTACACCACCGTTCCATGTCGTCCTCACATTTACTGTAAGCCACCCCATAGTTTTCACTAAATAGCACCTCCGGGTCTGTGTGAATCATTATGCCAAGGTATCGTACCGGGTCCGTAGACCAGTGTAAAGGGTATTCCATTTCAAAGCGTTCTGTCACCGGGGTCAGTGGGAACACCACCGATTTCTCCCAATTAACCTTTAAGCCCGAGAGGGCGCCAAAACGCACTACCTCTCGAAGTACGGGGGAGAGATTCGATTCCGTATTTCGCACATAGAGTAACGTATCGTCCGCGTACGTCGAGACAATTATTTTGTATGACGGAAAACTAACCCCCCGGTGCCAGTGGTATTCTCGCAGTGCACACGCGAGTGGTTCTGCAACGATGGCGTACAGTAACGGTGACAGGGGGCAGCCCTGTCTCGTGCCTCTGCTGATGATAAAAGGGGTCAAAACGCGATCCCCCATTCGCACTGTATCCATCGGTATCCAATACAACGCACCAATCATTTGTAAAAACTGCTCACCCAGCCCCATGCGACGCAAGACCCTCAGGATGAATGGCCATTCGACAGAATCGAACGCCTTCTCCATATCCAAGAAGATCGCAACAGCCTTCGCATCCTGTCGCACATGTTGCATTGTGCCCAACACTGTACGTATATTATAGGTTAAGTTCCTACCAGGCACAAAGCCGGACTGTTCCGGGGCAACAATCTCTGGCGCGATGAGGGACAGCCGTGTGGCCAGGAACTTGGCATAAAGTTTAGCGTCGACATTCAATAGGGATAGTGGTCTGTACGAGCTGCAAACATTAGGGGGTTTACCCGGTTATAAGATGGTAACCAATAGGGCCTCTCTCATCGTGCAGGGCATACTGCCCTCCTCGCATATCTCGTCAAACAAAGACAACAGGTGAGGGATAAGTTTGTCCTTAAAAGCTTTGTAGAACCCCACTGTCAGGCCGTCTATCCCGGGGGCGCTAAGCACACGCATGGTAGCCAAGGCCTCAGAGAGCTCGTCTGCTTGTATGGGTGACATGAGAAACTCCCTGTCCGGCTGTGCTAAAAACGGTAGCTGTATATGCTCCAGGTAGTCGTCCATGTCAGCCTCCAGATCTTCTGTCTTAGTAGTGTACAAGCCGGAGTAGTAATCACGGAATACAGAAATAATTTCCTCGTCTGTCGTGACCGTGCTCCCTCCCGGGAAGTCGAGTTCTGTCAATCTGGGGGCTCTCCTGTTGTTGCGCAGTATTCTGGCCAAAAGCGAGCTAGGGCGCTCGCTCTCACCGCAATTTCTCGCTGAGGCATATTTCCCCATGTAGCAAACCTCCCTATCTGCCTCCTCATTGAATTCCGAGATGAGGGATCTCAGCCTGTCAGCTATAGCAGGGTCAGGGTCAGTCAAGAGTTGAGTCTCCAGGTCAGCTAATTGGGATTCCAGAGAGCGAAGCCGCTGTCGTATGGCTTTTAATACACTGGAATGTTTGGTGATAGCTATCCCGCGAATAAAAACCTTGAACGCCTCCCAAATCGTGCCAAAAGAGTCCACGGAGCCCAAATTCTTCTCAAAGAAGAGGTCGATTTCCTCCGCCATTTCCCTTCTAAAGGTGTCGTCTAACAGAGTGTATGGAGGGAATTGCCAGGTAAATGGGGGAATCCTGCGATTCGGCGTCTCTAGAACTAGTAGTATCGGTGAGTGGTCAGATAGTGTTCGCACGAGCACAGTGCATGATACAATTTGGCTAGTGATGGAGTGAGAGGCCAACCAGTAGTCGATCCTGGTATGTATGTCATGAAAGGAAGAGTAGTGAGTGTACCCACCCCTGCCCGCATTCCTGATTCTCCACACATCAACCAGATCCAGTGTCAGCAGCTCCGCCTGGAGAGTCGACGCCGCTGCAGCCAGCTTCCGCGCAGGACCAGAAGACCTGTCCAACCCTGGGTCTAGCACTAGGTTAAAATCACCCCCCCCAGAGCATGTGTGCCGAGGCATATGTTCTACAACCGAGGGCTAACTGGGCATAGAAATCAGGGGAGTCATAATTCGGGCCATATACATTAACCACAATTAAGTCATGACCTTTCCCCTCGCACCTCGAGATCAGATAACGGCCCTCGGGGTCAGCTTTGATCGGCCGCAGTACTAGCTTGGAGCGTGGGTTCGCCCATGTCAAAACCCCTCTAGAGTGTGAAGTGAAACCCGCCACTGTAGAGTTTCCCAACAGGCCCCTGTGCTCGCGGATTTTGCAGGAAATTCGCGAATCTCGCAGATTGTGAATTTACCGAAAATCCGCAAAATCCGCGAGCGGAACGGATTTTCCGCCCATGCTTACCTAACAGTCGCTCCTCTCAAAGGCCTTCCTAGAGGGCGTTGTTTTTGAGGATAATTTGAGTGCAATTTTCTAACCCGTTTAGGGTCATGAACAAAGGAAGCTGGTTCCCATGAGTTTTCATCTGAGGAATAACCCTTCCAAGATATTAGGTAGTGTAATTTGCCTTGTATTCTTTTAGAATCTATAATATGGTTTACCTCGTATTCCAAATGGCCATCAATAGGAATAAGTGATGGTGGGGGCTCTTGTCTTGTATTTGGATAATATCTTTTTAATAGGGACACATGAAAAGTGGGATATATGGCATACTCAGGGGGTAAATCCAACTGCACTGTGACAGGAGTTATAATTTTTGTAATAGGGAATGGGCCTATATACTTAGGTTGAAGTTTCTTTGAACCTATCACATTTAGATTTTTTGTAGATAACAAGACTTTGTCTCCTACAACAAAATCTGAGGCTGGGGTTCTATGTTTATCTGCTTGTTTCTTCATTTTATCTTTGTAAGAATTTAAATGTTTTTCTGCCTTCTTCTGTATTTCTAATAAAATATTCAAACGCTCAGTAACAGCAGGTAACAGAGAGGTTTCTACAGCAGTTGGGAAAGCTTTAGGATGACAACCATTCATGAAATAAAATGGGGGGCATTGGGTAGCAGAATGAACACTGTTATTATAATTAAATTCTGTCAAGGGTAGTACTCTATCCTATTCACTAGTAAATTCTGCCATCGGGCATCTTAATGTCTGTAGTAAAGTCTGATTAGCTCTCTCTGTTTGGCCATCTGTTTCTGGATGGAACGCAGTTGACAAGGCTACATTCATTTTTTATCGTTTACAAAATTATTTCCAAAACCTTGAAAGGAATTGACTGCCCCTGTCGGAAATAATCTTGGATGGCAGTCCATGCAGACGTACAATATGTGTTATAAATATTTGAATGAACTCATCTGCGGTTGGCAATTTCTTTAATGGAACAAAATGTGCCATTTTTGATAAATAGTCCACTCTCACAAATATTGTGGTGTAACGGTTAGCAGTAGGGAGATTGGTGATAAAATCAACACTTATGGTATGCCAGGGACATGGGGGGCTAGACAATGGTTGTAAAAGACCTGCTGGAGCTTTGTGTGAGGATTTATTCCGTGCACATATAGGACAGGTCGCTACATAATTCTGGACATATTTTACTAAGTCTGGCCACCAGAAATGTTTCTTAACAGTATCTATAGTTTTCTGATATCCTGGGTGGCCTGCTAAGGCTGAATCATGTTTCCAATATGAAACTGTCTGCCTTAACTCTACTTCAGGTATAATTAGGAGTTTATCATGGTAAAACAATCCATCTTGGAGGGAGTTTTTGAATCTTTTAACTAGTCTTGGACATTCATCTTTAAATAACTTTGTTTAATTTGAGTCAAAAATCTGGTTGAGTTAATGGTGCCACTATTTTTTTGAGGGGGAATAATGGGAGGATGTTCAATATCTTTTTTGGATTCTGAAGTATAACCATATCTTGAAAGAAGGTCAGATTGGATTTGTTTAAAACCTGGTCTATATGTTATTCCGAAATCAAATGTACTAAAAAAATGTAACCATCTCATTTGACATGGTGTTAATGCTTTTACTGAACTAAAGAACTGCACATTTTTATGATCACTAAAGATGGTTACTGGAAATTGTGTTCCCATTAAATGGTGTCCCCATTCTGTAAAATCTATCTTGATTGCCAAAAGTTCCCTCTCAGCCACGGTGTAGTTCTGTTCTGCAGGAAGTAATTTTGTAGAATAAAAGGCTACATGATGCAACTGTCCATCCTGCTCGTCTCTTTGGGAAAGAACCCCTCCCACAGCCACCTGTGAAGCATCCGCTTCTACAAAGAAAGGTAAATCTGGATCTGGTTGTTTCAATAAGGGTGCAGAAGTAAATTTGTGTTTTAAGTGAAGAAAAGCTTGAGCTTCCTGCTCCGTCCAAACAAAAGTTTGTCCTTTCTGTAGCAACTTAGTAATAGGGGCCACCGTCTCAGCAAAATGAGGAATAAATTGCCTGTAAAAATTGGCAAACCCTAACACCTTCTGCACTTCTTTTACAGAAGTTGGTTCTGACCAATCCATTATTGTGCTCACCTTTTTTTTATCAATCATTATACCTTCTGGTGGGAGACAATAACCAAGGAACTATACTGTCTTAGAGTTGAAAATACATTTTTTAAATTTTACAAACAGATGATTCTCTCACAATTTTGCCAACACTGCTTTTACTTGATGAACATGATCGTTATCGTTTTTTTAATAAATCAGTATATCATCAATATATAATATTACACATACATCCAAGAATGTATTCAACACTTCATTTATGAAGAATTGAAACGCAGCAGGGGCATTGACAAGCTCACAAATTTGTGCGTACCATTATTACGAATGACCGTAATTTAAGATTTACGGCCATGGTTATCAAATGACTTGGCTGAGTTTTTGGACGTACATCTTTATATTGAGGATGGTAAGCTTCAAACAAAACTCCATAGAAAATCCACGTCAGGTAATTCAATTCTTCACTCCCGGAGCGCCCACCCTGCCCACACTATCAAAAGCATCCCTTACGGAGAATTTATCCGCATTAGACGCATTTGTACTGATGTGGTGACCTCTAACCAGTGCCTTGCTGAGTCCCTACAAAGGTTTCCCTTACGGGGCTACAATTCTAAAATGTTGAATGAGGCACTTTCTAAAGTTAATTCTAGATCTAGAGAGGAGTTGCTTAAACCCAAGGATGGGGTAGTTACTGATGCTAATGCAATAAGGCCTATTCGCCTGATTACCACCTTTTGCTCTCAAGAGAGACAAATTAGGCGTATTATTTATTCTGAATGGCCGATTGTTCTCAGAGATAACATTCTAGGCCCCATCCTTCCATGCCAGCCCGCTATTACCTTTAGAAGGGCACCCTCAATGAGGGACGCATTGGATAGGCCCATGCCTGAAAATGTTCCAAAACTCACCTGGCTATCCAAAACGTTTTTTTTTAAGTGCACTTCATGTCGTGCCTGCACTCACTATCAAACCGCCTTTAGTGATAAACTAATAGCCATTCCTGAGTACTTAACCTGTCGTTCAGAATTTGTCATCTACAAACTGAAATGTACCAGTAATTTAGAGTACAGTGGTAGTACTAAACTTCCAGTGAACAAACAAATTCTGCAGCACATACGAGCAATTGTCAACTCGGATAGTGATTATCCAGTAGCTCGACATTTTAAGGCAGTGCACAGTGACAAACTCAAGGATTTTGAATATACTGTTCTGAGTTCAGTCCCAAATCCCGGCCGGGGGGAGACCGTGAAAAGCTTCTCAGGCAGAAGGAAACACACTTTATTTTACTATTGGATACCAGGGTGCCGAATGGGTTAAACATGACTGAAGATCTTCACAACTTTCTGTAAATAGGTGGTTCCATTCTGCTTTGGGTATTCTATCATATCTATTACGCCTTGCCTTATAATTGATTCATGGTTTGCATTTTTATTGCCTAGGCATCAATATAAACAATACTGTATTTGAATTACAAACTGAGGATTTATATTGTAGGTTTCTGACATGTAGTTTCCGCTATACTGTTGATGTTTTAGTGTCTATAATTTGTTTCAAATTTCATTTTTTACGTTTTTTGCACTTTATGACTGATAAGGATTGACACTATCAGATTTTGCAACATTCAAATTTGATTTGGCTGACTTTAATGTCGATTTGTTGAATAGGTTTCTTGTTACAATCTAAAGCACTTTACGGTCTTGAATTTGCACTGACACAGTCTAACCAAATTGTGGTTTTTGAAGTAATTGCATTTGCACTTCATGTCCAGACTTAGATCATGCTTTCAGTCTGTAGAAACTCGCAATGAGTATTTTTACTGTGTTTGCTAAAGTCAAAGTGAAAGTCAAAATAATTTATATAGCGCGCTACATACCCAGAGGGTCCCAAGGCGCTTGAGGAAGGGTGGGGAATTACTTTTCGAATATCCATGTTTTAAGTTGCTTTCTGAAAGCTAGGTGGTTCTGAGTGAGGCGAAGGTGAGTGGGAAGTGAGTTCCAGGTTTTGGCTGCCAGGTAGGAGAAGGATCGTCCTCCCATGGTGGTTTTGTTGATGCGAGGTACAGCAGCCAGGGCTTGGTTGGGGGAGCGTAGCTGGCGGGAGGGGGTGTAGAAGGAAAGTCGTGTGTTGAGGCATTCGGGTCCAAGTTCGTAAAGTGCTTTGTGTGCGTGGGTTAGAAGGCGGAATGTTATCCTCTTATTGACGGGGAGCCAGTGGAGGTTTTTCAGGTGACTAGAGATGTGGTCTTTACGCGGGATGTCTAGTATGAGTCTGGCTGATGCGTTCTGGATGCGTTGTAGTTTTTTCTGAAGTTTTGCGGTGGTACCGGAGTATAGGGTGTTACCGTAGTCCAGGCAGCTCGTGACCAGTGCGTGGGTGACCGTTTTTCTAGTTTCGGTGGGGATCCAGCGAAATGTTTTTTTGAGCATGCGAAGAATGTTAAAGCAAGATGATGAAACAGCGTTAACTTGTCTGGTCATCGATAGTGAGTCCAGGATGACGCCCAGGTTCCGTGCGTGGTCCGTCGGGATGGGAGCTTTTCCTAAGGCCTCTGGCCACCAGGAGTCATCACAAGCGGAGGGGAAGGTACCTAACAACATGAGTAATTTAGGGGCACTTGTCATAATTTGCAGCATTGTTGAAATGCTGCTTTCTCTTATGCAATTTACATTTTAGTTCTGAACATCTATATTTGCATTCTATTTTTCGTATTTTTGTATTTTGCAGCAACCCGCAATGACTTTTTATCATGGTGTTTGCAAACCACAATAGGGATGTAGGGGCACTTGCCAGCATTTTCATCTCAGTTGCATTGCTGTTTTTCCACGTCATGTGATCAAGCTCCGTCTGCGGAATGAAACGCGTCATGGAGCACAGCCGTCCTGTGATTCTACAATAAAGATTCTGAACTGCTCACACAACTTTGTGTGTTGATGGCTCGTTACTGAACGTCACTCTTTGGGGGAAGAGGTCCGCACCTGCTTGGTTCCGCTACGTGATTAGCGGTCAGGATTTGTATATTTATTTATATATATATATATCCAACCAAAACCTTCTCCAGTAAAGAAAAGAAATCCGGGCCACTTGGAAGTGCAAAGCGTGATTTTATTCAATGGCTTTCTCGACGCGTTTCACAGTCAGTTCTGCTTTTTCACAAGACAGTAATGTAATCGTCATTCAGTTAGTGAGTAGTTATGCCCCAGTGGGCACCATAACAGCCATGAATTAATTCATTCATACTGTCGGAACATCTTCAAGCATGTGAAGCCTAATTCATGTTACTGTGATTGCGCCCAAGTCACTGAATGACGATTACATTGCTTACAGCCCTTGGTTGCACTCATATTTATCTTGTAATCGGATAACCTTTGCATGGTATGCGAGCACGGTGCCCACTGGGGCTCCATGAGTAGTATCCAATGTGAGCTTATACAATTTAATGTGCGAGACTGCATATCGGTAATTATAATATTTGTTTCATATATACGATTGCTTTACTATATGTCCATTCAGCTGCATAGCGAGTCTTTGTTTACACCGGACTCAGCCCGTGAACTTACCTGTAGTCTGTTTTCCATGAGTATGAATTCAATACCATGTGACTGTATTTATTCAGCACTTCCTGTTTGGTTTCTGTCTTGTGAAAAAGCAGAACTGACTGCGAAACGCGTCGAGAAAGCCATTGAATAAAATCACGCTTTGCACTTCCAAGTGGCCCGGATTTCTTTTCTTTACTGGAGAAGGTTTTGGTTGGATACATTGGGACTCGCTATCCCATCCGAGGCCCGCCTTTGGCAAGCGGCAGGGTTCTACAGCGACTTGCTTGGTTGGATATATATATATATATATATATATATATATGGAACAATCCTCGGCTACCTCTCGCCCGGAGCCCAAATGCAGGAGACCGCTGCGCAGGAAGAAGGAAGGAGACCTCAGGTGCAGTGAGCAGTCTTTTTCTTTATTGTACCTTCGAGGAAGCAGCACACAGCATTACATATATATATATATATATATATATATATATATATATATATATATATATATATATATATATATATATATATATATATATATATATATATATATATATATATATATCCAAAAGCAAATGTCACACAATATTGTTGAGTCCGAATTTATGTTATGATGCAATGCCTTTTCCAAAAGAATACGAATGGGTGAGAGCTTCTAATCTGTACATAGATGTAATATCTAGAACTCACTCCTGAACAAAACAAGAATAATTAATGTTCATCTAAAGCAGAGAAAAGCAATGTAAAGCTGGCTATTCTCTAAAACATAATTTCAAAGTATGAACCTGCAAGACATTGCAATATGTATATTCAAATTGTCATGTTATCTCTCACACTTCTTCGCTTCTAACGGAGCACAATTTACGTTTGTATGGCATGGTTGGAGCACACGTCAGAATCTCATACATGACACTAAAATATCTCACTCATTGAACATACTTTAAGTAATACTGTTCCAACCACACATAACAAACGGCATAGAAAATGAAGCACTTTTGGCAAGGTGAGTGACAAGTAGGATCTATGTAAATGAGATAGCAAAACAGTGCAAAAAAAAAAAAGATGAAATCAGAGAAAAGTTACAAAATGTAAAGTTTATTTTCAACATGAATATGAGTAAACATCTCTACGTTATCTTTCACGTGAATCTTACAGTGTCAAAACAGACCTGTATGGATGGCAGACAAAAAAAAGGCTTCTGGGCACACTTTTCGAAATTTAAAGGAACTGCTGGGAGATTTTAAATAAACCAATGAAGATGACATGGTAACTAATTTAGTAAACCATATTTTTGGGACTGTTTGCTTATGGTAATAATTTACGCACTTTTCTGATCAAGTATTAAATATTTTTTAATCAGATGATATTGAAATAATGCTCATAGACCTGACCAGGGCCGTAAACCTAGAATTTATACCCAGCATGTTTTGTGGTATACTTAAAAAATATAATAAGCCTAATATAGGACCATTTTTATTTTTGACATGTTTTAATGTACCAAAAATTCCATTAGAAGCAGTCTGTAAATAGCAGGTTTTTGCTCATTGATTCTCAACTCTGAAGCAGTCTGGGTCTTCTGGGATGTGGGAATGCTCTATAATGTGCAGTATGCAGAAAAATATTATTGGCGGAGTCCATTAATGCATGAGGGAATACATACTGCCTCCAGTTCATAAAAAAAGGGACACAGATTTATGTTTTATAATTTATATTATATCTGGCAACATTACAGAGACAAACTGTAAGAGACTATGAACGCAGTAATGACCACATTAGCTGTTCTCAGCAGCGCATTAGGAATATATTGTGTCGAGAAAAATATATATATAATAAAGAGAAGCCTGGTGGGCCTTTATGAAAGTACGTGCCCTTGCCGAATGGATCTGCCCTAGAACGAGAAGAAACGTCATAGAATATTTAGCCAGCTTTTAATCACAGACTTGACACTAATTATGTCTCTCCTATTTCCTTAGCAATAAAACGTGATCTTTTATGGCTTCCCCTCACTGAATATTTATCCAAAGTTGCTAAGCCTCCCCCATCATCTCCGATACGTAATGTTGAAGTTTGTAAACCACCATGAATGCATTACTTTATTCGATTATTATGTCATCCATTACATCTACTGTTTTACCATATTATTTATGTATTTTTATAAGCTAAGATATTTCCTCATTCTCCCTATGTTCCTCACATTCATTTATCTATTTTATATTTTATACATAAGTTTTCCTCAACTAATTCGCTAATATGTAAGATTGATTTCATGTTTCTCATAACTCTTGATTGTTTCTTCATTTTCTGTCTTTGTTCCTTTTTATTCCAATAAACTTCAAACTTAAAAAAAAAAGAATATTTAGCCAGCTTTATAAAGAATTGCCTAGCAATTTTGAGACTAACTGATCCGAAGTGAGAGAAAGGCGTCAAGAGGGCAAGCAAGGAAAAAAACTAGTACGTGGCAGGACCTCAGTTCATTAGGAAGCACTGTAGGTAGCAGCAGAGATGGTCGTGGAGGCTAGGACGCTGAACTTAGCAGCATGGCAACTTAAGTCCTGATTCCAAGTTCTGTGGTACCTTCCAGTCCCGGCCCAAACCCCTGTTTACGCTGGGCTGTCTTGGATTCCAAAATGTTCAGTAATGACTGTGCCCCTGTAATTTTCCCCTAGTGAATTACAACAGTCCATTCTGCCAAAATGTATTATTTGAGACCTTGCAGTAAATTCTGTTACATGCTAACTTCGAGGCAGAGAGCATCAAATTCTGCATTGTAATTACTAATTTTCCACAGAAATGTGACGTATTAGCTTACGCACTAAATTCCGCGCACCATGTTATTGGTATGACAGGGTGCTGCGAGGGCCTCACCCCCTTCAGGCACAGTTGGAATCAGGGCCTCAGACATTTGGCTTGGCTGAGCCCAGGGAATGCAAAGGTTGTATATGGAGCGCCATATCTTGCATGTAATGTGTGCATCTGGCTGCAGTTAGGAATGCAATTTTCGCAAATGCTCTGTTTGTGTTGCTGCATGAATCAAATGACACAAAAAGTGCATTAAACAAAGTGAATGAGGCGTGTCTCTAAATGCAAAAAGTTCATATACAGATGGGGCATCATTGTATAAGTACCTACAGGTGGATAAGTCGGCCCTACAATTGCAACAAGAGATATACCCCATTACACTTTCCTCCTGGGTACAGGGATCTATTTTCCTCTACTCCTTTGGCACAATCAGTATTCCATTTCTTCCGGTGTGTGCTGGTGGGCCCCACTGGCACTATTTTGTGGGGAGCGGGACTCTTTGGTCCACTCCTGTGAGCAGTGATCCCACTGTTCCTAAAGGTTGTACTTGGACTGCCAGTGCCTGTCTCCACCAAGCCCACTTAAACTCAGGCATGTCATACTGCGGCTGCCGTGACACACTGGTGACATCACGTCATCATACTAGTGTGCCTCACCCTTGCACCAATAGTTCCTGCAAATTATGACAAGGAGGTTGCACCTACATGTACTGTAAACTGAGGCAGACAGAGTCGTCAGTGCATGTGTCAGCCCATGAAGGTTTGTGCTCTGTCTACTTGTTCAAATAAGATTTCTCCACAGCACCCCTGAGTTTAGTGGCAGCTTCTACAGACCTCCATGACAAACCATGATGTAGGGTATTAAGTGCTGACGATTGAGGAGGGCGAACAAAAGGAGTGAGATGAGAGAGGGCCTGACCAAGTGCAGGAAAGGCGAGAGACCCTGTCCTACTGCACATGGCAGGCCATCTCTCAAGGAAGCATCTAGGAGAGAGCTAAAAGGTAGGGGCGAAGATTCAGGCTTTTGTGGCGGGAAGCAGAAGAGTGAGGCGGAAGCTAGTGACTAGTGCGTTGGAAGATGTTAACCACTGTAGGTGAACAGGCAAAGAGTTTGAGAGGTGCAGACCTGTGAAGTGGAAAGGCAGACAAAGGGTGTGAGGTGAGAGAAGGTAAAAAAAAGGTGAAGGAGTCGATAACCACTGGAAGAGGACAGGCAAATGTAGTGTGGATAGATAGCTGCAGGACAGCAAAGGAGACAGACAGGCATAGAAAGTGAGGTGAAAGCATGCAAAGAAAGATCAGGGGAGGGGTTGCAAAGATGCACTTAGAAGTTGGCCTCCACTGCTCATTAAAGGGGCAGTAAAAGTGATTGAGAAGGGAGAGGTACAGGCTAGTTAAGAAGACACTTAAGCAAAGGGAGTGAGGAGAGCAGGTAAAGAGAGGAGGCAGGTGGTGTTAGTGGCTAATTACACTCTAACATGCATCTAATATTGTTTTATTATCATACACACATTATATTTCCAAAGGACATTTCTAATGAGGAAATGTCGTCTCTTTAAAAATGCTATCACTTACTGGTTAATATCTGCTGTAATGTGTCTGGTATTATTGTGAGACAGCTGGGGGCATTCAAAGGAGTTTCCCACTTGCTGTAGTCCTGGAGGTTTTTAGGCCCAGTGGAGTATCACAATAGAGGAGTTGATCTCCAATTCAACAAATGCCCCCAAGCAGGAGACCAACCTTTGAGTGCCATCTGAGCTACAAGTTCTCTAGCCCGCCTCCAGCATGAGGTCAGGGATACTTAATGTGATGTACTCTGTACTCTGACCACATCTGTAGGTGAGTGCATCATGGATGGGTTGCTGGGCACGCCAGAGAAGAGCAGACCCAATGGGTCAGTGCATGTTGAGGGAGGAAGGGAAGAGGAGAAACTCCTCGATGTTGAAGGCGGGAGCAAGAGAGAGGCTGCCTTCAAATCCAAAAATCTCAAATATGTTAGAGAGAGAGGGAAATAATGCAATCACTGCTCACACACATTTCTTAGGTATGGCAAAGAGAGGAAGGGAATGCTACAACAGAGATGAAACTACTGTATGGAAAATAGGGGAGAATGTGGGAGGGGCTGGGCATCACAGCTACATCCCCTTAGTAGAGAGTTACAATTGTTGTACTTGTAACCTTTGAGTATGACAAGAACAAGACAAAGAGAGAGAGAGAGAGAAAGAGAGAGAGAGAGTAGAGGATATTTAGCCTGTGGGTTTGGGAGCCATTTGGCTCGCTACCAGTACCTCCCCCTACCCAGGCACTTTTCTGCTCATATAATGACCCCAACCTGAACCATGCTTCAGTAGGGTAACAAAACCTGAGGGCCCACCCTGCAAAGTTCATGTAGGGCAGCGACGGCTCGTGGAGGGAGTCACGGTGGGGCAGGAGGGTGGGGAGGGGGAGGGGCAGGGTGGAGATTGCTAAAAACCGGCATATGGATAATTGCAGGTAAGTAAACAATTTAATTAATAAAACGAATTTCGTAGTGCGCCTTGCATCGCAAAATGCAATGCAGTGCGAGCTACGAAATTCGTTGTATTAATTAAATTGTTTACTTACCTGCAATTATCCATATGCCGGTTTTTAGCAACCTCCACCCTGCCCCTCCCCCTCCCCACCCTCCTGCCCCACCGTAACTCCCTCCACGAGCCGTCGCTGATGTAGGGGAGGGGGCCCGCACGCTCTGGACCCGGTCTGAAGCTCTCAGGCCAGGGGCCTGCCAGTCCCGCAGGGGGTTCCCTAGGGCTTGCCCAACCCCACCCCCCCCAGTCCCCCCACTGGCACCGCTAGGGATTTTGTTACACCACTTCCCTGCTTTAATTACAGCATCTGAGATTTATGTCTTCTGGCCTTGAATTGTCAACTCCTCCTGCTAGAGCCATCTACCTCACACCTTACCAGGGGTTTCTATCCAATGCTGACACTCTCTTATCCCTTTCCACTCTGCAGACCTGGTGCCAGATGTTACTGCTGCTTCTCTCACAGTTCCCTACTTTCCCAGGATGCTGTGTCATACACAACACTAACACCGGACCTTTGTTTTACTTGATTCATTTCCCACACACTTTCAAGTGACAGTAGTTTTATGTTGACCAAAAGTGTTTTGAGTTGATTGCTGGCATGCCTGAAAGCTGACAGGCATGTGCTTGGTGTGGAGCAGCTGACCAAAGAATGGTTAATTTATACAGTCCCAGCATGACATCTCTAGCGAGGAGAAATGGCTGGCCCCTTGCGGCACCAGTGGGAGAAGTGGGCTGCGGTCCTGCAAGTAATGTACTCAGAATCTGCACTTATGTGTTTTAAAATTATTCTCTGATTACGATAAAAGTCATCCATTGCGAATCCTTAGCGCCATTTTGCACTTATGGCAAACCAAGCACTTCTAACTCCGCCTTGTATTCAATTAGAAGGCAGAGTCAGATTCAGGATTTCTACCACTCACTGTAAATCCAATGTACAAAAGTTGCAGCAGATATTTTCACTGCATCTTTCGTGACCAACACAGTATCGTGTATTGGGTGACCAACTCTCAGCGTCCAACTGTGGTTGAATGACAAAGTATAGACCCTCAAAATATTGTGAGAAAAAATATCAATGTAACAAATATTGTCATCCTAAAGTTATGATGTAACTGCCCAAAATATCGGGAAAAAATATTGTTGTCACTAATATCAGTGACTCAGTGACTAAAATATAGTTTTTTTTAAATATATCTAAATTGAAATAGTAAACAGTAAATATGCAAAAGGAGCACAAAAATAATAAAAAGAAAATATATTGAATCAATTTTAAAATGAATATAACAAATATACTTATTGTTAAAAACTAAAACACACACATATAGTAATATTTATAGTTATGCACACATCTATAATAAAAATATTATGGAACTAATAATTTAAATTAATGTTATGATGCAATCATTATTTTTATTTTTAATAATAGAGTACATATATATAAATATATACAAAATACTTTAATTACAGATAACAAAGCAAACAACATACAAAATACAATTTACTAAAATATATTACATATTAAAAACACTATAAATTATAGTAATATGAGTTTAAATGCACAAGAACATAATATTATAAATCTAAACCATTTAAAGTATAATATATCATTTTACAAATAATAGAAATATTACTACCACTACAATTTATAAAAGAGCAGGCAAACTGTTGCACTCAGGAGGGGTAACATTTACTAGTCCCACTCCACGCTGTGCAATAGTAGGGAAACTGCTGGATTGTGGAGGGGTAAAATGTACTTTTCCCACTTCAGTCAGCACAACACTAGGGTATTTGTTGGATTGCGCAGGGGTCAAATTTACTACTCCCCCTCCAGTCAGTGCAACAGTAGGGAAAGTGTTGGATTGCAGAGGGGTAAAATGTGCTATTCCCATACCAGTCATTGCAACAGTCGGGAACGTGTAGCATTGTGGAGGGGTAACATTTATTATTCCTGCTCCAGCCAGTACAACAGTAGGGAAAGTGTAGGATTGTGGAGGGGCAACATTTACTATTCCCACTTCAACCAGTGCAACATTTGGGAATGTGTTGAATTGCAGAGGTGTAACATTTACTATTCCTATTCCAATAAATGAAACAGCAGGGAAAGTGTTAGATTGCGAAGTGGTAACATTTACTATTCCCACTCAAGTCAGTGCAACACTAGGGTAATTCTTGGTTTGCGGAGGGACAAAATTAACTATTTCCACTCCAGTCAGTGCAACAGTAGGGAAAGTGTTGGATTGCGGAGCAGTGAAGTGTACTATTCCCATTCCTGCCAGTGCAAGAGTAGGGAAAGTGTTGGATTGCAAAGTGATAATATTTACTGTTCCCACTCCAGTCAGTGTAACAGTAGGGAAATTATTGGATTGCGGAGCTGTAACATTTACTATTCCCACTCCAGTCAGTATAACATTAGAGAAAGTGCTGGATTGTGTAGTGGTAAACTTTGCTATTCCCAATCCAGTCAGTGCAACAGTAGAGAAAGTGTTAGATTGAAGAGGTGAAATGTGCTATTCCCACTACCGTCAGTGCAACATTAGAAACAGACCAATTCACTTCAATAAAATAAAATAATTTCTGAAACATACTAAATAACCAAAAAAAGCATACGTATGTAAATATAACGGGTAAGCTCCTAGATTTAATGGAAGCTCATGGCATGCACCAACTTGTGTCTGAACCTACGCACTCAGGAGGACACATTTTAGATAGGCTTTTCTCGAACCACCCGGACATTTCATCAGGTGACGTGGAGGCACTCCCGTGGACTGATCACAAAGCAGTATTCTTTAAGGTTAGGGATAGAGAATTGGCGAGGTGTCCCTCTCATGAAGCCACTAAGGTGACGTTTCGTCGTTGGAGTAAGGTTACAAGGAGTGGCCTAGGGGCGGCCCTGGACCATCTCCCTCGAACCTTAGACAAGGATAATGAACTGGCGGCTATTCAATTTAATGAGTGTATTCAAGGTGCGGTAAATTGTGTTGCTCCGGAGCAGACCACTACAGCAAACAGGCACCCTTCGGGGAGGCCATGGTATGGCCCCAAACTTAAACAACTAAAAGTTGAATGCAGACGGTTTGAGCGCCTCTGGAGAGTTGAGTACAGCAAAACCAGTAGAGACGCAGCAGATATTCTCACTGGATCTTTCGTGACCAACACAGTATCATGTATTGGGGTGGCCTTTGCTCTCCTATCCTCCTTTTTAAACAACAGGAAACAAAGTCTGAACTGGGACGGTCTACAATCTGACTGTTTTAATCTACCCTGCGGTGTTCCGCAGGGCTCAGCTTTGTCTACAACACTGTTATACGTCTATGTGAGACCATTGGCCAGGCTAGTAAGGAAATCCATTCGTATCCCGGCTGCCGCTGTTAACTGTCAGCTCCTGGATTGACTCCTCCGCAGGCTCCTTGATTCATACAGGATCTGCCTCCTTCGTATGGCCTATACTGAGACGTCCCTTTCGGGCACCTTTGAGCTTATGACTATCTGCCCTCTAGATAGACGCATTGCCGTTTTCTCTAGACGGATCACCACTCCGCTCACGTTCCGGCACTTCACAAGCCTGACAACCTTGTCCTGAAGACGATCCCAATTGAAGAGGATAGAAACGCTGTTGACTCTGCAGCGCAATACTAGGCGCATTCTCTGCCGTGGCTCAATACAAATTGAAAATTACCTTATACAGTGATGTCATTCTGTCACCATTCTTGAGCCACCCACTGTATATTATTTGCACTACTGTTCACTGCGCGCCGTCCACACTGTTCACCTTATCACTTGCGTTGCCACGTTCTTCACTTACACGTTCATGAGCACCAAGTGCATTTTTGGTTGTCACATGATTTTTCTTATACCGTGCTGCAATAACTGTATATGCCTGACCATGGAAAAAGTTTTTTCTGTTGAAATACAAGATGAATAACTATCTGATATTAATTAAATAGTGGTCTCCTTATTTCTGTCATTATAATGCTTGATGTATGTATGCTTATTCGTCTTAAAACATTACCTGTTGGGATACTGTTTATTTATCTACCAGGCTAGTAAGGAAGCATGGCTTCACTCTTGTGTCGTATGCTGATGACTCACAGCTGGTGATTTCCATCTCAGATAAGCCTGAGCTAACAGCGAAAAGATTTCATGCTTGTTTGACAGACGTCATGGAGTGGATGAGTTGGAGCTTCTTAAAAATCAATACGGAAAAGACAGAAGTGATTGAATTTGGGAATGGACCGCCGATGTGGAGCAATCATTGGTGGCCACCTGAAGCCGGGGAATGTCCCTTACCTGTAAAGAAAGTGAGGAATTTGGGAGTCATCTTTGATGACAAACTTAATATGTCAGCTCAGGTGAACAGTCTAACATCAGCCTGTTTTTTCTTACTTAAGACCCTGAGGAAAATCTTCCCTTTCATTCCCCTGGCACTTCAAAAAACAGTTATGGCAGCCCTCTTTATGTCCAGAGTGGACTACTGCAATGCGATTTTCCTGGGCATTGATAGGTACCAAATCAGCAAACTTCAATCTCTGCAGAATACCGCCGTTCGATTGATTCTAAAGCTTCCAAACCACCATCCCACCACTCTAGGCAGGAGAGTATTACACTGGCTCCCTGTCCACCAGAGAATTGAGTTCAAAGCACTCTGCTTGGTGCATAAAGCACG
Source organism: Lissotriton vulgaris (assembly GCF_964263255.1). Classification (NCBI taxonomy): domain Eukaryota; kingdom Metazoa; phylum Chordata; class Amphibia; order Caudata; family Salamandridae; genus Lissotriton; species Lissotriton vulgaris. The sequence goes on along the minus strand of NC_141696.1, from coordinate 972,607,936 downwards.
GTACGGGGGAGGTGCGGACGATTGCCAGAACAGGCTCAGGCCTTACATGCCCTAGCGCGACTTACGCTCGGCTAATCATGGCATGATCTGTGTATCCAGGTACAGGTGAGCTAGATGGGGGGGGGGGCGCCTATTTTCCGGTTGCGCGGCCCAAGTGTGGAACAAACTGCCAGTTGCCCTAAGACTGCAGCGGAACCTTCTATCGTTCAGGAAAATCCTAAAATATTGGCTGTTTAACGCCGGTTAGTGTCTGGTCCTTCCCCACGCCCTGCCTCCTTCACACAACCCCAGCGCCAAGACGCTTCGGCATTCGAGCGCTTTATAAGCTTTTATATAACATAACATAACATATTTATATAACATATAACATATAAAAAAATCTAAACATAATATTAAAAAATAAACAAATATGCATTACCATGTTTAATACATATCATAAATTACTAAAAATATTATAACAACTAAGAGGTCCATTAGGATGGCGGGAGGACTTCAGTCCGCCTGCCACCCTAGCGGCACTGGGACCAGTGCCAGTGGTACGGCGGTCCCGCCAAGGCAATTAGGATGCTACTGCCACGGTAGCATCCCACATATATTGCATTGTGGCGGGTGGTGCTGTAAGCAGCACCTGCAACAATGCAATATATGCATGCTGTTCATTGGCGTGTACAACTTGACAGGCACCGCACAGTGCCTGTCACCTTGTACATGCCAGTGTTGGGCAGTACCATGGGTACCCCCCAAATGCAGTCCCCTATCACCCACTCCCCTGGGGGTCCACAACAGGCCCCCAAAGAGAACTCTGCATGCCTTTCCATGGCAGAGTATCCGCCATGGAAAGGCATTGAAAATGCCACATACTGATATGGATGGCCACCATATTATGGGCCTTTCCCGCCCTGCAGGCAATCGGGACAATTGCCTATTGCCGGAAAAGCGTCAGACGGTCTTTCCATCTGCCGTGGTACCCCCCGCCATGATAATGTGGCGGGGGTAACAGGTCGTCCGGCGGGGTGTTTTGGCGGGTAGATCACCATCCTAATGACCCCCTAAACTACAAAACTATATTCTCAAAATAATAACAACCAATAAATAAAATTCTCTTCACATTAAAAAAGCACAATACACTTAACATATACAATAATAAATAACAGTATTATAAAACATTAATTCACAATTTCTAAAGGTAATATTACTTTGATAACATTCTAGCCTCTAATTCTACAAAGTACATAACACATCTAAATTTAATTTGAAAAATGATATTATTTACAAGTTACCTAATCAAATGTAAATCAAAATATTGACAATAATGAATTATTACAAAATTAGTTATATTTATTTACCTGCTCACCCTTTTATCCATACAAAACAAACAACCATCACCTAATCTATAAAATAAAAATAAAACATTTGCATCATTTTCATAATTAATTGTCTGTTTAACAAATATTATTAATACTTGCCTATAATAAATTAATTCTATTTAATTAACTTCCCTTCCTTTACTCCAACAAATGACACAACTCACACCTAATATATAACGTAAAGCATATCTTCATTACATAGTTTAAATAATTATTAAGCATTTCAATAATTATTGTAAATTAATATCGCTAATTAATTATTATAATTATTCTCCTACACATCCTTTGCCCATACAAAACAACACACACCCAAAAACATTTAAACAATTACACTATTTACCTAATTAATAATCAATTAAATAACATTAATTAAAAATTAATAACTAATTAATTATAATGTAGTTACTTACCATCTTATATCCCTACAAAATACACAACCCTCATCTGAAGCTTAATTTAATGAAAATATTTATACAATTAACATAAATAATTAACAATTACATAAAAATATATATTACAAATTAATTATTAATTAATTATAATTAATTTATTTTCCACCCTGTACCCCTATAAACCCTGCAACCTGCCACTGTACTAAAAATACAAATATATATATAAAATAAAATGTCAAAACTACTAACAATTCAAAACTGTATTAAAAACATTAACAATAATTATACATCCATTTTATAACATACACAATAAAAATACATAAAAATAATTTTAAAACAATACCCTTAACAATCTTTTTGCAAACTATAATAATGATTTCGATATTTTTGTTAACTATAATAATGATTTTGATCATGTTAAAATCGGTATTACTTACTTTAAAATCGATATTCTTGACAACGATATTCTTACATACGATATTTCTGTATGACAATATTTCAGACTCAATATTTTTGTCTCTCGATATTTTATTTCTTATAATTTGTCTGAACACCTCCATCTACCAAAGGACACAATAGGTATAGTGTTACCACCAGTTACACCTATAACAAATGTTATAACGATACAGGATAATGCACTCAATCCAACTAATCAAAGTCATCAATATACTGCACCGACGAAAAAGACACTCTCTAAATCTAAATTACTGAGCTTCTCTGCCACTGCCCTCTAAAATAATAATGATCAATTGTGGTTTGTCAAATTATTGCATCGCCAGCCATGTATCTTTTTCTTGTATGTTATTGTCATAGCTAATACATTGCATGGAACATAGTGGAATAGGTACATATTGATGAATAGTCATGCACTAAGGTTTTCATTGATTTTTTGATGAGAATGCTGTTACTCTTGATGTAATGTATATGTCTTACAGCCCTAGCATAGTATAAATGTGTGTTTGACTCCAATAAACACATAGGGCATGATTAGGATGGCAGGGAGACTGCCACAGACTGGCTGTCGGCCTCCCCGCCGTCCCAAGCAGCTTTACCACCTGCCACATTTTGATGGCGGGTGGGGGGGTGGCGGTTGGAGACACCAACCACTACAGATCTGACGGGCACTCCAATCCCTACAATGATGACGGTGCCTGCCAGGCTCCGCCGTAGGGATTAGGATGGACCCTCCCCACCAGCCTTTCCATGGCGGTTCACCCGCTATAGAAAAGCTGCTGGGGATGGACATTGGGGGCAGTAGCGGGCCCCTCCTTTATCCTGGCCTATTCCTTTGGGTGTTGGGAGGCCCCCCTACATATCCCTGTACCAAATGACAGGCACAGCATGGTGCCTGTCATGAAGTACAGGGATATGGAAACATCCCTTTTTTCCTTTGCAGCGGGGGCTGCAGCAAGCAGCACCCGCGCAATGGAAAACATGAACAATGCGACCACCACAGTGGCAGTTGCATTGTAATATGGCCTGTAGGACCTCTGACACTAGGTCAGGCGGTCCCATTCTCCTTAAGGGTGGCAGGCAGACTTGACTCCACCCACCATCCTAATCATGCCCTTAAATGTAATTCTGCATTGTGTGCTCTTTGCCTGTGAATGTGGCAGCAGTTAACACAATACATATAGAGAGTACGTGTTCATAGATGTCCTGCATATCTTGGTGCACAAAGCACCATATAGAGGTGCTCTAAAACTGGTATGGGTCCCAGGCTCACTGTGCCACTGGATTCCAGCTAGCCTGGCTGATGTGGTGTGATAGCAAAAGAGGAATTTTGTTTCTGTGTATTCAATTCTAAATATACAATACCCTTAATAGTAATCAATTATACCAACAGCCCACCACACATAACCTTTAAGTCAAAACATAACATTTGATGTATCTAATTATTTTTATTATTTCTTTAGGTTAACAATCAGTTTCTTTCATATACATAGTATACACAATTTATTAAAGCATATACATTTTTTCAAAAAAAATCATTTTACATAAGTCCACATAGTTTATCCTGACAAATCATATAAAAACCATACAAAATAGTACAATTAAAAAATTATTTTTTTGTCAAAAGCTTGTTGACGCGTTTCGTTGCTTTGTTGTTTGGAACACCTTCCTCAGGACTATTTAAAACATCTTCTTTCTAAAAATAGATACAACATTTGTTAGTTATGAATAATAGGGTGGTGGTTTAATGTGTCGCTTACTTTTCATTTGCGCTGAAGCAATCCGAGACAATTCCTGCACATAGGTAAACTTGTCTTTCTATTTCTTGCATGTGTTGATCTGGCCACACGTGGTCCTAGATGCTTCACGAGTTCAAAAATAGGCCCTTCCTCTTATTCAATTGAGGCAGGTCGGCAGTGTCTAAATAGATACATTTCAATACCTTATTAGAATTATGTACGTCAATTCATTGTACATTGCATCGTTGTTTCATATCTCGCTATTGTTTATAACTTTCAATAAATATAGGGGACAATGCATTCCCTATTTTTAATCAATGTAATAGTAGGTCTCTGGTCACATATTGAGTTTTAGGTAAGAGAGACACTGCTTGTTAGAATTAAAGGCTTGCCATACATTTATGGAGTTTGTGAATAGACAATTACTGTTCACGTTCCCTGAATTTAAGGGAAAGTGAACATTATTTACTAGTTTTTCAGCAGCCTTTCTTCATGGCTGTTCGTTCGGGAAGAGAAGGTATCTAACGTCCCTCGATTCCGGGCCCAAAAACATTTCTTTCAAGTTAGATCAAAAAGCCCGTGTTCGTGGCTATTTACTCAAAGTGGCTGGTTCGGGGAAGCGGGGTATCTAACGTCCCTCGATTCCAGGCCAAAAAACATTTATGTTAGGTTTAGTCAAAAAGCCCGGGTACGTAGCTATGTATTCAAAATGGCTAGTTACCTAGCATCAAGGGAAATGGGTCCATAGGTCAGCCCCCCTAAATCTAAAGGCTCGCTTTTCACATACCTCTAACATCAGAGACTGCTCCGTACGTCCGGTCTCCCTGGTTATCGGTATCGGTTTAAAGCATACCACTGAGTCGTTGCTTATATAGTCAGTACGATCTCAATTACCAGATAATCAAGAGCCGCCTGTAATTAATTAGGCAAACTTGAGTTTTAAGCGCCATGATTGTAGTTTTTATTTCATCAATCTAAGTCTGCAATTGTAGGCAGACTATTATGTACAAACCCATATTAAATGTTTTTTGGAGTCGATCCGGACCTATATCGTGTCGTTTCCTTTTGCGGGCATGTTTGAAGTTAATATTGTGGTTTTTTACTAAGCACACAAAGCGAATTTGGGCAGTTACTACGATCTCTGGTGCAACATAAGCGCCATGATTGTAGTTTTTTCAATCATTATTAATCCATAATAGAAAACGGACTTCCTTTGAATAAATATCCGTGTTGTTTTGATTCGGGGTATTGCTAAAACCCCTAGTTTCTCTTGATTATCGAGATAGCGATTATTATTATGGTATCAAAAAGCCTGTCAAATTAATTTAGGCATTTTATTTTGATATTTTCACAGATTCACAGCGAAAAGTATCGTTAGTTATTTGGCCGTATTATATATTTCAAAATTATCTCCAGCATGCCCTATCTACTTTGGGGTAACAAAATGCGTATACATACATCATAGGTAGTAAACATTTTTACAAAAGCAGGAAACATTTTAGATAAGATGTTAGGGATGAATATGATTCGAGCATACCAAACGTTGCCACAGTGTATGGGAATTGGTGACCAGATATATTCAAATAATGTGCCCTCCATGATAGTGATTAAATTTAGCGATGAATGTATAAGTTACGGGGCCCGCTATTTTTTGAAAAAAAAAATTAAGTACAAATTCCCAGATTCAAAGTCAACGTCTGATTTGCTGCCAATTGTTGTCATATAATTCACACATATATGGCATAATCCGTGGAAACTCATCAAGTCCTATATATGGTACGTTTCTAATTGGGCATCCATGATGTGGGGTGATGCCCTGAAACCAGTCCCAGGATTCTTGTTTCTAGCCTAGAGAGGACCTGGCTTGGCAGTTCGGGCTGGACTGTTCCCATGAGGAGCAGGGTCAAGATTGATTTTCATACAGCTGAGTCTAAACTAGGGTGGCATGTTTAGTAAAAGAATGATGGATTTAACCTAGATTTCCTGACTGGAGGATGAATGTTTGATTTGTTCTGCATTCCATTCATCATCTGTGTGTCTTTTGCTTTCTCATTCTAAGTGTGCCAGGTATGCCCAGACATGGGTCCTGTTCTCACTGTTCCACTGGATTCCAGCTAGCCTGGCTGATGAGGGGTGATACTTCGAAACTGGTCCCAGGATCCTTGTTTCTTGTCCAGGGAGGACATAGCTTGGCAGTACGGGCTGGACTGTTCCCAGGAGGAGCGGGCCAAGACTGATTTGCATATGGTTGGGTCTGAGCTGGGATTGGTATGTTGAGCAAAAGAACGATGGATTTAACCCAGCACTCTTAACTGGGGGTGAATGTTTGATTTGTTCAGCATTCCATCCATCATCTTTGTGTCTTTTGCTAAGACTAAAGGAAGCATGTCTCTTTCTCACTGCAATAATCAAACAAATGAGATGAGCAGCCATATACATGGTGTGTATGTGTGTGTGGGTGTGTATCATCTATGTGCCTATGTGTGTACGTATAACTCTCCTCTCTTATCACAGAACATAAGCAATGTTTATTGACAGATGTATAATAAAGAAGCTCTCCTAGCTTTTTCAAGGTAAATTTATTTTTTCATATCTTGCTTCTTATGCGTCCTAGCACACTGAAGCTAAAACTGATGTCATGCTGGAGATAGATAATATTAACTTCTAAACATAAATGAAAACCACTAGACAGCTGAGTTCTTATCCCTTCGAAGAAACGTGACTTTTAGTTTATTGTCTTCAAGATGGTTGTTAAAAGTGTGTGCATTTTACATTCCACTAACGAAATAGATCAAAGTAGTACCAAATTTACACTGCTTTGTAACAGTATTGTCATCAGCTGCTCTCACACCCACCAATACAAACTGTAATGTGAAAACAACTGCCTTCTAGCCTCATTACGAGCAGCCTAGTTCTTTGGAATATGTAGGAAAACTGTTGCTGCTGCATCTCAATTATTAGTTTTCTAATAAATATTGGCATGTCAAATCTGCAGATACTTATTAGAGTTAAAATGCTCGTGTTTGTGTAATATTTATTGGTCAGTGTAGTCATATTTTATCAGGAGAGTTCAATATCATGTCAGTTACCGGGCAACTTGTAATGAGAGCTTAAGGGAAGCTGCATAATATGCATCCATTTGTGTAAGTTGCATATGTTATGTGCAATAATATCATGTCATTCCCTTGTTTGTTAGTGCATCTGGGGCCCAATGACAGAGAGTTCCCCAGGGGCGCAACGGGCAAGTGCGGTCACTTTGTGCGCACCAGGGCTCTTGGGAATTACTTGAACCCCACTGACATCCCCCTACAGGTGGGTGCAGACACTCACTGCACCCGCCTGCAAGGGTATCTCTCTCTCCTCTTCAAAGTGTAGGCGAAAAGCTGCCTGTATTTTGAAACAAAGAGTGGCTTAGAAGCAGTCGCTCCTTATTTCACTTGAATGTGCTTCCCCCAGTGCAGTGCAACTTCGGGGCTGAACTGAGGGTAGTGCATTTACCATAACAGGGCGTACCTTCCCTGTTGCGCCTGTTCCATCTCTTTTAAGGTGTGCTGTGGCACAGACAGGAAAGGTGCGCCCCTATGGTAATACAGGCCCTGGTTTCATTTTACACAAGGACTTAGGCAAAGAAAATTCTTGCTATTTTCATAAATCTAGGTTGTGTGAAAACATATTGGTGTTTGCACTATTCCACCCAGGTAAACCAGCTTTGCATAGATAATAGTGATTTGACTCACGAGGATGCAAAGAGTTTTTGAAACTGTGCTCACATGAACTTTATGAGCCAACAATTTTTTTCTTGTGAAAGTTGATTAGTTGCTGTTTGCACGTTCCTAACGGAGTGAAGCTGCCGAGTAAAGAAGTTCCTAGATACAGTATTGAAATCTCTGAAACTGACTCGGATGAAAGTGATGAAGAGTCTGAAATAAGAAAGTTCAGAAAAAGGGCTTGGAAAGCTGAATGTAATGAAATCGAGCCTAAGAAGAAACTCTCGAGAAAAGGTGATGTCTGGCCAAAAGAAGACTTGAAGTTCATGTTGGTGAAAAAATCAAAAGAACAGATTAATGAGATATCTAGTCAGAAAAGTGAATCAGATAAAAAAGAACAAGTTGGAAAGAAAATTGAAGTAATTAGCAGAAAGAGTAAAAGACCACAAATCATGAGTGTGACACATGCACCAAATGAAAAACATCCACATAACCTGCAGTTCATGGGAAGCCACTGTTGACCAAAATAAGCCTCAGAGTGCCTCCCCCACCCTTACACAGTCCACAGCCACATTGTAATGACTGTCACCCCTGCCAAACGAAAGGAAACAGTGCTGGGCAATGGTAATGTGAAAGTGGCAGAACCAGCATGTACGACAGCAGCAATATATCAACAATGCAAGTAGACAACCAGGAATGACACAGATAAACCACTACACAGGAGTAACTTGCTTTATTGCACATAATAGAGGTTAACTTCAAGAGTAGCCAGGAGCATGCCCACTGGATAGAACAGAGCAGATACATCTGAGGCAGCACATGAGAGGGGCAAATAGCATCAACAGTCCATGGTACAGAATAGAGCAGGTACAACTGAGGCAGCACTTGAGAGGGGCAAAGAGCATCAACAGTCAATGGTACAGAACAGAGCAGGTACATCTGAGGCAGCACATGAGAGGGCACAATGCAGCCTCCCAACAGCAACAGGGCAGTGTTCACAACAGAGCAGGTGCATCTGAGGCAGCACATGAGAGGGGCAAAGAGCATCAACAGTCCATGGTACAGAACAGAGCAGGTACATCTGAGGCAGCACATGACAGGGGCAAAGAGCATCAACAGTCCATGGTACAGAGCAGGTACATCTGAGGCAGCACATGAGAGGGGCAAAGAGCAACAACAGTCCATGGTACAGAGCAGGTACATCTGAGGCAGCACATGAGGGGGGCAAAGAGCATCAACAGTCCATGGTACAGAACAGAGCAGGTACATCTGAGGCAGCCCAAGGACGTGTGTCATGCGGACTGTCCCATGGACAATATTAATGGATAAAAGGCAATGAACAGAAAAAGGAGTAAAATATAGATATATACATATAAATTTGATTTATTTGATTCAAATGGTGTTAGGCTGTGCAGCTTGATGGGATCAAGGTTGGTTCCTTTCGTGTACTTGTTATGTTGCAGCGCAATGAGACGGGCGCAGAGCAAGTTTTGCACGCGTTAAAAAATTAAAGGAGGAACTTAGTGTTTACAATTGTACAAGAAGAAAGGTGTGCATCTCATTCCATTACCTCATTAACATGAACTATTTCGTCTCAACCATGAGGTTGCACCCATGAATATAAAGAACAGTCAAAATGAAACTAAGCGCAAGATTAAATGGTGAAAAAGAATCAACAATCGCGTTTGCGATGGTAAATGGCACAGGAGCTGGGATTCACACGCCAGAGGTTTACTGAATGGGGAACATTTTGATGTAATGATTTATCAAAACGACTTTTTGAACTACAACGGTTTTTAATTGACTCGTGCACAATGAATGGCAACAGCAGTGGCTTGATAATGATGCGGTTTTGGTGTCGCACATTGAGAGAAAAGAGAGAGGCTACAGGGCATTCTGGGATATGTAGTATAGGATGGGAAGTGGGGAAGTGATATGGTCCTTCATTTATGTTTACTTTAGAAAACGATTAAAGAGGCACACACAGCTGGAAGTAATCACTGGAGGATAGTGTATAAGAAGGGCAGGAACACACGAAAATGGTTTTTACAAAGGATTGAAGAACGTCCAGTAAGTTAGAAATATGTGGATGTGATACAAGCACCCTTGAAGCAGATTGAAATGGACACGGAAATATAGACATGCCATGGTAAGCACATGGTTATTATTATCATTATTATTATATATATATTATATTATTATGGATTTGAACAAGCAGGGTAGTAACCTTTTTGAGCTAGACACGTAATGTTTAGATTTTAATAGGGTTGTGTGCATATAAATTGTTGAGCCAATGTTTTTTATATGTATATTTGAAATCACGAAATGTCATTTAGGATGTTTTATGTAAACATACAATTATATTTTTACTTATAGATGCCCCTGACGAAGGGAAAATGTTCCCGAAATGCATTGGGATGTGGAAAATAAAGCATGGCATGTGGAACCCACTGTCGACTCCTGCACCTGTCTGGATGTTGAACAGAAATTGAGTAAAATGAATCGAAAAAAAGGACAAGTATAATGGATAAAAAGGCAATGAACAGAAAAAGGAGTAAAATATAGATATATACATATAAATTTCATTTATTTGATTCAAATGGTGTTAGGCTGTGCAGCTTGATGGGATCAAGGTTGGTTCTTTTCGTGTACAGAACAGAGCAGGTACATCTGAGGCAGCACAAGGACGTGTGTCATGCGGACTGTCCCATGGACAATAATAATGCAAGGGTGGTTACAATGGACATTCCAGACATCAAGTACAATGACATTTGAGTAATGGGAACTGCACCTCACAGCACAGAATCAGGTGGACTGTGTGACCTCGTAGCTTCGGACACAGTGGCAGGATCTTATACAGGAGTATGAGACACAGCCACAGCACTAGTGACTGACACATGAGCCATAGACCAAGACACACTGGTGGAACCGGATACAGGAGTTTGAGACACATCCACAGCTCTAGTGACTGACACATGAGCCATAGACCCAGCCACACTGGCAGGACCGGATACAGGAGTGTGAGACACAGCCACAGCTCCAGTGACTGACACATTATCCATAGACCCAGACACACTGGCAGGACCGGATACAGGAGTATGAGACACAGCCACAGCTCTAGTGACTGACACATGAGCCATAGACCCAGACACACTGGCAGGACCGGATACAGGAGTGTGAGACACAGCCACAGCTCTAGTGATTTACACCTGAGTCATAGACCCAGACACACTGGCAGGACCGGATACAGGAGTATGAGACACAACCACAGCTCTAGTGACTGACACATGAGCCATAGACCCAGACACACTGGCAGGACTGGATACAGGAGTGTGAGACACAACCAAAGCTCTAGTGACTGACACATGAGCCATAGACCCAGACACACTGGCAGGACATGTCCCTGGACAGTGACCAACAGATACCATGCCAGCATCTGAGACATGAGAGTGGCGGACACACACAGTGGCAGTACCTGAAACAGGAGAGGGCACAACTGACACAGTGCTACTACATGAGGCATGACAGCGAACAACAGACACAGTGCCACTATCTGACACATGACAGTGAACTGCAGCTGACCCACTAGGACCACTGATATGATGAGCCACAGGGCTGTATGGGCCAGGAGGCAGGGTGGCTCTGAGGGCTGGGGACAGCTGTACTGGAGCGACATTGGGGTGGTCAGGTGTCACCGGTGTGTGTTTCTGTTTCTTTGGGATATGTAAGGGCACCCTGCACATGACTGGACTGGTAAGTGGTGCGGGCTCATCTGAAACATCACCCATCAAAGGTGGATCATGTGGTGGGCTGCTCTCTGGGGACGTGCTGGACCCTGCTTGACGCTTGCTCTGGCCCTGCCTTCTGCGCTCTGCATCATGTGTAATGGGGGATGCAACAACAGTGTACTCTTTCCTCTGCTTCACCGGGGTGTGGATGGGAGTAAAGGTATGGGGGGAATCTACCTCTGACACATGTGGTTTACGTTCCGTCACCAACACCAGCTTCAGGGGACGCAGGGGTGATAGCTGCCTGTCCTTTGGGGATGTCCTGTCCATGGGAGACGCCTTGGCCCTGGGAGCTGCCTGCTCCCTGGGAGGTGCCTTGTCCGTGGGGGACGCCTTGGCCTTAGGATGTGTCCTGTATTTGGAATGTGCCTCATCCGTGGGCGGTGCTGTGTCCCTGGGAGGTGCCCTGTCCCTTGTAGGGGCCTGGTCCTTTGTAGTGTCCCTGTCCTTGGGAGGTGCCCTGTCCTTGGGAGGTGCCCTGTCCTTTGTAGTGTCCCTGTCCTTGTGAGTGTCCCTGTCCTTGGGACGTGCCCTGTCCTTGGGAGGAGCTTTGTCCATGGGTGGTGTCCTGTCCTAGGTGTGTGCCTTATCCATGAGATGTGCCTTTGCCTTGGTAGTGCTTTTTGAGGGGGATGGCTGTGTGCCCTGTGAATCCATGTCCCCCAACACCCCTTGAGGATCCTGTGTGTCAACTCCAGGGTAGCTGATGTTGTGTTCTGTGAAAGATTTCCTTTCCTAGGGGATGGTGTCTGTGTCCTCTGTTGCCTGCCTAGCTGCCTGTGCCTGCTTCTAGTGCAATACCCTGAAAATGAGGCCTGTTCAGAAATGTCACTCTCCCCTGAGACAGTAAGTGGTGTGGATGGGGGAACTGAAGTTGGAACTGCATGGCTGCAGACACTGTGTAGGATAAGGACTGTACTGTTCTTTGGAGACCAGCAACATCACCATGCATCCCCTCCATGAATGCTACCACCTGCCCCAACTTCCTATCGTGGTCCAGGAATGCATTATTCATGTTTGTCTGCCCTACACACAGCTGTCGAAGCAGATCAACCGCCTCAGCACTAAGGGCAGTTTGTGTCACAGGGGCAGGAGCAGCGGTGCCTGCACCAAAGGCCACTCTGCTCTCCCTACTCTGGCGAGCACGAGCAGTACTTGTTGCAGTTGGTGGCAGTGTGGGCCCAGTGTGTTGTGTACCGATTGAAGGGGTAGATTGTCCTCTCCCTGTGTCTACAAACACTGATGAATCACCACTGCTGTCTGAAAATGAGGACGATGGCTCTCCACATGTGAGTCCTCAGGGATAGTTCTGTCCCCCTCTCCGGGGCTGCTCTCTTCAGTCTTAGTCTGCGTGTGTGTGTGATCTCTGATCCAGATGCATTGCCACCACTAAGCTCTGTCGTTTGTGGGTCAGTGCCCTCGTCCAAAGCTGAAAGAGAGAGAAAAGAGGTAAACTTAAGTGCCACACTCACGTACTGCAAATTACAAAATCCTAACTTCCTTGACTGCTGACCAACATGTAGCACCCATCCTGCACATGAACCACCCCTACCAGACATCCTCATGTCAAAGAATCAGGGGGGTCTCTGACACATGTACATGAAACAAACAGGGCAAGTGCATGCAGACCACCACACATGTGATGCCATGGGACCACAGACCTGAATGGCATGTCCTGGGACCCTGCACTACCATGCAACTGGTAGGTCCAGCTGGCTGACATGGATGCTAACTCTCAATCCGCTAATGCCACCAACATGCAATAGCAGAACAACATATACACCACGGATGTCACTACTGTGTCTGAGCAGCAATACATGCATGCACTCACAAGTCACAAACCCATTCAGTGTGCTTACCGCTAGTTTGCTGCTGCTCCCCTCTCAACCGTGCGGACAGGTCAGGATGTGTCACAGCTATGATATGGAGCATTAGAGGGATCATGGTACGTCGTGCAAGCCGGCCTGATAGCCCCAGTGTCATCTCCGCCACATTCTTGCTGAGCCTGGAGATGTCGTCCCACCACATGTGGCAGTGTGTGTGTCGCCTGTTGCACTCCCCCACTGCCTGTACATCACGTGATATGGCCCTCCACACGGCCTTGCGATGGTGCAGCTTGACCTACCATAATGGGAGACAAAAGGGGGCAAGTTAGTGAACAGTTGGCCGATCACACAGATAGAAGGTACAGGTATCTGTCAGCAGCCATACACAGTACAACATATGTGACTAACAGATCAATATGGCATTAGTCTATCATGGAAAGCAGGTGAGGTACACACCCACAAGATAGATGTGATCAGTTGTGACCCAGCACAGCCACAAGACTATACATGTCATGTTTGTGTCCCCTCAAAGATAACACTTCGCAGCATAGAGGTCAATCAGTCTGTGACAGAACCAGGAAAACATCACAGTGTGCCTGCCATGCTGGGACATACGCACACTACCTCCCACAGCACACCGCCCAGATTTCAGAGGCCAGGAGTCAGTGACCACCTCATGCACATCAACATGTCCCCCACTGCACTTACCACCTGTCCTGGGGCACCGTAGAGCCGTTCATAGTGGCAGAGCACACCGTCCACAAGGACCTCCAGCTCCTCTGCACTGAAGGGATGGGAGCGGATCTCTCCAACTCTCGCCATGGCAAGGTCCAGGACACTGGCACAACAGCAGCAGTTGGTGGAGTGGGCAGCAGCAGCAGGTAGAGGTGATGGGTGCAGGCAGCAGTTGGTGGAGTGGGCAGCAGCAGCAGGTAGAGATGATGGGTGCAGGCAGCAGTTGGTGGAGTGGGCAGCAGCAGTAGGTAGAGGTGATGGGTGCAGGCAGCAATGGCTGGAAGCAGTGGATGTGTGGTGCTCAGATTCACATATTTATAGGGCCCTGAACTGATATCAGTGGCACACGTCTGCAGCAATTGGTGTTCCCTGGCTGCCTCATTCAAAATGAGCCAATGACTGGTCCCGCTGTGGCGGTGCACGGGTTCCGCTTTTTTGGAAATCGCTTAAGCGTCCCGCGGTACCCGTTTCCATTGGCTGCATGTGCAAGGACCATCACAGTCACACACCGCCAATCGCATGTGCGCGCTACTGCGATGGTGCATCATTTGAAATTCATCACTCACTGGCATCGCAATGGCGGAGCACGCATTCCACGGGGGCGGGGCAGGCTAACAGATACATTTGAATGTGCAAGTGGAAATGGCAGTTGGTATCCCCCTTTCAGCCACATAACGGCATCCACCGTCGGGTGTGGTCGGTCACCCACCTCCGGGTGCGGGCGGTGGTTGCCGCTCTGTGTATTGATGTTACCATGGCATGGATGGCCATGGCCGGTCACCCACCGCTGGGTGCGGGCGGTCACCTACCACCGGGTGCGGGCGTTGGGTGCCGCAGGGTGTGGGCGGTGGGTGCCGCTCTGTGTATTGATGTTACCGTGGCATGGATGGCCATGGCCGGACACCGACCGCCGGGTGCGGGCGGTTACTAATCACCAGGTGCGGGCGGTGTGTGCCGCTCTGTGTATTAATGTTACCATGGCATGGATGACCATGGCTGGTCACCGACTGCCGGGTGCGGGCGGTCACCCATCACCAGGTGCGGGCGGTGTATGCCGCTCGGTGTATTAATGTTACCATGGCATGGATGGCCATGGCTGGTCAGCCACCGCAGGGTAGGGGTGGTCAACCACCGCCGGGTGCGGGTGGTGGGTGACCAGCCATGGCCATCCATTCCACAGTAACATCAATACACAGAGCGGCACCCACCACCCACCCAATGCGGCACCCACCGCCCGCACCCGGCGGTGGGTGCCGCTATGTGACTGAAAGGGGGGATACCAACTGCCATTTCCACTTGCACATTCAAATGTATCTGTTAGCCTGCCCGTCCCCGCAGAATGCATGCTCCGCCATTGCGATGCCAGTGAGTGATGAATTTCAAATGATGCACCATCGCAGTAGCGCGCACATGCGGTTGGCGGTGTGTGACCGTGATGGACCTTGACCATGCAGCCAATGGTACGCACAATTACAGTAGCAAGGATTATTTTCTGTGATGGCGGACTGCGTGCCCGGACGCAGTGTGTGGACACACTGCATGTCTCTGCACACATGTAATGATAATAGATGTACATGTGTGTCAGGCCATGTCCGGAATGCCTCAAAACTCATCATGCTATGTCAATGGCCCGTGTCCACTTGTCTGATCAATGTCCATTTGTTGCATGTGTGATCATACTATTGACCTTGCCTGTGGTTGGCAAAGGACAGTGATGTGAGCTCAAGTTGCGTCAGATGTGTATGGCAATGTGGTGACATCTTGGTTTTGAGGTCACACGTTTCAAAGTGTACACATCTACACAGTCCATTAAAGCTGTGTACCCACAGTTTGATCCAGTCGTAAGTTTGTGTTTTGTGTGTGCAAGAAGCAATGATGGGGGGATACATGCATTCACTGTAAGTGTCTGTGTGTCGTCTGTTGTATGCCAATGCCTGTCATGTGAGCATGCACAGCATTGTCGGTGGTGTCATGGGTGCATTTAGACAAGGAGGGTGTGTTCCAGGTTCGTGTTGACAGTGCACATCCATGTGTGTCTGTGGGGATGCTTGTCTACACATGGGCCCTCCGTCATGTGATGTTGGCTGTTCTTTCAACATGTGTGCACGTACCATTGTACATGTTTGCACACAGGATGTTGTTTGTGGGTGTACATTGTGTGTGTAGTTAGCTGTAGTGCCTTATATTTCAGTCACGTCACACATACAATCAGTGTCTGCAACATGGATTATTTGTGGTGTGTTGGTCAAGATGTGATAGTGTGGCTCAGCTGTGCGGTGTTGTACAATTAACATCTGCTCCCATCTACTCACACACAGTAGGGCTCCAAATGTGCATCGGCCATACACTGTGCTGGAGGACATGGTTGAAGAGGAGGTGATCCGTAAATTCCGGCTTGACTGACCGACATTGCAGGACCTTGTAGCACAATTGGCACCGCACCTGCAGCCACACAGGCCATATCCTGGAGTAATTACACCCACAGCAAAGGTGATGGCGGCACTTCACTTCTTCGCAACAGGCACATTCCAGTACACAGTTGGTCATGCCAGGGGGATGTCCAAATCCATGTTCAGCATGGTACTGCGGGATGTGCTGGAAGCCATGATGCGTTACAAGGATGGTTACATCCATTTCCCATGTCCGGCAGAGTTGGCAGCAGTGAAAGGGGACTTCTATGCCCTGGCCCAGATTCCACACGTAGTGGGTGCCATTGATGGCACACATATTGGTCTAGTACCACCCCAGGCACGTGAACCCATCTATCGCAAGCGGAAGCACTACCATTCAATCAATGTGCAAGTGGTGTGCCTGGCTGACAACACCATCTCCCATGTGTGTGCCAGATTTCCCGGATCCGCACATAACTCCCACATCCTACGGAGCAGCATTGTCCCCCAATTGATGGCTAATCTGCGTCAAGAACGTGCGTGGCTTGTAGGTGAGTGTGCTGTGATGACTACTGTGTTGTATGTGTGCCATGCTGTTCCCACCAGTCCTGGTGATGATGTATGTGTCTGTCATCCCCTCACCTCGTTGACTCTGCATACCCAAACGACTCGTGGCTGCTGAGCCCCCTACAGAATCCTACTACCCCAGGTGAAATGCGCTATAATGAGGCCCATGGGAAGACACGTCGGGTGGTGGAACGTACATTTGGACTGCTGAAGTCTAGGTTTCGCTGCCTGGATAAAACCGGAGGGACCCTACCATACTCACCCGGCAAAGTATGCAAAATCGTGGTTGCCTGCTGCATGCTCCACAACCTGGCCTTGTGCAAGGATATTGAACTGATCATGGACCCTGCGGACCAACAGGTTGCTCTGCCTCCCATCCCACCCATGTCCAGTGATGAGGATAGTGAAGAGGAAGAAGGTTTGGACCAGAGGCGTCAGCTCATTGACCGGTACTTTCCTTGAATGTGAGTAGCTACGTCTTGTGCTGCTGTTCAATGCGTGATGTATGTTTGCTGGTGATGGGTGGATGTGGTGTGTGATTGCAGCCTTTTCTGGTATGTTCTGTTTGCACATGGGTGTGGGACATGGTGTACAAGCAATGCTCCCTGATGTGTGTCTTGTGATCTGTTTAATTTGTGATGATTGTGGTTTGTGGGATGTTGCAGTACGGTGTGGTGTGATGGGTGTGATTCACTTTCCTAACCTGTACTTGTTGTTCTCTGATTATCCCTAGGTCACTCACACAGAGCCATGATTCTGAACAACATTGATCCTTGCACCTGGTAAATGACAACAACTAAGGCAAACCTGTGTTTAAACATGGAGGTCACACAGCCTTGAGTGTTTCCATGCTTTTTTTTTTACAGGGTGTGGATTTGTGTTAGTACATATTTACAAAATGGTGGTGGAGGGGAAGTGTGAGTTGAAGGTCATGTAAGATGATACCACCGTGTGGACACCACATTGTGTGGTGTACACCTAGTCCAACAGACGTGTGCCAATGCTTGGCAATGTGGGGCAAGATAGTTCACAGAGTAAATGCCAGGCTCAAGGAAGGGTGAAGTCAGTGCCGGCCCCTCTTCTGGCAAGTGGCTGGTGCATTGCCACTGCTCTGTTGTGGATCCAGCCTTGGACGACCCCTCCGTTTCCGAGCCGGAGTGGACCCAGCTGTGGGGGCAGGTTGTTTGGGGGGCACCTCCCTGTCAGTGGCCTCAGGTGATGGTCGTGGTGGTGGTGTCCTGTCCTGCTGGCCACTTGGGGGAGGGGGATAACCACTCCCTCCAAACAAATGTTTGCTGCCCCATGAGGTCCACCATTTGTCCCATACGGTTGTCCATGGACCTCAACAGCTGGCGGGTCTCAAGTGAGTCTTGGCGTGCACAATCCGCCTGTGCCTACAACCACTCGTATGACGCATGTACTCTTGAAATGGCATCCAGGGTCTCGGTCCCAGGATTAGGTGGGTCTTGTCCCCCACCTCGCCTTGCACCTGCCCTCCTGTTCGTAAGCTGTGGCCTCACCTGTGTCCTCACCGTCCACTCTCCCTGCTAGCCTGTGATGTTGATGGTCCACCATCGTCTAAAGGGTCAGGGAGGGTGGCACAGGCTGGAGTGGTGGTTGTGGTAGTGGTGGTAGTGGTGGTAGCTGCACAGGTCACAATGGCAGTAGGTGCTGTGGTTACACTGGCCAAGGTGGTGGAGGCAGGGATGTCCTGGGAGCCTGATGGCCCCAGGAGTGTAGGCGGACCGGCATCGCCCTTCGCACCCGAGGTGTCCAGGGAATCATCACGGAGAGTCCATGATGTGAGGGGGCGACTGGTGGTGGCGGATGCTGCTTTCTCCTACCAGTTCTCGGTCATATGAGGGACAAGAATTTAAGAATCAATGCTGTGGACATGACAGGTTTGTTGTTGTTGCATTTCAATTTTCTAGGGATTCAGGACATGGTTGTTGATGTCATCACATTGGTGTGGTACACAGTACTGGGCATTATGGTGGTGTGGAGGTGGGGAGACAATACTTGGATATGTGTGGTGCTGTTCTGCTATTGGATGGTGCCCCTGGACTCTGTGTAGTTTGGTAGTCATTTTGACATTGTTGCTGTGGCTCCACAATATGGACTAGGCCATGTTCACCAGGGTTGTGGACAACCTACCTTGCTACTGTACCTGGTCTAGTCATTGTCAAATCAAATCAAATCAAATCAAAGATAGCTTTATTCGATTTTACATTAAAATCATTAAAGCAGATAGAGTAATTACATCTAGTAAAACAGTTACAATTGATATTTAAAAAGCTATATACAGTACATAATTCATGAATACCACACACCCCTTACTCCAAGGGTGCAAAAATAAAACAACGATCATAAAAACTCGTGAGGATTACGGTCAAACCATAGTGGATCTGCATCTAATCACATATTTCAGATACCTAGACACAGCGGTAATAGTCATTTCATCAGACAAGGTAAGTAATTTAAATAATGCTGGTCTGCATTGTCTCAGGTTCCAAGATTTAAGAAGAGGTAGTAGATATCTATTCCACCCCCACTCATAAAATCTGCAGAACAAAACGCAGTGTATGATTGATTGAGTGGAAGAATCATCACACGGACAAGGCGTTAATTGTGTCGACCAATCATTTGGGTTAGGAAAAGTTAACATCCTAAAAAAACTTCCAGTTCTCAAACGGGCTAAGAGCATTCTGCTATAGCTTGTCTGGTTGGGTGACAAATAAAGCTGTAGCCCAGAGTTTTGCAACAAGAATTGATGATAAATAACAGACGCATTTTTTCCCTCAAGACACCAGCATCGATCTTCCAGATGGGCAAGGCAAACTTCTTTCAATGCCCGTCTGGAGATCGAAAACAGTGTCTCAGGAGAATCATAAAATTCAGGGCGTCCAATATTTTTAAAGAATTCCTGAACATAAGAGAGCCACTTGATCTTTTTGGAGCCTTCAAGTTTGATACAATCCACAATGATCGCCCTATTAAAAGCAGTTTCTGCTGTAGTCCAGATCTTATGCCACAACAACATAGGGCTGATTTTAATTAGATCTGAAATAAAGGGCAAGGCTAATTCTTTGTGACAGACATAGGTGGAGGTGGAACGGGGAACAGCAAGTAGGTAGCAGAGAAAACCATTTTCCTTTGTTTGAATTTTGTGGCAATCTGCAACCCCCCATATACCAGCTCCGTACACAGCCGTTGATAATCATTTAGCCTTATATATGTCAATCAGGATGCGTACTGGCCTGTCCCCTAGCTTATTAGCGAATTGCTTCAGAGCACCGATAGCCCGTGAAAAAGCTAGATTCCTAGTCATGATCGCTGATCTCCAGGTACCCCTTTTGTTAAAAACAATCCCTAAATAGGAAAAAGTATCAGTTAAGCCTATCTTTGATTTTTCCAAATGAATATTACAGGTAATATTTACGTTATTCGAGGAGCACATAGTAAAGGTCTTTCCTATATTAATCCTAAGGCCCCTATCTCCCATGTATGCAGAGAAGCTGGTTAAGGCCTTCTGGAGGCCAGTTTGAGTTCTAGCCATAATGACCGCGTCATCGGCATACAGAAAGATAGGGACACATTCACCTTCAATTTGCGGTTAATCCACCTCTGTTTTTAATAAATGGTCTGCCACCCTATTTATATATAAATTGAAGAGAAAAGGAGCCAGGATGCATCCCTGGCGGACACCTTTCTCGTTTGGGAATTTGGGCGTGCATTCTCCCAGTTTCCCATAGCAGACTTTAGCCCCTGCTCCTCTATATAACTCTTTCAGAAAGTTAAGAATGTTAAAATCCATACCAAGATCTGCTAAGGTAGCCCACAAAATATCATGATTCAGGCAGTCGAAGGACGAACTGAGATCTACAAAGGTCATAAATAAATTTCCCCTCTTTGCTGCCGAGTATTTACCTATTACTAAGGCCAAATTTAGGCCTTGTTCGACAGTACCAAGGCCTGACCTAAAGCCGTACTGGAATTTCGCCATGACTGGAGACGATTTAAAAGGATTCTACCCACTACCTTCATTAGCGAGTCGAGGAGGAAGATTGGCCTATAGCATTTGGGGTCGTTTCTGTCCCCCTTCTTAAATATGGGGACTACAATAGCTTCCTGCCAGGTAGTTGGGATACCCTTGATGTTACAACTGTTTAAAACGTTGGTCAGGAGCGGTGCCCACAGGGCGACGTTATCCTTATAGATGTCAATTGGAATACCGTCTGACACCGGGGCTTTACTTTTTGTACTATCTGCCAATGCTGATTCCACCTCAGCTAAGGAGAAGACTACATTAAGGGGGAATAAATCTAATACATCAAGTTCTGTAGTACTCATGTCTCCCACCCCATAACTTGTTAGTCCAGTACGAGTCTCTTGTTTATATAGCTCTGTGAAATGTTTAACCCAGAGAGTTTCATCAATAACAATCTCTACCTGGTCAGAGTTCCTCTCCACAAAAAATGGGGCATTGACTGCATTCCAGAATGCAGTAGAATCTTTTAATGCACTCGCCTTTATTAGGGCTTCCCAGGCAGACTGCTTCAAATCCTTCCTCCGTTTTTTTAAAGCAACCTTATAGTAAGCTCTGGCTACACTAATATCTAGCCGGTTTCTTGGGACTTTTTTAAGGTTAGGATCAAATGAGAGTGTACTTTTGTACACTCTTGGTTAAACCATCCCTCTACTCTATTCTGTCCCCCTTTTCGTGCTGTACCAGTTAGTTTGTTGCTAATGTGGACTGAAATCTTATCAAAGGCTGCAATAACCTTAGTGGGGATAGGATTCTCCTCTAAGCAGGTCATAAAATCATCTTTCTGATCCGCTACCAGGTTCTCTAAGAAATTAATCGGATTAACCTTACTTCATTTAATGACATAGCCATTGGTTCTAGCCAAGGAAATCCCATGTGAATAAATATTTTCCACTACGTTGGTAGCTTTACTGCCACTCTTCCCTATATCAAAACGAGAGCTAATTGGATAGTGGTCACTAAGTGCAATGTGCTCTAGATTAAATGAGAGTACACTGCAGTGATAATTTGTAGAGACCAATGTGTAGTCTATGATAGACCGGGACCCCCGCCCAAAAAAAGTGGGTTGGAAGTCGATCGGAGGAATGCAAAGTTCATTTGCAAAGCCCAGGTCCCACTCAAATAACATATGATTTAATACATTTCCGAGTACAGAATGCTCGAAATGAGTACTGTCACTGTCAAAAGAGGCATATGTTGGTCTTTCATGTGGATGGTCTACCTTGTGTGTGGACAGGGTTTGGACATTGCATCCATGTGCCTTGTGTCAGGAAACACATTGTACTTGATATTGTAGGTATGTCAAGTCTCACATCATGCACAGACTGCCTACTACATGGATTGTGTGGGCTGCCACCATGTCCAAGTTTCCCCTTGCTGGTTCTTTGATGCGTGCAGATGTGACGCTTCTCTTACATGTGTCCAAGGTCTGTTATTTGTGGGTCCTTCTGTGGACATATGGTACTTGGTTGTTGTTCGACAAATGCAGTATGCAAGCACTGCGTACTCACCTGTCCCATGTTTAATTTCACATTTTAACCATGGAGTTACTACGAAGACATGTGTTGTGTTGCTCCTCGCTGCAATCATGAGGGTGGAGGTTGCACATAGGATTTCAGGGTACAGACTTCCTTCTCACACCCACCCCTCCATGTGAAGATGGCTACCTACCTTAAAGTTTGAAGAGGGAGATGCACTGGTCAGCACGTGGTGGGGGCACTCCATCTTGCTCTGGGATGGAACATGGGGGCCTGTTGGGAGTTGTAGTGCTGGCCTCTCACCCACCCTCACCCTCACTGTAGACATGGGGGCCTGTTGGGAGTTGTAGTGCTCGCCTCGCACCCACCCCCACCCCCACCCTCCCTATAGACATGGGGGCCCGTTGGGAGTTGTAGTGCTGGCCTCTCACCCACCCCCACCCCCACCTTCCCTATAGACATGGGGGCCTGTTGGGAGTTGTAGTGCTGGCCTCTCACCCACCCCCACCCTCCCTGTAGACATGGGGGCCTGTTGGGAGTTGTAGTGCTGGCCTCTCACCCACCCCTACTCCCACCCTCCCTATAAACATGGGGGCCTGTTGGGAGTTGTAGTGCTGGCCTCACACCCACCCCTACCCTCCCTATAGACACGGGGACCTGCTGGGAGTTGTAGTGCTGGCCTCTCACCCACCCCCACCCTCCCTGTAGACATGGGGGCTTGTTGGGAGTTGTGGTGTTAGCTGCTAGACCACATGCAAGTCTGGGAACGTAGGAGGCTACATTTGTGGTTGCTCAAGGTGGGTGCATTTGAGCCCTGGGCTTCACATTTGGGTGACTGTGTGGTCCACATGCATGGATTGGAGCCTGGGAGATATGTCTTAGCAGTTGTGCAAGGCAGAACATAACAGTGTGATAGTGGTCATTGGTTTGTGCTTACCAGCCTCTACTCCCTCATCTATTACTTCCAGGCTCTCAGGGTGCAGTGTGCCTAGCACCTTCTCCTCCCATTCGGTGTATGGTATTTGATCCATGGGAGTGCCCGTGTGCCCGCAGGTGGTTCTTGGACCTGATGCCTTTCACCCTTGCCTTGAGGTTGTGCCACCGCCTCTGGATATCGTGTTTGGTGCGTGGCACGGTCCCTGAAGCATTCACTCTGGTCACAATCCTGTCCCACATCGTGGTTTTAGTTGCCAGGGTGGTCTGCTGCACTAGGGTACCGAACAGATGTGGTTCTACATGGATGATTTCATCCACCGTGACCTTCAACTCACTCTCTGTGAACTTGGGGTTTTTCTTGGGGGCCATGGTGTGTGATGTGCAAGGTGTTGGGGGTGTTGGGTGTGCAGGTGTGTGGTATGTTGGGATGGTGTTGTGGGGGTTGGTGTGGTGGGCATGTTGGTGTGCAACCTAGGTTGTATGTGTGTTTGTGTGTGTCTGTTGTGTGTGAAGTGTGCCTCTTTCTTGCAGCTGTGCTGTGATGCAAAGGATTGTGGTAATGGGAGGGATTCTCTTTATACTCTGTGTGGTGGTTGTGTCCCAATGGGTTTTTGCAGTCAGGTGTTCTGTGGGTGTGGGGACCCGGATGCTCTTGTTTTTGCTGGGGGAGTGGCATTGGGGCGTGTAGTTGTTGGGGGTGGGTGTTCCAGGTGGGTGTGTGTCCTGTTTTTTTGGTTCACTATTTACTTCCGTCCGCCATTTTTGTTTCGGTTTGATGGCAGGGGTGATGTTCGTTTGGTCCTTCCGCAGCCAAGCTCCGTTTCTCTATGCTTTTTTTCTGCGGCAGTCATGGATGGTGGTGAGTTCAATTGGGATGGAGGGGTTATCCTAATCCTGCAGCCGGTACCTCCGCAGGTCTGGCAGAGGTTGGGCCTGTTCCGCGGGTGTTGCGTCCGCGGCGGAAGGTTTTTCTGTGGTACCGTCCACGTGCGGTCTTTGGTGTGATCCGTTCGCCTCGGTCGGTGTGTGATTGGGGAAATATCCTAATCGCACCGGCAGTTTATCCGCAGTGCGGTCCGGAGTATATTTGCCGCGACCATGGCGGTCGGACCCGTTTCCGTCTGCCATCGTAATCGGCCTCTAAAGTTTTTATAAAATAAACCTTGTCTGCTGAATCTCAACATGAAGAAGAAAATCAGCAACTTAAGGTAAGTCAAATCTCACATTAATTGACAAAACAAAAAAGTCAGCACCTTTCACAGTATTATCTTAAGTGTCTATTCACACTAGGTAGACTCATGTCCAGCAGTAATCTACCCTGACTAATGCACCTACTCCCGTGCACTTAGCAGCAAAGCACATCAACTTAAATTAGGAGTGCAACCTTTAAAAAGAAAACGTGTTAATTCAGAAACGCCTATCCGTGTGAATGTGGAGATTCTCAATACACACTACCTTAAGCAGACAAATAAACCACAAGATCTTGGATTTCTGTGAATCCAATAACAAATAAAATGGTAACAAAAAAATTCTTTCTAAAACAAAATTCATAAAGAAGAGCCCCAAATCAACATCATAAAACCAAACAACTCTCAATCGGCTTAATAATCCATCTCCCAAACTCAAAATCTCAGCAGCTCACTACAAAATCTCAAAAACACACAACTCACAACATTATCCTGCCCTATTTATACTCACACTCCA
This sequence comes from Lissotriton vulgaris, assembly GCF_964263255.1. Lineage (NCBI taxonomy): Eukaryota > Metazoa > Chordata > Amphibia > Caudata > Salamandridae > Lissotriton > Lissotriton vulgaris. Next base: position 972,582,809 of record NC_141696.1, on the reverse strand, counting down.
AGGGGCATATTAACAACGGCACTGCACCACCGAAGCATCACTTTTTAGGATGCTCCAGTGGGACAATGCCCTTCTCCATATTTACAATGTGGCGCAAAGCCACTTTGCATGGCTTAACGTTACACTGTGTATAATCAGACCCCCCAGGATATAGCGGCATGGATTGGCAAATTTAGCGGCGCAAAAATGAAAATTTAGCGGCACAAAAATGGAAATTTAGTGGCATTTAGCGGCATTTTATTTTGTTTTTTTTGCAACACCAAACACAGATATCTTACTGTTTGAGTTATTTGACAACATGGAGCTATGTACATTTTGTTTCTTTACAATTCAGCCCATTTGTTTTAGTTAAAAGGCATGTTAATCTTGGCCATGTACGTTCAGTTCTTCTGAACACTCCAAATCTAGACCAGTATTGTGCTGCTGGTTATAATGTAAAAACAATATTGCCCGGATCGATTGCTCTGAAAGGGACCGACGTCTGGAAGAGAGAATAATTTTGTATATGCTGTTGCTCCTTTCAGCATCTACAGTTGAAAGACTTTCCAAGTGGTGGAGAATGCAGATAAAACCTGCACAGCTAAAATATAGTGCATTTATCTGTGGACAACCCTGTGACAAAAAGCATAAACAAAACGATGTACGGCCCCCGGGGCCCGCAGGCCCCCACAGGTTTCAGACTAGGCATGCTGGAGGCAGAGACAGGTCTCAGAGCGAGTGGGACAGGTATGCTCAGACGTGAGTCCTGTGCTCTCCATGCCACTGGAATCAAGCTATCCAGGCTGATGAGGGCTGAAAGCCCGAAACATGTCCTTGGATGCTTGTTTCCAGTCCAGGGAGGACTTGGCTTGGCAGTTCGGGCTGGACTGTACCCATGGGGCACAGGGTCAAGACTGATTTGCATATGGCTGGAATGGCATGGTGAGCAAAAAAACGATGGATTTTGGCTCAGATCTCTGTAGTGGGGTGAATGTATGACATTGTTCTGCATTCTGTCCATCACCTGTTGTTTTTACAATCCACAATGTTTTAAGGCAAAGTTCATGCAAGAGCTGCTATATTTTCTAAGGAATATGCAAAATTTGTAAGGTTGTGGCCTGGGAAAGTCCACTCATTTCATAAACCCACTTGTAAGCAAAATGACTTGTTGTCTTAATGAAGCTGTGAATACAAAACATTGTTACTTAACGCATGTCAGTCAAGGTTAAAGTACAAAACAGCATAAACAGGTTGACTCTGAAAAGCTGCACACAAGGACTATATGAAATGTTGACAAAGAAAAACGAAGTGCCTTAGTAAGAGGGTTTAAGAAATGCCAGGAAAACAGTCGAGCAGTAAGTTGGGCGGTAAGCTGTGTCCTCTCCAAAGCAAGATGCAAATTTGCCTTTTTCTCGATCAATTTGCTTGCTAATAACCCCACTCAAACACACAATACTGTCAGAAGGTGTAATATAATATTACATTGACTTAAATGAAAATGTTGTGACTGTTGCCAGGATCCCGTTAGCAGGGAACAAGAAGCTGTTCGGAAGTCATTTCCGACCCACAGAAATACTAAAAAAAAAAAGATTAATGTCCCCCGAGGCCCGCCGTGTCCCCCGTGTGCGGCGGGCCCCCACCAGCTTGAAGGACGGACGTACCTCCTCCGCTCAAACACACAATAATAAGGAAGGTGTAATATTTTGATATTACATTGACTTTAATTAATGCAATGTTGTGACTGGTGCCAGGATCCCGTTAGCAGGAACAAGAAGCTGTTCGGAAGTCATTTCCGACCCAGAGAAATACTGAAAATAAAAGATTAATGTCCCCCGAAGGCCCGCCGAGGGCTGCCGCACACGGGGGACGCGGCGGGCCTCGGGGGACATTAATCTTTTATTTTAGTATTTCTGTGGGTCGGAAATGACTTCCAATCAGCTTCTTGTTCTCTGCTAACGGGATCCTGGCAGGGACGGACGTACCTCCTGTCTGTGTTCGCCGGCCGGCTGTTCTCCTGCTCCGAGTCCGCTTCCCTGGTCTCTGGAGAAGAGGAAGAGTCTTCGTGTGTGTGTCGCTGCCGCTTCTTGCTGGTCTTCTCCCTCTCTCGGCTGCCGTGGTCTTCTCCCTCTCTCGGCCGCCGTCCTCGAACTCCTCTCGCTCCTTCTCTCGCCGCGAAATCCTGGGGAATGGAAAATGGGTGCGCATGGGGCTGGATTTTAAGGCGGAAACGGCCGGAAACGGCGGAGACGGTGGAAACGGCAAATTTTGCGGGCTTTTGCCGAAATATCGCGGCATTTCAACAGATCGGCCGATTTCGTGATTTTTTTGCAAATCGCGAAATCGCGATAAGCTGGAGGGTCTGTATAATGTATGCTTTCACACTTTTTTCTGCATCAAAGGGGAATGCAGTGGGTGTTCCCCTGCAATACCCAATGCTTTTTGAGGCTGTCCCAGATTTACAAGGATCTGTAAATTTGAGGCAGCACAAAAACTGAACGCCAATGAAAAGCAGGCTTTAGAGTGGCACAGCGAGGAGTAATACCTTTATTTCTCCAAGTATTTGTTTTTTCTATGTGTGCCACATTCTGCAGCACACATAGAAGGAGCAAAAATCCATTAATTATTATTTTTGTGCAGGAAGGTGTTCCTTCCTGCACAAACTCAATCATCCTAAAAATGCAGTCTAGCACAAGCGCAGGCCCCTTTCAGGGGGCTATGCTTGTGCTAGACAGCTTTTTTATGTGCCAGCACAGGGGTGTGCAGTATTTTTGTTAATACGGCACATCCTAATATTTATAATATATGGCTATTTCATTGTAAATATGTCCCCCAAATCGTTCGGGAAAATCACTGCAAGTCAGACTTCTTTGTAAAATCTTGACACAGGGAACTCCACCAGAAAATTTGCTATCTCCTTATTTTGGGCCTGAGGGATAAAAGGGTCTTTTTGCAATAGGAGGTGCTCTTTAAAGTGCAACTATCCTCTGACACCAAGATTTGTGGGTGCAAAACCGTACCCCAAAATTTGATTACCCCAAAATATACCTCATTCAGTTCACTGGTTTAGTGACGGTTTTCAACTTCATCAGTCTACATGTCCTTGTGTTAAGGAATCAACCTAAATATTTATTCCCCGAGTAAAACAGTAAATTCACTAATTGGGCAACTCAATATTTAGGTTCTAGATCAATGAAAAATGAAAAGGTTTTGTTACAAAAATTAAAGATAAGCCGCTCAGAGTCAATGCCATGAAGGCTTTCAGATGCAAAGGTATCTAGAGTATGTAAAAATCAGAAACTAATTTAAGTTTCAATGGACAGCATAATGAAAAGAAAATCCGACAGCATAAAAATTGGAAAAGGAAAGTGTTCTCTGGCTCACCCCCAAATTCAGGGATTCTATACTCAATTATTGCATAGCAAATTAGACAAACTGCAAAATAATTTAGCTGTGACCAAAATTATCAATTGTTTAGCAAATCTGAACACAAGGATAATACACGACATTTCCTTAAAATATAAGCACCATCCTAATTCTAAGAAATGTAGTTGCTATACTCACACTCCAAGGGGCATATTACCAAACGGCACTGCGTCACCGTAGCGTCATTTTTTAGGATGACCCAGAGGCGCAATGCCCTGCTCCATATTTACAATACGGCGTGGCTTAACATCACACTGTGTATATCCTACCCTTTCACACAGTTTTTTGCATCAAAGGGGCATGCAGTGGGTGTTGCTGTGGGTGTTCCCCTACAATACCCATTGCTTTTTGATGCTGTCCCAGATTTGCAAGGATCTGTAAATCTGAGGCAGTGCAAAAACTAAACGCCATTGAAAATCAGGCTTTATAGTGGCGCCGAGAGGGGAAATACCTTTATTCATCTAAGTATTTTGTTCTTTTTATGTGTGCCACATTCTGCAGCACACATAGAAGTAGCAAAAAGCCATTAATTATTGTTTTTGTGCAGGATGATGTCCCTTCCAGCACAAACTCAATCATCCTAAAAATGCTGTCTAGCACAAGCACAGGCCCCTTTCAGGGGCCTATGCTTGTGCTCGACAGCTTTTTTGGTGCCATCACAGGGGTGTGCAGTATTCTTGTTAATAAGGCACATCCTAATATTTTTTAAATTATGCTGTTTGGCACTGCTAAATGGCTTGCAGCACCGTGCTGTGCTATTTCATTGTAATGTCATCCAGAGATGTTCAAACAAATATGAAACATTTAACCAATAAGACTTTCTTCCAGTGAAGTAAGCCCAGTGAAGAAACCGAATGAGATAATCACTTGATGGAATTTTACTTCCGCACCATATATAGTTCAAAACTTGTAAGGCAACTATTTCAGTGGAAACAAATCATCATGCCATCAGCTAAACTATTTGTGCTGTAAAGCCTGTGGAGAGAGGATGTGTGCAGGAGGAGAGAAACAGGAGCGGTTGAAAGGGATGGCATCCATTTTTTTTTATATCTCCACGTGGCCTTAGTAAAACACATGAATAACTTCACTTCTTTTCTGTACATCATAGGAAATGTGTTTTAATTGCAATTATATTAATTCAGTCTTTCTATGTAGTATCATATGCGAAATTACATATTATTCATCAATATTAGTGCACAAAATATAAATGCTAATATAATCTCATATACTTGATCTTTCAAAGATACATATTGGTCATGATGATAAGAGGAACGCAAGGAAGGAAGGAATGAAGGAAGATAGAAAGAAAGAAAGAAAGAAAGAAAGAAAGAAAGAAAGAAAGAAAGAAAGAAAGAAAGAAAGAAGAAACAGGAAAGAAAGAAAGAAAGAAAGAAAAAGAAAGAAAGAAGAAAAAAGAAAGAAAGAAAGAAAGAAAGAAAGAAAGAAAGAAAGAAAGAAAGAAAGAAAGAAAGAAAGAAAGAAAGAAAGAAAGGGAGACATTGTAGATCTATATGAACAAATGGCCACGGATAACACCCAGTTATCTTCAATTTTGAAATCACAACGTGCTTCTACTGCAGGAGTTTGCTTTTTGGTTTTTTAGCTACAAATCCACCCTGTCACATGTGATAAAAGCTTATTTGCTTGTGTTAGATATTACCTTATGCGTTGCCATAGAATAAGCCTTTAACTTTTCAGGCTTAAAAAGTGTATCTAACATAATTCCACAAATAGGCTTTGAATTCAACTCAATGCATACTCTATGGGGCCTATTCACAAACTGAATTTTGTAGTACTTTTTGCAGTACTACAATAGTACTATAAATATTCTACAACATGGGGGCGCTAGAGGGCGCCGAGCAAGATGGCCGCACGTATGTGAGGCTCTGCCGGGACCGTCTATAATCTGCATTAAAATCCTGCATTTCCCGTTGCCTACCGCCCCCGGCTCGACGGCAAGGCACATCTAGGAACCCGGGGGCACGACTGGTGAATTTTCGCTCGCCTGGACGGCTGTGCGGAGGAGATACTGGGCTAACCGTCGGCTGGCGGTTTGCCGCCCGGATCTGAGCGGGCTGGTGGTGCTGCTTGCGCGCCGGCTGGAGCCCTCCGATCGGCCACTGACTTCCTGTCTCTGTATCGGCCCCGGGGCTGCTTGGGGTCTGTGTACGACATCGACGGCTAAGTGACGGCCCTCTGGTGCTGGGAACTGGAGAAGTGGAGCCCTGTCCAGCGAGCGGTGGTGAGCGGGGGGCCGACCGACGCGAGGCCGGGGCTGCGGAAGCGGAGCTAGGCCTCGCGGGGTTTCTCCTGCAAGCTGCCCTCGGCTGGGAGGTGACCGAGAGGCGAGAGAGAGGCGAGCTACAGCGACTGTTGGCTGGGTGAACACACGGCATTTTTGCATCTTGCAGACTTCACCCTCGGCAGACCCATAGAGTGTGGATCCCTGCTTATTTGCCGGCGGCTGCCGGCGCGCAGCTTGCGGAGGCCCGTGCCACGTGGGCGGTGGATCCTTCAGCCGGAGAGTTACCAGGGCCGCATTGCCGCAACATGGGCAGACAGGATCGCACCCAACCCAAGATCAACTTCGAAACGAGGAGAACGACGACCTCTCTATCACAATCGCCAACGGACGCGGGGACGTCGGGGGCCGTTGGCGGGGCCCCGACCCTGGAAAATACTTTGGTCGCCATACAGAAAACATTGCAATCCATAGAATGCACCATGGAGGCGGTCAATCACAGACTCGACCATCTGGCCTCGCAGTTCGATCGCCAGAATGAGAGGATGGGAGAGGTGGAGCAGAGGGTGTCGGCGACGGAGGATGGACTGGCCACTATGTCCGCCAAGGTATTTAATATGGAGAAGGTACTGGCGGTCATCCAAGCTAAGAACGAGGACTTAGAAGGGAGGTCCAGGCGCAATAACATCCGCGTCACGGGCCTTCCGGAGACCACAAACGTGGGCCGCATGGAAGACTTTATGGAGAGAATGCTGGTGGACATTTTTGGCGCTGAGAAGTTCTCGAAAGTGTTCATAGTGGAGCGCGCACACAGATCGCTAGCTAAACGGCCGGCAACGGGCGCTGCCCCGCGCCCAATTATTGCCCGGCTCCTCAACTACAGAGACCGGGACCTTGTGCTACGTCTCGCCAGGGAGAAGGGCACCATTGACTATCAAGGCAGCCGCCTGGAGTTCTTCCCCGATTTTACTATGGCGGTTCAAACCGCGCGCAAGGAATTCGCTCAGGTGAAACAACTGCTACGGGACGAGAACATTCCATACGCCATGTTGTACCCGGCACGCCTGCGGATAGGGCCGCCCACGGATAACAAAATTTTTGCTACTCCCAAGACGGCCATGGACTACGCGAAGAAGCAAAAGAAACGCAAGAGAGACGCTAATGTGCAACAAGATCCAGAGGAGGACGCCATGGAGGATGTCGCATAGCTGTTTGTAGTCCGAGGAGTTTTGCTGTGCTGATTGGAGTCATTGTGGAACATAGCCTCTTGAGATATTGGAGGATATTACTTTTATCCATGCTTTAGATGGGAAGGGGGGCCATCTGGGACTCGCACTGCTGCTGAGATGGTGGACTTGACCCTTCTAGGTAACTGTTTGAACCTTTTTTTTCCTTCATCATTTTTGTACTGCTCTGTGCGGAGGCTCTGCGTGAGAACCTGCAAATCTCTTGCTGAGAGGGACACTTGCTTGCCTGGAACCACGAGGTGGTCATATTTGTCAAGAATGATAAGTGCTTTGCTGTTGGGGGGGGGGGGGGACGGGGAAGGCGCCTATCGCTTGTACGGTCCGCTCTCTCGTCAGGTTTCTGGCGGGAGAAGTGCGCCGCTACGTCCCCGCGTATGGGAGATCCCCACACAGTTTTGAACTCACAGTTGGGCTTGTTGGGGGACGGGGGAAGGGGTCGGCTTTGGCAGGTTGGGGATGCTGAAGTGGGTGGTGGGGGAACGGGGGGGGAGTTTTTGTCCTGGGCTCGGTCATGGTATTGCATTCAATGTGCTGGGAGGTATGTGTGGCATAGGCCTTGGCGGGGGGTGGGTAAGGCCTGGTATATTTCTATGTGGTATGCTGTTTTGATTGCACCGGTGGGTTTGTACGAGGGGTTTGCTCTGCATTCGGAGGGTGGACTGCTATCCGTCAGCTTAGGTTACTGGGACGGTTAAATGACGGGGGGGGGTAAACTTGTTTGTGTTACGTGGAATGTCAGAGGCTTGAATCGCCCGCAAAAATCTCGACAGGTATTGGCCTTTCTTAACAGACATGGCGCGCACGTTGCCTTTCTGCAGGAAACGCACCTGTGGGGTGCAGCGGCGGACACTGTGGGTAAGAAGTGGGCGGGAGTTCGACTTGCAACCAGTTACTCTTCATATGCACGCGGGGTGATGATTCTGGTTAAAAAGTCTGTGCCTTTTATTGTTCAACATGCAGACGTGGATGTGGGAGGAAGATATATTATTGTGCATGGTACTTTATGTGGCTCACCGATCACGCTTATAAATGTGTATGGGCCTAATATTGATGACCCAGATTTCTATGTTACGCTCTGGAATAAGGTGCATAATTTACCTCAATCGGCTGTGCTTTGCGGGGGTGACTTCAATGTGATCCTGGATGGGGAGTTGGATAGGAAGCGGGACAGGCCATGGGTGCGAAAGAGGGCAACTGATGAGATTGTGGGGGGTATGCGAGAATTGGGACTGGTTGACGTGTGGCGTATGAAACACCCCGGGAGGAAAGAGGGTACTTGCTATACTTCTGCTCACGACACTTGGTCACGTCTGGACTACTGGCTGGTGACTCGGGATGTGTGTGGATGGGTGTTGGATGTTGCGCATCTACCGCGTACACTGTCTGATCATGCTCCGGTCCGCCTGCTATTGCAGATGCCGTCGTGCGCGCCTGCTCCATTCACTTGGCGCTTGTCGCCGGGCACCCTGACTGATCCAGTGCTCTGTGAAAGGCTCAGGACGATTATCGAGGAGTTTTTTGATAAAAATGTCGGCTCGGTTGATGATGCATGCACAGTATGGGAGGCCTTCAAGGTGACTGTTCGAGGGGCGTGTATAGGACTGCGTTCTGGGGTGCTAAAGTCTTTGCGTGACTCCATGTCCCGGTTGGAGAGGGAGCTGAATGGATTGGAAAGGCGCCTGGAGGAATGTTCTGGGGACGCACTCCTGGCCGATATACGATCAAAAGTGACTGAATATAATGACCTGGCTGATCAAGAGGTTAAATTCTTATCTAAGCATACCAGAGCGCGCTACTATGGCGAGGGGGGAAGACCAGGCAAGGGGCTTGCGGACCGCATACGCCAGCCGTGGGCCAAGCACTGTTCTGTTCAGGAGCTGGTGGAGGACGGAGAGGTTATCACGGACACTCCTGGCATCTTGCAATGCTTTACCAGGTATTATGAAGGCATGTACGGATATACCGAGACAGCGTCGGAGGCTGAAATTGCTGACTACTTTGCTGACATAGCTTTAGTGTGGCTCTCGCGGGGGCAGCAGGAATTCTTGATGCATCATGTCACCGAGGCAGAATTGCGGGAGGCGATAGCAGCTCTACCTAACGGGAAGGCTGCCGGCACTGACGGTCTACCGGCTGAATTCTATAAAGAATATGTTGATATCCTACTCCCGCAGTTGGCTATGGTGCTGGAGGAATCTGTGGAACGGGGGCGCTTCCCGTCCACGATGAGGGAGGCTCTGTTGGTGGCGTTGCCAAAACCTGGAAAGCCTCCGGATCGCTGTGAGTCCTATCGCCCCCTTTCGCTCATGAATACTGACGTTAAAATTATAGCTAAGGTACTGGCCACTCGGCTACGGCTGTTGCTTCCGGTGATGGTCCTACCAGACCAGTCGGGGTTTATACCTCTCCGTTCGACCACACACAATCTAAGGGCCCTTTTCGCTGTATTACATCTCCTCAAACCGGACCTGGCTGCGGTGGCGGTGTTATTAGATGCTGCGAAAGCGTTTGATTCGGTGGCGTGGCGGTACATGATTGCTATCTTGCATCGCATGGGTGTTCCCTTTTTTTTCACCTCGCTGGTGACTCTCCTGTACACTGACCCTATGGCGCGGGTTCGAGTTAATGGTCATGTTTCAGCCGCGTTCCCGGTGAGGAGGGGCACCCGACAGGGTTGCCCTCTCTCCCCTCTATTATTTGCACTTGTTATGGAGCCACTGGCTTGCGTCTTGAGACAGAGGTATGCTGCTGCAGCCCTGAAATTCCCCCTCCGCTCGTTGGCTGTCTCTATGTATGCTGACGATATGGTGCTATATGTGCGTGAGCCCGCCCTACATCTAGAACCTGTCCTGCGGGAATTTATTCGGTTCGGGCGATATTCCGGATTGACCATCAATTGGGATAAATCTATCCTATTGCCCCTCACGGATATCACTGTGCCGTTCCCACTGGAGTTTCCTCTGGAGTGGGCTGAAGACTCGGTACGGTATCTTGGGATCCAAGTCCACCGGAACAGTCAGGAAGTTATCAGGACTAACTACGGGGTGGCTGTATCTAAGCTAGAGGACCAAGTGGCCCGATGGGTCAAGCTCCCTCTTACCCTAGCGGATCGCGTGTCTTTAATCAAAATGGTTGTGCTCCCGAAATTTTTGTATCTTTTTGTCAACGTTCCCCTTCGGCTGACTTCTCACTTTTTTGCACAACTGCGCTCGTTGCTGATCTCCCTGGTCTGGGCGGGAAAGAAGCCTAGGGTGACATGGGAGGTGTTAACTAAACCTTATGCTCTTGGCGGTTATGCTGTCCCGGATATGAAACTGTACTACCTCTGTGCACAGGCTCATTTTGCTGCATATTGGATATCTGCCCCCCCGTACACACCTCATGTGGCGCTCGAAGCCAGTGCCGTTCTACCTTATCCTTTACGAGCCATGGTGGGCAATACCCACTCGATCTTTGAGAAAGGGGAGGTGGACACAGTTCGCTCTACGGCGGAGGCGTGGCACGAGCTGGGCAGGAGAGCCGATAGACTGCCGCTCTATGCCCCCGACATGCCGCTGCTGTATCATTCTAATATCTCAGTGTCGAGCGAAATTGGAGGCCTACAAGTGCTCCAGGGAGCCGGACTTCACACTATGGGGACTCTATTTCCGGGGGCCCAGTTCCTGCCGCTACGGGCACTGGCTGACCAGGCCACCAACGAGGCCATGGCTACCTTCCTTTATGTTCGGCTCCGCGCGGCCGTGCGCTCCTTATACCCTACGTTCCCGGATGAACCCCCAACATTGAGTTCATTACAACTGCTCTACACCACGACGGACAGGGTAAAGTTGCTCTCCAGACTATACAAAGCTGCCCAGGAAGATGAAGGGGGGGGGGCTTTGCTCGCCAAGGCAAGATGGGACCGGGACTTGCCTGAACCCCTGACGGACGAGGAGTGGTCTGAATCCTGCTCCATGACCGGCAGTTATGTGGCCAACGGCAATTTTCGCCTGCTTCATTATAAATTTCTCCATCAGTGGTATTACACTCCCAAACAGTTGGTTCGGTACGGCCTTAGAGATGCTGCGACATGTGTTCGGTGCGGAGCGAATGATGCAGACTTTGTGCACTTAGCGTGGGGTTGTCCCAAAGTGTATGATTTTTGGCTGGCTGTGACGGAAGCCCTCGCTAAGATGGCGGCCACGGAGGTGCCAATGGATGTACGCCTGTGTCTGTTGGGGATTGCCTCGGGAGTGCCAAGTAAGGAACGGAAACTGATTGTGCTGGCTTTACAACTCGCTAAGCGGAGAGTGGCTATGGGTTGGGGAGGTAGGAGGGCGCCTGATGCACAGTTATGGTTGAAAGATATGGCTTATTGTAGGGACCAGTTGACATGCTATGCAGAAACACTTCCGGAGAAGTCCCGACCCCGGGACATCTGGGCCTCGTACACTGCCTATATGCTTGGATTGGAAGACACCGACAGCTCTGAAGATGGGGATGGGGGGTGCTTGCTTGTAGACGGAATGCCTGAGGGTTAGCCTGTATGCTTGATTATTCGATGATTGTTGCACCGGGATGTATGGATCTGATTTCAATGTGCTCCTGGGGGGTGGTTTGGGGTTACAGTCTCCCCTGTCCTGCACACCGCCTGATGGCGTGAGATTCCTCGTGCCTCTGAGTTGTTATCACCTATCTGCTGCTAAGCAATCACATGCGTACCTTTTGCACTGATTTCTACTTCTGCACTACTACTAAGCACTTTACTTGATCTGAGACCGGGATAGTTTGTTTGGGGGTGGGGGGTTTGTTGCTGTTCTTGAAAATAATGCAAAATAAGACCTACAGGACTTAAGTGGGGAACGCTAGTAGAGGCTCATATTTCTCTGGACTATGTACGTTCGCTGCTCTCTACAGACTTGACTTGTCCCTGCCTGTTATCCTTGATATGTGCTTACAGATCCGCAATGTTGTTATGATAGCTGCCGGCCCTATACGGGTTGTAGGCAAAATGCTGTGTATGTGAGCGCATTTACCAATAAAGGTCTTACAAAAAAAAAATAAAATAAAATAAATAAATAAATATTCTACAACATGCTATTCACAAACTTTATTTCGTTTTCTGTGCTGAGATCTCTGTCCCAACTGTGGTGTCTCCACTCACCTAGGTATAGATTTCAGTAGTACATTTGGGAAGGACAGATGAGGTGGAGTGACAGGAAAATGGGGAACATTTATGAATAAGGCGGAGGTATTTAAGGAGCAGTACGAGAGGTTAAGGGGCAGGTTAGGGAGGAGCAAAGGGAGGGTAATGCACCCATCCACAAAAGATTATGCCCAGCCATTTCATTCATTTCATGAAGCTTTATTCGGTTCATATTATACGAATTACCATAAAAGCATACAAAACATATAATTAGATGACGATATACAGATAAAAACGAGATACAAAATTTAAAATATCATACTTTTCCTGGAATTAATGGATTTACATAGAAAAGTAGCAGTAAAAAAACATTTATAAGGAGAATTCACATTATAAATCAACTTCATTGCCTCCTCAACATTATAGATACCACTTTTTATAAACATTGGTTTCAGGTAGGCCACCCTAAGATTCATGAAAAGGGTAAAGATTAACATAAAGTGCAGTGTGCTTTGCTTTGAATGTCCATCACATGGACAAGGAACAACAGGGTGCTTCTTAAGATGAGGAAAAGCCACCAAATGGTGAGCCAGTCCAAATCTAAGTCTCCTAAGAACAAACCTGTGGGCTTGTTTAGTTACCTGGCTCAAGTATAGTTGAAAGCCTTCAAAGTCGATGTATTTGTTATAGAGGTTAAGTGTGGTCAGGGGCCATTGGTAACTAAATGCTTTTGGGCTTTATACAACATAAATTTGTTTTTCATCTCCTGCTTAGAGAGATCTCCTGCCGCATAGGGGTCCACTGTTATATTAAGACCATACATTGCCTGAAAACTGTCTACGATGTACTTTAGCTGGGGGATCTTGGAATAATTAACCAGGTCAAGGCAATCCGTAATAACGTGTTGGTTAAAGGCTGTCTCTTCCTTAAGCCAAATGGAGCGCTAAATCATTAAAGGCCTTAATGATATAATATCACATAAATAGGCGGCCCCCACTTCCCTATGGATTAGATTGGCTGGAGCAGAGGAGGGTAGGCAAAGGAGTTTTTTAAGGAAGGTATTTTCTTCCGTTTGCAGGCAGTCTACGTAAGAATATCCCCACAGCCCGGCCCCATATAATGCAATCGAGACACTCCTTGCCTGGTAAATCTGCATCATGTCACTGATTCGGCTATCGCCGATTTTAGAGGCAAATCTAAATATTCCATAGGCGCTTTTTGCCATCTTAGACCTTACATTTACAAGATCCTGGGACCAACTACCATCCCTTGAAAAAGTAACACCCAAATAGCAAAATCTTTCAACTTGCTGCACTTTCACCCTTTCTATAAAAAATGCATGAATTTTATTAGTCCTGGCCCCACGGATCATTATATGGGTTTTGTTCTTATTAATTATATATTTTCTATCTTTTATAAAAACAGAAAACCGGTCCATCAGACGCTGGAGACCTATAGGGGTCCTTGACAATAAGACAGCGTCGTCTGCGTAGAGCAGTACTGCTGTCGTGTTTATATCTAGGACCCTAATTCGATATTCCCGATTTATGCCCTTGTGAGGTTATAATCAATAATATCCTGATAAAGGCATAAGAATCAGATCCATATTCAGTAATAGCCCATGCAGTCCAAAGCACAGCACGGCTACTCCGATCGACTCCTAGAAAGCACAACACGTTCTTTAAACAAACCAAGCCTCCAGCAGCCCGGGAAATCCCCCCTTCTTTTGTTTTGATTTGAACAAGAACTCCTGAAGTCCAGAAAAAACTGTTAGATCTTAGTGACGTCTTATGTCCAACCGTGCTTCAAGCCTGACACCTTCCAGATATAAAATACCAACAGTTGCCTTAAGCAAACACACAGTGGTTTGGAGCAGAGCGGCCATCTACTTGCCCGAGAGCCCAGCTGATGCAAGAGCCCACGGAAGCCGCCCCTCCTGTTTGACGCACTGAGAGAGACGCTGTCTTTTTATCCAGCCGAGAAAATCCAGCTCCGGTGTTTCCAACCTACCCTTGCAGGTTGTTGGGATATCGAGTCCTGAAGAAAGAGATACCAGACCTCCCACATTGTATTACCAAGGTACAGGGCTGACTAAACCCTTAAGAGAATTCTCGATGCAGATTCTTGGCAAAATAATCTTAACCAACTTAACGTAAACAGCTACTTACTCATCCCTTCCCAAAGTATTAGGCTTAGGTCAGGTACACCGGGGTAGGCTTAGTTAGAAGCACCAGTTGAGTACGTTAGTCAATGTATTTATGTATGTATATATTTTATCCATTTTAAAGTATCATATGGCTTAGAAACCATATCAATGCTTTTACAGTATTATTTCCTAATACTACTTTTACTGTACGCACTTTTACTTTACTTTAAGTATTGCAATTGTGACAATTCATTTCTCTTGCATGTGAAAGAAGACTGCTCAATAAATAACACCTTTTATTGAAAACACCCGTCTCTCTATTTCTCTGCATTCTGGTGAAACTAAGTATGCACTGCTGACTGAGTGAAATAGCTGTCTATTGTTTTCACAAGACTCTAGAGATACACTCTTATTCCGAGGGAGCAAAGTTGTCATGCTTATGCGGTTGTCGGAAACTGAATTCCTTCTTGTCTGAGCCAGGGAAGCTCATCCCTCCCTATTCCTTCAAGAAAGTTTCCAGTGACCTCTGAGCTAGCTGGCGCAAACCTAAATTAAGTTTAACATAGTCAGTAGAGACCTAGATGACCTCAGTCCTATGTCTACACTGCTGTTTATGTTATTCCAATGCGCAGAGCCTATTGGGAAAATAGGAACTACACTACATGGCGCCCGACGTTTGGCAAGGCGATAGTCTAACGCAAGACACTAGAGTAACTCAGTCGTGCTTTTTCACACAGACCCCTTTTTTCCCGTAAAAACTCCAATAGACATCTGGAGTGGGTGAAAGGTTAATATTGCCAGAACTTAGTAGGATGAGAATCCTATGTATTAGTTTTTGGTTTGATCAACGTTAAAGGATACAGTGTTCCAAAATATTGTGCACCTAATCTTTGTTTCCTTGAAACTCGATCTGCAACAGAAAACTTTCAGTCAGTAGAATGTCAGAACGTGACGAAGAGAGAGAAAGAGAAGCCTTAGCAGCTCGACTCTTAGAGGAAGACACAACCCTCCAAGATAAGGACCCGAGTATTATAATCATTCCGGTCAATATAAGAACTATAACTCTTAAACTTATAGAAAACGGACTGACACCATGAGGTGGTACAGTTATATTCGTGGTAGAGGCCCATGAATATTGGCAGACAGAGGTATTCTATTTATGGATACATTTTCCAGCAGCACACACTGTGACAAAAGATTTCCACTATTACAAAATAGAGGAACCTCCGGATGAATACACTCCTTTGGAGGACGTTGAAATCCCACTAAATTACCAAGAGCACCAGCTCTGGTTTAATGGCGCCCTAAAACATAATAATCACATCACCAGGCTCGGTCCACTAGGTAGACCAGGAGCAACGTGGCAGGTTCTAGCCAGCTACACACCACACTCATACATTGACAAAATGTCAGTTCCTGAACTTTTAGCTCAGCTAAAACTCTTAATTAAAATACATAGACAATTGGTCCAATGTGTCATGCGGACTTCAATAGTCCAACCGACAATTAATATTCCACAGCAGACCCCTCACCAGGGGAACACAAACAAAATCCCACCACAGAACATACAACCATGTCTTGGTAAAGTACCCATAAAATGGGACCAAATTCCATTCTGGTTAGCACAAAAAATTACTCAAATAGAGGCAGTATTTCCAGATACAACTCCTTCTGAGAAACACAGAATTCTGACTATCTGCCTCCCAATGGAGATCGCACCGCATGTGGAGGACTGTGACACTTGGGGCACAGTCTTTGCTTCCATCTACACAAAAACATATGGTGTCCCGTCTATGGCGGTGATACCAGATGTACTAAGACAAATTCAAAACGAATACGGTCCAGAACCTGCTTTAACTCTGGGTATGAAATTACTGAAAGACTTCAAGTTGGTCTCGGCTATATTATTAACCAACATAAAAAGTGAAGCAGCATCTGTGGCGATCTGCCAGAAATTGAAGGAAACAGATATAGCAGAACAACCATTTGAACTTGCCAGAATCATAAAAAAATCCTAAGAAGAGCTAGAAAGAGATAGTTTGGGTGAGAAACCGGTAAAACCCCAACAAACTGAAAATCCTGAAAAAAAATGTATTAAAAATAATTTAAAAACTCCTAAAAAAGAGTTGGGATGGTAATAGACAATCCACTCCCAGGAAAAAGCATTTCCAGTCCAGAGGAAGGTCTCCTCAGCGTAG
Source organism: Lissotriton vulgaris (assembly GCF_964263255.1). NCBI lineage: Eukaryota > Metazoa > Chordata > Amphibia > Caudata > Salamandridae > Lissotriton > Lissotriton vulgaris. The sequence continues at coordinate 972,566,449 of NC_141696.1, read as the reverse complement.
AGAAAGATCTCCAGGCCGAGAAGACAAGTCTCCCCAAAGGGAGCCCTCTGAAAAAAGATATAACCTTAGAGATAGGGATCAAATAAGAAAACCAGACAGATATCAAGATGTTGATACACGTCCCTCTCGATCCTTCTCACTCAATCTTTCTCAATCTTCCTCACAGAAATCGGAAAGAAGAGGATGGTAAGAACACAGAGAAGAGCACGTCAAGTCCAAAGACCAGGAACCTGCTCATCAAAGTAAAAAATTACAATTTCCCAGAAAGAAGGTAGCAAGTATTAAGATTAAACATGCCGAGAATTCTGAGGACACATCTGAAAAATGGAGAGTGGGCACAGACAATGCTATACAGCGCAGCAGAAGTGACCATAGCTCGCAAGATCTTATGAATCTTCTGGAGACAGTGGACACGAATGAGTACATTCAGGTGGAGACTGCAGACACACGAGTTAGTGTGCCCATAAACTATATGAAATAACATTACGTGTAGAGGGAGATAAAACTAGGAAGATAAAAGGTCTCTTTTGGGAAAAACTTTCAAAAGGCTATGACATTCCATTAGCTGAAAAAGACTGGCCACCAGAGATTGTCAGAGAGTGCCCTCATGGCGAAGAAATTATTATGCCTGCCTCGTCGAATCATATCCCGATTCATAAAAAATACACATTGGCAAGAAAATGGGCAGTGGCCCAAGCTCCTGCCTTATATAAAAATCATGTAGGATGGGATGAGGCTTCACCTCGCCACAAAATCCAGTTAAAAAATCAACCCACTGCACAAAGGCAGTACCCAGTTAAACAAGTGGCAAAAAAGCAAGTCAGGGAGATCTTAGACCAACTTGAATATCAAGGGGTGATCGAAACATGCACCTATCAAATGAACAATCCTTTGTTTCGTGTCTCCAAGCAAGACGATTCATATCGTCTAGTTTTGGACTACAGACACCTTAACTCCTGTTGTAAAACATTTGCAGTACAAAACTCACATAGTGCAGCACTAATGAATAACATTGTGCGGAAAAAATATAAAACAACATTAGATATCTCTAATGGATTCTTCTGTCAAAACATTGCACCTGAAAGCAGGTATTTGACCGCTTTCTCAATAATTGGATCGCAAAAACAATTTTGCCGACTCCCACAGGGATTCAAGAATATCCCAGGATTATTCTCTGCAAGAGTAACAGAGTTACTACAAATATATGATGATGAAACATTATCATATGTCGATGACATCTATCTCACAGATGATGACCTGGAGACTCACTTAAAAAAGGTGAACACCATAATACTTGGGTTTGCGTGAGAGGGTTACAAATTCAACTTTAAGTCACAAATTGCCCATCTAACTGTCCTATTTTTAGGATATGAATTATCAAGTGAAGGCAAAAGCCTGGCCGACAACTTCTTAGAGAAATGTGCTGTACTCCAAGCACCAAAAACGCTGAAGAATTTACAATCAATACTAGGTTTCCTGAATTTCGGAGGAACATACATTCTAAATTATGCCGAGAGGGCAAAACCCCTCTATGAATTAATAAGACCAGATTTCAAACAAACCAATTGGACTCAGAAACACACAGAGATTTTGAGATCATTGCAAACAGACATGTTAACTAAAACAAAATTACAAACTCGCGATAACATACGCAATCTTGTAATCTGAGTCATCCCAGAAAGATGTGGATTCACATACCTGACCTCTAATGAGGGAGAAACAGTACCTATTGCTTACAAATCTTATTTGTACACTGAAGCTGAAATGAAATTCAGCTCTACAGAAAAAATTATAACTATGGTTCAAACTGCTGTAGCAAAAGAAAGAGTCCTAGCCCAAGGCAGAAGAATAGCTGTTTTCTCATCAGAACCAGCCCTTGAGGTGTTAACAAGTCCACGTAATCTGATTAAAGTGGCCTTAGATCCGAAATGGATAGAATGGGAAAATTCTTTTGCTACAGAAGACGTGAAATACTATTTTGAACCAAAACTGAAAAAACTAGATGATCTAGTATATGAACCAGAATATCCTCTGCCAGCTGAAATTCTGCCTCTAGAACAATATGCCTGCGTAATCTATATGGACAGATTCGCACAACACTACAATGTAGAAAATAAATCCTACGATGCAGCATGCGCGATTGTTAAAGGTCGCTGGCGCTCTGGTAAATTCAAACCAATGATTACAAAAACTGAATCACTGAGGAAATGTTCAGCTCAGCGAGCTGAAATAAGAACTTTGAAGATGGCACTTGAAAATGCCGATCGCGAATTCCCCACACTAATAGTGTGCGATTCGTATTTCTGCGACAAATCATACAACAGTGACATGCAGACATGGATCAAAAACGGTTACCAAGATGACACAGGTGCTACAATAAAGCATAAAATGCTTTGGGAACAAGTAGTTCTTGTAAAGAAAGGACTACGAAAGACTCACGTGATACACGCACTGAATCATCAACGAGATGGCATTCACGTTGCAGGGAATTCATTGGCTGACACAGCCACAGCCACAGCGGTTCAACCTACTTCCATAGCCACGGAAATGCGTTCAGAAAAACAAATAGATGGAGAAACCATGCTGGCAGTAAAAGCCTAATCAAAAGGCAATTATGCAGCATTACCTCTCAACTATCCACTCAGTAATACATACATAATTGATGCAAAATCCGTTCTGCTTGCTCGAATCCCTGGAGTGGGGGATAGGGTAATTCCAAACACGAACCGGAGAATCTTCTTACCACAAGAAGCACATATGGGGTTGGGTCTGAGGCACCAAGAGATCCTGAAATCTCTGATGGAACAACAATTGGAGTACTGGTGGCCGGAAATGAGCGTAGATATCTACTATTTTGCAAAAAATTGCAAGGACTGCAACAGAGATCGCAGTTGTGAACCGACCAGCCTGTAGCCCAGATACCACTATTAGATAGCATCAGGCTATCTATAGCGCAGAAATCCAGTCGGAGAAATGCGTCCCATAATTAATAAAGACTTAATTCACTTAAAAATGTGGTCCCAGCACTGGGCTGACGCCAGAACTGTTATAAAAGATTTGCGAGTCTATATCGGCACATACGCAATTGGCATGCTACATTCTGATCAGGGTCCTGCATTTAGCTCTCGAGCTTACAAAGAGGCCATGAACAGCATGGGCATCGCATTGCGGTATTCTTCTCCCTTCCATCCTGAGGGAAATGCGGTTGTGGAAAGAAAAAACCGGGACATAAAGCAATCTATAACGGCGAGGGTATTAGGTTCGGGTGATGGGTGGGTCAAACATTTAACAAGTGTCCAACGTAGTCTTAATAATCTGCCATGAAATTCTCTGAAAGGCCTCACTCCATACGAACTATTGTTCGGAACTAGAATGCTTATTCAGGATCTTGATAGTCACACTTCAGTGGTAGAAGAAAAATCCTTTGATATCAAAGATCGTTTGGCTGTTTTACAGGATTTAAATGAAACAAGAAAAAACCTGAGTAACATAAAGTTGAAACAACAGCCAACAGCCACTGAAGAAAAACCACCTGTCCCAGCAAGACCTGCCTGGATTCCAAAGATTGGGGATCTGGTCAGAGAACAGATCGCGGTAAAGAAGGAATTTGGGCCTTCTTACAGAAAAGCAGTACCTGTCTTAGCTATCAGCGGAACAAGATCAGTTGTACTACCGCCCCTTGTTGGTAAAAGGGAGAACAGAGTTGTAGCCATCGACCTGGTAAAACCAAAACCATGTGGCCAATAATAAGTAGTAGGCCAAGTGGACTCCCAAGAAATAGCAGAATACCAAAATTTGCTACAATCCAAGAGGCTCATACTGAGAGACCAGCGACGGCTCGTGGAGGGAGTTACGGTGGGGCAGGAGGGCGGGGAGGGGGAGGGGCAGGGTGGAGGTTGCTAAAAACCGGCATATGGATAATTGCAGGTAAGTAAACAATTTAATCAATAAAACGAATTTCGTAGTGCGCCTTGCATCGCAAAATGCAATGCAGTGCGAGCTACGAAATTCGTTTTATTAATTAAATTGTTTACTTACCTGCAATTATCCATATGCCGGTTTTTAGCAACCTCCGCCCTGCCCCTCCCCCTCCCCGCCCTCCTGCCCCACCGTAACTCCCTCCACGAGCCGTCGCTGTGAGAGACTAATCACATTTGATAAACCTGGAGTGAATAACAAAGGACTATGCAATAATGCCATGGAACTAGTGCCTCTTGAAACTCAAATAATGACAGTTTGTCAAGAAACACCAGTCTAAAATGATGTAGCTTCTGACTATGCTTATGAAACAAAGAAAAATGCAAAAGCAAATGACAATCCGGAAAAAATTCCAACAATTGACAGAACTGCATCTGGCTACTTCATCAATTTCAACGACTTCTCTGAAGATCCAAGCGAGCATGAAGGAACGCCTCTAACAAAAACTTTCAAAGACAAAGTAATTGAACTTTTTCACCAACTAAAAGAAACATATCTGATTTCACCATGGATTGAATCTTGGATTGTGTTAGGTGTACTTAATCTCCTACTTTGGCTCATCATGGTTTGGGAAACTTCATTGATGGAAAATATAGTACAATGGACACAGCAAGTCAGAACATCAACTTGGTCCTAAAGCCTCACACATCCTCTCACGTTGAGAAAAGAGAACTGTCATCTGTGAACTTCTCAGCCAATCCAATACCCGGTGGGGTAGCATGGGACAGAACTGATTATGACATATTTGGCCTGGTTGAGCTCTTGAAATATCCACATCAGTTCAAGGTTTCATTAAGTGACTTTGTGACACCAAGTACATTCTCAGATAATTGGGACTTTGAAAACATTAATAATATGATGCCAGATTTAGTAATGTCAGCAAAATGTACAGAACATGATTACTTACAGGGTTCATCGAATTATGAAGAGTTATACTGTTACAACCATTATGGTTATCACTATTTGCATAAAACTGCTCAGCCTAGAAATGTTTTATCTTATAACCAGTGGGAACACTGTACAACTCCACCAAAAGGCAGTTCGAAAACATTTTATGAGAAATTCCAATACTTCTCAGGGTTTAATAACAGTGATCCAGAAACGTTTTATTTCAAAATGTTAAGTAGGACAGGAATGAAAGCAATGTTGACAAATACTAAACTGATTTATTCTGAAAAATTTTATGACAAAATGTCTACATTTGGTTTTGAATTTTGGAAAAACACCATTGAAACAAAAACGATCTGGGGTTCTAAAGATTGGCAAGTACAAGGCCTAGAAGCATTATTTAGGGCCTGCATGATCCCAGAACAAATGATATTCTTGAATGACACAATTTAACAAAGTACTTGTCTTGGCCTAGCTAAGATAAAAGATTTAAATACACCGTCTATTCCGAAACCCTCAACTGATAGTGACAGCACTACAGATGTGGAGATAGACGTATCCCATATTTTACACCAAAACAGAACACATACTGATTGAAAAAAGTGGTTGATCTGGCCAACAGACACAAATAACTGTCAAGATAGATTCCTGAACAAAACACAGGGGTTCAAAATGACCAGCCCAGACCCTAGATACTTCCAGAGACAAAATCCAGGGATAGTTGCAACATACAGTGGAGGGAAACTATGCCTTGAGTGGCTAGAGAAATCCACACTGGCTGAAATTAAGCAACACTTGACTTTACTTAAAGACGGTGCTGACTTGCGTGATTTCATATTGGGACCACGCAAACAGAGTCAAAAACGTTTCTTAGCGGCCGGTATATACGCTGGGTATAACGAAGCTTGGAAAGTAATGCAAATTGAGACAGCAGAAAAAATACGAGAAATTGATCGTACAAATTTGGAAAAATCACTTTCTGTAGTGGACAATTGGTTAACGACTCTGTCCTCCAGAATATATTCACTGGACATCATTGTATCATCTGCTTTTGATATAATAGAGCAAGACTTACTAATGTTACAACATGGTCAGTCTCAATTACGTTCTATTGTACAGCTTGGTCGGACGTTGCAAAATCTGCGTTCAGGCTTCGTACCATGGCGTTTAATCAACACAACGTCATTATTCGTTAACTTTAACCTTACTGTTAAACAAATCAGTTTGGCACAAAAAGGAGCAGACTATACGGTTCTGAGCATTGAAAAACTTGAGAGATTACCATTGACAATGTCAGAGAGACCTGTCATTGAATGGATAATACACGGAACAATTACAATTCCGATAACAACTTTCCAGTTTAAATACTGCCAAGAGTATTTACCTGCAGGCCAGTAGGAAAGGTTGGGTAAAGAATACATCAAATCAACCTGGGATTTATCTTATACACACAGATGTTATAGTGAAGGAAACAAGGAAGTATTCCTTAGTGGTAAAAATTGAAAAAAATCACTAAGCAGTACACTTCTGTGTCAAGGTATTAACTTGCATGGAGCCTGTGAAGGGTCTTCGAATAACCTTTCATGTCACCTGCATGGCACGCCTGCAAAACAGATAGAGCCATTTTTAGACCACTTTCTAATGGCAGTTACGTTTTAATAAGTGACCAAAGCTGTTGTTGCATGCTGCCAGGAAAAGCCTATCTGACAACTGTAACTTCCAGGGCCGTTTGCTGTATGCAAGTATTGTATCCACACAGCAATCCAGATATGGGGGCTGCGTTATGGCCTTCGTTGAATATCTCTTCTATTCGAATTGATACTTTAAGCAGAATGAAGTCTATTCTTTTACAGACAACTGTGCCTTTGACGTCATCAAAAGAAATGTATGATCTGCATGTGGCAAGGACATCGGCAGAGATGCATTCCCTTTTATTGACAAATTGCCCCGTGCATGTCCTAGAAATGTTAAGCCAAATCTTAAACATGTCTGATACCAGTGGCATCGCACATGTCTTTAAGACAGTTTTTTCGGGACTGTTAGCACCCTTTGAAACAGTTCTGGGCATCTTCCTGAATTTTGTCCATTCTCTGTTTGGCGGCCTACCTTTAATTTTGGGACTCGTGGCAGGAATTTTATTTTTGCTCCTTCAGCACAGATATGGCAAGCCAATCCACAGACAAGACTCCAGCAAAGATGGAAGAAACGATCCTAGCAAGAACGATACCGAGACGGTATCACTAAGGTCCTCGGATTGGCCCGGCTAAGAGATCTGAATACAACCTGGTTTCTTTCATTCAGACCAATCTGGCAGAATTGCATCTTACCTGTGCTTCGATGTCTGCTATGCAGAGAAGAATGCGAGTTGGACGTCTGTCTTACACTACCATCAGCAGTACCAAAGGATATCAATACTTTCCTAGGTCCTGTAACGACTCATGCATCGTGTTGTCCCCAGCGGCTACCCATTCTGATGATGGCATTCGTTGAGACTTCACCACTACGATTAAGTGGCGGTGAGGTACGAGAGGAAAGCAGCACCAAACAGGTACAACCTTTTTGTGAGCATTGCTGATCCAAACATCGATGATAGCAATCACTCAGAGAACTGCACAGTTGCAGTATTTTCAAACTTGGTCAAACTTTCACCTGATGTTGGAGACCAATTTTTTGCGAGTCTGTCTGAAATGATGTTCTCTCCAGTCAACGAGAATAACTCTTAAAAAAAAACAATGAGCACACAGCGTTCCCTGAACTCTGAATTCGGCCTTCAGTTTTTTTAAACAAATCTACAGAAAATATTTGGAACTGTTTTTCCCCTGAAAGCGAAAATATTTTTGTCCATTTTCCAAAATATTTACCTTTTTTTGGCGCATGGTACTCTGCTTAAAGTAGAACTATTCTTAGAGAACAGAGCTTCTATTTTTAGGATACTAGAGACAATATTTTACCTCAGCCTCTAGCACATATACAGCATTTTGTATAAATATGTGATGAAATGGTCTCGACCTTCTTTTCTGTATTCAGAGCCATTTCATGTGTAATTTTCGCAATTCATTCAGCTGATATATTTATGCATTTATCTGAATGATGACACTGCTTGAAAAGCGTACAGTACCAGCACTCATTTTCGTGTATTTACCATATACCATTTCAAATGCGAAATATGTATTTTGGGGTGGGTCGGAAAACACACATGCATCGTTAAATGTTTACTATTGCTTAGTTTTTAAGTAATGATGGACATTAATCCGTGGAGTGGGTGTTGTGTTTCTATCTAGGACCCTAATTCGATATTCCCGATTCTTGCCCTTATGTGGTTATAATCAATAATATCCTGATAAAGGCATAAGAATCATATCCATATTCAGTAATAGCCCACGCAGTCCAAAGCACAGCACAGCTACTCCCATCGACTCCCAGAAAGCACAATGCGTTCTTTAAACAAACCAAGCCTCCAGCAGCCCGGGAAATCCCCTCCTGCTTTTGTTTTGATTTGAACAAGAACTCCTGGAGTCCAGAAAGAACTGTTACTTCTTATTGACGTCTTATGTCCAACCTTACGTCAAACTCAGCACCTTTCAGGTATAAATATACCAACAGTTGCCTTAAGCAAACACACAGTGGTTTGGAGCAGAGCGGCCATCTACTTGCCCGAGACCCCAGCTGATGCGAGAGCCCACGGAAGCCGCCCCTCCCGTTTGACACACGGAGAGAGACGCTGTCTTTTTCTCAAGCCGAGAAAATCCAGCACCGGTGTTTCCAGCCTACCCTTGCGGGTTGCTGGGAGATCAAGTCCTGAGGAAAGAGATACCAGACCTCCCACATTCTATTACCAAGGTACGGAGCTGACTAAACCCTTAAGAGAATTCTTGATGCAGATTCTTGGCAAAACAATCTTTACTAACTTAACTTAAACTGCTACTTACTTACTCCTTCCCAAGTATTAGGCTTAGGTCAGGTACACCGGGGTAGGCATAGTTAGAAGCATCAGTTGAGTATGTTAGTCAAATGTTTTTATGTATGTATATATTTTATCCTTTTTAAAGTATCAAATGGCTAAGAAACCATATCAATGCTTTTTCAGTATTATTTCATAATACTACTTTTACTGTACGCACTTTACTTTATGATAAGTATTGCAATTGTGGCAATTCATTTCTCTTGCATGAGAAAGAAGACTGCTTAATAAATAACACCTTTTATTGAAAACGCCCGTCTCTCTATTTCTCTGCACTCTGGTGAAACTAAGTATGCACGGTTGACTGAGTGAAAATGCTGCCTATTGTTTTCACACGACTCTAGACATACACTCTTATTCTGAGGGAGCAAAGTTGTCATGTTTATGCTGTTGTCAGAAACTGAATCCTTTCTTGTCTGAGTCAGGGAAGTTCATCCCTCCCTATTCATTCAAGAAAGTTTCTAGTGACCTCTGAGCTAGCTGGCGCAAACCTAAATTAAGTTTAACATAGTCAGTAGAGACCTAGATGACCTCAGTCCTACGTCTACACTGCTGTTTATGTTATTCCAATGAGCAGAGCCTCTTGGGAAAATAGGAACTACACTACAGCCCCAGGGACTTCTGGGCCTTGTAGTTTTCTGTGTGTGGCAGCAGCCAGATGGACTTTCACTTATGCAAGGAAGGTGTATGTGGCGCGTGTTGCTCGGGTCTATCAAACCTTCCTGACTCAAACCTGCAATCGCGACAAAAGGGCAACATGCATGAACTGATTCGCTCTTCTTTACTTTTATACATCAAAATATTGGCAAGATTAAAACTATCACACTGGAGACTGAGCAGTTTGCACAGGTAATTCGGGAATTCCATTCAAGCATTTTCACTGTCCAGCCAGTGAAAAATTACATTTGTACTGTCTTACCAGTCAATATTTTTCAACATTCTGGAGGTGATCTGAGAGTAAGTTCAGGAGATGCACGTGATCAGCCCAAATGTACAGTCTACACATTGTGAGTCTCCTTGCTCAGCTGCCAGATCCCACTCGCTGAGAAAGCATTGGACTAGTTCCTGTAACAGACATCAGACCAGATTTACTCAGCACTTATAGCCTTATCCAGCCTCCCCTTAACTTGATGGAAGAAGGGGAGATAGCAAGGGGAGTGGTGAAAATGGTGGCAATTGAGGAGTAGGAGGATCTATAGGTCTACCAGACCATCTCATAAAGGATGCTCATGGGCTGCTTATGAATATTCACTAGGCATGGGCGGAAAATCCGTTCCGCTCGCGGATTTTGCGGATTTTCGGGAAATCCGCAATCCGCGAGATTTGCGAATCTCCCACAAAATCCGCAAATCCGTGAGCAGCGGATTTTGCTCGCACTGCTCGCACTGTTCGCGTGAGTTCGCGTGAGTTCGCGCCCCGCGAATAAGTGCAAAATTGCAGAAATACGATTTTAGCAAAACTGAAAGTAACTACTTACCAGGTTCAAAAGTTCAGGCTCATCATTATTAGCCATTTCCTGTAGTGCTTCCTGAGGGGCCCCTCCAGAGTTCAGTTGCCAGTTGAAACTATTATGTGACCCTGCTCTGAACCTCAGAATAGTTACACATATGCCACAAAGGTCCTGAATTACAGCTAAGGGAGACAAGCAGGAGCCAGGCTGGAAGTTAAAATCCATTAATCAGCCCCTAATTCATTATTGTCAGTTGGGGCAGGGCAGGTGTTGTAACTAATTTTGCAACAATGAAAGCACTTAGCAAGTGCAAAAGATCACTAATCAGGGCGCACTAAGGAAGCAGGTGCCAGCTAAAAAAATATTCTGTGACACATTAATCAGCCCCAAATTAATTCAGGTCACTTGAGGCAGGGAAGGTGTGCTTTGCTTTGCCGAAAATAATGTACACTGGACAACCAGAGGGTGTGGTGATGAAACAGAGGGTGGCATGGGTGGGCCAGAGGGTGGCATGAGTAGTCAGAGAGTGGCAGTGGTGACAGAGAGTGGCAGTGATGAAGAAGAGTGTCCCAAACAGGCTGGACACGTAGAAACAACAAGTTCGCGAAACTTGCGACCCGACAGGTAAGTTCGCAATTTGCGAAAGTGTACAAAACCCTCGCGAACTGGCAGAAACACGGGCGAACACAAAAAAAAAATCCGCAAATTCGCGGGAATTCGCGGATTTTGCGGATTGCGAATCCGCAAATCCGCAAAATTCGCGAACGCGAGATCCGCAAAATTCGCTCATGCTTAATATTCACAGGGCATGTGACTATTACTACATTTATTTTTCTGAACTTGTGAATATATAGGGCATCCAGAATGTTATCTTAGATAAATAATTGTTGTAAATGAATTGTTGTAATTGAAGTAACAAGGGTCAATGGCAAAGCCTTAAGGAACAGACCCCCCATTGTTTGTGACCAAGGGTCTGACTACTAACTTAGAGGATAGAGTACTCCTTCACAAAAGTAATGGATATCATGTCCGCCATTTTACAAGTTCCATAGTATATAATGGAATTGTAATTTGGGGCACAGACTAATCCTGCCTGCCAAGTTTGTAAACAGACCCTACATATTAGCTGTTATTCTTTGTTTTACTTAACAGTTTTTGGAATATGAATCAACAGTTTATGTTGTATCATCCACCCTGTTGTCACTGACTATGTCCCTAAGCTGTGACAGATGCTTCAAGTGTAAGAAGTATAGGGATGGTAATATGGGTTTATCTTTGTTTTATGTGCACTTCTTTTCCTCTATCCCTGTGTATCTTGACACATATTGCACTGCAACCCTTTGCAACTACACTTCCATGCTTATATATACTGTCTTCTGAATTACAGATCCTATGACATGGTCAGTCACATGCTAACCGAATATTTTGTCGTGGAATGCAAATAGTCTATTTGCATTCAACAGAGTCAAGAGAGGTGCAGTTATAAAATAAGTGAAGAGACTTTGTTTTGGGAGGATACTCTTCTTACAAGAGACCAAAATAGTGAGGAATAAATGCCCCTTTTAAAAATTGTATTTCATTCAGGCTTCACAAGAGACCTAGGGCCATATGTAGGTAAATGGCATTTACCGAATCGTAAATACCGAATTTTACCGATTCGGTATTTACAATTCGGTAAATGCCATGTAGGTAATTATTCTGTAAATATTACCGAATCGGTAATATGCGGTAATTACCGAATCGGTATTTACCGATTCGGTAATTGCCATTGATTCCTATGGGCCTTGAGGCCCATAGGAATCAATGGCAATTACCGAATCGGTAAATACCGATTCGGTAATTTTACCGATTTGTCAAGGGGGACAGGGTGTCACTTTGACACCCTGTTGCACCCCTGATTTTGGCTTGTGTGCAATGTGACACACATACATGCCCTTAGGGCATGTATGTGTGCCACATGGCACAGGTGTACATGCACAGATGTGCATGTACACAGAAATTCGTTATTTACCATGCCATGGTATTTCATGGTAAATAACGAATTTCTAAGGGCCTGTGGCACTGTTTCCAGTGCCACCTACATCCCAAATTACCGATTCTGTACATTTACCGAATCGGTACTTTACCGATCCGGTAAAATTACCGATTCGGTAAATATACAGAATCGGTCATTTTCAGGCCCTCTACATCTGGAATTACGAATACCAGTCGGTAACGGCCGAAATCGGCCGTTACCGACCGGTATTTGGCCACCTACATATGGCCCCTAGCGACTTATTCAGTGCTAGGTATTCTTTAAATCTATACAGGTAATACACAGCAACCTAGGAAGGTGTATAGCTATTGCAGGCCTGCTAGAGGGACAACCAATTGCACTAATACATTTTTTGGTAAAACAGGTGGGAGCACTGTGCCTCACAGTCCAGCATGCAGTTTGCTCAATTATGTTATGGTGAATGCAGTACAAATTTGCGGCTACTTCGTTGTAGTCTGTAGATTTTCACCTTAGTGGGTGCAGCTAGTACGTTAAATCTCTGACACGTGTTTCTGAGGTTAGCCCTTAAATATTAGAGAGCAGCAGGCTTTTTACTGAGATTGCTGGAAATGCTGTCAAAGTCCTCTCAGGTCTCAGTACCACTCACTGAGACACAGGTGCATCAATAAAAAAAAAAGAAATCTATGTATAAGCACCGCCCCCCTTAACAGCCTCCTTTCTAGGGTCCATTACCTGGTTAATACACCAATTATCATTGGGCCTCACAGTCCTGGGAAAGGAATTGTAGAGAGTCTTTGGGACAATTAGGGGGGAATCATAGGGGTTAATAGGTCATATTACTTTGATGTCCTAATTTATCAGGGCATTTGGACTGGTGGATGTGTGTCATATTTTCCACCTATAAAAACACTCCTGGTACCTGCGCTTGCCTCAACTATTTTCTTATGCTTAATAGTGAAGTTCCTAAGGTAGTTTGCGTACAACTACTGGCACGCAGCCTCTTTGACCATTTACCGGTTGAACGATGTCTAGGCATTGAATGTGCTGGAGTCTGAAATGAGTTGACATCTCAGAGCATGGACCCTGCAAGAGCAGAGCAGCAGACTACATGTCAAAGGAACAATTGTTACATATTTCACAAACAATAGGGGATCAGTGAAGTCAGCCTGGACTCTATGGGAGGCCTTTAAGGTCGCTCTGCAAGGGTATAGTGTTAGCTTCCAAACTGGCCATCGATGGAAACTGCAAAAAGACAAAGCAGAACTGGAGTCCAGAATACTGAATACTGAATATTCAAGTCCCAATACCTACACTGGCCACTATATCCCACACTCAGAGACCTACTACAACCTAAACCAACACTAAAGAAAATGCTACTAGATGAGGCACAGAAAGTATGGCTTGCAATGCAAAACCGTATTTACCAGTGGGTTGTGTAAGGTTACTCCATTGACTATGCCAGAACCTACAGAAATATGAGCTATTCACATATATTTCCAGGGAAGACGGTTTGACTATCAGAGGAAACAAAGAATTAGCCCAGCACAATATTACACCCAGCTGTATTCTCAGAGAGTGGAGACACCCGGATCAGTCCTAGAGAGTTTGGAGTCAGACCCTGAGGGAACCGAAAAAGGTTCTACCTGAGGATGAACTTACAGTATTGGAATTAGGAGAGGCTCTGACTCAGTTGCAGTCTGGGAAGTTGCTGGGCCTGAGCGGTTTCTAGACTGAATGTTTTAAACCCTTTGTGCCTACATTTTTACATTTTTGGGTGACTTTATTCATAAATCAATGGAGGAGGGACTGCTGCCACCGACCTTCATAGACCTGAAATTGTGGTAATTCACAATATGTGTTGTCCACCAGAACTCTGCTCATCATATCACCTAATATCTCAACTGAAAGTAGAGCTGAAAATAGTAGCAAAAGTGCTGGCAAACCACTTTTCAAAGGCATACTTTAGCTGGTCCACCCAGACCAGCTTGGGTTTATGCCGCAGAGCTCCACCAGAGATGGCATAAGATGCCTCCATAATATGTTGGAAATGGTGAACCGATAGGCTGCACTATGGCGCTACTACTTGCAGATATTGAGAAAGCATTTGATTATCTACGATGGGAATACTTCTTTGCCTTGCTGTGCAAAATCCATATGGGCCCTAAATTAATTAAATATATCAAACTACTCTATGTCAATCTTTTGGTCAGGGTTACGGTAGGACGGGATGTGTCAGATCCATTCCCCATACAAAAGGGCACAAGGTATGTGGGCCTTCTCTCCACCCTCCTTTTAGTCATGACTATTGAACCATTGGCAGTGAGGTTAAGAATGGATGCCTAGTTGAAGGGACACCTGTGGGCAAGCGGCATATCAGACAGAGCGGCACTTTATGCAGATGATGTTCTGGGGATCCTCATGGAGTTCAAAAGATCTGGCACCCGAGGCCAACAAATGTTTCATATATTTAGGGGTGCCACATGACTACATTTAAAACAGTGCCCTATCCAGTTGGTACTTGATGTCAATGCTTAAACTGAGCCCAAAACCTGGAGGTGATCACAGAGGAGCTTAAATACATGGGGTATATGTCACAAAAGGTGCCTCAGCTGCATTGGAGAAAAACATTCAACCAGTAGTGGACAGGATACAGGGGATAAAAAATTTGAGAAACAGCTCTTGTTGTTCCTCTTAGGTTGATCTGCATTTTTCAAGATGGTCGCCCTCCTTCGCCTATTGTACCACCTTCATAATTTCTCCTTTGACATTCAATGTTTCTTTTTTCAGTGGCTCAATTCTATGCTTTGAGGTTTCCTATGGGATTAGGGCTCTGCCTGAATTGCCCTCTCAAAGTGTTGTAAATCCACATATGTGGAAGGTATTGCGACTCCAGATGTAAAGGTGTATTATACGCCCACCCACTTACAGATAATCAAAAAACAATTGTATGACACAGGCAAAGATCCTGTGTTTGCATCTGAAAAATGGGATATAAAGGTGGTGCCACTTCAACATCTATTTTACAGAGGTGTTCTAGATTCTTCTCGTTCTCCAGCCTCACAACTGGTCATACATGTTTGTAGGGATGCTCTCCGAGAATGGGGCTGGTGATACCGACTTACTAAAGGAAAGTTGTTGTGGTCTTGCATGTGGCTGTGAAAGGTTGCATTACTAGAAGGGCTCAGACACTGGGACCTGATTAGGATTTCCTCCTTTGGTGATGAATGTCGGGAATTTACTTGGCATGCTTTAAAGACCTACAGGGAGAATACAGTTTGCATCACAGTCAGTTCTTCTGTTATTTGCAGCTGAGACTTGCACTAACTGTATATATCTCTGAGTCAGAGTCAGAAGAATTACCAGAATTCAACTCCTTTGAAGTGAAGTGATTACTAGTGGAGCTGGGTAAACCCAAGATTAGGCAGATCTATTGTACTTTAGTGACCACTGCAGCAGACTCTTTTGAGTACTGCACCAGGTGTTGTCCGATTGTACTGGAATGAAGATTGCCTAGTGATCCCAAATTCACACTTCCCCGCATCATTGTAGACTTAGATACTAGCCAATCCAAAATGGGTTTGTTGAGGATGGGTCTAGTGGTAGCAAAGAAGTATATAACTCGCTGATGGAGGGACAGTCCAGGTTCTTCCCTAGAAGAGTGAGAGAAGGGTCTGGAATGGATGTATGAGTCTGGAAAAGAAATAGGTGAAAAAAAGTGCTGTGCGAAGTGAGCGTGACATGTGATCTGCAGCAGAGGTATCCCCTGATGAAGGGCTCGACAGCCAGACATGCATCGGGATGTAGTAAGAGATTGATGATTGTATTCAATAGTATTATCAGATTTGCATATCACTGCCGAAATCAATCAATATGATGATCTAAATTTGAAGATGGCTGATAACAAATAAATATCGCCTAATCATGCAGAAATATTTTCTGTCTTATTTTTGTTGATGACTTGAATACAGATCAACCCCAGGATCATGGGGCCCTTGCAGTGCTAGGGGGAACTGACCCTATTACGGGATGCTACATTGTGAGTCTCGACAAGCCCATATATGAGGTCAAAGGATGCCCACCGAAACATAAAAAAATTTGATCAGTTGGTGCCAGTATCATGGGATTGTTATAGATCCAGTAATTTCTGTAACAGAAACATTAGATGATGAAATCTGTAGAAGCAAATCTGATACATAGTAGAGATGTGCATAGATGGGTTGCGATATGCTTTGCTGGTTGTAATCCTTCAGGATTTGGTCTCTAACGGGAGCGAAAGAGCCACTGGTCAAGGTAGTTCTCTTTTTGGAGAACCTCGAGACAGCCGAGAGAGACGCTGCGCTTCAACAAAATCGCCACAGACCGGTTACGGATTCTGACTATTCCTTTCCTACAACGGGGACACGAGATTGATTTCAAGGAAATCGATACTTGGAGTGGTTCCCCCCAGCCCAGCACCCGGATCGTTTCTCATTACCCATGTGGGATATGTACTTTACTTTTCAAGATTGAATGCTTATATCGACCTCAACAAATTAATATAACCCACCAACACTGATAAAATCAGGTTGCCTGCCCCACTACCCTCTTCCCGTCCTGATGAAGACCCACCTGCAAGGATTTTACTGATTCCTGCCTTCCTTGGGTCGAAACGTCGACTTTCTCACCTCCAACACAGCCTCCTCCTACCCCAAATTTTGTAAAGTATGGACTTTGGGGCATGTGTACTTTGAACTTTTATGTTGATTTAATATCTCTATGCTGTCCATTTGACATTGAACTCATGATAATGTCTGAATAATACGTGTTTTTATTGTCACTATCCCCCCCACACTACCCTCACGACTGCACGTCCCCCTTACCCCCAGGGGCACCGATACAATTGTGTATTGTACATTTGGTTTTGAATACTTTTCCCTATAATGTGAATAAAACATTATAGATGCACTTATTTCGATTTACTTTGTTTAAATTTTCTCTATTCATACGTCCTTCTTACTGGAAATTGTTTCTACATTTCATGTACAGCATCAGAAGGCAGCAGTTAGTGATGCGAAGAACACAATCATTTAACTGTGCATTGTCAACTACCCATAGACGAGCATGCGACCAGAAGGTGTTCGACCACAATACGAAGTTTTGAAAATTGTCCTTCAAAAAATTGTATTCAGAATGTAGACTACCACGATATAGTGAAGATAACTACAGATAGGCAAGTCAAGATGTATTAGTCTTGATTACACATCTGTATCTTGATGATATAGGTTTATCTTCAAGATTTATAGATGTGGCGTTAAGAATTGTACATTTATGCTCACCTATATACACTTACCTTTGCACTATTGTAGTGGACAATGATCTGAGTACAATTAGTGAGAAACAGATTGTTAGTTACAGTGGATGGTAGTCCTGTTCAAGTAATGATGACACAGTCCTTAACCAGGCCCAGTTATGTTTTAATGATTTAAACCTGAGCTCAAACCTTGTTTGCTGTAGCACAGAGCAGACAGGCTTAACCTTAACTTAAAAGAAACAAGTGTTAAAACATTTCACAGTACCACAACAGTTAATAAGTAAAAAACACACCACAATAAAAAATCCCTCTCCAATTAATAAAATAGTACACACTTTAGTCTTGAAATAGACACCAAAACGACAACCATCGCATGTAGAGATCTGGAGATATGATTTTTCAAAGTTTTAGATGTCTCTAGCACCAAACATCTCAAAGCGCGCAACAACAGGTATCTGGGCAGATGAGGCCAGGTCAATGTCAAAAGTTAAAGCTGACAGTGATAGACTGTGGTTAGGACACAGGGGCCCGGTTCATCACGATGTAATGTAATGTAATGTATTGGCATTTATATAGCGCACTACTTACCCGTAGGGTCCCAAGGCGCTTCGACCGCTGCGAAACCCTTCCTGGCTTCCCTGAGAGATGGTCCCTTAATGGGTATCTCCAGGGTGAGACCAGGCATCCCCGGCGGTCTGGTGGGGCCGTTAGTGAAGATGAGGCAAGCTAATGCCCAGAGTTGCCGAGTGTGATCGCTGATCAGAGTGGGCACCGAGGCGAGAGAATTATCGAGTCCGCTGACCCTGGTCAAGAAACCTGCCGCGCCGGGAATCAAACCCTGGTCCCGGGCCAAGAAAACTCTTGTTGACAAGGGAGTCAGCGGATCCGGCTGCAGGCTGAGTCTCATGCAGGGCTCATCAATGTCAACCTACTGGAGTGCAGTACTTCGGTAGAAGCCTTTGCAGGAAGTTTGAGGCTGTCTGCATTGACAGCAGGAAAGTTCTGAGTGGGCAAAGTCTGAGGTCTGTGCCCAGAGAGGTCTCATGGACATTCAGTTGCTCCTTGACGTCAACCTCAGTGGCATCCCTCTACATTTGCAATTGGCTCTAAACTATCCCACAGTGCTCTGCTCTGCCAAAATGCAACATGGCAGAACATTTCTTTCCCTGGCCTGAGCTCTAGGCACACCCTGAGGTGAGTCTAGGGAAATGAGGAACTGCCCCTGAAAGCCAGTTCTGGAATTGATTTTCTACCCATTGTGATTTGTGCCTTTCTAGTTGATTGGACAATGGAAGGAGGAGGCCTAAATGTGAGTTACATCTGCCTGTGGCAGTAGATACCCCTTTGAAGCTTGTGCAGTTGTGGACACACCCCCTAGACTATCCAATTAGGTGGAGGCCACCTCCTGCCAGCCATGACCCTTTTGATCCTTTTCCTGGGAGCAATTCACACCTTCCAGCAGGCTGCCAGATACCAATTGTGGTATTTATTATCTCTAGAAAGGCTACCAGAAGATTTAGACAGGATAATGTCAACTCCCTAAAAGTGACTTTTTCAAAACAGTAATTTAAAACCCGACTTTACTGTTGTATTTGGATTTTATATTACTATTAATTTGAGTTCTTGAGCCATGGTTGTGGCTATTCCCAAACTGAAGTTAAGCATTATGAGGTGTTATAAAGTAACCCAGTGCTTCTCTGTGAGAGAGCCAACTTAGCCACAGTAGAAAAACATCTTTGGATTTTTTTTACTGCCAGGATATGTACAACTTAAGCACACATGTCCTACTTTTTAAATACCATGCACACTACCCTAAGGGCATTTAGAACCTACCTTAGGGGTGACTTACATGCATTAGGGGTGACTTATAAGTATGGACTGGCCATACATCCCTAATGACTCTAATGCCTCATGTCTGAGGACTACTGGCATATAGAGCCTCTATATACATACATACCAAAATATAAATTGCAGGTTCAAAGGGAACATTATCATATTTTTTTTATTATATCACAGCTGTCCCATATAAAATGTTTTGTGGTTCAAGCAGAGGTTTTCAAAAAAATATATCAACATACTTTTTCAAGTGGTTTTACGCCAGTCGAGGGGCAAGACAAGCAGTGTTACTTTACTCTAAATTAACTTTGATTTCATCATACATTTTTCATGGAACCTCAGCTTTGCTCAATGACCCATTCTCCTGATAATGACCCTTTAAAGAAAAACAAGTCAAAACACTGTTGGCACTTATGACAATAGGACCCACTACATTATTTCCTATTATTGTGTTACATTGGATTAATCCATTAGCATTATCATTGAGCTTTTATTGTCCATTGTCAGTCCTTGTATGCAAAACACTTTTCCTTCTCAGATCTTACCCACATGTGCACCAAGCACTTTTTCTCTATTTTTCTCAACTGTGCCATAAAATTATATTTAACATTATATTGTATTTAATTGAAGGATGTATCAGTTTACTTGCATGGCCTTTGAATAAATCATCAGAATTAAATCTCTATTATTTTCTGCATTGCAGTGCTTTAAATGGGCAGGTACTGTCACGTACTTAGTACCTCCACTACTTTAATTTAAAAGAGATAGTCCCTGCACTTCTCAGCAGTGCTGCAATACATTTAAATAAAGAGTATTGGCACTTTTTAGTAGCATAACACAACAAACTATAGGAGAGGGTCCGAGGGAGATCATTTAAAGACCAGCGCGAAGAGTATCCCCTTTTGCAATACAATAATAACACCAAAAACTACTCTGGTCTATGATAGCATGAGATCAGTTTCAAAGAGGAGGGAGAATGTGTCTCACAGAAAAAGCCCCAAAGGGGAGCAATCCCTTTCAGGACGAATGCCCTCACCCACCATAGGTGGCATGCTTCATCATATGGGCTTTTCCTCTCAGTGGCAACCCAGTCAACACTGAGGGCTACAACTCCCTCACTGTGAGGAAGAAGCTCTGGGATGTTTTAAGAGATGGTTATAAAGGGTGCTAAAATCCCATCTGTGAGTTACTAGTGAAGTGAGGACGAAGCGCACGAATATGGGGATAGGTGTGATAAAGAAGTCATTTTGATCTAGCAGTTTGAATCTATACTGCTATTTGTGCTGCTTTTTACTCCTACCAGTGCGAGCAAAGTAATAAAGAGGTTTTTGCCCCCACTAGGCAGTCTTAATTCACTTCTTTATCACACCTATCCACATATTTGTGCGCTGCGTCCTGAAAGGGATTGCTCCCCTTAGGGGCTTTTTCTGTGAAACACCTTCTCCCTCCTCTTTGAAACTGATTTCATGCTAACATTGACCTGAGTAGTTTTTGGTGTTATACTTGTTAGCAGCAACCAGAGGCCTCCTTTATGAGGCTGTGCGTCACTTT
Source organism: Lissotriton vulgaris (assembly GCF_964263255.1). Lineage (NCBI taxonomy): Eukaryota > Metazoa > Chordata > Amphibia > Caudata > Salamandridae > Lissotriton > Lissotriton vulgaris. Next base: position 972,545,499 of record NC_141696.1, on the reverse strand, counting down.
TACGCTGCCGGTGTGTCCCTTTTTGTGACGCACCAGTGGCATAAAAAATGCGCCTTGTTGCGCCATATTTTCAAAGTGACGCATCTAGGTAGATGCGTCACGTTGTAAACCCCTGCGCCACATTATACGTGCGCCAGGTATAATGTATGCAAGGGGGCGTATTGACTCAAGGAAGGGTCGTAGAAGTGACGCAGTGAAATCTATGAGATTTCACTGCGTCACTTTTAGGACGTCGTTGCGTCAAAATCTTGCGCCTGCCTCACAGCAGGTGTAATACTGACGCAGGCCCTTTCAGATGGGGCTTGCCCCATGTGAAAGGACGCATTGCTGGAGTTTCGTCACTTTTGTGACACACTCCAGCAATGCTTCACTTTTGCGCTTAAATATACCTCCGAAATACTGACGTATCTGTAACTCCTTGCGACATGATGCGTCATACATTAAATATGACGCATCAGAATGGTGTCGCAAGGAGTGTGTACTGAGAAGTGACGCATCGCTGCTTTCACGCAGCTATGCATCATTTCTCATAAATGAGGCCTCAGGTACGCCGGAGAGTTGGTACCTGTACTCCTGTATTTCCATTTAAAGTACTGCTGCGTTGATTGTACTGGAAATACACTCTGATCACAATGTGTAGAACAATTGTAGTTTTGTCAGTTAAGAATTCCTGTCAGATGTTATGTTTATGACCGAATTTACCTTTGTGATTAGGCCTCTGTATTGTTCTTCCTTAAACTTGACAGTTAAAAGTTTGGAAGTATTCAAACTTTCCTTAATTTAAGCACAATCGCAAGGGTATTGGTTGAATAATGCTTCTCATCCAGGTAGGCTCTACTAATACTGTACATCTGCTTACTACCATTACTGAGTTCTTATATATCAACCTTGTTTTCCAGCGTTTCGAAGCCACTGCAACGTGACAATATAGCGCTGTACAATACTCTGTAAGTAAAATGCATGAAATAAAAGATTCGAAGTTCCAGATTTCACACGTTGTTGAAACATAACATGTACATGCCCATTAAATCTTTTGGGTCGAGCCTTATATATTAGCATTTCCACCATGAACAGAAACAAAATTGCTTTTAAAGGAAACGGTAAAATCGCTGTCCATAAGTCATGCTATGGAAAGGAGTTGTTTTATTTATTAGCGGTGTTGAAAGCGTGGAATGATTTGTATTTATTGTAACAGTCCTGCTAAAGGTAGTGCCATTTACTGTCCCTGTGCCCCCCTTTATGCTGAAGATGGACTGCACCATGGTGTTTTGCACGTCAGCCATCAGTCATTATTTTTTCAGTCATTTTTAACAGTTTACAAAGAATACAACGAAATTAATGCCTTTTGCAGCTGTCACTGATTAATGCCTGGCATTCACTGCAGTTCTACAAATAGTATTTATTTATGTAGGATGCAGAATGAAAAAATGTTTTATTTAAACTTTTCACTGAATCAGTGTACTTGTTGAGAATATAATGTATTTACAGTTGACTGGCAAACATGAAAATAACGCCATAAACGTAAATGCTCTCGATGGAGAAGATGGCAATGATGTCTTATAAATGTAATTGCTGTAAAAAAAAAAAGAATTCGAGTTTAAGTCACCGGTGTGCAGATAAAAAAAAAGCACAGTGACACAATAATATATTGCAAGAACAACTCTAAAAATATCTTAAAGAAAAAATGCATTCCAATGTGACCCCAGCATGACGTCAAAAGTCATCTAGCAAAGCAAGTCTCGGTGGTACAGCCATTCAGCACATTTAGCGGTGTGGGAGACAGGACTCAATCAATGTAGACAGCGTGCCACCTGCTGGCCATTTGTAAAATGGCATCTACAACAACTAGAAAAAGTGACGCTCCGTCATTTTGAAAGACTATCGCTCATAAGAAAAAACCCAATCCACGATTATTTTTACTTTGCCAAATTATAAAATAGGCTCAAATTAGGCATACAATGGCCTCTAGAATTGATGAAACAAGTTGCATGTCAATGTTGCAACGAGCACGCCGCACGACAGCTTTTACGCTAATTAGTAGGTTCGCGTAATTATTAAAACTCTCATTGACGAAATGCAAGCGCCCATACTACATAAGTGCGGTTTCTTGCCGCCCCCAGCACTCTTCTTTACTGCAAGAACAGGAGGCTCATACGCTGTGTCTTCTGTTATCCAGATCGCTGGAGCCCACATACAAAAAGTAGGAAAAGTTCATTTAGATAGAAATATAAATACATATGGTTATAACTTTTTTGTGAATTGGTCACTTTGTGCTAGTTTCACAAAATTGTGGTAAATCTACACTCGTGGAAGTACTCCTACGAATGGCTGTAGATGTACAAATTTTACTAAGCTCAAGTTGCAGGCTTTCATGGGCACTACTAGGATTTTATGTGCCATTTTTACATGTTGGTTTTTTTCTGAATGGGAATTATTATTTTTTTCCTGTGGAGAAACCTTTCCCCTCATCTCTACGAAGACTGGGGTATTCATTCCCCTGCCCACCCTTGATGCAAACCGCACAATGATTAGCCCACTCCTAGGGCCACATATACGACTCACCAATTTGTGACTCGCAAATTGCGTCACATTTGCGACTTGCAAATTGCGTCGCATTTGCGAATCGCAATTTGCGACTCGCAAAATGGGATGTATAACAGTGTCTCAGACACTGTTAGCGATTCCTAATGGGGTCGCAAATTGCATGCCTCTTGAATATTAATGAGGCTGTCGCATTTGCGACCCCCATAGGAAGGGCTAGCACTCCCAGGGATGGTGTCCGTTGGGGTCAGTAGATCACCATGTCTGGGACTGCTTTTAAATAAAGCAATCGTTTTTTAAAAGTGCAGTCCATTTTCCTTAAAGGAAAACGGCATGCATTTAAAAAAGAAAAATTTAACTTTTTTGTTCAATTTTTTTTAAGGGCAGGCAGTGGTCCCTGGGAGCACTGCTTGCTCTTAAAAATATTTACTCACATACTCACAACGGGGAAGGGGGTCCCCTGGGGTTCGCCTTCCTATTTGCGAGTGGTTTACCACCTACTTGAAGTAGGTGGTAAACTGCAAGTGTTTTGCGCCCGCAAATGCGGTTACAAAACAATTGTAAATGGCATGGTGACTCGCTATTAGTAAGGGACGCCCCTTCCTAATAGCGGGAGTCGCAAATGCTTTTTTACGAGTCAGTGACTCACAAAATAGCATTTGTACATCCCATCACCGTTTTTTGCAGTCGCAAACGGGAGGATCTACCGTTTGCAGCCCCAAAAAAGGGTCGTGCATCTGGCCCCTAGATCCTTGTATGGGGTTTACTCCAGCGTAATTGCATGCCATGTATACAATTACATAGGAGTAAATGTGTTGTGGATATCTAGCAGGTGCAAATATAATCATTTCCACCGATAAACATATATGTATGGCTGAAAATGGCTTTGTGAATTCAGTTGATTACTTTTGCTATAACCTCTATACGGACAAAGAAAAAGTACACAATAAGTACTTAGGGGCATATTTTGGAAAATAGTGGTGCAGTGCAGCTCAGAAAGTCATCTTGGCTTGCTTCACTGCCCTGTGTCACTGGAAAAGGACAGGAAAGTGCTGTATTTAAGCAGTACGGACCATTCCTGCCCTTTTCCCCCGTGCTGGTGCCATTTCAGCAGCCTAGCGTCAATGCAGGCGCCCTTGCAGCATGGTGCAAGGGTGTCTGTACTGTATTGTAGGGGCACCTTCCTACACTTTAACAAACCATAGAGGAGGTTTTCTCTTTCTATGAGTACTTTTTGGCGCATTTGCTAAATTTATGAATGCATCAAAAACCATGGGATTTGTATGGGAACACCCACTGCAGCACCCATTGAACGCCTCCCTTGCACAGAGTAAGGCAACGCAGCGATTTGCACTGTGTTGCCTTACTCCAGATTTGTGAAGTAATTCAAAGCCACACAGTGTGGCTTTGCATGGCTACATTAATCTGACTTAGAAGCTTGCGTCATGCATGTACTACTTTGTATGGTGTAAACGTGATGGAAGCCTCTAATAAATATGCCCCTTATTCTCTTGGGTTATGTCATATATTATTATGTTCTGCATGCATTTCGACCACTTACAATGGCACCTGAGCATTGTGTAAACCATAAAAAGAACTGGGGGTCTATAGGCCACAGAATATAGCCTGTTATCCTTAACCTCACTGCGGTAAGAAAATGCCCAAATCAATTAGGAAAGCTTACAGGAAAAAAGGAAGACTCGTGCATGAGAAAACGATACTGTGCAAGTAAACAAAGATCCAAACCACCAGTATGTGGATTGCCATCAAATGGACTCAGTGATCAGTCATATCATACGGTCCTCCAGCTCATGATATGGTATATTCCCTGATCATCGGGAAAAAATACCATTCAATTGTGTATGGACTGGATCTTGTCCACTAGCACATATGGACTGCCATAGAACAGCTAATCAGTGATGGCCATAGTGAGTGAAAACAGCAGTGTAAAGGAAATGACAATGTGGTGTGTTAAAATTGAGTGATGTGTCCAAAAACTACTATTTTTATTCATGAAATAGACACATCCCCTAACTAAAAACAGAACAGTGCAAATGACAGTCAAACCAAATAGCTGTCAGAAAAAAACGTGAGCATTGCGCCCATGTTAATACTTGGGCGATGGCTGTTGCAAATATTGGTGTGGCAATGAGGGATTCAGTCATGCAACCCTCAGTTTTCCCCATTTCTATTGGCTCCTCTCCCAAGATTAAGTTACAAAAACATAGTGTTGAGGGGTTGGGGTGCCCAGGACAACATACAAGAGTCAGCCTCTGGGCATGGGGTCCCCGGGTCTACACAATGGAGTAGGGCATGCAGGCGCCCCTCCCCTTAAAATTTAAGATGCATTCCAGGGGATGGGGTCCAAGGGGCTTGACGAAGGCGGAGGAAGAAGGAGGGCCATGCGCCCCTCCACCTTTATTTAAATACAGGCCTGATAAAGTCTTGGGCAAAGGAGCTGTGCACCCCTCTCCCGTTTAGATACAATATAGCCATGGGAGTTGGGATTTCCAGGGCCAGAAAAAAGTCCAGGGATGGGGGCAGAATTCCCAGAAATGATAAAATCTTTGACCTCTGGGCTCTGGTTCAAATGTTTTTTTAAAGCGTGGGATCCAACAATTTGATTTTGTTTTTCATTTTACTGTAGATTTGAGGACTGCCTGCGAATTTGCATTAAAAATGTTTTTGAATTGTTTCTGACCTCAGGGTGTGCGGTCTAGAGGGGCTGGCCCTTCCCCTTAGAGTTTTTTTTGCCTTATTATCAGGACAGGGGACTGTGTTTAGACTTCTAAAATGTCTATCCCCATTTCTTTGCTGATGTGGTGGCAGCCAGTCAGATCGTATCTTACGATCTGTCGGCTCTGTGGATCATCTGTGGCATGAAATATCTATATTTGTTTAGACTTAATTTTTCAAAAACGACTGAGCTGATATGCTCAAAATCACAAAAAGCACACTTTCTGGACCAAGATCTAGCATTTTAGCAAATGTAGTGTAATTCCATGGAGCAGTTATTTGTGTTATCTCTGTTCAATTTCCCTAGGGAAAATGTCTTTTGTGAACCTTTTTTCTCGTCCCCCCCACTTGACGGAATACCCAAAAACTTTCCAAGAAGGAGCTGAGGTGGATGAGACTTTTTGGGGGAATTTTTCATGAAGATTCATCAAACGGCCACAGTTGTAAGCAATGTTTCTGTCCCATATTTTCTACCAAAATAAATGTTCTGTTATTTTCTGTTTAGTCCCTTTTTCTATGTATCATCTATCTATTAATATAGCATTAACTAATATCCCAACCAAAGACCTAGAACATAGTGGTAAAATCACTTGTTCAAAGTTATGTCCTAGCCTAAAAAACTCAGGGCCATATTTTTCAATCTTTCACACAATGCAGCAAGACAACTTGATGTGCTGCACTGTGTGAAAGGGACAGGGCAGAAATGCAGCATATTTACCAATATATGATGCATTCCTGCTTTCTGCTTGCACTGGCGCAGGATCTGCTGCCTAGTGGCAATGTGGGCCGCTGGCACAGAATGCAACACACTTAGAACGAGGAAACAGCAAGGAAAAATAAAGTGACATCTCCTTGTTGCACCTCCCCTGGGAAGGTATAGCATTTTGAGGTATTCCCTGGTTTACCAGTCTTGGTAAACATGGGAAGGTGCCAAAAGCCATGGGCGGATGCATGGGAACAGGCATGTTCCACACCTGAAACAACTTCCCACGGCAGAGTAACGAAAGGAAGAAACTTGCTCTGCATTGCGTTATTCCAGGTTTACCAAACAATGCAGGGCATGCGCAAGGGGGCCTTGCATTGCTTGGTAAGTCTGAATTTAGTATTGCATTGCCCTTGTGCCACCAAATGTAATGCAATGGCAATGCAATGGTATGATGAATCTGACTCTCAAGGTGTACCAAAGAAGCTGCCAGGTCTCACGGTTGAAATGTTTAGAAGCCTCAAACATCATGGCAGGTAATGGTATGTGATGTATTCGAGTGGTTCATTGCTTTTTATGATCTCTTGCAAATTGTGCATGTGTGTCCAGGTGATGAATTGTTTCTGGTGCTTATGAGTCAAGATCAGGAGTTCTTAATGTATTCTATTTGAAATACTTTTTGTGATTAGAATATTATTGATTAAAGGACAGAGATTGGGTGATAGTTTCCGCCCGCTGGCTCTTACCAGATTAAAGGACTATTAGAATAGGAGAATTATCCCAACTTTGAGGTATGGGCTCCCTTGCAAAACATAACTAAACAAAAGTAGCAATGATGTTTTAATAAATGATGTCACAATGTGATCTCATCTGGGAGGTCACCAGGCCCAGCTACCTTGCCCCACTTAACTGTGTGATAGGATTTTGGACCAGGTCTATAGTTGTCCTAATTTCCATTTCCTCAGCTTCGCTATTGTTAACTTTTGGAAGTGCCAAAGACAGAGATATCCCACTTTGTTCTGGACTAATAGCCTCTCTGTAAGCTAGGATAGTTGAGAAGGGCCTTCCCTATCTCAGACCTCGAGAATAATGTTTCTGAAGCAATTAGGTGGATTGCATGATCAATAATAGTTCTATTGTGACATGTCTTTAGTGTCCAAGATAGTTTTTGCCTGCTATTTCCCAGTTCTAATTCTATCAAGATTGACTAGTCTAACCTGATGAGGCACAGGCTCACCTCCTAAAAGTCCAAGTTCCATAAGTGAGGCTTCTGGGCTAACCAAATCGTCTTGAAGTTTCCTCCATTCCTCTTTGCTGTTTACTCCAGGAGATTTCAGTCCGTATCCCCCAAAAAAGGCTTTGCATATCAATTTGATGACAACACATCTATATTATTTTGGAAAATTATTTGCATCATCTTATAAATTCTGCTTGAACATCTTTCTCAAGTAGAAGTAACTGATCAGTAGTTCAGTTCCTCTGCTGCTCTGGCCACATTATATGTAACACTAGCTCTAATCTGGAATGAGCAGAAGGGTGTCTTGGTAAATATCAACAATCAAAAACTTGCTCTACTAAATTGTGATCTACTGACTGTGCTTGCCTGATTAATCTACAAATCCTATTACAGCTTTATGCCAAACCCTCCCCTGTATCTGTTCTGCAGTGTTCCCCATATCTGCCTGCACAGAAAAGGCAAAACTGTCAGTTTGAATTGTTGTTGTTGGAATACTTCCTGTAAAATATTTTCTTTTACCAAACAACTTTACAAAAATTAACCAAGATCTTTCTCGGTTTTACTCCTTTTGATTTGAGCCTAGACGAGTATCTGTGCATTCCAGGTCAGCCTCACCATCTTTCTGTGGAATATATTTCTTGATTAAATGAACAAAAGAAGTCTATTCATCTTGATTATCCTCTGACATCTCTGAATATTTCGAATATGAAAATTATTGACCAAGTCCTACTTTCCAGATGTGTAATCCTATTCTGTACCTCATTGCTGAAGTGTTGCCTGGTGCCTATGGTATTAGTATTTTAAAGATGCCATCCTGCATTGACAGTAAGTTTGCTTCAAGCAATGTAGCCCTAGTTGTCAAGACCTCTAACTTAAGTGAAGGTTCTTAAGATATTCACTAGACCTTACCTTGACAAGCTTCCGGGTGGAAGTACAAACTTCAATATAATTTCTCTTTGAATGTCAAGGACAGTCCCCAAAACAACATCAGCTGTTTTATCTAACCTCCAATCATGAGACCTTTTTTTCTTCTCTCACATTTTGCAGAAATGAAAGCAGTTTCATACTCACTCCCAGTACGGGAGACACTCTCATTATCAAAAGCTTCATTGATCATTCTTCCTCGCAATCCAAACTGAGGCAAAGAAAGGATTAGATTGCACTATTAGGCTGACTTCTTTCATGGACCATAGTTCGACCCTTTGTACTTGATATAGCTTGCTCATTCTGCCTTCTAACGCCTTTTACAACTCCAGCTGTAGTCGCTATACCATAAGTGTCCTGATAAGTCTGAGGCTTGTCTGCCTACAGCAATATATTTAAAGTCATTTGCAATGGGCTGTTCAAATATTCCATATCCAATTCTGCTCCTAAGCAGGTCATCATCAAAACACCCTTCCTACCGGTGAGGTTTTGATCTCCTTATGGGATATTTTCCTGACAAGGTATATGAAGAGACAACAGGACTCCAAAGTATTAATTGTAACAGCAACGTTTATTCATGTGAAGATCAGCTCATCCCACAGACAAGCCAGCAGTTAGATGTCATTTCCACACAGTGCCCAACCGTCAGTTATGAACGATCGTTCACTGCGTGTCACAGCACGAGCCATGACATCACAGAGTATCCACGTGCTAGTCACCCGCATGGACAAGATACTACATATATCTTCTCCTTACAAAGAAAAGCAAGAGAAAACAGATACAAATAACAAAATGCATAATACCAATACAATATGTGTAAATTGGAAATGAAGTAAAAAACAATGAAATATGAAACACCTAGAAACGAGCAAATGAGTCACAGGAGAAACACACTCCCCAAGGTGCTCGAAGTAGAGTAGGAAAGGGGATTACCTGAATCTAACAGACAGCCTAACATCCCTTCCACTTCTCTTAAGAGGAACAAGAGGAAAGCTACCTTGACCGGTGTTGGTTTGATTGTCACTTATCACTTCCTTGACATCAGTACTTGTACAATGTGGATATTTGTTTAACACTTGGGGATCAACTTTTACAATTTTGTTTATATTCCACCAGTTGCATCCATTGATGTAGACAGCACTGCCATAGATTTTGTCAATGCGCACGGGTTCAGGAATCTTGGATTCACATTTCTTAAGAAAGACTGACTTTTTGGTCTTTATAAAATCACCCACTACAAAGGTCTTCATTAAAACAGGTTTTCTTTTGTCAAAATAGCACTTTTGTTTTGCTCGGGTAGTTTCAACCTCGTTTCTGACTACTTCATCTAACTCCTGTGCAGATACACTTTGTTTGAACCATTTGGACATCCACGCTGGCCTGAATTCAGTGCATGGTTTCCAGCCCTTCATCAGTTCAAAAGGTGAAACATCTGTTGAGGAGTGTGGCTTCATTCTATAGAACCACAACATGGTCCTACCTGCCACTGGTATAACCTTATTGTGGGAAATAGCCCACCATATGCAATCACCTATCACCCTGTTTAAGCGCTCCACCAAACCATTGCTTTGTGGGTGATAGAGAGAACTTTGAGGTGATTTATGGCAAACTCCTTTAAAAATGTGTCAACTTCAGAAGACACAAATTGTACACCAATGTCAGAGACTATAGTTTGGGGAAAACCCTCCTGCATAAAAACGTTTAAAAAAAGTTCCACAACTTCTTTTGAATCCGCCCGGGCAACAAATCTGACCTCAGGCCACCTTGAGTAATAATTGGTTAATACTATGGCAAAATGTGTCTGCTGAGGTAAGACGTGTAAAGGTCCCATTACATCAATACCCAGTTTTTCCAAAGGTTTGTTGGGCAAGGGAATGGGAATCAAAGGTAGATTTGAAAGACGCAATACCTTTATCCGTATTAGAAAAATGGCACACTCATTTACAATGGCATCAATATCACAGTCCATCTGAGGCCACCAAAAATACTCACGCACTCTGCGCTTTGTGAGAGTAGCTCCCAAATGTAATTCATATGTTTTTGACAAAGGAACATTTCTGAGATTACTGGGAGGGATAATCTTCTCTTGCCTGAGAACTAGGTCATTTTCAACTGACAATTTGTTGCATACTTTGACAAAAGGCTTGATGTCTATACCAACATTCCGTTTTCTGAGCAACCCCTGAGTGATATATTTGATTACACATTTCAAAGTTTCATCTTTCCCCATAGCTTTTTTCCATTCACACTCATCAACGGCACAAATGTGCTGTATTTCCACAGCTGCATCTATGCAATCATCGAAATCTTCATTGTTTCAATGTTTGTCTCCTCCTTTGACTTCTTCACATTTCATAGGAAAACATGAGAGAGCATCAGCATGGACGTTTTTGCCACCTGAGATGTGTTCAACATTGAATTGAAACTGTAATAGTTTGGGGGGCAATCTAGCTATGTGTGGTGTGTTGTTCCTGTTGGTTGTGTTACCAAGGATAAATACCAAAGGCTTATGGTCAGTTTGTAACATGAATCTCCTACCCCACATATAACACCAAAACTTCTCAATGACCCACCAACAAGCCAAGAGTTCCTTCTCTATATCCGAATAATGTGTTTCAGCTTCCCTGAGCACTTTAGAAGCGAAACCAATGGTGTGTTCCACATTATCAATGTTTTGAGATACACAGCACTTAAACCATTGCAACTTGCATCAACAGTTAAAGTTCATGGTGCAGCCGGATCATAGAGTTTCAAAGCTTTTACCACACTGAGTTGTTTTTTTAACCATTCAAACACAGTTTCATAGTCAGTATCCCATCCTCGTTTCCACATTATTATGTAGAGACAACAGGACTCCAAAGTATTAATTGTAACAGCGACATTTATTCAAGTGAAAATAAGCTCATCCCACAGACCAGCCAGCGGTTAGATGTTGTTTCCACAAAGTGCCCAACGATCGTTCTGTGCATTTCACAGCACGAGCCATGACATCACAGAGTGTTCACATGCTAGTCACCAGCATGGGCAAGATACTAAAATATAATAACTCCTGACAGCTCCAGGACTAAGAACGCGGAGGGAGCTGAATATGCCGAGGGAAGTTCCTGAGGTTTAAACATAATATTTGATTGGTTCAAGGTCAAGGGAGATTTATCGTAATTGAATTGACTTGTCTGCTGCCCTTGACTACTTTCGGACATGCCTTTCTATTTGTTACATTTCTCCTCTTTACAGGTTCTCAGTAGGGGATTCACTATCAGGACTTTCTGCAACTCCACTTAAACCCACCTATGCGTTGGCCTTTTCATCAAACTCTTTAACTTAATTGAAGTATGAACTGAGTGTAGAATTAATACTCCAGAGAGAGTATCTGAATTGATTCACTGAAGGCAAATTAAATGGGTATTAAAACAGTAAGCAATAAGATTATGGGTTTATGTAAGGGTGAAACATGTCAGCTGTTGAAAGTCTCAAAACTGTACCATGCAACATCTTGAACAAATAATGAACACCTAAAACCCACGAACAACAGCAAAATAAATACAAAAATGTATCACTTCAAACCGTGAAGCACTCTCTTCTTATCAACACTGAAAAACAGAGGAGGAGGCACTTACATACTTTCATCCAGTTACAAACAGTGGTACAAAAGGTCCAATACCTAGAGAAAGCATCCTCCTAACTCATGACATAAGGCAATAATACCCAGGAGGAGAACCCCTGGACCTCTCTCCAGTAACTAGATTATGGGTTTAAGGCCTGATTCTGGAATTTCAAAGTCTGTTTGGTCTACCAGGGCTACTGGTTGATTACTACCTTTATTTGCTGCAGGGTTGATGTACAGTGGTGGACCTGTTTTGAAGATATGCACATTTAAAATCACTCTTCCTTCTGACAATAAAGAATTATCTGTACTAGAATATAGAAAGGGGCATAAGTGAATAACATTGACTTCTTACAATATTTTCTTTTCCCCTACAAACTACACATGCAAAAGAATGTATGTTGGTATCAAAGGCAACGGGGCTGTAAAAGTGTGTCTTGACATGGCAAAATCACTCTCAAACCTAGATTACTTGAGACCCAAGTGATGTAATGACACCTTCCTGCACATAAACAATCATGCATGGCGTGTTGCTGTTTTTATAATAATAGCAAAAACGAGGAGAAATAAAGCATTTCTCCTTATTGCACCCTGATAAGACCACGTTTTCCCTGGTCTTAATTTTGGTGCTGCTCCATATTTATGACACTCTTGTAAATGTGGGGCAGTGTCAAAATCAATGGGTGGTGCAGCCGAATGACCACAGCAACACCCATTGTACCCCTCTTTCATGCTAAGTAAAGAGAGAAAGGGTGCCTTATTTACAAGGTAGCGTAAAACCACATTGAGTTTCTTAACACTGACTTGTAAATAAGGCAAAGCCCATATCGCCACCACAGCGTAAAAAAAAGGACTTTCTGGATGCGATAGGGGCTTGTAAATATGCCCCATCAAGAGCAGCAAATACGCACATTGAAATTATGCCATTGGGCTCAATAGCAGTCAGGAACTAGGCCTGGCAAAATGCAAATGACACCTGTACAATGTGTGTAATTTTGGGAATTTCGTATTATTTTTGTTATGCAAAATTCCCAAAATGCCATCATTTTGCCACTTAATGTAATTGTAATCTATTTGTAGTAAAAATGTGCAGTGAATATGAAATTGAGTCATCGCGCAAGAAGATTGACGTGAGGACACATTTCATGCTAAAATATGATGCAAAATGATGAATTTGAATTTCACTTAATTTCATGTAATTACACAGAAAGCTAATTACGCACATTTCGCACACACTCCTGTCAGGACCTCCCGCGGGGTGAAAATAGAGCCTGGGTATTCTGACCACAGCTTCAGTTCTCTTGACCAATTGGAAAGATGAAGAGCATCCTCAGTAAAGCAGCTTGTTACTGCCATGTTCCTCATAAAGGCCACAAATCATAAGGTGGATGGTATAATTAGATGCCATTGAAAACAACTGAGGTGAACCATGTGTGATGCTCTAGTATGACGCCATTAAAGTCAAGAAAAGTGAAGCATTTTTAGGAGAGTGGTTAGCTTCTGATGCCGCTGAAGTCAGTGGAGGTGAACCCATACAAGAAGGGTAATGACTCTATCAAACACCGTGAACCATATCTGGGAGTGTGATGCAGGCTTGCTAGGAGACTGACGCCATGGAAGTCAGTGGAAATACTCCAGTTGTTTGGGTGAGATGGTTTAGGTTTGGAAGATGATTCCATAATTCCAGAGATGGAGAATCCCTCTAAAGGATGAAAAGAAGGGGGCACATCACGAACTTTACATAAAGTATTTAAATAAAAATACATGTCCTCCTGTCCCTGTGCACGAGTGAGTTTGGAAATAATGCATGTGACCCAATAAACATTATAGGGCCAGATGTAGGTGGCCATTTACCGACCGGTAATGGCCAATTTCGGCCGTTACCGACCGGTAAATGGTCATTTGAGATGTAGGAGCCCTATTTACCGATTCGGTAAATTTACCGAATCGGTAAAATACTGAATCAGTATTTTTACCGAATCTTTAATTTGCAGATGTAGGTGGGACTCTTCTGAGTCCCATAGGCCTTACAGAATCGGTATTTTACCACCCAATCCAATTGGGTGGTAAAATACCGTATCCAGGTGTGCATGCACATGTGTGCATGCACACCTATGCCATGTGAAATACAGACATGCCCTTAGGGCATGTCTGTGTGCCACATGGCACACATGCCTGAATTCGGGGTGCTAGAGGGTGTCAAAGTGACACCCCCTGCACCCTTGCAACATTCGGTATTTACCGAATCGGTAAATACCGATTCGGTAATGCCCATTGATTCCTATGGGCTTCAATGCCCATAGGAATCAATGGGCATTGCCGAATCGGTATTTACCGATTCGGTAAATACCGATTCTTACAGAATCGGTAATTCAATTACTGATTCTAGCTACATCTCCCCCCTTCTATTTTACCGATTCATAAATACCGAATCGGTAAAATTCGGTATTTATGAATCGGTAAAATATACTTACCTACATCTGGCCCTAAGTTTCTTGTGTGGGTTATATAAATATAATTTTTTTTCTGTCAATTTCTGTGATTTCATTCTCTAAGCCACATACAACCTGAGAGCGTTCACAGGGTGTTGTGACGATTTAACCCTTTGTTTAGCGATCTTTCATGTAATTCTATGAGTTACAGACCTCCATTATAATTAGTTGTCAGGACACCTGTAGAGGGCTGGCTCTTTTCTTTTGCATGATATTTCCAAGCAGCTCATATTTTTTCCTTTACCTTCCCTGTACATGTTCGTCAGTGAAAATTCTGGAACAAATATTTTCTTCCTAGGTTTTCTGTATGCAGTGATACCGGACTCATAAAGGTTTTTCATGGGGTTGGGATATCCAGAGGTACAAGGAAAAAAGGTACATGTGAGTGTCATTACGAAGATATGAGTAATCTTCAACTGGGGACTGATGTCATTGTCAAGAATAAAGAGAAAAATCAAAACCAAATATTTCGTAATCTAGGCAAACCATTGGTGGTTGCAGACATCAACTTTCGGATGCCTTTTTTGTTTTTCTGTTAGTTTGTTATGCAAACATTTTCACAAAAGATATATATATATATATATGAAACAATCTCATCTTTCTCTCGCCTGGAGCCCAATCCTGGATACCGACGGCGCAGAAGAAGAGAGGAGACCCAAAGTGCAGGTGAGCAGTGGTTTATTCAATCGTGAAAAAGGCGCACCTCAGCATAACGTTTCGGCCTTCACAGAGGCCTTGGTCACATATATATATATATATATATATATATATATATATATATATATATATATATATATATATATATATATATATATATATATATATATATATATATATTTTTTTTTGCCATGAAACTGTGAACCTCTCGTGAGGGCTCATAAAGGAACCACAATGAGCCTCACGATTTAAAGGCACTACCCGCATAGGCGCCACAAAATGTAAATATGTAGCACAAGGTCCCGTGAACTCTTAAAAGATTTAATTTTGAGAAAGTATTTCAATGTGATATATACCTAACCCACATTTTGAACTAAATGATGGTATCGAATGTATTGCAAATGACGATTATTATTTTCGTTCTAACCATTATAAGATGGCCGCCACAGGAGTAATGATGGAATTACAAGCTTTGTGCCTTTCTTCTATGTTTATGTATATTCTTTTAGAAACACGTGACACATGGTCACCATGGTTTTATTTAAATAATGGTATAAACAAATGTCAGTTTACACTGACGAAGGCGGCAACGCCGAAACGCGTTTGTAAGCTTGACTTTACCTGCAGAAAGGTTCTGTAATAAAATACCTGGCGAACCCACGCTGTATTGGCTTTGAGTGCTCTTCTTTGGCTGAAATCCCGAGGACTGGGGGATTTTGCGTTGTTAATACATTACGCATACCACCGTGCGGCAAGAGGCACCCGTGGACGAGTGGAGCGGCGGTGGGTGGAACCTGTGTGCCAAAAAATTGGATTACCGACTGGCCCCGCCGGAAAGACGTGCAAGGAGCACAACTTGGAAAATTGAGCGATATATCGTGACACGAACCTGGGAAGGACGACTAATCGCGAGGGAACCCGGTGATTGGGAAAATCCGGAACGGGTGAGTGGACAACACTGATATTTCTTCTTTAACAAACAACCCGGCAGACCGCGTACAGCCTGAGCGAAAGGAAAAGCCTAGTACAGAAATAATAAGACTTTCTGCAGCAAGAAATGTTCACAGACAGTGAAAGGGAAAGAGCGGCAGACACACTGTTCATACCCCAAACAGGGGCTAGAAAAAAAGACATTCCATCACAGAAAGCGGAAGCACCTGATACCCTCACAAAACTTTTCTCTACACTTGAGAAAACGTACGAGCGAGAAATTCGCAAGTGGTGGGAGGCCACCAGCCTGCAAAAGTATTTGGAAGTTGGGCGAGCCTCAAGGGGACTAAGGATCCTTTTTGCCCATCGTATGAAAACCCTAATAACGACTTACTGCGAGAGTGGTCAGAATTTATGAACGATGTAATGCAAGGGATGCTTAAACTGCTGGTGAAACACGCATGGAATGATAGGACGAAATTACAAGAAGAAATCAAGGGCATTGAGGAAAAGATTAGTGGCGATAAAGACACAAAGAAGTGCGAGGAGCTGCGCGACTTGAAAAAAAGGCTGATTGATTATGAAAACACAATCAAACTGAGAAAGCAATCCAAGTTCATCCGTGATGAAAAAGACTATGCAAATGGGAGAATATTAACATTTGCTCGGAAATACGATGCTCCTAGGAAAACACTCCATCAAGAGAAATTAAGAAACAGAACTCCGGCCAGCACTGAAGAGTCAGAAATCTCTGAGGACGAATCAACAAGGGCCAAGAACACAGGAGAATCCATAGGTGCAGAGGGTGGTGGCGACCACTCGGTAGCAAAAGCAGCTACCCTAGAGTCCGATCCTTTTTTCGAGGAATACGAGGTAATAAGAGGACTCAGACAGCGACCCGCGGCAACCACACACCCACCAAAAACCCAAAGAGGAAAACGAGGAGGGGCAGGCGGGGGCGCGCATGGAAGATCTACCCCTGTAGTGACGAGGAGCACCCGAGGGAAAAACTGGAAATGAACGTAACAATGCCGAAAGAAAACACCATAATAAATCTATCGGATAGAGAACTAACACCGAAGGAGGAAAACCTACTACAACTTGGGTTAACTTTCTGCCCAACTCCGGCATTTGACTACACGCAGACACGGATAGATCTTTTTAGATTTATCAGAAAAATGAAATTACAGAAGATACATACTCTGAACCCGAAAGCTGATGATAGAACCAGAATGGAAGAGACTGATCCATTGGCAACGATAACTGGCAAAGATCTACAAGCCATTGCTGTGGCACAGACTATGATTGGAACAAGCCACTCGCAGGATTGGGATATACAACCCACACAAACATTGGAGGACTGTGGAATCACACAGCAGGGCTGTAAATGTGAAATGACAATCAAATCCAAAATCAACCCAAGGACACCACATGATGGAATTGACATATTTCAAGAAATAGTCATTGAAGAACTGAAAGGATTACAGGCGGAGAAATTCAATTGGAAAAGAAAGAATTTGAAAAAGGAAGAATGGGCTGTAATTAAAAATCTTAAAGAGGATGAAAACATCATTATTAAACCCAGCGATAAAGGTGGAAATATCGTCATCCTGAAACGCAGCCAATATGAGGATGAGGCACTTTCCCAATTGAACAACAAAGAACATTACATGGAGATAAAAAGGGAAAAACACACAGAGAGTATTAAGGCCTTCAATGACTTGATTGAAAAATGGAAGGACAAAGGAATCTTGGACTTCAAAGATTGGAATAACTTGAAATGTGAGTTCCCTCAAATTGCCACATTCTATCACCTACCTAAGGTGCACAAGAGTAAAATATGGCCTCCTGGTAGACCTATTGTGTCTGCAAAAGACAGTTTATTGGAAAAGACTTCGGGCTACATCGACAGCTTCATTGCCCCATTCGTCAAAGATCTTAGCTCGTATCTAAAGGATACGAAGGACTTTTTAAGGATTATACAGGATGTCAAATGGGAAGAGGATATGATCCTAATAACATTGGACATTGCCAGCTTGTATACTTCTATTAGACACGAAGACGGTCTGTTGGCAATGAAGAGCTTCCTAGATAATAGACCGATCAAATACCGAAGCCACAATACTATGTTGCTAGAATTAACAGACTTCTGTTTAAGAAATAACATCTTTCTGTTTGCAGGGAAATTGTACCTACAACTCCAGGGGACCGTGATGGGCACGTGCTTCGCCCCCAGCTACGCGAACCTTTTTGTGGGCTGGTGGGAGAAGCACGTGGCCTGGGCGGGGGACAATGACAGGTGGATGAGTAATATCATCCTGTGGACCCGCTACATCGATGACTTGTTTTTGGTGTGGCGGGGTCCACAGAATGAGGCTGAGGAATACATTGCTGAACTAAACAGAAATAATTTGAACCTCAGCTTCACAAGTAACATCAGCAAGAGTGAGGTGTTCTACTTGGACCTTCGGGTCTATGTGGAAAATGATTCAATACAAACCGCGGTTTATAGAAAACCAACCGCGGGAAATACTATATTGTACTCACGCAGCTATCATCCCCGCAGTGTCATAAATAACATTCCCCTGGGAGAGTTTTTGCGAATAAAACGCAACTGCTCAACCATACAGGAGTTTGAAAAAGCAAAGGAACAGTCCAAAAGAAGATTCTCACAGAGAGGATATGGGAAAGGGATTTTGGATCGAGCGGAAATGAGAAGCAACGTAGTGGGGAGAAAAGACCTGCTAACTGATAAACCCAGATCCCGAGATTCAAAGATTAGATTGATCACTGATTACTCAGAGAAGTCACCAGAAATCTTTAACATAATGCGGAAAAATTGGAAAATCTTAAAATCAGACTCTGTAATCGGAAAGTCCCTATCTGACTATCCTCTCATTACATATAGAAAGGGGAATTCCTTTAAAGATCATCTAGTGAACAGTCACTATGAGAAGAAGAAAAAGAACAAATCAACTGTTTCAGGCTTCTTTCCTTGCATGAAGTGCAAGGCCTGTAGAAAC
Source organism: Lissotriton vulgaris (assembly GCF_964263255.1). Lineage (NCBI taxonomy): Eukaryota > Metazoa > Chordata > Amphibia > Caudata > Salamandridae > Lissotriton > Lissotriton vulgaris. The sequence continues at coordinate 972,526,652 of NC_141696.1, read as the reverse complement.
TCGAAAAAAGTCAAGGAATACCCAATTCCAGGAAAGAAAACAAAGAATAAGATAACAAAATTACTAAACTGCAACTCCGACTATACTGTGTACTGCTTGATATGTCCCTGTGGGAAGAAATATATAGGGAGCACAGTGAAACCCACCAAACTAAGGGTCCTTGAACATATGAGGGCAATCACCTCGAAGGATCCAAGCTATCCAGTAGCTCGTCATTTCGAGCAGGCACACAACAGTAACAGCAATCTGTTGACCTATTTCATTCTGGATCAACTAGTCAGAACAGAGAGAGGGGGTAACTGGGTGAAAAAACTGAGAACCCTAGAATCAAGATTCATCATCCAGTTACAGACCAAGACCCCGGGTGGGATGAACAATGAGGAAGAGATGTGGACTCACATCTAAAAAACTTCATCCGGGCCCCAGTGTTGTTTTCTTAGAAACCTGGAAAAATAGACTAACATATATTTCTTTAAAAATCAGTGATGCCTGCCCTACTACCCCATATTTCAAAAAATCATTTTTTGTTCATGGCAAATCATAGGGACAATTCAAAAAAGTTGTTTGTCCGAATGTATAACATGAATAATGATATGCCCATTCAGGGCTTGATTGTATTTCATTTCTAAAATGTGGATCGTTCCATAATGTGCCATGAAACTGTGAACCTCTCGTGAGGGCTCATAAAGGAACCACAATGAGCCTCACGATTTAAAGGCACTACCCGCATAGGCGCCACAAAATGTAAATATGTAGCACAAGGTACCGTGAACTCTTAAAAGATTTAATTTTGAGAAAGAATTTCAATGTGATATATACCTAACCCACATTTTGAACTACATGATGGTATCGAATGTATTGCAAATGACGATTATTATTTTCGTTCTAGCCATTATAAGATGGCCGCCGCAGGAGTAATGATGGAATTACAAGCTATGTGCCTTTCTTCTATGTTTATGTATATTCTTTTAGAAACACGTGACACATGGTCACCATGGTTTTATTTAAATAATGGTAAAAACAAATGTCAGTTTACACTGACGAAGGCGGCAACGCCGAAACGCGTTTGTAAGCTTGACTTTACCTGCAGAAAGGTTCTGTAATAAAATACCTGGCGAACCCACGCTGTATTGGCTTTGAGTGCTCTTCTTTGGCTGAAATCCCGAGGACTGGGGGATTTTGCGTTGTTAATACATTACGCATACCACCGTGCGGCAAGAGGCACCCGTGGACGAGTGGAGCGGCGGTGGGTGGAACCTGTGTGCCAAAAAATTGGATTACCGACTGGCCCCGCCGGAAAGACGTGCAAGGAGCACAACTTGGAAAATTGAGCGATATATCGTGACACGAACCTGGGAAGGACGACTAATCGCGAGGGAACCCGGTGATTGGGAAAATCCGGAACGGGTGAGTGGACGACGCTGATATTTCTTCTTTAACAAACAACCCGGCAGACCGCGTACAGCCTGAGCGAAAGGAAAAGCCTAGTACAGAAATAATAAGACTTTCTGCAGCAAGAAATGTTCACAGACAGTGAAAGGGAAAGAGCGGCAGACACACTGTTCATACCCCAAACAGGGGCTAGAAAAAAAGACATTCCATCACAGAAAGCGGAAGCACCCGATACCCTCACAAAACTTTTCTCTACACTTGAGAAAACGTACGAGCGAGAAATTCGCAAGTGGTGGGAGGCCACCAGCCTGCAAAAGTATTTGGAAGTTGGGCGAGTCCCAAGGGGACTAAGGATCCTTTTAGTCCCATCGTATGAAAACCCAAATAACGACTTACTGCGAGAGTGGTCAGAATTTATGAACGATGTAATGCAAGGGATGCTTAAACTGCTGGTGAAACACGCATGGAATGATAGGACGAAATTACAAGAAGAAATCAAGGGCATTGAGGAAAAGATTAGTGGCGATAAAGACCCAAAGAAGTGCGAGGAGCTGCGCGACTTGAAGAAAAAAAGGCTGATTGATTATGAAAACACAATCAAACTGAGAAAGCAATCCAAGTTCATCCGTGATGAAAAAGACTATGCAAATGGGAGAATATTAACATTTGCTCGGAAATACGATGCTCCTAGGAAAACACTCCAACAAGAGAAATTGACTGGGGGATTTTGCGTTGATAATATATATATATATATATATATATATATATATATATATATATATATATATATATATATATATATATATATATATATATGTATATATATATATATATATATATATATTCATTCTGCCTTCTTCACAATGGAGCATATCTTAGTGAAAGGTAAATGCAGATCATTTTCTTTTTTTATTTATTTTATTAGTCCTCATTTATCAAAATATGCTCTGGATTCATAAGGCCAGATGGAGGCAGTGGGGCACCCAGTCACTCCACAGGGGAGGGAAAATAGAAATCTCCTGGGGCCGTAAAGATGTTTACCTCCTGGATGGACAGTGACACTGACTTCTCTAAAGACAGGTGCTAGAAATTGGTGACCCGAACACCTAGCAACCTGTATAGCATAAAATTAATCATTGGACCATGAGATTTCAAGAAAAGCTTAAACATACATTATATGAAGACAAGGAGGTGCAAATAAACAGGTTTAAGAAAGAAAGAGGTATAAAGAAAGAAACAAACTGGAAGAACATAATTACGGGCAAGATTTACAGGGATTCCGTGCTCAGTGAAATAGGCTATAGACATAGGGCCTCATTTATGAAAAGTGACGCATCGCTGCGTGAAAACAGCGATGCGGCACTTTTCACTGCACCCTCCTTGCGACACCAATGATGCGTCATATTTACAGTATGATGCATCATGGCGCAAGACGTTACATATACGTCAGTATTTCTGACGTATCTGTGTGGCGCAAAAGTGACGCATTGCTTGAGTGTGTCACAAAAGTGACGCAACTCCAGCCATGTGTCCTTTCACATGGTGCAAGACCCATGTGAAAGTGCCTGCGTCAGTCTTACGCCTGCTGTGAGGCAGGCGTAAGAAATTGATGCATTTGTGTCCTAGAAGTGGCGCAGTGAAATGTTACAGATTTCACTGTGTCACTTCTATGACCCCCTTGCATACTTATACCTGGCGCAGGTATAATGTGGCGCAGGGGTTTACAAAGTGACGCATCTACCTAGTTGCGTCACTTTGTAAATATGGCGCAACAAGGCGCATTTGTTACGCCACTGGTGCGTCACAAAAAGTGACGCACCGGCGGCGTAAAAGTGACGCAAGGCCTCATAAATGAGGCCTATAGAGCTTAAACCAGTTAACCCAGAGTTCGCAAAATATTGTTTTCTTGACGAGTTTGTTAGCCCGATCAAGGTACGAAATCTTCTGTATGGACCTAATCCATTCATCCTCATTAGGGGAACTAGGGATGATCCACTTAACACACAGCTCCCTTCGTGCAAGAAGGATCAAAACAAAGATGAGGGCCTTGTGGGTTTTGAGAAGAACCTGGATAGCTGCCCCACCCGGGACCATCCCAAGGGCTAAGCTCATCTTAATCTCCTGGCCCATAATACCTAAAATGATCTTACACACTTTCTGCTAGAAAAGCTGGATTGAGGGACACTGCCAAAACATGTGAATTCATTCACGTTATTTCCTCCACATTTTGGGCATTTCTTCATAACACAAATCCCCAGCTTCTATAGCTTCTGTGGCGTCCAGTATGCATTGTGGACAGTAAAAAGATTAATCTTCCTTAGTGGAGCCTGAGGCCCTTATGGCATTTGAGTCCGACATCACCTTAGATGCCATATCTGATGCTCTTGCCAGACTGCGCCCAGGTAAGACTCCGGGTCCCAATGGTTTCCCAGCTGAGTTCTTCAAACCCACGGCGGACCTCCTGAACCGCCATCTGAGGGGACTCTTTGAGGGAGCTCTCCAGGATGGGAGACTTCCCCTTGACCTCGCCGAGGTGACAATCATCCCAATTTATAAAGAGGGAAAACCGCGGGAAGATTGTGCGTCCTACCGGCCTATTTCCCTCCTTAACACAGAGGTGAAACTTCTGGCGACTATACTGGCACTGCGACTACGGTCAGTGATACCGGACCTTATACACCTGGACCAGATCGGATTCTTACCAGATAGGGCCACTAGATTAAACCTCCGTCGTTCCCACAATTGGTTACAGGAGGTGCGAGCCAGGGAGGAGCCCCATTGATTCCTCTCCCTTGACGCCGAGAAGGCATTTGATGCTGTTCACTGGCCGTTCCTAGAGGGCATCCTGCAGAAGTTCAGCTTTGGACCCATGTACCAGAAATAGGTACAGCTCCTCTACACTGAACCCTGGGCCGAGTAAGAGTGAATGGGAGACTGTCTAGAGAATTTCTGATCCAGATGGGCACCCGACAGGGGTGCCCACTGCCCCCCCTCCTCTTTGTGCTCACCATTGAGGCACTGGCCGCTCGGATCCGCCACAACACAGATATCAGAGGCTTTCGGATGACGGAGATGGACTCGGCTCAGAAGAAAATATCACTGTACGCGGATGTATATTACACACCCGGAGACAACCATGCCGGCGCTGTTCCAAGAACTTGAACAATACGGTAGGCATGCGAGCTATCGAATCAATTGGCACAAATCGCTCCTTTATGACCCCAGGGGAAAGGGCGACTGGGGGCCACTTCCAAAACGATTATTGACAACGGTGGAGGGCTTCCAATACCTCAGAGTTTATGTGACCCTGGACAGACCCCTGTCGTTCCAACGAAATATGGAGCGGGTCATCTTGAACTCCACTACGGATATGGACTGATAGAGGCAGCTCCCCCTCACACTTTTAGGTCGAGCGGCCCTCTATAATATGATTATCCTTCCCAAGTACCTATATGCCACTCCCAGCCAATGTCCTTCCCAGAATACACGCGGATCTGAGGGCCTTCCTTTGGTTGGGTAAACAACCTATAGTCGCACTCACTACTCTCCAGAGACACCAATACAGCAGGGGGATTTCGCTTCCGAACTTAGAAGCTTATTATTGGGCAGAACATATTGCCCCGATCAATGACTGGTTACACGCCCCGGCTGATCACCCTACTTATGCCCTTGAACGACACAAAATGTCAACCCGAAACTTACTGTATTATCTCTACGGGGGCAATCGCCGGGAGTCGCTTCTTCCGGCGACGGTCCTTACCCTACTAGCGTGGAATAAAGCTACAAGGCGCACGGGCTGGGAGAAGACGCCCACCCGGCAGACGCCGCTATGGCACTGCAGGTGGTTAACTGAAATGAGCAAACTGAAAGGCTTTCAACAATGGGACGACATAGGCATCTCCACCATAAGAGATGTGGTTGCCAAAGGGGAGCTAAAGTCCTTCATGGCATTGAGGAGTGAATTTGGTTTACACCCCTCCCAGTTCTTCAAATATGCGCAACTGCGACACGCTTGGCGGGCCCAAAATATCCAAATAACCGAGCTCCCAGAATATGCGCCACTAGAGGGACGGCTGTTGCAAGAACAAATTCATGGGAAAGCAGTCTCACTAACATATAAAACCCTAACAAACAACATGCTAGGCGACCTGGCGAAGCTTAGGCGGACGTGGGAATCGGAGGTGGGAGAAATGGACGACCTTGACTGGGACGTAGTATTAATGCACCCCAGGGATGTAGCAATTATGTCCAGGCTACGCCTTATCCAATTCAATATGCTCCACGGAACCTATTACGACAGAGTGCGTCTTTGTCAGATGTGGAAAGCGACGGACAAGAGCTGCCTCAGGTGCCAACGAGAGGACGGGGACTTCTACCACATTGTGTGGACTTGCAATAAGATACAACGCTACCAGACCGACATCTTTAGGGAATTAAGTGAGGTTATGGGGACCCCGCTCCATCCGGAACCTAGGATGGCCCTACTGGGGATGACGAATGACGTGGACCTCACTAGACCCCTACTGATCTTCCTGGTTTTGGCCCTAGTGGTGGCGAAGAGAGACATAGCGAAACACTGGGGATCGCCGGACGCCCCGGACCTGGAGGAATGGAGGAGAGGACTGGACATGTACATGACCGCTGAGAGAGGGACATACAAGGCTAGGGGTGCCCGAAGAAGTTCCGAAGGGTTTGGTCCAGGTGGCGTTCTTACCACGGACTAGATGGGGGGTTGTGAGGGTGGTGACTAAAGTGCTAGCTAGCCTGTGTACTTACATGAGCATAAATGGGATGAGTTTGAACGGGATATTACTAGATGACTCTATAATGCTGCTATTGCTTTTAGGTCGGATTGGGACTAATTTTGTCAGAAATAAGCGGATCAGGGGCGGGGGGACGGAGGACATGGGTCTGTGTACAATTGATTACATGATTGTGTTGATGTGGATTTATAAAATACAAATAAAAATATTTCTTTAAAAAAGAAAATCTTCCTTAGTGGAGCAGATTTCACATATGACCACAAATGAGACATAGATACTTGCCCTAAGGATTCAAGTGAGTTCTTCGCCTGGGAGTTCCCTCCTCCAGATCTCTGTGAATGGGTTTTTCATCTCTTCTCTGTTTTGGATTAGCATCCATTAAGCCTCTGCAAATTCTTACCGTGAGGTGGGGCGCAGTTAGATCTTTGATGCCAAATCCATGTTCCCTTTACCCTCCTCCCCCAATACTTTAACCCAGCTTAAAAATGTATAGTATTTAAATTTTGAGACCGAGTTTTCAGAGATCTCTGAGCGACATGGCCATGAAATTAGCTTGGTATCCACAATAAGCTGCCCCCACCAGAGAATGCAACAGCCCTGTAGCGGGACAGCGAGTGCAACCAGTAAGCAATCAGGAGTACCTGGCGAGGCCCAGATATGTGCTAGGTCACAGTAGTAAGGTATTTGTAGAGCCAATCTCACCTGATACCAAACCTTAGAGGGCCCTAAAAGGATCTTTAGCCTCACCCTCTTAAATAATTTGGGGTGACCAAACTTCAGAAGGAAGAAGTCTGCTTGGTACGGAGAGTTCACTATAAGGGCCCTAAAGAGCGGGGACAGACATGAACTTCCCATCCACAACTGACGAAAGTTCTTCAAAGGAAAAGCGCAGTCGTATTGGTAGAGGTCTGGACTGGCGATCCCTCCATGTTCTTTCTTTCTTCTGAACTTCTTCACGGAGATTCTACGTCTTTTGTTTCCCCAAATGAAACTGGAAAAATCTCCCTGCACTTTCTTGAACCAGGTCTTCTTAAATTCTAACGGGATTGTATTAAACAAAAAGGTAAACTTTGGGAGGATTGACATCTTTAGGAGGTTTGGCAGATCGTTTTCAGCTGGGTCTCTTGATTTAGGGATAGCAAACAAGTATAGACTTTGAAGATGTTTGTTGTCTCAGTCAATAAAATGGAAACATTGGAGGTGAGTTATTTTAGAACCAAAAAAGGGGGTGTGGTCACCCCATCACATGTCAACATCGGATTGGAAATGTACCCATCAAAATAAAGTCATTGCTTTGTTGGATGGTCGTTGAAGATGTTGGCTTGACAATTATAAACATGCTGCTAAGCTAATATTGCACCTGTTTACAGCCTTTCTCAGTTGGCTGGGGGACATGTGGGGTCATTAGTGGTAGCATTCTGAGTAGTGGCTACCCATCATGCTGTTATATTCGGAAGCGGTGTGCTTTGATTGCAGACTTAAAACAGGGGACCTGACACACACACACACAATATTCATAAATCTTCACTTGCATTTTCATGACCTTGCATGGATGTAGATTTCAAAATGTATGGTGTTCACAAAGGTTTCCAAGAAAATGCCTGGAAACCCATGAAAATTGCCGATATACAGGCACACTCCTCAACATCGTTTGAGAATTCTCACCTGTGATTATGTAAAGGACTCTTTGCATTTAGAGTTTGATGAATTGTAGAGGTGCATTTGACAAAATACATTTATACAGGTGGACTATAATGTCTGAATTTTTTCTCCACTTAAAATATATTTTCCTCATGGAGTCATTTCTGCTACTATCCTCTGACCAGTTTTTGGGTTGTTTTCTTCATTTTCACACAATGGGGAAGGACTTACTTCTGCTAGGAGTATCACTCTGAACTACTCCATGCAGGACTTGTGACAGGAAAAGATTTGTGAATATATAGACTCCCAGTTTATGGTTGTTTTCAAATTTTTCGACGGCATCCATAGGGCATAACACACACTCCCCAAACCTAGTGTAGGATTTTTTAACACACAATATTAATGCATTTTGGGACAAGTTTGTGTATAAATAAATCCTTTTATCCGTAAAAGTTCACCTTTTGTAAATCCATTGCATTAGTAAATTAAGAGATTTGCATGTGTAATTTGAATTTAAACACAAAAGTTTCTTTGTGAGTCAAGTTCAAAGTCTCAGGAGATTGCACTGCAGGTCAGTCGGAAGTGATTTCTAAAGAAAGTGCCTTATTAAGTTGAATGGTATGAACCGTGATATGAGACAGAGTTGTTTGAGAGTGTCTAGGTGTTTAGGGGTATTTGTATTGGCATGGGTAGTTTGTGAGTTGCGATGTAGTGGGTGAGGATAATATGGGGGAGATTAATCCTCTTAACATAGGACTTGTTGGTAATTAGGTTACTGATTAATGGGATGAAACCCTGCTCAAGCAGCAGCAACAATTTCTGTTCAGATGAAGTCAAAGGCAACCCCATATTAACCTGTGCTTAACCCTCTGGTAGCTTGGCACACAATCAGTCAGGCTTAAACAAGAGGATATGTGTAAAGTATTTATGCAGCACTGCCAACAGTAATAATGGAAAAGAATGACACAATAAAAATCCCATATCAATGTAGAAAAAGAGTAAAATGTCATAAATTATTTGAGACCAAAGTTGACAAAAATCCAAGATTTAAGTTAAAATAGTGTCTAAAAGCACAAACTGCTGATTGTGGTTATCTGGCCACACCAGACCGCTTCAAAGCAAAAGTTCAGGATGACCACAATGGAATGTTGGCCGGGTACAGGGACCAAGTTAGGCCAGCTTCAAAAGTACTTTAAATCCTGGTATGCTGAGTGTTGCAAGATCCCAAGTCGGTGATGCATGGAGTAGTTCTGGTTCCAAGCAAGCTGTGGGGCTGCAATGCGGAATCCTGGCCATCGTCAAGGATACTGTCAATGAGAGGATTGTAAAGCGAACTCCTCTGTCATGGACGATCCCATCTGTGATTCCGAGGGGACTGTGGGCTGTGATGGAAGGGACAATGTCTAGGATGTGTCATGCTGCAGTGGTTCTGATCCGGCTACTGGGAGATGAGTTGCGTCGCTTCGCTTCCGCCTACAGGACCACAGCTGGACTGGAAGAGCACCTTCAGGCACTTTTAGAAATTCAGTTTCTGGTTGCAAGAGGTATACGCCCTAGTAGGAACCACAATGCTAGTCATAGTAAGTCAGATAAACACAATAAATTAACCTGTGCTCATCCTTTGATAGCTTGGCACAGAGCAGGCAGGTTAACTTACGAGGCAATGTGTAAAGTAATTGTGCAACACTTCAAACAGTAATTTATTTATTTATTCATTTATAGGCTTATATAGCGCTTCACTCGACTCCCGAAGGAGTATCTCTGCGCTTTGTTCGCCCCACAGTTGCAAGTGAGGTGCTCGCCAAATTGGAGATAAAGATGGAATCAGAACAAAAAGGTCTTCAGCATTTTTCTAAAGGCCAAGTGGCTGGTACACTGTCTGAGGGTGAGAGGCAAATTTTTCCAGAGAGTGGGACCCAAGAATGAGAGCGCTCTTCCTCCCAGTCTTGCCCTCATTATTGAGGAGACCTGAAGAAGGTATTGGTTGCTGGAGCGGAGAGTACGTGCTGGTATATATGGGACGAATTTCTCAGCCAAGTACGAGGGGCATGAGCCATAAATACTTTTGTGGATTATGCAGCAGGTTTTAAATTGCACCCGTGCCTAGATTGGTAGCCATTGCAATTTATCCAGGAGAGGGCGTGAGGGAGTTCTCGGGGGGCGTTGAGAACCAGCCTAGCAGCGGTGTTCTGGACCACCTGAAGCCTACCCAATGAGTTATCCGTGGATGATATCAGTAACCCATTGCATTAGTCCAGGCGACTAAGCACTAGGGCCTGGACCAGCGTCTTTCTGGATGTATCCGGCAGCAGGGGAAACACTCGTCTGAGGAGTCCAATGACATGCAGGCAGGATCCTGCTGTTTGGTTCACGTGATCCTTAAGTGAAAGTCCCTGATCCAATCGAACTCCCAGGTCCTTTGCAGTCTGCTTGGGGCTTGGGACGGGGCCCAGATCTAAGGGCCACCAGTCCGGTGACCACAACAGGGGTGCGTCTCCAAATAACATGACCTCTGTCTTCCCTACATTGCATTGCAGGAAGTTTGAGGCCATCCATTGGGACACATCCCTCATCCCATCAGAGAATGAGTGCTTAACAGCATCGGTCAGGGTTTTAAAAGGAAAGAGCAGCTGGGTATCATCCGCGTAGGAGACGGGGATGAATCCATATGATCTCATAAGATCCACTAAGGGGGCAACATACACATTGAAAAGCGTAGGGCTTAGGCATGAGCCCTGTGGTACCCCCTTAGTGAGCTCTATCGGGGCTGAGCGAAAGGAGCCCAGGTTGACACTCTGCGAGCGGCCTGATAAGAAGCTCTTCAGCCAAGACCATGCCAGACCCCCAACCCCTATCTCCTTCAATCGACTGAGTAAGATTTCGTGCGATACCGTGTCGAAGGCCGCGGAGCGGTCCAACAGCACTAGAATCACAGAGCTCCCACTATCCTGTGACATTCTGATGGTATCTGTCACAGATAGGAGAGCTGATTCAGTGCTATAGTTGGGCCTAAATCCGGATTGGGAGCGGTCTAGACCACCAGACCGCTCAATGAACCTCGACAGGTGGATGTTAATGTGTTTTTCCGTTATCTTACTCAGGTAGGGAAGGAGTGATATAGGGCGGAGTTTGGATAAATCTGAACAAGGAAGAGCCGAGTTCTTCTGGATTGGGTTTACAATGGCCTTCTTCCAATCCTGTGGTACCTGGCCTTCAGCAATAGAGCAATTCACCAGAGTTTGGATCAAAGGCACAAGGGAGTTGCCCAAGGTGGAAACAATTCTGGCCAGAATGAGATCAAGTGTAGACCCTGTCTTGATGTGGCCCATAAGAGTCTCAATATCACATAAGGTAGAAGCTGGAAAGGTTGTAAGTGTCTCACTAACCATGGCCCGGGACTGAGGGGGATCTGTAGGAAAGGGATTCATAGGACAGAGTGTCTTGGTGATTTTATCTGAGATCAGCTCTATTTTGTCTTTAAAGAAGGAAGAGATGTCATCACATAAAGGTTGTGAGAAAACATCCAGACTCTCACAAGCTATGGGTTTAGTAAAGGCCTTTAGAATCTGGTAAAGGGCCTTTGAGGAATTGCCCGCCTCTGCTAATTGCAGGGCTATGTGATTTTTCCTGGCTGATCTGATGCTTTATGATACATGGACAAGCTAGCATAGTAGCCCTTTTTGTCTGCTTCCAGGTGACCTTTCCGCCATGTTTTTTCTAATTTCCTACAGGCCTGTTTCTCTGAACGTAGGTGGTCAGTATACCATATTTCATGATGAGAGGGAGGGCGCTATTTACGTAATTTCAGAGGAGCCAGAGTATTGACTACAGTTTAGATGGCAGAACTAAATTTATATAAAGCCACTTTGATGTTATCAGAGGCAGTTATGGAAGGTTCAACTAGAGTTCTCTGAAAATCCTCTGAGGTCACTTTATGCCATTGTCTACGCCACAGTGAGGGGAGGAGAGACCTTTTACTGGGCTTATCCATCCCTAAAAGGGAGAAATTAATGACAAAATGGTCTGACCAATTCACCAGGGTGGAGGGATGACATACTATCTTGGATGTATTTGAAAAGATCATGTCTAGAGTATGACCTGCTAAATGAGTAGGGCCTTTATTATGCTGCACAAGCCCTAATAGGGAAAGATCTGTGAGGAAGGATAGTGTCTCGGAATTATTAGAGAGCTCCCCATGCACATTAAAATCCCCTAAGAGGAGGAAGTCATCTCCAGTTTTAAAATGCGGGGCCAATGCTTCCACTAAAGATAGTACAAAGTTAGTGCTTGGCCCTGGTGGGCGGTAGACCAGAGCTCCCTTCCACAAAGTTTTGGGTCCGATATTAATCCGAAAAATCATCATTTCCATTTGAGGGGTAGTTCTTTGTTCAATTATTGAAACGTTAATCCCCACCTTATAAATGATGGCAATGCCACCCCCAATTTTAGTGGGACGGTCCAGTCTTACGATTTTATACCCCACCGGGATATCCAACGTAATGGCAGGTATTGTGTGGGGCTTTAGCCAGGTCTCAGTAAGGAAACATTTTTCGGGCTGGGCCGTAGAGATGAGATCCCATAGTTCCGTGTGGTGTTTGGATAGCGAACGAACATTACATAGGAAACTCTTCCAGCCAGTCACCCTGCTACAGTAGACAGGTGGAAAGCTTGAAACCGGCAGTGCCTACATGAGATGGGACCCTCTAAATTTGGCCAAGAGTCGTGTGCACAACCAGGTGAGGGTGCTGTCTGAAGACTCAGTAATTTGTGGGCTGAGTATGTAATGCGGTTAGGTACAGCAGGATCTATACTAACCTGGGCAGAGTCCATGGCTCCTGGCCCCGTCCTGTCGCAGACGGGCGCAGACGGGCGCAGACGGGCTACTCTTTGGCTACTCTTCAGCGTGTCTTCGGCGCTTTCCTGCACGCAATCGCTGCACGCTTGAGGACAGCCGAGGGCTAAATAGCCCTGATTAGTCCGACAATTAGAGCGCTAACCGCAATTTCCAGTCTTTAAAAATCAGAGTTCGATTTAAAAAATCACAACATCAGTATGAGGAGCATCAGATTTTTACCTGTGGCGCACAAGCGGATCAGGAAAGACACTGCCACCGTCTTCCCTAACACAGTGAAAGCACCACAAAAAAAGACTCCACACTAGGTTAGAAAAATAGCCTCTATGCTTATGAACAATGCAAGACAAAAATGACAAAAATCCACAAAGTATGACAGGAGTTATGAATTTGTATAGATTAAAGAACGTTGTAGTGCTAAAACGCCAACCGTGGCTATCTGGTCCTGCAATGCCGGGGCAAATCCAAAATTTCAGGCTGACAGCGATGGAGCACGGGTTCAGATACAGGGACCAATCTTGGTCCACTGAAGAGTACCTTAGGTGACGGAGTAAAGATGCGGAAAGCCAAGAGGCGATGTTTCTTTCATGAACCGCTGATTTGAAAGCCATGTATCGGCACCAATGTTGGAGGCGGTTAGAAAGGAAACCATCCGCTCATTCTGGCTGGCTTCCAATGAGCTCAGTGAGCCCGTCCGCCAGTCAGGAGCTGGAGAGTAATCTCAAGAGTGGGTCTTTTTGCCCTTTAGATTACGATCACGGTTTCCAATATGGTTTCCATGCCGGTCTTTCCGACTTGAAAACCATGTCGGAAAACATGTTTAGTGCAGTTCCACGGGTTGCTGGGATGAACTGGAGATGAAGGGATGACCTATATTTCCCCTTCCTCAATGGGAGCTTGCCTTATGGCCGGTTTACAGCTGTAACAAGAGCTCCCATTGAGGAAAAGGACCATGTGACTGAACTATGTTTGGTCGAATTGAAATCAGTCAGTCAGTACCGCTGACCGGGTGTCGGTAAGGACTGCCGGCCGGGTGTCGGATGGTCCCATGACTGAGTCATTGTCTGGCAGAAGTAATTACACCAGGCATCATAATGAGCCCCATAATGTGTAATTTACATTACTGTGTACAGTCTTTGAAAGAAACTGACATTATTGGTGGCTGAATGGATTCAGAGACTCAAAAGGAATTGCCATCAAGCAAAATTTGCTTTGAGGAAAGGTGAAATTTAAAGACAGTTTGCCTTGGGCTCATGTGATACACACATTGAGTCACCGGCTGCCATCAATGCTTCATGCAACTGCACCCTTTTACCTAACAAATATCCAGCAAAGTATTCCTACCACTGAGTGCCCAAAATATTCATTTTGCTACCATCCCTGTGGTGGGTGATTGTGTAATCCCCAACCAAGGCTGCAGGCTAGAATATATCTTAGCTGCCCATGAAGGTGTGGCGTCTGTCCATGCTAGTGTGGAAGCTACTCTTTATTTACTACAAAATCTCAATTGGTTGCATGGTCTATACAAACAGGCAAAGCAGTATGTCCTTAGTTGTGATATTTCCCAAAATAACAAAAAGCTCTACCATTGTACGCTCACCACAAACACCCCTCCTGGTTTCTAACAAACCGCTCAAATGTTTGTACATAGATCATTGGGGTCCTCTAAATTTGGATGGTGCATTTAAACACATTTTACTTTCTGTAGAGTCTTGCTCCAGATTTTTATGGGTGTGGCAACAATGATTGGCTGGCTCTCGTGCAGTTATTAAAAGTTTGCAAGTCTTCATCCGGACATATGCAGTAACTGCATTCCAAAAGGACCAGGGACCTGCTTTTGACTCTAAGGCTTACAAGGATACTATGGGAACCATCAGTGTGGCTGTGCATTATTCCTCACCCTATCATCCTGAGAGAAAGTTGATAGTGGAGAGGAAAACCATGACCAAAAGCAATCCTTAACAACTAGAGTATTAGGTTCAATTCAACTTTGAATCCATCACTTGAATGGGGTATAGAGAGCATTAAATAATGATCTTTGGGTGGCTGAACCTCATATGAGGTCTATTTTGCATCCAGATGTATGTTCCATATTTTGACAGTTCGGGCACAATAGAGGCAGATACACCTTTTGGCATCAAATAATATTTCATTGACTTTTTAGGGATTACAAAACTTCCAGGACGAGCAGTCTAAGGACCTTTCTAAAAATTCTGTAACGGAAGTGAAGGAGCAACCAGCACCTTCCGGCTGGATTGCAAAAGTTAGAGATCTAGTTCAAGATAAGATTGTAGTAAAGAAGGAATTTGGGCCATCATACCGTGTACTGGTGCCAGTCCTTTGTATTCAAGATATAAGAACCATGATTTTGCCAATGTTTGCTGATTGTAAAGACAAACAACTTGTCTCCATTAATGAAGCAAAACCAATGTTGTTTCGCCCTGGCTGCATTGGGCAGAGAATTCACCACTAATACAACCAAACATCTGATGTGAGCATATAGCCTGCTTCTGCTAATTCTAACAACAGAGTTGTTTATGTTGAAACCACCTACGGAGGTATCTATTAGTTCTCTACAGCCAACTATGGCTCCTCTTTTTCAACAGACTGCTTCTGGTTCCTTTGTCAATGTTAATGACTTTTCTTCTGATTCTTCTGACACTTCACTACATGGCGTACAAGATTTTCTTCTTTGGCCAAAACACACTTCTCTGATCCCCCATGGCTGTACATGTGAATTACCATATCATTATGTTCTCTGCTTCTTTGAATTGGATTTGTGACTGTTTTCTTCTTGCTGATAAGTGGACATTATCTCTCAGAATGCTTTACTGCAGAACTGGTAGTCAAAATGCTGAAACCTCATTCGTCTTCACTCAAAGTGGGAAGAGACATGTCCCTTTCTGTTTTTCCAGTAGTTGATGGAATTGTGTGAGATAACGTCCCATATGATATTTTTGGTCCTACAGAGACACTGTAGATACCTTGCGTGTTTAAGGCCATGATCAGTGATGTGATTTCCCCTAGACATGTTTCTGATAATTGGGATGTGAAAACTGTTACCTCAATGCTCCCAGAGCTTGAATATTATATTGTATTTGAAAGTGAAGGTTTGTATCTTAAGTCTACAACTATGGAGAAATGTTTTTTTACCATCACCAGCCCCATTCTTATTTACACTGAGATAGTGTTCCATGCACAGTTTTCAATGTCACACAATGAGAACACTCAAGCACTTCCACAGTTGATTTCCTGCTTCAATGAGAATTCAACATTACATTTAGTTCAAGAACCTTGTTCCTTAGAGGAATTGAGTACAGTAATACCACTTATTGCTCTAGATTTTCAGCCCGTACTTTTGTAGTTTAAATAGGATTCAGCCGGACGAAAACACATTAGATAAATCCAGCAAAGCAAAATTAGGCATTATCACAGCATGGTAACCCTTCTGCACATCTTCTTCAATAAAATTGGATTTTGTGTTGTTAAAGCCGGTGTCAGAACCATGTGCTCCTGGTCAAATTAGGATGAGCGTTAAGTTCAGTCAATAACCTGCATTTGTTTCGGTGACTTATGGTACTCTTGCTTCTGTTTAACTTTTATATAGGGCCTACATCAGCTCAATGAATGACAGTTTCCTAGCTCCAGTAGGGTAGTTCCACAAGTCTAGGCTCCCCTGGCATACACAAACTATGTGATTAGAATTCAGGAGAACAGGCCATCTGTTAGGCCCCGTGGGGATTTCTCTGATTCCGTATCCCTCACCAGCCCCCAGGTTTCAGCTTACTTGTGGCTGGAAGTTGTGTAGCTCGAATTCAGCTGGCACGGGCAGCCAGAAGGTTTTTAGTGACGCTCACACTCCCTCCCAGGCAAGGCCGGATCACGCACTGGGCCTGCACTGGGAAAGAGACGCTTCCGATGCATGACGATGTAAGGCCCCACTGAGATCTTCGGGGGATTAGTTCCTCTCCTCAGGGCAGCCGCGATCTCAGGGGCCTGCGCAGGAGAGGAGCATCTATATTTTGGTGCCGCCCCCTCAGGGAAGCTGACGGGACTTCCTCTGAGCCTGCGCAAAGGGAGAGACACCTTCAGGCAGCGCCGCCCCCTTAGGAAGGCCTTCGCAGCAAGAGGCGGCCGGACCGGCCTCAGCGCGCTTTCCGACTCCTCACCTCAGAAGGGAGTCGCACAACACACTGGAGGGCACCTCTATTCACGGGGCCCTAGCCTGATGTCGCAAGCCACGCTACTCTCCCACGCCACAGCAGAGCCTCCGTAGATCCGCCCAGGAGAGGGAATCAAAGGGAGCGTCCCACCTCAGCACTCCTCAACACCAGTAAGTCAGACAATATTACTGCGCTACTACCTCTCAGAAGCGATGTAGTTAGGGAGGAAACAGGGAAGGGGTGGTTTTAACAGACTCTCAGGACAGTTCTCACTCCCACAGGACAGCGGTGCAGTTCGTGACAAGCAGTGCGGGTCCCACAGTTACTCTGGGTCAACCTGAGGAGAGTGATAACTCCTTCCTTGGTATAGAAAAACACCAGGACAAGGTCCCTCAAGATGACAACTTGGCAGGGTCAGGTCTAGAGGTAGGGGTACAATAACAGCAGTAGGAAAGCAACCCTAAGGAGTAGTCAGCCATTCCAGTGCCCTATCCCCCTGATGCCACAGCCTGTACTCCAGCCAGCTCTTTGATGAACAAAATGGCCGCCCAGGATCTCACCTTATATACCCTAGGTCCAATTCACTAGAATGGGCCAGAAGGTTCTAGATCCCTCTACACTAACCTTTGGGCCAAGCTCTGAGGTACAATTTTGACAGTTGGCAGGCCACCATTTTGTGAGGGCACCTGCTCTATCCCCATTTTATAGGAGCACCTGTGCTGCATTATTAATAAGTAATAATGAGGCGCCCAAAGTTCTAGGGTCAATACCAGAAAAAAAAATGTAGTGGACACCCAAGAAAAATACAGAGGCAAAAAAAAAGGATAAAATAAATAATAATAATTAGGAGGGACCACCCAAAGGGCTGACAGGTCTAACAGAGACCTACCTCAGGAATGAGAACGCTTCTTTTTGGAAGGTTGCTTGCTATTTTCCCTCTTCTTTTTAGAAGATGTAGGATTATTTTTTAGTAAAGACCTCTTCAGGACTTTCAGACAGTTGTGGTTTAACTGTATAATTCTATACATTTTTGTATGTTTCTAAGTAATTCATTGTCTGACATTGCTTCAATGTCAGGATCCGGTGTATAGCCGGCTAACATCGGCCAAGTTGCTCCTGGTCTACCTAGTGGACGATGCCTGGTAATGTGATTTAAATGTTTTATAGGGTGCCTTTAAACCAGAGCTCATGCTCCTGGTATGTAAGTGGAATTTTAATATGCTCGAAAGGAATATATTCCACAGGTGGTTCATCTTCGTTGTAGAAGTGGAACACTTATGTTACTGGATTTGATTCTGGGAATACTAGCCATGAGTAGAATACCTCTGTCTGGTGAGATTCATGTGCCTCTATTACAAAAACTGCTCTACCTCCTCTTGGTGTTAGACGATCTCTTATAAGTTTTAGAGTGATGGCCCTCCGTAAAATTAAGAGGAATGATGATAGCATTCTCATCGGTTTCATCAAAACCTGTAAAATTAAAAGCTGCTTCGGCCTGGTAAGCCGCAGCTCCACCGGTTTTGGTGTTATTGCCTTTATTAGACATCTTTTAATGAAAATTGCAGAGCAAGTTTCAAGGGAACAAAGATAAGGTGCACAATATTTTGGAACTGTATGCTTCAACGTTGAACAAACTAAACAGCTAATACATAGGATTTTTCGTCCTACTCAGCTATGGTGGATATTATCCCTACCCACTCCAGACGTCTTATGGAGGATTATGAGTAGAGGGTCTCTTTGAAAAGCAAGACTGAGTTACTTCAGTATCTAGCATTAAATTAGTGCCTTACCAAACAGTTGGGCGCCATGTAGTGTAGTTCTTATATCCTTGATAGGCTGTGTGCATTGGAAAAATATGCACTATAGAATTGACATAGGACTGAGGTCAGTATGTCTCTATCGAGTACATTAAACTTAATTACTTGTGTGTGCCAGCTAATTCAGTGGTCACAAGAACACTAGAAACTTCTCGATTAAACAAGAAGGGATTAGTTTCTGACAACCGCATAAGCATGACAACTTTGTTTCCCTTAGAATCGGAACAATCTCAGAATCATGGAAACAATAGATAACAGTTTCACTCAGTCTATCGTGCATACTTCGTTTCTAAAGAGTTGCACAGAAATAGAGAGATGGGCATTTCAATAAAAAGGATTTATTCAACAGCCTTATTTCTCATGCACGAGATATCAACTGCTACAATTGTAAGACAGAATGCAAAGTATAATACTACAGCGTTAGCAGTAAGATAAAATAATACTTCAAGAGCATGGTGTGTAGCTATGACATATATTCATAAAAATACATACATAAATAAAACAGGCTAGAATACTCATCTGGTGCTTCTAAAATAATCCTACCCCAGTGTACCTAACCTAAGTGTAGTACCAGGGAAGAAGTAGGTGCTGTTTATCTATAGTCTAGTTTAGCCAAGAGTTGCCAAAAGTTTCTCTAGGTTCTAGGCAGCTCCATACCTTAGAATGAGTGAGGTTGGAATCTCTTTCCGAGTCTCGATCTCTAGCACCCCTCAAGGGGAGTCAGAAACACTGGAGCTGGATTCTTTGGGAGGAGGATGACAGCGTCAGGTCAGTGCATCAGTTGGGAACTAGACTTCCTTCCAAACTTGCTGCGGCGAGCCGCATCGTGCAAGTAAGCAGCCGAACCATGCTTTGCCATGGCAAGAAGTGAAGGTATATTTATACCTTGAAGGTGTTTAGGAATGCCAGTATTGACGCACAAGTCGGGCATAAGAACGTCATGAATGAACCAATAAGGAATAGATGTACATGCATAATAAATGAGTTCTTGGAGAAATCAATATCCAAGCAAGGGGAAGTCCTAAAGGCTTAATAATCTGGTTTTCCAAAAACTTGTTGCGACGAAGATGAACAAATGTAGTTGGTCATGCCTGTATTTGGTTAGCATGAGCAATGCCTAAATAAGGGCTGGATTTCTTTGCCTAAATAAGGGCAATGTGAATTAGACCTATATAAGGGCATAAATCGGGAAATCTATATACGGTGTCTAAATCGACACACAACATAGGAGTACCTCTGTAGTACTTATTGCTCTCCAAGGAGCTGTGAAATGCCGGAGCATGTGACTGCGGGCAGATATCCCACTTGATCAGTGAAAATTAGCCAGTGAAACGTATAGATGCCCAGACCTGTGTGGACGATCCCCCCGTACCAGTCAGAAACTGGTCACTCCCCAGCTGCCAAAGCTGCCATCAATCATCGGAAAAGTGTCATGATTTATGCACAAATGAATGCAGCCTTGAAGGATGAGCATGCACCATAATCACTGCAGCTGAGCAGGGAGACACCCACTCCTCCTTATGTGTACAATCTGCCATGCCTGGGGTGTGCTTCAAATGCTCACATATGGCACCGCCTTCACTTAGACAAGGTTGCCAATCCTCCACTTGTTTACACACCTGGCTGGGGGTGGCCGAGCAACATTCCATCACACGAGGAATTCTGCTGCATTTCACAGAGTTTGTCTGTAACTCTGTGGAATTCTGTGAAGTGAAACTCTGCGAGCTCTGCCCAGGCCTGGTCCAGATGTATACTGAAGAGTTCGGTGCAAGGGTCCATTATTTACCCCTGGTGCACACTTTGAAATAGGAAAAGGTTCTAGAGGTTTCCATTCCCAGAGGTGTTTGGAATTTTCTGCCTCCCTGCCCTTGCCCCAGCTTGTCTGGCATCACAAAAACTAGTGTCAGAACTCTTGGTGAGTGTACTGGGTGGTACCATAACAATTCGAAATTATGGTAGGCGACAGCTTCTCCCTCTCATCATAGTCGATGATGGCTCATCCTGCCATAACCTACTCCCCCTTTCTTTCACTGTATCAGAGCCATAAACAAAGACCACCTGTCAGCTACATCCAGTCATATGACCCAAGATACAGACTGCAGGCACCAAATGATTGGGACAAGAAAATGCTAACTTTCTAAAACTGGCATTTTCAGAATTGTGACTTAAAATCCAACTTTACAATGAAAGAAGGTTTTAAATTACAATTTTTTAGACACCAAACTCGACATTCCTACCAGCTCCCAATTGGATGTTATCACTTCTTAAATGTAAGGTACCCAATGTTATCCTTACGGAGAGGCACATATTGCAGTAGGAAAAAACAAATGTAAGAGTTTTTAACTACTAGAACATGTAAAAGTTAAAAGTACAGTCCTCATCTTTTGAATGCACTACACCCTGCTATATTGGCTGTATTGGGCTTACCCTAGGGGTGAGTTATATGTATTAAAAAGAAAGGTGTAGGTCTGGGAAAATGTTTATTTTGCCAGGTCGAAATGACAATTTAAAACTGCACACAGGTTGCATTGGGGGGCCTAATACATGTTTAAAAGGCTCCCGATATTTTGGTTTGCGGCGTTCGTTACTCTGCGCTGGAGGACAGGAAGATTTCTACATTTGAGATGTATCACGATCTCATTTGGATATAATATAAAGGAAACACAGTGAAGACTATTTGTATGGTGCGGATTCCTGTATCTATATGTGTTTCTCCTGTCGATTACTACTTTTAAATTCATCGCAATCAAACTTTGACAATGACTTGAAGTGGCCGCGTATACTGTAGGACTATCATACTTAGATATAGTTCCCCCACTACAATTCCATCTTCGTGCCTCTTTTCTTCAAAATTTGCCTGCACAAAAGATAATTGAACATCGCCCATGTACAAACACTATAGAGGTCCTGGATTTTACAATAGAAAAAAGGATTTGGATTATCACGTCCAAGGCCATAACTTTGGGTCCATTCAACAAGTCCACATATTTTTGCCCTGAGGTAGTTCCTTTCGTAGGAAAGAAACACGCTGGCTGTTGTCCAGTATTTTGTATGAAGATCAATAAAGAACTTTTGAAATTAAGTGACCGGTCTGTGACTCCATCCCTGATGCTGCCTCCACTTATGTATTGAATTTATGTTTAAAAGGCTACTTGAGTGGATGTAACAATGAGTGTTGAAGACTCGTTAGTAGCATTCAATTTACAGGACCTGGGCATGGCCAGTACCACTTTCTAGGGACTTACAAGTACATTATGTATGCCAATTGGGTGTAAGCTAATTGTACTATGTTTAAGGGTATGAACACATGCACTTTAGCACTTGTTAGCAGCGGTAAAGTGCACAGAATCCTAAGCACAGCAAAAATGGAGGAGTAGGGCAAAAGGTTTGGGAAAAGACCACTCTAAAGCTGACAGGTCTAACAGTCCTGATTTTAAATGATAGCCAGATAGCTTTGAGACAATATGACGAAATAGGTACGTGTCTGGGGAGGTTGTGCTTGCTTCTCGTGATAAGATTTAGAACTTTGTCTAGTATAGAGACAGAGCAGAGAGAGATGTAATAATGCACTGTTACAATAGTCAGTTTGTTTAGAACTAATACAATGAGCAATTCTTTGCTTTATAGAAGGGGTTGTTTGCACACATCGTGGGCATATTTTGAATGTGCTACATTGCTGTGTTGATTGCATCAGTTATGAACGATTCCAAGTGCAGCATTGGGTGGAAAAATATAGCAAGATTTCTTGTCACTGGTTTTGAAGTAAGGTTATCTGGAGTCTATTCAGATAAGGTTGATTTTGGAGGTAGGTGCATATGTTTAGTAAAATAAATTATCTTTCTTTTATATGAGTTGAGCATGAGGCAGAGCAAGTACATCCAATAATGGAGTGCTGTGAGGCAGTCGGGGATGTACACAAATGAGAGATCACAGCTGGAGAAATGGAAACTAGGTACTAAAGGTGCAGGAATGATTATAAATCCCAAAAGAGGGGATGATGCAGTAATGATTATAAATCTCAAAAGAGGGGATGATAGTCATGAAACACCAATCAGGGGTCTCCTGTGGCTGCGGCTACCCCTGGTATGCCCCATGCAAGCCTTGCCAATCCTTTTGCGAGCCCCCTGGCCTCAGAGTTGGCAAATACAATGTCAAGAAAACAGCATCACAATTAGCTGGAATGTTTTAAAATATTTTGGGTGTGTGCTTGAAGGTGAGAGTGTGTTCATATGAAAGAGAATGCATGTATGTGTGTGCATGTCTGTTGTGTAAGTGTGTGTAAGTGAAAGTGAGTGAAAATCAGTAATAAGTCATACAAATTAGCGAAATTGAATGTCAGTGACTATGAGTGAGTTAGTAAGAGTGGGAGTGAAAGTGACTAGCAGTGATGAAGAATGAATACGACTCAGTGAGTGAGAATGTGAGTAAGTGTAACTGTAAGAGTCACTCAGTGAGTGAGAATACGTGAAAATGAGTGACCGAGAGTAAGAGCAAGTGTGTGTAAGTGATAAAGTATGAATGGGTATGAATGTGAGAATCAGTGCAACTGAATGAGTCAGAGTAAATGAGAACATGGGAGTGAGTGCAAGTGAATGTGTGAGAAAATATAAGTGAGCCACAGTAAGAATGGGTGTGCTTGAGTGAGACTAAATGTGAATTAGAATGAATGAGTGCAAGTGAGTAAGAATGAGTGAGAAGTGTGAGTGAGAATGAGTGAGAGTAAAGGTAAGTGAGTATGAGAATGTGGTTTTATGTTTGTAAGTCTGCTGTGGGCCCATGCATCCTGAAGGTACTTATTTTCTTACAGCAGCAACAATGGCATACTACTGGAAGTCATTCTTAGCATGACTGTCACCTTTCACAAAATACTGACCCTCGTGGTAACTTTTGGCATAATGTGCATTCATAGTAAAATACTGGTATAATAGAGGTAATTCATGGCCTATGGGACTCCCAAGGAACAATGCTGGCATACTAACATACAGAAGTTCTTAGCATGAGGGGTATCTGTGCCACAATGATGGTGCTAGCACAGTGGGGTAATTCTTGGGATAAAGAGGGCAACTGCAGCATAAGAGAAGAGGAGAACCATGACATAATGCTAGCACCAATGGTACCATAATGCTGGCATCAATGGCAAAATTCCGAAATTGCCATTTGTAGGTAAATTTGGCATAAGGAGAACCCATGGGCAAATGCTGGCCCTTTCACAGCGGAGGAAAGTGTTGAACATATAGGGCACTCATAATACATATTGAAAAAAGTGGGATCAACTCCTGGGAGGCATTAAGTATTGTTGGCTCGGCCCACTTTAAAAGGACTAGAATGTTAAATGAGTTTCTTTTCAGGGTCCATGGCTTTCTGGCTTTTTTGTGAATTTTTTGGTTTAAATGCACTATTTAATCCACATTTTCTTGAGGGGAGAACTTCATTGAACGACCAATAAAGTAGGACTGCTTCACTCATTTTGTTTGTTCAATAGAGTTCATGGCAAAAATTAAGGCTCAGCACTTTCAAAAATCATATCAGCACATTAATATAGGTGATATCTCAAATGAACATGTGTATGTGTTGTTATAGTAGTCATGCAGTTATTATGGAACTTCAACAATGTCAACTATGGTGATGCCATCAGGGTTAAAGTCATGTGAGATGACTTTTTATGGGAGATTCAGGGTCAAGGGCCATTTGCTGTCACTTAATTTGATTAAGGTCAAAGGGTCAGTGATGTAACATACACTACCCCTGATATTTTAGTCACGCGATACTCATGCTGATAACTTCAAATGCTGTCAAGTACCACATAATTTAATTTTAGTACACTTCCAATTTGGAGGTCTATAGTATATTTTGGCTAGCTGTAAACATTAAGGGGCCGATAATGATAGCGTATAATCCGCATCCTCCGGGCCGGCGGTGGCCCTGAGGATGCGGATTATCCGCTGCGGACTGAGAAAAGACCCCCGCCAGATTAGGATGGCTGGGGCATCTTTTTTCAGTCCGCCGCTTTTCCGCCGCGGTCGGCTTCCGACCGCGGCAGAAAAGCTCTAACATGGCTGGCGGTGTCTATCAGACACCGCCAGCCATATTAGGATGGCGTCACTCCTATGCCTTTCCACAGCGGCATTTCCGCCGTGGAAAGGCATATGGTGTTTTCTTCGGGGACCTGTTGCTGGCTCCCAGGGGTGAAGG
This sequence comes from Lissotriton vulgaris, assembly GCF_964263255.1. Lineage (NCBI taxonomy): Eukaryota > Metazoa > Chordata > Amphibia > Caudata > Salamandridae > Lissotriton > Lissotriton vulgaris. The sequence goes on along the minus strand of NC_141696.1, from coordinate 972,501,832 downwards.
GGGGGGGGGGGGGTGCACATGGGGGGTACCTATGGTACCCGCCTTCCTTTGCTTGCACGAAGCGGCAGGCACCAAGCGGTGCCTGGAGCTTCGTGCATGCAAAGGCAAACATGCATTATTTAACATTGCGGCGTGTGCTGCTTCAAGCAGCACCCGCCGCAATGTTAAAAATACAGGATGTGACCGCCAGGGTGGCAGTCACATCCTAATTAGCACCGAGGGACCGCCGCTGCCCTGTGGACGGTCCCTCCTCCTCTGGGGTGGCAGACGGATGCAGGTCCGTCCCCCATCCTAATAGGCCCCTTAGTATGAAGCTTGTTGTCAGAACGCAACAACATTTGAAAAACACAGACGTTCACCACAATGTTTCAAATATCCTTCATGATATGATCAATTAGAAGCATTAAAAGAGGACATCATTGCAGTATCTTTCCCCATCATTCATTAGAGTGTACTGGTTTAGTATCCAGCATCAGCAACATACCATGCGTATGGCAAAGTTCAGCACATAGCTGACTGTCAGCCACTTAACATGTCACAATATCCAGACATCAGGATACCAGGGAAAACATCCATTGCAACGCAGGCATCACATCGTAATGCTTTTACAATGCAAGTTGTTACAACGGCTTGCTGTAGGGGGCAGAAAGTGTTGGATTTGTTGGATTTTCAATCCAACACCTTCCCTACTCTTGCACACACTGGAGTTGCAATAGTAAATTATACTATTCCAAACTCCAGAGCTCCCCGGACAGCACGTCGTTGTAACGACTTGCGTGTAATGGCATGCAATGTAACAATGCGTCATTGTAACGAGGTGCATTGTGGAAAGCATTTGTGTTGTAAACACATGCGTTGTGATGAGTGCCATTCGCTACCAGGCCCTTATCATGTTTATCATGAATGTTGGTCCAAATAACGTGTTTAGGATACCCATGTGATATATATTGGCATATAATGAGTCTGCAATGCAGTCATATACACAGCCATTGGTCAACCTCCATCACTGTAACCCTCCTACATCACGGGCATGGGACAGCCCTGTGGTAGGCCATTCACCACTCCGCATGCAAGGATAAAGAAAGCTTTCTTGCCAATTTGAGTCACAGTTTATCAAAATGAGTGCACACAGTTATCCCTTATTTCACCAATGGAATTCGTATGACAGCATCAAATTCTATATTTTACAAGTGCAGTCAATGAGTAGACAGTCATTGGTTAAGAATCATAAACCTCACCTAATTAGCCACCCACTATGGATCTTTCTAGAGTGAACCATGCATACACATCAAAAAGCCAAGAAGACGCCATTGACATCTGCCACAGTTAACATCCCCTTTTGTTGTGCACTGGATTGATTACGTGAAGGCAAAGTCACCTCTTCAGTACTTGTGTTCATTCTCAGCCTATTTAGCAATAATTTGTGATCAATATTATTGAAGACACATAGCCGATTGCCTTCTCCCTGTATGGATGGGTTTGACAGATCACACTACTTTGTGGCCTATGTTCGTGCTTGTCTTATGTCACAAAGAATAAATGAAGGCATGCTTGCATTTCTACTGTTGACTTATTTTCCACAAGTTGTAATTATAATATGTATTTGTTGTGAAGCCATCCATAAGGCTAGCGCTGCACACACTCACTTCTTATAGCAGGGCTTCTGTGAGCAGCCAGATGTTAGCATAGACTGAGACTAACACTGATACATTATTGCACTGGATTTTAATATATTTGAATTTATTTAAAAACCCTTATATTACGTGAATTGTTTAGGAAACCTCTTGGTATGGCAGAACTGACATATTACAATATTATTCATCAGAAGACTAATATTCTATATTTATATTAGCTTTAGGGCCTGATTTAGAATCTGGGGGATGCACAATTTTATCTCATGACGGAGATGTAGATGGGTTTAGGAAATGTGCAAAGCAAAAGGGTATTTGAGGATGCGAACATGTAGGAGAGTTGCAAGTGAGAACCAGGAGCTTCACGTGACAGGGAATAAGTACCTAAAACTATAATGTGTTTTGTAATGATTTATATTTTAAATTGACCTTTCTGTTTGGCCTCCCTCGTGTACAACATGTTACCGAGATAAGCTGAGCGTGTATAGTTATTATTTGTTCATCTGACTTTAGATGAGTCAGGCATGCATGCATTTGTGTGTATATGTTCAAATTGCGGGATGTTAAAGCTGGGTCAGTGCATAGAAACCCTTTTAATTCTCATTTTAGCAAAGGAGTGTGTCAGCACTTGTAATTTGCAGGCATGTCACGACATCAATCACACTTTGACATTAGTTGATGACCATTTACATACTCATTCGTCTTTGATCCTTGATTCTTAATATTAGCACAAATAATACAGGAATCACCTCACTGAAAGAGTCTTGTCTTGAGTAGGTGGGAACGCCTTGGAGGGTAGGTGGCGTGGTCGTGCTTTGTCATAAGAAGCAGCTCCCGACCAGAGACTCAACCTCGACAATTCGGTCTATACTGTACAGAAGTTTCATATTTTATTCAATTTAATTTAGATATCTTTTTAGACCTCACCACCAAAAATGGACTCTCTTAGAGTGCCAAAATGGTTGTTTAAAAAAGGTACAAGTGGCACAGTAGAGATTTGTTAATCACATACTTGTTCCGTCACATGATGCGTAGTGGACTCAAAGGAAAGGCTGGGGACAGTAGATATAGTTGTCCAGTGAATTTAAAATGCTATCTGAACAAGTAAATCATAGGGTCTGCTAAAGATGATGGACGAGATGGAAAACTCTTCATTGAAAGTTGACAAAACCTAAAAGAAAAGACCACATTTCATAGGAGTTTGCTTGTTGGTCCTAGGCTTCTGACTAACTGCAAAATGTGGATGCATGTAATTGGATGTTAGTACTCCAGTTGAGCTACAGCTAAGAAGAGTTACTTAAGGGCAAATGGGAGAGGTGCGTTTTCAGTGCTTTTCTGAAGCTAAGAATATTCTCTCGTAGTGCTGAGTGTAAAGGCAGGGCATTCTATCGATTCAAACCTTCGACATGCAGGGTTCTGCCACCAGATATGTGGAGTATGGTTTAACAGGTAGTCACTTTATTTTTAATGGCTAACATTAAACCTCTGGATGGGTTAGAAGGTTGGCCAGTCTGTTTATTTTCAGTGGCCAACCTTACAACTCTGGAAGACCAAGAGGAGTGGAGCAGGAGTGCAAACATAAATTGTCGCATGAGTGACGCATAAGGTCTCAGCCGGGGCCTGTGCAGGTAAGAGAGGTGGGGGAAAGTTCGACAGACGACCATGAGGGAAAATAAAATATTTATTTAATTTTCCCTCGTCATCATCCGTCGAAATACCTCCCCACCCTGCCCGCCGTCCCACCGCTCTTACCTGCACGTGCTGCGGATGAAGGTCTTGATAAACTATCAATCCTTAATGTAGATCTGGAAATCATCAACATAGGGAGGTAATCAATGTAATTGTTATTAAGAATAGTTATCATTGGACCCATATATGAGTTAAGTAGGATCGTGGAGACAAGCTTGACGATAAGGGAGGTGATTTTTGGGAGTAAACCAACCAACTCACTTTGTCGTGTAAAGTTAAAAAGTGTATATTTGTTATGTATATGTATTAATGAGGATAAAGTGTATACAGTTTTAAATGTATGTTGTAATGCAAGCCATAGAAATTGCATTGGGCAAAAAAAGCATAATTTGGACTGTACAGCATTGAACCACATTCAATTTTCACGATTGCTTTCAAATATTCCTCTGCCCCACCATTGTTGCTCGCATCTAGGACAGAACAGATACCAGAAGGAGGGATATAAATAGCAGGAAAATGTACCTTGAAGTAGAGATGGGATAGAGCTGAACCTTGATGAAATCACACAAAAAGAACAAAAGGTACAAATACCCTCCCTGAACATGGTTCACCTTCACCTGGTTTAAGGTCACAGGTACAACGTCTTAATTTGTTGCTTCTCACCCCTGGATCTTGACCAATCACTCAAATATCCATCATAGGTAATTTCTCATCCCGTATCTCTCCTCTGTCATTTCTCATCCCTTATCCCTCATCCCTCAACATCACCCCTCATCCTTCCAAAAAGGAGAGCGAGACAGAGCAAAACAAAGAGAAATGGAGCAAGCCAGGGAGAGAAACGGAAGAAAGAAAAAAAGGGAAAAAGGAAGAAACATTGTTAGATAGCAAGGAAGGAAGAGAGAAAGAGAAAGGAAGGAAGCAAGGTCGGAAGAAAGGTTAAACGAAAGGGAGGAAATGTGAAAAAGGAAATATGGATAGATGGACAGAAAAGAAGTACTCGAAAGTTGAAATTATAGATGAAAGTAATAATGTAAGGGTGAAGCTAGCCCTCTATTTATCGCCAGACGTGCACTTTGCTTACTTAGTGCCTTTAGAGGTATTTTTTTAAATTGGTTGGAATTTTGTATGGTACGGCTACTCCCATGTATAATGACTTACAAACACAGTTAGAGACTGTATAAAATGTTTCAAATAGAAATCCATGTGATTGTGCTTTTGGAACAACCCCCCTACTGCAAAGTACATTAGCCAGCAAAGTAATTTGAAGCATACAGCTTAGCAATTGTGTTCATCAACATCATTTAGGGGTTGCCAAGGGTCGCAGCTGCAACCCTTGGCTTGCTACTTGTGACTTCTGGCATTGCTTTTCCAACCCCTGGCAAAATCAGGGCCAAGAACACTATGGCGGCTCACCCATATGGCTGTCAGGCTCTACAGTCTTTTTTGGACCATTTTTTTATTATTTAATAGTGAATAATAGTGTTTTATTAACTACTGGCATAATCAAAAATTAAGCTGCAGAAGCTGGAACAGAACCTTCTTTGGCAGCTGTGATAAGTTAAATGTAATACTTTAAATGTATATTGTGTACATGCATGTGAAACGGAGCACATATATGTGTGAATGTGTGTCTCTATATGTGAGCATGCGTCTGTGTGTGCATGCGTGAAAGAAAATGACAGACAATGAGTATGAGTAAGAATGATTGAGATTGAGGGACACATTTATCAAGACTTTGCTTCTGTACAAAGTTATGCAAAGTGGCACAATATACTGGATAGTTGCCTTAATTTAGCGCAAATAATGCTATGAGCTGCTGTGCACCACTCTGGATCACTGGCGCCTGCACTGGGTGTTATATGGGCATTCCCAATGATACAACCCATGTTTTCTTATCCAAAGCCCAATCTACCAACAATGTTAGATAGGGCTTTGCACCAAAATATAGCGACTTCTTGAGGCAGATGTTAAGTAGGAGAAATCTTTTAATAGGGTCTAACTTTTTATACATTGCATGTGTGCTGCACCATACATACCAGTTTTAAAGTTTGGTTGGGCATATTATTTTCTACTTGAAAGCTAACCTCTAAGTACAAAACCTATGCTTGACATCATGCAGACATCTTTGCACTATTGGGAAAGGGAAAATGCACGTTTATCTTGCTTTCTCTTCAGAACAGCTGAGCAAGACTTCAAAATAACAAGATCCAATGTGAACACTCTTCAAAATAGGACTATACAATAAATAATAATAATAAAACCATTTATTGAGTGCCTGGTTACACTGAACAGTGTGTCCCCGCGCCATAGAACCCCATCATTAAACCATCAGACCAGCCAAACCAGTAGAATCTCTAACAAGACACAGACCACTAGTCTATAGGGAAGAGATGCGTCTTAAGTTTCATACGGAATCTCCTCTCGGAGGGTTCCATCCGCAATTCAAGGGGCAGTTTATTCCAATAGGAGGCCGCTAAGTAACAAAATGAACGCCCGCCCATTTTGGCTTTAAAAATGCGAGGAACTGAAAACAGCATGCTGCCCAGTGACCTTAAGTGACGTTTTGGGCGGTGGATGTTGAGGAGCTTGTTCAGATAAGGAGGTCCTTTCCCTTGTGCAATTCGATGGGAAATGCACATGGCCTTGAAAAGTATACGTTCCTTTATAGGAAGCCAGTGCAATTTGGATAATGCATCTTTCCCTGAAGCTCTGCGTGGGAGGTTGAGAACTAGGCGGGCAGCCATATTCTGGACTCTTTGTAGTTGTCTCAAACCTTTTTGGCTCAGCCCTATAAGTAGGGCATTGCCATAGTCAAGATGGGGGGTGACAAAGGCATGGACAAGGGATTTCCTTGAACTCATCGGTACTAGGTCCAGGACCTTACGCAGGATTTTGAGGACTGCGTAACATTTGCCAGTAACCTTTTCGATATGCTGACATACGAAAGTTTGGTATCTAGTATCATTCCCAAATTCTTGGCTGAATCCGTAGGGACAGGGGTCTGACCAAGTTCTGCTGGCCACCAGTCTGATGACCACGCTGAAGGAGCCTTACCAATGAGCAACACCTCAGTCTTGTCTCCATTCAGACGCAGACAATTGTTGTTCATCCAGCTCGCTACAGCTGAGAGACAGGCTGAAAAGTTGATAGCTGTCTCTTCACCATCTTGACTGAGTGTGATCATTAGTTGCGTATCATCAGCGTAAGTTATAATATTAACACCGAAGGACTCAACTATACGTGCAAGGGGTTCCATGTACAGGTTGAACAAGGTAGGGCTCAGACTTGAGCCCTGTGGAACCCCGTGCTTCAGCTGTCTGGGAGTAGACTTGAATGGCGGGCAGTGAATTTGGAAACTTCTATTTTCCAAAAATGACTTTAGCCACTCATATGCATCTCCTTCAACTCCAATCTCTGATAGACGTGACAGCAGCGTGGAGTGTGACACAGTATCAAAAGCTGCGCTTAAGTCAAGTAACACAAGCGCTGCTGTCTGGCCTTTGTCAGCTATTTGCCTCAGCAGTTCTCTTGAGTAAAGGACTGCCGATTCAGTAGAATATTGATTGGGTAGGGTGAAGGAATCGCCCTTGATCCAGATATTCCATGAGCTGTATGTTCACAATTTTTTCTGCCACTTTCATACAGAAGGGCAACAGAGAGATTGGGCGGAGGTTCTGAAGTTGAGACACGTGCAAGTTAGCTTTCTTTTTTAAAGGAATAACCTGAGCTCTTTTCCAAGGTTCGGGTACCTGCTTTTCAAGAAAAGAGAGGGAGATGAGATGACTTATGTAATTTAATAAAACATCTGTGATGTCAGTGAAGCATTTAGGTGGAACAGCTACACCCTTCAGAATACCAAAATAAAACATACACAGTGCTCAATACTCAATTGTTTTCCAATATTCCTCTGCCCCATCACTGGGACAGAGAACATACCAGGAGGAGGGGTATGAATAGCAGGAACATTTACCAGAAGTTGAGGTGGGATAGAGCTCAGCCGTGATCTGCCTATAAGGTGTTAATGTACCTTTGAATCCTTTCTATTTCTATTCACCACAGCAATATTTAAATATATCATATTTTCCTTGTGAGGGGTCAATTTGTAGAGTAATTTAATATTCTGGGAAGAAGAATTACTCCGATTGGGTGTTCCTTATGGGCCTGTTATAAGCTATACCATTGCTTAGACAACAAGGTCTTCCTGAGGCAAATTGCAGGATGAGTGTGAAAACAAGTGGAAAACTATCCTTCATCTGCCTATTAGGTGTTGATGCACCTTTGAATCTGTTTTATTCACCAGAGACTTTGTATCAGCCCTGCTAGTCTCATCGTGAATGGCTTTAATATTTGGATGGAAGTTTTGGTTTCTGGGTTAAGGGGAAGCTTTGGGAGAGATCTATTTTTAGTTGTCTGTGGTGAATGAAGCTTGTCATTCTGGCTGTTAATCAAACTCATAAACAAACAAATAAATACAACTGAAACACTATGGTCCAGATGTACGACCAGCGAAAATTGCGACTCACAAATTGTGAGTCGCAATTTTCGACGGTAGTACATCTATCGTACAAACGGAAGACAACACATGATAGACTCGCATGCTATTTCGGCACCTCTCTATTAGCGAGTCACAAAACGCATGCATATAGGGATCTCTGCTAAAATTCTATATTTTGCTTACGCAATTTGCAAGAGCGACTGAAACAGCCCAGAAATAAACACGCAAATTGTGAGTTTGAAAAAAGCATGGAAAACACTTCCTGGTTGAGCTGAAGGACCCCAAAACAGGAAGTAGTGTCCAAGGATAATCCTGATCAAAATCCTAAACTCATGTCCCGGTGCAGCAGCACAGTTCTACACTGCTGTGTGAGCATGACTGACAGCATGAGCAGCAAGGCCAGCAAGAAGGGTGCCAAGGAAAGGCTGAGGAATCTGAAGTTTGCTGATAAGGAGCTGGGCATCCTAATTGAGAAATGCTGCAACCACCATGAGGAGTTATTTGGGAGTGCCTCACACTGTGTGCCAGAGTCAGGAAAACGTAAGATTTGGTGTGGGATGCAGCAGTGTATAAATGCCCTTAATGTTGCACACAGGTCCATTGATGCCATTAAGAAGCGCTGGTAAGGTCTGTGCTCCAGGGCCAAGGAGAGGGTGGCAGCACGTCTGCAAGAGGCACAACAGACCTGAGGGGGGCCATCCACTTGATCTGAGCCTTCAGCAGCTGAAGCCATGGTGGAAAGTACCCTGGAGAGGTCAGCTGTTGTAGGCTTCGGGAGCCTTGACACATCCCAGCCAGCAACAAATCCTGGTAAGTGAGAAATGTGTTTGTGATGTGTGAATGCCCACTAAAGCCTGTTCTGTGTATGCATACTAATCAACCACAACCAAACATCCATTTCCACCAAACAAACAACGCTAATGTTGCATCGTGGGAGATGTAGTCTGTGACATATGCAGTGTAGTGAAGGAATGACTTAAGCTGATAAACATTGCAACACCACTGAAACAGTGACTCGCATATTTTATTTTCTTCTCCCATTTTCTGGCACATAGACACACCACTGGGAGGGCAGGATGTGGGAAAAACAAGTGGGCCCAGTGCTTCAGAAGTCCAGGCAACTGAGGCACAAACAATTTCACAGACCACAGCCAGTGACCCACCAGCCGCATAGCAGACACCAACATATAACGCTCTCTGGCCATCAGGATGCGGCTGTCACAACCAACCCAGCAGACCCTCTGGCAGATGAACACTCTGTCCTCTGCTGGAGCAGCCAGGCAGCTCATGTCTGGGGAACTGGATGGTGTGATGTTGCAAATACAGCGCCTGCAACATAAGACACAGAGGCAAAAGAATGAGTATGACACAGGGCTTCCGCATGATTACGGACAAAAACAGAAAATCAGACCCAGCTGGAAGCAAAACTGGATGCCCTCACAAACACAGTTACAGACCTAGCCAAAGAATGGGCAGAGGAAAGGGCACAGCTTAGGCACATGGAGCGCAGCAGGGGCCACAAATTGGATACTCTGAGCAGGTCAACATAGCCAGCGCACCCTAGGCTCCAGGTGGAGATGGTCCACTACAATGGGGATGTTGCTCGTGGCCTGGAGAAGATCACTACAGTATTGGAAACACGGCAGACAAATTTGATTGTTGGTGGAGGTGCCATGGGTGGTACAGGCAGTGATGTGTCAAGCTGAAGTAGCATCTCAGCTATGGAGACACCAGTGATGCGCTGTAGCAGCAGCCGGAACCTTGGTTTGGGAAGTGGCAGCTCAGGCCAGGCTGGGCGGAGGGGCAACAAAATGATCTGTCTAGGGTCACTACACAATATTTTTTCCACACATCTTTTCTATGTTGTGGTGGTGTGACAACAACAGAGTTGCTTTGTAGTTTATGCCTATATTTACTGATGGGCAGGTTGTCCTTAGTTTGGTTGTGGATGCTTGCACGATAAAGCACCAATTGATAGTCACAATTTGTTCTGTCTTATGTACAGGCGAGTGGCTAACGAATGTGTATGTACCTTTAAAAATTGTTGTTGGCAATCTGGTCCCTGCACCTTCTCCACTCTGCTACAGCACTACCATCCCTTTGATGTAGGGCAGGTGGTCCAGGGTCCTCATCCTCCGAATTTGTGTCAGAGACCTCCATGGGCAACCCACCCCTGCAGGCCATGTTGTGCAGCATGGCACATGTTGCCAGGGTTTTACAGACTGTCTCTGGTGCATGCTTTAGGAAGTGTCCATCATCAAAATCACCTCTTTCTAACCTTTGGTACATGCCACTGTGTCTGAAAATGTATGCATCATGGTTGCTTCCAGGCAATTTTGCTACCAGGTCTGTGATTATGTTTGTTTGCGTCACAGACAACTTGGATATTGAGGAAATGTGTGCTTTTCCTGTTACAGAAGATGTATTCTATGCGAGATGAGGGACATGTGGGTACATGGGTCCATGGGTCCCATCTATGCACTCTATGACCTGTGGGAACCTTGCTAATCTGTAAAAACCGAGTTTTGTTTGATCTAGTTGCTCATCATCCCTGGCATTGTATATGTGTTAATGGATGTGGTATAGCATGGGATCTATCAAATTATGGGAAAAACGCAAAAGCGTACTCTGAGACACACCACCAGCCTCTGCAAATACATCCTGTTAACTACCAGTGGCCAAGAGGTGGAGGGAGCACAACACCTGCACATGTGTGGGAATTGCATTGATGCACAGGGTTCTGCTCTCAGGTTGTGGCTTCAAGGTGTCTATGAGATCTAGTATAACAGTGCTACTCAGCCTGTATTGCTCATAATTCTCCTCCTCTGTCTTATCCAACAATGCTAACCTGACTCTGAATATCCTCTCCTGTCTCTTCCTCCTCTGCTGGGCAGAGAGTATCCACCTCCTCCTCGCTATCACATACAGGGCAGCCATCGTGGAAATGTTTCTGATGCATTCTGGGGCTGTTTTTACAGGTTGTGCCTGTTTATCACCTGTTTCTGGTTGGTGGTAAATTGCATGCACAAATTGGCCTATTTGCGCATACTCGCAATTTGCGACTGCTCCGTACATGAGATTGTGCGAGTCGACTCACTGTTTTGGGGACGCCAAAAGCGGTTGCTTTTTTTGCGAGTGGGTATTTTCTCGCAAGTGCTATTTCGTTATTTGCTAGTGCCTTTCGTACATTGTGTATGGCCATTTTTGCATGCGCAAATCATTTTGCAAACGGTTTTGCGCACGCAAAATGGTCGTACATCTGCCCCTATGTTATTTATAATTTATCCTAGAGGTCTCCTGAAAATAGATCCCACAAAATGTGGGTTAAAGCATATTGTAGTGAAAGCTGGAGTGCTGTGTGTGGGAAATATTTTAAGGAATAGATTTTGCTGAACTAATGTCAATGACATAATCTGAACTTTCTTAAATAGTTATAGTAAACCACTTATTAGGATTTCAAAATGTGAAGGGGCGAAGCATATTTGTTGATTTTCCCTTTTGAACATGCAGATGAAATACATATAAAAGTGCAGAAAAAATCCACATAGATTATTCTGGTGCCAGAGATTTGCTACAGATTTCGATATAATTTACCCTTCGTAGACACACCCAGGCACATGGGTGTACACCTCCAAATAAAGGAGAATCTTCCTAATCGGCTCTCAATATGAGATATGCAAGTCACAAAAAAAAGAAATTTGCGTATGCAGTTTCAAACACTTCAATGGGTGTGATTTCAAAATTGAGGGAAGTTTACTAAGGTCTCCCCGACTACTCAGAGAAACCTGTGATAGTCACATATTTCAAGGAATAAACTGAGAAAACATTTGTAAATTCAAACTTACTACTATATGAAAGATGTTATGTATATTTTACACGCTATGCAATTGTGCACTAGAACATTCACGTTTTTGCAACTGCATGTTTTTTTAATGCTTTTGGCAATGTTAGATCTGGATAAAATTGTGGACATGTAAATCATTATATGACTGACCTTTTAGGTTTGAAGAATAATAAGCCTGGATTTGAAATAATAAATTAAGCCTTTTGTGCAAGTAGGTTGGACTGACCAGCACAGGTGTCTGTGAATCGGGCCACCTGTATCTACATCACCATTTCATTTTTGAGTGCTTATTTATTAATTTCAATCATATTGTATTGCCAGGCAGTATGTGTTTCTCAATCCTTCATCCAGTTTGTAAGATGCCAGGTTTTAGTGTTAGAGGGACATGATAACTTTAGATCATTTTCAGTACTTGCATTTCCTGGAGATAGTCCCTTTTACCATGGCCAAAATATATTTAATTTACCCAACTTGTGAATAACCGAGCAAAAGTGTTCCTCATTTCTAAATTTGCAGTAACACCAGGGAAAATATCACAATTAAACTATTGTCCAACTTGAATCACTACTTGTGGGGTGCTCCGGTCAGCTCCTGTCCTGAAAGTTTCGGGGTGATTCATCAAGCGGGGGCGGAGAAAAAAGGTGGGTCCCAAAACGCGTTTTCCCATGGTTCTACAGCCCGAACTGCTGAATGGAATTACACCAAATTTGGCAAAAAGGTAGGTCTTGGTTCAGAAACAGTCCTTTTTTTTAAATTATGTAAATCAGTTCAGTCGTTCCTGAGAAATTAGAAAAAGAAAAAGAAAAAGTTTGGATATCTCTGGCTGAGGAGGATTTCCCGAACCCTCCAGACCACGCGCTTCATTTTAATTGGCTGACAACACACCAAACCAGGAAGTGTTGGCAGCCATCTTGCGACTCAATAGATCCGAGTCACTAGTAAACAGAAAAAAAGAGGTTAAAAAATCAAAAATAGAGGCAGGGTAGAACCTCCATGACCCCCTAGGCCTGTTCAGGGGGAGGACCCCCAGGGCCAAAAAAGGCTTTTTAAAAAAAATAATTTCATCAAAAATCGCGTAGGAGTCACCAATCCAGCTGAAATTATTTTAAAAAACAAGGGTGTGCTTCCGCCCTTTGTTTTCAAAAAGCCCCGGGTGGGCCAGGTCCCGGGACACTGCTAATTAATTAGCGGGGCCCCCGCAGCCATGGGACCACCACCTCCCCGGGGCTATATAAATTATGTACGGAAGGGCACGTGGTCTCCTGCAGCCCTGGGGACGGACACCTCCCAAGGGCTTGTTTTTAATATGTGGGGGGACCTCCCAGGCTCTCCAAGCCCCGGGGACCACCTCTCCTGTGGCTTTTTTAAAATATGCGTGGGGGCACACGCCCCCTTCGCTGCCCCAGGGTCCGCCACCTCCCAGGGCCTCTTTTTAGAAAAATTTTGCAGAGAGGTGTAGAAAGGGGCGTGTCCTCAGACCACCTCTCTGCAACGCAGCTCTGTGGCGCTTACTGGAGGTACCTGGTGGGCTAGTTGGCCCCCGGGGACCCTCAGGATTCAAGGGAATTTAATCGCCCAACTTAAAACGCTCCACGGGCCACATTTCCATACTTGTCATATCAGGTCCGCCCGCCTCCCTTCACCATTGTGCAAACGGGCCATCTGGTGCATTGTAAGTTGGGGGATTAACTCCCCTTGAATCCTGAGGATCCCTGGGGTCCAACTAGCTCACCAGGTACCTCCAGTAAGCGCCACAAAGCTGTGTTGCAGAGAGGTGTAAAACGTGGTGTGGCCTTGGACCACCTCTCTGCAAATCATCTCTGTGGCGCTTACTGAGGTACCTGGTGGGCTAGTTGGCCCACAGGGACCCTCAGGATTCAAGGGGACTGAATCCCCCAATTTACAACGTGCTAGCGGGCATGTTTGCACAGTGGTGCAAGGAGGGGGCTGGGCCTTTTGTAAGAAGTTAGCAATCCAGCTATGTGGGACTTACTGTTGGTAATAAAAGGGGTAGTTGGCCCCCAAGGTTGACGTTGGGGGTTAACTACTCCTGCTTTTACCTCCAGTAAATCCCACTCAGTGGGATTGCTAAGAGGTGTTTGGAGGCCACACTCACCTTTCTCCACCACTCTGCAAACGTGACTGCTATGTTATAGTTAGAATTTAGCATTTAATAAACCTTTGAAATTCACTGAAAAAAACATAGGTTTCAGGGACGTTATAGTTAGAAACTAGCATTTAAAAAACCTTAGAAATTCACTGAAAAAAACATAGGTTTCAGGGACGTTATATTTAGTTGGACATTTCACTCGTACAAATTATAGGACGGTACCACTGATGCCAGCCTGCTGCAAGGGGGTGTGAAGAAAAATGTTGTGGTTGACAGCATCAAAAGCCACTGAGATGTCCAGGAGGATTAGGAGACATGTACATTTTGCTTTCGATCACATGGTTTTTAGAACTTTACTGTGGAGAGCCTCACTACCTGAGTCTCACTCACTGTAATTTCATGGTAGTGGGCTGAGCGTGTTTACTGCCAAGGTCCACCTTTTAAGAGCAGGCTTCTGAAGTGCTACAAGGGTAAGGGTACTGGACTGGTTACACGTGGACATATGTATGTACGCACATGTGTATGTGTGGTCTGTATGTGAGACTAACATTGTTCTGGAGCCTAATAGCTGCACACAGGTAATATGCCTGTGATAGTTTTAAACAGCAAATTCAGCCGCTCAAAACAACCCTATTTGACAGACGTAAGCCTTTGTTTTAAATAATAATAAGTCACCTGTTTGCTGCTTTATGACTTATGGCACTCACTACATTTGCATGTCACCCCAATGAGGTATAATTCACTAGTTACCATGGTTGAACATGACACTTGTAGATAGGTTGTTTTTACCCTTCACTTCGAGGGCACGTTACCAGTTCAACATTATTGTGGCCACCTTGATTTAGCACTCAATGTATATCTGACATTATGTGCTTCACACATGTTTTGACATGTCACTGCCTATCAAGGAGCCAAAGTCTGCAGACACCAAAGTTTCAAATTTACTCAGTATTTATTATCGTGGCTATACAAATTATCCATTTTGGCACCTGTCCTGCTTCATGGTGACAGACAACACGCATCTGGCAATTTTAAAGTTCATTTATTTACATGTGAAACACACACTTGGTAACACAGACAGTTCTTTGGACAACAACCCCACAGGATGTATATACCAGTGGATGTCCAGACTGAGTCCTTGAGGGGGACATGGAGAGGACTTGGGAAATGTGAGTCAGCAGGACGACTGCAGTGTCATTGGGGAGGCAAGGCCACATTGGCAGTCCACAAATGTTCAAGGCGAACATGGCAAAGTCATAATGAAGACAGTGATGGCAGGTGTTCCAAGTCATGTTGGTGAGCAAAGGACTAAACAGAAGCTGCCCATTTGGCACAGATGAGTGATACCACAGATTTTTCCTTTGAAAATAAGTACCATCCACATCTTCTTCTTCTGATGTGTGCAGTGTCTCCTGTGAGGAATTGTTTGTCTCGGTGGCAGGTTAGGGAGGCTCAGAAACACCAAGAGAGGAAGATGTGGATGCTATGCCTGCAGCAGCATTCATCTGTGCCAAAATGTGAGGCATCATTGCCCCAAGGATGATCTGATGTTTCTCCAACACAGCAGCAACGTTGTGGTTGAAGACTGCCATGACAGCCATATGAGTATCCGGCTTCTGCTCCACGGTCTTCAGGATTTCCCAGATTTTCCCCAGCTCTTTGGCCACACAACTGGTGCCACTTTGGCAGGACAGTTGTTGATGCCTCTGCATCATGACACCAGCGACGTCGCCAGGGTCTGCTGGAGGCCACGGAGCTGAGAGTAGGTGCCTCTAATGGCAGCATAGTCGTTCTTATTGGGACCGAGGCACCCACATATGCTCTAGTGTGGATGCCAGGGAGTGTGGATGCCAAGGTCTGTATCCCCGCCCACACCTGATCAACCAATTCCAGTTAGACTCCTACCGCATTCCCTTGGAATTTCACGGTTGGGTCCTCGGAATCCAGGGGTGTGGGTGTGGTGGTAGGTGGCACCTGTTGGCTATTTGGCAGGGTGTGTGAAGACACTACAACACTGAAGACCCTTCCTGGGTCCGGAGATGGTGTTCCTATGGAGTCCAGGAGCTCTTGGAGGGTGTTTTGGTCGATAGTTGGTAGGTTGTCTTCATTGCTGCCATCATCATACATGTTTGGGACAGGGTGCTCCAAGTTTGCAATTTTTGAACTAGTGACATAGAAAGTACATGACATGACACTTTCCATACTCCTATTCTACATTGGGCAACTGGTACATTAGGCGGTGGATGGCAGATGGCACTGTCTATTCATTTAACATATCAGATTTTGGCCATTATTTTCAGTAGCACTGTGTTCCACCTCTGAGTGGATGATGTCTATTGGAGCAGTAATTAAGGTATGACAGACATTGATGTCCTTGCACCGTCTACTGAGTTGGTCATATGCAGGGTGTCAGACATCTTGTTGTTTTGGTTCACACAATTGTATGTGTGCATTGACCACTAAGGCTGTTTATTGTTAAACTCCTGGCAGTGGACTTACTGCAACACAGTCATGGGAAAATGATCGTAAGTGGCTTTTCCAGTACAGACACCACTTACATCGTGTTTGGCTACCTCCAACATGCTGACATTGCAAGCTGATATAGGGTGACATGGCTCATGGAGCAGCCAAGATGGAAGTGTATTTGGGGATGGTGAGATTTCCCTACCAAGGGGCCTGTTCCAATTATTTTGTCCATACCAGGCACAGCAGACACCTCAGCTATGCTAACCAGCATACTTGCACATACACAGGACAGCACCATGGTCAAAAGGAGTATGCCCTCACCTTGTATTTTCCCCTGCACTGGCAATGAGGAAGTCATTCACGCACCAACTCAGACAACCTAGTGCCATTGTGCAAAGATGGCTGCGTTGGTGCACAGTTGACATTTTTGCATCAGCGCAGGGGTGCATAGTGGGATGACTTATACTCCAGTGTATATGGTCCTGCAATGCTTTTGCAAAAGGATGCATGTTGGCATGAACAATTTGTTTGCATTTATGCACTGCCCCTCTTAACCTTTACTCTGTCCCATATATATGTAGTTTGCATTACGTCCCACACCCAGACCTTTCTGTGTTGAGGAGAGGTGTTCAGGTGGACCCTGCCATGGCAGCTGACCAATGAGCAGTTTGAGCATGCATGGCCAGACAGCTGTGTACCATCTAGTATGCTGTTGGTGAGATTTGTACTGACAATCTCGATATCCCCATGTGTAGTTACCAGCTATGTCTCACAGATACCCCATCGCTCAGATGTGTAATTAATCTTGTGAGATACCATTGGGCCTCTATGTATAACTAGTATTACTTGATGTGGATTGGGTAAGGTGTGATGGAGGGAAAACATTCATAGACATGCGTGATTGTGCTGCACAGCACACCTAAGCAAATTGGCTGATCCTTCCTGTGTGAACATGGGAGTGAAAAATGTAGGTGCACTGTGTGTATGTCTGTTGAATGCATCCTTGTCCTTTCCTTTCTGTAGCTGTGCATTAAGCTGTATGGGACTTACACAGGTGCCTATTGGGCTATGGTGCTAAGATTCCTGTCTTGGTGTCCATTTGCTATATGTACTCCAGTGCACGCAATTATTACAGGAAAGCACAGTATCTACCCTATGCAAACATTGGTGCAAAACATGTATGCGTCTTCACTTGGTAATGTTTTCTATGCATGGAGTAGCCAGGTGACTAGCGTTTGACCTGCACACAGTGTGGGGGAGTGCTGACAACATTGCGCATTTCCTTCATTGTCCCATTGGTACTTACCCTCTTGATCCTATAGCTGGTCATATTAAGCACTGTCCTGTCCGGCAACTCCAACCACTGAATCCTTTATGATGATAGCTGACACCTGTTCCTCCAAGGGATCAAGCTCCTTCTGGGTCGCTGTACTCCTACCTCCGGTCTGCAATGCTTTCTCACAATTGGTAACTAGTTTCTGCTTAGTTTTGCGCTTGGCATCATGCCAGCACTTCTTGCAGTCCATCACTGTCCTTTTGACCTCAGCGATGCAGTTCAGCTTGTCCACTATGGACTGCATATAACCTTTTTGGTCTCCAATGACAATTTGGAGCTGACAAAGAGCTGGTGTTGATGCTCTGTCACCTTTGCAATCAAGATCTCATTCTCCTCCTGACTGAACCTGCATTTCCTCTTCCACTTGGACTCTGGCTTGTCATTATGGCTATTGTGGGGGTAGGGGGCTGTTGTCCTGTGCAGTACGTGGTCCCGGCTCCTCTATTCTGCTTGCAGGGCTATGATTTTGGGAGTCCTCCTTAGCGGGGTTTTTATTGCTTTCTTTCTCACTACATCGAAATCTATGATCAGCTGGCTAGCACGAATTTAGTTGCCGCTAATTGGACAAACATCACTTATTTCACGTTTGAATCTATTTTTTTGCAGCTTGACACTTGCGTTAGTGGCAATTTTTATGGTTGCTTGCTGTTCCTAATGACACATATCGTCGTATTGTAAATAGATCGCAGACATGTCGTTAGGATTTGGCGTTAGGCAGCGGTTAAAAAAACTACAGCTAATCAGCGTTAATAATGTATTGCGACAGTTCTTGTACTTATGCCCCTTCATTTTTTTCACAAGAGTTAACAGTATCTTTACACTACTATCACAGCTAGATGCCCCAGTGAAGAAGTTTTTTCCACAAAAAAAGAACAAATATATTAAGTACAACCCTGTTGGAACATTGTCTCATCAATGGTAAGGACGCTCGCAGCAGGCGTTTGGCTGTGTGCTGCCTATTCTTCTTTAAGAATGAACTTTTAGTAGAAAATCAGAATAAACTTTCGTTAATAAGCCACATAATCTTAATCAAGTTACTGGGACCAGCCACCGGGGCATCCTGCCTAGGGAAGGACTTCTTCTACCCACACCCTAGGGTCATTGTCTCTGTCCTGGGAGCAATTCACATCTCACTACAAAGGATCCATCCAGCTGTCAGGTAACAGTTGAATATTTACAGGAAGGTCTTTCATAGACTTTATCTAGTTATTTTTTTAAAGTACCTGTTTTTTAGTAGTTAGACAAATTTGGATTTTGCCCGTAAATTGTATTTTGAATAACTATAAAAGTGAGTCCTTGAATTATTTCTCTAGCTACCACAAATCCGAATTTAGCTTTTATTAAATGTAACCCTGTAGTTAAATATTTTGCTGTGGAAACAGACAACCTTACTACAGTGACAATAGCTTTTGGGGCTATTTCACCTTAAGGGCAAATTCAACGTTAATGTCCTACTTTTAAATATCATATATCTGCCTCACATACCAACATTACATACAGAAGTCATATGGCACACCATTCCTCCAAGACCTATTGCTATTGTTAAAAAACAATATTCTTGTATAGAACAACTTAATTAGAACCCTATCACCATGCAATGAGAAAAGCCACATATTCTACATTTTATGCATGTCAGATGATGTCATACCCTGTCCCTAGATCATGTCACTAATAATTGTAATTCCAGTGAATTGTTCTACATTATGTGGTGTCTGTGTTCCTAATTACTTTGTATGTTTTTTGTTTTTGTTGTAAATATATTTTTATTGAAGGAATCAGTTATAGTTATACATTGGTCAACGATAAGGCAATCGGTGATGGTAACACCGACGGTGAAGTAGCACTGTTACACGGTCATTCAGCCCACAACCCGGGGGTCGGGCGGCAATTTGTACGTAAATGATGCGTGTGGGTCCTGCGGACTTCCAAATATGACCAGTTATAAATTAAAGTTTCACTTCTGCTTTTCTAAAAGAAAGAAAGAACCCCCCCCCCTCCAACTTAACAAAACTCACCCAGAGGTCTAGTATCCAAGCAGCAGGTTCAAGAACCCAACAGTTTATTAGGAAGCTTATAGTACTCCCTCCCCCTTCCATCCACCTCCCCCCCCCACGCCATCGGTGTTTAGGTAAATGTTCAAAGAGCATTTTTCAGGAGACTCTCCGCATTCTGAAGAGAATGCCGTGAACTCATTGCATTACGGGGACGCAGGCTGCTCATTGGCATTACTATCAGTGTCGCTAGATGTGCTGTGATCGCGCAGGGCCTGCACCAATGCTTTCCATGCCTGTGCTGATTCCAACGCCCTCTCATTCTGCTGCCGCCTCGCTAGTTGATATCTCAGGGTGCTCTCTCCCTCAGCCCACTTAAGAAACTTGTTGCGCCATTTAGCGCCCGTTGGACCACCTCGTGCCTTCCAGCGTCGTGTTATTTCTTATTTCGCCAAGAGCAGTCCCATGTCAATAAATTTACTGGTAACTTTGTTTTTGGGGGTATGTGGAAACCAATGCAAGATCCCTACTGCAATGTCGAATTGTAGGGACCTCTCTGTAACCCTATTAAGGATGTCCCCTATCAATGCCCAATAGGAGGACAAAGCGATAATTACTTTGTATGTTGTACATCATATGCATACCTGCCAACTCATACAGTGCCACATGAGACACACGATATCGGCTTCCATCACATAGTCACCCGATGAGAGCCGATAGCACATGGTGGCAGGGAAAACAATCTGTAAATAGTTGTTTTCCAGCTTGTTTTCCAGCTGACATCCATTAAAGGGTGTGAAAACACACCAGGACATTGGCACCAGCCTCAGCAAGCTTTTGTTTCATTCGGGAGGAAGGGGCGCCGGGCCAAGCCCTCTCCTCACACCGCAAGACTTTTGTTCAGGTTGGAGGGTATGCATATGATATGTGTTGTAGTGCTGTTTCCACTGGTAGTTATTGTGTGTAATGTTTGGCACCTATCATACACATATGTGTGACTTCCGTTTCATGGTATGTATATTGTTTGTGTGGCCAAAAGAATGGATAGGCATGTGCACACTTATTCACGGGTGGTATGTGCAGATGTCAATTCATGTCTAGCTACTACTATGCATATGCTAGACCTCGTGTTGCACAAGCCAACCTATGAAATGGATACATGTAAAATACATGTATTACTACTCTGTATGAGTGCAATTTGACACATGTAGCACATTGATGGGCTTAATTAGTTGTCTGGAGCAGTAGGTGTCCAACTAGTGCCTTCACGCACATGCAAGGGTGTGTATAATGGAGATATGAGACTGATTGCAAGAGTACCATTTGCATCCATATGCCATATCCCACACTACAGTCATTCTGCTCAAAATAATGGGCAACATACCTATGACCAATTGCAGATGTGGTATGTTATATTAACATTCATGTGTTGGAATGTTCTTGTACTTTTTGATTACAGTATGTCCACGTACATCACTCCATATTAACATTATGCATCCATTCATTGTAGTTGTAGCATTGCATTTGGAGAAAATGTGCCACACATTGCCACAGGCAAGGATGGTATCACTAGCTAATGTCTATTGACATTGGCTTAAAAAATCTGATACTGACATTTTACAAATTAGTGCATAATTTGCATATGTTTAATGTAGTTGTGTGGGTGGGTTTCCATTGGCATTCTATATGTTATACTGCTATGTGAAACAATTATATTTTGGCTGCACAGGTGTGCACAAGCATCAGTAGCTGCACACACCCACTTGGTACCTGGCATCTATGTGACTACACCAAGATCATTGTAGCTCCCAATGGTGAGCCATTTGCATATTGTAGTTTGCATGTGCTACATACGTCCTGGTACCAGATAATGCAATGGATTGCATCAGATACCCTACTCTGTCTGTCTGTCTAGTCTGTGTGCATAACATAATTGGAACAAATACGGTATGCCAAATGTGTCTTGTGAATTTAGGATTGAAATGCGTACAAGGTGTGGTTTTAGTGGATGTTTATTCATGGACAGAAGCACAATTGTCGCAATGTTATTAATCATGCTTTCTTATGATCTTCAGTCTGAGAAGAAATTAGTGATGATTTGATCCCTCCACCTTGTTGCTTCTGACAACGTTGCAGGTTGCATAGGCCCATCTTCCCTTTCCTCTCCATCATCTGGGTTTTATGCTTCTACATTGTTCTCTGGCAAAGGCACATTTGTCCTGACACATATGTTGTGCAGGATGCAGCACACCAAAAAGATCTTGCAGACCAGGGTTTGGGAGTACAGTAACCTACCCCCATATGCATCAAGACAGCAGAAACATGACTTGATGGCGCCAAAGGTCCTTGGCAGACACAGTTTAATTTTATTCAATGACACTCATAATATGTACCTGGACACGTAGTTTCTAGTTGTAATTGGGGATATAGTTTGTGCGTGAGGGGGCATTGTATGCTCATTGATGTTTACAAAAGGTTGACTAACCAAAACTGCCCCAACCCCCCTTGGCTCCTGGGCCTAGCAGACCTTGGTCAACTGACCCATCCTCACCTCTGACACCATCCTCATTACCATGATGAGCATCCACTCTTATTGTGGGGATTATGCACATACACAGGACTATGCACAGGAAAATAGGCCCTCTGTGTGTAGAGGCTAAGCCTTCCTAGCACCTCAGTACCCAAAATTCTAGAACCCACTAGCTATAGTGTCTCATTTGTTCTCCTATATAATCATGAAGTTACAAATGATTAAACAACGCAGAACACAACACTCCTGACTCTCTCAGGAATCGCAGTAGCAAGACGTACCCTTTTGCTCACTCACTCGTACTTGACCATATTAAGAATTGACAGAGTCACTGTTATAGTTAAAAAAAATATTTTAACTATCAAGCTCTATAATGCACTATATGAGCCACTACCAGCCGCAGAATGCATAAACCTAAAACAGTTAGCGTTGTAGCAAGTCTATAGACTATGAAAGGAGATATTATCTTATACAGACAGTGGATAAAGGACTATAAGGCCTAACCACCCTTCCCTTGGCTAGAATAAGTTTTAACATATAAGAGAAGATCTCTGGGCTTTGTCAGTAGACCCCATACCTTAGTGCCTTGATGGTAGTGTTTACATCATAGCAACAGCATAGCTCTGCTCCCTGGAAAGGTCCCTCTCCAAGAGTGTGTAAAACCAACATGCAATCCCATGATATCAAAGCATGGGTTTCCAGCAACTGCAGCTGTGTTGCATGTTTTGTCTAAGTGCTAGGGACTGACTATAACAGAATAACAAGGGTATTGTTTATCGAACTTGCACATCCATGGTGTTTGAAATTGGATTGCCTGTATGTTTTAATTTGACAGTGCCTGTACGGATGATGTCCAACTCTGGTGCAGTGACTATGTGGTGAGCCCTGATGAAACTGCCAATAGACTCAGTAGGCAGTGAAACATGTCGGCCACAGGTAATGGTATGCTAGTCTAAGCTACCAGCCCTTTTAGCTCCGCAGCCTACATCTGGTTCCCAATAAAGTTATATTGGTGTAGCTGTGGATTTTAATCATCACTATTTAAGTCACACCAAGACTTTACACTTGGTTTTTCTTGTGCACCTTTATGTTCTTCCTTTGAAACTCTCTATTTATAAGTTTTGTGTTGGACACGTATTTCTTTCCCTTCCGATAAAGAGAGGTGACCGATGATGAGAAAGGGGTGAGAGTCGGTACCATCAGCCAGTAACCCCGAGGGTGTGCGCCCGTGAGGTACCTCTCTTTGTCACCACATATTTTTTTGGACAGAATGTTTGCCATAAATGTGTGAGTGGTCTGTTCCTTTTAGAACGGACAGTGCGGGTACTGTCAAATTATAATCTGTATGTGTTTGAGCCTCTTAGATTAAATTTGAGATTACACTACCAGTGATGTAGTGTTGGACTGTCGGGCATAACCTGATCCACAGCTACATTGAGAGTGGCTCAGTAGTACTTATGTCAAATAATAAATATATTGACATAGGATATGCATGCAAAATCTAGCCCAGTAGAGCAAGTTGTATCCAGTCCTTGGTGCCGGGATTTGTTGTGATTGTATGTAGTTGAGTGGAGGGCCATCCCTTGAGCACCATTAAATCCCTTTAAGCTCCTTTTTGGTTTAAAAGACAACCCAGAACACAACACTCCAGACTCTCCCAGGAATAGCGGTAGCAAGATGTACCCTTTCACTAACTCACTAGTACTTGTCCACAATAAGAAATGACATAGTCACTGTTATAGTTCAGTTTTTTTATTTTAACTAATGTGCTCTGTATTGCACTGTACAAGCCACTACCAGCAGCAAAACACATAAACCTAAAACAGTTAGCATTGTAGCAAGTCCATAGACTATGAAAGGGTATAGCATCTTATACAAACAGTGAATAAAGGACTATAAGCCCTAAGCACCCTCCCCTTGGCTAGAAGATGTTTAATTATATAAGAGAAGATCTATGGGCTTTGTCAGCATAACCCAATACCTTGGTGCCTAGATGGTAGTTTTTACATCAAAGAAAAAGCATAGCTCTTCTCATTGGAAAGGTCCCTCTCCAAGTATGTATTAAACCAACATGCAATCCCATAATATCAAAGCATGGGTTTCCAGCAGCTGCAGCTGTGTAGCATGTTTTATCTAAGTGCTAGGGAATGACAAGAACAAGGGGCATTGTTTATCAACCTTGCACATCGTGTTCAGACTAAACTCAATGAACAGGCAGAGAACGCAGAAAGCAGACCGTTCTTATGTGAAAGGCACAGAGTCTATAATAAATACATGTAGTAACATGCGCAAAAGCTGCATCATGGTAGCAGAGCTCATGCTAACTTATCAATGTCGACAATGTCCTCAACAACCATACAACACTCTGCAGCGCCCTCTGATCCCTGCCATCACCGCAACTTCAACAGAGCCAGCACCTCCATCACACCCAACCTCTGCCACAACATAAACTGTCCCATTGACTCAAGGATGCAGAGACCACCCTTCAGCTTACAGAAGTGTTAAATTCTTGTAAATATGACACTCGGTTTATTTGAGGCCTCGTTCGCTTAATATATGATGATCTTTGCAAACCGAAACAGCACAAGTAAAACGATAAGCTCAAAATTACTCAATTCAATGATTTTCAATATACTTCATTCAAGAGAGCATAGCATGAGTTGCCCCCTATTTCTTCCTGCAATGTGAATAATAACATGTAGTTTGCATCAGATATTTCCAGCTCGCATTAATATACATACTCAGCTTAATAATCAGTAACAAAAGAGCTCATGTTTGACTGATGGCATGCATACAATTACTGGGAAAAAAAGATGCTTGTCAGTTGTCGTACGCCCCAAACTGATAAATCTAATTTATCTCTGATGAGAGAGGCAACAACTTTTTTCTTAAATAGCATGGCTTTGACTTTCAGGGAATACATTGGCCAAGACAATACTAACAGATCTAGGCCATTTGAAAATGTCAGTGTCAGAAGTGTTGTCCTTTAACATCTGTGGACCTGATTCGCAAAGGGCCTTTGCACTTGTGGTGGAGACCCCACAGTCCTGGCAGGGGGCTGTTGCTGATGGCAGGACCTCCACAATTAGAAACTGCAGTTTGGAGGTCTCACAGTGAGCGAGGATCTCGCGCCTTAACTGCGGGACCCCTACTGCGATTGCGGAGCCCCTCTGTGAATCAGGCTTTAGGGGGAAAATTTACAAGGAATTTGGCATAGGGCAGTTCCACAAGTCATTTTGCTGTGCTGTCCTAGACCAATTTTAAAGGGCAGGAATGCACCATATTTGCAAGATACAGTGCATTACTTTCATTTCAGCCAGGGCCAGCGCACAATTAGCTGCCATACTCCAATGCAGACACCCTTGCATCATTGTGCATAGGTGTCTGTGCTGTTGGCAGGATTGTTTTTGTAAAGGAAGGGACACTTTTGTGCATGAAAACAATAATTGGAGGTATTTTCCTCATTCCATGTGTGCTGCAGAAAGCAGCACACATGGAAAGAGGAAAAATCTAGGAGAAATGTAAACATTTTTCCTTATTACTTCTTCTCTAGGGAGGTGCAAGGTTTTTGGTACTGCCCCAGGTTTACGAGATATTTTAAATTTAGGAACACCCACACCAAAACCCATGGAACACCTCTTTCCGGCAGAGTAAGGCAAGGCGGTGACTTGCTCAGCTTTTAGAGGCAGAAAACCTGGGCAATTAGCTGGTCATCAAGCGACCTATGACAGGCTCATTAATATATGTGTAGACTCAGTGTACTAAACATTTTTCTTTTAAATCTTCATTTTATTCTTATAAATTCATGGTAAAAACAATGTGATTAAAGATACTGAGACATACTATATAGAACAACATATTAAAGAGACATAAGATACATTTATATAGACAAATATAAACCAATTAAATATATACAAAACAATAACATATAAACATAAACTCATTTTTTTTTATTAAGAAATAGTGGCTAGATGGCGGACACGTTCTTTTGTTGTCTACGTGCGTTTCCGCGTGTGAGCGCCTTCTTCAGGACAGCCACAAAGAACCTACACAAACAATAAAATGGACACATATATATGACACAAATTAATACACTGAGTCATAATCGCCTGTGATATACATAACAAAATATTGAGTAAAAACCTAGACTGATAAAACAAATATGATTTTTGTGTAAATTAGAGGCACAACCCCAAATGCAAAATATAGGTGTATAAAATGATATCCACAAAGGTGAGGTAAAGTGTAGTAAGACAAATGTAGTAAAAGAAAAGAAACGAAAAGATCCTTAATGCCAACCAATGTACAGTGACAAATAAGAACAAAATAGATATTTATAGCAGAGTTTTTAAATAGAAACCAGGATGGATACCGAGAAAAATGAATAGGATTAGTGACAGCGTCTATGAATCTAATTCAAAGGGAGTCTACCTAAATATGAAAGCAAGTGTAGGAAGGTGGATATCTGACTATGGTTGCCCCCAACTTTTTGCCTAGTGTTTTGCTGGTTTTCGACATAGTTAGCCTGGGATCCTGCTATTCAAGACCCCAGGTTTCCTGCTCTCTCTGTTAAAATGGACTCCATGTACCTTAGGCACATAACTAATTGGTATTGGGTCACTCTTGTAAGTCCTTGTACAGTGTACCGTAGGTACCCAGGGCATAAGTGCACCCAAGGCCTACCAGGGGCTGCAGCATGTATTATGCCACCCCTGGCTAGCCATCCAAAACTGACACAACTGGCTGGTAACCCAGCTGGGGCAAGGTGGTGTAATCACCCTTTGCTTTAGATATAGTATACCTATATCTAACCATAAAATGGACACATATACTCCTATAAGTCACTCCTATGGCATGCCATAACAATCCTGGAGGCAGAGTGCTTGGAATTATGTGAGATGGTGCTCTAGCATGAGCTGAGCCTGTCTGCAGCTTGCGGAACCAAGTCCTTTAGCTGTTTCCATGATAACGCTGTACCATATACTCCTAAGTGCATTATAATCCTCGCGGTTATTGCTAACTTTGGCATAGCATTATCAAAACATGTCGAGTAAGGTGTTATACGAATTGGAATACTACCCCCTCGCCAGTTCTGGCGACGGGGGTAGCATTCCACCCTTTTAGAGGGACACGACATGTATGTAACTGTGAACCCCGGTTAAAGTTAACTCGAGTCTCAGCATCACAAAATGGATGCTGCCACCACAGACACAAGCCTGACCTCCTGCTTCTGGGAGTCCTTCCAGCGAGGGAGGCTTTGACAAAGGGTTTCCTGCCTTGGGAGGTGCTAGCACCACCCCAGACAGGATTTTGTGTATTGAGGTAGGACAGGCTGAAAGGAATGAGACATGCCTGGGGCACACAAGGTGACCCTGTGCATATCCCGGTTCAAACCAGTTGCTGGAGCACTCCCGCCCCAGCTCTTGTGCGAAACCGGACAAATGATAGGGGGTGTAACCACCCCCCTTCCTGGTCCCACCCATAGGAGGGACCTAGTCACAGTACAGCCCCCTTTAGGAGAATAAAGGTAGGAGCTGGTCCCATTCCTAATTGGATTAATCCTGATTTGAAACTACAAGAAGAAACTCTGGACTTCGACGTTCTGCTCCACAGAAAACTGAAGAAATCTCCCTTGTGGCCAAGGAGTGACCACCCATCACAAGCAGGCACCATCAAGCGGCCTAGCGGTGCACTTTGTCGTCCTTCCTGCCTGAAACCAGACTTCAGAGCCCAACGAGATTCGGACTTCCAGACCTCTCCGACCTCTACCTACATCTGCAGCACAGCTGAGATCCGTGGGTGCGACGAGACACGTGGGACCGGCCATCTTGGAGAAACTGCACTTCGCTTCCAACACGACTTCAGAGGCATGCTTGAGAAAGTGCTTTGGGGATTGAGAAGCCCCAGCCCCGAGCAGCTCCTGCACAGAAGACCAGCCCTCCAGCATCCACAAGATCTGTATGGGGCCCTTTTGCTTGATTGCTGCTCAACGCGTTGTCTGGTCACTTGCCGGCTGGCTTTTGACATCCTAGACGACGATCCTTGAAATCTACATCGCTGGTCTGGTTGCTCCAGACTGGCCCTTGCATCCCTGCAAAGGAGAAGCACCCGGGACCCTCCTGGTCTGCACCAGATGACTTTTCTACTCACCGCGTGGGTTGCCTTTGCCAAGGCCTGTTAATGCCGAATCCGGAACCAACACTGCCAACAGCGAGAGCCTGCATGGGACAGCTCTTGCCTCTATCCTGGTCATCGAAGACACCTCCTGGTCTACGTGGCTGCAGAGTCAAGTGTCCACTCTTCACCTGATTGCGACAAGAGCATCTGGTTCCTTCCTGGTTCCACTCCGGTCATAGGCTAGTGACTGTGAACATAGTCCCCACTGCTTTCAGGTCTTCATCTTCATCGATCCACCCTTGGATCACTCCGGACAGCTTCCTCCTGGTGGCCTGCAGCATCTTTCTTCAAGGCTCAATAGACTTCAACGCGGAATCCCGACACACGTTCACACCTACGCACCCGCAGCCCGTGGGTGAGGTAACGAGAGCATTTCGGTGCTCAAGGGTAGATTGACTCTCCTAGTGTCCAGGTATCCAGTCGTTTTAGTCCTAGCTAGTCGGAACTGCCTTTTACTTACCTTTTCGTAATTTGTACTGTCCATTGACTTTGTCCCGCATCTCACGTGTGAGTTCACACTCTGCACACGCGTCCCGTGGGCCTCCTGCTACTTACTTAAGATTAGGGTAGTGTAGTCCCAGCGATCCTACAGCCTCTGGACAGCTCAATTTTTTCTATCGATTTCCTTATACCATTTACTTAGTACATGGTTTGTCGTGCCCCCAGGGCACCATTGTAATTTGTGCAACTTAACGTATTTTTCCTAAGAGTCTTGTCATGTGCTTAGCCCTCTGATCTCATAAAGAGTTCAGAGATGTTTTGTTAGTAATAAATATCTTGTTTAGTTTCATAACAACCTGTGTGGTGTCCTTTCATTTGGTATTCAAGGGGTTATATGTGGTAAAACAGCTGGCTTCACATGCCAAAAGAGTTTAGCCTAAGACTGCTTTGTCCATGCTGCCATTAGGATAGCTAGTCTATAAGGTTGGCTTACAACCAATCACCATAAAGGTTGTTTGGACTGATACAAGGTGATCACTAGAACTAGTGAGCATCATATATCAGGCCAACTTCTCACATTGGTGTGCAGCGGTTGGGATTTGAGCTTGCTGTTGTTTTTACCAAATATAATCTTGAGATATCATTTGAAAGATCACATAAGGTACCATAGGTACATATAACAAAGCTTAGAAATACTCTGAGTTCTACTGAACCAGCTGTTGTAGTAGAAAGGGAGTAGCACACCCGACTACAACTCTTAGCAAGGGATCAGTAGGAAAACCCATAGTGTAGGTAAGTGCACCACTTACACCTCACTAGAAAGCATGTCTATCACAGAAGAGAACGCAGTGGCCCCCCCTGTGATTACTGACCCTCCACAGGTCGTTTCCAGATATGCAGCCCTCAGCTTCCAGGAGATGAGACAATTGTGTACCTCCAGGAGACTGAAATAGGGTTCTAACCCTACCCTTCCTTTTCGGTTAGGTCTCTTAGAGACATATGATGCTAGAAGGGCTTCTAATCCAGGCCCCTCTGATCCTACAGATGGAAGCATATCCCCCTTAGAAGGGGACCCTGAGTCTAACCTCCCTGAAACAGAAGATGTAGATGGTAGGGAAGATGGGAACTCATCTGAGGAAGAGGTTGACAATGGTCCAGTTATAGTCAGTAAACTTACCAGGGCCAACTTAAGCCTACATGGGGATGGAGCTGGGGGAGCCCCAGACCCATCCACAAGCAGGCCTAACCTTGGAAATAGACGAGTTAGGTCTCACTCCAGAGGCTCTAACAGATCTATTCACTCCCATGTCTCTCAGGCCTCTTCTCAGAGAGGGATGACTTCCCCTCAGAGAGGAGAACATGAAGCAAAGATGAAGGAAGTGAGTCTGAGGATCCAAATTGAAGAACTTGCCCTTGCCAAAGAGAAAAATGCCTTTGCCAGAGAGCAGAAATTGAGTGGATTAGAACCCACTGGTGGCAGCATTATCCCTAGAGAGAAAGACAGGAGTTTTGATACTAGACACCTGAGTAAAATAGTGCCCTCCTATAAGGTAGGAGATGACATCCACAAATGGATGACTGCTCTGGAGTGGGCCTGCACAGTACAGCAGGTACCCCAGAGTCAGTGGGCAGCTATCTTGTGGCTCTCCTTTGAAGGTAAAGGTAGAGATAAGCTCCTCACTGTTAGAGCTGAGGATGCTAATGATTACCAAGTCCTGAATATGCACTGATTGATGGGTTTGGCTTAACAACTGAACAGTACAGGTTGATGTTCAGAGACACCCAGAAAACTCAGTCTCAGGATTGGACTGACGTTGTTGATTGTGCCACTAAGGCTTTGGAAGGCTGGTTACAGGGAAGTAAAGTTACTGATTACACAGGATTGTATATTCTAATTATGAGAGAGCAAATCTTAAATAATTGTCAGAACCAGTTATTACACCAGCACCTGCTAGACTCAGATCTGACCTCTCCACAAGAATTGGGTAAGAGAGCAGACAAATGGGTCAGGACCAGGATTAGGCCTAAGAACCAGGGTGGTGACCAAAAGAAAGAATCAACCAAGCCTCAAGAGAAGGGTGGGAATAAATCTACAGATCAAACCACAAAAGGGCCCCCAAAAATCTTCTGAAGGGGGCGGGTCCCAGAATCCTTCCAATACCCAAAAAAAAACATTTTTGCCATGCCTGCAAACAGGTAGGCAATTGGAAAACTGACAGCAGTTGCCCAAAGGCCAACAATTAGGAAAATATTCCTCCAGGTTTTACTCAAACACCTCCTGTTACTACTAGTAGTAATCCCCCGGGGGGAAACATCCTTTACAACGCAACTTTTACCATGCAGTGCCTTTACGACGCAACTATTACAACGCAAACCATTACAACGCATTGCACTGGGGGACGCTCTAGGATAGGGAATAGATTTAATTTACTATCCAACACCTTCCCTAGTGTCCACGGGGACTGGAGTTGGAATAGTAAATTAAACTATTCACTATCCAGCACCCCAAAGCACTATGCGTTGTAAAGGTTTGCGTTGTAATACTTACGTTGTAAATGCATGCGTGGTAAAAGCATGTGTTGTAATGTCATACATACTCCCTCAGGTGGTGGGAGTGCCCCCAAGAATTTGGTTGGGTATACTTGGGGAAATCAGGTGGACTCTGGCCTAACCAGGTCCCCTACCACAGATACTCCTGTTTGTGAAAATTGCATGGGGTTTGCCAACTTCACTGCTTGTCCCAACACTTTGGACAAGTACAGACAGGAGCCCCTCATCAATGGTCTGAAAGTTGAGGCCTATAGAGACACAGGGGCTAGCATCACTATGGTGACTGAGAGCCTAGTCCCCTCAAGGCAACTTTTACCTGGAGCCACATACCAGGTGACCAACATTGATGGAGTGCAGAGAGATCATCCAATGGCAGTGGTAAATCTCAGCTGGGGAGTTGTCACTGGTCCCAAGAGAGTGGCAGTGTCATCAAACTTGCCTGTAGATTGTCTACTGGGGAATGATTTAGAGATCTCAGCCTGGGCTGAGGTAGAGCAAGAACCCCATTTTAAAATGGTAAATCTCCATGGAAAGGTTAGTTGGGCTGTGATGGCCACAGCCCCAGTCCAAGATGTCCTCCCAGAACAGGTCAGGAGGGCTGTGCCAGTCTCAGCCCAATCTCAAACAGATTCCTTCCCTGAACAGGTTGGCAGGGCTGTGATGGTAACAGCCCATACACAAACTGAGTCCCTTCCTGAAAAGGTTGGTGGGGCTGTGATGGCCACAGCCCAAACTCAGACAGATAATAGTGTGGTGAAGCCTGAAACTATGGATCACTCCACTCAAACAGAGAGCATTGAGGAGGAAGATAAATCTCCCTCCCACCAGACTTTAGGAAAGGATCAGCCTCCTCAGGGAACTGATCTTACCCCTTGTGAAGAAACTGCCCCAGAGGTAGTCAGGCCTAGCCTTGCAGAACCCCTGATGTCAGTGGACCCTTCAAAGGTGGGACCCAGTCTGGAGCAGGTAACCTGCCCCTCTCTACCCTGCCTCAGTCACCCCAGGACTGTAGAGGTCAGGGAGGCCAGTGGTGGACCCCAAAGGGCCCCCTGTCCAAAAGAACTCCCCAATCAGCAGATTAAGTGCACCAAAGCTAGCAGTCCTAGCCAGGTGAAAATAAAACAGACTCCTGAGGGATCCCCCTTAAACTTAGTTAGGGACCTCCCACAGATGGACACGGTTGGGCACAGCCAAACCTGGGATCTAAGGGCCCCAAACCTGACCTGTCCCTCCAGTAAGCCAAACAGAGGGACCCAGCCTCCAGCTTTAGGTAGCCAGAGGTTGACCCTGAGAGCACACTGCAACTAAGTCCTGGAAAGAAAGGCATTTATGGTGGATAGTGATTGGAGGAGGTTGAGCCCAACATTAGTGGAGTCTCACTTCAGTACTCCATCCCAGCACCAGCCTTTTACTTTGCCAAAACACACCACAGGTAGAGATTCCCTATGGTGGAGACCCTCATATACCCTTAGGGTGAGGGATTGCTTAGTGGACCATGAGATAGGGGGTAACTATGCAAGTGCTGTTACTTCCTTATATGGCCACTTAGGCAATAGAGGCTTACCTGGACAAGGATAGCCTTATCTCCTTTCATCTGGGGGGGGGGGTTATGTAGGAAGGTGGATATCTGACTATGGTTGCCCCCAAATTTTTGCCTAGTGTTTTGCTGGTTTTCGACATAGTTGGTCTGGGATCCTGCTATTCAGGACCCCAGGTTTCCTGCTTTCTCTGTTAAAATGGACTCCATGTACCTTAGGTACATAACTAATTGGTATTGGGTCACTCTTGTAAGTCCTTGTACAGTGTACCATAGGTACCCAGGGCATAAGTGCACCCAAGGCCTACCAGGGACTGCAGCATGTATTATGCCACCCCTGGCTGGCCATCCAAAACTGACACAACTGGCTGGTAACCCAGCTGGGGCAAGGTGGTGTAATCACCCTTTGCTTTAGATATAGTATACCGATATCTAACCTTGAAATGGACACATATACTCCTATAAGTCACTCCTATGGCAGGCCTTAACAATCCTGGAGATAGAGTGCTTGGAATTATGTGAGATGATGCTCTAGCATGAGCTGAGCCTGTCTGCAGCTTTCGGAACCAAGTCCTTTAGCTGTTTCCATGATAAAGCTATACCATATACTCTTAAGTGCATTATAATCCTCGCGGTTATTGCTAACTTTGGCATAGCATTATCAAAACATGTCGAGTAAGGTGTCATACGAATTGGAATACTACCCCCTCGCCAGTTCTGGTGACGGGGGCAGCATTCCGCCCTTTTAGAGGGACATGACATGTATGCAACTGTGAACCCCGGTTAAACTTAACTCGAGTCTCAGCATCACAAAATGGATGCTGCCACCACAGATACAACTCTGACCTCCTGCTGTTGGGAGTCCTTCCAGCAAGGGAGGCTTGGACAAAGGGTTTCCTGCCTTGGGAGGTGCTAGCACCACCCCAGACAGGATTTTGTGCATTGAGGTAGGACAGGCTGAAAGGAATGAGACATGCCTGGGGCGCACAAGGTGTCCCTGTGCATACCCCGGTTCAAACCAGTTGCTGGGGCACTCCAGATCCAGCTCTGGCGCGAAACTGGACAAAGGATAGGGGGTGTAACCACCCCCCTTCCTGGTCCCACCCATAGGATGGACCTAGTCACATACAGCCCCCTTTAGGAGAATAATGGTAGGAGCTGGTCCCATTCCAAATTGGATTAATCCTGATTTGAAACTACAAGAAGAAACTCTGGACTTCGACGTTCTGCTCCACAGAAGACTGAATAAATCTCCCTTGTGTATAGAGAACAATAGAAGGTACCCTGCCACTCATCTATAGAGGTCCCAGCTAGAGGATCCTACTTTGATAAAGAAAGGGGGTGGTTAACCCAGCGGCTGAGGCTGCACAGAACAAAATTAGGTCATTCCAAACAGATACAACCACATGTTGTGAAAAAATACATATTTTTTTTATTATTTTTCTCTTTTTAGATATATCCAAATGACATACATGTAAAAATGTATATATTCACTGATTGTTCAAGAGACACAAAGAAAAAATTTCTTTTCCGAATTAAGATCTGCCCACACTTCATACAAACTACCACACTCATTCACACAGGGATTTTCCTAACTACGGTGGAAACATTCAACTCTCATTTATCCATTTCTCTAGTCCTGGTGCAGACAACAGTGGATCTTAATTTTAGTTGTCTAACGCGGGGGGTTTTTTCATCCAGGAAGATGGTATTAATACGGGTCCTGATGTACTTGGAAAGGGTTGCCGTATTCCTGGGACAACGTGCCGACGCGCGTTTCGGTGGAAAGCCAATGAGGCTACACCTTCGTCAGGGCCAGGGTAGTATGTTGGGCAGAGGTAAGGAGTAAAAATATAGAAGGAGTAAAAATCTAGAAGTAAAAAAGTCATGCCTTAATGTTGCATTCTTGGTAGATTTACACAAACAAAACATATTTCAACATTTCATGAAATGTTGAAATATGTTTTGTTTGTGTAAATCTACCAAGAATGCAACATTAAGGCATGACTTTTTTACTTCTAGATTTTTACTCCTTACCTCTGCCCAACATACTACCCTGGCCCTGACGAAGGTGTAGCCTCATTGGCTTTCCACCGAAACGCGCGTCGGCACGTTGTCCCAGGAATACGGCAACCCTTTCCAAGTACATCAGGACCCGTATTAATACCATCTTCCTGGATGAAAAAACCCCCCGCGTTAGACAACTAAAATTAAGATCCACTGTTGTCTGCACCAGGACTAGAGAAATGGATAAATGAGAGTTGAATGTTTCCACCGTAGTTAGGAAAATCCCTGTGTGAATGAGTGTGGTAGTTTGTATGAAGTGTGGGCAGATCTTAATTCGGAAAAGAAATTTTTTCTTTGTGTCTCTTGAACAATCAGTGAATATATACATTTTTACATGTATGTCATTTGGATATATCTAAAAAGAGAAAAATAATAAAAAAATATGTATTTTTTCACAACATGTGGTTGTATCTGTTTGGAATGACCTAATTTTGTTCTGTGCAGCCTCAGCCGCTGGGTTAATCACCCCCTTTCTTTATCAAAGTAGGATCCTCTAGCTGGGACCTCTATAGATCAGTGGCAGGGTACCTTCTATTGTTCTCTATACAGTGGCTTTCTCCCCCCTTGGCCTGCCTACATATCTCTAAGAAACCCTACGGGGAGCCCCCTTCTATTGTTGTTAAATCTCCCTTGTGGCCAAGGAGTGACCACCCTGCACAAGCAGGCACCATCAAGCGTCCTAGCAGTGCACTTTGTCGTCCTTCCTGCCAGGAACCAGACTTCAGAGCCCAGCAAGAGCCGGACTTCCAGACCTCTCTGACCTCTACCTACATCTGCAGCACAGCTGAGATCTGTGGGTGCGACGAGACATGTGGGACCGGCCATCTTGGTGAAACTGCAATTCACTTCCAGCACGACTTCAGAGGCATGCTCGAGAAAGTGCTTTGGGGATTGAGAAGCCCCAGCCCCCGAGCAGCTCCTGCACAGAAGACAAGCCCTCCAGCATCCACGAGATCTGCGTGGGGCCCTTTTGCTTGATTGCTGCTCGAAGCGTTGTCTGGTCACTTGCCGGCTGGCTAGTGACCTCCTAGACGACGGTCCTTGAAATCTACATCGCTGGTCTGGTTGCTCCAGACTGGCCCTTGCTTCCCTGCAAAGGAGAAGCACCCCGGACAATCCTGGTCCGCACCAGACGGCTTTTCTACTCACCGCATGGGTTGCCTTTGCCAAGGCCTGTTGATGCCGAATCCAGAACCAACATCGCCGACAGCGAGAGCCTGCGTGGGACAGCTCGTGCCTCCATCCTGGTCATCGAAGACACCTCCTGGTCCACGAGGCTGCAGAGTCAAGCGTCCACTCTTCATCTGATCGCGACTACAGCATCTGGTTCCTTCCTGGTTCCACTCCGGTCACTGGCTAGTGACTGTGAACATTGTCCCCTATGCTTTTAGGTCTTCATCTGCATCGATCCACCCTTGGATCGCTCCGGACAGCTTCCTCCAGGTCGCCTGCAGCATCTTTCTTCAAGGCTCCATAGACTTCAACACGGAAACCCGACACACTTTCACACCTATGCACCCGCAGCCCGTGTCCAGGTATCCTGTCGTTTTAGTCCTAGCTAGTCGGAACTGTCTTTTACTTACCTTTTCGTAATTTGTACTGTCCATTGACTTTGTCCCGCATCTCGCGTGTGAGTTCACACTCTGCACACGCATCCCGTCGGCCTCCTGCTACTTACCTAAGAATAGGGTAGTGTAGTCCCAGCGATCCTACAGACTCTGGACAGCTCCATTTCTTCTATTGATTTCCTTATACCATTTACTTAGTACATGGTTTGTCGTGCCCCTAGGGCACCATTGTAATTTGTGCAACTTAATGTATTTTTCCTAAGAGTCTTGTCATGTGCTTAGCCGTCTGATCTCATAAAGAGTTCAGAGGTGTTTTGTTAGTAATAAATATCTTGTTTATTTTCATAACAACCTGTGTGGTGTCCTTTCATTTGGTATTCAAGGGGTTATATGTGGTAAAACAGCTGGCTTCACACGCCAAAAGAGTTTAGCCTAAGAATGCTTTGTCCATGCTACCATTAGGATAGCTGGTCTATAAGGTTGACTTACAACCAATCACCATAAGTGTTGTTTGGACTGATACAAGGTGATTACTAGAACTAGTGAGCATCATATATCAGGCCAACTTCTCACAGCGAGTGGGAACCAAAACTGATATTTTTGGACCCAGAGTCAGTGCATTACCTGTTGTGCAAAAGGACAGAACGGATAAGTCCTGATAGTTGTCTAAAGCAGGAAAGAGATATGCAGTCTAACTACTAAATGAAAATCTACCTACTTGTCGATAAGTTGAAGGACACTAGATTTTGGAAAGTCAAGGGATCTTTAAAAAGTTGATTTTACTGTAAATTTAAACTCAAAACGAAAGTGTATATTGAGTACGAGCACTACAACCCCTGTGTTGATATAGCGTCACGAAATCAAATATAATATATAAACCGAGAATAATCACCTAAAAACAGATATAAAGTCCTTGTATAGATCAGCCGATATGTTGCAGTAACTGAGTCACTGGGCAACCGGAATGGCGCCCCCCCAGGGTAATGTATCTGTATAATACCAAATAGGAAGCCTTGTAAAAGAAATGTTGACCTTAATTAGAGATAAGTGTGTGGGCAAATATTAAAGAGTAGAAGGGATATGTTAAGAAAATATCTGAACATATAAATGTAACTTTATAAAAGAGACAACGCGGATAATTCTGAGTATAATGAAATGAACAAAACCGTACGGTATTCTCAATATGAGAGACGACACACTGTGGGGGGCGACGACAAAAATGAAGAAATAAATATATTCAAATTGGTTTAAAGTCTGGGACAGTGGATACTAAACTATAAATACAAAAATGGGTAATAAACCTCAGTAAGATGTCATCTAAGGCAGAGAAGTTTGAGGTGAATAGTAATGAACCTAAATACGAGCACCTACGGCTGGAGCCTCTAAACAAATGGGTAATGAACTTCAGTGAGATGTAATCTAAGGCAGGGAGGTTTGGGATAAATGATAATGAACCTAACTGAGTGTGCCTCTAGCTAGAGCCACTCAACAGGGACGTCAAAATAAAAGTTTTAATGAACAATGCGGCTATGCGAGAGAGCTCTTTATATGCGCAAATGTAACAGTATGTACATTGGTATGTGGGGTACATACTTTGGGAAAATTGTATGCTGAGATACGAATATGCCTCAAAACCCTTCACAGCAACTTATCGCAACCTAATGCAATCTGCGTGGCAAGTTAATCCTCGGAGATGACAAAGGAACGACCCTAAGTGTTCCCGGCTGCGGGCATCTAAAGCGTACTGCGCAGCAACTCCGAGTTCTCATTACTTACTTGATCCACGGAGTTCTCGTCTGGCGGCAGGATTACTGGGCTCAGAAAGTAAAGAAAAAGAACACAGGCTTTTTAGTTATAACTTGATAAAAGCGTTTCAAGATTGACGCAACGTGATGACGTCATACATAGACAGCTCATTGTGTGAACGGTACCAACGGAAGACAGACGATAAACACTTCTATTCTGTAATTCAAGTACAGCGATATGTTAAATCATCTTTACACGGATGATTAGAAAAGATATCCACGCTCAATATGTACATAATAAAAGCAGGGACAATATGAGGAATAAAGCTTTATAGATTTATATGAAAACATAATTTTGTCTAAAAAAACTATGAAGATATGAAAGTAAACAATATTGGAAAAAAGCTTGAAAATGAACTTCAGCAATCTCTCAGCATATCTTTTTTAGGTCTATTTTCTGATCTAGAAAATATAAAGAGTAAATGAGAAAAAGAGGGAATTCCAATCAAAATAGCAACACAAAACAAGAGTGATCTAGCTATATAGTGTTCACAAAACTAATCTCATCAAAATTCAAATCAGAAAGCAAAGCAATAGCATTACCGGAAAAATAATCGCTGTTATTGGTTGTAACAGATGGCATTTTCCCAAGGTATTTCGCTGTTTAACCCATGTTTCCATGTATCTAGGACAAAAATTCAAAAGACCTCACATTTTTTAAGGATTGCGTCACTTCTTTCACCTTGGGGAATTTAAATTTTTTCTAAGATGAACCATTGTACATCATTAGTGGTACGTTTATGTTGTAGTAAATGAATAACTAATGGGCGTTGTTTATGGCTGTGTGTATGGCTGAACGATGTTCCGTGTGCCGGACATGAAATGCTCATGAAGTCTCACCCACATAGCCCAGACCACAGAGGCACACAAGGAGATAAACTACATTTTTGGTTTTACAGTTGAACATTTTTTTAGCTGAAAACTGGTAGCCATTGAGAGTGAAGGTATCTCCTTCAATAGCATTGTCACAGGATTTGCATTTAGAGCACTTGAAAGTTCCTTTAATGGGAAGTTCTCTATCAATCAAGAACTTGTAGAGCGCACTACTTACACTTGAGGTTCTAAAGGCGCTGGGGAAAAGGGGGGGGGGGGGCGCTACTGGTCGAACAGCCAGGTCTTGAGTAGCCTCCTGAAGGTCAGCAGGTCTTGGGTCTGTCGTAGGCTCAGTGGAAGGGTGTTCCAGGTCTTGGCGACACAGTGGGAGAAGGATCTGCTGCCAGTGGTTGTTCTTCAGATACAAGGGATGGTGGTGAGGTCAGCGGAGCGGAGCTGGCAGTTGAGGATGTAGAAGAAAAGTCATCTGTTGAGGTAGGCTGGGCCGGTCTTGTGGAGTGCCTTGTTTGCGTGGATGAGGATCTTGAAGGAAATCCTCTTGTTGACGAGGAGCCAGTGCAGGTTTCTCAGGTGGGGGGTGATGTGGCTGTGGCGTTGTACATCGAGGATCAGGCGTGCAGAGGCGTTTTGGAAGTGTTGCAGTCGTTTGATGAGCTTGGCCGGAGCTCCCGCGTAGAGGGCATTTCCATAGTCGAATCTGCTACTGACGAGGGCCTGGGTGACTGTTCTTCTTGTATCTGTCGGATCCACTTGTAGATCATGCGGAGCTTGTGGAGGGTGTTGAAGCAGGAGGAGGAGACTGCATTGACTTGCTTGGTCATGGAGAGTGTTGAGTTGAGGATGACTCCCAGGTTGCGTGCGTGGTCGTTGAGTGTTGGAGCTGCCCCCCGTGCCGTTGGCCACCAGGAGTCTTCCCAT
Source organism: Lissotriton vulgaris (assembly GCF_964263255.1). Lineage (NCBI taxonomy): Eukaryota > Metazoa > Chordata > Amphibia > Caudata > Salamandridae > Lissotriton > Lissotriton vulgaris. Next base: position 972,461,843 of record NC_141696.1, on the reverse strand, counting down.
GCTGAAGGGTTGCAGCCGAGGATGAGGACCTCCACCTTGTCCGTGTTCAGCTTCAGTCGGCTGATCTTCATCTAGTCGGCGAAGGCCTTCATTCCTTCGTGGAGGTTGGATTTGGCAGTGAGGGGATCCTTGGTGAGGGAGAGGATCAGTTGAGTGTCGTTGGTGTAGGAGATTATGTTGAGGTTGTGCTGTTGGGTGACGTGTGTGAGCTGCCATGTAGATCTTGAACAGTGTCAGGCTGAGGGATGATCCCTGGGGTACGCCGCAGATGATCTTGCAGGCTTGGGATCGGAATGTGGGGAGGCAGACACTCTGGGTTCTGCTGGAGAGGAAGGAGGTGGTCCATTCCAGGGCCTTGTCTCGGATCCCTGCATCATGGAGGCGGTGCGTAGTGTGCGGTGGCAGACAGTGTCAAAGGCGGCGGAGAGGTCCAGGAGGATGAGGAAGGTGGTCTCACTGTTGTCCAGCAGGGTCCTGATGTTGTCGGTGGCGGCGATGAGGGCAGTTTCGGTGCTGTGGTTGCTGTGGAACCCTGACTGGGATGGGTCCAGGATGCTGTTTAATTCAAGGTATTGGGTTAGCCGTCTGTTGATGATCTTCTTGATGACCTTGGCTGGGTACGGAAGTGGGGGGATGGGCTGGAAGTTCTTGAGGTCTCTCAGGTCCACCTTGAGTTTTTTGAGTAGGGCGTTGATCTCGGCGTGTTGCCAACTCTCTGGGAAGGTCGCAGTCTCGAAGGAGAGATTGATGACGTTGCGTAGGTGGGGTGCAATGGAGCTGCTGGCTTTGTTGAAGATGTGGTGCGGGAATAGGTCTGACGGGGAGCCGGAGTAGATTGTGCTCATGGTCTTGATGGTGTCATATATGTTCACGTTGGCCCAGGCTGGCAGGGGGTTGTGGACGATGGTGTGTGCAGAGTCTGGAGTGTCGAAGTCTGTTGGGGCTGTCTGGGTGTGGAAGCTGTTGTGGATGTCAGCGATCTTGCAATGGAGGAAGGTGGCAAGGGAATCGCACAGGGCTTGTGACAGCAGGATATCGTTGCTGTTGGAGCTGGGGTTGGAGAGTTCCTTTACGATGTTGAAGAGCTCCTTGCTGTTGTGTGTGCTGTTGTCGAGGCGATCTTTGAAGGAGGTCCTCTTGGCAGACCTGATGAGGTGATGGTGTTTGCGGATGGCATCTTTGTGGGCTGCGAGACTGTCCGGTGTCTTTTCATTGTGCCGTTTCTTCTCTAGTTTCCAGCAGGTTTGCTTGGAGGCTAGGAGTTTTGGGGTGAACCAGCTAGCTCTCTTGCTGGTGTGTCTGTGGGTGGGTTTCTTCAGCGGGGCAAGGGTGTTGGTGCAGTCGTCGATTCAGCGTCTGAGGTTGCAGGCAGCGTAGTTGGTTTTGGGGGGGTCGGTGGGTGGGCTGAGAGCGAGGTTTGCGTGAAGTTGGTCTTCAGTGATTTTGCTCCAGCAGTGGCGGGGATCTGTCGGGTGCGGTGGTATGTGATGGGTTTCTGGAAGGTGAAGTGGATGCAGCAGTTGTCGGTCCAGAGGAGTTTGGTGGTGTGGCTGAAGGAGACGTGGGAGCTTGAGGAGAAGACAGGGTCGAGCTTGTGGCCGGCGGAATGGGTAGGCGTTGTGATGAGCTGCCTCAGTCCGAGGTTGACGAGAATGTCGATTAGGGTGGTGGAGTTTCTGTTGTTATTGTTCTCAAGATGAAAGTTCAGGTCTCCGAGGAGGATGAAGTTGGTGGAGGTCAGGGCGTGCGTGCTGATGAGGTCGGCGATGGAGTTGCTGAACTGGGGTCGGGTTCCGGGGGGTCTATAGACCAGGGTTTCCTCTGAGGGTGGTGTTGGGGTCTGTGTGGATCTGGAAATGCATGTGTTCGGCAGTGCTAAGAGTGTCGTTGGTGCTGGTCGAGACCCTGATGCTGTTCTTGTGGACGATGGCGATTCCTCCTCCGACTCCGTTGGTGCGGTCTCTGCGGGTGATCTTGTAGCCGTCTGGGATGTCTATGGCGATGTCGGGTACGGAGGAGTCATTCATCCAGGTCTCTGTCAGGAAGGCGACATCCGGGGAGGATGTGTTGAGCAGGTCCCAGAGCTCGACAGCGTGTTTGCGTTCGGAGCAGGTGTTCAGTAGGATGCATCGGAGGTGGTTGAGGTCTTTCTTGGAGGGTGGTTCGGTGGCTCTGAGGCTGGTGTAGCTGCAGTTCCGGCAGGTGAAGGGAACATGTGTGCATTTCGGTACGGCCTTGAAGCAGGTCCGGGTCCGTCCGGAGTTAAGAGAGTGTGTAGTGTGCTGGCATCGTAGCGGTGGTAGTCGTAGTGGCGGGTGCGGGGACCAGGGGTTAGGGCACTGGGCCTGGTCTAGGCACGGATGGGCGCAGACAGGCTTGCCTTAGGCGCGCCAGAGGCGCGCCAGCGGTGTGGCTGCCATATATGGGGAGGTGGGACGGAGGAGCAGCTGGGAGGTGGGAGGCAGGAGGCAGGGGCAGCGAATGGGCAGTCAGGGGGGCGGGACCGCAGGGGACACAGCAGCGGGAACGGGAGCGGCGGAGGGAACAGAAGGCAAGGGCACAGAATCACTGGGGCACGATGGGAACAGAAGGAAAAAAGGGCACAGAATCACGAGGGTACGATGGGAACAGAAGGAAAAAAGGCCACAGAATCACCCTGGCAACAATGGGAACAGAAGGAAAAAGGGCACAGAATCACGATGCAACGATGTGAACAGAAGGAAAATAAGGGCACAGAATCACAGGGGAACAATGGGAACAGAAGGAAAAAGGGCACAGAATCACAGGGGCAAAGATGGGAACAGAAGGTAAAAGGGCACAGAATCACAGGGGCAACGATGGGAACAGAAGGAAAAAAGGGCACAGAAGATAATACAGGCACAGGGATAAGTCAGACAACAGCAGTCACAGACACCAAAAAACAATAAGGGCAATACAATGAATGACACGGACAATAGAGCAAACCTAAGGCCTACCACTGGCCACCAGGGATGAGGCGCAGGTGGTAGCCAGCGGGTGGAGGAGGGCCTCAATTTTCGTCAGCAGCGGCAGCTGGGGCAGGGTCAGGATGTACAGGCGGTGCTGTGCGGAGGGGGAGCGACCCACCTAACAAAGTCAATTGTTTTTTGAATGAATGGAGTACCCTCCACGTATCTAGATCTGGTGACTCAGGGCCCGATGTAGGTAAAACGCTTTTTCTGATTTCAAAATACCGAAGCGCAACGAATCGGTATTTTGAAATCGGAAAACGAGATGTAGGGAAAAAAAAACGAAAAACTACCGATTCGGTCGTAATCGGTATTGTGATTCGATACGTACCGAATCGGCATGCCCCGAATCGGAATGTACCGAATCGGCTACCACCGAATCGGAAATTTCCGAATCGGCTAATACCGATTCGGCAAATACCGAATCGGTGATCGAAATAGACCCCCATGGCCAAAATGCCCATAGGAATGCATTGAAAAATCCGAATCTGTAAAATCCGATTCGGTAGAATCCGATTCGGATTTTACCGATTCGTTAAAATCCGAAACAGCCAATGAGGTGGATCCACCCTCCCCCACCCAAGCAGGGAGTGGCTACCCAGGCAGGTGCAGCTCATTAAGAACTTTCTGTAGAGGCAGCCTGAGCTGAACATTCACAGTGAGCAGCAGTGGAAGCAGGAGCCAGAGCACTGTGAGAGAAAGATGGCTAGCAGCAGTGAGAGCCAGAAGGCTGGCCACAAGAGAAAACCCAAATTCAGTACCATGGAGCTGCAGGTGTTGGTGGAGGAGGTGGTGAGGGTGCACAGGCAGCTCTTTGGGAGGCTGTCCCCCACTGTACCGGACAGCACAAAGAGGAGGCTCTGGAGCGAGATTGCTGAGAAGGTTAACTCAGTTGGTGTTACCCCCAGGAGCCTTGATGACCTTAAAAAAAGGTTTTATGATATCTGCAGCCTAACTAAACGCAAAATGGCAGAGCTGCAGAGGCAAGCTGGACTGACTGGTGGAGGCAGGAACCCGGCGCCACCCCTCACTGAGCTGGAGGAACTGGTGTCCAGCACCATCGAGAGGGAGAGTGTGTCTGGAATCGGGAACCTGGATAGCTCAGCCAGAGCTACAGCTAAAGGTAAGAAGCATGCGCATCATGACACACCCTACCAGACACCTCCCCTTTAGACACAATGCACAGCCAAACCCCAGCCCAGTACTGCTACCAACAGACAAGAGAAAAGCATCATGGTAAATGTAGTCAGGAGAAGTAGGCAAAATATGGCAGTGCAGAACCATAATATAAAAAACAGTGGAACAGAATCAAAGTATATGCAAGGACATGTGCAATGCATTAATTGTAGTGACTGTAATACATCGGCACTCAATTCACAAATGCTTCTTTATACCTAGGGGCACCATCAGGCGGAGGAGCAGAAGCAACTGAGGCACCAGCACCTGCAACAACTTCCAGTGCGGTGGCAGGGCCAAGCACTAGTCAGGCTGACCTGGAGGAGGAGGAGGAGGACAACACCATTGGCCAGGGAAATGAGGGAGACCTAGGACTTGACTTCACATTTCTTCACTCCCCCCAAATGTCTGGCACACCCCCATTGCTGTTCTCCCCTGAGAACTCACCAACAAGGGCCCACCCTGCACCTGCCACATCTCCTGCCAGGAGTATTGTTGTGGCTCCACTGAACCCTATCCAGGGAGCAGCGGGTCAGGCCCCAGCTACCACCACAGCAACACCAGTGGCACCCCAGCCCACACAGCAGGGCAGCAGCAGTTCCCGGAGGCGTACAAGTTCCAGCACTGCACTTCCGGCACGGGAGGGCAGCGTCTTTCAGGGGCTGGAGGGCAGCATGGTGAAGATACAGCGCATGCAGGCGAAATCCATCATGGCCTGCCAGTGCCAGCTTCGCCAGCATAACCTGCAAATGGGAGAGATGGTGCAAGGGTTTAAGGCTTTCGTCGAAACCAATAAGGAAGTTGCTGCAGGTCTTGGCCGTGTGACCACAGCCATCACACAGCTATGCACCAAACTTGACGAGCACGAGTACTCTCACCGCCGGGATGCCCGCATGCACAACAGATCAATTAGCCGCCTTGCTGCTGCTACCGCACAACTGTGCCAACGTGGGGCAAATATGGAGGCCAGCTTGACCCAGAACACCGCTGAGGTCACCAGGGGCATGGCCCGCATAACAACCGCCATGGAGGCAATGATTATTTCCAACACTGTGGCCAATCCAGCCCTGGACCTGGGTGAGGCTGGGGACAGCAGCAGCCGCAGCAGCCCGGCCAGCGCTGTGTCGGAGCCGTGCCAGAGCACCAGGCGCTCTGCTGAAGCTGCTGGACATGCGGAAGGGGGAGAGGCACACCCCAGTGGGGCTGCTAAGCGCAGCAAAAAGTAGGCTTGCCAGGGCGGGTGAGGCAACCCGGACCTTTGACATTGATTTACTTTACATTAACATTTTCTTTTGTTGCACATCAGTGCAGTAACGGTGTTGCAACATTATTAAAATTTTCTTTTCCTCACAACCATTTACCTGTCTGTGCATCTGTACTCACTCAGAAATAGTTTTCTGTAATCTCCTCACGTCTGTATCTGCCATCACTTGGCGTAGACACCCCAGCAGGTTGTGTTTGTGGCACAGCAACGTCGTCGTCATGGTCCTCGTGGTCTGACAACTCCACCTCAGTGCCCTTCTTCACCGCAAGGTTGTGCAACATTGCACAGACAGCTATGATCTTGCAGCAGGTGATGGGGGTATACTGCCTTGCACCTCCACTCTTGTGCAGGCATCTGAATCTGCTTTTCCAGATGCCAAAGGTCCGTTCAACTACATTCCTTGTGCTTTTGTGGGCCCGGTTATACCTCCTTTGGCTGGGTGTGGAGGGGTTGAGGTAGGGGGTGAGTATGAATGAGCGGAGGGCATATGCACTGTCGCCTAGAAGGAAAAGGGGTAACATTACTCACATGCATACATGTATTTCACTTAGCTACTTTGTGTTATGGGGGTCTGATGATGTGTCTCACCTAGGAGGTATCCTTCACCAAATTCGCCAGCCATCAGCCGTGCATAGATGACGCTCTGTTGAAAAATGTAGGAGTCGTGGGTACTCCCTGGGAATTTTGCTACCAGGTCTGTGATGGTGCACTTCGCATTGCAGATCACCTGAACTTTGATGGTGTGCGTAGACTTCCTATTGCGGTATATGTATTCTGTGTCAGCTGGGGGGCAAATCGGAATGTGCCTGCCATCTATGCAGCCAATGATTTGGGGAAATTGTGCCATCTGGTAGAAGTCAGCTTTAGTTTGTACCAGTTCTGCGTGGGTTGCAGGGAAAGAGATGTATTGGTCCATCCTGTGTATCATGGCGTCAAGAAATGTGTGGAAGAACCTTGACAGGCTGCTCTGGGTCACCCCTCCTACCGCTGCAACTCCACTTTGATAGCTGCCAGACGCAAGCAGGTGTAGGTTGCATAGCACCTGGACGTGCGCTGGGATGGCGTGTGCCCTTGGGGTGGGGTGGTCCAACAGTGGTTTGAGGTCCCTGATGAGCTCCAGAATGGTGTCTGAGTCCAGCCTGTACCTCTGTAGGATCTCTGCCTCTGTGAGCATGAACAGGGTGATCCTCTGTCTGTAGACCTGTTCCTCTCTTTGCCATTCCCTCTGTCCTTCCTGCTGTAGCCGTAGCCGCCTTGCAATGACATAAAAAGCAGCCATCCTGCAAGTTGCAATGCATTTTGGGTCTATTTTTATGGGTTGGAGTTGGTTACCACCTGATTGTAATCCATGGTAAATACCGAGTTAGAAATACCGATTTTGAGCCAAAATCGGTATTTCTGTGCTTCCCTACATCTCCCTATCTGTCCGAATCGGGGATTTTCCGATTCGGTGATTCTACCGATTCGATAGGTTATCCGAATCGGCTTTTTTCCGATTCGCTGTCTCGACCGAATCGATACATGGACCGAATCGATTTTTTTCCAATTCGGTGTCACTACCGATTCGGTACATGGCCCGATTCGGATTTTTTCCGATTCGGTGTCACTACCGATTCGGTACATGGACCGATTCGGTATTTTTATCCGATTCGGTATGTTACCGATTTGTTATGTTTCCGATTCGGGGTATTTCCGAATCAGATTATTTCCGATTCGGTAGTCATTCCGATTCGGTATTTGTACCGATTTGGACGATTTTCTTTGCCCTACATCTCGATGGCTGTATACCGATCGGTAAGGGCCCAAAAACGGTATTTTCGGACGTTACCGATCGGTAACGGCCTACCTACATCGGGCCCTATATCTTTTATGTTTTTGTTTCGTCGATGTGCAAACATGGGCTTAGGAAGTTTATGTTCAGGACCACTATTTAGAATTTGCCAGCTAGAGTTGACAATTTGTCTGACTTTCGTTGAGTGTAGAATGTTTAGTGACGCAAACCAGTTTGGTTGTGGATGGTGTCTTGCCTCTCAAGAGTGAATCTCTGTCATAGAATCGAGCTCTTTTGAAGGATTCACGAATTAGTCTGTGGGGGTACCCTCTAGCAGCAAATTTCACTTTCATAGTAGTGGCTTGTCTGTCAAAGTCAATCAGGTAAGGGCAATTTCGGCGCAGCCGTAAAAACTGCACAAAAGGTAAGCTATCTTTTTGTGTGAGCGGATGGTAGCAACTAAATTCCAAAAATGTGTTGCGTGAAGTCGGTTTGACGAACAAATCCACTTGAAGCGCTCTTTCATTGTGGTGAATAATGATGTCCAAAAACTCGGCTTGGTTATGGCTGTGCTGTGAGGTGAACTTTAAGTTCTGGTCACAGGAATTGAGACATGCTAGAATTTCAAACAGATTTTCTTCAGTATCGGTCCAGATAAAGAAAATATCATCAATGTATCTGGACCAGTGGGTTACAGATTCGAAGAAAGGTGCCATGTTGTTATGCATATTTTTATTCTGAAAGAGTGCCATATAAATATTGGCAATCGAGGGGGCAACAGATGCCCCCATACTTACACCTTTGATCTGTTTGTACAGTGTGTTTCCAAAGTCAGAGGTGTTTTCAGTAAGTACATTTTCTAAGCTTTGTTGAAGAAAATCTCAGTGTACTAATTTGTGTCTTATTTATGTGTCCATTTTATTGTTTGTGTAGGTTCTTTGTGGCTGTTCTGAAGAAGGTGCTCACACGCCGCAACCGCGGGTAGACAAAAAAAGAACGTGTCCACCATCTATCGACTGTCTTCCTAAAAAATAATTAGTGTATGTTATTGTGTTGTATGTGTTGAATTGGTTTATATTTGTCTGTATAAATGTATCTTATTTCTCTTTAATATGTTATTCTTTACAGTATGTCTCAGTTTCTTTGATCACATTGTTTTTACCATGAATTTATTAGAATAAAATGAAGATTTTAAAATAAATGTTTAGTACACTGAGTCTACATATATATCAATGAGCCTGTTAAAGGTCGCTTGATGACCAGCTAATTGCCTAGGTTTTCTGCCTCTACTTGCATTTTCCCTGCCCTAGGATTTATCGTGCTTCGCAGGGGGTCCCTTTTTGTCTCAATTGACTTGCTCAGCTTTGCCTTACTCCGTATCTACAAGGCCATGAAAAGCCACGCAGGGTGGCTTTACATGGCTTTTTAGATATGTCTAAGCCTGGGCGCCACCAGAACGTCACAAAAAGAGACATTCTGGCAGCGCACAGTGCTTATAAATATGCCCCTAACTGTTTTAGAGAAGCAGCAGAAAACTCAAAGTATGCATTGCATTCATCACTTTGTTTCTCCTGCAGCTCTTAAATCATTCTGCTTTCATTACTGTTTTTCTAGGCAACATTATTTCTATGAAAATGTATATTAAACAATGCTTGTTTAAAAATATATTCAGTGGGTTCCTGAGTCTTTCCATTCATTGATATTTGGGCATGTGTCACAGAGTAGGTGTCATTTAATTATTAGTTTTCAAAATATAGCAAGATGTCCTATAGTGAGCCATGAAAAAACTGACACGGTGTGGTTGAAGGTGCCCCTTCTTCCAGTGTAATCGTTCCATAACATCAGCAATAGTTGTCCTTAAGTTTTTATGAATTATCACTCGGATATATGATCTGTGTAAAATATTTTGTAAATCTGCAAATTTTGTCCGGCAATATCAGCAACTTGAAAATTCATTTATTAGCTCCTAAAAGCTAGCCTTTAATCTAGCAAAACAGTTAAGCAAATTTGGCTGTCAAACGTCAGTTTAGCATTTTAAAACATACCTCAATTTGTGTTCAAGCATCATTTATTCATTTTCAATAAGTGAACTCCCTATTGGAATCTCTGGTGCTAGAACTAAGTGAGTGTGAAAGAAATAGATGACAGTGTATGTCCTTCCTTGACACCCCAGGATATGCTTCCCTACCTTTTGGAATAGGGAGCTGCATGGTCAGGATGGAGATGGTATCCTCTGTAGTCACACATTCGTCGAGATAAATACCAGGTGGAACACCTAAATGTGCTCCTGTAACTCAGCCGTTCGTCACACTGACACCTGTTTCTTTCACACTCACTGATTTAGGGTGCGTTTTAGCCATAGGAATGCCCATAGGCCCTGAAGAATGAGCCTCACCAGTATTTGCAAACATTAGGGCAGAAACATGTTGGCTTATGATGGATGGAGGGGGCATTATGCTCACATCCCATCTTTGTATTGTTTTTAGACATACCAAAGGTTGCCACTAGTAAAGGTATTTTTAGTTGATCTTGATTCCTTCCTGTCCAATTAGTTTTATCTAAGATCTCCTTCTCAATTGAGGTTGAACCCTCCCTGGTATTATTATCCTACCAGAGTGGGGTGATGGCGCCTTTGATGAAGCATGCCTCAAAGAGTGGGTCAGCTTCCTCTTCCAATATAATTGGCATCTCTTGATAGCATTTTTGGGGGATCTGATTCGGAATACCTATGATATAGACCAAATGATATGATATAGACCAAACCGCAGGGTACCTAGTAGCAGGATCCACTACTACCACTACTACCGTATATCTTCAGCCACTGCACTTGTTTGCGATAATCGTTTATATCAGCAACGGCAGTTTAGATGTATGTAGAAAAGTTCACATTTTCTGTGCCTGAAGATAAGCTGGCCCAAGACTTATCGGTTCATAGATGTCACATATACTCCGGCAACTTTTGAAGGAAAACATGTGGCGTTACAGCCAGAGTTGGGGACTTTGGATCTGGGGAGCCAAGCGAGAGCTGTGGGCTTTTGATCTGGAGAGGCAGGTACGAGTCTCGGCGTTGGATCAACTTCGTGTGATTCTGGGCACATCACTTAATCTCCACATTGCTAAAAATAATGTTACAATCTCAAGACTGGAATGTGAGCTTGTGTAATATAACTGCTTCTTGGCCTACACGGTCCTAACTGTCACTGTGCATTTTTGTTTTTATCAATACTGATGTAAAGCCAGAAAGTGGGTTTATAACATCTGTAGAGACTGCTGTATAAATGAAAGAAGGCTTTACTTTATTCATTTTCAAACGTGTCAGGTGATGGGTTGTTGTCTAACGAAGTCCTGTGACAAAACTATTTTCTTTTTTCTGTGCCTGGAGGCTAGATGTGTGATAGGTTAAAATTCATGTTGCAGGCTTTTAAGAGCGCGACCGAGCTCTTTTTATACAGTTTTAATAGTTGTTACTGAGTCATTATGACGGGCTCTTTGCAACCACATTATTACACTTCTCGTTGATTCCCGAAAAATTAGTTTGTGTTTTTACTTTCAGTGAAGTATCTTCGTTTTAGCAGATTGTCTGCTTAAATGAATTTCCATGGATTGAACTAACTTGGGCAATTTGTTTTTTTTCATTTATGCACATTTTTTTGACCTAAAAGAGTGAAGCAATATCAGGAACTTAAGCACAATTCACAGGTGCTAAACAAAAAGCGACTTTCCAGCTGCAGTTGCAAGAAGTGTACAGGTAGAAGACGGGCTCGTGTCCAGTGTTCGTATAAAGCTCTCCTGACGGTCCAGTTCTCACTGAATCTATCCCAAGTTCATTTACTGACTAAAGTTCTTTCCCTAGCATTACAATTCTCTGCTGTCACAGTATTCTCTCTACTCTCGTATTCCTGTCTCCCTCAGCTAAGAGAGTTATGGAACCATTTTATCCAATCCCTGGCAGACTGCATTCTTTTCATACACATAAGGGTAATACCAAGACCATTTGAACTTTTTCATGCCATATGAAAACAAGAATACATTACTGAACCAGTTTCCTGCTCTCAGAATATTCCTGCATTATCTGATATATTTATTGCACATCCATTGTTTGTAGACATGCTTCTATTTCTTAGCATAGTTCATAAAACTTCCATTGTGCTTTCTAAAACATATTTCAAATATGTTTGATTAATTGTAGGAAGGCCAACTCCTCAGTACACAGTACTGTAAATATTAGTGAAAATGTGGATACTGCTAAACATAAAATGTAACAAGCCTATAACACATTTATATTTTATGTAGATTTCTCAGTGGGTTGATGTTTTGCCTCACAAGTCCTATTGATATTTAGCATTTTGTATGTAACCATAATTTCAGTATACTATGATGAGCTATAAATCTGCATCAAACTGAAAGGCATAGGTTTAGAATTGTATTGTATTCCAATCTTGCATTGTTTTAAGGTTTCTACAAAAAGCGCTTTAAAGTCCGATAGCCAAGCACAATCACTAAGCCTCATTTTAAATTCTGAGTTTGTGATTTTCCAGGTCCTCCACTCTTAACATATAATGCCTACCAGGTACTCCCTTTAACTCGTGTTTTTCATGTAGCATTTCCTGTACATTGACTATCATCCTGATATGATTAAATGTCTTCGTATAATATATTTTTGAAGTGAAGTGCTCTAACAACTTGCATTGGGAAGAGTAGTGCTATAAAAGAACTTAAAAAAAGATATGTGATATAAGCAATGATTATTAGTGAAATTACTCATACTGACAAATATGTTTGACATTCTTAGGATCCACCTATATGTCTTGCATGCAGGAGGTGAATAAATAAAAACAAAACTGCTTCCAAATCGTAGCATCTCCTAAGCACTTATGTAGTAACACCAAGTTTGAGAGGCTTTGTTTCACTTCATGGAACTTGCATCCAGGTCTTAGGCTCATGGATAGTGCTCAGCCATGATGCGAATCCAACAAACGGAGGACAATGGCACTTTAAGTTAGACCTTTGTCTTGGCCTTTATAAAGGGCTATAAGAACTGTAATTATCACAGAAATTGTGCTGTGCCGAAAATTGCACTAATATATACACATTTTTGCTTGCACACAAATATTTGTTATTTGCACTTATGCCCACCACGTTTAACTTCCATCAGCCACCGCTGGCCCATACTGCCCTCTTAGGTAACTTCAACCTCCCAGAATACACAAACTCAAACAAGAAAACAAGTGATACCCTCATCAATCTCATCAATACTCTACTTGGTACAGCATGTCAACAACCAACACTCTCCATGGCTACATCCTCGACCATGTGTTTTCAACAGTACGAATATTCCACTGCAAAAAACCCATAGCCATAGTCAGATCAGTTTGGCATCTCTATTTGCCTGCTCACAGTCCTACCAACAAGCCAAGGCCAACCCAAAAGAGAAGAAAAAACCTTCAGATCCTTCAAAGACTTCTCCATAGGCAACCTAATGCATGAACTCATCTTTTACACTATCAACTCCAAGTCTGACCGAAACACCCTTCTAAATACCTTCCTTACTTTTTCGCAAAACGTTGTGAACATCCGTGCCACAATTAAAACAAACAAGCAAAAGACTTCAGCACCCTGGTACTATAAACACCTTCCTGCTAATTAATAACTCACCTGCAAACAGGAAACAAAATAGAAGAAAACCAAAACTCAAAATGACCTAATGAAATTTCATAGACCTGGAATCCTTGTCTTTGTCTCTACCTTCTGTATTTTTGACTGACATGCATGACTTTGTTTTTGCTGGTTTGTGTACTCTGGGCACTCTATCCCTGCTGGTCAGTGCTAAACTGCAAGCGCTCTCTGTGTAATTTGTGATAATGATTGGTTATCCATTATTGGCATATTTGATTTACTGGTAAGTCCTTAGTAAAGTGCACCATATGTGCCCAGGGTCTGTAAATCAAATGCTACTAGTGGGCCTGCAGCACTGGTTATACCACCCACATGATTAGGCCTGGAAACTTGTCTCAGGCCTGCCCTTGTAGTGTCTGTGTGTGCAGTGTTCAACTGTCATGTCGAGCTGGCAAGTGCACCCACTTGCAGGGCCCCCACCTTCCCTTTTACTACATGGGCAGGGTGCAGTGAATGTAAAAGGAAGGAAACTAGTGTGTTTTACATGTCTTGATAGTAAAATACTGCCAATTGTGTTTCTCACTATTCCAAGAAATAACTCTCCCATAGGCTATCATTAGAGCTACCTTGTAACACTGCGCAAGTGTACCTTTCATTGGGAACAGCTCGAGATTTGGAGTTTGGGCTATCTACGATCAGAATTTAATAACACAACTTTTAGTAAACGAGGTTTTTAAATTGTGTGTTTTAAAATGCCACTTTTAGAATGTGCACACAAAAGGAGTTAGGTCCTTGGGGGGCTGAGGGAGGGCTGGACCGTTTCTATATCAAAATACACACAAAGATGCCCCCCTCTCACATTTACTTACAATATGATTTAGGTGAAGACCAAATAAACAATTTCATTAAATCTGGTCTGGTATATTTATTTATACCTTTTATTCATGTATTCTCTGTGGAAACTAAACTTCTCTAAAAAAGTTTTTAGGCGGTGGAAAAATACACACCTCAACAAAACACTTATAATCTTATTCAATCAACAAATTGCATTTTCAAGTACTATAAATTATTACAAAAACATTCAAGGAAATAACATCACAGAAAAAAACATAAACAGAAAAACATCCAACAAACATTTACAAAATCATGTTCATCAATTTGAAATACACAGAATCATTTCATTAATCACAAATCTTAAGAAGACATAATTCATGACAAGAGCAACAGCGTTTGTATCTCTTAATCAAACAACACTTAATGTAATAAATGGCTCTTGATGGGTTTGCCAAATTACATTAAGTGTTGTTTGATTAAGAGATACAAACGCTGTTGCTCTTGTCATGAATTATGTCTTCTTAAGATTTGTGATTAATGAAATGATTCTGTGTATTTCAAATTGATGAACATGATTTTGTAAATGTTTGTTGGATGTTTTTTCTGTTTATGTTTCTTTCTGTGATGTTATTTCCTTGAATGTTTTTGTAATAATTTATAGTACTTGAAAATGCAATTTGTTGATTGAATAAGATTATAAGTGTTTTGTTGAGGTGTGCATTTTTCCACCGCCTAAAAACTTTTTTAGGGAAGTTTAGTTTCCGCAGAGAATACATGAATAAAAGGTATAAATAAATATACCAGACCAGATTTAATGAAATTGTTTATTTGGCCTTCGCATATTCACAGCCAGGACAACATCAGACTTTAGACTAAGAGGTTTAATAAAGAAAAAACAATGAAGCAGGCCTTTTAAATCTATGCACCTGGGATATAGCACAACATGCCTCTATCCTTCAGGGTGACCCCAACGCTAGCCCACTTTAGGAGAGAGTTGAAGACACACTGCTTTAAAGAACATTACATCACCATGCATTAACATTTTCACAAATCAGTCACCTCCCCTGTCACACACTAACTTTATATTTGTCCTTAATTACTTTACAGCACTTTGGTGCTTTTTGACATGGTTTGTTCTATAAACACAAACATACACACATAAATACATGTGCTCAGATTGTCATTTAATTAGCAGTCATGAAGGATTAGCTCCAATTCTAATATTTCTACATGTGAAGGAAAGGAATGTGGAGAAGGCCATCTAAATGGTGCACTCTCCTGAAGGGCCCAGGTTTCAGCATAACACGTGTCTAGCCTAGCTAGACCAGGGGTACTCATAGTACGGCCTACGGGCCGGTGGAGACCAGGCAAGCCTTCCTTGGCGGCCCGCGGACCTTGCTGCTTTATACCTGTGCTTTTGGTTTGGTTTTTTTGAGTGTCAGCAAACACCGCCGGTTGCCAAGAAACTCTGCTCTGAGGGGGTCGGTCGATTACAGGGCGATTCCAGCAATAGTCACAGTGGAGCTGCAGGAGCCTAAGAAGAGGTGAAATAGAACAAGGCCTAATTAACATGTAAATGGTCTTTTTAAAGACCTGTGAAGTATGCCAAGTACACAACATGCAATGTAGAGCACAGAGTACATATTCAGTGAACAATGTGCAGCACAATCGCATTGCACACAGCACAGACTGAAAACAAGGGACAGCCAACACATACTGTGCCGCCAGATGTACAGATAACAAAACACGAAGACCATGACACACACAGGCACATTCAGAATCCAAGGTCCAGAGAATGAAAAACATGCCGCAGTGTGGGATTCATAACAAGCCTGCCTCACAGTAATGGCACAGCACCATGAACAGTGTTTGCGGCATGTGCTATACAACCCATGCTTCGGAGGTCCGAGCACACAATGAATGCTCAGATCAGGGGACACATCGAATGGTACACTGCACAGGAGGCAGTGTACACCCTGCAGACCCCAGGATACGAAGTGCATACTGAAGGAGGGGGACAGAGGGAGGGAGAGACAGAGGGAGGGCGACAGAGACAGACAGAGGGTGGGAGACGGAGACAGACAGTTGGGAGGGAGACAGAGAGAGGGAGATAGAGAGAGGGAGGGAGACGGAAAGAGAGGGAGACAGAGAGAGGGAGGAAGACAGAGAGAGGGAGTGAGAGAGAGGGAGACAGAGGGAGGGAGACAGAGGGAGGGAGAGAAAGAGGGACGGAGACAGAGGGAGACAGAGACAGACAGAGGGAGGGAGACGTAGACAGACAGTTGGGAGGGAGACAGAGAGAGGGAGATAGAGAGAGGGAGGGAGACGGAGAGTGAGGGAGACAGACAGTTGGGAGGGAGACAGGGAGAGGGAGATAGAGAGAGGGTTGGAGACAGAGAGAGGGAAATGGAGACACAGGGGGAAGACAGAGGGAGGGAGACAGAGGGAGGCATACAGAGGAGGGAGACAGAGGAGGGGAGACAGAGAGAGGGAGACACAGAGAGGGAGATACAGAGAGAGGGAGGGAGACAGAGGGAGACAGACAGACAGGGGGCAGACAGAGGGGGAGAGAGAGAGAGAGAGAGAGAGAGAGAGAGAGAGAGAGAGAGAGAGAAGAGAGAGAGGAACATAAAATATGATAGGTCTGGTGGCTCAGTGGACGAAGGCGTCCGCTGCAGGCGCCTGTGTTCAAACTCATGGTCACAGTTATTTTTTTGCTCTAGCCCGCCCATCCCCCCCACTGACACCTCCCCCACCGGTGCGGCCCTCGGCCACAAACCACACTGTAAATTTGGCCCCCGAGATAAAGTTTGTAAGTACCCATGCTCTAGACTGAAGAGAAGAAGTTTACAAGAAAGAACACAAAGACAGAGGTGACAGAAGACGGCAGGGAGGGAGACAGAAAGATAAGGGAATCGCTCCAACCCCCATAGAGCAGAGTATCTCGGCAACACATTAGATACGTTTGCAAATAAAATGTGTCAATTCGCCAAGGTCAGGCAAATACACGTTGTCAATGTTCAACTTATGTTGAAACCTGAAAATTATGCAACATGTTCGATTATGTGGCAAACAGAGAAAATCCATAGGTATGCCAAGTACACAAAATGCAATGTATAGCACAGAGTACATATTCAGTGAACAATGTGCAACACAATCGCATTGCACACAGCAGAGACTGAGAACAAGGAACAGCCAACACATACTGTGCCGCCAGATGTACAGATGACAACACACGAAGACCATGACACACACAGGCACATTCAGAATCCAAGGTCCAGAGAATAATACACATGCCGCAGTGTGGGATTCATAACAAGCCTGCCTCACAGTAATGGCACAGCACCATGAACAGTGTTTGCAGCATGTGCTATACAACCCATGCTTCAGTGGTCTGAGCACACAATGAATGCTCAGATCAGGGGACACATCAAATGGTACACTGCACAGGAGGCAGTGTACACCCTGCAGACCCCAGGATACGTAGTGCATACTGAAGGAGGGAGACAGAGGGAGGGAGAGACAGAGGGTGGGCGACAGAGGCAGACAGAGGGAGGGAGACGGAGACAGACATTTGGGAGGGGGATAGAGAGAGGGAGGGAGACGGAGAGAGAGTGAGACAGAGAAAGGGAGGGAGACAGAGAGAGGGAGGGAGAGAGTGGGAGACAGAGGGAGGGAGACAGAGGGAGGGAGATACAGAGGGAGGGAGAGACAGAGGGAGGGAGACAGAGGGAGACAGAGACAGACACAGGGAGGGAGACGTAGACAGACAGTTGGGAGGGAGACAGAGAGAGGTAGATAGAGAGAGGGAGGGAGACAGAGAGAGGGAGATAGAGAGAGGGTTGGAGACAGAGAGAGGGAGATGGAGGGAGGGAGACAGAGGAGGGAGAGAGAGAGAGAGAGAGAGAGAGAGAGAGAGAGAGAGAGAGAGAGAGAGAGAAACAAAAATTATGATAGGTCTGGTGGCTCAGTGGATGAAGGCGTCCGCTGCAGGGGCCTGTGTTCAACCTCATGGTCACAGTTTTTTTTTGCTCTAGCCTGGCTTCCCCCCCCATTGACCACTCCCCCACCGGTGCAGCCCTCAGCCACAAACCACACTGTAAATTTGGCCTCAGAGATAAAGTTTGTAAGTATCCATGCTCTAGACTGAAGAGAAGAAGATTACAAGAAAGAACACAAAGACAGAGGTGACAGAAGACGGCAGGGAGGGAGACAGAAAGATAAGGGAATCGCTCCAACCCCCATAGAGCAGAGTATCTCGGCAACACATTAGATACGTTTGCAAATAAAATGTGTCAATTCGCCAAGGTCAGGCATATACACGTTGTCAATGTTCAACTTATGTTGAAACCTGAAAATTATGCAACATGTTCGATTATGTGGCAAATAGAGAAAATCCATAGGTATGCCAAGTACACAACATGCAATGTATAGCACAGAGTACATATTCAGTGAACAATGTGCAACACAATCGCATTGCACACAGCAGAGACTGAGAACAAGGGACAGCCAACACATACTGTGCCGACAGATGTACAGATGACAACACACGAAGACCATGACACACACAGGCACATTCAGAATCCAAGGTCCAGAGAATAATACACATGCCGCAGTGTGGGATTCATAACAAGCCTGCCTCACAGTAATGGCACAGCACCATGAACAGTGTTTGCAGCATGTGCTATACAACCCATGCTTCAGAGGTCCGAGCACACAATGAATGCTCAGATCAGGGGACACATCGAATGGTACACTGCACAGGAGGCAGTGTACACCCTGTAGACCCCAGGATACGTAGTGCATACTGAAGGAGGGAGACAGAGGGAGGGAGAGACAGAGGGAGGGCGACAGAGGCAGACAGATGGAGGGAGACGGAGACAGACAGTTGGGAGGGGGATAGAGAGAGGGAGGGAGACGGAGAGAGAGGGAGACAGAGAAAGGGAGGGAGACAGAGAGAGGGAGGGAGAGAGTGGGAGACAGAGGGAGGGAGACAGAGGGAGGGAGATACAGAGGGAGGGAGAGACAGAGGGAGGGAGACAGAGACAGACAGAGGGAGGGAGACGTAGACAGACAGTTGGGAGGGAGATAGAGAGAGGTAGATAGAGAGAGGGAGGGAGAGACAGAGAGAGAGGGAGACAGACAGTTGGGAGGGAGACAGAGAGAGGGAGATAGAGAGAGGGTTGGAGACCGAGAGAGGGAGATGGAGACACAGGGGGGAGACAGAGGAAGGGAGACAGAAGGAGGGAGACAGAGGAGGGAGAGAGAGAGAGAGAGAGAGAGAGAGAGAGAGAGAGAGAGGGAAACAAAAATTATGATAGGTCTGGTGGCTCAGTGGACGAAGGCGTCCGCTGCAGGGGTCTGTGTTCAACCTCATGGTCACAGTTTTTTTTGCTCTAGCCTGGCTTCCCCCCTCCCCCCCTCCATTGACCACTCCCCCACCGGTGCGGCCCTCGGCCACAAACCACACTGTAAATTTGGCCCCAGAGATAAAGTTTGTAAGTACCCATGCTCTAGACCGAAGAGAAGAAGATTACAAGAAAGAACACAAAGACAGAGGTGACAGAAGACGGCAGGGAGGGAGACAGAAAGATAAGGGAATCGCTCCAACCCCCATAGAGCAGAGTATCTCGGCAACACATTAGATACGTTTGCAAATAAAATGTGTCAATTCGCCAAGGTCAGGTATATACACGTTGTCAATGTTCAACTTATGTTGAAACCTGAAAATTATGCAACATGTTCGATTATGTGGCAAATAGAGAGAATCCATAGGTATGCCAAGTACACAACATGCAATGTATAGCACAGAGTACATATTCAGTGAACAATGTGCAACACAATCGCATTGCACACAGAAGAGACTGAGAACAAGGGACAGCCAACACATACTGTGCCGCCAGATGTACAGATGACAACACACGAAGACCATGACACACACAGGCACATTCAGAATCCAAGGTCCAGAGAATAATACACATGCCGCAGTGTGGGATTTATAACAAGCCTGCCTCACAGTAAAGGCACAGCACCATGAACAGTGTTTGCAGCATGTGCTATACAACCCATGCTTCAGAGGTCCGAGCACACAATGAATGCTCAGATCAGGGGACACATCGAATGGTACACTGCACAGGAGGCAGTGTACACCCTGCAGACCCCAGGATACGTAGTGCATACTGAAGGAGGGAGACAGAGGGAGGGAGAGACAGAGGGAGGGCGACAGAGGCAGACAGAGGGAGGGAGACGGAGACAGACAGTTGGGAGGGGGATAGAGAGAGGGAGGGAGACGGAGAGAGAGGGAGACAGAGAAAGGGATGGAGACAGAGAGAGGGAGGGAGAGAGTGGGAGACAGAGAGAGGGAGACAGAGGGAGGGAGAGACAGAGGGAGGGAGAGACAGAGGGAGGGAGACAGACAGAGGGAGGGAGACGTAGACAGACAGTTGGGAGGGAGACAGAGAGAGGGAGAAAGAGAGAGGGAGGGAGGGAGACAGAGAGAGAGGGAGACAGACAGTTGGGAGGGAGACAGAGAGAGGGAGATAGAGAGAGGGTTGGAGACAGAGAGAGGGAGATAGAGAGAGGGTTGGAGACAGAGAGAGGGAGATGGAGACAGAGGGGGGAGACAGAGGGAGGGAGACAGAGGGAGGGAGACAGAGGAGGGAGAGAGAGAGAGAGAGAGAGAGAGAGAGAGAGAGAGAGAGAGAGAGAGGGAAACAAAAATTATGATAGGTCTGGTGGCTCAGTGGACGAAGGCGTCCGCTGCAGGGGCCTGTGTTCAACCTCATAGTCACAGTTTTTTTTGCTCTAGCCTGGCTTCCCCCCCCCCTCCCCCCCCCCCACTGACCACTCCCCCACCGGTGCGGTCCTCAGCCACAAACCACACTGTAAATTTGGCCCCAGAGATAAAGTTTGTAAGTGCCCATGCTCTAGACTGAAGAGAAGAAGATTACAAGAAAGAACACAAAGACAGTGGTGACAGAAGACAGCATGAACGGAGACAGAAGGATAAGGGAATCGCTCGACCCCCATAGAGCAGAGTTTCTCGGCAACACACTAGATACGTTTGCAAATGAAATTTGTCAATTCGCCAAGATCAGGCATATAGACGTTGTCAATTTTCAACTTATGTTGAAACATGTAAATTATGCAACATGTTAGATTATGTGGCAAATAGAGAAAATCCATAGGTATGCCAAGCACACAACATGCAATGTATAGCAGAGAGTACATATTCAGTGAACAGTATGCAGCACAATCGCATTGCACACAGCACAGACTGAGAACAAGGGACAGCCAACACATACTGTGCCGCCAGATGTACAGATGACAACACACGAAGACCATGACACACACAGGCACATTCAGAATCCAAGGTCCAGAGAATGAAACACATGCCGCAGTGTGGGATTCATAACAGGCCTGCCTCACAGTAATGGCACAGCACCATGAACAGTGTTTGCAGCATGTGCTATACAACCCATGCTTCAGAGGTCTGAGCACACAATGAATGCTCAAATCAGGGGGCTTTTCTTTGTTTGAATCTCGCTGTGCACATAGGGCTTCTCGTTAGAAGCGTGCTGCTACTGGCTAATTTTAAAATTGTTTCGTTTTGCCGCTTTTGATATTTAATTTACCTTTTTCCCCCTGAGTTTAATGTAGATTAGAAAACTGTTTAAATATTTCATAGCCCCCTACCTGTGCTCTTACTCACGGACCGCATTCTTGCACAGCGGTATTACGCCGCATTCACTGCCATTCGGGCGGGCCGGTCCCCGTGCTTTTTTTACCTGGGGCGCCATTTTGGGTAGGTAGAAGTATCACTCCTCAGCCATTCGCTGAAGCCAATCACGTGGACTGGCTAGAGGCTGCACCTTGGAGCCATACTTAAAGCGGGTAGGAGAGAGTATCATTCTTTGTTTGAATCTCGCTGTGCACATAGGGCTTCTCGTTAGAAGCGTGCTGCTACTGGCTAATTTTAAAATTGTTTCGTTTTGCCGCTTTTGATATTTAATTTACCTTTTTTCCCCTGATTTTAATATAGATTAGAAAACTGTTTAAATATTTCATAGCCCCCTACCTGTGCTCTTACTCACGGACCGCATTCTTGCACAGCGGTATTACGCCGCATTCACTGCCATTCGGGCGGGCCGGTCCCCGCGCTTTGTTTACCTGGGACGCCATTTTGGGTA
Source organism: Lissotriton vulgaris (assembly GCF_964263255.1). Taxonomy (NCBI): domain Eukaryota; kingdom Metazoa; phylum Chordata; class Amphibia; order Caudata; family Salamandridae; genus Lissotriton; species Lissotriton vulgaris. Next base: position 972,440,006 of record NC_141696.1, on the reverse strand, counting down.
GGTAGAAGTATCACTCCTCAGCCATTCGCTGAAGCCAATCATGTGGACTCGCTAGAGCCCTCTATAATAAGATGGACATGACGCGCAGCGTGTACGCGCATCGTGGGCGCCGGATGCCCGCCGGAGTCATGCCAGAGTCCAGCCCGTCTGCGCCCATCCGCGCTGAGGACGCGCTGGACGGTTGGACTCTGGACTCTGTTGATGCTACTTCCCCTACCCTCAGCTATTCCCGTCAGGAAATGCTGCGCCTGAAACCCCGAAGATCAGGGTGCACGCACTCATCTGAACCAGATGAACTGCTCTTTCCTTTGCGATGTGGTTGTCATTTCAATCCTAGGCCATTCGATTCCCCCCACCATCCTTCCTCTGGTAATTCCGATGCCACTAGGTCTAGAACAATGGGAGTAGAAGGCATTTTGGTCAATGCCCGCTCCCTTGTCAAAAACAAGATAATGTTTAGGGAAATGGTCCTAGATAGAAATCCCTCTCTAGTGTTTATCACTGAAACGTGGGCCAAAGATTCATCTGGCCCCGATCTAATTGAAGCGGTCCCTGAAGGGTAGTGCCTGGCTAGACTTGACAGACAGAGGCGAGTGGGAGGTGGTATAGCGATCCTTCACAAAGACCACCTGCAATGTCACACTGTACCTATCCCTGATTTCCCGGATTGTTTCCAGGCCCTTTACTTTACTATAAAGGAAGCACAATGTCCTTTTCTCAATGGTATTCTTTTATACCGACCTCCAGGCCCACGGACTGATTTTACCTCCAAATTCCTTCAGGCCCTGGAACCATATTTTGGTCGAGATAACTTTTCCATCCTGGGTGATTTTAATTACCATTTAGAACGGCATGATGCATCTGATACCTCAGGACTCATTGAGGCTTTGGCGTCCTGTGGGCTCACGCAGCGAGTCAGTGGAGCCACCCATCGGGCAGGTCATACGTTAGATGGTATCTTCTCTAACGATCATCGTTTAACCACCAAGGAACCGGTGCACCTATCCTGGTCTGATCACCTCGCAGTTCCATTCCATTTGGAATATCACAGGGGAGATGGAAGCAAAAAAGGGAATCACGCAATGGTAACGGCTAGAAACTTTAAGGACATCAGCAGCCATTCTTTTGCACCCTGGGCTGCCAGCCTTTCTATCATGGGTATAGATAGTGTACAGACCGCAGTCGGCCATTTTGAACAGGTCGTCACTGAGGCTATGAATGAGCTAGCTCCTCTACAGGCCCGCCGCCAAGCAAGGAATAGGCCATCTTCCCCATGGTTTTCCGACTCCCTTAGGCTCCTCAGGCAGGAAGTGAGGAGAAAGGAGAGGCTCTGGCACTCTAGTTGGGACCTTAAGAGTAAAGAAGCCCACAAACTCCTTGTTAGGAAATATAAGGCTGAGATTGTGCAGGCGAAACAAGATTATTTTGTAACCCTGACAACCTCGCTTTCCTCGCCGAAGGAGCTTTTTAAAATTGTCGACTCTCTAGTCGACCTACAAACCCCTGATCCCGTCACACCTTTGCAGGATCTATGTGATAGAATTGCCTCATTTTTCCACACAAAAATTCTGGATATCCATCTAGCTCTTGAGACACAAAGAGCTTGTATTAGTGTGCCTACTGATCGGGTCGAGACGAATACGTTCACCATGGATGTCTCCCCATCGGGCACCCTGGACTCCTTTCCACCCCTGGATCCGCCGGAACTTGAAGTTCTACTTAATAAGATCAAATCTGGTTCCCCCCTGGATACTTGCCCCTTGAAAATTATCAAGCAGTGTAGGGAGACCTTCCTGCCACCGCTGCTAGAAATAATGAATCTAGCTATAAGAGACGGTGTCTTTCCCTTGGAATGGAAGAAAGCAGTAGTAAAACCTCTGCTAAAGAAGGCCTCCCTCGACCCGGAAGTCCTAAAAAACTTCCGTCCAATCTCGCTGCTTCCTGCCCCGGCGAAGATGCTTGAGGCACATCTGAACAAGCATCTTGCTGCTTTTTTGGAAAGCTCGGGCTGCCTTGACTCTTCCCAGCACGGATTCAGGAGGGAACACAGCACCGAGTCGGCCCTCACTGTCGTGCTTGACAACATCCGCACAACAGTGGATATGGGCCAGACCACCCTCCTGGTCCTGTTAGACCTAACTGCGGCCTTCGATACCCTCTCTCCCTCAGTTCTTACATCTCGCCTGAGGGATGTGGGGGTGAAGGGCGCAGCTCTAGATCTTCTGGCCTCCTTCCTAATTGGGAGGGAACAAAGAGTCAAGATGGGTGAGTTTCTATCTCCATCCCGACCTGTGCTATGTGGGGTCCCACAAGGGTCGGCTCTTAGTCCGACCCTATTCAACATCTATGTGACCCCACTGGCAAGATTAATAAGAACTTTCAGGATGGAGGTAGTCTCCTATGCGGATGACACCCAAATTCTCGTCTCTCTCTCCCATTCAGATGTGCAGACCGCCTCCAAGTTTAGATCTTGTATGGAGGCGGTTGGTCACTGGATGATTCAGAACTCTCTTAAACTGAATGGGGAGAAGACTGAGGTGATGGTGTTTGGTGGGAACGAAAACATCTGGTCATCTAGCTGGTGGCCTGATTCACTTGGAGTGTGCCCTTCCCCCACAACATCCGCAAAAAATCTTGGGGTGATGATAGATCCTGCCCTGGATATGGGCAGACAGGTGTGTAGAACCATCTCCACCTGTTGGGGCCTAATTCATACTCTGCGAAGGATCAGGAAATATCTCTCTGTGCAGTCCAGAAAACAAATAGCCGTCGCACTTATTGGTTCACGTCTGGACTACTGTAATGCGCTGTATGCTGGGCTAAACAAGAGCCTCCTGCAGCGCTTACAGGTAGTCCAGAATGCCTCAGCCAGATTTGTTCTGGATGTTCCCAGACGCTCCTCGGCAACGTTGGCCAGAAAAACGTTGCACTAGCTTCCGGTAGAATACCGAGTACGGTTCAAGGTCCTGTGCATGACATACAGAGCCATTGCAAAAAACAGTGACTCTGGAGTGGGTTCCATCATCTCCCACTACATTCCCGGAAGGAATCTGCGTTCCTCCGGGAAATTGCTTCTGTCAGTCCCCCGTATACGAATAGCCAAATGGGGTGGCAAGGCTTTTTCCACCCTAGCTCCCAAATGGTGGAATGATCTCCCTTTGGATCTTAGGTCCCTGCCTTCCTTACAGACATTTCACAGTGCCCTAAAAACTCGCCTCTTCTTACAGGCCTATGTGTAAGGATGAATGGTTCAGACTTTTGATTTTATTGTTAGGCGCCTTGATACCTGCGGGTTATTGTTTTGCGCAATATAAATTTTTATCAAATCAAATCAAATCACATCGAAAGGTACACTGCACAGGAGGCAGTGTACACCCCGCAGACCCCAGGATACGAAGTGCATACTGAAGGAGGGAGACAGAGGGAGGGAGAGACAGAGGGAGGGCGACAGAGACAGACAGAGGAAGGGAGACGGAGACAGACAGTTGGGAGGGAGATAGAGAGAGGGAGATAGAGAGAGGGAGGGAGAGGGAGAGAGAGGGAGACAGAGAGAGGGAGGGAGACAGAGAGAGGGAGGGAGAGAGAGGGAGACAGAGGGAGGGAGAGACCGAGGGAGGGAGACAGAGGGAGACAGAGACAGACAGAGGGAGGGAGACGTAGACAGACAGTTGGGAGGGAGACAGAGAGAGGGAGATAGAGAGAGGGAGGGAGACGGAGAGAGAGGGAGACAGACAGTTGGGAGGGAGACAGAGAGAGGGAGATAGAAAGGTATGATCTTATCTAGGACCCTAAATAAATATTCCCGATTTATGCCCTTATGTGGTTACAACAAATCATACCCTAATAAAGGCATAAGAATGAAATCCATATTCAGTAATAACCAATGCAAACCAAATACAGCAAGGCTACTTCCTTAGACTCCTAGAGAGCACAACGATTCTTTCACCAAACCAAACCTCCAGCAACCTGGAAATTCCCCATGATTTTGTTTTGATTCAGCCTAGAATTCCTGCGAAAACTAAAAGAACGGCCAGTTCTTAGTGACATCTTTTATTGACGTCTTACATCCAACATTACGTCAAACACGGCACGTTCCAGGTATAAATATACCAGAGTTTGCTTTAAGCAACACACGGTGGTGTGAAGAAGAGCGGCTATCTACTTATCCGAAGCTCAGCTGATGCGAGTGCCGAAGGAAGCCGTCCCTCCCATTTGACGCACTGAGAAAGACGCTGTCTTTTTCTACTGCCGAGAAAATCCAGCTCCAGTGTTTCCAGTCACCCTTGCGGGTAACTGGGAGATCGAGTCCTGAGAGCGAGATACAAGACCTCCTCCATTCTAAAACCAAGGTTTGGAGCTGATTAGACCCTTAGAGAATTCTTGAGTAGGATTCTTGGCAAAAACTAACTTAACCTAAACTGCAGCTCATTTACTCCTTCCTATGTACTAGGCTTAGGTTAGGTACACCAGGGTAGGTGTATTTAGAAGCACCAGTTGAGTACGTTTAGTCAAAATTTTATTATTGTATGTAAATGTTTACATTTTTTACCTTTTAAGTATCATATGGCTCAGAAACCATATCAATGTTTTTACAGTATTATTTCATAATACTTCTTTTACTGTACGCACTTTACTTTATAACGAGTATTGCAATTGGGGCAATTCCCTTCTCTTGCATGAGAAAGAAGACTGCTCAATAAATAACACCTTTTATTGAAAACGCCCGTCTCTCTATTTCTCTGCACTCTGGTGAAACTAAGTATGCACAGTTGACGGAGTGACATCGCTATCTATTGTTTTCACACGACTCTGGAGATATACTCCTTATTCTGTGGGAGCAAAGTTGTCATTTTTATGCGGTTGTCAGAAGCTGAATCCCTTCTTTTCTAAACGGGGAAGTTCACTCCTCCCTGTTCATTCGAGAAAGTTTCTAGTGACCTCTGAGCTAGCTGGCAAACCTAAATTAAGTCTAACATATTCAATAGAGACCTAGTCGACCTAAGTCCCATGTCTAAACTGTTGTCTATGTTATTCCAATGCGCAGAGCCTATTGGGAAAATAGGAACTACAATACATGGCGCCCAACGTTTGGTAAGACGATAATCTAGCGCAAGATACTAGAGTAACTCAGTCGTGCTTTTTCACACAGACCCCTTTTACCGTAAAAACTCCAATAGACGCCTGGAGTGTGTGAAAGGTTAATATCCGCCGAAACTTAGTAGGATAAGAATCCTATGTATTAGTTTACGGTATAGTCAACGTTGAAGGATACAGTGTTCCAAAATATTGTGCACCTACTCTTTGTTTCCTTGAAACTTGATCTGCAAACTTTTGGTCAGTAAAGTGACGGAAAGTGAAGAGGAAATAGAAAGAGATGCTTTGGCAGCTCAACTCTTAGTGGATCACACAGTTATCCAAAATGACGACCCGAATGCAATATTCATCCTGGTCAATATAAAAAAAAACATACCTATAAAACTTATAGAAAATGGGGTATCACCGAGAGGTGGTACAGTTGTATTTGTGGTAGAGGCCCATGAATATCGGCAGACAGAGGTATTCTATTCCTGGATAACTTTTCCAGCAGCACATGCTGTGACACATGAGTTCCACTACTACAAAATAGCAGAATCTCCAGAGGAATACTCTCCTTTTGAGGAAGTTGAAATTCCACTAGCATACCAAGAGCACCTGCTCTTATTTAATGGCGCCCTAAAACATCAAAATCACATTATCAGGCTCGGTCTGCTAGGTAGACCAGAAGCCAGCTACACACCAGATCCCCACATTGGATAAATGTCAAGTGAAGAACTTTTAGTTAAAATAAAAAGATTAACAAGAGCATATAGGGATTTAGTTCAATTAACAATTGACGGTACAACCTACCGACTAAATACACTCATTGAAAATCCTGAAAAAACTTTTATTAAAAATAATTTCAATTCTCAAAGGTAGAAATGGGAGGGTAACAAACAAACCACTCCCAGAAAAAAACAGTTTCAGTCCAGAGGAAGGTCTCCCCAACGGAGAAATAGATCTCCAGAAGGAGGGGGCAAGTCTCCCCAAAGGGAGGCCTCTGAAAAAAGATACAACCTTAGAAATAGGGACAATCTGAGAAAACCTGACAGATATCAAGATATTGATACACGTCCCTCTCGATCTTTTCAGACTTCACCAAAGAAATTGGAAAGAAGAGGACGGTCAGAACATAAAGAAGAGCGTGTCAAGTCCAAAGAAAAGGAACCTGCTCATCAAAGTAATAAACTACAATTTCCCAGAAAGAAGGTAGCCAGTATGAAAATTAAACATGCCGAGAATCCTGAGGACACAACTGAAAAACGGAGAGTGGGCTCAGACAATGCTAGACAGCGCAGCAGAAGTGAGCATAGCTCGCAAGATCCTGATGAATCTTCTGGAGACAGTGGACACTCTAAATTACATTCTAAATTATGCAGAGAGGGTTAAACCTCTCTACGAACTAATAAAACCTGATTTTAAACCAATTAATTGGACTCAAAAACACACAGAAATTTTAAGATCATTACAGACAGATATGTTAACTAAAACAAAACTGCAGACACGCGCAAATGAACGCAACCTTGTAATCCGAGTCATCCCAGGAAGATGCGGATTCACGTACCTGACCTCTAATGAGGGAGAAACTGTACTAATAGCTTACAAATCACATTTGTACACACATGCTGAAATGAAATTCAGTTTAACTGAAAAAAATTGTAACTGCGGTTCAAAATTCTGTAGCAAAAGAAAGAGCCCTTGCCCAGGGAAAAAGGATATCTGTTTTAACAGCAGTATCAGCCCTTGAGGCTGTAACAATACCAGGCAATCCTAATGCGAAAGCTCTAGATCCAAAATGGATTAAATGGGAAACTTCTCTTGCAACAGAAGACGTGACACACACATTTGATCCGAAAATGAAAAAATTAGAATATCTGGAATATGAAAATGAATGTCCTCTGCCGATCGAAATTCTGCCTCTCGAACAGTACACGTGTGTAATCTACACGGACAGATTTGCACAACACTACGTTGTGGAAAAACAGATTTACAATGCAGCTTGTGTGATTGTTAAAGGTCGCTGGCTCTTAGGTAAATTCAGACCGATGGTTACTAAAACTGAGTCTCTCAGAAACTGTACAGCTCAGCGAGCTGAAATAAGATCTCTAAAGATGGTGCTTGAAAATGCCGATCGTGAATTTCCGACACTAATAGTGTGCGATTCGCATTACTGCGTCCGGTCTCACAACAATTCCATAGAGACCTGGATTAAAAACGGTTACAAAGATGAGACAGGTGCCACAATAAAGCATAAAAAACTTTGGGAACAAGTAGTTCTTTTGCAGAAAGAACTAGAAAAGACTCACGTGATACATACACAGAGTCTTCAACGTGATGGCGTTCACGTTGCAGGGGATTCATTGGCTGACAGAGCCACAGCGGCAGCTGATCACTCGGCTTCCGTAGCTACAAAAAAGCGTACAAAAAAACAATTAGATGGCGAAACGCTGCTTGCAGTAAATGCCTCAATGGAAGGCAATTATGCGGCGTTACCTCTAAACTATCCACTCGGCACTACATACATAATTGATGCAAACTCCGTTCCGTTTGCTCAAATCCCTGGAGTGGGGGATAGAGTAATTCCAAACACGAACCGGAGAGTCTTCTTGATACAAGAAGCACACATGGGATTGAGTCTGAGGCACCAAGAGATCCTGAAATCTCTAATAGAATTACAATCACAATACTGGTGGCTGGGGATGAGCGTAGAAATGTACAAATTTGCAATGAATTGTGAGGACTGCAACAGAGATCGCAGTTGTGAACCGGACCAGACACCAGCCCAGACACCACTATTAGATAGCATCAGGCTATCTATGCGCAGACGTCCGACAGGATAAATGCGGTCCCATAAAAATTAGGACGAGATTCATTTGGATGTGGCCCCAGCGCTCAGCTGACGTCAGAACTGTTATAAAAGATTTGTGAATCTTTATCGGCACATACGCAATTGGCATGCCACATTCTGACCAGGGTCCTGCGTTTAGCTCTCTGGCTTCAAAGGAGGCCATGGCCAGCATGGGCATTGCATTGCGGTATTCTAGTCCATTCCATCCTGAGGGAAATGCGGTAGTGGAGAGAAAAAAACGGGACATAAAGCAATCTATAACAGCGAGGGTATTAGGTTTGGGTGATGGGTGGGTCAAACATCTAATAAGTGTCCAACGTAGTCTTAATAATATGCCAAGAAATTCTCTAGGAGGTATCAGTCCGCATGAACTTTTATTTGGTACCAGAATGATAATTCAGGACTTGGATTGTCACACTTCAGTGGTGCAACAAAAAACCTTTGATATCAAAGATCGTTTGGCTGTTTTACAGTACTTAAATGAAACAAGAAAAAGTCTGAGTAACGAAAAGCTAAAGCCAACTACCACTGAAGAAAAACCACCTGTCCCAGCAAGGCCTTTCTGGATTCCAAAGATTGTGGATCTGGTCAGAGAAAAGATCGTTGTGAAGAAGGAATTTGGGCCTTCTTACCGAAAAGCAGTACCTGTCTTAGCTGTCAGCGGAACAAGATCAGTTGTACTACCGCCCCTTGCTGGAAAAAAGTAGAACCGAGTTGTATCAATCGACCTGGTAAAACCACAATCATGTGGCCAATAATAAGTAGTATGCCCAATGGACTCCCAAGAAATAGCAGAAGACCAAATCTTGCTACAATCTAAGAGGTTCAAACTGAGAGACTAATCACATTTGACAAACCTACAGTGATTAAAAAGGACTATGCAACAAAGCCATGGAACTTGTGCCTCTTGAAACCCAAATTGCAACAGTTCAACAAGAAACACCAGTCTACAACGATGTAGCCTCGGACTATACAAATGTAACAAAAGACAATGCAAAGATCAATGGAAATCCGGAGGCAATCCCACCAATTGACAGAACTGCATCTGGCTACTTTATCAACTTTGATGACTTTTCCGATGATCCAAGTGAACATGGACACAAGCCAGCAACAAAAACATTCAAAGAAAAAAGCACAGTACTCTTTCAACAACTCAAAGAAACATATCTAACTTCACAATGGATTAAAATATGGATCGTGTTAGGTCTAATTTTCCTCCTTCTATGGCTCATCTTGGTTTTAAGTTTGGGTTGATTTATTGATGGAAAATATAGTACAATGGACACAGCAAGCCAGAACATCAACTTGGTCCTGAAACCACACAGATCATCACACATCAAAAAAAAGAGAACTGTCATCAGTGAACATCACAGCCATCCCTATACCTGGTGGTATAGCATGGGACAAAACTGACTATGAAATTTATGGCCTGGTTGAGCTTTTGAAATATCCACACCAATTTAAGATTTCTTTAAGTGACTTTGTATCACCTAGTATTTTCTCTGATGATTGGGATTTCGAAAATATTAATAAAATGATGTCAGACTTTGAAATGTCAGCAAAATTTACAGCACATGAATATTTACAGGGTTCGTCGAATTATGAGGAAATGTACTGTTTCAACCTCTTTGGGCATCATTATCTGCATAAATCTGCAAATTCTAGAAATATTTTCAGTTATAATCAATGGGAACATTGTCCAACCCCGCCAAAAGGCAGCTCAAAAACATTTTAGGAGAAATTCCTATATTTCTCGGGGTTTCATGTCACTAATCCTGAAACATTCTATTTTAAAATGATAAATAAGACAGGAGTGAAAAACATGTTGACAAACACTAAACTGATTTATTCTGAAAAATTGTATGAAAAAATGTCTACATTTGGTTTTGAATTTTGGAAAACAACATTGAGACAAAAACCATCTGGGGCACAAAAGAATGGCAGGTACAAGGTGCAAAAGCATTGTTCAGAGCCTGCATGATCCCAGAACAAATAATGTTCCTGAATGACACAATTCAGCAAACAACCTGTCTTGGTTTAGCCAAGATAAAAGATTTAAACAACCTGTCTATACCAAGCCAATGCATGATAGAAACACCACTACAGATGAGGGGTTAGACGTAGCCTATATTTTAAAACAAAACAGAATACTTCCTGATTGGAACAAATGGTTGATCTGGCCCACAGACACTATTAACTGTCATGATAGATTCCTGAACAAAATACAGGGGTTCAAACAGAACAGGCTAGACCCAAGATATTCCCAGAGACAACATCCAGGGATTATTACAACATACAGTGTAGGAAAACTATGTCTCGACTGGCTACATAGATCCACACTTCGCAAACAGCGTCAAAAACGTTTCATATACGCCGGTATATACGCAGCTTACAATGAAGCTTGGAAATTAAATCAAATTGAAACTGCTGAAAAAATACGAGAAATTGATCGTATTAATTTGGAAAAAACACTTTCTGTAGGGAACAATGGGTTAACGACTCTGTCCTCCAGAATCTATTCACTGGACAGCATTGTATCATCTTCTATTGTACAGCTAGGCTGGACGTTACAAAAACCTCCGTTCAGGTCACGTGCAATGGCGTCTAATCAACATAACGTCATTATTTTCTATCTTTAACCTTACTGATAGACAAATCTCGTTGGCACAGAAAGGAGCAGACTATAAGGTGCTAAGCATTGAAAAACTTGAGAGATTACCATTGACAATGTCAGAAAGACCTGTCATTGAATGGATAATACATAGTACCATTACAATCCCGATAACAACTTTTCAGTTTCAATACTGCCAAGAGTATATACCAGCAGGCCTGTATGAAATGTTGGGTAAAGGATACATCAAGTCAACCTGGAATTTACCTTATACACAAAGATGTTATAGTGAAAGGAAAAAAGAGGTATTTCTTAGTGGTAACAATTGTAAAAAATCACTAAGCGGAACACTTCTGTGTCAAGGTATTAACTTGCATGGAGCCTGCGAAAGTTCATCAAACAACCTTTCATCTCATCTGCACGGCACCCCTGCAACACAGGTAGAGCCCTTTTTCAGACAACTTTCCAACGGTAGCTACGTTATATTAAGTGACCACAGCTGTTGTGGCATGATGCCAGGAAAAGCCTATCTCGTGAGCGTTACTTCCAGGGTCATTGGTTGTATGCAAGTATTGTATCCAAACAGCAATCCAGATATGGAGGCAGCAATATGGCCTTCTGTGAATATCTCTTCTATTCGAATTGATACATTGAAGCAGAATGAAGGCTTTTCTTTTACAAACAACTGTGCCTTTAACCTCGTCCAAAGAGACGTATGACCTGCAAGTTGCAAGGACAGTGGCAGAGATACATACCCTATTATCGACAAATTGCCCCGTGCATTTGGTAGAAATGTTAAGCCAAATCTTAAACATGTCAGATACCAGTGGCATCGCACATGTATTTAAGACAATTTTTTCGGGACTGTTAGCACCCTTTGAAACAGTTCTGGGCATCTTCCCGAATTTTGTGCATTCTCTTTTCGGTGGCCTGCCGCTTATTTTGGGACTCGTAGCAGGAATTTTATTTTTGTTCCATATGCTCCGATTTGGCAAGCCAAGCCATAGACAAAACTCAGGCTATGATGGAAGAAACAATCCTAGCCATACGATACCGAGACCGTATCACTAAGGTCCTCAGATTGGCCCGGCTAGGAGATCTGAATACTACCTGGTTTCTTTCATTCAGACCGATTTGGCAAAATTACATCTTACCTGTGCTTCAATGTCTGCTATGCGGAGAAGAATGCGTGTTAGACATCGGTCTTACACTACCATCATCAGTACCAATGGATGTCGACGCTTTGCTTTGTCTGGTAACGACTCATGCAACGTGTTGTCCCCAGCGGCTACTGATTCTGATGACGGCATTCGTGGAGACTTCACCATTTCGAATAGGTGGCGGTGAAGTACGAGATGAAAGCGCCAGCACACAGGTACAACCCTCTGTGAACATTGCTGATCTAGACACCGATGATGGCAATGCATCTCATAAATGCACTATTTCAACTTTTCCGAGTTGGCCAAACTTTCACCTACTGTGGTTGATGCGTTTTTTGCTGGTCCATCTGAGGTAATGTTCTCTCCTAACAACGAGAATAACAATTGAAATAGCAAGCACACAGCGTTCCCTGAACTCTGAGTTCGACCTTCAGTTTTAATAAACAACACTGCTGAAAACGCTTGGAACTATTTTTTCCATTGAAAGAAAACTTATTTTTCCCAACTTCCTAAATATTTACCTTTTTTTTGGCACAAGGTACTCTGCTTATAGTAGAACTATTCTTAGAGAACAGAACTTCTATTCCTAGAGACTGAGGAGATAATATTTTGAATCAGCCTCTAGCACACTTACAATCTTGTATAAATATGTGATGAAATGGTCTCGACCTTCTCTTCTGTATTAAGAGCCATTTCATAAATGTAATTTTTCGCAATTCATTCAGCTGATATTTATATTTGCATTATCTGAATGATACCACTGCTTGAATGCGTACAGTATAATGCTCATTTTCGTGTATCTATAACATTTCAAATGCATTTGATGTATTTTGGAGTGGGCTGGAAAACACATACATACCTATATGTTTATATATTGCTTAGTATTTAGTAATGATGGACATTATACGTGGAGTGGGTGTTGTGATCTTATCTAGGACCCTAATTCAATATTCCCGATTTATGCCCTTATGTGGTTATAACAAATCATACCCTAATAAAGGCATAAGATTCAATTCAATATTTATTAATAGCCAATGCAAACCAAATACGGCAAGGCTACTTCCTTAGACTCCTAGGGGTAGATGTATCAAGAAAATCATTTGCGAGTTCTTATTTGCGATTTATAGCGAATCGCTATTAAGAATTTGCATATTGGGATGTATGTAAGTTTATGTGATTTATTTGCGATCCCTTATATGTCGCATTTTTTTTGCGAATTAATTGCGATTTCCAAATATGCGAAAATCGCAAATTAAGGAATCGCTAAAATGCGTGATTCTGCTGCTGAAAACAGGAAAATAGCTGAGTCATAGTCAGGAACTGAACTTGATTAGTACCACCTGTATGCCTGAGCCACACCCAGTGGCAGTTGGAAACCTGTTTGGCTGGTGAGAAGACCTGTTTGTCTGCAGAATCGGGGCAGGAAATTCAGAAGCTGGGCCCTCTGCCGAGAAAAGGAAAAGGAAACAGAAGTTTTCTGAGAGGGAGGTGGAGACCCTGGTGGAGGAAATGGCCTGTAATCATGAACTTTTATTTGGCAAACAGGCTAAATAGGTTCCTGACGTAAGGAAAAGAAAAATTTGGCTAGAAATCCAAGAAAAAGTGAATGCGGTGGGAGTTATCCCTAGATCAATTGAGGAGATTAAGAAGCGTTGGTACGACATGCGGCTGAGGGCAAAGGAGAAACTTGCTGAAAGACTGAAGGAAGCAAATAAAACTGGAGGAGGAACAGTAAATATAGACCCGCCAACCCCACATGAGGAACTTGTGGAATCAACTATTCAACATGAAAGTATAAGTGGAGTGTCTACAATTGACAGTTCAGAGCAACAAATTGCAGAAGAAGGTAAGATTGATGCATGCTTGTTTAAAATTATATGTATGTTGTTTGTGGTGTTCTGCATGAATGTGTGCAATTAGATTGAAAGTCTTCACTAATGTTTTGCATTAAGTTACTGCATTGATTTTTCAATTTCGAAACATATTTCTCTTTATTACACTTTGGCTTCTAATATGCCAATGAGTAACTTTAAAAGTTCCAAAAACAATCTGTTGTTTGCATATGTTAATGGTTATAAAGCAGACAGACAGACAAGCAAAATTCTCATGTGCCTCTTTCTTTATTCTTAGATCATGTTGAACAGTCACATGATATTGATGGAGGGCAATCTTCCCAACAACATATTACAGCCCCTGAAGAACTTAAAGACAATAATTATGATGAATCCATTACTTTTACAAGACGTAAAAGACGACCTGTTGCTCCACTGCAACCTTTCCAAGACACAGACGAGGAACCTGAGGGATCAAGAAGTAGTGTACAAGTGTCAGAACATGCAGTTACAAATGTAGAAATAGTTAATGATTCTGCTAGAAGAAGATCATACTCTGTCAGTACTAGCAGACAAAACAGGGGTGAAGCAATAGAGAGCTCAAATGTATTTGCTGGTTTGGAGCACAACATGCTTAAAGTACAAGAAAATCAGCACAAAGCACCGAGGTCCATCAATGCACAACTGAATAAATTAAACAAAAGTAATAGCAACATGGGTGCTGGCATGAGGCGCATGGCTGACTCTTTAGACAGACTCTGTGTTGCTTTAGAAAAATCTGAGTCTAATAGAGCCAGAGATTCACGTAGACATAACATCAAGCTACAAAAATACTACTCTGCTATCAACAGACTATGCACTGTAACAGCACAAAGCAATCGTCGCAGCATTGCAATGCAACGCATGGTCAGTGAGTGCTCAAGAAATGTTGCAAAAGGGCTGGACAAGGTTTCACATTCATTTGAATTATTAAAGACATGCAACAAAGCTGCTAGTGCTTTCTTAGAGCCCATGGAGACTGAGGACACAGGAAGTAGAAGCAGTAGTAACCCTACACCTACATTGGACACCACTGACCACAGGAGTGGAAGGCAGGTCTCTCCACAGACATCTGTGAGGAGAAGTGGCCCAGGGCAACGAAGAAGCAGCAGACAGGGAAAGAAGTGAAACATATTTTCAAATATCTTGCATGGAAATACCATGTTACTGTAATAAAACAGTCATTGTTGTATGTCCTTTGAAGTAACAGGTTTCATTTTTCACTTGCATTTATAACTTACTAGGAATAAAGTATTAGTATTCACAAAACAGCTGTGAAGTTTTTTATTCTTACCTAAAAATAATTATTTGTAATTTCTGCACGCCTTTGACGACCAGCAACAGCTCCTAACCCAGTAGCACATATCCTTGGTGGTGGTTCATCATCACTGTCTGAAGAATCAAGGTCACTCACTTCACAATCAGTTCCTTTCCTTATAGCCATGTTATGTAACATTGCACAACTTGTGATTATTTTGCAACACAGGGATGGTATATATTGCAAAGATCCACCACTTTTATGGATTCTTCTGAATCTGCTTTTCAATATTCCAAAAGTTCTCTCAATGACTCCACGTGTAGAGCGGTGTGCCTTATTGTATCTTCTTTCATGAACATTTGTTAGATTCAGGTATGGGGTCAAGATAAAGTCACGAACAGCATATGCACTGTCTCCTACATGGTAATGTGAAAAGTTCTACTTTGTATTACAAATTAGAAATTTATAATCAATGTCAATAATTTTTATAAACCACTTACCAAGCAGAAAACCATCTCCAAATTCACCAGTACTCAAACGGGCATGTAATCCACTGTGTCAAAACATATATGAGTCATGAGTGCTTCCAGGGAATTTTGCAACAATGTCAGTAATTACATACTTAGCATTACACACCATTTGAATGTTTAAAGAGTGGTAATTTTTCCTATTCCTATAAACATGTTCAGTTGCAGCAGGAGGAGTAATGGCAATATATGTTCCATCTATACATCCAATAACATGAGGAAATTGAGCAATTTGATAAAAGTCATACTTAGACATTTGGATATCTTGTGGAGTGCTTGAAAAGTAAATATGATGGTGCAACCTGCTCATCATTGCATCCAAAAAGACCCTAAAAAATCTTGAAAATGCACTCTGGGATACTCCTCCAACCTCAGCAATCACCCTTTGAAAAGATCCAGAAGCAAGAAGATGCAGGGAACACAGTACCTGCACATGAGTTGGTATTTAATGTGTCCTGTGTGTCTCATGCTCTAAGAAAGGCTTTAACTCAACAATGAGGTCCAAAATGGTATGTGGATGTAGTCTATATTTCTCAAATATGTCTTCTTCTGTCTGTTGAAATAAGGTAATCCTCAGTCTGAAAATCCTTTCCTGCCTCTGTCTCCTCTGTGCAAGAGCTTGAATGCGCAGCCTTCTAGCTATCAGGTAAAGTGCAGCCATTGTTCTCTTCAAAAAAGCAGTTGGCCCTTTCATTTATACTTTCAAAAAATTTTACACCTGATTTGAGTTAGTGTTATTTGCGACTTCTTAATTTGCGATTTTGCATTTTTCGCAACCTGCGATTCCGTAATACATCTCATTGCGAATTCGCAAAATATTATCGAAGATCGCAAAATAGAAAACATGCAAAATAGAGAATCGCAAAAAAAATCGCAGAAAAGTATAAAATCGCAAATAAGGAAACGCAAAAGGTGCGAACTCTAAATTAGCGATGCGAAAAACCACGTACATCCCGAAAGATGCAAAATGTACCTTTGCGAGTCGTTAAGCCCGAAATTCTGCGAATTTCGACCATAACAAATCGCTAAACACTTGATACATCTAGGCCCTAGAGAGCACAATGAGTTCTTTCAACAAACCAAACCTCCAACAACCTGGGAATTCCCCATGCTTTTGTTTTGATTTGTCCTTGAACTCCTGCGAGCACTAAAAGAATGGCCAGTTCTTAGTGACATCTTATATTGACGTCTTATGTCCAACCTTACGTCAAACACAGCACCTTCCAGGTATAAATATACCAGCATTTGCCTTAAGCAACACACAGTGGTGTGGAGCAGAGCGGCTATCTACTTATCCGAAGCCCAGCTGAAGCGAGTGCCGAAGGAAGCCGCCACTCCCATTTGACGCACTGAGAAAGACGCTGTCTTTTTCTCCTGCCGAGAAAATCCAGCTCCAGTGTTTCCAGTCACCCTTGCGGGTAACTGGGAGATCGAGATACAAGACCTCCTCCATTCTAAAACCAAGGTACGGAGCTGAACAGACCCTTAGAGATTTCTTGAATAAGATTCTTGGCAAAAACTAACTTAACTTAAACTGCAGCTCATTTACTCCTTCCCACGTACTAGGCTTAGGTTAGGTACACCGGGGTAGGCGTGGTTTAGAAGCACCAGTTGAATACGTTTAGTAAAAGTTTTATTATTGTATGTAACTGTATATATTTTATACCTTTTAAGTATCATATGGCTCAAAAGCCAAATCAATGCTTTTACAGTATTATTTCATAATACTCCTCTTACTGTACGCACTTTACTTTATAACGAGTATTGCAATTGTGGCAATTCACTTCTCTTGCATGAGAAAGAAGACTGCTCAATAAATAACACCTTTTGTTGAAAACGCCCGTCTCTCTATTTCTCTGCACTCTGGTGAAACTAAGTATGCACAGTTGACTGAGTGAAATAGCTATCTATTGTTTTCACACGACTCTGGAGATATACTCCTTATTCTGTGGGAGCAAAGTTGTTATGTTTATGCGGTTGTCAGAAGCTGAATCCCTTCTTGTCTAAACAGGGAAGTTCACTCCTCCCTGTTCATTCGAGAAAGTTTCTAGTGACCTCTGAGCTAGCTGGCAAACCTAAATTAAGTCTAACATATTCAATATAGACCTAGTCCACTTCAGTCCTACGTCTAAACTGTTGTTTATGTTATTCCAATGCGCAGAGCCTATTGGGTAAATAGGAACTACACTACAAGAGAGAGGTTTGGAGACAGAGAGAGGGAGATGGATACACAGGGGGGAGACAGAGGGAAGGAGACAGAGGGAGGGAGACAGAGGAGGGAGACAGAGTAGGGAGACAGAGGGGGGAGACAGAGAGAGGGAGATAGACAGAGGGAGATAGACAGAGGGAGGAAGATAGACAGAGGGAGGGAGATACAGAGAGGGAGATACATAGAGAGGGAGGGAGACAGAGGGAGACAGACAGACAGAGGGCAGACAGAGGGGGAGAGAGAGAGAGAGAGAGAGAGAGAGAGAGAGAGAGAGAGAGAGAGAGAGAGAAACAAAAAATATGATAGGTCTGGTGGCTCAGTGGACGATGGCATCCGCTGCAGGGGCCTGTGTTTAACCTCATGGTCACAGTTTTTTTTGCTCTAGCCCTGCCCCCTCCCCCACCGGTGCGGCCCTCGGCCACAAACCACACTGTAAATTTGGCCCCCGAGATAAAGTTTGTGAGTACCCATGCTCTAGACTGAAGAGAAGAAGATTACAAGAAAGAACACAAAGACAGAGCAAAAATAGCGAGAGCATACACAAACTAAAATATGCCCTTCTGTACTGCTTCCTCCCCTCATTGGGCTGAGTATGTAATTTAATCAACTTAGAACTGTCATTTATTTCCAATGGTCAAGGAAAAACTGCTATCCCTGATGTTACCCAGCACTTAGATACACAGGGTGCACCTGAAGGAGTGCTGCATCTTTATGCATCTTCTGTTTGTGCATACGCAGTGTTGATGATGTAGGCAGTGACTGAGAAGATAGTCTGAGCTGTGTTCAAGCAACCATCTGATACTTTCTGTGATGGGTTTTGAAAGTGATGGCTTTCTGCCCACCATGTTCTAGCCAAGCAACCACCGCTATACGTGAGCTGCTTCTTTTACATGCCTTTTACATTTCATCATTTTGTGTTTCAATTGTCGTTCTTGCTCTCTTCCTATCACTTCTCCTATTTCTCTTCCTTTTTCTTGTTCAGTTGTAAACAAAAGTTTGCTATGTTTTTGCAATGCCTAAAATGGTTACAGGGTTACATTTATTTAAAAAAATAAATTGTCGTTACCTAGCCAACCCATCTTTACTATTCTGTCTCGATCTTTAAGCATTTAGTATTTCAACAAATTTGCTCCCTTGCTAGAATTTAAATTGCATCGACTAGTGTCAACTTAATTGTTGGGGGTGCCGCTCGCAGCAGTGTACTTTGGCTTTTTGGCGGCTTGGGCGATTCCTGCGGGACGGGACTGCGAGGACCAGCAGCCCTCCACAACCCTCAGCTGTGTGCCTCTTCCTGCCCCTCCTTCTATGTATTGAAATACTGCTTGCGGCCCACGCTTCACGGGCGCCGCTCGCAGCAGTGGACTTTGGCTTTTTGGTGACTTGGGCGATTCCTGCGGGACGGGACTGCGAGGACCAGCAGCCCTCCACAACCGTCAGCTGTGTGCCTTTTCCGGCCCCATCTTCTGTGTATTGAAAT
This sequence comes from Lissotriton vulgaris, assembly GCF_964263255.1. Classification (NCBI taxonomy): domain Eukaryota; kingdom Metazoa; phylum Chordata; class Amphibia; order Caudata; family Salamandridae; genus Lissotriton; species Lissotriton vulgaris. The sequence goes on along the minus strand of NC_141696.1, from coordinate 972,420,969 downwards.
ACTGCTTGCGGCCCCCGCTTCGCGGGCGCCGCTCGCAGCAGTGGACTTTGGCTTTTCGGCGGCTTGGGCGATTCCTGCGGGATGGGACTGCGAGGACCAGGAGCCCTCCACAACCCTCAGCTGTGTGCCTCTTCCCGCCCCTCCCTCTCTGTATTGAAATACCGCTCGCAGCAGTGGACTTTGGCTTTTTGGCAGCTTGGGCGATTCCTGCGTGACGGGACTGCGAGGACCAGCAGCCCTCCACAACCCTCAGCTGTGTGCCTCTTCCCGCCCCTCCCTCTACGTGTATATAATTATTTACACCTACCGCTATGCGGGACACGCGCGGGCGTGCCGGGTGAAGCCCGGGCCAAGGGCGGGCCCGTTTGAGCCGGTTCGAGACCAGAGGAGACCGGACCAGGCCATCTCTCTTTCATCTTGTTTGGCCCATTCGGAGGTGGAGTGGGCTCTTCGTAAGTCCTCAAGCATTACTACATCTCTAGTTGGGGGAATGGCTGGGCGAGAGAGCAGGAGCAAGGCACTGACTTCGGGTGCCTCCGTAGCAGGTACATTGGATAATTTTATTATTCGAGCCAACTCATTTTTATCACACGAAATAACTCTGATGGAGCAACGGCTCTACCAAGAAATTGCCACAGCAAAGAGATCCTCGCTGGGTCATATAGCGGACGCAAGTACACCGGAGCGAAGATCTAACTTGCTTGCAAATAAAGCCCCCGAGCTCTGTGAAAATTCATTGACTATCGAGACTTCACAGGTCTTGGGCACCATAGCATCATCCGGTGAATCTTTGCTTCCACCTATACCCGAGACCAATTTAGTACCTAACTCGGTTGACATTTTGCCAGTTGATAGCCCTGAAAGGCCCAATACCCGGCAGCTACGGGTGAATCGGGAGGGGGGCGTACCAAAGAGAAAACGAGGTGCTCAAACATTTGGTGGGAGAAAGTCAAAACATGCCAAACATTCTAATAATTCTGATCCTGCGGGCCTGGGTAAGGTTAAGGAGGCTCCTGTAGTTACCATTGTACCAGCTACCCCTCCAGTACTAATCTCACCTACACCACCTTCAGGTGAGTTAAATACTAGTACTACAACACCCACAAGGGAGGACATATCTATTATGAATATGGTTGACCTCCTGAGGTCTTTACTCAATCCCTTAGAAGCTAGGCTCTCTCAGGTAGAGTTATGGTTAACAAAAATTTAAAAACTCACTATAGCTACTGCAGACTGCTTGAAAATGGACAAGATCATGTTGGTGGGTGGGCAGACTAATAATACCCAGGGGGGAGCATCAACACAAAATCCTACCCCTTTATTGACTTTGTGTCACACAGTGGAGTGTATCTCCAATAGGAGCCCCACTCCTACTCTTCCTGTTAATGCCCCAAAACTGGCTAAAAAGCTTAATGCCAGACGCACAAGTGAGGAGCACCCCAACAAAGAAACTCATAATTGATTTACCCCCAGACTCAAGTCCCTATGTAGTGGTCTTAACGGGGGTTCCCGAGTTAAATGATTCGGTCAGGGAATCCTTTATGTCACTTAAAAACAAAGTTGCAGACTGGCTGAACAAAAAAGGCCTCTCCCAGCCCATACTTGCAGTGAGATTTTGATGGTTTGAAGGGTGTCCTGGGTGGGGCACAGGCCAAAAAATATTTATGGCGACTGCATTTTGGTTAACTTTAGGGACCCAAGGACTGTAACCCATATATGTGACTGGCCGCATCGTGATCACGGGACAACTATACAACCACTCCCTCTGTTCTACTTCTATCCACCTGCTTCTCTGTGCTATAACTCAGGGACAGAGGCGGACTGGGTGAGAGTAGAAGCGGGAGGGGCGCGCAGGACGAACAGGGATAGGTCTGATCATCCCCTACCTGTCTACCCACTTCTCAAATTATAATCGGTATAGCTGTTTGGACACGGTCAATTGACTGCAGTACAAGCAGGGGGGCTCCACGGGACCCAGGCAAGTGGACGGACCCAAGAACTTAGTAACTGCGTCCGGTGGGAGTCCCATTAGGAGGCAAGGAGATAGGACTGAAGGTAGTAGTCTGGAATCCAGTAAGCTCCCAATGCCACAGGTTTGCCTACTTTCCCTTATCATTGACCAGTCTGACCCGGCTCCTGGCCCAAATATCCAATCCATTCCACTAGGCTCTCCTACTATTGTTAGTTCAAATTAAATAGGCTCCAGGGTCCGAAAAGGTTGTTCTTCTAGCAGTGTTAACCCAGTTTCACTACTGACACTGTCTTGGAACGTAGCAGGCTTGCCCAATAAAATGGTTTGCCTGGAGTGGGGATCGTTTATAGATAAAAATGATGTATGTCTCTTCCAGGAGACCTGGGCCAGAGAGGACCAAATACGTGGTGGCTTTGCGTCATTTAACATACCGGCACGCTGGGGGGGAAGGGACGCCCATCAGGGGGCCTCACCATTTGGGTGGGCTCCTACCTGGGATGTAAGGCTAAGTCAGTGAATACTTTCTCTGACGATGTCCAATGCGTGGTTCTAGAATGGCCTAATGCCTTTAAGCTTGCATTGGTCAACGTATATTCCCAACCTCTTAGTATAACTAGTGAGTGAGGAACTATTGAGGAATTGTCCCTCTTCCTAAATACCATCACTAGTGACACCTTCCTGTTAGTAGGGGGTGATCTGAATTGCCAATTCGAGCCCTTAACAGGCATGAGGGATGGTGCATCATTGGAAGAAGACGATTACTGGTCAATACCAGCAACCGAGGTGCCTTCGCCTAGGTCATGGACACCCTAGCCATTCAAATCACGGCATTGACCCTCAACCATTCAATTAGGGCCTGTAATGGTTGTGTGCAATCGGATATCCCGCCCAAGTGTACGTATAATAAGCCTGGACAGGAGTCGCGGCTGGACTACATAATAGTCGAAACTAGACTATGGCACAGGGTTACTGACATTAGGGTCATTCCAAGAGTTGAGAGTGATCACAATGCGCTAATCTTGGAAATGACCCTGCCTGGAATTGGCAAAGATACCTATAACAGGTCTGATGACCCTGATATGAGGATGACCCTATCCAACGACAGACGTAGAGTCAGGTGGGACAAATTAGCAGCACACCCGAGGTTGTTCGTAAACTATACTCACGGATAGTGCCTGTATTTGAAGAGTTTGGTGCCTTAATTACACAACCTCATCTCCCAGAATTCCATAATAAGCTCCAGGCCCTTCATGTGGACTTAACAAGCACCTTAGCAGAGGTACTCAATCCTCGTGTGACCAAACGGATCAAAAGGGGTCACACAAGTTCATGGTATAATGCCGCCTGAAGAAAGGCAAAAGTGGAGCTAGTAATGGCTCTGAAGCAAAATAACAGTAAACCACAAATACAAGCCTGGAGAACAGAATACAAACGTTTGATTAACTGCGCTAAGGCAGAATGGGACCATGACAAGTGGGTCAATCTAACCGTTGCCCTCGCTACCAGAGACTCGCGTAAATTCTGGTCAATTGTGAACACAGGGTCTGGTGAGTTACTATCGGCTATTGAACCAACCATAGCAGCTGAAGCGTGGAAAGACCACTTCCGTGCCTTGTATTCAGTGGACAATGGTGGGATAGCTGGGGACCCAAAATTGACGCTGATACCATCTACTCCCCAGTTTGATGTGGTCGATTTTTCTACGGCGGAGGTCTGTGTTGCTATATCCAAATTTGCGGTTGGAAAAGCCCCGGGTTTGGATAAACTCCTGGGCGACCTCTTCAAACCTGAACCTAAGATATGGGCCCCATATTTACAGACTATCTTTAACGCAGTATTGAGAGGAATGGCGGTACCCTGTACTTGGCTGGGCGCAGAGATAGTCCCCATATTTAAGAAGGGGTCTCCTCTGCTCCCAGCCAACTACAGGCCTATCAGCCTTATTGACGTGCCGCAGAAGATCTTTGCGAGGCTAATTTTAGATCGCCTACAGGACTGGATAGATGACCATTCAATTCTCAGTCCCTACCAGGAAGGATTTAGAAAAAATACATCTACCACGGATCAAATTTTTCGCCTGACCTTATTGTTTTGGAAAACCATCAGGATAGAGGGTGGCAGCCTCTACACGGTCTTCGTGGACCTACGTGCTGTCTTCGATCTGGTCCCACGGGGGAAACTATGGTCTGTGCTCCTTGAGGTGGGTATCCCATCTCAACTTCTGAATACACTGATGAGGCTTCATGAAGTGAACATCGCACGGGTTAGGTGTGGAAGGAATGGAATGTTATCATCTAGTTTCCCCATTGACAGGGGGCAAGGCAGGGGTGTGTTTTGGCACCTACCCTGTTTTGCCTCTATGTCAACAGGGTAATTGCCCATTTGAATGATGTACCGAACACCGATGCCCCTAAGCTTGCTGGCAGCAGGGTGCCTGCGATCATGTTCGCAGATGACACTCTCCTGCTGTCCAAATCTCCAATGGGGATACAACGCGTGTTGGATGGATTTGAGGCATTTTGTGGTGAACGGGGTTTGGAGATAAATGCTCTCAAAACGAAATTTATGATCTTTAATCCCCCCGCCACCACGCGTCCAAACCCTAGCGTAGGTACCACCAGATTGGAAAGGGTCCAGATTTTCGAATATTTGGCAGTAACCATAAACGAAAGCATGACGTGGGCCCCCCAACAAATTAAATCCCAACTGAAACTGGCCCAACTTGCAGGGGGCATCCTCAAGCTCTCCAACACATCGACCATTAAACCTATTGGTCCACCCTTGGAGATCTATAAAATGCAAGCAAGGGGGGCGGTCACCTATGGCGGTGAACTTTGGGGCTACTCATGTAGGTCTGAGATCACTAAAACCAAAAACAAATTCCTAAGACAACTGTTGGCCCTACCACCTAGTACTCCTCTTCTACCCCTGAGGCTCGATTTGGGTCTCAGATCGATAGACGAGGAACTAGGCCTCAAACCGTTAAGAATCTGGCGTAGGCTTTGGACAACACCTGAGCTCCTAAACTATAGGCAGGAACTCCAAGAAATTTTAAGTCTAGCAAATGCAGGGAAAATCCCATGGCTTATGTATATTAAGAATGAATGTAGGAAGCTGGGAGTACCAACATTGTGGTCCGACCCCGAGCCTGGTTGCAAAGCAGTCTCACGCAAGCACCTGGCTAGACTATTTTACGATAGTAAACTAACTGCTGTTTTTCGCAATCCTCAGATTGGCACCCTAACCGAATGCTTTCTACGGGTTAAAGATTTTTACCACTTTGAGTGTGTCATGGATGACATTTATCCTATTTTAACTAGAAAGCTGTACCTACAATGGAGATATGGCACTTTACCGATTAGAGCCTTTACCAGTAGATGGTCCCCATCCTCCCTAAAAAAATTGCCCTGGTTGCAACTGTGAACTAGAAAATAATTGACATATTATTTTCTTTTGTCCGGTTTACCGAAAGTCTAGGAGGTACTAGCTCGTACCTTTGTGCAAAAACTTGGGGTTTACTCATTGTATGCAAGCGTACAGAATATTTAAAACAGAGTTATCAAGACCCATTGTATTTGCTGTGTCAAAATTTCTGGCAGCTATGTGGCAGAAGCGTAGGTTTTTAATTACCACTTCGGAAAACTGTTTACAAGAGCACACTGTAATCAATTGTTACAGATGATGCAAGGGATAAATTGCAAATTTTATGTTTTTAGGCTACAACTCTTACGGTGTATTTTAGATATATACTTGTTTAAACACTGTTACTAATTCATTCTGTTTTTTAACTGAATTAATGTGTCATCCAAGCATATTGTATTTTAAACAAGCTTCGAATTTCTTTTATGGCTAAATTTGCCGAAATAAAGATATGATGATGATGAATTGTTGGTGAGTGCATTGTGTAGGCATATGAAAACAAAACATGAACATCACAAAGGCCAGAGAAGGCTGTTGAAACTGGAAAATTACAGCTTTTAAAAGCATCATCAATAAAGATGCTTTTTTTTTTAATTAAGTTCTTCTTTCCTGCACGAGGTTGGCCAGTAGATAATGTTTAATAGCCATTTCAGTGCAAGGGACAAATGTAAAAAGTGACATCTGATTTTCCAAATGTGATTTTTTTCCTCAGGCTGTAACATACAATATTGGTCCCCAAAGCCACATTTAACGTCTGTTCTCGTCATTTCCTACACATACGAAACTAAGGTACCAATAGAAATGCAAGAGTCCTTCATTTATTCTCTGTGACACAGTTCAAGCATGAATACAGACCATGAAGTTCTGTAATATGTCAAACGCATCCATACAGAGAGCAGGCAATCGGCTATGTGTCTTCAATAATATTGATCACAAATTATTGCTAAATAGGCTGAGAATGAACACAAGTACTGAAGAGGTGACGTTGCTTTCACATAATCAATCCAGTGCACAACAAAAGGCGATGTTAACTGTGGCAGATGTCAATGACGTCTTCTTGGCTTTCTGATGTGTATGCATGGTTCACTCTGGAAATATCCATAGTGGGTGGCTAATTAGATGAGGCTTCTGATTCTTAACCAATGATTGACCATTTCTTGACTCCACTAGTATGATATAGGAGATGACGATGTAACAGGAATCTCACTGGTGAAGTAATGAATCTCTGTGTCTCACTCTTTTCGACAATTTTGAATCCAAATTGGCATTTTCCTTGCTTAAATAGTAGTAAAAGACCTCTGGCAGGGATGCCCAATGCTGGTGCGTGACACTGGTACAGGAGGGCAACAATCATGGAAGATTACCAAGATGACTACTGGCTGTGCAAATTAATCCATTGTAGATGCATTTCGTGCCAAGGCATCTAACATGGCTACTCTAAATACATGTCTAGGACCAATGTCGAAACCCCCAGATTCATGGTAAACTATGATAAGAAATGTGTTTTGGGAAAGTTAGCCTGTTGTCTGCATAGGGTCACAGGTCAGGTGACTGACAGTCAGCTATGTGTTGCAGTTTGTCTTATATATGGTATGGTACTGATGCTGGATACTGAAAGCAAGGATATTTCACTTTTCAGAGCGCTTTACATGAGCAACAGTTTTGTTACAGATGAACACATTAATTTTTGTTAGGCAAGGGGAGATTAAGATATTTGCCCAGAATTACAGGATGTTGAGCATTGTTGCCGGGATTCGAATCCTGTTCTCCACGTCTGAGCTCGACCGCTCTAGCCGTAAGGTTACATCCTCTCCCCACTTTGCTTTTAATACCTCCATTGAATGATGAGGAAAGATACTGTAATGGTCTTACTTGATGGTTCACATTACAGAGACTGTTAGAAACATTTTTGTGAATTTCTGAGTTACATTTTATGGCTTTATGACAGTCCATAATGTATTTAAAGAAAGATTAAATCACACTTTCCCTCAATTTGGGAATACTGAGCTTAAAATCCATGGTACATGACGAAGGGTGGAGTCGTCTTAACTTTAAACTCCTGTAGAATTTCATCAAATTCTTTTAGTATTTTTTCTGGTTCCTTCGATTCTTTTTGATTCTTAATGTTGTCTTTATTCTACCATCTCATATATTTGAAACACAGATATGTATTTACTGATTATCTTTATAGCTATCAGACTTTTCTGTCACCACCAGTATCAATTCTCATCTACTAATAGGAACAAGATAATCAATATTCAGTCCAATTCAATTTAGAATTTGACAGATTGGTACACAATCACAAACATGATGGATATCCTGTCCGATGTATTGTAAGTGCTATAGGATATAATTGACTTGTAATAAGGCAGATGGGATACATGATATGTTTGTGACAGAGTAACCAATCTCCCAAACTCTAAATCAGGCCTTATTAGATATAAGTAGGGATGTTCTGACAAAATATAACGGAAAGAATGCTGTGAGGCATAAATAGCATGTCTTAAATATCAAGATGTCAAAAATATTGTGGACCAGCATATCTCAGGTAATAATATTACTGTGTTACATTTTCTTTTTAATTTTTGAAAATGTTGATATTACATTTTTATGGAAGTATATTCATTTTTTAGTTATATAAAATGTAAATGTTGTATGTAACGTTTTTTTTAAATGCATTAAAATGTAATTTTAATGTTAACATTTCTAAAAGTTTTTAAATATAATTTGATCAAAAATTGTTCTCTTTGATAATTGTGTAATTGCTTCATTAATTTAAATGTGATTGTAAATAATTGTAATATATTGGATTCATGTCGAGGTTTTTTGTATTGTTTTGCTTTGGGAGTTTTAAATGCGTGTTTTTTATGTTACATCAAGTATATTTATTCATTTAAAATTTTTAATAAATATTTTAGTTTTTTAAAATTCTTTGGTAGTATTCAGTTTGCATTTTTAATGTTGTGTGATTTATCCTTTGGGGATAATTAAAATTGATATATTTACTGTTTTCTTTTTAGTGTAATGCCATTTACAAATTAGTGCCATTACCTCATTTTGATATCTAAAACAAAAGCATTTTTTTCTTTAATGTGTTTAAATTTGTAGTGTGAAAAGGGCATTTGCACCTCTCTGCCCAGATCCAACACTTTCCCCAATGTGGTGAGATTTGGTTTTGGAATAGTCCAATCCTTTCCTCAATGTGGTCAAACTTGGGTTTGGAATATTGAATATGCCTTCTAAATTCCATCACGTTCTCCAATATTGGTAAGTTTGTTGCGAGAATTTTAGTTTTGACACCCCCCCATCAAAGTCAAACACTTTCGCCAGTGTGATGTAATTTGGATTTGGAATAGTAAATCTGAAACACCAGAAGTCCAACACTTTCCCTAACGTGCTTAAATTGGAAGTGGGAGTAGTAAATTGTAACACTTCCTTCAATGTGGATGGAATTTTATTAGGAATATTAAGTTTAGTATCCATTAATTGTTTGCATTTGTTTGTATTGTCTAAGTGAAATTGCAATACCCTTTTATAGTATAAATTGTTTGCTTTTTAATTTGTTTTTATGCTTATTTTCACATTTTACTTCTCACTAATTACTGTGACACATATGATATAGTTGTAGTGTACACACATTTTTCTTTGCAATCATATACTTTTTTAATCAATGTTGTACAGTAATTCTTAACTAGAATGTCAATATTTACATGACTTAAATGTTTTTAAACATAATGTGTTACACAATAGACAGCATTGTTAATTTTTATCAGCATCTTTATTATGTACTTATATATGAAACTTTGATATACCTTTTAAAAAAAATACATTATTTTTAACATGTTTATTTTAAAGTAGCAAATATAAAAAAAAATATTGATTTCAATGAAAGAGAAGTTTTTTGGGGAGTTTAAATGTTCTGCCATGTTGTCTAGTATCTTTGATTTGTTGTCTTTCTCATTACTTTTCGCTGTTTGTGAAGTGTGCAGTCATGGCTTCCTGTTGCTGGTCTCTAGTTGAGGTAATTCTCTTTTTCACATATTTTCTAAGGTCCTAATTATGATGCCTGTCGGACCAGCATTGTTTTGGTATGGAAACCGCCGGACTAGTAGTCAGCGGTTCGTTATGACAAATTTGGATGCAACTACCCATGAGGCAGTCGTAAACAACCATTTCTCCATTGCAGCTTGTCTAGCGGCTGGAAAAGGGCTGCCGCACAGCCTGCATTAACAAAATGGATGTTTGTGGAGCCTGGCGAATAGGGTATGGATGTGGTGCCCCCAGGCCTCCTAGCAGAGGCCGCAGAGGAACGAGGGCCCTGCTAGGTCAAACCTCCATTGAAAGGCTGCCTGAAAGAAACATCGTAATCCCTAAGGTAGTGCCTGATTAGGCGCCGCTCCATTGCAGGGGATTACTTTCCAACCGCTGCCCAGATGGGCTCATCATATTGCAGCAGTCAGGCTGCATAGCAAGATGGTGGTCGGACAGCAACCGAAAGGCTGTCGGTTGTGATCTGACTGACATCATAATCGGCCCCTAAAGTTTTTAGTGATAGAAGTAGTGTTTAAACTTAGTTAAGCTAGTTTTTATAATTGGATGCTATTTTAATTTATTTTTTATTTAGTGTACTGCTCCATGGATCACATTCCTCGGCCTTTGCCGGCGGATTTTTGGCCCACTGCTTTCCAGGGTACAGCTGCGGCAGCAGATTCCGCTCGTAATTTGGGCGTTATGTTTGGACCAAATTTGCAGCTGAATGTTTTTGTAAACAAAACTGTTGCTACATGTATGATGCTGCTCCGCATCTTACGTAAGATTCTCCCTATGCTTCCAGCTCAAGCTAGTCCAGAAGTAGTGCATAGTATTATTCTCAGTAGGCTTGACTACTGCAACGCACTGCTTCTGGGTGCCCCTGGTTTTTTGATCAGAAAATTGCAGCGCATCCAGAATATGGCTGCTAAACTGGCCCTTTCTTGACTGCGTTCGGCTTCTTCATCCCTTGAGCTTAAGGACCTCCACTGGTTACCTGTCCACGAGCGCATTTGTTTTCAAGCGTTGTGTATAGTGTTTAGGGCCCTCCATGATCAGGGGCCTATCCCGCTACAAGAGCTTTTTACCTTGTATTCGACCTCCAGACCCCTGCGATCTTCATCGGCATATCTGGTCACAGTCCCTAAGATCCGGAGGATACGGATGGGAGGCCCTTCCTTTGGATACACTGCGGCCAAACTTTGGAACTCTCTGCCAGTGACTCAAAGGAGCACGGGGGAACACTTCTCATTTAAGAAAGGCTTGAAGTCCCATCTATTCCCCAGGGCAGTGTTGTGCTGTGTTTTGCGTTGGTCTGGATAAGTCAAAGCTCCAGGATACCCTTTGGGTGACAGTTCGCGCTATCCAAATACACAATACATACATACATACATGCATACGTACTTTGCAATAGTTTATGATACTGTAGTGGGCCTTATTGTGAATTGTAATGTCTAATTGTATTTTTTATGTGTGCGCTTGATGTTGGTTATTATGTATTGTACATTTATTTATGTTTAAATATTTATTATAGTCCAATTTAATCATCAAGCTGAATGTTTGTCTTGATTTATTTTTTATTCAAATTCATATTTTAAATGAGCTGTAATATTTAGAATACATATTAATGATTCGTTCTTTATTGTGTTGCTATTTAAAGCAGGTTCCTTGCTACTGATAAATAAATGGTAGTCCTGAGTTTATAGTGAAGAGTCCTATGTTGAATGCATTTACTTGTTCGAAGACTTTTGGTTTGAGTTGGATTAAGGGATGTTCCATTCTTAGCTCCAGATAGCTTTGTTCTTTTTAAAGTATTTTTAGTAACTTGTATAGTGTGGGATGGTTTCTTCTCAGTGTTCGCTAGAAGGATATGTGCCACCCTTCCACTGCGTTATTTGTCTTTGTTTCTTGGGACATAGTGCTATCATAGACAGTACACCTTAGAATGTGTTACTTGGGACTGTGTCTGTGGCCTAATTAGTGCAGGTGACCAACTCAAATATTCTCAAAATAATCCATTAGTGGATTTAGTTTAGTTTCCTGTTGTTGTAGTAGGGGGCTTCAATTAACATCTAATGTTTAATGACTTTTATTACAGGGACACTTGCTAATGTACAAATACTAGGTTAGCTCAATACTGTAGGAAATCTGCCTTTTCTCTGTGCTCACTAAGATGTTTTGCCTTTTTCTGGACCTTATTTGTGCTGGCTCTACCACTGCTAACCATGCTCCCCTTGGAAACATGGTTAGATTGGCATATTCCAGATTGGCACATTTATTTTGCCTGCCTGTAAATCCATAGCCTATGGTGCAGAAAATATTTTCAGTGCATGGAAGTTAAATGTGACAGGTGAAGTGCAGCACCAATTTTGTCATCCACTACATTTGCAGTTCAAAGATAGCTACCAGCCTACCATGTGTAGAAGGACTGCTGCAGTGCAAAACGTGCCAGAATAGCCCTATTTGACAGGTACAGACCTCCCTTTTAAATATTAGTAGGGCACTCCTATGTTGGCCTCATAACCCACAAGGCAGAGTGCATGGTATTTATAAATAGGAAAGGGAGAACATTTGTACCATGTCTCTACAGGTTCAAGGACCAAAAGGCTGTTTTCACTGAAGCTGGTCCAGCTATCCTATGTAGATAAACAGACTGCCGATTAAAATACTAATACTGATACCTCTGGACAGGGAGCAGCTAAAAAAATAATTAAGCTACTATTTCAGTAGTTATTAAAAATCCCAGTTAATGGTGAAGTTTGATTTTTAATAAAATTAAGGAAACGTGTGTTTTAGAAAGTTACCTTTTCCTGCCTGAAATTCCGGAGGCTAATTTGCATGAAGGTTTCAGCAATCTATGGTCAACCTAGGAAGGGTTGTGACAGAGGTGTGATATTTCTTCCAGTAGCACATAATAGGCTGACACGAATGGGCATCGATGACTCTTTTGATTTCAATAGACTATGCAGGATGGAGGCTATGGGCATTCCGTTGACACCACAATGTCAACACCTGCCTCACTGGTCTCATGTAGCACTGTGGCACACTTAAAAGAGAGAAAATTGGATGCCCAGACTATTCTTGTGTATTTCCTGTCTAGTTTCCTGAAAGACCCTTCTTTTGTCCTACCAGACTTCTATCTATGCATTTCTTGTAGGTACAGTCCCTACTTCAAACTGAATTTTTGTGTTGGATGTGGGAGGACTCAAGTGATTATTGTAGTGCCTTCCTGTACACACCACCACAACCCCAAGAATCGAAGTTTAATGTTACCAAAGACATTTGCCATCTTGAAAATGCCTGAGACCTGTCATTTTGGGCTTGCTTGCAGAAAGACAAACAGGAACTTCAGACAGCATGGGCAGCATTACCCTGGAGACTTTTACCCCATTGGTCAGGCAGTGCACAAGAGTGGCCCAGCAACAAGCTAGTGCCAGGCAGAAATGATCCGTTTCTGGACCTGTGAAAGAACAGAAGAGGACTAGAGTTGTTCCCTCTTGTGCCCAGGACAAAGAAGAAGCCTCCAGTGGTTCTGTAGGCTGGCCTCTTGTGTAGTGTGGCGACAGGACACAACAAGTTGCAAGAGGCTTTTCCTGGAACTATTCATCTGACCAGTGGTAACATGGTCTGTACTAGATCCTACTTTTGGCCAGTGCCTGATACCTAGTAGTCTATAGGTTCCTCCCCTGAGGTCCTGGGGCTTTAGAAGTGTACTCCAGTGGTAGTCTGAGCACCAGTAGAAAGCTTGGAAACTTTTGCAAACATTGCCTCTGGACTAGTGGGAATTTGACTTTTTTGGGGGATCTGTGATTTCCAGACTTTAAACGGGACCAATCTCTTTGTGCATCCAACCCAGGTTCCATCGTCATCGGCCTCAAATTGCACCTTTGGCCTGGTTCACCATTGACTGTCATTATCACTTTACTTTCTCTTGGTGCTATATCTACTTAAAAACTCATATCTTCGGTTTCCCTGATTGGATTGTTGTAATTTTGGTGTCATTTGCACTCCCCTCAGTGTTAACTGTAGTGTTACACCACACTCAGTGTTGACTGTAGTGTTACACCAAACATTGGTATAACACTACAGTCAACACTAAGGGAAGTGCAAATTATGGACTGCATGTACCATGATGCAATGGAGCAAATTTTTCTAGGACGTGATGCAGTGTCTAGCCACACCCATTTCCCTGCCCAAACTGATTTTCATGACCTCCTCTACCATTTATCTCACGTTCTTAATGTTCCTTTTTGTAAACATTGCATTCTGGCTCATTGATTACACTTCATTCGGCATGAACCGGAGATTCAGCCCCGGGTGAAGAGATTACAGCCCGAGCAGGGGAGTACGGCTTCAGCCAGATATTACGGCCTGACTGTGGATGGAAAGAAGACAACTACACTCTTGTTACCTCCAGTAAGTCCCACACAGTAGGATTGCTAAGAGGTCTTCGGAGGCCAAGGCCCCCTTTTGCCACCACTCTGCAAATGTGCCAACTGGTCCACTTTACTCCTGAGGGCCCATGGGGGCAAAAAAGCCCTTCTGGTACCTCTTTTAAGTCCTAGGCAGCTGAATTCCTGAGCGCTGGTTGGGGGCCCAGCCACCTGTCTCAACCACTCAGCAAACGCAACTGCTAGCTAAAAAAACATAGAAATTCACTGAAAAAAGCACAGGTTTCAGGGGCGTTATAGGTAGAAATTAGCATTTAAAAAGCCTTAGAAATTCACAGACAAAACAAAGGGCACTGAGACATTAAAGTTAGGCTCATATTTCACTTGTACAAAACAGAGAAATTCAGCTGTTATAGTGAGCTGAACTAACTATAACAGTTGTCCCTGAAATGCACTGCTGATGACGTCATATATAACATCACTCATGACATGGTCAGAGACATCACTGATGACATCACTGAAGAGATCTCCAATGACATCACTGATGACAAGAGACCTGGACATGCGACGAAACCCCACTCATTGAGGGATATCTACAAATGAGCCGCCCGGCCACGAGAAAAAGATTTGGCTGCCCATCGGGGGGGGGTTAATGACTCTAGTCTCAACAAAAGTATTGAGAGAAGTAACATCATTAAAAATGAAATGTAAATGGTTACAGGCTTGCAGACTAGAATTATTGACCTTGGAAACGAAATATAAAATGTTGACTGTGATAAATGTTTATATGCAGCGGGATAATGCAGTAGAATATGAGAGTGAGATGGTATATTTTAAAGAGGATGTCGACCTTTTATTAGAAAAATATGCATCAGATGTACTGATAATCATGGGGGATTTTAATCACAAGCTAAACCCAAAGAAGGCCGATCTCTGGAATAGAGAATTGTTAGATGTATTTGGAATAAACCACGCTTGCTTTCCAGTAGGTGAGCCCTCGAAACAGGAGACGGAATTAGTAAACTTTCTAGGAGGTAGGCGTCTCCTATGTCTGAATGGTGAAGGAAGACAGATTGCCCAGCAGGGAAGATCTTTAAAATAGGTTCACAGAATTGTCCTATCGATTATATGTTTATGCCAGCCTGGAATTTCCCTCTAGTACGGGAATTCAGGATAGATCAAAAAGAACTTAGTGACCACAATGCACTGCATTTAATGATATCTGGGGGAAGAAAGACGCCTAGAGATAAAGGGATCCCACAGGATGTCGAGTACCCTAAACGTGTAACGACACGACTCACTGAGGAATACCAGGAAAAACTGAAGGATCTGCAAGTTAAAGTTGAACCAGAAGATTTAGAGGGAAGGAACTTGGAATGGTTTATAAAGAAGATAGCCCAAGTAGTCCAGTGCCTAAGAATAGAATTAAAAAAGGATAAAAATAACAACACAAATCCCCCGGTTAGTCGACTTAAATGGTACTCTGTTGAGTGCCAATTAAAAAAAGGGAGTTACGGGCAGTACAAAGAAGGCAAAAAAAGAAATTCACCCAAGAGAGAAATAAATGTATAAACAAGCTGAAAGCAGAACTTAAAAAAATGGTAAATGATGCAAAAAGGTCATATAAAGAGAAATGCTGGTTGAATCTGTTAGAAGCAATTAAAGATAAAAATCTAAGACAATTCTGGAAAATGGTAAATGCAGCATCTGGTCCAACAGATGGAGAAATGAAATGTGCCGTCAGTGAGGCAGCCTGGGAGGAGTGCATAAGGGAATTGTATGGGGCACAAGTTCCTCAAGGTCAGTTAGAGCCCCGAAAGTGGCAGGAAATATCTGAAGATTTTAAATCAGAGTTTAACGAAAAGCAAGTAGAGCTTATAATAAGAGAACTGAAGCTAACTCGTGCGGCAGGCCCAGACAACCTCCCCGCAATAATATTAAAGTCAGAGATAAAGTGGTGGGCAAGATTCTTTGCACGGATGTTCCATACAATACTATCGGAAGGCATAATGCCAACAAATTGGAAGGGCGCAGTAATCAGGCCAATCAATAAGAAAGGGAGTATGGCTGCGCCATAAAACTATAGACTGATTAACCTCCTAGACATAGGAGAGAAGGTATTTTCAAAAATCGTACTAAATCAACTTAATGCATGGGTTAAGGAGTTTCAAATTATGCCCATAGAACAGGGAGGATTTAGGGAGGGGCACTCCATGATAGACCATGGCTTCGCATTGTGAGCAATGGCAAAGAAGTCAACGGAACAAAACGGCAAGTTATGCTGCTGATTCGTGGACTTCCGAGCAGCCTTCGATTCAGTAAATCGGGACTGCCTATGGGAAACTTTAATGAAGGAAAAAATTCCCAAAGACCTAATGACAATAATAAAAGAACTACACCGAGGAAACTGGGCCCAAATAATCAGGGATAATGTGGGGTCACAAAAAAATCCCATTGCAAATGGCCTGAGACAGGGTTGTGTTCTGGCCCCACAGTTATTCTCCATATTCCTGTCAGACCTATCGGCCTACTTAGAGGTTGAGGGTAGCGCAAGCCCCAGAATGGACGGAAAAAAGGTGCCCTGCCTACTTTACGCAGACTATCTGGTAATAGTAGACCAGACCGAGATAGGCCTCCAAAGAAAGTTGAACTCATTTAATGTATACTATGCTAGCAAATTCTTAACAGTAAACTTAGATAAAACAAAGATCTTATGCTTCGGTAAAAAGGCAAGTAAGTTTAACTGGTATTTAGGGGATCTTAAACTGGAAATGGTCAAAGAATACCGTTACCTAGGGATATGGTTTGATAAGACACTAAACTGGCGTACACATCTGGAAGCCCAAAAAGCAAAAGCTCATACTTCAATCTGTGGACTAAAAATGTTTAATCGGGATTATGGGGATCTGTCACACCGTTCAGTATTAAAAGCTTTTAACGCAATGATACCCCCACAAGTCCTCTAAGGAGCAGAAATCCTTTATTTGAGCAGTAAGGGAGTCTGGGACATGGAGGAAAGGAAATGCCTGAAAAGCCTGTTATCTCTACCACAATTATCCATGGCCCAAGCAATAAGAATAGAAATAGGAACAAAGTCTTGGGAGGTACACGTACAAACTGCGATAATCAGACTCTGGAAACGATTGGCGATATAGAAGGTCAAAAAGTTGCACAATGGTGTAGGAAAGAAATTCAAAATAGTGACCTAAAATAGGAAAAAGCTTGTAGGGAAAGAATGGCGCAGGTTTGTGAAAGGCTAAAGGTGGAGGTGAACCAGGAAACGCAACAAATCGTCTGTACAACAAGCGAGCTGAAATTTAATGGTAAAGATGTATCCAGAAAGTCTGATATGGGCTATCTGGTAAAGAAAAAATCAGTAGAATTTATGATGAACTCCTGGTCAAATGAAAACTGGTTTCCCTACTTAGATATCCTGCCAAATCGCTATTATAGGCAGGAGATATTAAGATTGCTAATTGGGATCAATCCATGGTTGATAAATAAAGATCTTTAATCAAAAATGTTAGATCACAAAGGGTGCTGTAGGTGTACCCTAGGCACCAAAGGAGATTTTGTGCATATCCTTTTAGACTGCCTAACATTATTAGAACAGCGGAAACTGTGGCTGCGCTCAATATTTTTAAAATATGATATAAGAACAAGGGCACAGGCGGTTAACCTCTTAACAGAAATGCCCACTATTGAGATTGCTATCGCCCTAGGAAAATATATAAAGGCGGTCCAGAGCCTTCTAAGAAGTCAGGAGTAATTTCTAAGATTTTATGAATTTTAAACCAATGAATTATACACCCGATCTAAAGAAAATGAAAAGTAGTTTAATGTGAAAATACGTTTTATTATAAGTGCAATTTTATTGGTGCCGTTTTGTAATGTTTAAGGGTGTGTAAGAGTTTAATCTATAATGGAATATTTTGTACATGTTTTATCACCTTTTATAAGAATATTTTAAACTTGTGGTATTGCTTCTTGCTCTTGTTTAAAGATTACGATCATAATAAACATATCTTTGACAGACTGACTGACACTGATGACATCATCTGCAGAATTTCTGATACAGCCACTCACACCCCAATGTAACCATTCATACACCCACTGATTACAGCTTCACTATAAATTTTTTGGTAATATTTAGGTAAGCAGATATTGTAATTCTCAATATACTGTCATGTTAACGCAAATAAGCATTACCATTTACTGAATTAAGGAAAGATAGGGGTCCCTTTATTCTCATTTACATGGCCTTGGTTTCCAACTGACTGCACTGAAAGAAATTTGCATACCAGTAGGACAGACACTCCATAAAAATGGGAGCCTCTATATTCATGTTTTGATGAGGCAGAAGGTTGAGCATCCCCAAAAAGGTTTGAAGACTTTTGCCCACATTTATTATGCTGATAGACATTTAGCTAAAAACTGCATTGAATCAGATTTACATTTGAATATTGTGCCCTGTGAATGTATCCACATATTATCTAGGCTGGGATCTTGAAGTGGCTAAATGGATAGGATTGCCTCATCTCTTTTCATGAAGGCCACCCTACTCTCATGTGATAAGGTAATTATTTGACAGTACATGAGCCAGAACATCTGTCATAATATTTTCCTCTTTCTTTATGTTAGTTGTACATCCTCTGAGTTTTGGATCCTATTGAATTGCCTTGACTAGTATGTGTGAATCATGGTTCTTTTTTCATCCATCACCTTAGGGGAGCTTACTTGGCAATCTTGTCTTTTTTTTAAACAATTTTCACCAAGTATGTATTCACCATTCGAACTCAGATATAACATTCAGTAAAAAGAAGAGACTGATTTGATGAACAGCAATGCGAGACATGGTGTTCTGAAGACAACTAAAAGGGTTAGCATGTTTGACCCACGAATAACTTAACACAATCTTTCTCAGTTAGAACCCAACTAGATATTGAACACAGACAATGGATCAGGATCCCAAATTACCAATGTGAATAATGCCAGTGAGAGACTAATTTTACAAGTGCCAATGTCTGATGAGGAGCAAGTAACTGCTCCTGGCAAAAGCACATGATCTGATTAATTAGAATAATCCTTCTATTTTTGGTGCATGAGATACTTGTCAAGGGATTTCCTTTATTGAATGAGCTACCAATTGATGGATAAAATACTTGAAATGCGAGTAAGCTGAACCTAAAACATAAATGAAATGCTGAGAAACTGGACCTCATCTACCACAATATATTGTAGGAGGCTTGTGTAATGTGAGAGGGTAAACCACACTGAGATACGTTAAACAGACCTGTTTCTGAGCAGGAATGAATTCGCAAAATGTGTTGTCTGAGACAACTATGATTTTTATTTCACAGCAGTAATCTAAGCAAGATGCCAGCACCCTTGAATGAAAAGAAAACATTGACACAGATGTTAGAATATTTCCAACATTGACAAATGTAGTATGTGTATGCTATAACAATTCAGACATGAGTAACCTGAGTTCCTAAAGTGAACTGTGATGCATTTACCATTTTCTATTGGAGTCAGATTTGGTACAACATGCGGGACTGCTAAATACACTATCAGCTAGATTCATCAAAGAGCCGTTTTGCGAGTCCTTAATAGCGATTATTAAGGAATCGCTATTAAGGACTTGCAAAACGGGATTCATGTAGAAATCGCTAAATAAATTGCGATTCCTACACATTCCTTATTTGCGATTAGCAAATTGCTAATCGCAAATAAGGAATAACTCCCCATTCATTCCTAAAGGCCCATAGGAATGAAAGGGGAGTATTCCTTATTTGCGATTAGCAATTTGCTGATCACAAATAAGATAGCGATTTCAAGGGTGCCAGGGACACCCTGTAGCACCCCTGAAATGCAAATTTACACAGGTGTTGCGCACACACATGTCCAAAGGACATGTGTCTGTGTAACATGCAACAGAGAAAAATGCACTAAAGTGCATTTTTCTATTTTTTTGCTACTTACCACAAAGTCAGACTTCGTGGTAAATAGCGGCCAAATATTGCGAATTCGCAGTTTAAAATTGGTTAATGAATTGCATTTAAGGAATCTCTAATGGAGTGTGTAGTGCTTGTGCCAAGCAATCGGCCAGCCCACGTGGGGCTCGCAGCATGCCCCCTGCATGGTCCCTGGCTTCCCGAACAACACTGCTTTAAAGGGGAGGAGACTCAACACTGCACTACTGGCACTGCTGTAAACGGCTGGTGGCGGGCCTGATCAAGTGTGGAGAGCCCTGAATGAGCGTGAGAGTCAGGTAAAAGACTGAGACAGGAACCCACAGGAAATATGGTGAGCAAGTGAGGGCTACACAAGCACTGGAAGTTAGTGCTTCCGGATCATTGCAGAGGCACAATTCTGCGCGGTGTACAAGCACTGGAGGTTTTTGCTGCCTGATCACTGGAAAGGCACAATTCTGCACGGTGATGGCACAGTATGTCAGGGGAGGATGAGTTTGAACCCTGTTGAGTGTGCTGCAGATGGTGCAGGGCCTGTGAAGAGGCTGTATCTGCTGGGAAGGAGAGGGGATGTTTCGGATTCATCCCCAACACCACAGCTGAGTCATTGTGAATATACTGCATCAGAACCCTTCATTGTTGAGGGTGTTCCATTGGCACTGACTCCCAAATGGAAGGAATGGGTGTAGCAAGTGCTGCTTTTCTTTGCAGAGACGAAAGTGGAAAATGCACAGAAGAGAGCCTTGTTCTTACATCTGGGTGTAAAGGACAAATAGAAAATATCCAAGTCCATCAATGAGGCAGCCCCCAAGATGCACCTCACCTTCATAGCGGCACTCACTGCACACTTTGAGCCTATGGCGAACCAGGATTATGAGAGGTTTGTGTTTCGACAGGCGAGGCGACAGGCTGATGAATCAGTAAATGTTTTCCATGCACGCCTGAATGAGTTAGCCAGCATGTGTGGTTTCAACAACTACAATGACAAAATCAAAGGGCACATCCGACAGGGAGCGCATACTGGAGGGATCTAGGAAATACTTAAAAAAAAAGGTTTTAAAATAACTTTATTGAAAAACTTGCGCATCCAGTTACAAGATAAACAGGCGGGGATTCTGCAAATTAGGAAGAAAAGGCACAGCTGATACATTCATCATAAAAACAGTTGCATATTGGTAGTTCAAATAAGTTTGCGGAGGAAATAACAGGGATGGAGCTGGAGGGGTCAGGCAGAGTGCCCAGGAGAGGCAAGGCACGTGTAGGAGAGACCACAGAGAGTAAGTAGTGAGCAGAGGAGAGGGGACGACCACTACGAGCCAGCACCGGTGGCCGCCGCGGGGGAAGAACTGGCAGGGAGCTTGGGAGAGGACACAGAGGGTGAGGCGCTTTGGCATTGGAGGTATGAAACAAGGGGACCCCAGATATCATGTGGCCAGCTAGTTACCAGTGTCAGGTCCCAGAATTCGGACAGAAGCGTCTGAAAGCCCACCACATCTTCAAGCCAAGTACCAACCTTGGGCGCGGGCCTTTGACCCAATGCATGGTGCTCCTCGTTCTCGTTCTCCTAATAGGCATATCAACGGGTCAGGCAGGACAGGCATGGAAGTAATTTCAGTGATGGCGGTGCACACATCTCGCTAATATGCAGAGACCTTGGGTCACAACCATGCGAGATCAGAAAAGTTAGCGGCGGGAGCAGAGCAACGAAGACATCTATCGCCGGGAACGAGGTCTATTCTATACAACTGGGCAGGAGAGCAGTACAATCTGTGCAAATATTTAAAATGTATGTGGCGTAGGCGGTAGTTAGGAGACAGTTGTTCAGTCTGCCTGCAATAGTACAGCCAGGTCTCCGGAGAAAGGTTGGTGCCCAGGTCCTCACGCCACGCAATGCGCGCCTGGTCAGCGGAGATCGAGGATGCTGCCAGTGTGAGGGCATAAAGTCTGGAGACCAGCTTATGGGGGGGGGGAGCAGAAGTGTATGCAAAGGCGAGGGCTGCCAATGAAGGAGGCGGCTGTGGAAACGGGGGGTGCAGCTCCCGACAGGCCGCTCTATGTTGGTAGTACATCAGGGTGTCCAAGGGGCCGGATTCGTCTGGAAGAGAAAATAAGTCACCGGCAAGGTAGAGATCGGATAACTTGGAGAGCCCCAGAGAAGACGCACGTTTATCACCCCGGCCGTATGCAGGGAAGGGAATGCTGGATAATATACGATGGGCATAAAACTGGCGGAGAGTGAGCTAGAGCCAGAGAATTTCTGAAGGCCATCCTAGGCCCAGCGCAGAGTCTCAACCGTATCAATCTCTCCACGCGGAGGCTTTTCGGGGGCAAAGACAGCCATCTGGAGCAGCAGGGGGGCTGCAAGGTCAGCTCCAACCGCTACATGAAGCTGAAAAGGAGGCGGATGTATCCAGAAGTGAAGGAAGTTGGCTTGGGCACTAAGGGCATATCATTTGACGCCCGCCTCTCTGCTAAGCCAGATGCCCAAGTATCTAGTAGGTACCAATGCCAACACAAACGGGTAGTCCAGGGTAAAGGGAACAGTGGCATCTGCTAGAGGAAAGACAAGAGATTTATCCCAGTTGACCTGCACCCCATACAAACCCCTGAAGCGAACCACCTCGCGAGCTATAGAACCAAGATTTTCTTGGGGGTTGTGGACGTAGAGTGTGACATTTTCTGCATACATGGAGACAATCAGGGCATGAGCCGCGACTCCAAGGCCCCTCTGGGTATGATGCTGCCGGAACATGGCTGCAAGGGGTTCCATAGCCACAGCAAAAAGCATAGGCAAGAGTGGGCACCCCTGCTTGGTTCCCCTAGAAATGGGGGTGGGTTCTGAGATCTGACCATTACAACGAAGGCGGGCCATAGGGAGGGAGTAAAGGAGGTGACTTTGCGCAGAAAAACCAGGCTGAAGCCTAAGCGGGGGAGAAGATAAAAGAGGAAAGGCCACTCAAGAGTGTCAAAGGCTTTAGTAGCGTTGAATCCAGGAAATACTTACTGGACATACTCACATTCAGGAGAACCAAGGAACCTTCCAGATCCCGTGCTGCTCATATGGAAGCTGCCCTACAGACCCAGGGGAAGACTGAACCAGTAAACAGTGTGTCCAGAAACCCCACAACCAAACAAGGGAGGTGAGATGGTGTCAAGTCAAGCAATTGTGGATATTGCGGCGGAAATAGTCATCGCCCATCCAAATGCCCTGCAAGAGAAAAGAAATGTGCAGGGTGCAGCAAGATTAATCATTTTGTGAGGGTCTGTCCCTCAGGAAAGGAGTGAGGGTCACACACCACTGTTAATGCCTTCCCTAAAGTGAAAGAAAGAAGCAGTGACATGGATGATGACGAAGCCGAGGAGCACACCATCCACTCAGTCTTCACCATTGCCACTGCTGCCAAAGTCCTATATTGCCTGCCACAATGCCCCATACCAGTCCAAAACCACTATACCATAACAGTGGTAGACGCTGGGGTGACCATCAACATCATGTTGACCGAGGTTTTCATCACCCTGAGACCTACCCTAAAACTACACTCAGTGGCAATCAAGGTATTTGCCTATGGCCTAGACCACCAGCCTCTTAAGATGCAAGGAAAATTCAAAACCACCATTACTTACAGCTCACATAAGATAACGGCCCAGATATACATAGCAGAAGAAGGTCATGTGATGCTGTTAGACTGCAGGGCGGCCAAGGAGCTGGGTGTTGTGAAATTAGAATTTGGCTTACACCAGAAGCCATTGCTCACATCTTGAATGAATTTCCGCCTGTCTTTGAAGGAATCGGATGCTTGAAGGACAAAGAAATACCCTTACACATTGACTCATCATTCAGGACCGTTGCTCTCTGCCATCAGCAGATTGAGTTTCATCTAAGGTCCCTCGTCGAGAAGGAGTTCGAAAAACTTGAGAGGGCAGGCATCATCGAGAAAGTAAGGGGGCCAACCCCATGGGTATCCCTAATCTTGGTGACCCAAAAAAAAAAAAACATCCTGTGGATGTGAAGATATGTGTAGACATGTGCATGCTTGACGTTGCAATCAAGAGAGAGAGACATTTAACATCCACAATGAATGCCCTTATTGGTGAATTCAGTGGAGCAAGTTGGTTTTCAAAGCTAGATTTGCAGTTGGGTTTACACCAGTTGGTTTTGCGACACCACTCGCAATTAAGCATCAGCATTTCCAGTGTCACAGAAGTATTTCAGAATGTCCTTTAGGAGCTTCTGGTGGACCTCCCTGGTGTCTTAAATGTCAGCGATGACATTTTAATCTACGCTAAGATGGTACCTGAGCACAATAATTGCCTGAGAAAGGTCCTGCAGAGAATTCAGGAATCTTGTTTGACCCTTCATTGCAACAAATACGAATTCCTGCAGCATAAATGTAAATCCTTATGGGTGTGTGCTCTCATCGGAGGGAGCAACTCTGGATCCCGACAAGGTCAAAAATATTAAGGAGGCGCTAGCACCTGCCATGGTGATTAAAGTGAGAAGCTTCTTGGGAATGGTTAGTTATAGAGGCCTGTTTTTGGGATCTCACCATCTGAGATCTCACCATCAGCCCCTCCAAGAACTGAACAAGCATCAGTCCCAAAGCAAGAAACTGATTTTCAAGCCACCAAAGATGCACTGTCCTCCAACACTAACTTGCCCTATTTTGAAAAAAACACCACAATTGTGGTGGATGCCAGCCCGAAGAGGGTGGGAGCTGTATTACTACAACAATCTAGTGAGGAGTATGAGTTGTTCTCAGTTGGTTTTGCAAATCCCTCTTTAACCAGCATGGGACAGAGGTATTCTCAGATCTAGAAAGAGGCAATAGCTATTCACTGGGGCAGTCGCCATTTTTACTTCTATGGGTATGGAGCTACTTCACCTTGACAACTGACCACAAACCACTGATTTCATTTTTCAAGGGTACGGCTGTCAAGCCACCTCAGAGAATCGAGAGTGGATGCTACAACTCTGAGAAAACAACTGTAATGTGAAGTATCGACCTGGGTCTCAACCCAGCTGACTATCTGTCATGCCATCCAAGGGCTGCAACTCTGGAGGAGGAGGCTTACGTCCCATTCCAATCTCTGTGAATAATCTCTGCAAACCGAGTCGCTACGATGAATGCCTTCAAAACGCTCTGAACACTGTAACAAACATCAAGTGGCACCAGGTCAGAACAAACTGGTCCTCGTTTACCCACGGAGCCAAGAAAGTTATGGAGAGCTTGTATCACCTCCGTAATGAGCTAAGAGAAGATCTGAATTGATGCATGTTACAGTGACACCGGCTGGTCATACTTGCTGCCCTTGCTGACTTATTTAGTTAGTCCATGCCAGCCACCAGGGCATAGTGAAGATGAAGAGTCACCTGTGAACCAAAGCGTGGTTCCCACTCACGGATGAATAAGTCGAGGAGGTAGTAAGATATTGTTCACTATGCCAGGCAGCTTGGGGTGCCAATCCTCCCCTGCCAGTAGTAACTGAACGGGGCCATAGCGACCCTGGGTATGTGCCTGCCTTAATTTTGGAAGTTTGCCCATAGGCGACACACCATGCTGATGATAGATGACTACTCCAAGTATCAGGAGGTTGAGATCCCCTCATCACTAAGTGCCAGTGAGGTAATGACTAAGCTGGAGAAGGTTATGGCCACCCATGGACTACTCAAGGAGTTATAATGGTCCACCATTTCAGGGACAAGAGATGTTTTTTTTATCTCCCGTCATTGGGCATCACTCACAAAATAATCACCCTGAGCTGGTCTCAGGCTAACGGGGAGGTCGAGCTATTTATGCAAACTTTGAATAAGTAAATTTTAATTGCCTCGGCCAGTCAATAACCAATGGAGGTATCAATGTATGCTTTCTTTCGAGATTATCGCCAAACTCCCCACTCCACGATGGGATGAGCTCCTATACACTTTCTCCATTGGCCGAGTGGTTGAGGACACCATTCCTCATCATCCCTCATAGGTGTAGGACTCGTCGACAAATCAGATCTGTATGGTCGCCAGAAGAAATGCAATGATCAAGCAAGTCATGGACAACGAGCCAGGATGTCTGACTTGCAGGTGGGTGATAAAGTGCTTGTCAAAGATACGTCCCCAGGCAGCAAATTCCAGCTATCATTTGAGCATAATCTGTGGATCATCATCTCACTTCATGGCTGCTCAGCGGGGACAGGAAGTCATCACACGAAATGTTTCCGGATTCAAGCGATTTCATCAGCCCTGCCGTTCCCCATTGGAGAGCGCTGACAATGCCCCGGTCAGAGATCTGATGGAGAGGAATCTGGAGGAAAACTGTCCAGACTGGGAGTCGGTGGTGAGTGGTGTGTCTAGGGGTGAACCTGGTAACGACAAGGACAGGCCCTCAGTGAGTTGCTCGGCTCCTGTTCCTGAATCCCCACCCAGCCGGGCCACATGCACCCTCCACTACACTTAGAGAGCATGTGGTGTAAGTGGACATGGTTGTGTCCTTTGTGAGGGTCTTGATTTTTCTCGCAGGTATGTGTTGAGAATTTTTAGAAGATGGTGTTGCCACATATCAACTATTGGGACTAGATGTTTCATTACTTCTATGAGACTGTTGTTTAATGTTGCTGAGGTTCGCTTTTCTCTGTTCATGGTATTGTTCCTTTTCTTTTGTGGAGGAATGTTGCGTTGATCCTGTGACATAACAGGAGAGAATTAATATAGTATTACCCTGGAGGATGGGTGACCAGTGAGAACCCATGCATGTCCCCTGCTATTATGAGGGGAAATGGTTTAGTCTGCACCACGTGGTGCCGGTGTAAAAATACCCCCCAGCCGGAGTTGACGTAGAGGAGACAAACCACACAACTGTTTCCCTGTTTTTTTCTATTAGGTAGGCCCGCCATCCGATGTGCGAGACCGGCACATTGTTGCACAATACAACAATCACAACAGATTAGAGTCCGGGATGGGTTTTTAAGGCATCGAGGTTCCAACAGGACTGATGAAAGGATTAACAATGGAAAGAGCACAAGGGCATTCTGTAGCCTAGTCATCACCAAACGTTGGTGATAGTGTCATGAGAACTATTATTCTTTATCTAAAACAAAGTATTTTCTTGTACACTTTTCATTTTTAAATTCTTTTTAAGCAATATTTTTCAAACATAATAATACAGTGCACTTACGAGACAGACTATGTTACATCACAAATCAATATTAAATTACTGCCACAGCAAATCAACATCGCCTCAACTTCTCATAACTGCTCAGAAACACATTGATCTCAATTAAGGTCACGCTTCCCACCCTTAAAGTCAGTCTATTGTTTGATGGTCCTATAAGTTTGGATATCATTGTACCCTAAGTAGTAAGGTTCTCCATGACCTTATCGTCTCTCCATGTCACTTTCGTGTGTTGTTAGTCTGCCAGTGCCTATTCAGTCAGTTTTCTTTTTCAGCTAGTCACCCCAGGTGCATTTGAGGACACCTAGTGTATCTCAATCCTATCTTTCACAAGCACTGCCCCTACTGCCAGCATTCAGAGTGCCACCTTACCTCGCTCACTTTTATGGACTTTTCCATTATCTTGCCGGTAACATCACCCTGATGCACATTATTGTTATATCCTTAGTATTACATTTATATGTAATCAGCCTAGGTCCTCCTAGCTGCTCAGCCAGAGTGAGGGATGGTAATGGAATGTTGGTGTGACTTTGATGAATGGAATGCCTGGGTGCCTGTGTGGATAAGTGGTGACAGTTGGAGATGGGCTGAGCAGCTTGGCAGGCTGCTCCTTGTGGGGCTGGTGTAGGAGATGTAGGAGCTGGTATATGGCTGAACTGACATTGATAATACCCTGAACTGGAACTAATAAAGAAGACTTTTAATAATACTACCAGGCTACCAAAAAGGTTCAATTTTGAACAGGTCCCAATCATAGGAAGAAATTTGCAGCAGCATGACCACATGTACCAGACACATATGTCTTATCAGGGCAAATCAGACCTAATATCCTAATTGCAAAATATGTTTGATGCAAAAAATAAATTGTCTCAACTTGAACCTAGCATTAGAGGATATTCTTTTACCTGTTTGCATGTTTTTCTATTCAGATGCAGTCAGTTTATCGTGGCAATCTGCAGCCCAGTGGTTTTGCACCCTAATCATATTACCACCCCTATCCAACACGAGCACAGTGTATAAATGTGGGATTATTTTACTGTATCCTTCCAAATGCAACAGCTGCTGCACAGCCGCATATTCCAAGGGCCCATCCTGGAAGGAGTCCAAGATGACCGGGGCGTACGTTCAATGCTGTCATACTTCAGGATCTGTTTGATGACTTTTGATAAAAAGAATTCTGGACAGCTGTCAGCATACCTAGGCACATCGCCATGTGTGTGGGAGTAGGCTTGTGGTTAAGGCGGTAGTAGTGTTTGGGGCTTGATTTTTCATGGGCGCTCTGGTGATTGAAAAACTGCTGCTCAGTTGCTAGCTGCTGGTATGCCCCACTGCTATCCTCATAGCGAGTCTGAAGTATGCAGGAACAGAACCGTGCTTGAGGTATCAATAGTAAGCAAGGCTTAATTTCAACACATAGCTGCAGTCCCTCTGTTAATTCGTTATATACCGCCCATAAGCATTCCCTTATTCCATCCTCCTAGTAAACCAGTAATGCACAGAGTCGGTTCTTGTTTGAAGAGGCAGTGATGGGTGTGACTTTATATCTACTTGTGGGAGCCTGGGTTGGAATTCCCTTTCTAACACCTTAGGTCTGACTGCTGTTATCTCAAAATGAAACTAGTTCTTGTGTAGTTGAAGGACAGGAGTTAATGTTGTGACATTGCTGTGTTTCCTTCAAGTCTCTTTTAAACAAGGTAGAAGAATAAACACTACACAGAACATATGCATCCAAGGACTCTTTTTGGAAAGCAGAAACATTAGATTACCAGTTCCGTACGTTTACCACACAAGCCGGCAAAAAACACAAACGTGAGTAGTTTCTTCACTGCTCTTAGCAAACTCAGAAACAACACACAAGAAAGCAGCCGTCTTGTAGCAAGAAGCATGAGCATTATACTTAGTAAGAAAAACCAGTATTTTTGTAAGAAATGTGAGCAGCGCTAACAGCCTGGGGATTACAGATTTGATAAGAGTACCTGGTGTACAGCCACAAAATGAGACACAAGAGACATACATTTTAAAAAATGGGAAGCAAGCTGATTTATTTTAGTGTGATGACATGATCCTCTATAACCACTTTTGATTATTATTTGCTCTCTGCTCGCCTATATCAGAGGAGGTGGTTCATTAAAAAAATGAATGGCCAGATGTATTAAGGCTTAAGTCGATAATATGGGTCCCAATTTTGTGTTCTCCATGCCTCCTTCCTTGTTGGCCAAGGTTATGTGTTAAGTGACCACCACTTGGTTGAGCCAGTGGATGATTCTGAATATTCACCATTTTTCATTTTCTAGAAGCATTGATATTAGAAGACCATGCCATATTTGTTCATTTTTTTGTTTGTTTCTCCTGATATCTTTGTGTCCTTCTGGGTGATTGCAGTAGTCTCTGCAGTGACAGCTGTTGCATTTGATCAATGTATTCATTTTTTGCCTGTCTTATATGTGCCCTGGAGGGATAGCAGGTATTATTTTTTATTAATTTATTTGTTATTTGCCTGCCTTCCTTACGGGGCTCAATGGTCCTTAAAGGAATCCCAGGTATTTTTTTATTTTTGCCTAACTTGCCCAGCCTCCCATAGGGACCCCGTGGGCCCTGGTATGATACCAACTAATAATTATTGTATCTGATTGTTGCCTGCCTGCCACAGGGGCGTCATGGGTCCTGGAGGGACTCCAACTATTAATTGATTAATGTATTTGATTTGTGCCTCCTTGTCCCTAACTCTCAAGGGAGTCCTATGGGCCCTGTAGGGGTATGAAGTATTTATAAATATCAATTTATCATAATATTGCTATGATGACGATGACATTTATGACATGTATTGCACTGACAAGAATTGTCAAATCTCACTCACTTTTTTTTATTATTGCCTGCAGATGTACAAGAGGATACTTTTTAAGACAGAGAGAAGTCAATGAGTTAGCTGATTCAGGAGACCAGAGAGACCTCTCTGCTAGGTGCACCTGCTTGTACTGCTGACCTATACAAGAAGAAAAAGTAAATGGCCCCAAAGAAGGTGGTTCCTTCCCAGAAAGGGGGCTAGAGGAAATGTTGTCTGTTGCCAGAATTCCACTGGTGTGAAGCGCTCATCCTTTTTCCAGCAATGTTGGATACCTGCCGCAGCTCCCCCTGGCAAGAAAGAGGGGCACCCCTGGATCAACAACCACAGCCCCACCACCAAAACTGAAGCAAATGTCTTTCAGCACAACAGTAACCGCAATCATGGCTAACAGCAGTGAAATGGAAAGTAAACTGTCCCAGCAGCAAATTGAATCTTCAGAAGAAACTCAATAGCAACAACCCTCTGCTACAATTGATCTTCTGGAGGTAGAAGCAGAGCAGGAATTTGAGCTTGCTTTCTGCAGAGCAAGATGCTGTTGTTCCTGGTCTTCCATTGGATATATCAGTTTCGCAATCACCTGCGAGGAAGATAAAGTATACTCCTCCATCTTCACCATGCCCTCCCTTTTGATTATCTTGACATGGATTGGACCATGACCAAGACCCACCACAAGAGAGAAAGGAAAAACAAGGTTCCCAAAAGCCTTGGAATTGAGGAAGATGAAGAATCAGTGACTGTTTGTATGTGGAGTGGCACAGAGGAAAACCAGTTTGGCACTCCTTAACACTAGGGCCACATGAGGAGCACATCTCAGAAAGCGCACTTTAACGCAAATCAGTTTATCGTTGTAAGCGAGGTGCACATTAGAGTTTCAGGGGTAAACTGGCTTATCTGACAAATTAAAATGCAATTGTGTGGGAGGAGCACCTCAAAATTATAGGTGTTGATGACAGAGGAGAAGAAGTTGAATTGATAGGAGGTTTTTTAATTTTTTTTATTTTACAGAGTTTTAATAGCGGGAACTTGACCCGAATCGAGTATCAGAACGCTTTGCATAGCCCTAGTTGCATTACATGAGGACACATTCATTTTGCATAGTCTTCACCTGCAGCAGCCTACACATGACACAAAGAAAGAGGAATATAGTCATCCTGATGCATCCAGCAGCTAGGTCCTTAAGTCATGTCTTGTGAAGGTATTCTTACAGAGAAAACAGGCACAACACCCCACTATCAAATTTATTTCGAGTAAGGGCTGCATATCACTGAGTCCGTAAGCTAATTCATTTATACATTATCAAGTGCAGCATTAATTTGGCAACCAATGAAGGTGAAGTTCATTCCAACCACTTCAAAACAGATGTGGACCAGTTGTCAAGCCACAGACTATATCACATTGGCTCTTCTTCAAGGGGGTTAAACAAAGGTTAGCCACTTGTCTTACCTTGATCATGCTTTTTGAGTTATACGTTGGCATACAACAATTTCAGTGATGTTCTTCATGGAGAAATCACATATAGCTGCCAACATCTTGAAATAATTTAACACCTAACTCTACAAATAATTTCAACCCAAATGCCTCAGAATTGGATTATTCGCCACTGACAATGATCATATTAAGCATGAGCGGGAAATTCGTTACGCTTGCGGATTTTGCGGATTTTTGGGAAATCCGCAATCCGCGAATTTTGCGGATTTCCCGCAAAATCCGCAAAAAAAATCCGCGAGCGTAACGGGTTCAAAAGTTGAACCCCCACTCATGCAACTATTTTACAATGGCGCCAGCAAGCTGCCAGCGCTGTTGTAAAATAGTTACAAAGTTAGCTTGCACAGGAACCACTAGATAAAACGAAGCAGGTGCTGCTTTATTTTATCTAAGTGCTTCCTGTGCATGCTAACTTTGTAACTATTTAACAAAGGCGCTGGCAGCTTGCTGGCGCCATTGTAAAATAGTTACAGGCACAGCCTCACACAGGTCACTCAAGGGACCCCTGCGCCCTTCAGGGCGATAGCATAGTAACACACACATGGTCACTCGAACTAGTTGCTCAAATTCAGTGACTCATTCATTAGCCCAAAAACAATCCTGAGCGTCTTCGAGGCTGGACAGGTGTGCCTCTTCCCAAATCTACCGTGGAAAATCAGCTGTGATGCTGGGTAGAGGGCGGCCTTTGCATGGTCGCTCGAACTAGTTGATGCTCAAAATTAGTGACTCATTCATTAGCCCAAAAACAATCATGAGCG
This sequence comes from Lissotriton vulgaris, assembly GCF_964263255.1. Taxonomy (NCBI): domain Eukaryota; kingdom Metazoa; phylum Chordata; class Amphibia; order Caudata; family Salamandridae; genus Lissotriton; species Lissotriton vulgaris. Next base: position 972,388,937 of record NC_141696.1, on the reverse strand, counting down.
TCTTCGAGGCGGGACAGGTGTGCCTCTTCCCAAATCTACTGTGGAAAATCAGCTGTGATGCTGGGTAGAGGCCTTTGCATCCTTGACTTTCATGAGCGCAATCCCCGTGCTGTTCCTGTGGCCAGGAGCTTCTTTCTCTTCAAATAATTGTGTTCGCACGGGTTGCTGCAAGTTCGCACGCGTTTTGTACAATTTCGCAATTTGCGAAATTGTACAAAACCCTCGCAAACTTGCAGAAACCCGTGCGAACATAAAAAAAAAATCCGCAAATTCGCGAGAATTCGCGGATTTTGCGGATTGCAAGTTCGCAAATCCGCAAAATTCGCGAACGCGAGATTCGCAAAATTCGCTCATGCCTAGATCATATCATCAAAATCATGTCTAATGGAGAATACTTCAAAGTCCTATACTTTAGTGCATTGCATCAAACTATTTGTGCAGGCATTCCGCAAAAAAGAAACAATAGTCAATAATATACTGTCCAGTTGTCGCCAGATTTACACCCATTACACTCGTTCTTTCAAAGCCTGGAAACAGTTGAGAATCCTTCAGCGTGCTAACATGGTTCCTGTAAGAGCCCTCTTTCAGAAGGCGTCAATGAACTGGAACTACCCCTTCTAATTGCTGCAACACCTGTTTAACCATTACATGTCTATCAATGATTATGTACTTTTTGACTTGCCCTCCTCTGCAGGGTCACCCCCATATTGTTTGCCTTCACCCCTCCTATATTTTATGAATTCGTTTTTGCTAGCCTTAGGACTCTGTGCACTTTACTACTGCACTGATGACCACTGGTAAAAAACATGTTTCCTAAACATGGTACAATTAGCTTACATGCCATTGTCATATTTAGTTTACTTGTAAGTTCCTAGTAAAGTAATACTGCATGTACCAAACGGCTGTAAATTAAATGCTACTGGTGGGCCTGTAACACTTATTGTGCCACCCATCTAAGTAGCCCCTTTAGCTCTTTCGATGCTCACGATAGCCCCCGGCCGTCACGCGTCACAGTGGTCGTGTGCGCACAATGACCGCGGGCCGTTAGATTCCTGCCCATTTGTTAATTCACCTGCACAGCGGGAGAATTAACACTGCGTGCAAGGGGTTAAACATGCCTCAGGCCTGCCATTGCAGAGCCTGTGTGGGAAGTTTAAACTGCCATTTCGACCTGGCAAAATAAGCCTCTTGCGAGGAGTAAATCTCCCCTTTTAATATACATACATCATCACTAGAGTAGGCTAAACACAGCCCAGAGGGCAAGGTACATTGTATTTAAAAAGTTGGACATGCACTTTTAAGTTTTACACGTCCTGGTGGTGAAAAACTCCTAAATTCATTTTTCCTACTGTGAGGCCTACCTCTCCTGTAGGATAACATCTGTTACCTTTTAACATTTATGAAGTGCTAAGTTTCAATTGTGAGCAGATGGGAATGTCATGTTTGGTGTCTGAGACATTATAATTACAAAAAACCTTTTATGGTAAAGTCTGATTAAAATACCACTTTTTCGTTGCCGACCCATGGGCCGCCGACTTGCGTGTGGCGACGGACGGCCTGAAGTATCTGGGCGTCTTCCTTTCGAACTCGCGGGCTGTGGCCTGGACACGCAGTGTCCTGCCGGTGTGGGAACGGGTCCAGACAGATGTTAAAACTTGGTCCAGAATGCCACTCACGATCTTTGGGAGGTCGGCCATCTTTAAGATGGTGGCACTGCCGAGGCTGTTGTACCAACTCCAAAACTTCCCGCACCCTATTGGCATGGAGTGGTTCCGCCAGGTGAACTCTGTGCTGGGCCGCTTCCTGTGGGATGGCGGTGCAGCCAGGGTTGCCTTGAGGACGTGCTTTTTGTCCACATACTGTGGTGGTTTGGCCACATCCGACCTCCTCTCCTATTACCAAGCGTCGCACCTGCTTGTCCTCAATGACTGGTGGTATGGTGATAGGAGTGACCCGGCCTATGCCCTGGAGAGACTTCTCATGGGAGATCGCACGCTTCACACTATTCTTTATTCGGCTCGCGTACGCCGTGGATTGCCGTCGGTCACTAAAGTGGTATTTGCGGTGTGGCGGCAGTCCCTGCGCCGCATGGGTTGGTGGGGCAAATTAACAGCTGAAACGCCGCTGTGGCACAATGGCCTGCTTCCGGAACTGGCGGCCCTGGCTGGGTTTGAGGGTTGGGAGGCTATTGGAATTACACAACTGGGCCAGGTCATGTCAGGCACCACCCTCAAGTCCTTCGAGGAACTCCGCGCGGAGTTCCAGATGCCTCAGTCCCAGTTCTTCCGCTACCTCCAGCTGTGGCATGCCCTCGCCCCGAGCATTGCCGGCCTCGACTCCCTGCCGGAGTTCAGCCCGCTTGAGGCAAAAGTGTTTATGGGAGACTTGGGAGACAAGAAGGTCTCTAGGATCTATCAGTCGCTTGTTATCCACTGCTCCTCCACTCTCCGCTCCCTTCGGGAGGCGTGGGAGGTGGACGTGGGCGCCCTCGATGAGGACGATTGGAGGGAGGCGCTGGAGTCCCCGCGCGGCACCGCTGTTGCGGTTCGGCTCCGCCTGATACCATTCAAATACTTGCACCGTGCCTATTATACACGTGAACGTCTATGGAAGGCTGGCTTGATTGCGTCACCGGAATGCCTGCGCTGTGGGGAGGTGCCTGGCTCCCTGATACATACGGTGTGGTCGTGTGGTCGCCTGGCTGGATTCTGGAGGGGTGTGTGGAGCTGCCTGACTGAGGTCCGGGGTTGGGATCTTCCTCGTACCCACCGGCTGGGCCTGCTGCATATCATGGAAGGGGTTGGGGGCAGCATGTACAAGCGTCATCTGTTGCTTCTGGGTCTGGTGGTGGCCAAGCGTGACCTGGCTCGGGCATGGAAGTCTATGAGGGCCCCCCCCCTGTCTGCATGGAAGGCTGGGCTAGACTATTTCATGGGCCTTGAAAAACCGGTCTTTGAGGCGCGGGGCTGCCCGCGCAAACATTTCAAGATCTGGAAGCGGTGGGCCGACTACCGTGGCCTGTCCTTGGAACCCCCGGCGGAGCAGGAGGAGGACATTTGACCGCAGTGACACTTCTGACCTCAAGTGGCAAAGCCCTGGTTGCGCTATACCTGCTTATTCTTTGTACATTTCCTTTGTGTTGCTTTCTGTACACGTGTGGTGGGGGGGGGTGTGGGGTACGGGGGGGGTGTAGTTGGGGTTTAGAGTAGGCTGCTAGGGCATTTTTAAAGCTGAGCTTCATTGGCATCTGCTTCATTCATTACTGTCTCTGTCATCGTTACATTGATACTGTTGTGGTGATCTTGGTGTGTGAAGATACCACATTCTTGATACTCTTATGCTCAATAAAATTGGTTGTGAAAAAAAAAATACCACTTTTTCCTGTCTTAATCATTTGGTGCCTGCAGCCTGTTCCTGGATCACATGACTAGGTATAGTTGACAGTTGGACTTTGTTTGTTTATTCCTCGTAACAAGCCACACAATAGAGTGATTACTTGGGCCTGGATGGTCCATCAACTGAGAGGATGTGGGGGGTGGATCTGGGCACAGCCCCACTTAAACCTGAATATGCTGTGCTCGGCCTTCACAAAAAGGACTTGTCATTGCTGCATTGTTTCTGCAGTTACTTAGAGCACACATAGGGGAGGCATGAAACTTCAAGAGCTTCAAAAGGAATTCTCTAAAAGTTTCTCCTGCTCCAAAGTGGGCACTAGGTATAATCCTCAGACCCAACTCTTTAGTGGACCTCTGGAAGACTCAGAAGAAGGAATGTTGTGCTGTTTTGCTGCAAGAAAAGCCACCACTGTGTTGTGCTGCTGAGCTAACCTGATGCCCTCCTGCCTGTGTGAGAAGGACTGTACCTTTATTTTGGACCCAAAACATCAAGGGACATCAAGGTCTAGTTGACTGGACTCCTGATCAGAGCCTAAGTGACAGAACAGGTTCCAAACATCTTAAACCCAGCACCTGGAATCTGCCAGCTGGGAGTCTCAACCCCCAAGTGTTGCCAGTACAGTTCTGGGCCCTTGGAAGTGGGCCTTGAAGTGCTCTGCCATCCTAACTGTGGACCCAGCTGACCTAACGCAGCACAATTCATTGCCTTGCCAAACTTTACATCAGTCCAAAGCTACCCTGTAAAAGTCCATGTACCATTTTCTGTGTGAATGTCTGCAGCGATTTTATGAAGTTTATTAATCGCTTTATACACTGATGGAGTATGGTCAGGGATAAACATACAGCAGCTACTACCTATAACACGGCATGCACCACCTCTATCTGCTAACATTACGTCCAGAACCATTGGGTTCTGCAAAGCTACAATTCTTGCAATCTGCAATTTTTCAGTAATATTTCCTAAGGCTGCAGCTGTTTGATCGGTAACAGCTTCCACTACTCTAGTCAATCGTTGCACGTTCCTGCTATTTAATGCAGCACCTACAAAAAAGAACAATCCTAAATTGAAATCTATATATTGTTGTAGGCTAGTGTCAGTCTGATCAACATTTTCAGTAGTCAACATTCTTTTATACCTCTTCACAGAAATATTAGTGAACAATTTAAGATTTCGGTGAAACAATAGAGGTGCTAAAAACACATGGGGCTACAGAAAAGAAACATAACAAATACCAGTCCATCCGGCTGGAAATTGATAATATCCACGATTTCCACACACAAAGTAGGTGTTATGTGAAGCTAAAAAAGAACTATTATTCAGACCATCTATATTCAATACAGTGATACAGTCGGTAATCCCCACAGGGATATGTCCAATGCTCTGTACACATAGTTCTGCTTGCGTCTGAGTAACAGAAATAACAAAATGTCCAGCATTAGATGAGTCTCTCGTGTTGGTGAAGATATATGGTGTTGAAATATTGTCCGGTCGATATTCATCCCACTCCCATTTAGTTCCATTCGCTTGGGGGTACCCATCTTTGTCCTGATGGCGCTCTTTATTTAACCGGAAAAGCAGTCTGCCCACTGTAGGCTTCCTAGTCGCAAAGAGCAAAGTATACCAGGCTCGACAAGAGCCATTATGCGAAAAAGGGAGTGGTATAAACGGTGTACCTCCTTTCTTTTGGTGTGCAGGCATCATCCCACAAATCCAACAGTTTGTCGCATTAGTAGCGATGTGGGTATAATGTGACATTTGGATGAATGTGTTATTTAGATAAGATTGTTGATGTGTCAATTCTTGATATGGGAGCGTAAAGAAATAATGCCCCTCTGGTGCACGCGTAGTAACAATAAACAACTCATGAGCAGGAGTTGTTTCCTCAACAGATCATGTTATTGTTGCCACAATCATCAAGGCAACAACGAACCCTATATCACAAAAAAATCTTCTTCTTCTTCTCCATTCTCAGTCACAGCACAAAACAAATCTTCCTGAAACTAAAGTAGTTGTCAGAGCTCTTACCCCTGGGTAGCCGTTGATTTCTTCACCACGGGCCAAGACGGGTGGGTGTCACTACTCAAATGCAGGGCTGATCCCCCACCCTTGCCACATCGGCTCTCCGTTTCACTGACCCAGGGAATGCTCAGACAACTTTCATAATGCTGCAGATTTCTCTCTCGGCCTCAAATTATATCTTGTTGCTCCAGGGACTGTTTGGTCTGGGAAGAACTCCTCAGATCCGTCAGGCGTCACAGCACAACCTCTTTCTGCAGTCAGAACTTCTCGGTGGTCGGTCAATACAGCAGGCTCCACCAAAGTCGGGAGTACTCGGCGACAATGGGTTCCATGGACCCAGTTCTTCAGATTCATGACTCGAACTGCTGTTCTTGTAGCAAGTAGCACCTGCTCTGGACCACGCCACCTCGGTTCCAAACTGCTCGACCTCTCGAAAGATTTCAGAAGGACGAAGTCGCCAGGTCGGAGGTTGTGGCTAACCCTGGGCGTAGTGTGCGGAGTGGGGCTACGCGGAGCTACGCGAAGTCAGCACAAAACTACGCCCACCCGCGCACTCCGTGTAGCCCTACTACGCGCCGCCCGCCTCCCTCCCGCCCTCCCTAAATACTTAAATAAAAGGATAGAAAGCTTTTAAAAACACTTACCTTGTCCGCCGCGTCCCCGGGGCTCCCTCTCGCCGTCCCGCGATTCGCGCCGCCACCGATTCAGATACAAATGCACATGCGCGGGCGCCCGCGCATGCGCATTAGTATCCGAAATGGCGGCGCGAATCCAGGGACGGCAAGAGGGAGCCCCGGGGACGCGGCGGACAAGGTAAGTGTTTTTAAAAGCTTTCTATCCTTTTATTTAAGTATTTAGGGAGGGCGGGTGGGAGGCGGGTGGCGGCCGGCTACGCACCGTCTGCGGAGCGCGCGTAGTGCCGCCTGGGTACACCCGCTACGCAAAATGCATAGGAGACGGCAGTACGGGCACTCCGTGCACGGAGCATAGCTGGCCGCCCACCCTTAGTTGTGGCCCTCTCCAGCGGATCTGTCAGGAAGTGCTTCTCGAACCTGTTGATGAATAGCAACCAAGTTATCAGTTAATTGTGCCAAATAGTCATTCAATAAGACACAAGGTACATCATACACAGAACTTGGTTGAGGAATTCCCCAGATATTCATGGGTCAGCCAAAAAAAGCCTCATAAGGTGTGAGACCCGTTCGAGAATGAGGCACTGATCTGATTGACAACAATGCCAGTGGCAACGCATCTGGCCAAGTCAGAGAAGTAGAAGCCTTTATTTGAGCTAATTTCAGTTTCAGAGTTGCATTGTATCTCTCCACCAAACCTGCTGATTGTGGGTGGAATACTGCATGAAACTTCTGTTTGATCCCTAATCCTTTCAAGACATACTTTATAACGTCCCCTACAAAATGAGGTCCATTGTCGCTCCACAAAAATCTGCAAGCACCATAGCGAGGAAAAAATTCCTTCAAAAGCACCTTTGCCGTAGTAATTGCAGTATTGTCCTTGGTGGGGTATGCCTCAATCCATTTACTGAAGGCACATAACACCACCAAGACGTACTTCAAATTATTACAGTGTTCAAGCTGGATATAATCCATCTGTAAAACCTCAAAAGGTGCAGTTGGTGTAGCAAATACTCCTGCTGGAGTTCGTGTCCCTTTTCCAGGATTAAATCGTAAGCAAATCATACAGGTCTGTACTACTCTCTTAGCTGTGCTAGCAATTTCTGGATGCTCCCAAACTTGTGTAAGCAATTTCACTATTGCTGAAGCTCCAACATGTGCTAGCCCATGCGCCATCTGAACCATAGGTTGTACAAAAGCTATAGGCAATTTCCATGTATCCATCTGTTTGTTTCGCCAACAACCTTCATCATCCAACTCTCCATCTATGGACTATTGCTCCCGTTCTTTGTCAGAAGCGGTCCTTTGTATCTCTAATACTTCTTTCCTGGCATCGTGCCACCGCTCAGCTTGTAATTTCACTACATACATAGAAGTAGTATCAGGCTGCATCGCAGTCTCACGTACCACTCGGTCAACAAAGGCATTTCCTTGTCCCACCTTATCAGTCACTTTCTTGAGTGCACTACATTTTACTATAGCTATTTTCTTTGGATATGTTAATGCAGTCTAAAGATTGTGCACTAGTTCTCCGTGCATTATCTGCATCCCGTGTGATGTCAAAAAGCCTCTTTCCTTCCAGAGCAGGCCAAAATCATGGGCCACTCCAAAAGCATAGCGGTTATCTGTATAAATATTCACACACAATCCTGTACTAAGCTGACACGCTTGTGTCAAACCTATCAGTTCTGCTGCTTGAGCTGACTTCTGTGGTATACAAGCTGTCTCTACTATCGTGTGAAGCGTAGTAATTGCATATGCGGCTGAAGTTGTGCCATCCGGTAACTTCAGACAAGATCCGTCAACCTACAGTTCTCCATCCACATCTGGAAGGGGCGTATCTTGCAAATCAATACGACCCTTTGTCTGTTCCTCAGTCAGAAAAATACAAAATAAATGCTGCGTCTTTGTTTGATTCAAAAGAGCATCAACAGCATGAGGTACCAACAGTTTATGTGATAAGACTATCCCTTCACTCTGGCATATTGACAAAGCTGTTGCTGCCACCAAGCGAAAACATCCAGGCAACGCACGAGCAACAGGATCAAGTACTGCTGAAAAATATGCACAGGGGCGTTGCTTATCGCCGTGTGTCTGTACTAAAACTGACAATGCACATCCATCCCTCTCATGTACATACAATGTAAAGAGCTTAGTGTAATCTGGAGTACCTAACACTGGTGCTGAACAAAGGGCTTGTCGTAACTGTCGGAAAGCATTCTCACATTCATCTGTCCAGGGGAGGGGTACTGGAGTATCTTTTGTCAATAGTGCTAACAAGGGTTTAGCGATATGTGAGAATCCTAATATCCATTGCCTACAAAAAGAAGTAAGACCCAAAAATGCTCGAACCCCTTTCTGTGTGGAAGGTACTGGTGTATCTAGAATTGCTTGAATGCGATCTGATGTGAGATCTGATCTTAGAAAAAAGGTGACCTAAGTAGGTTACCTTTGGTCTACAATACTGCAGTTTCTTTCTTGAGACTTTGTGTTGGTGCGAAGCAAGGAAAGAAAGCAAAGACAACGTGCATTTCTCACATTGTTCGGGGGTATCAGCTTCTAACAGAATATCATCAACATACTGAATGAGCGCCACACCCTCGGGTAGAACAAGACCCAAAAATGCTCGAACCCCTTTCTGTGTGGAAGGTACTGGTGTATCTAGAATTGCTTGAATGCGATCTGATGTGAGTGCACGCCCCTCCTTAGAAAAAAGGTGACCTAAGTAGGTTACCTTTGGTCTACAATACTGCAGTTTCTTTCTTGAGACTTTGTGTTGGTGCGAAGCAAGGAAAGAAAGCAAAGACAACGTGCATTTCTCACATTGTTCGGGGGTATCAGCTTCTAACAGAATATCATCAACAAACTGAATGAGCGCCACACCCTCGGGTAGAACAAAGGAATCAAGTTGTCTTTTTAATGCTTGGCTGTAAATACCAGGACTCTCACTCTGCAAAACCTATACGATCGATTATTCAAAGTGAAACCGAACAAATATCGGCTATCAGGAAGAATAGGGATCGAAAAGAAAGCGTTCTTCAAGTCTATAACAGATAACGTTGTTGCAGTTGGTGGAACTAGGGTAAGAAGCGTTGTGATATCAGAAACCACTGGATATTGTGGAACCACTATCTTGTTGACCTCTCACAAATCAATAATGAATCTGTAGATCCTAGTATCAGTATCTTCCTTCAAAATTGGGAGGATCGGACTGTTACAAATGTTAAATGGAACTTCCTCAACAACTCCAACTTCAATAAGATCTTGTACAATTCGTGTGAGTGCTTCCTCACCCTCCTGTGAAATTCGATATTGAGGCAGGCGTGGCAACACAGCTCCCTCCTTGACTCTAATATGCACTGGAGGAATAACCATCTGACACACATCTGTATCTGAAGTGGCCCACAGAGTGTTAGGTAGGGAAGCTAATGCAATATCTTCTTGAACAATACAAACTCTGTCTGTTATTAGGTAATTGTCATTCAAAAACACACGCACTCCTTCAGGGGAACATCGTATTGTGGCTCTGAAATACTTGAGCATATCAAGACCCACAATAATATCTGGCGTGTTCGGGGAAAGCAAAAACGGGCATGGAGCAGCGAACTTATCAACATGAAATGCAAGTGGTTGTGAAAATGGGCTAAGGGAAGGTGTTCCATCGAACCCTATCAATGTAATCATTAAGCCAGACAGGGGAGCTCTCGAAACCAATTGTTTAGACAAAGCGCTACTAGTAACTCCTGTATCAACCAGAAACTGATCAGTAGAACCCAAAACATGTGCTGTAACATAAGGACCCCTCTGATCTACTGGAACGTCAACTGATTCCTTACCCCATCCTACGTAATCCTATGTATAAGCAGAAGCATGCAACTCAGGCTGCGCATAATCAGACATTTGGTATTGGTTGCGCCTATCAAAAGCATTGAACCCATTTTGTACCCGCACATTAGAATCAAACCTAGCACGATCATTCATAGCGCCTCTAGGTCCTGAGTTCCCCGAGCGGTTCCTCATGGATCCTCGGCCACGGACATAGCGCTGTGAGCGCAACAATGGACACTCATCTGCCCAGTGACCACATTTCTTACAATACGCGCATTGGTCAATAGCCAAAGAGTAATGAGTAGAGGAGGAATTAGAAAATCCTCGTCCGCCTCTATCGTTACCTCAAAGAGGTGCACCATATACCTGAGATAACATTACTTCTGTTTTTAATTCTTTCGATTTCTTATCCTCATTGCCCTTCGCTTCAAGTTCCTGATGCTCGTAATATTGAGCCATTGACAGGACGGATGCCGGAGAAGAGGTTGTCCAAGAGCTTTCGCTGGCTTTCAAGCGGCTAGCCACTCCTGGTGATAGGTTCGTAACATACTTGTCTACAAATAAGTGACGGCCCGTATCGTCCGTTAGCGACTGGCCACTAAAATCTTGAAAAGCCTCCAAAACGTGTAAAGAAACCCAAAACCGATTCATCTGTCTTTTGTTTACAGGATGCTAAAACAGTCCAATCAATCTTTTTAGGGGGAATAATAATTTTTAAATCAGCTAATATTGCACCGGGGAGATCTGAAATCAATTGACATGGCTTTTGCGCTGTTTCCCTGTCCGTATCTTTCCCTCTCTATCTCTTTCCATAGCGACCCGTATGCTGCGCGATCGTCGACTTTACGCACGGAGCGCCACATATCGGGCGGCAATATGAGCCCGAAAAATAAATCGATATCAGCCAGCGTCATGGTACAAGAATTTAAGGCTCCCTCAACTTCTTCAGCGGGTCAGGCAATTCAGCTTTAAGCGCCATAACATCTGCTCTATTCCAGGGAGTATATACCCAATTATAAATAAAAAATACCCTTTTGCATCTACAGAATATTTATCGTCACTAGTACCCGCTCCATTAGGAGGAACATATAAAGGCGCGGCCCCTCGCATAGGCTTTGCATGCACTATCGCGGTCTTATCTGTTTCGAAAATAGATGATTGTTTCCTGTCTACCAATCCCGATCGGTCATCTGTTTTAGCTTTTCGTTTCTACTCCCGTAGTCGAAGCGCATTGTTTCGAAGTTTAACCGGTCGCCTGATGATATCAGTCACCTGGGAAAGAACCTTTACGTAATTGCTTACAATCAATTGCTACATCATCAGGTTCAAGAACATCAGATACTTTTTGAAACATCTCAACAACTTCATCTGCAAAATGTTCAGTAAAATATATCTGCTCTCTATCATGCCATCCCTTAAGAGTCTCTAAAATGTCTGAAACAGTAACAGTATCCTAAAGTGACTTCCGAGCCAGGTTCCTAAGTTCAGCCGCACCTTCGACCGGAATCCAGGAGCGGGTACTTGGTTTCGTTTGATCAGCACCGGAATCCTCATCGTCGCCGGATGAGGCGGACGGAATGATATACGGAGACGGAGGACGATCTAACAAAGAAAAATCATCCAGCGGTTTATTAAGGACAGGATAAAGTGGTTGTCGAACAGCATATTGGCCGGATATCTGAAATCTACGTTCCTTTTCCTGTCTCTCTTCCAACTCTTTCGCCTCCTTTTTCCTCAATTCTTGCGCTTTTTCATAGGCATTCTTCCATTGCTCTTTCTCAATTAGCGCTTGCTCACGTTTCTCACTCTCACGTACTTCTTTCACCCACATTCGCTAGCTCACTACCTCACTACCTCATTTATCCTTTTTGCAAAATCCCTGCATAATAAAAACTTTTGAGTGTAGCTGACTAAAACGTGTTCTTTTATTTGCAAGCAGCAGAAAACGTTTAAAAAAAAACAGTCCTTCCTTTTCAAGAAGCAGTTGAGAAAACATTTGGGATTTACATATTCTACATCTTTATCTAACGAAGCCTAAACATAACATTAGTGCTCAGGCTTTCATAAATAAAAATGTAAACAGAAACATCACAAATAAGCAGAAATGTGATATTAACCCGTTTAGCGCGTCGAACATTCCGCCCCAGTGCGGACGTTCGATCGCGCTAACGGGATTCGGACGTCCAACGGTCGTGCGCAGTACTAGCGAGGTAGTGCACGCGACGACCGTTGGACGTTCGCAGCACTTAAAGGGTTAAAACAGAATAACACTATTAGGCTATATAGCATTACTTGTGGATATTTTTCAAAGTCAAAGAAGAAACATGCTAGAATTCCCGAATTATAAGTCTGATAGGTGATGAATTCAGAAGGGCCATTAAAGAGGAAGTGTTTGGTGCTTTATGCTCATTTTTTGGCATTTTGGCAGTTTATCTTGGGGAATTCCTCCAAAGACAACGCTCAAATTGATGCAATTTAGAAGCATTGAACAAGGTGGCAGCATAGGTTTGATGCAATCTGCATGTAAGTAATTTAGGAGTATACGGAGGTCGCAGCTGGATCTGTGATTTGCCCCTTGAGACCCCTGCCACTGCCTTTGCAAATCCTGGCATCAAAGGTGGCAAAATCAGTAATAAGAGCAGAAAGTAACAGTGCTGTAATGTGCACAGTTTAGTTTTTGCAGCATCCAGTCGAAATGGTATATAATCCTTCAGTTTATAAATGAAATAAATTCAGCAATGCAAAGCACACTGTTCTGATTCTTTTTCCCTCATTTCTTTATTTAAACACTTTTGCAAGAAACTGGGTTACTGGTTGAGGGGGAATGAGACCCTACTCAAGCAGCAACTACAATTCATGTCGGGGTGAAGTCACAACCAAACCCATAATTAAATTGTGATTAACCTTCCGGTAGTATGCCACGAAGAAGTCAGGCTTAACTCAGAGGCAATATCTAAAGTATGCAGCATTTCCATCAGTATTACAGTAAAAAGACAACACAAGAAAAATCCCACCACAATTTAGAAAAACAAAGTCAATTCTGGTAAATTATTTGGGACTAGAAGGACAAAAATCCAATGAGTAGAAGAGGAGATATGCAGTTTTAAAGATTTAAGTGAAAAATGTACCTAGAAGTAGAACATGCAAACTGTGGTTATCTGGTTGGACTGGACGGGGACAAAGCCTCAAGTTCATCTCAACCGAGATGAAGCACATGTCGGATACAGGGAAGCATTTTATCCTTAAATATGGGTTGCAGAGCGTTGAAAGATCCAGTGTGGAGGATGCATCATAAAGCGGCAGTTCCAATGGGCAGTGGGTTGCAAGGCGAGGTCCTGCATCAAAGATGTGTCAGGCAGTGGTGGTTCTGAAGAGATGTGGGGCTGCGAGGTGAGGTCCTACATTGAGGAGGCATTGCGCAGCGGTGGTTCCAAAAATCTGCAGGTTCCTGCGTCAACGATGCATTGCACAATGGAGGTTCCAATATGGAGCTGTAATACGCTGCTCCACGTTGGTTCTGATTGGACCACAGCAGGTCTCTCAGGGCCCCTTCAGGCCCACTTCCAAGGGTCCCGGACTGGAGTGGCACTACTTGGGGGTGAAACTCATAGCAGATGGAGTCCAGGTGCTGGGTTCAAGGTAGTTGTAGCCTTTTCTGCCTATGATGTTCTAATCAGGAGGTAAGCCAACTAGCTTTTGGAGTAATTCTGGTAGGGATGTGTTCAAGATGAAGATCCGGTACATTTCACTCAGGCAGCATGGAAGCATAGTAACAGTTCAGCAGAGTAGAAGTCCTTCATGCAGCAGAGCAGCACAGCATTCCTTCTGAGTCTTCGAGAGGTGTACTGAAGAGTTGGGCCAGAGGGTTCAATATTTATCAGCTTTAAAGTAGAAGAAGGTTCTGGAGGTTTCCATCTGCAAAGCTGTCAGGAATTGGGTCCCTCGCTGCCCTGGTCCTAGCTTGTCTAAGGCCAAAAACGACTAATGTCCGACCCTTTGTGAATTGGCAGAGGTTTTACGATGTGCAAGTGTGGTAGGTGACAGCCCTGCCCAACTATCAAGTTAGAGATTAACCATCCTGCCAACAACTTTTCCCCCTTTGGCTCCCTGTCTGGGAGCAATCCATAAACGAAAAATGCCAGCTACACCTAGACATTTGACATAGGACACAGGCTGCAGGCACCAAATGGTTTAGGACAGGAAAATTTAAATTTTCCAAAAGTGGCCTTTTCAGAATTGTGACTTAAAATCCGACTTTATCCATAAAGAGAATTTTAAATTCCAAACTTGATATTGTTATTTGCTCTCTTTTGAAAGTTATAACTTAATAAATATAATAAGCTACCCCAATGTTATCCTATCGGAGAGGTAGGCCTTACAGGATTGAAAATTAATTTAAGAGCTTTTCACTACCACGACATGTAAAACGTAAAATTACATGTCCAACTTTTTAAATACACTGCACCTTGCTCTATGGACTGTTTAGAGCCTATACTAGGGGTGACTTATATGTATTAAAAAGGAAGGTTTTTGCCTAGAAAATTGTTTCTTTTGCCATGTTGAAATGGCAGTTTAAAACTGCACACACAGGCTGCAATGACAGGCCTGAGGCATGTTTGAAGGGCTTTTTAGGTTGGTGGCACAGTAAGTGCTGCAGGCCCATATGTAGCATTTAATTGTGGTCCTGGGTACATGTAGTCCCACTGCACTAGGGACTTACAAGTAAATCAACATTCCCGAGCTTTAGGGCGTGAACACATGCACTTTAGCAGTGGTTAGTAGTGGTAAGGTGCAGAGAGTCCTAAGGACAAGAAAAACAAGACCAGCAAAAATAGAGGAGTAAGGCAAAACATTTGAGAGAAGACCATCCTAAGGCTGATAGGTCTAACATGTACCCCTCCTACCATATGATAGTGAGGAGTACTACCCAACCTCCTGGGAGTTCTCATCTCTAAAGTGGAAGAACCTGGAGAAGCCATCAGCTTTGGCCCACCTGACCCAGGACGGTATTCCACCGTAAAGTACATTCCCTTTAGAAAGATGACCCACCTCAGCAACTTAGGATGCTCACTCCTCATTTGCACAAGCCATCTGATTGGCCTGTAGTCTGTCTGAACCCAAATGGGAGTCCCAAACATATATGGTCTCAGCTTTATCAATGTCCTGACCAGAGTAAAGGCCTCCCTCTCAATAGCACTCTACTCCTGTTCTTGTGGAAGTAACCTCCTGCTGATAAAGGTTAAAGGTTGCTCTAGGTCCGCCTCACTTAACTTTGCTAGGACAGCCACAATACCATGCTCTGAAGAGTCCTTCTGCACAATGAACTAGTTGGAGAAGTCAGGAGCCTTGAATACAGGTACACATGGTCTCCTTAAGGGTGTCAAAGGCTTTCTGACAGACCTCTGTCCAGGTCATCTTTTTGGGCTGCTTCTTGAAAGTCAGCTCAGTTAAAGGGGCAATAATTGTGCCATATCCTGAGGTTCCATGACGGTTCCGTGACGACTTGAACCCGTGTTTTCAAGTTTGTCGGAAATACATAATATTGGTATCAGCGAACCGCAAATGATCCATTTAGTATATCCTGGTGTTTTCGCTACGCTACGAGCAAGAGCACTCCTTCTATTGACATATTTCTGATCTACCCACGGCATCCATCTTAGATCATGGCCGCCATTTTGTGATTCTTGCCCTCACATATGCAATAGCCTCTGATCACTCCATTTCGATTAAGGACACGTAACCTTAGCCGGAGATTCACCTCTTTCATGACACGTGCACCTCAAACCAGATCACGCTGTAGCTGCATGACTCGACAAAGGCTACCTCCTCTGCCCGAGGCCAGTCCTGCCAAACTGGTCTTCGTGTCCATTGTACCTGATCATGATTAGGCGGCCGAAGCCGGTAGCCTTGCCCATTTACAACCCACAAACATCCCTTATCCCACTTTTCTATCTTCCACACCTGGCTCTGTTTCTTTCTTTCTGAATCTTTATTAGGGGGAGGTAACGAACTTTACGATGAGGCGGTCCGGGTCCTGAATGCAATATTGACAGGGAATTGTGACACACTAGTGGGAACCCCTCTCTTCGCAATGTTTGGCCTCAGATATTATCGACGGTTCCTGTGTAACACCAAATATTTATTGTTTTAGACACAAAGGTTTTGGGAATGTATTACATGTAAAGAATTCGCCCCCAGCTTAAAATTTCGTATATAAGGAGCAACCCACTTTGTACAAATCGAACAGGCTCCTGATTACTGCCCGTGTGTAGTATCTGTGACTTCTGTGTCCCTGCAGTAATAAACCTTTGGTCTTTGACGCCACCATCGAGAAGCCCGTGTTTCTGTTCATTTATGCACCAAGGCAGGTTGGAACTCCGGGGTCTTTGGGTGTTGTACCCTGACACCTCTGGACGGAACCAAAAAGTCCAGAACTCCAATTGGCGCCCAACGTGGGGCGACGTCATTCGGTACCGGTCCAAAAGCCTGAAGAGTTCGAGAAGCTTCGTGTGAAGATTCTTGAGGGAGGCGCCCCACTTCATCGATCCCGGCATATCGCAAAAGTGGCCCGAAGTTCTCTTCCAAGAGGGTTTCCCGTTCAGGACGGCTGCAGTGGGCCGTTGCCTTGACCGTCGCCCTGTCTTGGACCCGAAGTGGTGCAGTCCTTAGTACGGCGAAACGTGACGGGTTTCTCCTTGGTGACGTCTTCAGTGACTCAGTTAAGTATTTAGTGATAGCTAGCTGGTTACTTTGTGAGGATTGTTAAAAATCCTTGATTGGTTCTTGGTTTGGTTTGGTTTTGTCAGATTATCACTGGTTGTTCTAGTTACGATAATCTATTTGGTTTAGTTTGGGTATCGATACATCAGTTCGTTTTGGTAGGCCTAAGTTCTTGGTTCAAGTGCACATATTTGTTCCGTGTTTGTTTGTTTTGTGTTCCGGGCTGAAAATGGTAAGTCGGAAAATGTTGTCTTGTTTTAGTTGCAACAGTGACTCACGATTGGAGGACTCTTGTCTGGTTCCTCCGATTGGGACTCCCCTATATGATTTATATTGTAAACATGGCGTGGGTCCTATATCTTATAATGAGGTGTGGGTCCGTTATTGTAAGAAGGATGGTGTCCTTAGTTGGCCACTGCATGGTAGTTTTGAACCAGAGATTCTTGACAACTTAGAAGCGAAATTGTTTAAGAAGAAAGCCCGGCCGGCAATGTTTGATTCTTTCCGTTACTGGCGAAAAGAATCCAAACAGAGAGAAATGAAAAGGTTGAAGAAAGAACAGAAAGAACAAGAAGAGTTAACTCTAGAGCAAGCGGCTAAACAGTTGCAGGCTAACGAGTGTGAGAAGGCCATAGATGTAGCTATTCGAGAGCATAACTTAGCGATTGACAAGTGCTATCCTGCCTTGCCATCGAAAATGGCTAAGATACTGGAGGATTCTGAAAACGATCCTCTGCTATCTTATCTGTTAAGGTCACCTCCACCGTATGCACAAGGTGCTACGGCTCCGCCTGTCCCGAATGGTCAATTGCCGGTTGCTGGACAACCTGGTGTTCCTGCTCCTGTCCCCCAGAATCAAGCTCCCGTACCTCCTGTGATGAATGTGAATGTTCCTACAGCTCCTCCTCTTCCTATACTGCCAGCCTCTATACCTACTTCTGTACCTACTGCTCCAGAAACTATTTTCCTTGATACTCCTACTGTTTCGTCATCTATTCCTACCTCTACTGCATTCTCTATGTCTGCGAGTGTGCTAACTCCGCTTTCTGTTCGTCGAAGAATCACTGATTCTGTTACTAATATGCTGTCTCCTTTATATAAAACTTTAATCAAGACTCCTACTCCTGATTCTGTTCAGAGACGGAGTCAGCTTCCAAGTACTGAGGAACGAGGAGTTTTAGATTCCACGGCTCTCAGATGGATTTCGAAGGGTAGAAGATATAGTACGAGAAATGTGCTCGACACATTTATGCAGTGGGGGGAACCAACGCAAAGGTACGTCTTTGATGAGATGTGCTCGTTGTTACGTGAGGAGATAGAAGAAGATGATGTCGAATCAGATTTGGAAGATTTAATTAGGGTTCAAAAGGAGTTCGCTGCTGGAATGATAGTGGGTGAGAATATAAAGGAAGCGATGGAACTTATTTTAAGTTTTAGGAGTGATCCATCTCTTCGTTCGCCGAGAGATTTAGAAAAAGGCAAAGTGAAGCCAAGTCGCCAATATCCTATGAGGGAGGTTCCTCCAATCTGGCGCGAAGCAATACAACGTGATGATAATGCAGGAATTGCAGCTGCTCCAGCACAGTTCCAACGAGTGTGGATACACATTCCATGGAAGCGAGCTGAAGTGTTAGCGGTGAAACAGGCCTTGCCAGATCCACGTAAGAATCCAGCCGGATATTACAAGGAATTAACACAAACAGTTGAGGCTTGTATAATGAACCTAGCCGACATCGATATGTTGTTTGGTAACGTAGTTCCGCAAACAGTGTGGGCTAAAATTCGTAGAGAGGATCATCAAGCTGCCTTAGGTGGTGATTGGGCAGCTATCACTGCAGCAGATGGTCAACAAATAGGTGGTGCGAAACCCGAACCTTTAATTGCTAATCTGCCAGGTAGAATAATTGATCTAATGAAGACTCTGATGCCCGCATTACGTGTAAATTGGGACAAGTTGTCAGCATTCAAGCAGAAGAAGGACGAAAGTGTCTCCGACTTCTTCACAAGGTTCGAAGAGACTTTTGTAGATCATAGTGGTCAGGACATGAGTACAGAAGGAGGACAAAGACTGTTTGTAGATAAATTCGTGCATAATTTGTTACCTGAATTATGCAATAAATTAAAGGATTCAGAAAGTGCGTGGGCTGTATCTACGACAGCGCAAATACTTGCGACTGCACAGTACTACGAAAATAGAGATAAAGAGGAAAAGGAGAAATCAGAGAAGAAAACGAAAGATTTAAAAACTAAAGTTCTTTTGCAGCAGGCGTATCCGCCTCGCACGAATCAGACTAATACGCAGCAAGGTTCATACCAAAGGACAGATTATGGTTCAACAAGACCTCAATACCAGTGGAATCAGTGTGCGTACTGTAAGAAAGAGGGTCACTATAAAAATGAATGTCCGATCTTAGCGCAAAATAATGCAGCAGCAGCTCAGAGAGGTCGTGGTGGTTTTGTGCAGAATTCTAGAGGACGAGGACGAGGTGCTATGCCTCCACAAACGAATGATCGTCCCTCCAATCACTTTGATCAACGAAATGGACAATCTGCTCAGCAAAATAGATCTCAACAGTATCTTGTTGAGGACTATAATGAAGTAGATGAGGGTTTTCAGCAAAATGGGTACTAGGACAGCCATGGACAGAGAGAGGGAGTAGTATCAGTTCCAGTGGATCAGAGTGGGCCTTATGTCGCAGTAGCAACATCAGGTGTAATCGAACCGTTTCTGTTGGATACTGGTGCCGCAAAAAGTTCTATCATTCATGCGAAACTCCCTGGCGCACCTTTGTCCGGCTCAACAAATGTTTCCGTAGGTTTTTCAGGCGCCCCTGTTTACAACCCGATATCTGGTCCTTTGTCTATTTCTGTTGGACCGTGCCAATTGAAAGCACCCCTGATTTTGACGACAGGTTGTAATGAAAATCTGCTTGGTTTAGATTTGTTAAAACGACTATATGCGACATTGTACTGTTCTCCGGAAGGAGTACAACTTACATTGGGTAAAAATATCACCTCTCCGATGTACTTGTCAATGGATGCAATCCCGCCGGAGCTACATTCACTCCCTGATTCTCTTTGGGCGACTGGTCCTAACGATGTAGGTCTCCTAGAAATTCCACCGTATGTAGTAACTTTGAAAGCGAATGTGAAATTTCCAAGAATTCCCCAATATAAAATATCGAGTGAAGGTGAGCGTGCACTTTTATTGATTGTGCAAGATTTGATTAAGAAAGGTGTGGTTGAAGAAACTAGAGGAAATGTCTGTAACAGTCCTGTCTTACCGATTCTGAAGCGAACTGATCCTACAAAACATCCAGTATATAGGTTTGTCATAGACCTTAGAGAAGTTAATAAGATTGTAGTCCCGCAGTTTCCTGTAGTGCCAGACATTACTGCCTTGTTAACATTGATTCCTGCCACAGCCACATGGTTCTCAGTTATTGACTTAAAGAATGCCTTTTTCAGCATTCCGATAGCCGAAGAAAGTAGGGATATTTTCGGCTTCTGTCTAGGAGGTCGCAGTTTCAGATTTAAACGCGCACCACAAGGCTATTGTGAAAGTCCATCCATTTACAGTCAAGCATTAAAAAGCCAGTTAGATTCTTTTGTCCTTCCTCCAGGTTCTGCCCTAGTACAGTACGTAGACGATCTTCTAGTGGCTGCAGATGACAAGGAAACTTGCAAAGCAGCTACAATTTCCCTATTGCATCATTTGTCTAATTTAAATCACAAGGTGTCTCCTTCCAAAATGCAATACTGCTGCCAAGAAGTGACCTACCTAGGTCATCTCTTGTCAAAGGAGGGAAGGAAGTTGACCCCAGAAAGAATAAAAGCAATTACGCAGATGAGTGTTCCACGCACACAGAGAGAAGTACGTGCCTTCCTAGGTATTACCTCTTACTGTAGGCAGTGGATTCCAAATTTTTCTCTTTTAGCGAAGCCATTGGTAGCTTTGACTGGGAAAAATGTTCCGAGTCCGGTGCCATGGTCTGATGAATGTCAAGAGAGTTTTACTGAATTACGAAAAGCATTGTGTTCAGCTCCTGTATTGGGTACACCTGATTACAGTAAGCCATTCACGCTCTACGTTCACGAAAGAGAAGGTTGCGCGTTGAGTGTTCTGACACAGAAGTTTGGTGATAAACAACGCCCTTGTGCGTATTTTTCATCAACATTAGATCCGGTAGCCAGAGCGTTGCCTAGTTGTTTGAGAGCTACAGCGGCAGCTGCAGCTTCCATTCGACAATCTGCTGGTTTGGTGATGAATAACATGCTAGTGGTCATGGTTCCTCATGCAGTGGATACACTCATGAACCGAACGAAGACTCAACACCTTACTAGTGCGAGATTATCTGGTTACGAGCTGACATTACTAGCGAGTCATATTCAGATCAAAAGATGCAATGTATTGAATCCAGCAACATTGTTGCCGACTGATCAAGAGTCGAGTGATTCCGAGCCACATGATTGCTATTTCAAAACGGAGGAAGAGACAAAAGGACGCATCGATTTGAAAGATACTCCTCTATCAGATCCGGATGGTACGCTGTATGTGGACGGGTCATGTTTTAAATTGGAAAATGGTGATGTGACTGCTGCTTACGCAGTAACGACTTTGAAGACGATTGTGGAGACTGCAAGAGTAAGTCAGAATTCTGCCCAAGCTGCAGAATTAATAGCTCTAACGAGAGCGTGTGTTTTAGCTGAGGGAAAGAGAGTGAATGTGTTTACAGATAGTCAGTACGCATTTGGCGTGGCCCATAGTTTTGGCCGGTTGTGGAGAGAAAGAGGGTTCATTACGTCCCATGGGACTAAGATCCAGCATGGTCAGCTAGTTAACGACTTGTTGGAATCTCTAACCTTGCCGACTGAAGTTGCGATTGTGAAGTGCAGTGCTCATAAAGCAATCATGGATGATGTTGGTCGTGGGAATGCTTTTGCTGACGAAATCGCTAAACAGACAGCTAGAGACACGATGAGCAGAATGTATGTTGCTACGTCTGCAAGATGGATTGCTGAGTCTGGAATGTGTGAGGATACTATGGAAAGTGTGAAAGAGATCCAGAAAGAAGCGACTGTGGAAGAGAAACGTGTATGGAGAGAAAGTACGGGCAAGTTGGACTCGAATGGATGTTGGATTGATTTGACAGAACAGCAGCGTTGGATGTTGCCCGATGCGTATGTGCTTGCAGTAGTGACGATGGCGCATGGAGTAGCGCATATAAGTTCTAAAGGGATATGTAAGATGTTAGCTCCGGTCTGGAAGAATGAGGGAATCAGTAAGTGTGCAGAGAGAGTGGTGAAAAATTGTATGGTGTGCTTGATGCATAATCCTGGCAAGGGAACTCCAACTCCAGCTGGTCATTTCGCTCCTCCTTCCTGTCCCTTTGAAGTGATTCAGTTAGACTTCATTCACATGGAACGCTGCAACAATTTGAAGTACGTCCTAGTGGTAGTCTGTGCTTTTTCCAGGTGGATAGAAGCATACCCACTAAAGGACAACACTGCCCTATCTACTGCCAAAATTCTTCTCAAGGAATTTTTCCCTAGGTATGGAATGCCACGGATTGTATGGTCAGATAACGGAAGTGAGTTTATAGGGAAAGTTATGCAGAGTGTGTGTGCCGGCCTAGGATTGAAACAGAAATTTCACAGTGCAAACCATCCCCAGTCTGCTGGTTTAGTCGAGGGTTATAATGGCACCCTCAAGCTGAAAATAGCCAAAATACAAGCATCCACAGGTTTAGCCTGGCCAGACGCACTTCCTTTGGCCTTGTTATCAACGAGAGCAACAGTACATTCTAGAATAGGGCTTAGTCCATATGAGATTGTGTTTGGCCGCCCGGCAAATATCTGGGGTGTGCCGAGGCCTAAACAATTTTGCTCCATTGAATATCCTATGTTGATAGACTACCTTTACGACTTGACTGCTAAATTGAGTCTTATTCATCAACAGGTTTTCGATGCTTTGCCAAAACCTCCGGAGAGTCCAGGGCACCAGCTGAAACCGGGTGACTTCATTGTAATCAAGAACTTCGCGAGGACGAAGAACCTTCAGCCAAGATTTGTGGGGCCTTTTCAGATCTTACTGGCAACGAGGACAGCAGTTCGTGTAGCTGGCCGCAAACACTGGATTCACGCTTCTCATGTAAAGCGTGTTCCTTTGCCGCTCCCTTACGACGACTGGGTGAAAAAGGGAATTGGTGCCTCCGAATCTGAAATCACACCGAAGTTCATCTCTTTCAGCGATGCCGAATTGATTACTGACACTTCGAAACCTGACTCTCCTCCTGAAAAAACTCCTTTGAACATTGAACATTTGTCTCCAGCATCAGAAGAAACTTTGTTATCTGCGAACTTAAACTCTGCAACAGCTGCTAGTGATACACTATTTTCCGATCAGACAGTACCAGCGAAGCAGAGATACAACCTAAGAAGCCATAAAATGGACAAATAAAGCAGGCAACTGCATATTGTGATTTTGATATATTGAACTTTTGCCTTCAGCCAGGAAGTTTGCTATTGTTTATTGTTTTTAAAATTGCCTTGCCGTCTGGGTAGCCGTAGGGTCGTGGCTGTGTGCCTAGTTTGAATTTGCAGGGGTCTGACACAAGGTCGATCTTTCTGTTGGTTCTGGGAACTCCCAGGGCTGATAGAGGCATTTTCATCTACGTACACATCATCAGTGGTCGCGAGCGGATTGTAGAAGATGGAGCTTCCTGCGCTGCAACGAGAAAATATGATTTATGTTCGCAGAAACAGACTTAATAGAATTCTTCATAGCAAATGCTTTCTGATGCAATGTGCCATTACATTCTTGATTGTTTTAGCAACATTGGTGGGTGGAATCGTCTTTAGCATAAATTTGATTTTTGTGCCAGTTTCTACAGTACCTCCCCTTGATCCTGCTATTTCTACTGTTTCTTCTATACACTCTTTTCACTCGTTTCCAGAACATGAGCAAGCTCGACGCTCAGAATTCACCAACAACACTTTTGTACAGCTCTTGCACCAACACCAACTGGTAGTTAACACTACAGACTGCTGGGTGTGTGGCTTGATACCCCACACTATGGATAAAGGTATTCCATATCTGGTTTTGCCTTACAGCTATAATGGATCATTTCAGGCCTTCCAAACCATCTTTGCTTATGCCCTTGAAACCTATCCTCCACGTCCACCGCGTTCCACTAAATATAACTCTGCCAACAAAGCCTTAGTCCAGGGAATTATTGACATGGTCAAGGACGTCAATAATACTCCATCTTACCCTAGAGACGAATTGCGAGTATATTTAAGTTGGAATACTTCAGAGTATCGCCTTAGTTTAGGAGAAAGCAAGCGTAAAAGCTCAACTCCAATCTGGGTCGTACCTCACCGAGGTCAGGTCTGTTTGCAAGGTAATGGGAGAAATCCGAGAGCTCAGCTAGGGAGGAGTGAGTGCGTAGAGACTTATGTGTTTCCGGCTAACTCTTCCCCTGCCTTTCTTACTGCTAGGGGTACCTACTTCATTTGTCGAGACAGAGCTTATACATGGTTGCCTGCCGACTTTTCAGGATCATGTTACATTGCTCGATTGTTGCCTCCGACATACACTGCTTCATCTGATTACCACAGAACCAGAATAGCGAGAGGTGTCTTCAGCAAGGAAGATACCGCTGGTCAGGAAGCTGGAGACTTCTTCAAAGGCTTCCTTCCGTTCTGGGGACCTACGGCCAATAGTAGAAACATACGTCAGCTAACACGGGTAGTTGAATCTACTATTACCGAAACTGCTGGTGCCCTTAGCAATCTGACAGCTGAGCTTCAGGCGGATAGGCTCATGACGTTGCAGAACCGTATGGTTCTAGACGTTATACTTGCAGATCGAGGTGGGGTATGCAGAATGATCCAATCGAGCTGCTGTGTCTTTATTCCTAATAATGCTCCAACAGTCTATGAGGCGATCTCTAAGTTGCACAAGATTTCAGATTCCATACATGTAGACAAGGGAAACTGGTCCTTCATGGAGTGGTTGTGGACTCTGATATCAGCGTGGGGATGGAAGGTTCTGATGGTCATTGGTGTCATCTTAGTATTCCTATTCTCATGTTGTCTGATTATCCAGTGTGGTCCTGCTCTGTGTAGTCTTTGTGCTGCAACTTGTCTCAGAAAACCACCTGCGTTTGGAGAAAAGACACGAGAAAGGATGATGATACAACAGCATGTCACTGACCTGATGAGCATAGAACTAGATTCTGACATAGACTGAGTAATTGCCTATGTAAGGGCAAAAGGAGGGCCTGAGGTTCCATGACGGTTCCGTGACGACTTGAACCCGTGTTTTCAAGTTTGTCGGAAATACATAATATTGGTATCAGCGAACCGCAAATGATCCATTTAGTATATCCTGGTGTTTTCGCTACGCTACGAGCAAGAGCACTCCTTCTATTGACATATTTCTGATCTACCCACGGCATCCATCTTAGATCATGGCCGCCATTTTGTGATTCTTGCCCTCACATATGCAATAGCCTCTGATCACTCCATTTCGATTAAGGACACGTAACCTTAGCCGGAGATTCACCTCTTTCATGACACGTGCACCTCAAACCAGATCACGCTGTAGCTGCATGACTCGACAAAGGCTACCTCCTCTGCCCGAGGCCAGTCCTGCCAAACTGGTCTTCGTGTCCATTGTACCTGATCATGATTAGGCGGCCGAAGCCGGTAGCCTTGCCCATTTACAACCCACAAACATCCCTTATCCCACTTTTCTATCTTCCACACCTGGCTCTGTTTCTTTCTTTCTGAATCTTTATTAGGGGGAGGTAACGAACTTTACGATGAGGCGGTCCGGGTCCTGAATGCAATATTGACAGGGAATTGTGACAAACTAGTGGGAACCCCTCTCTTCGCAATGTTTGGCCTCAGATATTATCGACGGTTCCTGTGTAACACCAAATATTTATTGTTTTAGACACAAAGGTTTTGGGAATGTATTACATGTAAAGAATTCGCCCCCAGCTTAAAATTTCGTATATAAGGAGCAACCCACTTTGTACAAATCGAACAGGCTCCTGATTACTGCCCGTGTGTAGTATCTGTGACTTCTGTGTCCCTGCAGTAATAAACCTTTGGTCTTTGACGCCACCATCGAGAAGCCCGTGTTTCTGTTCATTTATGCACCAAGGCAGGTTGGAACTCCGGGGTCTTTGGGTGTTGTACCCTGACACCTCTGGACGGAACCAAAAAGTCCAGAACTCCAATCCCTTGACAAACATCGTGTAATATCCAGAGAGACCCAGGAAGGCCTTTACCTCTGTCTGTTTTTTGGGGGTTGCCAGGCTAGGATATTCTTAATCTTGGCCTGGAGGGCCTGCACCCTGTCTCCTCCCAGCACATGGCCACACTCACCATGGAACCCTGCCCTGTCTGGTGCTTACTGGCCTTTGTAATCAGTACCACCTGCCACGGGGCATGAAGCACCTACTGGGGTTGGTACAGCCTCTGAAAGGTAGCAGGGGCATTCTTTAAGCCAAAGCCAAAGGGCATTACACAAAATAAAAGTGGACCTCTGAGGTTGAGAATTCAGACCTCTCTTTTGCCCTCTCGTTCAACGCAATGTGCCTCTGCTCTGGTATGAGATCAAAAGTACTGATGAGTTTGGCAATGCTAAACCTGTTGATGAGCTCATCAACTCAGGGGATGGGTGAGGCTCAGTGTTGGTGAATGAATTGAGTCCCCGGTAGTTCATACAGAACATAAGTTCTGGGGTAGCACTCTGCGGGGTTAGCCTTGGGTACAAGCACAACTGGGCAGGACTAGGGATTGTCGGAGGGCTCAATCACCCCTAACATCAGCATTTTGCATACTTCTTCCTTAATACTGGACTTCACCTTATCCGACAACCTGTACATTTTGTTTTTGATAGGAATTCTGTCCCCAGTATCAATATCATGGGTACAAAAGTGGGTAAGCCCAAGGGTGAGGGAGAACAGAGAAAAAAACGTTCCCAGTAACTGGCGACACTCACCCTACTGTTCAAGGGTCAGAGTAGGAGAGAGTTTAATCCCTCTACTGACCCATTATACTCCTGGGTAGACAGGAGGACAGAGAGAGGTCCAATGTTCCATTCCACTGCGACATCTGTCACCAGGAGCATGGTGACTTCAGACCTCTCAAAGTGCGGTTTGAGGTGGTTTATGTGGAGCACCCTCAAGGGGGTTCTAGGGGTCTTGATATCCACTAAGTATGTGGAATCCCTATTCCACTCTTTCAGCTCATATGAGCATGTTCGATGGTCTTGGGGAACTCTAGGTTCTACAAGCTCAATGACCACACCTTCTGGACAGGCTGAAACTTCACCATAGTAGCCTACTGGTCATACCAGAGTTTTGATACTTCTTGCCTGGCCCCAAGATTGTTGTTAGTCTTTCTTAGAGAAGCACTGCTTCTAATTACAAAGAACAAGCATATAACTGACTGCAACCTTAGAGGGTTGCCTGGGAGCATGCTCCCACCTGGCTCACACAAGGCCTAGAGGTTCCCTAACAGGGTGCCCTGTAGTGTAGTTGCTACATACCCAATAGGCTCTGCGCATTGGAATAATATATCCTATAGATTAGACGTAGGACTGAGGCCGACTAGGTCTCTATCGAACATACTAGACTAATTGTGTGTGCCAGCTCAGCTAGCTCAGAGGTCATTAGAAACTTTCTCGAATTCACAAGAAGGGATTAGTCTCTGACAACGGCATAAACATGACAACTTTGTTACCCCAAGATAAAAC
This sequence comes from Lissotriton vulgaris, assembly GCF_964263255.1. Lineage (NCBI taxonomy): Eukaryota > Metazoa > Chordata > Amphibia > Caudata > Salamandridae > Lissotriton > Lissotriton vulgaris. The sequence continues at coordinate 972,361,568 of NC_141696.1, read as the reverse complement.
GTATCTTCAGAGTCGTGGAAACAATAGATAGATATTTCACTCAGTCAATCGTGCATGCTTCATTTCACTGGAAGTGAAGAGAAAGTAGAAAGACGGGCGCTTTCAATAAAAGGTTTTATTGAAGGGTCTTCTTTCTCAAGCATAAGAAATGACTGCTACAATCGTCTGATTTGTCAATCGACTGGTTGTAAAATATAATGCATACAGTATAAATAGTAGAATAAAATATTACTGTAAGAGCATTGTATGGTTCCTAAACTATATATAAATACATACATAAATAACAGAGGCTAAAAGTACTCAACTGGTGCTTCTAAAATACGCCTACCCAAGTGTACCTAACCTAAGCTTAGTACTAGGGAAGAAGTATGTGAGGTGTAGCATAAATGTAGTATTCTTTTGCCAAGAATCTGCTCAAGATTTCTCGAAGTGTCTAATCAGCTCCGTACCTTAGTTTAGAATGGAGAAGGTCAGTCTCGGGACTCGATTTCCCAACAACCCGCAAGGGTAGCTTGGAAACACCGGAGCTGGATTCCTTGGCAGGAGAAAAGACAGCGTCTCTCTAAGTGCGTCTGCTGGAGGGTCAGTTCCTTCGGCGCTTGCTGTAGCAGGACTCCTCAGGCAAGTAGCTAGTCGAACTGCTCCAAACCACCGTATGTTTGCTTGGGCGAGTGTGGGCATATTTATACCTTGAAGGTGCCAACTTTGACGTACAGTTGAACATTATAACGTCATCAAAGAGTCTCGGTTCTTTGAAAACTCCATGAGTTCTTGTACAAATCAATATTCAAGCAAGGGGAAGTCCCTGTCTGTTGAAGCTGAGTTTTCCAAGAAATCGTTGTGGATTTTCTGAACTAGTGGAAGTAGCCCTGCCGTATTTGGACTGCATGAGCTATGCCTAAATATGGTTATGATTTCTATGCCTATATAAGGATATGGTGATTTATACCTATATAAGTGCATTAATCAGGAAACTTACAATAGGGTCCTAAAATAATACATAACAGCCCACCAAGGAGCTCAAGTAGGCTGAACCCAAACCCCTTCTGTGGTACCTTTCTGTAGGCATGGCAAGAGGGCTTCCTTACTTGGGGAAACAACGTTGGGTAAAAATCCCTATCAGGACCCTGGCCACCACAGGTGCAGTCACCAACCTCATAGGGATGGCCTCTGGGTAGTGTGGCATGGCTCATCAAGACCAGGATGAACCTGTTGTCCAAAGCAGTCTTGGGGTGCAAGGGACCAACAATGTTTAAGCCCACCCTTTCAAACAGAGTGCCAATAACAGGCAAGGGATTCAGGGGAGACCAGCTTTTTCCATGACTTCCTCTTGACCTGGCAGGTGGGACAAGACTTGCAGAACATGTCTGAGGCTGTATTAGTCCAGGGCCAATAGAAGTGGGGGACCAGCCTGGCAAAGGTGTTATCCTACCCCATTTGTCCTGCCAGGGTATATCCTGAGCCAGCATCATAGGAAGGCCCTGTAACTATGGGGGACCACTAGCAAATTGGATGCCTGAAGTCCAGGAACCTTAGGCTCCTTATATAGGAGGTAATTCTCCCAACAGATAAGGTGATCTCTAGATCACCTGCTGCTTGAACCGCTGCTTGTTGCCTCAAGTCTTCTAAAGTGGGGCACTCTTTCTGAGCCTTTAAGAACTCCTCCCTGGTGAGCCCACCATCGACTTGCCTCCCAGAAAGCTCAGGCAGGTTTTCAAGGGCAGCAATGGCCTCCCCGGTAGGATTGTGGACAGCTTCCTCTGGTTCCCTCATCTAACTGGTCTGTGTTACCTTTATTGACTGGTTTCCTGTGGCCCTTGCCACTACTCTTCTAGGCAGCTTCCTGGTCCATTCCTCCAGGCTCCAGGCATTCTTGACTCCCCTCTTGGGCAGTCATGGACCTATTCAATTGTGTATGCACCAATGTTATCATGTGTAGGGGAGAAGCACAAGCACTTCAGCACTTGTCAGCAGTGGTAAAGTGATCTGAGTCCTAAGGTCAAAAAACAAAATTCAGCAAAAAAAGGAGGAGGAAGGTCAAAAGATTTAGGGTGACCCTTCCAAGAGTGCCATTTTCCAACATGACCCCCCTCCAGCCTAAAGCCATGGCAGATTAGGCAACACCTTGATGAACTTCCCTGCTAGGGGTGATAGAATATGGACATTGGCCCACTACTGCAGGGGCGCTTGCCAGTTCTACACATCTCTGAACCCAGTTGGATCCCTCTGTATATTCTCTATGCAGCGACTTAGCTTATCCATTGAGAATCGTTCTCCTTGCCTGTGGATCCCATCTGTGTAGCACATAATCTTAACTTGCTCACAGATGCATCCCAGTAGGTAGATAGTACCACCAAGGCCATCAAAGCAAAGTGACCAATCCCACCCCTTGGGTCTGAGTTCTGTCCCCAACCCAAGGAAAGGGGCCTCTGTCCTCAGTGGTTTCTCAGAGTGCGGGGCAGTAGCCTCAGGTGTCTGGCACACTTTTTCCACTCCACCTCTTACCAGTTCAGGGGTTCAGGTTCAGAAACTGGTCCTTCAACCCAGGGATTGTACTATTCGGCTGAGCAGGAGTCAGGGGTGAGTCCTTCCTCCCTCTGCCCCTCCATCTGTGGTTCTGTACCCTCTGTTTGGGAGTGGTATCCCCAGATAATCTATTCAAGTCCCTGTTTCTAATCCTCTGTTCCTGTCTGGCACTCCTGTGTTATATGTAGTCCTTCTTCCAAGGTCTGCTCTCTGCCCTTGATCCAATGCAAACTCAATGCCCAGCCGTACTACTCACTCTGCCTCCTTTCTGACCAACCCCTCAAGTCCTTTGCCTGCCCATTCACATTCTTCTGACCAGTGCCCTCTTTCTGCTGCGCACCTAATTATCTCATGGGTGCTTCTTTTCTGTCCTATGCCTCCCGTCTAGGCATTTGAGGCTCACAGAGTGTCCTTACCTTGAAAGAATCGACTAGCGCCATGAAGCCTGAGCAGCACAGGTTCATGTAGATGGTGTTGAAACTTGAGCGTCCCAATGGTGATCACCGTGTGGTCAGGTTCAGGTTTATTGGGGGTCGTGGTAAGAAAGTTTTCAAGTAGGTACGAGGTATCAATGGCGTGCACAAAGAGAGATAAGGCCAGAGGCAACCACACCAACTTGTAGATAAGAAAGGTGGGATCGGGGTAATACCACACCAGGGAGGTAGGAGGGAAACACCATATGAGGGAACTAGGTGCGGAGGGGACTATGGATTGATTACAGGAACAAGACCAAGATCAATTTTGCTGTTTGTTGGGTAGCATCTCGTGGTGGTGTACTCTGCTCCGCTGCATGCAGGTTTAATACAGGTGGACATACCTACCATGTTAATTAAATCTCTTTTCTTGGGCCTCTTTCTTTTTCAAATGTTTGTTTGACTCTGTCTATGATTTATCAGTACATTTTTTTACTGTATACAGCAACAGACCCATTATATAATTATATTCATGGCATGAATAATTTAGGTTCTGAATGCTGGTTTTGGTACTATGTTATCCTCTTCAGATAAGCACGTAATTTTGTACGTAATACAAAGAGAAATGAGTAAGGTTTCCCTGGTATATCACATGCACACCCTAGTCAACACATAGGTGGAATTTCAAATAGACATGTTTATGTGTTGTTTTGTTATATGAATCATGACGTTATTATGTAACTTCAGCACTGTCAATTACTGTAATGTCTTCAGAGTTACCGTCATATAACATAATTTCCTGAGAAAATTTGTATTCAAAGATCATATGACATCACTTCCTGTGGTGACACTGAGGTCAAAGTTTGTGATGTCACTTTCGCTACCCATGGCATTTGATGAATCAACGTCCCTGGTAGTCTCCTGTACAGTCATGAGTTTATGTTTCGAAAGCCACTTGGAGCAGTAGAGGATGAGTAACTTGTACCAAACGACCATAAAATAGAAGATGGTTCTGGAGCTATTACATTCAGTAAGCTCAAAGGCAAGACATTTATAACAAGCATTGCTTTACTGGCATGATCCAGTGCACTGCAACCTCACCCCTGTAGACATGCATGTGCTTGTATTTATGGATTGGAAGGGTGTTGATTAGTGTGTCCAACACACAGATTGGTATTGGTTGAGTGATGTTTGTAGAGAAGCTTCTGTCGTGTCACAGTGGTTGTGAGTTAGTGTATCATGGAAATTCAATGCGAACAAAATGGTTTTCAGAGTACACTAGACCCATGTAGAAGTAGTAACACATGCTTGTGTTGTATGTGTGCATGACTTTGAAGGTGAAGCTGTGTTATATGTATAAGAAGTGTTTGAGAATCAGATAGGTGCATGGTGCAGTGAGAAGTCAACACAACTAAGGGAATGTGGTAGCTGGCAGACATATGGAAGAGAATGTTTGTTATGCATGTGTGCTAGACCGCAGATGTGGGGCTAGGTACTGTGCATGAAGGCGAAAGATGCATTATGATCATGGAACAGCAAGTGGCAAATAGGGCTAATAAGAAAAATGATGGTTGAGACAGTGGGAGATTAGTGGTTTCATTGTGAGTGGTACAAGGTCTAGTGTAAGAGCGAGATTTACTCCTCCAAGGTTAGGTGTTGACATGTCTTGAGAGCAGTCCAGAGACACATGAAGAGTTTTAAGGGCTATTTCGGAGTATTGTGTCCAATTCTCAAGGCCACATTTCCTAATCCTTAAATCTAGAGTGAAAAAACCACAACAATGTCTGTCTGGTGAATAACCACAGTACAGGCGGAAAGCATTTTGAATTGAATGGGACAACTATTACCTTATGCCAGGGCTACTAGAATTATGTGATTCTGCAGCGATTGCACTTTCCACATAATCCATCAACTACCGCATAATCTGTAGATTTTAACCAGTATAAATGGTGTTTCTAGTTTAAACGGATCAAAAGTTACTAAAAAAGTGTCAATCTGTCCCACGCCGTGGCAGGTCCTTTGTAAAGGTTGACTAGTCTTTCAGCTGCTTATTGCTGTATTAGGTGGTGAAACTAGTGCTAATTAAATACATTCTTTACACAGTGTAAAATGTACAAAACAATGAACTAATACTATCACAAAATGTGACATAGTACACCATATAATTTGGCTATTCTTGTTACAAAATGTAGTCAATCCTCCTTCATAATTTGGTCCTTTCATGCTGCTTAATTCCTGTGTCCCTGCCTTATGCTACAAAAACTCTACATTAAAAAGTTCAGTGCGTTTTATTCATGATTATTTCATAGAGCGCATCTGCTCAGTGCCCCAGTGCCACATTTCCTCTACCATTGCCACTGTTGCGTCAGTATATAGAAGAGGGAAATCATATGTCTACCCAGTAAACGTGGTATTAAATCTTAGTATAGGAACAAAAGGTGGTAGGGAATGGCTTGATTATTAATTTATGTAGAAAACGTTTTAAATGTGTCTTTACTATTAACAAGCATATGAAACATCACGCGCAAATATTTTCTTATCTCACAGGTATCCTTGGCTCCTCCAAATTCTCGAAGAAAACTCTGGTCTTGAAACTGTGAGGTATTCTCCCTGGGGAGTTAAAAGATGTCAATGTGGCTCGAAGATTACAGGTAAAGGGGAGACCTGAATAATTGAGGCAAGCAAGGTGCTGGAAAACAGGGCTGTGATACAGGAAAAAAGAACGTCTGTGACGGCTTTACACATCTGTGTGCTGGCTGGGAAATTACCTCTAGCATCATAACACGACACCTCTCAATAATGATAAAGGCCCACATGAAATATGTGGCGCATTCGCTTTGTTTTTGAAAATATATATTTGTTGTGGTAAATAGAAAAACATGACAGCATATTAGTCTAGTGTGCACGTATTTCAGGGTGTGTCTTCAATCTTAACAGAATTTCTTCACCTTACCTGCAGTTTTTACCATTTTATGAAATAAATGTGAGGGAAATATCTAATATTTTCTGGACCCCAATGAATTTATTTTATAGGAGAAGGGTGCGGCAGTAAACATTTGAAAGAGCATTTCCGTAATTGGTTTGGGCTGTGTTAGCCATCATCTGTGTCAAGGTCACAATGTATGCCCTTCACTGGCCAAGAGGAAAACGACGAACGTCCAGATGATGCTACCTACTCGTGTTGCGTCACGCACGCGCTTATTCCTGGCAGAGTTGAGGCAATAATGGATCAATCAATCAATCAATCAGTGACACTTATAAAGCGCGCTACATACCCGTGGGGTCTCAAGGCGCTGGATGCAACGTACCACTGGGTGAAACGCTCTCAGGCCAATGAAAGCCAACCATGTGCCAGGCAGGCAAAGGAGCCTAACGAGGCGCAGGGGCTCCGGGAAAAACGGAAACGCTCCTCGGTAACTAGAGGGGGCTGACCTACGCTTTGTGCTTCACTGAGGTGATTGCGCACCTATGCCACTAGCCTTTGGATTTATGTTTTCATTCATGAATTATTTAAGGGGTGCAATTTCAGCTCCGCAATTACTTTTCAAAGAAGCAGGGAAAGGTGAAAATAATCTCAACATAAACTGCTAAAGCGGCATGACACACGCAGTATGCAACCTGTTAGACGTGCAGTTAATTCTTCATACTGTTTCCTGTCTTTTTTGCCTTCATGCGTTGTGGTGTTTGTCGAGGTGCTCTTCAGTAATAAATACAGTGCTATGACAGAGACCCAGTGCAGACCGCATGGGGTTGCATTCTAATTCGTGCTGGCCACCGCCAATTTGGGTATGCAGTTAGGCCTTTGGAGAGTTCTAAAATGGTTTCAGCTATTCAAATGGAACGCAAAAATAGTCTTCAGCTCTATGACCCAATTCATCATGCAACACACAGCCACTGTGGTGGCGTGTAACGCTTCAAAACACTGGGGGCATATTTACAACGTGAATGGCGGAGCGTGGCATTAAGCAAAAATTGCTAAAGCCACGCTCCGCCATTCTGAAAACACAGGGATGTGTTGTATTTACAATGGTACAGCACGTCCCTGCGTTTTGCCTAGCTCTGGCACTAAACTCCAATGCCTAACGTCAATGCAGACAGTCTTGCACCATACTGCAAGAGTGCCTGAGTTGAACATAGAAGTTGCAAATCGTAATTTTTTTTAATGATTATTTTTGTGAAGGAAGGGACACCTTCCGGCACATAAACAATTATTCATGGCAATTTGCTGTTTCTATTTGGGCTGCAAAAAAGTTCTCCTCATTTCACCATGTTAAGACATGGTTTTCCCTGGTCTTCATTTTGGCGCTGCCCCATATTTGCACTACCCTTGTAAATAGGGAGCAGCATCAAAATCAATGGGTGTTGCGCCAGAATGCCAACCGCAACAGCCACTGCGCGCCCCTTTCAAGCTAAGTGTAGCGTGAAAGGGGGCCTTATTTACAAGGCAGCGTGATACTGCCTTGTAAAACAGGCGAAGGACTTAATGCCATTGGAGGATCACAAAAAGTGAAGTTCCTGAGGCGTTAACCTTTGTGAATATGCCCCCTTTTATTTGACCATTTTGCTTTGACTTTTAAAAATATACTTAATTAAAAAAAGATAATGCGCTTTGATTTTAGTATGTTTTTAACAAATGTGTGCTTAACATGATAAGTTTGCTGACCATATATCAACACGGCTCAGCTAATTTACCGTTGACATCACGGTGCCAATACCACAAGATCATAAGAAACATCTCACATGCATCTCCATTCATTGGGCAATGGTCTGTTTATCGACTTACATAACCAGTTGGCAAAGTCATCCAGCCATAAGCCTTATCACCAAAATTATACAAGAATAGCGTTCTAACCTAAAAGTTGTCGAGAATATATGACCTATAACAAATCATCACAAATTGAATCAGACTCCGGTTAGCTAAGAAAAGAAAGGAAACATCAACAAAAGCCAAACTACCAGGAGACCATACGAAAAGCAGAATCTGAACTGTAGAAATGGTGATAACATAAAATAACTAAATACAGCACAACATAATACAACATAACACCACCATGGTGTGGGAATACAAATTTCATAGCCTAATTATGTGAAATCATGCAAAATTACTCGAATACATGCGTCTAGCAGCAAAAAACCTGTCAACATGCATTGGGGCCCACCAGTAGGAGGGGGGGCACTGGCAACAGACACAGGAATGGTGTGATAAAGGCCGCTTTATTGGAATCAGGTGCACCCTGCCTAACCCCAACCTTGGCCTGCGCCGCACAAAACTATGTCTCACTAAATAAGTGAATGCCTAACAACCCCCCCACCTCCCCTAAATGGATTCCCAACATTTGCAAACTCATACAACATCAATATAACATCCTGTCTGCAACCTACCCCCTGCCTACAACTGCAAAAAACCTCAGTGTCCCCCACCGCCTACAAAAAGCCAACCCAGACCTTTTCCAATACCACCAATTACCCCCTTTTACGTAGGAGAAGCACCAATGAAAAAAGGCAGAATACCAGCACCTGATCCAGCGACAACACAGCTGTTCCCTACTACCTTCAACCACCTGTGCACCAAAATCCAAGAAAAAATCCTCCAATAAACTACAATCCCCCCGGTGAACCCCCCCTCCCCCATTGAAGACCCCCCCTTAACACTGGGTGGGTGGGTGGGCGGGCAAAAATACGTGCCCCAACGCTTTCCACCGGCTGCTGGGTCACTGTCCCACAAAATGGTGGACAGTGACACACGTCTTCCTGCTATATCCACCCCAGCCCAAAAACAGCCCAAACACGGCCCAACTGCCCACCCCCAGCACAAAAACAGCCCAAAAGCCCTTCCTGTCCGTCCTGGTCCTGTGTCCCCCTCCCCTCCTAACGGCCCCAAAAACCCCGTGGGGGCAAGCCTCCCGCTGGTCGGCTGCCCCCCAAAATCCCCATTGGGGCCCACCAGTAGGAGGGGGGACACTGACCACAGACACAGGAATGGTGTGATAAAGGTCGCATTATTGGAATCAGGTGCACCCTGCCTAACCCCAACCTCGGCCTGCGCCGCACAAAACTATGTCTCACTAAATAAGTGAATGCCTAACAACCCCCCCCACCACCCCTAAATGGATCCCCAACATTTTCAAACTCATACAACATCAATATAACATCCTGTCTGCAACCTACCCCCCTGCCTACAACTGCAAAAAACCTCAGTGTCCCCCACCGCCTACAAAAAGCCAACTCAGACCTCTTCCAATACCCCCAACTACCCCCTTTTAAGTAGGAGAAGCGCCACTCGAAAGCCGCATTAGCGTCTTTCGACCCCCCCCAGGACTCCAGCCTCCTCGGGTACCTGCTCACTCCCAACGCCGCATCCAGTGCCTCCTTCAACTGCACGATGTATAGCTTTATCCCATACCGTGAGAGATGAACCCCATCCTCCCGAAAGAAATACACAGCCCCGTACCTAAGCTTGGGATGCTCCATCCTGCCTATCCCCTTCCTGGCACAGAAATCCTTCATCTCCCTGTTGCTCTTTCTCCTCGTCCTGTCAATAGCTCCCAGGTGCTCAGCTCCCATCCAACACCTTCTGGGAATAAAATCCGACAAAATCAGATGCCAACCTGACCATTGTCTCTTAATCTCTAACAAATCTCGTTTCATCTGCTTGACCACTATGACATAAGACGATCCTTGTACGCTCATCTTTGTTCTTTCCCACCGCGCCAGAATACTCCCAAGTAACAGTGCGCGTTACAAAACAATTTATACATACATATAATAACCTTTACATTGCACTAGGTCATTTTCACCCAGATGTATAACCACCACATCCAGGCACACCCCACCTGACCACATTATTCAGCAATGGCATCAACTCATGCCAACGCATTCCCCCTTTCCCCTCCGATGACACCTAAACAATCTGTCTTTCAATTCCAAGTTGAGCGTCCGGTGATTGTCCCATTCAGCCCTCTCAGCTAGCTTGACAAATGAGTGACCTACAATGTAAATGTTCAGAAGCGCCACCTCCGGCCCCGCCACAGCACCTGCAAAGACACACATGTAAGAGGGGGAAACATAGACTTCAGACCGTCCTCGCTACCCCCGCATTCTGACATATCGCCTGTAACAGTCAGACCGCCCCAGCCGCTTGATCTCCTCCGTCCCCCACCCACACCGTGCTGCCTCCGTTGCCGCCCGATCCTAAAGGAATGCGTTCCAAACGCCTTCGGGTCCTCACCCATAGTCCGTAGGGCGTGCCGCAGAACTCACAAAGCCTGAGCCGCTGTCACCCTGCCGCCTTCTTTCCGGCTGGAGGCCTCATCATCCATCGCACGTCGACCCGCCGCCAGTCGGTGAACCCCACGTCGCCGGACACACCTCCTCCCGACTCTCCGGTCCCAACACCACCCACGTCCCCACACCCCTTTGATCCATCTTTGAGCGTCGCAAGCGCACCGCCACTTCCCGGGCCTGCATTTCCACGTCCTCCCACCGTAGACCTTGCCCCCCCTTTCACACCCACCAGCTCCGACACCCGAAAAGCTCCAAAAAACAGCCAGTACATTAGCGTGGAAAACAAAACTGTCTCCTCCCCGTTGCGACTGACCGACAGCAGCGCAGCAATCAATTCCACCAGCAAAACCCCCGTGATCGGATAACGCTGTGCCACGCCCGCTCCCCTCACCCTCGCCCACCCTTCCAGTAAACGAGTCCCCAACTCACCGGCCGACGGTGGATACCTCCACCACAACTTCCCCATCAACGCCACCGCCGCCAGCTTGCCAGCAATCGTGACCCGCGACAATCCTCTGTCCATCAAGCTCAACATGAATCGCACCACCTACTCCTCCCGCCCCCAGGGATCCTTGCCTTACCGCACCAGAGCTCCAAAACTCCTCCCACGCCTGTGCATACGCTTTCCACGTGGACACCGCCACCGATGCCCTCACCAGCTGACCGACCCGGTGTCTCCCACCGACCAGAGCACTCCCAGGACCGGCGTCTTGGCCGTCTCCGCCGCCGTGGCTAGCCCATGGAATCTCTGCCACTGTGAACGAGACAAGGCATCCGCAATGTCATTGTCCACTCCCGGCACGTGGCGCGCATAAAACATAATGCCATTCTCCAAACAGAGCAGCACAATAACTCTCATCAGCTTCAACACCTGGGGGTCCCGTGCCGACTGCCTGTTCACCACATGTACCACTGACATGTTGTCCACCCGGAACAACACCCACTTGTGCGCCAACTCAGCCGCCCACACACTGACCGCCACCAACAACGGAAACATCTCCAGGAAAGCAATGCTCCGTCTCCCCGCTTGCCAATGTGTCGGCCATTGCTCCGCGCACCATCTCCCAGCCCAAAACTGGCCAAAAACACCGACACCCGCCGCATCGGAGAACACTGTCACGTCCCACTCCCAATCCTCCAACGGCGCCATCGGCACACCATTGAACCATTCCAGGAAATCCCGCCACATCCACAAATCCTCCTTCAATCCCGCAGAGAGACGCACTTGGTGATGAGGCAGCGTCAAGCCCGACAGCGCCAAACCGAGCCGCCGACAGAAGGTACGACCCGCTCGTACCATGCGACATGCAAAGTTAAGATGCCTCAGGAGAACTTGCACCTCCCGAACCAACACCTTCTGTTTTCCTAGCATGTCGCCCACCAACGCCAACATCACCGATCTCTTGTCCTCCGGCAGGCGTGCTTCCATGGGCTGCTGAGTCGAGCTCTATACAGAGAAAGGACAACACCGTACTGGGACAGTGTGTCTTCTCCGGTGCCAGGGGAACCCCAAATTCCTCCATCATCCCCGCCAAACTGTCCAGCAACTGCTGGCAGTCCGTCGCAACGGGTCGCCCCACCAGGAAGAAGTCATCCAGGTAGTGCGTCACCATCTCAGAGCCTGTTTGCCTGGAAAAAGCCCACTGCAAAAAGGAACTGAAGCGCTCAATAAGCGCGCAGGAGATAGAACACCCCATCGGCAGCGCCTTGTCCACAAAAAAGCCACCGTCAAACTGGATCCCCAGTAACTGGTGGTCCTCCGGGTGTACTGGGAGCAAGCGGAACGTCGACTTAATGTCACACTTTGGCATCATAGCATCCCGCCCCACCCTTGACACAAGCTTTCGCCCCACATCCACCGAGGAGTAGGACACCGACACCAAATCCGAAGCGATGAAATCGTTGACTGACCCACCCGCCGGCCACGACAAGTGTTGAATCAGCCGGAATTACCCCGGCTCCTTACTGGGCACCACCCCTATCGGGGAAATAATCAACCACAGCAGCGGCGGCTCCGTAAATGGGCCAACCATACGGCCCTCCTTGACCTCCTTGAACAGCTTCTCCCTTACAATGCTTCTGTGAGCTTGTACCGATTTCAGATTGTCCGCCCAGCGCGCAATCCGCGGGCCCTCATAGCCCAGCCGAAAACCATCCCAAAAACCGCTTCGCAACACAGCTGCTTCGTCCGCCCGCGGGTACACCGCCAGCCATGGCTCCATCCGCGCCACTCTAACCGGCGTACAAGCCTTTTCCCAAAGCCCCAGACCCCCCCGGCCACCTCCCCTCTCCCCGCTCTGTGACCCCCCGCCCTGCAATCCACCTTGTGCGGGCTGCTGTCCTGGCCGCCCGTGACACCCCAGCAGCGTACCACCGGATGTCGCCGCCCGCACTTAGAGCACTCGTGCCGGAAACGGCACACCTGCCGGCCACACACCCCCTTATTGAAGTCCCAGCAGGCCCGATTTTACTCTGACCGTTGAACTCACCCTGACCCACCCCCTGCGGGTGGGGCGGGCCGAAAATGGGGCCGGCGCGAGCAGCAAACCGCTGGCCGTATAGACTGTGCGACCAAACTTGGCGCCACCCATCGTCTGCTGGTACAGGTCCGAATCCAGCTCCCCCCCACTTTGCCTACGGGTCGGCCGCCATTCGCACCCGGAACTCCTCGTCATAATGGGACCAGGCATAACCCCCATATGCCACCTGCGCCCTCCGCACCACATCCATGTACTTGAATAGCGCGATGGACCAATCCGGGAATTTTTCACAATAAACGCTGGCATATATTAGAAAAGCCGCCGACCAATTGTCGATTGTCAATGGAACCTTGGGGCGCCGAGCCAACTCCTGCTCATCCTATTTGGACACCTCCTTCAAAGTCAGTTCCCTATGCAACAGCTTCAGGATGTCAATGTACTCCCCTTTTCAGATATTCTTCCACGTCGCCAGCAACAAGTGCGCCCCCAGCGGGTTGGTCACCCCCATGTATGGAAGCTTTTGCACCGGCACCACACAACTCTCCTTACCCCCCGCCGCGGCCACCGGCGCACCACCTGACGCCGTCCCGCCAACGCATGACCCGACCGCGCTCGCTGGTGCTGCGCCATCCGTTCCCACCCCAGTGTCTTTCACATACCAACCTTTCACCAGCCGTCCCTCATCATCCCCCCAAGTATCTGTCCCCACCGACACCTGCACACAGCGCCTCTTGCCGCACCACTCCCCACTCCGTCTTCAACCTTACCTGGCGTGAAGGTCGGCGTCTGAGCTGGATCCGGCCGCCTAACCAGTGGAGATGAGGGGGCCGTCACCCTGGGCGCGACCTGCTGTGGCCGGACCTGCAAAACACTGCCAACAACATTACTAGACCCCCCTCCCGTATCTCCCCCTCCTCTTCAGACTCCCCATCCCCCACATCCTTCAGCCCCCGGCCGTCCTCATTGGACTCCAGCCGGCTCAACCCTGCCTTCTCTCTGCACACCTGCATCAGATCCACCAGATCAACGCACTCGCCCCCTCCTGCACTCGAACCAGCAGACAAATTAACAGGAGCTGCATGCACCCTCTACGCCCAGCGGCCGATGTGACCCTTCGGGGGGGTCGCTGTGACTCCTCCTGTTGCCGCCCGACGCCGTCCCATGCCATGTCCCACATTGGAGCGCGACCGCCCTTACAAGGCAGAGCCGGCCCATCCCTTCGGGGGAACGAAGCCACATGCTGCTCACCCGAGCCCCTCGCCAACACGTCCTGCCAATGAAAAAAGGTGGAGTCCAGCATGCCGGGGAAAAAAGGCTCTTTCTCCTCCCCATGCGCTGCCCCTGTCCAAACCCACTGTGCCCCTCGGCCCCACCGTGCAGAGAGTCCCCCCTCCGAGCTGGGCACCCCCAGCTCCTGCCCCACCCCCCAGGCCCCCTGCCCACCCCTCCCCCCATTCCGGCCAGTGCCCCCAGGTCCTGCCCCACCCCCCAGGTCCCTCGCCCACCCCTCCCCCCATTCCGGCCACTGCGGTCCCGTGCCACCGCCCCACCCCCCGAACCCCCAGCCTGATCCCACCCCCCAGCTCGATCCCCCCCACTCCCCGTCGCCTCCCCCGTCCCCACCAACCAACCGTGTGCCCCCTGCCACCTCTGCACCCCCCGCCCCTCCCCTCGGCGACTGGCCACCCTGCTTTCCTCCCCCTCCCCGGTGATGGAGACATGCTCGGGCCCACCACGCTCGCCCCCTCCCCGGACGAGGACCCCCAGTCCAGCTCACTCTCCGTGCCCCCTTGCCCCCCCTCCCCCATTCACCCCCTCCTCCCTCCTCTCCCCGCCCCCACCTCCCCCATGTCTGACTCTTCTATTAATAGTGGTGACCCTGCCCCCACCTCCTGACCTGCACCCCTCCTCTCCCCCCACCCTCCAGCTCCTGTAACACCCTTGCACCCCTCCCCAGGCCCTCCCCTGCTCCTGCTCCCTGGCCTTCATCCCCACTCCTGGCGCCCCCGCGAACCTCCCGGACCCCTGCCCCCCTGTCAGGGACCGCACCGCCGCACCCCCCAGCCCCCTTCCGCCCCCTGCCCCGCCCACAAATTCCAATGTAGGGGACCCTGGAGTCCTCCAGCCCCCTTCGCATTCTTCAGCACCCTCCTGCACCTCGCGGCCTTGCCTTGCCTTGCCGGCCTCCCCCTCCCGCCTCCCGCCTCCCGCCTCCCGCCTACCCCTCCTGCCTCCCGGGGCGCTCCGCGGTCGTGACCATGGAGGCCCACAGGCGATCACCGCGTCGGCGTTACCTGGAGGTCGGGCCGCACCAGGTCCATGCGGCTCGCCTCCCCTAGCAGCCTCATCGCCTCCCGGACCCGGGGATCGCTCAACGCCGCCATTTCCTCAGCGCCCTCCATGACAAGCCTCCTGACACTAGCCACCGCTAACTGCCGCAACGCCACCGAGACCCAAACCACGGAGCACAGCCCAAAACACGCAAAATATGTGCCCCAACGCTTTCCACTGGCTGCTGGGTCACTGTCCCACAAAATGGTGGACAGTGACACACGTCTTCCTGCTATATCCACCCCCAGCCCAAAAACAGCCCAAACATGGCCCAACTGCCCACCCCCAGCCCAAAAACAGCCCAAAAGGTCCTGTGTCCCCCTCCCCATCCTACCGGCCCCAAAAAAACAGCGGGGCAAGCCTTCCGCTGATCGGCTGCCCCTCCAAATCCCCATTTTCTGGTAAAAAAAATAGCAGTAAGTGGCATGATGTGTGACACAGGCCCACAGCAATTTTGACCTAGAGTGGCAATTCGACTCCAGCCTGGTCCTCCCTAGCTGTGTTGCATAACCCACCCAAGCCCTTCCAACTCCATCGATCCTAATCTTGCTCATATCACCCATTTTCAACTTTCTTTTCACTTTTTTGTCTCCTTACATGCCCTGTGCTTTCTTTTATTTTCCAATGTTTCTGCTTCTCTGCCTGTTTTGATTATGTTTCTGTTACTTATGGCCTGCACATCTATGTCAGAGGAGGCTGCATTGGTGTTTGCTCAGAAAGCATGTTTTTTGTGACTTGGTATGAAACTATCTATCTGTTATCGAGAAATTTCCATCTAAAGAGATGCTCGATGGGCTTGAAGAGGTTAAAAAGTTAAGTATATCTGGATGGTTGGTCCCACGAGGGTCCTGCCGGAGTATTGTGGTTGTGTACATTAAAAAACAACTGGGGCCCTCTGATTGGCCGAGAAAGCTTTTTCTCCTGTCAGTCATTTCATTATTGCGGGACCAGGGCTGGTCCCATAGTATTGAACAATCTGATTGGCTGTCTACAACCCAGAGTAAGATGTTGCGGCTGCCATTTCAAGACTCTGAGACTTTGTCCTCATGCCCTGAAAATGTTAAAAAAAAGTAAGGTAAAAGGGGGCAGAGACACCCTGACACCCCAAAATATTGTACTGTGGGCACATTTGTACTCATGTGGGACCCTGTGCAATCCTCCTGTGAGGTACCACAGTGCTTCTTCCGAAATCACACCTCAAACTTCACCAGAATGCTTTCTTAGTGCCATGCATGCTTCCTCAGGGAAACATATGTTATACTGTGGTAGCATGGGGTGAAGCTTGACCGCCAGTACCGTAGGAGTACTGCAATACCTGTGAAACTTAAAGTATATATAGATTTTAAAAAACTATGGGTTGGAAATCCGCGGGTGAATGGGCATCCACTAGAAGTTCAGACCAGTAGCTGTGCATAGCTGGTGGTTAGAGGCCTGAGAGGACTTCTCTTACATTTCAAATGCAATCTCAGACATAGCGATGCAGCGTGGCTTTCTGTCAAACTGTATTTTCCTTTTTTATATTTTACTTTGCTTTTTCCTAACTTTCCTTTCATATACTTTAGTTAGAGACCATATACACTGAACACTGTCCTTGCATCATCAATGTCCCCTTACCCTTCTTACATTTCATATATCTATTCCCTTTCCCTTCCTTCAATCATTGTTTTACTGATTCTGTTCCAGCTTTTCCCCACAATTAAAACATTCAAAGTGATTAAATTGTGAGCATTTGAGTTTTAAAATATAGAAGTATACCTTTTGTTGAAAATGGCCTTCCTGCATGCTCACCACCAAACGTTTTGCCTTCCACCTTCACTATTTGCTAAATTAGTTTTTGCTTGCCTTAAGACTCTCTGTACTTTACTACTTCTAACCTGTGCTAAAGTGCTTGAAACATGGTAATATTGGCTTATACCCAATTGGCTTCACTAATTCACTTCTAAGTCCCTCGTTAAAGTTCACAACATGTGCTCTGGGCCTGAAAATAATTAAATGCTACTAGTGGGCCTGCAGCACTGATTGTGCCACCCTTTTAACCCTTCTGGGGTTCTGGGGTTTACCTTTAGGTTCTGCTCGATGTTTTCCCTCTGAGGCGGAAGCCGGAGGTATTCTATGCTCCCTTGCACTTTTGTGAGATAAAAACGATTGAATTGATAATCCGTTTTTTAAAACTGTAAAATATTTTAATTGGTGCTATTTTATATTTTCGCCCCCCACCTCAAGGCGAGATTAATTCGCCGAGGCTTTTGCACTTTCTCTTCCCACAGCGCCGCTGTACTCAGGCGCTGGGAAGGTTTCAGCATAAACTTTGGGCGCCATCTTCAATTGGGAAGGCTGGCCAGATAGCTCTGCGCCCCTCCCACCCTCCTCCCACCCCGGCCAATCATGTATATCAACAACAGATCCGCCCAACCGCGCAGCGGGCGGGCGCAGCGGGAGCGCCGGCGGCGCGCCGAAGGCATGCCAAAGGCAAGCCCGTCTGCGCCCGTCCGCACCTGGCCCGGGCCTAGGGCCACCCCTTCTGGCTCGCTCCCTCTGCCCCCACGTACTCACTACTCTGCCGCCCAGCTCCAGCATCTTCGCCCAACGACCAGTCAGACATGTCTTATATCCCACCCGATTTCTATGCTTACAAGCCCTATTACATACTGCCCAGGCTGTCATGCTATGATACCTTCCGCCCACAAATCGCCTCTTGGTGGTAAGCATCACTCTACGAAAACCCACACCATCGCGCTCACGAACGTCCGCTCGCTTGGCAAACACAGCCAAGACATTCATGAGCTAATTCATGATCATAAAATAGATCTTCTGTTTATGACAGAAACGTGGATGGGTCAAGCATCCAACCCTGATTTCGTTATTGCCGTTCCTGCGGGGTTCAGCACTCACAGACTGGATAGGCAAACTAAGAAAAAAGGCGGTGGCATTGCTATCATTGCCCGTGACACATATACAGTACGGTTTAAAATGATTATACAAAGCTCCTGTGAAGCCTTAGAATTTGGGATCAAACTGTCCCCGTCTTATACCTTCAAAGGGATTCTCCTCTATCGACCTCCGGGGCCCAGGAACGATTTCATTGTTGATCTTAGGTCCTTTTTAGAAGCTTCTGCGCTTGACAACTCCTTCACTATTCTAGGTGATTTTAATTTTCACTTTGACTCCCTAGACAATCCTGATACTGGGACGCTTTTAGCTGACATGTCCACCTTTGGTCTTCTCCCCCTGGTCCATTCTCCTACGCATGAAGGAGGTCACACATTAGATGGCATCTTCACCAATGCCATGGGCTTCCAAGTCACTCAAATTCTCCCCTTAACTTGGTCTGTCCACCATCTCATCCTGGCATCGTTACCAGTGCACGATTCCTTGGCCGACAAATCCAACGCCAATCCACGCCAACCCTATCTGGCATGGGATGACATAGACGAAAGTAGGCTGGAAACCCTGCTTAAAGACACCTCCCCTACACTATCTCCCGACCCTAACGCCGCTACTACCCAATTTTACAACTGGGTGAGCTCAGCAGCCAAAGACTTGGTTCAAGTTAAACAACGGTCACGTAACAGATCAACCCCGTCAGCCCCATGGTATACGGAGGAGTTACGCACACACAAACAACAGTGCAGAAATAGAGAGAGACATTGGCGGAAGGATTACACAGCCGAAGCCAAATCTCTGTACAAAGAGTCAGTGGCAAAATACAAAAATCTCATTTTTGATGCTAAGAAAAACTATTACTGTGAAAAAATAGAAACAGCAAAAAACTCGAACAAATCTCTATACGAGACCACCAAACAATTAGCAGGTCTCTCTGTCGATCTTACACCTCCCCCGTCCCAAGCTCTTTGTGACACTTTGTCCAAGTTTTTCTTTAGTAAGGTCGACGATATCTATAGGATTTTCGCCAACAACGCCAACCCTTCCCAAAGGCCTCCAACTCACCATGAGGGTCCAATCTTTCCTCAGTTCAGAGAGGTCACTTGTTCTCAGGTACAGAACATCGTATCCTCCATCAAATCGGGCTCGGCCCTTGACCCTTGTCCCCTGAAGGTCCTGCGTCCAATCATGGATACAGTTCTCCCGGCAATAACCGATATTTGCAATTCCATGTTCTGTACAGGTACTTACCCAGACACACTAAAGAAAACCCTTATAAAACCGCTCCTCAAAAAACCCGCCCTAGACAAGGAAGAACCCAAAAGTTACCGCCCTATTGCCAGTCAAAACTCCGATAAATCAGAAGTTGTAATTTTTGGCAACCTATCCCCGGAGTGGTCCCCCCTTTGGTGGCCTTCATCCATGGGCCAGCCCCCAGACCCGGTCAACAAGGTGAGGAACCTGGGAGTCATGTTCGACAACCGTCTGAACTTCTTACCACACGCAAACCAGATTTCCTCCTCAGCCTTTCACAAACTAAGGCTAATTAAGAAAATTCTGCCCTTCCTACCTGAAAATGCCGGCAAAACACTGGTGAGCTCCCTGGTCTTGTCTACCCTAGACTATTGTAATGCTTTGTTTCTAGGTGCCCAGGAGAGAGTGCTATCAAAAATGCAGGCTATTCAGAACGCAGCCGCCAGGCTCCTAGGGCGAATTCCCAAATACCAACCGGTGTCACCTACCATAAGACAGCTTCACTGGCTACCGGTGAGGTCGAGGATCAAGTTCAAGTCTCTGTGCCTGGTATACAAGGCTCTACATAATGCTGGACCTGTGTTCTTCACCCAGAACCTAATCCCTTACTGCCCTTCTAGAACACTGCGCTCCTCCAGCTCCTTCGAACTGATGGTCCCCCGAACCAAATCTGTCAACTGGGGTGACAGAAGATTTCTCGTAGCTGCACCAAAACTGTGGAACACACTGCCTCACTCAATCAAAACCAGCACCTCCCTCTGGTCCTTCCGCAAACAACTTAAAACTTGGCTTTTTAATCAATGAACCTCAGCCTGCCTTGTTGGTTAAACACTGCAGTAACTCAGCACCGAGACGCCCAAGGGCCTTCGTTCGCGCTTTACAAATGTTGTTATAAAATAAATAAATAAAACCCGTTTACCACGGCGGACATTCCGCCGCGGTGCGGTTGTTCGACGAAGTGGGCAGGGCTGCGTCGGCCGTTGGTGGTACGCAGCACCAGGGAGGTAGCGCTTATGTCGGGCAACGGCCGACGCAAGCACGCAACGGGATAAGTACCCCTAGAAACATGTCTGCCATTGCTGAACATCCCCTTTCTGCCGAATTTGATTTTGTTGACTTTACTACTCTGGGCACTTTACCACTGCTAACGAGTGCTAAAGTGCATGTGCTCTCTACTTAAAACATTGTAACATTGGCTTGTCCACAATTGCCATATTTAATTTACTTAGAAGTCTTAAGTAAAGTGCACCACGTGTGCCCAGGGCCTGTAATTTAAATGCTACTAGTGGGACTGTAACCCTGATTGTGCCACCCATTCCAGTAGCCCTTTAAGCATGTTCCAGGCCTTCCTTTGCAGAGCCTGTGTGTGCAGTTTTAAACTGCCATGTTTGTGGTTCTGAAAATTCTGAACCTGTGTTTTAAAATATCATGATTCTGTTATGAATTTGGTATCAGCGAACCGCAAATGACGAATGCGGTATGCATGAGTGTTTTCATCATGTTACACCAATAGATTCACTGTGTATTTGAAGGTTCTGTTTGAACCCTTGGGTTCCATCTTGTGAATAGCAGCCATTTTGTGCATTGCCCTTACAGTAGGCTCTCACCATGGGAGAACAAGTATTTAAGGACATAACCTTAGCATGGGTTTGTGCTGACTTCTGCATGACCTGACGAAAGCTGACCCTGTTGCTTGAGGCTAACCTTGCCAAGCCAGTTCCTGCCCTTTTGCTGATCAAGATTATAGATCAGAGCACAGGACATTGTAAAGATTTACTACACACAAACGTGCCTATCTTACTTCCATCTGTTCCTGTTCCTGCCTCCACGAGCTATTTATGACATGGGCTGTGTTCTTAATGTTTTGGGTTTATCCGGCCTTGTCAGCTAGAGAATGTACGCATTATGTGGACATTGTTTATGGCCTGGACTTATCTTGAAAGTGGGTTTGTCATCATACAGTGCTTTGTGTGCACGTCCTGGGAGTGACCAACAATAATGTATTTCAAAGAAAGAATGTGTGCCTAGGGCATAATAAATTGTATAAAAGGTCTGTGCGGAGACCATTCAGGAGGCTACCTCATTCAGTTGCTTTAGGTGTGACTGGGCGACGTAGCCTCACAATTAATTGTAATAAAGATGTCTTTTCATATTTCAGTTTCTCTGTTGATTTATTTGCTGCTTTTGGATGGACTACTTATTGGTAAGACCCCTGAGAAGGAGTTTGAGGATTTTTAGGTTTCTCATGTTGACCTGGCAAGTCAACCCTCTTGCCAGACCCAAACCTTCATTTTTAATACATATAAGTTACCCCGACGGTAGGCCCTAGGCAGCGCAAAGGGCAGAGTACACTATGTTTTAAAGGTTGGACATGTACTTTTAATGTCCAGGTTGTGAAAAATACTTACATTTGTTTTTCACTACTGCAAGGACTAGCTCTCCCATAGGTTAACATGGGGATTACCTTATTATATTTTATAAGTGTGATTTCAAATTAGGAAAAGATAGGCATTTGAAGATTGGTGTCTCTGGACTCATAATTTAAAATCACAACTTATGGCTCTGCTCTGCCACATGCTGCCTGCTGTCCTCCCTGCCTGGTAGTGAGAAGGACTGGACCTACATCTCTGCAACCCAGAACCAAAGTGACTCCAAGGGCTTGCTTGCTTACCTTCTCTTTTCTGAAGTCTCAGGGACACAAACGACTTCCAAATTACCTGCAAGAGCACCTGGACCTTTTGAAGTGGGCTCTGCATTCTGTGTTCCTTTTCCAAGGCCGGAAGACCCAAAGCTTTGGAAAGCATTGCTTCACAGACCGCGCACCAGGATGTAAGATACTGTGTTAATCCGGCGCATGTGGGTCCTTGTAGCTGGCCCACACTCCATAGCAGTCAGCCTGAACTTGTGACTTTGTACCGGACTGGTGCGACCAGAAAGCCACAGATGGTGCTTTGCACTTTTATGCACTATTTTCACCTAATTCTTTAAAAAAAAAATCTCAAGCTCTGCTTATTGAATTTTTGGTATTTTGGTCTTGTTTTGTTTATTAAATTAAGCTCTATGTGCCATATGTATCAAGGTACCCATATGCGATTCTGAATTTGCGATTTTTTGTGAATCTCAGATTCAGAATCGCAAATCGGTATGTATGTAACAAATCCCAAATAAATAGCGATTCGGTAAATATCGCTATTTATTTGCGAGAACCCCAAAAGCGATTCCTTAAACTCAAGAAATCAATTTTGCGATTTTTTTACGGGAAAAATCGCATATTTGCTAATTTCGCAAATCAGCCAATCGGAAACTCTGATGCAGCTCGATGACATCACTACCAGGAAGTGACTGACTACCCATTCTGCACCTGAGTTGCTGAGTCAGAGTCAGAGAGTGAAGGAGTGTTGGAGAGTGAACTGTGCTTCTGAATCAACATGGCTGAAACTGGAGACATGCCCAGGCATGAAACACAGCAACAGCAGCAGGAGGGAGAATGTGCAAGAAAGAGGAAACAAAAATTCTCTGAGGCTGAACTGGAGGCATTAATGCAGGAAATGGTGCCAAATCATGAGTTACTATTTGGCAAGAAATCCCTGAAGGTGCCAGAGACCCGTTAAAGGCGCATTTGGGCTGACAGACAGCATAAAGGGAATGCACGGGGGTTGACACACCGGAGTGTCGATGAACTACGAAAGCGCTGGTATGACCTGCGCCAGCGCTCCAAAGAGAAGTTAGCTGCCAGGCTGGAGCAGTCCAGGCACCCCGGTGGAGGGACCTCAACAGTGTCGGACTCAACACCTCTGGAGGGACTGGTGGAGGGTACCCTGCAACCAGAAAGCGTGATGGGCGTGGCTGACCTAAACTGCTCCGATCAACCAGCATCTGGACCAGGTAAGAAGCATGCCATCACACCCCTAACAACCCCCAAACACCCCCCAGTGACCCAGGGGCAGGACAAAAGATTTGTAGGCCAGAGCAGGTACACAGGCAGACACAGCAATGCATCATGGGAGATGTAGTCACATTAAATTCAAAGTTGTGCTTTTTCAGCCAAGCTAGTCAAAAATTGCATGTGCAAGTCAGGAAAGGGAAATAATTAAGTAATCCAATCCCAAACGGTGAAATTGTTTTATTTTCACAGTGAAAGTGAGTACAGTTAATAACTGTGTGCTGTTTTGTCCACAGCACCATCTACAACACAGCCTACAGGCAGTGGAACATTGAATGAACGTCCAAACTCAGGAAACGCAGGGCAGGAGGAACACACAGATGGGGAGGACAGCACTGTCAACCCTCGAAAAAACAAAGGAGACTCATAGTAAGACCACTACCACCAATGGAGGACGAGGCAGAGGACAGCAATGAAAATTTGCACTCTGAAAACACACAGCTACAGCAAGAGGCTCGTGCACAAGACCACCAAGTCCCACAAGACACAGCCAGGCGCAGAAGTCGCACAACCAGCAATTATGAAGATCAGGGTGAGGAATCTGTGTTTGCCGGCCTGGAAATGAATATGCTGCAGGTGCAGCGCCTGCAAGCGAAAAACATAAAAGCATTACAAAGAGAGGTGAGGGCAGGCTTCAGGGGAATACAAAGTGAACTGAGGGGTGCCATGCATGCGATTTGTGAAGAACTGCGCACAGACCGTGCTGCAAGGTGCCAAAGCAGCAGCGCATGGATCGATATACACGGGCCATTACCCGCTTGGCCTCTGCCACAAATATCCAGTCCAGGCACAGCATAGTGATGCAGCGGGAGTTTGCCCATGGTTGCCAGGATACAGCTACTGCACTTGTGCAGGTAACATCTGCTGTTGACGAGCTGCGGGCAGCTCGTACTACAGGGCCTGGAGTATTAACTCCCAGTGAAGAGGATGCACAGTCAGGGCGGAGCAGCAACACCCCACCACCCATCATGGAAAGGGCGCCGTAATGGCAGAAACAATAGGCCTACAACGTCCAATTAGGATGACGCGGTGCAACAACCAACAGGGGCCTTAGCTAGGCTGCGCCGCATATGAGGTGTTTACTGTGATAGCATTGGGAGAGGTGATCTACAGACTTGAATGGTAGCATTTCCGGTTCCTGTACACGTACTCATTGTTTGAGGGGGGGGATATTGCAACATGTGTCCCATCTATGCATCCTATCATGTGGGGGAATTGGGCAATTTGGTAAAAGTCCTGCTTGGTCTGGTCGGGTGCCTGTGGGGTGCTGGGGAAGTAAATGTGGTGTGTCATCCTCTGTACCATGGCATCAAGGAACGCATGGAAAAAGCGTGAAAGGGCACCTTGTGACACCCCTCCTGCTGTGGCTATCGCCCCCTGAAAACTACCTAAGGCCAACAGGTGTAGTGAACACAGGACCTGGATGTGAGTGGGGATGGCTTGTGTCCTGCATGTGGGGTGTTCAAGGAAGGGTCTGAGTTCTTCAATTAAATTAAGAATACTGTCTTCATCCAGTCTGTAGTGGGTGTAGAGGTCCTCCTCAGTGCGCTGGTAGTTGGTGATGCGCGCACGGAACATCCTCTCCTGGCGTCTCCTCCTCTGTGCAGCAGCTCTGAGTCGCATCCTCCTGGCTATCAAGTAAAGCCCTGCCATTGTGGGAAAAAGTCTGTTGCATTTTGGTACTCCTTAAATAGTTTGCACCTGGTTACCACCTGCTCCTACTTGGTGGTAATTGCGATTCTGTAATTTGCGAATTTCCGAAAATCGCTATCTGCGATTTTTTCATACATTCCATTGCAATTTATTGTTTTGCAAATTACCGTTTGCGAATTTTGCACACTAAGAAATCGCAAAAATAGGTAATAGCAGTAAATTTGTACTTTTTTCTATCTCGCAAATTAAGGAATCGCATTTTTAGAGATTCCTTCTTTTGTACGATATTTTCCATGCCATTTAGCAAATTCGCATTCGCAAACGCCGAAATTCTGCGAATTTCGGCATTTGCGACTGCGAATTTGCTTGATACATATTGCTCTAATTTCTAACCTGGTGTGATTACTTTTGTGTGGCGTTTTTACTGTTTTATAGTATTAAGTGTTGCATAAATACTTTACACATTGCCTCTTAAGTTAAGCCTGACTGCTCTGTGCATCTGACTTACATTGACTAGCATTGTGGTTCCTGAATGGACAGGGTACATACCTGTGCCAACCATATACCCAAATTCTAATGCCCTAGTCAACCAGGAAATCAATTTCTAACACCTTTTAAAGTGGTTCTTTGGCAATTTAGATTTGTTAGTTATTTTTTTATTTGTGAAAAACACTGCAGTCAGTAGTGACATTACTAAATAAGTACCTTGTTTGAAAGAAGCTGCTAAAGCAGATGCTGAGTAGGAGGCTCATGATGAGGAACATTGTGAAGAAGATGAGAAGGAGCAAGTGGCTACTGGGACGAGCAGAAAGTCAGGGTTCCACTCCTTACCCAATAACAACTTCTGTCTTTGTTGTATTCTGTTAAAGTTCTTTCCTTGCTCCTTCACTACCCCAAAAACATTTCAAGTTTATTCACCTTCCTATGTTTCTGTGCTTCCCCTTAGCTATTTAAATTAAGGGAAAGAGAAATGTTGTCATGTTGCTCTTGTCTATTGCCCACTGTGCACATATACCATACGTACGACTGCTCATCCCATCTCATTCCCAACAGTTGCCTCACATTTGTCTCTCATCTTCTTTCCTACATTTTTTCCTCATATGCTGTCTCTTACACTGGTCTGTCTTTACCTTTTATTAACCATCTAACCTGACCAAAGCCCAACCTAAACCTTGTCCTAACCCTCCCCTAAAACGTCATTCTTACCCAACACTCACCTGCTCAAGAATAATATTTGTTGTACTGGTAATGAAGTAGGGATGAGGTGTGATGTGGGCAGTAGAACTCGGTGCAGGTCTGGAGAATGTGACAAGAGTAGGCACACTGTTACTTTTGTTATGCGGCAAATACTTCCCCTAAGGGTTAACTCTATTTATGGTGCTTGATATAATGAAATAAATGGTGCAGCATACATTTGAAGCACCAACGTTTTTGATGGCAATATGCAGACGTTTGCAACATAGTCATGTTTTTAACAAACATTACTGAAGTGTCGGCTGGAAGAAAGAGTCACTGTATGAAATCATTTTTCCTTTTCATCCCCTGGTACACAATTGTTTTTTAATTATAGAGGAGCTTTGGTAGCTTCATTTATGCAAAGTACTGAAAATAGTACTAATTATGAGAATAATGTCAGAGAGACACAGAACCACACAATAAACAATCCAGCGTCCTAGAGCACCAATACCATAGTGTGCCGGACTAACCATACAAATGTGCTTGTAATAGGTGTTACAAAGTATGTTATTTTCAACCTTCCTCATAATAAGATCCTGCTGTTCTCAATGAAGGAACATCCCAAGCTCCACTGAGACCATTACGGAGGACAGGCACTGATGTGAGATAGCCGCTCAGCTCTGTCTCCAAAAAGCAGAGGCGAGGCAATTGTCAGGACATATCACTAAGGGTTGGCGGTAAACTCCGCACCACCGGCGGAGTTCACAGAGTTTTTGTCACTCTACTTTGAGGGCGGAGTTCGGCACAAACTCCGCTTACGATGTGCAGCAGAGTTTACTGCCACCTACTACTAATTCTAGCAGGGGTCTTGGAATATTTGAGGTAGAACTAAAATGTCCCCATGTGTTTTAAAACAAAATATAAAAAGATATCATTTGCATTGAGAAAGTGTTATCATGAGAACACAGCTTAACCCCAACATTTTGAAAAACCGTGATGCCAACATGACTTTAGTATTTAAAATAAGCAGTACATTTAGGGAGAGATGGTCCTATAATTTTTAAGCACCCTGCATCACTCGTGACACTGACAGGTGAACACTTTCTAAGCCAACAAACCGTTGCATTCTGGAACTAGTAGTTTATTGCTCTTGCTTTGAGCTGGATTTACTGAGAGTGTCACACATGAAGTGGAACCCTTGACAGCTGATGAATGCTACTGTGGAATTCCCACAGAAGGATCAGGCACTTACTGTTCGGAGATGCCCTCTCAGTGACGGAAGTAGACATAATTGATGGGCACCAGCCCCATCCCGGGATGCTAGGTCATCTTGCTGACAAGCACGTAGTCTCCCTCCTGGGTGAAGAAGTGTACCTGCTCGTCGGCGCTCACTGTAAGCTCCTCGTCAGTCCTGGCCTGGAAATCATACAGAACGGTGAAGACCGATGTCTTGGGGCCGCCAACATATTCCAGAGGCGTAGGCAGCCACAGTGACGAACTCAGCCGCATCTGGTCCCGCAGGCAGTTTAGAAAGTACATATCCTTCCTCACAAAACTCTCCATTGCCGTGGGATGGGCGAGGCACGCCGGAGGGCGCTTTCAGGGGCCCAAGGCTGGCTGATTCCCAAACGACTGGCCCAGGGGTAATCAAGGCATCCTGGCTGGAGGCTTCGAAAAGTGTGCTTGAAACACAAAGGGTGTGTTTCCTTTTCACTCAGTTAAGTGTGCTTTGATTTTATTTTCCAAATTTCTGGGTTAGAAAATAAAACTAGTAAATCTTGTCAAACATGTGTGACTTGACAGTATCCGTAACCACAGCATTTCTTCTACTAATTTCTGTATTTATATCTGTTTCAATGTACGCTTGCTTTGCAAATACGAACACTGAGGCACTCGAGGCACTCTAACATGATGATGGTGTGAAGCACAGGCGGTTTGCTGTTGTTGGCAATAGGATCACCTTTAATCCTTAACCCCTGACAGGCTGCGTGTGCAGCAGCAATAATTCCACTGCACGCTTTCTGTCAGCATCCCTGGATGGTGAACAGATGGTTGTCTACTAGCCCTGTCTGTTTCTGAGGGAAACAGAGCAGCAGCGCAAGCCTCTCTCTGTAATTTTAACACTTCTGTGTCCCCCAAGAACCAATTTAGGGCTGAACATACGGCCACATGCATCAATCAAGGATTTTGCATTTCCTAAATAGCGAAAATTAAGGAATCGCTATTTAGGAATTGCAAAATCCTATGCATCAAGAAATCCTAAAATTTTTAGGATTTCTTAAATTTCGGAATTTGCGAATCCTTAATTGCGAATCGCAATTAAGGAATGGCATTAAATTGATTCCTATGGGCCTAGAGGCCTATAGGAATCAATGCCGTTTTGCATTTCTTTTTTTAGGAAATCGCAATTTGTAAATGCATTTCAGGGGTGCAGGGGGGGGGGGGGGGTCCTAACATGACATTTTTCAAAATGCATTTTTGTGCTTTTTGAAACAATTTCGCAAATTAACCAGAGGGTCAACCTCGTGTTAATTTGCACTTCCTATTTCAAAAATCGCATTTTTAAAAAAAATGATGCATTGCATTTAAGGAATCGCACAAATGCGATTCCTTAAATGCATTTGCATTTTTAGGAAATGCAAAAAAAAACGAATTTTGTAAAAATGTTTCATGCATCCCAAAAACGTATTTAGTAAGTGCAAACGGCCGAATTTACCGATTCGCACCGTTTGCACTTCTTAAATAGGTTGATGCATGTGGGGGATAGCCCGTGAAACTCGTCTGGGCGTGGGAGGTGCTGTAAAGTAACCTAGATGTGGAGCAGTGGAGGTTCCTTAGCCAATCCCGGTGAGCAACCTAAAATTCTGAAATGCTCATTGGCTATGGTGGATTCCCCATCCACACATGACATTGGAGCCATCCTCATTGCTGTCGGCAGGAATTGCAGCTAGAGTGGGCTGGGCTTGGTCGGAGTAAAGGCACATGGACCCCTGAAAGACGTGGGAGAAGCTTCAGCAGACAGAGTCAACATTTAAAATCAATGAACACGAAACACATTTTACTAATGGGATATACTGCACACCCTGAAGCACCATGCTCTACTGCTATTGGACCTGCTGTACAGAGCTTGTGAAAGCAGGCCACATTGCACTACCTCAGCCTAAGGGAGGGACAAGGGTTATTGACTCTGCTCCCATTAATCCACGTGGATATTCAATGTGCTTTGTTTATCTGCCTTGCCCACTCGTATAATGAGCCAGATTTGATTTGCAAAAACATAGACATGTGTTTTTTTTACTCCCTACCACACTTCAATACATGTGCAGACCCTACCTACTTTGTAAAATGCTAATTACGGGTGGGTGACGGGTTAGTGTAGCAACTCCGACCGCTCACGGAACTTAGCAAAATTCCTCAGAGTTATTATGCAACTCAGTGGAATTCCGCCCATTCCTATAGATCACCAGCTGGTGAACCCTGACAAGGCGGAGGCAGCAGCAGTTCTTCTGACCAGTGTCCAGCCTGTGGAACCGAGGGCAAGGCATTATGGTCTCAGCCACTGAGGTCAGCTGGATGGATCCTCATCCCTCTCAGAAGCTACCATCACTCCCATCTTTACCATGGAATTCCTCCTCCAAAAGTGCATGAAGTGCATTCCAGAACATAAACAGGGCCAGAGGGAAACTAAAGACAAACTAGGTATTTTGAAGGGAGTCAGTAGGAAGGGGGTGGGCATATTGAGGGTGGTGTGGATAGGAACAGCTGGGAAAAGTGTAGAATACATTCGATTTTATATAGTTTACTTTTGTGGGTTTTTGAGGGATTTAGGTGGTGGGGCAGGTCTGTTGCCAGAGGAGTGGGTTGGCCTAATTTTTCTATGGGGCCAATTTACAATTCTTTCATGCAACGCAGTGAAGCAAGGCAACTTGTTGCTCTGGCATTGCATGAAAGGTAAAGGAAAGAAATGCTCCAAATTTACAGAGATATAAAGAATTTTCTGTTCTATCCCTGTGCTGGTACACTCTATGCTGCCTAGCCCCTGCGTTACAGGACAGGTTGTTTTTGTGCAGGAAGGGGAACATTACGGCACAAAAACAATCCTTATCTGCATATTCCTCTTTCTATGTGTGCAGCAGAATGCAGCACACATAGAAAGAAGAATTAATGAGGAGAACTAGAGATATTTCTCCTAATTATGCCTCTGTCGGGTAGGCACACCATTTTGACACAAACCTAGGTTTACAAGTGTTTGTAAATCTGGGTTTTTGTCAAAATACTTGGGTGGATACATGGGAACATGCATGCTCCACCCATGTAACACCCACCTGATGCAAAGTAGTGAAAGGCAGCACTATGCGCTGCCTTGCATTACTTTGTATGTACTAAACTACACAAAGTGTCTGTGCATGGCCTAGTAATTCCAAGTTACAGACTTGCGTTGCCTTTCTAGGACTTGCATCATGCAAGAACAATGCAAGCCCTTAGTAAATTTGCCCCCAAATGTTTTCTCACTTATGTTTTCTTAAATGTGTTATTTAATTTAATATCTATTGTTAATATCATTATTATGGTTATTAGTACTTGCTTGTTAGTTCAGCTTTTTTTTGTAACATGCATTTACACAGTGCAACCCTCTACCAATTTCAGAGTAGACACTGAGCTTTGATACCTTCCCATCACAGATAGATTAACCAATTGTTGCCCTGACCATCCTCTCTCTAGTCTACTCTCTATTTGACTTGAGCTCCCTTACCTCCAGGCTAACCCCCAACGCATGCCTTCACTCCACTCTTCTGCAGTTGCTATTCGAAAACTGATAATGGATTTCCTTTGATCTTCCTTCCGTCTTGACTTGTCACCTTAGAGCACCCACCCTCCAATCAGTCAGTAGAGGTGTCTTTATATTATGCATTATGAAAAGTCCAGTCCAACCCTAAACCCAAACACTCACTCCCTCCTTCCAGTTCTTACCTGAGCACCTCACCCAAGTCTTGCTTTTGATGCATGGGTTTTTTAAAAGGGACTAACTTCTGGTGGCTCCAACAGGCCCAAACACGGAAGACATCACAGGAAAAACAAAGTTCTTCTTAGGCTGAATAGAGCAGGTGAACCAGATTAGAAGGATTTTCATTCCACAACATGAAACAAAAAGAGTAATTCGAAAGTCTGAGACAAAGACCAGTATAAAATCAAGCAAAATAGTGACGAAGAGGTTTTTCATTTACTAAAGTAAGCACAAGGAACATTAACATCAAAGAAGGTGGCTAGCTTCTGTAGAATCGTCAGGCAGATTAATTCACTGTGGGGCCAAAAGTGCACACTCCCTATACCCGGCCTATTGTTGTTATAATTTGTTCTCTGCACTATAATATCCCTTTGTGGCCTAGATAAGAGGGATGGTGATGGCTTATTAGCATTTCTTTGTAACCTCCCTCTATAATGATGCTTACACCACATCCGCCACGTCAATTGTGAGATTGGTTGATGGTGAAAATAGATTACAGCACAATGGATCTCAACTTGGGGAAAGAAGGTTAGGGTATTGACGATTAGATGGGTAAGGGAATTAGGTAAAACTTTAAGGGACAAACAAAGCATTCAGCAAAATCATGAGTGCAGACCATCTGTCATAACTGTGGAAGATGTCAGTCAAGTTAACCTACTCAGTCTTAGAAACTAATAGACTCCCAAGTTAGTTTTAGTTATCTTGTCTTAAGTCCGAAATGGTAACGATATACACAAAGTAAAAAAAATATTTGTAATCAAAGTTAAGACACTACAACTCTGTGCAAATAAATCCACTCCATTCTTCTGGCATTTTCCATCTTGGGAGTGGGTTGAATTAAAGAGCAGGAGTGCCATGGAGATTCCACTTATTTGTAGAAGTGAGAGTCT
This sequence comes from Lissotriton vulgaris, assembly GCF_964263255.1. Taxonomy (NCBI): domain Eukaryota; kingdom Metazoa; phylum Chordata; class Amphibia; order Caudata; family Salamandridae; genus Lissotriton; species Lissotriton vulgaris. Next base: position 972,329,730 of record NC_141696.1, on the reverse strand, counting down.
GTAAAATGAGAAATGAAATTGACAATATTTGGGAGTCAAGACAAACATGGTGCACAAAGAGTGCAGAGCATAAGCTAGCATAAATTAACTTAGAGCCACTCTAGTACTACCGATCTGTGTCCATCATCAACATCACCATATCTACAACAACCACTTTGGATTTGCCACTCGAGCCACCAGTCTACATCACTATAAATACCTCAACCCTTTCTATTTTCAGTCTTCAGCGGTAGGCCTCTTTGAGTCCTCTTCTTTGTCATAGATGCAGATATACATTGGTTCTTCTTCCACATGTAATTGTAGAGTCTTGTAGATTGTTTTTCCTCCAAAAAGAGACAGACCTGTTGAACAAGAAAATAAAAATGATTTTAGTCCTAGTCTAATCTTGGTAAACAGTTATGTTTCGGAAAAACCAAGAGCTTCCAGTGTGCAAGTTACCAAAATGCTAACAAAGGAACATTCAGAGCATGTATCCTGAATCGAGCGATCATCAACCCCAGTGTGAAATACCAAGTTTACCCAAGCTAAGCCCATCACATTCATCACATGAATCTTAGTTTGGCATTTATTGTTGCAAGTTACTTGTTGCAGAGTTATTCTACCTATGTAGTCTCTTTTCTCCCATGGGCACAATATAGATAAATTATGCAGTGCAGTCCTTTGAATCTTCACTTACAGTCGAGCATGGGAAAGCAGCGTTAGGCGTAGGAAGCAGCCACCTTGGTTTTTTTCAGTTAATGGTTTGAAGGTACATGGCTGACTTAGATGCTGCAAAGTTTATGGCTGAGTCTAGGTCAAAATATTTTTCTTTCTTTTAGTGCTGAGAAGTCACCATTCAATCACCAAGCCAAATGTCTGTGTTCTCCTTAATTCTTATCTCTGCCACACACACCTTGCCCCTTTACATTTATTTACATTTAATGCACACCAAGAATACACTTTTTTTCAGTTGTAATTTTCTTAAATATAGAAAACATTTCTGTTGTGTTATTGTTTCTTTTTTTTAAATCTGAAAGTAGAATTTATCTTCAGATTCAGCGAGGTCACCTAGAAGATGATCACTAGCCAAATTTATGATGTCCGGAGAGGTATAATCTTTGGGTGTGAATTGTTAGATGATATTAATTACTGTCTGTTTCTCCCAATTTTGAGGAAAGTGACTGGTCTTTCTGACTGTGACAGTTTCCCCAGGTGCACCAAATAATGTGCAAAAGCTGAGCTGGCTACAAGACGTCAGATACTTTGTCTGCTGAATTCCGTCCTTATTCTCATGCCAAATGTTCGATGGTCTTGATTCAGGTAGATCTCTGCTGGGTCATCCAAATAGCTTTGTACCATTTTCTCAAGTGTTGTCCATATTGACACTTGCTGTTTCTGTGTTTTCTACGCCTGTGCACTTGATGTAAGTCCTGCTATGTCCATAAATCGACCCCAGGCAGATGTTGGAAGTGAAGATGTTGGTGATCTAAGTTATATAGCGTATAGCAAAAGGGTTCACCCAAACATAGTCACTGGGACCTGGGTAATATCAGTACTGAGAGAAAGGGGTCCCAGCAAACAACAATAGATTCAAACAAATCAATATAAATGAATAAAGAAGCACTTGATACGCCTGCACTGTATTTATTTACAATGTAGGTATACGTTAGTTGTCATATCTTTAGATGAACAATCATAGGATGTGAAGTGCCCCAGGAGGTAAGGGAAGTGATAAAGTGCGGGTGGTGTAGGTATGGGATAGTGACAATAAAAACAACCAAATGGCCCAACTGTACTTGTATGTCAATTTCAATATAAACAGACAAATGACCATGGGTTCAATACATCATTAAATCAAGATCATACTCCACATAGCACATTGAATGTTATAAATGATGGGGTGAAGCTGATAAACAAAAAACAGTTGTCGACGATTCAACCCTTTAATTATCGCAGGAATTAGTTGTACCCTTGCTTCGGGGTCTTCATCAGGACGGGGGAGGGGCAGGCAACCTATTTAATAAACATCGATAGGTAATTGATTTTAATTAGACACAGTGCATTGAGTTGAAATAAAAGACAACCATTTAAGCACACTATGGTAGACAAGGCATACCAAAAAAATTATGCTTGTCTCCAAGTTGGAAGTAGAAATGGAGAATTCTTTCTTTAAAGTTAACTTCAGGTCCTATAATTAACAAAATATTGAAAATATTGATGGGTAAAAACCCTTATATTCAATTACATCTATTAATAGGGATTGATGGAGTAAGCACTTACATGATATGCCGATGTGAAATGGCCCTCGGGTCTAAGATTAAAGAAACGGACATATCATTAATTTCGATACTGATTATTTTGGGATGACAGATTTTTAAAAACAATACATAAGAAAAGGGGGGGCCTTTGACTCACAATTTGAGGATAGGATGGGCGTTCTCAGTTGAAGCAAATTAGCGCACGAAGTCGGGATAGACCGTCTGTAGAGGAAAAACGGGATTTAATGGATCAAAACCAAGAAACGTCACATTGTTGTAACGCATGGTTTTAGAGAAAGCTTTCCCAAAGGCAGACTGTATCTTTATTTGTCCCGAGTCGTTTGTGGCATAATAAAGGACGGCAAATTGAAACCATCTGTGGAAAGATAGAGGGATAGAATACTGTAACCCCCAGACGTGGGCGCTGAAGTATCAAGCATGTCTTATCGATATGAGGCTTACCGGGGGCAGAGTAAATCTGTGCTGCTCGTCGTCTCACATATGGCAATGACGATCGGTTGGTTCCTGTTGGAACGGTAACCAAGACAACCGACTCACGTGACCACAAAAGGTCAGTGTAGTGATGGTAAACAGACTACGGGCATTGCTGGCAATAGTGGAATAGTTAATAAGGGACATAGGCCAATTAAAAAATGAAGGTCAACATTAAAAAGATCATATTAATACACCCGAATGGTGGACTATTGATGTCTGGGTCTACCTCTATTCTAATACAACAATAGTCCACCAATCGGGTGTATTAATATGATCTTTTTAATTTTTTGATCATTATACACCTTGAATTTCCGAACAAAACCTTCGTTTTTTAATTGGCCTATGTCCCTTATTAACTATTCCACTATTGCCAGCAATGCCCGTAGTCTGTTTACCATATCTACACGGACCTTTTGTGGTCACATGGGTCAGTTGTCTTGGTTACCGTTCCAATAGGAATATATTCCAACAGGAATATATTGTTTGGCCACACTAAAAGCAAGCTCTTGGCATTGCTGTGGGGAGGGGGGAGGAGAAATGGGAGACACGGCCTGGCAGCCATGAAAGTGAAAGTACGGCGGGCCGCGGGAGGAGAAATGCCTGAGGCCGAGCGCACGCTATGGGCAGAGCCTATGAAGTGAATCCCTTTGAAGTGAAGCAGCGCACGCTGTGGGTGGAGCCTTTGAAGTGAAGCCCTTTGAAGTAAAGCTCTAGGAGGCAGGCGGCTCAGGGAGAAGAGCGTTCACGGGCACCTGCACTGTTTGAAATCCGCCATTGGTTTGAGAACGATTTTGCCCACTAAAATTCTCCCCTATCCATTCCTTGCGGATTGGGATAGGCGAGACCTAAAAATGGCTTTTAAACTTCTAATAAGCTCATGCTAACTTAACTCAGTGTAAATACAAGGCTCAACACCATGAGAGTTCCAAATTTTGCAAATGTTCCTGCAGCCTGTGTAACAATGGGATTATTTGGCTTAATCTACTGTCTTCCTTGCTGACCTCCATATAACAAATCTCAAACAGCACTAGTATTTGGATCAGTCACTCTAGTTGTCCCTATTTTTCAACGCCCATCATCATTGCTTTGGAAGTTGCATATTCTCTCCGCTTTATTACATGTAAGAACATGGGTTACTGGTTTGGGGGAGTGAAACCCTACTCAAGCAGGAGCCACAATCTCTGTCAGAGTGAAACACAAACAAACCCCAAAGTAACCTGTGCTTATCTCTCTGGTGGCATTGCACAAAAGCAGTCAGGCTTAACTTAGAGGCAATGAGTAAAGGATTAATGCAGCACCTCAAGTAGTAATAAAGTGAAAATACAACCCCTGAAAAATCCCACATCAATTTAGAAACATGAGTCAACTTTAAGAAATAGTTCAAGACCAAAATGACAAAAATCCAATCAGCAAAACCAGAGAAATGCACTTTTAAAGATTTAAATGAAGTTGGCAACAAAAAGCTGTGTATATTTAGTCGTGCTGGACCAGGATAAAGTCACAGGTTAAGGCCGAGCATGATGGAGTGCAGGCTAGCAACAGGAAGCAAGTTAGGTCTGCTGAACAGAGTACCCTAAATCCTGGTTATGATTGTTGTGAAGTCATGCGCCAAGGATACGTTCACTAGCCGACTCTCGTTAGACGTGACCAGCGTTAGCTTCCGAAGGTGAAAACCGCAGCGTGAATCTTAAAGAAAATAACAAACAGGCATTTAATAGGAGGCGTCACGAAGCCCGGTTCTTCACATTTTTCACCATAGAGTGTCATCATAAAATTGTCGATTGTCTACCATTCACGAATTTGGACATTGACAGAATTTTTCAAGAAATGGTTGGTCCTGATGATAACCCCGCCATCAGGGGTTTGAAACGCGTCGACCTGCACTAAAATTGACTAGACTCTTTTGTCAACTACGACTAATCCAAAAAAAAGACTTTTTTGCTTGACTTTAAAATAATAATTTGTGTTCAATTTTTTAGAAAAAATTGCAACTAGGATTAAGTAAATAACACCTATAGGTTTTCCTACTTTTGTTGACAAAAGTCCTTATTGTTGTGTGTATGCACAGTTGTGCGAATGAAGTATGAATGTTGTTGGTTGGATGTGTATAAATTGTGAATTGTAAATATGTATAAAGCCGTTGGTTTGTTATGTCTAACTGTTTAATTGTTTATACATGCATATTGTGCCATGATTTACAAAATTGCAATATTTAACTAGTGAATAAAATAAAAATGTAACTAGTGACGCAAAACGGACCTTTATGCTTTATTCACAAAGGTTACTATTTGACTATTTGGAAGTTTATCCAGTATTGGCCATTGTGTTGTTTTTTGTTAAGGATACGTTGTGCAGCAGAGGTGATGTGAGGTCCTTGCAAGGAGATGCCTCGTGCAGCAGAGGTTCCAGGGAGCTGCAGGGGATGATCCGAGATTTTGTGAGGAGATGCGTTGCGCAGCAGCAGCTCTGATGGGCACCGGGGTTGCGATGTGAAATCCTGTGAGGGGTGCGTTGCGCAACAGTTCTGTGATTTGATTTCTGCTTGGGGCTGGAAAGTATTAACAGTCCTATGTATAATAATTGCAATATTTTTTACCTGTTGTGTCTGTATAAAATGCAGCCTGATGATTTGTTCTAGGTGTGTCAATGCTTGTATACCAACAAAAAATAATATTACAGAAGTCAAAATGCAAAATGATCTGAAAAAGGAAATAGCTAGTATGATGGCCATTGATATAAGAGATGAATATCTGGCCTTTCCTAGGAAGTCGAATGTCTTCAGCTAATGCTGAAAGGGTCGTCTATTGTAAATCAGCAGTGGTTAGATTAAGCATTAGCAGAAGACATGCTTCGGTTTTAACCATTATCGTAATAAATGTGCCGACTCCATCTTGAATTTGTAGCGCCCATTTTGTATGCCATACATTGCATACATTGCAATGTGCTCGCCATGTGCTTGGTCCCACCTCTTGTTCTTCGCGCCTGGAGTCTGCCCGGCAACAGGCTATTTTTAGTAGTCTCCGCTTTCAGCATGCCCAGAAATGCGCAGTAAGATCAGTGACCGTTATTAATTGGTTCCAGATAGGAATGTGCCTACCAGTTATCGGAGACTGTTAACTCCGCCCACTCATCGATTGTGCCTTCCAAATGTCCTTTATGGTCATAAATCTGCTCTTGTCTTTTGTACCGCCTTTTCTTGAGCCCCCTCATTGTGTATAAAAGGGGCCATGTGCTTTAGTTCGGTTTGCTACTCGATACAATACCGAAGGGTGTTGTGTGGGCTGTAGTATCACCTTTAAAGTTTTAATAAACTTTGCTTTTGTATTTTCCAGTTTCATTGCCAACTTCTTCCTAAGGTCTAAGGACTCTGTGCAGAGAAGGGAGAACCCTTGCACTAAGTAGGCCTAGCTGAGGTTTGCTTACAACAAGTGGATGCTACTATGTCCCCACAGGCCTTAGGGCAGAACGCGGAAATGTCGCAAGTTACATCTGCCCCTGCATGTACGTGCGTAGTCGGTTGAACCTGTGTATGCCAGACCTGCGTGGGGCCTGTGTCCCTTTGCACCTGCTGCTCCCCGGGCCGCTGGTCTCCAGACCCGTCATGCCTGCCCCAGCACCCCAACGTGGCTCCACCCACTTGGCTACACCGGCATGTGTCAAAGAGGGCCCACCACATGCTGGTGCAAGCTCCAAGCACCAGTCCTGCAAACCCTGCAGCCTCCGCAGGCCATCGCTGCCCACTCGACGCTGGCCCACATTACTCCTTTCTCATCGACATACACCACTGGTGTCCCTTTCGGCCCAGTCGGTCCCACAAGTCTGTGTCCTGAGTCCTAAATGGCAGTGACCCCAAGTCCGTGGCAGCGGCAATATCACCATACTCCCTTCGATCAGTGAGGCATTATTCCATATCGCAGGCCTGCGACACGTGGTGCCACTAACACTGTTTTATGCAAGTCGGCGACACATGGTGCCACTAACCCTGTTCAACGAAAGCCGGCGACACCTAGTGCCACTAACCCTGTTCAACTCAAGCCGGCGACATGTGGATGAGGTCCCAGGCCTACCCTGCGGACGAGTAGGTCCCACATCCAGCACATAGTCACGAATCATGAATGAGAGAGTCCGCACCAGTGAATACACGGAGAGAAGTTAGAGGAAGATGTGGCTCAGTCCGAACGAAAGCCGGATCAGAGTCATGGAGGTGATCGAACACTATCAACAACTGACCTGGCCCCATCAACTCTGTTCACTGCAAGTCCGTGTCCCATGGCAGTAGGCCTGTGCAGGACGCTGTGCATCCGGGGCCACTAACTCTGTGCTTCGAACAACATTAATAGTGGGGCGCAAGCATTAATGTTGTTCGAAGTACCTGTTTTTTTATCCCAACCATTGTATGAATAAACTTCCTTGTCCATCTGGACATTGGATCTATATAGTAACCCAACAAGGTCTATATTCTATCTTTTTTGATAATCTACTATTTGCTTAGGACCATTGTTCTTTGTAAAATAATCGTTACCCGTGGTCCTCAGCCAATTTTTACGGGTCCCCTTGTTTGTTTAAATAACACTAACTCTGTGCAGCACAAGTCATGGGGCTTTTATGGTTCAATGGTTGTGTCCTTTACGATGTACACTGTTGTTGATTTCTGACTGCACCAGGCAGCCCTTGCCGGCTGGTGTGCACACACCCCACACACATCCAACACAGGTGTCACTCGGTATGTGTGCCTGCTAATAAATGTGGCCAGGTGCACGTGCCCACAGCCATTCACACCATCTGAGCAAGTGTGTCCATGTGCTCATTGTGTCATCATAATGGGCACAGGCGCTGCAACATCACAGTGTGCTGTCTTCAGCGGATGTTACCAGGTCACCTCATCATTGGCAGTGACCCTGGACATGTAGCTTCGCACGCACCCCCCTCTATGCACAAGCGGTGTGTGCTGGTCCTGCATACATCAGATCAGCGCAGTGGGGTGCTGATTCGGCAGGGGGAGCAGGGTGTGGCCCGGACATGGCCTTGGGCAGGAAGTGCGGTAAGTGTGTCTCTGTGTTGGGGTGTAGTCGCCACCAGGGCCACAGTAGCTGATGTTGCAATGTAGCATGCATCAGGAGGGCGGGCCCGCATGTATAGGGACAGGTAGAAGCGCAAGACCGCTCGTGGTCTTGGCACATGCATGCCAAGTGTTATGTGTAGCAGTCCTGCGGATGCATGAGTCAGTTGCCTGGCCTCATTCGCAGCGCGATCACAGCCAGCCATGGGCTATACACTTGTCTCCGCCCTGTCCCGACCATTGGCCTACACTCATGTGGCCGCACACCTCAAAGGCCAGTGTCACAGTGTTCCCAGGGTCGCAGGCATCTGTACATCTCCTGTATGCATGCAGATGGTGAAGTTACTGTAGGGATGAATGGTCCTTTGTCTGAACTATCATGCGATAGCACATCTGCAGCTCCAAGCAGGAACTGGCATGTGGCCAGCACCCCCTGACAGATATGATGGCATTTGCTGGCGACTCCCACACAACGCACTGCCTTAAGTGAGACTAACGTGTACACATCCCACACACAGAAGTCTTAGGTCATAGTAAGTGTGTGGGAAATGGACTTCACACCTACTCCCACCCCACCCCAGGCCTGCACATTGCACCGAGCTGTACCATTTCATCCACAGGAATGGCACAGGGCAAGCCATTGCCGCTTCATTCAGAGCCACTGACGCATTGGCAGACCATCCTGGACACATGCTCGACTCCAGTGTTGTGGACCTGTACCATGCATGTCTGCTGCATGTACTGGGGGCACTGCATTGGCAGTGCTGCAGATCAGTTACCAGCTGAGCTTCCGCCTTGCGGATGTCACCTGTGTTCAGCCTGTGTTGCATTGACGCTCCTGTATATTCGAGTGGTCCATGGATGTCTGCCTCTCCAACGTAATGGTAGCTGACCTGGATTTCGACGTGTGTGTGTGCGCCCCCTGTTGGCCCATGACCAGGAATGTCACCGTGATGCCCGTTTAAGGCATGCATGGATGTTTGGCATGCATGCTGGAAACTGGACGGGGGAGATTGCACGGGTCCTCATGTTCTGTGAGGATATTAAGCCACTACCCGGTTGGGCTTTGGTGCACATTGGGTCCAGTGGTTGGAGTCAGCACATCTGTCTGGATCAGCTGATGGATTACGTCGATGACATGTCAGATGTGTTGGACAACGATCGGTCATTGGAGATGTTGGCCTACGCTGCTGCACTCGCATTCATGGACTAGTGACAAGGTGTGACCTATTGCACGTGTCCCGACGCCTGGTTGCATGTTGGAAATCTGGACACATGTCCCTAGAAGACAGTGGACATGGCTGCATTGGCCTGGACTCATGATCTAGGTGCGGACAACCGTCGCGGGTTGGCACTGACTTGTGTTGGTCATGGACTTCCTCGAGGTGGACATGGGCGCTTTCCTACGTTCCTCATTCAGGCATGCTGCTGCATTGGTCTGCATATTGTGGCACTTCTCTTGGCTGTACTGACACACACTTGTTGATAAAGTTTCCCCACTTTCACTTGTTTCCAACTGTGTTGTGTCTTGATTTGTATGCCAAGAACCTCGGGGTGCTGATAGACCCTGCCCTCGACCTAGGCAGCCAGGTGAGCAGAACTGTCTCCACCTGCTGGGGTCTGATCCACACCCTACGAAGGATCAGGAAATATCTCTCCCTCGAGGCAAGAAAACAAATAGCTGTTGCTCTCATCGGCTCGCGCCTGGATTACTGTAATGCGCTATATGCTGGGCTTAACAAAGGCCAGCTGCAGCGCCTACAGGTAGTCCAAAACGCTATAGCTAGATTTGTTCTGGATATTCCCAGACGCTCCTCGGCCACTGCAGCCAGGAAAACGCTGCATTGGCTGCCGGTTGAACACCGAATTCGGTTCAAGGTTCTATGTATGACCTATAGAGCCATTGTCAAAAACAGCGACACAGGAATCGGATCCATCATTTCCCACTATACTCCCGGAAGGAACTTGCGTTCCTCTGGAAAATTGCGTCTGACCACCCCTCATGTACAAAGAGCCAAATGGGGTGGTAGAGCTTTTTCCACTCTTGCTCCTAAGTGGTGGAATGACCTTCCCCTGGATCTGAGATCTCTCCCGTCTTTACAGCACTTCCGCTCTGCGCTAAAAACCCTTCTTTTTCGGCAAGCATACATGTAAGGTTTCCTGTTTCTTTTCCTTGCCCCTTTTCTGATCATTTTGTTAGTCGCCTTGATACCTGCGGGTCATTGTTCTGCGCATTATAAATCGCCATTCAATTCAATTCAATGGGTGTGTCACAGACTCTCTGGCTCCCTGCCATACGTGCATTGCTACCCCATCAGGACTGTGGGTTTGTACTTGTGCATTGTCATGTCCCTGGTTTGTGCTTTGTAAGATGCGTAGGGCTGTTTACCGGCCACAGGCAAGTGCACTTGTGTCCTGTGTTAGGTTGTGCACGTGATGGTGTTTGTACCACATTGTGTTCAATGTTGGGGTGCTCTGCTTCCTATGTGTGTGTGCTGCATTGTGTGTGAGATGTCCCTTCAGCTCTTATTTGGCTCACTCTTCTCCCATTCAGGCAGTGCGATTTTCACTTCTGTGCTTGTTCAGTGGTGTGATATTACCAGGTTGTGTGACTTGTGCTCTTGGTTGGTGTTGTTACTCTTGGGCATGGTTTGTCTGCAGTTGTGCTGTCTTAATTGTGCATGTGTGCCATTGTGCCCATCTCCCCCTGTCCTCCGACACTCCCTACTGGTTCCTCTCTCTGTTGCTGTTGTGTCTGTTGTTTTGGGCAGTTTCTGGTCCCCGCATCCTGCCACCATCTCCTGACTGATGTGGTGGACACCATTTCCTCCATGTCATCCAGCTCCTGGTGTGGCACTGGACTCCTACCTCCGGTGTGCATTGCTGCCTTCTTGTTGTTGGCGTGCTTCTGCTTGTTTATGCATTTCGCATCCTTCCGGATGTTCTGGTTTTCTTCCATTATCCTCCTCTGCTCGCAGGCTGCATTCACCTTGTCTGAGATGGCCTGCCATGTACAATGTTTTGGTGCCAATGGGGCATGTGGGGTTGTATACTGGCTCGGGTTGCCTCCATTGTGCTTGGCTGTTGTTTTTTGTTTGGTTTGTCTTTCTTCTTCAGGCTTTTCTTGTGCTTTTTCCCGCCTGCCGTGTGTCGCGGGCCTGGCGGTGCTCATCCCTGCTTTCCTAATCGGGAATGGGCTCATTGCACGTTTTTTTTTGTGTTGTGGTTTGTGTTTTTATCTCCGTTGAGGTGGTTGTATCGCGGCCGTTGGCCGCGGTTTCGGCAGACTATCGCATGGTACCGCCTTGTGAATTCCACGTTGACACAGGGTTATTTTACTGCGATAGGCTGTGATGTGTAAAGTTGCGTTAGCATTTTTTGGTAATGTTTAGCACACGTTCTTGTGAATATACGCCAAAGAAAACAATTTTTTGCTCTACACGGGAATACCCGTTTAAGAACCCAGATGGGCCCATCTACTTCTGCACTAGCATGCTCCTATGGTGGCTCTACTTTACCGGCGATTAAGTCTTCATGACTGCTCTGAGGGCACAAAAAGTGGTTTCTTCTACAGAGTACAATACTGTGTGAATGAATGTTCATATTTTTGAGGACCACTTGAAAAGTGTTTTCAGTATTAGGCCTGTTAATTTTCCTAATGCTGTCCATAATTTGTGAGGATAGCGATATCTTAGATCCAGTAAAGAAAGGAGTGCAGCAGTGATCATGCATGTTTTCATTTTCTTGTGGCAACAGGGCCTACCATAAGTGTACCAAGTTTTGTAGTGTCCGTGGGCTGTTAAAATGTTAGATGCATGGGTATAATATATAGGTCATATTTGACATAACTTACCAATGCTATGTCATGGTTCCAGGACAAGAAGTGATCCTGATAGCTGAAAAACAATCTATAGCATCACTTGGAACTCACATCCCAAAATGACAATATTGAGTTTCTAACAATCCTATCATGAAACACATGAGCAGCTCATATCCCAAAGATGGCCATGGCTCTCATACCTCACAGATTCCACTATAGATGACGTATAGGGCACCTTCATTCAAAGGAACAATAGCATGTAACATTGTGGAATATCTCTCAACTCTTGAAGGAACCGTGACTCGCTCATCGTAGCATCTGTCAACCCAACAAAACAAAGGGGTATGTCCCAGTCTTCGTCTCTTCCACCCATGAAACACTAGAACACACAAAAGACAATGTCTTTCGAACCAGAAAGTACTGGGGAATATTTAAACTCATCACCACTTGCTAAAAATAACTACATTATTATCAACCCTGAATCAGCACCTTGAATCGTGCAGTTACCTTGATGTGGCAAACAATTTATGAAATTGTAATTAGATTGTCGCTTAACAGCATTGTCATGAACCTGCCACTGGCTGGGCTTTCAGGTTATTCTATCCACTCTGCAGTTCAGTGTAGGCAGGCCCATCCATGTCCTCAGAGCAGATGCGCAGGACCCATTATACAGGACACTGGCGGAACAAAACTTTAGATGGCCCCCCCGCACCAATCATGAGCTCTCCGGCCAGGATAATTTGCTGAGGGGGTACTCATGGAGCTTGGGGCCACCTGTACAGCAGGGGCTGCGGGGGCCTGTAGTATGCCACTGACACAGGACCAAAGCACTGCATTCACATTTGCTAATGTATTAAATGATTACTACACCTCCAGGTTTTATCTCACCCCAGAAAACCCCTGATTGTCCCAAGTGCTTTTTCTGCACTTCCACAGTAGGCTTGTTGTTGCATTAGAAGCCTTATAATCTACATGCCTATCCTCCAACAGTCGAATTCTCAGCATAGCTGGTTTGTTGTCATTCCCAGCAGACTTTGGTCTAGATTTGCAAAGACATTTTTGTTCAGACACCTGTAACTTGGTAGCTACAGATGATGTAATAGGTGGAAAGACTAATGCTAGAAATGTTTAACCCTATTCTACTGTGCAGTCATCTGTACAAAATGGGCAAGGAGCCTTAGGGGATCTACAGGCAAATTACAGAGACTCAGCAGCCTATCAGCCGCAGTTGCAAGGAACTCCAGTTAAACAAAAGACTACCGTTGTAGCAGCAATTTTTGATAAAAGGCGGGGGTCGCCCAAAACAAACTACTGATATGGATATTGAGTACACCAATGAGGTTAATATTAGGAAGGCTGTAGCTGAGGATGGAATCGAGGTAGATACCTCTGAGTCCACCAGGAGCTGTGATCTAACAGCGGCGGAAGGTGTGACTGCTCAGATTAGCGCAAAAACTGCATTGGATAAAGATGTCGAATCTGAGGTAGAAGGGAAATTCTACTCAATGTCAGACTTAACTAACTTCTCTGATAAAGAGCAAGAAATTGACAGCGCCAGTAATCTGGGTGATTGGGCAGATTTACCTGAATACGAGGATGGAGAAGACCCAGAGTCATTTCAGACCCAGGTTACAGTAAGAAAGGGGAAAGATACTGGCGAACTAACACAAGTAGCCCAAGAACAACTATTTGCCCAGATTAACTTGGATGAAGAGTTGGAAGATGAGGCGGTTACACTTGGTCTTATATACAAGACTATAATGACTCATCGTAATGAGACCAAAACGGAGGGCCTGCGAACGCAAGGTGCAGTGAAGAAACTACAGAATAACGTTCGGCGTTTAATTAAAACCTGTGCAGAAGTTACATCTCGTGTGGTGGAAGTGGAGGAGAGAGTCTCCTCTGTAGAAGATACTCTGGGGAAGCAACAAGTTGTTGTTGAAACTTTACAAAATGCTAAAACTGATATAGACTGGAAGCTCACAGACTTAGAAAATCGTTCAAGATGTAATAACTTGCGAATTTTGGGTGTAGCAGAAACAAGTGAGGGGACAGACCCTCGCAAGTTTGTTGTGAAATTGTTTAAAGAGGCTTTTCCTGAATTGGCTAGTTGGGATTTTGAAAGGGAGGTGATTCGAGCGCACAGATTTCCGTTTGTGGCACGACAGCGTGCGAGGGATAGACAGACTGCCCAAAATATATATCCAAGGGCTATATTGATTTGTGTGAATAATTATTTGCTGCGCGAAGCCCTCTATGATCTTGCCCGTCCTGGGAAAAAGCGCAATGCTATGGGATGTGAGTTTTTTGTGCGCCCAGACTTTTGTCCGTCAACGGTAAATGAACGATGGCATATGCAGAAGTTATTTACTCCCTTTCAAGCTGCAGGTGCCCAGGTTTTCTTGCTTAATCCTTCCAAATTAAAGGTTATCTTCAATGGGCAGACAAAGTATTTTATGTCTGGTCGATTGGCACAGGATTACTTGTCTAGTATCAAAAAGAAGGAAGGTTGAATTAGATTTTGGCTAAAATCTACCAATAGGAGAAGCCGATTCAATCAGATATGATGTCTTAATAATCTGAGTTAGAACTGTCAACTTGTAATTAAGTATTGTTTAGCTTGGAGGTTAGGGCGATGGGCAGGATTAATGTCCCTTTTCTTTTTTTAGTTGAAAGTCATAATGTATTTCTCTTTATAAAAATAGATGGGTCTGCAGAGACTTTGTTTTGTTTTTTCTTAGTAAAGAATGATTTAATATTAATATCTAAGGATTAAAAGTTGATAGTGTTTGAGAATAACTGTAAGAGAGTACTATATATTTTTGGGCTGGGAACTCGACAAGTGGGGAAACGGTTGACGCATCTCAACATCACAGAGGACTATGTCCTTAAGCCTTTTTTTTGGGTGGTGTGGGAGGGGTTGGGAGGGTGTGGGTGGAGGTAGGATGGTGTTGGAAGGGGTGGGAAGGAATGGGTGGGTTAGGGTAGGGTTGGGGAAAAAAATAAAAACTGAGACCTATCACGTAGAATTGGCTGGACAAATTCCTTTGTATCTTTTTCAGTGTTTAGATGAGGGAGGATAAAATTATTATTGGCACTTGGAACATATGCGGGCTGAACGATGCTAAAAAGAGGGCTTTTTTCGTAGAATTGTTGATTTTATGCATGTTGATATCCTATGTATACAGGAGACACATATTCCGTGGGGGAAGAGGGATTGTCTGAAAGTCCCTGGTTTTGAGTTAGTAGTTTGTTCTAAACAGACATTTATGGTTAGAGGGGTCGCAATATATGTAAGGTGTGGTCTGTCTAAATGTAAAAGGTCATTAGCTGATAAAATGGGTGGGTGGGCCATAGCGGAATTGTGCATTGGGGGGAAGTGGTTAACGATTTGTAATGTATATGGATCGAATCTGGATGACCCCGAAGTGTTTCAGTTTTTAGATGTTGAGTTGGCAGCATTTTGAATAACAAAAGAGGGTCTTGACTCAAAACTCAGCAAGGCTGAGCCAACAATGAACTGAGGAAACAACAAACTTGCCTATACTGAGAAGCTATTTTTTAGAGAACAACCGTTGTTGAAGCATACATGAAGAATTAGCATGAACACTTGCTTTTAGAATTGCAACTTTTACTTTTATTCTTTTCTAAAGACTATTGTGATTTTTAGTCTTTTTTATCTTTTTGGTGCACTGGAGTACAAAAACATGAAAAATATTATACATTTATATACATGCAAAAGACAAACATTGGTATGTACATAGTTCAGACAAACTCACACTCAACACATTCTTGGCCGTCCAATCATAACAAAACCACATTCATACTGGTCCCAGTGTCATGAAACAGTTGTGTAAATATAAAACAATCTTATTTGCTGTTTTTTACACGTTAATCAAACTTTTTCAAAAAAATTTTAGGAAAAAGAAGAAAGTAATCTTTCAGTTAGTTGACACATTCCATATGGAAAAGAATGACAAGGGACCGGGTCGGGTCGACGCGTTTCGAACCCTGTAATTCTTGGGGTTCTCTTCAGGACCACAGTTTAACTCAACAAGTGGGTCAAGGCTCCACAGAAAGCGAGAGGAGACAGATGCATTCCAAGTGGAGGGGGAGCAAAAGGTGCTTTAAAGCGGCGCGTGTGCGTTCAAAGGGTGCATCGCAGTCTGTTTGCGCTCGGTCCGATGGTACGGTTCCGGCGTCACTAAGGCGTGATTTGTGCTCCGGTTCTAGAAGTACAAAATTATTCGAAGTACTCGCTCCTCACCCTGCAGTCAATGGCCCGAAGTGTTTTAGTTTTTAGATGTTGAGTTGGCAGCATGGCCTAATCCATTATTCTTGGGTGGTGATATGAATATAAATATGCCAAGTCATATGAATTTTTCTAATACTAATACTTATGATGGGAGAAAACCTAAAGTCTTTAGGGCTCTTCAGTCTCTTCTTCAAGAGCATGGTCTTATAGATCTATGGTATCTTCATAAGAGAAATGAAGATGGATATACGCTTTATTCTATGCCGCATAAGAAAAATTTTAGGTTACATTTTGTTTTTTTATCTAAACAATTAGCAGCTTGTAGCAATGTCTCTTGTTTACCACGTTTTCTTTCAGATCATAACCCTTTGATCGCTCAGTGTCCCTGGTCTTATGCTCGAAAACCACCAAGAGATTGGACTTTTAATAGGAAGCTACTATTTGATGAGGGGTATCGTGCACATATTAGAAAATGGTTAGGTCAATTCTTGAGTATTAATAGAAGATCTGCTACAGATCAAGAGGTTTGGGACACCTTGAAGGCTGCATTACGTGGGGAGACCAAAAGTTGGTCTTCATTTAGATGGAAAGGAGAGCAAGAACGGATGCGTAAGGGAGTCAATGAGCTCAGAGATGCAGAAACAGAATTGGCCGGGAATGTTAGGAATGGGAGTGATACAGCTCCTTGTTTACAAAAGATAGCAATTCTTAGGGCTGCTTTGGTGGAGCCATTGGGGGAGGATCTTGCGTTAAAATTTTTACAGTATCGTACAGAAATGTTTGAATTTGGGGAGAATTCCGGTAGGGTCCTGGCTAAGAGGCTTCGCCAGAGGAACATTCAGAGTCAGGTAGTGAAAATTCAAGATGAATATGGAGTAATACAAGAATCACAGGAAAAGGTTAATGAGGTTTTCCTACGATTTTATTCCTCTTTATATAGCGAGGATATCACTAGGCTTAATATTGAGAGAGCTGCCGAAGCCTATTTGTCAGACCTACGGACTGTCGTTATCACCTTTGAACAGGCAGAATCTTTGGCCCTACCCATCCAATTGGAGGAGGTTGAGATGGCGTTAAAGTCATTGGCTAATTGTAAGGCCTGTGGACCAGATGCTGTACCTCTTGAGTTTTATAAACTGTTTTTACCTGAAATTGGTCAGTTTTTTTTAGAGGTTTTAAGAGCGGCCCAGAGGGGTACGATACCAGAATCATGGCAAAATACAATTATAGTTTTGTTTAAAAAAAAAGGCAAACCTGAGCTGTTACCATCGTCATTCCGACCTATTTCTTTAATTAATAGCGATTCAAAAATGTATTCAAAAACAATGGCCAGTAGACTTGTACAGGTGATTATTCCTCTGGTTTCAATATTTCAGCATGGATTCATACCTGGCCGTGATACTGCAGATCATGTCAAACGTTGTATTGCATTACTTGATTGGGCTCAGGTTACTAGATCTCCTCTTGGGTTGATCCTGTTGGACGCCGAAAAGGTGTTCGACAGGGTCTCCTGGGGGTTTCTGTGGGCTGTCCTGAGATGGAAAGGTTTCCCCAAAGAATTTATACAGGCAATGGATGCAATGTATAGATCTCCTAGGGCCCAACTTTGCATCTCCAGTCAGCAGACCCGTTCTTTTCCTATTTCTAGAGGTACGCGACAGGGGTGCCCATGCTCCCCCTTATTATTTGCTCTTTATATAGATCCCTTTCTTTCTAAGATTATGGTCAATCTGCGTATTAAACCGATAAATGTTAATAATATGTCATATAGTGTATTAGCATACGCAGATGACATAGTAGTTATATCGTCGGAAGTGTCTTCAGCTTTCAGGGAACTTAAGCAACTGGCGGAGCAGTTTGGGGGAGTGTCGGGCTACAAGCTCAATGTCTCAAAGACACAGGTGATCCAGACACCAAGTATGGCTATTTCTGACTCTCCAGTGGTCACGGAAGCCATATATTTAGGGGTGCGTATAACTTCTGCAGTAGAGAACATATCGGACCTAAACATTATACCTGTTATAGATGAAGTTAATAAAAAACTGGAAAGACTAGATAGTCTACACCTTTCCTTATATGGGCGGTGTAGTGTCATTAAAATGCTAATACTACCTAAGTTCTTATATTTATTTAGGACTATTCCTCTCTTGTTTTCTCAAACTTCCTTGGCAAAAGCGGATAGAGTTTGCTATAGATTTCTATGGGGTATAGACGTTCACGAAGGGCAGCCAAATGGATGTACCTTCCCAGGGATCAAGGGGGTTGGGCGGTCCCCAATATTATTCTCTATTATTGGGCTGCAATGCTGCAGGGCATGGGTTTATAGTTATGTGGCGACAAAGCAATACCAATATGTAACTCTCCTACTATATATGAGATAGGGTTAGGCTCAGCTGCAAAAGGTATATCACTTGAAGTATTGGAGCCTAGTTACTTTAAGAGGACCCGATTTAAGGTTTTGTTAGCAGCATATTCCGTCTGGCGGAGGATTAGGCGGAAACTAAACATTCCAAATGTGAATATTTACACATCTTTTAGTGCCACACGAATATTTCCTAGTATATTTCAGGATAATGTTATGTACCGATGGCAAAATAAGGGTATTTCTGTGCTCGGCGATATTACAGAGAACGGCTTTGTTATATCATATAGGGAAATAAGGGATAAATTTCAGTTATCGTCATGAGATTTTTTTAAGTATCTCCAAATTCAAAGCTTTGTTCAAAAAACTCTTAGGACAAATACATGTATTTTGGAGGAAGTGCCCATAATTGAGCTTATAAGAAAGAGATCTAAGATTGATATTGTATATCATTATGTTCTATCAACATTCCCTGATGATTTAATTGCTCAAAATGCTAAGTGGGAAGTGAAATTGGGTATAACCGGTATTGACTTAAGCTTGGTGATAGAACTTGCCAATCAGGTTATAGTGTCCGGTTCTTTAAAAACTCAGAGTTATATGGCGATGTTAGACTTATATTATACGCCTGCTAAGATAGCAAAATGGGGGGCCACAAGAGGTAATACATGCCCGCGATGTGCGTTTTATGCAGCTGATTCAGTTCATATGTTTTACTCCTGCTTATCGCTCCGGTCCTTTCTAGATGACATTGAGCAGTTTATTAATGTCACGCTTAAGATTCAGTGTGTAATAACACCTGCTTTGGTGATGTTTGGTGTAGATGTGGGAAATATCTCATCAAGCGGAAACACTTACAACAAATTAGCCCTAATATTTATTGCGATGTCGCAGGTCCGGTTATGTATTACCTCACAGTGGCTATCCCCGGATGCACCTACATTTGTACAGTGGCAGGCAAGATTACTTGCCATACATAGTCTAGAATTTTCAGCATTTTCCTGCAGAGGGGGGAGACGCAGGCAACTGGCAACTCAAGTGTGGGCACCCATCGCCGAATGGATTGGTTAATTGTTCTGGATAGCAGGATAATATGTTTGTATGTGTATTCTATTCATATGCTCCTGAAAAGTGCCTTTTTGGTTGTATACTTTTGTTGCATTTTCCCTCTCATTTGGCGATTTAAAGGCTGATGTATGTATATGCTTTTTTACTTTTTTTGTCTTGTTTAAGAATTTTGTATAGCCGATTCAGTAGTTTAATTGCAGTTCTGTATTGTTTAATGTCTGGTAAAAAAATAAAATAAAAAAAATCAAACTTTGTGAGGGTGTAGGGAAAGGGGTTCATCCATGAGGTAACATGTTTTCTCCACAAGCAAAAAAAAAGGAAAACATTTGTGTCCGCTCATAAAACTGTCAAACTGCATTGTCAATGTCATGAGTGAAAACCTGCAACTGACACAGATTTCCAAGGTACTGCTGCCAATATTTATGAACTACAGAAAGTAGTAAAACTGCACCTGTTCAAATAAGTACTGTTAGAAGTGCAAATTTGGGATATTTTTAATTGGGCTTTTTGTCTCACTCACAGCAGGCTACAAATCTTCCAAGCATGTTTCTCCTCTCCCCAGGCACGTTTCTTCTGAACTCAAAGACCAGCTTACCGTGCACAGCAGGCGAATAATTTCAACTAAAAGGCCCCTGTTGCCAACATGCCTCTTCTCACCACCAGCAGGCGCCTTCTCGTCCAAGCTTGACTTTTTACCAATGCAAGAACAAAATAATTTCCCTGCTAAAACCATACAGGCCCAGGTCTCTGCTAGCACTTCAATACCTACAGTACTCTCCACCTAGGCCTCCAAACACTGCTGCACATCACATTTAATCGCACCAACAAAGCAGTGATAGAGCTTTCTTGAATCTCAATTTCTTAGTAAAATGGTCAAAGAGAATCTCCCACTGGTCATATGGAACTTTCACCGTCGAATTGAAGTGTTATAAAGGAGCTAACCTCCGCGATGCGGTTCAAATATATTCAAACCAATGCGACCCCACGAGAACCACATAGAGGAGGGTGTCCCAACCCTCAGGGTTTTAATAACTATTTAAATCACATTTCTGACCAAATCCATAAGAAAATTGAAGGAAATATATGGTAAGCACATACATATTTAAATGAAAATACAGACTGGATTTATACATAATCAAGAAAAAGACAGAGAACAGAATCGAGTACAGCATACAAAATATCAACCAAGCAGCTTCCATAAAGGAATTTCCCTATTTTAATTAAAGTATTGAAAGTGGGAAGGGGAAGTTCTACGAGGAAGGTGTCAGCATAAAATAAAGCAGATTGAGGGTCAAAAGGAAAGTATGAGTGCTCAAGCATGAAGCTCAACACCCTGTGCAAAGGAAATCAGCAGAGTCAAGAAGAAGTATTCTCTCAGCAAAATCAGGACAGGGTCTGCTCAACTGTTTTAGAGACTACAAAAAGCACGAAAGAAGATTCTAGAAGGCTTCTTCCTATCACTTTCCAATTGGAAAACAGTGTTCTCTGGGAGCAGGTAAACCCCAAAGTTCTTCAGCTCTAAATGAAAGGAGCAACCACCCGGGTGACCTTGATGAAACATCAGTCCAGTCTGCCTGGCACATAAGGTCTCTCCCACCATCTCAGTCGCCATATATGAGACCAACTTTTAATTAAAAGTCCAATAGCCTACTAATCTAATACGAAAAACAATGAGCCAATTATTGCACACGTTGATAAGACATCTGCAGAGGAGAGTAAAACAAGTAACATGTGAGACATTTTATGAAAATTCGGCGTGTGCAACGCAGCCCTGGTTACTAGTTAGGCCAACATTAACGTCAGAAAAGATTCTAAACAGTACAATTAGCTGAAGTGGATATAGGAATTACATTTTAAAAGGGTATGTGTTATAAATGGGGGTCTCTAGTTGGCAATGGGTTGCACCTTAGTCTAAGTAGAGACCCTTGCTTCTAGTCAGGGTAAGTAAGGTATGCCCTAAGACAACTGCTGCTCACCCCCTTGGTAGCTTGACACGAGCAGTCAGGCTTATCTCAGAGGCAATGTGTAAAGCATTTGTGCATGCATACAGTAACACTGTAAAAACACTATAAATCGACACCACACCAGTTTAGAAAAATAGGAAATCTTTATCTAAACCAAAACAAGACCAAACAACAAAAATCTACCATATATATGTCAATATATTATTTAAAAAAAGGGTATTCACAAAAGTGTAACTTGTTGCAACAAATAGTTCCACCTGGGGCTATTAGGACGTTGTGAGAGATGAAAATCCCAATGTACGCTACAGACCGCATGGTGCACAGACTGGGCACAGAGTCGCATGGACCCCCAAGAACGGTACCTTGGCAAATGATGAAAAACAAAGACGGTGCATGGTGTTGAGGTGATGCGTGATTGGGGCTGTGCAGCGTAGGTTCCTTACGACCACAGGGGAGGTGAAGTGTCACTTCCTTATGACCACATGTGGGGGTGAGGTGTTAGTTCCTTATTGTGAGGCAGGGGAGTTGAGGCATTGGTTCCTTACTGCAGCTGGGGAGGTGAGGCGTTGTTCCCTACCGTTGCTGGGGAGGAGACATTGTGTTGGCATCGAGGCGGTGGTTCCTTACAATGGTACGGGTTGATGGATTCGGAAGGTCACCCAGGCCAGCACCGCGTTAATGAGGAACCGGTGTCGGTGAGGTTGGGGCTGCGGTGCAAGTCAGGGAGGTGCGACATGAGCGTCATGAGCAGTGCCCTTGGCTCCAGCGCGGGCAGCGGCCTCGGTGACGGCGTCAGAGTCGATACAGTGCAGCATCGGGGCTGCGGTGTAAGTCGGGGTGGTGCGTCATACACTTCACGACTGGTGCCCACGGCTTCGTTGCAGGTTACTTTTTCCTGCTGTTGGCAGTTGGAACGATTCAGAAAAGGGGGTGGTCATGAACAGAGTGTCTGAATTAAGCAGACCACTCTTACCCAGTCCAAAGATCAGGGCTTGATCCATCACCGTTATTTATCTCACTGCACCATCCCAGCTCAGAACCTGGCTATATGCAAATCAGTCTGTCCCTGACCCAGTGCACCATGGGAACAGAGCAGACTAAACTATCAAGCCAATTCTTCACCAGGAAGGAGACAAGCTACCGGGGACCGGTTTCTGGCATTTCAGCCATCTTCGGTCCGGCTTGCTTGAATCCTGATGGTACAGTGAGAAAGGGACTCATGTCTGAGTATACACTTCACGACTGGTGCCCACAGCTTCGTTGCAGGTTACTTTTTCCTGCTGTTGGCAGTTGGAACAGCAGTTCCATCTAAGTACCGGAGGACAGTGGACACAAAGGGGCCGATTCACAGAACTAACTTAAGACAAAATCCTAAACTTACTACTTTTGGTATTCACAGAAGTTAGGATTTTGCCTTAAGTTTGTCTTAAGACAAACTTAAGACAGACTTAAGACAGACCTAAGACATACTTAAGACAGGCTTAAGACTAACTTAAGACAAAATCCTTACTTAAGTCTGTCTTAAGTCTGTCTTAAGTTTGTCTTAAGTCTGTCTTAAGTCAAACTTAAGACAAAATCCTAACTTCTGTGAATACCAAAAATAGTAAGTGTAGAATTTTGTCTTAAGTTAGTTCTGTGAATCGGGCCCAAAGGTTTTGTGTCCCTGAGACTTCAGAACAATAGCTCTTAGAGATCTTCTTCAAGCAGGATACACAGCACAGCTCAGTCTTCATTCTCTCCTTGGCAGAAGTATCCACTGTAGGCCAACCCAGCAAAGCATTCACACAGCAGTAGGGCAGTACTCTTCCTTCCAGCCCTCCAGCTTTTCTCCTTGGCAGAGTTTCCTCTTGAGTCCATAAGTATTCTAAAGTTTTGGGGTCTGGGCCCCAATATTTATACCCTTGTTCTCTTGTGGTAGGAAGTCTCTCAGCTCATTCTAAACCAGTTCTGTCCTCTGTTCCAGCTTCTTGGCAGGACGTGGCGACAGCATTGTGCAAAGGAGACAGGCCTATTCAGATGCAAGTGAAACTCCTCCCGCTGCTCTAAATGCAGCCCAGGCCTATTTAGCTCAGCTGAGCCACCCAAGAAAGGCAGGACACAGTTCAACCCCCCAAGTGGTTGTTTACAGCGAATGCACATCCCCAGCCCCTTTCACTTCAAAACGAGACAGTCAATACACAAACCAGCAGAGGCACATAGGATGGCTAAACAAGAAAGTGTCCCCTTTCTAAAAGTGGCATTCTCAAACACACAATTTAAAAACCATCTTGACCAAAAGATGTGTTATTACATTTATTAAAGTTCAGAGAACCTCAACTCCAGTCGTTTATCTTGTCCCAGTGGAAAGTTATACTTGTAAGATGTTATAACTAAACCCCAATGCTAGCCTATGGGTCAGATTGCCTTTCACTAGTGAAAAGCGAAATACACAGTATTTCCCTATCATGACATGCACACATACCAGT
The DNA here is from genome assembly GCF_964263255.1 of Lissotriton vulgaris. Taxonomy (NCBI): domain Eukaryota; kingdom Metazoa; phylum Chordata; class Amphibia; order Caudata; family Salamandridae; genus Lissotriton; species Lissotriton vulgaris. The sequence continues at coordinate 972,306,005 of NC_141696.1, read as the reverse complement.
ACATGTCCTACCTTTCACATACACTGCACCCTGCCCATGGGGGTACCTCTGGCCTCCCTGAGGGGTGCCTTACATGTAAGAAAAGAGAAGGTTAAGGCCTGGCAAGTCGGTGCACTTACCAGGTTGACATGGCAGTTTAAAACTGCGCACAGAAACTGCAATGAAGGGTCTGAGAAACACTTACAGGGCTACTTATATGGGTGGCACAACCAGTGCTGCATGCCTATTAGTAGCACTTGATTTACTGGCCCTGGGCACACACAGTGCACTGTACTACGGATTTACCAGTAAACCAAATATGCCAATTATAGATAACCAGTCAATCATCATAATTTATAAAGGGAGCACTTGCACTTTGACACTGATCAGCAGTAACAAAGTTCCCAAAGCATCTAGACCAGAAAAAAAGAAATACAGCACAAAGCAAAAATACAGGAGACAGAGGCAAAAGACTGGGGACACAATGCCAAAGATGTCAGGTCTAACAGTATGCATTCTCGTTTATGACAAATACATGTATTATACATCTGCTAAGTATACAGGTGGCTCTTGTCTAAATAAATACATAGCCATACATCACAATTGATTAATAAAAAACACACAAATTAACACAGTTAAGCACACATTGATTACTTATGTTGCATATAAATGGGGTGGGCACGATCTTATGCGGCTCCATCAGTTACACCATGTTGTTATCTAAATGATCCCAGGAAGGAAATATCAGCAAATATTTCACTTTCGAAATTGGGACTGTTTGTTGTACTTCACACAGTAAGACATTATATCAAGAATTAAACTGCTGCGCCTCCAGAATATTTGTTCTCCACAAGGCAGCATTTGGAACGAATAAGAATCATACTCGCTTTTAGTCATATCATCACAGACCCTACAGGGCTCCGAATAATTAATCTCCGCTCCCTCGATGGAATAATGGCGGCCATGTTTCTTTTCGGGCCACAGAGAGTTTCCCGCTCCACACTGTATGCTCAGGGTTTATGCAATGTTATTGAAACAGAGGCTGCCACAGGTGACATTCAGAAACATCCATCTGGCTCCCTCTGCGTCATCCCGCCTCCCTTGCTCCCACACAGCTCTCCAAAGAGAGGATGCTTGTCACTTAATTGCCGCCGCGCATCACAGATGATGGTTTATAGGTTTAGGCAAATTGCAGGCAGCATTTCGCTAACAAATCGAAGAGCGCAAAGGTATTTCATAATTATCCTATGGAGCTCGCTTGGCCCTTAACAGCACCTGCACGTACAGCATCAGGGAGCCTTGTTTCAACACAAAAGCTCCTTCTTGTTAATTAACCTGAGTGCAATTGTTACAAATGAAACCTATTTATTTCCACTTAATATATTTGCAGCTAGTTTAAATATTCATTTATTATTATGCTTGTTAGTCGAGGAGTAGAGAGGAATTCTTTGGATGACTTCCATTAGCCTCCACTGAGCTTGCAAGGAGCAGCAAATATGCAAGCCCAGTATGTGAAAAGTGTCTGGCCCTCCTGTGTTTTCTCAAATGAGATGAGACAATGTGCATACTTAATTTCGAAGAACCTATCTCTGGTAAAAAGGAAAGCTATCTGTAACAACAATCATTTTTTCTATTTTAGTCCACGAAGAATAACATATAATTTCTCTTTTGTTCTAATTGTTTCCTGTAGAAAATTCCACACATAAAACAATTTAGAAAAGGTGCTGGGTAGGATTGGGCTGTTCGGGAGGGATATTGATTTTCAGTTACAAATATAATTATTTTCTTTTGTTGTGTTGGAGGGAAAATATGTATAACATTTAAAATGAGGTAATTTCCAAGTTTGGTAGAACGATTTGAAACATGGATTGTAACGGGATTCACTTGTTGAGTGTGCGAGAGAATTCATTTTATCATCAATGATGCATTTTCAGGTTCAACATGATCTCCTGTTATTATGTATAACATTTCTGTATAGATATGGGGAGTGCATGAATTATTTTATATTACAAATGTGTTCTGACGCAGAAGGCGTCTGTCTGTATTAAGAAAACCGTTGGCCTCATTTGGCCTGCCACATTTAAAACGCATGGCCATTTAGTTCTGGCATAATTTTCCTTTCACACATGCGCACCCTTCTGCACGCAGATAGTCACGCCCTGCACTCACACTTTGGCAGTGACATTAGAACGTCCCTCACTCTGCACTCACACAGGCACACCTTTCAAGCTGTATTAAGTCTGATGACTTAACATGCACTCACAAACACCATCCTCCATACACATGCATACCACTCACCCTGGACTCATACAGGTACACTGCCAAGAATGCACTCACACAGTTAGACGGATTGAATAAACAGAGATGCCTCAGATGGTGGCATTGTTGTTCAGGTACGTTTTACTTCAGCCAATATATGCCCGGGTTAGAAATGGGCATCTCTAGTTGGCAGTGGTATGCACCCTGTCCGAGTAGGGACCCTCCCTACCTGTTAGGGTAAGGGAGTATTACACCCAAGATAACACCTGCTCAACCCCTTGGGAGCTTGGAACGAGCAGTCAGGCCTATCTCAGAGGCAATGTGTAAAGCATTTTTACATAGAACACACAGTAAGACAGTTAAAACACTATGGGCCAGATGTAGGAAGGCTATTACCGGTCGGTAATGGACGAAAATAAAGAATTTCGGCCGTTACCGACCGGTAATAGGCTTTTCTGATGTAGGGGCTGAAATTAAGGATTCGGTAATTTACCGAATCGGTAATTTAAGGAATCTGTAAATTACAGATTTCTTAAATACCGATTTGGTAAATTACCAAGGGGCAGCTGTATCAAGCTATTTTTTTGTCGCAAATGCTGCGAATCGCAAAAATGCAGCGTTTGCGACAAAAAAGTAAAAATTTGTGATGTATGTAATTTTTCGCATCGCAAAATAAGTAATCGCTATTTCTGCGATTACTTATTTGCAATTTTTGTGTTTCTGCGAAAATTTTTGCGATTCTCAGTTTTGGGTGCTTCTTATTTTGCGAAAATCGCAAATCTAGAAATCGCAAAATAAGAAATCGCGAGTAGATGTATCAAAAAGTCCCTAATTGCGAAAACACGAAAATCGCAATTTAAGAAATCGCAATTAACACTAACAACAGTCAGGTGGTAACCAAGTTCAAAGTATATAAAGAACTCCACAATGCTGTTTCAACTGTCACAATGGCTGGACTGTACCTGATCGCCAGGAGGCTACGCATTCAAGCCCTTGCACAGAGGAGACAGAGGCAGGAGAGAATATTCAGACTGCGTATTACACTGTTTCAGCAAACTGAAGAGGAAATTTATGAGAAATACAGGCTGCATCCACACACCATTTTGGACCTAATTGATGAATTGAAGACATATTTGGAACATACAACAGCCAGGACACAATCAATTCCAACACATGTGCAGGTATTGTGCTCCCTGCACCTTTTGGCCTCTGGTTCTTTTCTTGGGGTCATTGCTGAGGTTGGAGGTGTCTCTCAGAGTGCCCTTTCACGCTTTTTAAAGTTTTTTTTGGAAGCAATGATGAGTAGGCTGCAACATCATATCTATCTCTCAAGCAATCAGCAAAACATTCAAGAAACAAATTTGGAGTTTTATCAAATTGCACATTTTCCACATGTAATTGGATGCATAGATGGTACCCATGTTTCCATCATTCCACCTGCTGCCACAGAATATGTGTATAGAAATATAAAATGCTACCATTCCATCAACATACAAATGGTGTGCAATGCTAAGTATATAATCACAGACATAGTGGCTCAGTACCCAGGGAGCACACATCACTCATATATATTCAGGCACAGTGGACTTCACAGACGCTTGAGTGCTGGCGAGTTTGGTGAGGGTTTCCTACTAGGTAAATATATTTTAAATACAATGATTTTTTCCTGTTAATACACTACTCCCATGTCCTAAGCAGGCCTTTATAAATTTTCAACTTGCAGGTGATAGTGCCTATGCTGTTCGTGATTTCATCATGACCCCATACCTTAATCCAGCAAATGTACATGAAAAAAGATATAATAAGGCACACCGTTCAACACGTGGGGTAATAGAAAGGACATTTGCAATTTTAAAAAGCCGGTTTCGTAGGATTCACAAGAGTGGAGGTGAATTACAATATAATCCTGCAATGTGCTGTAAAATTGTGACCTGCTGTGCCATGTTACATAACATGGCAATGAGAGAAGGAACTAATTTGAAAATGAGTGATTCAGATACATCAGATGAAGAAGAAATACCCCTCCCCTCAGGAAGAGTTGCTGCTGGAGTTGGAGCAGCAGCAGGAAGGCAAAGACGTACTGACATCACATATAATTACTTTTAGGTAAGAATTGAAAAACACAAAGTTAAATGCTGTTTGAAGTATTATTCCTTTAATCATTGTAACAAAAGTGAAACTGCAAATGTGATTTCAGACCTGTTACTGCACCGGTCTTTTCACTCATGCAACATAAAGTAACCAACAGTTAAGTATACTTTTTCATTTATATGTAACACAAAGCATTACTTTCTGCTCTGCCTGCGGTTAGAGTGCTGAGCAGATTCCCTGCTCCTGCTAGCATTAGTTTGGGCTACATGTCTTTCACTTCTGCGTTGACTACTGTCTGAAGTAGGAGTTGGATTATTGCTACTCCTACTTGTTAAGTCATCAATGTCAGTAGCAGTTTCCAAAAGAGGCCTTGCTCCTGCATTTGCAGTTTGCTGTAATTCAACTGCAATTGCTACTTTGTCCAGTCCTTTTGCAACATTTCTTGTGCAGTCAGAGATCATGCGCTGCATTGTTACACTTCTCCTTGTGGAATTTGAAGTTACAGCACACAGCCTGTTAATGGACTTTGCATAGACAAGCATCCTTGCACGCATACAACATCCAGCCCTGTTTCGTGCATCCTCAGAGCGCTCTATGGCCAAAGCAAGTCTATCAACAGATGCAGCTATGGCCCTCATTCCTACACCCATTCCTGCATTGTTTTTATTCATTTTCAGCAGCGAGGGTATTGATGGACCATAGGGCCCTGTGCTGCTGGCGCTGCACGCTTAACATGTCTTGCTCTAACCCAGCAAACAGTTGGATTTTCCAGAGCTCCATCCCTGCTGCCCCTAGAACTTTCCACTCTGTATGCTCTTCTTCTCTGTGCCTCTGTTTGCCCAGTTTGTGATGGTGTAACGTGTTCCTCCTGTGTAATTTCTTTAGAACCTTCAGGCTCAACATCATCCTCCTCAAATGGTGGCAGAGGAACCACACGTCTTCTTCTTTCCCTGAAAATGGATTCAACTTCCTCAGATACACTGTCTTCTGCTGGTGAAACAATTGGGGACTCAGCCTCATGAACTTCATTATCCTCCTGGGATTGACCTGCATGTGCTGTGGATGCAGATTGAGACACATGAGTTTGTGGTGTGTGGTACATTTTCATTTCAATAAAGTTTACATTTTTGAAGAAATGAAAACTGTCTTGGGTGTGCCTCTCTAATCAATACTATTAGTTGTTAACAGTTTTTTACCAGTTAAAGTAGGCATGTAAACCAAACAAGTGATAAAAATACTGCTGAAATTTACCTCCAAAGAGTGAGAGTCAGGGTTCCTCTCTAGTTTGGAATTACACTGTGCACAAGCACTCCAACTTACAACATGTATGACCCACAACTACACAAAAAAAAATTCTTCTTACCTTCTGCTTTTTGTCCAAGATCAGAGCTGTCAATCTGCGCCACACCACTGACACTCTCTGACAAGATAGTTGCCTCCACAAGTTCCTCATGAGGAGTGGGCTGCTGCACTGTGGATATTCCCCCGCCTGTCTTGCTTGAGTCCTTTATCCTGGCAGCAAGCCTTTCTTTTGACCGGAGGCGCATATCATACCACCTTTTCTTTAATTCATCAATGGTACTCCTACAGCATTCACTTTCTCCTGGATTTCAAGCCCGATTTTTCTTTTCCTAGCCTCAGGAACTTTAGGGGTTGCTTTTCCAAAGAACAACTCATGGTTGCTAGCCATCAATTCATTAAGGGTTTCCTGTTCTTTATCTGAAAATTTCTGCTTTCTTTTCCTTTTTTCTTGAGAGGAACCTCCTTGTGAATTTTCTGCCTCCATGCTGCAGCAAAAAGCTGCCAAACAAGCTTCCAACTGCCACTGGGTGTTGCTCAGGCAAGCAGGTGCAGCTAATCAGCAAGAGTTCCACACTGTGCTTTCATCACTTGTTTCCAGCATTAGCAGATTCACGTTTTTTTGCGAATTTTTAATTTGCGAAATTCGCTAAATAAGAAATCGCAAAAAAATTGCAATATATTCTGCGACTTTTAAGGAATTGCAGAATAATCGCAAAAAAGTACATACATCGCCTTTTGCGATTCCGTATTTGCGAAACGCAAAAGATCGCAAATAAGAAATCGCAAAGGGAATATTGATACATCAGGACCTTGGGAGCACTTAAGTGAGTGCTTATCCCATTAGGATTCGTTATTTACCACCAACTACAAGTTGGAGGTAAATAACAACAAAAAAAGCAATTTTATGCAAATTGCTTCAGTGCCATGTTGCAGACGTACATGCCCTTAGGGCATGTATGCCTGCAGCATGTGCACCCAAACAAAATTGAGGGGTGCTACAGGGTGTCAAAGTGACACCCTGCCATCCTTCAATGTTTTCCCTTTTTACCGAATCCAGGCCCATAGGAATGTATGGCAATTACCGAATCGGTAAATACTGATTCGGTAAATACCAAATTTTACAGATTCAGTAAAATTTTGTGAAAAATTACCTACTAACTATTTACCTATTCTTAAATACAGAATCGGTAAAATTCGGTATTTAAGTATAGGTAAATAGTATTTACCTACATCTGGCCCTATGAGTGGACACCACACCAGTTTAGAAAAATAACAAAACTTTATTTAAACCAAACAAGACCAAAACAACAAAAAATCCAACATACATATGTCAAAATATCACTATTAAAAGGTTTAAGTAATTCTGTCTATACAACCCTATGGAAGAGTGGATTTTAGCACAAAACACCTTGGATGCATCAAAACTCAAGACGAAAAACAGCTGCAAATGAGGAAAGCATCAGAGAACACGGTAATGCGTCGGTTCTTGAGTCCCAGGGGAATGGAGACCTCGGTTCTGCTTCACTTAGGAGAGGTGTTGCATCGATTCTTTACTGTGAGGAGAAGTGACGCCTCAATGACTGGAGGCATCTCTTTTTGGTAGGGCGAGGCGTTGGAAACTTGGCACATAGGTGTGATGCGTAAGAAAATCCAGGCACTGCGGGTCGAGCAGCAGTGAAACAGGTGCTGTGTTGATTTTCACAGCTACAGACAGGTGATGCGTCGATTCCTTCAGCCGCACAGCACGGGCTGCTTAGAAGTTGGAGTCCTCTTTTCTGGGCCTTGCAGTTATAAGATAGCTGGATGACTGGAGGCATCTCTTTTTGGTAGGGCGATGCATTGGAAACTTGGCACATAGGTGTGATGCGTAAGAAAATCCAGGCACTGCGGGTCGATGCAATAGTGAAACAGGTGCTCTGTTGATTTTTACAGCTACAGACAGGTGATGCGTCGATTCCTTCAGCTGCACAGCACGGGCTGCTAAGAGGTTGGAGTCCTCTTTTCCAGGCCTTGCAGTTATAAGATAGCGCTCCGAGGCCCTGGCAAAGGGCACCCTCCCCTGGACCTGGCAGCCCTTTATTATGAGTGCCAAGCCCAAGAGAAGCACCCCATCCCACCCAGATTGGCCTGTTTGAAGCCTTGATCCAGCGCTGTGAGATCCAGAGGTAGGGGCCCTTCTCCTGGGCCTATTAGAGCTACATTATGGCTGTAAGTTCCAGGGTAGGCAAAGGCATTCATTGAAAGGAAGGGCTAGACGAAAGCAAGGGCTTTGGTGAGGCATGTTCCTCAAGGTGTCAGGCTCAGCAGTAATTAACACCTTGGCTGCGCGGCGATTTTGCGGAAGTGGGGCACTTCTGCAAAACGGGCGGGCCGTGTTGACTATTGGCAGACAGCAGCACCAGCGAGGTAGCATTGTCGCCGGCCAATGGCCGACGGCAGCATGGAAGGGGTTAACATTTGAAGGAGGTCTATATTGTGCTCTATTTTGTATTGTTTTCAAGGCAAAACAATAACAAATGTCTCAACATTCACTGTGGAGAACATTAAGTTAATCCATGTCAGTCATGTAAGTGAGGTTGCTCCTATTTACACTTCATAAGTTATGCTTAATTTACATCCCTAAGATTTTTCTGATTTTTTTCCTTGATTCTGCCTTTTTTATGTTTTAATGCAGCATATCAATCTTGTATTGTGCATACTGTGAACTGACCCACCAATATGTGTCTATCTAGTTCCCCCTGTGGGTGAGTGTTTATGACAGGCCATGACTGAGAGCACTGCAGAGGAGTCTAAAGGCAATGGGAGGTTGTCCCAGTCGTGGCCAGTGGGTCATAATGTTTTTCAACATGGTCATCTAATCACACCTCACCCCTCATAGAGCAATGATGATATTCCAATTGTTATCGTAAATATATGCAAATACATGTCAAATTGGGTAAGGAGAGGAAGGTCAGTGGAAGAGGGAGCAGTCAGTTCATATTAGCATGGCATGAATCGCTCCAGTGTGTATTATAAAAGTGTGACACTACAGTTTCGAGGCCCAAGGGAGGGTGTCCCACACCCCTGTGCCTTGCCTTGCTGGATTATGGCTAAAATGTCCATGGGCAGGGCCACCTTCTTTGGGTCTTGCAGCGATTATCCAGGACTGCGAAGCCCAGAGCAGGATGGCCCCTCTCCCGGGTTTCACAGCTCTAACCTTTGGCTGCGAAACCCAGGGGATTAAACCCACTCCTCTGGTCCTTACAATTCAAGCAGTAGCTTAATATTGCTTGCAGTCATTGTTGAGTTATGTAGCAGTGTTTGGCCCTGTAGAGGACATCAATATAGAGCTTATAAAGATTTTAATTACTGCTGTTCCCAGAAAGACCTGCCTCACTGAAAACACTGACCCTGGATTTATGCCATACTCCTAGGTTTGGTTTACCTATGTCTTTCAATGAATGCTTCTCCCTGTCCTGTGCTTTGTAGTGCTATATCATGGTTGCAATGTTCATGTCACGAAAAAACACTCGTTAAAAAGAAGAGCTGAACCACACCAATGTGAGGAGCAGAAACCCAGGGTCATGGCTTCAGTGAGGCAAATAGAAATTAAAATCAGACTTGTGAAAGGGGTTTATATAATGCTCTTGCCAAATCTGTCTGATACATTGTTCTATGGGTTATTCTTAAGAAATTGTTGAGACTGCACAGAAAAATAATACTTTGAGCACACAGAGGAGCTCAGTAAGAAATTGGCTGAAAAAGACTATCCAAAGAAGCTACTCAGGAATGAACAGAGGAGGGTGTGGTTTACTCCCCGGGAAACACTTTTAGAATGCAGCCACAAGAGACAATAGGATGCTATGATTTGTGTTACCACCTTCTTTCATACGACAAACTAGTTGATTAAGATCATCCCACAAAACTGGCATGTCCTGTCAACATTGAAAACTTCAGTTAAATGAACTATGTTCACAGGGAGAAAGATGCAGCATCAAAGACCATATAGTTCAAGCTTATGCGACACCCACAAACCAGCAGAAAAAAAGCACTCAGGGACCTATGGAATCTAAAACCAATTGAAGGACACCATGAATGTGTTGAAAGCTTCTGACCAAACGGTGAACGGGAATATATTTTAACACAACAGGATGAAAACAGAACAAAGTTTGAATCCAAAAATGTAGTATATTGCATCACCTGCCTTGAAACAAGCTTTACATTAGCCAAACCAGACAGGAGATCTGCAAAAGAATCTTCCTGCATAAGTCCCACATTTAATGCGATGTTATCACAGTACTATTCACACAGGAAACTAGATTCAAATGGGCCGCAATTAGCATCATTCAAAAAGATCACAAAGGAGGTGGCATGGAAAGACTTCTGTTGAAAGAAAGAAGTGACACTGATCTTGAAATATCACACTACTCACTTTAGGCACTCATCCAAAATTCAGAGGATATGAATACATAGTTTAAAAGCCTCTGTCCTACAAGCGGTAAGATTTTCAGCTCTGTATTAGTATTCTGAAATAGAATTAAAGTTTGACTTCAAACTGAGGACATGCCTAAATATCACTTTTGATATTCACTAACTCTCCTTCTCCATGAGTACATCTATCAGGTTTAAACCTGCTTTACTCACACATCATAAGCAGGTCAGATAGCATATGAGCCTCTTTTTAGGTTTTAGCCTACCACACAGCGCTGGTGTCTGGTTTGCTAAAAACAGCTAGGGGACATTCAGAAAGCTACCCTGGGAATGCATTCCGCCCGTTGTTCACCATTGGCTTTTTGGTTTGTAACTCACCTTTTCTTGCTTTCTATTTGCTGGCTTTATTTTCTTAGGCTGTCCAGCTTCTGTTCATCCCTCCCAAGGAGTGAAGCCTTTTCACACCACTTCTCCTTGTATTCTTCCATAACTGCTCCTTTTATGTAAACAGGACTGTAAATCTTGGGCCTCATCTACCAGGCTCCCAGTGGCACTTTAGCGCTCCCGGACTATCACTTTTGTCATGCTCTGGTGGCACACTGGGCCACACCATATTCACAAAGACACGTAAAGCCACTTTGCGTAGCTTTTCATGGCATTGTAAATAGGTGTCCCTTTTTCAGTGAGATCTGTTTGTTTTCACACAGTTGCAGTGTGACCTTGCCCCAGGACTTCTTAAAGGAAGTGGAACTTTACCAGCATTCTACTACAGTTGATTACATTGCGGTATATCTTCTAAGAGTCAGAACCCCTGCACTTGTGTTATAGGCTGAAATATGGTTCTATGTTAACATAGTTCCACTTTTATGTGTGTAAAAAAAGTCAGACATTCCTTTGTAGCCTCATAAGTCTTCTAGTTTCAATATACATGGTTAAATTAATTTCTTTCTACGTTAGGTATATGTTATTTTTCACTGGGGAAGTTAAGAACACCGAGCCAATATATTTGCACCTCTATAACTTTAGTTCAAAAACTCATACATAGGAGCACTTACTCTCTAAATGTTTGTGGATCTATGTATTCCAAACCTGTTACGTGATTAAATAATATTTGGAAATAAAGCTCAGCATATTTGTATTTTCACTGTCCTCCAATGGCAATTAAAAGGTCAAAGTGCAGCTCAAGCTTCAGAAATCTTTCCAACTTTTCCTTCTGAATACCCACACAAGCTAGACAATTTGGGAACCCTGAGCTCATTTTATTTTTTATTTTTTTATGAATAGATATCATTTAGGAATGCATAGCTCAGAGCACCTATTCCATAAACCGGTGGGGGATTTAAAGTATTTTGTGTACCTATGACTGAAAAGACACACTAATCTCCAAATAGGGAACACTCTTTTAGATGCGCCTTGCTCTTCATTTCAGTCTGGGTATCAGTAGGGGACAAATCGATCGATTTTCTTTTCCATGGTTGCAGTGTGTGCCTCCTCGTATCCTCTGAAGGCTAACCAGCCTGCCTTCAGGAACATTGGTGGGTATATAGAAGCTACCTCCCATTTGACCCTAGTTGGGGCCAGTATATATCACTGGTATTACAAGCAATAGCTGAATTGATGTCATTGAAATACTACAACTCATAGAATGCACTTCATTTTTAAATGTAAACCTGTAGGAGTACTGGCCCATTGAGTATGGCAAAATCACCACTAGTAACTTTGATGCACACAATTTGGCTTAGTGCAAAAAAAGTATTGTGCAAAGTATAAATTAATACCAATGTATTTGCTGAATGCCAGATGTTAATGATTATGAACCTGTTATGATAATAACTTGTTTAATTAAGGACGTATTACCGCTGCTTTTGCAGTGTGTCAAACATTGTAAATAACAGGTGTTACTAATACCCAATTGAATTTGAATTATGTTGCCAACTTTGGAAAGAAAAAGGCAGAGGTGAGATTTGTAGCCTGTAGTTCACAGCAAATGTTGACACCATGGGGCAGATTTATGAGGCCCTTGCGCCTCTTTGCGCCGCAATTGCGTCACATTATTTGACGCAACGGCAGCGCAAACAATGCGCCCTATTTACAACGTGACGCATCTAGGAGATGCGTCACGTTGTAAAGCCCTGCGCCATAAGGAGGCGTTCCTGCGCAGGGGGGGCGTTCCTGCGCAGGAACGGCTCCTAAAAGTGGCTGAGTGAAATCTATAGATGGTACACAGTCAAAATATCGAATTTTTGATTTCGACTTACACTTATATCGAGTTGCTAATATCGAAGGGACAGAATATCGATGTCCAGAATATCGATTGCAAGAATATCGACCCTAAGGTAAGTAATATCGAAATTACTTATATCGATAGCATATATATCGATGTAAGTAATTTCGATTTACTAATATGTGTTAGAAATTTTAGTTAAGTATTTAAATTAATTGTTATAATATGTGTTTAATATGTTTTTATAAATAAAAAATATATAAAAGTAAATTATATGTTTTACTACCAGAGCGGGTTGTGGGTTTTTAGGGGAATAGGGTGGGAAGTAATGTATTTGTAATTAAATAATTATTTTTTAATGATAAATTTATTTTGTAATTAAATATTAATTGGCAATGATTTATTTTAATTGATTAATTGATTAATTAATTGATAATTTATGTATATTTTTAACTAAATTATATGTTTTACTACTGGAGCGGATTGCGGGTTTTTAGGGGAATAGGGTGGGAAGTAATTTATTTGTAAGTAAATAATTATTTTTTAATGATTAATTTATTTTGCAATTAAATAATAATTGGCAATGATTTATTTTAATTGATTAATTAATTGATAATTTATGTATATTTTTAACTAAATTATATGTTTTACTACTGGAGCGGGTTGTGGGTTTATAGGGGAATAGGGTGGGAAGTAATTTAATTGTAATATTAATTAATTTTGGGTAAAGGAGTATTTTTAGGGTTCAGGGTCAGTTTTAGGTTTTTGGGTAAAGGGGTATTTTTAGGGTTCAGGGTCAGTTTTCATAGATGGCAGACAAAGTGCATTCTCCCCCCACCACACTGCGTGCTTTACAAGGACCCAATCCCACATCAAACTCTGGAGTCGTACTTGATTTTCTGCAGTGTGCTTGTTTATTAAAATTAAGTTCACAGGTCAATTACCTCATTGACCTACCAATCTCTTTATTTATTCGTACATATTCCAACACAGTATTTAAGAGTAAACTTGCACTTATATACAATATATACATTCACCGCCCATTCCCAATGGGCCTTTAATTTGAGTTCAGGGTTGCGCCAGCAGGCCACAATCCAGATCACCTGCTCCCTTAACGTTAACCCCCTTCTGGTCAACAGAGCCGCAGGTGAGGAAAGCGCTCACTTGGGCAACCATAGGCCTCCGGGGTAGGGCTGAAAAGCCAAGGCCACCAGCAGGTCGGCCCCAACTCTCCCGCCAGCCCGGAGTCCATAATGATTTAGCAAACCTGTTCAGAGTTAACTGTCTCTAGACAAGAAGCTCCCGTGGTATTCTTGTCCGGAACCCCGCTACTGCCCTAACTGAATCCTTATTAATAGGGATGGGTGGGTGGGTGTCTTCTCTTGGAGACGTCCGACTCCTGGGCGATCAGCGGACAAAGAGGGGGCCTCTAGGCTGGTCGCGGGCTTTTAAGCCTCGCGCCCTACTATCACTTCCGGGGCGTACCTCGACCCTTGTTCCCATTGGTCCTGGCGTCGCGCTCACTTCCGGGTCACATAACCCGGAAGCGATCCTACTCCGGGTCGGCCCTTTGGCTGCCTCTAACGACGCCATTCCCCGAGGGGGTTGGCGCCTTCCATAGATGGCAGACAAAGTGCATTCTCCCCCCACCACACTGCGTGCTTTACAAGGACCCAATCCCACATCAAACTCTGGAGTCGTACTTGATTTTCTGCAGTGTGCTTGTTTATTAAAATTAAGTTCACAGGTCAATTACCTCATTGACCTACCAATCTCTTTATTTATTCGTACATATTCCAACACAGTATTTAAGAGTAAACTTGCACTTATATACAATATATACATTCACCGCCCATTCCCAATGGGCCTTTAATTTGAGTTCAGGGTTGCGCCAGCAGGCCACAATCCAGATCACCTGCTCCCTTAATGTTAACCCCCTTCTGGTCAACAGAGCTGCAGGTGAGGAAAGCGCCCACTTGGGCAACCATAGGCCTCCGGGGTAGGGCTGAAAAGCCAAGGCCACCAGCAGGTCGGCCCCAACTCTCCCGCCAGCCCAGAGTCCATAATGATTTAGCAAACCTGTTCAGAGTTAACTGTCTCTAGACAAGAAGTTCCCGTGGTATTCTTGTCCGGAACCCCGTCACAGGACGAGGAGCTTACTGGCGGACTCGACCTCCCCCCCCTGCGCTCAAGAGCTTCGGAGACGGCCCCTAGGACTCTTTCTATGAATATCTCCATACCCGCCTCCGACAGGTGAACTCCGTCCTCCGCGTATAGCTCCGGCCTGTCTGCCTGTATTAATTTGTGACGAATCGCTTTAATACTAGATTTCTGCAGGATTTCCGCCACCGACTGGTTCAGCCTTTTAACGGATCTGTTTATTGCTTTCATGGGTGCGCCCCGAGCCCACACGAGTCTAGGGATGACTTCCGACCATAGTACTATAGCTTCTGGGAAAATGTTTTTGATTGCTGCTAGAGTCGAGAACAGGGACTCTTTCACTTCTCTCCTTCCGCCCGGAATCATATCGTTGCCTCCGCAGTGCAACACGAATACGTCTGGCAAAGGCATGCCTCTGGCCAAGGCCGTTTTCACATCCCTCGGGACGTCCGCCAGGCGCTGCCCGCCTATCCCCACCCAATGATGGTCACAACCTCGCATCATGGTCACCCTGTCCCTGAGTGTCTTTTCGAAGTGCGCCCCGGCCCTGCGAATGAAGGAGTGGCCACACCAACAGATTTGGGTTCTCTTAGGGGAGGTACCTAGAGTAAATATGAAGAGTAAATGTGAAGAGATACAGTCAGCCGATTCTAACAACGGGGACGAAGGCTAAAGACATGTTAGACTAATTGCGGGCGAATATAACGTTCGTAACAAGCTGATTTCCAGCGACCCAACCTCTTGATTACCTGTTCAGGTAGGCCTAAGCCAGCAGCCGTTGTCGCTGCTCCAATTCTAAACGAATGTGATGTAAAATCGGCTGGATCAACTCCGATCCGTGCCAGGGTCATTTTAACTACTCAAGTGAACTGGAACCTGGTAAGGGGTAACCCACTCTCATGAATCAAGAGTCTATCGTCCACTCCCTGGGGCCTGGCTTGGAGGAATAGCCTCAGCAAGTTGACTGGACAGAAGGCCTCACCCTCTACTCTACCCAATTGTAACCAGGTACCTTTACCCAGCGGATCCGTCTTCGATCTCCGCACCCTAAGCCGCAGAACACCTTTTGACTCGATTATATCCGAGCACCTCAGACCCCCTTCCCTATCCGATTTGGACGCGGGAAGTAATTCTGAAATTCGCAGCGCCCCGCAAAAGGCTAGGGTATAGGCCACCCGGAACAGTTGTGTCTCATACTGGGAGAAACAAACGAAAGGTAGAGCTTCTAAGATTTTAATCAATTTTTCTACGTCTATCGGCCTCCTAGAATCTTTCTCCCCGGGTGCCAGGCGCTCCCAACCTCTCATTGCTCTTCTAACTCTCTGATCTTTTGTCGGATCAGACACCCCCCGTAGACCCGCATAAAATGCTAACGCCGACAACTGTCTTTTCATGAATGCTACCGACTTCTCTTGCTCTTTCTGCTGCACAATGAAGCCTAATACACTCTGGGGGACAAAGATGTCCGCTACCCCCACACCCCTCAGGTATGCCATATACGAATCCCATGATCTCTGATACATACTCTTAGTCCTTGGGGCCAAGGATGCAGATATCAACTCGGCGGCTGTGGGGCACCAAACTTCCATAGCTCCGCTGGGAAGGCTGACATTGACGTCTCCGCCTGGGGCCAATGCTCCCGGAATTCTGTTAACTTAAAACGAGACAATGCATCAGCCGCTTTGTTTTCTACACCTGGAACATGCTTAGCAGTGAATTGGACATTATGGCTCAGGCACTGCAAAACCAATTCTTTCAATAACCTGAGTACCCAAGCACAGGTAGCCCTCTGGCTATTAATCACCATGACTACAGACATGTTGTCCGACCAGAATACTATACTCCTGTTTGCCAGCAGATCTCCCCACAAGTGCAAGGCTACCACTATGGGGAAAAGTTCTAGAAAGGAAATGTTAGTAGTCAGGCCTCGCTCGATCCAGTCATCTGGCCAGCACTGCATACACCATTTTTGACCGAATATAGCTCCGAAGCCAATACTACCTGCAGCATCGGTGAAAAGCTCAAGATCCGTATTAGAAGAACAGGCTGCTCGCCACAACACCGTGCCATTGAAATCCCTCAAAAAACTTCTCCAAATCAGAAGATCCTCTCTAACTTCGGCTGAAAGCCTCACCCCCTGGTGTGTGGCCCGCAGCCCAGACATTGCCCTCGCTATACTTCTGGAGAAGGCCCTGCCCATAGGAATGACCCGCAGAGCAAAGTTCAGTTGACCCAAGAGGACTTGTAGCTGATGTAAGGTTACCTTCCTTGCCCCCAGGCAGCTATCGATAGCGGCCCTAAAGGCATCGACCTTGACTTTTGGCAGCCTGCACACTCCTGCCGTTGTATCAATCTCTATGCCCAGGAAGGTCAGACACGTGGTCGGGCCTTCGGTTTTCTCCGCCGCCAAAGGTACTCCGAGCGCCTCAGCCAAGCGCTGGAAGCCCAGCAGGGCCTTCCTGCACGACTGAGAACCTTCAGGACCCATGAACAGAAAATCGTCCAGGTAGTGGACTACTGAATGCGAGCTGTCCGAGGCCAGAAACTGCTCGACCGCCCTTTCCAGGAACCTTGCGAAAGTCTCGAAAACTGCACAGGCAATAGAACACCCCATGGGCATGCACAAATCCAAAAAATAGCTACCGTCAAATGTGAAGCCCAAGAACCTGGTATCGTCCGGGTGGACGGGCAGTAACCTAAAGGCTGATTCAATATCAGCTTTAGCCATTAAGGCTCCTTCCCCAAACGCCTGCAATTTCTCAATAGCCGTGTCAAATTTGGTATACTTCACCGAGCACAGATCTGGGTCTAACTTGTCGTTGACCGTAAGCCCTGGAGGACTTGAAAGATTATGGATCAGACGGAATTTACCTTCCTCTTTTTTCGGAACTAGACCCAATGGGGAGCAAACCAGATTATGGGTAGGTGGTTCTGTAAAAGGACCCCCGACCCGCCCTAATGCTACCTCCTTCATGATCTTCTCTCGAGCTGCCTCCATATTTCGCAACACTGAGCTTTGATTACGAGGTGGGACATTGGAAGGGGGGGCTGAAGACGGGATACGGAATCCAATTGTAAAACCATGCAGTAGGAATTGAGCCTCCTCAAGATTATTGTACTTACTGAGGAGGTGTGTCAGGACATGCCGTTTAATTGGAGTTGGAAGCTTTGTCGGGAGTCTTAGTTGGCTTTCCTTTTGGGGCACTGTGGCTGGGCTGCTCTTTGGGGTTACCAGTTTTCTTAAAACACCTAACCTCGGGATGAGAGGTACCCCCGCAGTAGGAACAGCAGTGTTTGAATTTACACGAGACCCCCCTGGTACACTCATTTCTATTAAACTGCCAGCAGGCCTGTTTTTTCTCACCAACCCCTTTGTCAGTCCGAAAGGACTGGCTCTGAGTTGAGGGGACCGGGATAGGCGTTGAAGGGGTGGAATAGAAGGCTGTATGCCATAAATTAATCTCCCGCTGGTCCCATGCTATACCCAGGTGAACTGCCTTCATCTGTCTGAACATTTTATCGTATTTCAGCCACCCCTGGCCTGGAAACTCTGTTGCCGCTCCATGTATCAGGGATATGTAGCTCATCATTTGTGGGCCTAAAACCGGATACTTCTCAAGCATAACAGCGGCATATATTGCAAATCCCGTGATCCAATTCTTCATGGACCATTCCACCCACGATTTCTTCTGATTGTAATCTTCCTCTTTCCCGCCCTTGGGTTTTCCGGCCGCCACCCCTGCATTGATAAGGTCGAACACTTCTACGTATTCGCCTCTGAGTATCCTGTCCTTCATATCTGCTGGCACATGCCAAGTGATCCCCGCGGATGGCGATAAGGTCATTGAGGACGAACCGAACATTAACGGGCTGAATGCTAGTAACGGGGAACCAGCTGGTTGCCCCCCCAACCCCACATGCATCTGGCCATTAGAGGGACCCACCACATCAACTACGGCGTTCGCCATTGAGCCCTGACTTGAACCCCCCAGGTTGGAGTAAGCAGTCATCGCTAAGGGGGACCCGTGAGCCGTGTAGGCAGGAAACATTGAGCTTACAGGGCTGCTACCTATCGCTTGACCATGCGACCCATATAATTGCATCCCTGGTAACTGGGCGACCCCCCCGGGCTGAACCCAAACTTGCGACACTCCGCTACCCAGCTGTGCCACTACTGGCGGTAACATACCGTGCGGACCGGACCCCCCCACAGAAGTGACGGGGAACCCTCCTATCTGCGTGGGCCTAGATGCATCATACTGCCCGTCGGTGTCATCTGGGTCATTATCTGCGCCTGAGTTCGAATCAATTGTCTCTGGCACCTCCTCCTCACCTGGTGATACTGGTCATGAATCCGTCGGCCTAGACCGCTTGCCTCTTGCCGAGCTTCTAAGCTTTTCTGGGGTATGCTTCGCTCTTTTGCCTCTCCCCCTCTCCTCCTGAGAGTTCGCATCTGCTCTAGCCCCGTCTCTCATATTCTTTAGTACCCAATCCATGCCTTTTTCCCTTGTGAATTCCAGCAGTTCCGTAAAGGCAAGGTATTCCTCATTCTTGGCTGCGGGTTGTTTACCCTTCGGCACCTTCTTCGACGGCATCCTGCACTTAAAGAAAACAACGTTAAAAACTTGTCGAGAAACCCCAAAGGACTTTTAGGCCCACCGCGCCGCGGATGGGCCCGGACCCCAGGGAATCGGATGATCGAGCGCCAGCGCTCGCCCTCCCCCTGGACATGAGGATTTACCACGGCAATCCCCCCCCTGCGATTAATATTTAAATCAAGAGAAATAAACACGAAAGTTGTAAAGAAATCCAGCACACACTGCAAGGCCCGCTAACCTACACCACGAGTCGGATTAACTCTCGCTGTATACTCCTACGCGATGTTCCCACGATGTCTTCTCTTGGAGACGTCCGACTCCTGGGCGATCAGCGGACAAAGAGGGGGTCTCTAGGCTGGTCGCGGACTTTTAAGCCTCGCGCCCTACTATCACTTCCGAGGCGTACCTCGACCCTTGTTCCCATTGGTCCTGGCGTCGCGCTCACTTCCGGGTCACATAACCCGGAAGCGATCCTACTCCGGGTCGGCCCTTTGGCTGCCTCTAACGACGCCATTCCCCGAGGGGGTTGGCACCTTCCAGTTTTTGGGTAAAGGGGTATTTTTAGGGTTCAGGGTCAGTTTTCAGTTTTTGGGTAAAGGGGTATTTTTAGGGTTCAGGGTCAGTTTTCAGTTTTTGGGTAAAGGGGTATTTTTAGGGTTCAGGGTTAGTTTTCAGTTTTTGGGTAAAGGGGTATTTTTAGGGTTCAGGGTCAGTTTTCAGTTTTTGGGTAAAGGGGTATTTTTAGGGTTCAGGGTCAGTTTTCAGTTTTTGGGTAAAGGGGTATTTTTAGGGTTCAGGGTCAGTTTTCAGTTTTTGGGTAAAGGGGTATTTTTAGGGTTCAGGGTCAGTTTTTAGTTTTTGGGTAAAGGGGTATTTTTAGGGTTCAGGGCCAGTTTTCAGTTCTTGGGTAAAGGGGTGTTTTTTGGGTTCAGGGTCAGTTTTCCCTACTGTTGCACCCACTGGAGTGGGAATAGTAATTATTGTTAATTAAGTATATATTATATATGATTTGTTAATATTTTTTTTTTAATTAAATATGTATTATTATTTTTTTTACCATTATTAAATATATTTAAATATGTTTAAGTAATTTATAAGTATTATTTACAGTATTTTTCATTTTATTTTAAACCCCCAAAAAACGATATATTTGACAACGATATTTTTAACATCGATATTATTTTTTCGATATTTTGGTACTTACCATGTTGTACATAGGGCGTCGATATTCTTGCAATCGATATAATTACGCCGATATTTGTGTAGGTCGAAATTCTGTCATAGATCCCTATAAGATTTCACTCAGTCACTTTCAGGCCAATGCTGCGTCAAAACCCTGCGCCTGCTTGAAGCAGGCGTAGGTCTTGAGGCAGCATTGTGAAGATGGGGCACCCCCGAACCTTGCTGGAGCTGCGTCGCGCTTGCGACGCAACTCCAGCAATGCGCCACCTTTACGGCACAGATGCGTCACGCATCTGTGCCGTTTTTGCCCCATGGTGCGCCGCATTGTAAATGTGGCGCACCATGGGTGGCGGAGCTGTGGCGCACATTAACTGACGCATCCCCGGGGATGCGCCAGTTAACATAAATCTGCCCCCATGTGCTTAGCTCAAAGAGCCATACTGTGGGCAGAGGGTAGTATCAGAGCTCCCAAGCACCCTAGGCACATGTGTAAGTTGAACTAGTCCATTTATTTTTTTGCATTCTGGTACAGGTAGGCCTAGACCTATAATGGGAAAAACAAGTTGTATAAGATCCGGATTCCTTGATTGGATCAGTCGCTGAAACATGGACCTCATGAGAGCTCTGCTATATTTCATGGGAAACAATTGTACAGAGTTATTTGATGGAGCACCGTTTGTGGGCCATTTCTGGGTGGCAGGAGTTAAAAAGTGGTTATTGCACCCTGTATTATATTT
Organism: Lissotriton vulgaris; assembly: GCF_964263255.1. Classification (NCBI taxonomy): domain Eukaryota; kingdom Metazoa; phylum Chordata; class Amphibia; order Caudata; family Salamandridae; genus Lissotriton; species Lissotriton vulgaris. The sequence continues at coordinate 972,285,063 of NC_141696.1, read as the reverse complement.
AATGTGAGCAGCATACCTAATCCTGGTTCTAATTTACATTTTGGTGCCTCTAGTGGATTAAAAAACAAAACTATACCTACTACAATACAAAGAAGAAAACTATACTGGATGATTTCATCAAACTGGACATGACACAACTTGGGATAATGGTATTACCTACAACGTTTCACTCTATGAGTTGGGGTAAAAGTACTTCAATGTGATCATTCATTGACTCATCTATACTTATCAAATCTTTAGTGCTCAGAGAGCGAAACGAGCATAAAATGGAGCATGTTCAACATTATATAACTTACTTTCAATGAAGGAATGGTTCCTTTTTGTGTCGATTAGATACTAATGCACCATTTCGGAAAATATTTGATGTTGAATGCAGCTCCAGACAAACACCTAATAGTTTGGTCGATCTTCGAGGAATCATAGTTTAAGTTTTTGACTTTCATTTGAGATTAATGGGAGTTGTAGTCATGTGGTGGAAACCACAGGACTGGAAATGTTGTCCTGCTGACACAAACCCAGATGGCTACCCAAGTTGACAGTTCTGTGGAAGGTTGCTTTTAAGTTCTGCCCTGCTAAAAACTGTGGGGCATAATACCAAGGGTCATTATCGCCGCATTAGCGGGACTTTTTCCCGCTAATGCGGCGATAATTTCATCGCCCTATTACCAAGCTGTCGCTAACACCAGTTAGCGACAGCTTGTAGGCGATAGCGGGCATTTAGGGGCCCATTTTGCATGTCAGCGATAATTATCGCTAATGACATGCAAAGTGGGCGTGCCAAGATGTTAGCGACTGAAAACAGTCGCTAACATCGCTATCTCCTATTACCAACCTTTGGAAATATTCGCGCTAAGTGCGAATATCTCCAAAAGCTAACGCCTGCCCTGAGCAGTTCTTAGCCATGTTATCCAATGGTAGGTGGATAACATGGCTAAGAGCATTAGCTTGGTAATGCATGAATATCGCTGACTTTTCAGCGATATTCATGCATTTCGGACGATTTTTATCGCTTAGGAGATAAACCTTGATACTAGCAAGGCTCCTAAGCGATAAAAATAGGCGAAGCACGGCGATAAAATTATTGCCGCTAACCAAGCATAGCGATAATTATCGTTTATGCTTGGTAATATGCCCCTGTCTTTTTTGCACAGTCAGACTCTGTCACAGACCAACCCCTCATTCATTTCTGAATAAGCCCCTTCTAGCTCACAATGAAATAAAAAATATGACCCTCAAACATTCACCTTGATTGTGACTGTGCTCCAAATTAGGGTTGGAGGGTTGCAGGAATAAGTTAAGATAAGGCACTCTTAGTGCTCAAGCCCTATGACTCCTGTATGTAAGAGAATTGGAAGTGGCTTCAAATGCAGCTCATAAAGTATTGCTCTAGAGTAGACATACCAGATTATTTTTTGCAGAACGCAGAGGTTGTTTCAAAAACGAAGTCTAACAGATGGTGAAACAGAACAGCTCTATCAATGCTAACATCACACTTGTTGAGGAGTAATAAAAGCTCTCTGATTTACCTCAATTTTGGTTAAGTTGTGTGAATATATTTATGAGTGCAGTGATTATATTCTACTCTGTACTGTGCTCTTGAATTGAATACTATGGTATCAAATGAGATGGTAACATGAAGTCTCAATTTGGTTGCAGATGACATTGCCAAATGTCTAATACCTGTGAAGTAAACCATTTCACACAAATGTAGAGTGCTAACCTGAGCAAGTTACACTTGATAATCGTCTAATTCAAGTTATTGTGTCACTATTTAGACCAGATTTCTGACTTCCCAATAAAAACTAAAGTCAGGCATATCAATGAGCAAACAATGTCTTCCCCGCGCTCCACGAAAGGAAAGGAGGTTACCCTGCAAGTGAAGAAGCAGAAAGTGGTTTCATAGCCACTACAGTAAATAAAACAATGTCTTGAACTCCAAGCTATCTGGTTCTCAAAATCAGAAACGCGAAGCACTACAGGAACGTGAGCTTGACAAATTAAAAGGCAGAATGCTGAAATATGTGAGAAAAATGCACATTGACTTTTCTGAATGTTCATGTTTTTCATCTATGGAGATCCAAGGCTAAACAGGATTGATTTCTGAAGGACCCTGCACCATCTCGACACCCACGTAAGTGAACAAGAAAATGTAAAAGATAATTTAAAAATAGTTCAGATTATTCTAATTCCTTAAGAATGTGACTTCTCAGATCCAATACAGTGCTTTATTTTTGCTGGCCCTGCCAAACCAATTGAAATGCATCTTCCTAAGACCGCGTTGGATCACTTTTTAAATCTTGATTATAAAAAGAGGATCAGGAATGTCAGAATCCAGATGGGCATACAGAGTCCATAAATTATTTTCAAATCTACGTTTTCTTTAGGTATGTATGTCCCAGTGTCTGATGCACGAGCTGGGGGGGCATCACACTATCTGCAGACTTCTCAGATGGGTCGACATTTCTTGTCCCCTCGAGAATCAAAGCATTTGTTTCTTTGGAGTGTGAAGGAGCTGTTGACAAAGTTGAACATGCTACTGTGCCTATTCTTTAGGATAGTCAGTCAGTCATTCAAAGCTTTTATTATCGGTTAAAAACCATAAAAAGACAAATTACAAATTCAGGGACTAGTTTAAAAAAATACAAGTTAAAACTGTTTAAAAAACTTCACAATAAAAGCTATATCATAAAATATACAAAAGGACGAATGAAGGCAATATGGGAACACACTCCCGTATCGTAATGGCAGACATAGAAAGAGTAGCTAAGGCCCCACACAGTTTCCCAAGGGGAAAATGCCCCCACCATAATCAAGAGGGGAACCCTTAGCTAATAGGGGGTGTTTTTAAACTTCCTTTTTAAGATTGCACACCTAATATACCACATGGATAAAAGGAACCTTGATGTTGCGAACACAGCCAAGGCCGTAGTGTCCGCTCTTAAAATTCTCAGCACTTCCCTAAAATCTCTGAGACCCCTGGACCTGCAGTACTGGACTATCCACTTATATCTGGAAGTGTTAGAGAAGGATAACAAGGATGTTGAATAAGATGGCGCAGTGAGAAATATCAGGATGCAGCGTAGTGCAACGAATTATATTGAGGTATTTTCGGATAAAACAACAGACCCATTATGGTTGCTGCTGTCAGAATGTGTGATTAAAAAAGAGATAGGGCAGAGCATTGCACATGTAAGTGGGCAAGCATGGAAAGTGCTGAGCAGGCTGTGAGAAAAGCAATAGAAAAGGTTTTGAATAAACTCACTTACTGCAACATTGCCTTCTGTAGAACAGTCGTTTTGATCATGCGTTCTTTTTTCTCCGGTGTGTACCTACTACAAAGTGTTAGCAACTGGGACACTTTATGACTCGGGTAGCCCCAATGTTGGCAACTACTAGAGCAACGCGGTTCACATGGCTTCTCATTTTGGTGATCGGGAACAAATGCATATATTTATATTCTCTCTAAATTACAGAGTCGTGAATCATTTGTGTTTCACAGAATGGAATGTCCGGCCTTATCACACAAGAAGATCACAGCCTGTGCCCTTTAGAAGACCTGTTAGCGACGGGTTTCAACCCCAACCGAATTTTGTTTTAGAAAAGCAAAGAAGAATCAAGGTCAAGAACTTTTAACTGCTGTTACAAATGCAAACTCCCAAGTTCAGTAATTTACAATTGAAAATATTGCTCTTCAACACTATTTAGCTGCCCTACAGCATGGGTCATTGCGACCACCACTCACCACCTTGGCAGACAAAACAAATGATGAATCACAAGAAAGAATAAATACTTTTTGGATACCTAATACATTTCACTTTCAGGTCAAAAATATTTCCTCTTGTTAGTGCCAATGGGAGTTTTCATCATTAGCAATATTACTGGAAGTGCCTTGGCGTGCTTCACTCATTACTTTAGCAACAGAGGCTGTTCCAGTATTTCATAGTTATAGTGGGATTTTTTAGCGCCTTTTGGTGGTTGTTTGAATACAAGACCAAACATTTTGACGCACAAATGTTGAAATGGCATTGTTAGATTTACAATATCATATCGCTTAATTCAAGGCATTAGCAACAGAAACAAATGGGACAGATTTCACACTGTTTTCCTTATGCTGAAATGGCTCAAACGATAAATTGAAGAAAGAATTAGCATGAGGATCCAGACCTGTATCACGCCGAATTCTTCTATCTTTAGTTATCCAAATAGAAATTGAATTCAAGAAAGAAGACAAAAATACAGAAATCAAGCCACAATTAAACTTCCACATGTCCAATTTATAGATTCCCCATCTATTGAAGGTTTCTCAATGCGATGAAGAGCCTGTGCAACATAGAGTACCTCCAGACCCTTTGTTTGAACAAGAATAAGATTAATGAAGAAATATGTGCCTAATTATTTGCAGTGCCGACTAAAAGGTTGTTTAATTGGAAATTGGCCTGCACATCCAAAAATAAATGAATATAGCCTTAGAGGCGAAGTAGCGGGCTAAACAGGCATTAAAGGCAGAGGGCCCTTAATGGTTGGTGGAGCCTGCTACAGGGGGCTCTAAGGCAATTAGAACATTCTTTCCCTAGGGGGCAGAATGTTCTAATTTGTAAAACACAAGCCTCACGGAGCCCAAGAAGGTTGAAATCCCCTCGGGCTCTGTGAGGATTTTGTTCACAGTAACAGCTTTAAAATTACCCACATATCTGAAAATCATAATGTTGTCACATATTGTTTGTCCTGACAATATCCTGTAAGAGAATTTTCAATGCCAAAAATACTGAATGCCTTTTAATTTGACTGGACCTGTCTGGAGCACTTGACTATATCGACCGTAAACCACTGCACACTGCTGTGTCCATTTGTTTTGTATTGGAGTTACTGTATGGAAATGGTTCAAACTCTGTCTGAATGAACAATATCCAATTGTGAAAATGAAAAAATACTTTCTCAAAACTTACTAAAACCAACAAGGCTGAGTATTGATTCCTTTTTAATTTGTACCTTGAATCATTAGGTTATTTCTAATACACTCTTGTAGGAAAATGCCCCTTTTAGCATGGTTGCCCACCACTTTTTGCCTGATGTTCATACTCTTTGACTAGGTGTGTGCCCTGGGTTCCTGCCAACCAGGTACCCAGGGCCTATGTTCTTTCCCTGAAACTGTACTGTGTATCCCCAAATTTGCATATCTCTGGCCACACGTAAGTCCCTTCGAAAAAGTGCCCTAGGTACCAAGGGCCTAGTGACCAGAAATGGCCTCTAAGGGCTGCAGCACCTATTGCGCCACCCTTAGGGTTCCTGAACTTCAACAGACACACACTGCCATTGCAAGATGAGTATTTTGGTGCAGAGAAAAGTAGAGAGTCAACATGGCACACTTCTAAGGGTGCCATGCCTACAACCCACTGTCTATGGCATAGGTCATTACGAACTCCACAGCACCATAACGGCTTTGGTATCAAACTTCTCATTACAATAAACCCACACTGATGCCAGTGTGGGATTTAATGAAAAATGCACTCTGAGGGCATCTTAGAGATGCCCCTGAAAAGCGACTTAACTCTAGTGCCCTGGCTTACTGGCTGCTCCCCAGCTGCTTCCCCCAGAAATGTTTCTGGACTCATGGGTCAAGAGGCTTCGGCTCTCGGGGTCGGGAAACAAACCACATCCTGGGCAGAGGTGGCAAGCCTCCTACCCCAGGATGGGCAGGGTACAGGAAAGGAAGGCTTCAAAGGCCTGCCGCCTTTGTGAGCTGCCCCAGCTATTTGCTGCTCCAAGCAACTGGACCCCACTGGTTCTAACCCCCACTTTGGGTGGGAGAATTGGCAGGAAAACCAAGTTAGGAGGAAGTGTGTGCTTACCTTTGCCAACACCACCCCTCCGGTGGTGGAGGCGAGGTGAAGCACAACTCTCAGTCCCTGTGATGACAGGGAACCCAGTCAACCAGAGTGAGGCTTATGCTCCCTCCCACTGGAGGGTGGCATATTAGGGGGCGAACCCACCCCAAGGAAGGGAACCATTAGTCCCAACCTGTGCTTACCTAAAATGCCCCTAAATCTAGTATTTAGGGGCAACTGCGAACCTTGCCTCCTCAGACAAGAAGAGAGTAGAAGAAGATGGACTGAAGAGCCGTGTTGAAGGAAGAAGAGGTGGGCACCAACTGACTTTGCCCCAGCCCTGCTGGCCTGTCCCGACCTCAACATGCTCCAGCGGAATACTGGCGTGCCCTGCAGCCAGCAGCCCCCCAGAACCCAGTGGACCTGCCGCGCCTTCACTGAAAACACTTTGTCTCCAGTGAGTACCAGATTTGCTCACCAACCGGCACTGGCCAAATCTACGAGTCTACACCACTCTGCACCCGTTGCCCACGGCCCAAGTTCAAATGGCCCAACACCATGGAGGCCTTCCCGGCAATCCTTACCTGGAATGTGGTGATCCCTAACCTCCCTCAAGTCTCTCAACGACTCATGTAGCCCCTTTCTGGAGGATCGCCCAGACAGTGACCGGAGCCGGTAAGGAAAATCCAATGCCAAAAGACACCCCTGCACCTGACGTCCCACAGCCTTGGTGTGGTCCAACCAATGGTGTCCCAGTATTTCCCGCCATTCCAACTTACCGGTGATCGCCTCCAGAAGATCTTCATCCCAAACCTGTAGTGTTTGTTGAAATCGGAGAATCCCCATTGAAAACAACAGGGCACCAGATGCCGCTGTGTGTGCACCTTGTGTGCTAACTTGAACCCCTCTTTGCCCAGAGCTTAACTCCAGGAGCTTTGCTCCCTCAACCTATTGGCCTGCCCATGAGCAGCTACAAACCAGAGGCCACCTATCCCCCATTGGATGCCATTGGGCCTCAGCACTCTGCACCCAGCCACCCTAGTGCCACTGAGGGTGCTCTTGGAGTACATCCTTGACCCTGGGGAACCCTTGTTCTAACCCCAGAAACCCAACTCCGAAAACCAAGTACTTACCTGTACACCTATAACTTCATTACCTCTCATAGGATTACATTGACTGCTTTTCTGTGGAAAAAGTTCTAAGTGTGGAGTTGGACCTTCTATGGAAAGTCATACAAGTGTGTTTAGATTAAGCAAGGGCTGAAAATTCGTTCCGCTCGCGGAATTTGCGGATTTTCCACGATTTCGCGATCCGCGAATCTCGCGAAATCGCGGTAAAATCCGCGAATCAGCGGGGACGTATTTTCAGCCAAGCACTTACAGGGTTACAGCAGCAGGTGCAAAAGTTGAAGCTGATTTTTTGTAACCTTTTACAAAAGGGTTACAAAGAAATTAACTTCAACTTGGGCACCTGCTGGTGTAAGCCTGTAAGTGCTTCCTGGCGCCTCGTTGCCTACTTGCAACTATTCTCTGACCCTGCTCTGACCCTTGAAGCAGGGTCAGAGAATAGTTACAAGTAGGCAATGAGGCGCCAGTCACGAAAATTAAACCTCAACAGGAAGCACTGACAGATATAAAAACAAGCATTTGCAATGCAATAGGACTCGCATTAGGAAAGTTTGAACTATTGGTCTTGTAAATGACAATTTTTTTTATTTATGTGTTGGCTTTGAAAATAGCTAAAGTAATAGCTTTGTCATTTACAATGCCAATAGTTATAACTTTCGCAGATGGGACACCTATAGCATTTGTAATGCAACATGTTTTGCATTTACGTGACTTAGCTGTATTGATATTACAAATAACAATGGCTTTTAATTTTTTTAAATAATTATTACTTAAATAAACATGATTTTAATTTATAATGGCAATAGCTTAAACTTTTGTAAATAACTTTTGTGAAGATTATGTTCTGTGTATTTTATTGTGACGAAAATCCAGGAACAGAAGTGAAATATTAACATCTTTTTGTGACATTTGTAATAAAGTTTGAAACAATGAGAGAACATATTTGAACCAGTTGTTGTTGAATGGTCGCACAGATTGATGCTGGGGTGGTGCTGAGTGGTGCTGTGGTGGTGCTGAGTGGTGCTGTGGTGATGTTAAGTGGTGCTGTGGTGGTTCTGAGTGATACTGGGATGGTGCTGAGTGATGCTGGGGTGGTGCTGAGTGGTGCTGTGGTGGTGCTGAGTGATGCTGTGGTGGTGGTGGTTAGTGATGCTGTGGTGGTGCTGAGTGGTGCTGTGGTGGTGCTGAGTGATAATGTGGTGGTGCTGAGTGATACTGTGGCGGTGCTGAGTGATGCTGTGGTGGTGCTGAGTGATGCTGTGGTGGTGCTGAGTGATGCTGTGGTGGTGCTGAGTGGTGCTGTGGTGGTGCTGAGTGATGCTGGGGTGGCGCTGAGTGATGCTGTGGTGGCGCTGAGTGGTGCTGTGGTAGTGCTGAGTGATAATGTGGTGGTGCTGAGTGATAATGTGGTGGTGCTGAGTGTTGCTGGGGTAGCGCTGAGTGATGATGTGGTGATGCAGAGGGAAGAAAGGCACAACAAGCAGTCTAACAAAGGGCAGAAGGGCAGAAAAACAAGGGAAAAACGAGTCTAACAGATGGCAGAAGGGCACAAAAAAACACAAAAGGTCTCGGTAGAGGGTGGGAGTGGTGAACCAGAGGGTGGCAGTGATGAACCAGGGGGTGACAGTGATGAACCAGAGGGTGACAGTGCTGAATCAGAGGGTGACAGTGCTGAACCAGAGGGTGGCAGTGCTGAACCAGAGGGTGGCAGAGGTGAACCAGAGGGTGGCAGTGATGAACCAGATGGTGGCAGGGATGAACCAGAGTGTGGCAGTGGTGAACCAGAGGGTGGCATGGGTGAACCAGAGGGTGGCAGTGGTGAACCAGAGAGTCGCAGTGGTGAACCAGAGTGTGGCAGTGCTGAACCAGAGGGTGACAGTGGTTAACCAGAGGGTGGCAGTGGTGAACCAGAGGTGCTGTGATGAACCAGAGGGTGGCAGTCATGAACCAGAGGGTGGCAGTGGTGAACCAGAGGGTGACAGTGCTGTACCAGAGGGTGGCAGGGGTGAACCAGAGGGTGCTGTGATGAACCAGAGGGTGACAGTGGTGAACCAGAGGGTGGCAGGGGTGAACCAGAGGGTGACAGTGGTGAACCGGAGGGTGGCATTGCTGAACCAGAGGGTGACAGTGGTTAACCAGAGGGTGGCAGTGGTGAACCAGAGGTGCTGTGATGAACCAGAGGGTGGCAGTCGTGAACCAGAGGGTGGCAGTGGTGAACCAGAGGGTGACAGTGCTGTACCAGAGGGTGGCAGGGGTGAACCAGAGGTGCTGTGATGAACCAGAGGGTGGCAGTCGTGATCCAGAGGGTGGCAGTGGTGAACCAGAGGGTGACAGTGCTGAACCAGAAGGTGGCAGGGGTGAACCAGAGAGTGGCAGTGCTGAACCAGAGGGTGGCAGTGGTGAACCAGAGGGTGGCAGGGGTGAACCAGAGGGTGGCAGTGGTGAACCAGAGGGTGGCAGTGATGAACCAGAGGGTGGCAGTGGTGAACCAGAGGATGCTGTGCCCATACACGACCACATGGGTAACTTTGCCATGCAAGCGGCCCGTGAACACGCATAAAGCCCTGCGAACATGCACAAAACCCCGCAAACATGCAAAAAACCTACGAACTTGCAAAAACCCCAAAATTCGCAAATTCGCACAAATTCGCGGATTTTGCGGATTGCAAATTCGATTTCGCGCAAATTTGCGGAACGCGAATTTGCACATTTCGCCCATACTTAGTTTAGATAACAAATTGCATTACTTACCTGTATCCAGGAAATGTCCCAGTGTGGTATCTATGTATAACACACTGAGTAAGAAAAATAATATGAAAAGCAATCCAACAAACTACTCACAAAGTAATTACAAAGTAAATGTACAATAATTACAATTATTTATGAAAAATTGACTTACCTGTAACCAAACCAATCGAATTCAACTGTATTTTACCTGTATTCAACTACATTATTCTTACAAAGTACTATTACACTTAGCTGTACCAGGCCTTGCTTGCTCATAGAAATAAAATATAACTACATAATATTGTTGTACAAAACAAATTGGCCAGAGTTCCGTCTTTGAGTGTATGACATCATTTCTTGCCTGAGTGCGTACAATAAATGCTTAACACTACCCTCTGATAAAGCCTGACTGCTCACCCACACTACCTCAAATAGACAGTAAGGTATTATCTACTTTAGTCTCTGTAAGCCTTTGGGGATCCACTGTACACACTATACCTTACTGTGGTATAGTATATACAGCGCCAGCTTCCTACATCTCTTGGTCTATCTTACCTACAATATACATAAAAAAATGCAGGTTTCTAGGAAAGTTGATGATTGCCGGTCTAAGGACTTTGTCAAAGACTATATGACTAAAATACAAATATTAATTTCCTCTGCAACTTTCAAAGTGAACTTAAACAATCAGCTCAAAACTTAACAATCCTGTTGCACTGGCCTCAATTCAAAGCAGAATTATGCTCCACAACAACTCACAAAGTTAAACCCCCCAACCTAACATTGGACTGTAAATTCAACAGAACCATGCACATAAAGAACATGGCCATGGCTCAAGGGACATTCCACCAATTAGAATTTCTGAAATCAGTGAAGAATTCTATGCTAGTTGATGACCCAAACAAATAATTCAAACTCTAATTATTATATGTTGTTGGAAGAGAGAATACGTACTCTCAAAGTCCTCTCTGCCATAAGGGTAGCCCCCAGAAAGCTATAATGAACATTGCTGCAAGATTGATCACTGACACATCACATGGAATATGAGCACATCTCACCAATTCATATCAAGCTGAAATGGCCCCACATCAAGCCTACTGCACATTCTGATCAGCATGCATATTTTTTAAGTCAACGAAACTTAACACCCCTCCATACCTGAAGAAGAAACATACCCTACCAACAATGGAGACCCATCTGCAGCATAATCTTCTACTTTCCTGCTCCCTTTCTGGCTTCCCTCCGAAGACATGGAATAACACCACCCTTAAAATATGACGTGGTCCATCTTTTGCTTCATTTAAAACACAACTTAAAAAACATTTGCTCCTGACTCAAGTCAATACATGTTAATCTGCTGGATGTCTAGTCTAGTCCTGTGAATGTAGATAGGCGCTCAGACACTCCTATACTACTAATGTTTCTTTTATTGAAGTGCCCAAACTTGTAAACATGCTTTTTATATTTCATAGCTTTTAATATCCTTTGAAATCCAGCTGATTAATCTCTGCACTGTAGAGAAACCCAAATATGTAAATTAATAAATCATTGATATCTTTGAAAGTATCACGTTTTAAAACTGATATCTGTCTTCCCGGCATCTGAATTTCATCTATTGATGTGCTGTCACAATCACTCGAGGTATCTGAAGACAAAGAGCACAGCTATCATTAGTGCTGCACATGCAGTCATACAAGGTCCCAGGGGTGTGGATACCAGGTATGACTGTGGTTTACCACCCAACCTGGGGTAAAAAGGCATATTTTCCTAATTTGCCTTATGGCATATAGCACTCTTGCTATACCACATTACGAGCATAGTTTCAATGAGGTAGGGTAAGTACAATCATTAAATCAATCAATTCATATGGATTTTGCAGACGAACATGTCAATGATGTGCTGTGAGTTTAGTTATGTGTAACTAGTCTTATTGGCATGATTTTGCTATGTGCTCTCATTGATAACGTTGGCCATTTATTTATAAGCTTGTTTCTGCAGTTCAATGTTGGTTTTGTAGCAGGACATTTTTCCATGGCACTGTACATAATTTGCTTATAGTTTGCTCAGTTCATGATTTTTGACTTCTTTCATGCTCCATGTTTCAAGCTTTATGACATAGGTATCATTTTTCCTCTCTCAGTTGTGAATCTATTTTATATTGTACATTTCAATGAAGTATTCTATTTTTTGCAAATTTCCCAAAAACCCACCTTTTTTCATTTTATATCAATTTGTTGGTCTTCCATATACGTCTAATAAATATTACACCCCAAATGTCTCTCCAATAAAAGTTTGTATTTGACCAGGTTTATATGCAATGTTACGTTTGTTTGTTGTATGTCCTTCCACACCTTTTAAAATGTTATCCTTTTGTATTGTTAAATAAATATGTTGAACACATTATCTTAATCAACAAAAATGGAACAACAACATACTGAAAGGGGGTTGAGTCAGCCTTTTCAGCCACAGGTGGGTGTTGGTGGGCCCCCTTCAGCCACTGCATTCAAGAAGTGTCCATTATATTGAGTATAAGCCTATGTCTTTTCATGGATGTTTTCATTTACATTTTGTAGTAGTGACTGCACACAAAGTAGTCCTCAGAAAGAATGGCCAATGCAGCAGCAACTGATGCAGCCTTCCGGTGTCAGGAAGTATTGCTTACTTCTTTGTGGGTGCAGGGGACCACCACTCAAAGCCTACTTGCACTGAGGTCCTCTTAGAGAAGTGCTTCCAGGTGGTCTTCATAGAGTGTTCACACTATCTGATGTAAGTATTGCATGTTTGGAGAATGTACTGTTCTATGGCTCCCGAATGATGAGTTACATTTATGAACTGCTCCTAAACTCTCATGTTGTTTTGAGATGGAGTGGATCTTGAATTAACGTGTATACATTTCTTAATGTTCCAGGGCATTATTGCTTAGCAGTTGTGATACGCTGCAGCTGCTGCTGAAGTCAGGACCATGCTACCTGGATTCAGGGATTCCCTTTGCAAACAGTTACTTCCTTTGAAACTTGTTTGAAGACATTTGGGAATAAAGAGAAGATTTTTGAGAAGGTGATCAATGTTGCGAAAACAGACCTAAAAGTATTTAACAATTAATTCAGAAATTAAAAGAGTGTAAGATTGTGATATTTAATTTGGATTGAATGCTGGGACAGAGCAGGAAGAATTCTCATGAGAGGATAATGTTCCACATGATATGTATATATATATGACTATGCAGATGTTATTAGGATTTCCCAGTAAGGAATATATCAATTGCTTAAATAGGAAACACAGAATGTTGGACTTGGCCCTTTCTGCAGCGTTATACCCAGAATTTTGTGCCTTCACCCTCCTCTTTTTTTAACCCATTTTATTGGCTTTTAGTGCTCTGCACACTTTACCATTGCTAACCTATGGTAAAATCAACTCCCCTGAAGACTTCGTCTCACTCAACTCTACCCTTTTGGATACTCAAAACTGGCTAACTGACAGCCACCTCAAGCTCAACATCTCCAAAACAGAATTCTCTCTCACTACTCCGCCTAATCACACCCCCAAGATCGACCACTGGCTGAAACATCTTATGGATTTCAATTTCACTCCCCCCATTATTGAATCTCCAAAATCCCTCAGAATCCCACTGCATGAGCACCTGAGCATGCAGGATCATGTGAGTATTTTAAGCAAGGGGACTAAACACCAGATGAACACACTAAGGAATCTAAAACCTTTCCTTCAACAAAAGGACTTTCAATGTGGCAGTGCAAGCTCTGGTGCTGCCTAGGTTAGACTATAGTAGCTTTGTGGGCTTCCCAAAAATAGCTTGGCCCCACTAAAAGTATCCATTAATGCAGGAGGTAGACTGCTCACTGATTCAAAAAGAAACAAGCACATCTCCCAGCCCTCAATCCCTAAACTGGCTGCCATATGAGGCAAGAATACAGATAAAGATAGCCTGCATGACTCACAAAGCCTTTCATCTCAAGACTCCCACGTATGTAGCTCAAAAACTAGAAGTACAGGTATATGGCTCTTAAAACCACAGATCTTCCACAAAATGAGAACGAGTCACAGAGCCTTCTCAGGTGCTGCCCCAAAGATCTCTAACTCTCTTCCTCCGGACGTCCGACAAATTTGCTCCACGACTACCTTCAAAAATGAAGTTAAAAAAATCCTAATGGCTAAGTTCATGACTTAAACCAGCTCTGGCCCACTGCTCATTGAATGCCACCTGATTGACAATGAGATTGCTGGACACCTTTGAATCCCAGCATGTGCCTGCCATGCTCATTTATAAGACCTCTATGATTTGAGAACTGAGTTAATCAGTAAGCAGTCATTAATTAAACAAATTTGAGAGCATATACACATTAATCAGCTCTGTCCAATGTATGTATATATTCATAAAAGATGAATGAAATGGCATAAAAAGGCAACAGCATTAACAAGAGCAATATTTTTAATCCATGGTCTCTTGGTCAAACAAAGTACCATAATTCCTAGCTACAAAACATTACAGATCATATTGGTTGCCCCAAACGGAGCGTGCATCATAGCAAAGGGGTGCAAAAGGATGTGTATAGTGGTTAGAAAGAAAGAAGAATTCAAAAGATGGTGACATAAAATATTCAATTTGATTAACAGAAAAGTAACGGATCCGCATTCATCCGTCCTATGTAACCTGGCCACTTAGTTACTTAGACAAAGTTTCTCATCAGTTTCCAAGATAAATATATATCATAAATATTTGCACATCAATATAGAAACCAAAGGGGTCCAGGTTTTTTGTATACAGAGCGTCGACGTTTCGACTCGTCTTAGGGCCATGCGGTCATTTATGCCTGGGCCATGCGAGTCTTCATCAGGACAATAGAACTGGGGCAACCAAGGGATTATAGATGACCCTACAAAGGAGATGAATAAGTATTTAAGCTATTGCCAGACATATATGTCTAGAAAAAATGCCCAAGTATATCTAAATTGCTTACCCTAAAAGGAGTAAAGGTGGTGGTAATTCCCACATAAAACGGATAATTTCAAATCCTATAAAAAATAAACAATGGGGTCTTATCAAAATCCAAACTAAGGATCTAATGGCTGTCGAATGTTACCAAAAAGACCAAGGTAAGTACCTTACATTCTCATCAAGGAGTACGAACATCAGTGTCCTGTTGTTAAGGAGTATTTATTTGCAAAAGTATTGGTAAAAATATATATTAGGGCCAACATGTCCCCACCAACATAAATCAGAGAACTAAGGTATTTACTTGGGAGGAACTAAAAGGATTATTACCTGTCTTTAGTCCAAACAATTGAAGAAGTGTCCTCTTCTTCTATATTAATGGCCCATGCTGGTAAGTGTTATTTGTCCCATGTTCTAAACCCTCAAACAGCTGTAAAATTAAACACAGAGGAGGTATTCAAAAACGCTGGCATTCTAAACGAAGCCCAGTCGAAATGTGATTATACTCCACATAACGCTCACCGTTTGCGTCTCTCTAAGGTCATTCCATACCAGTCCCGGAACCAGCAAGCA
This sequence comes from Lissotriton vulgaris, assembly GCF_964263255.1. Classification (NCBI taxonomy): domain Eukaryota; kingdom Metazoa; phylum Chordata; class Amphibia; order Caudata; family Salamandridae; genus Lissotriton; species Lissotriton vulgaris. The sequence continues at coordinate 972,269,860 of NC_141696.1, read as the reverse complement.
ACTGTGAAATGCCAGCTACTAAGACGCCGGTCGAGACATTGAAAGCGATGAAGGACTAAACATGTGTCCTATCAGATCTATACCACCCAAGTAATCGTGTACCTAAACTCAATGTCCCTTACAGATTTCACATATAATTGTCGTTCGTCAATTATATTTTAATCCAATATTAAAAACTTTATGCAATTATGGACGCTTTTTAGGGGAATCTGCATCGGCCATCTTGGATTGGGGCAAAGACAATGAATCAAAGAGGCTATATCGTAATAGTGCTGTACTATTCACGCAATTATGTCACTGGAGTTAAGTGACAGACGTGTTGAATGGACAAAAATGTGTTTGTACCTAATAGGAATAAACATATTCTTTAGAGTATGTCTAAATGGTCCTTATGTTAGCCGCCATCTTAGACTGGTGCCGATTAGGTCAATATAGCTGTATCCATGGTTATACTAAACAAAGCACATAGGGGATATCTGTGATAATCGGAGTCAAAAATATCACAAAACAATATTTATGTAAAACATAGTGCAATCAGTCATTGAAATATAGCGTTAGAGTAACACCAAACGCTAACCAAATGCAGACGTCGGTCATTGAAAATATAGCGTCAGAATGACACCAAATGCTCCCATACTTCAGACACCGCTAGGTCAGGTCTAAAAGAGCCATCACTTTCCTGGAAATACGACAACCCACTGTGACAATCATAAAACATCATATTTGATTGTAATCACCTTTAATCTGTGAGTCCTGAATGTAGGCGGAATGAGGTGAAATTCATCTTTCAGATAAAAACTTTATGTACATATATACATTCCACATATTACTAACATACAACATAAATACATACAATTCAAACGGATCATGTCAAAAAAATTCATATAAAAAAAATTGCTCATCTAGTGCAGGCTGATGCTCTATCTCAACCGGTCCAGTATTCATAAGAGTGCCACCTGTCTGTTAATTTCTTCTAAATTATTCAGCCCCTTATTGACCGTGTCCAGGAGATGTATCCATTTACATTCCCTTCTACTAAGGGTACTATTTAGGTCTCCACCTCTTGGATTGGCTCTCACTTTTTCAATGATCCACCACTTTATACTATTGGGCTCATGTTCAAAGGTGGTGAAATGCTCCACTAAGGGAGCTCCTACAGTTTTACAGCGTATGTGGCTGGTATGTTGGAGAATACGGCATTTGGCTTTTTGGATAGTCTGGCCGACATACATGAACCCACAGGGGCATAAGATGGCATAAATCACCCCTGTGGTGTTGCAATTACTGTGTTCCTTCAACGCGTATGCCTGATTATTATAGGTAAATGTAGTGCATTCCATAGTAAGGGAGTATGCTTGGCACGGGCCACATTTTGTGTGGCCTATCACTGGGGGGAGACCCCATAATGTTGTTTGGGTAACTGTAGCCACTGTCGGTAAGAGGGATCACTCAACCTTGCAACGAGGATACCCAATGCGCCTGCTAAAAAAGGCACGTAAACGTGCTTGGCATAATCACCGAGAACATCTGTTAAATGTACAAGAAAAGGGACCCTGTGAGGAAAGATTAGTGTGTGTTACTACCTTTAACACAAAAAGCAATGTGATTAAAATAGCGATAAATCGACATTGGCATCTGGTAAAAGAGGTAGTAGGGGGACTACCGCCCCCATTACATGCATTCCGGAAGTGGAGGAATATTAGGGACCACCTAATAAAATCCCTCTTAGAGACAGTGGCTGCAGTTAACCAAACAACATTATGGCGTCTTAAGGAACCCTTTAAACATGTCTCAGGTCTGCCATTGCAGCCTGTGTGTGCAAAAGAATTCTCTTGCCAGATTCAAACCTCCCATTTTATTATATGTAAGTCACCCCTAGGGTAGGCCCTAATGGCCCATAGGGCAGGGTGCAGTGTATTTAAAAAGTCAGACCTGTACTTTTAAGTTTGACATGTCCTAGTAGTACATTTAATAAGTGATAACTTTCAATTGGGAGCAGATGGGAATGTCGAATTTGGTGTCTAAAGAATTGTAATTGAATGCCCTATTTAATGGTAAAGTCGAATTCTAAGACATAATTCTGAAAATGCCACTTTTAGAAAGTTGTCATTTCCTTATCTTAACAAGTTGATGCCTGTAACCTGCCCCTCGGTCTCTTTACTAGGGGCATCTGGAAGTTGGACCTTGTGTATTGCTCCCAGACAGTAAGACAAACAGAAGATAGATGTTGGTAGGATGGGTCACCCAGACTTAATGAAGGGGCGGAGGTGTCACCTATCACACCTGCACATTGCAAAGTCTCTGCTTGTATACACTCATAAAGGGTTTGACACAAGTCTATTGTGACCCCAGACAATCTAAGGCCAAGACAGGAAGGCAGGAAATTCCATGCACCTCTGGTGGTGGAAACCTCCAAAAATTTCCACTTCAAAGAGGACACCGGGTAAAACATTGGACCCTCAGGCCCAACGCTTCACTACACATCTGGGCCTGTGGAAGACTCAGAAGAGAGACTGCAGTGCTGCCTTGTTGCTGGAAGGAATGCTGCTCTGTTGCTCTGCTATGCTGCCTTCCTGCCTGAGTCAAAAGGACTGGTCTTTCATTTTGGACCCAGGGCCAACGTAGTGACTCCAAGGGCTAGTTGGCTGGCCTCCTTATCAGAGCCTCAGTGACAGAACAGGCTCAACCTTGAACCCAGCACCTGGACTCTGCAAGCTGTTAGTCCTGCCCACTCATGTGGTGCCATCCCAGTACTGAACCCATGGAAGTGGAAATAAAGGAGCTCTGCTAGCCCAGCTGTGGTCCCCGTAGAGCAGACGCAGCACAATTGTAAGCAATGAGAGTCTCTGGTTTTATTTAGAATGTTTTATAAAGCATGTAGTACTACTTTTAATGTTTGTGAATGAAAAAAAAGTGTAAAAGTGCATTGAGGTAAGGTGGTGCGAATCTCCCACACACTTCTACTTCCACTTTTTGTGATTCAAGCCTAAATGGAGCGCTGTGCTTGTGACGAGCATGTAACTTAAAAATATTCATTTCTGTTTTTATGTCGGTATTTGTACTGTTCATGTCCAGGAGTAGAGTTGCACATATGGCAGTGGCAGATTAGTGATTAATAGAGAATGCGTTTGTTATGCCATTGTGATAATGGGGAGCAAGATGTCTGAACTTGATGTGGTAATGAATGCAAACCACAATTATGCATGCCTGTTGGATTTGCCAATGTTTGTGTATACATGTACAGGATTTGTGGTTTGTGCACTAGGGCATAATTGTAAATGTTGTGGCTTGCTCAGTAAAAGCACTGTGAATTTGGTAGGATTTTCCAGACACTTGTAACTAGGTTTATTTTTTTAGACCAAATCAAACATTAAAACGGCTGTTATAAATGCACTTCAACAAGAATGGTCTACTTTTCCTCACGTCATGTTCATTGATTGCATATTTACCAACACTACTTCTTTCTTTTAATGCCACAATGCACAGAAATCCCCACCCTACGTGCTAACGTGCATCTCTTTCACTGTGATCAGGCCGGACTGTCCCTAGTGGGCACTGGGTGTTTCCCCAGGGGGCAGGAGGGGTGGGATCGGTTTTGTACCCATGGGGAGCAGTTTTGTTACTGGGGGCTGGTTTTGCATCAGTGCCGCTTTAAAAGCCCCTTAACAAAAGCAGGAGCTGTGCCCCCCCCCCCCCCGCCCCCCCGCAGCGGATAGAGAAGCAATCTGCCAGTGCTGGTTGCTGTTCCAAGTCTGACTGTGACTGTGATCCATAATTTGCTATGATATCAAGGTTCATTTGTGCATGCTGCCTACATTTACCAAGAAAGAAACAGTTTATAAAAATTGACTGAAGTTTTTCTCTGGAATGTTGTCAGATGACAGCTAATGACAGAGGTGACCAGACGCTCCTCCCGGAATTCCTCAACTGACCTGTATTTTGTACTTGTGTTGGAATCCTAATTGGAATAAACTTATTCACAATCATTCCCTGTGTGAGCGTTCATCGGGACTCAAATAAGCAAATAATGCCCAGTTAGTATCTGATCCACTGTGGTTTCCCAGAAAGTTTTTCAAAATATTTTTGGGGTTGATTGAGCTCGTCATGGATGTTCACTTAAGTGTCCGGCTTCGCATCAAGAAAGTCGAATCAAGAATGTCAGGGGCATATTATCAAGGACTGGTGTTAAAATTATCGCCGTTTTATCGACAGGAAACTGGCGATAAAATGGCGATAACGGGCTTCATAATACGTCCTTGTTAATTCCCCTAGAAGCCCATGTTAACATCAGAACATGGGCTTCTATGGGAATTAACAAGGGCGTATTATCAAGCCCATTATCACCGTTTTATCAGCAGTTTCCTGCCGATAAAACAGCGATAATTTTAACACCGGTCCTTGATAATATGGCCCCAAATTTCTAATAAAATTGAACAGGAAAGACACTACTTATATTTGAAAAAACTTGCTGTGAGACCTCAGAGAACCATATACCTTTTGCTAATTATGTAAATTTAGGACTGGCTGTAAGAAATCCAGATGATTTTAATGCAGTCAGATTCAGTACGTCTATGGGATGTAATTTTTTTGTGATGTGTGAAGATCAGAATTTAGATTGATGAGCCCTGAAGATGCCATTGGCTCCTCCAAACATGTGCGGACTGCACAACCTTCTGAAACACGGATACTTTTATTTGTAAGTGACTCCCTAAACACTGCCATTTCAAATAGCCATTGTTAAGGCTTCCTAATCCCAGTTTGTGATACGATAACATGTAACCAAATCACAAAATAGGCGTAGTACATAAAATAATTCAACAATTGCTGTCACAAATGCTGCAGTTTTGTAAATCTCAGGTTCTGCAACTACAAACTGGCTTTATACATCTTTATATGCCAAACCGAGGCACTCAGACCAATCCCAGTGGTGCTCACATGCTGGGAATACCAGTCCCAGCATGTGAGCAGTGCTGGGACTGGAGCCAGGAGCCTGCGCTGTGTGCAGCAGGCTCCTGGCAAGGATGTGTGGATCGGGAGCAAGGTGGCAGCCGTCGAAGCAGGTAACGTTTCTCTGTTTTAATTATACTTGTTTGTTTGTTATCCCACCACTTTATACTATGAGTGGCCGCTACTGATTAACGCCCTCGAAAACGAACTAAATTCTAACAAGGGCAAGCAAAAATCCATCGGCTGCTCCTCCGCTAAGGTGCAGGAGCATCACCCCACTGCTCTACAGTGCAAAGTCAAAATGAATTGATAAAAACAGAATGTTATTATAATTTTATTTTTAGTATGGAGGGTACAGCCAGGTTAGGGTGTGCGAGACTCGTGTGACATCAGAGGGAGGTGGAGTATTTGCTGCACCATAAGTGTGCATGACAGTTTGGCCTGCCATCTCGGGTTGGCCAAACCATCATGCACACTTAGCATGTTCTTCACCGGCTGTATTGCACAGCCTGGGTGGAGAACAGTACACTTCCACTCTCTGTCTGAGCTTTAAACCACGGCACTCAGACCAATCATGACACTGCTATCATGCTGGGGACAGCAGCGACTTGATTGGCTAGGGGAGTCTGGGAGCCTGGGTGCTGCCAGGAGCCAGGAAAACAGTGACAATGGAGGAGAGGTGTTGGGTGGCGGCTGGTGGCTGGTGACCGGAAACTAGCATGCAAGTCTTCTTTTATATTTATTTATTTTTTCTAACCCCTTTCTGCGTCCACACCTCTGTCACCGTTCCCTCTCAACTGCCAAATCCATCCTATGCTGTGAAGAGAAAGAGAATGCCTCCAAATTTCATGAAGCTGTGGCTCAGGACATTCTGTGTGGTGCCTCTGCTTTGCTTTAGTTAAAATTAATCAAAGGCTTTCCGGGTGTATGGCTAGAAACCATTAACAGTAACAGTTTTTCAGTCTGTTGCTGCACATATCGGAATTAAGAGTGGTGGGGAATATATTGCTTCTTGTAAATACCGGTTGTGATAAATCTGCATCCACCAGATAAACTCAGGCAGGTCAAAGCTCCTGAAATTCACAGTTGGAAATAGACTCAGAAAATATCGAAATATGCATTCTTACAGCACCAAAATCCACATGTTATACTCTATTTTGCTCACTGTGTCACTGGAACCAAGCTGCACCTGGCTAATGAGCCCATAACTAGGACAAAACCGGTCCTGGGTTGCTTGTGTTATGGTTCACATCGGGCCAGACTGTTCCTATTGGAGCAGGGTCAAGACTGATTTGCATATAGCTTGGCTCAAGCTAAGGTGACATGGTGTGCAAAATAACAATGGATTGGGATGCGGCCCGAGTGATTACCAGTGGCTGAATTTAATTCAAGCATTCCATCCATCACTGTTGTGCATTCTTACTGTGATGCTCCATTTTGCAGGCAGAACTTATAATGGGTAATAATTATCACACACAATAAATCCCAACTCCTAGGCTGTTTTTACACAGGACACTGGGACAACCCTAATGCGCCCTTTGTGACTTCCCAAAAGGGGTAGAGCGACACCCCTGGCATATCCATCCTGAAATGTAAAAATAGTACTTGAATAGCCCGCTTGCGATGCAAAGACACATCCGCGCACAAGCACACGTTTGTTCTCTCACATCTGGTTGAATTAAACCCAACGAATGCTACAGGCGTTAAAAAAACGGATTCATCAATGTTTTCACTGGCTATTTTCTAGGCGTAGAATCAGCAGGGAGGATGGGTGGCTAATGAGACGTTAATGCACTGGCAATGGCTCTCACTGGAAGCATCCGCTGAAAAACGGAAAATATTCAAATTCGCTGCAAATGAATAATCATCTCATTCATAATTAAGAGGGCGATGAGTTTGCCGTTCCTTCCTTAAGGCCTTGGTACAGTAATGCAGGAAAGGATACTGTTAGGTAGCAGTTCTCCAATGGCAATATCCTGTTAAAAAAAAGTTGGACCTTTAGCAGCCACCATACCCATCTTTTGCTGTCACATGAAAATGTCCGAAAAAATAACACAGAGTGCTTACCAGATTATTCCGTTTTAATTTTCCCCAAAAAACTTCTGTTTTCCAGTACATGTACAAGAAAGCATTACTGGCATTGAGGACGCAGGAAAGAATCCCTGTATTTGTGTTATTTTTTTCTCTCTTTTTCGCAATTTGTGCCTTTTGCTGATCACTTTTATGTACCGTCATCTGTTTGATGTTGCTGCCAGTCAGGTCGTGAAGCACTAGTGAAGGCAGTCTGCAGCAGGCTCGGATATTGACGCGGGATACATTACCCCTGCAGCTAATCAATTACTTTGATTCTTCTGTTTTAAATTGGTCCGATAATGCATTTTAGAAGAGCTCAATACCACCTGCGACATGGAGTAATATGTCTAATTTGTTTCCATTCATCATTGCACATTTTTGGCCCAGTATATTTAACATTTCAATTTACCACTGGGAATCCCTGAAATGCAAAGTTGCAGAATAAACCAATAACAAAGCAAGCCAATAACGTCGTGGAGAAATAACCCCTTTTATGTTGTTGTGTGCTGCAGAACAGTTTATCATTCTGTTCTTCTTAATCTGCAGAAATAAATAATTTCCGAGAAACCTAGATTGGCTCCCAAGTTCAAATAAATGTATATTTCCACAACAAAGAACATTTCCTCCTACCTTTCTACTAGGTGTATCTATGTTTCAAAGAAAACATCTGACATTGATATCCAGCAAACTTCGAAAGAGATTAACTCGTTGCGTGCGTCGGACGGCCCCCGACGTCACAGTGAGCGTGTGCGGAGGACAGCAGGGGGCCATCTGAAACACGCCAACTCATTAATTCCCCAGCACCGCGGCGGAATTTGCGCCGCAGTCAAGGGTTAAATAGTTCCTATTTGTTTTTAGAGGTGTTTTTGCTCCATTAATACAGTGAAAATTAATATTTCATAAACGAATACCTTTGAAGTATTAGGGATAATCTCATACACACATGAGCATTATTCATTTCTCATATTTTGCGTTGCACAATATAATATCGCGCCAGGATACTATTTTAGTAATAGAGCGCGCTATAAAAGCTTTTATATCATATCATTTACACTTCAAAGCTCATCACTTAACAGAAAGAGGCATTGCAATATTTAGAGAGTTTGTTAAAAGAATTCAGGGCCTTATTTAGATCTCGGTGGACGGGTAACTCCGTCACACTGGTGACGGATATCCCATCCGCCGAAATATAAATCCCATAGGATGGAATGGGATGTAAATTCCGGAGGCGGGGATATCACTCACGGTTGGGATGGAGTAACCCATCCCCCAAGATCTAAATTCGGCCCTCAATGTTTAGAGTTAGGTTGTTTCTTTTTTTTAAATAATCTCTTTATTCAATTTTTTACTTTTTCCCCCAGGTATCAGCACAATAAACACAACCAGATACAAAAAATACAGAAATGCAAGGTTTTAGGGAGAAGCAAACAGAATATTACATAAACTTGTTACAAAACATCAGAGAATAAGGATAACACATTTTGTGCAGAAGGAAGCCAATTTTGTAACACAAAACATTGATCTGAGTTCACAAAAACACACTTGAGCTAAGCCCATACAGTTAACTCCACCCTCATACTTAGCTTATTTGCCTAATTTCTAGCAATTACTATGAATCCTTCCATCTTGCTAGGGAAGCCCAGATACTTTGTCCTAGCAACTTTGATTTCTTCCTCGTCCTTTCGTATATAGCTCTATCCAATGTAAATATAGAGAGTAACCAGCTATTGATGAAAGGTAGGAGGCGAGGGGTCTAGCCAAGCGGAAGCAATATTCATCCGTAGTACAGCCATTGGCACAAATAGAAATTGATAAGACATCTCATTTCATTCTGTCCTACTTACGCCAAACAAAACTAGATTGAAAGTTAATGTAATTTTTAGCCCTAGTGACCGATCTATAAATTCCGTAATAGATTCTAGTAAGCCCTGCAGACGTGGGCAGGATGCAAACACGTGCACGAGATCTGCTGCCATCGCCCCACACCGAGGACAGGTAGTCCCCGATAGCCCACCCCACTGCGCTAGTCTTGCCAGAGTATAATATAAGGCAAAGACAGTTTTAAAGTGTTGAGCCTGGAGCCCGGCAGAGCACAGAACCGTCCGAGCTAGCTCTAAAAATTCTGCAAGCGCCTATGGCGCAGCCCCGACACGTTCCACCCATTTATTCTCGTGCTTAGCTAGATCGTCTTTTTTTAAGCCTATCAGTTCTGCATACAATAGCCTAATAGTACCCTTAGTACTGCCTCTCATGATTTCAATAATTTTATTGCTGCTAAACCCACTCAACCCGATCTTTTTTTTAAAAAAACTACGCAACTGCAAGTATTTAAAAAAAATTACCCCTTTCCAACCCAAACTCAAGCTGAATATCACTAAATTGGCAAAACCCTTCATTTAATATTAGGTCCCCAGCCATCCAAACTCCCTTTATTGCCCATACTGCCATGACATCGTCTGAGAAAATTTCCGGAGGGGGTGGGGGTTTAAACAGCAAAGTGTAGTGATTCAATCTCCCCAAACCAGTCTTTTTTTTAAAGCCCCCGGATCTTGAAAGCAGACAGAAGAGTCTTGAATGTTGTCCTCTTATAGTAACTGGCTCCGTAAATTTCCAAAAACAATTCTCACCATGCTCCCGCAGTAGCAACTTGTAAACATCAGGGAGCTCTGTTTCCCCATCCAGATCCCTGGGACATGAACCAAACCAGTATGCCCATGTATTGGAGAGCGGCGGCCCTGTAGTAGCTTCGAAAATCAGAAACTGAAAACCCCCCTTTCTCCCGTGGTAATGACATAAACCGAAGAGCCCTCCTAGTTTTCCCGTGTGCCCAAATAAATCGATTAACAATACCTTCCAAAATAGCAAACCAAGGTTTTTTGAAATCCAGCGGGATTGCCCTAAACAAATAAAGAATTTTTGGTAAAAACAACATCTTCACCACGTTACAACATCCAACAAGAGATAGATGAAGATTATTTAATCTATCAAAGTCCACTCTCGCCTTTCTGATTACTGGATCAATGTTCTTGGCTACCAGATTCTCTAAATCAGACATGATTGTAATACCCAAATATGTGGCTGAGTCTGTAATACGAGGATCTTCAAAATTAACAAGCTGATTATTTATAACTTGAGTGTTAGTTCTGTTTAGTGCATGCCCTGAATATTTGCAGAATTCTTGTGCTATTGACTCCACCACCGTCAACGCCGTGAGCGTATAATCGGTAATAATGGCCACATCGTTGGCATAGGCAAGAACTTTAGATTCAACACCCTGACAAACAATTGGTAAGATTCCATTATTGGCCTCGAGTAGCCATATTAAGGTGTCCATGTATATAGCAAATAGCAAGGGTGAGAAAGGGCACCCCTGTTGAGTCCCCCGCTGGATATTAAAAAGGGAGAGTATGGCTTCTGTTACGCCTTAAGCAAGCTGAGTGTGCTAAATGAAGTATCTGAATAGCTTTTATAAATCCATCCTGCAACCCAACCCATCTCATTGATTCCCACAGAAAATCCCAGGAGACCCTATCAAATGCTTTTCAGTATCTAATAACAAAGCAGCCATAGGATTCCCTGAGATCACTTTGCATCAAAGAGTGTTATCACCCGCCGTAAATGATGTGTGGTTCCACGGCCCATTATAAACTCATGTTGGCGGGGTGAATAGTTTTCTTTAATATATTATCTAGCCTCGTGGCCATTACTTTCGAAAAGATTTTAACATCGCTGTTCAGTAATGTTATTGGGCAATATGAGACTGGCTCCCTAGGTGGCTTATCTTTTTTTAGGAAAACTATAACATCTGCTCCGGCCCAAGACTCAGGTGCGGATCCCCCTCTTTGAGCCAACAGAATAACCTCAATCAGGTCTGGTCCGATAGTGTCTTTAAATATTTTGTCAAACTCCAGTGGGATCTGGTCAGGACCAGCTGCCTTACCGGATGGTAAATCTTGCAGAGCCCCGATTATTTCTTCATGAGAGAACACCCTCTTGAGTTCCTCCCTATCCGCCGAACTTAACTTGTGTACAAACACTTTATCTAAAAATGTTTGTATGTCCAGCGGCCCCACTAGTGATTCACTGCTATATAGGTGCTGATAGAAAAGCCTAAAGGTCTCTTGAATCCCTAGTGAGTCTGTTATAACCTTCCTATCAGCATCATAGATTTCAGAAATCTCCCTAGCTGCCATTTTTTGCCTTACTCTTACAGCCAGAGTATGCCCCACCCGCTCGTTATATTCATGACAATGCTCTTTTTTTGCCATATAAATCTATGCCACTTTCGCAGCTAAACAATCACCAGCCTCGGCCTTGTTTATAGCCAACTGTAGTATTATTTCGTCTATCAGCCCTCCCGTACTAATAGCAGTGTCTAAAGCCTCTTCCAGTTTGTTTAATTTTTCTCTAGTCTTTACCTTCCGCTGTTGCTCCTTCTTCTGACGACGTAGACTATAACTAGTGGTTTCACCTCTAACCGCCGCTTTAAAAGCGTCCCAGGCCATACCCGCATTAGTGCTCCCTCAGTTAAAATCCCCAAATTCCTTAATACAGCCCTTCATATATATAACATAGTCAGGATCATAGAACAACTTCTGTTCGAAAGTCCATCCCCGAATTTGCTTAACCCCCCCAATAGATTAGCTGTAGGAACTAACGGGTTGTGGTCCGACATTATCCGAGGGTGCTTCTCAATAGGAGAGTTAGAAATAAACTGGTGTGAAACAAAGAAATAGTCCAATCGGGAAATAACCTTGTGATGTGCAGAAAAAAAGTACTACCTGAATCTGTTGATTTCAGATATGCCCACGCATCTCTAAAACCATTATTAATAACTAAAGTTGTTAAAGCCACACCAACCCTTCTTTTCTTTCTGAAATCCTGGCATGCCCCACCGTACCCCCAAACCATTAATATTAAAATCCCCACAGATAATCATAGGGGTGGGCCACATGGCCAAGTGAGAATCTAAGGCTTCTAGCATTTCCGGGTCATCACATGTTGATCCATAGAGAGAGCATAATGTAAATTTGAAGCTTTTAATACGCTTTCGATCACCACCCATTGACACCATTGATCAGCAGAATTTCTTTAAACCCTTACATCATTCCTCCAGGTGAGGATTGTCCCCCCCCCCCCTTAGTACGCGTGCCCTGTGTAGTGTGTGCCAAGAGTTTAAATCCCAGTTGTTCCAATATATGAGCTCTACTACCTTCTATCTGTGTCTCTTGAACACAAAGAAAGTCTGCACGAAGAGACTTAAGCCAAATTGCCACATTGTTCCTCTTATTTTGGAAATTTAATCCACAGATATTAAATGTTACAATCCGCAGACTCATTAATTAGAATTTCCCCTTTCTTTATAGTAAACCCACATCCTCCTGCTTTCATTTAATCTCTCCATACTTGCATTTATACTTATCAACATTGTTCGGACCTCCTTTGAAAGCCCCACAAAGACATGTTGCCTCCAGTTGCACAGCTCCTTCATAAACCCCTTGAATTGTGCAAACTCATATTGTGCTGAACCCAGCCAGACCCCCCCAAGGAACCAACCCCAAACCCTCCCCCCACCCCACCCTCCTACACCCCTTACAGCATGGGTACTCACAAACTTTCTCTCGGGCCGAATTTACAGTGTGGTTTGTGGCCGAGGGCCGCACAGGTGGAGGCAGCTAGAGGGGGGAGGGGCTACAGAAAAAAAACTGTGACCATGAAGTTGAAAGCAGGCCCCTGCAGTGGACGCCTTCATCCACTGAGCCAACAGACCCGGCATACACACACATATCTCTCTCTCTCTCTCTCTCACTCTCTCTCCCTCCCTCTCTCTATCTCTCCCTTCCTCTCTCTGTCTCCCTCCCTCTACCTCTCTCTCTCGCTCCCTCCTTCCCTCTCTCTCTGTCTCACTCTGTCTCCCTCCCTGTCTCCCTCCCTCCATCTATCTCCATCCATCCCTCCCTCTGTCTCCCTCCCTCCCTCAGTCTGTCTCCCCCTCTGTCTGTCTCCCTCCCTCTGTCTCCCTCCCTCTGTCTGTCTCCCTCCCACTGTCTGTCTCCCTCCGTCTGTCTCCCTCCCTCCCTCTGTCTGTCACACTCCATCCCTCTGTCTGTCTCTCTCCCTCTGTCAGTCTCTCTCCCTCTGTCTGTCTCTCTCCCTCTGTCTGTCTCCCTCTGTCTGTCTCTCTCCCTCCCTCTGTCTGTCTCCCTCCCTCCCTCTGTCTGTCACACTCCCCCCCTCTGTCTGTCACACTCCCTCCCTCTGTCTGTCTGTCACCCTCTGTCTGTCACCCTCTGACTGTCACCCTCTGTCTCCCTCTGTCTGACTCCCTCTATCTGTCTCCCTCTCTATCTCCCTCTCTATCTCCCTCCTTCCATCTCTCTCCCTCCATCTATCTCTCTCCATCTAGCTCCCTCCCTTCCTCTATCACACTCCCTCTGTCTCCCTTTCCCTCCTTTTCGCTCCCTCCATCTCCCTCTCCGTCTCCCTCTCTGTCTCCCTCTCCATCTCCCTCTCTGTCTCTCTGTCATTCTGCCACTATCTGTCTGTCTGTTCCTGTCTTTGTCTCCCTCCCTCTCTGCCTCTGCCTAACTCGGTCTGTCTCTGCCTCTATCTGTCTCTATCTGTTCCTGTCTCCGTCTGTCTATTTCTCTACCTCATTCTCTCTTTGTCTCTATCTCTGTCTGTCTCTGCCTCTATCTGTCTCTGTCTCAATCTGTCCCTGCCTCTATCTCTGTCTCTATCTCTGTCTCTCTCTCTATCTCTCTCTCTCTGTCTCTCTCTCTCTCTATCTCTCTCTATCGGGGTATGTCTCTACCTCTGCCTGTCTCTGTCGGTCCCTGTCTCTGACACTATCTAGCTATGTCTGCCCCTGTCTCTGTCTCTGTCTCTATATGTCTTTATTTATCACCCGGCTCTCACTCCCTGCTGCCCTCCATCACCTCACCGCGCTCTCACCCCTTGCTGCCCTCCCACCTCACTGCGCTCTCACTCCCTGCTGCCCTCCCACCTCACCCGGGCTCTCACTCCCTGCTGCCCTCCGTCACCTCACCGGGCTCTCACTCCCTGCTGCCCTCTGTCATTTCACTGGGCTCTCACTCCCTGCTGCCCTCCTACCTCACCCGGCTCTCAGTCCCTGCTGCCCTCCGTCACCTCACCCGCGATCTCACTCCCTGCTGCCCTCCGTCACCTCACCCAGCTCTCGCTCCCTGCAGCCCTCCCACCTCACCGGGCTCTCACTTCCTGCTGCACTCTGTCACCTCCCCCGGGCTCTCACTCCCTGCTCTGCCCTCCGTCACCTCACTTGGATCTCACTCCCTGCTGCCCTCCCACTTCACCGGGCTCTCACTCCCTGCTGCCCTCCCACCTCACCGGGCTCTCACTCCCTGCTCTGGGGGCCCACCTCACCCGGCTCTCACTACCTGCTCTGGGGGCCCACCTCACCTGGCTCTCACTCCCTGCTGCCCTCCCAACTCACCTGGCTCTCACTCCCTGCTCTGCCCTCCCACCTCACCGGGCTCTCAGTCCCTGCTCTGCCCTCCCCCCTCATCGGGCTCTCACTCCCTGTTGCCCTCCCACCTCACCGGGCTCTCACTCCCTGCTTTCCTCCCACCTCACCGGGCTCTCACTCCCTGCTGTCCTCTCCCCCCTACCGCTGTGTGTGTCAGCCCGGGCTTTCCCAGGAAAGCTGTTTTTCATGGTGGCACTAAAGGCTATATACTTGTTCTCCATGTGCAGTGTTGTAGCTGCGTGTGAGATGAGGCCTGCTGGTGTCTAACTACGTGATTGTCACAGAATCAGGCTACAGTTATTATCTTAAGAATTTGCTGTTGATGTGGAGGCTTGCATTTTTGTTAAAGAAGGCATGGGCGGTGTAGTTGCTGGAGCTCTTCTGCGAGTTCTAGAGGAAATGGAAGTAAAAGTACTAGCCGTTTCGGTGAAGCCAATGATTGTAGTGTCTCCACTATGATATAGCCATGAGCGGGAAATCCGTTACGCCCGCGGATTTTGCGGATTTTTGGGAAATCCGCAATCCGCGAATTTTGCGGATTTTTGGGAAATCCGCAAAAAAAAATCCGCGGACGGAACGGGTTCAAAAGTTGAACCCCCACTCATGTAACTATTTTACAATGGCGCCAGCAAGCTGCCAGCGCCGTTGTAAAATAGTTACAAAGTTAGCTTGCACAGGAACCACTAGATAAAACGAAGCAGGTGCTGCTTTATTTTATCTAAGTGCTTCCTGTGCAAGCTAACTTTGTAACTATTTTACAACGGCGCTGGCAGCTTGCTGGCGCCATTGTAAAATAGTTACATGAGTAGGCTGGGCACAGGTCTGCTTTCTTCCCAAATCTACCGTGGAAAATCAGCTGTGATGCTGGATAGAGGCCTTTGCATCCTTGACATTCACGAGCGCAATACCAGTGCTGTTCCTGTGACCAGGAGCATCTTTCTCTTCATCTGCTGAACTAATCTTTCTCTGACCTTTTATACAGAGAAGAGGCAAACAAACTCGCACAGAAGACCCCCCCCCACCACAAAATCCGCAAATCCGCGGATTCGCAAAATCCGCGGATTTTGTGAATCCGCAAATCCGCAAATCCGCGGATTGCGAATCCGCAAAATCCGCTCATGCCTACTATGATAAGGGTTTCCAGTTTTCAATTTTAACTTTTAAAAACACCATCAAATGGAGTATTTGCTTTTCAGTAGAAACCTATACCATTCAATTGTGTCTCACTTTTACTGCTTTGGTACCCTCTGTTATCTAACAATACAAGTAGAGCCCCTACCTCTAAGCATTTTTCTGTGATCTATGTTGCAGCTATGACAGACTGGGGACATTGAAAGGCACTGCCTCCCGGGCACATACACAGCCTCACCCCAAGCACTTCACAGGTCTTTAAAAGACCATTTGTTTGTCAATGAGGCTTTGTTCACCTCTTAGCGCCCCTGCAGCTCCACGCTCACTGTGGCTGGAATTGCCCGGCCCCCACTGAACAGTCTCTCTGATTCCGCACTGCTACAACCGGCGGTGTTTGCTGAAGCTCAAAAACAGAACACAGGTGCGATGTCTCTAAGGTCCGCGGGCCGCCAAGGCAGGCCGTACTTTGAGTACCCGTGCCTTACAGGCAACTAAGTCAGTCATGACCTAAGTATGGCTACTGAGCTTCCATCTCCGGCAGCGCCAACCCCCCCCCCCCTCTAGTGTCCCCTCCTACCACATGCTGACTAGCCTCGGTGGACTAATCCTTGAAATTACCCAACCTAATAAACCCCCAGCCCTAGGAGTTCAGAAAATAAAAAAACAAGGCAGCTAACAAAGTTATACCTCATAGTGAATTTTCCATCACACCGTGACCCCGTAGAACATTAATAGCAAACCCTGGTGGCTAGCAAGATTATACTTCATATTAAGTTTCCATCACAAAAAAGACATTAATCATCCCCTCTGGTCCCTCCCTCTGCAATATTAGCTATGGCCCTCTGCCCCCGCATTTCGTTTAGCTCCATGAGAAATTATTGGGCTTTTACCTCTGAAAAAAACATTCTAACCCTCCCTTTGTGAATAACCTTGAGCCGTGTGGAAAAAGCAAAAAAGCTTTGCAACCCACCCCCTGAAACGGGGTTATCATCTGCCGTAGTCTCCATCTCCGCTCAACCGTAGTGTGGCAAAAGTCAGGCCGAGCAAAAAAGGTATGCCTCTCAAATTTTCTGTTTGAGTCAGGTCTGGCCCAGTCTATTATACCCTGCCTTAATGAAAAATTGCCAACTAAAATCAGGCTGGCTCTAGGCCGCTCCCCTTGGTTTTTCATCTGGTTCCTCCGAAACATTGGGAAGCGATTATCCCGCTTTACTTTCATCTCCCAGTTCCAGTGGGCAAGGTCCGGGAAAGCACCCTTCAACAGCTTGACAACAAAATCCATAATATTCTCTCCCTCCACATTTTCCTCTAAGCCAAGCAGCCAGACGTTAAAGCCGGCGCGGCCGATTTTCAGATTCCTAGAGCTTCCAGGATACATCTAGTGACTGTTTTTCCTGTACAGCCTTAAATAATTGTAATTTCACAACCTCCTCCTCCACAGCAGCAGTTAGTTCTACCACATGGGTAACTCACTCAGACATGTCAGTACATAACTTGTTCGTTTTACAAATGGCCCCCTGCAGTTTCTTAGTGGCAAGTAGCAATCTCTTACTTTCCTGTCGCGCCTCCCCCGCATTTGTTTAAGAGTTACATACAGTGGCTCAAGTATCGGAGAGCGAGGCATAATGCCAGAGATATTGATTCCTCCAGTACCACTTTGAAACACATGTCCTGACTCAGGCCTGCTCCCGGTGCAAGCTGTCAACGTGGATGCAGAATAATCCCATTCGAGCTTCCTAGTAGCCGAGTCCGAACATCTCACTTTGGTCATGGCCCGCAGTTTCGAAATCATAGATCTGCTGCGATGCGTCCTGTGTGGCCGATGATTCCCCCCCTGAAGCGGTCTCTTGTGATGATTCCAGCTCACTGATCTCTGATGTGCCAGAATCATCATTCAGTGAAAAGAATGTATCTTTTTCCAGGGAAAGCAGGGGTGCGCTCGCCCAAGCCCATCATTGTTCTGATCTCCTGAAGTACTACTAATGTTGCCACCGTCAATCTCCTGTGTGTCTGGTACTGTCTGGGCTTGCGCTGATGTATTAAACTGAAATTGGGTTGAATGACCACCTGTAATCTCAGCAACTGTATCTAGGCTAGCCCCACTAACAGAGGCGTTATGGCTTTTATCCTTATCCTTGCTGTAATTTGGAGTCTTATGTCCACCCGTTATAGTAGCTGTAGTAACCATCGTCAGCGAATTAGCCTCGGCCAAAAACATCCTTTGCAAATATCATCGATGGGGGCCCCTCTGCTATATTTACATCCAACTGCTTTGCACCACTTAGTTCCAAACCGCCAACTAAATTTTCTGTTGCCTGAGACTGAGGCTGGGGGAGGAAACAACAAAGCACATAATCCACCTGGGCAGCCATTGGAAAATGATTGCCCTGTACACTTAGGGCCGGGTCATCTGCCAAAAGAAATGGACTACCATTGTTACCAGGCGCGAGAGGCACTACAGGGGCCGAGGCAGGGAAGTCTATAGGGAAACCAGCAGTACTTGGGGGGATTAACGCTGTGGCACTTATCACCCCAAACGCCTCCAGGGCTGAAGGTTGACGCCAAGTGCCTTCTGAGGCAACAGTGGCTGCGGCGCGTATCCTTGTACCGCCCACCACACCAACATCCTGTAATTTATTGTCCTTACCTTTCTTTTTGGGGCCTCACCATATCTGTACGGAGTTTGCAGCCATGTCCTGCACACTCTCCCTCGGAAGTCCTTTAGTCTCCTTGATTTGAACTTCCTTGGCTGCGTCCTTAGCGTCCTTAGCATCCTTTGTAGCACTCAGATCTTTCAGTGTCTTGGTTGTTTCGGGGGCCATCCTGGAGTGAAGCCGAAGCGACCACTGCCAGAGAAGTGCAAAGAGCCGCCGCAGAGTTGCAGGAACCTGTAACAGCCAAGGAACACTGTCCAGAGCTCCGTAGGGGCGGGCACGAATGCCGAGCCAGCCACCCCTGACCTCTCGAAAGTCAGCAACGTCGGGAGCCCGCCTCACAGTAAGTCCACCGAAACATATCCCTTACATTTTAAACATATATTTTCAGTGGGTTTTCATGGAGGGAGAGGAAGGTCAGCGCTGCCCTCCCTGAAGTCAGTCAGTGGCCATTTTGTCAGAGTTAGCTTGTAAAACAATATTTTAGGAGGTAGTGCTAGGATACAAAACTTTACAGACAAGTGGAATTTGAACATTTGTCAGAGACTATATAGAATGAGAGGATATTTATGGCCCGATGTAGGTAGGGCTTTACCGATCGGTATCGGCCGAAAATACCGATTTTTGGCCCTTACCGATCGGTAAACAGCCATCGAGATGTAGGGAAGCAAAAACAGAACGAATCGGATAGAAAACCGATTCGGAATGTGTACCGAATGGGAAAGAATCCGATACGTACATACCGAAAATCGGATATGTAACGAATCGGAAAAACACCGATTCGGTTACAAAGACCGAATCGGTCCATGTACCGATTCGTTAGTGACACCGAATCGGAAAATCACCGAATCGGTCCCACTACCGATTCGTTAGTGACACCGAATCGGAAAATCACCGAATCGGTCCCACTACCGATTCGTTAGTGACACCGAATCGGAAAATCACCGATTCGGTCCCACTACCGATTCGTTAGTGACACCGATTCGGAAAATCACCGATTCGGTCCATGTACCGAATCGGAAAAAATACCGATTCGGACATGCTCCGAATCGGAAAACATGCCGATTCGTATGATTCTCCGATCGGGAAATTCCCCGATTCCGACAGTTGGGGAGATGTAGGGAGGCACAGAAACACCGAAATCGGCTCAAAATCGGTAGAATTCACTCGGTATTTACCATGGATTGCAATCAGGTGGTAACCAACTCCAACCCACATAAACAGTCCCAAAATGCATTGCAACTTGCAGGATGGCAGCTTTCTATGTCATTGCGAGGCGGCTACGGCTACAGCAGGAAGGACTGAGGGAATGGCAAAGAAATGAACAGGTCTACAGACAGAGGATAACCCTGTTCATGCTCACTGAGGCTGAGATCCTACAGAGATACAGGCTGGACTCTGACACCATACTTGAGCTCATCAGGGACCTTAAGCCATACTTGGACCACCACACCCCAAGGGCACACGCCATCCCTGCCCACGTCCAGGTGCTATGCAGCCTACACCTGGTAGCGTCTGGCAGCTATCAAAGTGGAGTAGCAGCAGCAGGAGGGGTGAGCCAGAGCAGCCTGTCAAGGTTCTTCCACATATTCCTTGACGCCATGATAGACAGGATGGACCAATACATCTCATTCCCTGCAACCCACGCAGAACTGCTACAAACCAAAGCGGACTTCTACCAGATGGCACACTTTCCCCAAGTCATCGGTTGCATAGATGGCACGCATATTCCGATTTGCCCACCAGCGGACACCGAATACATATACCGCAATCGGAAATCGACACACACCATCAACGTGCAGGTGATCTGCAATGCCAAGTACACCATCACAGACCTGGTAGCAAAATTTCCAGGGAGTACCCATGACTCCTATATATTCCAACAGAGCGGCATATATGCACGGCTGATGGCTGGCGATTTTGGAGAAGGATACCTCCTAGGTGAGCCACATCATCAGACCCCCATAACACATAGTAGGTAGGTGGAATAGATGTATGCATGTGTCTAATGTGACCCCTTTCTCTTCCAGGCGACAGTGCATATGCCCTCCGCTCATTCATACTCACCCCCTACCTCAACCCCTCCACACCCAGCCAAAGGAGGTATAACCGTGCCCACATACGCACCAGGAATGTTGTTGAACGGACCTTTGGCATCTGGAAAAGTAGATTCAGATGCCTGCACAAGAGTGGAGGTGCAAGGCAGTATACCCCCATCACCTGCTGCAAGATCATAGCTGTATGTGCAATGTTACACAACCTTGCGGTCAAGAAGGGCACTGAGGTGGAGTTGTCTGACTACGAGGACTATGACGACGACGAAGCTGTGCCACTGACACAGCCAGCTGGGGTGTGTACGCCATGTGATGGCAGATACAGACGTGAGGAGATCACTGAGAACTATTTCTGACTGAGTACAGATGCAAAGACAGCTAAATGTTGCTTGGAAAATAAACTTTTTAATAGTGATGCACCACAGTTACATCACTGAAGTGCATAAAAAAATGGAGTCTGTCAAAACAAATAAAGTCCAGGGTTCTGGTATGATCATCCCCCCTTGCCAGCCTATTTTTTGGCCCGCTTTCCAGACCCACTGGGGTGTCCCTCGGCCCCCTCGGAATGGCCAGCAGCATCAGCGGAGCGCCTGGTGCTCCTCCTTGGCTCTGATGCAGCGCTGGCCGGGCTGCTGCGGCTGCTGCTGTCACCAGCATCACCCAGGTCCAGGGCAGGATTGGAGGCGGCGTTCGATATTAACATGGCCTCCATGGCCGTGGTGATCCTGGCCATCCCCCTGGTCAGCTCAGCAGTATGCTGACTCTGCACCGACTCCTGATTTGCGCTACGCTGGCACAGCTGTGCAGTCGCCGCTGCAAGGCGGGCCATGGCCCGGTTGAGCACCCGGGCATCCCTCCTGCGCGCAACCTCATGCTCCTCCTGCCTGGCAGAGGAGTGGGTGATGGCAGTGGTCAGCCTGCCCAACCCTGCTGCCACCTCCTTGTTGCTGTCCACAACATCCTGGAACCCCTTCACCAACTCCCCCATCTGCAGGTTGTGCTGCAGGAGCTGGCGTTGGCAGGCCATGGTGGATCTGGCCTGTTGGCGCTGGATTTTGACCATCTGGCCCTCCAGGCCCAGGAACACACTGCCCTCCCGTGCTGGTGCAGCAGTGGTGGTGGTGGTGGTGGTGGTGGCACGGCGTCTGGCACTGCTGCCTCCGGCCTGCTGAGTGGGCTGGGGTGCCACTGGTGGTGGTGTGGTGCTGGCCGGTCCCGGAGCCCCTGCTCCCAGGACAGGTAGGACGGGTGGCAAGGCCACGGTTGTGGCAGGAGCTGTTGTCGGCGGAATGGTCTGCCTTATTGGGGAGTTGCATGGTGAAAATTGCAAGGGGGGTGAGCTGGGCAGTACTGGGGAGTGCACTGCCTGGAAATCAATCACCAGGACTCCCTCCATTCCAAGCCCTGGGGTGTCTCCTTCCTCATCCTCTTCCTCCTCCTCCTGGCCAGGCTGGCTGGTGCTCGGCCCTGCCACTGCAGTATGTGATGTCGAAGCTCCCTCTGCTGCCACAGTGGTGCCGCCAGATGGTGCCCCTAGGTACAAAGAAGCATTTGTAAACTGAGTGCCGATGTATTACAGTCAGTACAATTATGGCATTCCACATGTCCTTGCATCTCCTTACACCGTGTCACACTGTTTCCTGTCTTGTGATTCTGCACTGACATATTTGGCTAACTTCTGCTGACTACATGTACCATGATGCTTGTCTCTTGTATGTTGGTGACAGTACAGTGCTGGTGTTTGCCTATGCATTGTGTCTAATGGGGAGGTGTCTGGTAGGGTGTGTCATGATGCGCATGCTTCTTACCTGTAGCTGTGGCCATCGCAGTGCTGTCCAGGGTCCCGATCCCTACAATGCTCTCCCTCTCGATGGTGCTGGAGACAATTTCCTCCAGCTCGGTGAGGGGTGGCGCCGGGTTCTTGCCTCCTCCGGTGTGTCCTGCCTGCCTTTGGAGGTCGGCCAGCTTCCTCTTGGTGAGGCTGCGGAGGTCATAGAACCTTTTCTTAAGTTCCTCAATGGACCTGGGGGTGACTCCAGCAGCATTGACCTTCTGGGCGATGTCTGCCCACAATCGCCTCTTGGTGCTGTCTGGCACGTTGAGGGACAGCTTGCCAAAGAGCTGGCGGTGCACCCTCACCACCTCCTCAACCAGCACCTGTAGTTCTGTGGTGGTGAATTTTGGCTTCCTCTTTTGGGAAGACTTCTGGCTTCCTGCCTGATCTGCCATATTCTCTTGCTCCTGCTCAGTCTGCAACCTCCTTCTCCCACTGCTGCTAACTGTGTGTTGGGCTCAGGCAGGCTTTCCAGAAACTTCTAGAAACTTCTTAATTGGCTGCACCTGCCAGGGTTGCCACTCCCTGTTTGGGTGGGGGAGGGGGAGCCACCTCATTGGCTGAATCGCCTATTGCCGAGTCTGCTTTTACCGATTCGGTAAAATCCGAATCGGTAAAATCCGATTCGGTATTATCCGATTCGGTAAAAGCCGAATCGGGTCATGCAATGCATTCCTATGGGCTTTTTCGCCATGGGTCTATGATTGCCGATTCGGTTTTTACCGAATCGGCTTTTACCGATTCGGTATTCGCCGATTCGGAAATATCCGATTCGGTGGTAGCCGATTCGGTATTTTCCGATTCGTTGTTGGCCGATTCGGTAATTTCCGATTCGGACCGAGCTGAATCGGAACGTACCGAATCTCATTACCGATGCCGACCGAATCGGTTTTCAGTCGGTATTTTTTTCCTACATCTCGTTTTCCGATTTCAGAATACCGATTCGGCCCGCCTCGGTATTTTGAAATCGGAAAATCCCGTTTACCTACATCGGGCCCTTAGAGTGTTACTGAATATTATAGCAAATTGGGCATTTGATTGACAGCGGTGAAGATTCTTATCAAGTAACAACCACAATCCTTTTCAGGGTGAGCCATGAAAAACACCAAATTAACCTGTGCTTAACCCTCTGGTAGTGTGGCACAAAAGCAGTCAGGCTTAACTCAGAGGCAAATCGTAAAGCATTTATAGAGCACACAAACAGTAATAAAGTGAAACATGAGACAAGAAAAATCCCACACCAATTCAGTAAAATAGAGTCACTTTTAATAAATAAAATAACTACCAGAATGACAAAAATCCAATCAGTTGAACCCGAAATGTACAATTTCAAAGTTTTATGTAAATTTAGTGCCTAAAAGCACAAATCACTGCTTGTGATCATCTGTTCGTGCTAGATAGGGTGAAAATCACAAGCTTTAGCTTTAGCCAACCACAATGGAGTGCAGGCCGGTACAGGGACCCAGTTAGTCCAGCTCAAAAAGTTTCCTTCTTAAAGTGAGAGGTAAAGAGGCCAGTAGGCTGTGGAGAAAGTCACTGTTGCAGATGGTTGTCTCACTCTTTGGGAGGAATACACAAAGGGCAAGGTGTGAACCTGGACACAGGCAGCAGGCACCGAATGGTCAGAACAAGAACATGCCAACTTTCTAAAATTGCTGCTGGTGGAGTGAGCTAAAGAATGATGATGGATTAAACTCAGATCAGTTGACTGGGGGTGAGTGTTTGATTTGCTCAAACGTTCCGTACATCATTACCTTTGGTATCGCTTTGTTTGCCCTAAGTTGGCAGGGTATGCCCAGACGTGGGTCCCTTGCTCACTTTGCCACTGGATTCAAAATAGCCTGGCTGGTCCCATGATGTTTGTTTCCGGTCCAAGGATAACATGGCTTTGCAGTTCTGGCTGGACTGTTCCCATGATGCACAGGGTCAGACTGATTTGCATATGGCCATGTCTGAACTGGGGTGGTGGAGTGATCTTAAGAATGATGATGGATTAAACCCAGATCAGTTGACTGGGGGTGAGTGTTTGATTTGTTCAAACGCTCCATCTATCATCCCCTTTGGTATAACTTTCTAAAAGTGGCATATCAGAATTGTGACTTAAAATATGACTTTACTATTAATGAGAATTCTTTTGAGTGTAGACATAATTTTTCTATCTGCCCCCAAACCTAAGTTATCAATGAAGTGTAATTAGGTAACCCAATGGTATCCTACAGGAGAGCTAGGTCTTGCAACAGTGAAAAATTACTTTATGAGTATTTCACTGCCAGGATATGTAAAACTTAAACCCACATGTCTTTCTTTTTAAATACAATGTACCCTGCACTATGAGCCTTTAGGTCCTACCTTTTGGGTGACTTATATGTATTAAGAAGAAAGCTTTAGGCCTAGCAAATGGTTTATTTTGCCAGGCAAAACGGCAGTTTAAAACTACACTACAGGCTACAGTGGCTGGCCTGAGACATGTTTTAAAAGACTGATTTGCTGTGTGGCACAATATGTAAGGCCTGCCCTCTGATAGCAGTTAATTTACAGGTCCTATGACCATGGAGTACCATTTACTAGGGACTTACAAGTAAATTAAATGTGCCGCTCAGTGGAGGCCAACTGTACCATGTTTAAGGGAAAGAGCACAAGCAGTCTAGTACTGGTTAGCACTAAAGCCAAAAAAGACAAATTCAGCAGAACAGGAGGGGTGATTCCAAAATATTTGGGAGACTACAAACCACAGGTGTAATTCTATCAAATATCTTGTTCTAATAGGACAGAAATTGTCCCTAATATAAATGTATTTTTAAAACCATACACAAACCAAAGGGTATACAGTCAAAATATCGAGTAACAAATATAGAATTGCAGTAATATCGAATTGAAAATATACAATGGACAAAATATCGAAAAGACAGAATATAGTCTACAAAAATATCGAATTGAATTGCAGTAATATCGAATTCAAAATATACAATTAACAAAATATCGAATGGACAGAATATAGTCAACAAAAATATCGAATTTGAGGTAAGTAAGTTAATATCGATTTTTTAAAAATATCGAATTTTTTAAAGAGTTTTTTATGTTAGTATATGTGTGAAAAGTGTATATTTATTTTATAATTTATTTTAAGTAATTAATTTTATGGTATTTAATTTTTACGTAATATAATTCTGTAGCGGGTTGTGGGTTTATAGGGGAATAGGGTGGGAAGTAAATTAATTATAATGAGTTAAATATTTTAATTTATTTATTGGTATTTATTTTGAATTAATTGTTAATTAATTTGTAATTGGTAATTAATTTAATTAAAATTGGTAATTAATTTGTATTAATTGATTAATTGATAATTATGTTAATTTTATTAATTTATTTTCTGTAGCGGGTTGTGGGTTTATAGGGGAATAGGGAGGGAAGTAATTTAATTTCTAATTAATTTCATGTTTTAATTTATTTATTGGTATTTATCTTGAACTAATTGTTAATTAATTTTTAATTGGTAATTAATTTAATTATATTTTGTAATTAATTTGTATTAAATGAATAATTGATAATTATGTTAATTTTATTAATTTATTTTCTGTTGCGGGTTGTGGGTTTATAGGGGAATGGGGTGGGAAGTAATTTAATTGTAATTAATTAAATTTTGTAAATATTTATTGGAATTTATTTTGAATTAATTTTGAATAATTTTTTAATTTTTAATTAATTAATTGTTAATTAGTAATTAATTTGTATTAATAGGTAATTATTTTTAATAATTAATTTTTATTTGTATTTGTAATTGATTAATTATTACATTATATTCAATTGGTAATTACTTTTAATTAATTTGTAATTGGTATTAATATTTAATTTATTTGTATTCATATATGAAGTATTTACTTTCCCTACTGTTGCACTCACTGGAGTGGGAATAGTAATTTTTACTCCTAAGCTATCCAACTCTTTCCCTACTGCTGCACTCACTGGAGTGGGAATATAAATCTTTACTCCTACACTATCCAACACTTTCCCTACTGTTGCACTCTCTGGAGTGGGAATAGTAATTTTTACTCCTATGCTATCCAACACTTTCCCTACTGTTGCACTCTCTGGAGTGGGAATAGTAATTTTTACCCCTACGCTATCCAACGCTTTCCCTCCTGTTGCACTCTCTGGAGTGGGAATAGTAATTTTTACCCCTACGCGATCCAAAGCTTTCCCTACTGTTGCACTCTCTGGAGTGGGAATAGTAATTTTTACCCTTACGCTATCCAACGCTTTCCCTACTGTTGCACTCACTGGAGTCTGTATAGTAATTATTTACGGCTATGCTATCCAAAGGTTTCCCTACTGTTGCACTCTCTGGAGTGGGAATGGTAATTTTTACCCTCCCGCTATCCAATGCTTTCCCTACTGTTGCACTCACTGGAGTGGGAATAGTAATTTTTACCCCTACGCTATCCAACGCTTTCCCTACTGTTGTACTCCTTGGAGTGGAAATAGTAATTCTTAACCCTCCCCCTATCGAACGGTTTCCCTACTGTTGCACTCACTGGAGTTGGAATAGTAATTTTTACCTTCCCACTATCCACGCTTTCCATACTGTTGGACTCTCTGGAGTGGGAATAGTAATTTTTACCCCTACGCTATCCAACGCTTTCCCTCCTGTTGCACTCTCTGGAGTGGGAATAGTAATTTTTACCCCTACGCGATCCAACGCTTTCCCTACTGTTGCACTCACTGGAGTGGGAATAGTATTTTTTACCCCTATGCTATCCAACGCTTTCCCTACTGTTGTACTCCTTGGAGTGGAAATAGTAATTCTTAACCCTCCCCCTATCAAACGGTTTCCCTACTGTTGCACTCACTGGAGTTGGAATAGTAATTTTTACCTTTCCACTATCCAACGCTTTCCATACTGTTGGACTCTCTGGAGTGGGAATAGTAATTTTTACCCCTACGCTATCCAACGCTTTCCCTCATGTTGCACTCCCTGGAGTGGGAATAGTAATTTTTACCCCTACGCGATCCAACGCTTTCCCTACTGTTGCACTCACTGGAGTGGGAATAGTAATTTTTACCCTTACGCTATCCAACGCTTTCCCTACTATTGCACTCACTGGAGTGGGAATAGTAATTTTTACGGCTACGCTATTTAAAGCTTTCCCTGCTGTTGCACTCTCTGGAGTGGGAATAGTCATTTTTACCCTCCCGCTATCCAACGCTTTCCCTACTGTTGCACTCACTGTAGTGGGAATACTAATTTTTACCCCTACGCTATCCAACGCTTTCCCTACTGTTGTACTCCTTGGAGTGGAAATAGTAATTCTTAACCCTCCCCCTATCGAACGGTTTCCCTACTGTTGCACTGACTGGAGTTGGAATAGTAATTTTTACCTTCCCACTATCCAACGCTTTCCATACTGTTGGACTCTCTGGAGTGGGAATAGTAATTTTTACCCGTGAGCTATCCCACGCTTTCCCTACTGTTGCACTCACTGGAGTGGGAATAGTAATTGTTACTCCTACGCTATCCAACGCTTTCCCTACTGTTGCACTCTCTGGAGTGGGAATAGTAATTTTTACCCTCCTGCTATCCAACGCTTTCCCTACTGTTACACTCACTGGAGTGGGAATAGTCATTTTTACCCCTACGCTATCCAACGCTTTCTCTACTGTTGCACTCACTGGAGTGGTAATAGTACATTTTCCCCTCCCACTATCCTACGGTAAAAATATTGTATATATTTTTTTAATATTATGTTCATATATATATATATATATATATATATATATATATATATATATATGTATTAAAAATCAAATTTTATGTTTTTTAACTTACATTAATTATTAATTAATATTAAGGTTATTTAAGTATTTTAAGTAGGTTTAAGTTAATTACATTTATTATTTCATTAATTTTCAATTACTTTTAAGACTTTTAAAAGAAAATCGATATTTTGACTAAGTATATGTTTTTACAACGATATTTTTGATTCAATATTTTTGTACTTATCTGTTTGGAGATAGGAATTCGATATTTTTGCATTCTATATTATTTCCTCAATATTTTGGTGAGTCTGTATTTGTGTTATTGATATTATATCAGTAATCCGAACCAACGACAAGTGGTTAACTAATTATTTTGTCATCAGCGTAATGATTACTTCATTGGTAAAATGGACAAAATAAATAAAGAGATTGCTGAAGGCACTTTTACACCATTGCATATGGAAGTTAACGCCTTAACCGCGGCGGTTTTCCGCCGCGGTGCGGGCATTCTAAAGGGTGGGCAGGGCTCATGTCCTGTCAGTATTTAAGGTTAAAATTCTGCCCTCATTAACTTATGCTGCAGAAGTATTGGATAATATTTACTGGCTCTCTTTTGATAAGGCTGAAGGACGGTTCTTCCGCCAAATTCGTAATCTAAATTCCCTGGCCGCCCCACATTTTTTACGCTTGGAATTTGGTTTAGTCTCCTCTTTTATTTTAGCTTTGTCCACGGTCCTGAGGTGGGGGAACACTCTCCTTTGGGGAGTTGAGGTGAGTTGAGTTCCCTCAGGGCTGCCCTGAGAGTGGAAATTTTCAACAAGCTAAAGGATCATTCAGCATTTCTTAGATCATATGCTTATGCAAATTACTTATTTGGGCTCAGCTTAAATTGTAAATCACCTATGCCGAAATCGGCATTGAAGCTATTTATAAAGAAGTCTGCAAGCTCTATTAGCATGGCAAGAGATATTGCCCAAAGTAAATCTAAGTCCCAAAATGAGTTGGTTTGTGGTAGTGCCTTGGGGAAAAGGCCACAACCTTATTTGATTTGTAATCAACCACATGGGATTAGAAGACTGATGCTTCTTTTGAGAATTAATCTGTTGCCATTAAGAGATGTTACTGGCATATGGGACAATATCCCGAAAGAAGAGAGAATTTGCGAATTATGTTATACTCAAATTCAGGATCTTAATCATGTCTTATTTGTGGGTCCGGAATTACAAAGGGCAAGGCGTCTGTTTTTAAGACCATTATTTATTAAATTTAATATCCATTCAGCCCAGTCGGGCAGATTATATGTTTTATCCCCACCAAATGAAATGGTATGTTATAGGATATTCCATTTTTTAAAAACTTTTCTGACTATTTATTAGGGATTACTTAAAATGTTGCTATTAGTTGCTATTACCGTATAGAAAGCACATTTACCCTTTTAATCTATTGTTGTATTTTAGGAAAAAAAGGAAATATCCTTTGTATTGTATTAAAATTGTCTCTTTTATTGTATTGATGTATTTTGTGGACCCCCGTAGGAGTTCCTTAACAAATAAAACTTTTTGACTTTGACTTCCTTACTGGCCGGGAGGATTGCCGGATTAAATCTACAACAGACACTTTGAAGATAGGGTCATCTGCCTGTTCTCATGTACGCGGACAACTGCGTACTAATGGCACAAACGGGAGGGACCTTCAGAAACTTTTAAAAAGCTTTGTGCATTTCATGTTCAATTTAGGCCTCTCTACTAATAAAGCCAAATCCTAAGCCATGGTATGCGGCTGCCCGAGAAGCAGGCTAACTGCCTTTTGCATTGGCGATAACTCCCTTAAATTTGTTTCCACATTTACTTACTTAGGTTTGTCTTTCAATGGAAGGAACACTTGGGGCCACCTGAAGACTGTTAGGGTCACACAGTTTGAGCAGGGAACACCATCCTTATTTATATTTGCTTCTATGTTTGGCTCTATGCCTCTAGCGACCCCCATCGCTATCTATCAAGCAAGATCTATAGCTATCGCTACTTATGGTGCTGTTGTCTGGGCTAAACTGCTGCTCGCCACTACAAAACAGTAAGAATACATTTCTAAGATGAGTCCTGTCACTTCCTGGTGGTGTCCTTTCTATCATAGCTCACAACGAAGTTGGACTGCGGTATCTGGAGGACATATTAAGGATGGCCCCAACTTTGACCTGGGTTTTAGTGTGTGCCAGGCCTGAAGCTGCATGGATGCAGCCATTGATCTCTGACTGCCTTAATTTATCAGGAGTATGCAAGAGCAAGTGGCTTCTGTATGTTTAAAAAACACTACTAGCAATAGATAGATCTGAACTAATTACCAACCCACTGTGTATCACTGTTTGGTCCAGGCCAACTTTTAAACCATATAGTAGAAGAGAGGTCGAATGCCGAACTAGGGAAGGTACTGAGTGGCATCATATTTTCCCTTATATACATCTTCTAACATTAAACTGTATCTCTTAAGGGTTCCTCAAATTCATAGATATTTCCTGTTAAGGATTAGGCTTGGCCTAGCCCACTTCGCGGTGGCTTACTCCCCCAACGTACTGCAAAAGATTTGACATTATGTCCAAGTGATTCTATTACAGCTCAATATCAACTACATCTGTTGGTTGTATCAAAAGCAGAGAATTTGGATTTTAATCCCTCTTTTACAGTCTCCTAATATCAGGCAGTGTAAAGAAGCTTTTATGTATCTGCAACTGTTACAGACTGACCAAGTGTGTAATACTATGTACAGATATATTTCTGCCGTAGTTAAAAATAGGAAAAAAGTGTGGAAATGAGCTTTCTCTAATGCAAGGCATATTCTCGTCAGCAAGATCTATCAGTTGCACGCGCTCTCTAATTGGGAATGTGGACTAAAGTGTTTTCTATATCATTTGATCTAATTAATTGGGAAACGTAATCTTAATCTTCGCTCTATTTTAAAGGTCAATGCGGAATTGATAGGGGGTTATGTAACTGATTTTATGGAACTGTTTGTTTCTATGAATGAATTTATGACCACATTTTGAAATATTTTATCATATGTGATTTTTATATGTGTGCTTGCTTTTATGGTTTTAACCGAATAAAGTCTACTTGATTGACTGACTGAATGACAGTTCAATATTATACATATTATCATACCAAATATCTATAGTTAAAACCTTACATACATTATCTCATAACCAGTTTTTGACATCAGAATACAGATTGATATGTAGCAGAGTTGTCCAACCATTTCTATACTTGCAATTGCCTCTGATCCATTCAAATCATTGTAAGCTAATCAAAAGTAAGAAAACATTACAATAGTGACCGTGAGGCAAGACTACAATAGAGACCAGAGCAAATCAGAGACGTTCACCACAGTAAATTACTCAGGTTTACCCCCAGAAATCTCACAACAAAATATTATCGATGTGTAATACTTCGACATGAGTAATTATATACCAGTCATAATTTCAACCACCTTCAGGCACCAAGGAAATACCATCAGCAATTAGTGTCTCAAAGGGAGAACGAATTATCATTCACTTGTCAGTTTTTAATTTGTGTTTTGGTACGAAAAAGAGTTTGCCTCCAAACATCAACTAAATAGTTTCTGGACATATTTTTTTGTATGTGAACAATAGTTAGTTATGTTCTGAAAAAAACTTTTTGCCTCAAACTACAGGTGTATATGCATTTTTTTTAAATTAATGCCTATTTGGTACCCAAACATCAGCTTGTGATTTTAATTACATACTTATATGTACAATGGCCTCTCCTACTCATTTACCTCCAACGCAGTCTAGAGATGGGCACCAGGAGGTCAACGTGCTGTCATTATGCAAGTAAAGGCCAGCATCATGCCAGGAGTGGCAAATATTCGCCTAAGGATAACCACAATATTTCAAGAAGGGTCATTATTATGCCAGTGGTTGCTGTCAGTGTCCTGAAGGCACGATTAGGCCAAGGATTACACTCAACATGCAACAATTAAGTTTCATTATGACAGGACATCATTCAGCTAGAGTTGGACAACACAATGCCAACAGATGCTGTGAATACGTCAAGGATGTCCATAATTATGTTAGGAGTTTTCATAATTATTCCAAGAGTCGCCATAACTAGGCCAATAATGCTGTAAATATTTTTTTTAAATGCTTCATTAGTGCTGAGAGACCATAAGTAGGTTAAGTATCCAGAAAAAATGTCAAGATCAGTATTTTGTTACTTTTGTGCCACCATTACTCTATATGCTGGGCGCCACAGGAAGGCAGGGATTGCTGCAAGGGAAGAACCCTTTCTACCAAGTACGCCCACTACCCTTTCTACCAAGAATGCACCCTGATCAGACACTCCACTTAGTTTCCCTTCATCTCACGCTATCCCCACTTACCTATTGCATTCTCAATTTCCAGACCACTGCACACACATAAAGTGACTAGCTTTGTGGGAGCTTGCAATTTGAGGTATTGGAGTTGACTGTCAATATGCAAGAGGCAGCCCTACTCAGCTCCATAAAATGTGAATGTTGTGCTGGCTGGGTTCCACATCCATGAGATACTTTAAGGGTGCTGATGAGTTGCTTGTGTTTGTCAAGCTACTCATTGGAGACCATTTTTTAAAATAAAAGCCTCAATAGATAATTGTAAAGAGGTTGAAGAAAAAAAAAACAAAAGCTACAAGGTGATTGTTCTTTATAATATCATGGAACCTGAGGTGTTTTATCACTACCTAAAAGAATCCTGAATGGTATGGTTGTATAGCCTGTTTCCCATTTAATGACATTTCCATCCACTTAATTTAATCTCTTTTCTACCTTTATAACACCCATGCATGATCTACTGTGTAGTGAGAGTGTTTAGCACTTCTATCAAACTTCCAACTTCATGTAGAATTAATAATTCCCAAATAGGCAGTTGTCAGAGACTTGGTAACTTTTGGGGGAATACCCCATCGACTGAATAAACACAATCTGGTTAAGTCACAACTCAATTTAATGAGGAACTCTGCTTAACCCTCAAACATAGGTGGTCACTCCAGTCAAAATGCTTACCATAGGACTTTATAACTTTTCTGATTCTCAAAACTCTTCTTTGAGCTATCAGAATACTGAACACAGCAAGGTCTGCTACATCGTCAGGCTCCACCAAAACCATATGTTTTGGCTCCAAAAGGTTTGATTCAGCATTTTCTGGGCCATTTGCTTACCATTGGTCCTCCGATGGAAGTTTGTACCCTGTCTGAGAAGTGATGGGAGTAAGCATTTAACATTTAATCCAATTTCTATTAAAAGTGCAAACTATCTGGCTACACAATGAGGACCAGGAATCATTAGTCAAATGTAAGAAGGTTTATTACAAATGAATAATCAAGTTCAAATACACAACTCTTAAGGCCATGCTGTAAAGGTACAGAATAACAACAGGAATTCCCAACCTCTCTCATCTATTGATTAGTAGTGTCTAAATGTTGTAAATCCAGTCCAGGCTAAGGGGATGTTTTGGTAACCTAAAGTCTCGCTAACAGGGAATTCCATGCAGGAATTTAGGAGAGGTCCAAAGCAAATCAAGTAGAGTCTTCAATGGGTCAGGCTTAAGTGTTAGCCTAAGCCAAACATAGGAGAGAATCAAGAGAAAGCATTGAGGTCAAAACATCTTAATGTCCATTCAGATAGTAGGGAATCAGGGAAGGTGTCTGCAAGGAATTCGCAAGAGAGATCTGCATAGAGTCTGCAGAAAGGTTCAGTAAAGCAGTTCTGAAGTCAGATGGGATCTGACTGAGATCTCTGAAGGGGTGCTCTCTCTGAAGTCTGATGGGGTGAACACTATGTTATATCTCACAAAGTCTTTGGGTAACACCCCCTGTACACCTCATCTTAAGAGGTTCATTGTTCTCACTAATTCTCATGTTGCAGAAAATCACTTGTTGAACAAATGAATTACATATTTTAATGCTGGTAGCAATTTGACACATTGCTGCATAGGCCTTTCAGTTAGTGCTCTGGTTCATCATTTACTTTCATCAAGATCTTCTTCTCAGACTATCTCTAGTACAGCAATGTATCCATTCTAAACTAACAACTCATATGCATATCTGCAAGAAATGTCACATTAGCAGAAAATGGAAAACGGTATTTTATGAAATACAGCATAGTAAAATACAGGCGTACATTATCAAGACAAATCGAATTATTAACTCAATGATGCACATTTAATATGCATGTACACATTTAAACACAAGTAAGTATACTTTCTAGTACATGTATTACATTCATATCACATGTGGCATACTGTACATTTTTAAATTAATCAAGTGTAAATATGGCTAAGAACTATATTTAAATGCATTTACATGTACCATTAGTGCACACATTACATAAAGTTTACTTTTTCAAATTAATTCACATTCTACAAATATGAGGTTGGGTTTTATGCAGTTTTCAAGTCATTAAATGTTATTCCTCTATTATAGCACACTGTTTTATGAAAGTCGAATTTCATCTTCAAAGTAAGTGCATTATCTACTAAATGAGGATGTTTTACATTCTTTAATACTTTAATTAAAAGATGTATTAGCATAATTAAACCACACACATAGGTATATTCTCTCATTTCTACAGTAAATGCACTTTTTATTAGTAATGTAGATGCAACATTTTCATTATTCATTGAACCACTTAAGATACATGTGCTAAGTGTGCATTCATGTCATGTATCTGTTAAAATGTTTATGTCCTTTTTGGTACGTGTAAAGAGTGGGCAACTTTGCACTGCACCGGGTTCTAGTGGGACAAAGTTAGATTTCATGGCCATCAAACGTGCTTCATTGCTGCAGTAACTCTGCCCCTAATCAATGTTCAGAGTTTAGCCTTCTGGATGAGTCACTTTTTTTGGTTCTCAAAATCTCCCAGCAGATCACCATTTAACATACAAGTGATCCAGCTTTTTCTGGGCTTACTTGCTTACCATTAGTCCTCTGATAGATCTTGTAGATCTGACTGATAAATAAGCATTTGCATTCAATCAGATTTCAATTAACAGTGCACCCATTTGGCTGTACAATGAGAACCAGGAATTGGTGGCCAAGTTCAAAAGGTTTATTATAAATTAATAATCAAATTCAAATACACCAACCATAAAATCATGTTTATTTATTTATTTATTTATTTATGGGTTTATACAGCGCTTGAATCGACTCCCGAAGGAGTATCTCTGCACTCACACACCAGTGGCTGATGGAAGGAAAGGGGACAATCCAAAAGAGGGAGCTAATTCTGAACAGGAAAGTTTTCAGCCTTTTCCTGAAAGTTAGATGGTCCGAACTTTGCCTGAGCAGAAGAGGGAGTGTACTCCATAGTGCAGGACCGACCACTGACAGGGCTTTACCTCCCTGTCTTGTCTTTTTCACAGTGGGCACTCGAAGGAGAATCTGATTGCTGGTCCTAAGGGTACGAACGGGGTTGTATGGAATACATTTTTCTGACAGATATGAAGGTCCTAGTTCAGTAAACCCTTATGGACCACTCAACAGGTCTTAAACTTCACCCTTTGGCGAACAGAAAGCCAGTGTAAGTTTTCTGAGAGGGGTTTAGAGGGGGATCTAGGAGGAGCATTTAGGACCAGCCTCGCAGCGGTGTTCTGTACCACTTGAAGCTTACCAAGTACTCCTTCTTTGGCCGATGTCAATAGCCCGTTGCAATAGTCGAGACGACTAAGCACCAGGGCCTGCACCAAAGGTTTTTTCATGGTATCTGGGAGTAAGGGAAACACTCTACGGAGGAGTCCTATAACATGAAAACAGGATCCCACTATGTTGTTTCCATGCTGCTTTAAAGATAACTCCTGGTCCAATCGTACCCTCAAGTTCTTCACCACCTGTTTGGGTTCGGGAACCGGGCCTAAATCGGACGGCCACCAATCAGGTGTCCATAGCATTTTGGCATCCCCAAAGAGCATAACCTCCGTCTTTCCCACATTACATTGTAGGAAGTTTGAGGTCATCCACTGGGAGACCGCCTTCATGCCTTCGGAGAATGATTTTTTTAACCTTGGAAGTAAGATGTTGTGGGATATAGTATCGAACGCTGCCGATAAATCAAACAGCACCAGGACCACCAAGTACCCCTTGTCCTGGTACATGCGGAGATCGTCTGTTACTGACAGCAGTGCCGATTCGGTGCTGTAATTCGGCCTGAAGCCAGACTGAGAATAGTCCAGACTCCCAGTTTGTTCGATAAAGTTCAAAGGATGTTTATTCACGTGCTTCTCTGTGAGCTTGCTCAAGAACGGGAGCAGAGATATGGGCCGGAGGTTGGACAAATCCGTCCATGGAATAGAGGAGTTTTTCCGAATGGGTCTCACCAGTGCCTTTTTCCACTCCAATGGAACACGGCCGCGTGATTCTAGCCGGGATGAGGTCAGATGGACAGCCACTCTTGATTTGGTCCACAAGTCCTCCACCTCATTCAACGAGATGGCAGGAAACGTAGTAAGCACACCAGAATTAGCTGTATTCTTAACCTGAGACAGTGCTATAGGCCAACTTGTAGATAGATTAGAGTCAGTGATTTTGTCATAAATCCTGTCTATCTTATTGGTAAAATAGTGGGGAATATCGTCGCATAATTGTTGCGACGATAGATCAGGACTCTCGCAGGCTACTGGTTTTATGAAGGTTTGCAGAATCTGATACAAGACCTTGGGGGCGTTGCCTGCTACCGTACGTTAGGAGGCAATGTGATTCTTGCGGGCTGCTCTAATAGCTTTGTGATAAGAGGTCGAGGCCATACAGTAGCAGATTCTGTCAGCCTCCAGATAAGGCGATCTCCAGACCTTTTCAAGCTTCCTGCAGGCCTGTTTAAGAGACCGCAGATGCTCAGAAAACCATACTTCCTGCTTTTGTGCGGGGCGTGACTTATAACTTTTCAAGGGAGCAATGGTTTCTACCGCTGTATGGATAGCCAGCTTATATTTGGATAGGGCCACCTCAATATTATCTATGGGAGCGATGTGCAGCTCTACAAACGTCTCTTTAAAAACCTCTGGGGACATTATATGCCATTGTCTCCGCCACAAAGGTAGGGGCAATGGTTGACTGAGGTGCTTGCCTGAATTAGGCATCCTAAATTCTAAAATGAAATGGTCTGTCCAATTAACCTGCTTGGGAGGGTGACATACAATCGTAGGTGAATTGGAGAGTATTAAGTCTAATGTGTGCCCTGCCTGATGGGTGGGGCACACATTAGACTTGATGGGGCCCATGTTATGCTGTATAAGACCTAATAATGAAAGATCTGTCAGTAAAGCCTGGGCTACCCCACTATCCTGCAGCTCACTGTGGACATTCAAATCCCCTAGAAGTAGAAAATCACTGCCCGGGTTAACATGTGGGGCCAGTGCTTCCACTAAAGAAACAGAGACATTTTTTCAAGTGCCAGGGTGGCGATATACCAGGGCCCCTTTCAAGCTGTTCCTTGCCGAAGTATTGATCTTAAAGATCATCAATTCCAGATCCGAGGTACAGCACTGATCCAATATGGAGATACTTATACCACTTCTGTGGACTATGGCTATACCACCTCCTATCATAATAGGACGATCTAGTCTGACTATTTTGCATCCATCGGGGATCCCCAAGGTAATGGCAGGAACCGAGTGGGGTTTTAGCCACGTCTCCGTTAGGAAGCATAAGTCAGGTTGTTGGGCTGAGATGAGGTCCCAAACCTCCGTATGATGCTTGGGCAACGATCTAATATTACAGAGCAGGATTCTCCACCCTGGTTGCATTTTAGAGACATCCCCAGAGGTTGTTCCTTGTTGGTAAAAAGCATCATCATTATATTGAGCCTGAAACTGACAATGCCGGCATGAGAATGGCCCTTCCGGGAGAGACCCCACCTCCCTGACACAACCCACCAGAGGAGCACTCTGTAGATCTAATAGTGCTTGGAATGAATAGCTCACCCGTTTATATGAGTGGCAGCCTCTGTTTGGAGAAGTAAAAGCCATGGCCCCTGGCCTCGTCCGGTCGCGGACGGGCGCAGATGGGCTTCTTTTTGGCTTGTCTTAGGCGCGTCCTTAGGCGCTCCCCTGCGCGTGACTGCTGCGCGCTCGTTGCGACGAGAGGGCTAAGTGTAGCCCTTCCTGTCCGAGAGCTAGAGCGCGTGAAGATAGAGAATAACAACTGGAATTCCCAGATGCCTGAAAAAATTGAGGCGAACAAGTAATAAACAAACAAGCAATTCTGTGAGGGCAATACATACAGAATTGAAGCATCAAAATCTGGTGCTCAGAAAATAATCTAAGATTTCTCTCCTAATAATTTGTAATCTAGGATTTCTGGAGAGTGTTGTGTTGTTTCGGGAATTGCTGAGAGGGTGAGGAAAGATTGAAAGTGCACGAGCATGGGAACGTCTTGTGGACTATTTGTTGACCCCAGACACAAACTTATATACACAGAATTGCTGCTAGCTCACTGATATCTCAGGAGGATTTAGAGAATAGAATTAACCGTTCTTGCATGGGTTGAAAGAGGTGGAACTCTGAACTACTGAGTTGAACTTTGGGGGACTTTGGTCTACTCTAGTGTATATTGAAATGTTGGCCGTTAGAGTGTCCTTTATTTGGCAGATTCACAAGGGGCATCTTTGGTAGGGGTGGTGGTTTTTGATCGTTAGTTGGAGGCTAGAATGAGCTAAAGGGATGTTGCAGATGATTGTATTTATTATATGTGCTTGTTTTTATTAATCGATTTGTTAGGGCATATGTGTACTTGTCAATTTAAATCTACATTCTAAATTATAATTTATAACCAATTTATTTTATGCATTAGAAACAATCATTTTTTTCTGTACACTTGCAGCTTTTGTTTTATGTTCTATATTTAAAATAATAAAATTCTTCTTAAAATAAATAGTAATCTAGGATTTCAAAGTCCAGAGGACGGTTAGGAACAAAAGCCTCACAAATGAGGGCATTACCATGAAGGAAGTCTGGTCAGAACAAAAGGAAATCAAGTAGGGAAATGTTAGTATCTCAGAAGCTCGGTCAAGTGTCTTCATATGAGTCAGGAATAAGTGTTAGCCTAAGCCACACTTAAGCAAGAATCAAATGGGAAGCATTAAGGTCTAGACCATTTCAAAGTCCATTCAGATAATATTGAATCAGGGAGGATGTCTGCAAGGAATTCTCAAGAGAGATCTGCAATGGTAAAAGGTAGGAAAGGTTTCTCGGTTCTCTGAGTGAAAGTCCAGGGGGAACAGTAAGTAATAACATGCGAAGTTCCAGTAGGCAACACTCCCTTGATCACAACATCAGGGGTCCATTGACCTCAGCAAATCTCATAGCTGTAGACTGCAACATCAATTGATTGTCCAACACTGGACATGGGAACAACATCTATTTATCAGACACATATTCTACTTGGCTGCCAGGATGAACTGCCATTTGGATTACCTACTTTGTTGTGCTGACCTGCCTGCTGGCCTGCTGGAGGGACTGCCCCTTTGCAAACTGCCTTATGTGCAGGCCTGCTGCCTGCTCACTGCTTGTGCCCCAGTAGTCTGCAATGGTATGTTGGCTTGCCCGTGTTGAAGAGGTCTCAGGATCAGCAAAGAACTCCATCCCCATGCTCTGTCAAAGGGCTCTATGGCTGCCGAGTCTGGCAGCCAAATGGGACAGGAAAAAGGGGCAAGGATCAGAAACTGCCTCAACTTACTGAGTACCTGTGAGGAGTGCAGGCACTTTTCACCCTGCTGCAGATCCCAGCACTGTGTTGTGGCCAGGATCTGCATGACCTAGAAGAAAGGCCGAGTGCTGTTACTTAATCCTAGATCAGCTTCCAAGTGCCTCGCGCTGTAACCCCACCTCCTACCACACGAATGGCATGTGCCACGGCATGCAGTGATTGAAGACTACCAACGTAAAGGAATGACCCACCACAGCACCTCTCAGCACAGCCACCCTCGATGAGCTGCCAAGCAACCAGGGGCGGGCCAGGCCCTTGAAGCTCATTCCAGAAGGCCCCAGCCCCTGGATCAAGCATGTGTGTCATGAGGATATTGTGGGCCTCACATGCAAGGCTACTAACCCTTTTTGGTGCAGTGGACTCCCCGAACTTTGCCCAGTCCTCACAAAGGTACTGTCGGGTTCACTAGGGGCAAAGGAGGAGTTAAATACACCCCTCACTCCTTTGTGGGTGGCCCAGTTTTCTTCAATGAAGAGTGCGAGTCAGAGCATTCTGTTGGCTGCCAGACCTGCCAGAGCTTGGGGTTATTATTTCCTGGGCAGTCCGGAGAGACACCCCCATGAGAGAGCCCCAGTAAGTCAGGCTCCCGCTGCCTTATACAAAGTACTGCGCCTTGCCGTGGAGGACGTTTGGCACACTGTTTCTCCACCTGGAGATGGTTCATCTGCCTTTTTGAGCACTACCGTATGGATCTTCAGAGGAGCGAATGTACTCATAGCACTAGACCTATGTTGTGCATTTAATGTTGTAACTTGAGAGTTGTATCTCCACTTGTAATCGTTTCTATCCCACTTTGACTAGGATTACCGTATAACGATTAATAGGCGCACAGGTGCTCCTGTGTTTTGAGTGCAGTCATTTCAGCCGGGCTCACAAAATCTACTGTAATTCTGCTAGTAAGAGTCCAGTTGTTCCGGTACCTATGTTGACTTAATGTTATTGATGTGCTTTTCTGCTGCACAACATGCCTAAGGGTTTATGGATGTTTGTCATTTTTATTACATGCACAGTATTTATGATTCATGTTGGTTTGATCTTGTTATATACAATATACTACATATATTTTGATATAATCCTGTGTGGAGTCTCTTTTTGAGGTATATTCATTGCATTGCTATGTGAGTGTGTTGCATAAATGCTTGACATGTTGCCTCTGATGAGAAGCCTGAATGCTCTAAACCAAGTTAATAGAGGGTGAGTACAGGTTATCCTTGGTGTGTAACGTATTTGCCCTGACTAGAGTGGTGAGTTCTGCCTGGCTTAGGTGCATACCCTAGCCAGCCAAAAACCCAATTTCTAACCGCTTTTTAATCTTATGTGAGTTGAGTATCACTCCTACAGATGATATCAAAGCTCCACAGACATCTCCTACAATTTCACTAGCAGTTGCACATCTTTTGGTTCTCACATGTTTTTTTTCCTTGTCAATTCATCAATTTGTCCCACATGATAGATCTTTGGAAAAACTACTCCCATGTAACATGTTCCATACCATCTCTTGGATAACCTGTAAAATGTGTGTTTCTCCCAAATGTAGTAAACCCCGGGAAAAACAGGATCAGCTCCATCTAAGTATAACCACCTTTCCTCTAACTTCAAATGTATGGTCACATTCACTGGTCCCTACGAAATTTGTGTCAGTTGATGATTTTCTAAGAAAAATGAATAAGTTCCCTTTATGTTGCCTATCTGAAGCTAATGCTGCCATGATGCTGCCATGTTTCCCACTAATTTATGTTCACTTTCATCTTTAGCCCATTGTTGCACTTTTTAATAATTTGTTGCTTTAGCTAAAATGTTTCTCCTTCTGTCTTCTACTGAATCTATGAATTTCTTTTCTACATTGGTAAAAACCCAAGTCGTATTACGTCTGTGTCCATAAGCAGTATCCAGTGTCAAAGTGGGTCTAAAGAAATGTCCGACTATCTCAGTGTTTTTCTCATCAGGCTGTCTATTCAAGTGTATCAGCGCAGGAACGTCTGAAAAGACCGAGTCGTGATTCGAGTAACAGTATTAAAAATGACCCTTTTCATAAGATAAGGTCAGCAATAAACTACATGTAACTCTG
Source organism: Lissotriton vulgaris (assembly GCF_964263255.1). Taxonomy (NCBI): domain Eukaryota; kingdom Metazoa; phylum Chordata; class Amphibia; order Caudata; family Salamandridae; genus Lissotriton; species Lissotriton vulgaris. The sequence continues at coordinate 972,228,097 of NC_141696.1, read as the reverse complement.
TATGTCAAGGGAAGACGGTGATACGTTATTCCCTCAGCAACTGACGCCAGCAAATGCATACACACGTAACAATACCTAGCATCCATAGTGTTGACATATTCATAAAGCAGCTTTGAATAAACATCCAATTAATAATCTCCTGTAGAAGCATCTACTTGTAACTCTTTTCCATCTATTGCAGGCAAACCATTATCAATAGGAAGTGGTGTTTGAGGGACATAGGTAGGTTTAGGTTCTTCTACTTGTAAATGAGGGGGTAAATTCAAAATTATAAATAAAGCAACTAGTACTATTGTCACAACAGCAAATTCTCCTGCACATATGTGTTTGCATATAATAGAGTCTGCATTAAGCTCTATGTGTTTTATGATGACAGACCGTTACCCAAAGGATTCCAGCACAGCTCCTTTGCGGTTACTTGTGCAGAGAGCAAAGCAAAGTTCAAATGTCCCTTCCACATAAATAGGTGCAATGGTCTTCATGAGACTTCCTTGGCACTACTCTGTGTTCTTCTAAAGGACAACCAAATAATCCTTCACTAACTTGGGTCTTGACACTCTTCTTTGTAGTTTGGGCAAAGCTATGAAGTTCTGTTTCTAGTAAATGTGTAGTTCTACTTCACTAATGATTCCTTCCAGAATAAATTGACTCAGTCTGGTTAGTGGCAATGCAATTTTAAAACTCAGTTCAGCCACAATGTTCAGTTCAAGGAGGCTCAATTGAATGCAAATTGTTAAAGCAAAATGTGAAAACTGCTCTCTCCAAGTCATTGGTAGCTTGGTTATTCCATTCAGGTGAAGAGTACCTCTGACAGGGTAATGTAGCTCTCTTTGATCTCTTTACTGTTGGCCCTTCTTTATCACTGTCACTAAGGACAAATCCTTCAGTGTCTGATGGGATAGTGTGGTACGTTTACTTCAGACATACAGTGTCTTCCTCTTTCCTGTCTTCTTGGCCACTGGTGTCCAGGTAACCTCACACTGCTACGGAACTAGACCCTGCACAGGGGTCTGAATCGGACGCAGTCAACACTACTGGATGAGACCCTCCTGTACCAACTTCAACTGTTGACTCTCTCAGACCCCCTCAGGCCAAATGAGTGCTGTCCCAGCAGCTATTTGATCCCCAACATGTTGACTAACCTGATCTCTCTGACTCACTGTAACCACCACCACATAAGAAACAGGTGCTGTTATATCATCAAGGGGGTACAGACTCGGAGAGCATGGGCAGTGTTAACCCAGTTAGGGAGTCTTCTGCACTCCACAACTGATGTGGTGACAAGAATCCCCTGGTAGGGGCCACACCACCTAGGTACTCCAAGAATTACTTGCACAAGTGCTTCTAATCCATTACCCAATTAACCAGATTTCATTAATAGTGCAATCCATTTGGCAAAAGCAATGAAAACCAGGAATTGGTAGCCAAGTTCAAAAGGTTTATTACAAATTAATAATCAATTTCAAATACACAAATCACAAAACCATGCTGTAAAAATACAGAATTACAACTCGAATTCCCAGAGTCCTAAAGAAATTGAAGCGGACTAGTATTAAACAAACAAGCAATTCTGTGACGGCAGTAGAGAATGGTAGCATCAAAATATGGTGCTCAGAAAATAATCTTAGATTTTTTCTCCTGTCCATTAGTAGTCTAGGATTTCAAAGTCCAGAGGATGGTTGGGAACAAAAGCCTCACTAATTGGAAAATGTCCCTGAAGAAAGTCAGGTCAGAACAAAAGGAAATCAAGTAGGGAAATTTAACATCTCAGATGTTTAGTCAAGAGTCTTCTTATGGTTCAAGAATAAATATTATCCTAAGCCACACTTAAGCAAAATTCAAAGGGGGAGCATTAAAGTGGCATTGAAGTGGATCATCTCGTTCCTCGCTGGAAGAACACAGAGAGTCCGCCTCCCCCCGTTTCGTTCCGAGGCCACCGAAGTCCTCTGCGGCGTCCCGCAAGGATCATCACTCAGCCCCACCCTCTTCAACGTCTACATGAGACCTCTCGCAGCCATCGCACGCCAACACAACCTCAACATCATCTCCTACGCCGACGACACCCAGCTGATCCTCTCCCTCACCAGGGACCCCGACACCGCCAAAACCAGCCTCCACGAAGGGATGAAAGACGTCGCCGAGTGGATGAAGAACAGCCGCCTGAAACTGAACTCAGACAAGACGGAAGTCCTCATCCTAGGACCATCACCCTCCGCCTGGGACGACTCCTGGTGGCCCCCAGCCCTGGGCACCGCCCCCAAGCCAACAGACCACGCACGCAACCTGGGCTTCATCCTGAACTCCTCCCTCTCGATGACCAGACAAGTCAAAGCCGTCTCCTCTTCATGCTTTCACACCCTCCGCATGCTCCGCAAGATCTTCTGATGGATCCCGATCGAAACCAGGAAGACGGTCACCCAGGCCCTCATCACCAGCCGTCTGGACTACGGAAAAACCCTCTACGCTGGAACCACAGCCAAGCTACAGAAAAGACTCCAACGCATCCAGAACGCCTCCGCCCGACTCATCCTGGACATCCCTCGATGCAACCACTAAGGGTGAGCGCAAAATCCGATCCGCTTGCGGATTTTGCGAATTTTCGGTAAATTTGCGATCCGCGAACTCCCGCGAATTTACCGCGAATTCTCAAATCCGCGAGCGGCGGATTCTGGAGGCAAAAGTTGAAGCCTGGCTGGCCTGTCAACTTGTAACTATTTTACGATGACGCCGGGAAGATGCCAGGGCCATCCTAAAATAGTTACTAAGTTAGCTTCAACAGGAAGCTCTAATAGATAAAATAAAGCAGGTGCTCGCACCTGCTTTATTTTATCTATTAGAGCTTCCTGTTGAAGCTTATTTAGTAAGTATTTTAGGATGGCGCTGGCAGCTTGCCGGCGCCATCGTAAAATATTTACAACATGCCCTTCCTGTGAGTGACTCATTCATCAGCCCAAAAACAATCGTGAGTGTCGTCGAGGCAGGTGTGCCTTCTTCCCAAATCTACCGTGGAAAATCAGCTGTGATGCTGGATAGAGGCTTTTGCATCCTTGACTTTCATGAGCGCAATACCCGTGCTGTTCCTGTGACCATGAGCTTCTTTCTCTTCATCTGCTGAACTGATCTTTCTCTGACCTTTTATACACACAAGAAGCATGTGTGAACTCGCATGGAAGCCCTGCCCGTTTGGCCCGCCCACACACTTGCGGTTTGCACCGTCTTTCCGCCATTCACCCACTATGACGGACAGCTCACTCAAGAGACCCCTGCGCCCTTCGGGGCGCCTGACTTTGGGCTTGGAAGCCCCCCCCCCACACACTCGCAGTGTGCACCGTCTTCCCACCATCGACCCACTATGATGGACAGCTCACCCAAGGGAACCCTGCGCCCCTCGGGGCGATTGCATAGTAACACACACATGGCCGCTGAAAGCCGTGGAAAATCAGCTGTGATGCTGGATAGAGGCTTTTGCATCCTTGACTTTCACGAGCGCAATACCCGTGCTGTTCCTGTGACCAGGAGCTTCTTTCTCTTCATCTGCTGAACTGATCTTTCTCTGACCTTTTATACACACAAGAAGCATGTGTGAACTCGCATGAAAGCCCTGCCCGTTTGGCCCCGCCCACACACTCGCGGTTTGCACCGTCTTCCCGCCATTCACCCACTATGATGGACAGCTCACCCAAGGGAACCCTGCGCCCCTCAGGGCGATTGCATAGTAACACACACATGGCCGCTGAAACTAGTAAGCTGAAATGATTCAGCAGGGCAAATCCCCGGATCCGCAAATCTGCAAATCCGCCGATTTTGCAGATCTACGATCCGCAAATCCGCAAAATCCGGGGATCGTGGATCCGCAAAATCCGCCCATACCTTGCAACCACATCTCCGGCCACCTGAGGAACCTACACTGGCTCCCCGTCAACAAGAGGATCACGTTCAGGCTCCTCACCCACGCACACAAGTCTCTCCACAACCTGGGCCCCAAGTACCTCAATGACTGCCTGACCTTCCACACGCCCACCCGCCAGCTACGGTTCGCTAGCCTCGTCCTCGCCGCCGTACCACGCATCTGAAGAGCCACCTCTCAGATTTCATTCAGGTAGTTGGGAATAAGGCAATGTGTCTGCAAGGAATCTGCAAGAGAAATCTTGCCGGGGTGAAAGTTTGGAAGGGATCCACAAATCACATGTCCTCTTTTTCTCTTCTTTTAGTAAAAGTCTGGGGGAACAGTATATATTGACATGCAAAGTTCCACTATGCAACACCCTCTTGATCACATCATCAGGTGTCCATTGTCCTTATCAAATCCCAAAGTTGCATACTGCAACATCGAAGGATTGACCCACACTGGACATGGGAATGGCATCTCTCTGAGACACATGTAGGTAACATTTGTTAAACAAGTCCATTCAGTTACCACTCCGTTTTTCCATGTACCTTCGTCAAGGTCTTCTTCTCAGTATCTTTCCTCTAACTCTAGTACAGTAGTTTCTAAACTAACAATGCATGTGAATACCTGCAAGAAGTGTGATTTTAGCAGAAAATGGAAAACAGTATTTTATGAAATTGCCGCATGTTGAAATACAGGCCTACATATAACAACTTAAACATTAATTTCAATGGTGCACATTTAATATGCAGTGCACATTTAAACTTAAATGAATATACATTTCTAGTACAGGTTATTGAATACATACTATGTATAACATACAGCAAATCTCAAAATAAGTCAGTGTAATTATGACTAAGAACTACAATTTAAATGAATATAAGTGTAACATCAATGCACACATTACATAGCTCTTATTGTTTCAATTAAGATCACATTCTACATTTATGGTGATGAGTTTAATCACAGTTTCAACTCATTATGTATTAATCACACATTATAGCACATGTTTAAGATAATCATGTTTCTTCTTCAGAGTAATTACATTCTTTGTTAAATGAGGATGGTTTTATTATTCATCAAAACGTCACTGGAACAACTTAATTAGCAATGTTAAACAAATACTCATTAAGTAGGTTTCAAAATTTTACAATAAAAGCACTGATTGATTGCAATGTCAAGTGACATATTTCAGAAATCATTGAACCAAGTAAGAAGTGTGCTACATGCACATTCATGTCATGTATCTGTTGCCATTTTTATCTTACTTTGTGATGTGTAAAGAGTGGACAGCTTCGTAATGCACCACTAGTAAGGCAGAGCTCCACAATGCTGGATAAATTCACCTGCTAAAGCCTTTTTCCTCCAGCCTAGAATCTCTCAGTAAGACAAACTGAAAAATCTTACATGCAGTGCCTCACATTCCCATGGTATTACTGCATCACTTGGTCACATTCTCAACCTATGGAAAACTGGGATAATATACAAATATTTTCTTGATGTTATGAAAGTTACACTTACTCTCTACTACAGCCTCCAGTTCATCAGGGTAGGCTACTAGGCACCAAGTCTCTCTCCAGTCAGGACTCTCACCAGGACCAACACAACCAACACACAACTGGCCACTAGGGCAGATGCAGTCCCTTTCTACTTTTTATATCCTCGTAGCAGTGAACAGGAGTCCAGCCTCAGGAGTCTCCTTCCAGGTTCACTGACTGAATGACTGACTGAGGGTATTTGTAGAGCGCCCTACTGCAGAGGCGTCTTGGCGCTGACAAAAGTAATTGAACATAAAGATGACTTATTTAATGTTGGGGGAATAGCCATGTTTTAATTTCCTTCCTGAAAACCAATCTATTTGGAATCATTCTCAGATAGACAGGCAATGAATTCCAAAGTTTCGATGCCAGGAAGGAGAAACGTTTTCCTCCCCACCTTTCTCTTTTTATCTTAGGGAGTTTGACCAAGCCAAGAGTGGCTGACCTTAAAGAACGTGCTGGCAGATAACAGAAAAACAGAAATTGAACATCCTCAGCCTCACCACCAAACAAAGCTTTATGTACCAGACAGAGGTCTTCAAATCGACACGACGTATGGAAATGATGGCACATCACATCTTTCTGTTATAGTGGGGTTTAATCTCAGAATATCAGGAAGAAATGTATCAACCAGTCAAAATATCTCAGCCAAAATATAAACGACCACCATTTTTTTTAAGGTACGTAGAGATGAGTATGGTAGCTTTACTATCCTTAACTGCACATGCACACCACTTGAATATATACATATGTTTATATATATTGGGAAAAGGTGGTCACACATAGTGCCCACAAGTATGGTAACACATGTGTGTGTGTGTGTGTGTATCTATATATATATATATCTATAAATAATATAAACACAGTGAACATTTGTGTAGCACCATGTTAGCTTGAGCACAAACATTAGAGAATCTTTCCCCTCTTATCATTATTAAACACGCAGGTAAAGTGGAAATAATATATTTGACAGTTGTCCAGGAAACAATTTCTGAGCTCAATTATAATGTGCATATGAGGCATGAGTAGGGCTGACCTTTGCTCAGATAATGACCCAGGCAAAAGCAAATTTGTGCCTTCCTTCTTCATGCAGAAGTGTTCCTCCCACCCACTGTTTGTGATGAGAATGAGACATGTCATACAATTTTCTTACTTTCTGCATCTTCTTCCTCCTCTGAATTACCCCTAGCTGGGCACCTGCTGGGCACCAAATTGAAGAGCACTGACCATTTAGTAACTATCTTTGCCTCAGACTCCTGCTGTAAATTCTTCCTTGCATTTATTTGCACCTACTCTGTGCTGGTAAATGGGAGGAGTGACCATACATTCTGCAATCAGGGCAAACACAATCAAACCTAAGAGTCATAGCATTATTGAGCTGGTTGCCCAATTTTAATAGAAAATAGATTGAGCCTAAAAAGAGGCATGTGTTGCAAAGATCTTTCCATATTAATTTATGGGGCAGCTCTCTGACTCTTTGGGATGTCTTCAATATGGATCAATCTTAAGACCTGTTGTTGTCGCATGCCCCGCTTTTACTAAATTCTTTTCCTTCAAGGCAATCAACCTAGAATGAGGATTCCAACAAGCTGCATTGGAGATTCTAGAAATTGACAGCACCATGCCAATTTGGCAGCTTTAGATACTCTCTCAAACACAAGACAGTGACACATTGCAAGGGTAATTGTTTTGATAATTAATATGAAGTTATTGTTAGTTTGAATGTAAGGAATGTACTTGTCCCTTGTGTTTTTAAAAAATATTTTGTGATCTCGACTACCATCTCTTTTTTAGAAGCAGATTAGATGCCCTTGCAAAATAACCCATCATATGTGAGATGTATTAAAGGCTCCAACTACAGCAAAATTCAGCACTACTTATAGTTGATTATCCCACCTGACATAAGAACATCATATATGCATTATAGACTGGGCATGCTTGCTTTCTGTCTGGGATGCATAGGGCTCTTGGTTTTGGAACAGCATTATTGTTCTATATGCTTCCAGGTATTCCAGTCACAAACCAATGGGATACGTCTGATAACAATTAAGGATTTGAAAGGGATGCCTAAAATACACAGAAATTAATGTCGATGGCACCAAATTCCTCATGGTCTGCCCCTTTTCTCAGTGATAACTCACAATAGTAGGTATTTACCAAACCTCAGCACTGTGTTGATATTTACAGGGTGCAGTAAATGCCTCCCTACAGCTCACATGTGACATTGAAAGTTAAATATCCACACGGATGTACCCAATTTTGATCAGATTTTAGAGGCCGAAAACATTCACTGTAAGACTATATGTCTCACAGTGCCCGGACTCAGCAATTTAGTCCAAAAAAGGTGAAAACTCTGAAGAGACCATGCAGAAAGGTGAAATTTCTAGAGGAGAAAACCTAGTTATCCTTTCAAAAATATCAAGCTTTGATTATTTTCCATAGAAATAAAAGTGAAAAATGTTTGGTGACAAAAGAAATGCCTTCCTGCAATGTAGTTTAAGCTAATACTTGAGCAGAAATTCAAACTTACTTAAGGAAATTTGTTGCGGTTGTCTTGGTATCCTTTCAAGGGTGCCCCAGAATGTTTAGTAGCTGCATGTGATAACTACTTTATAACTCATTTGGTGTCCTTTCAGGGTCCAATATTGCCTATTGCCATCAAGAGTATCTGGGGACATCATAAACCAAATGGATGAAGGTCAAGTGGTTAAGTGGTTTGTAGATGTAACCCGAACCCAAAGATGACAATATTGGATCATATTACCTATAGAACCTATTATATATATTTTTTATTTAACAATTCATTTTGGGCTGTTTTATTCTAAGTGCAGCTAACTATTGCCATTGATTACAAGTAGAAGTTTTAGGGTTGTTTCCATTGAATTGTTAGAAAAACATTGGCCAATAGTGAGGTAACTGGGTTTAGGCAATAACGTGACAGCAGCCTTTTGCAGCATAATTATGGATTTACCATATTTGTCACATAATTAGCCACAAACTATGCAAAAAGTGCAGAATTCACGAAATAATGTTGTTTATAGCTCAAATCAATGGAAATAATACTGCCAGAGAATGTGCCACATATTTTGCATTTTTTGCAGCATAATTTAGATAAGTTTGCTGCAGAATTTGGTACTCTTTGCTGAATAACCCTAATAGTTCTGGTAATTTTTCAGCTCAGCTGAGTGGTTGGATGTGCTGTCATTATTATGAATATGAAATACATACTTCAAAGTCAACCATGAAATATTTTCCCTATATTATGTCATCACACTGTAAATAAACATACAAGGTTGACTGCTCACGTGAGGCTGGCTTCAAAGGACATACACAGAAGTGGGAGTTGGCTGAGTAGGGTGACACAATCCTAGATAGTCAGTGAAAAAAACCAAAGGTTAGAGACATTACAGTTAGGCACGATAATAGGATCTTCCCTTATGTTAACCACACCCCAGAATTCACTAAAGAAAACAAAGATTAAAGTGAAGCTGTGGGTAGGGATGTAGTAAAATCATAGCTTATGTTAAAAAAAAGCCATAGCTTCATTCAAAAACCAAAGATTAAAGTGACTGTATAGTTTGGTGTTGAAACGAGATAAAAACTAACATTCAAAATCCAAACAAACATTGACACTTTCCAGGTAAAGATATTGAGCTAACTATACCGTGTGCCCCCGCCATGAACTGCTCAGAACCTCACATAATACATCACGCATGCCATGTTAATTTACCTCATTGATAACATGTTCCCACCCATTTGCCTTCTTAACTCTCAAGACCACAATGTTCTCTTCTTTCTCTACATGTAACTTCACCAAAGCAATATATATTTTCTTGGAAAATTATTTCATCATCCTAACTTTTCCCTTAAATGTGGATCTGTAAGCCTGTTTTTCATCAGGCTGACTTTCTTCATTTTTGGAATTTGCCAAAATTATGGATCATTGGTCATACATTATTATAGCTTATAAGTGCCCTTACAGAATTGCCGGCATAGTTTAGCTTGTTTAACTTATGTCTTTAAAAATTGTGCTGCAATTGCACCATTTGGCCAAAATATTTACAACAATTCTTGTGTGTCTTCTGCCCTCTTCCCCCAGCCCTCTTGGGTAATTAGATGATCAGCCTCCCCCACTTTATCCACACTCCCAGAGGCTTAGGGATGGGGCTAAGGCACTTGACTGAGGGTATGGTTTATGACTGTTTCTGGCCATGTGACTAGAGCCTGAGATAAATGGAATTAGCTACTACAACGATATTTGAAGAAATGAATTGTGACTGAGCATTCTCTCTTTTTTATTTAAATGGTTTTAAAGGTTTGAAAGGATGTTCTTATTTAAAATGATAAATTGTACTGTATACATTGTTAGTTTGCACTTTTTCAATTGTATTTTGACATTTTTAGCTAATTTTGGTCTTGACATAAAATGTTTAGTATACTATTATGGTTTTTGTTATGAACCGAATAAAGTATTTTTGACTGACTGACACACATAGAATACATAGGGCCTGATTTAGAACTCGAGCGGGTTACTCCATCCCAACGGTGTCGGATATCCCATCTGCCGAAATATCAATCGTATAGGATGCAATGGGATTTATTTTTCGGTGGTCCACCATTGTGACGGAGTGACTCGTCCACCGAGTTCTAAATCAGGCCCTTAGTTGGCAGTAGTGGAGAAGAATTCCAAGGTTTTTAGCCATAGTGAAAATAAACTACAGTGTCATTAGGTCTCTGCAGTAAAACTAGAGAAGGAAGGCAGACAAACCTAATTCTATACCCACCCACAGGAAAAAAATTGATGAATTTACTTTATTGCAGTCTTTAAAAGAAACAATAACAGCCATCCTGTAGTTTATGGGACACAATTCCTCTTTAATAATCGTCTTTTTTAAATGTTAATATTTCTGGTGTTGAGGAATCAGGCATGCTGTCTTCCATAACCATCCCAAACGTGCAATATTCAGTGCCATTTGACAATTCAACTGGCTCTTTTCCTCTGCTTAATTTTACTTTGAAGCATTTGGCTGTTCTGAAGGTTTCAGCAGGGACTGCATGTGTGCTTGAAGATGACACAGTCTGGGGGCAGGAGGTCTCTCTGCAAAGATGAGATGTTCCAGCCGAGAACCACACGCCAGGCACAGTCGCCTGAGAAAGGTTGTGCAATTTTCTTCTCTTTTTTATTTTATCGAGTAACTTCTGACACCTAAACAATAAAACAAATACACAAAGGTGATCCATGGGACAAAGTGAGGGCTTGCCCATAGGGAAATGTGTTGGAATGTGTTGGAATGGGGATGGGTAAATGTAGTATCTTCAAGTGTGCTTATGTTGAAATCCTTGGGTGGCGTCAGTACGAAATGAAAGGAGGCAGTAATGTTAGAACTGATGGACATATTTAAAACTTTGCTGCTGATCCACTGAAAACTTTTTCTCTACTTCAACTTCCACACTGAGCCCATCAAAGTATCTTTTTTGAATTTCTACTGAACACACATTGGTCCTCTGATAAATCTTTTACATCATAGTGAGAGGTGAGACTTCAGGATGCCCAAACCACTTCTAGCCACCCAATGAGGACCATTATTAGTGGCCAACTCACAAGTTATAAATGAGATTCAAATAAATTACTCTCAGAACCATGTTGTAAATGTAAAGTTTTGCAATAGATAGACCCAACCTCCAGTGGAAGTTCAGACTAACCAGAATTATACACACTAAGAGTTCTGCAGTGGCAACACAGAACAGGAGAAGCAGAAGCACAACTCGATGCTCTGAAAATATTCTGAGTCTCTCTATTACACATCTAGAATCAATACTAAGTAGCACAGTTTAAAGAAAGAACAACAGGACACATTAACAGACAACTGCAAATTTTGATAAATTGGTTATTGTTTTACGATCCAAAATCAAAGCATACAAGCAACATTTTAAGTGGCTCAGTTAGAATGCCAATAACACAGAGTATAAAACTACACAATGTGTCAAAGAATTTCAAAGAGAATGGAGGTTTAAGCATTATATATCCCCACAACCAATGAAGGCAGGAAGGTGGTTGAAAGGAGGAATAACCTCATTAAGAAATAGATCAAAGGATCAAGTTAAAGTATCTTACTAAATCTATCCAAAAGAGTTCAGTAAGCAAGCTCATTGGAAAAGAAAAAGCAGAGCATTGAGTTCAGGTTGTCAACAAGGAAAAGCGTCCAAATCGATCAGCATTTACAGCATCCTGAGTTGTGAGCAAAAAAAATCAAAAAGTAAGAGAGCTCTTTTATCTTCCTCTCCAATATAATCCTCATTCTCCACACCTCCTCCTTGCAGTTGTGACATCAGCGATAGGACCACAGCATTGTGCGGTCATCTTCCATATGTCAGGTACCATGTGCTACTCCAGCAGGAGAAACCACAGTCTTTGCCATTCTCACAGGTTAGTTACAAGAAACATTTATTTGAAGCTCCTTCGTGGGTACAGTCCAAGGATCAGTTCCCACCAATTCACACATAAAAGGAATAAGGCTTCATTCATAATCAAATTGTTATATTAGGCAGGAACTACTGTTGAAAGAAACATATCAAAGTTCATTTTGCTAGGTCAAGAAATAATGCAGCTAAAGCAAGAAAGTTTTAATGCATTGAAATCATCTTCTTTTAGTGAATCTACTCATTATTAACTATTCAAACCGTAAGAAAGTAAATCAAGTGTTTCTTTTTTTTAAACTTTATTTAATATTTTTCAAAGAGAAAATAAGAAAAGAGAAAACAAGTCGCGGCATCAACTTTCACATACATATGCAACTGAATAAAAAAAAAAGTACCATTTACAGAAAAAGACAATGGAGAAGATACTGAAACATTAAATCAATAGACAATCAAGTATAAAACATACCATATCACAATCAGCAATAGACAGATGGCAGAGCAGAGAGACTCATCAGAAAAGGATTATTAGGTAGCTAAAATTTGACACTCCTAATGCCATCAAAACAATCTTTCGGTGTTTGGACCACTGCTCTAAAGGGTCCCATATCTTAGAGGCCAAAACCCGCCTCCTTCCTCCCTTAACAAATACACTGAAGACTCCAAATTGTACCAGGCTAACATCCTAGCTCTGCAATTAAGAAAGGTGGGAGATTCTGCACTTAGCCACTGCGATGTTATGCAAAGTTGTATCATTGCCATCACTATAAACAAGAAGGCACTAGTATACCTAGATCTTTCATTAGTTCCAGCAGATTCACACCCCATTATGACCAGCTCTGGGGAGATCACCACCGGAATATCCAGCACCTTATAAAAACCTCAATTTCACAGAGGAAGTCCCCCAGATTTGGACACGAATAAAACATGTGGATTGAGTCGGCAGCTTGAAGTCCACACCTAGCACAACAATCTCCCTTTCGATCCCCCCACTTTGCTATTTTAGCCGGAGCAAAATTTAAATCAAACATTGCCATATAGCTTTGCGTCCGTAAACTGCCGGAGACTAAAACATAACTAGCAAGTTCTAACGCAGGTCTTAAATCCACTCCTACCATGTCCAGTTTCCCCGCCCACTTAGTATTCTGAGAATCCAAAGCATCGGGAAGACCTGATAAAAGATGTTGATAGAAAATACCTATTTTGGCCCTCCTTTGGGCCAGTTCAATTAGAATGATCTTATCAAACATTGTGGGAGTATTATGATGATATTTATCTACATAACGTCTAATTGGAGATATTTGAAATCTTGGGTTCGTATATGACATTTTTCCCTTAAAGAGGAGAAGGAGGCCAATTTCCCATCCAAGCATAAGTCACCTATACGATTCAGGCCCAACCTCTGCCATTTGAAGATGACATTATCCTGGAAGATAGATGGTAGAACACCTACAGCGTTAAAGGGCGTATAAATATTAAACTTCGGAATGATATATTTATGGCACATCTTCTGCCAGACTGAGAACATAGCCCCGGTGATTTTAAACCTAGTTTTTTAAAAGTAAATGGGTTCCAACACTTGCGTTAAAATACCCTTAGCCGCCTCCCCCAAAGCAAACTCATATATGGGTGGCCTAGTACACAACGGAACATCTGCCCTATCACACAACATTATTGGCCCAAAATGTTGTAGCATAGTTGACCAGTAATAGAATAAGAGATTGGGGACCGCCCAGCCCCCTCAATCTCTAGGAAGGCAAGTCCACTTGGCCGCCCTTCGTGACCCACGGTACCCCCAGAGAAATCTAAGACAAATCCTCTAGGCCCTAACTAAAGTTGCTTGGGAAATCTACAGAGGGATAGTCCCGAACAGATACAGCAACTTTGGGAGAACTAGCATTTTTTAATACATTGCAACGGCAATACAGTGACAGATGCAGATGATCTAATCTCTCCAACTTAGTATTGACAGAGTCAACAACTGGAAGGATATTTAGATCCGGAATTTTAACGACCGCAGCGGTGATTTTAACCCCGAGATATATTGTTTCAGTAACATCAGAAACATCAGAAAGGGTAAGCTGAGTTTTTGTGATATTTAACTTATACCCTGAGAATACCCCAAATTGTTCAGCAAATATCTCTAGGGCTGCAAAAGCAGATCCGACATTGCTAGTTAAGACCACAATATTATCAGCGTAGGCTAGCATCTTATATTCTACCCCCCTGACCCTAATTGGGGAGATAGCTGCACTCTCTTCAATTTTGCTAGGAAAGGGTTCGATGTACAGGGCAAAAAGCAGGGCCGAGCAAGGGCATCCTTGTCTGGTACCCCTGCTGATGTTAAAGCACCCTGACTCCTGCCCAGAGATCTGGATTGTTGCGGCTGGGGAGATATATTATGATTGGATGGCCTGAATAAACTCAGAATTAAAGCCCTTCCAACGCAGTACAGCCCACAGGAACCCCAGGAGACCCTGTTGAACGCCTTCTCGGCATCCAACAGGATCACACCGAGGGGAGATCCCGTAGTCTGGGCCCAGTCCAGAAGGGCGATGACCCGACGGACATGGTCAGCCGCGTCCCTGCCCGGAATGAACCCGTGCTGGCACAGCATAACTAAGGGGGTGATGACCTGTGCAAGTCTAGAAGAAAATATTCTAGAATATATTTTGCTATCAATATTTATGAGTGAAATTGGTCAATAAGATGAGGGATTTAGCTCAAGCTTGCCTTTTTTTTAAACAATACGATCGTAGTTTGATGCCAGGAGTCCGGTATAACACCACCCTGTGCAGCCCCAAAGACTGACAGCATATCCAGACTGATCATTGCAAAAAATATCTTGTAAAATTCTAAAGGAATAGCATACGGGCCGGCCGCCTTCCCGTTGGCCAGAGATTTGATTGCCGACTCGACCTCTTCCCGGGTGATTGAACCAGAGAGTGTCTCATTCTGCCCCTGAGTAATTACCGGGGTGTAGATACTCTGGAGGAAACCATCTACCAGAATCTCACTTTAAGATCTGCAAACATCCTCCTCATACAGAAAAGTATAGAAGTTCTTAAAAACATCCATGACCCCCTCTGGCATATCCTCAATAGCACCCTGCAGGTCCTGGATTCTGACAATTCGATTTGCAATGCTTTTCTGTTGCAGTTTTTTAGCAAGAATTTCACCCGAATTTTCTCCGAATTCATACATCAGCGTACGATATTGCACATATTTCACGGCCAGGTCTTGGCTGAAAAATTCCAGCATTTTAGATTTTGCTATAGCAACCTCCTTCTGTCTCTGATCGGTCTCAAGACAAAACTGGATATTGGATGTTAATTCCAGCTCGGCCACCCGAAGCTCCTCAAATTGACTTTTGATCTGTGCCTGAATACTCTTCCATCGATGAGCTGCAAAGCTTTTGGTCTCACAGCGGAGTACTGGCTTGAACGTGTCCCAAACTAGGCAGTCGGTTGCGGTCCCCCTATTGATATTCAAGAGTTCAGTTATCCAACCATATGATCCCGATAGGATTGATCTAAAAGGAGCTTTCTTTCAAATGACCATGGTCTAGGAACTTTAGTGGGGCGTGCCCAAAGACACTCAGCTACCAGTGCGTTGTGATCCGATAGCGTCCTTGGCAAAACTGTAATAGTAGTTGCCCCTACCAGCTGATCAGAGATAAAAAAAGAATCCAAACAAACCATTTTGTTGTGGGGGGGGCAGAGTAATATGTATAGCCATCATCATCTTTATTGTGTCAATGCCAAACATCAATCAACCCATGCTCTAAAACTACGGTCTGAAGAGCCTTGAAGACCCGGGGTTTCCTGCCAGAATACTTTTGGTCACTTATCAAGTTAAAGTTGCTTGTCAGATTGATATTGAAGTCCCCACACAAAAAACATTGGCAGTGGCCATACTGTAAGTTCTAAATTTAGACATTTTATAACTTCTGGATCATCTAAATTGGACCCATTTATCGTACAGACGGATAGAGGGGATAGAGGCCTACCATTTATAGCAATTTCCGCTATCACCCACCTGCCCGCCTTATCCTCTCTAACTTTCTTACAAAACCCAACTCCTTGCTTTAGCAAAATAGCCACCCCTCTAATCATAGATGTCTGACGAGAGCAAGCTATAAGATCATAACCAGGCATTTTCAAACACTCGCGCTACCCCCAAGGTATATGTGTCTGTTGTAGACACAAAATTTCTACCTGCATAGTTTGGACAATCTTAGACAACAAGGCCCGCTTTTTACCATCGTTCAGACCACAGATGTTCCATGAGCTTCAAAGCTATATACTCTGCCCCATTTACTAAGAAAGTGAATCCTGCTCTCCACTCAGAAAAAACATACTTTTTAATCATAAACTCTAATATAGAACAAAAACTGTTATCACCAATACCACAACTAAAATTTAAATTCAGAAGCATACTCACCCACCAAAATCCCGACCCCTCACCATGAACCCACCCCTAGACCCTCCCAACCAACCCCCCCTGTCACCCCAACCCCTTCACCCCACTTATGAGGGATAAGGACCAAGATCCTTGTGATGGAATAGGTTGGTTCCTCCCACTCTCCCCTGGATCCTACCTCCCATTAGCCAGCATCTGGGGATCTGAGCTGATCATACCTAAACAAGACAATCCCCAAAGAGAAATAGAGAAAGTGATCAGCACAGACTCCATTAGAGTACATCATCAAATGCCTGCACCCTGGTGACCCAAAGAGATACATTATTAACTAGATAGAATTCAGAAACTCCTCTGCCGGAAACTCAAATGCAAAAAGCTTGGTCTGCCCCTGAAAAATTATTTTCAATTTAGAAGGATAGAGCAAGAAGGATTGGGCTTCCTTTGCCTGGAATGGGGCTATTAGCTGGCGGAGCTGCCACCTTCACTCAACGGTTGCTGGACAAAAGTCCGGCCTAACAAAAAAATCACAATCCTTCCCTACCCTCCTCCTATCTGGCCTAGCTAGATCATAAACCTTCTCCCTGGCCAGAAAGTTACGCAGACAGATTAAAATTGCACAAGGCTTATCAACAGCCGGGCCAGAGTTCTGCTTTTTCTTGAAGGGGAAACGATGCACGCGTAGGACTTCCAGTTACCAGTCCCACTGCGTGACCTCCAGGAAGGGTTCGGAAAACAGTTCAACAACAAACTGCCTAACATCTGCACCTTCCTTGCCCTCCGCGATCCCCAAAATCGTTAAATTATTTCTCCTGGCCCTGTTTTCCAAGTCAGTCAGTTTCCATAGCATATCCTCCCTTTGTACTTTGATTGTATCTGCAAGTAACTTCTGTGTAGCCATCGCATCCTCCGGGGTGGAAATGCGTTCCTCAGCTTCTACCATGTAGCTTGTATCATTATTGTTTATTGGTCGCTTTTCATTTTTTTGTATACATAATCCCTGGAAACCCTGTAAATATTGCTCATTTTATGTCACTTAACTTTTTTGCCAGCAAGGCACTGTGCATAAACACAAGGCATTGTTGTGCAAAAAGAGAGAGAATCTATAACAAAATTATAAAAAATATATAAACGGAAAACGTATACATTGTATATTCCTGTACATTTCCTATATATTTAATAACCTTTGTGTATCTCTTACGTATGTTGTGTCTTACTACTCAGCAGTGTGGATTCTCTATATACACCTATATACATAAACAATCCCTATTTTGGGTTTTCCATCTGTTTTAGCAAACCATCAACCTCCATAGGGTCTCTGATCATGTGCATTTTGTAGTGCCATATTATCTTAAGCATGGCAGGAAATTTCATTTGGACTTGGGCCGTCCTAGAATGCAACTCATTCATTTTGGATCCCAGCCCCCCACTGTCGCTGAGAGGTTCTTTTACCCAAGTCCAAGCGTATTCGATACGTGACAGCCCTGTGTTTTAGCTCTCGTTCCTTTAATGCTCGCCCCAACACCAACTCCTTGATCGAAAAAGTTAAGAAGTTTACTAAGATTCTTCTTGGGGCCTCTCTCCCTGGGTGCAGTCTATAGGGGTCTCGATGAACCCTTTGGAGTTCTTTATTCCAGTCAATATAGCTCCTATCCTGAAGCAGATCTCCAAGGAGTTTAGATACGAAGCCCTTGATGTCCGAGCCTTCAGCGTTTTCGTACACCCCCGGGATACAAACGTTGTTTCGTCTAGCATGGAGTTCCAACGTTTACAGATCTTCTTGTAAGGTCCTATTCTCTTCTCTAAGGCTCACTATTTCTTTAGAATTCCCTGCTATGACGTCGCCCAGCCCCTTCACGTCCTCCTCCAATGCTGTCGTACGCAACGCAATCCCTTCCACCTTTTGCTCAAGAATCCTACATTTATCCTGTATAACCTTCTGGTTGTGTTTGGAGGTTTCAAACTTAGACAACATATCCTGTCTTAAACTCAGTAGGAGATCTGTCACGTGAGTTGTCAAGGGGGCCACTCCCAAAACACCATACTCCATCCTCACCCCTTCTTCATTGATTTCTGGGGTCCCTCCCTGCTAAGGACCTCCTCTACCACAGGTTGTGGCGTATGCGTTGACTAAGGCATAGGTTTAGGCCCAGGCTTTGGCATAGAAATAGACGTGGGAAGAATTTGTGCAGGAGTACTCAGAGCCCCTGGAGTGCCGGATATAATTTCTTCTAAGCTCTTTGCCACTATCCTCATAAGAGGAGAGGACTTATTCTCCAAACTCAGTGACAAACACAAATCTTTCTGCCCTGCCTGTGAAACTGGAGCGCCTGCCCCCTTCCCTATATCCTGGAAAGACTTCCCAGTCCTTGCTGGGCCAGCCACTTTCTCCATGATTTTAAAGTGTGACCTGAGCGAGGGTAGTGGTTTAGAGAATGACGCTATTGCTTCTTTTTTATACTTTCTCACTCTACCTCCCTTTGAAGGTTTCCTAACCAGAGTTATAGCTTGGGGAGTACTAACTTGTTTTGCAGTGGGACTCTTCCTTTCCGGGACAGAACGCAAAAGATATCTACTCCTTCCAGTTGAGAGAGGCTGTGTACGGACTCCTTCCAGGTCTCCAGAATTCCCAAGTCCTCTGAGAGTGTTTGGCCCCTTTAATGCAAGCTGCTTCTGCCCCCGAACTTGTTTCGTCTCAGACCCCCCTATTTCCTTTTACTCCCTCTGTTCCCCCAGTGCTCAAAATATTCAGAGGTAGGTCCCTTGATGCAGGGTCCTTCTCCATCCACTCCTGGATTGCAATAGCCTTTAAAATCTGCTCATGTGTTGTTATTAGGCGAAACGAAACTCAGAGAGCTCCCCTGATCCAGCTCCTTTCAACATTCTTTTAAGCACCCTGTGCTTGCCATTTACGATCACAAAGGAGACATAATCCTTCCTCTCCGCCCCTTTATATATACATTGTACCCTTGTTATTGCCTTCGGAGAGGTCCTCACAGAGGCAGCTGCCGGAACCCAGCTTCCTTGGGGGGCGCAGTCGCGTCCTGCTAGAATCGAATCAGTACTGAGGCCCATACGTAAAAGGACACGCGATTATGTAGAAAATGTAATTCAGCCAGAAAGTCCGGGGAATAAGCACACGGGAATCGCAAACACAGGGAACACAAGATTCTTCTGGGAGGTGGGCCCTAGTCAAGATACAAGTACAAGGAATATGATGATGAAGTGTAATTTGTGAACGCGCAACTTAGCCCAGTGGGCGTCAAGGCGCCTAACTCAATATCTAGCTGAATCCACCAAGTGACAGGAGCTTACTGGTAAGCCTTAATGAAACACCAGGTTTTGAGGGCTTTCCTAAAGAGATCCAATGAGGGCTGCGATTTGATCTCCAGAGGAAGTGTGTTCCATAATTGGGGTCCCAAGATAGAAAAAGCCCTACTCCCCCATCTAACCATCCTAGAGTGAGGGACTACCAGTTGGTTCAGCTCTAGAGAGCGAAGACATCTGCTCGGGACATACCGGGTGAGCAGAGAGCCAAGAGCATCGGCAGGGCCAGCCATAAGGGCACTGTAAGTAAGGCAGAGGAGTTTAAAAGACACTCTGTAGGTAATAGGGAGCCAGTGGAGGCTCTTCCTTGCCATGGTGGCGGATGACAGCCATGGCAGGGCCAACACAAATCGCGCTGCGGCATTCTGCACAACCTGTAAACGCTGCAGAAGACCCATGTTGGCCCCGGCATAAAGTGAATTGCAATAATCGAGCCATGAGCCAACAAGAGCAATCACGATCTGCTTGCGTGCCTGGGGGGAAAGGTAGTGAAGGATTCTTTTAAGGGTCCTAATGACACCCAAACAGGTGGCCACAGTCCTGTTAACCTGAAGCTCCATAGAGAGCGAAGTGTCAAAGATGACGCCGAGATTCCTGGCAGATTGTGTAGGAGTGGGGCAGATGCCTAAAGATGAGGGCCACCACTCACCCGACCACACGTCCTGGTCCTTGCCAAAGACCAGGACCTCTGTTTTGTCGCCGTTCAACTTTAGGGAGTTGAGAATCATCCACTCTGCAACGAGTTGCATGCAGGACCTAAATATCCGTAATTGTAGTCAGTTATTAAGGGCCCAATGAGGTTAATCCGGATGCACTAATCAAATTGGAACTATGCTTAAGGCCTTTTAATACCGCAGTGGTAATTGGAGGGGATTTCAATTTAGCATTAAATAAAAGCTTGGATAGAACCTCCAAAGTCAAATATGTCACACCACCTAAAACTATGGTAGTGATAAAAAATATGATTAGAGAGCTCCATTTAATGGATATTTGGAGACATAAGATGGGGGATAAGAGAGATTTTACCTTTTTTAGTAAAAAGTATGGTCACCATTCCCGAATTGACTATTTTTTACTGAATCATGAGCTGGTATCTGGGGTTGAAACAATTAAGCAGGTACCTGCTAAACATTCGGATCATTTGGTTGTCTTCTTATCACTAAAAACACCCAATAAGAGAGGTATAGCCAGATGGACTCTGGATAGGACAATTCTGTTGGATGAGGAGGTAATCAATAAAATGAAAGAAGAGGCTGTGATATTTTTTGAAGCTAACAGGGGGTCAGCTAAACTTCATGGGACTCTTTTAAGGCGTTTTAGAGAAATCCATATGTACGGGTATTATGGCGAGTAAAATACGTAGTGCGAGGCACCAAGAAGAAAGGCTGCTGGAAACCATTAAGAATAAAGAGCAAGAGGTACAAAAAGCTTCCCTTGAGGGCTCTAGCAATGTGGCATCTCTTAGGAAACAACGAGAATTGTTGTAATCAGAATATCAAGGAGCTCTGGATAAAATATTGACAGATAAATGGAAGGTTAGCAAACTGCATATTTTGGTTATGGGGAGAAAAGTGGTGCCTTGTTGGCATGGAAAGCAAAGATCGATAGAGTGCGTAAACAAATAAAATGCCTTATAGACCATATGACAGGGGACACATTGGATACTAATGCCAGAATTGTGCTGGAGGTTTCTAGACACATGAGTAAATTGTATAAGGAGGATATTTCCCCTGGGAGGGATAACATCAAAGGTTTTTATAAGGAAATCGAACTCCCAATTTTGAGCGAAGACCAGAAGGCAACATTATCAGCGGATATAACAGAAGAGAAGATCCGACAACAGTTTAGGAAAATGGCCAGAGGGAAAGCCGCAACCAAGATTTATCTTAACCTCTTAGATGAGGTGGCACCATAGCTCAGGGAACTTTTAAATTTAATGCTAAGAGAGGGCTAAGAGAGGGAGAAGATCCTCCTATAAGTTGGGCCGAGGCCGAGGCAACAGTAACATTGATATTGAAACCCAATAGTGCAGTAGTGTGGCTCACCGGTTAGAGGCGGCAGACCCGAGAGCAGAGGACGGCCTGGGACCAGGGTTCGATTCCCGACGCGGCAGGTTTCTGGACCAGGGTCAGCGGACTCGATAATTCTCTCGCCTCGGTGCCCACTCTGATCAGCGATCACACTCGGCAACTCTGGGCATAAGCTTGCCTCATCTGCACTAACGGCCCCACCAGACCGCCGGGGATGCCTGGTCTCACCCTGGAGATACCCATTAAGGGACCATCTCTCAGGGAAGCCAGGAAGGGTTTCGCAGCGGTCGAAGCGCGGAGATACTCCTCCGGGAGTCTATCCTAGCGCTATATAAACCCACAATTAATTAATTAATTAATAAGGACCCCCATGCGGTTGACTCATATAGGGCCATATCTCTGTTAAACACGGACCATAAGGTGTTTACGGGGATTTTGGCTGCCAGAATTGAAAAGATTATTAAGGGTATAATAAACAAAGACCAGAAGGGCTTTATTCCTGGAAGGCAGCTTAATGAGCTAACTTTTCAAATATTGGGAGTGATAGATTTAGTGGAAACCTATAATCTTCCTGTAACACTGGTGGCATTAGATGCCGCAAAGGCTTTTGACCAGGTTCACTGGTCATATCTGTGGGAAGTCTTAAAGGTATTCGGTTTTCCCCATAATTTAATAAAGGCCGTCCATCTTTTGTATAAATCTCCAAGAGCAAAGGTTTTGGTTAATGGGGAGCTAACTGATTGGGTCAATATATCACGTGGAACTAGGCAGGGATGTCCCCTGTCTCCCCTTTTGTTTAATATGTATATTGAACTATTAGTGGCATGGATCAGACAAGACCCTGCTATTATTCCTTTTAGAAACGGGAATCTTGAGATTAAGTTAGCGCTTTCCGCAGACGATCTTTTACTCTACACCCTAAATCCGCAAGTGTCTATCACAATATTAATGGCTAAACCCGAAGAATTTGGAAATGTTTCAGGATACAGAGTAAATACAAGCAATACTGAAATTTTGGATTGGAACCAACCAGTACAACAAGTACAAGCAAAATCGAACATGCGCTACCTTGGCGTTATGATTACGCAGAAATTGGCGGAAGTCACTAAGGAAATTGGGAAAAGATTAGGCAAGAAGTAGAGAAACTGCTGGTCAGATGGGCAAATCTCCTACTAAATTTGTACGGCAGGGTTAAACTTATCAAAATGATCATTCTACCCAAGATAACGTTTCTTTTTAATTCAATACCAAGGAAGGCTAGGAAGCTTCATTTGGGCTTCCAAGGGCTCACGCATATCTTGGAAGAGATTGAGGAGGAGATTGGAGAAGGGTGGGCTGGCTTTAGCGGATCTGATGACGTATGGATATGCTTATATTTTTAAGAATTACAGGATGCTTTTAAATAAGATTGACAGTGCGGCTATTGGGCTACTGGGTGTTTTGAAAGCTTGAGTTCATATTCGAAAAAAGTTAGGTATTCCATATTACGGTCTAGGGCCCCGATTTGGGAGTCCCCAGGGACTCCGGACTGCTTGAATGACTCACTTAGTCTCCCATTAAAGACCTTGGGTATTTCTTGTTGGGGGGATTTGAAGATGGAACCAAGCTAGTCAATTGGCAAACTTTGAATCAAATTGTTGGGGGGCAATCTAACCAGGTTTAAATATTATGAGCTATCTGCATGGTGGAGGGAATCAAAACTGCAGTTGAGAGGAGGATGACACTTGGTTAGCTCAAGCGACTAAAACTGGTGTTATTAAGAAGGAGGTAGCTTTGTGGTACTAATCTCTGATCAATGCAGAAGATGATTTACAAGGAGATATTCAAAGGCTCTGGGGGAGGGAATTGTGAATATTAATTTGAGGGAAGCGTGGTTGCCTTCCTTTGCACTGCTGAGAGAAAGTGTGAAACCTGCCTATTTGAAACGTAACCACCTCTTCACTGTATACAGGGTATGTTGGTCCCTGGCGAGACTAGAAATGTTTTTAGGGACACATTATGAATGTCTAAGATGCAAAGAGCCCATAACTGATGACATTCATATGTTTCTAACGTGCCCTGTAATTGAGAGGTTTTGGTTAGAGGTGTGCCAATTTTTAATCGAAGTTACAGGTATCCCTGTGAAGGTCAGTTCCGCCCGGGTTTTTTTTGCAATTTGGCATGATAACACTACTAGCATTAGTAGATTAGACGCAAGATTCGTTTTTTATGTAACTCTTTTAGGAAGAAGAGAGATTTGTAAATCCTGGAAGGTAAACCTTCCACCGCACTTCCTGGAATGTAAAAAAAGTGTTATATATATAAGTATGCAGGACCTAATGTGTGATTCTAGCAGTAAAGAGAAAGTATGGCTTAAGTTGGTAGACTGGATTCAAAATCTGTGGTCCAATGATTACGCCAATGTTGATCTGTTGGTCCTGTTTTCCTTCCGTGCTATGGGCACTCCCGCAAAGGGTGGAATTGGAAATGGCTTTTCTTTCTTGATTGGAAGGACTCCAACCTGGCCTGGTTTCTACCAGAGAAGGGGAGGAGTATAGCCAGCAAGTAAATTGACAGAATGAGGACAAAAAAAAAAAGTCATGGTGCAGTTCTTAAAGAGTTCAGAATCCTCAAGGCAGTCCCTTTGGTTCTGTGTCACAATAGTGACAAAAAAAACATCATTTAACATATATATTATATTTTGTCAGATGATATTTTTTGTCACAATATTCTGGTGACATAGAGTGTCTGACTTGGTAAGAGAGCGAGCAGTGAGACACAACAAAACTGGAGCTCAGTAGATAGCTCGAACACAAGCATGTGGGCCACCCTTTTTGGTAAAGTGTATTCAGTCACATTGACCGGGGTTTATACCCAATATTTACTCTTGGCTGGTGGGTTAAATGTGAATTCCAGAGCACGCCTCTATTGTGAATGATGTATGTATTTTTTATATGTTAATGTGTTTCAAGAAGGCTTTCATAACTATTAACTTTACATCTGTAAAACAAGTGGTAAGAAAACCTAGCGTTGGTTGTGCATTGACAGGTGTGTAGATAAAAGGTACAAAAGAGGGCAAGGCATTTCTAAACTGCAGTATCACTTCAGATGAAGAGGAAGTAGGAGGATTCCAGGAGCTGCCTTTGCACTTCAAATTAATGTCACCCCCCTACTCTTGTGCTACTGAGACCTGGATCATCTCTGGTCTCCATTTTGACAGCCACTACACACATGCTCTAGAATGAATTTATTTCTCTATTCACTAAAGCATCAGATACACCCTGCACACAAGCTAACTGTACCTCATATGTTCAGAGTAAGCCTAACCTGGCCTAGGCAATGGAGACATTTGTGAAATTCAGGAATTCCCAAATATGTAGAATTCATGATATTTCTCAACATTACACATTACTCAATTTTGAGACCAGCGACGGCTCGTGGAGGGAGTTACGGTGGGGCAGGAGGGCGGGCAGGGGGAGGGGCAGGGCGGAGGTTGCTAAAAACCGGCATATGGATAATTGCAGGTAAGTAAACAATTTAATTAATAAAACGAATTTCGTAGCTCGCACTGCATAGCATTTTGCGATGCAAGGCGCACTACGAAATTCGTTTTATTAATTAAATTGTTTACTTACCTGCAATTATCCATATGCCGGTTTTTAGCAACCTCCGCCCTGCCCCTCCCCCTCCCCGCCCTCCTGCCCCACCGTAACTCCCTCCACGAGCCGTCGCTGTTTGAGACTTTTTTTGTTCTCGAGCACCCATCTTGCTTTTAAATTCCAGCAGAAGACTATGTAGCACAGAAAATAACAAAAAAGAAAAAAAACACATTTTCTTCTTGACCCAGTCTACTGCCGGTATCTTGTGAGACTTTTTAAAATCAGGTGCACAACTGTGGTTAAAAAATGTGATACCTTCCAGTCACATTTCACTATGAAAGTGTAATTTCACTAAATGTTTATGGACTTTCATGAAATTTCACAAGAAAAATATATGCAATTTCACTCACCCTGATCTCCACCTAAATCTGACTTGGATGTTGTGAATGACCCAGTTGATGATGACAAGTTAGAGCTTTTAATAGGAAAGGCCAGTTGACATCTCTTCCTCTCAAGGCAACAGGCAAAAACGTCATGCCCTTCTAATATCATTAATCTTGCCACCTACTGCAATTGCCTCTCAGCCTGGCGAGAAGACAGAAGTTACTGTTAAAATAAGGGGTGTACTTATAGTGTCCCTCCTGACATCATAGCCATGCTATGGACTTTCCAGGCATTACATGGGAGGCCCTCAGTTAAGTAGTGTGATTGTAATGTTTATTGAGGCAAAAAAAATTGAAAACCTATGCTGACATACCATGACTTTGCTAGCAGTCTATCACAAAGCAGGGTCAATTGCGCTCCAGAGCCATGTAGGGGATATTTTCATCTGAAAAAAATGTAAACAGCGATAGAGCGAATTTCCTTCTTTGTAAATTAAATGCAGTTAACTGAAACAGGCTAATTACAATGCTGAATAACAAATACACATAATAAATGCAAAATGTGTAGTGGGTAATCTCATTTAGGCATTAAAATACACAAATGAAGTTAGCCCAACAACTGATGTGATATTAAATGTCGACTTTATACATTAGGGATAAGAGTCCTGGAAATGATTCCATAGCTCATTGTGAAAATATAAGAAACAGGGGAGTGTCCATGCTCCCAGAGAGACTGATTGGTTCACAGCAGCAGGGAATGTAAATGTTGTTGCCATTAGTGTATTGGTAGACTTATATTAGTGTGTGTTCTTTAGATTAGGTAGCCTCCTTCTTCCAGAGAGCTTCCCTTCCACTCCAGACATTAGGCCTTGAGAGCTCGTTGAAAAACTTAGGAGGCAGGCCTTAGAGATATATGCTGACTTAGAGCTGAGAATACTTATTAACATCTGCTCATTTCCACTTTTTGAGTATTAAGGCGTAATATCTATGCATGCTTATTCTTTTACATGTATGTGGGTTTCTCAAATTGATCCTTTACCTTACTTATTGAAGGTAATTGCCTTTTGAATTCTAAAACCCCATTAATTTAGATCAGGATTTTCTGTTATGGATCACACTTGTTGCATTTTTTCTATATTTGTAATTCTAACTAATGTGGTATTTTATCTCATCCTGAAATACTGATTTATGGATTGTTTGAATCTGTAACAATGATGAAAAATTATAATACTTGTTAAATGAATAATTTGGTTTGACTTAATTTGTTAACAAGACTCATTAAACTCACACGAAATCTCTGTGTTGATTCCTGTGAAGCCCCAACTGGACTCCACTGTTCATGGCAATTGAAGTGAGTGATTTCTCCTTATCATCTCTGTTAGGCCTGACCGCCTTGGGGTAGTATTCCCCTAACTTTTTGTCTTCCTCCTCCCATTTTTCAGACCTCGTTTTTGGTAGTATTATGACTTTGCACACTTTACCAGTGGCATAGCAAGGGCGGCATGAGTTTTGGGGGTGGCACTCCCACTTACCTGCCATCATGGGGGAATCTGCAGCACCCCCATGTCTTACAGTCAGCTGCTGCGGGTGGCAAACACAGGGGCCACCATGGGCGGCAAAAGGCCTAGCTACGCCACTGCACTTTACCTCTGCTAACAAGTATAATGTAATTGTGCTCTCTTCCCAAAACATGGTAATGTTGGTTTATCCCCAATTGGCATATTTAATTTACTTATAAGTCCCTAGTAAAATGGAGTTCCCTGTACTCAGGACCTCTAAATTAAAGGATACAAGTAGGCCTGAAGCTCTGAGTGTGGCACCGACTTAAGTAACCCTTTTCCCGTTATCTCAGGCCTGCCATGGCATGAATTACGTTTGCGCACTTTACACAGGACACTGTAGCTGGCCCGCACTCCATTGTGGTCGGCCTGAATGAGGGACTTTGTCCTGGTCCAGAGCAATCAGATATCCCATGTTATGTGGTCACATTAGGCTAGGGCGAATACACCACCATTTTACATGTTCCCGTTTTGAAGCTGACTTCTTTCTTGAACGTTGACTTTTGACACACATCTGTTTGCATGCCTGTATGGACAATACTCTGAAAAATAAACATTTTGCCAGGCCCAAACTCTCCATTTTTATACCAATAATTTACCCCTAAAATAGGCCCTGGACAACTGTGAGGGCAGGGTGCACTGCATTTAAAAGGCAGGACATGCACTTTTAAGTTTTCCTTGTCCTGGTAGTGAAAAACTCTCAAACTCATTTTTCCCTGCTGCCAGGCTTATATCTCTCATAGGATAACATTGGGATTATCTTATTGCATTTTATAAGAGTAATTTCCAAATGGGAACATATACCTGATTCAAGTTTGGTGTTTCTTGAATACAAAATTCAAATCTTCACTTATGGAGATGTCGGATTATAAATTACAATTCCGAAAATGCCACTTTTAGAAAGTTGGTATTTTCTCACTATAGCCATTTGGTGACTGCTGCCTGCATCTGATCACATGTCTGGGGTGGATGACTGTTGGGCTTTGTGTATTCCCCGTAGACAGCCACACACAATGGAAGCTTAAGTGTGACTTGATGGGCCATTTGGTAGTATGGGAGGGAGGAGCGGGATCCAACCTCACACCTGAATGGCTGTTTTCTGTCCCCACACAAAGGGCTGCACACCTCCTGTTGAGAGTCTGGAGCCAGGGCAGGACGAGAGGACCTCTGTACACTTCAAAGGCATGTCTTTGAAGTCTCCCCCATTTCAAATGCACAACTGGGGATAAATACTGGACCTCAGACACCACCACTTCAGTACACTTCTGGACCTGAGGATATTCTGCAATAGAAAAAAGGACTGCTGTTCTGCTAAATGACTCCCACTCTGCTGGACAGCAATCTGTTGAATTCCTGCTTTGCAGTGCTGATCTCCCTGCTTCCCTTTTCCATGGGTGAGAAGGACTTGACCTGCATCACTTGAACTCAGAACCCAGAGTACCTCCCAGGGCTAGCTGGCCAGCCTCCTGATCTGAAGCCTCAGGGCCATAACACGTGTCCAACCCCTGCACCTGCACTTTCCATCTGTGATCTACCCTGCCAAGTGATCCTACCCCAGTCCTGGACCATTGGAAGTGGGCCTAAGATGCTTGCTAGTGGAAATAATGCATCTTCTCTTTTGAGTGAACCCCCCCCCAGAAGAATTGGCGCATCTGCTTGGCTGAGCAGCTCATTTCAGAACAGAACAGACACATCACTGCTGCATGGTATGGACCGATCACGAAAGACACGTATCACCGCCACCTGCTGCATTTTGGAACCAATGCTTCTCCTTCAGAACCACTGCTGTGTGATGCTTTCCCCGGCACCAGCTCCCTGCATTCCTCGTTGAGGGCAACTTTGACAAGACGACGAAAGTCTGCATCACAGCTTCACCTCTCATCAGAACCAACGCATCGCCTTGGCTGCATCATGCATCCTTGACATCGGACCTAGCATTGCAGCCTTGTTGCATCTAGTAACCAACTCATCGCTTTGTCTGCGTGAGACATCTTCGACTCAGATCCATGCAATGCTTCGCAACCAGGATTTAAGGTACTTTGTTCAGCAGTGCTAACCAGGTCCCTGTAGCTGGCCCGCACTCCATTGCAGTCAGCCTTAACGAGGGACTTTGTCCTAGTCCAGCGCAACCAGATATCCCATGTTATGTAGTCACATTAGGCTAGGGCGAATGCACTACCATTTTACATGTTCACGTTTTGAAGCTGACTTCTTTCTTGACTTTTGATGCACATCTGTTTGCATGCCTGTATGGACAATACTCTGAAATTACTTTTGTTTACATTTATATTTCTTCGTAGGCATTTAATCAGAGCCTTGAACATTCTGTGCGACAGCTAAAGTGAACTGCGCAAAATGTTGATGTTTGTTATTGTTCACAGCTTTGTCAGGGCAGAATCAATAATGATAGCCAGACTGGAACTACAGTAAGGCAACATATTACATAAACAACATCACTCTTTTGTTTAGTTAGAGGAGCATTTCACTGACATTGTTGAGGTTGCTCTATGCTAGATTTCCAGTCCAGCTGAATATTGTTTACTTCCTGAGAAGGATATTGCCCAGCTCTACATTAAGACGGGGTCCCAGATTAAACATACCCGGAGGTAACTCGAATGTTAGATCAACCTACAGGAATTCTGGCAGATTCCCCCACCTGAGGCACACTGTGATCAAATATATGACTGTACTTATGTGCAAACATATATTCTATGCAATAGCACAATGGTTGAATTGGTAATTTTCTTTACCATTCTCATGATGCTGAGTACTCTGTTTTCTTTCCTTCTAGTGATAATTGCAGCACATGTATTTTAACCAAGAACCCTATTGTTTCAATAAACATTTGAAATGTCAATTTGAGTATTTCATGTGTCTTCCTTTTGGGCATGCATGTGTTATTAAACTAAAGATTCTAGATCTGTTTCCACGATTTCCTTGGGGAGTCATTGTTGCCATGTTCTGAGGTTGCACATACCATATATTATCCTGCTAGGTTATGGGTACAGATGGTGCAGTGTGAGCTAGTCAGGACTTAGGACAACATATCCTGAATGTGTGCATGGACTTAGTCTCACGCAGTTTTGACATTTATGTTGTCTGGCAAAGGCGCAGTTTTACTGAGAAAGTATGAACCATAGGACACCCAAATGGCGCATTTTTGCTTCTTTGCACTATTTTTCTTAAAACCTTTGAAATTCAATATATCCAGTTCTACTGATTAGACTTATGTTATTTTGGTCTTGATTTATTTATTAAAATCAGAGATATTTTTCTAAACGGGTGTGGGTTCTTTTTGTGTGGTGTTTACATTGATTTACTAATGCCCAAATATTTTACAAACAGCCTCTAAAGTTAAGCCTGACTGCTCTGTGCCAAGCTACCAGAGGGCGAGCACAGGTTAAATTAGGGTTTGCTTGCCTCTTTCCCTGACTAGGATTGTGGTTGCTGCTTGATCAGGGCTCATACCCCAGTCAACCAACAACCCAATTTCTGACAATATCTCCTTGCTGACTAACTACGGTTCATACGACCAATGGCAGGGGTTAATTCATGACTATACTTGACGATTAAGATAGAGGAATCCCAACTCCAGCAAGAGCAACCTCTAGCCAGGGAGCAAGCTGCCCGCTTAAACATCCTATGCTGTCTGCCTATTCAGATACTTCCTGAGCACCTAAATCTTCTCTACATGAGGTTTAAATAATAGGAGCAAGATATTGTTTTTCTACAGTCTTGTGGTTTGAGATGACTCCAGGAGACATCTGCAAGTCTTATATGTGATACCTTGGTTTTTGCTTCAAATATGACATTTCTACGGGGCAAACTGACACTAATCATGCAGCTAGACAGTAAACGCCCCCAATAAATGCTATATTCTTTTTTTTGAAAAACAAAATTTACCATATAGCTAAAGGGCACTAATGGATATAACCTACCACTAGGTCAGTGCACCATCCATCTAAATAATTATATTAATCTCGTTCCTAATTACTCTAACATGAAGTGGCATTCACACTAATTGCCACTCATTTCATGATTAAAAACAGAAAGAAAATGAATGTTCGTGTCCATGCAGAACGTGTTTCTGCTTCAGTATTCCTTACAGTATACCTTCACGTGCAGGCATGACATAGACTTTAACCATTTTGGAATCCCGCCTTTCTCTACTAGAGCTCAGGCAACTTTTTGACTTCTGTAAGCACCGACGGTCCGTTTTCCTCAGGTTGCTAAGTGTCTAATTATAAAGGCCCGCTGAATGAATGGCGCCAAGGCGGAAAGGGAGGCATGCTTCTATCAGCCGCCCCATGAGGCTTGTCCAAGTGTCATTTGTTAAACCGAGCACAAATTAAACAACGGCGATAACAAGCTGCTCGGGGTTGGTGGGTAATGAGTGGGAACGGCCTCTGTAGATACAGTGCAGCCTCTAAATGGCCTGTGTCTTTCGGTCTGACAATAAAAGGCGCAATTGCAGCTAACCAGGCAATCACTGACTGATGTCAATATAAAAAAAAATCACCGTTGGAGTCTCTGGGGTTTACTGTTCTGACCACAATTTGGGTTCAAACAAATACAAACAAAAACATAATTGTGCAGTGCAAATGGATTATCATATAACTCTGCGTAGGAGTTTAATAATTAATGCACACTAATGATTCATTACTTCAATTGCGGAAATGTATGGTGGGGATACGGTCATGCTTTCCTTCCTTTACTTTTTCTTTTGCATACAAAGTGCAAAGGTCAGAAAGGCAGAATAAGGCGAGAAGTCGGTGTTTAATTTGAGGGGAAAGTATACTGAAAACAAACGTAAAGAAATTGCCTTACCAGTGTCTCAGTTGCTGGTGAGCTAGTGTTGGGCTGCTGCTGAAACGAAAGTAAAGCAGTCTTGGACCTGATTCAATATCCCATTCTGGAACTAGTCGTGATATGCACATTTCACATCAACTGAAAGAGAATTGGGATTTAATTTGTGATGCTACCTAGGACTAATAATCCCATTGCACATTTGCCAGGGGCCAAAATGACCAGCCTAATTAATGTTAAAAAGACAGGTCACATTTTGCAACCCACTTGGCTGCAAATGCAGGGATGGTGACGCGCCAGGCTCGTGCCCATTAAAGACCCCCTTTTGTAAATCCATTAAAGAAAAAGGGCATTCTTTAAAAAATTGGTGTTTCCCATTTGGAAACAAAGTGGGGGAAGCATGTAGTGGTCCTCTGGACCATTGTCACCTCCCTGCACCCAGAGCTATTGACTTGGGGCCACATGCACAATCATTTTTAGTGGTAGCATACAGCCAATTGGGCCGTTTGCGACTGCTAAATAGGTCTGTGGCATGTACAAACCCTATTTGGTGAGTTGATAACCTATTACCGACTCGCAAAAAAAGGGTTTGCTATTCGCTATTAGGAAGGGACGTGCCAAGGGCGTCATTTCCTAAAAGCCACTCGCAGTGCCATGTACAAATGTTTTTCAACCGAAATGCGGTCGCAAAACATTTGCATTTTACTGCTAATGGCAAGTTGTTGGTAGACCAGTCGCAAAGGGGAACGGGTCCCTAAGGGACTCCTTCCCCTTTGCAAATGTGGGCAAATCCATTTTTAAGAGCAGGCAGTGGTCCTACCACCACCTACTCTTAGAAAATGAAACTGAAACGTTTCATTTTTATTTTAGAAATGCATCCAGTTTTCCTTTAAGGAAAAGGAGCTGCATTAAAAAAAAAAACGCTTTCTGGAAAAAGCAGTCACAGACATGGTGGTCTGCTGACCCCAGCAGGCCACCATCCCTATGAGTGCTGGCCGTTCCCAATGGGTCGCAAATTGCTACCTGGCTCATGAATATTAATGAGGCAGGGCCCTTGCAACCCATTTGGGAATCACAAACAGTGATCTGAGACACTGTTGTACATTCTGTTTTGTGAGTCGCAAATTGCAAATCGCAAATATTCGCAATTTGCAAGTCTCAAAATAGAATGGTCGCACATCTACCCTTGATTCCCAAAGAGGAAGCTGCATCCCAGAGACAGCACCTTTTTACAAATCAGTTACTCTTCCTGAGATGTGTTAACTTTTCAGTGGTTCAGTGCCAACCAAAAAATTAATGTGACCTTGTGTAACGTAACTGGTGCTCATGTAAAGAGCTTCACCTTTGAGTTGAGTTTGCGCTATATAAAACTGTAGTCAATGCAAATTAGTCTTAGGTAGGCCAGCATATAACAGATGTGCTAGTCATGCCCAGAGAGTATGAAGGTCATTATTACTGAGGTTAAATCAGCTTGTAAGTGAACAATGAAATGGTGGCAGTGGAAAAACAGAACAGCCAGCACATCCGCTTTGTTTGCAATAAAGTCTGTTAGTGCCTCTTTCTAAAGCGTGCTCTATGTTTGATACCGTGCCACCCACAGTATCACTTAATACATAATGGACCTCTCCGAATATATCAAACAACTTAGAAACATAGACAGAGCACAGCAAAAAGCAAGTAAACAGCTGATTGAGCCCAACCAGCAAAATTCTTTTAATGCAAAATTCATGAAATGTTCTGTTCAGCAATCAGTCTTTGTAACAGTTGTTCTGTGGTTACAACATTGATACAGCTACAGCTGACACGTGTTTCGTCGCCATTTGCGACTTTTTCAAGGCTTCTACTGAAATGTCGTCAGAATTCAATGATATCAATCCAATCGGATAGATCAAAGCGCATAGAATCCGGATACGGTAGTCCAGATTTGAGAACAATTGGTGGCATGTTTGTGTGAGTCACTTGCACACAGCGCTTTTCTTTGTAATTGAGAATCGAAAGTCGTAGTATAAATGTCTCTTGTCACAATAGACTCAAAGTCAAGTAATTTAAAACATAAATAGTCGTTTACACGGTCTCATGAGCAAATTTTGAAATAATCCTCGGCATCCAACCAGTAAAAGCTCGGGTCTAACAGCAGGGCACCATGACAGTCAAGTAAACAATCCGTTCGATAATGTCCTGACTTAATGTAGGGAAAATTCGGTCCCCGCCGGCAGCAACCATGTGTGTGCAGTCTCACTTGTATTCCTCCTAGACAGCGACACACAACGGGAGCTTATGTGTGAGTTGATGGGCCATCCTGACAGGATGGGAGGGAAGAGCTGGGGACAGCCTCACGTACACCTGAATAGGCTGTGTTCTGTCCACACACAAAGGGCTGCATATTCCCTGCAGTGAGCCTTGAACCATGGCAGGAAGGGAAGACTTCTGTGCACTTTAAAGGCATCTCTTTGAGGTTTCCCCCACTTGAAAGACATCACTGGGGCTCAGACACCACCACTTCAGTACACTTCTGGACCTGTAGATACTCTGTCAAGAAGAAGGACTGCTATGCTGCTGAAAAAAACTGCTATCCTGCTGAACTGCTATTCTGCTGGAGTCCTGTATTGCTGTGCTGAACTGCTGCCTGCTGTCCTTTTGTCTGGGTGAGAAGGACTGGACCTGCATCTCTTGAACCGAGAACCCATGGTGATTCCAAGGGCTAGTTAGCTGGATGTCTGATCTGTAGCCTCAGGAGCATAACAGGCTTTCAACAACCTTGCATCTACACCTGGACTCTGACATCTGTGTGTCTACCCTGTCACGTTGTGCAAACCTAGTCCTCATAGACCCTTAGAAATGGGCCTAAGATGCTTACCAGCGGAACTGAAGCAGCTTCTCTTCTGAGCGTCACTTCCTAGAGCTGAACCGCTGCATCGCAGCTGCTGCGTGGATTGGGCCCAGCTAAGAAGGTTTGCATCACCCTTGCAGTCTTCAGACCTGATGCATCACTGAGGCCACGGAGCATCTGTGACCCAGACCTTGTTGATGGAAGCTCAACGCCGACACCAGCCCCAACATCTCAGCCTTGCAGCTCCTCAGAAATAATGTATTGTGAGCTGCGCACTGCAGACATGAGGGCTGGACTTCATATTACATGCTCCAAAGGGATCCTCGACAATGACGCATCAGGACTCCACACTGCAGCCATTGCCACATCTCAGAACCAATGAATCGCTTTGACTGCACAACGTTTCTCCGCCTCGGATCCAGTCAACGCTCCAGAACCCGTATTTAAGCTACTTAGTTCAGGGGGCCTAGCCTGGTCCCGGTAGCAAGCCTGCACTCCATCGTGGTCAGCCTGAACTTGTGACTTTGTCCCAGTCTGGCATGACCAGATATCCCTTGTTGGCACTTTGGGCATTTTGGCGCTATTTTGCCCTAAAATATTGAAATTCAATAGCTCTGGTTTCCCTTATTGGATTTTTTGTCATTTTGCTCTTGTTTTATTTATTAAAATATACATCATTAATCTAAACCTAGTGGAGGATCTTTTTGTTTGGTGTTGTCATTTTTTTACTGTTTGAAATGGTGTACTAATATTTTACTCATTGTCTTCAAGTGGAACCTGAATGCTCTGTGCCAAGTTACCAGAGAGTGAGCACAGGTTAATTTGGGGTTTGCTGGTGCCTTACCCTGACTAGGATTGTGGTTTCTGCTTGACCAGGGCTCACACCCCAGTCAACCAGAAACCCAATTTCTAACTGTGAGGTAGACTTCACAATAGTGAAAAAAAATTTGTGAGATGTTCACTACCTGAAGATGTAAAACCTAAA
This sequence comes from Lissotriton vulgaris, assembly GCF_964263255.1. NCBI lineage: Eukaryota > Metazoa > Chordata > Amphibia > Caudata > Salamandridae > Lissotriton > Lissotriton vulgaris. The sequence goes on along the minus strand of NC_141696.1, from coordinate 972,192,336 downwards.
AGCACATGTCCAAGTTTTTTAAATATAAACACCCTGCCATAGGTGTTGTTTAGGGCCTACCTTAAGGGTGACTTGAACCTAATAAAAACTGAATTTTAGGCTTGGCAAGGAGTGCATTTTGCCAAGTAAAATCTGATGTTTAAAACTGCATACAGGTTGCAATAGTAGGCACAATACATGTTTTAAGGGGCTACTTAAGTGGATGCCACAGGAGGTACTGCAGGCCCACTGGTAGCATTTAATTTACCAGCCCTGCTTATATGGTATACCACTTTACTAAGGGATCATGAGTAAATTAAATATGCCAATAAGGTGTAAGCTCATGTTATCATGTTTTAGGGAGAGAGAACAAACACTTTAGCACTGCTCAGCAGTGGTAAAGCGCGCAGAGTCCTAAGGCGAACAAAATCAAATTCAGCAAATCAGGAGGGTAAGAGGCTAAATGTTTGAGGGTGAGACTGCAGCGAGGGTCACGTCCAACAGCTACAGAATGTCCCCACTCTCACAGGATCACTCAGCAATCGACATTAATGATGCCACTAAAACATGTATCAGATGACTGTGAATTTTGTGATGCAATAGAAAATCCACTGTGGACTGATGCTCCTGAATGGATGTCTATTGCTTTTTGTATTTTTCTTTTCACTGCTTGTTTATTCTCTCAACATTGTTTTCTAATGCTAGAATCAAGCTGCAAGAGTGCAAAACAGAAAGAAGTATTTATAATGTAGAAAAAGAGATACATGTCGTTGAGGTAGGAGGAGGAGAAAACACACTGGTGACAAGTTTGCTTAAAAGAGTGAACAAAATAGCAGTCAAATGCACATGGCATGCATGGAATGTGCCCACTAGTGGCAGCCATCTGAAATGGGTACATGCATACTAAAATCAGGTTACAATAAATTTATGGATAACAGCATTTTGCAAAACAACTTGTGTGCTAATAGGTCAGTTCACAAAATACTGAATCACAGGGGCTGCAGAACAATATTCCTAATAATATTCATCAGGCAGTTTGCAATTTGTGACTCACCATACCTGTGATTGGCTGAAATGACAGGAATGGTAAATGGCAAGGGACAGCAGACACCATCCTTTTGATTTCATTTCAAAATGGAGCACTAAAGAAATCTATACGGCTTTAAAAAAAATCCTTTTTGAAAAAACTTTAAGGGGCATGGGCAGTGGGACCACTGCCTACTTCCCCTGAGGCTTCCAACACAATAACCACCAGGAGGGAATGCAAGGGGGCCATTTCACCTTTGAAGATCAGTTACTTCCACAACTTGGGGGTTGGAAACTCACCAATGGTTTGTGATCCGAGTTGCAGTCATAAACCATTGATACATTCCTTTCTGATTTAGAAACAGCAGAGGATGCTACTTCCAGACCCCTGCTATTTTCACTTCACAAAGCACTGCAAAAGTAAAAAAGAAGTAGTTGATCCGTAAAAAGGTCTTTTGTACATAAAGAAAAGCCCTTAAGTTATCTTTAACCATCTGATTTACTATTCACAGAGTTTGCAATTATAAAAGACCTTCATACATCAGGCCCTACATGCACTGTTGAGATGAGGCATTGAGTTAACAAGAATCTAGCATTGCACAGATATGGGATGGGAACTTTAAGTAGTAAACATCATTTGCTTCTTTATGTATCAACACTTCCATATATTTTGGGTGTGGCAGGTTATTAGGTGAGAGTGGTGGAAGCCCTACTCAAAACACAATCATTGTCAGGCTGAATCACAAAAGTTACTAAATCAACCTGTGTTCAACCCTCTGGAAGCTTGGCACAAAGCAGTTAGGCTTAACTTAGAGGCAATGTGTAAAGCATTACTGCAGCACTCAAACAGTAATTAAGTGTAAACACAAAACAAGAAAAATCCCAAGCCAATGGAGAAACATAGAATGCATTTTATGAAATAAAATGGCCCCAAAACTGACAAAATCCAATCAGTAGAACTGGAGATATACATATTTTAGGTTTCAGGTGAAAATAGTGCTAAGAAGCACAAGACACCACTTGTGGTCATCTGATTGTGCTAGACAAGGAGAAAGTCACACATTCAGGCTGACCACAATAGAGTTTGGGTTGGATACAGGAACCAGGTTAGTGCAGCTGAAGAGTTACCTTCTCAAGCCTAGCATGAAGAGTTCCATTCACATTGGATGGTGTGTGTGAGGGAGGTTTTTCGTGTGAAGAGCAGGCCAAGTGCCCCTGAAGGTCATTGCTGCAGCATGAAGACCTGGTCAAAGTGCATTTATTGCTTTGCCGGTCATCGTGGATTGTCACTATCGCTGTCACTATCCAAGTACCACAAACACATCTTCCTTGGGAAAGCGGCGCACTTCAAAACTCTCCTCGACTCAGCCAAAAACAGACCCAAAAAACTATTCGATCTCATCAAGATTCCTGACTGCTCTCCCCCATCCTCCAAGTTGGAGGATTCTGCAAAGAGAGCAGCGGATTTCGCTATATTCTTCGACGAAAAAGTGAAATCACTTGTGGATCAGGTCACTCATCCTACCCCTCCAAAGGAGTCCAAATCCTTAGCCATTTGGCAAAACTTTGACCCCATATCTGAAGATGCCCTTCTCAAGTGCATCCGCGAAACAAAGCCCTCCAACCATCATCTGGACCCCATCCCCAGTGCCATTGCCATTGACTTTTATACCCTTTCCCTCACCTACTGGGCCACTTTGGTCAACCTCTCCCTCTATCAAGGCTCCCTTCCTGTCTCCTTCAAAGCTGGGCAGGTCACCCCGCTTCTTATAAAACCAACTGCTGATGCGTCCGACCTCAACAACTTCCGCCCCATCACTAACTTACCCTTTCTTATGAAGATTACAGAAAGATGTGTAGCGAAACAACTCTCTCGTCATATCAAGGACAATGAGCATCTTGACAATTTCCAGTCTGGCTTCATTCAAAACTGCAGCACTGAAACAGCCCTATTGCAAGTGGTTGATGACGTGCTGAGGATCCTCGACTCAGGGGGGTCCAGTCTTCTAATTCTCCTTGACCTTTCCGCAGCCTTTGACACTGTTAATCACAACACCCTCCTCAACATTCTTAAACAGAGAATAAGCATGGAGTGCACTGTGCTTAAATGCTTTGCCTCCTTCCTCTCTGATAGATCCCAAATGATCAAAATAGCAAACAGTCTTTCATCTCCTGTGGCGGTAGGTCAAGGTGTTCCTCAAGGCTCTATACTTGCACCCACATTGTTCAATCTCTATTTAGAACCACTAGGAAATCTCCTAAGTAAGGTCAAGGTGTTCCTCAAGGCTCTATACTTGCACCCACATTGTTCAATCTCTATTTAGAACCACTAGGAAATCTCCTAAGTAAATCCGGGATCCACTATCATTTTTATGCTGACAACACTCAAATCTACCTCAAGGTTGCCTCCACTCACGATCTCTCTATCCTAAGCTCTACTCTCGACTCCATTCATAGCTGGATGTTTACTCACCAACTGATTTTGAATCCCTCCAAAACAGAATTCCTCCTCTTCTCCTCTTCAATCTCTCCTCCCCCGGTGCAATCATGGATGGATCAGTTGAATCTACTTAACACTAAACCCATCATTGCCGACAGCGCAACATCCCTGGGTGTCATTCTCAACAAAAAACTCAATCTAACCCCCCACATCAATTCCATTGCTAAGTCGGCTCAATACCATCTGCGCCTTCTTTGGGGAATCCGACCCTTCTTCCTGGAGCAGGACCTTATAACCCTAGTGCAATCGCTGGTCCTCTCCAGACTTGACTACTGCAATTCTCTTCTTACTGGTCTCCCCAAATCCCACCTGTCCCCCCTTAAATCTGTTCTCCATTCAGTAGCTCGTTTCATTTAGGGGGCCAAAAAAAGCGACCACATCACACCGTTGTTATCCACCCTCCGTTGGCTTCCAATTGAGGCTAGAGCTATCTACAAGACTGCTTGTATCACCCACAAAGCCTTGCAGTCCTCCTCTCCTCGCTACCTGGTGAATAAACTGAAACTCTCTGGAGGCTCTAGACCATCACGAAATGCGGAAAATCTTCTGCTTGAACCTCCCACTTTCAAGAAGGAAAGAACGATGGCTCAATCCTTTTCAGGCAACGCGGTGAGAATCTGGAACTCCCTTCCGCTGCAGCTCCGGAAAACCACCTCCTCCCAGGCCTTCAAAACTAACCTCAAAGTTCTCCTCCTTCAAAGACACTTCCAAATGTAATCCATGCCCTCTCTATTAACTGAAGAAAGCCCTTCCATTATAGAATAATGTTGTAATCAATAAGAAGATGGATACTTCATGTAGAATTGATCAAGTTACTTTTATTAAGTTAATTAGTTAAGATAGAATGATAACAAGTTATAAGATAGAAACCCCATCAGGAGCAGCTGTCCTGCTGCTCAGCCCTCACTCAACTGACATTCATAAGCTACTCACATTCCAATCATCCAACATTCCACATGACATGCATACCAGCTGAGCAGCAGGGAAACTCAAGATATAACATATCTCCCTTCGTTATGGGTACAATTACATAGAGCAATAAAATAGTTGTCAATAAAATGCACTCTAGTACACATAGTCAAAGATATTAAAACAATGCACCAAAGTACAAATGGACAACACAAACAAAATATTTTAACACATCCCGCACACTACAGTCCAAAAAAGGATTCCGCATTACTTCCTGAAATGAACAACTATCTTCATCCTACATTCTTATGCCACTAATTATACAAGTTGGCCAGACCAGTATAACAAGCAAGACACAAAGGAACAAACTTAACGCAACAAATATCAGGAAACAACGCGCACACCATAGACTAAGAACAAGCACTCGCATAACTCATCCATACTACGGGAAACCACACACACACATCAAGCACACCTCAGCACCACACGTGCACACAACAAGCACTTACGTAGCCGGGAAACCACGTGCACACAGAACAAACCCAAACCGGACATATGCGGCAAACAACTTGTACACAAGTTAATGAGTGGCTCAACAACCTGACGCCAACTCACACACAACACCAATTGGGAACAAAACTTGTTGAAATAAACATCAACACCCAAACAACACAACCAAGGGGTGACCATATACCACATAGCCCCCACAAACATGAGCTAATGAGTCGCCTAACATCTAGACACACTCACACACAACACTAGTTGTGGAACAACTCTTGTTAAATTATCATCAACACCCAAACAACACAACCAAGGGGTGACCATATACCACATAGCCCCCACAAACATGAGCTAATGAGTCGCCTAACGTCTAGACACACTCACACACAACACTAGTTGTGGAACAACTCTTGTTAAATTAGCATCAACACCCAAACAACACAACCAAGGGGTGACCATATACCACATAGCCCCCCACAAACATGAGCTAATGAGTCGCCTAACGTCTAGACACACTCACACACAACACTAGTTGTGGAACAACTCCTTTCGAGATAATCATCAATTCACCTACCATCATACTGCACCAACACCGATAACCCATTCATCAATCATCTCAAACACACACAAAAACAAAGAGTGAACCAATACAGCTTATGTCCCGAGACCAGTGCCTCCAGCAAGATCCCACTGGTTCTCCTCCTTCACTTCAACTCTGACCTTCGACCTTCGACCGTTACCATTAATGTTAGACTCCTTCAATAATCAGTCTTCTTCCAAGTTCTTGCTCTTCCCAAAATGTTCTTTATTCACCAGCTCTGAACCCCGATCCGATATTCTTATTGCGGTAATCCAAGCCATACGAGACCCTCAGTTGGCGAGACGAACACTAAACACTCGCTGTAATTAAACGATGACAGTACCTGGTTTTAATAATTCTCCACTCCACTCCTTCTTGCTTCGCTCGCTTTTAACAAAAGAAAAAAACAGTTCTCGTTTCACAACATAAAGTGGTGGCATTCTTCCCGATTCTCTTCATGATGCCACTCTCGCAACATAACTTGAGATTTCCAATTTCTCAAAATGGATTCACGCATATCGACGTCGTGCCGGCTGGTTCACGGCACAAACACGCAGCAAACAATGCCTCTCATGCGTCAATCACGAATGGAGTGCTGTCACAGAGGATTACGCCGCGGTAAGCCTGCCAACTCTATTTCTGCTCGTGACGAATTTTAAATTGATACACAATCCGTTACCTCGCCCTTGTTGATTTAACGGTCACTACCAATTGAATTCAACATTTTTGAAATACAAGGAAGACTCCGAATAAAGTGAAAAACATTTTCCTTTTTTTGTAACTTCCATGCACAGCAGCACAGTCTCCTCAACCTACGCCCAAAACATAGGTACACGCCACCTCCTTGCACTTCAATCAAAGTTTCTGTCAGAGGTCCCTAATTTCTCATCCGTCACTAGGCAGCACAAAAGCACAATCCTCGCTTTCTGTACAATCCAATGTGCTCTATCCATATGACATAGCTCCCAACATACACCGGATAACTGCCATAGTGTACTTTACACCGAGGCTTGATTCCTGCCAGCGAACATTAATCCCCGTTCTCCGCAGCTGTTACAAATCACCCAATTTACACTGACGGAAGACACCGACCTTGGTCTTAGGGAATCCGATGTTTAACTGACATGACCCACATTGCTCCGAGGCCGGACTCATTTCCCCCGAGCCACACACAAATGTTGCAGCAGGTATCATGTCAACACTTGACACCGAGGCTCGATCCACTGCCCCCGAACCAGAAACTGATGACAGCGCTGCTGGTTATTTAAACAAGATTTTCGCTGATCGATCTGGCAAACCTTGGTTTCAGGGCGACCGATGTCCGGGTCACTGATGGAGTTTGTTTGCCAGACAGCGTTACACATACACTCTTATACAAATTCTAAGTCTTTTACCTCGAGTTCTCCTTACTCCTCTTTACTGCTTAACTGCACTGCCTCCGTTTCTTTTTTTCCTTTCTCTTCTCTCCTTGGTTGCAGTGTAATATAATCTTCTTCCTTTAAGTTGCACGCGTAGATTCTTTACAGAACAGTCCGCAAAATGTCGCCAAAATGCTGTAATCAATAAGAAGATGGATACTTCATGTAGAATTGATCAAGTTACTTTTATTAAGTTAATTAGTTAAGATAGAATGATAACAAGTTATGAGATAGAAACCCCATCAGGAGCAGCTGTCCTGCTGCTAAGCCCTCACTCAACTGACATTCATAAGCTACTCACATTCCAATCATCCAACATTCCACATGACATGGATACCAGCTGAGCAGCAGGGAAACTCAAGATATAACAAATAATCTACTTTACAAGACTATGTAAGTGTCTTCCCAGTGTGTTCTTGTGGTCTGAGAGTCTGCCATTTAGTGCAGTTTTATCTTTCTACCTGTGTTTGGTACTCGTGTGTAACATGCACCCGTCACTTTCTCTAGTATTACACTGTTTTCTACCGCTTACATTTGTTTATTTTCGATAAAGTGCCTTTGTAACGTTTGTTCTTGTGCTTGAGTGTCCTCCATATATTGCAGTATTATACCTCTATGTTTACGTTGTACGCTTTTGTAACCTGCACACGTCACTTTTTCCTACTGTAATGCACCGTTTACTACCTCTTTTATTTTGTTGGTTCACGATTGTCACTTTTGTAATGCACCGTTTGCTACCTCTTGTATTTTGTTGGCTCACAATTGTCATTTTTGCTTCATTTAATGTAACGTTTGCTTTTGTATTTTGTTCACTTGTAATGTTCTCATGTATCCGTTCTGTTCCTATTGTGAAGCGCTCTGACACCTTCGGGTAAAGTCCGCGCTATATAAAAATGCATAAATAAATAAATAAATAAATGAAAAGCAGGTTTCACTGGACCTTCACATTGCCGGTTGGTGCAAGCAGTCGATTCTAGACACCAAGAGGTCACTTTTAGTTTATGAGGAGCCTCACTGTTTCTTGAAGAGAAGTTTGCACTGATGCCAGCCAAGGGTCCAGGACCTTGGGCCATCTCTTGGGACTCACTCCAGCAGAAACCTGTAGAAGGGCTCAGGCAGGTATAGTTGCTGATGGTCAGGTGGGCAGTTGCAGGTAGACTTCTGAAAGCTTGTTGAATCCCTGTAACTCACCCAACTGACCCTTAGAGTCACTCTGGGTAGCCTGGGATCAAGGCAAGCAGTTTTCCTTCTTCGTATAGCAAGGCTGTCCTGTCCAGCAGACGGGCAGTACTTCTTCTGAATCTTCTACAGATTCAGGAGTTTTCTGATGAGTGTTTCAGAATGTCTCATATTTATACTTGGTGCCCTCTTTTGTGTCAGGAAATTCCCTGATCTACCCCGAAAACTAGTTCTGGTCAAGCCTGGCCAGATTTTCAATTACTCCGGAGTTATTGAAATAATTTTTGTATATCCAGCATTACTCTTTGACGCCAAATTAGCAATAATAACACAATTACTCCTGCTCACATAACTTGGCGGAAAAAATCCTTCTGCAAGAGCATATTTAGCAAGCGCGAGCAGCTGCTTGTGATTGCTATTCATGTTCTGCAGCATTTAGCACTATTTATGGATGCGATAGGGCATTTTTGTGCTAAGAAATAGTGTTAAACATGGAACTATTCTACTTGATTAATTCCGCCTAATCTTGCAGAATTCCTAGATAATTCCACGTGTTTATGCTACACTGAATTACGTCAGTTACGCCCACCCCTAGTGACAAAGGCCAAGGCAGGTCTAGAGTCAGGTTTCTTTGTGTGTGCTCTTGGCAGAGGCCTTTCACGTGTACTCAGGGCAGGGTACAGCTCTTCCTCAGTCATCTTGTCAAGAAGACCCTGTACTGTCTCAGCTAGGCTTCTTTTCTCTCAAGGTTTGGAAGCAATACACAACCCACATCCTTTCCCAGTGATGTGACCCGGAACACTGTCAGACAGACACAGAAGGTTTGAGCACAAAAATTTAAACATTCTAAAAGTGTAATTTTCAAAATTGTAACTTAAAATCTGACTTTTTTATTAAAAAGGATTTTAAATTACAATTACAATTTGTTTGAATGGAAACAGCATATCTCTATGTGCTCCCAAACTGAAGTTAGCATTTAGCGTTAGTCCATGGGAGAGAAAGTGAAAAATTATCTTTGGAGTTTTTCACTGTCAGGGGTTGTAAAACTGAAACACACATGCCCTATTGTCTAATTACTATGCACTCTGACTTAGAGGTGGTTAGGGTCTACCTTGGTGGTGAGCTTTAAAAAGGGAGGTTTAGACCGAACAAAAGGTTTATTTTGCTGGGTGGAAATGAAAGTTTAAAACTGCCCTACAGGTTACAGTGACATTTTTTGCAGTGATGTTTTAGTAGGTGGCACAACGAGTGCTGCTACCCACTGGTAGCATTTAATTTAGAGGACTGGGTACACACAGTACTGTACACTAGGGACTTACAAAAAAAATGTAAATGTGCCAATTAGGTGTAGACCAATTATACCATATTTTAAGGCAAGAGCAGAAGCACTAGCTTCCTTATACAAGATGATTCAAAGACATAGACAGAGCACAAGCAACAAACAAGTAAACAGCTGACTGAGCCCAACCAGCAAAATTCTTTTAATGCAAAATTCATGAAATGGATTCTGTTCAGCAACCAATCTTCATAACAGTTGTTCTGTGTTACAACATTGATACAGCTACAGCCGACACGTGTTTCGTCGCCATTCGCGATTTTTTCAAGGCTTCTACTGAAATGTCATCAGAATTCAATGATATCAATCCGATCGGATAGATCAAAGCGCATAGAATCCGGATACGGTAGTCCAGATTTGAGAACAATTGGTGGCTTGATTTTGTGAGTCACTTGCACACGGCGGTTTTCTTTGTAATTGAGAAGCAAAAGTCGTAGTATAAACGTCTCTTGTCGCAATAGACTCAAAGTCAAGTAATTTAAAACGTAAATAGTCAATTACACACTCTCATGAGCAAATTTTGAAATAATCCTCAGCATCCAACCAGTAAAAGCTCGGGTCTAACAGCAGGGCACCATGACAGATATCACTTCATAAAGATATATTCGGAATCTTTAGAATAATTTTTTGTTTTCTATAAATCCCTTGTAGGCAGCTTTACCTTTCAACTTTGACTACCCAAGCCCACAATGGTCTATTGGGTTGCCCAACTACCTGTCACAAACTTTCTAAAAGGGGCATTTTCAGAATTGCAATGTAGAATCCGACTTAACCATAAGTTTTGATTTTAAATTGTGATTCCGTGACACCAAGCTTGGAATAGTTACATCTTCCCATTTGAGAATTACACTTATACAATGCAAAAAAGCAATCCCATTGTTATCCAATGGGAGGAGAGATAGCCCTTGCAGTAGTGGAAACCAAATTGGAGAGTTTTCAAAGGCTGGACATGTAAACCTTAAAAGTAGATGTCAAACATTTTACATATACTGCACCCTGCCCTTGGGCTGTCAAAGGCCTACCTTAGGGGTGACTTATATGTATTGAAATTGAAGGTTTTAGCTTGACAAGAGGTTTAACTTGCCAGGTCGACATGTCAGTTTAAAACTGCACACACAGGCTGTGCAATGGCAGACCTGAGATAATAATAATGTAATGTAATGAAATAATAATACATGAATAAATAAATAATATGTTTACAGAGTTACTTAAGTTGGTGGCACAATCTGCGCTGCAGGCCCACTAGCAGCATTTAATTTAGAGGTCCTGGGCACAGGAAGTGTACATTACTAGGTACTTACAAGTAAATGAAAAATACAAATTGTGGATAAGGCAATATTACTGCATTTTAGGGCAAGAGCATAAGCACTTTAGCACTGGTTAGCAGTGGGAAAGTGTGCAGAATCCCAGGGTCAGCAAAAAACAGGATGTAGAAGGAAAAAAGTAAGGGAAAACCACAGCAAGGATTCCAGATCTAACATTCTCCCTTAGGATAACATAGGGTTGCCTTATTAAAATTACTAAGTGATAACTTATGTTTGGGATCAGGTAGAAATATTATGTTTGGTGTCTATGGAGTTGTAATTTTAAATTGTCTATATTGGTAAAGTTAGATTTTAAGCCACAAGGATGCTAGGTCTAACACTCCCCCTTAGAATAACATTGGGTTACCTTATTAAAATTACTAAGTGATGAATTTTGTTTGAGAGCAGGTAGAAATATCATGTTTGGTGTCCATGGAGTTGTCATTTTAAATCCTCTATTAGCACCGGAAGATCTACTGCATCTATTATGCTCCTGGAAACAACTCTCACAAGAACGGCTACAAATATTGAAAGCAAAATTCAATCAGCGTGGAATTAGGACTAGGAGGCAGGCAGTTCTGGCTTGCCTTGCCCCAAGTGACCCTCAACTAAACTGTGCTCCTCCTTCAAAGACACTTCCAAATGTAATCCATGCCCTCTCTATTAACTGAAGGAAGCCCTTCCATTATAGAATAATGTTGTAATCAATAAGAAGATGGATACTTCATGTAGAATTGATCAAGTTACTTTTATTAAGTTAATTAGTTAAGATAGAATGATAACAAGTTATAAGATAGAAACCCCATCAGGAGCAGCTGTCCTGCTGCTCAGCCCTCACTCAACTGACATTCATAAGCTACTCACATTCCAATCATCCAACATTCCACATGACATGCATACCAGCTGAGCAGCAGGGAAACTCAAGATATAACATATCTCCCTTCGTTATGGGTACAATTACATAGAGCAATAAAATAGTTGTCAATAAAATGCACTCTAGTACACATAGTCAAAGATATTAAAACAATGCACCAAAGTACAAATGGACAACACAAACAAAATATTTTAACACATCCCGCACACTACAGTCCAAAAAAGGATTCCGCATTACTTCCTGAAATGAGCAACTATCTTCATCCTACATTCTTATGCCACTAATTATACAAGTTGGCCAGACCAGTATAACAAGCAAGACACAAAGGAACAAACTTAACGCAACAAATATCAGGAAACAACGCGCACACCATAGACTAAGAACAAGCACTCGCATAACTCATCCATACTACGGGAAACCACACACACACACATCAAGCACACCTCAGCACCACACGTGCACACAACAAGCACTTACGTAGCCGGGAAACCACGTGCACACAGAACAAACCCAAACCGGACATATGCGGCAAACAACTTGTACACAAGTTAATGAGTGGCTCAACAACCTGACGCCAACTCACACACAACACCAATTGGGAACAAAACTTGTTGAAATAAACATCAACACCCAAACAACACAACCAAGGGGTGACCATATACCACATAGCCCCCACAAACATGAGCTAATGAGTCGCCTAACATCTAGACACACTCACACACAACACTAGTTGTGGAACAACTCTTGTTAAATTATCATCAACACCCAAACAACACAACCAAGGGGTGACCATATACCACATAGCCCCCACAAACATGAGCTAATGAGTCGCCTAACGTCTAGACACACTCACATACAACACTAGTTGTGGAACAACTCTTGTTAAATTAGCATCAACACCCAAACAACACAACCAGGGGGTGACCATATACCACATAGCCCCCCACAAACATGAGCTAATGAGTCGCCTAACGTCTAGACACACTCACACACAACACTAGTTGTGGAACAACTCCTTTCGAGATAATCATCAATTCACCTACCATCATACTGCACCAACACCGATAACCCATTCATCAATCATCTCAAACACACACAAAAACAAAGAGTGAACCAATACAGCTTATGTCCCGAGACCAGTGCCTCCAGCAAGATCCCACTGGTTCTCCTCCTTCACTTCAACTCTGACCTTCGACCTTCAACCGTTACCATTAATGTTAGACTCCTTCAATAATCAGTCTTCTTCCAAGTTCTTGCTCTTCCCAAAATGTTCTTTATTCACCAGCTCTGAACCCCGATCCGATATTCCTATTGCGGTAATCCAAGCCATACGAGACCCTCAGTTGGCGAGACGAACACTAAACACTCGCTGAAATTAAACGATGACAGTACCTGGTTTTAATAATTCTCCACTCCACTCCTTCTTGCTTCGCTCGCTTTTAACAAAAGAAAAAAACAGTTCTCGTTTCACAACATAAAGTGGTGGCATTCTTCCCGATTCTCTTCATGATGCCACTCTCGCAACATAACTTGAGATTTCCAATTTCTCAAAATGGATTCACGCATATCGACGTCGTGCCGGCTGGTTCACGGCACAAACACGCAGCAAACAATGCCTCTCATGCGTCAATCACGAATGGAGTGCTGTCACAGAGGATTACGCCGCGGTAAGCCTGCCAACTCTATTTCTGCTCGTGACGAATTTTAAATTGATACACAATCCGTTACCTCGCCCTTGTTGATTTAACGGTCACTACCAATTGAATTCAACATTTTTGAAATACAAGGAAGACTCCGAATAAAGTGAAAAACATTTTCCTTTTTTTGTAACTTCCATGCACAGCAGCACAGTCTCCTCAACCTACGCCCAAAACATAGGTACACGCCACCTCCTCGCACTTCAATCAAAGTTTCTGTCAGAGGTCCCTAATTTCTCATCCGTCACTAGGCAGCACAAAAGCACAATCCTCGCTTTCTGTACAATCCAATGTGCTCTATCCATATGACATAGCTCCCAACATACACCGGATAACTGCCATAGTGTACTTTACACCGAGGCTTGATTCCTGCCCCCGAACATTAATCCCCGTTCTCCGCAGCTGTTACAAATCACCCAATTTACACTGACGGAAGACACCGACCTTGGTCTTAGGGAATCCGATGTTTAACTGACATGACCCACATTGCTCCGAGGCCGGACTCATTTCCCCCGAGCCACACACAAATGTTGCAGCAGGTATCATGTCAACACTTGACACCGAGGCTCGATCCACTGCCCCCGAACCAGAAACTGATGACAGCGCTGCTGGTTATTTAAACAAGATTTTCGCTGATCGATCTGGCAAACCTTGGTTTCAGGGCGACCGATGTCCGGGTCACTGATGGAGTTTGTTTGCCAGACAGCGTTACACATACACTCTTATACAAATTCTAAGTCTTTTACCTCGAGTTCTCCTTACTCCTCTTTACTGCTTAACTGCACTGCCTCCGTTTCTTTTTTTCCTTTCTCTTCTCTCCTTGGTTGCAGTGTAATATAATCTTCTTCCTTTAAGTTGCACGCGTAGATTCTTTACAGAACAGTCCGCAAAATGTCGCCAAAATGCTGTAATCAATAAGAAGATGGATACTTCATGTAGAATTGATCAAGTTACTTTTATTAAGTTAATTAGTTAAGATAGAATGATAACAAGTTATGAGATAGAAACCCCATCAGGAGCAGCTGTCCTGCTGCTAAGCCCTCACTCAACTGACATTCATAAGCTACTCACATTCCAATCATCCAACATTCCACATGACATGGATACCAGCTGAGCAGCAGGGAAACTCAAGATATAACAAATAATCTACTTTACAAGACTATGTAAGTGTCTTCCCAGTGTGTTCTTGTGGTCTGAGAGTCTGCCATTTAGTGCAGTTTTATCTTTCTACCTGTGTTTGGTACTCGTGTGTAACATGCACCCGTCACTTTCTCTAGTATTACACTGTTTTCTACCTCTTACATTTGTTTATTTTCGATAAAGTGCCTTTGTAACGTTTGTTCTTGTGCTTGAGTGTCCTCCATATATTGCAGTATTATACCTCTATGTTTACGTTGTACGCTTTTGTAACCTGCACACGTCACTTTTTCCTACTGTAATGCACCGTTTACTACCTCTTTTATTTTGTTGGTTCACGATTGTCACTTTTGTAATGCACCGTTTGCTACCTCTTGTATTTTGTTGGCTCACAATTGTCATTTTTGCTTCATTTAATGTAACGTTTGCTTTTGTATTTTGTTCACTTGTAATGTTCTCATGTATCCGTTCTGTTCCTATTGTGAAGCGCTCTGACACCTTCGGGTAAAGTCCGCGCTATATAAAAATGCATAAATAAATAAATAAATAAATGAAAAGCAGGTTTCACTGGACCTTCACATTGCCGGTTGGTGCAAGCAGTCGATTCTAGACACCAAGAGGTCACTTTTAGTTTATGAGGAGCCTCACTGTTTCTTGAAGAGAAGTTTGCACTGATGCCAGCCAAGGGTCCAGGACCTTGGGCCATCTCTTGGGACTCACTCCAGCAGAAACCTGTAGAAGGGCTCAGGCAGGTATAGTTGCTGATGGTCAGGTGGGCAGTTGCAGGTAGACTTCTGAAAGCTTGTTGAATCCCTGTAACTCACCCAACTGACCCTTAGAGTCACTCTGGGTAGCCTGGGATCAAGGCAAGCAGTTTTCCTTCTTCGTATAGCAAGGCTGTCCTGTCCAGCAGACGGGCAGTACTTCTTCTGAATCTTCTACAGATTCAGGAGTTTTCTGATGAGTGTTTCAGAATGTCTCATATTTATACTTGGTGCCCTCTTTTGTGTCAGGAAATTCCCTGATCTACCCCGAAAACTAGTTCTGGTCAAGCCTGGCCAGATTTTCAATTACTCCGGAGTTATTGAAATAATTTTTGTATATCCAGCATTACTCTTTGACGCCAAATTAGCAATAATAACACAATTACTCCTGCTCACATAACTTGGCGGAAAAAATCCTTCTGCAAGAGCATATTTAGCAAGCGCGAGCAGCTGCTTGTGATTGCTATTCATGTTCTGCAGCATTTAGCACTATTTATGGATGCGATAGGGCATTTTTGTGCTAAGAAATAGTGTTAAACATGGAACTATTCTACTTGATTAATTCCGCCTAATCTTGCAGAATTCCTAGATAATTCCACGTGTTTATGCTACACTGAATTACGTCAGTTACGCCCACCCCTAGTGACAAAGGCCAAGGCAGGTCTAGAGTCAGGTTTCTTTGTGTGTGCTCTTGGCAGAGGCCTTTCACGTGTACTCAGGGCAGGGTACAGCTCTTCCTCAGTCATCTTGTCAAGAAGACCCTGTACTGTCTCAGCTAGGCTTCTTTTCTCTCAAGGTTTGGAAGCAATACACAACCCACATCCTTTCCCAGTGATGTGACCCGGAACACTGTCAGACAGACACAGAAGGTTTGAGCACAAAAATTTAAACATTCTAAAAGTGTAATTTTCAAAATTGTAACTTAAAATCTGACTTTTTTATTAAAAAGGATTTTAAATTACAATTACAATTTGTTTGAATGGAAACAGCATATCTCTATGTGCTCCCAAACTGAAGTTAGCATTTAGCGTTAGTCCATGGGAGAGAAAGTGAAAAATTATCTTTGGAGTTTTTCACTGTCAGGGGTTGTAAAACTGAAACACACATGCCCTATTGTCTAATTACTATGCACTCTGACTTAGAGGTGGTTAGGGTCTACCTTGGTGGTGAGCTTTAAAAAGGGAGGTTTAGACCGAACAAAAGGTTTATTTTGCTGGGTGGAAATGAAAGTTTAAAACTGCCCTACAGGTTACAGTGACATTTTTTGCAGTGATGTTTTAGTAGGTGGCACAACGAGTGCTGCTACCCACTGGTAGCATTTAATTTAGAGGACTGGGTACACACAGTACTGTACACTAGGGACTTACAAAAAAAATGTAAATGTGCCAATTAGGTGTAGACCAATTATACCATATTTTAAGGCAAGAGCAGAAGCACTAGCTTCCTTATACAAGATGATTCAAAGACATAGACAGAGCACAAGCAACAAACAAGTAAACAGCTGACTGAGCCCAACCAGCAAAATTCTTTTAATGCAAAATTCATGAAATGGATTCTGTTCAGCAACCAATCTTCATAACAGTTGTTCTGTGTTACAACATTGATACAGCTACAGCCGACACGTGTTTCGTCGCCATTCGCGATTTTTTCAAGGCTTCTACTGAAATGTCATCAGAATTCAATGATATCAATCCGATCGGATAGATCAAAGCGCATAGAATCCGGATACGGTAGTCCAGATTTGAGAACAATTGGTGGCTTGATTTTGTGAGTCACTTGCACACGGCGGTTTTCTTTGTAATTGAGAAGCAAAAGTCGTAGTATAAACGTCTCTTGTCGCAATAGACTCAAAGTCAAGTAATTTAAAACGTAAATAGTCAATTACACACTCTCATGAGCAAATTTTGAAATAATCCTCAGCATCCAACCAGTAAAAGCTCGGGTCTAACAGCAGGGCACCATGACAGATATCACTTCATAAAGATATATTCGGAATCTTTAGAATAATTTTTTGTTTTCTATAAATCCCTTGTAGGCAGCTTTACCTTTCAACTTTGACTACCCAAGCCCACAATGGTCTATTGGGTTGCCCAACTACCTGTCACAAACTTTCTAAAAGGGGCATTTTCAGAATTGCAATGTAGAATCCGACTTAACCATAAGTTTTGATTTTAAATTGTGATTCCGTGACACCAAGCTTGGAATAGTTACATCTTCCCATTTGAGAATTACACTTATACAATGCAAAAAAGCAATCCCATTGTTATCCAATGGGAGGAGAGATAGCCCTTGCAGTAGTGGAAACCAAATTGGAGAGTTTTCAAAGGCTGGACATGTAAACCTTAAAAGTAGATGTCAAACATTTTACATATACTGCACCCTGCCCTTGGGCTGTCAAAGGCCTACCTTAGGGGTGACTTATATGTATTGAAATTGAAGGTTTTAGCTTGACAAGAGGTTTAACTTGCCAGGTCGACATGTCAGTTTAAAACTGCACACACAGGCTGTGCAATGGCAGACCTGAGATAATAATAATGTAATGTAATGAAATAATAATACATGAATAAATAAATAATATGTTTACAGAGTTACTTAAGTTGGTGGCACAATCTGCGCTGCAGGCCCACTAGCAGCATTTAATTTAGAGGTCCTGGGCACAGGAAGTGTACATTACTAGGTACTTACAAGTAAATGAAAAATACAAATTGTGGATAAGGCAATATTACTGCATTTTAGGGCAAGAGCATAAGCACTTTAGCACTGGTTAGCAGTGGGAAAGTGTGCAGAATCCCAGGGTCAGCAAAAAACAGGATGTAGAAGGAAAAAAGTAAGGGAAAACCACAGCAAGGATTCCAGATCTAACATTCTCCCTTAGGATAACATAGGGTTGCCTTATTAAAATTACTAAGTGATAACTTATGTTTGGGATCAGGTAGAAATATTATGTTTGGTGTCTATGGAGTTGTAATTTTAAATTGTCTATATTGGTAAAGTTAGATTTTAAGCCACAAGGATGCTAGGTCTAACACTCCCCCTTAGAATAACATTGGGTTACCTTATTAAAATTACTAAGTGATGAATTTTGTTTGAGAGCAGGTAGAAATATCATGTTTGGTGTCCATGGAGTTGTCATTTTAAATCCTCTATTAGCACCGGAAGATCTACTGCATCTATTATGCTCCTGGAAACAACTCTCACAAGAACGGCTACAAATATTGAAAGCAAAATTCAATCAGCGTGGAATTAGGACTAGGAGGCAGGCAGTTCTGGCTTGCCTTGCCCCAAGTGACCCTCAACTAAACTGTGCTTTGGTAAAATTTCTGACAGCATGCCAAAAGAAACTACCGGAAATCAAATCACTGGCTGTACTCTAACTTTGAAACTTTTTAAATTTATCCGTGCAATTACAAACAAAGTACTATACCCATGAATTATTGTGGCGGAAACAACGGGACATGTACTCCTGGTTATAATGTGCCTGAATAAGTGATTTTTAATATTTGAATTTTATTGTACAGTTATCTAACAGAAACTTTTTATCCCTTTATAACTAAGGAGCTTTTATATACATAAAATGGACTGTAATGAAATATTTCTGTGTTGCAATGGTTTTAACAAACTATGCAAATAAAATAAAAATAAAAAAATAAAACAATTTTGGCATTTTGTGGTACTAACCATTTGGTGTCTGCAGCCTGTTTACTGGGTCACATGGCTAGGTGTAGTTAACAGTTGGCCTCTGTATAATCTTCCCAGAGAGCCACTAAATAGGAGTGTGAGTGTTGGTAGAATGGGGCTGGGCCATCCTGGCAGGAAGAAGGAGTGGAGCTGTGCACAACCCTACTTGCAATTCAAAGACTCTGTTACAAAGAATTTCACCCAAGCCTTTTGGGACTCCAGGCATCCTAGGACCAGGGCAGGGAAGCAGAAAATGTAGGACACTTCTGTTGGTGGGAGGGGGACATCCCAATGTTCCTTCCACTTCAAATCTGGTACCAGGTATACAACTTAAACCCTTAAACCCACTCTTCAGTTCACTTCTGAATTTGCAGAAGGACTCTCAGAGGACTGGCCTGCAGCCTGTCTAGTTCTTTAGAGGACTGCCCTGCTGCACCAAAAGGACTACCCTGCTGCCTGAAGCCCACTGTGTGCCCTCAGAAGAATGTGCTGCTGATTGAGACCTGCTTTTCTGCTTCAACCCAGGACTTCCAAAGTGACTTCAAGGGCTAGTGGCTCTAGTTCTGCTTGTTGATCTGCCCATAGTGCATTGTTGGTTGGCCTGCCCTCATGGTAGCTCCTACTATACTCTTCTCCACAGCAGAAAATTATGTTCTTGGCTCCTTGCAGAATGGGTATCCAGCCTTGTGGCGCCCTTGTTGTCTACAGCATGAAGGTTCATACCGCTAGAGACTTTCGACTTCCATAAAAAAGACGAAGGGCATGATTACAATGCCGGTTGGATCGACTGTCTCACCGAGGCGATCTGATCCCTACTACCAAGGCGGGGAAGGTTCCACCTGTCGCATTACGATGTGACCCCTGCTACCACGGCTGTCTCATCAATGGTGGTGGACATACCCTGAATACATCACTGCAAGTGTGTGCAAAATCACAGGAAACATGCATGACATATCTGGGGATATGCCTTGTGCACCATGCCTTGTGCACCATGCACCCCATTGCTGAAATGTGTGTCGATCTGTGCATAATCCAGTCAATGGGGATACATGCTGTCAACGGACTTACCTGCATTCTGGCACCTACAGGGTCGTAGTCTTCGGGGTTCAGCTGTCACAGTGAATGGGGGACCTGGAGAAAGGAATCCACACTGGAGGATAGCGGGGAAGTTGATTTGGGTGAGTATGCGCCCCAAACCCAAAATTTCCAATGACTCAAGGCAGGCAGTCCGACCGCCGCGGTCGGGTCGTTAGAAACTCACATCACAAAATATGGATGGCAGTCTGAGAGCCCTGTACTGCCCTATGGATGTTGTTTTTCTCCGACAGCCATTTTGCAGTCGGAAAAAGACTTTTGGAGTCAGCAATCTTAAAGTGTCGCTCGAAGTACAGGATGCATGCATCGTAATCCATTGGTCGGAATGACCGCTTCTGACGAGACAGCGGTGGTTGGACCACCTCTGCCAGGGCCATAGAAGCTGCTTAAAACTGCATCATAATCAGGCCCTAAGTCCATACAAAAATCTCATTGAGACTTCGTCCAACTGCTCTCAGATGACAATGTCTCCTCCTCGGATACATCTGGCTGCCTTGCCCAATTGAAGTTTACATTCTCATGCATTTTTCTTCAAAATTTCTTTCCAGTTCGAAGGTAACCAGAGACTAGGCCCAACAATCCACTTCATATATCTAACTCTAGCTCCATCACAGACAACCTAACTTTTGACTTTGCCCCAGCCTCGTATGACTATATGTCAGAGGTTGGCGCTTTGATCTTTTAGGCGATATTTTTCACTTTACATATAAAAAATTCAGGACTCTGGTTCTACACATTGTTTTTTTCTCATTTGGGTGTCAGATCATTTATTAAAAATGTACTCTGTTTTTCTAAATTGGTGTGGAATTTTTCTTTTGTTACGTTCTCACAAGGAGATGATGGACGAAGCGCTGAAAGTTGTCAGACACTCACCCCCAGTCACAGATCCATCATCATTCTTTAGCTCACTTCGCCACCTCAGTTCAGACCCAGCTTTATGCAAATCAATCTTGACCCTGCACCTCATGGGAACAGTCCAGCCTGAACTGCCAAGCCAGGTCTTCCCTGAACCAGAAACAAGCATGCTGGGACCGGTTTCTTGGAAACACCCTTCATCAGTCAGGCTAGCTTGAATCCAGTGGCAAAGTGAGCAGGGGACCCACGTCTGGGCATTCCCAGCAGTTCGGGCTGGATTGTTCTCATTGGGCACAGGGTCAAGATTGATTTATATATGGCTGGGTTCAAACTGGAATGGCATGGTGAGCAAAAATGATGGATTTGGGCCCAGATCTCCGATCTTTTGTATTTGTCACCCTGTGAGGGACGGGTATGCTCAGTCGTGGGTCCCGTGTTCTCCATGCCACTGAAGTAACGCTATCCTGACTGATGAGGGGTGAAACCCCAAAACTGGTCCTAGTATGCTTGGTTCCAGTCCAGGGAGGACTTGGCCTGGCAGTTCGGACTGGACTGTTCCCATGGTGCACAGGGTTCAAAACTGATTTGTATGTGGCTGGGTTCTAACTGGAATGGCATGGTGAGAAAAGAAACAATGGATTTATTCCCAGATCTTTGTACTGGGGTGAATGTATGACATTGTTTTGCATCCTGTCCATTTTTTGTTCTTTTTACATTTGTCACCCCGAGTGGGACGGGAAGGCCCAGAAGTGGGTCCCATGCTCTCCATGCCACTGGAGTCAACCTATCCTGGCTGATCAGAGGGGAAACCCCAAAAACGGTCATAGGATGCTTGGTTCTAGTCCAGGGAGGACCTGGCCTGGTAGTTCATGCTGGACTATTCCCATTGGGCACAGGGTCAAGACGGAGATGTATATGGCTGGGTTCAAACTGGATTGGCATGGTGAGCAAAAAAATGGATTTAGGCCCAGATCTCTGCACTGTGGTGAATATATGACACTGTTCTACATTATGTCCATCAATTGTTCTTTTTGCATTTGTCACCCTGAGGGGGATGGGTATGCCCAGATGTGGGTCCTGTGCTCTCCATGCTACTGGAGTCAAGCTATCCTGGCTGATGAGGGGTGAAACCCCGAAACTGGTCCTAGGACGCTAGGTTCCTGTCCAGGGAGGACCTGCCCTGGCAGTTCGGACTAGACTGTTCCCATTGGATACATGGTCAAGACTGATTTGTATATGGCTAGGTTCAAACTGGACTGGCATGATGTGCAAAAAACAATGGATTTAGTCCGAGATCTCTGTACTGGGGTGAATGTATGACATTGTTCTGCATTCTGTCCATCAATTATTCTTTTTTCATTTGTGACCTGAGTAGGACGTGTATGCCTAGACATGGGTCCTGTTCTCTCCATGCCACTGGAGTCAAGCTATGCTGGCTGATGAGAGGTGAAACCTCGAAACCGGTCCTAGGATGCTTGGTTCCAGTCCAGGGAAGACCTAGCCTGGCAGTTTGGGCCGAATTGCTCTCATTGGGTACAGGGTCAAGACTGATTTGTAAATGGATGGGTTCACACTGGAATGGCATAATGAGCAAAGAAACAATGGGTTGATGCCCAGATCTCTGTACTGGGATGAATGTATGACATTGTTCTGCATTCTGTCCATCAATTGTTCTTTTTGCATTTGTCACCCCGAGTGGAACAGATATGCCCAGACGTGGGTCCCGTGCTCTCCATGTCACTGGAGTCAAGCTATCCTGGCTGATGATGGGTGAAACCCCTAAACCGGTCCTAGGATGCTTGTTTCCAATCCAGTGAGGTCCTGGCCTGGAAGTTCGGGCTGGACTGTTCCCATTGGGCACAGGGTCAAGACTGATTTGTATATGGCTGGGTTCAAACTGGAATGTCACGGTGAGCAAGAAAACAATAGATTTAGGCCCAGATCTCTGTACTGGGATGAATGTATGATACTGTTCTGCAATCTGTCCATCAATTGTTCTTTATGCATGTTTCACCCTGAGTGGGACGGATATGCCCAGACGTGGGTCCTGTGCTCTCCATGCGCCTGGAGTCAAGCTATTCTGGCTGATGAGGGTGAAACCCCGAAACTGGTCATAGAATGCTTGGTTTCAGTCCAGGGTGGACCTGGCCTGGCACTTCTGGCTGGAGTGTTACCATTGGGCATAGGGTCAAGACTGATTTGTATATGGCTGGGTTCAAACTGGAATGGCGAGCAAAAAAATGATGGATTTAGACCCAGATCTCTGTACTTGGGTGAATGCATGACATTGTTCTGCATTCTGTCCATCAATTGTTATTTTTGCGTTTGTCACCTGAGTAGGACGAGTATGCCTAGACGTGGGTCCTGTTCTCTCCATGCCACTGGAGTCCAGCTACCCTGGCTGATGAGGAGTGAAACCCCGAAACCAGTCCTAGGATCCTTGGTTTCAGTCCAGGGAGGACCTGGCCTGGCACTGGACTGTTACCATTGGGCACAGGGTCAACACTGATTTGTATATGGCTGGGTTCAAACTGGAATGGCACGGTGAGCAAAAAAGCGATGGATTTAGACCCAGATCTCTGTACTCGGGTGACTGTATGACATTGTTCTGCATTCTGTCCATCAAGTGTTCTTTTTCATTTACCACCCCGAGTCGAACTGGTATGCCAGGCATGGGTCCTGTGCTCTCCATTTCACTGGAGTCAACTATGCTGGCTGATGAGAGGTTAAACCCCAAAACTGGTCCTAGGATGCTTGGTTCCAGTCCAGGGAAGACCTGGCCTGGCAGTTCGGGCTGGACTGTTCCCATTGGGTACAGGGTCAAGACTGATTTGTAAATGGATGGGTTCAGACTGGAATGGCATGGTGAGCAAAGAAACAATGGATTTATGCTCAGATCTCTGTACTGGGATGAATGTATGACATTGTTCTGCATTCTGTCCATCAATTGTTTTTTTTGCATTTGTCACCCCGAGTGGGACGGGTATGCCCAAACGTGGGTCCCGGGCTCTCCATGTCACTGGAGTCAAGCTATCCTGGCTGATAATGGGTGAAACCCCTAAACCGGTCCTCGGATGCTTGTTTCCAGTCCAGTAAGGTCCTGGCCTGGAAGTTCGGGCTGGACTGTTCCCATTGGGCACAGGGTCAAGACTGATTTGTATATGGCTGGGTTCAAACTGGAATGCCACAGTGAGCAAAAAAAAAATAGATTTAGGCCCTGATCTCTGTACTGGGGTGAATGTATGATACTGTTCTGCAATCTGTCCATCAATTGTTCTTTTTGCGTGTTTCACCCTGAGTGGGACGGATATGCACAGACGTGGGTCCTGTGCTCTCCATGCTACTGGAGTCAAGCTATTCTGGCTGATGAGGGTGAAACCCTGAAACTGGTCCTGGGATGCTTGGTTCCAGTCCAGGGAGGATCTGGCCTGGCAGATCGGGCTGGACTGTTCCCATTGGGCACAGGATCAAGACTGATTTGTTTTTGGCGGGTTCAAACTGGAATGGCATGGTGAGTAAAAAAAGTTGAATTTAGGCCCACATCTCTTTACTGGGGTGAATGTATGACAAAGTTCTGCATTCTGCCCATCAATTGGTTTTTTTGTTCTTATTTATTTAGTCACAGCCTGGGAGGTAAACTGCGCTCGGCTCACATAATTTGTGGAATTCGGACACTCCGTGCTCTGTGCAGCAGGGCAGAGTTCCTGAATTCTGCCTTCCAGATGTCAGTCAGTTAGTAAAAAACACTTTATTCGATTAATTAAAATCATAAAAAGTACATACACACAAAACAACACAAAAGTGATAACATTAAGTATGTACATTTGGGTGATACTAGATAAAATACTTTAGAATCAAATCAATAATCCATATAAAATAGATAAGAATAATTTCATTAAAAAATATAAAAATCAGCCATTCATATGACACCAAGTATAAAAGATCTTTTCTTCCTAAGGTGCACAGCAGCAGCAAGAAAACTAGCAACACCAAACATGATCCAAGGTTCATCTAATAATTGAAGATAGAGTAGTGCTGGTCTAGCCTGCAAAAATTATTTTCCACTCAGGAGTGGAACTATAAACTTCCTCCGAATGTCAGTAAAAATGTCACAAAATAGCATAAAATGCAAGGTGTCCTGTGATGAGAAATTAACGCCCCTGCATGCACTGGTGTCTTCTGGTT
The DNA here is from genome assembly GCF_964263255.1 of Lissotriton vulgaris. Lineage (NCBI taxonomy): Eukaryota > Metazoa > Chordata > Amphibia > Caudata > Salamandridae > Lissotriton > Lissotriton vulgaris. The sequence continues at coordinate 972,167,319 of NC_141696.1, read as the reverse complement.
TACACCACCCTATGATATCCCCCAAAATAAGGTGAGTCATATTCAATTGAAACCTAGTCAGGAGTCACCGATGGAAGTGGTTGGTCACAATTTTTAAATATGGCTCAATTAATGGAGAGGTATTTATCAAGCAATGGGCCCTAACAAGAGGTTTTTGAAGCTCCTGTTCCTCCCGTTCCATCATCTTTAAATAAAAAAAAATCGAGTCTTCACCCACTTCACATCATCTTTTCTAATCCCATCTGGGTTATGATAAAAATCTAGCCGTCCCAGCTTGGTAAACATAGATTTTACATATGACAACCATTGAATACTAGTGGCCTTATCCAGTAAAACACAATCCCGTAGGATTAGATGATTCAATGTTATATCAGGGTTGAGCCAAGTCTTGAGCCAACAGACCAAAGGTGCTACTTTCAATAGGTCGGTCACATAACCCAGGCCCAATTCATGATGAATAGCAAAAGTTGAGGTCCCTTTTGATGCCACTCCCACCTCGACCATCGGGGCCATAAATATCAGATCAGTTGCTTCCCCCTGAGTTCCATCATGAATCGAGGCCTCATTCGCTATAGACAGTGCGGATAACAAAACGGTGTGTTCCAGGGGAACCAGTATTTTAAGCACTGGGTCCGGTCAAGTTATGCCCTCGACTTGGGCCTTACTTGTATCTAGACCCAATTCCTTTTCAGCATTCTCAATCTCTTTATTTAATGCCCCCACTGCTGATGTCAGATAATTAACTATGGAAGCTGACTTTCTGGGTATTTTAGCCTTTAAGCCCCCTTGGTCCTGTGTACAAAGTTGTTTTCGCTTACCCATACTGCAATGTTAGGGGGATGGCCCTTCCCGGCCTCCTCTGGTCTCCGACGGGCCCGCTCTTGGCCTGGGCTTTGCCCGGTTACGCCCGCGCGCGTCTCGCACTGCGGGAGGGCCGCGCCGACTTTGAAGGCATTCGGCGCTCTCCGCTGACGCATGTCGTGCGCGCCTCACACAGTCCCCTGGGAGTTGTAGGCACTGGGGAGCTGTTGGTACAGTTAGCCAATGGCCGTTCCCCTAACGGCGGTACTGGCAACAATGAGCGTGGCAGATTTGGAGCAGGTGGCAGGTAGGCAATGATCGGCCGTTCCCCTCACGGCTCTCAGAGGTTTAGCGCGTTCTTCCGAATGTAAAGCAGAATTTTTTTTTAATTCTCATGCTTGAAATTTTTTTCACCTCTCGGACTGTTTGAAGGTGAGTGTGAGACTTTGCATTTGCTCGCAATGCTTCTGGTAGCGACAGCACCAATGACGTGCAGATCATGAATGCACCAATCGAGTAGCTATTGTGCTTGAGAAGCAGCTAAAGAGGTTTTCAAGTGGATTTTCTTCTCCAGTGGACCATTGGAATTGGTATATTTGTGTGAGTAGCCTTTTTTTAAAAACTTTTCTTATAACAAGAAGGAGGTGACCAAGAGATTCCAGCTTCCTGTCCCTCTCAGCAGGCTCTACACAGTGCTTTGTCCATCTCCTGGTCACTTTTCATTTGGATTTAGAGCTGGAAAGATCACTCTCCTTGTCTGCTGCACATATGCTATTGATTGTAAGGACTTTCTATTTGAGGAAGATCAAAAACGCTTGCATAAGGGGGATGTTTGATTCATAGAGGGCATGCATCAGAATATTTGTACTTTTATTCGATTTTTCAAAGTTATTGTGATGGGTGGCCTGCATTTTCAATAGGGGCCTAGTTATATTTTCTGAATTTAATTGTTCTTCTTTTGTAATGGAACAATGTTGCACAGTTGAGTACATTTCTCCATATTGGTTAAATTTGCAATATTTATTTATTTTACCATGTGGCCTAGTCTGTCAAGGAACCATCCAGAAGACCCAGGCCAGTGCTAGTCATGGGTGTGTGAAATAACTATTACTTTGGTATGTGTTGTTTTAAAACATCATTTAGGGCTGAGATGGCATTGGATTCAATAAAAAATGTGCTATTTATTTTAATTTCACTTTTTTGTGTGTACAAAAAGTGTATATGTGGGGTCATATTTGATGCCTTGGGAGGATGTGTGTTGAAAACTTTTTATAGTTCAGTTAAATTTCGTTTTTGACATTGCTAAAGGAATGGTAGTATGTATTTATGTATGTATGTATACTTGTTAAGCGCAACTGCCACCCAAAGGGTATCCTGGCGCTGTGACCATAACAATCCATCAGATGTGATACACTACATTGCTCTTGGAAAGAGGTGGTTTTTAAGATCCTTCTTGAAGGAAGTCAGATCTTGCCTACTCCTCAGCGACAGAGGTAAGGTGTTCCACAATTTGGCGGCCGCAAAGCTGAAGGCACGGCCGCCCATCCTCACTCTGTTGATCTTGGGGACCATCACCAGGAACGCCGAAGAAGACCTCAGGGATCTAGCGGCTTGGTACCAGGAGAAAAGATTTTGAAGCAGCGTTGGTCCCAGTCCATGCAAAGCCCTGAAAACAAGGCATGAGGCCTTAAAAAGAATCAGCTGCTGGACAGGTAGCCAGTGGAGATCAGAGAGTGCTGCCGATGATGATGCAGAACGTAGGCGAGATAAAGCTTTATTTTGAATCCTCTGTAACTTTGATACCAGGATATTGGGAGCCCCCAGAAGCAGTGCGTTGCAGTAGTCTAACCTACTGAGGATGGTACTACGCACCACTTCTGCCCTGGCTCCTAGAGGAAGTAACGGCAAGATTTTTCGTAAGGCTCGAAGCAAGTCCATACAAGTCGCTGTGGTCCTGTTGACAGAGGCGTAAAGCTGCAGGCTAGGCTCAAACAAGACCCCTAAGTTGCGAGCCGACTCGACAGCGGTCACCGTGCCCAAGATAGAGGCTGGCCAAAAAACGTCCGGCAGCGGGCGAGGAAGCCGATCCAAGGAGCAGTGAAGAACCTCGGTTTTCGACCCGTTGAATTGAAGCGAGTTGAGTCGTAGCCATTCTGCTGTTGCCAACATGCACCGGTGAAAGGTGCCCCTCGAGACTGTCTCTTTGCCCTCAAATGAAAAGATCAGGTGAGTGTCATCGGCATAATTGATGACTGATATGCCGAATGACTTTATCAAACTTATTAGGGGTCGGAGGTATAGGTTGAAGAGGATCGGACTGATCGCTGACCCCTGAGGTACACCCATATTCACCTGATGCACGGCTGATCAAAACGGTGGCAACGCCACAGCTTGCTGTCTGTTGCAGAGATAGGATGTTAACCAGCTTAAAGCCAGGCCGGTTACACCTGCTTTCCGAAGGCGGCCCAGTAAAACCGCGTGGTCCACCGTGTCGAACGCGGCCGACATGTCAAGCAGCACTAAAAATGCTGCCTTACCCATGTCGACACGCATTCGCAGATCATCCAACACGGAGACCAAGGCGGTCTCAGTACCATGGGCCAGCCTAAAGCCACATTGGGCTACATCCAGACAAGAGTTGATTTCAAGGAAGTTGGATAAGGCTCTTGTGACCAGCTTCTCTATGATTTTTATCGGGAATGGTAAAAGCGAAATGGGCCTGTAATTGGCCGGACATAGAGGGTCCAACAAAGCCTTTTTTTAGCAAAGGTGTTACTACTGCCAACTTCCAACTGTCTGGGACTGAAGCTGTAGCCAACGACTGACAGCAGATGGTGTAAAGCGGAGGAAACAGCTCTGCCTGGAATGACTTCCAGATCTTATGTGGCATTGGGTCAAGTGGTGAACCAGAGGAGACGCCATTGGCCAGTACGCAAAATTCCTCCAAAGAGGGGATGGGAAAACAGGACAGCTGAGGTTGCCCTTCCTTGTCGTCGGCCCACTCAGAATCCGAAGAATAGAAAGATTCTGAGGAGAAAAGCAGTAACGGGCCAGGCTGACCGGAAGCCAGAAGTCTATTCAAAATTATCCTGATTTTCTCCTCAAACGCAGAGGCCAGAGAATCACACAGTTCCTGAGAGGCCGGAATAGCTGGTACTGCGCAGGCTGGGTTAGCTAGATTATTAACCAGCTTAAAAAGAGTCTGCGACTTATTAGAAGCCTTAGCCAAGGTGTCTTCCAGAAACTTTGCTTTGGCCATCCTTAGATGGGCTTTATATTCCTGCAGGACCTCTTTATAGGCCGCCCTATCTGATTCCTTGTATCCTCTCCTCCAAGCACTCTCTGCCTGTTTACAGCAAAGTTTCTGCTGGCTAAGATCGCTAGTAAACCAGGCATTGGCTCTCATGGGTTTGTCCCTCACCCTCCACAAGGGGACCAATTCATCTAGTGATGTCAAGATCTGCTGGCAAAGGGCGTCCACACTGTCCCCCACGGAAAAAGCTCTAGGCAGTAATGTGGGTAGACTCGACCCCCTTAGTAGGCGGGACCATTGCCTGCTGAGTTTGAACCTGTCCGGACCATTTATGCTTAACGGTAGTGTTTTCTTTAGTGTTACCATGCCTCCTTTGTCTGTCCAGTGAGTGTGTGTGTTTACCACAGGCCACCGTTGATTTGGCGTTGTTCTCCATGCCATGTGGCTGGGGGGCATTTTGTGAAGTCTGTGTCGATAGGCCTGAATACGTCTTCTTTGTTCCCCATGCATCCTTGCTTGCTGTTCTTGTTTGGCCATGTGGCTGGCAGCCATTTTGTGCATCCAGCCAGTGTGCCTTTGCCATAGGCTTGCACATATTCTTTGTTCCCCATGCCTCCTTGCTTGCTGTTGTTGTTTGGCCATCTGACTGTCAGCCATGTTGTGCATCTGGCCAGGATGCCTTTGCCATAAGCTTGCATGTGTTTTTTGTTCCCCATTCCTCCTTGCTTGCTGTTGTTATTTGGGCATGTGGCTGGCAGCTATTTTGTGCATTCAGCCAGTGTGTCTTTGCCATTGGCTTGCATGTCTTGTTTGTTCCCCATGACTGGTTCCTTGCTGTTGTTGTTTAACCAGGTGGCTGGCAGACGTTTTGTGCATTCAGTCAGCGTGCCTTTGCCGTAGGCTTGAATGTGTTCTTTGTTCCCCATGCCTCCTTGCTTGCTGCTGTTCTTTGACCGTGTAGCACTGGCTAGCATCCATTTTGTGCATCCAGCCCGTGTGCCTTTGCCTAAGGCTTGCATGGATGGATGTGATATCAGTTTAATAATATGCTTGAGGACGAATGTAGTATGCACATTAAGAATATGATATTGATCAACAGTGCTTATATATTACATTCTTTTTTGCACCTCCTTGCCTTGCAATAGGTTTCTTCTCATCCTCCCATACAAAAATCAGCAATTATTTATTGTTTTTATTTGTATTTTTATGTTAACTTTTTTTTTTTTTTTTTTATTTCTTAATTTAATTTTACATTTTGAATATTTGACATTTTGAAAACATGTTATTTATTTCTTTTATAGTTTTTGTTTTCATTTTGCCTCAGTTGAATCATCGATCCATTGGCCTATCCATCAATCCATCCATTCAGCCACCACACAACAGCATTCCATTTTTTAGGTATAATTCAATTTGCTCCTGGACACCCTGAATGCAGTGCACTGCAGACCCATCAGCATCATTTGTTTTGTTAATGATTATTCCATTTCCCCCTGCCCCACATTGCCTGCCAGAGGCGCACACTGAACACCATTTTATATAAGATTATTGTTCCATTTAGCCATGCAGTTTCCTGAGTGCCACAGGTGTCTCCTTTGGAATATATGGACATAAAAGAAAGAGCTCTACCTGCATATTATGTGTTATCCTGATGCGGAATTATATTTAATGGTATGGGGGTGTGTTTTGACTTTAAAGTGGCTATATTATTTAAGTAACCAATCACACTAATATTGCATTTGTCTGTACTAAAAAACTGATGCAATGCCACAGTTCACTTAATGTTTATCTTGCTTGTTTACTTTTAAATGAACAACAGAGAAAGATGCAAAGCCATTGTCAACTGAAAGCTTTATGATGGCCCCAAAGAAAGTTGTCCCCAAGAAACTAGTCAGTGAGAAGAAGCAGCTTTCCACAAGTTGCTTCTCAGCCCAAACATTTTTCGGACAGTGTTGTGTGCCTCTATGGAGCAAAGTGGGGGCACCAAATGCAAAAACCACAGTTGATGAACAGAATGCAGAACAATGTCATACATTTACCCCAGTACAGAGATCTGGGCCTAAATCCATCGTTTTTTTGCACTTCACACCACCCCAGTTCAGACATGGCCATATGCAAATCAGTCTGACCCTGTGCCTCATGGGAACAGTCCAGCCCGAAATGCCAAGCCATGCCTTCCCTGGACCGGAAACAAGCTTCCGAGGACCGGTTTCTGGCATTCCAGCCGTCCTCAGCCTGGCTTGCTGGAATCCAGTGGTGTGGAGAGCATGAGACTCACGTCTGAGCATACCCATCCCACTAGGGGTGACAAATGCAAAAACCACAGTTGTTGGACAGAATGCAGAACAATGTCATACATTCACCCCAGTACAGAGATCTGGGCCTAAATCCATCATTTTTTGCACTCCACACCACCCCAGTTCAGACATGGCCATATGCAAATCAGTCGGACCCTGTGCCTCATGGGAACAGTCCAGCCCGAACTGCCAAGCCATGCCTTCCCTGGACCGGAAACAAGCTTCTGAGGACCGGTTCCTGGCATTCCAGCGGTCCTCAGCCTGGCTTGCTTGAATCCAGTGTTGTGGAGAGCATGGGACTCACATCTGAGCATACCCATCTCACTCGGGGTGAAAAATTCAAAAACCACAGTTGATGGGCAGAATGCAGAACAATGTCATACATTCACCTCAGTACAGAGATCTGGGACTAAATCCATCGTTTTTTTGCACTCAACACCACCCCAGTTCAGACATGGCCATATGCAAATCAGTCTGACCCTGTGCCTCATGGGAACAGTCCAGCCCCAACTGCCAAGCCATGCCTTCCCTGGACCGGAAACAAGCTTCTGAGGACCAGTTTCTGGCATTCCAGCCGTCCTCAGCCCGGCTTGCTTGAATCCAGTGGTGTGGAGAGCATGGGACTCACGTCTGAGCATACCCATCCCACTCGGGGTGACAAATGCAAAAACCACAGTTGATGGACAGAATGCAGAACAACGTCATACATTCACCCCAGTACAGAGATCTGGGCCTAAATCCATCATTTTTTGCACTCCACACCACCCCAGTTCAGACATGGCCATATGCAAATCAGTCGGACCCTGTGCCTCATGGGAACAGTCCAGCCCGAACTGCCAAGCCATGCCTTCCATGAACCGGAAACAAGCTTCCGAGGACCGGTTTCTGGCATTCCAGCCGTTCTCAGCCCGGCTTGCTTCAAACTGGGGGCACCACCCCAACCTTAGCCGAAGATCATGTCTGTCAGTGAGGCAGGAACTGCAATCATGGCAACACTGAAGAGCATTGACCCTGAATTGGATTTGTCCTTTTCACAAAGTAGTAACAAATCATTTTAGGAAGCAGAGCAAAGTGGACAGCAGCCGCACCCAGCAATAGCACATCTTCCTGATGTTGGAGCAGAACCAGAGATTAAGCATCCTGCCGAGCAAGAACCTCCTGTTTTAGAATCATTGGCTCCCAGATCCCTAGCAAGGAAAAGGAAGGGTGCTACTCCACCATCTTCTTCGAGCAACACTTCTGAAGATGACGATAGAAACACAGCGTGGACGCCACCAGAGTCCAGGCGATGCCAGAAAGGGCAAGGGAAGAGAAAAGCTCCTGAAATGCTAAGAAATACAGAAGGGGTGAAATGAAGGATGGCAACAATGAGGAACATTGTGGTTTGTGACACAGCATAGTCCCAATTTACTATGCAACCTGCTCCGATGGATGTGGCACAGGTAGCACTGCCTCCTCCCTTATTTGTAAAGCCCCAGTTGAGGCCTGCAATAACAACTACCTCAATAGAAGTATGGACTGTAGAGAGGCAATCAACAGCAACCCACCTACCTCCAGTTCAACTTCAGGCTTTTGCAGTGGCCCAGTAAAAAAGTACTTCTCCCCAGTTTGGGACTTTTTTACAATTAGCAAAGATGAGGAGAACTTGCAATACACGCCATTTGCACACAAGTGTTATTCCAGTTAAGCCTGGTTCACATTATGGTACGGGAGACCAAATGACCCATATGAGAAAACATCATGCAATCCCCTAGGAGGAGCACCTTGAAAGAATTACTGAACATGGTTGTGCTGGTGAAAGTGAAGCGAGCCGGGGAACATCAGCTACAAGTCCAATCACGGTAGGAGATGATGATGAGGAAGAAGAGGGTGATATCCTCATGCAAAATAGCCCTGTCCCAAGCAGTGCACCAGCAGAATCACCCTCCTCAGCGACTTCACAATGGCACAAGAGTCAAAGTCAGTTGAAGACACCATGGCATACAGTGACTGCCCCATGCACTGAGTCCATCACCACCTACTTCTCAGAATTTGCTTGCATTAGTGGCCCCAGAAAAGAAGAAAAAAACACAGGCTACTATTACGATTGTAACCACCCAATGGCACACTTGTACAATAGGAAGGTGGCAAAAATGTTAGCGCTGGACTGCCTCCCTTTTTCTTTTGTGGAAGGAGTGGCATTCTTGTGACTTGTGGCAGCAATCTGTCCGATATGGAAAAACCCAAGTTGGACCTATTTTGCCAGAGTTGCTGTTCCAGTGCTGCATCATGATGTGCTTCAATTGGTTGGACAATATTTGCAGCAAGTTGTTGTTCACACTATCCACCTGGACAGCAATCTGTTGTTCTCACTATCCACCTGTCAACAAACATGTGGACCAGTTGTCAGATGACTGATTACATGTGCATCACTGCACACTGGATCTCTTTTGTGGTGGTAAAGCAAAAGCTATATACAGGTGTTGGGCCAGAAGAAAGTTTTAAGAGTGTTCAGTGGCATGAAATAGTGGCCATGTTGGTCACAGAGAAATCACATCCAGCTCCAGAATTGGATTTGTTGCCACGGACGGTGAGTCAAGGCCATGGCAGACGATGGCTATTTCAGGGTACTGTGTTCTTGCCCAATTTTATCCACCTGGTGGTGCAAGACTTTCTATAAAAAAAGAGAAGGACAGCAACTTACTGATCACCTGCAGAATAATCTGCACTCATTTTAGCTCTTCTTTTAAAGCCACAAAGCAGTTTCAAATTATTTAGTGTGCTGATAAAGTATCTGTTAAAGTCCTGAAATAGGAGGTGCCAACATGTTGGAACTTGACCTATTACATGTTGCAACGTCTGAACAGTACCAACAGATCATTCACTATGTCATTCAAAGAGGATGGGATGACCATGGATGCAGAGAAATTGGGCCTAGTCAAATGCTTGATGCTACTCCATTTTTAGGTTTTCACACAGGAAGATAGCAAGGAGGACAGTGTGATGGGTGAAGCTATCATGTTTTAGCATCTGAACCAGCTAAAGGAGGTTTCTGAAAGGTTCCTGCTTGCAGGTGTGAACAAAAGCACAGAAGCACATGCCTTGGTTGAGAGCTTACTCTTTTGATTGGCTTCTAATGCAAGGCTGAAAGACAACATCATCTCGTCCACACAGTACATCTGTGCAACACTACTTGATCCATGGTACAAAAAAATTGTGCCCACTTCAATTTCTTTTTCTGAAAGGGATGTTTCAAAATTCAAGAGGTGGATTGTTGAGGAAGCTGTAGGCCTGGAAGAACAAACGGCTGGAGCTTAGAGTCCCACCCCACAGTTCTGGGGTGCGCCTTCAACTTCCAAAGAGGGCAGCCTTGTCTCACAGCAGCCAGCAACACCATCAACCAGAACACCAGCAACAACAGCAACAGAAGGACCGGACCTACCTCTGCATTGTATTGGTATGAATCCGCAGGGCTTAAGTCCAGTGCAGGAAAGGTTGAGCAAGTGGCCGCTCCAATGACCATCCACAGGATGTTTCAGGAGTATCTGGATGATCCAAAGATGTCTATGTGGATCAAAAGTCATTGATGTATTGGTATGTGAAGATGCAAAAATGGCCAGAGCTCAGGAGGTAGGAAATAATGTATCTGGTTTGTCCTGTAGCCAGAGTGTCTGATGAACATTTGTTCACTGCAGCAGGCACAGTTGTTACAGTGAGAAGGACCAGTCTTTACCCTCAAAACTTGGAGGGATTGACTATGATCAAAATTAACCAACATTTTATAGCACACAATTGCACCATTCCTGAAACAGCACAAGAGGATTATTGGTCAGAATCAAGTGTGTTAGCTGACCAACTTCTGGGTGATCCACAGGAGTTTGAGGACAAACTTTACTTCATGTACTGAGTATGCCAGTGCCACCATAATTTTTTTTATTATTTCGTGTTGAACGTTTTTCTTTGCAAAAAATACAAAGGAGCTAGTGGAAAATTATGTTTGTGTTAGATTTATGCTGCCACACCATTTTTAGTCCATATATTGCCAGATAGCAGTTGAACCTGCATGCAATGAAGAAGCCTCCACAATTCCTTCTTCAGATTAGAGGCAGTGCCTGCCTTCCTCACATGACTATCCTTTTTAGCATCACATCACAGGGCTGCCCCAGAAGATTGTTAATTTACAGAAGTGTCAATAACAAATTCCAATGTGTTGCCTGCATCAAAGATACAATTGTGTACCTACTACCTAATCTAACCGTGCGTCGGTTGGAAAAGTAAACTACAACTATTGCAACAGTGAGTGAGTGATTGTGAGTGATAATTATGATCAACACGATTCATGTTGTGGCACACAGTGGGGGAGGGTGTTCAACTACAATTTGTAAATTTTATTGAGATGAGTTGCCATGTTTGGGGCCTGAATGATGGGTGATCATTTTTCATGGAGGTTATTGGCACTTTCACAGAAACCAGATTTGCTAACAGGGTCAGCTCCTTTTTTTCAGGTTGTTCCAAGACCAGTTCAGTTACTTTACTGAACAAACAAAAACCTATACAAAATACTGTAATTATGTTTCTCTTCATGATCTTCAACAGCAGTGCACTACACATCTATCTTGCTCGGGTTAGGATTGGGACAGAGTTACTCTGAGTCAGGAAGAGGTTAGAAGAAATCAGGGCAAGGCTACCCCATTAACATCTAGAAGAAAGACGTTATTGATTTTAAAGGGAAACCACAACTTTGAAGCCTAGTACTCAGCTATGTGTAATGGAAAGAGGTAATTTGATTTTGGAAATGCAGCTGAGTGTGTGTATTACACTGGTGGCAAAAATGAAACTCCAAATCCTCTTGTTTCTTTGCTCTGCCTCTGAGTCTTCTTGGTACACTCCTCGCGAAGCTTACCTTCCTTCTGTCCTCCTCCTTTACTGTAAAATACAATTTCTGTTTTACAATCCACAGGCTTTCTCGTCTCCTGCATGAATGAAAGGCAAAAGCTGAGCTCAACACTCCTGCTTACCTACCACACCGGTCCTGACAGACACTCAAGAGTGATAGGCATTCTCCAGGAAAATGCAGATGCACCACCCAATTTAACAATGCAGTACCATTTTTTTAAATCAAGCATATTTTTAGAAATGGGTAGGTTCACTTCACCATAATTAGATTTTTTCAAACCTACAAAGCAGAAGATTTAGATGTCTGATAACTTGGGTCTCTGGGGCAGAAGGACTGTTTGCAATAAACCTAACTATACTGTATTATACTCATTCCTTTGCTTCCTTCCACAACAGATTGATGATGATGATGTGCTGCTCATCGCCCAGATGAATAGTGTCTCTGTGCAGTGTTTGTCTTTAGCATACCTTTTCCAAAATCCCCTTTCCCAGTCATTCATCAAACCCCTAATCCTCTTCCACAGGGAAGTGTGTGACTTAATTTACACCATCAATGGATCACATGGTTGGGCGCTTGTGGTGGAAGTGACAACAACTTTTTGCAGAATCTTCTATTACCTAATCAAAAGTCCACACTTTCCCCCTTTACCCACCAACACATAAAAGTGATCCATATTTTAGATATATAAGAAGAACATCAATTGTCAGCATCATCATTCAGGCCTTGTGTTGTGCAGACACTTAACCATGTCCACTCCAGACTTTGAGTCTGCATTTCAAGACTCAAAGATTTTGTAACTCAAGTTTTAATCAAATACCAGCTTCCCATTTCTCAGAAGAAGTTACTTTTGCTGTTTATTTGTTATTTTATCACTATCAAGTATTCTTTGTTGTGTCATATAGTAGTCTGGTCTCAATTCCTTGTAAAGCTATGACATCATTTATCACCCACTAATCAGTGTTTTGATTTCCATTTAGTTGCCTGCAATGGATAATCCGTTTGATTAATCCTAAAGTTGGAGCTCACCTGGGTGGGAGTGGGACCTTGCTTGTGTCTTTTATTTTATTGGTTCATCTATATTCAGTTAAGAGAACTATGGAGTGCAATAAACTAGTTAAGTTAGTAGTAAGTAAGCAATTAACTGCTATAGCAGATAAGTAACCATTTATCTAGGTTGCCGTAGGCAATAGAGGCCACGGCAGCATCCCCTTTAATGGTCAAGGTAGTTACAGAGGGTAATAAGACATGAGTATATAACTAACTATAACTAACTGGTATACACTTTTATAAACATATTTTAAAAAACAGGCTGCACAAAAATGCAGCAGTGTAAAGTAAAAGTAAAACACAAATAAACTATTCAGGCATTAAGTGTGGTTACATACATTTCCCCTTTAGTATTTTACACCAGAAAACAACCTCTTCACCCACAACAGGCCCACCCCTCTCCCCAAACAAATTCATCCATCCCCAACCAATGTCCAAGCAAAGGTGAAAGGAAAAAAAATCCCTGTCCCAACTCCCTTCCCACCCTCGCCACCCAAAAAAGTTAAAAAAGGGCTTGGAAGAGGGCATTGTTCATATGGGTCTGGAGCTGATCCAGGCTCTTACCCCTAGCCGGCTTTCAATGCTGCGAATCTGCTGCAGGACACAAACCTGAAATTTTCTCTCCGAGCAGGAGGGGGTGAGACCAGTGGCAGTCAGAGACCCTGACAGCTGGTTGTGGCGCAGGCGATGTAATAGCATGGAGGCTCGAGGCTGGGGCTGGCTTGCAGAACTGCGGCCTGGGTCAGAGGCAGCTAAATTTGCATCTTTATCCCCTAGGGCCACCAGCCACCGGTATTCAGCCTGAATGTTTGTCAGCCTCTGCCGCTGTAGCCGGACCGCTGTCTCCTGTCTGGTGGGTGGTGCTGGTGGACCAGCAGGAGTAGCTATAGCAAGAAAAACAAAAAGAAAAAAGACAAATTATAAACAATGCTCTGTGCAAACACTTGTTTGAAATTAAATAGTGTGTGACACAGTAGCAGTAAATGTTTGGTCCCCTAGGGCCATTGGAATGTGATGTGATTATGATTAGGAGTGTCACAGGGCCAGTTTTATTTTTTACCCACACATGCCTCATATAAAAAGTACTGACTGTCTGGAAGAAAAGAATGAGGTCAGAATAACACCAGATTAAAAAACACTGTGATTTGATTTTTTCATTTAAAGGCTCTTCTAGTAACTAAACACACACATTAAGTGAAAAAATGAAAATAAATTACCTCTCATTAATGAGTAAGGCATTATTCACTATAAAGTACAAGTTACGCTAAATGAATGGAGGTTTGCTAGCCAGCGTTTAAGGTGCTTTGTTACTGTCTGAAGCTGGGGCAGCTGTAGTTTACAATTATCTATCTTTAATTCCAATGGCCCTGCTCTTCTCCAAATTCCATTCACTTTCTACCCTGACTCCAAAGAGGCAGATGCATTATAAATAAGATACTACATCACACACATCACGTATAACATGCAGATATTTTTATCCTGTCTGCCTTAAATAGACAGTGGGGAAACCAATGCACTGCACTACAGGGAAAGGAACAGGCTATAAAGATTGCATTTGGCATATTGGTCACAGAGCACCCCTTACGCCAAAATTGAATTAAAACAGGCACTTACTCACTGGCCTCGCTCAAAACCACAAATTATTTCTTACAAATTAATTTGCTGGGCTTTAAGGAAAGGAAACTTGACTTACTCTGCTGCAGGGTAAGGTAGAGGGATTAGGCGAGTAGGTTCAGCTTTTGCTAGAATAGAGGGGTGTCACTGACCATCAATTCATCATGTGAATAAGCTTTGGCTTAATTACTCACTGTAATAGATGAAAACCTAAAGGGAAAAAACTGACGCACATAAAATAAATCTGTTATGGAAACCATAAAATATAGTTAGGAATCACTTCACATGGCCATAAAAATGTGGCACATGGCAAGAATGGATTTTTCAATTTTTTGATAGACTGCGATGGAAGAACTTAAGAACGAATAAAGGAGTGAAGTACTAAGAGATGACTGAGTGGGCAAAGGATATACACCTTGTGAGCAGCATGCCCCTCTCAAGAAGAGCTCCTTGTTTATTCATCCAAGCAATTATTAAATCATCCTTTCATTCTTCCTACTATATTCACCCATAGCCACCATGATTTAAGCTTTACTTTCTATCATCCAGTCTTTCACCAAAATAAGGGGAAAAAATATAATGCAGGGATAACAGGAATTATACAAAAAATTGCTTAGGGGAGTTGGAAATAAATGAGACAGCATTAAAAAATAAACAAGTCAAAATTCAAAGTAGTATAATAAGGGGCAGAGATAGAAGTTAGGGAAATAATGATAGAATTAATAGGACACACTGGGCTGAGCAGAGCCTTCAGCAGGGGCGCTGGTGGTCAGCACCTTCTCCCCAGCTCTTCTCGGACGCGCTTCTGCTCTTCACCTCTTCTTGCACTGGGTGCTGATGTAAGAAACAAAAAAGATAAAAGAAATAGATTAGTAGTACAGTATTTTCCACAAAATTATTATGACAGGCAAATGCAGTAACATGGTACTTATCTAAATCAGATCGCCTATAGTACTAGTATCGACTATCATTGAGTTGACCATGCTAATCCTAAAAACCCCATTCCAAATCTCCTTAACTAAACATATATTTTGAACTAATTCATTGCAATGAATGATCTTTTATTCTATTCTGGTTTCTCAACCCCCTTGATGGACTAACTCAGTCTCCTTTTTTGCGATGCATAGATGCATGCTAGTACTACACATCACTGTGAAATTTCCTGGGACTGTATGAGCTACATAAAGAAAGTCACAGAGAATGCTAACTCACTGATATCACTAATTCAATATGGTCACAGGAGGACAGAGGAGTCTGCAATGGCTTCTTGAATAATCAGCCATAGCGAGTGCTGATGAGTACAATTAGGTGGTGTGGAGCACCTGCCTAGCTCAGACTGGGTCACTTAATGATATACTTAATATAAACTAAGCATAACTTACCTCTGAGTATGAGCAGCATGCTATTCAGAATGTTTTTTGCGTTGTAGAACGCAAATGCAACAAATAATTAATACTCACCGAGCCCCACAATCTTGACGCCTAGCAGGTCCTACTCCTAGTCTAGCCCAGTGATGCTTCAGCTGTAGGGTGGTGCGCTGCACTTGGCTAATACACCTGCGCACCCTGCCCCAACGCAACCAATGCTACTGCAAGAAGTATCCTTTGCCAGGCCTGCTGCCTCCTGCCAGCATGGAGAGGAGGTGGTGCTGCATGAAAAAAAACAGTGCTGCCACCTCCACCTCACAAAAGATTTCCCAGGACTGCTCCCATTGGTGGTGCCACCGTCTACAAAGTAGTTGGCTGCTGCTGCTGGATGTTCCTGCTGGGCCTGCCACTGCTGCCCCCCTGATCGCCCTGCTC
The DNA here is from genome assembly GCF_964263255.1 of Lissotriton vulgaris. Taxonomy (NCBI): domain Eukaryota; kingdom Metazoa; phylum Chordata; class Amphibia; order Caudata; family Salamandridae; genus Lissotriton; species Lissotriton vulgaris. Next base: position 972,151,632 of record NC_141696.1, on the reverse strand, counting down.
TGCCATGGATGGATGAGTTAACTAAAAGAAACAGGAAAAGGAAGGAAGGAAGGAAGGAAGGAAGGAAGGAAGGAAGGAAGGAAGGAAGGAAGGAAGGAAGGAAGGAAGGAAGGAAGGAAGGAAGGAAGGAAGGAAGGAAGGCCTAGCACTATGAAAAGAGTAAGAAAACAAAATGGCCGCACGCATGTGAATCGCGTGGTGCCGTTCGCATTCGATTTTGAATGCAAGAACGTAATTCATATTGCTTTTGATGTAAAAACGCAACACAAACTGCTGCCCATGGAGTTCCACATAGCGGGTGAACATTTTTAACCACTTTGTGTAGTTTTGCAGACTACGACTCCGCTAACTCCACTCAGGCCAAATTTAAACACATCTAGTTGCTTTATGACATATTCATGACCTGCCTGTGGGGTGATAAAAATGGAGTTTGTTACATATGTGGTACACTTCACAACAGATTTATATTACAGCTATTTTTGTATGAATTTGCGCTGAAAAACAACACATATTCTCTTAAAATGTCTACCTGTTCTACAAGATAATGCATGCTCTCTCTGCCAAGCAGGATAATCATTTCTCTGACAACAAGGAAGGCAAATCGCAAGCTACATTTACCAAATACTTATAACTGTTAGACAGACCACCCACTAATGACACTATTACCCAATTATAACCAGAGTCTAAATGTCACTCAGACAACATTCTGGTTGAATTTGCATTGAAGGTAGTCAACATTCATGTGATATCAATCAATATGTTCTCTTAAGCTGTTTTGAAGGCTTCCTCGCCATGGGGGAGATAGATTAATTTACACCCTGGGAGGAGCATTGCAACCTGGGGAAGGATTTATCAGATTTGTGATGGGCTCCTTGCACAGCAGGTATAATTAATTGAAATGTAGTCTGAGTAAGCATGGGCTTCATGTCCATTGAACCATTGTATTGTTTCTTCTTAATAAAAAAACCTAATTTCGTAAAGCATCAAGGATCACTCTGGGGTCATCTAACTGTATCCCTACTTTTAGTGCGTTTTGGTGTTTTTTCACCTTCACAAACATGGTTTCATTTTACTTCTTTCTATTGGTTTTAATTTTGTTTGGAAACACATTGTTTCAGATACGTTATGATCTGCACTGCGTTGATTGCTTTGGCTTAATTTGTTTTTGTTTTTAGGAGCTATAGACCTCTCATAATCCTCAGTATGCTCTTCTCTCAGTTTATCCTCGTCCTTCCATCTAGGCTGTGGCCCTTGTGTAAAATGTGCAATTTGGGGCTCCCTCCCAGAATAACAACCCTCACCCTCTGCCATCCTTCCTCTGCCACTTTTCAACTTAGTGTTGAAGGTTGTACTTAACTTCTTGTCTGTGACTCCTTGTGGCTGCTTTAGATATCTCCTTTTCCTTCCTAGTGGCACAGATTATTAGTCTCCTCTGCTGCAGTTTAGTCTTTGAGGCATCTCCCCTAGTAGTAACCCTTTAACTAATAAACAGCATAGAAAGGATACAAAGACATGAACGTCCATGAGGAGAAGATGCAGATAAGTCATTGTTTGTAAACAACCCTATGTTTTCAGAACTAGATTTTTCCAAACGTGATGCTTAACACACATTTTATTGCACAATATTTTTACAAAAAATTAGACAAAGTAATAGTCATGTTTCCGGAAAGCCGACATTTGGTATATCTGACTTGCTCATTTGGATCAAATGTCTTTCTTTGTTCTCTATTTTTATTTTCTATTTGGGAGATTTGAAACAATTTATTATGTAAGGTGTTTCTAGTTCAAAACTACACATTTGAGTATGAACACTTCATACATAGTGCAATGTTATGCCATCACTGTGAGGTCGCACACACACAAGCACACACGTTCACATGTGAAGACACCTGCACATGTGTGCTCAAACACACACACACACACACACACACACACACACACACACACATAATTTCTATACTGCTGCCATATTACACAACTTTCATTCCTTGCATGCTGATTATCAATGACAGCCCCACTGTCTGATGTCAACAATATGCAGTATTTTGTTATTGACTGTCAGTGGCAGCTGGCATTTTCAGGAAAGGAGGACTGGTTCGAGTGTGCCAAAAAATTAAAAAATAGCACAAATAAAATTACAATATATAAAAAACAAATACCTCACTACAGGACCTCCTTGCGCGGTACCTTGTCACTACTGTAGTGCAGGCCCCTCCCTTGACTCATCCTGGTGCTGCTCTCACAAGCATGAGAGCAGTGCCCTGATTGAAGGGAGTGGCCTGTCTTGGCTCTCCACAGCGCTATGGGGGCCTGCACTTGCTCTAACCCAGCTGTCTTAAAACAGCTGGGTTAGAGGTTTTAAAATGTGTAAGTCTGCCTGGATATCACAAGATGGCTGGCCAAAGGGACATGCGCACGTAGAAAAGTGCACATACAGCCCACCCTCCTTCCTGATGCTGCTCTCACTGAGCCCCGCCCCGTCCTGACTCTTGGTTCAGGACGGGAGGCTGAAAAGTAAAAGGTAATAAATTGCCATTTTATTTTTCACCTCGGGGGAATTTAGGTGGGGCAACACTCTAACAGAGAAGCCACCCCTTTTGACTGGAAGATCTGTTTCTGATATAAAGTTCACAACTGACCTCTTTTTTTATATTACTTATTTTTAAGAAAGACTTTTTTATACTAATATTTAAGACATGCAATCTCCATTTCTGAGCAATGACACTAACTTACCTCTGTCTTCTCCATTTGCAAAGCAAATCTACAAACCAGACCTCTGGGCCATTCTTGCTGTACATCGTATACAATATTTTGTTAGGTATGACACAAACGGTAATACGTCAAACCTAACATATAAATGCATTAAAGAAACACATCATGAACACGTAATGATGCCCGATGCACGCAGCATGGCTCGACAATGAGTCAATTCTTTGAAGAAAGGCTCAAATTTCTTCAAGCCTCAGCCTACTTGGGAAATAAGAAGAAAAATAATGAGAGTACAAGAAGAGTCTGATTTAGGTATCTTTATGTACATCTATCAAAGCATTAATTGACTGACTATATGGGACCAGCGGAGATGATTTTTTTTTCTGCAATGAAACATCAGGAAATCTGTTGCATAGCAAGGTTTTCATTGCCAACACACTGAAAGTAATGTTCTGAAATAGACAAGAGACTAAAGACCTGATTTATATATTGGTGGAGAGGGTACTCTGTCGCGAAGGCGATCGAGTTCCCTCCTCACCAGTACAGTGGTCAGCCCGCCAAATCAAATTGAGGTCAGGTCTTAAGTGTGGCCGTGGCAAAAACTGCTCTGTCTCTGTCATAGCCAAACTTCTCCGACGGCCCTTGGGAGCAGGGGCCATTGGAAAAATAGCTAGATGTCTCCCCGCCCAATTTAGATGGGTGGAAATGTAGTCATTTTTTAATGTATCTTAAAACCATATTAAAGCTGGTGGTAAGGAACACTAAATGCATTAAATTGCTCCCCCTCCAGGGAAGAAGACTCCCATGGCGAGGGAAACATTATTTTTTTTCTTTACAAAAAGAAAATCCAGTTTTTCGAATTTTCTTCTTGTAAAGAAAAAACCTTTACTCTGTACTACAGGGCTGCATCCTGCTGATACAGTCCTGTAGCACAGAGTGATATACATTGCATTGCACTGTTTTTATAAATGACTGCCTGCTTGGCAGCCTTTCATAAATTGGGTGGGGGCCTCTCCACCATGTGGATGGAGTAAATTACTCCATACCCGTGGATTAACAGCAGACTATCTGCCCATAAATAAATCAGGCCCTAAGGTACCTAAACAAGAACTACAATTGTGGTGAATGGGGGTATTCTGGCACCTGGGGGTAGATGTATCAAGCCTTTTGCGATTCGCAAAGGCCGAAATTCGGCAAATTTCGGCCTTTGCGACTCGCAAAAGGCTTTAGTGTATTTTTTTAAATGTATCACAAAATCACAAAATAAGGAATCGCAAAAATGTGCGATTCCTTATTTTGCTTAACCATTTAAGGAATCGCAAACTTTGCGATTCCTTAAATGCAATGTATGTGGCTTCGAGAAATTGCAAACTTGTAGTTGGTGGTAATTTGCGATTTCATTCAATAATGCCCTATTTTGCATTTGTGAAGGTGGCATGTAACGCACATACATGCCCATAGGGCATGTATGTGCGCCATATGCACACACATGTAAATTTCAGGTGTGCAGCAGGGTGTCTTTGAAACACCCCTGCACCCTTGAAATTATTCTCAATTTGCGAATTTGCAAAATGCGATTCGCAAATTAAGAAATATTTCACAATCATTCCTATGGGCCTCCTGGCCCATAGGAATGCATGGGAATTATTCCTTAATTGCGAATTCGCAAATTGCGAATTCACAAATAAGGAAGACTAAGAAATCGCAAAAAAATAGCGATGTTCTACATACATTCAATTTTGCGATTTCTAAGTAGCGATTCCTTAAACATCGCTATTCAGAAATCGCAAAATGGAATCTTGATACATCTATCCCCTAGCATCCTAAAATCTAACATTCCTTTTTTAGGTCTCGCCTGGAAATCGCATCCGAAGGATGCGTCCAGGCTGGAGACTTAAAGCTGTCGGGCATGGGGGAATGAAGGACAAGAAACTGTGACGAGCTTATCCTTGGCTGGATTCAGCTGCGTGCACGTGCACCAACATTCACGCATGCGCACATCACAGCCACACACATACACAGCACTCACGCATGCGCACATACACACGCATACACAGGCACACCCCCGTCACCTACATGCATACACAGAGACCCCTCCACACACACCAGCCCCTCTCCTCCCGGCTCCACTCACCGGTGTCTGGCGGGCGCTCCCCGGGTCTCCAGGCTCCTTCCCTTCCTCCGCAGCTGCAGGCTCTCCCCACATCACGGGGGCCCGCTGCTGGACAGAAGGCTTCTCTGTGGCCGGGCGGTGGTAGCGCTCGGCGGGGCTCTCTCTCCACATGGGAGCCCCGCCTCCTCAGTGCGCCCGCTTCGCCCCACGGGTCTTCACCCGGTCCCCCATCTCGGGACCGGGACTTTAAGGGAAACAGTATCCAGGGCTCCTTCCTGGTCACGGGAGCCCCGGGGCCGCAATGCTCACGCCACTTCCTGCTGCCGGCTCCTCTTCCTGGTTGCACGTCAGGTCCCGGGCCAGCAGCCAATCAGAGCGCGGCCCGGGAATGACGTCACAGAGGTGTCCCGCAGTACCGCCCCCGGCCTGCCTGACTTCCTTTTAAGATTCCATGACAAACGTGATGCCGAGGATGCGATGGACGCCATGGACGGAGCCGTACTGGATGGGCGAGAACTTCGGGTGCAGATGGCTCGTTATGGAAGGCCACCAGACTCACACCATAGCCGCAGGGGACCACCACCCCGAAGATATGGAGGCAGTGGAGGAAGTTATGGACGCCGGAGTCGCAGTCCCAGGAGGCGTCGTCGGTCGAGGTCCCGCAGTCGGAGTCGCTCCAGATCCCGCACATCGAAGTCCCGCTCCGTCCGAAGATGCACGTAGGCCACTGGTATGAATCTCAGCATAGCTGATTCAACCATTCCCCCTTGTGAGGTTGATAAAAGTAGTATCATTCAGTTGAATAGTAATCACAGTGTAATGGTGAGAGAAAAGTATACTTGCACTCTGTAAGAATGATCAGGTCATCAAAATGTTAAGTAGCGTTCTATTTCCTGAGGAGGGTATTGGGGAGGTTTGTGTTGCTGAAGAGTTTCTACTTTTGCGATTGTTGGTTTGCGTTTGTCCCCTTCTGTGAGTGCAGAGTGACAGTGAGTGCAGAGTGCGTGCAGAGTGACAGTAAGTGCAGAGTGCGTGCAGTGACAGTGAGTGCAGAGTGCGTGCAGAGTGACAGTGAGTGCAGAGTGCGTGCAGAGTGAGTGCAGAGTGACAGTGAGTGCGGAGTGACAGTGAGTGCAGAGTGAGTGCAGAGTGCGTGCAGTGACAGTGAGTGCAGAGTGCGTGCAGAGAGACAGTGAGTGCAGAGTGCGTGCAGAGTGAGTGCAGAGTGACAGTGAGTGCGGAGTGACAGTGAGTGCGGAGTGACAGTGAGTGCAGAGTGACAGTGCGTGTAGAGTGACAGTGCGTGCAGAGTGACAGTGCGTGCAGAGTGACAGTGAGTGCAGAGTGACAGTGAGTGCAGAGTGACAGTGAGTGCAGAGTGACAGTGCGTGCAGAGTGACAGTGCGTGCAGAGTGACAGTGCGTGCAGAGTGACAGTGAGTGCAGAGTGAGTGCAGAGTGACAGTGCGTGCAGAGTGACAGTGAGTGCAGAGTGACAGTGAGTGCGGAGTGACAGTGAGTGCGGAGTGACAGTGAGTGCGGAGTGACAGTGAGTGCAGAGTGACAGTGAGTGCAGAGTGACAGTGAGTGCAGAGTGACAGTGAGTGCAGAGTGCAGAGTGACAGTGAGTGCGGAGTGACAGTGAGTGCAGAGTGACAGTGAGTGCAGAGTGACAGTGAGTGCAGAGTGACAGTGCGTGCAGAGTGACAGTGTGTGCAGAGTGACAGTGAGTGCAGAGTGACAGTGAGTGCAGAGTGACAGTGAGTGCAGAGTGACAGTGAGTACAGTCACTCAGCACCACCATATTATCACTCAGAACCACCACAGCATCACTCAGAACCACCACAGCACCACTCAGCACCACCACAGCATCATTCAGCATCACTCAGCACCACCACAGCACCACCACAGCACCACCATAGCACCACTCAGCACCACCACAGCATCACTCAGCATCACCACAGCCCCATTCAGCACCACCACAGCCCCATTCAGCACCACCACAGCCCCATTCAGCACCACCACAGCATCACTCAGCACCACCACAGCACAAATATGTTCTCTCAATGTTTCAAGCTTTATTACAAATGTCACAAAAAGATGTTAATATTTCACTTCTGTTCTTGGATTTCGTTACAATAAAATACACTGAACATAATCTTCACAAAAGTTATTTACAAAAGTTTAAGCTATTGCCATTATAAATTACAATCACTTTTATTAAGTATTAAAACAAATTAAAAGCCATTGTTATTTGTAATATCAATACATCTAAGTCACGTAAATATAAATGTTGCATTACAAATGCTATAGGTGTCACATTTGCGAAAGTTATAACTATTGGCATTGTAAATGACAAAGCTATTAATTTAGCTATTTTCAAAACCAACACATAAATGAACATTTGGTGAATTACCATTAAAATATTTGACTTTTTTACTAAGATATTATTGTACTCTTTTATGCAAACAAAATTTAGATATTGCATAAATAACTTTAATAAAACATATTTTATATGTAGCTTTTTATGTAAAAAAAAACTATAGCACAAAGCAAAAAACAATTGCCATTTACAATGCTAATAGCTCAAATTTAAATAATGCGAGACCTATTGCATTGCAAATGCTTGTTGTAATGTTAGTTAAAGATACTGTTTGACCATGTCCTGTCAAGTGGTATGACTCCAAGCTCCTGGTCGGACAGCATACTAATTCCTGGCCATAGGAAAGGAACTAGAGGTGAAGCAAAACCAGCACTGGTTTTTAGCAAGGCTGCATATAAAGAGAAAAGTCTTCTCCGAATGTTTATTATGTCCAAAGGAGGATTGGCTACAAAAAAGAACAAAATCTGTCCTATGTGCAGGTGGGCTGCTGAAGATGATCATTGACAGATATGTTCACCAGAAGAAAGGCTAGGTCTATTGTTTCTTGACTTTAGCAGGGCCTTTGACAGGGTTGACAGAAAGAAATTGTGGTCCATGATGCAAGCCCTATATATAGACCTGGTGCTCCTCTCCTTTTTTCAAAAACTTCAGGAATCTACATGGGTACAAATTGGTAACTGCTTTAGATACTTCAGCCAGTGACTGACTAGTACTGGAGCAAAGCAGGGATGTATTCTGACTCCAACATCAATTAACATATGCATGACTGAATGCTCGTTTGTGTTTCTTGGCCTGAACTGTGTCCTCAGGGCTGCAGTGGGCGTGGCGGACACTGGATGGTCAAAAATGCTATTCTATCTCCAGTCCCGGAATGTTTGGAGAAAGTTATAAATTCCCCAACTATTTTTAGGAATGTTTGAAAAGTCTTTGCATTTAATGGAAGAAAGTGCTGCCCAAAGGAATACCTGACTGAACAATGTTCACTAATTATAGAGCTCAATTGCTGAATTCCTAAATTTAGGCTGAAGTAAAATAAAAGTGATGCACGGGAGGTGTGAATTAATCTCAGGCACTTCTTATTACTCAAGCCGCATCCCAGTCCATCATTATTTTCCCATAATGTCATCTCAGATTAGAGCCAGCCATATGCAAATCAGCCTTCATCCTGCTCCAAAAGGAACAGTCTAGCCTGAACAGACAGGCTAGATCCACTCTGAACCAGAACACAAGCAACCCAAGATCGGTTTCACCTTAATTGGACTTGGGAGTGAAAAATGCCCATCATGTCCCAAGTGCATTGCCAATTTTTAGTGAACAAGTTAGTCTTCAATGGGCTACACATTTTATTTCTCTTGCACTTATCAGGAAAATGGACTTTGATGGATGAATCTGACCCAAAAAACTAAATCATGACCTTTGGTACGCCTACCCAAAAGTGCAGCTGGATTGTCGAAGGTAGATGATGGGTGTGTCTGTGTATATGTGTACATGTGAAGCTTGCATCACGGCTTCCTTTGCTGTGTATGGTATGTGGGCACAAGCATAGTTTACACTTCTTTTCAGCATAATGTGGCTTTTCTATGTGTATGTGGGACGCTTGCACTAATGCTGTCCATGTTACTTGGAACTGCTGCTGGTCGGCTCTATCTGGTAAGCCTCTGAAGGAAGTGCACAATGTGTTGGACATTCAATATCTCGTTTATATAGGATGAAGTTTGGGATACCACTGAGCTTTTTCTTCTACACAGATCTGTGTCTACTGCTGTTTTCTGTGTCAGGTCTTTTCTGTATGTATGTTGCTTTGGTCCGCTGTATAACTTATCCCAGTTTCAAGGATCAAGGTGCGCCTGGATTTAGAATCCTAAACGCACACGGCAGTTACTGTTATTGGCCAGCCCTCATAAATATATAGCACATCTAGTGCAGCCATCTTTTAAATTGCACCTTATTGGTGGATGTCTGTGTATCGTCCTGTATGCAGTGCATGTTAAGTGACTTAGCATGTGCAGGTTTTTAGTTCAGAGGTTAATTTGTAAAGAAATAAGTGCCGGGGTTCTCGTCAGGAGGCAGCTTGCACCAGCCCATTTCTCCTGTTGGGGCGGCCTAAGACAGAGTCAACTCCTAACCATGAATGTGGCGATAGGATGTGGTGTAATGGCCGGAGCTGCCGACCTCAGAGCTGGGGAACCAGGTTCCAGACTTGGCGTCAGCTCAACATCCTGTGATTCTGGGCAAATCACTTAATCTCCCTGTGTCATAAATGTGTCCTTAACTTGTGCTCATGAAAAGCGCTGGTATTGATTATTAAGTCCTGGGGCTGAGCACCAGAAACCACCTGCTCAAATTAAGCACTAGCTTAGTTGTGTGTAAGAAAAATTGTACTGTTGCAGTGTATTCTGCACCTGCTCCATGAGGAATATTGCTGCTATACATTCCCATTTCTGTCATTTGCCCACTATTTGTGGAGCTCGCCAGCACGAGGAACGTTTGCACTGGCACATCCCACGCTGTAGCTGTTCTGAGTGCAAGGGAAGTGTGTCCTGCAAGTGCTGTGCTCTTTGTAAGATTACACTGCTACTACTCCCCTTGCAGTGCCTCTTCTGTGAGCTGAGGAAGTATGAAAAAACCTTTCCAGGTTGTAAAAAATACAACTTTTACCTTTGTCAAAGAAGGTTCACATTGAAAGTAAAACGATTGTGTAGGAGGGCAGCATTTAATGGCCCAATATTTCCTTGATCAAGCAGCAAATAAAGAACGCAAATGATGAAATTAAAAAGCAAGTATATAATTACATATAAATACGTGTATGTGCATGTATATATAGAGAAATATTTGTAAAGCTATAGCAGCCTTATACCGCTATGAATATATGTATGGCTAAATATATGTGTAAAATGGTGTCCAGTGTAAAATAGTATAACAAAATCTAAAAAGGTGTCAAGTAACGTAACCACTTGAAAACATATTTAATATTTTGTAGGGGGTTAATCACTATATTAAAGACCTCATTACTCAGACACCAATCTCTCATCTTTCCCTTGAGAGATAATATACCAGATGTGCAATTACTTTAAAAGGGAACTGTATCAATCACTCACAAATTGAATTACAAACACAGAACTAACCAAATCTGAAGATTAATCTCCTAAGGCCTGAAACAGAGCACGGCGGGGGTACTTTCTCATCAACATGAGCAAAATGGAAGAACTTTGTAGCTCCTTTGTGCGGTAACCCGGATAGGCAACTTCGTCTTCAAGGCGCACACAAAATGGTGTATTGTGTGGAGTAGCAGTTAAGAGAACTTCTGCCCTCGAGCGACTGTAAGGAGAGTGTTACATTGTGATATATAAAGTGTAAGGTAAGATGTACTGAACTTCAGAATTCTAGGCTCGGCCAAAATTTCTATTACATTGGTGTCATTTTACAAATTTTGCATTGCGCTTGTTCAACAAAATTCCCAATGCTATGCCAGTGTGGGAGCACCGGAACAGCATGAATGATCACAATGTGTGCAGGTTTGTTTGCAGCACTTGCATTTCAGTGCTAATATTTTTAATGCGTAATAAGTCCTTACGTCCAAAATTGTCACAAGGAAGCCTTTCTCACTAAATTACAGCACTAAATGCCACTTTTTTCCGTTTTGCGTAATTTTGCACAATTTTGCATCAAATTTGCGTAATGTCACGCAATTATGCAAACACAAATTGTATGAATTTGCACACTCCTACAGATTTTGTTACAATAGCTAGTGAAGCTTGCCATTGAAAATAGCAATAAAAACCAACTGTTCGTATTACTAAATATTTTTTTTCTAGTGCTCCTCCTTATACTGTCAGGAAGAAGAATAATATGGTCTCTGTAGCTCTAAGGATATATGTTACTATTTAATCACATGGCAAGTTTCTGAATACATAGCTAAATGTTTAGGGGGCAGATGTATGAACGCTTTTAGCGGTTGCAAATGGAGGAACAGCTTCTGGCATGTACTAACTGTATTTTACGAGCCAGTAACCTGTTACCGACTTGCAAAATAGGGTTTGCTAGTCGCTATTAGGAAGGGGAGTGCCGAAGGTGTCCTTTTCTAAAAGAGAGTAGCAAGGGAATGTATTATTGTCTTGTGTCTGGAATACGGTCACAAAACAATTATAGTTTACTGCCTATGTCAAGTAGGTGGGAAGCCAGTCGCAAATCAGAGGAGGTCCCCAGGAGGCCCCTTTCCCTTTGTGACTGGCAGCGAAAACGTTTTTTAAGAACAATTGGGCCATATGTATGAACACATTTCCCCATAGACACAGAATGGGTAAAACCCTTTGATACATCTGGCCCAAATAGTTCCACGAACCACTGCCTACTCTTAAAAAATGAAACAGAAATGTTTCATTTTTCTTTTTGAAATGCATCCCATAACGAGCTGTATTTTAAAAAAAGTTGCCTTATTTAAAAGGAAACACAGACATGGTAGTTGGCTGTCCCCAGTTGGTCACCATCCCTGTTTTATTGCCCATTCCCAATGGGAGACAAATTGCGACCTGCCTCATGATTATTGAGGAAGCAGGTCATATGCGACCCCATTGGGAATCGCTAATGTGCCTGAGGCATATTAGTACACTTCATTTTGTGACTCGCAAATTGCGAATCACTAAAAATCTCAATTTGTTAGTCACAAAATGTAATGGACATACATCTGGCCCTAGATCTCACACCGTCTTGTCTCTAACTGTGAAAATCTTTGTAGCGTAGCAGCCATGATTTTGATAGTGTTTGTGTATGTGCACACTTTGGAAGTGGTCAGGGTCCTAAATGAGGGCCTTAAATTTGCCAACATACCTTCTGTGGTATGACTGGCCACCGCCCCAATGAGAAGGCAGGCATTTAAAGCACTTCTCAAGGGCTTCTGTAAGCTTCTACGCACTCTGTAATGGGACAATGCACTGGGGGAACGGAGATTGCTGTATTTTCATGGATCAGACCCCAATGAAAATAACGTTTGTGGAGAGCCAGGGCTGCAATTATGCAGCTTAATTTGGGGTTGGACTGGGACAGAAAATAGGCCTGGGCACGAAAAATAAAGTGGCCTCCATTAGCAAATCAGATAGCTAAAAAAGTGTCTCACTTTTTCAAATCGGGGCAGTTTTTAACTTTCAAAGACAGCCTGTGGAGGTGTTGTTTCAAGGTATGAGACGCTGCATGCATTTGTGCCTACTGTAAGCAATGTTTGTGGTAATACCAGGGAACCAAACAGTAAAAGTTGGTCATCTAGACCATAAGCAGGACCATAAACAGCCCAAAAAAGCTCCCACACTGACCTGTCAGACTAGCCCTTCTGGTACTGCCAGATAACCTTACAGGCCAGTGTAGCATTGGCCTAATTTCCTATATAAAGCACCATTGTGCATCCAAAAACAAACCTGGCACATGAAAGCCATTATTTGCTCTAAATTTTGGAAGAGGCTCCCAGAAAATGTTTTGCGATTACTTTTCATAATTACTATAAGTTCCCTTTTTTATTCGTTTTTTCTCTTTATTACACTTTAAATGAGGTTATTGCACAAGGCATCATCTTTACCCTATGATCACACAAAGTTCACTAGCTCACCTTTCTCAAGGAGTACGTAGACTTTAGTCATATTATGCTTTGACAGAGCTGTCTGAGACCCTGTCAACGCAGCGCTGTTTCTAGCACAAGTTTGGGAGGGTTGAGAGCTGGGGGCACAGAGGGGTGGGGCAGGTGGCCACATTCATTTTTTATACATTTGAGTCAAGGAGGAGAAGCTATGTTATATAGGGTTTACTATTACTCCGCATCCCTGCATAACAGTTGAACACAGGATCCAAAGATTTCACTTTTGTTGTCTATTTGATTTCACTCAAAACCATTCAATGAAAAAATCCCCATTATTCACTTTTACAGCCTATAGTTCTATTATTATTCAATTATGATCAGATAGTCTCAGATCTGTTGGACCTCTTTAGGGTTTGTACCTCTGGTAGAGCATATTCCACAAGACAAGAGCAAGCACATCATCAGTATTCCCTTTAGATATATGAATGGAGTAATAGTGAATGGAAATATTTACATTATTAAAATATTAATCAAAACCCAACTAAATACTATTCACATTTTCAAACTGAGACTTTTTTTTAGATTAGGTTATATCAGACTATTTGGCATTGAGCACGCCTTTTATATCATTTCCCCATAAATATCTGAAGATAATGTAGTATATCATGATTGATTAACATAAATACAACACATATATAATACAAAGGTCATGCATCTGTATGGGTAATTTTGATACTAATGGGAGAAAATGCACTGTTTTATATAACAACAGTCATGGCCAGCCAGGCCATGTTTTTACGGTTGTGATGGGCAGAGGTTTGAAGAGTAAAAAGTCCAGGATGGAGCACAGATGAGCATGCAGATCTTCTATTGCCTCATTTTCATAGGTTCTGGGTCATATTTTGGGAGAGGTGGGAATATTGCTGTTCCATTAGAGAGCTAATGGAAGAACTCGACAGTGGAACGAGGTACACAAAAAGCCATAAATCTAGCGATTCACTGTTGGGTTTAGACTGAGGTGGCAGAGGCGTCCCATCTACTATTTTCCTTCTCACAACTCTGTACCCCTCCTTCAACCCCTCCCACCACTTATGGTTTCTCTGGAATAACAGAATTAACAGGGAGACAAATTGCATTAATTTTCAGAGTCCAAGTCGGCAAGATAGGTGGTTTGGAACCAGGTGGACTTCTTGCGTCTACTTCAAGAACAGCAACAGAGCACTACCCTCGCCTCCATCTTACCTACCTGCCTTAGGGAGTACTGAAAATAGTTCATCCAAGCAAATCGGAGTAGAACATATGATGAATGAATTTCAGAGTTCAGAGGGCGGTGGCTCAGCCACAGCTCCTTCGTAATCATTGCTTCTCTTCAAAGTTTATGGACTAGAAAGGCGCTGCATCGCTCTCCTGCTCCGAATATTTTTCTCACTGGTGTGCAGAGTTCTATGGGCCTCATTTATGAGGGCGCGCGTCACTTTTACGCCGCCAGTGCGTCACTTTTTGTGACGCACCGGCAGCGTAAAAAACGTGCCTTGTTGCACCATATTTACAAAGTGACACATCTAGGTAGATGCGTCACTTTGTAAACCCCTGCGCTACATTATACCTGCACCAGGTATAATGTATGCAGGGGGGCGTTCTGATGCAAGAAACGGTCATAGAAGTGACGCAGTGAAATCTATGCGCCTATGCTCCACTTCTAGGACGCAAATGCGTAAATTTCTTATGCCTGCCTTACAGCAGGCGTAAGACTGATGCAGGCCCTTTCACATGGGGTTTGCCCCATGTAAAAGGACACATTGCTGAAGTTGCTTCACTTTTGTGACACACCCCAGCAATGCATCACTTTTGCGCCATACAGATACATCAAAAATACTGACATATCTGTAACTCCTTGCGCAATGATTTGTCATACTGTAAATATGACGCATCATTGGTGTCGCAAGCAGGACGCAATGAAAAGTGTTGTATCGCTGTTTTCACGCAGAGATGCGTCACTTTTCATAAATGAGGCCCTTTGTATTTTCATGGGAATAATGAAGTGTGTGTAAACTAGATGATCACAGTTATGATATATATTTATTCTTACATATTATTCTAAAACTGTAATGACAATGCGTGCTATATCCTTAGAATTAAACGATTGGCCTTCAGTCGTTGTGTATCCTTACCCGATTCCTTATTTTTAGGTCTTGTTTAGAGACATCTTCATGTGTCTCGTTATCCTGACTTTAAAAAATCTTAAATACAAAATAAATGCAT
This sequence comes from Lissotriton vulgaris, assembly GCF_964263255.1. Classification (NCBI taxonomy): domain Eukaryota; kingdom Metazoa; phylum Chordata; class Amphibia; order Caudata; family Salamandridae; genus Lissotriton; species Lissotriton vulgaris. The sequence goes on along the minus strand of NC_141696.1, from coordinate 972,136,603 downwards.
GTATGCATACATAGGAGGGCATTGTGTTAGGCCTTTTCATCGATTGCTCCATGTACAACACGGCAGAAAAATAAACCCCAGGTGCTGTATTGAAATCAGAGGACAAGGTTCCGGTCTGCACTGGTGCACATCTCTATATGGGAGCACCTGGTACAGATAGTGACTATGCACCCACTTAAAACATTACTTTCTCCAGTGCATGATCATATTCTCAATTTGAGCCTGTTCCACAGAGAGTTTAGGAATGAAAGGCAGAACAGCACGTTCAAGCTGCCAGTAAGCCTTTTACTGCAGGCTAATTTTCATTTCAGATGGTCTAAGTCAGTCGTTGGAAGGGACCAGGATATGTGATTTCAACATTGTAGATGAAGGCTGGGGTGTAGGACCCTCTGTGCCCCTTCCTCAAGGGAGACATATGGGTATGTGCTAACCATGTGCTTTTTCCTAGCTGGCACTAGGTGAGTGCATTTCCCAAAGCATCTAGGTCCCTGTGGCGTAATATTATGCAGCCACATGAGCAATGGCATTCTATAATATGTAGGGCATCTGTTGGAAAAGGGCCCTCTCTGAAGGGTTACCCCAAACCTTTTGCCTTCCTCCTCCTCTTTTTCTGACATTCTTTTTATTAGCTTTAGGACTCTGTGGACTTTACCACTGATGACCAGTGCTAAAGTAAATGCGCTCTCTCCCCTAAACACGGTGACAATGGTGTATATCTGATTGGCTTATTTACTGTACTTGTAAGTCCCTTGTAAAGTGGAATACCCTATACCCAGGGTCTGTAAGGTAAATGTTAAAGGTGGGTTGCAGCACTGATTGTGCCACCCACAGAAGTAGCCTTCCAGACCTGTCTCTGGCCCGCCACTTAGACTTGCCATTTACGACTAATTGCCAAGCCTCAGACTACCCTTTTATTACTTATAAGTCACCCCTAAGGTAGGTCCTATGTAACCCTAAGGGCAGGGTGCTATGCAATTAAAAGGCAAGGCATGTACCTGTTATAATGAATGTACAAAATGAAAAAGAGCTACTGAAGAGAAGAAGGGTCCACACGGAAGGTATGTAGAAGGGATTTATTATAGGTCCAGCAACAGCAACTCCCCGGCAGCAACTGCCGAGAAGAGAATGAACACAGTGTTCCACGCAGGGAACATTCTAAGAATATACCATGGCAGGCAGGGCAGAAAGGTAAAACCCAACACACCTCCCTTTCTTCACAAGAAAAGGAAAGAAGAAGAGAAAAGAAGACAAAAACAAAATAAACCCCAAAAGCACAGAAAGGAAAGAAGAAAGCACGTTCAACAGAAGAAAATAAGACGAGGAACAGAAGAAGATAAGAAGAGGAACAGACCAAGGAGAAAACGAGGAGAAGACAGATCAAGATCAGAGTCAACAAAACGAGGAGAAGATAGATCAAGATCAGAGTCAACCCAACATATAATCTTGGAACTTCACCGGAACAGACCTGACCCTGGAAGAAGTTGCCCTCCCGGGAACAGGGGTAGGAATGGGTGAACCAGGAGGAGAAATGGGTGAACTAACACCACCCACCCTGGGGGAAACCGGGAAAGCACCATCACCCAAACGCATACGGACACGTTCAACCATGGAATCAGGCACAACTGACACAAAAGACTTGTTCCAAATCCTTCCATCCTCCAGCACTATCACGTAATCCTTCACCACAGACACTCTTTTGGGAGAAGAAAAACGCGACTCACCCTTGCGAATAAAACCAGGCCTCTTTACTCTTACCCAGTCACCAACCTTCACTTTGGAAGACAAGACACCAGATCGCGTACCATACTTTTCCTGGACAGAAGCCCTGACATCAGCAACACCAGCTAAACAACCAGCATCAACAGCTTTCCTAGCCATCCACTCTTTGTTCAACTTGGTTCCAGCAACCCTACCGCGTAGCAAGGTAAAAGGGGCAACGCCAGTAGACACATGCGGAGTGGTCCTCACAGCCCATAACATGTCCCCAACAACCTGACGCCAGTGCAAACCGTTCACTAAGGCCAGTTGAAGATGCTCCTTGACCACCCGGTTAAAACGCTCAACTAAGCCGTTGCTGCGGGGATGATAGAGGGAGGTGCAAATATGCCTGATGCCAGCCTCCTTGAAGAAAGATGACATCTCAGCAGATACCAATTGCGTGCCATTGTCAGAAACAATCTCCTCGGGAAAACCTTCCCTGGAAAAGACATCACGCAAAAAAGCAATCACCACAGAAGAACTGACGGAATCAACAAACCTAACCTCAGGCCATTTGGTCATGTAATCAATCAACACCAAAATGAACTTAGGAGATGAGCCCACAAGACCATAGGGACCAGCAATGTCCAAAGCCAGCTTGGACCACGGAGAACTCTTCACAATGACAGGTTCAACAGGTAGAGGATGCGTGACTTGAGATTTGTCGCTCACGACACATTCACAACACTCACGAACAAAATGCTCCACATCCTTGTCCACACCCGGCCACTAAAAATCTTGTCTCACTCTACGCTTCATTGAACGGATGCCGGGATGGCCTTCATGAGCGAGACGAAGAATCTTACCTCGGATGGAAAAAGGAACCACAAGCAAACCACCTCTTCTCAAAATGCCATCCACAAGAGATAGTTCATCTCTAACTCTTAAGTAAGGAACAATTTCAGAAGGACAGTTCTTTTCGCACGGCCAAGATTTGGAGAGAAGGTCAATAACGACTTGCATATCACCATCAGAAGCAATGCCCTCCAACCACTCATACTCAGAAAGAGCACAACCAACTGAGTCACTCAAAGAACCAATTGCACAAACCACCTCCAAATCGTAATTTGCAAAACAGTCGTCACTATCAGAAAGGGGTAGCCTGGATAAGCAATCCGCAATCAAATTCTTTGCCCCAGCCACATACTCGAGCTGATACTGAAATTCCTGCAACCTGAACTGCCACTTAGAAATTCGTGGAGTTGCCCTTCCACCCCCTTTAGTTGTGAACAAATCGACCAGGGGCTTGTGATCAGTCCTTAAGATGAATCTGTTCCCCCAAAGAAAATTTTTGAAATGCATCACACCCCACCACATTGCCAAAGCCTCTTTTTCGATGGTCGAATACGTTCCCTCGGCACCCCTCAGAGTCCTGGAGGCAAAAGCAATGGTTTCTTCACGACCATCGCTCCTCTTCTGCATAAGAACAGCCCCCAAACCCACATTGCTGGCATCAGTGGAAAGGATACATAAGTCATTGATGTTAAACAATTTCAAAGGACGGGCACCAATAATCTCTCGCTTGATATCATTAAAATTCAAGTTACAAGCATCATCCCAAACAAACTTAGCATTCTTTTTCAAGAGACTACGCATGGCAGCAGTTTTTGAAGAAAAGTTTTTGACAAATTTGGAGTAATACTCCACCAGACCAAGGTACGAGCGTAATTGATCCTTGTTCTCGGGAACAGGAGCATTTTGGATAGCATCAATTATTTTTACTTTTGGTTCAACCCCATTCTGGGAAATGTGGTGACCAAGGTAGTCTACACCATCTTGAAGGAATTTGCACTTATCTTCCCTCAAAGTTAGACCACTGGAATTAAGGATGCTCAGAACAAGTTTAACACGCTCGTCATGTTCAAGTTCAGACTTGCCATGGACCAATGTATCATCCTGGAAAAACACAACCCCAGGAATGTCTTTGAATAAATTGTTCATTAGTCTCTGAAAAACGGCTGAAGCCGAAGCCAACCCAAAAGGCATGCGGATGTAGCGATAAGCTCCCTATAGGGTTACAAATGAGGTAAGATGTCTAGAATTGGGACACAGTTCAATCTGGTGATAAGCGGATGAAATATCGAGGGATGTGAAAAATTTGGCACCCTCGAGGGTCGCTAACATCTCATTTATGTTGGGTAGAGGCTAGCGGTCGATCCAAATGTTGCCATTGAGATCGCGTAGGTCGACACACATCCTCAAACATTTGTCGGATTTCCTGGCCAAAACTTCGGGGGCGAGCCATTCGGAACCCTCAATTGGCTCGATCACACCAGCAACACACAGCCGCTCCAATTCCTTTTTCAACTCTTCCCGCAAGCTTAAAGGCACTTTACGCACTTTATGCGCTACAGGCACGGCACTCTCCTTTAAAATTATACGATGCTGAAAACCCTTGAGTTTCCCCAGCTTCCCACTGAATACCTCTGGAAACATAAGTGCCCACTTGGAGTTATTCACTAGAGACACAGTAATCGCTTTAATAGGTGTAGAAGTTGAGGCATAAAACTCACATAGTTCTTTTCGAGATATCACCATATCCGGATGGTTAGGATCTAGAACTATGTTCAAGTCACCCTGTTCATCCCACCCCAAAAGGTTGGTGCCTTCCTTGACTATGAATACTACACCAGTAGTGTGATTGGAGTGAAATTCAAGTTTGGCAGAACACTTTCCCAAAACTTCAACTCTTTTGCTGTTATAAGCAAAGATTTTTATACAAGAAGGTTCTATTGATAAGCCAGATAGTTTGCTAAAATCAGTAAAATTCAACAGTTATAAGACACGAAGGAGACTTCCTCTTCCGAAGCCCAGACAAAGCAGACAGTTCAACTACTCCGGCCTCTTGTGAAGCAGAAGACAGCATTAATAGTTCATAACTTTCTTCATCAGACTCTCCAGAAATGTTTTTTACAGAGCGATTGGCTTTGTTAGTGGCCACAGCTTTGCACATGCGTGAATAATGACCTTTGTTTCCACATTTGTAGCAGGTTTGATTGAGGGCAAAACAAAACTTGGCAGAACCTAAATGAGATCTGCTACCACATCGAAAACATAACAAATCATTTTGTGTAGACTTGTTTTGCAAAGAAACATTGGTCGGAGCAGGACGAATGACATTTGGCAAAGCACTAGCTTTGGGCTTAGGTACAGGTTTGGAATTTAAGAGTTTTACTTCTATTGAAGACATGGATGGTGAGGATGATGAAAAAAGACTCATTTCTCTTACACAAAATTGGGAATGCTCAATACTTTTAGCCAGAGTGAGTGCGGTCTCCAAGTCGGGATCACCTGAAGCTAGTAGCTTTTCTTGAATTTTCTTATTGGAAGTTCTTTCAATAAGTTGATCACGTATGATCTCATCCCTAAATTCTCTATAGTTACAGTTGATGGCTAAAATGCGGAGTGCAGCCACAAAATCGTCAATAGATTCACCGGGTGATTGAGCGCGTTGTAAAAACTTATGGCGTTCTAGCACAACGTTCCTTTTCGGAGAGAATCTTTTATCAAGGGTTTTGATTAAAGAAGCATAATCATCAATAAGAAGAGCATCGCTATTATCGCCATTCACAGTAGTGTTCACCACTTCCAATGTTAAAGTCTTTAGAATGTTCCTTCCTTCATTGCCGAGATTGTAAACAAGCAGGGCTTTTTTCTTTTTACTAGTAAAAGTTTCACCTTCTATGGCCTCTAAATACGCTTCAAACGTGTCCTTCCACTGTTCCCAAGGTACTGGTGGAGTGCCAGCAGTTTGTAAAAAAGAAGGAGGGGCCAAGATACGATCCATTGCGTGGGTGAGTTGCTGCCTCAGTACACACAAAGGAAAAAGTTACTCCAAAACATAAATGCAATAAAAGGTAGGTTCAGAATAATTTGTACTTGAAAAAAAAATTACTAAAGTTTTTTTTCCTTATTTAACAGTGAGCCAAAATGCGTTGTATCAGTATAAGCATAAAAATAGACTTTAGTTCACCATGAAAGAATTATGCTGAGCGCGTTGATGGCGAACTAGAAACAAGCTGTGCGCATCAGCGGTAAATTACACAAAACAGCTGAGCGCTTGAAAACGGCAATGCAGAGCTGTGCGCATCAGCGGAAAACAGAATAGCTGTGAGGTTGCTAGGATACGGCAAAAAAATGGCCGCCACACGTAACGTTGAATGTCACGTCCGCTTGGTCAGGCAGATCAGGCAATGCGTAGAAGCGCGAGAGCACTGCAGAGCTCGATCGCGAAGGGGAAAAAAGGTTTGACAGTACCTTAATTATCCGAAGGAATGAAGGATCAGCATTAACAGGACAACGTCGGGAGTGGCAGGAAGGAAGACAACGTTGAATTCAACTTTACGCGAAGAAAATTGGATTTCCTCGAATTTTCGCCATGAAACAGGACTCGCACGTAGATCTCTCATGGAGTTGGGGAGGCTGGAAGCTGGCACCTTCGACAATCGTCGCCACTGAAGAGAAGAAGGGTCCACACGGAAGGTATGTAGAAGGGATTTATTATAGGTCCAGCAACAGCAACTTCCCGGCAGCAACTGCCGAGAAGAGAATGAACACAGTGTTCCACGCAGGGAACATTCTAAGAATATACCATGGCAGGCAGGGCAGAAAGGTAAAACCCAACAGCTACTCATGTTAATGCAAGCATCAGCAGAAAAACGTGATCAGAAGTACATTTTAAAGACAAAATACAATCCTTAGCTGTCCACAATAGTAGAATAGAAAGCACCAATGGAATAAGGACCTGGGGGGAGGGAAGTGTACACAAGCTTTAGTAAAATAGAGTACTATATTAGACACAGCAGAAATGGAAGGTCACAAACCTGCATTGCAAGAACACACTTCTGAGAAAGTATGCCGATAAAGCAGCACAGAGGCACAGGTAAGTGGGAATTTAGGGCTTGCAGAGCAGTAGAATTGTAGGGAGTAGAGCACTGCTAGGCTTCAAAGCACAAGACAAGCCAAAGACACCGGTAGTGCAGTGCTGATATGAAAATGTAACAATAACATGTGCACATGACTCGCATTCCATAAACGTGTGGATATATGTTTTTGCAGAAAGTATTACCTTTTTAAAGATAATGTTGTACTTGAGCAAATGTTTGATTTAATATTGAAATGTTGTTCCATGCAGCTGACTGACCACCCGCGTGCATTTTATAATCTCTTTACCATATTGCCAACAGAAGTCATGTCATCTTTTCATTTATTTGGGCAATATTCAGCGGAACCGGCCAGCACTTCATCTCAACGTTCCCAGAAAGCACCCAAGGGAGATGCTGCCTATCCTCAATAGAATGGATTCTGCGCAAAATTATCAGGTAAGCAGACACCGAGTGTTGCAATAAAGTCTGCCTATTTGAAAGATATGCAAGTAGGATTCTAGGCTTTCATCAAAAGCGGCGAGGAGATATTGGACTTTGTACCTTAAACATTTTAATTGCATGGCTCTCTGGCAATCATAGTATGGAAATGCATACTTGGTGGTTTTCTTTTTTATTATATCAGGATGCAATGTTATCTTTGGAGAAATGAAATGTGGCGATTCCTGCTATACACTGGAAGATCAGCTAGTGTGATTTCCCCTTTGAAATAGAAGAGTAGCAGGCAGTAGTGCATTACCCAGGAGAAAGCTACCTGAAGAGACATTCCTATGGAGAGTAGTCTAGCAGGCACTAGTGCATTGCCCAGGAGAAAGCTCCTGGAAAAGACAGCCCTTCAGGGAGTGCCCACAAATATCCCTGTTAGATCCGGAGAGCTAGTGTAGAAATAGAGAGACATGACTGGGTAACAAGTGTGTGAAGCTTGAGGTGATAATGAGACGTTCATTTGATCTGCGCTGACAGGCCTTACTCTGAATAAGTCAGACCCCCACTCCAAAATGTAAAATATTTGTCAGGCATCTTTAAGGAAGAGTGATTGAGGCTGAGGCATCAGTTGAACCCTCTGGCGGTTAAGTGGCTGGACAGCGAATTGCTGGTGTCAATGGGCTTTATCCATAGAACACCCTTGTATGGAATCAAAAAGCACATTAGATGCAAGTAGATAGATATCCCTCCATGAATAAGGAGAATGACATAAAGAGTAGAAATCATAGAGAAGTGGCAGGTTGTCATACAGTCTGGTATAAGCAACGAAGGAAGACAGCAAAATCTTTCAGATATTTCTGGTATTTCAAAACAATCAACTAAGGTGTCCTGGAAGTGGGGAAACATTATCTCAGATAAAAATACAGGAAATCAAAATATAAATCCCTAGCCAAGCATAAAGAATACTGATAATTCCCTTTGAGTGCAACTGATAATTCACTGTGGCAGATAATAGATGAGATTGAATTAAAATTTATATTTCTATTGTCCATGTAATACTCCAGGAATCCACCTAATGCCAGAGTCACCTCTCATATTAGAGGCCTTTCTTGATGCAATCCTCACAGATATTTACAATTCAGCATGTAGAAACATGAATGGGAGATCACATCCTCGAGCACCGCAAATAGTCATTTATATTTGAGATAACATTGTAACATGTATTGTATCAGGCACAAATTCTCTTAGTCCCCCTATAAATACACCTACTGAGGAAATATAATTTTTGATCGAGTAGTGTTCCCCAGCGAGTACCCCACCGTCTCCATGTACTAGCTTGCAGTGCATGTTATTTCCCTCCTGTGCCAGCTACGAAGACGCAAATACATTTGCGTCCATCTTTAACTTGTCCTCTTTCAGATCCGCCATGAACGGATTGAATATTCAGTTCCTATATATGTCGTGCCACCGTCTTTTTGTGGTACACTTTACACGTTTTTCAGCTCTGGCGAAGTAGGCCCAGAATACGCCATTGAGTCTTTTTTCCGAGTTCTCTCCTGTTTTCTGACTCCGAGGGCCTCAGTCCAGGCTACCTCTGTACCAGTGGCCCCCACCTTACTCCTTGCGCGGCTCCGGCGCATAGCCTAACCTCTGCCTGCCAAGACTGTATTCAACCTTCGAATTATCTGCTCCACTCCTCGAAAACACATTCCTGTCTCGTAGCTCAAGTAAACATCCTCCCAGCTGCAGGAGCAGAGGGCCCGGTTCTTCTGTCTCCGTGCAAGTAATTCATAGACTCCGTTGCCATGGTAGGCCCATGCCCCCTCACCCCGCATACCAACACGTAGACGCATACATGCAGACAGTATAGAGTAGTCTCCGCCCGAGAGACCTTTTCCCTTCCAGACACTACTGTTCCTTAAACATACGATACCAGATACAATTTGGGATTAGGTTGATCTGACATCCCAGACTTATGTCTACACTTATGTCTACACTTGTAGTGCTAAATGTCAAGTCCTTTCACCCTCTGGTTAGACGTCAGACCCACGTCAAGCTGCTGCGCGCGCATCTCTGCCATATATTTCTGCTGACATTGCAGGATTCTCCTATGGATCCACCCACTTGTGACCTCATGACAAGTGACGTTTCTAGTGTACGCCTTCATGCACGCCCATTGTACCGCCTTTTTGATGACGTTTCCATGTTTTATCTCTTCTTTTCCAGTTGTTACGCCTACTATATGCTCATACATTGTAATGCATTGACTATATATATGTACCTCTGTAAACAATATGTTGTCTGTCTGCCCCTTCCTGAACCTGTGTGGTGATGGAATGGTTATGCCACCTTGGCTCGAGCCAATAACCCAATTCCTTTTACAGGAATAAAACCCTTTTGAGTTTACCTCAATATCCCGGATTTTGCCTCTTATTTTTCTGAGTTATTCTTATTGATTATTGATAGCAAATTAAGTATAGGTAATCGATTTTACCACAGTTTTGGCGCCCGAATAGGGACCCCTCCCCCACCCCACACGCCGGTGGTGCGTTGCAGGCCTAGCCCCCTGCCACAGCCGGACGGACAATTACGCGTACCCGCAGGATTTCCTGTATCTCCCTCAGGCCAACGGAGGTGACTGAGGCTGCGATCGACACCTAGACGAGGCGGTGAGGAGTGCGGAGGATCCCGACCTGAGCCTAGCTGAGAGAGCAAGATCCGTGGTATACCGAGGCCCACCAGAGTCCGAGGTTCCGAAGTATCTGCGTCGAGTCCGAATCCAGTCCGTGTCGAGTCCAGTCCAGAGTTTCCGAGGCCTTCTGTTTCCGTGCTTCCTGGTGAGTACCGTTGCTAGGGACGCATCCTGACGTACGCATTAGTTTGTGCCGGTCAAGTCGGGTTCGGGTACACGAGCCTGTTCTGCACTGTTCAGCAGTGTATCTGTACTGTATAGCAGTATATCTAGTCTGCACCTGTATAAGGTGTATCCGTGCCGTTTAGCGGTACATCCTGTTGCACTTGTCACTGTTACCTATTAATGTGATTCGTTCCTGAAATGTTTTAATGTGTCATTCAAATGTCGTGGTATGAGTGAATGTTCGATTTTCATTGTTGTGCTTAGATGTGTCTTATGTATAGTGTGTTCATATCTGAGTAAGAATCAAGTAGCCTGATTTCAGAATGCCGTTGTTCTCCAAACTAAGACAAATAAAAACCCGTAAAGGGGTTCTAGAAGAAGCTGTTCCCATTCCACCTAGGGACACTCCAGGGTACTTTATGTACCATAAACACGGCCTAGACGCTGTTTTATTTCTCGACTTGTGGGTAGACTATACTAAAGAACTGTCAGAGAATCAGAGATGGCCCGCTGCAGGGACATGGGATGCAGATTGCATCATGAGAGTAGAAGAAGCATTATGGAAAAAGAAAGCCAGACAGTCACAGAAAGATGCCATCGAGTTATGGCGTAAAGAGTCGCATAGGCGCACAGAAAAAGCTCACAGACTAGAAGAAAAGAGTAAGGAGGAACCCGACGCAATAGTTGAGGAAGGTATCAGAGTAAAATTAGAACAAGTAGACAGACAGCGTAATACGCTTATGAATGGCATGTTCCCCATCCTATCAAAAGGCTTGCCTAAGGCCTCTCCAGAAGCACCGAAGGACCTACCACCCCCATTGCTCCCGACTAAAACGTACCCGAGGACAGCAAAGGACGTTTTCCTTTCTTCCTACTTAGATGATGTTGCTCCCACCTATGTTAATACCCCTTTGCCTGCGCCCTTGCCTGCGCCAGTGCCTGCGCCTAACGGTCAGAACCCTTATGCTCTTCCTCCCCGACAAGCTACTCCTCCCCGGAATCCTCCTCCTGATCTACCTCCTCCTACTCCCCGTGATACAGATCTGACTAACCCTTTCGGAGCCGGTGCCTCAGGAGGCGCGTCCGGAGGGGCAGGTTACCAGACTCCGCCACCAAACCATCGCCTGAGTCTTAGAGAAATAGCGCAACAGCGTACACCTAGAACAGATATTACGTTTTATGGAGATCGCCTTTCAGATTGTAGATATGATCCTGTACCTGGTAAAAAGAGTGACGTGGACATGTTACTTGCATCAGTACGTTTACGACGAGTCACGAACTTCCTGATGTCACTGCCTGAAATGACAGATCACTTAGATCGAATATATAAGTTTGTGCAGACAGGAGTAGGGCCTGAAAGCATTAAGGAGGCCATGGCCCATCAGAAAGTGGATACTAAAGCCAAGTTATTACGGTTTCTTATAAACTGTTTTATTCGAGAAGCAGATAGGCCGGGTACGAGCCCGGAAGATTTGAAAGCACTCCACAAATGGGGCCGACATATAGCCGATGGACAGCATGACAAAGAAGCCTGTATAGATAACATGTACCGAAGAATCAGAACTGCAATAAATAAGATGCACGAGAAAAGACAGCCCGTACCAGAAGTAGATTCCGACAAACATGAATCCACAGAGGAGGAGGTAGAGGAAGAACCAGAGACATCAGCACAAGCACAGTCGCCAGTCAGAGAAATGGTAGCGTATGTAGGTAAAGGAAAGCCATTCCATAATTCGATGCGCCCAGTGCGCCCAGAATGTAAAAGAATATATCAGGAAGCCATGTGTAATCCTAAAACACCCGAACACCTATTCCAAGCCACCGACCGAGTACTTCAAGAGCGCATGGGGTATCATGTACTTGACTCTATGGATGAACAAGAATTAGCCAGGTCAGCCGTGCAATGGGCTGACAACTCTGAGAAATATGGTGATGATGTGTTAGCGCATACGTTCCTGAACTTGACACCGAGTGAGCAGCGTTTAGCTGGTATGTACATGATACAGCATCTGCTTTTACTATATAAAAGCCAACATTCTGATCCAGGTCCCCTGCGCGATATACTAATAGAACTGGTCACGAACAGATGGAAAGGTCTAAGTACTGACCTGATTAAGGTAATTCTAGAACACCGCCACAAGTATGATACATTCTTATGTCCACAGATTAACGCAGCACCCGTTATGGAACGAAAGACCATGTATTACATGGATAGACAGAATCCGTTGCGAGAAGTGCACCCCGTACAGAACGCAGACCACACGCTTAGACGCGTGTTCGTGTATACTCCTGTAACTAAAATGGAATTATTGGAAATGAAGAAATTAGTACCCAGTCACGATAAAGACCCTGCAGGTTTTCACCGCGAAATAAAGGATATGTTATTAATGGGCGATTACACTTATCCCGACCTCATGAAAATACTGAAAGTATTACTGCCTCCAGGCATATATGAGAAACTCAAAGAAAAAGAGTGGGAGGTGGGTGATGCAAAGATTGATTGGGTTGCATTACAAGATGAAGAGAATACCCGAGTGCCAGGCCTAGGGCTTGGAGATAAAGTTAAAGCGTTACCAGGTTTATTAGTACAAGTATTGCCACGTTTATTGAGTACGAAAAAGGAAGATTGGGGTGCAATTTCAGCATGCAAACAGAAACCTGATGAAGATACTAGTGATTTTTATACACGATTTGAGAAATGTTTTGGTATTAATAGCGGTCTGAAAGCAAGTAGCGAGTCATATCCACATCTTTTTGTAACGAAATTAGTCGAGAATTCCCTACCCCAGGTCAAGAATAGAGTACTGAAAGTAGAAAGCACTTGGCAAGCTAATACCCCTTCGCAAATGTTACAAATGTTACAGTATCACCAGAATAGAGTTAGAGAAGAACAAGAACATGAACAGAGACGTATGAAAGATACGAAAATGAAAATGTTAGTTGCTCAGTCGGTTCCTGCTGATGGTCAGAAAAAGGGTGCGAACCAATCTAGTAGTTCGTCAGCTCCCGTAAAGGGTGTATGTAATTATTGCAAGCAGCCAGGTCATTATATAAATGAATGTGCCGTTTTGAAGCATAATATTGCCACGGGCAAGACTAAAGAGAGACCACGTCCTCCTAGACAAGATCAGACTTCACAACAAGTACCCCAGAACATACAGCAGATCGCACCCATGCCAGCTCCTTCACAGACAGTAGCGATACCTCAGCAACAGCCCATTGCTGCAACACAAACCACGACACAGCAAATGTATCAGTATGCACAGAACGATTACCCTGATTACCAACGATACACATGAAACAGCCTAGAGAGTGAATTCCGTTTGCCCCTTATTGAAGTTCCTGTAGATCAGAATGGTCCTTATGTACATAGTCAAGTTTTAGGGAAAGACAGAAAGTTTCTCATTGACACAGGGGCAAGCAGAACCACGATAAGTCACAGTGAAGTACCAGGGGCACCCCTCTCAGGCTCACAGAACGTGTCCCTCGGATTTTCAGGAAAACCGATTATCAACGAAGTATCACAACCCCTCCCTCTTGCAGTAGGTCCTCTGACACGGACTACAGACTTATTGCTCACGAAATCATGTCCAGAAAATCTATTAGGCATAAAAACACTGAAAGCTCTAGGAGCCATTATTTGTTGTTCTCCCGAGGGAGTACGATTATTTTTGCGAGATTTCAAAGGCCATTATGTATTGAGAGATATGGATCCCCGACTACAGAACGTCCCTGCCCACCTGTGGGCGCAGGGCCCCACTGATGTAGGTTGCATGCACATTACCCCGTATCGAGTCACACTTAAAGCAGGGGTGGTATTACCACGAATTCGACAATACAAGTTACCTCCAGATGCTGTAGTGGCTTTACTGAGAATCATTGACGAGCTAATCGCACAAGGAGTGGTTGTGGAAACCGACTCTAATGTGTGTAATTCTCCTATCATTCCTGTTCTCAAACGTACTGACCAAAATTCCCCACCTGTTTATCGATTGGTTATTGATCTGCGCGAATTGAACAAATGCATTGTACCACAGTACCCTGTGGTCCCAGATATCTCTTCGTTACTGACAGCCATTGATTCCGAAGCAGCGTTCTTTACTGTAATCGATCTCAAGAATGCTTTCTTCAGTGTCCCCATTGATCCGGAAAGCCAATATTTGTTCGGATTCAGTTTAAATGGACGATCTTTTAAATTTGCCCGTGCACCTCAAGGATTCACAGAAAGCCCCAGCATCTATAGTCAGGCATTGAAAAAACAACTAGACAGTATCCACATGCCAGTTCACACTGCTCTGCTTCAGTATGTCGATGATCTGCTGATCACCGCTCGAAGCGAACCCGAATGTGAAAATGCATCTCTGATTGTTTTGAACTTCCTGGCTGACAAGGGACACAAGGTGTCTCCTTCGAAGCTACAATTCTGTGTTCAGCAAGTTGTGTACCTGGGTCACTTGCTGTCCAAAGTGGGGAGACAGCTCACACCTGATCGCATTCAGTTAATTGTTAACATGACGCCACCCAGAACACAAAAGGAGGTACGGGCCTTTATAGGCCTCACCTCATACTGTAGACAATGGATTCCCCAATATGCATTTCTAGCAAAGCCACTCATTCAGTTAACAACACAGGAGGCAGCGACTTCGTCTGTCCTCCCTTGGACTCAGGAACATACACAAGCTTTTGAGGACTTAAAGAAAGCCTTATGTCAAGCACCTGTTTTAGCAACACCATGTTACAGTAAGCCTTTTACACTTTTTGTTACAGAACGTGAAGGTACTGCATTGTCAGTCCTCACCCAGGAACAAGCAGGTTCACACAAGCCTTGTGCTTATTTTTCCAGTACATTAGACCCAGTCGCACAAGCCCTTCCAGCATGTTTGAAATCAGTTGCAGCCACAGCTTTAGCAATCAGACAGAGTGATTCTATTGTGTTAGGACATCCATTGACAGTACAGGTTCCACATTCTGTAGAAGTCCTTTTGAATCGGACTCAAACCCAACACCTGACCATAGCAAGATTGACAGGTTATGAATTGACATTGTTTCAGCCACACATCGAAATCAGACGCTGCAACACATTGAATCCTGCCACGTTATTGCCAATAAATGGAGTAGATCCATTGGCACATGATTGCATCGAAATTATCATTATCTGCTCCAAGCCCAGACAAGACTTAACAGATGTTCCGTTACCAGATCCAGACCTGACACTTTATGTGGATGGTTCATGTATGAGAACAAAGACAGGTGAATTAGTGGCAGCCTACGCCGTCACGACAGACACGGAAGTCATCGAAACAAATTGTATTGACACTTTGTCAGCCCAAGCAGCAGAGCTTATTGCTCTGACACAAGCATGTATACAAGCTAGGAATAAGAGAGTTAACATATATACTGATTCACGTTATGCATTCGGAGTCGTTCACGACTTTGGAGTCCTCTGGCGAGAAAGAGGTTACTTAACTTCTCACGGTGCCAACATCCAGCATGGTCCCCTCATTCAAGCTCTGTTAGATGCAATACATCTACTTACTGCAATCTCTATCATGAAATGCAAGGCACATACTAAGGTTACTGATGTCATTTCCCAGGGTAACGACCTGGCAGACCGAACAGCAAAGCAAACTGCTCAAAACCGAACTCATGTAACTGATCAGACACAAATAGGGGTACCAGCACACTGTATGACAGTTAGGGATCCCGCACATGATGTGATCGACATACAGTCACATGCAACACCAGATGAAATTAAGGAATGGACTAGACTAGGAGGGGTCCAAACAGACCAGGGATGGATGACGAAGGGAAAATCTACATGGTTTCTCCCCGATTCTATGGTACAAGTCATCATTAATACAATACATAGTCCCGCACACCTTGGAGAGAAAGCAATGCTAGACAGTATTCAACACATATGGTCCAATAAAAACTTACGGGCAGCAGCCAAACAGAAAGTGCGTACTTGCATGATTTGTGGTCAGTTCAATCCAGGTAAAAGCATCCCCGTAGAACAAGGTGGATTTCAGCCTCCCGATCACCCTTTTGAAGTCCTCCAGATGGATTATATCCAGATGGAACGGTGTCGAGGATTCAAGTATGTTCTCGTAGTCGTGTGTGCTCTTTCCCGATGGATAGAGGCATGCCCAGTTCCCGATTACACTGCTCCGACCACTGCCAAGCAGTTGGTTCGTGAATACTTCCCGCGGTATGGTTTGCCCCGTATCGTGTACTCAGATAATGGTCAGCCATTCTCATCCGAACTTGTGAAACATATTACACTTCTGTTAGGTTACCAGTGGAAGTTCCATTGTGTCCGGCATCCCGAGGCAGCAGGTCTCGTGGAGCGTCATAATCAAACACTGAAAATCCGACTTTCCAAGATCTGTAGAGATAAAGGTATAGACTGGATAGTTGCCTTGCCGGTCGCCCTCTTCTATATGAGGATGGTGGCCCATTCCCGTTCTGGACTATCCCCGTATGAAGTGGTCTTTGGTAGGCCACCGAATATGTGGGGGACGCCCATTCCGCGAAAAATAACTGATGTTGATTGTCTTATGCTGACAGATTACCTTGCCTCCTTGATGTCTGCACTACAATCTTGTCGTTCACAGGTAGCTGCAGCCTTTCCCGACAACACCGAGACGAAGCCCCATGAGGTGGTTCCTGGCGATTACGTCTACGTTAGGAATTTTGATCGGAAGAGCCCACTGGAGCCCCGCTGGCAATCGCCGAAGTTGGTTTTGCTTACAACAAGGACAGCGGTTAAGATAGAGGGCAGGAAGGGATGGCTGCATTCCAGCCATATTAAAAAATACTTTGGACTTCCTTCGGACTTGGACACTAAGCCCTGCCCTCCTCCACAAACTGACACGAAACTCCCTTTGGTTGAGAAAACTGCTTCAGAAATTTACAGACAAAAGTTACGATCTAGCAAGTCAGACAGTTTAATTGTTTAAGTCCTCCCCTAGGTGAATCGGTTAAATTAGTCTCTGACATGTATCCCCTAGATCGAGATAGAGAGACAGATAGACAAAGACAACATAAGAAAAAGGCGTATTGCAAATCACTTCGTAGTCGCTGTATAGTGACATTACTTGTTATGTTTTTTCTATGTTTGCTGGTTATCATTGCTGGTATTCTTCTACATATCTATTATCCTATATTCAAGCGTGCACAATCTACTTATAATGCTTCTACTGAACATTCTTTTAGTGACTTACCGCCTCATGAATTATCATATAGACTTGCGCTGCGCAACAACACTTTCATTAGTATGTTACATCACTCCCATCAGGCTACCAATGCTACTAATTGTTGGATATGTGGTCGACTCCCTCCTTACCAAGAAAACAAGGGTGTTTTGCCCCTTTTCCCGTACCCGTTCACTCATAATGGCACATGTGGTGCATGGTTTAAAATGCTCAATTCCTTGGTCTCTACTGCTGCTATTTATGAAGGTAACTGGGTTTGGGGTAACCTGAACTTAGTCCTGCTTAAGGTATGCTACCCTGACAAGGAGGGACTTCCCGTTGATACTGGAACTGATCTAGAAAACGAAGTATATGGGTTAGGAAATTACACAGTCACTTTCATGATTTTATCTGTCGAATCCGAAGCTGCTCCTGTTCTACCTGCTATGGCAGTATTGCCTATTACTGGTGAACTATGTGTTCGCAAGAATGGTTCTGTACACGTAGGCCATAGTAAATGTACCACTGTAGTTGAATTTACTGACCATGGTAGATCCACGTTTAGGGCTCTACGTCATTCCTATTTTGTTTGTGGTCATACCGCATATGTCCGTTTGCCTTTAGACTGGGATGGCACCTGTTATATTGCATTCCTTCTGCCACCTGTTTTTCTAGCCCCTCCCGACTATCATAGAAATACCAATTTGGTAAAGCATAGATACAAGAGAGATCTCCCGCTTGTCGATTATAAAGAAACTACATGGGAACAATATACAGATTTCAATAAAGGCTTCTTCCCCTACCTAGGTACTGTTTCAAATAGTAAACTAATCCGTAGATTAACCAGAACCCTCGAAGCAGTGGTACTTGAGACCGCTTCAGCTCTAGGTAACTTAACGGAGGAGCAGTCCGCCATGCGGGTTGTTGTTCTTCAAAATCGTCTTGTTATTGACGTCATCTTGGCAGATAGGGGTGGAGCTTGTAAGGTCATCGGGTCAAGCTGCTGTATTTTCATCCCCAATAACGCGCCAACCGTGTACAAAGCTATTACACGTCTCCATAAAATTGCGAGTTTAATTCATCAGACTCCAGGCACCTGGACTTGGTCCGGTTGGTTCTGGACAACGTTGTCAGCCTGGGGGTGGAAGATCCTATCCCTCCTAGGTATTGGTTTTCTTGTAGTATTCAGTTGTTGCTTGTGTATCCAATGTGGACCGGCAATTTGCGGCCTGTGTGCCACTTCATGTGTTCCAAGTTCAAGTTCCCATTCAAAGCGCATAAAGAAAGAAGAGCAAATGATGTTAAGTGAACAAGTCGATCAATTAATGAGAATCGATGTATCATGAAGGGTCCGTGGGGAACAAGGAGGGAATGAGGAAATATAATTTTTGATCGAGTAGTGTTCCCCAGCGAGTACCCCACCGTCTCCATGTACTAGCTTGCAGTGCATGTTATTTCCCTCCTGTGCCAGCTACGAAGACGCAAATACATTTGCGTCCATCTTTAACTTGTCCTCTTTCAGATCCGCCATGAACGGATTGAATATTCAGTTCCTATATATGTCGTGCCACCGTCTTTTTGTGGTACACTTTACACGTTTTTCAGCTCTGGCGAAGTAGGCCCAGAATACGCCATTGAGTCTTTTTTCCGAGTTCTCTCCTGTTTTCTGACTCCGAGGGCCTCAGTCCAGGCTACCTCTGTACCAGTGGCCCCCACCTTACTCCTTGCGCGGCTCCGGCGCATAGCCTAACCTCTGCCTGCCAAGACTGTATTCAACCTTCGAATTATCTGCTCCACTCCTCGAAAACACATTCCTGTCTCGTAGCTCAAGTAAACATCCTCCCAGCTGCAGGAGCAGAGGGCCCGGTTCTTCTGTCTCCGTGCAAGTAATTCATAGACTCCGTTGCCATGGTAGGCCCATGCCCCCTCACCCCGCATACCAACACGTAGACGCATACATGCAGACAGTATAGAGTAGTCTCCGCCCGAGAGACCTTTTCCCTTCCAGACACTACTGTTCCTTAAACATACGATACCAGATACAATTTGGGATTAGGTTGATCTGACATCCCAGACTTATGTCTACACTTATGTCTACACTTGTAGTGCTAAATGTCAAGTCCTTTCACCCTCTGGTTAGACGTCAGACCCACGTCAAGCTGCTGCGCGCGCATCTCTGCCATATATTTCTGCTGACATTGCAGGATTCTCCTATGGATCCACCCACTTGTGACCTCATGACAAGTGACGTTTCTAGTGTACGCCTTCATGCACGCCCATTGTACCGCCTTTTTGATGACGTTTCCATGTTTTATCTCTTCTTTTCCAGTTGTTACGCCTACTATATGCTCATACATTGTAATGCATTGACTATATATATGTACCTCTGTAAACAATATGTTGTCTGTCTGCCCCTTCCTGAACCTGTGTGGTGATGGAATGGTTATGCCACCTTGGCTCGAGCCAATAACCCAATTCCTTTTACAGGAATAAAACCCTTTTGAGTTTACCTCAATATCCCGGATTTTGCCTCTTATTTTTCTGAGTTATTCTTATTGATTATTGATAGCAAATTAAGTATAGGTAATCGATTTTACCACACTACTCCAGATATAATCATGTAAGAAGTGTTGCACAGACTAGCTATAAATATGCTTGAAGTTATGTTATGTTATGTTAAAAGTTTTCTAAAGCACACAGCTGCCCGAGCGAAGGGGCGTCCCGGCGCTACCAGATCTAATAGCACATACAGTCCAGAAAGAAAGTTGCAAAAGTAATTAAACCCATAGACTATACTGCAGGGAAAAGGAAGGTTTAATGGCTTTTCGGAAAACGAACCACTTTGGACGAACGAAAGTTCACCACTTTGGTCTCACAGTAGTATATGTGAAGTCAGGCAGCACTGCATAAGATCAATACATGTTCACAACTACTGTAAGTTAGCGATATTCATAGAACACAAATATAATAGTAAAGGAGACAAGTCAAAAAGGGGCATAAGACAGTGGGGAAATGAATCAAGAATTAAAAGTGACACTTTGAGTGGACGTAGGGAATGCACACATCCTTAGGGGACCATGTAGACCCCTCTGGAATATATAATAAAAACGTTCCCTTTAGAAAAGAAGAAGATCCAAAAGAATTGTAAACAATGGTGCAAAGGTACCAAGGGCCACACCCAGCCATGGCCAAAGGAAGGTGCAGTCGACAAAGATATGATTGAACACACATTGACTTACATTCAGTCTAAGCATATTTGAAAGAAAAGACAGAAAAAGGAAATACAATCAGTCATTATGGCAGGTACTCAACGGAACAAAAACAAACAGAAAACCAACAGCCCCCAAAAAGACAAAAACACAGTCCCCAGAGAAGCCCCTGCCTTATGGTATTCACCTTATTCTGCCACCTGTAGGGTACCAAGATCCAGTTAGAATTACACCTAAAGAGGAAAGACAAAAATCACAGGGAGATGCAACAGTTGAAGCGTCTGGCGGTTAAGTGACTGGACAGCGAATCGCTGGTGTCAATGGGCTTTGTCCATAGCACACCCCTGTATGGGAATCAAAAAGCACATTAGATGCAAGTAGATATCCCTCCATGAATAAGGAGAATGACATAAAGAGTACAAATCATAGAGAAGTGGCAGGTTGTCATACAGTCTGGTATAAGCAACGAAGAAAGACAGCAAAATCTTTCAGATATTTCTGGTATTTCAAAACAATCAACTAAGGTGTCCTGGAAGTGGGGAAACATTATCTCAGATAAAAATACAGGAAATCAAAATATAAATCCCTAGCCAAGCATAAAGAATAATGATAATTCCCTTTGAGTGCAACTGATAATTCACTGTGGCAGATAATAGATGAGATTGAATTCAAATTTATATTTCTATTGTCCATGTAATACTCCAGGAATCCACCTAATGCCAGAGTCACCTCTCATATTAGAGGCCTTTCTTGATGCAATCCTCACAGATATTTACAATTCAGCATGTAGAAACATGAATGGAAGATCACATCCTCGAGCACCGCAATAAGTCATTTATATTTGCGATAACATTGTAACATGTATTGTATCAGGCACAAATTCTCTTAGCCCCCCTATAAATGCACCTTCTCCAGATATAATCATGTAAGAAGTGTTGCACAGACTAGCTATAAATATGCTTGAAGTTCACCACTTTGGTCTCACAGTAGTATATGTGAAGTCAGGCAGCACTGCATAAGATCAATACATGTTCACGACTACTGTAAGTTAGCGATATTCATAGAACACACATATAATAGTAAAGTAGACAAGTCCAAAAGGGGCATAAGACAGTGGGCAAATGAATCAAAGATTAAAAGTGACACTTTGAGTGGACATAGGGAATGCACACATCCTTTGGGGACCATGTAGACCCCTCTGGAATATATGATAAAAACGATCCCTTTAGACAAGAAGAAGATCCAAAGGTATTGTAAACAATGGTGCAAAGGTACCAAGGGCCACACCCAGCCATGGCCAAAGGAAGGTGCAGTCGACAAAGATATGATTGAACACGCATTGACTTACATTCAGTCTAAGCATAATTGAAAGAAAAGACAGAAAAAGGAAATACAATCAGTCATTATGTCAGGTACTCAACGGTACAAAAACAAACAGGAAACCAATAGCCCCCAAAAAGAAAAAAACACAGTCCCAAGAGAAGCCCCTGCCTTATGGTATTTACCTTATTCTGCCACCTGTAGGGTACCAAGATCCAGTTAGAGTTACACCTAAAGAGGAAAGACAAAAATCACAGCGAGATGCAACACCTTGGACCCCACCCCTACAACAGCTCAGGCCAGTACAGAACCGGACTAGAAGCCCTGCTCCCCTTCGAGGACAATGGATTAAGGGACATGTTGTCCTTAGGATGGAAGACACTTCTACAAAGACGTTGAGAGAGGCAGCTGAGGAATGGATAAGAGAAGAAGAAGAAGAAGCATGGGAGCGGTATATAGAGATGCAGCAATATCATGAACCCCCAAATGAGTTACAAGATGTGGGGGCAGAGGAAGGTGGGGAAAGGGAAGACATGCCTAGTAGGGGTGCAAATGAACAGGACACTAATCGGAGACCACATAATCTTTGCACGCGTCCTCTGTGGGGGTCACTAATGGAAGTAAGAGACACCTTAGAAATATGGAAAAAGTCAATCCTAAAAGATAGTAGGTCAGATCTAACACCCATAGAGGTAATATAATATAAGGAGGGTAGTTACTATTGCCAACCCTTTTGGGATGCATTGGCAAAATGGACTAAAAAGGAGGGCAGGAAGCAATGGACCCGACAAGGGTCTTTTCAACCCATCGACTTAGCAAATGCCAAAGATTGTATATGGTAGGGACTGGGCACCTCAGATTGGAACTACCCCTATATGCAAGAATGCCTCACAGTCTGGGAGGAGTATGCTACAGACAAACCAACTAAAGTGATCTGAAGTAATAGACAACATCCGAAGTGAAGCCCAAGACCAGAAAATCCTCAACAATTAACTCAGTTACCCCTCATTTTCAAAGGTGGACAACTGCCCACAAACATACCATGGCCACAAATGGATAAAGAGAATTTAAAGAGGAGACTATCCTCACTGTCTGAGGGAGTGGGAAAATGGATATGCTTTGAGAAACACGCTGCTGGAGCGAACCTCGCCTTGGGCGATATTAAAAGCTTGTTAAGTTCTCTGATGGTAGACAAATTAAATATCATTCTTATCAGGGCAGGTTTCCCTCAAATAACAGTGATAGATACACAGTTCGACAGGTCATCCTTCAGTAATATCCATCAATGTGTTTGGGATGCATTCTGGCGGACATACACAGACAGACCAGACATTGGAGCCCTCATGGCAAAGGGCATAAAACTGACTGAAGATATCACAGAATTCATTACCAGAATGAAAGAACGATGGGTACAGGAAGTAGGATGCAACTGGGAAAATACTGGCGGGAATGCAATACTATTTTATTATGTATTGAAATAGGGCCTGCCCACGGATACACAAGCAAGCCTAGAAGAAGTAGTGTGAAGAGAAGCTAAACCATGACTAGATATACAAGCCCATATTATACACTATTTGAAGCGGAAACAAGAAAAGGACAAGGAAGTGTAGTATGGTATTAGAACTACTTCTGTGTGCTTCCATCTAAGTCATAAGTGCTCAACATCGACATGGAGTCCATCATCCTTAAGAAAGACAGTTACTTCCTGATCTTTTTTTAGGAAAGGTGAGGAGAACTTCACAAACTAGACCCTAGATTGAAGAGTTGACTAGCCCACATTTTCAGTATAGAAGCTCAAGCTAGGAAAAAGCAAACAATCTGCTAAGATCAGCACATGCACAGCTTACTGCCCTTAGGTTCCAAAAGTACTGATTAAAACTAAACTATTATAAATTAAAAAGTGATACATGCTACTGTGAAAATAATTAGAAAAGAAGAACTTAAATGTGTATAATCGCACAAGAACCAGTTCAAAATGGAGCTGTATCTTACTTTAACCAGGAACCTCCTGATTAGAAAGGTAAGTGTGCTTTTACACCTTGGTCTATGAAGTATTACTAGCTGCAAAGAAATTGGCAAACTGGTTACTTC
Source organism: Lissotriton vulgaris (assembly GCF_964263255.1). Taxonomy (NCBI): domain Eukaryota; kingdom Metazoa; phylum Chordata; class Amphibia; order Caudata; family Salamandridae; genus Lissotriton; species Lissotriton vulgaris. The sequence goes on along the minus strand of NC_141696.1, from coordinate 972,112,866 downwards.
TCAGAATTTTGGAAATCGTGAATATTTGCTAGGTGCTATGGAATACCTAGATCATTTTGTCATTTATTCATCCTGTTTTGTCCATCTGAAATATATGATAGTGAAGTATTTTAAACCAATATTTTATAGGCAGCAACGTTGATTGACCAGCGCTGTTTCATTATAAGGAATGGGAAAATCAGAAATATATGTGCAAGTAAGTGTAAGCGTTTAATATCTGCTTTCTTGAGCACTATTTTAAGTAAGTTGCTATGATACGAAGCTTTGTATTCAATGTGGTGATTTGGTACCGGGTTGTGATAAGGCTACACGGCCTATTTTGAGACTAGAATGCCTGTATTTGTTTAGATTATCACTTTTTGTATTGTTTAGGGTTATTTTTGTGTTCGCGTGGGTCCAGTCTCTGGCTCCTACTTTTCCGTAACCCTTCCATTCTATTAGTGGTTAAATGTTGAGCTCATGGTGTGAGTACCTAAGTATTTAGAAAACACACACAGCAAATCATACATGAATTGAAATGAAGTAATATTTGGTAATTTTGGGTCAGTCATTACATTGCTTGATAAGTAGGTCTGGTAATTTACCTCAAACATGTAGGTCCAAGAAGTCCACCTTATGAGAGAGTTTTACAAAACATTTAAATAATGAATGAATGCTGCTCACCAGCTTTACAATTCAATTATCCTGCAAAAGTGACAAAAAGAAACACCATCCATTCACAGCGTGTCGTAAACTATAAAGTATATGTTTGATGAAAACTCACTTTTATTTACTTTTGTTCGAAGTTTGACTGGTGGGATTTCTTTTATGTTTTTTCCTTCCAGCTTTTGAAAATAGTTCTCTCTGCAGCCAGTCCTGCTTGAGGCACAGTGAATTCCCGTTTGACTCCTTCTCTTGCCCTGAGCAGGGGAAGGCACAGGAGGTTTGGGGCGCTACAGGTGCTGCTACAGGGAGGCGGAAGCTCGGTCGGGACTGAAAGAGCCACCTTGCAATTGTCTGCATAGAAAACAAACTCCCGCGCACTTGTAGATCAAAAAGAATCTCAGCAAATGCCCCCGATAACCTCAAATGCAGATTGAAGGTAAGCATGCGCCATTTGCAAATAAGTTAAGACTCAGGTGTTTCAACTTTTATCTTTTCAATTACAATAATGATTAATATTGGTATTACTACTGTTTAAGTTATTGATTGTATTACTATTATTATTATTTTCAAATATTTGCCCCATATACATATGTATAAAATGAATTGCTACTTATGTTAAATAGAAGCTTGTGAAACAAAACCCTCACTCAAATACCAATAGTCACTTTTTTTGGTCTGGGTTGGAGGCAGCTTTATGGTATCAGCAGCCTCATGTAATACTACAAAATCATAAATAAAAATACAAACATACGTATATTCGTACATGCAAGCATACAATGCATATATCCTTATATATATGCATAGAGAGGCTTTGGATCAGCTCCTTTGGTACGTGTACTGTCATTTACAGTTTGCTTCCGCCCACCGCAGCATAAAGCATAGGGAAATGGAATAGTCCACTTCCGCCATTGCCTCCTCCTAGCCGTGAGTGCCAGTATTTTACTGATCACCTGTGCAGATCGCCTAAAAAGAAGTGTTTTTCAGTGCCAGGGCTGGTGGGCCAATATTTTACTTTACTGATGCTTTGTTTCTTTCAATTTTTAATCTTTTTTGCCATAGTTGTGTATTTCAAATATGTCAGCAGGTTAAACAAATTCAAAGCCAACAGTACATTTACGTTGACCTAATAAAAAACCATATTTTCCATTAAAAATACAAAGCATATCTATACCTGTTCTAAATATACCTCTCTGCCAGGAAGCACTCATGCAGTTCTATTAAATCTAAAAGCAATGGTTATATTTTTTAAATCAAAGAGGGGGAGGATGGATCACTTGTCCTGTGCACCAGGGTCTTTTGTTCATCTGGGAAACTTTGTAAAAACCCTCATATACGTACACTGGCGTGGGTGGTATATCTTGACTCTCCGCCTATGTGTACTGTAGCAACATCATCATCGGGTCTTTATGTTTATGAGTATGCTGTATCTCCACCTGAAGGGAGACCATCTGGTTTAGCAGTAGTGTCCAGAAATTAAAAATTAAAAATTACCAAGAGGGCGTTTGTGTGCTCTGGTGATGTGAGTTTAAAAATCCCTACATCACTTTGAAGTGAATATTTAATGAAAAAACGGTGATGTGGGTAATTAAATATGGGGTTGTGCGTTTTTGGATCGAGTTATGAACCCACCGCACTGGTGTTGGTCAACATGTTTCAGCCTTGTGTTGACTTCTAGAGGCTTCACTTCCTCACAGTCTTAACCTCACTGGCATACACGATTACCTCACTCAATCAGTTTGCCACTACACATCCAACCATACGCAGACACTACCACGTCACCCCACGCGCGTGGCGTGGTACAGTATCTGATGCCACGTCGTTGCCCAGCAACCAACGTGCCCGGCGTGCATGCGGGCTCGGGCCACACCCAGAGCCCAACAACATAACCAAGCAGTCAGGCTTAGCCGCCTGCACCGATGCCTCTGCGACTGATGGATGAGTAACTGCACCACCGTCCGGATCCGTTTTCAACTCAGATTTCGGGTAAGCGCAATTCTCTGGGATAATGCCTCCTTTTTGTTGTCGGGTAGTTGCACCTGATAGCGTATGATCGCTGGCCATGGCTCACCCAGGCATAGCTCGTCATCCACCCCCGGTTGAATAGTCAACCGCCACAGGCTCTTTGATAATTCATTTACCAGGATAGCCTTAACGCTTTTGGGTTCCTCATTTAAATACTCGCACATCTGCCTCTAGTCACTAACGGTCACGCATTTAACTAACCAATAAAGCCACTACGTAATTAATTGCTTCCACCACCACTATTAGCAACATGCGGAGTCCCCATTTCCCTCACGGTTTAAACCATGCCACCGCCAATCGGGCAGGCCTCAACCCGCCCTTTCACAGACACGACGGGTGCAACATGCCCTTTGAATAAGTCTGCCCTCCCGTGCTTTGACGCGATACGTTTGGGCTTATGTAACCGGGGCTCCCTGTAACCCTGCAAATGACAGACACCACAGGTCGCTGTCAGTATGAGGATGACACGCCGGTACTGGTTCACAAGTGCATGCTCACACAATCCATGTGTTTTCACTTGGCAGCTCCAAGTATTTTACACCTTGCATGCTCACACAATTCCCATCCAATCGGTGTGTGTTCACTTGGCAGCTCCTGCACCAAGTATTGACACTTTTCATCCTCCCCTACAGGTACACGAAACATTGTGCCAATACATGATCAGGCTGAGAACTTCCGGCCATGATTCCAGAGTGAGTACGCTTACTTTCATCCATTTTTAGGTGCAACACCACGTGCCCCTATAGCCTCTCTGATACACAGCATTTATTTAATTGCAAACTGTCATTCCCACTCTGTCTTGAAAAAGACCCGCCGTGACCACCAATTGGGGCACCACAGGGTCGAAACGTCGACGCTTTTCTTGGGGTCCAGCACAGCCAGGATTCCAACAAGAAGAATAGGAAACCGTGGTTAAAAATTACTAGCTGGCCACTGAAACCCTTGTACATTTCTGTATATATGACATTGTCTATAATCAAAAGAGAGGGGCTCGTAGTTACCCGTATGGAAATTGGGCACCAATATACTGTCAAGTAAAACAAGGTATTTTCCCTATAGGAGATACTGTTTTCTGATCCTGAACCAGGATTCAAAACATCATACTCAATCTACAGCAATCATTCAACTCGCACTCTGTTGGCTAGGAAAACACTCACCAGAAGGGAAGAAAAACAATCTATTTGTAAAAATATACAATTTATTTTAAATAAAAAACATATGAATTCTTATGCATTGCTGATTAAAAACATATAATTACACAATTAAAAACACCTAATGTGGAAATGGAGAAAGAATTAGAAAAGACACTGCTATCTGTCCTAATCATGTCACTTCGGGCCCCCGTTTGGCAACAATGGGAGGAATAGTTTTTCCTTATAACCAAATCATTTGTTGACAACACCGAATATGACTTGTTGTAAATGCGTCGACGCGTTTCGGAAACCTTAGTTGATTATGGCTTCCTTCTTCAGGACAGTCTCTATATGTTTCTCCACAAAACTGTATCACACCTAATGCACAGATAAAATATAGCTATTAACTCCTACTTTTCAAGTACTACCTTTGCATATTTTAGCTAGATCTTATAATAACATTCTGACAAAATTACCACTTTACATCTGTAAACTTTATACTATAATATCTTTGCAGTGGAAGAGTTCCATTTATGTAATAGGGGCTACGTATGAAATCAAAACATTTGTATTCACTCCTATGGATTTCATTTCCCTCAAATGGTGAATAGATTCTCACAAATTATTTGCCCCTGGGGTCAATTGAGCCCTTCTTTTCCATAAGGCAATGTTACATCATCTGATTAGCTTAGTTTGTAATGTTGTACACGTCTTTTTTATCACCATTATTACTCTTGAACACTTTTGATAATCATCCATATAAAACAAAGCTATAGTACATTCTCGTTAATTTACACTGAAATTCATAAGTACAACATAGTATCACATCAATCATGCCTATAGTACCTACTTTTATACAAGAAATATTATTATTCGTCCCTTTATTTCCTACATGTCTGTTACTAGATTCATAAACCGTCTGGTTAGTGTTGACCCTGCCATTCTGACAACCTTTCATGCCATTCATACAACATATTATCACATTTAATTATTACTGACCGATGCCGTTGCATCGCGAAGAGTAGTCTACGTTGTTTATTGTGTTTCTGTTGGGGTCGCGTTCAGATATTCACGATCTTCCACAGTCCTGTATGTTATCAGAGAGAATACTGCATTTAATTATATTCAATTATATCGTCTTATGGCATATTTAATGTAAGGGCATTTGACTATTACCTCAGAATAAAAACAGAATAAAGATCTCGAAATTCGATTCAGATTCTTATTTCATTTTCAATTTCAATTTGAATGGTATCTTCAAGATCCTACTTAAGATAGAGAGTCCAAATTAGTTTCTTGCATTATATGCAGATCTCAAACTCCTGGGATAATAAGGCAACAAATGTTTACCTTACAGATTTCTCACCGGGCGTGCATATATTAATGCCACCATCCAGACGGGTATCCGTTCTGTGTTTGTTCTGTAAAGGATACAGTTATTTTAGTAATGCATCTACTCTCCCCATTACCAAACAGAGTTCATACATTCTCGGTGGTGCCAGAACCACGGAAATAATGATACTTAATAACTCGATTCAGTAAAAAGTGCCTCATATGTGCCCGGAACGACGCACTAATATGACGACTTAATCTAGTACCACGTGACACAATTACGTGGCTTAAAGGCGACGGTTCGCGCCACTCGAGTTCTTGATTTATTTCACAAACGGTGATCATATAGACGCCACAGCAGCAGTCCGGGAATACGTGCCGTGTGACATAACTAGGTAAGAGAACAACTCGAACCATTAATATCGAACATGGTAGACGTTACGCTGTAAAATATGCAGAGCAAAATATGTCAACCCCTTGCTTTAACACTAGCCGGGGCAGAACATAATATTGATAATGTCTTGCTGCATACTAGTAATCATGGCTACTAGCTATAAACATTCACCGGATTAACGTAAAATGATATACATATGTTTTTTACACAGCCACGAGCATAAACTACCCAGCTGCGCCAAAGGAACTTTACATAAAGAATATTACTTTAACATTGGTAATCACCACCGAGAATGTATGAACTCTGTTTGGTAATGGGGAGAGTAGATGCATTACTAAAATAACTGTATCCTTTACAGAACAAACACAGAACGGATACCCGTCTGGATGGTGGCATTAATATATGCACGCCCGGTGAGAAATCTGTAAGGTAAACATTTGTTGCCTTATTATCCCAGGAGTTTGAGTTCTGCATATAATGCAAGAAACTAATTTGGACTCTCTATCTTAAGTAGGATCTTGAAGATACCATTCAAATTGAAATTGAAAATGAAATAAGAATCTAAGTCGAATTTCGAGATCTTTATTCTGTTTTTATTCTGAGGTAATAGTCAAATGCCCTTACATTAAATATGCCATAAGACGATATAATTGAATATAACTAAATGCAGTATTCTCTCTGATAACATACAGGACTGTGGGAGATCGTGAATATCTGAACGCGACCCCAACAGAAACACAATAAACAACGTAGACTACTCTTCGCGATGCAACGGCATCAGTCAGTAATAATTAAATGTGATAATATGTTGTATGAATGGCAAGAAAGGTTGTCAGAATGGCGGGGTCAACACTAACCAGACGGTTTATGAATCTAGTAACAGACATGTAGGAAATAAAGGGACGAATAATAATATTTCTTGTATAAAAGTAGGTACTATAGGCATGATTGATGTGATACTATGTTGTACTTATGAATTTCAGTGTAAATTAACGAGAATGTACTATAGCTTTGTTTTATATGGATGATTATCAAAAGTGTTCAAGAGTAATAATGGTGATAAAAAAGACGTGTACAACATTACAAACTAAGCTAATCAGATGATGTAACATTGCCTTATGGAAAAGAAGGGTTCAATTGACCCCAGGGCCAAATAATTTGTGAGAATCTATTCACCATTTGAGGTAAATGAAATCCATAGGAGTGAATACAAATGTTTTGATTTCATACATAGGCCCTATTACATAAATGGAACTCTTCCACTGCAAAGATATTATAGTATAAAGTTTAGAGATGTAAAGTGGTAATTTTGTCAGAATGTAATTATAAGATCTAGCTAAAATATGCAAAGGTAGTACTTGAAAACTAGGAGTTAATAGCTATATTTTATCTGTACATTAGGTGTGATACAGTTTTGTGGAGAAACATATAGAGACTGTCCTGAAGAAGGAAGCCATAATCAACTAAGGTTTCCGAAACGCGTCAACGCATTTACAACAAGTCATATTCGGTGTTGTCAACAAATGATTTGGTTATAAGGAAAAACTATTCCTCCCATTGTTGCCAAACGGGGGCCTGAAGTGACATGATTAAGACAGATAGCAGTGTCTTTTCTAATTCTTTCTCCATTTCCACATTAGGTGGTTTTAATTGTGTAATTATATGTTTTTAATCAGCAATGCATAAGAATTCATATGTTTTTTATTTAAAATAAATTGTATATTTTTACAAATAGATTGTTTTTCTTCCCTTCTGGTGAGTGTTTTCCTAGCCAGCAGAGTGCGAGTTGAATGATTGCTGTAGATTGAGTATGATGTTTTGAATCCTGGTTCAGGATCAGAAAACAGTATCTCCGATAGGGAAAATACCTTGTTTTACTTGACTATGTGACATTGTCTACACTTTATATATCTTTCACCCTTTAAGCACTCAAACACAATTGTCACTAAACTTCACTTTGCCACTTATGCTGACAGTCCAACCTTGTATTGTATGATATCATTGAATGACGCAATTCTGATAAAGCGATACAGTATCAACAATCAGTTGATCTTATGACTTATTTGTTAAGCATTTATTTTGGAAAATAATGTGTATATGAGAGCATCCATTCTAGATTGCATTTCACAGCAGTACCAAAGTAATTTTGTTTTACACAACAGAACCACTTTCTTGTTTAACCATAAATTACCCAGGTTCTGAGGGACACATGGTTACCCCTTTTTCTTTAATCGTTAAAATAATTTTAAAACATTTATTTCTCCAGTTTGCCATGGACCAGAAATATTTGCTTCGACAATGCTTGTTGTATTCTGTCTTTTATATTGGTCTGCCTCTTTGGTCCATAATGGGTTCAGAGACATTATTTATTAATACCTATGAATTTCAGGAGCTGAAAAATCAGTTCATGATTGGTCATGAAATCACCTAGTTTCGTAATCCACTATTTTTTTTTTGTCCTCATTTGCCTTGCCCTCCTCTTAATAAGCCGCCAACCACCGAACATGTCCTACTCCGAGATACGCGGTGTTTACTATCGCCCACTCGGTGACACGATTTCTGAGGATTGGCAGTAGATGGACTTTAAGAGGTAGAGGGAATAAACAGGAGCGGGCTTGTACTTACTCCATCTTGGTATTTATAACCTGTAGGACCAACCATGGTATGAAGGAAAGGGGCCATGGTCCTTGGAGTAGATAGGCATAATCATAGGACCGGGGGAAAAAAAAAAACCCCGGCAGCTATTTCCATTGAACCAACAGGTCCCAGAATGCCAAGTTACGTTTACTGCAGGTTCTGGCCCTATCCAACTTAGATGTTTCGTACATAGATGACAGCCAGTTTGCGTGTGATGGTGCCGTATTTTCCGCCCAGACTTTACATATCTGCCTCCTGGCCACAAAACTGCCCAGAACACAAAGACCTTGCATGGCCAGTTATACTAGCATCCCAACCAAAGATAATACGTGGCAGTGTGATGGACAAGGATTTGTTTAAGATAGAATCTAGAGTTACTTTCACTTCCTCCCAAAACTGGGCAATGTAAGGGCAGTCCTTGAACATATGCGCGTCCAAGGCCTCTATGTAGTTACACGTTTTGCATTTCTTGCCTGGAAGGAATTTAAACAATCTCAGGGGTGAGAGGTAGGCTCGATGTATCGTGAAAAAATGATTACGTCTCAGCCATGCTGGTTTAACAGTTTTGTATAGGAGGGTACAAGATCTTATCCAAGTTTCTGCACATTGGGCACCTAACTCTTCCCCCCACAATTCCTCCAGAAGAGTAAACTCACCCTCAGCCTCCTCTAGCAAACTCCAGTACCACTGAGTCACCTCTTTACCCCCCCTTGTTGTTCCACCAACTGCTGTGCCAGGGTACTAATCTTCCCAAATGGTACCCCTATCCTACACAGAGCCTTGGCCCAACTGTCTAATTGTAGGAACTTAAATCTAGAGAACCCAGGACCCAACTGTTCCCGTAGCTCCTCCCAAGACCTCAAAGACCTTCCTGCCATCAATTCTCCCCATCTTGTTATTCCTCCATCCCTCACCGGGATTGCTATCCTGTCTTTCAGACATAGTGGCAGGCCCTGGGAGTCCCAGATAGGTGCATAGTTTGAAAAATATGGCAGACCTAGTTTTTTCCTTATCTGTACCCAGGCTTTCGCCTGAGACATAAGAATTTTTAACTTGACTTTTTTAAAGAATTTTTGTCCCCAAATGTAAACAGGTATCCTTCAGTTGGTAACGCAGCCCCTACTAGCATGGCTTTAAACATTGTCCCAGCAGATGTATTTTCTCACGTACACTCTGAAGGAGAAAATGTTAAACCTTTCATTAAAAGCAAAATCGTTAAAGGGCCCGGACTTCTCCTTCGAAGTACGATCTGACCTCTACAAATCCACTCTGGATAGACAGTGGGAACTGGGCCAGAGGATGGACAAGTTTAGGTCTGCCGGCGCAACTGTACAGATGAGGTTCCCCACATTTTTGCGGGTCATGTACAATAACAAGATGCACAATGTCAGATCCCCTTTGGAGGCCGACGAATTGTTGGAGTCCATCAGTAGTCACTCTCAGGGTGGAGTTTAGTGGTGTAACAATTAGAGCGGGCTTGGGTCTTGCTGCCCTCCTTTCCCATTCATAGATAGGATACATTAGTTGATCTTGAATAAATTACCACTTCCTAAGTCATTTAACGTCCCGATCTGTAATTAGCTTGAGCCTGCTCGAAAATAGGGTAGAGTATAAAGGGTCGAGGTGGCAGAAAGGGAGAATTAGGGGGGAGTTTAAAGGTATGAAATATAAATCCTTCCTTTTATCTTTTGCTCACACTAAATGGGGCGATGTATTAGTAGTTAAATCTAAAACCTATAAAAAAAAGTATATAAATAAATAACAAACATATAAATAAATAAAAAGGGGAAGATTTGGGTTCTAGTTTGAGTCCTCTGAAGAAAAAAAAATCCAACCGTGTTTGTTTGCTCCAGAGGGGTCCAAGGGGCACTTAGCGGTGCAAAGGGGAAGGGTGTCAGAGGACGCAAATCCGGCCTTACATCTGGTCGGAGTAAGGATAGGAGAGTTCTTCAAGGGTGGGGAGGTGGGACTGGGGGGGAAATAAGAATAAAAAAGTTAAAAATCCTCAGGAGTCAGGTCTTCCTATTTTAGTTCTGTGCCCTAGTTGGGTATATTGCCAACCTTGGGAAAAAAAATTGTTAGGAGGAAGGAAATGGGAAGGAGGATAGACATCAGACGATGACCTCTGTTCAATTCTTGTCATGGAATGTCAATGGTCTGTGCGTGAGGGGCAGAAGAGAGCGCATTTTACAATATCTAAGAGATTCCCCCGCGCAGATCATCGTCATCCAGGAGTCACATCTTCTAAAAGCAGAGGCTAATATTCTTTTAAAAAACAGAGATGGATAGACAAATTCATTTGCACTGACCACAATGCTAATATAAGAGGAATACTCCTAATATGTAAAAAATCAGCAAAGGCTCAGATTCTAGAGGATCAGAGCGGGAGATGGCTCTTGGTGAAAATGTCTATTGACGGTTGGGTGTGTATTTTAGTCGGGTATTACAGGCCCAATATTGATGACCCGTCTTACTTGGAGATAATAAGGAACCATTTGATGACCTCCCAAGTTCCTATCATTTGGGCGGGGATTTTAACATCGTACTTAACCCAAACCTAGATAAATCTACCAACTCTAGAGCCTGCACGCCCTCCAAATCCAGACAGTCCCTTATAGGAATAATGACACAGCTGGGTTTGGCAGACCTATGGAGAGAAAAGGCGGGTAATAAATCAGGGGTTTCTTATAGGAACCTCAAATATAAACACAAATCAAGAATTGACTACGCGCTATTCAGCTCCTGTCTTAAAAATTCCCTCTCTGGGATAAACTATCTTCCCTCCCATCTATCGGACCATTCAGCTCTTTCATTCGTTCTTAAACTTGAAGCCCAGACTAAACATCCATCTTGGTCATTCGATCGTACTATCTTATTAGAAGAAGAGGAAGTCAGTTTTTTGGTAAGCGAGACTACCTCATTTTTGGAGGTAAATCTAGAATCCGCGGCACTAGATACGGTCTGGGAGACCCTGAAAGCTTTTCTGCGAGGATGTATAACAAACAGAGCCTCCTACGGCATAGTATGTATCGAAAGAAGATCAAGAATCTTGAGCAGGAAATGGATTCAATTGAGCAGAGGCTTGGGGCCTCAATCGGTTCACCCGACGAACAAAAAAATCTGGCCGTACTGAAAAATCAATTAGAGAACATCTTACAAGAAAGAGTCACGAAGAGATGGGAGGCGAGTAAGATCTCCCATTTTGAGTTCGAGGAGGCTGCGGGCAGGATACTGGCATGGAAGGTTAAGGCAGACCAAGCCCAAAATTACATCACAGAAATCATGGTTGAGGGTGAGAGCGTAGCCAGGATTTCTAACCAGGAGATAGGTACTGCTTTTAGGGAGTTTTTCGAGGGGGATTTATAGGGAAGATACCCCGAATGATCAGCTGGCAAGGGATAGATGGTTGGACCAGATTTCCCTACCGTCTCTCTCATTAATACAGAGCGAATGTATGGAGATGGAAATATCTGAGGCCGAAGTTAGAAAGCGATTAGGCAACTCAAACATGGGACGGGCTAATAGGTGAACTATACCGCGCCTTGGGGGATGTTATCTCCCCTACACTGACTTCCTTTTTCAATGGTATCCTAGGGAAGGGGCAAGATCCCCCAAAATCTTGGGGTGAGGCGACCATAGTTCAGATCCCCAAACCAGGAAAGGACCCAACCTTATATGGGTCCTATCGCCCGATATCGGTATTAAATAGCGATTATAAGATCTTCGCTTCCATTATGTCAGCAAGATTGGGGTCAGTAATAGGGGATATTGTCCACCAAGATCAGAGGGATTTATTAAAGGGCATCAGTTATCTGATCTGACGTATGATTTGGTAGGGGCAATAGATATTGCTTCGACCTTTTCTCTTCCATTGGCTACACTCACCCTAGACGCGACCAAAGCTTTTGATACGGTCAATTGACCCTATCTGGCTGCAGTGTTGAAGAAGTTTAACTTCGGTGAGAATTTTTGCCGGGCCGTAACCCTCATGTATAATGCCCCATCGGCAAGGCTTCTAATTAATGGTGCCTTGACAGAATCTTTTAAAATAATGAGGCGAACGAGGCAGGGCTGCCCGCTCTCTCCCCTCCTCTTTAATCTGTACATCAAACCGTTTGCGCAAATCTTACGGGGAGATGAAAACAATCCATCATTCAGATTTGGGGAGTGGGAGAGGAGGTTGCACTCTATGCAGATGACATCCTTATTCTAACATCCTATCTGGAGACATCATTCCCTTTGGTTATCAAGAGGGCTGAAGAGTTTGGTCGCATCTCGGGGTATGAGATAAATGCCAGTAAAACTGACGTCATGGCATGAAACATCCCTGATTTACAGCTGGATGTGACAAACTCTATGCGATATCTGGGAATCCGGGTGATTCAAGAAGTTGGAGGCTTCGCTCAAGCCAATTTAGAGAGAGTCTACAATGAATGTAGGAAATAGCTAAAAACTTGGTCCAATCTTCCACTTACCATACTGGGCAGAGTGAGTCTGATAAAGATGTCTATCCTTTCTAAATTTACATTCATTTTTAATGCCATCCGCCCTGGCCTTTGATGGTAAAACCTTGGATAAGTGCCAGAGAGAGATAAATTCCTTCATTTGGAAAACTAAATCGGCGAGGGTGGCATGGAAGAAGTTGAGGAGGAGGAGGGAAAAGGGGGGGCTCGCCTTGCCGGATTTGCAATACTATGCATGGGCTTTTCAGTTGTCCCACTCTAGAATGTTTTTAAAATCACCATCAAATACATCTGCTGGGGCAATGTTTAAAGCCACAATTGTTCCAAATTGCTTTTTCAGGGGCTGTGAGGAAGCTTATGTGCACCTCAAAATGGAGGTGCATGAAGTGAAATACTATGCAGAGCAGACCTTTAACCTCTGCCACTACTCTGTCAGACTGCTGTGATCTGAATAAGTACACCTATACTACAGTGCCTAATTTGTTAAAATAATTGGTGCCAAGGTACTGGCCAGGAAGCCACAGCAGCTTGCACTACCCATTGGAGAAGTGTGGCTCACTGGTTAGAGCGGCAGACTCTGAAGCAGAGATCAGGCCCTGGACCAGGGTTCAAGTCCCGACGCGGCAGGGTCTTGAGCTCAATGTCCGCGGACTCGATAATTCTCGCCTCGGCGCCTACTCTAATCATGGGTCCCATGCTGCAACTCTGGGCAATAGCTTGCTTAATCTCCACAACGGCCCCTACAACACTGGGATGCCTGGCTTCACCTTGGGGGAGCCCAGGAGGGGCTTCTCACTGCGAGAGCCAGGAAGGGTTATACAGCGCCGGGACGCCCTGTTGGGGCAGCTGTGTGCTTTACAAAATACACTACATATACATTTACATTTACATTGCCTGTCATCACAGTCAATGATAGTACCAAAACAGCTTCTTCACCTGTTAGTGAAACTGTTCGGATTATTTGAGGTCCCCGACTAAAGGATTGGCTGTGGAGGTGGGTATTAGTAATCTTTAAAGTATATTGTATTCATAAAAAAACGTTGTTCTGCTCATCTCTAAATTAGATGAGCATGGCCACCATGTGGCAGACTCTCATAATTGTATTGTTGACAATTAAGTGCAGGTGCCGAGCACCTGAAATCACCAGCTCAAATTAAGCCCTCCCTAAATATCATCTGATAGAGCACCAACCACACAGTCTGTCAGTGGGAGGTTGGTCCAGTACTTTGGGTTCGCAAAGCTAGGATCAGCTCTGGAGACAGCTTCTCATTTGCGAATCTGATAGCACCCACTTTGAGGTATCAGTATATGATTAATGGTTTCTGTGAGCAATTGCAGGCCCAAAGTATTGACACATTCCCCTACTACGATGCCCAAAGTGGACTCAAGCACACTTTTCACATCTACTTCTATGTATGATCTGTAATGGGTCAAAAAAGTCCTTGCAGTAGTCAGAGAGACTTGTACTACTTGTGGAATTTTTTTTTCAATTTCAAAACATTCTTTCATGATTGTGAACGCTCTGATTTTGTGAATAACGAGGTTTGCACCTGCAAAATTATAGTATAATACGGCACTGATAGTGTTTTTTTGAAGAATCAACACTTTATACCACCCATACGCAAATATCAACTTGATTGATTTGCAGTTCACTATTAGCCTTTTAACCTTTATTTATAGTAATACAGCTAAAAGCTTAAATTGTCCCATCAAAGGATTTGCTACATTGCATGGTAGGGAATTGTCACCCCATAGTCAAGATATCCGTTATAATGCCAAGAATAAATCACATAAAAATATATACATTAATCTAAGAAGAAAAAAAACACACAGCTAAAAACATGCTCCTTTGGCAAATGCACAGGGTCAACATTGTTGTAAAAGTAGTAGCCTAAGTAATGGTCTATAGAGCCAAAGTATGTTATCTGAGTAAGTAAGCATCTGGTCATTGGAGATCAGGCAGATGAAGCCTTTCATTAATATGACTGATTATATGTTAGATAAATACATCACAAACCCATAACTAATATCTTGGCATCTTAATTCCTAGTTCAATGCCCTATAGTTCAACTTAGAATTGTCCCTAAACAGCTCTGATGATGGATGCTGGGAAATTAGTGCTGCTTGACAATAGTTTGTCGCTAAAACTATCAGCATAAAAATAATCATTTTTTAAATAAGATGGTATATCTCTTTGGAAATTTTCAAATCATTCCAGTTCTGCAAAAATATATCTATATTGAAAATGTTTTGACGATTTTTCAAGATGAAGCAGTTAAAATTTCAATGTGAAGACTTAAATATTAAGAGAGAAGGTTTTGCTTTTCCAGAATTCACTGAATATTTTGGGCCTGATTACGGTGGTGGTGAACCAGCCACCGGCAGGTTGTCAGTTGGGGTTCACTGCCATCGTAAGGCCATTCGCCGCCCGCCAGATTGTGATGGAGGGCGGTGTGCTGGCCTGCGGAAAACCCATCTGCCACAGGCCCAACAGAGGCAATCATTACGATTGCTTGTCGGACCCTCCCCGCACCTTAGGAATGGTGGTGGTACCTAGCATGCACCTCCCACCAGATTTGAAGGCTGAATCCCTGTCAGCCTGACCATGGTGGTTCAACCTCCATGGAAAGACTGGCAGGGATGTATTTTGGGGGGCAGTTGCGGGCCTCCCTTGTGCAGGGGCAAGTGGATTTTGCACGTGTGGGGCACCTATGATGCCCCCCCTACATTTCCCTGCACCAGGTGGCAGGCACCGGGTGGTGCCTGCCACATAGTGCAGGAAAAAGTAAAACCTGCATTTTTACCATTGTCTTATAGGCGGCTGGTCCCCATCACCAGCACAATGGCAGATGGACTGAAGTCCATCCGCCAACGTAATGACCCCCTATACTACTAAGATTCTGCACAGGTTGGAAATTCCTCAAACATGGTTGTTGACACCCTTATTTGGTTGCAGGCTCTGATTCTCTTTTGGAACCCTATTATAGCCAGGGGCCATGCCCCTGTTTGCACAGCTGCACACCTTTAACAGGGCGTGCTGGACACAAACAGGGACTGTACACTCTATTACATACAATGCACTGTCCTAAGACCATCAATGGACTTGAACTTATGTCTGTCCTGAGGGCAACAGATTAGTGAAAGGCGAGGTGGGTATTTATAGCCGGTCCTCATTGTATCCACTGCAGGCGGCAACTGACCAGGTGCTCAAAGGGGGGCAGAGATCTCCCTGCAGGTGGGTGCCGTTTATGACATTTCTGTTATGCCCCAGGGCACTTTATGTCATATGGCCCCTGATGTTACCCACTTTTGTGGGCCATGCCTCCCTAAGCCCTAAATAGCGGATGGGACAAATAATGGTTCTCTGTTGAGCATCTAATAATTTAACATTATGCTGAGGTTAGGCAAAATATTGTTGTTGGTGTCTTACCCGCAGAAGTAAAAAAAAACACTGGGTTATTAGGACTGCATATGTGTACTGTTCAGACTAGTCTACATAATTCTACCCATATGTGATGTCTGTATTTGTCGGGGTAATTTATCGGGATAAGAAGACCGCTAAATATCCCTGCACTAGTCTCATTCTATGTTGTGATTGCTGTAAAGGAAAATAAAATATATTCTTTTGTAAATTCAGAAAGGCTAGCTTTTTGTCTTGGTTTATTATCCTATAGGAACAAAATGCAAATGAATCGTAATCAAGCACTATTTGGTTGCAGAATGTATCGTCATGTTATGTCAGACCTAACAATGGAGTGGCACACTCATTATGTATGTATGTATTGCGATTTATATAGCGCACGTATCACCCGAAGGCATCAAGGCGCTTGCCTTGGGAACCCGTCCTGGCTTTTCCCTGTGAGATAACCCCTACTGGGCATCCCCAAGGTGAAAGCCAGGCATCCCGCAGCGGGTGGGCCGCCTTAGTGGAGATTAAGCAACTATTGCCCAGAGTTGCAGCGTGGGACCCCATGATTAGAATCGGCACCGAGGCGAGAATTATCGAGTCCTTGGACATTTTGGGCTCAGGACCCTGCCGCGTCGGAAATTGAACCCTGGTCCCGGCCAGACCTCTGCATCAGGGTCTGCTGCTCTAATCAGTGAGCCACACTCCTCCACGTTACTCGTTACTCCTCCTCATTACTCTATTACTATAAGTGAGTTCCCTGATTTAACTCATTAAAATCCCAGAACCCACACAGCCCTACTATAGGAAAACTGTACTAAAGACATTTGGAAAATCACCTTGTTGTTCATCATATATGTAGATAACAATTAACAAGCCTGGTGATAATGATTTCCTCAAACAGACAGGTATGGACAAACAGCTGAAATCTAATAGGAGGATATTGGGTATAAAAGACAAGCTAGGTTGGAAGTGGTCTTACTCCAGTCTCAGCTGACTTCTACTCCCTCAGTCAGTTATAGGAGACAGCTCTGAAGCTCTCTTTTTCATATATGAAGGCTTCTGAAAGTTAATTGAGAGCTTTTCCTGGGAGTAGAACGCATAGCAGGGCGTGCATCCAAGTGAAGCAATGACATCAGGTAAGCCATTGAGTCACTATGCCCTGTTGTGTAAAGCACTTTGGAAATTGTGAATTGTAGTGTGTACATTATTAATTAACTACGTTTTCTCATGTGTGTGGTAGATATCATTGGCTCACTATATGATACTAAGTGACAATATATGTCATGACTTGTAGTTAGCATGTTATCAATTCTTATGTTCATTTAGAATTATCTAGATAGCATGTCTGGCCTATACATAGTTTCTTTTTCTTAATTTTACTGCATAACCTTTTCATGTGTGTCATTAGTAGGCATGGGCACAATTTAAATTACACAAGGTTTTTTCAAATCATTTTGGGAATTTTGCATTATGCGTGTTACGTGAAGTTCCCTTAATTACTCCATTATGCAACATCTTTTATTTACACCACCGCTGGCAGCAAAATCATAGGGTGGCAACTACGCGAACCACCAGAATGTAAGAAACTGTTGTTCATTATAATGGTGTTTTTGCACTATTTGCATTACTTAAATGAGTACTTGTGTCAAAAATTGATGCAAGGATGCATTTCATGGTAAAATATAACACTGAGGGCCCGATTCCAATCTCGTTGGGAAAGCACCATGGACAACTCACGACCATAGAGCTGTCCATGTCACTCGGGCTCCTGGGCTCCGAGCGACACGATGCACTGCAGCGCTCACGGAGTCAGGTCACTCGGAGCCCGATTGAAGTATATGGGAGCCTGGTGTATGTTATGTACATAGGCTCCAATAGACAAAAAATGCATGTCTCAAACAAGGGTACCCCCTGTCAAGGGGACACCTCAGTCCCGCCCTCACCATGCATGCATGTGTAGGGGGGACCCTTGGAACCCCCCCCCCAGTGATCAAGTTGTGGGGCCCTGGGTGAAGGGGGGCCTTTTACGGACACCCAAAGTCCACTTCCCAGAGATTTTTACGAGTCTGAGGCCCCGACTCGATCCACCTGCTCAACACGTGCATCATACTTGGTCGCTCGGGAATCGGACCCATCACGTGGTGCGCGTCGATAAAGTTGGAGTCGTCCGGATGGCGTAGCTGACGGATATGAGTTGGTCGGAGTGCAGGGCTATCCTCACATCGTACTTGCTGGCTCATAAAGCAGTAAGGAGTTGTCCGGACATCGCACGTATAAGACGAAGTCGCTCCTGACAGATGCCGTCAGAAGCCCCTCCGAGTGAGATCGGAAGCGGGCCCTAAATGGTGGATTTGGAATTTGGGTATGTACACGTAATTGCATGTAATTTTCCTAAACTTTTGCTTAATTATGCAAAAGCAAATTACTCAGATTTCATATACCTCTAGTCATGAGGTTTTCTCAACAGGGTGTAGTGGTCATCTGTGGTAGTGCTCTAATCTCATTATAATTTTTCTGGCCACTAGAGTTATACTGACATGTGATAAGATAAAGTTATCTAAAGTCTGTACCATTCAACCTCATCATTCAATCCCGATCTGTCAGTTGACAAGAGAAATTTTGATCCCTGTTGATTTGTGAGATGTTGCAGGTCATCATGCAATTTGGTCATGCCAGGATGCATGAGGTATAACATGTGTAGTAATAATTCACTAATTACCCAGAGTATTAGCGCAGAATTTAATTGCATTTCATTGATAATAAAACTTTTTTTCATATTGGCATGCCATTATTTTATCCATTTGGTTCTTCTATTGCCAGTCCCACTCATATAGACCATTTCAACAATGTCTGAAATACTTCTTTGATGGTTTTGAATGGCTCTGTATGGGAATTTGAGTTACATTGTTCTTTGTAGCCTATGGGAAGACATTCTTTATCTCCATCTTTATAGAGTGGTATGAAGTACATCTGGTCTTTCCAAACAATTAGCACTGGACTGTTATTGGACCTAGTGAGAAAAAGTGACCAGCAGACTCTTCCACTTCAGTTCTGCCCACCTCAGGGACCAGGACCTGTAGAGCAGCCAAGAGACTCATGTCTGCATATTCTATACGAGCAGAGCTCCTAGTTCTAAAGTAAGCATATCATTAAAACAACATTCTTTCTATAGTGAAAGTCCATGTCATGCCTCTGACATGCACCCATTTCTGATAAAAACAAATAACACTTTATCTGTCAGAGCCTAATGACACCTGGGCCCATGAATTTAAATATATCTCCATCAGTAAATGTAATAGAGTTGGAGTAATTCCTTAACTTTTCAATATATTTCGCAATATACCTTTGGCAATGCAATCAAAGAAAGAACTAATAGATATACATATGTAAATATTTAAAAAGCGTTTGCATGTTGTGTTTTTACATACCTTGAAATTAAAATACTCAAAAACAAAATATAATTTAGTGTCACTGCCAAAATCTGATGCCTAAATGGAAATATGTTATTTGAAAGACCCATTCATTATGTGTGTTTAAAAGACACTTAGAGAAATCTTCGCTACTGGCACCTAACAATTTCTAGCAAACATAACAAGATGGTGGACGGAGTGCTAAAACCTTTCAACCACTCACCCCAGTAACTGGTCTGGGTTTACTCCATCGTTCTTTTTCTCACTATCCCACCCCAGTTTGGACAGTAAAAGGAGATGGGTGATAGCAAAGTTTAAGGCACACTACAATATGCTGATGTGGGTTGGTTATTATGGTTTGAATATAGACTACCCTGAGCCATTTAGGGAGATAGTTTTTCAATCTGCTGGATTGTAAGTATTACAATAGTAATATTGGGTATTTTTTTATCCTATTAGATAATCGCCTGGACAGGTCAACGGTTTGCTTTCAGGTGGTTTTGCCAAAGTCACAGGCCATCTTGTCTTTTATGTTGAAAAAAATGGGGTAAAGTGATGTATGGAGATTAAGGGACCCTAATGACCCGAACAATCTCCGCCCTATCTCCAACCCACCACTTCTTTCCAAAGCCCTTGAAAATGTGCTTTGCTACAATCGGATAAACACATTAACAACAATTTCAATGTGCTTGGTCCCTTATAATCCGGCTTCAGAAAAGGGTGCAACACTGAAACCGCCATGCTAAATATAGTTGATAAAATTCACTGTTCTCTTAACAATGGTTAGTCTTGCCTTCTCATTCTCCTTGACCTCTCTTCTGCCTTTGATACTGTCAACCACAATTCCCTACTTAATTCGCTCAAGACCTACTTTGGCCTTAACAGTCAGGTCTTTGAATGTTTTGTCTCGCATCTCCAACACAGAACACAACAAGTCAAAATCAATGACTGTTTATCTAACCCCTCACCTGTCTCCCTAGGTGTCCCTCAAGGCTCTATTCTCTCCTCCTCTCTCTTTAACCTCTTTATGTCACCCTTTACCCCCATTCTGAAACAAGCTGGAATTAATTATCACCACTATGCTGACGACACCCAACTTTACTTTAAGATTAGGTCCCACTCTAATGTACTTCATCTTAACAATACCTTGCGCAAGATCCAATCCTGGTTCTACTGCAATCATCTCAAACTAAACCCCCAAACAAACTGAAGTCATCCTCTTCTCTCCTAAAAACAATGAGCTCCCCATCCAATCCTTGATCTCTGACCTTAATGCCCTTAACTGTTCGCTCTCTTTGTCCAATTCAGTGAAATCACTTGGTATCATCATTCACAAAAATCTAACCCTTAATAACCACATAAAAAACTCGGCTAAAGGAGCTCTCTTCACTCTCTGTCATCTGAAGAAAATCAAACCCTTCATTCCACCTGAAGACTTCAAATGGGTTGTCCAATCCCTAAAACTCTCGAAAATTGACTATGGTAACGCTATCCTCACAGGAGCCCCAAAGTACACCTAGCCCCCTTCAGATCCGTGCTCCATTTATCAGCCAGGCTAATCACTGACTATAAACATTTTGAACACATCTCCCCAGCCCTAAAAGCCCTTAACAGACTGCCGGTTGAAGGTAGATCCTCCTACAAGACAGCATGCATTACGCATAAAGCTATACACTAAAATGTCCAATGGTACCTCACAAATAAACTAAAAAAGGTGGGCTGCTCCAGACCGATGATGAGAACTAACACTCTCCTCCTCGTTCCTCCTTGTTTAAAAATGAAACCACTCAATCTCACTCCTTCTCAGGAAATAAACTGAACATCTGGAGTGCTCTCCCCAAGGAATTGCATTGTAACCCCTCCTACCTCAGCTTTAAAAAAAGAACTCACACTTCACCTTATTAGCAAATACTGGGGTCCTTAATCTGGCATCTGACTCTTCGCTCTGCCTCCCCTGTCCAAATCCTCCTCTACTTCACTCGTATCTCTCACCTATCCCCTCCCCCTCTTTTTATATTTCACCTTGTGCATTCCCTTCCTAGCCCCCTTATCTCCCCTCCCCTCCATATTCTTCCCCAATTTGGTTCTTCTCGCCTATTCTTTTCTAATTATGCCTCACCCACAGCCCTGCCCAGAATCTATTTTTTCTCCCTGCGTCACTATCTATGTTAATGTATCTGTGATTGTTGATACCATGTTAAATAGCTCTACGTTGAGTCCCTTTTTTGTGTATATTGCCCTTTGCCCATTCTGTTTAATTTTAGTTGATTTATATTATGTTTAATACTCTGCTGTTGAATAATCCCTTCTTTGTCTTGTAATCTTTTTTGTGCGCATGTAAAGTGTCTCGATACCCCCAGGTTGAACCAGTGCAATATAAAACCTTTCAAATAAAATAAATGAATAAATAAGGGCAGAAAATCTAGGAGAATATAAATAACACTCGAAGAAGTGGTGGCATTTCTCCCATCTAGATTTGTTCTTGCTAAATAGGAGGGAAATTGAAAAGGAAAATCATTTAGAACATCGACCCATACACACATCATATCATTCATCTATTTATTTGGAACTTTTAGTTACTGGACAAAGGGTTGAAAGGAGATGGACCTTGGACAGGTGAGTGTTTTGTGAGGAAGAGGGAATTCAAGATTTAAAGAAAAGCGCTTGAGGCCTTTTGAGAAAAATATAGGTTAAGCTGGCATCCATGTTGTATGGGCTGCATGTAAAGCGTTTTTGAGAGGGCAAATAGTAAGTCTTAAACACCATCAAATTGAGAAGAGTAGGGCAGAAGTGTGAGGTATGGAGGAGAAGATGGGTGAACTACAGGGGCATCTGAAGAAGAGAAGTTATGCATGGCGAAGAGATGCAAAATAGAGGTGGTATTTCAGGTGTTGCAGGATGTTTGCGAAAGGCAGCCCTTACAGAAATAGGATTGAGTAAGCTGTGTCACTTCGCATACGGAGAGAAGGGTGGGAAGATGCTAGCGTGGAAGACAAAATATGATCAAAATCGAAACTATATTAAAGAAATTTGGGATGAACCTCAAAGTGTATGGCCGGAGATTTTCATAAAGCCTTTTTACATTTTTAATAGATTTTATCAGAAAAAAAGGTCCCCAGACTGCTCCTGAATAATACAGTTGTTAAAGTCAAAGAATATGAGGGAGAAGATAAGGAGTAGCAGCAGACGTTGACCCTGGAAATAAGCAAAGAAGAAATAGATGGGATATTAACATCTAGCAAGAAAAGGAAGTCCCCAGGTATGGATGGGTTACCAACTGAACTCTACACAAGGTTGATAGAGGTAATAGTCATAGTCTGGAAAAATGTGTTTATTGATACATAGTGTGGTAAGGCACAGAAACGAGGAACGTGACTATGATTAGCTTAATACCGAAACCTAACGAACCTGTAAACAAGCGTGAATCGCATAGACCGATCTTGTTGCTGAAAGGTGACTATAAATTCTTTGCTGCAATCATGGAAAAGTGATTGACCCAGAAAGTAAAGGAGCTGAAAAATGAAGATCAAATAGGATCCATGTCATGTAGATACTTGTGTGAACTAACCCTTATGAATGTGTGGCAATTGATATGGATGTGAACAATGCACTACCCTTGGTTTTGCTGAAATTGGAGGTTGCCACAGTGTACGATCATGTAAACTGGAGCTACCTGGTAGAAGTGGTAAGACACCTGGGACTGGGTGATAACATTTATAAAGTTATTCAGCTGATTTACAGTACACCTAATGCTAGAATCATGTTCAATGGTGAATTAACAGGGCATGTGAATGTTATGAGAGATACAGGGCAAGGATGCTTCCTTTAACCTTTTAATACAGCCATTTCCACAAAGCCGCCGGCTAAATTAGAAAATAGTCCCTTATTGTATGTAGTGGGTTTGGGAAGAAAATAACCCTATTTTTGGATTATCTTCTTAGCTATACTGTTAAAGACACAATAACAATTTAAGCCACTTAACATGGCTTAATGCCGCCTTGTAAATAAGGCACCCTTTCGCACTACACTTAGCATGAAAGGGGTGGGCAATGTGGTTTGTGGTGGGTATTCCATCACAACACTCATTGATTTTGATGCTGTGCCCTATTTATAAGGGTGGCATGATTAGGAGGCAGCAGCAAAATTAAGAACTGAGAAAACCTAGCGAAACGAGGAGAAATGCTTAATTTCTCCTCATTTTTGCTGTTTCAATATGTCCTGCATTGTGCAGCACATATAGAAACAGCAAATCGCCATGAATGATTGTTCATATGCAGAAAGATGTCCCTTCCTGCACATAAACAAGCCTTTAAAAATGACAATTTGCAATTTCTATTTGTGCTGCACAATGCAGCACACATAGGTGTTACAAATCACCATTCTGGATTGTTTATGTGCAGGGAGGGATACCTTCCTGCACGTAAACAATCATTCTCTCCAACACAGACACCCTTGCACTACAGTGCCAGGGTGCCTACTTTGGGGCTAGGCAGCTAGATTTAGAGCCAGCACTAGGGGAAACGCAGGGGTGCATCCATTCTTGTTAATACAGCACTTCCCTGCATTTTCGGGATGGTAGAGCATGGCGTTAGCATTGTTTGCTTTACACCATGCTTCACCATTCTGTTGTATATATGCCTGTTAGTGTAAAAATCAACCGGTTTCAGGAGCAAGTTTGTGGAAGGAGAGGTGGTGTGTGTACAGAAGGAGTGGAGAGAAAATAAGGTATTGGCAAACGTTTAGGGACCTTTACAGGTGAAGATAGTATACCTCTACATGGTGTTATTGAGTGATGGTAATTTGTGGAACTACAAGAAGCTGGTGAAGGGTGCAGACTGTTTGTTGAAGAAGGAGGTTGATGGAAGGGAAGAAGTCCACCCTGAAGAAAGTGGGGTGCAAGCAAAACATAATCCGTGTCAGGATAGGACCAGGCAGATGCCTATCTGACATGGGAATTATCTAATGGGTTGAGCCTTATTAACATAATATGGTAGTGTGTCACTGCCTTGTTTTCCAGAAAGTACATTATATTTTTGTGTTAAGGTTATTTTACTTTCCATCAGTTTATTGATATTGTGTGTATGTATATATATATTCACTTAAAAAACCATAGGTTTCAGGCCTTATATAGTTAGGAATTAGCATTTTAAAAACCTTGCAAATTCACTTAAAAAACCATAGGTTTCATGCCTTATATAGTTAGGATTTAGCATTTTAAAAAACCATTGAAATTGCTCCTATATAGTTAATTGTACTTACTATATTTCGCGCACCCGCAATCCACTGCAGATGATGTCACATATTACATCATTCATGACATGGTCAGTGACATCACTGATGACATCACTGATGACATCTCAAATGACATCACTGATGGCATTTGAAAAATTTCAAGACCTACTGGAGGGATTTACACCAAACATACAAAAGGCACTGCTGAATACCAGTCCCTACCATTTTGCCAAATCTAGTATAATTCCGTTCAGCCGTTCGAGCTGTTGCCTTGTCAGAATGTCCCTATGGAAATTAACATGGGGAAAACATGTTTTGGGACCCCCCTTTTATCTCGGCCCCCCCTTGATGAATCCCCCCCAAACTTTCAGGGAAGGACCGGAGCGCGATTCCTCAACCGGCGCCAAAGTTGTTCACAATAGAATGTTGAGATTTTCTTGCCCTGATCTCTTGACTGGGTGAGAGTATTCTGCTAAATTCAGAAACTCTGTCCATCACCACCCCTTGTTGTTAAATATTTTGTCCACCATAAGCGTGGAAGGGTATACTCAGATGTGAGTCCCTTGCTCATTGCACCATCAGGATTCAAGCAAGCTGGGCTGACGACGGCTGAAATGCCAGAAACCGGTCCCCGTAAGCTTGTTTCCTTCCCACTGTAAGAATTGGCTTGGTAGTTTGGTTTGCCCTGTTCCCATCATGCACTGGGACAGGAACAGACTCATTTGCATATAGCCAGGTTCTGAGCTGGGATGGTGCAGTGAGCTAAAAAACGGTGTTGGATCTAGCCCTGATCTCTTGACTGGGTGAGAGTATTCTGCTTAATTCAGAAACTCTGTCCATCACCACCCCTTGTTGTTAAATATTTTGTCCACCATAAGCGTGGAAGGGTATACTCAGATGTGAGTCCCTTGCTCATTGCACCATCAGGATTCAAGCAAGCCGGGCCGACGACGGCTGAAATGCCAGAAACCGGTCCCCGGAAGCTTGTTTCCTTCCCAGTGTAAGAATTGGCTTGGTAGTTTGGTTTGCCCTGTTCCCATCATGCATTGGGACAGGAACAGACTAATTTGCATATAGCCAGGTTCTGAGCTGGGATGGTGCAGTGAGCTAAAAAACGGTGTTGGATCTTGCCCTGATCTCTTGACTGGGTGAGAGTATTCTGCTTAATTCAGAAACTCTGTCCATCACCACCCCTTGTTGTTAAATATGCCTCTAAGTTAAGCCTGACTGCTCTATGCCAAGATACCAAGGGGGTGAGAATAGGTTAATTTGGGGTTTGCTTGTGTATTACCCTCTCGAGGATTGTAGTTACTGCTTGACCACGGCTTACACACCAGTCAACCAGGAACTCAATTTCTTACAGTAAGGTTTAAACTGACCCTCTTATTCACATGATATTTTACAAGACATTCTACATCTACATAAAACAAACATGGACTCACTCTTATAATATAAGAACTGGTTTGAGGTAGAGCATACCACAGTGTGATGTTCAGATTACTTAGCTGCTAATTTGAGATTTTTTCTTCCTCATCTCAGGCAATACATTCAAGACTCTGCCACTAGGCAGATATACTTAAAGCAAAACCTAACAGAAAGAAACAGCAGCTACCCTCTGCCAACGCATCTTCTGATAAAATTGCCCAGCCCAAGCCTAAGGACAAATCTTTCCTGCTGTCTAACTAAAAATTGGAGTAAAGTGATTACCAGTAAGTAATCTGAATATTACCTACCTATTTTTCTTCCTCATTTTCATCAGTACAAATGAGGACGTAAACTAAGATGCAGCTTTGGCAAAGAAACAACACAGAGGTGTGATAACTCAGACTGCGACACCCCAATGAAAATAAATGAAGTCACTGATACCTTAGGCAGATGCAGAGTACTGAATCCCAGTAGTGAAAGATGAAGGATTATGAAAATCTGCAATGAGACACAAATGTTGAGGATGCTGCCCAAGAGACCAGCAAGCATATTTCCATTAGATAGACTCCTTGTGCCTCTGCTCATGAGTCAGCCCTGTCCTCTATTAGGTCGGAGTGCATGAGCACATCAAATAGTTGAACATTTCCAGTGACTCATGGTAGAAGAATAAGCCAAAGCATTTTCTTCAAGATCAAAGATCACAAATAGGTTACCACTCGGCTGAACCGAAGAAAGGCTGTTAAAATAAATGGACAAAGCTCTGCAACAATCTGGAGAGTGCACAGTTCGCCATTCTAGGGAAAACAGGTTAGCATAGAATACCCAAACAATAGAAGCAGATTCCCAGTGAAATTTGGACAGCATCTTAGAGACAAACCCTGGACCCAAGCCAAGAATCATCCCGTCATTGAAGACACAAAGGTAGTATGACTGGAAATTTAAAGATCCCAAACCTCTTAACCTTCTGGCCATAATAATAGTAACCACAAAAAAGTCTTAGTGGTAAGGCATTTAAGAGGTAGCATATCCAGTGGCTCAAATTGACCTCCTCGGAGCCAGTTTGAAATAGAGGAAGGTACCAAGGAGGAGCATTCCCTCCACTTGGAAGCTGGAGCAGCACAAAACGCCTATTAAGATGTGAAGTGAAGGACTGAATAGAAAGTAAACCACCCAAAGGACCTTAAAATGATCTGATAGCTGCGCACTAAGGGGCTGATGGACTGCCAAGACCAGGTTGGGGCAGCAGTGACAGTGCGCACCAGCAGTCCAAAAGTTGTATTATGACTTTGACAGTTGGGCTACTATTGGACCACCACAACCACCAGGGATCTGTGATCCCTTTGAAGTGGTATGGCAGTCTGAGGCCTGCAATATGCTGACAGAGGCGCTGCAGCATCACCAAGCATATTGCCAGTTTCCTCACGCCACACTTTTGATGGCGGTGAGCTTGCCATGAAAAGTGTGGCATTAAGGAAACTAAGGGCACCCTCAGGGCCCCCTGTTGCCATCCTGTTCGTGGAAGAAACCTGAACAGATGAAACCTCAGGTCCTGACCTGGTGATAGCTTTTCCACCTGTTTTTACCATCTTTAGGAAAGACTGAAGGGAAAAAAGGCGGGGGACTCACAGTTGTCTATAAGAACCATTTAAAAGCCACCTTTAATGACATTCCCGCTGGATTATCATGTGAGGCACTTGCTTTCCAAATTACTGTTAGTTACACCCATTCTTTCAATGGGATGCTCATCTACGGCCCCCCCTGGACCCAGAGCCAACTTTCTACAATTCTTGGGGCATCTTTTAGAGCACAAAGTGAATTTCCAGGATTATACTATACTTGGTGACTTAAATTTTCACTTAGAGAATGTACAAGACAATGACTCGAAGGCCCTGATGGACCTTTGCACTAGCATTGGTCTGACACAACTGACAGAAGGTCCTACTCATAAAGCTGGTCTCCTTCTGGATGTGGTTTTCTCTGATTGTCCGTTCTTGAAATTTAATAGGAGCCCACAACTAATTTGGTCAGACCACACAGCGGTCCTGCCCACTTTTACCCTGCCATCCTTCACAAGTAATAAGCAGGTGCCCATAAAAAGCCAGGGTTATTTTCTCTGGCAACGTCTAGATCACCCTGAATTATCCTCCGAACTTAGTCATTATAGACCACCCCTATCCATTGCCCCAGAGAGAGCAACCTTTGACTACCATGACTGGATTGGGTCCTCAATACGGGCAACTGTTCCCTATAAACCGGGAAAAATCACAAGGACAGCCCCCACTGAACCATGGTTTTCGGATGAGTTGAGACGTCTTAAATGGCAGTGCCACAGGCAAGAAAGGAGCTAGAGACTTATTTATGATCCTAAGGAAAAAGAGCGCTATAGGGAAATACTTACCCACTATAAAGGTAGGATTCATGCTGAAACAAATGAAGTATTTCTCAGAGACTAGTGACAAAGCCAAAAACAATGCCAAATAACTGATTGTCACAGTTCAAAAACTGAGCCAAGTACAGGTATATAAAGAGACGGTCCCGGATCAAGCCTTCTATCACACCCTGGCCTCCACCTTTTGTAGTAAGGTTCGGGACATCTACAATAAATGTACATTGAACCCTACCCAGGTGGCAAGTAGTCCAGATCCCCCTGAGTTAAAACCCTCCAGTAGCCCAAATTCCGTGCATCTTTCCGAGTTCCCTCCAATCTCTTACGAGCAGGTGGTCAAACTTCTCGCTGCCGCCAAATCAGGCTCACCATTGGATCTATGCCCCTCCAAGATCGTAATCTCAGTTATTGAACCGGTAGCTGGACATCTCACAGAGCTATTTAACCTTGTTCTGCAAACTAGTATTTTCCCCAAAAATTTGGAAAAAGACCTCCATCTTACCCCTATTAAGAAAATCCCATCTGGACAAACCAGACCCAATTATCGTCCAATAGCTCGTCTGCCACTGCCTGCAAAATCCTTGAAAAATACATGAATCAAGAACTTACCATGTTTATCAATAACAAACACATTCTGGATCCATCCCAATATGGTTTTCACGGTGGACATAGCACGGAGCTTGCATTATTCACGGCTGCCGAGGAAATTAGGCACTCTGTAGATAAGGGAGGCATGGCAGCACTGATCCTTCTGGATCTGTCGTCAGCATTCAACATGGTGGACCATGGCCTCCTACTACGTCACCGTCAAGAAATAGGCATTGTCGGCACCGCCCTACAGCTACTTAACTCCTTCCTTTCTAACCGGGAACAATTTGTGGAGTTGGATGGCCTGCGCTCTCAGTGTTTTAATCTTCCTTGTGGAGTTCCACAGGGCTCTTCCCTCAGCCCGACTCTTTTCAATTTGTACGTGGTTCCCCTGGCCAGGCTTAATAAATCTTATGGATTTGCCATGGTGCCATATGCTGATGACACTCAGATTATAGTATCCATCTCAGAGGACCATCGCAGCACCATTCACAACTTTCATGCCTGTATGAGACAGGTGAACAAATGGTTGTCTGAGAACTGAATTAAACTGAACTCCAATAAAACGGAGGTTCTTCTCTCTGGCAGAGATGTCTCCCATTGGTCCTCAGACTGGTGGCCTAGTGAACTTGGCCCTTCCCCCACTCCAGTCTCCAAGGCTCGGAATTTGGAAGTCATCTTTGACACCACTCTCTCATTCTCCCATCATGTGAATGCAATCACATAAGCCATCTGTTACATCCTAAAAATTCTGAGTAAAATATTCTACTTTATACCACCTGATCTACAGAAAATAGTAGTGTCTGCATTAGTGTTGTCTAGGCTGGACTTCTGCAACGGCCTCTTTATTGACATTAATAAAGCCCTTCTCATCAAGATGCAAGTCCTGCAGAGTTCAGCCGCCCACCTGCTATTCAAATTGCCTAAATAAGCTTCTGCAAAGGCGGCCCTTAATTCCCTCCACTGGCTTCCGGTGGAAAAGAGGATTGGGTTTAAGGCCCTCTGCATCGCCTTTAGGGCACTGCACAATCAGGATCCTGCCCTTCTGATGGACCACTTTCGTTGGTATACTCCTCCCAGAAAGCTGCAGTCTGCTTCTCTTCAGCTGGTGGAAACATCCAAGGCACATCTCTCCAACTGGGGTGGAAAAGCTTTTTTTACATTAACACCAGACTATGGAATCAATTGCAATGCTCATTAAAAAATCATCAGACTTGATATCCTTCAGGAAGAGTCTGAAGACCTGGCTTTTTCAGGCCTAAAAACTAGGCAGTGATTAGTTCTCTTTCTTCCTATCCCCCATGGCAGGCTGGATGTGCAGTGCCTGGACGCCTCCGGGTATTAGTGCGCTATATAAATATATAAATAAATGTATAAATAAATAAGAATGCATGCAGGGGGGCACATGGAGTGCTCCCCTGTATGCATGCACCCCAAGTTCCTGCACAGCACGGATTCAACAGTGCATGCCGCTCAGGAACTTGCTTTGGCGTTCCCATTGCAGTGCCATTCTAAGGCTCACCGCCTAGGACCACCAAGGCACTGCCCGACAGACCAGGAAAATACTACTAATAAGTCGGCGGACAAGTTTGGTGGTGTGGGAGCAGGCTGCTGGCGTATTTGTCCCCTCCCACAGCGCCAAACTCGTAATCAGGCCCTAAGTCTTTAAAATAGCCAAATGGTGATTAAAAGCCTTACAAACAGATGACCACTTGACAATCTGAATAGCAGTGGTCTCAATCTCCAGTAATCCCAGGTTCTGTAAGCGTGATACTTTGAACTCCATACTGCCAAGCGCATTCTTAGGAGACACATTTATATATGAAAGGAGATCAAAGAGGGAATGGGCACCCCAGAAAAATTGTACTCCAGAGCCAAGAACATCTCAGCCGATTAGGAACGAAGACTTCCAAGGCCAGAAAGGTACCACAAAAGTGATAATATGAAGGACAGTCTCTCAAGATGATGGCTGGAAGCTCTGAGATGACTGGAAAAGGAGGAAATGCAAAGCCCTTGGACCAACGACAGATCAGGGAGCTTACCCCGCAGACACACTCCTGCAGCATTATTGAACAGTCTACAGGGAGAAAAGCATTAGACTTGGTGGAATAGTTATCCCCTAATGGAATGCCAAACCTCTTACAAATATGGAGAAACACTGAATGATACAAGCAACATTTCTGTAACAAGGGCAACACCCTATTCACCAAATCGGCTCTTGAACTATCTATAACCCTGAAGTGGAAAGCTGATAATTGCAGTGAGCAAGCCTCTGATCACAGGAAAGTCTGGACTACATTTTTTGCAGATCCCTGAAGTGAGTGCCTCCTTGGTGATTCACATAGGCCTGGTGGTTGTGTTCTCCAATCAAAAGATCACACATTTCTCCTGAAGGAAGTTGGCAAAAGCCTTCAGGGCAGGGAATTTCAGACAGCCCCTTCTAGTTGAGGAATGTCTCCTTTACTCATTTTTTCAAAGACCTTTACATTGAGACTCCAGAGTTGCTACCCAGCCCAATCCTGAGGCAACAGTGGTCAGGCTTACTGGATGTACTGAAGTCAGGCAAAATCCCCTCTCTAAGTAAGCCTGGATCATCCACTGTTGAAGGTACTGGGCAGTTCCTAAGTCACAGGAATCATGAGCATGTAAAGTAGAGATGCTGTATCCCACCAATTGAGAATGTCGCTTAATATTGGATAATAGTGGAGATGCGGTCATGGAACAACAACAACTGTAGATGCCTAGAAGGGAAGTTCAAATCAAGAAGAGAAGTAAAGATACAAAATGTTTTAGAAGGAAGCAACCATTCCGTACCCTCTGTATATTAAAGAGTAACTCACCATCCCCCTTTGGATCCTCATCCAAATCAGAGATGGAGCTCACTAGAGAGCAAGCATGGAAATAATGGGTGAATGGATTCAGCAGGCATGGCCTGAGGTCAAATACACCACTCCCACATCTGTCTGGAACTGACAACATTAGACTGAAGGTCCTGATTTGCTTCCAGTATGGATTTCTTAAGGTTAATCAAGAAATCAAAGGAGGTCAGAAGCTTTGAAACCCACCCCATATGATCAAATCAATTAATCAATCACGACACTTATGACTGACTGACTGAATTATTTATTAAACGCACTTATGCCGAGGCATCTTGGTGCTGCATGGAGGGTTTGGCTGCTACTATCGACTAGGCCAAGGTGAAAATCCAGGTCTTTAGTGCCTTTCTGAAACTTATAAAGCACACTATATACCCGTGAGGGTCTCAAGGCGCCTTGGGTGCTGCTGCTGCTAGTGATCGAAGAGACAGGTCTTGAGGAGTCTTCTGAAGGCCAGTAGGTCTTGGGTCTGTCGTAGGTTGGTGGGGAGGGTGTTCCATGTATTGGCGGCTAGGTGGGAGAAGAATCTGCCACCAGTCGTTCTTCAGATGCAGGAGACTGTGGTGAGGGCAAGGCTGGCGGGTGGGGTGTAGAAGTTGAGTCGTCTGTTAAGGTATGCTGGGCCGGTCTTGTGGAGAGCTTTGTGTGCGTGGATCAGGAGTTTGAAGCTTATCCTCTTGTTGACGGGGAGCCAGTGCAAGTCTCTCAGGTAGGGTGTGACGTGGCTGCGGTGCGGGATGTTGAGGATCAGATGCGCTGACACGTTCTGGATGCGTTGCAGTCGCTTCAGGAGCTTGGCCAACGTTCCTGCGTGGAGGATGTTTCCGTAGTCCAGCCTGCTGGTGATGAGGGCCTGGGTGACAGTGCTTTTTGTCTCGGTAGGGATCCACTTGAAGATCCTGCAGAGCATTCTGAGGGTGTTGAAGCAGGATGAGGAGACGGCGTTGACCTGCTTAGTCATGGAGAGGGTGGAGTCGAGGATGACCCCTAGGTTGCGTGCGTGGTCAGTGGGTGTCGGGGCTGTTCCTAGGGTTGTCGGCCACCAGGAGTCCTCCAGGCTGAAGGGGTGAAGCCGAAGATGAGGACCTCCATCTTGTCCGAGTTCAGCTTCAGTCAGCTATTCCTGATCCATTCGGCGATGGCCTTCATTCCTTAGTGGACGTTGGTCTTGGTGGTGTGATTGAGATGATCAGCTGGGTGTCGTCAGCGTAGGAGATGAAGTTGAGGTCGTGCTGTCGGACGACGTGGGCAAGGGGTGCCATGTAGATGTTGAACAGCATCGGGCTCAGGGAAGAGCCCTGGGGTACGCCGCAGATGATTTTGGTGGCAGTGGAGCAAAAGGGGGGAGGCGGACACTCTGAGTTCTGCCGGAGAGGAAGGATGTGGTCCAGTCCAGGGCCTTCTCTTGGATCCCGGCGTTGTGTAGGCGTGTTCGTAGGTGGCTGCAATGAGGGAGGTTTCGGTGCTGTGGTTGCTTTGGAACCCGGACTGGAACAGGTCGAGGATGCTGTTCTCCTGGAGGAAGCGGGTCAGTTGTCTGTTGATGATTTTTCCGGTGACCTTCACCAGGAACGGGAGCAGGGAGATGGGTCCGAAGTTCTTGAGGTCCTTGGGGTCCGCCTTGGGTTTCTTGAGTAAGGCGTTGATCTCGGCATGCTTCCAGCTTTCCGGGAAGCTTTCTGTCTTGAAGGAGATGTTGATTACTTTCCGGAGATGGGGTGCGATGGTTGTGCTGGCTTTGTTGAAGATGTGGTGAGGGCATGGGTCCAGCGGTGACCCGAAGTGGATGGTGTTCATGATCTCGCTGGTATCCTCGTCGTTGATGCTGATCCAGGAGAGCAGGCGGTTGGTACAGGTGGTGGTCGGTGGTTGTCGGGGCGGTCGTAGCGTTGAAGCTGTTGTGGATGTTTGCGATCTTGCGGTGGAAGAAGGTGGCCAGCGAGTCGCACAGGTCTTGCGAAGGCGGGATGTCGTTGGTGTTGAAGCTGGGGTTAGAGAGTTCCTTCACGATGTTGAAGAGCTCTTTACTATTGTGTGCGTTGTTATCCAGGCGGTCTTTGAATGAGGCCCTCTTGGCGGCTCTGATGAGTTGACTGTGTCTGCGGGTGGCGTTTATGTGGGATGCGTAGCTGTCCGGTGTTCGTTCGCGGAGCCAGTTCTTCTCCAGTTTTTGTCATGTCCGTTTGGAGGCCTGGAGGTCTTCAGTGAACCAGGTGGCTTTCTTGCTGGTGTGGCTGTTGGAGTGTTCCTTGAGCGGGGCGACGGTGTTGGCGCAGCCGTTGATCCACTGTCTGAGGTTGCGAGCGGCGTTGTTGGGGTCGGTGGGGTCGCCGGGTGGGTTCTGGGCGAGGGTGTTGGCTAGCTGGTCTTCTGTGACCTTGCTCCAGTGGCGTCTAGGCATCTGTTGGGTGCGGTGGTGCGTGGTGGGCTTCTTAAAGGTGAAGTGGATGCAGTGGTGGTCGGTCCAGTGGGGTTCAGTGATGTGGAGAAGGAGATGTGGGGGCTTGTGCTGAAGATGGGGTCGAGCGTGTGGCAGGCGGCGCGGGTTGGTGTTGTCACAATTTGTCTGAGTCCGAGGTTGGCGATGTTGTCGATCAGGGTGGTGGAGTTGGTGTCGTTGTTGTTCTCAAGGTGGAAGTTCAGGTTCCCGAGGAGGATGTAGTCCATGGAGACGAGGGTGTGTGTGCTCATGAAGTTGGCGATGGCGTCGCTGAACTGTGGTCAAGGTCTAGGGGGGTCTGTAGACGAGGGTTCCTCTGAGGGTGGTGTTGGGGTCGGTGGGGATCTGAAAGTGCATGTGTTCGGCGGTGCTGAGGGTGTTGTCGGTGTTGGTCGAGACTCTGATGGTGTTCCTGTGGACGATGGCGATACCGCCTCCTACGCCGTTGGGGCAGTCCCTGCGGGTGATCTTGTAGCCTTACGGGATGGCTATGGCGAAGTCGGGGGCTGAGGTGGTGTTTAGCCAGGTCTCCGTCATCAAGGCGACATCTGGGAGGTTGAGTCTATGAGGTCCCAGAGTTCGACGGCGCGTTTGAGATCGGAGCGGGTGTTGAGGAGGATGCATCTGAGGTAGTTGGGTTCTTTTGTTGGCGGTTTGGTGGGCCGGATGCTGGTGAAGCTGCAGATCCGGCAGGTGAAGGGTCCTTGGGTGCGCTTCGGGGAGGCCTGGTGGCAGGTGTGTTTTTTCCAGGGTTGAGTGCGTGGAGCGTGCTGGCATTGTAGCAGAGTCGGGTGTTGTGGCGCTCGCAGGGGCCAGGGGGACTGGCGCTGGGTGCGGTCCAGGCACGGACGGTCACAGACGGGCTTGCCTTAGGCGCGCCAGCAGCGTGGCCGCGCAGCAGCCGCCATATATGGGGGTGTGGGAGAGAGGAGCAGCTGGGAGGTGGGAGGTGGGAGGCGGGAGGCGGGAGGCAGGGGCAGCAAATGGCAGAGAGGGGGCAGGGACGCAGGAGACGCAGCGGAGGGACAGTGGCAAAGACAATGGCAGCGAGGGGGACAGAGGCAATAATGGGCATAGGATATGGAGAGAAAACAGTGGCAAGACAATGGCAGCGAGGGGGATAGAGGCAATGATGGGCACAAGATACAAACCTTGGGCATACCACTGGCCCTCAGGGATGAGGCGCAGGTGGTAGCCTGCGGGTGGAGGAGGGCCTCGACTTCCAGCAGCAGCGGCGACAGGGCACACAGGAGGAGCTGTGTGGTGAGGGAGCGACCTATCAGCAGGTCAAGAGTCGCTCCAAAGAGATGTCAAAGACTGACATCTCAAAGGTGCATGAATTAGCCCATTGTCTAAATACAGGTGTATGGAATCCCCTTGTTGTGCAGAATAGCCACCACTGGAAGCAGAAGTTTGGCAAACACTCTTGGGGCTAATTTCAGCCCAAAAAGAAGAACCTCAAATCAGTAATGAAGGGGCTGGTTAGCAAATTGGAGGACCCTGTGATGTGTAGATTGAACGGGGACATGTAGATAGGTGTCCTCAGCAACCAGAGTCATCAAAAACTCTCTCATTATAGTGAGAGAACTAATCAATGGAACAGTGTCTAACGTAAGGTAAACAGGCTTTTCTATAAATTCACCGCTTTCAGGTTGATGATGAGTGGTAAAAATCACAGACATTTTTGGAATCAGGAAAACTTGACTATATATTACTTCTCCCTGCTCGTTTCTGAAGACAGGAACAGGAAGCATTTTTCATCCACCATCCTCTCTCTGGGGTCTGGTAAGGTGTCTTCCCAGAATCACTGGAAGACATCAATAAACCCTGTTTAGGGGAATTGTGTTAAATCAATAGTTTTTTAAACATTTCAGATACAATGACCAAGCTTATGATGAATTCTCAACTGCTCCCTGACTCTCAGAAATTGAGGTTCTACCAGTGGAGGCCTCCACATCCGGTTAGAGGAGTGCTTGCCCCCATCATATAATTCTTACATTTTAGTCCAAAACCTTACCCTTTTCTCCCTCCCAGGCAAAACACACTGTTCCTAAGGAAATTAGGTCCTATCTATAACTACCTAATGTTGACAGCTAGTAGATCAAAATAAAATATATATATATTTTTCACTGAAAATAACAAAGGTTACAATAATGTTATAGTTGGGGGAAATGTTCAGTTTTAAACAAAACAAAAAAACACTGAAATTCACCAGTTATATTTATCTCAAGTAACTATAACTCGTGCCCTAAGGTAACCATAACTCGCACCCCCACCATGACCAGTGATATTATCTATGATGTCAAAGAAAATGGCATCAGTGATGCATTATCTATGGTAATTTGCACTGCATGGCGAGTGCACAAGTTATAGTTACTTCTTTAGGGTATGAGTTATAGTTAGTAAAGATAACTATAAATGGCGAATATCAGTGATTTTAAGAGTTTAAAACTGAACATTTCATATAACTATAGTGGTACTTTAGCCTTTTGTTTTTCTGTGAATTTCTAAGACTTTTTAATGTGCAGTAATATTTAATTATCATAAGTTAATCTAACTCCTGTCGCGCACAGTCTCTGCCCGTGCATGGAGGTGGTGGGCTGCAGGGCCTGACTCATGCAGCCAACCCCACACTGTGCAGGGCATTCTGTTATGTGTGGTAGGGGTTGGCCACAGGGCTTGGGTGCAGTCCAGACCCACATGCCTACCCCCACCATGCACAGACAGAGGCCAATACCCTGCATGCAGCAACTGCATCCTGCACACAGCCTTTTGGTCATGCGCATGTCGGGAGATGTCCATAAGGGAAGGGGAGGCCCTGTGGCTAACCCCCCGCATACAGCCGACCTTACGCTGTGCACAGCCTTTGAAGTGGCCCTGAAGTCAACCCCCAAAGAGAGCCAACACCAGACCGCACATGACTTTAGGCCATGCATGGCAGAGTTTGGCCACAGGGCCTCTCCCTGGGGACTCCAGGGCCTTTTTTTTAATAGGAGGGGGGCCATGTGGCCCCCTCCCTGAACTTAATATGGCCTTGGGTGCCCATCCCTCAGGGAAATAATTAAAATGTTGTGTTGGGGACATAAGGCCCCTCCCCAGGCTGATTTCAGCCCTCGGGTCCCCATTCCCTGGGGACCAGAACATTTTTAAAGGGGGTCATAAACCCCCTCCCCAGGCTGCTTTTGGCCCTCTGGACCCCATCCCCTGGGGCCCGGCAGCATACTTAAAGGGTAAGGAAGATGCAGTCCCTCCTCCCTGGGATAATTTTAGCCCCAGGCACCTCATCCCCGGGGCCAAGCTACATATGTGAAGGGAGATGGGGCACACAGAACCCTTCCCCAGGCCTCTTTTGTCATTGGGGCAGCCTCCCCCAGAGCCCAGCACATCCATTATGGGGAGGGGGCATGGGCCACCCTCCACAGGCTGTCATTGGCCCCAGGAACCCCAGTGCCTGAGGCCCACCAATATATTTATGGGGAAGGGGGTACGTGGCTCCATACCTGGGATAATTTTAGCCCCAGGGACCCCATGCCAGAGGCCCGGGCACATATCAGAAGGGGAAGGTGTGTACACGGCCCTGCTCAGCAGGTTGATTTCGGCCCCAGGGACACCATCATCTGGGCCTCGGCCAACAAAGAATGGATTCCCACCCAGGGTATCCACGTATACTCGAACTAGACCAACCAGGGAGAGACTTGGGAGTTTTGGAAAATATGATGGTGTGTGAGCCTTTATCAGTTAGGTGGGTTTGTGTTTGCTGCTCATGTGATGGGCAAACTGTGGCAGGGGTCATTTCCTCCCACTTGCGGACATCAGTGGGATGCAGTATTTATGCAGTGTCCTCAACAGCAGAAGTGACCAAGCGCATTGGAGCATTTCACATAGGCACCTTTTACATTACACCAGGTCAGATCCTGCTTATCATTTATATGTACTTATTTTTATTGCACTTTTTGGAGTTAACAATGCTTTCACTAGTGCATGTTGGTTGCTAAAACGAACCGCAGGCTGTTAAACTCGGACAGTCTTGGTTGGGCAAAAATGCTGTTAATTCACACTTGTGGTCTCACTCTGGCATGAATCCTGCTCAGTGAGCCTTTCTGGGTCCTCCGAGGCTAGTGTAAATGTAATGAGGGGTAAGAGTTTGCAGTCAAAATAACTGTAATCTCAATAAGGGTTCTCTCACTCCATGTATTCAACGCATGTTTCTAGACCCGCACTGTCCTTCTCCATCCTAATGCATTATGGGTGCTGTAGTCTGGTGTAGATAACGATTTGCAACAGAAAGGCACAGGTCTGAAACACTGTCCTGGCGGGTGGTCATAGTCGGCCTTAAAGAAGAAGCCTCAAATTTTCCGGGCACTGGAGGTCAGAGTGCATCGCTCTAGTTCACAATACACAGGCTGTTCCTCTTCGGTTTTAGAATTATCGAGTGCCTTTCAGGAGGGACAAGTTGTACCTTTTCTGTGGGCACAATGCTCCAGGTAGAGGGAGCCTGGGGAACAAAGCTATAGGTCCTAATTATTAGGGGCTTACAGCTCAAGTCTCGGAGAGAAGATAACATATCATTTGTTGCCGTGACAAACACAGTCCTCTGAAAAGTTCCCTTTTTAGTCCATATTAAAGCTGTCACGGAAATCTCTGGTGGCCTTACTGTCCCCCTTTGCTCACTCAGCAGCCTGTGCCCGGCTGCTTATGACTTACCCCCTGACTGTCATATTATTCCTTCTTTGCAGTCACATAACTAGGACAAACATGGCCACACAGCGTGAGTTGCTATTTGGAAACAGTGACCTGTGTACCATCCCAGCCTCGTCCATGCCATCTTTTCCTTGTGCTTCACACAGACCAGGGTGGAAGCCCCTTGTTAACAAGTAAAGTGGGCAGGAGAACTCACCAAGGCATAGATGAGTGTCTGAGTCAACTGCAGGCCTCGTGATTGCATCCTGGTCACATAGCTATAGATTCCGATGTGCATCTGTTGCACAGGTTTCTTTCCAACTAAAACAGTTTAGTGAGCTAATGCGCCTGCTTCATTGATCTGTGTGTATTCTAGAGGCTACAGTATATAATCATGGTATGTTGGCAAAGAAGGTTGATGTGTTTTCTGTAGAGGTCTTAATAAAATTGTATGTATAATGTACTTACTTTTAAGAACTTTCAGCCAGCCCCATTCATCCATTGGATAGGAAGTGGTGGCCCCAGTACAGTTGTATTAAAAAAGTAGTTTCAAAAAGCGGTATCAAAGAACAAATAACAAATGGAATTACTTTGTGCTAAAGTGTTGTTTATTCACACTCAGCACCTGGTATATATTAGTTTAAACAAACAATTTATATACAATATTCGAATATAAAACATTGGTGTGCCCAACTGGGCTGGGGGGAGGGGAGGAAGGTGACTTGAGTGTGGTAGTGAGGCAAGTGACATATAATTCTCAGAAGTATCACAATCAAATTGTTAGCCATATTTACTCAATGCCGTATGTTCATAATGAAATTATTCACAGATAGTTGAATATATTCACCAAGCATGTACAGAAGAGTTAACACAGTACATACTGCACTATTGACAGTACTGGCATTAATGATGTGTCAACGTTTTGACCCCAAAACCTATGTACGTTGGTTTAGTTCCTTACTGGCGGGGCCTTCCTCAGGACAAAGGTGAAGGTGAGGGGCAGATGGGCACCTAAGGCTAAAATAAGGAGTTTGTCAGGTCCGACATATTAATTCAAGGACGAGACCAAAAGTGGGTATGAGTCACTGTGTTTACCGTATTAGATGGGAGAAGAACCTGGCAGGTACAAAGTTTCGTCAAAGACGGTGGGACTCAAAAGGCTCCAAATGGCGAATGTGAGAGTGGTAGACACCTGTGGATACAAGGTGTCAGTCAGAAAAAGGGCCTTGCTCAGAGTTTCTGGTTACTGAATTCATTTTAAGGTAAAGTAAACTTACTTGGACAATGCATGAAAACATACAAATCCTTCAAGACAGTATCAGTGCTGCTTGGGAAGCCGTGGTCATGCCATCGGTTAAGTAGCGTGAGTAATCTCATAAGATTCCTTCAAAGTATCTAGGTAAGAGACATAGGGGCAATCAGTTGTGTGATCCAACACAGTACAGTGATTTAAAAAGTAGTGCCTAAATGGAAGGTTGCATACTGCATGCAGGAACGCCTGGTAAAAGACTCGAGTGCCTAGAGAGAAGTACACAGTTCATGTTAGTTGTGTATTTAAAAAAGAAGAACCAGTGCCTAGGTCACAGCGCTAAGAGGCAGATATATGGCATTGTGTGTAAGCTATCAAAAATCTGAAGTGATTTCTTAATGTTATAAATGTTGTGTATTATAAGTGAATTCGAGCACCTGCCAGTTCATAAACAAAGGTGGTTAAACAAAAGTTAGTAAGAAAGTTACCGGTAGTGAAATCCCGGGGTCTTAGGGACAAATAATGAATACAATCAACAACAACCCCATCTACCAACATGTGGATTTATGGAAACAATATATTGACGACATACTGCTTGTCTGGAAGGGGGGCACAATCGAACTTGGTCTCTTCTACGAGTGGCTGAATGTATGTGACCAAGCTGTAAAGTTCACTATCAAGTCAGATGCAAATGAGATAGCTTTCCTTGACATAAAAATTTGCTGTGAAGACAATAAACTATTCCCAACACTTTACAGAAAACCTGCTAAAGGCAACTCCCTCCTGAGATACAACAGCTACCACCCACGCGGCCTGAGGGATAACCTTCCGGTGGGACAATTTCTACGGTTTCGCAGAAATTGTACCAAGAAGGCAGACAACTTTGCAGATTCTGAAGATCTAAGTGCCCAACTGATGACCAGAGGATACCCGAAAAGACTTGTAAAGAGAGCTCAGAAAAGGGCCTGGTTTAACCCAAGGGAAACCCTACTGGCAGTAAAGGACAAGGAAGACACTATGTCACTAACAATAATCTTGTGTCACAACATTTTCCACCCAGAGCAACGCAGTCAAAAAGATAATACACAAACATTGGAAGCTAATATCAGCCGATATCGACCAACCAAATCCACCCATGTACTCATTCAAAAAGGCTATGAGTGTGAAGGATCGTGTGTTACATTCATTTTTGGAGAGCCCGCCAAAACCAAGCTTACAATCACTATGGAACTTACCACCGGTAAAGGGACACTATAAATGCAGACACTGTAAAGCATGCCATACCATGATACCAACTAAGACTTTCAGCTACAAGCTACATTCCTTTCCCAACTGACGTGATCTATGGGATAGTCTGCCCATGGGGGTCCTCTATGTTGGCCAACCACAACAGAAGATTAAGGCTAGGATATAACAGCGCCAAAGCATGGTGGGTGCACCTCTAGTTGAACATTACACACAGATGGGTCACAGTCCTGACCAAATGCAATGGTTAGTGATTGAAAAAGCAGATCTGGGACCTAGAGGGGTAACATAGCCTCAATCCTGACCATTAGGGAATCAAAATGGATGGTACGTCTTGACACCATTACCACTGGCCTGAATGAATTAGATCCGAGTAATGCCCAACTGTCATGCCTTAATATCTAACCAGGTACCTAGTAAATTCACATTTTGTACCTCTCCGTTCTGGGTTGGTGTGTATAAAATGCCTTACCAGTTACATAAAAGGGAATGTACTTTTTTTGTGTTAACCCAGACACCCATGACTATCGGTTGACAATGTAACTTGCAAATGTCCAATACCATGTGTGGCTTCAACACAACTTGAATTTTGAATCTGCATAGTGCTATGAATTATGCCCGGCCAGCATGTCGTCATACTGAACCAGGCACCTATAAACAGCACAATTCGAAACTCTCCTTCTGAGCTTGTGGTGCATTTTTTGTAGGAAATATATGTTTAGATTTACTGTTAACTCTGACAGCCTTTAAAAGTGTTTGCACATGTCTTATACAACTTGTATGTATCTAAGATACAATCTGGATTGTCATAATGTTTTTATTTGCTTAGGTTTTCCATATAAGGTTCTCCATACAATGTCCACACTATGACAGGACATGCAGTATTGTATTAACATACCTATCGACCTGCTGTTTTCCTCTTCTATACTATAACTATTTAGATCCAGTGTTGCCAATTAGTGCCCCACAAACCAAGCCTGTTTATGTACCATCAGATGTCCGATTGCACTGATATTTCAGCCACAGCATTCTGGCATACGTCTTCCCATCTAATTAGCACTATTGAGAAACATTTAATAACACGTATCAGTTTATTTACTAATACGAGCACCCCTGAGTCTTTCCTCTTCTCTGAAGATAGACTCTAGAACTGGCAGGCATTTAGCTGCTGCCGGTTGCGGGAAGTCACGCGGTGCCTAGCGCAATCCAGTTTCACTTAACCAATTGGCTGCTAGTGGTTTTCCCCTCCTGTGCTGGAAAGTAAGATTTATCATTGTTCATGACAAGGTCAGCTCGTCATAAGCACAGCTCCACTGTGCCTCATGACGAGCTGAGCTCGTGATGAGCAGGGAAGGGGTTAAATAGAGGCCCTGATTGAAGTATCTTGTTCTCACCGCTTGGAGAGGAACGCTCAGTCGTTACGTGTAAGTCCTACGGACGAGTTCTGCATGCTTGCACATGGAATCTTTTGGCCGGTAAACACCCCTTGGGGTCACATTAAGTCTTTATTTTTAAGTAATTTTTTTTTAGAACTCCCATTTTACTCTTTAGTCTCTATCATTTTCCCACTACACCCTCAAGCTAACTTTATTTCAATCTGCCTTAAGAAGGGAGCGCTGTTAGGTAACTATGGAGACGGCCGCTGATCGACATTTTATTCATTATTTGTCCCTAAGATCCTGGAATTCCGCTGCCAGTAACTTTATCACTAACGTTTGTTTAACCACCTTTGTTTATGAACTGGCAGGTGCTTGAGTTCACTTATAACACACACCATTTATAACATTAGGAAATCACTTCAGATTTCCGATAGCTTGCACACAATGCTGTTTATCTGCCTTTTAGCACCATGACCCAGGCACTGATTCTTCTTTTTTAAATACTTTTCATTTGTTCACAACCAACATGAACTGTGGACTTCTCTCTAGGCACTCGAGTCTTTTACCAGGC
This sequence comes from Lissotriton vulgaris, assembly GCF_964263255.1. NCBI lineage: Eukaryota > Metazoa > Chordata > Amphibia > Caudata > Salamandridae > Lissotriton > Lissotriton vulgaris. Next base: position 972,069,350 of record NC_141696.1, on the reverse strand, counting down.
GTTTCTGCATGCAGTATGGCACCTTCCATTTAGGCACTGCTTTTTAAATCACTGTACTGTGTTGGATCACACAAGTGATTGCCCCCATGTCTCTTACCTAGATACTTTAAAGGAATCTTATGTGATTACTCACTCTACTTATCCATTGGCATGACCATGGCTTCCCAAGCAGCACTGATACTGTCTAGAAGAATTTATATGTTTTCATGCATTGTCCAAGTAAGTTTACTTTTCCTTAAAATGAATTCAGTAACCAGGAACTTTGAGCAAGGCCCTTTTTCTGACTGATACCTTGTATCCACAGGTGTCTACCACTCTCACATTCGCCAATTGGAACCTTTCGAGTCCCACCTTTTTTTTTTTTATGTCCTCATACATGCCACCAGTTGATAAATACTCTGAATTGGCGCTCTTCAAGCCACTGCCACAAACCTTCCTTCCCGGCCCTCATGTTTGTGGATAGCCATTGAAGATTGCCCAGAGGTAAGGTTGTTACCCGTCCAACTTCCTCTCGTAATGATACTTGCTGCATAGGAAGGACAGGACCACAAGACCTCTGGCATAATCATTGGACTATTAGTTTATTTTTCACTCCAGGCTTTCAGCACCGACCACAAATTAGCAGACTTTTCACCCCCACATAAAGTATCTAGTTTACTCACCGCCATAGTGAGTCCCACCGTCTTTGACGAAACTTTGTACCTACCAGGTTCTTCTCCCATCTAATACGGTAAACATAGTGACTCATACCCACTTTTGGTCTCGTCCTTGAAATAATATGTCGGACCTGACAAACTCCTTATTTTATCCTTAGGTGCCCCTCTTCCCCTCACCTTCGCCTTTGTTCCGAGGAAGGCCCCGTCAGTAAGGAACTAAACTAACGTACATAGGTTTTGGGGTCGAAACGTCGACACATCATTGATGCCAGTACTGTCAATAGTGCATTATGTACTGTGTTACTCTTCTGTACATGGCTTTGTGAATATATTCAACTATCTGTGAAGAATTTCGTTATGAACATATGGCATTGAGTAAATATGCCTAACAATTTGATTGTTATACTTCTGAGAATTATATGTCACTTGCCTCACTACCTCAGTCAAGTCACCTTCATCCACTCCCCCCCACCCAGTTGGGCACACCAACGTTTTATATTTGAATATTGTATATAAATTGTTTGTTTAAACCATGGGTACTCACAAACTTTCTCTCGGGGGCCAACTTTACAGTGTGGTTTGTAGCTGAGGGCCGCACCGTGGGGGCGGGGTCAGAGGGGGAGGGGGCGGGGCTAAAGCAAACAAAAATATTGAACATGAGGTTAAACACAGGTTCCTGCAGCAGACACCTTCGTCCACTGAGCCACAGGACCCAGCATACACACATCTTTCTCTCTCTCTCCCTCCTTCTCTTCCTCCTTCTCTCTCGCTCTCCCTCTCTCCCTCCCTCTCCCTCTGCCTCCCTCCCTCTCTCTCCCTCCCTCTCCCTCCCTCTGTGTCTCCCTCCATCCCTCTGTGTCTCCCTCCCTCCCTCTGTCTTCCTCCCTGTCTCCCACTCTGTTTCACTCCCTCCCTCTGTGTCTCCCTCCCTGTCTCCCACTCTCTGTTTCCCTCCCTCCCTCTGTGTCTCCCTCCCTCCCTCTGTGTCTCCCTCCCTGCCTCCCACTCTCTGTTTCCCTCCCACTGTGTCTCCCTCTCTCCCACTGCCTCTCCCTCCCTGTCTCCCACTCTGTTTCCCTCCCTCCCTCTGTGTCTCCCTCCTCCCTCTGAGTCTCCCTCCCTATGAGTCTCCCCCCCTCCCCCTGTGTCTCCCTACCTGTCTCCCACTCTGTTTCCCTCCCTCCCTATCTCCCTCCCTCTGTGTCTCCCTCCCTCCCTCTGTGTCTCCCTCCCTGTCTCCCACTCTCTGTTTCCCTCCCTCCCTCTGTGTCTCTATCCCGGTCTCCCACTCTCTGTTTCCCTCCCTCCCTCTGTGTCTCCCTCCCTGCCTCCCACTCTCTGTTTTCCTCCCTCCTGCCCTCTCTCTGTGTCTCCCTTCTCCCTCCCTCTGTGTCTCCCTCACTCCCTCTCTGTCCTCTCACCTGTGTGTGTCAGCCCTCAGCCTGGGCTGAGACAGCTTCCCCGGCCGCGCACACACAGCCGCACCAAGTACTTCATGGGTCTTTAAAAGACCATGTACATGTTAATTAGGCTTTGTTGAATTTCACCTCTTAAGCCCCTGCAGCTCCCCTCTGACAATCACTGGAATCACCCGGGCCCCCACAGAGCACAGTCTGAGTCCGAGCTGCTGCGGCTGTATTTGCGAACACCATTTAATATATTTAATTTTATACACAGGTGTCTGCAATGTCCGCGTGCAACCCAGGAAGGCTTGCCGGGCCGCCACCGGCCCGCGGGCCGTACTATGAGTACCCCTGGTTTAAACTAACATCTACCAGGTGCTGAGTGTGAATAAACAACACTTTAGCACAAAGTAATTCTATTTGTTATTTGTTCTTTGATACCGCTTTTTGAAACTACTTTTTAAATACAACTGTACTGGGACCACCAGTTCCTATACTGTTTCACACCCAGGTCCCCGTGATTTGGGGTTTACCCTTCTTTATAACTCTTCATCCATTGGTCTGCTATTGTATCATTCACATTTGTCTCCTTCCTGCGACAGCATAGAGCAAAGGGTCTGTCAACTTCCACTACTGGCTAACTTCACTATGAGTGACTGCATTTTGCTCTTACACAAAGACCACATAGCAGAAAAAGTAGTTCCCTTCTGTTAGACCTGACTTGTCCAGCGGGTTTATACCCAAACATTTGCTTTTTGCCCCTCTGTTTTGGACCCTGTTTTTGTTGGGTTTGTGACTTTGGGCACTTTACCACTGCTGATCAGTGCTAAAGTGCATATGCTCTTCCTGTAAATTGTATTATGTATTGTTGATTCCATGATTGGTATATTTGATTTACTGGTAAGTCTCTAGTACAGTGCACTGTGTGTGCCCAGGTCCTGTAAATCAAATGCAGCTAGTGGGCCAGCAGCACTGATTGTGCCACCACCATAAGCAGCCTGGAAATGTAACTCAGACCTGCCAATGTAGTGTTGGTGTGCAGTTTGGTACTGCCATGTTGAACGGGCAGGTGCACCCACTTGACAGGCACTAACCTTTAACATGTGAGTCACCCCTAAGGTAGGCCCAAGGTACCCCTTTGGGCAGGATGTAGTGTTTTTGAAAGGTAGGGCATGCCCTGATGTGTGTGGCAAGTCCTGAAAGTAAAATACTGCATATTCCTTGTTTCACTATTTAAAGGCTATCTGTCCCATAGGATAGAATGGGAGTATATTTATAACATCTTATAAATATAACTACCCACTGGGACAAGATTGAAAGCTGGAGTTTAGCATGCCTGAACTCAGAACATAAAATGCATCTTTTAGCAAAGATGACTTTTATATTTTGTGTTTGAAAATACCACTTTTAGAAAGTGGGTATTTTCTTGCTTAGCCATCCTGTGTGCCTCTGCTGGTTTGTGGTTTGACTGTCTGGCTTTTGAATGACAGAGGCTGGGGATGTGCATTCTGTTCCGACAGCCACAGTGGGTTGAGGTGTGTCCTGCCTTTCCAGGGTGAGTCTGGGCTGGGCTGAATAGACCTGGGCTGCATACAGAGTAGGGGGAGGAGATTTCCTAAATACCTGAATGGGCCTGGTATGCTTTGGACAATGCTGTCTCCGCCTCATGCCAGGAAGCTGCAGCAGAGACAAACTGATTTTGGCTGGGCAAAGAGCTTCTCTGCTACCAGAGAACAAAGGAATTTGTGTTATAAAAACTTGGGCCCAGATCCCAGGCTTTTAGATCACTTTTTGACATCAAGAGGGACCTCTGCCAAGGAGAAGAACTAGAAGAAACTGGAGGAGGAGTACTGCACCTTTGCTGTGTGATATCTGGCATTGGCCTGCAGTAGCTGTTTCTGCCAACGAGAAGAACTGTGTGTGTACCCTGCTTGAGGAAGTATCACCAAGGGCTTGGAAGTGGAGCTTGCCCCCTGTTCAAAAGGTCTCAGGAACAGCAAATACCTCATCATACTCGGGGTACCGTCTCTGAAACCACTGGTTTCAGTCACCACAGAAGAAAAGGGCAATCAACTCTGTCAATGCATCCGTCACAGAATTCCGTGTCCTGAAGGCCCCGAAGAAGGCACCACTGCACTTCGCACTGCGTCCTTGGTCTCACCAATGCTGTCTTAATGATCGTCACCGAGCCCCTGCACGCACCTCATCCTATGGACACCGCATTCTGCACCGCCTCGCTTCCCCCTGCCTGTACTTCACCCACACCGTCGCTGCCCAACCCGAACATTGACCAGCTCAGTCACCTGCACCGCAACTTGCCTGCACCGCATCGAGTAGCATCTCACCCTGCACCATAATCCTTGGGCTCGCCAACGCTGTCTGGACGATCATCACCAAGCCTCTGTCTGCACTGCATTGCGAGGGCACTGAACCCTGCATTGCTACCACTTTTGCAACACATCTCGATGGTTGCACCCACATGTTGGCTGCAACAAGAAATGTACTGTTCACACATCTGTCCACGCTTTAGCTGGCCCGTACCGATGTGGTCAGCTGAAATTGTAAGACTCTGTTGTTTTCAGCATTGCGGTAGCCCCGGACGGACCTACCAACTTGGAAGAACTGTATTTTTCATCTATTTCTACAAATGTAATGTGTTCTTGCAAACTTCATATTTTTAAGAACTGTATTGCAGATTTCTGTTGTTATTGATCTTGTTTTGTTTAGATAAAGGTTTGCTTATTTTTCTAAATTGGTGTGGTGTCCATTTGTAGTGTTTTCACTGTGTTACTGTATGCATGCCCAAATACTTTACACCCTGCTTTTAAGAAGCGCAGACAATAATTTTGGGTAGAAGAGTTTTAATAAGATAAGAGGAACAACCCCATAGACACGTCCTTACAGCAGCAACTGTCTTCTCCTCTGCTCCACCTTCCAGAACCAAGGAAGGCCATGACAAGAATGCAAGACCAGTTGCTACAACACAACATCTGCCTCTGAGATAAGCCTGTCTGCTCGTGCCAAGCTAGCAAAGGCATGAGCAGGGGTTATTTTATATGTGTATCCCCCTTACCCTGACTAGCAAGAAGGGTCCCTACTTCGACAAAGGTGCAAACCATTGCCAACTAGAGACACCTGTTTTTAACACCTTCACTGAAGGTCACCCCTGTCAATCATTGTAAATGGCAACATTGTAAAAGGGCATTATTGACTGATAGAAAAAGTATATTTTACCTTAGACTGTGTAGGATAGTCAGTTTGGGGTCTTACAATACTTTTTTCTTAACTTCAAAAAGAGTAAGTTTATTGAGGAAAAGAAAAATAGTAATTCAAAAGATATTATAGCAGTAAAACAATTACACACAGTAAAGTAACCTAAAATTGATAGACAAAGTATATTTTACCTTAGACTGTGTAGGATAGTCAGTTTGGGGTCTTACAATACTTTTTTCTTAACTTCAAAAAGAGTAAGTTTATTGCGGAATAGAAAAATAGTAATTCAAAAGATATTATAGCAGTAAAACAATTACACACAGTAAAGTAACCTAAAATTGAAGAAAATAAATAAATAAATATGTAAGTCACTTTAGCATAGCATACAAGGGAGAATAACAATGATATACAACTATTCGGTGAACAAAAGAGAGTTACATTGTATGCCAAAATCATAATATGAAACGAAATATGACTTTATAATGTAATATTAGTATGAGGGGAGTCATGGGGGTTTAGGCACTTCTTGCTGTAAAGGGTCCAGAGAGAAAGAGCATTGGGCGCTAGCATCAATATACAATGTAACAGGTAGCCATAAAACGTTTCGATGCCATATGTATGGGATATACAAAAGTTGTGTCCAGTCTATGGCTATAACAGACAGCATACCACCATGCTTCATAAGACAATTTGGTATCATCTTTCCAATTTTTTGTTATCTGTTGAAAGGCAACTGGTAGCAACAAGTCTATTATCTTGACATTAAATTCGCAACCCGCCCAAATAGGCGATAAGCTTCCCAAGAAGACATGAGAAGTGGAAAAAGGGCATTTGGAATCAAAGATCAAGTTAATTTGAGACCTTAAACTTTTCCAAAAGCTATGAACAGGTGCACATGTAAAAAGTAAGTGATATAGATTTGTATGTGGCAAGGAGCAGGTCCAGCAAACGTCTGAGAGGTCAGCGTGTCTTGTACTTTCCCAGCTTTATTCTGGCCACCATAAAATAAGTGCAAGCATTGTTAGTTGTTTCCTTATTGAACTGGGGTCTTACATTACTTGCTAATGGTAGGACACCAGTGCCATACACTATACATACCAACACTGGCAAAGGACTTTAATGAATGCTTGGCAGGGGAAACAACCTTTACAACGCAACTTTTACACCGCACTACCATTACAACAAAACGTTTACAACGCAACATCCATTACAATGCATGCATTTACAGAGCAACCATTACACCGCATGACACTACAACGCACACCACTACAACGCATGCCATTAAAACGCAGTCATTACAACGCATACCATTACAACGCATACCATTACAACACATAGTACCCTTACACTATCCAACACTTACCCTACTGTTGCAACCCCTGGAGTTAGAATAGTAATTTTTACCCCTACACTATCCAACACTTACCCTACTGTTGCACCCCCTGGAGTTAGAATAGTAATTTTAACCTCTACAATATCCAACACTTACCCTACTGTTGCACCCCCTGGAGTTAGAATAGTAATTTTTACCCCTACACTATCCAATACTTACCTTACATGCAATGTAATGTTATGCGTTGTAATAGTATGCATTATAAATGTAGTATGCGTTGTAGTGGAATGCGTTGTAAAGGTAGTTTCAAAGAATTTGTTGTAATGGCATGGGTTGTGATGCTATGCGTGGTAATGGATGTTGCGGTTTAAAAATTGCGTTGTAAAAGTATGCGTTGTAACGTCATACATCCCTTGGCAGTAATAGGGCTGTATATCATAGATGAGTTACCACAAACTTTGATGTCTTTAATGGCTAATGTAATGTAATGGATAATGTGCTGCATGGGTAAACACTATGCTTGCTTGTTTAGGACTTGTGTCCTGATTATTTCCCATACAGATTTAAAGCTTAAGTGACAAATACCTTTCTTGTTATTTCTTAGCATGCCTAGATTCCACAATTGTCTATGAATTCGTTTTTTTAAATGATGTAACAATTTATCTGAAAATGAGGAGGCAAGAGGTCCAGTTTGTGTCTCATGTAGCTGTATGGCCTGTCAAAACATTTCTAAAGGAAACTCACAATTCCAAAATGTATGTAAGTTTTACTGCAGTGCATTTTGATTCATGTTTTAAGCATAAAGTACTGTAGCATTGCTTAGTAAGCATTGTCTCCTCTTGTGACAATCAGCAATAAATTCTGGGCCTCGTTTATGAAAAGTGTTGCATGGTTGGGGAGAAACCAGCAATGCAACACTTTTCATAGCGCCAGCCCTGCGACACCATGGATGCGCCGGATTTACTGCATGGCGCTCCAAGTCACAAGTATTTACAGATACACCAGTATTCCGGATGTATCTGTAGGCGCAAAATTGGCGCAATGCTGGAGTGTGTCTGAACAGACGTAACTTCAGCAATGTGTTGTCTTACATGGGGCAAGCCCCAATTGAAAGGGCCTGAGTCAATCCTTATGTCTGCTTTAAGCAGGCATAAGGATTTGATGCAGCGGCGTCTTAGAAGTGTCGTAGTGAAATCTCGTAGATTTTACTGCATCACTTCAAAAAAGATTTTTTTGCAGGGGAACGCCCACCCTTCATATATTATAACTGACGCAAGTATACTTTATCGCAGGGGTTTGCAAAGTGATGCTTTTGCCTAGATGCGCCACTTTGTAAATAGGGTGCAGTGCTGCGCATATTTTACGTCTCCACAGTGTCACAAAAAGTAAAGCAATGGCAGCGTAAAGGGCTCCTAAATAAGGTCACTGTTATTAAAATATTTGGTGAGCACATTTGTATACACGCATATAAACAAGGCTGTCGCTATTAGAAGGGCAGCAGGTGTATTGTCACCTGCACCCAGCTGTGCGGACGACTGCCCTTAAAATATATTTTTTTTAACTATTAAGCCATGGAATTTAGCAGTCAATTTTCCTCGCTTGCGTTAGGGTCCCAATCCATGGCACCCTTTTGCTAGGCCAATGCAGATAAATGAAAGGGCGCGCGTGCGTGCATGTGCGGATGTGTGTGTGTGCGCGCGTGTGTGTAATGATGATGTACATTTTTTGCTTTTTTTTTTACATGCACCAAACAATGATTACACAATCTGGACGCCCCTGATGGATGATGCAGTCTAACTGTTTCTTGTGACAAAGTTGGTAATTAGAAGGACGACGTAATGGCGAATCAGGCAGAAATATTCAAACCATGACAAACGACTTTAATAATGTTGCCTGCACTGCTTTAACAGAGATAAATTTCACTTCCCGAATCTCTCGACTCTCTCTACCTGCCTGCGAGATAAAACTGTCCGGGAGGTATTTGGGTGCCCATTTCCTGTAAAGCGTTGACTGGATTTTAAGTGGGTCGCGCGGCTTCAAAATGCAAAACCATCATTCAGTTTCTGTATGATTATTTTCCTAAAAGTAGCCCCCACTGAAGATCAAAGACTCCTTGCAAATTCAACTGAATTCTTCCGCGAATTTCTTTACCTCCTTAGTATAGTTCCTCTGTGCAATATATATATATTTGCAGCAACTCCTTCTTCTGGGAAAAAGATTGCTTACAGCCTGTATTGGTGTTTGCCCTAAGTTTGCTAGGACCACATACATTCAGCGGCTTTGAAGAAAAAATAGCATTATTCTGTCCATGTTGGGGCTTTGTAATTGGCTGGTAAAGATGTTCAAAGACTAATTTAGCGAATCATACAATATTTTAAATAGAATTATGCAGGTTTATGGCTCCTCCAGGAATTGAGTGCGGGGACCTTGTGTGAAAATCTGTTTAACAGTAAATGTTATTAGTAGCTTACACCTACCTTTTGTCTTCATTAAATTGCAGCGCGCCAAACCAATGGTCGCTTTCTGAGGAGAGTTTCAGAAATGTGTCGTTATTGTCCAGCTCATTGAACCGTAACGTTGACAGGGAGGTGAATTTGATGCACTGCGATTATTTGTGCTAGTAACTCAATATGCACTTTCAACTATCTCTGCTCCCCGGAAGTTAATAAACATAAGCAATATGCAATTCACGTACGCTACAGATGCAGTGTATACTATCTGCTTGTTTCCAATATGCTATTTATTCATTTATTTTAAAGTTTTAGATTAAGCTACTGCCCTGCTGAATTTGTAAAACAGTAAGTGCCAGAACCTAAAGTTTTGTGCAGATGCCTGTTGCTGCCCAGGGGCAGGGTTGCCGGATACCAAGGCCGTCTACACCTGATACCACCTAATGCCTCTTTAATCCTGCCACCATTCACTCTCTGCCATTTTATCTCACTCTCACATGTTCTTTTTCAACTCTGCTTTCTTACTTTGCCTGTTTTCCAACTGTCTCTTCCTCCTTCTTAACCCTTTTTTTTCTCTCTTACTCTGGGTCAAAGTCTGGTGAAGAAAAAAAAGCCCCTGTCCCCCAAAATGAGTGTTGGTGGGTGGCATGTACAACCCCTGCCTTAAAATAAGCACTGGCTAGCTGTAACCTTTCAGGTACTTCAGATGAAGACACCCCCAGTCATACCTCTCAACTTCCCCTCAATTGGTGGGTGTTACCCTCTTAGACGCAAAGCAAACACAAGGAGATGATGGACGGAGCGCTGAAACATTTCAGGCACTCACCCCCAGTAAGAGATCTTGGTTGAATCCATCATCGTTCTTTGGCTCACTTCTTAAGACTCACCTTCACCATCCAACAAAACAAAATGCTTCCCATAGGCTTTAATGGAGACAGGCGCCAGAAAAAAACACTCCCTCAGATAAAAACATTGTCAACTATCATTTGGTGATTCACAAAGGGGTGAGAGACCCAAATAGACCCTTGAGGGCTTGGGTGGTTAAGTGAAAAGGTAGGGAGGCCTTCAAGGGATTTGATTCAAAGCAAAAATGAGTTGTTCAATTTACTTAAAGGCTAAGATTAATTAACCTGGTGTGTAAGTCATGTAGTTAAATATGCATAATCAATTTGTAGAACACATAAACACATATAAACATATAAACAACAAAACACAAGGGGTGTATCAAAAAAAGAGCTTTATCAAATATTTCATTAGGTCAGCAATAAATCAAAAAAGCAGGTAAGGAAATGCTGATATGAAGAGCCTAGTAGCAAATCAACAGTAATGCAGCAAAACCTATAAAATACATCTATCTCAAGGCGCAAAAGTAAATCAAGTACTGTAGAGATAAGATGGAGGTCGACGTTTCGGTCTCTCTACAACCCAATGAACGAGACCATCTTCAGGACTGTTTTCAATAAAAACACTGCTATAAATTGTGCTGAAATCTCAACTCAATGAAAGCCACAATGTTGGATTTTTAGAGGCGAAATTGCACGTTGAAGCGGTATGGCCAAATCCTAGTTCGGGGAACACAACCGTCCCATAGGCGAAGACGCCGAGGATAACTTGATAGATGGTTATTCAATGGTAAAGAGCTCAAGACACCGGAGGGGTTTAAAACAATCTATTAGTAGATTTAGAGCCCTCTATTATCCCGAAGTAGTTGTATCCGTGTATATAGGATCTTATAGGCTGGTGCTGTAATCCAACCGATGGTTACGTGGGCGTTTAGCGGTAAAGGGTTTATTTTAACTTGGCAAACGAAGTCGGGTCAGAGTCAATTTAACGGCAGCCACGGGTTTAATTTAACTTAAAACGAGAAGAAGAAGGGTCAGAGTCAATCTAACATCAGACACGGGAAAGACCGAGTACAATTACAACTACTTCGGGATAATAGAGGGCTCTAAATCTACTAATAGATTGTTTTAAACCCCTCCGGTGTCTTGAGCTCTTTACCATTGAATAACCATCTATCAAGTTATCCTCGGCGTCTTCGCCTATGGGACGGTTGTGTTCCCCGAACTAGGATTTGGCCATACCGCTTCAACGTGCAATTTCGCCTCTAAAAATCCAACATTGTGGCTTTCATTGAGTTGAGATTTCAGCACAATTTATAGCAGTGTTTTTATTGAAAACAGTCCTGAAGATGGTCTCGTTCATTGGGTTGTAGAGAGACCGAAACGTCGACCTCCATCTTATCTCTACAGTACTTGATTTACTTTTGCGCCTTGAGATAGATGTATTTTATAGGTTTTGCTGCATTACTGTTGATTTGCTACTAGGCTCTTCATATCAGCATTTCCTTACCTGCTTTTTTGATTTATTGCTGACCTAATGAAATATTTGATAAAGCTCTTTTTTTGATACACCCCTTGTGTTTTGTTGTTTATATGTTTATATGTGTTTATGTGTTCTACAAATTGATTATGCATATTTAACTACATGACTTACACACCAGGTTAATTAATCTTAGCCTTTAAGTAAATTGAACAACTCATTTTTGCTTTGAATCAAATCCCTTGAAGGCCTCCCTACCTTAACTATCATTTGGACCACCTTCCAGAGCATCTCGGTCTTACCCTCCTCGGAGACCAAAAAGGTCGAGAGGTAGGTATGCCACAGCTGATGCTCTGTTATCACAGCGACTTGAGAGTTCGCTAGCTTCGTTTAAAAAGGTGAGCCTCACTAGGAGATAAAAATCTATCAATCAGATGTCTTGTACAGCACAACTACTCACCCGTAAGGGTCTCAAGGCTCTTGGGCATGAGAGAAGGGGGGAAGCTGCTGGCTGGACAAGGCGCTGCGGTTCTGTGGAAGAGCCAGGTCTTGTGCCCTTCCTGAAGTGAGACAGTGACGGTGATTGCCTGAGGTGGAGAGGTAGTATGCTTTAGGTCTTAGCTGCGAGCTAGGAGAAGGCTCTTCCTTCAGCTGTGAAAAAATGGTTCTCTTTCTGTTCAGATTCTAAGGACGTAATTAAGATGCTTCGGGTGTCTAAGACATGTGGGCAGAGTTCACGAGATTTAAACTAGAATGCACAATTGAACATTTGAGAAACATGTATTTCTTGTTCTGGGATATTTCTCTGCGAATGCCTAGATTGGAAAAGTACATGTTTGTAAAATGTACTATATTCAACACCTTTCTACCCGATTCCTTTCCTCAGTGCTGTGTCTTTAATCTAACATGTAATACAGCACTATAGCCTGACACTGAAGGCTCACTGGCCATGACATTAACAATGAGTTACATAGGCCTGAACTGCAATCGAAGGCTCTTAAGAGGGTGAGAGGAAAAATGCTACAGATCTTGGCCTGTAGATCCTGTGTCCACGGCACACAAGCCCAGCCTTCCAACCTCCAGAGGATGATAAAATTCATACTCTTAAATAAGGTAATGCTAGCATTTGATATTTACAGTACTTTGGGACTTCACAAAACACAGTAGCAAGTGTATTAAGCAATGTGTTTTTATCAATTGTTGGTAGACGGACTACACTGCTAATAAAAAATACACTCAACAGACAGCTAACCCTGTAGTGTAGTTCCTATATTCCCAATAGGCTCTGCGCATTGGAATAATATATCCTGTAGTTTAGACGTAGGACTGAGGTCGACTAGGTCTCTACCAAATCTATTAGACTTAATTGTGAGTGCCAGCAAGCTCAGAGGTCACTAGAAACTTTCTCTAATTCACAAGCAGGGATTAGTTTCTGACAATCGCATAAACATGACAACTTTGTTTCCCAAGATTAAGAAATCAATCTCTAGAGTTGTGGAAACAATAGATAGCTATTTTTCTCAGTCAATCGTGCATGCTTCGTTTCACCAGAGGTGCAGAGAAAATAGAGAGACAGGCGTTTTCAATAAAAAGTATTTAATGAACAGTCTTCTTTCTCAAGCATAAGAAATGTACTGCTACAATCGTAATACTGGTTATAAAGTACAAGGCATATAATATGAAGAGTATTATAAAATAGTACTGTTAGAGCATGATATGGTTTCTAAGCCATAAAATACCTAAACTACATACAGTGATAAAATAATGTACTCAACTGGTGCATCTAAAATACGCCTACCCCAGTGTACCTAACCTAAGTCTAGTACGAGGGAAGAAGTAAGTGAGGTGTAGCTTAAGTTTAGTATTTCTTCTGCCAAGAATCTATCTAAGAATTCTCTAAGGGTCTAATCAGCTCCGTACCTTGGTTTTAGAATGAAGGAGGTCTTGTATCTCTCTCTCAGGACTCGATTTCCCAGCAACCCGCAAAGATAGCTTGGAAACACTGGAGCTGGATTTCTCGGCAGGAGAAAAGACAGCGTCTCTCAGTGCGTCAGCTGGAGGGTCAGCTTCCTTCGGCACTTGCTGCAGCAGGGCGCATCGGGCAAGTAGATTGTCGATCTGCTCCAAACCACCGTGTGTTTGTCTTGGCAAGTGTGGGCATATTTATACCTTGAAGGTGCCGAGTTTGACGTATGATTGGACATAATAACGTCATCAAAGACTCAGTTCTTTGAAAACTCCATGATTTCCTAGATACATTAGTATTCAGGCAAGGGGAAGTCCCGAGCTGCTGAAGGCGGGTTTTTCCAAGAAATCATTGAGGATTCTCGGAACTTGGTGGAAGTAGCCATGCCGTATTTGGGCTGCATAAGCTCAGTCTAAATATGGTTATAATTTCTATGCCTATATAAGGATCGGGTAATTTATACTAATATATGGGCATGAATCGGGAAAATTACACTAGAGTCCGAGATTCGTACATAACAACTCAATACCTCAAAGAAAACAGAATCCTGGACCTTTCTCAGTCAGGGTTCTGCAGCAACCACAGCACGGAGACTGCCCTCATCGCCGCCACCGACGACATCAGGACCCTGCTGGACAATGGCAAGACTGCAGCACTCATCCTCCTAGACCTCTCCGCCGCCTTTAACACCGTCTGCCACCGTATACTACGCGTACGCCTCCATGCCGCAGGGATCTGAGACAAGGCTCTGGAATGGACCACCTCCTTCCTCTCCGGCAAAATCCAGAGCATCCACCTCCCCCCAATCGCATAACTTTTGGGACCCCCTCTATGATTGAATTAATGACCAGGGAAAAGAGAGGACAACATCATGGAAAAAATACTGAAATTCCCCCGTGGTCAATTCGTACTTTCTTATGTGGCAAAGCTCATCAAATTAATCAGTTAGCCTTCATATTGACACAGGTACAACCAGATTAGTTCTCTCATTTTACATATTTTTTTTCTCTTTTTCTGTAGTATATCAAAAATATTTTTTCTTTTTAAATCTTTTCTTATGTGTACATCAATTCATAAACATGGGTTATAATCCAATCAATATTAAAATACAATGAGAAATACCATGATCTTTACAATATATTTAAAAACCAAGTGTTTTTACAGTGAAAAACAACAACACCCTGTCTATCACACACCAACCAACATACACACTTACTCATTCATGCATCTCTACACTCATTCCAAACCCAAAAACAATTTCTAAGGTTGAGGTAACACAGATATTATTTGTGTATTTTCCACGCCAGGTCTACGCGCGTTTCGGTGGGTTATGACCACCTTCCTCAGGACCAGATCAGAAAGAGTTTTATTCTCCCCTTAGCGTGTGTGTGCAGGGTACCTGAAATTACAAACAAAATATAATATACCTGTACCTTAACCTTAGTCGAAGGACACATGACTTAATCTATAGTGTTTAATCTATCAATTTCTTTATACACTTGCTATGAGACACCTCATTGCACCAGAGATCCGCAACGCCAATTGAGTGTGGGACACTATTTTTTAAGGAAATTAATGCAAGTTCTGACAAGTAAAATCCAAATACAGTGTGACACGGTCACAGGATGTATTGTCATATTCTTTTAAAGAAACTGGGGACCATTCATTTAAGGCACATTGTGACAGATCCATCTGAATTAAGATATCTTATATGCTTTTTGCTCTGAGCTCTAAGCAAGAAATATTCACAGTTAGTCTCACCTTTAGTTCGGTGATACCCAGATATATCTAGTTTCTTTTGTGTACGGGTATTGACTTCTCTTTGACATGAATAAACAATCCCTGGAGGAAAGACATATATTTTAGGAACTTAATTTCGAGCTCTGTATGTCTAGTTAGCCACAATGTTAACAAAAAAGTGCTCTTACACCAGGTTTATCATATATGCGTCGCTTGGGGATTATTCCTTGTCTTAATATGTGAAGCAGGAAGAGGTGTTTATTTTGCTGTGGCTCTCATTTTTGGTTGTCCTCAACAAAATAAGCTCAGATGGTATCACTTTATCCTACATGTCGCTCTATTAATTACACTGACCAAAATTGCATTTATTGACTAACCTTTGTTTTTGCCGAAAAAATGCAGTCTTTAGTCTTCGTATTTGTTCATAATGGGTAATCCATATTGAGTCCCTTTCGGTTCCTCACTCTCATAATTGGAAAGGTCTATAATTCAAAAGTTGCATTTTTAGTATAAATCGTATTCTATTTATGTGTTATTTGTTATATAGTTCCTTTTTAAAAATAGTAATCTATGATCTCGATCCACCTTCCATTAACGATATGGTTGTAGAATTGTACTGCTACCCCCGCATTTTACAATGTAAATATATTAGAGTGCCTGACACGCTGTTGGTTAAGGTATGCGTGTTTCAAACCCACTCGCACTTGCCCCTTATTGAATTTATGAGTCTTTACTGTCCCTCAGTTTACTACTCACGACTAATGTTGTAAGTAAATTTATACTGCCGAGTGATCATTTCAAACAGAGTCCTTTCCGGGCGCAACTATAGGGTAAAGCTTATATAGTAATGTAATCACGGCACAGCAATCCTACCTTTTTTTCATTACCAATATATGGGCATGAATCTGGAAAATTACACTAGAGTGCGAGATTCGTACATAACAACCCAATACCTCAAAGAAAACAGAATCCTGGACCCTTCTCAGTCAGGGTTCTGCAGCAACCACAGCACCGAGACTGCCCTCATCGCCGCCACCGACGACATCAGGACCCTGCTGGACAATGGCGAGACCGCAGCACTCATCCTCCTAGACCTCTCCGCTGCCTTTAACACCGTCTGCCACTGCATACTACGCGTACGCCTCCATGCCCCAGGGATCCGAGACAAAGCTCTGGAATGGACCACCTCCTTCCTCTCCGGCAAAATCCAGAGCATCCACCTCATCTGCGGCGTACCACAGGGATCCTCCCTCATTTACATGGCCCCGCTCGCACATGTCGCCCAACAGCACAACCTCAATATAATCTCCTATGCCAACGACACTCACCTGATCCTCTCCCTCATCAAGAACCCAATCACCGCCAAAGCCAACCTCCATGAAGGAATGAAGGCTGTCGCAGACTGGATGAAGACCAGCCGTCTGTAGATGAAGTTGGACAAGAAGGAGGTCCTCATCCTCGGCTCTAACCCTTCAGCCTGGGACGACTCCTGATGGCTGAAGGCACTGGGAACAGCCCGACACCCCCCGACCACGCATGCAACCTGGGAATCATCCTGACTCAATGCTCTCAATGACCAAGCAGGTCAACGCCTTCTCCTCCTCCTGCTTCAACACCCTCTGCATGCTCCGCAAGATCTACAGATGGATCCCGACAGATACAAGAAAGACAGTCACCCAGGCCCTCGTCAGCAGCAGACTCGACTACGGAAACGCTCTCTACTTGGGGTTGCGAGTTATAGTTAGCTGAACTAACTATAACGGCCAAATTTCTCTGGTTTTGTACGAGTGAAATGTCCAACTAACAATAACGTCCCTGAAACCTGTAGTTTTTTCAGTGAATTTCCAAGGTTTTTTAAATGCTAATTTCTAACTATGCCTTCGAAGGTAGAACATATGAAGAAAGAGGAAGAAAAGCTTGGAAAGAAACAGGGCAAATGCAGAAACAGGCAACAGAAGTCCAGAAAGACAAAGAAAGGTGCAGGAAGAAGCAAGAGATGTGCAGAGAGAACCAACAGAGTAGCAGAAACTCCTCCTGTGCCCACAACCTTTTGCTGACGGGTACTGGTGGTAACTGACTCTGACTAACCAGGCCTAGAGCCAGTGCTATGCTAAAAGACACTTAGAATACAGTGAAAACAAATACATACACTCAGGAACTCTATCTGTTGGGGTACCCCTGTGATTTGCATGACCTCTTCTGTATTTGCCATGAGTTCGAGCCTGGGTCATTGCATGAGTACATGGGTAGGCACTGGATGATTAGAGTGCTGCAAGGACAGTGCATGGTGATTTCATAACTGTTTGCGTTTGGGCGGAGTGATTGGATAAGTACATGGTGCTGGCTGAGTGATTGGAGGAGGTCATGGGTAGTGACAAGGAGATGGCCGGACTGCATCAGTAGTGGTCAGGGAATAGTAGCAGGGCTTGTGTTAATGCCTGGGTTATTTGAATGAGTACATGGGTAGTGACTGGATAATTAAAGTACTGCAACGACTACTGGATTAGAGTGCAAACGCACCTGTGGCATGTTTTAAGTTCGGGGATTAAGTCCCCTTTAATCCTGAGGGTCCCTGGGGTCAAACTAGCCCACCAGGTACCTCCAGTAAGCGCCACAGAGCGGCGCTGCAGAGAGGTGTAAAAAGGGGCATGCCTCAGACCACCTCTCTGCAATGCAGCCCTGTGACGCTAACTGAAGGTACCTGGTGGGCTAGTTGGCCCCCAGGGATCCTCAGGATTGAAGGGGAATTAATTCCCCAACTTAAAATGTGCCATAGGGCGCGTTTGCATAGTGTTGCTGGGTGGGGGCTGGACCTCCGATGCGATGCTGGCTTTTTTATTTTATTTATTTGTTTAGAAGAGGGGCTGTGTTGCCCCCCTTCCTTTCCTATTTGTTGTGCCCTGTGGACCCCATCCCCAATGTCCCGACCTCTAATGTTTACAAAATGCAAAAAATAAACTGGAACGGGGCTGCAAGCCCCCCCATCCCCTGGGGCATGCAATGTATTTAAAAAAATTACAAATATTTTCAAAGGGGGGACTGCCTGGCCCCCCTCCTGAGGCCTCTGTTAGCCCCAGGGACCCAATACCCTGGGGCTCTGCCTCTTTGTTATGAATTTTTATTCTTATTTTATTGGGGAGGGGGGCCGTATGGCCACCCCTCCCTGGCCACTTCTGGCCCCGGGGACCATATCCGCCAGGGGCCTCACCTCTTCATTGGGGACCATGGGGGGAGCTCCAATGCCCTCATGGTCCCTGCCGACTCCCCACCTCCTGAGGGAACCAGCATTGCTTTTTCACACAGGGAGCTGCTGATATGAAGCTTCTCCTGTGGAAAAGCAATCTGTTTTGGATTTTGGAAGGGAGAGCAGGAAACCTGCTCTTGCTTGCAAAATCCAAAGCAGAGTTTGTATGGTAGGGTGGGAGCCGTGCTCCCACCCTGCCATAGCAAACAGCAGTGTCCTGGGGGTGGGCACATCAGGACACTGCAGGTGCCGGCCCTGGGTGGTGGCGGTCCCCAGGGCCATCAAGGGCTCCAGGCCCTCCCTTCAATTAGAAAGCTCTGTGGAGGTGGTGGTCCCCGGGGCTCGGGGTTCTTATATATATATATATATATATATATATATATATATATATATATATATATATATATATATATATATATATATATATATATATTCAATTTAAAAAAACAAAGATTACAGGGCTGTTATAGTTATATAGTTCGGGTCAGGGTTCACTCGTTCAAAACCATTGAAATTCAGCAGACACCCATACAGCCACTTAGACACCAACTACTTGACTGATACATACATTCACACAACCAGTCACCCAGACATTCACTGAGACACATAATCACTGACTTATACAGTCAGTCATGCACCCACTGAATCATTCATATAGGCACTCATACACCCACTTATTCACCAATCAACCTTGGTATATACATTTAACACTCAAACCTATTAAGAAAACTCACAGTCACTGTATGATATCATCAGTGATGTCACTGACCATGTCATGAGGGATGTAAAATTTGAGGTCATAAGCAGTGCTTTGCGGGGCGTGAGTTATAGTTAGATCAACTAACTATAACTGCTAAATTTCACTGGTTTTGAACGAGTGAAATCTGACCCTAACTATAATGTCCCTGTTACAGTAAATTTCTAAGGTTTTTTAAATCCTAATTCCTAACTATAACGTTCCTGTAACCTTTGTTTTTTTCAGTGAATTTCTAAGGTTTTTTTTTACTAGTAGTCTTGTTTGCAGAGTGGTAGAGAAAGGGGGGCTGGGCCTCTGGCCATCTCTCAGGAATACAGCTTTGTAAGACTTACGGGAGGTTCCAGGAGGGCTTCTTGGCCCCAAGGTCTCTCAGCAGTAAAGTGGACTTGATGCCCCAACCAGTAGTGCATCACAAGCTGTATTTGCAGAATGATGGAGAAAAGAGGCTTGTCCTCCGAAGACCTCTTAGCAATCCTGTTGTGTGGGACTTATTGGATATAACAGAAGGGGTAGTTGGCTCACAAGGATGTCCTTGGGGGCCAACTACCGCTCCTGTTACCTCCAGTAAGTCCCACACAGCAGGATTGCTAAGACCTGGTAGGAGGCCATGCTCCCTTTCTCTACCACTCTGCAAATGCACCTCTTGGTGCACTGCTAGTTGGGGGATGTAGTCCTCTTTAGTCTTGATGGACTTCATCGCCCAACCAAGAATATACTTCCCTGGGCCGTTATGGGCTCCAGAGACCCCATCCCTCTGGGCCTGCCCCCTTTTCTTTTGTATAAAAAAAGGAAGGGAGCAACATGCTCCCCCTCTTGAGGTCAATTTCGGCCCCAGGGACCCCATACCTTTATAGTTTTTATTTATGAAAAGGCCTCTTCAGGCCGATTTCGGCCCCAGGGATCCCATCCCCTGGGACCAGGCCTCTTCGTTGGGGACCATGGGGAAGCTTGAAGGCCCCTGTGGTCCCGGCCAACTTCCAACTTCTGCGAGAGCTGGCATTGCTTTTTACACACAGGGAGCTGCTGACATGCAGCTTCCTGTGTGTAAAAAGCCGCTTTCAGCTAGAAAAAGCAAAATGCTCTCGCTTTCTGAAACTTGAGCACTTAAAAAAACAATTCAGTGAGAGTTGCAGATCCCGCCTTGCTCCTACAGAAAATGTTTTTTAAAATGCTTTTTTGAGGGTCAGGGTGTTTTCTTTTCTTCTAACTTTTTTTCTTGTGACTCAGTTCAACTGATTATTTTGCTGTGTCCACCCTATGTAGGCTACTCAAGCCGAGTTGAATGACAAATTTGATATAAAGTGATCAGGTGTGTTATAAAATTGCACTCTGTATCTTGATTTTCACATGTTTTAATGTTGTATGACTCTACACTGTTTATTTGTTCTGTATATCTGTGTTTTTGCTGATGTTTTATCCTTTATGGCTTTTAGCCAAATAAAAGTATTTGACTGACTGAGTGACCCATTTACAGGCACTGTGGGAAACTCACAACTCCAGAACTCTCAATCGTGGCCCATTATAAACACTGGAAAGGACTACCATTGAGTGATTTGGAGTTGAGCCCAAGGGCATTACAGGTTTCTGACAGTGTCTGTCAGTGGGTTCAAATATTTTCCTCTGTTCTGACACACCACTTTAAATTGGCAGCAGCCGCCTCCGAAGGTCTGAAAAAGATGTTCAATGGTCCTGGGGGTATGAACGTTTATCTCAATGGTAATAAGCAAAGATTTTACTCTTCAGGCAGAATTAAATCTTCTTGATACACAGGTATACTCCACGAAATTGGCATTTCTGTTTTCCAGGCATCTAAAAGCTTCATTTCTGTTTTTAAATTTCTCATGCTTGTCACTACTTTAAGATTATTTTTTCTTAATTGGATATATGGAGCTTTTTTTTAGATTTTGGATTAGATGAATTCACCTTGGCTTTAGGGGCTCCCGTCATGTACTACAGCTGAGATTCAGCTTCCGAGGCAAAACCTCTCTCCTTCCATACATGCTATGGCCCCAAAGCCAGATGCAGAGAGTCTGCCTATAGTTGATGGCTCCTTTAGGCATGATTACAAGGAATACATACAGTTAGAAAGACTGCCTCCTTGCCTAACAGTTTAACTTCTCTCTATCATCCTACAGCCAGCATAAGCTTACCCGGTAGAGTCGGAATTGATAACCTTGCATGTCCCAGGTAAATGCAGTCCGGCAGCCAGAAGTCACAGTGAGTGGCCAGCCCGCTCTGGTTTGCTAACAGGTTCTGAATGTTTCCCTGTCCCAGGTACGGCTTGCTAATTTCTTGCCTAGTGGTTGCTGACTGCTGCTGATGTGTGCAAGCATTTATTGGTATTTACGATAATTCCTGAATTAGGTGGCCTCCACTCAGGCAGCTGCATCTGTCTTGTGGCAAGAGTGGCAGAGCCTTATTGATGGTGGAATTTATAAAGTGAACTAGGGCTTTTCCTATTTATCAGATGAAGACATACTCATTTCGGGGCTCTATCAAGAAGACTATATCAGCCTCTGAGGCCTCTGAAAAGACGAGTACCAACAAGACAAGCATTGCAATAGAAAAACATTGACTTTGGAAAAAACTGGTTGACATCTGTGCTAAAAATGAAGGTCATGGGCAATACTGCTAGAAATTCAAAGCCTACTTCTTTTCCTTTGGGCAAGCCTAGTATGTAAGACTGATAAAGGTTTCTTCTGGCATAATAGATACTTCAGCTCAACAGTTGGCACCCCAGTCTTACAATATATTAGGGGCTAGGGGGTCATTCCGACTGGTTTATACGTTATTTGTCAACTGTCCAAGGGGCATATTAGCTAGAACCTCGTTAAAATTATTGCCATTTTAGCGGCAGGAAACTGCCACTTAAAAGGTGATAATGGGCTTGCTGATAGGCGTTATAGAATTCCAATAGAGGCCCAGGTTAGATACGGAGGACATCTAACTTGGGCTTCTACTGGAATTCTACAACGCATATTAGCAAGCCCGTTATCGCCGTTTTAGCGGCAGTTTCCTGCCGCTAAAACGGTGATCATTTTAACCTTGCTAATATGCCCCCCAAGTTCAGGACCAAATCCCTAATGCTCAGTAAGCTCTGAGGAATTGAGAATGAGCTCAGCATCTGCCCATGCAACTGATCAAATTGCTGAAGCCAAGGGGTTGGATGTTCAGACAGTTCAAGATTGTCTTCCTCCGCAATTTTAGGTTCTCATGCTAATATTGAACCTTTGTTTTTTTTGTTGTTAAAATTTTACCTTTATTCACAATCAAGAGATTCTTACAACAGGGCGAGTCGCCTGCAGCCCAATAGGGCGACATCCTTATACAGAAAAACACCGCAAGTGAACAGCAACCATCTGACACAGCCTGAATGCCGACATCCCGGAGGCTCGGCGGCGAATAATGTAAGCACGATGCATTGTTGATTTAAACAAATTCCATACATCGTTGATGTAAATACTGAGCATAGCGTGCGTCAACAAAATACTGAGTGTGTATGAATAGGTATCAGTGCTAAACAAAGGAGAAATAGGCACGACTCCACCCGCATCGTAAAGGAGGAAAAGAAGAAAAGAAGAGAAAAGACTAATTCCTACCCCAACTACCCCCCACCCAAACATCGCCATCTGTGCTCTTGACCTATGTACAACCTCACTATTACTTGGTTAAACACAGCGCTGCTCAACTAAGAAAGGGGAAGATTTGTGTGCCGCCTAACGGCTTGAGCAGCTCCCAGCCCAAAGCCCCACCGCCCGTCATGATCTTACAACGGTCTCCTGGTGGCATCAGCCTCACTCTATCCTAAATTCCCTACCCAGGCCCCTACTCTAGATCCTCAGGTGCAATCAGTTCATCAACCTCCCCACTTTGCTCTGGTTCCTCCTCCTCCACCGCACCGCTAACATATGACCTGTACAATGTCCAAAAGTTCTTGGGCCTACTCATGGGAGGAAGCAATTCGCTATATACCTCCGACTGCGTCCAGCAGTACAACATATCCTTCGCCCACCTTTTCTTTGTGGGCAACGATCCTCTCATCCAGCAAGCAGCTACCACCCTTCGAGCTATCAACAAGGCCATATCTGCCAACCGTCTCAGGGCTGCGGGCAAGGGCTTTGAATATCCCAGCAATGCCAACGCAGGGTCAGCCTCGATCTCCACCTCTAGGATCAAGCTCAGCTCCGCAAACACTTCCCCCCAGAATTTGCTGACTCCCGGGCAGACCCAGGCCATATGGAAGAAGTCGGCAGACAGCATATGGCAACGTTCACATTCCGGGGATTGCCGCAAACCGTATCTGTGCAGCCTCTCCGGGGTATAATATACACGCTGTAGAAATTTGAAATGGACCAATCTATGCCGTCCGTTCAACGACAGCCTCTTCGTACTGAGGCAACAGTATCTCCACATGTCATCCTCTATCTGCATCTGCAGATTGCGTTGCCACTCTGTTCTAGCTTTGGAGGGCTGGGGCTGCCTATGCCGGGGTCCCAATTTATTTATGTTTGTCACCAACTTACGGGCAGAAACAGTTTTGATCACATAGGTGAGTTCCGGCACTTCCGTAGGCTCCTGCAAATCCGGGCCCAGGAGCTCCCTCAGTGCCCCCCGGACCCTGTGGTATTGAAAGCGGGACAGGAGTGAAGCGTCCGCCTGCAGGGGGGACAATTGGTCCCACGTCTTCACCACACCGTCCGTGAATAGATCCTCAAGCGTGGTCACTCCCAGATTCTGCAAAGTTCTCGTATCCCCCTTTTCCCTGAGCAAGGGGATCGAAACCGCCAATTCAATTCTCATGAGCGGGGAATACAGGAGAACGCAACTCTGTGCCCGTGCCACTTCATGCCATGCGTGATTCGTGGCTTTTATGGAGTCCAGTTTACCTATGCTCCGGTCTACTGGCAGGCATACTGTGGCAGGCAGCGGCAGCGGTTTCGCAAATAGGCGTTCGAGGATAACATGCGGGATCATCGGGGATCCGTGAATCCAGGAATGAAGGTGCACAGCCTGTGCCCCTCTGTAATACCTCTCCATGTCCGGGGCGCCCAGGCCTCCCATCTCATAAGGTAACGTCAGAGTCTGCCATTGTACCCTTGGGTGCCCCCCCCCCCAACCAAGACGTGTGAGAGCCTGTGTCATTAGTTTGAAAAAAGCCTTGGAGAGGACGACTGGGATGTTTGTGAATAAGAACAAAAATCTGGGCAGCACCACCATTTTCATAATAGAGATTCTGCCCATTAGGGAAAGGGGGAGTTTGCACCATTTCTCTATGTCATCCACCAGTCTGGAAAATGCTGTTCCGTAGTTCTCCCAGATCAGTATATCAGGGTCCACATGTAACATAATCCCCAGATACCGGACCGGATCCGAGGACCACTGGAGGGGAACTCCATCTCAAAAGGGTTGGTGACTGGAGTCAACGGGAACGCCACAGACTTGCTCCAGTTGACTTTGAGCCTGATAGCGCCCCAAACCGCACCACCTCTCCGAGGACTGATTGGAGATTCTTCTCCGGGTCGCGGACGTATAGTAGAGTGTCGTCTGCATATGTCGATATACCTATCTTATACGTCAGGAAACTGACGCCCTCCGCAGCATGGTATTCCCGAATCGCGCAGGCCAGGGGTTCCGCCACTAGAGCATATAGTAAGGGAGAGAGAGAGCAACCCTGTCTTGTCCCTCTACTGATTCCGAAGGGATCAGTGACAGTGTTCCCTATTCGTAATCTGGCAGTGGGTTTATAATACAATGCTCCTAGCATTTGCAGGAAGGGTTCACCCAGTCCAAGCTTCCGTAACACTCGCAACATGAAGGGTCATTTGACTAAATTAAACGCTTTTTCCATATCAAGAAATATGGCTAGGGCCTTGTTTTCTTGTCGAACATGCTGCATTGTACCCAACACTGTTCTGACGTTTTATGTCAGATTCCGTTCCGGGACAAACCCAGCCTGTTCCGGCGCCACGAGATCCGGGACCAGGAGCGCCAAACGAGTAGCTAGAACTTTGGCATACAGTTTAGTGTCAACGTTTAAAAGAGACAGCGGCCGGTGAGGTTCCGTGACGATTGTAAGTGGTGTTTTTGACTCGCACGAATATGGTCGAGTCTGGTATCTACGAACCGCAAATGACGAGTTTAGTGAGTGTGCGCAGTTTCGCTGTGCTAACTTAAACCGTTCGTTTGTTACGTGGGTTATTCATCTGTACCCACGGGTTCCATCTTAGATAGGGCATCCATTTTGTTTCTTGCCCTCAAGTAGCCAGCGAACGGACGTTGTCCGTTTCGCGACCCTGGGATTCCCAAGACATCCGCGGAAGACATGTCCTTTGAAAGTGTCTTTATGACGAGGGGGATGATACTGTAAGGCAGATGGCCCCGCTCGAGGCTCATATTGCCGTGCCGGTTTATTGTCTCAGCCGTGCATCTCATTAGGCACGTCCCTTTGATGCCTGTAGCTCGTGTTTCCTGATACCTCCCCTTTTACACCCTTTTCGATCTCCCCACTGTTTCCATCTTCCTCTGCACCTGTCCTTGTTCCTTCTTCGATCTGTTTTACTGTCGATTGGAATGTACTAATGGTGGGAAGATGGGTTTTTACAGTTGGGAACCACCAAATGTTTCCGCACTTATGCTCCGGACCTTGAATGTATCAAAGTGACCAAAGTGACCCCTCTCGGGGATAATTATGGGAACCGAGTGGTAAACCTTTGTGTACCATGTAACCGTATGGGAGGAATCTGTATAAAAGGAGCGATCCACAGTAGCAATTTGAAGCAGTCTCCTCGAACTTACACTCGTTGTACTTCCTGTGACTTCTATGTTCCCTGCAGTAAATAAACCTCGAATCTTTGACGCCGA
This sequence comes from Lissotriton vulgaris, assembly GCF_964263255.1. Taxonomy (NCBI): domain Eukaryota; kingdom Metazoa; phylum Chordata; class Amphibia; order Caudata; family Salamandridae; genus Lissotriton; species Lissotriton vulgaris. The sequence goes on along the minus strand of NC_141696.1, from coordinate 972,043,405 downwards.
AGGAAGTGTCCCGTGTCTCTGTCATTCGTACGCCGGAGCAGGTTACCCACGAAGGTTTCAGGTGTTGTCCCCTGGCACCGCTGGGTCTTAAATAACCCAGTCCTTCAGTTGGCGCCCAACGTGGGGCTGCATCAGTGGTAGCGGTCCAAGCCCGACGATCGTGAGGAACTTCGTGTGAAATCTCCGAGGGAAGGTGCACTCCGCTTCATCGATCCTGTTGTCGAAACAAGTGGCCCGAAGACTTTTCCCGCGAAGATTCCCGCCTCCTGACGGCTGCGACGGACTGCTGCCCTGACTGTAGACCTGTTTTGGCGCCTGGCGTAGACCTTGGTATAGCGAGACGATTGACGGGCCTTCCTGGTGACCCCATCGATCTTTGAGTTAAGTATTTGTGGGTCGCTCCCAGAGTTCTTGGTTGTGGTTGCTTAGTTGTTGCATGGTTCCATTGCATTTGTGGTTCTTGGTACTTTGTTGTGATATTTGACGACTGCAGCCGCCAAAGACCGAGGGTTGTTGCTCTTTGCAGGGACTTGGTAAATCCCGTAACCCTTGACGTTTGTGAAACTCGGCTAGTGTGCAAGATGCCTGGTCGCTGTACTTTGTTTAGTTGTTTCAGACGTTGTGGTACGGATTCCCGACTGGAGGACTCTTGTCCGATACCTCCGGTTGGAACTCCCACTTATGAGCTCTACAGTAAGCACGGGCTAGGCCCGATTACTTTTAATGAATATTGGATTCGTTATACCAAAAAAGATGGTGCCCTTAGTTGGCCACCTCATGGTAGTTTTGAGACCACGATCTTAGATAATCTTGAGGGCAAATTGTTTGAGAAAAAGTCAAGGCCAGCCATGTTTGATGCCTTTCGGTTGTGGCGTAAAGAAGTCCGACAGAAAGAGATCAGACTGACTAAACGTAATCAGAGAGATGGTGTTGCTACTATTGTAAAGAAAGCAGAGCAGTTTCAGCGTGATAAGGAGGATAAGGAAAAGGAAGTGTTTGATAGGCTACAGCGTATGTCCATAGACAAATGTTATCCTGCTTTGCCAACGGAGTCGGATAAAAAGGAAGAATTAGTTGAGGATCCTTTAATGTCCTATCTTATGAAGTCGCCACCTCCGTATGTACAGGGTACCGCGCTTCCTGTGGTTCCCCCTGTACCTGCTCCTCAACCTGTTCTTCAACCTATACCTGTTCTTCCGACTGTTCCTGCTCCTTTGCCTACTGCTGCTCCTACTGCTCCTCCGCTTCCACATACTCCTGCTCCCGCTACTGCTCCTACTTTACTTACTCCTGTTGTCTCTTCTGTCTCTACTCCTTCTCTTGTTAATCCCTTATGCTATACTACTCCTTCTACTCGATGTCGTACCCCTCCGGTTGCGGCTAGCTTTTTCAATTCTCTTGGTCCTGTTCTTGGGTCCGCCGGTTCGGACGGTCCTCAAAGACGTAGTCAGCTTCCCGGTAACAGGGAACGTGCTGCGTTATATAACATGGCGATGGGTTGGATGACGCACCCTCTTAGAAATCCTCCACGTGCTGTACTTGATACGTTCTGTCAATTTAACGTACCGACACAGAGGTACGTGTTCGAAGAAATGTGCAAGGTTCTTCGAGACCAGATATCCGCTGATGCACCTGACGATGTGTTGACCGCTTTGTCTGATCTACAGCTTCAGTTCTTGAGCGGAATGATAGTGGATACCAACGTTCGACGCGCTGTTGAGCGGTTGTTATCTTTCCGACCCTCTCCGATACCTCAAGCATTGTTTGTTGAGGATGTTGAGAGACAGTTAGATTCGTCTGGTCAGTTTCCCATGCGAGAAGTTCCACCCGTATGGATGCCAGCTAATCCTCAGGCTCAACCTCCGGTAGTGGCACATTTCCAGAGAGTATGGATACATCTCCCATGGAAAAGATCAGAAGTGTTGCAGGTGAAACAATCTTTGCCTGACCCTTGCAAAAATCCTGCAGGGTACTATAAAGAATTATCGCAGCTCGTAGACGCTACGATAATGAATCTTGCCGATATCGATATGCTGTTCGGCAATATCGTACCTCAACCGGTATGGGCTAAGATTCGGCACGAAGATCATGCGAACGAATTAGGTGGCGATTGGGCTGCTCTTACTGCGGCCGATACGCAACAAGTTGGTGGGGCAAAACCTGAACAGCTCATTACTGCTCTCCCTCAAAGAATAATTACACTGATGAAAACACTTATGCCAGCTATGCGGGTGAACTGGGACAAGTTGTCAGCCTGTAAACAGAAGAAGGACGAGAGTGTCTCTGATTTCTTTACGAGATTTGAGGAGGCATTTATCGACCATAGTGGTCAGGATATGGGCACTGAGGGTGGTCAACGGTTGTTTGTGGATAAATTTGTTTCTAACTTATTGCCCGACTTGAGCAATAAATTAAAAAATTCTGAGAGTGCGTGGGCCGTCTCTACATCTGCTCAAATATTGGCTACGGCACAGTATTACGAAAACAGAGAAAAAGAGGAGAACGACCGCGCTGATAAAAAGACGAAAGAACTTAAAACAAAAGTGTTGTTGCAGCAGGCCTATCCTCCGCGTTCGAATCAGAACGCTCCTCAGCAAAATAGATCGCAGTCGCAATCGAATAGGTCGCAACTTCGAAATGACTCCTCTTCCCAAAGATCTTCGTTAGGGTACAATCAGTGTGCCTATTGTAGACAGGAGGGTCATTTAAAATTCAACTGTCCTGTTCTAAACGATCGTAACAGTGGTAACCCATCTAGAGGAGGTCGTGGTGGTTCTCAGCAGACATCACGTGGTAGGGGTCGTGGTGTTCAAAATGATCGTTTAGATAACACATCAAATTCCAATAACTGTTTTTACCAACGTGGATCATCGCAAGGACGATCTGCGCAGTACAATGTAGATGATTATTACGTCGATCAGGGAACTGACGACAGTAATTACTAGGACAGCCATAGACAAGGAGAGGGAGTGGTATCAGTTCCGGTTGATCAGAGAGGGCCTTACGTCGCAGTTGCTACATCGGGCGTCGTTGAGCCTTTTCTGTTGGACACTGGTGCAGCGAAAAGTTCCATAATGCATTCGAAACTCCCTGGCGCACCTTTGTCTGGCTTAACCAATGTTTCCGTTGGATTCTCTGGCGCCCCCGTTAGCAATCCAGTTTCACGCCCTTTGCCCCTTACAATTGGGCCTCGTGAGCTTCAAGCTCCGTTGATTTTAACTACTGGTTGTGGTGAAAATCTTTTGGGCCTGGATTTGCTAAAACGTTTGTATGCAACTTTGTATTGTTCTCCTGCGGGTGTAAAGCTTACGTTAGGTGAGAGGGTTGTCTCTCCTATGTACTTGTCTCTCGATAAGCTTCCACCGGAATTGAGTTCTCTTCCTGCATCTTTGTGGGCAACAGGTCCCAATGATGTGGGCCTGCTTGACATCTCCCCTTATGTTGTTCAGCTGAAATCTAATGTACGGTTGCCACGTATTCCCCAGTATCGAATCTCCCTTGATGGTGAACGAGCACTATTAGCGATCATTTATGATCTGATCGAGAAAGATGTTATTGAAGAAACGCGGGGAAACGTGTGCAACAGCCCTGTACTGCCCATTCTAAAACGTACTGACCCTTCAAAACCGCCTGTTTATCGTTTTGTTATCGATTTACGGGAGGTGAATAAAATTGTGATTCCTCAGTTCCTCGTTGTGCCTGACATCACGGCGCTACTGACTCTGATTCCAGCTTCTGCATCTTGGTTTTCGGTGATCGATTTGAAGAATGCTTTCTTTAGCATTCCAATTGCCGAGGAAAGCAGAGACCTTTTCGGTTTCTCTCTTGGTGGTCGCAGCTTCCGGTTTAAACGCGCTCCTCAGGGCTACTGTGAGAGTCCATCGATTTACAGTCAAGCCTTGAAGGGTCAACTGGATGCGTTTTCGTTGCCGGCTGGTGCGGCCTTAATCCAATATGTCGATGACTTATTGGTGGCTGCAGATACTCAGGACATTTGCAAAATTGCTACAGTGTCGCTGCTGCAGCATCTCTGTGACTTACATCACAAGGTGTCACCTTCTAAACTCCAATATTGTTGTCAAGAAGTAACCTATCTAGGTCACTTATTGTCAAAGGAGGGAAGACGGTTGACCCCTGAGAGAATTGCAGCAATTGCGCGAATGACTGTGCCAACAACCCAAAGAGATGTACGTGCCTTTTTAGGTATCACGTCGTATTGCAGGCAATGGATCCCAAATTTTTCATTGCTAGCGAAACCATTGGTGGCTCTTACGTGCAAGGATGTTTCAACTCCTTTACCATGGACGGAAGAATGTCAGAAGAGTTTTTCTGAATTGCGTGACTCATTGTGTTCGGCTCCTGTGTTAGGTACCCCTGACTACAGTAAGCCGTTTACATTATATGTTCACGAGAGGGAAGGTTGTGCTTTGAGTGTCTTAACGCAACCTTTTGGTGGTAAGCAACGTCCATGTGCATATTTTTCCTCGACCTTGGACCCGGTAGCTAGAGCATTGCCGATTTGCTTGAGAGCAACAGCGGCAGCTGCGGTGTCCATCCGACAATCAGCAGGATTGGTCATGGATAATATGCTTACGGTGATGGTTCCGCATGCGGTCGATACTCTTTTGAATCGTACGAAAACTCAGCACTTGACGAGTGCGAGGTTGTCTGGGTACGAGTTGACGCTGTTGGCAAGTCATATTCAGATAAAACATTGCAATGTTCTGAACCCGGCGACTTTGTTACCAATTAGCACAGAGTCAGATGAAATAGCAGCCCATGACTGCTATCTGAGGACTGAAGAGGAAACAAAAGGTCGAGTGGACCTTAAAAACACTCCTTTGGAAAATCCAGATGGAACTTTGTATGTGGATGGTTCATGTTTTAAATTGCCGAATGGTGATGTGACTACTGCGTATGCTGTTGTAAATTTGAATACTATCGTGGAAACTGCGAGATTGAATCAGAACTCTGCCCAGGCTGCAGAGGTGATCGCTCTAACTAGAGCGTGTGTTTCGGCGAAAGGGAAACGTGTGAATGTGTTTACCGACAGCCAATATGCATTTGGTGTCGCACATAGCTTTGGACGGTTGTGGAGAGAGAGAGGTTTTATGACGTCGCATTGTACGAAGATTCAGCATGGACAACTTGTGAATGATCTTTTGGATGCACTTACGTTGCCTAAGCAGGTAGCGATTGTTAAATGTAGTGCACATCGTAAGGTGACGGATGATGTTGGTCGTGGTAATGCATTTGCGGATGAGATTGCTAAGGAGACTGCCCGGAACCTTAGCACTAGAATGTATGTGACGAGTTCGGTTAGGTGGCCTACAGAGACTAGTATGTGTGAGGACACTATCGAGAGTGTGAAAGCGATTCAAGATGAGGCCACCGAGACTGAAAAGACGAAGTGGAAAGAAAGTACGGGAAAGTTGGATGCGAATGGTTGTTGGGTTGATTTGTCGGAACATAAGAGATGGATGTTACCGGATGCGTATGTGCTAGCTGTTGTGACAATGGCACATGGGTTAGCACATATTAGTGTGAAAGGTATTTGTAAGTTGCTGTCCCATGTGTGGAAGAATGATGGTATCACGAAATGTGCTGAACGGTTGGTTAAGAATTGTATGGTATGTATGTTGTACAATCCTGGTAAGGGAACCCCAACTCCTCCTGGTCATTTTGCTCCCCCTTCGTGTCCCTTTGAGGTGATTCAATTAGACTTCATCCATATGGAGCGATGCAACAACCTGAAATACGTTTTAGTTGTGGTTTGCGCGTTCTCCCGATGGATTGAAGCCTACCCTCTTAAAGACAATACTGCCCTGTCGACTGCGAAAATCCTACTGAAGGAATACTTTCCTCGGTATGGAATGCCTCGGATTGTATGGTCTGATAACGGAAGTGAGTTTGTGGGGAGTGTGATGAAGAGTGTGTGTAAGGGCCTTGGAATTAATCAAAAATTCCATAGCGCCAATCATCCCCAGTCAGCTGGTTTGGTTGAAGGGTATAACGGCACCCTTAAACTGAAGCTAGCGAAGATTCAGGCTACGACTGGTCTTTCGTGGCCTGATGCTTTACCCTTAGCTTTATTGTCAACTAGGGCAACCGTACACTCCCGAGTAGGGCTTAGTCCCTATGAAATAGTGTTCGGTCGTCCTGCGAATGTCTGGGGGGTCCCTAGACCGGGTGTGTTCTCCAGTCTTGAATATCCAATGTTGATTGACTATCTTCATGATCTGACTGCTAAACTGAGGTTAATTCACCAACAGGTTTACGAAGCATTGCCGACGCAGATGGAGGGTCCAGGCCACCAGCTCCAGCCCGGAGACTGGGTGGTAACCAGAAACTTTGCCCGTAAGAAGAATTTGGAACCCCGTTTCACTGGACCCTACCAGGTCCTCCTTGCCACGAGAACTGCTGTCCGTTTAGAGGGTCGAAAAAATTGGGTGCATGCCACCCATACAAAGAAAGTTCCTATACCTTTACCGGCAGACTCGTGGGTGAGGAGGGGCATTGCTTCAGCTGAATCCGAAGGATTGCCGGCTTTTGTACCTTTTAGCGACGCACAACCTGTCGGAGAATCCTAAGTGCAGCAGAAAGACACTGTTGAACATTTGCCACCAAAATATTCAAGACCGGAACATTCGACTGATCAGCAGGACTCTGTTCCCTCATCGGATCCTTTGTTTGATGAACATACACGTCCTGGGAAAACTCGATATTTTTTGCGTTCCAGCACTAAGGACAAATAAAAAGATTTTGTTTTGTCCCTCGACAAATTGCATTTCCCGTTTTCCACGATCAGTCTGAACACCCGTATCATTGTAATTATTATTGTATATATTGAGTTTTGTTCCATATGTATTTTTGCTTCCACAGCTGAGAGACATTTTACATATGCATTGTGAATAAAGGCCGTAGGGCCGCGCGTGTACTTCCTTCTGGTTAGTAGGTCTTGACGCTAGGTTAAAGACCGTCGGTTCCTGGGAACTCCTAGGGATTGACTACTGCTACACAGAACGAAGTGCGTCAAGAAACGTTGCGGACGGTCATAGGGGATGGCGTTTTCAAAGCTGATGGACTTGGAAGAAGCTCAGGCGCAAAGATTCAAACTGCAACAACTTATCCGTACCAAATGTTTTATGTTTCAGATGTTTGTATTGCTTTTGACTGTTTCTGCACTATTGGCGGGTGGGGTGTATTACATGATGTCGTACTTCTTACCTTCTGCCATACCTACTCCTACTTCTGACCCTAAACTTACCTCCACTGCATCCCCTCATTCTTTCCATATCCTACCTGAACACGAGCAGGCTAGACGTGCAGAATTCCGAAATAATTCCTTTATTCAGCTCCTTCATCAGCACCAGTTAGTGGTTAATACTACTAATTGTTGGGTGTGTGGACTGATGCCACATACCACGGATAAGGGAATTCCATATCTGGTCTTACCGTATAGTTCCCAGGGTTCAGCTCGAGCATTCCAAACAATGTTTCGAACCGCACTAGATTCTTATCCCAGTCGAGAGCCACGTTCTCCCTACTTTGGCCCTGGCTCGTATCATAAGCCTTTGTCCATAGAGATAGAAGATTTAGATAGAGATATCTATGAGCCGTCGCTCATCCCAGAGGAAGAGGTACAAGCCTATAGGGTCCTGAGTAAGGTCGAGTATAGTGCGCTCACGAGTGATAAACAGCTTAAAAGCTCGCCTCCGATATGGGTCGTACCCCACATTGGTAATTTTTGTCTAATGGGTCGTGGCCGAAGATCGAAAGCCCGACTTGGAGAGAGTGCTTGCACCGAGAATTACATTCTGCCGATGGCCTCGTCCCCTGTGTTTCTGGCTGCCAAGGGTACATACTTTGTTTGCCATGATCGTGCGTATGCATGGTTGCCCTCTGACTTTGTGGGCTCATGTTTTATCGCAAATCTGTTGCCTCCGACGTTCACTGTAGACGCAGACTATCACAAAACTAGAGTTGTGAGAGGCGTAATTAGCGAAGAGGACACTGCCGGTCAAGAGGCAGGAGACTTTTTCAAGGGTTTCCTCCCGTTTTGGGGGCCTATGGTTAATAGTAGGAACCTGAGACAGTTGACTCGAGTGGTAGAATCGACAGCTATTATTACTGCCAGTGCCCTTGGTAATATCACCACAGAACTTCAGGCGGATAGGCTTATGACGTTACAAAACCGTATGGTTTTAGACGTGATCTTAGCAGATCGAGGTGGGGTATGTAAGGTGATCCATTCGAGCTGCTGTATTTTCATTCCAGATAACGCTCCGACCGTCTATCAAGCCATCTCAAAGTTGCATAAAATCTCTGAATCCATACACGTGGATGTAGGGGTTTGGACTCTACTTGGGTGGTTTTGGGGCCTGATGTCGACTTGGGGTTGGAAGATTCTGATGATTATCGGAGTTGTTGTGGCGTTCCTGTTCACGTGTTGCCTTTGTGTGCAGTGTGGTCCTGCCTTATGTGGCCTCTGTGCTACAACGTGTATAAGACAGCCACCTGTTGCCAAGGGGACTCGGTTGGACAGAGCTATGTTACAGCAACATCTAGATGGTCTGATGAATATCGAGTATGATTCCGACTAGTGCTTGCCCACATGAGGGCAAAAGGAGCGTCTGAGGTTCCGTGACGATTGTAAGTGGTGTTTTTGACTCGCACGAATATGGTCGAGTCTGGTATCTACGAACCGCAAATGACGAGTTTAGTGAGTGCGCGCAGTTTCGCTGTGCTAACTTAAACCGTTCGTTTGTTACGTGGGTTATTCATCTGTACCCACGGGTTCCATCTTAGATACGGCATCCATTTTGTCTCTTGCCCTCAAGTAGCCAGCGAACGGACGTTGTCCGTTTCGCGACCCTGGGATTCCCAAGACATCCGCGGAAGACACATGTCCTTTGAAAGTGTCTTTATGACGAGGGGGATGATACTGTAAGGCAGATGGCCCCGCTCGAGGCTCATCTTGCCGTGCCGGTTTATTGTCTCAGCCGTGCATCTCATTAGGCACGTCCCTTTGATGCCTGTAGCTCGTGTTTCCTGATAACTCCCCTTTTACACCCTTTTCAATCTCCCCACTGTTTCCATCTTCCTCTGCACCTGTCCTTGTTCCTTCTTTGATCTGTTTTACTGTCGATTGGAATGTACTAATGGTGGGAAGATGGGTTTTTACATTTGGGAACCGCCAAATGTTTCCGCACTTATGCTCCGGACCTTGAATGTATCAAAGTGACCAAAGTGACCCCTCTCGGGGATAATTATGGGAACCGAGTTGTAAACCTTTGTGTACCATGTAACCGTATGGGAGAAATCTGTATAAAAGGAGCGATCCACAGTAGCAATTTGAAGCAGTCTCCTCGAACTTACACTCGTTGTACTTCCTGTGACTTCTGTGTTCCCTGCAGTAAATAAACCTCGAATCTTTGACGCCGAAGGAAGTGTCCCGTGTCTCTATCATTCGTACGCCGGAGCAGGTTACCCACAAAGGTTTCAGGTGTTGTCCCCTGGCACCGCTGGGTCTTAAATAACCCAGTCCTTCACCGCTATGAGCCGCAAAGCTCCGGTGGCTTACCCGGCTTCAATTTCGTTATCAACAGGGCTTCACTCATGGTGGGAGACAACGACCCATCTGCACAAATCTCATCAAAGAGTGTAATTAGGTGCGGCATGAGTATGTCCAGAAATACCTTGTAGAATCCTACAGTAAGACCGTCGGCACCAGGGGCACTTCCCGTTCTCATCCCTCCCAGCGCCTCCCGTATCTCATCCTCCTGCACCAGTGCCGCCAGGAACTCCCTCATGGAGTCCGGCAGGAAGGGCATCCTTATGTAGCTAAGGTAGTCCTCTATCTCCTCTTCCATGTGAGAGGATTTGGACTGATAAAGGTCAGAGTAATAATTTTTAAGGGATGCAATAATCTCTGTTTCGTCCGTGAGGGAGCGCCCCGTTGGTGAAGTCAGTCCATCTATTACCAAGGGTTTCCGTTCCTGCCTCATGGTACGGGCTAGCACTGAGCCGGGCCTATCCCCCTCCCCATATACTCTCGCCGTAGCGTACTTTCCCATGTGTTGAATCTCACGATCAGCCTCCCCATGGAATTCAGCCAGCAGCGATTTTAGACGTTCCGCGGTGTCCGAGTCAGGGCTGGCACTTTGTCCCTCCTCCAACTCTTTCAGTTGGGATTCGAGAGTCCGCAAGCGCTGCCTGATGGCTCTAAGCGTACTGGAGTGTTTGGCCATGGCCATCCCTCTAATGTATGCCTTAAAGACATCCCACAGTGTTAGGAAGCTGTACACAGAGCCCAGGTTTGTTTCAAAGAAAGACTCAATGTCTTCAGCAAGGTCACCCCTAAATGCCTCATCAAGGAGCGCATAGGGAGGGAACCTCCAAGTAAAGGGGGGGATTCTTTTAGTCGGGGCAACCAGTCGCAGCAGCAAGGGGGAATGATCGGAAAGCGTGCGGGGCAGCACCTCGCAGCTACGGACACCCGCGATCAACTGTTGTGAGGCAAGGAAATAATTAATGCATGTATGTATGTCATGGTAGGCAGAGAAGTGCGTGAACCCTCCCTGCGTGGGGTGCTTGGTGCGCCAGACATCTACCATGTCCAGTTTTAACATTTCCGCCTGCATGAGGAGGGCCGCGGCCGCCGAGCGGCGCGTCGGCCCCCTGGACCTGTCCTTATCAGGGTCATAGACAAAGTTAAAGTCTCCCCCCATAACATCCTGGAAGCCTCATAGGGCCGGCTACGTGTTGCTAGCCCCGCGTAAAACTCAGGGTGATCATAGTTGAGCCCATAAACATTAACCACTACAAGGTCCAACCCTTTGCCTATACATCGCGCAAGCAAGAAGCGCCCTTCGGGTTCTGCCTCAATTAAGGACAGCCGCAGCTGCGAGCGAGGATTAGCCCATGTGAGTACTCCCCTTGAGTGTGTGGTGAATCCCGCTGCAAGACAGCAACCCCTGAGGCCTGAAGTATCAAGCATCTTGCTCTTGGGAGGGAGATGCGTCTCCTGCATAAGTGCAAGATCCACTTGGTGTCTCTGTAAGTAGCTCAATGCTCTTCTAAGTTTGCGGTGATCATTCAGACCCCTCACTTCCAAGTTAAGACATTCAATGAATCAGGCCCACCAATAGGCGTTCTGCTACCTACAGCAGCCATCGTCGACTAGAAAGCAGTATGACAGCCAACAGCATTCCCCTTTTGCAATTATATATTGTCCATAGACACATTAGAAGAGCAACAGTTCCTGTGAAAAAGCAGTCAGTAAGCAGCTTGCATGGCAAATCCCCTAGAACTCCCCAAGAGCAACCATCACCCCCAAAACCTGAGCCACCCCCCTCCCACAGCAGACCTCCCCCAACCTGGCCTGACAGGGTCCCAACCCACCCTCAAAGTATAAAAACATAGAACCATACTGAAGCTCCCCAGTTATAGTCCATCTGGGGTCAGTTTGAGCTATGTGCGCTGGGGCAGAGGTCGCTAGAGTAAAAACACAAGAGTACCACATTTATGGAACAAACTGTCGCTGCCCCAGGCACCACCACCTTACGCTATGTCCATCTACGGAATGAGAGTGTATTAAATGAACTGAAAAATTCACCGTGCTGCCTGCAGGAATGTCCCAACTTAGTCTCATGTCGCAGTCTTGCGCTTAAAAAGCAGGGAGAGGGGAAATGGAAGCGAGTAGCTACAAAGAAACAAGAGCGATCTCACCCAGCTGTCGAACTTCTGGAATGCCATGCCTGCCATCTCTTCCGCAGACCTCAGAGTTCAAACTGCATTGAGTCTCTGCCGCGCAGCGACACCACGCCACTGCGCCGCGCAGCTGCCAGACGCCACCAAAGTACACCTCCAAGATGCCAGCTGAGGCGTCATTCCTGTTCATCCAGCCTGCTACTGTCCACAAGGTCGTCGGATTCTCTGTTAGGGCTGGCCCTCTGTTCCTTGGTCCATTCCTTAAGCGATTTCTGGAGTGCCTTTGGATCGGTAAAAAAATGTGAATGTCCTCCCCTGTTAATTCGCAATTTCGCAGGGTATAGCATTGCATAATCAAGCCCCATTTCCCATAGTTTTCTTTTGTAGGGTGCAAAGTGCCTCCTCCCCTCTTGGACTTTCGCTGTAAAGTCTGGGTATAAGGAAACCTCCATGCCTTCGTACTGCAGCTTCCCTTTCTCTCTGGCCACCCTCAGTGCGGTGTCCCGGTCTCTATAGTTCAGCAGTTCCGCTATAATGGGCCTGGGGGCGGCCCCCGTGGGTGGTCGCTGTGCCAAGGTCCGGTGTGCCCTCTCTACAATGAACATCGGGGAGAAGACATCATCCCCAAGCAAAGTAACTAGCAATTTCTCCACAAACAGTTCCATCCTGCCAGTGTTTGTCGTCTCCGAAATTCCCGTGATGCGGATATTGGAGCGTCTCAAGCGCGCCTCAAAATCCTTCGACTTCTCCTGGATAACTTGTAGGAGCCTGGAGAATTTCTTACGATCCTTGTCCCATTCAGTTTGGGCCTCCTCCACCTCTGTGATGCGCCTTTCCGACATGTCGAGTCTTTCCGCATGCTTGTCAACCCTTTCCGCCATGCGGTCCATGCGGTAGGTGAGAGCGTCTATCTTAGTACCTATGGACGCCATACTTTCCTGCAGCCCCCGTTCCATGGATACTAGCATGTCTTTGATGCCGGTATAGAGCATGTTTTCCGAGCCCGCAGCCTTCGCCGGGGGGTCCGGCTGTTGCTCTTCAGGTGATTTCGACTTGCGTTGGTCAAAGGCCAGTTTGGACTGCATTCTGTCTGTTTTTCCCATTTTGGATGTCCGCGGCGGTAGGAGCCGCTCAGCTCGGCCCTGGAACTCAACCTATGCAGTCGCCGGTAGAAGGCAACAGGACACTGCAACTTGCTGGCCCGACACATGTTGACCTGTCCGCTGACCCCTCTGCGGTTTCGCCTCTATGTCTTCCCAATGAAGATTGCGTCGTAGTCCGAGGTGCTAGAGCCCACTGTACATTAATCTCGAGGGCCGTCCGTTCCAGCTGCGCAAGCCGCTCTCGCGCCGGATCCCAGCAGCGGCCGCGTCACTATGTTCCCAGCCCCCCGCACATCAGTCGGCTCCCCGTGGGCACCTCCAGAGTCCACGTCCACCTATTCACGACGCTAAGCGTCTAACCAGTCAGCCTCATTCCGCCCTTCAGGCGTAGCAGTGGTGGGTAGCTCAGTGCTCCAAACTCAACTCAGTACTCCGTAGTTCCCCCACAAGTGAGACGGGGGCCTGAAGGGGCGTAAGTGTTGCTGCACGCAGATAGAGAGGAGGTGGTCCGCAGATCAACTCGCACAGCGCTTGTACCAGCGTCTTGATGCACCCGTGGCAGCACCCCCCGGGGTCCCTGGCGTAGAGCCGCGCCGATGCTGTCCTCTCTTCGACATCTCCCAACCGCCCGTGGAACAGTGCGCTGGGGGTGGGGGGGGGGGGGAACACCAATGTACCCCCCAGATGGGGAGACCCACACTAGTCACCGCACCGGGCCGCAGCGCCAGGCCCTGCCCGCTGCTCACGTGGTTTTAGGCCGGCTGTCCCTGCTGGCTCCCGCTGATCCGCACCAGCCTCGGTCCGCCCGCTCACCTCTCCCCTCAATGGCAAGGTCCGCCTCCGTGGACGTGTGCCAGGCAACCCAGCCAACAGGCCAACACAAGAAGTCCGGCTCCCAGGGCAGAGGTCGCAACTTGCTCCGCGGGGTCTCTGTTATCCTCTGGCCGCACGTCGCAGCACGTATGCCGGCCCCTCACTAAGGATAGTCCGCTGCTTTGGGGCCTGGTCCGCCCGCTTCTTCTTCCCCGTCTCGCCGCAGCCCGCTTCAAATTCGTTCCGGAAAGGCAGTCGAGAGATGCCCACAGTCTCCCCTGACAACAGCGCTCGTTGGTGGCAGCAAAAGTTCCGTTGGTGGTGGATAATTAGTCGGGTTTTGTTGGTGATGGCGCGGAGCTCAGCACTCACGCGTCCGGCATCGGCGCCTGCAAGCTCCGCCCCCCAATATTGAACCTTTGTTATTTGGCCGAGACGAACATAGGAATCTCTTTGCAGTCTTTTTTCAAACATTAAAAATTATTTTGTCTTATATTGGTGATATGTAAGCATCTGAAGTCCAAGTAAAATCTTCACTTCATGATCTTCTGAAATGGATAGATGAAAAATGTATACAGTTTTCTGCTCGGTTTGATCTGGTAGAGCAAAGATAATCTTTGCTTGCAGTAGAAAACTGCCGGATAAACAAAACAAGGTATCACTGTTTCAATCTCAAACTGGAAGAGTTAAAAAAATCATTTTTACTGTGGCGTGGCTTCGATGCTGACTATAATGGCCGCCTAGGGATCTCGCTCCCCGCACCGGGACGGTTGTGGAGCTTGCTAACACCTTCCTCCGCTGCAGCTGCCGCTGGAAACTGGCCGCATTGTCCGCATAAACATGCAGCAACCTCGGTGAGGTGTCTCGTTTTTCAGCGCGACACTCCTTATCTGTTTACCGCGTCTGCCTTAAGCTCTTCACGGCACCCGCCATTTCATGTACGCGCACCCAACGAAGCTTCCTCAGTGTCCTGTACTGCAGCTCCTCACGGCAAAATGTCCTGCTTTACTGGCTCATGCGGCCCTCCTACTGCTCCCGCTGGCAAGCTCTCATTATAAGTTTTTATTGTTGATTTTTCCTCACCAATAATGTGTCCTGTCTACAGCTGCCTGATTCATATTTGACTGGAAGCCTTTTTAACTATGACTCCTGCTCTATCATCCTAATTTGGCTGTTCTATGCTTTAGGAGTCCATTCCTTTCAACAGTGCCATGTGTTTTCGAGTCAATTTGGAGCGTTTTCATGCATTTTACCTAATTTACCTTCTGGGAGGATGCCTACTCTTCATGACGTCCACCATTTTGGGAGAATGCTTTGTTAACAATTGTTTTTCCCATGCCTATATTGAACTGCCTCGCATTCCCAATATTCTATGCAGCATCTCCTCTTCAGCCTGCTTATTTTATTATTCACACTGCCTTCACCAAATGTGCATATGATTCCTGCTTTGTTTTGTCTGCTACATGATCTCCTCAACATGTGGCTGTGGTAATTGATTGCTGTTGTGTCTAATTTGATTCACCTTCCTCCACAGACTTGTGTTTTTTGTTTCTTCATTGACCAGAATGAACATGGATTTTATTTTTGTCAAATGACTACCCAAGGCCTGATTTTATGCTATGTGACCACCATTCAAGCTCTCACTTCTCTGCTGTTCCTATGCAGAGTATCTTTTTTTTCATTTTTGCTTTATTCTACTATTATTAGTATGTTTGTATACCATCCTTTTTTACATTTTATGCCAGACACATATGGGAAAATTGCGCAAACCTAATTTTGTTTTTGTGCCATCAAATAACAAAGTATTGGCATCTTCCTCAGCTGCTTCTCCACCAGGTCTGACTTCTTCTCCAACTCCGGATCAAATGGCTGGAGTGCCCTCTCGCCATGCTTCGAGTGCGCAAGCTGTGCCAAGTAAATCTTCTCCACCCATTTTCTCAACTAAACGTTTGAAACATGACCCTAATTCTCCTGACAAACCTTCATCTCTCATCTCTATGGGGTTGTTGTTAGAAGAAATATGCGCTTTGAGACCGTTTGTAGAGGAAACAAACAACAGAATGCAGTTTCTTGAGGAAAAATGGTCTACCTTAGACAACAGATTGACTTCTTTGGAACAACAATCCTCAGATATACAGGTCAATTCCCAGCGGATCTCATCTGTGGAGGAAACGGTCCTCAGCCTCAAGCAACACACTGAAGATTTGGAAAACAGAAGTAGGAATAATTACCTACGTATATATGGCCTACCAGAAACTTTGGAAGGTGACGACCCTGTGTCGTTCTTCTTTTCTTTTCTATCAAAACTACTGGAATTGCCTTCCACTACTTCCCTCAGCATCCAAAGAGCTCATCGGCTGGGTCCAAGAGTTTCCTCTTCAACTGCTCCATCTAAACCTCGAGGTGTCATTATACTCTTTTTGAAATTCACTGATCTCCTTTCGGTCCTGTCTGCAGCAAGATCTAAACGTCAAGGTTCGTGGCTGGGTCAGAGAGTATTCCTATCTCAAATACCACGGCAGCCAGAAGAAAAGAATATTTGAATCTTCGTGCTCCCCTTCAATCGCTTGGTGCCAGATATGGTTTATTCCATCCATGTGTTTTTAAAGTCACCTATCTAAACAAAACATGGACTTTTCAAGATCCCGCGGAATTCAAGAACTTTCTCCTGATCCATAATTCTAATGGCATGGACACTACTAATTCTTCTAATGGTTAATTGTTTCACTCCTCTTTCATCCTTGCAGGTCTTTTAAAGATATTTTACATCCTGTTTTCTTATATGTTACACAAAGATTCACTATTGATGTTCTTTATGGATTGTTTTCAGTATTGATATATTCCTGGTCACTTCTTTGCTACCTATTTGCTTAATTTGTTAGTATGTTTCTTAGGTTCATCATGTTTCTGGTTTATGTTGTTTGGTCATCCCTTTTCTTTTTTCTTCCTGCTACTGTTCTGATGTTAATTATTTCTCTTGATTTTTCCTATAGATTTCCATGTTCTCTTCACCTCAATCCACATGATGCTCTTTTTTGTATCCCATTTTTGTCCTGATGAGGTTTGGTGTCCCAATTTCGGTTGGTTCGTCTTGTTCTGCGTCACATTTGTCCCATAGTCCTTCTATTCTCCCCTTCAGGTATCGTATTTTTAGTCGTCCTTTCGGATATGTACTGTCTCCTCTTTTAAGTCTCTTTTCTTCTTCTTTCCCATTTCTTCTTCTTCCTTTCTTTCCCTTTTCTCCTTGGTTCCTTCTTCCTAACTCTTCCTAATTTGCGTACATCTTATGTATATTTCCTCTGCCTTCTTTTGCATTCACAGTATCCTCTCACATATCTCTCCTTTTGTGTCAGCCCGTTTCCTTTATACTTTTGTTTAATTACTATTTCACTTCTCTATACCATCTTTTTACTTCTTTTTTTAAATTATATTCTATACCTGGTTAAGTCTCTTCAATTTTTAATGTTTCAGACAGAGAATCCTTTCCCACCTTGCTTAAATTAAAAAGAAACTGGGTGGGTAAGGTTTTATTTTCCCCATCCACAAATGAAAAGAATGGTGTTGTCATTTTGTGTCACAAAAAGTTGAAATGTAAAATCGTATCACAAGAAAATGACATTGATGGTAGATGAGTCTTAGCAAAGTTATCAATCAACTCTGTCCTTCTAACTGTTAATGTTTATGGCCCTACACAACCTGATAGTACTTTGTGGCTTTTGATTACAGAAAAATGTATACAATTTTGAGATGATTTCTTCATTCTAGGTGGTGATTGCAACCAGGTTGTGGACCCATTTCTACATCACAAATCTACAGTCCGCTTTATCCCTCACAAATCGCACAAACAGTTCCTTGACACTATTTCTCAGACAAACCTCATGGACTATTGGAGACTCTCTAACCCCGACGTTCTTGATTACTCTTTCTTTTCTCCTCCTTATACTTCTCTTTCTTGCTTAGATTACATTTTTCTCTCTCAATCCCTGTGTCAAAACCTAGTATCCTGTTCTATTGAACCCATTGTTATTTCTGACCATGCTCCAGTTATTACAGATATCTATTTACTCCCCCCTCACCTAAAATCCTCTCGCTGGTGTTTTATTAACTCTTTACTTAATGACCCCCTTTTTTCCTCTTCCTTTCGCTCTTTTACTAAGGAATTCTTTCAGCTTAATTCAGACCCTACTTCATCTCCACACATCATATGGGATTCATTCAAGGCCACTGCTAGGGGGTTATCTTAGATTTTGTCTCTAAAAAGAAGAAGCGCTTTCTTTAAAAAAGAAAATCTATTTCAGCACACATTAAATATTTGGAACATGTCTTCCATACTTCTTCACCATCCTCCATTTCCCCTGAACTGATTCGAGCTAAGATTGCACTCAACAAAGCTACCACTGATAACGCATCATCAATACTCCTTCACAGTAGCGCTTGTTACTATGGTGGATGCAATAAGAAGGGTAAGTTATTAGCAAATTATCTCAAATATCGTAAAGTGCGTACTCTTATTGATTCTATTTACTCATCTGATAAATCCCTTCTTTATAAGGATCAGGAAATCCTTGATGAGTTTAAACTGTTCTATCAAACTCTTTATACGCCAGAATCTCCCCCTTCCTCATCTCTTATTCAAGCTTATCTCGACAAGCTTCCCTCTCCTCCTAACTCACATCTTAACTTCCTTGATCTTGAAAAAGACCTCTCGCTTAAAGAACTTTCTTCTGCTTTAACAGCTCTCACTAAAGGGAAATCACCTGGTCCTAATGGATTTTCTGTTGAGTTTTAACTACATATCTCTGATTTGCTGCTTCCCGAACTTTTGACACTCTTTCACTCATTTTTTTCCAACGGCAAAACAGACGGTACATTCCAGGAAGCCACTATTTGCCTTATCCCCAAAGACGGTTGTGATCCTCAATACTATAAAAATTATCACCCAATATCCCTTGTTAATGCTGATTATAAGCTTTTTGCTAAGATGCTCGCATTACGTTTAGATCCCCTTTGCCCCGTCTTATCGGAAAAGAGCAGTGTGTTTTTTTTTGAGGGGAGGCTAACTTCCGACAATTCTCGTCTTTTTCTTAATGTATTAAATAAATCTCCCTCACTTTCCTCCTCTTTGGCTGCTATTTCAGTAGATGCAAAGAAAGCCTTTGATAGAGTAGATTTGTCTTTTTTGTTCGCATCATTACATTGGCATAGTTTTGGTCCCAAATTCATATCACTTGTTTCATTGCTTTATTCTGCTCCAAAGGCTTCCGTCTTAGTTAATGGTCGCATTTCCTCCTATTTTCCTCTTCGACGTGGTGTTCGCCAAGGCTGTCCTCTATCTCCTCTTCTTTCCGTCTTAGCTCTTGAACCTTTTTTAACCTCTATTCGAAACAATAACTCAATTTCTGTATTTCCTTATGGCACTCATCAACTTAAACTTTCTGCGTATGCGGATGACATTCTTCTATTTATTTCCTCTCCTGAAATTTCTATTCCTCCTTTAATGTCTGAATTCAAATCCTTTTCAATGGTTTCTGATTATAAAATTAACTCAGATAAGACTGAAATTCTCCCTCTTACAAAATGTTGTCTTCCTTACTCTTTTTCTGCCACTGGTTTTGCGTGGAATAGCACAAAAATTAAATACTTAGGCATTTAGGTTTCAAACTCTATCACTTCTTCCATCAAATTGAATTTATCTGCAGCCTTATCTCGCATTGATAAACTAACCTCTTCTTGGAATCCTCTTTTTCTTTCCTGGTGGGGTCGTTTGGATTCAATTAAAATGATGATCTCCCCAATTTTAATTTACATTCTTTCCATGCTTCCTGTTCATATTCCTGCTCTTTATTTTAAGCATATTGATTCACATCTTTCTGCTTTTCTGTGGAAGGGTAAGAAATCCAGAATAGCTTTATCATCCCATCGCAACTATAAGTCTACTGGGGCCGTTAATTTTCCTAATTTTCGTCTTTATCATGAATCTTTTTCCCTCCGCCTAGCCTCTCAATGACTCAAGGCAGACTCTTCCATCTTTACTCCTCTATGGCTCCTTATTGAGCAAACCTTATTGCTACCTCACTCTTGTGAAGAATTCATCCGTTTCTCTGCCAAAACTGCTTTAACTTCCCTCCCTTTGTTTAAACAAACTTGCTCCTTATTGAAACCTCTGGTGTCTCCTCTTGTCAATTCCCGTACATCTTTCTTACAATCCCCTCTCTGGCATAACTTACTTATTCTTCTCAACAATAGGCCCATCTTTTGGAGTCATGGAGGTCAAAAGGTATTATATGGGTTAATCATCTCTTTGACGGTCTTTCACCTTGCTCCTTTCCTCAATTATTCCATTGCCCTCGTTCTTTTCTTCGTCAGTTCACTATTCTCATGGCAATTATCACTGACATTTACTATTCTCTTTCTTCTTCTCCTTCAGCTGAATCCCCGAATTATCTTCTTGTAATACTCAATGCTTTTCCTAAAGCCTTTCTTATATATAAATTCTTCCTAGCCCCGGACCCAAACCGTAATAAAATTAAGGTGGAACTAGCTTGGGAATTGGATTTAGAATGTGCTTGGCCTATGACCTTTTGGGATAAACTATGGAACAGGTCCTTAAAAATCTCTTGTTCGGTATCCCTCACTCAATCTATGTTTTTTCTCTATCACAGACTGTATTTTTCTCCTGTTTCTTTGGCTTGCTTCTCATCTTCTACTAATGCTAATTGCTGGACTTGTGCTTCTCACAATGCTGATCTCCTTCATCTTCTTTTCCTCTGCCCTTTTGTTTCTGCCTTTTGGGAGGTAGTTTGGTCATACATTCCTCGTATTCTTACTCTCTCCATTCCCTATTCTATCCTGCTACTCTTTGCTGGCAGTCATTCTGACTTAATTGAGCTTCCCCCACACACTCATGGTCTTTTTGCCCTCATGCTTGCTCTCGCGTTTCAACACATTTCCTTCAATTTGAAGACACTTACAAAATTATCCATACAACATTGGTGGAACACTCTTTGTCAATTTCATAGATTGGATGTAGCTTTTGCTACTGCATGTACACCGCGATTTAACAGAGATTTGTTTTGGTTGCCTCTCACTTCCTTTTTAGATCAAATTGCACTGAAGAATGTTTCTCACCTACCTTCTGAGAATTTTAAACTGCCTTGAAGATTTTTGTCTCTCATTTTTCAAATTTTTGTATTTTATTCTTTGATTTGTCATGTAACCTAGATGTTCTTGATTTATTACTTTTGACTTGTATATAATATGCATCTTGTATGCATCTCTGTGCCTAATCCTGTATGCTTCTTTAATATGAGATGAATACCCCTTGCTTTCCCTTCCCCCTTCCTCTTCTTCCCCCTTCCCACTTCTCTATTTCTCCCTTCTAGGTAAAATCTTGAAAAAGTCCTTTATTTTTCTTCTACTCATATCAGCCTAATTATTTGCTTTGTTTATACCTTTCTTCTGTGTATTGCTGGTATTTATTTTATTTAGTGTGTTTTATATAGCGCACAGCTACCCCAACGGAGTGTCCCGGCGCTTCTGCAGGTGTGCTGTCTCGAACAACAGGGATTCTTAACAAAAGAGGAAAGTCTTCAGTGCTTTCCAGAAGGGCATCTCTTCATGAATCATCCGGAGGGAGAGTGGAAGTTTATTCCATTGAGAGGAGGTGCATCCCTGGAATGTTTTACCTCCTTAGCACGCCTTTCTGAACCGCGTGGTGGCAATCAGGTTTTTTGAGTTGGACCGGAGGTGTCTGGCGTTGCTATAGGGGCGGAGACAAGAAGAAAGGTAGGCAGACCCTTTCCCCTTGATAGCGCGATGGGCCAGGGTGAAGGCCTTGAACTCGGCCCTTTTTTGGATGGGGAGCCAGTGGAGTCTACGACGGTGAGGAGAAATGTGTTCTCGAAGAGAGACACCACAGACCAGTCGGACTGCCGCATTCTGGACTGTCTGCAGACGGTGACACAATCCGGAGGCGAGCCCTAAGTACAGGCCATTAGCATAGTCCAGGTGTGAAGTAATTAATGCCTGCACTATGGTTTTCCTGGTGTTGCATGGAAGGAAATTAAGGAATTTCTTTATCATCCGGATTTTTGAGAAACAAGCGGCGGACACGGTGTGCACTTGATTGTGGAATGAAAGGTGGGGGTCCCATCTCACCCCCAGGTTTTTCACTGATTCCTTAGGGGAAGGGGGGAGGCTCAGATCGAGGGGCCACCAGAGGTTTGAGTCTAACAGGGAGGGTTGGCGGAAGAAAAGGACCTCTTTTTTCCCGGCGTTTAGGCGCAGGAAGTTATCGTCCATCCAACGGGCGATATTTCTTAGGCAGTTTTTTAGTGGGTCAAGCGTGGAGTGAGTGGGGATATCGTAGGAAAATAAAAGCTGAATGTTTATATCCCGTTGCATATTAATAAAGCTTTAAAAAAAAAAAAAAGAAAATCACTTTCACAGGTCCAATCTATCTCTTTCTCTGGGTGCCCAAACGCAAAGGAATTCGGAAGAGAATATTCAGTTGGTAACTAATGTAATAAGAACTCATAATCTTCCGGACTGTACAGGAGACCTTTCTATAATTTGAGTAGATCTGGTCCTCATCAGAAAATTCGCCAGGCTAAATATCCTTGTGCTATTTAAGTTAATTTTAGGGACTACCGAATCAAAGAATAGATTCTCTTGAAAGCTTTGAGTTTGAAAATGTTTAGGGGATGTGAGATTTCATGCCGTTCAGATAAGTCAATTTCCATAAATTGTCTGCTGGACTAATTTAAAATCTCTGACAAGGAACTTTTCAAACATTTTCAGACCTTTGTTTCAGTGTCAAAAGCCAGTGGTATTCTTAAGACACATCAGAAGAAAGGAATTTTTTTTGAGGTTAAAGTATGTGTATCTTACATGTGTTGGTATCACTAATCTAACATGATATCACTTTTAGCAAGTTTTTATTTTTTATTCAAGCCAATAGTGCATGGTAATATAACTTTGTGGTGAGTAGTGGCAGGTATCCCTGCTCTGGTGTCAGAATCAAGATGCAGGAAAAGGGGCACCTTTTTCAATTAGGCTGGGAGTGGCATTTGGGTAGTAACTGGTAAATCCTTGAATGTCACATTGTAGGAGGGCTGGTATTTGCAGTATAAAAAAGGTATGACTGGATTGATTATTTAAGTATTTCTTGTTTCCATTGGATTTACACAGCACTTTAAGAGGCTTATTGGAGAAAAAGTGTTTGTTTATGCATACTTTACATAATGCACTTTTACATAATGTTTGGCTTACTTAAATTTGAACACAGTTTACTCCATTCACTGCAGGCACGTTCATCAAATTAGGTGGAAAATGATCTAAGTTTTCGATAAGATTTAAGTAATAATGATGTTGAAGGTAAGTCTGTTTCTGGTTTCAGGATTAACTGCTTGCAAGGACATCTACAAATCCTTTGGAGGCATACCTGCATTATGTAACAAGGCTCAGCCTTTGAACCCTTCAGTAACCAACGTGAGCATCCTGAATGTCTTTAAAACAGCATAGAATTACACACTCACCTAGTGCAATACCTTTTTGAGCCCAATTATGATAGCCTTGCAAACTGTGGGTGCAAATCGTGCATCAGCTAATTTGCATTAGCAGGTTTCACATCTCAGACTGGGGAATGATGGGCAAATAGTGCATATTACTCTTCATTATAAGGTGCATGTGCTCTTAATGCTTCTGTGATTGGCAGCAGAATTTACCACTCTCAAAATGGGTGAGCAAAACACCCACACATTTTTTAGATCCTTGTGTTTACTTTTGAGCCAAGTAACCTCTTTGATTAGTTTGGTAGTCTTGGATGAAATTCTTTTATGCTGGTCCTTGGAATCTGACGCCCTTTGTTTGTGTTAATGCGGTCAATTTTTCATTTAGACATATTTACAATTATTCTGCTTGAGCTTGGTATTTTTGTAGAGTGGCAGTTTCAGTATGTTCAGGGCCTGTCATCCTTTGCATAGTTTTCCCAGACGTTTTGTCTTCTAATAGCCTGTTCTGCTGACTTTGTTTTTGCTGATTTGATGACTATGGGGACTTTATCACTTCCAATCAGTGCTAAAGTGCATGTGCTCTCTGCTTTAAACATTGTAACATTGGCTTATCCACAAGTGACATATTTAATTCACGTATAAGTCCTTAGTGACGTGCACTCCATGTACTCAGGGCCTGTAAATTATATACTACTAGTAGGCCTGCTGCACTGATTGTGCCACCAGCTTCAGTAGCCCTTTAAACATGTGTCAGGCCTACCATTGTAGAGCTTATGTGTGCAGTTTTAAACTACCATAATAACCCAGCAAGTCAATCCTCCTACCAGGCCCAAACCTTCCTTTATAAAACATGAGCGTCACCCCTAAGTTAGGCCCTAGAGAGCCAAAGGCAGGTCAGTGTACTTAAAAAGTAGGACACGTACATTTGAGTTTTACATGTCCTGGTAGGAAAAAAATCTTAAATTAATTTTTCACTTCTGCAAGGCCTATTTCTTCCATAGATTAACAAGGTGATTACCTTATTTTATTTTACAAGTGTAATCGCAAATTGTGCAGAGATGGGACCCGCAACTATGGTGTCTCTGGAATCACAATTTAAATTGCCAACTCATGGTAAAGTTTGCTTTAGAATTGCAATTATGAAAATGACACTTTTAGAAAGTTGGTATTTTCTTACTTTAGCTTTTTGGTGCCTTCTGCATGTCTAGGGTGGATAACAGCAGAAGCGGCATCTCCGCTATGGCAGAGGAGTGTCACCCCACTGCTTATACGCAGTGCAAAGTACAGGAAATATAAAATTATAATAATTTTGAGTTATTATCATGTTGTTTTCGTGCTGCTTTGCAGATGGGGGGTGAACAGGGTTGCACTGCTCTCCAAGTAGAGCAGGGGAGGAGTGGTTTGCCCTCTCCTAAATGCACACTACTATTTGGCCAGACCTCTTGGGCCGGCCAAAACTGTCATGCACACTTTCCCAGGTCTCCATGGAGGCTGCATTACAGCCTGCATGGCGAACATGCCCAGGATCTCATTCCATGGCTGAGCGTTGAAGCAGGATGCTCAGACCAATCAAAATGCTGAATTGAAGAGTTGTGATTGGTCAGGCGAGCCTGGCTTGCTCCTTGTTGCTCAAGTCGGACGAGGAGAGTAGGAGCTGAGACGCCAGACCCGGTGGCAAGGTAAATTCTTTTTTTTTTACATTGTGCACTCCCTTGCACCCTCTCCCCAACGCCTGCACCACCACCAGGGAGCCATGCTGACCGCCACTGAGTAGCAACTAGGATTCGTACATTCCCTTCACACATCCACACACAAAAGAGGCTTAGGTGTGATTTATCTCTAATGAATATATTAGTAATAATAAATCACCAGATGTTCACAATTGCTTGCAACGAAATGACGGTAGTTTGATGTTTTTTCTTGAAATATTTTTCTTACTTAAAAGTAGCAGACCTGGCAGACAGGTAACCATATAACGCTGGAAAATAAAGATTGGCTCCTACCTTTGTCCATGACCTGGCCACGTCCTGATGGGTCATCCTGTGCATGATAGGAGGGAGGAGCTGACACACCTGAATAGGCTGTGTCCTGTCCCCACACAAAGGGCTGCATACAACCCTGAAGTGTGTCTGGAGTCAGGGTAGGAGTGACAGGTACCCTGTGCACTTCAAAGGCCTCTCTTTGAAGTCTCCCCCACTTCAAAGGCACAACTGGGTAAAAGTACTGGACCCCTCACACCAACAACTCAGTACACTTCTGGACCTCTGGATACTCTGCCATTAAGAAGGACTGTTATGCTGCTGAAAGGATTGCCACTCAGCTGGATTGCTACTCTGCTTGGCTCCTGCTCTGCTGACCTGATGACCTCGTTGCCTGGGAGTGAGAAGAACTGGACCTGCATCTCTTCAATCCAGAACCAAAGATATTCCAAGGGCTTGCTGGCTTGCTTCCTGTTAGAAGTTCCAGAGATATCAAAAACTTCCATCCACTCACCAACAGCACCAGGACACTGCAGTCTGAGAGTCTTGCCCTGTCATTTGGTGTCAATCCAGTCCTGGACCCTTGGAAGTGGGTTTCAAGTGCTGCAACTGCCAAAATCCTTGCATCACAGTCATTGTGTCGCTCAGAACCGGCACATCTCCTTCAACAATGAGAAGCTGTGAGAATTGATTACTTTGCTGTGCCATTGGCTCAGCACATGGCCTGCTTTCTGCTGCATTTCTGACTTTGCGCAGGTTCAAAACGACGCATCGCCCACATCCTGAGGATCAATGACGATGCATCGCCTACTCTGCTCCATGCATCATATCTTCATTGATGATGCAAATAAGGTATTTTGCAGCAAGACAGGGTTGGTTTATGTATCCAACCTGTGCTCCATCATAGCCAGCCTGGACTTTTGGATTTGACCAGGTCTAGTGCGACCACCTAGCCCAAGTAAACGCTTCATGATTTTAAGTTATACATTTCAATTTCATCTTTATAAATTCATACCTCCAGTTGTATTTTTTGGATGTTTGTCATTTTGGTCTTGTTTTGATCATTAAATTAAGCTCTATTTTCCTAACCAGGTGTGGAATCTTTTGTGTGCGGCATTGTCACTGTTTTACTGTTTGAAGTGTAGCACAAATACTTTACACATTGCCTTTTAATTTAAGCTTGACTGCTCTGTGCCAAGCTACCAGGGGGTGAGCTCTGGTTAATTTAGGATTTTTATCTGGCTTACCCTGATTAGGATTGTTGGTGGTCCTGCTTGGATAGAATGCATAGGTTTGCCAACCAGGTGAAAATCTGGTGAAAATCTTTATTGCATGATTTAAAAAAAAAACCTTTGCAAGTTGCAGAATTTTAAGAACGATATATCAATAAATACATATAAAAATAAGTATAGGATCATATGCGTTATGAAGATTATAAAAATTTATAAAACATACTTATAAAAAGGAGAGCTAAGGATCATGTCCATTATACAGTAAGGTGGCAGTTGGAACTAGGCTAGTAATTGTGCTGGTGAGAAATCGCGTACTTGGGACACCTCACCAAGTTTTTGCCAACCAGCAATTCAATTTCTAACAATCTCTTTAATCTTGTTTAAGATAAGATGCACCAGGTGCATCTATCAGCTTTTTTGTTTAAGTTTGTTTGAGGCGTTATCACCAAGGATCTCTTATAGAAGCAGCTGACAATTCTCCCAATTAGGTTCTTTACTATTCAATGCCTGCTCTTCTTTAAGTACAGATGGCAAGCAAAATGCTCTATTAAAACTAATTTCCCTACTGAAAGGTCTACTATTTGAACCTCAGTCATACAGGTACTTCTTCTCCCATCATTTTTTGAGATGTTATTCTCTTTGTTGGGATCGTTCATAATTGGGGAGGATCTTTCTGCATCATAATCTTTATTTGGAGAGACAAAGGGATTCATTGACTTTCTTTTTGGTTTCCATCAGAGATCTACTTTTTTTTTGGCTGCCAAAGTCTGCACTGAACTTTTACATGGTGCTGTTGTCCCTTTAAGATCTGGATTTGTTGTTTGACTAATGATAAGTTTTGAAAATATTGAATTATTTAGGCCTCATTATCACATCTAAAGGTAAACTGTGTCACCTGTTCGCAAGCATTGGATATGGATCAGACAGTGTAAATGCTTTTTTAGCTCCAGCGTTCATCGATTGTTCACCATTCACTTGCTTATTTACTTGCTCTTGCCCTCTATATGGCTCTTGCTCTACCATTTGAAATACTAGAGCAGCCTCTTACACGGTGTAGTCAGTGATCTTTGATTGGCGGTGCAGGCACTGAAGCTCAGGAGAGTGAGTGGGGTCAGTGAGGCCAGAAACATTGCTGCAGCTATTGGACTTTTGATAAGTGGGAAGTAGAGAAGCTTGTGGGCTGTTAGTTGCCCTACCATTTGCAACTTGATTCAAGTAAATAGCTCCCACCTCTTGCTTAAGGACAGTTACATCCTTAATTCCCCTTTGAATTCATTGGGTAATTGACTTTAAAGTTACCCCTGTGTCTCCTTGAATAGCATTTTTAGATATCTCCCATTTTGTATCAAGGCAGTCGGTGACCAAAGTAACTGTGGTTGTTTGAGTATCTCACCAACTCCCTCACAGTGATCACTAACGGTTTCTTTCTGGCCAAGGACATATCTCTGTGTTGCTTTTAGGTCTTAATCTTAACTTGTGTCTTTTGTGTAGAAACATCCAGATGGTGGCTTATTACCACCACCATTAGAAGTTCCCATGCTGATACAGGGCCCTGAGAAAGCTCAGAGATAATTTATATTTGCATATTCAGAATTCAACAAAGGTGACTGTTGCTCTCTAATTAATTTATTAGTAATCATAAATCACTAGATGCTCATAATTGTTGGCAACGAAATGATGGTAGGTTGAAGTTTAAAAAAAAATGTTTTTCTTTCTGAAAAGTGGGCGATCTGGCAGACAGGTAACCATATAACCCTGGAAAGTAAACATTGGCTCCTACCTTTGTTCACGGCCTGGCCACGGCTCTATGTAGATTTGGTGTAATTTCTGGCAGGAACCATTCCCACCTTCTGGGTCTCCCCTGGCATGAGCACTTCAGACCTTGAAGACTGTCTGCCTCACAATTTCCTTTGGCTTAATTCAAATTAAGGGTCTTTTACAACACCTATATAGGTGGTGCAATATATGCCATGTCAACGTCACTGGTGACACTTTGTACGTAAAATGAGTAAACAAAATGCATAATTTCCTTTTTGTGACTCAGTGTTCAGAATTCAAAGCTGTTGTGGAAGTTGTACTTCCCCTACAACTGACATGGCGATGGCTAGACCTGGTCCCCCTCGTAATCGTGCTTGTGACACACTGCTGCTGTAATGTATGTATTCTATGTCAAGTTTGTAATTCATGACTGTCAGCTTCTTACAACCTCAGCTTTTGTTCAATAAAATATTTTAAACAAAAAAAAGCTGTTGTGGAAGTCTTAATGACAGTTCATTTGAAGTTTGAATCCCAGTCACAGCTCTTGGTCACCAGGTACATTCTCATGAATGTGCATCTCTGTTACTCGATATGCATGTATTGCAAGTATGAATTGTGCTCTGGCAGGCCAAAGGTGAGGACTCTGGGGACCTGGTTTCTATCTGTGTCGCAAAGTGCCCAGAACAGGGACCTGCAGGCCCAGGAAGCCCTCACCTGCTTGCCGGGATAGAAAGTTCTTACTGGACCCACGGGTCAGATCCCCAGGGAGCCAGGGGATGAAAGCCCCCAGCTCTGGGCTCTGTTCCGCGGTCTTCCGTGTTACTTGGACCATGAGACAATGACATGCAGGCCAGAGGAGGCCTGTCCTGCTTGTACCGGTTCAGAAGTTCTGATTGGGCCCCAGGATAGAGCCCCAGCGGGTTCAGGAGTAGAATCCCCAAGGCCATGTGCTTCCTTTGCAGGCACAGGGGGTCACAAAGTTCTCGGGATAGGGTCCTGCAGGCCTGGGGAGGTCCCCCTTGCTTGTCTGTGACTCCTATTGGGCCCCGGGTCAGAGTCCTTGTGGGCCTGGGGGGGAGCAGACCACATTCCTGGGCCCCGTTCAATGGTCCATCGTGCCTCAATGTGCTGCAGACAGTGATCCGTGGTGCTGGGGAGATCATCACCACTTGTCTGGCTCCAGAAACTTCCACCATGCCCCAGACCCAGTGGCAGAAGCTCCAAGTCCTGGGTTCCCTTCACTGGCCTGCCATGTCACAAAGTGCCATGGTATGGGGTTCTGCATGCCTGGGTAGGTATACCCAGCTTGTCAGAGTGCAAAAGCTCCTACCCGGCATGAGACGAGGTGCTGACAGCCCCTGGGACTGACTCTTTTGTGCAGATTTAATTTGACTTGGTCTTGTTTCTCGGCTCGTCATGTCTCAAAGTGCACTGAATGGGGGCCCGGAGGCCCGGAGGCCCGGAGGCCCTGAGTGTTCTACCCTGCTTCACCTACTTGATAGTGGCATGATTCATCATTGGTGCCTATTTACACTCAGGCATGGTAGTACAACCCGGGCAGATTCAACCAGACTATAGAGGGAGTTCTTATATAAATCATGATTGGATCAGTGGCAGGGATCCAAAGGTAAAAGATAAAAATGTCTTAGGGTAAACTCACAAAAATATCCTTTAATAAGCGGGTACCCTAGACATAACTAAAAACAAAGAATGGGTCTTATGGTTGAGTTACAATGTCTTGAAAGACACTGATTTAGTTTCAATCTGAGTCTTTCTAGATATTGGAAAAGTCTACCTTAGCTCGTTTAATCCCTGTGCAGCAAGGACATTTATAAATGAATAGGAGAAATACTTGCATTATATAACCAGGCTTAATCTTTCCACTCTACAGTAACCGAGGTGAGCATGCTTAGTGTCTTTAAAACTGAAAATAATTACTATGATAACTCAATGAGCCCAATTATTATGCTCCTGAAAAATGTGGGTGCAAATCATGCATCAGCTCATTTGTATTAGAAGCTTTCACATCGAGGAATGAGGAATGACAGGCCAATGGTGCATGTTGCTTCTCATTCTAATGTGCACAAGCACATCTTCTTTGATTGGCGGTGTAATTTATCTATCTCAAATTGTGCAAGCACAACACCCACGATTTAAGCTCAATGTTCAATCCCATTTTAGGTACAAACTGGATTTTGCGCCCAAAATGGCATTTGCGGTTCCATCGTATTAGTTATCACTGGGACGTTTTCTAAACTAAATCAGTTTTCTTTGTAGTTTTTACACCAGAGATGCAGTTGGTATTCCTATAAGATAATAAATCCATTGATTACTTTTATGCCATTGTCCACTGGAAATTCACGAAATAATGTGCATAATCCAAACAACCAGGTATAATAGCCCAGTTGTCTACAGTTAAATCCCTGATGTATAGAATGGTGTTTGCTGTAGGTTGTTGTGAAAAATGTGCTATAGATCAGAGTGCACATTAACAAATGAACCTGCCTATACTTTGCAGATATGATCTGCTGCTGCATGTTAATGCACAGAAGCAGGCTGAAAAGAAATGGTGCACAGGTCCATCGAAGTAATTTCAAGCATGAGGAAAGATATCAGCGGCAATTGTAAATGAATGAGCATCGGTAAAAAAGTAAAAGCGGAATATTTATTATTTAGCCATCCATAACAAAGAAACTCATTGTACAGCGCTGCACAGCACGGTGCCTATGTGGGAAACCTTTCTTAGTAAAATGGGACAATTTATCACACCAATGCCTGCAGCAGTATGCAGTATGTACTGGTGATTAGTTTTGCCGCTTCAACTAGCAGCTACCAAACAGCTTTCGGAAGTTGGCCTGGAAGAGAAGGTCAGTCCAATGCTAGAGGCTTGAGTAACTTTTTAAGTCTAGGAGAAAAAGAAAGTTCGCACTTCTAAGGTCTGAAATGTGAATTACTAGAAGGCATCCTGTTTCTAGATACCAAATGCATTGTACTTTTCAAAGCCTTCAGAATGAGCCTGGGCTAGAAAGTTGTAAACATTAATTTCAATAATAATTATCTAATGGCCTAAGTTATACAAGGTTTTTGTTAATGTTTGTAACCTGTAATGGCACTAAAATATTTAACTTCCAATTGTTTTTTTTTTGTATTATGCATTTTCTATATTTTTCTCCCATTTCGAATTGGATTTACAAAGGAGCTGCCAAAAAGTTATTTTCATACATTTTGCCAAGTTGTATTAGTAGGCCATTTTGCTAATTACCAAATCTATCAAGTGGCACGTAGTTCAAGCATTGTAACGTATACAATAAATGCCTCAGGAAAATGCTTGGTATGTGCAATCATAGTTGATATATGCATTTTCTGTCTGCAACCCTATTTATGGATAACTTTCTGGTGCATAAGGATAGCAAATGTAATAGCTGTACTTTTCGTTTAATGCATTCTTCTTTTCACAAATTTAAAGATTTTGCTATGTATGCCTCCACTTCTTATACATATTGTATGAATTTCTAACTGGTTTACATGCACTTCACCTCACTTGTTGTCCACCTAGGCCAAAAATATTTTTGTTGAAATACTACATTACCAAAGCTATCACTGCTTTACTTTAAAACGTTTGGTAATGGTCCTGAAGTCTACAAAACGTTTGTTGATGCCGCTAAAGTCTAAAGAAACATTTGGTATTACCCTTGAAGTTTGTGGTAACTTTTGTTACTGCCCCTGAAGTCTACTACTTTGAAGGTCTCCGTAAAATTTCCATTCCTTGTTCTTGATTAATCTAGTAATACTCCCCGTTTTTCATGATTATCCATCTTCAATCATTTGCAGTTCACACTGACTCACATCATGAGTATATTCTGTAATACCAAGAGAACTTTCACATCAGCAGTTCAGCTATTTTTTTTAAACATTACTCGTGTTGGGCTAGTGTAATTAAGCAGCAATGGAGAAGCATATTAAGAAGGGTTGATTTCCTTATGTAGCACAGAAAGGTACATTGTGCAGCATGAGTCAGCACATTCTGTGGTCTAGTAACTTGCTATTTTGACACGTCAAAAAACCTTTTTCATAGGGGTTTTCAACCCTGCATGCAATACAATATTTTATAATGAATGAAAACTGTAACATTAGGAGCTACCTTTCAAAATGTTACTCAAAAACAAATATTTGTTTTGGACCACCCTTTCATTTACACTGTCCGCTTTTACATCATTAAATAATTTGTTTCTAACAAATTTGATAAGTCGCATTTAGCTGAAAACACTCTTGGGTGTCCACACTCCTTGTAATAAAAGGTGCACTTCTTTTTTTCTATGCATCACAAATATGTTTAAAGAAGATGTTCTTTTTTATTTTTATGTGTCCATGATATGGGTCTCTGGAGAATCTTCTTTCCATTAAGAGGCAGTCTAGCGAAATAAAATTGTACAATCCATGTTTAAAATGAAAGCATCGCCCTAGGAAGCAATGTAATATTCAAAATAGCAGACCTTGTAAAGAGAAGTTGTTTATTTGCTATTTTTATACAATCAGAAGGCTACCTTGCAACACCTGCTGATAGGATGAGGACTCTAGTTCAATATTAATTTACACAATTAATGAAAAAAAACATTCAAAGGACAAAAAAATGAATCACTATATCATCACCATCAACTTTATTTCGCATAACTTCTGAAGCATAAAAGTACATACATAACCATTAAAACATACAAATTAAAAAAATTCCATAAATCACTTTTCTCTAAAAAAACAGTTAATGTACAATTCATATATAATCAGTTTATCCGACAACTAGACCCCCATTGTTTTACCTAGTTTATAAAAGACAAATAAATGATCACCTCAATACAATTAAAATCATACAGACCCATCATTTCGTACACACTGGATATCCCATTTTAGAAGGTCCTTAAAACCTCATCCAGATACAAATGAAAACTATCATTATCAAATCAGGTACCCTCATCACAATTTTGGTATAATCGCCTTCCTTCAAGAGCAGCCCAAAGAAATGTTGCTAATGCATGACACACCTGTGGGTCATCAAGCTGCTCTATGAATAGTCGTGCTGGCTGACACTGAGTGAAATTAAATCTGCACAAAAGAGGGACAATGGACCTTATCCTTAGAGGGGAAGAAAACGTACAAAAGAATAATATATGCAGATTTGACTGGGTGGACACTCCATCACAAGGACAAGTGGTCACCTCACTCATAGAATAGGTATTGAACAGAATAAAACTTGGGGATTTTGTTTAATCCCATGCATGAGCCGCAGCATTTGTTAAAAATATCTCTTTAAGCTTAGTGTTTGCTGAAATACATAGAGGAGGGAGTCAAAATAAACTTGTAAGCTCAGAGCATTCAGAGTGGACTTTACATAGTTCAACCATGGTATCTTATGGGGGAGATCCAGTTTTAAACAATCCCATAACACAGCTCGGTTAAATTCTTTAGTCTCCCTCCTCCATATCAAGTGCCATAATAATGATGGTGTCAATCAAATTGTGTCACCAATATAGGTTAAGAGTAACTCGCTGTGGCAAATACAACTTGCACAGCTACAGGGCAACAAAAGATCTCTTTTACCAAAGGTGTCCTCTACTCGCTGCAGGGGTTTGATATCCACCATGCCCTGCACTGCCGCCCTGTATGTGGCAATATCCTTTGCTTTGGGTGCATAAATGTTAAGGATTTAGGGGATAGACTTGGACCCTAACTTCTTTGTGAAGTTAAATATTGCAGCAATGCTTCTTTCAAGGAGAATAGTCGATTTAAATCATATCTTACCATTAGACTTCCTGTAAAATAGGATACGAGAATTTTTCTACCACCTCTACTCTTTGATGGGTTTCATGGAATGTTGGAGATCTCTTAGGGTGTGTCCCTGAAATAGTACGTGCTATACCGCTTCGTTCACACGTAGGTCCATGTTTTCAATAAACCCGTAAACTCCACTGTGAGTCTCTGTAGTGCCCGGCAGTCCTTAGTAGTAGCACTGCATCGCCTGAATAGAATCATTATTTTCCTTTTTTCAAATTACTTTTAAAAAATAAAGTTTTTTTATGCAGCAGACAATCACTTTTTTATTGGTTGGTGTAATAGTACTGTTTGGGCAACATGTTTACCTCTTTAGTACTCTTTTTATACCTGCCTGCAGCAATCAACAGCGGAAAGGTGCTAGATAACATTTGAAAATGTTTGGCGCTGCGTTGTACCACGCTTGTCAAGTTTATTTGGTAATGTTTGATCCGTTTGACTTAAAAATATTGTGTTTGTTGAAATCGTGTGTGAAGTGCCACAGGTGCACAGTTGGATATTTCCTGTCCATATTCATGTGTAACACATATTTCAGGCTTTGTGAAATGAGTATAAGCTATGCAAGTAAGAACTTTATCCAGGGCTAAGTCACACTTGCTGTCACAGAAAGTCATTATAATTGGCCTGCCTGTGATGCCAGTTATCGTAGCTGATGTTGATAGTACTCAAAAGGAATAACATTCACCATTCTAAGATAATGAGGAACTCCTAATCCATCTAAAGCGTGGGCAGACCATCTCTGACTGGGAATGAAACCCCAGCATCACTTGCAGCCTGGAAATTGTGTCAATACTCTGGAGCTTCTTATGCAAGGCAAACTATGTGCTTAATACTTTGCTTTTGGTTTGGTTGGACGTGGGCAATAAGTCCATAATTAATAGATCACATGGGGTTTTAGGCACACTTATTCAGATGGTATTGTAATGTTTTTGTTGTATATGACTTCCACAACAAACCTCCTTTATGGTCAACTGGATTGAAATTTCATTATTCACTGCAGTGATGCCACAATAGTGGGTTAAAAAAGTGGTTACCCACTCTTGTGATGTCACTTAGGTAAGCGCTCACTTCCCCTTTGTTCTGCTGCCTTACCCGGGACTTATGCCTCTTCTAAGGGTCCACAGGCATGAGGTAGGTGAGAGAATAAAGGCAGAGCTATGCCGATGCCAACTGTCAATGGGATTGCAGTGAGCGTGAATTTGGACAGGAAGGGGATGTGATGGCAGACAGAGTGACAGGGTAGGAAGAGGTCAGGTAATTTTATTGAATATATGGATTGGGCAGGGTGGACGATTTTGAGAAGGTGTAGGTGTAGGTAGGAGGAAGCCAGGTATTTATTCATCAATTTGCAGGGAGAAAAAGAGGAATTTTTATTTAACATTTTGATGTAAGCTGGGTGGGCTTTTATCAGATTTTGGTTGATAGGAGGTTTATATAAGCCACGTATTAATTATTCAATTTTGGAGTAGGGGGTAGAGGACAAATGTGGAGGATGGTGGTACTTGGCAGCAGGATGCCATGTTTTTTCAATTATTCGATGTGCAAGTTATTTTATGTACATATGGCTCCCAAAATGCCCACTCTGCCAATGCATATATCTATACTACTATTATAAAGGAAGATCTTTGAACCTTTGAGGCAGGTAAACTCAGGAACCACAGCGCCAATCCACACACCCGATACATCGTTGTGATCATCAGGGTGTGCAGATGGACATAGGCTATATAAACGTAATAAATATACCTTATTTAAAAAAAATTCCGAAAAAAGTAGTCCCTTGGAAGAAGCGCTGGCCGCGACGTGCGTGCCCGACGTGAGGAGCGCGGGGAGGAGCGGCGTCCAGGAGCGCGAGGAGGACCGGCGGACATGGTGCGGGGAGGAGCAGTGAGTAGCGGCGGACAGGCAGTGAGGAGCGGCAGACAGGCGGGGAGGAGCGGTGAGCGGCGGATGAGGTAGGTTATTTATTTATTTATTTAGGAGCGGTGCGTGGCAGAAAAATGAAGCAAAAATGAAAATCGTGAGAAAGAGGAAGCAAACGGAGCATTACAAAAGTGAGCCAAACGGTGCATTACAGGAGGAAAAAGTTACGTGTGCAGGTTACAAAAGCGTAGAAAGTAAACATAGAGGTATAGGAAGAAAAAGTGACGTGTGCAGGTAGCAAGAGGAAGCAAACGGAGCATTAAAAAAGTGAGCCAAACGGTGCATTACAGGAGGAAAAAGTTACGTGTGCAGGTTACAAAAGCGTAGAAAGTAAACATAGAGGTATAGGAAGAAAAAGTGACGTGTGCAGCAAGAGGAAGCAAACGGAGCATTAAAAAAGTGAGCCAAACGGTGCATTACAGGAGGAAAAAGTTACGTGTGCAGGTTACAAAAAGCATACAAAGTAAACATAGAGGTATAGGAGGAAAAAGTGACGTGTGCAGGTAGCAAGAGGAAGCAAACGGAGCATTAAAAAAAAGAGCCAAAGGGTGCATTATAGGAGGAAAAAGTTACGTGTGCAGATTAAAAAAGCGTACAAAGTAAACATAGAGGTATAATACTGCAATATATGGAGGAAGGCTCCGGGGGACCCACGGACAACGTCGGGGCGGGCGGGGGCCCTGAAGCCTAATTTCTCCCGGACAACGTCGGGACGGGCTGCTAGTATATATATACGATGACGTCACATATTACATCACTCATGACATGGTCAGTGACATCACTCGTCGTGACATCACTCATGACATCTCAAATGACATCGCTGATGACATCACTGATGTTACCATCCTGTGAATGTGCGACTTTCTGAAAAATAAATATGTTTTATATATGTATATCTAAAGGTCGATGGAAGAATAAGTGTCTAAATGGATGTTTTTTTTGTAAAAATGATTGTATAACTGACTTAATAAGTGTATCTTAGTGAATACATGTATTAGCGAGTAATGTTTAAATATGTAAATATCTGTATCAGTGTCTCACTTTATATATAAGTGGCTGCATGGGTTGGTGACCAGCTACATGAGTGTTGATATGGGTTATTAGTTGGTTTTTAGAGTATCAGTATGAGTGTCTGAATGGTTTGGTGGGGGTATTACTTATCGCATAGATGCATGAATGGGTGACTCACTGTTTGTATGTGTTTTGAAGACAGCATGTGTGCAGGAGTGGATGAGTGTGTGTATGGGTGTGTTAGTGAGTGAATCACTGTCTCAATAGTATCTTTATGAGTAACTACATATGTTTTAAAGTAGTATATGTGAGTATTGATGTATATAAGTGATGTATATAAGTGAGTATATGTGAGAGCGAGAGATTGTGAGAGTTCCTGTATAAATAAGTATGTGTTTCTATAAGTGATTGTTTAAGAGAGTAAGTATGTGTACGATTCTGTAAAAATAAGTGTAGTGGTGGGTGTATAGCTGTATATGCAAGTAAATGGATGTTTGATATTTTATTTGCATGTGTGAGTTTGTGTGTGAGTAACTCTATAGATGAGTGTCGGTGTGTAATAAGATGTATAGGTGTATGAGTACATATGATGAGTGAGTACATGTATGAGTGCCTATACAGAACTGTCAGTGAATGACTGGATGTGTATGTAGATTTTAGAATTACTGAATAGGTTGTTCTAACTGGAATTAGTCATTCCATTTTTTTTTTTAATTTTAGTTTCTATTTTTGAATGTGTGTATCAAGGGTTATAATATGCTTTTACGCTGAGAGGAGGTCTGTCACTCTTTCACAAGGATGATGTCATCAGTGATGTCATTTGAGATGTCATCAGTGATGTCATGAGTGATGTCACTGACCATGTCATGAGTGATGTAATATGTGACATCATCAGCAGTGCATTGCGGGCGCGCGAGTTATAGTTAACTATAATGGGGGAATTTCAATGGTTTTGTATGAGTGAAATGTCCAGCTAACTATAACATGTGTGAAACCTATGGATTTTCAGTGAATTTATAAGGTTTTTTAAATGCAAATTTTTAACTATAACGTATGTGAAACCTATGTTTTTTTCAGTGAATTTCAAAGGTTTTTTAAATGCTAATTTTTAACTATAACGCAGATGAAACCTATGGTTTTTTTCAGTGAATTTCTAAGATTTTTAAATGCTAATTTTGAACTATAACGTGGCTGAAACCTATGTTTTTTTCAGTGAATTTCAAAGGTTTTGTAAATGATCATTTTTAAATGTATTAATGGTTATATTTTTTTTATACTGATTTACTATATTATTTTAAATTATTTATTTTTAGATATATTTTTTTTAAAGTACATTACATATTTTTTATATAAATTGAAAAATAAATGTTTTTAAGAATATTGAAATTGTAATATTTTTATTTTTTATATATTTTTTAAATTTATATATATTTTATACAGCAGGCAAGGATATCCTATGGAAGAAAATTCAACTTACTGGTAAGTACAGTTAAATTTATTTTTCAGGATCAGTAGTGGGCTAAAAGATGCAGCAATGAGGTCTCTCCTGATAACAGGTAAATCGGAATTCGTACTTCGGCTGATTTTAAAGGAATTTTTTAAAGTTCCAAAATTCCGCACTTAAAAAAATTTCCAAGTGAAACCAGTCAATGTTAGCCTATGGAAGGAAATTCAAGTTACTGTAACTACGATTAGAATTTTTTTTCAGGATCAGTAGTGGGCTAAAAGATGCAGCACTGAGGTCTCTCCTGATAACAGTTATGTAAATCGCAATTCGTAGTTCGACTGATTTTAGATGAGTTTTTTTAAAGTTCCAAAACTCCACACTTAGACGAATTTCCAAGTAAAACATGTCAATGTTTGCCTATGGAAGGAAATTCAAGTTACTGTAGGTATGGTTACATTTACTTTTCAGGGTCCGTCCTGGGCTCAAAGATGCAGTACTGACGTCTCCTGTGATAACAGGTGAGTACATCAGAATTCGTAGTTCGGCTGATTTTACAGGAATTTTTTAAACTTCCAAAACTCCACACTTAGAAAAATTTCCATGTGAAACCAGTCAATGTTTGCCTATGGAAGGAAATTCAAGTTACTGTAAGTATGGTTACATTTCCATTGTTTAGGGTCTGTCTTGGGCTCAAAGATGCAGCACTGACGTCTCTCGTGATAACAGGTGAGTAAATCGGAATTCGTACTTTGGCTGATTTTAGAAGAATATTTTGCTCAATAGTAAAGGAAGGGGGCGGGGCCTGAGGACACATGTGTGCAAACACGCCCTGTGGCGTGTTTTAGGTTGGGGAATATATTCCTCTTCAATCCTGAGGTCACCTGTGAGCCAACTAGCCCATCAGGTACATCCAGTTTGCGCCAGGGAGTTGCGATGTAGAGAGGTGTTCAGAGGGCACGCCCCCTTTTTACAATACTCTGCAACGCAGCTCCATAGCACTTACTAGAGGTACCCGTTGGACTAGTTGGCCCCTAGCGGACCTCTGGATTGAAGAGGAATATATTCCCCAACCTAAAATGCGCCAAAGGATGTGTTTGCACACAGGTCACCTCAAGCTCCACCCCCTACCTTCACCACTGTGCAAATATGCCCTGTAACGCGTTCTAAGTTGGGGAATTAAGTCCCCTTGCATACTGGGGATCCCTGGGGGGCAACTAGCACACAGAGGTGTTAAAAGGGTCATTGCCTCAATACACCTCTCTGTAAAGCAGCCCCCTGGCACGTTTGCAGAGGGGGAACTAATTCCCCTTGCATACTGGAGGTCCCTGGGGGCCAACTAGCCCATCAGGGACGTCCAGTATATGCCAGGGGGCTGCGTTGCAGAGAGGTGTAATGAGGCCACGCCCCTTTCTACACCTCTCTGCAACGCAGCCCCCTGGCGCGTTTGCAGAGGGAGAACTAATTCCCCTTGCATACTGAGGGTCCCTGGGGGCCAACTAGCCCACCAGGAACCTCCAGTGTGCGCCAGGAGGCTGTGTTGCAGAGAGGTGTAAAGAGGCCACGCCCCTTTTTACACCTCTCTGCAATGCAGACCCCTGGTGCTTTTTCAGAGGGGGAACTAATTCCCCTTGCATACTGGGGGTCCCTGGGGGTCAACTAGCCCACTAGCAACCTCCGGTATGCGCCAGGGGGCTCCATTGCAGAGTGGTGTAAAAAGGGGCATGGCCTCTTCACACGTCACTGCAAGGGAGCCCCTGGCCCATACTGGAGGCTCCTGGTGGGCTTGTTGGCCCCCATGGACCCCCAGTATGCGAGGGGAACTACTTCCCTCTCTGCAAACGTGCCAGGGAGCCCATTTGCAGAGAGGTGCATGGAGGGGGTGTGGCCTCCTCCCGATTCCGTTAAAAAAAAAAAAAACTTTAAGAAGGGGGGCAGTGTAGCCCCCCTTGTTTTTGGCCCTGGGGACACCATCCCTCAGGGCCTGCCCCCAATTTATTTATTTATTTTTTTTAAATTGGGAAGGGGGCCGCCTGGCTCCCCTCCCGTGGCTTATTTCTGCCCCGGGGACCCCATCTCCCGGGGCATGGCCAACATAATGTTTTTATTTTTTGTGGAGGGAGCCCCCCTCTTATGCCCCCCTTAAGGCCCCAGGGACCCCATCACCGGGGCCTGCCTTTTTTTAATTTAATTGTTTTTTTTATGGGAGGGGGGCCGCGTGGCCCCCCTCCCAGGCCACTTTTGGCCCCGGGGACCCCATCCCCTGGGGCCTGGCCTTCCTCGTTGGGGGCCATTGGGGGTCCCCAAGCCCCCCACAGTCCCTGCCGGCTCTCCGCATCCTGAGGGAGCCGGCATTGCTTTTCTGTATGGGGAGCAGCTAACATGCTGCTCCCCATAGA
This sequence comes from Lissotriton vulgaris, assembly GCF_964263255.1. Classification (NCBI taxonomy): domain Eukaryota; kingdom Metazoa; phylum Chordata; class Amphibia; order Caudata; family Salamandridae; genus Lissotriton; species Lissotriton vulgaris. The sequence goes on along the minus strand of NC_141696.1, from coordinate 972,002,699 downwards.
GAAAAGCAATCAGCTTTGATTTTTGAAAGAAAATTCAAAGCAGTTTGCTGTGATAGGGTTGGAGCCACAAAGCTCCCGCCCTACCACAGCAAACAACATTGTCCCGGGGGTGGGCACCCTGGGACACTGCAGGAGCCGGCCCTGGGGGCAGGTGGTCCCCAGGGCCATCAAGGGCTCCAGGAGAGGGCAGCGCAGCCCCCCTCCCAACATCTAGGAAGCCGGTGGTCCCTGGGGCTGGGGGTCCACCACGGACCCCCCTATTTTGCATATTAGTGCCCCGGGAAGGTGGCAGTCCCCGGCGAGTGTGGGGGGCTTGAGCACCCCCACACAGGTTTTTTTTTTTTAAACGGAGCCCTGGGGGTGGCGCTCCCTGGGGCTTCGGGGGGAGTGAGCCCTCCTACATACTTTCTAATAAAGCCCCGGGGGTGGCGGTCCCCGGGGCTCGGGGCCTTAGAGACCCCATCATTAATGTCTTTGCCCCGGGGGTGGCGGTCCCCGGGGCTGCGGGGAGCCTTGTGCCCCCGCTAGCATAATAGCTTTGCCCCGGGAGTGGTGGTCCCCGGGGCAGTGTGGGGGGGATTGGGCCCCCCACACTTTATTTAAAATATGCCCCCGGGGGCGAATTTTAAAAAAAGCAGAGCAGGTTTTATTTTTTTTCGTGGGGTACGTACGCGTACCCCGCGATTTTAAAAAAAATTATAATTTGTTAGGGTGTGTCTACCCTGCCCCCTTTGTGTGTTTTGCGCGTTTGTTTTCAGCTTTCTTGTGCCTCGGTTCTACTGAGGCACAAGATGGCTGCCAACACTTCCTGGTTTGGAGTGTTGACAGACAGTTGACATCCAATTAGCATGCAGCTCGTGTTCGGGAAGGTAGAGAGTACAGTAAGAGTAAGCTCCTATAGATGTACTTATGATTTTACTTATGATTTTCCCAGGAACGACTGAACGGATTTACACCATTCAACAAAAAGCATGATCTGCGAACAGAACTCTACCTTTTTGCCAAATTTGGTGTAATTCCGTTCAGCCGTTCGGGCTGTAGCCCTGGCTAAAAGTCCTATGGAAAATTGCATAGGGAAAACATGTTTTGGGACCCCCCTTTTTTCTTGGCCCCTGCTTCACGAATCACCCCCAAACTTTCAAGAAAGGAGCGGAGAAGAGCAGGCCGTTTTCTTGGAGAAATTCACGCAGATTCGTCCACCGGCGCCAAAGTTATTCCAAATAGAATGTTGCGGATTTCCTATGGAAACTAGGTTTTAACTATAACTACCTACTGGCGACCGCCAGTAGGTAATATATATATGTATATATATATATATATATATATATATATATATATATATATATATATATATATATATATATATATATGATGTGATCAAGGCCATTTTTTGACGGCCGAAATGCGTCATGCCGATGGCGAGGAAAAAATAAAGCCACTTTTGATTTAACATCTTGGTGTTGTGGAGATCTGTACCTGAGGGATGTGTGTGGAGTCACATTGCAGGACCTTGTTATATATATATATATATATATATATATATATATATATATATATATATATATATATATATATATATATATATATATATATATATATATATATACATATATATATATATATACATATATATATATTATATATATATATTACCTACTGGCGGTCGCCAGTAGGTAGTTATAGTTAGGACCTAGTTTACATAGGATATCCGCAACATTCTATTGGGAATAACTTTGGCGCTGTTTGATGAATCTTCGCGAAATTCTCAAAGAATATGGCCCGCTCCACTCCACTCCTTCCCTGAAAGTATTGGGAGGATTCTTCAAGTGGGGGCTGAGAAAAAAAGGGGGGTCCCAAAACGTGTTTTCCCCATGATATTCTCCATAGGATGATTAGACACGGCTACAGCCCGAACGGCTGAACGGAATTACACCAAATTTGGCAGAGAGGTAGAGTTCAGATCGCCCTTTTGCTTAAATGGTGTAAATCCCTCCAGTAGTTCCTGAGAAAATCAAAAGAAAAAAATGTATATATCTATAAGCGTGCACCGTACGCGTCCCTACGCATATTTTGCGTGAACGGTACGCGTAAGTGCGCGGACCTTCGCATGCACGAGCTGCATGCTGATTGGCTGCCAATGTCTGTCAACACTCCAAAACAGAAATTGTTGGCAGCCATCTTGTGCCTCGGTAGACTGAGGCACAAGAAAGCAGAAAACCAAACATGTAGAACTCAAAAAGGGGGCAGGGTAGAAGCACCCTGACCGTCTAGGCCTGCTCAGGGGGTCCCACAAGGACCCCCAAGGCCCAAATTATATTTTCAAATTATCCCCCGGGCGGAGCAAATCACGGGCGCATATTGATAAACAAATGTGGGGGGGTGCCCAATCCCCCCCACACTGCCCCGGGGACCGCCGCCCCCCCGGGGCAAAGCAACGCAGCCCTCTGGCGCATACTGGAGGCTCCTGGTGGGCTAGTTGGCCCCCAGGGACCCCCAATATGCAAGGGAAATTAGTTCCCCCTCTGCAAACGTGCCAGGGGGCTGCGTTGCAGAGAGGTGTAAAAAGAGGCATAGCCTCATTACACCTCTTTGCAATGCAGGCCCCTGGCGCATACTGGAGGTTCCAGGTGGGCTAGTTGGGCCCCCAGGAACCCCCCGTAAGCAAGGAGAATTAGTTCCCCCTCTGCAAACACGCCCGGGGGCTGCATTGCAGAGAGGTGTGAAAAAGGGGGTGGCCTCATTACGCCTCTCTGCAATGCAGCCCACTGGTGCATACTGAAGGTTCCAGGTGGGCTAGTTGGCCCCCAGGGACCCCTAGTATGCAAGGGGAATTAGTCCCCCCCTGCAAATGCGCCCGGGGGCTGCGTTGCAGAGAGGTGTAAAAAAGGGTGTGGCCTCATTACACCTTTCCTCAATGCAGCCCCCTGGCGCATACTGGAGGTTCCAGGTGGGCTAGTTGTCCCCCAGGGATCCCCAGAATGCAAGGGGAATTAGTTCCCCCACTGCAAACACGCCAGGGGGCTGCGTTGCAGAGAGGTGTGCAATCATTTTTTTTAATGTAATTTAAAAATAATATATCTAAAAATAAATAATTTATAACAATGTAGTAAATCAGTATAAAAAATATAACAATTATTACATTTAAAAAGGATCATTTACAAAACCATTGAAATTCACTGAAAAAACCAGAGGTTTCAGCCATGTTATAGTTAGGAATTACCATTTAGATGTCATGGCTTAAAATGCAACTCAGACAAGTCAGAGCTTCTCTTTTTCGGTTGCGCCCCTGAACTCGATTGGAAATCTTGGTGGCCACAAGATATGTTTCCTCCTGATAAGGTCTCTTTTAAGGCCAAGAATTTGGGAGTGATAGTAGATTGTGAACTATCCTTTAGACCTCACATCCTGTCTCTTGTTGGGAAATGCTTCGGCATTTTACGGATGTTGAGGAAATTTCTTCCTCTACTTTCACTTAACCACAGGAAAACAGTTGTTCAGGCATTGATTGGTTCACGACTGGACTACGCAAATGCTCTCTTTTTGGGTCTTCCGAAATATCTTATGACCCGTTTGCAAGTTCTCCAGAATTCTGCAGCCCGTACCATCTTTGGACTCCCGAGGAGAGCTGGTGCCACTGCCTAATTGAACACTCTACATTGGCTACCCATCTCCAAGCGAATTACTTTCAAATGCCTGACTGTGGCCTTTAAGGCCCTTCATGGTATTGGCCCCAAGTATACTGGGAAACGTCTTTCCCGGTATGCACCGAGCAGGACTCTCAGGTCATCTGGTCTGTCTATGATGACTGTTCCTGTAATTCGTCGCGCACGATTGGGAGGTCGGTCTTTCCGCTATTTAACACCTAAAGTTTGGAACAACCTACCACTGTCCTTGAGACAGGCTCCCTGTCTTCTTGCCTTTAGAAAGGACCTGAAAACATGGCTTTTTATGAAATAGACCCTTTTCATTCTCTGTTTTTTTCTGTTGTGTGATTGCCGTTTTATGCTGTTATTCTTTGCTAAAGCGCCGGGATGCTCCCCGGAGTAGCCGTGCGCTATAAAAGAAATAAAGTAACATAACATAACATAACATTTAAAAAACCTTTGAAATTCACTTAAAAAACCATAGGTTTCAGCCACGTTATTGTTAGGAATTAGCATTTGAAAAACCTTGCAAATTCACTGAAAAAAACATAGGTTTCACACACGTTATAGTTAGGAATTAGCATTTTAAAAACCTTTGAAATTCACTGAAAAAACCATAGGTTTCACACCAGTTATAGTTAGCTGGTCATTTTACTCATACAAAACCTATGAAATTGCCCTGTTATAGTTAGTTCAGCTAACTATAACTCGCGCGCCCACAATGCACTGCATGATGATGTCACATATTACATCACTCATGACATGGTCAGTGACATCACTCATGACATCACTGATGACATCTCAAATGACATCCCTGATGATATCACTGATGTCGAACGTTTTTTAAATGACAATTCCTACTTATAATGTTGACCACTTCCCCATATCTTCAACAACAAACTAAATCTGCAATGCCACCTAAAAAATCAGGCAATAGTTAAACTTACCACTAACAAATTAACATCAACATTTAAGTAATGTAAGAACGTTGAATATGTACTGCGTGAATTACATTCAACTCACACCCATGTTTAAAGAGCAATATGTGATAGAGGTTCTAATTATACACTTCCGACACCCAACAAAAACACAATACCCAGCACCACGATCACCACAACCATACCCACGGACCCCTCCCCCCTACTACCTCAGAGGCAGCGCAAAACAGTACTATTGACCTTTCCAAAATAATATATCTCCTCAACAGTACACTACCTTAATCTACAGAGATGTGGCAACCAAGTATGTGTAAGGGAAAGAACTCGAACATCAACAATAATGTATACGCTAAGACTACCAGTAAAATACTATACACAATTCACTATAGAAATCAAAAGCTTTTCAGTGTGTACATATACCATTGGTAAGTGCAGTGTACTGAAAAGTGGATGCAACCATATTATCTCAGAAACTGGGGAATATTTCGCTCATGTAGCTGTGTTCACCCCTCCCCCCTTTGAAACAGAAGCGGAGTGGGCTACTCCAACGTACACAACGTCAACGTAAGACTATAAATAATTAGGCTACGCCTTGGGCTTGGTTCACTTCTGCAAAGAAAAGAGACCCTGCCATAGCAAAGGTCCGCACCCTGCCACATGGCTGCCGCCATGACCGCGTGCTTCCTCGATACAGGCCAATTGCAAACTCAGTGCCACAGCACCACAGACTTATGCCTGTATTGACTTCTGCCTCCGATCTCCACTGTGGACAGCAGGGTTCACAACTTGAATTCAGATTTGCATCTGTACTACGGACAGCGTTGAATCCAGCCTTGCTTTTTTTAAGGTAGAGGCAAATGGATTCTATGTCTTCCGATTTTGTAAAAGAATGTGACAAAAAGAATTTATCTATAACTGTGCTCACTACAGTCTTCAATCTACACTGCGGACAGCAGGGTTCACAACTTGAATTCAGCTTTGCATCAACACTATGGAAAACATTGAATCCAGCCTTGTTTTTTTAAGGCAGAGACAATTGTATTATGTCCTCAGATTCGGTTAACTGTGACAAAATACCATTCATTGATCTTTGGGTCGACTACTGCCTTCAATCTACACTGCGTACAACAAGGTTCACAACTTGAATTCAGCTTTCCATCTACACTACGGACAGCATTCAAGATATCCTTGATTTATGTAAGGCAGAGACAATTTTGTTAATTAATGCCACAAAAAACATTCCTCAATGTCTGTACTAAGTACTGCCTTCAAATGTACACTGCGGACAGCAGGGTTCACAACTTGATACCAGAAGCGGAGAAGCACTACAAACAACATTTAATTCACTCTCGATCTATTTAAGGCAGAGACAATTGTACTGTGTCCTCAGATTCTGTTAACTGTGACAAAATAGCATTTATCGATCTTTGTGTCGACTACTGCCTTCAATCTACAATGCGTACAACAGGGTTGACGACTTAAATTCAGCTTTCCATCTACACTACAGACAGCATTCAAGATATCCTTGATTTATGTAAGGCAGAGACAATTTTGTTAATGAATGCCACAAAAAACATTCCTCAATGTCTGTACTAAGTACTGCCTTCAAATGTACACTGCGGACAGCAAGATTCACAACTTGATACCAGAAGCGGTTAAGCTCTACAGACCACATTGAATTCATTCTCGATTTATTTAAGGCAATTTTACTGTGTCATCAGATTTTGTTAACGTATGTGACAAAAAAAGCATTTGTCGATGTTTCTGTGGACTACTGCCATAAATGTACTCTGAGGACAGCAGGGTTCAAAACTTGAATTCAGCTTTCCATCTACACTACCGACAGCATTCAAGATATCCTTGATTTATGTAAGGCAAAGACTATTTTGAAAAAGGATGCCACAAAAAACAGTGAGTTCTGTTTTCAAGCGTACACTGCGATCAAAAGAGTTTATGGCTTCATACCAGTGGTGCATAAGCACTACAAACAACATAAAACTCACTCTCGATTTATTTAAGGGAGGAAAATACTACTGTGTTGTCAGTTTTATGTCAGCAATGAGGCAAACTATACCTTTTAAGTGGAATTCATGCACAATCCAATCGGCAAAACACATTACTTTAATTACCCGCCAGACCATGCATCATCGCAGAATATGTACACGCTAAGCACCAAAGATACTAGTAACTCAGTGCACAAAAAATGGTTATCATGTGGCCTTACTAAGGCACCATTCATAACACAAAAAACATTACTATCAATACAGCCTGCTTGGACCATGCACCATCGCAGGCTCCACAGAACCTTCTTCACTAACTCAGTGTAAACCAAAGTAAGTATAACACCTATCAAACCAGACACAATATCTCTTCATTATGCTTCCTAGAAAAATGTGTATTATATCACTTATAAATTTAGTTCAATAAAAAAATGCACGCTGCATACATATTCTATCTTCCACTTCAATCATAATTGCAGATGATGCACTCCACCCTAAGATGTACACTGTGGACAGCAGGGTTTACAACTTGAATTCACTTTTGCATATACACTACAGACAGTAGGAAACTCAACCTCGATTTATTTAATGCAGAGTCAATTATGTATGTATTCGGATTTTGTTAAAAAAAAGTGAAAAAAAGCATTGTTCTATAACTGTACTGACTACTAGCTTCCATGTACACTGTGCACAGTAGGGTTCACAACTTGAATTTACCTTTTCATCTACACCATAGACAGCATTAAATTCAGCCTCGATTTATTTAAAGCAGAGGAAAAAATAGTGCTGTTGAACTGCTAGTATGCACAACCACCTTCAATCATTGCATTCTGTGAACTATGATAACAAAGAATGTAAAATATTGCGCAAAAATGTACTTCCACCACCGGCAATACCAAGTACCTCTGGGGTATCACCTTCAACATCGCCACCAGACATACGACCACAATTTGAGAAAGTTGGAATGGACAGAGTGAAGTGCAATTGTTTAATTTGTTATGGGGAGCAATCAGTAGACCTAGTTTGCAGAGCAATTGATAACCATCGATGCTACTTTTTTTTGTCCCCCTCAAAGTTCATATAGTCCAGTATACAACAATGAATGATTTCGGTACAGCCCGCTCAGAAGATGCATCCTCGATGGTGAGCACGTGATAAACGGCAGACGTACCTTGAACTCAGAACACCGTTAATAATTGCCATGTGCCCTTGTTAAGGCAAAATTCAATAGTCAAAACACATTTTTACCAGTGCGGTCTGCCTGGACCATGCATCATCGCAGGCTGCATACAAACCGCCCCTATCTCAGTGCACCACAACTCATGAATCCATTACAATAGAATGTTCTGTGTATTATTTCACTTACAATGCTCCTACATTAATACAACAGAAGCCATAAACCATTTATGATTAAATATCTGAGTATTATATCATGATTACTATTCTAACTGTTACCAACAACAACGTAATAAAATGGAGTTGAGCACACGGGCCCGTACCCACTTCAACTATCTATCTGTGTCTGTGTATTTATTATATTTCTAAAATGCTGCCCCAGAGTCCTATCACATTATATTGTACTATAAATAGTGTATGCAACCATCTTACCTTTGACAGTCAGTGTGGGCTATTCCTCCTTTTATTTTTTTAAAGCATATTTATATAGTACAAAATCAACCCAAAAGTATACCAGCAATTTACATAAGCACCATATTTACAGTACATTTTCAAGCATGCGCCAATAAGGTCATTTCTCTACAATAACAGGATGTGGACGCAACTCCGAGACTTGAATATTGATTTCCAGCATCAAGTTCTTCATTCTACCTGAATGACTACATATGTATATATATATTAGCTGCCTTTCAAGTGCCAAAAACTGCAACTTAAACCTTTCACAGCCCTGTATTACTACAGCTACAACACTCCACTGAATGTACAATAAACATTCATAATCGCAGAAATACATCATGTCCGCCATCTTTTATGTGTGCAACTTTGAACTAATATAGAGTCAGTAATACTCCGTACCTTACATGTTGGCCAAGTTGTGGAACTTTACAGCTATAATGACACATTTGCTGGGTGACGTCAGCACTACAAAACAGACACCCGAATCACATGATTTTTCATATAGCTCACGACGGGCCACGCCCATAGCTCCGGAATCATGGTTCAGAGCCCCGCGCAGCACTGGTATACGTAAGGCCAGCCCACTCCACTTACGCTACCAGGAACAAACAAAAAAGCAACATTGCCCAGATTTCCATTGTAGTGATTTCTTAGTTTCAGGTCTAGTTGTCAAAACGGCACACACACACTCCCTCATTGCTGGTATACACCCACACCACACCCATCCAGAACATGCGTCACTACACACGTGACCCTACCAATAAAAAAGACGGGGCGCATGTGCTCTACGCCATTCTAGAGTTGCTCCCATCGCAAGCGCTGTGATGGCCCGTCCTGGTGGTTCTGATGCCTCATGTAGGCCTGAACCACCAAACAGTGGGCCCACCACTAAGTGCGTGGCCTCTTTCGTCACTGAGTTAGTGGTACCGGAAGGACTGAGCAGGTGAAGAACCTGCGATGGTGATGATAGGAGCACGAGTATGTTGTTGGCCATACCGATATCAAGACTCAGCACCATATGAGAGACTTCTTAGTGGCAGAGCGGGACTGCATGATGTAGAAGGTGTACTGTCCACAAAAAGGTGAGCAGTGAGGCCTGGGTGCGCATCGGAGGGAGTCGATGGGGTGCAGCAGACTGGATACTAAAAAGCGACACAACGATTTAGACAAACGCAGTCCTATATAGTGTATCAAATTACATGTATATATTTTTTTTCCACTAGCAGGAACGAATTTATAATCGGTCAAACGTCCGGATTATAAACTATACAAATAGTTCTTTTAACTGTGAGAGGGAACGTGTGTGAAAGGCCGATGTTATTCAACTCCACATTAAGATAGTAACAATTACCAATCCTAACATCTTTCTTTCACTATCTTTTAGATGTACAGCTTCAGGATGCATTATGTCCCGGCACGTGGTGCAAAACACACCGGTGACAGAAAGGTGAGCTGTGAATATTCTTTGCAGTCACTCTCTTACTTCCTCTCTCCTTTGATGAAAAAATTACACACAATGTTAACTTCTTTTTTATCTTACAGGTTGTTTTTCAGAAATTGGCAACCCCCCACACCTCTAAAACTCAGCGTACGAGGATTCTGCGATGATGCGTGGCCTTCGTAACAACTTCTGAGAAAGCTGCTCCGACACGAGGTGCACCCTCTTTTAATTAAGCCAATGGCACAAGGTGAGCAAAAAAGCTTGTTTCCGAAGCAACGACAAGTCATCAGTAAAAGTAGAAAGTGGGCAGTGTGCAGCAGCTTCACTGCGCAAGAATGTACAATTACTTCCGACCAGTTGGAGTTAAAGTTGCACACCCACCGCAGTGCTCAGTGCAGCCCCCTGGTGTGCACGTGCTGGATGCATGACTCATAATCTGTAGGGTGCGCGACTCCAGCGCCTTTGGTGCACAACCTCTACGCGTTTGGGAGCCGGCATTACTTTTCCACAGCACGAGCTACTAACATGCAGCTCTCCATGTGGAAAAGCAATCTGATTTAGATTTTGAAAGAGAAAACATATTTCCTTGCTATGAGAGGGCTGGATGGGCACCCCGGGACACTGCAAAAGCCGGCCATCCCACAATACATAAAGCCCCGGGGAGTGGCTGTCCCTGGGCTTTAGAGACCTTACAGCTCCCCCTCCCCAGCCATGATTTTTTTTGTATCCCAGGGGGGTAACGGGACCCTCGAGTGCTCCAGGAGGGGAGCCACGTAGTCCCCCCTCCCACAGTACATAAACCCCCGAGGGGGTGATGATCCCCACGGCTTTGGGGACCTTCAAACCCTCCCCTCACCATTTTTTTCTTTTTAGCCCGGGGGGGGGGGGGGTCATTTCCACATAAAATGTAATAATTTTGCCCCCGATATTTTACTCCCCAGAGACGAATTATGAAAAAAACTCAATTTTATTTTATTTATTTTACGGCACAGTCCGCACACCCTACACGCACCTACTTTTTTTTTTTAAAGGTGAGCCCTGGGGGATCTTCTGGGAACCCCTAAGCAGGTCTAGAGGATAAAATTATTTCTACCCTGCCCCCTATCTCCGTTTTGAACACATATTGCACTAACTTCCTCAGCCTCGCTTCTACCTAGGAACAAAATGGCTGCCAACAATTCCTGGTTTCAAATGTTTATAACCGCTTGACAGCCAATTAGCATATACCCCGTGATCGGGACGGTGCCCTTATGGTACAATGCCAATCCTCGCACAATCCACGGATCCACCGCACCCATAGATATATAAATGACTTTAACGGTAATTTTCTCAGGAACTACTGAACAGATTGACACCATATAAGCAAAAGGCCCAAGTCAGAACTGGGGACTACCTCTATGCCAATGTTTGTGTTATTCCGTTCAGCAGTTCGGGCTGCAGCCGTGGCTAAAGGTCCTATGGGAAATTGCATGTAGAAAACACGTTTTAGGACCCCCTTTTTTATCAGCCGCTGCTTTACCAATCACCCCCAAACTTTCAGGGAAGGAGTGGAACTGAGCTGGCCAAAAGTTTGGAGAATTTCGAGATTCATCGATCGGCGCCAAAGTTATTGGCAATAGAATGTTGCAGATTTCCTATGGATAATAGATCCTAACTATAACTACCCACTGGCGGCGGCCACTAGGTAATATATATATATATATATATATAAAACCTTAGAAATTCACAGAAAAAAACATAGGTTTTGGGGGTGTTATGAATGAATGAATGAAGGGAGTCTTTTATCGCGCAACTTAGCCAAAGGGCATCAAGGCGCCGAAGCAGGTCAAATGAGATGTAATCAACCAGAGTGGACTATTACCGATAGACTTCAGAGAAAAGCCAGGTTTTTAAAGCCTTGCGGAAGAGAGTAAACAACGGTTGCCCTAGGAGTTCGGGGGGGAGAGAGTTCCATAACCTAGGTACAACCGAGGAAAATGCTCTGCCTCCCCATTTCACTCTTACAAACCTTGCCACTACAAGGAGATTTTTGTTGAAAGAGCGAAGGGATCGACTAGGTGAGTAGGGGTGAACCAAAGACCTGATCCCCTCAGGGCTTGTACCGTGAAGGGCCCCATGGCTTTTGTAGTTCGGACTGGACTGTTCCCATGGGGCACAGGGTCAGAGCTGATTTGCATATCACCATTGTCTAACCCAGGGTGGTGTGGAGTGCAAAAAAACGATGGATTTGGGCCCAGATCTTCGGACTGGGGTGAATGTGTGACATTGATCCACATTCTGCCCATCACCTGTTTTGTTTGCAATTGCCGCCATAAGTGCGCTGGGGATGCTCAGACGTGGGTCCCAGGCACTCCACACCACTGGAGTCAAGCTAGCCGGGCTGATGAGAGGTGTTACCTCGAAACCGGTCCAGTCCTCGGATGCTTGATTCCGTTCTGGGAAGGACATGGCTTTTGTAGTTCGGACTGGACTGTTCCCATGGGGCACAGGGTCAGAGCTGATTTGCCTATCGCCATTGTCTAACCCAGGGTGGTGTGGAGTGCAAAAAAACGATGGATTTGGGCCCAGATCTTTGGACTGGGGTGAATGTGTGACATTGATCCACATTCTGTCCATTACCTGTTTTGTTTGCAATTGCCGCCATAAGTGCGCTGGGGATGCTCAGACGTGGGTCCCAGGCACTCCACACCACAGGAGTCAAGCTAGCCGGGCTGATGAGAGGTGTTACCTCGAAACCGGTCCGGTCCTCGGATGCTTGATTCCGTTCTGGAAAGGACATGGCTTTTGTAGTTCGGACTGGACTGTTCCCATGGGGCACAGGGTCAGAGCTGATTTGCATATCGCCATTGTCTAACCCAGGGTGGTGTGGAGTGCAAAAAAACGATGGATGTGGGCCCAGATCTTTGGACTGGGGTGAATGTGTGACATTGATCCACATTCTGTCCATCACCTGTTTTGTTTGCAATTGCCACCATAAGTGCGCTGGGGATGCTCAGACGTGGGTCCCAGGCACTCCACACCACTGGAGTCAAGCTAGCCGGGCTGATGAGAGATGTTACCTCGAAACCGGTCCGGTCCTCGGATGCTTGATTCCGTTCTGGGAAGGACATGGCTTTTGTAGTTCGGACTGGACTGTTCCCATGGGGCACAGGATCGGAGCTGATTTGCATATCGCCATTGTCTAACCCAGGGTGGTGTGGAGTGCAAAAAAACGATGGATTTGGGCCCAGATCTTCGGACTGGAGTGAATGTGTGACATTGATCCACATTCTGTCCATCACCTGTTTTGTTTGCAATTGCCGCCATGGGCAAGGCAGAGAATCTTAAACGAGATCCTGGACTGAATAGGAAGCCAATGTAGGCTTCTCCGGGCTGACGAGGCCAAGGCAAGTCTGGGAAGGTTAAGAACCATCTTCGCCGCCGCGTTCTAGACCATTTGCAGACAATGGATAAGGCTCTTGTTTATGCCCACATAAAGGGCATTGCAATAGTCCAGCCTTGAGGAGAATAATGCCACGGAAGCCTGTTTCCGGGCATCGGGGGAAAGATAATGGGCCATCCTTCTGAGAATCCTCATGATACCACAGCAGGTGGAGACAGTCCTGCTGACCTGACGGTCAAAGGAAAGCGAAGTTTCCATTATCACCTCTAGGTTCTTGGCAAACTGACGGGAGGAGTACAGTCCCCAAGTGAGGTTGGCCACCAGTCATTTGACCAAATTTCCTGGCAGCCTCCAAAGATCAGCACCTCCGTTTTCTCCCCATTTAATTTCAGGAAGTTCTGTATCATCCATCGAGACACAGCCTCCATGCAGTTCCTGAAAATCCGGGCAGAGTCCTTCATGGGCTGCTTGAGAGAGACCATAATTTGGGTGTCGTCAGCATAGGACAGCACCTCCAGCCCAAAAGATCTAACTACCCAGGCAAGTGGGGCCACATATCTGTTAAACAGGGTAGGGCTCAGTGAAGAGCCCTGGGGGACCCCACAATGCACAGGCTCAGGGGCAGATAGAAACTGGCCCAACTTCACTCTCTGTTCCCTATCATTAGGAAAGGAAGCAAGTAGGCTCAGTGCAGGACCTCCGACCCCTATCTCCCTAAGACGGGCGACCAGAATGGAAGCAGGCAGGGTATCAAAGGCCGCCATCAGGTCTAGCAGGAACAGAAGAGTGGTATGGCCCTTATCGACCTGGGAGCGGATGTTATTAACAACTACCATGCTGAGAGACATCCAGGAGGGCAGAATCCCTAAGGAAAGAACTCTGATGCTGATTAAGATGGAATTCCAGCATCTTTGCCGGGGCAGGGAGAAGTGAGATGGGGCGGAAGTTTTTCAGAACCCCTGGATCCAAGGTGGGCTTCTTCAGAAGAGGTTTAACCATCGCCATCTTCCCTAGCGAGGGAAAAACTCCCTCCGTGATTACACAGTTCCTGACCTTCATAAGAGGGGGAATAACTACTTCCCGACAAGCTTTCAGGACTTTGAGCGGGCAAGGATCTAAAGGAGAGCCCGATTAGATGTTGTCCAGGAGCTGGTTCATCAGCTCAGGAGTAAGGAGGGGAAGGACGAGAGACTCGGAGGAGGTCCACCGGACACACTCCTGGCTAAGGAGGGAAAGGGAATGAAGGGAGGTCCCAAACCAAGATTCAAGGTTTCAAGAGTGCCATGGATATCCACGATCTTAGAGTGGAAGAAGACCGAGATGCTGTCACACAGCTCCTGGGATTCCACTATTGGGTCAGCTACTAAGGGAGAGGATAGGGAGTCTATGATTTTAAAAAGCTCTCTGGGAGAATTGAGGGAGGTAGTGATCTTAGTATAATAGACCTTAATTTCCTCAATAACGGCTAGCTTGTATTCTTTTAGACAAAGTTTGTATTGTTCCCTCTCCAAGGGACCCAACTGAGCCCGCCAGAGCCTCTCCTGTTTGCAACACCCTTGTCTCAACAGCCTAAGTCTGTCAGAAAACTAGGGAGCTGAGGGGCTCTTTCTCGCAGAGTAATGCCGTTTAGGGGGCCATGGTGTCCAGAGACCCTGAAATGGTACTCGTGAGTTTGAGGGTCGCAGAATTAATTGATGGCATTAAAGTTCTTTCTGAGTTCCCACTTCCTGGAGTCTGAGGACGGTGGGGCTGCGTCCTGATAAGAAAATTCTAACGGGACGCCGAGCGGTCGGACCAAGCTAGCGGGACCGAAGGTTCCACCTTCAGCCTAAGGTCGTTGGTAAAGACTCCGTTGAGTTTTATAGTTAGCTGGACATTTCACTCGTACAAAACCATTGAAATTCTTCCGATATAGTTAGTTGTACTAACTATATCTCGCACGCCCACAATGCACTGTTGATGATGTCACATATTACATCATTCATGACATGGTCAGTGACATCACTGATGACATCTCAAATGACATTACTGATGACATCACTGATGACATCATCCAGTGAATGTAGTTTGGTTCGTTATTTAAATATGTATTATATATATAGCAATTTGCATTGAAGAATGAGTGGATATATAAATATAAATATCTGGATGGAGGATTTAGTAGCAATGTGACTGACTGTTTACTTGACTTATTTATATGGTCTCACTAAATATATTGGATAGTGACTAAACTGTGTGAATATCTGTATCACTTTGTCAGTTGTTGTGTAAAATGCTCCTCCAGTTGGTTACTAGCTATGTGAAAGTCTATATTAGTTATTGATTAGTTCACTGAGTATTTGTATGGGAGAGTGAATGTGTGTGTGGTTCAGTGGTAGGTGTGTGACTGCCCAAAGATGTGTGAATAGTTGATTCAGTAGGTATATGAAGTTAAAACTACATGTTATAACAGTTGTTTGGGTGAGTGAATATCTTTATGGTTGTGGTGACGAGGAAATATATGTCTCAATGGTACATGTCCAACAAACTAGAAAAATAAAGCCAGTGTATGTGTCAGTTGTTGTATACAAATAAGTATATATAAGACTCAGTGATTGTATGAGTGACTGTATGGATAACTGTATACTCATAATAGTGATTTTATAACACACTAAGTATGAGTTACTATCTATATGAATAGATGAAGTGGTGTTTGTATAAGTGTGTAGCTAAGTAAATGTAAGTATGATCCATTGTTTGTACAAGTGAGTAGGATGAGTTCATAAGTGAATAGGATGTGTGCTGGTGTGTAATGTCGATATGGATGTATAAGTATATTTGATAGTGTTATATTGATTATTGACCGCATATATGAGTGAATCTATAGGTAAGTGATTAGATGTGTGTATAGATATAGGAATCACTGATTGAGTGTTTAGAAACTTGTATTGGTGCGTCAATGGATTCAAATATGGCACTCTGTATTTTACAGTGAGTGATGAAAGGTTATAATAGTGTATGATGAGGCGTATCTGATTGTGACATGGATGATGTCATCAATGATGTCCTTTGAGATGTCATCAGTGATGTCACTGACCATGTCATGAATGATGTAATATGTGACATCATCAGCAGTGGTCTTCAGATGCGCGAGATATAGTTAGAACAACTAACTATATCGGAGGAATTTCAATGGTGTTGTACAAGTGAAATGTCCAGCTAACTATACCACCCCTAAAACCTATGTTTTTTTCAGTGAATTTCTAAGGTTTTTTAAATGATAATTCCTAACTATATCAGGCCTGAAACCTATGTTTTTTTCAGTGACTTTCAAAGGTTTTGTAAATGACATTTTTTTTTTAAGTTCAAGTTTATTGAAACCAAAAACAGCATAAAATATAGAAGAGTAATACAATCAATCATGAGAGTTATAGAAGCTACACAATAAAATTTAAGCAGGTATAATGAAACAGAATCAATAAACATCTATAGCTAAGTCCTGAGAAAGAAAAACAGGGGAGGGAGCAAGAGACACAATAAAAAGGGAAAAGGAGTATGACGATTCATAAAACATAACATTGTATGCAAATAATGAATATAAATAAAGGATATAAGATAGACAGCAAGTAATAAATAAGCGAAAAACATTGTAAAAGTGAAGTAAAAAGAGAAATAAGAAATATCATGGCGGTTTGTGAGCATCATCAGATGGATTTTGGTGATTAGCAGTAACCTTTTGAGGAGAGGGAGAGGCCTTAGAAAGGTAGGAAGTAAGAGGAATCCATAACATATCTCGTTTAACAGCTAAGGAAACGGGGGTAACATAATTGGTATCAAGTCTGTGATGAAAGCAAATAGCATTCCACCAAGCTGAATAACTAACTTTAGTAGAGTCCTTCCAGTTGGAGGTAATGAGATGAAATGCAATGGCTAAAAACAAGTCAAGCAACTTATAGTGAGAAGGGGAGAGTGGTAAATCAGGAGATAAGGAACCCAAAAGGACATTGGGAAGGGAGAAAGGGAGTGTAAAACCAAAAATCTTGTGTATGCGGGACCAGACTAATTGCCAAAAGGAAGCAATATTGGGGCAATGAAACATCATGTGAAGTAAGTCTGCATGTTGACAGGAACAGGACCAACAATTAGGGGAAAGATCCTGGGAATAAGTGGCCAACTTTTGTGGAGTAAAAAGTAAACGATTATATAAAAAGTACAGAGTTTGGGTAGTATTAGCAGCTCTAGACGTTTTGTGTATTTTTAACCATAACTTATTCCATAAAGAGACAGGCCAGGATAATGACAAATCCCGTTCCCAGGCCAATTCAGTCTTTGATTTGGGCCGATGAGGCAAAGTCATAAGACATTTATAAAAATGTGAAGCGGGCGGAGAGGAAACCAAAAGTGGGCTAATAGTAGAGTAAGCGGAGGGTATATCAGAGGAAGAAGGAAGAGATTGAATGTATTGAAGAAGAGCAGGAGGTAATAGAACATATTGCTTTCTAAAGGAAGTAGGGAGAAGAAATTGAGTCTGAAGATCTGCAAAAGAAAGAGGAACGTTATGTGATAGAAGTTGGGA
Source organism: Lissotriton vulgaris (assembly GCF_964263255.1). Lineage (NCBI taxonomy): Eukaryota > Metazoa > Chordata > Amphibia > Caudata > Salamandridae > Lissotriton > Lissotriton vulgaris. The sequence continues at coordinate 971,985,107 of NC_141696.1, read as the reverse complement.
GATCCAAGATAAACCCTTGGATTGCCAAGATTTCCAACAAAAGGAGCGATTCTTGATGCGAAGCAGCTTGTTGTGCCAGATGGATTGGTGAGATAAAGAAGTAAGAGAAGGATAAGAAGAGAGTAAAAGGGGGGATAAGAGGCAACGGGTGTGAGCAATGACATGGGATTTCAAGAGTGAAACGTTGGCGGAAAAAGCAAGAACCTCCAATAAAGCAAACGGCGAAATGAGGGATTTCTCCAGAGACAGCCAAACTGGAGGATAAGTAGGAACATCTGTGGAAAGCCAACGAGAGGCTTGTTTAAGGTTGAAAGAATAGTGGTATGCCTTAAAGTCTGGAAACTTAAGACCTCCATATTGTTTATCTTTTTTAAGGGAAGACAAAGCAATCCGAGGAGGCTTATTTTTCCAAAGAAATTTCACCAAGAGTGAATCTAGTCGTTTAAAATAATAACCGGGTATACGAACAGGAAGCATGGAAAGCGAATATAGGACGATAGGGGCTAACATCATTTTGATGGAGTCCAAACGACCCCACCATGAGAGAAAGAGGGGGTACCATCTAGTAATAGAGTTGGTCAATTTCTTTGTAATATAATCAAAATAAGCTTTCAAAGTGTCAGATATGGAAGGGGAGAACCACAATCCTAAGTATTTTACTTTAGTCGACTGCCAAGAGAAACCAGTATGATCAAAGTAATGACGCATACATAGAACGTTTAGAGGTAAAACTTCACACTTGTCCCGATTGAGACGATAACCCGAAACTTGTGAGAAGGTGTCAACTTGTAGCAAAAAGGCAGGAAGGGTGGACTCAGGATTAGAGCAATAGAAAAGAATGTCGTCTGCATAAACAGATAATTTAACTTGATTGGGGCCAGGATTAAAACCAGTGATTTGGACATCTAGACAGAGTTTGGAGAGAAAAGGTTCCGATGCTACAATAAATAACAAGGGGGATAAGGGACAACCTTGCCTGACACCCCTAGAGAGGGAGAAATAATCAGAAATGTTACCATTAGCAAAAATAGAAGCTCTAGGGCCGGAATACAAAAGGGAGATGAGAGAGATTAATTTAGGTGAAAAGCCAATTCAATTGAGGGCACGAAACATAAATTCCCAACTAATCCTATCAAATGCCTTTTTGTCATCAAGTGTGATGGCTGCAAGAGGGTAGAAGCTTTACTAAGGACGTTAAAGAAAACTCTGGAATTGTCAGAGGACAAACGTCCCTTCACAAAACCTGATTGCTCAGGACCTATAAGTTCGGGTAAAATGAGATCAATACGCAGGGCAAGTAATTTGGCAAAAATCTTATAATCCATATTAACAAGGGAAATGGGGCGGTAATTTTTACAAAAAGAAGGATCTTTGTTATCTTTGGGGATGAGGCAGATTATAGCATCTTGAAAAGTACCTTGGGAAGAGCGGTTTACAATAAATGAATTAAATAAAACTAGCATGTGCGGAAGAAGAAGTTTCGAAAAATGAGAGTAGAACTCAATAGAGAAGCCATCGGGACCAGGGGCTTTACCGCGTTTTAAAATTGATACTGCGTGGGATATTTCTTGATGGGTTATATCCGCTTCAAGTGAAGCAAAATCAACATGGGAAGAAGGAGGAGAAGGGATGGAGTGGAAGTCAGTCAAGTCAAGTCAAGTCATAGAATTTATATAGCGCACTACATACCCAGAGGGTTTCAAGGCGCTTAGGAAGGGGAGGAGGATTACTTGTCAAATATCCACGTTTTAAGTTGCTTTCTGAATGCTAGGTGGTTCTGGGTAAGGCGAAGGTAAGCGGGGGGTGAGTTCCATGTTTTAGCAGCCAGGTATGAAAAGGATCTGCCTCCCATGGTGGTCTTGTTGATGCGAGGTACAGTGGCGAGGGCTTGGCTGGTAGAACGTAGTTGGCGGGAGGGGGTGTAGAAGGACAGTCGTGAGTTGAGACATTCTGGTCCGATGTCGTAGAGTGATTTGTGTGCGTGGGTAAGCAGTCGGAAAGTGATCCTCTTATTGACGGGTAGCCAGTGGAGGTCTTTAAGGTGGCCAGAGATGTGTTCGTTGCGTGGGATGTCTAATATGAGCCTGGCTGAGGCGTTTTGGATTCGTTGGAGTTTCTTCTGGAGTTTTGCGGTAGTACCTGCGTAGAGGGTGTTTCCGTAGTCCAGTCGGCTCGTGACCAGAGCGTGGGTGACTGTTTTCCTTGTTTCGGAGGGGATCCAGCGAAATGTTTTTCTGAGCATGCGAAGAATGTTGAAGCAGGAAGAGGATACGGCGCTGACTTGTCTGTACATTGAGAGTGACTCAGGAGTGTAAAGATCCTTGTAAAAAACGACAAATTCCTGCAAAATGTCATCATCCTTAAAGTGAGAAGTACCAGAAGAATCAATTATGGAGGAAATCCAAGTTCTATCCCGGCGAACTTTCAAATATTTAGCTAAAAGCTTACCCATTTTATTTTGGCCTCCATAATAACGAGCGCTACTCTTTAAAAGATGAGAAGCAGCAGCATCAGTAGACAATTTATTGAAGGTGACTTTAGCAGTAATGAGTTCTTTTAGAGAAGAGTCTGAGAAGGAATGAAAATAGGCTTGTTCTAAATGTTTAATTCGGTTCAAAAGTTGGGAGGACTGTATTTCGAATCTCTTCTTCTTTTGGGAGACGTAATTAATGATAAAACCCCTAGCGGTTGCTTTAAAAGAGTCCCAAATCATGGTAGGAGAAGAGTCTGGGGTGGAATTGATAGCAAAAAAGTCAGCAACAAAAGAACTGAATTGACCAGAGAAATTGGGGTCTGCAAGGAGGGAATTATTAAAACGCCATCTGCCAGAGGGAGGGGAGAAAGGGACTAGATCAAAATCAACAAAAACTGGGGCATGGTCAGAGATAAGGATGGAGCCTATTTCTGAAGCAAGGGTACATTGGGCTAAGTATTTACTAAGAAAAAGGTAATCAATGCGGGATTGTGTCTTGTGAGGAGGGGAGAAGTAGCTGAATTCTTGAAGGTCAGGATGGCAAAGTCTCCACATGTCAACTAAGGGTTTACGATGGGTGGCTGAGGTAAATTGATTATGCATTTTGGAATGAACAAACTTAACAGGAGATTTTCTATCAAGAATGGGATCATGAATTTGATTACAATCTCCACCAAAAATGATATAATCATCGTCAAGGGAGACCAATTTATCAGAAATAAGTGGCCAAAAAGTGTTGTCAACAGTTACCGGGGCATAAACATTAAAAATAACTAAAGGTACATTGTCAATTAATAATTTAATAAGCACCCAACGACCATCAGAGTCAGATTCTTGCTGAGTAACAGAAACAGTGAACTTTTTGTGAACTAAAATAACCACTCCATTCTTTTTCCCTAAAGCTGGGGAAAAGAAAACATTACCAACCCAGAGTCTCATCAGTTTAAAGGATTCAACATCAGAAAGATGGGTCTCTTGTAACATAGCAATATCTGTCTTTAAATTAGACAGGTGAGATAACACTTGCTGTCTCTTAATAGGATTATTTAAACCTTTAACATTCCAAAAGGTAACTCTGAATGTAACAAGATAAAAATAGTACAATAATACATAAAGTATACAAATAACAGAACGTCAATGAAACCAAACAATAGAACGGGTAGAAGATAACCAAGCAATAAAGCAGAGAGGTAGAGAAAGAAGTAGAGTAAAGAGGGAAAGAAAGCAAGAAGATAAGTGTAGGAAGAACAAGAAAAGAAAAATGGAAAGAGTAAGGTAAGACAAGATAGAACATTAACAGGAAGGGCAAAGAAAAAAGTAAAAACTTACATAGACTGTAGATCAAACGGAGGGAGGGAGGGTGGGAGGCCATACAAGGGAATGACGCTTATCCGAACTCACAGAGGAGAAGCGAGGAGGGAAACAGCACCAACGAGCCACTAATGTACAATAGGAGAGGGAGGAGAAGTGGGAAGATGACCTGTGAAAAGAATAAAACATGTTAATCATATAAAAGAGAACAGGTAGCCAGAAGAAATAGAACTAGAAAGCAAGGATATTGAGAAAATAGAAAAAGGGAAAGGGAGATATAGCCAAGAAGATGAAACTGCGAGAACAATAAAGAAGCGTGGGAGAAGTAATAGGTACATCCTAGAACAAGATGAAAGAAAAAACACAGACGCAAATGGCAAGAATGCAGCAAAGGCTAAAACATATTATGGAGGAGCAGATGAAGATGCAGTATCCATGGATTCAGCACTGAAGGAGTAGAGAAAGCTCTTAAGTTTCAGTGGGTCTTCGTATGAAGTAGTTTTATTGTTGATAGTAACCCTAAAGAGACAAGGGTGATAGAGGCCATATCTGGCACCGATGGAGCGTAACTGGGGTCTCAATGCCAAAAATTATTTGCGACGATCTGCAGTTGATTTAGCATAATCCTGGACAAAAAATAGAGTGTTTCCAGACCAAGTAATTATCTTCAACGCCTTGGCGGCAGCTAGGACTTTCAATAGGTTAGTATACTCAAGAAAATAAAGAATCACTCCCCTGGGCTTACTCATTGAAGGAGCAGATGGTTGATGCGGCAGAGAACCCAGTCGATGTGCTCTTTGAATGTTGAGCGTCGGGCTATCTGGAAGTTTCAAATGTTTAGGCAAGAAGGACTTAAAGAAAGAAATTGGATCCGATCCCTCTGAATTTTCCACCAAGCCATGAATACGAAGGTTGTTGCGACGATTTCTATTTTCCAAATGTTCAATTTGTTTGTGCGAGCTGGAGACTTGAGAGCAAAGGGAATCCACTTTGGAGGAAGAAGCATTTAAAGTGTCAACATTTTGTTCCAACGTTGTGACACGGCTTTCTACAGATAACCATTTGCTAGAAAGTTCCTGAAGAGTAGAAGTGGTTTCCTGAAGAGTGGTAGTAGTTTCTTCAACAAAGGGGCGCAGAGCCCTGATTTCCTCAAGGAGCAGATCCATGGTAACGGAAGAGGTTGACGCAGGAGGAGACGGCGGGTCCTTCTTTAGCCTCTTGGAGGAAGCTTTACTACTAAGAGTAGTTGAAGTATTTGCCGGTGAAGAGGTCTTCTTAGGGGAAGCAGACTGAGGTGAGGAGGTATTTGACTCTTCCATGGATAAACACTGATATCGTGAGCTTGTGTGAATCAGGAATTTACGAGCAGTGGCTTTAGCAAGAGGAACCTCCTTAAGCAATTTACCCATAGGTAAGGTCCAATATAGGAGAGTAATAAGAAGCAGTGTTGCGCAGAAGGTATCAGCGGAATAGGCTTTTTACAGGGAAAAAATTCAAAAGCAGGTGACCATCAGCATATCAATGAAAGGAAATTATCTGTGCCAAAAGACATAGGATGAAAGCAGTGGTTCCAATCACATCAGGAGACTGTGCAAGCATAGGCCAGCTTAAAGAGTTATATTCAGGTGAGATAGGCACAGACGACGTGAAGATAGAGGCATAGAGATTATCAATGTCCAGAAATGACCAAGCCTGTCAGCAGAGTAAAGGCCTCTAGATAGAAACATGGAAAGCACATAATCCTGAGAGAAACGATGAAAGCAGTGATAAAGGCTTTACCTCAGACCAGCAAACAGTTTCTCTCAAAAATGGCATCAAAAGAAGCATGAAAAGCCACTTGCGAGCATTATAAAAAATGAACGCAGTATATGCGTGTGGATACGAGAAGAAGAAAGCTGGTCATGTGGAGATTGCAAAGCAGCGTCTCAAAATGGCGGCCATGGGATGAGAACACAGTAGAACACCATCAGAGGACGAGCATGCCTAGTAAAAGGGAGCCTCAGAGGAGTAATTTAATAATGCAGCAGAGAAAACGTTGAGGCAATCCGGGGGAGAAAGCCAAGCGGAGCTTAGAGGAAAGTAATTGCGCCGATATGAGGAGAAGCGCGATGAGCGCCGTTCCGAGTATCACAAAATGGCGGCGGTATAAAGTCCGGAGCCGCGTTATGTGAAAAACTCGAAAACGAGCAAATACCTTCAGCTGCAAAGGCTGGGAAAATGTTCCCTGCAGGTTCCAACAAGTATTCCTCCAATTTGGGCTCAGCTTGTAAGACGAAAAGGCATCATCAGTCCGTTTCAACTCCCGCTGTCACCGGAGAGCTACGGACGAGCTGCCATCCACGTCGGGGGCAAGCCACGCCCCCTGACAATTTTTAAATGTATTAATTGTTAAATTTATTTTTTTGATACTGATTTACTACATTTTTTAACTATTTATTTTTAGATATGTTATTTTTTAAATTACAATATAATTACATTATAATTACATTACAAAATATACCTTCTCAGAATGAATTACTTTAGTTTAAATACTTTGGAAATAGGCAATAGACTTTTAGGTACAGTAGTTACAGTTGTTGCAATGGGCAACACAATTTCAAACACAATGCAACATTGTGCTCAATGTGAATTTCTAGTTAAATGCAATTAGTTACTTTATGGATTACTTTTCTAACCACAAGACTGGATCCTAGATTCTTTTTTTTTCTTTTTTTTTGCGTAACCCCATAATTAAGCCCCATAAAGGCAAGCAGATTGTGCCTTGTATTTATATAGCTCCAGTACAGGAGAGACAGCTTTAGATTGGCTACTCTTATGGTTCTTCATTATTGGGACTGAGTTTTGGATTAGAATTGTTTTGCTTTTGTCCAGCTGTGGTTTCCAGTCCAATTAAGGGGCCGATTCCGATTTGGTAAAATCCTGTACAAATAGCCGTACGGAGCATTTTTCCCATACGAATCGTATCCTCGAACGTCCCTGTGCGTACGATGTAGTACGATGGGTACCCAAAGCAGTTCTCCATCCGACTCGTACCAAAGCCCGTACGACTCAATAATCCGTATGAATCGCATTCGGAGCACGCAGTACGCGATGTCCGTATGGATCGAAGCATCATTTTCCGACCCAGCAAGTACGATTCGTCCAGTCAACACTCCGTAGGACTCTTTTTTTACAAGATCTCAAAACGTCCGGAAAAGCAGAATACGACTCGAAATGCATGCAAAACATACCCCGGTACGGTTCGTACACCCCATGATCTTAGGGATACAGTTCGTACACCTACGATCATGGGGTACGGTTCGTACACCACATGATCGTAGGGGTACGGCTCGTATACCCCATAATAATGAGATTGGCTTACAATTCACATACAACATCAGCAATAACAAAAATCCAATTCTTTGGTGTAACTGTGTACATTGAGAATGATGAACTGAAAACAAAAGTTTACAGGAAACCCACCTCAACAAACAGCATTTTGCATGGAACCAGTTTTTATCCGCCACAACTGAAGCAAAGCATCCCATATGGGGATTTTCTGCGTATGAGACGCAATTACTCTGATGATGACCAAATGAATAAAACTTTCCTGGAAACTGGAATTCGATTCCAGGAAAGAGGTTATTCGAAAAAGGACATCAAAATGGGAGAGGAGAGAGCAAGATCGGTCCAAAGAGCGAAAACTTTGGAATGAAGGGAGAAAAAAGTGGAAGACACCACAATTCATATGGTGCTCACCTACAGCAAAGAGAACTATGGTATAATCAACATCTTAAGGAAACACTGCAATGCCTTGAAGAAAGATCCGGATATCGGACAGAAAATAGGTGAAAAACCTAGTATCTCCTATCGAAAATCACCCTCCCTAAGAGACAAACTGGTAAACAGCGATTTGACATCTACAAAAACAGAGAAAATGAACTGGTTGCAAAATCAACAAACTGGATTTGTGCATTGAAACAAATACAAAGTTTGTAAGTGTGGAATACACATGAAAGAGGTACAGGATTTCATGGGAAGAACATTCAGAATCACAGAGAGAATCACCTGCGAATCAATGCATGTGGTGTATGTGATCGTATGCTACTGTGGGCTTTGGTACATAGGCAGTACTATTTGCCCTCTGAAAAAGAAAATATTGGAACATCTATGTGCGATACAGAATGAAGACACAAACTATGCTATTGTCAAACATCTGAAGACCCATAAGGACAAAGCAAGAAAAGACATCAAACACTTTGGCTTAACAACTGTACCCAAGAATGAGCGAGGAGGTAATAGAACCTTGAAACTGAGCAGATTGAAATCGCAAATGATTATAAGGTTCAGGACGAAGATCCCCTTCGGGATGAATGGGACGAAGAATTGTACAGCCATTTGTAAAGCACCAGAAGGACGAAAGGAACGGATGTAAACATGAACTATGAGTAAGAAAGAAGAAATTGCAATTCCAGAAAAGCCACAAGAATGGACAATCACATAATAAGAGGACTGAACTTTAAATATAAACAGGAAAAATGAAACATTGGAAAAGGTGCACTGAGCAATAATATGACAAAAGAATAAATTCACTAAGATACTGGCATTCCAGAAGGTTCATAAATGTCAGTGTTTCCTGGTTGTCAATAAAGTTCTAAAAAAAGTCTAGAAAAAGTCCTTTAAAAAGTCATAAAATCAAAGTGGCAGTAGAATGGATTTATTTGGAATTATGAATGAACACTGAACGATAAAAACATTAATACAAACATGACTGATGAAGTAATCAGCTGCAAGCCTCAAAAATGGTAATTTGTGTATAAAGACTACATATCCCATAATGCCACTTAAATGCCATGAATGAGAGAACATAAAAGTAAGAAAGTGATGATGGACTCACATACCGTGAGCAAGACCTATTGCAGGTTGAAACGCATTGTTGGTGGTCAGTGGTGACTAATTGCATGAAATAAATCCTTGTATATCGACCTTGTTGGAGTGTGGTGTTTTCCTTTCAAGAAATGAACCTATATATATATGTATATATTCAAGCTCTAGGGTGCCCTCAGTGGGATTAGCAGTCCGTATTTGTTCCCTGGATGGGTGCTTGAATTACAGCTGATACAATACGATATAAAAGCCCTGGATGGGCCCGAGGATGTGAAGTGTCCATTGATCCCTTAAGCCGCTGCTCCACAGGTGGACTCAGCAGCATTCGAGCCCGTTTACCTCCATTATGGGGTGGTGCAAGCCTCCGCGGCTGGGCTGCCGTGTAAATATTCAAGCTCTAGGGTGCCCTCAGGCGAGGCAGCACTGTAGCAGCGGCTTTCGGCGGGTAAAGCACACCTCAGCCTTCCGGTAATTGTCTTCAGCTCTCAAGTCTGGGGTTCTTCAGCCTGACGCGTTTCTGAGCCTATCGCTCGACATCAGAGGCTCGAAATGAGTGCATTCGTTCTGACACTCCCACCATTTATACTTGATGGCCCTCAGATGGGCGCGCAATGTCTTGTGGGATTAGCAGTCCGTATTTGTTCCCTGGATGGGTGCTTGAATTACAGCTGATACAATACGATACAAAAGCCCCGGATGGGCCCCAGGATGTGAAGCGTCCATTGATCCCTTAAGCCGCTGCTCCACAGGTGGACTCGGCAGCATTCGAGCCGTGACCTCCATTATGGGGTGGTGCAAGCCTCCGCGGCTGGGCTGCCGCGTAAATATTCAAGCTGTAGGGTGCCCTCAGGCGAGGCAGCACTGCAGCAGCGGCTTTCGGCGGGTAAAGCACTCCTCAGCATTCCGGTAATTGTCTTCAGCTCTCAAGTCTGGGGTTCTTCAGCCTGACGCGTTTCTGAGCCTATCGCTCGTCATCAGAGGCTCGACATGAGTGCATTCGTTCTGACACTCCCACCATTTATACTTGATGGCCCTCAGATGGGGCGCAATGTCTTGTGGGATTAGCAGTCCGTATTTGTTCCCTGGATGGGTGCTTGAATTACAGCTGATACAATACGATACAAAAGCCCCAGATGGGTGCTTGAATTACAGCTGATACAATACGATACAAAAGCCCCGGATGGGCCGAAGGATGTGAAGCGTCCATTGATCCCTTAAGCCGCTGCTCCACAGGTGGACTCGGCAGCATTCGAGCCCGTGACCTCCATTATGGGGTGGTGCAAGCCTCCGCGGCTGGGCTGCCGCGTAAATATTCAAGCTCTAGGGTGCCCTCAGGCGATACTTATATATATCTCTCTACTCCGTCCACACAATGAACTGGAAGCACTCACGATTGGGTGACGGCGTCACGGTGGTGTACCATGAAATAATTAAAAGCTCCAATGCTTCCCTGCCCTGAACATTAGACAGCACTCCTGTGGTAGTTGCAAAAAGATTTTAATGTCCTCAAAGCAACAACAAATGTGTTTCCGCTTTTACGCCTTCGTCAGTGTTACTGGCACACCAGTGATGAAAATTTGTAAACCAATTTCATTCATTGACATAAACAAAGGACCAATTTTGCTGCCCAACATGGGCAACATCTTTGAGTGTCACAATGTCATCGCCCTTGTATTCATTGTATATACATGTCATTTAAAACTCAGTAAATGAATTTATCATGTAATCCAATAGATATGCACTTTGATTGCCATATATCGGCTTTACATGGCCAATCACTATCTACTACTGGGTTAAATCATTGTAGACAATAGATGTGCCTCCCAATAAGCAAACCAATTGCATTTCAACAATTACGCCTTGTATTGGCTTCCCACGGCCTATTGTTATGGTAGGTTATACCGCCGTGTATCAGCCGCCCTGGGCAAAATAAAACATTATATGATATCCATTTGACTGTCACACTAGTCCCAAATCATAGTAAATTTCATTATCAGTTAAATAAGGACAATTCCATAAAACACATTAACACATTTCATTACGCCATGTATCGGCCATTCAATTACCCAAATGAACTGCCAACTCCTCCCCACTGTTTAAACCTTTAGGGGTTTTGGTTTGCAGATCAATAATAAAGCAAGATTCCAATCTACGTAGCTTTAGAATCCTGTCCCCTCCTCTGCTGTTTGCAGGGACATGATCCAGGCCAAAATATGTCAACAGATCCCTGTTGCTTTGATGTAGAGTGGCAAAAGGCCTGCCTTCTGGATGTGCCTGATTCTGTTTTGTGATGTGTTCCAAAATACGGTCTTTCACTGGGTGGATGTTACTGCCTACATACCTTAATCCGCATGGACATACTAGACAGTACACCGCATATGCAATGTTGCAAGTTATACATTTGCTATATGCCTTTGCTTTCTGATCTCTGGAATAGTGTAACTCAAAACCTTTTTGCTGCTATTGCAGGCTTTGCACTTTCCACACGGAAAGAACCCTCTCAACTCTTTGAGAGTGCCTTCTTTGCATATGCCCTTGTCCTGATGACTGTGGACTAACATGTCCCTAATCGCTCTTGCTTTTCTAAAAGTCACCAACAGACCATTTGGTTTGTCCTTACTGATGGTAGTGTCTGTCTTCAAAATATGCCAATTATTTTTAAGAATTCTTTTCAGAGTAGTGGCTCCCTCCAAGAATGTAGTGATCATTCTAAATTTCCCTTCACTCTGATCTTTTTTGTGCCTCTTACTTTCATGTACTAGAGTCTCTCTAGAGATTGTCCTTGCCTTCTTCAGTGTTTTCTCCAAGAGGATAATGCCATAACCTCTATTTCTGACTCCAGTAATACATTCCCATGCTGCCGTCTTAAAGTTACAGTTCTTAGAACTGTTTCTTTTGAGTCTCAAAAGTTCTCCATATGGAATACTCTGCACTAACTTGAGTGGGTGGCTACTTATGGCATGGAGCGTGGCGTTCCCTGTCGTGGACGTTCTGTATAAAGCTGTATTCAATTTGCCATCTGCTCTAAACACCCTAAGGTCGAGATAGTTCACTGCCACTGAATAATCTCTCCTGAGAAATGTAAATTCAGAGTATTGTTGTTTAGACTATCTATGCAATCATAAGCGGATTCAGTTGCCCCATTCCAGATTAAAAACAGGTCATCGATATACCTGTGCCAAGATACCACCTCCCCTGATCCGTTCACTCCCTGATGCGACCTGGTCACCTGCTCCTCCCACTAGCCAACAAATTTTGATTTAAAAGTACAATTTTTTTTGCTTTTTTGATATTTGACTTGTATATTTTGTTAAGTTTATGTAGGTAAAGTTTGTCTTAAGTGTTATTAGTTTGACTCAGGCGCATTGGAGCTTTGGAATGTGTTGCTTTATTTTTAGTGGTATTAGGATATTAGAATCTTCCTTGAGTACTCATGGAGTTTTTAAACTGAAGTTTTGTGTCTAGATCTGTGTAGGATGTTAGTTGTGTTTCTAAAAATTCAAAACTGAGGGGCATATTATCAAGGACGGCGTTAAAATCATTGCCGGTTTAGCGGTAGAAAACTGCCGCTAAAGTGGCGATAATGCCCTGGAGAAATGCAATAGAAGCCCATGTTCACACCAGAACTTAGACTTCTATTCGAATTCTCAAGGGCATATTATCATGCCCATTATCGCCGCTTTAGCAGCAGTTTTCCGCCACTAAACCGGCAATAATTTTTAACGCCGTTCTTGATAATATGCCCCTATGTTTGTTCTTTGGTCTAAATGTGATTGTATGTGAGATAGCTTTAGGTGTGGTGAGTTGTGGTGATTTATGTTGGGAAGCTCTCAGGTGGTGGCCTGAGCATGTGACTGGAGTAATCCTCTGAAAGGTAACTAGTTCTGGATCTGTAAAAATGACATCTAGGATGTGTTCAGTGATGTGTGTTGGTTTGTGGATGATCTGATGCAGGCTCAGTTTTTCTAGGCCAGTGATGATAGTCCTTGGATGGGACATATTAGGTTCTTTAGAACACATGTGTTGGGAACCAACGATGCATCAGTTGGAGTGTAGTGTCAGAGCTTTGAAGCTGTGTCTAAAAATGCATCTAGGAATGTTGCATTGCTAGGTGGTTATCTGTGAAGAAGGAGGAAGTTATAGTTAAAAGTTGGTGTATGGCTGTATCTGGTAATGTGGGCCTCTAAATCTTGAATAGAAATCTCTTCAGCTTTGGTGAGATTTATTGTTTCCAAGAATATTACAGATAGTCTGCCTCCTCTTTGCCTCTGTGATTTTGCCTGACAGTTTGAAAAAGTTTGCGAAGGATGTACTAAATCCTCAATCACCCCTTTCAGTCTGTTTGCAGGTACCTTAACTATTTTCTTAATGTCTGCATTTAATAGGGAGAGGGGACTATAACTGCCATGTTGTTGTGGATCTATGTTTAGTTTTAATATTAAAGAAGTATAGGTTTTTTGGTTTTCCAGAGAAAACCCTCTTTTTTCACCACTGTTCTGTCACCCACATAAGGGTATTAGTCTAAGTTTTAGATTTGTATATTCTATGGGCAAGACGTTGACACACAGAGCTTTTCCTAGAGACATCTCATCATGGTTAGATAACTTGTGAACATGGCGGTGCGCTGCTAGTGGCAGAGTGGGTCTCCCCTGCCAGCCTCTTAGCCAGACAGTTAGACGGTCTGACAACTTGGTCCTAAGGCGGATGACACACTGCATTTGAAATATTTGCCGTCGTAACTTTGAGAGCGCAGCAGTGAAAGTTGAGGTATGTTTGCATGGCAGAATAATAATGCTAGTAAGACAGCGTTTGCTCACAGATAAACCCTGAGGCAGTGTGAACAGTGGGATGGAAGTATGAATTTTTCCTCATTGACCATAATACTTCATCAATGATATTCTTCAAGTTCTAAGTATATCAATTTTTAAAGTACACTAGTGACAACCAAAGACAATTCATTATACTTTTTATTTTCTCAAGACATTTCTTTTTATTCCTTTTTTTAAAAAACATCTTTCATTCTTCAAAAAGGTATTTCTTTTCTTTTTTGTCACATCATTTCATAAAATGTATATATGCATACATCATAGAAAAATCACCATAAAAAAATTACATTATTACTTAAATTGGATACATGCACAATAAAAAACTGAAAATTTAGAAACAATTACAATCCACAAAACAACCCTGGATGCAAAACAATCTCACAACAATCATTCCATTCCAACCATACTCACATCAACTACACTCACACAATATCTGTACATGGAAGAGTTCTAAACGACAAAGAAAACCTCTGCCAAAAATTAAATCTCAATGCCAAGCATGAGATTCCGCACTAGGTCGAACCGCGTTTCTGTGGTTATATATCACCTTCCTCAGGACCTTTCCAGATATGACCTTTCACTTCCCAGGGGACATGCTACAAGAAGAATGTTGTTCTTTTAACTTAATTCTTTGTTTTTGAGAAGCAACAGAGCACTATGCGAGATGGAATCCAATTACCAAGGGAACCCCTTTGTAAGATACCAGCTATACTAAGGAGATTTCATCTTCTCTGTGAGAGGCGATTTTCTTGAGTATTATAGGCTGAGAGACACTTCAAATAAAACTTTAAAAAAAAATATGAATGCAATCATCTTCACATGTCTAATCAATATCTTTTTCATGGATTGACATCATAGAAGTCCTGGTGACTTGAATCCGAGCCTTTTGTCGGTGCTTCTCGTGGCTGACTTGTCAGCCGCCCTTGGGACAAGTAACATAAATTCTCTTTCGACGCAAATGGTGCAGACTGACAGAAGCCGGAATGCAGAGAGATATACAGAACTGCCTCACCTGGAGAAGTTGGAGCACAGGGAACTTGGCTGTTTCGAGAGGGGTCAAGACGGTGGGTTTCAGCCTTGTGTGCTTCCTGACTTCATGGGTTTAATAGAGAAGAGACATGGATTGTTCAGCTAAGGCGGCTTGGACTGCTTGGGCTGTTTGGGCTATGAGAGTTTTGATAACTCGGTGTGGGAAGCTAGTGAACTGGTGACTACAATTTGGCCCCTGAGAATGCTGCTTCATACTCAAAGGACACATTGGCCACCAAGAGAGCAGGACCTACAGGGACAAATGTGAGAAGAGTGTGTACCCCTATATCACACCAGGAATCTGGTAAGAGTCTGCATGAGGGGGGACTCAGCACCAGCTGTCTTGGGAGAGATAAGCAGAGTGTGCCAGTCAAAGAATCGATCATGGGCCATAGTGCCAAAAAAAACATTTACGCTCCACTAGGAGTGGCAATTCCCCAGTTAAGAAATCTATTACAGAATATACCATTTCAGACACTTTGCAAGAGGGGGTTGACCATGGTAATAAGGGCTCTTCTGGCTTGCATAATGGTTTGGACACTGAATGGTCTAATCTTTACAACTTCACTTGTAGCCTGGTCACCTCTGAGTCATTAAGGGTCCACAGCTTTCGGTAATCAAACTGTTTCTAATTGCGAGGGTAATAGTGCACTGGTATTGGATGCTGGAGTTTCAGGGAGGGAAATTTAAAGTGTGCCAAAGCCACTGGTGACTTACTTTGCCAAGAGGGAGTACCAACTGTGGGAGCACTGAAAACCAGGTATGCTGACTCTGGGTGAGAGGGATCGAGTATTGTCAAGCAGCAGTTACCTAGGGGCACATCACAGGAGCTTTAAGACACTCAAGAGGCTCTTGAAGCCTTTTTTTCCCTCTCAGAACCCTGAAGCCAAAAAGAGGCTAAACCTTAGACCCAGGTGGTCTGGGGAAGAGAAAGAGTTACTATGGGATCCTGAAAGAGTAGCGCTTACCCCAACAAGCAAACAATGTTGAAAGTTCCCGGAAACAGAGTGTGCAAACAGCAAGATAGTTGGAGGTAAGGCATGGTATATGGGCAGAATCTTGTGGGATGAGTCAATCTGAACCACCTCTGTTAGAGATTTAGGAGCTGATGCAGACCCTTTGAGATGAAAGTTGCAAGGATGCTCTCTCTCTCTAAAAACAGCTTACTTAAAGATGCAAGAGGTCATTCATAAGCTATTAAAAGATATGTATATCCTGCAGTGCTGTGTTTCAACAGTTGAAGAACAACAAAACACTTTGGTGGAGAAAAGCCAGTATAATCAATCTCAGATGAAAGTTCTGGGCTGTAAACTTGAGTGGATGCAGGGAAAATCAACTGCACAGGAATAATTTACAGATTTAGGGGTACCAGAAGGCAAGGAAGGAGAAGACACTCAATCCTTTGTCGTCTCATTGTTTCAAGATGCATTTCAGCAGCTCGCTGACTGGGTTTGGATAGTGCTGTCCAGAGGGCACACCGATTTCCATTTTGCAAAACTGGCAGTGGTGGAGAATGAGGGTCTAAAGCTGCCTGTCCTAGAACAGTGGTTTGGGTACATGGTATTGAATTCTTTTTAAGATCTGACTTTTCTAAAGAAACAGTGGCAGCTACATGAGATAATTCGAGACTTACAGAGGATGGGGGCAACTGTATTTTTCATTGTGCATGTTACACTAAAGGTTACCTATCAGGACATCAATTGTTTTTGCAATGATACAGTTCAGGCCAAGCACCTGGCGGATCAAAGATCAAAGTCTACCCAATTGGGAAGGGGTGACATGACCAGTAAGGAGTCCGTGTGTGTTGGCAATAGGCCTTCTCAATTGTTCTTGTGGCTGGCTGAGCAAGATAGTAGGGTGGGCCTATTGCACCAGCAGCAGATGCTATTGGGTTGCTATTGGGTGAAGGGAGTGTGCGAAGCTTAAAGATTAACCAACGCTTCCCTATATGAATGGGACTGGAGGGCGGTTGTTTTGACCATCCTGGTTACTCTTTTTAACCCAGGATAAGTAAGGGACTTATTGGTTGGGGGGGTTGGCTGAGGGTAAAGAGGGGATAGGTGGGAGGTCGGTCTGCTTGGTAGAAGCTGGTGATGGGAAACCTGTGTTTTCTTTTGTGATGTTGGCTTGGGATGTAGCTACAAGGGAAAATGAATAAGTATCAACTGGATTGGTGTACGCAGTGTCATGCAGAATATGGTATCCAAAACATCCGACAATATTGTATGGTAGTGGCAGTGGTATTCGGGCTTTGCATGTACCTAGCTGGATTATCAACGGCCTAAGAATGGCCGCTAAGTGCCGGCATGTGGAGGTTGAACTCCTCCTTCCCAAATCTGAGCTGCTCTGCCACCAAGAGACTGATTTATCCACTATAGAGTCTAGAAATTTGAATATCAAGGGGTATAATATGTTGACAGCTTCGGGCAGAGAAGTTTCTAAGCGTGGTGTGGTCTTATTAGCTAGGGATCAAGGCTGAAAGGTCTATCAGTCTAAAACATGATCAATTTGGCAGATCAGCCATTGCTGATATAGCAATGGATGATGTCCTTTACTGTTCAGAGATTACCCTGACTGACTCCCAAGGTCGGACTGGCCGTCCTGGACCCTGGGCATTTCCACAGGAGGCAGGAAGGGTGGGGGCAGCTTTTGTTATTGGGGGCTGGTTTTGAAGCAGTGCAGCATTTTAAAAGCACTGCAGAGTTCCTTGAATATCCAATAATTTTCAGGCAACAATAAAAGTGGCATGATAGCTCCTGTACCTGCTGGCAAAAGATTGGAGTTTTGTCTAGTGGAAGTTATGATTCAACTAAGATAGGACAGAGGGTTAATATGCCTGCTGCAAAGAGTGTGTACTATGCAGATCACAGAACACTATTTTTTGTGCGTATGCAGTTCATAAATTAACAATCGTGAACTAGGTTTGAAAGTAATTTTTTTCCAGCCTTTCACTATCTTAAATTTGCTAAAAAGGGTTGTTTGGGTAGAAATACATTCTTAATAATAAAGTTAACCCTAACCACTATGTTCAGTTCTGAATCCTGAGCTTGTGCTTCGCTAGGCCAAGCACTCTCAAAAAATGGCTACCAGTATGGATGAGTTCCTTCAGGATTGGGTTCAAGAATTTTTTACGGGGCACCGAGTAATGCTCACAGAACATCACTAGGTGCAGCGTATCCTGTGTGGACAAACTATCCATTGTACATTGTGGAGTATCTTCTGGAGTCCCCCATTTAGAGTAAATGCCCAATGTAAGGTGAATGAGATTAAACCTGAATCTAACCAGAAGGTAGCGATGGATAGGGCTTAGTCGCATACTTCAAGTACGGTTCCATAACTGGGGAGACTATCAGACCATAAATTGATCTCACTGTGGGTTTCCTAAGTTCAACCTCTTCCCTTTCTAACTCCAGCAGATTGCGAAAGTTATGCTTGATCCACCCTACGTCCTCAATCCTTAGGCCCTGTGGTGATAGATACATTTCCGGGCGCCCTAGCCTATCGCATGCCGCTCTAACATACGAGAGCCAGGGTATTCTGTCCGCCTTATCTAGGGCCACACAGTCCTTGAGTATCAGATGGTTTAGCGTGATCTCTTCATTCAACCAGGTTTTAACCCATCGTAGCAGAGGGGCCATTTTCAGGTGGTCAGAAACATACCCCTGACCCACTTCACAGTGAATTGAAAATGTGGGGGATGATTGTGGGAGTGACAAGAGTGATCTGATAAACTTAATTTCTACAATTTGGATCCCGGGTGATGGCACATAGACCCAGATGTCAGACCCATATGAGGCAATTTCCATACACTTTGACTTATAGATCCTGATCATAGCCTCCATGGGTCTTGCTCCCAGTCTCTTAGAGAAGTGCAAGAGAGCTGTGGTGGATCTTGCAACCACATTGCTCTTGACCTTCAACTGGGGACCCCAGTTCCCCCTTTCATCAAAAACAACTCCCAGGTAACAAAAAAAGGCACCCTTGAAATTTCAGTACCGTTACATGTGAAGGTTTTAACCTTCATGTTCTTTTTGCGTATTCCGGTCACCATTACATGGGATTTTGAGGTATTGATTTTTAAGTCCAGGGCTTCCATAAAAGAGCCAAAATGGTCTAACAATCTCTGCAGCCCCATGCCTGTACGTGCGATTAGGATGGCATCGTCAGCGTACAGGAGGACCGGGATGCCCGACCCTCCCATACGCGGAACATCCAAGGTGGCCAGGTCCAGGGATTTGCCCAAAGCGTTGATATAGATCGTAAATAGAAGAGGGGCCAGAATGCAGCCTTGTCTGACCCCCCTTCCCGATCTAAATTGTTCAGTACACCTGCCCTCCCTTGTTACTCTAACAGAAGCCGACAGGTTCTGGTGGAGATCACTTAAAAAATTGACCAAAGCGGAATCATACCCATATCCTGCAAAATAAACCAAAGTTTTGAACGATTGACTAAATCAAGTGCAGAAGAAAGGTCCATGAAACCCAAATATAACAGTCCCTCCTTCACCACTGTGTATTTGCTAATAATGAAGTGCAGATTTAAACATTGGTCCATGGTCCCCCTGTGAGCTCTAAAACCATACTGGAGATTAGAGAGGACCCCACTCCCCTCAAGCCAATCCCCCAGTCTCTGTAGGATGACTCTGCCCAACGGCAGAGTCCAGCAGGGAGATCGGCCTATAGCAAGCGGGGTCCCCTCTATTCCCCTTCCTAAAAATGGGAACAATAATGGAAGATGACCAGGAAGATGGGAAACCTGCGGTGGGAATTGCATTAAAAACGTTAGTTAAAGTTTTAGACCAGAATTGAAGGTAATGGATATACAAATCTGCAGGAATCCCATCTTGGCTCGGGGCCTGGTGTTTACTGGTGTCTTTTATCGCCTTTTCCAACTCAGAAGTATTAAACTTAATGGGCAAACTGTTTCCGACCACAACAGTGTCAGGGGGAGTTAAGGCTCCAATCTCTGTATCATAGATGTTTTTAAAGTGCTCAAGCCAACTCTCATCAGTAATTACACAGTCCATGTCCGATTTCCCATCCTCTGTAAAAAACGAGTGATTAATTATGGCCCAGAATTTCCTGCTATCCCTTAACACATCTGTGGATTGCAGACTATCCCAGGCCTCTTCCTTAATTTGGTGCTTGCATGTTGCAAGGGCCGATTTATATTCCTTGCGGAGGTTCGCCACTAATGCTTTGTTCCTGGGTCTGTGTTTCAATGCTTTAAGTAAGGCACCATGGGCGAGTGAACATTTTTTATCGAACCATTTATGGACCCTCCCACAGTGTGCACTGTCACCAGACTCCAAATTCTTAGAGATCTGCAAGCAAACCTCAACATAAGCCGCCACAACCTCGACCCCTGATGAAGTAGCATCTAAACAGACGGCCATATTAGCCTCAGTGTCCTGTGCGAGTTTCTTAAAAAAGGCCTCTGGGATGACCCTCTCCCACTTAATCCGCCTACCCTGATCCCTGGTTGTTAGGTGCTTTGGTGCCTCGACTCCTGGGTTCCTCCCAGACATAAAAATGCCAGGGTCCACCACCAGCAAAACCGGGTTGTGGTCACTAAAAATTGCAGTCACCACCCTGTATGCCAGAGTTTTAGCCAACACCCCAGGAGATAAAAAAATATAATCGATAATGGTGTTAGCACCCCTACCAATAAATGTTGGTGCTCTAACCTCATCTTTCCCTAAACCTGGTTTGAGTAGGTTTAAATTGGAGAGAAGGCTCTCGAGGGCATCTCCCTCCTTACTGTACTCAAAATGGGGCATCCCCTCCACAGGAGACCCTCCATATCCATCATTGTAACAATCCCCCAAACAAGGATGAATGTTAAAATCACCCAAGAGAATCATCTCTAGGGCAGAAGTGCAATCATGTTTATAGACTGACAAGAAATGTTCCAGGGTAATCAAATGCTCATTACCAGATGAGCCCTCCCTAGAATTATAAAAATTAATAAATAATATTTCTGGTGGTCCGAGATTGACCATTCAATTATAAGGGAGTTCCTAGGCGCGGATTCTATTTTCTTAAAAACCCCTTGCAGATTTAGGGAAAACAAAGTGAGAAGACCCCCTTTAGGTCTTCCCACTATACCAGGTGTTGCTGGGGTAGAGAAGCTGAGAAAACCATCCAATGAAAAACTGGACGATATATCCCAGCTCTCTTGGAAAGCCAGTACATCATGCTGTTTGACAAACTCCTGCCAAATAGGATCAGAGGCTTTAGAGATATCTCCTGCCAAATTCCAGGTGAGAATTTTACATTGAGGTCTCTGTGGAGAAGGCTCCCCTCCATCCTCAACTAAAGTATTGGGCAGTCAATCGTTCGTCTCCATTGAATTCAAGGGGGAGAAACGATTGGTGAGGCTAATGGCTAGTGGGTAGGAACCATCCTGTGACACGGGGCAAGCTGAACTAGAAGAAACTCTACCCACCCCTCCAGACAGCTCTCGTCCCGATCTGTGTTGTACGATGTTAAAGCGCTGCTGTTAAGATGGTCGTGAGGTGACACAGACGGGCCTCTCCCGACGAGTCACCGGGGGTTTACCAAAAGGTCTTGTTGTCCTACCCGGGGGGTAGAAGAAGCCCAGATGGAGCGGTCTGATGTCGTCATTTGACAGATCGGAGGCATCCCAAAACAACGTTTGTGCGCTATCATAGTTGTTAAAATTTACAACCAGGCAGTCCCCTGGGATAGATTTTGGATGGTACCCCACCCAACGCACACTCCTTGCTGCGATAACAGTGCGTGTGATGTCTATACCTCCACTACTAAACTCTGCGCAGTATTTCCTAGCTAAAGTCATCAAGTCATCACTTGTTTCCACTTCACCGGCCCTTACTGGTGAAATCCCTGTGAAAACAGCAACCAAAGGAGCTGCCTCTGGGGGCAAATTCAAACATTTTGTGCTATGATGAGCCCCACTGATTCTTGAATGTTGATGTGTAAGCCAGGCCTAGTGAGTTCGGGCTCCTCCACAGTGCCCCCCTGAACCTGAATGTTCTCACATAAAATATCCCTGTGATTGTTTACAGTGTTACCACCTGGATTGCTAGTATTACCAGGTGGATGGTTAACCAACTTCTCATTGTGACTTGAGTATTGTTTGAGAAGGGTATCAATTTTCTTACACTTAGCCAATAGGCCCGCTACACATTCATTTAGAGTGTCCACTATGTCCTTTGCTACTACTTCCAGAGCTGGTTCAAGTCTTTTAATAAACAGTTCTTCCACAATAATGGAAACATGGTCCCTTAGGGTAGCAGCTTGGTGGGTAGATTTCCCATAAGCAATTTTCTTCTTGGCACCCTTTACATGCGGTCTTCGTCTACGCATGGTCATGAGCGGGGGTGCCAACGGGGTTGCAATCTTACTAGGGGGATGTGGAGATGAAGGACTTAGAGAGGCAATCAGCGGGGCTGCTGAACAGGGGGGGTTTATGGTGACAATGGTGGGTTCCAGTGGGATGCGCTGTGCATGATCAGAGATGAGTCCATGGTCAGTAACAGAGATATTATTAATAGGTTCAAGGCCAAGTTCCTTTTCAGTGTGGGCTATCTCCTTTGTCAAAACCCCCACCGCAGACGTCAAATATGAAATAATGGATTCGAATTTCCGAGGAATCTTGGCAACCTTACCTTCCTGGTCGCCCTGGCATGTCTGTTTTCTCTTCCTCATGGCAGGTGTTAGAGGGGTGGCCCCACCCGACCTCAGCTGGCCCCTGATGGCCACAGATGGCCCGCCCTCTGCCCGGGCTCCGCCCGGCGGCGCGGGGGCTTAACAGTGTTTTTATCCCGCCTCCTGGCGCGAGATTGGCGTCTGATGAGGAAGCCGCAGAGGAGTCTGGGGAGTGTAGTTTGTCCCCTCCACTCGGCGGCTGCTCTGGTGGTGATGGCGGCGGCGGGAGGGAGACCCGGTCAAGCCCAGCATGGGAGCACAAGCAGGTAAATCACGCAGCAACCCCCAAATAGAGCAGGAGAGCCCCCTTTTCTGGACTAGTTTTTTGACTCTGCACTCTGTGACACTGCTAAGCAGGCTACAGTGTATGTGCTCTGCCCCACTAAAACATGTCAAATATGGATACACTCCAAATTCACCTATTTAACTTACATATAAGCTCCTAATATATGGTGCAAAGATGTAATTTACATTTTACTAGGGAACTACAGCACATATTTTACCATCCAAAGTAACAAAGTAAATCATGTCTCCAGGCCTGCCCTTCCAGGCTGGGTATGCAGTGTCAAATCTGCCAATTCGACCTGGCAAAATAAAACTCTTGCCAGGTCTAAACCTTCCTTTCTAATATTTATAAGTCACCCATGAGTAAGGCCCTAAATGCCCAGAGGGCCGGGTACATGATTTTTAAAAAGTAGGACATGTATATTATATGTTTTACCCATCCTGGCAGGGAAATACCTCCAAAGTCATTTTTCACTGTTGCATAGCTGGCTCTCCCATACAAAAGCACTTGGTTGCATTATAACACCTTATAATCCTTAGCTTCAGCTTGATTTGATTCAATGGTGACTTCAATAGTAATGTATACCCTAACTTAATGGGAAAGTTGGATTTTATATTACCATTTTGAAAATGCCACTTTAAAAAAATTATAATCTTCCTGCCTGAGCCAAATGTGCCTTTCTGCCAGTGTTGTGTATCCGAGAAGATGAATGGCTCCTTGATTAGTTACGAAGTGGCTCCCAGGAGGTCAAACGAAGGTGGGAGGGGTTGACCTTCCCTGAGGATAGCCATCATGGATGTGCCCCAAAACATAATTAACTTCGATGGATGTCTTCCCTGTCACAGGCACATGTAGATCACACCTGGGCTTGCCCACTCTATCGTCTGGATAGCCAGCCAGGCACAAAGCCCATGGGAAAGAAGCTGCCCTCAGAATGGGTTTGGAGTGACCGCAAGAGAGGGTTTGTCCATTTTCATAGCCACACACCTTGGTGTGCACAGGGAGCTCTGCAGAGGGGAAGAAAGGGTCGGCCATCTTGGTTTTAGGTGGAGAGGAGCACTGTGGGATTTGCAGTAGAGCACAAAGGAACTGCTGCAAAAGTGGGTAGAGTTACCATTGGGAAATTATTCCGTATTGATCACATGAGGGCCAAGGGTCACCTCCAGTCAAAGGCTAGTGCCAGTCATAAATATGACACCCCTCGACACTCTCTTTAGAACACTACTGGGCCTGTGGAAGACAGAAGAAGCAATGCAACTGCTGTTTTGACTTGTGAGGAGAACCAGAGGTTCTCAACCTTCTCCCACCTGAACCAAGGACCAAGAAATAGACTCCAAGGGTCAGTTGGCTGACCACCGGTTAAGGATCAGGGAAAGCTGCACTAACCAGTTTCAAATGGACTCTCCTGGACTCTGTAGGTGGATTCTACTGGAGGGAATCTGGACCCCTAAATTGTGCTCTTAAGGTCCTGGGGCCCTCCACCTGCCTAACCCTAACACCTTGGACGTAGAAAAATGTTCAAGGATTTTTTGCCTGAAGAACAAACTGAAGACCAGGGCAAACCTGTCAAGTCAATTCAACGAAGATGTGTTGCCACTGGTACAAAGATTCAAGTTGCTCTCTGGTAGAGCTTATCTGCAGTAGCAAATCTGTTTCAGTGGTATGTCACAGAGAAGGTATCTGGCCTCATGAAGACCTGTTTGGCTAGAACTAGCAGCCTTCCGCTGCAGAAGGAATCCAAGCTCCAAAAAAGTGGGTAATGGGAAGGTAGAATTCTCCACCAGAAGGTGGCGACAGTGTCTGGCCAATGAGGGGCCTTGCTTGGGTGCACATTTTGAACTTCTATGCTCTGCTCTTTCACTCCAAAAGTCAATTACTTCTCCGTTACTTCGTCCAATGGACATAATGGACTGCCTTCTCATCCATAGCCACCTGCCTTGCCCTGATGAAGATTTTTGACTTCTATTTCAGCGACTGAGTCAGAAAATAAAACTTTTGACTAGGAGGAACCAGGTCTCTGTTACGGTCCCGCGCTCCATTACCGTCAGCCTTAAACCTTACCCTTGACCTGGCTATAGCACGACCAGCTTCCCTCAGTTGGTGCTTTGTGATTTTTGGCACTATTTTTGTCTAAAATTGAAGAATTCATATCTTTGAATTTCCTTATTTTGAATTTCTCCTTTGGTGTCAATTTGTTCAATTAAAAGCTTCTCTATTTTTATCAATTTCAGAGGGATTTTTATTGTGTTGTGTTTTTGACTTTCTAACCTTTCTTGATACTTTAAACTGCTTTACACATGTTCCTAAGTTAAGCCTCTCTGATCTATGCCATGGCTACCAGGGTTGAGCCCAGGTTTAAATTACTGAAACCTGTACTCGACTTAACAAGAATAGTGACATTATTACTTGTAGTGGACGGCCATCCACCACAAGTAAAAATCAGTTTTCTCACATTACTGTCCAGTAAAATCATTGTAATATACCTCTCAAGCTTTTGAATCTCCAACAAGGGTGAGAACCATTGGCTATAAAGGGGGATTCCAATTAAATGAATGAAAATAAAACTTTTTGGGGAAGGTGAAGGTTTTTGTGACAAGTGGTCCAACTAAAGTCTAGGACAGCATTTCTCAAACTGTGGGTCGTGAACCACTTGTGGCTCTCTGAGCCACTTTTTGGCAGGCTTCAAAAGTCTTGGTCTTCAAAAGGTGCACAAGCTATAACTAAAGATGCCTTTACATTTTGTACTTATCTTGCTTAATTTGCTGTGCTTCAAAGACAGAGGTCAAATGTCAGTCTATGTCTTCTGACAGACTGCTGCTTATTCTTTTAACATGGGAACAGTTTTTACTTTTCTTTCTCAAACTGCAAAGTGAGAGGGGTTTGTAAAGTGAAACACAGGACAATCTAACCAGGGTAGAGGGAGTGTGAATATAAAAGCTGTAGGATGCCATTGTTTTGTAACACATGTGTTAGACTTGGCATCTTTGGCATGGTTTCCCCTGATGATTTGCCTCTACCGCCTGCATTTTTTATGCTGTGCTGGATTTTGTTTTTGCTGGCTTAGATGCTTTGGGCACTTTTGCCTCTGCAGATCAATGCCAAAGTGCAAGTGTTCCCAGTGCAACTTGTTATTGCAATTGGTTTTCCCTGATTTGCATTTTTGATTTACTGGTAAGGCCCTAGTAAAGTGCACTGAGTGTGCAATGGCCTGTAAATTAAATGCTACTAGTTGGCCTGCAGCACTGATTGTGCCACCCACATGAGTAGTCCTGAAAAGGTATCTCAGACATGCCACTGCAGTGTCTGTGGGCAGTTTTAACCTGCCATGTCGACCTGGTAAGTGCACTCACTTGCCGGGCCCTAACCATCCCTTCCAGCCCCTCAGTTAGGCCCAAGGAACCGCCATGGGCAGGGTGAAGTTTATGTAAAAGGTAGGACATGCACTGGTGTGTGTGACATGCCCTGATAGTGAAATACTACCAGTTTCGTTTTTCACTATTGAAAGGCTATCTGTACCATAGGATAGCATCAGAGTACTTTGTAACATCTCAAAAGTATAACTTCCCATTGGGACAAGATACAAGACAACAGTTTAGGCTTTCTGAACTCAGAATTTAATACCACATCTTTCAGTAAAGATGAGTTTTAAATTGAGTTTTAAACAGAGCATACTCTGCCACACTTATGGCGGCCAAAAGCGGTACAAAAGGGGGTGGTGATGGACGGAGCATCTGAATCAATCAAACACTCACACCCAGTCAAAAGATCTGGGTTTAATCCATCAGCGTTCTTTAGCCC
The DNA here is from genome assembly GCF_964263255.1 of Lissotriton vulgaris. NCBI lineage: Eukaryota > Metazoa > Chordata > Amphibia > Caudata > Salamandridae > Lissotriton > Lissotriton vulgaris. The sequence continues at coordinate 971,958,827 of NC_141696.1, read as the reverse complement.
ACTCTGCCACCCCAGTTCAGACATGGCTATATGCAAATCAGTATGACCCTGTGCCTCATGGGAACAGTCCAGTCCGAACTGCCAAGCCATGTCTTCCCTGGACCGGAATCAAGCATCCTAGGACCGGTTTCTGGCTATCAGCCCTCATGAGCCAGGATAGCTTGACTCCAGTGGCGTAGTAAGCACGGGACCCACATCTGGGCATACCCTTCCAACATAGGGCGAACAGCAAAACACATAAGATGATGAACAGAATGTTGCACATTGGCAAAACATTCACCCCCAGTCACAGATCTTGGTTTAATCCATCGTTATTTGGCTCACCATGCCACCCCAGTTCAGACATGGCCATATGCAAATCAGTCTTGACACTGCGCCTCATGGGAACAGTCCAGCCCGAACTGCCAAGCCATGTCTTCCCTGGACCGGAATTAATCATCCTAGGACCGGTTTCTGGCTATCAGCCGTCATCAGCCAGGATAGCTTGACTCCAGTGGCGTAGTAAGCACGGGACCCACGTCTGAGCATACCCTTCCCACATAGGGCGAACAGCAAAACACACAAGATGATGGACGGAATGTTGCACATTGGCAAAACATTCACCCTCAGTCACAGATCTGGGTTTAATCCATTGTTATTTTGCTCACCACGCCACCCCAGTTCACACATGGCCATATGCAAATCAGTCTTGACCTTCTGCCTCATGGGAACAGTCCAGAACGAACTGCCAAGCTATGTCTTCCCTGGACTGGAATCAAGCATCCTGGGGCCGGATTCAGGTTCATAACTCTCTACAGCCAGGCTATCTTAAATCCAGTGGCAAAGTGAGCATATGCCCATGTCTGAACTGGGGTGGCATGGTGAGCAAAATAACAATGGGTTAAACCCAGATCTGTGACTGGGGGTCAATGTTTTGCCGATGTGCAACATTCTGTCCATCATCTTGTGTGTTTTGCTGTTCGTCCTATGTGGGAAGGCTATCCTTCCAGTACAAAACCTATGCTAAACTCAAGAAGACACCTTCGCACTATATGGCATAAAAAAGTGTCTCTGTGGTGCACGGCAGTGGATTTCAGCTCCGGCGCTAGGGAAAGTGGATGAGAGTGAGACATATTTCTGTAAATATAGCACTCTTCTCCTCTCTCCATTTCACACAACGCAGCACAGCTGCTGCCCTCCCTGCGTGCATAAGTGGTAAATCTGGGCCTTCATGTCTGCTAACACCTTCGCTGCGGCAGCTATTCCGCCGCAGCGCTAACGGTCGCGGGGGGGAGCGCAGCACAACTGCACGGGTGACAGAACCGCTCCATCAAGGCTCGCGGGTGAGCTGTGCTTGTGACGGAACGGTTTTGTCACGGCCCCGCCCGCTTAATGAAACGCGCCGCGCAAGCGCGAAATCAGCGCTGCGCAGGCGCGGCGAGCGGGCCGTGACGGAACCGTTCCGTCATGAGCACAGGCCACCCGAGGGGTGTGACGGAACGGTTCCGTCAATAGCGTCCAAAGGGTTAAAGTTATGTGGAAGCGAAAGTTCGTCATTCTAAAAATTGGGTTGTGGTACTAAAATGTTTGGGAAGCACTGGTCCAGGGGAGACATTTCCTTTGCAGGAGCATGAAGATGAAACCAAAAAGGTGGAGGGTAATTTGAGAGGTATGATAGTAACAAACTTCCTCTAGAAGAAGTTTACAGCAGTGATTCTGCCCTTTAATCTGCAGCTGCCTAACCAAATTCTACATATCAGTGTGTGTCACCCTCTTTTGTATCAAATGCAATTATTGCATGTGTGAATAAGATACTTTCATAATTTTGAATTTAATGTGTGTTTTAAAATGTGATTGTATTTTAGAATAGTATTTACTGATGTATAGGTTAGGGTGTTAATGCTTTTATGACAATGCTGTCGAATAAAGCTTTTGAAATTGATACTTTCATATTAAGCGAATACCTTATGTAATTCCTCAACGGCATTGATCATCACTCAAAAAGAAACTAATACTTCATTATTTGTAATACCCTGTATTGTCTGAACAAAGAGCAGTTAATACCACATTTACAAAGACACAAGTAAGTGCAGCATAGTGCACGGCCATCTTGAAGTGCACAGGTTCCGGCTTAAATCAGACATCTCAGGCTAATTGCTCTTTTATAAATGAATTGTGTGTTAAAAAAAATCCCCGTTAGGCGGCCTTTCAATGTTTTGAAACATAAATAAATGTAACCTATTTTCGTACTCATTAAGGAGCACAGTGTAGAAGATAAAAGGGCCAATATACATTATGAAGCAAGGTAATAAGGTAAATGGGCATTGTTGAAATCGAGGGACGGCCTGCCAGACTTAGTGATGTTCTGCTTGATTAAGTAGCACGCGCCGCTGAAAATACTTATTAAGCCATCAGTGGGAAGCTAAATGATGATGTCACTCCTCGAGGAGGAGAGGAGGCGCGTGGCAAGCTGGATGAGTTCCAGTTTCCGCCGCAGATTTATGTAGTTAATTTTGTCCCTCGACTGCTTTCAGATGAGCAGTTCCACACGGCGTGCACCGAGCAAATTGCGGCATTATAGCTGTGTTAATGGCAATCAGCATGCTAATGAGCGCCAGAAGGTCGTTACAGAAAAGAGAAGTTCAAAGAAATACAACCTAGCTGAAAGAAGAGGTAATGCTTCCGGGAGTGCGCGCGTCTTGTTTGCAGGTCGTCCATTATTTGCTTTGGTCACTGCAGAAAAAACAGGAATTTAATTTGGGGAATGAGCATGTAACGCCTTTTAGCTCCACGAGTGACCTAAAGTAATTTACTTAAACAAAGGCTAGACAAAAAGTCCTTCCAGTGGCCAAGCTTGCTGTCATGTGAAGATTTCAGAGACTCCAAAGTTTAATCAGTTCTGGTGAGTAGCAAAATGTGACAATGCTTCTCATGCATTTAATGAAAATAAGTTGGATATTAACGAACGTGCTTAATCACACACAGGCCTTTTGGAAAACATGCTTAACATTGCTTTTCCACAGCTGGCTCCACAACAGTACGAGTCTTGCCTAGACTAGGCTAGTGGTGATGGGGGATTGAAGTATCTTTGTGATCAAAAACTATAGTACATTGTTAGCGGAAATGCCATGCCTGAGTCCCCCATTTTGGTCAATAGTCTTAAAAGGAAGCCCAATCAGTAGCAGCTGCTTCCAGACTCAGGTGGTCGGGCGGGGACAGGGGCAGGGGGGTTTGGGTTGAAAAAAAACGTTAAAAAAAAGACTTACCTGTGACAACCGGCCGGCCGCCGCCTCTCCTCCGTACTCTTCTTCCTGCTCCGGTCCTGCAGCAGGATACAGGAAGCAGCAGGAAGCACCCGTCTCCCAGGCTCCTGATAGCCAATCGCAAAGCTGCATTGGTCTGAGCCCCATGGATCGGTGTTCAGCCAGGAAATGGTGGCCTGGGCATGTTCTCCATGCAGGCCTGCATGTAGAATATAAGAAGTGCACATGACTGTTTTGGGTGTCCTGAAAGGGCTGACCAAACAGTCATGTTCACTTAGGAGTGGACAAACCACTCCTCCCCTGGTTATCTGTCCTCAGAGCAGCCCCGCCCTGCCCAGAAAGCTGCAGCAGCAGAAGGAAACATAAAATGATAATAACATGAGCCCATTGCAGTTCAGTTCAGCACTGAGTGACTTTGTAAGGGAGCAAGTAGCCAAGCCAGCCCTTTATTGGAAAAGGATGTGACTTGAGTTCAGGGTATATTATTAGAAAGCATAATTCACAAAGGGCCGTACAGGATAGACATCAGGGGCAAACAGGCCTTGTATTCCTCCAGGCATTGGTAGCCAGTTTTGAAAACTCTTGGTGCCTCTGTCACTTTCTTCAGCTACCTGAGGTAAATTGAAGCAGGCTTGGGGAGGCTTCAAGAGGGAGGGACAAGGTAGAGAGAAAGCAATCAGAGAGGGCGAAGAGAGAAAGAGAGAGAGAGAGAGAAAGAGAGAAAGAGAGAGAGAGAAAGAGATAGAGAGAATGGATGGATGGAAAAAGAGAGAGAGCACAAGAAGAGTAAGGGAGCGAGGCTTGTTTTATCATTTTTGCCAGGGCTGATTTTGAGGCCCCCAGTTTGGCCCTGATAGGCACTGTCATCAATTGTCATACTCTTGCTTGGTTATTATTATTATTCGATGGTATTGTTATCTGCTGTATCTGAGATGAACCTCGCTACTCAATTTAACATATGCAGATATTGGGTGGGGCGTAGACCGCCGCCCAGAGCATCAAAGCTCCATATTTGTATGCTTAATTTTAACTCTCATGTTCAGATAATATTTCAGGGCAAACAAGAATCATGAATGGTGCTATATTATTTGGTTTATTTGTAATGTTTAGATACAATGGAATATCCTTTTGTTACTGTATTGTTAACCAACACATGTTTTGCTCGATGTGACCATTCCCTGCCTAGGGCTTTCTCAAGGCTAAAAGCAAACATACATCCAACAATCATGATCCAGAAAAATAAATAACAGTAGAACACAAACATGAACACTGAATCAATGTTTCTCCTTAATGAAGATTCACAACACTGCAAACTGAGCCTTGTATCCTGCAAGTCAGAAAATGCTAAAACTAGGTCTTCTAAAATTAACCTTTATAATATACAATTTTATGATACCCTGTTGTGCAGCACTTTCATTGGGCCTGTGGTCACTACTTTATAAAAAAAAGATGGAAACAGAAAATATTGGAATATCAGCATTTTATGTGAAGTAGCCACTTAGTAACCAAGAAATGGCACTGGACGTTTCCAGACTCCTGGCTTCTGGTTCCTTTGCCATTGTACTATATCTCACATGTTTTTAGTGATGTCTCTTCTGTTTTGTTTACATTTGTTTACCCCTTCTGTCTGACTTTGGCTAGTTTTCTTTGATATTTTTTTGAGATGTGTGTATTTTCATTCTTTTCCATCTTTTTTGTTTCCAGGAGCAACGGAGCAACAGGCGGCTTCAGGAGCCCCTCTGTACAGCCACAAAGATTTATATAGCCGCAAGTTGCTGCACTAATTTTTTATGTGCAGAAATATCACCTCTGTTGATAGTGGTTGGCAGGCCTGACAGCGGCTACGACCTTCAGAAGCCATAAGTACACTTGGTGCATGTTCACTACTACACAAGCCTCAGAACCAGCATCTTGCTCTCCCTACATAAGGTCTGACTCCACTGAGCAGATCGATTCAGAAAAGGGGGTGGTGATGGACAGAGTCTCTGAATTCCCAGTAAAAGAATTGGCTTGGTAGTTTGGTCTGCCTTGTTCACATGATGCACTGGGCCAGGGACATACTAATTTGCATGTAGCCAGGTTCTGGGCATGGGATGGTTCAAGCCCTGATCTGTTGACTGGGTACAAGTGTTCTACTTAATTCAGATACTCTGTCCATCACCACCCCCTTTTCTGAATCCACTGAGCAGACATCATTGACCAGGAGGAAGATTTGGGAGTCATGTTGAATACCAGTTATAATTTTTTTCATTAATCAATACCTAATGGTAGGACAGAGAATGAATCCCCTATCCGACCAAAATAGATCTGTTGTCTGATCAAACCTAATAGTGTGTTCCCTGGTCCAGGGATTCATGATGCGTGCTAGATAATATGGACTCAATATTGTCCCATCACCCTGTACAGGGATAATTTTACAGTGGCGTAGCAAGGGGATGGGGGGTGGAGCGGTCTGCCCCGGGCAGCATGAGTTTTGGGGGCTGTGGCCTCCCCCCTAACCTCCCCAGCTTTTACCTGTGGCCGTAGAGGGGCGGCCGCACCAAGAATCGCCAGAACCCACCACCCCACTCCGCTCTTAGATATGGCTGCCAGAGGGCGGCAAATGCAGGGGCCGCCACGGGCATCTGCAGGCCTAGCTAAGCCAGATGAACAGCATGAATACCTTGAACGCAATATTCCCTTGGTAAATGTAATGTAAGTTTGACACACAAATTTAAATTTTCAGCCATAAATTGCCAGAGGGTCAAACTTGCAAAACACATTTTGACTATTACAGGGAACTTACAAGATAATATGCATTAAAATACAAATTCAAATGATATTCACATCAGTGGATTTTTTTGGGAACTATTAAGAAAATCATAAACTGAAAAACATTTTCTTTTAATTTCAAGGTATTTTTTATTATTATTTCACAAAACAGGAAAATTCACTTTGTCATTAAGAGTTCCAGGTGAACGTACATGGTGTTGCAAGAATTACATGAAGACATAGTTGGTGCTACAGACATTGCATGGTGCTGTTTTGAACTCATCCAGCTGGAGATCTCTGTATTGTCTATCAGGTGAAAATTAGAGATGGAATAGGAAGAAGATAGCAGAAGAGAGAGATAAGGTACAAGAAGTGATACTTTGCTATGAGGCTAGTCTGGATTGGCGTCAGTGTATGGGGGTGGTGCCATCCTGGGGGGAACCCTGGTAAGTTCAGGGTGGATTATTTTATTCGAGAATAATGTCTAGTGACTTCCACAAGTCCCTAGAGGGTGGCCACCAGGGTGAGTTTTGCAGGGCAGTGCTATTTGAGATTCCTTAAATGCAATTCATCATCCATTTTAAAATTGCGAATTCGCAATTTCGGCCCGCTATTTAGCGCGAGGTCAAACCTCGTGGTAAATAGCGAAAACTTAGAAAAATGCTTTTAAAAGCATTTTTCTAAGTTGCATGTTGCACACACACATGTCCTTTGGACATGCGTGTGCGCAACACCTGTTCAAATTTTCATTTAAGGGGTGCTACAGGGTGTCCTTTGGACACCCCTGGCACCCTTTAAATCGCTATCTTATTTGCGATTAGCAAATTGCTAATCGCAAATAAGGAATACTCCTCATTTATTCCTATGGGCCTTTTGGCCCATAGGAATGAATGGGGAGTTATTCCTTATTTGCGATTAGCAATTTGCTAATCGCAAATAAGGAATACGTAGGAATCGCATTTTTTTTGCGATTCCTACATGAATCCCGTTTTGCGAGCCTGTAATAGCGATTCCTTATGAATCGCTATTAAAGACTCGCAAAACGGGTCTTTCATGAATCAGGCTGCATGTCTTTTTCTAGGAGAAGCAGAACAGGAATATTTGGCAGATATGAAGGGAAAAATCGGTCCGATCGGTTGAGTGATGAGTGATGTTCCTTTCTTAATTGTAATTCTTAATTCATTCATAATTTAACTTTGCTTGTATAATTGCACTTGTGTTTTCTACAGCCAACTACCAGCTTTTATGTTAAACTTGCAAAGCAATGCTTTTCAGAACGTCATATATTTTTTTCATGCTGGAGGCTGGCTTGGCAAAAAAAAAAGTTAAAACAAGGCTGCAAAAAAGATTCCTCTGCCAATCAGGGATGCTGCTTGGCACTGTAACCACTGTGCTGAAAAGCATCAGGCTGAAGTTCTACGTTTATTTTCTTAAAGTGTTTGTTCAAAGCACTCACTACAGAAGGTAATTTTAGATGGAATACTACTATAGTTTTTTTTTTGGTGGAAGGGGTAGTAGGAACCAAAAGGGGTATTTATGGTAACACTTCTTTGAAATGCACCTTACTGTGAAAGTAAGGGTGACTATATGTAAAGATTTGAATATGGAAGCAGTATAAATATGGAGGCAGTTGTAGCTAACGTGTATGACTGTAAAAAAAACAAAAATATTCAACAAACACTCCTTATGGCACTTTAAGGTTTGTCATATTTCTCTGGATCAGCTCATGTTCCAGGCCTTTGTCCCTCACACAGGGCCATGATAGTTGCTCTGTGTCCCACCAGAAGGAATTAAAGCCACCCCACAATAAAGGACTAGCAATAGTGATTGATAGCATAGACAGTAAGCAGATCGCTAGGCGTCTGTAGCGCGCACCACCACGATGGTTTGTGCAGCATTTGGCATTTTAAATTTTTAGTTACTTTTTGATGGGAATTCAATTTGGGGGTAACTTTCCTTCTTTGTTTTAACCTGCGTTGATGGTGGCACTTCAGAGCCGGTCCACCATGGTCTCTTAGTGACCGATTGTAGTGGAGGGACACGGCTCCTCCCCCTGCCTCCGTCACTTCCGACGACGATAGGCATTTAAACAGGATGAACACCCGGCCCCGCAGCTGACGCGCACAGCGGGCGTGCTGACGGCGTGCCAAAGGCAAACCCGTCTGCGCCCGCCCGCGCTCCGGCCGCGCCTAGCGCCAGCCACTATGCCAGATTTCACTGTACAGAAGGAGAGATTCCCAGACATAGTTATACTAGGGAACAGCTGTGCGACATAGGCAATCAGATAAACGGTGTTAGCACATTAGTTTTGAATCTCTTAGAGGGGACAAATGTGCACATCCCATATACAGGGGGATAATGAAGTGTGGTCTCCTTAATGTAAGGTCCCTTTTTAAACAAGCCACAGAGATCCAACTCCTGTTTGACTCACATAAACTTGATGCCCTGTTCATGACAAAAACATGGACAGAGACGGAGCTCGAGCTAGGGCTAGCCTGCCCAGTAGGGTTTAAAGCATTCCTGGGATATCACCACTCTAGATATTGATGAGGTTGCTCATATAGAAACTTTAGGGTTCTCTTTGAAAGACCCATATAGGCACATCTTGACTGGTATGGTCTGTTACAGACCCCCTGGTACTGTCATGGTGCAACAGCAGCAGCAGTTTGCTGACGTGCTAAGCAACGTGGCCCTTACTCATCATAGATTGTTGATACTGGGCGATTTCAATCTGTGGCCCAACGGGAGGATGGACAACGCCTACTTAAACCTCATCCAATCCCGTGCCAACCTGAACCTTCTACAATGGGTCCAAGATGTGACCCATATAGAGGGGCATGTGTTCGATCTGGTATTTGCTGGCGAAAATTCAATAATAATGGATAGAGTACTATCAGTGGGCTGGTCAGATCACAATTTGGTCGAATTTAGAGTTACCCATGCTACAAGGACCAGAAACACATCTAATGAGGATAGGCATGTCCTAGGCATGGACTGGAAGGCTTTTCTAAGGAGGGCCAATTCAGCTCGGGCACTTCAGCTAGAGTCTCTTTTCGACCCTGAGAAATGGGTCCCTGAGAACTATTCTGTTCTCTGCGATCACTTAACCCGCCTGGTTGATCAGTTTGCTCCTCTGAAGAACATTAGACTGCGGGGAAAACCATCCGCCCCATGGTATACTAACAAATTGAGGATTCTTAAGCTGGAATGTAAGCATGCCAAAAGGCAATAGCGAAGTCTTTACATCTTACATCTAGCTGAGTACAAAAAAGCTATAGTCACGACTAAGGCCGCATATTGTGCAGACCTTATTCTCAATGTCCTCCAACAGTACCAAATGTGTCTTCGACATACTGATAGAGCTGACCAACCCTGAGTGCACAAGTAATTAGATTGTGCCCTCACAAGAGCTTTTTAATGGAATGGCAGCATTCTTTCAGGAAAATATAGAGAGGATCGTTGAAGGCCTTAAACCTGATATCCCTTTGGTCACAACTAAAAGTGTTGAATTACGAACACCTAATTTATGTGAAATCAGGGATACGGGGGCTGAGTCACGGAGGCAGGAAATAACCCTTGACCATCAAGAACTGCCTTCGGAAGAAAAGTTTATTAAGGTGGCTATTGGGATCTCCTCTGGTTCACCACTGGACCCAATCCCCCAAAAACTCTGGAAAGAGCTTGGTCCAGAGGTCTTTCCACTGCTTCACCAGCTATGTAATCAATCAATTAGCAGTGAAGTGGTGCCTCCCTGCTGAAAGATGGTGGTGGTCTCGCCCCTCTTGAAAAAACCTTCATTGGATCCCAACTGTCTTAAGAACTACAGGCCACTCTCCTTATTGCTATATCCAGTGAGGATAGTGGAGCGCCTGGTAAGCCGCGCACTCTCGGGCTTCCTGGAAGGCAATAATAAGCTGGGGGATGACCAGTTTGGTTTCAGTCCAGGACATGGGACTGAGACAGCACTGGTTACAGTGTTGGACAGTCCTCAGATGCGAGCGGACAGGGGACACTCCGCGACTTTGATCTTGTTAGACCTGTCTGCCGCGTTCGACACGGTAAACCACGTCACACTGCTGTCGAGACTGGAGGAGGTGGGGGTGACTAACACGGCTCTGAGCTGGTTCCAGTCTTACTTGGCAGATAAACGGCAGGCGGTTGCCCTTCCTCCCTTCCAGTCAGACTTTACTAACAACAGGCATGGGGTACCGCAGGTGTCATATATCAACCCAATACTATTTAATGTGTATATGCGGCCACTTATGGATGTCATCAAAACCCACAATATTAGTGTGGTTAACTATGCTGATGACACCTAATTGATAGTGCCCCTGGATGGTGATCAGGCGGACTCCCAGGATATTTTCCACAAGTGTATGCTGGAAATGGTGTTGTGGTTAAGAGACAATACTTTGCAGTTCAACAGCGATAAAACAGAGATTTTGCACTGTGGGGTGGGAAGAGTGCCGTCAATTTTACCATCAGATTTCTTGCCTTTCCCCACAGATGGCCCTATGGTACCTGTGAGCACGGTGCATATTCTGGGGGTTAGCTTTAATGATAAGCTTAACATGGAATTGCATGTTAATAAGGTAGTTAAGAACTTCTTCATGCTCATCAAAGGACTCCGGAAGGTTCTACCACTGCTACTTCCTCAGACCAGAGGGACAGAGGTTAGGAGTGTCATCCTTAGCCGCCTGGACTACTGTAATGCCTTGCTGCTGGAATCCCCTAGGTATCTAATATCGCGGCTTCAGAGTATCCAAGCGGCAGCAGCAAAACTAGTCTTGAGGAGACCACGGGGATCATCAACTTCCCAGGCATTAGCCGAGCTACATTGGCTCCCAGTGAACCAAAGGATATTGTTCAAGTCGCTGTGTATTGCATTTAAGGCACTCCACGGTACTGGACTCAAGCCATTTCAGAGTAGGTTTGGCTGGAATGCCCCTGTACGCAACTTGCGATCCTCGGCAGCCAGCCTGGCAACCATTCTGAGGTTCAAGCGAACCACATTGGGTGGGCGAGCGTTTGGAGTGGCAGCTGCTCGCCTGTGGAACAGCCTCCCCTTGGAACTGAGGCAAACACAGGAGCTGCTGTTGTTTCAGAGGAACGTTAAGACCTGGTTGTTCCCCAAGGGTAATCAACAGTCAGCTTTTGCGGATCATTACAACTTTACTGTGTCTTAGCGCCAGGATGCCCGTGGGCTGCAGTGCGCTCTATAAATGTGGAAGAATAATAATAATAATAGAGTTCCTGGAAAAAGAAAGAGGCGGGAAAGAAAACTGAATCTAGTAATTAACCTCTCACAGTGTGCTGTTGTGTTGAGACAGCCCAGGTGCAGTGGAGCAAAGGAGGAAGCCAAGACCAATGGAACCAACACACAAGGACTCACATGTGAAGTTTTGGTTCAAGGAGATCAGGCAGCTTTGTCAACTAAGGCTAGCGCAGAGGCTGTCAGGGGGCGCTCTTATCAGAGACAACTTGAAGTCACCATGTTGGATTTCCCCTGGATACTGTACATGAGGGTTATAATAGGGTTTAGGGATGATGTAGCATCCTGTGATATGCAAGGAGTGCCCAGCTCCTAAAGATTTCCATCCCCACTGAAAAAAAACCTGCACAAGGGAGAGACAGATGAGAAGGCTCTGGACCTGGTAGAGATAACAGTGAAAGGATGCCAAACTGGAAGGTGAAGCCCCCTGATACACTGTGAGGATGAAATAAAGACTGTGAGTCTAGCTGACCCTGGGACTAGGATTGGTATGTCCTGGGCCAGTTGCTCTGTGCCTGTTCATAAAGTTGCCATTTCAAAACTGAAATGAGGGACTTGGCCGGAGTGGCAAGATGGCAGCCTGTGCAATTATTCCCAAGGAATCTTGGCCAAATCCGACACCTGGCTCCTACTGCATGCTCTCTGGCAATACATAGCGGCCTCACCTGACTGTGATGGGCCTGGGGTTAGCAACGAAGGGAGAACTACAGCAGGAGACATCAGATGGACCAGCCGGGCTGAGAAGTGTAGGCCCACCCAAGGGCGCCCTCTCCAGAGCCGATACCATGCTGTGTCCGCCGCTCAAATAGGTAGGTGCAACACTGCAGTGGAGGTGTAAATTAAGACAGCATGGATGGACTGGAATGTGTGGACTATTCCACGAAGCAGGCCTCTGCGGTGACGGCGATGTGTTGTGCTCATTGTTCATAAGGAAGAGGTGTGGTACCACTGTAGAGAAGGAGAGACCCCCTCTGAGAGTGGAGGAGATGGGGTTGAAACCGTGCAGTCAGCCTTCTACAACCAATGCCTGAAAATATGCAAATGGTTGGGCAGGGGTGGCACAGGAGGCTTCCGAAGTGGGGTCAGTGAGTGCCTGAAGGCCTTACTCTCTGTGCCTCCTCCATGCCTCCTTCCCCATAATTGATGCCCCCCTTCTGTCCTCTCAAACCCAGGGGACGTGGCAGGGCCTGTTGCTACCGCCCCCACCTCAGGGCCCGGGGGTCACATGGTACCCTCTTCCCTGCAGAGTTGTATCCTGAATCCCTCCTAATAGCAACACACTGGCAGGCCACAACAAATGCAGTAGGACTGGCACAAACTGCATACTGGCCTAGATGAAGACCACAGAGGACTAAGCTTGTGATTGTAGGCACCACCAGAGAGAACCCAGCCACTTTCAGATACCGGAACCCTTGTGGCGATAAATCAGAGCCACATGCGCCTTGTCAAGAGGGTCTGGTGGGTTCAGAGCCACCATCCAGGGTCATGACTTGCGGGCGGTGGTGGGAGCCTGGCTGGGTAGGCTTGGCACTGCTTGTGCTGCCTCCTGGTGGAAGTCTGGCAGTCGGAGCTGACAAAGGTCCTAAAGATGACAAAAGATAAACCAGCACCTCGACAAAGTAAACTTGACAAATACACCAAGCTATTACTCCAAACATGGAATCAATGGACCCCATGGACCACAACGGACCAGATGCTACACATGTGGAGTTAGCAACACTGAGATCTGCGGGTCAATAACAAAGCCCTCCTACTCACCATCCAAGAATCAAGACTTGCCCTAGAAGCCAAAGTTGGTGAGGTTGGAGCGGATGTCTCGCTCCTCCAGAATGACCAACAAAACACAACAGGTTAAGCAAAGGAGGCTAAGGGACTCATCTCAGCCTTTGAAGTCATGGTAATATCACAGCAACAAATGATTCTCGAACTGCAGCTGACAGGCTCTGAGAGAGCAGAGCGCTAAGAAAATGCAAAGGCATGCTTCCACTGAGACAACCTGGGCTTGTGGGGTTCGTGAAAGGAATTGAGGGCACAAACCTGGAGATGCCCTTGAGACATGGCTCAGCGGTTTCCCATTGGTAGACAATATCTCCGCCTGCTTTGTCACTGAGTGTGTCCATGGGGTGTTCAGCCGACGGCCATCTCACCCAGGCCTCACCACGAGAAATCATTGCTCGGTTCCCAAACTATCAAAACAGGGACTTGATCCAACGCACACCCAAAACCAAAGGTGATAATCCTTATGAGTCCCCAAAAATCCTTCCAGTTTACACTAGGTCTGTCAAGGCTCACTGAAAATCCTTTGATACTGTGAAGCAGAAACTGAAAGCTATGGACTAAAACATATGCTCCTTTTCCTAGCAAAACTGAAAGTAATTTTTCAGGGAAAAGAGATATTATATGACTACCTGAACAGAGCATGGAAGTGGCTTGAAGAGTGCCCTTGCCTAATGATTCTGATGGCCCATGCCCAAGCAGAGACGGGCCCCCGGGGAGAGACCTGGAGTGGCACCTAGCGAGTGCAGGCCCAAGCAGATACTGGAGAATCAAGGGTAAGGTCCAAAAGTGGAGGTCCCCATCAGGATTGGGAACCTCTTCTGTACTGAGGAGACAGCACTCAATGGACTCGGATAAGAACAGAGGATCAACCCAGACATGACACAGTCAAGATAGAGTTACTGCATTCCACTAGGCATCGGATCAGGGCAATAATGGTTATGTAACCAAGCGCTACCCCATGTTTAACTGTTTTGCTTTATTGGGTGTTTGAATTGTTAATGGATGGCAGACGCTTCTGGGGGAGAAGTGTAGGGAAAGGGTATGTTGCAGGGCACTAGGGGTTTATTTATTTGTCGCTTGATTCCTTTCAATATTGTTTTCTTGTTTTCCATATGCAAGGCATACCCCATTACTTCATTTCAGACATAGCTGACCCAACCCCCCTACACCGTTTAGACGGTTCCAATGGACCCACAGCTCAAGATACTAACCTGGAATGTGAATGCCCTACTGGACAAAATAAAAAGTGGCACAGCCCTAAGATGCATGGAAAGGTTGGTTCCTGCGGTTCTGCTCCTACAGAAGACTCACCTGCTAGGCGCTTACTGCCCCCTCCTTACCTGATATGGCTACATCAGAGTGTTACATGTAGGGTTCACAAGGGGAGTGAGAGAAGTGGCAGTTCTTCACCACCACTCATGTACACTGACCATCACCAAATCCCACCTAGACACACAGGGTCGATATATTTTACTAGATGGTGTCCTGGAGGGATACCCGTGGACAGTGGACAGCATATACATACCTCGGGTTCTTCTTACCATCACACTTAAAGACTTATTGACTGCACTATTACAGACCCAAGCAGGTACACTCACACTGGGCAGAGAGTTCAACACTATCATGGACAGTTCTAGGTCTACACTACCTCCCTGCCCCCTCTGCTACAATCCTGGCCCTTAATACATGGGTGTACTCCTTATGCCTGGTAAACATGTGGCACACTGCTCTCTGTTGCACAAGACCTATTGCAGGCTAGACTACATTTTAATTCCTACAAACTCCCTAACATTAGTCCAGACCACCCATATCCTCCCCTGAAGCCTTTCACATCATGCCACATTAAATGCCTAACTAGGAGGGTATACAACCGTTACCACGCAACTTTTACCACAAACTACTTTTACAACGCAACTACTACAACGCAGGATCCATTACAACGAATGCCTTTACAACGCATGACATTACATCGCAGATACTATTACAACGCATGCCATTACAACTAAGTATAGGTAAGTATATTATTTTATTATTTTTAGTATTTTTAGGGTTCAGGGCTAGGTTTGGGTTTTGGGGTACAGGGGTATTTTTAGGGTTCAGGGCTAGGTTTGGGTTATGGGGTACAGGGGTATTTTTAGGGTTCAGGGCTAGGTTTGGGTTATGGGGTACAGGGGTATTTTTTAGAGTGCAGGGCTAGGTTTGGGTTATGGGGTACAGGGGTATTTTTAGGGTTCAGGGCTAGGTTTGGGTTATGAGGTACAGGGGTATTTTTAGGGTTCAGGGCTAGGTTTGGGTTTTGGGGTACAGGGGTATTTTTAGGGTTCAGGGCTAGGTTTGGGTTTTGGGGTACAGGGGTATTTTCAGGGTTCAGGGCTAGGTTTGGGTTATGGGGTAGAGGGGTATTTTTAGGGTTCAGGGCTAGGTTTGGGTTATGGGGTACAGGGGTATTTTTAGGGTTCAGGGCTAGGTTTGGGTTGTGGGGTACAGGGGTATTTTTTGGGTTCAGTGCTAGGTTTGGGTTATGGGGTACAGGGGTATTTTTAGGGTTCAGGGCTAGGTTTGGGTTTTGGGGTACAGGGGTATTTTAAGGGTTCAGTTTAAAAAAATACTTTAATTAAATTAAATAAATGTATTTTAGTAATTTTTATATTTATTTTAAAACGTATATATATATATAATTTTAAAATTACAATTACATTAATAAAAAATGTATTTAATAAATAAAATTAATTAATTTTTTTTAATTACATTTAAAAAAATATATATACTTACCTATACTTACGTTGTAATGGCATGCGTTGTAATAGTATCTGCGATGTAATGTCATGCGTTGTAAAGGCATTCGTTGTAAAGGATCCTGCGTTGTAAAAATAGCGTTGTAATGGTATGCGTGGTAAAAGTATGCGTGGTTACGTCATACATCCAACTAGGAGCAATGTCCTCTAAAGTGGGAGACATCTGCAGATTGAATGCATGATGTCTCAGGGAGGACACCTTGGTGGACCTCCTCAGAGTTGTCATTGCAGACTACTTTGACATGAACTAACAGTCTGTGACTTCTCCGACATGCCTGTAGGGAGAAATTAAGACAGTGGTCTGGGGAAGGGTGTTTACAGCCATTAGCAGGTACAAATGTGAACAAGAAAAATAGATACACTTCTAGAAACCCAAATATGTGCACTGGAACAATCTATTGATATAACAACATTATCCAAGCGCACACAGTGCCTGGGGGATCACTGAGATACCAAAACATAAACTCCTAACTCCACCCATATAGCTACATCCCTTGCTCAGCACCAACTTTATGAGCATGGTAATAAAGCTAGCAAAATGATTTATTGGTGTCCAGAAACGTGAGAGCCCTTGTGTAATCCTAGTTATATTAACACCAGAGAGAAGACTTACACAAGATTTGATGGAGACCGGGAAGACCTTTGCAGCATACTATTGTCCTTTATACACTCTCTGAACTCTGCTCCTGTTAGAAATCACCCACCCAATAGCTGTGGATCTCCTAATTCAGGAAAAGACACAATATATACAATTTATGGGCCTGCCCCCTCCGTTGTTGCCTGATGCCAGACTACAGATCAAAAATAAACCCTTCAAATATCTGGGCATTCTCTTCGCCCACAATCCACAGGCTGCATTGGAACTAAACATTGCTTTCATGCTGACATGAATGCAGGTGGACCTGTACTCCTGGAGAGCCATACCTTTGAACCTTCCTGGACGAATAGCCATATATAAGATGCTAATTCTCCCTACATACTGCAGAATTGCCCATTTGCATTCTCAACCGCCTTCTTCTTTGAAATAAAGTATATGTCGACAATCTCATACATTAAATGTACAACTCCTCGCTTTAAGGAGGGCCTGGATGCTCCTGTCCTCTGCCTCTGCTATTGGGTGGAGCTTTTGCTACCCCTCAATGACTGGTTATTTGGAGACTTCCTGGACTCTGTCTGGCATCTGGCACTCTATGCACTAGAGCAATTGAATGTCCAGAACCTCCTCCATGGAGATAGCCCTCCTTTCACCCTACCCCAGATATCCAGGATCTCCTTCACATGCTGGCAGGTTGCACCTGCACCCATTAGATGTCTGGGTAAACCAACAGAGCGCTGACCCTGCTATGGGAAGGGCCATGGCTAAGACTAGTGGCCCGACTGGAAGGTTTCTGAAGCTGGGACCATATAAGGATCTTGATATTCATTGAGTGACTTATGGGAAGCGGATCATGTTGTCTCCTTCGATCACCTTAAAACTGAGTCTAACCTACACAGGTTACAATTCTTTAAACAACTGCAAGTTTGCCATGCCCTTGAGCCATACAGAGCGATGCTTACAGAAGTCCCTGAATATAATGCATTGTAAATTAAACTAACAATGGGGCTCTTAGGACACCAAGGGATCTCCCAGATATACAGGTCCCTCCTACTCAATGCCACAGCCACCCTCTTAAAACCTAGCTCAAGTTGGGCAGCAGATTTAGGCCAGGTGGGCAACAATGACTGGTGTGCAGCAAAAATGTCCCCATATTTCTTGGCTATTCCCTTCAACTTTCGGCTTATACAGTTCTTTAAACACCATTAAGTTTGCCATGTCCTTGAGTCTTACAGAGAGATTCTTGCAGAGGTCCCTGAATTTAATGCATTAGAGATTAAACTAACAATGGGCCCCCTAGGATGTCAAGGGATCTCCAAGATATACAGGTCCCTCCTACTCAATGCCACGGACACTCTCTCAAAACCTAGCTCAAGTTGGGCAGCAGATTTAGGCGAGCTGGATGACGATGACTGTTGTGAGACAAAATTGGACCCATATGTCTTGCCTATTCCCTCCAACTTTAGGCTTATACAATTGAATTATTTTCACCAAACATATGGAGCAAGCGAGCGAAATTGTCATACTGCACGTGATGTGGTGACCCCATGAGGTCCTTCCATCAATTCTATGTTATTGAGACTTACTGGTCCTTGATCCATGCCCAGATTACACAAACACTGCACACCATGGCAGAACTAAGACCCAAGGAGGCACACCTGGGTATAATGGATGAGTGGTCCAACAACAAATATATCACAGAATATTCGGAGGTATAAAATATCTAATAACCAAGCAAGACATTGCCTTGAACTGGAGATCCTCTGACCCCCCTCTATCTATGCTTCGCAAAGGGGTATGAACTTCGGTTGTAGGGTAGAACAAGAAATATAGAAATGGAGGTCCTGTGTTAAAATATTTTGAAATTGTACTTCATTTAAACTAAGCACTAATACAGCCCCATTTGCATATGAACTGCAATGTGCTTATTTCCGTGTGCTTGAGTCGGAATGGAAATGATCCCTATTACGTTCTAATTTCTATGATCATCAAATGTGCTAATGTTACCTTGCTCTGTTGATCCATGCCTTTGTCATAAATTCAATAAAAACAGTTATTAAAAAAACTGAAAAGAAATAAAACCGAGAATATGATGCTCTGCAAAGGTCCATCTCCCCATACTGATTTATGCCCCCCAGTACTTCCATCTCCCCACGACCTGGTACAAATCCAGCTGTTCCCCCTAGGAGCTGCAGACAATGTGCCCGTTGAGTCCAACCCACAAAAAAACATATTGATTATCTGGTCAACCATCACCACAGAAGAGAATTCATCTACTATGCAGTCCTTGCATGTTGGAGCACCCTCAGACCCTACACCTCACCACATTTTCACCAAAGGATTAGACCCCATTAGCACAGCTACAGCCCCAATATTGAATGCCTCGATCAACACAGTCACTATCCTAGAACAGTGGAATCACGCCACAGTACTGTCACTCCTAGAGAAACCTTCTCCAGATCCGAAGACAACAGCCAAGTGTAGACTGATCTCCCTACTACCCTGCCTATTGAAAGTCATGGAGAAAATCAACAGCAAGCAACTAGCTACCCACCTCAATGACAACATCCAATCCAGAGTCAGGCCCATCGACGGCACCAAGATGGCACTCACCACTACCACAGACTACATCCGACTAATCATGCATAAAGGAGACACCGCTGCCCTCATCCTATAAGACCTATCCAATGCCTTCAACATCGTCTTCAACCTCATTCTTATTGAAAACCGACACAAAGCTGGCAGAGGCCCCTTGCTCCACACAATCTGCTGCTTCTTAAATATTTGCATCGAGTAGTAAACCTGACTCCATTCACCTCAGCCACCACCCACCTCATCTTGGGAATTCCCCAAGTATTATCGCTCATCCCCACACTCTTTAATGTCTTTGTAACCCCACCGGCCAGCATCATTCGCACCCATGGAATCAACATCATCTTGTAAGCTGAGTAGATGGCATTCAGCTCTTTTTTTCCCTCTCCGACAAAACACAAAGCATCTGGGCCAATTTCACCTCAACATGTCTGAAGTTGATAGCAGCATCAAAACCAACTGCCTAAGAGTCAGCATGGAAAAAATAGAAGTAGTACCCTTCAGAAGAGACATATCACTATAGATTCAATCTGGGGGCTAAGAGAACTTGGACCTCAACCAGACTGGAAACCCAAGCAAAGAACGTTGGCATAATGATTGATGACTAATTTGTCATGATAAGTTAAGTGAACGCAGGCTCAGCCTGCTGTTTCCACACCATCATAATACACAAGAGAATCTTCAAGTGGTTCCAAGTCAACACATGTAGAACTTCTCCGCACACACACCACCTCGCACCTCAGAAACCTCGACTAGACCACAGTCCAAAAATGTGAACTTCTCCGACTACAAATGTCCATACCATATTATAACATAACATAACGTAACGTAACTTAACATAATGTAACATTCAAAAGTATCAACACTGTTCCATAGCTTTGACTATGTTACTGCCATTGTTAGTGGCAACAAATCCAGTCCTATGACCCCTGAGTTCAAGCTATTCTTATATTTGGGGATTAAATTCTTCAAAGTGTGGAAATTGGGTTACTGGTTGACTGGGGTGAGAGCCCTTGTCAAGCAGCAATCACAATCCTAGTCAGGGTGAAGCACAAGCAAACCCCAAATGAACCTGTTCCCAACCCTCTTATAGCTTGGCACAGAGAAGTCAGGCTTAACTTCCAGGCAATGTGTAAAGTATTTGTTTAACACTTCAAACAGTAAAACTGTGAAAACACCACACAAAACTCGATCTCATACCAGGTTAAATAATAGAGCTTAACACATGGAGGATAACTGTCCATAACCTACTGCTGAAGTGTGGTGCCCTGAAGTGTGCCCTTCAATGGTCCAAAGGTGGGCCTCCTGTTATCCCAGAGATCTCAGGGACACCATCTACCTGTAACATCTGGATAGTAGTGCCCTCTCAAGTGCCTAACTCAGCTACTAAATCCAAGCTGGTAACATGGAGCAAAGACTTGTATATGGAGAATGGATTGCCCGCATCTGAGGCATGTGGTTCCCATATTCAGGGACCGCAACACTCATAAGAGTCTAGTGGTGGTGATCAGATTCACAGGTTGTGCGACCCCACAATGAACATTTCATTGATCATGCCGCATTTCTCTTGTGCGCCACAATGACTGCATGCTCATTGTGGGCAGGGTTCAAATCACAGGGCGCAACCTTTGGAGGTGGGGGTGTATCGGGTGTAGTGCCTCCTTGTTATGTTATGTTATTAAACATTTATATCGCGCACGGATACTCAAGAGTGTCCCGGCGCGGAGGTGAACCATAACAACAAGCAGCATATTTAGATGAATTGATTAAAAAGGAAGGTCGTCAGCTGTTTCTTAAATAGCATAGTGTCCTGGATGTTGGATGTTGCGCAGCTCCAGTGGAAGGGAATTCCAGGCCACTGCAGCCTTAACGGAGCAGAACAGAACATATCCTTATACCTCATATGGCACTGCTGAACTGGCACCTATTTCTGTGTGATCGGACTGGTCTGGTGCAACCTGTATCATCGTGATCCGGATGTTGTGCCTCATTTCCAGAGAGGTACGGAATTGCAAGTCTTCGCTGTGTGTGTACCTGGAATTGCCTGTTGCAGCCCAACTCAACGTGCATTGGCATTGTGCCTCCTTACCAGGGAGGGGTGAAACTTGCAACTCATTGTGTTTGAAATATGAAGGGCTTAGTGCGACACATCCCTACATGCCCCAGTCACTGCGCCCAGATCACCTGGGCATGACCTGGATCATTGTGTACCAATTAGGACACCTCATCCTACCAAGAAGCCACCTTGAGTTACTCCCCATTCATTAGTTATTCCATTGATGATCCTTCTTGCAGCAGACCAACTGCCCTCTCCACACCTGACCCCTTCAGAAGAAATATTGGCACCAGGTAGTAGCGAGAGAGATTGACTTGGTTGAAGAAACACTTCCTAGACAGTTCAGAAGTGGGTTAAAAGACTGCATGACTCCTTTGTGTTTTGAAACCTGTGGGTGAACTTCCTGAATGGCCGCTAACCTCTCCCTTGTTTACTTCTACCTCCTAATTAAAACGATTCCATATTCCCACCTGCTTCCCAAGGACCCAGAGTTCTAAGTGCGACATTGGCCACGGGCTGATCAGCATCCGGGGGCGGGGCTTGTTATCTTCCACCTGGAGGTAAATGGACAATAGGAGTGAACTTGAGGGTGGAGGGAGGCTTGGGCCACGGAGTCTGCAGCGGGTGAACTATACATCTGACGGGTAACAGTGGCACCGCTTTAGAATGCTGAGTGCATGTGTGTGTATAAGAACGTGCCGTAAAGACTGGCTGATGCTGTCGCACCTCATAGTGGTGCAGAGTGAGTCTGTGTGAGTGATCGTGTAAGGACCACCAGTGATTCACAACAGTGACCGGATGTGCCACCTTATACGTTTATTTTTACCAAAAGCACAATACCTTTTGACATTGGGTTTCTCCAGCGTGGCTTCAGCCCACGGTGCTGCTAAAAAGTGTTCTATTTACTTCTGTGTGTACATTATTTTGATATTGTGCACGGCATAAGTGTGCTGTCTCTTAATTGGGGGGAGGGGTAGATTAGAAATGGTCCAAAGTGTGCATATTTGTAAAATCATATCAATACAAGTGGGCCTAGTACTTCTAGTAATATTTCTGATTGCGTTGTATGCCCAAAAGTACGTGATGGTCATGTTATAGTGAATGAATATGTGTGTTGAATATAAACATTTTTACATATATCCTGTGTGAAGTCTCTGTTGTGATGCTCAGTGCATTTATTGAGAGTGGGTGATGTGACTTTGCTTTACACATTGTCTCTGTACTGAGCCTGACTGCTCAGTGCGAAGCTACCCAATGGTGGCCACGGGTTATATAGCAAGTGTAATCACCTGCCCTTGATGGTAGTGGTTGTACTGCCTGGCTGGGGGCATCCCTTCAGCCAACCAGACACTGCTGGTTCCAACAAATACTGATGAAAAAAAGGATTTGGTGTTTGGCTCCTAAACCAACGAGGCTTCGCAGCAGTTATCCGTTTGGGATTCTGTGCCACCTTTGACACTGTAGACCATGCAGTACTCACCCAGAGAATTTCAGATGTGAGTATAAAAGATAGTTCTTGGAAAGGGCTAACATCATTTCTTGAGGGTAGGACCTTTCAAGTGCTTGATCAGACATGCTACTCAGACAACTTCCCTCTGAAATGCGTAATACGTCAGGGTGGTGCAGAGACAGAATTTAAAGTAAAAAATTTTGAGTTGCACAAATATCGAGTCATTAATATCGTGGTTCTTAATATTATTTGCAAAAATAAAGTTGTTAAAAATGTTGTTTCTTTATTAATGTTATGTATTTTAGCATATATTTTATATGTATGTGATGTATGTTTTTTGTATAAGAATTGTTTGTATTTCTAATATATGTGTTACATTTTTGGTAGTTATGAATTTTTTTATATGAATTTTTGCATTTTTAGTTCTGTAGCGGGTAGAAGGTTTATAGGGGAATAGCGTGGAAAGTAATTTAATTATATCAAATTCAATGATTATTTTTATGTAGTAATACTTGTTTAATTGAGATGTTGTAGTGTTAAATGTGTAAAGTAATTTATTATGAAGTAATTAATAATTGGTTGTTAATTAATTTTAACTAATTAATTGGTAAATAAATATTGTAGTTGTGTAATTAATTTTAGGTGTGTGTTGTGTTTATAGGTGTGAAGGGTGGGAGGTAATATATTTTTAATTTATGAATTAATAAGTGGTTGTTATTTAATTTTAATTAAGTAATTGGTAATTAATTATGGTAACTGTGTAATTAATTTTAGGTGTGTGTCGGGGTTTATAAGAGTAAAGGGTGGGAAGTAATTTATTTTCAATTTCATGAATTAATAATTAGCTGTTAATTAATTGTAATTAATTAATTGATACTTAATTATTTAATTAATTGTAGGTGTGTGTTGTGGTGTTCATAGGTGTGGAGGGTGAGAAGTAATTGATGAATTAATAATTGGTTGTTAATTAATTTTATTTAATTAATTGGTAATACATTACAGTAATTGTGTAGTTCATTTTAGATGTGTGTTGTGGTGTTTATAGGGGTAAACTGTGGGAAGTCATTTGTGTTTAATTAATTGATATATAGTTGTTAATTAATGTTATTTATTTGGTATTTATTTTATGTAATTGTTTATTTTGTGTGTGTTGTTTTTACATTTAAAGAGATGAAGGGTGGGTATTAAATACATTTTAATTATTAAATTATTAGTGACACAAAGGGGTCGATTCCGATTCTGGTTAAACCGCTCCGAATAGCTGTTCGGAGCATTTTTCCCGTACAAATCGTACCCTGCAACGTCCCCCGTACGTACGACGAAGTACGATTCGTACCAGGAGCAGGACTCCGTACGAATCGTGCAAAAACCGTACGACTCGATTCTCTGCACGAATCTCCCTCGGAACCCGCTGTATGCGACATCTGTATGGTTCGTGGCTGCTTTTTCCGACCCGACAAGTACGATTCGTCTCGGGTACGCACCGTACGACCCTTTTCCTACAGGAGCTGAAAACAGCCGTAAAAGCAGAGTTCACCCCGAAACAGGTACAGAACGGCCCCCCCGGGTACGGCGCATATCCCCCATGATCGCAGGGGTATGGCGCGTACCCCTGCGATCATGGGGGGTATGCGCCGTACCCTGCGATCTTGGGGTGTACGCACCGTACCCCATGTTTGCTGGGTGTACGGTGCATACACCCTGTGATTGCAGGGTACGGCGCGTACCCCCCATGATCATGGGGGGTACACGCCATACGGTCTGTATGTGATTGTGCGCTTTTCCGTACAAACTACCTTTACCTGACGTGGACCGTACGAATCGCGTCCTGATACCCCGGTCCGGATTGTACTCGTCTGGTCATACGGCATGTGTATGAGTCCTACGGTTCACTGTTTCAGCCCTGCAATATGTACGGATCGCGACGATTCGGACAGATTGACGGAATACGGATCGTACTACGCGACTCGGACGGACGGGTACGAATCGTACGGCGATGGCTCCGGATGAAAATCGTACAGACATTTTTTTTCCAGGATCGGAATCGGCCCCTAAGTGTATCATAAAAGTATACATGAAATCCACAGTGTATTAAAGTTTCTAGATAATAATATAAAACAAAAATATTAAAATGCTGACACAGTTTAGGATACACCGGGTAATGATTTACTTATAGTTCATACAGCCCTAAAAAATCTTGCTAGTACAGATTAGGGAGTAAATGAGTAAATGCAAATATAAAACCGCAGACCTACTTTGTTTAAAATGTTAAGATTTCATTAAAGGTACAATATTAGATTTCCTCAGGTCTATAAAAAATTTACAAAAAACAATATGTGCATTGTTGATTGCTTAGACATGTTGTCGCAACGGCAGAGGATGAATTCGCTAGACCAATTGTTAACATTTGGAAAGCTTGTCAAACGGTGGAAAATGTCCAATCTAAAGCACATTAGAACAAATCTATGTTGGGCATTAAAACATTAAAAATATATGGCTGATTTGAAAAGGTAGTCAAAACCATTTGATTGTGTTGGACAGCTGGTGTGACCACTTCGACCGACAATCTCAATTCCTCCAAAAGGTCTAGACATTCTGTTTTTAGTGTTTTCCTTGTGGTACTATTTAAGGTTTAGGGTTGATTATAATAGTCTGAATGACCAATATCTAACATAAAGGTCTTAATTTACTTTAGCAATGGAATTTTTAGTGCAGGCTCGAATAAAATTCGTATGATCTGGAGTCCAGATCTTGTGCCGAAGAAGTACTGGCTGTATCTTTATCAGAACCGTTAAGTAGGTAGCACCCAGTTCAGAATGACATACGAAATTTGAACAGCTAGAAGGGAGACCCAAAACGTTTTTAAGAAAGGCATTTTCTACCACCTGCAGTGGTTCCACATTAACTTACTCCCCCCCCCCAGCTCAGAGCCATAAATAGCAATGGTTCTACATTTTACATTAAAGATAGTCAACATTTCTTTTGGCTGTTTACAGCCCAATTTCCTTGCAACATTGCACATGGACATAATGGAGCTAACAAATTGCAGCCTTTTGTTGGAGTTTTTCCAACTTCCCTCACAGTCAAATAAAATACCCAAGTAGAAAACGGAAGAAGTTATTGGAGGGATATTTTTTACTAAAGAAATATTGTGCATCTTAGTTTTACTACGTCCTATTTTCATTACGTAAGTGTTGCTTATATTAATTTGCAACCCCAGATTCTCCATAAAGTGCACAAAACTATTGAGATAACGCTGCAAAGACAATGGAGTATGAGCCATAAGTACAGCATCGTCCACATAAAGCAGAATAGGAATTGGAAGGTGCTTGATTTGTGGCAGGTCTGTTCATGGGTTGGCAAGACTATCAACCAAATTATTAATGTACAAATTAAACAAAAAAAAAGGACGAGCACGCACCCTTGACGGACCCCTTTTTCAAGCGTGTGCATTCGCCTCTTATACAGAAATAAACAGTGGCACTGCTATTTGCATATAGGTATCTTAAAACGTTAACAATTATGTAATCTATTTGCATTAAGGTCATAATGGACCAGAGCTTTTCATGATTTACACAATCAAAAGCAGTTGACAAATCAACGAAGACCAAAAACAAATTACCTCTTTTGATATGAGCATATTTTCCCAGTACTTAAATTCTAGTTGATTGCTTGCTCCATTGTCCCAATTCTCTTTTGAAATCCATATTGTAGATACAAAATGATATTATTGCAGTCAGCCCAACTTTGCAGTCTGCCTAGAATTATACAGCCCACAACCTTAACCAGAGAATCTAGCAAGGAAATGGGTCTATAATGTGCCGGGCTGTTGTGGTCACCTTTTTTAAATATTGGAACAATATGAGACTCGAAGCATGACATTGGGAACCCAATGCTCTGGCATGATCTCAAGACAAGGGTCAAGTGGGGGCTCCAAAGGTCGGTATTAGCCTTAAACATGTCAATCAGAACCCCGTCAGGACATGGTGCTTTACCTCCCTTGCTTGACCTTATAGCCAGGTTAACCTCTTCCAGAGTAAAATTAAGATCAGACCAGTCATAAAAGATAGTAGATGATGAAATATCCACCATCTGGGCTGATGTAGAGTTACTACCATGACATTTTGTTGGGTCTGCATATAGCTTAGAAAAATGTGCTACCCAATTCTCTTTGTTCACTGCAGCCTCCATTTTTTGCTTGTTGTCCATGCTAAAAAAAGGGTGATTTTAGCACACACCAGAATGCAGTAGTAACGTTGTTTTAGTTAGCATCATTCAATTTTTCCCACATCTCTACTTTCAGACTTCTTTTGCGTTTCTGATGGGAAGTAAGGCCATTTTTGATTGCCTTAGTAGGTAACTCGACCGAATGACTCCAAAATTGCAGAGGCTTCAGCCAAGTCATCCAAACAAACATCAAAGGCCCTTCTTTGCTGGTGAATTAGTTGCTCTAGGAAACCATTTGGTTCAGCTATTGACCAACGTAGGGTGGAGCCATTCAATCGAGAGAGTTTTATGTTCTCCACAGACAAAGTGTTTTGGCAAGCCCCTTTTTCTTTTACATAGTCAGGGTTCAACACTAGGCTCTGGGGGAAGTGATCACTCATTGCTAGGGTGTGGATTTCAAACTTAATTACTAGGGGTCGAGTAACGGTTTTGAAAAAGCAGAAAATCAATGACACTTTTACCCATGCTTCCATCAAATGAACAGGGTACCATAACTGGATTTTTTCCAAATTCCTTGCTGAAACCCAGATTGAATAAAAAAATAAGCTTGGTAAGTTTCTCCACATATTCTGGTGTAAAAAATGGGTAACATCATCATTTATCAGTCATGAAAAACCACAGATCTTTCTACATGGTTGGATGTTAAAATCTCCTCCCCACACCAACATTTTGTTTCCATTCCCCTTATTAGTTAGATATTCTATATCAGTATCAAGTTGGTCCAAGATGACCGGTATCGCTAAGTCACAAGCATTATTAAAAAAATAATTAAAATCAACTAGGAAGAACCTGAAAGCTCGACAGAAACAATTTGGTAAAAAGTGTTCGGGAATTTAACATTTACAATAGAACAACGTAGGGGGTCATTATGATGGTGGAGGACTCACCACCGACAGCCTTGCAGTGGGGGGCCACATTGCAATGGCGGGGAATTCGTTCCACAAGCGAGGCGGGTGCAATGACCGCCCACCACTCTTCCGCTACAGGCAATCATTAAGATTGCCTGGCGGAGCGGAAAGGACCTTGTAAATGGTGTCGGGGCTTACCCGGCACCGTCTCGCAGATTGCAATGGTGGCTACAGCTAGTCTTTCCATGGCGGTGCAACCGCCATGGAAAGGCTGGCAGTGCTTGGATTTGGGGCCCATTGTGGGCCCCCTCTGTGTTTGGAGGGGGGTGGTACACTGGTGGGGTACTCATGGTACCTCCAACATTTCCCAGCACTAAGTGGCAGGCACTGTGTGGTGCCCGCCACGTAGTCAGGGAAATGCAGTGCATGCCATATTAACGTTGGGAACGGTGCTGCAGCCAGCTGCACCATCTGCATGCTAAAGTCCTGGGATGCACCCGCCAAACTGGCGGGCACATCGTAATTTGTGTGATGGGACCGCCGCATGACTGGTGGTCGGTCCCAAACACAGCAATGATGGTGGGAGGACTCAGGTCCGCCCGCCATTGTAATGAGCCCCTTAGTTTGTTTGACACATAAATACAGATACCATCCTTGGGTCTACCATGCCTCGATGGAATAGCTGGAGAATTAAATGTTTTATACCCATTCAGATGGATTGGTTCCAGGACCCATGTTTCCTGCAAACAAATAATGTTAAAACCTGTCACAAAGTTTAACCATTCGGGTAAACTATTCTTGCTACAAAGCCAGATACATTCCAACTTAAGATAGTACTTAGGTCAGTAATTATACAGTCCTTATTTATCTCATTGCTCAGGGTAGCCTGCTCCTCAGTTAGTTGGGTAACCGATAGATCCTCCTCTGTCTGGAGGTTATTGACAGGGGTTACCGTAATAGGGACAGGAGTATACAAAGATTTTCCAAAGACTGGTCCGGCCTGTAGTCAATCCACTCCAGCAAGACTAGAGAGGCAACCAAATCTGTTAGATGTTGCAATAGGCTACATCAATTGTTGATTGATTTAGAATTGGTAGTTGGACAGCTGGTTGTAGTTGGAAAAATCGCTGTGACTCATCATTCATCTGTCTAGTCAATTGTAAAGGGGGCCTATAAAAGAAACTTGGCGGTAAGACTAAGATTTGATTTTAATTCAACAGCACTGAGTTTGCCCTTCCCAGTATTATACTAACTAGTGCTGGGGTTTTAAAAGAGAGCACCACACAGTCACTCTGAAGCACATTGGAGCCCCTGCCAACCCACCCTACCCGTCTGGCAATCTTAAAATCTGCAAAAAGTGCTCCCTCTATCCCAACTCTGGTGTTTAACCAGTTAATAGCCTTGTTTCTCAACGAGTCCCATGTTTCTTGAGGAGGGACACCTAAGGTTGGGACATTGGCCAAAATGACCACATATGGGATAGCAGCAGGGGGAAGATCTAATCGATCCTTAGCAGGCAAAGGGTGGATAAGGGCAGAACCCCCAGAGTAAGTGTTAGACAGAGAAGCTATTGGTACCTCTTCGTTGTAAACCCTGTCTATGTCAATAGCTTGAAATGGGTGGGGTTGGGGCTCTAGATTTAACGCTGGTAGTATGGGCAATTTGGGATTCCCTGGAACAGGTTTTTATAATGGTAGAGTTACAGAGACTCTAGAGGTTAAACTATCAAAATTAACATTAACATGATCATTTGTCCCACAATGGAAATTTATCGAGCCTAATCGCTCAACACAAGTTATCACAGCACATTCTGTAGCTTTAAGTCGGACCGTAAGACTGCAAACGGAGGCCTTAATAAGTTCAGTCAGAGTATGAACAGAAGTCACCAGTGGAGAGCAGTCAAAGGGTGTGGGGGGTACTGATTTGTTAACAGCTCTAGGGAACTTAGGGGTCACACCCAGCTTCTGTGCTGGACCCCTCTTTTTAGCCCTTTCATGCCTATCAGATGGCGCTCTGTAAGATCGGCTGGGCAGCTCCTTGGGATCTTTGGACACTTGGATGAGGGATGGGCATTCAAATTGCCCGGTGAGGTAAGAATGTGCACAGTCATATTGTTATCCTTATTCACAGTGCCAATTCCGTTGGACTGCAGTTCAACCAAATTGAGGGAAATGTACAAGAATTTATGATTTATGGGGCATTCTCAGAGCATATGGTTAGAGTTTCCTTCACACATAATGGTCTATTATGATGTCGGGCGGATCGCCACTGCCCGCATGGCAGTGGCGATCCGCCCGACATCATCCCCCCCGCCCGCCTCCCATTTCCCCCGCCCCGCGGTGGACGGGTAGACCGTCCACCACTTTTCCACCCTGTCAACAAGTCGACCGGGCGGAAAAGGGTTTAATATTGTGGCGGTGTCTGCTAGACACCGCAATCCATATTATAATGTCAGCAGGAAGCTGCCTTTCCATGGTGGCAATGAGACATGCGGATTCCTCAGTTGGGGGAGCCGTTGTGGGCCCCAAGGATGTTGGGGGGGTGAGGGGCACATGGGGATACCTATGGAACCTGCCATGCATTTGCATGGATGACGTCGCAGGCACCGCGCGGTGCCTGCCACGCTGTGCAGGAAAATGCAGAGATGCCTTTTTTGGATTGCGGTTGGTGCTGCTGACAGCACCACCCGCTGCAATGCAAAAAATGCAGAATGCGCCTGCCACATTGGCGGGCGCATCCAAATTGTACATGCGGGACCACCGCACACAAAGCGGGTGGTTCCATTTCCCGGGGCAATTGCTTCTCAATAGCCCCCATTGCCACAGTTATATAATTCAATATTGACTGGCTTGATTTTGGTGGAGACTTTGCTAGTGCAGAGCTTGGGTGTTTCCTTTTAACCATTTCCATACAGTGCACCTCTACTTGGATACATAAGGCCGATTCCGATCCGGGTCGGAAGGGCACCAAACGCAATCCGGACGGAAATACTACGAGCTGTATGCGTGTTTTCCGCCCGACTCGGACAGCTGTATGACCGAGCCAGTACGATGCGAGCTATGTGAAAATCACTGACCGACTCGTTTCCGGGTCCGACCCGCTCTGTACATCTTGGCCGTAAGCTAACCGTGGCGTGCAATGGATGTGATGTACGACCGAGCCAGTACGATGCACGCATGGCACCGATGCGTACCCACTGTAAGGGGTGCACTTGTCCGCGATGTACCCGTTCAGTCATTGGGAGCCCATGTACGCGTTGTACGACTGGCTCCCATTGACTTCTATGGGAGTCCAACCAAACCAAGTCCGACAGCATACGGCCCCATAGTACTCGCTCGGTCGGACTGCAGGAGTCTGAATCGGTCAGAAAATACTCCAGATCCGGCTCGGTCGGAGTGCTTTCCGACCCAGATCGGAATCAGCCGCAAAGTAGGGCGTTAGAGGCCAGAAGATTTTAGAATATTGCCAAAAGACAGAAACGCTAAAGAGGTCAGACTTACAGTGCCTGCGTTACAGGAAACAGGAAGATTGGAAAAAACTTCTCAAAGCACAAAACCAATCGGGTGGGCCCAGCCCTGCCTCTTCCTTGGCCCGGGCACGCCCAGGCGCATCCCGTGCTTGGTGTCTTTATGCGCCTCGGGCGTGGGAAGACCATGTTGGTGCCTCCTGGCGCTAAGGCTTGTGGGGATTGGAGTCCCCCTGGTAAAGTGCGGCAAGCACCAGGCAAAGTGCAGCGTGCACCTGGCAAAGTGCAGTGTGCAGCCAAGGTGTCTTTATGCACCTCCGGGTGCGGGTAGACCATGTTGGCGCCTCCTGGCGCTAAGGCTTGTGGAAATTGGAGTCCCCCCGGCAAAGTGCGGCGTGCCCCTGGCAAAGTGTGGCATGGCCTCTGGCAAAGTGCGGCGTGCGGCTGAAAAAGGCTCCCACACTGCAGGAGCCCCGAGGTGTCTTTATGCGCCTCCGGGCATGGAAAGACCACGCTGGCGCCTCCTTCTGCTAAGGCTTGTGGGGATTGTAGTCCCCCTGGCAATGTGCGGCGGGCCCCCGGCAAAAAATCTTGTGCCCCTGGCAAAGTGCAGTTTGTGGCTGTAAAGGGTGGGAAGGGTGAGAAGGAGTTCATTTTTAATTGATGAATTAATAATTGGTTGTTAAATAATTTTAATTAATTTGTTGGTAAATATTTATGGTAATTGTGTAATTAATTGTAGGTGTGTGTTGTGGTGTTATAGGAGTAAAGGGTGGGAAGTAATTTGTGTTTAATTAATTAATATAACTAAAGGGCAGAATGTTCCAACAAATTATACAAAGGTTTCAGGGAGTGCGAGGGGATCGAAATCCCCTCAGGCTCCCAGAAGCCTTTGTTCACAGCCACAAAGAAGCATTGGAATGTTGGATCTCCGGGCTTATACCAGCCATTATAAACCCGGAGCACTCCATTGTTTTCAATGGAGCTTCCAACGTTTCAATGTTTAAATACATCTTAACAAAGGCCATGGAGGTGCAATCAAGAATGTAGATTGTGAATTTTGCTTATAGAAGATCTTCCTCTATGTTATATAAAACTCTTAGGGCCTGATTTTGAGTTGCATGGTAAATGCAAAGTAAATTCTGATAGCCCACGTTGTGTCAGTATCCATTTCTGATTGTTGGAATTAGATACACCCTCAGGAAAGGATTCATAGACGAACCTCACTATCACCTTAAGGAACCATTTCTCACCCATATAGCAGACTATATCAGACGGTGAGCCTGAGGGAACTGATCAGAGACATGAGGAATAGTGACTAAGAGGTCCTAATATTACAATGTAAGTTTATATTCTTGGCAATTTAACCCTCACACTCCCTCACTGCAGGACTTCCCAAGTGAACTATGTGATATACACAGATCCACTGGTAATATAGCCTTATAGCCCGCAGTAGCAGGGTATGCAGGCTTTTAAAGGCCCGTAGCAACGTTACAGGCCTGAGCCGAAAGCGAGGGACTTTATCAAGGCAGTGGTATAGCCCTGCTACGAAGGGCTATAAGGTTGTTGGAACATTATGCCACTAGAGGGGAAATCCACTCAGGCTCCCTGAAGCCTTTGTTCACAGCCACAAAGAAGCATTAGAGTGTTGGAGCTCTGGTCTTATACCAGCCATTATAAGCCTAGAGCTACTCCATTGTTTTCAATCAAGCTTCCAACGTTCCAATGCGCTAATAATATTTGTTCATTACAGTAGCTTCAAAGAAATGGGATCACTGAAAGAATATCGATGACACAAATATAGACTTACCAAAATATCGAGGAAAAAATATAGAATGCAAAAATATTGAATCCCTATCTCCAAAAAGGTAAGTACAAAAATATTGAATCCAAAATATCGTTGTAAAAAATATAGTTAGTCAAAACATCGAATTTTCTAAAAGTCCTAAAAGTAATTGAAAAAGAAGGAAATAATAAATATAATTAACTTAAACATACTTTAAATACTTAAATAACCTTAAAATTAATAATTAATGTGAGTAAAAAAAATCAATTTAATTTTTTAATACATATATATATATGAACATAATATTAATAAAAAATATACAATATTTTTACCGTAGAATAGCGGGAGGGTTAAATTTACTATTACCACTCCAGTGAGTGCAACATTAGAGAAAACGTTGGATAGCGTAGCAGTAAAAATTACTATTCCCACTCCAGTGAGTGCAACAGTAGGGAAAGAGTTGGATAGCGGGAGGGTAAAAATTACTATTCCCACTCCAGAGAGTGCAACAGTAGAGAAAGCGTTGGATAGCGAGAGGGTAAAAATGACTATTCCCACTCCAGAGAGTGCAACCGTAGGGAAAGCATTGGCTAGCGTAAGGGTAAAAATTATTATTCCCACTCCAGTGAGTGCAACAGTAGGGAAAGCGTTGGATAGCGTAGGGGGTAAAAATTACTATTCCCACTCCAGTGAGTGCAAAAGTAGGGAAAGCGTTGGATAGCGTAGGGGTAAAAATTACTATTCCCACTCCAGAGCGTGCAAGAGTAGGGAAAGCGTTGGATAGCGAGAGGGTAAAAATTACTATTCCCACTCCAGAGAGTGCAACAGTAGGGAAAGCATTGGCTAGCGTAGGGGTAAAAATTACTATTCCCACTCCAGTGAGTGAGACAGTTGGGAAAGCGTTGGATAGTGGGAGGGTAAAAATTACTATTCCCACTCCAGTGAGTGCAACAGTAGGGAAAGCATTGGATAGCGTAGGCATAAGATTTACTATTCCCACTCCAGTGAGTGCAACAGTAGAGAAAGCGTTAGATAGCGGGAGGGAAAAAATTACTATTCCCTCTCCAGAGAGTGCAACAGTAGGAAAAGCGTTGGATAGCGTAGAGGTAAAAATTACTATTCCCACTCCAGTGAGTGCAACAGTAGGGAAAGCGTTGTATAGCATAGGGGTAAAAATTACTATTCCCACTCCAGTGAGTGCAAGAGTAGGGAAAGCGTTGGATAGCTGGAGGGTAAAAATTACTATTGCCACTCCAGAGAGTGCAACAGTAGGGAAAGCATTGGATAGCGTAGGAGTAAACATTACTATTACCACTCCAGAGAGTTTAACTGTAGGGAAAGTGGTGGATAGCGTAGGAGTAAAAATTACTATTCCCACTCCAGTGACTGCAACAGTAGGGAAAGCGTTGGATAGCGTAGGGGTAAAAATTACTATTCCCACTCCAGAGAGTGCAACAGTAGGGAAAGCGTTGGATAGCGAGAGGGTAAAAATTACTATTCCCACTCCAGAGAGTGCAACAGTGGGGAAAGCGTTGGATAGCGGAGGGGTAAAAATTACTATTCCCACTCCAGAGAGTGCAACAGTAGGGAAAGCGTTGGATAGCGGTGGGATAAAAATTACTATTCCCACTCCAGAGAGTGCAACAGTAGGGAAAGCGTTGGATAGCGTAGGGGTAAAAATTACTATTCCCACTCCAGTGAGTGCAACAATAGGGAAAGCGTTGGATAGCGGGAGGGTAAAAATTACTATTCCCACTGCAGTGAGTGCAACAGTAGGGAAAGCGTTGGATAGCGTAGGCATAAAATGTACTATTCCCACTCCAGTGAGTGCAACAGTAGAGAAAGCGTTGGATAGCGGGAGGGTAAAAATTACTATTCCCACTCCAGAGAGTGCAACAGTAAGGAAAGCACTGGATAGCGTTGAGGTAAAAAATTACTATTCCCACTGCAGTGAGTGCAACAGTAGAGAAAGCGTTGGATAGCGTAGGCATAAAATTTACTATTCCCACTCCAGTGAGTGCAACAGTATGGAAAGCGTTGGATAGCGTAGGGTTAAAAATTACTATTCCCACTCCAGTGAGTGCAACAGTAGGGAAAGCGTTGGATAGCGGGAGGGTAAAAATTACCATTGCCACTCCAGAGAGTGCAACAGTAGGGAAAGCGTTGGATAGCATAGGAGTACAAATTACTATTCCCACTCCAGTGAGTGCAACAGTAGGGAAATCGTTGGATAGCGTAGGGGTAAAAATTACTATTCTCACTCCAGTGAGTGCAACAGTAGGGAAAGCGTTGGAAAGCGTAGGGGTAAAAATTACTATTCCCACTCCAGTGAGTGCAACAGTAGAAAAAGCGTTAGATAGCGGGAGGGAAAAAATTACTATTCCCACTCCAGATAGTGCAACAGTAGGGAAAGCGTTGGATAGCGAGAGGGTAA
Organism: Lissotriton vulgaris; assembly: GCF_964263255.1. Lineage (NCBI taxonomy): Eukaryota > Metazoa > Chordata > Amphibia > Caudata > Salamandridae > Lissotriton > Lissotriton vulgaris. Next base: position 971,923,534 of record NC_141696.1, on the reverse strand, counting down.
AAATTACTATTCCCACTCCAGAGAGTGCAACCGTAGGGAAAGCATTGGCTAGCGTAGGGGTAACAATTACTATTCCCACTCCAGTGAGTGCAACAGTAGGAAAAGCGTTGGATAGCGTAGGGGTAAACATTACTATTCCCACTCCAGTGAGTGCAAAAGTAGGGAAAACGTTGGATAGCGTAGGGGTAAAAATTACTATTCCCACTCCAGAGAGTGCAAAAGTAGGGAAAGCGTTGGATTGCGAGAGGGTAAAAATTACTATTCCCACTCCAGAGAGTGCAACAGTAGGGAAAGCGTTGGATAGCGTAGGCATAAAATTTACTATTCCCACTCCAGAGAGTGCAACCGTAGGGAAAGCATTGGCTAGCGTAGAGGTAAAAATTACTATTCCCACTCCAGTGAGTGCAACAGTAGGGAAAGCGTTGTATAGCGTAGGGGTAAAAAATACTATTCCCACTCCAGTGAGTGCAACAGTAGGGAAAGCGTTGGATAGCGGGAGGGTAAAAATTACTATTGCCACTCCAGAGAGTGCAACAGTAGGGAAAGCATTGGATAGCGTAGGAGTAAACATTACTATTACCACTCCAGAGAGTTTAACTGTAGGGAAAGTGGTGGATAGCGTAGGAGTAAATATTACTATTCCCACTCCAGAGAGTGCAACAGTAGGGAAAGCGTTGGATAGCGAGAGGGTAAAAATTACTATTCCCACTCGAGAGAGTGCAACAGTAGGGAAAGCGTTGGATGGCGTAGGGGTAAAAATTACTATTCCCACTCCAGTGAGTGCAACAGTAGGGAAAGCGTTGGATAGCGGAGGGGTAAAAATTACTATCCCCACTCCAGAGAGTGCAACAGTAGGGAAAGCGCTGGATAGCGTTGAGGTAAAAATTACTATTCCCACTCCAGTGAGTGCAACAGTATGGAAAGCGTTGAATAGCTTAGGGGTAAAAATTACTATTCCCACTCCAGTGAGTGCAACAGTAGGGAAAGCGTTGGATAGCGGGAGGGTAAAAATTACCATTGCCACTCCAGAGAGTGCAACAGTAGGGAAAGCGTTGGATAGCATAGGAGTAAAAATTACTATTCCCACTCCAGTGAGTGCAACAGTAGGGAAATCGTTGGATAGCGTAGGGGTAAAAATTACTATTCTCACTCCAGTGAGTGCAACAGTAGGGAAAGCGTTGGAAAGCACAGGGGTAAAAATTACTATTCCCACTCTAGTGAGTGCAACAGTAGAGAAAGCGTTAGATAGCAGGAGGGAAAAAATTACTATTCCCACTCCAGTGAGTGCAACAGTAGGGAAAGCGTTGGATAGCGGGAGGGTAAAAATTACCATTGCCACTCCAGAGAGTGCAACAGTAGGGAAAGCGTTGGATAGCATAGGAGTAAAAATTACTATTCCCACTCCAGTGAGTGCAACAGTAGGGAAAGCGTTGGATAGCGTAGAGGTAAAAATTACTATTCCCACTCCAGTGAGTGCAACAGTAGGGAAAGCGTTGGATAGCGGGAGGGTAAAAATTACTATTGCCACTCCAGAGAGTGCAAAAGTAGGGAAAGCGTTGGATTGCGAGAGGGTAAAAATTACTATTCCCACTCCAGAGAGTGCAACAGTAGGGAAAGCGTTGGATAGCGTAGGCATAAAATTTACTATTCCCACTCCAGAGAGTGCAACCGTAGGGAAAGCATTGGCTAGCGTAGAGGTAAAAATTACTATTCCCACTCCAGTGAGTGCAACAGTAGGGAAAGCGTTGTATAGCGTAGGGGTAAAAATTACTATTCCCACTCCAGTGAGTGCAACAGTAGGGAAAGCGTTGGATAGCGGGAGGGTAAAAATTACTATTGCCACTCCAGAGAGTGCAACAGTAGGGAAAGCATTGGATAGCGTAGGAGTAAACATTACTATTACCACTCCAGAGAGTTTAACTGTAGGGAAAGTGGTGGATAGCGTAGGAGTAAATATTACTATTCCCACTCCAGAGAGTGCAACAGTAGGGAAAGCGTTGGATAGCGAGAGGGTAAAAATTACTATTCCCACTCGAGAGAGTGCAACAGTAGGGAAAGCGTTGGATGGCGTAGGGGTAAAAATTACTATTCCCACTCCAGTGAGTGCAACAGTAGGGAAAGCGTTGGATAGCGGATGGGTAAAAATTACTATTCCCACTCCAGAGAGTGCAACAGTAGGGAAAGCGCTGGATAGCGTTGAGGTAAAAATTACTATTCCCACTCCAGTGAGTGCAACAGTATGGAAAGCGTTGAATAGCTTAGGGGTAAAAATTACTATTCCCACTCCAGTGAGTGCAACAGTAGGGAAAGCGTTGGATAGCGGGAGGGTAAAAATTACCATTGCCACTCCAGAGAGTGCAACAGTAGGGAAAGCGTTGGATAGCATAGGAGTAAAAATTACTATTCCCACTCCAGTGAGTGCAACAGTAGGGAAATCGTTGGATAGCGTAGGGGTAAAAATTACTATTCTCACTCCAGTGAGTGCAACAGTAGGGAAAGCGTTGGAAAGCACAGGGGTAAAAATTAATATTCCCACTCTAGTGAGTGCAACAGTAGAGAAAGCGTTAGATAGCAGGAGGGAAAAAATTACTATTCCCACTCCAGTGAGTGCAACAGTAGGGAAAGCGTTGGATAGCGGGAGGGTAAAAATTACCATTGCCACTCCAGCGAGTGCAACAGTAGGGAAAGCGTTGGATAGCATAGGAGTAAAAATTACTATTCCCACTCCAGTGAGTGCAACAGTAGGGAAAGCGTTGGATAGCGTAGAGGTAAAAATTACTATTCCCACTCCAGTGAGTGCAACAGTAGGGAAAGCGTTGGATAGCGGGAGGGTAAAAATTACTATTGCCTCTCCAGAGAGTGCAACAGTAGGGAATGCGTTGGATAGTGTAGGAGTAAACATTACTATTACCACTTCAGAGAGTTTAACAGTAGGGAAAGTGTTGGATAGCGTAGGAGTAAAAACTACCATTCCCACTCCAGTGACTGCAACAGTAGGGAAAGCGTTGGATAGCGTAGGGGTAAAAATTACTATTCCCACTCCAGAGAGTGCAACAGTATGGAAAGCGTTGGATAGCGAGAGGGTAAATATTACTATTCCCACTCCAGAGAGGGCAACAGTAGGGAAAGCGTTGGATAACATAGGGGTAAAAATTACTATTCCCACTCCAGTGAGTGCAACAGTAGGGAAAGCGTTCGATAGCAGGAGGGTAAAAATTACTATTCCCACTCCAGAGAGTGCAACAGTAGGGGAAGCGTTGGATAGCGTAGGGGTAAAAATTACAATTCCCACTCCTGTGAGTGCAACAGTAGGGAAAGTGTTGGATAGCGGGAGTGTAAAAATTACTATTCCCACTGCAGTGAGTGCAACAGTAGGGAAAGCGTTGGATAGCGTAGAGGTAAATATTACTATTCCCACTCCAGTGAGAACAACAGTCGGGAAAGCATTGGATAGCGGGAGGGTAAAAATTACTATTGCCACTCCAGAGAGTGCAATAGTAGGGAAAGCGTTGGATAGCGTAGGAGTAAAAATTACTATTCCCACACCAGAGAGTTTAACAGTAGGGAAAGTGTTGGATAGCATAGGAGTAAAAATTACTATTACCACCCAGTGAGTGCAACAGTAGGGAAATTGTTGGATAGCGTATGGGTAAAAATTACTATTTCCACCCCAGTGAGTCCAACAGTAGGGAAAGCGTTGGATAGCGTTGGGGTAAAAATTACTATTTCCACTCCAGAGAGTGCAACAGTTGGGAAAGTAAATACTTCATATATGAATAAAAATAAATTAAATATTAATACCAATTACAAATGAATTAAAAGTAATTAACAATTTAATATAATGTGATATTTAATCATTTAAAAATACAAATAAAAATTAATTATTAAAAAAATTACCTCTTAATACCAATTAACAATTAATTAATTACCAATTAAAAAATAACTAAAAATTAAAACAAAAAAACAATAAATAAATTAAAAAATGTAATTACAATTAAATTACTTTCCACCCTATTCCCCTATAAACCCTCAACACGCAACAGAAAATAAATTAATACAATTAACATAATTATCAATTAATCAATTAATAAAAATGTATTACCAATTATATTTTAATTAATTATGAATTAAAAAATAATTAACTATTAATTAAAGATCAATACCAATAAATTAATTGAAACATTTAATTATTTAGAATTAAATTACTTCCCACCCTATTCCCTAAGAGCAGCTTCACTGGATGAGGAGTAGAAATGAGACACTAATGGGATAAGAGAGTGCTGCAAAGCATGGATAAGAAGAATCAAGTGAAGACTTCTTAAAGAGGGAGGACAGTAATGCATAAACTTGAATTATGTGGGTTCAAAGTCTAAGCACTTGGAGCCAAGGGTTTGCAATTACCACATAGAGAACTTTTCCTTTTCGCTCTTTGGTAACCGCAAATACAAATTTTTGAAATTGTGTTTTACGCTTTTTGCAATTCCCAATGGGTTGCAAATAGACCTACCTCATGAACATTAATGCGGTAGATCTCAGTTTGCGACCCATTGGGAATCGCAAAATTCACAGGGATGTTGGCATACATGTGGTTGCTTTTCAATAAAGAAATCTTTTTTTTTAAATGCACTCCATTTTCCTTAAAAGAAAACTGGATGCTTTTATAAAATAATACATTGGTTTTTTTTCATTTGTAATAGTAGGCAATGGTCCGTGGGAGCACGGCCTGCTCTTAAAAATTGTTTTTCAACCATTTTCAAAGGGGATTTTGACAATGCGGGCCCATTCCTATTTGCTAATGGGTTACCACAAACTTCAAGATGATGCAAAACATGAATGTTTGGGATTTGCATTTCGGTTGCAAAACATTCGTACATATCAATACGAATCAGTATTTCGAAGGGGCGCCCTAACACGCCCCTTCCAAATACTGGATAGCAAATGCAAGTTGTGATTCGGTAATGGCATAATCAGCCGTTTGCGATTGCAAAAATGTTTTCAAACATTTGTCCCATAATCAGTTAAGGCAGTACAGCTGGAGCAATCCTAATCAGTTACCTCTGATACTACTGAAATTGCTGAGACGCTGCTCTTCTGTGGCTGTGCCTTTTTATAGACCTTTTCCTGATTGATAATCAGTGGCAGCCGTGGATTTTATAAGTGCTGGGGTGGAAATGTTATTCCGGAGGATAAAGTACCAGCGCAGCGAGCGGGCTCGTACGTATAAATGTGGGTTTTCCCCCCGCAAGATAACTTTTAAACAAAATTGATTAAAACCGTGAAATTTGCAGCACACAGTAACTGAAACTTTTGAAAAAAGGGATCAAAATTGGGCACTTACAGCACAATGGTCAAGAAGGCCTTAGAAGTAAGTGAAAGTAAGCCATAAAAGTACCCCAGGTATAATACCTATTTGATGGACTTTTATGACGACCAACAGAACAGCGTCAATATACTTACTCTACACTTGTCCGAACGCTGCTTGTGGATATTTAAAACTTAGATTGTGAGACGTTCTTTGGGAATTACATACATAGCTATACATATATAAGTTAAAGAAGTTATGTGCCAGTATCTATTAGTGATCCCACAGTTACCAAGCTGGAAAGACCTGTGTATATACTACCTGCAAGCTGTCCAGCTTTTCTGACTGCCATTGCTTTTTAAATTTACTGTCCAGAATGTTGTGCTTGGAAGTACGAACTGTTGAAACCGATGCACTTACTAGATGTGCTCTTCTCCATCTTAGCATCCGGAGGATGAGTTCAGCAAGCTATGAAATAATGGGCAGTACTTAAAAATGCCACTGGGGGTGCCTACCCTGCAACAACCTAAGGACAGGGAAACTTTCTCACAGCCTTTTTCTGTTTTGGAAGGTTCTCATGTTCTTCAGTATGGTCTTCAAGCTAACAAAATAAGAAATATTCACTAAGTTGGAGCACCTTCTGTCCCACAGAGCATTAGAGCAAATGGTTGATGGCTTCTCCCTCCACTGCAGGCTGGTACAGAGATTTGATTTTATTTCCATGATAATGAGACGGCATAGCAACTTGTCACACCTGTTTAGACCGACAATGAAGAATGAATTATCATCATGGAATGGGAGAAGGTGGAGAAAAGTAGCAAAACATGATGACTTAGCATACAAGTTAGGGGCACGTTCATCGAGTCTTTTCTGCAGTGCATGTATTGTGGCATGTATTAGCAGTAAAATCTCTTCAATGCCTTTTCAATCCTATTAGCATTATATAAACCTATAATACAGTACAATAACATGCTACATGGGCATGCAAAGGGTACACTGCAATATGTGCTGCCAATAGTTAACTGGTGGTGTTTAAACCAGTGCAGCCATCCACATAGTCACAGCAGAGAGCAGGGAAGTGAAGTCACCCACATAGTGATCTCAGGATAGAGCAACGAAGCATGCAAACCCAAACAGGGATCACAAGAGCGGCAGAGACACCCACACCGGAATCTGAAGGGCTGGTTAAGGAAGGTGCACACAGACCACTATAATAAGTTCTTATTTCTTGAAAACATCCCAAATGTGGTGTATGCAGATCGTCTTTGGCCTCTCAGCTCCTGCAGATAATCATAGGCCTCATGTGTCACTCACACACCTCTACTACACCCATATGATGTGAAAACTCACTCTTGACATGCATGTGCCCCAAACACGTTTCAAACACCTTTGTCCCCTGCACTTCTGCGTGCTAGGGGCCATACATCTGCACCTCTGCTACCCAACAGCCATGAAAACACTTGCCTTGCATGCGCTACCCTCACACTCGTCTGGCATCTTACACACTGCACTTCTTTTCTTAGGAGCTATATACATATGCTTTTGTTATCCATCTACATTACTGTTTGAGGGAGTGATGTAGCTCCTTCTGAACAGGTAAAAGAGAGAACTCTGGATTCACTCATGGCTTCGGAACGATCTCAAAGGAGGTACACACAGCACAGACATTCACAGAAGGATGATTCTAGAGGCCCATTCTCCTTTCTCTGTGCATCTTCTGCCCCTTCATCTGTCCTGCTATCTTCATTGTATGCACGAGTCCTCACCTGCATGCCACACCCATGCACTCCAGCAAGTGGGTCACAGTGGGATCTATGATGTGCTCTTCCGCCACAGTTCACGAGTCCTGCCTCCTGTATGCAGTGTGTGGGCAAAGCCGGTAACCTCACAGCAAGACTGATGACCTATGGAGGCCGAAGGGGAAGACAGGTGCCAATGGCTACCCTGGTTGATGCAGTTACTTGGACCAGGTGCCAAGGCATAAAATAGCGGCCTACCTGTCTTGCTTTCATTTTCAAACTGTCAGACGAGCGATAAGAACAGCCTACTAGACTGATGCCTGGGCAGGTTTCAATCTCAGGGCAGAAGTCCCAGTCCATGACCAGGTGGAATTATTGATGTTGCTGTTGACATGGGCATCTTGAGTGGAAAGTCTCCTCTAGTCATGGGTACAGTATACAGGTGGGTCAGCCAACACATTAATAGGGAGAGCTGAGCCAGACATGAGCCAAGCCTTGAAAATATTTAGCATGTAAATCATGCAACGAACATTATGTTAAAATATGATAAGGTGTCCTTAAAATCCATAAAGTGTACTTTTTAAATATGCGGAAGAATTTCACCTTATTAGATTTTTTTAAAGTGTTTCTTAAGTGTGAGAGTGTTTAAACATGAACTGAGAAGCATTGCTGCCTCCAACCTGATTTATTTTTTTTAAACATAGTTTATTGGCATTTAATATTCAGCAGTACACACACAATTCATTTCTCATTCATTGAAATTTCCAGCGAACATTCTGATTTGCCATTCCTAGCTGTTCATCTGGACTCTTGTCCATATCTCCTCTTGCTATGCGACATTCTGCCATGCAATGCAGTTCTGGCTGTAACGGATCGCCATCTAGTATAACAGTTCCCCCTCACCTATTCCCCCTCCCCCACTGCTGCCGACTAACCCGCCACTATACCTCTCACTGTATGTGTGGGCTGGGTCTCGCTCTTTACAGTCTAAGCTGTGGCCCGGACTCATATATACCTCCATGTCCGTGGATGCTAGGGTGCTATGGTCTGCTCATGCCGCCCCTCCACTCCCATCTTGGCCTTGGCTATCGGGGCTGGCCGGTTGAGATTGGAACTGCGCCGTGCTGGGGGCAGACTCGTGGTTTACATTCTTCATGTCATCTACCAATACCCCCAGGCCAGTGCCCTCTCCAATCGTCATTCCAAAGGCCTCGTTTTGCATTCCAAAGCAGTATTCTATGTTTGCAGCCCGCCCACTTCTCTACTTCCCGTTTCCAATTGCCCGCCCCTGGACCTCCCGGGGCCTTCCACTTGCTTGTTAGTTCAAGTTTTCCTAGTATATATGCTAGGTCTTGGAACCTGGCCGTGACCTTGGTCTTAGCGGAATGGGGGAATAGATTGAGCAGCACATGACTGGGAGTGCATGGGATCTCCTTCTCTGTGAAGCGGGCTGTCTCCCTAACCACTTCCTACCAGTACCCTCCTAGCTGTGGACAGCTCCACCTCATGTGAATGTAGCTAGCTCCTATGTCCTGGCAGCGAGGGCAACTCGCATCCTCTCGGTGGAAATAGCGATTAATTCTGTCAGATGTAATATATGCCCTATGCAGGGTGTAAAAACAAATTAATTGGATTTGTGCGTTACGGGATACCTTGGTGGCTCGGAGAAGCGTATTTTCCCAATCCTTATCCTCTAAAGGAATCCCCAGGTCCGCCTCCCATTTATCTTTCAGTCCCACCAGCGGCCCCATGGAGTCCCGCCGAATGGCTCGATAGAGGCACGATACCGCCTTGATTACACCTCCTGCTAGACTTATGTATTCGCATGTAGACTGCATGGGTGGTTCAATTGTCCCCTGACCCCAGTGCCTGCGCATAGCCCCAGTAACCGCCCCATATAATAAAAAGTGTCCCTGTGGGATGTCCCAGTTTGCTCGGAAGGCCGCGAATGTAAGAAGTTCCCTGTCTCCGTATAAGTACCCTATCTTGGTGACTCCCGCTTGTGCCCATTCCTCTAATCCCCTCCAGTGACCCCCATGTGGGAGTGCTGCCAGTAACCTCAAGGACATCTCTCGGGAGTAAGGACGTTTGGTTTTGGTCTTCTGGAAACACCTGACCCAGCAATTCCTTATTACTCTATGCTCCAAAGAGCTTATTGTTCGCTGTTTAATGGTACCCATTAATGTGCTCAGGACGTCTGCCCTATTTGGGGTGAATGGGGACTTCCTTCTGTCCGGGTCCAGACTACCTGCCACCCACTACGTGAGGCATTGGAGCTGTCCTGCCAGGTAATAATTCTCCATATCCTGCACCGCTAGTCCTCCCTCTGCTTGTGCCCTTCTCAACGTAGCCAATGCCACTCTGTTCCTGCTGGGCCCCCAGATAAAAGTAGTAATAAGAGAGTCGGGGAGCAAAACCACGCCCTGGGGAGCCACACTGTTAGTGTCGTGAAAAAATATAGCAATCGGGGCAACGCTATGATTCTCAGTAAGGATATTCGCCCCGCCACCAACAGGGGTAGCGTTCCCCAGAACGCTATACAAAGTTTTAGCGATTGCAGAGCCCCCCTCAATTTCCCTCCTGAACATCAGAGAGGTCATGATATACTTTAACCCCTAGGTATCTAAAACAACACACTTCCCATTGTAGGTCTCCCAGGCCCTCGGGCGGCAGAGCATCCCTTGTCATCGGGAAGAGTCGTGACTTCTGCCAGTTAACGTATAGTCCAGAAACTGTGCCAAACTCGTCCATCATGTGTCGGGCTTCCCCTAGCGCTGCAACAGAGTCCTTCAGGAATAGCAGGAGATCATCTGCATATAATACGATGTGATGTGTCTGCTCTGCTAGCCTAATACCCTCATACGGCATCCCCGAGCGTGCTACACATGCAAGTGGCTCTATCACTAGTACAAATAATAGGGTGAGAGGGGACACCCCTGCCTTGTGCCCCTCTCCACGTGGTATTGCATGGAAATGGTGCGGCCTGTGCGTACCCTCGCCACTGGGTCCTTATATAGAATTTTAACCCATTTGACGAATCCCTGCCCCCAACCCCATCCGTGTGAGCACTGCATATAAAAATTCCCACTCAAGACTATTAAATGCTTTCTCAAAATTAATAGAAAAGATCGCCCAATCCGGTGCCTCTTCCACACCTTGTTGTAGCACTGCGAACAGTCGCCTGTTGTTAAGGGTGGTAGTTTTTTTCTTCTTGCTGCGGTCCTCAGGGGTCTTGCTCCTGAGGACCGCAGCAAGGTAGATAGGTGAAGAATGTAGTGCCCACAGGGTGCACTATGCGAAGTTTAGCTGGGAAAACCATAGAGTAGGACACCCCTATCTGCGCAGTTTCCTTTTGACCGCAGTAAATGACGCTCTTTGTTGTTGCACCTCCCGGGAAAAATCTGGGAAGATCCGTACAATGCTGTCTATCTTAATTTGCCCTTTGAGGCGCGCCTGGCCCAGCACGTGGTCTCTATCTTTGTAGAATAGGAGTCGGGCCACCACCGGCCTCAGTGGTCTACCAGGTTGCGGGACTCGAGCTGGAACTCTGTGTGCCCATTCTACAGCAAAGAACGTTGATAACCCCTCCTCTGCTACTGCTGTGCGCAGCCAGAGCTCAAGGTATGCCACCATGTCGTTCCCTTTGAATTTTTTGGGAAGGCCCGTGATTCTAATGTTATTCCGGCAGGCTCTATTTTCCGCATCCTCTGCATATTGCTCTAGGATCAACACTCTATTTTCTATGTCTGTGACCCGATCTGATAGCTTCCTTTGGTCTGCTCGGAGGAGGCTCAGGTCTTCCCGGATAGTGTCTATCTTGGTTTCCACAGCCATCCATGATCGTTCTATAGCCTGTAGGATATCATGGAGTGAGAGTTCTTCTTGAGGCATCACCCCTTCCTTCCTGGTCCCCGGGTGTGAATTGGAGTCTCTGTGTTCCTCGCTCGATACCTCTTGTTGCTCAGTATCCTGTCTCTTGATGGTCCGGCCCATGGTGCCTTCGGGGTTGGTATTCACTGCTCCCGATGTGGCTTATGACAGGATGGGACTGGTTGCGATTGTGCTCGATCCAACTGCAGGGTGAGTGGAAGCCGGCCGTCCTGTTCTGCCCACCTTCCGCTGTGCTATATTCAAGTTTTATTCCATTCTTCAGCAGGATCCAGGTCCGCTGCGTTGGTGACGTTCATTCTCCACCTCTGCCTAAGATCCTGCTGCTTTTGGGCCCGGCCCCTTCGAACCTGGCCGCGCTGCATTCTTGGCTGATGTGAGGTCCCAGCCACCACTGCCGGTCCACTGATGGCTCAGTAGGCCCGTATTCAGCGGCCCCGTGTCCCAGTCCGTCTACGCATGCAGCCCCATCTCTGCCGCTATCCCCAAGGCAAGGTTCGCCAATTGTGGGGGCCACTCCGTCTTCAGCTAATGCCCGGCCCATTGTCTGTTACGCTGGGGTCACTGCCTGCATCTCTGGCTCCGCCGTTCAAAGCCTGAGGGGTTCACAACACCTGAGGCCGTATCCCAGCCCCCTTACTCTCTGGCATCCACTAGGCAACGTTTCCACCAGTTGGGGCTGTGTTTGGGTCACCCCGCCGGTCTGGCGCTTCACTGCACCTCCGTACTTGCTGTCCCCCGCGCCGCCTGTCGTGTGCCACAATGCGCTGGTCTGTTTCTTTTTCTTTCATTAAATCCTGGGACCACCCAGGGGCACCAGTCACTCCCTGCCATGCCCCACTGTGTGGCTGTCCTTGGTCTCAGCGAAGGCCTGCAGGTTCCCCCCTTGCTGCCCCCGCGCTGTGCACTTTATACGGCCGCCATTTCCCTGTGCCACAGTACCATAATGAGATGTGTGGGGCACCGAGTACTATTGGCCATTCCGACCTTGCAGGTGTACCGTTCCTTCTAAAGTCAGCCCCTGTCTTTAAGGCCTCCGTCCGGGCTGGGCGGCTAACGGTCACAGTCCCAGGCTGCCTGCGCTCCAGACCCCAGCCTCTGCTTCCCACTCGCACAGCTCGGCCTCCTTACTTGCGGGTTTCTCGGCTCCAGCTGCCGCCTGCACCTCCCTGCTTTTCTCCGGTGCAGTCAATCACTGTGAGCAGCAAGAAGCCATTGCACGGTATCCGTCCTGGAGATTTTATCGCAGCGCGGCCGCCATTTTAAGCGCTCCGCGGCCTTGCAAGTCCATCCGCTGTATTTTCTCTGGGGGAGGGCTGCCAGTCGTCTGCAACGAGAGCCTCCGACACCCCAGCGTTTCCTACACTCCCTGAGCCGGTCACCAGGCTTGGGGCCCCCCTTTAGCGGGCAGGAGGGTGCTGGAGAGGGGATCACCGGCGGGAGCTCTGATTCAGGCTCCCGTCTCCATCGGCGTCAGGCCACATAACATTATGTTATAGGTGGCCTTTGTCGGCTGCATGAGTGCTCATACTCCCCCCGTTCGTGTCCCAATACCCAGACCCACTTTGTGTATCATCCCATACGGAATGCCATGTCTTGGCCTTTCCCCCCGTCGACAGCAGCGTCCCCTCCTGTTAACAATAAAACTAGACCCCACCTTGGATTATTCCCTGATTTTCATGTTGCAGAATTATGGCACCAGATGCCTGACATTAAAGGTTAATGTTTTTTGCTTAATGGTAGGTTGACACCCATCACGCCTGTTAACACCAGTCGTCCCTGTTGACAATTGGTCTAAGGCTTGCTGGCTGGGCGTGTGTGAGCAGAGCTGGCCCACCACAGTGAGCTGCACTATAAAAGGGAAGCTTGTCTGCCAGTGGCTTCCAGCTTCCAGGATGGTATTGGTGTATCTTGCAGCAAGTTCCTCTGTGGACCATCAACCCTCTCAATGACCACAGTCTCTGTTGTGCTTTTACCCTGCACTATGGGGCAGATGTATAATCCGTTTTTTTTGTCGCAAACTCTGCGAATCGCAGGAAAGCAGCGTTTGCGACAAAAAAATCAGCCAATGCGATCTTTCAAAAAATTGCAACGCAAAATTAAGGATTCGCAAAATTTGCAATTCCTTACTTTTGCGCAAGCAAATGCTATGTATGTAGCATTTAAGCTTTGCGAATTTAGGCTAAGAAAGCGCAAATTACCACCAACTTGTAGTTGGTGGTAATTTGCAAATTCTTTAAAAAAAGCACTTTTTGAAATTTCTAAAGGTGCCATGTGACGCTCATACATGCCCTTAGGTCCTTGAGACACCCTTGCACCCTTGAAATTATTCTCAATTTGCGATTAGCAAATTGCGAATCGCAAATTGAGAATAACTGTCCATTTATTCCTATTGGCCTCCTGGCCCATAGAAATGAATGGCAAAATATTCTTTAATTGCGATTAGCAATTTGCTGATCGCAGTTAAGGAATTTTAAGAAATCGCTAAAAAATAGCGAATTTCTAGATACATACCATTTAGCAATTCTCAAATAGCGATTCCTTAAAAATCGTTATTTGAGAATCCCTAAAGGGTGTCTTGATACATCTGGGCCCAGATGCCACCTCTTCCAAGGTAGCTAGGCATAGTGGGAGAGTGTATATGTGGTGTCTGCGATGAGGGTGGGATGTTAGGTTAAATACAACAGCAATCAGTCCTAACAGGTATTTACCGTGTGCTGAATTATGAACAATCATGAGTTATATTTGGATTGAGGCATAGGATGCAGAATCTTTTTTTTGTGTGCAACAATTACTTCATGTTTTGCCTGTTTGCACCCATTTCCCTCAAACAAATTTCAGCAGACTGTTCCTGAATGCGCAGTAATGTTTGCAAATCTCTAAATGCTGAATAATGCACAATCATTTCAGCGTATTTATCTGGATTTCCTCACTATTTGGAATGTGGAGCTTAGAATTGGTGGCAATCATCCATTCTTTAATGAATTGCTGTAAGATAAATGTAGATATTTTATAGAAAGTCATGTTTGTTTGAGTTATGTAGTACCCTCTCCTTGAGGTATTGCTGATTGCTTAGTAGGCGCTTATACTGGGAATATTGTAACTGACAATTATTATGGCTCACTATAGAGGAAATCTTGTTTCCTCCCCGTGGCAGGGCGCAGTGCTGCACTCAATCAAAATGCACTCATTTTCTCTTGGAGTTCTCTGGGGGTTTTTACGTGAATATGTAATGGTTACTAGTAAAACCCACCCATCTGTTTCTTGAATGAATGTACATTCAAGGGATATAAAACATTTATTTTTTAATTAAATTAAAAGACAAATGAGAAGGAAAGGAATATGTTAATTGGAGAAAATGACATGCATATCATAATCATTCTCAATAACAACTATGATCTGTTTCAGTTGTACTCCAAGGACCAAATCTAAAAGATTTTACCCTTCACTGATTACCAGTTCTTATCTATCAGTCTTTCTTCATCTGTTTGAGCTTGAACACTAAGCAGTCCTATTGCCATTATTATATCAGGTCCGTCTCATGTTTATGTTTTCTGCAGCACACAGAACATAATAGAAGCTGCAGGAAACTATCTCTGTGCTTCTTTTTTTTAGATGATAAAACAATCAATTTTTACATTTTACATTTATTGATGCTTTGAAAGGTACAGATTTCTTGCTCAGTATAGAATTAATGGCAACTATCTTGTCGGATATGGTTTAGAGTTCTCTAATTTCATAAGGTAACTTATAAACCTAGAGTGACATCCACCAGCAATACTTCCTCCACTGCAGGGATAATACCGTGGAAGAAATTCAGCTGGTAGAATCTAAGCTGTATTTAAAGTTTCCTCCAAAAATTGAGAGGATTTTCATTTAACTCTGAAATGTAAACAGGCATAGCCAATCACAACACAAACCAGAAATGAGAGTGTGATAGGTCGGGTCCAGGCCCAACTAAATCAACCAGGGCATTTTTTCCTGTGGTGCCCTTAAGCCACCATATTGCAGACCCCCAAACTGGGAATCAAGTTAGCACTTGACTTTCAGGATAGTGAGACAGAGCAGCCAAGAGCTGACTCGGACATGCTGTGGGCTGCAAACTCTTAACTCATCCACACAAGATTTCTCACATTCAATTTTGAGCCAGTTTTATTCCATTAAAAAGGAAAATAAGTTTAGTGTACAAACATAACTAAATACTATGCACATAGTTACAGATACGTACAAAATTCTGGTAAGATTATAAAATTACAGCCGCTCCTAACGGAAACTCGCAAAATAAAAAATGGGGCAAATGATGTAAACCAAGTTCTTCAACAGGAGCAGTAAACACTATTAATCTACTGTGTTTCCATTTTCTGTGAAGTACAAGGAGACAATTAATCCACCACCAGGTCCTTACCCTGTATTCTGACAGAGTCCATACATAGTTAGATTGATGCACATGGCTTTTCCCAAGTAAGTAAAGTTAGGTCAGAGGTCCTGTGCACACTGTGTCTCTGGAACCAAGTGTAGGAGGCTGACTCTTTATATAGTGTACTAAAATGAAGTACACTTTGCAGAGAGTCTAGTGGTTCCCTTATTGGTATACAGAAGCAAAAGTAGATAATACTAACGCTGTTTTTGTGGTAGTGTGGGCGAGCAGTTAGGCTTATCTGAGGGTAGTGCTAAGTATTTGCTTGTACTCACAGAGGCAGTAAATGAGACGCACACTCAAGAATAAATCAGAGATAAATTTGTAAAAATAATATCGATTTTTATAGCATTTTTCAGACCAAAAACTTCGTTCTAAGGTAAGTTCTTCTTAAGATATGATTTTTCAAAGTTTGCAAAATAAATCACTGTTGTGCGCAATTACGCACAATAGAAGTCTATGGGAGGAATTAGGAAAAAGCAAATAAAATTACACAGTGGGTGTCTAGGTTCGCCTTCTGGATTTAGGTAAGCAGCAGGGCCAGGTCCAATGTTCCAGTAGCGGATGATTGGGAGTGTCCTGAATTCCACTGGGAGCAGAGTGCTGAGGTCATTGCGCAGTCCACAGTGCCGAGACACCCAATGGTATTTGCGTACTTTACAAATTTTAATAAATAAATAAATTGGTAAAAGGCACTACAAAGAAGGGGCCACCTGAAAACACACTGCACGGAGGGACTTAAAAGTACGTGCGGGTGGTCCTTCTTGAGGGAGCAAGTCAAAAGGGCCTCAGGATCACGGAAGCACAGCTGGTTCTTCGTTACCCAGGCCAGGCAGGCTGGGTGCAGAGCTGATAGGCCAGCTAAGCTCTCGTTCAGATGGGCATCGCGTTCAGGGGCAGGCAAGTTACAGAGACGATTCCCACACAGCCGGGCCAGTCATGGATAAGGTCTCAGGGGTCTCAAAGTTCTCAATGCGTTTTCCGTCCTGGGTAGTTGGAGTTCAGCATTCAACTTTTCTTCTCGGTCTTCGGTGTAGGGGGTCCGGTACCACAGGCATTGCCAAAGCATGACTCCTGTAGGTCCTGGCGTCCTCTCACTTAGTGGGGGACAGCTTTGATCATCCGGAGCTGATATACCTTTTCTGGCTTGGGTGCAGCTTTGGAGTCATCAAGGAACAGCAGATCGGTAAACCGGATTTGGCAGTTTGGTGCTTGCAGGCTGCAGGAGAGCAACTCCTATACTCCAAGGAAACTTCTCAGCAGTTGATCGAAGGCTGGAGGTGCTCTGGGGTTCCTGGAGGCCTCACAGTTGCAGGGCGAGACTGCACACCATGACTGTTGAGTCTTAGTAGCAGCCGGCAGGGATTGGCAGCAATTTTCTGCAGCTGGTCTACTGGTCTCAGGCCGGCATCTCATCTTTGTCCATTGCTCTACTTAGGGTCCGGGGGTGCCACCTAAATAATAAATATTGGTGTGTTAAAGGGAGAGACAGGTAGTAGCTAATGGGCTATCAACCTTAAGGGTGTCTACACCCTCTAAGTGACCACTTTCGGTAGAAAGGGGTTACTACACTGGCAGGTTGTTTTCCTACCATCACAAGATGGAGGAATTGGAAAAATATTGTCCACATCACCTGCCAATCCTTAGGGACGGTGTTGGCTGTATGTGGGCACCCCTCCTAATCTAACTAAATTTCCTGCCTGTCCTCCTGCCAAAACAGGAAAGGGGTGTTGGTATCTTCTACTATCTGGAGATGCTTGGGTTGCATTTTACAGGCACCTCTGCCCAGAGCAGGCTTTGTTCCTGGACTCTGAGAGTGCTGGCTCTCACCCCATAGTGTCAAACACATGTCTGGTGGTGGCAGGCTGGCTCAGCCTAGTCAGAGATCACACCAGTCCTTGATAGGCTTTCCGGGAATCCTCAAAAAGTGTCTCCTGTGTGCATTTATTAATAAATCCAACGCTGTCATCAGTGAGGATTAATTATGATGATACATGTTTGGTACCAAGCATCTTAGGGGACTGTGAAGACATCATGGAGCTAGGAAACTCGTAATGACTAGCATCCGGCCCATGTATTCTCTATGGCAGTGGTTCCCAATCTTTTGACTCCTGAGGACCCTTTTGAGTCACAACTGGAAGCCAGAGACCCCCAAGCAATTTTTAGGATTTAAATTTCAAACATTAAAACAGTAATTCGAAAAAAATTAACACACATGTGCACACAAAACAAATACTCGAATTACTAATGATTTTAGGGGCATATTTACAAGCCCCTATCACCATGGGAACATCACTTTTTGAGACGTTCCCGTAGCAATAGGGGCTTCGCCTTATTTACAAGGCAGCGTTAAGCCACTTAACGTGGCTTAACGGTGCCTTGTAAATAAGACTCCCTTTCACCCAATGTTTAGCATGAAAGGGGAGGGCAGTGGGTGTTGCGGTGGGCGTTTCCCCTGCAACACCCATTGATTTTGAGGCTGCCCCCTATTTACAAGGGCAGCGTAAATGGGAGGCAGCGCCAAAATTAAGGCCTGGGAAAACCTGGTCGTAACTTGGCAAAACAAGGTGAAATGCTTCATTTCTCCTTGTTTTTGCAAAACGCCTTGGATTGTTTATGTTCAGGAAGGTGACCCTTCCTGCACATCAACAATCTTAAAAAAAATACATTTTGTAACTTCCATGTGTGCTGCATTAAGCAGCACATATAGAAGTGACGAAACAACATTTCAAGATTGTTTATGTGTAGGAAGGGGGACCTTCCTGTACATAAACAATCTTCCCCTGTTGAGTGCAGCGCCAGCGCAATGGAAATGCAGGGCTGCACCATATCCTTGTACATATGGTGCAGCCCTGCGTTTCTGAAGTGGCGGAGTGTGTTATTAAGCCAAGGAGGCTAACGACACTCTCCGCCACTTCTGTTGTATTTTATATTGAAAGAATTTGCAAGAAAACGAAAAAAGTTAATGGGAAGGTTGGTGCTGCATCCTCGTGACTAACTTTTCAATGGTTGGTTTTATTTCGCTGTACAAGGCTCCTGCTCCTGCCAGGGCCAGACTGGCAAATGATTTTAGACCAGTCCCTATACGGTGCACACCAAGTGCAGTGAGTGACCCTGACCACTACAAAGGGGGTTTGGGAGGCTCTTACCATAAGAAATTTAGGAAACAATGGTGCAGTCTACAACACATTTATCATGGTATATTGAGTTGTATTAGCTTTTAAAGAATAGTAAATGAAGACCTGACTATGCACCAGAATACGAAAATCTTTCTGGGTGTTCTTCAATGATTTCCCCACTATCACCCTCCAACAGTGCTTCTCATCTTTCCTCAGCCCCTCTGTCACATGTATTTCATTTTTTATAGCATCTCTCATACCATTGTAGGATGTCAGCGCAATTTACATCACACACATATAGAGACAGTGAATCATACGTGTAAATAAGTGTATAGAAAATGTAACATAAGGCAAAGGGGACTACAAGGTGTAGAACTCACATGTCATTCATCATGGTAGGCATTTTTAAAGAGTGCTTGGTCTGGAGAAGCACAACCTCAGGATTCAGAACATAACACAATGGTTAGCATTGACTTTAACAATAAAAAGGAATTTCCACCCAAATAAATCATTTTAGCAGCATCAGGATAATGAAAGACTGGGAGAAAAACATAAGTCATGAACTTGTACCTTGCCGTTTCCAAGCAGCTGTTTGATGACCGTTTATAGGTCAGTATGCTAGATTACGATTGTCACTTATGAACTGCACTTTAACAAAAGAATCTTTCTGAAAAAAGCAGTAACCCACTGACCTATGCATAAAAAATACTGTTTTTTAAAATGCATGGTACACTTCTTTATAGTAGGCATATTAACTCTATGTGCTACATTAGATAAGTCAAAGCTGCTACTGTCAAAACTCTCATCTCTCTCCAGCAGGGTTATTAATCACTGGCGGTATCTTGACACTGTTATTGTTCTTTGAAAACTGCTACTTAAACAAGATACTTTGCAGTGCTTTTAAAACTGCTGCCTGCGGACCCCCTGGGAATGTTTCAGGGAACCCTGGGGGTCTCCGGACCACAGTTTGGGAAACAGTGGCGTAGAGCACAGGCGCCCGGTCTTTTTTATTGGTAGGGTCACATGTGTTATGACGCCTGTGCTGGATGGGTGTGGTGTGGGTGTATACCAGCCATGAGGGAGTGTGTGTGCCGTTCTGACAACTAGATCTGGAACTAAGAAATCACTACAATGAAAATCTGGGCCATGTAGCATTGTGTTTTCTTGTAAGGGTAAGTGGATTTGGTCCGCCTGACGTATGCCAGTGCTACGTGAAGCTGTGAGAATGACTCTGGAGCTATGGGCGTGGCTCCGTTGTGAGCTATTTGAGAAATCAACTGATTCAGATGTCTGTGTTGTAGTGCTGCCAACACCCAGGTCTTAAACGGAAATGTGTCATTATGTCTGTGAAGTCCCACAGCATGGCCAACATGGAAGGTATGGTTAATCACTGATCCTACATTCATCCATAGTTCAACACATAAAAGATGGTGGACATGACGCATTTCTGCGAATATGAATGTTTGTTGTACATTCAGTGGAGTGTTGTAGCTGTAGTAATACAGGGCTAGAAAAGCTTTAGGTTGCAATTTTTGGCACATGAAGGGCAATGAATATGTATTTTTATGTGGTCATTCGGTTATACTGTCAAACTTAGTGCTGGAAATCAGTGTTCGAGCCGAGGGGTCGCGTCCACATCCTGTTATGGTAGACAAATGACGTAATCTATGCGTGCCTGAAAATGTACTGTAAATACGGTGCTCATGTAAATCTCTGACATATTTTTGGGTCGACTTTGTACTATATAAATATTCTACAAAAAAAATTACTATATACTTTGCTTGCAGTATTGTAATAAACCAGTTTCTATGTTCGTATTTGTAGAATGAACGAGAGAAAGTTATATAACTGAAGTTTTTGTTACTGCCAGAGGTAAGATGGTTGTATACGCTGTGTACAGCACAATATAATGTGGTACGGCCCAAGAGCAGCATTTTACTAACATAATAAATACACATACACAGATAGACAGTTGAAGTGGGTATGGGCACATGCGCTCAACTCCATTTTATTAGGTTGCTGTTGATAACAAGTACAATAGTAATCATGATATCATACACAGATATTTCATCATAAACGGTTTATGACTTCTGCTGTACAAAGGTAGTAAAGGAGCACTACATGTGAAATAATACACAGAATATTCTATCGTGAAGGGTTCATGAGTTATGGTGCACTGAGGTAGGGGCGATTTGTGTGGAGCCTGCGATGATGTGTGATCCAGGCAGACCGCACTGGTAAGAATGTCTTTTGACTACTGAATTTTGCCTTAATAAGGCCATGTGGCGATTATTTATGGTGTACTAAGTTAGTGGTACATCTGGTGTTCAGCGTGTGCTCACCCTGCGATGATGCGTGGTCCGAACGGGCTGCACTCGAAGCATTGTCTGTTGCCTACTGGACTGCATCATCTGTAATCATGATTCAAATAAAAGACGAAACATATATGGAATACTTTGTCGAAATATGTAGGTTTCTGGGACATTATAGTTCAAATTGTGACCTCTGCTGTCCACGGTGTAGACTGCTATTGAGTGTTCCTTTGCACTTGCAGGGTGAATTTTAATATTCAACTAAACCTATAACTGATATAAAAGAAGTTCTTGAAGGAAGGATACTAAAGGGATATTGTGTAGGGTTGAGTGATGTTGTACTTAGTTTGAATTCTGCCTGAATACGGCCACGTGGCGATGACTTATGGTACACTGAGTTAGTAGTACCTTTAACACTGAGCGTGTACGTAACCTGTGATGATGCGTAGTCCGGGGAGGGCCGCACTGGAAGCAATGCTTCATGCCTTATGAATTCTGGCTTAATAAGGCCACATGAAGATGACTTGTGGTGCAGTGAGCTAGTGGTACCTGAAGAACTCAGCATGTGTGTACCCTGCGATGATTCGTGGTTCGGGCGGGTCCTACTGGTGCAATGTCTCTTTCTTACTGGAATGCGTCATGTGCAATTGTCATTTTACCTGAATCGTGAGCCCTCACAATGTAGATCGAAGGCAGTAGTCAGTACAGACATTGAGGAATGTTTTTTGTCGCATCCTTTAACAAAATCTGAAGATAAACAGTACAATTGTCACTCCATTAAATAAAGAAAGGCTGAATTTCTTGCTGTCCGTAGTGTAGATCCAACACTGAATTCAAGTTGTGAACCCTACTGTCTGCAGTGTACATCGAAGGCAGTAGTCAGCACAGATATCGAGGAAGGCTTTTTGTCAGTTATTTTAACAAAATCTGAACACATACAGTACAATTGTCTCTGCATTAACTCTGTTAGTGCCCATTGAAAATCCTTCAGTGCCAATAAAAAAATAGTGTTTTCCAAAAGCAGATACGCAGAAATATTTATTAGTCTGCTTGCTCACCCGGTAATAGGGCACATTTATTATTATTATTTATTTATTATTTATTTTTTTTAAAGCGCATAGTCACCCGGAAGTATCCCAGCGCTGAGGAACCTAAGAGACATGACTGAGGACTGAGTTAACGGGAGGAGCATAAGGGCTAGGGGAAAAGATGTGTTTTTAATCGTTTCCTGAAACGGAGGTAGTGGGGTTCCAGACGAAGATCTCGTGGGAGGGAGTTCCAAAGACGGGCCGCATGAACCGCGAACCGTCTTCCTCCTGATCGTGCTTTCCTAAACCTTGGGGCATTGATAAGGTTTTCTGCATTAGAGCGAAGGGTTCTTGTGGCTATGTAAGGGGTAATGAAGTTTCGGAGAATTGGAGGGCCTTGGTTATTCAGGGTTTTGTGCACCAAACACAGGGCTTTAAATTTAATTCTCTCCCTTATGGGGAGCCAATGCAGGAGTTTGAGGGCAGGCTTGGCCGAAGATCTGGCCGGGGTGTTGGTAATGATCCGAGCAGCGGTGTTCTGGATCCTCTGCAATTTAGTCAATGTTGCTTCCGGTGCACCCAAATAGATCGCATTACTATAGTCCAGTCTAGATATAATAAGACCCTGGACTAAAAGTTTTTGCGATTTCGGAGGAAGAAGGGGCAGGACTTTCCTCAAGGATTTAAGCAGACCGAAACAGGTCCCTACGACCTTTTTTGCTTGTGGGGCGAAGGAGAGCTCCGAGTCGATCCAGACACCCAAGCTTTTTACCTCTGTCTTTGGGTCTGGGGGGGGACCTAGACATGTTGGCCACATGTCCAACGGAAATGAGGTTCCTTTTGGGCCGAGTACAAGGACCTCGGTTTTTGCCCCGTTTAATTTTAGCGCTGATGTATTCATCCAGTGATGGACCTGCGTGAGGCAGTTAAGGAGATCGGCTTTCTGTTGTTGAGGGTGGGACAACGACACCACTAATTGGGTGTCATCAGCGTAGTTGATGACACTCACTCCGAAAGGGGTAATGACTTCCTCCAATGTGGACATATATATGTTAAATAATGTAGGGCTCAGGGAGGAGCCCTGAGGCACACCACATTGGAGGGGCATTTCGGAGGAGCGGGCGTCTTTCTCCCAGATCTGATAGGATCGTTGTGTCAAGAAGGATGAGAGCCAGGATATGGCTGTGCCTTCTAGACCAACTTTTGCCAGCCTTTCGATGAGGAGCTGGTGGTCCACGGTGTCGAACGCTGCACTAAGGTCGAGGAGGATCACTGCCACTGATCCTCCACCATCTAGCAGCGTTCTGGCTTCCTCTACCGCCGCCAGGAGGGCGATGTCCGTGCCCTGTCCTGGTCGAAAGCCCGTCTGGGAGTTTTTTAGCTTGTTGTTGGCTTCTAAATACTCTGAGAGTTTCTTATTGATGAGTTTTTCCGCAATTTTGCTTACTCCTGGGAGTAAGGAAATGGGCCGATAATTTGCCAGGTTATCAGGGTCCAGAGTGGGTTTCTTTAATAAGGCCACGGAGCAGGGGATATCTTTTTTGGTTGCTTGAAAGTGGTGATTTTTGGAAGCAGAGTGTCCAGAGACGACGTAATCCAGTCACTGAATTGTTTATCTGCCAAATTTGGGTCCGAGGAAAGCTTAGGAGTGGACTCGGTCAGAGAACGGGCCCAAATATCCAGTGGCAATTTATGCCATTGGCGATCAGTAACCTGGGTTTTAGGCATAGAGTAATTAGACCTGGGGGTTTCCCAGAAAAAGGGGACGAGGAAATGGTCAGTCCATGGAAGGGTCACCGGAGGCTCGGTGGTCATCGTTGGAATATTGGAGAAGATAGGATCCAATAAATGGCCCTTCTCGTGGGTGGGCTCGTTGTTCATCAGACCTACCTCTAAGGCTGTGAGGTCATGTCTAATGTCCGCGGCCACACGATCCGTTGGGTCAAGGAAGTGGAAATTGAGATCACCTAATAACAGGAAGTTGGAAGTGGAGGAGGCTAGTTGAGAGATGGCTTCAACTAAGGAGTTGGGGAAATTGCCTGGGGCCCCCGGGGGGCGATAGGTCAAAAGTCCCGCTACAGTGAGGGCTGGAGTGATTTGAATGGAAAACTGGCCGCACTCACAATCTTCAATGTCAGCGTTCGTCATCCTGCAAACGTATCGTTGCCTGTGGATTATGGCTATCCCGCCTCCCCTCCCTTTAGGTCTATTTAACGTTTGGCAGAGATAGCCTGTGGGGAGAGCTGCGACAACATCCGGATCAGTGCAATCCGAGAGCCATGTCTCTGTGAGGAACATTAGGTCGTAGTCGTGGTCCTGGATTAGGAGGTTTATTTCGGTGGCGTGTTTCGGGAGGGAACGGCAGTTGAGGAGCCCGGCTTTCAGGGCCGGTGTAATGCTTTTGGGGGGAGGGACCGGATTGCAGTATGGACAGGTCAGAAAGATTTTACCTTCTGTAACCGTGTGGTGGCAGGGCAGGGTGGTTTTAGGACGCAGGGCTCGTAATGTGTCAGCTGTATACACCACTCGCTCCTGAAGGATGCCTGGCAGAGTAACGGGGCCAAGGGCCGTCCGGGTCCGGACGGGCCCAGACGGGCTTGCCTTTGGCGCGCCTTCGGCGCGCTGACGGCGCGCCCGCTGCGCCCGTCCGCTGCGCGTCCGGTGATTGCACATTGTTTTAAAGGGTTAAGGAGGGGGGTGGGCGTGGCCTCAGGTGGGCGTGGCCTTGCTTCCTCGCCGTAAATGGCGGCGGGAAATTGTTTGTCAGGGGTTTGCTCGTTGCAGCGAGGGAGTCGCTGTTTCAGCGTGTCTCTAGCCCGCTAAGCCTGTTTGCCGGGTGAGTGCGCTTTTTAAAAGGTACAATTTTAACGTGACACAGAGAATACAAAGGTGATTGTTTTTAAAATCAAGTTTTTCAGCGTGCTCCCGGCTTCCGCCTCAGGAGTGTTTCAGGTTCTGTCAGTTACACGCTTCAGAACGCGTATATATACTGAGGGGGGTGGGCGTGGCCTCAGGTGGGCGTGGCCTTGCTTCCTCACCGTAAATGGCGGCGGGAAGTTGTTTGTCAGGGGTTTGCTCGTTGCAGCGAAGGAGTCGCTGTTTCAGCGTGTCTCTAGCCCGCTAAGCCTGTTTGCCGGGTGAGTGCGCTTTTTAAAAGGTACAATTTTAACGTGACACAGAGAATACAAAGGTGATTGTTTTTAAAATCAAGTTTTTCAGCGTGCTCCCGGCTTCCGCCTCAGGAGTGTTTCAGGTTCTGTCAGTTACACGCTTCAGAACGCGTATATATACTGAGGGGGGTGGGCGTGGCCTCAGGTGGGCGTGGCCTTGCTTCCTCGCCGTAAATGGCGGCGGGAAATTGTTTGTCAGGGGTTTGCTCGTTGCAGCGAAGGAGTCGCTGTTTCAGCGTGTCTCTAGCCCGCTAAGCCTGTTTGCCGGGTGAGTGCGCTTTTTAAAAGGTACAATTTTAACGTGACACAGAAAATACAAAGGTGATTGTTTTTAAAATCAAGTTTTTCAGCGTGCTCCCGGCTTCCGCCTCAGGAGTGTTTCAGGTTCTGTCAGTTACACGCTTCAGAACGCGTATATATACTGAGGGGGGTGGGCGTGGCCTCAGGTGGGCGTGGCCTTGCTTCCTCGCCGTAAATGGCGGCGGGAAATTGTTTGTCAGGGGTTTGCTCGTTGCAGCGAAGGAGTCGCTGTTTCAGCGTGTCTCTAGCCCGCTAAGCCTGTTTGCCGGGTGAGTGCGCTTTTTAAAAGGTACAATTTTAACGTGACACAGAAAATACAAAGGTGATTGTTTTTAAAATCAAGTTTTTCAGCGTGCTCCCGGCTTCCGCCTCAGGAGTGTTTCAGGTTCTGTCAGTTACACGCTTCAGAACGCGTATATATACTGAGGGGGGTGGGCGTGGCCTCAGGTGGGCGTGGCCTTGCTTCCTCGCCGTAAATGGCGGCGGGAAATTGTTTGTCAGGGGTTTGCTCGTTGCAGCGAAGGAGTCGCTGTTTCAGCGTGTCTCTAGCCCGCTAAGCCTGTTTGCCGGGTGAGTGCGCTTTTTAAAAGGTACAATTTTAACGTGACACAGAAAATACAAAGGTGATTGTTTTTAAAATCAAGTTTTTCAGCGTGCTCCCGGCTTCCGCCTCAGGAGTGTTTCAGGTTCATTTTGATTTTGGTTTTATTTTTTGTGTTTTTTATGGCTCTTTGTCATACTATGAATTTGATATAAGACACATACATTTTTCATGTCTTACTATTGTTGTACAGAATCTAAACTTATAAGCCTAGCAGAATTGGTTCACAGAAGTAAAACGGATGTTTCAGAGACTACTGTTAGTAAATATATGAAAATATATATTTTTGCTGTTTTTGACAGCACTTTACATGCTACAAAATGGCTGAAATGCTTTTTCCTCTGTTGATGTTATTCAGATAATGGTCTCTGTCTTGTTATTGGACATATGTTCAACATCTCAAAATGTATTTTCTGACTTTTATGCACAGTAGTGATGCATATTTTGTGAATAGCTGGCATATGATTTCATGCATATACTTCCCGAAGGTCACAGTCCTTGACCTTTGACCCTAAATGGTAGCTCCTGGAATTGTGCAAAGGATATATCTTTGTAACAGTTAAATTGTTTTTGCAAAGTGAGGTATCTTTGGAAAGTTTATTATCTGATCTCACAGGTCAACTAGTCAAATTTTATAAGAGGTGAAAAAAATGTGACCTTTGATCCTTAAATACACTTCTTTTTAACCTTTTTTCTGTTTATTCTGTTACCCTTGGATCAATTGGACTTGGCATGCAAAGTACTATTTTTTTCCTTATTCAAATTATTGTAGAGGTCATAATATTTTACCTTTGACCTCTATTTGTCCCTATTGTAGGTATTTTATGGTGTTTATTCCATTGTGGTGAGACCATTGTTTTCATGTGTTGCATTGTTTGAATTGATAAGTACTAACATTTTTGTTCATTACATTTGTGGGAGGGGGTCATGTGGTCTGACCTTTGACCTCTATTTACACTGTTCTAAGTGTTTCATGGTCAAAAATCCATTACTGTTAGATCATTTGTTACAAGTGAGGCATTATTGGAATTGTAATGATGAGTATCTACATCCTCCTTTGTTACTGTGTTGTAGGAGGATATGCTTTTTGACCTTTGACCTCTAATTATACTTGTTTTGGTGTATCAAGGTCGAATTGCACTACCATTAGATCATTTGATACTAGTGTTGCATTATTGTAATTGTCTTGATAAATACTTGAATTTTAATTGGTTTAATTGGTGTCGGGGATCATGGCTGTTGACCTTCGACCTCTAATTACACTTTTCTAAGTCTTTCAATGTCATTAATGCATTATGAATGGATGCTTCCTGCCCCTATGACCCCCTACACATCTACTTACCTATGCTATCATTGGTCTCTCGCCTGGTCTCTCGCCTGCAACCTCCAGTGCCATGCCTGCAGACTTTTTGTCAAAAGGAGAAACTCTATTGAGAAGCATTGGGTGCATGGCGCTTAATTGGCACCCTGCACTTGGCCACCCCTGTGCCCCTGGTGGTGTATCTTTGGTTCTGCTTTGAAGCCCCCCCGTGCTTGTGCTAAACCCCAAAGCTTGGCACCTGCAACTGATCTACTTATCTGCAAGCAGTGTGGCTCTAGGCACTCCCAGTCTTCATTGGAAAGTATTGGGCCAACCTCTGACTTTGACCTCTGCACCCAGCCACCCCTGTACCACTGGTGGTGCAGTTTTGGTACTCTCCTTACCCTTTGCCCTATCTGACCTTCGGTCCCGAAGACTGACACTGCAAGTGCGGTACTTACCTGTTTACAGCTATATTGTTTTCACCATAGGATATTGAACTGTTCTGAAAATATTCTGTCAACCTATGAAGTGAAAAGTATTTTTATTTAAAAACGTACTTACCTGATTGTGAAGATCTTAGTCTTCAAATAAAATAGAAAAGTATATTTTTCTAAAATTAATGTGGATCTCCTTTTTGAGTCTTGTGTCCTTTATTGATCACGGTTATGCAATACATTTCTTACAGTCCTCTGTGTTAGGCCTAATGCTGCATGCCAATACTACCACTAATAGAGCATTTTGGGTGCAACATTGAGCCCTGTACACTTGGAGACCCCTTGGACTCTCTGCATGGTATTATCACCTAGGGTCAATATCACATACGAATCCAGATTTCTACACTTTTTCAAATAATTGACTTTAAAAACTCCTTTCACTTTGCAGTCAGAGAAAGAAAAATAAACACCAATTCTGCAGCAATTTGTCAGAAGAGATAGCCAGACATTTGACCGCTGTTTTTGAAGCACTTGCAAATGTGACAAGTTAAACACAGAACTTAAAGGCATCTTTATTTTTTTCTATGACTCCCAGCTTTCCAAAATGACACAAAGTATGATTGAGGATGACACCTTTTCATTGGGCCATTAACTTATGCCTACGATCAAACACCAATTTGCACAGACACACATAGATCCCACTTCTTTAGACATCCCTACAAGTTGAATATTGTTGACAAATTAATTGCTTGATGTATCCCTACAGAGAACCCTTTCTTTGCAATACTGTTAAATGTCCAGGTTTTAGACAGGTTATTTACCCCCCCCCCCCTCTAATTTGCCTAATATCCTCCAATATAGCAGTCAGGTATGCAACTCCCTCCAGGTGTCAAAAAGCACCCACACCAGGCAACATGTATTAATCCCCACAAAAAAACGTCCACAGACAGATTGAACATCACCCTGGACTGATTGGTAAAGTAGTTTGCTTCAGGTACATAAGAGTTCACAGGTGGCCTTATCACCTGAGACAGCCTTCAGAGGCTGAGACAGGAATAATCTTGCTCTGTGAAGGTAGGGTGATGCAGTTGTACAACACAATCCCTATGTCAATTCAATGCCACCCGTACCCATGGCATAAGAAGCCGAGTTGAAATCATTGTCAGCCATATCCAGATAAGAATCAAGCAAAGGTAGCTATAGTGTCCCCAAATACCTATCAAGCATTCCTAACACAACACGTCACCAATACATCTTTTCACAATTGCTTCAGGTTTTCCATATCTGCTGGGGGTTGCAGAACAGAGTTCAAAAAGTACTTGTGCCAGGATCGTGTTTATTTAGGTCAGGTAAAGCTGAGTGCAGTAACTCAAAGCAAGGAATCATGATTGTTTCTCTACTCCACTAGATCCCACTATGTCATGCAATCTTGTTCAAACACGTCTCCCTTCACAAACTACTATCCACTTGTAACGCTACTTTCAAACTATATGCCATATTTGCTTGTACCTCTAATTCACCTCTCCTGAAGCTCTACCGTGTCTTTTTGTACTCTCACTCTAAAATTTCACCTCTAATGCTGCTCTTTTTACAATCTCCTGTATCTCTTTGACCCTCCTTTCCTGCACATATCTACACATTCTAACCTCTCCTACAACTCAGTCATGTCTACTCTTCCAACACTTTAAACTTTGAGTGTGTAGGCAGCCAACAATGAAGTCTGACCCCACTTCAGTCCCAATTGTACTTTTGCCTAGTAAAATGGAAAAATGTGAGGCTGCAGCTCTATGGGGAGCCTAAGAAGCCTATGCTGCAGCATGGATGTCCTGGAGATAAATGGTGCAGATAGAGCTGGATTTATCTCAACCTACTTTTTGACCATATGGCCTCCAGAGTTTACAAAACAGAATCCATCTCCTCTTTTTGATGCTTGATGAAATTGAGGATGTGAGTTCTCCTACTAAATCCTCATAGCCATTGGTATATGCTAAAATAAATTGTGGAGCATGAGGATAGACATCACAGAGACAACCTATGCTTTCCCGAAGGGCCTGTGAACCAGGAAGATAATGACATGATAGCCTTCCTTACCCTTTTCATGCAAAGTATCACAAACTTTACGTTTGAGCCTCCTCTAGAGTTCCAACGGCTCTCAGGATCAATTCAAGACACATGACAAGTATGGTAGGACTACATTTAGATAGTTGCTTGTTTCCTCCGACACCAACATGTGCATCTGATCTTCACAGAATTGAGGAAATAGAGGCCCTTCATCTACACAGAACACAAAATATTAACCTTCAGAGAATTCTTGAGAAGAGACATAAAAGAATCCTGAAGCAACGGTCCTGTCTCTAGACAATGGACATCCAATAAGGCTTGCAAGACCCAAAATCAATGTTAATCAGTCATGTCAACAAGACGATATATTATGACGACCTAGGCCTGCTGTAAAGTTTTTTGGCCTCACTGTTTGATACGGACATGGACACTTCTGATAGAAAATCTCAAACAGCCCTCAACCTAGCATGACAGATCACGCTCTGATAAATCAGTAGATGAGCTGAAGTAGCTGGGAAAAGTAACAGTGGTCCGCTGGGAACAAATATAAAAACCAGCAAAGGCCTCTTCTGTCCAGAGACAAGTCATGATTATAGTTGAAATCTTCAATTCAATTCAAAGCTTTATTTCGATAAACATGTGATATCATAAAAGCACATACACAAGATAAAAACAAGGAACCATAATTCATAGGTCGCTACAATTTACAGAGTTAATAACAATAAAAAACGTCCATGCTACAATAAATAGATTAAGAGGCATATTAAACAGTGAAAGCTTTGTAGAAGTAAAAATTAAGAATGTTTAGTTAAAAAGTGATTCATCACAGAGATTTTGCTCTTATTACCCAGGCCCAACTCAAGAATTTAGCAACCCCACAGACTAAACGTGTGCTGGTGTCAGTTTTAAGAATTCTCAAGGCTACGGAATGACTCCTGGTGCCGAGCAATAGACATGTGGGTTTTAGCCATCTCTGCCTAGGCTTTGCATATGCCGGGCACACAAAAAAGACATGGGCAATAGTTTCGGTAACGCCATTACAGGTAGGGCACTCAGATGAGGTTTGGTACGGGGGCTTCCATTTACAGGTGTAATCATGCAAAGGTAAGTTTCCCAACCTGAACTGGATGAACAGGGATCTATCCCTTGGTTTTACAATAAGGTCCAGGTAGGGCTCCCAACGAGGCTCAATTTTATGCTGTTTAAACTCCTCGGTCAGCCTACCCTGGTTAGGGTCCCTTAGATCTTGCTCATCCACCCACTTCCAGTAGACCCGCTTAAGTTCAAGCTTGGGTACGGAAGCTCCACGCTCCCAACCAATTGGCAAGCCAACGTCACTCAAAAGCTTCTTAATGTTACGGATCCAACTGACTTTATGGGAACCATTAAGGTTCATGACCTCTAGCAAACCATCAAGATATCTAGAGAGCTCGGGTGTCCGCCATAACCTGGCCCAGTACAAAAGAGGCCGAAGCCTAGCTAAATCCCGAATAGGGCGGCGGCCCAGATCACTCAATAGTGGTTTGATCGGGGTACCCATCGGGAGTGATGCTAGCTCTCTAAAGAACTTGTTTTCAGAGGTGGTAAGTGCACTAATACATTCGAAGCCCCACAGCTCGGCACCATAAAGGGCGCTGCCCACAGCCTTTGCAGCATATATATCTAGGGCCGGAGCGATAGGCTTAGAGATGGACATGTGATGTTCCCGCCCCAGAAGTTGAAATCTACATAATATGATGAAAGGGGTGCGGCATCTTGATGATCAGGATTCATAAAACACTGACCTTGGAATATCACTAATGAAAGAGACCTATCTCTTTGTCAGTACCTTACGCCCTTCACCCAAATCAGTTTGGATGACAATAGACCAGTCTGTGCCCCTGGTGAAATTAATATGGCATTCCAAGTATACTATGAATCCTTATATGGCCGACCAGACTTT
Organism: Lissotriton vulgaris; assembly: GCF_964263255.1. Lineage (NCBI taxonomy): Eukaryota > Metazoa > Chordata > Amphibia > Caudata > Salamandridae > Lissotriton > Lissotriton vulgaris. The sequence continues at coordinate 971,891,918 of NC_141696.1, read as the reverse complement.
TTAGACTAGCATGGCCTGGCAGCATTTCTTAAGATCCGGTGTGGGATGGTGGTCAACACAGGTTGCCAAAGCAGACTCTTCGATGCTCTCGCATTGACCGAGGCTTGTTTGCCCCTGACTTCAAATGTTATTATTTGTCCGCCCCAATGACAGTGGGTGACACAGTGGCCAGCTGGTTCCTGCCGGGTAGAAACGGGCCTGATGGGTAGATTTACTCCTCAAGAAGCATTACCTGAGAAGCTTCTGGCTTGAAAGGCTGACCTCCCACGGCACTGGATTCTGTTGTCTGTGGTCCTGGAGTGTTGGAAGCGATTTCTATGACAAACAGCTGGGAACTCACTATACGGCCCAGAATTAACACTGTTAGGATTGTTTGTTGTTATATGTTTACCCTTTGTTTTCTTGTTTTGTTGAATGGCCACTGCAATAGTTCTATCTTAGACACATGTGGAGCACTGCAAAATGGCAAAACTTCTTATACAGTTTCCTGGTATCCTGGAAACTCCCTTAGAGATATTTTACGCACAGGGAGGATAAATGACTAGCATTAAGGTATCTGGATGAATCTGTCAGACAGGCAGAATTGGTAGCCCAAGGGCACATGTTGAAACTCTGTGGAACCACCAGCCGGGGATGCATGTGCGGTCATCTTTCATACTGGGGATAACTGTAAGGTGATTGATAAAATCCTTGTAAAGTGTTCTAAATATTTGATAGGAATGTATGTTGTAAAATGTAGGGGTGGGTGCCAAATTCCGTTCAATTAGCGGAAATTGCGATAATTTGACATTTTCGCCTTCTGCGGATAACCTGAAAATGTCAAAATTTCCGCAATCCGCATCTTCCCGGAAATTTTTTTCTTGCTCGCGCTGTAAAAATACATTCTCGCACGCATTCGCCTTACCTGCATCCCCGTGTTTGCCGACAAGCTTTCCCGATCCAGTCGCGTTCTCCACGAGATGTTGGATTGTTGGTAGCCATTTTGTGCTATCTCGCGCGAGTTAGCGCCCGCGATCACGTCATTCGTCACGTGATCCCGTCATTCGTCTCGCGATCATGCACTGCAAGAGTATTTGATCTCGAACACGTCATTCTCCACCGCGAGCAAGAGCATGAGGACGCGGACACGTCATATCGAACGCGACAAGGAGCGAGAGAACCCAAACACGTCATATCCAACGCGACAGGGAGCGAGAGAATGCAATCACGTCATTTTGGACGCGCTGGCGGAAGTAATGTGAAGCTCGAGAACTCGAGCATGTAAAATTTTCAATTTGGAGAAGAATATCATCTCTAGCAGCATGAAACCTTCTGCAAATGATGATTTGGATGAAAAAACTCCTCAGATTGACCTGTGGCTGTCCTTTTTGGAGCAAGGAGTCCATTTTTAAAAAGGTGGGAAGAGGGAGGAAGTGCCACAGAATCTCCAACCTCCTGTTCCTGTCCAGCAGGCTCCTCCCAGTGCTTTGTCCATCTCCTGGTCATTTTGCCTTTGGATTTTGAGCTGGAAAGATCACTCTTTTTGTCTGCTGCATCATTGCCATTGGATTTGAGGATTTTTTAATTGGATATTTTACAAGTAAGTGGTTGTTGTGTCTGTTTGATTGGGGGCATTGCAGTTGTTGCAACTACAATTTATTTTGGGGAACTATCATTCCTTTTTTTAAAAAATGTTGTGGGTAGTAGTAGTCAGTAGGCCCAGAGCTAGTTATGGCCTCATGGGTGTGTGCATGATGAAGCAACTGTTCCTTTGGTGTTTTTTGAATGAATTTCATTTTCAAGCATCATTTAGGGCCTGGAGGGCATTGGATTAAATTGGGAAATGTGCTTTATGGGATGGTCTTTCTGTTGTTGGGCCTGGCCTTTTGGCTGGTGGCCATTTAGAAGCCTAGGCCTGCAAGCTTGTCTGGCCTTGTTTGCCAATAGTCCTGCTTTCATCCAGTAGGCTCAAAGCAGGTAGCAACAGCTTTATTAATTATCTGTTTCTGTAAGGTCTGTTGAATTTTTAGACATTATTTAGGGCATGAATGGCATTGGATTGAGTTGGGAAGTGTGCTTTCTTGGAGCGGGCTTTCTGATGTTGGGCCTGGCCATGTGGCTGTTGCCCATTTTGAAGCCTAGGCCTGCAAGCTTGTCTGGCCTTGTCTGCCAACAGGCCGGCTTTGTTTCATCCAGTAGGCTCAGAGCAGGTAGCTACAGCCTTATTAATCAAGTGTTTCTGTGTGGTCTGTTGAATTTTTAGACATCATTTAGGGCATGGATGGCATTGGATTGAGTTGGAAAGTGCGTTTTCTTGGGGTGGGCTTTCTGATGTTGGGCCTGGCCATGTGGCTGGTGGCCATTTTGAAGCCTAGGCCTGCAAGCGTGTCTGGCCTTGTCTTCCAACAGGCCTGCTTTCATTCAGTAGGCTCAGAGCAGGTAGCCTCAGCTTTATTAATCAAGTGTTTTTGTGTGGTCTGTTAAATTAATTTTAGACATCATTTAGGGCATGGATGGCATTGGATTGAGTTGGGAAGTGTGCTTTCTTGGGGTGGGCTTTCTGATGTTGGGCCTGGCCATGTGGCCGGTGGCCATTTTGAAGCCTAGGCCTGCAAGCTTGTCTGGCATTGTCTGCCAACAGGCCTGCTTTCATCCAGTAGGCTCAGAGCAGGTAGCCACAGCTTTATTAATCAAGTGTTTCTGGGGAGTGTGTTTTCTTAGGGTGGGTTTTCTGATGTTGGGCCTGGCCATGTGGCTGGTGGCCATTTTGAAGCCTATGCCTGCAAGCTTGTCTGGCCTTGTCTGCCAACAGGCCTGCTTTGTTTCATCCAGTAGACTCAGAGCAGGTAGCCACAGCTTTATTAATTAAGTGTTTCTGTGTGGTCTGTTGAATTTAGACATCATTTAGGGCATGGATGGCATTGGATTGAATTGGGAAGTTGTTTTTGGGGGGAGGGCTTTGTGATGTTGGGCGTCTTGAAGACATGCCTTTGTTGTGTGTGTCTGGTGTGTGTTGGTGTGCAATGCATGCATTAACAACAAACAGTGTCTAGGGGTCAACCCTGCAGCCCTTTATGGGTCTGTGAACTTTTGTATTTGCATTTTGTTGCATTAAAAGGCAGAGTAGCGTGCTTTAGCATGCATTCTTTGCCTTGCTTTTATAGGCCTTTTGTCAGATCATGGTGTTTCCCAGGCCCCCTGCTTGTTGTTTGTGATTTGTGAGTGTCCATGTGCCTGGTGGCCTTCTTTTGTGTTGGGAGTTATTAGTGTCCTGCTTTTGCCATATAGGCCTGCATGGTTTTCATATTGGCTTACTGCTTCCATCCATCCACCCCTTTGCCATGTGATGCTAAAATTATTTAATGGCAAATAGGGTCCACTCCACTTCCATTACATTTTTATTTTGGTGGTTCTTATTCTCTTTCTTATCCTTCCTGACAGTGTAGTGTGTGTGTGTACGCAGTAGTATAACATAGCCCTTGTTGACAAAGTTTTAGAAATGGATAGACTATATCTTTTGTTTGCACTAGTACAGTAGTAAGTAACTGAACCACAACAACAAATGCAACATTTCACTGATGTCTCCTGGCTTATTTGCTTTTAGGTGCACAAAAACCCAGAGGAGGAGGTGTCATCATCATCATCATCTCATCACCCTTTGTACTGCCAGCCAGACAGAAGTCCTGCTGCGCATCACGTCCATGTGTGACCACAACTTATTGTGCATCTGCGTCCTACATGACATCTTAAGAAGATGGCCCCAAAGAAAGGTATCAGGTCCAGTACCAAGAAAGTTGCTGATGAGAAGAAGGAGCAGAAAAAGGAAGTGCAATTAACCTCGACTGGTGTGCTGGCCACAGTTTTTTTGGGACCAAAAATGTTACGCCTTCAGAAGCATTGTCCGGGAACCAAGCTAGGAGCAGCACCTCCGCACCAGCGATCCAACCCCACCAACCTCGGCCCAAGCCCTTGAGTGTCGCAGAGGTAGCCAGTCTACTAACGAGCAGCGATGTTGAAATGTCATTATCGCAAATTAGTACACAATCAACACAGGCTGAAACTCAGCAGATAAGTGTGCAGCTGCAACAAGAACAGCAGCAGCAGCCGCAACAAGAACAGCAACAGCAGCCGCAACAGGAGCAGCAGCCACAACAAGAGCAGCAGCCGCAACAAGAACAGCAGCAGCAGCCGCAACAAGAATAGCAGCAGCAGCTGCAAGAACAATCCACAATAGTAGTTGATGCTCCTGACGTAGGGGCATTTCTGGAAATCGAGCTTTCTGCAGACAAAGTGGAGCAAACCACTGTTTTGGAAGATCTATTGTCTTCCAGACCACCAGCAAGGAAAAGGAGGCTGAGTCCATCATCTTCTTCTTCAAGCCCCGCTTCTGATGATCGTGATGCCACTTGGCAGCCACCAGCTCAGTCTGAGAGTGATGGACTCCACAAGACAATGCTTCTGAAAAGGAAGGTTCCAGAAAAAACTAACAGTTATGTAGGTAGATGTACAAGAGGGGGATGATAGTGATGAAGAGTCAGACGAGCCAGTCATCACGCACATCACTCTCGGCCCAAAGGGGATGGAGACCAACATTCTCACCCTATCCAGAAAGGCTGCTACTGAGCAGGATGTAGCACGAATACCACCAGCACTGGTTACACCACCACGACCTCCAGCTGCCATATTTTCAAAGGCCCGGCAGGGACCTACTACATCCAGCTCAACCATCTCAGTAGGTAGTGGTGGTGCTAGTAGTAAAAGTCACAGTGTAGCTTCACAGAGTTGCATTCCAAGCACACCCTCCAGTTCATCTGGTATTGAAAGTGACAAGTACAGCAGTGCCAGAAAGTTCTCCTCCCCAGTTTAGGCCTTCTTTTCTGTTAGCACCAAGGAGGAGAACGTTGCTATATGCTCAATTTGTCGCACAGGTGTTCGACGCGGTAAGCTTGGTAAAAACTATGGTACCGGAGGCCAAGCAAGTCATCTCAGAATACAACACCCTATCATGTGGGAGAATCACCTACTTCAGTTAAAACAAAGTAAAAAAACTCAACCCATTGAAGTTGGGCATGAAGAATCAGGGGACAATATTATTGCGGTGGAAGGTGAAGAAGTGGGAGGCATTTCTAGTCCTGTCCCAGTGGTACCGCCCACATCCTCCTCAGTAACATCTGAGTGGCACCGCAGTAAGAGCCATACTGTGAGTCAGCCTGAGACACCAAGGCGACCGAGTACTACAATGAGACAAAGTGCATCGTTGAGCCTAAGTGGGTTAATGAAAACAACAGCACCACAAAGGAAAGTAATCCAGCCTACCGTTGAGAGCATGCTTAGGTTGGAGGGGTAGTTCCAAAGCAACCACCCAATGGCACTGTTGTACAATGCGAAGCTGGCTAAAATGTTAGCGCTGGACCTTCTCCCTTTTTCATTTGTGGAAGGGGTGGGTTTCCTTAAATTTGTGTCAGCCATCTGCCCTAAATGGAAAGTTCCCAGCCAGTCCTTTTTTGCAAGAATTGCTGTTCCGGCACTACATCATGATGTGCTGGAATTTGTTGGACAAGCTTTGCAGCAGAGTGCTGTTCACAATATCCAACTGACAACAGACATGTGGACCAGTTGCCAAGCCACAGATTACATGTGCATCACTGCACACTGGGTCTCTTTTGGGGGCTAGAGATAAGCTAGCTGAACGAAGTGCTGTTGACACAGCTGAGATTTATAAAGCTACTCGGAAACATGCAACTGTAGCCATGTTCGCTATGGATAAATCTCATACTGCTGTAAACATTTTGCAAGAGTTTTGCAGCAAGGTTTTTGAATGGCTGCGCCCAAGAGGGCTTAGTATTGGTTTTGTTGCCACAGATAATGGCAGTAATGTACTTAAGGCCATGGACCTTGGTTCCTATTTCAGGGTTCCGTGTTTGGCGCATTGCATAAACATTATAGTTCTAGACTTTCGGGGAAAAAAAAACATAGTAAGCAACTTACTGACCATCTGCCGATGAATATACACTCATTTCAGTCATTCTTTTAAAGCTCGGAAGCAGCTGAGGATCATTCAAAGTGAATATAACATGCCAGTCAAAGCACTAATCCAGGAGGTGGCAACACGTTGGAACTCAATGTATTACATGCTTGATCGTCTGTTTGAGTAGTACAGGCCACTCAATGAATATGTCATGCGAAGACTGGATGCTACTGTGAAAGGCATGACCCTTCAGATGGACCAATGGTGCCTAGTTAAATGCCTGACTGAGATGCTTCGTCCTTTTGAGGTCTTCACACGTGAAGTCAGCAAGGAGGACTGTACAATGGGCCAAGCTATCCCATTATTGCAAACGCTAGAGCCTCATCTGAAGAAGGTGTCTGAATCATACAAAGAGGAAGAAAAGAAGCCTATGACTTGGTGGAGAGCGTAGCCCATCGCTTAGCTGAAAATACAAGTGTGCAAAATAGGATTTTGTCACAAGAACATTACATTTCTGCCACAATTCTGGATCCACAGGCAAAATTGGGACTGAAGAAATGCATTCCTTTTTCAGAGATGGATGTTGCCCGCTACAAAACTTGGATAGCTGAGGCAGCGAGTAGGTTGGAAAATGAACGGCTGCTAATTAAAAGCCCGCAAGATCAACCCACAAGAAGTACTGCAGCAGGGCATGCAGCATCAAATGCAACTTCGGAGGCTGAGGGCAGTGCGTTTGGCTCAAAACACTCACCATCACTATCGACAAAAGCAACAATAACTGGATCATTAGGCCCAGTAGAATCGTTACAAGATTGGTATTTAAAATTAGGCATTAATAAGTACAGTGCTGATGCACAGAGAAAAGAGCCCAAAAGGTTAGCAGCAGCACCCCTGAACATTGAGCGGATGGTCCCGGCCTATCTGGATGACCCAACAGAGGTGTACATTGATCAAAACCCATTGCAGTATTGGTATAGGAAAAGGGCTGAATGGCCACTGCTCAACAGGCTGCCGATAAGCTACCTGGCTTGCCCTGTCCCAAGTGTCTCTTCCAAACGTGTTTTCAGTGCTGCTGGTTCCATTGTAACAGTGAGAAGGACCAGTCTCTCACCCAAAAACATGGAGAGGTCAACAATGATCAAAATGAATCAGCACTTCATACCACCGAATTACACAATACATGAATCAAGGGAGGAAGATGAGGACAGCGGATCAGATGACGGAAGTAGTGTGTCACATGATTACCTACTACTGACTGAACCCCCAGAGTTTGAGGACGAGCTATACTTCCCTGACAATTAGGCTTGCACTTACTGTCTTCCTCCCTTATTTTCCTTTATTTGTGTGTCTGTCGTTCCGGTTACAAACTTTGAATCGCAACAAATCCATTACCACCGTCTTCTACTCTTCTTATTTAAATATACAATTTTCAGGTGTCTGCATTTCACTGTACAATCCTTCGAATAAAGCTCCTCCGCTCCATCATACTGAATCTCCCTAAATCCATTGCCCTCATGATGATTGGATGATGGAAAATAGAAGAAAAAAAAACGTTCCTAGTCCCGCAAAAAGAAGTGGAACATGATGACTAATACAGCTATCCTCCTTTCAGAGCCGTGAGAGACGGCCCGTTAATGTAAGATGAGATGGAACAGGTAATGATTGATGCCATGCATTGGATGCAGAGTCGCAGACTGAGTGATTTTGTTGTTGTTTGTTGTGTGTGAAGTTATGTCATTGTGCACTAATCATATTTCTATAGTATCCACTAAACGTAACTCAAAGCAATTTTCCCCTTCTTGCAAATATTTTTAATAATTGTTCTTCTACTGCAGCCTGATACATTGCTTTTGATTGAATACAGGAAGGGGACTCCCCTACACACTGAGTATGACAACAGCACCGTCCATGATGTTGATGCCCAAAAAGACAACCCGTTAACTAAGATGAGAAGGAACAGGTAATGATTGATGCCATGCATTGGACGCGGAGTCACAGACTGAGTGATTTTGTTGTTGTTTGTTGTGCATGAAGTTATGTCATTGTGCACTAATCATATTTCTACAGTACACACTAAACGTAACTCAAGGCAATTTTCCCCTTCTTGCAAATATTTTTAATAATTGTACTTCTACTGCAGCCTGATACATTGCTTTTGATTAAATACAGGAAGGGGACTCATCTGCACACTGAGTATGACAACAGCACCGTCCATGATGATGATGCCGAAAAACTAAGATGATAAGGAACAGGTAATGAAAATGAATGGCATGCATTGGACACGTGGCTCTGAGCATTTGGTGTTTGTGTTTTTGTTGTTTGTTTGTTGTGCATGAAGTGAAGTCAAAGTGTACTAGTAGTCTTACTGTACACACGAAAGAGTGACTCAAGTCAATAATATTTCTACTCTTGTTGTGTAGTAACAAAATGTTACTTCTACTGCAGGCCGATCTTCACGGTCAGTCAGTACAAGTATGGGAGATGATTGATGGAATAATAACAAGTCAGGAGGACGTTTCATGAGTGGCATAAAAGGTAAACACATCAACAACAACCACAGCAGACCCAAATGTCTGTGTAGAAGTGGAGTCGAGTGTAGAGGTGGGATGAATGTGGTGCATAGATTTACTAACTTAAATTGTAAAAAGCTATGTTTGGATATGTGCTTTGTCCAACTTTTTAAAAAAAAGTACTCTAAACTGAGGATGTGCTTAGCGACGTGCCGTCACTGTGGGCCAGCTCTGTCCTGTTGTTGTTGAAGGTCAATGCTGGGAACAGACTATAGTGCGGATGATGCATACATGCCGCCTTGGAAAGTGTTCTTGTTGCACTACACCATAACTTGTGCATTTCTTTCAACTTTGTTTCTCAATATCCCTTTTGTTTTTCTATCTAAAATTACAGGCCGGGCCTTGCCCTATACTTGGGAAAACATTACAATGCACACTTACCTTACCAATACATCTACATTTTCCAGGCGGGCAGTGGCGACTAGCGACACCCAAGATTGATAAACAAAAGGACCAAGAGGAATGCCGAGATGCAAATCCAATCCACATTTTTGACCAGGATAACACAGTAACAGTATCAACTTTCATCTTCTTTTAAATAATTTGATTCATTTTTTTGTCTACAATCTTTACAACAGTGTGTTCTTGTTCTTGTTATTATCATTAGGTTTGCTCTCTGTTTATGATTCATCCCTACCAATATTTAAAAATTCTATTTGCTATCTGTAAAAGTATTAAGCCCGGAACAACAGAACAAGAAGTGTATGTAATCCGGGTGTCCTTATCAATCATCATCATGCATGCATTTCCTTTTTCTCCCTTAACATATTGGATATGGTAGTCTTCAAAGATTGTCGCTTGTTTGTCCATGCGTACTGTTTTTCACTGTCAAACCTTTCCCCAAACCCCCTTCCCATCCATTCAACAAACCCTAACCCTCTTCCCCCGGGCTGTGTGACTTATTGAGGTGTGACTAAATTAAATGTACACCAATAATTAATCACACACTAGCTCGGGCGGATGTGCAGAACGCAACAGTACTTCAATTTCAAGGCAGGGCAATGATCTTCTTCTGCTTGCCCATCCATGAGCAGTATATTTAAGAGGTGATTTTTATTTAACAAATTAACGTATACCTCAGATTTGATTGGATTTATTGTCATTCCTCATACACAGCACAAACTGTTACGCTGTAGGCCTAGTCAAGTGACTCGACACAACTATAGTTTGTAAACTCTGTCTAGTAGGCTATCCCCACCACCATTACGTTTTGTTATAAAATATTTTAGCATATTATTGTTGCTCGGTAAGTTATGTACTGTACTTCATTCTACTACTCCTCGAACAGTCTCTCAAATGCAACTGACTGACTGTCTCATTTTCTTTTTTTGCAAATGCTGCTGCTCTCCCAGTGTCTACTACTACTACTATACTACCAGTCTACCACCACCACCCCAATCATGGCATGTTAGAAAAAGGAAACCATCTTCACCATGCAGCCATCGCTGTGCCTAAGTTAAACTTCAAGCAAAGGTAATAGAAGTTTGGGGGAGGCATAATTAATATTGGTCATGTTTTCAATTAATTTGCACGCCCCTTTGAGTCCAGATACAGAATGCATAGACTAGAAGAGAGAGACTGAAAGTACTAGTAGGACAACTCAATCAGTGAGAGGTGTCGCATCTATCTGTTTGTGTCTTACACAGTTAGCCAATTATTTAAATCAAACACTGACTATGGGCGGACCTGCACCAGTAGGGAAACAGTGTGATGTAAAACAGTAACCCCACCTACAAAACATTAACAACATTGCATGTAAAGTAAAAATATAGATTTAATGTACCCTAACAAAAATAAACTATGTAAAACCCACAAAAGCTGACCCACCCCCCTCCCTAACCCCAACCAATATCCATAAGAAAGTCCAAATGTCCAAAACCCCAACGCCCAATTCCCACCCACCAAAACAAGAATTAAAAAAGGGGCAGAAGACAGGGAGTCTATGATATGTGGCGGGATTGGAGGACGACGCGCATTTGCTCCTCTAGACGTGCGACGCAGCGCTTGAGAGCGCGGCAGTTGCAACCACAGTGGGGGGCACCAGAGATGGTAAGGCGGCGGCAGGCGGGCAGCCGCCTGGTGGTGGCACCGTACCGCAGGATGGGGGTGGCTGGGCTCCGGGGCATTGGAGGAGGCTCCAAGTGCTGCAGTCTCCTCCTCCTCCTCTGCCAAGACCACCAGCCACCGATATTCGCGCTTTATTGCCTCCAGCTTGCGGCGCCATGCCTTGGCGGCCAACTCCTTCTGATCAACTTTGGAAGGAGTAGCTGTATATCAAAAAGAAAAAACAAGACAATTGTAAAATATACTCTTAGAAAAACAGTAAGACAAGTTAATTATACACAGAGTGGCTTGGTAGCACTATAAAGCAGAGTACATAACATTTGTCGTATATATCTACTATCTCTCCTCCAAATTGCTTGGGCTTTAACATTTGCAGGATTTTTTTCAGGCATTCAACCAACCATGCATCAGATCCTTTACTATCAGCCCCCTTTGCAATTTGCATGCTTGCATCACAGGTATCCTTCTGTCTGTCTGTCATAAATATTAAATCTCGCCCGTCCTTCTTCCTTCCACACGTCTTTCCCTTTTTAGTTGAACATCAGGTGATCTGATTTGACTTTTAGTCTTATCCATAAAACTTTCAAAGCAGAGTTGAAATCACAGATAGATGAGGCTATTGGTTGCTCAATACTCCCGCCCCTATGCCAATTAAAGGGTGTCTTCACTCTTCAAACGTTCACAACAACTCTTACTTACTTAGGACATCATTAGGATGGCGGGCGGATTTTGGGGGACAATTAGGAAAGATGCGCCGGCCACAGTGGCGGGCGCATCCCGTATTTTTAACATTGTGGCAGATGGTGCCGAAAGCACTGCCCGCTGCAACGCAAAAAATACATATTGTGCTTTTCCAAGCACAACGTGACAGGCCCCACGCGGAGCTTGCCACGTTGTGCTTTGAAAGGCAGGGGGGTACCATAGCATAGGTTCCCTCCATGGGGGCCCGCAATGGGCACCCCAATGAGCACCCCAAGCACACTCCGCATGCCTTTCCGTGGCGGCATTGGCATTCCAAAGTACAGATTATACGGCTGGCGGTGTGTTTCAGACACCGCCACCATATTGAACCCTTTTTCGCCCGGTCGACATGTCGACTGTGCGGAGAAAATCCCCCCCGGACCCCCCAGCCATTGTAATATGGCAGGGGGTCTTTTCGACAGGGATGGCGGGAGGTTTGCCCCTGCGGGATCGGCGTTGACTACCGCCGGCCCGGCGGGGGCAATCCGCCCGCCATCCTAATGGCCGGGGCCCTAAAAGTCTCAACAGTACAGTAGGCATACAGTACACCCTTGCAGTGAGTGTAATGTCAATAGTTAAGGATTATGAATCTAACATACTGCCGGCCGCCACTGGTTCTGGCACTCCCCCTACCGCTCCATCGGTATCGGCAACTGTCGCATCCTCCCCCTCCGCGTCACCTTCACCGCCGCTGGCCCCGGCAATGGTGGTCGGCAGTGCGCCTAGAAAACATTATAGATTTTTTAGGTGTCATATTATACACCTCCCCCTAATGGTCAGTAGCAAGATTGAAAAATGCGTAAATAGTATACTACATACACCACTAGTACAAATCAGGTAGTAGTAGAGTAGACACTAGTAGTTATATATGGTCCCTAGGGTCATTCTAGCCTTTGCTTAGTTAGCCGGAGCCATGCAACCATTTTACCTTTATGTCTTTTATTTTTTGCACATGTGACGTTACCTTGCAGCTTGTTGTATAAGGCACCTTTGAGCCCACATGACCTCATACTGCTACTGTCTAAGTGCTGCGCGCAAGCTGTCAACCAAAACATTAACAAGCCACTTTTTTATGAAGTTCTGGTGTACTGTTAGTCCATATTGCTTATCCATAAATGCTACACTTTTTGGCACGGCTGAGAAATGCTTGCAATATACTAACACGCACCATTTCATTTTTCGCATTACAGACGGAAGATTCCCTTCTACGAACAAGAGCTTTGCAGGGCTTATGATGCAACAACTACCAGTACTGGGTTCTTCTAAGGTGAGGGGTACCCAGAAGAATTCCCTCAGATCTTCTTTTATAAATGTATAAACTATATTCCTACCTAGGGGATGGTGGTGCTTCCACCACTGTTCAGTTATCATGATTTATTTACCAACTGTAAGTAAGTGTAACAATGTTTTTATTGTTTTAATGTTATTGATTTTACTGCTGGTGCTGCATTATAGAACAACGTACATAACTTCTCAATTAAAAATAATAATTATGGACTTACATAGGCATGGTGGTATTTGGTGTGGACTTACACGAGTGAGCGAGCAAAAGGAAGAGTGTGCATGTGCAATGCTTCCACGACTGAGAGCTTGGGTGTGTTATGTTCTGGATTGTCTACTTGTTGGGTATCTTAGGGGCAGGGTTTGGAGAGCTAATAATTATGACAAGACACTACCATAACTATTCGGGCAGAGGATTGTGGTGGGTTAAGAACTGCAGATTGAGGTGTGTGAGGAAGGTCCAACCTCCCATCAACAACATCCTATTTTATTGTGCAAAGGTCTGTATGTGCAAAATCCCTACAACAGTAGTAGTAGTATGTCCTATCATATCAAAATAGTAATAAATCTGGTTGGGCATTTGTTGGTGTGAATTGTCAAAGCCTCAAGATTAACAAAGACTCAAGATCAATAAGACTATAAGTAGTACAGGAGGACGACCCAAAGGACTGGACTCAATGGCTAGAGCTACTGGTGAATCTGAGTTTTATTTACAACCTTTTAAATAAAGAGTGGCCAACTGGGCAAGCTTAGCTACTACAGTACAGACAGACTAATAGTAGTAGTAGTACAGAGAATCATCATAGCAGAGGCAGGGATAACAAGATTTTCAAAACAGTACAGATCGAAGGATAATTGTTGGTAACAAATAGCATTTGGAAACAGAAACAATAGTTCAGGAAAAATATGGTGCAGTAAAAGTTATGGAATAAGAATTATTATTAAAAACAAAAAGACGTACTAGGGCCAGCAGAGGAGCCCTTCTTGGTGTCCTCCTGGTGTTGTTCTCCCGCTGACTGTGTCCTCCCTGTCTGCCTGTCCCTGGGTGCTGAATAGGAAAGATATAAGAAAGAGACTAACATTGATGGATTGGGTCAAACAAATAAAATATTTTTAAAGAACGGTCAAAAAACACTTAGGTAAAAAACAATTGTAATAACTAAATTGACCGATCTCATCTGGTCAACAAGTAGTATCGGGGGATTCACGGATCGACTACTTACTATTTATCAACACTAATCCAGTCTTCCATTCTGTTTCCATAATAATAACTAAGCGCCAGGATGTCCTCTGGGTGATAGGTTGCGCTCTATAAGTATACAAAATAAATAATAAATAGCTAAGCCTAAGTACGACGTACCACCTGACCTAGCCCACTTATTCCATGCCTGCCAATTGTACATTAAGTATGCATTTCCACTTCTTTTAGTCCTCAACAATGCATATGGTCAAATGGAGGACACATGAGTTAATTTTTGTATACATAATATTTTTGGTTGATTCATTGATGCTGATGTTCTGCTTGTGCTAAGCCTATTACCAGCACTCATTAAACAAACTAGAAAAGGTTCTAATAAAGACTGGGGTACTAGCAGCACGTGACGTAACTGGGGGGACATCACACTTACTACTAAAAAATTACAAACTCATACAAAGTAACTAAACCTAAGTATCAATCCGCCCCTATCTCTTAGTGACAGGACAAAGTAAGGACTAGAGTCACTATAGCATTATGTAACTTAATTTCTCTAAAATAAACTCTTACATATTCAAGCTAGGTAAGCGCAAATGCAAAGTTGCAAACAAGTAAGATTAGTAGTAGCGCAGAGTAGCACCTGTATCATAACAATCACAGAAGTCTTTTAAACGTAATTCACCTGGAATGTAACCAGCAACATTCTAGATGGTTGGAAGAAAAAAACAGATATTCGCAATATATAACACAGAGCAGAAGAACAGACACAAAGTAGTAATAATTAAATAGTTACTCACCAAGACCCGGGACCTCCACTCCTAGCAGGTCCAGCAGGTCCTGCTCACGGTCCAGAAAGTCGGACCACCGGTGCGTCAACTGCCCCTGGGTGCGCCGGACCACAGAGCAGCGGAACACTGCCCAGCACACCTTCCCTCACAGCTGTTGACGCTCCCGGAGGCCGTACTCGGACCCAGGCCTGCCACCTGCTGCTAGGGTTGAGGGGAGGTGGCGCTGCACAAAGAAAATTAGTGCAGCCAACTCCACCACCTCAAATAAGGCCCATGTCTGCACCCCTTGTTAGCGCCGCCTTCCGCAAGGAAGGCGGTCGCGGCTCTGGCTGCGGCGAGCCATACCCTTCGACATGGTTCTGGGGAGAGTGAGATGGGGGGGAATGCATTTTAAAAAGTAAGTAAAGGAAATGAAAATAGCAGGCAATAGAAAAAGAGTGAAAAAGTAGCTAAAAAAACACAAAAAAAGTAGACAAAAACCAAAAATATAGAAGCAGGGAAATAGTATGAATAATAAGTAAAAAAGATCCCCAGAAAATTTCTAGAAAGTAAGGATTGAAAAGATAAAGGGAGGATTCAAAAGCAGGCCCCAGAACCATATCATAGAGTGAAAAACAAGGTGGGCGTGCCCATTGCGAGCACGTGCACAAGTTCGCATGATATTTTCCCCCCGAGCACGCAAAAAGCAGCGCGAACACGTAAAAGCATTCCTGAACAGAAAATACGTAACGCGAACGGGTGCGAGCATGCATTGCGTGACCCAGAACAGGAAGTAAGCAGCGCGAGCGAGTGGGACAAGTGAAAACAAGATGACCGCGCCTATGAGCGACCGCATGGGTAAGTTAGCGAGACATTTTCAACGCGATCACACAGAAAATACCGGGAACGGGCGGGAAAAAAACTTCTGCGTCTTCGCGATATTTCCGCGTGATCGCTGAGATTTTTAACATTTTCACGACAGTTTGCAAAAGTGAATTTCGCAAATTCCGCCCACCCCTAGTAAAATGCCAAAAAATTAACATTCCAGGCAGAGCCAGGAGACACAAAACAGGAGCGAGGTTGCCTTGAACAAGCTGTACAAAGTGGTGCTGTGGCTCTGCTGGCAGCAAACGCACCTCAGTGAGGGCTTTAGCTAAAGGCAAGCTGCAAAGCATGAACCTACAAACTTTCTGTAGTCTAAACATGTGTTGTTGATGGTTTTAGAAGTGCCTGGTCCAACTAGAAGGGGAAAAAGAGAAAGAATGTGCCTATAACCTGTCCCTGTTCTAAACATTCATGGCTAAGCGAGGAAATACAAAATGAGAGGCAGGTTGCCTTGGACCAACTGTACAAAGTGGTGCTGTAGCTCTGCTGCTGGCAGCAAACACACCTCTTCTAAAAATTCATGGCAGATCCAGGAGACACAAAATGGAAGTGAGGTTGCCTTGAACCAACTGTACAAAGTGGTGCTGTGGCTCTGCTGGCAGCAAACGCACCTCACTGAGGTCATTAGCTCAAGGCAAGCTGCAAAGCATGAACATACAAACTTTCCCTTGTCTAAACATGTGTTGTTGACGGTTGTTGAAGTTCTGGTCCACCTAGAAGGGGAAAAAGAGAGAGAGTGTGCCTACAACCTGTCCCTGTTCTAAACATTCATAGCAGAGCCAGGAGATACAAAACGAGAGGCAGGTTGCTTTGGACCAACTGTACAAGTGATGCTGTAACTCTGCTGCTAGCAGCAAACGCACCTCAGTGAGGGCATTTGCTCAAGGTGAACTGCAAAGCATGCATCTACAAGCTGTCCCTAGGCTAAACATGTGTAGTTGATGGTTGTCGAAGTTCTGGTCCACCTGGAAGGGGAAAAAGAGAGAGAGTGTGCCTACAACCTGTCCCTGTACTAAACATTCCTGGCAGAGCCAGGAGACACAAAACAGGAGCGAGTTTGCCTCGTACCAACTGTACAAAGTTTAAGTTTATTATGCATAGTTAATTAAAACCAGTGCAAAGCGTAGTACAAAACAGTAGAAAATTGACTTTAAAATATCATTAAAATTTGTACATTGTTATCGTCATTAAAAAGCATGCACAGAGGCACCCAGTCTGATTAGCCAGGAGCAATTGTCATTATGGCGGGCACGCGTATTCCCGTGAGTCCTGTAGGCCGCCTATATGTTGTCTGTGGCAATGATCGGAAGTTTTTTATTTTGACAGTTTTTGCTCGATCATTGCAAGGAACTTAACGTATCTGCAATTCAGTTTCGTGTTCGAAGGGTTCAGGCAGGCAAGGACCGCTTGCCTTCTCGTGCAAGTCCCTAGCTGCTTAAGCTGGGCCTTTAAGAGCTGTTGACTGTTTGACGGGCTGGCCGTAGCTCTTCGCAAAGGCAGGTCAGATGAAGTATATCGCCCTTGTCTGTGTTACAAAACGGACAAACCTCGTGGCCATTACTCCTGAGCCATGGTGGAAAATACTCTCTGCTGGGCAGAACCCCTAATCTGTATTTCAAGAACTTCAGTTTTGTTGTCTTAGGATAACCCTGGCTGAAGTAAGGTTGTGGTGTCAGCGTTTTGTAAGAGTTTAATGACATCCAGGCATGGTTTCTTTTGGCGAATATGGCCTTGTCCTCTAGTAAGGATAGTGTTTTAACAGTTTTCCAGACTAGTTTTTTGAATGGGTTTTGCCCAAGTTGCATGTCCCAAATCACAGTTAGATTAGTAGCCACCAGAGCTGTCTTCAGGTAGGATCTTGCCTGAGATATATCCCTATTTTGAATGTCTTGCCATAACAGCGAATTTAGGGTGTTGGTATGGGCCGAACGGAGTTTGTGGCAGCAGTTGATGTATGCTCCCTGTCTGGCAAGGGTTTGCTTTTGCAATCCAAATTCCAGCCTGAGTTGGGCCGGCGATGTGTAGGGCGGAAGGGAAAACATTGTTCTATAGGCTTTTGTCTGGATTGTGTTGAGGTTCTTGGAGTCTCTCCCACGAAGCGCCTCGCTGCCATAACAGATAGAGGGGAGTAGCTTAGCCTGGATAACTCTCAGGTAGGGGGTTAGAATTGGCCCCATCAGTTGATTGGCTATATTTTTTAGTGTAACGGCGATGCACACCCCTCTCCTTTTTGCTTCCTGCTTTTGTTGTGCAAAGGTGCCATCTCTGTCAAACATAACTCCCAGGTATTTGTAAACAAGTGCAGACTCTATTTTTTGACCGCCTAGTGCCCATGATTTCTGAGGCTTCTTCTTGATGTTGATCGACATGGTGCGTGTCTTGCTCAGATGTATTTTAAGTTTGTTTACCGTGGCGTAGCTGTGCATTTGGATCAGAAGCTGCTGGAGGCCGGTGTAGGTATGGCTAAGTAGCACAACGTCGTCCGCGTACAGCATGTTGCTCAAGGTTTTCCCCCCCAGCCTCGGGGAATGGGAGTTGCATATGTTGAGTGAGTCTGATAAATCTGCCATAGACAGATTGAATAGTATTGGGGCAAGCACGCACCCTTGCTTCAGGCCTTTGGTGGTACGAACTTTAGATGACAGATGTGTGCCGCCTCCTAGCTTCACCTGCACCCAGGTATCTGAGTGTAGAAGCTCCAGCATGCTTAGAATCGGCTGCGGTATTCCCCATTGTGCCAGTTTCCCCCAAAGTCTGCCTCTCTCGATGTTATCAAACACTGCACTGAAATCGATGTAGCACATATGCAGCAGCAGTTTTTTCATTTTTGCTGCATCGATCATTAGAGAGATGGCCAGAATATCGGTGGCTGTTCCAGTATTTTTCCGGAAACTGGTCTGGTTCAATGGTATGATCTGATTTGAATCAGCCCATAGCGTAATTTCCTCTAAAAGAGTTCTCGCAAAATATTTTGCCTCATTATCGAGGAGGGCTACTAGTCGGTAGTTGTTAGGGTCCGTTTTGTCACCTTTTTTAAATATGGGGACAATCGTCGACCCTCTCCAAGATTCTGGGATTTTGTTTAAGAGTCTTACTTCCGAGAATAGCGGTTGCATATTGGTAGCCCATTCTGTGATCTTTTCCTTAAATAGGGCTGGCGGAATACCGTTTGGACCCGGAGCACCTTCCTTCCTGCCCATGCAAATCTGTTTTTTTATGATTGCTATTTGCTGGCCGGCTGTTATATCCGAGATGTTTTTGGGTGGGCTTTGCTCTCTCTTGGTCAGGGCCTTCAGCGCGAACATTGGGGAGTTAGGCTCTGTGGTGTTTGTTTTTTGCGCTGCTGCGTGTTCCGGCTGGTCATTGAAGTGGCTAGAGAGGTAGTTGATCCATGACTCTTCCAGAATGTGCGAGCCTAGTTCTTTATGCTGAGGTCGTAGGATCCTGTTTGCTGATTGCCAAAAGCGCGCGCTGTTACTACTTCTGCTGTCGTGTAATAACTTTGCCCATGTCTCATTTTCAGCGTCTTTCTTTATGTTCCATTTTATGCTTTTGAGCTCAGTTCTTTGTTTCTTCAACACTGTCCGAAGCTGTGCGTTGTCGGGGGCTGATCTTAGCATTCGTAAGGTCGAATTTACTAATCTTTTATGCTGCCTTAATTCTGCTCTAGGTCCTTTTTTTGAGTTGGTTTTACAGCTCATATTATGCAAGTTAATTTTTGCCGGGGTCTTGGTTGCCAGTTCTTTTAGCAAAGATCTTGTGTATTGATCCCAATGTGGGATATGCCCAGCTGAATTTGGTTTGTGAGTGTTATATGGTTGAAGGGCAGTATCGGCCAGAGTTGTTAGGTTAGTTGGTGTGCATTTGATCCTTTTTCGATTGATGGTATAGATCGCCCCTAACGTTTTGTCTGGCCTGATTGTAATGGGCGACTTTAATGTCAGATGGCATTCCTGGGGACGGTGGTCACTTTCTCCCTTGTCCCCCATTCTGAATTCCAAGATGTAGGTGAAGAGTGCCAGACTGACAAATGTATAGTCCAAGATGGAGCTGGCTGTTTGTGAGCAGAATGTTTCTACTGGAGGACGATCTGTCATGAATCTACCATTTAATGCCCGGAGATTTAAGTGTTCTAAGTCTTTGAGAAGGGAATTGTATTGGTGCTTTCTCCTGTTTTGCGGGGAGCTTTGTGATGGTATGGTGTAAATTTTATTCAGAGCCAGGGCCTCTTCCTCTGCTGATGAGCCAAGGCGGTTTTGGTTGAAGTCCCCTGACAGGAGAAAGAGTGGCTTTTCCATCTGGGAGATATACTCCGTGAGTTGATTAGAAATTGTGTTGGAGTCTTTGCCTCTGTGTTTAGGGTGGACGTATGCATTGACAAGGCATATCTCTTCTTCTTTATTGCAGAGCTTCAGTTTTATTTTTTCTGTTAAGGTTGAGGATGTGGACGAGTTCATGAGAACTGCTGACGATATTGTTGTGTTGGATATATATGTAGCCAGGCCTCCTGACTGGCGGCCAAATCTGTTGGTTATAACTGCTGCTGTTGAAAAGCCAGTGAAACCCGTGATGTGTTGTGTAGATGTGAGCCAGGTTTCCTGTAGCATTACTATATCAAATAGAGAGATGTACTTTTGGAAGTCTGGGTCATCCATTTTTGAGATCAGGCCGTTTATATTCCAAGAACAGATGCCTATGGATGGTACACTGCCCTTTATGCCATCTCTCATTTGTTGATGGCATCAGTCCTCTTCAAGACGTATGAAGATCGTTCGAGAGAGAGTTTCTCTTGTTAGTGCTCGATTTTGATATAGCGCCCCCCCCTGTGCTCGCTTCTGTCCATCCTCGAGGGCTGCGTGTGTTTTTGGTTGGCGGACTTCCTCTCAGGGGCTTAGTCATGATGGGAGTGCGGATCTGATGGTGTTTTTGCACTGGACTTCTCCCGCTTAATGTGAGTGTTTGTTCAGAGCCCACTACCGCCCTCGGCCTGTCTTCCGGACGCTGCCAATGTATGTTCTCTATTTTTTTAGGTGAGCTGCCCAAGGCGCCTTTAAGGACGCTAAGGGTGTTTGCCTGTCTTGCCTCCAATTTTGAGCTTGTCCTCCTCTGAAGGGGTGAGGGGTAGGCTGGTTTTAATATGGGGTCTAGCTTGATGCCCCAGGTCTTAAATTGCTCTGCTTCTGCTGCAATAGACTCCGTGACATTGTTGGAAGACCAGGTGGTCTTGGTCCCCTCCGGGCTATTTGGATTGGCGGCGGGCAAGAATTCAACCGAGATTAAGTCCTTAGTACTTATCCCCTCCAGGCTGGGAATATGTTCCATTAGTTTAAGAATGTTGCCACGGTTGAGCGTGTCATGCTGCCCTTGTGACTTATATTCCGGAAAAAAGACCAACATCTCTGTTGTTTGTTTGGTGCTTCCTACCTCCTTGTATTGTGAGTGATGTACTTGAGCTGGTGATGCATGGCCTGTATGAGTTTCACGAGGTACCGAGGTTGAGCCTTAACCTGGCATGTTGGCGGTGATGGTTGATGCTTTGAATGAAGTCATTTGCTTTGATATTATTTGTGTTTCGGATGGCCGTTTTGCTTGGGGACACTCAGTTTGATTAGAAACAGGGTGATTAGTGAAGCCCGATGTGTCTGTGACATGGGCTCCATAAATTTGGCTTAGCGATGGTCCAAGTTTTCCGTTCCTGTCCCCCACCTCAGCATTTAACCTGAGCGGGTGGTTGCTAACCTTTATTGGTAGTGAGTCTTGATTGATAGCTTTGCAGTGTTGAGACTCCCGCTTGATCCTCAGAGGACCTTGCTGTCTTGTTCTTGGCACAGTTTGGCAGTATAAGGTGATTGATCTTTGCTGCCGCTTCTCTTACTCCGACTGTTTGTTCCGATTGGTCTCTTACCCGTGGTCCTTGGGACCCTTGCCCTTCTTGTTTTGGCTGGCTACTGTTTGTTTTGTATTGCTGCTGATTTGTGCCTAGGGGCAAGTGGTATTCGCTATCTGTGGGGTTAGCATTGTTTGTGTTATCCCAAGATCTCTCCTTTGTGTCATAGAAGATGGGGAAGTATTTAGACGTGGATGTTTCAGTTTTTTGCTTGCGCCCTTTTCTTTTTTGTTGACGTCGCTGTTTGGCGTTGAGATTTTGCGAGTGCTCCTGTCCCGTTAGGGTTGTCTCTTCGTTTGTGGGTACGGAGTGGGTGGTTGGCTCTGCTGCGGTTCTGGATGCTTCACTCCTGATGTCTCCTGCTTCAGGGTTAGTGGTGCCCATTTCTTTATTGCGTATCCTCTATGTAGAGTCTTTATATCTCCTATTAGGTCAGTTAGCATTGAGGGCAGTGAGTCTACTTTGCTTGACTGCAATTGCAGCTCTGATAGGTGTTTGATTGTGCTCTCAGAATCAGGTTGTTTAGATTGCCTAGCTTGTCGTCGATGCCAGCTGTAAAGACTGCCAGTGTGTTGAGAAGATTAAGTTGAAGCTCCATTTTCTCTGATTGGTATTGCAGGGTATCTACTGCTAGTTGGATTGTATTTAGCAGTGAATGTTTTGTTCCTTTCTCCGCTCATTCTCTTTGAAGTCGTTGCCAGGCATATTTAGGTTTTTGGCTGCCAAAGGTGAGTCAGGGGCATGAGTCCCTTTGGGATCAGGTGTATGAGTGGCTAGCATATCTTCCCATTCTTGTGTGTTGAGATAGGACACTAGTGCTCTTGCTTCGGCTTTGCTACTGGAGTCGTGAGAACTTGCAGCCTCCCTATCAGAGGCGCTTCTTGCTGAGTTACGGGTTTCCTGATCTGCGGTTGATAGAGCGCGTTCAGCCGTTGGGTGAGACTTGATGGGTGTACTATGAGTATGGCTCTTCGATTGCAAGTCCAGCTCGGGACATGGTGCGGTTTCTTTTGCTGGAGCCGGTGCTGATGTCTGTAGGCCTGCCCCAGGATCCCTTTCAGGTGGGCAGCTGTCAGCTGGTATTTGGACTAAAATGAGTTTCTCATTCAGGTTAACTTTAGGGTCATCTAGTGGGGGTGATAAGATGTTTTCCCGGCTGTAAAAGGGCCAAGCCAGCTGGATGTGCGTGCAGAGTCTTTTGGTTGTAGACAGCCGAGCTAGAAGACTTCCCTCTTTTGCTTGAGGTCTCCAGAGGAGTGCTAGCATTCCCGTGCCCCGAGGTGCTGGCATGCGCAGGATCCGACGAAAGGCCCCCTTGTGCCAACGGGCCTTCGTGTACAAGCAGTGGTGGCGGGAGGGTGCTAATCCCAAGACAGCGGGAAGCAGTGGTGTTTGCAGTCTGGACAGGTGCCTGTTACTCGAGAATATCGCTGCGCCTGTGTCCTTTAGGAATTCAAACTTTGAGTATATTTTGGGCTGATAGAGTTTTTTAGCAGTTTGTGATGCGCTTACTACGGTCTCTGGTATCAGGACCGTTGGGGATCCTTGCTCTGTTGTATTATCGCTCAGCCCCAGTGCCTGCTCTGATGTGGAGAGGTTCAGCTCCGTGCTGATAGTCGAGTTTGCGCTCATTTTCCTTTTCTTTTTCTGGTGCCCTTTAGCATTTCCCTGTTTTTTGTTCGTTTTTGCTGTGGGCTTTGGTTTGACTTCCGGGGGCCCCCTGGCCTTACCTGACCTCATGGTGTTGGTGGCGATGATGGTTGGCTCGCTAGTTTTCTGTCCGTAAGTTAGCTGGATGTGAACTATCTGCGTTTTAAGCTGAGCAGAGCGGAGCGCGCAAAGGGGCTGTAGGTCAGTCAGACCTAGTCGGACTGCCTGTCAGACCGGATGTATGACATTATAACGCATACTATTACCACGCATACCTTTACAACGCGGTATTTACAACGAATACCGTTACAACGCATAGCGCTTAGAGGTGCTGGATAGTGGTAAGTATAATTTTCTATTCCAACTCCAGTCCCCGTGGACACTAGGGAAGGTGTTGGATAGAAAATTAAACTTATTCCCTATCCTAGAGCGCCCCCCAGCGCAATGCGTTGTAATGGTATGCGTGGTAATGCCTGCGTTGTAATGGTAGTGCGTTGTAAAAAATGTGTGCTAAATGTTGTATACCGTCAGACCCCCCGGGCTCTTACTTAACGGCCGCCTCTACCGGCAGCCGTGCTCGTGGGTTCACCTTCCCCCTGGAGACTTTGTGCCTCACCGATGGTTGATGATCGATTAAGGTGAGTGGGGATGATAAGTAGAAAAGATTCCAGGTGTGCGGCCTCACTTTTTACCCCCGTTCCGCCTCTTCTCTTCTTCTCCTCGGTACCGGGCAAATGAGCAGAGGGACCTGAATTGCGGGGCTTGTAGCGAGCAGCGAGCAGAGAAGAGCCCCCAGATGACACCGGCGAAGACAGCAAAGCACTGCTACCCCCACAGCCCCCGCTCACCTCTCTGCAACTCGCTCGTCCGGACTCACTCCTCGCTTGCTCCCTGCTCGCTCGCTTGGTCTCCCAATTCTTTCAGCCCTCCGATGCTCTCAGCCTTTTTTTCCAACCCTTTTTTGCCCCTGGCATAGGTAGAGGACAGGCTGAGAACTGGGCTTTGGTCAGAACAGCCCTGTAGCCCGCAGCTCCTGACTAACCTTGGCTGTTGTAGTCACTTTTTACGGGGAGGGAGGGTGGGACCAGGACGTGCTGGGGCGGGCTGAGGCGGCTGGTGTGGCGTGATTAGCCTGGAGCCGCCGCTCGGACCCGCAGCTCACTGACGGCCCTCGGCACCCCCAGCCCCCGGCAGCCCCCGCTTCTGGTTCTCGAGCGGGGGGGATGAGGGGGGATGCAGGCAGGTACCGGACTTCGGACGGCGGTGAAAGTTTCTCGTTTCCTGGCTCCGGTCAGCGGTGTGTGATCTGCTGCAGCGAGCTCTCTCCTGTCGGCGTGTGACGTCAGCTTAGGAGTGAGCTGTGATACGGAACTGGATTACCTGACTGCCACGGTGAGTACAAAGTGGTGCTGTGGCTCTGCTGGCAGCAAATGCACCTCAGTGAGGGCATTAGCTCAGGACAAGCTACAAAGCATGTACTTACATACTTTTCCTAGTCTAAACATGTGTTGTTAATGGTTGTCGAAGTTCTGGTCCACCTAGAAGGGGAAAAAGCAAAGAGTGTGCCTACAACCTGTCCCTGTACTACATATTCATGGCAGAGCAAGGAGCTACAAAACAAGAGCCAGGTTGCCTTGAACCAACTGTACAAAGTGTTGCTGTGGCTCTGCTGGCTGTAAACACACCTCAGTAAGGGCATTAACTCAAGGCAAGCTGCAGAGCATGTACCTACAAACTTTCCCTAGTCTAAACATGTGTTGTTCATGGTTCTCAAATTACCTGGTCCACCTAGAAGGGGAAAAAGAGAGAGTGTTCCTGCCACCTATGCGTGTACTAAACATTCATGGCAGAGCGAGGAGATACAAAACGAGAGGCAGGTTGCCTTGAACGAACAAGCTGTCCCTCATCTAAACGTGTAGTTGACTATTATTGAAGTTCCTGGTCCACTTAGGAGGGAAAAAAGAGTATGTCTATAACATGACCCTGCTCCTCTTGTTGAAAGAGTTAAAACTAGATTCGAATTCCTAGAGCGCATACCAAGATGCTTCCCAGGAGGTCCACAGATTTGGTATACCTTCTAGTCACCGACTTACTTGAATGATGTTTCTTTGGCAACATCCAACAGACTTTCCAGCGTGATGTGATTGTTCATCTTCTTCACATTCATCACAGACACCATCCAAGTGTTCTCATGAGTACGGTTTCCAGCATGTGAAGAAAAAACACAATCTAATGATTAAGTACTACTAGTCACACATCCCCAAATCGCACCCATCCATTTATTTGATACTCGCCCTCTTACTATGCAGAGTTGAATTGCAAGTAACATTTTCAGAATTAGAGCATCCCATCAGAAACTCTCATGCAGAACATGGTTGGTATTAGTAAAACCATGTAGTACTAAACCAAGGGCAATCAAATCACTTTTAAATAGACATTGGTCACCCTCTCTCACTCCCACATCAAACGTGACTGACTTTCAACTGGTTTATATCCAGCCACTTGTTAGTCAACACAGTATGCTTCTCTGTATCCTTTTCTGATAAGTTAGACTGCTATTTATTATGCAGAGTAGAGCAGTTCTATTTACTCTGCACTGTCTGCAAGGCATGCGAGGCTAAGCTCATTGTTTATCCAAGCTGAGATCAAAAGATAGTCACAGAACAGGACCCTGCCTCCTAGACTAACAACTCATCTGACCATCCCCCTGACAAGAAGATACCAAGAGACCTTCAGGTTCACCAAACAAGCCATGTAGCAAGAGGCCTATGCACGATATCAGATATCCATGTTATGTCATGTTATCCCAGAAGGGTATCCTGGTGCTGAAGCAGGAAATATTTAGGCCAAATTACGTGCTAGATCAAGAGTCAGGGCTTCACTTTCTAGTGGAATTCAAAAACTGATGCGGTGGCTCAGATACACAAGGGCAGATCATTACTGGCATTAGTAGGGAGGAGAGAGCATGACTGCCTGATCTGCTTCTGTATATGCAGGGGTGTGTGTGAGTGAAATACCAAGGTTCACAAGCACATAGGAAAAGGACTGTCACGCTGTTGTTGCTCTTCTAGAACTTCTTCAGCTATAAAATAATTTTAGGAGTACTTGCTCGTATTTTAAAAAAAAAATTAAAATTGGTTCTGTTGTGGTGCAATATTAATACTACTGACTCTTTGTTAACTTAGAATTGTACCCCACGCTCCCCCTATGTCCGCATTGCCCACAAAGTAATTAAGACCCTACAGGACTCACCAATCGGGTGAATCTAGCGCCGCCTCACTCCCGACTGCCATTTTGGGTGTGGGCTTGGAAACGCTCTAGGGGCTAGCGCTCTATTGTTTTGCGAATGCCCTTTGCCACACCTCATTTAAAGACCAGTATGCAGGCGTGCAGCGCAAGCGCGCAGCGTCGCGCCGGACGAGCACCAGAGGAAAGCCCGTCTGTGCCCGTCCGGGCTTAGGGCCAAAACCGCTGCCGATTGTAGGTATTCCAAGGATGAGCTATTGGCCATAGGTAAGAGTGTAGGGGGAACATCCCAAAATACTTTACCTCAGTCCTCTGTAATGTTGGATTGTGGGCTGATCAATAGTAGATCCCTGGTAAAACATCATCAGGAAGTGTCAGAGTTGCTAAATGACATGGACCTAGATGCCCTATTCATCACGGAGACGTGGGCTAGTGTGGACACCTCTGTTGAGTTGGGCTTGTCGTGCCCTGAACGGTACAAGCTATTCCATAAACCTAGGCCACTGGGAAGAGGAGGGAGGCTTGGAGTGATTTATAAAGACAAGTGGGACTTTTCCCCTCTACAGATTGATGGGGTGGCGGGGGTGGAGCTACTGGGGTTCTCCCTGCAAGAACCAAAAGGTAGTATTCTGACTGGATTGATATGTTATAGGCCACCTAGTGCGGATACACAATACTAGGCGCTGTTTGACACCATTGCTGCCCTTGCCCTGTCCCACTCCAGAATGTTGATCCTGGGAGATTTTAATCTATGGGACAATGGACCCCTGGGGAGCCACCTGAGGGATCTGAAGGACAACTGTGGAAACTGGGGTCTTGATCAGCTGGTACAGAAACCAACCCACTCAGGGGGACATATCCTAGATATGGTCTTCGCCAATCAGACTCAGACTAAGATGATTGATATCCTACCTCAGTACTGGACCGACCACTGCTTAATCCACTTCCAGATCTCCATATCCACCGAGGGGAACGGAAGTGAGCGCTCAGGGACTTATAGGAAGGGACGGAATTGGTCTAAATGACCAAAGGATAAAACAAAGCCTATTTTTATATGCAACGTTCCCTATGATCCAGAGGAATCGGTAGACCTGAACTATCAAAAGTATTGTAATCACATCATAAATACCCTGGATAAATTTGCCCCTCTGAAAAACATAAAGAATAAGAGGAAACCATCTGCCCCCTGGTTTAATGAGGAGCTGAAATCCCTACGCAATATACGCCGACAGGCTGAAAAGAAATGGCGTAGAGGCTATTCAGAGTCGGATGAAAAACTGCTGAAAATGGAACAGGCAAAATATAAAGGAGCTTTTGCCAAAGCAAAGGCACTCTTCTATGCCACTACTATTCTTTAGTCCCCTAACAGTACTAAAACCCTTTTTAATATCATAAGGGATCTCTCACACCCCACCTGTACGAGTAATAAGGTGGTTGCTACTCAAGAACTATGCGATGAGATTGCGATCTATTTTGAGGAAAAGATTGCTAAAATCGTGGGGGGCCTGAAGGAGGAAAAGGCTAGCTGCAAAGATGCAGTGGCACAGATAGAAGAAGAGGAACCTCTACTAATACTGTCAACACAGGAAAATTTCGCCCCTCTTACAGAGGAGCTCTTTTTCAGTCTGGCCCATAATGTGTCATCTGGGTCACCTCTAGACCCCCTTCCGCACAGGATCTGGAAGGAATATGGGCCAGAGCTGTTCCTCTGGATGCATCAGATCTGCCGCCAATCTCTTGAGGAAGGCATAGTGCCGGAAGCATGGAAGCAGGCAGTGGTTACCCCCCTGCTTAAAAAGCCTTCGCTGGACCCTACTATTCCGGCGCACTTCAGGCCCATTTCCCTCCTGCCCTTCCCAATAAAAATCGTGGAAAAGGTGGTCAGTAGGTCCCTGTCAGGATATCTGGAAGACAACTGCCTATTGGACAAGGACCAATTTGGCTTCCGCCCAGGCCACAGAACAGAAACCGCATTGGCAACCATGTTGGACACCCTTCGAATGCGAGCCGACAATGGCAACTCCTCAGTCTTGGTGCTGTTGGATATGTCGGCGCATTCAACACGGTTAGCCATGCAGTTCTGCTAAGTAGGCTGGAAAAACTGGGTGTGAAGGGCAAGGCCCTGAGGTGGATACAATCCTACCTGACAGGTAGACAACAGGTGGTGACCTTAGCACCCTTTTCATCTCCCAAGTCCCTGGCAAGTCATGGAGTACCTCAGGGCTCCTCGATCAGCCCTATTCTTTTTAATATTTATCTGCAGCCCCTGATCCCTATGATCAAATCCTATGGTATAGATTTGATAAATTACGCCGACGACACCCAACTGGTGTTCTCCTTAGAAGGAAGACAAGCGGTGATCATGGAGACCTTTCAGAACTGCATGAGCAGGGTCTCCAGGTGGCTGACAATAAACTCCCTTCAATTTAATGAGAGGAAGACAGAGGTAGTTTACTGCTCGTCAGCCAAACTGAGTCAGTATCAAAAGACTTTATTCGGTTATATTTCATAACCAGAAAAATACATCAAATCACATAAAAAAATTACATCAACATTAATTTAAAAAAGACAAAAAAAAGAATACAATGTACATAGTATGTATATACATAAGCCACAGTCATATAATCATTGTCTTACGCAAATAAAATATACTTTGAAGAAAAGCCACAACGGAAGAGACCGAAAAAATGTCCTCCAAAATCTGTATGGCTAGAAACGCTGGACGACACTGTCTCAAATTGAAATATTTTAAAATTGGCATTATCCATCTCTTCCTAGATGTCACATAAAATGTGCAGAAGAATGGGATGTGTATATCCGATTGGGCAGAGACATTGTCACAGGGGAATTTACACAAATCCTTAGACCAGTCATTTGTGGCAGGGAAGCTCAATAATCTAAACAGAATTCCAAACCTAAATCTGGTCAATAAGAACCTTTCTTGGTCTTTCATTTGTAGGTTTAGGTAGGGCTGGATGGTCCTTGTTTTGATAATCATTTGATGGGATATCACAGTCTTTTTAACCAGTTCACTCGATTGTCTTTGTTTCTCAAGGAAGTTTGAGCACAGATGTTTCAATGCCTTCCTGGTAATATTAAACATAGTATCTGGCTCATCAAAAAACTCTGGATGCTTGATGTTGTTACAAACAGTTTTTATGTAGCTTAACAATTTTATCTTTTTTATCCCATCTAATTTTAATGCATCCCCCAATATAAGTCTGTTTAGATGGCATTTCTCGTTGGTCCATACCCGATGCCATAAAAGCATCGGTTGAATCCTAATTAGGTCTTCCAAATAAGGGATACCCAATTCTGAATGGCAGTTATAGTTGGACGTGCTCATTGGAAGTGCCAAAAGGTATCGTAAAAAAACGTTTTCAGTTACTAGTAAAATACTAACGTTTAAATTTCCCCAAATGCCTGCCCCATATAGTGCCACCGAGACACAGCTAGTCTTATATATATATAAAAGCTCTTTGACTGGCTTTTTGCCCATCTTTCTGCTAAAGGTCTTAAGGGCCATTATGGCTTTGGAGAATAATAAATTCCTAGCCTGTATTGCACTATTCCAGTTCCCAGTATGATCAAACAGAATCCCCAGATATGGGAAAGTTGGGGTGTGCTATAGGGGGGTTGATCCGATGAACATGTTTTTTTTCTTTTGGCGGACATTACCACCGCAGTTCATTACGAATGTCTTAGTGCAATTTATCTGTAATTCAAGTTTATCCATAAATGCACTAAAGGATGAAATCATGGTCTGCATGGCTAAAGGGGTTCTTGCCATAAGCACAGTATCATCTGCATAAATAAGTGCAGGTAACCGACGGGCTGAGGCATTTGACATATAATTACAATCCAGTAATAATGTATCCTCTAAATTATTAATATAAATAGAAAATAAAAATGGAGCGAGGACACACCCCTGCCTAACGCCCCTTGCAACTCTGAATTCCCTTGTACACTCCCCATTTATGCCCTATCTGACCATTGCGCTAGCCCCATTATACAGTTCTCTTAAAAAACTAATAATATTTACTTCTACTCCCAAACTGGCTAGAATAGTCCACAATTTACCATGATTTACAAAATCAAAGGCCGAAGTAAGATCTAGAAAGGTTAAGAAGAGTCTACCTCCCTTGGCTATTGTGTATTTCTCTATCAACATTGATAGATTAAGTACTTGCTCAATAGTACCAACTCCTTCTCGGAACCTATATTGAAGATCGCTAATGATATGGTGTTCCTCTGCCCATTTCTGCAGTCTACCTAAAATGACTCTACCAATTATTTTAATGGTGGAGTCAAGCAACAATATGGGCCGGTAACAAGCACAACTTGATCTGTCCCCTTTTTTAAAAATTGGGATTATAATCGACTTGTACCAGGTGTCAAGTAATCCTATGGAGCTGGCAGCATTAAAGGTTCTAGTGAGCAAGGGAGCCCAAAGATAGATGTTTTTTTTAAAAATGTCTACTGGGACACCATCGGGCCTGGTGCCTTACCCCCAAGACTGGAATTAATACCCTTGATTACCTCATCCAGTAAGAAGTTAAGTTGCTGCCCTATGCATCCTTTCTCTTAGGCATGGATTCTCTTATTGAATCAGAGGTAGCTGCAACAGAGTTATAAAGGATTTCAAAATGCTTAACCCAATCTTCTTCATTCACGGCTATCTCCATGCGGGCCTTTGAACTATCTTTAAAAAATGGAGCATTGACCGCCTTCTAAAAGGCCGTCATGTCCTTTAGTTCTGAGGCCTCCATAATAGCTGTCCATGCTTCATTTTTCATCATCTGTCTTTGGGTATTTAGTGCAGTTTTATACTCCTTTCGTAGGGTCCTAATCAGTGGTTGGTTTCTCTCTTGCTGGTGCAAGGCCAATTTTAGTTGTTTATAGGCCTTACTACAAGCAGGTGTAAACCAGCCTCTGATTTTCCTTTGAGTCTTATTCACCTTGGCATTAACCCATAAACCCTTTTTTATACTGGCAGTTATCTCTCTAAAATTACTTATAATTTCTGCGTCCTCAGTTTCCAGGTCCAAGCAGGCGTCAAAGTTTGTACTACAAGCATTAACGAATTTACTAAGGAAGACCTCAGGAACCACCCTGGTTCATTTTAGGGCATAACCATTTTTGCCTAATAATGTCTACATCTTCTGAAAAAACCTCAGCTCTTTTATGCACTGTTAGTTGTGTATCCAATAATTCAATCATGATCGGGAAATGGTCACTTAGGGGGGAAATTAAAACATTATGGCTAGCAATACAATCCCGTTAACATGATGAAATAAGGATAAAGTCAATAGTTGAAGTTAAACCTCTACCATTAAAGGTTGGGGAGAACGGGGTCTTGATATGGCATAATTCATTTCCGAACCCTAGATTGTAAGTAAACATGATCTCATTTAGTGCATTCCCCAATGATGAGTGCTCAAAATGCGATGTGTTACTATCTCTATCCATGGATAGGCCGAGCTTTTATGTAATCCTCGGCTGTTGCGTGTCCCACTGTCTATTATGATTTCAGGAAAACCTCCCTCCAAGATTTCCTTGCCTATAATGGTTTTATAATGCTTCTCAGATACACTAATCTCCTCCAGTAAGCTGTCAGGTTTAGCTCGACCAGGGTCATCACTATAACCGATGCTATTTTCTTTTGAGGTAACTTCCCTTATCGATACAACATTCGTATTAACTATGCTAGACTTCCCTAGATCAAGTTTGCCTGCCTCTACTATAGATTGACAATTGGACATGTACCCACAAATAGATTTCTTCTTCAGACAAGGGGCGATGAGTCATTCATTTTCATCCATACCGGATAAGGGATGGAATAGATTATGTAACGGTATGTTCCAGTATTCCCTTGGATTGTTGGGATAATAATTATTATCAAGCAATGGTCGGTGTAGGTTTGGATACATGGGTGGGAAAAAAGGGGTGTCATTCTTGCTATGATATCTAGGGGCAACAGGGTTCGCTATTAGATTTGATTGATATGGTATATTAAATCTATGCATCGTTGGAGGGTAGTTGGAGGACAACATTGATGGATTGTTTGAGGGTGGCAAAAAAGGGGTGTCGTTCTTACTGTGATATCTAGGGACAACAGGGTTCGATGCTAGGTTTGATCGATATGGTGCATCTAATCTATGCATCGTTGGAGGGTAGTTTGAGGACAATATTGATGAATTGTTTAAGGGCATCATCAGAGCTTCTGGATAAAAATAGCTCAGATTCCGCGTTGATATACCTCCCTCACTTCTCCCTGGAAACCAGTCACTAATATATGTGACCAGTCTGTGGTCCTTAAAGTTAACTATTATCACATCCCCTTCGATGTCCTTAGGTCGTAAGCCCACCCAGTTGCACCGTCTCACTGAGACTATGTCTCCATTTAGATGCAAAGGGAGCGGTCTGTTCTTACGCAGCCAGTGAATGACTTTGTTTTTAAGGCTGGAGTTATGTTCAAAGTTTCCAACTGGCACAACCGGAACACCTGTAAGAATGATAACATAATTTGACGATTCCGGGGCAGGTCTGCTACATTTCTATGGTTAGTTTTTGATCTAATTGTATAAGTAGCCTTACTAGGGGAATCGTTTTTGGTATGACGTATTTTTCGGTATGGTTGTAGCAGTTTGTTGCCTAGGTGGGTTATGAGTATGCTGTTTAACTACCGAGTGCGTTTTACTTTGGTTATTGGGTTTTGGATGCTCTGTCGCATTACGCTCTAGTAGGATCTGGTCCATTTTCTCCCCCAACCTTTTTACTCTTTCAGTGAGTGGAAGTATAAGGGCTTTTAGCAGACATTCAATATCCTCTAATAGCCCTTTATAGTTAGGGGCAAATTTCGAGTTTAAAGTTTAATGCCCTGTTGAATCTTCCTTCCCTGCTTCTTTAGGAATCTTGTGTTGAGGGTACATATTACTAGTAGCCATAGGTAAAAATCTGTCCCCCTTTCTAATCCCTCCCTTTCTTCTCCTCTTTCTTGGCGGAGAGTGAAGTACGCAGTTAATTCCCTCAATAGGAGATTTTTTGGACTTTTTACCAGTTATTATGGTCGAGTGAAAGTCTGCTTCTATGGGTGTAAACACAGGGGAAGGTACATTTATATTATGCAGGGGGGCCACATCTGTAGGTAAAGGTGTACTTAGGTCAATTAGGGAGTTAGATATTTGAATTTGTTCAATGGTGTTGGAATCAGGAATAACTACCATATCATCTGAAATAGATTGAGTGTCTTGAAATATTAATGGAATATTTTCTGTGCTGAATAAATCAGCATCAGTTTCTTTGTGTGTAGTAGTATCCGATAAGGTGCATGTATCAACATTCTGTAGAGCAGGAAGTGGCTGTTTTTTAAGGAGTTCAATTGAGAAACGGCGCTCAGCCTGTTTCTCAGCCAACATGATCTCTCTATCTATGTCTTTTTTGACTCTAGCAAAGTATTTGTCCAATGGGCCAAGAATAGATACCCCTACACTACTTGGTAAAGGGTTCGAATCAGATATAGACATCTTGAGTGTATGGAATAATTTAAAACTTGTAGGTCAGACCCTTAAGGTGTACGAGTTAACAATTTACAACAAAACCAATTATACAAAGATAAACATATGTGACATAGCTTACGAGAATATAGATCCTACAGTGGGCTATATCCAATATTTAACAACAATACCACTGTCCCGATATCCAGATGTCAGAGGAGTGGCCCAGCCCAGCCCAGACTCCTTCCAGCCCCTGACGGCCACAGACGGCCCGCCCTTTACCCGGGCTTCACCCCGGGCGCTCCTGCGCAGCGGGGGGACAGATTGCTTTTATAGGACAACCCCTTGTAGGAGGGGGGGGGCGGGGCGATGAGGGAGAGCAGCCCAGGTGTGTCGGGCGCGGGTTTACCAAGGACTCCTGGGAAAGCGAGTCCTGGTCCCGTAGCTCGCAAGCCCTCCTGTCCGATCCCACACCCACAGCAACTTCCAAATGGTAGGTCTTAATCCGCAGGCGATGCGGGACCCGCGAAGCGGGTTCCGCGAGGAGTAGGATCCGAGGCTTTCAGGCAATCCGTTTAGGGCAGCAGCAGCAAGTTAGTTCGTCGTGTCCCAGGTTGTATCTGCAGGCAGGGTACTTTACCTCGTTCCAGTGGGGCGGGCGATGAGGGAGAGCAGCCCAGGTGTGTCGGGCGCGGGTTTACCAAGGACTCCTGGGAAAGCGAGTCCTGGTCCCGTAGCTCACAGCCCTCCTGTCCGATCCCACACCCAGAGCAACTTCCAAGTGGTAGGTCTTAATCCGCAGGCGATGCGGGACCCGCGAAGCGGGTTCCGAGAGGAGTAGGATCCGAGGCTTTCAGGCAATCCATTTAGGGCAGCAGCAGCAAGTTAGTTCGTCATGTCCCACGTTGTATCTGCAGGCAGGGTACTTTAACTTGTTCCAGTGGGGCGGGGCGATGAGGGAGAGCAGCCCAGGTATGTCGGGCGCGGGTTTACCAAGGACTCCTGGGAAAGCGAGTCCTGGTCCCGTAGCTCGCAGCCCTCCTGCCCGATCCCACACCCACAGCAACTTCCAAGTGGTAGGTCTTAATCCGCAGGCGATGCGGGACCCGCGAAGCGGGTTTCGCGAGGAGTAGGATCCGAGGCTTTCAGGCAATCCGTTTAGGGCAGCAGCAGCAAGTTAGTTCGTCGTGTCCCACGTTGTATCTGCAGGCAGGGTACTTTAACTGGTTCCAGTGGGGCGGGGCGGTGAGGGAGAGCAGCCCAGGTGTGTCGGGCGCGGGTTTACCAAGGACTCCTGGGAAAGCGAGTCCTGGTCCCGTAGCTCGCAGCCCTCCTGTCCGATCCCACACCCACAGCAACTTCCAAGTGGTAGGTCCTAATCCGCAGGCGATGCGGGACCCGCGAAGCAGGTTCCGCGAGGAGTAGGATCCGAGGCTTTCAGGTAATCCTTTTAGGGCAGCAGCAGCAAGTTAGTTCGTCGTGTCAACAACCTTCCCATGAGATCAGGCTTACGCCGGGAGCTGATCCTTGCATCCCAGTCAAGACCGTACGCAACCTAGGGATACTGTTTGATGGGGATCTCCAAATGAGCTCTCACATCAATAAAACCATCAGTGTCTGTTTTGGACTGCTGAAAGCGCTCAGACAGATTTTGCCCCTTCTGCCTGATGAGTCTAGACCGCTAGTAGTTAGGAGTGTGATCCTGGCCAGACTGGACTACTGTAACTCCTTATATCTAGGGGCCCCCTTATACATCTTACAGGGGCTCCAGAGGGTCCAGTCTATAGCGGCCAAGCTGGGACTTAAAAGACCTCTCAGTACCTCCACTACGTTGGCGCTAAGAGACCTACACTGGCTGCCAATCGGGAGTAGAGTTGCGTTTAAGTCCCTATGTATTGTGTACCGAGCCCTGCACAACACGGGACCTATCCCCTTACAGGAAAGGCTCACCTGGTATAAGCCCTCCAGGTCCCTGCGCTCCTCCAGATAGTTTTTGGCAGCAACTACCAGGATCAGGAGATCGAGGATGGGAGGCAGAGCTTTCTGCACTTCTGCATCTAGGCTGTGGAACGAGCTTCCCCAAAACATCAGGCAAATTGACACCCTACTGGGATTCAGAAAGAGCCTGAAAGCATGGCTGTTTGCCAAAGTTTAATTACCGTGATTCTATATAATAGTTCCGGCAGCTGTTTTATATGTCACGACAGCTAATGTATTGTTGTACCATCTGACTACTTCCTGTTTGTGCACCAGGATACCCGTAGGGTGACAGTTGCGCGTTACAAATAATAAATACAATACAATACAATACATAATAAGGAGTCGGGCAAAAAACTGAGGGGCATATTACCAAGCATAAGCGATAATTATCGCTATGCTTGGTTAGCAGCTATTATTTCAACGCCGTGCATCGCCTATTTTTATCGCTTAGGAGCCTTGCTATTATCAAGGTTTATCTCCTAAGCGATAAAAATCGACCGAAATGCATGAATACCGCTGAAAAGTCCGCAATATTCATGCATTACCGAGCTAATGCTCTTAGCCATGTTATCCACCTACCATTGGATAACATGGCTAAGAACTGCTCTGGCCAGGCGTTATCTTTTGGAGATATTCGCGCTTAGCGCGAATATTTCGAAAAGTTTCCAGTCGCTAACATCTTGGCACACCCACTTTGCATGTCATTAGCGATAATTATCATTGACATGCAAAGTGGGCCCCAAGATGATCGCTATCTCCTACTAGCTGTCGCTAACTGGTGTTAGCGACAGCTAGGTAATAGGGCAATAAAATTATTGCTGCTTCAGCGGGAAAAATTCCCTCTAAAGCGGCGATAAGGCCCTTGGTAATATGCCCCTCAATTTGTAATGAGAGACAAAGAGTGGAAAATTTAAAAAGATAATAGACATAGAGAGAGCAGTAAGGCTGTTTAGCCACTATAGGGAGATGAGAGTTGGAGAAATTATCTGGTTAATTAGTGTGGTGCATGACTTACCTTGAGACTGTCTTTACCTGCCAATGTGCCATCAGATACCCTAACAATGCTAACCCCTTTCACAGGTGGCCCAAGAACAACACTGTAACAGCACTCCAAGAAATCTAAAATGAGTCTAGGCTCCCTCCAGACAATTCCAACCTATACTCGTCAAAAAAATGCTTCAAAACTTCATCAGGGGTAGCAACGACTATATAAATGCAACCCTTTTCCCTCTTCTTTCTCTCCGCTATTCTCCTCAATCAAAATAACTGACTAATATCCACCACTTAAATTACTTTCATATTTCACTATACTAATTATCCACTAATCCTTAATGGTTTCTGGAGTAGCGTGCTACTCGACAAAAAAGCACTTCAACAACAACAACAAGTGTTATATAAATGTGAACCTTTTTCCCTCTTCTATCCATTCGCTATCCTTCTGAATCCAACCAACTGACTAACATGTCCACCACTTAAATTACTTTCATATTTCACTATACTAATTCACCACTAATCCTTTTTGGGTTCCGGAGTAGCGTGCTACTCATCGAAAAAGCAATTTGACGCCTGCTCAGGGGTAGTAAACGCTAAATAAATGCAATTATAATTAAACTTACAATTGAAATGTTAAGAATAGATCTGGCTCTAGCCTCCATCACTACTATGTATAGGTGCCACACTCCAGCCACAAAAATGCAGGAACTTTAAAAACTTCTCTCACTGTGCAGTCAGAGAAAGAAAAGCAAACATCAATCCTGCAGCAATTTTTCAGAAGACATAGTTAGACATTTGACCTCTGTCTTTGAAGCACCTACAAATGTGACAAGTTAAAAATAGACAGATTCAACATCACCCTGTTGTTAGTTGATATTCTGGCTATGTGTCAGGAAGCCACTAACAGAGATGACGATATACCTGAGACGTTCTATCATGACCCCATTCCGTCTCATATTTCTCCCCATCTATATTTACAGCCTGAGTGGAATCTGATGGCGCGAGTCCCTTGATGCACGCTAGAAGACAAGCGGATCAGGTCTGGTCCCTTTAAGGACAGCGCTGCTTTGTCCCACGTGGGTAATCACATGGTACAAGAGAGGATGCGCAACAGGTCGGAGGAGAAAGGAAATGGACAGAAGACACCAGACTGGGACGCGCAAGGAGTAAGAGAGGATCCAGAAGAGGAGGCGGTTCCCGTTTCAAAGAAGGAGAGCATAGAGGAGAAGTAGCGTTACGGCGCGCAGCAAGGTGAACCAGAAGAGGCTGCCCCACGATCCCAGACAAAAGTGGACACGTCCTGTCATGGCCCGGAGGATCGTGGCTACTTCAGGTGTCTGGACGAATACAAAACATTTTAGGCAGGAGACAGAAGGGAATCTCAAAGGAGGTGGAAAGCAAGGGAGAGGAGTGCTAGAGTGAGGGGCAAAAGAGAAACAAAAAGGGAAAAGGACATTTGCTTGCTTTCATGGTCCTTTCTCCTTCTGAATGCTCTTGCTGTGTGGTCATTCGTCCTGAGTTTTCCCCTTTCATTTGAGCAACTACCTTCTTCCTCACTTCCTTTTAGCACATTATCACTTTCACCAGGTTCTTTCCTTTTTGTATTGGACTGGTAAATCCCCACTCCCTTACCTATAATCTAATAAGAAAATAAAGATAGAAGCACTTACCTGAGCCTTTCCTTTCCTCGAGGGAGAACACTGGCCAGGAGGACTCCAATCAAGGGGCTGACGTCGAAGACCCTGAAATACAAAATGAGGCAAAATAAGAGACCTTATATAAAAAGCAAAAGAAGTTGTACTGGAAAGATATCAACAATAAAAAGAAAAACCTATCTCAAACTAAATACGCTGTACTATTTATTACCAAACCCCACCCACAAATTCAAATATATCATATTTTTGAAGCACAATATATTTGTGGTTGATATTTTGTCTTGCAAATTCAGTGTTGCTGTGCCTTCCAATCATCAACCATGGCTTGGAGGAACTTAGCTATCATATACACATGTGTGTATTTACTAGCTCCTTCCAAATAGATTTCTGCTCTAAAAGCCTTTTGTATTTTATGAGTGTCTCAAAAGGTTCCTGTTCCTTGTGATTCTTCCACAGACATGCATCTTTACAAAGAAATGGATTGTTTTACATAGCGTGTGCCAGTATGTGGCACTTCACTTCCTCACTTCTTTCTCCTAGGGCCCTCATTACAAGCAATCCTTTGTGGTAACTCCTATAACCGATGAATGTGTGTGGGTACTGCACTCAGTGTTCGTGTTTTTATCAAAATTAATCCGATATGGGTGCTACCTTCGATTGGTGCCTGCTAACACCTATTGAAACATGTATTTAGCCTGGCACCTGAGTGGCTGCCAGGGCTCTTGGGTGCACTCTTAAATGAGTAAACTCTTAATCAGTTTTTAACATTTCATTTCTTGTTTAATCTATTGTTCATACGGTATATTGCATCAGTATATCAGTCGTATTCAAACATTGCATACATTTTTCGACATAACTCAAAAATAAATTTCAACACATTCAGTTAATCAACCAAAATGTACAATATAAAATACATCAACCCAATGCATTTCGGGACCTTGTGGCCCCTTCTTCAGGGGTCTATCAAAGGGAAACATGATGAAAACGAATTAGTAGGGAGAAATAGAAAAAGGAAAGAAAGAGAACAAGAGAAATCGTTACTCTCGATGCTTAGAGGTTTCACAGTTATTTGATATTTATCAATATTATCATTTAAATTAGTTAAGCTCACGTATCTTGAAATGTTATCTCTTACTATATTACGATGGAAGTTGTTAATAAGTCTATGGCAAGGAATAAATTGTATTTACACAAGTTTGCTTAAAGCGTGTTTTTAGTTGAGCGCTAGACTCAGCCTGCCTACCGTTATTATGAGGTTGTTCTCGATGAGGAACCAATTGTCTATATAAACACGAAAGATAAATGTAAGGTAACTTACTACATTATATGCAAAATCTTAATGTTAACACGCGGTCGATTCTCGACCTCAGCGGTTACCTGCGAGTCTATAAGTGCTGCTTCACACTCGCTTCCGTGTTCCGGGACAACAAATAATTTCTGGTGAAAAAGAGAACCTAATTAAGTTCTAGGTATGTTTAAAGCATACCTAGTTCGCACATTTGCGTTATACACCATAATTTACCTCTTTACGAAGTTTCAATTGCGCCTTTATATTCTTTTTTTTGGCCAGTCTGCAACAACCTGTTCAAGAGTTGAAGACGCTATTTTAGTTCGGTTTTATTAAAAAACAGAAACGCTACCTATAATCACGTGCGTTAGCAGATCAAAGATTGACAGATCAAAAATTGGTGGCGTCATTTGCCTAAAGGTTTTTACCTGCGTTCCTAGGCAACAAAGCTTCGGTTCCGCAGAGTTTGTTGGAGTTCGTGGCCTGTAACCGCACATATCACAATATGAGATCTGTGCTAAATATCAGCAGGCCAAATATGGCAGTATGTATTGGGAGAAAAAAGCCCAGTATATAATGGAAGATGAGGATTTTGTTGCAGTATGTACCAAAATCTTCATGTTAATGCCCAAAAGCTCATGATGGCACCAGATAAATATCAAACAACTCAGGTTTTATCAGATGTGATATATTTATTGCATTAGACAGTGGCTATCTCATAATTTGGATTTAAGTGTGCAGTTATTTGTGTGTTACCCCTTTAACTTCCTCTGTATGGTAGTACTAGGCACATGAGCACTTCCTTTTCCTCTGTGTGCACCAACAATTTCTTTAGGCTGTTTTCTCATCCATTGTGTGCACTAACATGTGAACACACCCTTCTTCAATCACGGCATAAGACATAAGGCCTTTCTTGCTCCGCTGTATGGCACTAGCATACTATAAACCCTTCTGTCTGCTGCATGTAAATTATCACTTGCATACAGCCTTTTCCCGGATCACTGAAATAATATCGAGTGTCAAAATATCGACTAGCAAAAATATTGTGGACAAAATATCGACAGTCAAAATATCGAGTTTGTATCTAATAACAGGTAAGTACAAAAATATCGAGTACAAAATATTGTTTACAATAATATAGTTGTAAAAAATATCGACTTTATAAAAAACAGTGTTAAATTAAATTAATATTAAAATGTAATTACTAAAATATACTTAAAAATACTTACATTAACTTATAATAATTAAATAATAAATGAAAGTAATAAAAAAACATTTACAATAATATTTGTTAAAACATATATATATATTAACATACTATAATTAAATAAGATACTAAAAACTGACCCTGAACCCTAAAAATACCCCTTTACCCAAAAACCCAAAACTGACCCTAAACCCTAAAAATACCCCTTTACCCAAAAAACCAAAACTGACCCTGAACCCTAAAAATACCCCTTTACCCAAAAACTAAAAACTGACCATAAACCCTAAAAATACCCCTTTACCCAAAAACTGAAAACTGACCCTGAACCCTAAAAAATACCCCTTTACCCTAAAACTGAAAACTGACCCTGAACCCTAAAAATACCCCTTTACCCTAAAACTGAAAACTGACCCTGAACCCTAAAAATACCCCTTTAACCAAAAACTGAAAACTGACCCTGAACCCTAAAAATGCCCCTTTACCCTAAAACTGAAAACTGACCCTGAACCCTAAAAATGCCCCTTTACCCTAAAACTGAAAACTGACCCTGAACCCTAAAAATGCCCCTTTACCCAAAAACTGAAAACTGACCCTGAACCCTAAAAATACTCCTTTACCCAAAATTAATCAATATAATGTAATTACCAATTAATTATTAATTAACAATAACAATAAAGTAAATATATTAGCACATTACCTGTAATTAATTTAATAATTAATATTATTTTACCCCAATTAATTATTTTACAATAACACAAAATTATATATATGTAAAATTTACTCTAATTAATGTAATTAACTAATTACAAATAATTAATTACCAATTAATTACTAATAAAAAATATGTACTAAAATATATTAATTAATTAACTAATTAATATTAATTAATTATCAATTAATTATTAATTAAAAATATTTACAAACATATATTAATTAATTAATTATTATTAAATTACTTCCCACCCTATTCCCCTATAAACCCACAACCCGCTACAGAATTACATTACGCAATTATTATAAAAACAAAATTCATTTAATAAAATATTTTATAACATTAATACACACTTTCACACATATTATTACATAAATATACACTATAAAGTATTATATATCATTAAAAATTCGATATTTTTGCTATCTATATTGTATACAGTCGATATTACTTCACTTACCTTAAAAACGATATTTTTGTAGTCGATATTCTGTCCAGTCGATATTTTGTCCAGTCTATATTTAAAAGTTGATATTATGTCCAGTCGATATTTTGGAGTCGATATTTTGTCTGTTCACCCCTTTTCCCATCCTCTCTATTTACTAATATTTACACATGCCGCTGCTTTCCCCTCTGCATAGCACTAACAAGTGCATAATGCCATATTCCTTTCTATATATGCAAGACCTAAAAAGGATAGTCTGGAGAAATAAAGATTGGGGGTGCACCTCACACATAGTATGATGCACCAAAAACAGCTAAAGGAAAACTGCTTTCATGTGAACAAGGTGAATCCTAACTTTATCACAGATTGCATTTGTTAGGCAACACTGTCTAAGTGATGAGATGTAACTCAGGAAATTAAGTTTTACCCCAGTATAGACACTTTGGTCACAATTGAAAGGGTTGTATAAAGGTCCGCTGGGCTGGGCTTGGCAAAAAGTTGAATTTAGTGCATAGTCCTGCATTACATGCTGAAAGTGAGAGTTTCACAGCTAGAATCCTGAAGTTACGAGTCACCCTGAAAAACCTTGAGCATCCCACATCAAAATCCATGGGTATAAGATAAAGTTATTAGTACATAGAGGGCATGAGTAGTTCTCATGCCCGGCTACTACAAAGCAGTGAAAATGTCCCGGTTAAGAAAATCGGTGACAGGCTTACAAGAGGGTGAACCCACAGTTTGCAGCACCCTAAGAAAAAATAATCCTGTTCCAGCCCACAAGAGCTGCACACATAGCTAACACTTCCGATTCTCATGAAAATCTGAGCTGCAGGGGCTCGGAACCCTGAACATTGCAAAGGGACCACTCCCAAACTCTTACATTTTCAGAGACTACTAACATTATCATTACACATCTATGAGAGCAGGAAAAAACACCCAGTATAACAGCTTGGAGCGGTCCCAGAACATGTCGCTTTGGTGTGGCCTAAAGATATTGATATGTAAGTGTAAATAAATCACCAAGAAAATAATCACCACTAAGTCAAATGTTGAAATGGATCAGTTTGGCTTCTCCTGTGCAACATAAAACTTGACGACTGTTTGAGAGGGGGAAATCCACTATATTTTAACAAACTATGGCCCTATTATCAAGAAAGGGCAATACATTATCGCAGCTTTTATTGACAGGAAATTGCCGCTAAAGCAGTTTCCTGTCAATAAAAGTGGCGATATTGTATCGCCCTTTCTTGATAATATGGCCCTATGTGTCTATGGCTAATTTTTTACTTTTGAAATGCCTGTGAAAATAAAACACCAAATTACACGTGCAAAACAGTGGAACATATAACACTGTACAAAGACTTTTAGGGATGATTCGTAGATACAAATACACAACGAGCATGCATATTACGATATAAAGATATAAATGCACGCCAACATTTTCACAGAAGCTACCTATGGAATTTGGACGGATACAGTTTCAGTAAACTGTGCACATTAAAGTTGTGCAGAGAGAAGTTGGTGCAAGATCTAAAATAATACCCATAAAAATACCAGTCGAGCCATCCTCCTCCCACTGTCTGACATGTCACAATTTTCCCTCAAGCCTGTTGAATGGTTATTACCATTTTACGGCATTCTATACTAACCTGAGGAGTTATCACCCATTCACAGATATAGATAATAATCAAAAATCCAATGCATGGTCATCACTGGAGCTGCTGAGCTGAGTGGAGTGCAAGGACATGAGCTAAGGTCCCGATCAGGTCAGATCACATGGTGCAATGTCTCTGGGGCTTGCAGTAGTGCAGAGCAGACTTCATACTTCGATTCTTGCCAGAGGCCGGCCAGTTTTCCACACTCCTTCTCTCAGTTTACTTGCAGCTGAGGACAGCTCACTGTACTCCTTTCCTGCTGCTCCCTCATAACTTCTCTCCAACTCAAATCCAGCTTTCCCCTCTGCCCTGTACCAAACCCCTCCTCAAACTCACATGCCCCGGACTCAATAAATCTCTCAGTAACTCTCCACTTTCTCCTTACTTTCTCTTTCTATCTTCGCTGGGACCTCTCTATCCATCATCTTATTTCTCTGTCCTGAGTTCCCTCCTTCTTCACCTAGAGCTCTCACTAAGTCTCATCCCTTGGGGACCCCTTCCCATTTGTGAATTTGTGAATGCATTACCACCTACTTTACTTCAAGTAGTTGGTAATGCATTCACAAATTCACAAATGGGAAGGGGTCCCCAAGGGATGAGACCTTAGTGAGAGCTTCTAGGTGAAGAAGGAGGGGAACTCAGGACAGAGAAATAAGATGATGGATAGAGAGGTCCCAGCGAAGATAGAAAGAGAAAGTAAGGAGAAAGTGGAGAGTTACTGAGAGATTTATTGAGTCCGGGGCATGTGAGTTTGAGGAGGGGTTTGGTACAGGGCAGAGGGGAAAGCTGGATTTGAGTTGGAGAGAAGTTATGAGGGAGCAGCAGGAAAGGAGTACAGTGAGCTGTCCTCAGCTGCAAGTAAACTGAGAGAAGGAGTGTGGAAAACTGGCCGGCCTCTGGCAAGAATCGAAGTATGAAGTCTGCTCTGCACTACTGCAAGCCCCAGAGACATTGCACCATGTGATCTGACCTGATCGGGACCTTAGCTCATGTCCTTTGCACTCCACTCAGCTCAGCAGCTCCAGTGATGACCATGCATTGGATTTTTGATTATTATCTATATC
Source organism: Lissotriton vulgaris (assembly GCF_964263255.1). NCBI lineage: Eukaryota > Metazoa > Chordata > Amphibia > Caudata > Salamandridae > Lissotriton > Lissotriton vulgaris. The sequence continues at coordinate 971,847,190 of NC_141696.1, read as the reverse complement.
TGTGAATGGGTGATAACTCCTCAGGTTAGTATAGAATGCCGTAAAATGGTAATAACCATTCAACAGGCTTGAGGGAAAATTGTGACATGTCAGACAGTGGGAGGAGGATGGCTCGACTGGTATTTTTATGGGTATTATGAAAAAAATATGTGCAACCATGCAGTAAAGTGATTTTACTCTACTCTTGCCACACATGCTCAAAATGGGTAAATCTGCAAAGTGCAAAGTTTGTGTAATTCTTTTTGGCAAAGCTGAAATCTGTTGAGTTTCCATGGCCAGACTTACCACTTGAGACTTTATCCTGGTACAAAGCATTGTACTCACACAGTCAGACTGAACTTCCTTTGTACAAGTGCACAAGGTTTTCATTTTCTCACCGTCCACCCTACTGCAGTAAACTCATAAATCAGTGCAGATTGACACAGGCCCAACTAACATAGGCTAGAATCACAAATTCACACAAACAGCGCAAGAAATACAGATGGATTCCAAGCATCTGTGACTGTTTCTTGGAGGTGCAGGCCAGGCATTTAACCATGGGACCACGCTTCTCATTGCAAGGCATGCTCTCATCCTACCTGCCATGTTTCGTAGTACCATGTGTAATGTGCAACTCCAGTACATGCTTGTTTCATTATTCCGGGGCTTGTAGTCCTGTTTTATTATAGGTAAATTACACTACAAGCCCCAAAATTCAAAGGAAACAACAGGACTTTAGCAGTATATTATGCATGGACCTAGAAAACGTGAAAGAGCTGCTGTTTCCTCGTGTGTGTTGTTTAGAATATGTGAAACCAGGTTCTCTCGGTAGAGATCAGCACCATACTTTCAAGCAAGGTTCTAGGGGTCGGGGCAATATTTCACTGGCTTGTACATGCGGAACAGCTCAGATTGAGGGATATAGGAGAAAGTGCTGAGTTTGGGGCAGCGCTGCAGACCTGAGGGATTTTAATTACATTACGCATAAGGTAAACACTGACTTTGCAATAATACCCAGCCAAAAAATCAATGAAAAGCCTGAAGAAAAAACAGATATTTTACTTAATTCTCAGACAACTCATCTTCACCATTTGTCAAACACAACTTATGAGGCTCGTTATGTGTTACTAAACTGTTATAATGAGGCCAGTGGAAAAAAACAAAGGAGAAAGGGTTTTGGGCAGTTTGCCTGCCACAACTATTGTAAAATTGGTTGTTTGTAGTTATTTTACAAAGTGCATGCTGCTGTGTGTAAATTTTAAAAGGGTAGCTTTTGAAAGCTAAGATCTTCAGATAAGTAAAAACATGTGCTCAAATCCAACCAGCCTCCTTCATTGCTCCCTCTAGTGTGCAGATGCCTGTTACAGGCCCAGTTATAACTATCAAAGCTTTTGCAACGGATTGTAAAAAGACGATGGATAACAGCTTGCAGATATTGTAGTTCAGCAAAATTGGGAAAGTATTTTCCATTTATTATGGTGTAACCTTGCCTCCTTTGCTGCCGGCCGTGTATCGTCTTCTAACTTTCTCCGGTGCGTGCGCACTTCATCGGCCTGGAACTTGACGCAGATTATGTCCATTTAAAACGCCTGTCTTTTTTTCTAAAACTCTTTAATTGTGTACTGCACCAAGGAATAGTTTTGTGGCTTGGGACAGTCATGACTATAATGGAGGGAGGAGCTCAGAGCTGAGTGTCTGCATGGAGCTGAATAGATCGGATTGTGAAACTTCAAATTATACGTTTGAAGTGATTGAGACATTTGAAATAAACTTGTCAAAGTACCTAATTCAATGGTGCTATTTAGTGAGCCATACCTGCACAGGTTTCTTGGTGTTTTCCGATCAAGGCCAGAAGCGGTGGACAAATCGATCACGCACACTTGCAGCACTGTCTCTGGGGATTATGGCAGATTTCAGCAATGACTCAGAGTTGCCTGTGCCCTCTACTGGTAAACAAGGACCAGTGCAGCTTTCAGCTGATGCTGCTTTTCATTCCGAGAACAAGATTTCTCCACTAGTTTTAAGTGAGGAAATCTCTGTGAGTGGGTCACAATATCGCCTAATACTGCTTTGGAATGAAAGAGGGAGGTGTTCTAGATTGGCATTTGAGGCCAGTTTTCATTTTCAAGTGACACTGCAGGATAAAAACTGCTCCCAAATGAGTGTCAGCTCCTGGGCCGATCTGATCGGCCTGAGCACTTTCGCTTTTAACACAGGGCCGACCGTGGCATTTCTTAGGTTACATAAATCAAGGCTGAATTCCCTACTGTCCGTAGTGCACATGCAAAGCTGAATTGAAGTTGTGAACCCTGCTGTCCGCAGTGTAGATTGAAGGCAGTAGTCGACACAAACATAGAGGAATGCTTTTTGTCACACCCTTTAACAAAACCTGAGGACATAGAGTACAATTGTCTCTGTCCTAAATAAATCAAGCCTAAATTCAATGCTGTCTGTAGTGTAGATCCAAAGCTGAATTCAAGTTGTGAACCCTGCTGTCCGCAGTGTAGATCAAAGGCACTAGTCAGGACAGACATCGAGGAATTCTTTTTGTCACATCCTTTAACAAAATCTGAGGACATAGAGTACAATTGTCTCTGCCTTAAATAAATCGAGGCTGAATTCAATGCTGTCTGTAGTGTAGATCCAAAGCTGAATTCAAGTTGTGACCCCTACTGTCCGCAGTGTACATGGAAGGCCGTAGTCAGCACAGATATCAACAAATGCTTTTTGTCACTTCTTTTAACAAAATCTGAACACATACAGTACAATTGTCTCTGCATTAAATGAATCAAGACTGAATTCCCTACTGTCTGTAGTGTAGATGCAAAGCTAAATTAAAGTTGTGAACCCAGCTGTCTGCAGTGTGGATCGAAGGCAGTAGTCAGGAAAGACATTGAGGAATGCTTTTTGTCACATCCTTTAACAAAATCTGAGGACATAGAGTAAAACTCTCTCTGCCTTAAATAAATCAAGGCTGAATTCAATGCTGTCCGTAATGTAAATCCAAAGCTGAATTCAAGTTGTGAACCCTACTGTCCGCAGAGTACATCGAAGGCAGTAGTCAGCACAGATATGGATGAATGCTTTTTGTCACTTATTTTAACACAATCTGAACGCATACAGTACAATTGTCTCTGCCTTAAATGAATCAAGGCTGAATTCCCTACTGTCCGTAGTGTAGGTGCAAAGCTGAATTTAAGTTGTGAACCCTGCTTTCCGCAGTGTATATCGAAGGTAGTAGTCGCCACAAACATCGAGGAATGCTTTTTGTCACATCCTTTAACAAAATCTGAGGACATAGAGTCCAATTATCTCTGCCTTAAATAAATCAAGGCTAAATTCAATGCGGTCCGTAGTGTAGATCCAAAGCTGAATACAAGTTGGGAACCCTGCTGTCCTCAGTGTAGATCAAAGGCAGTAGTCGATACAGACATAAGTCTGCGGTGCTGTGGCGCTGACTTCGCAATGGGCCTGTATCGATGAGGCACGTGGTCATGGCGGCAGCCATGTGGCAGGGTGAGGACCTTTGCTGTGGCAGAGTCTTTTCTCTTTGCACAAGTGAACCACGCCCAAGGCGTAGCCTAATTATTTATACTCTTACGCTGGAGTTGTAACATTGGACCAGCCCACTGCACTTCTGCTTCAAGGAGGGGGGACAATATAGCTAAATGACCTAGATATTTCCCAGTGTTTGAGATAATATGGTTGCGTCCACTGTGCAGTACACTACATGTATCAATAGTATATCTACACACAGAAAAGCTTTTGGTTGGTTTAGTGAGTTGTGTATAGCATATCATCGGTAGTCTTGTGATTATGTAAATTATTGTTGATGTGCGAGTTCCCTCCCTTATACATAGTTGGTTGCCACATCTCTGAACAGTCAGCTAGTGTGCTGTTGAGGGGATATATTATTTTAGGATGGTCTGTTGTCCTGTTTTGCGCTGCCTCTGAGGTAGTAGAGGGGGAGGGGTCAGGAGGGGTGGTTGTAGTTGTGGGGGCGCTGGGTGTTGTGATTTTGTTAGGTGTCGGAAGTACATAATTAGTACCTCTATTACATATTTGTCTTTAAATATGGGTGTTAGTTGGACGTAATTCACACAGTACATAGCCGACGTCCTTACTCTACTTAAATGATGATGTTAATTTGTTAGTGGTAAGTGGACCTATCGCCTGTTTTTGTAGGTAGCATTGCAGATTTTTCTTATGGTTGAAAATATGGGTAAGTGGTGTTTTTTTTGGGTTTTTTCTAAGGGAACGCCTAGTTTGTATATTATTAACGTTATTTGTAGTTCAGGTTTGTGGCAATTTTGTTGGAGGATGGAATCAATTGAAGAGTGGTAATATTTGCAGTTTTTACTAGGTTGAGAATGGGTTGATAATTAAAAAAGATGAAAAGAATAGATATGCTTAATGAACATTATAATTAGGAATTAGCATTTAAAAAACCTTTGAAATTCACTGAAAAAAACATAGGTTTCAAACATGTTACAGTTAGGAATTATCATTTAAAAAACCTTAGAAATTCACTGAAAAAACCATAGATTTCATGGGTGCTATAGTTAGCTGGACATTTCACTCATACAAAACCATTGAAATTCCTCCGTTATAGTTAGTTGTACTAACTGTAACTCTCGCACCCACAATACACTACTGATGATGTCACATATTACAGCATTCATGACATGGTCAGTGATATCACTGATGACATCACTGATGACATCTCAAATGACATCAATGATGATATCACTGATGACATCATTCATGGGGAAATCAGATAGACCTCATCATACACATAAAGTTTCATTACTCACTGTAAAATACAGAGCACCATATTTGAATCCATTGACACACCAATACAAGTTTCTAAAAACCCACTCAGTGATTCCTAGATCTACACACACATCTATTCACTTACCTATAGATTCACTCATACATGCTGTCAATGATCAATAGAACACTATCAAATATACTTATACACCTATATCGACATTACACACCAGCACACATCATATTCACTTATACAGTCATCCCACTCACTCACTTATGCAAACAATGGATCATACTTACATTTACTCAGCTACACACTTTTACAAACACCACTTAATTTATTCATATAGATAGTAACGCATACTTAGTGTGTTATAAAATCACTGTTACATGTACACAGTTATCCATAGAGTCACTCATACAATCACTGAGTCATACGTATACTTATTTGTAGACAACAAATGTGACATACACTGCCTTTTATTTTTCTAGTTTGTTGGACATGAACCATTGATAGATATAGTTGCTCATCACCACACCCATAAAGATATTCACTAACCCAAACAACTGTTAATACATGTAGTCTTTACCTCATATACCTACAGAATCAACTATTCACATATCTCTGGGCAGTCACACACCCCTCACCGAACCACTCTCATATTCACTCTCCCACACAAATACTCAGTTAACTAATCAATAACTAATATACACTTTAACATAGCTAGTGACCAACTGGCGCAGCTGTTTACACAACAACTGACAAAGTAATACAGATATTCACACAGTTTAGTCACTATCCAATATATTTATTGAGACACTATAAATTAGTCAAGTAAACAGTCAATCACACTGCTACTAAATCCCCCATCCAGATATTTATATATCCACTCATTCTTTAATGCAGATTGCTATATATAAAATACATATTTAAATAACGAACCAAACCACATTCCCTGGATGATGTCATCAGCGATGTCATTTGAGATGTCATCAGTGATGTCACTGACCATGTCATGAATGATGTATTATGTGACATCATCAGCAGTGGATTGCGGGTGTGAGAGTTACCGTTAGTGCAACTAACTATAACAGAGGAATTTCAATGGTTTTGTAGGAGTGAAATGTCCAGCTAACTATAACACCACTGAAACCGTAGGTTTATTCAGTGAATATATATGTGTATATATATATATATATATATATATATATAAGAGCTCAGAGACGCCCAAATCAATCAAACAGGAGCAGGTAGTAGTCCATTCAAACCTACCTCAAATTTCATACCTACAATGCCCCGGGACGCCATTGATTCAGTTCACGAGGTGGTGACAGCAGATCTTAAGAAACTTCATCTTCAAATCAAACATCGCAAAAAAGACAGAAAAACACTAGGGAAAAACTTTATTGGGCACTTGTGAACAAATTGAAATCTGAACACAAAAACATTGTGTGTAATTCAGATAAAGGTGGCAACATCGTGATCTGGCCGCAAAAAGACTACATCACTGAGGCGACCAGACAACTTTCAGATACTACATGCTACCAAAAGACTAATATCAAAGAATATGAAAAAGCAAGAGATATTCTTAAAAAAATGCTCTACAGGTATAAAAGAGAAGGTTTGATCTCAACTCAGGAGTTTAAGTTCCTATATGTATAACATCCAGTGATGCCCAGATTATATTTAATCCCTAAGATTCACAAGGAAACTTTACCTGTTCCGGGAAGACCGATTATATCGGCCATTGACAGTATGGTGGAACACATTGCTATCTAGATGGATTACTTTTTGCAAGGTTTGGTCAAGGATCTACCCACCTATGTGAAGTACACGGGAGATTTTCTGTGCAAGATAAAAAATACTCCATGGACATCTGACTCTTTACTCATTGCCCTTGATATAGAGTCCCTTTATACTAGTATTGAACATGATAAGGGATTACTGGCAGTGGAACATTTTCTAGGGACTAGACCTCTCAACTGCTACAATCACAATAAGATGATTTTGGAGCTTATTACATGGAGTCTCAATAACAATTTCTTTATCTTTGGCAAAGACATTTATCTGCAGAAAAGGGGTGTTGCTATGGGGGCCTGTTTCTCTCCCAGCTATGCGTGCTTGCACGTAGGCTAGTGGGAGAAGCAGGTCCTCATCGGGAAACATCAGAATATTTATTCACAACACATAGTGCAATGGATACGATTCATTGATGATGTTTTTATGATTTGGAGAGAGGATGAAACCAGTGCCATTAACTTTATTGAATTACTTATCATCAATCAAGAAAATTTGAAATTCACGTACAAAATGAGCAGACAAACTATAGAATTTCTAGATGTTAAAGTTTTGCACCATGAAAATGCACCTGGGGTTTTTCTTGTTGGTATAAATTACACATAATTGTTCTCATACATCTCTATACAGTCGTTTAACATATCAAGAAGGGTTGCCATCCTTACAGATGTCCCAAGTATCTTTATTTATTTATACCATTTCTGACATGTACATATACTGCTATAGTCTATTGTATATATTTATATTATTCTCTGCGTATTTGCACAATTCTGATGTTTACAAAAAATGTTTTATTTTTTTTGATTTTTAGGAACTGTTCAAATCTTAATCATATGTATGGTATTTAATTTTGATAAAATTTTAACTAATATTTATTGATTTTTTACCAAATCGATAAATTAATATTATCAAAACTGCATATATTTGCACAGTCAATATGTTTACATCAGTTGAAATATAATGTTTACTGAGTATATGTTTACATTTGCAATTTTGCACAAATATCCATTAGACTATTATAACGTTTATCTTGCATTTAGGCAGATATATTTATTTTGACATGTCTCCAATGAAAAATTGATACATAATAACAATACTGAATTTATTCAATTTAAGATTTTACATGTTTTTCACCCTTCTGCTCGTAATTCAACAATTCTAGACATTGTGAGTATTATGTCTTCTATATTCATTTTTCACATGGTGTTCACTATTGCATTTAAAAATAATGGCACACACCGGCTTAAACTATCTGTTCGCCAGTGTTGGAGGTGCAGAGCCAGTATTTTGGAATGTATATATATATATATATATATATATATATATATATATATATATATATATATATATATATATATATATATATATATATATATATATATATATATATATATATATATATATATTTATATATATAAATATATATAAATATAAATATATATATATTCACTGAAAAAATCATAGGTTTCAGGGGTGTTATAGTTAGCTGGACATTTCACTCATACAAAACCATTGAAATTCCTCTGTTATAGTTAGTTGTATTAACTGTAACTCTAGTGTCCGCAATCCATTGGTGATGATGTCACATATTACATCATTCATGACATGGTCAGTGGCATCACTGATGACATCACTGATGCCATCTCAAATGACATCACTGATGACATCATCCAGTGAATGTGGTTTGCTTTGATATTTAATTTAAATAAGTATTATATATATAGCAATCTGCATTGAAGACTGAGTGGATGTATAAGTGTCTGGATGGAGGATTTAGTAGCAGTGTGATTGACTGTCTAAGTGACTAATTTAAAGTGTCTCACTAAATATATGGGATAGTGAATAAACTGTGTGCATATCTGTATCACTCTATCTCTTGTTGTGTAAACTACTACATACGTTGGTACTAGCTATGTGAAAGTCTATATTCGTTTTTAAATACTTAAGTGAGTAATTGTATGGGATAGTGAATGTATGTGTGATTGGGTGGGAGGTGTGTGACTTTCCAAAGATGTGTATATAGTTGAATTAGTAGGTATGTGAGGTTAAGACTGTATGTGGAAACAGTTGTTTGGCTGAGTGAATATCTTTATGGGTGTGGTGATGAGTAAATATATTTCTCAATGATACATGTCCAACAAAGTAGAGATATAAAAGGCAGTGTATGTGACAGGGCTGTATATAAATAACTATACATAAGACTCAGTGATTGTATGAGTAACTGTATCAAAAACTGTATACTTGTAATAGTGATTTCATAACACACTAAGTATGAGTTACTATTTATATGAATAAATAAAGTTTTTTTGTATAAATATGTAGCTTAGTAAATATAAGTATGATCAATTGTTTGCATAAGTGAGTAGGATGACTGAATAAATGAGTAGGATGTTTGCTGGTGTATAATGTTGATGTAGCTGTAAAAGTATTTTTAATAGTGTTCTATTGATCTTTGTTATCATGTATGAGTGAATATATAGGTAAGTGTTTAGATGTGTTTGTAGATGTAGGAATCACTGAGTGGGTTTTTAGAAACTTGGATTGGTGTGTGAATGGTTTCAAATATGGTACTCCATATTTTATAATGAGTGTTGAAAGGTTACACTAGTGTATGATGAGATGTATTAGATTGTCACATGGATGATGTCATCAGTGATGTCATTTGAGATGGCATCAGTGATGTCATCAGTGATTTCACTGACCATGTCATGAATGATGTATTATGTGACATCATCACCAATGGATTGCGGGCGCGAGAGTTACAGTTAGTACAACTAACTATAACGGAGGAATTTCAATGGTTTTGTATGAGTGAAATGTCCAGCTAACTATTTTATTTTTATTTTTATTTCAAAAACCTTTATTGAGTCATGAAAGCATGGTACATCAATGCAATAAAATCAAGTTGGTATACATAGTATTGTTGAGCAGAATAGTGGCATCTTCCAATGCAGAGCAGTGCTGAGAAATCATCTGGTACATAAAAGAATGTCCGATGAATGACCTCCAACTCCCCCCCTCCCCTCCCCTTAACTTAATAACCTAATACAGTGGTCAAATGTCCGAAGTAATCAAAGAGCAGCATAGACAAGTCCTGAAGCCTCATCTGGGAGAGTGAGACCTTCACCACCCAAACTGAGCGATTCCGCAAGGCATGCCATTAGGTACAACATTCAAATAACATCTCAGATAGAGGTTCACTAGTTGACCCCAGTCATATAGTCAGGCATAGCAAGGGCCACACAGTTACACTGTAACAAGCCGGTGAGCAGTTGTGAAGTGCATGCAAAGGAAAGCATTACCTACTCAGTGCTTGAGGTAGTACTTCAGTAGATATAGCCTCTTCAACCTGGTCATTTTCCTCTATGGCTGAGATACCCGCCACCCCCTCTCAACACAATCCCCAAAGGAGGGAAACAGGAAACAGTTCTTGAAGTTTTTGGAAGAGGGAGGGAGTGACCCTCCCGGCCGTATTTATTAAAACAAAATTAAAACATTAAATCAACAGTTTCATATTATGTACAATTTCATTACCACATTGCGATGTTTGGCTAACCTTAACAGATTCTCTAATACAGAGGTTCTCCTAGCCGAACTAACATCCTACAAACATTTACTTGAAATTATGAAATTGTACATCCTAACGTTTAAGGGCCAACGGCAAGGTCGTAACCGGTGTCAAGATCCCTAACCAGAAATACCCCCCCCACTTGTGAGGGGCGACAGCACTGAGGCGTACCTCAAGTGCAACTACCAATTTCCCTTTGACTTGACGGGGCACCAATAAAACTCGACGCCACTTAAAGGTCGTTCGAGGACTCGTGTGAGGTATCTAGAAGGTAGCGTAGACCCCCCCCCAAACCCCGCACAACTTACCACATCTGCCGTCGCAGACGTCACTGGCCCCGGGAAATTCCCCAGGAGGGGGCTGTAACCCCTCCTACACAGGAAGGGGCCTTGACCGCCTTTCCTTTTCTTTCGGCGACCCATCCTTAGAAGGGACCGCCTCCCCGTTGAGGGGCCAATGGCCACCTCTCCCGAGCGCTCCCATCCGTGTTGGGTGACGCCCACTCATAGGGATCTTCCAATTAGTGCTCACCGATCATGACCTTACCGCCCGACCAAAATAAATACGACAATGCTAACTAACCTATTAAACTAAAAATACATTGGCTACTACGACCGTATTAAAAGCATGCTTATAAATGAACACTAAAGCCGAATTTCTTTAATCATAAAACATAAATGACATAGACCATTCTTTATTACACACTCAAAATCAACACGATAATACCACAACCTGTAAATGAAATTAGAGTTATCCATCAACTTTTATTCAAAACAACTGGCTGTCTTCAGGGGCTGGTGGGTGGGTCAAAATTGGCTCTTCGTTCCGTCTCGAGCTCACGTGCAGCGAGGAGGTGCAGCTTCAGAGCACAGGAACAAGAGGATGCCTTCTGGTCTTGCGTCCCCTTTTATCCGTCTTCAGGGCGGGCGTAAACCCGCCCCTGCCTGCCCCGAGGGCGTGGCCAGCCGCGTCAGTGTCTAGGCCAGCCCACTCTAGGGCGGGAAAAAGCGTGCCCCGGCTACGCCGCTTCGGGCATACCAGCCGAGACACGCTTCCCGCCCAAGATGGCTTCCCGGGGGGATCGTGGTACTCTGCCATACGTGCGGGGGGACCGAGTGGTCGCCCCTTTCCATATGGCTGAGATACCCGCCACCCCCTCTCAACACAATCCCCAAAGGAGGGAAACAGGAAACAGTTCTTGAAGTTTTTGGAAGAGGGAGGGAGTGACCCTCCCGGCCGTATTTATTAAAACAAAATTAAAACATTAAATCAACAGTTTCATATTATGTACAATTTCATTACCACATTGCGATGTTTGGCTAACCTTAACAGATTCTCTAATACAGAGGTTCTCCTAGCCGAACTAACATCCTACAAACATTTACTTGAAATTATGAAATTGTACATCCTAACGTTTAAGGGCCAACGGCAAGGTCGTAACCGGTGTCAAGATCCCTAACCAGAAATACCCCCCCCACTTGTGAGGGGCGACAGCACTGAGGCGTACCTCAAGTGCAACTACCAATTTCCCTTTGACTTGACGGGGGCACCAATAAAACTCGACGCCACTTAAAGGTCGTTCGAGGACTCGTGTGAGGTATCTAGAAGGTAGCGTAGACCCCCCCCAAACCCCGCACAACTTACCACATCTGCCGTCGCAGACGTCACTGGCCCCGGGAAATTCCCCAGGAGGGGGCTGTAACCCCTCCTACACAGGAAGGGGCCTTGACCGCCTTTCCTTTTCTTTCGGCGACCCATCCTTAGAAGGGACCGCCTCCCCGTTGAGGGGCCAATGGCCACCTCTCCCGAGCGCTCCCATCCGTGTTGGGTGACGCCCACTCATAGGGATCTTCCAATTAGTGCTCACCGATCATGACCTTACCGCCACAGGCCGGATAGTTGACCGGCTATCCGGACCCCCCACAAAGCTCCTACCTAAAGGTCATGTTTTAACGTTTTTAACCATGCTAAGAAGTCTCCTATGAGTAACTCATTCCCCACCCGAGACAAATGCACACCATCCCCCAAATACATACTGTCATCATTAATACAGCCATGCGAAATAGAATGCAATGTCCTGGAACGGAACAACCTACTCACTTTGTTATTAAGCTTTCTCACAGAGTGATTCAAAGCAGGAACAGAAATAGCCCCTCGCCACACCTTTCGTGGGATCATATGGGACCACGCAATTGTGCACCCCGGAACTCTCCTCGCCAACCAACTTACAGTGGAAAGCATTGCCTCCAGGAGAAGTCGTCTACCGGTGGTGACCAAATCATTGCCCCCTAGATGCACTATGACTATAGACGGCGGTGACCTCGTCCGCCCTAACAAACCCTCGAAAAATGCTTGAAACTGGTCAATACAGAGACCGCCTCTTCCGTAGAAGGACACACTGTACCCGTATTCCCCAGCTACGTGAATCATGTCACCTGCTTTGAATACGTCCGCGGCACGCCTCACGTATGAGTGGCCCACGACCCACACCTCCTTCTTCACAGCCGGTGATGTCTGACCGCTGGCCCGGTGTTGGGTCGACTGCATAGTCCGCCCCGCCTCGTAGGCTTGCGCAACTGAAAACCAAACAAAGACAAGAAGCGTGAGTACATCATTACAGCTTCACAACATGTGCAACCGCACATACCTCTTATAACACTTGGAGGACCAACGCCCCACTCGTTTCACTTGTTCAACATTAAGACCCCTAGCTGTAGCTTCCGTAGCAGCCCCTATCCGAAAGGAATGGGTCCCAAACTCGCCCGGGTTCAAGCCCGCAGCGGCAATTGACATCGCAAGCACCCGCTGAAACTGAAATTTCGTCAGTGGGGTGGCGTCCGCGTGTCTCAACAAGGTCCCCCCCCATGATGCCACCCTTCGTGCTAGGTAGTCTTCTAAACACTTTACCGGACACATGGAGGACCCGGGAATCCTGCGTATGATTATGCAGTCACCCATCCCATCTTGATCGGTCTTGGACCTGACAAAGGAGACAGTCATTGTCTCTCCTCTGATCTGAACGTGTTCCTGGCACAAACCCCCTGTCACATCCCGTTTGTTCCTTGCCACCAGTTCGCTTACCCGCATCGCTCCATGAAATGCCAGCGTAAAAGCGGCTCGGAACAACACCGTCTCAAACTGAGATGAACATGTGGCAGGGAGTGTGGCCAACAACTGGGCCAACCTATCCAAACCTATCGGGCGCCTCTCATCTACTCTGCGACCCTCAAGGCGTTGCCACCCACGCAGCGCTTTCTGTACAACGAAAGACGCTGTCGGGTCCTGGATACCATGAGCCCTGGCAACAAAGGAAATGGCAGCACGATGCCTCTGGGCCGTAGCCACCGATTTCCCAGCCCTACGTAAGGACATCAGAAAATTCACTACCCATTCCTCGTGGCCCCAAAGCCCCTCTCTATCAGTCCCCAAAAAGGCTAAATAGGACCAAAACGCCCCTTCATATGCCTTCCTTGTCCTTGGTGCTAGGCTCTCTCCCACGAGGTGACGAAGTTCGGGGCACCGAGAGACCAGAGAGCTTCGGGAAAGGGTGCCGGCTCTGGGTCCGCTGTGGGAAGGAAACCCGAGAAAGCCTGCATATGAAAACGAGACAGTGCATCAGCCGCCTGATTCATTACCCCCGGGACATGTTTTGCTCTGAATAGCACATTCAGTTGCATACACAGTAAAACAATTTCTTTGAGCAGTCTTAAAATCAGTTTACATCGTGCTGCCTGGCTATTGATGCACTCGACCACGGTCATATTGTCAGACCAAAATACCACAGAGTGATCTTTGAACCCTTCGGGCCAGGTTCTCAGGGCCACCAAAATGGGGAAAAGTTCCAGGAAAGCAATATTACTTGTCAGTCCATTGTCATGCCACCATGCCGGCCATCTTTGTGCCGACCATTTTGTGCCGAAGATGGCACCAAAACCTATGCTACCTGCCGAATCTGTCCATAGCCCCAGCTCTTCAGAGGACACGGCCGGTTTGTTCCAGACGACTCGACCATTAAAATCCGCCAGAAATGCTAACCAAATGCGCATGTCCTGGCGGACCTCAGCCGATAGTCTCGTGCGATGATGACCCTCCTTTAGGCCGACCATAGCTTGGGCAATTGAACGGGAAAAGGGGCGGGCCATCGGTATAACCCTCAGGGCAAAATTCAACTGTCCCACCAACTGCTGTAATTGATGCAGCGTAACTTTAGATCCATTTATACACATTTGCAGGGCTGCCCTGAACTTCCCCACTTTGTCAGCTGGTAAACGAAAACAACCCTCACTGGAGTCTAACTCGATCCCCAGAAACTCGAGGCAAGTCGCAGGACCCACCGTCTTACCTGGTGCCAATGGCACACCAAACTGCTTCATTAACACACAAAATTCGGCCAAGGCCTGGCCACATTCGAGATCCCCGGCTGCCCCAAGGAACAGAAAGTCATCAAGGTAATGCATTACATGTTGGAAACCCGTCCTCTTTGTGAAGACCCATTGTAGAAAACTACTGAATTTCTCGAAATAGGCACAAGATATAGAGCACCCCATCGGCATACACCTATCCATGTAATAATGACCCTGAAACATGAAACCTAGGAGACGCTGGTCGTCTGGGTGTACCGGGAGCAATCGGAACGCTGACTCGATATCCGACTTCGCCATCAGCGCCCCGGGCCCCAGGCGATTCAAAATGGCTACGGCCTCATCGAAGGATGCGTACCGCACCGAACACACTTCTGGGTCTATTGCATCGTTTACAGAAAGACCACGTGGAGCTGATAAATTATGAATCAGTCGGAACTCACCCGGGTCCTTCTTGGGGACCACCCCTAAAGGAGAACAAACAAAACTCTGCACCGGGGGTACACTAAACGGGCCGGCAACCCGACCTCGAGTAACCTCTTTCCGGATCTTATCCTGTACCACGGTCGTATGCTGCAGGACCGAAAGTTGATTTTTACACTTCTCCACACCCTGAAAGTCCCCTACTGGGATGCGGAAACCATACGAAAAACCGTTCCGCAGCACCCCAGCAGAAGTACGATCCGGGTATTCACTGAGCCAGGGAATCATCGCCAAGGTATCAATCGGGGTAGGTAAAGGCGCCCCTCGGACTATGTTAGACCTGTTTGGCGCTTCCTCTACCCCCGTTATCACCCGTTTTGGCTCTGCACGTGGACTCAGGATGGGACGACCCGCACCCACTACATTCGTGTTTAAATTTACA
This sequence comes from Lissotriton vulgaris, assembly GCF_964263255.1. Taxonomy (NCBI): domain Eukaryota; kingdom Metazoa; phylum Chordata; class Amphibia; order Caudata; family Salamandridae; genus Lissotriton; species Lissotriton vulgaris. Next base: position 971,831,849 of record NC_141696.1, on the reverse strand, counting down.
CGATCCCTGGGGCCTAGTACATTTCCCTCTGTTGAAATTCCAGCAGAACCCCCTTTTCCCTGTATTGCTGGCAGGTCTCGAGTAATCGTCGGTACCCGTACCTGATCGAAAGGGCGTCCCCGCATATTGGCGGGAGGATTCGCCAACATTACTCCCTACCAATGGCATTTTCAACATACCTGTCTCCTTCATTTTATCCCATGTCAAAGAATCGTAACAATCCCAGGTTAAGCTTTTATTATGCTCTTTAGCCTTTCTAAAAAGATTATCGTAGCAGAACCAATGGTTACCCTGGTGTGACGTCGAGTACCCCATGATTCGCGACTGATAGGTCGGCAACTCGGAAAGCAACTCGGGCCTACGTTCCCCTAAGATCGACGTAAAAATCCCCCATGCTTTGCCCCAATTGCCAATATTCTCATTCACTTTAAAGGCGGCCATTTTTGCGCGCCAAACACTCGGATGCATGAGGTCTTTCTGGCCCTTAACATGCTCCACCTCATAATGATCAACAAGCAACGAGAAGATGTTCACATATTCCCCCGCCCAAATCTTCTCTTTAATTGCCAAAGGCACATGTTGACCCAACCTTTCTCTACGAGAGGGTGCTGACTCATCCCTCGCAATCGGCAATGGCCCCTTACCTGTACCGGACGCTGCCTCTGCGGTCGTAATCGTCCCTTGTGGCTTGTCAACTACTGCAGCCGGCGCGGACACCTTGGCTGCATCCCGTTTCTCGCGCAATTGCTTCATCAGCGCCTGCGCGTCGACAGCCGTGGCGCCCTCACTACTTTCGCCCAACCACGCTGCAAGTTGTGCCGCCAGCTCGGGCGGCATATCTTCATTGGACACCGGGGTGACCACCACGGGAATCGGATTCCCCTCCACGGGTACTGGGGTTGGCGCTTCGAGCGGGGTACGGGGAACCGGGACGTCTCCCCCCGCTGGTCCCCTCCTTGGCCTCTTGGCTCTCCCTCCTGGGGCTGCTCCAGCCGAAGGACGTTCCGGCCCCCCTTCCCCCTCTCTCTCCGCCACCCGCTTCTTCAGCTCGGTCATCTCCTTCATGAGGACCCGAAGCATCTGTTCAGTCGTCATTCTCTTTCCGCCTTTCTTGGGCATTTCTCCGACAGAGTATCTGTAAGACAAAAGAAAGATTACAACGCTCAAAATTGGCTCTTCGTTCCGTCTCGAGCTCACGTGCAGCGAGGAGGTGCAGCTTCAGAGCACAGGAACAAGAGGATGCCTTCTGGTCTTGCGTCCCCTTTTATCCGTCTTCAGGGCGGGTGTAAACCCGCCCCTGCCTGCCCCGAGGGCGTGGCCAGCCGCGTCAGTGTCTAGGCCAGCCCACTCTAGGGCGGGAAAAAGCGCGCCCCGGCTACGCCGCTTCGGGCATACCAGCCGAGACACGCTTCCCGCCCAAGATGGCTTCCCGGGGGGATCGTGGTACTCTGCCATACGTGCGGGGGGACCGAGTGGTTGCCCCTTTCCATTCTTCCCTCAGCTTGAGGAGATACGGTGTGAAAGGTGCCCATATGTCTTTAGCCTGTGATCTAGGGGGCAGGAGTTCTGCATAATCATGTAAACTCTCTTGCCAAGTAGACAGAGAGCGAATCCAACACTTAAACTTTGGGGCACGACCTCTACCCTAGCGGCATGCTTTTAAGCGCTTGGTGTTTAAAAGACTGAAGGCCAGGAACTTTTTGTGGTTAGTAACCAGGGACTGCGTCAAACCCAACAGCGCTTGCAGTGGGCATAGAGGCAGCGCCACGCCTAGCATGCTCGCGAGGCCAGAAAAAACGTGTTCCCAAAACCCGGCAATCTGGGGGCAGGACCACGCTAAATGCATAAAATCGGCACCAGCAGTGCCAGAGCGGAGGCAGCAGTCCGAGTCGCGTAAGTGAAATCTTTTCAGCCTGGCAGGTGTATGATACAGCCTATGAAGAAATTTATAATGTAGGAGCCGCAATCTATTATTGCCTGTAATCATCTGTGTTTGAGTGCAGCTGCTTTCCCATTGTTCATCGGTTAGTGGCGACTCAAGGTCTCTATCCCACTCGGTTCTAGCCCTAAGAGGAGTGACTCTAGGTGTGATCTGTGCATGTTTATAAAGCATGCATACTACGTGCCGTGGGGTGTCGGGCTGTACTATGGCGTGAAGTGGAGCAAACGTGTCTGGTTCAGTAGGGAATGAAGGGGTAAGCGCCCGGACATTTTGCCTCAGTCTAGTAAACAGGAAGGTGTCCATACAAGACGGGGAAACATCCCCAAAAAACTGTTCAGTTGTTCGGAAGGTGCCCTGTACGTATAAGTCTCCCCAGCAGCAAATTTTTAGTTTCCGAAGTAGTTTGTGACAAATTACCTCGCAGGTGACTTGTAATCTTGGATCATTCAAGAAGGGAAGATTGGGTGAATAGACAAATGGACTACCAAGGGCCCGCACAAGTCAATTCCAGGCCTGCACCGTGCAATCCACAGTGGAGGGGTCCCGGCTTCTTTGGCTCACCAAGGTGTGAATATAGTCAGTTTGGACTATAGGAGCCATGTAGCCCTCCTCAACATTCAAGTGCACCATATATGGAGGTGGGTGATACCAATAGACGGCGAAGTGCCCTGGGCACAATCGTAATATCTTTCAAGGTTGGGTACATCAAACCCGCCTGGGTGAAAAGGAAGCATAAGGGTGTCGAGGCTGAGGTGTGCCTGTTTCCCACCCCAAATGAATCGCGTGATCTGGGACTTAAGAGAGCGAAAGAAAAAATTGTCTGGATTATACGGAATGTTTGCAAAAAGGTATAACAGTTTTGGCAGTATATTCATCTTAATTAACGCAATGCGGCCTGCCATGGAAAGAGGATGTTCAGCTAACTATAACACCCCTGAAACCTATGTTTTTTTCAGTGAATTTCTCTAAGGTTTTTTAAATGCTAATTCCTAACTATAACCTGCTTAAAACCTCTGTTTTTTCAGTGAATTTCGAAGGTTTTTTGTAAATGACAATTCCTACTTATAATGTTGACCACTTTCCCATATTTTCAACAAGTAACCAAATCTGCAATGCTACCTAAAAAATCAGGCAATAGTTCCACTTAAAACCACTAACAAATTAACATCGACATTTCAGTACTGTAAACACGTTGAATATGTACTGCATGAATTACATTCAACTCACACCCATGTTTAAAGACCAATATGTGATACAGTTTCTAATTATAAACTTCCCACACCCAACAAAATCAAAATACCCAGCACCACGATCACTACAACCATACCCACGGACCCCTCCCCCCTACTACCTCAGAGGCAGCGCAAAACAGTACTACGGACCTTTCCAAAATAATATATCCCCTCAACAGCACACTAGCTCAATGTACAGAGATGTGGCAACCAAGTATGTATAAGGGAAAGAACTCGAACATCAACAATAATGTACACAACGCTAAGACTACTGGTGAAATACTATACACAATTCACTATACAAAACTAAAAACTTTTCCGTGTGTAGATATACCATTGATACCTGTAGTGTACTGAATAGTGGACGCAACCATATTATCTCAGACACTGGGGAATATTTCGGTCATGTAGCTGTATTCACCCCCCCCTTTGAAACAGAAGCGGAGTGGGCTAGTCCTACATAAACAACATCAACGTAAGACTATAAATAATTAGTCTACGCCTTGGGGGTGGTTAACTTCTGCTAAGAGAAGAGACTGCGCCACAGCAAAGGTCCCCACCCTGCCACGTGGCTGCCACCATGACCGTGTGCTTCCTCGATACAGGCCAATTGCGAACTCAGCGGCACAGCACTGCAGACTTCTATATGTATCGGCAAGTGGTTTCCATCGACGCTGAGGACAGCAGGGTTCACAACTTGAATTTAACTTTGGATCTAAATTTGTCTTCAGTATCTGTGCTGAGAACTGCCTTCACCCTATTCTGCGGTCAGTAGAGTTGACAACTTGATACCAGTTGTGCATCAGCACTACAAAAAACATTGAATTTATTCTCGATTTATTTGAAGCACAGACAATTGTACTATGTCCTCAACTTTTCATTTATTTAATGCAGAGACAATTGTTCTATATGTTTTCAGATTTTGTTTACATAAGTGACAAAAAGCATTCGTCCATGTCTGTGTCAACAACTGCCTTCAATCTACACTGCGAACAGCAGGGTTCACAATTTGAATTTGTGCCTCAACCTCCCCCTCCAGAGAAGTATACTTCAATTGTCTGGAAGTTTTTTACTTTTCCTCCGATGCAGAAGAAAGTTAATGCTACCAAAGTCCCTTCCAAAATCTGCAAGGTGATGCTGTGCAGGGGTGATCCTACAAAAAAATAGTCTAGTGGAACAGAAAATACAAGGAAACTTCTTCAGACAAAACATCCGGAAACTTCGCAAGAGAGAAATGAGGATACTAAAAGACTTCTGACTTTGATCTACACTGTGGTTAGTAGAGTTTACAACTTGATATCAGTGGTGCAGAAGCACTACAGACAACATTGTATTCAATCTCACCCTCATATTTTGGTAAACTATAAACAGTAGGAAATTCAGCCTTCATTTATTTATTGCAGAGACAACTGTACTGTGTCCTCAGATGTTGTTAAAGTATGTGACAAAAGAAGCATTCCTTGATATCTGTATCAACTACTGCCTTCGATCTACACTGCGACCATCAGGGTGTACAACTTGGTACCAGTGCCGCTTCAGCTCTACAGACAATATTAAATTCATTCTCGTTGTATTTAAGGCAGAGACAATTGTAATGTGTCCTCAGATTTTGTTAACTGTGAATAAAAAGCATTCCTCGATGTTTGTGCCCACTACTGCTTCAATTTACACTCAGCAGGGTTCACAACTTGCAGTCAACTTTGCATGTATACTACTGACAGTAGGGAATTCAACCTTCATTTATTTAATTCAGAAACAATTGTATTGTATGTGTTCTAATTTTGTTAAAATTCACATGAATTATCGCAAAGAAGAGTGAAGAGTTTTAAGTCACGGTGAGACATACTATCCCTTTTAAATGTCCCGGAAATATACATATTTTAATAAGGCATTCTATATATGTTCTTTCTTCCACTTCCGCCATGATTGCAGATGATGCAGTCCACCCTAACATCTACAGGGCGAACAGCAGGGTTTACAACTTGACTATAATCGGTTAAGAAAACCAAATGCTCCCAATCTGCAACATCGCCACTAGACATACGTCCCCATTTTCAAAAAGTTAGAATGCACTACGTGAAGTGCAATCGTATAATTTGTTATGGGGAGCAATCAGTAGACCTAGTTTGCAGAACAATTGATAACCATTGATGGTAGTTCTTTTTTCCCCCTCAACGTACATGCAATCCAGTATGCAACATTCAATGCTTTGAGTGCAGCCCGTTCAGACCACTAACTCAGTACACCATAAATAATCGCCCCAGGGCTTTATTAAGGCAAAATTCAATAGTCAAAAAACATTACCCCCACTGTGGCCTATCCGGACCACACATCATCGCAGGTTACGTACACGCTCAGTCTCAAAGTTACTACTAACTCAGTGCACCATAATTCATCGTCACATGACCGTATTCAGGCAGAATGAAACTGATTCTTCATTCATTATATATAAATAAACTACAGTACCAAAGAAAGTAATGTTCCTCAAACCTACACAAAATAACCACATGGCCTTACTAAGCCAGAATTCACAAGACAAAAAACATTACTATCAGTACGGCCTGCCCAGACCACATATCATTGCAGGGTTCACAGGGTTATAGGAGGATGATCTGAAGTTAATATAGAACCTATGTTTGAGTGGTAAATATGTTGAGTAAGGGATTTCGAAATAAATAAATAATCTATATGGGATTGTGAGGAGTGAGCGGGCAAAAGAATGAATATTCATGGAGGGTGGGGTAACATAGCCTCCAATAATCAACTAGGGCTCTCTGAGTTATAGTAGACCTAAATTGAGTGTGCATGAAAGAAGGGATCAATTTAGACTTGGAGCATCTATATCGGAAGGCATCCATAACCATATTACAATCTCCTCCCAATATTACCTAATCATCAGTGTATAACATCAATTTAAATAAAATCTGAGGCCAAAAGAATTTATCAGTAGTGATCGGAGCATATATATTAAAAATAGTTAAAGGAATCTTATTAACAAGTAACAAAACTGAAACCCATCTGCCCTCAGAATCAGCATCTTGACTTAAAAGTTGAATATTTAAAGGTTTATGACAAAGGATAGCTACACAATTACTTTTGCCTGAACCCGGTGATGCAACAACACCGGCTACAACACTCTACTGAATGTACAACAAACATTCATAATCGCAAAAATGCGTCATGACAGGTAATGGTCCCCGCGGCTTTCAGGACCTTCAACCCCTCCCCCCACCATTTTTTTCTTTTTAGCCCCAGGGGCTGACGATCCCCGAGGCTGGGGGCCCCTCTGGGCCCCACATAAAAGGTTCAAAGTTCTTCCTTTATAATAGTAGTATAGATATATATATATATATATCTATACTACTGTTATAAAGGAAGAACTTTGCACCTTTGAGTCGGGTAAACTCGGGAACCACAGCGCCAATCCACACACCCGATACATCTTTGTAATCCTCAGGGTGTGCAGCTGGACATAGGCTATATAAAGTAAAAAAATTCGTTATATTTAAAAAAAATTACATTTAAAAAAAGTAGTCCCTGAGAAGAAGCGCCGGCCGTGACCTGCGTGCTGACGTCAGGACATGGCGCGGGGGAGGAGCGGTGGCGAGCGGCCGGTGAGGAGCAGCGGACCGGGCAGACATGGTTATTGATTAGGGCTTCATGTCGTAGTAAGTTCATCTTGCGTTACAAGTTATGTGGTTTCTTTTTGCGAATGAGTGGTTTTAAAACAGGAAATGTCCAAAGACTGTTGGCAGGTTTGTGCTCCGTACCCGGTCCCAGGCAAGCCAAGCACTTCACAGCCTGCTGTTCGCCCGAGTTTGGTTTCGTCTCTGCTTTCCAGGGCAGGCGGAGGGGAGAGAGCGGGCGGAGGGGAGAGAGCGGGCTGAGGGAAGAGAGCGGGCGCTGGACGAGTGAATCGATTCAGAAAAGGGGGTGGTGATGAACAGAGTGTCTGAATTAAGCAGACCACTCTTACCCAGTCCAAAGATCAGGGCTTGATCCATCACCGTTATTTAGCTCACTGCACCATCCCAGCTCTGTCCCTGGCCCAGTGCATCATGGGAACAGGGCAGACCAAACTACCAAGCCAATTCTTCACCAGAAAGGAGACAAGCTTCCGGGGACCGGTTTCTGGCATTTCAGCCGTCGTCGGCCCGGCTTGCTTGAATCCTGATGGTGCAGTGAGCAAGGGACTCATGTCTGAGTATACCCTGCCACACCTATAGTGGCCAAAAACGATTCAGAAAAGGGGGTGGTAATGAACAGAGTGTCTGAATTAAGCAGACCACTCTTACCCAGTCCAAAGATCAGGGCTTGATCCATCACTGTTATTTAGCTCACTGCACCATCCCAGCTCAGAACCTGGCTATATGCAAATTAGTCCCAGCTCAGAACCTGGCTATATGCAAATTAGTCTGTCCCTGGCCCAGTGCATCATGGGAACAGGGCAGACCAAACTACCAAGCCAATTCTTCACCAGAAAGGAGACAAGCTTCCGGGGACCGGTTTCTGGCATTTCAGCCGTCGTCAGCTTGCTTGCTTGAATCATGATGGTGCAGTGAGCAAGGGACTCATGTCTGAGTATACCCTGCCACACCTATAGTGGCCAAAAACGATTCAGAAAAGGGGGTGGTGATGAACAGAGTGTCTGAATTAAGCGGACCACTCTTACCCAGTCCAAAGATCAGGGCTTGATCCATCACCGTTATTTAGCTCACTGCACCATCCCAGCTCAGAACCAGGCTATATGCAAATTAGTCTGTCCCTGGCCCAGTACATCATGGGAACAGGGCAGACCAAACTACCAAGCCAATTCTTCACCAGAAAGGAGACAAGCTTCCGGGGACCGGTTTCTGGCATTTCAGCCGTCGTCGGCCCGGCTTGCTTGAATCCTGATGGTGCAGTGAGCAAGGGACTCATGTCTGAGTATACCCTGCCACACCTATAGTGGCCAAAAACGATTCAGAAAAGGGGGTGGTGATGAAAAGAGTGTCTGAATTAAGCAGACCACTCTTACCCAGTCCAAAGATCAGGGCTTGATCCATCACCGTTATTTAGCTCACTGCACCATCCCAGCTCAGAACCTGGCTATATGCAAATTAGTCTGACCCTGGCCCAGTGCATCATGGGAACAGGGCAGACCAAACTACCAAGCCAATTCTTCACCAGAAAGGAGACAAGCTTCTGGGGACCGGTTTCTGGCATTTCAGCCGTCGTCGGCCCGGCTTGCTTGAATCCTGATGGTGCAGTGAGCAAGGGACTCATGTCTGAGTATACCCTGCCACACCTATAGTGGCCAAAAACGATTCAGAAAAGGGGGTGGTAATGAACAGAGTGTCTGAATTAAGCAGAAGAGGGAGTGAAGAAATCTGCTGCTAAATGAACCCAGTTTGTTCGTAATGCATAACGTCACCATTAGCTATGTCTCTGTTATTTCGGAAAAGTCAAGAAATATTGGCAAATAACCGTTGTTTCCACTGGTCATTACCTCAAATCTCTCATGCCATAAAAAAAGCTGTTGGTATTACCATCCCAGTCCCTGTGATTTATGGAAATATTTGTAATGCTCCACTGAAAAAAACACTGTCTGTAACCTAAACACTGCATCGACAGTTAATTAACCCTGTCACTTGACATTTCTGCAGGGCCTGGAAAAATGTAAATTACTATTTGTATATATATTTTTTTAAATCTCAGTAAGGTGTTTACATGTGTTGCATTGATGGGATCAAAGTTGTTCTCATTACATGTAAGAAACAACAATGGTTGGTATAGCACTCAGTGATATAATGTTATAGGAAAATGCGGAAGTAATATAGCAAAAATGTAAGTGGTTGTTTTATATGGAATACAATCGATTTCTATGCTGAACCTTTTACATAGGTTCGTTTATATAGAGAGTCGTCATCGTTTTTGATTTTGCACGGATTGTTGAACCACGACGTTCGTCTGCTTTGTTAAGTTGACAATTGGAACCCCTGACGAAGGGACAAGAACGTCCCGAAATGCATTGGGTGGTGGTTCATGAAACATTTCAAAAACAATGTATATTGTAAATGACATATGATTTGATCCTATGAACAGTCTTTTTTGATTCTATTGATGGCCTAAATAAATGAAATGTATTGAATACACTGTGGATTAATCTGAAAAGTTCTTTGAATGTTTATACTTTATTTTAGTAGTGTGCACTGTAGTCCTAGCAGCCCACGTGGGGTTAGGCCTTAATTCAGAGAACCTTTTTTTGATGACAGCTATTGTAATGTGTTTTTAAAAATGTTTTATGTGATTTTATACTGCAGGTGAGACTATTTGTATCACAATTTATTTTAAAAAGGACAGATATCGTTTCAATAAACATGTCTCACAGTGTGGTTGGTAAAAAAAAAAAAGAAGAGACATTTGAATGCATTGCATCGACCTGCAAAATAAAGCCATTGTGTCTGATGCATGCGCCAATGTTCCAGTCCAGGCCAAGCAAAAGAAAGCAAACAGTGCTCATCTGAGCCCCGTCTCCCTTTCTGCCCTTGCATTCTCGGAGTCTGGGGGCCGCAGAGGGCAGGCCAGGGGTTGTAAGGGGCATGATGCCAACTGAATTCCAGGAACTTGAGAGGTCGGGGGCTGCTGGGGGGTGCCGTTGTGTAGTGCCCCCTGCACACACACAACCCCTCACAGCAGACAGCGCCTCCCGGACTCATCTTGAGCGACTTTGGGGTGCTGCTGCTCCCCGGGCGACCAGTCTCTCAAGGAGTCGCACCCCCGGTCTTGCCTTGGCCCTGCCTTTGGACAGTGCTTTAAATTGTATTCGGTTGGCTCACGATTGTCATTTAATGTAACGTTTGCTTTTGTATTTTGCTCACTTGTAATGTTCTCATGTATCAGTTCTGTTCCTATTGTGAAGCACTCTGACACCTTCGGGTAAAGTCCGCGCTATATAAAAACGCATAAATAAATAAAAAAATTAAAAAATCAAGAAATAATGCTTTAGCACACTGGTGACTGAGGAACGCAGAGGAATGTTTTAATCCATGGTGTAGACGTACAGGACGGCACGGCACTTTATACTCCCACACAAGAGGGTGAAGTGAAGTGCTTTGTAACACAGGAACAGCAAGGAGACAAACATGGAAGACAACCACATTGAAAGGTGTCTGCAGGACTCGTGCGCCCTCTCGTGGTAAAAAGATGTAATGCACGGCGTGTGCACATAAGGAGGTAGTTACAGGGAGGATAAAACCAGCCAGACTTTGTGGAGATGCAGTGTGCAGCCTGACAACTTTACCCTCTGGATCCTGGCCCACCATCACATAGCACAGAACCTGACCGTCTACGACACCCGGCCTCAACATAGCACAGGAGGTGTTGAATGAATACGTCTTTATTGTATAAAATCTATATCTATATCTATACTACTATTATAAAGGAAGAACTTTGCACCTTTGAGGCGGGTAAACTCGGGAACCACAGCGCCAATCCACACACCCGATACATCATTGTAATTGTCATGGTGTGCAGATGGACATAGGTTATATAAATAAATAAAATATGCGTTATTTAAAAAACTTAACATTAAACAAAAAAGTAGTCTCTTCGAAGTAGCGCCGGCCGCAACCTGCGTGCTGACGTCAGGAGCGCGGGAAGGAGCTGCGTCCAGGAACGCGAGGAGGAGCGGCAGACATGGCGTGGGGGAGGAGTGGTGGACATGGCGCGGGGGAGGAGCGGTGACGAATGGCGGAATGGCGGTGAGGACCGGCGGACAGGCGGGAGGAGTGGTAAGTGGCGAGGAGCGGCGGAGCGGTGAAATGAGGAGCGTGGGGGAGGAGCGGTGGCTGAGGTAAGGCTCCAGGCAGGCGGGGGTCGGGGCAGGCGGGGGTCGGGGCAGGCGGGAGAGGGCGGGGACGGGACGGGACAGGGCAGGCGGGGGCCCAGGCTGCTTGACAATGTCGGGGCAGGCAGGGGATGGGCGGGCAGGGGACGGGACGGGGTGGGCGGGGGCCCGGGCTGCTTGAAAATGTCAGGGCGGGCGGGGGTCCGGGAAGCCTGATTGCTCCCGGGCAAGGTCGGGACGGGCTGCTAGTATATATATATATATATATATATATATATATATATATATATATATATATATATATACGTATGTATGTTTCACACGAAAAAAAAGATTGCTCTGGCACTCCGCTTGGTAAGTCACATTAGTTTATTTCACAACTGTGATGGCCTACGCGTTTCGAACGTATAGTTCCTTCTCACTGCAATGTCATGCAATTGTCCTTTTTCGCTTTCCATATTTATATTGTTTAACATTTGCAATGCATTTTGGGATGTGTAGTTAACACAATGAATTGTATGCAACTTTATTCAGTAACATTTAAACAATTTTAACAAAGTTTACGCCTGCTGTTTGTAAGCACGGTTATATGCTAGCGGTGTTAATTCGCAGGGCATAATTAGGACGCGGCTATGCTCCCATCAATCTGTTATTCGAAAGCATTAAATCTCTTTGTTGCGATCTTTGCAAAATCACTAGTTGTTGCCGCATTGAGTTACTGTGCGGTAATCTTTTGTAGGCTGAGTGCCCTTTTTAAGACTTTATTGAGAGCAGGCGCGTCTCCCTCTGTCTGTGTGTTATCCCTTTATGCAGCATTCTATCTACTTTCTGATACATATGTTTCAGCTTAGCAGTGTTTCACTATATATATATATATATATATATATATGTATGTATGTATTAATATATATATATATATATATATATATATATTACAAACAATGTGCCCTTGAGCACTGGGAGGTCACTCGTCAGAGCTTTGCCATGCGGCTTCCTGATGCAGCTTGTCTCAAATATCCATTTCATTAGTGTCTTTGCCAACGCGTTTCAAGGTTAGAAAACCCCTTCTACCTGGGCTGCCACAAACACATCTGAGACTCGCATTCATTTGACTTTTGCAGCTTTATTTATTTCCATCACAGTGGGAGGCGCACAGTTCATTTCATCATTGCATGCTGGAACAGAGAGTTCTTAATTAATGCAAGTGACATTGTTCACTTTCAGTAAGTTCAGATGTAATTTGCTTAGTTAAGGCATATTTATTAATTGTAATTGAGCAAATGAACATTTGAATTTACCAAAATGACTAATGACTCTCGCATTAAGGACCCAGTGTCCCAGCATGCACCATAAAGAATTGCACTCTGCATACGCCCACTGGAGGCAGGTGAGTTAAACAAACAAAACCGGAAATACCAAAAAAGCAATGCGAGCTTCAAATGTGTCAAATGTGTCAAATGCTGCCCAAGAAGAAGAGGTTTTACCTTGAAACGCGTTGGCATACGGAATACTGAGTGAAGTGTGAAGGCAGACTGCATGACAAATGAGCGCCATTGAGTGCTCTCCCAAGCTGCAAGGCCATGGTTTTACAATATATATATATATATACATATATATATATATATATATATATATATATATATATATATATATATATATATATATATATATATTTCCAATGAGTTACTCCTTCTGGCAATCCCTCGCGTCTCAAGAGGTGGCTCGAATCCGGCGGAGCAGCCAGAATAAATATCACAAAGCAAACGGAGTCCCATCGAGCGCTCAGCTTAAATTACCACAGAAGTCCAGGTTCTATGCCAAAGAAAAGAGGTTTATTAAACTCATAAACCTTTGCGACGCGTTTCGCACTCACAAAGCGCTTGTTCACACAAAGTTTTGTTGAAAATAATCGTGCTTTATGGACACAAACATTTCCCGAATTCAGGAAACATAGAAAGTGGACTGTTTGTGTGTCGGCCATATTTGAGTACCATAATATTATTTACATTCAGTAAACATATCTCACGACCAAAGTTCGTTCAGATTAAACAAATAAGCTGTATAGTCAAAACATGTACAGCGATGTTGTTACTCTCATGTTAAGGCATATTCAGATACAATCGCATATTGTCGAGTCATGTATCAACAAAAACCCACAGTGGTGCATTCTGGTATTGGTAGCCAATGAGTCTCAATAGCGCAAAAAGACATTATATACATTGTGTCTAATCAAAGTTGGACAAAATTGGCGCAGGAGCTTCAGATTCTGACTAAAAATATCAATGGCTGGTTAGTGTTCAGTACATATTTATCAATTCTTAAGTAGTATATACCAAAACGCTACTCGCACTCCAGGTAACTGATAAATATCAAATATCAAAGTGGATTGATTCATCGCTAGTTAGTGCGTGATATTAAATTATCGTCCAGCCTCATCAAATAGTGTTCACTTATTGCTATCAAATGTAGGTTATGTGCCTAGAAAGTATCACAGCCAAAAACAGTCCAAATCCTAGCTTGTCCATATAGTGACAGCACCTCATAAACCTCATGTGATCCAAGTCACAAGATCCAATTGTGCAAATATAAACAGTGCTCCAGTTAAAAACATGAAATTATACATTACATTGTATGGAAGATCATAGTTGAAACACGGAGAAAGGATTAGGGTATATCTTGTCACAGGCCTGTGGCAAGGTCCCTCCCTTCCTTCCTATGAGAGAGCGAGAGAGATAGACAGCAGATTAGATGGAATAGGGGTTATCTCATAAGCAACGAATACAACATTCTTACATTAATGCAGGACCAAAATTGAACATGTTTCAATCTAATCTACATGTAAATGTCTGACCATTTCTTCGTCCATGTTATGTCCCTTCGGGTAGCGTGTACATAAATTAATCATATACTTAGATTCTCTTTGTCTTAGTTTTAGAACACGGTTGCCACCCCTTGGTCCCAGTATCACCTATTCTACAATGAAATAGGACAATTTTGTGGGATCAGAAAAGTGATGACTTTCAAAGTGGCGGGCTACGGGGTACTGTTTGTCGATTTTATTTATGGCTCTCAGATATTCTAAAATTCTTTTTTTGGCCATATGTCTCGTGCTCCCTACATATTTTAGGTCACAGTGACAGACTAGTACGTAGATAACAAACATGTGAGGAATTGTTTGATCTCCATCATCTTATTGGAGATTGGACACCAGTATTCTTTTACCATGTGGCTCTTGTTACAGGCTTTGCAGTGCCCACATGGATAAAATTCAACTTAGGTCAATACCTCTTTTGGTTTTCGTGCTGCCTATGTCATTATGCACTAGTAGGTCTTTGAGATTCTTCCCTCTTCTGTAGGTGATACTAGGTCTTTCCGGTAAACTGGATCCTATGATGGGATCCCCCTTCACTATGTTCCAGTTTTTAACCAGGATCTTACGGATCATATCAGAATTTCCATTGTAATTCAAGATGATGCGAGTCTCATTTTCTTTGCATCATCTGAACATTGTGATTCAATGGTATTCAGTAAGGTTTCACGTTTGACCTGTTTGACCTTATCACTCGCTCTTTGGATAAGCCATTTAGGGTATCCCCGAGCCTCAAATCGTTTGGACATGATTTTTTCTTCCAAAAGATAATCAGTTTCAGAGCTACAGTTCCTTTTGGCCCTGAGTAGCTCACCATAAGGAATGCTCCATTTTAGATTTTCCGGGTGGCTACTCAGTCCATGCAGTAGGCTGTTTCCTGACGTACTTTTTCGATATAAAACTATATATATGGTTTTTTCTCTTATCTGTACTTTGGTGTCCAAGTAATCAACTTCCTTATTGCTTATATTGCAAGTCAAAGAGATATTGAGACTGTTGTTATTCAGCTTTTAGCCAGCTTCCTCCCTTCTTGACTTTCAGATTCATCTTAAATCAGTCATACCTCATTGATTTAGCCTAGTTGAATGTTATCATTGGTCTTCGTGACGCTTTACCTTGCAGCACCGGATCTTGTTTCATTAGGCACTAATGCCTACTCAGGCTATCTCTCACTTTCGCCTGGAAGGCATTGTACCCTGTGATCATTCGTATTTGATCCTGCGTATCTTTTTTCTTTTCTCTAATCTTGTCTGCATCAGGCTTAAACAAGGTCTTTCTTTTTATGCTGTCTACCTTTTTCTTTGCTTGATTTGATGTTTCTTGCCAATATCCTCGTTGTAGGAATCCACGGTTAAGGCATTCTGTGCTTCACCCAGAGAATCACTTTCGCTGCAATTCCTCTTCATTCTTACATGTTTTGCATATGGAATGCTCATTTTTAATCTTGGTGGGTGAAAGCTTGTCGCATGCAGAATTGTATTGCCTGCGGTTGGCTTTCTGTATGTTCTTGTGTGAATGGCTCCCTGTGAGATATACACCTCAAGATCTAGATAGGTCACACTTATCTCACTAATATGTTCAGTGAATCTTAGGTTCAAATTGTTTACATTGAGGTTATCAATAAATTCCTGGGCTGATTCTTTGGATCCGTCCCACACAATGAACAGAGCATCAATAAATCTGATCCATTTAATTATGTGGTCTCTCCATTCCCTGCCATAGTCAGCTTTGAGCACCTGCTCCTCCCACCAGCCCATATGCAAATTAGCATAGCTGGGGGCGAAGCAGGTGCCCATCGCCGTGCCCTGCAGTTGCCTGCAAGTGTATCCCCCAAACAAAAAATGATTATTATTGAGACACAATCTACACATCTCAATCAACATATTAGTGTGTTGAAATAAATTGATGGGTCTCTTATTCAAGAAGTGTCTGATTGCCCGTATACCATCATCATGGGCAATACTGGTGTATAGGCTTACAACATCTAATGTGATTAAAAGATATGATTCATCCCACCCTACATTTGCATTTGGTTAAAAAAAATCTCTTGAGTCCTGGGTGTAGGCTGGTAGTGCTCTTTCATATGTTTGTAGGAAAGAATCTAGGTACCTGGAAGTTGGTTCGAATAAACTTCCAATGGCAGAAAAATAGGCCGCACCGGAGGTTTTTCTCTGTGCTTGTGAATCTTTGGTATTAAATACAAAGTGGGCAGTACCGGATTGTCTACTTTTAAATAGGAATATTCTGGTTGACTAATTAGACCTAAATCTTTCCATCATTCAAGGTCTTTCATATATTTATGTTTGATTTCTGACAGTTTGCTCTGAGGGACCTTCTGATAGCAGTCTCTATTTCTGGGCTGTGTCGTGGCTTCACAATTATATGCTTCAAAAGACCAGAGAACAAGGTTCCCGCCCTTGTCCGCTTGCCTTAACACTATATTCTGTCTATTCTGTATTTTTGTTATTACAGCCTGCTACTTTTTCTCAAACATAGTTTCATTTTTAAGAAATTCCTTGCTTGACATTACCGATAACTGTTTCAAATCTTTTATCACAAGTTCAGAGAACAAATCAATTGCGTCTTTTGAGGTATTGGGTGTAAAAGTTAATATGTGTCTAAAAGCAGTAGCTGGTCTGTCAAACACATCTAAATAGAATAAATCATCTGTCTGACTGATAGTCCCCACCAAATCTAACCCCTTAGCTTCCCTAATCAATTGTTGACATTCAAATTGTACCTCCATATCTCCCACTTCCAGATTTCCTGGTTCTTCACTCATCATTGTCAAATTTTCTTTGTGATTGCTGCTCCTCATGCTGAATTTTTTTTGAGTTTCAACTTTCTTATATATTTGAATAAAACAATACGTGTGTGCGTGTAATTAAAATAGTGCGTTTGCAAAATTAAAGTCCCAAAGATAACATTTTTGTTTCATCTTCAGATAGAATCAAGTCTGTTAAATTGATGACTGTTACTGGTTCTATTGTTTCTTCCAATTCTTGCGCTGATAAAATTCCTTCTTCTTTTTTCCTGATCGCAGTTCCATTCCCACTCCGCCTGTTTTTCCCTTTCCGTAATTTTCTTTTCTTCGATTTTGTAGGTTCGGCCTTGCTCCTTGAGTCCGGTCCTGGTATAAAAAAACAAACTCTTCAATAATGGATGGTGGTTTCATCATGGTCTCTGCATGAGCACTACCATCCTCTGATGCAGTTTTGATATCTGAGCTTACTACTGAGCTTGCTTCAGATGTGTCTCCTCGCTCTGCTTGTGTAGTGCTAGTCGCTAGTTGCTTTTCATTGGCTCCTTTTACTTTCTACAACCTTTGATTCCTGATGTTGTCGAAACGACGAGCAAATGTATAGATTTGATCTCGCGCATAACCTTGATGGTCCCTCTGAATATATATATATATATATATATATATATATATATATTATCCTTACATTTATACAGTTCCTCATATATTATTGCCTTACCGTAACTCTAACAACATCCATATTTCTGCTCAGTACTAACCAATGCTGCAAACTTGTGCACACCTCTCTCATCCAAATCCTTGCTCCTATGCTTGCCATTGTAGCTCAGAAGCTTTTGAATAGCTTTTCGGCTTAAAAGTTTGCATTTCTGTAACAGTTTAAATGATTTTGTAAACTATCTCCTTTCTTCAGATCCTGCACGCATGTAAAATTTTTGTTTCAGATTCATCACATGATGTCCATAAAGCTAATTGACCCCCTTATTGCTAGACTATCTGATACATAGTACATCCAATTGGCTTGTGCACAGGCTTTCTCTCATTTGGTCAGATCTACTAAGTAAAGTTAAAACAGCAGGACTCATGTTACAGAAGTGCTGTGGGGGCACAACGGGCATTTGCACTTGCTTTCTGTCCCCCTGGGTACTTTGGTATTACAGAAGAGGCTGCAGAAGCTTGTGATGCTCCTTCTGTAATACAGATAGCGATGGTGCACATGTAGCACCAGCACTGTCAAGAGAGGGTATTCCCTCAATGAGCCCCAGTCATATTACAGACGTGGGCACAGAGCAAAATTGCCCTTAGGAGGCGCATTGAAAGTGTGCCTCCTGAAGGCAGCCCTCTGGAAGGGATAAAGGGGGTCCCATAGACCAGCCCGATATCCCTTGCAGATGGGTGCAGTCACTCACTGAACCTGCCTGCAATGGAAGTTCTCTACCCTCTTGAAAAGTGCAGGGAGGTTGCCGCCAGTGCAGGAAAATACAGAGCAGCTTTTAAACAGCTGTTCTGTATTGCTCTTGAATGCGTTGCCTTGAGGGCAGTGCAAGTTCATTGCTGCCCTGAGAGTAGCGCATTCTTCCTAATAGAGCACACTTGCCATGTTTGCACCCAGCCCACCTGCTTTAAGGTGCACTGTGGCACAAAGAGGAAAAGTGTGCCCTTCCTGTAATAGGGCCCCTGGTGCAGTAGTACAGAAGTGATCCTGGGGCACAATGGGCATTTCCACCCAATTTGTGTATTACATAAGTGGTGGCAAAACTCTTGTGCTGCCTCATCTGTACAGATAGCTCAGATCCACATGTAGCGCCAGTGCTGTCATTAGAGTGTGTTTCCTCATTTGCATTAGTGTGTGGATCCACGCAAATAATTGAATCTCTTTGCCTCTGCGCCAGTGCTGTATTACCGACATGGGCACATGGGCACAGAGGCAAAGATTCCTTTAGAGGGTGCACTGAAAGTGGGCCATAAAAAGGTGGCACACTTTCAGTGTCCCTCCCAAAGAAAGCCCTTTGGAGGGAAGAAAAGGGGGCCCATGGACACCCCAGACATCCCCTGGCAGGCGTGTAGAGTGACTTACTGCACCCACCTGCAAGGGAATCTCTAATCCCTTTTAAAGGTGTAGGCCAGTTGCCGCCTGCACAGAGAAACATGCATCAGCTTTTAAACAGCTGAATTTCTCTTGAATGTGCTGCCTTGGGGGCAGTGCGGGTTTGCAGCTGCTTTGAATATAATATCGTGCACTTTCCCTGTTGACACCCGGCACACATACTTTAATGTGCGCCATGGCACTTACAGGAAAAGGACGCCCTACCTGTAATAGGGCTGCTGGTGTGTTTTGAACCTTGTTAGATTGGGAAATGTTTACCTACGATAAAATACATTTAACACTACTAAATGTGTTAGGCCTACCATAGTAGTGCATTATGGGATATGTAGTGCTCCGTTATGAATACCTAAAGCACAAAGCAATCGTACTTTAAGTGATACAAACAAAGGTATACATAGCAACATTTATTTACACATTTTTTTCACATTGCATTTCTATAGAGATATCCCAGCACAAACAGATCATGAGTCTTAAGGAGAGGGTGAGGAAGATTCAAAGATGTGCATAGAAGAGAATGAGTCCAATACGCCTCATACATCACCTCAGAGGTAAAGTTGCTGTCCTGAACATAGCAGTCATACACTGCCTATTGATGAAATGGATGGTGCAGGAGTTCAAATGTCACTGCACCAGTGGCGGCTCCTCAAGGGAGTGCTGCGGGGCGGGTGCAGGGGAGGGGCAAGGTGAGGGGTAGTAAACTCTGGCATATGGTCGAACGGACTTAAGTAAAGAAATAAAACGAATTACATTGCGCGCACTACATCGCCCAATGGCGATGCAGCACGCGCAATGTAATTTGTTTTATTTATTTATTTCTTTACTTAAGTCCGTTATGCTGTATGCCGGAGTTTACTACCCCCCACCCTGCCCCTCCCCCGCCCACCACCCTTCAGCACTCCTCGAGGAGCCGCCACTGCTCTGCACAGGAGTAATTGTGTCCTACATCACAGCGTTGACAGGCAACCTAATCCTAGATCAGACTCCTTACAACATATGGGTGATACCACACAATTGTTTGGAGGTCTTGAGGCCTCTATGTTGAAGGTACAGCACCTACAACACAAGCAAATGAAAATAAAGAGCAAAAAAATATCTGGACAAGAACAATGCATCACAAGTGGCTTCCGACACCTAGCGACAATGATTGAAGAATCCCACAAGGCTCTGAAGGCAAAAATGGACTCTATGATAGAAGCTATGAACAATTTATGAGTCTAAACGCAGCATGACACTGCAATGCACAGACGTGCTCAACAGTGGAAACCATAGTAAGTCTTACATTTGCACTACATATTGTTTTGCCAAATTTTGCTATTGCAGTAGCATGTGTAATGATGTTTTTCTTTCATTAGAACATTGTGAAAAGTGAAAAGGATGTTATGACTCCCTTTACAACCTGAAAAATAAAGGTTATATTGTTTCACACAGCACTTCTTGTGTTCAGCTTTGTGCAAAATATAACAAACATCATCATTTACATACCTTAAAAATAATGATTTGTAATGTCAGTACGTCTGGTTTTCCTACTGCTGCCAATGAACCATCCTGTATTGCCTGTGCTGGTGGATTTTAGGGTTCATCATCATCAGATTTTGATTCAGACATGATATCTGGCAATCCTTTCCATGTTGCTGCATTATGAAGTATTGCAAAAACAATGATGATCTTGCAACTTGTTTCTGAAAAACATTTAATGGCACCCTCGCTGTTACGGAGACAGCAAAATGTACTTTTCAGTACTCCAAATGTTCTCATAATGGCAGATCGAGTTTGTTTGTGTGCTGAATTATTGCGTACCTCACTTTGGGTCTGATTACGATGAAAGTTGGACCGCCTATTGGACCTCAGTGGCTGCAGTCCGATTCCGACTGACGAGGCCGGGAAAGCTCTGCCTACTGCATTACTATGCAACCACTGCTACCGCGGAGGTCTCATCTTCGGCTGTGCCTCACTCCCCAGGCATGTTGCTGCAAGTGGGTACAAATTCACAGGAAACGTGCAGATGTACACACGTGCATGACACAAGTGGGGACATGCCTTCTACATTATGTACTCCATTGGAGAGAAAGGGAATGAGCTAAGTATTCACCCCTTTTCCTTTGTTTCTGGTGACTCGAGGTCGGAGGTCGGACCACCACAGACGGGTGGTCGGAAACCCACATCAATATCCAAATGGCAGTTGGATCTCCCTGTCCTGCCCTATGGTTGCTGTTCCTCTCTGATCACCAACTTCGCGGTCGGAGGAAGGCTGTTGGAGTCAGCAGCCTGTCAGCGGACAAAGGCTGGATGCTTCCTAATCTGGCGGTTAGACCAAACGCTTCTGTTGAGACCTTCAGCAGTCTGCCCGCATCCGACAGGGCAGCGAAATGCGGTCTGACCGACATCATAATCAGGCCCTTTGTTTGGAAGGATGTAGATATGGTGTCAAAATTCATGATCTCAGATCATTGGACTATCACATACAAACCGTTTGGGAAATGTGGTTACCGTAGCTACAATTTAGACATTTAGGACATTTGTGTCATATTCATAGCCCATATTTACCAAGTAGATAGCCATCTTCAAACTCTTCTCTAAGCAGACAGAAGTATATGCCACTATGCCTAAACAAGAATGAGTCATGTGTACTGCCAGGGGAGTTTGCCACAAGATCTGTTGTGATATAGTTTGCATCACACACACCACTTTGATATTGAGTGCATCAGTGTTTTTCCTGTTTCTAAATATGTACTCATTGTAAGATGGAGGACATATGGGAACATGGGTGCCATCAATACATCCTAATACATGAGGAAATTGGGCAATGAGTTAAAAGTTCAATTTGGCTAACTGCAACTCCTGTGCTGTGCTAGGGAAAAGTATATAATTATGAATTTTCTGTACCATCACGTCCATGAAAGCCTTAAAAAATCTAGAAAGGGCATTCTGTGATACCCCACCTGCAGCAGCAATGACACCTTGGTTATTCCCAGAAGCTAAAAGATGGAGTGAGTATAGTACCATCACGTGGGTGGGTATTACATTGCGTCTGAGAGTGTTTCTCTCAGGCTGAGACCTTATTTCTCCAATTTGATCTAAAATAACTGCACTACTCAGCATGTATTTATTTTATATTCCCTCCTTAGTTTGTTGGAAAAGTGTGACCCTCACTCTAAATATCCGTTATTGTCTTCTCCTCCATCTCTGAAGGCCATCTGCATCCTCCTCACAATGACGTACAGCACTGCCATTGTGGAACACCCTGATGCATTTTGGGCCATTTTATATATGTTGCACCTGGGTACCACCAATCAGAGTTGGTGGTAATTTGCACATACAAAATCTGCATTTTGCTAACAGCTGGTATTTGTGAATGGTTGATACATGCAATTTGCGAATCGTCTTAGGGAATTGTTAATAGCACCTCGCAACCTCGGGTCACTAAAATATCAATTCAGTAACTTGTTGGTTTGCTTAAATAGCACAACAAATGCTTTTAGTACATTGGAAAATGCAATTTTTGCTGTTGGTAACCAGTTTGCGACTGGTTAGCGATCCACAAACGCTTTGTACATCTAGGGGCATATTACCAACAACTAGCGATATTTATCGCTAAGTAGACTTAGCGGCAATTTTTTTATCGCAGCGCATCGCTGGATATTAACGCTGAGATAACGTGCTATTAGCAACGTTTATCTCAAAAGCGATAATATTTCCGGCGATAGCGCTGAAATCCGTGAATATCGCTGAGAATACAGCGATATTCACGCATTATCGCTAACAGGGTCTTAGCCATTATATCCACCTCCCATTGGATATAATGGCTAAGAACTGGTCTGAGCAGGCGTTAGTATTTGAAGATATTTGCGCTTAGCGCGAATATTTCCATTGCTATGCCTGCCTTGCTAATAGGCGATAGTGACGTAAGCGACTGCTTTCAGTCGCTAACAGGTTGGGTAGGCCCACTTTGCATGTCATTAGCGATAAATATAGCTGACATGCAAAGCGGGCCCCAAACCGCTCGCTATCGCCTACAAGCTGTCGCTAACTGCTGTTAGCGACAGCTTGCTAATAAGGCGATAGGATTATCGCCGCTTAGCGGCCGAAAACGGGCGCTAACATGGCGATAATCACTTATCGCCCTCCTTGGTAATATGCCCCCTAGTCCATAGCTCATAAACACCACAACCATATAATTGCGGTATTTCCACATTATGTAAAGTTGCGTGACAGGGCTGTCTCCAAAATACTTACAAAAATTATAACTTTGGCTGTGAATCTTTGGGGTAGTAAATCTTGGCATGATAAAGTAGGGGCCTCCTTTGTTGAGATAAAAAAAATTCGTTGCAAAACGCTTTAAAATTTTTAATGAAAAACGGAGTATGACAAATGAAACAAACTTTCTCTTCACAAGTGAGTAGCAATTCGATTTTTAAAATCAGGGCCAGTTTTTGGAAGTGCAGACCTGTGCTGGGGGGCGCTGACCTCAGGGAGCCTATCTGTATTTAGCAAAAATTTAAGATTGGAGAGAGGAGGGGCACTTTTGCCTGGTGGCAGTTAGAGAATCTGAGGGGGAGGTCATGGGGGTGGGGGTGCAAAACATGATTGTCGCACCGGGCATCATCAACGCTAAAGCCTGCCTTGATTAAAATTGCCCCTGCAGGCTCACGATACGACAGGTGGCACGTGAACCAATAAGAAATCAGCTTATCGCCCCACACCTATGTTAATATGAAATGGGATAGTGACTGTGCGATATGTCATAAATAAACCTCAGTAGTGAAACATTTTAGTTAACTGTGTCGAGTGCTGGATACCAAAAACAAAATTATCTCGTGAAAACAGTACAATGAACATTAATATAATAGGCTAATGCATTTCCAAATTGTTTAAAAAGGAAGGACATTCGCAGAATGCACAAAGTGAAGTTAAAGAAAGACCTTAAACACACCTGAAAATAATCACATCTTCGTGTACTGCTGGTTTAAAAGGCAAGTGACGCATTAAGCATACAACTGAATTGTTACATGTCCACTTACCTTTAAATGACTTATTTTGAATTTGATTTACGATCTTCATGTAACCTTCGCAGTGTATTTTGATTTGTAACATTTTACCAATGTACACACAAACGCACAGTCACGCATGTGCACACAAACGCACATGGGCTGTAAAAATATATTAACCTATATATAATATGTGTACATTAATGTATGTGGGTCTATATGCAGAGCGTAAAATACTTTTAACTACAACAAATATACCTTATTTGAATATTTTCATATTATTTTCACATTCTTGGTGCACTACCATTATTCGACAATTTTTGCATAATGTCTTTCAACAAAGTATTGTTTTAATCAAAGAATATTTTTAAAAATCAAGTATATTGGATGTTGCAATGCTCTCGGTGTCATTTTAATTCTGAGATGTCTTGCTAAGAGGGGTTATTTAAATAGGTTCTGCCTGGAATGAATATTTAGAAAAAATCCTGCAGGATGATTTATGGCAAAATTATATGAGCAGAATGAAGGACAGAAGACTTTTATTAGAAAGGGGGTTTCATTTCCACAAAATATAAATTATACCTTTTAGAAAATATATTGAATTTTATTAATATTCGGAAGAGGGCCTGCAGTGTTAATCTCAACTCTCACCTACAGTATAGGATTTTCATTATTATGTACAAGGTGTATTTACCCTTTAACCAAATAATGTTTGATAAATTCAGTGCAGCCTTGACGTTTACAAACTGCAAAAATCCTTCACTTTAGTCGCATACCACGTACTGTTTGCTTTTATCATTCTATAATAATTAATGAGGTGGTGTATATATTTTTGTGTGTGCGTTCTTTTATTTAGAAATACGAGTCTACATTTCTATAAAAAAAAATATTCTGCTGAATGATTTTCCAGTTTTAGCATTTTGCGAGAGGCATTTGGCAAACACGCGAGTTGTGCTCATGTGTCTGTAAGGATCATTTACGAAAAATACCCATATTGCAGCTACTGTGCAATATATAGCGCATTCAATAAATATATTCTTGTATCATGTAAAACTGGCAAAGCTCATATAATCGCACTGGTAAGTGGATACCGCATTGAAGATAATATAGTCTCCCTGTCAGCATCCATAACGTCCTTCAGACACAAAATGACCCATAACTTCTCAATCTCATCCAGCGTCTTTTTCTCCTCTGATACAAAGGAGATCTGTTTGCCCATTTCTATTTTACCTCTCTCTGTTTTTTATTTTTATTTTGAGGTTTAGTAGTGGGCTGCAGCCTACATAGTTAGGATCAATCTTCATTTGTTTCAGTTTCCATTAACAAACATACTTTAGAGTACAGTCACAGAAAAGAAAGAAAAAATTAAATCTATATTAATTTAATGTTTTTTTAAAATGAACTGAGTGTATATTGTATGTCTGTACTTTTATGGTGATTTTTAATCATCGAATAAAGAATCCATGATGATGATGAATTAAATCTATATATTTATTTATCATCATTATTATGCAGCACCTACAGAGCTGAGAATATACAATGCCATCAACATACAGACAAAAGTCAATAGGAAAATAAAGGACAAAATAATATATACAAAGCATTATCAGATCAAGAATAGTCGGATTAGCGCAGTACAGTGACGGTGATCAGAAGAAGTAATGACTCAATAGCGTTCCATAAAAATCAGGCCTACAAGTCCAAGTCGACAAAATAAATTTCCCATCAAGTTAGATCCCAAGCTTTACAGAGTGCCTGGAATAAAATATTGAGCTAGTTCAAGGTATATTTTTGATTGAATACAGTTGCTTCCAAAAGAGCCTTTAGTGAGTAACCCCCAAACTTCATCGCTCAGGAATGCAAGTTATATGAGTGTAGGGGTTTGTGAACCAAGCAATAACTCCCTGAACAGGGGGCCATCATAGTGAATGAAGAATAGGGAAGATGTGGTTATAGTGATGAAGTAACTGACCACGGAGCAGGTAAGTGGAAACTTCTTTATTCAGAAAGAATAGAACCTGCACCCTCAGCTTGCTGGTGCCAGTACAGCTCTGTGAAGCGCAGCTTCTCAACATTCCACGGCTGCCTTCAACTGAAGATCCTGAGAATCTACCAACGGGAGAGGGGAGAGGGGAGGGAGGAACATAACAATAAGGAAAATATAACACATCTTCCTCACTGAAGGAAAAATAAGGGGGGGGGGACATGGGATGGGAAAATAAACGGGACAAGAGAAAAACATACAGCATGTGGTCTTGCGCAGAAGACCCAATGACCAGAAACAGTAAGCACACCATTCTGTAGTCTTTGTGCCAACCCGGAGAGTTTCTTTGTCTTATCCCTCTTCTCATCTGAACCTCCTCGGACCTGGTACCCTGGGTAAGATGCCCGCTGACCACCCTGTGTCCATCTTCCTTCTGGCTTATGGCCACACGATCCATGCTCAATTTTTTTCCGTCTTCCAGAATGAGAATATTCTTTTTAACCTCTCTTATTTTCTCTGGAGCATAATACGTATCCCCTTTACCACTTAGACCCTCAAGGATTCCTGATGTAAACTTTTTGTCCCTGTCTGAGAGACCTGACTTTTGCACTCCATTTCCTGTCGTACCACTCCTTGTACTTCTTTTGTCTGGATTCCACCTTCTTACTGAACTCCCTTGGATTGACCACTACTTTATCTTTCGGGATAAGCCAGTTGGGAGATAACTTTGAGCCCGCCTTCCTCCCTCTCAACAATCCAAAGGGAGTATGACCTATGGAGAGACTCGCTATAGTAAGGTATGACCCTAGCATATCTCTAATAGATGACTCAATTGTTTTCCCTGACTTGTCTGCCAATTGAATGCACTCTTTTAACATACGATTCTCAACTTTCCCATTAGCCTTTGGGCAAGATAATGGAGTGTGTAAGTGGGAAATGGATATGTCCTTAAGAAACTCCTTCATCTCCACCGACACCAACTGAACCCCATTATCTGTGACAATGGTGGAGGGAATACCCTCCTTTGAAAAAACCTCACTCAAGAATACAATTAGGGATTTCGTGTAGATGCTATTCACAAATTTGTATATGATCCAGTTAGAGTAATAATCAATGAGCACTCAGAGGTACCATTCCTGAGGTCCCTTAGCATGTTTAGGGCCTGTGATGTCAAAACCCAGCTTGTCCCATGGAGACATAGGGATCTCAACAGGAATGAGAGGGGTGCGCCTTGTACTTCTGGATTTATCACTCATTCCACAATCATAGCAGTCCTTCACTTTTTCTTCCATTAACTGATCCATACTTGGGAACCAGTATTCAGATCTTAACCTTGCCATGCAGAGACTCCTCCCCAAGTGCCCTTCATGTGTGAGATCATTTCTTTGGCTTCTCAGCCCTTTCGGAGGAACAATTTTCCCTGCCTTGAGAAGGAACCTCCCCTCAATAGACAAGTCCTCTCTTACATTCCAAAATGGTTGTATGTCCCCTGGAAGGTCTTTGCATTTGATGGGCAATCCTCTGATAACATATGTTTTTACTTTGCTGATGATGTCATCCTGCTCCATGTGATGGTCCCATTGGTCTTTCGTTACAACTGGGAGCCGAACTTCCAGAACACCCTCACTGCCTATGGCTTCTGCATTCTCCTTTTCCACAGGTGCCCTTGATAAAAAATCAGCAACTTTATTCTGTTGACCGGGAACATAAACCATTTTGAAATTGAACCCTTGTAGGCCCAATACCCATTTTGCATTTTGGGGGGTCATGTTTTCCATGTTCTTATTGGTGAACAAGTACAATAAAGTTTTGTGGTCTGTAATACTTCGAAAGGTAAGCCCCATACATAGAAACTGAAGTGTTTTATTGCCCAATAAACCGCTAACACCTCTTTTTCTACTGTTGAACAGTTTGATTCCGCCCCAGACAGAGTTCTAGAGGCGAAAGCCACTACTTTCAATTTGCTGTCTATCCTTTGTGATAGTGTTGCTCCAATACCTTTACCACTGGCATCCGTGGATATGATAGTGTCTTTTTCCACATCAAAGTTGCCAATGAATGGGGCTGAAATGATAGCCTCCTTTATGCTTTCTAACGCTTCTTCTTGATCTTTGCCCCAAAAGAATGTTCTGTCCTTTTTTATGAGATCTCTGAGAGGTTGTGATACCATTGCAATTTTTTTTATATACTTAGCCATATATTCAGCCAAACCTAGAAAAGATAGAATTTCCTCTTTACACTTTGGGGTAGGTGCTCTTCTCACAGCTTCGATGAGATCGATCTTCGGTTTTATGCCCTCCTCCGAGATTGTGTGACCCAAACAGTCAACTGACATTACACCCAGTTTGCATATGCTTTCTTTAGTTATGAACCCAACTTCTCTCAGCCTCTTGAGGACCAAATCGGCATTGGCATTTTGTTCTGAATCATTTGAACCATAGATCAATATATCGTCCTGAAAACACATTGTCTTGGGGCAATCTTTAAGGACATGTTGCATCACTCGTTGAAATGCTGAAGCTGCAGACGCCAACCCAAATGGGATTCAGGATGTAGCCTGATCTGACAATAAGCCGAAGAAAGATCAAGGACGCTAAAAAACTTTGCTCCAAGTATAGTGCCTAGCATCTCATTGATCCTTGGTAAAGGATGTCGGTCAACTAAAATGTTGGCATTAAATGCCCTCAAATCCACACATAGCTTAATACTTTGTCCACTATCTTCAATTGTGATGATTATGGGTGCTAACCATGCCGAACTTTCTATTTCTTGGATGACACCTTGTTTGACCAATTTTTAAATTTCTAATTTTAAGGGTTCTCTCATGAGCAAGGGGGCGGAACGTATTTTGTGTACTACTGGTACAGCCCCATCTTTTAGAACAATTGTATGCATATAATTTTTCAACAAACCCAAGTTTTCATTAAATACATCTGGAAATTCCTTTGTTAGATTGGCACCAACAACTGGGGGTTCAATGAGTAATACCTGCTCATGATTATTTGGGTCCAGGGTAATTCCTTTCTGATGTTTCCACCCTAGGAGACATGAGTCTTGCTTGGTAATTAAAACCTTCCCCACTGTGTGCCTGTTTTTGAATGAAATTCTCTATCTTGCCATTCCTTCCAAGGGTATGGGTTCTCTATTGTACCCTGATGGACTTATATCAGCATTTTCTAACTTGATGTTGTGCTTAGAAATCTTCTCATTAAAAATTCTCTTCTCCATTAGTGTAAACGGGGAACACGAGTCAGCATAGATCATGAATTTTTCCCCATCAAGACTACTCTCAATGTTGGGTACTGAGTTTTTTCCTCCTTGCTCCCATCTTCTAACTGAAAAACAAAAGTATTTTCCTCCTCTCACTTTGCCTCTGGGTTTTCGATCACACGTACCTTGGGACTGAATACATTACATACTTTGGAAAAATGTCCCTTCTTGTTACATTTCCTACACATCATGTTCCTAGCAGGGCATTTCCAATTGTTTGCCAAATGATTTAGGCTACCGCATCTGAAACACAGCAAGCTATCAACCTTAATTCTAGAAGCTTCTCTATTTTTTGTGCCTACTTTGCAAACTGCCTCCTCACTAGTTGAAGCTTTGGGTTCTCCCTTCTCTTTAAACCCATCCGAAATTTTCATCTGTCTCATACACAGTGCAGTGTGTTCCAACCCTTTGGCTATGCTAATTGCTTCTTCAAGGTCCGGATTTCTAGTAAGTAGTTCCTCCTGAACCTTCATATCATTGGTGCATCTGACTAATTGGTCCCTGCTAAGGGAGTCTGTCAGTGCACCAAATTCACACATGGCGGACACGCCCCGCAACACTGCTACATAAGAGGAAACTTTTTCGTCCTTCCTTTGACATCGTTTGAAAAATGTATGTCTTTCTAGGACCACATTTAATTTAACCCTTAAGTGTGCCTCCAATTTCCTTAATGTGTATTCATGTACGTCACTACCCTCTTCCTCAAGTGGCTCATCCTCCATGAGTCTCCCTGTGATATCTTCAAAAACGTTCCCTCCCTGAATTCCCTGATTGTGCAACAGTATATGTTGCTTCCTAACATTGGAAATGGCTATTAGGTACGATTTGAAAATTCCTTCCCACCTTCTCCACAGTATTTCTGGCTCTCCTAACTCATTCAAGAAGGGGGGTGGCTGACTCATGCCTGCACCAGCCATATCAATAGGCAGTAATGAAAGTGCTACGATGGAAAAGAAGAGTATAACAGGGGAGTAAACGTAATAGAATTACTGTAAGGGGATGGGAAGTTAAGAAATGGTATACAATGCGTGCACAGTGAACATCAAATCACAAAAATAGTCTAAAGCACAATGAAAACATCACAATGGTGGTAACTAAAGCGCTGAACCCAAATGTACTATAGTCCTGTTTTTTATGACAATAGTTCTTCTCTTGATGACTGCCAAGTTAAGATATATTGTGAAAATGAATGTGTGCACAGTGA
The DNA here is from genome assembly GCF_964263255.1 of Lissotriton vulgaris. Lineage (NCBI taxonomy): Eukaryota > Metazoa > Chordata > Amphibia > Caudata > Salamandridae > Lissotriton > Lissotriton vulgaris. The sequence continues at coordinate 971,801,670 of NC_141696.1, read as the reverse complement.
AAAGAAAATCCCCCAAATTAACTAAAGCACAATGAAAATATCACACTGGTGGTAGCTGAAGCGCTGAATCCAAGTATACTATAGTCCTACTTTTATGACTATGCTTCTTCTTTTGATGACTGTCGATCCAGGTTGGAGGGTGGGAACTTCCTAACTGGAAATGATCCGGGAAGACTTGCACCTCAGACCTTCCCTCGCTGGACTCACAGCAAAACACAGAAAGATTCTCCGTGCCTCTCCTGGACAGAGGCCACCGGGATTCAACACATCACAGATTTCCTCACACTTAGGAGCATCTCTTTCTCTCTGTCTGACGCTTGAGCGCCATGAAAAGGATCCTAAAGTCCCGTCACTCCACCCAAGCCTGCCACAGTGGTAGAGGCGTTGACACTGATTCTCCGACCCCCTCCGAGAATGCCGGCAGAGTGAGGAGAGGCTTGAGGAATGCAGGAAAGTCTTCTGCCAGTGCCTCGTAAAATCCTGAGAGGAGCAGCGGTCAAACTGAAATTCGGACCGCTCAGGGGATCGTTGATCACTTAAGGTAGAACAAAAGGAACACAGACATGCGGCTCCAGAAACAACGAAAGGAGCAGCACGCAGCCCCTCCGCAACTAGCACACTCTCCAACAAGGCAGCTGAACTGGCAGAAGCAGAGCCAACGGGGCAGCCTAGGACCTTAACCCCAGGCGTGAGGGAGATAAGAATGTTAGCTCCTAGGTTAACGCCAGTGAACAAAGTCCTGACCAGAGTGCCCAACAACTGCTGACTATACAATATGCCGCAGCTGGGGTCAGGAGACATCCCCTGGTGAACCCATGGGGGGTAGACAGAAGGCGAGGTGAATGCTAGTCACTCCCAAGAAGGAACAGTATATAACAAGGAATGACCTTGAAGAAAAGAGGAACTACAACTCACCACGCGGAGGAGACAGCTGGAAGGACGGTCCGTGAAGAACTACAGCCAATTGAGACTGGACCCACAACAGCTACTCCAGACGACCAGCAAGATGAAGAATCAACAGGGGAAGGTGCAGAGCTGTCCCTGTTACAGCATCCCATCTATCATCACCAAAATGAAGTAATTGACCACGGAGCAGGTAAGTGGAAACTTTATTATTTAGAAAGAATAGAACCTGCACCCTCAGCTTGCTGGTGCCAGTACAACTCTGAAAAGCGCAGCTTCTCAACATTCCAAGGCTGCCTTCAACTGAAGATTCTGAGAATCTACCAAGGGGAGAAAGGGAGAGGGGCGGGAGGAAGATACCAAGAGGAAAAATATAACAAGTGAGTTATCCCAGAGATCAAATGAGCTGCAGAAGTTAAGGAGTCTTTGAGTGGGGCAAGATGGATTTACCAAATGTCCATGAGAATAGCATTCCTATAGTAAAGTGTTGGTAGAACCAGTAGTTGAGTCTCTTCTTTGAGACAAAGTTAGTTTAAAGAGAACAGGTTTGATAACCTGAATCAATCAAAATTGATGGTTGTCACTGCTGATAAAAGCGATTGAGGCAAGAGTTTAAAATGACGTTCCGTGAATTCACTCTGCCCATAATAGTGTTCAGGATATTAGCAGACATTTGCAATTCCAGAACAAGGGAATGACTTGGTTGCTAAGAAAAGAGGAGGCGTTTAGTTTTACACACATTAAATTGAAGATAGTGGCTGCTCATCTAGGCTTGGATGTTATCAAGAGTAGAAGCCATCAGAGAATTATTCTCAATTGAAGTGACCCCAACGGAAAGCTGAATGTGATATGCATACTGATGATATGAGATCTCATTTTGTCTGAAAAGTTTGCCAAGGACTTTGAAGTGAAGATTGATAAGTAGTGGGGCTAAGTCCAAATCCCTATGGGACCCCCTGAAGTACAGAAGGCGGCCCAGAAAAGGAGTTGTCAATTTTGATCACATGACAGTGATTTGCTAGGTATTATTTCAAGCAGTCAAGCAAGCACTTTATCTCTGAAGCTCATGCACTTGTTTAAAGTGCAAAAAAGGATATCATTATTAATAGTGTCAAATGCTGCAGAAAGGTTCAGGTGTATCAGCATAAAACAATCATGAGCAATTTGTAAGATGAAGGTTTCAATACCATATCCAGCTCAGAAGCCACATTGGGAGACATCCAGGACCTTCTTATTGTATACCAGTTGTTTAATTTGAATGTTCATTCAACCTTCTCATATTTTAGTAAGATAGTTTAAGCTAGAGACTGAGCACGTTTTGACAGATCTGAGGGGTCACCAGACATTTTTTATTTTAAAAATAAAGGGTATGATGACACTTTTTCAAACAATCAAGAAATAGTCCTTGAGATAGTGAGAGATTGATTTAGCTCACCCAATAAGGTACAAGGCTGGAGTGTATGTCTCTGGCAAGGTTGAATGGAAATAATTTTCCCACATTATCAAAAGGTTTAAGTTTAGCAACTTTGTAGTGGAGTTCTGACTGATAGATCTCCTTCAAACGTGACCAATTCTTCAGAGATTTCCTGCAAATGATAGCAGAATTGAGGAGGGTAAGAAAGAATTCCCATTAGCTTTAAAATTTGAATCTAAGATTCAACTGACTTTTTCACATTTCTTGTCTCAGCGACAGAAACAAAAAGTCAGGATTTGTCACAGATTTGACAAGATCAAAGAGCTTTTTTGACCTCAAAAGGATGAGAATTTGCCCTGAACATGTTCTTTTTGTATGATCTTTTTGCTGTGTGGAGAAGTTCTAGATTTGAACTTGAGGTGTCAAAGCACAGGGAATATTTGGTCATTCTCAATAGTTCTTTTTGTCGCTTAACACCTTAGATTACAAAGGAGAATAATCCCTTTTTACTCTCAGAGGTGCAATTCCAGACAGGACATCTTTAATTAGATTGCTAACATCATTCACCTCATGGTCTCTGGGAATCAGATGAGGTATTGTGCTCCTCTCACGTCACAAACAGAAGGTTTAATCCTCTCTTTTTCTTTGTCAGGTCCAGAAAGTGTTCTGAAGTGGGTACTTGGAGATGCCACATTAATGCCTGGAACTAGCTAGTGGGTAGAAATGACTCATGACTGTGTCTAACCAATGGGGTAAAGAGGCCACTTTGGGCATTTTCAAGATGGCAAAAGTCTTCAACCACACTAAACGTGGCCTCTGAGGGCTGTGTGTGTGTGTGTGGGTGTGGAATGTATGACGTTACTTCTCATACATTCTTCACGCATGGGTGTACAACACAGTCGTTTCTTGCCATTATATAGCAAGTTGTAACAACGACTTTCCGTAGGGGTCGCGCTGAACTTAGGAATAGTATTAATTACTATTCCTACTCCAGTTTGTGCGACAGCAGGGACGGTGTTGGATTTAACATACAACACATTCCCTGGTATGTATTTATTTATTTATTTTTGAGATTTATAAAGCGCTCAAATACCCAAGGGTGTCTCGGCGCTGTGGACAATGGCATATGCTGGTGAAGTGAGTTATTGGTTGAATAACCAGGTCTTGGACATTTTTTCTGAAGGTTAGCAAAGACTGGCATGATCTGATGTGTAGTGGAAGTGAATTCCAAATTTTCGCAGTGGAGACGATGAATCGCTTATCATCCCATGTAGCAGTTTTGAGGCGAGGAACCTTCATCAGAAGCGCAGTGGCAGAGCAAAGGGCCCTGTTAGGAGTGTATATAGCTAACTCCTTTATTAGTAATTGAGGCCCAAAGTTACGCGAGGCCTTAAAGGCAATGCACAATGCCTTACATTTAATGCGATTTTTCACAGAGAGCCAATGATACTGTTTGATGCCATGAGAGATTGGCTTAAACTTGGAAGTTCTGGATAACATACTGGCTGCGGCGTTCTGGACAGATTGTAACTTTTGAGTGACCTTATTTTGCACATTTACAAATAGCCAGTTACAGTAGTCTATAGAGGACAAGACTAGAGTGCTGACCAGAGTTTTTCCGGCATTCAAAGGGAGGAATGGTAAGATTTTTTTTATCATTTGCAATTTGTAAAATGAGGCCGAGACCACTGAATTGGCATGATGTGCAAAGGTCAATCTATCGTCAAATATGACGCCCAGATTCCTGTCCTTAGTGACTGGAATCGGGGAGGGGGGGCAGAGTGGGAGGCCACCAGGACTGAGACCAGGCGAAGGACAGGTTGCCAATTGTCATAACCTCTGTTTGTCGGAGTTCAGCTTAAGGCAATTGCTGGCCATCCAGCTACTGATGGCCAGCATGCCCTCTTGGAATTCAGCTGCCAACTTGTCACCGTTGTTGTTTATTGCCAGTACCAGTTGTGTATCGTCGGCATAAGATGTAAGGCCCATCCCGTGTGATTTGATGATTCTCGCTAAGTCCGACACATAGATGTTAAAGAGAGTCTGACTCAGCGATGAACCTTGTGGTACACCGCATGGGACGGCTAGTTGGGCAGAATGGAAAGTGCCCAAGTTTATCGATTGGGTGCGGGAGGAGCGAAAAGATGACAGCAGGTCTCGTGCCTTGAGCTGAATGCCCATTCTAGTGACACGGTCGATCAAGATGGAGTGATCGACTGTGTCAAAAGCGGCTGAAAGGTTTAGCAAAATGAGTACTGCCGTCCCATCCTGGTCCAGGATGATTCTAATGTCTTCTGATGCCTTAATAAGCGCGGTTTCATTCCATGCCCTCTGCGGAAACCAAATTGAGTATCGTCTAGAAGATGATGATCCTCTATGAATTTCGAGAGTTGGGTATTCATTATCTTCTCTACGATTTCAGCCGGAAATGGTAGGCTGGCTATGGGCCTGTAATTTTTGTTGTTTTCCGGGTCCAAATTAAATTTTTTTTAAAAAGGTTTCAGGATAGTTTTCTTCAAGGAGTTTGGATAGGTACCTGAAGAGAACATAGCATAAAAATTTAGCCAAGACAGGTGCCACTTGTTCAGAGAAATGATTAAGCACAGCAGGTGGGCAAGGGTCATTGGCTTAACCTGATTTCACAGAGGACATTATGTTAACAATCTGGTCTGGTGTTGTGTTTTCGAATTGTGCTAACGTATGATCAGAGGCTTTCTTTTTGAAAGGCAGGTCTATGGGGTGTGTCTGAGATGCAAATTTTGAATAGATGTTATTTACTTTTTCAAAAAAGTAGTTCACTAGGGAGTCGCACAATGACTGAGAGGGGATGGTGGCAGCTGTAGATGCAGAGCCAGATAGTTTGGTGACAACTTGGAAGAGTTGCTTGTTGGAGTTTTTCACAGCTTCAATCTGTGCGACATAATAGTTACTTCTTTCCTGTGCAATTAGGGTTTTATATTTGGCAAGAGCTTCTTTATAGAAGAGTTTCTACTGCTTGGTGTATGATTTACGCCATTGTCTTTCCCTGTTTCTACACAGTTTCTTTTGTTCCCTGAGTGATTCAGAGAACCACCGGGCGGATGGGAATTGCCGGTTTTTAGAAAAGGTTTTGTTAGGCACCAGCCTGTTAAATGCATCATGCAGCCACTTTTCATAAATTGCTGACGCTGTATTAGCATTCGATGGGTGGAGGACAATTGTTCCTTGAGGAGATGATTGCTATGCTTTTCCAGGCTTTGAATACCACAGGTAAGTTATTGGACCTAATCGTGGGGGACTTATTGTTAATGAGAATGTCAAATGTAATTACATGATGGTCAGTCCAGATCACCGGAAGAATGTCTTTTAAGTGGATTTCTTGTGAATTGGAAAAAAGACCATCCAAGGTATGACCAGCTTTATGTGTAGCACTACAAACTCCCAGTGATGGGCCTATTGCTTTCAAGTCTAAAAGTAGTGTGTTAGTATCTTTATCAGACTGATTTTCCAGGTGAGAGTTAAAATCCCCTAAAATTGTATAGGCCAGTTCAGCTGCTATAGGTTCTACCAAGTGGCTTAGCGTAGAGAGGAATTCAGTTCTATAACCAGGAAGACGGTAGAGTAGAGTGCCTTTGAAAGTATGGGCGTGGGTAAGTTGAATGGTGAAGTAAATTGCTTCACAGGTCAGTGATGGAATTAGGTCAATTTTAGTTGTTAATTTGCTGCGATGGATTATCGCCAGCCCACCTTCTTTTTTGTGTAATCTATCTTCTCTTACAGCAGTGTAGCCCTTGGGGGTGGCCGCCGTAAGATCAGGTCCTGAGGCAGGATCTGTTCATTTTTTCTGTTATGAAAAGCAGATCAAGATTGTGATCGACTAGCAGGTCTGCTATTTCGTACTTGTGTTTACACAGTGATCAGGCGTTTATGAGGGCTGCTGTGATAGTTCTTTTATTGTGGAGACATTGTGCGTCAATAGGTTCTGAGTTTGAGCGGTTATGAGGTTTAAAATAGCAATGGGGACAAGCTTTGAGGGGTGCACTGGAAGGGGTATCCAGTATCAAACAGGTACAATCCTTTTTAGGTGGTGGACGCAGTTTTAGAAGTTCCGGTTGTGAATAGCTAAATTTCTTATGGTCTGGGGGCAGAGGGCCAAGCAGGGGGGGCCTGGGCCCGGTCCAGGCGCTGACGGGCGCAGACGGACTTGCCTCTGGCGTGCCTTTGGTGCACCGCCCGCACGTCCGCTGTGCGTGCGCATCTGGGTCCACCTAAGTAGTGGTGGAGGCGGGACAGCTAAACCGCTGACCGAGCCGGAAGTTGTGCATGCTACTTCCAGGGCCCTCCGATCAAACGGCACTTGCCGCGTCAGAACGGACCGGGAGATCAAGAATTTAAGTAAGTGCAGGCTTAAAAACTATTTGGAAAACACAGTTTTGCAGGCAAAAGGTAGTAAGGACAAATATAAGAGTGAAGTGTGCCCACTGCAGCTAGCAGCATTCTGCCACGTCTGCTGCATGTGCGCATCTGAGTCCACCTAAGTACTGGTGGTGGCGGGACAGCTAGACCGCTGACCGAGCCGGAAGTTGTGCGTGCTGCTCCCAGGACCCTCCGATCAAACAGCACTTGCCGCATCGGACCGGGCCGGGAGGTCAAGAATTTAAGTAAGTGCAGGTTTATAAACAATTTTTAAAACACAGTTTTGCAGGCAAAAGGTAGTAATGACAAATATAAGAGTGAAGTGTGCCCACTGCAGCTAGAAGTTTTCCACCAACCAGACAGTGGATACACAAGAATTTTCTAGATATCCTGTCTCCTTCCTTTCAATTGCACCCCAGTGTTTTATGTAAACTCAGCCAACCTATCAAGCAGGATTTGACACCCCAGTAGGATTTAACATTTAGGGGCCTCATTAGGATCGCGGACGGACTTGCGTCCGTCCGCGACCCCAGAGCAGGAGGGAACCTCCGCATGGCATGCGGAGTTCCCTCCTGTGCAATTAGGATGTGACCGCCATCCTGGCGGTCACATCCTCTATTTTTAACATTGCGGCGGGTGCGGCTTCAAGCTGCACCCGCGGCAATGTTAAAAATGCACGCATTGCATTTGCATGCAGTAAGAGGCAGGCACCGCGCGGTGCCTGCCGCTTTCTGCATGCAAATGCAGGGGGGTACCATAGGTACCCCCCATGTGCACCCCCCACTCCCCCTTCACCTAGGGGGCCCGCAACGGGCCCCGCAGTGAAGTTCCGTATGCTTTTCCACGGCGGAAAACCCGCCGCGGAAAAGCATAATTTACAGGCCATCCTAATATGGTGGACGGTGTCTGGAAGACACCGTCACCATATTAGAGCTTTTCCGCCGCGGTTGTAAGCCGACCGCGGCGGAAAAGCTGCGGACGGAAACTAGGACCCACCAGCCATCCTAATGTGGCGGTGGGTCTTTGGTCAGTCCGCTGCGGTTTTTTGGCATCCTCTGGGCCGGCGGTGACTTCCGCCGGCCCCGAGGATGCGGAAAAACCGCAATCATAATGACCCCCTTAATGTCAAAAAGGTTGCACACAGTCCCCTCCCTTCTGTTATGTTATGAAGATTTTTGATATTGCGGCTTATCACTCAGTAGGGTATCTAGGTGCTGGAGCAGGCAAATAGGCTTGGGACTGATGGTATGGGGAATAAGCCTTGGTAAATTAGTTGAGACAGGTCTTGAGCTTCTTGTGGCATTCAAGATGCGAGGAGGAGGCCCTAATGTTTTGAGGGACGTCATTCCAGGTTTTGGGTGTGATGTAGGAGAATGCTAGACCTCCGTTCTGCTTTTGCAGATACAGGTGGGCTGTGCGAGTTAGAGAGAGGCTGAGTGCAGGTTTTTTTGTGGGTTGGTGGAAGTGAACGTAGTTGTTAAGGTATGTTGATCCTATATTGTGCAGTGCTTTGTATGCATGCATGAGGAGGTTGAATTGGAACTGTTTATGTATGGGGACCAAGTGGAGCTCTCTGAGATGTGGTGTGATGTGGGAGTGTCATGGGAGGTCAAGGATGAGTGCTGCTGCAGCATTCTGGATGGTCTTGAGCTAGTGGAGAAGATGGTTGGAGATTCCAGCATAGAGTGTGTTGCCAGAGTCTAATCTCGTTGTGATGAGGGTTTGTGTGATGGTGTGTCTGATATTCCAGGGTAATCACTCGAAGAACTTACAAAGAATGCAGAGTATATGAAATAGGTGGAGTTGACTGCATTGACCTGTTGTCATATTTTTTTTCTCATTCCTCTGTTAGTTGCATTCCCAACTTTGATTGATGGTCTGGCTGTATCTTTCCCAGAAGATTGACTGCATGCACTTATTGAATGATTCTTATATTTACGATAAACCAACCTCATATCTGCAGGGCTGTGGTGTCATTGGACTATTACTGTTCACTTATCAGATCATAAAGGGGCACCAAAGCCTTTCACCATCAATGTGAGAAGTCTAGTTGGCTCATATACCTTACTGACTTAACAAAATCAAGAAAAACAGTAAGGAGCATATTTACAATGCCCCAACAGCACATTAACGCAATTGAATTGTCACTTTTGAGACATTCTAGAGGTGCAGCATGCCTGCCCATATTTACAAGGCCATGTAAAGCTTTCATAGCTTTTCATGGCCTTGTAAATATGGCTCCCTTTCATGCATTGCTCTGCGTAAAAGGGGCGTTCCATAGGTTTTGCTGTGGATGTTTCCACGCACCACCCATGGAATCCGACGCATTCCCAGATTTACTAGGTTTTGTGAACCTGGGAATGTGTCAGATTACTGCACCTCTCCAGGAGTGGCATAAAAGTGGTGCAATGAGGAGAAATACATTTATTTCTCCCCTTTTTTGCTCTTTCCGTGTGTGCTGCATTTTGCGGAGAAAAGGGCCATCAAATTTCCTTCCTGCACATAAACAATCATCCCTGCAATGCAGATACCCTTGCATCATAGTGCAAGAGTGCCTGTGTTGGTGCTAGTCAGGCAATTGTGCGCCAGCATAGACAAAAGCACAAGAATGCGTTGTATTGCTGTAAATATTACGCATCCCAGCAGTTTCCTAATGATGCAGCTCAGCGCAGCAAGATGGCTTGTGGCGCAGCACTGCTTCATTTTCGAGTAAGTAAGCCCCTATTTTCTTTTGCTCTTGCTCAGTTTGTTCAATGCTTTATCAATCCCAATTAATAGTAAAGAATGGTAAGGACCTAAAGGCGGGGACTCTCTTTCTCCTGTAGTGTACATATATAAAACACAATGTTTGCCCTCGGCCACATATGGGAATGGCATCTGTGGATTCCAGAATTGTAACCCAGTCCAGCTGGAGTAAACAGATTTTGTAGAAAGGCCCTGTTGGCTCTCAGCTCGTCTTCTACTTGTCATAGTGAAATAGGCATCCCATACATTGAGGACTACATCAAGTTTCGACCGCCTATACTATGGCTTGCTATTTGAAAAAATCTGAAAGAATGTCTAACTAGGAATATCATTAATGATTGCCTTAAATGTGAGAAGGGGCTCAAGATTCCCTGGCTTGTGTAGTATGCATGTATTGTATTCTTTAGTAATTACTAGGTTGCTTTAAGGAATGTCTCAGTTATGTTCTATTTGGTGTTCTTAGAATTGTATGATGTTATGTTATTCTCATTCTGAGCCTGTACTCTCAAGTTACTGGTCGTGGGTTATTTACTCTTGGATTAAATGATAATTTAAGCATATCATTTCTTGCCTACTTGGATTTATTCGCATGAAGAAACTCACTACATTTATTGGCGATGATTTGTTGGAGAATTCTTCATTTTTGAAACCCACAGACAGTAAGAATTTTGGATTTCTCGAAGAACTGTCTTTAAAAGGACAAATCAAGAAATCGGCTTCAAGAAATCTACTTTCTGCAATTTCTCATTACTACGGAACTCTTAAAGAATTGGAACAGTGAGTTTTATTTTTAATTTCTTTTCAGTTTTGAAGATCCGACTATCTTCAACTGACTATTTCTTACTTACTCAGTTGTGTTTCTTTGAACACCGTGCTGTGTTCTTGGCTCGTGACATTCTGCTGCTCGCGTTCTCTTTACAATCTGAGGTACAGAGAACAAAGTACGTCATCTCTTTGACGACAACACGCAGGAGCGTATATCATCATTTCCTTATTGACGGAAACACACCGGAATGTCAGAATGCGTGTAGCGTCATTACGCTAATCACGCCAGCGGCCATTTTGTGGAAGTAGAAGATCGCTCATTGAATTTCTCTACAGTTATTAAAACTTACAAGGCGATTAATACTTTAAATAAAAAAATAAACGGCAGCGAAAATGATCGGATTTTAGTTCCTGTGCATTTGCTGATATTTAACAACTTCTTACAAGTAAGATTTTTTTTTTTGTTTTAAAATGTTTTTTAATTGATTCCACATGGCTTCTTCAAGTAACAATAACACTGGAATTGTTGCACCTCCATCATTTTTAGTTGCTCCTGGCAAGCATCCTACACCCTGGCATAAATGGTTACGTGTTTTTACTAATTACTTGGAGGCAATAGATGCTTTGGATTACCCTCCTTCAAGAAAAAGGGCTATTCTTTTTAATCACTTAGGAGATGCAGGACAACAATTATTTGATAATCTAGCCGTCGTTCAGACTCCAGTTGATGATGACACTTGGAATGTATATACTGAAGCTTTAATTCGACTTGGTAAACAATTTAAAGATGATCCATCTGTCATGGTTGAACGTCATGTTTTCTTTAAGAGGAAACAATCACAAGAAGAGTCCAAAGAAGATTATTTAGCAACATTGCATGTCCTTGCCTCAAAATGCGACTTTGGTACATATCTTGAAACTGCTCTGCGAGATTAATTGGTGTTCAATTGTTTCAACAAAAAGATTCAAGAGCGAATTTTAACTTGCAAAAATCCAACTTTAGGGGCCCGATGTAGGTGGCCGTTTCAGGCCATTTACCGACCTGTAACGGGCGAGTTCAGCCGTTACCGACCGGTAAATGGCCAATCGGTATGTAGGGGCCTAAATCCAAGGCCACATGTAGGTAAATCTACATTTACAGAATCGGTAAAATTACCGATTCGGTAAAATACCGAATCTGTAATTTTACCGATTCTGTAAATTCCATATGTAGGTGGGACTCTTCTGAGTCCCAAAGGCCTTAACGAATCGGTATTTTACCATGATATCCAACTTCATGGTAAAATACCGATTCCGGTGTGCATGCACATGTGTGCATGCACACCTATGCCATGTGGCAGGCAGACCTGCCCCTAGGGCTTATATGCCTGCCACATGGCACCCAATCCTGTTTAGGGGGTGCCAGGGGGTGTCAAAGTGACACCCCCTGCACCCTTGTGAAATTCGGTATTTACCGATTCGGTAAATACCGAATCGGTAAAGCCTATTGATTCCTATGGGCTTTGAAGCCCATAGGAATCACTAGGCTTTACCGATTCGGTATTTACCGAATCGGTAAATACCGACTTTTACCGATTCGGTAAAAGGGAACATCTGGATTCCCTACATACCCGCCCCTCACATTTACCGATTCTTAATTACCGAATCGGTAAAATTCGGTAATTTTCGGTAATTAAGAATCGGTAAATGTTACTTACCTACATCTGGCCCCTAATGAGGTGATAGTGATTGCAAAAAGCATCGAATGTTCGGTTGTGTCATCAAAAATTTTAGCTGAACAAAATGCTTCTTCGTCAGCTGTTTGTAATGTTTCGCAGGCAGCTAATGATAATTCTACAGTTAATGTTGTTTCCAACCGTTCAAGTGGTAAAAAAGTGTTTGAACAAAAATCCAATGTATTTTGTTACAGGTGCGGTTCAAAATTTAATGTGGGAAACAACCCTAAGTGTCCAGCGCAAGGTAAAAGGTGCTCTAATTGTAAACGCATTGGTCATTTCTTTGCATTGTGCCGTTTACCTAAGGATAAGTCAAAAGTTAATATGGTGTATTCTGAAGAGGAAATTTGTGATGCTTTGAATGTTTCTTCTTTATCTTTATCTTATGTTCAAATTAATGCTTTGAGCGGTTTGAATGTTAAAGGTCCAATTTGTAAAATATTAATTGGTGTGCAAAGTGTGCAAGTTATGGCAGATTCAGGTTCACCAATTACCATCTTAGATGAACATACTTTTCATAATTCTTGGGAAAATACAAAATTATTTCCAACCGATGTGAACCCTAAAGCATTTGGAGGGTTTGATATAACTATGCGTGGTTATTTTCCAGATGATATTGACTTTAAAGGGAGAATAATTCACACCAAGATCTATGTGGCGCTTAATGGAAAAGATATTTTGGGTTGGCAGGATCAGGCTAATCTTGGGATTATTTTAAAACCAGGCCATCCTGAACCCATTGTTTTAGGTGAGTTACCTATTTCTGCTATTCTAGAAAATTGGAATGATCCTATTTTGTGCAATGTTTTGGAAAAATACAAAGCTGTTTTTGATGAGAGGATTGGTTTGGTAAAAGACTTTGAGCATACCATAAAATTAAAGGAGAAAGTTTGCCCTGTCATTCAGAAGGTTCGTCCAGTTCCTCTGTCTGTTAAACAAGATTTGAGGAAACACATTGAATCTTTGGTTGCACAGGACATTATTTGTCCTGTGGAATCATCAGAATGGGTTTCTGCTGCCGTTGTAGCAAGGAAACCATCTGGAGAGATTCGTTTGTGTGCAGACCTTCGAGTTCTCAATCGCAACATTGTTGTTGATGTGCATCCTCTTCCAAAGATTCATGATATGCTAGCTAACATTGGTTGTAGCAAATATTTTTCAACCATAGATTTACGATCTGCATATCATCAGATTCCATTAGCTAAAGTGTCCCAGCCTTTGACAACCTTTGTAACACCTTTCGGGGTTTATATGTATAAAAGACTTCCGTTTGGCCTTGCCTCTGCGGCTAGCATTTTTCAAAGGTTGATGGATAGCATTTTCAATAATTGTCTTGGAATTCAAGCATTGCAAGATGATATCTTAGTGCATTCTGAATCTTTAGATCAACACTATATCTTAATTGAGAATGTTTTGATAACCTTGCAAAATCATGGACTTACAGTCAACAGAAAGAAATGCAAATGTTTGACTAATGAAGTGGATTATTTAGGCCACAATTTATGAAAAGAAGGAATTAAACCAAAATCCTCACTTTTAGAGGCTATTAAAAATGCTCCCTGTCCATTAGACAAGGACTCGTTGAGGGCGTTCCTTGGATTAAGTGAGTATTATGCTCGTTTTGTCAAGGGGTATGCTTTAGTTGTTCAACCTCTTAGAGATCTTTTGAAAAAGCATGCTAAATATATTTGGTCTACAGAATCTCAAGTTGCTTTTGATTCAATTAAAAACATGATTCTCTCTGCTCCTGCTATCAAACCATTTTCACATGGTGTACAGTGTATCATCACTGTTGATGCTAGTTCCCGGGGGTTGGGTGCTGTTCTCAGTCAAATGATTAGAGGTGAAGAGTGCACCATTGCCTTTGCTTCTCTCTCTTTGACATCTGCTGAAGTTAACTATAGCACAATTGAGCGCGAGGCATTGGCATGTTCATGGTCTGTGGAAATGATTAGAATGTATATTTGGGGGACTAGATTTCAATTATACACAGATCATAAACCTTTGATTTACATGCTTGGTGAAAGCTCTTCTAATAGGGCTTCCTCTCGTTTGGTTAGGTTACTTGCTAGACTCCAAGAGTTCAATTTTGAAATCAAGTATCTGCCGGGCGGCAAAAACATTTGTGCAGATTGTTTATCACGCATTCCTTTACCAACACTAGGGTCTGTCAGTTCTGATCTTGAATGTGTTTTTTCCATAGATGATGCTCTTCAAGATTTTAAAATCACCAAACAAGATTGGTTACAGGGCATGGAGCAAGATTCTTGTTTGCAAAATGTTAAGAGATTTTTAGTTAAAGGTTGGCCTATGGACAGGAGTATGTCCATGGAGGAAAAACATTATGCACAGGTTGCATCTGAGTTGTCTGTTTCTGGTGACGTCTTATTTAGACAAGACAAATTTGTTCCACCTTGTGGAATTAGACAATCTATTATCTCCTTAGCACATGAAGGACATCCGGGGATCACTGGCACAGTTAATAAAATCAAATCAACTGATTGGTGGCCTGGCATTGACAATCAGGTAAAATTATTTGTCAATCACTGTCCACAATGTTTGTGTTCTGACAAACATTGGAAGTTGTCCAATTAACCATTAATACCTGTAGAATGGCCTGAGACACCTTGGGAGAAGATTGGCCTGGATTTCTCTGGTCCTTTTGCTATTTTTAATTTTGAGAAAAAGTATTTAATTGTTGCAATTGATTATTTTTCTAAATGGTTTTATTTTTCATTTGTTAAAAATCCTGATTCCATTTCTGTGATTTTGTTTTTGAAAAGTTTATTTTTCATTGATGGTGCACCTCATGTAACCGACAACGGTTCACATTTTGTTTCAAAAGAATTGAATGTCTTTTTAAACAACTCAGATGTCAATCATTCGTTAGTTCCCCTCTATAGTCCATCATCAAATGGTTTGGTTGAAAGAGCAAACAGTTTGTTGAAAGAAGCTGTGCAAACTGCTTGTGCAAACAGATTGGATATTTCTGAATTTCTTTGTAAGAAAATTTGGAACTATAATTGTACCCCACATAATACTACTGGGGTTTCTCCTTTTGTTTTATTTCATGGTCGTAATCCAATTTCTAAACTTAATCCCTCTTGGCTGATGACAAATTCTCAAGGCGATCTTGATTTATCTAAAGTACGTTATCGTGTTAAAATGAAACAAGAGTGTCACAAAAATAACTATGACAAACGTATGCATGTTGCAGAAAAATCGTTAGGTGCAGGTGATTGGGTTATTATCAAAAAACCTGTAAAAATTGCTAAAGGTCAATCCAAGTTTTCTGCTCCTGTTAAAGTTGTAAAAGTTTCACGTGCAGCAGCTCTTTTGCACGAAAGAGGTTGGTGGAACAAGAATGCTCTTATTAAGGTTACTGATGAACAAGCCAAAATCGTTCCAACAAACAGGATTCAAGTTTCTCAGACAATTTGGATTCTGATTGGTTTGGTGTTGGTGAAACTTCTATAGCTTCACGTGTTCCTTTTAATACTCCTGTGAGTATTTCTTCTGATTCTGTGTCAGCTGGTGGTAATTCAACTAGAAATGTGCCACTCCCTTTGTCTCAACCTGTTTTAAATGCTGATGGCAAAGGGGATGGTGTAGGTGTTGCTCGTAGGGTTAGATCTGTACCTGTTAGATTTCGTGACTATGTCTTCAACTAATCTCTTCTTTTATTTTGTCTTTCCTTTTATTTATTTCTTCTTTCTTCTTTTCTTTTCTTTTATTTTATCAGGGGAAGGATGTGTAGTATGCATGTATTGTATTCTTTAGTAATTACTAGGTTGCTTTAAGGAATGTCTCAGTTATGTTCTATTTGGTGTTCTTAGATTTGTATGATGTTATGTTATTCTCATTCTGAGCCTGTACTCTCAAGTTACTGGTCGTGGGTTATTTACTCTTGGATTAAATGATAATTTAAGCATATCATTTCTTGCCTACTTGGATTTATTCGCATGAAGAAACTCACCACAGCTTGCCAGCGTAAGATCCACATTTTGTTCAATTAATCTTGAACTTATTTTTGCCGATCCACTCAATAACTAAGATAATAACAAAAAACAGGTACGGCAAGTATATACAATCAAGCAGCCTCTAATAGGCTACACGGGCAATCTGTGAAGAAGAGGGTGGCATTTATATGTTGGTTACCCCTCCAGTTAACATAGCAACGTACCTGACTAGAGTTAAAGGGCAGTGGGAGCAAAGCCTTTTGATTCGATATAGGGTGGGCTCACAAACAGATCTGTTATGTTTCCCTTTGGAATTTAACGTTAACTTGGATTCCCTACCATGTACTTGTGATGGCAATTCCAAACAATCTATGTAACCTTTTATGTTTTTCTGTGGGTTTTATCTTATGTATTCTAAACATTTTCAGGTTCCCTTTTAAAGGAAAAGAGGAGTTAGACACCTGGAAGATGCATCAGAATTGCTTTTTCATCTGGTAGATGAAGACAAAACCATTTGTCTGGGTGTGTTTCTGAAACCAGCTGTAAGAGTATGTTCCTCAAGGTTTGGGGTATTTGTCTGATGTATAATTATTACACTTTACGCACTTTTGACTGGGGGCGTACTTTAATTATTATATGTTATGTTTTTGCATGTTTTATGAATCACCTTTTAAAGTAATGGATTGTATGATTTTAATTGTACTTTTATGGATACAACATGTATTCGAATAAAGTAATTGAATTGAATTAAAATAGTAAATACGCCCCTAGGTTGTTTGGCCTCTTACTCAGTTTGTTCACTGCTGTATCAATCTCAAATAATAGGGTACTGTGACCTGGGCTCTCATAATTTCCTTTAAGATTCGACTTGCTTCATCCAGAAAGGTACCAGGCTGGGACAGCCTATGAACATATTTTTGTCATCTGCTCCTAACAAATTGCACCTCTTACATCCTGGTGTGACTCGAGTAAATTTGGTCAGTCTCTTAAGAATCTAATAAGCTCCACTGAGGGTAAAAAAAATTGTTCTGTTTTAAGGGTGCAGTCTTTACTGTAGTATAAAGAAAACTTAAAAGAAACTTGCCATAAGTCTTCTACCGCATGCTCCAGCAGGTCTTTCTCCCATTTCCAATGCAGGCTGTATTCTTTTTATCTTCTGCTGAGGCAAGTCTTCATAAGTACATGACTACAGTGGGGAGGAATACTCTTCTTATATAGGAGGGAGGGGACCAGATGAGGTATGCCATCATGAAAGCCATTCTATTCACCAAGTGTGGGCTCACACCAGAAAAATACTCCGTAAGGTTCAAGAACAGTCAGAAGTTGCCAAAAAAGTCTTGGGTGGCTTTCTTGGATTAATCCAGTAAGTCACTGCGTGGTTGGGGGAGGGGCATACCCCTCTCATCGGATAACATTGGGTTGTCTTATTACGTTTAGTAAGTGCTAACATTTGATTGAAAGCAGGTAGGAATTACTTGCTTGACCTGAATTGCTATTTAAAATCCTCTTTAATGGTAAAGTCGTATTTTACATTATAATTTCAAAAATTCAATTTTCAGGAAGTTGGCATTTTCCTGCTATAAACTTTCTGATGCCTTCTAAGAGTTTACAGCTGCCTACATCTGTTAATTGCTCCCCCATCAAGAATGCGCACAGGGACCAGACAATGAACAGTAGGACTTGTGTGTAGCTGAAAGAGGGCCATCCAGTCAGGATCGGAGGGGCAGAGCTGTTCCCTGCCCACTTACATTTCAAAGTGCTGCCTCCAGTATACTCAGAAAGGAAGTTGACACCAACCTTGTGTCACACTAGATATTTTGGAGCCTGGGCAGGGATGAAGAGAAGTGAAGGAAGAAACTTTCCTGAACCAGATGTGCGAGTGGACGAGAAGTTTGTCCGTCTTTAAAGGATGGTACCAGTTATAAATATTGAACATCCTGGGTCACTGATCAGTACACTCCTGGACTTGTGGATATTTCAGACGAAGGACTGCCGAGTTCTCCAGAAGACTCCATTACTACTTAAGACCTGCCTTGTTCTTCAGAGGAATGCCTTGCTGCTATCAGAGCTTTGCCCTGCTACTTGAGGCCTGCCTTATTCTTCACAGGACTGCCCTGATGCTTTTGACCGGCCCTGCGCTCTGAGAAGTAAGACTCAATCCCATGTAGAGTGACTCCAAGGGTTAGTTAGCTGACCTGCTGTTCTGAGCTTTAGGGATAAAACAATCTCCAGAGGCATCTCTGCAACTGCCCAGCTACCCTGCTGTAAGTGGGCCTGCCTGGACCTGCAATTGGACCTGCCTGTGCCTCAAATAGACCTTCCTAAGTACCGCTGGCCTCTGCTGGAGTGAGTTTTTAATCCCAAAAGGTGCCTCTCCAGGCCCTGGACCCTTGGCTGGTATCAGTTGAACTACTGGAAATCCTGAAGCTCTGATCTCTGTGCGCTGGAAGGTAACCCTTTTAGCAGGACTAACCTGGCTCGTGTATCCTGCCTGCACTGCACTCCATTGTAGTCAGACTCAGCTCGTGACTTTGTCCTGGTCTAGCCTGACCAGATACTCAATGTAGTTCTTTTGGATTCTTGGTGCTATTTTTATCTAAACCTTTAGAATTGCATATCTCTGGTTATACTGCTTAGATTTTAGTCGTTTTGGTCTCATTTTATTTGGTACATTTTTCTCTATTTTTGTGAAGCAGTGTGTGATATCCCTTGTGTTTTGTTTTCTCTTTATTACTGTTTGTGTGATGTGGAAATACTTAACACAGTACCTCTAAGTTAAGCCTGGCTGCTTTTGTGCTAAGTTTCGAGAAGGATAAGTAAATGTTAATTTAGTGACTTTTTTGTGGTTCACCCTGACAAGGATTGTGGTTGTTGACTGAGTCAAACTTCCACACCCTCAACCCATAAGGCAATTTCTCACATTAAAAAAAACAAGAAACATTGAAAATAGTTGCAAACATTGCATTGGGACTTCTAAACCTGTAAAAACAACATAGCATACTCAACCTCTCCAAACATACATCCCCAATACAATACAGAAGTATCATTACAACTCCACAAACATCATAGAAAATAAGACAATATCTATCATACCAAAGTCCGAATAACTAAGTATAGTTAGGCCAACCTCACTACACTACATTATACTGAAATGCAAACTTCAACTCCATAAGCTTCCCAAATTAAACTGACACAATAAACCATAATTTTTATACATACGCACATCCCTACCCCAAAAACCCTAAAAAAAAAACTTTAAAATAATCTTAGTTTGTCCACTGAACAGCAACAGGGCACCAAGGGAAGATGTTGCACATTAAAGGCATCAGATTTTCCATTCCCACTTGATTCTGAGCTAATTTAGGTAAGGTGTTGGACACTGGGGTTCAAATTTGCTATTCCTTCTCCAATCTAAACAATTTTGCAGAAGGTGTTGGAAAATAAAGCAGTCATATTTACTTTTCCCACTCAAACCTGAACCAGTTTGGTGAAAGTGTTGGACACTAAAGGGGTCAAATTTACTATTCCCATGCCAATATAAACCATTTGGGGCAGGTTTTGGACAATAAAACAAACACATGTATTATTCCCATTCCAATCTAAACAATATTGGCGATGGTCTTGGACACTAAAATAGTCGCTTTTGCAATTTCGCCTCCAATCTAATTCTTCTTGAGGAAGGTGGTCGACAATAAAGCAGTCACATTTACCATTCTCACGCTAATCGAGACCATTTTAGTAAAGGCTTTTGACACTAAGGGGGTCAGATTTACGTTTCCCATTCCATCCAAAAACATTTTGGGGAAGGTGTTGGGAAATAAAGAGGTCAGACTTACTAGCTGTACTATAATCTGAGGAAGATATTGGACTCAAAGGGGGTAAATTGTACTATTCAGACTCCAATCTAAAAAACATTTTGGGGAAAGTGTATGACACTAAAGAGGTTACATTTACAATTCCCACAACAATCACAACTATACAAATGCATAATTTATATATGTATATATTGACGCTCCAAACCTCAATGATTACTCGGGGAAAATTACCGCACTCACGGGGGAAGGTTTCTTCGCTCAGTAAACTTTATTTGGCAGGTAGGAAACAAACGCTTCGGCGTCAAGCCTTCTTCTGTGTTTAAAGTT
This sequence comes from Lissotriton vulgaris, assembly GCF_964263255.1. NCBI lineage: Eukaryota > Metazoa > Chordata > Amphibia > Caudata > Salamandridae > Lissotriton > Lissotriton vulgaris. The sequence continues at coordinate 971,781,632 of NC_141696.1, read as the reverse complement.
CTTTCAAAGAGGCATGTTAATATAACGTCAACCAAAGAGGCATTGCAACAAAGAAGGGACACAAATCCTTTTACATTAATGGACGCCATCTTACAATATGCATATTGTAGCGCATTTGCTATGGCGTAATAATACATCGTATTGATACGATTACTGCGCAGGTTTTTTTCATAAGCATTCTAACTCTCAATTCAAACATGTTGCCGATCCACGGCTAGATCGAGTTAAAGTACTGCAACAGTTTTAAAGTAATAGGCAGACCGGAGGCCAATACATGGCGATTACCGTATTCAACACAACATAAAAGTTTGAATTGAGAGTTAGAATGCTTATGAAAAAAAACTCTATATAAATTATGCATTTGTATAGTTGTGATTGTTGTGGGAATCGTAAATGTAAACTCTTTAGTGTCATACACTTTCCCTAAAATGGTTTAGATTGGAGTAGAAATAGTACGATTGATCCCCTTTGAGTCCAATATCTTTAGGATGTCCCCTCATTGTTGTTTTACAACCCTTTGTAAACTTGTTTCCACGACTTTTGTGGGGTAACTTCGTTTCATGAATCTGTTGCATGTTTGTTTGCTATGTGTGTTAAACTGTGCCTCCTTAGTCTTAGGAATTCCCCATAGGGGATACTCCATTCCAGTTTTTCATGGTGGAAACTGTCGCAATGTAATATTGCATTTGTTGAGGTCTTTTTCCAGTGCAATGTTGTTGGTTGTATCAAGGAAGATTACTTTCTTGGCACTAATTTCATAGGTAAATTGCAATTTTGTGATGTTATTATTCAATTTTACAAAATATTTACCAAATTCTTTCTCGGTGCCATCCCAAATGATTACGAGGTCGTCTATGAAACAAAGCCACAAAATCATTTTCTGCAGTCCAGGCAATTTGTTGTTCAAACCAGCCCATTTCTAAATTGGCATAGTTTGGGGAGAAAGAGAAGCCCATGGCACATCCCTTTATCTGCTTGAAATTTTGTTTATTGAACATGAAGATGTTGTTATCCAAGCATAGATGGATCATTTCTATTAACATCACGTTGTGTTGACAATACTGGAAGTTTTGTTTGCCCAAAAAAAGGGTGCAAGCTTGGATTCCAATCTGATGTTCTATATTAGTATACAAGGGAATATGTTACTAATTTGAAGGATGATTGCCATGTCACTCCTGCCAATTTTTGTAGGAGGTCCGTTGTATCACGTAAGTAGGAACTAAGGTCTCTTACTAAGGGGGTGAGTAAATGATCAATGTAATTCGATATAGGTTCTAAGATGGAGCCATTTGCAGAGACTATGGGTCTCCCCGGTGGATTAACTCTACTTTTATGTATTTTTGGCAGGTGATAAAAGGTCGCCATGGTTGGGTGATCACACTCAAGGTACTTATGTTCTTCTGTGTTTATCAGGCTTTTGTCCAGCCACGTATATAGATGTTTTGTGACTGTTGTTGCAATATCATTGGTGGGGTCCTTTGTCAGTAATTGGTAGCATTCTGGATCTCTGAGCTGTCTATTGGCTTCCGCCACATAATCTCTTTTGTCCAGGAAAATGATGTTTCCAGCCCTTGTCTGCAGGCTTTATTTCAATAGTGTGATCCTTTTGAAGGTTATTCAATGCTTCCCTTTCTTTTTGAGATAGTTTGTGATTGCAATTTGATGTTTTATTTTATACAAATCTTCTACTACATCATAATGAAATAGGTCTTTTTTATTCCTCGGTGGTAAAGTTGGTTAGAATTCTATCCATTACCGTTTCCTCATGTTTCTCTATTTCAGTTTCAAGATCTTCCTTGAATTTAGTCATCTCCGATGTTAGTTTGAGAGTGGTCAGTTCCTTTTCCACTTCCTGCAATTCTTCCTTTAGCTTCTCCAAAGCAATGTTTATGTGTTTTATTAGAATTGCAATCAGCCCCAGTGATGATTCAAGAATATGCTCGCCCCACTCTTCTAATAGCTCATTAGATGCATCATTGTTATTGGGCATCAACAAAATTCTCAAACCCAAAGGCGGAAATGTTATAATCCAAGACTGCAGTGCATATGAAAAAGAAGCAAATCGCCAATTGAGAGATCCAATGCACTACGAAAAACTGAAATTCAATCCTACAATGGAACTTAAAAAGAAATTGGACGAAAAGTTGAGCTGCTGGAAAGAGCAAGGATTGATAGACGACATGGAACACAAATTCCTAACTGTGACTCACCCGATACTGGCAACGATTTATTTTTTGCCTAAGATCCACAAGGATCAAAGAAATCCACCAGGGAGACCAATAATCTTCGCGAAGGGGTCATTACTGGAGCCGATGGCAGAATATGTGGATCACTTCCTTAAACCTTTTGTGTCAAAATTGAACTCCTACATACAGGATACCAGTGATCTATTACGCAGTTTGGTTGACACCCCATGGCAGGAATCCTACTGGCTGATATCGATGGATGTCATTGGGTTGTATACCAATATTGAGAATGAATTGGGAGTGCAAGCATGTAACTTCTTTTTGAAGGAGAGAACCTTGGAATTTAACAATCACAACAAATTGTTACAAGAAATGCTGACAATTTGCTTAGAACAAAACATCTTCACCTTTGGGGGAGAAATCTTCAAACAACGTAGTGGGACGGCTATGGGTTTTTCCTTTAGTCCATCTTATGCGTGTCTCACCATGGGATGGTGGGAGCAGGAAATTGCGTGGAACTCAAACAATGAATCATTTGTGAACAAAGTGGTGAGTTGGAAAAGATTCATCGATGATCTATTGATAATTTGGGATGGATCAGAACCAGAGTTCCAGGAATACTTTCAGATATTGAATAATAGTGTGAAAAATCTGAAATTCACCTACAACATGAGCAAAGAGAGAATAATATTCCTGGACACAGAGATCTATGTTAAAAACCAACAAATACATACGACCCTCCACCGCAAAGCAACATCGACGAACGCCACACTAGAAGCCACCAGCTTCCACCAAAAAACTTTACTCAACAGCATTCCATACGGTGAATTTTTAAGAATCCGCAGGATATGCAGTGAAGAAGAAGAGTGGAAGAAAAACAGCAAACAGACAATGGAAAGATTCATCAAAAGGAAATACCCATTGCAAACAGTGAGAAACAGTCTCATAAAAAGCAACTCCAAAACCAGAGATGAATGTTTGAAGAGAATAAACAAGGAAGATGACCCAGAGACGCAAAAAATCCGTCTCATCACAGACTATTCACAAGAAAGTGAAAAAATAGGTAAAATTCTCCGAAAGAATTGGAAGCTATTGCAGTTGGACAGCACAGTCAAGGAGCTCATGGGAACACACCCAACGATAACGTACAGGCGTGCCAAAAACTTAAAAGATCACCTAATACACAGCCACTTCCAGAGGAAAAGACAGGATGATTGGCTGAAAACCAAAGGATTCATGAAATGCCATGGATGCAAAATGTGCCAGATAGCCAAACAAACAAAGGAAATAACTCTGGCTAACAAAAAGAAATGGCAAATAAGACAATGCATAACGTGCAAGACACCTTTCACTGTATATGTAGTGGAGTGCCCCTGTCCCATGCAATATGTGGGCAGCACGACTGTGGAACTTAAGAACCGCATTTTACAACACATGAGGGCCACAATTCATAAGGACCGCTCCAATGCCATAGCCAAGCACATGGAGTCTTCACATCAGGGTGATTGGCAAAAAATGAGATTCTATGGCATTCAAACCATAGCAAAGGGAGAGCGGGGAGGTGACCGTGCAAAGAAACTGAGACAAGCAGAATCTAAATTCATAATCAATCTGAGGACCCTGCATCCGAATGGGTTGAACCAGTCGGAAGAACTTTATGTGCACCTATAACTTGACTTTTGAATCAGAACTGTATGCATATTTGATTTCTGAATATCATAATTATGAGTCAGCCTATTGGAAGGCAGTACAAAGTTTTGAACACACACCTTAATGGAAGATGCATGAATCAATGCAAATTTTGAGTAACATTCAATGTATTCTAATTTTAGGAAAGAGGGTGCAATCTGTTTTATTTTTACTTTGTTTCAAACTTTTGGTTAAAACTACAAGGACCAGAATCCTTAGCACATCATGTGACAGGAAATGCTTTTGAGTTTGGAAAGAAAAAAAAAAAAAAAAAAAATGTGTTTAAATGTTTGTGGGTGTGGAATACCCAGTGATCGTGAGCAAGGTGGAGTGACACCGAAACGCGTAGATCTCTGCGCCTGTTGCCCTTTTGAAATAACTGAAATAAAAAGGATCACTGTTTGAATCCAGGTTGGCTGTGCGACCCGTTGTTTTCCCTGGTTGGAAAAGTTTGGTAATATATATATATATATATATATATATATATATATATATATATATATATATATATATATATATATATATATATATATATATATTTGTGTATTTTTTTTTGGAGGCCAATGACCAGTGGACCGATAACATCTTACTATGGACAAGATACATAGATGATCTGTTTGTAGTTTGGCGCAGTAGTAGAACCTCGGCTGAGGAATATATTGCCGCACTGAATGACAACGGGTGGAATCTTAAATTCACAAGTACAATCAGTGACACCAGTGTTTACTACCTAGATCTGGAAGTTTATATCAACAAGGGGAAGATTCAAACCCGATTATATAGAAAACCTACGGCAGGGAATTCTGTTCTACATGCAGCAAGTCAGCATCCCAAATGCCTGATCGGAAATATCCCCTATGGCAAATTCCTACGCCTGAAAAGAAACTGCTCGGATGAGGAGGAGTATGCTCAGGCAAAGGAGGAAGCCAAAAAAAGATTCCAGAACAGAGGATACTCCCACAATGTATTAAACGTTGCTGAGGAGAAATCCCCAAAAATCCTAAGAGAAGAACTTTTGGTAGTGAAACCGGTACAAAAACAAAATGAAATTCCCAGAATGATCACAACTTTCAATGTGAAATCAGGAAGGATTATGCATATATTTCAAAAAAATTGGCATATCCTTGGCACTGATCACATTATGAAAAAAGTCCTACCAGAGCGACCTGTAATCACATACAGGCGCAGTCAATCTCTGGCGGACCATCTTGTCCATAGCCATTTTACGTCCAAGAAGAACAAGTCTGTGCAACTCTCAAAATCAAAAGGATTTTTCCCATGTCGAGGCTGTAAGGCCTGTAAAAACAGTAAAACAACAAAAACATACCCAGGGAGAACCGATGAAAATGAGCCAGAGAAAACCATCAAAAAATGACTTAACTGTAACTCTGAGTACACGATCTACTGCCTCCTCTGTCCGTGTGGGAAACGCTATATAGGCAGTACTATCAAGCCTACAAAGATGCGAATCCTTGAACACATGCGGGCAATTGCGAATAAAGATAAGTCGTACCCTGTGGCACGACATTTCGCAGAACTCCACAAAAGCGACAGGGACCTGCTCAGCTTTTACTGTATAGACCAGGTGGAACGTACCGAAAGAGGAGGAGATAGAGAAAGATCACTTCGTACTCTAGAATCAAAATATATCATCGGCTTAAAAACAATGGCCCCCTGGGGATTAAATAATAATGAAGAGATGTGGGTTCATCTGTAGATACAAATATGTCTCCATTCCAGCAACTATATTGTGAATAACATCTTTAATGCAATAACATAATCGTGTAAATACACGTTTGCGAAACACTGATACAAGTTTTTCGACTGTTTTCAGAGACTAAGATTGCCCATCCAGGGCTCAATTAAGCTGGTCAAACTGAGAACTCAGACAGGCCCATTCAGGGCAGTATATCTGTGCCAGAGGCGGGGTTATGGTGATAAATTGTATATATTCTCGAATATAGCTGCCAATAACCTAGCCTTTAGTAAAAACTGCTCAAAATGTTTAACTAATAAGTCTCAATATGCATGCACTTTATCATGAAATTGCAACGTGTTGCTAGAATTGTTTTTAATATGCACTAGAGCACTTTATTGTACATAACGCCATTGTAGGAAAATGAATTGGTTTGCATATTTGCACACTAAAAGATGGCCTCTGTATCAGCTTTTCTATTGAAAAATATACCGTCATTTATGTCGTTGATGTAAATAGAAAAAAAAGTGGCCTTAAATGGCGCCGTGTAACACTGCACAGGTTGACACTGACGAAGCCTTCTGGCGAAACGCGTCTGTTGTGGGGGTAGGGGCTTGAATTAAAGAAAATCACCATACGATATCTGTGTGCTAGTCATCCTTCTAGCCGGATAGGAGTGGAGTGTGTTGAATATATATATATATATATATATATATATATATATATATATATATATATATATATATATATATATATATATATATCTACATTACCTACTGGCGGTCGCCAGTAGGTATATATAGTTAGGATTTTTTCTCTATGGGACTTTTGAAAATTCTATGTCTAATAACTTTGGCGTTTGTGGACGGAATTGGCTGAAATTTTCAAGAAAATGGCACATTTTGTTTCTGAGCAGCCCCTGAAAATTTGGGGGGTGTTCGTCAAGGGGGGGCCGAGAAAAAAGGGGGGTCCCAAAACGCATTTTTCCCATGTTAATTTCCATAGGGCGGTTGGCCTCACTTTCAGCTCGAACGGCTGAATGGATCTGCATGAAACTTGGCAAAATTGTAGGGACTGTTAGCCCGATGTGCCTTTGCTAGGTCTCAATATATGTGCTCCAGTGGATTTTGATAAATTAACGTTCAAAAAAATATATATATCTGTGACAGCGCTCCGGGTAGCGCTCCGGTTCGCGTACTTTTCGCGTAACGGAACTTTGTGAAGCGAAGCTGATTGGCTCTCCGGTGTCTGTCAACATTCTAAACAGTCCGGAGCGGCCGCCATCTTGTCTCTCGGTAGGATCAAGAGACAAGAGGAGGCCAAAACGAAGGGGGAAATGACCATAATGGGGCATGGTAGATCCTCCCTGACCCCCTAGGTTTGATGTGGAGGCTTTAAAAGGGCCCCGCGGGGCAAAAAAAATAAAAAATCGTTTTTTTTGCGTGGGGAGCGCCCGGTACGCTTTTGTGCAATGGGCGGTGGTAATCTAAATGATGAGGAGGGGCAGCGTTCAAAGCACATCAGCGTGCATAAACACGAAAATGTTTTTACGGCGTGGGGTGCACTGGAAGGGAGAGGCGGCGTGAACGAGCCTCCCCCACCTCCCCAGGTGGAGGTTTCTCAGCTACACCCCAGCGCTTCACTCGGCCACCTGAGTTGCGCCCGCTCCTGCGGCACAGGGCCTCGCTCGGCCAGCTGAATTGCGCCTGCTCTTGCTATTACAGCATCTCACCCGCCATCCGGATGAATTGCACCCACTCATGCAAACAGTTACAATAAAATCGAACATACGCACACCATGGGCGATTATCATGTGTAACATTATTTCGAAGCTTTATTAATACAATAATCAATAATGAAAAATCGACATCAATAGGGTTGTCTGTATTCCCAGTCAGTACCCTTCCCCGCCCGCCATGTGCATAAAGACAGCATACATCCCCCATAACGTCAAGGCTAAGTAACTAGAACGTCATAAGGAGTTGCAAGTCGCTCCCATACTGGCGCCATTTTGGTCGAGGCCAGGCAGGTTCAGAGTATAGTTCAATGTCTCCAATAAGTAGCGGCAGGACCAGAATCCCTTTCGGCAGTTCTGGCTTCGTCATTACGAGCACTAGAAAACAAGACATTCTGGGCAATACCACCCTTGACGCAGCTCTTTATTCCTCAAGATGGTGTCTTTCAAAAGCCAGGGGTATAGGAGTATGTAACAAGCGAGCCATTTAATTGAAAAAACTAAACGTGACAAACGGTTGTAGGATCAGTGAAGGTTTATTTTTTAATTGAAAGTATAACAGGATCAGTTACAATAAAATTGTCCATACGCACACCATGGGCGAGTATCATGGGTTACATTACTTTGAAGCTTTATTAATACAATAATCAATAATGAAAAATCGACATCAATAGGGTTGTCCGTATTCCCAGTCAGTACCCTTCCCCACCCGCCATGTGCACAAAGACCGCATACATCCCCCATAACGTCAAGGCTAAGTAACTAGAACGTCATAAGGAGATGCAAGTTGCTCCCATACTGGCAACATTTTGGTCGAGGCCAGGCAGGTCCAGAGTATAGTTTAATGTCTCCAATAAGTAGCGGCAGGACCAGAATCCTTTTCGGCAGTTCTGGCTTCGTTATTACGAGCACTAGAAAACAAGACATTCTGGGCAATACCACCCTTGACGCAGCCCTTTATTCTACAAGATGGTGTTTTTCAAAAGCCAGGGGTATAGGAGTATGTAACAAGCGAGCAATTTAATTGAAAAAACTAAACGTGACAAACGGTTGCAGGATCAGTAAAGGTTGATTTTATAATTGAAAGTATAACAGGATCAGTTACAATAAAATCGAACATACGCACACCATGGGCGAGTATCATGGGTAACATTATTTCGAAGCTTTATTAATACAATAATCAATAATGAAAAATCGACATCAATAGGGTTGTCTGTATTCCCAGTCAGTACCCTTCCCCGCCCGCCATGTGCACAAAGACCGCATACATCCCCCATAACGTCAAGGCTAAGTAACTAGAACGTCATAAGGAGTTGCAAGTCGCTCCCATACTGGCGCCATTTTGGTCGAGGCCAGGCAGGTCCAGAGTATAGTTCAATGTCTCCAATAAGTAGCGGCAGGACCAGAATCCCTTTCGGCAGTTCTGGCTTCGTCATTACGAGCACTAGAAAACAAGACATTCTGGGCAATACCACCCTTGACGCAGCCTTTTATGCTACAAGATGGTGTCTTCCATTCAGAAAATATTGTTTGCAGCATTTTGAAAGTAAAGATAAAAGGCCATTCTCCTAGTGAGTCTCACATTGTTACATTTATGAAGAATGTTGAAGAGTAGTATGTTGAAAATCTGAAGCCATCGTTCTACAAACTCTCAACCAGCCTTGGATGGAAAAATCCTGAAGAATGTACAAACTGAAAACCAGTTTTGGTTTGCATAGCATCAGCAGCAACACTTGAGTCAGCTTTGTGTGAAGCCGCCATCTTGATCCAATCAATACCGTCCCCTTGCACACATTCAGGGACCAGGCCGCAGGACGTGTCTTCAGGTCAAACGGATTGTGGGACAAGGTGCAGAATGGAAGAGTCACCAAAAGGCAAAAAGTTCCGCCGGACCCCGGGAGCATCTCAGGGACCAAGCAACATACCATATCCAGAGTCCTTCCTACAGCCTCTGCCTTTCTTCTTACCTAGTTATGGTTCTTTCACTCCCACTCCAGGCTTTTAGTTTGTGGATGGAAAACCATGAACCTACACTCACCTATGAAAATCTTACTATTGATGCTTGACTGAGGCCAAGGAGATCAGAGTGCATGTCTGTGTAAGGTGATGTACCTCTGGGGAGACAAGGTCCAGAATGGAAGAGTCGCTGTATCGCAAGAGTGGGTGAAATTTAGCCGGATGGCGGGTGAGACGCTGTAATAGCAAGAGCAGGCGCAACTCAGCTGGCCAAAAGAGACTTGGGGAGAGGGCAGGAGCTAAGCGCCCCCTCCCAGTCCGCGCCACCACACCGCCCCTGGGGGGCCTCCGTCAAGCGGTTCAGGGAGGAACCGCAGGCAGCCGTTCTTCAGATCAGTGGCTCTCACCGGCAAGGCTCCCCTCCGTCAGCAGCAATCGTTGGCGCTGTGGTTGCGGCCGGGGGCCCCGCCTAGTCAACGCCCCGGCCTCTCCATGTCGTAGGCCGCAAGAGTAATCGCAACTCAGCTGGCCGAGAGAGACTTGGGGAGGAGGCAGGAGCTAAGCGCCCCCTCCCAGTCCGCGCCACCACACCGCCCCTGGGGGGCCTCCGTCAAGCGGTTCAGGGAGGCACCGCAGGCAGCCGTTCTTCAGATCAGTGGCTCTCACCGGCAAGGCTCCCCTCCGTCAGCAGCAATCGTTGGCGCTGTGGTTGCGGCCGGAGGCCCCGCCTAGTCAACGCCCCGGCCTCTCCATGTCGTAGGCTGCAAGAGTGGTCGCAATTCAGCTGGCCGAGCAAGACTTGGGGAGGGGGCAGGAGCCAAGCGCCCCCTCCCAGTCCGCGGCACTACACCGCCCCTCGGGGGCCTCCGTCAAGCGGCTCAGTGAGGCACCGCAGGCAGCGGTTCTTCAGATCACAACAGAGTCTCATGCTCGATCGATTGAGCTGGCCGAATCAGGCAACAAGAAGGTGTGGGGGGGGGCACCTCTTGCTCAACCACCACATGAGGAGGTGGTACTCTCTTCCTAGGAGGTGGTGGTGGTGGCGAGGATGCATCACTTGCTATTGCTAAGTGATGAAAAAAGGTCTTCCTCTCACAAAGATGAAAGTCAGAGTGAGGAAACAAGGAGGGGTTTTCATCATTTGGGACAAAAAATAGTTCTCAACCAATGAAAAGTGTTATTTTTAGGTCAGATGACCTAGCCTTACATCATTAGGAACCCAAAAGTGAAATGAACTAATGAAAAGTTTTATTAACAAGTCACATGACCTGTTATGCTTACGTTACGCGCTCCGCGCCCCACCCCGGATCGCTTCCGGGTAGCTGCTTTTCGCTCCTCGCCCACCGGAGCACTTCCGGGTGCGCTAACGCGGCGCGTCATATAACAGAAGGGGCAGGCAACAAGAACCATCAGTCAAAGAGGGGAGGGCAAGTTCTTCTCTACCGGGTCACGTTGGGGCTCCACCGGAACTGATCGAATTGGTAGTCTACAGTGTTTCTGGATGTTTCAGACTGAAGCTGGCGTCAGCATGAGAGCACCTCGTGGCGACGTCGTGGCCATTCCGCGAGCAATCATGGCAGTAAGCATGAGCGGATTTTGCGGATTGGCAATCCGCGAATTTGCGGATTTGCAAACTCGCAATCCGCAAAATCCGCGAATTCCCGCGAATTTGCGGATTTTTTATTTTTTTTGTGTTCGCCCGTGTTTCTGCCAGTTCGCGAGGGTTTTTACAATTTCGCAATTTGCGAACTTACCTGTCGGGTCGCAAGTTTTGCGAACTTGTTGTTTCTACGTGTCCAACCTGTTTGGGACACTCTTCTTCATCACTGCCACTCTCTGTCACCACTGCCACTCTCTGACTACTCATGCCACCCTCTGGCCCACCCATGCCACCCTCTGTTTCATCACCACACCCTCTGGTTGTCCAGTGTACATTATTTTTGGCAAAGCAAAGCACACCTTCCCTGCCTCAAGTGACCTGAATTAATTTGGGGCTGATTAATGTGTCACAGAATATTTTTTTAGCTGGCACCTGCTTCCTTAGTGCGCCCTGATTAGTGATCTTTTGCACTTGCTAAGTGCTTTCATTGTTGCAAAATTAGTTACAACACCTGCCCTGCCCCAACTGACAATAATGAATTAGGGGCTGATTAATGGATTTTAACTTCCAGCCTGGCTCCTGCTTGTCTCCCTTAGCTGTAATTCAGGACCTTTGTGGCATATGTGTAACTATTCTGAGGTTCAGAGCAGGGTCACATAATAGTTGCAACTGGCAACTGAACTCTGGAGGGGCCCCTCAGGAAGCACTACAGGAAATGGCTACTAATGATGTGCCTGAACTTTTGAACCTGGTAAGTAGTTACTTTCAGTTTTGCTTAGATCGTATTTCTGCAATTTCGCACTTATTCGCGGGGCGCGAACTCACGCGAACAGTGCGAGCAGTGCGAGCAAAATCCGCTGCTCGCGGATTTGCGGATTTTTCAGGAAATTCGCAAATCTCGCGGATTGCGGATTTCCCGAAAATCCGCAAAATCCGCGAGCGGAACGGATTTTCCGCCCATGCCTACATGGCAGTCGCTCCCCACCAGAAGTCTGCGGGAGTCGGGGGCCCCGGTGACTCTTGTAGAATCTTCAAGGCTGAGGAGACGCTTTTGGGAATGGGGCCCATGCCCTAGCAGTCAAGCGTCCGAGTTCCAGGGTTGCCCAGAGCCATCATTGCAGGCCAGGCCCAAGTCTGTGGAGCGGACCCCCATTTCCTGAGCTCCGTGGCAGCCGCCTCTCGCTGTACTGCAAGAGTGGGTGCAATTCATCCGGATGGCGGGTGAGACGCTGTAAAAACAAGAGCAGGCCAATTCAGCTGGCCAAGCGAGGCCCTGTGCCGCAGGAGCGGGCGCAACTCAGGTAGCTGAGTGAAGCGCTGGGGTGTAGCTGAGAAACCTCCACCTGGGGAGGTGGGGGAGGCTCGTTCGCGCCGCCTCTCCCTTCCAGTGCACCCCACGCCGTCAAGCGTCCGAGTTCCAGGGTTGCCCAGAGCCATCCTTGCAGGCCAGGCCCAAGTCTGTGGAGCCGACCGCAATTTCCTGAGCTCCGTGGCAGCCGCCTCTCGCTGTACTGCATGAGTGGGTGCAATTATCCGGATGGCGGGTGAGACGCTGTAATAACAAGAGCAGGCGCAATTCAGCTGGCCGAGCGAGGCCCTGTGCCGCAGGAGCGGGCGCAACTCAGGTGGCCGAGTGAAGCGCTGGGGTGTAGCTGAGAAACCTCCACCTGGGGAGGTGGGGGAGGCTCGTTCGCGCCGCCTCTCCCTTCCAGTGCACCCCACGCCGTCTCCTGGCGCAGGTATATGCGATGGTTGGACCAGGGCACCGCAGGACATGTCTTCAGGTCAAACGGATTGTGGGACAAGGTCCAGAATGGAAGAGTCACCAAAAGGCAACAAATTCCGCCTGACCCCGGGAGCCGACCGCCTATGTCGGGGGCGATCTCAGGCCACACCAGGGCAACAAGACTTGGGGAGGGGGCAGGAGTCAAGCGCCCCCTCCGAGTCCGCGCCACCACACCGCCCCTCGGGGGCCTCCGTCAAGCGGCTCAAGGAGGCACCGCAAGCAGCGGTTCTTCAGATCAGTGGCTGTCAGCAGCGATCGTTGGCGCTGTGGTTGCAGCCGGAGGTCCCGCCTAGTCAATGCCCCGGCCTCTCCATCTCATAGGCCGCAGAGTAGTCGGGGAGAAATCCCGGGAACGGCGGCATGCATTTGGATCGATGTTGCAGCAGGCTGCCATGTAAATAGTTATTTAATAAAACGTTTCACCCTGTTACTTTGCTAGTGTGTTGTATATATTTATAATATTTGCATAGGGTTTGTCGTTGTTTTGGGCGGGGTGGGCGGCGGAGCCGAGCTGTCTTGCAGCCATCATGACGTTGAGCTCACTTCCTCTCACTAGTTTCATATTTCTCAAGAGGGGTTGTTCCTAATGTTTCTATTTTAGCGAGGGCAAAAAGAGATCCCATTAGTGGCCTACTGATTTTGCTTGATTCCTTTTGTTGACTAAACAGAGTATTGCGACTAAGTGCTTGTTTGTAAATAGAGAATGAACCAAAGAGAACCATTTCTAAAACAGTAAATGCTTGGATAACAATCAATCAAATGGAGAGGGAAGCAGGCATGACGGATTACAACGGGGGCAAAGGCCTGCGTTACCTACCCTTCACTATCTGCAAAGAGAGAATACTCCTAAAAGAAAAGAGGGGGGGGCAGCGTTCAAAGCACATCAGCGTGCATAGACACGAAAATGTTTTTACCTAGCACGTACTTGACATTTTAAAGCTTTTGATATTTGCTATTAAAAAACCATTGAAATTCACTGAAAAAACCATAGGTTATAGACCATATATAGTTAGGAATTAGCATTTACAAAACCTTGAAAATTCACTGAAAAAACCATGGGTTATAGACCATATATAGTTAGGAATTAGCATTTACAAAACCTTATTTTACTCCATTGAAATTCACATATATAGTTAGTTGCACTAACTATATATCGCGCACCCGCAATCCACTGCTGATGATATCACATATTACATCATTCATGACATGGTCAGTGACATCACTGATGACATCACTGATGAGATCTCAAATGACATCACTGATGACATCACTGATGACATCTCAAATGACATCACTGATGACATCTCAAATGACATCACTGATGACATCACTGATGACATCTCAAATGACATCACTGATGACATCACTGATGATATCATTCATGTGACAATACAATGCATGTCCTCACACTTTAATATAACCTCTGTTACATCCAGTGTAAAATACAGAATATAATTTTTTAAACCATTGACACACCAATACTAGTTACTACATACGCACTCACTGATTCCTATGTCTACACACAGATTCACTCATTCATACAATCATTCATACATACAATCACTCATCTTTACAACACTATCATATGAACTCATACACCAATATAGACACTCACACTCTGCCACTCATCCATGGAGTTACTCACACACCTAGTCAGTCCTGTAAAGAATCACTCACACTTCCATTTTCTAATCAATACAGTTAAACATAGAGTACCTTACATTTTCAAACATATACTAACACATACTTACTCTCTTATACAATCATTGATACAAGAACACATTGATCTGCACAGTCACACATCTCCCAACCAGCCACACAAACACTCAGTCTCCCATACAAATACTTCGTCAATCAATCAATAACCCATATAGTTACTCATATAGCTACTGATTAACACATGCAGCAGTTTACAGAACAACAGACATAATGATGCACAAATTAAGACAGTTTAGTCACTTACCCATGCACTCAGTGCGACACATTTAATCACTCACTAAATCCTTCATCCAGACACTTATTCATCCACTCATTCTTCAATATGTAAGACATATTTTAACCTTACAGAAACATACAGTCACTGGATGTTGTCATCAGTGATGTCATCAGTGATGTCATTTGAGATGTCATCAGTGATGTCATCAGTGATGTCACTGACCATGTCATGAATGATGTAATATGTGACATCATCAGCAGTGGATTGCGGGTGCGCGATAAATAGTTAGTGCAACTACCTATATATGCGAATTTCAATGGTTTTGTGTGAGTAAAATAAGGTTTTGTAAATGCTAATTCCTAACTATATATGGTCTATAACCCATGGTTTTTTCACATTGATGATTTGATAATAGTGTGGAAAGGCAGCAAAGAGGACGCACAGACATTCATTGACAACATAAATACCAACAATGTAAACTTATGCTTCACATCAGACATAAGTAACAGTCAGGTCTCCTTCCTAGATGTGTTAGTCAAAATTGACGAAGACAATATTAAGACCACTTTGTTTAGTAAGGAAACTGCAGGGAATACCCTGCTACATGCAAGCAGTGCACATCCGAGTCATCTCATCCACAGCATCCCCTATGGGGAAATGCTGCGGCTACGTAGAATATGTAGTGATGAGGGAGAATTGAAAAAACATCAACAGGAAAGCAAATGTAGATTTCTAGACAGAGGCTACAGTGCTAAAACTCTGGATGCGGCAATTGCTAAGTCTAGATTAAAATCGAGGGATGAACTCTTGGGCGATATGGAGGCCCCTATAACGGAAAGTACAGGTAACATACAAACATCTGAGGAAACACCTAGATTAATTATGACTTACAATCGTCAACATAGGGAATTGCGTAAGATAATTCAGCGCAATTGGCATCTAGTCAAAGAAGACCCTGTAATTGGTAACAATCTCCCTAACTATCCGGCAATTACATACAGAAAGGCTACCTCAATGGGGGATGTCTTGGTAAAGAGTAGCCCAGAATACAGGGAAAACACGGGTTGGTCCTTGGCACGCAAAGGTTTTTATAAATGCCCTAGTTGTAAGGCTTGCACATACGGGGTGAATAAAACTTCATATGTGACAGCCTTCAGCTCAAAACCACAGAACATAAAATATCACTTAACCTGTAAAAGTGAATTTGTGGTTTACATATTAGAATGTAGCTGCAATTTGAAATATGTGGTTAGTACAAAACTTCCAAGCCACAAAAGGATTTTGCAGCACATCAGGGCGATTAACAACAACGACCCCAACTACCCTGTGGCAAGGCATTTTCATGAAGTACATGGTGGAAACCCAAATGATCTAAGGTACTTCATAATTGACACTGTCCCAATTCAGAGAAGAGGAGGGGACAGGGAAGGCTTGCTTCGCCGGCTAGAAACTCATTACATACTCACACTAGATACGAAACAGCCAAATGGTTTAAATATGAGTGAGGATATGTACACGTTCTTAGAGTGATAATCAAGATCATCACTGTAAAAATTGCACTTTACTTTTATGTGGTCTTTCGTTAACAAGAACAAATGTTCCACAAAACCTCAACTTCTTAATGTAAAAATCTTAACAGTTTTTTATGAAGATAAAAATATATATATGTAATTTTAAAGACGAAAGATAAGTATTAGAGTATATTTTTGATATTGAATGGGTTTTAATTATTTATGCAATTTTATTGACTTATGAATGAATTGAATGACAACAAAAAAACTTTTTTGTGGTTATCAATTGTGGGAATCATTCTTAACAAGTTGCAAGAAACGCAGTTTATCAGTAAAATCCATGAAATATTCGTCTTTTTACATATCTATCCCTTCATAAAGATAAAATTGTTTATTGGCAGGGTAACATGCATCATATGTAAAATTAAGATGATTTGTTTATTCACTTAGGGTGTTATTATTATATTTTTTTGCACGATAACATCAATATCTTTTAGTCTCATTTTGGTTCACGGAGATGCACTATGGTATTCAGTGAATGGATATTCAAGAAAATAACAGTTGAGGAGATATGAATTGAGGGTTTAGCAAATGTAAACGATGTTGTGATAGCTATAAGAAACAAATGTATTATACATAGAATTTCCTTGGCTTTGCATTTATGTATAGTTTATATTTTTGTATTTTACATTTAAAATTATCCCCAACCTGTATTTTACGTATCACACAACAAAAACATGACTGATAAGTTTGTTTTCTATGTCCATTCACGCACTAGCACTTTAAAAGGAGGTGCATCACACGACACTGTTGTCATGTGATCAAGGCAGGGAGCTGCCGAAACGCGTCGTGGTGATGTGGTTGCACTTTAAAGCAAAAAAAAAAAAGATGCACTAAATTGGGTCTACCTCGTCTTTTTGCAAGTCCTGTTTGCAAGTTTCGTGGAAGAAGCGGAGGACGAGTCTTTGCAGCATATATATATAAATATATATCAACAAAGGCGGTTCCTTGTTCAACCGTGAGCAAGGTATACAAGGATACCTATCTCAAACACTCTCCATTGGGGCCTCCTGGCACACAACTTGTTGGGGGTTGTAGTCCCCTTGGTTGGTGAGGGTTCTTGGGTGCCAATAACCCCTCCTGTTGCCTCCAGTAAGTAGCACACAGCGCGATTGCTGAGATGTCGATGGAGGCTTGCCCTTTCGTCCACCACTCCGCAAAAGGGCCTCCTGGTGCACTACTGGTTAAGGAATGACATTTTCTTGAATGCTGAGAGTGTTTGGGGGGCAGGAACCACTTCTGTTACCCCCAGTACATCCCACACAGCTGGATGGTTGAGATCTGGTCAGAGGTTCCACCCCTTTTCTCCACCACTCTGCAAACGTGCCTCCTGTTGAACTACTGGTTGGGGATGAAGTCCCCTTGGATGTTGAGGGTGCGTGTGGCCAAGAACCCCTCCTGTTACCTTCAGTAAGTTCCACACAGCAGGATTTCTGAGAGCTGGTCGGAAGCCCTTCCCACTTTCTATACCACTCTGCAAACATGCCTAGTACTTAAAAACCATAGAAATTCACTTAAAAAACCAAAGGTTACAGGGATGTTATAGTTAGGAAATAGAATTTATAAAAACGTCAAAATTCACTGAAAAAAACAAAGGTTACAGGGACGTTCTATTATCTAGTCTCTACTATTTTATTTTTCGTGACTGCATAATTGTGCCCTGGAAAGGCCATATATAACAATTACTGTTAAATTCATCTTCGCCATCCCCTCTATTCTATATGTTAAATCCTGGCTTCTAGTCCCTACTTTTTCTTGTCAGATCTTCCAGTTTATTCTGAGGCCCATTGTTAACGTATCCTATCTACAAATATACCCCTAACTCTTCCCCATTGTTGAGTCATAACAGTGATTTTCCCTGCATATCTACTATATGCCTTGATTCTAATCTCTGTAATTTTTGCTCCCTATCACTGCCTCTAATGTTGCGTGGTATATGATCACAAAAGTACTTTAGTAGGTTCCTATTATTCGGGTGGTGAATTTCAAAGTGCTGTGCGACTGGGTAACTGGTGTCTTTATTGCTAATTGCCCTCGGGTGTTCTAGAATAAGCAAAATGTAGTAACATGGATTTTTTTTTTTGAAAATCTTTTTATTAGCAAAGTTGAAGAGCAACAACAGAATATAGATGTGCTTATACAATACTAATGTTAAACTCTGTGTCACATGTATACGGTTGCTCATAGCAAATATACAAACTTGGTAAATTCGATTTTTCATTTTGTCGATGAATCATAACAACTAACAAACCCCGTTCATTCCCGATCCCACCCTCCACCCTGCGAGTTCCCACCATTCACTCTCTAAATAGGCACATGATCTAAATATCGCTATTTGGGTCACACTCTAGTCATTTACACATAGTTGAGGTTAATACACAGACTGGTTAGGTAACGGAATGCGACAGACGGGTTCGATCTACCCGTGTTACCTCATAGTGCACCGCAGGTATTGTTCGTGGCAGTGCATAGGAGAATGAGTATGGGCGTAACCGCACCCTAATTGGCTATTCACTAATATCCTCTTCATCACTGTCATTGCCAGCCTCAAATACCCCCAAAGTGTCAAACCATTCCAGTGAGATAGGTGTCTTGCGGAGGCCCCTACTCTCTTCCCTTTGTAGTGCCTCGCCCTCAGCCTTACCCCAACGTACAACTTCCGCCCTCCACAGGTCAGGGTTGGGCGGTTTCGATGACTTCCACCGTATCGTGATGGCACGCTTCGCCAACAACAGGGCCAGATCCGAGAAGCGCGCCGCCACGGTCCTGGTGCGGGTCGATGGACCTAGCCCTAGGAGCATGTGTTCCAGTGTAGGTGATCGGGTCAATGTACCAGCCTTCTCAAGTGAGTCATGGACAGTGGTCCAGAAATACCCCAGTTTGGGGCATTGCCACATCATATGTACCAGAGATGCGTCGTCTGCATCACATCGGGGGCAGTTGCTCTTGGATTCAGGGAACATCATATGTAGGCGGTGTGGTGTTAGGTAGGCTCTATGCAGCAACATCAGTTGGATGAACTTGTACTTGGGATTTCTAGCTACCTTTCTGGGGAATTGCAGTATGCGCTCCCACTCCTTATCTCTTAATGGCCTCCCAATATCCGCTTCCCATGTCGCCCTTAGTGGTGCCAGTGTAAGCGCCCTCCCCGATTTAATGCTAACAGTGAGCCACTTAGTTAGATGGCCGCCCGTCCCCATGAGGTAAAGCATTGTGACTAGAGGATTTGCAATAGGCTCCCGTCCGTCGGGTGACCAGTTGCGCAAGATATAGTGTCGGAGACCGGCATGCAGGAGAAAGGAGCCGCCGGGTATGCCCTGCGTGGTTCTGAAGTCTTCGAAGGACAACAAGTGCCCCTCCGCAAACAGGTCACCCACATGTGTCACACCAGCGTCATGCCAGGGCTCCAGTAGAGTCGTTGTAAGTGTGCCCGGGCCCAGTGGTATGCCCAAGAGTGGTATTGTGGGGGCATAAGGTGTCCCTGTGGACGTATATTTCAATGCCCTTCGCCACTGTGTGATCGCCAATTTGAGGAGTGGCGTAGTGTTTCTAGGTAGATCCGATCCAGGCAGGAGCAAGATGTGTATTTTCCCCTTAGCATGGTCATCTTGGGTTAGATTAATCTCATGAAGATTGCGGCCCGCCACCCAGTAAGCCAACCATTGTAGCTGACATGCATAATGATAAGCCCTAAAGTCCGGTAAGCCCATGCCTCCGGAGTTGGAGGGAAGCTGCAACTTAGCCAGCCCTATTCGCCTGCGGCCATGTCCCCACACAAGTTCTGTGAGCAGGGAGTCGAGGGTCTTGAATGTTACCGCTGGGATCTGGAACGGCAGGTTGGTGAAGTAGTAGATAAGACGGGGCAACATCACCATCTTGGAAATTGCCACTCTGCCGGGTATGGAGAGCGGCAATGTAAGCCAAAATTGAACTTGTGACTTCAGTGCACTAATGGCCCTCCCCAGGTTGCCGTCTATCATCATGCTCGCCTCTCTATATATCTGTATTCCCAGGTAACGGAAGGTGGTTTCCGCCATCTGGAATTCATGTGGGGCAAAAGACAGGGGGGTCGAATCACCCGCAGCTACAAAGGCGAATCCGTAGGACTTAGACTCGCTGATGGTGAGGCCAGATATTTCTCGAAAATCCTCAAAAACCTGGGAGACTGGGCCCAGCTCACCCCTCAAATCTCGGAGATATAATATGATATCATCCGCGTACGCAGAGACAATGTGGTCCGTACCATGCCGCCGTATACCTTAACGGGGGGCTAGCAGCCTAAGTCTGCAGAGCAATGGCTCGAGGGCAAGAACGAAGAGGAGAGGGGAAAGTGGGCAGCCCTGCCTGGTGCCTCTGGCAATGGCCATGGGGCCCGAGATTTGGTTGGAAGTGCGTACCCTCGCCGTGGGGATTGTGTATAATAATCTGACCCAAGCGAGGAATTCCGGCGGGATCCCAAATTTTGATAATGTGGCAAACATATAGTCCCATCTCAAGGAATCAAAAGCCTGTTTTAAGTCCAGAGAGATGCACCCTTCGGAGCCCACGCCCGCATCGTTCCCAAGCATGAGCTGGGCCAATCGCCGAAGGTTCATGGCCGTATTACGGCCTGTGACAAAGCCGCATTGATCCTGGTGGACCAAATGTGGCACGTATTGCACGAGCCTTGATGCCAGTACCTTGCTCAAAATTTTTGAGTCAGTATTAAGAAGGGACAGGGGTCTGTAATCGGCCAACTGCAAACCTTCTTTGGCCGGTTTCAAGAGGGACGTAATCAGAGCTTGCATGGTTGATTCTGGTAGAGAGGCTGTGCGTAGGGCTTCCAGATAAACAATGTGTAGTCGCGGGGCCAGGAGGTCCATGTAAGTGGCGTAGAAGTCGGTTGGCAGGCCATCCGTTCCAGGGGCCTTACCCTTAGGGAGGGTTCTGATTGCCTGTCTGATTTCTGCCAATGTTATGGCACGCTTTAAGTCTTTATTCTGATCTGCAGTAAGCTGCGGGAGAACCAGTTCCGCCATGAAGGTCACTAATGCGGGTTCGGACAGGGGTAGTGGGGGGCCATATAGCGCGGTATAGTAGTCCTTAAATGCTGTATTAATCCCTACTTGGGTGGTAGCCAGCTGGCCAGAGTGGTCCAAAACCCGCAGAATGGGTTGGCTGATCAGGGAGTCCCGCAGGATGCGGGCAAGTAGGGGGCCGGCCCGGTCGGCCTGTGTATGCTGCCTATTCGTGTACTCCCTATAGTCAATAACTCGCAGCTCTTCCAGCAGCTCTGCATGTCTAATACGTGCCTCCTGCAGTGGCGGAAAGGGAGCGTTGGTACCCGCTGCCTCGTTCTCTAAGGATGCAAGTGAGCCCTCCACCTCCGTAAGCTGGCTAAGTACCTCCCGTTTCCTTCCCACCCTAGTAGTCATAGCAGCCCCCCTCAGACATACTTTGAAAGTGTCCCATTCTACCTGCCGGGAGCTAGCCATGCCCGCATTCGTGGAGAAGTAGGTATCGATAGTGTCGGAGAGGGAGGACCGGAAAACCGAGTCCTCAAGGAGTTCAGGGTTTAGTCGCCAGGTCGGTATGGTGGCCAGCCTCCTACCCCACTGCCATGTAATTTCCACGGGGCTATGGTCCGAGAACGTTTTCCCCATGTGTTGTGTTTGGACAATCAATGCAGTAAGGGACCTTGAGCAGAAAATATGATCGATTCTGGTGTGAAGCTGGTGGGGAGGGGAGAAAAAGGTGTATTCCCTGTCCATGGGGTGAATGCTACGCCACACATCTGCCAAGTCCCAACCCTCAGCCCAACTCGCAAGCGCAGCAGCCTGTTTCCTGCTCTCAGTAGCCAGTAAGGGGGGGTGTGACCTATCCAGCAGAACATCAAGTACAGCATTAAAATCTCCCCCTATTACCCAGCGAAGGTCAGCCCAGTCTGCAAGCACCCCGTTGACACTGGACAGAAATTCCAACTGGTTCGTATTAGGCGAGTACATGCATCCCACAACAACTTCCTCCCCATCCAACAGACCCCTCACAAATACATAGCGACCCTCCTTATCAACCCGTTGCTCCAACAACTGGAAAGGAAGAGACCCACGCATCCAAATTGCCGCCCCCCTTGAGAATGCGGAATATGAGGTAGCATAGAGCTGTCCTCTCCACTTCTTTCGCAATTTCACCGCTTCAGCAGCGTTCAAATGTGTCTCCTGTAAGCAGGCAATTTGTGTCCCCCTCCGGTTGAGTTGTGCAAGGATTCTATGACGTTTATGCACTGATCCCAAGCCACGAACATTCCAGGTGCACAAGTGGTAATTGTTAAGAGGTCCCATTCCCATCTGTGCGGTGTGGCAAGGTGTAACAACTGGGTGACCCCACATGTCCTGCTGTGCTAAAATAGAAGAGTGTCTCGCAAACAATAAACCCCCAAACAAAAAGGTCCCTGAGCCAACGTACCCAGGAGCCAAACCATGGTGTCCAACGTGGGCACAACACAGTCAAGTACGTGTGCATACCGGGGGGTGGTGGACCTCCGACGGTTGGCACTGAACTGTCTGCGTGGGCGTGAGAGCCCACAATATGATGGATCCCTGCACACTCAACCCACCATATTTGAGGGAGGGGATTTGACATACGTTACCACTTGGAGAGAAGTAATCGTGTCGTGGCTCAGAACTCCGCTGCCATCTGTGCCGTGATCTTCGGGAAAAGTTGCAGGCTGTCAACTGAACCAGACACCTCAGTATGAGTGTCAGTGGTAACGGTGAGTCTGTCTCCGGTTGCTCCCGCGTCGTGGGCAGCCAGGGCCGCCTCAGTGAGACGCTGATGTGTGGATGATGACGTTTGGTCCGTCGCCTGGTGTCCGGTAGTATGCGCCGCCCCCGATGCTCCATGAGATGAGCGATGTCCAGGGCTGTGAGCGTCGTTCCGTCGGTCTGGCGAGCCCCTACGGGCGTTGCTGTGGTGGTCTGTGAACTGGTCCTGCGACGTCGGCGGAGTCAGGGCGACCTCCATCCATTCTGACGCTTCCTCAGGCGAGTCAAAAAAGTGGGACTTGTTGTTATGCAGGATTTTTAGCCGAGCAGGGAACAAAAGGGCATATTTCATGTTCCTGTCACGCAGTTTGCGCTTCACCCCCATGAAGGTGGACCTGGCTCGCTGTACAGTGGGCGTGAAATCAGGGTAGACCGAGATGGTCTTGTCCTCGAAGCGTATCGGCGCTTCCTCCCTGGCCGCCCGGAGGACAGTGTCACGATCTTTGAAATGGAGGAGACGAGCGATCAGTGGGCGCGGGGGTGCCCCAGATAGTGGGGGCCGTGATGGCATCCTATGCGCCCTCTCCACACTGTAGAGAGCGGTGAGATCTCTCTGGCCCACCAGCTTCCTAAGCCAATCCTCCACAAACTGCGTGGGGTCTCTCCCCTCGCTTCTCTCCGGAATGCCCAGGATGCGGACGTTGTTGCGGCGGGCCCGTCCTTCCGCCTCGTCCACCCTTCCCCACAGCTGCTTCAGTTGCTTCTCCACGTTTTCTAGTTTCGCGGAGTGTTCCGTTTGCTGCGGGATAATGTCGTCTAGCGCTATTTTCTGCTCCGCCACTCGATCCGCCAATTTGTTGTGGTCCGCTTTAAGTAAGGATAGGCCGGTCGCCATATTGTCTATGCGCAATTCTAGCGCTTCGCGCGTCGCGCGTATTTCATTCAGGATCAGATCTAGCTTGGCGTCTTGAGACCCCTTACCGGTCGGCGGGATGATGTCTATATTGGAGGAGGCCAGTGGGTCCTCCGAACTGGTGGACTGCATGTCCGTTCGGGTGCTCTGGTCCTGACGTTTGCCCTTCGTCCTGCCCATAGACCTTGTCAGCAGGGTGGCGCTGTAGTAGAGGCAGCAGCCCGCCGTGTCCCCTCTGAATGTACGGCAGTTGTTATGGCCTGTCCACTCTGTACTGTAAAGAGGTAGATGCAGCGTATATCCCAGTGATGGCAAGGGTGGTGTAGGATACCCAGATGAGGCGTCAACCAAGGATGAGTCGGTGCGCCGCCTGCGCCTTGGTGAGGTCCGCGTAGGTGGCAAGGGTGACGTGAACCAGTGCGCTTCAAAGTGAATGTATCGTGGCTGACGAGAGCGCAATGATGTCTGGGCTGCAGCGCTGCATGAAGGCGCCAATGCGCGAGGCACACCACCTCTCCACGGTCCCCCACCTCCGTGTGCTGCCGGTCTCCAATGTCCGCCACCCTGTTTCACGTGGCCTGATTGATCAAGGGTTCAAGAGTCTCCACTTAGCCCCAACGTGGTGACAAGATGGCGCCAGAGTGTTGTTAATGCCAGCCAGGTCTGCTCCTTGACTCCGGTATCCCGTGCGGGACAATGCTGGTTGGCGGCGCCGGCTATGCCGTGTGTGTCGCCCTTCCCGAGTTCTCGGACCCAGTGGTGGCAGCGCCGGAGCCCCGCCGATCACTTTGGCGGGTTGTGGGGGACTGCACGGAGGCGCTCCCGCGCTTCGGTGGGGCTGCGCAGTAGCGCGGACAGCCCGTGTTTCAGAAGCCGGGGGGGGGGGGGCAACAGAGCCTTGGTAGGGGGTGTGGGCACCTTGTCTCACCCCGCGTCCCTGGTCGGCAAAGCGGCAGCAGCCCGATCCTGGGTCCCGATTGGACCGCGAAGGAGTATGGGGGTAGGCCGGCCAGGCCGAGCACGCAAGTCCGGGGCTTCACTTTGTGCAGCAGGCCGTAGCAGGGTCCGTCGGCCGAACTTCCCACAGGAGCGGTTCCAGAGGGGCAACGTGGCACCGTTACACGCCGCTTGTCCCCGGAGACAATCTGGGTATGAATCAGGCGGGTTGCAGGCAGGGGATCACAGGATAATTTAGCTGGTGTTCAGGGCACAGGACGGAGCTGGCAAACTACACGGCCACCATCAACAGCTCCAGGCCACGCCCCCCCATGTAGTAACATGGATAATGCTCTAAACCAGATGCCCGTCTCATTTGGAGATTATGACATTTTCATCTGATCAATCTAGCGCATTATCCCTTAATTTTATGAGAATGAGTTACTTAACAATATGAAATTCTATTTGATTTTCGTGGTTCTAATTTATGTAAGAATGAGTTGTAAAAAAATGTAACTCAAAGATTATGAGTAATGAAAAACATGGTGGAAATCTATGTTTCAAGGTGGCGCCATTGTACTGCTGTTGAAAAGCTCGTTTTTGATGTTAATGCAAGAACAATTGACATAAAAGAAGTAAAAATGTGGTTGCCGCCAACAATGAGAAAGGCACACCGCCGAAACGCATCTGTGTGTACTAATAAGTCCTAAACAAAGGATTTAACCCCTCCCAAAAGTGCTGGTCTAATTGTGTCAGCCTGAATCTATGCACGAGTCTGCCCTGATGTGATCAGACACACGTTTGTGAGTGCGGAAGCTGTGGCAGATACAAAACTGAAAAATATTAACAATTCAATTCCAAAAAAATAAATAAATTACCAAACAATTTTTTTTTAATGGATGAAGGAATAGAAAAACAAATTTACAAAGAATATTATAATACTTTAAATACATCTGTAAGTAGGATAAGAAAGGTTAAAAGAATAAAGTGCGACTGTGCGTTCTAACGTGCAGACTCGATCTTCCTCTATAAGTAAGGGTTAAAAGAAGAAATGCTAAGACCAATTGCTTGTCATATATTAACTCTTTCCTAAACATTTTCCACATCCAAATTCTGCTGAGTCTGAAACAATTTGCAAAGGGGAGGAGGTAAATAGTCGGCAAAATATGCCTTATATAGGAATTCTGAACCTGCATCGGCTTGATATTCCCCATTCTCTTTGATTCAGAATGCTGCGGAAAATTACCCTAGGAAAATACGCATGGCCTGTTACCAGAATTACCCTGGGCCATTTTATTGCACAGTAATTTCATGCAACTGGTAATGCGGACCTAAATGGAGTCTAGGTTCTCTAAAACTAAAACTGGACATATTCGGTATTGTTAATAACAACTGTATCTAAAAAAGCAGCTTGTAGCTAATAAATCTTGCCACAAAGCCTTGCTATTCAGTTTTAAACCCGACGGTGGTCTTACACGTGGCGGACAGTTCAGCAAGCCAAAACACCCAGATGGCTTCTGGGAATATGCGCCTCTGAGGGCCATTCCAGGGTAGCGTGGCTGTCCGCTTTCCCCTGCTTCTATATTTCATTTCATGTGTCTGCGGAGGCCCTGAAGGATAAAGCTATCCGAGTTCACTTGCACTAAAGTCCTGCCTAGAATCAGTTCACCTGCCTGTCACTCCTCATTAAATCCTCACCCTCTTCATTCACATTCTGATCTTTGCAAATGAACATTTGCTTAATAAATGTTCCCAAGACTAACAGTGCAGAGAGAAAATCCCACACAGCCGTAAATTATTAACTCGGTCACAAGGGGAGTGCCATATATGACTTTTCGGAATGAGTTATTATGTGGATCATCATGTAATTATGAATTTTTCAAGCCATGATAGGGGAAAATTGAATATTTAATATTTTATGGACATATTCCGCACTGAGGACATCTCTAAAAAATGTATGATAATTTTTGGCATGTGAACAGCGAACAGAACAGAAGTTGCCAAATAATTGTGGACAGAATATCTAATTGTTCTGGATGTTGTTCGCTATTAATAAACTCATTAAAGGTAAACAGGACAGCCATTTTCTGCGTACTCAGCGTTCCGGATGAGAGAAAAACAGTTCTTTAGAAAAAAAATCAAAAGCAGTTTTATTTTCCGTGTTGTTTGTTATAAATCTAGCAAAATTAAGATGTACAAATAAAGAAACGCGGATGATTAACAGTCCTTTATTACTGTGCAATTGAATCCTATGTGATTGTACTCTAAAACTGTGGAACTCTTACAAATGATGCAGTATTTCTTTTTTACCCATTCAACCTCGATTACATGTAATGTGCCCGGTAACCTGGTTTTATGTGAGAGATGTGAGGGGCCTGTATTATCACACATAGCTGCCCTTTCTGCGTCTTTGGAAGTCAGCTAAGGTTGAAGCATTTTCCTTCTTCAGTTATGTGGTAAAACCGCATACATTCATGTATAACAGGTTTGCTTTTATAGCCAGCACAATACCGAGTTTAGTTGTAGGAGGAGGTAAATGTGCGAATTCGAAGTGGCCGATTAAACTGCGATCCCTGTGCAATCACCCTTTTCCACATGGATCGCAATTACAAGTGGAGCGATTACACCCATAAATTACCATGGGGCCGTCTTATACATTGTGCTCGGGGGCACAATGAGATTGAACTTTTGTGCGCCCCTGGGGGGCAGTGGTATTACAGAAGGGGCCACAAACACTTGGGCAGCCCCTTTTGTCATACTGATAGTGCTGATGCACATGTAGTGCCAGCACAATCATGAGAGGGTGTTCCGTCCTTTACATGTGGCATGGCCCATGCAAATAAATGAATATCTTTATCCCTGCACTTGCACCGCATTATTGCAGGCACAGGTGAAAACAGGCCAATAGGAGACGCCCTCACAGTGTGATACAAAAGGGTGGTGTACTGTCAGTTCATCTCCTGAAGGCAGCCCTCTGGAGGGGGAAATGGTGCCCATGGACCCCCTCGACATGCCTCTGCAGGTGAGGGTACTCACTTACTGCACTCACCTGCAAGGGGATCTCTCGCCCCTCTTCAAAGTGCAGGAGGGTTGCTGCCTGCACTGAGAAACACTGAGCAGATTTCTAGACCCCACTCTATATTTCACTGCATGAGCTGCCCACAGAGCAGCACAAGTTTGCGAATGCCCCGAGGGCAGCACATTTATTGTAATAGAACCTTAAGAAAAATGGCTTAAATAAAATAATGGGGCGCTGTGGCACAAACAGAGAAAGTGTTCTCTATTTGTGAAAAGGGGCCAGGTTTGATACATTTTGCATCCTTGATTAAATTTGGCAGGTCAAACCTGACACAATTTACCAAAGGGAAAAAACCCCGGGGGCATATTTATGAGAGCCTTGCGTCACGTTTGCACCACACAAAGAGGTACATTTGTGACGCACGGCTGAGGCCCATTTATAAAGCTACACAAAGCCACATTGCATGCCTATGAGGGGCCTCATCAATCTTGAGTAAGGCAAAGCAGAGCAAATTGCTGCATCGCATTACTCTGTGCAAAAATGGTGTTCCATGGGCAGCGCAGTGGGTGTTCCCATGCAAAACACATGGACGCTTCCCCAGATTTACAAGACCATGTAACCTGGGGAAGTGCCAAAACCTAACGCGTCCCCAGGGGAGGCGCAATGAGGAAAAGTAACTTTATTTCTCCTTGTTTTTCCTCTTTCATGTGTGCTGGGAAATCGCCTCTCAGGATTGTTTTTGCGTAGGAAGATCCCCCGTCCTGCACAACAACAATCCTGCCAACAACACAGACCGCCTTGCACCGTGGTGCCTGCATTTGAGCTTGGCTGCCGAAACGGCACCAATGCTGGAGGAAAGGACAGGAATGCCCCATATTAGATAAATAAGGTGCATTCCTGACCTTTCACTTTGATGTAGGGCAGCATAACAAGGTGATTTGCTTTTCTGCCCTACGCCAAATTCCCATAAATATGCCACCCAGTATCTACAGGAACATGCAGATTTTGGTGAATCAAAATCTATTGCTATTGCCCAAAAAGTTGCATCCAATAAATTCCAAAGATCCCGGTGTCATATATCTATAAGGTGTGATAATTATGAGTCTACTCATAATAAGGCATTAAGTCTATTTCTGCATATTTCCCATACTTCTTTTCAGCAAATCTTTAATCTGGAGGCACACACAGGGCTGAGGGAAATGTTGGTTTCCATACACTTTTCAAACAGAGTAAGTACTTTGTATGATTATCCCTCGGTGAATAAAAAGACAATGCTGATGAATTTGCTGCGAGACCAGCTACTCCTGGATAAATGGACTAAGGGCAAGAGACAGGGCAGAGATGTTCGGGATTTACGTGCATCAGCCAGGAACTTGAGACTAAGCCCTTTTATTTCAGGACTGGGTCTCTCCAGACTTTTTAAATTATTTCCATGCTGGAGAATTGGTTGTTGCTTTCATAAGAAATTTAGGTATGCCTTTTATATCTTTGGCATGCTGGTCCAGTTTCTGTAGGTGGAGTAAGGGAACATTCAGACCTGAGACAGAGCCCTAATCCAGGACGATGTCCTCTGCCACGTGCACCT
The DNA here is from genome assembly GCF_964263255.1 of Lissotriton vulgaris. Lineage (NCBI taxonomy): Eukaryota > Metazoa > Chordata > Amphibia > Caudata > Salamandridae > Lissotriton > Lissotriton vulgaris. The sequence continues at coordinate 971,752,281 of NC_141696.1, read as the reverse complement.
TTTTTTTACTACAACAACTAAAGAGTGACTGTAACTGTGAATTTTAAGAAAAATCTCTTTTTTAAGTAAGCTACACAGTGTTCAAGGTGAGAGAAGCAAAGACACAAGGAGATGAAAAAGCAAAAAGAAAAAAAAACACTATTTCTTAAAAAAACCCTCACTCACCCTAGTGGTGACATGCTTCATCATGGGGTTCCCACAGGGGAGACCAAGTGTCCCCCCTGTGTGCTACGATGCCTGCAATTGCAGCGGAGCTGGTTTTATTGAAGGTTTTTCTTAGTGTATGTGCTCTAGTGCTGTGAGTGCAAAATTAAAAGATCACAGCTGTGCCCAAAAACCCTTTATTAGTGGGTCAGCTGTTCACATTAAAAACAAGTGAGGACCACGTAATGGTTTTTATTAAAACCACTGCGTCCTAAAAAGCAATGGTCGACATGCTGTTGTTATGCGCTATTAGGCTCAGCTTTCATCAGGACCGTTTAAGCGAACTCCATCCAAGGGGTCCACGCTCGCTAAGGCGGGTCTACTCCGTGAGGATATGTATGTGAAAAAATACAACTCGTATTCCAAAAAACTCACGGTTATACCAGTTTTGAAACACTCCCAGAAGCCACCAGGAGCCATCTCTGTGAATAGACAGATAAACGAGACAAACATTAATAACACACAAATTTCATGTTTTCACATTATCATGCTTTGCCAGTTCCTTATGTCATGAAATATAGAGCTGTTTGCTTTTAGTATGGTTCCATCTTAGGTACATATCTAATGTACCCGCAGGATATCGTACTATCTAGTGTACCCCCTGTTTGCCATTACAAATTCTCAGGGGGGTATTTTTAGGACCCTTATTAGTGCTGGTGTGCGCACATATCAAGACCCGTCTGATACTATATACGACTCTTGCCTGCGGCGCCACTTATACTAATGTGGTATAAAAATTCAGTGCAACAGCCCTCGTAAAAGACCAAAGGTCCGCTCAAGGCGGATCAATAGGTTCAGACACTCAGACTCAAAGAAGTTTAGGCTATGGTGTAGTCTGTCATAAAACTCCAAAATACTTACAACACTCGATATTCAGGCGTGCCACATGGGCTAACAGCGGGGCACTCTCTTCACGCTGCGCTCCGTCTGTATGTTTTGAACAAAAACACCGGAATTGGTATTATTGGCGATCAGAGCCCCGGTATACAGACAACCTTCAAATCAGAAGGAACAAAGGGGCATGAATACACTTACTTCAAGCGCAACGACTTGCCGCATTAGACCTAGTCGTTTCTTCACTGTCGCCCGGCTATTATCTGCCATTAGCAACCCGCAGGATTATAATGGCGAAGGGGCTTCAGGTCACGTACCCGGTCACGTGATTAGCGTACAGCGTATGCATCATGTGACCCTGGGAACGTAAATTGCGCCCCAAAGTGTGCAAAAAAGCTAGAACGCTACCTCGAACCTCTTCAGTATGGCAGCCGGAAATTTCGAGAGAAAACATTATTGTCCATTAAGAATCTCACAACTTAACACTCTATATTTTTGGAGACATAGGGCTAGATACAGTGCAGCCATATCGCATTTCCGATTATTATCTCAAAGTGCGAGTAAAGAAAAGGTTAGAAACATACCCACTTAATCTGTCACCAAAAAAGTCACGAGTACATCTAGAGGTCAATTTCGAAATGACCTGTCTGTACCTCGGACTGACCTACTTCATTAATCAACTTGTCCTCAGTCACTATCATGTACACTCCTAATCTCTTAAACCCATCAAGTGTATTTAGGCAGAGGGAGACTATAGCAAGTTTGTAATATGTAGCACATACCTTTGGTATGGTATCATGCGCAAAGTCATTCATATCCTCCCCTGAATGGCAGCGTTCATTGGGATGGATCACATTGGGCAGGTCAGCGTCTTAAGACCGTACCCCAAGGAATTTCATCATTTAGGCCAACCAAATGGGTCGAGAGGCGGTGAAACCACCTCTGCTCCTTTTCAAAGAGCCTAGTCTCTGTACCGTACTCAAGATGTTCGATCACGGTCCAATGAATTTCGTTGGGGGAATGTTTGAATTCCATGAAGAGTGTGGTCAGTCTGGTATTACTCTTCTCACATCTTATACTACTCCGATGTTCACAGATCCGGAGTTTGATCATCCTTTTCGTCATCCCTATATATTTCAAACCACAGGGACAGGTTATCAAATAAACGGGTAGAATGGGTAGAATTCGGAATCCATTGAGGCGCGAACGCGTCCTACCACTTGTAAGTTTCATGGGTGTGGGTTACTAGGTTGGAATATTTAATGGAGGGCAGCGAGATCATGTAAGTGTAACGTGTTCACCAGGAGTCTCGGTGTGGCATTCTTCTGCCATGTTAAGTTCTAAATATGTTCTTTACTTCGGTGGCATGGATCTTTTTCTGAGGCAGCACATGCATTTCTGTTTTTCCCAATTTCCGGTTGTGACGTTGCATAGATCATTCACCATGTTGAAGATATGGTACATTTGTGGATTATTGAGGGTGATTAATTTGGTCCTGTTTGATTCTTATTTTCAGACCCCTGACGAAGGGTCATGTTTCCTTTGACCCGAAATGCATTGGGTGTTACGATAAAGGGGATTATTGTCTAAAGACATTGCTACATAAGAAGGATATTATGTGAGCAAGGATATATCATATAACTTTATAAAAACAACTGATTTAAACTATTTTGGATGAACTGAATAAAAATACATGAACTTCAATCAGAAACTTTGTTTTCGTTGTCAATTTGGCGCTCAGCCTGGAGGATAGTGTTCCTAACCTCAACAATTGCCATCACCTCAATTGTGGCATCTTGGGGAATACATGTATAAAGACTCTCAATGTCTAACGTTGCTAAGAGACATGATTCATCAGGTAACTCAATAGTCTGCAACATAGCAAGTAGACTTTTGGTGTCTTTAATGTATGTGCTAGTTGACTCAATGAGAGGTCTTAAAAAGAAATTGCAGTACTTTGATAAAGGTTCTAACAACAAACCTAATCTCGAAACGATGGGCCTCCCAGGTGGTGGGTGGGTGCCCTTGTGAGTTTTGGGGAGGGTATAAAAGTATGGTATTTTACCCTCTGTAGTAGTAAAAAATTCTGCTTCGTGTTTAGTAATCAGACCCTCATTTTCTGCCGTCATTACGAGGTCAATTATTTCAGATTTCAAACTGGCAGAAGGATCCTCCCTCAGCAACACATAGTTCGTTTGGTTATTTAGGAGGCGTCGGCACTCGCGGTCATAGTCACCCTTGTTTTCGGATGACTATGCCACCCCCTTTGTCCGCACTCTTAATCACGATATCAGTATTGCGCTGTAGTGACTGTATCGCTTGAAACTCGCCTGCTGTTAGATTTTTAAATGGAGTACGTGTCATCAAAGATTCAACCTCATTAACCACAGCTTGCTCAAAGGCAAGTATCTCAGGTGGAATCGTGTAGACTTCAATCTGAAACTAGTGTCTCCCTGCGAAATCTGAGTGGAATCCGTTTTGTGTTTTTCAAAAAAACTTCTCAATCGTAGTTTACAAAAAAATACCGTCAACTCACAACGTAGCTTAAACTTATCGAGACCAGGGGTGGGTACAATCCCAAGGCCCTTTTCCAGGACCCGGGTTTCTTCCTCAGTAAGAGTAATTGAGGACAAATTTGTGATCAAGGTTTCTGGTTGCTCCGCCCTGCTCTCTGCTTCGAGGTCTTGCTCCTCGTATTGTCTCCCACAGATTCGGTTTGCTCCCAGTGAACTTGACTGGTCCCTTTGCGTTTCCCTCTCGGCCCTCGGCCCCTCTCTAAAAAAGACTGTTGGAACATAGGGGTTGATAAAAATGAGTTTGTGGGCGACAGAAAACTGGATTCCACCCCATCATGGGAGGATAGGCTGGTGGATGTTGGAAGGTATTGTGAAACCGAGGTCCACCCTGTTGGAATGCTTGCCAGCCAGGATTGAAAGACCCTTTGCCTCTTCCACTGCCTCTATTCCTTTGCGAGTAGTTCCTGCACTGGAGCCACTAGAGTTGGAATCCTCCGACGCATCGGAGTTATAGTCTGTCTTAGATGGTGGTGTATAATCAGGGCTGGCATACAGGTATACTTTCACGTACGACCACCGTTTTAAATCTTTTTGGAACTTCTGAGCCTTAGACTGTGCTAAGTTCTCTTTCTATTCATTTAGTTCCTTATTGAGATCGTCCAATTTTTTCTTGTAACCAGTCAGAGTCTTCTGTAAGATTTTAGTAATCTAAAAACAACATGTTACATTATCAGACTATAAGAGTGAGTGTTACCTTGGGGAAATGCTGCAAAAGAGAGTGAATGTCTCCCCCAATTGCATCCTACAAATATTTGCTTACATTTTCTTACCTAGCCATGTTAGCGAGACCTCAATACTTAAAGAGCGGAACATTATAAACAATTCCTGTGAGTATGTGGAGGAAAAACTAGTGAAACCTGGCACAGGAGGTTGTCCTACTTGAAAGGGCTTGTAGGGTTGTAACCAGTCAAACTTCATGCCAGGTCTCCAGGGGCAGAGATGTCATTGGTCGGCATGGAAATCTTCCTGACCTTCCTATAAACTACTGTTGTATGGCATTTTAGATTCCGAATGGATTTTCTCGATTCATGCCCTTATATAGGTACAATTCGCGTTGCCATTATATAGGCATAGAAATCAACCTCTTATTTAGGCATATTCCATGCAACCCAAATACAGGCATGGCTACTTCCATCCGTTCACTAAACGTCACAATGAGTTCTTGGAAAACCAGCTTAAGCCTTTAGAGACTTTCCCTTTCTTGAATATTGAATTCCACTGCGCCCTCCACGGCCTGGTCGCCCCCACGCTCCCCGCCTGCTCTTCCTGCCTCCTTACCTGCTGCCTGCCTGACGCCGATCCGGAGCCCCAGCCGCCGCAGGGCCGCCCAACCTCGGATCCCCCGGCGCCCCAGCCGCCGCAGTGCCGCCCACCAAGCCCGCATAGGTTTTCCCGCCGTTACCTGCCGCGACCCCGCCCCCCGCCTGCCGATTGGCCCCTGCCTCCCCGCCTCCCAGCGGACCCTCCCTCCCGGCTCCCTTCTTATGACGCCCCCAGAGCGACCGCGCAGCGGACGCGCGCAGCGGGAGCACCGATTGAGCGCCGAAGGTGCGCCAAAGGTAAGCCTGTCTATGCCCGTCCGCGCCTGGACCGCACCCAGCGCCAGGACCCCTGGCCCCCGCAGACCCCAGCCCACCCGCCGGACGTACAACGCCGCCACCCTCAACGCACTCAACACCGGCCGAATCCCAGGATGCTACTGAGCCACCCCGAGACGCACCCACGGACCCTTCAGCTGCCACTCCGGCAAGTTCACCTGCATCCGGACCTGCACTGCACCAGCACTCACCAAGCCGAACACCAGCAGCAACCACCTGAAGTGCATCCTGCTCAACACCCGCTCCGTCCACAGACACACCGTCCAACTCTGGAACCTCCTCGACACCACAGCTTCTGACGTCACCTTCCTCACGGAAACATGGATGAACGCCTCCTCAGCGCCCGACATCGCCATCGCCATCCCAGAGGGCTACAAGATCACCCGGAGGGACCGCGGCAACCAGACCGGAGGAGGCATCGCCATCATCCACAGGAACACCATCCGCATCACGACCAACACCGACGACATTCTGACAACCGCCGAACACCTGCACTTCCAGATCCACACCGACCCCAAGACCACCCTCAGCGGCACCCTGATCTACCGACCCCCGGGACCCCGCACACCATTCAGCGAAGACATCGCCGACTTCATCAGCCCGCACGCCCTCCTCTCCGCTGAATACATCCTCCTAGGGGACCTCAACTTCCACCTGGAGAACGACAACGACCGCAACACCACTACCCTGCTTGACAACCTCGCCAACCTCGTACTCAAGCAGCTGGTGACCACCCCCACCCACTACGCCGAACACACACTCTACGCCGTCTTCTCATCCAGCAAGGACATCGTCTTCAGCCACGCCACCGGACTCCACTGGACGGACCACAGCTGCATCCACTTCAGCTTCAGAAGGACCACGATCCACCACCACCAGCCACAGGTTGCACGAAGAAGCTGGAACAAGATCACAGCCGACCAACTCACCGCATCCCTGAGCCAGCACCCTCCCGCCAGCTCAGAGAACCCCAGCCAGGCCGCCGACAACCTCACGAAGTGGATCAGCAACTGCGCGGACGAACTCGCCCCTCTGAGGACCCCGGCCAGCAGACCCGGCAGCAAGAAGGCCCCTTGGTTCACCGACGAACTCAAATGCTCCAAGAAGAACTGCCGAGTCCTCGAGAAAGCCTGGAGAAGAGACCCAACACCGGACAACATGACTACCCTCAAGCTCGCCACCCGAAAGCACCGTCAACTGATCCACGCCACCAAGAAAACAGCATTCAAGGACCGCCTGGACAACAACGCACACAACAGCAAGGAACTCTTCAAAATCGTGAAAGAGCTCTCCAACCCCAACGCCGGAAACAACGACATCACCCCATCGCAAGACCTCTGCAACTCCCTCGCCTCGTACTTCCACAACAAGATCGCTGACATACACAACAGCTTCAGCACACAAACGCCCCCCACGACCGCACCAACGCACCCCACCACCACCCTCAGCGCCTGGACCCCAATCAGCACTGAAGACACCATCCGCACGATGAACTCCATCCACTCCGGATCTCCGACCGACCCCTGACCTCACCACGTCTTCAACAAGGCCGACGCCGTCATCGCACCCCACCTGCGGGACATCATCAACACCTCCTTCGACACCGCCACCTTCCCTGAGAGCTGGAAGCACGCCGAACTCAGCGCTCTACTAAAGAAACCAACAGCGGACCCCACCGAACTCAAGAACTACCGCCCCATCTCGCTCCTCCCGTTTCCAGCCAAAGTCATCGAGAAGACAGTCAACAAGCAGCTGGCCACCTTCCTCGAGACGACGGATTCCTCGACCCCTCACAGTCTGGCTTCCGGGCCAACCACAGCACCGAAACCGCCCTCATCGCTGCCACCGATGACATCCGAGCCCTGCTGGACAACGGAGAAACAGCGGCCCTCATCCTCCTAGACCTCTCCGCGGCATTCGACACTGTCTGCCACCGCACCCTAGTGCAGCGCCTCAACAACGTCGGAATCCAGGAGAAGGCACTGGATTGGATCATCTCCTTCCTCGTTGGAAGGACACAGAGAGTTCGCCTACCCCCGTTCAGATCTGCAGCAACAGAAGTCATCTGCGGCGTTCCCCAAGGCTCCTCGCTCAGCCCCACCCTCTTCAATGTCTACATGAGCCCCCTTGCGGCCATCGCACGCCAACACAACCTCAACATCATCTCCTACGCCGACGACACACAGCTGATCCTCTCCCTCACCAACGACCCCGCCACCGCCAGAGCCAACCTACACCAAGGGATGAAAGACGTAGCCGAGTGGATGACGACCAGCCGCTTGAAACTGAACTCAGACAAGACGGAAGTCCTCATCCTGGGCTCCTCGCCCTCCGCCTAGGACGACTCCTGGTGGCCCCCTGCCCTGGGCACCGCACCCAAACCGACAGACCACGCACGCAACCTGGGCTTCATCCTGGACTCCTCCCTCTCCATGACCAGACAAGTCAACGCCGTCTCCTCGTCTTGTTTCAACATCCTGCGCATGCTACGTAAGATCTTCCGGTGGATCCCCACCGAGACCAGGAAGACGGTCACCCAGGCCCTCGTCACCAGCCGTCTGGACTACGGCAACACCCTATTCGCCGGAACCACCGCCAAGCTCCAGAAGAGACTCCAGCGGATCCAGAACGCCTCAGCGAGACTCATCCTCGACATCCCCAGACACACCCACATCTCCAGACACCTGAGAGACCTGCACTGGCTCCCGGTCAACAAGAGAAGTACCTTCCGGCTCCTCATCCACGCACACAAAGCCCTACACAATCAAGGCCCGAGTTACCTCAACAGCCGCCTCAACTTCTACGCTCCCAAACGCCATCTCCGATCGACCAGTCACGCCCTCGCCGCCGTCCCCCGCATCCGAAGAGCGACAACAGGAGGAAGGTCCTTCTCCCACCTGGCCGCCAAGACCTGGAACTCCCTCCCTCCCGACCTACGCCTGACCCAAGACCACCTCTCCTTCAGGAAGAAGCTCAAGACCTGGCTGTTCGAGCAGTAGCGGACCCCCCCCAAGCGCCTTGAGACCCTCCGGCGAAGTAGTGCGCGTTATAAATGTCTTTGATTGATTGATTGATTGATTGAATTCTCCAAGAACTCAGTTAGTTTTACAATGAACATCTATTCCTTAGGGGTTCATTCATGATGTTCATATGCCCGACTTTACTGCCCCTTGCTGGTAAAAAGGAGAAAAGGTTCTTGTCCATCGACCTGGTCAAACCACATCATGTGGCCGATCATAAGCAGTAGGCCAAGTGGACTCCGCCAACCAAGCAGACGCACTAATCTGGCTACTATCCAAGAGGTTCAAACTGAAAGAATCATCACCTTTGAAGAATCTGCAGTGCGAAAAGAAGGACTAAGCAACAAAGCTATGGAAATTGTATCTCTTGAGCCCCAAATAACAGTTTGTCAAGATACGCCTGTCTACAACAAAGTAGCATCTGACTACACAAATGTAATAAGTGATCGAGAGGTTCCCGCGATTTCAATGAATCCTGATGCAATCCCAACAATTGACAGAACTGCCTCTGACTATTTCATTAACTTGAAACGTTGTCTGAAGATACTAGTGAGCCTGAAACTACGCCAGTAAAAAGAACTTTGAAAGAACAAGCAACAGACCTTTTTTATCACTTGGAAAAGACTTATCTGGTTTCACCATGGATTGAACTTTGGATTGTGTTGGGTGTACTTTTTCTTCTACTTTGGATGACTCTGGTAATAACTTTGGGAATGATGATAAATGGAAGATTTGTTAAAAAGGACACTGCCAGTAAGGACATCAACTTACTCCTCAAGCCACACAAATCATCTCATCGTGAACAAAGAGACTTGTCATCAGTGAACATCACAGCCGTTCCTATACCTGGGGGTAAATCTTTGGGACAGAACTGATTATGACATTTTTGGCCCATCAGAGCTGTTGAAAATCCCACACCAGTTCAAGATTTCCTTGAATGATTTTGTTTCATCCAGTAACTTTTCTGATGATTGGGACATCGAGACTGTTAATAATATGATGTCAGACTTAGAAATGTCTGCTGTATTTACAAATCATGAATACTTAGAAGGTTCATCAGATTATGAACAAATGTATTGTCTGCTGTATTTACAAATCATGAATACTTAGAAGGTTCATCAGATTATGAACAAATGTATTGTTATAATCACTATGGTCATCATTTCTTGCACACATCTGCAAACCTTAGAAATGTACTGATGTATAACCAATGGGAAAATTGTCCTACGCCACCAAAGGTTAGCTCAAAAACATTTTTGGGAAACATTTCCATACTTTTCAGGTTTTAATGTTTCAAATCCAGAATCATTTTACTTTAGAAATGTTAATAAGACAGGAATGAAAAGTATGTTGACAAATACCAAGCAAATGTATTCTGCAGCCTTTTATGCTCAGCTGTCTTCACTAGGTTTCGACTTTTTGAAAGACAACATTGAGACAAAAACTGTCTGGGGAACAAAAGATCGGCAAGTGCAGGGATTAGAAGCAATATTTAGAGCCTCTATAATACCTCAGCAAATTATGTTTTTGAATGACACTGTCCAACAGATATCTTGTCTTGGGTTAGCCAAGATAAAAGACCTAAATGATCCGTCTATAGCTACACCTACACCTGATAGCAATAACATTTCAGAGGGGGAGGTCGACATACATACTCTTTTGCACCACAACAGAAAAGATCCAGATTGGAAAAAATGGTTAATCTGGCCCACAGACACAAACAACTGTCAAAATAGATTCCTGAATAAAACACGGGGGTTCACATTCACTAGGCCAGATCCAAGATATGTTCAGAGACAGCATCCAGGAATAGTAACAACATACAGTGTAGGGAAACTGTGCCTTGAATGGCTACATAGATCTACACTAAAGGATGTGAAACAGCACTTATCTGTACTTAAAGATGGCGCTGATCTTATGGAATTCTTGCTAGGACCAGGAAAACCGTGTCAAAAACGTTTTATATATGCCGGTATCTTTGCTGCTTATAATGAAGCATGGAAGATTACACAAGCAGAGACTGCAGAAAGAATACGAGAAATTGATCGTATTAACTTAGAGAAAAACTCTCTCTGTAGTTGACAATGGGTTAACAACTCTGTCGTCCAGGATATATTCTTTGGACATCATGTTGCAACAGGACCAAGTTCTGTTCCCTGATGTCTATGACATCAGGGAACAGAACTTGGTCCTGTTGCAACATGGTCAGTCGCAAATACGTTCAATAATGCTATTAGGCTGGACGTTACAAAACCTTTGTTCAGGCTATGTGCCTTAACGTTTACTCAATACTACGTCACTGTTTTCAGAATTCAATCTCACTGATAAACAGATCAAACTGGCACAGAGGGGAGCAGACTATACAGTGCTGAGCATTGAAAAACTGGAAAGATTGCCATTAACTGTAGCTGAAAAGCCAGCCACAGAATGGATTATACACAGAACTATCATTCAGCCTGTTACAATTTTCCATTTTCAATATTGCCTAAAACACATACCAGCAGGCACATATGAAAGGTTGGGTAAAGAATACATCAAGACATTCAGGGAATTACCATATACACATAGATGTTGGAGTGGGGGAAGAGAAGCTTTTCTTAGTGGTAAAAATTGTAAAAACGCACTAAGCGGTTCTCTGCTTTGTCAGGGTATCAATTTACAAGGGGCCTGCGATGGTTCCTCTAACAACTTATCCTGCCACCTGCAAGGTTCACTAGCTGCAGTGATTGATCCAATTTTTGGAAAGCTTTCTAATGGACGTTAACTCATGTTGAACGATCACAGCTGCGGTGGCATGTTGCCAGGTTTACCCGATCTCGTAACTGTGTCAGCCAGGGTCACTTGCTGTATGCAAGTATTGTTTCCTAAAACCAGGACAGGCCGGGAGTCGCCGCTATGGCCTTCACTAAACATCTCTTGTATACAAATTGATACTTTAAGCAGAATAAAAGCCATTCTTTTACAAAAAACTGTGCCACTGACTCCGGCCAAAGAGACCTATGATCTGCAAGTCACAAGGACTTCTGCAGAGATACATGCCCTCTTAACTACAAATTGCCCTATACATTTCTCGGAAATGTTAAGTCATATCTTAAACATGTCTGATACGAGTGGTATTGTACATGTATTCAAGACAGTTTTTTCGGGACTGTTAGCACCTTTTGAAGCAGTCCCCGGAATATTTCCAAACTTTGTGCACTCTGTGTGGCGGATTGCCTCTTATTTTGGGATTTGCTGCAGGAATACTATTTTTGCTCCTACTGCAGCGATATGGCAAGTCAATCCACAAGCGACACCCAGTTCACCGTGGAGACAACTCTACTGGCAAGGAAGTGTTGTGAGTGCATTGTCCAAATTTTGGGATTAACTCGCTTAAGAGAATTAAATACCACATGGTTTCTGTCATTCAGACCAATTTGGCAAGATTGCATCTTACCTGTTCTACGCTGCCTGCTATGCGGAGAAGAATGCATGCTAGACACATGTCTGAAACTCCTATCAATCATGCCAACGGATGTTGATACTTTTCTTGAACCAGCAACGGCCCATGCACTGTGTTGTCCCCAGCGGCTACCAAATCTGATGACGGCATTCATTGAGATCTCACAGACGCAAAATGCTGACTGTGAGGTACGAGAGGAAACTGGCACACAGGTCCCTTCCAATTTGAGCATTGCTTATGCGGCCAATGCTGACGGCGATGCTTCACATCTATGTGCGGTTGATCTTCTTAACAAGGTAATCCAACTCTCCCCTACAATGGTAGATGAATTCTTTACAGACTTAGAATATTTGATGTTTTCTCCAAACAATAACACTGACTTTTGGTTTGGCACAAAGTGTTCTGAGAGACTCTGAATTGGACCTTAATTTTTTCAAAATAAGGTTCTAACTTTGGAACTCTTTTTTTTATGATTATTATTTTTTCCAAATTTGTATAAAGTAGAACTATTCATATAATTCTTTGAAAAACTTCCATAGACAATTATTGACCTTGTCCTCATACCAACAGTTATATGTGACATAAAATGGTTTCGGCACCTTTTTATTCTTTTTAGCAAGCCATTTCATAAATGTATTTTCGTGATTCATTCAGACAGCATTTACAAATGTCAACTTTTTACTTAGAATGAAACATTGCTTTGAATGCGTACAGCACAAATGCTCTTTTCGTGTACAACCAGTACCAATGCATTTTATGTATTTTGGGTGGGTTTTTAACACATCATGTTTTGATATGTTTAACCCGTTTAGAACTTAGTAGAAGTCGTACATAAGAAAGTGGAGTGGGTTTTGCATGGCGTTTTAGATTTCAAATGGATTTTCTCAATTCATGCTTTTATATTGGTATAATTCCTGTTGCCCTCATATAGGCATAGAAATCAAGCCCTTATTTAGGCATAGCCCATGCAACCCAAGTACAGGCATGGCTACTTCCATCCATTCACCAAACGTCACAACGATTTCTTGGAAAACTAGCTCAAGCCGTTAGGGACTTCCCCTTGCTTGAATATTGATTTCTCCAAGAACTCAGTTAGCTTTACAATGAACATCTATTCCTTAGGGGTTCATTCATGATGTTCATATGCCCGACTTTACATGAAACATGGCATTCCTAAACACCTTCAAGGTATAAATATACCTTCACTTGCTTTGGCAAAGCACGTTGGTTTGTGACAGTTCGAAGACCTACTTGCCCGACGCAGCTCGCTACAGCAAGTGCTGAAGGAAGCCGACTCTCCAGCTGACACACTGATCCCGAAGCTGCCCTTCTCTGCCAAGAATCCAGCTCCAGTGCTTCTGACTCCCCTTGCGGGGTGTTGGGAAATCGAGTGCCGAGACAGAGATACCAGACCTCCTTCATTCTAAGGTATGGAGCTGATTAGAACCTAGACAACCCTTCGGTAGATTCTTGGCAAAACTAAACCTATACAAAAGACCATACTTACTTCTTCCCTCGTACTACACCTAGGTTCGGTACATTAGTGTAGGTGTATTTTACAAGCACCAGTTGAGTATTTCAGTCTGTTATTTATGTATGTATTTTTATATGGCCATACAATGCTGTTACAGTATTATTTCCTAATACTAGTCTCGCTGTACGCATTATACTTTGCATTTTGCCTAACGATTGTAGCAGCTCACCTCTCTTGCATGGAAAAGATGACTGTTCAATAAACCTTTTATTGAAAATTCCCGTCTCACTATTTCTCTGCAACTCTGTAGAAACGTAGCATGCACAATTGACTGAGTAAAATTGTTATCTATTATTTCCACGACTCTGAGAGATATGTTCTTATTCTTGGGGAAACAAAGTTGTCATGTTTATGCAGTTGTCAGAAACTAATCCCTTCTTGTGTATTCGAGAAAGTTTCTAGTGACCTCTGAGCTAGCTGGCACTCACTATTAAGTTTAGTATATTCGATAGAGACCTATTGACTTAAGTCCTACATCAAATCTATAGGATATATTATTCCAATGCGCAGAGCCTATTGGGAATATAGGAGCTACACTACACTACTGCTTGAAGAATAGGCCCTGACTTCAATAGGAGCTGCTGACCTTTAAAGGATTCCTTGTTAAGTTGATTGTCTCAACACTGTTTTCTTCCTGCCAGGATTTCTGTTGCACCTGCAGGGGGCGTGGCGAGTTGCAGGAGCACCACCAAGTCGCATATAAACGGAAGAGGCGTCCTGCAGTGTGGGAGACTCTAACACTGTTTTCTTCCTGCCTGGGTTTCGGGTGCACCTGCGGGGGGCATGACGCTGCGCATGAGTGCCACCAAGCCACATATAAACTGAACAGGTACCCAGCATCGCAGGGTTGCACGCGGGGCATGCCTGGGTGAAGACTGGCCCAGGATGGGCCCGTCTTAGCCCGCCATAGACCAGCAGAGGCTGGTCTGGGTCACCCCCCCTTTCTTTTGGATCCCAGGCAGCCATGTGGTCAAACATGGTGAGAGAGTATTTTGTATGTTTACAACTTTGTCCATCCTCCAGCCTCAGAACTGTTTTCAAGCTCCACCCTGTAACATGGCCATTTTTGTGCCCGGAGGTGCTACTTCACTGAGACATAACCGGGGCAGAGCTCCAACAATATTGCCGCTAGTGGGTGTCTCTACGGGCTTTTTCCGGTTGGCTAGCATCATCTGGCCACTGTGGTCAGCGCTAACCCTGAGTGTAACTGAAACAATGGAGAAACATACCTGTAGTGACAAAAAGCAAGTGCCTCTCCCACCACCTTCTTCATCATTGCACCCAACCTCCATTGACAGGATGCTACAGAGGGCCATAGGTGTGGTGGCCACTAAAATCGAAGTAACTGAAAGACGGCTGTCTTTAACCCCAGATCTACACATGTCTCTGTGGACTCTGACCCCCCATGTAGTTCCATAGCCACAGTCATTAACTCTCCCATAACCCAGCCTAAGGACCGCGTAACGGAGCGCAAAGCTTCCAACGTCTGCTCGCTCCAAGTGGGTGCCATTCCAGGCCCTGCCAAAAATGGGAAAACCAAGCAAGCTTTTAGGTATGGGGTCAAACGGAAAAAGTGTGCAGATGGGTCACCGGACTCTGGAGACCCTCTGAAGGGCCTGGATAGGGGATCGTCAGGCTGTCCACAAGCAGCTATGAACTATCTAGTATGGGTGACAGACCTGGTGGTGGATCATCAGGTCCAGTTCAGGACGAGATCATTTCCTTGGTAGCACAGGTAGACAAGCTGGCTGTACTGCTCGAGGCAAGGGTAGGCAGCCCAGCAACAACCTCAAGGGGGAGAGGATGTTATTTGCCAGGAAGATTTGGTGGCAGCCTCCCTTAGAGTAAGACTGGATCCCCCACTTGCTCAAAAATCGATTCCCAGCACCGCCACCAATCAGGCATATCATGAACCTACAAACAGGGGTAGGGTACACCCAATATGCCGATTGAGCAAGATTGTATGCACCATCAGGGGCCCAAGTGCAGGGAGGGGGATGGTCAGGTGTGAAGCACAGAAGCCAGGGAAGAGAGGTCAGTCCTGTCCTGTCCTGTATTAATTTACCTCCTGTTTCATCCCCATATGTTATACACCCAAGCTTAAAAGGGGGCAAGGGGAATTCCACTATGAACTAAGGAATAAGTGCATGTTCTGGCTAGCCAGGCAGAGGCAATTTGCCTATAAAGATGTAGGTGAGATACTCCTGATGCCTAGGGTTAGCTGGGTGGGCAAAGATGAGCCAGGGGACTGTATTGTGATCAATATTAAAAATCCGACGTTTGTTATAGTCCTCTTAGGCCGGAACCACTATAGGCAGGAAGGGGGTGTCAGGTCTCTATCATTGGGATATTTTTACTCCCCACGTCAAACCCCACTAATCAGAGAGCAAACAAGACAGTAGATGGAGTTGTGGAATCAGAATTGTCAGATAATCCATTTGTGGCAGGAACCCCCTAGACCTTTATAATTTAGTATACCGACAGAAAACAGATACTAGGCCCTAGAGGCAGTTGACAGACTCAAACCCAGTGTTATCAGGAATAGAAACCTATTGTCAAGGGCAGCCCCGGGAACGGGCCATGCCAACGAGGGAGTCCCATCATTTTAGCATGTCACCTAGACTGGGCGGTGGTGGTGGGAAGGCGTACCCCAACGTAATGGAGGGAGGAACTAACGGGGGACAATCACCCAAGGTCACAACAAATACACTTCCGATAAGTCCATCCTATGGGGCAGCGCAGGCTATCAATCTAGTCACCTCAGTGGCCCCACATTCCCCACCTTCCGCAGATGGCAAAAATTATGCCAGCATCAGGTCGAGGACAAAGAAGGCAAAGAGAATAAACGCTTCCCAGAGGGAAGTTGGTCCACCGGTGACAGATACCCGGTCCCCAAGCTTAGGCAGACACTCAGACCTATCTAAGATGTGGGTACTATCATGGAAAGCTGCAGGACTAAGCTCCAAAGTGGACAATCCTGACTGGGGGGGTATTTATAGACCAATACAATGTTTGCATGTTTCAAGAAACTTGGGATAGGGATGACCAGCAACGGTTTGGATAAGCGTCATTTAGAGCAGATGCCACTTTTAAGGGAAAGGGCAGGCCTTCAGGGTGGCTCTGTACTTGGGTTGGCTCGCACTTGGGTTGCACAACTAAGCAGATAGAGTCAAACCTCCAATGACATTTTATGTATTCTTCTTACATTTACATCAAGGGTCAAAATCGCTCCGGTCAATGTTTACTCTCGCCTGGTGAGCTAAAGTCAAGACTCAGTGACCCTTGATCAGTTGACCACCTTTATATCCACCATCCCTAACAATTTCTCAGTGATCATTGGTGGTAACTTCAACTGTCAGTCTGTGCACCAAGACGGCCTGACTGGAGGAAATCCCAGTGATAGGACCCCCACTGGGCAATTCCCAAGCCTAATATCACGCCAATTAGGGCCTGGACTCCACTGGCTGTACCAAATTGGATTTACCAGGGAACCATACTTTTAGCAGATTAGGGCATTCCTCCATCCTAGATTACATCTTGGTAGATATGAGGTTTTGGCATAGGTTGGGTGATTTTGAGATTGTGCCCCACCACAATAGCGATCACAATGCTCAGATCCTAGCGATGGCAATGCCAACCCCTGAGACTGCATGACCTACAATCTTTGTCAGATGATAGATTAATACTTACCAACTGTAGGAGGAGAGTACGATGGATGTATATACATCAATCCCTTGACAAGCTGTCCACCTTATATGAATCCATCATTCCATTCCTAACAGCTGCAGAATACTCTATTTGTAATGATGGCATATCCATCTCCCTTATGGAAGTCGCTGAGACGCACAAAGCATTGACATCCACACTGGCCAATACCTTTTTCCCAATTATTAGAATAAGCAAGCATAAAAAAGCCTAACATTCATGGTTTTGTGACAGCTGCTGAATGGCCATGCTAGCTCTTATTGATGCAATTAAAGTCAAGGACAGACCCCTAATCAGAGAAAAGAGGGCACTATATAAAAGCACCACTGCTGATGCCCCAAAAAAGGTGGGAGGTTGATAAGTGGGACTCCCTGAGACGGGCATTAGCCAACCACAATATGAAGGTCTTTTGGAATGTAGCATACACGGGCTGCTGTGAAGGAAAATAGCCCATAAATACTAATATTGGGGCAGATGTCTGGAAGACATACTTAGAGACCCTTTGTTCAAGGTTGGAGGATGAGGGTGGCGTTACAGCTAATGAGTCACCCCCCAGATAAACTGCACTGATGGGCCCAAGATAATTCTTAAAGAGATCACCAGTGCCATAAGTAAAGTAGCTCTGTCCAAAGCCTAGACAAGCTCCCAGGGGACCTCTCTCGAAGCGTACCTACCATCTGGGCCCTATCTGTGGACCCTGTATAAGGCGATTCTACAGGGAATCGCGATCCTTGCAACTTGGGCTGGTGTGGAAATCCTCCCAATATATAAAAAGGGCTCACCACTTCTCCACACAAATTATAGACCTATAACTCTAATTGATTTCAGCCAAAAAATCTTTGCCCGTGTATTGTTGGGCCGACGGTAGTCTTGGATGGAAGAGCACAAAGTCCTGAGCCCATTTCAAGCTGGCTTTAGAGAAAAGACGTCTACAATAGGCCAAATCTTTAGGCTCCAACTCCTGTATTGGAGGACTGTGTCTATAGAGTGTGGCCGCCTCTACCTAATTTCCATGGACCTAATATCCGCCTTTGATCTTGTGCCGAGAGACACATTGTGGGCAACATTAAGGGAACTGAGGGCTCCAGCTTATCTCTGCCACCTTCTAAAGTGGCTCCATGAAGGCAATAATGCCCAAACCAGGTTTGGCAAACACAGAGAACTTACTGCCCCCAGACCCATAGATAGAGGTGTTTGACAAGGCTGTGTTCTTGCCCCTACCCTTTTCTGTTTATACATAAATGCACTTGTAGAGACATTGATTGCGGGGAAGGATATTGATGCACCTAAGCTGACGAATCGCAAAGTACCAGCAATTATGTTTGCTGTTGATACTCTTCTCCTATCGAAAACAACTATGGGATTACAGAGGATCCTCCACAACTTCAACACCTTTTGTAAATGTAGGGGGCTTGAGATCAGCATCCATAACATAACATGTGTATTTGTAAAGCGCACGTTCACCTCGAACAGGGTATCTTGGTGCTGAATACCAGATGTTTATTGTTACCCAACTCAATGGTACTCATTTTATTGACCTCAGGTAGATGAAAGGCTGAGTGGACCTGCCGGGATATGAACCTGTGACCATGAGGTAGAACTCCGGCTCCTGCAGTGTATACATTGGTCCACTGAGCCGCCAGACCCAACCAAATACATGGTCTTCAACCCAGTTAGTAGTACCCAACCAAACCCTTGTTTGTCTGTATTTGAGTATCTTGGGATCACCCTAACTGAAAAAATGGATTTGGGGGCCAAATCAAAAAAGCTAGCTCAAAGCTGGCTCAGACCACGGGGGCTTGACCAAGGCATTCAGCAACTCCACCCATAAACCTGTTGACCCAATGGTCAAAATATATAAAGTGCAAGCCAGGGGTGCTGACCTAAACATGGCTGAAATCTGGGGGTACTGCTCAACCGTTAACATAATCAAGATTGAGGACACTTTTGCCAGACAGTTATTTGGTCTTCCCCCTAGCTCCCCTCTCACACTGCTTTGCCTGGACCTAGGGGTAAGGCTAATTGCAGACAAAATTGCTCTCAGACCCCTTACATTCTATAGTCGCCTGTGGGCAAACCCACAAACTGGCTGAACACAGGGGAGAGTTGAGGGAGGTCCTGAGACTCCAGAGTGAGGGAAAATTACCTTGGTTAGCCTTTCTTAGGGACTCACTCTTAGTCATGGGCAGGGTGAACCTATGGTTAAAGGCTGAGGTAACCTGACCAACAATATCCAGGAAGGATCTGGCATGGAGTTATAGGGAGAGTAAACTTGTCTACCTGCAGGGGAGCTCTACAACGGGGTCTCTCGCTGCAGTGTTCCTGGGAATAAAGTATCAGTATAGCCTAGAGCTTGTATTGGATGACATTCAACCCGCTCCAGCCAGGAAGCTATACCTGCAATTCAGGTTCGGGGTTTTCCTGCTGTGCGCCTTTACAAACGAATGGGCTGGTTCAGCCCTTCTGGGCTGTCCAGCCTGTAGCAATGCAGAGGAGTCAGAATACCATGTATTTTTCTTTTGTCCAGCCTATAGGAAGGCCAGGCATTGATGGTTGATCCGACTATGCAGAAATTTGGGAATCCAGTGCTGCGTAGGGCTTTTAGATTACTGAAATATAATACTCATCTCCCTATTGAATTTGCAGTGTCCTGCTTTTTAGTTCCTATTTGGTGTGTACATAGAACGTTTCTGAATACCAACCCATAGGCTCTAGCTGATAATCTCATAATATCTTAAACTGGATCTGGTGTATTTTAATTCGTTTTTAAGATCCATGATTTTCACAGTGCTTTTAGCGATTGTAATATGATATAAACTTATTTATAGAAATGCTTTATACTTGTTTACATCTATGATCATGTCAAGGGGGACGGCCCTTGTGTTGACAACTCTAACTCAGGGCACATGAATTTTTTTAATGAAATGTTATTGTAATGCACGTGCACTTTTATGGTCAATTGATCGAAATAACGTTTTTTTGCTACTGATACTGATTGTTTCAATCCTCTACAGACTGAGACCAATTTGTAAATGTGAACTCGTCTGCTGTGGGGCATGGATTATTGAAGCTTAGAGTGCTGGAAGGTTCACTGACCACAGAGACTATACCTGTGCATCATTCTGCTCAGAACCTCCTTCCCATATTTGTTTATCGAAGACAACTGGTTCACCAGAGACCTGCCTTTAGCACTTCCAGTCAAGGTTAAACCTCGTTTAGGATATTGTCATTTCAAACAGAAAACTTTCAATTTTCGAACAATGAGGTGACTCAACAGCAAAACTATCAAGTCTACTTCGACCACGGCCAAAGGAAACTCCTCGCCCCATGCAAAGCTTTTAAAAATATTAGAGGAGGATACAACAGATAATCTAACAAGAGCTATCTTGCTTCAAAGCTCTCTCAGTGGTGCTGTAAGCTCTGGAGCACTGTCCAAGGCAGATCATCCATGTTGCTGATGCTGGAAAATATTTACATCTACAATGTGTTATACATTTGAGAGTAGGCTCCTTCATCAAAGCACATACCTGCTTTGGTGTAACCAACCATTGTACTCTGGGTCCTTTTCACCATTTGTTCTACTATGTTTGGTTCCATACATTTCCAGTGCGTTACCATTTGTGAAAGGTTTCCTGTCACTATTGAACATCACATACATTTTTCATAATCTTTGTTTAGTATTCTTATTAGACTTTTATTCAACTTTTTACATTTCTTATTGCATTGCTTGGTTTACTAAGTGCAACCCCTAAATCTAGTTTTTTCTTTGTGTTGCCTTGGTGCTCAAGCCAAGTAATCAAGGTAATCTTTAATTGCAGTGATTGGTAGTGGGTTGCCCATGTGAACTGGAATACTAAGCATTTACAGCTGGACAACTTTCGTACATGCAGACTTTCTCCACTACTTTCATCTTATCTATTTCAATTCAAGTTAAGTCCTCATACAAGTGTTAAAAGGTGTATAACTAAATATGTTAGTGAATGCCCTAATTGTTGCTGGTTTGTGTGTGTTCCTAACAATTGTGTTTAATTTCTTGGCCACTTCTCTGACAGCCCTCGGCTAATTGTTTTGTTCAGACCCATTTAGAATTTACTTATGCACACATTGCTTGAAATTTATCCATAAATATAATTACCACCTTATCTGTTCACTTACTTATGTGACTCAGGCACTGGGTCCCAGATTTCTTGAAAAATCATGGAAATCAGTAAAGTTGCTATTATAGCCTTAGAGCCCGACCTAGCCGGGCCTACCGGCCATTAACCTCTTGCGTGTTCATGATAGAACCACGCCGTCATGAGCCACGGGCGGCGTGTGCTCATGACGGTGTGGTTCCGTCACGAGCACACAAAGCCGCACTCACCCCCCACCCCCACGCCGCAGCGAAATTCATGCTGCGGCGAAGGGGTTAAAGGCCCGGTCCAGCGTTAAAGGCCTGAGCCAAAGAACATTCTGCCACTAGAGGGCAAAATGTTCTTATTGCTAAAAACAAAGGCCTATCGGAGCCAGAAGGGTTTTAAATCCCCTTGGGTTCCAAAAGGGCTTTGTTCACAGCAACAGCTGTATAACAAAAACAACATTGGAATGTTGGTCTGCAGGCTTCTACTGGCCAGTAGATACCCGGTGCACTCCATTGCATTCAATGAAGTGCTCCACATTCCAATGTTCTAATATGTGTTACGTATACAGGGGATTGCAGAACAAAACCATGTCTACTATGACGTGGCCTTGTTCTGGTCTCTCCCTATGCTGTAACACTTTTGGCTGCTATGCGCCAATGCAGACACGCCTACACCATTGTGCAGGGTGTCAGAGTTGTGGTAAGTATTGTTTTGTAAAGGAAGGGCTCCTTTCCAGTACAACCACTATGCTTAAAGGCAATGAGGTGAACCTGAGAGATCGCACCTTGTCAAACCAGCCTCAAGGAAGAACAGGATTGTGGCACAAATCCCTGTCTACAATTCTTTGTATATAGGGATTTGCATCAAAAACCATGTGTGGTTGCATGTAAATGTACATGCACCTCACACACCATGTCCCTTGACATGAAGTAATGCAAGGCAGCACATTGTGCAGTTTTGCAATCACATTTTACTTTGGACTGTAAATACCACCACTACAGTTTACGTCAGGTTTGCTTCACAAATCTTCTGCAGTGTTTGGAAATCTGGGCCTGAGCATGCAATGATGAATGAAAAATGTTTATAGGCATAAGCATATATTTGCCTGGGAACTTTTGTAAACTAGCCAATGGTTTCCTATTGTTGCTTTTCACCATACCATTAAGATTATTATATTCTCTTACCCTTTGAAAATTTTAACCATTGATATAAGGTGCAAAGTAATTATGGGTGCAAAATAATTAAGTTTTCAACAGTTTTACTGAAAACGTCATGGCAAATTTATAATCTCTTATACATGGCAGCCTTTTGATTCAATTATTGTGGAAAAGGGCATATTTTACTATAGGGAGGCAAGTTCAGGTTTGATATAAGCTGTGACTGGTCAATCCAGGTCATACTAGGAAAACTGGTTTATGTCAGAAATCATGGGATTATCCTTGGTAGCTAGGTACAAAAAGTCAGGCCTTTCCCAGAGAAAATTGAATGTGGTACATTGTTAGACCTGACAGACCTTAGAGTGGTTTTTCCCTAGACATTTTGCTTTATCCCCTCTTGTTTGCTGAAATTAGTTTTTGTTGGGCTTTGTGCTCAGTAAATCCAACAGCTGGTAACCAGCGGTAAAGTCAATGTGCTCACTCCTCTAAACATGGTAAAAGTGGCATACACTCAAGTGGCACATTTAATGTACTTGTAAGTCTCTACTAAAGTGGTATCACATGTATGCACTGGGCCAGGGACAGGCTAATTTGCATATAGCCAGGTTCTGAGCTGGGATGGTGCAGTGAGCTAAATAACGGTGATGGATCAAGCCCTGATCTTTGGACTGGGTAAGAGTGGTCTGCTTAATTCAGACACTCTGTTCATCACCATCCCCTTTTCTGAATCGATTTCTTCTCCACAGCAGCAAATCCTGTTCAGTGGCTTTTTGTAATGGCATCTGACCTCCTGGAGCCCTCGTCGGCTACAGCCTGCAGCTTCATCCAGCTGGAGATTTCGGACTTCTAAAAAAAGATACTGAGGGCCTGCTTCAGATCTTGGCAGACAGGTTACTCCATTACAACAGTCACAGATATCCATCTGTCAAACTATAAATCCCATGGGATTTATATTTCGGCAGATGGAATATCATAACCGTTGTGACGGAGTAACCCATTCGCCAAGATCTAAATCAGGCCCTTAGTCCGAACAAACAAATCTTCCCTGCAACTTCATTCAGGGTCTCCTCAACAACAAGGCCTTCTTTTGGACACCGCTGGTTGCCTTGCCCCACTGTACCTTATCTTCTCAGGCATTTTTCTTCCAAAATTCCTTTAAGTCTAAAGGTAAGCGTAGACTGAGCCTAATCTACCTCGTGTATCTGAACCACACTTTATTATGGTCAGCCTTAACCTTCAACTTTGCCTCGGTCCTGAGCGATTGGAGGTCAGCAGTTGGGATTTTGATCTTTTAGGTGCCAATTTTTATTTATCACTTTAAAAATTCACAATACCATTTTTACCAATTGCTTTTATGTCATTCTGATGTCAAACTATTTATTACATTTTTCTCTATTTTTCTAAATTGGCGTGGGATTTTTCTTTTGTTGTGTTAGCACTTTTTAATTGTTAGACTGCTGCATAAATACTTAACACATTGCCTTTAAGTAAAGCCTGACTGCTTCTGTGGCAAGGTACAAGAGGTTAATTTCCTGACTTTTGTGGTTTACCCTAAGATAGATTTTAGATGTGGCTTGAGAAGGGTCTTCATCCCCCTCAATCAAAAACCCAATTTCCTTCATATATGACCAAGAACACCACAACAACACCACAGTTAAGAACGAATAATATAAAATGACCAAATTATTTCAGTTGAAAAGAACAAATTGTAATGATTATGATGACACCAAGTTATTTAAAAAGGATAAACGTATAGCGTTATAAAAATGTCAAAACACCTTCATATGGTTGTATGACATTACAACGCTGGCTTTTACCCCGCGGGCCATTACGACGCTATTTTTAAATTGAAAGTCGTTACAACGACTTGCGCTGTAAGCGCTGGATAGTGGAATAGTTTAATTTTCTATTCCAACTCCAGCCCCCGTTACAGTAGGGAAGGTGTTGGAATAGAAAATTAAACTATTCCTTTTCCAACAGCGCCCTCCAGCGCAAGTCGTTGAAACGACTTGCGTTGTAAAAGCAGCGTCGTAAAGGCAGCGCGTGGTAATGCCCACGTTGTGATGGCTGCTCACCCTTCATATAAAAAAAGTAACTAAAAAGTCTGTATAATCTAATGGGTTCCAGTTGTTTTCAGACACTCTGTTGTCTACCCAATAATAAAAATTATACATGCAAAGGTATGTGGGATACCCCAGTCAAGAATTTTACTTTCTCACTTCAACACTTGTATTGAAATCAAATCTGCAAGCCAGACAGTGCAAATAACTGAGGCTGAGAAAGGTTGCAAACACTTGGATATGTTAATATTGTAGGTCTACTAGAAACTTGAACTTCACAAAAAAATGCTGAATTTTATGCAGAGTAGGAAGAGTTTTGCAGCCAGATGCATCGACCAAAATAGCGATCGCAATAGGTGCGAATTAGCTATTGCGATCGCTAAAAATTGAAAATCCATTCATGAAGCGAAAAAATCAAAAAATGCGAATTCGCAAAATCAAAAATGCGAATTCGCAAAATAAATCGCAGAAACCAGGTAGAAACCCCTTAGCGAATCGTAATTAGCGAGAATTCAAGGATACTGCGAAATATTTTGCGATTTCACAAAATCAATTTTGCGAAATCGCTAAATAATCGCAAACCAGATTCATGGAAAATCGCAAATAGCGATAATAACAAAAATTGCAATTTTGGGATAGCAGTTTAAAGGGAATCACAATCAGGTGGTAAAAAAAACATTTTTTACTCACCTGTCTTACATCTGAGGTCGATGTAAACAGACCCATGAGGCCATAGTGGCCTCCCACAATGGCAGGACTCTACATTTTTGCGAAGAGGAGGAGGATACTTGCAGCAGGCCAGGCCAGAAGGAGAATCGAGGAGAGAATCTTCCGCCTGCGCATCACTTTGTTGGGACAGACTCGTGAGCAAATATATGACAAGTACAGGATGAATTCAGCAATGATTCTATACCTAATAGATCAATTGGACCCACTATTGCAGCGCCAAACACGTAGGACCCAGGCAATCCCAACTCATGTCCAGGTGCTATGTTGCCTGCACCTGCTTGCGTCAGGTAGCTTCCAGGATATAGTGGCAGAAGCCGGAGGGGTATTACAGAGCTCACTCTCGCGGATCTTCAAATCCTTCCTGGCCGCCATGATGTCTTTGATCAACAACCACATCCCCTTCCCCACAACCCAACAGGAATTGAGCCGAACAAAACAGGACTTCTACCAAGTTGCCCAGTTTCCACACGTGATCGGATGTACAGATTGCACCCACGTAGCCATATGTCCCCCTGCCGTAAATGAGTATATCTTCTGCAACCGGAAAGCATATCACTCAATAAATGTCCAAGCAGTGTGCAATGCTAAAAACATCATCACCGACCTCGTAGCACAATACCCTGGGAGCACTCACGATTCCTACATCTTCCGCCATAGTGGCTTGCACACACGTCTGCTATGGGGTGATTTTGGGCTATGGACACCTGCTCGGTAAATTTATTACAATACTCATCACTGAATAATGTAATGGCAATGCATACCTGACACTAACATATTGTTTGTAACTCTGTAGGTGACAGTGCATACGCGGTGAGGCATTACATCTTGACTCCATACCTGAACCCAGCCAACCCACAACAACAGAGGTACAATGCAGCCCACATCAGGACATGTAATGTAATAGAACGGACATTTGGATTGCTTAAGAGTCGCTTCCGCATCCTGCATAAAACTGGAGGAGCAATGCTGTACCAACCGGAAACATGCTGCCCTATTGACAGAGTCACTCCTGAGGCGAAAAGCCAGGAGATCAGAAACAGAAACTATTGTTTTTTTAATCTTGTATGCTGTGATTTTAAAAACGCTTTGCACATTGCTCTGACCCTGAAACCCACCCAGCTTCGCCGATCAGCTGATTTACTTGCTGTACTCGGCAAAAACGCTTGTTTTCTCCGCCGCCATTACCACGAGCGAGGGAGCCTAGAGACACGCCCATCTCTGCTGGCCATGCCCCCCTCACATATATAAATAGAGCGCGCTGACCACTAGCGCTGCCCTATTGACAGAGTCACTCCTGAGGCGAAAAGCCGGGAGATCAGAAACAGAAACTATTGTTTTTTTAATCTGGTATGCTGTGATTTTAAAAACGCTTTGCACATTGCTCTGACCCTGAAACCCACCCAGCTTCGCCGATCAGCTGATTTACTTGCTGTACTCAGCAAAAACGCTCGTTTTCTCCGCCGCCATTACCACGAGCGAGGGAGCCTAGAGACACACCCATCTCTGCTGGCCACGCCCCCCTCACATATATAAATAGAGCGCGCTGACCACTAGCGCTGCCCTATTGACAGAGTCACTCCTGAGGCGAAAAGCCGGGAGATCAGAAACAGAAACTATTGTTTTTTTAATCTTGTATGCTGTGATTTTAAAAACGCTTTGCACATTGCTCTGACCCTGAAACCCACCCAGCTTCGCCGATCAGCTGATTTACTTGCTGTACTCGGCAAAAACGCTCGTTTTCTCCGCCGCCATTACCACGAGCGAGGGAGCCTAGAGACACGCCCATCTCTGCTGGCCACGCCCCCCTCACATATATAAATAGAGCGCGCTGACCACTAGCGCTGCCCTATTGACAGAGTCACTCCTGAGGCGAAAAGCCGGGAGATCAGAAACAGAAACTATTGTTTTTTTAATCTTGTATGCTGTGATTTTAAAAACGCTTTGCACATTGCTCTGACCCTGAAACCCACCCAGCTTCGCCGATCAGCTGATTTACTTGCTGTACTCGGCAAAAACGCTTGTTTTCTCCGCCGCCATTACCACGAGCGAGGGAGCCTAGAGACACGCCCATCTCTGCTGGCCACACCCCCCTCCGACGCCCGAGCTCCCACTATAAAAGCATGAGTCTATGCCGGAGGCGCAGCGGACGGGCGCAGCGGGCGCGCCGATGGTGCGCCGAAGCCGCGCCAAAGGGGTGCCAGTCTGCGCCAGTCCGCGCCGGACCCGCGCCCAGCGCTCACATTCCTGGCCGCCCATCACTCCATCCTGGTAAGTTACTGAAATACTCCTCCTCAAATTTGTTAGACATTAAAAACACCATGTTTCGGCTGGATTGCCCACACTTCAACTTAGAAGAGTATTCTAATGTGACTCATACAGCCTGCCCAAACTGCAATTTTAAATTCAACCGCGCCCTTACTCAGATACCACTAATTCCAGGGGCACCTTGTAATGAGGCCACACGCATTAAATGCGCACTGGTGAACGCTAGATCTATGTGAAAACATAGAGAAGATGCGGCTGAATTAATATCAGCACACAAACTAGATATTCTGTTTATAACAGAGACATGGGCTGACTTGGCCTCCGACCCTGATCTTGTGATAGCTGTCCCGGAGGGCTACTATATCGTCAGACAAGATAGACCGGCAGGGAAAAAATGGGGCGGCCTTGCCATAATTTTACGGCTAGACTTAGCAGTAAAAACCGGAACTTCAGATAACATTCCTGCAGAAACATTATCCTTTTCTATCACTCTATCCCCCACCCAAATGTTCAATGGAGTTCTGCTCTATCGTCCCCCAGCGGCCCGAGCGCCTTTTCTCCAATCTATTAGTACTTTATTAGAAACAGTGCCAGAAGCCTCCGACTTTACAATACTTGGAGATTTTAACTTTCATTTAGAAAATACATCAGACAAAGATACACTGAGCCTTATTGAGGATTCCAAGGCCGTTGGCCTAAATCAGCTAGTTACCTCACCCACGCACAAAGTAAGTCACGTCCTTGACGGATTATTCACGAACAATCCGGCTATCACCTCCCCTACTGTTACCCCTATTGTATGGTCAGATCATGCAGTGATGGTATTTTATGCCTGTGTCAAAAAACATAAAAGTCAACACTCGGCAAAAAAGCAACATAGGTCCTGCAGGGACTGGAAAAACATAGATATGAACACTTTATCTGAGAAACTAGAAAATATTAAACCAGCCAAAGTATCAGACCCTCAATTAGCAGCAAATAACTACAACCAATGGCTCACAGACACCTTTAATCAAGTAGCGCCTCTAAAGAGAGTGCGCTCAAATCGCGTAACCCCATCAGCCCCTAGGTTCTCTGAACAGTTAAGATTGGAAAGACAGAAATGCCGCAATCTAGAAAGGTGCTGGTGAGCTAAGTATGACAACAACGACAAAGAAAGATACAAACAAGCGCTATCAGGCTACAGGAAGATGCTAAGACTGGAAAAAATCAAATATTTTTGTGAACAGATAGAAAAAGCACAGAACTCTAGTAAGCAACTTTATCAGGTAGTGGCTACACTAACAACTATACCAGCAGCCAATACTACCGAGACTACCCAAGACTTCTGTAATCAAATGGCTGACTTTTTCAGAACCAAGGTCACAGAAATCTTTGACAAATTCAATAACAACACGACCGGGGAACCATCAGATAGCATTAAGGACACACAACCCACATCCTCCTCTCTGAATGAATTCATCCCTCCGTCACTGTCAGAAATAAAAGATCTCATTAAAACAACAATGTCGGGTTCCCCTCTAGATCCTTGCCCACCGACCATCATCAAATCAACATCTGATGTGGTAGCTCCAATCCTGGAGAACATCTGCAGTACCGTCTGTGAATCAGGAAATTATCCTCAAAGATGGAAAACTGCTATAATAAAGCCACTTCTAAAGAAACCCACCCTTAACACCTTGGAACTAAAAAGTTATCGCCCTATAGCAGCCCTTCCTTTTCCATCTAAAATACTTGAAAAAGTTATAAACAAACAGCTGGCTAGCTATATTGATCACAACAACTTGTTAGATAACACTCAGTTCGGGTTTAGGAGAGGACATGGAACGCAAACGGCGCTCATCAAGGCTTCTGAAGAGATCAGACAGATCATGGACCAGGGTGGCACGGCTGTTCTGATCTTGCTCGATCTCTCAGCGGCCTTTGACACGGTCGATCATAACATCCTGATCGACCGTGTCACAGCCATGGGCATACAGGGCAAGGCTAAGGAGCTCCTGGCTTCTTTCCTGGCTAACAGAGAACAGTCGGTAAAGATGGGGAACTTCTATTCACCTACGTTTGTGCTGCCTTGCGGAGTCCCCCAGGGATCCTCGCTGAGTCCGACACTCTTTAACATCTACGTGTCAGACTTGGCGAGGGTCATTAAAACCCATGGAATGGGAGTGACTTCGTACGCCGACGACACTCGGTTGGTGTTAGCAGTGCATAAAAACGGGATCGAAGTGGCAGCCAACTTTCAGACGGGTATAAGAGCCATCAGTCACTGGATGGACAGAAATTGTCTAAAACTAAATACCGATAAGACCGAGGTAATGGTATTTGGAGACCTAAAACCAACTTGGTCCCCGATTTGGTGGCCACCGGAAATGGGCAATCCACCCACCCCAGTTTCAAAGGTCAGAAACCTAGGAGTGTTGTTTGACAACAAACTAGGTTTCACTAATCATGCCAATTCAGTAGTCTCCTCTTCCTTTTTCACGCTACGAAAAGTGAAAAAGCTGCTACCTTACCTTCCCCTGTCTGCAGGGAAAACCCTTATGTCCTCCTTGGTGTTATCCAAGGTGGACTACTGTAATGGGCTTCTGCTGAATGCTCAGGAGAAGGTCTTTAAAAAGTTACAAATGGTGCAGAATGCCGCTGCACGAATTTTGACCAAAACTCCCAAGTTCGCACCTATCTCCTCCGTCGTCTACCAACTACACTGGCTCCCAGTAAAAAAAAGAACCAAATTCAAGGCTTTGTGTATTATATACAAGGCACTGAATAGCCAAGGACCGGACTTTTTTAGGGAATCACTGCAGCTGTATGTCCCCAAGAGAGCGTTAAGATCTGCCTCATCCGCATCCCTATGCATTCAACGGGTGAGAACAGTTACTTGGGTAGACAGACGCTTCTTGGTGGCCGCCTCGAAGCTCTGGAACACCTTGCCCCATTATATAAAAAGCAGCTCTTCATTGATGATTTTCAGAAAGCAAATAAAGACCTGGCTATTCATTCAATAATGCACAGGAGGTGCCTCTCTGTCTGCTCAGCGCCGAGACACCATTCGTGGTATTTGTATGCGCTTTATAAATTTAGAAAATAAATAAATAAATGCTGCAGGATAATTGCGGCATGTGCCATGTTGCACAACATAGCAACAAGGAGAGGTATCCCCATTGAGGAATCCAACACAGAGGGCAACCAGCCCCCAGCACACCCACGCCGGGCACATCTTGGGAGTTCAGCAGAGGGGCAAAGGAAACGTACAGACATCACCCAGCATTATTTCTAAGGTATGTAATGATGACACACAACACTCAATTGCATTTGAAGATAAAGTATTTATTACCACGTCAGGCGGTAGGGGTGTAAAATTGAACAGAGCTGGTGGCCATTAGCACATTAACTGCATGCACTGAAGGACACAAGAGACACACAAAGGACTTAAAATGCAGTCACAAAGAATGTCTAGGACATGGTTACGTCACCATGATAAATTACACCCTTCTGAAAATGTTTAGTGTCTCCTCCCTCGCACACCCAAATGTCTTTCTCCTGCATCTGCATCTGCATTCCCGGATGCAGCGGGAGGTGTTTGTCTACGGCTACTGCTCCTCCTGACAGTGGTGACTGGCGCAGTTATGCTGCTTAGGCTGGATGCCTCACTACCCTCTTCCCCTGTAACATTGCCCTGACCACCAGTGCTAGGCTGCAGCAGTTCAACGGCAGTGGTACTTTGACCGAGTGCCTTGGACACATCCCCACAACAATGGCCCATATCAATCTGCATTTCCACCGACCGACGTGACAGCTGTGCCATGCTGGCGCAAATCTTGTTGTTGGACCTGGTATAGCCACCCATGCAGGTCACAAACTGGTGATGCCTCCTCCTCTGTGTGGTGTGTCCCTCCTGCATCACATGTGCCACCTCCTGCAGTGTGCTGTTTGATTGTCTGTTTGCTTCCACTAGCGCAGTAGTGAGCTCCCTCACACTCTCGGCCATTACTGATATGTTTTTGTTCATTTTCGTCATCTGCAGGTTGATGGCTCCCATATGCCTCGCTTGCACGTGCTGCACCCGCACCATCTGTGACTCCACGCCACCCCACTCATTGGGAGTACCTGCCTCCTGTGCCCAGGTATGGGTCCTTGGCCTGCGTCTTGTTCCTGGACGGACATGTGCCTGCGGTGTAGTTGTGTGGCTCGCACTTGGACGGCTTGTCCCAGGAGCAGTAACTGGTTCCTGTTCTGACTCCATTGGCTGCAGGGGTGTAATGTGGCCCTGCGTTTTGCTGGTGCCTTGGATTTGGGTGGTGGTGTCACAGGTTTTGACACGGCAGCCTCTTGAATGACCTGAGTGCTGTCTCCACTATCACTGTCATCAGTGTTTAGTTCGGCTGCATCTGTGATGTGAAACAGTGCAATGTTATTTTATGTTGTTGCATTATTTGAGCAACATTAAAAATCTATACATTTATGCTTTCACTGTCTCTCATCAATGACTGTACTACATTTTGGTAGAATTTGGGCTTACTATGTTGGATTCTGACAGGCAATTGGGTTCTACAGACTACAGGTCCCATGATGCATTGGTGTCCCTATGTAAAATGTGGAATGGACTATTTCTACTGTGAGTTTGCAGGTTGATTTAATTTTGGACACTATCAGTATGTACATTGATATGTTGATTTTCATGCATCTTACCTTGTGTGCTGCTGGCCGCCCCAGATGTGTCCAGCTGTGTTACTCCCATCACTGCTTCAGGATCGATTGTGCCCTCAACCATGTCCTTCTGGGATGTGTTGTCTGGGACTGTTGGGCTTCCTCCTCCGGTCCCCTTCGCCTCCTTCAGCCTTTCCGCTATCCGCATCTTGGTATGGCTACGCAGGTCGTACCCGCGTTTTTTTAAATCATCTATGCTGCGATGTGTGACCCCCACAGCATTGACCTTGTATTTAATCCGGTTCCATACCCTTCTTTTTTCAGCCTCTGGTACTTTGAGGGAGAGCTTCCCAAATAGCTTCTCATGGTTGTTTGCCACCTTCTCAATGAGGTGCTCAAGTTCACTCTCACTGAACTTGATTTTTCTCTTCCTGACCACTGCACCCTCCTCTGTAGCTGTTTGGGACATTTTGGCTGTCTCCACCTGTAAGCAAACTACAGTTTGTTTTTTCCTGCTCTCTCTCCCAGCACTCAGCTTCTGCCTCACTGTTCCTCTCTGCACAGGTGGCAGCATGGGCTGATTGACTTCCTGGTTGTGATGTCATCAGCCTGCTCCCAATGCGACTCTGTAATTTTCACGGTCCCGCTATTTGCGAAATCGCTATTTGCGATATCGCTATTTGCGATATCGCAATTAGAGGGATCTCAAAATGCGAGAATGGTGTTTTTTCACGATAGCGATTCTTTAACATGGAATCGCTATTGTATTTAGCAATTTTGAGTGAATCTTTATTTTTTCGCTATCCTCATCATGCATAGCTAATAGCGAGTCCTTATTTGCGATTCCTTAATAATCGCTAATAAGGAATCGCTATTTCTTTGCATGATGCATCTGGCCCTTGGTACTTACTCTTCTCTGTGAAATGCCTTTTGAAAATTAAAAACCTATTGAACAGCAAGTTAAAAAGCTATATATAAGTGGTTATTAAACATTTTTCTACTTATTGAGACAAGGGTTTCATTGAAGAAAAGGGTTTACTGAAGACATTTGTGGAATACAAAATGTATGGTCCCAGTCACAAAGGTATTTTGGTCTTTGTGAAATAGTACTCCTATAGTACATTTTTAAATACTACTTCATTACTTTGGGAACTGGCCCCAAAGCATATAGGGACCTATTTGCAAAACCACAGTGGAGTACGTGGAGTAGGTCTCTTGCAGTACAGTTTTACATACTATCACATGCTTTCGTGAAATATCCCCATAATATATACCATGGGTATAAAATTGGATATTTTGGGGAATATTCACATAAAATTAGTACACACAGAAAGCATTGTGCCCCCATTGCATTTTCACTAATAGTCGTGGATTTTTCTTTGCTGACTCGCAAAGTCAGGACATCAGGACAAAATATGTAAAAGAAAACTTGTAGTACTACTTCCCATACATGTAAATGTGTTTGTGAATTGACCCACTAAAATGCCAATAACATGGTAATAATCAGGGAACATTCATATACACTAGGACAGTACCATCTGTGTACTTTTAATAATAGAGAGTCGGAAATGTTCTTGCTGGTTGACAAATGACATGTAAGAGTACATAAAAGAGTACTCGTGTAGTAATGGTTCCTGTACTCACAAATACTTTGTGAATCATACCCATAGACTGGTATGGTCCCATATTTGAAATGATTTCAGACCCACAAATAAGAAATAGAAGTGTTCTTTTCCATCAGAATTTCGACCACGAGAGAAGCTAACAGATTGTCTTTAATATTTGCTAAAATAAAGGAGCTTTATACGCAAAGCTCTGAGTTATCATATTAGGGCAATACAATTGCAATTCTCACAGAGCCACTCAAACCCACACTGACAGGAAATAAATCATCATTGGTGGTCCCCTGTCTATTTCTGGTGTTTTGAAAACTGACTATAGAAAAAATGAGATGGGCCCCTCACACCAAGGGAACAGACCACTACAAATCAGTAGAATAAGAAACCCCGTAGGAACCAATGTGTCACACAATAGAGTCGATCAATCAACCACAGCACTCAGCCAATCAATTCTCCTAACCTCCAATTGAGGTCTGCTGTTTTTAACACATACCATCAAGGAAGAGGTTTACATAAAGCTTTAATATCATAAAATTACATGCAAGTGCCCAACTTATATGTCATATCCTCATAGTACATATATAAAAACGACATCAGTTTAAAACAATGTCATAAGTTAAAATGTCATAAGTTAAAAAACAATTCTTTTTTTAACCCCCAGCAATGTTGGTGCAACAAGTCACACAAAGACAAAAAATATAAATATTAAAACAGCAATAATCAAATAGGAGCACTCTTAGAGGCATAGTTACGAGATCTGTTACAAATGCTGAATTACTGCTTATCAAACATTAGTTAGTCAGATTCAGTTTATGAGATATATCAACGCATTTTGGTGGACTTAAACAGATTTCAGCCACCATCTTTAAGACATAGTATTTAGGTATGAACCTCCCTTAGATTAAAAATGGCAATTTGTTCAAAGTCTACAAAGAAACATACATATAACAAACGAATAAAACCAACATGGGGAATCACAATCTTAAAAAAGCTTTATGTCTTTTCTCCACTTGGTGACGCTTGAAAATTAAGTAATCCCCTATGGTCTCAAACCACGGCTGAAGTCTTAATGCAGGGTGTATTTATTGAGAATCATCAGCTTCAGAACCAAGGCAGGCCTCTCTTACTAATACGAGGACCAAGGGAAGTAAACTAAGACCTCCCTTGCATTCTCTCTTACAATCTTTCTCACATTTAAACTATGTAGTCTAAATAGAGCCATCATGCCCTCCTTCACTCACCACATTACACCATGGACGGTGTACAATAATAATGCTGAATATATTGTGACCGACTTCAATTTTCTCACCCCTTCCAATGGAACACTGATACAAGTGGTAGAGAACATGGACCATGAAACGGCATGAATTGACATTGCTCTACATTTCTCTGGTCTCTGAAGGTGGCGGATCATCACACAGGTTGAAGGTCTAATTTTTCACTGATCTGATATCAGAGGAGTGAATAACCAGGATATGAACCCTGAATTCAAACCAATCATTCAAACCCATAATTATCTATCATGCCTTCTCATGGAAATCATATGTAACAGTTCAGTAATATGTTTCCCACATCTCTCAAATTCATTTCCAGGGAACAACTACACACTTAGCCATCCATTTCTGCCAGCATCTAGTACCCTTTAGTCTTTCTGTCTGAGAGGAATCCACAAAGCTCAACAACAGGGCAATTCACAGTCATGGACCCAGGACACTGGCAGAAGCAGAAATGGTTAGGACGAGAAAATGATTACATTTTAAAAGTGACATCTTTATAATTGTGACTTAAAATCTGACTTTAGCATTGTTGAGGATTTTAAATTACAGTTTACTTCAGCCTAAACATGACATTTCTACCTGCCTCTAGTCAAAAGGTAGCACTTACTAAATGTAATAAGGCAACTCAAAGTCAATGGAAGAGATAGGCCTTAAAGTAGTGAAAAATAAATGTCGTTTTTCATTACCAGGATATATAAAATGTAAATCCACATTTCCTACTTTTTAAATTCAATATGTTCTGCCTTATGGGCCTTTAGGGCATTACTTTGGGGTGACGTATATTTAATAAAAAGAAAGGTTTAGGCATGGCAAAAGGTTTATTTTGCCAGGTCCAAATGGCACTTCACAACTACACTACAGGATGCAATGGCAGGCCTGAAACATGTTTTAAAGGGCTATCGTAGTGGATGGCACAATGAGTGCTGCAAGCCCACTAGTAGCATTTAATGTACAGGTCCTGGGTACAGGTAGCACTATATACTAGAGACTTACAATTAAATTAAATGTGTCAATCAGGCTCATTTTTCCATACTTCAGAAGAAGGATACCCTGCTGTCCTGCTGTTTGAGGCCCAGCTTGCTGAGAAGGATGATTAGACCTGCACTTTTCATCTCAGACTCAAGTGACTCCAAGGGTCAGCTGACTGACCTCCTGTTCTGACCTACAGGTGCACAACAAGCTCCAGAGAGCAACTTGAGCCCTGCTGGCCTCTGCTGGAGTGAGATTCTGAGCCCCAAGAGGAGCCTTCCAGGTCCAGGACCCTTGGTGTGGTCTCAGTTGAACTCCTTCTTGAAGAAAAGGAGAAATTGTGAAGTTTTTGGCTCTTTGCAACTACAAACGGGCCAGTTCTCTCCAAGATCTTGACGACCCTGCCGTCCGCCACTGCAAAGCTCCAGTGAACCCAACTGTTTGTCCTGCAGAGGCCGCAAGTAACAAACAGCAACGTGCGCTCTACACTTTGTGCCACAGTATCGACTGCTCGTGGTGACCACCAACACGGATCTCCAGCAATGACTTTCTGTGATTCCGGTCAGGATCATGGCACTACAGCAATGACCATCCGCGACGCCTGGCCTGCTCTTCCCGCTACAGCGACACCCATCCGCAACGCTCGCCTTGCTCCTTGAAGCCTCCTCCATCATAAATGGAACTCTTAACGCTGGACTTTGAAGGTAACTTTTTCATAGGGACTAACCTGGTCCCGGTATCTGGCCTGCACTGCATTGTGGTCTGCCTGATTTTTGACTTTCACCCGGTCTTGCACGTTTGTGATACTGCAAGTGGCACTTTGGGGCTGATTACAATGTTGGTTTGATCGCAACCGACAGCCTGAGGGTTGAGGTCCGACTGACATCTTTACCTGCAGTCCACCTGCCGCATTATGATGCTGCAGGCGGAGGGACCATGCACATTTCCAACAGGCTCAAGGAGCCTGTTGCTGCATCGGAACACACCATAATCCCCTATGACGGCAGAGCCACTTTGGCTCCGCCGTCGGGATTATGATGGCAGTTTCCAACAGCCATTTCATGTAAAGTTTTAAGTGTGCCCCCTGCCCCTCCGGATTGGAGCCTGAGGGGAAAACATCCCTGCACCGTGTGGTAGGCACTACATAGTGCCTGCCATATGGTGCAGGGATGTTTTCAATACTCCATTCTACAATGGAAGCATTTGCTACGGGCCTATTCTGCCCGCTGAACAAGCTTCTATTGTAGAATCGATATTTTCAACCGTCCTATGGTCGGTCGCATCCACATCAGGCAGTCGGAACTGATAACCTAAGGTCGGGCGGTTCCAATCCGCAATGGTCATGTCTGCCCGACATCGTAATAAAGCCTCCTTGTTCTTTTAGGTACTGCCTCTACCTCAAATCTTTGAAATTGCATATCTCTGGTTCCACTGATTGGATTTTTGTCATTTGGTGTAAAATAAGATATTAATGTCTACTCAATGTTTCTAAATTGCTGTAGGATTTTTTTTGTCTGTTGTTCTCTCTTTCTTACTGTCCCTTATGTATTTGAAATGTCACCTGGGACATCCAGGCTTAGTGCTTCAATAATCCTATGCCACAGATATTCTAAACCAGCCTGATCTAGGCTGAAGACCTCAGCACCTGGTGGGGGTGATGTAGTTGTTTCCAAGGTACAATGCAAGCTATTCTCATAAGGGATTTCTATGGTTAGATGTAATTCACCGAATATTGAAGAGCCTTGTTTCCTAGTGTGCTATTTTTATAGACATAAAAGGGCTATACCATACCAAATATTGGTACTGCAGAACCCAGTATTCTTACAGCTACAATCACTCTTTTTGCGCCCATCGTTCATCCATCCTGTCTGCCTCCTGTCGACAGTCAGCAATAGGGACAACTTAGAGACTGGGGCTTATTTGGTTTCTGGCAGCTCTCCTATGGTCTGGCATCTGCATCGCACTGATTCACTACACAAAGATGAGACTCAAAAGTATCAGACATAAAGTCAGGAGTCTGAGAGCCCCACCATGACTGTCATGAGAGTAATCACATTCAGTTATTTAATATAAGAGCTACCTGGAACATTGTTTCTGAAAGAAGGGCCTACCTCATGGCATAGGTTATCCTGTCATTCTCCTTCCTTCATCCTCAAACTCCTCTGGCTCGCTAATAAATGAACCACTTCTAGCCAACCTGAATGTTACAAAAACTCTTGGTGATAAAGAAGACAGTGAGCTCTGGGTGGTGTTTTTATTTCTCAGAAGTTATGATAATCCACTGCATTTATCATTTAGTGGATGAACATGCTTCTGAAGTTGCAACAGAGAAAGATATACATCTCTTCATCCTCATCTTCCTTGGTTTATTGGTGACATTTGATATGATTGACCACTAGAGGTTAATCGTGGAATTTGAATTCTGCATTTGCTTCAAAGTTGAGGTCAAAGGATGGTTCTTCTTGTTTTTGTAAGCAGTTGTTTAGGATGGACAACTCCTCTTCTAATCCTATCCCAGTCTTGTGCAGAGTTTGCTAAATATCTATGACTGCATCAATGCAATTCAACATGTACTTAGAACTGTTAAGAATCTTGACTGAAGAGCAGGGGTGGCATTTACCAATATGCACATCTGGGACTAACGTCAAGATCCGGGGCCAGGAAATTCTCCTTGGGACGGCTCAAAGAGTCGGAGCAGACCACTTTTCAATTGCAAGTACAGATCCACTGCACACAGGGGTGGTCGGATCAGGTTGTGTTACAGTGTGCTAAGGGTTTGAATTGGTGGATGGGGTGATACGCTACAGACATCTCCGATTCCCATGTTGAACAGTATTTAATTCTCTTATGGGGACACACACTCGCAGGGGCCCTTGAGGGGTGGCGTGAGGGAGGGTCGGACACAAGTTGCTCGGCTTAAAGGTCTTACAGTTCAGGGAGGGAAAAACAGACATGTCAACCAATGTCTGGAAATGATGGGGGGCCACTCACACTACGCCAATCTGCTGCTAGGACTTTGGAAGATATCCTTTGCTCTGCACTTTCTGACCTTATAAACAGCAGCATGGTGGGTACTCCACTATTGGACGATTAAGGCTCTTTTGGTCCTATCCTGGAACATGAATATTCTGGGTGGCAAGGTCAAGAGATGCATGGTGACCCAATACATGAAACAACTACAACCAGATGTGGTACTTTTACAGGTGATCCACCTCAAGGGGACACAGTGTAGATTTTTGGGGAAAGGAGCTTACACCACACTAGCACGTATGGGGTGCACATAAGGCTCCTGAGGGGTGGCCATTCTGGTCACGAAGAACCTGCCCTTCCGAGTACGGACACATTGAATGGACCCATTAGGTAGATATGTGGGAAAGAAGGGTTGCTGGGGATGAAAAGATGTTACATTGCTCTGCGTGTATGCACCTTCCCATCGATGGGCTCCCACACTGGAAAAGCTTACCGAAAACTGTTTGGAGGCAGACGCTTTACTCCACATTATGGGAGGGCACTTGTTGGAAACAGCCCTTTTTGCAGGGTTATCCCTAAACTTTTTGCTTTTTCCTCTTATGTGTGTTGGTTTTAGGACTCTGGGCACTTTACCACTGCTAATCAGTGCTAAAGTGCATATGATCTCTGTGTAAACAGTGTTATGGATTGGTATTTCCATGATTGGCCTATTTGATTTATGTGTCAGTCCCTAGTAAAGTGCACTGCGAGTGCCAGGGCCTATAAATCAAATGCTGTTGGTGGGCTGCAGCAGTGGATTGTGCCACCCACGCAGACAGCCCGTAAAGTGTAACTCTTGCCTGCCACTGCAGAGCCTGTGCACAGCCTGGGGCTGCCATGTCGACTTGGCAAGTGCCCACACCTGCAAGTCCCTAAACGTTCTCTTTTCTACATGTGAGTCACCCCTAAAGTAGGCCCAGGGTAGCCACATGGGCATGGTGCCTTGTATGTGAAGGGTAGGACATGCCCTGTTGTGTGTGGCATGTCCTGTTAGTAAATTACAGCCTTCTTCGTTTTTCACTATTGCAAGGCTACCTGTTCCCAATAGGCCAGAGTAGGCAGTTTGATTATAGCATCCTATAATCCTAACTGACTCAGGGAACATGGTATAAATTCGAGTTTAGTATGCCTGAACTCAGAATTTTAAAAATGCATCTTTTAGTGAAGTTGGTTTTAACATTCTGTGTTTGAAAATACCACTTTTGGAAAGTAGGTATTTTCTGAACTAACCATCCAGCCTGCCTCTGTTAGCTTGTGTATTAGATGTCTGGTATGTGAGTGATAGGGGTTGCGGGAGACTCCAGGAGACAGGGTAAGTCAGCACAGGACTGAATAGACACATCTACACATAGATGGGTGGGATGAGTCGCACCTGGGTCTGAATAGGGATGGGCTCGCCTTCTGCAATGCTGGCTCCACATCCTGTGGTGCGTCTGATGACCCTGGCCCATACTAACAAAGGAAGAAGGTGCAAACTTGCAGAATGTACCCAGAACTGGTTTGAACTAGGTCCAGGCCCCTCTGCCTTCAGAGGACAAAGGAATTGCTGGTATAAATATTGAGGCCCAGACTCCAAGACTTTAGATTACTTCTGAACTAAGGAACCGGCCAGGAAGAAGGACCGGGAAATCTGGAGGAGGAGTACTGCCCCTATGCTGCGTGTTGAGGGGTTGGCCTGCAGTGGTTGCTT
This sequence comes from Lissotriton vulgaris, assembly GCF_964263255.1. NCBI lineage: Eukaryota > Metazoa > Chordata > Amphibia > Caudata > Salamandridae > Lissotriton > Lissotriton vulgaris. Next base: position 971,711,825 of record NC_141696.1, on the reverse strand, counting down.
CTGTCTTGAGCAGGGAAAGGACTGGACTGTGCTTTCATCATCCTGCTGTTAGAATTTTCTTCAAGGGCTTGAAGTAGAGGTTGCCTCCTGTTGGAAGTCTCAGGGATAGAAAGGACTTAAGAGAACTCTTTTGGATCAAGAAGACTGCCAAGAAGAAGTGCTGGAGAAACTGTGAGGAGGGACTATCACTTTGCTGTGTGCCTCGCTGTGTTGGCCTGCAGTGGCTGCTTCTTGCTTGGGCAGTGAAAGGCCCGAACGTTCTACAATCTACTTTTGTGAGTGTCTCCAAGGGCTTGAGGTAGAGCTTGCCCCCTGTTCAAGAAGTCTTAGGAACAGCAAAGACTTTAACCCAAACGCTGTCTACAACGACGCTATCGACTCTGTGTCCTGAAAGCACCACAGAGGGTACTGCCGCAACACCGCACCGCAACCTTGATCTCACCGACGACGCCTGCTGCGCACTGCCATTGAGCTGCTGCTTGCACCGCGACCTGTGGGCAGCGCACTTCGCACCACCTCGCTTCACGCCGAAGCTTTGGTACCGCAGTGAGCACCGCCGCAATGCTGCACTGTGACCCTGGTCTCACCGATGCCACCTACTGATGCCGCCACCGTGCCGCTGCTCGCACCGTGAGCTGTAGGCACCGCACTCTTCACTGCCTCACTTCATGACGATGCCTTGGTATCCCCGACGACGCCGCTCCACGGCGGACTCAACGCCGCTGCTTGCACCGTGGTTCGAGGACACCGCTCGTAAAGCTACACGACTCACCACCCTCATCCTGCACCGCAACCTTGGTCTACCGACACCAGTGCCTTCGACTCCAGTTCATCAGCAGATGATAGTGCTACAGAAATGACGACGACGCTGCTGCACCGTGACCTGCCAGCACCATGACGCGCACCACCTTCATCTCTCACCGCGACCCTGGTCTCACCGACGTCACCATCTGATTCTACTACCAAGCTGTGCTCGCACCACAACCTGAGAGCACCACACGCCGCACCGCTGCACTTCGCACCGCCGCACCCGGTGCCAGTGTTTCTGGCTCCATCAGAGTGGAGATCGACCTGCAACGCGTGTGACATCACAGGTCCCGACGACTCCTGCACCGACCTCCGGAACTGACGCCTGAGGACGCCATGTCTTCGGGAGCACAACAAGAGGTCATCGACGCCCTGCATTTCTGAAAGCTACTCTTTGCGGGTCTTCCCGACACCGTAGCTGATCCACAACGCCGCGGTCAGCCAGAACTATTTGCATTTGCTTGTTCACAACGCAGTGATAGCCCCGGACGGAGCTATCGACATCAAGGAACTGTTTGTCAAGAATACTTTGATAACTGAAGAGTTTTAAAGTACTGTACTGTGGATTTTTATCATATTTGGTCTTGTTTAGGTATATACAAATGTTGGCTATTTTTTTCTAAACTGGTGTGGTGTCCTTTTGTAGTGCTTACACTGTATCACTGTTGGTTATGTGCAAATATTTTACACACTGCCTTTAAGATGAGCCTGACTGCTCGTGCCAAGCTACCAAGGGGGTGAGCCGGGGTGATTTTAGGAGTGTAACTCCCTTATCCTGACTAGGAAGAAGGGTCCATACTTGGACAAAGGTGCAAGCCCTTGCCAACTAGAGACCCTCATTTCTAACAGCACTTCAATGATGTTATGGTACTAGAGCAGGATAGGACAGAGACCGCAGGTTCAGTTGCACAGCACACTCTACTCAGACAATTCGCCTTATCTCAAGGCCTCTTGGATCTGTGGAGGCATACACACCCCACTGATAAAACATACTCCTGCTTCTACAGGATACATAGAGTGTTTTCCCACCTAGATTACATCTTCATCCCTCTTGACAAGGTAGGAACCATACTGCGGGCAGAATATCTGATCCAAGGCCTCTTTGATCACTTCCCCTTCTGGTTAAGCAGGTTATTCAGTGTGGTGGAGGGATGGACTGGAAACTCGATGCATGGGATCAACGAGACTGGGAGGTTGAAGTCGGGCTAAGGGTGGACTCCAAGCTCTATTTCAAAGAAAATGAAAACTAAGTCACGTCCAAAACAGTATTTTGGGAGGCATATACAACAGTGCTCCAGGACAGTGCCCAGAACCTGATAGCCCAAAAAAGTGGAAGGTGGTGGGAACTCTGGAACAGCTTGAGGGTCAGCTTCTGGTGCTTGAGGGATACCTGGGACCGGAACCAGACCCCGCCAGCTTTAGGAAATAGAACACCTGAGGAACACATACCAAGCTCTGGAATAAGAGGAAGCAAATAATCAAATATTAGCTACAGTACACTGATTGTATGATGCTGTGGACAAAGCTAGGAAGCTCCTTGCATGGCTGGGAAGGAGGGAAGTGGCTGCCAGGTGGGTGCACCGAATACTTGGAGTGAGGGTAGATTGTCCTGACTCCGACTAAGCTCGCTATTATGTGGAATTCTTCAGGGCTAGGCAAATGCAGGAGTTGCCCCAAATTGAACACTATTTGGTGTCTGTCACCAGTGCTGTATTGGATGCTGAGGAATGTGCCGCGCTTAATGCTGGAATTACATTGGTGGAAGTTACCCCACAAAGCTGAACTCTAATAAGACCCCGGGACCCAACACGATTCACGCAGAATTCTATAAACGTCATATTGGATTGTTAGGATCCCACCTCTTGCAACAAGCAGGGCACTCTCCTGCCCGATCTCAGTATTAATCCATAAGGACAACAGGTCGTAGGAACGTTGCGACTCATACTGCCCAGTTTCTCTACTCAACACAGAGGTGAAAATCTTAGCCACAATATTGGCCATTCAACTCCTGTAAGTCATCATGCCCCTGGTCCAAAGTGACCAATCAGACTGCATGCCTGGTAGGTCAACATGGTACTACCTCAGAAGCACACATAATTGGCAGAACAAGGTAAGAGATCAGCCAGAACCCAATGCCTTTCTAGCCCTTGATGCAGAAAAGGTGTTTGATGCGATGCATTGGCCCTTTCTTGAACATCCACTGGTTAAGTTTGGGTTTGGCCCCAATTAAAGGAAATGGGTCAAACTATTATAGTAGGCCCCAGTGGCCGCCATTCGGGTAAAAAGAGTGCTGTCGTTGGAGTTCCTCATTAGTAGAAGCACAAGAGGGTTGCCCCCTGTCCCCTCTCCTGTTCGCCCTCACTATTGAGTTACTAATGTGTACGGTCCGCAATCACCCTAGGATCCATTGCTTTGGGATCATGGGAGAGACTGCACTAGAAGAGAATATTTTGCTCTACATGGATAAGATTCTTCTTTACATTACAGAACCATCATTAAACCTCCCTTTTAACCTTCCAACTGTTTGAGGAATATGGAAGTCACTCTAGTTACCTCATCAACTGGGACAAATTTATGTTTTACCTTCCACGGGGCAGGAAAATGTGCCCTCACTCCCCCGTCGCCTGACGCATAGTGGTTGGATTTTAATACTTAGATATGTTAGTGAAACTGGGAAGGAACTCTGCTTTGAGTAGATCCTTGTGAGGATGCTGAGAGCCTGGCGAAAGGAGATGGAGAGGTGGTGAGGGCTGCCCATCACGCTAAGAGTGAGAGTAGCCTTTTTAAAATGAACTCACTACCCAAAATGCTATACGCTTTTCAGAATGCTTACTATCGTATTGCTACAGAGCTCTTCACTATGATTGAGAGTGGCATGTAGACTTTGTAGTGAGATTGTAAACACTCTAGAATTACCCTAAAAACTCTACAATGTAATCAAGACAATGGTAGATTAGCTCTGCCTGACCCAAAGGCTTACTACTAGGTGGCTCGCATCAAGAATTTATTGGCTGTTTGCCCCCGTGGACTACTCAACCATTAGGCTGAAGCAGGAGCAATGGTGGAAGTGATTCCTGCTTACACTATCCCTATGGGGTGGTGGGATCCACTCTGCCAGACCTAAAGGCTTACTACTAGGCGTCTTGCATCAATAATTGATTCGCTATTTGCCCCACTGGACCACTCAACCTTTAGGCTGAAGCAGCAGCAATGGTGGAAGTGGTTCCTGCTTATACTATGGGGTGGTGGTATCTGGCGTGCCTCCCTGGCTAACCATGTCACATTAGCGGCCTGGGATAAAGCCATGAAAAACATAAGCTGGTGCAGTAGACCTATGCCAGAAATGCACCTGTGGGAGGGGCATTGGCTCCCAGAGATGCAGAGGTTGCGGGATTTGAGGCCTGGGATTTGGTAGGGATTTCCAAGGTGAGGGACCAAATTGAGGGAGGTGAAGTCATGTTCTCCTCATTTCAACAAGAGTATGGGATGAATGCCAACCAATTCCTGAAATATGCACAAGTAAGGAATGCATGGAGGATAAAGGTGTTCTCCGGTATTGGGAATTCCGGGAATATGCACCATTAGAAGGACAGCTACTGACAGAAGAGCTGAGAAAGTGTGTGATTTCCCTAGCACACAAAACCCTTAATATTAACATGCCAGATACCCTACACACGTTTCGGGCCAAATGGGTAGAGGAGGTGAGGGACATGGAGGATATTGATTGGGAGGTGCACCTCATGCACCCGAAATAGGTAGCAATTAATGCACGGCTATGGCAAGTCCAATCCAAAATGCTTCAAAGAATGTTCTATGATAGACATCAATTACATGCCATGGAGAGGCCTCTAAACCTGCATTGCCTGAGGTGTCATGGGGAAAAGGGTTCCTTCTTTCACACGATTACTGGGTAGCAATTACGGGGGAACTTAGTGGGGTACTCTCGGCACCAATCCCACTTTATCCTAAATTCCTAATTTTGGGGATCCCTAACTACATCAACTTTCCACAAGGTCAGCTTTTGTTATGCGGTCTTGGCCTTGTCGTGGACAAGAGAAAATTAGCTTGATACTGGGGGGCACGGGAAAGCTGAAAACTACAGGAGTAGAGATGGGGTATGGGCATGTACTTGGTGGCCGAAAAATCTGCTTACGGCAGCAGGGGCTGCCCCCGAAAATTCTTAAAGGTGTGGGGTAAATGGATAAAATATTATTTTTGGGAGGTACTAGAAGACAGTGGTAGACAGAGATAGGAAATACCCTGACATGTGTAGTTTCATTGTGCCTGGGTGTATTGACGCCCACAACATGGTGTTTACTTCCGATATTAAAACCGTACTAGCTGACGATTATCTGGGGAGCGGGTAGAGTGAAGGCGGGAGGATTGATGTTCATAGTTGTTGTTACTACTATGAAGTTACTGAGGCTGGACAGTAGGGTGCTTTTATATGCTATTACTGCAATATCATGAAAAAAAATAAAGATATATTTTTAAAATAAATATTATTTTGACAAGACCACAACCTTTGAAAAATAAAAACATACTTTCTAGTGAAATATACCAAAGCACAATCTGGTCAAAAAAGTTCTCCCGGTCCATACAACATTGCTGGAATACCCTCTGTAATTTCCACAGACTGAATGTTGCTTTCGCCTCCTCGTGCACACGAATACTTATTAAAGACTTAATCTGGTTACCTCTCACCACCTACTCAGACCGAATTGTATTGAAGAACGTCTCCCAATCATCCTCTGAAAATGGTAAACCCCCCTGAGTGCTATGGTCTCTGTTTCTCCATATTTTACCATGTTACATTGCTATACATTTAGATTCACTTTACAACTATGTTTTTTAATTCACATTATGTGATTTAGTATGCATTTCTCTGGTGTATTTTTCTATGTCATAATGTTGGTATTCCCTACCCTCCCTTTCCCTCATTCCTCTGCTCTCCCTTCCCTCCCTTCTCTTCCCTCATTTCATATGTAAAATCCCGAAAACTGCTTATATACTTGTTTTTCAGGTATCATCTTATTCACTAGTTTTACCTCTATATTTGATTCCTATCTACATTGCTGATATGTTTGTAAACTATTAATTGTTAATAAAGCTTTTCAAACTGAAAACAAAAAAAGTTCTCTCAAAAACATTTATTATATAACCCGCCATGCACGAGGTTGCCATCAATATTGTAATTTCCGATGTTGCAGTGGTGTTATCAATGATATCACAGAACAGTCCAAGCGTTTTGTAAAATGTGAAGTAATTAGCAGTGCATGGCAAATGCAGAGTTATATTCACTTTAGGGATCAAGTTACTTAGGATAACTAAAATGGTGCATTGCTTTCTTTGTTTAGAAAGATGTCCTTTAAACCTTTTTTACAGTGAATTTCTAATTTTTTTAAAAATTATAGTTATTACATTTTCTAACTGTTAGACCTGTCAGCCTTAGTGTGATCTTCCAAGGTGCTTCCAATACTATAAAATACAAAATCCTTCATTAGAGTGCACAGAAAAAAGTCTGGAGATGGCGTATAATAAGGTTTTTCTGAGAAGCCTTCTTTTAAATGTGCACATTAATGTGAATTGAAAAACGGTGTTATATATTTTTATTTCTTTATTTTAAGGTCAAAACGCATTTTCTTTTTCCGCAAATAAAAGGGAGTTTAAAAATTAAATGTATTATGGGCAACCAAAGGATCTTGACTGGTGCCCTGGATTACTAGTGGTGGTTACAACCCCTTCTCAGTGCGAGAACTAACGAGTCCTTTCAAAAAGTACAACTGAACAGCGACTCTCTTGTGTGTCTATGAAAATTACGAGACTGTTTTTTGTGTTATGTGTCAATATAGTGTTTTGAAACAGGTTTTTTTTTTCTGTGAAATATGTATGTCAATGTATTATGTGTAATGTATATGTATATGTAAAAGAGACTTGTGTTGAATGTGTAATATGCAATGTTGATTTGATCAAAGGCATAAGGGCCCTTCATAACCTTGTTGTTTGTGATCCAATGAGTTTGATACAAGAAATGTTTCAAAAAGAGTTAAGAAATTGGTAAAATAATAATCAAGGTTCGAGGTAATCAATACCCTGAACCTAACAGAGGAAAGTTGTTGTAAATAATTCCAGCTAAGGCAAATAACTTGTTCATATTCATACTTTTAGAAAGTTTACATTTTCTTGTCCCAACTATTTGGTGCCTGCATCCTAGTTCACATGAACAGGTGTAGCTGGTACTTGGTATTTGAGTATTCCTCCCAGTTAGTGAGACAAAGAAAATAGATGTTAGCAGGATGTGCCATCTCTGTTAGGAAGACTCTGCCTCAACATACTCACAAAGGGTTTCACACTAGTCTTTTGAGCCCCCCAGCCACGCTGGGGCCAGGGCAGGGAGGGAGGAAGCTCCAAACATCCCAGGGGTGGAAAGCCTCTAGAAACGTTTCCTAGTTCAAAGCTGGCACTAAGTATAATTAGTGTAACTCAGACCCAACTCTTCAGTACACATTTAGTCCTATGGAAGGTTTGGAAGTAGGACTGCTGCACTGCTCTGCTGGAAGAAGGACACTACTCTGCTGCCCTGCTGCCCTGCTGCCTGAGTGAGAAGGACTGGACCTGCAACTTGAACCCAAAACCGCCAGAGTAACTCCAAAGGCTAGTTGGCAGGCCTCCTAATCAGGGACTTGGGTACAGAAAAGGCTCGGACCATCTTGAATCCTGCACCTGGACTCTGCCTGCTATGAGTCTTGCCCCCTGGTGGTGCCACCCCAGTCCTGGACCCTTTGGAAGTGGGCCTGAGGGTGCTCTGCCAGCCCAGCAGTGTTCTTTTAGGCTGGCTTTTAGGCAAAAACGAAGCACTGTTGTGGTTGAATCCATCGAATTCTCATGATTACGTCTGGGGAACCTTAAAGATCTCACCAAAGACCGACCGCAAGAGGTCCTCGAGCCAATGCCTCTCCAATGCGCCAGACACCGCAACAAAGACTCACAGGTCAGTCTAGGCAGCCCCTAGGTGCCTTTTCCCGAAATGGCTACCACAGACTATACTAGGACTAGCTTCTAGAGAGTCCTGATCCATTGCCCCCTAACATTCCCAAGGACCCGCAGATTCCTGTAGGCAACCCCAGACGCCCTTCCCCAAAACGCCCACCCGGGACCTAATCTCAGAACCACCGTCACATCGCGGCAGAGATGTGTCCCTGCCACCTTTAGAGACTGCCCTCATGACACAGGCCCCCTCCCCAAGACACCAGACTAACTCCCTAATGCTCCCAAGGACCAACAGATTAGTGTAGGCAACCCTAGACGCCCTTTCCCGAAACGCCCACCGGACCTAATCTCCAAACCACTGTCACATTGTGGAAGAGGTGTCCATGCCACCTTTAAAGAGTAACCTCAACAACACAGATACCGGACTAACACCATCTCTCAAACCTTGTCCTTGAAGAAGCCCTACTCCACCCCCCCCCCCCTCTGGTCTCTTCCCACCGGGAGATAACTCCTTGAGCTCCCCAACCCCCCCCACCCGACTAGAGAGCACTCTTCCCTCCACACAACATTCTCTCCTTTACACCCCTGAGGGAACCCTCCTCCCTCATAACCCAGACAAAATGCCACCGGCCACGCTAATTGCTGTCACCCCTCGAACACCGAAGTATCTGACACCCTATGGGCCAAACTCATTCACGATCACTTTCCCCTCAACCTCACTGGCAAAGCGAAGAGATACTTCAAACATAGACTGATCAGACAGCACCCTAAAACACTATTCATAGATACCTTCCACTGCTAAGTGGTAATATCTCCATAAATATCTACTTGAATGGCACAGTCCTGATACAGGCTAACAATGATAACCTCAAGGTCTTTGACTCCCTCTTCCTCTCACTAAAAAAGGCCCCCTTGCACATCAAGCAACCCGGTCTGAACCCCCCTCCCTCAGCGAGCCTTCCACGGCAGGTGAGATGCCAGACCCTTCTCACATCCCCTTCGAGTTCCCCGCCCTCCCAAGGCACCTCCCGCAATAATGCACCTCTGATTATAGATCCCATCCCCACTGGCAGATGACCCTCCCACTCATGGCCCCCTCTCATCCCAACCTGCCATCCAGGAGCGAGCCTCACCCGCAAACTCAGTCTCCCTTCAGCCCCACTACGCCCTCAGGCCACACGAGGCCTGACCTCATCATGAGCCAGTACTCCCCCTGCTCATGATCCCTCCCAGAGACATACCAGTCAGCTTCTCCCCCAATAGCCACCATGATTGGGACCCCCCCCCCCTTCCCCCGGGCAATGCTCCCTCAGACTTCCTACCTCCCACCGTGGATATCACGACGCAGCGCCTAAACCTCCTGGAAACTCAGCTTGAAATCTTGATCCGAGGTCTGAACAAAACTTTATCCAACCTGGTCACGATCCGAAAGCCCACCCAGTCGCCCACAGCACCGTCCACTCTCACCTATCCCGAGCGTGCCAAGGCATCCCCCCCAGTGGGTCCCCTGTCCCCCCAGGACCTGGCCTTTGACCAACAGAATGGGTACTGAAAATTGCTCTGAGAGAGCCAGAAGAGCAAAAGCCGCACTTTCCTCTCGGGAAGCGGCATACCTAGCCGCAACTTATGACTCTTCCTCCAATTCCTCCCCCAAATCTATGATCCAAGTAATTACGGGAGTCAGAAGAGAACACCTTCCACCGAGAGACCCTAGACCCCCAGCCCACCTAAACTTTCCTCCCAGAGCCCTGTCTACCAAGAATCCGAGCAAAGAAGGATCCCCCATTAACTGCACGCTCCTAAACTGCAGATTGGCCTCTAAACATGCAACCGAACTAGCAGAAGCCATCCTCTCCCATGACTTAGACAGACATTCATCACAGAGACCTGGCTCAACAATCTCTCTTACCCCAGCATGGACATGCTGGTGCCTCCTGGATTCACAATGATCAACAAAGACCGACAAGAGCAAAGGGGAGGCGGCATAGCAAATATTCACAAGAACATAATCTCCATCACGGAAATTGCATCCTGCCTGTATAGCACCTTTGAGTGTCTCTCAGTCAACATCAAGACATGCGATAACAGGCCATCAATTTGCCATCTACTCTACCACTCCCCAGGCAACTCCTCCGAATTTGGGGAACACCTCTCTGACTTGATTGCACATTTCACACTTGGTAACTCAAACAATGTAATTCTAGGCAAACTCAATCTAAGATGGAATTAAACAAAAAACCCGCTCTTTCAATCCCTAAACAACCTCCTACTAGAAAACAATCTGACCCAACACTGCTCAGAAGAAACTCACCACAGAGGAGCAACACTCTACGCAATTATTGCCGAAAGCAATGCAATCACCATCGACCACATCCTTCCCGTAAACTGGTTCGACCATCACATCATCCTTTTGTGCATCAACCAAGCAGTCCTAACTCAACACCACAAGCAGGGCCCCCCAAATGGGTTAGTAACACAGCTCACATCCCTCGAGCTGTTCTAGAAGAAAGAATAAGCTCGCTCCTCCCCAACATCACTGATCACCTCTCAACTATTGAACACACCTCTCTTTACAACTCTAACATGACGCTCACCCTAGACAGCCTTGCACCTCTGAAACTAAAACAATCCAGGAACATTCCATCCAGATCATGGGTCACCACTGACATCAATGAAGTAAGAAGACATCTAAGAGCCTCAGAAAGAACCTGGAGTAACAATCCCACCGCCCTCCATTGCGATCAACTCCAAGCAGCCCGCAGGAACTACAAAAAAAGCACATTAAGAACAAAAAGACATATTTCTTTTGCTCTGCACTATACACTGCAAAAAAACATTAAATCAAACCTCTACGCCCGTGACATCCTCAACTCAGGCATCCAATGAACGCTGTGAAAACTTTGCAATCTTTTTCAATGACAAAATCCCAAAGATCGACCTCTCACTTGGCTCAAATCTCATCCCCTCCCCTGAGATCCAGGCATCTGAATCAAACGATTGCGCCTCCTTAAACCCTCCAAAACAATGGAACACTTCAAAACAGATTGGCAGTAGGGAGAAGATGCGCAAAATAGTATATACGTTTTTTTCAATATTTCAAACTAGCATATGCTCTAAGATAAGAATACAACCACTACCAAAAGTTGTAACAACAGATAGTCATAAGTTAACCCTAAAGCACAAACACAATTTCCAACCTGAGCAACGCTAGCATATGTAATTGTCGATATCAATAACACCCTTTTCCAAATTGTAAAGTTTTTTGTTTCTTCTCCATTGTTCCAAGTTCATGTTTTCTCCATAATGTTCAAGAACCTCAGTAAAGGTGAATGTCGTATGTCGTCAAAATGAGCAGTTAAATGGTTCCCGTAGCCCGATAAATCACATGAGCTCGAACCAACGAACAGAGTCACAGTATAAATCCAAAGGGCATTTTTTCATACGGCGTCTAGCTAGAACTTATTAGATCGGTTGGCCTTTGGATCTTTCGTTTCATTTGTGTTACCATCTCTGTAATATAATTCATTGCCCTGGCGAAGTCGTTGGCATATGTGGCAGATGAAACACGTGTTGGCAAGATCTGTTGGCTTTTTCTATTGCTGAAGAATTCCTTATGATTTGTACCCTGTGGTTGGACTGAACTATGAAATGATACATTATGGAGAAAACATGAACTTGGAACAATAAAGAAGAAATGAAAAACTTTACAATTTGGAAAAGGGTCTTATTGATATGGACAATTACATATGCTAGCGTTGCTCAGGTTGGAAATTGTGTTTTTCCTCCAAAAACAATGGTCTCCCTTCAGTCCCATTCAGGAAGCAGAGATAATCAAACTAATCTCCAATGCTAAACACTCATCCCACACCCTGGATCAGTTACCCCCCCCCCCAATTGACCAAGGACTTGAAGCTCGCCCTAGCTCCACTATGGTGCAAGATCAGTAACAGCTCACTGAGCTCAGGAGTCATTCCAGACTGCCTCAAAGTTGGCCAAGTCGCTCCACTTCTGCAAAAGCCAGGGTCTAGACACTGAGGATCTGAACAACTTAAGACCTGTATTGAACTTACCTCTTCTGTCCAAAATCCTGGAAAGATGTGTACTTCCTCAGCTGACCCAACACTTTGACAACATCAATCTCTTAGATCCCCACCAATCGGGCTTCAGAAAGGGTTGCAGCACTGAAACCACAATCCTCAATGTCATAGACGATCTACACAAGTCACTTGACTCGGACCAATGCTGCCTTCTCATCCTCCTAGACCTATCAGCTGCATTCGATACAGTCGATCACAAACTGCTCATTAAGGTTCTACAAGAAAGGGCTGGTCTTGAGGAGACGGTCCTCTACTGGTTCTCTTCCTTTCTCCACAACCGCTCACAAAGAATAAAAATTAAAAACTTCGAGTCCGACCTCCACCCCGTCAACAGGGGTGTTTTACAAGGATCAGTGCTCTCCCCTTAGCTTTTCAACATTTACATTGAACGACTTACCACTCTACTCAGGAAATCTAACATCCCTTTCCACCTATATGCGAATGACACACATCTCTATCTGGAAGCCACCTCCATTGACAACATCCAGAGACTGAACGCCACGCTCAGACAGGTACAATACTGGCTCTCAAACAATCACCTGAAACTCAATCAAGAGAAAACGGAAATACTCCTCCTCTCCAACAAGGACGAAAACCCACAAATCGCAGAATAGCTCAAAGCTTTCGATGCCCTCAATGGTAACCTCATCCTGGCGAATTCAGTAAAATCTCTAGGCATCACCCTAGACCCGAAACTGGACATGAAAAAACATATTACATGATCCGCTAAAAGTGCCTTCCTCAATTTGAAATTACTATACAAAATAAAACCCTTCTTTCGCCCAAGCACCTTCAACAAGCCACCCAACCACTGGTGCTCTCCAGAATTGACTATGGGATTGCAGCCCTGACTGGGACAGAAAAATCCCACCTTGCCCCCCTGAGAACAACAACCTTTAATGAAGCCAGAATGGTCACCGGAACTAAGAAATGTGAACACATCTCCCCTGCACTCAGAGAACTCAAATGGCTCCCAATTGAGTTGCGATCCAGCTTCAGAACAGCCTGCCTCACCCACATAGCCCTGCACACAGACAAACCAGAAAACCTGGCTGCCAAACTCAAAAGTGCCGTCCAGTCCAGGAACCTCAGGAGCTCCAACACTGTGCTACTCATCCCGCTGAAAACTCGCAAGCAAAAAACCACTGCAAAATCGTTTGCCGGTAACGTCCCCAAAATCTGGAACTCTATCCCCCCACATCAGAACTATCCCCTCATTTCCAAAATTCAAACATCTGCTCAAAGTCCTTGTAGTGTAGTTCCTATATTCCCAATAGGCTCTGCGCATTGGAATAACATAAACAATAGTTTAGACGTAGGACTTAGGTCGACTAGGTCTCTATTGACTATGTTAGACTTAATTGTGTGTGCCAGCTAGCTCAGAGGTCACTAGAAACTTTCTCGAATACACAAGAAGGGATTAGCTTCTGGCAACCTTATAACATGACAACTTTGTTCCCCCTGAAATAAGGAATATCTCTCTAGAGTCGCGGAAACAATAGATGGCTATTTCACCTAGTCAATCGTGCATGCTTCGTTTCACCAGAAATGCAGACAAACAGAGAGACAGGCGTTTTCAATAAAAAGGTTATTTATTGAGCAGTCTGCAATCTCATGCAAGAGAAGTGAATTGCTACAATCGTAATACTTACTATGAAGTAAAGTGCGTACAGTAAAAGGAGTATTATGAAATAATACTGTAAAAGCATATATATGGTTTCTAAGCCATATGATACTTAAAATAGATAAAATACATACAATGATAAATAATGACTAAAAGTACTCAACTGGTGCATCTAAAATACGCCTACCCCGGTGTACCTAACCTAAACCTAGTACAAGGGAAGAAGTAAGTGAGGTGTAGCTTGAGTTAAATAGTTTTCTGCCAAGAATCTATCCAAGAATTCTCTATGTTATGTTATGTTATACAGTTTATTAAGCGCACAGCTGCCCCAGCAAAGGGGCGTCCCGGCGCTAGTCCCAAGTGAAGAAACATAACTAAGGAAGAGAAGAGACGGAGGACCACTAATTTTCCGGAAATAGGGGTGTTTTGATGGCTTTTCTGAATTGCAGCACCTCCTCTATCTCTCGAATATAAACAGGAAGTGAATTCCAAAGCTTAGCTGCCTGAAAGCGAAAGGAACGACCTCCTGCTCTACTACGCTTAAACCGGGGTACAACCAGCAGATTTTGTCCTGCCGATCGCAAAGACCGCGTGGGCATATACAGATTAAGCAGAGGGCTCAGCAGTTTAGGGGTGGATAGTCTAATGATTTTGAAAGCGATACACAAGGTTTTAACCTGTATCCGTTGAGCCACTGGAAGCCAATGAAGTTTCCGGATAATGGCTGATGTAGGACTAAAACGTGGCAAGCCAATTAGTGCTCTACCCGCAGAGTTTTGAATGTGTTGAAGGCGGGCAATTTCCGCCTTATTTACACCAATAAGTAACGAGCTCGCGTAGTCCAGCCTTGAGAGCACCGTCGACTGGACAATTAGTTGTCTGGTAGCGGGGTCGAAGAATTTCAAAACCGGCTTAAGGCTGCGTAAAATGCCAAAACACATGGCTGCGACTTTTTTAGTATGGGCAGAGAAGCTAAGCTCTGAGTCTAGCAGACTCCCAAATTCTCCACTTCATTCTTTGGTATCGGGGCAGTCCCCAAAGAGGATGGCCACCAATGGTCGCCCCACAAGTCCCGCTTCCTACCAACCAGTAACACCTCCGTCTTAGCAGCATTTAATTGGAGACAGTTAGCCGTTAACCAGTTAGCGACTGCTGTTAGTCCTGTTTTGAATCTATTATGATCCATAGTAGAGCCCTCCGTTAGGGCAACCACTAGCTGCGTATCGTCAGCATAGGAAACGATGTTAAGGCCCCATGTTTTCGCGACCGCAGCCAGTGGTTGAACATAGAGATTGAACAGGGTGGGGCTCAAAGCAGAGCCCTGAGGGACACCCTGCTCAATCGGACGTGCCCTAGAAAGAAAAGGAGGAGTGGAAACACGGAATGTTCTACGGGTTCTACGGGTTCTCTAAGGGTCTAATCAGCTCCGTACCTTGGTTATAGAATGAAGGAGGTCTTGTATCTCTCTCTCAGGACTCGATCTCCCAGTAACCCGCAAGGGTAGCAGGGAAACACTGGAGCTGGATTTCTCTGCAGGAGAAAAGACAGCGCCTCTCTCAGTGCGTCAGCAGGGAGGGTCAGCTTCCTTTGGCACTCACATACAGCAGGGCGTCCGGCAAGTAGTTAGTCGATCTGCTCCAAAACCACTGTGTGTTTGCTAGGGCAGATGTGGGCATATTTATACCTGGAAGTTGCCGAGTTTGACGTAAGGGTGGACATAATAGCGTCACTAAGAACTCGAAGTTCTTTACACACTCCAGGAGTTCTGGGACAAATCAATACTGAAGCAGGGGGATTTCCCGGGCTGCTGAAGGCTGGTTATCTTTAAGAACTCGTTGTACTCTGGGAGCTTGGTGGAAGTAGCCATGCCGTATTTGGACTGCATTGGCTATGTCTAAATATGGTTATGATTTGTATGGCTATATAAGGATATGATAAGTTATATCGATATAAGGGCATGAATCGGGAAAATTACACTAGAGCCCTAGATACGTTACAACACCCACTCCACGTAGAATGTCCATCTTTACTAAATACTAAGCAGTTATAACATTTCTAAGCATGTGTTTACAATCCCACCCAAAAAATACATAAAAAGCATTTGAAATTGTTTGTACACGAAAATGAGTATTTGTACTGCACGTTTTCAAAGCAGTGTTATCATTCAAATAATGCATATAGTTTTACATGTGAAATGCTGGCTGAATGATTCACGAAATTTACATTTATGAAATGGCTCTTAATACAGAAGAGAAGGTCGAGACCATTTCATCACAGATTTATATAATACTGTACATGTGCTAGAGGTTATTTTCAAAATATTGTCTCTAGGTATCAAAAAATAACAATCTTGTTCTCTAAGAATAGTTCTACATTAAGCAGATTACTCTGTGCCAAAAAAGTGTAACTATTTTGGTATTTGAGAAAAAATAATTTCGTTGTAGTAAAAAATTGTTCCAAATTTTAAGAAGTTCTGTTTATCAAAAACTGAAGGTTGAAATCAAAGTTCAGGGAACGCTGTGTGCTTGTTTCTCAAGAGTTATTCTCATTGGTAGGAGAAAACATTAACTTAGATAGGCTGGCAAAGAATTTGTCTACCACAGTAGGCGAAAGTTGTCTATTTCCGAAAAAGTGGAAAAAGTGCATATGTGAGATGCATTACCATCAGCGTTATCTGGATCAGCAATGTTCACAGAAGGTTGTACCTGTGTGCCGCTTTCATCTCGTACCTCACCGCCACCTAATCGTAATGGTGAGGTCTCAATGAATGCCGTCATCAGAAATTGGTAGCCGCTGGGGACAACACGTTGCATGAGCCGTTATCGAACCAAGCAAAGTATCCACAACCATAGGTACTGCTGATGGAAGTGAGAGACAGATGTCTAACACGCATTCTTCTCCGCAGAGCAGGCATCGTAGAACAGGTAAGATGCAATCTTGCCAGACAGGTCTGATGGATAAAAACCATGTGGTATTCAGATCTCTTAGACGAGCCAAGCCGAGAACCTGTGTTATCCTATTTCGGTTCCCAAGTGCCTGGATCGCTTGTTCCATGGTAACCTGGGTATCGCCGGTAACTGGACTTGCCATATCGGAGCAGAAGGAACAAAAATAGAATTCCTGCTACGAATCCCAAAATGAGAGGCAGGCCGCCGAACACAGAGTGCACGAAATTCAGAAACATGCTCAAGACTGCTTCAAAGAGTGCTAACAGTCCCGAAAAAAGTGTCTTAAATACATGTGCGATGCCACTTGTATCTGACATGTTTAAAATTTGACCTAACATTTCTACGAAATGTACGGGGCAATTTGTTGATAATAATGTATGTATCTCTGCCAAGGTCCTTGCAACTTGCAGATCATATGTTTCTTTAGACGAGGTCAAAGGCACAGTTTTTTGTAAAAGAATGGCTTTCATTCTGCTTAATGTATCAATTCAAATAGAAGAGATATTCAAAGAAGGCCAAATTGTTGCCTCCTTGTCTGGCTTGCTGTTTGGATACAATTCTTGCATACAACAAGTGACCCTGGATATAACACTCATGAGATAGGGCATTCCTGGCAACATGCCACAACATCTGTGGTCACTTATTATAACGTAGCTATCGTTGGAAAGCTGCCTGAAAACAGGTTTTATTTGTGTTGCTGGAGTGCAGTGCAAGTGGCAAGAAAGATCATTAGATGAACCCTCACAGGCTCCATGTAAATTAATTTCTTGACACAGAAGTTTACCACTTAGTGATTTTTAAAAAAAAAATCCACTAAGAAATACCTCTTTGTTACTCCCACTCCAACATCTATGTGTATAAGGTAAATTCCAGGTCGAATTGATGTATCCTTTACACAACCTTTCATACAGGCCCGCTGGTATATGCTGTAGGCAGTATTGAAACTGGAATCTCGTTATTGGTATTGTTATGGTACCATGTATTATCCATTAAATGACAGGTTTCTCGGAAACTGTAAATGGTAAACTTTCAAGTTTTTCAATGCTCAGCACCGTATAGTCTGCCCCTTTTTGTGCCAAAGTGATTTGTTTATCAGTAAGGTTAAAGATAGAAAATAATGACATTGTGTTGCTTAGAGGCCAAGGCACGTAGCCTGAACGCAGATTTAGTAACGTCCAGCCTAACTGTACAATAGAACGTAATTGGGACTGGCCATGTTGTAACATTAGCATATCCTGTTCTATTATATCAATAGCAGATGATACAATGCTGTCCAAAGAATAAACTCGGAGGACAGAGTCGTTAACCCATTGTCCACTACAGACAGTGATTTTTCCAAATGAATACAATCAATTTCTCGTATTTTTTCAGCAGTTTCAATTTGCGTTACTTTCAAAGCTTCATTGTAAGTAGCATATATACCGGCGTATATGAAACGTTTTTGACACTGTTTGCGAGGTCCCAATAAGAAATCTCGCAAGTCTGCACCTTCTTTAAGTAAAGTCAAGTGTTGCTTAATTTCAGGTAGTGTGGATTTCTGTAGCCATTCGAGGCATAGTTTTCCTACACTGTATGTTGTTATTAACCCTGGATGTTGTCTCTGGGAATATCTTGGGTCTGGCCTGTTCTGTTTGAACCCCTGTGTTTTGTCCAGGAATCTATCTTGACAGTTATTAGTGTCTGTGGGCCAGATCAACCATTTTTTCCAATCAGGATTAGTTCTGTTTTGGTGTAAAATATGGGACACGTCTAACCCCTCATCTTTAGTGGCATAGGCTTTGGTATAAATGGGTTGTTTAAATCTTTTATCTTAGCTAGGCCAAGACAGGTTGTTTGTTGAATGGTGTCATTCAGGAACATTATTTGTTCTGGGATCATGCAGGTTCTGAATAATGATTCCAATCCCTGTACTTGCCAATCTTTTAAACCCCAGATTGTTTTTGTTTCAATGTTGTCTTTCCAGAATTCAAAACCAAGTGTAGACAATTTTTCATAAAATCTAGTAGAATAAATCAGTTTTGTTGTGGTTAACATATTCTTCATTCCTGTCTTATCCACATTTTTAAAATAAAACGTTTCTGGATCTGTGACATTAAACCCTGAGAAGGGTTTGGCAGTAAACGTAAATTAAGGGGCATCTATTTAAAGAACGAAAAACTATCGACCACACATAAATACCCCTATCTAGGAATCATGTTTGACCAAAAATTTTCTTGGAAACCGGCACTTGAAACGAGGAAACTCCTCTTTATGAGAACCACTACAGCCCTTGTAAATTTCTCAAGGAAATTAGTGAAAAGAGCCCCTGTTGAACTTGTAAAAATCAATAAAGCAAAATGTCTTACAGTGGTACTCAATGGGGCGGGTCTGTGGGGCCATGTGGCTACGGATGTATTACAGGGGGTAGAAAATACCTTTTTGAGGTATCTTCTTGCAGTACCTAGGAGCACGGCCACTTTCTCCTGCCACATGGAACTGGGGCTCTCCCACCTGTCAGATATTATGAAAATACAGCCAGTTCTACTGTGGCACTGAATTTGGTCGTCAGAAAAAACAGCATTTTCCCAATCGATAATCCTAGACTGTATTGCCTTGGAGAACGCACATAAATCTGGATAGATATCTTATGTGAAAAGGTTTTTACTTGATCTAGGGTTAGAAATATATTACCATGATCCTAGTTCAATTCGGGAGATACCCAGGAAAGTTTTTCAGGCGCATTGTCTTAACCACCTTGATGAACTGCAACTCACGATCGAGGTCTTGAAACCCACAGTTAAACACTGTTTGGCCGTCCAAACATCATTTGCCATCCAGCCTTACTTAACGCATGATACCACCACCTATGAGGATTTTCTCTTGACAAGGTTTAGGCTAACCTTTTTCCATCGACTGGTTGTATTTCCAATGAGAAATAACTGGGCAAGTGATTTACCTCCTTGCCCCTGTGATGACACCTCTATCCATACAACCATGCATACTATTCTTTTTTGTAAGTTTTACACTGAGTCTAGAAAGAAATGGCTTATACCACCACTAAAACTATTGGGTTTCAGAAGATTTCGCCCTGCATTTCTTTTCTTACAGTTATTGGGCGAGGAATAGCTGGCAAAGATCATTATCAAATTCTTGAAGTGTATCGTTCATCACAGAAGTAATTTAGAATGATCAAATGAACTGAAAAGTCAAAAAGTCCAAAAGATCTGAATCATGTTTGGGTTACAAATCCTCCGTCATATAACAGTTTGTTCACAGCTCGATTTTAAAATTTGTATTATAAATTTTATAAATTGTATTAATTAAGATGTCGAAAAGTTAAAAATGTTTTATACTAAATGTGCTTTTATGGTTTTGTACATGGAAAAAAAACGAATAAAGAAACTTTTGATTTGATTTGATTTGTAGTTGCTTCTTCCTTTTTCATATCAGTATAGTCAGAGGCTACATCATTGTTGACAGGTGTTTCTTGACGAACTATTGCAATTTGGGTTTCAAGAGGCACAAGTTCCATGGCTTTGTTGCATAGTCCTTTTTTATTTACTGCAGGTTTATCAAATGTGATTAGTCTCTCAGTTTGAACCTCTTGAATTGTAGCAAGGTTTGGTCTTCTGCTACATCTTGGGAGTCCACAGGGCCTACTACGTATTATTGGCCACATGATTGTGGTTTTACTAGGTCGATTGATACAACTCTGTTCTCCTTTTTACCAGCAAGGGGCGGTAGTACTACTGATCTTGTTCCGTTGATTGCTATGACAGGTACTGCTTTTCTGTAAGAAGGCCAAAATTCCTTCTTCACCGCGATCTTTTCTCTGACCATATCCCCAATCTTTGGAATCCAGACAGGTCTTACTGGGACAGGTGGTTTTTCTTCATTGGCTGTTGGCTTTTGCTTTATGTTACTCAGACTTCTTCTTGTTTTATTTAAGTCCTGTAAAACAGCCAAACGATCTTTGATATCAAAGGTTTTTTGTTCCAACACTGAAGTTTGACGATCCCGGTCTTCGATTATCATTCTAGTACCAAACAAAAGTTCATACGGAGTGATTCCACCCAGAAAAGTTCCTGGCAGATTATTAAGACTGCGTTGGACACTTATTAGATGTTTGACCCACTCATCACCCATCACCCGAACCTAATACCCTCGCTGTTATAGATTGCTTTATGTCACGTTTTTTTCTTTCCACTACCGCATTTCCCTCAGGATGGAAGGGACTAGAGTATCGCAATGCAACGCCCAAGCTGGCCATGGCCTCCTTGTAAGCCCGAGAGCTAAACGCAGGACCCTGGTTAGAATATAGAGTGCCAGTTGCGTATATGCCGATAAAGACTCGCAAATATTTTATAACAGTTCTGGCGTCAGCCGAGCGCTGGGGCCACATCCAAATGAATCTTGTCCTAGTAGTTGTGGGATCGCATCCGTCCGTAGGGACACCTGCGTGTAGACAGTCTAATGCTATCTAACAGGTGTCTGGGCTGGACTCACTGTGCTATTGTCAGTCCCCTGGTCCGGTATATGACTGCGATCTCTGTTGCAGTTCTGACAATCCATTGCAAAGTTATAAATTTGCACACTCATTCCCGGCCACCAGTACTTCAGTTGTAATTCTATTAGGGAAGTTAAAATCCCTTGGTGCCTTAGACCCACTCCAATGTGTGCTTCTTGAATCAAGAAGACTCTTCGCTTCCTGTTTGGAATTACTCTGTCCCCCACTCCAGGGATTTAAGCAAAAGGAACGGAGTTTACATCAATTATGTATGTATTTCCGAGTGGATAATTTAGAGGTAACGCAGCATAATTGCCTTCCATAGAGGCTTTTACTGCTGGTAGTGTTTCACGTCTATTCTTTTTTTAGAACGCTTAATTGTAGCTACGGAAGCCGTGTGGACGGCTGCCTTCTCGGCTTTATCAGCCAATGAATTCCCTGCAACGTGAACGCCATCACGTTGATGACTCAGTGTATGGATCACGTGAGTCTTTCGTAGTTCTTTCTGTAAAAGAACTACTTGTTCCCAAAGCTTTTTGTGCTTGATTGTGCCACCTTTCGCATCTTTGAAACCGTTCTGAACCCAGGTCTGCAGGTATTCATTGTAAGACTGGACGCAGTAATACGAATCGCACACTATGAGTGTGGGGAATTCGCGATCGGCATTTTCAAGCGCCATCTTTAAAGCCTGTAGTTCAGCTCGCTGAGCTGTACAGTTTCTGAGTGATTGAGTTTTAGTGACCCTTGGCCTGAATTTACCTATGCGCCAGCGACCTTTTACAATCGCACATGCCGCATTGTATACTTGTTTTTCCACAATCCAATGTTGCGCAGATCCGTCTGTGTAAATTACGCAGACGTACTGTTCGAGAGGCAGAATTTCGGTCGGCAGAGGAAAGTCATGTTCATATTCTAAATATTCTAGTTCATTCATATTGAGATCAAAAGCATGTTCAACGTCTGTTGCAGCAAGAGAATTAAAAACAAATGGGTCAAAGATGCACAGCATATAAGATGGGTGGTTGTATAACTACAAATGTAAGTGGTGTAGGTTGCTCTCACAGGTAGCGTTTCCGTCCAAACGCTAACAAATATAGTTCAAATGTACATACATGCGACTGAATGCATCCCTGTAAAAAGCTCTCGGAAGTTTCCATACAACCTGATGAAGAACTCATACTATGCACGGCCGATGTTAGTGCATTATACACTTCTATCCCGCATGATGGCGGTATAGAAGCGATAGAGAAAAACATTTTAGACTGCAACCTTGAAACACCAATGCAAGAGTTTCTGATGCAACTTATGATGTTCACACTATACCATAGTTATTTGGAACATGACCAAAACTGGTACCTCCAAATGTCTGGAATGTCTATGGGGAACTGTGCGGCTCCTGCATATGCAAATATATATATGAAAGAGTTCGAGGAGCTTTACATCTAAGGCAACGCCAATTTTCACAAACATATCAAGCTATTTACACGCTATATCGATGACCTATTCATCTTATGGAAAGACTCAGATGTGAACTTGCAAAATACGCTGACAGAATTGAATAGAAAAAATGAAAGAACCCAACTGACATGGCAAACAAGTAAAGACACCATACATTTTTTGGATGTGGCTATCACCAGGGTGGCGAATGGATTTAAGACAGACTTGTACCGAAAACCTACAGTCCGCAATAACACCCTTCACTATTCCAGCTTCCACCAGGGAGCTCTTAAGAAACATCTGCCATTCTCGCAAATGTTGCGTGTGAGACGAATAACATCTGATGACCTACTCGCAGAATCACGTATGAGCGAAATGAGTGAGAGATTTACACAAAGAGGTTATCCCAAACCACTGTTAGAACATGCGAAAACAAAAGCCTTATCTACCAACAGATCGGAAGCTTTAACGAAAACGATGAAACAACCAGATGACAGAATGGTTCTAGTGTCTAAATTCTCAACCATGAGTCCGGTGTACAGGAAAATAATCTTAAAACACTGGTCAATCTTGGAATTGGAGCCGGACTTTAAAGACATGTTCAAAAAAACACCTATATTTGCCTACACTAGAAGTCAAAACATCAAAGAAATATTGGAAAAACCGTTTGTCACAACAACCAACTTCAAAGGCACGCGCCCTTGTATGAACTGCAGTAACTGCAACAACATTATTAGAGGCAGTTAAATTACCCATCCCATGAAAGGCAACAATATTAAACTTCACGTTAATGCCACCTGTGATTCAATGAACCTCATCTACTCTGTGAAGTGTCCATGTGGAAAACTCTATGTGGGAAAGACTGAGAGAAAAATTAAAGTGCGGATAAATGAGCGCAAATCAAGCATAAGAACAAAAAACGAAAAGTCTGCCGTAGCAGTCCACTTTAATGAGAATAGACACACGGGCCCCGATTCACAGAATGAACTTACTACTTTTGGCATTCACAGAATGCACTTACTACTTTTGGTATTCACAGAATCAACTTACTCATTTCGGTATTCACAGAAGTTAGGACTACTAACTTTAGGACTCCTAAATGCCTTCTGTGAATACCGAAAGTCCTAAAATTACGATTTTTCTCAATTTAGTAGTAGTAAAGTTAGGACTACTAACTTTAGAACTCCTAAATGCCTTCTGTAAATACCGAAAGTACTAAAAATTATGATTTTTCTCAATTTAGTAGTAGTAATGTTAGGACTCCTAACTTTAGGACTCCTAAATGCCTTCTGTGAATACCGAAAGTCTTAAAATTTGGATTTTTCTCAATTTAGTAGTAGTAAAGTTAGGACTCCTAACTTTACTACTACTAAATTAAGAAAAATCGTAATTTTAAGACTTTCGGTATTCACAGAAGGCATTTAGGAGTCCTAAAGTTAGTAGTCCTAACTTTACTACTACTAAATTGAGAAAAATCATAATTTTCAGACTTTCGGTATTCACAGAAGGCATTTAGGCGTCCTAAAGTTAGTAGTCCTAACTTTACTACTACTAAATTGAGAAAAATCTTAATTTTAGGCCTTTCGGTATTCACAGAAGGCATTTAGGAGTCCTAAAATTAGGAGTCCTAACTTTACTACTACTAAATTGAGAAAAATCCTAATTTTAAGACTTTCGGTATTCACAGAAGGCATTTAGGAGTCCTAAAGTTAGTAGTCCTAACTTGTGTGAATACCGAAACGAGTAAGTTCATTCTGTGAATACCAAAACTAGTAAGTGCATTCTGTGAATGCCAAAAGTAGTAAGTTCATTCTGTGAATGCCAAAAGTAGTAAGTTAATTCTGTGAATCGGGCCCACTGTTGCCCAAATTAAATTTATGGTTTTGGAAACCATTAACAAAGTGGAAGACAGAGACAATTGTAAATACCTGTTGCAACGGGAAATGGCATGGATTTACCGTCTACAAAGCATGAAACCCTTCGGGTTAAATGACAGAACAGAATTTAGTTGCTTCTTATGAATAGACCTTCTTTATAAACCACGTTTTGTGGCTCACTGACACTGACACTTTGCTGCAGCTTGCGCTTTACTAAATGGTGATATGAAGATGTATACCATCTTATTTATCAGTTGTGCTCCTACTGTCTTATTTTGCATTTCACATCCGTGACATTCCTCCAACATGGCCGTGCATGCAAGTCCATCATTTATGTTTGTGACCGTTCCCATACCACGTTACAAACCACTCGCCTTAGCTTAATCGTTCACGCGTTTACTTCCGCGTCTTGGTTGCAGAATCGGCATCTAGCCTTTCGGAATCCTCACGGCGTCCAGTTCACCTATCCGACCATGTAAGTCACTAAACACGTTTTTGATACACTATTGAAGCTTTACGCCATGCTAATAGGGAACCTAATACCCTGTCACCTTTCCCCTGCAGCCTGTTTCACCTCGACCGAATGACTGTGAGTGTTTTACTGTTAACGTTATTTGCATGTACTCGCTACACGACTTAACAACGCCCTAGTTAGTCACTCCCCTTAAAACTAATGTAATCTGCGAATTTCTTGATTTGTACACGCATTTTATCATGCTTATTCTTTCCCTTTTGACTGTACGTAACACACGTGTTTTCACTACCCTCAAATACCTTTTTATACAAGTCACTTGGAAGCTCATGCTACTGATATGAGCGTTATAATTGAGCACCAATTCTTATAATTGAGCACCACTTCTTACTAATACAGCACGGCGATGCATGGCATTTAATGCATTACCCGTCTGAGCGATTTTTCGATAACATTGTACTCTTTAACATCTTCATTTATTCGCCCCATTCATTATATCTTCTTCGTTTCTCATAGTACTCCTCGATAAAGGGCATCCCGGCCCGAAATGCATTGGAGTTGGAATTACATTGATGAATAATGAGATGTCCATCATTACATGGAATGAATGTAATACACTGAATTTGAATGAAATTTATTCTCATATATAAACTTTGAAAATATGAACTAACCTTCAGTGGAGCAAGAGAATTAACCCATTGTATCCATCGTGGATGTAAAGCTTTAGCATTTGGAATGCTCGCTCTTGTCACTGCCTCTAAGGCAGGCACAGGTGTAACGACCGATATGCGTTTTTCCTGTGCCAGGGCTCTTTTTTTTGCTACAGCAGTTTGAACCGCTATCAGAATTTTCTCAGTTGAAGTGAATTTTATTTCAGCTTGTGTGTACAAGTGTGATTTGTAAGCCATTGGTATCGTTTCACCTTCGTTATAGGTCAGGTATGTGAATCCGCATCTTCCTGGAATGACTCAGATTACAAGGTTGCGTTCGTTTACGCGTGTTTGCAGCTTTGTTTTATCTAACATGTCTGTTTTTATTGAACGTAAAATTTCGGTATGTTTATGAGTCCAATTATATTGTTTGAAATCAGGTTTTATAAATTCGTAGAGAGGTTTAACCCTCTCTGCGTAATTCAGATCGTAAGTTCTTCCAAAATTCAGGAACCTAGAATTGATTGCAAGTTCAGCGTTTTTTGTGCTTGGAGCAGCGCACATTTCTCTAAGAAATTGGCTGCTAGGCTTTTCCCTTCACTTGATAACTAATATCCTAGAAATAGGACAGTGAGGTGGGCAATCCGTGATTTGTTAAAGGTGAATTTGTACCCTTCAGATGCGAACCCAAGTATAATGGTGTTCACTCTTTTCAAGTGCCTGTCCAAATCATCGTTTGTTAGATAGATGTCATCGACATAAGATAATGCCTCATCATCATACATTTGTAGTAACTCTGTTACTCTGGCTTATAATAATCCTGGGCTATTCTTGAATCTCTGGGGGAGACGGCAAAATTGCCTCTGGGCCCCATACTTGAGAAAGCGGTCACATACCTGCTTTCTGGTGCAACGTTTTCACAGAAGAAACCATTTGAAATATCTAATGTCGTTTTATATTTTTTGTGCACAATGTTATTCATCAGTGCTGCACTGTGTGAATTTTGTACTGCAAATGTTTTGCAACAAGAGTTTAAATGTCTGTAGTACAATACTAGATGATATGAACTGTCTGGTTTGGAGACAGGAAACAAAGGATTGTTCATTTGTGAGGTGCATGCTTCAATCACCCCCTGGTATTCAAGTTGATCTAAGATCTCCCTGGCTTGTTTTTTAGCTTCTTGCTTAACAGGATACTGCCTTTGTGCAGTAGGTTGATTTTTTAACTGGATTTTATGGTGAGGGGATTCCTCATCCCATCCTACATGATTTTTATATAATGCAGGTGCTTGGGTCACTGCCCATTTTCTTGCATATGTGTATTTTTTATGAATTGGAATATGATTTGAGAAGGCAGGCATAATCATTTCTTCACCATGTGGGCACTCACTAACAAATTCTGGTGGCCAGTCTTTCTCAGCTAGAAGAATAGCATAGCCTTTAGATAGATTCTCCCAAAAGAGAGTTCTTATTTTCCTAGTTATGTCCCCTTCTAAATGCAATGTTATTTCATATAATTTATGAGGCACTCATTCGTGTCCACTGTCTCTAGAAGATTCATCAGGATCTTGCGAGCTATGGTTACTTCTGCTGCGCTGTCTAGCACTGTTTCGGCCCCCTCCCTGTTCTTGAGTTGTGTCCTCAGTTTCCTCGGCATGTTTTATCTTTATGCTTGCTACCTTCTTTTTTGGAAATTGAGATTTTTTACTTTGGTGAGCTGGTTCCTTGTCTTTGAGCGTGATGCGCTCTTCTTTATGTTCTGACCGTCCTCTTCTTTCCAATTTCTGTGAGGAAGTCTGAAAAGATCGAGAGAGGCGTGTATCAATATCTTGATATCTGTCAGTTTTTTTTTCAAATGATCCCTATTTCTAAGGTTATATCTTTTCTCAGAGGGCTCCCGTTGTGGAGACCTACCCCCGCGGTCTGGAGATCTATCTCTCCATTGGGGAGACCTTCCTCTAGACTGAAACTGTTTTTCTCTGGGAGAGGTCTGTTTATTATCTTCCCAATTCTTTTTAGGAGTTATTAGATTATTTTTAATGAAAGTCTTTTCAGGATTTTCTGTTAGTTGTGGTTTTAGTGGTTTCCCACCCAAACTATCTCCACCTAATTCTTCATAGGATTTTTCAATTATTCTGGCAAGTTTAAAAGGTTGTTCTGTTATATCTGTTTCTTTTCATTTTTGGCGGATCGCCACAGATGCTGCTTCTCCTTTCATGTTGGCTAGTAGTATAGCCGAGACTTGCTTAAAGTCTTTCAGTAATTTCATACCTAGATTTAAAGCAGGCTCTGGACCGTATTCATTTTGAATCTGTCTTAGTACACCTGGTATAACCGCCATAGACGGAACACCATGTGTTTTTGTGTAGATTGAAGCAAAGACTGTTCCCCAAGTGTCACAGTCCTCCACATGTGGTGCGATCCCCATTGGTAAGCAGATTGTCAGAATTCTGTGTTTTTCATGAGGTGTACAATCAGGGAATACTGCCTCTATTTGAGTAATCTTTTGAGCCAGCCAGAATGGAATTTGTTCCCGTTTTGCAGGTAATTTACCAAAAACAGAATGTATAGTCTGTGGTGTAATCTTATTTGTATTCCCCTGGAGAGGGGTGTGCTGTGGAATTTTTATAGCAGGTTAGACTGTTAAAGTCTGCATGACATATTGGACTAATTGTCTATGTATTTTAATTAATTGTTTTAATTGAACTAACAGCTCTCTGTCTGACATGTCTTCAATGTCAGGATGTGGTGTATAGCTGACTAGAAACGGCCATGTGGCTCTTGGTCTACCTAGTGGACCGAGCCTGGTAATGTGATTTTGATGTTTTAGGGCGCCATTAAACCAGAGCTGATGCTCCTGGTAAAAAGTTAGTGGAATTTCCACGTCCTCTAAAGGAACGTATTCCGCTGGAGTTTCCCCTGCTTTGTAGTAGTGGAACTCATGTGTTACAGCATTTGCTACAGGAAAATGTATCCATGAATAGAATACCTCTGTCTGCCGATATTCATGTGCCTCCACCACAAATATGACTGTACCACCTCTCGATGATATACCACTATTTATTAGTTTATAAGTTACACTCTTTCTTACATTTACCGGGATGATTATTGTATCCGGGTTGTTCTGCTGAAGACTTATGTCTTCCTCTAATAGTTGAGTTGCTATTCTAGCTCTCTCCCTTTCGTCGTCACTCTCTGTCATTTTGCTGACAGAAAGTTTGCAGAGCAAGTTTCAAGGAAACAAAGATTAGGTGTACAATTTTTTGAAACACTATATCCTCCAACGTTGAATAAACCAAAAAACTAATACATAGGATTCTCGTCCTACTTAGTTCTGGCGGATACTAACCTTTTACCCACTCCAGAGGTCTATTGGAGTTTTTATGGGAAAAGGGGTCTGTATGAAAAGCACGACTGAGTTACTCTAATATCTAGCGTTAAATTATCACCTTACCAAACGTTGGTCGCCATGTAGTGTAGTTCCTATATTTCCAATAGGCTCTGCGCATTGAAACAACATAAACGATAGTTTAGACGTAGGACTTAGTTCGACTAGGTCTCTATTGACTATGTTAGACTTATTGTGTGTGCCAGCTAGCTCAGAGGTCACTAGAAACTTTCTCGAATACACAAGAAGGGATTCGCTTCTGACAACCATATAACATGACAACTTTGTTGCCCCTGAAATAAGGAATATCTCGCGGAAACAATAGATGGCTATTTCACTCAGTCAATCGTGCATGCTTCGTTTCACCAGAAGTGCAGAGAAATAGAGAGACAGGCTTTTTCAATAAAAAGTTTATTTATTGAGCAGTCTGCTAACTCATGCAAGAGAAATGAATTGCTACAATCGTAATACTTGCTATGAAGTAAAGTGCGTACAGTAAAATGAGTATTATGAAATAATACTGTAAAAGCATTTATATGGTTTCTAAGCCATATGATACTTAAAATAGATAAAATACATACAATGATAAATAATGACTAAAAGTACTCAACTGGTGCATCTAAAATACTCCTATCCCGGTGCACCTAACCTAAGCCTAGTACAAGGAAAGAAGTAAGTGAGGTGTAGCTTGAGTTAAACAGTTTTCTGCCAAGAATCTATCCAAGAATTCTCTAAGGGTCTAATCAGCTCCGTACCTGGGTTATAGAAAGAAGGAGGTCTTGTATCTTTCTCTCAGGACTCGATCTCCCAGTAACCCGCAAGGGTAGCAGGGAAGCACTGGAGGTGGATTTCTCGGCAGGAGAAAAGACAGCGTCTCTCTCAGTGCATCAGCAGGGAGGGTCGGCTTCCTTCGGCACTCGCATATAGCAGGGCGTCTGGCAAGTAGTTAGTCGATCTGCTCCAAAACCACCGTGTGTTTGCTAGGGAAGATGTGGGCATATTTATACCTGGAAGGTGCCGAGTTTGACGTAAGGGTGGACATAATAACGTCACTAAGACCTCGAAGTTCTTTACACACTCCAGGAGTTCTGGGACAAATCAATACTGAAGCAGGGGGATTTCCCGGGCTGCTGAAGGCTGGTTGTCTTTAAGAACTCTTTGTACTCTGGGAGCTTAGTGGAAGTAGCCATGCCGTATTTGGACTGCATTGGCTGTGTCTAAATATGGTTATGATTCGTATGCCTTTATAAGGATATGATAAGTTATATCTATATAAGGGCATGAATCAGGAAAATTACACTAGAGCCCTAGATACGTTACAACACCCACTCCATGTAGAATGTCCATCTTTACAAAATACTAAGCAGTTATAACATTTCTAAGCATGTGTTTACAATCCCACCCCAAAAATACATAAAATGCATTTGAAATTGTTTGTACACGAAAATGAGTATTTGTACTGTACGTTTTAAAAGCAGTGTTATCATTCAAATAATGCATATAGTTTTACATGTGAAATGCTGTCTGAATGATTCACGAAATTTACATTTATGAAATGGCTCTTAATACAGAAGAGAAGTTCGAGACCATTTCATCACAGATTTATATAATACTGTACATGTGCTAGAGGTTATTTTCAAAATATTGTCTCTAGGTATCAAAAAATTGAAATCTTGTTCTCTAAGAATAGTTCTACATTATGCAGATTACTCTGTGCCAAAAAAGGGTAAATATTTTGGTATTTGAGAAAAAATAATTTCGTTGTAGTAAAAAATAGTTCCACATTTTAAGAAGTTCTGTTTATCAAAACTGAAGGTCGCAATCAAAGTTCAGGGAACGCTGTGTGCTTGTTTCTCAAGAGTTATTCTCGTTGGTAGGAGAAAACATGAATTCAGATAGGCTGGCAATGAATTTGTCTACCACAGTAGGTGAAAGTTGGGCCATTTCCGAAAAAGTGGAAATAGTTCATATATGAGATCCATTACCGTTATCTGGATCAGCAATGTTCACAGAAGGTTGTACCTGTGTGCCGCTTTCATCTCGTATCTCACCGCCACCTAATTGTAATGGTGAGGTCTCAACGAATGCCGTCATCAGAAATTGGTAGCCGCTGGGGACAACACGTTGCATGAGCCGTTACCGAACCAAGCAAAGTATGCACAACCATAGGTACTGCTGATAGAAGTGAGAGACAGATGTCTAACACACATTCTTCTCCGCAGAGCAGGCATCGTAGAATAGGTAAGATGCAATCTTGCCAGATTGGTCTGAATGATAAAAACCATGTGGTATTCAGATCTCTTTGACGAGCCAATCCAAGAACCTGTGTTATCCTATTTTGGTACCGCAGCGACTGGATCGCTTGTTTCATGGTAACCTGTGTATTGCCGGCGACTGGACTTGCCATATCAGAGCAGAAGGAACAAAAATAGAATTCCTGCTACGAGTCCCAAAATGAGAGGCAGGCCGCCAAACACAGAGTGCACTAAATTCAGAAAAATGCTCAAGACTGCTTCAAAGGGTGCTAACAGTCCCGAAAAAAGTGTCTTAAATACATGTGCGATGCCACTGGTATCTGACATGTTTAAAATTTGACCTAACATTTCTACGAAATGTACGGGGCAATTTGTTGATAATAATGTATGTATCTCTGCCGAGGTCCTTGCAACTTGCAGATCATACGTTTCTTTAGACGAGGTCAAAGGCACAGTTTTTTGTAAAAGAAAGGCTTTCATTCTGCTTAATGTATCAATTCGAATAGAAGAGATATTCAAAGAAGGCCAAATTGTTGCCTCCTTGTCTGGCTTGCTGTTTGGATACAATACTTGCATACAACAAGTGACCCTGGATGTAACACTCACGAGATAGGGCGTTCCTGGCAACATGCCACAACAGCTGTGGTCACTTAATATAACGTAGCTATTGTTGGAAATCTGCCTGAAAACAGGTTCTTTTTGTGTTGCTGGAGTGCCATGCAAGTGGCAAGAAAAATCATTAGATGAACCCTCACAGGCTCCATGTAAATTAATTTCTTGACACAGAAGTGTACCACTTAGTGATTTTTCACAATTTTTTCCACTAAGAAATACCTCTTTGTTACTTCCACTCCAACATCTATGTGTATAAGGTAAATTCCAGGTCGACTTGATGTATCCTTTACCCAACCTTTCATACAGGCCTGCTGGTGTATGCTGTAGGCAGTATTGAAACTGGAATCTCGTTATTGGTATTGTCATGGTACCATGTATTATCCGTTCAATGACAGGTTTCTCGGAAACTGTTAATGGTAATCTTTCTAGTTTTTCAATGCTCAGCACCGTATAGTCTGCCCCTTTTTGTGCCAAAGTGATTTGTTTATCAGTAAGGTTGAAGATAGAAAATAATGACAATGTGTTGATTAGACGCCAAGGCACGTAGCCTGAACGCAGATTTTGTAACGTCCAGCCTAACCGTACAATAGAACGTAATTGGGACTGGCCATGTTGTAACACTAGCATATCCTGTTCTATTATATCAATAGCAGATGATACAATGCTGTCCAAAGAATAAATTCTGGAGGACCCATTGTCCACTACAGACAGTGATTTTTTCAAATTAATACGATCAATTTCTTGTATCTTTTCAGCAGTTTCAATTTGCGTTAATTTCCAAGCTTCATTGTAAGCAGCATATATATCGGCGTATATGAAACGTTTTTGACGCTGTTTGCGAGGTCCCAATAAGAAATCTCGCAAGTCAGCACCTTCTTTAAGTAAAGTCAAGTGTTGCTTAATTTCAGGTAGTGTGGATTTCTGTAGCCATTCGAGGCATAGTTTTCGAACCCTGTATGTTGTTATTATCCCTGGATGTTGTCTCTGGGAATATCTTGGGTCTGGCCTGTTCTGTTTGAACCCCTGTGTTTTGTCCAGGAATCTATCTTGACAGTTATTAGTGTCTGTGGGCCTGATCAACCATTTTTCCCAATCAGGATTAATTCTGTTTTGGTGTAAAATATGAGACATGTCTAACCCCTCATCTGTAGTGGTATTTCTATCAGGCATAGGCTTTGGTATAAATGAGTTGTTTAAATCTTTTATCTTAGCTTGGCCAAGACAGCTTGTTTGTTGAATGGTGTCATTCAGGAACATTATTTGTTCTGGGATCATGCAGGCTCTGAATAATGATTCTAATCCCTGTACTTGCCAATCTTTTAAACCCCAGATAGTTTTGGTTTCAATTTTGTCTTTCCAGAATTCAAAACCAAGTGTAGACAATTTTTCATAAAATCTAGAAGAATAAATCAGTTTTGTATTGGTTAACCTATTTTTCATTCCTATCTTATCCACATTTTTAAAATAAAAAGTTTCTGGATCTGTGACATTAAACCCTGAGAAGTATGGAAATTTCTCATAAAATGTTTTCGAGCTGCCTTTTGGCTGTTTTGGACAATGTTCCCATTGATTATAATTTAAAAAATGTCTACGTTTTGCAGATTTATGCAAATAGTGGTGCCCAAAATGATTAAAGCAATACATTTTTTCATAATCAGATGAACCTTCTAAATAATCATGATTTGTAAACTTTTGCTGACATTTCTAAATCAGACATCATATTATTAATAGTCTCAAAGTCCCAATCATCAGAGAAACTGCTCGGTGAGACAAAGTCACTTAATGAAGCCTTGAACTGATGTGGATACTTGAAGAGTTCAACCAGGCGATAGATGTAATCAGTAGCATCCCACGCTACACCACCAGGTATAGGAATGGCTGCGATGTTTACTGATGACAGGTCTCTTTTTTCAACATGAGATGACTTGTGTGGTTTCAGGACCAAGTTGATGTTCTGACTTGCTGTGTCCATTGTACTATATTTTTCATCAATCATTCATCCCAAGCTTAAAATTAAAATGAGCCAGAGCAGGAGGAAAAGTACACCTAACACAATCCACAATTCAATCCATGGTGAAATCAGATATATTTCTCCAAGCTGATGAAAGAGTTCTGTTATTTTTTCTTTGAGTGTCTTGTTTGCTGGCTTTTCGTCATGTTCACTAGGATCTTCAGAAAAGTCATCGAAATTGATAAAATAGCCAGAGGCAGTTCTGTCAATTATTGGAATCGCATCAGGATTGTTATTAATCTTTGTAGTTGCTTCTGTTTGCAGGGATGGGCGGACGATGGTAGGATTTTATCAGACCTCCAATATGGGTTCCGCGAGGGATTGGGAACCATTGATCAAGCTTTAAACCTGTCACTGTTGATAGATAAGTATGTAAACATTAAAGCAGGAGCCCTCTATATGGTGTCTATATGGGGTCTATACTTGTGGAGATGGGGGTAGATTTGAACCTTGTAAATTTCCTGAGGGAACTATACTCAAATGCGACTGCGAGGGTGAGGTATGGGGCTAAGGGAGAGCGAACCACATCGTTCGGTGTGGAGAAGGGAGTCAGGCAAGTCTGTGTCCTGGCCCCCTTCCTCTTCACACTCTACACCAACGGATTGGAGAGGGAAATGATCAAGGGGTGCCAGGACCTGCTGATAATAAACAACCGCCCGATTCCTGCGTTACTCTACGCGGACGACGCAGTGATATTAGCCAGTACCCCCCTTGAATTACAGAAGGCATTGAATAGATATTCCTCCTTCATGGCCGAGCTGGATCTAAATATCAACATTGGGAAAACATTTGTTATGAACGCTGGGTTTGGCAGTAAACGTAAATTAAGGGACATCTATTTAAAGAACAAACAACTATCGACCACACATAAATACCCCTATCTAGGAATCATGTTTGACCAAAAACTTTCTTGGAAGCCGGCACTTGAAACGAGAAGACTCCTCTTTATGAGAACCACTACAGCCCTTGTAAATTTCTCAAGGAAATTAGGGAAAAGAGCCCCTGTGGAACTTGTCAAAATCTATAAAGCAAAATGTCTTACAGTGGCACTCTATGGGGCGGGTCTGTGGGGCCATGTGGCTACGGATGTGTTACAGGGGGTAGAAAATACCTTTTTGAGGTATCTTCTTTCAGTACCTAGGAGCACGGCCACTTTCTCCTGCCACATGGAACTGGGACTCTCCCACCTGTCAGACATTGTGAAAATACAGCCACTTCTACTGTGGCACCGAATTTGGTCGTCAGAAAAAACAGCATTTTCCCAATTGATAATCCTAGACTGTATTGCCTTGGAGAACGCACATAAATCTATGATGGATATCTTATGTGAAAGGGTTTTTACTTGATCTAGGGTTAGAAAAATATTACCATGATCCTAGTTCAATTCGGGAGATACCCAGGAAAGTTTTTCAGGTGCATTGCCTTAACCACCTTGATGAACTGCGACTCACGATCGAGGTCTTGAAACCCACAGTTAAACACTGTTTGGCCATCCAAACATCATTTGCCATCCAGCCTTACTTAACGCATGATACCACCACCTATGAGCGCTTTCTCTTGACAAGGTTTAGGCTAACCTTTTTCCATTGACTGGTTGCATTTCCAATGAGAAATAACTGGGCAAGTGATTTACCTCCTTGCCCCTGTGATGACACCTCTATACAGACAACCATGCATACTATTCTTTTTTGTAAGTTTTACACTAAGTCTAGGAAGAAATGGCTTATACCACCACTAAAACTATTGTGTTTCAGAAGATGTCACCCTGCATTCCTTTTCTTACAGTTATTGGACAAGGAATGGCTGGCAAAGATCATTATCAAATTCTTGAAGTGTATCGTTCTTCCCAGAAGTAATTTAGAATGATCAAATGAACTAAAAAGTCAAAAAGTCAAAAAGATCTGAAGCATGTTTGGGTTACAAATCCTCCGTCATATAACAGTTTGTTCACAGCTTGATTTTAACATTTGTATTATAAATGTTATAAATTGTATTAATTAAGATGTCGAGAAGTTACAATTTTTTTTTACTAATGTGCTTTTATGGTTTTTTACATGGAAAAAACTGAATAAACTTTTGATTTGATTTGATTTGTAGTTGCTTCTTCCTTTTTCATATCAGTATAGTCAGAGGCTACATCATTGTAGACAGGTGTTTCTTGACGAACTGTTGCAATTTGGGTCTCAAGAGGCACACGTTCCATGGCTTTGTTGCACAGTCCTTTTTTATTCACTGCAGGTTTATCAAATGTGATTAGTCTCTCAATTTGCACCTCTTGAATTGTAGCAAGGTTTGGTCTTCTGCTACATCTTGGGAGTCCACAGGGTCTACTACTTATTATTGGCCACATGGTTGTGGTTTTACCAGGTCGATTGATACAACTCTGTTCTCCTTTTTACCAGCAAGGGGCGGTAGTACTACTGATCTTGTTCTGTTGACTGCTAAGACAAGTACTGCTTTTGTGTAAGAAGGCCCAAATTCCTTCTTCACCGCGATCTTTTCTCTGACCAGATCCCCAATCTTTGGAATCCAGACAGGTCTTGCTGGGACAGGTGGTTGTTCTTCAGTGGCCGTTGGCTTTTGCTTTATGTTACTCAGACTTCTTCTTGTTTCATTTAAGTCCTGTAAAACAACCAAACAATCTTTGATATCAAAGGTTTTTTGTTCCACCACTGAAGTTTGATGATCGCTGTCTTTGATTATCATTCTAGTACCAAACAAAAGTTCATACGGAGTGATTCCACCCAGATGACCCTGGTTAGAATGTAGAGTGCCAATTGCGTATGTACCGATAAAGACTCGTAAATCTTTTATAACAGTTCTGGCGTCAGCCGAGCGCTGCGGCCACATCCAAATGAATCTTGTCCTAGTAGTTGTGGGACAGCATTCGTCCGTAGGGACGCCTGCGTGTAGACAGTCTAATGCTATCTAACAGAGGTGTCTGGGCTGGACTCACTGTGCTATTGTCAGTCCCCTGGTCCGGTATATGACTGCGATCTCTGTTGCAGTTCTGACAATACATTGCCAAGTTATAAATTTGCACATTCATTCCCGGCCACCAGTATTTCAGTTGTAATTCTGTTAGGGAAGTTAAAATCCCTTGGTGCCTTAGACCCACTCCCATGTGTGCTTCTTGAATAAAGAACACTCTCCGCTTCCTGTTTGGAATTACTCTGTCCCCCACTCCAGGGATTTAAGCAAAAGGAACGGAGTTTGCATCAAATATGTATGTATTTCCAAGTGTATAATTTAGAGGTAACGCCGCAAAATTGCCTTCCATAGAGGCTTTTACTGCTAGTAGCGTTTCACCGTCTATTCTTTTTTTAGAACGCTTAATTGTAGCTACGGAAGCAGTGTGGACGGCTGTCTTCTCGGCTATATCAGCCAATGAATTCCCTGCAATGTGAACGCCATCACGTTGATGACTCAGTGTATGGATCACGTGAGTCTTTCTTAGTTCTTTCTGTAATACAACTACTTATTCCCAAATCTTTTTGTGCTTGATTGTGCCACCTTTTGCATCTTTTAAAATGTTTTGAACCCAGGTCTGCAAGTATTCATTGTAAGACTGGACGCAGTAATACGAATCGCACACTATGAGTGTGGGGAATTCGCGATCGGCATTTTCAAGCCCCATCTTTAGAGCCTGTAGTTCAGCTCGCTGAGCTGTACAGTTTCTGAGTGATTGAGTTTTAGTGACCATTGGTCTGAATTTACCTTTGCGCCAGCGACCTTTTACAATCGCACATGCCGCATTGTATACTTGTTTTTCCACAATCCAATGTTGCGCAGATCCGTCTGTGTAAATTACGCAGATGTACTGTTCGAGAGGCAGAATTTCGGTCGGCAGAGGAAATTCGTGTTCATAATCTAAATATTCTAGTTTATTCATATTGAGATCAAAAGCATGTTCAACGTCTGTTGCAGCAAGAGAGTTAACCCATTGTATCTGTTAGACCTGACATCATTGGCTTGAGTCTCTCCTCCATTTTTTCTGTTTGCCTCCACTGTTTACGATGTTTTGCTGGTATATGCTTTGGGCACTGTGCCACTGCTGATCAGTGCCACAGTGCAAGTGCTCCCTATGTTAAATTACTGTATTATTTGAATTCCATGTTTGGCTTATTTGGTTTACTGTCAGTCCCTAGTCTAGTAAACCAGGAGTGCCAGGGCTTGTAAGTACAAATGCTGCTCGTGGGCCTGCAGCACATATTTTGCCACCCGCAAGAGCGGCCTAGTAAAAGTATGTCTGAAGGTCTGCCATTGCTAGACCTACGTGCCGTCTGGTCCTGCCAGTCCCCAAACCTTCCCTTAACTTCATGTTAGTCACCCCTATGGTAGGCCTGAGGGCAGGGTGCATTGTAAGCATAAGGTAGGACAAGCCTGACAAGGTTGGCATGTCCTAATAGTGAATTACAGCCATATTCGTTTTTCACTATTGTAAGGTAACCTGCTCTCCATTAGTTAGAATGGGCTGCCTGGGTTATTAATGCTATAATCCTAGCTGGCTCGGGGAGCATGGTGCAATGTCGAGTTTGGTATCCCTGAACTCGGGGTTTAATAACGCATCCATTGGTGTGGATGGTTTTTAGACTCTGGGTTTGAAAATAGCACTTTTAGAAAGTGGCTAATTTCTTGTCTAACTATTTCTGGTTTCTGCTGGTTTGGTGTGTGTGTGACAGGAGATGGGTGGCTCCAGAGATCTGCTGAGTCAGTGTGGGATGAGTTGGACATTTGCATTGAGAGTAGGAGGAGAGTAGCTTCTGATAGCCTGCCCTGCCTGATACAATGCTGGCTCCACCTCCTGCCCGGCGACTGATGGCTCTGTGCCTGCCAGGGATGATCCTGGCCCCACCTCCTGCCGGGAGGCTGATAGCTCTGCTCCTGCCAGTGACAATACTGGCTCCACCTCCTACTGGGCGGCTGAGGACTCTGCCCTGCACAGTGAATAGGCCAGGTGCCTCTGCCTGGCTACACCCACAACAGACCCAGGATGTTGGGAAATTCCCCTGCATGGACAAAGGGATCAAAGCCAAAAAGGGATATAATAGAAGGACCCCTGAACCAAGAATTTAGATCACTTCTGACAAGGAACCCTGAAACCAAGGACAAGAAACCTGCTGATCCAAGGACTTGCCTACCCCTTCTGCCAGTGTGCTGTTTGCTGGGGGGAATCCTGCATGTGCTTCTTTATTTTTGCCAAGGAACCAGGAGAGAGGAACTGTGTGTGTACTCTCAAACTTTGCTAAGAAAATCTCCAAGGACTGGAAGAGTGCCAGTCTCCTGCTGAAGTCACAGGGCTAAAGGACTTCATTTGCTAAAAGTGCTTGTGGCTGGAACTTGTGAATCCAGCACCTCTGAAAGAAACCAGCAATCTCAACGCCGACGGACGCCGCCGAATCCAGCTCGACATCGTGAGTAACGGCTCCAGTGTCCCGCTTCCTCGACGCCGGCCGCCGGGCCCGATCGACGCCAGCAGGAACGCCAGTGAGTAGCGAGTTCGGCTCCAGCTCCAAGTGACCCCGTGTCTGCACCTCTGCTGATCGCATCGACTTCGAGCCCTCTCAACGCCGTGAG
This sequence comes from Lissotriton vulgaris, assembly GCF_964263255.1. Lineage (NCBI taxonomy): Eukaryota > Metazoa > Chordata > Amphibia > Caudata > Salamandridae > Lissotriton > Lissotriton vulgaris. The sequence continues at coordinate 971,672,592 of NC_141696.1, read as the reverse complement.
CGCTGCTCACTCTTGCAACTTCATCGACATCGACGACGACGCCGTATCCTGCTTCACCTTGTGAGCGCTGCTCCTGCCCGACATCGGTCGACACCGCTGCAGGTCGCCCAGACTCCGTGGTCGGATCGACGCCGAAGACGCGACGCTGGACATCTCGACGCCTCTGATCATCGTGTGCTTCGCTTTTCCAAGGTACTGTGTTGTGGGGGTCCGTGTGACTCCGAGCTCGACGTAGCGCTCCTCGCGGTCGACGCCGAACCCTTTGGATTAACTTTGCCTCGACGTCGTGTGACTCCCGTGTGGGTTACATTGTTGCCAAGAACTGTGTTTTAAAGAAGAAGAGTTGCTTTTGATACTAAAGACTTTGTGCTAAGAAGAAACTACATTTGAACTATTATTTTTCCTTCCAAGAATATTTATTAAGATTGTGCATATTTTTTTTGTTATTTGGTCTTGTGCTAAGCCTTATATAAAAATCCTTATTTTTATAATACTACTGTGTCGTGTCCATTTGTAGTGTATTCACTTTATTACTGTATGTGGTCATAAATGCTTAACCAACAGCCTCTGAGATAAGCCTGTCTGCTCTGCCTAGCTACCAAGGGGGTGAGCAGGGGTTATCTAAGTGTGTGGTCCCCTTGCCCTGACTAGAAAAGGTATGTCCCTATTTGTCAGAAGTGCATACCTCTGCCAACTAGAGACAGCCAGTTTTAACAGTATCCATCGTGGATGTAAAGCTTTAGCATTTGGAATGCTCGCGCTTTTCACTGCCTCTAAGGCAGGTACAGGTGTAACGACCGATATGCGTTTTTCCTGTGCCTGGGCTCTTTCTTTTCCTATAGCAGTTTGAACCGCTGTCAGAATTTTCTCAGTTGAAGTGAATTTTATTATGGCTGAGATACCCGCCACCCCCTCTCAACACAATCCCCAAGGATGGGAAACCTGAAACAGTTCTGAACTTTTGGAAGACGGGAGGGAGTGACCCTCCCGGCCGTATTTATTAAAATATGAAACAAAATTAAAACATTAAAATAACAGTTTCATATTATGTACAATTTCATTACCACATTGCGATGTTTGGCTAACCTTAACATATTCTCTAATACAAAGGTTCTCCTAGCCGAACTAACATCCTACAAAACATTTAACTTGAAATTTTGAAATTGTACATCCTAACGTTTAAGGGCCAACGGCAAGGTCGTAACCGGTGTCAAGATCCCTAAACCAGAAATATCCCCCTCACTTGTGAGGGGCGACCGCACAGAGGTGTACCTCGAGTGCAACTACCAATTTCCCTTGACTTGACGGGGGCCCCAATAAACTCGACGCCACTTAAAGGTCGTCCGAGGACTCGTGTGAGGTATCTAGAAGGTAGCGTAGACCCCCCCCCCAAACCCCACACAACTTACCGCATCTGCCGTGGCAGATGACCTGGCCCCGGGAAATTCTCCAGGAGGGGGCTGTAGCCCCTCCTACCCAGGAAGGGGCCTTGACCGCCTTTCCTTTCCTTTCGGCGGCCCATCCTTAGAAGGGACCGCCTACCCCGTTGAGGGGCCAATGGCCACCTCCCTCGAGCGCTCCCATCCGTAATGGGTGACGCCCACTCATAGGGATCTTCCAATTAGTGCTCACCGATCATGACCTTACCGCCCGACCAAAATAAATACGACAGTTCTAAACTAAATGCCTAAATTACTTAAAAGACAGTTAAAAGCAACCACTTTATTAAAAGCATGCTACTGATCAACACTAGAGCAGGATTACTTTATTTGCAAAAAATACCACAATTGACCATTTCTTTATTGCATATTCAAAGTTATCACGATAATAATCCGGTACCTGCAAAACAAAAGAGTTATCACATCAAACTTTATTCAAAACCACTTGCTGTCCTCAGGGGCTGGTGGGTGGGTCAAAATTGGCTCTTCGTTCCGTCTCGAGCTCACGTGCAGCGAGGTGGTGCAGCTTCAGAGCACAGGAACAAGAGGATGCTTCCTTGGCTTGTTGCTCCTTTTATCCGTCTTCAGGGCGGGCGTAAACCCGCCCCGGCCTGCCCCGAGGGCGTGGCCCGGCCGCGTCAGTGTCTAGGCCAGCCCACTCCAGGGCGGGAAAAGGCGCGCCCCGGCTACGCCGCTTCGGGCATACCAGCCGAGACTCGCCTCCCGCCCAAGATGGCTTCCCGGGGGGATCGTGGTACTCTGCCATACGTTCGGGGGGACCGAATGGTCGCCCCTTTCCATATGGCTGAGATACCCGCCACCCCCTCTCAACACAATCCCCAAGGATGGGAAACCGGAAACAGTTCTGAACTTTTGGAAGACGGGAGGGAGTGACCCTCCCGGCCGTATTTATTAAAATATGAAACAAAATTAAAACATTAAAATAACAGTTTCATATTATGTACAATTTCATTACCACATTGCGATGTTTGGCTAACCTTAACATATTCTCTAATACAAAGGTTCTCCTAGCCGAACTAACATCCTACAAAACATTTAACTTGAAATTTTGAAATTGTACATCCTAACGTTTAAGGGCCAACGGCAAGGTCGTAACCGGTGTCAAGATCCCTAAACCAGAAATATCCCCCTCACTTGTGAGGGGCGACCGCACAGAGGTGTACCTCGAGTGCAACTACCAATTTCCCTTGACTTGACGGGGGCCCGAATAAACTCGACGCCACTTAAAGGTCGTCCGAGGACTCGTGTGAGGTATCTAGAAGGTAGCGTAGACCCCCCCCCCCCAAACCCCACACAACTTACCGCATCTGCCGTCGCAGATGACCTGGCCCCGGGAAATTCTCCAGGAGGGGGCTGTAGCTCCTCCTACCCAGGAAGGGGCCTTGACCGCCTTTCCTTTCCTTTCGGCGGCCCATCCTTAGAAGGGACCGCCTACCCCGTTGAGGGGCCAATGGCCACCTCCCTCGAGCGCTCCCATCCGTAATGGGTGACGCCCACTCATAGGGATCTTCCAATTAGTGCTCACCGATCATGACCTTACCGCCACAGGCCGGATAGTTGACCGGCTATCCGGACCCCCCACAACACTCCTACCTAAAGGTCATGTCTTAAAGTCTTTAGCCAAGCTATACAGTCCCCTATGAGTAACTCGTTCCCCACCCGGGACAAATGAACACCATCCCCCAAATACATACTGTCACCAGTAATACAACCATGCGAAATAGAATGCAGTGTATTGGAACGGAACAATCTACTCACTTTGTTATTAAGTTTCCTTACTGAATGATTCAGAGCAGAAACAGAAATAGCCCCCCGCCATACTTTTCGTGGGATCATATGTGACCATGCAATCGTGCACCCTGGAACTCTCCTCGCCAACCAACTTACAGTGGAAAGCATCGCCTCAAGGAGAAGTCGTCTACCAGTGGTGACCAAATCATTGCCCCCAAGATGTACTATGATTATAGACGGCGGTGACCTCGTCCGCCCTAGCAAACCCTCAAAAAATGACTGAAACTGGTCAATACAGAGTCCGCCCTTTCCGTAGAAGGACACACTGTACCCGTATTCCCCAGCCACGTGAATCATGTCACCTGCTTTGAATACGTCCGCGGCACGCCTCACGTATGAGTGGCCCACGACCCACACCTCCTTTTTCACAGCCGGTGAAGTCTGACCGCTGGCCCGGTGTTGGGTCGACTGCATAGTCCGCCCCGCCTCGTAGGCTTGCGCAACTGAAACCAAACAAAAACAAGAAGCGTGAGTACATCATTACAGCTTCACAACATGTGCAACCGCACATACCTCTTATAACAATTGGAGGACCAACGCCCCACACGTTTAACTTGTTCGACATTCAGACCCCTGGCTGTAGCCTCTGTAGCAGCCCCTATCCGAAAGGAATGGGTCCCAAACTCGCCCGGGTTCAAGCCCGCAGCAGTAATCGACATCGCAAGCACCCGCTGAAACTGAAACCTCGTCAGTGGGGTGGTGTCAGCGTGTCTCAACAAGGTCCCCCCCATGATGCCACCCTTTGTGCCAAATATTCCTCTACACAACTCACCGGGCACATGGAGGACCCGGGGATCCTTTGTATGATTATGCAATCACCCATCGCACCCTGATCGGTCTTGGACCTGACGAACGAGAGAGTCATCGTCTCCCCTCTGATCTGAACGTGCTCTCGGCACAGTCCCCCCATCACATCCTGCTTGTTCCTCGCCACTAGTTCGCTTACTCGCATAGCCCCATGGAATGCCAGCGTAAAAGCGGCTCGGAATAACACCGTTTCATACTGGGATGAACATGTTGCAGGGAGTCTAGATAATAACAGGGCCAACCTATCCAAACCTATCGGGCGCCTTTCATCTACTCTGCGACCCTCAAGGCGTTGCCACCCACGTAGCGCTTTTTGCACAACGAAAGACGCTGTCGGGTCCTGGATCCCATGAGCCCTAGCCACAAAGGAAATGGCGGCCCGATGCCTCTGGGCCGTAGCCACTGATTTGCCTGCCTGACGTAAAGACAGCAGGAATTTCACTACCAACTCCTCCTGGCCCCAAAGCTCCCCTCTAGCCGCCCCCAAAAAGGCCCAATAGGAACGGAACGCCCCTTCATATGCCTTCCTCGTCCTGGGTGCTAAACTCTCTCCCACGAGGTTCTGTAGTTCTGGGCACCGAGAAACCAGAGAGCTTCGGGAAAGGGTGCTGCCACCGGGTCCGCTGTGGGCAGAAAACCCCAGAAGGCCTGCATATGAAAAAGAGAAAGCGCATCAGCCGCCTGGTTCATCACCCCCGGGACATGTCTTGCCCTAAATAGTACATTCAATTGCACACACAATAACACAATTTCCTTGAGCAATCTCAGAATCCATTTGCATTGTGCTGCCTGGCTATTGATACACTCAACAACGGTCATGTTATCAGACCAGAATACCACAGAGTGATCTCTGAACCCCTCGGGCCAAGTTCTCAGGGCCACCAGTATGGGAAAAAGTTCCAGGAAAGCAATGTTGCTTGTCAGACCACTATCATGCCACCATGACGGCCATTTTTGTGCCGACCACTGAGTGCCGAATATGGCACCAAAACCAATGCTCCCTGCCGAATCTGTCCACAGCCCTAGCTCCTCAGAGGACACGGCCGGTTTGTTCCAGACAATTCGACCATTGAAATCCGCCAGAAATGCCAACCAAATGCGCATGTCCTGGCGAACCTCTGCCGAGAGCCTTGTGCGATGATGACCCTCCCTCAGGCCGACCATGGCTTGAGCGATCGAGCGAGAAAAGGGGCGGGCCATCGGTATAACTCTTAGGTCAAAATTCAACTGCCCCACCAATTGCTGTAATTGATGTAGCCTTACCTTAGACTCACTTATACACATTTGCAAGGATGCCATGAATCTTAACACTTTGTCCTCTGGTAAACGAAAACAACCTTCTTCGGAATCGAGCTCGATCCCCAGAAACTCAAGGCAAGTCGAGGGACCCACCGTCTTACCTGGTGCCAATGGCACGCCAAACTGATTCATCAAGACACAAAATGCAGTCAAAGCCTGTCCACATTCTGGATCCCCGGCTGCCCCCAGAAACAAAAAGTCATCGAGATAATGCATAACATGTTTAAACCCCGTCTTCCTTGTGAAGACCCATTGCAGGAAGCAACTGAACTTTTCGAAATAGGCACACGATATAGAGCACCCCATCGGCATACATCTATCCATGTAGTAGTGACCCTGAAACATGAAACCAAGGAGACGCTGATCGTCTGGGTGTACCGGGAGCAACCGGAACGCTGACTCGATATCAGATTTTGCCATCAGCGCTCCGGGCCCCAGGCGATTCAATATGGCTACGGCCTCATCGAAGGATGCGTACCGCACCGAACACACTTCCGGGTCTATTGCCTCGTTTACGGAAAGACCACGTGGGGCTGATAAATTATGTATCAGCCGAAACTCACCCGGGTCCTTCTTGGGGACCACCCCTAAAGGGGAACAAACAAAGTTAGCAACTGGTGGCACATTAAATGGACCGGCGACTCGACCTCGAGCCACCTCTTTCCCGATCTTTTCCTGTACCACGGTCGTATGCTGTAAGACCGATATCTGGTTTTTACATTTTGCTATACCCTGAAACTCCCTCACTGGGATGCGGAAACCATACGAAAATCCGTCCCGCAACACCCCAGCGGAAGCGTGATCCGGGTATTCACTGAGCCAGGGAATCATTGCCATGGTATCAATCGGAGTAGGTAAAGGCGCCCCTCGGACTATGTCAGACCTGTTTGGCGCCTCCTCTACCCCCGTTATCCCCCATTTTGGCTCTGCACATGGACTCAGGATGGGATGATTGCCCGCACCCCCAACATTCGTGCCTAAATTTGCATGACCCCTGGGGCCTAGTACATTTCCCCCTGTTAAAGTTCCAACAAACCCCCCTTTTACCTGCGTTGCCGACTGGCCTCGAGTGATTGTCGTTACTTGTACCTGATCGAAAGGGCGTCCCCGCATATTGGCGGGAGAATTCACCCACGTTACTCCCTACTCCCTACCAATGGCACCTTCAACATACCAGAATCCTCCATTTTGGACCAGGACACAGAATCATAACAATCCCAAGTTAAGTTTTTATCATGCTCTTTTGCTTTTCTGAAAACATTGTCGTAACAAAACCAATGGTTGCCCTCGTGAGATACTGAATACCCCATGATCCGTGATTGATAAATCGGCAATTCGGGCAGCAATTCGGGCCTACGTTCACCCAAGATGGATGTAAAAAACCCCCATGCTTTGCCCCAATTACCAATGTTTTCATTTACCTTAAAGGCGGCCATCTTTGCGCGCCAAACACTCGGATGCATGAGCTCCTTCTGACTCTTAACATGCTCCATCTCATAATGATCGGTAAGCAACGAGAAGATGTTTATATACTCCCCTGCCCATATCTTCTCCTTGATAGCCAGAGGGACATGTTGACCCAACTTTTCCCTTCGAGAGGGTGCCGACTCATCCCTCGCAATCGGCAATGGCCGCTTACCTGAACCGGAAGCTGTATCTGCGACTGGACCTGACCCAGGTGCTTTCTCTACTGCCGCAGCCGGCGATGGTGCCTTCGTCGCTTCCCTTGTTTCCCGCAGCTGCTTCATCAACACCTGCGCGTCGTCAGCCGTGGCGCCCTTGCTACCTTTACCCAACCACGCTGCTAATTGTGCTGCCAGCTCGGGCGGCATATCCTCCACGGACACGGGGGTGACCACTACGGGAATCGGATTCCCTCCCTCCGGGACCGGAGTGGGTGCTTCGAGTGGGGTACAGGGAACTGGGACGTCTCCCCCAGCTGTTCCCCTCCTGGGCCTCTTGCCTTTTCCTCCTGGAGCTGTTCCCGCCAGAGGACGTTTCGGCCCCCCTTCCTCGTCTTTCTCCGCCATTCGCTTCTTTAGGTCGGTCACCTCTTTCATGAGAACACGCAGCATCTGCTCGGTAGTCATTCGCTTTCCCGCCTTCTTAGGCATTCTCCGACAGAGTATCTGCAAAACAAACAAGAAGATTACTACGCTCAAAATTGGCTCTTCGTTCCGTCTCGAGCTCACGTGCAGCGAGGTGGTGCAGCTTCAGAGCACAGGAACAAGAGGATGCTTCCTTGGCTTGTTGCTCCTTTTATCCGTCTTCAGGGCGGGCGTAAACCCGCCCCGGCCTGCCCCGAGGGCGTGGCCCGGCCGCGTCAGTGTCTAGGCCAGCCCACTCCAGGGCGGGAAAAGGCGCGCCCCGGCTACGCCGCTTCGGGCATACCAGCCGAGACTCGCCTCCCGCCCAAGATGGCTTCCCGGGGGGATCGTGGTACTCTGCCATACGTTCGGGGGGACCGAATGGTCGCCCCTTTCCATTCAGCCTGTGTGTACAAGTGTGATTTGTAAGCCATTGGTACCGTTTCACCTTCGTTATAGGTCAGGTATGTGAATCTGCATCTTCCTGGGATGAATCGGATTACAAGGTTGCGTTCGGTTACGCGTGTTTGCAGCTTTGTTTTAGCTAACATGGATATTGAACGTAAAATTTCTGTGTGTTTATGAGTCCAATTATTTTGTTTGAAATCAGGTTTTATTAATTCGTAGAGAGGTTTAACCCTCTCTGCGTAATTCAGAACGTACGTTCTTCCAAAATTCAGGAACCTAGAATTGATTGCAAGTTTTTCAGCGTTTTTTGTGCTTGGAGCAGCGCACATTTCTCTAAGAAATTGGCTGCTAGGCTTTTCTTCACTTTATAACTCATATCCTAGAAACAGGACACTGAGGTGGGCAATCCCTGATTTGTTAAAGTTGAATTTGTACCCTTCAGATGCGAACCCAAGTATAATGCTGTTCACTCTTTTCAAGTGCCTGTCCAAATCATCGTCTGTTAGATAATGCCTCATCATCATACATTTGTAGTAACTCTGTTACTCTGGCTGAAAATAATCCTGGGCTATTCTTGAATCCCTGGGGGAGACGGCAAAATTGCCTCTGGGCCCCCATACTTGAGAAAGCGGTCAAATACCTGCTTTCTGGTGCAATGTTTTGACAGAAGAAACCATTTGAAATATCCAATGTCGTTTTATATTTTTTGCGCACAATGTTATTCATCAGTGCTGCACTGTGTGAGTTTTGTACTGCAAATGTTTTGCTACAAGAGTTTAAATGTCTGTAGTACAATATTAGACGATATGAAGTGTCTGGTTTGGAGACAGGAAACAAAGGATTGTTCATTTGTGAGGTGCATGTTTCAATCACCCCCTGGTACTAAGATCTCCCTGACTTGTTTTTTAGCTTCTTGCTTAACAGGATACTGCCTTTGTGCAGTAGGTTGATTTTTTTTACTGGATTTTATGGTGAGGGGATTCCTCATCCCATCCTACATGATTTTTATATAATGCAGGTGCTTGGGTCACTGCCCATTTTCTTGCATATGTGTATTTTTTATGAATTGGAATATGATTTGAGAAGGCAGGCATAATCATTTCTTCGCCATGTGGGCACTCACTAACAAATTCTGGTGGCCAGTCTTTCTCAGCTAGAAGAATAGCATAGCCTTTAGATAGATTCTCCCAAAAGAGAGTTCTTATTTTCCTAGTTATGTCCCCTTCTAAATGCAATGTTATTTCATATAATTTATGAGGCACACTGACTCTGGTGTCTGCAGTTTCCACTTGAATGCATTCATTCGTGTCCACTGTTTCTAGAAGATTAATCAGGATCTTGCGAGCTATGGTTACTTCTGCTGCCCTGTCTAGCACTGTTTCGGCCCCCTCCCTGTTCTTGAGTTGTGTCCTCAGGATCCTCGGCATGTTTTATCTTTATGCTTGCTACCTTCTTTTTTGGAAATTGAGATTTTTTACTTTGGTGAGCTGGTTCCTTGTCTTTGAGCGTGATGCGCTCTTCTTTATGTTCTGACCGTCCTCTTCTTTCCAATTTCTGTGAGGAAGTCTGAAAAGATCGAGAGAGGCGTGTATCAATATCTTGATATCTGTCAGTTTTTTTTTCAAATGATCCCTATTTCTAAGGTTATATCTTTTCTCAGAGGGCTCCCGTTGTGGAGACCTACCCACCCGGTCTGGAGATCTATCTCTCCGTTGGGGAGACCTTCCTCTGGACTAAAACTGTTTTTCTCTGGGAGAGGTCTGTTTATTATCTTCCCACTTCTTTTTAGGAGTTATTAGATTATTTTGAATGAAAGTCTTTTCAGGATTATCTGTTAGTTGTGGTTTTAGTGGTTTCCCACCCAAACTATCTCTACCTAATTCTTCATAGGATTTTTCCATTATGCTGGCAAGTTCAAAAGGTTGTTTTGTTATATCTGTTTCTTTTAATTTTTGGCGGATCGCCACAGATGCTGCTTCTCCTTTTATGTTGGCTAGTAATATAGCCGAGACTTGCTTAAAGTCTTTCAGTAATTTCATACCTAGATTTAAAGCAGGCTCTGGACCGTATTCATTTTGAATTTGTCTTAGTACGTCTGGTATAACCGCCATAGACGGAACACCATGTGTTTTTGTATAGATTGAAGCAAAGACTGTTCCCCAAGTGTCACAGTCCTTCAAATGTGGTGCGATCCCCAATGGTAAGCAGATTGTCAGAATTCTGTGTTTTTCATGAGGTGTACAATCAGGGAAAACTGCCTCTATTTGAGTAATCTTTTGAGCCAGCCAGAACGGAATTTGTTCCCGTTTTGCGGGTAATTTACCAATGACTGATTGTATAGTCTGTGGTGTAATCTTATTTGTATTCCCCTGGTGAGGGGTGTGCTGTGGAATTTTTATAGCAGGTTGGACTGTTAAAGTCAGCATGACATATTGGACTAATTGTCTATGTATTTTAATTAACTGTTTTAATTGAACTAACAGCTCTCTGTCTGACATGTCTTCAATGTCAGGATGTGGTGTATACCTGGCTAGAACTGGCCATGTGGCTCCTGGTCTACCTAGTGGACCGAGCCTGGTAATGTGATTTTATGTTTTAGGGCGCTATTAAACCAGAGCTGATGCTCCTGGTAAGTTAGTGGAATTTCCACGTCCTCGAAAGGAACGTATTCCGCTGCAGTTTCCTCTGCTTTGAAGTAGTGGAACTCGTGTGTTACAGCATTTGCTGCAGGAACATTTATCCATGAATGGAATACCTCTGTCTGTCGATATTCATGTGCCTCTACCACAAATATGACTGTACTACCTCTCGAGGATACATCACTATTTATTAGCTTGTAAGTTACACTCTTTCTTACATTTACCGGGATGATAATTGCATCCGGGTTGTTTTGCTGAAGACTTGTGTCTTCCTCTAACAGTTGAGTTGCTATTCTAGCTCTCTCCCTTTCGTCGTCACTCTCTGTCATTTTGCTGACAGAAAGTTTGCAGAGCAAGTTTCAAGGAAACAAATATTAGGTGCACAATATTTTGGAACACTGTATCCTTCAACGTTGAATAAACCAAAAAACGAATACATTGGATTCTCGTCCTACTTAGTTCTGGCGTATACTAACCTTTTACCCACTCCAGACGTCTATTGGAGTTTTTACGGGAAAAGGGGTCTGTGTGAAAAGCACGACTGAGTTACTCTAGTATCTAGCGTTAAATTATCGCCTTACCAAACCTTGGGCGCCATGTAGTGTAGTTCCTATATTCCCAATAGGCTCTGCGCATTGGAATAACATAAACGATAGGTTAGACGTAGGACTTAGGTCGACTAGGTCTCTATTGACTATGTTAGACTTAATTGTGTGTGCCAGCTAGCTCAGAGGTCATTAGAAACGTTATCGAATACACAAGAAGGGATTCGCTTCTGACAACCATATAACATGACAACTTTATTCCCCCTGAAATGAGGAATATCTCTCCAGAGTCGCGGAAACAATAGATGGCTATTTCACTCAGTCAATTGTGCATGCTTCGTTTCACCAGAAGTGCAGAGAAATAGAGAGACGGGCGTTTTCAATAAAAAGGTTATTTATTGAGCAGTCTGCTTTCTCATGCAAGAGAAGTGAATTGCTACAATCGTAATACTTGCTATGAAGTAAAGTGCATACAGTAAAAGGAGTATTATGAAATACTACTGTAAAACCATTTATATGGTTTCTAAGCCATATGACACTTAAAATAGATAAAATACATACAATGATAAATAATGACTAAAAGTACTCAACTGGTGCATCTAAAATACGCCTACCCCAGTGTACCTAACCTAAGCCTAGTACAAGGGAAGAAGTAAGTGAGGTGTAGCTTGAGTTAAATAGTTTCCTGCAAAGAATCTATCTAAGAGTTCTCTAAGGGTCTAATCAGCTCCGTACCTTGGTTATAGATTGAAGGAGGTCTTGTATCTCTCTCTCAGGACTCGATCTCCCAGTAACCCGCAAGGGTAGCAGGGAAACACTGGAGCTGGATTTCTCAGCAGGAGAAAAGACATAGTCTCTCTCAGTGCATCAGCAGGGAGGGTCGGCTTCCTTCGGCACTCGCAAACAGCAGTGCGTCGGGCAAGTAGTTAGTCGATCTGCTCCAAAACCACTGTGTGTTTGCTAGGGCAGATGTGGCATTATTTATACCTGGAAGGTGCCGAGTTTGACGTAAGGGTGGACATAATAACGTCACTAAGAACTCAAAGTTCTTTACACACTCCAGGAGTTCTGAGTACTGAAGCAGGGGGATTTCCCAGGCTGCTGAAGGCTGGTTGTCTTTAAGAACTCATTGTACTCTGGGAGTTTAGTGGTGCTATATTTGGACTGCATTGGCTGTGTCTAAATATGGTTATGATTTGTATGCCTATATAAGGATATGATAAGTTATATCTATATAAGGGCATGAATCTGGAAAATTACACTAGAGCCCTAGATACGTTACAACATCCTCTTCCTCGACCGCTCTCCAGTGAACCGATAGGAGCAAAGGATGCACCCTCTATCTAACTTTAATTATTATTATTTAAAAAAATATATTTTTATTAGAAAGATTGACAGACAAATTCACTGTTATTCATACAATCCCACAATACAGGTTAAATTTAGCATCATATTAGGAGTCAAGTTCAATTTGAAACACACAAATTACATATTTTGCTCCTCACCCCTATTCCTTCGCATTTTTAACTCCACCACAGGTGCCACACAAATCTCTCCTCTATACAAATTCATTTGGACCACTTCCTGTCCCATTTCTTCGGGCATCCTATCACAATAAACACTTCTTTTTCAGCTATCAGTATCAGTATCAAATAAGCTTTATTCGGTCTTTAAGTTTAAAACCATAAAAGCAGCAAAAAGAAATACATACATGAAAATAGGATTCAACAGTTCATTACAATGTTAAGAAAAAAACGGATATTTAAAGCAAACGAAAATCAATCTAGTACGAAATAAAAACGCATGGTCGACAGAGTCCCCTTTCACCAAGTGTTATAGTTCAATACTCTGGGGGCCGGGGTAAAAGTCTAACAAGTCCCAAATAGAAATAGGGCCATCTCCAATTTTGGGCTGAGAAAATCTTAAAAAGGGGACGATGTTCCTGTGTTTGAATGGAATTAATATCAGGTCTCCCGGAATGTCTTTGGGCAACATACCTAGCCACCCCACCCTCCTGACGCTCAGGATTCCGCCATCTAGGTCAGGTGGCAGCGTTCTATTGTTATTGAGCCAAAAGATGGCTTTATTCAGCAGATCCTGGCTTGTTTCGAGTTTGCCCTGACTAAGTTCAGGGACCCCAGAGAGAACAGTCACGTAGGGGGCGGCTTCAGGGGATAAATTAATTCGATGCCTTCTGTCTTGAGGGAACCTAGGAGCTTTAAAAGGGACACGAGTGGGCTTAAAAATAACATTACGGCCACTTGGGATGGGTGGGCTGAGAGAGGAATCAATTGTTCGTTCTTTCCTGTGTTCGATGGACTTAGGCTTCTCAAGGTTGATAGAGAGCGTAGAACATGAGGGAATAGCAGTATTTACAGTTGATGGTTGAATCCTTTGTACTGTTTTTTCAACACCGGACAACCTATCTCCCAGATCCTTAATTTTTGTGAGCAGGGGTGATAAAGCCGCATTCAACAATTGCTCAATGTGAGCCAGTAGGGTCGATTGGAGGGGGGAAACAGTCATTTGATGTAGTCCCCGCCTTATACGGCGTTGGTTCGCTTGGGTTGGTGGGGGAAAATGAGGAGCTACAACATATTCGGTCGGCATTTGATGGAAACACCTCGTTGTTCCTTTTGCTGGTTGATTCCCGGGGCAGTGTATTAGCTTGAAGCAGGATTATTTCAGGGGCCTGGGGAGTGCAGTTTATGTGGTCAGTATTTCTGCCCACTGTAGGGGGAGTTGATATGTCAGGGGATAGTTTGTCCCACACATGGCATTCAGTTCTTCCCAGATAGACATAGTAATAGAACTACAAGGGCCCCAAAACGTCACTAGTCAGTTCAAAAACAATAGAAAAGGGTATAGTGTCTCTGTACCTCTTCCCTCGATGGGACCAAGTGGAGTGGCCCGTCCCATCCTCCTCAGGTCCTCTGAGGGCCACAGAGGGCCCGCCCTTTGCCCGGGCTTAGCCCCGGGCGCCGACCCGGGCGGGATTCCGCGACGCGGGGGCTCGCGCTGTCCTTAAGCGCACCTCCGGGGGCGGGACAGGAAACACGCCTGCTTAGCCGCTAGGAGTGCTGGGGGATGTAGTCCGCGATGTGCCGCCTCGACACGATTTTCGGAAGCGGCAGGCAGCAGGGAGCCTGGTGTGTGTTGCTGCAAAGCAGCGCTGAGGCTGCAGTGATGGTGGTCAGGAGCCACGAAGGAGGACGACCTCCCAGGTCAGTGTAGCCCAAAAGTCCCAAAAGTCAGCTATCATACACTTATCGAGCTCCCCCTTTCCACACCGCTACTTCAGGTGGCCGCACTCCACCCCACCCTCTAGCAATTTCTCTTTTAAATAGTGTGAAGCCTAACGCTGTAAACTGCTGTTCCGTCTCCGTAAGATCTGTCGCCTCCCATATGTTGAGCAGGCCTAGTCGTGGCATCAAGGTAAGTGTTTTTCCCAGGGCGGAATGCATATGTGTTGTGATTCTGTCCCATCGGCTTTGCACCATCGGGCATTCCCATACCATATGGTAAAAGTTAGCTGACTGCCGGCAGGCCTTTAAGCAGGGATCATCTGGCCTAGACCCAATCCTTGCAAGGGTGACCCCAGTCAGATATGAGCGGTGGAAGATACAGAGTTGAATAAGGCGAAATCTACGTGTGATGGCAGCTTCTCTGGGAGACATTAACGCTTGCCTCCAATATTCTTCCTCAATTACCCCTAGGTCCCTTTCCAATTTCTCCTTAAGCTGTCCGAAGGAGTCTGGCATATTATTATTAAGTTTCCTATAAGTGAGGGAGATCGCCTTGGTGTGCAACTGTCCGTCTAACAAACGGTCCTCCAGTGGAGAAGACTCCGGTATGTCCACACAGCTAGGGAATGCCGCCATCAATCATTTATTTGCAGATAGCGAAAGACCTCCCTGGGCGCCAATCGGTAAGCCTTCTGTAGTTCCTCAAACCGAAGGATCTTAGCCTTCTTAATCAAGTCACCCACCGTCGAAATACCGATCATATCCCACTTATCGAATCCTGGGTGATGGCAAAGCATACCCAGCTTTTGTGAATACCTGAGCGGCGTCATTCTAGTGAGCCTGTCTGTCCAACCTAAACGAGAATTGGCCAATCTCCATATCTGCAGTGTGTGTTGAGTAGGGCCCACAAACTGCTTTTTCCTTGTACAAGAGTAAAGTGCCCCAAGGTAGCCAGATCTATCCATCTGATACCTATCCAGTGCACATGCCGGATCATCCGGTGGGGCATATCTCCACCTATTCGCAGTCACCAGTTGCAAGGCCCAGTAGTACAACCGTATATCAGGTAACGCGATACCTCCATCATACCATCCCTTCATCAATTTCTGAAGCGCTATCCTCTGGGCCTTCCCATCCCAGAGCAGTGTACGCACCTCCCCATCCACTGCATTGAAGTAGGCATCTGGAACTCTATGTGGGCAGTTTTGTAAAATATATAAAAAACGCGGAAGTGCAAGCATTTTAAAGAGGGCAGCACGGCCAACCAATGACAATGGCAGGGATCTCCATTGTTGGACATCAACTCGCAACCGTGTCAACAAGGGCGCTAAATTGCGACCATAAAAGAGGGCCGGATCCGGCGTGACAAAGATTCCCAAGTATCTAAAACCATCCTCCGCGACCATCAGAGCACAGTCTTTTGGAAGATGTGGGGTCTGTCCGTGAAGCACATACAATACTGACTTGCCCCAATTAATACCGTACCCTGAATACTTTCCGAAATTTGTAAAAATATTAAGGACCATATGAATGGACCTGTAGGGGTTCGCAAGATATATCACAATATCATCTGCGTAAAGTGATATTCTATCTTCACAATCATGGGACCACCGCCGACCCCTGGTCATAAATACCGCCATATCCACGCCGCCAATGGCTCCCGCATAAGCACAAACAACAGTGGCGACAGAGGGCAGCCCTGTCTGGTGCCTCTATGGAGAGAGAACTACCTGGATGTATAGTTGTTCACTCTGACCTGCCCCGATATGTCCGTATAAAGTAGCCGCACCCACTGTATGAATTTAGGGCCTAACCCTGCTCTCTCCAAGACTTCAAACATATATGACCATTCAATTGAATCAAACGTCATGGAAGCGTCAAGGGATAGTATGACTGCATCTTCTTCTAGGTATCTCTGATGAGCCAGCACGTTGTGGAGCCGACGGATATTAAGAGCCGTATTCCATCCTGGCATAAAGCCCGACTGATCCAGATGCACCAGGGAGGATATCACTGTTCCCAGCCGCGTAGCGAGCACTTTTGCCAGGACTTTCGCTTCTACATTAGTTAGAGAAATCGGTCTGTAGGAACGACAATCTTCCACCGGTTTACCAGCCTTATGTATCACCACAATGCTTGCCAGTCGTTGATCTGGGGGTAGGGTACCTTTTTCCCAACTCTCCTGATACATTCCCCGCAAGTGTGGGACCACCTGGGAAGCCACTACCTTAAGAAACTCCACCAGGGTACCATTAGGCCCCATCGCCTTCCCTGATTTAATTTGGCCAATGGCCCTCCGGATCTCCTCATTCGAGAGATCTGCTTCTAGGAACTCTCTATCCACGTCCGAGAGGGTCGGCACGTCACATTCCGCCAAAAGCTGACGCAGTATATATGGCCAAAGGCGAGTACATTGTTTCGAAGTAGTCAGAAAATGCATCTGCTATTTCACCTGGGCGATATATAACTTCCCCATTAGGCGTTTTCAGTCTGGGCACCCACCTTGCACCTTGTTCCTTCCTTTCCAACCATGCCAGCGTCTTCCCTGCCCTATCTCCAAGCTCATATAACCTATGATGGGTAGCGCCTGTTTAGCCAACATATGCTCCCGAGCTTTCAGTTTGTACTCCCCCTTCATGAGCGTCAGGCTTGCAGTTTCTCATCTGAAGGAAGAAGTGCATACTCCGCCTCAAGTTTTCTAAGTGCTTCCTCCAGCTGTGTCAAAACCTCAGGCTGTTTTGTAACATATTGCACTTTCAGCGATAGGGCATATCCCTTCATAACGACCTTATAGGCTTCCCAGATTGTCTGTGCTGATACTACAGAGCCCACATTTTCTTCCAGAAAATATCCAGTCTGCACACCAAGTTCCTCTCTGATATATGGGATTTTGAGCAGCCATGGATTAATGACTATATTGTGACTCTGCTGCCGGTCCCCATGTGTAAAGTCTATTCCCACTGGGGAATGTTCCGATAGGCCTCGAGGATATGTCCTGGGCCGCCGGAAGTTACCCACAGAGGCTGCGTATGTTAGAAAATAATCAATTTGGCTGCCATGTAAAGTCTATAGGAACCCCTTGCAACTCTTGCCCCACATCTGAGCACCCAGTGCCTTGGTGAAGTCTGTCATAAGCTCATTTGGCCTCATGCCGTGTCGTTTTGGGTGTCTATCTGTTGAGTCATTCATGGTCATATTGTAGCCCCCCCATTAGTAAGACCCCATCTGGAAGATCCGTTAGCACCCAGCCCAGCTCTACTAAGGCCGCCTTACCCAACGCCGGTGGCAAATAGACTGAGACTATATTTAAGGCTCTCCCATCCCACTGAGCCTCCACAACTGCGAACCGGCCAGCAGAAACCGCCCATGTATAAAAAACTATCAAGGGAACATTTCTCTTAACTAGAATACATGTACCCCTGGAGCCAGTGGTGTAGTCAGCATGTACAAGGAGCTTATACCCCCATCTGTTTAGGGCCTTACTTTTGTTACCAACCAAGTGGGTTTCCTGCTAGAGGACTAGATCCGGGGATTGTCTTTTTAGGTATTGTTGAACTGTGCCTCTTTTATTTGATCCCCCAGCCCATTAACATTCCAGGTGAGGACAGAGAGCACTGAATCACGGTCAACCACCATCTAATAATAAGATAAACATCACAGCACAGGTCGGAAACATGGTCAACAGTATCATAAGGAGCCTGCATAGAAAGGGATTAGCACCAGTTATCAGTCTGTCATATACAAACGAACCATAAAAAGTTAAACAGTATATCTCGTTACAGTCACAGTGAAAACTGTCTTTCAGACCTTTGGCAAAGAAATTGTCTCGTTCATGTTGAAAATATAGATCAGTACTGTAGCAACAACAATCCCCCCCACAACTCCCCCCTCCCCCCTATCCCCCCAGCCCCCCCACCCTGCTTTCCTGCCTGTGGATATAGAACTACCCACCCCCAAACATGGCAGAGTGCCTCTCACCACCCCGAACATGCTAGAAATGCAGAGGGAACCGAGCCCCCCACCCACGGATACAGTATACGGTTATGTATATTCACAGCCATCCTTGCAATGCTAAAATTAAGCAATATCATATCACATCAGTATAGTCAACAGATAATTCACATCATTTACCCCGAGTGCAAAAACAAAGAACCTTCTTAGTTCAATAAACCAAAATCCCTCCCCCTCATAGACCCCCTACTTGCGTATCTGTGCAGAGTCAGGTCTCACAGTAGAACACAGAATCAGTTTAGTCCTGTTCCTCCAGCCAGCTCATCTCCGCTGCAGTCTCTGTGCCTGCCGCCTCTGATCGGGCGTCTTTTTGCAGCCCAGGTGTGTCAGGGCGGTTCCTCCTCCGGTTTCCTAACGTGCTCCAACCCTCCATCCAGTCCCATACTGCCTCCGGCGAGTCAAAAAAACACGATTTGCCATCTGATTCCACTCTCAGCCGCACCGGGAAGAACATCGCATATTTCACCTCTCGGTCCCTCAGCTCCTTTTTGACCGCTTGAAAACTCCTCCTCTGCGCCTGGACCTTGGCCGTGAAGTCCGGAAAGAATGTCACCTCATAGTTGTCCACTTTCAGAAGGGGGCCGGATCTCGAGGTTTGCAAAATTATGTCCCTGTCACGGTAGTTGAACACTCTGGCAATCAGTGGCCTTGGGGGTGCGCCTGGTTTAGGTCGACCACCTGGCACCCTGTGAGCTCTTTCAATAGAGAAGTAACTAGACAGTGTCTTGGGCTTCAGATGCTTCGTAATTAAGTCCTCCACATACAGGTCCGCAGCTAGCCCTCCCGTCCATTCCGGAACTCCTAAGATTTGAATGTTGTTGCGGTGGGCCCGCCCTTCATAATCATCCAGCTGTTGAGACATCCTGTCCTGCTTCTTCTGCATCTCCATCATCTGGCTCTGGAGCTTCGAGGTGTCCGCCTGCAGGGCACTCGTCGCAATTTTCAATTCCTTCACCTTTTCGTCCATTTTCCTGAAGTCGGCTCTAAGCAACGAGACCTCCACTGTAACTGAGTCTACTGAGGTACGTATTCCACCTATCGCCGCCATAACATCATGTAGAGTCGGCTCCGGTCCCGGCGCCTGGGTCACTCCCAGTCCCTCTTTGTCCGATCTTGGTGAGTCGCCCTTTTCACCTCCTTTAGCCCAAGCAAATTTCGCTAGTTGCCTCTGGGCGTTGGCCTTCGCTCCCTTACCCCCTGCTGCCATTTTTGTAAAGGTGCAAAAATCCGCACAGCCGGATGTAAAGGGCAGGCCACGTGGAGTTATACCGCCCGGGTCCACCACCTATCCGTGCGTGGTCCAGTCGCCCTGCACTCACTCCTAAGTTTCAGTAGAGTGATCAGTCCCCTTCACATCACAGAGCCCATCGCCGTTGGTCATCCAGCAGGGTTCATGCAATAAACGCAGCAGCCCACAGTCCCTTCAGTAGACACTCTCAGCTAGGCCCATCTGGGATACTCACCAATTGCAGCTCTCCCCTAGATTCCCAGGAAGGAGCCGGCAGATGACGCAGCACAGCTCCGGGATCTTCCTTTACAGGCCCCACACCGGCCCCCAGCTGGACAGTCAGGCCGGTACTCTGCCACCAGGAAGCCTCCACGCCATGTGTATGCAGCTGCTTATGGATCTAACCACTTTTATGGGTGGGTAGTAAGCTCCACAGTTACCTCCATTGGCCCTTTATCAGACTCCATTTAGTCCTGGTGTGCTGCTCCCGTGGCTCCACGCGTCCTCAGACTGGGATGTAAAACCACCTGGGGTTGCTGTTTTCACTTCCATGATGTCCACACATCTGCTCCCTGGGGGGTATCTCCTCAATTGCCCAGTCAGCTAGGCAAAAGCACCTTTACCGGGCCCAATCAGCGCTGCCACTAACCGGTTCAAGTACAGGGGACCGGAAAGCCGTACCCACTCCTCAGCGTATATCTCTGCAGAAGAGAGGGCCAAATGCAGCGCCCTCCCTCCCCGTAGCACACACGCATTCCGGGTTGCCTCCGGGTCGCAAATCAGGCCTCACCTCTTGTCATTGCAGCCCTCTGTCAGTCTCTCCTCGGGGCTCCGCGTAGGTCCAAAAGCCAGGGCCTCATTTCTGACTGCTCCCCGCGCCGCAGTGTAGCCGGCACCGCACCTCGCAGGGCGTCTCAATGCCACCTCCGCTTGCCCTTCGCCCCGTCACCTGAGCCCGCCGGTAGTTCACCGGTGGGCTATTGCTCTCCAGGGGGCCACGCGTTAATTGGTGCTGGCTGGAGACGCCATTTGCATTTCCCGGCGCTCCAGGGTCCGGACACACACCTTCCAGCCCACCGCTTTCCTAGGGGCTTTGCAGGGACACACGATGTGACGGTCGGACCCCAGGATAAAGCCCCTGGCTTTCTTCTCTCCACACACAGGTTTCATCAGCTGTGAGGCGGATTAATTGCCGCGGATCGGCAGGAGCTCTTTCAGGCGGCAGCAATCGCTCTCTGCTGCTAGCCACGCCTCCCTAACTTTAATTTTTAACCAGTGACACTGACTCGGATCAAGAAAACATTTTGGACACTCGTCCTGTGTGAACTAAGAAAGTTTTTGGAGGCCCGTCTTGTTTCACCTGCTCCCTCCATACCCCTCTGTGCGACTGCTCCCTTGTTCACCCATACCCGGCTCGATTCCTATGTTTTACTATAATTTGTACTGCCTATTTGCACATAATTTACTTGATGTGAAGCGCTCTGATACCCTCGGGTCCAGCTAGCACTATATAAAACTCCGAAATAAATAAATAAATCTCCCTGCAGCTCCACATCAGAACCGCCAGTGTGCTGCACACCGCTGATGCAGGATCCAGCAGCTCTTAGGAACCTCTGTGATACGATAACATCCTTGATGCAGGACATCACATTACAGCCCACAGCTCCCCATAATAGCCACTGTGTGATGCATACTAAACGCAGGGCCTCACATCGCAGTCTGAAGCTCATCGGAACTGCTTCTGATTGATGCATCCTCAACGCGGAGTCTTGCAATGCTCCGATACCAGGATTTAATGTGCTTCGTTTAGCAGGCCTAACTTGGCCCTTCTGTCCAGGACGCACTTCATCGTGGATGGCCTAAACTTGTGACTTTGTCTCAGTTCAGCATGACCAGATAACCACAGCTGTCGCTTTGTAGTTTTAAGCACTATTTTTACCTGATGTATGTTGTTACCACGCAATGTATTACATCGCGGTACTTTACAACGCGTCTTTTACAACGCAAGTCGTTACCACGACTTGCGCTGTAGGGGTCCTGGACTTAGGTATAGTTAAATTTACTATTCCAACACCAGCCTACGTACAGTAGGGAAGGTGTTGGAATAGTAAATCTACTATTCTTTAGCCTAGAGCGCCCTCCAGTGCAAGTCGTGGTTACGACTTGCGTTGTAAAAGATGCATCGTAACTGCACTACGGGGTAGCATCCGCGTTGTAAAGGATGTTCCCCATTTTTACCTAAATCTGATATATTGCTTATCTGTGGGGTCTACTGATAGAATGTTTGTCATTTTGGTCTCAAATAATTGAATTGGCCCCCCATTTCCTCAGGCACTAGTTGGCAGATCACCCCAAAACTTTGCAGGAAGGAGCTGAGGTGGATGACCGTCTTTTGTTGGATCAAATGGAGCCCAAGTTTTAGCTAACAAAAAGTTTTTTTCCTATGTAAACGTAGGCCTAACTATAACTACCCAGGGGCCGACTCGCAGAACTAATCTGAGATAAAATCCTAAACGTAATACTTTTGGTATGCACAGAAGGCAATTAGTATTAGTAAAGTTAGGACTCCTAACTTTACTACTACTAAATGCCTTTTGTTAATACCGAAAGTCGTAAAGATAGGATTTTGTCTCAGTTTAGTAGTAGTAAAGTTAGGAATACTAACTTTACTACTACTAAATGCCATGGCTTTGATCAACAATGATCCTTTATTTCCCCATTAATTAACCTGATTGATGTAAGGGGGAGGGTAGACTGGGACTGATAGATGTCCTGCTGAAGACCGGCATGACCTGCTCCGTGGAGGCAATATAAGACGGTCGAAACATGTTGGCTTTTGCAGTCTAAGGAGGGGTGTTTTGGGAACTTGATTTTCTCTATAAACACTTCCCATCCTTCAATGAATAAAGGTCTGACAGGTATCCATGAGCCAGTTTTAAAAGCACTTTCTATCCACTGCACATTTTTCTATCACTATACCCGGTCTCAGGGTAACACTTTCCTGATTATCACTGTCTTGTCACTTTTGTGTTGTTTTGTGTTCTGTTCCCCCCTCCCTATGCTCTGCTCTGTGCGTGGCTACGCCAGGGCATTTTGTAAGCAGACCCGATGATGAAGCATGTCACACACATTTGTGTGTGAGTGAGGGCAGTTTTTCAAAACACACAATTTGTGTCACTGCTTGTCTGTTTACTTGTGTTGGGTGTTGTCCTCTATAATCATTTCTGTGTTTACATGCTATACTAGGGGGTCCGGGGTAGTGGAGAATTTTTTTGACCCTCTCCCCTTTTTTGTGAGTGATGATGTAAAATAGTGTTCCATTTTGTGCATTTATCATATTATGTGAAATTTCACTGAACACAATTTCACAATTGTAATAAAAATCTAAATATTTCCAAAGCTTGCAGCTACAAAAATGAACACCTCTAGTTCAACACACAATACAATAATATAAGTGTAGTTAGCACATTCAGTTTGGAACTGAAATCTGTAGCACAGAAGTGAACACATTTATAAGCTGTAAAGATTACTTCGAAGAGCAGGACATAAAGGAGATTATATTTTGAGGAGAGCTGTTACTGTTCTTATATTTCAAAGTCATATTTCTGGAACAGAGAGATATTCTTGCTGTGCAATTATACAATGATGTCCTTCTGTACCCAAATTCTCTCCGATCAAATATGCCCCATAGGTTTCACATGACACAAGACCAGAGTTCTTGGATGAGCAATGCAGGTGAAGGCTCAGCTCTCCAATGGGAGACATGAGCTATATTGTCCTCTTCACACATTCCTGAGTAGAGCTGGCAATCATTGAAGGCGAATAAATAGTCGTCTAGACGAGGAAGTTTTGTAGCCAGGCTTCAAAGAGTCCATTCTATGTAACTCAGCAAGTAAAGCTGCTGTGCTGCGTTGTGAGAATAGGAGAGAGCAAAACTGTGCCATATGTACTAAGAAGAAGCACAGTTTTACTCACTTCCTTCGCTTGTTCACTTTTGGCACAAATCTTTTAGACAGGGATTGGCACCAAAATCCAGTGCCTCCCTGAGGCAGGTGTAACATGGAGGAATGTTTTGTTTTCTTCTTATTTTTCTATCTTTGCATGTGTGCTGCATTCCACTGCACATGTACAAAGAGAAAAATACATAAGGGAATCCTTCCTGCACAAAACCCTATGCTTTCCACAACGCAGACATTCTTTGTATTGGAACTGTAATTTAATCTATATAATACTTACTACTGCTAATGAGGATTTGAGGCGCTTTTGTTGATAGAGATTTTCAACAAACCCGATAAATGGTTTTATGGGAACGCCCATGCCCCACTGGTAAAATCCCCCATTGATGCAAAGAAACAAAGGTTTTATGTCTGGTCTGCGCTGAAAAAGAAGCTCGAACCCAACCCAAAATATTTGTATATCTGGGCCCTCATTTCTTTGGATATAGTTTTGGAACAAAGCCCACTTGCTAGAAGCTGGAGAATAGGTAATGGAAGGAGAGTGAGGTAGGTCCCAGCAGAGCAGATTGGAATGAAAGTTAACTTGTGGAGACATATTTAAAAGTAGTTTTTCTTAACGCTCACAGGTCAGAGAAGAGCTAGACTAAGATGTAACAAAATTAGAATTACCAAGTATATGCCACGGTGGTGCACTATCTATCTAGTTATTACTACATTTACAGAGCTCAGCACACACCTACTGAAGTCTCGTAGGGGCAGATTTATGTTAACTGGCGCATCCCCAGGGATGCGCCAGTTAACATGCGCCACAGTGCGCCACAGCTCCGCCAGCCATGGTGCGCTGCATTTATAATGCGGCGCACCATGGTGCAAAAACGGCACAGATGCGTGACGCATCTGTGCCGGAAATGTGGCGCATTGCTGGAGTTGCGTCACAAGCGCGACGCAGCTCCAGCAAGGCTCGGGGGTGCCCCATTTTAACAATGCTACGTCAAGACCTACGCCTGCTTCAAGCAGGCGCAGGCTTTTGACGCAGCATTGGCTTAAAAGTGACTGAGTGAAATCTCATAGATTTCACTCAGCCACTTTTGCGAGGCGCACCTGCCCCGGAACGCCCATCCTGCGCCGGAACGCCCACAAGCGGCGCAGGGCTTTACAACGTGACGCATCTGCCTAGATGCGTCACGTTGTAAATCGTTCGTAGGGATGCGCCACGTTTACGCCGCCTTGCGTGACGCAACAACGGCGTAAACGTGGCGCAAGGGACTCATAAATCTGCCCCGTAGTGCTTTTGGAAAGAAAGGCACTTTCAGGCCAATTCTGTGCAACTCTGCTGTCCTAGCAGAAACAGTGAAAACTGGCTAGGTCCCCTTTCCAAACTGTCTCTCTTTTATCCATGAGATGCCATTCCATAATATTAATGAAAGAGGAAGCTGAATGGAAGAATATTTTAGAAAATCACAATGATGCCTCTTCATATAAAGCATAAAGATCAAGGGTTTCTGAGATTTAAGAAATGTATGGGGCATGCATTGTGGAGGGAAGCAGAAGGACAACACAAGACAGGGCAATTCGTTCTTGTACTGGCAGGGAAGAGAACTACCAAGCACTTCCTATTTCACTCTCACATGTGCATGTTGGCAGTATGGCTAGGGTCTGAGCCATTACCTAAAAAGGGTTTGAAAGACTGGTGCTCATCTGCCATTGAGAGAATGAGAGGGGCTTGATCCACTTCCCCTGCTGTAAATATTGCCTTTTTCAACCATGCGCAGTAGGTGGAATATGGCCCTTTTAAATGTTGTGCGGTTTATTTTCAAGTTGCCAGGCTTGGTTGCGCTTCCACTTCTTTCATCACTCTTCAGGCTTGTTTGTATAGCAGTAGGCAGTATCCATGCCTTTAAAAATGTGCATAGTTATAAAGTTCACAACACCAACTTCAAATCTTGCACATTTGGCATCATGTTATTTACTTGACAGCATACCTGTGTTGTGCAAGGTGTCATTTGGATTACTAGATCATAATTTTTGATCATCTAGGTTCGACCTTATTATTGTGGGAGAACCTCATAACCTGGGGTTCAAGGTGAAATCACAGTAAAATGGACTGCACGTGTTTACCATCAGTCTCTACCTTTAAAGGCAAGGCAACTGCAGCGCAAGAAGGATAAGGGCACTCGGCTGGTCAAACGTGGACACATGTGCACCCACGTGCACATGTGAGAGGGCTGCATGTGGGAGACTCCTGTGATGTGCAGACGAAGTCATGCGCATAAGTAGCCTGGTGCAGAAGGTACTAGGCAGAGTTGGGTTCTGACCAGGGATAGGCTTTATAATGGGGGTGTACATATAAAAAAAGGTCAGTGTGCTTTACTGTTCTTGACTGTAGTGACGCTCCATTATATTCCTACAGAAAAGGCTGCCTTAGGGCGCAGCTCCAGTTCCCTTTGGCCTAAAGACTCCAGGCTCGCACCAATGTTCACTGTACCCTGTGTAAAAAGAACAATTCTTTAAAGTCCAAAAACATATCAGTACAGCTTATGGATAATTCAGGAAAGCGGTATTTCTCTAACCTAGCTCAGTATCAGAGCCCAGGCCTTTTGTCACCCTGCTGGGCTGGGTTACTTACTTTCCTCTCCAGCTACAGGAACAAAGGCTTTACCCATCAAGGGAAGCAATTAACAGTCCATAAGTCAGTATGAAAGAGGGCAGGATTAGGTGAACTACTCTGCATCAACCTGCCAGCCGCCATCCTGTGCCAGGAAGAGGACCTGCCCCAGGCCCCTCAACAAACATGGACTAGTGGGGCACATCTGAGGACCAGGGAAGCTGATCACCTCATAACCCTGAGAACCAGTTGGGGGAAAGACTGGGCCTCTGCGCAAAGAGGGGACACTGCTCATAGAGATAACCAAGTGAAAGGCTGGTGCAGGGAGGCAGGGAGAGTTGCTCCCTACCAAGTTTGGAATCTTTGAGGGCAGATGGCCTGAAGAAAGTGCTCTAGGTGGCACAGGCTCGTCAAAAGGAGCAAGAGAGACCGGAATCATGAAAATGGCCACCTGGGATATGCCCTGGAGAAGTTTTGGCTGAGCTTTGACCTCTTTAAAGCAGAGAAGCTTTACCAAACGCTGTATCTGATTTCTGCTTCCGTTATACCAGGGCCCAGAGGCTGTCCCCGAGAAGAAACTGCATGAGGGAACACCTGGGCCCAAGAAGAAATGTAAAGAGGGTGAACCATCAAGTCACCTCGCAATTCCAAAAAGGGGCCAAAGACCTCTTCCGTGGGCCTGAGAAGAAATGTGAATAGAGAGCGCAGTTGCGCCTCAATGAGATGCAAGCAAGGGGCACAGGACCTTATCCCTAGGCTGAGAAGAACCAAGAATGGGGGTGCACCGTCAGGACCCCCACGAAGAGGACCAGGGACCCAGGTCCCTATCCTTGTGCCCTGATGGCCAGAGAGTGGAGGGGTGAGTGCTGTCGCACTCCCTCACATGCACCCAGAGGCTGCAGCACCACACCCCTCTGCCCCATGGAGCTGGCAGACCAAAGTGAAGTGCCAGCTTCTGCAGCAGCATGTGAGTGTGCTGGCTGTGTGGGGAGCTGAC
Organism: Lissotriton vulgaris; assembly: GCF_964263255.1. Classification (NCBI taxonomy): domain Eukaryota; kingdom Metazoa; phylum Chordata; class Amphibia; order Caudata; family Salamandridae; genus Lissotriton; species Lissotriton vulgaris. The sequence continues at coordinate 971,645,514 of NC_141696.1, read as the reverse complement.
GAGAGCAGCCAGGAGTGGGCTCCCTGAGCTGCTCCCCAATGATACATAAGGTCACAGGGTGCCTGGGTGGGATCGGTTCCCCAAGAAAAAGTAAGCATGGCACGAGGTCACCAAAGAAGAAAAGCAAACAAAAGGAAACCAATGCAGCTCTCATCAATGCAGCGGGTGAGCCGCCTTTCAAAAATGCACCAAGCTTACTGAGGAGCGCCCCATAATGCCCTGTGGGGCTCATCAGTTTTGTCCGCATTTAGAAGTGAAAAACACTTGTTGATGGCATGTGGTCACCCCAGAAGAGTGGGTCCACCACCAAAAGGCTCCCAAAGTGTGGTGGAAGCTGAAAGAGCAGCTCAGCCTCCCCCCAAAGAAAGTCATAGCGTGCCCAAATCCAATATACGTTTGATGGGAATCTATGAAAAATAATCGCTCAATGCTGTACTTTAGTTTTGCAACGGGGAAGGCTGCGCTCTCTGTGGGTGAGTGTTAGACCTGGCATCCTTGGCATGGTTTCTTCTGTCTTTTTGCCTCTGCCTCCTGTATTTTTTCAATGTACTGGATTTCATTTTTTCAGTTCTAGATGCTTTGGGCACTTTGCCACTGCTGGTCAGTGCCGAAGTGCTCCCTATGTGAATTGTGTTTATGGATTGGTATTTCCATGATTGGCTTATTTGATTTACCTTTAAGTCCCTAATACAGTGCACTGCATGTGCCCAGTGCCTGTAAATCAAATGCTTCAGCAATGGTTGTGCCACCCATACAGACAGACCTTTAAAGGGTTCTCAGACCTGCCACTGAGGTGTCCACGCACAGTTGTGACTGCCATGTTGACCTGGTCAGTGCAACCACTTGCCAGGCCCTAACCTTCCCTATTCTTACTTGTAGGGCAGTGTATGTGAAAGGTAGAACATGTGCTGGTGTGTGCGACATGTCCTGGTAGTGAAATGCAATATATTTTGTTTTTCACTATTGAAAGGCTATCTGTCCAATAGGAATTAATGGGAGTTGCTTTGTAACGTAATTTCCAAATTGGGACACGATGGAGAAATGGAGTTTGGGCTCTCTGAACTTAGAATGCAATGGCCCATCATTTAGTAAAGATGTTTTTTAAATTGTGAGTTTGGAAATGGCACTTTTAGAAAGTGGGCATTTTCTTGCTTAACCATCCTGTGTACCTCTGCTGGGTTGTGGATTTACTGTCAGGCTTTGGACTGGGGCTGGGGATGCGCAGTCACTGTAAACAGCCACTGGGGTTTGAGGTGTGTACTGCCTCTCCTGGATGAGTCGGGGCTGGGCTGAATAGACCTCGGATGCATTTAGAGAAGTGGGAGGAGGTATCTGTGCACCTAAGTAGGCCTGGTATGCCTTACACAATGCTGTCTTCACCTCCTGCCAGGAAGCTGGGCCACAGAGGACCGAGCTGGTTTGTCCTGAACTAAGAGACTCTCTGCCACAAGAGAATGAAGGAAAATATTTCCAGACCCCATAACTTAAGATTACTTCTGGACTCAAGAGGAACCTCTGCCAAGGAGAAAAGCTGGGAAAGCTGAAGGAGATGTACTGCTCCTGTGCTGTGTGGGGATGGCCTGCAGTGGCTGTTTCTGCTAAGTAGAGGACAACGATTCAACTGTGTTGTGCATTCTGCTTGAAGAAGATCTCCAAGGGTTTGGTGTAGAGCTTGCCTCCTGTTTTGAAGTCTCAGAGACACAAAGACTTCATTTACTCTGTCCTTCTGCACCCGGGATGGCTGTTTCAGCTGCCACAGAGGGAAATAGAAACACCAACTCGGCCAAGCGATGTCGCAACCTGCAACTAAGCTGTGGGCATCACTCATGAAGTTCACAACGCACCACCTTGACTTGCCCCGCAGTCCCCTTTGCCGCACAGTATAGACTCTGACGCCCTCACAAGGCTGCTGCCTGCACTGGAGCCAGGGGGACTGCTCATGACGCTCACAATGCATTACCCCGACTCGCACCGCAGCCCCGACCTCACAGGCGCTGGTGCTTCATCATCGCGGAGCCGATACCTGACGAGAGTGACCTCCCAAATCCATAGACCCCACCTCGTCGTAAGGAACTTATGCCTAAATGCCACTGTGATGTCATCTCCCGGGCAACAGTTACAAACCAACGCCTGACCACCCCTGTGGTCATAAGGAACTGATGCCAACTGGCGCCGTCGAAGCATCACCTCACCAACACTTCACACCAAATAGAGGAGGTCAAAAAACAATTGACGAGGGTCAAAAGCTACAGACAATATATTATGTAACAATTGTTGGGTGTATTTCAGTATAGAGTTATTTGATATAAAAGTGCACTTAGACATATACATTATATTTTCAAATGATACATCTTTCAATAAAGAGCGTTCAAATATAATCCATAGTGGCATGGTGGTATCATCAGATTCATGAGTTAAGGTAAAAAATTGTCTAATTCAAAATGCAGAATGATATACTTTAAAATCAGGAAAACAAACATCACCCTCATTCTTGGGACGTTTGACTTTCGCTAGGGCAATACGGGGATGTTTATTATTCCATAAAAGTTTGGTGCAGTTAGAATTAATTTGAGAAAGATAAGAAACGGGAATCCTAAAAGGTAACATGGACAATGTATAAAGGACATGGGGAACAATCATAATTTTATTAGCATCCAGTCGACCCCACCATGATAAATGGAGAGGCGACCAAGTGAGAAGTAATCTCTGGAGTGTGTTTATTAAGGCTGTAAACGAACAACTAATTGTGTTAGAAACAGTGGAAGAGAACCATATTCCAAATTATTTTATTCTGGTAGGACACCAAGTGAAATTGGTGTTAGCAAACATATATCGGTAACATAAGGAGTTTAAGAGTAATACTTCTGTTTTGGAAAAATTCAATTTATATCCAGAGATGTTAGAGTATAATGGAATTATGTGTAAAAGGGGAAGAAGAGAGGAGAGGGGGTTAGACAAATAAAGCAAAGTATCATCAGCATAAGCTGACAATTTAGTTTCAGTAGAGTTATGTGCAAACACTGAGATAAGGGAATTAACACAGATGCGTTCAAGGAAAGGTTCTAAAGACAAAACAAATAACAAAGGTGAAAGAGGACATCCTTGCCGGGTACCTCTATGCAGCTGAAAATATTTTGAAAAATGGTTATTCTTATGAATACTGGCACATGGGGCACAATATAATAATTTAACAAATGAGATGAAATTTGGTCTGCAACCATACCATTGAAGAGTATGGAACATGAATTGCCAATTACTACAATCAAATGCCTTTTCTGCATTGAGAGACACTGTAGCAAGAATAGATTGGTATGTTTTACCTAAGGCGATAACATTAGATAACATTCTAGCATTATCCGCAGCCAGTCCGCCGTTAACAAATCCAGATTGATCGTGTTGACCAGTAATGGGACAATAGTCTCAAGAAGGGAGGCAATGATTTTGGCAAATATTTTGCAATCCTAATTAATTAATGAAATAGGACGATAGTTTTTACATAGGGAGTGATCTTTATCAGGTTTAGGAATAAGAACAATCAGCGCTTCCATAAAGGAACCGGTGGCCTTAGAGTCTGCGAGGAAGGAGTTCAAAAGTTTGAGAAGTTTAGGTGCAAAAATGGAGGAAAAATCTGAAAAATTCAACAGAAAGGACATCCGGACCAGGTGCCTTGGATTTTTTAAAGTATCTGATGGCATCCGTTATTTCTTGGAGAGTTATCTCAGCTTCCAATAAATCACATTTTTCAGATAAAGATGGGGGGTCAGGTAGACCACTAAAAAAAGGTATGCATATTCTGATCAGAGGGGTTTGTGTCATCAGAGTACAATAAATGAAAATACTCTTGAAAAGCGGTAGAAAGATCTGTATCAGAGGATGCCATTTTGTTGGTAAGCTCATTTAGAATGGGACTAATGTTTTTATGTTCAGATTAGATTTTTTTTTAATTGGCCCGCATCTTGCCCACTTTATTTTGACCTACGTGATTTTTAGATTTAATTTTGAGAAGAATATTGCAGGCATCTACGGTGGTAAGTTTGTTAAGAGCAGACTTGACTTTAATTAAGGGGGGATTTAGATGAAAAGTAAGTATGTTCCAGTATTTTGAGTTGTTGTAGTAGAGATGTATATTTGGCCTGGTTGTTTTTTTAAGGTCGAAGACCGAAAGGCTGCGCTTGCGCAGTCTCCGGGAGGAGATTTAATGATTTGGAGTACGGGGGCTTGAACCCGCCTCTCTCCTCCTCTCTCCTCCATTGGCTGGCTTCCTAAACGGAGGCCAGCCATTGGAGGAGACAGGCGTCACTCCAATAAAGCCCCGTCTCTTTCGGATTCGGGGCGTGTTTTTTTGCGTTCTTTCGACTGCGACGTCATCCGTCACTCAGAACGCCAAAAACACGCCCCCAAATCCGAACTTTTCGGATGCTTGCGGGCTTTTTTTTTTCATGTTTTCAGCCTCCGGCTCAAGCAGGATCAAATGAGGACGCCCCCCTGCAGGGCGCTGCCAGGATGCCGAGGCAGGGAGCAGGCACCCTGGGTGAAGAGGAAAAGGAGAGACGCAGGCAGGCAAGGCGGGAGCGGCTGACTCACTCCACTGCTGCTCGGCACCGAGGGAAAGCCACTTAGTGCTTATCGCCGGGGACAGAAGAAACATGCCGCCTCTCAAGGTCTGCATCGTGGCCTCGGAAAACTGTTGGTGCCATCGATGTGTGCCCGCTGGTACACACTAACATATGTCATGCATTGACAATTCTATTTCTGCTGCGATGTGAGTGGTGTTGCCCCGCCCACCGCCGCCTGCTGTCCCGTAGACCCAGTGGTGTACACCCGCCTGTGTCGCTGAGCCGGTCACCTCACTGTTGTGCAGGCCTCGGGGGGTATGGGGACGTGCACTGTCCTTGTACTGTGTTGGGGGCATGGTCTGACAAATCTACGAGTGTGGTGCAGGCAGCATTGTGGTGTGTGTTACACTTTGAGCTGTGGGCACAACAAGCCTTGTTGTGATGAATCTGCAGGCGTGGTTTATTACAGTCCGGTCTGAGGAATTCTCGGGGTGGTGTAGGCCCTGTGTGCCACAGGCCACTTCAGTGTGGGTCAGGCCCTTTGTAATATAACAGGCTAGGAGTGGCAAGTGGCTGTGTGTGGAATGTTTACCTGGGAGGTGTAAGACCTCGTGTGCTGTAGGCCCAGTGTGCTACAGACCACTCTACTGAATCGCAGGTCCTGAGGTAGCACACCTATTTGAGTGGTCTTCCACGTGCCGCAGCCCCCCTGCGTGTGGCGCTGGTCCTGATGTGTTGCTGTCACCATTGTGTTGCACCTGGTGCACCGCTGGTTCCACCGTGGTACCCTCTATAATGGGTATTCCTGTTATTGCATCCATGCAATAAACCTCCCAGGAACAATTTTCAAGATTGAACGGTACATCACCTTATAGTTGTACGGGTGGAGTGGTCCTTATTGGACCACTATTAGGCTGCTGTATTGTGTGCATCTCAAAAGAAGACCCTCAAGGAACAGTGTGTGCGTATTTGCACAGAAAAACACACATCATTGCAGTTGCTATAGCTTTAATTTAATCGTATTTGCCAAAGGATATCCCCACAGATAATCAATGAATACCGAATAGGTGGTAACTGTATAGATAACTTTTTTGTATGCTTTGGTATGTGTATGTGGCTCTGTGTGTGTGTGGATAGCTTTTTTTGTAGGTGGGTCTATGTGTGGGTGGCTCTGTCTGTGTGAGGGTGGCTCTGTGTAGGTGGCTCTGTGTGTGTGGGTGGCTCTATGTGAATGACTGTGGGTGGCTCTGTATGTGTGTGTGTGTGTGTGGCTCTGTGTGGGTGTAAATGCAATAGGTCATGCATATGCGGGTGATTAAGCTATTGGCATTGTAAATGACAATGCCATTTATTTTACGATTAAGCTATTGGCAATGTAAATGACAATGCAATTTTTTATGATTTAAAAAAATAAAAATAAAAAAATAAAAATGTCATGAGCAATGCCAATAGCTCTACCTTTAATAATGCTGAGACCATTGCATTGTAAATGCTTGTTTTCTTTTTTGCTGTGTATGTTATAGTAAAGGCATGGAAGGAGGCCTTAAAGGCATCCCAATTATTAGGGATAGATGGACCTGAAAGGTTTATTAATTTACAAAAAAATGTTGATGAAAGTAGTAGCTTCATATATGAAGTTATTATTGGATAATGCAAAATGATTACATTTCCAACTGCCAGTTTTAGGATTGTTCAAGGAAAGGTCAAATGTAGAAAAGACAGGAGCATGGTCAGAAATGAAAATAGAGCCAATCTTGGAAGTTTGGATGGAGGGAAGTAACGGTGTACAGACCAATATATAATAAATTCAAGAACGAGTATGGTGGACATTGGAGAAAAATGTGAATTCAAAAGTGTCAGGATTACAGGTTTTCCATACATCAATTAATTATGGGGTGTCAATGGCAGATTGAAATGCTCTGTGAGATCTGTCGGGATTGAATTGACATTTAGATCGCCTGTCCACTGATTGAAATCACCTGCAACAATGATGTTAGGATTATCAAAAGAGGTTAGTAAAATCTTGATTTTATTCAAAAAATCAGGATCCGGTTTGACAGGACCGTAAATATTAAATAAAACGATTTCCCTATTATGAATGACAACCTTAGCCAATACCCAACGTCTGTCACTGTTACATTGAGTGGATACAATTTGTACATGCAACGATTTATGAAAAAGAATAGCAACACCACCATTATGATTGGAAGCTGGGGAATAAACAACTTGGCCTACCCACTGTCGTTTTAATTTAAGAGATTCTAAATCATTACAATGAAACATGTTAGTTCAATCTGTATAAATGAGAGAGTACCTTTTGTCTTTTAACAAGATGTCCCCGACCATGAACATTCCACGAGACAAAGTTACACATATTGGGAAGTGGGATGAGGAATACATGGATACAGGTGATACACTGCATAAACTCTGCTGAAAACAGAAAGGCACCATTTATTAAAAAAATATGGAACACAATATGAACTAAAAGTAAAAAAGATAAAACATTCATCATGCAGAGTAGAAAAAAGAACGAACAACAAATAACATAGGAAGTAAAAGTAATAGTAAGAAAAAGAGACAGATCAAGGAAAGAGATCCAGATCTAAGATGAAGAGTAGAGAAATAAGCATGGGGCGTAACAGCACCAAGAAGAAGAGCGACAGAGGGAAAGAAACTAAGATATACAAGAGATAACAGCCTTATAGAACATTATAGAAAAAAGGAAGAAAGAATTTAAAAGTAACAGAACTTAGTTAAAATAAGTTATAAGCGTTGGGTAGAAGTATCCACAGAATTTGGAGAGAGACTTTGGAGAAAGGACTTTTGTTTGACAGGATCGTCAAAAGATTGTGTAGTGCCCTCATGAGTACTTTTGCATAGACATCAATGTAAAATGCCATAACAGATATGCAACTGTCTCATCAATGGGCAAAGAGCAAGAAATTTCTTCCTTCTGGCATTGGTAGCATTAGAGAGATCCTGAGAGAGATAAATGGTGTGGCCAGACCATATAAGGCGATGTTTCACTTTTTCTGTCTTTAGCACACAGATGAGATCTGTGAATTCCAAAAAGAAGGTGTGCACGTTGAATGTTCTGTGGAGGCTCAAGTGGAAGATCTCAGGCAGGAACTTCTTCAAGAAGAGGAGAAGGTCCGGGCACTCCAAATTTTCTGGTAAGCCATTTAGACAGCAGTTATTACGGCTATTACGATTTTCAAGGTCCTCAGTATGCAAAAGTTGTTGAATTTCATGTTGCAGGATGAGAATCTTGGTGGTAGCATCATGCAAGTCACATATACGTTGCTCTGAACAGCTTTGCGCCCATATTTATCCATCTGTCCTCGATTTGTTGGAGTTTCTCATTAGTAGAGGACATAAAAGACCTTATTCCCTTCATCTCATCAAGGATAGTGTCAAGAATAGGGTTTTGAGATGACAAAATGGGTGAGGGGGTCATTTTTCACCCTTTAGGTTTTGTGGCAAAAGATGAAGGCTTGATGGAGTGTGTAAGGAAGAGGACGATATACTAACTTTAGTGACGGTCTGAGCCTGCCCATGTGCTGTATACGAAATATGTAGAGGAATGCAAACATGAGGAAAACATATTTATATGTTTATGTGACCAATACCCAGAATAAAGGAATGTTTTCTTAAAAGAGCTTAAATATTTAGAGGACCAGCATGTAACAAATGAGACAATGTAATGTAGAAAATGCAGTGTGAAAACAGCATATAGAAAAAGAAGGAAAAAAGAGCCTTTATTTGGCAGGAAAAAGAAAAACATTCTGATGAAGTGGCAAAATAAGCACAGCAAATTTGTTGAAATAAGTGTAATTGCTGTGAAAGGAGAGGAAAAAGTAACATGGTCAAGCATAAATTAGTAGGACTCTGACATGAGCTCTACAGGAGTCCATGGAGCACAAGTGGCAGGCTTGTGTAATGGCAGCCCCTTGCGTTTGAGGGGAGCAATTTCACTGTCGCTGCTCCGGATCAACTAGGAAGTCAAACAGAGTCAGAGCAGCTCAAAATGCTGCTCCGACGTTCAGGAATGCCATAGAGGGATGCTGCCACACCCAAACATGATGAAAACAGGCTGGAAACAGTAAAAGGAGCTCTGCGCTCAAGCGGATCTCAGTCAAGTGCCGCCATCATCTCCGGCGCGGAACCACACCCCTCTTGTGTTCTCTCTTTAAAACAGGGTAAAATTGGCTTACACCCAAGTGGCATATTTAATTTAGCGTTGCAAGCTTTAATTGACAGTTTTGTCTCCTTTATGAACGGGTTGGATCTGTCCCCCAACTATGCCAAGTTGTTTGTGATGGAAGTGGGCTGTCGCTGGAATAATACAAAAACGATATAATGCAGCCTCTTTTAGCATAACCAAAGTCCGAACCTTTAAATATTATTACATTCAATAATGTTATATCCGGGTAGGAAACATCTACAACACAACTTTCATTCATGGACTTTTTGAAATATTTATTACAATCCCAAATTATTGGTGGAGCTGGATTTGTGATAAATATTTTGGAAAATTTGCTTTTGGAAAGTTACCTTTCCTTGCCTAAAGCTTCTGCAGACTTTTGCATGTTCTTCAACTATCACCTGGCAACTGAAAAGTTCACTTTGTTGAGGGTCTGAGGGGGTGATTTATGTTCTTCTGGCACAATGATGATCTAGGCTGCACCCAAGAACTTGATTAATTTACAAGAGGTCTATTCGGTCACAGGCATATGTTAGCTGATAGTTGACACTTGGTCAGGGCCCTTCTTTGTTTCCCCAGTCAGGCAGGCACTAATCTCAGTGGGAGAGGAGTTTCCGCCAGAACTAGTTTACAGTGACCACAGAGGAAGGGTTGCTCATTTCCCTAGCCATACCTATGGGGTGGGCACAGGAACTATGCACAGGGAAAGACAGATTCTGCCATTTTCGTTTCAGGTAGAGGGAGAACAGTGGGATTGTTAACAATAAGGCACACAGGAAATGCTGCAAATGTGGGCAGGGACACCCTTGGGAACATTTACCACATTGGCTAGGGCATATCCAGCAGTTTCCTTCACCCACAGGCCGGTGTCAGGTATAAAGTGGATGCCACAGTTCCTTACTCAGAGCAGATTTACAACCTGTGGAAACACAAAAGAAGGCTTTACCTGCTGCCTGTGACCTGAGAAGAGCCTAGAAGACTAGACCTGTTCTGCCTCTTGTACCCAAGGCAAGAAGTGAGCTCCAAGGGTCACAAGGCTGACCTGCAGCCCAAGCTATAGAGATACAACATGCTACAAGTGGACTCTTTTTTGCAACTGCTCGCTGGCTAGTTCTACCTGGACCTGCCCTGGATACTGCTTCTGGCCTCTTCTAGAGTCAGTCTTGGTCCCCCAAGTGCTGTTCCCAAGGTCCTGGACCTTTGACTGGTGTCAAAGTGTACTCTGCTTAACGTTTTCTGTAACGTGGGACCTAGTAATTTTTTGGCTCCAAAGACCTCCAGAGGACAGTGAAAAACCTGCCAAGTGGATCCAACAACGGTGCCTTGCCATTGGGCCAAAGATTCAAGCTCCTTCTGCTAGGGGCATTTTCACAACAGCTATTCCTATCCATAGGGACCTCCCGAGGTAGATGTCCAGCCTTATGGATCCCTCTTCGGCTACCATCCGAACTTAGACATTTTCGCAGGGCGACAGCCTGCAAGAGATCTTCTCTGGGTGCGAAATTCAAATGTATCCCACTATGAAATTTCCTGGTAAAGTTAACAGCATTAGTGAGAGGTCGTCCAGTGCCAATCCAATGGCACAGCCTCCTATCTTGCTTCACTGAGGATGTTTGACTTCTGTTTCAGAGACTCATGGCCAGATTTATCAAGATTTGATGCAGTGCAATAGAGCCAGACAACCTGCTGTCCTGCTTCAAATGGAGAGGGCAGGAATGAAGCATATTTACAATAACATATGGGTCATTCCCTATCTCTCTCTGTGCTGGTTCAGTTGTGGCTGGCAAGCATCAATGTATGCACCCTAGCACCATGGTGCAAGGGTACCTATTTTACAGCCAGGATTGTTTCAGAGCAGGAAGGGCCTCCTTCCTGCATGAAAACAATTCTTAGAGTCTTTTTCCCCTTTCAAAGTGTCCTGAAGATTGCAGCACACTTAGAAGAAGGACAAAATGAAGAGAAATAAAGACATTGCACCTCATTGCACAATGAGTGGGAAGGCATAGCATTTTGATGCATTCGCAGGTTTACTGGTTTTTGTGAATCTAGGAATGCGCCAAAATACATGGGTGGATATGTGGGAACACCCACTCTCCACACATAGGGGCCGATTAGGGTGGAGGATTTTCCGCCTCCTCCGGGCCGGCGGAAGCCACCTCCGGCCCGGAGGAGGCGGAAAATCCATTGCGGGCTCACCAAAGACCCACCGCCACATTACGATGGCTGGTGGGTCTTGGTTTCTGTCCGCTGCTTTTCCGCCACGGTCGGATTACAACCGCGGCGGAAAAGCTCTCATTTGGCTGGCAGTGTCTATCAGACACCGCCGGCCAAATTAGGAATCATTTGAAAACATGCTTTTCCGCGGCGGTTTTTCCGCCGTGGAAAAGCATGTGTACTTTTGATTTTGGGGGCCCGTTGCGGGCCCCCAGGGTGTTGGTGGGTGGGGGGTGCACATGGGGGGTACCCATGGTACCCCCCAGCATTTACATGCACAATGCGGCAGGCACCGCGCGGTGCCTGCCGCTTTGTGCATGTAAATGTTACACATGCACTTTTAACATTGCGGCGGGTGCTGCTTCAAGCAGCACCCGCCGCAATGTTAAATATCCAGGATGTGACCGCCAGGGTGGCGGTCACATCCTAATCGCACATGAGGGAACGCCGCAGCCCATGCGGACGTTCCCTCATACTCTGGGGTCGCGGACGGACTCAAGTCCGTCCGCGATCCTAATCGACCCCATGGTATGTTTCCCCACACAGAGTAATGTTTACTCCAGATTTACTAAACCACGCAGGCAAATCTCACTTAAGGTCTTCTGTTGCTCTTGTGTCACCTTGTGTGATGGAAGGGCAATCAAAGCCCTTGATAAATCTGGTCCTAAGTCCACTGCACTGAAGAGTAAGACATCATGCTCCTCCACTTATGAAATGCCTATGTGGGGGACTACAGAATTAAATTTCTCGCCCTAACAAATGTAATTCAATGGATTTGCAAGTCTGAGCCCTTTAAAACCCATGCATGTTAGTGAACTCCCAGGGGGGATTTGGGTGCAGGTGGGGAACCTTGAAGGATCTGTAATACTCTTCACTCCACCCACATGGCTTATGGGAGATCATGCATTTTCTAGCAGCTCCTACACAAGTAATGAATTTGAAGCTAGAAATAGGGACCAGAAACTGTGATTGCAAAGCACACGGCTTCACATATTTGCATGGCCACAGGTTCTGATTGACAGCAACGGAAAGGAAAATGAATGAACATTTGTGAAGGGCAATTCGAAGCTCGCATATGGTTAGCTTTATTCCCATGAATCTGGCCCTTTTAATCAAAATGAAAGTTGCACTCTTTGGCCTTAAAAAAGTAAGATTCAAAGCCTTCCGAGGTTCTTTTTCTTATAATTGGTAGCCAGACATGGAATTCAATCTTATAAACTGGTGGGCCTTGCAGCAGTATATTCATAGAAATGTTAAGAATGTTCTATACCTTATCTTCATATTTACCATCTTAAAATCTATTGCTTTGTTGACAGCTGTAAGTAGATACTTTTCTGATAATATTGCACTTGAAAAGTGGTATGACTGTTGGCTGGACATAGATGTGTGCAAAGTATCTTTAAATTTGCTCAGCAAAAATGTATGCAATTGTATGTCGTAATTTTGTAATATTTTTTTTTCAAAATGTTACTTTTAGAAATGGGGTCAGTAGTTGGCAGAGGTAGGTACCTGTGTCCAAATAGGGACCCTTGCTTCTAGTCAGGGTAAGGGGGATACACAGTTCAGATAACCCCTGCTTACCACCTGGGTAGCTTGGAACGAGCAGACAGGCTTATCCCAAATGCAATGTGTAAAGTATTTGTAATCAAAACACACAGAAATACATTGATAACACCACAATTGGACACCACACCAGTTTAGGAAAATAAAGTATTTTTTATTTAAACTCAACAAGACCAAAACAACAAATATCCATCAAACATGTAATAAGAATATGACTTTTCAAAGGTTTCAAGTAACTGGGTCCATAGAAAACTATGGATTTTGTAATTTCTCACAAAGTACCTGTAGATACGTCAAAACTCACAAGGCCAAACAGCTGCAGAGTTAAGAAGCATCGAGAAACAAAGAGATGCATCAGTTCTTGAGACCTTAAGGAGGTGATGCAACAGTTCTGCTGCATGCAGGAGAAACAATGCATTGAATCCAGTCTGTAGGGGGAAGTGATACGTCGTTCCAAGACGATTCTGGTCTGCAGGTGATGCGTCGGGAAAAACTTGCCGCACAGGTGCGATGAGTGGAAATCCAGAAGCGTCGGTGATAGATGCAGCGGCTTCGAGCAGTGCTGCGTATGTTTCTTCAGCCACGATCCCTCAATGCATCAGTTCTTGCAGCTGCGGCAACCACTGCATGGGTTCTGCAGCGGCACAGCGATACGTGGAGATTATTCTTGCTTGGCGTTGCTGCTTCGGAAAAACAGCCGCAGGCACAATCTCCGGAGGCTCACAACTAGAAAAGGCACCCCCTATGCTATGTCAGAATTCTCAGCAACAGAGTTAAGGTAAGCTGGTGGTGAAGTATTTCTGTCCCTGAGACTTCAGAACAGCAGACCAGCACACACTTGGAGATCTTCTTCAAGCAGGTTCACAGCAAAGTTCCAAACTTTGTCCTTTCCTTGGAAGAAAAAGCAACTGAAGGCCAACCCCCACACAGCACAGAGCAAAGGGGCAGTACTACTCCTCACAGCTATTCAGCTCTTCTCCTTGGTCAAAGGTTCCTCTTGAGTCCAGAAGTAATCTAAAGTTATGGGGATGTAGGTGTAATGCTTATACCCCAAAATGTCTTTGTTCTCTTTGTGCAAGGGCCTTTGAGCCCAGCTGAAACCAGTTCTGTCCTCACTGGTACAGTATGACCACAGGGGGTGGAGACAGCATTGTGCAAAGGATCAGGTGCAAGGAAATCTCCTCCCACTACTCTAAATGCAGCCAAGCCCCATTCAGCTCAGCTCTGAGTCATCCAGGAAGGGCCAGGAACATCTCAAGCCCCCCCACCCCACCCCCAGTGGCTGTCTACAGTGAATGCACATCCCCAGCCCCTGTCACTTCAAAACCAGACAGTCAATACACAAACAGGCAGAGGTACATAGAATGGTTAGACAAGAAAACACCTACTTTCTAAAAGTGACATTTTCAACACACAATTTAAAAACCATCTTTACTAAATGATGTGTTATTACATTCTGACTTCGGAGAGCCTAATCACTATTTTTCTATCTTGTTCTAATGGGAAGTTATAAGATGTTACAAAGTATTTCCCATTCCATCCTATGGGACATAGCCTTTCAATTGTGAAAAACTAAATTGGCAGTATTTTACTATCAGGACATGTCACACACACCAGTACACGTCCAACCTTTCAAATACCCTGCACCCTGCCCATGGGGGTACCTTGAGCCTACCATAGGGGTGTCTTGCAAGTAAGAAAACGGAAGGTTAGGGCCTGGCAAGTGGGTGCACTTGCCAAGTTGCCATGGCAGTTAACAAACTGCACATAGACACTGCAGTGACAGGTCTGATCTACATTTACAGGGCTACTCATGAGGCTGACGCAATTGGTGCTGCATGCCCAATAGTTGCATGTGATTTACAGGCCCTGGCACATTCAGTGACCTTTCCCAGGGATTTACCAGTGAATCAAATTGGCCAATCATGGAAACACCAATCCATAACCACTATTTACACAGAGAGCATATGCACTTTAGCACTCGTTAGCAGTAGTAAAGTGCCCAGAGTCCCAAAGGCAACAGCAGCTGGTGAGGAAAAAATAGGAAGAAGCAAAACATTTGGAGATAACCCTGCAAGAAGTTACTCTTCCACTCATTTATTTACTCTTCCACTCATTTACTCTACTTGTGCAGACTCCAATGTCATGTATATGGAATATTTCCACACTAGGGTAAATTGAAAATATTCCTGGAAATTAATATCAGGAAATCAAACTCCTCCAGCGAAATTAAGATATTTGTATTAATATTTTTAATAGCATTGTCAGTTTCATTGCCCAGGGAAAAAGATAGCAAATGTTGATTTTTTCTAGACAATATCTGTATATTCATTGTGGTATAAAAATAAGTAAAAAAAACTGAACTTTGGCATTTACTTTGTGGAAACTAAACTACCCAACATTAATGTTTTCACAATCCTTAAAAATTTCAAAGTGTAAAAATGCAGCAAATTCAGAAATGCTGAACCTTTAGAGACTTTATTTCTTTTTTCCCAATTTCAAACCGTTGTGAAAGATGACATTTCTTACTTTTGCATTTCTCTAAATGTGAACATTCCAAAAAGGGCCTTACTCACGACCAGCCAGCTTACCATACTCGCAATTTAATAGTAGATTTTTGGAAACTAGGGATAAGGTGACAGAAACCCTACTAAACTTTCTAAAAGGATGAGTGCTGCATTCTCCAGTCAGTCATTTTTACCAACCACACTAGGGACCCGATTCACAAAGGTAAACTGAGACGAAAGTATAACTTTACGACTTTCGGCATTCACAAAGGGCATTTAGAATTAGTAAAGTTAGACTTTTGTCTCAGTTAAACTTAAGCTTTGATCTTAAGGTTAACTGAGACTGAAACAGAGAAAAAAGTCTAACTTTACTACTCACAAATGCCCTTTGTGAATACCAAAAGTCGTAAAGTTAGACTTTCGTCTCAGTTTACCTTTTTGAATCGGGCTCAACGACTTTACAACAATATTCCTTAGCACATTTTTCTTTTTTTCATCTTCTATCATATGGCCATGTCACCACACACTGTGAGATGGGTTGCTTGCACTTTCACCCAGGTCACATCTTCAGAGTTCCTGCCAGACTGTCAAGGATTGTGTTAATAGTTGGGAAGTGTAGATGGCTGTGGGCCTTTTCTCCCAGACTAAGGAGACTCTCCTTACCACCAACACTGATTACTCCTGCTTATATGTGTACGTGTCAAAGTCTGGCTTAAGCACCCAGCAAGCGTTAGTAGTGATGTGATGACTATACGGGTTAGCCAGAAGTAGAGAGAGGGAGATAAAAAAAGGAGGAAAGAGGAAGCATTTTCTGGGAATAAAAATTAATGAAAGAGGAAAGAACTATGAGCAGAGTAAACAAAGAAAAGGAGAGCCAAACTGAGCAGAGACGGTGGCCCGGCTGTATAGAGAGAGAGGGAATCAGTAACTCAGACAAGGAGAACTTTAACGCCTTTGAAGCACTGTAAAGGTATCCAACATTAAATTAGACATCCAATAATAAACGTAGGCAGAAGCAGGGGATATTCCAAATAAGAGATGTATTCCAAGTATCTGCATTACACAGGAGTGCTGCTGCTTTCAAATCAGACCAACTGCTGAATGGCTTTCCCAACAGCTGTGATCCTAAGTGGAAGGCAGCCCCACGAGAGATGCATCTTCAAACATAAACATGTTTGAAGATACACTGTTTACAAGGATGCAACATATGGAACATAGAACTTTAATAAATGATTCCATTAACAGTAAGCATGTAACAAAGGACATAAAGAAAAGACTATACACTACATCATCTCTCTTCCTATAACATGAACAGAAAACCTAAAAAATAAAAGTTTTGTTAAGACATATAATAATCTTTGAACCTAGTGGGAATAGAACAGTTTCGATAAGTCTTATGTGATTCACACATTGCGTTTGAAGAAGAAGTAATCTGATGAGTAATAGGTGTGGATTGCAAAGCAGTAGATGAACAAGAAGTAGAAGGTAAGACAGGAATGGAAACGTTGTCAGATGCAGTCCCTAAAGGAAAATGTGAACAATCAAAATCACTTGAATAAGACTTGTACGTAAGTATTCTTTTTGCTTGTTCATTAGAAATTTTGACAACTGCTCTCTTACTCCACCACCAATTCCTTTCAAGGAAAATTGAACCTTTTGAAGTTTTGACAACTTGAGTGGGCAAAGAGAATTTTGATAGGCCCTTTTTCACCTTATTTGAATTTTTGAACATCACCCAATCACCTATTTGAAAGTACTTCATGAATGAGGCAGACGATGTGTCAAAATACTTTTTTTGTATACTTTGTTTCATCAAAAAAAAATTTAAGAATACCTTTGTCTTGACAAGCAACGCAAGATGAATTGTCTTTCTTGAGAACTTTTAACCAATTAGGGCAAATAATGCCATTAGGATTTATATTCTTAAGGAGTCTGAAAGTAGAAATCCCTGTCGTAGAGTGTGGTGTGACTAAATATGACCAAATTTTCTTTTTCAAAAACAGCTCAACAGGTAGACTGCATGCCGAAGCTGTCTGAATACCTTCTTTTATGAATCTATTCATCCTCGCAATAAGCCTGTTGGAAGGAGAATAAAGAGCTACTTTTAGATGCTTGATGTCATGACTCTTAAAATAATCCTGCATTTTCGAAGAACAGAAATGTGATTATCTGTGATTATTTCCTTTTGGAATCCTTCTGATTGAAAGACTCTGTCAAAAAACTTAATAACAGCACATGAATTAGGAGAATCACAGAATTCAAAATCAACCCATTTTGAATGATAGTCAATGAGTGTGATGATATAACGTTCATTGTTTGACAGGAGATCAAATGGGCCTGAAAATCTACTGCAATCAGACCATGCTTCTTCAGGCACAGATACAGGATGAAGAGGAGGTTTGCTGATCTTCCAATGTTTATCTGATAACAAACAAGAATCACATGTATCTATCCAGAGGGTAACATCCTTGTCTAAGGCAGGCCACCAAAAGTGTTCCTTAAGTTTCCTATAGGTGCTTCCTATACCTAGATGACCCTCATGTGCAAATTCAACCAACTTCATGTGAATTGAAGAAGGGGGAATACAATGATCTCCACGCATTAAGACATTGTTAATAATGGAAAGATCCTGTGAGACCTGGGCATAAGATTTTAGCGAAGCAGGTAATGAACCCTCTTTAGGCCAACCACAAATAATCATGTTTTTTACAGCTTGCAAAATATTATCATTCTCATATGCTTTAAGCCAATCATGCTGTGTCAAAAGAGGAAATACAGAAATAGAATCATTAATTGAAGCCACAACACACACAACCTCATTAGCCCCTTCCATGCTTGTGACGGAACTATTCCGTCATCAGTCACGGTTGAGCTGTGCTGATGACGGAATGGTTCCGTCACAACCACACCCATTTCAGTGAGGGGCAGCACAGAAGGGGAATCGAGGCAGCAGCCATGTGGTTAAATGTTGTATCAGTACAATTTTCTTTAAGTGGAAGCCGAGACAGACAGTCTGCTCTGACATTAAGCCCACCTGAAATGTGACGAATGGTAAAGTTGAACTTGTGTAGCCTTGAACGTATGCGTACCAATCTTGCTGGGGCCTTACCAGTCCCATTGCTGTTAAGCAGGTGTAGCAGCGGTTTGTGATCACTTAACAAAATGAAGTGTGAGCCCCATATATAACTCTTAAATTTCTCAACAGCCCAAGAGCATGCGAGCGCCTCCCTCTCAATGATAGTATAATTCTTCTCTGCAGAAGAGAGGGATCTCAATGCAAAACCTATTGTTCTTTCACTGGCACAAAACCATTGGCACAAAATAGCACCCAAACTCAATTGGTTTGCTTCCACTGAAATAGTACATTTTACGCCAGGAGTAAAAGAAGACAAGGCTGGTGAATCAAGAATTGATTTCTTGATTCATTTGAAAGAATTATCCACAACATCAGACCAAACAAGTTTCATATTTCTCTTTAGAAGGAGGGCTGGACAATTTATGAGTATCCCTGGATAAACCTGGAATAATATTTGGTCATACCCAGGAAGGATTTTAAAGCATCCTTGTCAATAGGTACCTGAACATTTGAAGTGGCCTTCATGAGTGAGAATTTTGGTTTAATACCATTTGATGAAATGGAATGTCCAAGATAATCTACTTCTGATTTAAAAAACGTACATTTTTCTTGCCCTAGAGTAATTCCTACATCTCTAAAACATGAAAAAACTTCCTTCAGTGTTTTGACATGTTCCTCTTCTGTATTCGAGAAAATCAAACATCATCTTGGTAGGCCTGAACACATTTGATGTTACTAAGTAAAGAGTCTATACATTTTTGGAATACGCTGCCACTGAAGCTAATCCGAATGGCAACCTTAAATATTTATAGGCTCCAAACGGGGTAATTAAGGTTATCAAATCAGTAGACTGTGGAGAAAGGGGAATCTGATGATAAGCGCTGCGCAAATCAAGCAAAGTAAAACATTTTGAACCATTAATAACAGTTAAAAGATCTTGAATTTTGGGGGTGGCAATCAATGAGGATGTTTTGATTGAGGGATCGAAGCTTCGCCAGAGGCGAATGCTGGAATCTTTCTTGTGTACGATTACAATAGGACTAACCCATTGTGAAGAATCAGTAGATTCCTTTATTTTTTTCTGAAACCATTTTCACCAGTAGCTTCTTCAGGTCATCTCTTACACTAAGAGGAGTGGATCCTAATTTATGCGAGACAGGTATGGCACCTGGTGTAAGTTTAATGAGATGTTCAAATTTTTTAATATTACCTATCTTTGAATTGAAAACTTCTGGAAATTGCTTAATAATGTCATCAATTAATACATTTTTATCATCACCTATCGACAAACTTTCAGTATCATTAAGTTGTACAGGATTTTTTGAACCAGGGGCAAGTTTCAAACCCATCTTTGCAAGGTCCTGCCACCCTACTATGTTTTTACCTTTAATTGCTACATAAACTTTGGTGTAAGTGTTTCTACCAAGACAAGATATTTTTGACATAAAGAAGCCAAGCATATCAATGTCTTTACCCCATATGCTTTGGGAATAATGTCAACTTTAGAAAGAGTAGTGGAAGAAGACCATAATTCGTCAAATAGCCTGTCAGAAATGATGGTGACTGGGGCACCTGAATCAGCCATCATATCAATTGTATTTTCACCAATCAAAACTGTACATGTAGGCTCCGTTGCACGTTCATGATCTGAGAAATTTTCACCTGAATCAATAACCAAAATCTCCTTTTCCTCAGGAAAAACTGAGGATAGTTCTATGGTATTAACATTGAGATTCTGTACAGATGATTCAAGTGGAACAACATCAAATCCTGACACATCATCATCTTGATCACCAAATTCATGTGTTGCAATAGAACTAACATGAACAGTACGTTTTGCTCTACAAACAGTACTAAAATGCCCTATCTCATGACAATTTGTGCATTTCTTTCCTAATGCAATGCAAATGGGGCTATTACTGAGATGTGATCTAGAACCACATCTGAAACAAAATGTGTTAGATTTCCTTTGTTGTGGTTTGCTAAACCAATTTTTAAAAGAATCAGCATTAACAGACATTTCATTCTGAACTAGATTAACAGGTGAAACATTATCATTGACAATACATTTCAACGAAATAATGCTCCTTTTAATGCTTTTTGCCATATCAATTACTTCAGATAATGTTGGATCTCTGCAGCTCAAAATACGCTCCTGAATCTTTTTATGATAACACCCATACACAAATTGATCCCTAATATAGGGGTCTAAATAAGCTCCAAAATTACATTCCGCTGACATGTTTCTTAGCACTGAAATAAAATCTTCTACACTCTCCTCAGGATTTTGCTTTCTTTTTGTAAAGTTAAAACGTTCAAGCATGACATTTGGTTGCTCTAAAAATGTTTTGTTTAGCCTTTGGATAGCATCAGTGTAAACGTTCCCCCATCCTTGTCGCCAAATGTAAAGGTATCCAATATTGAATTAGACATTCAATAATAAACGGAGGCAGAAATAGGGGATATACCAAATAAGAGATTTATTCCAAGTAACGGCATTACACAGGAGTGCTGCTGCTTTTAAGTCGGACCAACTGCTGAATGGCTTTCCCAACAGATGTGATCCTAACTGGAAGGCAGCCCCATGAGAGATGCATCTTCAAACATAAACATGTTTGAAGATACACTCTCTACAAGGATGCCACATATGGAACATAGAACTTTAATGAATGATTCCATTAACAGTAAGCATGTAACAAAGGACATAAAGAAAAGACTATACACTACAAGTACCTCCTTGATTCTCAACAAGGGGAGTCAGGAACAGGCAGTTTGAAAGAAACTGCCTAGTTTGGATGAGGTGAGGTAGACGTACGACATGCTTTTACTGTAATGCGCTTTACACACAGCTGTCAAGGTTGGAACAGCAGTGAAAGTAAAGCGTGCTGCTGCCTAGGCATAGTTTAAACCAAGATGTGAAAATACCTCTGGTGGATATGTTACAGAGACTAACAAAAAAATGTTGAGGTCATGACATGGCATGCACTTACAGTGCACGTTACTTCAACTGGAGGCAGCAATTACTTGATATGCAGGAGCGAAGGCATGGCATGTTCTGGCAATGTTAAACACTTTGATTCAGTTCATAGCTCTGCACTGCAAAGGTGACAAATCCGGCGTTGATAACACACAGGTCCCTTTGCGTAGTCAGTTTCATCAGCAGCACAAGTACCAAGACAAATCATTTATGTTCCGAGAATCCACACTCCAAGTTTGCTTATACACACAACACAGCTTGTACACGTCTGTAGATATAAAAAAGGAGCAGCCGCAGTTGCAGCTGACAATGCCTGGGGTGGGGGTGGGCAGGGGGTCACGAAGAGAGAGGGGTTTAATTTATTAATACTTAAAAAAAATTAAACTTACCTTTCCGCCAGCTGGGTTCCGCAACTTCTGTGCTCCTGCTCTCCTGCCTCCAGCAGGAACAGTAAGTTGGCAGCCAGGCTCCCTCCACTAAGGTAATCGCAATTCTGCAAGCAGCGTTGTGATTGGTCGGAACGCCGCCCAGCCAGGGGCTTATGGGGAGACCATGTTCTCCATGCAGGCTGCAATGTGGCCTGCATGGAGAAGGGCAGAGTGTGCATGACTGGTTTGGGAGACCCCAGAGGGCCGACCATACATTCTTTGTACACTCAGGAGTGGGCACAC
Source organism: Lissotriton vulgaris (assembly GCF_964263255.1). Classification (NCBI taxonomy): domain Eukaryota; kingdom Metazoa; phylum Chordata; class Amphibia; order Caudata; family Salamandridae; genus Lissotriton; species Lissotriton vulgaris. The sequence goes on along the minus strand of NC_141696.1, from coordinate 971,623,746 downwards.
CACTCCTCCCCTACCCTGGTTGCAGCTCACCCCGTCCACCCTCTCACCCACAACCAAACATGAAATGGTAATAACTGATAGTTATTACCATTTTAGGTTTTTGCTTCTCGCATGCGAGAAAGCAGTGGGGCGGCGCTCTTCTGTCCTATTGGAGGAGCCACCCCAGGGCAGCTGGTGCAGTGGCGCTGGGGCCAGAGCTGTGAGAGGTCATCTGGACCCCAGTTATCAATTTTTTCGATCCCAAAATGAGTAAGGAGGTGCTGGTAACATGCTTCCATTAGTTCTCATGTAACACTTGCTGCACTGCTGAGCTACTTCACATAGGCTGATGCCAGAAAACAATGCACAGGCTCCTGAACATCATTCAGTGATGCACCTCTCAATAGACTACAACAGTCTGTACATCTATTAGGCTAACAGCTCTCACTCCTGTCACATTAACACCAGAAATCCAGATCCATTTTAAGTAATGGACAAACTTCCAAGGCATCCCTTGCAAAGTGAGAACGTCCTCATTGGTCTGACCTCCTGCACGTCTACATAAAAAAAGATTAAATATTTTTTCAAAGTTTACCTCAGGGCATGAGCATTCTTAATCTATGCCATGATGTCTCTCTACTTATGTCACCAAACCTCTTCCATCTCACCCCTTTTTCTTTATCTCCTTCTCTTCCTAATTGTACATCTTCCTCTTGCTGTCTCAGCTGTCACTACCACAATTTTGTACCTCGCTTATATCAAATTGCCTCTTTCTACCCTACTTCTCTACACCTCTTTCACAACCTCACCTCTCTACTACACTTGATGCGCATCTCTACATCTCTACATCTCTAACTCTCCACCCCATCACAGCGTCAGCTCTCTCCCTGAACCTCAAAACTCTGTTTCCATCTCACCTCCCTTTAGCTCTACTCAGTCTATACTGCTTCTCCCAAGGTGATATCTCTCTTCAACTCACCTGACTCTTTCTCTCTCCATCTCTCTATATTCCTCACCTTTCTCAATCTACCAGCCTTCTCTCTCTACCTCTTCACACTCTACCTCACCTCTACATCATTTCTCTCTCTATGTCATTTTTTTATGTTGTAAGACCTTATGTGATAAAAAACAAAAAGTGCTTTCAGATGTACTACAGAGAGAGGAGCTTAGACTCCACCCACAAGTTGTTTGCCTTGCATCCAGCATTTGTTTGGGCGTATGTTGTGTGTTCCCACTGAAAAGCGTGTCTGTATTGTATTTTTTGCCTTGTCTTAAAGCTTATGCTGTTTACAAGTAGAATTGAATTGGTTGTGGAAGCAAGCTAACAGCCAAGACCCTGGGCTTGGTTTGTTTATTATGAAACTTTTTTTTTTAAGACAGTAGCCCTGGCATATTTTTTGTGAAAACCATATGTTCAATCCAATATGCATGTACAGGTGGGTTGTTATTACTCTGTATTATAGCCTGAAGAGGGGCATTCTGTTTCTTGGAATCTTACTGATTATCGTAGTACCTAAAGGGTTTTGGTAACCCCTCTGTGTTTTGCTGTTCACCCTATGTGGGAAGGGTATGCCCAAACGTGGGTTCCATACTCACTACGCCACTGGAGTCAAGCTACCCTGGCTGAAGATGGCTGATAGCCAGAAACCAGTCCTAGGATGCTTGTTTCCAGTCCAGGGAGGACCTGGCTTGGCAGTTCGTGCTGGACTGTTCCCATGGGGCGCAGGGTCAAGACTGATTTGCATATGGCTGGGTTCAAACTGGATTGGCATGGTGAGCAAAAAAACGATGGATTTAGCCCATATCTCTGTACTGGGGTGAATGTATGACATTGTTCTGCATTCTGTCCATCACCTGTTGTTTTTTGCGTTTTGGCAGCCAAGCGCCAATGCAGGCACCCTTGCACCATGGTGCAAGGGTACCTCTGTTGCATGCAGCATTATCTTTGTTCACCTTCCTGCACAAAAACAATTGTGAGAGCCGTTTCTTACTCTTTCTATGTATGTTTCAGAATGCAACACATATAGAAAGAGGGAAAACGAGGAGAAATAAAGACACTTTCTCTCATGATGCCTCTTCTGGGGAAGTGTATCTTTTTGGCGGTTCCTTGTACATCTGGGAATGTCTCAAAATCCATGGGTGTTGCGTGGGAACATCCACACAACGCCCATGGAAATGCCTCCCTGGTGCAAAATAATGCAACTCAGCGATTTGCGCTGTGTTACATTACTCAAGATTCATGAAATCACGCAGGTCCACTCAGATAGCCTTGCGTGGCTTCATAAATCTCGATTTACATTTGTGTGGCTCTTGCATCACGTTCCATAGTGACACAAAGGGGCTCATGAATATGCCCCAAAATGTATTATCAAAATACACAGATGCAAAAGGTATGTCCTAAAAAAAAAAGGGTTAAAAGAAACTAATTCCAACTAGGCTGGTGCATAATCTGCATTTTTTTTTCTGGAAAATGTTGTGACATGGCTTAAAAATGTTGACTTCTTGTTTTGTGTGACTTTCCTAGACAAACTTATACCTTGTGTATAAAAGCTACTCAATGTACCGAAGAAGGCTGGTTCTAGCAGAAAATCTCTCTCAGCAAAGCATTTTTTTTTCTCATCAGACCCCATAACAAAATCACGTGATAGGCAAAATTGTAACATTTTCACACGTTTCTCTCAAAGCAAAATTTAGCAATTAGGTGATGTTATGCCTGCATACTAATATTACACACAGGCCGAGTTTAAACCTTAAAAACAATTACTTCTTGACTATGAGACAATATTGAAGATACGTTCAGTAAATATGGTCATTTTTTTATTTAGTTTCTTAACTTTTTCAATTTTTCAACGCTTAGCATTAGGAGTGCTTAGCATTATGATGCTGTCAGCAAAAGAATACGACCCACAGCCAAAAGTAAACACATTTCACGATTTACTTGCATGTACTTTGTCCCTGGCAGTGGGCTGTTAAAGTTCCACAGAGACTGTTGTTAAAGTAACTGGGGCAAAAAACAAGCCATCGACATTAATTTTGCATGATGCAGAATGTCAGGATTATAAATAAGTAACAAATTAAAGCCTCCTATTGATGTTCCTTATACCTCCTGTAAAACAATGTTCATTTGCAAGAAGCAGTGCGGGAGACTTGTACCTACAGCATTACGAGCTAAAACAGATGGATGCCATGCCAGCTACTGCAGTGTTACCAGCATAGAAAAAAGTTGACCAAGAAGGAACGCTACAGTAATTCATATTTGTCGTTTCTGTATACGGACAGCAATAAATTCAATTTATAGCAACAACAATTTTTTTACTTTTTCTACCATATATTTAGTGAAGTTTGGCTCAAAGAGAAACTGTAATTTTGAAAAGAACAAGATACTAGGTACATTCTATTAAGTAAAGACCACTACACGCAGTTTACTGCAAAAGGCACAGTCAAGAACTTCTTTAGTTATTGCTGTGTCAGGCCACAAAGCCATATTGCCAGGAAGCACATGTTATTGCCATGTAAGCAATATAAGACTTCCTTATGATAACAAGAATCGAGATTTAAGGGATTATTCAGTAACTAGCATCCTCAAAGTTATGCTGAGAGAAGCTCAGCCAACCGGAAATCTAAGAATGTGGACACTAAGTAATAATATTTGCCTGCCTTCAAGCATTTATGAATTGTATATGAGTAAACACAACTGTGACAGCCAGCTTGTGAGCCCGTGTGAAAAGTGTCCTTGGTAAATTGGTTGCTAACAGTTTTAGGGGCATATTCTCAAAGACACAGAGCCGGTTTTGCAGCACTTTTCCGCCACGAAAGTTGCAACAGATTCATTGCCCTATTCACAAGCCTGCGCTAACAGCCGGCATCGCCAGTTTACCTGCAATAGCTGCCACTAAAAACATCGCCAAGGCTGACAGCGACCACTAACACTAATCATATGCAGAGTAGGCGTTCCCGTCCAAAAACTCACAATGACAACACTTTGAGAAATTCTCAACGACCAGCCAGATCGGCAATGCGGGCCAAAAACAGGCGATAAGGCACGTTAGCAGCGGGGACTTAAGACCTGCTTTTTCCTGGTCTTAAGTAGGACGAAAACCTGCAGTAGAAATGGAGCCCAGCCCAGAGACACATCTGAAGAACAACAGATGCCATGGAGCTACTAATCATGATGCTTGGAGACCCAAGAGGGCCACAACACCCACCGTCACCACCCCCAGGACCACCACCAGGAGCATCCAAAACCAGAAATGGGAGACTAGCGTGATATTCAATGAAAATACGTTGTAGGAAAGTCTGCGCAGCCGCACGGATATCCCATTGAGCCAAGATTCCAAGTAAAGCTGCACATGTCATTTGACCATCCACAGAACAAGCCACGTCATGTGACTGTAAGGGACCCATCAACTGGCTGAAATCAGGGATTGGACACCACATGTTTGATAAGCAAAGTTCCTTCGCCAAGGAGAAATGACATCTTTTGCAATGTAGTACAGGTTGCATGCTAGTATAGTATGCGAAGTGAAAGGTCAAGTCGTAACTGATGCCAATCATTGCTAAGGGCAAGCTTCCAAAACCCTCATACAGGCGATTACGGTATAGTTGTAGCTGGGCCGACCTGTGCAGAGCAACAAAGTGAGCAGCCATTACGAAGCACAAAGAGGAGAAGCAGGACACAAGCTACTAGTGCCAATTGTAAGGGGAAGACTCAGAGAACGCTGGAAAACATAGAATGAATAACAGCTGATAATATCCCTAATATAGTTTGAAAAGAACAGACCAGGCCAGGTCCCACACATTTAAAAAAATGTGTAAGGCCTTGTTAGACCTGGCACCATTAGCCCTTCCATTTTTTGCTGTTGCCTCATGTGTCTTTTCTGGTGTTAGATGCTTTGGGGACTGCCCCACTGCTGTCCAGTGCCACAGTGCAAGTGCCCCCTATTGTAAATTGATGTATTAATCAGTGGTTCCATGTTTGGCTATTTAGTTTACTTGTCAGACCCTAGTACAGTGCACTGAGTGGGCCCAGGGTTTGGAAATCAAAATGCTGCTGGTGGGCTTGCAGCACTGGTTGTGCCACCCGCAGAAGGTGCATTGTAAAATGTGTCTAAGGTCTGCTATTGCAGAGCCTGTGTGCAGTCTGGTACTGTCATACTGACTGGGCAAGTGCACCCACTTGCCAGTCCCTAAACCTTCCCTTTTCTTCATATCAGTCATCCCTATAGTAGGCCCAAGGGCAGGGTGCATTGTAAGTATAAGGTAGGACATGCCCTGGTGTGTGTGGCATGTCCTAATAGTGAATTACAGCCATTTTTGTTTTTCACTATTGCAAGGCTACCTGTTCTCCATAGGCCAGAATGGACTGTTTGAATTATTGCATTTTATAATCCTAACTTACTCAGAGAACATGGCAGAAATTCGAGTTTAGTATGCCTGGACTCAGAATGATAAAATGCATCTTTTAGTGAAGTTGGTATTAACATTTTGTGTTTGCAAATATCAATTTTAGAAAGTAGGTATTTGCTTGCCTAACCTTCAAAGCCTGCCTATGCTAGGTTGTGTATTCCTTGTCTAGAGTTTGTGGGTGACAGGGTTGGGGGATTCCAAGAGACAGGATGAGTCAGCCCAGTGGTGAATAGAGATATCTGCATCTAGATGGGAGGGAGTTTCACCTGAACCTTGAATAGGGCTGTGCCTGCCTCCCACAATGCTGGCCCCACCTCCTGGGGTGCGGCTGGTGTCTCTGCCCTGCACACTGAAAGAAGAGAAGGAGTCCTGTCAACAAAGTGCTCCAAGGCTGTACTTGCCTTCCACAATGCTGGCTCCACCTCCTGTGGGGCGTCTGATGTTTCTGCCCTGCCCTTTGAAAGGAAATGAGAAGTCTGGTAAACAGAGTGCTTCAGAACTGGTTTGGACTGGGCAAAGGCCCCTCTCCCCTCAGAGAACAAAGGATTTTGGGGTACAAATATTGGGACCCTGATCCCAAGAAATTAGATCACTTTTGGACAAACAAGAAGAAACCTCTGCTGAGGAGAGGAACCTGAAGCAACGGAGGAGATACTATTCCTAAGCTAAAGTGCTGCTTAGGGGATTGGCCTGCAGTGGTTGCCTTACTGCCAAAGAGAGGAGAAAGGAACTTTGTGTACTTTGTTTTTAACTTGTGAAGGATCTCCAAGGGCTTGGAAAAGAGCTTGCCTCCTGCTGAAGTCTCAGGGACAACAGACTTCAACCCCCAGCTCCCCAGAGTTCTTTTGGAAGTGCCTGCTGCTGTTTTGGGCCTTCTGAGGAACTGTGTGTCGCAAGGAGCTGGAAGCGCGATGCAACAAAGAGGAAGCATGTTGCTGCTGCTACCGTCGCACTTCTGAATAAGGGTGTAGCCGCTGGAGTTGTCGCACTGCACCGCATCGAGAGGAGCGCCTCGCAACAAAGAGAAGCGTGTTGCCGTCGCTGCTGCCTGCTGTTGCACTTCTGAACAAGGGTGCCGCCGCTGGAGTTGTCGTATTGCACCACATCGTGAGAAGAGTCTCACAACGAGGATGAAGCATGTCGCTGTCGCTGTTGCTGCCGTTGTATTTCTGAACAAGGGTGTCGCCGCTGGAACTGTCACATTGCACCGCATCGAGGAAAGTGCCTCGCATCCCTGAGAAGAGCGCCGCCGTTGGAGCTGGTGCCGTCGCATTTCTGAACAAGGATGTCGCCGCAGTAGTTGTCGCATTGTGCGGAAGCTTCACGCAAACGCGGGAGAAGAGTGTCGCAGCTGAAACTGTTGCCGTCGCACTTATGAACAAGGGTGTCGCTGCTGCAGTCCGCGCATCAAACGGAGAACTTCTCGCATTGCCGGAGAAGCGTGCCACATCTGGAAGATCTTCACGTCTTTATTTCTTTGCACCGGAACGCTGCCGCATTTCCATCGCTGCGTCATTGCTTGTCGTGGAAGCGCAACACATCATAAGGTACATTGACGCAAAGTGTCGCATCTTAAGAACTGAACTGAACAAAGCTAAAACTACCATCTTAAAGAAACAGTATTGTGTATTTTTGTTGTTTATGGTCTTGTGGTAAATCTATATAAAGTCTCCTTATTTTTTATATAAAAACTTGTGTGGTGTCCATCTGTAGTGTTGTCACTGGGTTACTGTATGTGGTCAAAAATGCTTTACAAACTGCCTCTGATATAAGCCTGTCTGCTTGTGCCAAGCTACCAAGGGGGTGAGCAGGGTTTATTTCAGGAGTGTAATCCCCTTATCCTGACTAGAGGCAAGGGTCCCTATTTGTCACAAGTACCTACCTGTGCCAACTAGAAACCCCCAAATCTAACAGGCCTGTTGTCTCAGATGCATTGAATTTCTGGTGAATTAGTCCCCCCAAATGAAGTAAGAGGTCAGTGCTAAGAAGCGACTGTATCTCACTCGAGGTCCGAAGCACCTGCAATCTGAATGTTTCTTGGGCGGACGTGAGGGCCTCCTTCTGTTGAAATAAAAGGGCTGTGTTCCTGCTCAACTTGTTGAACTCTGCTTTCAAAGTCAGAATGGAAGGCCAAAGTGAAGAATCCAAACTCCCTTGCGGGGGCGGGATTAGTACATTGCTACAGCAAGTAACGCGCTTGGAAACTGTTACCGAGTATGAGACTCTCACCTCCAGTCTGCATTGCTGCTTTCCGGTTGTTAGCGAGTCTCAACTTGGTTTTGAGCTTCACGTCATTCCAGGGCTTCTTGGCACTTCTGGAGAAGTGTGGCTCAGGGGTTAGAGGCGGCAGACCTGGAGCTTGAGTTTCGGCCCTGGACCAGGGTTCAATTCCCCGCCTCAGCGGGTCTTGGGCTCAATAATCCCACGGACTCGATAATTCTCGCTCCGGTGCCTTCTCGACTCACGGGTTCACACTCTGCGACTCTGGGCAATAGCTTGCTTAATCTCCACATTGGCCCTTCGCGGCGGGATGCCTGGCTTTCACCTTGTGGATACCCTTCCAGGGCTATCTCACAGGGGAATACCTGGACGGGTTCCCTAAGCAAGCGCGGAGATGCCCCAGGGTAAGTCCTGCGCTATATAAGTTTCATACATTTACATTTACATTTACTTCTCTCCGACAGCATTCACCTTGGCCAAGTTGGACTGCCATATTGCATTTTTAGTTGCCAATGACACGGTGGGGGTGATGAACAGTTGTTGGTGGTGTTCTATCCCCTCCGTAATCAGGATCTTGTTTTCCTGCAGACTGAATCGGGGTTCCTCTTCTTCTCCTCCTTGCCCTTCTCCTTCCCCGAGGTCCCTGGCTGATCCTCCGGGGGGTTTGTGGGGGTTCTGGTTGGCCTCTATAGTTGCTCCCGCTTCCACCATGGTATTCGCAGTAGTTTTTTTTTTTGTGTTCAGTTTTAATGGTGATTTTTCCAACCTAACATTGGAATAGCAAGCCTGGCATTGCTTTTCGCTGATGTTTTTATCGCTGTTGGGCCGAACGCAACTTTTTTCACATTCAGGTTTCCTTTTTTATCAGCGTCCCAGTAATTTACCCGCGGACATTTGACGCATTATCGGGGAACTATCGCCTGTTGCAACCGTGTTGAGAATACGCCGTTAACACAGCGTTAGTTTCCCCACGATAGCCAGCTTTATGTAAAATTGTGTTGGCCTATGTTGGCGATGATTATTGCATGTTCTTGAGAATATCCCCCTTAGAGCCTGACTCACAAAGGTACACTTACACTTTTGTGCAAGTTTACACTTTTTCGGTTTTCACAAACACAATTTAATAATACCTTTAGGACTGCAGAGTATCCTCAGTAGGGGGGGGGGGGGGACTTCTTGTATGAAAAGATAGGACCAGCCTATCTTTTTATGCGTGTAGTTCTTCTTCCAACTTAAGTGCCCTGTGGCATACCCTGGATGCCCAAGGCCCTGAGGCTCTTACTGGCTCCTGCTTCACCTTCGGACTGCAAATATCTGATGCAGAGTCTCAAAACCATCCACAGCATGGGTGAGTGCTTGAGGCACCACCTTCCTGGGACTTGGAGGGTACCACTTCACAGTAGAGTAGCAAAGATGTCATATGTCCTTGTGCAATAAAAAAAGGCCCATTTCACATTGTTGAGGAAGTAAAATACAGAAATTATCTGGTATCAATGGGCCCTTCAGGGCTCCGGGGCCTGGTGCACTGCACCAGCTGCACCAATGATAGCTACAACCCTGTGCTTTCTTCCACCACCCAGCAGTAAATGGGAGCACCACAAAATGACTGGGGGAACTTTTCCCACCAATTCAGAATGTTCATGACTTGACAGGTGGGAAGCCTGGAGTCATGAAATTTAGTCAGACACAGGTGTGCTGGCATTGCATTGAGATTCTTAAACTGGGAACAGTCATTGTGGGAGGTGGAAATGATTAGAGACTTATTATGGAAGACTGGTAGAGGGGTATATTCTTTTGGAATGTGGCAGATGCAAGGATGCTGGTACACTTTGACCTGCAAGCTAACTCTGGCCAGCAAGGAGGTGGGATTTAGATGAAGGCAGGAAAAAATGTTAGGTATTGGTATGTGGTAAATTAATAGGGACACATTCCTTTTCTCTTGGTCTCCTGCTCTCCTCCCTTTTCCAAATTCTCTTTTTTTCTGACTCTTGCCTTGCCCTTAATTCTTCCTAATTTCTTTGTTCTTTATTTCATCATTGTCCCCTCTCTGTCCCCATCCCTCATTTCAACACATCCCTCCTTTACCACCTTCTACCCCAGTTCCCCAGTATCCTCACCCAACCTCTTTCTTCCACCCTTGCATTCTTAGTCCATCTCTGTTTTGTCCTATTCTTCTATGAGTCCCTTTCCCTCTTCCCCTATCCTCAGAGATTTCAAGTTGTCCCATCTCAAGTATTCTGTGACAGAAGTGTTGATTTATAAAAAGAGGAACAAAACTCAAAGTACAGACTGAAAAGGAAAAAACCCTAATGTTACTTTAGTCACTATACTTTCTCTCCCTCTTTTCTTTTCCCGGAAAACCTTTTATCTCCTACACAACCTTTTTCTCACATACATCTCTATTCATTTTTTCCATTTACCTACTACTGTAGCCTCAATCTCTCCCTCTCCATCTTTCTTCCTGCCCTACTCCTTTTCTCTCCAAATTCCTTTCTCCTGCCTCTATCACTATTGTTCATCCTCTCCAAGGAGCACACAGACAGCAAGGAACACACTGATTCTACTGATAAAAGAACTAGAATGTCAGACTGTGTTGAATTCCTACTGCATGGCAGCACCTGTTTTGAGGTGCTCTAGATCGACGCCCATTGAGTTCATGGAATTAGAGGTGCATGCCAGGCTAGGATTTCTGGCTGACAGCTCTATCACAATAGGTGCAGTGTAGGCGCAAGTCACGTAACTTTCACCTGTCAGGAATGGCTTTCCAGGAAAATATTGCCTGAGAGCCGCAACCTGTCTATTTATGCTATAACTAAGTCTTAGGTGTCTATCCTAAGCGGCAGGTGATTAAATGTATAGGGCTCTGAAGTTTCTTCGTTCATTGTGTGAGTAGCTTATCTAGACCAAGTTTTTGCTTTGCCTTATGGAACCTGTAGCAGTGTTTAACCCACTATAAAATCAGGATAAAGCCCCACAATGGAAAAAAGCCAGGACTGGATTGTGTTACTCACTCATGGAATTGTGACACCAAAATGTTTTCTTATATTAGCTAAAGAGTGGTTTACTGTCCTTAGAAGATCTGTCCTCTGTCCTCCACGGCCTGATTTAGCGATTGCGTTATAAATACGTTGACGAATATCCTACCCGCCTTATCAAGTTTGTGACGGGTTTGTAATAAATGCAAAAAAAACAGTTGATGGACAGAATGCAGAACAATGTCATACATTCACCCCAGTACAGAGCTCTCTGCCTAAATTCATCATTTTTTTGCTCACCATGCCATTCCAGTTTGAACCTAGCCATATGCAAAACAGTCTTGACTCTGTGCCCCATGGAATCAGTCCAGCCCGAACTGCCAAGCCAGGTCCTCCCCTGGCCCGGTAACAAGCATTCCAGGACATGTTTTGGGCTTTCAGTCCTCATCAGCCGGGATAGCTTGATTCCAGTGGGATGGAGAGCACAGGACTCACGTCTGAGCATACTGAGCATACCCATCCCACTCGGGGTGCCAAATACCAAAACAACAGTTGATGGACAGAATGCAGAACAATGTCATACATTCACCCCAGTACAGAGATCTGGGCCTAAATCCATAATTTATTTGCTCACCATGCCATTCCAGTTCGAACCTAGTCATATGCAAATCAGTCTTGACCCTGTGCCCCATCGGAAAAGTCCAGTCCGGCCTGCCAAGCCAGGTCCTTCCTGTACTGGAAACAAGCATCCAAGGACCGGTGTGAGAATGATGATGAATTAAAACCAGATAAGTTGACTGGGGGTGAGCGCTTGCAATGTTCAATACTGTCCATCATCGCCTTTGGTTTTGGGTTTGTAATAAGGCAGACCACGTTTGTGAGTACCCATCAGCCAAACTCTAAATCAGGCCTTTATCCCCTGCTTGCTAGGCAGAGTACTAAATTCATAGACATGTGGAAGTTCAACAATATATGTAATGGGTTCAAGGCTCCCCAAATCAAAAACTTCCGTTTCATTAGCTTACCCCTAAACATTGAAGCGTGTACATCAGTTTAACAAATGCTCGGTACATTTTCCTCAAAGTCCGTTTTTTGTATCGCTCTTCGTATGTTACTTTGGGCCAGATGTATGAACACATTTTCCCATAGACACAGAATGGGTAAAACTGTTTGATACATCTGGCTCTTTGTATTACTTTTCAGGTCTCAGGGTTATGTTTTCAGAAAGTCAATCGCCATTAGAAAATGAAAACTGGTTTTGAGGAATGCAGTCGTGCAGAGTGCATCGCACCTGTCTTCTGCTACATATTTTGAGCATGCAAATTAGACAGGAACAAATGTTTAGCCCCAGCTGGCCCAAATGTCCCATTTAAAAAATCTTTTCCTCTTCTTTGTTCTTTGATGTTCTGCAAATGAGCTTTAGAACTACACTCTCTACACAATTCAATTTTACAGGCCCATTATCCCAGATATAATGTGGAGGTTAAATATATCAGGGCAGCCATTATGTGAAAATAATTAACAGTAATGAATAATGCACTAATTCCACTGATGAGAGATGACGATGTGTGTAATGAAGTGTTGGGGCAGCTCTGACAAATGAAATTAAAATATTTAAACACTGTTTTATGATATTACTTTGCTCATATAATTTCCTTTACCTACAATGAGCCACTTCGATTATCGTCATTATCTTGACAGTCCTGAAGGATGAAATAGTGGAGGTTAATGTGACAGCGATTAGTCAGAGGGGGAATCCATCACAGGAGCTGAGTGGAGCCAGGCAGAAAGGCCCCTTTATGCTTCCGTGCTTCAAACGCAAGAGGAATGACACCATCAACATCTTTTCAATATTAAATAGAGAAAATGATCTTGTCTTGGGCTCACAGCCCCTGAAGTACTACACATTTTACCCTCCGAGAAAAGGTCAGCCCTTCCTAATCATCTATAGAAACATGTTGCTGGATTAATTACATCAAAATAGTTACTTGGTGCACGGAGAAATTAAGAGGCCTGTAAGAAAGCTAAGTTGTTCTTACATTTTTAAACAGTATTTCACTATTCTATTTATAGTGCAATTAGATGCGTTTTTCGGCACACAAAAAAAATTCATACTATTTTGTCAGTGGCAGATGTTTTTTTTTACTTCACATTTTTCTAATCATTTATTCATAAACATATGTACAAATGAGTCATTGACGATTGTGTATGTAAAATCAGAATAAGTCCAAACAACTCCAAATCAATAGGCTACAACAGCTGAGAGAAGACGGTATTTAAGGCTTAAACACAGGTCAGAGAGATAAAAACAACACAGTGCACAGTACTGGCTTCAGAAACAAGGCAAAGGAGTAAAGATGACTGATCCTCTGAGCTCCACTGTTTATATCCCCATGTCAGTCCTTAGGCACCCAGGCTGCCCTAGTTGAAGAGGCTTCTAAATGGGAGAGTTGTGCAATAGTGAATTATCCGTCAATCCTTCAATAAATGTTGCTGCTAAATTAGGTATCATTCACATTGTCTCAGTGGGGTAGTCCCACTCCTCTAGCTCTCTCAGAATGTGTCCTATTCTTGGCGCGGTTAGGTCCCATCTGGACTATTTCAGCCGTCTCTACACAGGCCTCACAAATAAATCACCCACCGATGTCTACAGCGTTTAGAACTATTGATACTCGTCATCTGTCTGGATTGAAATACAGTAATCACATTATGCCGACACTGAAATCTCTCCCTGTGACCCGTGTAAACAAAAGACGGCTGGGCTTCAAAACATCCGCTTCCATTCATAAAGTACTATATTGCCACTTGATCTTCCTGCCTCTCTAAACTGTGCATATCTTACTCTACAACCAGAAGGTTGCAGTTTGGCAAATGCAATCTATGGTTCATAAGGATGCACGTTGCAAGAAATATAGCTGTTATCCTTGAAACTCTTTACTTAAACATCTCAGACTAGAAGGCACATCCACAAATTCAGAAAGTACCTAAAAATACACTTTATCAATCATCTAGCGTATGGTTAGTTTTATCTCCCTATGATTTTTCAAAACACCCTCTGCCCCTTCAGAAAAATTGGCCTATAAGACTCTCTACTGCCTTCACTGTTTCAAGCTGAATTGTATGAGGGTTTAATATGACAAGTCAGCATGTGGATGATGGCACAACCCAGCTGGTAGCATCCATTTAAAAATTGGCTGTTTACTTACAATGAAGATTTTGAACTATAGGCCTGGCCGGATTTCGCGGAGTTCTGTGGAACTCCGCAAAGTGACATAAAAACTCCACGGACTTCCGCAAGTGGCGGAGTGTGGTACAAACTGTTATTCGCACTGATCTTCCTGACGCTCAGGTAGAAATTCTACCCTAGAGGCAGCTCGCACTCGCAATCTTACCATTGGCGAGCACGAGCGGGAAAAAAAATCTGCTACATGGAGCAGAGTTTTCTGCACTCCGAAAGCTCCATGGAGTGCGGAGTGCATAAAACTTTGCAATCTCCGCAAACTCCGCGAACGGAGCGGAGTTCACCACCCATGCACACTTGTTATTCATATACCTGCCCTAAGAGCTCTGACCAAATGGTGATAATCAGCAGCTTACAAAAACAATATCACGAAATAAGCACAGTCATGGCTCCCAGTATAGTCCTGGGATTGCTGTAGAGTCACTTTTTTGACTATAACCATGGCTATCACTTGAATCGATCTCTCTAAAAGCGTACCCTTGTTGCAAAGTAGAAACAATCTAAAAATTAACCAAAACACAGGAAAGTGTATGTAGCTCATATTTTGTATTTATCACGCCTGTGCAAAAATGTGACAACCCAGCCATACATTGCCAACTCAGAGGAATGTTCTCGGGTTGGATCTTTGGAATGGATCCCAAGAGTGTACTGTAATAGGGACTGTGTCACCTCATGAATACCAAAGGCAGTAATAAAAGTAGTAGGACATGTAGATAAGAAAATGATGTCTACTTTGTCTCTCAGTACCTTGGAGTTTCATTCTAGCAGTGCAAAGTTTGTCATCAAAATAAAAGCAGAAAAAGCTCCTCAGTCAAGCCATGAGCCACCTTAGGTCACCCACTCATTATGGAAGATTGCACACAGTCTGCATGTCAATAGGCATTAGAAGAAGCCTCAGAGTACATCTGGGCAAAAATGAAACCTCTGCCTCGATTCCACCACCACCTCCACCTCTCAGAGCAAGAAGAAGTGAAAGGATTCATTCATTGTAATCATTGAATTCATATCCCATCCCATCTTAGACACATCTACAAACATTTCTCTTTAATAAGAGTGCATGTTTTCGTAGCGAAAGCAGGTCATTTGATTACATAGTTTGCTTCTTTATCTGAGGGCTAGTGTAGAGTTATCCTGTTCATGCAAAGGAATAGTCTATGGCTCAGAGCTCCTCAGCATTGGATGCAGTTTCAAGCAAGAAGTTCCTTTCCATTGAGGATAGACCACTGTAAACCCCGACATTTATTGATGCAATGGAATACAGAGAGGGTAGTTTAATTCAGGTGCCCAGGTAATGTCTCAGTCTCCACCATATTTACAAGAGTTATTTGTTCTAGGATGAGCAAGAGCTCTCTGCATTAGCCATCCTCATGAACTCAGGATCTCTCAGCTAGAATGAAAACTGCCATTTATATAAATGTTCCCTGAATTACTCTGCTCCCACCCTTATGCAAATGAGTTTTCTGGGTAGACTGCCGCCACAAAATTATTAGATATTGTCTGAACTAGACATCAGCGCCATCTGGGGAGGAGCTCTCTGACCTGAGATGTTCTCATTGGACAGGAATCTTCAAATTAAGAAAACGAAAGGTTCCTATGACACATTGTTGTGGGAGGTCAGATTCAGCCATTTGAAGGAACTTTTTTGCGCACCATAAATTGTCCCTTGCCAAACAGAGGATGAGAAATCTAGGGCCAGTGGGTGAGAGAGGGAGGTCTCATGGACATTCAATGTTTGATTTTTATTTAAAGTGATGTTAGACGAAAGAGTGTTCTTGACTACCACCAAAGAACATATTAGATGCATGGGAAGTAACATGACACAGGTGAGCATCAGATATCAGAATGGCTGATTGTCTCCAGGAAAATATTCGACTGTAAATGTTGGCATGGTCACATGTGTGCTCTTTGAGTTCTAACTTAATGAAATGTAACTTCACTGAAGGAACATGCTGATTGATGCACAAAGAAGAAGGTACCTATACAAATTCTAATACATTCTGCACATTGGGTGCATGCTGCACAGTGCAGCACACATGCAATGTGAAATATTTGGCGAAATAAAAACATTTCTCCAAGTTAGCCCCTGCTGCAAGGAGGCATATTTTTGACACAAAGCCCAGACTGACTATCTTAATAGATCAAGCTTACAGCAAAGAAGTGCAAAGTGGCACAAAGCTCAGCAATTCATGCTGTTTGTTGTGGAGGGAGGTAAAGCGCCTTCACTTCCTGGTTGCTCCACGCCGGGCGGCCATCTTCCTAGGGTGACGCTCTAGTCTCCCCTCCTCCCCTGACTACAAAAGAGGTCAGCACTGCTGCGCACAATAGATTGATTAAGAACATCGACGTGCTAGCGTGTATGCACATACTCCGCTGCTACAAGGGTTTTTAACCCCTTCCATGCTGATGACGAACCCCAGCCGTCATGCACTACGGTGCTCGTGTGCTGATGACGGCTGGGGTTCGTCACGGACCGCCCCTGTTCGTGTTGTTTACAGCACACCAGGGGAATCGCGGCCGCATGGAAAGGGTTAAACTTGTTTGCTATTTTTTTTAAAAACTGTTTGTTACCTTCATTTACTTAGTGTGCTGACTCCCCGGTCCACCGCAGCAATTCAAGCTGTTTGTTGTGGAGGGAGGTAAAGCTCCTTCACTTCCTGGTTGCTCCACGCCGGGCGGCCATCTTCCTAGGGTGACGCTCTAGTCTCACCTCCTCCCTAATCTACTTAATCAACTGCCCAGTCGCGCAGTGGTAACACGCAGCGGGAGCGCCGTAGACGCGCCGAAGAGGCACCTAAGAGAAGCCAGTCTGCGCCAGTCCGCGTCCTGACGTTCCCAGCCCCCGGTCCCTCTGCCGGCATCATGGTATGAAATCGCATTTCATACAGTTCCTCCTCCCTGCTCGCCTTACGAGCCATCACTAATCCTCTATGTCTTCACTCGGTCCTCCCTATTAATACGAAGGCTCACTGTAAAATGTGTGATTGGCGTATCTCCTCCCCAAACACTGTGAAACCTCACTCCTTACATAAGTGGAAGATGTTTCTGCTCAATTGCCGGTCTCTACCGAAGCATCATACCAAACTGGCCATGCTGATAGAAGAGCTCAACCCTGAAGCCCTCTTTCTGACAGAGACATGGCTCCAGTCAGAAAGTGACCCAACAACAGTGTGGGCCACCCCCCAAGGTTACACTCTTAAGCGACTCGACCGCCGGACAGGCAGAGGCGGTGGATTGGCCATCATTTATAGGGATAACTACAGATGCCGCGTCACCTCATCCACCACGCCAGCCTGTGAGAGCCTACACTTCACTTTTGAATTCTCCCCTACCACCACCTTCTCTGGCATTTTAGATTATCGACCACCTGGTACCCTCAGCGATTTAGTCACCAACATGACGGACATAGCTGCTAATCTAGTGCTCACCTCGGCAAATTTTACCTTGCTGGGTGACTTAAATCTACACCTAGATGACCCGCTTGACTCAGCAGCCAATAGCCTTCGATCAAACCTCCAGGCCATTGACCTGCGCCAAAAAGGCTTTCACTCGACGCACACCAAAGGTCACCTCCTAGACCACATTTACAGTAATCTAGATAGCCTAACTGTCGAGGTACCCATTCCATTGCCCTGACTAATCATTTTTTAATACCCTTCACATGGTCCACAAGCTCCCCCCCCACCTTAAAAAATCACAATAAACACTGGGGAAGAAAATGGGCCGAGCTCCCACTCCCTGAATGGGAATTGGCTCTCACCAAACACCAACCCCAGAAGGCGACCAATCCTAATACTGCCACCGTCAATTTCGACAATTGGATCTCCAGTACCCTCGATCAAGTTCTCCCGAGAGATTCCCTGAATTCTATAATAAGATCCAAAGTCGCTCCTTGGTATTCCCTCGCCCTTAGAACGATGAAACAATCCTGCCGCAAACTCGAGAGAGCTTGGAGACAAGACGTTCACAACTTAAGAAGGCAGAGTACAGAGCCGCAATAAAGCTCTACAAAAATGAAATAAAATCTGCACAAGCCCAGTTCTATGAATCCAAAATTAACCTGGCTGCGAACGCCCCTAAATAAATTTTTAAAATAGTCAAATCTTTAATTTCCCCCTCCCATGAGCGTCTGTCATCTGACGGAGCACAAACCCGTTGTAACAACTTAGCCACCTTTTTCTCCCAGAAGATTCAGGTCATTTATTCCTCATTCTGCACGGGTAATGATGACATGGAACCGACTACCTCAACAGATTCTGACCTTCCCGTTCCCTGTCTGCTGGAAAAATTTCCACTTCTTGATTCCACCACATTAGATAGATTGATCCCTAAAATCACCTCGGGATCTCCTAATGATCCAGCACCCCCGCAGACTCTCATTAAGGTCATCAATGCCATTCGCCTGGTCATCCTGGATGTCCTTAATGCTTCCATCACCTCCAACTCCGTCCCAGCTCCTTGGAAGTGTGCGATGGTTAGAGCTTTACTGAAAAAGCCCACATTGGACCAGAACAACTTGGCCAACTATCGCCCAATTTCCTTGCTTCTTTGGATGAGCAAACTGCTTGAGAGGCAAGTCTATAACATCTTAGTAGATTATCTAGAGTCCAATAATCTGCTATGCGCCTCTCAGACAGGATTCCGTCCTCAGCACAGAACTGAAACTGCTCTCTTAGCAGTGACGGATGAAGCCAGAGCTGTGCTGGACCGGGGAGGAAAAGCGGCCATCATACTACTCGATCTCAGTGCCGCGTTCGACACGGTTAACCATGCCACACTAATACATCGATTGAATGGCTTGGGCGTGTCGGGCGCGGCCCTGGAATGGCTGACCTCCTTCCTGGATGAGCGATTCTCCCAGGTGTTTGAAGGCGAGGTAGTCTTCCCTAAGCATCCACTCAGTTGTGGGGTTCCCCAGGGCTCCTCCCTAAGCCCCACCCTTTTTAATGCTTATATGCGACCTCTAGAAAAGGTAGTCCATCCCTTTGGTGTGCGTATTGTCACCTACGCCGACGACACCCAATTGGTGGTCTCTTTGGACCACTCTGAGGGGTCGTCTAACACCTTAAGGTCCCTGTCTAGAGGCTGTTGCTAAGTGGATGCAGTCCTCCTGTCTTAAACTTAATGGGGAGAAGACGGAGATTATGCTGCTGGGCAACCCTTCTCCGACCGCCCTAGCATCCATCTGGCCCACATGTCTCGGCCCTCCTCCCCCTCCCAAACCCCAGATAAAGAGCCTGGGAATCTGGCTTGATAAAGCACTTGACTTTTCGGCCAAGCCACCAAAACAGCCTCTACGTGTGTTGGGCTAATGAAAATGCTTCGCAAAGTGCTCCCTTTGCTTCCATTCCAGGCGAGGAGGGTCATAGTTCAGGCCCTGATACTCTCCCGCCTGGATTATGGAAATGCCCTATACATAGGAGCCCCAACAGCAGTGACCAACAGGCTTCAAGTCACGCAAAACTGCGCTGCTCGACTACTTTACAACATTCCCCGCTGGCAGTCAGCCAAGAAAGCTTTAAAAGAACTTCACTGGCTCCCAGTAGCTGCCAGAGCACAGTTTAAGGCCATGTGCATTCTGCACAAATCCTTCCACCGCACAGGCCCTGCTATCCTGTTTCCTTTAGTTGTGCCTTATGCCCCCATCCAGAGCCCTTCGCTCTAGCTCACTGCATCTAGCAACCACAACTAAAATTAACAAAGCCCGATGGGGCGGTCGCTCCTTTTCCCACACCGCTGCCAAGCTTTGGAACTCTCTCCCTCTATCCCTTCGAGAGAACAATAACCGGATGTCCTTCAGAAAGGCTCTGAAAACCCATCTGTTCGCAAAAGCGTGTTGATTCACCCTGAAGCCCGCCACAGTAATTCAGTCAAAAGCACTGCGAGGCCTTCGGGTAGTTACGCGCTATATAAGTGCAATTTTTCATTTCATTTCATTTCAGTAAAAAGGCGTCTTTAGTGCTTAAAATACCTTTTGCACTGGAAAGTACAATCTTTCCAAGACTTTGCTCTGATTTGTGTCACTTTTCTTTAGGGCAAGGCCCTAGTAAATCTGCCCCCACATGTTTGCATTGCCTCATTGTTTACATTCCCCTAAATCCAGGTCAGACAGACAGACAAAATCCTTTATAGATTTACTCCCAAAATTGAGACTACCAACCAAAAATAGTCATAAAACGAGAATTATTTTAAAAAGAAAAGGAAATTGCATTTATATATTGCACATTATTATAAGCAATTTGTATACATAAAATAGAATATTGCAAGTTGTCTAATGTAATCAGATTTTTATACATATACATATCATACGGCTCGGTGTTCTGCTACCAAATTAGGTCTTTACCCATTATCCGAAGACTCAAACCAAATATTATCACTAGAGCAATATCATACAATCAACATACAACAGCATGAGCATGGCTTTAAAAAAACTATAAAAAATGTAAAATATGTAAAATGTTTGTACCAACTTATTTCATTCTCTGGATTATATAAAAGCGCATGATCTTTTGCTTAATTACGAATGCTTCTACTAATAAACAGTGACTTAAGCAACTTTATGCACAATATGTGCAAAGTGGGGCAGACAAAAACTACATGATCACAATCCTTTATTTCCTATGTACAAAGATTACATATTCACTCAGGTCTGCTAAAATCCTTCCCATGCTCCTGTAATGAAACTTAATAGTAACATTTGGAGTCTAACAAAGTAAAACTTGCCGGACTCTTTGTTCTAGATTTCATATCAAATTAGTTTGCATTCTCATCATATAGGAGACCAACATTTTATCATATCTACTATTTATACGACAAATTGCCATGTCTAATTCCATGCTAAGAGCTGGACTCGACTTCTTAAGAAAAGCCTTGAGTTCCATCATAGACATAGGTACCAACACTTGTAATTTCATATTAAAATAGTGTAGAGCCATATAAAGATTCCTCATACAGATACTGTCTTGCCTTTGCTCGATAACGACCACCTTCCAAAGTAATCTCCTTAAAGAATTCACATCTGATTGAATGAATCTAAGGCCCCATCGTAACACTACCTCCAAGCACTGGACAAAAGTACTTAGAAGTCCTAATTCTAGGCAAAAGGCCGCGGTTGACGCCAGGGGTACTCGAGATAAAAGTTTCCGTAGAATTTTGACTTTGACCAAGTTCATAAAGGAGCACTTATTAATTGCCATTAGTTCTGTCACATATAGTATAGAGGGGGTTGTTTTTATGCAATATAACTGGATTAAAAAACAAAAATGTCAGTGACAATGGGCATTAAAGAAGTATCTCAGAACATGTGTGGCTCATTGCTTTAAATGTATAAATGGGAAATATGATTTCTATCAGATAAACTAGAACTAAAAAAAATCCCCAAACATACATAGGACTTAACGACCTCTTAAGTTTTGGCCCCAGGGGCCACACATACTTTGGGGCATATTCACGAGGAAGTGGCGATGAGAGGCGTTAGCCTCCTTGGTTTAACGCCTCTCTCTTTAGCCACTTCGGAAAAGCCAGGCCGCACCATATTCATAACAATATGGTGGAGTCTGGTGTTTCCCTTGAGACGGCAATAAGGTATATATTCAAAAGAACGTGTGATAACTACCGCTAGAATATCGCAATGCAAAACAACTTTCAACATCACAGCCTATCACAGGAAAATAACCCAGTGTCATCGTGACATTCACAACGCGGCAATAGCATGCGATAGACACCAGATAACGCGTCAAATGTCCGTGTGAAAACCAACACCACGCCTCAAAAATGCGATAAGCGAATGCCAAAAACATGGGATGAGGCCAACCACGGTACAAAAAGTAGCGAAAACCAGCCACAGGCCTGCAAATCGTATGCGTCTAGCGGGATAATGCATCATAAAAACCATAGAAACAACACACCTGAAACAAGCCAAAGCACGTAGCAACATGGATGCACCCTGACCCAGCGCAGAGGCCAACTTGAACCCCAACAGACTTCCAGCAAGGAACAATGGGGTCGGGGAAGGCCAAGGAGAAGAGGGAGAGGAAGACGGGGTGCAGTCCGCAGGAAAACAAGACCAGCGTCACAGAGGTGACAGAACACTACCAGCAACCGACCCACAAGCAGACCACCTGGAATGCAGTCGGAGTGCCGAATGAGAGCGGGACAAATTTTACCATATAATATCCTGGAACATTCTTATCACTCAGCCAGCATAAACCCCTGTGTAGGCCCTTCTGTTCAAAATATAGGCCTCTGGTTAGATTTCCCATAGCACTGCCATTTTCTGTTCAGCAAGCTGAGGGCCTGTCTGATCAAGATTTTTTTCAGCTCCACTCTCTGTGAGGCCTCCTGCTCCAGACTAAGCCCCCACCCTACCCGTGCACCAAGTTCACAAACGTTAAAGTTCAACATCCCCCCTGTTCTTTTGACATACAATAAGACCACATCCTGGGCATGTGCATGAGATTAGGGTAGTATCCCACCGCAGACACGTCAACCTGGAGTGATGAATGTGGCAAAATAGGGCGTACAGATTTATATATATATATATATATATCCCTTTAAAATAGAAAATTTTTCTTCTGTCCGATGCAAATTTACGACAGGCGCTCAGTCTAAGAGGCATGACCTTTCACCTAGCTTATGTGCCACAGTTACAGGAAGGGCTGCACAATGTATGGAGACAAAAGTGCGAAGCAGGCCATAAGTGACGCAGGTAGTAGAAGTGGCATGTGGTGTCGTGAGATGACGTTACTATAGACTTCTCACCGCCTTAAAGAATATAAAAATGGCTCCACAGAGACATCTTTGGACTACTCCTCTTCTGTATGTAGATGACAGGCAGTGAGTTTTCGCCAAGAGCTGCTTGAAAGCTCTTGTTCATCTATTTTAAAATGTACTGCTCAATTTTATATTCTGCCATATGAAATGTTATATTTGCTATGTTCTCTTTTAACCTTGTTTTATCCTTCTTAAATTTAAAATGTTTATATTGTAATTGCAGGACTGCTCACTTTTAGGTAACCGTGAGTATTCCCAGATAAAAGTGTACTTTGTGTTTTGAATACATTCTACCTCAAATTATAACAAATTATAAATGTGTCTTTAAGGTTTAGGCTCTCTCTCTAGCTGTTTAAAAGCTTTCATTCAGTAAATGCAATCTTATCCATGTGGCTATCTGAAAATGCGGAGCACTGGATTTAGAACTTTGTGATTTTAATGCCTTCATATTGAAGTTTCTTGAAGTTGCATCTTCTTAATAAAACTGTTAAACTTTCAGCCTCAGTTTCCATGGCTCACATATCTGTTTTCTCCATTTTTAGAGCGAGCGTTCCAAATTAAGGTGCCTTTTTGTCCCTAACTCACTCCCTAGAGCATTCTGTGCAGGCTCTCAGAGCCCTGTGCTCAGCCCTCTGCCCTTTTGGCCCCATAATAAATCTCCCTCGAACACGAGGAGGCCAATTGAGGAGGCCAATATGCGCAGGCATGACGTGACAACTTAAACCAGGCACACACCTGCGGCCAACAGGGAGGCATTAACGGCAACAGTAGGTGGCAGTCCAGAGAAACAGTAGGAGCTGAAGGAAACACAGGCAACAGTCATTAGTGTGGAGAAGGTGCAAGGAGTAAGGATTACGGACACAGCTCGAGAGGACCTGACACAACATCAACAGTGAGTCCAACAAACAGGGACTGGGGGGACGGGGGAGATGGGCACAATGGCATACATGCACAACGAGGTGTAGCACACTGCACACCCACAATCACCCAGGATCATGTCCCGTTCCCCTTGGCACACTGCAGCACACACACATAGCAAGAACAGCATACCCACTTTGACGACAACGTGGTACAATGCACATAGCCGACACTGCAGAACAGGAGACACAACTGGCTCTGCACATGCACACAAACATGCCTACTACATCTGACAGAGCCGGAAACTGTGAAATGGAAATGTACACGTACGACCTCACATCCATCATGTAGTCCAAATGTACACTGTCCCACAGAATAATCCAGCCCCCCCAAACAGTCACACTGTACATTGCAATATAGTCTGCATGCAAACCAGCACAATGCGCCAACATACATTTCAACACAAAGTCAACATGCATCTCCCCTTTACATCGCATAAGGTCCTACAACACCTTCAGAAGAGCACAGACTACAACATATCGGTGATGCCGTAATGGACCACAACACCGTCAACAACGACGCCCTACAACAGCCCATTATTATGCCACGCAACCCCACCAGGACCTGGCCAGTCAAGCTACACAGAGGAGAACACCGAGCCTGCAACGGACCACACATCAGGAAGTACCCGCAAGCACAGCTCAATGCCATGTCTCAGCACGCCAAAAGGAGGTGGCCCAACAGGTATTGGTGGGTGTCAAACCCAACGGCAGCGAATTAGGACACATACATAGGTGTATATCACCCTTCAGGGCCCACCCACACATAACTAGAGACCCACACTGCCATAGAGACACATGCAGATGCACATTCACAGTATAGAACCACACCCAGGGGCACTCAAATAGCAGTCACACACCCATGTTGGATCTGCATACAACGGCCCTGGCCACTTCTCTTACAAATTGAGTGGGTGACGGCAAAGCTACATGTCCAAGCTCCAACCCACTGCCTGCGGTGACATGTCTGCATCCAATGTACACAGCACAATGTAATGTCGTAGGGCCCAGGGCCCTCATGCATACAACAAGACCACAGGGACACACGCATATATCATATTGAACTGGCTATGGGCACATGCGCCCAGCCCCTTTATTGGCAGGGCCACTTGTACAGTGATGCCTGTGCTGGATGTGTGTGGGGTGAGTGTAAGCCACTCCGCACGGAATGTCTGGTGCTGGCAACCACTTGAACATTGGACACCAGTGCAATGGAAACAGAAAACACATGCATAACAGAGTCAACTGCTGAGCAACATGAAGTAAGTCGGAGAAAGTCCAGAGGAAAGCCTACATGCAAACATAAGTGTCCGTGAGTTGCAGTGCACTGGGTTTTGGACACTAGAGATGAGCGCTCTCATGTGATGAAAAAGTCTAGGATTGTGTCCCTTCGATATATTCCTGATGCAGATGCAGTGTGATGTGTTAGACCTGCATCATCTTCCCCATTAACGTCTCAGGGCCCCCACACTTTTTGAGGTGACATAGCTGCACAACCGCTCCACAGCACAAAATAAAATCAGCAACGGACAATGGCATGCGGTGCACTGAGTCACTGCCATCTGGAGTGCTGAGCAGGGTACAGGCAGAGGATGGCATCCACGACAGGTCTGAGCAACTACGTAAGTCTGTCAGGACCACCAATTCAACTCTGGCAGATGGTGCTTGGAGGTGATCCTTGCGGTGGTGGCATGTACCTCCTTCGGTGATGCGACGTAGGGGCCGGTCTGGACTCACTTTGGTGTGTGAGTCCTGTTGGGCCCCATTTGGGTCTGAACGCTGCGTACAGCGCAAGGCCACAGAGAAATGGCGTTGATGACTCCAAGACCAATGCTTCAGGGGCCATCCAATGTCTCAGAAGAAGGGGTCCCAGACCAGAGCAGCACAGAGTTAGTGGCCCCGGGTGTACTGCGGCCAGCACAGTCACCCAGCCATGGGAGTGTGACTTGCGGTGCCGTCAGATGGGCCATGCGACCTGAGTGGGTCCCCATCAATGTCAGAGGTGTATGTTGCAGAGGGTTGCGGGGGACAGTGGAAAGTGTCCTCCAGGGTATGATGCAGAAGGTTTGATTTTATCCAGGAGCAGCAAATTGCGGGGTGGAAAGTGCAAGCCTCGTTTACACCACCAATTCAGTGTCAGCTACATGAGGATAAAAACTAGCCACATGTCCATAGACTTAGACGCCATCAATGTACGACCAGTGAGTGTCCATAAATGTCGGGTAACAGACTTAGTAGCACCAGGGCTGAGAGGGGATGCAGTCTGGGATGATGCCGGTACACTGATATGAACTCCGCCATTGCTAAATCATGACTCTGTGACACCAGGGCAGTTGTCGGTAGTGTACGATCACCTACGTAACGATTTTTCCCCACCAAGATGCAACGCGTCATCCTCTTACACCTCTCCTTGCGTGCAGTGATATGTAATCTGCTTTTGAATACTCGATGTTCAGTTCCAAATCTGTGACCTACTCAAGCACAGCCTAGGCCGAGAGCAGTGTAGGCCGGAGGCAACGGTCAGCACGGGCCATTCACAGGATGTCGCCGGCATAGGTTGGGGTCCCCACCGGCCTGTGTAGTTCTGGTTTAGTGGCACCACGTGTTCGGTCACCTCTGTGACTGTGACCCAGCTTTTGTCCGGACTGAGCCGCATCTTCCTCTCCGTGCGACCACTGGTGTGGACTCTGCCATTCGTGATTCGTGACTAGGTGCTGGATGTGAGACCTACTGACCCGCAGGGTATTTCTGGTCCCTCATCCATGTGTCGCTGGCTGGCGTTGAAAGGGTTTGTGGCAGCACGTGTCACCGGCAGGCATTGAACAGGGTTTGTGGCAGTACATGTCGCTGGCTGGCGTTGAACAGGATTAGTGCCACCACGTGACGCAAGATGCCCATATGGAACTATGCCTCACTGTTTGGGGGTCTGGTGCTGTGGCCATTTGGCCGGATTTGGGGTCACTACCATTCTGGACCCAGGACACAGTTTCAAATATGGGACCTACTGGGCTGCAGAGGATGCTGGTGGAATATGTAAATGAGGAAGGAGTACTGTGGGCCAGCATAGGGGGGACAGCGATGGTCTGAGAGGCTGGCAGGGTCGCGGGTCTCGGGCTTGGAGCTTACACAGTCATGTGGTGGGCATTCTTGACACATGCCGGTGTCGGCAGGTGATCAGTGTGGCCTTAGTGCACAGCGGCACCTGACAGGTTTGTGGTCCAGTGGGCCAAGGTATGGCAGGCGCACAGGATCGCATGCAACTCCGCTAACGAGGACAGCATCGGCCTCGTGGCAGGATGGGAGGCGCCACCCTGGCAGAGACATTGGGCTTTCCGGAAGAGGACCATGCCCGGGGGTACGTGCTTTTTATTCACACCCCTACGCTGGCCTGGCGTATGCCAGCCATCCCACTCTGCTCACGCTTACGGGGGGCTAACAGGCAAAATTTCCACGAGGACCCCCACTCGATGGGGTGACATGCTTGCGTCCACTGTCCACTACACTTCATAAACCAGAGGTGTATGTCGCCCTGGATATAGGTGTGTTCTGCATACTGCGGTCTATCCAGCACATCCCTGCCACTCTTGGCATTGTGTACTTTCCCAATCATGGTTCTACTGCATCCTTAACACATGCCTGGTTGCCACCTCTCTCCACTTTCGACTATTGTGTGGCTGAGGTGCCATGCCATTGATGGATCATGTTCATGACTTGCCCAGGTTGCCATTGTAAGTTTTTCTGCTGTGTCTGGTGGGTGGGCATGTTGTTGTGCATGTTGGTTCTAATTTTGTGACGTGTGCATTGCCAGAGTAGTGGATTGCATGGTTGTGGAGTTGAGGTGAGTGGGGTGTTAATTTGGAACTTGCCAAGGGGCTGTTCATTTCCCTTGGTGGCATCCTGGGAATGCTGGTTGCTGATGGACTGTCGGAGGGTGAAGGGATCATGCACACTAGCTACGTATTTTGAGGCGACATTGGTGAAGGTTCCAGGGTGTTCTGATGTTGCCTGCACCTTAATGTGTGATGTTTGCTTCCTGTTGCGGTGATTGTGTGCTGTGTCACCAGGGGCACAGGTAGGACATGTGTTCTGTGGATTGCCCCCAACTTGTGAGTGCATCCGGCTAAGGCGTATGGTCCTTGCTTGGTCTCCAGCAGTTCCTGGGCATTGTGTTGGACATATGGGGAGTGGGGTGCCAGGGTGATGGTGATATCCAGGACAGGTATGGGAGACTTGGATGTGGCTGGCTGTGAGACTCTGCTGACTCTGGCGGTTGTTGGTTGGGGTGTGCCAGGGGCCAATAGGTACAGCACAGCCAACAGCTTGGTCTGGCGTGGGATGTTGGTTATCCACTGTGTTGGTGCCGTAGGCCTTGTAGCCAATGATGGTCAGGATCCCTAAAATGGTTTTCCCCTTCAGCCTGCAGTGGACAGTGACATTGTCAAATGTTGTGCCTGTGAGGCAGGTGAAGTTCCTGGGGTGCCGCTGTCTTTGTCTGCACTTCCTCTGTGGTGGGGTCCGGGGGGGTGTTCCTGGTGGGTATTGGGGTCCAGGGTTGGTATTGGTGGGTGTTGTGGCCATCTTGGGAGTCCGGGCTGCATGATGAGTGGTTCCATGGCATCTGTTGCCATTCCGATGACGGCCTGGGCTGGGCTCCCTTTTTTGGTGCAGGCTGCTGTCCGACATTACACCAGGTCAGAGCAGGTGTTAATTTCCTGCAACTAATGCGCCTTATCACGTGTTTTGTGTTCTTGTCGCCAATCTGTCTAGCTGTTGTGAATGTTGAGGTGTCGTGTTGTTGCGGTTTTTGGCACGGGAACGCCTACTCTGCATCTCATTAGCAATAGTTGTGGGGGTCCTTTGTGGCAATGTTTTTTGCGGCTGCTATTGCGGGTAAACTAGTGCTGTGGGCTGTTAGCACCAGCTTGTGAAAGGGGTGGTAAATGCATCATGACTTTGGCTGCGATAAAGTGCTGTTAATTCGGCGATAGCTCCTTGTGAAAATGCCCCTAAGTCTCACGACCTAGCGCCAACACAAGCACCTTTGCACCAGAGTGCAAGGGTGTCTGAGAGCAGGGAGGTTTGTTTATGTAGAGGAAAGTGTGCCTTCCTGTACCTAAACAAACCTAAAATGCTGTTTAGTAACTTACATATGTGCTGCTTCAGCATTTTTTAAAAGGTTTGTTTATGTACAGGAAGGGACACCTTCCTGTACATAAACAAACCATGGCATTTAGCTATTTCCATGTTTGTTGCACAGGGCAGCACACATGGAAATAGCAAACACAAGGAGAAATTAAGCATTTCTCCTCATTTTACTAGTGCTTTATCCTCACTGCTTGTGCTCAGGACCTTGTTCTTCGTTATTTTTTATAATTCTAAAACAACAACATTGAACACATATGCATTGCACATTACTGAAATATTGCTTGTACGAGAGATTAAAAAATACACAAGTCCATAAGTATTGTGAATGGACAACCCAAAAGAAAGGCAAAGAAAAAAGGCTGAGAAGGCTTTTGATAGAGTCTCATGGCCTTTCCTTAGGAACTGCATGGAAAAGTTCGGTCTAGGGGAGAAATACATAGCAATGGTGATGGCCCTATACAACAAACCCAGAGCAAAAATAGTGGTGAATGGAAGCACATCTGAGACGCTCACACTTGGAAGAGGCACCAGGCAAGGATGCCCACTGTCACCTCTTCCTGCTGGCACTAGAACCCCTATTAGCGAAAATTAGAGACAATGAGAGGATAACGGGTGTTAAGGTCAAAGAGAAGACAGTTAAACTGGCAGCATACGCAGACGATATCCTCATCACAACCACAAACCCATCAACGTCAATAACAGCGCTCATGGATACAATAGGAGAATACGCAGAAGCATCAGGGTACAAACTCAACAAAGACAAATCGGAGTGCAAACCAATGAACGTCCACACCACAAGAGAAGTACTCGGGGACTCAGGCCTAGCCTGGCAGACAAAACCGCTCAAGTACCTAGGACTACACTTTGGGAGAGACCTAACATCCACGCTACAACATAATGAGGACTCACTGCTGAAAAAAATAAAAGAAAGACTAGAACTAGGGTCGCCAAAATACATCAGCTGGTGGGGAAGGATAGAAAAGATGAAAATGATGATAACACCGGCAATAAACTACACGCTAAACATGCTACCACTCCCAAAGACAGGAAGCTTCCACAAGAGACTGGACAGCATGATCAACACCTTCCTATGGAGAAACAAAAGACCCAGAATCAGCCTACTCAAACTGAGACTAACCAAAGAACTCGGGGGCCTCAATCTGGCAAACTTTAAAACATACCAAACAGCGTGCCTGGCAAGACAAGGGATGGCATGGATTGATGACACGCAAACGTACAAACCAGTCTGGCTAGAGTTGGAGAAAGACCTCCTGGGAGGCCTAGACCCGATAGCTCTGCTAACGGCAAACAAACACCCCCTAAGGTCTAACCCAATACTGAAACACACCAGAGAAGCGCTGATGAAAATAGACAGGCGAATGATGCAGAAGCTGAGAGGCACAACATGGGAATCCATCTGGTTCAACACAAAAGTAACATACCAAGGGGCAACAATGAATAACGACACATGGATTAAGAAGGGAATCGGCCTCCCCAAACAGATGGAAACCAAGAAAAAACCGCTGACATTTCAAAACATACAACAACTACACGACCTTCCAAACAAAGAGCTCTACAACTTTCTTAAGATCAAAACTGCCATAACCAGAGCTAACCTACACAGAGAAGAACCGGGCATCATCAAATACGTGCAAACCCTAAACTCAGCGGGTCACCAGACCACAAAGATCTATAAACTACTTAGCCCAGCCACTCTGTCGCAAAACAAAAAAATGACAAATTCATGGGAAACACTTCTAGGCAGGCAGCTAAATGAAAAAGAACGGGCACAAATGTGGAGCTCAGCGACAACGTACAAAATAACCCCACAACTGGCACAAACGAAATACTGGCTCCTCCACAGAGCCTACTGGACCCCGTCCAGGCTCCACAAGGTCGGCATAGCAGAATCAAGCAACTGCTGGAACTGTCAAAAGGAGGAAGGTACCCTCGAACACCTCATCTTCGAATGCGTGAAAGTCAAGAAGTTCTGGGCGCAGATCAACACATTCCTAAATGATATGCTCAAAACAGACCTAACAATCAGCTATGCCAGCCTTGCGACAGAGCACCTGACCGCGAACCTAAACAGCAGAGAAGAGAGGGACCTACTAGACCTGCTACTCACAGCGGCCCTAAAGATAATCCTAACGAATTGGAAAAACACTGCCAAAGCAAACTTCAAAACATGGATTAACTGGGTCACCTTCCTGAGAGGAGCAGACAACATCACAGGCAACTTCTCTAAAGAACACACCCCCAAAGTGCTCATGAGGGGCCCACTCGACGAACACCTAAAGACAACGCAATAAAGACCCCCCCTTATTCTTCTTTTCTCTCCTTTTCTCTTAACCGGGTGAAGCCAAGAAAGAAAGCAAGCACAAATGTACTGTATACAAGAAATACAAATTGCCAATGTATATTCCACTTATATTTTTCAATAAAAAATTGATAAAATAAAAAAAGATTCTGTTCAATTGATTTATGACCCTTCTTAAATCTCTAACAACTTTTGATTCTTGATGATGGACAATACTCAAAATATTCACTTTGTAGAACTAGCTCTTGATGCCTCAGATTTATTCCTAATAAAAGATTTAATCCATAAACCATACTTTTCTAAAGGGCAGCCTGGCTTGGACCTTAAATCCTCTGTATACTTTCTGAGACAATTTTCTAAGGTGACCACTCTACCATCATTCCAATGGGTGAACCAATTTCAAGTATTCAATGAAAAATATACTTCCTGTTTGTTTCAAAGGAGAGATTTCTTCACAGATCTGTCAACTTTAAAAGCGATAATAATATGGTCACTCAATGAGTTGTCAATAACCTTAAAATTAGAAAATAACCCAAACACAAGTAAAAGACACAATAGCATAGTTTAAAAGAGATTGGTATGAGTTACATTTATAAGTAAAATTTGCCAGAATCTCATTCTCAAATCTCCCATTAGAGATTAAACAGTCATATTTCCTCAACATTCTAATTACATTCTTCCTTTTGCATCTAAAAATGTATGACTGGAAAAGAAGGGCTTGACATTTTTAAAGCTTCACGTTTTTAAAAATTCTCACAGTCTTCAATGGCAGAATTGGATACCTTTGCAATCAAATCCCTACCATAAGAACCCATGCATCCTCATTCCTAAAGATTATTTTTTTTAAATAGGAGAAGAGTTGCTTTTCTAGAGAGTTATTCCATATGCCATTGGGCTATATATATTCACCAATATTGTGTACTATATGGAACTGTAACAGATGCCCAGTAAAATGTAAACCTTATACCAAATTGAAGACATGAGAGAAACTGTAATAAGTCCATACGTGCTCTATGTTCAGAAAAATTTGTATTGCCCCACTTGCATGCACCCTAATTGAAGGTAATGCCGGTAGGTGAATTGAAATGTATTTATCTAGGTGAATATCTGCGAGGCTTCATGTCTTTTGTACACAAAATATATCTGCCTTCAGGATTGAAAGGAGTGCCATTTTAAATGTAACCGTTTGTTTCCACCTATGTTCTAGGAGATGATTCTTAAACCAGGATTAGGGATAGAATCCAAGTCTATAGTTTGGCCAATATTAAGCAGGAGATAAAAATCTGTGCAATAAAGGTTGCTTAAAATGTAATGTTTTAGCAAGCCAATGCCATCGCTTGGTATCCTCTAGTTCTACTGCAGCTGGTGTTTCATCTGAGTAAAAAACTGTCAACCGTCTCCCTGTTGGATCTAAAGTGAAAACAGTTTTCTGTAACTCCGCTAGCTAAATAGATTTGCTTGTGACGCAGTTTGAGCTAATAGAAAGATCTCCTATTTTTGATGCAGTCTCATTTAGTGGGTTCTTACTCCTAGTTGGGAACAGTGCAACAATGCCCACACATTTACATAGAAAGTAATCACAGTTCTCCAACACCAGCTTGGCTATAAATGCAGAGTAGAATCTCACCCGTGTTCATGGGCCTGAGTGCGATTGATAAATATAGACTGACTGGATGTCAGTGGTCCTTATTAATTAGGAGTTCAATTTCCACAAAACAATTTAATAAGAAAGATCTGTTCACAGCTTTGGTATTCTTCTCAAATAAAAAATGTAACGTATCAAGCATGAAATAGGACATCTCCTTGAATCCATCACCTTCTGGATAGTTTCTCAAAACTGTTTTGCAAAATGTATCTCTTGGAACATTGGAGTATGTTTTTCCATGTTGATATTTTAAAGCTGGGGGTTTTATGGAACATGCCCAAGGATTTAAACCTTCTGCATCACTTTGTGTTTGTGCCACTAATCCTTTATTGGTTTGGTAGTAATCGAAATTCACCAGCTCAAGAATCTGCAAATTTAATGGAGAATAGCCTTTTAAGCTTGAGAAATTTAGCTGGGACATTGTAGGATTACTCAAAAATTGAGGCATAAAAACTACCCTTACTTGGTCTGTACCATTGTTCGAAGAAATAATACCTTTGGATGTTCTGCGAATTTGATTTTACTTGTGGCCTTTTTTCGTATGCACCGTATTTTCCTATTTCTTTTCTTTAGGCAGGATTTTAAAAATATTTTTATTTAGAGGAGTGGTTGTGTTCTCGGGGTCAAAGATATTATTGCAATTATCCCCAGGTGGCTTCCCTTTTGCTAATCAACTGACTTCCTCTTCTGAAATATGGGAATAATTATGTCCTTGTAGCTAGTCAACTCTGATTATATTTTCATCTAGCTCTGCAAATAGTGATCTTAAAGAGACAATTCTGTTATTTATCTTCTTATTCTGCCTTACCTTTTGCTTAACGCACTCTCCTCTGAGAGCTTTAGCTGGACTGTGTTTGTTCCAATATAGATAGGCCTAACAGTACTGGTAGGAGCCACTTAATTATACTCCTCCTCTAATTTTCTTCTTGAGAGACATTGGAGAAGCAATGATAATGTATCAAGGATGGGGTCAGAGCTTGCTGTTGGCGTCTCTAGAAGCATTAAAATTGAGCTAAGAATTCCAGACATTGAAGTGATTCTGAAACCTGGACATAATCTCCTGGGAGATTATGTGAGGCTTAATGCCCCGGTCAAGATCTAGAGATTGATCTAATGATGAGAGTTTAAAAGAGTACTATTAAAGAATTTAAGTCCAATTTTAGCTGCTTTGCCCTAGCTGTTTCAGGGAGAATCTTTGTCTGCAGTTTCCAGCCATTGGTGACTTAATAGTCTTCATATTCAGGTAGAGTAAAGTCTGCTATAGACTGTAAAGCCAATGCAATTTGACTATTCTGTATGATAGTTGTCTTTAAATTTCTCATAAGAGTAGCCAATGCCCCTAATGGGAAATATGCATTATTTCCACACTCTCTTGGGGGAGGCCTCTTTTTCAATTAACTTGCACCTCAGAAACAGGCATCTTTATTGCCTTTCCTGCTATTTCTTCATTTTTTTGTAAGTTCTTAGGAAGAGGAAACCCCCCAAGAGCACTTCCAGAAGGATTAGATTTCTCAAAATAGGTTAAAGTACTAGAGCTAGGGGATATTCTTTTTAAAGCATCTCCAGGGCTTATTCTATTCCTAAATCGGTTTGATTTGGTTTTCCTGCAAGCATTGATTGCAAGTATTTTGCCTGAGTGTGCATTTCCTTGCAGTCATATGGAAGGAAGGGAAACAGTCCAGTACTAAAATCAAGGGACGCAGTTGGTTACACTCAATTTTTTGTTTACCCTAATCCTGTAAATGACATAATTGGAAATAATTGAGTCAGCGAGTATATGTTGATCCCTTCTTAAAAAGGGGATTTTGGATGAATCCTCTGGATGCTATCTTTCCATGGATCTAATTTTCTCTGGGTATAACCACACCCAGACCTCTAAATATTATTACCCCACCCTGGCTATCAGGGCTGTAAAAATATCTAATAGTGTTGATGCCTATACCCGCTGCACGCAGTTGGCACAACTGCTACAAATCACCTAAGGTTCTCCCCTCACCCGTCCATATACACTGACTCTCTCCTTCTGCCAGAGCTTTGTTCTACTCCATCGGCAAACATAACAGTCCCTAAGCCAGCTAGCTCAATAGTGAGAAGGCAGGGTAGGGGCGGATGCCCCAGTGTAGCATTGCCAGACTCCACAGACTAAGTTATTGCACCCAAGACAGCCAGACCCAAGACAATGAGTCACTCAGGGGGCACAACAATGCAGGGGCAGATTTCCACTCCCATGGCAAGCAAGTAGGTAAATCAGCTGGAATTCAGGTTGTGGCTCCTCTGTGGGTTCAAGCTGGAATGAGCTATCTCTTCAGGTAATTCCCCCCGGCGGGGGAAACAACACTTACAACGCAACTTTTACAATGCACTACCTTTTCAACAAAACTTTTACAACGCAACATCCATTACAACGCATACCATTACAACGCAGCCATTACAACGCATGTCACTACAACGCATACCACTACAACGCATGTCATTACAACACAGTCATTACAAAGCATACCATTACAACGCATACCTACACTATCCAACACTTACCCTACTGTTGCACCTCCTGGAGATAAAATAGTAATTTTTACCCCTACACTATCCAATACTTACCCTACTGTTACACCTCCAGGAGTTAGAATAGTAATTTTTACCCCTACACTATCCAACACTTACCCTACTGCTGCACCCCCTGGAGTTAGAATAGTAATTTTTACCCCTACACTATCCAATACTTACCATATATGCAATGTAATGGTATGCGTTGCATTGGTATGCGTTGTAAATGTAGTATGCGTTGTAGTGGAATGCGTTCTAAAGGTAGTTTCAAAGAATTCGTTGTATTGGCATGCGTTGTAATGGAATGCGTTGTAATGGATGTTGCGGTGTAAAAAATGCGTTGTAAAGGTATGCGTTGTAAAAGTATGCGTTGTAACGACATACATCTTCCTGGCGGCCTCCCTGCACGGTTACTAACCACTACTGTTCGTCACTGTTCCTCCTCCTTCAATTCTTTCCCTTATGTTATTAAAGATATGTTAATATAAAAAACATAAATATAAAATAATTAAAATGTTTATTATTAACATGAATTTTATGATACATTAAGTCATTAATTTAAATTTGCATATGAGCCTCTTGACATTGACGATTTTTATTTAACTAAAGATGAGGATACTGAAGGGGCTGTTCCCCTGCTGGACAGTCCATAAATTAACAGGTGGTAACACGTTGCTCCCCAATTTTAGGCTCTGATCATAGAGCTCGGGCTCAGGGCCTTTAATGGAAGAAGAAAATCTGACCTCAAAGGAGCTCATACTTTTAACAAACCAAACCATATGAGCTGAATAGACTGCATTTTATTTGATTTAGGGTTGTGGTCAATTGTTATCGATTTGATCGTATTAGAAAGACGTGGAAGTGATCACAACCCTCTCTCCTTGTAAGAACATTCCGCCACATTCTAGTCTGTCCTCCCACAAAAGGGATGTAGTTCTGACAGCTGATTACCACCATCTAAAATGGTATCAGATTGCTGCTTGTCCTGGTTTATTGTCTGCTGTCAATGAAGATCTTAAAACCGTTGTAACTCTTACTAAGGGCAGCCAAATGAATATCCCAGAGCAACTGATGTTCACCTAGAATGCCTTTTTTGACCATATTCTTGGACATTTTACCATTTCTGGCTTAACCATAAAGGAGGTCACTTGCAGGATCAGTCCTTGGTTTAACAAAGTATGTCGCAAGTTCAAACAGTCCCTAGTCAAAGCCATTAAATCCAGGGGCATGGGACCCCTCCCTTGATCAGGAAGCCCTACAAGGTGGCTATTGTTCATGCCAAAAAGGATTGGGATGATCAGAGGTGGAAGGCTCTTATGGATGCATTAGCCAGTGATATTTACAAATTCTGGCTATTGGTTGCATGGGGCAGCTCTTTAGTCGCACTGGAACCCACAAACAATGTTGCCCCATCCGACTTGGTTGACTATTTCTGCAATTTGTACTCTGATGATTCTACTAGTACATATTAAAAATAGAGGGATCCCTTGGTGAACCAAATTAGCACAACCAGATAGTATGTGGTTGTTAGTATTCAACGCAGTTGTTACTGTTGTTATCAGCAAAGGAAACCTTTACTTCTCCTTTGATGATCTAAAATCGGCTTTTGATCTAATCCCACTGCCTGGCCTTTCGCAGCCCCTGACTGACATGGCAATGCTGCCCTATATTTTATCATTAGAACGAAGACAATTACACATGTGTCAGGTGGGGAACAGGGCCAGCTTAATGACAAGGTGCCAGTTAGCAAAGTTGTCCGCCGGGGCTGTGTACTGACAACGCCACTGTTTTCGGTATTTATTAATGACATTGTACATTTTTTGTTTCAGGTTGATATGGATGCCCCCTTCATGGCTCAAACCAAAATCCTGATTCTCCTTTTAGTGGACGTTACCCTGTAGATCTCCAAGACCCCAGGTGGTCTCCAGAAGCATCTGACCCGATTTGATGAGTTTTGTCTTGCTGGAGGATTGGAACTCAATGCCTCTAAAACTAAGCTTATGTTGTTTAATCCACATACCTCATACAAAGGGAAGCATAGCCCGGGGGTGGGGGGTTCACCTCGAGAAGGTTGAATCTTTCACCTACCTCAGTGTGATGTTCTCTGAGGCATGATTTGGAAACCCCATGCAAATAAGGTAGCCACAAAACTTCAGCAGATTTTAGGCGAGCTATTCAAGGAATATTGCACTTCACACACCAAATCCATCACAACTGCACTTAAAATCCATGAGGCTAAAACGTTAGGTGGCTATTGTTAATGCCAAAAAGGATTGGGATGATCAGAGGTAGAAGGCTCTTATGGATGCATGCTTAGCCAGTGGTCTTTCCCAATTCTGGCAACTGGTTGCACGGGTCACCCACAAACAATGTTGCCCCATCCGACTGGGTTGACTATTTCTGCAATTTGTACTCTGATGATTCCACCAGTACAACACAGGATATTACAGTTCTGCCTAAACACAAAAAGAGGACATATCCCAAACAAGTAATTATGGACCTATTAGTTTAATAGACTGCCTCCAAAAAATCTTTTGTGGATGTGTGCTGGCAAAAACCCAAGATAAGATATCTAAAAAAGATGTCCTTAGTACTTTCCAAACTGCTTTTCGTTTAAATGTTTCTACCATTCACCAGGCCTTTCGCTTCTTGCTGATTTATTGGAGAACTGTTCTTATCGGCATAGGCACCCTTTACGTCTCCTTTGTTGATCTAAAATTGGCTTTTGATCTAATCCCCGGGCTTGGCCTCTGGTAGCCCCTCACCGACCTAGCAATGCTGCCCCATATTTTATCGTGAGTATTTTGTCTACACAAGGACAATTTTACTCGTATCAGGTGTGGGGAACGGGCCATCTGACTGACAGGATACCAGTTCAGAAAGGTGTCTGCCAGGGCTGTGTACTGACATCCACACTGATTTCGGTTTTTATTAATGACCTACAGGTAGATTCATCAACGGAAATTCGGCTCGCAAAGGGCCAGATTCTGAGAATCTGGCCATTTGCGAGCGCAATTTTTGCATTTGGGATTCATCATCCCAAATGCAAAAATCGCTATTATAGAATTCGCAAATTTGCGAGGAATTGCATTTAAGGAATCTCTATTTGAGATTCCTTAAATGCAATTCATGAAACATTTAAAAATTGCGAACTCGCAATTTTGCGCAGCTATTTACCGCAAAATCAGCCCCCAGATTCATCATGCTCCTCTTTTGCGAGTCCTTAATAGCGATTATTAAGGAATCGCTATTAAAGACTCGCAAAATAGGATGCATGTAAAAATTAGGCATGGGCGGATTTTGCGGGTTGGCAATCCGCGAATTTGCGGATTGCGAAAATCCACAAAATCCACGAGAATTCTTGCGGATTTTGTGGATTTATTTTTTTGTGTGTTCGCACGGGTTTCTGCAAGTTCGCGAGGGTTTTGTACAATTTCGCAAATTGCGAAATTGTACAAAACCCTCGCGAACTTGCAGAAACCCGTGCGAACACAATGTGCTCAGCCTACTTAACAGACATGCCGGCTGTGTGTGCACCCTGGAAAGCCCACGGGTGGGGGGTGCACAGCACTTGCATCACCCTCTCTCTGCCTGCCATTGCGTAAGTAGCTGCAAAAACAGCATAGTATGAGCCAAAACATAAGAACAGGTATTACAATGGTGATGGTTAGATAACTCTGCTTTATTGTATTACAGTGTATGAAATAATTGTGTGCCTTTTAAATTGTGACTGAGACTAATAACATATTTCTGTGCACCTTATGGAAAAAACTAGAACTGACAATACCTCTTAGGATTGTTTTTTTATTTTGAATAGATCAACATTTTCCCTAAAAATATAAACCTCTGTAAATAACAGCTTGGGAGGAAAAGGTGCTTCTGAAATGTGGCATGTATGATGTAACTATTTTACAATGGCGCCAGCAAGCTGCCAGCGCCGTTGTAAAATAGTTACAAAGTTAGCTTGCACAGGAAGCACTTAGATAAGATAAAGCAGCACCTGCTTCGTTTTATCTAGTGGTTCCTGTGCAAGCTAACTTTGTAACTATTTTACAACAGCGCTGGCAGCTTGCTGGCGCCATTGTAAAATAGTTACATGAGTGGGGGTTCAACTTTTGAACCCGCTACGTCCGCGGATTTTTTTTTGCAGATTTTGCGGGAAATCCGCAAAATTTGCGGATTGCGGATTTCCCAAAAATCCGCAAAATCCGCGGGCGTAACGGATTTCCCGCTCATTCCTAGTAAAAATCTCAACATTTATAGCGATTTCTACATCTTCCTTATTTGCGATTAGCAAATTGCTAATCGCAAATAAGGAATAACTCCCCATTCATTCCTATGGGCCTAATCTTTTTATTTTTAAGATAAAAAAAAAAAATTACAATTACAGATGCCTTATATCACAGAGTAAGCGACAATTGTACAAACAAATGGTGAGCGGTAGTCCATATGGTGAAAGCCAAACCTCAGAAGAAAAAGGCATGCGATCGTACAGGACACAGTAATTATCTATCAAACTTATCGACATTATTCACAATTCCCCAACTCGTTAGAAACAGGATTTTGATTTTTTTTTAAAAAGGGTTAATAAATACGAGTGGTGGTCAAGAGCAACACATGTAAGGCAAAAAACAGAGAACGTCGATCGCTACCCATACAGCAATTAAAGACGAGACCTCGTGAAAAATCTCGTTCGACACTAGCAACCCTAGGATTCGTCCGCCCACCAACTAGGATACTCCCTCCGAAAGACACCCAATACCAGGATATGAATCGGAGTTTGAGACACATAAACACCACAAAAAAAATACAACAAACACCCATCCCCCCTCCCTGCACCCCTGCATATGGCTTCCGCCAAACCCCAACTAGCAGTGTGCCTGTCACCCCGACTAACTAATTACCATAAAACGGAAAACATGGAGGAGGAATTTGTCATACAGGCTCCCGGTCTCCCCTCCCCCGCCAGAAGCAAACGACCCCTACTTATAGTAAAAACGTTTCTTTTAAAAAGAATTACTAGCTAAACAAATAGGGGAAGTTATAAAAACCGCCCAACCTCCCGCATCAATATAGGTAGCAAGTCCCGTATCAAATGAAGTCTTTATATCGAGCCCAGACATTCAAACTTATCCCTGGCCCTTCCGATCCTTCGTGCGAGCTCCCTCCGGTAGAACCGCCATGTTTGCAGGAGAGTCAAAGCGTTCAAGGAAGTTGAAACCATTGCAACTGGAGCAAGTCAAAAATGTTAATTGTTGAAGTCCACCAACCATACAGAGATACTCCCCCATCGACAGTAAGTCTCGATATTGTTTCCTTCGAGAACGTAGTAAAACCAGATGGGAGGAGAAAAATGGGAAATCAATCCAGAAAATACTGAAGGAGTTCCCCAGAAGCGAAAGATCGGATGGTTCCATCTCGGGCGGTAGCACTGTTGAATGTACTAAATTTTCAGGAGTTTCAATCTCGCAAGTTGTTGCTCGTGCACTGACAAAGGACATCAATTCTAGTTTCCACTCGGGGTCCTCCTTCTCATCAAAAACCTGCTTCGCGGGAAACACCGCGTGTTTCAGGTCTGGCATAGGGTCGGAGTCCAGTCTCTAACACACAGTCTCAATCGTTACGACCATTTTGTTGATGATGGCTTCCACTTGCGAATGAAGTGCCCCGATGGCGGCCATTACGGTCCTCAGTGACAGTACACTCTCCGTCCGATCCATCTCCTCTCGCTCGATATCAAACTAGATCTTTAACCCTGGAGGGCACTACTCTGGGGGAACAGGCAAGAGCGGGGCGGATGGTGACGGTGGGCGACCTGTCGACTCAGCGATCTTTACCCCACCGCCGCGAGCGAGGATCCCAACCCGTTGAACCCAGAGGGCGAACAGGCTCTTCAGGATAGGGACCCCCGTCCACAGCCACAGATACGTCTTGACGCTGTTCCTTTATTATCAACCGGACCTCAGGACCACCATCAAAACCGGGCCAGGATTACCTCCACTTCCAAAGACCGGACTCCGCCCAAGTCCCACGGCCGATGTTATTCAACTGAAACCCGGCTGGGTCAGTACTCAAGACCCCGGCTCACAAGCTGGGTTAGGCCGAAAATGAAACACGGCGTAACTTCATCAATTAAGTCAATGAAGATCCCAGGATTGCACCTTTAGGCTCAGCAACGATTCAGCCACACGGGGGTCGGGCGCGAAATCAGGATTATTAACAGGATTTGTCAGCTAATGACGGAGGTCGACGGAGTCGGGAGCTTACACGGCCATCTTGGTTGCTAGCGTAGCTCCTCCTCGCAATTTTTAAATGTTTCATAAATTGCATTTAAGGAATCTCAAATAGAGATTCCTAATGCAATTCCTCGCAAATTTGCGAATTCTATATTAGCGATTTTTGCATTTGGGATGATGAATCCCAAATGCAAAAATTGCGCTCGCAAAGGGCCAGATTCTCAGAATCTGGCCCTTTGCGAGCTGAATTTCCGTTGATGAATCTAACTGCAAACCTCGTGGTAAATAGAGGAAACTTAGAAAAATGCACTTAAGTGCATTTTTCTAAGTTGTGTGTTACACACACACACATGTCCTTGGAACGTGTGTGTGCGTAACACCAGCATCCAATATCATTTCAGGGGTGCAACAGGGTGTCCTTTGGACACCCCTGCACCCTTGAAATCACAAACTCAACGTGCGAATCGCTAATAGCGTTTCGCACATTGATATGTCTTCCCATTCATTCCTTATTTGCGATTAGCAATTAGCTAATCGCAAATAAGGAAGATGTAGAAATTGCTATAAATTTTGCGATTTCTACATGCATCCCGTTTTGCGAGTCTTTATTAGTGATTCCTTTAATAATCGCTATTAAGGACTCGCAAAAGAGGAGCATGATGAATCTGGGGGGTAGTACATTTTTTGTTTCAGGTTGATGTGGATCCCCACTTTTTAGTTCAGGTTGATTCTTTCACCTACCTCAATGTGATGTTTTCTGGGGACATGACTTGGAAACCCCATGTTAACAAGGTGGCCACAAAACTTAAGCAGATTTCA
Organism: Lissotriton vulgaris; assembly: GCF_964263255.1. Classification (NCBI taxonomy): domain Eukaryota; kingdom Metazoa; phylum Chordata; class Amphibia; order Caudata; family Salamandridae; genus Lissotriton; species Lissotriton vulgaris. Next base: position 971,581,530 of record NC_141696.1, on the reverse strand, counting down.
GGCGTGCTATTCCAGGAATATTGCACTTCACACACCAACTCCATCACAACTGCACTTTAAAATACATGTGGCTAAAGCAATAGTGGCAGATGTATCAAGCGTTTGTTTTGTCGCAAACGCTGCAAATCGCAAAATAGCAGCGTTTGCGACAAAAAAAACGGGAAAAGCGATGTATTAAAAAAATCGCATCGCAAAATTAAGGAATCGCAAAATTTGCGATTCCTTAATTTTGCGCTACCATTTAAGGAAAATGGTATGTAAGAAAGAAGAAAGTTTTGCGATTTCACTCTAGGAAATCGCAAATTACTACCAACTTGTAGTTGGTGGTAATTTGCAAATTCTTCAAAAAATTCACTTTTTGAAATTTCTAAAGGTGCCATGTGACGCTCATACATGCCCTTTGGGCATGTATGTGCACCATATGTGCACACTTGTAAATTTCAGGGGTGCAGCAGGGTGTCCTTAAGACACCCTTGCACCCTTGAAATTATTCTCAATTTGTGATTAGCAAATTGCGAATTGCAAATTGAGAATAACTTTCCATTCATTCTTATGGGCCTCCTGGCCCATAGACATGAATGGGAAATTATTCCTTAATTGCTAATCGCAATTAAGGAATTTTAAGAAATCGCTAAAAAATAGTGAATTTCTAGCTACATACCATTTAGCAATTCTCAAATAGCGATTAGCAAAAAAATCGCTATTTGAGAATCGCTAAAAGGTATCTTGATACATCTGGCCTTAGGTTCTGCCCTTTATTCCAAAGAGCTAATTAGAGCTGAAAATAAATTCCTGAGAAATCTTACAGTTCTCCCCCAAGCACTCCATTGTATCTACTTTTTATGTATTTGAATGTAAGAGGGCTTTTGGGCAAAATGTGTCTGTCAATTACTATATTGGAGACATGTATGGACCAGCCCCAACTCACTGATAGTCTCAAGGAGGTAATGAAAGCTGACCACTTTAGTAAGGTTCCTTAGCTCTCCAGAATCAAGGAGGCTCTACTCTTTTGAAGTGCCTGAGTTGTGGGAGCATCCGGACATTACTAATTTACCATCCAAGGACTCCCTGAAACAACATTACTGACCAATTCTAACAGCCAATGAATCCCAAAAAGGTACTTGTGCTAAGTTATCAAAACATTTTGTTAACTTCAAACCCACTTCTGTGTTTGAGCATCTCTGGGACCAAGTGTCTGTTACACTGGACAGGAAGTTATATTTTCAGTTTGGAGTGGGCACCCTTTCACTGAGAGTTTTCACTTCCAGCTGGGCCAGCGGAGGAGCCGCTGCATTTTCAGTCTTTGACTGCCTAGCCTTTGCCTCCCCCTGCTGAACCTGGTAAGCTCCAATATGCAGGCTGTTAGGTACACACAGCGTTTCTGTTGCCCTTTGCATACTTAGGGTGGACTGCTGACCAGTTTTTGCCATTTCTGTTGCTAGGTTCTTGGGTGCTATGTGGATACTTAGGAGAAAGGTTCTTTCCTGACCGCCATTAGCATTGAGATGCATATGCTACCCATTAGGCATCCTTTTGATGTATTAATTGCAATACTTCCTTCCGTAAAGTTATCGCATTTTTGCACATAATTTAGGGCCAGATGTAGGTAAATGAGATTTACCGATTTTTAATTACCGAATTTTACCGATTCGGTAATTAAAAATCGGTAAATCTGAGGGGTGGATATGTAGGAACATCCAGATGTTCCTTTTACCGAATCGGTAAATATCTGTATTTACCGATTCGGTAAATACCGACCGGTAATGCCCCATTCATTCCTATGGGCTTTGAAGCCCATAGGAATGAATGGGGCATTACCGGTCGGTATTTACCGAATCGGTAAATACCGATTCTGACAAGGGTGCAGGGGGTGTCACTTTGACACCCTCTAGCACCCCCAAAAAAGGTTCGGGGGCCATGTGGCAGGCATACCTGCCCTAAGGGCAGGTCTGCCTGTCATATGGCACAGGTGTGCATGCACACATGTGCATGCACACCAGAATCGTTATTTTACCATCAACTAGTATTTGATGGTAAAATACCGATTCTGTAATGCTTGTGGGACTCAGAAGAGTCCCACCTACATATCAATTTTACCGAATCGGAAAAAATACCGATTCAGTATTTTACAGAATCGGTAAATTTACCGATCGGTAAATTTACCGATTCTGTAAAATACAGGGCCCTACATCTCAAATTGCATTTACCGGTCGGTAACGGCCGAATTCGGCCGTTACCGACCGGTAAATGCCTACCTACATCTGGCCCTTAATGATTAATGCTTACATCTTTTAGATTGCATTTAATTTTCGTATTTGGCTTGTAAATATGCTGTTATAAACTGTGCCTGTTTTTATTTATTTGTACTTTTATTGCCCTAGCGGCCGCAATAAAGTTATTTGAATTGGAGTGACAGATGAGAGGTACAGAAACAGAAGGGAGGTTTATACAGAGGTGGATTGAGAGGATGTTGTAAAAAGAGAATGGAGAGGTGTAGACAGATGAGGTTGAGCGATGTAAAAAGAAGAGAGGAAAAGAAAGAGGTAAAGTAGAGACAGAGCGTTGAAACAGAGCAGGAGTTACAGAGAAAGATGAGAAGGTGAGAGAAAGAGGAGGTAATGTTAGATAAGAAAGAGAAAAGATGGTGAACAAGGTAGGAAGAAAGGAATAAGGCAGTGAGACAGATAAGGTAGAAAGAACAGAGGAAGGAAGAAATGAGTCGAGCAGCAGTGTACCGAAGGTGGGGTACATTTAATGGTTAAATAGAAAGAGGTAGTGAGACAAATAGAGTTAAGGTAGAAAGCGATGAGGTAGTGAGTGAGATTTGAGTTATAGAAATGAGGTAGGGAGTGAGGTGGGATAAAGAGCATTGTGATGAAATCTAACTGTGCAACTGCTGAGGTGATACATGGGGGGAGGTGACCCGAGGTGTCTTCGGGTGATTGGCCTTTGATCTTAGACAAATGGTTTTATTGAATGAATTGTATGGTTTCTGTACCTTTGTATTTTTTTAACAATTGTAATGTTTTATGATGAATTTTATTGTGTACACTTTTATGACATTTTTCTTGTCAAAATAAAGACGAAACGACGTAGAAAGAGGTTGGCACAGAAAGTGGCAGGCATAGAGGTAGACACGGAGAGTTGTAGATAGAGAGATAAGGCTACAAGTTGGACATAGAGAGGTAGAGGAGGAAAAGGTGTATTCAAGGTACAGAGCTGAGGCCGATGTAAAGTCTCTAAGGTCCAACTTATGTAGGCCTCAACTCCATCTTTACTAATGGGGGACACCATCTTTCCTCTCTCAAACAATGGAAGTCACCATCTTTCCAATATTTGCATAATCATTGTCATGTTTGCTCTTAAATGCAGATGTCACCTGACCATATCTTTCTAAGAACTGTAAAAGCGTAAAGCCATTTGATTGATGACACAGATACAACGATCTATGTGACATTTTACTTGGTCAAATGTCTACTTTCCACCATGTCAAGGTTAAAAACACATACAGACATATATAACCAAAGCAGTTTAGTCTGAGTGGATGTCCTTTTACCTTATATGTTGATAAGTAAACATCTAGGAAGCATACCTTTATGCACATAATTTATGTCAGACATTCTTAAACTTATATCAGAAATTCCAATTTCTGATAAGATTTAGTATAGAAGGACAAATACTTGACGACTTGTCACAAGAGGTCCTTTGCTCAGATTATCATCTGAGATTCTGCCAGAGATTGTCTCACCTACTGCCAGCACACTTCGCGGATGCTGCATCTCACCTTAAGCCAAAAAAGCTATATCCCAGAGGAAAACCGAAGCATTTCTTTGCACCACTACTGATAAAATCAGCCTTTGCTGTCAAAAAGGTATGCAGTGCACCTCTTCTCCATAACAAACTCTAGACTGCAAGTTGCTCAGCCTTCCATGCTCTCTTAGAATAGCGCAAAGAAGTAGATGTTAGGTTTCAGATCACATTTTAAAACATGCTAGAAATGCTCATTTTAGTCTTGTTATTTCTAGCATGCCTGCTTGTTGTTTTTATAATACTTTATGTAATTGCTTTAAATGTACTGAGAAACCGATTGTTCCTGTAGTTACAAATACCTTTTTACTTAAAAGGGTTAATTCTTCTTAGTAAAGAGTGTGCGATACTGTGAATAAAGAATTAAGGTTTGTTGATGTTTACACTGTGCCCCTGATCCCCTCATGAGATTGTTAGTAACAAAAAAGCAATACTCCTATCTCAGTTATACATTGAATAGTGTCATGCAGGGGTGCACAGACAAAATATCGACTCCAAAATATCGACTGGACATAATATCGAGTTTTAAATATAGACTGGACAAAATATCGACTGGACATAATATCGACTACAAAAATATCGTTTTTCAGGTAAGTGAAGTAATATCGACTGTATAAAATATAGATAGCAAAAATATCGAATTTTTAATAATATATAATATTTTATAGTGTATTTTTATGTAATAATATGTGTGAAAAGTGTGTATTAATGTTATAAAATATTTTATTAAATTAATTTTGTTTTTATAATAATTGCGTAATGTAATTCTGTAGCGGGTTGTGGGTTTATAGGGGAATAGGGTGGGAAGTAATTTAATAATAATTAATTAATTAATATATGTTTGTAAATATTTTTAATTAATAATTAATTGATAATTAATTAATATTAATTAGTTAATTAATTAATATTATTTTGTACATATTTTGTATTAGTAATTAATTGGTCATTCATTAATTGTAATTAGTTAATTACATTAATTAGAGTACATTTTTAATATATATAATTTTGTGTTATTGTTAAGTAATTAATTGGGGGAAAATAATATTATTAAAATAATTACAGCTAATGTGCTAATATATTTACTTTATTGTTATTGTTAATTAATAATTAATTGGTAATTAAATAATATTGATAGATTTTGGGTAAAGGAGTATTTTTAGGGTTCAGGGTCAGTTTTCAGTTTTTGGCTAAAGGGGCATTTTTAGGGTTTTGGGTCAGTTTTCAGTTTTAGGGTAAAGGGGTATTTTTAGGGTTCAGGGTCAGTTTTCAGTTTTTGGGTAAAGGGGCATTTTTAGGGTTCAGGGTCAGTTTTCAGTTTTTGGGTAAAGGGGTATTTTTAGGGTTCAGGGTCAGTTTTCAGTTTTTGGGTAAAGGGGCATTTTTAGGGTTCAGGGTCAGTTTTCAGTTTCTGGGTAAAGGGGCATTTTTAGGGTTCAGGGTCAGTTTTCAGTTTTAGGGTAAAGGGGTATTTTTAGGGTTCAGGGTCAGTTTTGGGTTTTTGGGTAAAGGGGTATTTTTAGGGTTCAGGGTCAGTTTTCAGTTTTTGGGTAAAGGGGTATTTTTAGGGTTCAGGGTCAGTTTGGGGATTTTGGGTAAAGGGGTATTTTTAGGGTTCAGGGTCAGTTTTCAGTTTTTAAACGATATTTTTGCAAGTCGATAATGTGACCGTTGATACTCTTTGGAGTGGGAATAGTATTTTTTACACTTATGGTATTGTACGGTAATATAATAGTATCTTATTTAATTATAGTATGTTATTATATATATATGTTTTTACAAATATGATTGTAAAAAATTATTTTTATTAATTTCATTTATTATTTAATTATTATAATTTAATTTAAGTATTTTTAAGTATATTTTAGTAATTAAATTTTAATATTAATTTAATTAAACACTGTTTTTAACAAGGTCGATATTTTTTATAACTATATTATTGTAAACGATATTTTGTACTCGATATTTTTGTACTTACCTGTTTGTAGATACAAACTCGATATTTTGACTGTCGATATATTGTCCACGATATTTTTGCAAGTCGATATTTTGTCCCTCGATATTATTTCAGTGATTCTCATGCAGGGCTACAATAACCTGTCTTTCACATTCATTATTGGTGTATTGAAACAACTTCACATATGTCACCCATGGGTGGGAAAACACGCCTTGTAAAGTTGTGTCATAATCAAAACTTACGCTACAAGATAGGGAGAATTGAGACAGAAAGAGGTGATTGGTACATATCAGTGCATTCATGGGTAAAAAGAGGGAATGAGAGAGCTGTGGCATTAAAGGTAAGTAAGATGAGACATGGGTGAAGGGTAGGTGAGGCAGAGAGAGAGTTAGATGTGATAGAGTGGTACACAGAAACAAGGTTGAGAGAATAGCAAAGAAAGAGGTGAAATAGAGAAAGGTGAGATCGAAAGAGAAGGGGAAGGAGTGGAAAGGTAGTCAGGGTGGGGAAAAAGTGGTTAGAGGAAGGTAAATAGAGAAATGGAGAGAGATGAAAATAGTTGTGGAATCAGATTGGGAGGCAGATATGATAAATCAAGTGATACAAAAGGTCAATAAAAAAGATTGCAAGACTAAGGTAGGCATAGGTAGAGAGAGACAGAGTTAGCAGTAGAGATTGACATAGGTAATCAGACAGAAGTGAGAGAGAGAAAGGTCTCTTTGTCGCTTGGAATATTGAGCCCCGGACAATTGCCAACTTTGCCTTTGCCTTAAACCATCACTGAATGCAGATACTGATAGTGAGTTGTTTTGGTCAGAATTGAAGACGACTCACATGATACCTGTGAATAGAATGAAAAGAGGAGAGCCTTTTCAGATGGCCCACACACATACAGAACTGTCAAGGAAGCTTTTCAGCCTCCCCGGGATTCCTCATGAAGTGAACAGTAGCCCAAAGGACATTCTGCTGACCCACCCATCAAACCAGGTCACCTACTTTGACATCAGATTGTTTTGTTTAATATGTCCACTTTACTGTTAATGTAAATGTTGTGGGCCATAAATAGTGTGATTAATGGCAGAAGGGCATAAGAAATACTGCTGAATACACTACATGTTCTCTAATGATCGAAAATTGGATGGTGAGTGTTAGACCCAGCAGTTTCTGGCAGGCTGGGAAGCATCAAAGCTAAAGCAAACACAAGGAGATGATGGACAGAGGGCTGAAACTTTTCAGACACTCACCCCAGTCATAGATCTGGGTTGAATCCATTATCGTTCTTTAGCTCACTTCGGCATCCCAGTTCAGACATAGCTATAGTCGAATCAGTCTTGACCCTGTGCCTCATGGGTGCATTCCAGCCGAACTGCCAAGCCATGTCTTCCCTGGACCAGAAACAAGCATCCTGGGACCGGTTTCCGGCTAACAGCCCTTATCAGCCAGGCTAGCTTGAATCCAGTGACAAAGTGAGCAAGGGACCCACGTCTGGGCATACCCTGCCAAGCTAGGGCGAACAAAACAAACACAAGGAGATGATGGTTGGAGTGCTGAAACTTCTCAGACACTCGCCCCCAGTCACAGATGTGAGTTGACTCCGTCATCGTTCTTTAGCTCACTTCGCCACCCCAGTTCAGACATAGCTATATGCAAATCAGTCTTGACCCTGTGCCTCATGGGAACAGTGCAGCCCCAACTGCCAAGCAATGTCTTCCCTGGACCAGAAACAAACATCCTGGGACCGGTTTGGCCCGGCTAGCTTCAATCCATTGGCAAAGTGAGCAAGGGACCCACACCTGGGCATACCTTTCCAACTTAGGGCGAATAAAGCAAACACAAGGAGATGATTGACGGAGCGCAGAAACTTTTCAGACACTCACCCCCAGTCGCAGATTTGGGTTGAATTTATCATCGTTCTTTAGCTCACTTTGCCACCCCAGTTCAGACATAGCTATATGCAAATCAATCTTGACTTTGAGCCTCATGGGAAAGTCCAGCTCGAACTGCCAAGCCATATCTTCCCTGGACCAGAAACAAGCATCCTGGGACCGGTTTCCGGCTAACAGCCCTTATCAGCCAGGCTAGCTTGAATCCAGTGGAAAAGTGAGCAAGGGACCCACGTCTGGGCATACCCTGCCAAGTTAGGGCGAACAAAACAAACACAAGGAGATGATGGTTGGAGCGCGGAAACTTCACAGACACTCACCCCCAGTCACAGATCTGAGTTGACTCCATCATGGTTCTTTAGCTCACTTCGCCACCCCAGTTCAGACATAGCTATATGCAAATCAATCTTGACCCTGTGCCTCATAGGAACAGTCCAGCTCGAACTGCCAAGCCATGTCTTCCCTGAACCGGAAACAAACATCCTGGAACCGGTTTCTGGCTAACAGCCCTCATCAACCAGGCTAGCTTGAATTCAGTGGCAAAGTGAGCAAGGGACCCATGTCTGGGCATACCCTGCCAACTTAGGGCAAACAAAGCAAACACAAGGAGATGATGGACGGAGAGGTGAAACTTTTCAGACACTCAGCACCAGTCACAGATCTGGGTTGAATCTATCATCATTCATTAGCTCTTTTAAGTTACGTTTCATTTGAATGTAAAAAATCCTTTTCCTATCTGCTCCCAAACTTAAGTTATCCCGTATTAAGTATAATAAAGGAACGCAATGATATCCTATGGAAGAGATGGGGCTTACATCCAGGACATGTAAAACTTAAATCAATTCAGAAAAACAGGAGGTTTGAAGGCAAAATGTTTGGGGTGCTACCACCCAATCGTGTCAGGCCCAACCTGTACCCCCAGTTGAAAATAGGGAGAACTGCCCACCCACATGAAAGTTCCCATCACTAAGGCAGAAGAACTCGGAAAGAGCATTGCAGTGGTCAGTCCCAGCATGATGTTCCACCATAAAGACCATTCCCTGTAGGGAGATGGGACATCCTTAACATTTTTCAGGATTCTCACAACTCATTTGAATGAGCCACCTGAGGGGTCTATTGTCTGTCTGAACCTGGAAAGGGAGTCCTTAACATGTATGGTCTCAGCTTGTTAAGTGCCCAGACCACTGCAAAGTCTTTCCTTTCTATGGTGTTCCACTTCTTTTCCTTGGGACGTAGATCTCCTGCTGAATAAGTCTACAGTCTGGTCTAGGCCCTCTTGATTTAGCTGTGAGAGCACAGTCCTTATGACATGCTCTAGAACGATGAATTCCTTAGAGAAGTTGGGCCCCTTGAGCACTAGTGCTGGGCACATAGCCTCCTTTGAAGGTGTTGAATGCTCTCTGGCAAACCACTGTCCAGAGCACCTTTTTGAGTTGAATTTTAAAGGAGTTAGCTCTGTCAGTGGGGCAACAATGCTGCCATAACGGTTCAATCAATCAATCAATCAAAGACATTTATAGAGCGCACTACCTACCCGTAGGGTCTCAAGGCGCTTACGGTTGACAAATCTCCTGTTTCAGCTACTGAGGCTGAGGAATGTAATCAACTCTATTGGGGTTTTGGTGGGCCTCCGTACCAGGATAGTCGGAATTTTGGGTTGAAGGGGGTGCACCTTGTCCCCACCAATTAAATTACACAGGTTACCATGGAGCCCTGCCCTATGTTACATCTAGTGGCCTTGAAAGTCAGACATGCTTTCTGAAGACCTGGAAGCACAGCCCAGAGGTAGTTCAGGGCGATCTCCCAGCTAGAGTTGAAGACTGTTAATTCATCCAGGTAGGTCGCACTGAAATCCTCCAACCCAGTCAAAACCCATTTCACCAGCCTCTAGATGGTAGCAGGGGCATTTTATTTAACCCAAAAGCCATCACTCTGAACTAGAAATAGCCCTATGATGTGGAGAATGCAGACCTCTCCTTGGCCCCCTCTAGTAATGTAATCTGCCAGCACCCTAATGTCAAATCAAAGGTACTCATAAACATGCCAGCTCCTAACTGATCTCTAAGCACATCAGTTAGGGGATGTGAGTGAGTTTTGATGACTGAACTGAGCCTTCTATAATCCACACAGAGCCAGAATTCTGGGGCAGTGTCCGGTGGGGCGGCCATAAGTAGCAGCACCACTGGAAGGACCAAGGGCTGCTGGAGTGCTCAATCACCCATAGCTCTGGCATCTTGGACATTTCTTACTAGATGCTGGTTCTCACTTTGTGCGATATCTTGTAGATCTTATTCTTCCCAGACATGCTATCCCCAGTATCAATGTCATGTAGTGGGTACACCAATGGGTGAGCCCAGGAGTAAGTGAGAACACAGAGAGGAACTGCTCCAACAGCTGGCAGCAGACTCTCTCCTGTTGAGGGATCAAAGAAGGACAGAGGTTCACCCCCTCTACTGAGCCATCATGCTCTTTTGAGGATCAGATAGAGGTTCACTGTCTTACGTCTCACCTTCATCTGTCACCAAGAGCATAGTGACCACAGTACTCTCACAGTGTTAACATTCAGGACCCTTACAGTGTTCCTGGGGTCTGGAGGTCCACCAGATTGGTGACTGCTCCATTGCACTCCTAAACCTCATATGTACCAGTCCACTGGTCTTGCAATGCCCAGGGCTACACTGTCTCCATCATCAACACCTTCTCACTGTAAGCTGTCTTGCCGTCTTGGGAGCCACTGACAGAGCCTTTGTTCAGAGCGGAGGAAACGCCAGAATTGCCATCAGCTCCTTGCCGGACCCGCTGCGCGGGTCCCGCTGCGTTGTTTCCCTCTGTGTGCCTTCGTTTGGGAGCTGCAGGGCTGCGAGCTGACCCGCAGGGACTCGATCTACCAGGAGTCCCTGCGTGAGGTCGAGACCCGCAACACCTGGGTCGCTCTCCCTGCCTGCCCCGCCCTCGCCTCAGCAGATAAGGACCTGCTGCACCGACCCTTGCTGGGACTCACTGTAAGCTGTCTTGCCGTCTTGGGAGCCACTGACAGAGCCTTTGTTCAGAGCGGAGGAAACGCCAGGATTACCATCAGCTCCTTGCCGGACCCGCTGCGCGGGTCCCGCTGCGTTGTTTCCCTCTGTGTGCCTTCGTTTGGGAGCTGCAGGGCTGCGAGCTGACCCGCAGGGACTCGATCTACCAGGAGTCCCTGAATGAGGTCGAGACCCGCAACACCTGGGTCGCTCTCCCTGCCTGCCCCGCCCCTCGCCTTACACCGCTCTTATTATTGCCTCAGCGCACCGCTGCACGGGAGCGCCCGGGCCGAAGCCCCGGCAAAGGGCGGGCCGTCTAAGGCCGTTCAAGGTCGAACAAGGACGGGACGGGCCACCCCCTTAACGCCTAAATCTTGGTAAGTGTCATTTCCTTTTTCTGCTACTACCTCCAAGGACTTCCTTACCAACTTACGTCGTACTAGACATTGCTCTTTGCCCAACATACTCCTGAACAATCATGTCTTCGGACCATGCAAAATCCAGGAACATAACTGTAAATACATCGAAGGGGCCAGTAACAGGAACTATCGATCAATTCTTCAAAAGAGTTACAATCGTCTTAGAAAAAGAAATAGCGGACACTGAAAAGCGCTTATCGATGGACCTGTTAACCGGTAAGCGCTCTTCCCTAGGTTTGATTGGGAAAGCTCGCTCTCCAAATATGATCGTTTCTGATTCCCAGTCCTCCATCATTCCCTCTTCTGACATTAATTCACTTTTGCTTCTAAGAAATGATGCGAGGGACAGAATAATTCAGACACCTAGTAACGAACCAGAACCAGCCCCTGAAATTCTTCTAGTCAGTCCTAACACATCTAGACTATCTAGTTCCCCAAATCTCTCCGTCTCCCCTCCACCTCCTTCAGAACAAATAAACAATCATACTAAGAAACGAAAGAGACAATCTTCCCCTCCCTCCTCAAGTACAATTACCATCCTGAACACAACCCCCTCCCCGCCAACACCCCCTTTGCCCAGCACGGCGCAGAAAACTTGCACCACGACAAGACTATTTCCTGAAATGGAGGCTGAACTTCTCTCCAGAATAGAGGTAATAGTAAAGGCACTTATGCTTCCTCTTCTGGAGAGAACAAGACTAATAAGCTCCCATTTAGAAAACCTGGCCAAACAAATAGAAGATAACACTGCGGCCATTATCAAACTATCGTCACAATCACTTAAACACCCAATACAAAACCCCACAGGCCAAAACGCGCTTCCACTGGACCAACCATCTACCAGTAGCGCGTCCTTGAAACCTGGAATAACACAAGGGAAAAAAGTGGTGGCAAAAAGCTCAAAAGAAACAACAAATAATGAAACCCCAAAACCACTCAACAGCAATCAGGTAAAAGACGGGGTGAAAGCAACTGCAAGGGGTAACAACATGACAGGGAAAAATCCTGCAGTAAGAACCCTCCCCGCACCAAACACTAACCCTAATCCTCCTACGAACCCCATACCAACTAGAGAGCTGGGCGAGCAGTCACCACAGCGCCCCAAAAGATTTAGACGCAGGATAGTTGATTTACCTCCTGAATCTGTACCATATACATTCATTATGGCAGGAGTACCAGAACTAGCTGAAGGGGTCAGAGAATCTTACCACGCTTTAAAAAACAAAACTATCTATTGGTTGAAGCAGAACAGACCCCTCCCTGCACATGTTAATGGGGAAATCCTGTCAGTCAGGCGGGCTGTCTGGGTGGGGTCAAGGCCGAAAGACAAAAGGGGGGATGTGATAATTATCAATTTCAAGGATCACAGGGTGGTAAGAACCATAGGTGATTGGTATGAGGTTACAGGAGGGGACAATATTTCGACACACTATGTCAGCTACTTCTACCCACGGGAATTAATAAACAAGCCAACTCACCATCACATCAGAAGGCAACGCCCAGAGTGGAGAGAAGTAGGCTATCAATTTACTCAGAATCACTTCTTAAACCAACTTCCGCACCCACCTTATCCTCACCCTTATCAGAATAATTTGTTTAATAACAATTACCATCCGATACCCCCAGACTACAACATACCAACATTCAACCCCTTCTCAACGCTGAGTGGCCTAGAGGGAATAGATTGACTTGCCAGCAATCAATCTTCACTGCAAGAACCTTCTATGACAAAAGAAGATACCCCTTTGGATGATACCACCCTAGGCATCCCAACTGAAACTTGCAATAATGAAAGTCAACTTCAACTGACCCCACTGTATGGAACAAGTCCGAGGGAGGTGAAAGATTCCATTAGACGGAGTAAAACAAACATGAGCCCCACCCTAACTCATAGGGAACTTAACCCAGACTCAGAGATAGCCGTAAGAGAAATGGATGACAGGTCAAATAAAGGACAGGTTCCCACCAGGAGAGTAGAAAATATCCAAATAATGTTCTGGAATGTTGCGGGTCTCCGAGATAAAATTTTGGATGGAAGTATACAAGACTTTGTTAAAGATTGCCAAGTTGTGGCCCTTCAGGAAACTTGGCTCACGAAAGAAATGCACCTGATAGGTTATAAAACTTACTTCTCGGCAGTGATTGCAGGAACTCATGGAAGAGCCAAAGGTGGGCTGGTAATTTACATTTCAAGCACCATACCAGGCCTGGAAGTCACAGTACTTAGCCTAGAACCCAACTACCAAATTCTAAAGCTGGTCTTCAAGACAAAGAGGACACTAACTCTCGTTAACTTATACGACAACACAGGGGAAACCGAGAGAATAAAAATGCTGGGGGCCCTTTGCGAAAAATTAACGAGTGGCGCGACACAAAGACCAGGGGTGGAACCCGCAAGCATCGTCTGGGGAGGTGATTTTAATCATCATCCCTGTATGATATCTAACAGTGATGTTTGCGGGTTCGGAGGCGACTCAGAAGCCCAAATAATCCACTTTAGTCATTCAGCGGTGGGTGATCTGCTAAATGAAACTTTGTCGAGTTTGGATTTACTTATATTAAACCAAATTAACCCCTTAACTGGGAAACTGGACCCCACCTACCTTGGTAGGGGCTATGAAACAACCATCGACTATATTCTTATTACATCGTCCCTAGCAAATAGGACCACAAACTTCAAAGCTAAAATCAATACGTTGAGCGATCACTCGGCCCTAGCCTTTGAACTAACCTTGGACCAAGGCCAGCCACTAGCCCAGACTATAATGTCTACCCTTACCCAAAACAATTTACAGCTCACAAAAACAAATGGCTACACCTTGGGGTGGGGAAAGATAGACCCAAACGAGTTGACGAATAAGGTGGTAACTGAAGCAAAATCTGCAATATTGAACTGTTTAGACCTTGAGGCCAGCGAAGAGAATGTAATATCCCATTTTAAAATAATACTAGCTAAAGTAAACAAATGCCTCACTAGGAATCAGAAAGGGTTTAAGGAAAGAAAAAAAGGTTGGTTTAACCCAGGTTGTACCGCTGTCCATAGAAACTTAAAGAGAGCATTATCTAAAACAACAAGAAATCAGGAAGAGATTAGGAACTTGAGGAAACAATACAGGCTTGTGTGTAAAGCGCGAAAAAAAGAACTAAAAAAGGCCCTATGGGATCAGTTGCACGAAAGCTCACTTAATAAAGACAGCGATCTGTTTTGGAAGGTGGTAAAAGCACCTTTCCTGAACGACGTAGATGACCATCCTAGCATAGAAGTGGCCATTGAGGGCCAAACTTGGGTCAATAATTTTGCTAAGATCTTCGGACAAACCCGGGGTGCGGTCCCAATAGGTAGAAGTTACACCCCAAATCAGGATAAATCATTCCCAATCCCACTGGAAATTCAACTACATGAAGTAATTGCGGCAGTTAATGCTAGCAAGGGTGGAAAAGCGCCAGGCCCGGATGGGGTACCGGTTGATTTTTTCAAATTTAAATTAGACCTGTGGGCCCCCATTATAACCAGGGTGTTCAACGCAACAATGCAGTGTGGTCTACTTACCTCTTGGACACAATCAATACTGGTACCCATTTTTAAAAAGGGCAATAGAGAGGAGGTGACTTGTTATCGACCTATTTCCCTCCTTGATTCATTGGGGAAAGTACTGGGTAGAGTGGTACTCCAGCGTTTGCAGGACTGGGCAGACGATACCGGGACCCTCTCGGATATCCAGTATGGCTTCCGAGAGGGTCTTGGAACAACGGAACAAGCTTTGAACTTGGCCCTTTTGTTGGGAAAATACGTGTCGGCAAAACGCGGGAGGTCTACATGGTTTATGTCGACCGTTCCGCGGCTTTCGACTGCGTATCTCATGCAAAATTATGGTTGGTGCTGTCCAATATGGGAATAGATGAGGCCCTTGTGACTTTTCTTAGAGAACTTTACTCTAACGCCTCTTCCAGGGTGCGTTTTGGAGTACGGGGTGAACTGTCGGAATCCTTTTCCGTAGAGCGTGGGGTCAGGCAGGGGTGCGTCCTTGCCCCCTTCCTTTTCTCCCTCTACACCAATGGTCTCGAGGTGGAAATGTTGATGGGGGGTCTGGACCTGCCCCGAGTGAATAATAGACTGGTGCCCGCGCTCTTGTATATGCGGACGACGCAGTGCTCTTAGCACGCACCCCACGTGAGCTTCAAAAGTCCCTGAACAGCTATGCTAAATTCATGAGCGACCTAGATCTCCACATAAACATAAAAAAAACTTATGTCATGGTTGCTGGCCAAGTCAGGAAACATGGAAAAGCTATCTTCCTCAATAACAAAAAGCTAGAAACCACCTCCCAGTACCCTTATTTAGGGATTATGATAGACTAGAAGCTCAACTGGAGAGCAGCCATAGAAGCGCGTAAGCACCAACTTCTCCGCTCTATCGCTGCTCTAATGAAATTTGCCCAAAAGCTGGGGAAAAAGCCTCCGGTTGAATTACTCAAGATCTATAGAGCCAAGTGCCACTCCATTGCACTATACGGGGCGGGCCTATGGGGACACAAAAATACAAATGCTCTGCAGGTAGCAGAAAATATCTTTATGAGATTCTTGCTTGCGGTTCCAAAAAGAGTCTCCACCTTTGCCTGCCACGCAGAACTGGGACTACCACATATCGAAGATCTGGCTAAAATTGAACCCGTACTTCTTTGGCGCCGAATATGGGTCTCAACAAAAAACACCCTCACTAAAGCCATTATTACGGACTGCATGACTTTAGACAGGGCTGAAAAAATAGACTGGCTCATATATGTAAAAAAACTTTTCAAAGACCTTGGAATAGCGGAGTATTATCATAATCCCGAAACAATTGCAGAAATACCAAAAAAAGAACTAAAGGCAAAGGCGCTGAGCCATTTCGAAGAACTGCGTATTACTGTGGAGATTAGGAAACCATCAGTACAGCACTCCATAGCAGTTATGACCACCCTGGAAATGGAACCATACCTAACCTACGTAAACTCACAGTTTGAACGTTTTTTACTAACAAGATTCAGGTTGAACATTTTCCACAGGGTGGTAGCATTCCCTAAAAGAAAAGTTGGGAAGAATGTCTAACTGCCTGCCCATGTGACGAACTATCAGAGCAGTCAACAATACACACTGTACTGTTTTGCAAATTTTACTCTGCTAACCGTAAACTTTGGCTAATCCCTCTGCTTCGATCTTTACACCTTAGAAGGTGCCGCCCTGCTATGCTACGGATACAATTTTTAAACTCGGCTTACGTTTGTAAAGTTGTTAGCACCTTCCTAAAATGCATTTTTAAGCACAGGCTAAACCTTCAAAATAATAATCTTTAAAACTCTCTGATAAAGCAATGATGACTTTTAAATGAACTGAATCCCAATTAGTACTGTTAAATTTTATGAAATGTTTGTATACTTTTATGGTTTTCTTTGTAATAACGAAACCGAATAAAGATTTAAAAAAAAAAAAAAACACCTTCTGACCAGGTTGAAACTCAACCAGAGTGGCCTTATGGTCATACCAGAGTTTCATGACCTTGTGGTGTGCGGCTAAGTTCCAGTGGTGGCCCCTTCACCTATAATCTTAGAGCCAGTATGTAGTTGAATACATTCTGGGAGGTTTCTTGGAAGCTTTCGTCCACTCCTTCTTCACAAGACTGAGGCACTCTCTGACAGGGCAGCCATAGAGTGGCTCAAAGGGGTTGAATCCAACTCCCTTCTGAGGCACCTTCCTGTAAGCAAACAACAGGCATGGCAAGAGGATGTCCCACTTCCGCCTTAAGGGATCTGATAGGCCCATGATCATGCCTTTCATGGTCTTGTTATTCTCTCAAAAAGCCCATTGGTTTAGGGATGATAGGATATAAAGAACTTGTATATTACTCCACATTTGTCCCACACATAGACTTCATGTATGCAGACATGCAGCTGATACCCTAGTTAGAAACCACTTCCTTGAGGAAACCAACATAGGTAAAGATCCAATCAATGCTCTGAACATAATGGGTGCAGTCAGTGTTCTCAGAGGGAAAACTGTGGTTACCGGGTGACATGGTCCACCAAGACCAGGATAAACCTGTTGCCCAAGGCTGTCTTGGGTTCCAGAGTTGCCTTTTGAAGGGGGTGTCAACTCAGGAGGAGGAACCAGGGGAGCCTTCTGGTTCCCTGGCTTCTGACAAGTCTGGCAGGTAGGACAGGACATACAGAATGCATCTGAGGTCATCCTCATCTGGGGCCAATACAAGTGGATTGACAGCCTTTCAAAAGTATTGCTTTGTCCCAGATGCCCTGCCAGGGGCACATCATGCATGAGCCAACTAGCACTGGGGGACCACCAAAATCTGGGCTGCCTCAGGCTCAGGAACCTTAGGTTTGCTAACCAGAAGATCATTCGCATTAGCCATCCCGGACGGATACAAGATCACCCGGAAGGACCGCGTCAACCAGACTGGAGGAGGCATCGCCATCGTACACAAGAACACCATCCGCATCTCGACTAACTCCGACGAAACCTTCACCGCCGCCGAACACCTGCACTTCCAGATACACACTGACCCCAAGACCACCCTCCGAGGCACCCTCATCTACAGACCCCGGGACCACGCACACAATTCAGCGAAGACATCGCAGACTTGGTCAGCCCGCATGCCTTGCCCTCCGTCGACTACATTCTCCTCAGGGACCTCAACTTCCACCTGGAGAACAACAACGACCGCAACACCACCACCCTGCTCGACAACCTCACCAACCTCGGACTCAAGCAACTGGTCAACACCCGGACCCACTACGCCGGCCACACGCTTGATCCAGTCTTCTCATCCAGCAAGCACATCTCCTTCAGCCACGCCACCGGACTCCACTGGACCGACCACAGCTGCGTCCACTTCAGCTTCAGAAAAGCGGCGACCCACCACCACTCGCAACAGGTCCCCCGCCGAAGCTGGAGAAAGATCACCGCCGAGCAGCTCACCGCCTCCCTCAGCCAGAACACTCCCACCAACACAACGGACCCCAACGAAGCAGCCAGCAACCTCACCAAATGGCTGACCGCCTGCGCCAACGACATCGCACCACTAAAGAACCCTCCCAGCAGACCCGGCAGCAAGAAAACCCCCTGGTTCACCGACGAACTCAAGGAATCCAAGAAGGACTGCCGCACCCTCGAGAAAGCCTGGCGGCTCGACCAGCCCACAGACAACAGGACCGCCCTCAAGCACGCCACCTGCAAACACCATCAGCTGATCCACGCCACCAAGAAGTCGGCACTCAAAGAACGATTGGACAACAACGCCCACGACAGCAAGGAACTTTTCAGCATCGTCAAAGAGTTCTCCAACCCCAGCGCCGGAACCAACGACATCACTCCCTCGCAAGACCTCTGCAACTCACTCGCCGCTTTCTTCCACCGCAAGATCGCCGACATACACAACAGCTTCGACGCTCAGACCACGCACCATATCACCGAACCAACGCCCGCCACCACCACCCTCTGCAACTGGACCCCGATCAGCACCGAAGACACCACCCGCACGATGAACTCATCCACTCCGGATCACCAACCGACCCGTACCCACACGATGTCTTCAACAAAGCCGACGCCATCATCGCACCCCATCTCCGGGACATCATCAACTCCTCCTTCCACACCGAGCACGCCGAGCTGACCGCCCTCCTGAAGAAACCAACGACGGACCCCACCGACCTCAAGAACTACCGTCCCATCTCGCTCCTTCCCTTTCCGGCCAAAGTCATCGAGAAGACCGTCAACAGACAGCTTGCCGCCTTCCTCGAGACAAATGGATCCCTCGACCCCTCGCAGTCCGGGTTTCGAGCCAACCACAGCACCGAGACCGCCCTAATCGCAGCCACCGACGACATCAGAACCCTGATCAACAACAGGGAAACAGCGGCCCTCATCCTCTTGGACCTCTCTGCGGCGTTCAACACCGTCTGCCACCGCACCCAAGTGAAGCGCCTCAGCAACATCAGAATCCGAGAGAAAGCGCTGGAGTGGATCATCTCGTTCCTCGCCGGAAGAACCCAGAGAGTCCGCCTCCCCCCGTTCAGATCCGAGACCACTGAAGTCATCTGCGGCGTACCCCAAGGATCTTCTCTCAGTCCAACCCTCTTCAACGTCTACATGAGCCCCCTCACAGCAATCGCACGCCAGCACGACCTCAACATCATCTCCTACGCCGACGACACCCAGCTGATCCTCTCCCTCACCAACGACCCCACCACCGCCAGAGCCAACCTACACAAAGGGATGAAAGACGTCGCCGACTGGATGAGGAACAGCCGCCTTAAACTAAACTCAGACAAGACGGAAGTCCTCATCGTGGGATCATCACCCTCCACCTGGGATGACTCCTGGTGGCCCCCGGCCTTGGGCACTGCTCCCAAGCCAACGGACCATGCACGCAACTTGGGCTTCATCTTGGACTCCTCCCTGTCGATGACCAGACAAGTCAACGCCGTCTCATCTTCATGCTTCAACACCCTGCGTATGCTCCGCAAGATCTTCAGATGGATCCCCACAGAAACCAGGAAGACCGTCACCCAGGCACTCGTCACCAGCCGACTGGACTACGGGAACACCCTCTACCCCGGAACCACAGCCAAACTTCAAAAAAGACTCCAGCGCATCCAGAACGCCTTTGCACGACTCATCCTGGACATCCCCCGACACAACCACATCACCGGACACCTGAGAGACCTGCACTGGCTCCCCGTCAGCAAGAGAATCACGTTCAGACTCCTCACCCACGCACACAAGGCTCTCCGCGACCTGGGCCCCAAGTACCTCAACAACCGCATGACCTTCCACACGCCCACCCGCCAGCTACAATCGACCAGCCACGCCCTCGCCACTGTACCACACATCCGCAGAGCCACCGCCGGAGGGAGATCCTTCTCCTACCTGGCAGCCAAGACCTGGAACACCCTCCCCACCCACCTCTGGCGAACCCAGGACCATCTCTCCTTCAGAAAGCAGCTCAAGACCTGGCTGTTCAAGCAGTAACATACCCCCTCCCCCAGTGCCTTGAGACCCTCCCGGGTGAGTAGCGCGCTTTATAAATGCCGTGATTGATTGATTTATTGATTGATTGATTGATAGATTAGGTAATTACCAGAGATGTCTCAGTTGCTGTACTTCATCCTGGCACTTAACATCTTCAAGAGTGTGGCTGTCCTGCACTTGACTGAGCTCTGCCTGAGTGGGGCCTCCTTCAACTTGCCACCCGGGAATCTCTGGGGCGGATTTACCTCACCCCCTGGACCACAGCTTCTTGGTAGGTACCTTGGCCATTGTTCCAGGCTCCAGGACCTTTGGATTTTCCTCTCAAGCGGCCAAGGACCATGTTGTCAGGCACACCCACTCAGATAACCCTAGCATCTGCAAGTGTACCCAGAGCTATACCTCTTTTCAGATACTGTGCTGCACATCATTACCAAACAGACAATCCACTGGCATGGCTGGGCTCACAGCTACCTCAAAGGAACTTGAAACCCTCCTCTTCAAAGGGAACCAGAGCCACTGGGTAGTGACTCTCGTGTTTGCCAGCAGCAAACACCTGATGGACTACATTGGGAAGTGCCTGCTCTCAGGATACCAGATGACACATGACAGTAGTCATACTGGCTCCTGTGTCTCTCAGAGCCTCCTTCCTCTGCCCAAATATGGTGACCCACTGCCTATCCTTCTTAGTATTAGTAGGCACATGAGCCTTGGTTATCATATTTTTGTCTCTCAGGGACACTAAAGTGACCACTGCTTTTTCCCCTGTGTTAACTGGACAACCTCCTCCCTGAGCACTACACTAGCCTTTCCCAGGGCCTGCCCAACGGTGGGGGGCTACTGCCTTTCCAGGCAGTTGGATCACCTTTTGAGTGCCTGTACTTATAAGTCAAAGTACTTAAGGGGGAAGTTACCTGAAGGCTTCTTCCCATGTGACCCTCCCTTTTTCTGTTCAGGATTGGGATGGGAATCCTTCCACTGAAAGCTCTTTGGGAGGCCTTTCAAGAACTCAGTTATATTTACTTGTGTCCCTCCACTCTTTATTCTGGCGGGGACCCTGTTGACCCTTAGGGTGATCCCCACAAGATACCTTATTGTAGATCCTGGTGTTGAGCCAATGGTCAGTCTCCTTGGCTGTCCATCAGGTGTTGGCGTAGCTCTGGAAAACAGTGACTGAACATGTGCTTTGTCAAACACAGATTGACCAGCTCCACTTAAGTGTTTACTTCATCACCTTTCACACAACCATCCAGTGCCTTGCTGAAATATTCCACAAAATATACCCAAGGCAAATGGGGAAGTTTCTGGCTGTCCCTAAACTTCAACATATACTTTTCAGGGGTGAGCCCTTACTTTCTGATAAGAGCTGACTTCATCAAGGGGTATCTAACCCTGCCACTCTTCCCTAAGGCCAAACAAAAATCACTCCCCTGTGTACATATGTGTCTTCAAAGATCTCCCTCAGTGACCTTGTGCATTTCAAAAGCTCCAACATAGCCCTCAAACCACTTATCTATATCGTCCCCCAATGTAAAGCTAGGCACCAGGACTTAAGGTATGTGGACTTTCCTTTCATCAAGAGTCACTGGGAGGTCACTGCCGTCATTGTTGGTCGACCCTGTGAGTTGTTTGACTTTGAGGTCAGGCAACTTCAGACTCACACTTACTGAGCCAGCAAAAGTTTCTTCCCTTCCAAGGCGTTCTCAACCTCTGCCTTCTTGTACAAGGCTTTCTCTGGCTAAGCCTTACTCTCCTCAAGGACCAGCTTCCTTTCATCTAGGGCCCTCTCAACAGAGCTTCATCTTAGGCAGTCTATAGTTTCAATTTGGCCAGATGTAGTTTGAGCTTCATTTCTATTTTCCTCTCCTCCAGCTCCTCTGTGGACAGGTTGAGGGAGGATACATTGTTCCCTGCCCTGGGAAAGAACCTCACTCCTGGGGGCAAACTCTTCTCCTTAGGTTACTGCAGATCAGGACCTGTGGCCTGGCTATCCTCTTTTGTCTCCTAATCCTCCAAATATACTTCCTCATCCTTGGGATCATCCTCCTCCAGCTCCTCTGTTGCATCCTCCATCCTCCTTGATCTCCTCAAAGGCTGTGAGGTCAGTTTGAAAGTCCACCTTGGTGACCCTCTTCCTACATTCAGCCCTCTGTCCTTGCAGAGCTTTTTCAGCTCTGGCACCTTAAAGCTGTCAATGCTGCTAAGTTCCAAATTAATGGTAGCACAAAAGGATGTGAGGCAAGTCTTACTTTTAGAAAAAGGAAAAATAGCCAAATAAAAAAGGAGACATTTTAGAAGAAATAATTTGATTTTAGATTACTTTTGAGCTATTTGGTGGTACACAAATCACTGAGTGGCACTGCACGAACACAACCACTGAACACCAATGTAGGAAATTGGGCTATTGGTTGAGATAGGTGGATGCCCTACTCAGGCAACAACCACAATTCTGATCATGGTGAACAACCAACAACATTAAATTAACCTGTGCGTAGCCTTCTGGTAGCTTGGCACAAAGCAGCCAAACTTAACTGAGAGGCAAAGTGTACAATATTTATGCAGCACACAAATAGTAAAAAAGGGAAAATACCACACAAGAAAAATCCTGCACTAAGTTATAAAAATAGAATGGATTTAAATAAATAAAATGATACCCAAAATTAACAAAATCCAATCAGCAGAACTGGAGATATGCAATTTCAAAGTTTTAAGTAAAAGTTGCACCAAAAAGCACAAAGCACCAATTGTGACTATCTAGTCAGACCAGGACAAAGGTTGGACTGAAAAATATGTCTAGCTGACTCCTTCTAGCATTGTGCAAGTTAAGTTAGCATTTGCGGCACCATTTTGAATTCAGTCGCCATTTTGTTCCATGATCGAAATGAAGCTTCTGTTTCGTACTGTCTGCCTCAGCAGAAAGCAGCCTCGACTGTTTCTTTTTATTATTCAAGGTTGAGCTTTGTCGCACTAATCAATAGCTTGTTTTATGTTTGCATACCTTTCCTCTCAAGTAAGCCCTGCTCCCACCCTGGAGAGATGGGCACGGGCAAAGTATCCTTGAAACTAAGATAGTATGTACCAGTTCTCAAGATGGTAGCAGGCCTTTCTGTACTCTCTTTATTCGTTAATGCCCAGGCTGGAAAATTCCAGTCTGGGTGTGGTTTTGGAGGTGTTGGAAATATATATTTTGTATTACTTTGTGGGCGGGGGTCAGTCCCTTGGCGACATCTAGGGAGGCTGGCAGACCGGACTCTGCTCGAGCGCAATCCTAATAAATAACTTTGGCTTGTATTCTCTACTGTCTGACCGACTCTTAATTTGTGTGGAAGGCTGAGAGGTGGTCGTGAGTGACCCGGGGGCCCTAATCAGGTCACTTCCTTCAAAAGTCACAAGTATAAGTAGACCCTGATGGAGTGTGGGACAGGTACAGGACTGAGTTTGGCCAGTTAGAAGATGTACCTGGTTGTACCTAGGGCTGAGATGTAACGCCGTGTGTCATGCTACACTGCACTGCATTTGTGATGCGTTGGTTCCAATGAAGCTGTGGATCAGGAACTGGGAAGCCCTTAATGTGAGGTCCTATGTCTAGTTGCATAACTCTGCATCAGTTCTGATGAGGCTGCCAATCAGGAGCTGTGAGGTTCTGTGATGTTAGGTCCAGCGTTGAATTGCATCGTACTACGTTAGTTTTGAGTGAATGTTCAGTTGGACCAGGAGGAGTAGACTCTGTTGCCAGCCAAGGGTTCAGGAGCTTAGGTGCTCAGGACTCACACCAGCAGAGACCAGCAACAGTGCACAGGGAGGTTATGCTAGGTCTGGGCAGATGCAGGCCAGGTCCCTGGAGCTTGTAGTGTCTCTGTAGCTCATATAGGAGGCTCAGGTGGGAGATGCAGGACACGTCTCTGGAGCTTGTGTTGTCCCTGTAGCTCATGCCAGGGGCCAGCCAGCTAGCTCTTTGAGTCACTCTATTGGTACTGGGTTAAAGGAGCAGGTCCAGTTTTGCTTCCTCAGGCAGAAGGGTAGTCCTTCTAGCAGCAGGATAGAAGGGCAACCCTTCTAGCAGCAGAGCAGCCCTTCTTCGAAGTCTTCCACAGGTCCAGAAGTGATCTGAAGAGTAGCTCTTGAGTTCCATTATTTATACCTGATGCCAGCATTTGAGGAGGGTGGATTTCCTATATTACGACAACATCTAGTTCTTGAAAGTTCTTCCTTTCCCCTGTCAAGGTTCCAAGAAGACTGGGGTGACAAAAGACTAGTGTACGGCTTCTTTAAGTGTACAGGAGGCAAAGCACTTTGAAATGTAAATGGGGCACGGTACACCTCCACCTCAACCACCTTGGCAGAATGACCCATCCTTTCTGCAGCTAATCCCTGTTTTTGTCACTATCTGGAAAGAATACACAACCCCAAGCAGCAAATCCATTTACAGTGCCCTGATACTAAGTATTCTGATTGGCTGCCAGGATGCCAATATTCCATTTCCAGTGGTAATGACTATCATTTCTTGAGCAACGCGTTTCTTAACTTCTCTGCCATAAAGGTTGTGGAAAAGTTATATTTAGAATCTATTGACTAGATTGTTGCAAGATCTTCACTGGGTATGTATATTTCTGACTCAGTAGCGGCTCATGGAGGGAGTGCTGCAGGGCAGTGAGGCGGTCAGGGAGGAGCAGTGTGGGGGGTAGTAAACTATGGCATACGGCCAAACAGAGGTAAGTAAACAAATAAATAAATAGTCAATTTCTTCCTTCTATGTGTGATGTAGAATGCATCATGCACAGAAAGTGGAAATAACGAGGAGAAATAAAGATATTATTCCTTGTTACACCTATCTATAGTAGGCACACAATTTAGGCACAATCCCAGGTTAACCGCGTTTAGTAAATCTGATATTGCATCGAGTCCCATTGATGGATACACGTGCAAACCCATGCTCCACCTTTGGAACGCCTCTCACAACGAAATGTAATTCAATTCTGCACAAGTCGCTCCATTGCTTTACATTTCGTTACAATGTCACACTAGGCAGCAGAAAGTAGTCCCTTGCATGGATATGTAAATCCTATTTAAGGATATGGCCTGGTATTGCAGAGTCCCCTACAAACAGTCAGATTTCCATCAACTGCCAGACGTGGCCAGTGTCATCATCTGGATATCCTTCTTTTCTTACCACTCAACCTTTTTAACACAAAAGGAGATCATGTGGTATAGATTTCGTACCAGTCCCTGTGACCTCTGCATGGAGTGATGGAAAAGGACCAATGACCAGTTGGACTACTTGATCATACGATGTAACTGGAGGATATCTACTAAATGTAGTGATGGAAAGAAATTAAGTGCAGTGCAAGTGAAATGGTGATCTAAAAAGGATATGGAAGAGAAAAACCCTTTATTCTAATATCTCTCCCAAACCTATAATGACAATTTGGTACTGCATACGTAAAAACATACAATTGTGTATTTGTCACATTACCAGTCAACAAACTTAGGTGAAGCCAGAGGCACCGACGGAGAGGGTGGGGTCTCATGCACCTGAGTGGTTACCGGGTGAGGTGAGCCTAATACCTCATATAGGACAGGTGTGACAATCACTGTACCTGTATGGAGGTAATGTGACAAATACACAATCGTATGTTTTTATGTATGCAGTAGCTAATTGTCATTATAGGCCCTGAAGAAAGCCTGGGCTATAAGCCCTTGGGGCTGAAACTAGTCGACCACTTTTCATGAGCAGCAGCATATTTGGTTCACGCCGCATCTGCAATTAATTTTATTAGGTTTGGGAGAGATATTAGAATAAAGGGTTTATCTATACCACATGATATCCTTTTGTGTCAAAAAGGTTGAGTGGTAAGAAAAGAAGGATATCCAGATGATGACACTGGCAAGTTGATGAAAATCTGACTGTTTCGTAATGGTCTCTGTCTCTGATGGTAGTCTTGATTATGGAATGTTATATTCCCTTTGGGATACTATATAGTATCAGTAGGCTACATGGCTAATGGTTGTGGTTTCTCTTTTTCTCAACTTCTTTTTGTTTGACCGCCAGATTTCTATGTATTGAATGTAGTTGAATTGGGGATTGACTCTGGTAATTGGTCGGTAAACTGTCCCTTAGACCCTTGTCCCTTGTGGATGTGTAGATAGTATTGAAGAGTCCCATCCCATGGATTGAATTGTTACCCCCCAAATACTGCCCTAAAGACAGGGATCCCAGGGTGGTTGTTTGCAAATCCCCCATCTTTCCCCCCAGGCAACGATAATAAATCATCCAAACACAGAAATTGGAGTAGGGGTCGGATAACCCCAGACGTATTTTTATTAAAATTAATGAAGCATAATGAAAAATTATTAACACAATCTTTATACACAGAACACCCAAACATATTCAATAACATTTCAAATATACATATTTACATATCTTTGATGGCTAATCTTAAAATGAGTCTAATACATAGCCATACCTAACCTACAACTGGAATATCTTCACTTTGTTTTCTGAGTATCCCGCATAAGCCTATGTGCAAGGTCATGACTGTTTCCAACTACTTGCCAGGTCCCCCTTTAATGGGGTGGCCTTGCGCAGGAGGCATGTCTGCCCATCAGATTCCTTTCCGTGGGCACCCCCTATTCCCTCCGATACTACGTCCCAGGGACTGATGTTATTTCACGTTGTCATCCATACGCCTGCGCAGGGGTTTACCCAAAGGGCCTGCTGCACCCTTCAGCCTACCAGCCGTAAGCTCCCCCTGGGGTGAGAAGAGGGACCACTATCCCCCCAGGAGTCCCCATTAAACAATGGGATCCCTACTAAGAGATGTAAAATTGACTTAGCAATCATGACCTCACGGCCACAGGATAGTATAGTTTACCGAATATCTGGCACTCCATCCGCTGCTGACACAAAGGTCATGACCTGTGTGTTGCCCCTAACATCCAGGCTAGCACATTCTCCAGGAAAAGATCATTACCTAGTTTAGAAAGGTGAACCCCATCTTGTAGAAAAAGCTGCTCCCCCGGATGCAAACATGTGCAAATGTCTTCAGTTTAGGAGACCAGAAAAGCCTGTCAATCCTGTTATTAATCCTCTTTGCGGAGTAATTCAAAGCCCAAACAGACTACCCCCGCCATTGGAACCTCAGGATCCTGTGAGACCATACGAAAACTGCCTGCGGGCAATGCTTGGCCAACCATCCTACTTCTGTGATTAGAGCATCCACCACTCCCTTCCTACCCATCTGCATCAAGCCATTGCCTCCCAGATGTATTATTACCGCAGTGGGTGCCACTGGGGATCTAAGC
The DNA here is from genome assembly GCF_964263255.1 of Lissotriton vulgaris. Taxonomy (NCBI): domain Eukaryota; kingdom Metazoa; phylum Chordata; class Amphibia; order Caudata; family Salamandridae; genus Lissotriton; species Lissotriton vulgaris. The sequence continues at coordinate 971,554,130 of NC_141696.1, read as the reverse complement.
AACAAACGACCACCAATTTTTTGGAACTGATTCAACCTCAATCCCCCTTGACCTTACAACCCGCCTGGCAGGCCTTGTCCGCAAAATTGCTTGGGAAATGTTGCTTCAACCTACTCATATATGAATGGCCTCTGATCCCGACTTCTCTATGGCCTGGCCCCCAAGTGGGTACCTGGAGTGGGCGAGGCTCAGTTGACCGGCAGACGATGGCTAGCTCCTCTTCTGCGGGACAGGAAGTGGAAACTGCAGAGAAGTGAAACACGACCAAACATTAGCCATGATACCTAGAGTAGATGTAACTGCACATATCGCTTGTAGCTGTCCGAAGACCAATGCCCTATTCTTTGAACCTCATGTCCTGCCAGTCCCTGAGCTGTGGCTTCAGTGCTGAAAGAATGGGTACCAAATTTGGATGCATCCAGGCCTGCTGGCCCCAGCGCCTATGTCAAAATCCTCTCAAACTGAAACCTTGTGAGGATAGTCCCATCCTGGTGGATCAATAATGGCCCCCTGCGCCCCTTGGCCTGCAGGCCATATATGTCACCAGGTTGCCCACCGGACAGCATGAGTTCCATATATCTCTTTGCAAGATACCATGATCCCCCCCCTCTCGTTCAGATCCATTTTTGATCTGGGGATTGATACAGACACTTAACCTGCCTGTAGCTGAACATGGGCAAATTGCATCGCACCCTGCCAATCGTGTTTATTATGTGCCACCAATTCACCAACCCTGAAAGCATCATAGAAGGCTGGGGAAAAGGCACACCTGAATAGTTAGACCTCACTTGTGGAACTACATTCTTTCCCCAATGCCTCCCTGATGGCTGAGCGCCCTTCAATGCTAACTGGGTGTCTAATGTCTGAGTGGGCACCTTGCAGGAGTTGCCACCCCTTCAGAGCCCTTTGGACCAAAATGAGCCTGTTGGATCCCCATGCCCCCTCATCTTTGCAAAAAAGGCTATTGCAGTCATGTGGTGCTTCGCACATGCCACAGAACGCCCTCTGTCCCTCAATTCCTTTATGAATGATATAACTGATGATGGGTCATGCCATGCCCCTTCCTAGCCTTGCCCTAGAAAAGCACTGTATGTGGTAAATGCCCCTTCATAGGCCCACCTAGTCCTGGGTGCGTGGCTAGCTGCCACAATTTGTGGTAAGTTAGGGCACAAAGCTGCCACAGATGCTCCGGAAAAGGTGTGGGATATTCCACTGCTTCTGGATGATGGAACCTGAAAACCTGCATCTTGAAACAAGACAATGCATCAGCCGCGTGGTTGAGTATTCCTGAGACATGCCTAGCTCTAAACAGCACATTTAATCTCATACATTGCAGCACAATTTCCTTAAGCAAGCGAAGCATCATCTTACACTTGGCAGACTACTGGTTGATGCATTCCACCACAACCATATTGTCTGACCAGAAAACCACAGCCTGATTGCGAAACTGGTGTTACCAGATGGTAATGGCCCCAAAATAGAGAATGATTTCAGAGATTAAATGTTATTTGTTATATCAGTGCCAATCCACCAAGCGGGGCAATGTTGGCTGCCCATTGAGAACCCAGAATGGCTCTAAACCCCTCACTCCTTGCAGTATCCTTTATGAGACCAAGTTCAGGACTGGACCTGGCTGGGCTGGGCCACACTACCACGCCATTGAAGTCACACAGGAATGCCATCCAAATCCGCACATCCTGCTTAACCTCGCTGGACAACCGAGTATGGTGATGCTTTTTTTTCAGTCCTGACATTCCCTGTGCAATGGAACGTGAAAAGGGGCGGGCCATAGGGATGATTCTTAAAAAAAAGTTCAGCATACCCACTGCCTTCTTTAGTTGATGCAAAGTTACTTTTTCTTTGACAGTCTGCTAATGCCAGAGTGAAACCTTCTACCTTACTAAATGGCCAGTGTTCCACACCCTCAATGGAATCCAATACAATGCCCAGGAACTTAATTTGTGTGGCCAGCCCAACTGTCTTTCCCTTTGCCAGGGGGTACCCAAGGTCCCTCGTGAGTGCACAACATGCTTCCAAAGCTCTGCACACTCCTGTGACTGTGGTGCCCCTAACAAGAAATCATCAAAGTAGTGCAATCCCCATTGCTGCCCGGTGACCTGCCTGAAAACCCACTCCAAAAAAGAGGTGAATTTATCAAAATATGCAAGAGACCGAGCACCCCATTGGCATGCACTTGTCCATGTAGAACTTCCCCTCTAGATGGAACCCCAAAAGTTGGAAATCCTGTGAATGGACTGGCAATAAGCAGAAAGCAGATTCTATGTCAGATTTCGCTTGTAAAGTGCCTAGTCCAAGCGACTGCAGCATTGTGATTGCCTGATCCAATCATGCGTATCTCATGGACCACAGGGCTCCATTAATGGCATCGCTCAGTGACTGACCCCTGGGAGTAGATAGGTTATGGATCAAGCAGAACTCCCCTGGGTATTTTTTGGGTACCACCTCCAGTGAGGAGCAGACAAAATCATCCACAGGAATTGAATCAAAAGCAACAGCCAGTCTCCCCAAAAGCTGTTCCTTCAACACTTTACCTCTTGCCACAGACATGTTATCCCTCACTGACTGCTGATTGTGACAGTAGGAGACCCCAGAATAACCAGGAGCAGGAATCCTGAACCCATCCCTGAAACCTTCCAACAAAATCTGGGCTGTGTTTGGGCAGCAGTATTTATTTAACCAGGGTATCAAAGCCATTGTGTCTATGGGTGAGTGTGCCTTACTAAGTAAGGAACCATCATTCATGTTTTTTACCTCCCTTGGCCTTTGATTTTTTAAAGCATTAGCATCCAGATGCATCAAGCACAGAAATCGAGAATCCTTATTTGCGATTTTTAAAGAATCGCAAATAAGGACTCGCTATTACCTATGCATGATGGCGAATGCGTAAAAATAAAGAATCGCAAAAAAACACTAAATACATTAGCGATGCCATGATAAAGAATCGCAAATGTGTAAAACCTGTGTTCTCGCAATTTGCGATCTCGCTATTTGGGATCTCGCTATTTGTGCACTTGGGAGCAGGCTGATGACCTCTCAACCCGGAAGTCAATCAGCCCATGCTGCTTCCTGAGCACAGAGGAACTGAGAGGCAGAAGCAGAGTGCTGGGGGAGAGAGCAGAAAATAGAAATTGTTGTTTGCTGACAGGTTAAGACAGCCAAAATGTCCCAAACACCAACAGAAGAGGATGCAGTGGCCAGGAAGAGAAAATTAAAGTTCAGTGAGAGAGAACTGGAGAACCTCATTGAGGAGGTGACAAACAGCCATGATAAGCTTTTTGGGAAGCTCTCACTGAAAGCACCTGAAGCTGAAAAAAGAAGAATTTGGAACAGGATCAAGAACAAAGTAAATGCTGTGGAGGTGACACACCGCAGCATAGAAGATTTAAAGAAAAGATGGTACGACCTGCGTAGCCGTGCCAAGGAGCGGATTTCGCAAAGGCAGAAGGAGGCTAAGCTGACTGGAGGAGGAACCTCAACAGTCCCAGACAACACAGCCTTGGAGGACCTGGTTGAGGGCTCTATCCAGCCTGAAGCAATGCTACAATAAGGCAGCAAAGTCAGTGATGAGAGACAGTGGGAGCTGAAATGTAAAGTAATTTAATGTTGCGCAACATTAGCACCAACACAAAATAATTTTGCACTGTTTCGCATCACAGATGCAGCAGAAGTAGACACTGATGACAGTGAATGCGGAGACAGCACACAGGTCATGGAAGAGGCTGCCGTGTCGAAACCTGTGACACCACCAACTCAACCCAAGGCACCGCCAAAACGCAGGGCCACAGTCACACCACTGCAGCCAATGGAGACAGATCAGGAACATGAAACTGCTCCTGAGACAAGCCGTCCAAGTGTGAGCCCCACAACTACACCTCAGGCACATGTCCAGATGAGTAGGAGACTCAGGCCAAGGAGCCTTATCGGGGCACAGGAGGCAGGAACTCCCAATGTGTGGGGTGGCGTTGAGTCACAGATGTTGCGGGTGCAGCGCCTGCAAGTGAGGCATAAGGGAGCCATTAACCTGCAGATGACAAAAAATTAACAAGAACATATCAGTCATGGCCGAGAGTGTGAGGGAACTGACTACAACAGTTGTGGAGGCAAACACACAGTCACCAAACACACTGCAGGAGGTGGCTCGTGTGATGCTGGAGGGACACAACACACAGAGGAGGAGGCATCACCAGTTTCTGGCGTGCATGGCTGGCTATACCAGGTCTAACAACAAGATAAGCAACAGCATTGCATTGCTGTCACGTAGGTCGGTGGATATGCAAATAGATATGGGCCATTGTTGTGGGGATGTGTCCAAAGCACTTGGCCAAATGACCACTGCAGTTGAACTGATGCAGTCTAGTACTGGTGAGCACGGCAATGTTACAGGGGAAGAGGGTAGTGAGGCATCCAGCCTTAGCAGCTTCTCTGCGCAAGTCAGCACTGTCAGGAGGAGCAGTACATGTAGACCAACACCTCCCACTGCATCCCGGAGTGATGATGCAGATGCAGGAGAAAGACGTTTGGGTGTGAGAGGGAGAAAACGCTAAACAAAATTAGATTACTGGAATTTAATCATGGTGACGTAACCATGTTCAAGACATTCTTTGTGACTGAGTATCAAGTCCATTGTGTGTCTCATTTGTCCTTTAGTGCATGCAGTTAATTTGCTAATGGCCACCAGCTATGTTCAAATAAACACCCCTACTGCTTCACGTGCTAATAAATACATTTCCCTTCCTGAAATTAAGTGTTGTGTCTCATCATTACATACCTCAGAAATAATGCTGGGTGATGTCTGTACATTTCCGTTGACCCTCCGCTGAACTGGCCAAATGGGCCTGTCGTGGTTGTGCTGGGGGCTGGTTGTCCTCAGTGTCGGATTCCTCTATGGGGATACCTCTCCTTGTTGCTATATTGTGCAACATTGCAAATGCAGTCACTATCCTACAGCATGTTTCTGGCTGGTACAGCATTGCCCCTCCAGTTTTATGCAGGATGCGGAAGCGACTTTTGAGCAATACAAATGTTCATTCAATGACATTATGTGTCCTGATGTGAGCTGCGTTGTACCTCTGTTGTTGTGGGCTGGCTGGGTTCAAGTATGGAGTCATGAAGAAATCGCTCACGGCGTATGCACTGTCACCTACAGGGTATTAAGCAAAGTGTTAGTGTCAGGTATGCATTGCCATTTCATACTTCAGTGATGAGTATATGTATTTTATTTACCTAGCAGGGGCCTTATTTATGAAGGCCTTGCGCCACCGGTGCGTGTCTTTTTCCCATTTTAAAAGTCACGTAAAAGTGGCGCAAGTCCTTCATAAATAAGGCCCCTGGTGTCCTTCGACAAATTCGCCCCTGAGCAGACGTGTGTGAATGCCACTATGTCGAAAGATGTATGAATCATGGGTGCTCCCAGGGTATTGCGCTACAATGTCGGTTATGATGTTTTTCGCATTTCACACTGCTTGAACATTTATGGAGTGATACGATTTGCGGTTACGGAAGATATACTCATTTACTGCTGGGGTACATATGGCTACGTGGGTTCAATCTATGCATCCGATCACGTGTGGAAACTGGACAACTTGCTAGAAGTCGAGTGTAGCTTGGGTCAATTCCTGTTGGGTTGTGGAGAAGGTGATGTGGTTGTGGATCATAGCCATCATGGCGGCCAGGAAGGATTTGAAGAACTGCTAAACGGAGCTTTGTGATACCCCTCCAACTTCTGCCACTACATCCTGGAAACTGCCTGACGCAAACAGGTGCAGGCAACATAGCACCTGGACATGAGTTGGGATGGCATGGGTCCTAAGTGTCTGGCGCTGCATTAGTGGTTCCAATTCATCTATTAAGTAGTGAATCATTGCCTCATTCAGCCTGAACATATCATATATTTGATCAGCAGTTTGTCCCAACAAAGTGGTGCGCAGGCGGAAGATTCTCTCCTGGATTCTCCTTCTGGCCTGGCCTGCTGCAAGGATCCTCCTCCTCCTCCTCGCAAACACGTAGAGTGCTGCCATTGAGAAAGATCACTCTGGGCTCATGGGTCAGTTTAAATAGCCTACTGGTGATTTGCAGCTGAGTAGGATTTTTTTTTAACACCTGATTGTAATTCCCCTTAATCAGCACTTGCTAAATAGCGATTTTCGATTAAATCGCTATATGCAATTTTTAATGCATAGTATTGCGATTTTTTAATGCGATTCCTTATTTGCTATCGCATTTTTGATTTCTCGCTAATAAGGAATCACTATATCTCTTTTCCCTATTTTAGCGATTCGGTATTTCGCGAGATTGTAATTCTTGGTTGATGCATAGGAAAATGCTAAAAAGCGCTCGCAAATAGCTAACCGCTATTTTTGCGAGCACTTTTTGGTTTGATGCATCTGACCCTTAGATTCTGGGTGGGAGGATAAGCCACAGAAAGAGCAGGCATGTCTGAATTTACATGAACCATTGGGCCTGGTTCATGTCCTTTTGTTGAAGTCCCAACACGCTCCCTTCTTGCCCCCCCCCCGCTATGGGTTGCCCCTGACCGAAAGGACTGCCCTTTTTGTGCCTCCTGTCTTTGGCTTTTCACTTGCGTTAACCACATGATTGCATCCTTTTGAGCACATGTAAGTGCTGGGTCAGAAGCCTATGCCCTTCTAAATTCCTTGTCATATTCCTTTCAACACATTCCCCAGTACTCATCATGTGCACCTGTGATCCTATTCTGGTAGCACACCAATTCAGCATCCAACCCTGGGAATTTCTCTATCATTACTGCATGGAAATTTGAAAATGCCTTTATCCAGTTAATTAAAGTTTCCTCAATCTTTTTCCTAGAAGGGCAATTGCCCCAGTCCCTTGGGTGAGCCCATTCCCTTAACTTTGTGTCCACCTCCTTCTCATCCTTGTCAACTAACAAATAAAACATGTTCACATATTCCCCATTCCAAATTTTCTCTTTTACTTCCTGAGCGATGTGCCTTCCCAGACGCTCTCTAGATGTGCGCATCTCTCCCAAACCTAAACTTGGTAACAATTGTACCGTACCTGCAGATATGTCTGCTTGTGTATTTGAATCTTCAGATCCTGCAGCTGTGACCTTTTTAGGGGGCCATTTTTGTTTCTGCCTGTGATCTTTTGCCCTGCCCCACTGGCTGGCTCAACCGGCTGTGGCACCCCCTGTTTAGCACTCGCAACTTGTGCTACCAATCTCCCGGCCCTCTCCACTGCATCACCTTCAGCTACCAGGGCACCACTGCCTGCAGAAGGAATAACTGTCCCTGCCTTGGCCATCCATGAAAGCACTGCTGCTAGACTTGCAACTAAATCAGGTTGACATGGAACCAAACTAGGGGTACTGCAGGGGGGTAACATTGGCTGGGTTGGGGCCCCCTCTAAAACAGGACCCCCTGGTGCGCCAGGCTGACTTAGGCCTCCTGTGCCTGCCGGTGGAATCATTCCCCCTGGGATTGCTCCATTACCCTCCTCTGGCTTCGCCCCCGCTGGGACTACAGGTACTGGGATTGCTGTGACTGAAGGTACTAGAAAACCTGGGTTTGGCTAAACTGCTGGGGCAGCCTCCCCTACCCCCACATTTGGGCTTGGATCTCCGGGGTTCCCATGGGAAAGCCACCCTGGGTGCCACCCCTGAACGCCTGGGCCTGTCCTCATTCCATTCCTCCACTCTCCTGCATAGCTCTGCCACGGTCAGACCCAAATCATTCATCGTGTGCATCATAGTAACCATCCACTCCTCCATCCTAGTTGGGTCCTGCCCCCTCTTTACCTTGGGTGCCATAGCTAGAATTAACCCTCCTTAAATAAGAGCTCACAGACTAGCATGAAGTACAAACTGGGTAACATGGGCCAACCCTCTCTAACACCCCAGCCTGCTCCAGTTGCTCAAATGGTTGCTTTACAGACAAAACTACAGCCCTAGACTAGCATGCCATTACCATCTGAATAACGAGGGCTCAACCTCAAAAAACACTCAGCCTGCCCCAGTCGCTAAAACTGGCTCCTGTAAACATACAAAACCACAGCCCTCCCTACCACAGTGTGGTTCTACCAATGATACGGTCTGGGACAATGCCCAAACCCTTACCTCCCTGCTGGATGAGCAACCCCTGGTCTGCCACAAGCACCTTCACAGCCAGAGCTACTCCCACTAGCTAATCCAGTAGGGCGGGTGAGTATGCACTCAACTCGAGTAGCACCCAGCAGTGGTGAAATGCAGTCCTACCAGGGGTGCAAAAAATGAGTGTCCCTGCCTGCTTTCCCTCCACCAAAAAACGCTCCTCAAAAATACCTCCAATGAGCCCCAGCTGGTCTCTATCTTTGTAGGCAACCTGCAGGAAAGAAAACAAGAACAAGAAAGAAACCGGGGCTTCCTGGAGTCCTCCGCGGCTTGTGGGGCTGGCGAGGTGTCTTCAAGAGCCAAGCGGCGAGGAAAAGACTTTGCCACTGCTCTGCGGCTCTTTTTATTGAGCTGATTGCCCCCGAAACTGGCCAGAACAGGTCCCGGCTATATCCGGGACCTGTTTTTCTTGCGTTTGCCCAGGAAGGGCCTCTGTGGCATGCCCAAGCTGCCAATGGGTGCGAGCGGGAGGCGGGAGCTGAGCGCGTCATCCAGCGCTGGCACCGCCCCCGCTGAGGAAGCATCTTGGGGACCAGCACAACCTCCATATTGGCGGCATGACCGAGTTCCTGGTGGCGCCTTGTGAGTTGCGTTGCCTTGCGATGACTTGCTTCATGCAAGTACAACACAAGTCCTCAGTAAATCTGGACCTTAATGGCATATTTCCTTCTACAGGAAAATGGGATACACATTTTCTTATTGGAAATAATATTTGTACAGCAGGAGGAAGTAGGTGCAGATCCGCTAATTAGCAACAATTCTCTCATCATAAAATTATAAACTAAGTAGCAGAGACTTCTAATGCTGGGATTCTGGGTGGCTTAAACCTGAACAGCAAGTACAATCCAAAAGCCAATGTGCTCTTCAAAAAGAAACCACAGGATCCAGGGTGGGAATTTAAGAACATTCTATTGCCTTTTTGAAAGTTTCATGGTGTTGTTAGAATAGTCTACAGGGGGCGGCCATCACATGGGGATTCTTCAAGACATTATCTAAAAGCACAGGCTGTATTTCCACGGACACCAAGTAGATAGCTTCATGGACAGTACATTGACAATACAGGCATTACCACAACCACAACCTAGATGCTTGCTGTAATATTACATATATAGGAATGTAGCAATTGTAGAGAATATGTCTGTTTCGAGGTTGCAAGGACACTAAAATCAGAATTATAAATGTTAGCAACTACATGTCCTTTCAGTTATTATAGAGAGAAAAGGTGGCTACAGTTCTACTCCCAAGTCATCCATATCACCACAAATATTAATGGGTATGATAGGGTTAAAAATTCTGTAGAAATAAGTTCCAATTCAATTGGTGTAGATGGGGGATGTCAAGCTAAACATCAAGTAATACAGTTTTCATAGGGCAGGGTTCATTGTAATTAAATAGTTTTACGTGTTCTTTTAAGTTTTACATCTCCTGGTAGTGAAAAACTCCCAAATTCATGTTTTACTACTGTGAGGCTGTTAAACCTGGCATTTTTTTGTGTGCTTTCCCTGTATTTTTGCTTTCTGAACTCCTGCCTTTTGTCGGAATGTGGGACTTCATTTTTTGCTGTTTAGTGTCTCTGCGCACTTCTTCACTGCTATTCAGTGCTAAAGTGCAAGTGCCCCTGCCGTAAATTGTGTTATGATTGGTTTACCATGATTGTTATATTTGATTTACTAGTAAGCCCCCAGGGCAGTGCACTGTGTGTGTCACAGGGGCCTGTAAATCAAATGCTACTAGTGGGCCTGCAACATTGGTTCTGCCACCCACACAATTAGCCTCTCAAAGGTGTCTCAGCACTGCCACTGCAGTGCAATGTCTACCTGACAAGTGCACCCACTTACCAGTTCCTAATCTTCCCTTTTCTTACATTTAAGTCACCCCTGAGGTAGGCCAAAGGTAGCCCCATGGGCAGAGTTAAGGGTATTTGTAAGGTAGGACATGTAGTAGTGTGTTTTACATGTCCTGCGCTACTATGCATTTTGTTTTTCACTATTGAAAGGCTGTCTGTCCCATAGTTTAACTTGGGAGCTGCCTTGTAACATCTTACAAGTGTAACTTTCCATTGAGACAAGATAGAGAAATTGTGTTTATGCTCTCTGAACTCAGAATTTAATAACACATCTTTTAGTAAAGGTTGGTTTTAAATTGTGTGTTTGAAAATGCCATTTTTAGAAAGTGGGCATTTTCTTACTTAACCATCCTGTGTCCCTATGGCTGTTTGTGTATTTACCATCCAGTTTTGGAGTAACGGGAGCTGGGGATGTTGCTTTGACACTAACAGCCACAATGGGGGTTAAAGTGTGCCTTGACTTTCCTGGGTGACTCATAGCCAGCCTGGATAGACCTTTCTGCATTTAGAGTAGTGGTAGGAGTTTTCACTAGCACCTGAATAGGCTGTGTCTGCTCTACACAACGCTGGCTCCACCTACTGTAGTGAAGCTGGGCAAGGGAGGACAGAACTGTTTTTGTACTGAGCCAAAGAGATTTTCTGCCTAAAACTTCAAAGGGAAAAGTAGTATAAATATTGGGGCGCTCACCCCAGAAATTTAGAACTCTTTTGGACTAAGGAATCTGCAAAGAAGAAGAGCTGGAGAAGCTGTCAGGAGGAACTACCACTTTGCTGTGTGTTCTGCTGTGATGGCCTGCAGTGGCTGCTTCTGTGTTAGGCAGTGAAAGGACTGGACTGAACTTCCTGCACCTTATTTTCCTGCGTTTCTCCAAGGGTTTGATGTAGAGCTTGCCCCCTATTCAAGAAATCTCTGGAACAGCAAAGACTTCAGGATCATTTGCTACCAGCACTGAGAACGTGTGTTTTGTGCTGCAACAGAGGAAAAAGTAACCCAATGGCATCAGCAATGCTGCTGCCCGGCTCTGTGACCTGTTGGCACCGCAGAGAACACTGTCCCATGTTGCACCACAACCCTGGTCTCTCTGACGATGCTGCCCGATGCTGCAAATGAGCTGCTGCTTGCACTATGACCCGAGGGCACCGCACTTCAGACAGCCTTGCTTCCCATCACCGCCTTGGTATCCCCGATGCCGCCGCTCCACGCTGACATTGACGCCCTGCCTGCACCATGGCCTGAGGACACTGCTCCTAAGTTACTCAACACATCACCCCATCCCACACTGCAGTCTTGGCCTACCAATGCTACTGCCGTCAGCTCCAGAGTGTCTGCCGACGACAGTGCTACAGCAACTTTGATGACTCTGCTTGTACTATGACCTATCAGCAGCACAATGAGCATCACCCCGCATTTCACCTCAGCACTGGTCTCACCCATGCCGCTGGGCACCATCACCAAGCAGCTGCCTGCGCCATGACCTGAGGGTGCCACAGGCTGCACCACTGCACTTTGCCCAGCAGCCCTGCTGCCTTCCAATGCTGATGCTCCTGACTTGAACCTCACAGAGTTCGATCTGCAGTGCGTGTGACTTCAGAGGCCCGGCGACTCATGCACCGACCTCCGGGACCGATGCCTGCCAACGCAGCCTCTTCAGATCTCATTGCCATGTCCACGACGCTCTGCATTTCCAAGGTACTGTTTGCGGGTTTTCCTGACATAGTGGCTGGCCTGTGACACTGCGGTCGGCCTGAACTGTTGGATTTGTTAGTTCACAACATGGAGATAGCCCTGGGCATAACTATCGACTTCAAGGAACTGTATTTTAAGACTATTTTTGCGATATATTCATATTTTGATTACTGTATGTTGGATTTTTATCATTTTGGTCTTGTTTTACACAGATACATATTGGCTATTTTTCCGAAACTGGTATGGTGTTCTTTTGCAATGTTTTCACTATGCCACTGTGTGTTGTGCGCAAATGCTTTACACAGTACCTCTGGGCTAAGTCTGACTGCTTGTGCCAAGCTACCCAGGGGCTGAGCAGGGGTTATTATAGAAGTGAATCCCCTTACCCTCAGCCTTAGGGTTGTCTTCCCCCAAACCTTTGGCCTTCACCCTCCTAATTTTCTGAATTTGTTTTTGCTGGCTTTAGGACCTAAAACATGAAAAATATTGGCTTACACCTGGTAGGCAATTTAATTTACTTATATGTTTCTAGTAAAGTGGTATACCATATACCCAAGGACCATACATTAAATGGTACAAGTAGTCTTGAAACACTTATTGTGCCTCCCACTTAAGTAGCTGCTTAAAACATGGCCCAGAGCTACCTGCCATTGCAAACTGCATGCCGTTTTAAAGTGCCAATTTGACTTGGTAATATAAGCCCCGTGCCAAGCCTTAAACTCCCCATAAATTGCATACATGTCACCTCAAAGGTACTCCATAGGGCAGGGTACAGTGTACTTGAATGGTTTTACATGCACTTTTAAGGTGTACATGTCCTGGTAGTGAAAAACACCTACATTAATTTTTTACTACTGATAGGCCTACCTCTCCCATGAGATAACTTTGGGTTGCCTTATTACTTTTAATAAGTGCTAACTTTTAACAGGGAGGAAGTGGAACATTCATGTTTGGAGTCTATGGGCCCGATTCACAGAACTAACTTAAGACAAAATCCTAAACTTACTACCATTTTGGTATTCACAGAAGGCACTTACTCATTTTGGTATTCACAGAAGGCACTTACTCATTTTGGTATTCACAGAAGTTAGGAGTCCTAACTTTAGGACTCTTAAATGCCTTCTTTGAATACCGAAAGTCTTAAAATTAGGGTTTTTCTCAGTTTAGTAGTAGTAAAGTTAGGACTCCTTACTTTCGGACTCCTAAATGCCTTCTGTGGATACCGAAAGTCTTAAAATTAGGATTTTTCTCAACTTTACTACTCCTAAACTGAGAAAAATCCTAATTTTAAGACTTTCGGTATTCACAGAAGGCATTTAGGAGTCCTAAAGTTAGGAGTCCTAACTTTACTACTACTAAATTGAGAAAAATCCTAATTTTAAGACTTTCGGTATTCACAGAAGGCATTTAGGAGTCCTAAAGTTAGGAGTCCTAACTTTACTACTACTAAATTGAGAAAAATCCTAGCTTTAGGACTTTCGGTATTCACAGAAGGCATTTAGGAGTCCTAAAGTTCGGACTCCTAACTTCTGTGAATACCGAAATGAGTAAGTGTCTTCTGTGAATACCACAATGAGTAAGGGCCTTCTGTGAATACAAAAATGGTAGTAAATTTAGGATTTTGTCTTAAGTTAGTTCTGTGAATCGGGCCCAATGAAATTGTAATTTAAAATCATCTTTAATGTGAAGCTGGATTTTAGGTCACCATTTTGAAAATGTCACTTTTAGAAAGTTGACCTTTTCCTGCCCTAGCCATTTTGTGTCTGTGTCCTGCTCCTGGGTCACATGTCAGGGTGTAGTTGGCAGTTGAACTTTGTTTATTCCTCTTAGACAGCCACACAATAGAGGGATTAGGTGTACCTGGATGGTCCATTACTGGTAGGTGGTGGGGGCAGAGCTGGGCACAGTACCAATTACAAGTCTATGGTAAGTGCACTGCATTCACACAAAGGACCTCACACTACCTCATTGTTCATGCAGACAAGCTGGTACCAGAGCAGGGGAAGCAGGAAACTCCAAGTACTTCAAAACAAATTCTCCAGAAACATCCCCTATTTCAAAATCACATGGTATTATTATAGGACCATCAGCCCACTCTTCAGTTCACTTTCAGAGGACTGCCTACTGTGTAATTCAGAAGACTTCTTTGATGCAGCAGGAAAGACTGGTCTGCTGTCTGAAGCTTGCCATGAACCCTGAGAGGCCTGCCCTGCTGCTTAAGCCTGGTTCCACATTTTGAACCCAGAACTACCAGAATTAAGTCCAAATGCTAGTTGGCTAGGACAGCAAAGGTTCCGACGATCTTAACTCGAGCCTGGATGTAGTGCTAGAGCACCCCATGTATTGGGACCATGTGATGACCGTTGACTACCATTATTTTAATTGACTTTTGGTGTTTTACTTTATCCTAGCCAGAATGTACAACATTATTTTCCTTGCATGAGCACATTTCCTTGAAGATTTATTTCGTGTAGTCTTGTAGTTTTAAAGTGGGAGAGCTTTCACAGAGTAGAACAGCCTTGCCAGGATCAGAACATGTGGGATGTGCTTTTGAAAGCATGAGAGAGTAAGTGAGAAGCGGAATGTACTTCTTGGTCTCGAAGTGCAGTGTTATAAGCAGTGGTGCTCAAATGTGCATTATGTTGTACTTTGGGATATGAAGTGTGTGCTGCTATAGGCAGTGGTGCACAAATGTGCATTGTGTTGTACATTGGGGAATATTATGAAGTTTTTAGTATTGGCTTTGACATGCCCTCATGTCATCTTGAATTTTGGCTCTGTCTTCCTGAGCTTTTTGCACTCGCAGGCAGGCCCCCAGATTATCGAAGTTGATTAGGCTATTCACATTCAAGGTTGTTTCAGGCTTTGTAAACTTCGCTGGGATAATGTGTGGGAAGTGTGTTTGGTACCTCTCAGAGCAGAGATTGTTGTTGCCAGAGAAATGTGTGGAATGTACAGCTCTGTCTCTGAGTCAAAATACAGGGGCCTGGTCAGCGTCTGTCTTGACTTTGACACAGACCAGTACGGTCAGCTCGGTTTTTCATAATAGAAAAAAGGGGGCGAGGTTTCTAGAACTTTCTTCTCCTCAGGTTGAGTAAAAGGTATTAAAGGTAGGAAATCTTGGCACCCAGACAGGTGCTCGTTTGTGGGGCTGACGTGTCGTCACAAGGGAACTTGGGTCCCAATCAAGAATCCTGTCTAGGCTGTCAAAGGGGTCCTCCAGCTTGAGTTGGCAAGGATGTTGAGTGAATGATCGGTGAAGTGTTTTGTTTTTGAGCATTCACTGTGTGATGTGTGAGTGAGTTTGTGTACACATTCAAGTCTCCAGTGGTTATAATTAGGGCTCCCGGTTTCATGGTATTTATTTTTTTGCCATTTCTGTCTGCATTTATCCATATTTCTTTTTAGCTTATTTTATCTGTACTTATCCATATTTATCCTTATTTTATCTGTACTTATCCATATTTATGGCTCCTGATTTTATGGTATTTATTTTTTTGCCATTTCTCTCTGTCTTTATCCGTATTTCTTTTTTGCTTATTTTATCTGTACTTATCCATATTTATTTTGGGTTTCGTGGAAAAATTAAGCTGAAATTAATATATTTCCACATTTATTTAACCGATAAATATGCGCTCATGCTTGTATGTCTGCCAGGTTTCAGTTCTGTGAACACCTGCAGAAGATAAATCAGTGCATTATATGAAAATATGAACATTTCAGTATCAGCCATGTGCATATCTACTGCTGTTAAAACCCCTTATCTATCAATCCACACATCTATTGGCCTGGCAGTCAGGGTAAACAGTGTTTAGAATTACTCAAAAAGCACCCCAATTTCCATTTGTATCCTCATTTAAAAATAAATACAGACAATAAAAAAAATGATATGTGTCTGTATTTATCTGTTAACATCAGTAAAAACAGAAAACAGGGAGCCTTCGTTATATTCATCTGAGGTGTTTTCATTGTGATGTGCGAGTGTCTGTGTGCGCATCTAAGTCTTCAGTGGTAGTAATATCTGATCTATTTAGTGTATATATTTTTCTGATTTGTTGCAGGATGTCCAGCATGATCTCCTTGTGTTTCATTCCATATTGTTATCTGCTTGCATTTTGTTTCATATTATTTTATTCCATGCATATAACAGTTGTGTTTGCCTACTTTTAAGTGTGATATTACTGCTTGCACATGTATATATAGATATATCTCCATATACATTTGAATGTTGTTCATTTGACATCTGGGAAACCTTTTTGTTAGAGAGTGTTGCACAAATAAAACCCCATGCCTTATTCTGAAAACAGTCTTTGATGTCTTTCATTTTATAAAAGTGAAACACCTCTCCAGGTAGTGTTTTGTTTTTATTGCTTCTTCGTGTTGAGCCTCCATGTGGGAGGGCGGTATTTTCTATTAACTGGGAGAGAGAAGCAATACACTAGACCCAGCTTGAATGATTCTTGACCTTCCAAGTGTTGCCCCTCTTGTCCTGGACCCTTAGAAGTAGTGACAAAGGTGCTCGAATAGACAACATTCACACCTTGGGACTTTGGAAATGTTTTGCTAAAAACTGCTGTGGGAACATTTTAGGCTAAAACTGCTCTGAGAACAGAGAGGAGACCTGGACTAACCTGCTGGTCTCTCCGTCTAAGATGCGCAACGGTTAGCCTGAGTTTGTGGCAGCTCCTGCTGCGTTCTTCTCCACAACTGCAAATCCAGTTTAGCAGTCCTTCACAAAAGGGGTATGCATGGAGCCCTAGTCAGCTGCTGCCTCATCCCATTTGAGATTTTTGACTTCCAAAACAGAGGCTAAGTTCGAACATGGAAATCTTCACGGCGACTTCAAGCCACCTGCTTCCGGACAATGACGCCTCCTAATCCTTGGACACCGCCTGCAGCCTTTCCCTGCTGAACTTTTACCTTCTCACATTTTTGTTGAAGTCTGAAAGGGACCCAGCCACTTTTTGTATTTGACTCACGCTCCATTGCGGTTGGACATATTTTTCAACTTTGACAATTCTCACATGACTAGTGTCTGAGCCTTTGAGCTTTTTGGTGCTAATTTTGATCTTAAACTTAAAGAATTCATAACTCAGGTTCTACTCTTTGGATTTTTGCTGTTTGGGTGTCGAATCATTTATTACAATTTACTCTAGTTTTCTAAATTGCTGTTTGATTTTCCTGTGTTGTGTTTCACATTATTATTGTTTGTGTGCTGCATAAATACTTTGCATGTTGCCTCTAAGTTAGGCCTGATTGCTTTTGTGCCAATCTACCAGGAGGTCTAGCACAGGTTAATTTTGTGACTTTTTGGTTCACCCTGACAGGGATGGTGGCTGTTGCTTGAGCAGGGTTAATACCACACTCAACCAACAGCCTGATTCCTCACAATCATCCTCTGTGCCCTGCACTTCAACCTTGTGTACCTGTTAGGCAAATCATGATGTTGTGCCCAGTTTATGCTGGGCATGGCTGCATGGTGATTCACAATGCCATAGGCCCAATTTCTCAGACTTCAGAATCTGCTGGGCACTGCCTAAGTCTGGGTCCACCCTGCACTTGGTACCGGGTGTGACGACAATTTCAGGAGCTTATGCCCATTACATCTGCTCCAGTACCTGCTGGCCATGGTCTGTAGCCTTCGCTAGGTAGTACTGAGCACAAGTTCGAAGCTCCCAGTGTCCATCACTCCAATGGCTGACTCCAGCCCATTTCCAGCTGGTATTGGGTGCAACCTTTGAGCAAAGGCCATATTCTCTGTACTTTGCTTCTGTATCATTGGCCACAGTACAATTGGACAATGGCATGTGACACACACCTATTAGGGGTAAAGTTAGGATAACTATGAGCATTGGTGCACTATTAGAAACACTAATACAGAGCCCTATTTGGCTATTAAGATGTGACATATATCTGCGGGGCCTATGGACCGTTTGATGTCTATTTGAGATGAGGCATTATGGGACTGGTAGTCCCGTTGGCTGTGACATATGTAGTACGGGCCGTACTTGAGCTCCTCAAACACATCATGTGTGGTTTATCTTATTAGCAATGTAGATGCTGTAGTGATATGTAAATCGGCATTGAACAGCCATGCTTTAGATCTTAATCACGAGTGAGCTCTACCGGCACAGCTTCCCGTGGTCTCCCTGCTAATTAAAGCGGCAGTCGCTTGTTATCACATCTCCCATTTGGTTTACATTCACGCAGTATACCACTGTGTTCCTAATTTAAGACAAAATCCTAACTTAAGACAAATTACGTTTTGCGCTTATGTTTTGCCTAGGTAATGTTATCCCTCCTTTATGTTAACCTATTTGGGGTTGTGAAGAAAAACTTTATCAATGCTCTAAATTCAAGGTGCTATGAACACCGAGGAAGGCTTGACGCTGAAACGCGTCTGTTTGTTTGTATTGCATTAAAGATTTCTATGATCGCGTCCCCCGTGAGTGCGAGTTTTGTACAGATCGTGCAAAATTTGAGCGTGTATTTGGAGCGGATTTTCACGGCCGCATACCGCACCCATATATATATATATACCACCAGTCCCGCCTCTTCCTGAAAGAACGGGTCCGACACATGCATTGAGGCTTTTCCAGGTAAAATTTTATATATATATCCATAAACAAAGGTTGCCCCAGAGAGGTCGATACAAAAGGGGATGATGGACGGCCAAGTGAGCAAGGGACTCACGTCTGAGCATACCCTGCCAACTTAGGGCGAACAAAGCGATACAAAAGGTGATGATGGAGTGTTTGAGCAAATCAAACACTCAGCCCCAGTCAACTGATCTGTGTTTAATCCATCACCATTCTTTAGCTCACTCAGCCACCCCAGTTCAGACATGGCCATATGCAAATCAGTCTGACCCTGTGCCTAATGGGTACAGTCTAGCCCGAACTGCCAAGCCATGCTTTCCCTGGACTGGAAACAAGCATCCTGGGACCAGATAAATTGAAACTCATGGATAAAGCAAATTGAGAAACCAACATGAAATGATAAACTACATATCCCATATTGCCTCCTAATGGGCTATAACGGGAGAACTATAAATACTAACACAAAGAAAGGACTCACATAACGTGCGCAAGACCCGTGGGGGTTGAAACGCGTTGGTGGTATATATACTGTGCCAACTAGCATGAGGTCACAGGGGACTATGTACAAGGCAGCGCCAATCGGGTCACTGCCAGAACTATAGCAAAAGTACAAGTAATCAATATAGAACACCCAGTACCTACCAGCAAGATCATAAACTTAACAACATATTACCATGAGGCATAAACACATTAGTTCAGGCATGAACCTAATAACCTGACGTTAGGCATCCCCATAAGCATACATGCACCTTTAGGCATAAAAATACATTATGCAACAATCATGGGGTCTAAATCACATTTAACAAGCATCAGCCTAACTACTTCATGTACACATAATAAGGCCTGAACATTATGGCACTAGTGAATCCCAGTAACCCCATGTATACTTTATACTGCATTAGACATAACCCACTAATGACATTAGGCCTAACCTTATTAGCATTTTGCATAATCACATGAGCATGAAGGCATAGGGACCCATAATGCATCATATCAGCATAAGTTACATTGGGCATAAAACCAACAATGCAGACATTAAGGAAGAGCATTAGGCCTAAATACATTAGCAAGACAGGGCATCATCTCCATAATAAATCACCCCCGTCAATGAGTCTTGTGGCTCTACAGCACCTGGAGAGCCCCCCTCCGGGGTTCTAAAAACAGATTTGCCCAACGTTGCAGCTGTCTGCTCCTGCGATGCAACTGTGACCAATGTGAGCCCCACTGTGTAAGTTGGAGCCCCATTCTGGGACTCTCAAAAAGGAATTGCCCCAAAACTTGGCAGCTCCCCGCAACTGTGGCGCAGCTGTGTAAATTAGCATGTGGCGCTACGGCGCCTGGGTAGCCCCTACTCTCTTATTTATTTTTTTATTTAATGCATTCTTATAAAGCGCTGACTTTACCCGAAGGTGTCAGAGCACTGTACAATAGAACCAGTTACATTACATGAGAGAACTGTTACAGGAATGGAACAAATAAAAATAGCAGGCCATAGAATCAAAGCGATGCAGGCATAAGGCACACAATCTCAAGCACAACAAGCACAGACTGTATAAGCAAAAATAAGAATATAAATGACAAATTTTACAATTACTAAGGAACTTCCTGGCGAAAAATAGCAGGCCATAGAATTAAAACAACCGAGGCAAACGGAACACAAAATCAGACGCAGCAAGCACAGAATGTACAAACAAAAATATAAATATATGTGACAAATTTACAATGACTAAAGAACTTCCTGGCGGGGTCTGAGAAGGAGGGAATTAGTTCTGAAAGTGTCTTTGGAATAAAAGAGATTTGAGGTCCGCTTTGAAGATCTGGATGGAGGTGATGGCACGGAGTGAAGGAGGAAGCGAGTTCCAGATTCTCACTGCATTACCTGAGAACGATTGTGCCATCAATTTTTCCCTTTTAAAGGAGGGTGCTCAAGAAGGAACTTTTCCGCATTCCGAGACGGTCTTAAGCCTCCAGACAATTTCAGTTTATTCGCCAGATAGCGAGGGGAGGAAGAGTGCACAGCTTTGTGGGTGATGCACGCCGTTTTGTAGATAGTTCTAGCCTCGATGGGAAGCCATCGGAGAGAAGACAGAATAGGAGTGATGTGGTCACTTCGTTTGGACCCTGAATGGAGCTGCTGAATGGAGGATGGATTTGAGGGGACAGATGTGAGATTTGGGAAGGCCAGTCAGAAGAGAATTACAATAGTCCAGTCTAGAGAGAACTAGCGATTGGACCAAGGTTTTTAGGTCATTCTCCGGGAAGAACCGACAAACCCCCCATAGAAGGTGCAGCTGATAACGAGCGCCCTTGGCCATGGAATTGATGTGTGAGATTAGGTTGAGTCTTTTGTCAAGTATGACACCTAAGGATTTAGCGCATTCCACAATGATGGGTTTACTGTTGAGTAGATTCAACTGATCCAACCAGGATTGAACAGGAGGCAGGGAGAGAGAGCTAGATATGAGAATGAGTTGGTGCACTAACATCCAGTTGTGAAAAGCGTTGAGAGTAGAGCTGAGTAGTGAGAGATCATGAGGGGAAGACACCTTGAGGTATATTTGGGTGTCATCTGCATAGAGATGGTAGAGGATTCCAGATTTGCTTAGGAGGTTCCGTAATGGTTCCAGATAAAGATTAAACAGAGTGGGAGCAAGGATAGAACCTTAAGGGACGCCTTGACCAACCACCAGTGGAGACGAGAGACTGTTCGCAATCTTAATCATTTGGGATCTGTCCGAGAGGAAAGAGGCAAACCATTTGAGTACTCTGCCTTCCACGCCCATTCTCTGATAAAGAATGTTCAGGAGGTTGTTGTGATTAACAGTGTCAAAAGCTCCAGAGAGGTCAAGAAGAATCAGAAGGCACAATTCCCCCAAATCGAGAATATGCAGCGCATCATCGATCACTTGCAGCAGGGCTGTTTCAGTGCTGAAATTTTGAATAAAGCCCGACTATAACATGTCGAGAGATTATTGTCCATAATGTGTTGGAACAGTTGTTTTGCAACACATTTTTGTGATCTTTGAAAGAAAAGGGAGATTGGTGATTGGGCGGAAGTTATTGAGGTCATTTGCATCTGCAGTGGGTTTTTTTAGAAGGCGGGTAACCTGTCCTGTTTTGAGGGAAACTGGGAGGGATCCTTAACTGAGGAAGAGATTGACTAGCCTGGTCCAGTAGGAAAGAGTGTTAGTATAGAAATCAATGGCGATGCCACTGGGTATGGGGTCAGAAGAATGGTTGGAGGGTTTGGTTTCGCAGATGCATTTGAGGAGATCAACCTCCGAGATGGTGGCAAAGTTCTGCCAGGTGACTAAGACTTTTCGGTCCTTGATGGGGGTGGGGTGGGTGACCTGTTACACCAGAGATTTTACCTTTTGATCGAAGAATATAGCAAACTCAGTTGCTTTCTTTGAAGCATCCTCAGGTTGATGGTTTGGGGAGAACAATTTGGGTTTTTGATGAGGTCGAAAAGTTTTTTGGGTCTGTTTTTAGCTGAATCGAAGAGGGATCTGAAATTAGATGTTTTTTTCCTGGAAGATGTGCTTGTGGTATTTGGATCTTGCTGAGCATAAAATAGAGAGGTTGGGGGTGGATGGAGAATGTCTCCAGTGCTTCTCCAAGATTCTGAGGTTTTTCCTTTCGTCATAGAGAGCTTTGTTGAACCAAGGAGCTTATGGGGTGGGTCTTTTCCTTTTGCTTTGGAGTGGAGCAACCTTGTCGATTTCGACTGCAAGGATTGAGAGGCAAAGGGGAGTGAGATCGTTGACATTCGTATTGGGGTTTAGACTAGGAAGCAAACGCATAGCAGAATCACATAGAATCTCAAGATCAAAGTTTTTGTGTTGCGGAACCACGTAGAGGCTCTTTTAGGTTGGCCGAGAGTTAAAATGTGAGAGAGGGGAAAAAAAAGGGAATGAGGAAATGGTCAGACCAGTCAACACGGATGGGTGAAGCAGTGGTAATCTGGTCTGATTTGGATATCACAAGGTCCGGAATTGACCCATTGGCGTGTGTAATTTCCGAGCAGTTTTGGGCAAGATCGTTAGCTGAGAGAAAGGTTGCAAGCTTGTTGGCAGCCGAGTCTTCCACGGAGCCCCAGTGGAGATTGAAATCACCTAGGAAGATCTGCTTGTCACTTTGTGAATATTGGTCACTAAGGAAGTCGATGAATTTGTTTATGAACGAAGAGCAATTACCAGGTGGGTGGTAGATGATATGGAACCTGAAGGGTGAGCCATGCTGAACTTGGAGTTCTAGAGAAAGGCATTCAAAGGTGCGAAAGAGGGTGTTGAGGTTAAGAATGTTGCCCACAATGTTGCAGCAGCGCGCAACTGCTGCACCGCTGTGTAGCCAAAGGGAGCTACTGTTACCGTCCACGCAGGAGCCCTACTCAAGGCCTCTAAAAATAGGCTCTGCCAACAGCGTTGTAGCAGCCCGCAACTGCAGTCCGTTGAATAGTCAAACAGGTCGGAGTACTCTCTGTGCTTTAAGGGTAGTACCCACTCCGGGATCTTACAACCAGTTACTGCCCCCAACGTTGGAGCGGCCCACAATCCTCTGGGGCCACTCAGGAAGAACAGGTACCGGCGATGTGAGGAGAAGCCCCACTCACCTGGAACGCCTGCGTGGTCTACGCTCTGTCCTCAGGCAGCTCCGCTCCTCTTGCTGGTTGGGGGCCGGCTGCTGGAGTGGGGCGTGCACAATTCTGGCTTCTCAGTGGCTGCGGGGCTCTCTAAGACTCACGAGAGCCCCGCTAAGGTAGGCACCACTTCCGGGTCCCTTCTCCTTCGCCGGCAGACAGCTGGTCGCGGGGATGAGTCGGGACGCTTTGCGCTCCTGCGGCCTAAGTGCAGCTTCCCTGATGATGCTCTTCATTACTAAGCAACTCCCACACTGGCACCAATCCCAGCGCAGCTCTCCTCCTACATCAGCGGGGGAATCCGCTCAGTGTTCCCGAGGCTTCCGGGCCAGTGGTGCTTTCCTCCCCAGTGCTTATGAATCACGGGTTGGCGGGCACACAGTGCATTTAGGTTCCCGGGCCGGCGGCGGCGAAGTTGTGCAAACACAGAGCTTCTGTAGATCTCGGGCAGGTGGTTCTTCCTCGGCGGGGCAATGCGGGGTGGGCAACCACTCTTGGAGGCAGGCAACAGCGGGGTGGGCATCTGCTTGTTAATAAATAATAATAATAAAATAATATTAATAATAAAGCCATTTTTAGAGCGCCTGGTTATACTCAAGATAGTGTGTCCCCGCGCTAAAATTGCTGCTGCTCCCAGAGAGACAGAAGTCCAGAAGCGAGTGGCCTAAGACAAAGGAACAAGAAAGCTTTATTTGCGTGGGAAGAGATTGGTTTTAAGTCTCAGTCTGAATCTAGTTTCAGAGGGTTCCATGCGTAGGTCAAGCGGAAGTTTATTCTAGTGTTCGCTTGCTAAAAACCTGAAGGAGCGACCTCCCATCCTGGCCTTGCAAATGCGGGGAAGTTTGAACAACATCGCTCCGGCAGATCTTAAGTTCCGAGTAGGGAGATGAATGGTAAGAAGTTTCCGCAAGTAACTTGGGCCCTTTCCCTGGGTAATGTGGTGTGCAAAGCATAGCGCTTTAAACTTAATGCGTTCCTTAATAGGGAGCCAGTGTAGTTTAAAGAATGCCGTCTTTCCCGAGGCTCTACGCGGAAGGTTGAGCACTAGGCGAGCGGCAGCATTTTGAACGCACTGCAGTTGGTGTATGCCTTTTTTGCTTAAGCCTAAGAGCAGGGCATTGCCGTAGTCCAGATGCGGTGTGACTAGAGCGTGGAAAAGTGTCTTCCTGGCGCTGATGGGGAGAAGGTCAAGAACTTTGCGAAGAGTTTTGAGTATACCAAAACATCTTCCTGTGACTTTGCTGACCTGTTGTTTAAAAGAAAGCTCAGCATCAAGCATGATTCCAAGATTTCTGACGGATTCCGCCGGGGAGGGAATCGCGCCCAATTCAGTGGGCCACCACGCATGTGACCAGGCAGAGGGGGATTTGCCAAACACCAGCAGTTCTATTTTGTCGCCGTTCAGGCGCAGGCAGTTGTTGTTCATCCACCTTGCCACAGATAGCATGCAGTTGGAAAAGTTGGTGGCGTCTTCCATCTGATTGTGCGTGAGTTTAATCATCAGTTGGGTATCGTCAGCATATGTGACAATATCCACTCCGAAAGCTTCCACAATGTGAGCCAGGGGTTCCATGTAAAGATTGAACAACGTAGGGCTCAAACTGGAGCCCTGTGGAACCCCATGTCTCAGCTTCTGGGGGAGGATTTGAATGGAGGACAATGCATCTGAAAACTCCTGTTTTCTAGAAAAGATCTTATCCATTCATAAGCAGATCCCTCCACTCCTATGTCTGAGAGGCGAGACAGCAGCGTTGTGTGCAGCACGGTGTCAAAGTATTAAATGCGGAGTTGGCACCCGCTCTCTTTTTAAAAAGAAGGCAGAGAACGCGGAGTGGGCTCCCGCTCTTTAAACAGCACCTGGGGAATCCCTCACGCTGGATTCCCTCACAGGCTCAGCAGGAGAGAGCTGTGTACCACCAGCACTCTTCTCCTCTGAGAAACAGGCAGAAATCAAAGTCATTTGGGGCTGGAATCAAAATTGTAGCACACCCAAGGCGCTAGATCCCATGATGTAGAGGCAAGGCTGGGCAAGGTCAGCAGACAAGGGGACAAAACACTAAGCAGAGCAGCAATTTCTAAGCACAGTCAGGCGCAACAAAGAGGCAATCCTTCCAGTGCAGCAGCCTTTACTCCTGCAGAGTCTCTTCCTGGGTCCAGCAGAAGGTAGAGGGGCAAGTTGGGCACAGGGGCCAGTGTGCAGGGTTCCGCGGGGGTTCCTCCTGGCAGAGTGTCCCCTCCAAGTCAGCACAAGCACACCACATTGGGTCACAGCTCCTATATTTATACATGTTGCTGCCCTGTGTTTAGACGGGGGTAGAAGCTTCTGGAAAGGTCCTGGAAGTTCCAGTCCCCACTGGCACTGGGAGGGGTGTTAGTAGGGGGCGGAGCTAGCATTGACAGGGCAGGCACAGACCTATTTAGGGACAGGGGATTTATTCTTCCCACTACTCCAATTGCAGATCTCCCACTCAGCCTGACCCTGCCTCCCCCTGCCCTCCCTGGAGCCACCTACTCTTCACCAGCCCAAGTCACTTCTAGAAACAGACATGCAGGCAGGCACACAGCACACAGAAATGCCAACTTCTAAAAGTGGTATTCCTAAAATAGTGAAAATAAATCTGTGCAGACCATTATGCAGCATTTATCATTTCCATTCCACACATACCAAACATGCCATATTAATTTTGTTTTATTTAGGAGTTATCCCATAAGGGGGGTTCCCAATGTTAGCCTATGGAGGGCAGAGAGCACATGCACTCTGCACTGCTAACCAGTGCTAAAGTGCCCAGAGTCCTAAAACCACCAACACCATGTTAGAAAAAAAGGCTAGGAGGAAGGCAAAAAAAGTTTAGGGATGATCCTGCAAAAAGGGCCAAGTCCAACACTTGGGTTCCTATCGAAGATTGAGCTGCCATGTTTGTATATAACACAGCCGCATTTTCAGATTGTGTATATCTTAATTCACACTAGGACTTGTGTGATGTTAGTTTGCCAGGTTACAAAAGCAAGTCCAGCACTTGTAGATTGAGCCCAGCCCTCCATGCATACCAAAGCAATGGGCACCAATCCATAGCTTAATTATTCATTGGCACTCATGAGCTCATTGGCTGAGGGGAAAAGTCCTACCAATGCCGGGTAACTGTGTCTTTGCCTACGTGGCTCACAGTAACGAATCCATTTACTTTCTTAACTCTAATTTAATTGTATGAATGTAATTGGTGAGTCAACTTTTTATGCGCTGCATGAGCAGTGGCTAGTAGGAGTCTGCAAAGCTGGCAGGTGAATGTACTACTCACTGTCAGCTTTTGTGCATTCCCTGCAACCGCCTTGCATGGAGGCCAAACTGCTAGAGGGGCAATGGATCTGTGCCAAGAGCACATTTCATTGTTGTACTGTGTGAATGAAGAATGCACTGAGGTGTCTACTTGTCAGACTGCTTGACGTCCCCCGTAATATGTTTTATCCTAGGGAAAATGATGTTGCAGTTCACAAAAAGCAAAGGTGCATATTCATTTCATTTCTTAAAGGCGTGCCCAAATATTTTAGAATTAGCCCAACATCTGCTTGCCTCTCTCCTATTTCCCTACTGAGCAAATACAGGAAAAGCTCTGAAACTTCAAATTGCATAATTATAATAAACTTCCCTTCTTTGTATAGTCTGAGGTGAATGAAGCGAAGTGGCTATCATGGTAAAAGTGACTTTCAGATTGGCAGTGAGGAGCAAGAGCAAAAGAAGAAAAGGTTGTACCTTGTCGGCTGCCCACAAGAGCTTAGTAAGGTATCATGCAGTGGTTTGTTAACGGTACTTCAGGAACCTAAATGTGTTCACATATTTAAATGTTATAATCAAAAAGTTCTTCAGCCGAAATTAAATAGCTTGAATGGACCGCTTTAATGCTGAGGTCTTTTCTCAGGTAGGAACAAATGTACTGTCTGAATTTGTGACCAGTATTTTTTTAACCAAGAAATGTTTTTATCAACTAACCTATGTAACATACCTTTAGTTCATTAAAAATAGAGTATGGTATAATTCAAGAGTCTGCAGGCCACCATGTCTGTGAATGATCTTCAATAAAGAATGCTTTTTTTAAGCACAGCACCTTTTCCTTAAATGAAAGAGAGCTATCTATAAAAAATATGTTTTCATTTTTGAAGAGTGTTTAAGAGGTGCTAACCCTTCCCTTTTACCAATGGGTTACCACCTCCTTTGAGGTGTCAGTAAAGTTCAGATTTCATGCATAAAACGTTAATACATAAGATATATATTGACTCCACACTGGGATGGGATGTCTAAAACACCAAATAGGTATGCATTCAGAATCCCATTTTAGGAGTCGGAAAATCTTGCTGATTCCTATAATGGGATTAGTACATAGGTAAAGCATTGTAATGGTAGCAAATACTGAACAGGAGTGTTAGTAACCAGTAAACTGCTTAGTACATCTGTTAGTGTTCAGATAGAGCAGTGCTTTTCAAATGTCTTATAACTAGGCCTGGGCGGAGTTCACCTATGCGGAACTCCGTGAAGTGACCAAAAAACTCAGCTGCGCTACACGGATTTCTGAAAGTGTGAAAGTGAAAGAGTGCATTAGGTTGCGTTGTTCATGCGGATTTTTAGAGCTGGGTTTTTGTCCTGCAGTGGAAAATCAGTGTGAACGGCACCATGCCAAGCACAAGAGGGCACAGCTCAAGCGGCAGCTTTCTCAACACAAATGGAAGGATTCTCAACGCGAGTGGTAGAGGCCATCTGCGACCGCCTGCATTGATAAATCTTGCTGGTAGGTGGTCTGGAGTAAGATTTTCCTCGCTTGCGCTCGCCAACTTAACATGCTTGAGTGAGGAAAAAACTCTGCTCGTGAATTGTTCAGAACTCCACATGCTACGCAAAGTGCAATGTGGTAAAAACTCTGCGAGCGGAGTGGAATTTCATACCCAGGCCTACTTAGAACCAAGACCCAATTCTTAGAACAATAAACTTTCATGATCCACCTAGCTTTAATGTTTATGAGGCAGGTGATTTCTGTAATGTAAACAAGAAACATTGTGTGATAGAGCACTATCATTTACATGCAGCACATTTTTCATTAAAATGACCACTAAATTTGAACACACCGTTTTACTGAAAAACCATGCTGCACATAAATGTTGTGTGGAAATCTGGTTTCATTGAATATTTATCATCTGTGCATCACTAAGTAAAGTGTCCTGATGTGTATTGATCCTTTTAGAATTGTTCTTTCTATTAAACTTCAAAATTACAAAGCAAAAAGGGTTTCATTTTTCCTTTCCTAACTGCTGAATGTATACAGTTCATTTACAGGTATTACATTTTGTTCGTGTTTAGCAAAAAACGACATCCTACTGCCTTACCTTTCACACTGCCCAACCCCAGCTAGATTGTTATATTGGTCACTTTACTTTTCTTTCTGTGACTGTAAAGTAAGAAGAGCTTGTAAACATAAGTTCTCAAGTTGAAAAAATAAGCAGTAATTTGTTAGGAGACATAGCCTGATATTTGACTTCTATCTTTGGAGCTCAATAAATGTGACAAGAAAAAAACAAAATTTAAAGGCACCTTTAATTCTTGCTTGGACTTTCGCTACCCACCAAAAATCGGCTCCTGACCCACTGTTCTGAAAACACTGAGCTAGAGTGAAAGCACCTGGGAATAAAAACAGTGTGCATAATTGTCATTTCTAAGGAAAGGTGCATTATTTTTTATTGCTGAAGAGAGTAAGCTTTTGTGCAAACTAGACACCATCTGGGGCAGATGTATTATTCTTTCCTGCAGCACAATGAAGCAAGACACATTGCTGCCCTGTGAAAAGGAAAGGGCAGCAATGCACCATAATTATCATCATACTGTGCATTCCTGTCCTTTCAAAGGGTTGTTGCACTTTTGGCTACCTAGCACCAATGCATGCACCCTTGCGTCATGTTACAAGGGTGCCTGTGTTATAGGCAAGATTGTTTGGGTGCAGGACGAGACACCTTCCTGCACAAAGACAATCCTGAGAAGCATTTTCCTCTTTCTGTATGCTACAAAATGCAGCACATTTGGAAAGGACAAAAAACAAGGAGTAATAAAGAAATGTCTCCTCATTGCGCCCGACCTGGGGAGGCATAGCATTTTCATGCACTCCCAGGTCTACTGCTAATGGTAAATCTGTGAATGTGCCAAAATTCATAAGTGGATACGTGAGAACACCCACACTCCACCCATGGAACACCTTCCCAGGGCAGAGTAACGCAAGACAACGATTTACACTGCCTTGCGTTGTTCTAGAGTTATCAAACCATGCTGGGCCACACAAGGTGGCCTTGCGTGGCTTGATAAATCTAACTAAGGTTGTGCATCACCCTTACAACCCCTTGCATGGCACAAGGGCGATGCAAAAACTTGATAAATATGGGCATATCAATTCTTTGAGTCAATCAAACACCACACATAGCGCAGAATTTTTTTTCGAGATACATGGCAGGCACTTCTTTTCTAATAAGCTTTTTTCAGAGGTCGAGAGCAAAGCCTCCAGAGTTTTCTTGTTCTTTTAAACATTTTTATGGATTTTCTTCAAACAAAACAGTAAATTGGAATATATGTGACAATAAGTTCCATGATGAAGTAATACGAGTTATTGTTTGAGCCTAAGACGTAAAATCAAAGGGAATCTTCACAGCGATTCCCAGAGACCATAATGCAGCATTTTAAGCAGGCCAGTAATCCACCTGGTATTACCCAATTCAGAATTAAATAATATGCCCATTCTTAATTCTAAAGGGGGTAGTACACCTTTTGGTTACAAGATAATGGGGATCCTGAGAGAATCAATTTTCTGTACCAAACCCTTCATGTTTCTCTTCATTTTGGACCAGATTTTCACCAGAATATTTCGCCTCCTTTGAACTCTCAGAATTCCCTGCATAATTTGTGAATTCATAAAAAGGTATTGGATGAATGCTTGAATGAGTCTTTTTTTTAAAGAAGATACACAATCAGCACTTTGGAAGACAGTGGAGGAGAAAGAGATAAGGCATTTACAGTAGTACAATAAAACCATTTGCGGTCGCATGAAAATAAGTACTGAGAAGAAAGGCCCCATTATGGGGCAAAGTAGCGCTAGAGTAGAAAAAACTCAGCTCCTTTCTGTAGGCTCCAACGAGGTCAAAGTTCTAATTGGTGGCAACACTGATTTCCAGATTTCAATTGAGATTTCTGAGAATTACAGTCTCATAGTTGTTTCAGAATGAGGGTGATTCTGATAGTAAGTCTTCTGTTCTCTGGGTATTCGTTGACATCAAGAAATGTTTATTTTGAGGGCCAGATTATTTGAGTTCCTTTATGCAGAGCTTTGTAGATGACGTAGGCAATCATGAATTGGCTCCTTGCCTCAAATTGTAATTATTTTAGTGCGGTCAGCCGTAGGCATATGTGACCACGTTTTCTCTCCCCGAAGATGAGCCTGACTGCTAATGGAACTTTGCCGTAAGAAGTGTTCGGTGGGATTTGGCGATACTATGTAGCAGGAAGATTCCACAGTATAGTCTTGAAATAATGAGCACTTGAATCACCTGTTAGAAGTCTTTTGGGCTGAGGTGTTTGATGTCTCTCAGTAGTCTTAATTGGGATGTGCTACTTTAGCTAGCACATGTATGTGAGGTTGCAGGTTGAGGATTTTATGTAAGCGGAAGCACATACATTTTGGGCAGTCTGCATTTTCTAGTAGCAAGCACTTGTTGACCCATTGTTGGATAGGAATTGCACGGTTGGGTGAGAGCATTATAAGCAACTCAGTTTTGAGGGGGTTTGGTTTGAGGTGATGCTAAGACATCCAGGATTGGATGTCATTCAGATTCTGCACTCGGAGTATAATGTTAATCCGGATGGGTGATTTTCATGTACATTTGAGTAATGTATGTATATATTCTCCATAGCATAAATATCAATCAAAAACATCAACTACCAAGACATAATATCTTGTATTGCTGCTGTGCGTGCACAAAAGGAGCCTGTCTGGATGAGTGGTGCTTTGCCATTATACCCCAAACCATTAATTTGCTATGAGGTGCGGCCATGCCACAAATGAAAAAAATCCTCTGCAATATGCAAAAGGGCCTGTTAATTAAATAAATAAATACCTAATAATAATTAGATCATAAGGATACACAATTCTCCTTCACTGCCTTATTACTGCAAGCCTGTAGTATCCCTTTACCCTAACCGTGCCCTAAGAAAATATTATTCATACATTGTCACCTATATTTGTTTTAATTGTATTGCTTACAATAAATTCCCAAACAATGAGATGAGATGCTACCCCCCCCCACACACACACACACACACACCCCCAGCGCCTTGAGATCCTCATGGGTGAGTAGTGGCCTTACAATCCCCCCCTGATTGATTTGATTGATTGATTGTCTGCAATTAAATTGTGGTCCCTGAGAAATTGCTCACGAGGAAAGGGCTTGACAATTAAATGGATGCAGTAAATGGTATGGGCTACCTTACTGCAACTCAACATTCTTCCAACCAATCATTGCTCATGGTATAGGGTGGA
The DNA here is from genome assembly GCF_964263255.1 of Lissotriton vulgaris. Classification (NCBI taxonomy): domain Eukaryota; kingdom Metazoa; phylum Chordata; class Amphibia; order Caudata; family Salamandridae; genus Lissotriton; species Lissotriton vulgaris. Next base: position 971,522,655 of record NC_141696.1, on the reverse strand, counting down.
ATCAGTCCCCTAATGTGCTTCGGCGGTATGAAGCACTACATAAATACAAATAAAAAAAATGGCAACCACTAATGCACATATTCTTGGCTGACAAATTAACTTCCTGCGGTCTGCTTATTCTTGTACATCAAGTCCATTACTAGTTTACTACGTGTAAGAAAGCTTCCTCCTTCGGGATGTAATAGAATTACACGGCTGCTTGGGCAAGATAAAGCTGATAATGTTATTGATCGCTTGCAGATAGCAATAGAATGGGTTCTGATGCATCTTGATCAATAGGTTTAAATTGAATGGATGTCTAAAGGCTGGTGAAGATTGTTCTGTTACTTAAGAGTGTGAGGAAGCATTTCACAGAAGAGAAACCCCGACATATAATGGCAACTACCACAACACACGCTCAGCCTCACATAATGTGCCAGCACTGAGCTCTGCTGTTTAGGAAGTGTGTTACAGTACAAAGCATAAACATTTAATTAAGGACTTTATTAAGAGCAAAAAGAATGATCTTATGTGTTAAGAAAAATAGTAGACCTTATAATATGGAAAATAGCATTTTAGAAATGTGCTCCCAATTAGATGCGAAAAAATTTCTATATGAAATAAAAGGCACTAGAAATATTTTTGGGAAAAAAATAGGGCTGAAAATTTTAGATTTATAGATAAGTTGTGTTTAGCGTTCTAAATATGTTGTAATATGTTGGTTCCATACTTGATTAACTTGGGAGTAAAATACGATATATCAATACAAAGTTCAAACATTGTTTGTCGTGCTTTATTTTCTGTCAAGAGCAGAGGTGGCTCTCTGTAATGTCTCTTCCGAAGTCACTTTGGCTTCCTGTTTCCAGAACTCCCACATGTATTCTTTTGTCACCACGCTGTCACAGGCTCGCTTCGGGTTGCTAAAAAGCAGCCACCGGATACCTTGATTAAGGCGCAGAATGTGAAAAGCAAATTACTGCGAACGCGCGAAACAATTTGCATATAATGCTTCAGTCATATCTGTAAAAAATATGACTTAAATATAGTTGTATTAATAATACATATTTTAATTAAACGGCTAGAGGTGCATCTAGCAGGAAAAAAATTGAATCTTCACCGAATTTCACATACCGCTATGATTCATGGGCTGTAAATATGCAAAGCTTTCTGCCCATAAGGCAATCAACCAGCAAAGCAGATATGCACGTTTTTTAACTGAAAGAAGAAAGTCTAGCAAGAGGCAGAAATAATAATAAAAAAAAAAGTCAGACCAGGAACCCTCCAAACTAATGAATCTGCTCGCGACGGTTCCGTCCTGCGCCATATGAGATCGTTATTTCACGCGCAATTATACAGTGTTTAACAATTATTTATTATTACCACTGTTACTCACAAGGTGTCAGCTTGTAGACGCACGCATATGGAGCAGGATTACTGAATAAACAATAAAAGCCGAGAATGATAATGTTCCTGTGCAGTGCAACATAAAACGTTTTCAAGTGCAAACTGTTTGGAGATCAAATTGCTTAATAAAGCTGAAAGATGCGTGATTTACCGAAGCCTCGTATTCCCATGCCGGGGAGAAAAGCCATTCTGAGTCACCATAAAATCAGACAGCACGCGAAGGCCCGAAAACAAAAACGCGCTCACACTGTGCGTCCTCTGGGCTGTGCAGAGCCGTTGAGAGGCGAGGTGGGAGAATGGATCTTGTAAATGAGGGGTGCTTTGAAAGGAGCCATGCTAATTGAAGCTAAGTCGATCTATCCTTCCCCCGCCAAAACTCCCCCGTCCACGTTGTGGCACTCCGGCAGCGATTCCAAGGGAGGAAGTTGTCATGTACCGAGGGCAGATCAATTATCCCGAACAGCCCTCGCTGTGAAACGAGGATAACGTGTCTATTTGAAGCCCATTAAAACATTTTTGAAAAACATTGTTTATTGGAAACTGGATTCATGTTTTTGGGCTGAAGCTGCATATTTGCAGCCCTCTATTTTCATATGTTTATAACCGACTTTTATGCTAGGGTGAACAAAATTGTATCAATTTCGTCCCAAAAGGGCACCATTCAATAAGATACATGCATCGTTTTGGCCTACTATTGTGCCTACATGAGATTCGAAGTGCGTAGATTGTGCATAATGACTGCTCTCTTAATCCACTTTCCCACATTGCTTTCATTCACACTTACAATCCTGCGTCCACCCTTTTAATGGTCTGGCTTGACCGAGCAGCTGTTGCCAGACAATTATTTGATCATCAGTAGAGAGGGCCTTTGACTCCACCCACATATTGGGAGCCAGAGGTACAACCTTTGCATTCAGCAGCAGTTTGTGTTTCCCTTCACTCCACTCAGCTGTGAGCATTTCGTTAATTTATCCATCTGACTGATCTTGAACTTTCAGGGGCACATAAATGACATTGGAATACTACTAAAGTGTCTTAGATAACTAGATACATGGTGTTCATTTTCTTTGGCAGCAGCACAACTCGGAGAATGGTAGTCATGCTATTTACTTTTTCTGCTTCACATTATCATACAACATTCCTTTAAAGCCAGGCATATTGGCATTGCCAATGCTTGTTATTATTACTGATAGCTGTTGGTCACAAGCAAGTGGGGTGGGCGAGGGAAAACAGTGGAATACAAGTGGGGTGGTAGAAACCATGTTACTGTTCATCCTTTAAGAGGCCTTTCAGAAACTGGCATAAAACCAGCACGTTGTACTGTAGTTTAGCCGCACACATAACATTTTTATCCAAAGGAAACTACAGGACATATTACCAACAAGTAGCGATGTTTATCGCTAAACAGGCTTAGCGGCGATTTTTTTATCGCTGCCTATCGCTGGATATGTTAGCGGAGAAAACATGCCATTAGTAAAGTTTTTCTCCATTGTGCTAAAATATCCAGCGATAGCGGCGAAATGCATGAAAATCGCTGAGAATACAGCGATATTCACGCATTAGCGACAAAATGCTCTTAGCCATGTTATCCACCTCCCATTTGATAACATGGCTAAGAACTGGTCTGAGCAGGTGTTAGTTTTTTGGCGATAGCGGGAATATTTCCATCGCTACGCCTGCCTTGCTAATAGGCGATAACGACGTTAGCGACTGCTTTCAGTCACTAACACGTTGGGTACGCCCACTTTGCATGTCATTAGCGATAAATATCGCTGACATGCAAAGCCGGCCCCAAACCGCTCGCTATCGCCTAAAAGCTGTCACTAAAATCAGTTAGCGACAGCCTGCTAATAGAGCGATAGAGTTATCGCCGCTTAGCGGCGGAAAACGGCCGCTAAACCGGTGATAATTGCCTATCACCCCCCTTGGTAATATGCCCCTACATTCTTCAACATTTATACAAATCTCTGAGCTTGGCCACATATTATTGCTAATATTGCCATTACCCGATCTCACACTTATGTGCTTTTTTCTTGTTGATACACAAGGGACATGATACAATGAACAATCTGCTGAATATCAGTGCTCTGCCAGACCAGAATCCCAAATCACCAGGTTAAAAGTGTCTTAACATGAATTCCATTCACTAGGTAACACTTCATTTCCTTCTCCAATATGGCAGATGTTCAAAACTTAACAGCAACATTATATCAAAATGGGAAATCTGCTTACTTTATAGAAGTTAATGGATACCGCGTGACATATTTATCATGCAGTTGCATCACACTTACGACACGCAATGGGGGCAAAGGCAATGCAACTACTACGTAAGATTTATCAAGTCACACGAGTCCACCTTGTGTAGCCCTGCATCGCTTGATAAATTTAGGGTAATCCAACGCAGCGCAAATCGATGCGTTGTGTTATTCTTGTCCACGGAGGCATTCCATGAGTGGAGCGTGGGTGTTACCAAGCATCCACCCATGGATTTTGGCATATTCCCAGATATATTATTATTGGTAGATCCTATAATTCGTCAAACTGCTGCGCCTCCTCAGGTGACGCTGAACAAGGAGGAGTATCTTTATTTCTCCTCATTGTTTCGTCCTTCTAAGTGTGTTGCATTCTGCATGCACACTTAGAAAGAGGAGATGCCTCTCAGGAAGGTTTTTGTGCAGAAAAGTGCAACTTCCTGCACAAAAATAACCCTGTCTACTATACAGGCACCCTTGCACCACGGTGCTGAGGTACCTGCATGGACACTAGGCAGCTAAAAGAGCGTCAGTGCCAGGAAAGGACAGGAATGCACCGTTAATATTAAATACATATTCCTGCCCTTTCTTTTTCTCTCAGTGCAGCGCAGGAAGGTGGCTTGCTGTACTGCATTAACATTTGATAATAATGCTCATGCATGTTTTGATCAAGTAGACACATTAGTTAATTACCACCAGTGGTTGCAGGTGGTACATATCAGTACAATATTTTGTGGGCTAGGATTAATGTTTCCTACTTACACTTTGACTCAGACCAAGTGTGAGAAGTAGAAAAGAGAAAATGAAGGAGGAAGAGAAAGATAGGATACCAGTGACAGAGAGAGATAAAACAAGGACAACAAAGAAACTGCAAAAGTTAGATACATAGACAGGAAATATAGGGAGGTGATTGAAAGAGGCATGAGTTGAAATCAAATGTAGGCATTCTTGGTATTCCACAGCCCTAGCATTCAACAATGCCAGTGCAGAGCTTTAAAGAAAAATGTTGGAACCTTGCATTTAACTTTTGATTAAAGACAACTGCAGCTGTTTGTTGTCCAGACCTATTGTGTCCCACATACATAGAGCAGGCTTTGAGTCAGTGCTTTCCTTATCGTTTGATAGCTTTATTGCCTATTTGAGTTATATTCAGTTGATTCAATGGCTTTTGGTGACACATTGTTACTATACTTCATTTCTATGCAATGACGTGCTAATATATAACATGTATAATCATTGTTTGCCTACATGCATATATGATTTTATATTTAGATTGTCTATACTAAGTGTTTTTACATTACCAGATAGCCATACTTGGAGTGTGCTCAAATTATTTTAGCCATAGTTAAGGTCTCGTACTGAAAGGCTACATATTAAATGAAATGTTGCATTTCTACTTGCTTTACATAATCTTTTTCTTTTTTTAGGAACCAAGTATCAACCACATATATGTTGTAGGACTTGGCCCTTTTTGGCTAAAGTCCCTAAACTTTTTTCTTTCCCCTGGATCTTTTTCTGACATAGTGTTACCAACTTAGATGCTTTGGACACTTTGCCACTGCTAAACAGTGTCAAGGTGTAAGTGTTCCTTATATAAAGTAATTGTAATTGGTTGTCCATGATTGGTATGTTTGCCTTACTAATTCAAGTCCCTAGTAAAGTGCACTATGTGTGCCAGGGCTGGTAATGCAACTGCTACTAGTGGGCCTGCAGCACTATTTGTGCCACCCACACAAGTAGCCTTAAAAAGGAAACTCAGGCTTGCCATTGCAGGGCCTGCGTGCAGTTTGTTAAACTGCCATGTTGTTCTGTCAAGTAATTCACTTGCCAGACCTTACCCTTCCCTTTCTTTGTACATCAGACACCCCTATGGTAGGTCTAGGGAACCCCCTGGACAGAGTGCAAAGCATGTGAACTGTAGGATATGTACTAAGGTGTGTGAAATGTCCTGACAGTGAAATAATCTCCATTTTCGTTTTTCACTGTTGAAAGGCCATCTTGCCCATGGGATAGAATGGGAAGGCTGTGTAATATGTTTTCCAGCCTATCTTCTGAAGGGCTTAAGATGGAAAGGTGAAGTTTAGTATGGCTGAACTCACAATGTAATAACACATCTTTTAGCCTCATAGCGAGGTGGCTCACAGGCAGAGCTCCTCTGCAGACGCCGACATGGCTCCTGTTGTTGAAACAGCGCTATTCTTGGGGCTCTAGCAGTTACATCACTGGGGAGATCGAAATCCTCTATAATCAGACGCAGGAAAACACATTTTGGAACAAGGTAAAGCTGATGGCCCACTCACGGACGACTTGTCGGGGGCGGGGTGAGGTTCAGGTTGAAGGTGGGGGTTTTACAGAAGCAGTTGAACTTTTGGACTGCCGGAAAGAGTCAGAAGCTGATGCATCTGCGTCCGTTAATGGTGTTACAGTGCCCAGGAGAGCCCCAACCAGCAATGTTGCACATGATTGTTTAATGGAAACTCAGGTTGGGAAGCCTATCTTAAAGTTATTACGCTCAGGGAAGGCCACAGCGCTGCTCCGCTCTTGTGGCTCAATGACAGCTATTCCTCGAGCCCAAATAGCTGAAGTTTTGAACGCTGCAGTCAATGAAGGCTGGGGGGACACGGAAGATCGTGTTAGCGCCTCTACATCGGGTGATAATTCTGATAGGGTGGACTTGGTCCTCGATTAACTTTTGCCACTCATATCCAGTGCCAATACTGATTCTGCTGTACTTCTTACTTTAGACTGCGCCTCTCAATCTAAGGGGCCGACCAATGAAGACTTACCGGTGCATACAAATATCAATCTAAACGAGGCTGGCGTGAATGAGAGGTGTAGCAGCCTATAAGGTGAAAAAAATGACAGTAGTAAGGGGGAGATGAATACGTGTTCCGAGTCAGGGAATGGATTTGATTCCCCTACTGACCACCTTTTTCCAGGACAGGACATTGGCAATAGTAGCATTGGCAGTAGTGTTTGAAAAGACAAATATTTAGGAACATAGATTTCAAATGGACACACACTGACAACAAAAAGATTACTGACTATGGATTCACAATACACATTAGAAAATATTTTTAAAAAGGGGGGTATTTTATTCAATAATGTGATTATTAAGGATCTGACTTTTTAACATTCATTGTTTATCCAACTTAGATTCTCATAATAAGCACTGTACATCTATCATACATCACAATACATTTTTATATAAAGATATACATTCCATAAATAAATTCAAAAGATACAAACAGTGATATATATATAAGGATATATGGTGTTAATCAAAAGAACATGGCTAGGAATAGTTAAACATTGCTACGCGCGTTTCGGCTATGAGCCTTCATCAGGAAGCCATGGTATATGTTCCAAGTGTACCTATACAAAATACATGAAAAATCCATATCAGTGTCAGTGTAAAGTCCTAATACTAAAGTTACATGTGCATACAATTCATTTGGTCTATTATTTACAAAGCTATGGTTAAAAACCAGGGGAAACAGGAATCTTAGTATATACATATATACATTGTTACATACACTATCTTTAACAACTCATAGATTTTGAACAAATCCTAAGTTTTAGTCACAGTTTGGAGGCGTGGCCTTTAGCTTTGATTTTACAGCTGGTGGTGGGCTGGAAAGGGATTCTAATACCATAGGATGGTTCTTAGTAAAAGGTCCATGGGGCCTCTGTTCAAAATCTATATAATGCTCCCGTTTGTTGTGATCTATACTATCTGGAGGGAAAGTGCAGGGGGGGGAAGACACAAACAGAGGGTAGGGGCTGAGAGGGAAAAATGACAGTGGAGAAGAGAATGAGGGAAGCGCAATAAAAAAAGGGGAGGGGAAAAAAAGAGGAGCGAAAAGTGAAAAAAGGAAAAGATAAAAGAAAGGAGGGGTAAGTAGCTGGTTTAGCTTGCTTAGAATCAATTAGAATGTTAGCTAATGTGGGGAAGGAATGATGAAAAGGATGGGAAATGAGGTGAAATGTTTAAGGGAGAGGGAAACTTATTAAAGTCATAAATACTACTGGTAAGATTAGGTTTTGTCTTACCAATACGATATTGCAGCCACAATATACGATGGTGGACTCTAGGTGCACTTATGGAGTTACACTAATGTCACGCTGTGACACAGTTTAAGGAGCAGGAGTGATATCTTTACTGCGAAAAGAACAGAACATTGGTGCATATCAGATATTGCAGGTGGAAAAAGTGGGCACTAGGGGCCATACTCTAATAATACTATAGAAAGGGGGTCAAGGGGAGTGTTTATCGACCTAGTATCCCATTCCCCTATTTAGCATCACAAACCACAAAAGGGGATACTCGGTCAGAAGTGTGTGTTAGTACAGAGGCTGAGGAGAACGAGACTAATGACTATACATAGCGAGTCATATCTGGCTGAGAAATTCCCATCCGACTACCCTTATTTGGCGGAGTATCGTCATATGGGAGTTGGTACATGACTCCAATGCCGCCCAAACCATCAGGAAGACGGTGCGGATATGGATCTGTAAAGAAACCCTAGCCAAGATAATGCTCAAAGAGTGGAAAAATGATAAGGTGCAGTGCTTAAGTGAAAAGTGAAACTAAAATTGACTGCTCAGACAAAAAATATGTTTAATGAAAATTGTCTAAGTCCCAAAATTAAAACCACGCCCCGTAGTGAAAATTAATAACTACAAAGTGGCGCTGTGCAGGACGGTGACCATGTTTCAGCCAGTATGGAAAAACTATCCGGCTTTCTTCAGGACCAAATGATGTAATAGCTACTGCAAATATATAAAGTGTGGTGAAAAAAAGAAAATTAATACTTTACAAAATAGCAATCTCCCTGGACCTTGGAGCCCCAATGTATCCTGGAGAGCTAACTTTTTCTTTTCCTGTTGTGACAAAAAGAAAAAACTTACAACAATGATTTAGAGAAGATGTATACATAGCCACTTAACACACAGACAATGTAAAAACAACACACTAGCATAAGCAATTTTTACTTAGCAACTAAACAAAAAGATTTTTTGATCTCTCTTCCAGGGAGGTACTAGCCTCAACTGAAATACTCACCCAGCTTTGAGTGGGAGAAGACCTCACATCACCCGGCAACCTACTCGGGAAGTTGAGGCCACGCTCTAATTTGCAAAAAAAGAGACATAATGCTTATCATACAGTATGTCTAGCTCACTGGCTTTGCATAAAAAAACAATTTCCAAAATAATGGACTACACACCCCCAGGATACCGGCTGACCAATTACAGGACTAGTGAATTTTATTTTTTGTTCAAAAGCACAAGCTTTTCAAACTATTTGGATAAAGTTTGTTTATTCTATAGAAGAAAACAATAGCAAAACTTGGTCATAAACAAGGGGGCGGGGAATAGCCTCTGTCCCAGCTTACCAAGTGCAAGCTAGTATTAAACACGAGGTAAGGAGCAAGCTGATGTTCAGGTATATCAAAATAAGATGTAGAGTACCGCTGCTCTATAACTTGTGAAGAGGCTAGTTCTTTCCAAACAAAGAGGACGACCTAGGGGCTGAAGCACTCACCTGTCCGTCGGTACCTCTCGCAATCAACCAAGAGGAAGTGGAGGTACCGATCGGACAGCCCTTTCCGTTTATATACTCTCACTAATTGGTTCAAATTGCTTGTTACAAGTGGCCAATCGGTTTACAAATTGCCGTTTGCCGTGGTGTTCTAGGCGATTGTTTTCCTGTGCATACGCACTCGATCAACGAGAGGGTACGCTATTCCTACTAGCAGTATCTGGCACGCATGCGCCAGAGTGTAGTCATCAAGTGATTGTTTTGCGCGCGCGTTCAAGAGAACATTATCTTCTCTACGCGCATGTGTGTTGGCAAAAGACTAGCGCGCGTGTTCCTACGCGCATGTGCAATAACGCGCTATTGTATTTACTCGCGAAGCCGGATGAAAAAAGCGAGGCGCGAGTAGTATATTGTATAGAATTGTGTGTGCACACATATTATATACATAAAAACGATAGTAAACAGATCGCTTTCGTTTCTATAAAAAATGATCTTCCTTAACTATATGAATGCTGGTAATTGACACTATATTATTACTTGTATTCAAAGATCACTAGAGAGAAGCAGTAGCTCAGTGTTATCAGTCCAGGTATAACAAAACGTTACTGTGAGATGGTGAGTCCCAACGAGATAGCACATCACTAGTAAGGAGACAGCTTCTTGATTCATAATGAAAGTCTTCCTTAACTAATGGTGTCAGCGATTGATACATAGTTCATCATTGCATGTATGCACTTAGTGCCACTGAGTGGGGCAGAATAATCTAGTGTTACCATTCCAAATTGACAAATGTCACATCGCTACTGTAGGATGATAAATGTTATAAACATGGCTCATGTACACCACTATATTTATTCTCCAGTACACACACACTAAAGTCAAAAAAGGGGGAATAGTCTGTATCACTGTGACTAGTTAAGACTACAGGGAAACCCAGGGGATTGCATCGTTGAGGCCCTTGGTGTCACATTGAAGTTTAAAAATCCATTTTTGTTCTTTTAAAAATAGGAATTTTGAGACGTCACTGATGTGTGGTGGAATAAATGGATGTTCTAGTATTACCCACCGCAAATCCTCTGCCTGGTGTTTAAAAGAAATGAAATGGTTGGTGAGGCAAGTGGACTGTTTATGGCGTCTGATGGTACTCTTGTGTTCACTTATTCGAATTTTCATTTTTCGAGTAGTGTGGCCAATGTATCTTAGTGAACAGGGGCAGGTTATCATATATATAACGCCTTCTGTGTTGCAGTTGGCATGCTTACTCAATGACCATGGTCTACCTGTGCCTATGTCTACTTGATCAGTCCTATAGGTTTGTGGGCATGCACTACATGAACCGCAAGGAAAGTGACCTCGCACAGACGGAAGGTTCCACAATGTGTTGGTAACATCAGTGATCTGTAATCTCTGCCTAGTGTGTACCAAGCTATCGCGTAGGCTGGGGGCTCTTTTGAAGGAGAAGAGTGGAGGTGTAACTGTAGTCTATGCCACATTCAAGATAATCCAGTGTCGTCTGATGGTTTTTTGGATCTGATTAGAGAAGACACTGAAGGTGCTGACAAAGGTTAGTCTCTCCAGTGGTGGTTTCTCAGTTTTCTTCTCCAACAGTGCCTCTCGATGGTTGTTAGAAGCCCGTTTGTATGCTCAATTCACAAGATGGCGAGGATATTCTCTTTCAAGCAGTTGTTTAGACAAATTTGCGGTATGTTTTTCATAGAGTGGTTGGGACGAGCAGTTTCTGCGAACTCGCAGAAACTGTCCCACTGGTAGATTTTCTCGTAAGGCCCGTGGGTGATGGCTATTGAACACAAGAAGTGATTTCCTTGACATTGTTTTTTTTTATAGTTCACTCTCAAGTTTGCCACCACTTGGAAAGATTAGAATGTCCAGAAATGGCAACTGTTGTTGACTATACTCTACAGTGAACTTCAAAAAGCGATTCTGCTGGTTAAGCCATCCATGGAAGGCTTCAACCTCAGATGGTTTGCCTTGCCATATCACCAAAATGTCATCAATGTACCTCTTCCATAGCAACACCTGATGGAAATACGGGTTGCTATGGTCGAGTACATGAGTTTGTTCAAATAAGTGTACATAAAGGTTGGCGAGGCTGGGGGCGAAAATGCTCCCCATGGAGGTCCCTGAGGTCTGGAGGTAGATCTCATCCTCAAATTTAAAATAGTTCTCCATCATCGCCAGTCTGGCACACTCCATAATGAAATTAACTGCAGTAATGCTATTTAGATCTTGAGCATCTAAAAGTGATCTAATGGCCTCTAAGGTTTCCTCCTGCGGAATGCTAGTATACAGCGACTCAACGTCAAAACTGACCAATAGGTCAGTTTCGACGTCAAAGTTCACCTCTGGTAGCAACCTGAGTACGTCAGCCGTATCTTGCTGGTATTTCGGCATCTCTTTCACTAGGGGCCTGAGGAAAAAATCCACAGAGGTGGATAATGGTTCCAGAAGGGAACCAATCCCTGAAATGATGGGTCGCCCAGGGGGAGGCCTGGTTGCCTTATGTATCTTTGGCAGGCAATAAAACCCTGGCATCACGGGATTGGAAGTGACCAGAAATTGAGCCTCATGAGGTGTGATCCAACCTTCCGCATTGCCCTCATCGACCAAAGTCTTAATCTCCATGAGTAACCTTGGAGTAGGGTCACTAGGTAAACGTCGGTAAGACTTATGATCGTTCAACTGTCTCAGACATTCCTGGCGATAGGTTTTCATGTCCATGACTACCGTAGCTCCACCTTTGTCTGCCGGCTTGATGATGATTGATGGATCCGAGGATAAACTAGTGAGGGCAAGTCTTTCCTTAGTTGGAAGCTTTTGGAAAGTTTGTTGCTTACTTTCAAAAAGAGCCATAACCTCATGTGTTACAGCTTGTTCGAAAGTGCTCACTTTAGAAGGTACCTGATGTGCTAGTGGTGTGAAAGTGGATTTGGGGCGTAGACCAGTGTTTATGGAGCTCTCGTCTCTTGGTAATGTATCATTCTCTTTAGATTTGAAAAAGAAGTGGAGACGTATTTTTCTAAAAAACTTTTCTAGCTCGCATCTAGTTTGAAAGGGGTCACCTTTATTGGTTGGGACAAAGCCCAATCCTTTCTTCAAAACACCTTGTTCATCAGCAGTTAGATGTTTTGAACTAAGGTTGACTACTAGGTTCCTGTCGTCTCTGTTGTCGACGTCTGTTGTGCTACCCTCCTGCTCCTGGTGTTCTGGAAGGGCTGTTCTGGTTCCCAATGAACGTTTTTCTGCCCTCTCCTCCTGCCATAGCTGCGTCCTCGGCCCTGCAATAAAAAAGACGGGTCTTGAAAAAATTATGGGTATTGTGGAAAACCTTGCATCTGTTGCACAAATGGTGGTGGTTGGTAACCCCATGGTCCCGGTGGCCACCATTGACCTTGGTTTTGGTACGGGCCACGAACTCCTCTTCTCTTGTTGAACCTACGTTGTTGTCCCCTTCCTCTCACCTGTGAGGTGGCTGTATCAGACCCATCAGAATCGATACCTGGGTCTGATCCTGAGGAGGAGTAATTGGAACCATAACGCCTCCCTTTGTTGTTAAATTCAGGTGTGATCCAGGTATCACTGGTATAAGGAAAAATTTTGGTCATGGAAAATTTATCTAGGTCTTTTTAAAATTTTTCTACTTTGATGGCAAGAATATTGTCGCCATAGTCTTTGCTACTTTTATTTGTCTCATCTAGATGTTTTTTATAAACACTGTTAGTCAAAGTAGTCTTGATTTTGCCTTCTAGCAGTTGGATTTCTATTAAGATAGCATCTGTTACCCGTTTGGCAGTGTTGACAATGAGAATCAGCCAATCACGCGTGCATCGCCACGCGATGAGTGACCAATCTCGAAGGAATAATTTGTCAGTGAGAAAGAGTCTAGGAGTATGCATGACTATCAGGCCTGTTGGTGAACATTTGCCCCGTAAATATTCTGCCATGATGATGCCATGTGTAGATGTCCTCGAGTGATTTTTCTTTATATTTAGCAGAGTTGCCCAGTCATCTTGTGTGGTGATAGTTTTTTCAGGTACAGAGTCTAGAATACTCGGATTGTTTTCTAAGATGAAGTTGAGTGCCTCATCGTCGAACACTAATCCTGAAAAGTCGGCCATCACTGAAGGTGTGGTTGTCCAATACAGAGAAATAGGTGAGCAAAATAGTGGAGCAAACTAACTTTGTTTACGACCACATATTCCTGACCCGCAACCGAGGTTGCTCCAAAACACTAATAATACTATAGAAAGGGGGTCAAGGGGAGTGTTTATCGACCTAGTATCCCATTCCCCTATTTAGCATCACAAACCACAAAAGGGGATACTCGGTCAGAAGTGTGTGTTAGTACAGAGGCTGAGGAGAACGAGACTAATGACTATACATAGCGAGTCATATCTGGCTGAGAAATTCCCATCCGACCACCCTTATTTGGCGGAGTATCGTCATATGGGAGTTGGTACATGACTCCAATGCAGCCCAAACCATTAGGAAGACGGTGCGGATATGGATCTGTAAAGAAACTCTAGCCAAGATAATGCTCAAAAAGTGGAAAAATGATAAGGTGCAGTGCTTAAGTGAAAAGTGAAACTAAAATTGACTACTCAGACAAAAAATATGTTTAATGAAAATTGTCTAAGTGCCAAAATTAAAACCATGCCCTGTAGTGAAAATTAATAACTACAAAGTGGCGCTGTGCAGGACGGTCAACATGTTTCAGCCAGTATGGAAAAACTATCCGGCTTTCTTCAGGACCAAATGATGTAATAGCTACTGCAAATATATAAAGTGTGGTGAAAAAAAGAAAATTAATACTTTACAAAATAGCAGTCTCCCTGGACCTTGGAGCCCCAATGTATCCTGGAGAGCTAACTTTTTCTTTACCTGTTGTGACATAAAGAAAAAACTTACAACAAGGATTTAGAGAAGATGTATACATAGCCACTTAACACACAGACAATGTAAAAACAACACACTAGCATAAGCAATTTTTACTTAGCAACTAAACAAAAAGATTTTTTGATCTCTCTTCCAGGGAGGTACTAGCCTCCACTGAAATACTCACCCAGCTTTGAGTGGGAGAAGACCTCACCTCAAAAGAGCCCCCAGCCTACGCGATAGCTTGGTACACACTAGGCCGAGATTACAGACCACTGATGTTACCAACACATTGTGGAACCTTCCGCCTGTGCTAGGTCACTTTCCTTGCGGTTCATGTAGTGCATGCCCACAAACCTATAGGACTGATCAAGTAGACATAGGCACAGGTAGACCATGGTCATTGAGGAAGCATACCAACTGCAACACAAAAGGCGTTATATATGTGATAACCTGCCCCTGTTCACTAAGATACATTGGCCACACTACTCGAAAAATGAAAATTCGAATAAGTGAACACAAGAGTACCATCAGACGCCATAAACAGTCCACTTGCCTCACCAACCATTTCATTTCTTTTAAACACCAGGCAGAGGATTTGCGGTGGGTAATACTAGAACATCCATTTATTCCACCACACATCAGTGACGTCTCAAAATTCCTATTTTTGAAAGAACAAAAATGGATTTTTAAACTTCAATGTGACACCAAGGGCCTCAACGATGCAATCCCCTGGGTTTCCCTGTAGTCTTAACTAGTCACAATGATACAGACTATTCCCCCTTTTTTTGATTTTAGTGTGTGTGTACTGGAGAATAACTATAGTGGTGTACATGAGCCATGTTTATAACATTTATCATCCTACAGTAGCGATGTGACATTTGTCAATTTGGAATGGTAACACTAGATTATTCTGCCCCACTCAGTGGCACTAAGTGCATACATGCAATGATGAACTATGTATCAATCGCTGACACCATTAGTTAAGGAAGACTTTCATTATGAATCAAGAAGCTGTCTCCTTACTAGTGATGTGTTATCTCCATGGGACTCACCATCTCACAGTAACGTTTTGTTATACCTGGACTGATAACACTGAGCTACTGCTTCTCTCTAGTGATCTTTGAATACAAGTAATAATATAGTGTCAATTACCAGCATTCATATAGTTAAGGAAGATAATTTTTTATAAAAACGAAAGCGATCTGTTTACTATCGTTTTTATGTATATAATATGTGTGCACACACAATTCTATACAATATACTACTCGCGCCTTGCTTTTTTCATCCGGCTTCGCGAGTAAATACAATAGCGCGTTATTGCACATGCGCGTAGGAACACGCGATCTAGTCTTTTGCCAACACTCATGCGCGTAGAGAAGATAATGTTCTCTTGAACGCGCGCGCGAAACAATCACTTGATCACTACACTCTGGCGCATGCGTGCCAGATACTGCTAGTAGGAATAGAGTACCCTCTCGTTGATTGAGTGCGCATGCACAGGAAAACAATCGCCTAGAACACCACGGCAAACGGCAATTTGTAAACCGATTGGCCACTTGTAACAAGCAATTTGAACCAATTAGTGAGAGTATATAAACGGAAAGGGCTGTCCGATCGGTACCTCCACTTCCTCTTGGATGATTGCGAGAGGTACCGACGGACAGGTGAGTGCTTCAGCCCCTAGGTCGTCCTCTTTGTTTGGAAAGAACTAGCCTCTTCACAAGTTATAGAGCAGCTGTACTCTACATCTTATTTTGATATACCTGAACATCAGCTTGCTCCTTACCTCGTGTTTAATACTTGCTTGCACTTGGTAAGCTGGGACAGGGGCTATTCCCCGCCCCCTTGTTTATGGCCAAGTTTTGCTATTGTTTTCTTCTATAGAATAAACAAACTTTATCCAAATAGTTTTAAAAGCTTGTGCTTTTGAACAAAAAATAAAATTCACTAGTCCTGTAATTGGTCAGCCGGTATCCTGGGGGTGTGTAGTCCATTAATTTGGAAATAGTTTTTTTATGCAAAGCCAGTGAGCTAGACATACTGTATGATAAGCATTATGTCTCTTTTTTTTCAAATTAGAGCGGTGCCTCAACTTCCCGAGTAGGTTGCCGGGTGAGGTGAGGTCTTCTCCTACTCAAAGCTGGGTGAGTATTTCAGTGGAGGCTAGTACCTCCCTGGAAGAGAGATCAAAAAATCTTTTTGTTTAGTTGCTAAGTAAAAATTGCTTATGCTAGTGTGTTGTTTTTACATTGTCTGTGTGTTAAGTGGCTATGTATACATCTTCTCTAAATCCTTGTTGTAAGTTTTTTCTTTATGTCACAACAGGAAAAGAAAAAGTTAGCTCTCCAGGATACATTGGGGCTCCAAGGTCCAGGGAGACTGCTATTTTGTAAAGTATTAATTTTCTTTTTTTCACCACACTTTATATATTTGCAGTAGCTATTACATCATTTGGTCCTGAAGAAAGCCGGATAGTTTTTCCATACTGGCTGAAACATGTTGACCGTCCTGCACAGCGCCACTTTGTAGTTATTAATTTTCACTACGGGGCGTGGTTTTAATTTTGGCACTTAGACAATTTTCATTAAACATATTTTTTGTCTGAGTAGTCAATTTTAGTTTCACTTTTCACTTAAGCACTGCACCTTATCATTTTTCCACTCTTTGAGCATTATCTTGGCTAGAGGTTCTTTACAGATCCATATCCGCACCGTCTTCCTGATGGTTTGGGCGGCATTGGAGTCATGTACCAACTCCCATATGACGATACTCCGCCAAATAAGGGTGGTCGGATGGGAATTTCTCAGCCAGGTATGACTCGCTATGTATAGTCATTAGTCTCGTTCTCCTCAGCCTCTGTACTAACACACACTTCTGACCGAGTATCCCCTTTTGTGGTTTGTGATGCTAAATAGGGGAATGGGATACTAGGTCGATAAACACTCCCCTTGACCCCCTTTCTATAGTATTATTAGAGTATGGCTCCTAGTGCCCACTTTTACCACCTGCAATATCTGATATGCACCAATGTTCTGTTCTTTTCGCAGTAAAGATATCACTCCTGCTCCTTAAACTGTGTCACACCGTGACATTAGTGTGACTCCATAAGTGCACCTAGAGTCCACCATCCTATATTGCGGCTGCAATATCGTATTGGTAAGACAAAACCTAATCTTACCAGTAGTATTTATGACTTTAATAAGTTTCCCTCTCCCTTAAACATTTCACCTCATTTCCCATCCTTTTCATCATTCCTTCCCCACATTAGCTAACATTCTAATTGATTCTAAGCAAGCTAAACCAGCTACTTACCCCTCCTTTCTTTTATCTTTTCCTTTTTTCACTTTTCGCTTCTCTTTTTTTCCCCTCCCCTTTTTTTATTGCGCTTCCCTCATTCTCTTCTCCACTGTCGTTTTTCCCTCTCAGCCCCTACCATCTGTTTGTGTCTTTCCCCCCCTGCACTTTCCCTCCAGATAGTATAGATCACAACAAACGGGAGCATTATATAGATTTTGAACAGAGGCCCCATGGACCTTTTACTAAGAACCATCCTATGGTATTAGAATCCCTTTCCAGCCCACCACCTCCTGTAAAATCAAAGCTAAAGGCCACGCCTCCAAACTATGACTAAAACGTAGGATTTGTTCAAAATCTATGAGTTGTTAAAGATAGTGTATGTAACAATTTATATATGTATATATTAAGATTCCTGTTTCCCCCGGTTTTTAACCATAGCTTTGTAAATAATAGACCAAATGAATTGTATGCACATGTAACTTTAGTATTAGGACTTTACACTGACACTGATATGGATTTTTCATGTATTTTGTATAGGTACACTTGGAACATATACCATGGCTTCCTGATGAAGGCTCATAGCCGAAACGCGCGTAGCAATGTTTAACTATTCCTAGCCATGTTCTTTTGATTAACACCATATATCCTTATATATATATCACTGTTTGTATCTTTTGAATTTATTTATGAAATGTATATCTTTATATAAAAATGTATTGTGACGTATGATAAATGTACAGTGCTTATTATGAGAATCTAAGTTGGATAAACAATGAATGTTAAAAAGTCAGATCCTTAATAATCACATTATTGAATAAAATACCCCCCTTTTTAAAATATGTTCTAATGTGTATTGTGAATCCATAGTTAGTAATCTTTTTGTTGTCAGTGTGTGTCCATTTGAAATCTATGTTCCTAAATATTCGTCTTTTCAAACACTTTAATGATCCTGATTTAGGAACTCTAGTCGGGGATACCTCCTTTTTTTACACACAGCATTGGCAGTAGTGACATTAATAATAAGGCTGTTTGCAGTTCTAAGGAGAATACCCCCGAGGGGGTGAGAACCCCAAAGGGAAAAGGCTCTAAATCGGGCTGGACTGGAAAAGACGGGAGAGGTCATGGGGGTGATTTTGGCATGAAGGCTGATGTTTCAGAAGCACTGGGAAGATTGAAGGGGGCGGCAAGCTCTACTAAGGTGGGCACGGGGTAAGCCCGTTACAGAAATGGGTCTCAACAAAAGGTGAAGTGAGATCAATTGTCTCTAGGCTTTCCAACCCATGTTCACAGGGTGCTGCAGTTAGTTCAGACTCCATGGTTAATATTTTATCTAATACTCCCACAAGCTTACAACCACTAGGTGTAGTTATTAGTCTACCTACAGTACTCAGGCCCTTATCACCCCCCTCTGCAACATTGGTCACTGAAGTGGCAGGATCAAGGTGTAATATCGAGCAGAACCATGGACATGGCGACAAGCCATTACTTTCCAGAATTATGCAGGCACTCAATGATCAGAGGGCTAAAGCGCAAGCTTACTATCAACAGGCAAGGACTGATTGTACTGAAATTAAACAAGCCCTGTCTGATGTCACTGCTAAAGTCTCTCATCTAACAGCTGAGGTCTCCAATCTTCAACAGCCAGTGGCAGCCGTGGAGGAGGTTAACACTCACACTGTCAAGTTGGTCACGTCACATGAGTCACAGATGGTCCTGATGCAGCATAAAATTGATAATCTTGAAAACAGGCAGCAGTGCCAATAACACATCTTTTAATGAAGGTGGTTTTTGCATTGTGTGTTCAGAAGCCACTCCTTTGAAAGTGCCTGAGTTTTGTGCTTTAATATTTCCGTGTGTCGATGCCTGGCTGTGGATTGACTGTCTGGATTTGAAAAGCGATAGGATCTGGGGAATGTCTTGCACCAGGGGAGGAGGTGAAACAGCAACAGAATGACCTGCATCTGGAGTGTAGGGGGAGGAGAAGCCCTTAGAGGTGAAGAGGCCTGGGTTGCTGCTATAAAACAATTGGTTCATCTCCTGCTGAGTGACTGAGAATCCATAACCCCACTAATCAAAGGAAGAGAGGTGTCACTGACAGGGATGCACCCATAACTGGTTTGAACAGGGGTCAGTGCCCCCTGAAGCATAAAGACTTCAAAGCCATTGAGGGGTATAACTATGAGAGTTGAAGCCCCTGTACATTGGAGAATGGCTTGATCAAGTTTGAACAAGACTGGAGCTACTTCGTGGTTAAGAGGACCTTTGCCAATGAAGAAACAACTGAAGAGACTGAAGGGCAGGAATGACCCTTGCTGTGTGATCTGGGGTTGGCCTGCAGTTTGCTGTTTCAACCAAGCAAAGACTAAAGGGACTTTGCTGTGTGCTCTATCCCCCTGCTTGAACAACTTTCCTGTGTGCTGTGTCCTGAAGTAACTAGCCCCAAGGGCCTGAGGCGAGCTGGCTCCCTGTTTGGAAACACAGGAACATAAAAGTTTCCAGGAGAGTCTCAGCGGTGCTGTGGGAGTGTGCCTTTTGCAGTCTGAGACCCTCGTAAGAACTGCCTGTGATCGTGGGGCCTCGTGTCCAAGTGAGTCTCAGTGGCGCTCTGTGTGTGTGCTTTGTGCAGCACTGGGACCTTCAGGATCATCGGCCTGTGATTGGTGGCACCTGGAATCCAAGCAAGGGTCAGCGACACTGTGTGCGTGTGCTTTGTGCAACCTGAACCTCATTGTGAGGATTGGCCATTGATTGTGTGCACCGGAATCCAAGTGAGTCTCATCAATGCTGTGAGCGTGTGCGTTGTGCACTGTGAGAACGTCATGAGGATTTGCCTTGTTATCGTGTGCACCGAATCCAAGTGAGTCTCATCGACGCTGTGAGCATGTGCGTTTTTCACTGTGAGACCTTCTTGAGGATTTGTCTTGTTATCGTGTGCACCGGAATCCACATAAGTCTCATCACTGCTGTGTGTGGGTACGTTGTGCACGGGGAGACTTTCGTGAGGATTTGGCGTGTTACCATGTGCACTGGAGTAAAGGTAGTCTCAGCGACTCTGTGTGTGTGATCTTCATGCAACCTGAGAACTGTGTGTGGAGTGCCAGGGATCGTGCACCCGAAGTGAAGGAAGACTCAGCGATGCTGTGTGCATGTGCTTTGTGGCACCCTGAGATCTTCGCAAGTGAAGCGGCCCAGACCGGCAGTCCTGGAGGAGCTGTGTTACCGGCCCGAGCTGCCGTTGCCATTTCACAAAGCTGCTTGGAGGCCTAGCCGGTGGACAAGGAGAGGAGAGTGGGTTTGCGTCCCCAGGTAATGTGTGTCGACTCCTGGGGCGGGGCGCGGGCTCGGAGGGAGACGCTCTCGGCCTCTCTCTCATGTTGGCAGCGCAAGCCTCTGCATTGGCTCGTGTCACAACTCATATTGGCAAAAGGAGTGGTGGTACAGGGGCTGAGTGCAAAGCTGCAATTTGGAATTACATCGTACTGTGTTGGGGCAACTGTGAGAGGCTGACTGAAGGTCAGAAGAGGAGGCGGAGAAACCGCCTAAGGCCTGGTGATCGGGCCTGAGTCTACTACGTAGTATTCTATTTCTGAGAACGGAGTACCTGACTGACATATTACACATTGCAACATTTCTGTTTAATGAACTACTTGATTGTCGTATGACGCATTGCCTTGTTCCAGCATAACACACTACCTGATTATCGTATTGCACATTGCATTATTGCTGCATCACGAATTACCTGATTAGTGTATACACATTGCTTTATTATTGCAGAACGGCATATCCGGTGGTTGGATTACACATTGCATTGTTTTACCTTGCAAAGTGCATGATTGTTGCGTTACACATTGCATTCTTCTCATTGCAGAGTGTCAGATTGCTATTACGCATTACAGTATTTTTACAGTGCAATAGTACCTGATTCGAGCATTATGAACTGTATGACATGAGGTAAGGAGTACAGGAGAATGTTTAGAAGTGCTCATTGACATCGCCAGAACTTATAAGGGCTGGCTGGGCTAACAACCGGCCAGGAGAAATATTACACAACCTCATATGTTGGTTTTATATTGTGTGGTCTAAGCGTGTATCTTTTTACATAAAGTTTATACTCTTTTTATAAAACTTGTGTGGAGTCTATTTGTGGTGTTATCATTGGATTATTGTGAGCATTGTTGCGAATACTTTACACATTTGCCTTGAAGATAAGCCTGGTTGCTCATGCCAAGCTACCGAGGGGATGAGCGGGACTATCTAAGAAGGTGACCTTCCTTTCCCTGATGTTGGAACGCGGGTCCCTACTTGGCCTACCTAGGTACTAGGTACCTACCTCAGCCAACCAGGGATCCCGGGTCTAACATGTGTTAACTATTTTATTGATTAATATTCTGAATGAAGGCTGTTTCATGTAACTTTTAATTATTTGGACCATAAATCTCAGCACCCGCTCATGGGAATGGCTGGTGGAGAAGAATCCTCCCTTGCACTGTGACGGCCACAGCAATGGAGAATTCTGCATCAAATTATTCACGAGAAGACAGCTTTCACTGAAGGTTTAATTGGTTCAGTTAGAAAGGGGGGGTCTCTAGTTGGCAGAGGTAGGTACCTTGTCCAAATAGGGACCCTTGCTTCTAGTCAGGGTAAGGGGGATACACTTCTAAAATAACCCCTGCTCACCCCTTGGTACCCTGGCACGAGCAGACAGGCTTATCACAGAGGCAGTGTGCAAAGCATTTGTGAACACATACAGTAATACAATGAAAACACTACAAATGGACACTACACCAGTTTAGAAAAAATAACCCATCTTTATCTAAACAAAAACAAGACCAAACAACAAAAATCTACAATACAGTATTACAAATAAGGCTTTCAAATGGTAGAAATAGTTCAGTTCAATGAAAGTTGTAAATGCAAGACTTTTCTCAAAAGTAACCTTAGATGCGTCACGCAAAACAAACAAATGATGCATTGGTTCCTTACACTCAGGGGAGGTGATGCTTTGGTTCCTTACTGCAGTGCAGGAGAGGTGATGCGTTGATGCCCTACTGTGTGGGGAGTTGATGCGTCTGTTTCCTACTGCGACCCCCAACGATGCAACAGTCTTGGCGCCTCAATGCAATGAGTCGATTCGGTACAATGCATGGTTTTGTGTAGCCGCACAGCAGGCTTGTGTCGGAATAGGTGCTGGATCTCAGACTTGGGCTATTTCTTGAGCCGCTGTAGGTGCTGCGACGGTTTCTTTGGCGATGCGTCGGAAACAGGTATGGATGCTTCACGCTTCTTCGATGGTGCATCGCTTTCCAGCTCCCAGTGACAACTAGTCTCCAGAGATCCTAAACAGCAGCACACACCTCTTTGCAGGTTGGAATTCCCAGCATGGGAAATAAGTTGACCTGGTAGTGAAGTCTTTGTGTCCCTGAGACTTCAGAACATGAGACAAGCTCAGTTGCAAGCCCTTGGACATCTTCCTCAAGATGACAAAACAAACAGCAAAGTCCTTTTCTCCTTTCCTTGGCAGCAAGCAGCCACTGCAGGCCAACCCCAGAAAGCAAACAGCAAAGGGGCAGTATTCCTCCTCAGCTTATCCGGCTCTTTCCTTGGCAAAGGTTCCTCTTGATTCCCAGAAGTGATCTAAAAACCTGGGGTCTGGGCCCCTCGTTTTATACACCAAAATGATTTTTTCTCTGAAGGCAGAGAGTGTCTGTACCCAGCAAAAAGCAGTATGTGGGGCACTTTGCAATTGCACAACAACCTCCTCTGTCAGTGTGAGCCCTGGCTCCAGACAAATCACAGGGTGGGTAGAGCCGTCATTGTGGAAGGCAAGCACAGCCCTATTCAGGTGAAGGTGGTACTCCTCCCACCACTCCAACTACAGACCATACCTATTCAGCCCAGCCCCGATTCATTAAACTTCTGGAGCGGTTGCCGTCCTCCAGCCCCCGTCATCCAAACGCGAGACATGCAATACACAAAACTAGCAGATGCACACTGGATAGTTAGGCAAGAAAATACCTACTTTTTTGAAAGTGGTATTTTTAAACAGAGAATGTAAAAATCACCCACACTAAAAGATACATCTTAACGTTCTGAGTTCAGGCATACTAAACTTTATGTTCCTGTCTTGTTCCCAGGGTCAGTTATGTTTATAAGATGTTATAAACACCCTCCCCATTCTGGCCTATAGGAATAGATAGCATTGCAATAGTGAAAAACGAGATTGGCAGTATTTCAGTATCAGGACATGCCACACACATCAGGACATGTCTTACCTTTCACATACAATGCACCCTGCCCACAGGGGTACCTTGGGCCAACCTCAGGGGTGACTAATTCGTACAAAAGTGAAGGTTTAGGGACTGGCAAGTCTCACACTGCACATAGGTTCTGCAATGGCAGGAATGAGTCACATTTTACAAGCTGCTTCTGTGGGTGGCACAATCAGTGCTGCAAGCCCACCAGCAGTATTTGATTTACAGGCCCTGGGTACACAGAGCCTGCTTATTCCTGCTCATTGAGTTAATCTCTCAAGCAAGCACATGTCTCCTTGTCCTGGCTGGAACCTTCATTTGGTTCTTTTTGAGATGCTATATTTGCTGACACCTGCTGCCTGTGAATTTCCCCCACCTTTGCCAGAAACTTTAGTTTGGCATTAGGGAGTTTTCCTTCAATGGAAGGGAGTACTTAGTGAATTGTCTACTCTGCCTTTAAATAACCTCACTTCACATATGCTGTTTGACTTGTCTGAAATACATTCATACATTCTGTAAGTAGGAGATTATTGACTTATGACTAAACTGATTGATTTTAGCTTGTAAATGTTAGATTTGGGGGTCTCTAGTTGGCCCAGGTAGGTACTTGTGACAAATAGGGACCCTTGCCTCTAGTCAGGGTAAGGGGGTACACTCCTAAAATAACCCCTGCTCACCCCCATAGTAGCTTGGCATGAGCAGACATGCTTATCTCAGAGGCCGTGCGTAAAGCATTTGTGACCACATACAGTAACCCAGTGACAATACTACAGATGGACACCACACAGTTGTATATTAAAAATAAGTATTCTTTATATAGATTTAACATAATACCACAAACGACAAAAATCCACTATAATATCCTTAAAATGGTAGTTTTAGCTTAGTTCAGTTCAGTTCTTAAGATGCAACACTTTGTGTCAATGTACCTTACGATGCGTTGCGCTTCCACAACAACAATGGAAATGCGGCAAAGTTCTGGTGCAAAGAAATAAAGACGTGAAGATCTTCCAGATGCTGCACGCTTCTCCGAGGATGCGAGAAGTCATCTTCCCAAGCCCTTTGCCTTTCCTTGAACGATTTTTTCCTCGAGAAGTTTGCTAACATCAAGCGGAACATCCCCGCGTCATCTTCTCCCCTCCACCCCCCTTCCTTTCCCCCTCTTTCCTCTTCCTTGACCCACTTCCCAACTATCTCTAAGGAATCCTTCCTTACCCTGCTTGGGAAGGTCAAGTCAGGGTCCCCCGCAGACTGCGGCCCGGCTCGCATCTTAAGGAAGTTATTCTCTGGCTGCCTGACCCTCTCTTATCCCTTCTTAATGCATCTATTTCTCAGGGCACGGTCCCGCTTTCCTTTAAATCGGCCATAGTCATCCCCATTTAAAAAAACCTGGCTCTGACCCCTCTCTCCCGGCCAACTTCAGGCCCATTTCCCTTCTCCCTTATCTTGCTAAGATCCTAGAGAGCCACATCACCTCCTGCATGTCGGCCTACATCGAGGAGAACCATCTCTTGGTCTCTCATCAAGCAGGCTTTCGCCCGGTTCACTCGACCGAATCTGTGGTTCTGTCGGTCCTCGACGAGCTAAAGAGTAAGGCGGATTCCAACTCTCCCCAAGCCTTGGTGCTTCTTGATCTGTCCACTGCTTTTGACACGGTCGACCATTCCATCCTTCTCGGCCGTGTCAGGGCAGCGGGCATCCAGGGCACCGCCTTCTCTTGGCTCGCCTCATTCCGCCAAGGCCGGACACAAGCTGTCAGTCTCTCCGGTTTCTCTGCCCCCTCCCGCCCGGTGTCCTGTGGGGTTCCCCAAGGTTCTTCCCTATCCCCCCTTCTTTTTAACTCATATATCTATCCCCTTATTATTTCTTTACTCAACATGGAGGTCTCTGTGTATAACTACGCTGATGACCTTCAGCTTGTCTTTGATCTTTCTTCTCCCTCAGGCTCCTTCCTCAAATTTCAGACCACTCTCACTTTTATTTCTGACTGGATGAACCAAAACCACCTCAAGCTTAACCCGGAAAAAACGGAGGTTGTCCTGACAGGCGGTTCCACCAACCCCTGGACTTCTGCATTCTGGCCCCCACTCTCGGTCCCTCCCCGGTTCCCTCTGCCTCAGTAAAAACCTTAGGAATTAAAATCAGCCAGGACCTCTTCATGCGCCCCCAGGTCGGCTCCGTTGTCTCCTCCTGTTTTCTATCCCTTAGGGTTATTCGAAAAATCTCCAGGTTCTTCTCTTCCGACGCTCTAAAAATCATTGTCCTAGCTTTGATCCTCTCTCGCCTGGACTACGGGAACTGCCTGTACGTGGGCATTCCTGCCTACGAGCTACGACGCCTCCAGACCATTCAAAACCAGGCTGCTCACCTTATCCATCGGCTGCCTAGGTACCACCACACTACTCCGTTACTTAAATCCCTTCATTGGCTACCCATCTTACAGCAAACTCTCTTCAAGATGGAATGCATAGTTTTCATGGCCTGCGCCCGTAAGGCACTTACCTTCATTAACTCCCTGATCAACCATTACCTCCCCTGCCGTGACCTCCGCTCCTCTAATCAGTCTCTCCTCACCATTCCCCGTTTCCGTAAGACCAGAGTAGGTGGCACCAGATTTTCCATCCTTGCCCTCCGCTTCTAGAACAGCCTTCCGCTTACCATCAGGCCCATGACAGAGTACTTGCACTTCCGTAAGGCACTCAAAACTCATCTGTTTGCCCTAGCCTTTGCCGCCCAGTAATCTCTCGGTCTCCTCTCTCACCCACCACTGTCTCTCATCCAGCGCCAGGAAGCTGCTTGGTTACAGTGCGCTTTATAAATATTTTCAACTTTCAAGTCTCGGTTCGATGCGTCAACTGCAGTGGCGACACCCTTGTTCAGCGATGCAACAGCAACAACCTCGGCTGCTGCACTCTTCTCCGACGTTGCGAGAGGCTTCCGCACAATGCGACAACTACAGCGGTGACATCCAAGATGTGACGGCAGCAGTTCCGATGGTGGTGCACTTCTCCGTGGATGCGAGGCGCTTTTCTTGATGTGGTGCAATACCACAGCTACAGTGGCGACATCCAAGATGCGACGGCAACAACAGCGATGGCGACACGCTTATCCTTCGTTGCGGGACACCTCTCCTGATGAAGTGCAATACGACAGCTACCGCTCCGACATTCACAATGGGACGGCAGCAGCAGTGACAGCAACAGGCTTCCTCTTCGTTGCGAGACACTTCTCTCGATGCGGTGCAATACGACAGCTACAGCGCCGTCATTCACGATGCGACGGCAGCAGCAGAGACGGCTACATGCTTCTTCCTTGTTGAGTCGCACTTCCAGCTCCTTGCGACATGCAGTCCCTCAGAAAGCTCCAAAACAGCAGCAGGCACTTCCAAAGAACTCTGGGGAGCTGGGGGTTGAAGTCTGTTGACCCTGAGACTTCAGCAGGAGGCAAGCTCTGATCCAAGCCCTTGGAGATCCTTCACAAGTTGAAAGTAAAGCATACTCTGGGGCATATTACCAACAACTAGCGATAATTATCGCTATGTTGGCTTAGCGGCAATATTTTTATCGCCGAGCTGCGGCGATTTTTATCGCTTAGGAACCTTGCTATTATCAAGATTTATCTCCTAAGCGATAAAAATCAGCCAAAATGCATGAATATCGGTGAAAAGTCAGCGATATTCATGCATTACCGAGCTAATGCTCTTAGCCATGTTATCCACCTACCATTGGATAACATGGCTAAGAACTGCTCAGGAGCAGGTGTTAGCTTTTGTTGGTAATAGGAGATAGCGATGTTAGCAACTGTTTCCAGTTGCTAACATCTTGGCACGCCCACTTTGCACTTTCATTAGTGATAAATTTCACTGACATGCAAAGCGGGGCCCAAGATGGTCGCTATCTCCTACTAGCTGTCGCTAACTAGTGTTAGCGACAGCTAGGTAATAGGAAGATAATTTTATCTCCGCTTTCTTGGCTTTTAAAGCCAAAAAAGCGGAGATAAGCCCCCTTGATAATATGCCCCAAAGTTCTTTCTCCTCTCTTTGGCAGTCAGGGAACCAATGCAGGCCAATCCCCTAAGCAGCACTTCAGCTTAGAATAGTCTCTCCTCAATTTCTTCAGGTTCCTCTCCTCAGCAGAGGTTTCCTCTTGTAGTCCAAAAGTGATCTAATTTCTTGGGATCAGGGTCCCAATATTTATACCCCAAAAGCCTTTGTCCTCTGAGGGCAGAGGAGCCTTTGCCCAGTCCAAACCAGTTCTGGAGCACTCTGTTTACAAGACTCCTTCTTTCCTTTCACAGTGCAGGACAGAGACATCAGACGCACCCCAGGGGGTGGAGCCAGCACTGTAGGGGCGGGCACAGTCCTATTCAGGCCCCAGGTGCAACTCCCCCCTCCCATCTAGATGCAGATCTCTCTATTCACCACTGGGCTGACTCATCCTGTCTCTTGGAATCCCCATCCCTGTCACTCAAAAACACCAGACAAGGAATACACAACCTAGCAGAGGCAGGCTTGAAAGGTTAGGCAAGAAAATACCTACTTTCTAAAAGTGCTATTTTCAAACACAGAATGTTAAAACCAACCTCACTAAAATATGTATTTTATCATTCTGAGTTCAGGCATACTTAACTCGAATTTCTACCATGTTCTCTGAGTCAGTTGGGATTATAATAATGTAATAATCTAATTGCCCATTCTGGCCTATGGAGAACAGGTAGCCTTGCAATAGTGAAAAAACGAAAATGACTGTAATTCACTATTAGGACATGCCACACACACCAGGGTATGTCCTACCTTATACTTACAATGCACCCTGTCCTTGAGCTTATCATAGGGGTATCTGATATGAAAAAAGGGAAGGTTTAGGGACTGGCAAGTGGGTGCACTTGCCCAGTCAGCATGACAGTACCAGACTGCACACAGGCTCTGCAATGGCAAACCTTAGACACATTTTACAAGGCTGCTTCTGTGGGTGGCACAACCAGTGCTGCAAGTCTACCAGCAGCATTTGATTTACAAGCCCTGGGCACTCCTGGTGCACTGTATTAAGGTCTGACAAGTAAACCAAATAGTCAATCATGGAATCACCAATTAATACATTCATTTACAATAGGGAGCACTTGCACTGTGGTCTGGACAGCAGTGGCATAGTGCCCAAAGCATCTAACACCTGCAAAATTACACGAGGCAACAGCAAAAATGGAAGGGAGACCCACGCCAATGGTGCCAGGTCTAGCAGTAACATTAATACTTCATTTATAAAACCTTAATGGTTTGAAAATGTACTCATCTCTGTCATTACCGTGGGGCATAATATGCTCCACTGTCATTAATATGTTATTGAAATATTGATGATGAGCCTCAGTTCGAGACAGAGGCCCATCTTATGAGCTTAGCCAAAGCTTGAAGATTAGCAATAAAATATGCAAGTTGCAAACGCTGTCCTTTTACCCTACATCAAATGGTAGCAGAGGATGGTTCTCATTGAGTCTTAGAGGGTTCGAACATACCCCAGAGACAGTTAAAATATGTCTATGCATGGGCGAATTTTGCGAATCAGGAGTTCGCGAATTTGCATATTTGCGAACTCGCAATCCGCAAAATCCGCGAATTCTCGTGAATTTGCGGATTTTTTTTCCTTGTGTTCGCAAGGGTTTCTGCCAGTTTGCGAGGGTTTTGTACCAGTTCGCAATTGCGAACTTACTTGTCGGCTCGCAACGGTCGCGACTTTGTTGTTTCTACGTCTGGTTCATCATCACAGGTTCACAGCACCCTCTGTTTCACCACTGCCACCCTCTGATTCACCCATGCCACCCTCTGGTACATCACTGCCACCCTCTGATTCATCACTGTAGATTATGGGGGGGGAAGCAAGCACACCTGCCCTGCTTCAACTGACATGAATTAATTTGGGGTTGATTAATGTGTCACTGAATTTAAACTTCCTGTCTGGCACCTGCTTCCTTATCTGTAATTTGCTTTCTGTTGCAGTGCAATTTTTTTTCCCAGGACCTTTGTGGCCTACTTGTAGCTATTCTATGAGCCTGCTGTGAGGGTCAGGGCAGGGTCATAGAACTCTGGAGGGGCCCCTCAGGAAGCACTACAGGGAATGGTTACTAATGATGACTTTGAACTTTTGCACCTGCTGAGTGCTTTCAGTTTTGCAAAACTTGTTTTTCTGCACAGCACTGTAATGCCCCAAACAAACGTAGGGAACTGAACTCTGGAGGGGCCCCTCAGGAAGCACTACAGGGAATGGTTACTAATGATGAGTGAACTTTTGCACCTGCTGAGTGCTTTCAGTTTTGCAAAACTCATTTTTCTGCAGAACAGCAACTGTAATGCCCCAAACAAACTTACTTGTGAAAGTTGATTTCTAATCCAAAAGAGATCCAAAGAAAGTCAAAAAGGCCTCAAATCCAAAAAAGTGCAGGCAAATGTCAACCTGAGGAGTTATTCTGATAAAAATCATCATTTATGCTGCTTGCTGGTGGATTTCTTGTGCAGAATTGCAAATTTTGTAATTTCGCGAGTGCGAGATTGTTGCTGCCCGCCGCATCTACATTTTCGCAATTGCGAACTCTCGCGATGCGTCGCCAAACTCCCGCGGGATCCCGCAGCAAGATCCAAAATGGCGCAGCACTCGCAAAATATCGGGAAAAACAACTCAGCAAACGCTGAATGACGGTAAGTGAACGCCGCACGCCGCAATATTGTATCACCAAGCAAAAAAATCCGCTGCGTGCGAATTTGCGGATTTTCGGTAAATTCGCGAGAGTTCGCGGATTGCGAATTTACCCAAAATCCGCAAAATCCGCAAGCGGAACGGATTTTCCGCCCATGCTTAAATATGTCCCAGCCTAGTCCGGTTTCTCAAGAATTTCATGACCTGCTTTGACGATTTGACCACGTTCCAACATTCCTGAAACAACTGAAGTGTCCTAGGAGTGTGGGTATATAGAGTTATGCATCTTTTGAGTGTGTTGTCGAGCATTGGGGTGTTTAGGGGTTTTTGATGAGTCATTGCAAAATCCGCAAAATCCGCGAGCGGAACGGATTTTCCGCCCATGCTTAAATATGTCCCAGCCTAGTCCGGTTTCTCAAGAATTTCATGACCTGCTTTGACGATTTGACCACGTTCCAACATTCCTGAAACAACTGAAGTGTCCTAGGAGTGTGGGTATATAGAGTTATGCATCTTTTGAGTGTGTTGTCGAGCATTGGGGTGTTTAGGGGTTTTTGATGAGTCATTGGTTAGCACGGTGTAGCGTCCATTTTGAGTCTAGAAGGGATCCATGTTGCAGTGAGATTTGAGAAACTGGGCCAGTTGTACAACTGCTTGAATTTCGACTAGCAAATTACGACAAATTTCAACTTGTAATTTACGAGTCGCAAATCACAATGTACATACCCAACTGGTCCCCAATTTGCGAGTTACAAATGACTTGCATCGCAATTTAGTGAGGAGGCTAATTGCGAGTCGATAACCGCTCGCAGATAGCGTCCGCAGATAAAAAGTCTATTTTGCATTTGCAAATAGTGAACGTGACAGAAATGCCATTTTACTGTGAGAAATAAAATAGCAGAAACACTTCCTGTTACTTACTGGTAGATCTGGGAATGTCAAAAAAAAAAAAGTGCTTCCAATAGATATTGGAAGCATCCCCTGGCGCTCCACTCTGAGAGAATTTTAAATGATTCAGAAAGAAAGTTCGTGCAAAATATTTGGATGAAAACGTATTTAATTTTCATAAGTTCAAGTTCTGAAATAGTGTCCGTTCAATCATAAAGTTCACTGAGATTCAAAATTCACTACAACACATTTGTGGGTCCAATGCATTTCGGGCTGAACGCCCTTCATCTGGGACAAAGGCTGAAAGCAAGACAAAGAATGCTATTCAAATCACTGTATGTTAACAGTTTGTTCTAACAAAAACATTTCATCATATGTTCACTGAACATGTCATATGTAACTAATAAAAGTTGTGCTCTCCCCTAAATGTGCAAGCATGCAAACCTTATACGATATATCATAAAACTCACGTGTTGTAGGTATCTGTTTAGCTCGCTCAAACTTAAGGCTAGAAAATAAACATGAAGGTATTTCAATATGCGAGTAGAATTAAACCAGAAATATATGATATCTGGATGAAATGGAATATACACTCACTTATAGTACGCGCGGCGACTTCATGCTGGTTCTCGGTATCGCCTCTAGAGCGTAACGGTTTGAATGTGATTTGTTTGGATGATGTTCCGATCATGTGATCGGAACTCTCCCAATCCCTTGTTTCGAATTCGCTAGCAACACTGAAGAAACAATAGTATTGATAAAGTTACAAGCATAGAAATGAAGTAACAATCAGGTTGAGTCAAGGCACTTTCATCATCAGTATGACTGTTCTAAAGCACAAGTGAAATTCAAAAATAAGTCGATGAAAAACAAAGAAAAGATCGTTCCCCAGTACATAACAGTTTAAAATCGTTACTGTAGATCAACAGATTACAAGTAGCATGCAAATTCGATGCGTTCATTAAGACCATTAGGTTTACAAGAATTAAGTAGATAAATCCAGTGATTCTCTCTTTGCAAGAGAAAACGGTTGTTGTCTCTTCCTTCTATTTTGTCAATAGTTTCAAGTACTATATACTGAAGTTGGGAAATGTTGTGGATCGATTCAAGAAAGTGGGTAGCTACTGTGGATTTGATGTTTTTAGTTCTTATGTTTGACTTATGTTCGTTGAGTCTGATTTAGATTTTTCGTTCAGTCTTTCCAACATATGTCTTCCCACAAGGACATTTGAGCATGTAAATTAAGTTCGAAGTGTCGCAAGTTGCATTAACTTTCAATTTGATTCTGTGTCCTTTCATAGGATGGGTTATTTGATTGCCTCTTATGATGTTATTGCAATTGCCGCATTGGAAACAAGGTCGGGTCCCATGATATTGTTTGGGTTCATCAATGGTGGGTTTCAACATTTCTCCAAAATTCTTGTTTCTAATAAAAGCAAAAATAGGGGGATTGTCAAAAGCTTGTTTGAAATCAGGTTCTGCCTTTAAGATGTTCCAGTGATTCCTAATGATTTTTTTAAAGCTGAAACTTGCTGTAGAGTATTTGGATACTATTGTCATCCTGTCTTGTTGAGGTTTATGCCTGACGGTAAGTAGGTCAGTTCTTCGCAGGTTCTCAACTTTCTTTTTGGCTTCTTTGATGAGACACTCTGGATAGCCTCTAGTCTGGAATCTTTCGCCCATTTCCTTGATAGTTCTTTTGGCTTTGTCTGGGTCTGATGTTATGCGTTTCACACGCATCATTTGAGATAGCGGCAAGTGTCTTTTCAATGGTTCCTGGTGAAAGCTTGAATAGTGAAGCGTGTTGTTTTTGTCTGTCTTTTTGCGGAACATTTCGGTTTCAATTCTGCCTTGATTTAGGTTCACTCGTACATCAAGAAAGGTAATGGACTCAGTAGAGATCTCCCAAGTGAATTGGATCCTTTCTTCTTGCTTGTTGAGTTCCATTAAAGCCAATTCTAACGATTCTCTCGAGTTTTTCCAGAGTATAAAAACATCGTCAATGTAGCGTACAAACATCTTGAGGTTATCCGTCCAGTGTGGGACGTTCAAAATATATTCTGTTTCGTATGATTTCATGAAGAGATTCGCGTATACCGGTGCTGCACTATTGCCCATGCTAGTGCCACTCGTTTTGAGATCTGGGAATGTGCCAACCTGCTACAACTCCTCAGCTGAGGCTGAACAAGGAGAAATATCTTTCTTTTTCCTCATTGTTTTCTCTTTCTAAATGTGTTGCATTTTGCAGCACACTTAGAAAGAGGAGATGCCTCGCAGGATTGTTTTTGTGCAGGAAGGTCCCCCTTACTGCACAAAAACATTCCTACCTACAACGCAGGCACCATTGCACCACAATTCAATGATACTTGCATGGACACTAGGCTGTCAAAAGGGTGCCAGTGCAAGGAAAGGACAGGAATGAGCCCTAAAACATTAAATAGACATTCCTGCCCTTTCCCTTTCCCTCAGTGAAGAGCTGCAAGGTGTCTTGCAGTGCTGCGTGAAAGTTTGATAATAATGCTCATGCATGTTTTGATCAAGTAGACACAGTGGTTTGTTTCCACAAGTGATT
Organism: Lissotriton vulgaris; assembly: GCF_964263255.1. Taxonomy (NCBI): domain Eukaryota; kingdom Metazoa; phylum Chordata; class Amphibia; order Caudata; family Salamandridae; genus Lissotriton; species Lissotriton vulgaris. The sequence goes on along the minus strand of NC_141696.1, from coordinate 971,488,891 downwards.
GCAGGTGGTACATACCAGCACAATATTTTGTGGACTGGTATTTATATTTCCGAAATATACTCTGACTCAGACCAAGTGTGAGAAGTAGAAAAGAGAAAACGAAGGAGGAAGAGAAATATAGGATACCAGTGACAGAGAGAAATAGCAGGGGCTAAAATGAAATGGCAAGAGTTAGATAGACAGGACATATAGGGAGGGGATTGAAAGAGGCATGAGTTAAAATCAAATTTAGGCTTTCTTGGGTTTCCACAGCTTTATCATTCAAAAATGCCAGCGCAGGACTACCAAGAAAAATATTGGGACCTTGCATTTCACTTTATTTTTTAATTGCAGACAACTTTAACTCTTTGTTGTCCTGAACTATTATGTCCCATATACATAGAGCAGGCTTTGAGTCAATGTTTGCTTATAATTTGATAGCTTTATTGTCTATTTGAGTTGTCTCCTGTTGATTCAAGGGCTTTTGTTGATGCATTGTCACTATTCTTCATTTCCATGCAATGACATACTAATATATAACACTTATAATCATTGCTCGCACACATGTGATTTTATATTTAGATTGTCTATAAAGAGTGTTTTTACATTAACAGATAGCCATAGTTGGAGCGTGTCCACATTAAGCCAGCCATAGTTATTATAGGTCTTGAACTGAAAGGCACCATTCAAATAAAAAGCTGCATTTCTGCTTCCTGTACATAATCTTTTTCTCTTTTCAGGAACCCAAGTTTAAACCACATACTTGTTAACTGTATTGGTATTGATAAAGTTATGTGTGAAGGCCTTTCACTGTAACCTTTAATGATTTGCACCATAAATCTCAGCACCTGCTCATGAGAGTAGATGGAGGAGAAGAATCTTCCCTTGTGCTATGATTGGTTCCTTCTCTGTGGGAATCATAGGACAGTTCTTCTAGGTGAATTTCATGGGTTGGTTGTGCACTTTTGTGTTAGACAGTTAGACTTATTTTTGTCCACAATTGGAGGCAGACATCCATTCCCTACTCTTGAGACCTAATGCTCCCCTTATTTCTTCTCATTGAATTAATCTCCTGAGTAATCACAGTTCTCCCTGTCCTGATTTCAACCTTTCATTTGGTTCTATTTGCGTTACTATATTTGCTGACATCTGCTGCCTATGAATTGCCCCACCTTTGCTAGCAACTTTAGTTTAGCATTAACGAGTGTTCCTTCAGTGGAAGAGAGTATTTTAGGATTTGTCCACTCTGCCTTTAAATAACCTCACTTCACATATGCTGTTTGACCTGCCTGTAATACATTCATATATTCTGTCATCAGGAGAATATTGACATGACTAAACTGATTGATTTGAGCTTGTAATATTACTACTTCATTAATAAATCCTTAATGGTTAGAAAATGTACTCCTCTCTGTCAATACTGAGGGCCAAAGTATGCTCCACTGTCATTAATATGTATTGAAATATTGATGATGAGCCTCAGTTTGCGACAAAGGCCCCTCTTGTGAGCGTTTGCAAAGCTTGTAGATTTGCAGTATAGTATGAATGGTGCATACACTGTCCTTTTGCCCTACATCAAATGGTAGCAGAGGATAGTTCTCATTGAGTCTTAGAGAGTTAGAACATGCCCTGGAGACAGTTAAAATATGTCCCAGCCCAGTCAGGTTCCTTGAGATTCCCATGGTCCACTTTGACAATTTGACCAGGTTCCAGCATTCATGAAACAGCTGAATTGTCATAGAAGTCTGGGTATAGTAGGGTTATGCATCTTTTGAGTGTGTGTTTTTGAGCATTGTGGTGTTTTGGGGTTTTTGATGAGTCGGTGTGTAGCACAATGTGGTGTCCATTTTGAGTCTAGAATGGATCTGTGTTGTAGTAAGATTTGAGATGTCTTTTGTATATTAGCTGTACTTATGAAAAGAAACACGCTTACTGCATGAGAAAAGGTGTTGGTTATCGGACTCATCGTAGCCTAAGATACCGTGATAAACCCTGTGTATATTAGATTCTATCTTGCCTGTTAAGGTTTGTGTCATCAGGCAGTAAAGTGTTATTGGCTGCGCAAAAGATAGGGACTCATTATCTTCTATTGTGAGGGTGTATAAGCTGAGGTTGGTGTTTGGCTAATCCTTTTGTCCAGAGGAACAGATCGCACTAGTCAGGGTGATATTCCACTGGTTGTGATTTGACTTCATGTGTTCGATAGCACCAGGAGGATGTTATTCCCTGATCCCCTCAGAATGATTGTGAGAAATTGTGTTACTGGTTGAGGAGGGGTGAAACCCTACTCAAGCAGCAATGACAATTCTCCTCTGGGTGAAGTCAAAAGCATACCCTAGGATAACCTATACTCAACCCTTGAGTAGCTTGGCACAGAGCAGTCAGGCTTAAATCAGTGGCAATGTGTAAAGTATCTGTGCAACACTTCAAACAGAAACACAGTGACAACAGACCACAAAAGGATCCTACAACAGGTTTAGAGCACTAGAGTAATTTTTAACAGATAAAACAAGACAACAAAACTACACAAATCAACCAATAGAACTGGAGATATTAAATTTTAAAGGTTTTAGGAAATATAGAGACAAAAAGTACAAAGCTTCAGTTGTGGATATCGGGTTGCACCGGACCAGGACAAAGTCACATGTTCAGGCGACTGCGAAGGAGCGTGGACAAGCTACAGGAACCCACTTAGGCCCACTGAACAGATTACCTCATATCCTGGTGTTGTTCAACGTTGTGAAGATTTGCGGTGAAGATTCATTGAACAGAAAAAGCGATGCATCCATTCCGAGATGCAGCAAGGCTGCGGGGTGAGGTCTTCATCATTGTCGAGGATCCTGTCAAAAAGGGCTTGTGAGGTGAAGTCTGACATCGAGGATGCGTTGCGCAGTCAGAGTGATGCAGTGGTTCAGAGGAGCTGAGAATCAGCATCATCATTAAGGCTGCTGTCGACAAGGGATGCGAGGGCCTGCGCCAAAGATGCACCACCCAGCCATGGTTCCAATGAGGTGATGGGCTATGATGTGGGTCTTTGCAATGGTTCTGGTCCACACAACAGTGGGAGGTGTCGGTTCTGCTCGGGTAGCGCTACGCTGCAGAGAAGATGTGTCAGTTCGACTTCCAAGGGTCCAGGACTGGAGTGGAGTGGCATCACTTGGCCATGTAGATTCACAGAGGCTGAGTTCAAGGGTGTTGGAGCCTCTTGTCCCTGAGGCTCTAGTCAGGAGGCCATCCAACTAGCCCTTTGAGACACTTTGGGGTCCTGGTTTCAACAGATGCAGGACCAGTTCTTCTCATCAAGGCAAGAGGGCAGCAGGTCAGTACAGCAAGGGCAGCAGTCCATCAGAGCAGCAGTCCAGGAGAGAGACAATCTGATCAGCAACACAGCAGTCCTTATTCCAGACAGAGTATCGACTGGTCCCAAGGTGTACTGAAGAGTTGGTGTCTGAGGTCCACTATTTGTACCCAGTTGTGTCTTTGAATTGGTGGAGAAGCTTCTAGAGGTTTCCCTTGGAAGTTCACATGCATCCTACCTTCTCTATCCTGACTCCAGTCTAACTAAAGCCCTTTGTGTGGTGATAGGACACAGCCTTTTCATGGTAAGTAGGGCTGTGCCTAACTTCGTCCTCCCACCCTGTCAGTGATAGCCCATCCAGGCACACCTAAGCTCTCTATTGTGTGTGGCTGTCGATAAGGAACACACAAAACTCAACGTTCAGCTACACCAAATCATGTGACCCAGAGACAGGCTATAGACAGGTAGGCAGGAAAATGCCAACTTTCTAAAAGTGCCATTTTCAAAATTGCAATTTAAAATCTGACTTCACTTTAAGTTAGGATTTTTCATTACAATTTAAAAAACACCAAATGTGAACTGGGTACCTGCTCCCATTTGGAAATTACAGCTTATTAAATGTAATAAGGTAACTCCAATGTTATCCTATGGTAAAAGTAGGCCTTGCAGCAGTGAAAAGAGAATTTAGGAGTTTTCTACTACCAGGACATTTAAAACATGAAGGTTTAAGGTTTACTTTTTAAATGCACTGCAACCTTTCCTGTGGGGTGTCCAGGGCCTACCCTAGGGGAGGCTTGTATGTACTAAAGGAAGGATTTGGGCATGGCAAAAGTATTATTGGTGCAGTCGATATGGCAGTTTAATAACTGCACACACACACTGCAATGGCAGACCTATGACATGTTTAAAGGGCTATTTAGATGGGTGGCACAATCAGTGCTTCAGGCCCACTAGTAGAATATCATTTACAGGCCCTGGGTACACGTAGTGCCACTTTACTAGGGACTTACAAGTAAATTAAATATATATGTCAATTGGCTTATAAGCCAATGTTAACCAGGTTTTAAGAAGTGAGCACATGCACTTTAGCACTGGTTAGCAGTGGTAAAGTGTGTGGAGTCCTAAGGGGTGCCAATACAAGGTCAGCAAAAATAGAGGAGGAAGACAAAAACATTGACAGAAGACCACTCTATGGCCTACAGGTCTAACAAAGATTGCAAACTTAGCATTCTCTTTTAACTTTTAAGAGGAACAGGCAAGAGTTATTGTTTTGTTTGAGTTTCAATAATTTGCGATAATGTAGCTGACCACTTTTGAGTGAGAGCTGCTGTGAAGTTCTGTAAGTTGCGTCATAGGGTAGTGCACTGGTATTGGTCAGTTGGTGTGTCTCATGCTGGTATTTGTCGTTACTTCAGAGAGTGCCATGTTGTGAGCGGTCATCTCTGTGGTGTCATACTGAAATTGGAAGCTGGTGTTATTGTGTGTTGCTTTGTGATATGCTGATACTGCTGCTCTGTTCAATGGAAGTATATTGATTTTGTGTTGTTTCGCATATAGTGAAAAAACTGAATTTTCAAGACGTTGAGAGCTTTGCTTAGTGATGATGTGAGAATAACGGTTAATGAGGGTGAGGATGGCCCTCCTGAGGACCAGCCCACACAGTACATGACCACCAATGTCGGTTTGCACAAATGTATTTGGCCTAAACAATGGAATAAGATCACTGCGAAGGAAGGGTCTTTGGAGTTTCTCCTAAATGGCACTTTTAGTTTGGGAATAATTGAGAATTTGAGGAGGTTGATGTATGAGATGTGATTTCCACCTAGACTACCACAAAATGAGATTTTGAACACAGAGGGGCCGATTCCGATTCAGTAAAATCCAGTCCGAATCGTTGTACGGAGCCTTTTTCTCTGTACGATTCATACCAAAGACCGTACGACTCAATGATCCGTACGAATCGGATTCAGAACATGCTGTACGCGACGTTCATACAGTTCGAAGCAGCTTTTTCTGACCCAGCAAGTAAGATTTGTGTCAACAGCACTCCGTACGACGCTTTTGCTACAGGATTTTGAAACATCCGGAAAAACAGATTTCGGCTCGAAATGCGAACGGAACGGACCCCCCTGTGTACAGTGCATACACCCCATCATTGCAGGGGTACGGTGCACGGGGTACAGTGCGTACACCCCTGGATTTCAGGGGTACGGTGCGTATGTCCCCGTGCGTACCCCCCTCGAATGTAGGTGTATGGTGCATAGGGGTACGGTCCGTACCCCACAAGGTCGTACGTGCACGGTGTGTAAACCCGCTGCGTACTCCCCTTGAATTTAGGGGTACGGTGCTTATGCGATAGTGTAGATCTCCGTATGAATTGCTCATATCCGACGTATCCGTACGAATCGCGTCCCCATTCCCCGGTCCGGATCGTACTAGGCTGGTCGTACGGCATGTTTACGATTCGTATGGTTTACTGTGCGGGTCTATGTCGTACGGACTCACCCTTGACTTTCGTACGGTTCACGACGATTAGTACATATTTGGAGCCACCGGCTCATACTACGCGATTCGGACGGATTACTACGATTCGTACGAAAACGGCTACGGATACGAATCATCGTACGGATTTGTTTCCCGAATCGGAATCGACGCCAGAATGTGCAGCACATGCACAAGAGAAAGAAAAATATCAAACTAAACCTAAAAAGAAAGTTCATGGTTGAATGAAAGTAAAGTGGGATGAAGTACCGCAGGCAAGGAGGAAAGATGTGATTGAGGGTGCACAGACAGAATATCGAGTTGTTTTTTTCAAAGAACCATAATATTGAGTTTTAAATATCGAGGTACAAGAATATCGACTGCAAGAATATCGCGGTACGGAATATCGACAGTAAGGTAAGAAATATCGTTAGTTTTATGTTATGTTATGTTAGCGCATATTTATACAACGCATGGCTACTCCCTGGATTGTCCCGGCGCTAAAACCAAGCATCAGCCACATAACATAGAGCACATCATGGCCCCTGCTAAAAAACTCATAACTGAAAGATCCATGTTTTAAGACTTTTCCTAAAGGTAAGTAGATCAGGACTCTGCCTAATGGAAAAAGGAAGGCTATTCCATAACCGTGAGGCCACAGCGTGGAAGGATCTACCCCCAATCCAGGACAGTAGCACCTTTGGGGTAATAATCAGAAGTTGGGATGAAGATCTCAGGGTACGCTGAGGAAAATAAGGTTGGAATCTGTCCCTGAGATAAGGGACTCCAATCTTATGGAAGGCTTTAAAAACCAGGACCAAGGCTTTAAACTGAATTCTCTTCCATACCGGAAGCCAGTGGAGCGAAGACAGGAGCTGGGAGGTGTGGGTTCTTGGACCAGTCAAAAAAATGGCTCTAGTCGCTGCATTCTGGATCACTTGTAGCCGACCCAAAAGATAATCCGGCAGGCCGAGATACAAGGAATGTACGTAGTCCAGTCTAGACATTATTAAGGCCTGGACTACTGTCTTCCTGTGAGGGATGGAGAGTAAGGGGAGAAAATTCAGTAACATTCTCAGCAATCCAAAGCAGACCCCAACTACCGACTGCACTTGGGCATTCAAAAAGAGAATTGAATCCAGCTTGATTCCCAGATTTTTCACAGTGGAGACCGCAGTCACTAAGTCATTACAGTAATTTAGAATCGGGCATAGTATCAAAGGCTGCGGAGAGGTCCAATAGAACCAAAACTGCATTACCTCCTCTGTCCAATGTTGCCTTAATAGTTCTGCAATTTCCAGCAGAGCCATTTTGGTGATAAAATTAGCTCTGAAGCCAGATTGGCTAGAGAGCAACAATTCGTTAGTCTCAGCATAGTTCATCAAAACTTCCTTTACACATTTTTCCAAGACCTTCGAAAAGAAAGGCAGAAGAGAGATGGGTCTATAATTACAGTCTGCCTCAGGGTCTGCCGCTGGTTTCTTAAGTAGCAGGAGGATTTTAGCATGTTTCCACCCTTGTGGTATCATCCCTTCCCGTAAAGCGGTGTTCAAGATAGAATTCACACAGGGGTTAATCACTTCCGCTAATGAAGACAGGACCTTTGCTGGGCAGGGATCCGTGGGCGAGCCAGATTTCACACTTTCATAAACACCAGTGATTGTTCCAGAGTCATCACCGGGAACTCCCTAAGTGAAGCACTTGGACTAGGGCATGCAGCTAGGGGGGATCACTCAGCATCCTCCAAATCCAAAGATGGGCTACAAATGAATCCTGGATCAATTTAATTTTTTCATAGAAAAAGAGGGCCATTCTATCAGTCCAATTGCTCGTAGGAACAAATGGTTGGCTTAGTAATGCAGGGGAGGAGAAACTCTTTACGACGTTGAAGAGGGTTTTAACTTTAACTTTATTTTTAATATCGAAGACAGTAATATCGTTTGCAAAAATATTGTTGTTAATAATATCGATATTTATATTAGTGTTCTGTATTTTAGTATGTGCGTTAAAAGTATGTAAGGAAAACTTTTTTCCATAAGTATATATGTTTTTTTTAATGTATGTGTTACATTTTTAGCAGGATTTAATTTTATGTTCAATAATTATTGCGTATTATAGTTCTGTAGCGGATTATGGGGTTATAAGGGAATAGGGTTAGAAGTAATTTAATTGTATTAAAGTCATTATTAATATTTATTTATTAGTATTTATACCTATATTAATATTAATTAATTATTAATTAGTTATTAATTTTTTTAATGAATGATTTGATAATTATATTAATTGTGTTATTATTTCTAGTATAGGGTTGTGGGTTCATAGGGGAATAGGGTGGGAAGTAATTTAATTATAATAAAGTAATTATTAATTTTTACTTATTTGTATTTATAATTAATTTATTAATATTTATTTATTAATTGGTTTTTAATTTGTATTAATTAATTAATTGATAATTATATTAATTGTGTTATTTTTTTTAGCAGCAGGTTGTGGGTTTATAGGGGAATAGGCTGGGAAGTAATTCAATTATTCTAAAGTAATTATTAATATGTAGTTATTAGTATTTATAATTAATGTATTACATAATTTTTAATTGGTTATTAATTTGTATTAATTGAATAATTGTTAATTATATTAATTGTGCTATTTTTTGGGGGAGCGAGTGTGGGTTTATAGGGGAATAGGGTGGGAAGTAATTTAATTTTAATAACATATTTTTTTTATTTTATTAGTATTTATAAATACTTTATTATTAATTAATTATTAATTGGTAATTGGATGTTAATTTTTAATAAATTAACGATTATGTTAATATTGTTATTTTTTTAAGAAGTGGGTTGTAGGTTTATAGGGGAATGGGGTGGGAAGTAATTGAATTAAAATAAAGTAAATCATGTTTTTTATTTATTAGTATTTACTTTATTTTCGATTTTATAGTGTGTGTGGTAATTTATTTATAAGTAATTCATAATTAATTGTTTGTAAATTATAAATAATTAAATGGTAAATATGTTAAGTTTGTCAAATCTGTAGGAGTTGTTTGTGCATTCATAGGTGAATATTGTGTGAAGTAATGTATTTAAAAATCATAAAAAAATATTATTCTGATTATAATTAATTTATTTTAAAGATAGGTTTTTCTTGTAAAATGTTTTTAAACATTTATAAATTAATATTTGTAGTTAATTTTTAGTATTTTTAATATTAAATAATTCTTCTATCTTTTGGAAATTGTTTTATATTTTTATATGGTTTTTACTTTTGTGTTATTAACACTTTTTGTAGTGTAGTTGCTTTTTTGTTTCTTTTTTGGAATTATTCATTTTAACCCTCTGCTAACCAACACTTTACCTACTTTTGCACTTACTGGAGTGGGAATAGTAATGTTTAATAATAATAATAATAATAATAAAGGAGTTTGTAGAGCGCATGGTGACGCCATCCCGGCGTGTCCCCGCGCTGTCGAGAGAGAGGAAGCCGTGGCCGAGGGACCAGAACTATAGGGTGTACAGGTAGGTCTTAAATAGTTTTCTAAACTTAGTTTCAGTATCTGCTAACCTGATGTTCACTGGAAGGGAGTTCCATTTGTTGGCCGCTAACACTCTGAAAGAGCAGCCTCCCATTCTGGCTTTTTTTACACGAGGGATTTTAAGTAGGCCAGTTCCCCTGGAGCGGAGAGTTCTGCTAGGCTCATAGGTGAGGGCTAGGTCCTCCAGATAAAGAGGGGCTTTGTGCGATATAATCCTATAGCACATTAAGAGCGCTTTGAATAAGATCCTTTTTTTATAGGTAACCAATGTAGAGCAGCCAGAGTTGGTTTGGAAGCTGCTCTTTTGGATAGTCTAAGGACCAGCCGTGCTGCGGTATTTTGGAGAACCTGCAGTCGCCTGATGTTTTTTTCCGTGGTTCCTAGGAATAGCACATTGCCGTAGTCTATACGGGCAGTCACTAAGGCTTGGGTCATAGTTCGTCTGGCCTCTAAGGGTAGAAGGTCCAGGGTGCGAATGAGAGTCTTCAGTACTCCGAAGCATTTCCCCACTACTCTATGAATGTGGCCATCAAAAGATAGTTAGGGATCAACCCAGATACCCAAGTTCTTAGCTTCCTTACAGGGAGTAGGTAAAGGGCCAAGACAAGTTTGCCACCATTCTCTTGTCCAGCTTGCATCATTTCCTCCTATCACTAATACCTCCATTTTGGAGCCATTAAGCTTCAGGCAGTGTTGATTCATCCAGCCTGCTAGATCCTGCATACAGGCTTTAAAGTTGGCAGCTGCCGTGGTAGGAGCTTGGGATAGGGAGATGAGCAGTTGGGTATCGTCGGCGTAGGATACTAATTCAACACCGTACGATTGCACCACATCTGCCAGAGGAGCCATGTATAAGTTGAACAAGGTGGGGCTCAGGGCAGAGCCCTGAGGTACCCCTTGTTCTAAGGCTATGCTGTCTGAGGAGTAGGTTCCCCTCTGTACCTGAAAGCTACGGTCCGTAAGGAACGCTTTCAGCCAGCCCAGTGCCGACTTGGTGACCCCGGCTTTGTTTATGCACTGTAGCAGGATGGAGTGTGCTACAGTGTCAAACGCGGCACTGAGGTCCAGCATAATGAGTGCCATAGTATGACCCGCATCTGCTCCTAATCGTAGGGTTTCAGTCGCTCTCAGATTACCCCTCCGCTATCCAACACTTTCCCTACTGTTGCACTCACTGGAGTGGGAATAATAATATTTACCCCTCCGCTATCCAATACTTTCCCTACTTTTGCACTCACACAGCTGATCTTACTACACACGGACACATGGGTCCAAGTCAAGCTAGGGCCAGGTGACCTCCTCTCAAGGAAAATAATGACCACGAAAGGTTTAAAACAAGGCTGAGTCCTAGCGCCAACATTATTTAACATCTTTATGTCTGACCTTGCCCTGCAGCTGGACAAAACTAACTCTCTTGTTCCTAGCATAGGCGGTCTCACTCTTTCCAACTTAATGTATGCTGATGATATTGTCCTAATCAGTAGAACACCAATAGGGCTACAACATCTGATCACCACCACGTATAAGTATTCATCAGACAACAGCTTAAGCATCAACCTATTAAAAACCAAAACAATGAGGATCAACGCAAAAACATCGTCAGCAGGATTTTACTGGCACATGGGAGGGACCACACTGGAAACAGTGGAGGAGTACAGGTACCTGGGGTAATCCTCGACAGAAAGGGCTCATTCCACCAGCAAAAGGAAGCAATAAAACGGAGGGGTATTAGCCTAGGGATCGCGCTAAGGAGCCTCAAAACAAAAGCAGTTGGCCGAAGCTTCACCCCCCTGCTTCAAGTACTGCAGGCAAAACTAACACCGGCCCTAAACTATGGTAGCGAATGCCTCCGAGGAAGGGACGCCCAGCAACTGAACAGCACAATCGCAAAGGCCATGAGAATAATTTTCAGCCTGCCCAATTACACCTCTCAGGCACAAATTAGGCTGGAATTTGGCCTGAGAAACCAAACATTTGAGCGAATGGGTGCCTACGAGAAAAAGATGGCGCAAGATCCAGAGAGGAGATGCCATAAGCCTAAATCACCATCTATGGAAAGAGATGGAAAGTAAGAGCAACAGTGCGGCTGCGATATATCTCAAGCACTCCATAAACTCCTTGTGCCTACAAGAAGCCTGGAAGATCGGTGGATCTCATAATACCTTTAAACAGTTAGTTAAAAAATCAGTCAGATCTATGTCGTTATTTGAGGATAAAGCAAGTCTAGCAACCCGGGCCCATGGCTGGACAGTTATCCAAAGCTACACAAGCAGCCTCTGCCAAAGCTATTTAGGAGTTGGCTTCACCAGGCGCACAAAGGAGAAGTTCCTACGCCTACGGCTGGGCCAACTTCCCGTACAAAACCATCTCCCTCCATGGAAAAGGCCCCAAGAAACAATCAATTGCCGAGTCTGTGGGAAGGAAAAAGAAGACATTGTGCACCTACTATGTACCTGCAAAGGACTGGACACAGAACGCAGATACCATCTAAAACAGCACCTCAACAGGCTGGGAATAAGAACACGCCGGCAGGCGGTAAAGGGCTGCTTCGACGGTCGAACACCCAGCTAGCAAGCCACGTTGTCAAATTCTTGGAGAAAAGAAATAAAAATGACAGAGGGCAGAAACAAGCTGACGCCAATTTATGAAGCGAAACCCAAACGGACATTGACAAGGGATCAATCACTCGATATGAGTATTGGACCGCCTCTCGAAGGCTAAATAGCAAGGCGTTATATAAGTGCCTCACCTTATTTTTTCTATGCTCAGCCCGAAACAAGCACAAATTCCTGTATTAATTATCACTTTTTATACGAAGTCATTCTTATTTTATATTTTTATACACTAATTGTATTTAACTAATGGTTTTATTTGCTAACAATTGCAATGGTTTTAATTAACTGAGCAATAAAGATGATTATTATTACTATTATTACTATTACTACTGTTGCACTCACTGCAGTGGGAATAGTAATTTTTCCCCTCCGCTGTCCAACATTTTCTCTACTGTTGCACTCTCTGGAGTGGGAATAGTAATTTTTACCACTCTGCTACCCAACACTTTCCCTACTGTTGCACTCTCTGGAGTGGGAATAGTCATTTTTACCCCTACGCTATCTAACACTTTCCCCTACAGTTGCACTCTCTGGAGTGGGAATAGTAATTTTTACCCTTACACAATCCAACACTTTCTCTAGTGTTGCACTCACTGGAGTGGGAATAGTAATTTTTACCCATACGCTATCCAACACTTACCCTACTGTTGCACTCACTGGAGTGGAAATAGTAATTTTTTCCCCTCCACTATCCAACACTTTCCCTAGAGTTGCAATCTCTGGAGTGGGAATAGCCATTTTTATCACTCGGCTATCCAACACTTCCCTATTGTTCCACTCTCTGGAGTGGGAATAGTAATTTTTACCACTCGGCTATCCAACACTTTCCCTACTGTTGCACTCTCTGGAGTAGGAATAGTAATTTTTCCTCTCCGCTATCCAACATTTTCTCTACTGGTAATTTATTTTAAAGATAGTTAATTGTTTGTAAAATGTTTTAAAACTTTTATAAATTAATATCTGTAGTTCTTTTTTGGTACTTTTGAATAATACATTATTCTTCTCTCTATTGGAAATTGTTTTATATTTTTATATGTTTTTTACGTTTGTGTTATTAACACTTTTTGTAGTGTAGTTGCTTTTTTGTTTCTTTTTTATTTTTATCTTTATTTTTGGTAAATATTCATTTTAACCCTCCGCTAACCAACACTTTACCTACTTTTCCACTTACTGGAGTGGGAATAGTAATGTTTACCCCTCTGCTATCCAGCACTTTCCCCACTGTTGCACTCTCTGGAGTGGGAATAGTAATTTTTACTCCTACGCTATTCTGCTAACCAACACTTTCCCTACTGTTGCACTCTCTGGAGTGGGAGTAGTAACTTTTACCCCTACGCTATCCAACACTTTCCCTACTGTTGAACTCACTGGAGTGGGAATAATAATTTTTACCCCTCCGCTATCCAATACTTTCCCTACTGTTGCACTCACTGGAGTGGGAATAGTAATTTTTCACCTCCGGTATCCAACATTTTCTCTACTGTTGCACTCTCTGAAGTGGGAATAGTAATTTTTACCACTCTGCTAACCAACACTTTCCCTACTGTTGCACTCACTGGAATGAAAATAGTAATTTTTACCCTTACTCAATCAAACACTTTCCCTACTGTTGCACTCACTGGAGTGGGAATAGTAATTTTTATCCCTACGCTATCCAGCACTTTCCCTACTGTTGCACTCACTGGAGTGGAAATAGTAATTGCTTCCACCCCGCTATCCAACACTTTCCCTAGAGTTGCAATCTCTGGAGTGGGAATAGTCATTTTTATCACTCCGCTATCCAACACTTCCCTATTGTTGCACTCCCTGGAGTGGGAATAGTAATTTTTACCCCTACGTTAACCAACACTTTCCCTATTGTTGCACTCTCTGAAGTAGGAGTATTCATTTTTTACCCCTATGCTATCCAATACTTTCCCTACTGTTGCACTCACTGGAGTAGGAATAGTAATTTTTCCTCTCCGCTATCCAACATTTTCTCTACTGGTAATTTATTTTAAAGATAGTTAATTGTTTGTAAAATGTTTTTAAACTTTTATAAATTAATATCTGTAGTTCTTTTTTAGTACTTTTGAATATTAAATTATTCTTCTATCTTTTGGAAATTGTTTTATATTTTCATATGGTTTTTACTTTTGTGTTATTAACACTTTTTTGTAGTGTAGTTGCTTTTTTGTTTCTTTTTTATTTTTATCTTTATTTTTGGGAAATATTAATTTTAACCCTCCGCTAACCAACACTTTACCTACTTTTCCACTTACTGGAGTGGGAATAGTAATGTTTACCCGTCTGCTATCCAGCACTTTCCCTACTGTTGCACTCTCTGGAGTGGGAATAGTCATTTTTACTCCTACGCTATTCTGCTAACCAACACTTTCCCTACTGTTGCACTCTCTGGAGTGGAAGTAGTAACTTTTACCCCTACGCTATCCAACACTTTCCCTACTGTTGCACTCACTGGAGTGGGAATAATAATTTTTACCCCTCCGCTATCCAATACTTTCCCTACTGTTGTACTCACTGGAGTGGGAATAGTAATTTTTCACCTCCGCTATCCAACATTTTCTCTACTGTAGCACTCTCTGGAGTGGGAATAGTAATTTTTACCACTCTGCTATCCAACACTTTCCCTACTGTTGCACTCACTGGAATGAAAATAGTAATTTTTACCCTTACTCAATCAAACACTTTCCCTACTGTTGCACTCACTGGAGTGGGAATAGTAATTTTTCACCTCCGCTATCCAACATTTTCTCTACTGTTGCACTCTCTGGAGTGGGAATAGTCATTTTTATCACTCCGCTATCCAACACTTCCCTATTGTTGCACTCCCTGGAGTGGGAATAGTAATTTTTACCCCTACGCTAACCAACACTTTCCCTACTGTTGCACTCTCTGGAGTAGGAGTAGTCATTTTTTACCCCTATGCTATCCAACACTTTCCCTACTCTTGCACTCACTGGAGTGGGAATAGTAATTTCTACCCCTCTGCTATCCAACACTTTCCCTACTGTTGCACTCACTGGAGTGGAAATAGTAATTTTTACCACTCCGCTATCCAACATTTTCCCTCCTGTTGCACTCTCTGGAGTTGGAATAGTGATTTCTACCACTTTGCTATCCAACACTTTCCCCACTGCTGCTCTTTCTGGAGTGGGAATAGTAATTTGTATCCCTACGCTATTCAACACATTCCCTACTGTTGCACTCTCAGGAGTGGGGATACTAATGTTATACCCTCCGCTATCCAATATTTTTTCTACTGTTTCAGTTAATGTAGTGTAAAATGTATTTAAAAAAGATTAAAAATATTGTAATCTTTTAATTTATAATATATATATAGTTACGTTTTATTTTAATTTTATTGTTTTATGTGTATATATATGTATCATTTTTAATATGTTTCTAGCATCACTGATGACATCTCATTTGACATCACTTATGACATCACTGATGACATCATCCAGTGACTGTGTGTTTCTGTAAAGTTTAAATATGTTTTACATATTGAAGAATGAGTGGATGTATAAGTGTCTGGATGAAGGATTTAGTAGGTGCGTGACTGACTGTATGAGTGAGTGATTAAATGTGTCTTACTAAATGCATGGGTTAGTGACTAAACTGTCTGAATGTGTGCATCAGTATGTCTGTTGTTGTGTAAGCTGTTGCATGTGTTGATCAGTAGCTGTATGAGTGGCTATATGGGTTATTGATTGGTTGACCAAGTATTTGAATGGGAGACTGAGTGTGTGTGGGGGTGGCTGGGAGGTGTGTGACTCTGTGCATAGATGTGTGAGCAGTTGATTCACTAGGTGTATGAGTTCAAGAGTGCATGTTGAAACAGCTATATGGGCGGTTGACTGTGTGCATGGGTGTGTTGGTGAGTGAATGGATATCTCAGTGCTACATGTCCAAGCAAGTACATATGTAAAACACAGTGCATGTGTGAGTTGGCATATATAAATGACTATACATGAAAGCCAGTGAATGTGCGAGTGGCTGTATGGATCATTGTGTACTTGTATCAGTGATTGTATAATTGAGTAAGTATGTGTTAGTATATGTTTGAATAAGTAAGGTGTTGTGTGTATAACTATATAGTTGAGGAAATGGAAGTGTGATAGATTCTTTGCATGACTGACTAGGTGTGTGAGTAACTCCATGAATGAGTGGCAGTGTGTGAGTGTCTGTATACGTGTATGAGTGCATATGATAGTGTTGTATTGATGAGTGACTATATGTATGAGTGATTCTATGGGTGAATGAGTGAATGTGTGTGTAGACCTAGAAATCAGTGAGTGCATATGTAGTAACTGGTATTGGTGTGTCAATGGTTTCAAGAATGGTAGTCTGTATTTAACAGTGGGTGTATCAAAGGTTATATTAGAGTGTGAGGAGGTGCATCGTATTATCACATGAATGATATCATCAGTGATGTGATCAGTGATGTCAAATGAGATGTCATCCGTGATGTCATCACTGATGTCATTTGAGATGTCATCAGTGATTTCATCAGTGATGTCACTGACCATGTCATGAATGATGTAATATGTGACATCATCAGCAGTGGATTGCGGGTGCGCGAAATATAGTTAGTACAACTAACTATATAGGAGCAATTTCAATGGTTTTTTTAAATGCTAATTCCTAACTATATAAGGCCTGAAACCTATGGTTTTTTAAGTGAATTTGCAAGGTTTTTCAAATGCTAATTCCTAACTATATAAGGCCTGAAACCTATGGTTTTTTAAGTGAATTTGCAAGGTTTTTCAAATGCTAATTCCTAACTATATAAGGCCTGAAACCTATGGTTTTTTAAGTGAATTTGCAAGGTTTTTTAAATGCTAATTCCTAACTATATAAGGCTTGAAACCTATGGTTTTTTCAGTGAATTTGCAAGGTTTTTTAAATGCTAATTCCTAACTATATCAGGCGTGAAACCTATATTTTCTTTCAATAAATTTCAAAGGTTTTGTAAATGCTAATTCTATTAGTGGATAACGTTTATATATGTTATTATCCTTCTGGGACCACCTGAGCAGCCTTCTTGTTTCTCAGGAGAAGTGAGGCACAAGAGAGCACAAAACAAGAGTGGAAAACGCGAAAAGGGGGCAGGGTTGAGACCCCCTGACCCGCTAGCCCTTCTAGGAGCTTAACTCCTTTTGAGCTGTGGCAACCAAGGAAGGACCACAGCTCAAAAGGAGTTAAATGAACTACGGAATCAACCCGCACGTTAATGATTTTGCACTCTAAAGCATTTGAGAAAGGCGGTTACGCTGAAACGCGTCATGCTGAGTGATATGGATGCATTTGGTGAACATCAAGCAGAATAAATGCATCATGCTTACCCCCGAGAGTGCTCCGGTTTGGTTCTTAATGGAGGGCCTGTTTTGGTGAATAAAATGTTATGTGCAAGCCACATGCACAGCGGAGGCACCAGACAAAATGTGTTCAGCGCAGTGTGTGGCAATTGGTGAAGCATTTTTTGGACTCGCCTGAACCGTCGCATTCCAAAGAGGAGTGTGCCTGCTAACTGAATGGTTAGACATGACGACATGGAAGGGGCAGCTACGAAGACTAGCACCTTCAGGTACAAAACTTCAAGCGACTCATTGCGACTGTCTAAGGGGAGAACATGCAGTTTAGTCACTCCGATACTTACAGCATACTCTGGCACCATGTAGACACAGTCAATGTGAAAAACAATTACTGCAAGCCATTTACTTAAATGAACATCACGGAGATGGGAGTAAAAACATGTAAAGATGGCGGTGACAAAATGGAAAAAACTATAATGAGATCGTTGTCCTTCCTTGGTTGCCACAGCTCAAAAGGAGTTAAGTGGACTACGGAATCACCCGCACGTTAATGATTTTGCACTCTAAAGCATTTGAGAGACGCGTCATGCTAAGTGATATGGATGCATTTGGTGAGCATCAAGCAGAATAAATGCATCATGCTTACCCCCGAGAGTTCTCCGGTTTGGTTCTTAATGGAGGGCCTGTTTTGGTGAATAAAATGTTATGTGCAAGCCACATGCACAGCGGAGGCACCTGCCAAAATGTGTTCGGCGCAGTGTGTGGCAATTGGTGAAGCATATATATATATATATATATATATATATATATATATATATATATATATATATATATATATATATATATATATATATATATATATATATATGTACAAAAGTTACCTCCAAAGTTTGTGAAGTAAACCAGGACACACGGAGTTCGTTGCAAAATTTGATGGCAGAATGAAAAAGTGCGACGCGTTTCGCCGATAAGGCTTGCTCACACTCATCTCACAAACACTGACAGCCATTTTTAAAGTGCAGAAAACACCTGGTATGATTAAAGTTTTGGTACATCCAGGGAATTTACCATCAAAAAGAAACTATCTTGCAATACCCCATACAGTGTGTATGTGTTAATCTGCCCATGTAACAAATGGTATGTGGGCAGCACGAAACACGAGGCCAAAAAGAGGGTGTTAGAACATCTGCGAGCGATACGTAACTATAACAAACAGTATCCGGTCGCCAGACACTTCTTTGATTGTCACATGCAGGATGAAACGAAACTACGTATGGTGGTTATTGATTGTGTGGATCTAGGGGTACGAGGTGGCAATTATGAACTCTCTATGAGGAAACTTGAGTCCAAGTATATAATTGACTTTCAGTGTTTATCCCCTATGGGATTGAATACTAGTGAGGAATTGGCCGTCCATCTGTATGAAGAATAAGTACCATATCTTAATTGTTTTCTTTATATATGCTGTCTGTATTTTAATCATTTTAATTGTCAATACTTTATAGATTTATAATTTTCTTCACAGGTCTTGTGGGGTACTGCTGGATACTATGAATTGATTTGAACCTGAATACTGTTTCCATTGGGACACAATTTGGATGTATAGTACATATGCCCACTTGGGCAAGGACTCTTTCTGAACTGACAATCAACTTAATTCTGAATGAACAGAGACCGATTTTAATCCACTGGGGCGGCACCAGCTCCATAATTTGGTTTGTCTGTTAATTTCATTTGGCATTAGCCGACTTGGGCGAACTCTGTGTTGCAGACATAATTTGTTCATTCTGATATCAAGCGATATCATTTGCCCACTTGGGCTATGTTCAGTGAGGCTATACGGGTACACCTAGTAATTTGTTGTTGTACCGTTTCCCAGCAACAGTGTCCAATCAGATGGGGCATTGCATGTGTAAGCGTCACAGTATCCAATGAACGCTGAGATTACGTGTTGAAGGGCAACACGTGATCGCTATTTTTCATGTGTACAATTAGACCAGATATGTATGCCTATTATTATTGCATTTAATTTGTATATGCGTTTGAACATTCTGGCTCAACGCTTCATGAATTAATTATTGTTTTACACAACAATTTTTATGAGTGAATACATACTAAGTGATCGTCGCGTTCATGTGGACATTTACCGAGTAATAAGGATTAACTCAAATGTTTAGCCCCAATACCATATTGTGCGTTATTTACCATCATGGGAAACAGGGATCAGTATTATCAACATGAGTACAATATGGCAGCCCCGCATTACCTTGGTGATGAATTGTTTGCACTGGGGGTGTGTTTTCTGCACTTTAAAAATGGCTGTCAGTGTTTGTGAGACGAGCGTGAGCAAGCCTTATCGGCGAAACGCGTCGCACTTTTTCATTCTGCCATTAAATTTTGCAACAAACTCCGTGTGTCCTGGTTTACTTCACAAACTTTGGAGGTAACTTTTGTAGTTATTGAAGGCCAGTCGGTGGCCTACCCAGGACCGCGCCACGACAGCCCAACGTGCACTTACCGGCACTGGAGGAAAGAAAAAAAAAATATATATATATATATATATATATATATATATATATATATATTTGCTTAAGAAAACAATGCTGTGTCAATATTGTAACAAGTTGGGCCTATGGAAGCAAGAGTTTAGATTAAATCTGAATCTAATGCAGTTTGATGGCCAAGTGCCTACTGTGAATGGTATGTCAGCTCAAAACAGGCATATGCCGAGATCTCAAAATCCTAACATGATCCAAACTCAATAAAAAAAAAAACAATTTGAACACTGAGATTTAATGCAAACTCAAACCCCAGAGTTCAGCAGAACCCCTTCACACATTCTAACAGTTTCCAACAGTTCCCAGTCTTCAATATTTTCAGAGGACCTCTGTTAGACCTGGCATCATTGGTGTGAGTCTCCCTTCCATTTGTTACGGATTGGCTCCTCTGGTTTGATATATTTTTGCTGGATTTATGCTTTGGGCACTGTGCCACTGCTAATCCGCGCCACAGTGTAAGTGCTCCCTGTGTTAAATTGATATACTAATTGGATTCCATGATTGGGTTATTTGATTTATCTGTCAGCCCCTAGTACAGTGCACCATGTGTGCCCAGGGCTTGTAAATCAAATGCTGCTGGTGGGCTTGCAGCACTGGTTGTGCCACCCACAGATGCAGCTTGTAAAGTGTGTGTCAGGCCTGCCATTGCAAGGCCTATGTGCAGTCTAGCACTGCCATGTCAACTTGGCCTCAGTGCACCCACTTGCCAGTCCCTAAACCTTCCCTTTGCTTCATATAAGACACCCCTATGGCAGGCCCAAGGGCAGGGTGCATTGTAAGTATCAGGTAGGACATGCTCTGCTGTGTGTAGCATGTTCTAATAGTGAATTACAGCCATTTTCGTTTTTCACTATTGAAGGCTACCTATTCTCATAGGCAAGAATGGGCAGTTAGATTATTACATTCTTATAATCATAACTGACTCAGGGAACATGGTAGAAATTCGAATTAAGTATGCCTGGACTCAGAATAATAAAATACATCTTTTAGTAAAGTTGGTTTTAACATTCTGTGTTTGAAAATACCACTTAAAGTAGGTATTTTCTTGCCTAACTATTTAGGCCTGCCTCTGCTGGGTTGTGTATTCCTTGTCTGGGTTTGTGTGTGATAGGGCTGGGGGATTCCAGGAGACAGGCTGGGGCAGCCCAGTGGTGAATAGAGAGATCTACATCTAGATGGGAGGGAGGAGTTGCACCTGGGACCTGAATAGGGCTGGGCCTTCCCTCTACAATGCTGGCTCCATCCCCTGTGGCTTGTCTGATGTCTCTGCCCTGCACTGTGAAAGGAGAGAAGGAATCATGTCAACAGAGTTCTCCAGAGCTGTATCTTCCCTCCCCTGTGCTGGCTCAACCTCCTGTGGGGCGGCTGATGTATCTGCCCTGCACAGTGGAAGGAAGAAGAGAGTCATGTAAACTAAGTGCTCAGTAACTGGTTTGGACTAGGCAGAGGCCTTTCTGCCTTCAGAGAACAAAGGATTTTGGGGTGTAAATATTGGGACCCTGATCCCAAGAAATTAGATCACTTCTGGAACAAGAAACCTTTCTGCCAAGGAGAAGAACCAAGGAAGCCCCTCTGCCAGTGTGCTGTTTGCTGGGTTGGCCTGCAATGGTTGCTTCATTGCCAAAGGAAAGGAGAAGGAACTTTGTAAGGACTTTTATCTACAGAATATTCTCCAAGGGCTTGAACTGTGCTTGCCTCCTGCTGAAGTCTCAGGGACAAAAAACTTCACCTCAGTTCCCTCCTGAATTTCCTTGCTGGGAATTCTGATTCCAGACACTTGTGTGCAACTGGGAGCTGGAAGCGCGATGCATCGAGAAGAAGCGTGTCACCGCCGTAGCTGAAATCATCGCAACACCGGAGAAGCGTGCCTCCACTGCATCTCCCTGGAAGCGTGTGTTCATCAAAGCTGTCTGCTGTCGCATTACCGGAGAAGCGTGACCCCATCGTGAGAGTCACCATCGCATCACCGGAGAATCGTGGCGAAGGGCCTGTCATGGCTCCAAAGTAAGGAATCAAGGCTGCCAGGGCGGACATCGCATCGCCGCATCAAGGGCACCATCTTCTTGCATCGCAACCGGATCATCGCATCGCATCAAGGCACCATCTTGCGCACCGCAACAGGCCCGCAGGCTGAGAATATACCCATCAACTCCACACCGGTAAGGCTCAGGACGAGTCCCCTACTCTGCGCAAGCATTTAGGAAGGACGCAACCGTTCCCCCGTGTCACGGAACTGACGCATCTCCCCTTTTGCGAGCCTTTTGTTCACTTTGCGTTACGCATCCAGGTACTTTGTTGAGAACTTTGTCGCATCTACCAACAACTTGAACTATGAGACTTTAATCATCTTATAAGTAATCTTAAGTGTAGTATTGTGGATTTTTGTCATTTGTGGTCTTGTGTTTAAGTCTATATAAAGTATACTTATTTTTATAAAACCTGTGTTGTGTCCATCTGTAGTGTTTTCACTGTATTACTGTGTATATTCACAAATGCTGAACACACTGCCTCTGGGATAAGCCTGTCTGCTCGTGTCAAGCTACCAAGGGGGTGAACAGGGGTCATCAAGGAGTATAATCCCCTTATCCTGACTTAGAAGTAAGGGTCCCTATTTGGAAAAAGGTGAAAACCATTGCCAACTAGAGACCCCCAGATCTAACAACCTCCCTTTCTGATCAATCACAACAACGGTGCTTGAGAGGGGAGGAATATTGAATCCTTGACTCACTCTAAGGTAGGCCGAAGTAACATTTCTCATCGACAATGGTGCTACCCGCTCTGTTGTAGGAACTGTAGAATTCTCAAACCTACCCTGCTCAGGAAAACAATTCAAAGTTAGATGCATTGCAAATAAGCAGATAGTGAATCATGTTTTGATCAAAGTCTCTCTGAAGATAGGTCTCATTGAAGAAGACTCTCAGTTTGTGATGTGCAATTCCAGCCCAATACATCTATTGGGTAGCGACCTTTTGGTGAAGCTAAACTGCGTGATTCACTGTACATCTGATGGTGTCCAGCTCCAAACATATAATGAGGATGCAGATTTTAAAATGAGAACTCAACAGTCAGCTGTTAGGCTGTTCCTCATTTTAACAAAAGAAGCCTAACCGCTGACTTGAAAAACTCTGAGAAAGAGGAATTCTGGGATCATTCTTGCAAAGACATTTGCGTGATTAAAGACATTGAACCTGTAAAGATAACAATAAAACTGAATGCAGACTTTCCCTGTATGCCTTGATACCACCTCTCACCAGAGGCAGTGGCTGGAATCACCCTTGTAATTGAATTCATGTTAGAGCAATGAATCTTGAAGGAAATCTTAGGGAGCCCTAATAACTCCCCGCTCATGGGCCAGCAGAAACCAACTAAAAGTTGTGGGTCGCTAAAAAGTTGTGGGTTGCGCAGGACCTTTAAAATATTAATACTATCATTATTCTATGTTTTTCTGTGGTACTGAATCCATCCATAATATTGTTACAAATACCTTGTAATTCTGAGTGGTTCACAGTCATTGAGCTGTGCCGAACATTCTTTTCCATACTGTTCCATGAAGACAGACAGTTCCTCTTTGCATTCCTGTTCCCAAATAAAGTTCTGGCATGGTGCTGCGTTCATCAAGGGTATATAGAAAGTCCCTCAATCTTCAACCAGATATTGAAAAATAATCTGGAAACCCTGCAGTTGCTGTGCAACTGAGTTGTGGTCCAGTATATTAACAGCCTATTGATTGCGTCAATTAAACAAGCGGCATGCAGAAAAGACACCATTGCCTTCTTGAATCATTTAACTGAAAGTGGACATACATTTTCCCCAACCAAATTGCCATACTGTCAGAAAAAAAGTCCACTATCTAGGGCATCACATTGAGAAAGTAACAAGAAAGGTGCCTCAAAAGCGATTCTGTGCCATATTGAAAAAGAAACCTCACAAAACTCAGAGAGAGATCAGGATGTTTCTGGGCATAGGACGTTACTGTCATCAGTGGATTCCCTACTTTTCCCTAGTGGCCAAGCCTCTACAGAGGCTTGAACACAAGGATGTGTCCGATCCGCTACCCTTGGACTACGAATATAAGGATGCCTTCCTCGGGCTGTGAGAAAGCCTTTGTCATGCACCGACTCAAGGACTGCCTGCTTGAAAGCAGCCATTCATTTTATATTGTTCAGAGAGGGAAGGGTACTCCCTATTGGTACTAAGACAAGATCATTGTAATTCCAGATGACTTGTTGCTTTCCTTTCAGCCACTCTCAACCCATAGCCACTGCATTGCTGGGTTGTCTAAAGAAGGTGTTGCAGTTTGTGTCAACATTCAGCAAAATGAAGACACTATAATGGGGTTCCTCTTACTGTCATGTTTTCACACTGTTAAGATTCTACACACTTGGACTCGAACACAACACATGGGGAGAGGATGTGGTCCAACTTTGGAGCTGGGAAACCAAGGTTCGAGCCTCGGGTTGACTCCACATCCTGTGGTTCTGGGCAAATCACTTAACCTCCCTGTGCCTACCAAAAAAATGAATGTGTCCTTGTGTAACATAACTGGTGCTCATGTAAAACGCTCCAATACCTTTGGGTTGAGTGTCCTCTATATAAATCTGCAATAATTAAAATAAATGACCAACAACTGACTCACAAGTTACGATCAGGTTATTCTTGCTGTGGAGAACATCACTCGCAGAAGTGCTCCTATCTCAACCCTGCCACACTGCCACACTGTTACTGATAAAAATGATGATGAGATAGACCATGAATGTCTTGATATGACCAAATTGTGTACCAACCCAAGACACGAAATTTAGATGCCCCTCTGGAAGAGTCTGATTATGTGCTGTTTGTGGAAGTCTCTTGCTTAAGAGATGAATAAGGGACTTTGAAAGCAGCTTAAGCTGTTTCCACCTTGGAAGGTGTAATTAGCCTCCTGTTTGCATAATGTAACTTCTGCATTGGTGTCCAGACAGATTGCTCACACTGGAGCCTGTTGTGTCTCTGACAATTTAGGAGTCGCCATCTACACTGTAGTACAGATTTGGTGTGGTCAACAATTTTGGACAGTTGTAGTCCCAGAAGGGTTTTGTGACCTCTTCTGGATCTACCATTAGAAATAGGTACTATGTCATGGGTCTCCTTCAGGCATTGTAGATGCCTGTAGAAGTAGCTATGGTTAAGTGTGCTGCATACAAGTGTGGAAATAAGTTTGTAAACACCGGTATCTGCTATGCTGATGAGATAGCCAGAAACTCTTTCAAGTTCAATGCAGAATATTCAAATTAATCTGAAATTGATACTTTTATGAGCTTGTTGATGACTGCTGTTGATAAGTGGGAAGAGGTAAACAGCTACAGGAAGAGGTGCCAGAATGAGAAGAAAGGTGGATCAGAACAGGGTGTACACAGAAGGAAAATTAGGTTTGGGTTTCAGTAGGTGAAAGACGCGTAATGCCTGACTCCATGTTGCTACCATGCCTCAACATTTTCACTGTGCTGCCAATATAAGTCGAGAGGCTATGATCCGTCACTTTAGCATCTACTAGTTTAATCCTGGTTCTGTGTAATTGCAGCAGAGTTATGTCATTGATGTGCTGCATGACAACAGTTAAATGCAGGAAGGAGAACTGTAGTCCATCAAGCCATATGTGGAGGTCAGGTAGTCCTTTCAATCACATGCAACTTAACTTTGTTTAGAAGCCTGTGTGTAACAGGCTCCACTACATTCTGGCGGGGGCTTTCTCCATGGGCGGAGGCATGCTCTACTAGGAGAAATGACAATCTTAGTGCAGCAAACATGTTGTTAAGGGAAATGATCTCTTGTGTAGGGATAGTGAGAACAATGAAACTGTGCACTCCCAGAATGATGTAACGGTAATAAAGAAGCTCGATCAGTGTCTTCGTAGAAATAATCTTTATTTTGGCAAATTCAAATGCATAGAGAAATACATCAGCCAACGCGTTTCGTTCATGAAATGAACTTTGTCAGGGCTGGAAAGAGACATAGATAATATAAATAAACACATAGGTGCTATAATTGATACAAAATGAACAAAATATTTGATCAAAAAACAACTGAAACACACAAAAAAGGGTGCTATGTACATAGGTGTGACCTGGTGGCACATCCTTGCAAAAACCAATTCAAAACATTAAAAACAATATTAGCATTCCTTCTAACTACCCTGCAAGAATAGTGACATTCCTGATTGCTGATACGGTCATTACAGAGAGGTAAATATATATGAATATAAAGTCAGGCATGAGTGTATGTGTGGTGGGATGGGGAAATCTCTAATGGTCTGTTGCAAAATATACTCATTGCCACTAATAGGTGTAGACATGAAGTTAGGTTGTCTATACCCTTGTCATCCTTAGGATGCTTTGTCATATCCGGGTATTAGGAAAAGCAAGCATCTGGTAATGGCAAAAAGTGCCTTCCCTACACCACCCGGAAGAGCACTACACTTGCCTATTTTACGGTGGATCATGCATGTCAATCACCACCACAGCTGCTCCTAACCCCGCTAGAGGCATATTATACTCAGGGGGGGTATGTGAAACATGCAATGCATGTAGACCCACATGTAAGGATGAGAGAAGGTATCCAAAGCCCTTCGAAGATTCATGTGCGGATTCCTAAGTGCAAGTTCGGCACATATGGTTAGATGTGCTATTTATAAAACATTTTAAATTTGTGAACTACCAGGCATATAACAAAATGTAAGAAAATTTAAAATGGAGGAAATGAGTACTTCAGGGAATCATAAACAGTGCTGAACATATCATTGGTTATTAGCTAAGTCAACAGTAGTAAAAGCGTGGGAGCAGCCTCCGTGAAGGTCATGTCAGACCCCTGCTTGTTTTTATATAAAAAAAGGGAAAAGCAGAAGCTTTGACAGGTACGTACCAAGAAATGTAGGGGTGAAAGCGTCACTAGTGCATTCATAAGGTCCGGAAAGCGTCACTCAGTAAGATCACTATGAAGATGTAAAGGCGCGTGGGCCTCCTTGATAAGGGCCAGCAGAAAATGACCTGGGGGCAAAAGACAAAAATAAATAAACAATAGGTCCCGATCAGTCCTGGTAGGCCCATGGATGGAGAAAGCCTGTACAAGTTGGGATGGTAAAAGTTAAGAGCCACGTCTGGGGAGTACCGAGTTGCAGGGTAATGACCTGGGCGAAAGTGAATTTATAAACAATTGGTCACTATCTTATTTAGGGATATCAATTTCTCTGGAAGCAGACTGTGGTAGTCACTTCAAGTATGAGGTGATGAAACTTTTGTGGGCAGCTTTACAAGTGGGTCAGAGTTCAATTGTAGCTACAGATCAGAGGCCTCAGGCAAAGATGAGCAGAGGCATGGGATGCTGGAGTTCTGTCTTTCTAAAGTGGCTGCATGTAAATGTAATTAATGGCCTAATGCCCTACCATTGGTGCTGGTGAGTCTGAGAAATGTCCCAGATCAGACAACAGGATTGTCTCCCCATGAAATCCTCATGGGCAGAGCCACAAGAATTTCTGCTGTGCCTGCGACTGCTGTTATGAATATTGTGGGTGATGTGATTCTCAACAACTGCAAAGGCCTGGCAGAAGATGACAGAATATTTGGTTTGGTGAACACAAAGAGTAAAGGAGCAGTAGGAGCTGTTGTACCAACAACCTGGTCAGTTGTAGCCAAGACAGATTCAGATACACATAGGAAAGTTTTGAGACAGTTGAGGATGGGACTGGGGTCCATTTAGGCCCAAGAGCAACGTTAGTAGGCTGAGAGGCTGAAGAAGGTTGGAAAAAATGAATGTCTCCTACTAAGACAGTAAAATACATCAACATGAGATGGGCAGCAGTCGGAGGCCGAATATTCGTTCGACATTGAATATGCTCAGGCTGCAATTTAATTAGGGGTGGGTGGTAAACTTCGCTCCCCCGGTGGAGTTTTGCCACTCCGCTTGGAGTGCAGAGTTTGGCAAAAACTCTGCTTACCACCACATGGCTATGTTTACCAGGGTTCACCTTAATGCAAGCTCAGGATGCACTCCAAAAATAGTGTGAAAATAAGGCTTGGAGGCGAGATGTGTTCCAAGTCTTGTTGTGATCATCATGATCAAAGAGTGAGAGCATGCTTAGCAGAACGCTATGGAGACTTTTGCGACAAATGGCAGTGTGGCTCCTCAGTCAGAACAAAAGAGCCTCTGATGATATAAATGAATTTTCCAACAAAGAAATATTAATTGCTTAATGAAGTATCCATAGGGTTCATCAAATTGCCTTAATGAAAGTGAGATTCATATCTTGGAGTCGGGTTTATCAAATTACTGTAATTGATTGTGTAGGTAATGCCGCACCCCTTACCTGTGCACTTGCGGTGTCGGTGTCCATATCCTTCTCACCCCTGATTTTTTGAGTTGCTGCTAGAGGTCCAACAGCACACAGTGTCCGCCAGGCCAGGCGCATTATAGGTTAAGCGTAATTAAGGATATTTAGTGCCATGAGTGCCCTATTTGGTGGAAAATTAGTCCAATGACCAATAACCTGCCAAGAAATGTGTAATTTCTCTCAATTAGAGTTTGCTTTCTTTTCCTCTTCTTTTGTTAAATGGTGGATTGTTGATTGGTGACTACTCTGTGTAATGGGCAGTCATTACAAGCTACATGGAGCATGTATGGGTGGAGAGGGGTAAAACCAAGGGACTGTAGGGGGGTGGTTTCCCCGAAGAAGAATGGCATAAAGAGGTTACTGTACACATGGACATTGTGTATAGATTCCTCTCTTGCCAAATACAAGCTACTGAAGAAACAAAACAGGTACGGGGCAAGGTAGAATAATGCAGCCTTAAGCACATCAGAACAACATAAATTTACCAACCTAGATGACAAATTAAAAATCTTTTCTCTAGGATTACTGGTAAAGACGCCTAGAGGTGGTCCTATACTCACTGTGTGCTAGGTTAGGGTCTCACCACCTTGTTTTAGAAAGAGC
Source organism: Lissotriton vulgaris (assembly GCF_964263255.1). NCBI lineage: Eukaryota > Metazoa > Chordata > Amphibia > Caudata > Salamandridae > Lissotriton > Lissotriton vulgaris. Next base: position 971,460,148 of record NC_141696.1, on the reverse strand, counting down.
TTTGACTCAGAAGCATGGTAATACTTAGGGGCACATTAGTATGGTGGGCAGACTTTGTCCACCTGCCACACCAGTGGGAAATGGGACCACCCGCTAAGGGTGCGGCAGTCCCGTACAGCCCATTAGGATACGGCCACCACACTGGCGGGCGCATCCACATTTTTAACACCGCCCGCCACAATGCCAAGAATCTATGTTGTGCTTTTCAATGCACAACGTCACAGGCACTGCACAATGCCTGGCATGTTGTACATTGAAATGCAGGGGGGTACCATAGGTACCCCCCATGTGCACCCCCCCGGTGTCCCTGGGGCCGCAACAGGCCCCCCAAGCACTCTTCGCATTGCCGCCATGGAAAGGCATTTCAAAACCCACATTCTAATATGGCTGGTGGTGTCTTTCAGACACAGCAACCATATTGCACCCTTTTCCGCCCAGTCGACATGTAGACCAGGCAGAAAAGTGTCGGACGGTCTTTCCATCCACCTTGGACCCCCCAGCCATTGTAATATGGTGGGGGGTCATTTCTGCTAGGAAGGCCGGCGAATCAACCCAGCCGGGCCGGCGGTGACTACCGCCGGCCCGGCGGGGGCGATCCGCCCACCATCCTAATGGGGCCCTTACTGTCTAGGATGAAGAGTACCATCTTCATCATTCGTGTCTTCTGTGTTCTGATTTTTCTGATTTTCTTCAGTGTGCTGTTCCTCTTTCATCTCTTTCACTCTAACCCTCCTGCCTTAAGTCTTACGCCCTGTTCTTTGTCCCTCACTCAACACACAGGCCTTAGATTTAAAGTGCTGTGGGCGGAGGTGCATAGGGAGTAGGACTGGAGAAGGGGGAGAGATAAGGGCATACCTAGAGTTCGGAGTTTCCCAACCCTATGGACTCTGCTTCAGTGTAATCACTTCCTTATCACTGCTGATTAACCAGCTCACTTTTGGGAAATCTACAGCTTGGAGCCGCTCCAAAATGAACCGAAGCCATGGATAAAAACTGGGCAAATGTGTAGGTATCCTTTGTTTGGAAGGGTACTGCTAGCAAAGGAGTCTTACAGTGAGTCGGCACTCCAAAGGTGCCAGATAAATAGGGCCATAGGGGGTCTCATACCCCACAAGGATACTCTTACACAAGGAACATTCCAATGAATGGCTTCATGTGGATCTTAAACACATCTGAGATATAGGGGGCCCTTCACTGAATAGAGTCGCAACAACTCCTCCAGTTCGCAAAACTCTGCGGAATCTCCCAGAATATTGCAGTACCTCTGCAGAATTCCATGGAGTGAAACTCCACGAGCTCCACCCAGGCCTACATTTAATATCTTTTACAAATATAGTCTAGGTGTTTTCACACATACGCTGGCCTTTGAGTCCATAACAGGCTTGCAAGTACATTTCAAAGATGTGGTGCATTTCAGATATATTTTAGTCCAATGATCCTCTAAAGTGGCTTAACTAATGATGAAATACATGTGCAGTGTACACAATTATTGCTAAAGGTGAGGGCACATTGTGCATAGAGAGGCTTGGTTTTCCAATTGCATTTCCAAAAGAGTAAACTTTCTCCCATTGTATTATGTATGTTCCAGGACACCCTTTTCCTGCTTACATTCATCTATATTGGAAATGACAGCAATGTCCACATGCATGACAGCAAATGCTATAATTTTGAGACCTGCAGAAGTCGGAGTTAAACCTGCAGCAGGTTTGAAATCTGGATACCAAATCAAAAACATTTAAACAGAACCTGAATACCCATCTTTTCAGAGTCTAGTCCTGTGACTCAGTAAAAGCCTTCTCTCCCTTCCCCATTACAGCTCATTTCCCGAATTCTCAGCAGGGACTTCGTAAGTGGCATGTAGGGCTTTACATATTTTTATAGCATAACACAAGTATGGTGCTTTATAAACATAAAATCAGTTTTCACTAGGGCTACTTTCCCATAAGTGGGGCTTGTGTCGCAAAGATGCATGACATTAAAATATTTGTAAACTGTCACCTTGAAATTATGTGCCTTAAAGAGAGGTGGTGCAGTGTTTGAAGTCCTAGCGAATAGCATGGCCTAGCATTAAAAACGTAAAGCATTTCGGGTCTGTGTGGCTACTGATTGTTTAGCATGTACTGTTGGCCACAGCACATCATGTCTATAGCATCTTCCCTAGCCAAGGAGCATGCAAATATATGTGCCACACACAGAGCTCTGGATTGTATGCCTTTTCCCTTAGCATACAATCACACACTGCACTCTCATTAAGTCATAACCATTAATAACCACACCGTAACACCTCCAAGGAAGTTAGGTAATTCCTTGTTGAGTACGCCCAGAACCTCAAGGAACCTAGCACAAATAGTCTCACAGCATTACAGTGACCATCTCTATGTTCAAGGATTGCCAAAAGCCCACCTGGAGTCACATTGAATAACTCAATAGTGATATCTTCTAGGAAAGGGCTTGTGCTAACTTTGAATGATTCTTTGTGACTGTCACTACACTCTCATTCAGTGTATATGTTCAGAAAACCCCGTAAGAGTTTTTTGCGAGCCCTGCAAGATTATTTATGAGTCTGTTACACTGTGCTGTCATACCTAGGAAGGTGAAGACACATTCTGAGGGGCTTTTGCTTGTTTAATGTCTTGTATATTTTGAGGTCTTCAGTGACCACATCCGCTGAAAAGATATACGCAAAGAATTCCAGCCACAACTTTATGAATTCACACTGATTTTGTGCCTAATAAAGCCACACTCTCATAGTCTTTGGTGGTTTGTCATGATTCTTATAGGCAAAGACATATTACAGTACCTTTTCTTCCAAGGGAGGAGGGCAACCTTCCTGAGGTACCAGTTCAGCCAGCACAAGGCCACTGAATATCTGTGAGGTCTGGGAGACTCCTGGGTCCCTCATGACATTCTGCTGAGTGGTTACATCACTTTGTGTTATGCCACTGCTGATTAGGTGTTAGCACATTATTGGTGCATATATGAGGATATAATCTCTGATAGCTCTCTATCAATAGCAGCTGCCACATGTTGAACTCATTCAGCAGCTGGTGAAACTCTTCAGCTTGAAAGCATGCACTTTCCTAGCTCCAAGAGGGTCAAAAAGTTTGTAATGCAGCATCAGTCAGTCAAAATATCTTTATTCGGCTCATTAAAAGCCATACAAAGAAATGAACAGTAAAATACATTTCATACAAAATTTATCAAAATGCACATGATACAGAAGTCTAGAACAATTTTAAAATTTTATAAAAAACAATTTAAGAAAAGGATGTAATTAACATTAATAACTAATCTTGGCAGGGAGCTTTCGCCCTAGAAGCGGCTACCAAGAATTTAGCAACGCAATAAGTAATATGAGGGTTAGGTAATAGTTGTAAGTAGAGCAAAGCCGGTCTCACCTGTGTGAAGCCGGCCTCCTTGAGAATTGGCAACAAGAATTTTTTCCTAGGCTCTAAATACAAACCACAAAACATAACAAAATGCATTGTGTCCTGCACTGAAAACTGGTCACAGCAGCAAGGCGGGGCCAATTCTGGTTTCTGCCAGTTATTAAAAGAACCTAAATAATAATGCAACAAATTAAATCTAAATTTAGTTAAAAGAAACCTATGGAAAGGATGTGTAACATAACCAAGGTAGGGTGCAAGTGAAGGTGAAGTAAGCAGCAGGCAATGGTCCCTCACTGCCGACTTTGCTAGTTCACTCTCTTCGCGGTGCGTCTCCTTCCTTCCCATAAAAGACTTTTTTACTGAATCAAGATCTTGGATCCTAATGGACTCCGGATAAGTAAAGAGCTCCGGGCGACCTAGATCAGAGAAAGCTTTTGCTAGATAGGCCAACCAGGGAATTTTGTTAGATTTATCGAGGGCCAAGACATCGGTCAGAATCTTATGGTTTAATGGGAGTTCTTCGTTCATCCATATTTTTAACCATAGAATCAAAGGGGCCAGGCTCAACTTATCTGAGAGAAATTGAAGACCAACTTCTTTGTGTATGGAATACGTTGGAGTGGACTGGGGTACAGAGAGCAGGGCTCTGATGAATCCATTCTCCGCTCTCTGTATTGGCTCCACATTTGCGTATCCCCACAGTGCTGAGCCATATAGTGCAATGGCCACAGATTTACTATTATAATTTTTTTTTTTTTTTTAAGATGGCTTCCATAGGCCTGGCTCCTAGCCTACCAGCAAAGCTCAAGATTGCTGAGGCTGATCGTGTGACCGCCAGTCTCTTAGCTCTAACCTGTGGACCCCAGGTCCCTTTCTGGTCGAACAAAATACCTAAATAGGGAAATGTGGATACCCTAGTAACCAAATCCCCCCTACAAGTAAATGTTTTAGTTCTCTTCCTGCGACACTCTAGGCCCACCACCATAGTGTGTGACTTGGCTACGTTTGTTTTGAGATCTAGTTGGTCCATAAACGTGCCAAATGCATTCAATAGGCGCTGGAGGCCAACTCCCGTACGGGCGATCAGCACAACGTCATCCGCGTATAGGAGTGCCGGTATCTTAGTAGCTCCTACACGCGGGACGTCGGCTTCCTGCCCCTCAAGGTACGCACCCAGGCCATTGATATAGATGGTAAACAGTAAGGGGGCCAGGATGCAGCCCTGCCGCACCCCCCTTAGGGATCTAAAGAGAGCGGTGCACCTGCCCTCGTTGGTCACGCGTACACTCGAGAAGAGTTCTTGGTGCAGGGAGGACATAAAGGTAACCAATGCTTCATCTATGCCAATCTCCAACAAAATGGACCACAGCTTGGTCCTATTAACTAAGTCGAAAGCGGAGGAGAGGTCCATGAATGCAAGATACAAAGACCCCTCCTTAGCTATAGTATATTTGGAAATGAGCAGGTGTAAATTAATGCACTGTTCAATAGTACCCTTTTTTCCCTAAATCCATATTGGATTTCGGATAGTCCACCACAGCCTTCAACATTCTCCCTTAGCCTAGATAAAAGAACTCTGCCTAAAATTTTTACCGAAGAATCTAGAAGGGATATAGGCCTATAACAGCCTGGGTCATCCCGCTGGCCTTTTTTAAAGATGGGGACAATGGTGAAGATGTTCCATGATGCAGGTACGAGATTATCATTCACTGCATTAAACACATTTGTCAAGACTTCAGCCCACAATTTTGGGGAATACATGAAGAAGTCAGCAGGCACACCGTCCGGACCAGGTGCCTTGTGCTTTGTAGTGGACATAATGGCTTTCTCCACCTCATCTTGATTAAAGATGATGGGGCAGGTGGCTGATCTTATCAACAGGGCGTCTGTAGTTGCGTCAGCAGTGTCCCCATAGACATTTTTAAAGTGGCATAACCATTTTTCATCAGGAATAACGCAGTCCATGATATCATTATCATCATCTGAGAAGAAAGGCTGTTTGATAATCTCCCAGAATTTTTTGCTGTTCTTCAGGACTGCCGCCGAAAGGAGGTCTTCCCATGCTTCTTGTTTAATGGTGTCCTTTCGTTTTTTTATAGCTAATTTGTAGATTTTCCTGAGTCTAGTAATCTCATCGTTTGCCCTAGGGATACCTTTTAGAGCTACCAGTAATGATCTATGGGCTTTAGAACATGCTGAATCAAACCAGCGCTTGTTTCCTGGAATTACGTTTTTAGTCTTTACCAAGAGGTCCTGTGACACCTGCACACATATGGCCTCAAACGCCTCTACAATTTCTTGACCCTGCGCGCTAGGGTTTTTGCAGACCTCAACCTACCCCTTAATCTTTGAGAAGTTTTCTGCATAAAATTTTTCTGGGACCACCTTAGCCCATTTCAGGCGTCTTCCTTGGCCAGTTGTCTTTAATGGGTGGGTGGTTACTTTCAGTGGAGATGGTCCTATATTGCCTCCCCAAGCCACTTCTAACTCTACAGGGTTATGGTCACTAAAGTGAGATTGTGTGGTGCGATAGGCATTAACCCGTGTAAGAATGCTTAGGGATACGAATATATAGTCAATAATGGTGCCATGTAAGATACCAGTGAAAGTTGACTGTCTAATGTCACCATCTGGTTCATAAAGGTCAAAACTGGCAAGAAAGTCCTCCAGTTCCTCTCCCTCAGTGGAATGTTCAAAATGAGGTCCCTCGGGCCCATCGTCCCCATCAGGACTACTTCCCCTGCAATTTAGGTTGCACGGGTGAATGTTAAAATCGCCTAATAAAATATAATCTGTATCAAGCGTTTTATTTTGACTGACCGTGTTTAAAATCCTATCCAGATCAGTAATATTACGACCTCTGTAATCACTGTTCCCCGAATTATAAAAATTTACAAAAATAGTCCTTCTGGTGTTTTTGATCACTCTTTCGACCACCAGGATGTTGGGGGAGTCAGTGTCGATCTGCCTGCAACTACCTTTTAAGTCTAGAGAAAACAGAAATAAAAGGCCTCCCTTGGCCCTCCCCATGCGACTGTGGACAGCGGCTTTAGTAAAACTGATAAACCCATCCCACCACAGATTGTCAGAAGTGTCCCACGTTTCCTGAAGGGCAATTATGTGGTGGCCAAGGACAAAGCTTGACCAAGATTTATCCTCACGTTTACCATTTAACCCCGCAATATTCCAACTCATTAGCCTACAGGAATCCCTGGAAGTCTCAGGTACTAGGCACGGAACTGATGCCACATCCAATTGTTGGACTGTGATATCTATTCCCTGGTTTGTGACCTCTGTATGTCAGTCACAGTCGTTTAGGCCCGACAGAACCCCATATCCGTTTCCCATTCCCAATCCCCAATCAAAGGGATTGGGTACCTGACCCCAACCGTTTGCTGCTGGATTCCACATAGGCTGGGGGGTATTTGGTCGCATTAAAAAATGTTCATTCCCTTGCCTAAACATAAACCCATTGCCCTGGCCTCTATTGTCATAACCTGGAGTATGTGGTCCCCACCTATTTATATTGGGCCAAAGTGGCCCTGGTGTTCTGGCCGTTGGCCCATACAGGAAGTTGTGTTGCCCTAGCCCACGGCTACTCATGGGGCGAGGATGGTTGTTGTTAAGTCTAGACCTAGTTTCCCCACCCCATTGAGCAATTCTATTGTTTCTTCTGGGCCTGGGAATATTGGAAGAAGTCGCCATCTGGGTCTCTGTGTAAAAGAATTTCAGGGTAAGGGGAATTATGGATCCAGTTCTACGTTGCGGTGGGAGGATATTAACTAGGATATTAGGGAGTACTTCTGCGTTAGCAAAATTTAATATAACACAGTCTCCATTAAATTTCTTAATCTTATTCCCAATCCATGATACCCTCCTTGCCATGACAATTTCCCCAGCTAGCTGATCAGCTCCCTGGTCTGCCATGCGCATGTTATTGGTAAGCCAATATAAGGCTTTGTCCTTAAGGCCTTGGGCAGATTCTTTTTGCCCCTGAGATAAAGCGGGGACATTCGCCAATACCAGGACTAAAGGAGCGGCTTCCAAAATAAATTGTGGGGGGTCATCCCCTAAAAGCAATGGGGTTGGTGCCATAGGTTGTGATGTGGGGGCCTCTCTAGTTACATCGTCGTGGGTGGGCACAGATGGTAGCAATTGTCCATCCAAGGTGGGCTGTTGTTGGATATCCGTAGTGACTGGAACAACACCCTGATCTTCCTCCATGGCAACTACAGGTTTACGAACTTCGTTGGCTAAGTTCTCCAGGTCATTCGCCAACTTACTTTGGAACCCTCCCATCTTTTTTATTTCAGATGTTAATTTGTCAATCTTCCCGATAAGAGGCTTGATGATGGTTTTAATTTTGATGTCAATCATGTCAGAAATCCTATTAAATAGGTCATCATCAATAATTTGTCTAAGCTCATCCACGTCTTCGCGCTCCTCGTTTTTCCCTTTATGTCTAGGGGGTGAGTTAATTTTTTTCTTTCCTAGCTGTTTTCCCCCCCTTTTGGCTTGAGCTTTTCTACAGTTTCTCACAGGACGCGTAACCGGGGAAGAAGATGAGGGAATCTCCTCAGCAGAATTTTGCTGCTGCTCTGAGTCAGACACGACGTTTGTTGACTGATCAGCTAACAAATCAGGGTTTCCGTCATCTACTTCCAAATTAATTAAGTTAGCATCAGGTATGAGAATTGAAGGTTCAGGCAATGGGGTATCAGGAATTTGTATGCCGGGGTCTGGGCTCAGTGGGGGCAGAATTGGGGATTGACTCAAGCCCAGGGATTCCCTTCTGTCATTATTTATCTTTTTAACCACTTGTACTAGAAAGGAGTCAAGAGTTTTAAGTGGTGCTGGGGTGACAGAGGCCGATTTTTTAGACATAATTACAGGTGAGTGGGGATAGGTTCAGAAATCACAAACTACACAAGTAAAGGCTTTAGGCAGACAAGAACAGGTTACAAATGTATCAAACAAAAAAAGTTAAAATGGTGTCATGCAACATGTACACTTTATGAATTAAATAAACTCGGGTCCTAAGAAAATTACGAGAAATACCAAGGCTCTGATGTGTGGAAATCTTAGAAATAACCTACGGTCAAACCCAGACGGTCTTAATGAGCCACCTATGCGGCAGAATCAGTTAACAGGAGAAACGTCCAGAGAAGACCAGGTATTCTAAATTTTACTCCTATTACGTGGCGTTTACTCCCCCCTACTAGACCTTATACCTGGGCGGTTCAGTGAAGGATCATAAGAGCCCCACTGACCCCCATCTGGAAACAAGGAAAAGAATGGAGAAACGCTATAGGAAATGCTCCAGGCGACAGTGCTAATGGGCACAGAATATCGGTAGTCCACAAATGTTAATTTATAGAAGACAGTACCTTGGCTCTACCGTAATGTGAGATGTTAGGGAGTGGGCCCAGCCCAGCCTCCTTCGGCCCCTGACGGCCACAGACGGTCCCGCCCTTGTCCCGGGCTTCTCCCGGCGCCCTCCCGCGCGCTCCTGCGCAGCGGAGATGTAAGTTTCCCTTTGTAGGTTTATGATTGGCGGCTGAGGGGGTGGGGCCGGCAGGGAGAGCAGCCCAGGTGGAGACGGGCAGGCGGGGGCTCCTGGTCCTTGGAGTCCCCCGCTACGAGCTCGCAGCCCTGCCGGTTGGTTTCTTGCAGCAACAGCAACACCCCTCGCAGAACTTGGCTGGCCGCTGCTGACTGCGAAGCGGGACCCGCGAAGCGGGTCCGGCGAGGCGTAGCGGCAGCAGCAGGCTCTGGAAACTCCCGCTGGAGTGCTGTGATCCGCGGTCAGCTGGTCAGTTGAGTAGCAGGTCGGTGAAAGAGGCAATCCATGGAGGAAAGGCGCGGCGCTTCTTTAAACTGTTCAGGTGGGGGTGGGGCCGGCAGGGAGAGCAGCCCAGGTGGAGACGGGCGCGCGGGGGCTCCTGGTCCTTGGAGTCCCCCGCTACGAGCTCGCAGCCCTGCCGGTTGGTTTCTTGCAGCAACAGCAACACCCCTCGCAGAACTTGGCTGGCCGCTGCTGACCGCGAAGCGGGACCCGCGAAGCGGGTCCGGCGAGGCGTAGCGGCAGCAGCAGGCTCTGGAAACTCCCGCTGGAGTGCTGTGATCCGCGGTCAGCTGGTCAGTTGAGTAGCAGGTCGGTGAAAGAGGCAATCCGTGGAGGAAAGGCGCGGCGCTTCTTTAAACTGTTCAGGTGGGGGTGGGGCCGGCAGGGAGAGCAGCCCAGGTGGAGACGGGCGCGCGGGGGCTCCTGGTCCTTGGAGTCCCCCGCTACGAGCTCGCAGCCCTGCCGGTTGGTTTCTTGCAGCAACAGCAACACCCCTCGCAGAACTTGGCTGGCCGCTGCTGACCGCGAAGTGGCAGCAGCAGGCTCTGGAAACTCCCGCTGGAGTGCTGTGATCCGCGGTCAGCTGGTCAGTTGAGTAGCAGGTCGGTGAAAGAGGCAATCCGTGGAGGAAAGGCGCGGCGCTTCTTTAAACTGTTCAGGTGGCGGTGGGGCCGGCAGGGAGAGCAGCCCAGGTGGAGACGGGCGCGCGGGGGCTCCTGGTCCTTGGAGTCCCCCGCTACGAGCTCGCAGCCCTGCCAGTTGGTTTCTTGCAGCAACAGCAACACCCCTCGCAGAACTTGGCTGGCCGCTGCTGACCGCGAAGCGGGACCCGCGAAGCGGGTCCGGCGAGGCGTAGCGGCAGCAGCAGGCTCTGGAAACTCCCGCTGGAGTGCTGTGATCCGCGGTCAGCTGGTCAGTTGAGTAGCAGGTCGGTGAAAGAGGCAATCCGTGGAGGAAAGGCGCGGCGCTTCTTTAAACTGTTCAGGTGGGGGTGGGGCCGGCAGGGAGAGCAGCCCAGGTGGAGACGGGCGCGCGGGGGCTCCTGGTCCTTGGAGTCCCCCGCTACGAGCTCGCAGCCCTGCCGGTTGGTTTCTTGCAGCAACAGCAACACCCCTCGCAGAACTTGGCTGGCCGCTGCTGACCGCGAAGCGGGACCCGCGTAGCGGGTCCGGCGAGGCGTAGCGGCAGCAGCAGGCTCTGGAAACTCCCGCTGGAGTGCTGTGATCCGCGGTCAGCTGGTCAGTTGAGTAGCAGGTCGGTGAAAGAGGCATCACTTTTCATGCACCTCGATTTAATAGAGTCTATGTTGAGGGACAATTTGAAAAATCAGTTGGCTCCAATTCAGTCTTCCAGGATGTCACACTGATTTTGGGGATGATGCACCACTCCTTTGAATGGCTCATGTGGGCATCTGCATGAGTACTTTACCTTATTCCTACCTAGCCTTGCCGAGTATCAAATATCCACAATTAACATTCACTTGGAAGTCAAAGTGCATCGCCAACACCAATCCAAATACTTGTGGAAATCACTGTATTATACCTTTGTTGGTGAAGGTTGTAAAAAGCTTCTGCACATCACCTGTGATGTGGTTTAAAATGGACCATTTTGGGTAGTTAGTTTCTTTTCATTGCTCTGAGGTAGTTGTGGAGGCATTGCATACACATTTATAAATCATGTTTATTAATTATGTAAAAGTATTAAAAATACTTCAAAGTAAAATAAAAAAGCAAGGCACAGGGACCTAGTCCCTGAGTCCTGTAATGGCAGCTGCAGCATTTTTGTTCGCAATTAGGCCAGGCAATCACAGCTCAAGGTCCCGCAAGACCGTTTCTCTCCTGAAGGAGCAAGATGGCCGATGGAAAAAAAATCTCTTGGCTAATCGCAATTCTTTGTTTTTTTAAATAATATATTTATGTATATCACGCAGTCACAGTCGCCACTGGGTAGTTATCGTTAGGTCTGTGTTTCTGTAGGAAGAAAATGTTTTGGTTTGCTAATACCTTTGGCACCATTAGCCAAATCTTCACAAACGTTTCCCCCAAAAAACATCATCCATCTCAGCTCCTTCCTGGAAACATTTTGAGTGATCTGTCAAGCGAAGGCCGAGAAAAAAGGGGGTCCCAGAATGCAAAACCCCCAAGCATTTTTTATATATAATTTTTTATATAGCACTGACACAGAAACGACTGAAAGGAATTACACCAAATTTGTCAGGAAGCTGGATCTTGGTCCAGAAAGCATTCTTTTTGTGATTTGGTGATAGTTATTAAGAAATTAAGTATAAAAAATATTTATATATCTGAATAGTTGGGTTTGAGAGTCTCTTGAAAAATAGATCGTTCTGATTGATCTAAGGAGCTTTTCTCCCTGGGTCCAACGTGCTCCCACAGGAGTAAAGTGCTCACTGGAGCGAGCGCTTTGATTTTAAATATGTTGCAGGCAGCCTTTTCAGGACTCAGGGACTTAGTGCCAAATGTACAGATTTTACAGAGGGCCACTTCTGGCCCCGGGAACCCCATCCCCCGGGGCTGGCCCTCTTCGTTAGGGACCGTGGGGGGATCCCCAAGCTAACATGCTGCTCCCCATGCAGAAAAGCAATCAGCTTTGGTTTTTTGGAGAGAGAGCAGGTTTCCTGCTCTCTCTTCCAAAAACCAAAGCAGTTTGCTCTGGTAGGGCGGGAGCCGCGAGGCTCCCGCCCTACCATAGCAAACTACAGTGTCCCGGGGTAGGCACCCCGGGGGCTAATTAGAAAAAAAACAGACTTCGGGGTTTTTTTTATCACAGGATGCTCGGATCCTACGTGCATCCAGCAATTTAAAATTGGGGGGGCCCTGAGGGTCCTTGTGGGATCCCCTGAGCAGGCCTACGGGATCAGGGTGTTTCTACCCTGCCCCCTTCTCACGTTTTGCAAGGTTTTATTTTAGGTGTCTTGTGCCTCGGTTCTACCGAGACACAAGATGGCTGCCAACACTTCCTGGTTTGGAGTGTTGCCAGCCAGTTGACAGCCAATTAGCATGCAGCTCGTGCTCGTAAGGGTACGCGCATAATCCTCAGAGGACACGCGTACCCTACTTTGTCCAAAGATATATCTATGATTTTACTTTTGATTTTCTCAGGAACTACTGCACAGATTTACACCATTTAATAGAAAGCGTACTCTGCAAACCAAACTCTACCTTTATGCCAAATTTGGTGTAATTCCGTTCAGCAGTTCGGGCTGTAGCTGTGTCTTAAGGTCCCTATGGAAAATTGCATGGGGAAAACATGTTTTGGGATCCCCCTTTTTTCTCGGCCCCCGCTTGACAAATCATCCCGAAACTTTCAGGATAGGAGCGGAGCAGGCCATCTTCTTGGAGAATTTCACGAAGATTCGTCGACCGGCACCAATGTTATTCTAAATAGAATGTTGCAGATTTCCTATGAAAACTAGGTCCTAACTATACCTACTTACTGGCGACTGCCAGTAGGTAATATATACATACATATAGAGGCAAGAGGCACCTTGGTATGATACATACATATATGTAAATATGAATATATAGCTCTGTGTCTGTTTGCTTATAATGTATAAACTTGACTTTGAATGTGTGTATAGCTAGCTATATTGTTAAATTTATATACAGATATCGTAGTAACAAAGGAGCGGTATCATGGCCTGGGAGGCTGAAATGGTGGACAGGTGCTATGACAGTTCTTCACCGCTTCTCCCTTTATCCTGCTTCATCCGCACTATTGGGCCCCCAAAGCCTATGGCAGATGACAGAGGTGCCCATGTAAGCTGGCCCAAGCCAACATGAGAGTCCATTTGCGTGTTTGATTTCTGGCCATATGGGGCCGCCTGAGCTTGCTGGAGGTGAGCCAGGCGGTGCGACTACCTGGGACTGCCTTACTTGGGCATTAGCAGTGCCACAAGTTGAAATTCCACTAACTTACCCAGAGCATCAGCTCTGGTTTAAAGGTGCCCTACAACATCAAAATCCCATTACCAGGCTCGGTCCACCAGGTAGACCAGGAGCAACATGGCCGGTACTAGCCAGCTATATATCACATCCTGCCATTGAACAAATGACAGGTCCAGAACTATTAGCTCAGCCAAAACAATTAATTAAAATACATAGGCAATTGGTACAATATGTCATGCGGACGCTAACAGTCCAACCTGCTATAAGAATTCCACAGCACACCCCTCATCAGGAGAACACAAACAAAATTACACCACAGACTATACAATCAGTCATTGGTAAATTACCCACAAAAAGGGAACACATTCCATTCTGGTTAGCTCAAAAAATTACTCAGATAGGCAGTATTTCCTGATAGTACACCTCATGAGAAACACATGATTCTAACAATCTGTTTACCAATGGGGATTGCACCACACCTGGAGGACTGTGACACTTAGGGTACAGTCTTTGCTGCAATTTACACAAAAACACATGGTGTTCCGCCCATGGCGGTAATACCAGATGTCCTGAAGCAGATTCAAAATGAATACGGGGCAGGACCTGCTTTAAATCTCAGTATGAAATTACTGAAGGATTTCAAACAGGTCTCAGCTATTATATTAGCTAATATTAAAGGTGAAGCAGCATCAGTGGCAATCCGCCAAAAACTAAAAGAACTTGATATAACTGAACAACCACACAAACTGGCCAGAATAATAGAAAAATCCTATGAAGAATTAGGAAGAGATAGTTTGGGAGGGAAACCTGTAAAGCCTGAACTAACAGAAAATCCTTAAAAAGTTTTTATTAAAAACACACTCACTACTCCAAAGAAGAAGTGGGAAAATACTAAACAGACACTTCCTAAAGAGAAGCGTTCTTAATCCAGAGGTAGGTCTCCTCAAAAGCAGCACTCTGAAAAGAGATATAACCTATGAAATAGGGATAATTTGAGAAAACCCAACAGATATCAAGATACTGATACACGTTCCTCTCCTACCTTTCAGACTTCCTCGCAGAAATCCGAAAAAAGAGGACGATCAGAACACAAGGAAGAACATGTGAAGTCCAAAGATGATCAACACGTTCCAAAAAATAAGAAACCTCAATTCACCAAAAAGAAGGTAGCAAGTCCTAAAATCAGACATGCCGAGGATCTTGAGGACACAACTCAAGAACAGGGAGTGGGCCCAGACAATGCTGGACAGCGCAGCAGAGGTCACCATAGCTCGCAGGATCCCGAAGGATCATCTGGAGACAGTGGATCTGAATGAGTACATTCAAGTTGAAACTGCCGATACCAGGGTTAGTGTACCCCATATGTTATATGAAGTAACACTCCGGATAGAGGGGGACATAACTAAAAAAATAACAGTACTCTTTTGGGAAAATCTCTCAAAAGGGTATGACATTCTTCTAGCTGAAAAAAGACTGGCCACCAGAATTTGTCAGGGAGTGCCCACATGTCGAAGAAATCATTATGCCAGCCTTCTCCAATCATATTCCTATTAAAAAAAAAAGTACACCTTTGCCAGAAAATGGGCTGTGGCCCAGGCTCCAGCATTATATAAAAATCATGTGGGATGGGATGAGGACTTTCCTCACCGTAAGATCCAGTTAAAAAATAAACTGACTGCTCAGAGGCAGTATCCAGTTAAGAAGGAAGCTAAGAAACGGGTCAGGGAGATCTTAGATCAATTTGAATATCAGGGGGTGATTGAAACATGCACCTCAACAATGAACAATCCTTTGTTTCCTGTCTCCAAACCACATGATACATATCGTCTAGTCTTGGATTACAGACATTTAAACTCTTGTTGCAAAACTTTTGCAGTACAAAATGCACACAGTGCAGCACTGATGAATAAAATCGTGCGCAAAAAATATAAAACAACATTAGATATTTCAAACGGTTTCTTCTGTCAGAATATCACACCTGAAAGCAGGTATTTGACCGATTTCTCAATAATGGGGACACATTGACACTTCTGTTGTCTCCCCCAGGGATTCAAGAATAGTCCAGGGTTATTTTCAGCCAGAGTAACAGAGGGGCATATTACCAACGAGTAGCGACAATTTTTTTTATCGCTAAGCATCGCCGGAAATTATCGCTGATATCACGTGCTATTAGCAACGTTTATCTCCAAAGCGATAATTTTTCCGGCGATAGCGTGAATATCGCTGAGAATACAGCGATATTCACACATTAGCGACGAAATGCTCTTAGCCATGTTATCCACCTCCCATTGGATAACATAGCAAAGAACTGGTCTGAGCAGGCGTTAGTTTTTGGCGATAGCGGGAATATTTCCATCGCTACGCCCGCCTTGCTAATAGGCGATAGCAACGTTAGCGACTGCTTTCAGTCGCTAACAGGTTGAGGACGCCCACTTTGCATGTCATTAGCGATAAATATCGCTGACATACAAAGCGGGCCCTAAACCGCTCGCTATCGCCTAAAAGCTGTCGCTAACATCAGTTAGCGACAGCTTGCTAATATAGCGATGGAATTATCGCCGCTTAGCGGCCGTTTTAAGCCGGCGATAATTGCCTATCGCCCCCCTTGGTAATGTGCCCCAGAGTTACAACAAATGAATGATGATGAGGCATTATCATATGTCGATGACATCTACCTTACAGACAATGACTTGGACAGGTACTTGAACAGAGTGAGAGAGTAATCAAGTGGGAGGAAATGGACACTTGTTACAATTCTAAACCATTGGATAGAATTACTATGGTATCCTCAAAAACTCAATGTGTGTTGGTAATGCGGTATATATCTTTCATCCGCCCCTACATTGTAGTTCTGGCAGTTATCATAGGATACCATAGAGTGTGCTGGGTGCCTGCCTCATCCAGAGGCTCCTCTGGTCTAGATTGCAGTGTCCAGAGATGAAAAATACGCCCCCATTAGGATAGGGTGTGTGCAAAAGAAAAAAGAAGAATAAAATTAGATCTACACCAAAAAACTTTTATGAGTGGTGAGGATCTAGTATTTAAAAATAAATCGGTACTTGTACTAGATCGGGTTACTAGATCTAGAAGTGTAACTTTCCAAAAAGTGTCGACATGTTTCAGCCCCCTCTGGCTCAACGGAGTCTATGGGGCTTTCGTCAGGACTAACAGACAGACAAACGTGTAGTTTGAATGGGTTGAATGGGTTGATTATTAATAGGGTATTCAATGACCACTCATTCTCTTTAAACCTGAAAAAGAGAAACAGACAGGAATATACTACACGAGGATAAATATAATTGTGTATTAGGGGGCTCCAGAGTTAGCTATAGTCTAATCAACTGGGTATCTGTATTCACAATTCAAAACGTGGAAGAGAACCTAGTTAGGCAGTGGAAAAAGGGGGATTGGTGAAGGCAATCTGAGAAGCGACGTCTGCATTGAACATATGTGTACACTCTATTGTGAGTGTGGTTATTTGTCAAGGTGATGGAAAATAGAGGGCTTAGGAACGTGTTTGAAGGTCTGCATGTGGTAAGACCCCTGAGCCTAAACACTAGCAATGCGTAGAGTTTTGTGACAGTAATTCGCTCCTAAAAGTCAATTGCAAGTTACCGTCAGGTGTTAGCTACGAGGTCTGCATGTACGGAGACCCCTGTGCCTCAGGAACTAGCATAGCGCAGAGTGTTGAAGCGGTATAGCTTAGAGCGTCTGTGAAATGTAAAAACTTGTAGCACAAGCGGGTTCACTGAAATAAGCTTTCTAAGTCTTACCCATTAACGTCAAGTTAAAGACTTCGTCAGGGGACCACAGAGCTAAAAAGAGGGAAGGAGGCATAAGAATATTAGAAGGTATTCTTACCGTTGTTTGGAAGAGTATACCTAACTCAGTTTAACCGCCGCCATTACCCGCGTGTATGAATGATTTCTCCGCTTGTGCTGACTCTGCCCCTGGACTCGGAGCAGACGTCAGGCGTGCGTTTTTGTAGGTTGGATTTGAATGGTGTAACTTTATTGGAAACGGTTTGCACGAAGGTCGTCTACTTGAGAGTGTAATACTATGGATACAGCTTTGAATGGCTACTTTTCAAAAAAGGTAATACCACAATTAGCATTAAATCAAAAACGGAAGTGTTTAAACTGTGATGATAAGTGGTAAAAGGGGATACTATACACCTCGGTGGAGTGCACTCAGAGTATCAAATTGAGAGATAGAGTCATTCTAATAATTAGCTTTCTCAAGGTATCATTATGCTCTACAAGGTGTCCTTGTGACATTCAAGGTAGAGTGGAAGGGATTGACGGTAATTGTATTGAATGTACGTTGGTTCAGAAACTAATGTACTGCAAATTGATGCCAGGGGACATTATCATTCAGGCCCACAATATGGGTTTTCAAACGGTCTACCCATCTTTGTTCTTTTTCGTAGAGCTTTTTTTCGGCATTTTGGGTCTTTTCTGTGAGCATTTCTATCACAGTCCATCGTATGTCCTCACAGGAATGTCCAGCCTCTATGAAATGTGCACAGAGTTTTGTGGTTGTCTTCTTCAGCCTTATATTACTTCTGTGTTCTCCTATTCTTGTTTTAACCTTTCTCCAGGTCATCCCTATATATAGTTTTTGACAGGGACAGCTTGCCATGTATATGACATGAGAGGAGTTACAATTGGTATGTTGTTTTTGGGTCCATAGGAGAGTCTCTGAGAGTTGTAGCTGTTTTGAAGTAGTGGTATATTTCCAGGCTGTACAATTACCACAAGGGTAATGTCCACTTACAGGTGACATTGTAATATCTCTGGTTATCTCTTGTGTCTCTATACTTCTGGGACCGGTATGAACCAGAGTGTCTCGCAGATTTTTAGTTCTTCTGTTTGCGAACCGGGGTTTAGGCCAATCAAATTTCCCGGTATTGAGAATTCTCCAGTTTTTGTTCACCAGTTTTTGGACTTCATATGTCGAGGGACAGAATGTTGTCACACATGTGACCAGGTCTGGTGTGGGGTCTTTAGGGTGAATTTGTAAAAGACATTCCCTGGGTTGGTTATTGGCACGTTTCATGCATTTGCGAATGGTGGCTGGTGTATAGTCTCTCTGTTTCAGTTTCATGCTGAGTTCTAATGCTTGGGCCTTATAGTCTTCAGTTTTGTCATCTTGCGGTAGGCTCGTATAGAGCGACTCCACGTCTAGTCCCACTAGGAGCATCGTGTTCTGGTCAAATGGTGATTTACAGCAGATCACCGAAGATCCCACTGAAAGACTCAAGAACACCATTTCCATGATGATCCATGAGGCAGAAACGAATGGGTGGATCACAGGAAAAGAAGGAGACTATCTATGTGCAAAAGAACCTAAGATCCCCTATTTCTACTCCCTACCAAAGATACATAAAAACAAATCACCCCCCCCAGGACGTCCGATAGTGGCAGGAATAGGATCACTACTAGAACCACTTTCAAAATTTGCAGACGAATACCTTAAACCCCTTGTTCAAAAGACGCCCACCTATCTTAAAGATACGAGAGACTTACTGGTACAAATCATAGATACACCATTTGACCAGAACACGATGCTCCTAGTGGGACTAGACGTGGAGTCGCTCTATACGAGCCTACCGCAAGATGACACCCTCCAGATGCTAGAAGATGTTCTTTTTAATGAAGATTGGAACTACCATACACCAAGACACTTCATCTTACAGTGCTGTCAACTAGCCCTCAAAGAAAACTTTTTTGAATATAATGGAGTTTTATACCTGCAAAATCATGGTACATCCATGGGCAGTGCTTTTGCCCCTTCGGTGGCCGGATTGTACGTGAGCCACTTCGAGGATCAACATGTACTCAATGAATGCAATCCGTACTCTTCCAGTATTTTATACTGGAAGAGATACATTGATGATATTCTCCTCATATGGGATATCAAACATGACTTGAAATTGTTCATCAATTGGCTTAATGAACGTGACCCCTGGCTTAAATTTATATACACGGCCAACAGTTCGACCATAGACTTCTTGGATCTCACCATCTTTGCTGAAAACAATCAACTAAAAACAAGGACATACACTAAACCAACGGCTACAAATAGCTTACTTTCCTACAAAAGCTATCACCTCAAACCCTTGAGAGATAATTTGCCATATAGTCAGTTTCTAAGAATCAAAAGAAATTGCACTAAAACTGAAGACTATAAGGCCCAAGCATTAGAACTCAGCATGAAACTGAAACAGAGAGACTATACACCAGCCACCATTCGCAAATGCATGAAACGTGCCAATAACCAACCCAGGGAATGTCTTTTACAAATTCACCCTAAAGACCCCACACCAGACCTGGTCACATGTGTGACAACATTCTGTCCCTCGACATATGAAGTCCAAAAACTGGTGAACAAAAACTGGAGAATTCTCAATACCGGGAAATTTGATTGGCCTAAACCCCGGTTCGCAAACAGAAGAACTAAAAATCTGCGAGACACTCTGGTTCATACCCGTCCCAGAAGTATACAGACACAAGAGATAACCAGAGATATTACAATGTCACCTGTAAGTGGACATTACCCTTGTGGTAATTGTACAGCCTGTAAATATACCACTACTTCAAAACAGCTACAACTCTCAGAGACTCTCCTATGGACCCAAAAACAACATACCAATTGTAACTCCTCTCATGTCATATACATGGCAAGCTGTCCCTGTCAAAAACTATATATAGGGATGACCTGCAGAAAGGTTAAAACAAGAATAGGAGAACACAGAAGTAATATAAGGCTGAAGAAGACAACCACAAAACTCTGTGCACATTTCATAGAGGCTGGACATTCCTGTGAGGACATACGATGGACTGTGATAGAAATGCTCACAGAAAAGACCCAAAATGCCAAAAAAAAGCTCTACGAAAAAGAACAAAGATGGGTAGACCGTTTGAAAACCCATATTGTGGGCCTGAATGATGATGTCCCCTGGCATCAATTTGCAGTACATTAGTTTCTGAACCAACGTACATTCAATACAATTACCGTCAATCCCTTCCACTCTACCTTGAATGTCACAAGGACACCTTGTAGAGCATAATGATACCTTGAGAAACCTAATTATTAGAATGACTCTATCTCTCAATTTGATACTCTGAGTGCACTCCACCGAGGTGTAAAGTATCCCCTTTTACCACTTATCATCACGGTTTAAACACTTCCGTTTTTGATTTAATGCTAATTGTGGTATTACCTTTTTTGAAAAGTAGCCATTCAAAGCTGTATCCATAGTATTACACTCTCAAGTAGAAGACCTTCGCGCAAACCGTTTTCAATAAAGTTACACCGTTCAAATCCAACCTACAAAACCGCACGCCTGACGTCTGCTCCGAGTCCAGGGGCAGAGTCAGCACAAGCGGAGAAATCGCTCATACATGCGGGTAATGGCGGCGGTTAAACTGAGTTAGGTATACTCTTCCAAACAACGGTAAGAATACCATCTCATATTCTTATGCCTCCTTCCCTCTTTTTAGCTCTGTGGTCCCCTGACGAAGTCTTTAACTTGATGTTAATGGGTAAGACTTAGAAAGCTTATTTCAGTGAACCCGCTTGTGCTACGAGTTTTTACATTTCACAGACGCTCTAAACTATACCGCTTCAACACTCTGCGCTATGCTAGTTCCTGAGGCACAGGGGTCTCCGTACACGCAGACCTCGTAGCTAACACCTGACGGTAACTTGCAATTGACTTTTAGGAGCGAATTACTGTCACAAAACTCTACGCATTGCTTGTGTTTAGGCTCAGGGGTCTTACCACATGCAGACCTTCAAACACGTTCCTAAGCCCTCTATTTTCCATCACCTTGACAAATAACCACACTCACAATAGAGTGTACACATATGTTTAATGCAGACGTCGCTTCTCAGATTGCCTTCACCAATCCCCCTTTTTCCTTTGCCTAACTAGGTTCTCTTCCACGTTTTGAATTGTGAATACAGATACCCAGTTGATTAGACTATAGCTAACTCTGGAGCCCCCTAATACACAATGATATTTATCCTCGTGTAGTATATTCCTGTCTGTTTCTCTTTTTCAGGTTTAAAAAGAATGAGTGGTCATTGAATACCCTATTAATAATCAACCCATTCAAACTACACGAATTGTGTAAGTAATCATTCTATGTTTGTCTGTCTGTTAGTCCTGACGAAAGCCCCATAGACTCCGTTGAGCCAGAGGGGGCTGAAACATGTCGACACTTTTTGGAAAGTTACACTTCTAGATCTAGTAACCCGATCTAGTACAAGTACCGATTTATTTTTAAATACTAGATCCTCACCACTCATAAAAGTTTTTTGGTGTAGATCTAATTTTATTCTTCTTTTTTCTTTTGCACACACCCTATCCTAATGGGGGTGTATTTTTCATCTCTGGACACTGCAATCTAGACCAGAGGAGCCTCTGGATGAGGCAGGCACCCAGCACACTCTATGGTATCCTATGATAACTGCCAGAACTACAATGTAGGGGCGGATGAAAGATATATACAGCATTACCAACACACATTGAGTTTTTGAGGATACCATAGTAATTCTATCCAATGGTTTAGAATTGTAACAAGTGTCCATTTCCTCCCACTTGATTACTCTCATACCTACCCGGGGAAATAAATGGACATTCATTCCTCCTCCCTACCCTTTTGATTTTTGAGATACTTGAACAGAGTGAACACCATAATACTTGGTCTCACATCTGAAGGGTACAATTTCAACATTAAAAAAATCAAGAATTGCCCACCTCAACGTCCTATTCTTGGGATACGAACTTTCAAGTGAAGGCAAAAGCCTGGCAGCAAACTTTTTAGAGAAGTGTGCGCTGCTCCAACCTCCAAAAACGCTGAAAAACTTACAGTCAATTCTAGGTTTCCTGAATTTCGGAAGAACTTACATTTTAAACTATGCAGAAAGGGTTAAACCTCTCTATGAATTATTCAATCCTGATTTTAAAAAGACTAATTGGATTCAAAAACACACAGAAATGTTGTGTTCAGTGCAAACAGACATGTTAGCAACAACGCATTTACAGACACATGTAAACGTACGCAACCTTGTAATCCGAATCATCCCAGGGAGATGCGGATTCACATATCTAACCTTTAATGAGGGTGAAAAGGTACCGATTGCGTATAAATCACACTTGTACACACACGCTGAAATGAAATTCACTACAACAGAAAAAATGCTGATCTTTTTCAAACTGCAGTAGCAAAAGAGAGAGCCCTAGCGCAGGGAAAACGCATAATGGTCTTTACGCCTGTACCTGCCTTAGAGGCAGTGACAAAAGCAAGCATTCCAAATGCAAAGGCATTACATCCAAGATGGATCCAATGGGTTAATTCTCTTGCTGCAACAGACGTTGAATAAGTTTTTGATCCCTACTTGAAGACACAAGAATTTCTCCAATACGAACAAGAATGTCCTCTGCCCACTGAGATTCTGCCTCTAGAACATTACGGATGTATAATTTATACAGACGGATGAGCACAGCCCGCAATTGGGGGTAAACAAGCTTATAGCACAGCGTATCCGATTGTTAAAGGTCACTGGCGCGATGATTTAATTCAGACCTTTGGTCACAAACACTCAATCTCTAGGAGACTAAACAGCTCAGCGAGCTGAACTACAGGCTTTCAAGCTGGCGCTTGATAATACCGATCGCGAATTCCACACACTCATAGTGTGCAATTCGTATTACTGCGTCCAGTCTTACAATGAATACTTGCAGAACTGGGTTCAAAACGGTTTCAAAGACGCAAAAGGTGGCACAATCAAGCATAAATTGCTTTGGGAACAAGTAGTTCTATTACAGAAAGAACTACAAAAGACTCACATGATCCATACACTGAGTCATCAGTGTGATGGCGTTCAGGATGCAGGAAATTCATTGGCTGATGAAGCCGCGAAGGCAGCTGTGCAAATGGCTTCCGTAGCTGCAATCACTCGTTCAAAAACAAAAATAGACAGAGAAACGATGCTAGTTGTCAATGCCACAAGCAAAGGCAGCGGTGCAGTATTACCTCTAAACTATCCACTCAAATATACATACATAATTGATGCCAACTCCATTCCCTTTGCTCAAATCCCTGGAGTGGGGGATAGGGTAATTCCAAACAGGAATCGGATAGGTGCTTTGATTCAAGATATGGGAGAGGGTCTGATACATCAAGGGATCTCAAAATCTCTACTAGAATTAAAAGAGATGTACTGGTGGCCAGGGATGAGCACCCACATTTACGAATTTGGGATTAATTGCGATGTCTGTTACAGAGATCACAGCTTAGAACGCTGCCAGATACCGGACTACAGTGTAGCCAGCCCAGTACAGACACCATTGCAGACAGCATTAGACTTTCTACAGGCAGACGTCAATATGGACAAATGTGGTCCGATAACTATTAGGACAAGATTAATTTGAATATTGCTTCAGTGCTCTGCTGACGCCCGAACTGTTATAAAAGATTTGCGAGTCTTTATCAGCACATACGCAATCAGCACGCTACATTCTGACCAGGGTCCTGCGTTTAGCTCCAAAGCTTACAAGGAGGTCATGGCCAATTTGGGCGTTGCATTGCGATTTTCGAATCCATTCCATCCTGAGGGAAATTCGGTTGTGGAGAGAAAAAACTGGGACATAAAGCAATCTGTAACAGCTAGGGTATTAGGTTCGGGTGACGGGTGGGTCAAACATCTAATAAGCGTCCAACGTAGCCTTAATAACCTGCCAAGAAATTCTCTGGGTGGAATCACTCCATATGAAATCCTGTTTGGTACTATAATGATTGTCGAAGACCTCGATCGTCATACTTCAGTGGTAGAAGAAAAACCCTTTGATATCAAAGACCGTTTGGCTGTTTTGCAGGACTTAAATGAAACAAGAAGAAGTCTAAGCAACACCATACAAAAGCCAACGACCACTGAAGAAAAACCACCTGTCCCAGCAAGACCTGTCTGGATTCCTAAGATTGGGGATCTGGTCAGAGAAAAAATAGCAGATAAGAAGGAATTTGGGCCTTCTTACAGAAAACCAGTACCTGTACTAGCAGTCCATGGATCAAGAACAGTGCTACTGCCGCCCCTTGCTGGAAGAAAAGAGAACCGATCCGTATCCATCGACCTGGTCAAACCACATCATGTGGCCGATAATAAGTAGTAGGCCCAGTGGACTCCAAAGACGTAGCCGAAGACCAAATCTTGCTACTATCCAAGAGGTTCAAACTGAAAGACTCATCACCTTTGAAGAATCTACAGTGAGAAAAGAAGGACTATGCAACAAAGCCATGGCACTTGTGCCTTTAGAAACCCAAATAACAGTTTGTTAAGAAACTCCCATCTACAATTATGTAGCATCTGACTATACTAACATGTCAAGGGAACAAGAAGCTCCAGCGATTTCGAATAATCCGGATGCAATAGCACCAATTGACAGAGCTGCCTCTGGCTATTTCATCAACTTTGATAACTTTTCTGAGGATCCCAGTGAGTCTGAAACAATGCCAGCAAATAAAATTTTCAAGGAACAATTAACTGAACTTTGTCATAAGCTTGCAAATAAATATCTGGTCTCACTATGTGTTGAATTTTGGATTGTGTTAGGTGTACTTTTTCTCCTACTATGGCAGATTCTCGTTTTAAGTTTGGGAAAGCTGATAGATGGAAAATATTGTAAAATGGACACAGTAAGCAAGAACATCAACTTGCTCTTGAAGCCACACAAATCATCTCATCGTGAACAAAGAGACCTGCCATCAGTGAACATCACAGCCGTTCCACTACCTGGTGGTATAGCATGGGATAGAACTGATTATGACATTTATGGCCCTGTCGAACTGCTGAAAATTCCACACCAATTTAAGGTTTCCTTGAGTGATTTTGTTTCACCCAGCACATTTTCTAATGATTGGTACTTTGAAACTGTTAATAACATGATGGCAGGCTTAGAAATGTCAGCAAAATTTACAAAATATGAATACTTAGAAGGTTCATCAGATTATGAACAAATGTATTGTTTTAATCATTTTGGTCACCATTATTTGCACAAATCTGAGAATCCTAGAAATGTTTTAACTTATAATCAATGGGAACATTGTTCAAAGCCACCAAAGGGTAGCTCTAAAACATTTTGTGAAAAATTTCCGTACTTTTCAGGTTTCAATATTCCAGAAACATTTTACTTTAGAAATATTAATAAGATAGGAATGAAAAGTATGATGACTAATACAACCAAATTTATTCTGCGGCCTTTTATGCTCAATTGTCCACATTTGGTTTTAACTTTTGGAAAGACAACATTGAGACAAAAACTGTCTGGGGCACAAAAGACTGGCAGGTGCAAGGTTTAGAAGCCTTATTTAGAGCCTGCATCATCCCAGAACAAATAATGTTTTTAAATGAAACTGTTCAACAGACATCTTGTCTTGGCCTGGCTAAGATAAAAGATTTAAACAAACCGTCCATACCTAAGTCCACATCTGATAGTAATGGAACTACAGATAAGGAGGTACATGTAAACTACATTTTAAAACAGAACAGAACTAATCCTGAATGGAAAAAATGGTTAATCTGGCCCACAGACACAAATAACTGTCAAGATAGATTCCTGAACAAGACAGAAGGGTTTACGGAAACTAGGCCAGATCCAAGATATGTCCAGAGACAACATCCTGGGATAATAACAACTTACAGTATAGGAAAACTGTGCATTGAGTGGCTACAAAAGTCCACGAACCCGGAAATAAAACAACACTTAACTTTACTTAAAGGTGGCTTTGATTTGAGAGACTTCTTACAAGGACCTCGTAAACCACGACATAAATGTTTCATATACACCGATATGTACGCTGCTTATAATGAAGCATTTAAAGTCACGCAAATGGAAACTGCAGAACAAATACGAGAAATTGATCGTATTAATTTAGAGAAAGCACTCTCTGTAGTTGACAATGGTTTAACAACTCTGTCGTCCAGAATTTATTCTTTGGAGAGCATTGTATCCTCTGCCATAGACATAATGGAACAGGACTTGCTAATGTTACAACATGGCCAGTCTCAATTGCGTTCTATAATGCTGCTAGGCTGAACGTTACAAAACCTTCGTTCAGGCTATGTGCCTTGGCGTCTAATCAACACCACGTCATTGTTTACTGAATTTAACCTTGCAGATAAACAAATCTCTTTGGCACAGAGGGGAGCAGACTATACGGTGCTGAGCATAGAAAAACTGGAAAGATTACCATTGACCGTTTCTGAGAAACCAGCCGTTGAATGGATAATACATGGCACCATCACGATACCAGTGACGATTTTCCAGTTTCAGTATTGCTTGAAACACATACCAGCAGGCCTGTATGAAAGGTTGGGTAAAGAGTACTT
The DNA here is from genome assembly GCF_964263255.1 of Lissotriton vulgaris. Taxonomy (NCBI): domain Eukaryota; kingdom Metazoa; phylum Chordata; class Amphibia; order Caudata; family Salamandridae; genus Lissotriton; species Lissotriton vulgaris. The sequence continues at coordinate 971,433,611 of NC_141696.1, read as the reverse complement.
AAAGTTGACCTGGGATTTACCATACACACACAAATGTTGGAGTGGGGAAAAGGAGGTATTTCTAAGTGGTAAAAATTGCAAAAACGAACTGAGCGGTACACTTCTATGTCAGGGCATTAATTTGCATGGAGCCTGTGATGGTTCTTGAAACAACTTATCATGCCACTGTTCCCCGGCAGCAGTGATAGATCCAATTTTAAGGCAGATTTCCAATGGGAGCTACATAATGTTGAATGATCACAGCTGTTGTGGAATGATGCCAGGAATAGCCTATCTCGTTATTGCGTCAGCCAGGGTCACTTGTTGTATGCAAGTATTGTTTCCTAAAACTAAGACAGACGAGGAGTCACCGCTATGGCCTTCACTGAACATCTCTTCTATACGAATTGATACTTTAAGCAGAATGAAAGCCATTCTTTTACAAAAAACTGTGCCACTGAACTCGTCCAGAGAGACGTATGATTTGCAAATTGCAAGGTCCTGTACAGAGATACATGCATTATTATCAACAAACTGCCCCATAAATTTCGCAGAAATGGTAGGTCGTACCTTAAACATGTCTGATGCCAGTGGCATAGTACATGTATTTAAGAGGATTTTTTCGGCACTGTTAGCACCATTTGAAGCAGTCCTAGGCATTTTTCCAAACTTCGTGCACTCTGTATTCGGCAGCCTGCCTCTCATCTTGGGACTCATAGCAGGGATACTATTTTTGTTCCTCCTGATCCGTTATGGCAAGTCCAGTCACCAACCATACCCAGATTACCATGGAGAACGCTCTTCTGGTAATGCAGTATCGTGATCGCATAACACAGATTCTTGGCTTGGCTCGTTTGAGAGATCTGAATACCACGTGGTTCCTATAGTTCAGACCAATCTGGCAAGATTGCATCTTACCTGTTCTACGATGCCTGCTTTGTGGAGAGGAATGCGTGCTGGATATTTGTCTAATACTTCCATCAGCACTGCCAATGGATGTTGAGGCTTTGCTTGGTTCGGTAACGGCTCATGCATTGTGTTGTCCCCAACGGCTACCAATCCTGATGACGGCATTCATTGAGGTCTCACCGGCAACTCACGCTGAGGGTGAGATACGTGGACCAACAGGCACACAGGTACCATCTACTGCGAACATTGCTAATGCGACTGACGCTGACGGCGATGCTTCACATCTGTGTACGATTGATCTACTTAATGAAGTGGTTCAAATTTCATATACTGTGGTAGACGATTTCTTTGCCAGCCTTGATGAACTAATGTTTTCTCCTGACAGCGAGAATAATTTTTTTAATTAGCACACAGCGTTCTATGAACTCTGAATTTGACCTTTGCTTTTTCAAAACAAAACTTCTAACGTTGGAACTCTATTTTTCTATGATTTGATTTGACTTTTTTCCTAAACTGAACTTTGGCACAAAGTAATCTGCTTAAAGTAGAACTATTCTTAGAGAACAAGAATTCTTTGAATACTTCCTATAAACAATATTGACGTTATCGGCAAACCAAATCAGTTTATATATTCTGCTATGGGATGGTCTCAATTTTTTTTTCTGTAGCTAAGAGCCATTTCATAAATGTCATTTCGTGATCCATTCAGTTAGCATTGCCAATATCATATTATATGCTTACAATTATATAATTTCCTTTTAATGCGTACTATGCAAATGCTCATTTTCTGTGTACAACCATTTTTCAAATGCATTTTATTTATTTTTGGGTGGGATTGTAAACACATGCTTTAGATAATGTTTTAGTGCTTAAGATTTAGTAATATTGAACATAATAAAGTGGTGTGGGTGTTGTATAGCATTTTAGGACCCTAGTGTAATTTTCCCGATTCATGCCCTTATATAGGTATAAATTACCATGTCCTTATATAGGCATACTAATCATAACCATATTTAGACATAGATCATGCAGTCCAAATACGGCACGGCTACTCCACTAGTTCCGAAAATCCACAACGATTTCTGGGAAAACTAAGCTTCAGCAGTTAGGGACTTCCCCTTGCTTGAATATTGATTTGTCCAAGAACTCATGGAGTTTTCAAAGAACTGAGACTCTTTGATGATGTTATTATGTCCACCTTTACGTCAAACTCGGAACCTTCAAGGTATAAATATGCCCACTCTTGCACTAGCAAACACACGGTGGTTTGGAGCAGTTCGACGATCTACTTTCCTGATGCATCCTGCTGCAGCAAGTGCCGAAGGAAGCCGACCCTCCAGCAGATGCACTCAGAAATACGCTGTCTTTTCTCTTGCCGAGAAATCCAGCTCCAGTGTTTCCAAACTCCCCTTGCGAGGTGTTGGGAAATCAAGTCCTGAGACAGAGAGATACCAGACCTCCTTCATTCTAAACCAAGGTACGGAGCTGATTAGACCCTAAGGGAAATCTTGGATAGATTCTTGGCAAAAAGAATACTAGATTTATGCTACACCTCACTTACTCCTTCCCTCGTACTAGACTTAGGTTAGGTACATCAGGGTAGACATATTTTAGAAGCACCAGTTGAGTACTTTTTAACCTTTTGTTATTTATGTATGTATTTTATGGCTTAGAAACCATACCATGCTATTACAGTATTATTTTATAATACTCTTCTTGCTGTACACATTGAACTTTACAACCAGTATTATAATTGTAGCAGTTCATTTCTTCTGCACGAGAAAGAAGACTGTTCAATAAATACTTTTACTGAAAACGCCCATCTCTCTATTTCTCTGCACCTCTGGTGAAACGAAGCATGCACGATTGACTGAGTAAAATATCTATCTATTGTTTCCACGACTCTGAAGATCAGTTTTATCTTGGGGAAACAAAGTTGTCATGTTTATGCGGTTGTCCGAAACGAATCCCTTCTTGTTCATTCGAGAAAGTTTCTAGTGACCTCTGAGCTAGCTGGCACTCACAATTAAGTCTAGTATATTCGATAGAGACCTAGTAGACATAAGTCCTACGTCAAATCTATAGGATATATTATTCCAATGCGCAGAGCCTATTGGGAATATAGGAACTACACTACACCACTATGGGGCTGGTGGTATAGATCTGTGAAATGCAGTGGGTGTGGGAGTGGGAGTGTGAGGGATCACCCTACTTGCCCGTGGAGCTTGTTAGTGATTGGAGTGTAGTCAAGTGTTTGTGGCCTTGTGGAGGAATCCCTGAAATGCCACAGCAGCACTTACCTGTACTTCCTTCTACTGCACACATGTGCGATCGTACCTATGGATGCTGCTTTAGCCCCACATGCTGTTGCACAAACAGCGCCCTGGCATCAGCAGCCACACTTGATTGCACCTGTCTGCTCTGGTCTCCATATAATTGCAAATGCCATGCACTGCGGGATCATCATGTGACATTGGCATCGCCCACCCCATCAGTGATTCTGCCTTTCGACATTGATGACCTCATACCACTGTGTTCTCCCCATATTGGTCACACCTGCTGTGCACCATGCCACCACCAGTGCTGACAGGACACCACCTGAGTGAGTATCTCTACGTTCTCCTCTACACTACTATTGGACATGTGTGTTGGACTGCTTGTACTGGGAGAATTGGCGCACACCCTGATGCTCACAAGTGGGTCCACACCCACTGCTTGTCAGATTGGTATTACATCGCACCAGGATATTAACCACAATGGTAGGCCCCAAGATTGATGCTTGGGCTGAGCGGCCCCATCCGCCCACACCCCTTGAGTGCTCCTAGCACACTTCTGGTGCTGCCAGCCAACTGACAGATGCAGAATCCTTCCTTGGCAAGCTGGATGTGGTGCTACCAGCTATAGAATGGTTTCACACCTGCATGGAATCCAAAATCAATCCTGTAGCCACAGATCTTACCTTACTTTGGGACGATCATCGGAAGTTGACTGACAGGGTACACTTGATGGAAAAAATAGTTGCCACTCTTCAACCACAGACCTCCAACCTGCAGAAGCATCTTGCTGCATTACAAGACTGGGTCCATCTCCTGGAGGAGCGAGTGGAGGACACTGAGGGGTGGTCCAGGCGGAACAATGTCTGTGTGGTAGACCTTACCGAGGGTACCGAGGGTAGTGATGTGAAGACAGACTTAGACACTTGGATCCATGACTTTGTCCCCACTGATCTGTTGTCCCCCCTTTTATCTGTGGAGCAGGCCCACAGGTTTCCTGTGTGGAGACCCATGCTAGGTACCCCACCTTGTCCGCTGGTTGCACGTACCCTGAACTATTCAGTCAGAGAGACTGTCCTCAAAGAAGTGCACAAGAATGATAACCTGAAGATTAATAATGCTCAGATACTGGTGTTCCCAGTCAACTCACTGGCCGTTTAACACCAGCGAGATACATTCTTAGAGGTGAAGCACAAGCTGTGGGAACACCTGGTTGAGTATGCACTCCTTTTCCCAGCCCGTCTTTGTGTCTACCATAATTAAAAGGTCTCATTGTTTGTCGATCTAGTGGACATTTGGGCATGGAAGGGGTTAAACGGATCAGACTTGCTGGCCTCTCTTCGAATGTCCGTGTTTAACCACTACGCAGAGGGTGGGATGCAGGAAGTGTGCTCAACATCCACGGTCGGCAGCTCTGTGAGCATCAGGGACTCCCAACCTAGAGGAGGCCAGGAACGCTGAAGGGCCCTGCAGGTTGCTGGCAATTTCAGTGACTCAGTACCGCAGTCCAGCGCAGAAAAAAGTGGTCCTGAATCTTTAGGGAAAAGTGACTCTGTTCCATCCGAAGTTATCCCCGGAGTACAGAAGGTATGCCGTCAGTGAGCCCCCAGTCATCCCATGATCTCCTCTGATAAGTTATGCAGCTCTTTCATGATGTTTTACCATTGTATTTTGGTAGCATTTGCCTGCTTTACACACATATGGTGTTATTTGCATTGATACATGACCACTGCGTTCTATTTGGCTTCTTCTCCCAACCCGACTCTTTAGGTTCTCTCCAAGGATAAATTGTGGATCCCGGGCCTGGCTGTTCCACTGTTATGAAGGCCAGCGTGGCTGCCCGGACCATTGCACCAACTGTTATGCATCAGGGGAGGCGGTAGACATTCCGTCTCGTACCTTGCATGCTCACCCCTCTGACCGGCTCCTACTTTCCGGTCCCTTTGTTACTCACTTGGTTTGGGTAGGCACCTGCTGTATGCTTGCTCTTGATAATATTAGACTTCATCATGTTTTTGCCTTGTTACTCCATTGTTTTTATGCACTTGTCCGTACTGCATTTAATTATGACACACGGTCCCATATCCTGGGCCTCCAGGGACTTCTCTTCTATACACTTCTCTCCATGGCTGCTACTATTGTTGTTACCTGGAACATGTGAGGTATTCACAACCCCTCTAAACGCTATGCAATATATTCCTATCTCTGCCAATAACACGCACTCATTGCATACATTCAGGAGGCCCATATCACAAGGCTGGAAGCTTCTAGGCTCCAAAGGAGATGGCAGGGTCAAGTGTTTTCCACCAATTACTATTCTTATGCCCATAGGGTGCTAATCTGGGTCGGGCTGGAGTCTCCTTTGAGGCCACCCACACAATGGTGGATCTGGAGGGGACATATGTGTATGTGTAGGGCTACTTGGAGGGCTGTCCAGTGCTTCTTGGAGCAATCTATGCCCAAATGTAGACCAAGCTCTATTTTTACACTCTTTAACTACATTGTTGGCCCACTGGAGTTGTATTCCCTGGGTACTAGGCAAAAACTTCAAAAGTGTTTGGGATGTGAACCATGACAGCTCCTTCCCACCCCTGCCATACACAATTGCCACATTTAACGTGTGCACTCCCTCCACTTAGCTAAGCCACTGTGATCTCCTAGATGTTTGCTGCCACCACAACCCCTCTTCCAAAGTCTACTCTCAGTATTCCCATGCACACAACCTCCATGTCCACATTGACAGATTTGTTTGCACCCAAGACATCATCCCACACATCACTGACACGGATTACCTTGGCTGTGCGTATTCTGATCACAATTCCCTCCTACTATAGTTCCGCTGGGTAAAGCTGCCACCACCTATACCCACCTGGTAGCTACAGGCCTCCACTTTAGAGGAACCTCCATTCTACACATCCATTGCTACCAGCATAGAGGAATATTTTTACTTTAATGCAGGCTCAACCATTTGACCATCAGAGAATGGGATGCTTTCAAAGTGTCCATTTAAGGTCATCATTGGAGCACTACCCTTAATATGCACTGCTGCCTCTTCACAAAGACCCCTACCTAGAGAGTAAATTACTAAACCTTGAAGATCTAGCCCTCTCTTCCACCACCACTAAGCAAGAGTTTGTCCAATCGTGACCACCTTTCTTTGTTGGAAAGCCTCCACTGCCTAAACTATGCAGAACATACTAAGCATATATGCGCTGATGCTGATCATCCTGTTACCCTATTAGCCTAGCTAATACAGCAGGAAACTGACTGACATCCGATTCTGACTGTTCGTGCTGATGTGGGCCACTTTCTTTACATGCAAAAGATATAAACTAAGCCTTTATGCAGCACTCTACACACTATTACACATCCATGCCTGCAGTGCAGCCAGACACTATCGCTGCCTTTCTATCTAACTTTGAGCTGCCTCAGATCTCAATGGACTCTAGAGAAGAGCTCAATGGCAAGAAACGATCCATACATTGGCCACCAGTAAGATCCCAAGCCAGCCACATTTGAAAAGGTGTATGTCCCATCATTGGCACCTTTCCTAAAAGCACTATTGCTGCTCTTACTGCGAATCATTACCACCCACCCTCAGTGATGCGCTCCGTATTTCACTGTCCAAACCAGGCTGGGACTCTCTAGGTATGGGATCCTACTAGGCGTGGCTGGTGCTTGCGAAATTTCACTCCATGGAATTCCACAGTGTTATCGAAAAACTCCACCAACATACACGGAGTACCACGAGAGGGCGGAGTATTGTTTGGCCACCCCAGCTCCGACTTCCTGAATATCCCGACTGGCAGATTGTGAGCAGTCGCCCTACCTAAGTTCCTACCCAATCAGATGTTCATCCGGGTCTTGTGTTTGTACTCCCTCCTTACTTATTTCCTCCCCTAGGGCAGTCATCACTCTGGTGGCCACTCTCTCTAGCCCTCCCCTTCATGTTACTGGCACACAGCAGAGCTATTTCTCTCTCCTTAGCTAAGCATAGGTCCAAGCTGGTGATGCCCTGTACATGATTGGAGTGGAGGAGTGAGGTTTAAAGAAGGCCCAAAGCAAGGTGCACTCTCCTCGCCTTTGTTTGCTGACATTTTCAGTGGCATGCCTGCGTGTTGACGCGCACCCGGGCAGCACCTCTCTCTGCCAGGCTTACACAGGGAGGTCAATGATGCCACATTTGCAACCAGCAGCCCTGATGTGATGTATCTGAAACCCCTCCCTCCACATGCAACTGTGGATGCCAATGTGCCCCGATAGTCTGGAGCAGAAAGACACATTTTTTTGTCTCCTTGTTTTCATAGATGTCTGTGAGTGAGATACTCTTCAGCCTAGCATGTGCATGGACATCTCGAGTTTAGAGATTAGTAAACATGCCAATAAACCAGACATGTTATAAGACGACTCACATCACCAGGGACACATGGCTCCAATCCTGGGCTTTCTTTTTCTTTTTACAAACCACTGCAACCCTGTACTTTAGTCCAGTGGGTTTCTCGATGAGTATCAAGCCTGCGACTAACACAATGCATACAATTGTTAAATATTAGACCTGGACAGAGAAATAGTGTCTTTGGTGACATGGTGTCAACTGGTAACCCTTACAATAATATAGCATTAATGTGCTGTATCATGTCAGAGAGTGGTCCAGCCTTGTTAGGAGAGAAGTAGGTGCTGATGACCCCCTGCAATCACAAGAGTTCACTCCTGCTTAGACTCAGTAATGTCAAGGAGCTGAAGAGATGTAGGTGCACAGCTCTATTTCCAGCAGATGCTGCAGTTGTTCCGTTTCCTCTTGAAGCCTGGGGGATGTGTCAGCCTTTACTGCTGCCCAGTGCTCATGTCAAGGAGTTCCTAATAAGCCACTGGTACAGCGCACTCCTCCATTGACTCCACCCTGCCACTGCTTATTGTCCCCTGGTGAGGTCATTGCTTTTCACATTTCTGCTGGAGGTTAACATCGGCCGGACTCAACCAATAAACACATTGGTGCCGCGTTGAATCAAAAATTATAAAAGGGCTGCAAGAGAATAATGATGCCATCTCCTGTCTTCTCTGCACTTCATTTCTGAGTCCCACTCACAAAACCAGAATGAAAGCATATTGGGCTGCCTGCCTCTGTGGAATAGCAAGGACTTCAGGGGAGTATTTGGATGTTTCCACCCCTGGAACCATGCTCTTAGTCCAGCCTGCAGTGCTTCCCATTCTGGAACGCGCCAAACACTTGTCCTAGCAATGGCAGAGGCAATGCCTAATGCACAAACTCCAATAAGCAGTCAGAGCTCTCAGAAGTACCAGATTTAGGGGCAACCTCAGTGTGCCAGGAAACTCCACTCCACCTGCAGTTGTCTGAGTTTTATTTGCTGAACTATGCGCTACAAGCGTATCGCGGACTGCCCAAAACTCCACAAACTCCATGGGCAGAGTGGAGTTTGCTGCCCACCCCTAGATCCTACTGCCCACTGGTGCTTTTAAACACTGATTACAAAATACTTGCAAAGATACCGATTGCCTAGCCCCTATAGTACAGCACTTGCTCCATTTGGACCAGAATGGCTTTGTGTCTGCCAGAAACACCTGCTTGAATATCCGCTGCTTCTTCAGAGTATTCACATACACACTGCAGCGTTATCCTCACTCAGGATGAATGGACCTAGACCTCCTCAGACTGTTTGATTCACTGGAATGGCCTTTCCTTTTTGAGATACTGCAACGCTTTGGCCTTGGGACCCGCTTCCTCTGATTAGTCACACTATTATATACTAATCCCACAGCACAGGTGCAAAATGGATGTCACATTTCAGGCTCTATGGTAGTGATACAACGAGGGACCAGTCAGGGTTGTCCACTATCCCCACTCCTATTCTCATTGGCACTTAAGCCATTAGTGCACCATCAGCGCATGCAGAGGCAGAACTGGGGGATCTCAATGAGCGATGGTGTAAATTCAGTATAGCTCTATGCGGACATAATGCCCAAGTTAGATGTGAAGACATCTAACATGGGCTTCGATTAGAATTCCATAGAGCATATTATCAAGCCCATTATTGCCCCTTTAACGGCAGTTTTCTGCAGATAAAGCAGCGACAATCTTATCTCCTGTCTTGATAATATTCCCCTCAGTGTGGGCCTGATGAAGATGATGGTCCTGCCAAGGCTAGTATGTTATTTCGCCAACCTCCCACTCTTTATTGATTGTTCCTTTTTTGTTCGCTAGAATGCATGATGGCACAACACGCGCCGCAAAGTAGCCCTCCGAAAACTCTGTGGCTTAATGTCCCCAACTTCTAGCCTTACTACCCAGCAATTCCACTGGTTTGCTGGCCAGCACCGGGCAGATACTGCCTCACTTCTCCCGTCCTGGGACGTGAAGCACATCCTCTCCCCATTCAGCCCATTTGCCAATGTTCAGTCACCTCATATTCCCCTTTTACTTGTGGCTTATCTGTGTATTCATAGAACATTACTTGTCACCCTATCAACTACACCCTGTGCTCTGGCACTGCTGCTTCTTGGTATGCCACGTGGCACATAACTACCACTCTCTGAGAATTAAAGTTCTGGGGTGTAGTAGATTTGCACATCGTAGGGCACCTGTGCACTGAGGACTCTCTCCTTTCATTGGAGGAATGTAAGGCTGACACGGAGCTCCCGCCTGGTCATTTCTTATTGCATGCCTCCTTTATTGCCACACTAACTCAAGCTTGGGGTTAGATGCGGCAGGAGCCCATGCAGCATTTGGTCATCCAATACTTACATATATTGGGCACGGTTGGACACCAAACTGGTTGACTTGCCGGTGCCCTGTGCATGCACACTACACTCCATGTTGCACGACTATGGGACCACTGGGACACGGATCTTGGCCGTGCCAGTACTAACAGGGATTGGCAGACTTTTCTGACATACCCTTCCATAGTGTCCCAAAATGCCCTCTTTAAATTAATATACTTTTAAATTCTACACCAGGCGTACGTAACCCCCAGCAATATAAACAGCAATTTTTGCTGCACTGATGCTACCTGTCCTCACAGCCAAACTCCGAATTTAGGGATGGTGCACATGCTCTGGTCTTGTCCTGACCAGGCTATACATTGGAGGGATGTTACAACTCATTTAGCACACTGCGCGGGAATGTCCTCCCTTACACTTGGGAAGTATGCGTTCTGGGGCTATACAGATAAACCATAAAGTACAGAGCTGTGATGAAGTTCACTGACCCTACTCATGCCAAAAGGACTCATCACTCAAGAATAGAAGGTGGCAAATCCGTCTGTGGTCTAGAAGAAATAAAACATCTCTGTAAATATCCTATATTGGAGCTTTGGGACACCCTTCTAGACAAGTTCCAAGAGAGGGAGGCACCACTCAGCTCTCTACTTGACCAAACACACAAGAAGTAACTTATGCTTTCTCCTCCCACGATCCTCATCTTATTGAGTAATTGCCATACCAGCCCCCCTGACCCGCACCCTGGCTTGGAGACATCAGTGGTGCATCATCCTTCAGACATGAGTGCAGTCAACCCATTTTTGTCTCTTCTTTATTTATATTACTTTTCTTTTGTTTGATGTTTCAGGAGTGTTTTTTTTTCTTTTCTACTTACTGCCATTTTTGTTGTTCCATTGCATTTATATCTAAATGTTTTTTTCTGTAAATAACTGTCATCCTACCTACTGCTGATGTCATTATTTTTCCTTTTTTCTTGCACGTGGTTGAACTACCTGTATTGTTTGCTCCATTTTTGCAATGCCGTATTATCCTTACCTCTTGCATGCAGTAATTTTCTTGTATGTGAAAAGGATATTGTGAGATATTATTTGCAATGTATTAGATATGCACTCTTAACACAATGGCAATTTAAAAAAAGTGTGATGTCATAGCGGCAGCAAATAAGGCACGGAGACTCGTGCTGCTTTTTAACTCTCAAGGCGCACAGAGTACGTGGGCCGGACTTCCCCTTTTTATTTTAGCATCCATGACCCCACACGTGAGGTCAGGGTGTGCATGCACTTCAGCATGATGTCACAGGGTGTGACCCTGTGACATACTACATTCCTCCAAATCCTTCAAATGACCACAATTGCATAACCAGTTACAACAACATTTTCTAGTGAGGATGAACTCCTAGCACCTCTGGATTTACTCACAGATTTTTGGTGCCAGATGTACTACCATTTGGAATGCCATTTCCTAGTTGCGTTTAACTCCAAATCGCAATGAGGAAATCGGTATTCCTAAAGTATGAAACTCTTTTGAGTTTTATTAGCGAATCCTAGTGCGTCCCAAATTGACCTACCTCATGCATAATAACGAAGTTGGACGCAATTTGCAGCCCATTAGGAATTGCAGCCATTACAGGGATAGTGGCCTGCAGGGATCAGCAGATGACCTTGTGTGTGATTGTTTTTAAACAAAGCAATAAATATTTTTTAAACGCAGCCCATTTTCTTTAAAGGAAAATGGTCTGCTTTCAAAAAGAAAATACTGAAACGTTTAAGTTTCATTTTTTAAGACTAGTAAAGTAAAGTATTTTATTGTGATGATTATTTAAAATCTTACAACATAACGATTATAAAAGAAACTATTAAAATATATATCACAGCATAAAATCGAATAGAGTTATCATTGCCGGACCTTTACGAAGAGTTAAGTTTTGCAGTGGTTACGTCTCCGAGTTTCCTTTTGACCAGCATCAGGAACTTTACGAAGGATACATTTAGAGCAATGTCATTTGAGTCCATACATTTAATTACTGCCTGCCTGCATGTTCGTATGCCACGTGATTTTAAAGCGAACTTAAGCATTGATTTTCTCTCTTGCGTGAGTGCAGGGCAGATACACTGGAGGTGTTGAATATCTTCTTCGCCCATGTTACATAGTCTACAATTCGTATGGGTTTCTTGAAACTCCCATGGCGGAAAATGACATAGGCCTGGCATGGATCCAAATCTTGCTTTAATGAGCACCTGCTTATTTTTTTCCGTCCACTGAGTTTTCAGATATTGTTGTATCTCCTTCTTTTTATAACCGTTTAGCACCGTCCAGGCATGTTTTCTATTGGTAAGGGTAGCCTTGTCTTTTAGAATGGATAAGTGGTCTGCAGCTTTATTAATGATTTTCTTAAATGAAGACTTGGTTATGTTCATTTCCCATATCGAGATAGCCCCAAGTTCATTAATCGCATCTCTAAGATAGAGAGCTGCACTAGAGTTAGTGTCCTTCTTTATTTCTCTCCATAGGAGCAGTGAGATCTCATTTTGATAGTCACTTTTTATTTGGTTCCAAACTTTAATAAAGTGGACTTGCCTTGCAACGTGTTGATTTGTTAGGCCAAACTCCATCCTTATTTGCGCTGGGGAGGCGTTCACTGGGAGTTGGAAAAGCGCTCGATATACTCGGGTTATAATTTTATTCAAAGAATCACTATCTTTACCCATTAGTGCTTCACTCCCATATGTAATTGTAGGTAAGAGTTTTGCACCAACAATGCTCAGCAGAGGACCGTATGTCAGGCTAGGGAGAGACTTTTGCACAGTTCTAAATGCCGCAATTAGTGTGTTTGCTTTCCTGCTAGCGTCTGATTTGTGAAGATGGTAATTGCCCTTTGCATCGAATAATACCCCTAGGTATTTGTAGACCTCAACTTGTTCGATCTCAATTTTATCCATGAACCATTTCCATTTTTGTTTTATCTTTGTTTTTTTAGTATCTACCATAATCTTGGTTTTTGTCTCATTTATAACCATTCCATTCTCTTTTTTTTTAAGACTAGGTAGTGGTCCATGGGACCACTGCCTGTGCTTAAAACATATTTTTTCTACATTCTCAAAGGGGAATGGGCCCCAGGGGACCCCTACCCTTTTGCGAGTGGGTTACCACCTCTTTTAAAATGGTAGTAAAGTATTACTGTTTTGAAACTGGATTTTGATTGCAAAACAGTAATACATACCATAACGATTCGGTATTTGGAAGGGATGCATTTGGTGGGCCCATGACCTATACATTAAACACGTCAAAAAGTGGGCAAGATTCATAGATGATGTTGTTTGTGTCTGGGAGGGTACAAAAGAAGAAGCAGATACATTTGTAGAAAGCCTAAATAAAAAATGAGTTGAATTTAAAGTTTACCCACCAAATCAGCTCAGAAAAAATGGAGTTTCTAGATGTTATGATGGAAGTAAAGAATGGTAAAATTGAGACATCTCTGCATCGTAAAGCAACAGCAGGGAATAGCATGTTACATGCTCGGAGCTGTCACCCCAATAGTTTGATCCAAAGTATCCCATATGGAGAGCTACTACGTGGAGGAACTGTAGTACAGCGGAGGGATATGAGAAGGAATTCACTATCATGATCAAACGTTTCAAAGAAAGGGGTTACAGTGATCAGTGCATAGCGACAGCATGTATGAAAGTGAGGTCAAGAAATAGAGAAGATCTGTTGAAAATTCATGAAAAGCCACAAATCTGTGAGAAAGTGAGATTTGTGACAACATATAGCAACAAGGCATATGAAATGAGGAAATGCCTTGATAAACACTGGAGTATATTGAAAACAGACTTGGACTTGGATAAGGCAGTGAGTGAGTCACCACAGATTACCTTTAGAAAAGGGAGGTCATTTAAAGACTTGGTTAGTCCAGCAATATTACCTAAACCAGGATTAAAAACAGTAAAGCCAGTACAAGGGTTCTATATTTGCGGAAAATTTAAAGCCTATAAATATAGTACAAGTTGTAAATCAGTGAAGCTATCAGCCAGTTGATGTCCATTCAGAATTCAAAAACATTTGACATGCGACATTGAATATGCAGTGTATGCCCTCAGGTGCCCATGCAACCTATGTTACATTGGCAGTACGATACACAAAGCCAAAAAAAGAGTGATGGAGCATTTGAGGGCAATTAACCACCACGACAAACAATATCCCATTGCACTCCACTTCTACAAAGAACATAAACAAAATACTAGTCTCCTATCCTTTGTGGTATTGGATTGTATACCCAAGAGAGAGAGAGGTGGTGATCGTGTCAAAGAGTTGAGAAGATTGGAATCAAGATTTATAATTAAATTCCAAACACTATACCCGTCAGGTCATAATGCAGATGAGGGGTTGGCAGTCCATCTTGGGTAAAATGTGCTAGTGCTGTCTAGTTTTAATATAAACGCTGTTTACAATGAATTTATGGAAATAGATGAATTAATGGTAAATTGTAAGCTTTTATGTGAATCAATATCACCACTAATTTTAATGGGTATACTCTCTCATTTTCAGATTATTCAAGATCTGTGCATTCCTGAATGTTAAAAACACGTTCTGAAAGCCATCAAGTAGTGTGAATGAAGATAATTTGCACAATAAGACACTTGAACATTAGCCCACTGGGGCGGAACTGAATTAATTTGTTGTGAAAACCCAAAAACTAACCATGCTTTAAATTCGATTGAGAATAATGTTATAATTCCTGTATCACCTATATGACAATGATATACAAGCCCACTTGGGCTTGAATGTGGACAATGGAACCGATGTACCTTGGTACATCAAGGAAATGAATTGAGAGGAATCTTTCAACCAATGCTTTCACAGGCATTGTAAAGAGATAAGCCCACTGGGGCTGAATTGTGAATATAAAATGCCCGTATTGTGTAATGTTGTAATGGAATAGACATTAGATGCCTGACTAAGGAATGATGCTACAATTCCTGTAAATTGGTACAATGAGACGCAAGCCCACTGGGGCCCAATGTCGAATTACGTAGAATTACGGAATGCAATGTAATTCCGGGTGAAATGTAGAAATGTGCAAAATATATGAGATAAGCACAAGCGAGTGGATATTACAAATTATAAACTACAAGTATACGTGGCTTACAATGTTGCAACAGAGTTTGTAAATAAGAAGCAAGAACCGGCAATAAACAATGAATTGTGGGACTAGTAGTTCCGACTGACAAATCGTCACGGAAAAGTTTAGCGATTGAAGGTGTTTAACTTACAATTAACACCGGAATGCGGACGTATGAATTGAAAAGTATAAACTATGATACAGAAAATGAATAGTATCGTTTATTATGAAGAAGTGTTGAAACTTTGAGAGTCTGATTTCACTTGTTATTTTAGTCACATGACAATGTTTCTTTTCCTTTTTGTATATAACTTTATTGTTTAACACCACTCTTCACTCGTGAACAAGCGGCTGCAGCTGCGAATCGCGTTGGGTGTGATCGCCAAATAAATTTCACTTAAAATGCAGTTTGGGCCTCGACTTGTTGTCTTTTAAAACTCATGGAGACGGCGACTTGTTGTATATATATATATATATATATATATATATATATATATATGTATTCAATGAAAAAACCATAGGTTATAGACCATATATAGTTAGGGATTAGCATTTAAAAAACCTTATTTTATTTGCACAAAACCATTGAAATTCCATATATAGTTAGTTGCACTAACTATATATCGCGGACCCGCAATCCACTGCTAATGATGTCACATATTACATCATTCATGACATTGTCAGTGACATCACTGATGACATCACTGATGACATCTCAAATGACATCACTGATGACATCACTGATGACATCTCAAATGACATCACTGATGACATCACTGATGACAACACCCAGTGACTGTATGTTTCTGTAAAGTTAAAATATGTCTTACATATTGAAGAATGAGTGGATGTATAAGTGTCTGGATGAAGGATTTAGTAGGTGCATGACTGACTGTATGAGAGAATGATTAAATGTGTCTCACTGAGTGCATGGGTTAGTGATTAAAGTGTCTTAATTTGGCAATCATTATTTATGTTGTTCTGTAAACTGCTGCATGTTTAAATCAGTAGCTATATCAGAAACTATATGGGTTATTGAATGGTTGCCCAAGTATTTGTATGGGAGACTGAGTATGTGTGTAGGTGGCTGGGAGGTGTATAACTCTGTGCATAGATGTGTGAGCAGTTGATTCCCTAGGTGTATGGGTTCAAAAGTGCATGTAGAAACAGCTGTATGGACAGTTGACTGTGTGCATGAGTATATTGGTGAGTGAATGGATATCTCAGTGCTACATGTCAAAGTAAGTACATATGTAAAACACACTCCATGTGAGAGTTGACATATATAAATAACTGAACATAAGAGCCAGTGAATGTGAGAGTGGCTGTATGAATCATTGTGAACTTGTATCAAGGATTGTATAAGAGAGTAAATATGTGTTAGTATATGTTTGAATAAGTAAGGTGTGTATAACTGTATAGTTGAGGAAATGGAGATGTGATTGATTCTTTGCATGACTGACTAGGTGTGTGAGTAACTCCATGGATGTGTGACAGTCTGTGAGTGCCTGTTTACACTGAGTGTATCTATGGTTATATTAGAGTCTGAAGATGTATTATCACATAAATGATATCATCAGTGATGTAATCAGTAATGTCAAATGAGATGTCAGTGATGTCATCAGTGATGTCATTTGAGATGTCATCAGTGATGTCATCAGTGATGTCATTTGAGATGTCATCAGTGATGTCATCAGTGATGTCACTGACCATGTCATGAATGATGTAATATGTGACATCATTAGCAGTGGATTGCGGGTCCGCGATATATAGTTAGTGCAACTAACTATATATGGAATTTCAATGGTTTTGTGCAAATAAAATAAGGTTTTTTAAATGCTAATCCCTAACTATATATGGTCTATAACCTGTGGTTTTTTCATTGAATTTTCAAGGTTTTGTAAATGCAAATTCCTAACTATATATGGTCTATAACCTATGGTTTTTTCTGTGAATTTCATTGGTTTTTTAAAAGCTAATATCTATAGCTGTAAAATATATTCTTTATTAAGTGACGTATCACGTAGCCCGTGAGACGCCTCATGATGCATCGCATAACCGTGACGTATCGTCTCTGCAGCGCAAACCAAACCCAAAACGTAAGCGCGCCAGAACACGCTTAAAGATATATATATATTTTTTTAACCTTAATTAGACAAAATCCACACGTGCACAAACGTTCAAAAAACACAATATGTCGGACTCCCGTTACGCTGCCGGTTAACTGCCCGGTTAACGTACCAGGAAGCACCTTTACCGCGAAAAATCGCAATTTTTTTTTCTTTTGCCCCGCAGGGAACTTTAATAGCCCCCTCATCAATCCTAGGGGTTCAGGAGGGGTCTGCCTTACCCCTTTCATTCATTTACACCTTTTTTTTTTCCACCTCTTGTCTCTCGATCCCACAGAGAGACAAGATGGCGGCCGCTCCAGACTGTTTACAATGATAACAGCCAATCAGCTTCTCCTCAGACTCCCGTTACACTGCCGGTTAGCTTCCCGGTTAGCTGCCCGGTTAGCTGCCCGGTTCGCGTACCAAGACGCGTCTCTACGGCGAAAAAATCGGATTTTATTTTTTTTTGGCCCCACGTGGCTTTATAATATTCCCCTCATCAATCCTAGGGGGTCAGAAGGGGTCTACCTTGCCCTCTTTCCTTCATTTCCCCCTTTGTTTTGGCCTCCTCTTGTCTCTCGATCCTACCAAGAGACAAGATGGCGGCCGCTCCGGACTGTTTACAATGTTGACAGCCAATCAGCTACTTCTCAGACTCCCGTTACACTGCCGGTTAGCTTCCCGGTTAGCTGCCCGGTTAGCTGCCCGGTTCGCGTACCAAGACGCGTCTCTACGGCGAAAAAAACGGATTTTTTTTTTTTGGGCCCCGCGTGGCTCTATAATATCCCCCTCATCAATCCTAGGGGGTCAGAAGGGGTCTACCTTTCATTGGGTTTTTAAAAGCTAATATCTATAGCTGTAAAATATATTCTTTATTAAGTGACGTATCACGTAGCCCGTGAAACGCCTCATGATGCATCGCATAACCGTGACGTATCGTCTCTGCAGCGCAAACCAAACCCAAAACGTAAGCGCGCCAGAACACGCTTAAAGATATATATATATTTTTTTAACCTTAATTAGACAAAATCCACACGTGCACAAACGTTCAAAAAACACAATATGTCGGACTCCCGTTACGCTGCCGGTTAACTGCCCGGTTAACGTACCAGGAAGCACCTTTACCGCGAAAAATCGCAATTATTTTTTTCTTTTGCCCCGCAGGGAACTTTAATAGCCCCCTCATCAATCCTAGGGGTTCAGGAGGGGTCTGCCTTACCCCTTTCATTCATTTACACCTTTTTTTTTTTCCACCTCTTGTCTCTCGATCCCACAGAGAGACAAGATGGCGGCCGCTCCAGACTGTTTACAATGATAACAGCCAATCAGCTTCTCCTCAGACTCCCGTTACACTGCCGGTTAGCTTCCCGGTTAGCTGCCCGGTTCGCGTACCAAGACGCGTCTCTACGGCAAAAAAATCGGATTTTTTTTTTTTTGGCCCCGCGTGGCTTTATAATATCCCCCTCATCAATCCTAGGGGGTCAGAAGGGGTCTACCTTGCCCTCTTTCCTTCATTTCGCCCTTTGTTTTGGCCTCCTCTTGTCTCTCGATCCTACCGAGAGACAAGATGGCGGCCGCTCCGGACTGTTTACAATGTTGACAGCCAATCAGCTACTCCTCAGACTCCCGTTACACTGCCGGTTAGCTTCCCGGTTAGCTGCCCGGTTAGCTGCCCGGTTCGCGTACCAAGACGCGTCTCTACGGCGAAAAAATCGGATTTTTTTTTTTTTTTTGGGCCCCGCGTGGCTCTATAATATCCCCCTCATCAATCCTAGGGGGTCAGAAGGGGTCTACCTTGCCCCCTTTCCTTCATTTCCCCGTTTGTTTTGGCCTCCTCTTGTCTCTCGATCCTACCGAGAGACAAGATGGCGGCCGCTCCGGACTGTTTAGAATGTTGACAGACACCGGAGAGCCAATCAGCTTCGCTTCGCAAAGTTCCGATACGCGAAAAGTTCGCGAACCGGAGCGCTACCCGGAGCGCTGTTACAGATATATATCTTGTTTTAAACGTTAATTTCTCAAAATCCACTGAAGCACATATATTGAGACCTAGCAAAGGCACATCGGGCTAACAGTCCCTACAATTTTGCCAAGTTTCGTGGAAATCCATTCAGCCGTTCGGGCTAAAAGTGAGGCCAACCGCCCTATGGAAATTAACATGGGAAAAACGCGTTTTGGGACCCCCCTTTTTTCTCGGCCCCCCCTTTACGAACCCCCCCCAAATTTTCAGGGGCTGCTCAGAAACAAAATGTGCCATTTTCCTGAAAATTTCAGCCAATTCCGTCCACAAACGCCAAAGTTATTAGACATAGAATTTTCAAAAGTTCCATAGAGAAAAAATCCTAACTATATATACCTACTGGCTATCGCCAGTAGGTAATATATATATATATATATATATATATATATATATATATATATATATATATATATATATATATATATATATATATATATATATATTTAATGTTATCAATTTATTTTTGTCATCACTGTTCACGACACCCTTTGTTTTATTTTCTCCTGGTTGACACACTATGGTTGACACTATGGTTATTATAACTGTTGATCTAAGCATTCATGCAGTGCTATAGTTGGCTTGGTAGACAAAGTAATCGGATATGACATGTTTTATTAACCCACTTGGGTTATATTGTATCTAAAATCGGGGATGTGCCGATGTGGGATGCTGGTAATATACAAATTGTGTTAGGGAATTGAACATTGTTTTGACTCCTACAGTTTACTGCATTGCGCTCGTGACGACGTTCATCGCAATTAACCCCTTTTTGACATGGGCGGTTATTATTGCACGTTGGATGGATTTTATGCATTTAAAATCTATTTTGCCCTTTGTACATATGTAAATTCTTTTGTACATTATTGATATTGTACATCCATTGGCTTTTTATCGTGTTTTCTTACATGTCTTCTGCGTTCAACCAATGATGTGTTTTTGTAACCATGCACTAGCACTTTAAAAATAGCCTGTCCCACCCTTAGCGTCATGTGAGCATGGCCTCTGAGCAGGCCGAAACGTTATGCTGGTGGCGATGCAACGGAACTGAATACATTTTTCTTCACCTTAAGACTGGGTCAGCTTTCGTTTTTTTGGGGATTGGCGGTGCCCCGGGACATTGGGGAGTGCTGGTTCATGCTGGACGAGAGCAGTGGCATATATATATGCAAAAATAGTGCTCCTCATTCCAGGCAGACAAGGGGGCACAACGGGTTTTAAAATCTTCACTGTTGAAAGGGTAGCATAACGCGTTTCAGCTTTCGCCTTCGTCAGATGCAATACCTTTCAAGCTGCCACTGACGCTGCAATCCAAAGTGTCTTTTTGTATTGGCTCGTCTAAAGTAGATCTGTAGTGCACCTGTGCCTCGTTCAACCGGAACCACTATTGTAATTTTTGAGTGGAAGGACTGCAACTCCAAGAATGCAGTTTTTACATGTTGCGATGTCGCAGTGAGTGATTCCATTTGCCAGCTGCTTGTGGGGCATCCAGTTGGAGGGCTGGCGGTGAACATGCACAGGTTGGTGATTGCAGTGTATTTTTTGGGCGATACACTCCTCTTAAAACCGGCACTTCCTTCCCCACGGTCCACGGTCCACCATTGTGGTGGGGGCTTAAAGGCTACTGTCCCAGTAGAAAAACTTGGGTAGGGGGGCTTTATGGTCTCCTCCAGCCTCGGGTAGAGCTACTCTCCGGGGATTTAAAAAAAATGGGTTTCGGGGGCTGAAAGGTCCGTCTAAGCCCTGGGGATTATTACACTCTGGGTCTTTTTATTTTTTGAGAGGGGGGCCGCGTGGTTCTCATTCTGGAGCAGTCGAGGGCAGTGGGCAACGCCACCCCCCGGGACCGGCTCTTGCTGTGTCTTGGGGTGCCCATTCCTGGGACACTGCTGTTTGCTATGGCAGGGCGGGAGTCGAGGTTCCAGCTCTGTCATAGTAAACTTGAGGGCATATTGACAAGGGCCATTTCGCGGCATTTAAAAAAGAAATCGTTAAAAATGATATTGCCCTGTTTACTAGGCGACGCTAAGATGCATTAACGCATGTTAGCAGCCTGTTTGCTATCGGCTCGCTTTGCATCTCCAATAAGTTGCAATTTAGGCATTCCCAGAGGCAAGGTAGGTGTTCCTATGACAATATAACATGGAAGAGGGAGGTAGGACAACAGAGTTGTATTTACAAGGCGACCCTGTATTTGAGGACCGATAGCACAACTCTCGCTAATTGAGGTTTATGCCGGATCCTAACATCTGTTCTGAAGTAGACTTAAGTATGTTTAAGATGCAAGGTGAATTGATATGTTAAGTCCACAGTCTTATATTAACAATGTTTTCACTTGCGAACATGAATTTTTGCTGTATTTCTCGCAATATTGGGGGCATATTTACAAGGACAGCGTTAAAGTTATCATCGCTTTAGCGTTAGAAAAGTGCCATTAAAGCAGCCATATTAGGCTTAATAATAGGCTTTTGAGAATTGCAATAAAGCCCAGGTTTACACCAGAACATTTTAATGCTGTCCTTGTAAATATGCCCATTACAGACTCCTAATTTTACAGTTAAAAAAAAATGATCACCTAATACTAATTTTTATTCTTCCTCGGGATCCCATTCCATGGGCGTATATATGCAACGTTGGGGACCGTGGGTGGAGCCCCAATGTCCCTACGGTCCCATCCAACTTCGTGCGTACTTCGGAGGCCGCCATTACTTTTGCACACGGGCACCTGCTAATATGCAGCTCCCTGTGAGGAAAAGCAATCTGCTTTGCATTTTAAAAGAGAGAGCAGGTTTTCGTGTTTTCTCTTTCAAAATGCAAACCAAGTTTGCTATGGCATGGCGGGAGCCTCTGCACCCACCTTGCCATAACAAACATCAGTGTAGAAAAAATCTTGCGGTAAGACAACAAAGGATTTTGAAGTCTATTATCGCCGGTTTAGCTGCAGTTTGCTGTTGCTAAAGCTGCGATCATTTTAACGCCGTCCTTGCAAATATGCCCCTTAGTTTGGGAATGTCGACAATCCCATGTTCCATTTTAATAACCACAAAGTATTTAGTGACGTGCACACTGAGAATCGTGAAACAGCAGTGTCTGATTGGGATCAATAAAGATTTGCCCATTGTTGAGTACAGAGTAGGCAAATTGTACATGGTGTTTTGTAACACCAGTGGTTATGGCTCGAGCCCTCTCTTGAGGTTAATTCGAAGAGCTGTGTACTTCTTTTGCTCCTAATGTACACAGTGTTCTGTCATTTCAGTTTGCTTTTTCCTCTGTCATGTAGAAGATCCTGTGTAAATATAATGGCTTCTGTATAGCCAGCACCTTTTAACCCTACTCCCAAACTGCTTACTGCCTGTTACCTTGTAACATTTCATGGAACACTTAATTGAGCACACATGTCACAAGTTCAGCACACAATGTTGCTAATACAAACAGCAAGTGTACTGGACTTTTAAAACGTTTCCATAGGAACCATTAATCGTAGCTTCAGTTTCTGGTAAAGAGCTGGTTAAGACTTAGCCTTGGTATCACAATGAATAAAAGTCAAATGTTGTCAGAAAAAGAAGACGTATACACTCATTTTTTTTTAATGAACTTTTGTTATAACAGAAATAAATAAAAACTTAACTTTAATAACACCGTAGAATAAACAAAATGTGAGATGGACTGCAGTGGTAGTAGCGTAGGTAACCTGCAAAACAAAAATGAAACATAAGGCCTTAAAATTTGATCGATGTGATTGAATGAGGTGTGAGATTACATCATTATGAAAGGAAAAATCTATTTTTTCACATGCATACTCAGGGTAGTGCACAACACCCCTCCCGTAGAATCACACTCAACAGGAGTCTGTAGGGCAGCGCTGCTTGTAGGCTTAGGTCTATCTTATGGTATAGATGGTATTTGAAATGAGACAGAGATGTGACTGAATGAGGTCAAAGATCACAAATTAACATAACACTTGGCAATATTGCTTATTTGCACATGTGCAGTGTGCTTGATACATCCCACCCCTCTCGTAGGTCCGCACTGAAGAGGTGTCTGTAGGGAAGTGCCTGCTGGCTCAGATCTACAGTATGTTCCGGCAGGTCTTTAAAATGATTCAGAGATGAGACAGAATGAGGTGAGAGATCACGTCATTATGCAGGACAATATAGTTTGTTTGCAGCGCGTTGAATTGGAGGCATTGTGTATCTAGGCCGCTTTGCTTACCTTTTTGCAAACACTGCTTTTAGCAGAGGTCATAACTTGGATTCTGCTATGGATCTATACTTTAGACCAGGGGTCCCCAAACCGGTCCTGGAGGGCCGGATCCATGCCAGATTTTTGAGATATCCCCATTGAGATACATGTAATAATTTTAAAAATCTGGCATGGATCCGGCCCTCCAGTACCGGTTTGGAGACCCCTGCTTTAGACAGTGTTAAATTCAGCCTTGATTTATTTATCTGCAGTGTGGAAAGCAGCATTCATAACTTGAAAAGAGAAAGAGAAACAGTGTGAGAGAGAGGGAGAGAGAGAGAGAGAAAGAGAGTGATGATACTGGAGAAAATCTTCGTAGCTCACATTTTTGCCTCCAGTGTGTCCAAACATGAGCCGGTTCATAGTGCACCCTCTAGTTTAGTGATCTGAAAGACAGTATAAAATTAGTATTTGCAGAGTACATACAACTGCACATGTATATTTCTGTGTTACGCATTTGCACACCCAGGCTACTGTATTACATCAACTCCCACTGCAAGGAGGTATCTGTGCACTCTTTTCCTCCCAGGTATACCGTCGTGTTCTCCCACTGCATTGCGGTGAGTTCTCATTACTGCGCTCCTAGACTTCTGCTCCCCATTGACTTCTTGTGTCTCCTAGTGTCCTGAGGTGAGAGCCCTTTCCTGCACACTCAGACTGTTGTACCTATCCACTCCCACTGCCCGGAGGTGATTGTATATTCCTACGCACTGAAGTTGCTGCACACTATCCACTCTCTCGGCCCACAGGTGACTTCCCGTTGCTTCTGAAACAAGCTTCTCTGCTCACCTTGTGCCAAAGAGGGTCCACCACGTGCTGAACCAACCTTCCTACGCGTTGTTACGATGGCCATGCATCACGGAAGAATCCTTAAACGTTGAGCTTTGGAGGTGTTGGGGTGACGCCAATTTGTAAAACACAACCTGTTAGATAAAAAGGAAGATGATATTATGCATCATTTGTTCATCAAAGGAGAGAGGAAGAAGAACAACATTCCCTACTTTGTCCGAGGGTTTCACTACCACAGTGTTATCTCTCATCAAATTCTGTAGTGCTGTCTTCTGTGGGTCTGTGATGTTCTTGTTGCTCGGGTGTGTAGCCTTTCTATACCTCAGCAGATCATTTTTCATCGTCTCCGTGAAAACATCCACAGCATCCCACAGTGTTTGTGGGACAAAAACAGAGACTGGTTTGAAATGGATTTCATCCATTTCTTGTTCCACTCCTAGCAATTCTGCCCGTTGGGCCATGCCCAGAGCACCGAGGTTAGATTCTTGTTCTGTTCTTAAATCCCCAAGGGCCTCTACAGTCGGTATGTCTCTGCTACTAAGCATGTCCGTAGCTGTTGCTCTCAAGCCTTTCTTCGTTAGATCTTTCATATGTGGGCGTATATTTTGTTTAAACCAATACGTCTCTGACTATTTATTTTAACATTTTGTCACCAACAAAATGTAATATTATAAACTATGTGTCAAGAAAGAGTTACAGACATTTTCTGTAATTAAAACGTTACATTGTGTGACTTACTGAAATATACATTAGATTAAAAATATTGGTGATTTTTGGACAAAGATAATAACCTTGCTTTATTTATAATGATATGCTCACTACTTGATATAGCGAATAGGCTCAATTTTTGTATTTTATTCTTGTGAGTCTTTGACAGTAAGTAAGTCTGCCTCAGTGCTGGCAGGACATGTGAGACCAACCATACGCTCAGCATTCCAGAAAGCCATGTGTGCTGTAGGGGTGGCTGTTCGCAGGTCCTGACCCTGCAGCAAACCCCATACAGCACACAGCCATGTGCAGTGGGCTTTGATTGTCCATGGGGATTTGGCTGCAGGGTCTGGTCGCAGGCCAGGCTCCTGAGGCCAACCTCAAGACACACAAAAGCCAAAGTCTGTGATCGGCAGGGGGTTTGGCTATATATTTGGTAATGAAATATTACTTATGTTAAAAACCTCTGCAAATTCACTGAAAAAGATGACGGTTAAAGTAATGTTATAATTAGGTGAATATTTCTGTGAAAAATACTATAATTCACATGTATAGTTATCTCAATTAACTGTAACTCGTGCTCTCGACATTTACATCGTTATTTACTATAACCTCACTCTATGAACTATTGTAAAAATTATTTAATTTATTTTTCCTATGGGGTGTTACCGTAAGTCCCTGTCTCCGTTACTTTCATTGGGAATGAGTTGCAGTACCTGTGATTGGCCATGTGCAGTGCTAGACATACTACAAGGTTAAACCTGATATATTTATCAGTGTTTTTGAGACCTTTCTAGCTGTAGTAGCTTTAACAGTTAGCTTTAAATGTTTGTGATTAGCAACAGGCTTGATCCTTTCTGGGTGGGAGTTTGTCTTTGTATGGTCCTCCAAAACCCTATCCTTACCCTTCCCTAAATTCCACCAATTAAGAAGTAAGTATTCCCCATTTTTTCCTTCCTACTACATTTACTACCAAAACGTATACCTACAAGTGTGGAGACCTTCTCACGTGTGACAGAGATGTTTACACAGTACATATAGAAGTAGCAGAGATCAACACATATAGGTTAGAAAATAATATTTTGCAGTATGTGAGTAGTACTGGAGTATTAATACTTTACATACTGCTAAATGCAGTTTGTGAGCAAAGCCCAAAGTGAATGGGTCCATTCTGGCACATTAAGCACCTATACCTCGTTCTAGAGGACGAAGTCTGACAAAACTGTAGAGTGATTCTCTGCCTCTTTGTTTTAGTTAAACTTAAAATGGACAATGCACCGCAAGCTTTTCTGAGAGAATTGCTTGCTGGGAACAAGATGATATTGAAATATTTTCTATGTCTGCTTTAAGATTTCAGTCCTACACTGTTGAAATGTACTTAATGTTTGGACATGTGCAAGATGAACAGATTTGGTCACTCTTTTTTTTGTTAGAAAGGGTAGAAATAAAACAGCACTACTTGTGCAAACCTACGAACATCTTAGCAATTCAGGGCCTCATTTATGAAAAGTGGCGCATCGCTTGGCAAAAACAGCGTTGTGTCACTTTCCATAGCGACATCCTTAAGACACAATGGATGGGCTGTGTTTACAACTCTGCGTTCCATGACGCAAGGATTTAGATACATTAGGAATCATGACGTATCTGACGGCACAAATATAATGCATTTCTGGAGTGCGTCGGATAATTGACGCAACTCCAGCAATGTGTAATAGCCCATGGGTGAGTCCCATGCAAAAAGCTCTGGGCCACTCCTTACGCCTGCTTGAAGCAGGCATAAGGATTTGACGGAGTCAAGTCGTAGGAGTGAAATAGTGTAAACTCATGAATTTCACTGTGTCACTTCTGTGAGGCTTTTTTATGGTCAATGCTCACCCTGCATACATTATACCTGATGCAGGTATATTGTAGCGCTGGCCTTTACAAAGTGATGCATCTGCCTAGATGTGTCACTTTGTAAATAGGGCACAGTGTGGCGCATTGATTATGCCTCTGCAGTGTCACAAAAAAGTGACACAACGGCGGCTCAAGCCCTTCATAAATAAGGGCCTCAATACCATTTGCAAAAACGTCTTTTCTGTAAAAGACACTGATAGAGGTGTGGGGTCCATTGAACTGCAAACATTTAGCATCATGCTTCTCAGTAGAGGCTTCCCTGCTCACCACCCTGAGGCAACACAGCACGAGCAATCAGTGTGTCAACCTTGTTACCTTTAACATACCGTGGTAAGAAAAACCCCGGAAATCTCACTTACATCAAAAGGAAAGGGCTCATGAAAAAGGCTTCCTGTGCTGCCTCATCGCTATTTAAAGAAATGAAATACATCCAGCTCTAATATTTTTTTAAACCCAAGCATGCTTTGGAGCCTTGATAAATCATTTCCAAGCAAATAGGTTTCAAAGTTGGAAACATGGCTTTGCAACCTTGCAGCTGACACCAAGCAGCATCAGACAGAAAACAATATGTCGCAAATGTGACTTCCATTAGAATCCCAGCTTTCTTCAACAAGGGTCATTATGGTGAACAATGCTCAGGAGCATACTGGCAACAAAGGTAGAGCCAGGGATCAAAACACATAAAATATAATATTGAATAAAATATTAGCCATTCCGGAAATAACTACATAATTGCATATTACTTTGGACTGTCATAGCCCATGAAAAAGAAATATGAATAGTATAAATGTGCCAGTCTTCGTCTAAGAAGTTACTTTCATCCATTAAAAGTTGATCTTACCTTTGAAAGTTTTAACCTGTGTAGATTACTCTGCCGTACTTTCAATCTTAAGGTAAGGCCAATGGATGGTTGGGTGGGGTAGAGTCACCTACGATATGATGGATGTGGATTATCAGGCATACCTACTGGTGGAGTGGTCCGGCTTTGAGGAGCTAAATGAACAGCCCTTGCTATGCATTGGCAAATTGAAATGTGACAACTTTTAAATATTAGCTGCTATTATTATTTCAAGCAATTGTAAACGCTTAGCTGACTCAAAAAGGTGACTTCAATGTATTAGCATGTTTCTGCAGCAGCCACTCAACCTATGCGCTGAGTAATATATGCACAGCGACTGAGTAACAAAAGCAACTTACGGTTTTGAGTAATTTACTCTTTGGAGTAAGTTTACTACTTTTCAGTATTCACAAACATTGGGCCTGAATCACATATTCACACACGTATTAGTTTACTTTTTTCAGTATTCACAAACTACAATTTAATAGTAACTTTATGACTGCAGAGATTCCGCAAAAGGGACAGAGGACTCTACACATAAAAAGACAGGACAATCCAATTTGTGAATTCTAAAAAAGAGTAAACTTGCACAAAAGTGTAAATTTACCTTTGTGAATCAGGCCATCCATGAGTAAATTTACTACTAAAGTGTAAGTCATGGCCCTCTGTGTACAGCAGTTGCCTTACTCTGGTGTGGGTGGGTGACTTCCCTCGTTAAACCACTCGATTACCTTCATTCAACACCTTTTGATCCTCCTAATCCCATCCCACTTGAGAAGAAAGTCTGACCCTTTTTCCACCCACTCTTTCCAGTCCCTCCCACATTTACTAATAAAGCATATACTTATGTGTGTGGAGTGTCATCAGTTGGGTGCAGAAGTCTGCACACATAAGTATAAATAAGGTAGAGGCTTAACCACTGCATGGATGTGAAGATTTATTTACATCACATGCAAAGCAATGAAGCAAGGCAACTGTCTGCATAAAAACAATGGTTAGAGGCATATTCCTCTACCTATATGTGCTGCAGAATGCAGTAGGCACAGAAAGAGGAAATAACGATGAGAAATAAAGATATTTCTCCACATTATGCCTCAGTGGAAAAGGCATAGTTTTTTCACAGATTTCCCGGTTTACTAGCTTTAGTAAATCTGGGAATAAGCCAAAATCATGGGTGTATGCATGGTAATGCTTATGCTCCAGCCATGGAACGCCTTCCCAACGCAAGGCAATATAAGGCAGTGCATAAGATTACTTTGTAATTACTAAACCACCCAAGGCCATGCAAAGTGGCTTTGCATTGCGTAGAAAATACCAAAAATGATTTTGCATCTAGGCTGCGCCACAAAAGTGACACAACTCCGACGCTAAATCTTAGTAGAGCTGCACTGTAGTATGTTAATAGCACTTTGCAGTTTGTGAACCAGGCCCTTTGTCTGCAAGAAACTATCTAGATTCGGTTCTGGGATGTGAGGCGCTCTTGCTCATCAATCAGAGAGTGGAAGCTTGACCTGGTTTAGGTGGGGGTCTAAGTTTAAAATCTGTTAGTAAACGGGTGGCAAAATTAATAAGGGTTAATTAAAGAAATGTACAAAAGTTGGGCCTGGCATATGCTTGTATTAATATAAACCTTTAGATAATTTCATATAGTACATGGAGCGACTAATCCCATTTGCCAAGTGTTGGAAATACCTTCAAAATTCTTATAACATAAAAATAAATTTTGTGCAACTTATGCTGCAAGCCCAGATCTGACTCCAACTCCTTCTAAGTGCTGCAAAGACGTAGAGGAGCAGCAGCATTTCTGTGCACAACATTGAGCTTTGCATTGAAAATCTCCATCCTAGCATGGTTAAAAGAAGGTGTATATTGTACAGTAAGCTTTGTAGGGTCAACTGGAGTACAGGAGGCATGATGTGATGACGATGGGTGGCAACATATAATTGCGATGGTGTTAGACATCACACCATGCATGTGTGCGTAGATCTACTAGCATACAGATTTTCAGGCTCTCCTATTCCCTGTGGTATCCAATGGTCCATATTCTTTGTATTGTTTTTACCAGGTGGGAAAATAATTACCGTACCCTCTCATTAATTGTTGTGAAAGCGCTCTGTCGAAAGGGTTGTAGAAATCACATCGATGCATAAGTACTGTGGGCCTTATTTATGAAAGCCTTGCCCCAACGGTGCGTCACTTTTTCCCATGGTAAAAGTGACGCACCGGCGGCGCAAAGCCTTTATAAATAAGGCCCTATATCTTGCTTTTTAGAAAAGTAGGGCAGCTAACCAAGCACATGGAGCAATTAGTAACTTATATTGCATAGGATTACTGTTTCATGGTATCACCCAAGTGAAGCTGTGCTAAAGAATTAGTGGTATATCAGCCCTACAGTTTCATTGGACTGTATTAGAGATTGCAGGCTGCCAGGTCAGAAAAGGTCACGACTCCACTATTCTGGTGGAGGGATCCCTGTTAGGCAGGCGGGTCTCTGTGATTTCAGCTGAACTGGTGCTGAGAGCACAAATGAAGAAACTGAAGCTTTGCCACGTGAGTGCCATGTGTGATGCATTTTCTCATCTAAGTTATTTGTTTTCTTTTTTGTAAGCTTTTTTTTTAATGTCTTTTTGATTTTCAAATATAACAAACACTTCAACATTGACAGGCTGCTGAGAATCACATCACCAGAGCAAATCACGAATGCACAATAGCAGGGAAGAAATATAAACGTGATAAAATTTGAAAATCGTGAATCAGCTAAATCAATGTTTATAATTATAAAGTGAATAAATGAAGAGTGACTGAGAAGAAGTCTGTGGTTGACGATAAAGGGAGTGTTTGGCTTCAAATGTTAATTTGTTTTTTTTAAACAAACCTTCCCCCCCCCCACCCCCAAAATTATTTTCAAGAACAAATGAAAACAAGCATTTGCAATGCAATAGGTCTTGCATTACTAAATGTTTGAGCTATTGGCGCTGCAAATATCAATACAAGGCCAATTGCTCAAACTTTCAGTAATGAGAGACCTATTGCATTGCAAATGCTTCTTATTCTTGTGCTCCAGTCCTGCTACTCCAATATAAACTAGGGTCAGGAGAATCCGGTAGAATAATGGGCCATATTATCAAGAAAGGGTGATACATTATCGCCTCTTTTATCGGCAGGAAACTGCCGCTAAAGCGACAATATTGGGCTTGATAATATGCCCTTGTGAATTCCCATAGAAGCCCAGGTTAACACCAGAACCTGGGCTTCTATGGGAATTCACAAGGGCATATTATCAAGCCCATTATCGTCGCTTTAGCGTCAGTTTCCTGCCGATAAAAGCGGCGATAATGTATCGCTCTTTCTTGATAATATGGTCCACTGCTTTTTCAGAGGAAGAGTGAGTTAGGGTTTGTGTGGCCCAGACAACTGATGCTTCGATTTTAGTCCTTCGCCCAACATAGTAGCTCTCAATTTTCCCTTGAGACCCGCAACATCGCTCTTGTGAGCCTCTCTCTCTACCAAACTGTTTTTATTACAGGCCCAAGCACAGTAGAGAGGCATTCATGTGTGAGTATTCTTTACACTTATAACAAAGGGAACTGATGTTTCCTTGTCTGTGTAACTTAGGTAAAGGCACTTGTTTGCATAGTGACAAATTGCAAGGTTGAGGCAAAGGTTCTGTCCAGAGCAATGGTGTACATTAAAATGATGGGGCCTCACTGCAAAATGTAATTGGATCCCTGAGTCTCTCATGCCTCAGACAAATGCATAGTCCTTAGCTTGGATGTTGGAGGGGTGGGGCTACTCCCCAAGGGCTGAAGGGGCCCGTATTATGTCTCTGGTCCAGAGTGTTACATTTCTTTCCATGGAGCCACAGTACTATCTCAAGAACTGTGGTTCTCTCGGCAGGGCTTTGCTTTTTTCTCACGTACTGGGATCCTGTATACAATGCTGCGCTGTGTGGCTAGCAATGTTGTTCTGTTCGAGTGGTGTGTTACTACTGTCATTCGCGGCTAAATATTGTAACACCTGGTGTGCTTTGGTCTCACGTGTTGTGGTTTAATTTTGACAGCTGTGGATTTGTCCTCCTGGATGCTCTAGAGTTGCAAATGTGTTTTACCTTTGTTCTGAGTGCAGTAGTTCTGTCCCAAGTGCAGTGGATTTTTTCTGGTTGTTGCGATTTTGTCCTGAGTGTGGCTGGTCTGTCTTCCGTGCTGCATTGGGCAATAGGGTCCTGCATCTAGTGTTGTCCCAAATGACGCAGTTAGCCTGCTGGCTGTTGGTCTACTCTGAGTACAGCAATTCTGTGCAGTTCGGACACTGCCTGTGAGTGTCTGAGATTGGATCCAGTCTTCTTGTGATTTTAATTTTATAAAATGCACAACCTTTGCATTTTTTAATATTAATACACTTACACATTCACGTTTAGTCACCTCCTAATTTGGGCACTGTTGCACTCACCACATCCTGCTCCGCTGCAACCAGGCGTCGTAGCACGCTGGGGAGACATTCGGTCACCCCAGCGGGGACCCAATGATGAAGCATGTCACCAACTAGTGGTGAGTGAGGGTCCTTCAAACAAGTAAGGTTCTTTTCCCTCCTTTTAACACCGGGTGACCAGTAAGCCCACTGGTTCCCTTCCTCAGAAGAAGACCCAACGGGCATACATAGGGAGACAGAGAGTTTTTCGCTGTGTGCATGCACGTGTGTGAGTATTGATCACGCTTGCAGTACGCAGCTGTAATAACATTCAATTCTCACTAGTTTATTTCAATAGCACTTTCTCACAGTCACTCCTTTGTTGTTAATATATGTACAAATGGCTACATGCGTTTCATGCACAGGGGAAATACACAAAGCGGGGGTTCAACGCTGTAATCACCCCGTGCAGGTAACCATGTTCCTTAGCAAGAATCTGACCACCACCCAAAGGTAAACATGAAGCGAAAGTGGGTGTCTGTCTATGCAGCGGGTTCAAGGATCCCCTGGGAGCCACAACGGGTGTTTAAGTGGAACCTGTGCACGAGGGGCTCTGCGGCACTGAATACCTGCAATCCGCGCTCACTTTCAGCCTCTTCTTCCATACTCATGCAATCCACCCCTTCCTCCGATCTCTCGTGTCCTGGATACCCATAGAGGTCATGTAAATCGGCATTACCAGGACCACAGCGGCCTCTAGTGCATGGAAGGTCTACAGTCATTACTTACGCTGCCGAAGCATTGTTGACAGATTCGTAACTGATGCAGCCTCACCATGGTGTTTAAACCAGTCGATGTTTATTTCTAAAATAATTTATCTACGTAATATATTTATGTATGCATACATATATGCACACGTCAATTCAACGCTCGTTTTTTCATGCAGACCTTAAATGTTTCTGTATAATTGTTTTGCATATCTTTTGCGAGTTAAGGTAGCGGTTCTTAAAGCTGTGTGCATACCTCTCAGAGAACCCACATCACGTGAAAAATTGCAACCCTGCCCCAGCTCGTAACTCTTCCACCATCTTACTCGGAGGAGTTTAAACGTCTTCAAAGCTGAGCCAGATGTAAAACCTTTCTGATACAGAAGCTTCAACTGAAAAAAACAAGCAAGCGCGCCTCCCGCAAGTAGGGGGGAGGGGCGGGAGTGCGGCCGAGAGCTGGCAGTGTTTCCCTTGCGGGAGCGAGTGCAATAATTGGTAACATATGGCACGCGTGCTCCCGCAAGGCAATCGCCAAACGTGCACGTGTTGCATTGGAAGCAATGCAACCCGTGCACGTTTTTGCCTTCAAAGCTGAATCCATTTCAAGAGGTCTCTTTCCTATGCAGCGCATGTGCGCTGTGTAGGGGGTACCTAAAAAAACACAGTTGCTATGACGCCATTGGAATTTTCTTGCTGCGCATGTTAATCGTAGCGAAATTTCTCAACTTTTGGCCACCATGCAATGCATGGAAGTCCATGGAAGTGAAAATGTGTGACCTGGTGGCCCTGTGGGATTCGGCCAGCAGGTTAAGAGTTTTGGCTGGCCGAGACAGATATGGCTCTCCCGGTGTAAACCCAGCACTTCTCTCAACACCTTCTATTTAGAGTGGTACTTCTGCTATACTCAATCAATCAATCAATTAGGGGGTTTGAGCATGCTACTCATCTGTGAGGGTCTCAAGGTGCTGGGGGGGGGGCAGCTCCGGTCAGTCGAAGAGCCAGTCAGTCGAAGAGCCAGGTCTTCTTGAAGATGTGCAGGGTGGGGTGATGACTGATGTCTATCAGGAGCTCATTCCAGGCTTTGGCCGCGATATAGGAGAAGGATCCTGCACCCGTTCTTGCTCTGCGGGTGCACGGGGTTTCGGCATGGGCGAGGTTGGCAGATTGGAGGTTCCCCTTGGGTACGTGGAAGGAGATTCTGTCATTGAGATATTGGGGTCCGGTGTTGTGTAGACATTTGTAGGCGTGGGTGAGTATCTTGAAAGTTACTCTCTTTCTGACGGGGAGCCAGTGAAGGCTGCACTGGGGTTCGGAGATGTGTTCGTGTCGAGGGATGCAGAGGAAGAGTCTGGCTGCGGTGTTCTGTATGGTCTGGAGTTTGTGGAGCAGAGACTTGTTGATTCCAGCATAGAGGGTGTTTCCGTAGTCCAATCTGCTGGTTATGAGTGTGTGGGTGATGGTCTTTCTTGATTCCAGGTGGATCTATTTGAAGATCTTACAGAGGATGTGGAGGGTGTTGAAGCATGTGGAGGCGATGACGTTGACCTGTCAGGTCATGAAGAGGGAGGAGTCGAGTACGATGCAGAGGTTCCAGGTGTGGTCTCTGGGGGTGGTGGTTGGGGGCTGCAGAGAGTGGCGGGCCACCAAGTGTTGTCCCATGCAGAGGAGGAGGGTCCGAGGACGAGGGCATCTGTCTTCTCTGAGATTAGGTTCAGACAGCTGCTGCTCATCCAGGATACGATGTCCTTCATTCCTTCCTGGAATTTGAATCTTGGGATGAGGGGGTCCTTGGTGTGGGAGAGGATGAGCTCGGTGTCTTCCGCATAGGATACTATGCTGAGTCCGTGCTGTCTGACAATGGAAGCGAGGGGGGACATGTAGATTATGAACAGCGTAGAGCTGAGCGACGATCATTGGGGTGCTCCGCAGTTGATCTCTGTGGGTTTGGAGAGGAAGGGTGAGAGTCTGATTCTTTGGGTTCTGCTGGTGAGGAAGGAGCGGAGTCAGTCGAGGGCAGTTCCCTGTATGCCGGCTTCGTGGAGGCTGGCGGTGAGTTTGCAGCGATCACAGTGCTGTGGTTGCTGCGGAATCTGGTTTGAGAGGGGTCGAGGGTGGAGTTATCTTTGATGAATTTTTATTAGATGGCCATTGACGTCTTCTCAGTGACTTTGGCTGCAAAGGGGAGGAGGGAGATGTGTCGGTAGTTCTTGAGGTCCATGGGATCTGCTGAGGACTCCTTGAGTAGGGTTCTGACTTCCAGATGTTTCCAGTCATCGGGAAATATGCGGTTTTGAAGGTGGAATTGATGGTGTGTCGTAGATCCGGTGCGATGGCAGCGTTGGTGCTGTGAAAGATGTAAGGGGGGTTTTACTAAAATCTAAATGACCCACTCAGTCCTCTGATTCAAGTTCAATGTCTCCTGGTAGCTCTATTATTCCATGAGAATGAACTTTTTTTGTTGTTGCAAAATTCAAATTTTTTGGGATTGGGCATTACATTTGCAAAAATGATGGTCTGTATTTTCACCTTTCAACAAAAGCCTATGTGGATATGAGGTCAAGCTCATCCAAGGGGCGAAAAATGGTGTAAGGGCACGCAGCTGTAAAATAATTAGGGGTCCGACCATGAGAGCGATAATCTCAGACATTAACTACTGTGAATTTGCATTTTTAAGACACATGGTGCTAGGTTTAAAAATATGTTGTGCGAGGTTCGTGTTGCAAAAATTACACAGCCAGCACAATTTACTTTCCAGTGCAAAACTTGCTTTGAGCTAGAAAGTTTCCTAAAAGTAACACAAAGCAGATCAAAGCACTGCTTTGAGTTACTTATCGTCAAAGGGACTTTACAATGGTGGCACATGTGCATTCCCATGCAACCAACCATGCATTTTGATGCAAAATCATAACGACCAAAAATTTGAGACAGAGCTTTACGTCAATAATTAACACCAATTGCAAGCAGGGGTTAAAAGGTGAAATAGTTTAATTTCTGCTTTCTTTTCCATCTTTGCATGTGTGCTACACTGTACAGCCAACAAACAAAGTAGGAAAAGTTGGAAAAGTTGTCTAGGCATAGTATTTTGTACTTAAAGGGAACCCTTCCAGTTCAAAACCTTTGCTAGACCCATGCACAAACCCTTGCACTATGGTGAAAAGGTGTGTGCATTGCATTTGGAAGCAAAATTCTGTTTTGGGGAAGGGAGAGGGGCGGAGAGAGACATATCTCTGTAGAAATGGCGCCTCTCATTCTCCCTCCCTGTCACGCAACGCAGCACTGAATTTTTGGCTGCTGTGCTGCGTTGCCTGAGAATTTAATATATGTAGCACCTAGTCTATCAATGTTCTGAGTGATAGGTTGTGAGCTATTGAAGCAATGCAGGGAACTGAATGAACTATTCCCACGAGGCCAGAGTGCTAGAGGCCGCTGAATCTGTATTTACACAAAAGGAAGTCATTAAGAGAAGGTCAGAGGTTGCCAGGCATTGACCTCTTTTACTTATGGCTTTTATATCCTGCTTTTGTATGTAATATATCGAATTAATTATGGTAATACATTAGCACGCTTTCATTATGTGTTTTCTCTGGGCGCTAAAACCACAAGCTAGAAATCATAAAAAGTAAAAAAATCAGAATGCTTGGTTAAATTAATTCATATGGGATTTCTCTGCAATCTTGCTGCTTTTTGGACTCTGAACTCGACGTGCTGCCTGTGAGTACAGAACTCTCTGCCTCTCATTAACTTACAACTCGCGGTACCCGCTGCGCGGGTCCCGCTTCGCCAGAGGCTATTTCTGCACAGCGCCAGTGTTTGGAACCTTCCCTTGGGTGTTGGGACCTGCAGGGCTGCGAGCGTGTTGTGGGCGCAGGACTCCAAGTCCCAGGAGCACCCACTACTCCCAAGTAGTAACAGCTGGGACGCTCTCCCTGCAGGCTCCTCCCCTTGCTAGGCAACGCTGTAAAAACCTGCCTCCTGCCTGCACCTGAGGATTTCTCTGCAATCTTGCTGCTTTTTGGACTCTGAACTCGACGTGCTGCCTGTGAGTACAGAACTCTCTGCCTCTCATTAACTTACAACTCGCGGTACCCGCTGCGCGGGTCCCGCTTCGCCAGAGGCTATTTCTGCACAGCGCCAGTGTTTGGAACCTTCCCTTGGGTGTTGGGACCTGCAGGGCTGCGAGCGTGTTGTGGGCGCAGGACTCCAAGTCCCAGGAGCACCCACTACTCCCAAGTAGTAACAGCTGGGACGCTCTCCCTGCAGGCTCCTCCCCCTCACCTATCAGCCAGTATATTTACAACTAGGGTGTTCCGCTGCGCGGGAGCGCGCGGGAGGGCGCTGGGAGAAGCCCGGGACAAGGGCGGGACCGACAGAGACCGATTGAGGCTGGGCTGGGCCACCCCTCTTTAGTGTGTAATTGTACACTGTTCCTCTAGATAGCATGACTACCAAGAAATTGAAATTGAGATCAGGAAGAGTGTTAGTTGGTAGAGCTTGTTCTAAAACTAAATCCAATCCATTACGAAACAAAGATGGCTCTGCTTTACAACTAAAGAGTGAATGTCAACTTTATTCTTTATGGGATAAGGGTAAGGAGAAAGTAGACCAGGAGGGGGCCCTTACGAAAACTACTAACATTAATTGTAAGGAATATGTACAAGATTCTCCTGTTGTCAAAAATGATAGTATACTGTCAGGTATTACTGTTTTACCCACCCCAGATGATATACTAAATAAAAATCAAGAGGGAGATACTAACTATCTTTTTGAAACCCAAGGAAAAGCAGTGGATGCTGCTGATTTAGGCAGCACTTCTGTCTTTCCTGTTGTGGCTCTAGTACACAATTTTCCCTCTCCTTCTAAAGTAAGCCAAAAAATCTATTCGAAAATCTCTTCCCCCTTGCATATCCTTCCAGAGGATTACACCCTCCCTGATATAAATCTAGAATCTCAGAAAGAATCAATAAAAACACAGAACCCCTTTCATGCTCAGGATATTATAACTACCCCTAGGTTACATCTGTATAGTAGTACTCCGTCAAAAAATTCTGAGATTTCCACCCCTGAAATGAACTTATTTCTCAGTCCTACTCATATCCATAACAAACATCTAGGAAATTCCTTTACAAGAGAAGATAATGTAATTTCGAATTCCTTATCTTCTCTGGAACGGCTTATTTCATCAATTTTACAGCTATTGGAAAGAATGGTTAATGGATCAGATAATGTATTAGACACAGTAACATTGATTTTAAAGGCACTGTTGAGTAACAAAATAGGATTAGATGGCGGTTTTGATCAAAAAATAATCACTCCATCTAATAATTTAAATATGGAAGCAAATGAGGAAATAAAAAATATAAAAGTAACCCCTGAGGCACTTTTATCGTCAGATCCCCTGGTTAAAACTAATACTAATACTGCAGTTACTCCTGAACCATCTGTACAAAGGAAGGAGAATCCATCTAATGGTAATTGCGTAGCTTTTATTAGTCAGGAGATCGAGACTTTATTGCCCCCAGAGGATAATTCAAGTAATGTTTTACCCCCCATCTTCCCAATTTTCATTCCACAATCAAATAAAGAAACTCCAGTCCCTCCTACTACTTTAGAAAAAATTTCATCATTAAGGGAGGAAAAAAAGGAAATAAAAGCATCAAAAAAACAACGATGCAAAAAAAGAAAACCAAATCGTAGATTTTACAAAAAAAGGCAAAGGAAAATAATTTTTGATTGTGAACAAGAACCCTCGCTGGATAACTCCAATCCAGTGGATCTTGACTCAACAAACATACAAGAAGATTATCATTCGCTCATAAGTCAACAACATCTTGATGAGCAAACTGAAGTGGTGAAAGAAAAAAATCCAACTTCAATTATAGTTTCCAAACCAAAGCCACCTCTTAACCCTTCGGCTATTGCTTTTTCAGATGTTGTTGCAACTGATCATATATCCAAAACAGTGCCTAAGATCAGAAACAATGCGGATACTCTTTATCTTGATTTCATACCTATTTTTGATCCTGACCTCATTTTAAATAGATCTGCCTTAGTTAAGTGTTTTCACGAAATAGAAAGCTTAAAATTGATCCAGTCTGTAGATCTAGACATAATTTCATTAATAAACTCTGAGAATGGAAGGATAACACGGGTAAAATTTTACTCAAAATTGGTAACAAACCATGTCTTACAATGGGCAGAAGAATTCCAAATAAGAGGAATTGATGTTGATCCCTTTATACCGGTTAAAATAGAAAATCATAAATATCAAAAAATGTCATTTTATCAAGGCATAAAATCCGGTCCTCGCGATGGCCTTACGGCAGCGCCTGAAGAGCTAAAAATACGGATATCAAAAAATGACCGACAGGTGATAATTAATAATCCGTTGCCCATCAAACAAACTAGGGTAAAGGATATTGATCAGGAATGGAGTTGGTTGCCCGCTGTCTTATCAGATAAATCAGGTTTTGCAGCCAAAATGAATTCCGAGTTTTAACGATAACTTAAAAATAATATCGTGGAACATTGCTGGATTAAACCAGAGCTCAGAAAAGCTGTTATTTTTGCAGTCTCTTGATGCTGATATTATCTGTTTGCAGGAAACGTGGTTGGCAGGGAACTTTCCGGTTGTAAAAGATTATTATGTTTTGGAGAGTAGTGCTATTCCCTCTATGAGAGGCCGAGCAAAGGGAGGGTTAGCCTGCCTTCTGTCCAACAAGGTTAAATGGAACTATACTCACTACCAGGATCCAAATAAATTATTTCAGGCAATAACTATAACAAACTCCGCCATGGACGCCTCTCAGAAATCGTTTGTAATAATAAATGCTTATTTGCCTCCAGAAGCAAAGTATAATTCGAGTATTAAGATGATTAGTTCTTTTATATTAAATTTACAGGAATCCCCTTTCCCCCCCCACATTTTACTACTAGGAGATCTAAATGGTAAAATATCTAATTATGCCCTTGAGATATTTAGGAATAAGATAAGAGAGGAAGCATTTATGATACCTAAAGCTATCTTTCCGGAGAGCATTAAAATAAATAAAAGAGGGAAATTAATATTAGAGAGTTTATCCGAGGTAGACTGCATTATAATTAATGGAAGGTTCCCTTCGGATATTCCCGCCCATTTCACTCACAAATTAGGAAATGGTGGTTCTATCCTCGACTATATGATAGTTGATAGTACCTTCTTTTGTTTCTTAGATGATTTTTCCGTTCTAGTTACTGATCTTAGTGATCATAATGTTCTACTTTTAACACTAAATATAACATCATCTCAAAGGGATTCATGGAAAATTGGTAATGATTTATTGAACATTAATAATAAAGGGAAATGTTATTGGAATTTAGGGTCCATTAGAAGTTTGTCTAATATATTAGAACACACAGCTGAGAATTTAAGTTCATGGGAAGGTAGAGAGCTATTTTATTTTGCGTCTCTTTTACAAACTTTAAAAACTAAAGTTCGAAAGCCACAATCAAGAAAGCCAATTCCTAAAATCCCTCCTGACCTTCGTTACCTAAATAAAGAAATAAATAAATTAGTCAGGGCTCAATATCTTTCCTTTATTCCTGAACGTAGGCAGAGAATTTCTCTTCTGAGAAGAAGAAGAAATAGGTTAAAGGTTAGATTAAAACGGGAGAAAGAAGATGCTCTCTGGGTTAAGCTTCATGAGGCATCTAAGAATGGGCAGGTAAAGTCTTTCTGGTCATTAATTGGAGAAGGATGTGGGGTGCGATCCAGACCCTCTCCTATATCCATTAACGAGCAGACATGGGTTGATTTTATACAACAACTATATAATAGCAATGATGAGAAGTTCTGTCCTGATAAACTGCAGGAGGATTCAACCCCATATGACCCTCCTTCTGAATTAGAAATAGTTGCAGCAATCAAAGCTTTACGCTCATCTGGTGCACTAGGCCCAGATGAAATCCCAATTTCCGTGCTAAAATCCTATAGCACGTTATGGGGAAAAATCTTATACCCAGTCTTTAAACTTTGCTTTATTAATGGCACGGTTCCACATTCTTGGAAGGGGAGTTTACTAATCCCGCTCCATAAAAAGGGGGCTAGAGACTTACCTCAAAATTATAGACAAATAGCCCTCTTAGATGCCATAGGCAAAGTTTTTTCTAAATGTTTATTGAATAGTTTAAATGATTGGGTAACGAAATCTGCAATACTCCCGTTGGAACAGACTGGATTTAGGAAACAGCATGGTACTTTGGATAATCTTACTGCTCTTCAAATCCTGGTGGAAAAATATGTTTCAGTTCGTAGAGGGGGTGTATTTGGGGCTTTCATTGACTTCTCTACGGCTTTTGATAAAGTGGATAGGCCCCTGCTGTGGAGTAAGTTAACCAAATTAGAGATACCATCTAGTTTATTAAAATTAGTTATCGCACTACATACAGATACTTGGTGCAGAGTTTTAATGGGTGGCGAGCGAGGACTGTCTAGGGTTATACCCACAGATAATGGTCTGAAACAGGGCTGTCTATTGGCTCCCCTGTTATTCTCCCTATATATCGCCGACCTCCCCAAAGCTATTTTATCAACCAGTAATGGTATTGCTCCACTTTTGGGGAGAGCTCCAATAGCGTGCTTAATGTACGCAGATGATATCTTAATCTTGGACCTCACCCCAAAAGGTTTGAATAACCGCTTACAAGCCCTGTCCTCCTACGCTAAGGCTCACTTTTTAAAAATCAATATCTCAAAGAGTAAAATAATGTGCTTTCAGAGAAAGAGAAATTCCAAATATGAAAATTACTACTGGTCCATTGGGGGTGAAAGATTGGAAGTAGTGAAATCTTATCCCTTCCTTGGTAAGATTGTCATGAACAATCTTAGTGAAAAAGCCCACACGGAGAATAACAACAGAAAAGCCCTTGTTCAAGGGAAGAGTCTTATTTCCCTCTACAAAGCGACTGGCAGAAGGCATTTTTCCATATTGCTCGAGGTTTTCCGAGCAAAAATCCCTGCATCCCTAATCTATGGACTAGAAATAGTGGACATGGCATGCTGGAATTTTTTAGATTCTACTGAAGGAAAAATATTACGCAATTTAGCCTCTGTCAGTACCGCAAATTCTACCTCCTCTTTAAGACGAGAATTTGGATTGCGCAGCTCTCGGGCTCAGGCATCTGCGAGTGTGGTGCGTTGGGTCTATAACATTGCAAGAGGAATGCCTGGCACATTGAGATACCTAATAAAAAATGAGTTGTTGGGTTCCTTTAACGCTCATTCCTCCATTGTGAGGAATTTCCGACAGGCTGTTGCGCTACTACAGCTAGACGAACAAAGTCTTTTCACATTATCTGACACCCAACTGAAGTTATCTTTAAAATCTGCCTCTTGGGAGCTGAGCTTTAGAGTTGATAGTGGGACCAGTAAAGCGGTGAGTGGAATGTTCCCTATTGGTAAATTTTGTAAAATAAAAACTCCCCAACCATACATATGCTGGAATCTTCCTCATGGAATTAGGCGATTTATGCTGCTGTTAAGGTATAATTTGCTCCCGTTAAATTGCCTTCTGTCCAAATGGTATGGTAGTTCAGATATCTGTAATCATTGTAACCTTAATACCCAGGATATGTACCATGTTGTTTTCGTTTGTCCGGCCCTTATGGCATTTAGACGTAAATGGCTAAGACCTATGTGCCTCCAACTGGGCATTCGTACTGCTTATGATTTCATTGAAGCAATGCTTAATCCCCCCGATGAAATGTTTTGTTTTAAATTATTTTATTTCTTTAAATGCTTTTTAACATTATGTTGATTACTTAATACTATGTATATTTTCTTTGTACTTTTTATGGAATTTTGTTGTATGACTTTATGAATTCTTATGTGGATCTCTTTTGAGTTCCGTTATCATAATAAATAAATTTGATATAATTCATATTTTTAGTTCGTTGTTGATCAGCTTACTTTTGCCATTTTAAATTGATATTACTTTCTTCTTTATAAAGCCTACAATTTGAAAAATCTTAATTTCAGTTAAACATCACCTATCTTCCGAGCAGAGATGAAATTGCAGAAGAAAGATTGAAAAGTTGATCTAATCATCAAATCGCAATGAAAGAAGTTGGAAAATTGAAATTGAGCTAGGAGTCAATTGTACAGATGAGGCGATCCAGAATATAATCACCTGTTTCGGGAATTCCTATCATCAGCATAGCTCCTCACAACCACAAAACAAAGGTACAGCCATCTACAAATCAAACGTGTAAATAGAGCAGTGGTGCACAGAGCCTTCACAAACAACATTAAATTAAATATTTGGCTGCTCCAGAATATCATCTTTGAAAATTCTACATAGAGCAGCGCTGCAAATCATTTTGCTGCACTGCACCACCAGTGCTTAATTTGAGCTGGTGGTTTCCCGGTGCTCAGCACCAGCACTTTATCATCAACACTGGCACTTGAGCACCAGTGAAGGACACATTAATTTATGGTACGCACAGGGAGATTAAGTGATTCGCCCAGAATCACAGGGCTTTGAGCTGACACCAAGACTTGAACCTGGTTCCCCGGCTCTGAAGTCAGCTGCTCTGGCCATTACACCACACCCTCTCCCCACTTGTAAGGTATGTTGGTTCTGTTTTAGGCGGTTACAAAAAAGGGTAAACCCGGAGTCACTGGGACCTGGGTGCTAGATAGTATATATTGGAGTGGTCCGAGTGCAGTAGCAGCATTTGAGTGAGGTGAGGAAAATATTTAAACCAAACATTCAAAATCAAGTAAATAAAAAACGGATATTCTATCAATGTTATTTAATCACATTGAAAATATGCATCTATGCAAAGAACAAATCTTGAGTCACATGTAAAGATATCAAATTTCAAAATGGCAGTGCCCGAAAGGGAGATAAGAGGGAGGAGGGGGTTGTGATTGAGAGGTGATAGTGAAAAATAGTACGGGGTAGTGACATAAAATCACAAGCAATTCTGGCATATACTCTTCATATGCCGAGTAGTCAAGTACAATTACATAAAATTACACAAAATATATACACAGTTGCCATGTAACGCAGAGTTTCACAGTATACTCATTACTGTTGAATGAAATGGCAGATGTTCAAGTGTCGACGTTTCAACCCCTTATAGTGTGTAGGTATTTCGAACCTTACTCGTGGGGTCTTCCTCAGGACAAGTGAAAAGTCGTGGGGGGTGAGGGCATTAAATCAAACGCACAGCTTGCCAGGTAGGACATACTTGATTTGTAATGTTTTGAATGTTTGGTTTAAATATTTTCCTCACCCCACTCAAATACTGCTACTGCACTGGGACCACTCTAATATATAGGTTCTGTTTTAGGCAGCACTAACAGGAGAAATGGGCTAGTTGATTGAAGCTGCCTCCTGACAAGAGCCCTGGCCCTAATATTTGTACAAATTAACCACTGTGCCCCCAGCCAATCTGAAAGGGCCGGAATGCACCGTATTTACAAGCTAAGATGCATTCTTGTCCTTTCAGCCAGCATACAATTAGCAGCCGTGCTCCAACACAGACACCCTTGCATCAAGGCTAACATCCACCAAAATGGCAGTATCCTCAATGGGAGGCCCACAACAATGACAAACGTACAAATTGAAAAGCATTGCTGCTGGAAATTTTACAGATAAATATTGGCCTGGGAAATGTTTCCTATAAAGTTGGTTTTGGTTTTCCATGCCTACCTAAATGTAGTCCCTATTATGCTAATTGTTGCTAACCCCCAGTGTTGGGATAGAAAAGTCTCTTGCATCTTAATGGATGTGCACCCCTGCCCTGAATGCCCAAACTGTAAGGATGTATGGATGCATGTAATGATGTCTAGATCCCTGATGCTTATTGTTGATGACATTGACGAACAAGGATCATACATTTGCGCCATGACATAAGCTTGTCTCACGGATTTTGGTCTTTTTCGACCAGGAGGGGTGCTAAAAGTGCTACCCACATAGTGGAGTTAGGCTACTGCATTTGCCAGGAGTTAAGCAGCACAAGCAAAGTGGTGGCAGCATACTGTATAGTGATGGGTAGGAGTGAATATGTCCTTTAACTATGTCACTGAAGTGAGAACTACAGGCTCACTTATTTAAATTTCTGCTGCTGTGTGCTTAACACCTTGG
Source organism: Lissotriton vulgaris (assembly GCF_964263255.1). Lineage (NCBI taxonomy): Eukaryota > Metazoa > Chordata > Amphibia > Caudata > Salamandridae > Lissotriton > Lissotriton vulgaris. Next base: position 971,388,693 of record NC_141696.1, on the reverse strand, counting down.
CTGCTAGAGGTTTCCCCCCGCGGCGCTGCATTCTCTGATTTCCCATTGTTCATGACAAGCTCAGCTCGTCATAAGCACACGACCAGTGTACTGCATGATGAGCTGAGCTCGTCATGAGCAGCGAAGGGGTTAAAGAGAAAGAGTCATGCTTATCGACAAGAGAATCCGATAGAAAAACAGCTGCAGAAAAAATAAAAAATTAAGGATAATGGGCATCTAAGGTGGGTGATTAACGTGTGGCTTGCACAAGAAGGAACCTCCATTTTTTAACTTCTTACCCTAGATCCATCTGGTGCAGGCTTCTCCAACAAGTAGCTCGAGAGCTACTGGGAGCTCTCCAGCTACCTGATAGTAGCTCTCCTGTAAGCCTACTAAATAATTGAAAAGTGTGCTTTCTAGATGACAGTGTGTGTATTTTCACAACTCACAAGGAAGGTTTGGAGCAAAATGGTTGAATATCGAATTCAACAATTGCAATCGTTGATCTTGGTTACAATAAACATTGTTATTTGATCTCCAAGTTACTCTGTCAGATGAATGTGTACTTTACAAATACATTATATTTAAAGCTGATGTTTGAGTGATATATCGTGCTGTGTTGCGGACACTTATTACAAACCTGGTGCACTACAGCTATGGCTGTTTGTACCCATGAAGAGGCGTTCCAAACTGATGAAGCCTTTTTTACATTGCTGCTGTCGACCATGTCTGATGCACTGGGGTGATGATTGCTGATAATCCTGCATGAGTGGCAATTAATGTGATCTTGTATGATGTGGTCACTAGAAGAACGCTGATAATATTAGTACCTCACAAATTTAACTGAACACAAGTAGCTTTTATTATAGAAAAGGTTGGAGACCCCTGATCTTGTGCATCTGATCCTCCTTGTCCCCATGCTATTTTTTCTGACTCAAGCCTACTGTCCTGGGTGACGTGTAGTGCAGACTGCTGTAAGCCGGAATCCTTTGAATGAGTGAATGTATAATCTAAAGGCATGTCAGTGCTAACAAGCTGAAAAGATTATACCGAAGACGATCCAGTAATCAAAAGAAAACTGACTAGTTAACTTAATTCTTTTCAATTCAATTCAAAATATCTTTATTTCGGTAAGATTTTACCACAAAAGACGTTTAAAACATACATTTTTAAAACTGATATTTGATAGAGAGTTATACAGTGAAATATAAAAATTTTAAAATCAAGCTTTTACACAATCCCATGTTGCACAGGCATGACCTGTGTACAGAAAAGTCAGTTACCAGCCCTGAGGCATTTCCTTCTGATGGGCCAGACGGCGCCCAGGTACTTAGCCACCGCAAACACAATGTAATCGGTCAAATCAGTTTTCAGGACTCTAAAAGCGGCCATGCACTTCACAAAGCCCAGATTCCTGCATAGAGGAACAATCCAGTACTTGCGGATCTCTCGGTAGACGGGACAAAGAAAGAGAATGTGGAGTTCAGTTTCATCCGAGGTTCTACATGCTGGGCAGGTACTGTTTGCGTCATCAGTCCATTTAGTTGTGAATGATCTGATAGGGAGGGGCCCATGTCTCCACTGTAGGTATAATTTCCTAAGTAGAGGAGGGTAAACTTTATCCAGAATCGGTTCAAAGTTGTAAATGGCCTTGAAGGACATGAAGGAGTCTGTCAAAGTCCCGAGTTTAGATTGATTGAGAAGCAGGGATAATTTACTGTCACGGTATGTCTTGGCTAGCTCTTTTTTGGAAATGAGTTGGCAAGTAGGCAAGGGATCGGACCACATTTTAGAAAGTCCCAAACCCTCCAGTTCCAATTTGATGAAATAGAGCCATTTGATTTTTCCAGCATCCAGCATAGCAAGGACCTCCTGGAGTCCCTGTCTGTAACTGGCCAATTCTGGGGTTGTCCATAGTCTGCGCCAGAATGCCAGCGGGCGGAAAGCCAAGTCGTCATCTAGCGGGCATAAACCTAGATCCATCCTGAGGGGGACAAGGGGCGTACTAGGTGGTAATCCAACAAGATTTCGGATGAATTTATTTTCCACTTTCAAGAGGTCTGATGTTCCAACGTGGCCCCAAAGTTCAGACCCGTAGATGGCAGCCCCCTTGGCCTGTGATTTGTAAATCTGCATCGGAGGACCAATGGGCCTGATTGTGGATTTATTGTTCGCCAAAAGCTTCATGATGCCCCCCGAATGCTGGGTCAGTTTAAGTAGGACCTTCTCCAGGTGCGTGTTCCAGGTTAGTTTATCATTTAACATAATGCCCAGATATTCGAAGGTTTTCACTCTCTCAAGCCTGTTGTGTGCAATGCTGGGGCTAAAATGGAATTTCTGTGGGGGATTGAGGACCATGAATTTAGTTTTGATGGCGTTAATTTCCAATCCATGGGCCTCACAGAAATCCACAAAGCCATCAAGGATGCGCTGGATACCCATTGCCGACTTTGATAGCAACAGAGTATCGTCGGCAAACATGATGGCCGGCACCCTTTCGGCGGCCAGTTTTGGGGCATCAGAGTTGGATACCCCCTCTAAGTGAGAGATAACCCCGTTGACATAGAGGCAAAACAGGGTCGGTGCAAGCACACAACCCTGTCTTACCCCCCTGCCAACGGGGAACCTCTCGGACAGTGCACCCATCCTGCCACATCTCACCTGCGCGAAATTGGTGCTGTGAAGGCGAACTAGCATTTTCAACAAGCCTTCAGGAACCCCCAGTTTGGCCAGGACCTCCCACAGCTTGGTCTGGGGGACCAGGTCGAACGCCGCCCTCAGGTCCACGAATACAGTATAGAGGCTGCCACCCTCCAACTGCACCGTTTTCCAATAAATGAGGACAAGCCGAAAGACCTGGTCAATGGTAGAGACCTTCTCCCTGAAACCTGCCTGGAAAGGGCTCAGGATATTAAAATCCCTGATCCACTCGTGTAGGCGATTTAACAGTAGCTTTGCAAAGAGTTTTTGGGACACGTCAATCAAGCTTATTGGCCTGTAGTTGGCCGGGAGCAGAGGCGATCCCTTCTTAAAAATTGGGACTATCTCTGCCCCTGGCCAGGTCGGGGGAATTGGCATGCCTTTCAGGATTGAGTTGAATAGCACCCTAAGATAAGGAGCCCATATCTTTGGTTTGTGTTTATAGAGGTCGCCTGGGAGCCTATCAAGGCCCGGCGCTTTTCCAGCAGCCAGGGACGTAATTGCCATGGTGATCTCCTCCACGCTAAATCCGTCCATGTCGGCTACACTGTCATTGGAGGAGTACGACACTTCTACGGGTAGGGTCATCGCCTGGTCGCTACTATGTAATTTGTATAGATTTTTAAAATGTTCCTCCCAGACAGAGGGTGCTATATTGGCCTTCACTGCTACAAGTGGTTCAGCTGAGCCGTGCTTGACAATCTGCCAGAAAGTCCGTGCGTCTCGACATGCAAGAGCAGCTGTCATTTTGGTCCAATTCCCCTCATCCCAATCTACTTTGGCAGCATGGAGGGCTAATTTATAGGCTAATCGTTTCTCCCTGATTACACTTGTAGTGTCTCGCGCTTTAAGTGATTTCAATAGTGCAGCTTTTGCTGCCCCGCAAGAAGCGTTGAACCAGGTGGCTCTTTTCTGCTTGAACTTGTTTGACCTGGCCACTGGGTTCAGCACCTCTGCAAGGTTAGTGCATAACTCAGAGTGAATGATACCAAGTTCGATCATTTGTGCCGGCTTATATAAGGAGGAATTGGATACCCCAGGATTACCTGTGGGATCGAATTCTGATTCACTGACTGGGTGGTGCATGCAGCGCTCAACTTTTTCCAAGGGGGGGACGACTAGTGCATAAAGTCTCCCGATGTTACTTTGATTTTCCAGCAGTTTAGCCCATTTAATTCTGCGCCTATTGCTAGATAGTGCAAGGTCCACCTGTAGTGCAGAATTATCGTCAACCTTGACTATTTGTGGCCCCTGTAGCTCAAATTTTAATGAAAGCAAATTGTGGTCACTATCGAGTCTGGGAATTACGCCAAAATCTTTCACTTTCCCCCAGTCCCTGGTTGAGACCATGATGTAGTCGATTCGTGACTCATAGCCCAATCTATTAAAGGTATGTTTAGGCGGGATGTCACCTTTAATCCGGCCGTTGCAAGCCCTCAGCGAGTGACTAAGCGTGAGGGACATTATTTGGGTGGCAAGTGGAGTCCAAGCCCTGACCAGTGGGTCTGTCAGGGTGGGGATGTTCCACAATTCGTCCTCTTCACTTGATATACCCGCCAGGTGCTCGGGAAGCGGTTCATACTGATGATTAAATTCTCCACCTACAATTAGTGGGGAGCAGAGATTAAGTGAGTTGAGAAACTGCGCTAGGTCCTCGACTGGTCCCGAGGTGGCTGCAACCCCCACTGGTCTTGAGTATATATTGATCAGTGTTACTTTTCCTCCGCCTGGCCATTCCAGAGAAACACACTGGAAGTCCAAAGAGTTGGTTTCCAGATGTGTGGCCCTGCAACCCAAGTGGGACCCAACCCAGGTCGAAAGTCCTCCTGATGGGCGGCCCTTTCCTCCCCATTTTGCTTGGATGTCAAAGGTAGCAAAACCCGGCCGAGAATATTTTTCTCTTGCCCATGTCTCTTGAAAAAGGCATATATCGTACCCTTCAATGAGTTCCCCCCAATCAGGCGTGTCTACTTTGTTGGCTAACCCAGCGACATTCCAGGAGAGAATGGAAATTACTCCCGGAGCCTCTGGTGTGTTATTAGTAGCTGGTGGCTGAGAACATTCATGTAGGGAGAGTATGCCTTGTTGTTTAGGTGGAGGAGTGTCCGATAGGGCGCTCTTCAGTTTTGGGCTATACAATATAGGAGGGCTATCTTTGTCAATCGTATGGGATTCAGTCCCAGAAGGATACAAGATCACCCGGAGGGACCGCAACGCCAACCAGGTGGGAGGAGGCATCGCCATCATCCACAAGAACACCATCCGCATCACGACCGGCACCGACAACACCCCACCCTCCGCCGAACACCTTCACTTTCAGATCCACACCGACCCAAAGACCACCCTCAGAGGCACCCTGATCTACCGACCTCCGGGACCACGCACTCAATTCAGCGAGGACATCGCCGACTTCGTCAGCCCGCACGCCATCCCCTCCGCTGACTACATACTCCTGGGGGACTTCAACTTCCACCTGGAGAACAACAACGACTGCAACACCAGCACCCTGCTCGACAACCTCGCCAACCTTGGACTCAAGCAGCTGGTGTCCACCCCCACCCACCTCGCCGGACACACACTCGACGCCATCTTCTCATCCAGCAAAGACATCGCCTTCAGCCACGCCACAGAACTCCACTGGACGGATCACAGATGCATCCACTTCACCTTCAGAAGAACGACGATCCACCACCACCAGCAACAGGTTGCCCGAAGAAGCTGGAACAAGATCACAGCCGACCAGCTCGCCGCCTCCCTGAGCCAGCACCCTCCGGCCAGCTCAGCGAACCCCAGCCAGGCCGCCGACAACCTCACGAAGTGGATCAGTAACTGCGCGGACGAACTCGCCCCACTTAGGATCCCGCCCAGCAGACCCGGCAGTAAGAGAGCCCCATGGTTCACCGACGAACTCAAGAGCTCCAAGAAGAACTGCCGAGCCCTCGAGAAAGCCTGGAGAAGGGAACCCACGCCGGACAACAGGACCACCCTCAAGCTCGCCACCCGGAAACACCACCAACTGATCCGCATCGCCAAGAAAACAGCTTTCAAGAACCGACTGGACAACAACGCACACAACTGCAAGGAACTCTCCAACATCGTGAAAGAGCTCTCCAACCCCAACGCCGGAAACAACGACATCACCCCTTCGCAAGACCTCTGCAACTCCCTCGCCTCCTACTTCCACAACAAGATCGCGGACATACACTACAGCTTCAGCACTCAACCGACGCACGCCACAACCGCAGCAACGCCACCCACCACCACCCTCTGCGCCTGGACCCCGGTCAACACCGAAGACACCGTCCACACGATGAACTCCGTCCACTCCGGATCTCCGACCGACCCCTGCCCTCACCACGTCTTCAACAAAGCCGACGCTGTCATTGCACCCCCCCTGCGGGACATCATCAACACCTCATTCTACACCGCCACCTTCCCCGAGAGCTGGAAGCACGCCGAACTCAGCGCTCTACTGAAGAAACCTACAGCGACCCCACCGAACTCAAGAATTACCGCCCCATCTCTCTACTCCCGTTTCCAGCCAAAGTCATCGAGAAGACCGTCAACAAACAGCTGGCCGCCTTCCTCGAGACGAATGGATCCCTCGACCCATTGCAGTCCGGATTCCGCGCCAACCACAGCACCGAGACCGCCCTCATCGCCGCCACTGACGACATCCGAGCCCTGATGGACAACGGGGAAACAGCGGCCCTCATCCTCCTAGACCTCTCCGCGGCTTTCGACACGGTCTGCCACTGCACCCTAGTACAGCGCCTCAGCAACGTTGGAATCCAGGAGAAGGCGCTGGAATGGATCGTCTCCTTTCTCGACGGAAGAACACAAAGAGTCCGCCTACCACCGTACAAGTCAGAGGCCACCGAAGTCATCTGCGGCGTCCCTCAAGGATCCTCGCTGAGCCCGACTCTCTTCAACGTCTACATGAGCCCCCTCGCGGCCATCGCACGCCAACACAACCTCAACATCATCTCCTACGCCGACGACACCCAGCTGATCCTCTCCCTGACCAACGACCCCGCCGCCGCCAGAGCCAACCTACACGAAGGGATGAGAGAGGTAGCCGAGTGGATGACAACGAGCCGCCTGAAGCTGAACTCAGATAAGACGGAGGTCCTCATCCTGGGCTCCTCGCCCTCCGCCTGGGACGACTCCTGGTGGCCTCCCGCCCTGGGCACCGCACCCAAACCGACGGACCACGCACGCAACCTGGGTTTCATCCTGGACTCCTCCCTCTCCATGACCAGGCAAGTCAACGCCGTCTCCTCGTCGTGTTTCAACATCCTGCGCCTGCTTCGGAAGATCTTCTGGTAGATCCCCACAAAGACCAGGAAGATCGTCACCCAGGCCCTCGTCACCAGCCGACTGGACTACGGCAACGCCCTCTACGCCGGAACCACCGCCAAGCTCCAGAAGAGACTCCAGCGCATCCAGAACGCCTCAGCCAGACTCATCCTCGACATCCCACGACACAGCCACATCTCCGGACACCTAAGAGACCTGCACTGGCTCCCAGTCAACAAGAGAATCACCTTCCGCCTCCTTACCCACGCACACAAAGCTCTCCACGACCAAGGCCCGAGCTACCTCAACAACCGAATCAACTTCTACGCTCCCAAACGCCACCTCCGATCCGCCAGCCATGCGCTTGCCGCCGTCCCACACATCCGCAGAGCCACTACAGGAGGAAGGTCCTTCTCCTACCTGGCCGCCAAGACCTGGAACTCCCTCCCGGCCGACCTGCGCCTGACCCAAGACCACCTCTCCTTCAGGAAGAAGCTCAAGACCTGGCTGTTCGAGCAGTAGCGGCACCCCCCCCCCCACCCCAAGCGCCTCGAGACCCTACGGGTAGGTAGTGCGCTCTATAAATGTCTTTTGATTGATTGATTGAGTTTTTGCTAACTTTGGTGGCGTGGTGTCACGCCTACCTGGCCCTACTGTGAATTTGTGAGCCTCTCACTGGTTTGGTGGTGGAGGAGGAGTTAGACAACCCGTGTGTACATTTAGTGTAGTGAGAGTTAATGATTGACCCGTTGGATGGAACTGGCAGCTTATTGGGACTGGTGTTGAGGGTGCGGTGATTGGCAGATGTGGACGTCAATCCACTTCCTCAAGACACCCGTATCTATTGGAAATTGGTACCCCATTCCAGCCGCCAAGTGTGTCCGCCCAGTGGTGACTTTGCCCACCCCATGTACCGTTCCTCTCCGGAATCCTTCTCCAGTTCCCCCCCTGGTTTGGATGGGGACGGGGTGGGTAAAAGTAGGTGAGGGGTCTGGCTGCTATTGTTGAATTTGTGCTATAGTTATTCCAGGAGTAGATGGCGTGCGCAGTATTTGGATCCTCAAAGGAGACAATCACGCAATCGCCACTGCTGGACTTTTGCGTGGTGCCTACCCATGGTACCCTATGCACCATGAGGATTTTACTCCTTAGGTGGTTGGGTATTGGCTTATTGACGTTGAACCAGTGGATCACCTTGTTCTTTAATGAAGCAAAGTTTTCCTGCTGGTTATACGTCAATTCTGTAACCCCTGTCAGCACTACAACATAGGAGCTAACCTCTGGGGGAAGATCTACATAGCCCCTGGAGCGTATGTAGTTAGTACTGGCTCTCTGAGATGAGAGATGGTTAGAGTTATGGCCATTTGGCTTCGAATTTAGCTGACCTATCGAGGATGATACCATTTGACCTGGCGTGGCTGATGTGGGATGGCGGTGGATTTTCAGCCGCCGGTTGGTTGGTGGTCATTGTTACCCTGTTAGTTGGGACATTAGTATTTACCTTACGCCGAGGTTTTGGAATTGGTTTGGCCTTTAAAATAGCAGTAGAGGTGGCAGGTGAAGGTACAGTAGGGGAGGGAAGTGGGGTAGCATTGGTAGATCCCAGAGACTTAGCCTTCACGGGGGCCAGCGAGTTAGCAACAGCTGGGATTGCAGGAATGGGTGGTGCTGTGAGGGGCGAAGTTCCGTGCGGGCAAGTGGATTTATTGTTCTGCATGGTAATAGTTGCCAAATTTAAAATACTTTTTTCGATTTCCATGAGCTGTGTTTCTATATGTGTGAATCTCACTTGAAGGGGGGAGAGGAGTTTTTTAAGTGTTTCCCAGACAATTGTTAGGAACTCAACGTCCTTCCCTCTGATAGTACAGAGCGGAGCTCCGGTGGTGTCACTTTCTATTGTGAGATCATTATTTTCTTGAATGACTACCGAGTGTGGGGGGATATTTTCTGGGCTCGTTTCAGAGGAGTGAGTAGTAGTCACTGTGGAGGGAACTGAGGGAACCTGATATGGTACCTTGGTTAGAAGCTGGGCCTTTGCTATTTTGGCCTTTTTCCTTGAATATGCCGAGGTGTTTTTGCGCTTCCTTTTGTTATATGGTCCATTTTGTGGCGTGGGGGAATTACCTCCTTTTGGTGGCATTGCTTTGTTGATTATCGCTGTAGAGGATAGGCCTACCTCAGCTTCCTTCTTTTGCTCAGCAGTTTCACCCAGATGGAGTTGTGGGGAGTGGGTGAGTTTTGGTGGGGATCCCCCCTGCAATGAAGGTATACTAGCCGTTTGCGGCTAATGGATGTCAACGTTTGTGACAATCAGGGTGGGAGCAGTGCCATGTGGGCGATCAGGTGTTTTAGCCCACGCAATGGGCCCTAAGGAGGATTTTTTGGCAGCAGTTAGCTCTTCAGACAGTCTTCTGGCGGCTTCTAGTTCAATAGACACCCTATGCTGCATTTTAGATATTTCATTGTCAATTGCAGTGTGGGTCCTAGTGATAAAATCGTCTAAGGTGCCATTTTTCAATTTGGATTTGGCCGCTCTGTCTCTAAACTCGCGGGTTGCCATGGTGGGTATACAAGGCAATCAACGAGATGTTGGCTGTGGGGGAGAGCGGTAGGATCAAATGGTCCGGCCCAGTCCAGTCTCTACCTGCCTCTAACGGCCTCAAACAGCCTGCTCTTTGCCCGGTCTTCACCCCGAGCTGCGCCCCGCGCGCGTCCCGCGGTGCGGTAGTTGACACTGCAGTGATATAGGAGGAGGCTGGGGGCGTGGCCGCCGGGGGAAGAGGACCAGCTGTGTAGAGCTGGGGCTGCTGGTCCTCGCAGTCCCCCTGGTAGGCTCAACGCTCTAACTCGCCCCGTGTGCTCTCACCAGGCCGGTCCTCAGCTGGGAGCGCGTGACTCTCTGCCAACTGCAGAGCCGCTCACACCAGCGAGTGGCAGCCTTAGGGGGCGGATGAGCGGCACCCGCGAAGCGGATGTCGCGAAAAGTGGCTTGCGTGCAGAAGGGTAGACAAGCAGCAACAGGAGTCTGTGAAGGTCCTCGTAGCAAAGGAAATCCGGTAGGAACACCCACTCAGCTAGCGTTATCCGCGTCTAAAATGTGCTGAAGGCTGGGGGCGTGGCCGCCGGGGGAAGAGGACCAGCTGTGTAGAGCTGGGGCTGCTGGTCCTCGCAGTCCCCCTGGTAGGCTCAACGCTCTAACTCGCCCCGTGTGCTCTCACCAGGCCGGTCCTCAGCTGGGAGCGCGTGACTCTCTGCCGACTGCAGAGCCGCTCACACCAGCGAGTGGCAGCCTTAGGGGGCGGATGAGCGGCACCCGCGAAGCGGGTGTCGCGAAAAGTGGCTTGCGTGCAGAAGGGTAGACAAGCAGCAACAGGAGTCTGTGAAGGTCCTCGTAGCAAAGGAAATCCGGTATGAACACCCAATTCTTTTCAAAATCAAAGACTCGTCCTTTTATGCAAAAAGAAAAGGTTTCAGTTTGTAGGAAAAATAACATGGTCTGAGCTAGTACACATCGCCGAGATAAGCTGATTTCAGATTTTGAAAGCTAGTACTCACAAACCTTTCCTCCTGAGCGAGCTCCCTGATGAGAAAGAATTTAGGCCCTAGCTCAAGAGTCAGAATGTAGGAGACGGACTGATGGAACCTAGGGTTAAGCAAAGAGATGTAAAATTAATTATTTTTAACCCTGGCAACCAATGCAATTTACACCTGGCGTTAGGGACATGGTCAAATTTATGCAAGCCAAAAATTATCTCAGTGGCATATCCTGAAACAACTTCAGTCTGGCTAGTAGCTTTGCAGGAAGACAAACGTAACAAGCACTGGTGTCATTCAGGGCCAAGAGGATAATGGTATTCACCGCCATGACTTGATAGTTTTGGGGATTTATTTACCTGTAGACTTTTCCTTAGAAGCTTCAACTGGAAATAATTAACTTCCATTTTGAGAGAGAGAGAGTTCATATTTGAAATTTTCACTTCTTTACCACTCTAACTGGTGGAAGATGGGACTTTAATTTACTAGGCCAGAAATCAGCATTTATTAGGCCAGATATAACCTTCCAAGCATGATCAGTGCCACCGTTCAGTACCTCTATTTTGTCAGTATGTATAGAAAGGGTTAATTCCTACTGATGTAGGACTGAATTGCTAACAAACAAGAAGGTAAGGATTGTTGAAGTTCCTTTGCAGGACGATCTAATCTGAAGAGAATAAGACATGCATTCAACACCAAAAGATTGTTTGAAATGTATAAGAGCTCACATATAGATAGTAACTAATATTGGCAACAGGAATGATCCCAGAGGGACCTCTCATCTCACTTCATTAGGTTTGATCTAAAGGGAGCAATCATTTAGTATTGACTACAAATGGACAGAAAAGATGAAAACAATGACAGGGCGATTTCTCAGAGGCCTACATCTGCCAAACAATTGATCAAGAAATCAATGATTAACCATATCAATGCCACAGAGAGGTCAAGAAGAATGAGGCTTTGAGGTCGTCCTTCGTCTAGGCTAATTTTTAAATCATTCTACACAGAAACCAAAAACTCTCTCTTTGCCCATACCAGGCCAAAACCTTGCTTGGGCAATGCCCAGACATTTATTAAGCTCAAGATGAAAAGAAAGCCACTTGGCTAAATATTTTACCCCTATTCGGCCATCAAAAGGAGAAGAGACAGAGGCCTGCAATTAGTGAGGGCTAGGTTAGTTTTAAGTTGTTAGTTAGGTCTAACAACCTTTCTTCCAATCCTAAAACCAAGTTAAAAAAAGAGGGCACTAATTGCAGGAGAAGCCACATTAATTTCATGGTGGACTTTACTAGGACATATGTCATCTGGAGAACATAGTGTAATAGACAGGCTGCTGCAGCTATAGCCATGTTGATACCAACTTGTGGTCCTGGGTGAAGTATTTGGGGCACCCTACTTGTTTCTGGGAGAGGGAGAGTACACAAGAGATGTGCTTCCTTTCCTACCTGCCTGATGCAGGGCCAAATGAAACGCTCCTCTTGTCTGTAGATTTACAGGTATAGCAAAGGTAGTGGTTGCAGTGAGGTATTTCCTCACATACCAAACGGTTTCAACACAGTTATGAGTACAAGCATAACAAACATCTATAACACACAAACATGAGGTACAATAATGAGAGCAGCAGTGGTGCAAATTGTCTCCCACAAAACAAGAGCAGGGAGCTAGGAGGTAGCCGGAGTGTCAGCCTACTTCACAAACAGAACAGTCATAGCAGCTGAAGCAGCAATCTTAGTTTCCCTCACATCCAGAATAGGTACCGCATCTGCACCCCAAAACAAATCAAAGTGGCAGAGGCTGATTTTCGTGCCATCTGCCCCTAACCATAAACAAAGGCATATCTGGTGTCAGTGGGCAATATTGTCTGTATATGTCACCAGGCTCAATAATAAGTTGAGTTAGGGGGCAAACAAGACCTCACCATACTGGAAGTGTCTGGACTGTCAATTGCAGACTTCCCTTCTACATTGCTGCCTTGGTAGGCAAAAAGAGGCATATGGGCCCTCACCCTACCCACATGAATCACCACTTGCTGCACATGTATATTTTCTGGATGGCCACTCCAGATTTTTGGCTTTTCCTAAACACTATGTTTTCCGGTGCTAAGCACCTGTGCTCTATCACACTGCGAATCTGTGCCACAGTACATGTGATCTGGCTGTAAAGTATTAGTCGTAAAATTGGTTTTCGTTAGCTGGTCTTATTAAGAGTCCGATAGGATCATCTTAGATGGGGCAGAAAATGCAACCTATGGCATGGAAGTTAAATATCATATGTGGGTCATAGTATGTATTTACCCCACCCACATATAGGACAAAAATATGTCTCAGCCAGGAGTACCACTTTGCCATGTAATAAAAGCCTATTTTTATATACTCATAAGGCACGCCTAAAGTGTACCTTGTACCAAAAGGAAAGGGTGAGAACATATAAAAATATGCACACAACATTTTTGGGGTTAATGTGGTCTCACAATGAAATACAACCAAAAAGTTACCTCATTGTTTAGGCCTAGCTAGATTTTTCATCGAACAGACGGAATTAAACAATCCTACCCCCACTGAGGATAATACTTAAATTGTAATTGTAATGTTATTATTATAGCCCTAACTACTCCCCATGAGGAGTTGAAATGCTTTTTGGGGAGTAGCACACTACTGCAGAACCGAAAGTATTAGTGATAGATTAGTATTGGGAAATATAAGTTGTTGATTTGAGTGGTGGAAACGTTATTCCGTTAGTTTGATTGAATAAGAGAAGCAGGGATAGAGGTGGGATAGCAACTATAAAGTGCTATTTTGGAGAACATAGTAGTAAGATGAGGATTGGGATGAGTCCAAGGAGGAATAGAGGAGGTAAGAGTCTAGGAAGTGTTATTTGTGGAGGTCATAGTAGTAAAATGAGGTTTCGGGTGAGTCAAGAAGGGTTAGGGGGAAGAGTCTATAAAAGGTTATTGTGGAAACCATAGTGGTAAAATGACGTTTGGGATGAGTAAAAGAAGATACAGGAGGGAAGAGTCTAGGAAGCATTATTTTGGGAGATCATAGTAATAAAATTAGGTTTGGGGTGATTCAGAGAGTGGAGGTTGAGGATATATTGAGAGATGAATAGGATGAGACATGGAGTAATACATTGTAGGGAGAGTAATGCTTTTATTCTGCTGTAGGCGTAAAGTAATAAATATATAAATACATGACTATATAGAAAGGTTATGCATGTGTTAGGAAAATATTACAGAGATATAAAGTTGTATTGTATAAAGTTCCATATGGGCATGTATGGATAGATACTTAGAAGCTCAAACTTTGCTGCTGCTTGTAAAGCTAATTAATTTGTATATTTTTAGAATTATTCATTTTTTAATTTATATTTATTTTATTTTTATATTTTGCTCAATAATCAATAGTTAAACACTGATAGATACAATTATGATCATATTTACATATTGTGATAGATAACTAAAATAAAACAGAGACCCATAAGTATTTAATAAAATAACTCAAATGAACACTTTTAAGTGACCTACATACATGTTAAGCACATAATATTGCATACTTAAATTTTTTTTAAACCAACTTGACAAAGGACAATATCCCACTTGACCTGTATTGCTTTTTCCATGACTATATAGTGCTGTGTGTTTTAACCCAAAAACCACTACACAATAACCATCTTTTTAAATATTTTTTTTATTTAACTTTTTTAACTTGCTTCATTCGATTCCATCAATAAACATTTTAATCTCATAACAATTTTACAATATTTGCCAAGCCATTTAATGCATGATTAGTGTATAACACATGTTTAACAAACAACTTCATATAAGAAATACTTGATCCCCCGTACTACACTCACTCATACAAACATCATACATACCTGTCATACCAACCATACAATCTGCATTCCAGCACCTGCACACATGAGAGAAATACAACAGGTGAAGATGTTCTGTTTCAACAAATTGTAGTATTGTGGGCTGGAAACACTCCTAAAAACAGTCAGGGCATGTTTTGGTGTGGACATTTACTTTTAGCCAGACACCTTCTTCAGGACAACAAAGGTAGAGAAAGCTTCACAAGGCGGCCAACTAAAATAATTTTTTTCTTCACTCTATAAAGGCTCTTCTAGCAGACTAAAGTAAATCCTGAAATTCTACTTATCTTGAATCTTTCTCTGCAACTCCTGATTTTACATTTTTTTTTCCTGTTATGTCTGTGAGTCTTTCAGACTCCTATCATCTGAGTCCCTCTGTTGTGTGGTGTTTTAGGCTCCAAATGAATGTTCCCGATTCATGCCCTTAAATAGGTACAATTCACATTGCCCTTGTATAGGCATAGAAATCAATCCCTTATTTAGGCATAGCCCATCCTAACCAAATACAGGCATGGCTGCTTCCACCCGTACCAAACGTCACAACGATTTCTTGGAAAATCGGCTTAAGCAGGTAAGGAACTTCTCCTTGCTCGAATATTGATTTGTCCAAGAACTCATGTACTTTGCAAAGAACGACTATTCCCTAGGGGTTCTTTCCTGACGTTATTATGCCCGACTTTACGTCAAACTATGGCATTCCTAGACACCTTCAAGGTATAGATATACCTTCACTTGCTCTAGCAAGACACAGTGGTTGGGAGCAGTTCGACTATCTACTTGACCGACGCAGCTCACTACAGCAAGTGCTGAAGGAAGCTGACCCTCCAGCTGATGGACTGATGAAGAGTTTGCCTTTCTCTTGCCGAGAATCCAGCTCCAGCGTTTCCAAGATCCCCTTGCCAGGTGTTGGGAAATCGAGTCCCGAGACAGAGATACCAGACCTCCTTCATTCTAACTAAGGTATGGAGCTGATTAGAACCTAGAGAAATCTTGGATAGCTTCTTGGCAAAGAATACTAATGCTACACAATACTTACTTCTTCCTGCGTACTAGACTTAGGTTAGGTACACTGGGGTAGGCGTATTTTAGAAACACCAGTTGAGTATTTTAGTCATTTTTAGGTCTCGCTGGTGTTAGCAGCGCATAGCGCTGCTCCAGCGAAAGACCTATTGTTGTGGATTTCCTGGGAATGGCTGAGAGGGGGTGGTTACGCACATAACCTCGGCGATTTCACCTCGAGGACGCGCTTCAGCTGGCGGGCTCGAATCACATTTTCAGACTCTCCTGGGCGCTGCAGCTCTGGTGTTGTGAACGTGCCGAACGTGCCTAATGACTGCACCTAATGACTTCCGTCTATCAGTCTAGCCGTCAATGTGCCCCGACACCCCCACTCACTGGGTCTCTCATACTCCTCTCGTCCTGTCCCACGGTAGTGGCGCTGCACGGGATTCGTAGGCGGCTAGCTCCCTTCCCTTCACAGCAGCGCGGTGTAGGCTCTTGTCCGCTTCCTGTCTGTGCTGGTGGCCCCGCCCTCAAGCAGGCAGTCCCGGGCAGTCCAGCCTGGCTTCCTGTGTCTCGCCCGTGCAGAGGGACCGGAAACACTCGATCCAAGAAAGGTACATTGCTTGGTGTGGTCGGCATTTGCTTGCAGCGTTTCTCAGTGGTGTCTACCAACTTTGTTTGATGTGCTCTAAACTTTCAATTAGCTAGATAAGAGTATTTACATTTTAAAGAGCTGTGAATGTTGCTGTATACAAGGAGGCGCGATAGGCCAAGAATCACACAAGCTGATGAAGTGGGAAGCCGGGATCCCAAACTAAGTTTCTTCGAGAGAGAGAGAGAGAGACACTTTCTGCTCTGCCCCAGCTCACCTCAGTCTGAAGTTCCAACACTCACTTTGACCTGAATGGCAAATTTATTTACTCTTATAGCCTTAGACAAACATTACCATTTATAGACTGTTTTAGGAGGAAAAAAGATTGCCTCAGCTGTGCGAGATCCTGTCTTCCTTGGATCCACCTGTTGGGCAGACTTCACTGCAGGCTCTCTGAGCTGGATGCACCCTGTTTAGTGGCCTCTACATGCCGGGTGAGACCACCGCCTTTATCCTCTGGGACTCTCTCCCTGCCTCACATGGCCCTTCCTGTGAAATTCATGCAGACCTCTTCTCTGAGGTATTGAGCCCCCTCACACCCCATTGGGCCCCTGCATGCGGGCGCAAAGCCTTGAAGCACCCTTTCTGGGGCTTTGCTTGTGTGGCGCTCAGTTCGATGCCCGCAGCCCTCATTCTCGGCCCTGCCTGTACAGTGCAGCTCGGCAAGATCCCCTCCGGGCTCTTTGCCTAAGGGGAGCCAAACCACTGTCCCTCTGGCTCTGGCTTTCTCTGTTGTTGCCGTGCGCCCGTGACCCCGACGTAACGCGAAGAGCGAGGAGCGTGGAGCACGAGGAGAAGCAGCGGCTGGAGTGAACCGCTGAACAGCGGAACCGCGGAATCACGGAACTGCGGCGGAACTGCGGCGGAACCGCGGCAGGCCGCTGCGAGCCGAATATGTAAATCCCCCACTGAGAGGGGCATAAAGTACAAGGAGCAAGGAGGGCACCAGTGGGACCTGTGAGTCCAGTCAGCGTCCTCGTCCTCCTCGTGTGGTGAGTCGGGAGACCTGGGCGAAAGCTGGATTGCCTCGGGTGGCAGAGCAGCTGTGTGTGCAAGTTGGGAGAGCCACAGTCCAGCGAGGGGGCAAGCTTGGAAAATCTCCCCCCCCGCCTGAGTTCTAACAAGGTTGTGGAGGTGGAGTAGGGATAGAGAATATTAAAGGAAGCCGGTGGCGGTATAAGAGGTGGCTAAGAGAGCAGACTGCCTGGCCAAAGCAGTAATAGGAGCGAGACTTTTTGCTACAGCGTCACTAAATCCTAAGAACCCTCATGTAAGTTAAAGCTGAGGGTGTGGAGGTAGGAACCTTGGACTAATAAAAAGGTTTTTTCACCGGCTAAAGCCATGACTATTGAAGAAGAGGAGGATTCATGGAAAAGGGGCACATCTTTGATCTTTGATGACTGTTTGGTAGACTCAATAGGTGTGGTCGACCGATCGGTGCAGCCTCTATTAATCCAAAAGGGGACAATAATGTCACCGCGACTTTCTTCTTCCCCGCAAATATTACGACAGACGTAGGAGGAGGAAGTTAGCCTGGGCACAAGGCACAGTGATGAAAGATCCCCAAGCCCAGTTAGAAGTCTTGCTGGATCAGAAAAGTTTTTTTTTCAAGAAGCAATGACCTTGTAGATCTGGATAAAAATGGTGACGCAAATGGTGAAAACCAGCACTCAGAGATAAATTTGGAGTCGACAGAAACCCCAGCATCTTCAATCTTGGAACTGATGATAATGGTGCAAAAATCGTTCCAAGGATTGCTAGAAGTAACAATGCTAAACCATGATGTTCTGAAAAGCCAAAAAATGCACTTGTCTAAAATTGAGGGGGAATTACATGGTATTAGAGACCAAATGCCCTCAATGTTAAGACCTGTCGTAGACCCGGTGGTTACGGGTCAAGGGAGGGAAGGGGACGAAGAAGATACAATTATATATCCCCCATCAGCAAGTCAAGTTGATATAGCCCACTTGGGGGAACAACAAGTCTATGTGTCAAGATGGCCAATGCTGGTAAAAAGAGGAGGTGAGCTTAGGAACTATAGCTTATCAAAAAGAGGAAAAGTGGCAAGAAGGGGGGGGAAGGAAAGATGAGCAAAAGAGCGACAAAAAATTATCAAGAAAGGTATGAGGTAACAGAAGCAGTAGGACAAGATCCCAAGTCCCAGACTCATAAAAAGAATAAGGAACCCAGACTAATTGGAATAAGCTCAGAAAATTATGGCAGGAAGCTAGTAAAAGAGAGAAGCAGATGTAAGAAGCAAACGCACCAGGAAAAGGTGAAAAAAAATATTAGACAGACGGCTACTGAGCAAATGAGTGCACCCGCCCGAAAAGGTCCAAGTAAACAAGAAGGTATATTGGGAAAGTAGCCCAGAGGAGGGTCGCAGAATTAACAAAGAACAACAACAGGGGATGGTTAAGTCGGGAGAAATGATGGATAAAGGAAATAAGCTGCTCTACTTTGAACAAATAAAATTGGGAAGGGGTGGGAAAAAAGCAAAAAAGAGCGCTCATCTAAATAGGTCCCATTTCCTTAATATATTTGCGCACTGCCCAAACTTAAAAAGCATAGGCACAGAGGATCTGAGACAGGTGAGATTACAGGTAAATGGTGATGGTAAGGAGGTTACTAAGGTTCAGTTTTATTCTGCTCTGGCCTTAACGGCAATAATAAATGCAGAGCAGGAGATCCAAAAAGAGGGGATTAGACTAGTGCCCAAAGAAGAGCTAGTACAAGATCTGACGGTGCCTCAGCAGAGATCTTTCCTAAAGCTCCATGCGGGGCTAGTCAAGAGATAAGTGAAGCTACCAGGAAGGGAAAGGGAACAAGGGTGGGAAAACTTCAATATAGTGATAAATAATTCGGACCTAGTGGAGTCTTGGAAAAATTGGAGCAATATTGAAAGCCCGGCAGGCCCCTCACAAAGCTATAGGGAGGAATCAGTAATTTATGACCACCTAAGTGATGTAGAATAGGTTAAGGGGCAGCCACAGAGCACATGTATGGTATCTTGGAACATAAATGGGATGGGTACCCAGGTAAAACAGGAAGCTTTGAAAGAACTCGCAAAAAAGTGTGAAATTATTTGCATACAAGAGACCTGACTCTGTGGTGAATCCCCGGTTGTGGAAGGGTTTAAACAAATCCACTGCCCAGCAGAAAAATCTACTTCTGGCCGCCCAGCCGGTGGCTTGCTGACTTTGATCTCAACTTGTTTATTAATTACGGCTCTTCAGATACCCGTGACATCCAAGTGGCTCTTGGCTTGCAGAATTCAAACATAATTTACTGATAAAAAATTTGAAAGTATGCTGATCCTAAACGTATATATGCAGTGGAGGTCACGGAAGGAATATGGGGTCGAATTGTCTTATTTTAAGAAAGATATGGATACACTATGTGATAAGTATGGAAATGATTTGATGCTGTTACTGGGAGATTTTAATCACAAACTAAACTCAAAATTGTCAGATCAGTGGTATACAGAAATTCTGGAGGCATGTGGAGTAAAAAAAGCAGAATTTCTGGATAATAAAATACCGTCTAATGCGGCCAACCTGGTCAATTTTTTGGCAACAAAAAGCTTATTTTGTCTAAATGGAAGGACAACCCAGGACTGCCCAGCAAAGAAAACTTTTAAATATGGGACCCAAAATTGCCCGATAGATTATATTTTTATGTTGGCTTGGAATTTTGAGTTGGTAAAAGATTTTAGGATTGACCCCGCGGATTGTAGCGATCACAAAATGTTAAAAATTAGAGCTTGTAAGTGCCCAATATATAGTATGCGATAGAGGTATGCCCCAAGAGATGGATTATCCTAAGCAGATAACCACTCGGTTAACTGAAAAATATATCAAGAGGCTAACTAGTCTGCAACAAAAGGTGCAATTAGGTCACTTGTGCGGCCAAAATTTATGTTGGTACGTTGAGAAAATAACTCAAGTAGTGAAAAGCATAAGTGTATAATTAAGGTATGGCAGGGCACAAGCAAAGCAAGGACCTTGGTTTATCCAGGACTGCTTACTAAAGAAAAGAGAAGTTAGGGGAGAAGAACGTAGCCTACGGAAAAAATTTGAGAAATCGAGGGCGGAAAACCTAGTAAAAATAAAAAGGGATTATATCACCCTAATTCGAAATGCTAAAAGGTCCTATAAAGAAAAGTGTTGGAGCAAGTTATGAGAAGCAATCGAATCCAAGAACACACGGCAGTTCTGGAAGCTAATCCAGTCAGCAACGGGACTTTCAGTTGCTACTATGACTTGCGTACTGGAAGAGGGGGCGTGGGCAGAATACATACAGCAATTATACGCCACTTGGAGGGGGACTGGAAATGAGGTACCAGGGGATTGGAAAGGCCTAGTAGAGGATCTAAAACAAGAATGCTCAATAATAAATGTCCATAAGATCATAAGGACACTGAATCTAACTAGAGCCGCAGGCCCAGATAATTTACCAGCCCTGATATTAAACTCAAACCAGACCTGGTGGACGGAATTCTTCGCGAAAATGTTTGCCTTAATTTTCATACCAAGGGATTATGCCCCCAAACTGGAAGGGAGCTATAATAAGACCACTACATAAGAAAGGGGATGTATATGCCCCGAAGAATTACAGGCTAATTAACCTATTGGATATAAGTGAAAACATTTCCTCTAAAATAATCCTTAGTAAGCTAAAAGTTTGGGTGGAACATAGGTCTATCGTTCCCGTCGAACAAGGTGGCTTCAAAGAAGGCCACTCGACGATAGATCATTGTTTTGCACTGTGGGCATTGGCTATGAAATCGATGGAACAAAATGGCAAATTACTTTGCTGTTTCGTCGATTTCCGGGCGGCGTTCGATACAGTGGACCGAAATAGCCTCTGGGAAGTATTAGAAAATTATGGAATGCCACAGGGTATATTAAACATCTTAAAAGAATTACATAGTGGCAATTGAGCCCAGTTCATTAAAGACACAAAGGGCTCACTAACCCATAACATTCCAGTAAGGAACGGTTTGAGACAAGGGTGCGTTTTGGCACCCTTGCTTTTTTCAATCTTCTTGGCAGCTCTCCCCGCTGCCTTGGAAGTTGAAAGAAGTACGAGTCCACGTATGAATTGCAATAAAGCGTCATGCCTCTTATACGCCGATGACCTTGTGATCTTGGATCAAACTGAAATGGGCCTCCAAAGGAAATTAAATGTCTTGAAAGATTATTGTGATAAAAAGCTTTTAACTGTGAAAATGGAAAAAACTAAGATCCTATGTTTTGGAAAGAGGGTAAATTATTTTAATTGGTTTTTAGGAGAGGATAAATTAGACGTAGTAGGTGAATATAAATATTTAGGCCTTTGGTTTAATAGCACATTAAAGTGAAATACTCAAGTGGAGGCACAAACGGCTAAGGCTTATTCCTCGGTCTGTGGCCTGAAAAAATGTAATAAAGATTACGGTGATATGTCACACAGACCGCTCCTAAAGGCTTTTGAAGTTATGATCCTCCCACAAGTGCATTATGGTGCAGAGGTGCTTTACCTGAGTGGTAAAAGAGGGTGGGACCGGGAAGAAGGTAAAATTCTGAAAATGTTGTTGACCTTACCAAATAGCTCCATGATCCAAGCTATTAGAATGAAGGTGGGATTGACATCATGGGATGTAAAGACTCAAATGTCTTTAATAAGATTTTGGAACCAACAGGAGTCTGGCGGTGAAGAGAAGGTTTCGATTTGGTGTAGAGAGGAAATTCAAGCGAGCAACTTACGCTTGGCGCAAGATGTGAAGAAAACTCTCCAGACGGTAGCCACGCACCTGAAACTGAGCCTCTCTCCACCATTGTGGAATATAGTCTGCACTAAAAAAATGCTTAGAGACAAAGGGCTCGAATACTCCTGATCACAAGACATGGACTATCTGAGGCTAAGAAAATTGGTGAATTGGGTAAAGAATGAATGGAAAAAGGAGGTCCGGTTCCCATATTTGGATTTATTGCCCAATAGATGGCTAAGATATGAAATCTTGAAGGTTCGGGTGGGCCTAAATCCATGGAAGATTGAAAGAAAAATAAGAGTGGCCCTGATCCACCCGGACGGTACCTGTAAATGTGGGCTAGGAGTAAGAAATGATATTTTACATATACTGTTTGATTGTACATGGATTTTAGCAATTCGGAAAGCTTTTTTACGTCCAATTTTTTTAAAATATGAGGTGACCTCCCGTGCAGACGCCATTGACCTCCTTACAGAAATGACACTTTTGGATATTACAATTGCGTTGGGGAAAGTTCTGAAAGCAACAAGAGAATATATAATGGAGGTAACAAAGGAGGGCGGGAGAGTTTAAAAATTACAGTGAATCCCAATTATATGTTTCATGGTTTTACAAGTGTTGTAAATGTGTATAATGAATTGTGGTTTTAAATACTTTTTATCACTATGTATGGTTTATAGACTATTGTCTAAATAAACTTTGCTATCAATCAATCACTGTCCCTCCATCGAGGACCCCCATGGGGTGCGCATCCACCCATTCCTATTTGTACTGCAGAGTGCAGAGCCACTGCCCCTTCCTCTTGGCCTGGCCTGTAGGGCTTATATCACAATGTCTCTGCCTGTAGAGGGCACATGTGCATGAACCCCCCTCACTGGGCCCATCTGTGGAATGCAGGTGTAATGTCCTTCCATAGATGCCCCCCATGGGGTGCGCATCCCCCCAACCCTTTCCCATTTGTACTGCAGAGCCAGAGTGCAGAACAACTGGCCTTTCCTCGTGGCCTGGCCTGTGGGGCTTATAGCGAGATTTCTCTGCTTGCAGAAGGCAGGTCTCCATTACCCCTTTCCTGCTCCCACACCTGCGGAATGCAAGGGGTAATGTGCCTCGGTCCGTACCAGTTCCCGCTCCATCACACCCGGACACTTTCAGCTTCTGCCCTGCCTTTCCCCTCTGCGTTGAGGGTCCTGCGGGTGGGTGCGGTGCTCGATGGGACTTGGGAGCCCCCTCCCCGCATATGCTCCTAAGTACTGAGTGCTTTAACGCCAATTAGGGGCGGCTGCCACACAGCCCCATTGAGCGCCACCGGCCACTGAATGCATCTGCCTAGAAATGAACACGAGGCAGGAAGTGGGTGAATGGTCAGGAGAGGGGGGCTCTCCCGGAGGAAGGGGCGGGGAGCTATGATTTTATGGAGCGCTCAGAAGCAGCGCCTTTCAGATTTATGTGCACTTCGACAACTGCAAGATCTGAGGAATCCCTTCGAGATACAGCGCCTCTCAAGAGGCAACCGCGTGGGAGCTATGCAAATGTTTATAAGTGTGAATGCGGTGGCACTGGTGCCTCTCTGGTGCCTATAAGACTCGCAAGTCCTTGGGGAAAAAAACAATTTTGTGTTTGAAATCATTTTGGTGCATATAAGACAGAGCTGCACGAAACTTCATCTTAAAAGGATGCCCTGCCACGGTCTAAGGTAGCTCGGTGCCACCATGGCTCACTGCTTTTCTCTGCCCGGCCACAGGCTCTGGTGACTTGAGAAATCCGTGGCTCACAGGGCTCGGGTGGCTTCCTGACACTGTGGAACTGTTCCTTCTATGTTGTCTCAGTGATACCCGTCTCTGTCGGAATCTGGCCTTCCGCTGGCACGGCTAGCATTGGGATGCTGTGGCTCACAGTACTCTGCGCCGCCATAGGCGGGGACTCACTAGAGTCAAATCTGTAGTTGCACAGTTCATTAAAACAAGCATTTGCAATGCAATAGGTCTTGCATTTGTGAGAGTTTGAGCTATTGGCATTGTAAATGGCAATGCCTTTTATTAACAGCGTTTGAAAACCTGCAAGCTGTGCGTAAACAAGCACTTTGTAATTGTAGTCCTTGCTTATGAGAAGCAAAGCTGGCAGTCTCTTTTACTGACAGCCTTGCTTCTCGTAAGCAAGGACTATACGTACAAAGTGCATGTTTATGCATGGCTTGTAGGTTTTCAAAAGAAAAGAATAAAAGGCATTGTAATTTAAAATGCCAATAGCTCCA
Source organism: Lissotriton vulgaris (assembly GCF_964263255.1). Classification (NCBI taxonomy): domain Eukaryota; kingdom Metazoa; phylum Chordata; class Amphibia; order Caudata; family Salamandridae; genus Lissotriton; species Lissotriton vulgaris. Next base: position 971,364,654 of record NC_141696.1, on the reverse strand, counting down.
ACTCTTGCAAATGCGAGACCTATTGGATTGCAAATGCTTGTTATTTATGTATGTAATTTTATATGGCTTAGAAACCATACAATGCTCTTACAGTATTATTTTATAATATTGTTCTCTCTGTACACATTATACTTTGCAGTCTGCATAACGATTGTAGCCTTTCACTTCTCTTGCATGAGAAAGAAGACTGTTCAATAAACCCTTTTTATTGAAAACGCCTGTCTCTCTGCTTCTCTGCAACTCTGTAGAAACAAAGCATGCACGATTGACTGAGTGAACTACTTATCTATTGTTTCCGCGACTCTAGAGATATATTTCTTATTCTTGGGAAACAAAGTTGTCATGTTTATGCGGTTGTCAGAAACTAATCCCTTCTTGTGAATTCGAGAAAGTTTCTAGTGACCTCTGAGCTAGCTGTCATTCACTATTAAGTTTAATATATTCCATAGAGACGTAGTCGACCTCAGTCCTACGTCTAATCTATAGGATATATTATTCCAATGCACAGAGCCTATTGGGAATATCGGAACTACACTACACATCTTTGTGAGCAGTAAAGGTTTAAATCATAAGTAATAAATACATTTGTTAAGCAGACCTAAACAATGGGCCAGATTTGCAAAGGTAAAATTAGACCAAAAGTCTATGTTCATGACTTTCGGTATTCACAAAGGTAAACTTAGACCAAAAGTCTAAGTTTATGACTTTCGGTATTAACAAAGGTAAGTTATGAGTAGTATCTGTACAGCACTCTCTGCCCTGAGTGTGGAAATTCCACTCTGCCCCGGAGTTAACTCTCCACACTCGGAGAGTACACTCCGGGTGCAGAGTGGAATCTTCGCACTCTGGGTCAGAGATACTACCCCCGAGTGTGGATGTAAAGCTGCTACTCGTAAATAACCTTTGTGGTCTAAGTTTACCTTTGTGAATACAGAACGTCATAAACTTAACTTTTGGTCTAACTTTACCTTTGTGAATCAGGCCCTATCGATATATTTTAAACCATCAAAGGATATATATTTGTACAAAGAAATGCACATATTTAAATACCTGTATATAATTAAATTATACATGTTCACATGCATTGGCATTTGCTGTACATTTGTGTTTCTGTACACTGGTCATGTAAGAAAGAGCCAACTCTTGAATAGTCTTCTGAAAATAAGATAGTTATCCGTGAATTAGTTGAAATACCTTCACTCAGGCCTTCGTCAATAGCCGCCTCGACTACGGCAACACCCTTTATGCCGGCATCTCCACCCAGCTTCTTATAAGACTCCCGACCATACAGAACATCTCAGCCAGACTCATCCTAGACCTCCCCAAATGAACCCACATCGCCCCCCACCTGAGAGAGCTCCACTGGCTTCCCATCCAGCGAGATACCCCTTGGGGTGACAGTATTGCACTTTACAAATGCTGATTGATTGATTGATTTATTGATGTTTGGGGGGATGAATTCCATAGTTTGGCTACTTGAACAGAGAAAGATGTACCACCCATGGTCTAGTTCTTGTATGGTGGGCGAGGGGCTAACCTGGAACAGAGGTTCCTTTGTTGTATTTATTTAGTGATTATATTCCAGTATTGCTTTGTGGGTGATACAAAACAACTTAAAGATGGAGCTTAAGTAGAAGGTAACTTTGTAAACATTTACTATAGACTAGCAGAATCAGAACTGACTTAAAACCAGTTCTGCCACCTCTCACACCTCCATGGTTTGCCCATATGCAAATTACCGTGAATATATCAAGGCAATCGTTTTGTTATAGTTATTGCCCAATCTCAACTACAGATTGGGCAACCCCGAGATGCCCTCCTAGAGGATAATGTAAAGACAACTACGGAAGTACCACTCACTTGTGTAACCACCTACAGTACCCTCTCAGATACTGTCAAAAAATCAAAAAATCTATCAACAAGAATTGGAGAACCATCACAAGCAATATGAGCAATTGGGAAAAACCTCTGTTCTCCTTCAAGAAAGGCAGGAGTATAAAAGATGCCCTGGTGCATACAAGACCATTACCAAGCTCTATTCCAGCAACTCCTACTAGGTCTATCACAGAAGCCTGGCACTTACCCCCAATTACGGGCCATTTTCCATGTACAGACTGCAGTGTCTGCCATCTTACCACTCACTCTAAACAACTTAACTTGGAACCTGGAAAAGTGTGGACGCAAAAATCCCACACAAACTGTAATTCGACAAACGTCATTTACTTGATCACCTGCCCCTGCGCCAAACGCTACGTGGGGATGACCACCAGGAAAGTAAAAACACGCATTGGTGAACACCGTAGCAATATCCGATGCAAAAAAAATCACCACCAAACTCAGTGAACACTACCTGCAAGCCAACCATACCCCTAATGATATGACCTGGACAGTGATCGAACAGGTCAACTGTGTAAAAAACACAGACAACATCTTGTTTGAAAAAGAACAGCGCTGGGTCTATAGACTCAGCACCCATGTCCATGGGCTTAACGATCAAATTCCATGGACTAGTGTCCTGAAACATTAATTCACCATAGTTATCATGCTGTCTCCCATCCTCTGCTGTAAATATTAGAACTAACAGAGTGGCACTGACTGTCCATCAAGTGCTGACATAGGCAGTTCCTGTCTGTAAATGCCACCTCTGTTCATCATTATCCAATGTGGATCACGAAAACATTATTTGTGATACTTTACTAACGCCAGTATCGTGAAGTTCATAAAACTGGGTGACTCACTCAGGCCAGTTCCGTGCTCCGCAGCGTATTGTCAATATCTGAGGGCTGGCCCCACCCACCCCATTGAACTAAGCTTGTGTTCCAACAAAGCTTGCGTTTCAAGCCTCAGTTCCATTCCGGGTTATATTCTCGGTTTCCCGACCTCTCACGGGATTACGCGAGCTGCTGGCCAAGCCTCGCTCTCAACCCCGGTCCCCGATTGGCCCACACGCTTTGAATTCCAAGCCTCGCTTGGATCTCCGGTCCCCGATTGACCCACGCCCAGCCACCGCTCCTTTAACGCCGAGCTTGCCCTTCGCTAAGGATCCACAAGATCCAGCGAGGGTGCAGCTAGGTGCCGAGCGGGTGCTGAGCGTTGCGGTCGTAAGAAACCTTACTATGGGACACCTTTATATCAGATAAGTCGTGTGAATGGGATCATGCTAGTTCCTAAAACCTCCTCTATGTGTATTTGTTTTTCTTCCCTTCATGAATAGTGTGTCCCATTGTCGCTCCCACCCCCCTCCTGAGTTCTATGGGGCGTGGTTCTATCTTTTTACAAGTGAGGATAATTTCCTTTATTACGTTCATAGTGTTGTGTGCCTGATCAAATTACATGCCACGGCCAGCAGTGTTACGGCGCTTTGCACCGGAACCCTGCTTCTACGTTTTTTCACCTCGGGGATTATTCCCTGACACCCCACTATAGGTAGCTTTGTACTTACCTGGCCTACCTCACGGATAGACTTAGACACGATAAGTCTCCTTTCACTCTGCTGTTGTTATACCTTCCATACACAACAGACCGCGCTGAATATATTTCTTCAGCGCTAGTTGAGGCCCTTCCACCACGGATAATGGCACTACCTCAACTGCCCATCTCAAGCATACCGGCCACGGCCTTTGATAGGTATGCAAGCACGTGTCATGCCACAAAGTCACCCTTTATGGCCACAGTATATGAATACAAACCATTGATTTTATGTCTTTGTGTTTATGTATCTGTTTGTCTGTTTGTTACTTTTCTTTTCACAGACTCCTAGGTTCCTCGCAAAAGAGGTAAAACCCCAAACTTATGAGTTTGTTTTTCTTTCTTTTTTTGCACCATTTTACACATAGTGCTATTTTTAACTTTCACGACCATTGGCAGGGCGGGCCTTAGCGCGCCCCTCCTGTTATTGGCACACTCGCTTACCGGTCCTGATGAAAGCCCAGTAAAATAACACATAGAACGGGCAGAAACATGTTGACCTTCTTCTTAGGGTAACACCAGTATATTGTAATTGGCTAGTTTCCCTACACATAATCAGTTTTTAACATGTCAGGTTGACCAACCAATAAAAGTCTTTTTGGTACAACCCCTGACATTTTTAACCCTATTATTTTTCACTCTTCATCCTCACACAAAAAACCTGCTCCGCAGTCTCCTGGCGTCGCAGCACACCGGGGAGGTACTCGATCTCTCCCGGTGGACCCGATGATGAAGCATGTCACCACTAGGGTGAGTGAGGGTTTCCTGAAAAAGCAGTGTATTTTTTCATGAAATTGGTCTTACTATCTGACCACTTATAACTGGCCTCAGACTTCACGTGCGACAACCTCTTTTCTGTAGATCCCTCCTTTTCGGACACTCTTTCTTTGATTACTTGTGATTTACTGGGGACCAAGAGTGCCCTTCAACCCTTTCTCTCTTTTTGTTGATACATATTTAGCTGCGCACAGCAGTGAGAGATTTCCTTTCACATACACTTCTTTCATAAAATACAAAATTCTTGTATTTCTCAAAAAAATGGCGGCAAATTTGGGACTCACTTACTCTACAGAGGAGATAGACGAACTTTTGGCAGATCCTAATATGTTTGCTGATCCAGCAATATCTCAAGCTATCTCACATACAGCAGAATGGGAACAACTAACTGAACTTAAGCGTGACAGAATAAGGACCATACTTCACGGAACAATCCTAAAGCAATACCTTACTTCCAACTCAGCACCTAAAGGGCTCTTGGTTACAAACGCCCCAAGGATCTTTCTTAATGATGCTACTTTTAGAAGAGACTGGGCCATGATTGCCTGGCACTGCACTAGAGACTGGCTGGTACTCATTATAAAGACAGCACTACGCCTATCCGAAACTCTGTTGATAGAAATCCAACAAACAGAAGCCCAGTATAAATCAACAATAACGGGTTATAAAAAAAAGTTGGACGAAATAAATAAAGATCTTACAGAGTACAAGGATAATCTGATGCAGGCTAAACTCACTAAATTTCAAAAAGACCTCAAAAAATTCAAATTCGAAAGTGTATACCCCTACTCCGATCCGAACTACAGTGCTCCTAAAAAGGACACTAACAAATCAGATGATTCAGACAGTCACTCCTCAAGTGGGAGTACAGCGAGCAATCAGAGTCCAAGACAAAAAGGACGAAGAGGAGGGAGGGGTAGATTTAACTTTCCAAACCAACAACCCAGATGGCAGATTTATGGCCACCCAAATAACGGTCCCACACCACTGTTCTACCAACAACCCCAGTTCCCCATGATGAACTGGAATCCGTATATGCACCCCCAGTTTCCCATTAACCACCCACCTATGCCTTTTTTAGGGAGGGGACGGGGACGGAACAGAGGCAACACACAAGTGACCTGGGAAGACGAGGATGCAGTGGGGAAACACACCCGCAGCAGGACAGCAACAGCCAGCACAAGCGCAGTGTAAGCCTAGTTACCAATCTCTCTAAAAAGGTCCTAACTCCAGACGAAACAAAAGTCCTGGAAAAAGGCCTCGGATTTGTCCCTACTTCCCGTCCTGACAAATTCCTCCTACACTGTCACTGTGAACTCTCACAGTTTTTCAGGAAACTAAAACTTAAGGCCTTCTTTGAATCCAAAGACCAGTCCTTGACAGAAGAACAGGAGTTTGACACTAACTTCAGACCAAAATCCACCTTCATGCCACCACCGCATACAATTCCTGCAGCAATTACTGCTTTTGAACAGGCGGTCTTGAAAGATTTGGAAAATTCTGAAGACCCCAAGCGATTCAACAACTTCTCAGCAGCAGAACACAAGGCCTTGGATAGCTTGAGAAACAACAAAGAAATAACCATAAAACCTGCCGATAAAGGCGGAGGGATTGTTATCCAAGACACCTCTGAATATGACAAAGCCTGTATGACACTCCTGAACAACAGAACAAATTATGTGCTCCTCAACACGGATCCTACCACAGAAATAAAGGCACGCATTACAACCCTTGTACAGGAAGCGGAGACTGATGGACACATCTCCCCACATGAAGCAGCATACCTAATGGCAGGGGGACCAACTATCCCCTACTTTTACACGCTGCCAAAAACACATAAAAATGTGGTCCCACCTCCAGGTAGGCCAATAGTATCAGGGATCGGTTCAGTTCTGGAACCTTTATCCACATTTTGTGATCACTATTTGAAACCGCTAGTACAGAACTCAAGTACCTATCTAAAAGATACTAAAAGTTTACTCAAACTACTTAATGAGATCACTGTTGTAGAAAATTCAGTGATATTGGTAACAATGGACATAGGGAGTCTGTACACCAGTATCCCACAGGAAGACACACTACGGGTATTGGGTGAAGCATTAGACAAGGAGAACTGGGAATACACTACCCCCAAAGAATTCATTCTTAAATGTGCAAGGATGGCCCTCAAAGAAAACTACTTTGAATACAAAGGACAACTGTACCTCCAATGCACAGGGACCTCAATGGGGAGTACTTTTGCTCCTAGCGTAGCGGGTTTGTACGTCTATGATTTTGAAACAAAGTACATCTTACCAACAACCAACCCCTTTGCCTCCTCCATAGGATTATGGAGGAGGTACATTGATGACATTCTTCTACTGTGGACAGGGACTGAAGACAGTCTCTTGCAGTTCTTAAATTGGGTGAATACTCTTGACCCTTACTTGAGGTTCACCCACAATTACAGCAGAGAATCGATCATCTTTCTTGATGTAGTAATCAAGATAGAGGGAACCTCTCTCACAACGGTGACCCATCACAAACCAACGGCGAAAAATAACCTTCTTGATTTCAGGAGTTTCCACCCAAGACCTCTGCGGGAAAACTTGCCCTATGGCCAATTCCTTCGGCTAAGAAGAAATTGTAGTAACATCAACGACTACAAAGAACAGGCCAAGGAACTGACAGAAAAACTAAAACAAAGAGGTTACCCCCAAGGAGTCCTCAAAAAAGGCCAATCCAGAGCACGAAACCAACCCCGAGATGCCCTCCTAGAGGATAATGTAAAGACAACTACGGAAGTACCACTCACTTGTGTAACCACCTACAGTACCCTCTCAGATACTGTCAAAAAATCTATCAACAAGAATTGGAGAACCATCACGAGCAATATGAGCAATTGGGAAAAACCTCTGTTCTCCTTCAAGAAAGGCAGGAGTATAAAAGATGCCCTGGTGCATACAAGACCATTACCAAGCTCTATTCCAGCAACTCCTACTAGGTCTATCACAGAAGCCTGGCACTTACCCCCAATTACGGGCCATTTTCCATGTACAGACTGCAGTGTCTGCCATCTTACCACTCACTCTAAACAACTTAACTTGGAACCTGGAAAAGTGTGGACGCAAAAATCCCACACAAACTGTAATTCGACAAACGTCATTTACTTGATCACCTGCCCTTGCGCCAAACGCTACGTGGGGATGACCACCAGGAAAGTAAAAACACGCATTGGTGAACACCGTAGCAACATCCGATGCAAAAAAATCACCACCAAACTCAGTGAACACTACCTGCAAGCCAACCATACCCCTAATGATATGACCTGGACAGTGATCGAACAGGTCAACTGTGTAAAAAACAGAGACAACATCTTGTTTGAAAAAGAACAGCGCTGGGTCTATAGACTCAGCACCCATGTCCATGAGCTTAACGATCAAATTCCATGGACTAGTGTCCTGAAACATTAATTCACCATAGTTATCATGCTGTCTCCCATCCTCTGCTGTAAATATTAGAACTAACAGAGTGGCACTGACTGTCCATCAAGTGCTGACATAGGCAGTTCCTGTCTGTAAATCCCACCTCTGTTCATCATTATCCAATGTGGATCACGAAAACATTATTTGTGATACTTTACTAACGCCAGTATTGTGAAGTTCATAAAACTGGGTGACTCACTCAGGCCAGTTCCGTGCTCCGCAGCGTATTGTCAATATCTGAGGGCTGGCCCCACCCACCCCATTGAACTAAGCTTGTGTTCCAACAAAGCTTGCGTTTCAAGCCTCAGTTCCATTCCGGGTTATATTCTCGGTTTCCCGACCTCTCGTGGGACTACGCGAGCTGCTGGCCAAGCCTCGCTCTCAACCCCGGTCCCCGATTGGCCCACACGCTTTGGATTCCAAGCCTCGCTTGGATCTCCGGTCCCCGATTGGCCCACGCCCAGCCACCGCTCCTTTAACGCCGAGCTTGCCCTTCGCTAAGGATCCACGAGATCCAGCGAGGGTGCAGCTAGGTGCCGAGCGGGTGCTGAGCGCTGCGGGCGTAAGAAACCTTACTATGGGACACCTTTATATCAGATAAGTCGTGTGAATGGGATCATGCTAGTTCCTAAAACCTCCTCTATGTGTATTTGTTTTTCTTCCCTTCATGAATAGGGTGTGCCATTGTCGCTCCCACCCCCCTCCTGAGTTCTATGGGGCGTGGTTCTATCTTTTTACAAGTGAGGATAATTTCCTTTATTACGTTCATAGTGTTGTGTGCCTGATCAAGTTACATGCCACGGCCAGCAGTGTTACGGCGCTTTGCACCGGAACCCTGCTTCTACGTTTTTTCACCTCGGGGATTATTTCCTGACACCCCACTATAGGTAGCTTTGTACTTACCTGGCCTACCTCACTGATAGACTTAGACACGATAAGTCTCCTTTCACTCTGCTGTTGTTATACCTTCCATACACAACAGACCGCACTGAATATATTTCTTCAGCGCTAGTTGAGGCCCTTCCACCACGGATAATGGCACTACCTCAACTGCGCATCTCAAGCATACCGGCCACGGCCTTTGATAGGTATGCAAGCACGTGTCATGCCACAAAGTCACCCTTTATGGCCACTGTATATGAGTACAAACCATTGATTTTATGTCTTTTTGTTTATGTATCTGTTTGTCTGTTTGTTACTTTTCTTTTCACAGACTCCTAGGTTCCTCGCAAAAGAGGTAAAACCCCAAACTTATGAGTTTGTTTTTCTTTCTTTTTTTGCACCATTTTACACATAGTGCTATTTTTAACTTTCAAGACCATTGGCAGGGCGGGCCTTAGCGCGCCCCTCCTGTCATTGGCACACTCGCTTACCGGTCCTGATGAAAGCCCAGTAAAATAACACATAGAACGGGCAGAAACATGTTGACCTTCTTCTTAGGGTAACACCAGTATATTGTAATTGGCTAGTTTCCCTACACATAATCAGTTTTTAACATGTCAGGTTGACCAACCAATAAAAGTCTTTTTGGTACAACCCCTGACATTTTTAACCCTATTATTTTTCACTCTTCATCCTCACACAAAAAACCTGTTCCGCAGTCTCCTGGCGTCGCAGCACACCGGGGAGGTACTCGATCTCTCCCGGTGGACCCGATGATGAAGCATGTCACCACTAGGGTGAGTGAGGGTTTCCTGAAAAAGCAGTGTATTTTTTCATGAAATTGGTCTTACTATCTGACCACTTATAACTGGCCTCAGACTTCACGTGCGACAACCTCTTTTCTGTAGATCCCTCCTTTTCGGACACTCTTTCTTTGATTACTTGCAATCTCAACTACAGCCATGGTTGTCCCTCTCAAATGTCAAGAATTACGTCCACTCTGCCAGCACCAGCTTTTTGCTACAGATGTCCCAGATGCTAAATTTATCTCTAGTATTCCTACACCAGTATATTGTCTTGAATGTCTCTATACCAAGAATTACCTCTAATATAGCAGCACCAGCAGTTTCCAAGAATTTTGTACAATATCCAATATGCCAAGAAATACCTCCAGGTTCCCAAGGTCAGCAGCAGACTCATAAGTATGTCAGACTCATATACAAACACACACACTCTCACTCATGCCCCCTTCATTCACTTACCCACATTGATTCTCACTCACTCACTCAGACTCTTTCTCATTCACACTCACTCACAATCACTTACTACCACTCTTTCACACTCAGTCCATCCTAGTCACTCTCACTCTCTCACACTCATTCGCACTTTCTCTTACTCACATTTAATCTCAGTCTCACAATGTCACTCTCCCTCAGTCTCACTGATTTTCACTCACTCTGACTCATTCTCACTCACTAATTTTCACTCGCAGTTTCACTCACTCATTCTCACTCACTTCCCCTGTCACTCACTTTTGCTAACACACACTCATACATACACACTCACATAGACACGCTAATACTTGAATGCTCACACACTCTCACACACGTACTGTGACCCACAATCAAGCACACAACAACAGGAAATTGAACGCTGAAGCCTGCACAGTACACAATGCACTGCATAGGCTTCAGCTTTTAGCCTCTTGCATTTCATCTCATCCTCCCTTATATTGTCACAGGATGAGGTGGAGACATTGAGGTTCTGACCCCACCTCTCCCTTTGATGAGATGAGAGAGTGTGAGTTGATAGTCTGATTGACATATAGACCCAGCCACTGCAGGGCTTAAGAGTAAAACAGCCAGAGCTTACTCTATGGGTGACACTGCAGCAAGTCACAAGTGGGTGGGACTAAGGAATGTCAGATCCTTGAGGCCTGGGCTGGAACTTTTCCAGCACTGTTCAATCTGCCTGTTGGCTGACAAAGCGCCTCTATGCACCTGCACCAGCCATCAGACAGGTCACTACCTGAGCCTGCTGCTCAACCTTCCTTCGCAGTGAGGGTCTTCATTTTTTTTTAATGATCACAATATTGAAAAAAAGTTGTAATTCATTTGTGGAATAATACAAAAGAGGGAGAAAACAAGGAGGCCTCCGTGCTTGTAAGAGCCAGCACACACTGCCACGGGCATACTTTTAAAAACACTTGCAATCCCAAACTGGATTAATAAAATGCCTTTGTGTTTCCTTCCCTATTTATTTATTTTTTTACATTTTAGTAATGAATGGCTTTCTATACCTCAATAGGATGTTTAGATTTTTAATATCGTTAGCGCTGAGAGATAAACACTTCAGTACATGCAGGAGAGTAATAAATTGTGTTGAACATTGATGAACTAATGCAATTACCAGCAAGGTCACAGAGTCAGCTAGTTTAGAAATATCAGTAGGAAGATTTTGTGTCATTCCCTGGAGGATTGCAGACACTTTATTACAGCAGGAGGGTGAGGAGAAACGGTACATTAGGATTGATCTCTTGATCTAATTGTAGAACTCCGCCATTCCTTCTTTGACCAGGAGTGCTTAGTAAGCAGGAGGAAACATAACAAAACTAATTGAGGGACATTTCTTACAAACCGAAGGGATTGTGGAAAACAATAAGCAAATTGCTGTTTGAATACCTGCAGTGATATCCGTCACGAGAGTGAAAATTGCTTGCTGCTGAGCCTTTTATGGTGCAATTAGGCCACCGTTTAATCCCATTCTGCCTATGAAACGTGCTGGTTCTTTTGAAGCAATGAGAGCACATGCATTTGCTTGAGAGAACCAGGGGCCAGATGTACTATTTACTGATCACAAAATAGTAGTTGCAATTTGCAACCAATATCTTTGGACAAGTAAAAGAATTTTAAGAACCAACTCTAAGTATTAATAGATTCGGAATCACAGTGGGACGGAACCGACCTAAATCATGAATATTAATAAATTAGGTTACAATTTGCGACTCACTATGATTGGAGTCCATCACATGGATGGTGGCCTGCTGGGGCCAGAAGACCACCATGTCTTTGATTGCTTTAGTATAATGCAAAATATTTTTTTTGACACAGACTATTTTTCCTGAAGAGGCACTGCGTTTAAAAAGAAAAGTTTGCTTACTGTTCAACAAACTTGTTTTTTTACATTACCTTTCCTTTTGGGAATGCCTTAATATCTCCTTTGAGCTGTCTGTAAAATATCAATGTTTTGCAACTTAATTTCGATCAGAAAACATTTATACATAAGATACCAATACGGGAATTGGAATGGGCGCCTAGAGCACTCTCCTTCCAGACACTGAGGGCCTCATTTATGAGGCCCAAACACCGCTGTTGCGTCACTTTTTGTGATGCTGCATTAGTGAAAAAAATGTGCCACACTGCGCCATATTTACAAAGTGACACATCTAGGCAACTGTGTCACTTTGTAAACCCTTGTGCTGCATTATACCTGTATATATAGAAAACAATTCCCAACAGGTATCAATTTAAGACAGTTAAATGATGTATGCAGTCAGCATTACATAAGAAAGAAACAAGGAGACTCATATGGTTTAAGAGCTTGTTATTCACCAATTCAAAGGAGGGTGTTTCACATGGGAATACAGTTAGGCAGCACTGTACAGAGGAAATCATGTGACAACCCGAAGGCACTTGGTGAGTGGTGATATATACAATTGGTGAAAGGTGATGATGCAAGTGCTGAACGTGAACAGCGTGAACAGCGCAAGGTGACAAAGAAAATATACAGTGATGGCTCCGCAGGATTAAGTTTTTAGTCACTTAAATCAAAGTATCAAACAATTTTACAAGAGCCAAAAACGTTAATTGCGCCATAAAGTTGCGCTGTGATGTCGACGGCGTTTCGATCCCCGTGAGTTGGGATCGTCTTCAGGCAGTGTTGTGCACACACTGATAGCGTGGTTCCTGGGTCCCTGGGCGGTGGCAGCGGAAGAACCGTCTGCAACTGGTTGGGCGCAGCCGAGGGCCGGTTAGGAAGGACAGCGCCTGAATGAATCAAGGAGGCCGGGGGCAACGAAGGCTCTGGACGCTCGGGAGGCTCGCTGTGGAGAGGAGCTGCTTCGGGTTGTCACATGATTTCCTCTGTACAGTGCTGCCTAACTGTATTCCCATGTGAAACATCCTCCTTTGAATTGGTGGTGGTTTATCGGTTTTACTCCTGTTATTCTTGCGCATTATACCTGTGACAGTTATAAAGTATGCAGGGTGAGTGTTTTGACTCAGACAAGCCTCATAGAAGTGGCACAGTGAAACCTATGAGATTTCACTGCGTCAATTCTATGGCGTCACTGAGTCAAATCCTTAAGCTTGCTTGATGCAGGCATAAGGGGTGATGCAGGGCTTTTCACATGGGGCTAGCCCCATGTGAAATTATACATTGCTGGAGTTGCATCTATTTTAGGACAAACTGCAGCAGCGCGCCCTTTTTGCACCAACAGATGCATCCGGATTCCTGACGTATCTGTAAGTCCTTACAACATGGAGCGCCATACAGTAAATTAGACGTATCCATAGTGTTGCAAGGATGGCGCACTGTAAAGTGTTGCATCGCTGTCTCACCCCAATGATGCAACACTTTTCATAAATAAGTTCCTGAATCGGTATCTATTCATAATCCTGGTTTTGAAATAGGAAGAACTTTTCCAACTCTTGAGATTAGTATATCATAAAAAGCAGTTTAGTGGTCACAAAAAGGAAACTGGAACATTTGAGCTTGTGTAAATGCTTAGCACATCTGGTCTCCTGTCCTTTTTTATTTCTTGAATATTTTTCTGTGAATATGTATTGCCATACCTGTGCTATTTTAAATTCAAACCATGATCTAAAGAAATGTTTTATTCACATGACAAATGTACCATGACAAAGGTAAATGCTCTGTAATGCTGTCAATTCATGGTGTTCTCCTACCTTTACCCAAAGGTAAATGCTCTGTAATGCTGTCAGTTCATGGCATTCTCCTACCTTTACCCACCTACTTTTTCACACCCTGGTGTCTCACATTCTTTATATCTCATGCTCCCTTTCTTTCTCATTCCACTCTGCCATTGTATTTTCTTCTCTCACCCTCATCCATCATTTCCCCTCACCTATTCTTGCCCTTTCTTTCTTTCTTTATTTAGAGTGGGATAGAAACATAATGGTCCCTTGGGAGAGCTCTTACCAATATCTACCATTAACAAACACACCACTACTAGAAATACAAAATTCAAAAAACAAAGTACCAAGGCTTGATCCTTGGGTAGCTGGCCAAACAGATCACTGACATCATGTTAAGGCATACAATATTAAAACACAAACATTTTGGAAATTAAATATTAGGCTTGTTTTTTTTAGCAATGGAGTGCCTTGACCCACTTTCAGGCAGTCTGGGACGATTCCGGTTTTTAGGGAGCTGTTAATAATCCTGCACCACAGTGGGGCTAGGGAGAGTTTCAGTTTTTTGGTAAGTTGAGCAGGAAGAGAGTCTAGGGTGTGAGAAGAAGGTTTAGAAGTGGAGATAAGTTTGAATATCTCCTCTTCTAGAATGGGCTGGAAGAGTGCCCAGTGTTTAGTAATGGGTGGGGGCGCGCTGCCCAGCAACCCCCATGTTGTTATAGGGAGGGGGAAAACCATTAGTAACCAGAGAGCTCTCGATCCTGAAGATCTTATCATTGAAGAAATTGTCGAAGTTGTCACAACGTTCTTTGGAGGCCTGACCCCGGGAGGAATCCGGTTTGGAAGTTTGCTGTCTGATAATACTGAAGAGCTCCTTGGGTCTGTTTTTTGCGCTTTCCACAGCAGAGCGGAAATACATGGATTTTTTTCCTTGATATGAGTGTTGTATTTCTTCCGGATATATCTGAGTTTGTCTCGGTGAAGGATAGTCGGCACGCTCTTCCATCATCTTTCTGCAGTTCTTAGTTGTCTCCTTTCTTCATTAGTGTCAGAGTCGAACCAAGATCTGAATGGAATTGCTCGGTTTTTTCTTTGTTTCAACTGAGCTAGTTGGTCAAGAAGGGATACCATATTCGTGTTATAGAGCGAGATGAGGTCGGTTGTGGATAGAGCTTTGTCAGTGGGTAGGAGCAGCTTGAGTCTATCTTCCATGACGACCATGGGAATCTGGGAGAGATTTCTGGACCATCTGGGGGGGTCTTGCACAGGAGGCATGGATAAGACTCTTTGGTTGATGTGGAATAAGATCATGTGGTGATCCAACCACTACTGGCAGGATGTTGTCGATCCTAATTGTGTCTTGGTGGGCATACAGTTGGTAGATATATTGTTTTTGCTTTCCTAAACGGGCCCTGGGTATGGAGGTGAGGGAGGGCGGGGGCCTAGTGATCTTCAAGTGCGGGAAGTCTCTACCAAAGCCCGTGATCACTTGAATCTTGGAGTTATAGGCAGTCGGAGGGTAGGAGACAATGGTGAAGGCTAGGACCATAGCTTCTTCATCAGACATTGGTGCTATAGATCTGAGAGGTCTTTTAGATCTGATCTCTACATCTTTATTGGTGTGAGGCTGTGTTCCAGTCGCTGGGGCTTTGATTCTTGTGGGAGATTGAGGTGGGATCCCCATGTCGGTTCTAGGGGGCCTTGGCGGTCGGAACTCTTGGGGCTATCAAGTCTTGTCTAGATTCAAAAGGATTTTCTCTGGACCACTGAATATAATTTCTAACTGACTTTCTAGTAAGGCCCGCCGGTGCGCTATATTATCCAGGGCTGGAGGTGTGCAGTTTTGGGTAGGGGCATCTCGTGCGATGGGGGCAGAGTCACATTGTGAGGTTTAATGCTGAGTAGGCCAGCCTGCCTGTCAATGTTAGCAGCCCTCAGTGGGGGGTTTGGTCGAGGGCTCTCCCTCCGTGATACTGCTTGAATGCTGAGGGGGTCAGTAGACCGGGCCCTAGAGACGGAGGTATGTAGTTGAAGCGGATAGGATTGATGGGGAGGTGGGGGTTGATTATCTCTGCCAGATTGATGGGGGTCAATGGGCTGAGCACATGGGATGATGGGGTGATGTTGAGGAGGATAGGATTGAGGTAGCTGAGGGGACTGCTCATCCTTGGGGGACTGAGGGTCACGGTTCGTGGGGACAGAGGAATGGGGGAGTTTCTGAGGGGGAGGCTGGGGCATTTCATCCCGGGAGAGATAGTAGATATTTGCATCGTGGGGGGAGTTGGGGTGGAGCGGGATGCAGCGGGTGGAGGTGAATGGAGAAAAGAGTGGGGAAGAGGAAGTTGAAGGCCTCTAAGTTCTCGTTATTGGCCTGTATCAAAACTTTGCCATTTGAGTAGATGGTCACTGATGCGTTTCCTTTTCTAGAAGCTTGGTTGGGGAGAGAGGTTGTCAGTTTACAACTGTGTGAGGTGGTCGTCCTTTTAGATATGTAAAGTTGCATTCTCAGTACGGTGTTCCAGCTTTCAGGTCTATCTGTATGAAAGATGAGACCCATCTTAATCTGTCCTTTAGAGGAGCAGTGGTATGTGTCAACAAATAGCGTTTCTGGGTGTTGTATGATTAGATTGTGTTTGTGGTTTCTTCTCGCTTTCAGAGAGAGGTTAGCAGGGAAGCTAATCGCGAAGGCATTCGAGCCGTGTGGTTTCATGTGGATCAAAATGGGAGGTTCGATGGCAAATGTCGTACCTGGTGACATTGTTGCAGGTTGTGGAGAAGGGACAGGACGAGCTGTTGGTAGGAAGACAAGACTCCTTTGGATGGTTAGTGTCGACTATGGGAGAACTACCCACGACGAATGTTAGGTGGGGATTTAGGGTTCTACCCTACTATGGGAGCCGTGATTGATGGAGCACCGAGTTGGCTCAGGTATGTAAGTGTTAGTTGCAGGTGGGAGACAGCGTCAAGAAGTAGGTAGTGGGGGGACAGAGAGTCGGCTGAGGTGTAGGAGTGGTTACTGCAGCGGGGGAGAGAGCGACATGGAACAGGACTGGTACCTTAGAGTGGGCTCAGAGTCGCAGGCGTTGTTGGAGTAGGCGGAGGGTAATCCTTCTTAGCCACCATCAGGGGTCCGGGAATCACTTGGCTTCAGGAGGTTGGCTCGATTCTTCATTCGAACAAAGAGTATGAAGACCAAGACGCGCCAGTCTTTGCGTCTAACCTGAGTATGCTTTCAACTATGGTTTAGTCAACGGGTGGAACAAGGGAGAGGACGGCTTCAAGTGGTCTCTAGTACTTATTCAGGTCCCCAGCGACGGCCAGGCCAGGCCGAATCTATGAGGGATTCCAGGTCTTTGTGGCTCGATTTTCCCGGTAGAGCAAGGTATTTGTTGTGGGGGCAAGGAAGGGTGGGCCGCGCCCCTGCTTGAGCAGGGAAAGCCCCGTGAAATCAAGCTCAGTCATTCAGTGTCTTGGGCTGCGGCCGTCTTAGGGCCAGTCGTCACTCAACAGGTCAAACCCAGCACCCTATAATGATTTAATGAAGCCAAACTGACCCACCTTGTGAGCAGGTGGGGGGGAGCCTTGCCCCAGCCCGCTGCTTGCTCCGATATGTGGGGGCAGCCAAGCTGAACTTCACATCGATCATTTACTGATCTAGGCGGCGGCCATCATAATGCCAGGCGTTGCCAGTCGGGTCATTCTCTGTTCCATGAAGTGAAAACCTTAAGGCTCAGGGATCCACCCTGTAGCACAGATGAGAGGGGGGGATCCTTGCCCCAGCCTGCTGCAAGATCTCGAATGCGTGGGGGGGTAGCCTAGCGGATCTTCACATGATCGATTCACTGTTCTGGGTGGCGGCCATCTTAGGGCCAGGAGTCGCCAGTGGGTCCGGTTATAGCTCCAAACAATACTTAGAGATCTGATTGAAGGTCCTACCAAGTAGAGCAGATGGGAAAGGGGGGGAGCCATGCCCCAGCTTGCTGTGCAATCCGAGCTGAGGGGGTTGCCGAGCCGATCTTCACCCCCATCGTTTATTGTCTTGGGCGGCGCACATCTTAGGGCCAGGCGTCACCAGTCGGGGCAGGTCCCAGCTCTAAACAATGCCCAAAGTTAAGTTTGAAGGACCCACCGTGTCTGATGTATCCCCGGGATTCTCCGTTGCTGCTCTAGTTTCGGTTAGATCCTGTAGGGCTGATTGCCGTGCCGGGCCGCTCCGCTGAAGTGGTGCCGTCCCAGCCTTGGGAGGGACCGCTGCAGCTCCAGGCTCCCGGGTAGAACAGCTAGGATGCTAGGACGTCTTCTTCGGGCCCCCGACGCCTAGCACGGTATGTCTTGTGAGCGGGGAGATGGCTTGTGGCGAGGTGAGCTGGGTGAACGGGCTGGGAGGGATTTACTCTATTTTAGAGATCCCAAGCCTGAGAACCCGTTTTCCCGATACTACCTCTGCGGCCATCTAGACCATACTACCTAAAGTCCTCGAATACATAACAGGGCAATTATCTCCTATCCCTACTTTAAAACGTTTAATTGCATTAACTAAATAGCCACCAGTGATACCCCACTTGCCCCTAGAAGATACCAATACATGTACATACCCGAACATTGAACAATAACACGTAATGAGGAACCATTCCTTTAATATTACAACCAAAATATTGAGAAACAAATCCTAATATTCTCTGCAGGAAATGTACCCAATGTCAAAACTGCATAATGGATGGAACCTTCAAATTGTGTCCCAAACCATTAACTCAGACTACAACTCAATAAACAAAACAGGACATACCATGACATCTTAAACTACATTCGACATAGAATAAATGAATAGTACCCACAAAAAAATTAACATAGAATTTAAATAAGCCATGATTCAAACCATTTCAAATGTTTATCCTCACAAAGACATACAAGGTTGTTACTATCATTCAATCAAAGCACATGGAGACAACTTCAACAACCTGCACTAAGTGTAGCATATACTACAAATAGCCAGCTTGCCTTTGCAATTAAAAACATGATAGCACTAGTCTATGGCCCTGTCACAGAAGTAGTCAAACACTATAATTTAACAATAGAAAGCTCTTTCTACCGAAAAATGAATTAAAACGTAGTCCCCTAATGGACTATTTTGAAGACACTTTGGTTGGCAAACTGCACTGCTTCAGATACAGACGTGAACCCAAATTCCAAAAACCATCTGTTAGCCAAATTGCCTCTAAACTTAGCAAACAAACAATGTGCAACATGCTACAATTTAAAGTCAAACTCTTCATAAATAGCAAAGGAGTAGATTACTTAGAAATCATAGCCAGAAACATCCTATTAAAAAATAGTAACCTACCAAAGTCTGCCAAAACACTGACTAAGTATAAACCAATAAACCAAACTTTAAAAAAAATAAAAAATATAGGGCTCGGTCTGCAAATGTAAACTGAGACGAAAGTCTAACTTTACGACTTTTGGTATTCTCAAAGGGCATTTTTAGTAGTAAAGTTAGACTTTTGTCTCATTTAAACTTAAGGCTTGGTCTTAAGTTGAAGTGAGACCAAAACTGAGACAAAAGTCAAACTGTGCTACTCGTAAATGCCCTTTGTGAATACCAAAAGGTGCAAAGCTAGACTTTCATCTCAGTTTACCTTTGTGAATCAGGCCCATAATATTTTATTAGATTAGGCATACAATTATTTAAAATCCTAATGTTAGTAAAAACTGATATAATAACATTATATATAAATTATATTTTAAAAAAATGTAACCATCACCTACAAAGAAAGTTGAAAACAAACTCAATTCATTACATAAACCAAACAATTACCCATAACAATCACATAATTTTGAAATAAACATAATAATACCATTTCCTACCAAAAAGGAAAAAATAAGAAAACTTTGGGGCTTATTTATGAGAAGCCTCGGCCGTTGTTGCATCACTAATTTTGATGTGTAGACGGCACAGGCAGTACTGTATATTTACAAATAAACGCAAGTGGTCAAATGCATCAGTTTTGGTAGGCCAGAGTTGGAAAATTCCTGCGCCAGAACCGGCTGTGCCACGCAAAGGCAAAAATATTGGAGGTAGGCATTACCTCGTAAAATCCAGTGTAAAATTCACACTGTGATATTTATAGTATTGACAATGTGTGATGCATCATCATCAAGCATCATGCAGACCCTGAAATACATTGAAATTCCTGTGCATCGTCAACCCAGGCATAGGAAATGATGCATTGGCTGCAGTACATGCAGACAAGCCAATCAAAACAGTTTTGCAAACTCCCCCATTGGTTGCTGTTTTGCAGCTGGGAGTTGTGAGGAGACCCTCACCACCCCTGCCCACACTCCACCAAGTAGGCAGTGCAGGACAAGGGAGTTCGTTTTTTGCCAGCAGACTTCCCTCATTGACCTCAGGGAGGATGAGGTGATTACATACTATGACTCAGAAGGGAGTCCATAGTAGAACTGCTGAACCAGATAGCACCAATTCTCCAGCCATCTACTGCCAGGCCCACCAACATCCCTCCGCAGGTCGAGCTGACGGCTGCCCTCCAGATGCTGGCATCTGGTTCATTCCAGATCATAACAACCAGAGTGGCAGGAATACTGCAGGCAACTGTTTCTGCCTTCCTACCCTCTGTCCTGGATGCCATTATCCACTTAACACCCCGAGTGCCTCCTCTGCCACAAGACACAACAACAGCAGTTGGACACCAAGCTGGATTTACACATGTGGTAGGTGCCATGGATTGTACATGTGTGCACTTGGTATCCCGTGCAGCAACAGCACACCTGTACAGGAACCGGAACCACACCTATTCAATCAATGTCCAGGCCATCGTGGGTCATCGGTAGATGTTCACCAAAGTGTTCGAAAAATACCCAGGAAGTGTGCATTATGTCTACATCCTCAGGCACTACATCATAAATGAAGTACATAACAGATCTACTAGCAGTAAGAAATGTATAACAAATTAGCCCTCTCAGTGTCTGTTGATGGAGATATGTCCATATGTATGAAGAGTGTGCTTCATACATGCACCATGCTTCATGGGACACGTAGTGCAACACCCCAAGTCACATATGTGAAATCACGTAAAGCCATCTTGGGTGCCTTTGAATGGCATAAAGGTACAGAGCAATGCAACACTGAGCAAAATGCAGTGTAACATCGCTGTGTGCAATGGAGGTGTTACATGCCATTGTGGGGGTGTCTCCACGCAACTCCCATGGTTCATGAGGCATGTCATGTATTCCAAGTCAGATAAAGAAAATATAGGAATGTGATAAATAAATTGATTGCCCCAGGTGATCTGTCACACAGAAAAACAACTGAAGTCCTCCAAGTCACTACTGCTTACTTTGTGTGCTGAATCCGTGGCATACATACATAGACAATCAGGACTCTAAGGTTTAATCATGTGCTGGTATGTGCCCCCTCCTGTACAAATAAAAATCCATATGCAATGCAGGCAACTGAGGCCCATAGTGAAAGGTGCCTGTGTTTGTTCTAGGCTGCACTTTGTGTGCTAGTGTAGGCTTAAATGTGAGGAATGTGTGGGATGGTTGAAATACTGTTCCTTACAGCCCATTCTCATTGATGCAGAGCAGACAAGTGACTTGCAGCACTGAACAGTGCCACTTATTCAAATATCTGGGCCACTACGTCATGTGCACACCATGGGAACAATATACTGCAACATGTACACAATGATGTCCCAAATCGTCATGCACTTACTAATTTGTCTATGGCAGAATGTCAGTGAGTAGCAAATTGTCATTTCATACTGTGTGGATGGTTCGAAAAACAGCAACTGCACTGGGTAAGAATTCCATGTGGCAATACAGACAACCCAACATAAGTACAAAGGCAACACAAGAGCAAAGTCTGAGATTAGAGTCTCCTTATTGGTGTACCTACTCTTGGTATCAATCAATAGTCAACAATTCAGTGTTGTGAGAACAAGTACTGTGGACATGTGCAAGTGTGTCACACATGGCAGTATAAATCTAGGTTGAACAAAATTACTGAACCAACACCGTAAAAAGTATGTGGAAAGACCATGTGTTGCATTCCATCTCAGTGATACGCCCGAGACATGTGTAAGTGTTTATTTTGGATAACATTGTGCCACCAACAGTACAAAATACACATATGTCTCAGCAATACAGCCAGTCTACATACACACATACAAATAGGTTGATGGCCACATTGACTGATGAAACAAGTGTGATCGCTCACCTATTCTGTGTACTAAGTAGCCCGAATGAAAAGCATATGAATCTAGCAGTGTGAAACTGACTATGTCAATTACAATGTAGTCAAACATTTCATACATCAGTCATCAACGTAGAATACAATCCAACCTGGACAAGGCACCAGTGTACTCCGGTTCACAATCTCAATATACATTAGCAACAGCAATGAATAAAATATAAGGGCATAAAAGTACACAATTCCTTACAAGAAAGAATCATAAGCATACATGTATAAAACCAATGTATTGTATCTACAATTAGGTTTGACAGCTCCTTGTAACATCAGTGTGTCCTACGCAATATATATAGAATACATATGTGTCAATCAACGTGCACTGTGACAACATTTCTTCAAAAACTATAGTTGAATGCTAACAAGAAATAGCATGACAATCCATGTGACATGTTTGAACTTCACCAAGTGTAAGGACCAAAATCACATGTTAAAGGAAGTGAACAATAAAATGGCTGTGCCAATGATATGTAGGCCACAAACAAAATCTGTGCTTCACATGGAGATGTGTATGTGTGAGTGTTAAACATGCAGATTATATCACAACCTACCTAGGGAGGCCCAACTGACCAAAGTAACACATGTTGCAAAATACCGTACAAAATGTGTTTTAGTCATTCAGTACTCACATCACGCATGAATAGGAATGTTGCTGTAGCAGAGAGCCAAAGTATTGACTGCTGTCATTTCTGTTTAACTTGCAGCTGACCAAGGATATTGTCTCCAACCATGGGTCATGACCCCAATAGTGCATCCCACACTGAGCCAGAATGAAACTACAACCAGGCACTGGTCAAGACCCATAACATCATGGATAGAACCTTTGGTGTGCTGGTTCAGATGCCTGGACATGTTAAGAGGGAGAGTGATATACTCGCCCCTATGGATGCAAGATCACCCTAGTATGTGCCATTCTCCACAACATCTGTGTGAGGATGAGGATGGAGAAGAGAATTAAAATACAGTGGCTGGGAATAGGCGACGCACCCACATTGTGCAGAATTTCTTCTCTTAAAGTACATGTACTTTGATGGATAGAAGGTCCAAACATAATAGGAATGTCCAAAATGGAAATAAATGTTTGAATCCATTATTTGTTTTTACGTTTATGTCACAGTCCCAGTAAACATCAACTCACCCTCATCTCGTCAAACAGAAGTAGGCCTCAAAATGTAATAAGCATCTCATCAAACATGTTGAGCAACATGGGGCCATGTGTCTCGTCTTTGAAGTGCCCATATACAGAAATGCAATGTGAAGCAGTGTACTGCATCCAAGGAACAGGCCAGACATGACACATTTGCTATTCCAAATTGATTACTACTTTTCCCTTGCACTTGAGCAATGCAGACCTACACAGCTAGAAGTCTTGAAGTCTTGTGCAGCACCAAAGTGTACAACAGAAGGCACTCAGTGAATTTAGGAACATAAATTACCATACCTGAGACTAGCTTCACATTGTAGTCTGTCTCAACAATGTGTAAACATACAGAATGATAGTAGTGTGCTATAAGTGATGTTGTAGCACATTCCAGCAGAGAAAATGAGTGACATATTTAATTGACAAAGGTCTAGTGTCATGCAAGCCAGTAATCAGTGTCTGTCTTATCACAAAACAAAGTACATATGAACTATTTCCTGCCTAGATTGTCATATATACAACATCATGATACAGTAGATAAAGGACACATTTGTCATGCATTGGTCAGTAATGCAATGAGAATCAGAGGTCTGTCAAATTACAATATGAGCAGGTGACATTGTACAGTGAGTAAATAACCAGAGCAGTATGACATTGGATAGGTGAAATGGCAACAACAAAACATCTGAAAAAAATGAGATGTCAATACTGGGATTTCAACTGGTTAAAAAGGCAGCCAAAAGTGTTTGGGCATACATCCCAACTCATTGTAAATGGTCATAATGAGGGATTGTGATGTGAACTTCCCTTTGCATGTCAAGAGTTGTGTACCTCTGACCTGAGTGTACAAGTGTATAGTTGAGGGGATCACATATCTTATAATCACCAAAATGTGATTTGTATGTTGAGTGTGTTCCATAATGTATGCCTGTATCAAGGAGTGCAGTATGTTTGAACCAGGAAGCACACACAAAAGCCTGCCCTCAGAGTGGATCTACTGCTACGTACATTGACAGGAGTAAGACAGAGAACATGAGTGAATGAAAGCATCATGCTAATTAAACATCACAAAAAATTGACTATTTTCCATGTTTCACTGAAGTGATGCCTAATGACTCACTCATCTACTTGAAAGGTCTGTTGATGTGTGACACGTTCACTCCAGACCTACATGTAGTACAATGAGAATTTGGTAAATTGCACTAATGCCCAGAGACATCTAGGAGCTGCCCCAACTGAAGGAAAGAGCTAAAAGCAGTGAAAGGGTTAGAAATAGTAAAAGATCTGTCAGACCTTTCCTGAAGGGAACCAGGTCTGTCATTTTCTTGATTTTGGGGGAAGATTGTTCAGAGTTTGGAGGCATAGGTAACAAAGCTTCTGCCTCCCCATGTTGATCTTCTAACTTCACGGACAATTAAATGACATGCCGAGGATGAATGTAAAGGCCTGCGGGAGAGCACCAGCAGAACTTTGCTTCCAGCAGTCGGGCCAGACTTGTATAAGGCTTTGAAAGCAATAGAGAGTGGTTTTCTACACATTAATTAATAAAGGATTGCAGTAGTCAAGTTTGGACAGTAGGAGGGCAGGGACCGTGATTTTCTGCATCTCCTGTAGGATGAACGGAAATACTTTACTCAGTAGTTTTCAAGGTAAAAGGAAGAAGATGTGATGGCATTGATCTGACTTTCAAATGACAGATTACTGTCAAACAAGAACCCCAACTGTTTGACTTTTGAGACTAAAGCGGGTAAGTTGAAAGCTCCTGTGGCCACCAAGTTGGGGACCAGAATGAGGTATTATTTCAAAACAGAGAGACTTGGTTTTACCCATGTTCAGCTTTAGACAGTTTTCATTCATACACATGCTGTATGCTTATGGAATCTGATGACGGTGTCTTCAGGGTTACTAGCCACTGACACCACGATCTGAATGTCATCGGCATAGGTTACCACTGAGAAATTAAATGATTTAATGAGTGGTGCCCAGAGAGGTGAAATAACATGAAAACAAAATAATTTCTGAATGATAACACCATAAGAAGAACATTAGCAATGTGTAGCAGGGTGCACATCCAGAGATTGTGTGTGTTGCCACAGCATGTTCAGCTACAGACCTTCGGCCACAATCCAAAGGGAGTGTAGTACCAAAGTGTGTGCAATGACTGAGTCTGTGTCCTCCAGCGGATCGTAGAGACCTTCGTTTGGACCTGGGCGCTTTGTGTGGAGTTTGCGCGCCCTGTCACGTAAGGAACCAGCCAGCGCCTCGCCGGACCCGCTTCGCGGGCCCCGCAGCGCTTTGTTGCCTGATTGACTGACTGGGATAGCCTTCTGGAGTGCGGGGCAGGCGAGCGAGTCAGCGGGGCTGCGAGCATTGAAGCAGGGACTCCAGTGTCCAGGAGCCCCTGCGCGCCCAACCAGCTACACCTGGGCTGCTCTCCCCGCTGGCCACGCCCCCGCCGACGGAGCTAAAGGCGGACTGAATCCTTGACCCATTGGGACCCTCCAGCGGATCGTAGAGACCTTCGTTTGGACCTGGGCGCTTTGTGTGGAGTTTGCGCGCCCTGTCACGTAAGGAACCAGCCAGCGCCTCGCCGGACCCGCTTCGCGGGTCCCGCAGCGCTTTGTTGCCTGATTGACTGACTGGGATAGCCTTCTGGAGTGCGGGGCAGGCGAGCGAGTCAGCGGGGCTGCGAGCATTGAAGCAGGGACTCCAGTGTCCAGGAGCCCCTGCACGCCCAGCCAGCTACACCTGGGCTGCTCTCCCCGCTGGCCACGCCCCCCGCCGACGGAGCTAAAGGCGGACTGAATCCTTGACCCATTGGGACCCTCCAGCGGATCGTAGAGACCTTCGTTTGGACCTGGGCGCTTTGTGTGGAGTTTGCGCGCCCTGTCACGTAAGGAACCAGCCAGCGCCTCGCCGGACCCGCTTCGCGGGTCCCGCAGCGCTTTGTTGCCTGATTGACTGACTGGGATAGCCTTCTGGAGTGCGGGGCAGGCGAGCGAGTCAGCGGGGCTGCGAGCATTGAAGCAGGGACTCCAGTGTCCAGGAGCCCCTGCGCGCCCAACCAGCTACACCTGGGCTGCTCTCCCCGCTGGCCACGCCTCCCGCCTATTGGCCACCAAGTAGGCGTAGTAGAGTACAAGACTGAGTAGGGCTACCGCTTCGCGGGAGCGAGCGGGAGCGTGCCGGGAGAAGCCCGGGACAAGGGCGGGACCGTCTGTGGCCGTCAGAGGCCGGAGTAGGCCGGGCTGGGCCTACCCTCTTGGTTCCGCCGACTACCCCTAAGTACATAAGCCGATAAATTACCACATAGCTGTATCACACCCCTAAAATCATGCCGTCCCCGGCCAGAGAAAGCACCCCCATAAGACAGGCAGGAATTAAAAATATGACTTTAGATAATTATTTTCCTCGGGCGGGGGGTGAAGGGGATAAGGAGAATACATTAAGCCGGCTTAGAGCCGAGCGGAGGCGTTCTATAGACAACTTGAAAGGCAGACCCCTAGGAGATTACCCTCCCACACCTAGCGCAGACCTTACACTGATTGAAGACGTCCCAATCCTGCTTAGGGAGGTCACAAAAACGCCCCCAGAGATATCATTGACCTCAACCCCAGTGAGGTGCATAAGCCCAAGTAGGGGGACGATTGATTTAATTTCCCAACCTCCCCCCACCATCAAAGTCTAGAAAAACCAAACCTAAACCAGCTGCAGCGCAGGTAGTATTTGGGCCCCCCCCAAACAAACGCAGGAGGAAGTCGAAGGGTGCCCAGGCTAAAAATAAACCCAAGATCTCCCACTCTGACTTTGGGAAGCCATCTAAACATACCCCACCAACTGTGACAGTGGCGGGTGACTCACACCCCAAACCCACGGCACAGGATGTTGCGGTTCCCATTCTGACTAAAGAGATGGCTAGTAACATTACCAATGCCCCCCTTTCGGTTGTTCCACTGGGCAACCTGGAATTCCTGCTCAGGTCACTTTTGCTACCCATTAGCGAAAGCATTAAAAGAGTGGAAATTAGATTAACCATTCTCGAGGCCACACTAAGCAGCATGAAAAACCCAGCCAATTCCCACGAAAAGGCTCTTAAACCTACTGTCACCCCAAAAGCCCCGAAAAGCGTACCACATCCTGCTCCCCCACAGGCTGCCACTGCGGCCGCCCCATCACAAACCCAGAGGAATAACCCTGCCCCAAATAAGCCATCTAACTCTACAGGACCTAGCCCCCCTGCAACTGTAAACACCGTTCTTCCATCACAGTCCAAAGACAGTGTTGCACCCACCCCATTAATGAAGCCGCCCTCTAGGCCACGCAGACCCAACTTACCACCAGAGGCGAATGACTTCACAGTAGTCATGGCGGGCGTCCCCCCACTAAAGGAGGGTGAAGCCGAGGATTTTTGTACCTTAAAAAGTAGGGTGATCAAGTGGTTAAACCAGAACAGACCCTTACCTGTACATTTAAGTAACGAGATAATACTGGTCAGAAGGGTACCCTGGATAGGGAGAACACGTAAATCCATCATAGGGGATTGCATATTGGTGAGCTTCAGGGACACTGGAACAGTTGCTCACATATGCCAGGGAAGGAATAGATCACAGGTGACAACAATCCAAACACTCCACGTGTCTTTTTTCTTTCCACCTGTCCCGGTTCGTGTACATGGGACCCGCCCTTATGACAACTGGGAAAGGGTGGGTCGAAGGGGTGTTCACCACGAGTTCAATCCCAGGCCCTCATTTAACCGCCCAGAGCCACCCTTCCATACATTTAATCGGTTCCACTGTCTGGATGGCCGTGAGGGGGTGGACTGACGAACAGAAAATTGCAGGCGGGTCACTGGGGGTAGAGGTGACCAAAATGCAGAGCAGGAGAAGCACAGCCATGTGCCACCAGGTTGTGTCCGGAGCCAGGTGTTGGATGTACCTAGTGTTGCTGATATTGCACGCATAGGTGGGGCTCAAGGACTGGTCCCGGGGGAACAAGGGCGAGAACCACTAGGTGGGCTGCAGCGAAGCGGGGTCCGGGTGGGAGACACACTAAAAATTATTTCATGGAATATAGCCGGTTTGGCTGGTAAAGTTAATAACAAAGAGTGGCTCGAATACATCAGGAAATTCCATATAATATGTTTGCAGGAGACCTGGGCCCAGGAGAACAATTTCCATTTGCAAGGGTACAAGTCCTTCTTTGTACCTGCGCAAAAATCAAGATCAGGGAGAGCCATGGGAGGTTTGGCTATTTATACAGATTTGAGCCTACCGGGAAATTATGCCTGCCTTGATTGTAACTCTCATAGGATTCAGGCAGTCAGGTTCACCGGAAAAGGTCTTAGATTTATCGCTGTAAATATCTATAATAATGAGACTGTGGGATCTAATACCCCCCTTGTTACCGAACTAGATAACAGGTTGGGCCAGGTAACAACAGGTCAAAAAAATGGGCTCCCATATGGGTTGGTGGTCATGGGAGATTTTAACTGCCATTTGTGCCCGGCACTGGTCCAAACAAATATAGATTGGTCCCAATGCCCCATGGAGAAGGGACCGCATTTCTCTCATACGCCGTTGGGCCTAGCTCTTAGGACATTACGGTTCAAATATGATCTTGAACATACCATTAATATGGTAGGGACACAGGAGGATGGTACACTCCCCCCTACATTTAAGGGCAGAGGATGCTCTTCCTTTATAGATTATATCTTGGTGTCTAGGGCACTAATTAATAAGACAACCAGTGTAGGGATCGAGTGGAGTGGTTTTAGTGACCACAACCCCCTTGTTCTGGAACTGCTGTACTTGGCAGGCCCAAGAATTAGAGCCCAACCCACAGTCACTGAGAGAGTAACAGACCAGGGCAGGAGATTAAAATGGGCAAAAATAGACGGGGAAAAGTTTTACAAGGGACTGGTAGAGGCAGGGAAACTCGCTATTAACGATTGTCTGGACACAGAGGTCCACGGACCGAGGGTAATGGAAGCTTTCGACCAGATAGCTAAGCTGGTCGATGGTTTATTAAAGACTAGTGCGCCACTCAAGAACGACGGGAATCCCCGTTGGTTCGATAAAGACTGCTCGAAAGCTCTGAGGGAGTTGAAAAGCTGCCTTAAAACCAAACCAAGGGTCCCCCATAAAGTTAAAGAGTGCAGAGATGTCTACAAAAAGGAGATTAAGAGGAGGAAGCTTGCTTTGCAGGTGGAAGCATGGGCAGATTTGCGAGAAGCGGGGGAAAGAAAGGACTTAACAGGTTTCTGGAAAATAATTAATAACCCAACTTTCCAGGAAAAAGATTCCCCGGATATAGGGGCCAATATGCTCCCAGAACAGTGGGTCAACCATTACAGGGGCCTGTATAATCATGAGTCTGGTTCCACTGTAGACCTACCGGGCAGCTCAATTGAGGCCACATTGGTGGAATTTTCCATCAAAGAAATTATTGCAGGGATTGAGGGTCTGACCAAAAACAAAGCACCGGGGCCTGATGGAATCCCCCCTGACCTGTTTTTGAGTAACATCGAACTCTGGGCCCCTCTTATGACAAGGGTAATAAATACTGCTATTATTTACGGTCTGCCCCGGTCCTGGTCCATGGCAGTAATTGTGCCAATCTTCAAAAAGGGTAACAGGGACAACCCAAAGTGCTACCGCCCGATCTCCCTGATTGATGTGTCAGCAAAACTTTTGGGGAGGGCAATCCTTAATAGACTGTCCGAGTGGACCGATGAAAGAAACATCTTCTCGGACACTCAATATGGATTTAGGGCAGGGAGGTCCACTAGCGACCAGTGCCTGAACCTATATATGCTGACTGCCAAGTACACCATAGCTAGTGATGAACCCATTTACATGGGTTTCATGGATCTGGCAGCAGCATTCGACCACGTCAACAGGGACAAATTGTGGGGCATGATGCTCAGTATGGGGATAGAGAGCGGTCTAATTAACATCTTGAGAGAACTACATAGTGACACCACTGCCAAGGTCCGCTTTAACAGGGAGGGGGGATTGACTAGTTCCTTTCCCTGCAAGAGTGGAGTCCGTCAAGGCTGCATTCTTGCTCCCTTTTTGTTTTCCCTTTATATCAACAACTTAGAGCAGTTCCTGCTGGGTTTGAAGGCAGATTGCCCAAGGGTGGGGTCGCGTCACATTCCTGTTCTGCTTTATGCAGATGACGCGGTTCTGATTGCACGCACACCGAGGAGTCTACAAACCCTGATTGATGGATTTGTCAGCTTTATGAGTGCCTTGGACCTCTCTGCAAATCTTAGTAAATCCTATGTGCTCCTGGCAGGGAAAAAAACCACTTCCAAATTCACATACAAAATAGGGAGCCACACTCTGGAAGTGGTCAAAACGTTTCCCTACCTTGGCGTAACATTTGATGGCGCCTTGCGATTTGATACCTTGGTGGAGGAACGCTGTGGTAAAATGGTTGCATCTAACGGGGCAATCGCTAGCTATGGCAGGAGGCTAGGAAGATGGTCCCCGGAACAGGTGATAAACCTGTATAGCTCTGTATCATGCTCCAAGGTACTCTATGGGGCAGAAGTATGGGGCTTTGTTAATACCACTTGCATCCAACGAGAAGAAAATAAATACCTGAAATCACTTCTGAGGGTTCCACAATGTATTGCTGGTTTGATTGCCCATAGAGAGTTAGGGAGACCATATATAGAAGATCTGATAAAATTGAGGCCTATTATCGCCTGGCTAAAAATTTGGGTGAACCCGGAGGCGACACTAGGCAGAGAAATCTTGTCAGATTGCCTAAAGAGGGACAAGTGTATGCGCATTCCTTGGCTCCTTTATGTGAAAAATACCTTAGAGGAACTAGGTTTTGGGAACCTCTTCTTTCATCCTGCATCGATTGTAGCCCAGAACAAACAGCATGTGGGGAGAATTTTCCTGGAGCGGAAAACCCTGTGCAGAGATGAGGCCGAAGGGTGTAAAAAGACTGTGAGGGCCCATCACCAAGTAAAAAGCGTGGAAGGTATGGAGCCATACTTGTTTCTCATGCATAATGTACAGGATAGGTTCCTGATGTGCCGATTCAGATTGAGCCTACTCCCATTCATGTTGGCATCTCCAGCGGGGTTTGTTACATCACTAGAACAGAAGGGGCCCTGCGGCTGCGACAACAGGTCTCCGCAGGACTCCCTTCATTTGGTTTTACTCTGCCCTTTTTACTCAATGCCCAGACGCAAATACCTCGTAAATATTTTGAGAAAAGCTAACCTGGTCCACGCTAGAGATGCATTACTTTTCTTACAGAAAGCGGAGGACCCCTTGACACTGTGTAGCATTATGAACTTTATTAAGGTAGCACTACGATTAAGGCTCACTAGAGGGGAAGATTGAAATCTTTTTATTCTTATTTTTAAATGTTTAACATGGCTTTACTGTTGCAGTTATGTTGTGTAAATTCATTGTACAAAGAATCCTGAAATGTTTAATGACTTTTTACTATGTAAATATGAATATGCTTTTATGGTGTTTTTTAATCACCGAATAAAGATTCTTGAATTGAATTGAATTGACTGAGTCTGTGTCCTGCACTTCATGATGCTACTTCATGTCTTACATATGTGGATGACAGAATAGTCTACATGATGTCCTGTGAGTGTCAACAGAGGGGCATATAGTGGGCATAGCCACACAGTGACTCCCAGATAGTCTGCTCATGCTATAGCTATGTTTCCAATCACACTGGAAGAAATGTAAGGTATATAACATAACACCTTCAATGTTTGCCCCTTGCCCTGTGCTGGCCCTGGATTATGTACCTAAGACCCAACACCGGCACCCTTGCGTCATGGTGCAAGTGTCCCTGCATTGTATCTAGGCTGCCAAAAATGTATCAGTGAAAGGACAGGAATGCGCTATATACGATGAATACGGTGGAATCCTTCCCTTTAACTCTGACATAGTTCAGCGCAGCATGGTGAATTGCTGTGATGCCCTACGCCAACTGCCAGTTTAGAGAAGAGGAGCAAAGAAAGTGAAACCAAAGTGCCTTTTGTTGCATTGCACTAGTCCCTAAAGTGTATCCCAGACAATATGCCACTTTCATTGGTCACAACCCATGCATATAACCATTTGCTCATTGTATTGCCCTGTAGAGTGGGTCGTAAGACACGCACCTGTGCTAATCAGTGATAGGAGCATTGTGGCTAATGCATTGTGCATTTATCATGCATTGGCGATTTCAGTACTGAAGCGTCAGAAAATATCGCAGGATTGAGGTTCCGTGACAATTGTAAGTGATGTTTTCGACTCGCACGAATATGGTCGAGTCTGGTATCTACGAACCGCAAATGACGAGTTTAGTAAGTGTGCGCAGTTTCGCTGTGCTAACTTAAACCGTTCGTTTGCTACGTGGGTTTTTCATCTGTACCCACGGGTTCCATCTTAGATACGGCATCCATTTTGTCTCTTGCCCTCAAGTAGCCAGCGAACGGACGTTGTCCGATTCGCGACCCTGGGACTCCCAAGATATTTGTGGAAGACACATGTCCTTTGTAAGTGTCTTTATGATGAGGGGGATGATACTGTAAGGCAGATGGCCCCGCTCGAGGCTCATCTCGCCGTGCCGGTTTATTGTCTCAGCCGTGCATCTCATTAGGCACGTCCCTTTGATGCCTGTAGCTCGTGTTTCCCGATACCTCCCCTTTTACACCCTTTCCAATCTCACCACTGTTTCCATCTTCCTCTGCACCTGTCCTTGTTCCTTTTTCGATCTGTTTTACTGCTGATTGGAATGTACTAATGGTGGGAAGATGGGTTTTTACAGTTGGGAACCGCCAAATGTTTCCGCACTCATGTTCCGGACCTTGTATGTATCAAAGTGACCAAAGCGACCCCTCTCGGGGATAATTGTGGGAACCGGGTTGTAAACCTTTGTCTGCTATGCAAACCTATGGGAGAATCGTGTATAAAAGGAGCGATCCACAGAACCAATTTGAAGCAGTCTCCCTGAACTACACTCGTTGTACTTCCTGTGACTTCTGTGTTTCCCTGCAGTAAATAAACCTTGAATCTTTGACGCCGAAGGAAGTGTTCCGTGTCTCTGTCATTCGTACGCCGGAGCAGGTTACCCACGAAGGTTTCAGGTGTTGTCCCCTGGCACCGCTGGGTCTTAAAGAACCCAGTCCTTCAGTTGGCGCCCAATGTGGGGCTGCATCAGTGGTACCGGTCCAAGCCCGACGATCGTGAGGAACTTCGTGTGAAATCTCCGAGGGAAGGTGCACTCCGCTTCATCGATCCTGTTGTCGAAACAAGTGGCCCGAAGACTTTTCCCGTGAAGATTCCCGCCTCCTGACGGCTGCGACGGACTGCTGCCCTGACTGTAGACCTGTTTTGGCGCCTGGCGTAGACCTTGGTAGAGCGAGACGATTGACGGGCCTTCCTGGTGACGCCATCGATCTTTGAGTTAAGTATTTGTGGGTCGCTCCCAGAGTTCTTGGTTGTGGTTGCTTAGTGGTTGCATGGTTCCATTGCATTTGTAGTCTTGGTACTTTGTTGTGTTGTTTGACGACTGCAGCCGCCAAAAACCGAGGGTTTTTGCTTTTGCTGGGACTTGGTAAATCCCGTAACCCTTGAAGTTTGTGAAACTCGACTAGTGTGCAAGATGCCTGGTCGCAGTACTTTGTTTAGTTGTTTCAGACGTTGTGGTGCGGATTCCCGACTGGAGGACTTGTGTCCGATACCTCCGGTTGGAACTCCGACTTATGAACTGTACAGCAAACATGGGCTAGGCCCGATTACTTTTAATGATTATTGGATTCGCTATACTAAGAAGGACGGTGTCCTTAGTTGGCCACCTCATGGTAGCTTTGAGACCCCGATCCTAGATAACTTAGAGGCTAAATTGTTCGAGAAAAAGTCAAGGCCGGCCATGTTTGATGCCTTTCGGTTGTGGCGTAAAGAAGCCCGACAGAAAGAAATCAGACAGACTAAACGAAATCAGAGAGATGGTGTTGCTACCATTGTAAAGAAAGCAGAGCAATTTCAGCGTGATAAGGAGGTTAAGGAA
Source organism: Lissotriton vulgaris (assembly GCF_964263255.1). NCBI lineage: Eukaryota > Metazoa > Chordata > Amphibia > Caudata > Salamandridae > Lissotriton > Lissotriton vulgaris. Next base: position 971,330,682 of record NC_141696.1, on the reverse strand, counting down.
AAGGAAGTGTTTGATAGACTACAGCGCATGACTATAGATAAATGCTATCCTGCTTTGCCTACGGAGTCGGAAAAGAAGGAAGAAGCAGTTGAGGATCCTTTAATGTCCTATCTTATGAAGTCGCCACCTCCGTATGTACAGGGTACCACAGCTCCTGTGGTTCCCCCTGTACCTATTCTTTCACCTATTCTTCCTCCACCTGTTCCTCAACCTGCACCCGTTCTTCCGACCGTTCCTGCTCCTTTGCCTGTTGCTGTCCCTACTGCTCCTCCGCTTCCACATACTCCTGCTCCCGCTACTGCTCCTGCTTTGTTAACTCCTGCTGTTGCTTCTGTCTCTACTCCTTCGCTTGTTAGTCCTGTGTCCTATACTTCACCCTCTACTCGTAGTCATACTTCTCCTCTTGCGGCTAGCTTCTTCCATTCGCTCGGACCTGTTCTTGGGTCCGCTGGTTCCGATGGTCCTCAGAGACGTAGTCAGCTTCCAGGTAACAGGGAACGCGCTTCACTATATAATATGGCGATGGGTTGGATGACGCATCCCCTTAGAAATCCACCACGTATTGTGCTCGACACGTTTTGTCAATTCAATATACCAACCCAAAGATTCGTGTTCGAAGAAATGTGTAAGGTTCTTCGTGATCAGATATCGGCCGATGCACCTGACGAGGTGCTGACCGCTTTGTCTGACCTACAGCTTCAGTTCTCGACTGGACTGATAGTGGATACCAATGTTCGACGTGCTGTTGAACGGTTGCTATCTTTCCGTCCCACTCCTATACCTCAAGCCCTCTTTGTTGAAGATGTTGAGAGACAGCCAGATGAGTCTGGTCAGTTTCCTATGCGAGAAGTTCCACCAGTGTGGATGCCAGGTAATCCTGGGGCAAACCCCCCGATCTTGCCGTTCTTTCAGAGGGTTTGGATACATCTCCCATGGAAACGCTCTGAAGTGCTACAGGTGAAGCAATCTCTGCCTGACCCTCGCAAAAATCCTGCAGGGTATTATAAAGAATTATCGCAGCTTGTAGATGCTACGGTAATGAATCTTGCTGATATTGACATGCTGTTTGGCAATGTTGTACCGCAACCGGTATGGGCTAAGATTCGGCAGGAAAATCACGCAAACGAATTAGGTGGTGATTGGGCTGCCATTACAGCAGCGGATGGTCGACAAATTGGTGGTGCTAAACCCGAGCAGTTGATTGCTGCTCTTCCTCAAAGAATAATTACGCTAATGAAAACTCTAATGCCAGCAATGAGGGTGAATTGGGACAAATTGTCAGCTTGTAGACAGAAGAAGGACGAGAGTGTCTCCGACTTTTTTACGAGATTCAAAGAGGCATTCATCGACCATAGTGGCCAGGATATGAGCACTGAGGGTGGTCAACGGTTGTTTGTGGACAAATTTGTTTCAAACTTATTGCCCGATTTGAGCAATAAATTAAAGAATTCAGAAGTGCGTGGGCCGTTTCTACCTCGGCTCAAATATTGGCCACAGCACAATACTATGAGAATAGAGAGAAAGAAGAGAACGACCGTGCTGATAAAAAGACGAAAGAACTCAAAACTAAAGTGTTGTTACAGCAGGCGTATCCTCCACGTTCGAATCAGAATGCTTCGCATCAAAATAGATCGCAGCCGCAATCGAACCGATCACAATCTCGTAATGACTCCTCTTCCCACAGATCTTCGTTAGGGTACAATCAATGTGCCTATTGTAGACAGGAGGGTCATATCAAATTCAATTGTCCTGTTCTAAACGATCGTAATAGTGGTAATTCATCTAGAGGAGGTCGTGGTGGTTCACAGCAGACGTCACGCGGTAGGGGTCGTGGTGCTCAGAATGACCGTTCAGATAACTCATCAAATTCCGATAATTGTTTTGATCAACGTGGATCATCGCAAGGACGATCTGCGCAGTACAATGTAGACGATTATTACGTCGATCAGGGAACTGAATACAGTAATTATTAGGACAGCCATAGACAAGGAGAGGGAGTGGTATCAGTTCCGGTTGATCAGAGAGGGCCTTACGTCGCGGTTGCTACATCGGGCGTCGTTGAGCCTTTTCTGTTGGACACTGGTGCAGCGAAAAGTTCCATAAAGCATTCGAAACTCCCTGGCGCACCTTTGTCTGGCTTAACAAATGTTTCCGTTGGATTCTCTGGCGCCCCCGTTAGCAATCCAGTTTCGCGCCCTTTGCCCCTTACAATTGGGCCCCGTGAGCTGCAAGCTCCGTTGATTTTGACCACGGGCTGTGGTGAAAATCTTTTGGGTCTGGATTTGCTTAAACGTTTGTATGCAACTCTGTATTGTTCTCCTGCGGGTGTAAAGCTTACTTTAGGAGAGAGGGTTGTCTCTCCTATGTACTTGTCTCTCAATAAGCTTCCACCGGAATTGAGTTCTCTTCCTGCATCTTTGTGGGCAACAGGTCCCAACGATGTGGGCCTGCTTGACATCTCCCCTTATGTTGTTCAGTTGAAATCTAATGTGCGGTTGCCACGTATTCCCCAGTATCGTATCTCTCTTGATGGTGAACGAGCATTGTTAGCGATCATCTATGATTTGATCGAGAAAGATGTTATTGAGGAGACGCGGGGAAACGTGTGCAACAGCCCTGTACTGCCCATTCTAGAACGTACTGATCCTTCGAAACCACCTGTTTATCGTTTTGTTATCGATTTACGGGAGGTAAATAAAATTGTGATTCCTCAGTTCCCCGTTGTGCCTGACATCACGGCACTACTGACTCTGATTCCAGCTTCTGCATCTTGGTTTTCGGTGATTGATTTGAAGAATGCGTTCTTCAGCATTCCCATTGCAGAAGAGAGCAGAGACCTTTTCGGTTTCTCTCTTGGTGGACGCAGCTTCCGGTTCAAACGCGCTCCTCAGGGCTACTGTGAAAGTCCATCGATTTACAGTCAAGCCTCGAAGGGTCAACTGGATGCGTTCTCATTGCCGGCTGGTGCGGCCTTAATCCAATATGTCGACGACTTATTGGTAGCTGCAGATACTCAGGACATTTGCAAAATTGCTACGGTATCGCTGCTGCAACATCTCTGCGAGTTAAATCACAAGGTGTCACCTTCTAAACTCCAATATTGTTGTCAAGAAGTAACCTATTTAGGTCACTTATTGTCAAAGGAGGGAAGGCGGTTGACCCCAGAGAGAATTGCAGCAATTGCGCGAATGGCTGTGCCAACAACTCAAAGAGATGTGCGTGCCTTTCTAGGTATCACGTCGTACTGCAGGCAATGGATTCCACATTTTTCATTGCTAGCGAAACCATTGGTAGCTCTTACGTGCAAGGATGTTTCAACTCCTTTACCATGGACGGAAGAATGTCAGAAAAGTTTTTCTGAATTACGTGATTCATTGTGTTCGGCTCCTGTGTTAGGTACTCCTGACTATAGCAAGCCGTTTACATTATATGTTCACGAGAGGGAAGGTTGTGCTTTGAGTGTCTTAACGCAACCTTTTGGTGGTAAGCAACGTCCATGTGCATATTTTTCATCGACCTTGGACCCGGTAGCTAGAGCATTGCCGAGTTGTTTGAGAGCAACAGCGGCAGCTGCGGTGTCCATCCGACAATCAGCAGGATTGGTCATGGATAATATGCTTACGGTGATGGTTCCGCATGCAGTCGACAACTAAATCGTACGAAAACCCAGCACTTGACGAGTGCGAGATTGTCTGGGTACGAGCTGACGCTGCTGGCAAGCCACATTCAGATAAAACGTTGCAATGTTCTGAATCCGGCGACTTTGTTACCAATTAGCTCAGAGTCAGATGAAATAACAGAACACAACTGTTATTTGAGGACAGAAGAGGAAACAAAAGGTCGAGTGGACCTTAAAAACACTCCTTTGGAAGACCCAGATGGAACGCTGTATGTGGATGGTTCATGTTTTAAATTACCGAATGGCGATGTGACTACTGCATATGCTGTTGTAACGTTGAATACTGTTGTTGAGACTGCAAGATTAAATCAGAATTCTGCCCAAGCTGCAGAACTGATCGCTCTCACCAGAGCGTGTGTGTTAGCGAAAGGGAAACGTGTGAATGTGTTTACCGACAGCCAATACGCTTTTGGCGTCGCCCATAGCTTTGGACGGTTGTGGAGAGAGAGAGGTTTTCTGACATCGCATGGTACGAAGATTCAGCATGGTCAGCTTGTGAATGATCTTTTGGATGCACTTACGTTGCCTAAGCAAGTGGCGATTGTTAAATGTAGTGCGCATCGTAAGGTGACGGATGATGTCGGTCGTGGTAATGCGTTTGCCGATGAGACTGCTAAGGAGACTGCCCGGAACCTTAGCACTCGAATGTATGTGACGAGTTCGGTTAGGTGGCCTACAGAATCGAGTATGTGTGAGGACACTATCGAGAGTGTGAAAGCAATTCAGAATGAGGCCACCGAGACTGAAAAGGCGAAGTGGAAAGAAAGTACAGGAAAGTTGGATGCGAATGGTTGTTGGATTGACTTATCGGATCAGAAAAGATGGATGTTGCCTGATGCATATGTGCTGGCTGTTGTGACAATGGCACATGGGTTAGCACATATTAGCGCGAAAGGTATTTGCAAGTTGTTGTCTCCTGTGTGGAAGAATGATGGTATCACGAAATGTGCTGAACGCTTGGTTAAGAACTGTATGGTATGTATGTTGTATAATCCTGGTAAGGGAACCCCAACTCCTCCTGGTAGTTTTGCTCCCCCTTCATGTCCCTTTGAGGTGATCCAATTAGACTTCATCCATATGGAGCGATGCAATAACCTGAAATACATTTTAGTTGTGGTTTGCGCGTTCTCCCGATGGATCGAAGCCTACCCTCTTAAGGACAACACTGCCTTGTCAACTGCGAAAATCCTACTGAAGGAATACTTTCCTCGGTATGGAATGCCTCGGATTGTATGGTCGGATAACGGAAGTGAGTTTGTGGGGAGTGTGATGAAGAGTGTGTGTAAGGGCCTTGGAATTAATCAGAAATTCCATAGCGCCAATCATCCCCAGTCAGCTGGTTTGGTTGAGGGGTACAACGGCACCCTTAAACTGAAGCTAGCGAAGATTCAGGCTACGACTGGTCTCTCGTGGCCTGACGCTTTACCCTTAGCATCACTGTCAACGAGGGCAACCGTACACTCCCGAGTAGGGCTTAGTACCTATGAAATAGTGTTCGGTCGTCCTGCAAATGTTTGGGGGGTCCCTATGCCGGGTGTGTTCTATGATCTTGAGTATCCAATGTTGATCGATTATCTTCATGACTTGACTGCTAAACTGAGGTTAATTCACCAACAGGTTTACGAAGCATTGCCGACGCAGACGGAGGGTCCAGGCCACCAGCTCCAGCCCGGAGACTGGGTGGTGACGCGCAATTTTTCGCGCAAGAAGAATTTGGAGCCAAGATTCACTGGACCCTTCCAGGTCCTCCTTGCCACGAGAACTGCTGTTCGTCTAGAGGGTCGGAAAAACTGGGTGCATGCCACCCATACCAAAAAAGTCCCTATTCCGTTGCCGGCAGACTCGTGGGTGAGGAGAGGCATTGCATCAACTGAAACCGAAGGATTGCCGGCGTTTGTACCTTTCAGCGACGCACAACCTGTCGGAGAATCCTCAGTGCAGCAGAAAGACACTGTTGAACATTTGTCATCACAAGACTCAAGACCAGAACATTCAACTGATCAACAGAACGCTGTCTCTTCAACGGATCCTTTGTTTGACGAACAGACACGTCCTGGGAAAACCCGATACTTTTTGCGATCCAGCACTAAAGACTAATAAAAGATCCTGTTCTGTCCCTTGACAATTGCATTATCCCGTTTTTCACGATCAGTTTGAACACTCGTATCATTGTAATTATTTTTGTATATATACACTGAGTTTCGTTCCTCATATTTTTGCTTCCACAGCTGAGAGACACTTTGCATACACATAATTGTGAACAAAGGCCGTAGGGCAGCGCGTGTACTTCCTGATGGTTAGTAGGTCTTGACACTAGGTTAAAGACCGTCGGTTCCTGGGAACTCCTAGGGATTGACTACTGCTACACAGAACGAAGTGCGTCAAGAAACGTTGCGGACGGTCGTAGGGTATGGCATTTTCGAAGCTGATGGACTTGGAAGAAGCTCAAGCGCAAAGGTTCAAGTTGCAACAACTTAGTCGTACCAAATGTTTTATGTTCCAAATATTCGTATTGCTTTTGACTGTTTCTGCATTATTGGCGGGTGGGGTGTATTACATGATGTCTTGTTTCTTATCTCCTGCTATACTTATTCCTACCTCTAATCCTCAATCTACCACTGTTGCATCTCCCCATTCTTTTCACTTCTTACCCGAACACGAACAGGCTAGGCGTGCGGAATTCCGCAACAATTCCTTTATTCAGCTCCTTCACCAGCATCAGTTAGTGGTTAACACTACTAATTGTTGGGTGTGTGGGTTGATGCCACATACCACGGATAAGGGAATTCCATATCTGGTGTTACCGTATAGTTCCCAAGGGTCCGCTCGAGTATTTCAAACAATGTTTCGAAGCGCACTAGATTCTCAACCCAATCGAGAGCCACGTTCTCCCTACCTTGGCCCTGGCTCGTACTATAAACCTTTGTCTATAGCGATAGAAGACTTAGATAGAGATATCTATGAGCCGTCGCTCATTCCAGTGGAAGAGGTACAAGCCTATAGGGTCCTGAGTAAGGTTGAGTACAGTGCGCTCACGAGTGATAAACAGCTTAAAAGCTTGCCTCCGATATGGGTCGTACCCCACATTGGTAATTTTTGTCTCATGGGTCGTGGCCGACGATCGAAAGCCCGACTTGGAGAGAGTGCTTGCGCTGAAAATTACATGCTGCCGATGATCTCGGCCTCTGTGTTTCTGGCTGCCAAGGGTACCTACTTTGTCTGTCATGATCGTGCGTATGCATGGTTGCCCTCTAACTTCATGGGCTCATGTTTTATCGCAAACTTGTTGCCTCCGACGTTTACTGTAGATGCAGATTATCACAAGACTAGAGTTGTGAGAGGCGTAATTAGCGAAGAGGATACTGCCGGTCAAGAGGCAGGAGACTTTTTCAAGGGTTTCCTCCCGTTTTGGGGACCTATGGTTAATAGTAGGAACCTGAGACAGTTGACTCGAGTGGTAGAATCGACAGCTAATATTACTGCCAGTGCCCTTGGTAATATCCCCACAGAACTTCAGGCGGATAGACTTATGACGTTGCAAAACCGTATGGTTTTAGACGTGATCTTAGCAGATCGAGGTGGGGTATGTTAGGTGATCCATTCGAGCTGCTGTATTTTCATTCCCGATAACGCTCCGACTGTCTATCAATCCATCTCGAAGTTGCATAAGATCTCCGAATCCATACACGTGGATGTAGGGGATTGGACGCTACTTGGGTGGTTTTGGGGCCTGATGTCGACTTGGGGTTGGAAGATTCTGATGATCATCGGAGTTGTTGTGGCGTTCCTGTTCACGTGTTGCCTTTGTGTGCAGTGCGGTCCTGCCTTATGTGGCCTCTGTGCTACAACGTGTATGAGACAGCCGCCTGCTACCAATGGAACTCGGTTGGACAGAGCTATGCTACAGCAACATCTAGATGGTCTGATGAATATCGAGTATGATTCTGACTAGTGCTTGCCTACATGAGGGCAAAAGGAGCGTCTGAGGTTCCGTGACAATTGTAAGTGATGTTTTCGACTCGCACGAATATGGTCGAGTCTGGTATCTACGAACCGCAAATGACGAGTTTAGTAAGTGTGCGCAGTTTCGCTGTGCTAACTTAAACCGTTCGTTTGCTACGTGGGTTTTTCATCTGTACCCACGGGTTCCATCTTAGATACGGCATCCATTTTGTCTCTTGCCCTCAAGTAGCCAGCGAACGGACGTTGTCCGCTTCGCGACCCTGGGACTCCCAAGATATTTGTGGAAGACACATGTCCTTTGTAAGTGTTTTTATGATGAGGGGGATGATACTGTAAGGCAGATGGCCCCGCTCGAGGCTCATCTCGCCGTGCCGGTTTATTGTCTCAGCCGTGCATCTCATTAGGCACGTCCCTTTGATGCCTGTAGCTCGTGTTTCCCGATACCTCCCCTTTTACACCCTTTCCAATCTCCCCACTGTTTCCATCTTCCTCTGCACCTGTCCTTGTTTCTTTTTCGATCTGTTTTACTGCTGATTGGAATGTACTAATGGTGGGAAGATGGGTTTTTACAGTTGGGAACCGCCAAATGTTTCCGCACTCATGTTCCGGACCTTGTATGTATCAAAGTGACCAAAGCGACCCCTCTCGGGGATAATTGTGGGAACCGGGTTGTAAACCTTTGTCTGCTATGCAAACCTATGGGAGAATCGTGTATAAAAGGAGCGATCCACAGAACCAATTTGAAGCAGTCTCCCTGAACTACACTCGTTGTACTTCCTGTGACTTCTGTGTTTCCCTGCAGTAAATAAACCTTGAATCTTTGACGCCGAAGGAAGTGTCCCGTGTCTCTGTCATTCGTACGCCGGAGCAGGTTACCCACGAAGGTTTCAGGTGTTGTCCCCTGGCACCGCTGGGTCTTAAAGAACCCAGTCCTTCAGGATGCAGCAAGAAAGTGACACATTGGGTGTTGCAGGCAGCAAAGTAGGAAGTGTGAAGTTATTTTCACTTTCACTTATTCTCTGTTAGTCTGTATTTGGTGTATGAGGTTGTGTGAGAGTGTCCGAGAGTATAGCGTGTGTTTTGGTATTGTCAGTGTGTGTTGTGTCCATATGTTATCTCTTTCCCATACATATATTGTCCTTTGTCATTGTTTTGTATTATTATTTGTCATTGTACGGTCGATGTAGGCCTAGTTTTGTTTTATCTATGGGGGAAGTTATAGTCTAGGGGGTAATTTTAGAATGGTTATTTTGTATTTTAGGGTAGGGTTGGGGGAAAAGTCAGGTAGGGGGCACAATTTTTCAGAGTCTGAGTTGGGAGGGCTCATATTGCTTATCGCACACTACCTACCCAGGATGCTTGCGACTGGTGGTAGGAGTAGCCAGGGCTACTCTGCAAAGGAAAAGAAGGACCGATGAGATTGGGTATACTGGCACCATGAACAAACCTTCAAGGTTGCATGTACAACACACCAGATGAAGCACCGATGGTTGAACATTGTCTCAAGGGAGACCAATGTTATCGACTTCCTGGGACTTGAGATTGGTGGACCTGTCAGTATGTATGTCAGTTCTGCCTGCATAATGTGATGCACCTTATCTGGAATGCAAAACATAAACATGGATTAGCCTTCATGTGTGTTTATTAACACATTTAGTAACGTGCAACATGTATATCAGTATAAATATACATGAGGAGAGGATGTAAACTGTAAAGTAAGTGAAGCTAGGACCTCATCAATGCGGATTTGGCATAGGCCAGCACAGCAAGGAGCCTAACTATGCTGCCCAGCAAGTATCCTCGCTGTGCTGCCCAACGCCAAAGTGTAAGGGAAGGAATGCACTAATGCACCATTTTCATCTAAGTCGGTGCATTCTTGGTCCTTCATCATGCACTGGCACCGTTTTGGAAGGCTAGCGCCAACACCCGCACTCTTGCATCAAAATGCAAGGGTGCCTATGTTGTTGCAAGGATTGTGTTGGAACGAACAACTACCTTCACAAAACGCTCCTGTGACCATTTCACCTCTTTCTATGTGTGCCGCAGAATACAGCCCACATAGAAAGAGAATACAACAAGGAGAAATCAAGTCATATCTCCTCATTGTGCCTCCCCTAGGGAGTCACACGGTCTTTGCACATCCCCAGGTCCACACCGGTTTTAAATCTGGGGAAGAGTCAATATACATAGGTGTTGTGTTGGAACAGCTATCACAAGGCCCATGGAACACCTCTCTAGCTCAGAGAAAGGCAACACAGATGTTTGTGCTGCCTTGCCTTACTCCATATATATGAGGTCATTCTAACCCACAGAAAGTGGCTTTGTGGGACCTCATATATATAATTTATTGATTAATGCCAGTAGATCATCACTAAAAGTGACCCTAGTGTAGTGTAAGGGGCTCACTATTAAGTGCCTTAGTTACTCCTAGGGTCAATCATGTCACCCATGTGTCACGGTACACTAGACTCTGCCAAAGCTGCCCAGCATTACTCAATCAATCACTTAGTTGATGCATGTTTCAGGCATGTGAAGATGGGTCCATCAGAAGTCCAACATCCAGCCTGCTCAGGCTTGCAAATGGACTAGATGCATGCAATGAGCTGACCGTATTGCCATATGTGTATTTCTGCAGGTCTGTACTTCTGAAATACTGAGATATAATAGTTTAGTTAATAAAACAGTTAACATGTGTAAAAGCAGTATTTACAATGCTATGTCCTCTTTCATGTCTCCTAAGAGCATCTCCATTCTCAAGGGGAGATGAGGTGGAATTCTTACAGGACCCCAGTGCTACCAGTAAGTGTAATTAGTACAAGTATGTACCATTATGATATCTGTGTATGATCTATGTTGAAATGATCAATCGTGATGTTAGGTGGGAGATAACACTCAGCTACCATCAATGAGATATCAGCCTGTGATTCACTACAGTGATTGCTAACAACTTTGTTTAGGACTGCTCATGGACTAAGAATGTTGAGATTGTAAGGTATATGTAAGCAGCTCCACATGAAGTACACATCTTCTAATACGTACTTAGAATACCACATCTGTAGTCATGTTGCTTTGGGCACAGTGAGTATCATGCGGCACAAACTCTGCATGTGTTCCACACAGACACAATGCATGGTACAACAAATAGCATAAACCATAAGATCTGGAGTCAGTGTATGTTGTGGCAATGTGACATTTGTGTTGCTAAGCTTTTAATGTCCCGATTGTGCAGCTAGCAGGGCCAGATGATGTGCATTATTTCCATGCAGCCATTGTTGCCAAGCATGGGCAAGAAAGGTGCCATGGAATCAGATTAATGTATTGTGTGGGCAAACATACCTGCTGCGTTACGCTTAATTTGTTTGCAGAAATCTTAACTGTCCCTGTAGCAGTGTGTAAAAATGGTTGCAGGAACATGCCTACATGTATGTCAGTGGGACCTGGGTTGCCATCACTATGTAAAGACAAAAGATTATGGTAGTTGCAGCATATGTTTAATGCAATGGACCCACACCTTCATAAGTGATGTGTTAGGGCAATTACTGACAACTAATGACATACTGACATGTGTGTCTGTTCATGTGTTTGGTAATCATAGGAAGGACAGTAAGATATTCGATGAGTTAGCCTACCATGACGTTTGTCTGTAGTGATCTAGCTTCAGTGGTATGTGAGCCTCCCGCATGGGTATAGAGCACGGGTCCATGTGTCATAACAAATACATGATTTTGCCAGATGACTAGTCCGTAAATCAGACACAAAACTGAGATGCTATGTTCATTTAATGATGTATGGCTCCAAAATACAGCCTTGAGATTATGTGTGCACATGAGCATGTTTAAGTAGGACTCATCATGATTTTCTCTTCCAATCTGAAGCTGGAGATAATGGTGACATTTATATACTATATCCTGTGCAAAATGTTATTAATGGCCCCCAATTATGTTCTACAGGATGTACAAAACAAACCCATATCCATGTATTGACTATCTGAGCCTGAGTGAGTGAAGGCAGCAACATGTACAGTCTAATTATAGTCCAGATGGGGTATGCAAAGGCAAGCAACACTGCCTGTACTGTATCACCTTATCAACTTACACTCATGTTCATGATCGATGATCAGTACATTTGAAGGACACTACTCTGAATCCCAAAATAGGGCAACCAGGACCATGTGTCAAATTGTAGATCAGGACATCTTCATGAGTGTGAATATTGATTTCATATGATATGAAGTCTATCTTATTGTAAGTACTGTTACATTTTGCGCACCCACACAGATGGCACTTGACTCAGTTTGAGCAACAAAGAGGTGTTCAGTTCCTAAGGGAAGGGAAGGGAAAAGAAGGTCTTTTTTAAGAAGTAGTCTCACACACCCCAGAGGATGTCATGCCTCATCACTGGGCCTGCTCCTCGTCTGGCAAGCGCTGCAATGCCTGGGGGGGCACCCCCGAACGGGGCTCTTTGGCGGAGGTCTTTTGATGAAGCCATGGGGTGAGTGCGAATGTGTGGACAGGGTAGTGCGGTGAATGAGTGAGTTAAAATAAATCTAGGGCAGACCAACTAATGTGTTTATTCTTTCTAAGAGCTAGCCCAATTACAAATAAGGCTGAAGTGGTGCTATGGGTCGACATGCTTCGTGCCGGTTGAGCCCCTAACACGTATGGTGGCACTTCATCAGGACCATAAGTGTAATAAAAAGCTGTATGTTTTTAGCACTACCGCAGGACTGGTTCAGTTATATGTTACTGATAACCAGTAGGAGTAGGGTACCCCAGAGCTAGGGTCGGATGGATGCATGGTGTACTGCCTCCCAGCTAACAAGAGCAACAACGTGCTCTGCTTTCCTCATCAGTTTTTTACCTTATTTCTTTAGGTCTTTCACCCCAGTATGACTGAACCTGGGGTACCCTACCGCTACTGGGTATCAGTAACGAATAACTGAACCAGTCCTAAAAAAATACAGCTTTTTATTGCACTTATGGTACTGATGAAGTGCCATCAGACCCGTTAGGGGCTCAACAGGCACAAAGCATGTCGACCGATACCACCACTTTAGCCCTATAGGACCATCATATCCATTTTGAGCCCATTATTTTTAATTAGGCTTAGCGCTCCCAAAGAATAAACACATTAGTTGGACTGCCCTAGACTAATTTTAACTCACTCATTCACTGTACTACCTAGTCCACACATCCACATTCACCCTATGGCTTCATCAAAAGATCTCCGCCAAAGAGCCATGTTCACATTGCAGCGCCGGCCCGACGAGGAGCAGGCCCAATGCTGAAGCATGAGGGCACTTCTTAAAATTTTTTTTTTTTTAATTCCTTCCCTTCCCCAAGGAACTGCACACCCCATTGTTGCTCGGTATCCCCTTGGAGGTTGTGTGCAGGACCTGCTTAAACATAGCTCCTGGTTCCTCTTGTTTGAGACACTTGACTCAGTTTCCCAGGTTCATGTAAGGGATGCCTGTGGCGAAGGAGAGGTGTGGCGCTGCGGCCAGTGTGCAAGACTCTCGAGCGTGGGGCTCGTGGTTTGATACCCAGTGGCAGCTCAGCTCTGCATCATGTGACTCTGGGTAATAGCTTACTTAATCTCCCAACGGCCCCCAGGACCTTGAAACCCTTAATGGGAATATGTTTATGCGTTGCAAATTGGAGTTAATATTATTATTGTTATCATTATTATTATTATCATTATTATTAATATTATTATTATTATGCAGTGACAACAGATTGTCCATACATCTATATATCCCTATTGCTGGTATTGTTCTGGTCAAGAACATTTGATTGCAGTACAATGTCAGACTATTTCTCGGTGATGTCATGTATGTGTACTGCCTGTGCAAACTAATTATTTCTATGTTCACTCTAGACAACATGACAGCTGAGGATACCCGCACTTTTGAAATGTGCATAGAAAGTTACCAACATAAAATGAGCATAGCTAAGGCATACAAGAAGATGCAGAAGCTCTCTGTCCGTCCTCAATTGGCATGGTCCTGGAACATTGCTAGACCAACCACACCTGTAGTGCCAACATTGCCCACTAGTATAGACAGACCATGGCCAAAGCAGGACAGAGCAGGCCCAAGCCAGGCCAGAGCAGGCCCAAGCCAGCCACAGCCAGCCTAAAGTATGTCTACACCGTGTCACCCTGCAGCTACACAATGTCTTCCCACACATTCCATGAGGCACACTCGTAGGGAAACAGAATTCCATTACACCATCATCCATGAACTTAAAAAAATTAACCTGGACTCTATCCGTGAGGAGCAGAGCAATCAGCACATCAGTTTGTCCAACATAGAGGCGGCAGAGAAGCAGATGTCACAACTACTGTGAACATTTGTCTTACAATTTATTTCTTCCTATATATTGTTGTGTTTTAGTTTTGGTTTAGATAATGTAGGTTTTTGATTTTTAAGATATTTGATGGTTTCAGTTTTTCTATATTAATTCAGTTTTAGTGGGTGGGAGTATAATGTTTAGGCTTTGTTATGTAAAAGAAAGGAAAAGAAATTCAAATACAAAAAATACAAAATAAATATATTTGTTTATATTTTAATGTGTAGTTAGTTTCTGTACTGTCAGGACTATCAGATTGAAATACCACTGACAGTCAGAGCCGTCCAGCGGGGATGATGTGAGAAGCGAGTTCTACTATTCCCTTCTACATTGCCACCCAAAGAGTGCTTTACAATCACTACTTTGTGAAGGAACACATTGGGTAAACTGGGAATCGACAAAATAATAAAGGATGCAGAGTGTCTCTGAAAGGCGCTGGTCTAGTACCACTCTTGGATAATGCAGGCCTCTAGGGTTTCGGGGAACCATCGATCATACGGGAAAAGTCCTGTGCGGAAGAGAGGAAACAGAAATGTAGAAGGCATACAAGCATAAGAATTATCCTCAAATTAGCACCCCACCTTTTTCCTGGGTACTTACATCCATAACTCACACAGCACACCTTGAATGTTTGATGAGCACCCTGCAGTCTCCACCAGACTGCTAGGTTGCAAAAGCAACAGGAACTCTACTGCAGGGAAGTCAGAGTTCAGTAACATGCACTCTACGTCAGGAGAAACTGCTATTGTAAATAAAGTCAAGAACAACAGTGCAAAATACCCGCATTATGGAAAAGTAAAGGAAAAAATCAGGAGTGAAGAAAACATCCTCCCACCACTTATTTGAGTCTGAGCATTACTCACTGTAGTATCCTGCGAGACACGTTCTAGTGTCCCGCAGGAAGTTGGTATTCCAGCCACTCCCTCGAGGGCTGGGCACACTGCACCCCACACCCATCCATCACTGGTGCCACGAGTGACGTGGCCCCGGTGAATAAAAGGGCCCGGGTGCACATGCTCGAGGCCAGATAGTGAACTACATGTCCTGTGTCTGCGTCCGTCATTTCGTAGCCATGTGGGCCTGAGGCCCAACTTTACACTCACTGTTACCTCACAAGAGCAAGAGTAAATTAAGACTTTGAAGGTTTACGCGGAACACATTGACTCTGTGTCCCCGTAACAACCCCCATCACCCTCTGGCAGCTGGCAATGAAAAATGAAGCGGACAATAAGTAGTATCCGGCAACCGCACCTTACCAGGAGGCTTCCGCTGAATAAAAGGCTGGCAGACGCGGTCCCAACTGACGAGCCCAGTCAGCGGAGACACAGCAAGGAAGGCAGCCGCAATCAGAACTACAGGTGCTGAAGGAAATTTAGCGTGGAAACACGCTCCGACTAGAGCGTTGCTGGCTCAGCAAAGATATCCCAAATGCAGAGAAACAAAAGGCTTCAGGCTACAGGTATCCCAGTGTGACAGAACACACAGGAATACTGATTGTCCAGCACTAGGCCACTGCAGAGGAGGGGCTTATATCCTGCCCTGCAGGACACACCTTCCTGTCTGCAAACCCTCAGGCTGCAGGGAGTTATAGTCTAGAAAACACACACACTTACCATGCAACAGTAGAATAAGGGTGTAAGGGACAGCCAATGTGTACCCCTTACTTGAAAGGCCCTTCCTGCCTGACGTCACCATGACATGTACAGGTGTAGTTTATGTTTGTATTGTGTGACTATGTGTGATAAAGGGGGTGGGGGTGATGTTTAACATGTCTTTTGTGTTAACTGTATAGCATAGATCAAGCAAGGTTTAGGTAGGTTAAGGTAATGTTACGATAAGTGAGTCTAGGATAGGTAGGTTATGTTAGTTTAGGCTTAGTTTAGATAGTGTTGGTGCAGGGTAGGTAATTTTAGTCAGTGAGAATAACACTTTCTAATATAAAAGCTTAAATAATTTATGATTCATTTAATAATTTACTGCATAAGAGTTGTCATAATTGCTTATGTTGATTTGAGTACATGATGTTGGAATTCCCCTCAGTGTTTATAGGTATGTTGAACTTTGGAAGATGCCTATGAACAAGAAGTCAGTCAACGTTGCAATGGAGTCACTTAAGGAATCTTTAACATTCTTTGGGCATTGTAAGTGGTCCTTCTTGTGTGAATGGATTCACAGCCCAACGAAGATAGTCACCTGCTGTAGCACTGTGTGTGAAAGTTATGCTACATCCATAGTAGGGATGGATGTCACCCCATATTACCCATTCATGACTGTGTTGGAACACACACTGGTTCCTGCCACTTACTCACTCACCCTTGCATCATTGTACTAATACATCCTTGTTGTTTGTTGGTTAGTAGCCATGAAACTGGCCCGACCTGGCCAGAAACGTAAATCATCTATGGTATTGAGTACTTGCTGTTGTTTGCGTGCTGTTCGTGTGAGGAGCCAACTCACCGCCTGTTCCCGAGTAGAGGGGAAAGAAACGCTGTAACTTGCCGGACCCGCTTCGCGGGTCCCGCTGCGCCAGGAGCACCTGGGGAGAAGAGGAGAAGACCAACTGACCCCTCCCGCACCGGCAGGGCTGCGAGCAGCCTAGCAGGGACTCCGTTGACCAGGAGTCCCTGCGCGGAACACATGTGGCCGCTCTCCCTGCCGGACACGCCCCCTGCCCTGTCAACATCCTACATAACTGGGCGGGGCTGCCGCTGCGCGGGAGCGCGCGGGAGCGACCGGGGCGAAGACCGGGCAAAGAGCGGGCCGTTTGAGGCCAAAGAGCGGGCCGTTCGAGGCCGTTCGAGTACGGCAGAGTCCGGCCTAGGCCCACCCCCCCTGGTCAAGTGGAAAGCCATAAGGTAGGCGGCGGTTTCCGCACTAACATCTCCTGTTCCTTGGTGTTGCTAATACATCCTAACATTATTGTACAACCCTGCCATCTGTATCCCCTGCAATGACGTTACGGTCAGGCAAAGAACGATCTGTGCAAATCCACACTTCCAAGGGAGTCGTATCTGGTCCCCTTGACGCTTTTATAACACGGGCTACTGGAATCCTGGAGAAGGAAATTGCAATGGTAGAGAAAAGACTCTCAATAGATCTCATCAGTGGCAAGCGATCGTCATTGGGGGCCTTAGCCAACTCCACCTCCCCTGTGCCCTCTGCCCCACATGCTGCCTTTAACTGCGTCCATACTACTTCTACGGACGTAATCGTCCATCTAGAAAGCATAGGGGCGAGCCCATCAGCTGATATTCTGAAGGAAGAAAGACACAGTATAGAAGCTTCCCAATGCAGCCAGGGGGATGATGATGACAATGACTCACTGATTAGTGGGGGGCCTGATCCAAGTCAGCTTTCGGGATATCTCCCCCTTAACGACTCTAATAACTCTAATCCTGCTGAAACCCCCAAACACCCTGTACCCAACCCTGGTCCCAACATTAAAAAGAGAAAGTTGGACTCTAGGTTATCGGGGGAGAGAGATTTAAAAATCCCTAAGGTAAATGAAGCACAGGATGACATGAGACAGGGGTCTGAGCTTCCCCCAGACCCTCTAATCCCCTCTGTATTCACCAATATGCTATGCCCTTCCCTCTCGGCCTTGGGCTCCTCAAGTACCTGCCCCATGTGCCTTAATAGCGACGAAGTTTTGTTAGCAAATATGGAGGCCATGTTTAAAACTTTACTTCTACCTGTCCTGGAGCGGACAAGGCTCATGACCTCAAAAATTGATAGTATGGAGGCCCTGATTAATTCAAACCATGTGATGCTACAAACATTACTTAGCACAAACCACACGGGTGCCAGCAAAACACTAACAACGACTAAGGCCCCTGGTAACAACAATATGGTAAGGGGTATACCACTTCCTAATAAAGCATCAGGGCCGAACAACACTACCACGCTTAAAGGGGGAGAAAAATCTAACACTACATCTTCTAAACCAGGCACTAGCACCCATGTCCAGGCACCAAAGCTATATTCAAAAACTTTGGAAAAACAAAATACTGGTGGGCGTCAATCCATGGGACCTCCCCCACAACCTTCCTCAAACCCTGCCCCCCCTAGTACGCAAAGAGAACAACGTACTGCCCCCACTAACTACAGGGAGGGGGGACGCAAAAGACCAACTACCCCTTGTGTTGATTTACCACCCGAAGCAGCTCAACACACGATTGTCCTGACAGGTGTAGCACCGCTAAAACCAGGTACCAGGGAGTCTTATGGGGACCTTCGTAATAAAGTCATTTTCTGGCTAAATAAGAATCGCCCGTTACCCCCCTCCACTCCCACGGAGATACTATTCGTGAGGAGAGTAGATTGGGTGGGACACGGGACCAAAGACTTGGAGGGAGATTGTATTTTAATCTCGTTCAAAGATATGTAGGTGGTAGATGCCATCCGACGAGAACCGAGGTTTGCAAGACAGGGGGATGTACAAACATTAGCCTTATCGTAATTTTACCCACATAGGCAAATACCCCCCCCAATCCTATCCCTTATTTCGTCAGGTCCCAGCAGTAAGACACCCCCTGGCATTAACCCCTCTCGACTGTCAGCGTCCCTTTCTCTTTAATCATTTTGGTCCCCTCTCTGGCCTTGAGGCTATCGATTGACTCAACGATCCATCCAGCGAGCCATTCCCTGTTAAAGCAGCAGCCCAAGATCCTATTGAGTACAGCATGGTGAGTCCATACCAACCCAGTAATCTAGTAGATGAGGCTGGAGGTCCAGTTCCTTTGCTACTTAATCCACCTCCCAACATAGTTGTTCTAGAGATCCCGATCAAGGATAACTCCATAGTTCCAATAGACCATGTTAGGTACATAGAGGTTAAAGATGATAAAGGGCGTTCACAGGGAGTTACACAGCCCTTACCTTTGCAACCTCCCTCCACGGTCCACTTGAATGACTATTTGAAAATTTTGTCCTGGAACATAGCGGGTATTAAGGCCCGCCTTGCCTCTACTGATTGGTCGAACTTTGTGGGCAACTATGACATTATTCTGCTGCAGGAAACCTGGGCAACTGAGCCTGTCTACAAGTTGGGTTACATTAACTTTTTTAAACCTGCAATTAAAGGGGGCAAAGGGCGGGCCTCAGGTGGCCTGACGATCTGGGTGAAACAGTCTCTGGGGTTCCACCCAACCGAACTCCCTGCTGAGCATCCAGATCTCCTCCAAATCAAACTAAGCAAAGGGAATCAGCAAAATGTGAACATCCTTAATATCTATGCTAGAGGTCTGCCCGGTGGTCGAAGTCCGCCCTTGTTGAACATCATCGACCATATAACTTCGGAAATGGACAGCGGAAATGTCACTATTCTTGCTGGTGACCTAAATTGCACCATAGAACCATTGTTTGATATGGGAGACACCTGGAGCATGGCTGAGGACGCTGCTTGGGGCATCCCCGATTTAAAAGTGGCAAAGAGGGCAAAAGCAACAGAGGCGGCAGTGTCTTGGATGGCATTCTGCCTAGAAAAGGGCTTTCTTGCATGTAATGGCCGCTCTACTTCGGACATCAAAGCAAATTGTACTTTTGACAATGGGCAGAGGCAGAGCCGCATTGACTATATCTTGTTGAATATGTTAACATTGGCAGTTACTAATTGACATGGCAGTGCTACAGCGTCCGGAAAGTGACCACAACCCGCTGTCATTGTCATTAAAGATACCAGGTCTAAAGAGACAGGAGGAGCCCACCGCCACCTACACTGGGGACGCCCTACTTACTAACGATAGGAGGAGATTGAAATGGTCCCGGGTCATGGAGGATAAGTGTCTATGGGACAATATTAATACTGTGGCAAAAAATGCGTTCAATGAAATGCCGCAAATGGACTTGTTGGGGGCGGATTCCGGTTTGGCTTATAATGTGATGGGACTACATATTAAATGTTTTGATCAGTTGAAATCCCTGCTCTCCCTCCCGTGCCGAAATGCTGCTACTAAAACAAATCCTTTGCCCCAGAAATGGTACAATAGGAAATGTAGGGAGGCACATACAGCTCTCATCTCGGCCATTAAAATACGGGACATGGCCGTAGTGAAGGCTGCAAGGCTCAATTACAGGAAAACTCTTAGAGAAGCTAAACGGGAGTGGGAAGATAAGTTCTGGTCAGATCTTCTGGAGGCGTCTTCCTCTAACAACCCAAAAAAGTTTTGGGACTTAGTTAAATGGGGGAAAAACTCGGACTCTCATACTCTGGGAAACAACGTGCCTCTTGAGGACTGGGTGTCATTTTACTCTGCCCAATTCAGAGCCGATGACCCCGAAGCTATGAATCCCCCGGGCAACACACTCTCGAAGACCCCCCAAGGGGAAAAATTAACCTTCACAGTTGCTGAGGCCGAGCTGGCCCTGGCCTTGACTCTCCGAGGGAAAGCTCCTGGCATGGATCTGATCCCGGCGGATTTATTTAAATCGAATTCCGCCTTGTGGCTCCCGTATATAACTATGATAGCCAACACCCTAGCCCATGGAGCCACAGTCCCGAAATCGTGGAAGGGAGCCGAAATAGTCCCGATCTATAAAAAGGGCGATAAGTCCATCCCAGGAAATTACCGCCCTATCAGTTTGATTGATTTGATCCAAAAGATAATAGCACGTATGGTCTTGGGACGGGTCCAGGGATGGATTGAAACAGAGGGCATTCTATCTCCCATGCAGGCAGGCTTCAGATCAGGAATGAGCACCATAGATCAGGTGTTTAGACTCTGCCTGATCTATTGGAAGGTTGTCTGGCTCGGCGGCGGTACCATCTTTGCTGCGTTCATTGATCTGAAGTCCGCCTTCGATCTGGTGCCAAGGGATAAATTGTGGGGTGTGCTCAAAAACTTGGGGTGCCCATTAGAACTGCTAGACCTCATTGTCAGACTCCACGAGGACAACTACGCGAGGGTAAGGTGGGGTGGCCAGGGACAAGTGACAGAGACATTTCCCGCAACTCGAGGTGTCCGCCAGGGCTGTGTCCTGGCCCCAACACTCTTCCTCCTTTTTTTGATCAAGTTGTCAAATTCTTCATGGACACCCCCACTGATGCCCCAATGCTGGCTGGGATGAGATTTCCACTTCTCATCTTCGCGGATGACACTTTAATCCTCTCAAAAACACGTAGCGGACTCCAACGGGCTCTGGAACGCTTTGAGGAGTACTGTGCCATCAACAACTTGGTGGTAAATGTGGGGAAAACAAAGTTCATGGTTTTTACTAAAAATTACCCAGTTCGGAGTTCCGTGAGGTTGAATGGGGTGAGCCTCGAGCAGGTCGATACCATGACCTACTTAGGGGTTACCCTTTATAGCCGTCTGAAATGGAAGGACCAAATTAACATTCAACATCTCAAACTTGCAAGGCTGACTGGTTGCCTTATTAAAGAGCAAAAGGAATCAACTACAAAGCGGGTCCTACCGGCCCTTAAAATCTATGATGTCAAAATCTCTACCGCCATTTTATATGGCGCGGATCTTTGGGGCCATATGGACCTGCTTAACTTGTTTAAAATCCAAAGTAGATTCCTTCGCAACTTGGTAGGCCTACCACAGTCGACCCCTTCGATCCCCCTCTGCCTAGACCTTGGTTCCCCTCCGATCAACGAGATGGCTAGATTTAGGCTGGTGGCCCTGTGGCGACGTATATGGACGTCCCCAGATCTATCGCTATTCGCAAGAGAACTGGCCGAAGTAAGGTCTATCACTGGTTCGGGGAAAATCCCATGGCTTTTCTGCTGTCAAAACTATTCTTATTGATATGGGCTTAGAACATCTTTGGTCATCCCCCCAATCTAACGTCTTTCCCTCTAAAGATGAGTTCAAATTCCTGTATTGGGCCACGACTCGCCTTAAAAGAGTCCTACTTTCTAATAAAAATAGCCTCACAGGCAGGTTCCTAACATTTAAAGCTATCGCGAGAGCCCTACTGGGATATAATAACCAGACCGCTAGACAAAAAACTGTACCATCAGTTTAGAGTGGGTTCTTTGCCTCTGAACCCATTCGCAAACAAATGGTCTACAGGGTCATCGCCCAACTGTACATGTTGTCCAGGTCATATTGAATCTGAAGGACATTTTCTTTTTGCTTGCCCTAGATATGCTGCACCCCGGAAGAAAATGGTTAAAACCCCTTTTTCAAAAATTACCATTCAAAACATCTATGGAAGCAATTTGGGTGCTTAGGACCAATACCTCCGAACTTTTTGTTGTAAGCCTGGCAAAATATCTGGGTTGGGCTTGGCTCTTAAGGCTGAAAAATAAGAAATAAAACATGCCATAGTTCCCAGGCCAACCAAAAATGGCTCGCAATTTGTCATAACCTGTTTGATTATGTATCAGTTAAACGATTTGTGATTATAATTAGCTTTTCCATCTGCATTCCTTGTAATCCGGCCAAGAAAGGGCCCACTGATAATGAATACGAACAGTAACGTCTCCTTTTAATATATTTTATTGTTTCTTAAATTATTCAGGTTCTTCATTACTTGGCATTTAATTCTTTTTTACCCACTTGTTTTAAATGCCCCTTTGTCCTTGTGTTTTGATTGATGCTTATTTTTTCTATTTTTGTACAGTTTTCTTTCTTCTTGCTATTTTTGTTTAAATTTATTGAATTAGTCAAAATTTTCCTCTGTATTTTAATGTGTCTTTTATGATTTGATAAAAATCGAAATAAAGACTTGAAACCTGAACCTGAAAACCTGAGTACTTGCTAAGTGTGGCACTTCCTGCATGTGAATTTCTGCAACTACTCTCTAAGTTGGAAAATATGTAAATGTGATGCTTCCTCTTAGCCTAGCGATGTGTAGGTTGGCTCCAGGCTCTGTGCTCTGGCTCCTATATATTGTTATGTGTATGTAGTACAATTGATGTCGTATGTGGTTACACTCACACTCAATGCGTGTGAGGGCTTTCAGGGGCAAAGGGATATAATGCCTCTACATATTCCAGTCTACACAATTTATCATTTGAAGGATTATCCCAAATATGTAGTAGTTGCAGGTCATGCTTAAAAACATCCAAGGTGTAGCACTGAGCTTCTACATCCTTGAGTGGCATAGGCATGATGCTATGCAGAAGCAGTCTGGCCATTAGTATCTGGATATTGTCACTCCATTCATAATTATAGTATGTATAGGATATCTACAATTTAAGCATTGAGGCTGACATGTGCAGGATGACATTATCATGATAAGTGAGCAAGATATCTGTGGATGTGTGAAAATGTGTTTAGTGTCTCACATGCCTCACAGGACCCAATTTGTGCAATTCTGCAATTGTGTGATTAGTTGGCCTTTCCATTGTGTGGCACTCAAGGTACAGATGCTTATTGTCACACCATGATGCTCAATAGCTCATAGAGATTTCCCACATAATGTCATAGCAGTGGAGGTACATGATACCTGGCAATGTCCCACAAGAGCATGTGATAGAGACTGTAGCATAATTTCCTTGAGATGGTAAGAAGTGGTTTTGGATCTGCACATCCACCAATGTCTTTTGGATCTGCACATCCTCCATGGTCTAGTTAGTCCTATCTGCAACAGGCATATAATTTGCTGGTACAAGGTAGTACATTTATTCACAGGTGTGTATAGGCTATTTAAAATTAGCAGTTCTTGCAGCAACAACCACAACATTGTTCGAGAGCCAATGGATATCCAGACAATGTCCGTGGGGATATGTCAAGGAAAGAAGTATTCCAGTGGCGAGGACATCCAAAGTGCAATTAGGGAAGGTAAGCCTCTTCAACAGTTCACAAATGGAGTAGATACCTGGACACCTAGCTTGCCACTTGCCTGTGGCCTCCAGTTGCTGTTTGTTCCAGACTGATCCAGTGACACTACAGCTGCCTGGGTTATCCCTCTGTGGTTTTCCCAACCAGGTTTTCCCACTCACCGTTCATCCTATCAACAGAAGCCCAGTCCAACCCATGACCTACTTAATGCAGGCTGCAGTGTCGTCAATCAATCAATCAATCAGTAGTTTGAGTAGCGCTGCTACTCACTCGTGAGGGTCTCAAGACTCTGAGGCGGGGGCTGCTGATCTGTCTGGGTGTGGAGATTCAGTCGAAGAGCCAGGTCTTGAGGTCTTTCCTCAATTGGGTCAATGTCCCGGATTGCCTGAGGTGGAGGGGCAGTGTGTTCCAGGTTTTGGATCCATGTGAGAGAGGCCAGAGTGAGTTTGTGGAGTGTAGATGTCTGGCAGGTGTGTGGAATGTGAGGCCCTGGTTCAGATATTCTAGTCCAGCATCATGGAGAGCTTTGTAGGCATGTGTGAGAAGCTTGATGGTGGTTCTGTTGTTGATTGGAAGTCAGTGGAGTTGTTGGAGGTGTTGTGTTATGTGACTGCGGCAGGAGATGTCGAGGAACAGTTTGCCTGCGGCGTTTTGGACATTCTGCAGTTTCCTGAGTTGTTTCTGTGTGACCCCGGGGTAGAGTGCATTGCCGTAGTGAAGACTGATGATTATGAGTGCATGGGTGACCGTCTATCTGGTTTCTGTGGAGATCCATCTGAATATATTTGGGAGCAGGCAGAAAATGTGGAAGCAGGATGAGGATACTGCATTGATTTGGTGGTTCATTGGTTTTTTAAAAAAAAAAATTTTTTATCCCCATTCACCTCAGGGTCTAGTGTCCACTACTTCATCCCTTTTACAAAAGTAAAAGCCAACCAGCTAAAGGCATCCAACAATAAACATATCCTTCCCTGCTGAAATCTCTCTCTCAGGGTATGTGTTTCATACCAGCAACTGCTTTAAGTACAAACGGGGGCCCTGCAACCGGAGTAGAGAGTTTTTCAGATGTAATCATTGGACAGATCTATATTTCATATATCCTCATTACCCCTTACCCCGACACCCTGCATGCCCCAGCACCCCAAACTTGAAGGGGCTTCCAGAATATTTTCCTCTGAAAGTCATTCCCTAATAAGTCCATCCTAGACATATAGAAGAGAGACTCCAACCACTTTGAATACTGAGGTGGGATACCTCCCACCCATTTACAACAATTTTTTCTTTTGGCCAGTAAAATTGCACAGAACAGCAGATCTCTAGGGATGCCCGTAAAACCTTCCATTACACCAAAGATGATCAGTGATAGACTAACATTGATTTGCAGACCCAAAATACCTGATATTAATATTTCCACTTCATCCCAAAACTTACTGATTTCTGGGCATTGGTATAACAGATGGACATCCATCGCTTTTTTCCAGGCCACATTTGGCACATATGGTGGGTCTTCCTTTCCCAATCTTTGATAGCTTTTCTGGTGTTATATATGCACTGTGAAGTCAGAAAAGGTGGTTCCTGCTTAAAAAATCAGGCATGACAATGGTATCAAACTTAATCCGGACAAGACCGAGCTGGTCCTGACCGGAGGTGGCTGCAGCCCTTGGTCCCCTTCCTTCTGGCCCCCTTCCCTTGGTGCCCCTCCACTCCCGGTGTCCAAAGTGAAAACTTTGAGAATCTTTCTTAATCCCCAGCTCACTGTTCACCCGCAAGTCAGCTCCGTGGTTTCTTCATGTTTCTTCTCCCTCAGAGTAATTAGGAAAGTCTCTAGTTTCTTCTCCCCCTCAGCTTTAAAAATCATTATGCTGGCCATGGTACTGTCCCGTATAGACTACGGAAACATAGTCTATAATGGAGCCCCTGCATACATGATCCATCGACTACAACTGGTGCAGAATCAGGCGGCCCGCCTGATCCATGGCCTCCCTAGATATCATCGGGTCCCCCCATTACTCAAAACACTGCACTGGCTCCCTGTGAGAGAGCGTGCCCTGTTTAAACTCGGCTGCCTCACGTATCAGGCCAGATCGGGCACTGCTCCCGAGTTCATCTGCTCTCTCATTAAACCATACTGTCCAGGCAGAGAACTTTGCTCGGCCCATTTGGCCCTCCTTACCATCCCCCGCTTTAAAAAGCAGAGGGCGGGCGGAGCGAGATTCGCTGTCCTGGCTCCAACCTTTTGGAACTCCCTCCCGGTTACTCTACGCACCTCACCTTCCTACCTCCTGTTCCGGAAAAATCTCAAAACTTTTCTGTTTACACAAGCCTACCCTTAATCTCTCTGTTGCTGCCATCCACTGATCACCACTAGCGCCATGAAACCGCTGGGTATGCGAGCGTTGTACAAATGTTTTTAAATTCAAATATAATGTACGCATCGATACTTGCCATATATTTTGTAACTGCTCCCTCGGCAAGTATCTTCCCCACAACTCTTCTACCAAAGTAAAATCTCCATTCAAGGTATTGTGTATTTCCCAGTACCAGAATGAGACTTCCTTGTTTCCAGGTGGTTTTACAATCAGTTGATCTTCCAAATCATTTCCCACACCCAACAGCAGTTTTCTGCTTTGTTCCCAAATTTTCAATTGTATGTATTTAAACTTTGAAAAATTGCCATCCATCATCGCATTTTGTTCTCCAATGGTATAAGACTACCGTCTCACGTCAAATCACCCCAGGCCCTTACACCTGCGTTTCTTATTGGTAATGCTAGTTTATCCTTAAGACACTCCGAAGTCCCTGGTGATTCCCAGATGGGGGCACACTGAGAATAGTAATCTAAATTTGAACGTCATCTGATGTAGTACCAATTTTTTGGCATTGCTTGCAGTACCTTTAGTGAATTTTGTTTAAGTACTTCGGGTCTCCAAATTTAAAAAGGAAGCCATTTACATACGCCTTACTTTCTTTTAGCATTGTCAGGAACATAGTTCCCATTTCTGTTCCATCTGGTGTTTTCTCAAGCATTCTAGAGTTTGTTAATTGGAAGGCCCGGGCATTAAATTGTATATCTGGTAGGGTTAATCCTCCATTCTTTCTTTTACTCCGCAGATTTTTCAAGGAGTTCCTGATCCCCTTATATGCCCAAATAAAGGCATTCAATGCCTGTTGGATTTTATCTATAGAAGATTTCTCAAACTGCAGGGGTATAGTGTTAAATAGGAAAGTTAGTTTTGGCAATATCACCATCTTAACCAGATTAACCCTCCCCAGAACTGTTAGGGGGAGATGTGCCCAACCCTTCATTAATTTCACAATCTCTCTAAATATTTTACTCAAATTTGTTTCTGGGATTTCATTTATATCTTGAACAATTTTTAACCCCAGGTATCGCATTTCCTTCTTGATCAACCGATTCTCCTTTCTCTGATTCCATACCATAACCTCTGTTTTGTCCTTGTTTACTAGGTAACCTGACACCTTGCCAAATTCTAAAGCCAACCGTATAATAGCCGGCAAAGCTACCTCAAGATCCGAAGAGAAAACCATAAGGTTTCTAATGCTACCTTTCTCCCCCATTCCCCCTGAGAAAAGGGAGGAATGTAGGTTGTCATTCTAAGTTTATGTGCAAAAGGCTCTAGATACAAATTAAACAAAAGGGGGGAAAGGGGACAGGCCTTTCTTGTACCTCTGAGTATTTTTAAAGATGAAGATAGGTTCCCATTCACTAAAACTCCTGTTTAGGGGTTTTAATATATTAATTGGATTGCTCTACAGACTTTACCTCCAAGCTCATACCGTTTCAGAACGGAGAACAAGTAAGACCACCTCACCTTATCAAAAGCTTTAGAAGCATCTAATGTTGTTATTGCTAAAAGGGTTGCATAAGTTGATGCCAAATCAATAGCTCCTATTAACCCACATGTTATCTCATTTAGATACCATCCTTTATGACCCCCTTCTGATCTTTGTGTATCACATCACCAGCTATCTTACTCAGTCTTCCTGCCATAGTTTTTGTAAAGATTGTATAGTCCGAATTCAGGAGAGATATAGATCTAAATGATTTGCACCTGGCAGGGTCCTTTCCTGGTTTAAAATGAGGGTAATTATAGCCTCATTCCAATAGTTGGGTAGTTGCCCTCCTAGATCAAGAATCTCTCCTATCATTCCTGTCATGAATGGATTTAACACCTCCTCTAAATGTTTATACAGCTCCACTGGTATACCAACCACCCAGCAGCTTTACCCCCCTTGCTTGACTGAATGGCCATACTGACTTCTTCCTGTGTAATATCCTAGTTTAAGATCTTTTGCTGACTAACATCTAAGGGTTGGCTAGAGTCTGCTAACCATCCCTCAATCTCCTGTTCTAAAGTTATCTCCGCTTCAGTATATAAAACCTGGAAATATTCCTTAAATGTCTCTTCTATCTCTGTCTCACTCCTCAGAATATCCACAGACTGCTCCTCCTTTATCTCCTTAATCTGGTTCCTATTCTGATCCATCTTGATTTTCCAAGCTGAAAGCTTCCCTGCCACCTCCGCATACTCAAAGTTTACTAGCATCCCATCTTTTTATAATCCGAGTTTGAAGGATTTCCTCCATCTGGTTTTTCAATAGTGCCAGTATGGTACGATCTAGTGTCCACTTCTTTTCTATGAACTTACTAGTATCTTTAATTGCCATTATTACTGCAGAATGATTTGATATATGGGCCACCTTATACAGAATATCAAAATCATCCTCTCTGAAACGCCAATTTACTAGAAAATAGTCAATACTTGATCTGTGTCCATATTTCTTATTGTGAAATGAGGTGCCCTGCAGATTTCCAACTCTCTCTCTCTCCAGTGATCACACAGAGCATATTGGTTCATCATATCTTTCAAAAAGGCTCGTGATTTGGGTGTAGATACAGCTCTACTTTTATTTGACTTATCTAACTTTAGATCCATTACTACGTGAAAGTCTTCTACCACAATTACTGGGCCTGAAAACTCTAATAAGTTTGCAAACATGCTTTTCAGTGGCACACAGTCATCAGGATTCGGACCATAATATCCTTCTAATGTTAGTGGCTTATCCCTTATTATTATGCTTGCTATAATCCACCTACCCCCATTGTCCGTTCTCATATCTGATATGCATATTTTGCTTGTTTTTTCACCACTATTGCAAGCCCTCTTATGTTTGCACTCTGGTCTGTACATATTATCTGTTGTACCCATCTTTATTTTTAAAATAACTCAACACATTCCTTCTTTACCAGATGTGTCTCTTGTAAAATCAGAATCTGTGCCGGAGAGTCTCTGAGGTATTGTGATATCTTGTTCCTCCTCCCCTTAATGCATAGCCCACTAACATTCCATGTTAAAATCTGAATAGACATTCCCCAACTCTTCTAAATATTATATATTTTTCTGAGGTTTTTGAGGAAATTTGTATATTGCTTTCCCATTTGCTCCCCACCCAGGGCTCCTCCCTCCACCCTTCCCTGGAGAACCCACCCATACTTCTTCCTGGGCCTGATGTTAGCCCAAATTTCTTTACCTGCACTTCAAGCACTCAACATCAATGACCATTGCCTGTCCGTATATGTCTACACAAGTCCCTATATGTGTCCCCCCCTTACAGAGAAAAATCATCCTAAGCTGTAACTTTTTTTTATATACATATCATTCAGCTTTCCACTCCTCCTGCTCCTCCCTTCTTAATAGCTTCTAATAAATTGTCTGCCTCCCTTAGACTTCTTATCATGTGCATTTTGTTGTATGCATTACTCTCAGGGATGCGGGGAATTTAAGCTGTGTAGTTGCCCCTACTTTTTTTAATTGATTCAAACGGTTTCCCAACTTTCATTGTCTATCTAGGGTCACCCGTGATAGATCCAATCTATTTTCAAATGGGAAGTCTAACCCCCTTAGAATTTATGATTTTAATGCGCACAGGAGGATTTTTTCCTTTAGGTCATATGTCTGAAAGTTAATGAGGATTTTCCTTGGCTTGACTCTATTTGGATTTTTCCTACAGGGATCTCTGTCTACTCTCTGAATGTATTTTGCGATGTCAGCCTCATTTTCTTCGATCTGAACCAATGCCTTTATCAATGACACTACATATGTTTTCATATTATCCCCCTCCTTCCCCTCAGGAACGTTCAAGACCCGCAAGCTATTACTTCTGGAGTTATTTTCCAGCTTTTCCACTTTCTCCTGCAGCCCTTGCTCATCCCGACACAGCACCTGAAGCTCCATCTTCTTATTATTTAAATCTTTTTTCAATTCCTCCACTGTAGTTTCAAGTGTTTGCGTCCTTTCAGACAGTGTGTCCATTTTTTTCAAGGCTTCACGGACGCCAAGTTATCTCCCCTTGATTTGCTTCTAATACTGCAAACCCTTTCTTAATATCCATAGTGAGTGAAGAGAACATTGCTTCTAGGGAGCTAACCTTGGTCTCTACGTTGGTTTTTTCTTCTCCCCGCTCACCCCCTTGGCTGCTTGCCAAGACCAGGCAGGCTTATCTCAGAGGCAGTGTGTAAAGCATTTGTGAACACATACAGTAATACAGTGAAAACACTACAAAGGGACAACACAACAGTTTAGAAAAATAAGTAACCTTTATCTAAACCAAAACAGGACCAAACAACAAAAAATCCACAATCCAGTATTAAAAATAAGGCTTTCAAATGGTAGAAATAGTTCAATTCAATGCCAGTTGTAAACTTTTCTCACAAAGTTCCTTGGATGCGTCACGCAAAACAAACAAAATGGTCGCAGGGAAGGTGCTGCATCGGTTCCTTACACTCAGGGAGGTGATGCGTTGGGTCCTTACTGCAGCGATGGGGAGGTGATGCGTCTGTTTCTGACTGCAGCCCCCAACGATGCGACAGTCTTCCCACTTCAATGCGATGCATTGATCCAGTACGATGCGTGGTGTTGTGCAGCCGCACGGCAACCTTGCATCGGAATCGGTGCGGTGATCTCGGACTTCAGAGATCGTTAAACCTGATGTGTTGTGCTGCAAATTCTCGAGGCGCGGCAGTACAATTTACTTCCAAAGAGATGTCTGATTTTCTGAGCCAGTCTGGTATTCTTCATCGGCGTGTGGCTTTCTATCACCCACAAGCCAATGGTTTCATTGAGCGAACTAACCGTATACTTGTTGAGTGTGATCAGTGGGCTGTTTCTTCTGGTGTTGATATCAAAGAAGCAGTACAGAGCATGTTGTGGGCACATCGCACAACTCTTAGTGCCATCACTGGTTCCAGCTCCTTTGTTTTACTTAGGGGTAGGGAAGAATCTTTTCACATGTAACCTGCTTAGAGGAAGAAGCGGGGTTTGCTGTCAAGCTGTGGGAAGACTCAGGGGGTAGTGAGATGCATCCTCAACCTGTGGACGCAGATGTGACAAACTTCAAGTCTAGTGTGTGGGGGGGGGGGGGATTGGGTGAGGATTAAGTCTCCCTAAATGTTCCCCAAGGGTTTGTCAAAATTTGTTAAAGTGGGTAGCCCCCACGGGACCTTTGAGGTTACCAACAGTGACACTATTTCACTGCACTGGCCCATTACTTAACCACAATAACACTGTGTACACCATTGTCACAGCTTGACCTCTCTGTGGTTAATTCACTCCGTTTATCCCGGCTGTCCTCCAACCATTATGGAGGATATACCGGGCCTGAGTTTTGATGAGGATGCCATTGCCGAAGCTCTAAGAACAGCTCCACCCTTACTGAATAATCCAACTACTTCTGCCCCTGGCACTTCTAGTGACGATTGGGTAACTCTAACAGAGATGAAAAAAGAACTGATAAGGATCACAATACATGGGGTGATGATGACAGAATATCTCAGAAATAACATAGCCCCACCAGGATTAGTCGTTAATATTATGCCAAGACTTTTCCTGGAAGATAAACAATTCAAGGTTGACTGGTGCCAAGTGTCATGGAAATGCACCAAAGACTTGCTCTTCCTGAGAACGCAAACCGCGAAACGATTCGCAGACGCTCTGCTAGAGAAAATCTCGGCTATAGAAGCCACAATGAAAAGTGCTGTCAATAAAAACAACAAAGCCGCTTTCACCACCAAATTAGCTGACATGAATCAGGAAATGGTGGACCATCATGAATACCTCCTGAAACAGAAAACAGCCAAACTACAGAAAGATATCTCCAAATTCGAGAAAGAGAAGGTATATCCTTACCTAAAGGATGATTTCAAAGGAAAAAAGACCAACTATTCCTCAGATGACAACTCGGAGGATAATAATAGACGAGGTTCCGCGAGCAGTGACTCTAGCCGTGCATATCCCCCTAGAAAAAAACGGATCCCTCAACGCCCCAATTGGCAACAAGGATACCAACAAGGACCAATGTTCCATGGTCCTCCTCACATGACACCTCCGTGGCAATATCCCTTTTTCCCACAGCGCCCACCCCAATTTTACCCTTTGAATCCGCCACCTTTTCAAGGCAGAGGTTGGGGCAGAGGAAGAGGGCGCAAGCGAGGAGGACAGAAAGGGGTCCAGTGGTCAGACCAGATGACACCACAAACCACGGTGGAAACCAGGAGCGCCACCACGAGAGGGAGGAGAGTCTAATTGTCAACCTCTCTACAAGAACTTTGACCCCCATCGAAAAGAGCATCTTAGAAAAAGGACTGGGGTTCGTCCCCACTCCCACTCCAGACAGCTTCCAAGAGATGATCGAAATCAGACATCTATTTCGAAAAGTACGTCTACGAGCCTTCTTCGACGGTAAACCTGAACCAACGTGCCAAGACACCGGTCTAAGGAAACCATCGACCTTCACTCCAACGGACGGTATGGTACCCCCAGAGGTCTTGACCTTTGAGCGAGCAGTCCTCGCTAGCCTTGACAACAAACCTCACATCAAACAATTCCACAATCTGACGAATGCTGAAAGACAAGCGTCGATCCACTTGGGCAACGATGACACCATTGTCATTAAGCAAGCAGATAAGGGGGGAGCCACGGTCATACAAGACCGATCTGACTACGACCTGGAATGCAGACAGGCGTTATCCAATAACACCCACTATAGGCCGCTCGCTGTGGATCCAACAAAACGCTTGACCACCACCATCATGAGCTTAGTTATCGAAGGTGAAACTAATGAATGGATAACTAAAAAGGAAGCAGATTTTCTGATAATACCTGAACCAGTAACACCGTATTTCTACACGCTCCCCAAAATTCATAAAGGGGTCTCCCCGGTTCCTGGTAGACCAATTGTTTCTGGGATAGGGTCACTCCTGGAACCACTGTCACAATTCTGCGACGCATTTTTGCAACCAGTAGTAAAGAAAATCCCCTCCTACCTACAAGACACCCGTGATGTCCTCCGCTTGATCAATGATGTGGACAGTAGAGAAGATGTTGACCTCCTTTTGACCCTAGACGTGGAAGCCTTATACACGAACATCCCCCAACAGGCTACCTTAGAGGCAGTGGAATCCACCTTGAGGTCGGAAGAATGGACCTCTTCCACCCCGATCTCTTTTATCATGGCACTAGCAAACATAGCCCTTACTGAGAATTTTTTCAAATATGAATCACAATTATACCATCAGATCCGCGGAACATCTATGGGTTCTACCTTCGCGCCGAGCGTGGCATGCATCTACATGGCCGCTTTTGAAAAATTCTTCATCTATTCGCCAGAACCTAACCCATTCCTTGAGAACCTCACCCTTTGGCGTCGTTACATCGACGACATCCTCATTTTTTGGAAAGGAGACCTGAAAAGTTGCAATGCCTTCTGCACTTGGATCAACGACCAGGATCCGTTCCTGAAATTTACAGGGACCATCTCTGAACACTCGATACCTTTCCTGGACCTGAGAATCATACTGGGCCCAACAGAAATCACTACCACCCTCTAAAAAAAAGCTACCGACAGGAACAGCCTCCTACTCTACAACAGCCACCACACCAGGGCCCTGAGGGATAACCTTCCTTTTGGCCAATTTCTAAGGCTATGCAGAAATTGCAGCTCGACCATAGACTACCAACGGGAAGCGAAGACCATACAACATAAACTCCAAGATAGAGGTTACCCGACAAGATTACTCAAGCAATCGGTAAAGAGAGCACTCAATAATAATCGAGAATCTCTCCTGGAAACGAATACGAAAGAGAAAGAGGATACTATCACTTGTGTTACCTCCTACACGAAAAATTCCTCGTTCATTAAAAAGACAGTGAACACCCACTGGGGCATTTTGAACTCGGTGAATATGGATATCCCCCGCCCTTGATTTGCATTCAAGAGAACTACCAATCTCAAGGACCAATTGGTCCACACCAGGCCAAAGCACACGAATACCCGCCCTCAGAATACCCTCTGGGACCTGCCGCCAGTTGTGGGACATTTCCGGTGTGGTAATTGCGTTGTCTGTCCACAAACGACACAGACTAAATCAGTCCATCTATCTGACACCTTTATATGGCATTGAAACAGACACACGAACTGCAACAGCAGCAAGTGCATCTATATGCTGACCTGCCCGTGTGGGTTGAAATACATTGGAGTGACGATGAGCACAGTCAAGGTTCGCATTATGGAACACAACAGCAACATCCGATGCAGAAAGACCCACACCCGGCTACACGACCATTGCAAACAACAAGGTCACGATGCTGAGAGCATGCAATGGATGGTTCTGGAGTGGCATCCCTCATCAAACCAACAGGCCCTGTACAAAATTGAACAGAGATGGGTGCACCGTCTACAGTTAGACACCCAGGGACTTAATGACTCCGACCCCTGGAATATGCTAGCTAGATAACTTTTATGCTATCTCTCAACTGTCTCTAAGTCCGGGTGCCGAGTAGTCCCAGATACATAGAGCCTGCTTGACACGGTTACAATACACTGACAGTCTCCATAAATTCCATCATTTCCCAAGATGGCACTGATATGACATACCACCATACAACACCTTACCCTTAATCCATCCCTACAGTCATCATATCAGCAGCAAAGGTATTGGAACTAACCTTATCAGCCATCAAGGCACTTAGACCCAAATATGACTCTTCGCCACCGATTAGTCGCCCCTTTTTCACCACCATAGGAACACTGCGGCAGATATTCTCTTGATATCCCATCATCTTAGAGTGTTACCGATGTAATAACAAGTTATGATTGCACTCCCCTTGCATCATATCACCAGCCTGAATTGTTACTCTCTAAACACAGGCTCCGCTAGAGTTTCTACCCCAATCCAAGATGGCGCTCCAATACGAAGCGCCGACGTGTATACGTCACAACCCCGAACCTCGCGCCAGGACCTAGCATTACGCGTTGCCAGGCAACCAACAGCGGTACACGCCCACAGTCTACTGACTTTTAATGGCGCCGGATACCGCTGAAACCCACCAGCTGTTCGACGTGCCGAGCGACACGCCGGTATGTGGGTTTAGGTGCCGACAGGCAATATCCCCGCGCTGCTAAGGTAAGGAGGTATTTCTATTACAGGAACAAGCCCAATACCCGGAAAATGTCCTGCAAGCTCTCTAGACCACCGAACGGGACCACTTGGGTCTTGTCCCCCGCCATCCAGGGGTTCTTGGCAACTGCCCTCACCCAGGTGAGTGGCGTGGGTGCGATGCACGTGATACCCTCGGGGCCCCGACCGCCACAGTGGCTGAAACTTGGGGGGTTCCTCGGCATCTCAGCACATCTGCCGCCGATCCGGGGGCACTGGTGTTTAACGCCTTTGAGATGATCGGTGACCGCATGCTGGCAGCACGCAGTGGTTGGTACTTGGTGGCCCCGGGTGGCTCCACTGGGTCTCTGCCCTCGCCGCTGCCTGAATTGTGCGGTATGTTTCTACGGGTACCGACGGGTGGTGGGCGAGACCACAGATGGACTGTCGGTCATTTCCGCCCTCATTGTGTTTATATAACATATAATGTCTACCCCTCGGGATAATCACCCGGTTTCCCTATCCCTTTTCCTTCCCCCCCACCCCCCTCCCCTATTGGCAGATACTTATCTCCCAGCGCAGGTCCCATGAGAACAGACTGTGGGGACAAGCAACAAGAGACTGAGGGTAAGATCGACTGAGCCAACCCCTCTTCCTAGCCCTCTTCCCCTTGAATTGTTCTTTAGGCTCACATGGCTACATTCCTCAGAATACCAACACATGTATAATCTGACACACAGAATATTTATGAGACGCTCATTGTAGACATTGTAGACCACCTACAAACATTGATGATGTTTAGACTATATACCTCTCTCACCTCTCTCTCACAATCGACCCACATGACCCCAATGGACGATACTCTACCACGGGAACATGTGTGTCTCTGTATACGTTTATGGGAAAGATTAATTTATTCATTTGATTTCATTTTCCTCTCTCATAGGGTGGATTCCCATTTAGGACCCCTGCCTGCTTCGGTCTTTCTGACCCCTCAGGTTGTATAATATGCACTCCCTAGCCTGTCCCAGGCTGATTATGAGTTTATGAGCACAACCAAGGTCCTGAAGAATTGCCGATAGGGCATGAAACATGTCGACCTGATCATAGGCGAGGGTTGAACGAGAGCAATCTCCTTAGCTTTTGAGTCCCGGTACCCCTCCCTTCACCAATTTTAACAAGGTAGTTAGCCACATTAATAAAGTTATCCCAGTGGACTACTCTAACCTTTTTTAACACACACACACCCTCACGCTCACTACCTCACTTACTGAGGTCCCTCACACACACTCGATCTACGGCCAGGAACAAAAGAACTCCACAAAAGTGTAGCACCCAGTGCTACCCGTCAGGCATTGCAGCGCCGGCCTGACGTAGGAGCAGGAAGCCGATGATGAGACGAGACAACCTCCTGGCAAAATGACAGCAGTCATGAAGCTAGCAAGTTGTGTGAGGCATCCTTAGTTCCGACAAGGGATAATCTTTTCCCTGATTCTTGGGTACATATTCACCCAGAGAGAGAGAGAGATCATTTAGTCACTTTAATTCTACCTTTGTTGGGAACTGTGTACACTTTTGGTTTCAAAAAGTGGATGCCACTTCACATTTTGTTGTAATGGTCAATGGAAAGAATTGGTGGAACCTGTCTAGGATTTACAAGAATCCCAAGAGGGTTGTGTTGCAGTTAGGTTTCGAGTCTGGTAATGCTGTTCATTCCCAGCCAGCTCAGAGTAGAATTACCAAGTCTTTTTTGAAATATGTCCCTCCACTCAGGAGTGGTAGGACAAGTGTTCTGCCAAATTATTTGAATCTCTAGTCCTTACTATTGTGCTGAACCTGTGAACTTGTATCTTTGCTTCTGTTATCTGTTTTTATCCGATGTTCTTATCCTGGTTCTTCGTCATTTGTCGTGTACTTTTGCTCCTTTTGTTTCTTGGTTATTTTCTTCTTGTTTGTTTTTTGTTGTTGTCGTTTTTTGTTCATTCTTGTGTTGTTGGTTCCCTGGGAAGAGAGGAGATGTTGTAGTAGTTTCTCGTGTACTTACTATCTATCCACCCTGTACCACCTATGATGTTACTGTCACGGTGATAGAATGTGATGGGTTGAATCCCAGGCTGTCAGTTCCTGGAAGCTGTGGAGATGAACAGTCAATAAAGTATGTGCTCTTTCAATTACCTAGTCTGGTGTAATCATTAACATTGTTGATTTAATCAGCCAGCTATGTGGCCTTTTCGTGACTGACCCAGCTAAATTGACCTGCTAAAATGACCTTCATTAAATATGTTCTTCATGGACCCTTTTCCAAGGATTCAGTGTTGCTGAATTTACAAAGTTCCTTCGAAGATGAGTCCTTAAATACAACAGTTCCATGATGGGACCACTTTCCAATGAGGCAAACTCTGATCAGAACTGACTGATGTGACTCTGAGGAAATGGTGCTGTCGGCATTCTCTAACAGGCAAATATCCCTCTGTGCCTATTCAATCAACACATCTGGATCAAAGACCAATCCCTCTTCATTGGCTGGTAATGCTAAATTGAGGATCTTGTCTTGATACTTTCTTAATATTCTGTATATACTCTTCTTCGGGTCCCTCCAAAATTTCCATCTAGAACTTGACATTTTGGGGTCTATTTCTGAGGTTGCATACTTGTGACAAGTAGAAAAATGTTAAATACACGCTGTGGTGTAAAGGCACAATTTCTGGCATTTTGAGTAACAAGCATGATGCAAAATGTGGGAACCACTCAAGATTGCACCAGCGTTCTGAGAACTATTGGGTCCTACGATTTAGAGAGGAAGTTGAGCGTAAGCTTCTGCACGGCATTTATATGCAATGTGTTAAGACCTGGACTTTGCTTTAGTGGACCACTGAGGGAATGTCTCCTCAGTTCCTGCCTTTCCAGTAGGAAGGGATGAACTGGCCACTTCGGTTCAGGAACCCTATGGTCAGTAAGGTGCTCTGCCTTTAGGCGATCACCAATAGGCAACAGGAGGGGCAAATGGTTTGATGTGCCAAGGTTTGCAGCAAAGCATAATTTGTGTTATATTACTGGCATTACAAATTTGACATTTTACAGGATTAATTTTCAGATCATAGTCATCTTTGCCTTCCCAAGACTTTTAAGCTACATAATTAGCACTGTGCTGTCTCTGGAGTAGCCAATATCGCACATAATTGTCTGGTTCGAGTCTAGTTAAGAGAGGGCCATTGTAGTGCACAAACAACAAGTTGCTTACTCTGTCAAGTTTTTTCTTAATAAGACCTAAAACATAAATCTATTTGTAACTCAAGAGTGTGGATTAGTGTATTTATTGAACCATACCATGATCTGAAGGTCCCATGCTAAAATCCTCGTAAATCCTCTCAACCTACTATAGTAGCTAAAAGTAGCACCATTAAAGTGGATACTGGTAATCTTTGATATTCACAGCACATTGACCCCCATACCTCTGGGTGCCCTTAATTGGCTCTTTAAATAATTAAGAGCTAATACATAGTTCCACATAGCATCCAATGTGAACAAAAATGAGGGAGCAAATATACAAAGAATTTACACAACACAATCACTATGCTATATTGAGTGAAAGGGAGAGAGTTGTATCAGCTCCATATTTATTAAGATATGGCATTTGTTGAAAATGGCCCTATTTGCAGGGTCATCCCTAAACTTTTTGCCTTCCTCTTGTATTTTTTCTGACCTGTTGTTGTTGGTTTTATGACTTTGGGCACTTTTCCACTACTGATCAGTGCTAAAGTGCATATTCTGTCCCTGTGTAAATATGATTGTGAATTGCTATATCCCTGATTGGCTTTTTTGGTTTACCTGTTAGTCCCTAGTAGTGTGGCCCGTGTGTGCCCAGGGCTGGTAACCCAAATGCTGCTGGTGGGCCTGCAGCACGGGTTTGCGCCACCCACAGAAGCAGCTTGTAAAGTGTACCTCAGACCTGCCACTGCAGTGTCTGCGTGCAGTCCAGAACTGCCATCTTGGCCCGCACTTCCCAGCCTCTGAACCTTCCCTTTGCATCATGTCAGTCACCCCTATGGTGGGTGCATTGTGTGTGTAAGGTAGGACATGGCTTTTTATGTATAGCATGTCTTGGTAGTGAATCACCCTCCATTTTGTTTTTCACTGCTGCAATGCTACCTGTTCTCCATAGGTTAGAATGAGCAGACTGGCTATTACATCTTATAGTCCTATCTGACTCAGGGAACATGGTAGAAATTCGAGTTTAGCATGCCTAAACTCAGAATGATAAACTACATATTTTAGTGAAGTTGGTTTTAACATTCTGTGTTTGAAAATACCACTTTTAGAAAGTAGGTATTTTCTTGCCTAAGCCTTCCAGGGTGCTCTGCTGTTATGTGTATTGGCTGTCTGGGTTTAGAGTGGCAAGGCAGGCTGAGTCAGACCTGGGTTGAATAGAGAGACCTGCATTGAGTACTGGGGAGGGGTAGCTCCTTGACCTGACTAGGGCTGTGCCTGGCAAGGTGAATGCTGGCTCCAGCTCCTACTGTGCGTCTGATGGCAGACCCCTTCTTTCTGAAAGGAAGGATGCAGCCTGGTAAACAAAGTGCTCCAGGCCTGATCAGAACTGGTTCTGGCTGGGTTCAGTGACTAGATGCTTTTTAGAAAAAGACTTTTGGGGTATAAATATCTGTGCCCAAACCCCTGATTTTGGTATTGCTCCTAGATGTCATGAAGAACCTCTGTCCGTGTTACTGAAGAAATCTGCAGGAGAGGACTGTCCTTGTGCTTGTGCGGTATTTCTTGAGCGTGCCTGCTGGAGTTTCCCTTGGACTTGGAAGAAGAGGGAAAAGGACTTTTGAGAGACTTTTTTTTTCTAAGCAATCATCCAAGGTCTAGAAGAGAGCTAGCCTCCTGCTGGAGTCACAGGCATATCTGACTCCCCCACTAGCCTCCTGATTCCTCCCAGCGAGGATTTCTATCTGCAGGTTAGGCCCCTGTGAGTTCCAGGGCCTCTAGTTTTACTACAGAGAAGAGAGTGCTGAAATCGTCGCTAATGCCCGTTTGCGAGCCTCCGCTGCTGAAAAGCGTAAGAAAAATCACTGCGCTACTGCCGCCGAGCTCTCGCAAACCAAATATCATTGCATCGCACGCTTGCGGGCCACAAAGTGCTCGCTAAACCCAGAGATCATCGCATCGCACGTTTGCGAGCTTTTCGAAGGCTCGCTAACCCCGGATCATCGGAACGAGATCATCGCATCATGACATCGTAGAGCGGGCGCTGTGCGTCCGCCATTTTCCCTACATCACACCCGAATCGTCTCTCCCTTGCCGGCGTCATTTTCTTTCATCGCAACAAGATCGCACATGCAACAAGTTCAGTGCATCATCCTCACTTGCGGCAAGGATTCAACGCATCTCTGGCCTAGCGTGAAAAAGCCTGCCACTTTGTCCAGCATGCGCCCGCAGACCGGCGCATCATCCTCCCTTGCGGCAAGGTTTCAACGCATCACCGGCCTAGCTTGGGGAAAATAATCGCTACAGCTCGTTTGCGACATTTTGCTTCTTTTGCTATGAAATCCAGGTACTTGGTAAGTAAAAGGGTCGCAGAGACCCCTGCTTTGAACTTAAACCCTATTTGAACACTTTGAACTCTTTTTCCAGCTTTTCAAGAGTATTGTGGCTTTTTACCGTTATTGGTCTTGTGTTAAGTCTATATATAAAGATACTTATTTTTTATAACTACTTGTGTGGTGTCCTTCACTGCGTTACTGTGCATGATTATAAATGCTTTACACCCTGCCTCTGAGATAAGCCTAGCTGCTCGTGCTACATTACCACCGGGTTGAGCAGGGGTTATCAAAGAGAGTAGCCCCCTTACTCTGACTTAGGAAGAAGGGTCCCTACTTGGACTGTGGCCAGCCACTGCCAAATAGAGACCCCCATTTCTAACAGCACTGTACTGCTCTTTCCCAGGTCTGTCGTACTTTAGATTGCCTGGTACCACTGGACACATCCTTGCACCACAAAGCAAGGTTGTGTGTGTGATGTCAAGCATTTGTTTTGTACTGAAGGAAACCCTTCCTATACAAACTATTACACTTTGACGTAGTTTAACCCTTATCTAACTTTCTGACTTTGTATATGTTCTGTACAGTATAGCACACATGTGATGCTACAAAGAATATGTGAAAAGAAAACTTACCTGTAATGTTACACCTGCTTCAGGAAGGCATCATGTTTTTCTACAAATCCCTGTCTACTGATGTTAGTACATGGGATTTGTATCAAAACCTAATGAGTGGTTGCATGGGAACGCTTATGTATCACCCATGGCACCTCCCCTTGATGCAAGGGCAAGGCAGGGTAAATCGCTACTTGGAGTTACTTAGGGCTACTTTCCAGGGCAAAATTAATTTCACACTGAAAGGCAAATCCCAAAATCAGCACTTTGCACCAGTTTGAATCAGTTTTTCAGTCTTGATTAATTTGTCCCCAATTGTTAAATTGTGTCAGATTAAATCTAACTCGGTTTGAAGCTTTGATATGTAAGGCATTAATGGGTAAATCGCCTAATCTACAGTAATTGAAATACAGTTTACACATTGTGTTTAAAATTGTTGCGTTCTTAAAGTTCCCGTTTGTCCCCCACCATTATCAATTGTCCTTAGGTACACCTGTAAATGCAATGAATGAAA
The DNA here is from genome assembly GCF_964263255.1 of Lissotriton vulgaris. Lineage (NCBI taxonomy): Eukaryota > Metazoa > Chordata > Amphibia > Caudata > Salamandridae > Lissotriton > Lissotriton vulgaris. The sequence goes on along the minus strand of NC_141696.1, from coordinate 971,288,833 downwards.
AAACGCGCCACTAGTGCATCACTCTTTCCCATTTAAAAAGTGACGCACCAGCGGTGCAAGATCTTCATAAACAAGGCCCTAAATTGGGCGGCAAGTTTAAATCTAAACACATGCTTGGGCAATGGAAAAAGGAAAACTGGAAATTCAAATCACATCTTTTCTGTGTCTTACAGGACTAAGGAGTGCAACAACGTTTCAAATATGAATGAACATTTTGAATCAAAAAAACTTGGCACCCGCTTTTTGTGTCCTACAGAACGAGCAAGTTCAACCATGCTTCAAATGTGAATGGACGCGTTTACCCACAACCAAAACAAGATGGTAAAGTGAAAATGTAAGTTCTTAGAAAATCAGTAACATGGTAAATGCTTTCACAAGTGCACCTAAGGGCAAGCGTTAATGATGGGGGAACACGTGGAAACTTTAGGAACACAACAATTATAATCACAGCATGTAAACATTTTTTATTATGAAAAAACAATTGCAACATTGTAAAGGACAATCCTTGAAAAACGGAAAACGCCTCGGAGCCTCGTACTCTCAATAAACTAAAGGAAAGGAGTAAGCTGACAACGCGCATTGCCATCCAAAAGAAATTGTGTGGGTATTTTAAGGTCCAAATTTAAATTATTTCTGATCACCATTATATCAAACAGAAAGGCGACTGAACAATTGGCTGCCCACTTCACAAAATGTGTTAATGAATCTAAAAACGAATACCTCAGGCCCTTCTGAACAAAAGCTGAGACTGGCAACAAGCTCTTACAGTGTAGGTGTAATGGTCCCTGACAGAGCAAACAATTCATAATTCCAGCAAAGAGCGCTTGTTCATATTTCGATTCCACGCCCTATGATTTCTTTTCACCGACTGAAAAGCTTAACTAAACAACATTGTAAAAAAAAAGCCCCACAACCACAACCAAGTCCTTGAAAACATGTGTGAAAAAGGAATACAAGGAGGGACTATGAATTTTTTAATCCAATTATAAATAGTTCAATTAAAGTATTTTGTTTTTTTTGTGAAACAGGCCTTGGTCCTGAAGAGACCCCAAATGTATGGGGTCAAAACACATTAACCATAACGCAATCGGGAATTGTCATATTTATTTCAAACTATGTACAGGCATACTAAAGATTTAAGATAGATGCCCTGGAATTAAATTAGCTGGCAAAACTCCAGAAAATTGGGCAAAGTTGGGAGTCAAAGAAGTGAAATGAAAAATTGGATTTTTTTAATATTAAAAAACACTCAAAACTGGTAAAAATGTTTTGTACAATACATAGGTTCACTTTTGTTTTTTAAATGGAATTGCGCTATTGTGATGTAGTAAAATACATTATTTGTGCTGTTTAAGTGAAATATGAATATGTCTAAACACTAGGGGCCAGATTCGCAAAGGTAAACTGAGATGAAAGTCTAACTTTACGACTTACGGTATTCACCAAGGGCATTTATGAGTAGTAAAGATAGACTTTGTCTCAGTTTTGTATAGAGGAAAAATGGAGGATTGTGCCCTCAGGATTTGTCTGTAGTAGTCCGAAAATGAAATGCAAACGTTCTTTGAAAGTTTTACGTGCGTAGTTTTTATTTCATGTTACATCTGTGGAAAAAAGGACAGTCGACACGTGTTTCGCCCTAGTGGCCTATAGGTCGCGGGCTTTTTCAAGGCAAGTGTCAGGTGTTGGTGCAGGTTGAAATCATGATTCTCTAAAAAGCTGGTATCTCGTCTCTGGGGTCCTGGAACAAGCCAAGGCTTGTTCCAGGACCAAGAACGTTTGCATTTCATTTTCGGACTACTACTGACAAATCCTGAGGGCACAATCCTCAATTTTTCCTCTATACTTACCCTTACAATGGCTCTTGGGTGAAGCCTTTCGCAAGGAATGTGTCACAACACAATTGGGCCCTGACAATTGAAGCACCGAAACCCAGAAATTTCCACCCCAACAGTTACCCACTTTGTCTCAGTTTTGGCCTCAGTTAAACTTAAAACCAAAACCTAAGTTTAACTGAGACAAAAGTCTAACTTTCCAACTCGTAAATGCCCTTGTGAATACCGAAAAGTCATGAAGATAGACTTTTGTCTCAGTTTACCTCTGTAATCTGACCCAATACATTTTCATTTTATTGTAAGGTATCAATACTTTTTGATTTGATTAGTGTCCCAGATGGCCTACACAACTTTTGGCCTACGTAATCCAATGAATACAACAAATGATATTTGGAAAAAAAAAGACAAGGAAAAAGGTTTTTTCCCAAAACTGCAATAAATTACGGGTAAGGCAATTCATTTCCTTGACCTGAATAAATTAAGTTCTAGAAAACCATTTTCAGCCAAGGTTCAATGTTGTTCTCATCTTAAAATGTGGTCTCGCCTAGGCTGAGGTACAGACCTAACCCCTTTATCTTCGAAGACTTTTAGAAAGTTGGTATTTTCTTGCCTTAGGGCCTGATTAAGAGTTTGGCGGTCCATAGGACTGCTCAACCCGTGGTCGAGGACCACAGCCCACTGCACTGCAGAACCGCCCGCAGTATTACAACTACGGTGGTCGGACTACTACAGGACCACTGTGACTGCCAGGAATCAAGGATCCAGCAACATTCATTTAGCGATCCGAAGCAAAAATATGCTGGTGGTGCAGCAGCACCACAGAGCATGTTCTGAGTTACCTTACCTCCACCCCTTTCAATGCAGTGATCCTGCCATGAAAAGGATAGCAGTGAGGCGACTGAGCCCCCAGCTGCATCTGGGCCCAAGGGGTGCATGCAGAGTGCACATTTAGTGTCTCCCTGGATCTGTACCCCCAGTTCCTGCACAGTGTGGCATGTATGCCACATGGTGCAGGAAGGTGCAGATGGCACTCTGAGAGCTGCGGTCTGCATGTTAGGCTCTTCTATGAGCCTAACAGACCACCGCTGTCAGACAGCCACACAACTGCCTGCCAGATCAGGATTTAAGTCCTAATTTGGCAGGTGGTCGCACCACAGGTTCAGGGGTCCAACAGAGGATGGTGCCTGCTGCATAACTACCAAACTCATAATCAGCCCGCATGAATTTGGTGCAGGTAGCCTGCCTGGGTCACATGACTGGGTGTAGTTGGCAGTTGGGATTTGCGTATTCATATGAGACAGCCACACACAATGGGATCTTAATGTGTGACTGTTAGAGCCATCACTTACAGTATGGGAGGGAGGGACCTGGCCAAGCCCCACCTACTTTTGAAAAGGCCTTGCCCTGTCATCACAAAAAGGGCCTAACAACCCTCCATTGCCACTTTAACGAACTTGGAGCCATGGTTGGGGAGGTAGGGAATCCCATGCTCTCCAAAGTCACTGTCTAAAAGCTTCTACCACCTTAAAGAACAGGGGCTCCAGGGTATAAAAGAAAGACCTCAATAAACCAAGTCTTAAGTATATTTCTGGACCTGTGTATACTCCGCCAGGAAAATGGACTGCTCTGCTGCTGAATGGACTGTCACTCGGTTTTACTGATATAGATTTTTGTTGTCTTGGTCTTGTTTTATTTATTAAATTAAGCTCTATTTTTCTAACCTGGTGCGCAATAATTTTGTGTTGTGTTTTCACTGTTTTACACTTTGAAGTGTTGTACAAATACATTACACATTGCCTCTAAGTTAAGCCTGACTGCTCTTTGCCAAACTACCAGGGGGATGAGCACAGTTTAATTTGGGATTTGCTTGTGCTTTACTCTGACTATGATCTGACCATGTAAAATGGGAAAATGGGGCATCAATGCATCAGGCAATTGTGTCCAGGTTGAATGTTAATGTTTTTATGAAATTACAGTCTTTCCAACAAACTATAAATGGAAAACCTGAAATTGAACCCCTGATTACTATCAAAACCCTTGGCTGGAGTGGTCTTATATGGTGCTTTGTATTGTCTTAAAGACCATAGGGGCATATTATTAAGCCCCAGCGATAATTATAGCTGAGCGTGCTTAGCGCACTGTTAATTACTGCCGGCTATCACTGGAATATATCACCAAGCTAGCGCTGTATTATCAACGCTTAGCGCTATGGCGATAAATATTCCAGCAATAGCGAGGTTTTCCATGTAACATCGCTGGGTTCCCAGCGATGTTCCATGGAAAACACTGATAAACTTGATGATATGCCCTGTTGCCTTGGCCCCACAAGCCACATCTCATGTTAGGTATGCCGTAGCCAGGACTTTAACATACGTTAATTATCGCTACGCCTCATTGTTAATATCACAACATTTTCCCATGTTGTTTTCACAGCCACGCTTACTTTGCATCTCATTATCGATGCGAGGTGAGGCGATTGAAAAACGGGAGCTAAGTCAAGGAAACACGCGCTGGCGTGTCTTTGTAAATAATGCAATATAATTATCGCCGCTTTGCGCCCGAAAAACGGACGTTAAAGCGGCGATAATTGTATCGCCGGCCTGTGGTAATATGCCCCATAGATCCAAAAGCATTAATTAGCAGTAAGAAATTGGTTCTGGATTATTTGACATCCCTTATTAAAGGGAGTTAAGAAGTTGAAATAAATATCTGCTGTTGATAGATAACGTAGATACCTATCACAAGATTTCTAATAAATGGGTGAAAGTGGACGACATTGGGTTAACAATAATGAATGTAACTTTTCTGCGTTAAAGGGTGAAAACCTTCGCATAATGCAATTCTATTCCAAGGGACATATTTAATAAATAAATAAAAAGTAACACAGCGCAGCAAGTCACCTGGCTGCGTTGTGTTACAGGAAAAGGGCAGGAATGTGCCATATTTATTTCAATATGGGACATTCCTATCCTTTCCCCAACTTCGACGCACAATAGGCTGCCTAGCGTCAACTCAGGCATCCTTGCACCATGCTGCAAGGGTGCCTGCGCTGCATGAAGGATTGTTTTTTTTGCAGCTTCACATCGAAAAAGGAAGTACCGATGTGAAATTAAGATAGTTCTCCTCATTATGCCCCACCTGGGAAGGTGTATCTTTGTGGAGCATTCTCGGGTCTACGAGTGATGATAAATCAGTGAATGCAACAGACTCCAGGAGAGTTACATGGCAACACTCATGCAGTGCCCATGGAACTCCTCCCCCAAGCAGAGTAATGCAACGCAGCAATTTACGCTGTATTACTCCTGATTTATCAAGTCACGCAAGGCCATGTAGAGTGGCCTTGCGTGGCTTGATAAATAGCATTTTAGGGCTTGCATTGTGCAAGCACCACGTTGCGTGATAGAAACACGACGCAAACCCTTGACAAAAATGGCCTTGTGTCTAATATGCAGACCCCGCAGTAAAATTAACGCAGGGTGACCAAATCAATGTTTTAGGTATGAATCCACAAATAGTGGAAACTGGTCACACATAATCTGGAAATGTACTAAATTAGATAATGTTTGGATTCACATTTTCAAGTACTTAGAAGATCAGTTGAAGATTCGAATCCCCCGTAATTCTATTCCTTCGTTGTTGGGCTATTACCCAATGCAGGAAATATCATTAAGATGTTAAAAATAGATTTTTATTTCGTTGTTAGTGACATAATCCCTTTTTTTGCAAAAATAGAGGACTAAGTTAATTCCCTCTTTTGCGGAATTGTCTAGTAAAATGAAGAGTGTTAAACAAAGGAAGAATCTGTTTGCTGTACGGCCAATTTATCATTGAAAAGTATTAATGAATAACAATTATAAGAAAGGAATATATAAAGGAATATGTCAGTCATGGAGTTTATCTGATTGTGTACCTCTCTTAAAAACAAATACATTTGAAATGTTATGGCTTCCCTCAAACCTTCGACTGATGTAAATGCCTCCAGTTATTTAGCAAGTGAACAGGTGGACCGTGACATTTTGCACTGTTATTGTCCCCCCTTATTCCTGTGGCTCTAACATGGTGATTGTCACAACTACTAAGGTGAACTTGAAGTCCTCGGGAAAGTGTTCTTGATGGCATTCAATCACCTTGATCAAGTCACCATTGTTTTTGTTGCACTGCCATTCAGCGTGGGAGATGCATCCTGTGAGATGTTTACCAATTATTTGCAACAAGTATTGGACTTGGCCCTCTCTGCAGGCTTTCCCCTTAACTTTTTGCCTTCACCCTCCTGTTTTCTGACCCGTTTTTGTTGCCTTTTAGGAAGCTGTGCACCTTATCACTGCTAACCAGTACTAAAGTGCTTTCTCCCCCAAAGTATGGTAAAATTGGCTTACACCTTATTGCCACAGTTAATTTACTTATAAGTTCCCAGAAAAGTCGTATACATACCCAAGGCATGTAACTTAAATGCTACTAGTAGGCCTGCAGAACTTACTGTGCCACGCAATTAGGAATCCCCTTAAAATATGTCCTAGGCCTGTCATTGCACCTTGTATGCAGTTTTGAACTGCCAATTCGATTTGGCAATATAACCTCCTTGCCAAGTCCTAAACTCCCCGTTTTTGCATATAAGTCACTCCTAAGGTTGCTCTAAGGGCAGCATGCATTGTAATTAAAAGGTTGAACATGTACTATAACGTTTTGCATATCCTAGTAGTGAACAACTCTTACATTTGTTTCCGCTACACTGGTCTACCTCTCTTATAAGAAAACATTGGGCTGCCTTATTACATTTAATAAGTGCAAACTTTGGATTACAAACAAGAAAACATTTCCTTTTTGGTGTCTGAGAAATTGAAATGATAAATCCTCTTTAATAGTAAATTTAGATTTTAAGCTACAAATTTGAAAGTGTTACTTTTAGAAACTTGTCGTTTTCCTGCCCTAACTATTTGGTGCCTGCAGTCTGTCCCTGGCCCATATGGTGGGGAAAATTTGGCAGTTGGATTTTGTTTATTCCTCACAAGCATCCACGCAATAGAGGGTTTAGGTGACTCTGGATGGGCCAACACTGGCAGGATGGGGGCTGACCTAGGCAACTGAATAGGTTGTGTTCTGCCTTCACAAAAAGGACTTGTGACTCCTGCATTGCTCATGCAGGCAGCCAGGTCAGGGGAAGTAGGAAACTTCAAAGAGTGTAAAGGGAACTGTCTAAAAATTCCTCCAACTTCAAAGATGGCACCATGCATAAAAATAGGACCCTCAGACCCAGTCTTCAGTTCATTTTCTGGACCTGTGGAAGAACTCTAAGAGGAATGCCTGCTGCTGTGGCCTGCTGTGTACTTCAGAAGACTGACTTGATACATCCGGAAGGCCTGCTCTATTGCCTGAAGTCTGCCTTGAACTCTAGGAGGCCTGCCCTGCTGCTGCTTGAGTCCTGCTTCTTCACTTGAACCCAGGACTACCAGAGTGACTTTAGGGGCTAATTTGCCGCCTCCTGTCCAGAGTCACTGGGACTTAATAGGATCCTACCATCTTGAATTCACACCAAGGTTCCAGGGGCTGGTGTTGCCTCTCCTGTCCAGGACCCCTCTCCTCCTATTTCCTCTCCTTCAATTCCCTCCCCTCCTCTTTACAAAGTCGAATTGTAAGCAGTGTGGTTGCAGAAAAACTAATCCGGCACTGTCACACAAGCAATTGTGTGTCAAAAGTAATTGTGTAGCAAAGAAATGTTTACATGTAAAATGGCAGTGTTTCTTCCTGAGCCTAACCTAGCCATGTGACATTAGGCTCCACCACTATACTTTGATCATCTCTGCAAAATTGCCATACTTCATCTCATATTATAGTCCTTCATGATATAATGGTGCTATTGCCTAGTATATAAATGTGGATCTGGGTTAAATGATAATTATTGGTGGCCATCCATTGCATTTGGTGGACCATCTGTGGCATCACTATGCTGGTGTGGTAAAATGGTATAATTATGCCAATTATTGACATTCTGTCGTCCAATATATGTTTCTGCTCACCCTCAGCCTAATATAGTAATTATTCCAGTAATCTTCGGCATAATGTGGTTGTATTTGACTTGATGGAGTCAACCCCGTTTTGAAATACTTAGACCCCCATTATACATAGCCTCTTAATTCTGATGTCAACAATAACCAACTCTGATAGAATTTTGAGATCCGTGAGAACACCACAGAACTCTTAACTAACTGAAAGACCAGTCCAAAATGAGGAATCACCAAAGGTATCAGAACAAAAATACGGATTCCCCAGTTAATCCTTCATTTCTTAAACCATACTCATGGATCAACTCATAATGAGGCAGATTTTTTTTCCACACCTGGAGTTACCGGAACTCCCGGTATTAGCAACTCCAGGGGTAGGAAAACTCAAGCCCATTTACCGGGCTACTTATAATGTGAGGGCCGGCCTGTATAAAGGGCCTCTCTGCCATGTCATGACTATACATGAGAATATAAGGCTAGATCTGACCATGTGTAGTTGCAGTACATGTGCTTACTTGAGAACAGTTTCACACTGATATTTGAGGACTAACTGTGTATTTACTAAAAATTAAATCTAGTATTTATGAAAATAATGTTTTCACAAAAATACCATGTTTTGTTGGGAGAAATTCCAATTTATATATCCAAAATAAAAAGGTTGTATTTGATGAAAAGTGTCTATATTTCCAGAAATTACAAAATAATGTTTGAGAAGAAAAAATATTCCAAAATGTATCCAAATAATGTATTTGAGTTATGATTCAGGGTCTTAATGTTTGAACCTGCATCCATCCATATTGATAAAGCTTTTGCATAATAGTATCACTTACACTGTCTGAGACCTAGCATTTAACATAGTGTTATGTCTGCTGTCTGAACCTGTAAGGGCTCTGTAACCCACAACCTGAAATGTAGATCTGTGGTATGGGCCTGGAAAATCTGTCTACCCCTCCTGTCTATGGTCTGAGAACTACTAAGTAAACCTATTGTTGGAAATGACCCTCTTTTGTGTGGTATTCCTTTAGATCCTTGCCTTCTGTTTTTGGAACTTTTTTTGTTGGCCATAGAACTCTGTGTTCTTTGCCACTGTCAACCAGTGGTAAGGTGGTTGTGCTCTCCTTTTCAAACATGAAGAAATTGGCAAACACCTCATTGGCACATTTATTGGTGGAGAAGAGTCTAGCCGGTGGCAGTGGCTGACCCTATCTGCTAACGCTGTGTGTCACAAGACCTGCACTCCGAGCGCTGATTTTATAGCGTTTTTAAAACTTAGCGATTGCTGCTAATTTTATTCTTCAGTGTATTTCTTGTGTAAAATTTAATGTGTACAAATTTACAACTGTTGCCTCACCTGTAGGCTAACGTAATTGCTGCTTGGGACTTTCACTCTTAAACTCCCGCCCCGGTCCGCCGCGTCCATTTTGGGCGTTTGAAGCGGAGGGTGGAGGAGGAGCCCAGCACTTCCGGGCTCAGGGCTGCAAGGTCAGCGCTCTAGCTGCCCCTATCTCGACTATAAAAGTGCGTAGGACCGCGACCGCGCAGCGGACGCGTGCAGCGGGCGCGCCGGAAGCGCGCCGAAGTCGAGCCAAAGTCTAGTCCGTCTGCGCCTGTCCGCGGCTGGACGGGGCGCGGGGCTAGGAATCCTAGCCATCTAAACTCCTCAACGATACGGTATGATAGACAGGAACTGCTAGATCTCTGTCCCGATGTCACCCTCCCTTGTAAACACACTATGGAGGCGCTATGCCTGCATAGCTGTCCTCCGTGCTCTTTCACGCCGGACAAGCCACCTACCAAGACATCTTCCAATAGGCAGCTTAAGGCGGGACTGATAAACTGCTGCTCTCTCAGCAAACACAGCATACAAATATATCACCTACTTGAGGATGAAGGTTTTGATATTTTGTTCTTAACTGAGACTTGGCTAGGAGAACTCTCAGACCCTGTAATAATAGAGGCTATGCCTCCTGGATACTCCCTCTCCAGATTAGATAGGAAGGAAGGCAGGGGAGGAGGAATTGCAATTGCTATTAAAACTCCTATAGAATGCTTCCTATCTCCCCTTACAATTGATCACTGTGAAGCAGGATCTTTCACTATTGTCATAGGACCTCAACTCTCCCTCTCGGGCATTCTTGTGTACAGACCCCCAGGTAGATTGTATGATTTCACAACTAGCCTGATAGAAGCCACAGCACACTTAGCAATAAGGAAAAACAGAATGTTGGTGCTTGGTGACATGAATGTACACTTTGATGACCCCCTCGACACAGAGGCTAAGGACATCAGGTCTGAACTTCACTCCCTACAGTTCGATCTCATAAACCACGACCCCACCCACAGACTGGGTCACCTCCTAGACCCTATCTTTGGGAATAGTTCCGGAGTACAAGTCACATCTCCTATTCCGGTACCCTGGTCTGATCACTCTATTATTCCATTTCTCATTCAAACATCCGAGTCTGACCCAAAAAAAGAGTGCGATCATCGATACCTGCGGCGGAAATTGAAAAACTTCTCCTATGATACTTTCAATGAGCTACTTGAAACAGGAGGTCCTCTGGAAGGCACTGACTGTGAAACAACTTATAGACATTTGCAGAATCGTATTTTAAAGGCCCTAGATAAAACTGCTCCTATTCGAAAAATGAAAAACCCTAATAATGCGAGGAAATCAACCCCGTGGTATACGCCTGAACTCCAGGCAACTAAATCCGCCTGCAAAAAATTAGAACGTGAATGGCGTATCAACTTCTGCCCTACTATTAAAATACAATACAAAAATGCGCAAAAAGAATATAATAAAAAAATTCGCACCTCCAAAGCCTTACATTACAAAACTCGCATTGGGGAGGCAGAGAACTCCTCCAAAGAGCTTTTCAAGATCTTTAAGGAAATCTCTGTGCTCACTAATGATAATCCATCTTGTAACGACTCTGTGGAAACCTGCAATAAAATAGCAAAATACTTCTCTGGGAAAATAACCGACATCTATGCTAACTTCTCTGGTCATCTGACCTCTGGCCATGATTTTAAGGAAAACATAGATGTTAGTCTTACTGAGCCTTGCTTACAACGCTTTTCGGTACCCCCTCCTGAAATGCTTGTAAGCGTCTGCAAAAGCGTCAAATCGGGCTCCCCCCGCGACCCAGCCCCTCCGAAAGTACTCACAGCTAGTCTACAAGTACTGGAACCTTATTTCAGGCATGTCATCCAATTATCCTTTTCCTCTGCCTGCCTTCCTGAGGATTGGAAAAAAGCAATAGTACTGCCAATCAAAAAGAAACCAAATGTGAGTCCGGATATATTGGAAAACTTACGACCCATCTCTCTCCTTCCTTACCTTGCGAAAGTGGCCGAAAAAATAGCCAATAAACAACTTATGGCCCACTTAGAATCTAGTAAAGCACTACACGGCTCTCAATCTGGTTTCAGGACGAACTATTCCACTGAGACAGCCCTCTTGAGAGCGACTGAAACTCTTCGGGCAGGAGCTGATGAGGGTCACACAATGGCACTTATCATGCTGGACCTCATCGCGGCGTTTGACACTGTAGCACACTCCATCTTGCTACAGTGTCTGAACAAAGCTGGGGTCACCAAGGCAGCACTAGGATGGCTAAAAGCTTTCCTCACAGACCGAAGCTTCCAGGTTCATAGAGGTACTTTCCTATCAGACAGCATTGCCCTAGAACAGGGGGTGCCTCAGGGCTCTGCCCTGAGCCCCACCCTGTTCAACCTTTATATGGCCCCGTTGGCAGACGTGGTCCAATCCTACGGCATAAAATTAGTATCCTACGCCGACGATACCCAACTGCTCATCTCCCTATCCCAAGCACCCATCTTAGCTGCAGCCAACTTCAAAACTTGCATGCAGGAGCTTGCAGGCTGGATGAACCAACACTGCCTGAAGCTCAATGGCTCTAAAACAGAGGTTCTTGTGATAGGAGGAAATGCTGCGAGTTGGACTCAGGAATGGTGGCCCCCTTGCCTGGTTCCCTACCTACCCCTTGCAAGGAAGCTAAGAACTTGGGGGTCTGGGTTGATCCCAAACTCTCCTTTGATAGCCATGTCCACAAAGTAGCAGGGAAATGCTTTGGGGTGCTGAAGACCCTTAACCGGACTCTGGACCTCCTTCCTTTAGAGGCCAGACGCACCATGACCCAAGCATTAGTCACCTCCCGTATTGATTACGGCAATGTGCTACTTTTAGGGACAACAGATAAAAATATCAGAAGGCTACAGGTCCTCCAAAATACGGCAGCACGGCTAGTCCTCAGGCTACCCAAAAGAGCAGCCTCTAAGCCCACCTTGGCTGCTCTCCATTGGCTTCCCATAAAAAAGAGGATCCTTTTCAAAGCACTCCTAACATGCTATAGGATAACCTCATACAAAGCCCCTGAATACCTGAAGGATCTTGCCATCCCCTATGAGCCCAATAGAGCACTTCGCTCTATGGGAACTGGTCTTCTTAAAGTCCCCCGGATAAAAAAGGCCAGAATGGGAGGACGCTCCTTTCGCGTGATGGCAGCCATGAACTGGAATTCTCTCCCTATGAACATTAGACTAGCTGAGACGGAAACAATATTCAGGAAACTTTTAAAAACCCACCTCTATACCCTCTAGGTCCGTCCCTCTCTCTTGCTGCTCTCTCCACAGCGCGGGGACAAGCCGGGATGGCGTCACCAGGCGCTTTATAAACCCCTTTATTATTATTATTATTATTATTATTATTTTACTCCAAGCCCATAGTAAATTGTGCTACGTGTTCCAAGGCTTCTAAATTAAATGCTACTATTGGGCAGCAGTACTAATTGTGGCACCCACAAAAGTCATGCTATAAAGAATGTTTCAAGGCCAGTCACTTCAGCCTGGGGGTTCAGTGTTAAACTGCCATTACGATGATACAACAAAACCAGTCCCAGGATGCTTGTTTTCCAGTCCAGGAAGGACCTGGCCTGGCAGATCGGGCTCGACTGTATCCATGTGGAGCAGGGTCAAGGCTGATTTGCAAATGACGAAGTCCAAACTGGAATGGCCTGGCAAGCAAAATAATGATGGATTAAACCCAGATCTGCGACTGGGGGGTGAAGGTTTAACAATGCTCAGCATTCCCTCTATCATCTTTGTGTGAAGCAAACTGCCAATTCGACCTGCCAAGATCACCTATTGACAGGCCTAAACCAACCTTTGTATTACTTATAAGCATCCTTATAGTAGGACCTAAATGTCCATAGAACAGGGCACATGATTTTTAAAAATGAGTGTATATATTTAACATTTTAATTGAAATGGCAGTGAAAAACCACCAAAGTCATTATTCACTGTGGTAAAGCTGGTGCTCCCATAGCTTAGTACTGGTTTACGCTATTATATTTAATAAGTGCTAAATACAGTTTGGGAGAAGCCAGTAAAATGGTTCGAGGACTCATTTTAACTGTTCATTATAATTCAACTTAAAGTTCAAGTTGGATTTAAGATTACCATTTTGGAAATTACACTTTTACTAATTTGTCCTTTTTCTGCCTAAAATCCAGAAGGCTTTCCTGCCAGTGTCCAGCTGTCGCCTGACCCCTGATGGCTCCACTTGGTGAGATGTGCATTGTTCTCAGACAGAGGATAAGGGCTCTGGATGTGGGGAGGGGAACTCCACCCCATGACAAGATTGCTTGGGGGCTGTGCCCAGCCCATTCCTGAGCTTCAAATGATGCCTACCTTGTCACTGGCAGGTAAAGCTCTCACCTAGGCCTGCCTCTCTTTTGTTTCCTTAGCGAGGCTCGCTCTAAATCCAGAGGGAAGGGGAGGAACTGACCATAACAGCTTGAGGGAGTTGACAAAGGCTTGTGATCCAGTGGGTTACCAACCTGCAGAAATCTACCACTATATAATCTTAAACGCCCATAAACACACTCACTCAAATAGGCTAGTTAACACCACAGGGGGTCAATTTTGATAAAGGCTTTAAACAGATCGTGTCCTTATCATATCTCTAATCTATCATTGACCCAAAGCCCTTTCTTTACTTAATGGATCTATTTTAGTTGAGAAGTAATTGATGATATGACATAGGTAATTTACCCTTTATCCTAGTTAAATAATCACAGTCTCTGAAAAGTTTAAAATGTTTCTCTAATTAATCATATCAGGAAATCAAATTACATTGTCAACTCCATCTTATCCGAGGAAGTAAGAACATTATATTCAATGTTAGTACTCTATTAAATGAGATTTCACAACAACAAGTACCTCAGGAAAGAGAGGATAGCAAGAGAAAAGTACAGTGACAAAATACACAGAGATATATTTACCTAGTTTGGTGTGAAAACCAGACACCTCTGCCCAAGACTTAATGGGCCTCTTAAAAGTTCAGGTCACAAGGACTTCAGGACAGGTTCAGGACAGGATAGATGACCTCTCTGGATTGGAGGCCTGCGTCTCACCCCTCTCTGACACTAACTTCCTATTTGATTCTTCCACGATTTTCTTCTAATTCAATTACCTCCTTGATTCTTCAGTGATCTTCTTCTAATTCTAATTTGCTCTGAAATTCCAAGTCTGCTTCTTCGGGCATTCGATCAGCATTCGGACAGCATCTCGGTCTCTCAATGTTCTGGCTGCAACTGCAGTAACTAATCTAACTAACTACCCCAATTATACTTTCTTAATGGCATGTACTACCCCTAAATGTTTCAACTTTATGAAACTCCTATTTCTGATTGAACAAGCTGAGGGGATGATAATCACACCATGCTAAGTTTTTAATAATTTTCTTTAGTTCATTGTTTTAAGTTTCCGCCCATTAATTTGTTCTCCCATGCTTTATTCCCCACCAGTATTTACAAATTTTATCAACAACAATGTATACATTTCACAGTTGTCCAATGAATCTTCAGGATGTTCAGCTGGTTCCCAGGACATGTACTGAGACTGTCCATGGATGAGTTTCAAAACTTGTCGTCACTCTTTCGCACTTGTCATCTTTGCGCATGTGGGAGAAACCACGTGGGTGGTGGACTTTAGCATTGTTCAGAGGCCCAAATACAAACTAACAGAGAAGTCAAAAGGAAAAGTATTAATTACAAAATGAAATGATTTCACTGTATACCACCTATCTCTACTCTTATCCCATTTACTTATAAAGACTCTTCATGCATTAGCACTTAGTATACAACTCATTTTAGTTTTCAGCAAAGCAGATGCTTAGCACGGAGTTTCCAAGTGGCCATTTTAGATGCTATTGTGCAGAAGCAGAATTTTCCCTCCAAGCGTAAAGACGTCATTCTGCGTAGATGCAGTTGACGCATGCACAGTACAATTTCTCGCGTTAGCAGCCATCTTTAATCGCACTCTGGTTACTTGTTAGTAAAACACATAGGCAAGCTTCCTCTATCTAGAGATATATGAACTTTGGTGCATATTAGTATGAAAATAGATTGTTAATCATTTGTTACGGGTTTATATGAGAGGATTGCGTCCGAGCAAGCCTCTTTGTATACGAGTCTGATGTGACTCCAAACACGCACAAATAGTAGATAGATGTACTTTAATGACCATTAGTCCCAACTGCTCCCAGGAAACTGACTACCTAGAGCAGAGAGTCAATATTCAAAGCTAAACATTCTGTTTCTATAGAGATGACAATGACATACTGGAAGACTGTAATTATATAGACATAGAAGATAGATTACCCTAGATTACTACAATATCTCCCTTCTTTTACAATTTATCAACCTAAATTTTGCATGAACCAAGTACTATACATCTAATAATACAACAATGGAATAACAAGCATCAATATAGAACAACTAAAGAAACCAAAAAAACATAAAGAAGAACATAAATATAAGAATGATAATATAAAAAATATCATAAATATTAACAGTTGAATCAAAGACAATTTAAAGATCCATACGTTTTGGCATGACCCGGATCCTACTGCCCCTCCTTGGAGGAACATATATCAATTTTAGATCACTGCTGATACCTTTTTCACAATTAGATGTTATGTCCGTTTCATCATTGTTCTGTTCAATACCCAACTGAAACACCACCTTTTTAGGAAGTTTGTACACACGTGAAAAATTCCACCAGTTTTTCCCATTAATCCTAACTGCATTACGAGTAATAGCATCAACTTTCACCGGTAAACCACATTTAGACAAACCTTTAGGTACATTATGTGGTGATTTAATTTTGACCCAATCACCCATTTTGATCTTAGAATTAAAGACTTTCTGATTAAGTGCCTTTTGTTGTTTTAAAGAAACCTTTTCTTCCAATGAACTTTTCCCCTTAACAACAAACTCAGATTGATCATTCAAACAACCACTTCCTTGTGAACCCATCCTCTGAGTAAGATAACCCCACTTTTTCATCCAAGCTGGACACATTTGAAATGATGCTTCTCTTACTCTTAACAGCTTAAATGGACTTGAACCAGTGGTAGCACTTGGTGTAGTTCGATGAGCCCACAAAATACTTTGTATTGCCTCTTTGATATCCAATTTAGATGAAACTGCCCACTGAATGCACTCTACTTGAATACGATTATTCCTCTCAATAAAACCATTTGCCTGTGGGTGATATAAAGCTACTCTTTTGTGAACAATACCTGATTGGGAAAAGAAGTCAGACATTTCCTTCGAAGTGAACTGCACCGCATTGTCTGATATGATATCTTTTGGAAATCCTTCTCTTTCACAACCACCACCAAATCAGATAATTAACTTACCACTTCACAGTCACTTTCACATTCACATTCACAGTAGGATCCGGGTCATGCCAAAGCGTATGGATCTTTAAAATCATTCTTAGTCATAGGAACTGGAAATCTTGATAAGAAATCGGCACGAGTGTTCTTACCACCAGATATATGTGCAACTTGAAAACTATATTGTTACAGTTTAGAACTCAGCCTGGCAATTCGTGATGTGTGATCTTTCACCACTTTCCATTGAAGAATTGGAATTAAAGGTTTGTTATCTGTGAGTAGGTTAAAGTTCCTTCCCCACAAAAAACATTTAAACCTTTCAAAGGCCCAACAACATGCCAGTAACTCACGCTCATTCACACTGTAATTTTTCTCACTGGGTCTTAGCGCATGTGATGCAAACCCCACTGTAAATTCCTTCCCTTCTTTCATTTGAGATATCATGCCCCCCAAGCCATATAAACTAGCATCAACTGACACTGTACATTTGATATTTGGATCAAATGGCGTAAGAATGTCACAAGATTGGAACTCTTTTTTTAAACTAATGAATTAATTTTGACATGTCTCATTCCATTTAAAAATAGCTCCTTTTTTGGGGGCTGAGGGTGGGACCCAGTGTGCCAGCGAACTTCAGGGGGCTACTTCGCCCTTCGATTCGTCATTGGCTCCCTCCGGGAAAATGGAGTCACATAGCTCGAGGTCTCCGAGCACTCCCATGATGGAATCCAGTTTGAAGGTACTAACTCTTAATGTTAAAGGCCTGAACAATCCAATTAAGCGGAGGGCTGTGATCTCATACTTGGAGAATTCCGGTGCCGACATATGCTTACTGCAAGAAACCCATCTCTTAATCAAAGATTGGCATAGGATGCGCTTGCGCGCCTTCCCTCAGCAGTTCTTCTCCTCGCTTCCGACAAAGAAGGCAGGGGTTGCCATTTTGGTCTCCAGGGGCTTCCGCGGCTGCGTGGGGGACAAGGTGGGGGAGATTAAAGGCAGATTGCTAGCACACACTTTCCTCGTGGGGGGACAGCGCTTTACTATTACCTCACTCTATGCCCCGAATTCTAGTCAGGAATCCTTTTTGAAACAAGCTGCTTCCGAATCCTTTCAATCCCTTAACTCAGCTCTGCTAATCGGGGGGGACCTCAACTTAGTAATGGACTCAAACATGGACAGGTCAGGCCATCGGTATGGTGACAAGGGAGCCATAACAGCCGCTGGTAGGGATTGGCTACGCGACAAAGGTCTTGTGGACCTATGGAGATCCTCCTACCCCACTGCATCACACTTCACGTTCTACTCTCACGTCCACCACACTTATGCCAGGCTAAACCACTTCTTGGGCTCCTCTGAATTGCTCCCCATCCTTAAAGACATAACCATTACTCCTGCGGCGTTGTCTGACCATGACGCTGTGGAACTAACACTACAGGTCCCTAGGTCCACACGCCCTCCTGGTACCTGGCGGCTGCGAGAGACCCTACTACAACATCCGGACGTTACCAAACAACTACATGCACGCCTCACCAACTATATGGCAACTAACGACATTCCCGGGACCCCAGTGACTGCCCTGTGGGGGGCCTTGAAGGCGGCGGCCCGAGGCGAGCTCATTGCCATCGCGGCAGCAGAGGCCAAGGATCGCAAAGAGAAAAGAGAGAACCTCACAGCTCGGGTCTCTGAACTCAAGAGGGTCCACAGCCGCACCGGCGCTCTGCGGGTTTGGAAACAATTGAAGACAGCCAGGGCCCAACTGGCCAGCTTAGACACCGACTGTGCGGAATTCGCAGCTCTGCGCCTCCGTCATTCCTACTATGTCGGGGGGAATAAAACAGGCTGCCTACTTGCTAGCGCCCTGAGGGCGAAGGCTCAATGCTCCCAGATCACTAGCCTGACAGATGACTCCGGTCAGGACATTTCAGGCGAGACCCAGATTGTGGAGGCGTTCAGGACGTTCTATGCTACATTATACAAGGCGGACTTCGTCTCGTCGGAGGATGTTAGTAACTATCTAGAATCTGCAAGTGTAACGGAGCTGTCTCAGGACAATGTGGACTCCTTGGACGCCCCTATCTGCCTGGACGAAGTCCTAGCTGCTATCTCCCGTCTCCGCCCTCTTAAATCCCCGGGGCCAGACGGATTCTCATCCGGGTTTTATAAAACTTCCAGCCAGTTGTTGGCTCCGGTCCTTACCCGGCTTTTCAACTCCTTCGAGGGACCGAGCTCTATTCCTCCAGATATGCTGGCGACCGATATCATTGTGCTACCTAAACCAGGCAAAAAGCCTCCACGCTGCCCCGCGTTCCGCCCCATATCCCTACTTAACCTGGACCTGAAGATCTTTACAGGGATCTTAGCTGCGCGCCTAGGCCCGTGCCTGCCCGGAATTCTGGAGCCAGATCAGTCTGGCTTCGTCCCAAATCGCTAATGCAGCGACAATAGTAAACATATACTACACCTGATTGATAAGGCCCACTTCCAGAACTCGGACTCAGCGTTATTGGCTATTGGCGCGGAGAAAGTATTCGACCGAGTGGACTGGCTCTACCTCCAGCAAGTCCTGCGACGCTTCCGGGTGGGAGATCGCTTTCAAGCCTGGATTGCGAGCTGCTACTACCGCCCCCAGGCCCGCGTCCGCATGGGCGGTCTGCGCTCCGACCCTTTTGAGATTCAGAGGGGCACGAGGCAGGGGTGCCCCCTCTCGCTCCTCCTGTTCGCCCTCTATGTAGAACCTCTAGCGCAAAAGATCCACGACAATCCCAGCATCCGTGGGATGACCTTTGGTCGGGAGCCCCACGCGATAGGTCTCTATGCAGACGACATCATCGCCGCCCTGGATAGCCCGGACCGCTCCGTCCCCGCCTTTTTAGCGGAATTGAAAGCCTTTGGGGCCGTCTCCGGCTTCAAAATCAACAAAGGGAAATCTCTCATATTACCCTTGGGCAAGAATGCCCAAACGCACACCACTCCACCTGCCTACAGCGGAGGAATCCCATCAGCAGCACAGCTTCCCTACCTGGGCGTCACGCTCACTGCTTCCACAGCCTCCACGCTAACTCTCAACTATGCGGCCCTGTCCTTCCGGATCCGATCTGACCTTGCACATTGGGCCAAACAGCCACTCTCCCTACTAGGCCGCGTCACAGCGATCAAGATGACAGCCTTGCCTAAAATTCTGGATTTTTTCCAGACTCTCCCGGTGTTCCCCCCTGCGGGCACCATCCAGGCCCTTCAAGCCGCCATCGATCATTTCATCTGGGAGGGCAAACGGGCGCGCCTACACAAACACCTAGCCTGCGGGTGCCCGGACGAGGGAGGACTGGGTGTCCCCAATCTTCTGCAATATTTGCAGGGTGCGCAACTCCGATTTCTGGTGGAGTGGTTTAGGCCGGAATCCGAGAAGCGCTGGTTATTCCAAGATAGGGAGATGGCAGGCACCTCCCTTTGGAAGGTCCCTTTCCTTCTCAGACAGCACCGACCATGCTATCTCCTAAAGTCTCCTATCACTCGCACTGTCATGCAGGTCTGGAACGCCTGTCTTGGACAATCCAGAATTCCCGCCGGGCAACGCCCCTGGGGCCTTCCCACAATGGCGAGACATCAGTAGCTTCTCCACAGGTCACCTCTTCGACTTGCAGGGTTTTCTTTCCCTTAAAGACATTACTCAAAGCTACGATGTTGTTTCTCCTCATCTATTTCAATACTTCCAGCTCCGACATTGGCTCACCCACCCCGACTTTGCACCCCTGGTTGGCAGGCCCATGTCTAGCTTCCAGAAGTGGCTGGTGACGAAAGACTCAGGCAAGCACCTCATAACGGGCCTTTACAAAATGCTTACCCCCACTGGGAGTCAGCAGGCCAAAAGAGGTGGGAGGCAGAGCTCGGAAGGGCCTTATTACCCCAAGAATGGTGGTCTGTCTACTACAGAGCTGCCCACACCACCCGCAACACTGCATCCAGGGAAGCGGCAACGAAGCTGGCCATAAACTGGCATCTCACACCGGTCCGGCTTAATAAGGGTAATCCTACACGTAGCGCGCTATGTTGGAGGGGCTGCGGGGAACTGGGCACCCTGACTCACCTCCTCTGGGACTGCCGTGAAGTCCAGGACTACTGGAGGGCTGTCTTGGATGAGATTGACTCCACATTCGACACCGAAATCCCCAGATTCCCGGCATAAGCCCTCCTGGGCCTACCCAATGCACTGACCTTCCCTCTAAAATCTCAGAGGGGTCGCCAGATGGGGATTGCCATGCAGGCCGCAACACAACACGTCCTGTCCCTATGGGGTTCCACCACCAGACCCACTCACACGGGTTGGCTACATAAAATATGGTTTACCCTGGGCATGGAGCGCATTCACGCCACGCTCACACATTCCACGGCCACTTATCAGAAAGTGTGGCTCCCGCTGCTCTCCCTTCTGTCCAAGGAATTCAATGAGATCACATGTCCCAAGTACCTGCGCATTTTACGAATCACAGAGACTACAAATGACTCCGCAAATTCAGCTGAATGATGGTACCGACCACTACACGAATACGACTCTGCTTGTCCCACTTGTTCAGCACACTAGGTGGGGTGGGAGTGGGGTGGGAGGTTGGGGAGGCGGGATGGGGCTATAGTTGGGGTTTTTCCTTCCTATGATTTCATTGCCATACCGGAAGGAGCGTTCTAACTCCCAGCACTACGTTATTGTTTCACCGAATGCAAATAACCATACATGTGATTATTGGACACTGCATATCTCTCTACCTGATTGCCTTGTATGCCTGCTATGCATCTTTCGCAATGTTTTGTATACTGATGCTCATGAAACCAACAAAACAGATTTGAAATTTTAAAAATTATGCCCATAAAGACCGGCTGGACTGGGAGCACAAGAACTATCCATGGAGGTACCGTGGGTTTGTAAGTAAAGGTTTCCCTCGAAAAATTTCTCGTTAAGACAATATGTGCACTGTCTAGGATAAAGTCAGCAGGCATCATTTTATTTTCTTGTCTGGATTTTAGAAGTTGTTCAATAACCTTTAATGTGGATTCCTGAGAGATGTTCATGTATAACGATTCCACATCTACTCTAAGAAGGGGTTCCACCTTCGGTTCAAGAGACATGTCTTTTATTTTGTTTAAGATGTCCTTCTCGGGTTTGGGGGGTGGAGGGGTTGGGTGCTCTGTCTATTTTCTTGTTCCTTTCTTTTATAAAAGTGGTATCTTAGCAGGTGCCCTGAAACTTCTTTTTGCGGGGTCACCCTCCGGGCTGTAGACCTGTACGCTGTGTACTTGCCTTGATGTTATTGTTACAATTAGCTTTGTTGGTACAATCTGTCCACTCCTACTCCCTGCCCCTGTTGGATTCTCCCATCCTGAAGCTCCCTGTGGAATGTTGGTGTGTTCTCTAGTGAGGAGAGTGGATGGTCATTAAACAAGTATCTTCCTATCTACTGTGTCCTGTCATTCTTCAGGATTTCCAACACTGGCGACGGAACTGCGCAGGGGGCAGTATTGGCCATCTCCCCTTTTGTGTACTCTCTCCACATGCGAAGAAGGAACAGTGTATGAAGAAAATTATCACCGCTACCGGGCACTCATTGTCTTTCCAAGAGGAGTCTAGATCGTAGTGAGGCAATCCGGGTTAATGCTTTGGAACCGGGTAAGGCTTGGAGTGCGGGCCGTGATTAAGGACTAATCTTAATAAGAAATGTTTGAAATGGTATGTTGCCGAAAGTCAGCTGGAGGACAGATTGGTGTGTAGCGGTGGAAGCCTGACCACGTTGGTGTGTGCGACGTGTGTATTTTGCACAGAGGAAGATTTAACTTTACAGAACACCCGCTAGTCCCACACGTACCTGCAGTTGTTAATGGAGAACCGTTGGTGTGCAAAGTATCGGAAGGAGTGCTGAGTGATGTCCGTCGACATTTGGGATCTGCAGCAGGGTTGATGACGAGCGATTTCCCAGTGTTCGCCAGGGTTTCCTGTCAGGTTCTGACGGACTATTGTCTCATTTTGGCACCTGCGCTTCAATCCTATAGTCAGCTGGTCGGAAGCTGACTGCCTGTGTGACGAGTGTTTCCTGACTGGAAAATTGAGTCTGCGCATCAGGAGCTAAGGGCCGCCTATTCCCGTCACAATCCTCAGAGAATCAGCTGTATCCAGCGTCTTGCGATCCGGCCGGCGCACCAGGAGCTAAGGAGCAGTATTTCCAGTCAGAACGGGGTGTTCGTTTGCGAATATTTTCAAAGGACTTTTAGAGCGGAGTCCGAGAAGAAGAATTACAAGTAAGAAGCTTGTGGAACTGCAAGCTATATGACAGACAGTTGGTGCTCCGTGGGTTATAGTGAAACTCTCATCCACATCTATATTAACTTTGATTTTGCAGCGTGTTTCCTACTATTTGCATTTATTGTTAGTTGTGGGTACTGCTGGGAAATTTCCTGTACTT
This sequence comes from Lissotriton vulgaris, assembly GCF_964263255.1. Lineage (NCBI taxonomy): Eukaryota > Metazoa > Chordata > Amphibia > Caudata > Salamandridae > Lissotriton > Lissotriton vulgaris. The sequence goes on along the minus strand of NC_141696.1, from coordinate 971,265,846 downwards.
GAGAGCTACTATCATTATAAAACTGTGTAGTATTCTGACTTGTAAGGTTATTCTAATCCCTCCTGTTTAAATTAGTTGTGGGTCATCCCCTCCCTCTTCATAATGGCAGCAGCAAACATGAATCAACCCCCGCCTTTCCTGAATGACATAGGAGAACCCGAGATTAGCTGGAAGGAATGGGTGAAACTTTTTGAGTCGTACCTTATAGCCATAGGAGGACAGAGGTTCAATTCAGTAAGAAAACAACATATTTTACTCCATAATCTGGGTGTACAAGGGCGCAAAGTATATGAATCACTACCTGTGCCAGAGCAGGAAGGTAATGCTGTTGGTGAGGTTGATGTGTATGTGCAGACCATGGAGAAATTAGAAAAACATTTTGGGGATAGAATCAATGTGGTTCTAGAGCGCCACAAATTTTTTAAAAGGTGTCAAGGCAAACAGTAGTCAGTACAGAATTATATCGCAGTTTTGTGGGGACTTACACAGTTATGTGAGTTTGGGGATATCACAGACTCTTTAATAAGAGACCAACTGGTGAGATGCACTAATAATCCACGCATCCAGGAGAAACTATTGGCAAATAATCCAGGGCTAAGAGAAGCTATTGAAATAGCCAAGTCAGTGGAACACACAGCAAAGTGCGTAAAATAAATGAAACCAGTTGGGGAGGTAGTGGCCACTATTAATGATGTAGAAGACAGGATTGATGTGTATAAGATGAGGTTTAAGGAAAATGCTAACACCAAGATAGATTACAGAGAGAAGGGTCCCAAGTGTTTCCGGTGTGGCAGCAACAACTATTTTGCCACTTACTTTCAATGCCCAGCCAGGTATGTCACTTGTAAGAAATGCAATAGAAGTGGGCATTTTGCCAGGGTGTGTCGGGATGGAGATTTACACACAAGAGATCAGGAAAGAAATACAGAAAAGGCTGCAAGTAAAGAAGTGAAATGCATCGAACAAAAAATGGAAAAGTTTATTTTACAAGTAAAAGATGTCAGTGACACCGTGAATTCTATTTATCCCAAATGTGATGTATTAATTAATGATGAACGTATTGAAATGTTTGCAGATTCCTGTTCTCCGTTCACGTTAATAAATAAGGTTGATTATGTTTCCATGGGGAAAAATAAGATTAGTGAGTTAAAAACCCCAGATATCTCTCCCTCAGGATACAATAAGGGAAATATTCCCCTTTTGGGCATGAAGGATGTGCAGCAACAATTCAAGGATAGGAAAACCTATGGGACAGTATATGTTGTAAAGTCAGGTTCTAATCTTTTAGGATGGGTACATCAAAAGGAGTTGGGAATCATACTGGACCCAAATAGTGCTGAACAAGTTTTGCTCACAGAGAAGTTTCCAGGGGGTGAGAAGATTTGTGAAGAATTTAAACAGCTTTTCACAGAGGAACTAGGATGTTTGCACAATTTTCAACATAGTATTAAATTAAAGCACAATGCTAAACCTGTGGTGCACAGCCTGCGCACAGTGCCTCTTAAACTGAAAGAGCCTCTAGAAAATGAGCTACGCAAGTTATGTGACTTGGATATTATTCAACCCATAGACTGTTCTGAGTGGTTGGCTCCGATAGTCCTCACGGCCAAATCCAATGGTGAAGGAATCCACCTCTGTGTGGACTTGCGCAGTCTAAATGACTGTATCTGGGTAGAAAGACATCCCTTGCCAGTAATAAATGAAATGCTAAGCACCATCGGCCCCGCAAGGTATTTCAGTGTAATAGATCTATCCATGGCGTACCACCAGATCGAACTGCATCCAGATTCAAGGCCACTCACGGCGTTCATTACGCCTTTCGGAGCATTCATGTTCAAAAGGATGCCTTTTGGACTTGCGTCAGCTATTTTCCAACGAGCTATGCAGAAGATCCTGGAAGGTGTGGAACGCACAATGTGCTTCCAAGATGATATCTTGGTCTATGGAAAAAATTCAGAAGAACACAATGGTGTATTGAGGCAAGTCTTTAAAAGACTCATGGATGCCGGCCTAACAGTGAAGAAGGAAAAGTGCAGAATAAAAGTACAACAAGTTGAATACCTGGGCCATTCGATCTCGGAAGAAGGATTTAGACCAAAGAGCAGTTTGATCCGAGCAGTAAAGGAAGCTCCCAACCCAAGAAACAAGGAAGAGCTCAAGTCCTTTTTGGGGATTATGGAAAAAATGTCAAAGTATGTGGACAATTTTGCTGCTAAGTGCGAACCCATGAGAGAGATGTTAAAGAAAAACAAGGAGTTTGTGTGGAATGAGGAGCAGGAGGCTGTTGCGAATGCTTTAAAGGAGGATTTAATCAATTCCCCAGCCCCTGGAACATTTGATTCGACTAAGAAAACTATTCTTGCAACTGATGCCTCAAACTATGGGTTGGGTGCCACTCTAGTCCAGAAAAATGGAAATGAAGAAAAGATTATTGCCTACGCGTCCAGGAGCCTCTCTCCACCAGAAAAGACTTATTCGGTAATCGAACGAGAAGCCTTGGCGTGTTTTTGTTTTTTTCTATAGGGATTGAGGTTCACAATACGGACGGATCACAAGCCCCTCACGTTTATATTCTCTGTGAAAGGCCTGGAGAATTGCACCCCGCGCATCAGCAGATGGATTTTAGGACTGGGACATTTCAATTTCAAGATTGAACATGTGCCGGGCAAGGAAAATACCATTGCAGATTTTCTCTCAAGATCACCCTTACCAGAGGAAGGAGTACCTGAGGAAGCTCTGGACAGTCCAATAATGATGATGGATTTTCCTGCCATCACGGAAAAAGAGTGGGAAGACGGAATGAAGGAGGACAAAGAGCTTTGTGTCTTAATAGAGCATGTCAAGAAGGGATGGCCAAACAAGAAGAAAGATGTTGAAGCGGAAGTGGAAGAATTTTGGGAGGTCAGAAATGAATTAAGTGTCATTGGAGAAAAAGTTTATCGCAATAATAGAGTGATACCTCCCAAGGAAATACGGAAGAGAGTCATTGACTTGGCGCATGAAGGCCACCTTGGGCGTAGTGCCACCAAGGCAAGAGTAAGAACTAATTTCTGGTCCCAAAAATGGATGCCATGACGGAAGAAGTTGTAAAAGAGTGTGGGGCATGTGCTAAAAGTGATAAGTCAAAAGTGATACACAAGTCTCCGTTGTCTCCAGTAAGTGTCCTGAACAAGCCGTGGAGCAAGTTGGCAATGGACATCATTGGACCAATGCAGAATCTGGGTGTGCAGAAAAGATTCATGTTGGTTGTGATCGATTATACTTCACACTGGATCAAGCAAAAGTTTGTGCACAACATCACTACCAAATCAGTGATTCAATTCCTGAAAGAGGTGTTCTGTGAGGAAGGTATATCTTCCACATTAATTACTGACAATTGGGTACAATTCACCTCTGAGGAAATGCAGGATTTTCTGAAAATTTCAGGCATAAGGCATGAAACCACAGCCCTCTATTGCCCGAAAGCAAATGGCCTGGTGGAGAGAGCAAATAGGGTCATTAAAGAAAATATCCAGCTTGCTGCCACCAATGGACATGACGTAGAAAACTCTTTGAGGGAATGTCTGTGGGCCTATCACACATCACCCAATAGAGTAACTGGGGTCTCTCCTTTCGTGTCTTTACGTGGGAGGGAACCATGTACCAAGTTTAATCCTAGTTGGTTAAATGGTGGTGATGTCAGGGAAGTAGATTGGGAGGAGGCAGGAGAGAAGGTCAGACAACATCAAACCAAGTACAAACAGTGGTGTGATCATAAACATGGAGTGAAGGTCCAAAAGTGGGAGGTGGGAGACATGGCGCAAGCCAGAAGGAACACCAAGTCGGGAACCGCTCTCAGCAAGTTTCACTCTCCTAGTAAGATTGTTAAAGTATTGAAAAATGTGGTACAGTTTAAAAATGGTCAATGGTGGAGTTTTGACAACATTGTAAATGTGCAACCATAACCTGTTTTGCTAGGTACTCCTGCTGTTCCCCCGCTGGCGTGTCCAGCCTACCAGTCGCTACTCTGCATCCGTTCTTAAGAGCTGTGGTCCTCTTTATAAGGAAGGGAGATGTGTTACAATTAGCCTTGTTGGTACAATCTGTCCACCCCTACTCCCTGCCCCTGTTGGATTCTCCTATCCTGAAGCTCCCTGTGGAATGTTGGTGTGTTCTCTAGTGAGGAGAGTGGATGGTCATTAAACAAGTATCTTCCTATCTACTGTGTCCAGTCATTCTTCAGGATTTCCAACAGTTATGCTCTGCCGGCAATTGGATGTAGGCAGTTGAGCTGTGTATGAAGATGCTTTACCACGCAATAAAAATGATTTAAAAAAAAAAAAAGCTCTTTTTTAAGTAACTCTCTCATGTGCACCGTTTTCATTGCAAAATTTGAAATTAATTTTGAATAAAATTCACACATCCCCAAAAATGAAGATACCATTTCCTTTGATGTTGGACTGGGAGCATCTACTATCGCCTGAATAAGACCTTCCCTAGGTATTATTCCTGCACCTGAAATTTGATGTCCTAAATATTCAATAGATTGCACACCAACAATACATTTAAGCTTGTTTGGTACAGTTCCATTTCCCTCCAGTCTTTCTAAAACTTTAGATAAATTGTGATCATGTACATTTTTTGTATTACCCGCCACCAAAATATCATCCTGATATACCACTGTGTCCTCAACTCCTTCCAAAACCCTTTCCATTATAAGCTGAAAGACTGTAGCCGCAGAGGCCAGTCCAAAGGGCATCCTCCTAAATTGAAATGTCCCTATTGGTGACACAAATGCTGTAACATGTTTGCATGAAGGATCCAATTGAACTTGATGATAAGCGGATGTTAAATCAATTTTGGAAAAATACTTAGCACCTGCAAATTTAGAAAGAATATCATCAAAACGTGGAAGGGATGAGAATCTACCCAAATTTCACTGTTCACACTGCGAAGGTCAATGCAGACTCTAAGACTACCATTCTGTTTGCGTCTGACAACCAAGGGAGATAACCAAAGTGACGATTCAATAGGCTCAATTGCTCCTGACTCACACATCTTCTTGAGTTCCATTGCCAAATCATCCCTGACACTATAAGGCTATGTTTAATGGGGACAGCACCTTCCTTTACTTTAATTAAATGCTTGAAACCAGAAATACATTCTAATTCATTACCAAATACCTTAGGAAATTTAACAAACCATGAACTCGGTGTCTTTTCCAAATCAGGGTCTTCCACCACTGAAACTTGTTGCTTAGTACCTGGCCTAAGTGTCATGCCAAATAAACCTTGAAAATACCATCCTAAAATGTTAAGTTCTTTTTTCGCCACATACACTTTGCCCTCAATAGATCTATTCTTAAACACCAATGTGGTTTCAAAAAACCCAGATAATTCAATTTTCCTTTCTTCATATGAAACTGGGCTTCTATCTGGTGGATTAAGTGATTTCTCTTTCCAAGTTTTCTCAAACAATTCATCAGTTATCATTGTTATACGTGCCCCCGAATCCACTAATAAATCAAGGGGTTTGCTATCAACTAAAATCTCAACAATTGGATCTACACAATCCTCACAGTCATCTTTCACAACCACCACCAAATCAGATAGTGAACTTACCACTTCACAGTCACTTTCACATTCCTTTTCCTTTTCTACATAGATTATATTCACACTATTTTTTGAATTACAGACTTTTGCAAAATGCCCTTGTTTACCACACTTATGACATGTAGCATTCTTTGCTGGACACATTTTTGAATTTGGAAAATGAGTTGCAAACCCACACTTTGTACACACATTTCTTGAAACTGACTTATTGCTTGGGTACATATTTTGAACCTTTCAATTCAGTACCATTTGAACCTCTATACTCAACTCGTTGTGGAACTTTAACCTGAATTTTTGCATTTTTCACGACTTCAGTCTCTTTCACAACACTAACCATGTTCTTCTCTGGTTTAAGTTCTTTTTTAGATTTCTGTGAAAGTTCAATACTTTTTACAATCAATATGGTCTCATCCAATGTAGGATTTTTAAGCGTTAACAACTTTTCTTGAACTTTCCCATTATTTGTATAAACCACAATTTGATCACGAATCAGTTGTGACGTGAACTGTTCAAACTCACATTCAGATGCAAGTATTTGTAGGGCTGCAACATAAGAAATGATTCTTTCATTTTCTTCTTGTTTCCTTGTAAAAAACGTATGTCTGGCCACTACTAAGCTACTTTCGACATCGAACTGTATTTGCAAACTCATACCTACCTTTTGAAACTCATATAATTCCTCCCCCTCCTCTCCTAACTGTCTTATAGGAAGATGTTCTAACACTGCTTGTCCTTCAAACCCTAAATTATGTTCAAGTATAAAGCATTTCCTCTGAGCACTAAATCTACTGCCACCAATTGCTCCTAAATATTTTTCAAAAGCCCTAAACCATACCTTCCATTTCACTGGTGGATCACCTGGGAGCTGCAAAAATGGAGGAGGAGCTTATAAGTTTTGCATTTTAAACAAAAATAAAAAAAACAGATATAATGAATATTACTATGGATTGAAACACATACATACACACACACAACCCTACATTTTGTAAATGTATAGCATTTGTATACTGAATTATCAACAACTTTTCCTCCAATGAACACCTGTATAAGTTATTGATATATTGTAGACCACAAAATTATTGCATGCACAATGTTATGTTATCAACGATAGTAAACAAAAGTAAGAGTTCCCTTTTCATGTAATCTAAGAAAAAGACTTAAGTCTCTAGGGGGTTCAGGGAACGGAGCGTAGGGTAAGCCAACACACGTATTTAAAGTTGCGAGTGGATTGACAAATTCACAATCAGTTGTAGTGGGCCTTAATAAGCATCATTTTGCATATCAGAGCAGAACATACAATGATAAGGATGTATACACTGGATATAAATTTTCTTTAAAAAGATTTTTTATTTTTAGATATTATTGTCTGTTCATACCATCTTTTGACGCAAATAAGTACATTTATTCATAAAAAATATTAAAACATTTAATATAACATTTTATCACACAAAATAATAATGCAGTTAAAAATATTTCAATGCAACAATTTTATCACACAAAAAAATGTCGACACGGCGTTTCGGTGATATTATGTCGTCACCTTCTTCAGGACAGTGTGTAAGTTAAAATCACTCAAGTTAAGCTGTTGATTGGTCGGTCGGTAGCGGAAAAATAATAACCCACTCCACTTATGAAGAATATCCACTGAAGAAAGAAATCAAGATAACCCCCACATGGTCCCATATCGCCAATTTAAAAAAAGCGACCGACCAATCAACAGCTTAACTTGAGTGATTTTAACTTACACACTGTCCTGAAGAAGGTGACGACATAATATCACCGAAACGCCGCGTCAACATTTTTTGTGTGATAAAATTGCTGCATTGAAATATTTTTAACTGCATTATTATTTTGTGTGATAAAATGTTATATTTAATGTTTTAATATTTTTTATGAATAAATGTACTTATTTGCGTCAAAAGATGGTATGAACAGACAATAATATCTAAAAATAAAAAATCTTTTTAAAGAAAATTTATATCCAGTGTTTACATCCTTATCATTGTATGTTCTGCTCTGATATGCAAAATGATGCTTATTAAGGCCCACTACAACTGATTGTGAATTTGTCAATCCACTCGCAACTTTAAATACGTGTGTTGGCTTACCCTACGCTCCTTTCCCTGAACCCCCTAGAGACTTAAGTCTTTTTCTTAGATTATATGAAAAGGGAACTCTTACTTTTGTTTGCATAATACCCTTCCCTTTTAAAAAAAAAGGGTTTCTCCTTCTTATTTGAAGTCCATGTTATCAACGATACCTAAAATAATAATGATGATCTGTTGTTTACTGCCCTGCTAATGTAGTGATACATCAAATTCAAATGCTAAACGTCAACTACTCTACATTAAAATTATCATAAATGTAACCCAAACACCCTGTGGTTCCCACTACACAGTCATAGAAATGTGAGTAATATACTTTTCTTGCTTGTAGTCAAATTAGTTGAATGCTCCAAATAAAACGCTTCACTTTAGATTCGAACCAGAAATTACAATCGATATCCTCGTTGAAAAAAACTCGTGACATCACCTCCATAACACCGTCAATGTTCATACATGAAACGCCATGAGACACCATTGAAATAGTCAACCGGTTCTCCTCAAACTTGGAACTCCGTGAAAGATGGTGACTTCCTTGTAGAAAGAAAAAGTGGACTATGACGTGCCACACACTCCGTACGTCCTACGCGCTCCAATTCAGTGGTAGAAATGAAAACTTGCTGGTTTGCTCAGCTGAAGGAAATCCGACTTCCAGAAAATATTTGGAGCCCGAACATAGAGACCTTGATTGGGATCTAGGCTGAGCAGCATCAGATGAACTTTGAGGCCTTTCAGGGCACGGGCATCCAACTTCACTCACTCTGAGCATTTCTGCCTTTGTCAACTACTGCACTGGGACTTGCTCTTCAGAAACATGGCACTGTCGCGCCCCACTTCAAATCCACCTTCTTACCTCTGATTTTTGTTATTGGATTTTTGTTATTTTATGTGTTCATTTTTTTTTCTTAATTGGTTTGGGATTTTTCTTGTGTTGTGTTTTCACTTTATTACTGTTTGAGTGCTGCATCAATACTTTACATATTGCCTCTGAGTTAAGCCTGGCTGCTTTGTACCAAGCTAGCGGAGGGTTAAGCACAAGCTTAGTGGTTCACCCTGATGAGAACTATAATTATTATTTGAGGTGGTTTTTCACCCCACTCGCCTCTTCAGCTTCTTTTATAAAAATTATGCTGAAAAGTGCCACCATATTTTTATAGATTTTCTTGAAATTTTTGGAGTAGTTTGAGAGCCCTTAAGCCAAGGTAGTTAAAAAAGTTGTTCTGTAATGCCCTATTTGCCCTGCTTCACAGTATTTTCTGGATGGAACCGCTGGAACTCCCTGGTACAACTAAGGATTGCTCTTGTTTCCCAACGTGTGGTGTACCATTCAGACTTTACCAGCCATGAGGACACACGTTTGGGACTATCTTTCAGACTTATGGTATCATACAACAAAACACAAAAGTGATGGGTGCACTATCTGCAAAAGTCTCATCCAGTGGCAATTGTTTGTGGTCGTACTCCATTCCATTGTTTTTTTTGGCCACTGTGCCACTCCAGCCAGGCTATGCTCTAACTGGAACAGCCCAGCAGTGGAGTACCTAGACCTACTGCTACCCAGGGTGGTTCCCAGTGCAGGTTAGAGCGAGGGTGGGATGATGTCTGGTGGCCAGCATATGACATGTTCGCCGGGGTGGTGGTAGTCGCCGGGCAGGCCTTGCTCCCCTGTGATGTCCGCAAAAACAGTGCCACCCAGTGCAGACCCCCCCCCCACCTTTCCACAGCAATCCAGCTTAAACTCCCAAGGCGTGTTACCTACAGGCAGACTCCGACTCGTATTGGCCTTATTGGTCCACATAAGAGAGGTGCAGCATGATTCTCGCAGCACAGTGAGCATAGGCCACACATTTGGTCACACCTGTTAAAGTTAGGGTATCTCAGAGAAGAAAACAAACAGGTGATATATGGAATACTTGCAAAGGTCTCACCCGCTCATATTTTTGTACCCTCCATACAGAAACCAACCTCATGCAAATCGGTCTTGGTCATGCTCTTATAACAGAAACTGCCATATCTGGACAAAAACATGTTTCACTGATGGATATATTCGTGGAGTGACTGCATAATACATTCTGAGCTTGAGTTTACCTAGGGCATATGGTACAATTACCCTACACTGTGAAGGTCAGTTTTTATTTTACAGAATATATATTAGCATCAACATGTACCAAAGTTTTCTTTAGAGAACCTCTACAGTCCGTGTCAGTTTGCAGTACAGTTTGTTCTATAAATGTGTCATGTCAGAAATAGTTTCAGCAACATGAACATTATCAATCGCCTTCCCTTCCAAATTTAGAAGTTGTCCAGAAAATTGGAAAATATCCGGTGGAAAGAATGTTTCCGCCAGTTATTTCTGTGTGTCTCTTCTGGCAGCAGGACACATTTCCATAAAGTAAGGTGATGTGTGTAGTTCACATTTAAGACCTCCCAGTAATTTCTAGAAATGTTTGTAATGCCTCAGAACAAAACCAGTGTGAGCTACACCCACTTGTCGTACATTTTCCCAGGGCTTCACCAAAAGTTCTGCATGACAAGCTTATACTGAAGCGAACCTCCATATGCATGATTCGATTCTGGCTTCTCTGAATTCACCCAGCACATCCAAGGATGCTCACGAAACATTCGTAGATCATATATTCAGCACTTTTCATAGGTGCATGGAAATCCGAGATGAGAATGGAGCTACAGAGTGGCCTTAAATTCACAGCATAGTTTATAAACCCTCTTCATGATCTAATAAATGTCATACTATTAAGACAGTAAAATAGGCTTCTGAAACACCTGTCTTCGGTCAGTGCATGGTGTATCATGAATCCCGTAGCGTGCAATGCTACCAGGAATGAGAGAGATGTAATCATTATTTTATACAGCTCCTCTATCGATCAATCTCTAATTACAGCGCATATGGTTCGTAATCTGCGCGTACTGCAGTCTGTGACATTAGTACCTAAAATCAAATTGCATTTTTTTAATAAATGAATAAAACTATTTCTGTTATATGACACACATCTGGCCAACTGACGCTACAGGCCATAAATGAAAAACTCAGGATTACACCAAATATGAAGGAAAACAATTTGAAAAATGTGTGTCAAAGACTGGTTCCATTACTTACCTGTAAACATCATTACAAGTCCAGTTCTTCCATGTACTGCAGGATTACTCACTGATGGAGAGTCTCGACTCATCACAGAGACATTCAACTACTCTACTGCTTCTGAAAAACCATGGGGCATATCAGCAAGACAATTATCGCCACTTTAGAGGCCGTTTTCGGCCGGAAAGCGGCGATAATTGTATCGCCCTATAAGCAAGGTCACGCTATTGCGTGAATCCTTGCCTCAGCGCCCTTTCACTTAATGCCCAGCTTTGCATCTCTAATGAGATGCAAAGTGGGCGTTCCTCCTAAGAATAACGGTAGAAATGTCGCTAAGCGGCATTTCTCCTATTATCAAGCCTCACGCTAACCTGCAGAGCAATAAGAAAAGTAGCGCTAACCTCCGTTAGCACTACTTTACTTACGCCTGCTTTTCATCTGACTTAGCCATGATATCCAATGGAAGGTGGATATCATGGCTAAGTATGCCCTGTCCTATCACCAACGTAGCACCAAATGTTGTGCGATTATCGCTGGAATCCCAGCGATAATTGTCCATTTGGCAGCTAACTCTGTTGTTTTTATCGCTCTGGAGATAAGCGTCGCTGATAGCGCGCTATCTCCACGATAAAAGAAAGCAAAAGCTGACGATAATTATCCTAACGCTAAGTGCTCTTAGTGATAATTATCGCCAGTTGTTGGTGATATGCCCCCATATATGTTAGCTTCATCCGTATGGCTACAAGGGGAGACTCCACCTCTCCCACATCCTGCACAACTGCAAATCAGATTATGCATGAAATGAGGACAACCAAGGACATGGGTTAGTGGTTTGCAGGATCTGGACAAGAAAGATGCTGATTGGCTTAGTATCATGCAAGTAATATGAGTACAATTAAGTTTGCTAGGTGGCCTTGTGGGTTATAGCTTGTAGCAAATCTGATTGGGTACCTTTTCTAGAACTCTGTCTTTGTCTCACCACCATAATGTATTTCCTGCACAATTTCATGTCATATCACATTGGACATTAGGAGGTAAGCACAGAATCTAGCCTCTGTTTTTGATCCTCTTCCTAGGATGTAGATTGGATGAGAGCCGTCCCCTTGGCAGCCTTGCGCAAGAAGGCCCTGCTATGGCATTCTTTAACAGGAAGCAAGGATGATGGAGGATGAAGGCTTAAGAGAACATACATACACAAGTCTATGGCAGGACCGGAGGCTTCGGATTATGCCTTCTTCCTTCACTTTATTTTTTACAGCAGCAAGAAAAAACACGCAAAAAACTACTTTTCCCATGAACACTTGGGAAACAGGAAACTGAAACATAAGTCCTTCGTCAGTCTCTGTACTCCGGTAGCACCCATCATGCCCTGCTGCTGCCTCCTCTTCCTCTTTCTTCGCTGCTCAGCAGCAAGTTAAGTGTTTTTTCCTCTCTCCTGGGTTTTGAGAGCTGTGGGGGTAGCGTTTTGTGTATATTCATAGCGCTAGTGTGTTTCAGCCCTTACAGGTTCCCCTGATAATCGCGAGAAGCTTTTGCGATCCTGACGCGATTTTTTGACCCAGCTGAGTGTGGTGTGCCTCTCTCGCCGCTAGGGGGCAGTGTTCTCTCTTGGTGCTGGTGCGTTAAAAATCGCGTTTGAAGTGCGTTTTTTACCTCGTTTGCCTCAGATTGTCAATCTTGCCCTAATCACCCAGTTTTGACACCCTGTAGGGTGGCAAGCTAGGTTTTTCCCCAATTAATTCCACGCTTGGTGTGGGTTGTATTTCTTTCTTCTGAACACACCGAGGGGTCGAAATAGCACCGGTGTTGTGGCGCAAGGGGACGCTTGACCGGGTGGTGCCCTGAGATATAGAGGGCTGCTGCGTCCACTGGGCTAGTCCCTACATTGTGTGCCTTTGTGCCCCCGAATCCTCTGGGCTAGCCCCAGTTCCACATTGTACCCGCAGGGGTCCTGTAAAGTCACTGTGCCGCACCTCCCTTACCTGTGGAGCCCAACTTACCTCAGTATGCAGGGGGAGTCAGGCCAGTACTCGGAGGAGGACCCTCTGAATTATGCCACCTGGGATGATGACTTTTACCAGGCAGTTGATGACTCCATATATAAGGCGGTAGATCAGGCTACAGCACCCCTGGTGCAGCGCCTCTCAGCGCGGTTGGAGGAGGCATACGCAAAGATCAAGTCCCTTATTCCTGCATCTACCTCGGCCCCGGATCCCTCTCCGTCAACGGCTCCACCACCCCCTAAGAAGCTGTGTACTGAGGGGATTGATCCTGAAGCCTTTGCAAAGGTTAAGAGTGCGTTCAAGGCGCTTGAGGAACCCCTGCCCGCTGCCGTCCTCCTTGTGGAGGTGCCCCCCCCTACCCCTCGTACTATGTCCCCGGAGCCACAGCAGGTTAATGACTCTCCGGACTCGGAGGAAGAGGCCTGCTCTTTTAGGTCGTGGCTTCCGTCCCAGCCGTCCTCATCCGCGGGTCCTTCGGACATGTTGGACCCGGATGACATTGTCCACCCCCGGTCCTCGGACTGGGTCCCTGGGGATAAAGTGACCCAGTATGTGGCAAACCGCCTCCGGAAACCTGTAGACAAGGATGCTTGTAGCAACCTTAGAGCGGAATGCCCCCGCCCTTCCTTAGATGGGAAAGTGGCAATGACTCCTGACATTGACCCGAAAATGGCAACGTTCCTAGCAAAATTTGTTAAGATCCCCGGAAGGGTATAGTTAGGTCCTGGCATACTTGCCAGGACAAGCTGCTGGACGCGGTGGGCCCCATGACCAAGATTCTCAACATGGCAGAGGAGGCCAAGGTGTCGGGGGACCTTATATCCCCGGAAGTCCTGTCCAATTGGGCGCAGCGCACCATTATTTTCATCGGCAATGCCAACTGTGCCCTCTCCACGGAGAGAAAGAGGTCACTGCTGATTAAAATTGACCCTAAGTTGGGTGACCTCGCCTCTTCTGAGGCTGGCGCAGTGGCGCAAGGTGGTCTATTTGGAGATCCTTTTATTAAGGATCTCGGTAAATTTGTGGCCACATTCACATCCCTGGACCGAGCTAACTCCAATATCAAGAAAGTTTTTGCCCGTCGGGTTTTTGAGAGGACCGGACATGGCAGGGGTCGCTTGTTCGATCGCGGCAACAGCTCCGATAAAGGGCAAGGCTCCGGACGCGGGCAGTTTCAGGACAACGCCCGCTTCAATAATTTCTACCCCACGAGAGGACAGAGGTTCCGAGGCCGCGGGGCCACCGAGGTCAGCAACAAGGTGATGGAAGAGGTGAGTGTGCTACCCTCTGCGAGTTTGCGGGTAGGGGGGCGCCTAGCACAGTTTCTACCGGCGTGGGTTTCCCTTACAGCGATGCCTGGGTGTTGCAGACGGTTCAGGGCTTCCAGCTGGAGTTCCTTGGCCGTCCGTGTCAGCCTCAGCGTTCTCGCCCCATTACGATCTCGCAGTGCGATGCAGTTTTGGTGCGCAAAGAGGTTTCCGCCCTCCTCCACAAAGGGGCGATTTGTTGCGCATGTGAACACCACGGGCGGTTTCCTCAGCAATATATTTTTGGTCGACAAAGTCGACAGAGGCCGCCGCCCGGTTATCAATTTAAAGGAATTCAACGAAAGGCTGGTGTACCGCTATTTCAAGATGGAGGGGATTCACCTCCTGAGGGATGTGCCGCGCCCGTCCGATTGGATGGCCAGACTCGACTTAAAAGACGCCTATTTGTCAGTCCCGATCGTCCCTCCGCACCGTCGTTTCCTCCAGTTCCAGTGGGACAGTCAGGTCTACGAATTCACCACGCTACCCTTCGGGCTCTCCTCAGCTCCGTGGTGTTTCACAAAGGTGTTACGCCCGGCGGTGGAGGCCTTGCAGGCGCGGGGCATCAGAGTGATAGTGTACCTGGACGATATGCTCTTCATGGACCAGTGTCCGAAGCGGCTAGCGTCCCAGCTGAAGTTTGCGGTAGACCTGTTGCAGGGTCTGGGCTTCGTTATCAATGAGAAGAAGCCCCTTCTGGTCCCGTTCCAGTGTGCAACCTTTCTCGGGTTCAGCATAGACTCGGTTTCTGCCACCTTGAGTCTTCCTGAAAGGAAGATGGCCAAAATCAGGCACGAGTTGAGCCAGACTCTGGCGAAACCACTGATATCGCTGCGTCACCTGGCGAGGTTGGTAGGCCTCTTGTCGTCCTCAATTCAGGCCATCTTCCCGGGCCCTCTTCACTACCGGGCCATGCAACGATTGAAGGCGTATCATCTCAGGAAAGGTCTGACGTACTCTCAGCTGATTCCACTGTTGGAAGATGTGAGGGGCGAAATGCAATGGTGGCTGACGCACATGGAGGCCTGGAATGGTCGTGCGATTTTTGCCTCCACCCCAGACATAGTGATAGAGTTGGACGCCAGTCATTCGGGTTGGGGAGCCAGATGCAGAGATTTCTCCACGGGAGGCGCCTAGTCCGCCCTCGAGCAGTCATTGCATATCAATTGTTTGGAGTTGCTAGCGGGGTCATTTGCGGTCCAGTGTTGGACCAAGGACCGGGTGCAATCGTGTGTCCTCCTCCGGATGGACATCGTGTCAGCGGTCCGGTACATCAACCATCTGGGTGGCACCAGATCCAAGATGCTGGTGGATCGTGCGGGGGACTTTTGGCACTTCTGCCTGGACCATCAGGTTTCAGTCACGGCAGAGTATTTGCCGGGCCGACAGAACAAGGTAGCCGATTGGCACTCCTGGCACCTCTTGGATGCCAGCATATGGAAGCTGGATCCGCTGGTGTTCTCCCGGCTGATGGACCATTGGGGTCCCTTCTTGGTGGGTCTGTTCGTGTCACGCCTAGACCACCAGCTTCCGAGATACTTCAGTTGGCGCCCAGACCCATGCGGAGGCGACGGATGCTTTCCTCCAGGACTGGTCAAACGAGCAAGGGTACGCGTTTCCACCGTTTTCAATGATAACGTGAGTATCAGCGTTGCTGCGCCGCCAGTCGGCGCAGGTGGTGATGATTACGCCATGGTGGAGGTCTCAAGTTTGGTTTCCGGTTCTTCTGGAACTTTCCTGGGATTTTCCAATCCTACTCCCCTACTCTCCTCATATTCTCCTCAGTCCGGACGGGGTTCCCCACCGGTTAGTTCAGGAGGGCTCGTTGAGGCTGATGACCTGGAGGATCTCCGGCGTCGCTGGTCTCTCCCAAGCCTTTCGGAAAAGCAAAGGACCGGCTCTCTAAGGCCTGGACAGATAGCACAACCAGGAGATACCGATCGGCGTGGCATAGGTGGCGTCACTGGTGTATGCAACGGAGTTTCAATCCCATGGGGGCAGATGCAGTTAATGTCCTCAATTTCCTGGCCAGTTTGGCGGAAGAGGGCTTGGCCTATAGGTCGATCAATACCTTCCATTCGGCCATTTCGGCAGGACATGACCTGGTGCAGGGTTCCCCGATTGGGGAGCACCCTTTGGTTTGCAGACGTTTGAGAGGGATTCGCCTCTCGCTGCCGCCCCAAGCCGCGATATTCCATCCTGTGGGATGTGAACAGAGTTTTGAATTTGTTTCTTTCTTGGCAGCCGAACAGGTTTCTGTCTCGTAAGGAGCTTACTGCTGAATTAGCGATGTTATTGTGCTTGATATCCTGCAGGCGGGTCTCGGACGTACGAGCTCTCAACGTCACGGCCAGAGTGTTTTCCCCGGAAGTGGTGTCTTTTACAGTGAGCAGGAGGACTAAGACCCTTACATAGGTCATTTCATACCCGGCCTTTCCGGATTCCCCTAAGCTGTGTGTAGTGCAGTGCCTCCGTGCATATGAAGCTATGACTGATGACACTCGCCCTCCGGGTGAAAGACAACTTCTCATTGCCCTCTGGAAACCGTACAAGGCTGTTTCTTCCCCAACAATGGCCAGATGGGTGTGTTCGGTAATGCAGGAGGCGGGGATTGATACCAAGCAGTTTGGTGCTCACTCAGCAAGAGTAGCTATGGCCTCAAAAGCTTTTGCCCTAGGGGCTCGGCTGGAAGACCTGATGAGGGCGGCCGATTGGTCCGCGGACTCCACGTTCAAGAGATTCTATTTTAACCCAGTGTTGGAAGTGGCTCGGCTGGTTGTCGACAAGCTTTGAACTGGCATAATCCAAAGCCTCCGGTCCTGCCATAGAATGAGAATTTGCCTAGCCTTTGTGCTGGCAAGTTCCAATTCTATTAAGGACTCGGAGGCGAGGATTATCCCCCCAATGACTTCTGCGAAGTGGACCCTCCCCGTATGGAATGTAAGTAACTCGTTGATGAAATTTCTGCTAATGTAAATGCTGTGGCTCTGTATGCATTATGCGTTGCGTACCTTTTATTGCTGTCGAGACGGTCAGAGTCTGACTGTGTGGTTTTTTGCAGGGAATGATGGTCCAAAACAGGATGCGTGAGAATGTCGGAACATGGGCTTCGCGCGAAGAAAGAGGAAGAGGAGGCAGCAGCAGGGCATGATGGGTGCTACCAGAGTACAGAGACTGACGAAGGACTTGTGTTTCAGTTTCCTGTTTCCCAAGTGTTCATGTGAAAAGTAGTTTTTTGGGTGTTTTTTCTTGCTGCTGTAAAAAATAAAGTGATGGAAGAAGTCATAATCCTAGCCTCCGAGTCCTTAATAGAATTGGAACTTACCAGCACAAAGGCTAGGCAAATTCTCATTACACGTGATTAAAGACCCAGAAAGGGAAGATAAGAGGATAAATTTAAGGCAAAGCATGACAGTAGTGCACCTGACAGAAAGAAAGGATCTATAAGGGATATTAGTAATGGTGTGTCACTAAAATAAAGGAAGTATTTAAAATTGCAGACTCGTCAATCTAAGTTATGGAAAACCTCCTTTGCGTGCCATGTTTGGACCAGACACCCTATGTTATGCACTGCTCATTCATTGTTGAACAACATCAATTGAAAAAGATGGTTTGATCAATTAAAGTAAATAACACATGGGGACTCTTCCTACATAGGGCCTGATGCAGAGTTTGTCTGTAACATGTCGGAATTCTAAATAGCAGTAGAGTCAATAAGCAGAATTTCCTTTTTCGTCATCATGATAGTGGTGTGTATACTTGACCAGCAGTAGCATATTGGGTTGCTCCTATACATATAATTCCATTTATGATTGCTCTGTTTGATATGTTGAATAGAGGTTTTTGTGGTTGCTACACGAAAGAATGAAATTGCCCTCGAAGCACATCAGACCTATAGCAGCATTCTGTTTAGGTACATGAGAATGAATACTACATTTCTTGACTAGTATAATTAAAATAAATTGGTTATATGTAGTGCCAAATAATTCCTCAATTCCTAAGTGCTTTAAATACCAAGTGCTGCAATTTTGAATTTACTGATCAAAAAAGAATGAAAGGTTTAGCTGGTCTTGCCAGGATTAAAACACATTACAGTTTTGCAGAATAGATGTCAGAAGTGAGTTTTTAGTTTTGCCTTCCAGAGACATCTCACTAGTGGGTGGGAATCATTTTAAAAGAGGTACATTAAACAGTGTCCACATCCTTTGATCTCACTGACAACATAGGAAGTGACCTTTGCCCCTGACGTTAAGAATCCCGCAATAAGTTCACGGTTATTATAAACCAGTAATTACTAACACAAATAAATGTCATATATATATATATATATATATATATATATATATATATATATATATATATATATATATATATATATATATATATATATATATATATATATATATATATATATATATATGTATATATAGCTGTATTCTAATTGGGATGCTGGCACGATGTACCAAGGAAACTGTACACATTTTTTTACTTTTGAACAAAATATGCTATTGCTAGTATTATAAACAATGTTATTTATGATCACCTGATGTCTCTAAGCACAAAGGTAAATGTATGGTTCTAACATACCATGATTTTTCATCTATTCGCGTGGAAGAAACGTGATAGGTTGTTCATCAATGTGTGCTTTTATTTCACTTTTTTCTTTATTCAGAAGAGTGCCATTCCTCTCTGTATTTATTATTTTAAAGACCTGGATCCCAGTGGGAGCAGCAGAACGTAAAGAGTGCTCATCATCAGACTGCTTGCCTTCTTTTTTGGGGGCTGCTTTTATCACCTCTGAGAGCAGGGGTCGCAAACGAAGTGCTAGAACTAGCAGGGAGCAAGCCAGGGTTTGCAACTGCGACCTCAGGCGACACCAAAAATAACCTCCATGTCCTACGTCCCCTGTGCCTTCTAAAGGTATTTTTCTCATATGCAGCTGCCAAAAAAACCTTTAGAAGTTGCAGAGGAAGAGATAAGCTACAGTCTCCAGCCACAACATAGACATCTATTAAATCACTGGGATGGAGTAGATGGTTTCTAATCAAGTTTTATGAATGACAAGAAACCTAAAGCTAAATCCACTGTTCTCCCTCGCTCCCCCACTCAACTTTAATTAGCAATGGTCCCTATTGGGAAAGGAAACTGTAAGCGTATGTTTCCATGCAGGTGTAGTTAGCCATTCTCATTAGCTTTTTGGCATCGGCACTGCAGACGCCTCTGTCAGTAATCTCCATTGCCAGGCCCCTGACACAAGGACCTGGAAATGGCATTTACAGACAGGGCAAAATGAATCAGACGAATTTGAACTGCAGGCGCATTTCGCCTATGCGGTTCTCTGTTTGCCTTTTTTTCTAAGGGCAGTAGCCACATGCAAATCCAGTTAATTTTGATCTTTCTTTTCTGGGATTTCCATCCACTTGACATGAACACGCATCAAGGACTTTAGTGTGGTCGATTCATCTGTGGAAGATGCGTTGGTTCTCTTGAGAATCCTCAATGATATGGCGTCATTGACCATCTTCTGAATAAAACCTTAATACTTTAGAGCAAATGCCTTATGCATGGTGCAAAATGTTTTGAATCTTGGCCTTGACTAGGAGCAATTGGAATGCTTGAAGATGGTTGGAATGGAATCATATTCGCCACCTTCTAAGTTTGCGCTGGTAGGCCCAGATTTGCTAAGATTTTGCATCTGTGTTGTGTCACTTTTGTGGTGCAGCACAGGTGCAAAATCCATTTTGGCAGTCAATTTGCGAGGCTTTGCGTGGTTTAGTAAATTCAAAGTAATACAACATTGCACATTGTGCTGCCTTTCATTACTTTCTTTTGGGTAGGTGTTACATGGGTGCAGCATCAACCTTTCTGTGCATCTATCGATAGTATTTTGGTGCAAACCTAGATTTACAAAGACTTGTTAACCTGGATTTGCATCAAAATATGCACATACAGACAAAGGGGTAGCAAATAGATGTATCTTTATTTCTCTTAGTCACGTCCCCTTTTTATGCCTGATAAATTTTGCATTGAACCCAGAAAGATGATTTTGCCTCTTAGGATTGTTTTTTATAAAGGAAAGTATCCCTTCCTGCAGAAAAAACTATTCTGCTTGTAATGCAGACATCTTTTTAGCATAGTGTAAGGGTGCCTGGGTTGGGGCTCGGAAGTACACAGTACACCAGCACTATGAGAGGGCAAATTGTGCCATACCTTAGTAGGTATGGCACATTTCTGCCTTCTCCCTTTCAATCAACACAACACATCATGTTGCTTGCTGCTTTGTATTTAAGGAAACATTAGTAAATCTGCTCTGCAGAGTTTTGGAAGGGACTATACTTACAATATTGCTAATATACAGACATACCATAATTAATATGCTGGTACTGTCCTTAGAGTAATGTTTATTTTTATAGATCAGAAACAGTTTGCATTTAATCATTCAAACCACACTTTTTTGTCTGTAGGGTAAAGGATAGTTCGCAGGTCAAAAAGTTTGGCAAAATTCCTGACACTGTTGCTGATGAGCTTGTGGGGACAGTGGAATGGCCTTGCCCGCCAGCACCAACAATTCTCTCATCTAGTGACAGATCTGGTTCAGGCACTTTGTGATGCTGATTTGATCCCTAGTTTTGCTATACATCTTGAGATGTATTTAGGAGTCATTCAAGTGCAATTGAAATTCTAGCTATTTTTCTGTATTGTAGTTATTTTCTGTGGTGTACATTTTTTCCTGAGGCTGCTGAAAAATTGAGTAGAATCGAGTGAGCCAACCAGTGGAGAGAAAGGCACTCCAATTGATTTAGGATTTTTCATTCATTATGAAATATGTATAATAAAGTGTGTGCTCACAGCATCTTTTCTTTTCTTCAGTGACTAAACACATTTCCTGTGTGGCAGATCAGGAACAACCAACATAAACCGGCAGATGTCCCTCTCTGCCACACTTGTGGTTCACCCTGCCTCATCTAGAGGTAGATGCAGAGTTGCTTGTGGTGGAACCTCTGAAATGACCCACCAGTTGTGAATCCACCACAGGACTGCTGCCACATGAACGTGAATAGAGTAAAGTTTAATGGATAAAATTACACAAAAATTACAAATTTCCAATCAGTAGAACCGGAGTGCTGAACAAAACTCCACTCGCAATAATCTGGTCACACTGGACAGGGTCAAAGTAAAATTTCAGGCCACCTGTGATGCTGTCCCAATGTCTATGTCATCAGTACACCAATATGTGAGCTTTGGTGTTAGTGTGAAGAGAGACAAACTCCCCCAACAAGTGGCGACAGACCCTCTCTTCCGCTTTGGAAGGCAGTAGGTTAGGGAGGAGCTTGATCTCCTCAGCTCCACCATCATCTGTCAATGGGAGCATAGTTATTTGATACTTCTGAAGTGGGACTTGAGGCAATTTACACGTAGGACCCATAAGGGGTTCTTAGATCTGTTGTGGTCCCCAGGTAGGTAGCCTCCTCCTTCCGGACTTTAATCTCATACAGCCTGGACCACAAGTCTTTTAAGGCCTGGTGCTCCACAGGCTCCATCAACCACACACATTAATACTCTACTGGCATGGCCATCTGGTCATACCAATGCTTCATCACTTCCTGGCTGGCTAGCAGGCTCTTAGTGACCTCTTTCCATAAGCATTTCACCTGAGACCATTGGGCAAAGATTTAGCTCACTACATCCTGAGGGGGTTTCTTGTGAGCTTGCTCCCACCCCTCCTTAACAAAACTGAAAGGCCAACACATAGGGTGCAAAAATAGACATTCAAGATGCCTGAACACCCATTCCCTTTGGAGGCACTTCCCTGTATGAGAAAAGACAAGGCTGGCAAGGAGATGTCCCACTTCCACTTTGTGAGTTTTGCTAGGCCCATAATCATGACCTTCAGGGGATATTTGAACCTTTCAACAAGCCCATTGGTCTGGGGGTGGTATGGAGAGGAGAACTTGTATATTACCCCACACTCCTCCCACATAGTATTCATGTAGGCAGACATGAAGTTGGCTTCCTGGTCAGACACAACCTCCTTGAGGATATCCACATGAGTAAGTATCCCCATCAGAGACGTGGCTTAATGCAGGTACAATCACCTAACTCAGAGGAATGACCTCCAGGTACTGTGTGGCATGGTCCATTAACGCCTTAACCGCTGCGGTTTTTCCGCCGTGGTGCGGGCGTTCTGAAGAGTGGGCGGGGCTGCGTCGGCTGTTGGCCGACGGCAGCACGCAAGGAGTTAAGACAAGGATGAACCTGTTGCCTAGGGCAGTTCTGGGGTCCAGAGGCCCACAAATGTCTATACCTACCTTTTTAAAGGGTTTTCCTACTACCGGGAGTGGAAGCCGGGGAGCCTTGTGCTTTGCCCATAACTTTCCTCTGGCCTTACAGGTTACACAGGAACTGCAGAATGCATCTGACTGTATTCTCATCTGGGTCCAATACAATTGGGTGACCAGTCATTTAAAGGTTTTGCCCTGCCCAGATGTCATACTATAGATGTCATTCTATTGGAATGTTATGAGTCAACTCAAGTAGGGAAGTCACATAGCACTTGGGGACTACCAACACACAGGTTTGGCCAGGGTCAGAGGCCTTTGGCTCGCTTTACAGACAACCATTCTCCCAATAGGTAAGATGATCAAAAAAGGAGTCTCTAGCTGGCTGGGCTTAGTCTGCCTCAATACTCTCTCAAGTGTAGGGCACTTCCACTGCACTTTGCAGACTCTGCCTGGTTCTGCCTCCTTTCACTTTGCCACCTAGTCAACTCAGGTAGGTTACCAGGGCAGCAATATTCGCTTGTAGGTACTGGGCCATCACCCTCAGGAATAGTCTACTCCTGACTATGTGAATCTCAAGGACAAGTTTCCCATGCCCCCTGCCTTTACCCTTCTGATAAGGTGCCAGGGCCAGAAAGTTTCAGAAAGGAACTGTCTGTCTGCCCAAACCGATGCAGTGATCTATAGGGGAACACCAACTTCATCCCTGGGCATCGTCTTCAAGACACCTTGTTACTAAAAGATTCCAAATGCCAAACACACAGCAATCTCACAGCAAAATCACATTCCAGTGGGAGCATATTGTAAATTGCTGTATAAATTAGTGATTCCATAATTGGCTGGTTTGGTTTACTTGTCAGGCCCTAGTACAGTGTACTGAGTGTGCCCAGGGCTTGTGAACCAAATGCTGCTAGTGGACTTGCAGCACTGGTTGTGCCACCCACTGAAGCAGCCTGTAAAAGTGTGTCTAAGACCTGCCATTGCAGAGTCTGTGTGTAGTCTGGTACTGCCATGCTGAATGGGCAAGTGCACCCACTTGCCAGTCCCTAAACCTTCCCTTTTCTTCCTATCGGATGCCCCTATGGTAGACCCAAGGGCAGGGTGCATTGTAAGTATAAGGTAGGACATGCCCTGGTGTGTGTGGCATGTCCTAATAGTGAATTACAGCCATTTTCGTTTCTCACTATTGCATGGTTATCTGTTCTCCATAGGTCAAAATGGGCAGTTAGAATATTACATCTTATAATCCTAACTGGCTCAGGGAACATGGTAGAAATTCGGGTTTAGTATGCCTGAACTCAGAATGATAAAATACATCTGTTAGGGAAGTTGGTTTTAACATTCTGTGTTTGAAAATACCACTTTTAGAAAATAGGTATTTTCTTGTCTAACTACCCAGGCCTGCCTCTGCTAGGTTGTGTATTCCTTGTCTGGAGTTTGAGTGACAGGGCTGAAGGATTCCAGGAGACAGGGTGAGTCCACCCAGTGGTGAATAGAGAGATCTGCATTTAGATAGGAGGGAGGAGTTGCACCTGGGACCTGAATAGGCCTGTGCCTGCCCCCCACAGTGCTGGCTCCACCCCCTGTGGTGTGTCTGATGTCTCTGCCCTGCACTGTGAAAGGAGAGAAGGAATCATGTCAACAAAGTGTTCCAAGGCTGTGTTTTCCCTCCACAATGCTGGCTCCACCTCCTGCGGGGTGTCTGATGTTTCTCTCCTGCACTGGGAAAGGAAAGAAGGAGTCTTGTCAACAGAGTGCTCCAGAACTGGTTTGGACTGGGCAAAGGCCCCTCTACCCTCAGAGACAAAATATTTTGGGGTATAAATATTGGGACCCTGCTCCCAAGAAATGAGATCACTTTTGGACTACAAGAAGAAACCTTTGCTGAGGAGAGGAACCTGAAGAAACTGAGGAGAGACTATCCCTAAGCTGAAGTGCTGCTTGGGGGATTGGCCTGCAGTGATTTACTGACTGCCAAAGAAAGGAGAAATAACTTTGTGTGCTTTATTTTCAACTTGTGAAGGATCTCCAAGGGCTTGGAACAGAGCTTGCCTCCTGCTGAAGTCTCAGGGACAACAGACTTCAAACCCCAGCTCCCCAGAGTTCTTTGGGATTGCCCGCTGCTGTTTTTAGGGCCTTCTGAGGGACTGCGTGTCGCAAAGACCTGCTGCTGCCGTCGCATCGTGAATGTCGGCGCTGTAGCTGTGGTATTGCCCCGCATCGAGAGAAGCGTCTCGCAATGAAGAGGAAGCGTGTCACCGTCGCTGCTGCTGCCGTCGCATCGCGAATGTCAGCGCTGTATCTGTTGTATTGCACCGCATCAGGAGAAGTGTTTCGCAACAAGCGAGAAGCGTGTCGCCATCGCTGCTGCTGCCGTCGCATCTTGGATGTCGCCGCTGTAGCTGTTGTATTCCACCGCATCAAGAAAAGCGCCTCGCATCCATGGAGAAGCGTGGCCATCGGAGCTGCTGCCGTCGCATCTTGGATGTAGCCACTGTAGTTGTCCCATTATACGGAAGCCTCTCGCAACATCGGAGAAGAGTGATGCAGCCGAGGCTGGTGCAGTCGCATCGCTGAACAAGAGTGTCCCCGCTCCCACTGACTAATCGAACCAAGACTTCTCACATCATTGAAGAAGCGTGCCGGATCTGGAAGTTCTTCACGTCTTTATTTCTTTGCACCGGAACTTTGCTGCATTTCCATCGCTGCAACACTTTTGTTGTGGAAGCGCAACGCATCGTAAGGTACATTGAAGCAAAGTGTTGCATCTTAAGAACTGAACTAAACTAAGCTAAAACTACCATCTTAAGTTTAATATTGTGGATTTTTGTCATTTGTGATCTTGTGTTAAGTCTATACAAAGAATACTTATTTTTAATATACAACTGTCTGGTGTCCATTTGTAGTGTTGTCACTGGGTTACTGTATGTGGTTACAAATGCTTTACACACTGCCTCTGAGATAAGCCTGTCTGCTCATGCCAAGCTACTGAGGGGGTGAGCAGGGGTTATGTTAGGAGTGTACCCCCTTACCCTGACTAGAGGCAATGGTCCCTATTTGTCACAAGTACCTACCTGTGCCAACTAGAGACCCCCAAATCTAACAGACAATAAATAAAGATGAATGTAAAGATTACTGTAAACATCTACTAGACTGCATGCAATAGATCAGGCTAAGTCAGACACCTGCTGGAGAGGATGTGGCAGATTTTGCATAGCATCACATATTCTTCGGACTCCCTAAAATTAACTGGTTTGATTTTCAGTAGAGAATTAAACAGGTAAAGGGTAAAGTGGTGGAACCATTTACCAGGATGCCCATCATGGAGGAACTATCCACTGCACTCGTTAGAGGGTAATCTTTGGCTCACCTCCAAAAGGTGGCCAAAGAAGTAACTCTGTCCATATGAGAAAAAGACCATCTCTTTGAGATAGATCTCTGGTTAGAAAGAATGTAGTTGCTGTCGAGTTACAAGAAACTAATATTCAGTGCCCTAGCTATGTTCTGTAATTTCTGGTGCCCATTGGTTCCATAGCTGAACCAAGATTACAGCATCTTGTTGTGCCCAATATGATTGAGAGTTCTGGGGCTCCATGACAGCAAAAAATACATATGCCTCAGAGATGGTTAAGAGGGGAGTGAAGGAGGTTAAGGCTTGGGTTTGAAGAGACTTTTGTGGGAAATTATAGGTGGGTTTACCTCACCTTATGCTGCCTTTTTTTTATCAAAAAATTCAATAAAGAGGAACTGAAATCTGCACACCCCTTTTTAAGGGGTTGTTTCTGTGAAGTAAAATGAATGTAGAGTTGGCTGTTCTGACATGCAGCTGCCCTTCATTGCGTTTCAATCTAATAGTCCCGGCTGAGAAAGCAGAGAGCTCTTGACGCCCATAGGTCCTTGGAATGAGAACCTGGTGCTGCAGTGGCTTGGTGGCCCTTCTGCCTTAATCTAAATGATACCGCAATCATATAAATTATAATAGAATGTCCATGTCGCACATTGCAATTCGAGATTTACAATATGTAAAGTTTTAAGGTATAGCAGAGAGTTCTCAAAAGTTGTTCTTCTTGATGGAGCATTTTAAACTTTGAAATCGGGAGCAAGGAGCCTTTCATGGTAAAAATCAAGTATTTCATACTGAACCCAAATCTGGCAGGTCTGTTGATATCAATATCACCTAGGATCTTTTGACAACATTATGATACTTTAGGTGACTAGTCTCTATTTGCCCTTGCAGAATTTGTCAGTGTGAAATTCCTTCTTGCCCCATAAAGACGACACCCGCCTTTACTATTACAACCTCATAGATTTGAGGTAAGATTTCTTGGTTGATGTCTTTGTGCGTTTGATATGTCATTTTAGAATTATTGACTAAGACTCTACTCATTGTATTCTCAGGAAAACATCGTATTATCCTGAGGATGACATTATGAAGTGTCTGCTATCAATTTAATTACAGCAGTTGACAAATGATAACCCCATAAAATATATCTCTCTTTCTTTAGCTTGTAAGTAATGAGAGTGACACTGTATATAAAAAATTATTTGCTTATCTCTTTCCTACTTTTGGAGTCTCTTCTTTACCTTTGTATGCACATATCTTTTGTTTATTTTTCCTGGGATTATCGACATAGGTGAAGGCTATCTTCTGTGTGAATGTAATGGTGGAATAAGAGAACTTTTTGTCTCTATCAGTGTTTATACTAAATCAGTCTTTCCTGATTGTTCTTCATAATTATTAGTTTATTGTTCTAAACCCGTGTGATGGATGCGCACACACTGGTTCAAAGCTAATCAAATTGTTGATATTTATATAAAAAGGATTTGATTGTTAAATGAATTGACCTTTGCTTTTAATGTTTTGTGATATGTACAATACAGCTATATATTTTTTGATTGCAGATACCTTGCTTCATAAAAAGGAAGAGTTTACATTTGTTTAGGTCCTGAGGAAGGTGGTTGTTACATACTAGAATCCACCAAAACACGCGTCGACCTGGCGTTGAACCCTACTAAAACACCTTGTGGTTTCCATCATAGTAGAGTTTCCCTCTACCTAACGGCTCACCTTGCTATGTATAAAAGTTGGGTATTAGCGAATGGTATGGAAGTGTATGAATTGGTATGAGTGTTGTATGATAGCTAAATTGATATTGTGTAACCAGGGTATCTATTGCTCTTTCTAGCTTTTGTGCTTATTTTGTATAACTTAAAATATGTCTTTTTGTCGTTATTTAAAAAGGATTGCGGACATCTCTATATGTTGTACAGAATAGTGACTTTCTTAAAAAAAAACTTTTTGGAAAGATTTTCTATGTGTTGTACTCATGAAGAATGATAAAAATAGTTGAACAACTTTTAAAAACAAAGAAAAAATTAAATTAAACAAATAAAGAATCTAAAAATATAATCACTGAAAGTGTAATTGTTGTGTTTTGAAGGTCTTTGAAAAATCATGAACCATGTTTCAATTTGTAAAATATATAGGCTATGAGGGAATATATTAGTATTGTGGCCTTTCATGGTAAAAGCAAGGATCTTGTAAACTGCAGACCTGGCTGCCATTGTTGCTCTCATTCTTTGGTGTTTACCAAAGTAACAATGACTGTGAAATCAAAAGGATACATCTAACGGATTGGTAAGGTATCATTGGTTGTTACCATGATGTTTTTTTGCCCGGGGCCCATGCCAGCAGTCACCTACCAGACTGTGACCATGTGGCGGGTGTCACTCATTATACCATTAACTAAGGACTTAGCTCAGTGGGTCCGGAGCATGAAAAAACGACCAGGCACAACAAATGTAGCTTGCCAACAGCGCCAAAATACCGTGACCCCCAGAGGAGAACACTCAGGAGCTTATTTACAAGACCCTTGCGCCACTAATGAGCCACATTTTATGTGTTAAAAAAAGTGACACACCGCCGGTGCAAGAGCCTTGTAAATAAGCCCTTCAGCTTTTAGAAAAAGTGATTTTTCATGCTACAATGAGTCGCTAGTGGTACTTACATTTCCCCACACAAACTATTTACAGAAACATTTAAAAGCTCAGTTAAGTTTAAATCGAGGTTACAACATAAAAAAAAATGCCTAATTCTAATATTCAGGGGACATTTTAATGTAATGACATCGTAATTACAGGCCTGGTAAAGCCCCGCAAACGGCAGCATAAGTTCTCATATAATGCCTCACTTTTTCAACTTGATCAATATAAATGTGTCCCGTCCTTGGTTGTGGACACTGTAAGTGACGTGTAAATCAATGATGGTCTTAAGTTTCTACTATTCCCTTAGCACTCTTAAAGGTGCCAATCAGTGTTTTTGTTACCAATGATGACACATCCATCACTGCAGAGGAGCACATTGGATCAGATTGATGGAGCTATTAAACACATTCACTCTGACTAACGCCATTATTTGCCATAGAGGGAATTAGACTTTCAATTTTGATTGAGTGAAAATAAATAGAAGTAAGGGTTAAACAATCCAAACAATGTGTTCGGTTTCCTATCCAGTAGCAATCAAAACAGTCAAAACAGAACGACTGCAGAGCACCACAATACCATCAGATTCCAAAAATGCAGAAAACAAATGCAGCACCAAAGAAACAAAAGATCATCTGTCACCACAACAAAATACCACACAGCAAATGTGCACAAACGTTCTTGTCCAACATTACCTCCCCAAAATCCTGTTTTCATAATACAGTTGCTTCTATTTTCAAATGCAAACAATCAATTTTAGGAAGTCAGGATCAGATCAATGGTTTGCAGCCGTAATTGGAGATGCAATCCATTAACATTGCACTTCATTCCAATTTGCAAGAAGAAGAGGGACACCACTTCCATGCTCACGCCACCTTCCGAACCTCATGAATTACAAAGTGTACTTCGGAAAAAGTGTTGAAAAAACTAGGATTTTGAAAATCGCAGGATTTTTAACCAGAAATCATTATAGAACAGTGCTTATAAATCTTTTTAGAACCACAACCCAATTTTCAGACCTTTTTCTACTTACCAAGCTTTAAACCCTTCCGTGCTGCCGTCGGCCATTGGCCGACGGCAGCACAACCCCCCGACGCAGCACCACCCGTTTTTCGGAAGTGCCGCACTGCCGTGAAATCGCAGTAGCGGCAAACGGGTTAATGAACATAAAACAACCATTTTATTAATGTACCTAAAGCATCATGTGGTAGTACCTTATTAATTACAGACAGCACATTTTCCATTGAAATGGCAACTAAATTTGCATAGACATTCAGTTTTACTGATAAAACAATATTGCACACAAATGATAATGCGTACATCGGGTTTCAGTGAATATCTATCATTTGTGCATCACCAAGTAAAGTGTCTTGATTTGTTTTGATTCTATTACATTTTTTGTTTCGATCACACTTGAGAAAAGTTGCTTTTTTTTGCTTTCTTAACTGTTGAATGAGTACATTTCATTTACAGGTGTTTAAGTTTTATTAAAAAATAATTGCATCTTACAGATTATCCTATCATGCTCAATTTATCAGAAGACATAACCTGACATAGAAACAGAATTTAAAGGAATCTCTTTTTCTTGGACTCTAACGACCCACCAAAAATTAGATTGGGACCCGCTATTTGGGACCCGCGATTTGACAAATATCGATATAGAACATTTGGCCTAAGGTACTCAAAATTGCTAAAACAAGAATGATTTATTGTTGAACTTTGGTCCCTTGCTTTTCAAACTAGAAAAACACCAATATTAAAGTCTGGAAAAATAAGTCACTCCTCTTACTCATAAAAATATGGAAACATCCCCCGCATCCATTTACACCTGAATGAACATGTCTGCCACTGATTCCTCAACTTGTCCTCAAACACCTGAGGCAGTATTACACACAGTGCCCCTGGGGCGTAACGGGCATTTGTGCCTGCTTTGCAAGCCCCCTGGGCACTTTGGTATTACAGATGGGGCTGCAGACGCTTGTGCAGCCCCTTCTGTAATACCGATAGCACTGGTGCACATAAAGTGCCAGTGCTATCTTCAGGGGGCATTCCCTCATTGGCAAAGAAGATGTCTGGAGGCGCACTGACAAAGGATCAGCATTTTCATATCCTGTGTTGCAGCATCAGCTGTAATACTTTGTCAACAGCTACATACTCTCCAGGGAGTCAAATGCACCGAGCTAAGGAATCACAGGAAGCCAGATCTGGGAGCAGCACCCAGCTACATGCTTCAGAAACAGATTGAAAACAGAAGGCCCAAATCATATCTTGGTGGATGCTGACTGACCTTCGAATATAGACAGTCAAATCGTCTGCTAAAGGAACGGTATCTATATGTGGCCGATTTGCCAGACCAAAGTCTGTCAGGACCCCACAATCACCATTGCAAGCAGACTCCTCCATTGACAGAGGGAAGATCCTAAAAACAACGGCAGGATAACAGTCATAACACCGCCCTCTTAATCATGCTATTGCTTTCCGTTGGTGTAACAATGGCAGCCATACCTCGCCACCTGAGCTGGCGGTGTCACTACAGTAAAAGGGGATAAGCAACCTCTATAAATCTTAAGCATTATTCAAGGAACAATGAGCCTGCTATTGGAAGGTGCAGCATATCTGCTCATCGATCACGACTACCCAGCAGATCGGCAACATCATAGGAGGTATTTCCATATAAATTAATGCAATAAGAGTAGTCAGCATACTGTGGTCGTGAAGATATGACTACAAAAAAGTAAGAGGAACCCCTTTACGCCAAGGGAATAGGGTACTATACAATTGTATCACTGAAAGGGTTTCCTTTGGACAGTTTTGTGAAGTGTAAGCAATATAGGCTTTATGTACTCAATTCTATCAAGATCTCACTTATTCAACTTAACTCCATGCATGCGCGGGAAGTATAGCCATATATCCCAGATAGACAATCTAGACAACGTTATTTATAGAAAGTATAAATCTATTTATCGATTAAAAAAAGCTCATAAGGTGCACAATCTTAAAAATATAGACATACAGCCTGAT
Source organism: Lissotriton vulgaris (assembly GCF_964263255.1). Lineage (NCBI taxonomy): Eukaryota > Metazoa > Chordata > Amphibia > Caudata > Salamandridae > Lissotriton > Lissotriton vulgaris. The sequence goes on along the minus strand of NC_141696.1, from coordinate 971,234,464 downwards.
TCATGAAGCAAAATTGCGCCCGCAATAGCTGCGAAAATGCAATTGCGGGCGCAATGCCCGTAGTCGGCATTCAACATGAAAATTGCGAAATCGCAAACACATAATAGCGAATTCGCAAATAGATTCGCAGAATCCCGGTAGGAGAGCATTAGCGAATCGGAAAATACGACAAACCACGGATTCTGCGAAATAAATTGCGAAATCGCTAAACAATCGCAATCGGTAATCATGAAAAATCGCAAATAGCGAAAAAACCTAAAATCGCAGTTTGCGCGGCGCAAATTAAGGACAACTCAAAGCAGGTGGTAACCATAAAAGCCATACAAATTTTTTTTTTTTTAAAAACCATTGGCCAATCAGTAACAGGTTCAGGCCTGACCAATCACACATAAGGACAATCAGCAGCAGCATTAGGAGTTCCACAATGCCAGGAATGTACATGGTGGTCAGGCGGCGAAGGCTACAGCTAGCAGCACGGAGGAGACGCAGGATCCAGGACAGGATATTCCGCCAGCGGGTCACCTTGCTGGCCCAAACCAGAGAGCAGATTTATGCAAAATACAGGCTGAATGGGGAAATGATAATCCAGCTAATACAGGACCTTGACCCCTTGATGCAGCACCCAACAAGGCGTACCAATGCGGTGCCTACACATGTGCAGGCATTGTGTAGCCTGCACCTCCTGGCCTCCGTGAGCTTCCAGGGGATAGTAGCGGCTGCTGGGGGGATATCCCAGCCCACCATGTCACGCTGCCTCCAGACTTTTGTTGACGCTATGCTTACCCAGCTACACCAACACATCAAATTTCCCACCAGCCAACAGGATTTGGACTTGACCAAGCTACAATTCTACAATGTAGCCCATTTTCCACATGTACTCGGATGCATAAACTGTACCCACATCGCCATCTGCCCACCAGCTGCCACGGAGTATATGTTCCGCAATCGCAAGTCCTACCACTCCCTCAACATACAGATGGTCTGCAATGCTAAGACATACATCACTGACATTGTGGCCCAGTACCCAGGGAGTACCCATGACTCCTTCATATTCCGGCACAGCGGCCTCCACACACGACTGGCCAGGGGAGACTTCGGGGAAGGACACCTACTTGGTAAGTACACTTTGACGACAATGTCACATTGATATGAAGTAGCAGCACAGCACAGGCACTCACCCTCTGCTCCTCTCATTCAGGTGACAGTGGCTACGCCCTCCGTGAATACCTCCTCACCCCATACCTCAACCCTGCTACACCACAGCAACGGCGCTACAATGTTGCACACATACGGACAAGGAATTGCATAGAAAGGACTTTTGGGCGGCTCAAGAGCAGGTTCCGCATACTGCACAAGACAGGTGGGGCCATGTATTACAGTCCTGCAGTGTGCTGCCGCATTGTGGCTGTCTGCGCAATACTACATAACATTGCTACCAAGCGCCGGATACCTGTCGACATCTCTGGCAGTGAATTGGAAGGGGACGACCGGCCACCTGCACATGCGTGCCATGCACACGGGGAGAACCCAGCTGAAGGCCACAGACGTCGCAACCACATCACACTGAACAGTTTCTAGTGCACCCTCTTCCCTCACCCCACAAATCACAAATGCATGCAAAATGTAATAATGACACAACGCCAATGTGTGCTGCAAAATTAAATATTATTGTTTCATTCACAATAATGGTACTAGTTTAAATGTTGTCATTGCTAACAGTATTTCAGCATACTGCTGTGTGAAAGGGCAGGGCAGGCTTATACTCAGCCTGTGCCTGTAATAGTCCTATGAAGTCATGTGCGCCTCCAGCGCGTACCACCCAAGCGCCTCTGCAGCTCATCCTCATCCAAGGCACGTGTACCTGCTGTGGGCCTGGTGCTGCGCCTGAGTGCCCCTATGTGTGAGGCAGAGTGGCTGCTCACACTCGATGTCCCCTCACTGGCATCATCACCCCCAACAGTGGCAGGTAGAGCAGGAGGGTGTAGTGCTGTCACGGCAGTGGTCAGGTGCTCAAGGACCCTGGCCACATCCTCGCAGCACTGGATGAGCTGCTGCTGCTGCGCAAGGGACCGCCGCGATAACTGTGAAGTGGCATTGCCTATTACATAATTGGACCTGGTGTAGGCCGTCAGCCGGGTCAATAGCTGACGGTGGCGGCGGCGTGCTGCGTTGCGCTGCATTGTAATTGCAGCATTGTTTGCTTCCATGGCTGCAGTCATGCGGGCCATTCCCTCCCCCACACCTGCCATGGCTGCCGTCATGCGGTCCATCCGGTCCCCCACTCCGACCACATTGCGCCCAATGTTGTACAGCTGTAGCTGAATGGCACCTTGCCGGCGTGCTTGCAGCTGATGTATACGGAGCATGCGTCTTTCCACGCTCATTCTCGCCAGCCGCTGTCCATTCCCCCTCCTGCTGATAGGTGCATTGGTCTGCAGGCGAGACCTGCCACGCCTGCTCTGCTGGCCTGACACAGTGGGTGGCCGCTGTGTTGCCGCTGTCGCGGGCCCTGATGTTGAAGCACCAGCTGATGGTGGTGTCACGGCAGGCGTTGCTGGTGCGGCAGGGGCTGGAGGCACCCTGGTAGTGGGCCTGGCTGCGGGAGTAGTAGCTGAGTCAGAGGCAGGGGGCACACTAGTAGTGGGCCTGGCTGCGGGAGTAGTAGCAGCGGCAGTCGCAGGAGGCACACTGGTGGTGGACCTGGCTGCAGGAGTTGTTGCTGCAGCAGGGGCTGGTGGCTGTGTATGTGGCGGCACCTCCTCCTCATCCTGTGCCTCTTCATCTATTTGCAGCCTCTCGCTGTCGCTGCTGTCTGCGCCACCTGTGAGGGGAAGTGGACGTTCATTAGTTGCATGTATCTGTCACACGTGCAGTTGCTACATGCATGCTGGGTGACATTCCCTGACTGGCTATGGCTTTGCGTACTTTGGAACCTGTCTGGCTGTATTGTGGTACTTCTATATTGTGGCCACACTACATGTCCCACAATGCTTCAGGGCATTACCTGATGTGCAACGATGGCATGACTATGGAACATTATGGGAGGCTATTTGGTCATGGACATTCATAGGGGACAGGGTCGCAGTCGCATGCCACTTACCTTGGATGTCTTGGGTGGGGCGGGATGAGTCCAGACGAGTCACTCCGATGCACGCCTCAGTCTCCAGCGTGTCTTCTACTTGGTCCTCCATGGGGGTGTTTGGAGGGACTGTAGGTCCTCCCCCTCCAGTGCCCAATGACTCTCCAAGCCGCTCAGCCACCTTCTCTTTGGCACGACCTCGGAGGTCGTACCAGCATTTTTTGAGTTCGTCCAGTGACCTATCAGCCACACCCACAGAGTTCACTGTGGACGCTATACCCTGCCAGATCCTGCGTTTTTCCTGCTCCGGCACCCTCCTAGAGTCCTTCCCAAACAGTTTTGAGTGGTTGGCCACCACCCCTTCTATTAAATGCTCCAGCTCCTGCTCGGAGAATTTTAACTTTCTCTTCCGCCCTGTGGTGTTGCTGGGCCCAGGAACTGCATCCTCAGACATTGCTGCACTGTAGTTTCAGTGTAGAAATCCAAACAGATTTGCAGGAGCTCTCCCAGTTGCTGACTCGAGGTCTGCCTCACTGTGGTGAATGGGGCTGGGAACTGGCTGCTTCCTGGTTGTGATGTCATCACTGTGCTCGAAATGCGACTTCCCGTTTTCCCAATCTTGCGATTTTGCGATCGCGCTTTTTGCGATCTCGCAATTAGCGATATCGCAATTTGCGATATCGCAATTCCGACACGGATGTAGCCGGAAATAGCATTTTTCTGCGATTATCGATAATCGCAAACGGCTTTTGCGGCCGCGTGCGAATCGCTTTTTTTTATCGCAAAACATCATGAATTCCGTTCTGCGATTTCTCAATTGCAATTCGCAGTTTTTCGCAAATTGAGAATTGCAGATTCCGGTTTTCATGAATCAGGCTGATAGTCACTATCACTGTGGTTCACCTAATATCTATAGTGAATACGGATATCATGGATACTTTCTATACCTACATATAAAAATACAAGGCAAGTTAAAAAGAGAGTACATATAGTAGACAAAACAATATGTCATTTAAGTAGCACACATCCGTGATTGCAAAATTTCACAGGCTGAAACTCGGTACTTTACTATTTAATAGGTACTTAATGGCCCCAGCCTCTTCATGGATTGTGTTTTACTCAAAAGGTCGTCAACACGTTTCGATGGATATCTTACAGCACCATCTTTGTCAAGACTAGAATTGTGACTCTCGCTCTAAATAGATTTGTACTCGAACCGTTAAAAACACCTGTATAATAGAACACAAATATCAATAAGTGTACCTAGGAAGTATTATAACCTATATTCACATAGTACTGCAAGACATTTACATTGTATCTCATGTACTCACATTATACTACAAGACATTTGAATCGTATCTAGCCATTTTTCCTAGTAGTGCATTGCGCCATTATATATAAAACATACAAAAACGTCCTGAAACTGTCAGGAGCATGTGACCAGGAGCGCCTACTTAACCCACAGAACTACAAGTCCCAGGAGCCATGGATTTGGGGGTGGAGTCAGCGTCAACAAGATGACATGGTGCGCACCAGTAAGTGTGTGTAATTCTGAATTCAGCGTTTTTTCGAAGTTCCACAGTGGCAGGGGTGCGGCGTGCATGAAGTCGCAGTTGCTAGCTCTGCTGATCTAGAGTTCCACGTCCTGAAGTGATTCGGAGAAATTGGGGGCTTCGCACCGGATGGGTGAGTCCTCAAATTTGACAAAGTCTTAGACGGCGTTTACACCGGACGGTGAACGCGCCTCTGTTTTCAAGCAAACATTTGGGCAGCTGTGAATTACTGCGGAAGTTAGTTCTTGTTCTAATTTTCCCCAAAACAGTCAGCTACAATATTTCTGTGCACCGCGGTGGAGTTAACCGCATTTTCTGAAACAGGTAGGGAGAGCAAACATTGGAGCTTGTTATCGTTTCTTTTCTTCTTAGTTGTTTTTACAGATGCACATACTTTGGGATTCCGGCGTGTTGCTAACGCTCTATACTGATCGGACTTTCAACATTCCATGTGCTAATATTTTCCCCCTGGTTTTGTTTGATGGGCTTTGATGATTTTTTGTTTCTACCAAGACTGTATTGCTATTACTATTTGCATGCCCATAACAAGAACCGGTGAGCAGGCTTTCCAAGTAAAGAATAAAGGGAGTATGGGGGACACATCTATCTGGGGCTGTGTGATCGGAAGTGAGTCCAAGTGTAATCTGTATGCTTTGTTTTTGTAGGGATTATTCACGAAAACCAGGATTGGTTGTCATCATTTGGAGATATGCACGGACGTGCAAGGCAATGGTCGATAAGGTAGTTATGGAATTTAGCGAGACCTTACAGAGAGTAGACATATATGTGTACATGTGTTTTAATCTATGTTGTTTTGTTTTATGGGTTCCCATCCCTGCTGTTCCTTACCTTACCCTTCCCTCACTTGATCACCCATACTGCCTATTACCTCTGAATATTTGCTATTGAAACTGTGCTTGCAATAGGAAATAGTAACCAAAATCGATTATCCCTAGGTTTATATGCCATTCTTCCCTTGACTTAAAAAAGTCCACATATTATCTTCTTACTCAACATACAATCACTTCTGCATATCAATCCAGCATACACAACTTTGACGTGTGACGTTGGGCTTATCATATAGTTCAGTTCAATAATCGCTGTCAGCGACATTTTGTGCAAAGCAGTGAATAAATTAAAAGTTACTGGGATGTGATAGTTTGGAAACAGAATTAAAAAAAAATTAGAAATTTACTGACAAAACAAAGGTTGCAGGAATGTTATAGTTAGGAAATAGAATTAAAAGAAAATGTAGAAATTCATTGAAAAAAATAGAGGTTGCAGGGACATTATAGTTAGGCTCAGATTTCACTCATACTAAACCATTGAAATTCAGCAGTTATAGATGCCTGAGCGAACTATAAATTACTCCCCAAAAATGTACTGCTTATGACCTCACATTTTACATCACTCATAACATGGTCAGTGACATCACTGATGACATCACTGTGTCATTTCATCACAAGTGAAATCTGAGCCTAACTGTAACGTCTCCGTAACCTTTGTTCTTTTCACTGAATTTCTAAGGTTTTTTTAATTCTATTTCCTAACTATAACACCCCTGTAACCTTTATTTTTTCTAGTGAATATGTATATGCAAAAAAAGGGGATCCCAAAACACGTTTTCCCATGCAATTTCCCACAGGGGTTTTAGACATCATTAGTGCCCAAATTTAGCAGAAATGTAGCTGCTGGTCCAGAAAACAACCTTTTCGAAAATTTATGTAAATTAAGTTGGGCGGTAAACTCTGCACCACTGGCAGTGCTTGAGAAGTTTTCCCCACTCTGCGCTCCACTTGGAGCACACAGTTCAGCAAAAACTCCACCTCCCACATAGCGTAGCGGCGTTTACCAGTACTGCTGCAGACCCACCCCTAGTTTTACTGTGATGTTTCTACCGGTGTCCGATTGCTCCAGATCCGGAGCTTGTCTCTGCCTTTGCCCACATACATACTATTCGTCATGTAGAAAAACACCCACCAATGAATGATGTGCTTTCTAAGAGTTGAATAGATGCATGAATGTCTTATGCAAACATTATTTAAGAAGCCCTCCATTGTTTAGGAAGTCTGGATATTTTTTATATACGTGGCTTCATTTGAAACATTTGGCAGGTATTACTAGTGCACAAACAGAGGTGGTTTAAACATGCCATTAGCTGGAAGCATGATAGACCTGCCGGTTAATATACAGAATTCATATGAAGATGACCAATCCCAGTAACTGTGTTTGTTATATGTTGTACGTAAAGTAGCATTTCTTCCTGACCAGAGAATGCTGAAGCACCACAAGAAAACAGTGCTAGCACGGCTCTCACGCAGCCCTACCAGTTGTAACTCGTGACCACTTAGCCAAAGCACAGGGAAGCCCAACATCAGGGTTCCCACACACCCATAAACAAAGTGTAGTGCAACATGCCCCCACACTCTCTCAAGAAATCCTTGCCCTCTTCCCCAAAGTAACAGTGAATATCCACCCCACACAATGTACACCTGGCTGCCACATACTCTGGGGCAACCTGTACCCTTCATCCATAGAGCAGGCGATGACAGGTGCTGCAAATGTGTTTACTAACATTAAAAACTGACTTAATACTACCTCTTCATGAAAAAACCAAATTCATATATAATGAAGTGAAATTGAAAATAACTATGCCGTGCCTGTGAATGATATGCTGATGAACACACAGCCACAGCAAGTCTCTTTTTATCAGTGCCTCTCTCGACTCCCTGCCCTGTAGTCCATCGCTCCCCCTTACTCCAGCCTGGGCTTGTCCCTTTCTAGCTGTCCTTCACTCCCAGCTTTCTTGTTGTCCTGCTTTGCACTGGGCTTGGGCTGATGGGCTGATGGGCTGTTAGGAGGAACAGCAGAAACTGCTGACCGCACCTCGGGCTGAGCTAGAAGCCCAGACATGAACTTGGACTGAAGACCCTTTTGGAGGCAGCCATGTTCCTGGAATGGCAGGCCCAGCAGCAAGCACAACTGGTAAGGGGGCTCTGTGGAGAATGGGGCAGTGCCAGTGGGGGTAGGTAGGGGTCTCTGGGTTCAGCATCTATCAACCCTCAGGTCTATACTGACCCCCCTCACATGCCAGGAATGCAGGCTGCAAGGATCTGACTGCAGACACTGCAACAGTGACTTGGTGAGGCATGCTTCTTACTTTCACTGTGTTTCTCCTTAGGGGTCATACTCATTTCTAGGATGGAGTGGAACTCCCTGGAATTCCACCGAGTTTATATGCAGCTCCACAGATTTCTACATAGTGCAACTCCGCGAGCTCCACCCACTTCTAGTGTAAATCCATTCAGTAGTTGCGGAGCTATTAAAGAAAAACAAATAGGGATATCTAAGGACGCGAAGGCTTAACAAACCATCTCAATCTCATGCTGTCATCTAATTGGCTGCGAACACTTCAACCATGAAGTTTTGGCCGCCCTTTTGGAACTCAAACTCAGTCGATTCCCAAAAAATGATTAAATAAAGGAGAAGGGTGCAGAGTAGGAATTACCTTACCTCCTAGGCCTGGTGGTAGGGTCCCAGATTTTTTTTTACATTTTTGCCACAAAAATCACAGCAGGTCCATAAATCTCTGCAAGCCTTTTTTTTTAAAGAAGAAAACAAGCACAGTATCCCACTCTTATTTATACTTTAGCCCCAGGTCCTGGTGGCAAATGTAAATATGTATATTAGGTATGGGGAGCACACATAAGCCCTCTCCCCATGGGCAGTTTAAGGCCCCAGTGACTGCTACTTTCCTGGGGCCAAGTCAATTCATTGATGTATAAATATGATTTATGGGTCATTTGGTACATTGTCTCTTTCATTGACTGTAACGTAGGTATATACTGATGCACCCGCAATGATACAGATCACAAGGTTTGTGGTGTTGTCATGCATGTATAAGTGTTTTGAAGCTAGCATGTCAGCTTGAACTGAATGTTAGATCTGTGTGTGTTCAGTGTGTAGATTGGTTTAATCCTTTCTGCACAATCTGGATGTATGTTCTGCCAAAATGTAGGAATCCCAAGTTGGACTGAAGTTTTTTCAATGTGTTTGGTGGTTGTAGGAGTGCACATTTCTCTAAGAAATGTGTCGCCAGACTTAGACTTTTGCCTTCACCAGACAGCTCGTATCCCAGAAACAGGGCATTGAAGTGGGCAATTTTTGATTTTCTGAAGTTGAATTTGCAGCCCATGTGAGCAAATCCCAGAACTATACAATCTATTCTTGTCAAGTGTACAGAAAGGTCATCACCTGTCAAATAAATGTTGTCGACATAGGACAATGCCTGGCCATCAAATTGTTGTAGAAGTTTTGTAACCCGGGCTGAAAACAGCTCAGGGTGATTCTTGTACCCTTGGGGTAAATGACTTAACTGTTTTTGAGATCCCAGAGCCCTGAAGCTTGTCAAATACCTGCTTGCAGGTGCTATATTGTGGCAGAAAAATCCATTTGCGACATCTAACATTGTTTTATATTTTTTTTGCACTACATTATTCATTAGTGCTGCGCTGTGCGCATTTTGTACTGTGAATGTTGGTGTAGCTATGTTTAAATGTCTGTTATCTAATTCTAGACAATATGAATTATCAGGTTTCATTACTGGAAACAAGGGATTTTTCATAGGGGATGCACAACTTTCTATTACACCTTGGTATTCAGGTTGTGTGAGAATCTCTATGACTTGTTTTTTAGACACTTTTTTATGGGGTACTCTCTTTCAAGGTTGTGTGGTGACCTCACTGGCATTACATGATAATGGGGACCATCATCCCCCACTACATGGTTGCTCTACAACTTAGGAGCAAGCACTAACACCCATTCCTTGGTGTATGAATGTTTAACTTATTCTGGGGAGAGGTCTGAGAAGGCAGGTAACATTACCATTCCTCCCTTCAGGCAATCCACCATGATTTCAAGTGTCCCATCCTTATCAGCCAATAGAATATGGCAGCCAAATGACACGTTATCCCAATAAAGAACATTAATGTTTCTAGCTATGTGCCCCTCCAATTGAAGTTGCATCTTGTATAAATGATGCTGGAAGCTCACCCTGGTATCTGGTAATTCCACCTGGACATAGTCATTCAATGTAACTCCCACCAGATAATCCATCAGGTTCCTACAAATTATTATGACTTCTCTGTGCTGTCCAGCATGTTCAGAGCCTACTCGCCACTCAGAAGCAGCGTCCTCAATATATGTGGCATTTTTTACCTTAAGTCCTGCTAACTTTTTGTTTTTTAATTGAGGCTTCGACTGTTTTGGTTTGTCTTCCTTTTTTATTATGTAGTCTGAAGAGCCTTGTGAGCCCTTTTTCGGTTTCACATACTCCGCTGGTCTGCGCTTTGGCCGCCTCTGTATCTCCTATAATTTCTTGCATGTATCCTGAAAGCAACAAGATGAACGTGCATCAGTACCCTGATACCTATCAGACATTTTATTATTATCAAGGTTATGCAAATAACAGCGCTTTTCGTTTGCCCTCACGGTTGAGCTGTGCTGATGACAGAATGGTTCCGTCATGACCACACCCTGTTCTGCATTGTCCAGCACAGGGGAGGAATTCAATCAGCAGCCAAGGTGTTAAGAATTCTGTGTTTTTGCTGGGTAATTGAAAAGCAGGTGATGGTCAGAATGCAGAACAATGTCATGCATTCACCCCAGTGCATAAATATGGGCCTAAATCCATAGATTTTGTGCTCCCCTTGCTATTCCAGTTTGAACCCAGCCATATGAAAATCTGTCTTGACCCTGCAAACTATGGGAACAGTCCAGCCCGAATTGTCAGGCCAGGTCCTCCCTGTACTGGAAACAAGAATCCTCGGACCAGTTTTGGGGTTTCACCCCTCATCAGCCAGGATAGCTTGACTCCAGTGGCATGGAGAGCACGGGACCCACGTCTGGGCATACCCGTCCGGCTCGGGGGACAATTGCAAAAAGATCAGTTGATGGACAGAATGCAGAACAGTGTCATACATTCACCCCAGTACAGAGATCATGGCCTAAATCCATTGTTTTTTTGCTTCCCATTCTATTCCAATTTGAAACCAGCCATATGCAAATCAGCCTTGACCCTGCTCTATATGGCAACAGTTCAGCCCGAATTGCCACGCCAGGTCCTCCATGGATTGGAAAAAAGCATCCTAGGACCGGTTTCTGGGTCTCACCTGGGGTCCGCTATGGGGAAACACTGCTTCAAGCTGACTTGTTTTTTGTAAAATCCAGAACGAAATCTACTCCCATCTGCTGGTAATTTTTACACATAACAGCATCGATAGTCTGTGGCCCAATGACTGGTGTCGCCAATTGTGGTTGTGGAGCTTGAGCAATCCTCATTTATTGACATTGTTTGCATGACAAACTGTGTCCGACTTCTATATATTCCAAATCGACTAATGTGTTGTCTACGTAATTGTAGTGCTGTCATAAAACCTATATTTGGATGTGGTGGGTTATCAGCTAAGACTGGCCATGTTGCGCCCTCATTGCTAAGGGGAACTAGTCTAACATCTTCAATAGAGTGTGGCAAGGCGCCTCCAAACCAATTTTGATCTTCTTTGTATGTTAATGGTATTTCTAGAGCTTCATAAGCTGTATACTTATTTGGATCATCAGTTGCAGGGTAAGTGTGGAACAACCTTGTGCGGTTGTTTGCTGCTGGGAATGTAAACCATGAATAGAATAACTCTGTCCTAAATGCTTAATTTGCCACAACCACAAAGGTAATGCCGCCACCCACACGTGCAAGATCATGTTGTAGCAGCTTCTGAGTAACTGCATGGCTGCAGTTCTCAGCTATATTTAATACTGCTGTTTCAACCATAAGAATGTGTTATAGATTCAGAGAGGGTACTCGTGTGGGGAGATCCTTTGTAAAGTTCAAGCTTAAACAACCTACAAGCCGATATATTGGGTTAACCCATTCAGCTGAGTAGGATTTTTCCATAACTCTAAGGATGTCTCCTGTTAAGAGGTGAGTAGGGGTCTTTGGGTATACAAAATAATTACTCAGGCAATGAATTAAATAAGAGCCCAAGCTATAATGTTGCCTGCACCATGTTGTATGGCTTGTACCTTATCAGTAAAACTGTGTGTTTGGTGGACAACATAAATATCAGGATTGTGCCAAACTGATTCCAAGCACACCCTCAGTATATGTTGGCCTGACAACCTGCTAGCCCAAAGTGCACCATCTGTAACCCTAATCTTGCAGGATAACAAATGTGTGTGCAACCTCAGAAGATGACAACCTTGATCTCCCAAGGAAATCGTGGTAACAGATCAGGAACCCTTTCGTTTGGGTTCTCTTTCATACCCAGAGAAATACACAAGAAATACTCAGCAAGGTGGTTCAATATTTATTGAAGCATTGTGATTCTTGTCTAAAATACGTGTGGTGCTAAAATCAATAGATTAAAACAGATTTCAGTCATTAGTGTTACAAGAATAGTGAAAAAGATTAACCTTTCCACCATTGTGCTAAGACAGTAAATATATGCGGGCATATAAGTACTGTGTATAGTATACTCCTAAATAGCCCTTCCTAACCTGGTCTTGCCTAGGGTGAATGATCTGCCAAATCCCTGCCTGGCTGGTCTAACTCCATACTACCTGTGCATAATTGTCAACAGGCTGCCCAACTTGGTGTAGAGTAGGACATCCCTTGTGTGGGTATGCTGGAATCAGCTGAGCTGGGATTCCGACATGCATCAACCTCATAGTGTCAGCTGAGTGCTCCTCTGCCTGAATAAGGAAGTAGTTCTGTATATGTAACAATAGCACCCAGGTGGCCATGTCGCAACCCCTGTCAGGATGCAATTGTAGATTCTAGTTGGATAGCGTCATTGCCTATAGGACAATAACATAAATAACATTGCACAGTGAACTTTAGTCCTGGTACTGAGTGTTCAAGGTGTCGTGATAGTGTGCCTATGAAGTGGAAATGTAAGCAATGCAGAATCAGAGAATGTTATCCTGCATGGTCATGCACGCAAATGCATGTCAAAAGTCATTGTGTGTAAAAGAGAAGACAACTTAAGAAACATAAGCATACAAATGGCAGAGTTTCTAGCCGGGCCTATCCAGACCACTTGACAAATGGAGGTGCTGTAGTTATGATCATTTGAAGATGTTGCATAAATTATAAATTAAAGATATAAGTATAAGTTTACAAAATTACATTTGTGGACTTTTACTTTTGTTTGTAGCTAAATATTAAATAAAGTTAAATACATTTAACGGTGGTGTGTAAATTATAAATGTAAGTTCTAATGTTTGTGGACCTTAAATTTGGTTTGTATAAAAATAATAAATACAGTTTTTCATACTATAATAAAGGTTTCACTTTGGGTTTTCATTGAAATTCAATGTTTTTTTGCATTTCTAATAAAATATATTTTGAAATCATAGATTTTATTGTCGCAGAGTGGAGTGGTATTAAGTGGAGTGGAGTGTTGTGCAGTACAGTGGAGGAGAATGTTGTAAAATCTCCTGTTGTAGAGTATAGTGTTGTAGAGGAGAGTTCAGTGGAGTGAAGTAGAGTGGAATGTGGCACAGTGGAGTGGAGTACAGGTAAAAAGTTTACAATGGAGTGGTGTCAAGTGGGGTGGTGTAGAGCGGAGTGACATGGAGTAGAGTGTTATACTGTGCAGTGCAGAACAGTGGAGTGGGTTATAGTGGACTGGCATGGAGTGGACTAGCATAGAGTGGGTTGTTGTGAAGTGGAGTGGTGTAGAGTAGAGTGGCGTACAGTAGATTAGCATACTGTGTAGTGATGTATTGTGTTGTGTAGTAGTGTGCAATATCACACATTGTAGTAGTGTAGATTGCAGTAGTATTGAGTGCTGTAGCGTGCACTGGTAAGTGTAGTGGCATACCATACAATATCATAGAATTGAGTGTCATAGAGTGGAGTGGTGTAGAGTGGAATTGCGTACAGTGGAGTATCATACAGTGGAGTGTCGTACAGTGAAGTGGAGTAGTGTGGAATAGCGTACATAGGAGTGGTGTACAGTGGAGTGGGCAAGAGTGGAATGGCATAGAGTAGAATAGTGTAAGGTGTACTGATGAGAGTGGAGCTACATAGAGCGGAATATCGTTCAGTGGAGCAGCATAAAAGAGACTAGCGTAGACTGCAGTGGCATAGACCGGTGTGGACTAGAGTGGAGTGGCATAGAGTGGAGTGGGGTAGAGTAGAGTTGCTTAGAGTGCAGTGACAGTCAGAGGAGTGACGTAAAGTGGAATACCACATATTAGAGTGCTATTCAGTGGAGGGCACACATTGGAATGGTATAGAGTGGAATAGCATAGAATGGATTGAGTCATAGTGAAGTTGCATACAGTGGAATAGTGAGCAGTGGATTGGCGTACAGTGTAGTGGTGTGCAGTGGTGTACAGTGGAGTGTGTTAGAGTGGACTGGCATACAGTGATATAACATAGATTGGAGTGGCATACAGTTGAGTGGAATAATTGGAGTGGCATACAGTTGAGTGTTCTAGAGTTCTCTTGTGTAGAGTAGAGTGAGGTTCTGTGTAGTGGCGAACAGTACAATACAATAGCAGAGAGTGGAGTGTCATAGAGTGGAGTGGTGTTATGTTATGTTATGTTATATTGGCTTTTGTAAAGCGCGCGGCTACTCAAAAAGAGTGTCCCGGCGCTTTTAGTAAGGAGGGCTACAGTGTACTAACATAACACAATTAAAAAAGAAAAGTATCACAGACAGAGAAGACACAACAGGCAAGAAGGCCTACTGGGTAAACAACCAGGTTTTGAGGCCTTTTCTAAAAGCAAGTAGGCTGGTGGCTCCCCGAAGTGTAAGTGGCAGAGAGTTCCACAACTGTGGCGCCAGTAGTCCAAAGGAGCGACCTCCCAGGCGCGCTCTCTTCAATCGTGGAACAGTCGCCAAAAACAGGGATTCTGACCTCAGAGAACGAGCCGGATGGTAGAAGGCAAGTCTCTTTTGGAGGTACTTTGCTCCCATCGCATGGAGGGCCTTGTAGGTCAGGGTCAAAGCCTTAAAGGCGATCCGCTTGCGGATTGGGAGCCAATGCAGAGTCTGCAACAAACCCGCTGCGCTAGCACATCTATTCAAGCCAAAAATAGCTCTCGCCGCAGCATTTTGCACAACTTGGAGCCGCTGTAGCAGGTACTCTGGCAGGCCCAGGTACAGAACGTTTGAATAATCTAGCCTAGAGCCTATCAGGGCCTGCACAGTCAGCTTCCTGTGCTCCTCCGACAAGAGGGGCAGAAACCTCCGCAGCATCCTAAGGAGGCCGAAGCAGATGCCCGACACCCCCAGGATCTGGGACTTCATCGTCAACCCCTTGTCCATCTTGACCCCCAGGTTCTTAGCCATTTGGGATGAACAAGTCGGAGGGAACATGTTAATAGGCCACCAAGCCTGCCAGTCTGGCTCCGTGTCACACCCAAAGAAGAGTACCTCGGACTTATCGGAATTGCACTTGAGGCTGTTCAGTTGGAACCATTGAAAAACAGCCCCAAGGCAATCCCGGATACTCTCCCCATCAAAGTCTCCTCCTCTCTTACACGAGAAGAGGAGCTGGGTGTCGTCTGCATAGGATACGATCCGGGCCCCTAACGACTTCGCCAACGCCGCCAAAGGGGTCATGAAGATGTTAAAGAGGGTCGGGCTCAAAATAGAGCCCTGAGGGACCCCGACTCCCAGAGGCGGCATCACAGCGGAAATGGCGAGGCCCAGACCGTTTGCCTGCGCCCAGCTAGAAAGGAAGAAAACCAGCTGAGCACCGTCCCCCGTAGTCCAATCTCACAAAGTCTTGTGAGAAGGCCATCATGGGGGACGGTGTCGAAAGCCGCCGACAAATCCAGCATCACCAGCATGGCTTTGCCCCCAGTATCCAGAACCCCTTTAATGGTTTCTGAGACCTCGAGGAGCGCAGTCTCTGTGCTGAGATTTGGACGAAAGCCCGACTGGGTGGCATGCAGAATCTCATTCGTCTCTAGAAAATTGGAAAGCACCGTCTGAACGTGCTTTTCCACAATTTTCGTGAGAGCCGGCAACAGAGAGATAGGCCTGTAGTTGACTGGGGCCTTTGGATCCAGACCAGGATGTAGAGTGGAATAGCGCATAGTGGAATCTAGTAGAATGTTGTGGCGTAGAGTGGAATAGCACACAGTGGAGTGGTGTACAGTGGAGTTGCATAGGGTGGAGTGACTTAGGGTAGAGTGGCATAGAGTGGAATAGTATAGAGTGTTCTGGCGAGAATGGATTTGAGTAGAGGAAGAAGGTAGAATGGAGCAGTATGGAGGGGACTAGCGTAGAGTGCAGTGGCATGGACTGGAGTGGCATACACTGGATTGGCATCCAGTGGAATAGTGTACACTGTAGTAGGGTAGAGTTTTATGGCATAGAGTGAAAATAGCATACAGTGGAGTGGCATGGAGTAGAGTAGTGTACTTTACAGTGGCATAGAGTGGAATGAGGTACAGTGTAGTGTTGAACAATGGAATGCCATGGACTGAAGTGGCATAGAGTGGATTGGCTTGGAGTGGAGTGGCAAAGAGTGCAGTGTTGTAGAGCGGAATACCATACAGTCGAGTGTTGTAGAGTGGAGCGGGGTAGATTGTAGTAGGGTAGAGTGGCATATAGTGGAGCAGCGTATAGTGGAGTGGTGCAGAGTAGAGTAGCGTAACATGGAGTGGTTTATAGTGGAATAACATTAAGTGTTATTGGCATACAGTGTGGTGACGTAGAGTGGAGTGCCATATAGTGGAAAACCATACAGTAGAGTGGCGTAGAATAGAGTGTCGTATTGTGGAATAGGATAGAGTGCATTATAATAGAGTGAAGGTGAATACAGTGGAGTGGCATAGAATGGAGCGATGTACACTGTAATAGCATACAGTGAATTGCTGTAGAGTGGAGTGGCATATAGTAGAGTGGCTTACAGTTCATACAGTGGAATAGTGTAGAGTAGAGTGGCGTATAGCTTGGTGGGCGGTTTGTCGGGGGATACAGTTGAGTAGCGTACAGTGGAGTGATGTACAGTTGAATAGGGTAGAATGCAGTAGGGTGGAGTGGTGTAGATTGAAGTTGCATCAAGTGAACTGGTGTAGAATGGTGTTATGTATACTGTAATGGCATACAGTGCATTGTTGTGAGTGGAATGGCATAAACCAGAGTGGCATAGAGTAGAGTTGTGAAGACTGAAGTGGCACAGAGGGAAGGGGAGTGCCGTAGAGTGGGCTGGCATAGACTAGATTGGTGTAAAGTGGAGAGTGGTATAAAAGAGTGGCAAACAGTGGAGTGGCATACAGTGGAGTGGTGTACCATGAAATAATGTAGATAAGGGGCCCGATTCACAGAATGAACTTACTACTTTTGGCATTCACAGAATGCACTTACTACTTTTGGTATTCACAGAATGAACTTACTCATTTCGGTATTCACAGAAGTTAGGACTACTAACTTTAGGACTCCTAAATGCCTTCTGTGAATACCGAAAGTCTTAAAATTAGGATTTTTCTCAATTTAGTAGTAGTAAAGTTAGGACTCCTAACTTTAGGACTCCTAAATGCCTTCTGTGAATACCGAAAGTCCTAAAATTACGATTTTTCTCAATTTAGTAGTAGTAAAGTTAGGACTACTAACTTTAGGACTCCTAAATGCCTTCTGTGAATACCGAAAGTCTTAAAATTAGGATTTTTCTCAATTTAGTAGTAGTAAAGTTAGGACTCCTAACTTTAGGACTCCTAAATGCCTTCTGTGAATACCGAAAGTCCTAAAATTCCGATTTTTCTCAATTTAGTAGTAGTAAAGTTAAGACTACTAACTTTAGGACGCCTAAATGCCTTCTGTGAATACCGAAAGTCTTAAAATTATGATTTTTCTCAATTTAGTAGTAGTAAAGTTAGGACTACTAACTTTAGGATGCCTAAATGCCTTCTGTGAATACCAAAAGTCTTAAAATTAGGATTTTTCTCAATTTAGTAGTAGTAAAGTTAGGACTCCTAACTTTAGGACTCCCAAATGCCTTCTGTGAATACCGAAAGTCCTAAAATTATGATTTTCTCAATTTAGTAGTAGTAAAGTAAGGACTACTAACTTTAGGATGCCTAAATGCCTTCTGTGAATACCAAAAGTCTTAAAATTAGGATTTTTCTCAATTTAGTAGTAGTAAAGTTAGGACTCCTAACTTTAGGACTCCCAAATGCCTTCTGTGAATACCGAAAGTCCTAAAATTATGATTTTCTCAATTTAGTAGTAGTAAAGTAAGGACTACTAACTTTAGGACGCCTAAATGCCTTCTGTGAATACCGAAAGTCTTAAAATTATGATTTTTCTCAATTTAGAAGTAGTAAAGTTAGAAGTCCTAACTTTACTACTACTAAATTGAGAAAAATCATAATTTTAAGACTTTTGGTATTCACAGAAGGCATTTAGGCGTCCTAAAGTTAGTAGTCCTAACTTTACTACTACTAAATTGAGAAAAATCGTAATTTTAGAACTTTCGGTATTCACAGAAGGCATTTAGGAGTCCTAAAGTTAGTAGTCCTAACTTCTGTGAATACCGAAATGAGTAAGTTCATTCTGTGAATACCAAAAGTAGTAAGTGCATGCTGTGAATGCCAAAAGTAGTAAGTTCATTCTGTGAATCGGGCCCGGAGTGTCATAGAGCAGAGTGCATTGCGTGGAATTGCATATACTGTAGTGTTGTACAGCCGAGTTGAGTACAATGGACTAGTGTAGAGTGTAATGTATAGAGTCGTAATGTATATCGAAGTAGCGTAAAGTAGTGTTGTACATCTGAGCACCATACAGTGGAATGGTGTACAGTGGAGTGGTGTACAGTGCAGTGGCTTACTGTGGGGTGTGTTAGAGTTGAGTGGCTTACAGTGGAATGTTGTGGAGTGAAGTGGCATACAGTAGAGTGAGGTACAGTGTAGTGGTATATAGTGGAATAGCACAGAGTGGAGTGGCATCAGATTTGAGAGGTGTACAATGAAATGGCATATAATGGAATAGTGTACACTGGAGTGGGGTAGAGTGGAGTGGAGTGGAGTGATGTAGAGTGCAGTGGCATAGAATGGAATAGACTAGAGTGGAGTGCAGAGTTGCATAGAATGGAGTGAGATACAGTGTAGTGTCATACAGTGGAATAGCATAAACTGAAGTGGTGTGGAGTGTAGTGGTGTAGAGTGTAGTGGCATAGAGTGGAATTGTGTATAGTGGAGTGGCATATAATGCGGCGGGGTGGACTGTCAGGGCATACAGTGAAGTAGCCTAGTGATGTACAGTTGAATAGGGTAGAGTATAGTAGGGTGGAGTGGTGTAGAGTGAAGTTGCATTAAGTGAACTGGTGTAGAATGGAGTGATGTACAATGTAATGGCATACAGTTCATTGATGTGAGTGAAGTGCCATATATTGGAGTAGCATACAGTGCAGTGGCATAAACTGGAGTGGCATAGAGTAGAGTTGTGTAGAGGGGAGTTGCATAAAGTTGAGTGGTGTTTAGTGGAGTGTGTAGAGTAATGGGGCATGGAGTGGAGTGGCATACAGTGGAGTGGCATACAGTGCAACAGCATATAATACAGTGGCATAGAGTGAAGTGGAATAGCATAGAGTGGAGTGTCGTACAGTGGAGTTGCGTACAGTGGAAAAGTGTAAAGTTTATTGACATATGGTGTAGTACCATACAGTGGAGTGGTGTAAACTGGTGCACCATACAGTTGAGCAACAGACAGTGGAATAGCTCACAGTGGATTTCTGTACAGTGCAGTGGCTCTGTACAGTGCAGTGGCGTTCACTGGAGTTTGTTAGAGTGGAGTGACAGTCAATGAATTAGTGTAGAGTAGAGTGGTGTACATTGGAGTGCCATAGAAGAGAATGGCGTACATTGGAGTGTTGTAGTGTGGAGTGGAATACAGTGACGTACAGTGTAGTGGTGTAGAGTGGAATAGAGCAGAGTTGAATGGCATACAGTTGAGTAGTGTGCTATGCAATGGCATGCAGTGGAATAGTGTAGAGTAGATTGTTATACAGTGTAGTGGTGTACAGTGCAGTGGCGTACAGTGGAGTGTGTTAGACTGGATTAGCACAATGAATAATATAATTCCTAGGCAACATATGATCACAGTAACACAAATGCAGTACAAGAAATGAGTTCAAGAGTTGACATATATATCAAAAACAATGATTTTTAATCATAGAAACAAATACATTGACATTCTATTAAAAATACATCAGATTGATGACAATGGTAAATTTGTATTACAAAATATTATATTACTAGCAGCCCGTCCCGACCTTGTCCGGGAGCAATCAGGCTTCCCTGACCTCCGCCCGCCCCGACATTGTCCAGCAGCCCGGGACCCCGCCCGCCCCGACCCCCGCCCGCCCCAACATTGTCCAGCAGCCCGGGCCCCTGTCCGCCCCATCCCCCGTCGGCCCCGTCCCCGCCTACCCCGTCCCCCGCCACCCCGGCCCCCCACCTGCCCCGTCCCCCGGCTGCCCCAACATTGTCCGTGGGTTCCCCGGAGCCTGACCTCAGCTGCCGCTCCTCCCCCGCGCTCCTCAGTTCACCGTTCTGCCGCTCCTTGCCGCTCATCACCGCTCCTCCCGCCTGTCCGCCGGTCCTCACCGCCTGTCCGCTGCTGGTCACCGCTCCTCCCCCGTGACATGTCCGCCGCTCCTCCTCGCGCTCCTGGACGCTGCTCCTCCCCGCGCTCCTGATGTCAGCACGCAGGTCGCGGCCGGCGCTACTTCGAAGGGACTACTTTTTTTTTAAGGTAAATTTTTTAAATAGCGTATATTTTTATACTTTATATAGCCTATGTCCATCTGCACACCCTGACGATTACAATGATGTATCAAGTGTGTGTGTTGGCGCTGTGGTTCCCGAGGTTACCCGCCTTAAAGGTTCAAAGTTCTTGCTTTATAATAGTAGTATAGATAATTTAAAAACAACAATAAGTGGCAGATATTAATTTTTCAACGCACGATTCGGCACTGTGAGTGCATTTGTCAGGAGTTGCCACCAATAAACTTAAAATTGATTAAAAAGGCATTTAGAACTCATTCTTGTAACTCTTACAATCAGTTTTTGTACATCATGCCAAACAACTGAGTTACAGTCTGCTACTAACTAGTAAACATCCAGATGGATGTTATAAAATTTACAAAAATTCACAAATAGAAGAAAAAGCATATAGAGAAGATAAAAGTAAGTGAATATATAATAGAATAGACCAAATTCCCAATTTTTTGTATATATATATATATATATATATATATATATATATATATATATATATTTTTTCCAAAAAGGTTGCCCTTGTGAAGAAGTCGCACATGGGGGGGTGTGACGCACACGCTTAGCCGGCAGCAGCAGTCACAGACAGCCTCCAACCCTCCTCTCTGAGTTAGCCAAACGCGTTTCGAGCAATGTGTTGCTCTTGATCACTGGCAATTAATCACCACACGGAGCCAGCGGACTTTCGACGGGATCTCATTTTAATGTAATTGACAGTCCCGCCCATGTGGGCGTGAGCAAACACAGCCTGATGGTCCTTGTAGTTTGTGCTTGTTGTTGCTGGAACTGTAGATCCCTGTTAAAACCTGGGTAGGTGCCGTTTCACTCCATGTTGCAGGATTTAAATATTCCCAAGTGGGTGCGGTGAAAAAGTCTCGTAATGTCACCCCAGTGGGTGGGAGGGAGTGAAGACTCGCTGTAGTGCTCCCAATGTGATCCGGCAGGCAGGCCCCCTCCATTCCAATTAGTGCCCCAATTGTGGAGCACCGTGGATCCGCCTTCTCAGCGGCGGGACCTCTCCGCGACTGAGCCAGCCGCATAAACTTTTTCCAAAAAGGTTGCCCTTGTGAAGAAGTCGCACATGGGGGGGTGTGACGCACACGCTTAGCCGGCAGCAGCAGTCACAGACAGCCTCCAACCCTCCTCTCTGAGTTAGCCAAATGCGTTTCGAGCAATGTGTTGCTCTTGATCACTGGCAATTAATCACCACACGGAGCCAGCGGACTTTCGACGGGATCTCATTTTAATGTAATTGACAGTCCCGCCCATGTGGGCGTGAGCAAACACAGCCTGATGGTCCTTGTAGTTTGTGCTTGTTGTTGCTGGAACTGTAGATCCCTGTTAAAACCTGGGTAGGTGCCGTTTCACTCCATGTTGCAGGATTTAAATATTCCCAAGTGGGTGCGGTGAAAAAGTCTCGTAATGTCACCCCAGTGGGTGGGAGGGAGTGAAGACTCGCTGTAGTGCTCCCAATGTGATCCGGCAGGCAGGCCCCCTCCATTCCAATTAGTGCCCCAATTGTGGAGCACCGTGGATCCGCCTTCTCAGCGGCGGGACCTCTCCGCGACTGAGCCAGCCGCATAAACTTTTTCCAAAAAGGTTGCCCTTGTGAAGAAGTCGCACATGGGGGGGTGTGACGCACACGCTTAGCCGGCAGCAGCAGTCACAGACAGCCTCCAACCCTCCTCTCTGAGTTAGCCAAACGCGTTTCGAGCAATGTGTTGCTCTTGATCACTGGCAATTAATCACCACACGGAGCCAGCGGACTTTCGACGGGATCTCATTTTAATGTAATTGACAGTCCCGCCCATGTGGGCGTGAGCAAACACAGCCTGATGGTCCTTGTAGTTTGTGCTTGTTGTTGCTGGAACTGTAGATCCCTGTTAAAACCTGGGTAGGTGCCGTTTCACTCCATGTTGCAGGATTTAAATATTCCCAAGTGGGTGCGGTGAAAAAGTCTCGTAATGTCACCCCAGTGGGTGGGAGGGAGTGAAGACTCGCTGTAGTGCTCCCAATGTGATCCGGCAGGCAGGCCCCCTCCATTCCAATTAGTGCCCCAATTGTGGAGCACCGTGGATCCGCCTTCTCAGCGGCGGGACCTCTCCGCGACTGAGCCAGCCGCATAAACTTTTTCCAAAAAGGTTGCCCTTGTGAAGAAGTCGCACATGGGGGGGTGTGACGCACACGCTTAGCCGGCAGCAGCAGTCACAGACAGCCTCCAACCCTCCTCTCTGAGTTAGCCAAACGCGTTTCGAGCAATGTGTTGCTCTTGATCACTGGCAATTAATCACCACACGGAGCCAGCGGACTTTCGACGGGATCTCATTATAATGTAATTGACAGTCCCGCCCATGTGGGCGTGAGCAAACACAGCCTGATGGTCCTTGTAGTTTGTGCTTGTTGTTGCTGGAACTGTAGATCCCTGTTAAAACCTGGGTAGGTGCCGTTTCACTCCATGTTGCAGGATTTAAATATTCCCAAGTGGGTGCGGTGAAAAAGTCTCGTAATGTCACCCCAGTGGGTGGGAGGGAGTGAAGACTCGCTGTAGTGCTCCCAATGTGATCCGGCAGGCAGGCCCCCTCCATTCCAATTAGTGCCCCAATTGTGGAGCACCGTGGATCCGCCTTCTCAGCGGCGGGACCTCTCCGCGACTGAGCCAGCCGCATAAACTTTTTCCAAAAAGGTTGCCCTTGTGAAGAAGTCGCACATGGGGGGGTGTGACGCACACGCTTAGCCGGCAGCAGCAGTCACAGACAGCCTCCAACCCTCCTCTCTGAGTTAGCCAAACGCGTTTCGAGCAATGTGTTGCTCTTGATCACTGGCAATTAATCACCACACGGAGCCAGCGGACTTTCGACGGGATCTCATTTTAATGTAATTGACAGTCCCGCCCATGTGGGCGTGAGCAAACACAGCCTGATGGTCCTTGTAGTTTGTGCTTGTTGTTGCTGGAACTGTAGATCCCTGTTAAAACCTGGGTAGGTGCCGTTTCACTCCATGTTGCAGGATTTAAATATTCCCAAGTGGGTGCGGTGAAAAAGTCTCGTAATGTCACCCCAGTGGGTGGGAGGGAGTGAAGACTCGCTGTAGTGCTCCCAATGTGATCCGGCAGGCAGGCCCCCTCCATTCCAATTAGTGCCCCAATTGTGGAGCACCGTGGATCCGCCTTCTCAGCGGCGGGACCTCTCCGCGACTGAGCCAGCCGCATAAACTTTTTCCAAAAAGTATATATATATATATATATTATATTATTCTGATTATTCTGAGTTTTATATAGCGCCTGGTTACCAGAAAGGCATCCCAGCGCTCACCAGGGAATGAAACTACAGAGTAATGCGGGGGTTTAAGCAGAAAACTTAATATATATATATATATATATATATCTAAACCACCTGTGTATTGATAAAAAGATATATATTTTAGATGTAGCATCTTTAGCTTACTTGTCCATAAAAATATGCGATGTATTCATCTTTTTGGATGTGGAGGGCCCCAGAATATAGGAGAAATCTCACTCTGAAAATTATGAATATGAAATTAGATTAAGAATTAATTACTCTTTAATCTTAGTTTTGTTATCTTTGAAAGATTACTGTATTTTAATGAAAATAGCCAATTTATAGATGAGAATTTGTTAATGCTGATAGAAGAACTGAAGGAAAGAACTTCTCTTTCAGGTTTCTATATTTAAATAAAATCTAAAAGCAAAAGACGTAATGAACTGGATTAGCGTACAGTGGAATAACATAGATTGGAGTGACGTAGAGTGAAGTGGCATACACTGGAGTGGCATACAGTGGAATAGTACACACTGGATTAGGGTACAGCATAGTGTCATAGAGTGAAATAGCTTCATTAGAGTCACTTAGAGTAGAGCAGCGCACAGGAGAGTGACATGAAGTGGAATGAGAAGCAGTGTAGTGGCGTATAGTGGAATACAGCACACTGGATGGCGTAGTCGGAGTGACATAAAGTGGAGTGTCGAAGAGTGGAGTGTTGTAGAGCGGAATACCGTAGAGTGGAATGTTGTAAAGTGTAGTGGGGTAGGGTGTAGTGGGGTAAACCGTAGTGGCATACAGTGTGATAGGGTACTGTGGAATAACATAGAGTGGAGTGGCTTAGACTAGAGTATCGTAGAGCGGAGTGGCATGCAGTGGAGTAACACAAAGTGAAGTGGTGTAGCGTGGAATAACGCTGAGTGGTATTGACATACAGTCTAGTGGGGTAGGGTGGAGTAGCATATAGTGGAAAAGTATATATTAGATTAGTGTAGAATGGAGTGTCATACAGTGGAATAGGGTAGAGTGTAGAAAGGTGGAGTGGAGTGGTATCGAGTGGAGTGACATAGAATGGAGTGATGTACAGTGTAATTGCATACAGTGCATCGTCATAGTATGGAGTGGTGTATAGGGGAGTAGCTTATGGTGCAGTGGCATGAACTGGAGTGGCATAGAGTAGAGTGGAGTGGCATAGATTGGAGTGGTGTATATTGGGTGAGCAGAGTAAACTGGCGTAGAGTGGAGTGGCATATAGTGGAGTGGTGTACAGTGGAATAGCACATATTAGAGTGATGTGTAGTGGAGTGGGATAGAATGGAATAGCATACAGTGGAGTGTCATACAGTCGAGTGGTGCAGAGTACAGCAGCATACAGTAGAGTGGTATGGAGTGAAATAAAGTAGAATGGAGTACACTGCATAGAGTAAAGTGCCAAAGAGTGGAGTGTTGTAGAGCAGTATACTATACAGTGGAATGTAGTAGAGTGGAGCGGGGAAGAGTGTACTGGGGTAAACTGTAATGGCTGACAGTGCAATAGGGTGCGGTGGAGTAGCGTAGAGTGGAGTTGTGTAGAGTAGAATATCATAGAGTATAGTGGCATAGAGTGGAGTGCCGTCCATTTCACTTTCAACACCACCACCGCACCCAAGCCCGCCCCGTGCCCACCACGAAGGAAATGGAGTAAGATCACTGAGGAACACCTGAACTCCGCACTCCTCCAAGACCCACCCAAAGTCACGACCATCACCAACTCCGCCGCCAGGGAATTCCACCACTAGGTCTCCTGTTGCGCCAACAAGCTGGCACCTATCCGGCACACCATCAAACAACACCCGCTGAAGGCTGCCTGGTTCACCACCGAATACCAAGAAGCCAGACGTGCCTGCAGACGTTTGGCGAAAACCTGGCAGTACCAGAAGACCACGAAGCATGGAACAACCACAGGAGCACCATGAAGGATTACCACCAGAATATAAGGGACACCAAAAGAACCTTCATCAGAGACAAAGTCAAGACCAACTGATCCAACGTCAAGGAACTGTTAAACATCCTTCAGCAGTTCGCAAAACCCACCTGCGAAGCCACTGGTATCACACCCTCCCAGGAACTCTGAGACAAACTCAGCTCCTACTTCCACCTGAAGATCAAGGCCCTCTACGACAACTTCAGCGAGCCTGCAGAAGACAGCACCACACCACCCACCCCGGCCGAGAAGCCAATCATCACCTCCTGGGCCCCCGGGTCCATCGATCTCATCTCCTCAACCATGAAGAAGATGCACTCAAGAGCCCAACGGACCCCTGCCCCCTCACATCTTCCACAGGGCTGCCACTGTCACGCACCCGAACTAGGACGGACTATCAACTCCTCCCTCATATCCAGCATCTGCCCAGATGACTGGAAGCATGCAGAGGTGATATCCCTCCTCAAGAAACCAACGGCTGACCCAACCGACCTGAAGAAATATTGGCCCATCTCTCTCTTCCCCTTCACAGCCAAAGTCACTGAAAGACTCCTGAACGCCCAGCTGACCGCCTTCATCGAAGAAAATTCCATCCTAGACATATCCCAGTCTGGATTCCGCAGCAACCACAGCACGTAGACCGCACTCCTCACCACCACCGATGACAGCTGCATGCTGCTAGACCAGGGACACACCGCAGCCCTCATCCTCCTTGACCTCTCCGCAGCCTTGGACACCATCTCACATCGCACGCTAACCGCCAGACTCCACAACTCAGTAATACAAGGATCTGCCCTCGACTGGATCCAATGCTTCCTCTCCGGCAGAACCCAGAGGATCAGACCCCCTCTTCCTCTCTAATCCCACTGACATTATCTGCAGAGTACCCCAAGGATCTTCACTAAGCCCGATGCTCTTCAACATCTACATGGCCCCCATCGCCGCCATCGTCAGTCAGCACGGGCTTAGCATCGTATCCTACGCCGATGACACCAAGCTCATCCTCTCCCTCACCAAGAACCCAGAAGACACCAGACTCTGCTTCCAGGCAGGAATTACAAATGTAGCAGCCTGGATGAAGGACAACTGCCTAATACTCAACTATGAGAAGACAAAGGTCCTCATCCTTAGACCCTGCACCTCCGCCTGCGACAGCACCTGGTGACCCTCTGCCCACGGGAGCCCACCCAACCTGCAGACCACCTTCGGAATCCTCGACATAATCCTCGACTCCTCCTACTCCATGAAACGCTAGACCAGCACAGTCGCGTTCACCAGTTTCAACTGCCGCTGCATCCTCTGCAAGAAATTCAAATGGATCCGCCGACTGCAGAAAGACCGTCACCCACGCACTCATAACCAACAGACTAGACTGCGCAATGCCCTCTACGCCAGAATCAACAAAACTCTTCTACACAAACTCCAAACCATCCAGAACACCGCAGCCAGGCTCGTCCTAGGGACACTGTGCCACGAACATATGACCCAACACCTACGAAACCTCTACTGGCTCCCGATTGAGAAGAGGGTCACCTTCAAACTCCTCACCCACGCCTACAAATCCCTCAACAACATTGGACCCAAATACCTCAACGACCGAGTATGTTTCCACATACCCAAGAGGAACCTCTGCTTCGCCGACCTCGCCCTGGCAGAGGTCCCCCGCATCTGCAGAAACAGAACCGGCGGGAAAACCGCCAGACTCCACAACTCAGTAATACAAGGATCTGCCCTTGACTGGATCCAATGCTTCCTCTCCGGCAGAACCCAGAGGATCAGACCCCCTCTTCCTCTCTAATCCCACTGACATCATCTGCAGAGTACCCCAAGGATCTTCACTAAGCCCGATGCTCTTCAACATCTACATGGCCCCCATCGCCGCCATCGTCAGTCAGCACGGGCTTAGCATCGTATCCTACGCCGATGACACCAAGCTCATCCTCTCCCTCACCAAGAACCCAGAAGACACCAGACTCTGCTTCCAGGCAGGAATTACAAATGTAGCAGCCTGGATGAAGGACAACTGCCTAATACTCAACTATGAGAAGACAAAGGTCCTCATCCTTAGACCCTGCACCTCCGCCTGCGACAGCACCTGGTGACCCTCTGCCCACGGGAGCCCACCCAACCTGCAGACCACCTTCGGAACCTCGACATAATCCTCGACTCCTCCTACTCCATGAACCGCTAGACCAGCACAGTCGCGTTCACCAGTTTCAACTGCCGCTGCATCCTCTGCAAGAAATTCAAATGGATCCGCCGACTGCAGAAAGACCGTCACCCACGCACTCATAACCAACAGACTAGACTGCGCAATGCCCTCTACGCCAGAATCAACAAAACTCTTCTACACAAACTCCAAACAATCCAGAACACCGCAGCCAGGCTCGTCCTAGGGACACTGTGCCACGAACATATGACCCAACACCTACGAAACCTCTACTGGCTCCCGATTGAGAAGAGGGTCACCTTCAAACTCCTCACCCACGCCTACAAATCCCTCAACAACATTGGACCCAAATACCTCAACGACCGAGTATGTTTCCACGTACCCAAGAGGAACCTCTGCTTCGCCGACCTCGCCCTGGCAGAGGTCCCTCGCATCTGCAGAAACAGAACCGGCGGGAGAGCTTTCTCCTACATTGCAGCAAAACCTGGAACGAGCTCCAGGTCAACATCAGACTCTCCCCAACCCTCCACACGTTCAGGAAGGACCTCAAGACCAGGCTCTTCGATTGACCTTGATCTGCTCCCCCCACCAGCGCCTTGAGACCCTTACGGGTGAGTAGCGCGCTCTATAAACCACTGATTGATTGATTGATTGTAGAGTGGAATGTCCTACAGTGGAGTAGCTTAAAGTGGAGTGGTGTAGAGTGGACTAACAGTGAGTGCTATTGCCATACAGTGTAGTGGCATTGAGTGGAGTGGCATATAGTGTAAAAGCATGCAGTGGAGTGGTGTAGAAAGGAGTGTCGTACAGTGGAACAGGATAGAGTGTAGTAGGGTAGAGTGGATTGGCAAATAGTGGCTGGGCGTGCAGTGGAGTGGCATAGAATGGAGTGATGTACAGCTTAATAGCATGCAGTGGATTTGTGTAGAGTGGAGTGGCGTATTGTGGAGTAGAGTGGCTTACAGTGCAGAGTTATAGACTAGAGTGGCAAAGAGTTGAGTGGCATAGACTAAATTGGAAAGAGTGGCATGAAATAGAGTGGTGTAGCGTGGAGTGGTGTACAGTGCAGTGGGTAGAGTGAAGGGGCTTAAGTTGACTGTCGTACACTAGAGTTGCGGACACTGGAAAAGTGCAGTGTATTGACATAATACTACCTGGGCAAATATTCCACCTCATTATCATCAGTATAGCAACCAAATACAGAAATAAACAACTGAAAGATAACCAGTCAACCTTTGTGCAGGGCCTTCTACTGGATGCAAACATGCAGCCACATCTTTATTAACTTTTGGTATATTTGAGAATATTTTTTTTTTTAAATTGCCTACTGTCCTCTTCTAAAATATTGCCACATTTGGTGTGACTCTTTCTTATATATGTATATATTCCCTGGGTTGGGGGAACAATCAACCCATCAAGGGAAATACACATTTATAAAAAAGTAAATGATCCCTCAAAGGGGTTGACCCATGGCTTCAGGGCCGACCCCAGACGTCCCAAACAAATGAGGGCCCAGGAGGGCCGACTCCCTGACAATTTCAATTTCTTTTTTCTAAATTTTAATTTTTTTATCTTTTCCTGGGACACACCCCCCAGGGGAAAAAAACACAATATTTATTTTACATATTGGGGGGTTGGCCCTTGGCCTACTCACCACAAGGGCCGACCACCCAAACACTGGTCCCTGGTGGCCTAGTCAGGTTCCTGGCTGTGGATCGCGGCGTGATCATTATCCACAGCCAGGAAACAGTTTTAAAATGGTCTCATTGGAAAGGAGAGTTTTTTGGGGAAAAACAAAAAAAAGTTACAAGTTGGTTGAAAGACCATCAACACTGATGCCGGCAGCCCACAAAATATTCGATACATTGGAGGGAACCACCTTGACGACGTTCCTTTCAATGTACAGAGCTGACTTCTGAGTCACCAGTCATCTCTAAACTTGACAGGTGGTAGTCCATCAGGGTGGCGAAGATTTATTTATCTAGAAAGTTTTATAAAGAGCGAACATGACCACCGAGGGTATCAGAGCGCTTTACAGTTTATACATCAGGCAGAATACAAGCAATCAAAACAGCATCAACAAAAATGACAGATTAACAGTCTAAAAATTGCCCGAATATTCTCGTGAGCCCAGCAGCTGGGCCCCAAACCAAATGGGGAGGCCCGACAGTTGCAAAAAATGTCTTCATCAGGAGCTCTTTGACCTCTTTTATTGCAGGAAGATGATGTCCTCCACCACCCTGACAGACTGTACTCCACCTGCCATAAGTTATTCTAAAACTAAAGTAAGTAATGGAAACAGGGGGTACACTGGTCGCATCATATCAGGATCCCCTCATCGCTCCTGCCCTGAGTGGTCGCTCCCCTGTCTCTGTGCTGAGACGTGGTATCGTTACGCTGCACTGTGACAAACTTTGTTTTATTAGCGCCTGGAATTTACTTGCGTTTAAATCGCTTGGTTGCTGCTTAGCTGGCTTGCTCTGAAATTGACCTGCACATTAATTAAGCGATATCCCCCGGCGCCCTGCTCTGCTCTCCCCTCCATTTTCTTTTTGTTGTTGTTGTGCTCCGTGTGCGTTCCCTTGAGCCCGCCCCGCCTCCCAGCTGAGCCGCCCTCCCACTATCAATATACAGCGTTCCCGGACCTCGAAGCGCTGTGATCCCCTCATCGCTCCTGCCCTGAGTGGTCGCTCCCCTGTCTCTGTGCTGAGACGTGGTATCGTTACGCTGCACTGTGACAAACTTTGTTTTATTAGCGCCTGGAATTTACTTGCGTTTAAATCGCTTGGTTGCTGCTTAGCTGGCTTGCTCTGAAATTGACCTGCACATTAATTAAGCGATATCCCCCGGCGCCCTGCTCTGCTCTCCCCTCCATTTTCTTTTTGTTGTTGTTGTGCTCCGTGTGCGTTCCCTTGAGCCCGCCCCGCCTCCCAGCTGAGCCGCCCTCGCCCCTCCCCCTTTCACCATCCATATATGACCGTTGCATTTGCGCGCAGCGTTCACGCGCAGCGATCGCGCCCCAGTCGCGCCGAAGGTGCGCCAAAGGTAAGCCCGTCTATGCAAGTCCGCGCCTGGACCGCGCCCAGTGCCAGGCCCCCTGGCCCTCGTACCACCCACCCCACCCGCATTACTTACGATGCCACCACCCTCCTAGCCCTTAACCCCGGCCGTACCCCCAACTGCGTCCTCGCCGCTCCTGGACACACTCATGGACCCTTCTCCTGCAACTCCTGCAAGTTCGACAGCACCAAGACCAACTCCTCATCTACGAACACACAACAAATATCCGACCCCAACCACCTACAATGCATCCTGCTCAACACCCGCTCGGTCCACAGGCACGCCATCGACCTCTGGAATCTACTAGACACCATCTCTCCGGACGTCGTCTTCCTAACAGACTTCAGTGGCCTCTGACTTGAATGGTGGGAGGCGTACTCTCTGAGTTCTTCCGGCAAGGAAAGAAGTGATCCATTCCAGTGCTTTTCCTTGGATTCCGATGTTTCTAAGTCGTTGTAACAGGGTGTTATGACAGACTGTGCCGAAGGCTGCGGAGAGGTCGAGGAGGATGAGGGCGACTGTGTCTCCATTGTCCAGTAGAGTTCGGATGTCGTCTGTTGCTGCGATGAGTGCGGTCTCAGTACTGTGTTTGGCCCGGAAGCCGGACTGTGAGGAGTCGAGGGATTTGTTGGCTTCGAGGAAGGCGGCGAGCTGGTTGTTGACAGCTTTCTCGATGACTTTGGCCGGGAATGGGAGGAGCGAGATGGGGCAGTAGTTTTTGAGTTCGGTGGGGTCAGCTGTGGGTTTTTTCAGAAGGGCGCGGAGTTCGGCGTGTTTCCAGCTTTCTGGGAAGTTGCCGGATTTGAGGGAGCAGTTGATGACGTCTCGGAGGTGTGGTGCTATGATGGAGTCGGGTTTGTTGAAGATGTGGTGAGGGCAAGGGTCTGAGGGGGATCCTGAATGGATGGAGTTCATCAGGCGAATGGTGTCCTCAGGGGAGATTGGGTTACAGTCATTAAGGATGTTCAAGGGGGGTGAAGGTACCGCAGAGGGTTTGGTGGGTTGGTCTTCGGGTTGGTTGTTGAAGCTGTTGTGGATGTCTGCGATTTTGTCGTGGAAGAACGAAGCTAGTGAGTCGCAAAGGGTTTGAGAGGGGATGATGTCGTTGGAGTTGGCAATGGGGTTGGTAAACTCTTTGACCATGTTGAATAGTTTCTTGCTGTTGTGGGCGTTTTTGTCTAGTCAGTCTTTGAATGCGGTTTTCTTGGCAGTCCGGATCAATTGGTGGTGTATGCGGGAGGCGTTTTTGAAGGCGTCCCTGGTGTTGGTGTTTGGGTCTTTTTTCCAGGTCTTCTCAATGGAGCGACAGAGTTTCTTGGATTTCTTAAGATCATCGTTGAACCAGGGGGCGTTTTTGCTGCCTAGTTTGATTTGACGTTTTTTCAAAGGTGCTAGGTTGTCGGCAGTGTCGGTTAGCCAATGTGTGAGGTTGATGGCTGCTTGGTTGGGGTTCGATGATTGGACAGGGGGGTTTTGAAGAAGCGATGTGGAGACCTGGTCGATGGTGATTTTGTTCCAATTTCTTTGCAGAGTAGGTTGAGGATGGTTGTGGGATGTGGTCTTTTTGTAGACAAAGTGAACGCAGCTGTGGTCCGTCCATTGGAGAACTGTGGTGTGACTGAAGGAAATATGTTTGCTGGAGGTGAAGATAGGGTCGAGAGTGTGTCCTGCGCGGTGTGTGGGGGTATTAACAAGTTGTTTGAGTCCTAGGTTGGCGAGATTGTCCAGAAGGGTGGTGGTGTTGTTGTTGTTGTTCTTTTCCAGGTGAAAATTGAGGTCTCCCAATAGGATGTAGTCCTCGGAGGAGAGGGCGTGTTGGGTGATAAAGTCAGTGATGTCTTCAGTGAATTGTGCACGGGGTCCTGGTGGCCTGTATAGGAGTGTGCCTCTGAGTGTGGTCTTGGGGTCGGTGTGGATCTGGAAGTGAAGGTGTTCGACGCTAGAGAGGTTGTCGTCTGAGCTGGTTGAGATGCGGATGGAGTTCTTATGGACGATGGCGATGCCTCCACCTGTTTGTTTGGGAGGATCTTTTCGGATGATCTTGTAGCCTTCCGGGATGGCTATGGTGATGTCTGGGGCCGAAGAGGCGTTCATCCATGTTTCTGTTAGGAAGGCGACGTCTGGAGAGATGGTGTCTAGTAGATTCCAAAGGTTGATGGCGTGGCTGTGGACCGATCGGGTGTTGAGTAGGATGCATTTAAGGTGGTTGGCGTCAGATCTATGTTTGGTGTTAGTGGATGCGGAATTGGTTTTTGTGCCGTCAAACTTGCAGGAGATGCATGTGAAGGGTCCATGGGTGTGTCCAGGTGAGGCTTGGGCGCAGTTGGGGAGTCGGCCAGGATTAAGTGCTAGGAGGGTGGCTGAGTCGTATGTAATGCGGGTGGGATGGGCATTGCGTGGACCAGGGGGTCTGGCGCTGGGCGCGGTCCAGGCGCGGACGGGCGTAGATGGGCTTACCTTTGGCGCACCTTCGGCGCGGCCGTAGCGCGTTGGGACATCTGCTTTAAATGGATAGTGGAGGGGCGGAGCGTGGGAGGGTCAGCTGGGAGGAGTTAGCCAGGAGGGTAGGCGGGGCAAGGGAGTAGACAACAACCTGGATACAAAATGGAGTTAGAAAGTGAAACTTGGGCAGCCTTTGGTCAGTGCAAAGCTAAATAACAATAGTGCACACAATTGAGGCAGCAGAAAAAGATGCAGATTATAAAAGGCGGCAGTCACACGAAGTATTACCAAAATGCTAGCTTAGTGTGAGGTACGGCGCTATGAATCAACAAAGCGCTATGTGAATTTGCTAATCCTGTCGTGCGCGATGTTTAACAATGCAAAATTACTTGGGCGCTGTGATTAAATGTCGAGCGCGATGTTAACAGTGCTATTCCAATGGAGTCCGATGTTATTAGTTCCTTATAAATGACGCGCGATATTTAAAGGGCTAGATTACACGAGCGCGAAGTCGGAAGCAGCTATTTAAACAAGCGCGTTGACACAGATGCAAGTGCGAGCAAGCGTGCTGCTACGATACCAGCCAGATGATTTTTTTTTTTTTTTTTTAAGTTTGAAGTTTATTGAAATATAAAGAAACAAAGACAGAAAATGAAGAAACAATCAAAGGTTATGAGAAAATGAGAGTAATCCTACATATGAACGCAGTACATTTTGGAAACTGAAGCATAAAATATGAATAAATAAGCAATGAGAATGAGGAACATAGGAGGGTGAGGAGACATCTTTAAAAATATGAAAATAGATTAAAAATATGATAAAACATTTGCTGTAAATAACAATATGATAATCGAATAAATTAAGGTAATGCATTTATGGAGGTTTACAAACTTCAACCGTACGTATTGGAAGTGGAGGAGGAGGTTTAGCAACTGAGGATAGATAGTCAGTGAGGGGAAGCCATAAGAGATCACGTTTGATTGCTAAGGAGATAGGAGAGACAAAATTAGTGTCAAGTCGGTGATTAAAGCACACTGCATTCCACCATGTAGTAAAAGAAACATCCCTAGCTTGTTTCCAATGCGATGTGATATGGTGGAAAGCAATGGCTATGCATAAGTCAAGTAATTTGTGGTTGGAGTTGGACTCAACAAAGGTGGGGGATAGGGAACCTAAGAAAATGTGTGAAATGGAGAATGAAACCGTAAATTTAAAAATTTTTTGTAGCTGGGACCAAACTAAATGCCAGAAACGTAATATAGGGGGACATTCAAATAGCATGTGTTTCAAATCAGCTGAAATGGACGTGCAGGACCAACAAGTAGATGGAGTGTCTGGGGAAAAGGAAGACAGGAGCAACGGGGTGAATAATAAACGATTATAAATAAAGAATAAGGTTTGTGTGGTATTTGCAGCCCTGGATGTACTGTGAATCTTGGACCAAATTTTGTCCCATAAAATGGTGGACCACGTGTGAGAGAAATCTTCTTCCCAAGCCAACTCAACCTTAGATTTTGAACGATCAACAGAGGATTGTAGAGATTTATAAATAAATGATGCAGAAAGAGATTGATCAATAGCATTAGAAATCGATAGATAAGTGGTAGGGATAGAGTTAGAGGTTGGGAGAGAAGAAAGATATTGAGTAAGGGATGGGAGTATCGATAAATATTGTTTACGGGATGAGGCAGGTAACGAGAATTGAGTTTGAAGATCTTGGAAAGAAAGAGGCTGATTATCTGAGAGAAGTTGTGAGATCCATTTTAGACCAAGGGAATGCCAGGATTTCCAATATAAGGAACGGTTGCGAATTTTGAGGAATTTATTATGCCAGATAGGTTGAGCGTGGGTGGAGGAGGCAGATGGGTAGGTGGATACTAAGTATGGACGAAGAAGAGAGCAAGAGTGAGAAATGATGGGGGAACATAAGGATGACACCTTAGAGGTAAAGGATAGGACTTCTCGAAAATCGTAAGGATGCAGAAGAGAAGATTCTAATGTGAGCCAAAGGGGAGGAATGCGAGGAAGATCTGAAGAGAGCCATCTCATAGATTGTTTTAATGAAAATGCGTTATGATATGACTTAAAGTGGGGGAACTTGACACCACCAAGGGATTTGTCTTTTTTCAGGGAAGAGAGTGCAATCCGAGATTTTTTGCCTTTCCATAAAAATTTTAATAGAAGGGAGTCTATCGATTTGAAGTAATGATCTGGAATACGGATGGGAATCATGGAAACAGAATAGAGGACTAGGGGTGCTAACATCATTTTGATGGAATCTAGCCGGCCCCACCAAGAAAGGAACAGAGGATTCCAACGTGTTATTGATGTATTGATTTTGTGAGAAAGAGATTCGAAATTAAATTTAATAGTGTCTGGAATACGGGGGGCAAACCAGATACCCAAGTATTTAATCTTTGTGGGTTGCCATGAAAAACCAGAAGAATCAAAGAGATGTTTTTGGCAAAGGGGGTTTAAAGGCAAAATTTCACATTTATCAATGTTAAGACGATATCCTGATACTGTAGAAAAAGAAGAAACTTGGCCAAGGAAGGAAGGTAGAGTTGTTTGAGGATTTGAGCAGTAAAATAAAATGTCGTCAGCGTATACAGACAGTTTAGCTTGTTGTTGAGTACCATATTGGAAACCAGTAATCGTGTCATCAAGTCTAATCTTAGTTAGAAAGGGTTCTAGGGCTATAATAAATAATAAAGGAGACAGTGGACATCCTTGACGAACCCCTCTTTGGAGAGGAAAGTAATCGGAAATCATACCATTTGCGAAGATTGAAGCATGGGGGCTGGAGTATAGTAGAGAAATTAGAGAAATAAATTTAGGGGGGAAGCCAAACCAATGGAGAGCTTGGAACATAAAGTCCCATCCAATTCTATCGAATGCTTTTTCAGCGTCAAGGGAGATAGCCGCAAGGGGGGAGGAAAGGGATGGAGCTTTACTCAGGATATTAAAAAAGACACGAGAATTATCTGATGATAGGCGACCCTTGACGAAGCCGGATTGTTCAGGACCTATAAGATCAGGTAATAAGGGGTCAAGTCG
Organism: Lissotriton vulgaris; assembly: GCF_964263255.1. Taxonomy (NCBI): domain Eukaryota; kingdom Metazoa; phylum Chordata; class Amphibia; order Caudata; family Salamandridae; genus Lissotriton; species Lissotriton vulgaris. The sequence continues at coordinate 971,198,069 of NC_141696.1, read as the reverse complement.
GAGAGCCATAATTTTGGCGAAAATTTTATAATCAGTGTTTACTAGTGATATGGGGCGGTAATTCTTACAAAGGGTATGATCTTTATCTGGTTTAGGTATTAAACAAATCAATGCTTCTTGGAAAGTTCCTTGAGAGGATCCGGAGGCCGCAAAGGATTGGAATAGGGAATGCAATTTTGGGAGAAGAAGAGAGGAGAAATGGTTATAAAATTCAATGGTAAAACCATCGGGCCCTGGGGCTTTACCTCGACGGAGAATAGAAATTGCATGAGAAATTTCCGATTTGGTGATGTCCAGGTCCAATGAGTGAAAGTCAAGATGGGAAGATTCTGGAGGAGGGATGTTTTGAAAATACGAAGTAAGATCTTGAGGGTCAGGAATAGATTCTGGGGTATATAGATTCTGGTAAAAGGAAACAAATTGAGCAAGTATGTCTTTATCTTTGAAGAAAGATACTCCATTTGGGTTTTGCAAGGATTCAATTTTTGTACGTTCTTTACGTATTTTAAGGTAGTTAGCTAGAAGTTTGCCCATCTTGTTTTGTCCGCCGTAGTAGCGGGAATTGCATTTTAGAAGAAAGTTAGAGGCGGCGTTGGTGGTGAATTTATTGAATTCAAATTTGGCTGCGATTAATTCACGTAAAGAAGCTTCAGAGTTTGAGTTATAGTATGCATACTCCAATTTCTTAATTTTATCCAAGAGTTGAGTTGACTTAGAGATTGATTGTTTTTTCTTTTGGGAAACGAAATTAATAATAAAACCTCGTGCAGCTGCTTTGTACGAGTCCCAAATCATGACAAAGGGGGAATCAGGAAGATGGTTATGTGTAAAAAATTCAGTGGAAAATTGTTTAAATTGGGTGCAAAACTTAGAATCAAGAAGTAGGGAATTATTAAATCTCCAACGGCCTGAATGAGGGGAGTAGGGAAGAAGATCAATGTCTACAAAAACGGGGGCATGGTCGGAAATTAGGATGGAGCCTATATCTGAATGAAGGGCGAGTTGGGCCAGTGGTTTGCTAAGAAAAAGATAATCAATACGCGATTGGGAGTGATGTGTGGGGGAATAAAAAGAATATTCTCTGAGGTCAGGGTTACAAAGCCTCCAAATGTCAACTAATGCATTATTCTGTATAGATGAGATAAACTGGGTGTGCATCTTGGAAGGAACAAATTTAACTTTTGAATTTCTATCAATAAAGGGGTCAAAAACTTGGTTACAGTCACCACCAAGAATAACGTATTGGTCATTGAGGGTAACAAGTTTGTCCGAAATAGCAGGCCAGAACATTTTATCAACACCAGTTGGGGCATAAACATTGAAAATAACTAGAGGTATTTTATCTATAAGAAGATTAACAATTACCCAACGACCATCATCGTCACACTCTTGAGATACAATTGAAACATTTAACTTTTTGTGACAGAGTATAACAGTACCATTTTTCTTACCTACAGCAGGTGAATAGAGAACATGACCCACCCAACATCTTTTAAGTTTAGTAGCCTCTGAATCTGTGAGGTGGGACTCTTGAAGAAGGGCTACATCTGTTTTAAGTCTGGTTAAATGCGTTAAAACTCGTTGACGTTTAATGGGGTTATTTAACCCCTTAACATTCCAGGTGACTACGCGGAATGTAGATTAGCATGAGAATGATATAAAGGAAAAGATAAGGTAGGATAAAAAGGTAGATGAGAAGTGTTGAGGAAAATAGTAAGATTACAAGAACAGATGTACGAGAGAGATAGAGAGAAAAGGTGAGAGTAAGAAAAATATGAGAGATAGAAAAGAGTATAAAAGAAGAGAAGAGAGCAAGGCAAGAGAAGAGACATTACAACAAATACAAATGAGAACTGGGGTGTGACGACGCCAGAAGAGGACGACATCAACAACAGAAACTCACGTCATCGAACACCGGAGGAACCAGCTTAGGATCAATTGAAGGAAGCAGAAAACTACACCGGGATGGGGAACAAAAGGAGAAAATCTGTGATGAGACAAAAAATGGAGGAGAGACGTTAGGAATACATAAGCACGCTAACTGTAGGGACTACGCAACATTATAACATAATAAACAAGGAAAATATGTGAACAATAGGATATGGGAAGTCGATACTAGGCACAGTAGGGAAACAAAAGGATAAATACTCAATCAATCAAGAAGACTCATGAATTATTAAACTGGTCTGGCAGTGTCCATGTTGATGGTTTCATGATGACGAAGGAATTCTTCAAGGACTTGTGGATCTTCAAAAGTCGTCGTCTTTTCTTTATACGTAACCTTGAAGAGGCAAGGATGTAGGAGACCGAATCTGGCACCAAGGTCGCGCAGTCGTGGTCGCAGATCAAGAAATTGTTTCCTTCGGTCAGCTGTCACTTTGGCTACATCTTGAGATAAATACAGACGATGACCTTCCCAAATAATCTGTTTCTTTGCCTTGGCTGCCGAAAGAACTTGAAGTAAATCGGTATATTGTAGGAAGAGCATGATGACTCCACGTGGTTTGGAGGAAACTCTCGGACCCAGTCTATGTGCACGTTGAATATTAAGAGTGACAGAAGATGGAAGGTCTAGAATTTTCGGTAAAAAGGTTTGGAAGAAGGAGGTTGGATTAGACCCTTCGGTGAGCTCTGGAAGATTGTAAAGGCGTAGGTTATTGCGACGATTTCTATTTTCCAACTCTTCTGTCTGTCGCCTTAAGAGAGAGACATCCTTCTCCAAAGTAGAAATTCTAGAACAAGAAGATTGAAGAGCCTCCGTTGATTGTTCCACTAACAGGACTCTGGATTCGAGAGTGGACCATTTATCGTGAAGAAATTGCAATGTTTTGGTTGTTTCAGCCATAAAGGGTTTAAGAGCTCGGAGTTCTTCCAGAATGAGATCCATGGATGCGGAAGATGGGTCAGAACCTGGAGATGGAGGATCTTTCTTGTGACGCTTCGTGGAGCCAGGTTGTGGAAGTTTACTGGTGACAGTAGCCTTAGGTATTGCCCCACGAGTGATATCCGTTTTAGAAGGAATAGTGTCCTCCATGACGGGTGACGCTGAGTCAGAGTCAGAGGAAAGAGGCAATTTGGTTTTGGAAGCCGTGAGCTTGAGAGTGCGCAGTTTCCCCATAAAAGATATGGGAAATAAATAATAATGTGCCTGTGGACTGCGTAGAAATAGGTTATGTGAAGACGGCGCTCTTAAACTGAGAAAATAGCAGTGTTTGGAAGGTAGAGCTCAAAGACAGTGATGTCAGGGCCGTGTACACATGTGAAGAAAAATGCGTCACACAAGGACATCAATAAAATAACACAGCTGGAATTACACTGCATATGGTGCATAATACAGGGGAAACCGTTTGCATCATGTAGAAGAGTTGATAGAAATTATTGGGGGTAGCCAGAAACAAACGGTGTCCTGTTTAATGACTGTCATTGAAGAGCGGCGTCCAAATGAGGAAAAAAGCTTGAAAATAGCATTAGTGTGGAGAAATCCTGAAGAAAAGAATGTATCAAAGGCTGAAAAGCGCCAACATGAAGAATTAGCCACTGAGGAGCAGGAACAGCATAAATTTCATCATTGCTGTTTTGAGCGCGTTTCACCTGTAGGGCGTCGCACTTTGGCGCTGGTTTTCCGCTGACAGAATCAAAGACGTGGCAGAGTCGATAGAAAATGGCGGCCGCTGGGAAGCGCGCCGCGTTATTCACGCAGAAATTGCATTTAAGCGGAGCAGAGGGTCGCAGGCGGTATCAGTCTGCTCACCTCATGCTCCGACGTGTGGAAATGCAGTCGGCGTCCAGAATGGTGCAGCAGGAGAGGAGAGAGCCGCTGGTGTCGGCGCTCGACGTCCGGAGCTCCGCAGTTAAGCCGCCATCTTGTGCGGCGCTCAAGCCACGCCCCCCAGCCAGATGATTTTGCAGCAGAATTCTTTGCCAGGGAGCGTGGGGGGGAGAGACCGTCTCGGATGAGATCCAGGTGGTCACAGCGGTGAAATGGAGGAGGTCAGCAGTGTGTTCGTGGGTGGGAGGGTCAGCTGAGAGGAGTTCGCCGGGAGGGTAGGCGGGGCAAGGGAGTAGACAACAACCTGGATACAAAATGGAGTTAGAAAGTGAAACTTGGGCAGCCTTTGGTCAGTGCAAAGCTAAATAACAATAGTGCACACAATTGAGGCAGCAGAAAAAGATGAAGATTATAAAAGGCGGCAGTCACACGAAGTATTACCAAAATGCTAGCTTAGTGTGAGGTACGGCGCTATGAATCAACAAAGCGCTATGTGAATTTGCTAATCCTGTCGTGCTTTTCACTGCGAGATCCTATATGGGGCTGCAGTTTATCCAGACTTCGATCTTTTTCTTCACTGAGCCATAGAGACTCAAGCTGCACCTCACAGAAAATGTGGTTCAACAAGGCCAAAATAGGCTTGGGGTTTTTTATGCTGCAGGTCACAGAGGATGAGGTCTAACAGGAAGGACTGTCCCTTTTGGGGAACGAGAAAAAAACAGATATAGCCATGGCTGGTCCCTGTCTGCAATGGAATGGCCAGAAAAATTAGGAATGATTACATTTTCTTCACGAATTTACGGCGATTAGGGACAGTTTTCGTCTTCCAAACTGGCTACACCCAGTGACATGTGTTATTACCTTTCAAATGTTTGCAACCACGATTGTGTTTGTAACCCTTTCATACACAATTTTGCAATTCACAATTTGGAGGGGAGCGCCCCTCTCTTTCGTGAGTCGAAAAGGGCATGAAAAGCCATTTTAAGAGTCAGAAAGGCTATTCCAACTCACAAAATGGCTTTTAAACATTGATACCAGTAGTGTTCCAATCGCAAAGCCTATTATTTTGCGAACCCCAAACTTTGCAACAGAGAAATCTCTTCATACATCTGGCCCTATCACATTAAACATAGTTTAAAGTATGTAATTAGGACTCACATGAGCACATGAACATTGGCACTGCTTCGTGAGAGTCTCTCTCGGTTAGTATCAGCGCTGCTATGAATCTCCAAATTGCTAGGATACTGTAACTGTAGGACTATTTGTTCTGCTAAACAGGTTAAGGAAGATAAATTGCAATACATTATTGAACTGCTAACAATAATATCAATGTAATTGAATTTTAGTTTGCAGGAGTTTGCGTTTCAATTCAATTTCATTTAAGAAGGAATCCATTTCCCAAGTCCCACTAGTAAATAATACATGTTAAAAGCGCAATACACAGTTGAATAATATTTTGTTCTCGATTCATAATCTATTGCTATTTAATTATCTTGCACCAGCTAATTTCTCAAGTGCCAATTATTGCGTGAGAGTATTGGAGACACTTAGCTTGAGCAATTGCAAGTTAATTAAAGAGCAATAGACTTTCAAATATAATTTAGCACTCAGGTACATCCATTGTTATCTAATTAACTCCAATACTCAAAACTCATTTGTTAAAAGCAAATGACTGCGACTTTCCCGTGCTTCAGCATAGCTCGAAAACAACAGTGTGGCAGTCCAACAAGTGCGCAGAAAGTCAATGATACATTTATTTTTTATATTACGTTTTGTTCCGCACTATATTACTGCTACATTTTTGACATGCACATTAAAGAGATTAGGAACATGCCACACATATATAGAGAGAGTTTAACCATAAGCGGATATTGGGCAAACGTATTTGATGCAGAGAGTGTGTTGGAAAATTGCCCTTTCAGAAGAGTCACCAAAAATGTTCGCCTTCTGTTGCTTACCCCTTTTATTTAACCAAAAAACTCTGTGCGCTTTATCCCTGCCAACAGGCGTAAAGTGAATGTGCTGCTCTCCCTTCCAAACATGTTAAAATTGACATATACCTAATTGACAAATTTCATTTAATGATAACTCTTCAAGCAAACAGCACTACCTATACCCAGGTCCTGTACATTAAATGCTACTAGAGGGCTGCAGCACTCATTGTGCCACGCACTAAAATAGCTCGACACAAATATGTCTCCAGGCCTGCTGCTGGAGCGTGGGTGTGACCTGCTGTCTGAAGAACCTGAAGGAAGACTAGACCTGGTTGTTTTCAACCTAGGGCCTCAGATGTGATTCCAAGGAACAGTTGGATGACTTCCTGTTTCAGGTACAGGGACACAACACGCTTCCAGCAGCCGCTCTCTCTGCAACAGCCAGCTGACCAGTACCAACAGGGACTGCCACGGACCCTGCTCCTGGCCTCTGTTGCAATGAGTCCTAAACCCCAAGTGCAGCCCCCAGTCCTTGGCCATTGGTTGGTGTTAGAATGTACTCCTCCTATCCACACTACAAAAGCTGTGACCCATAACCATTTTGCTAAATTTCTGTCTAGAGACCCAACGGAAGCTGGGATTGTCATCTAAGCCTCAGTCATTGACGCTGAATCGCCAGCCGGCTTTAGCTTGCTGGTTTCCTCACTGAAGTAGATGTGACTGCTAGAAAAGTTTCTAAATCCAAACCTAGAGGGCTTCATTGGACTGACGCCAAGTGGTATCCCATTGACGTTGGGGCCTTCCCATGCACGGACCTAGGATTTTATCTGGTCAGAGTTTTCCCGCCTTCGTTAACAACCACACCAGTACTTAACTCTTGAACAACCAGCTGTCATCTAGTTCCACTTCAGATTGCAGCTTGCCCTGACCACGACTACTTTTTCTCCAGGAAGATTTTTAAATTGGAATGAGTCCACCGGATGAGGCAGGGTCCTGTATACAACTAGAGTTTCATCTGGGTTAGCATTAATTGTGGACTTTGACCCAGTTTAGTGTGACCAAATCACCGTGGTTGGGACTTTGTGCTTGTAGGCGCTATTTTTAATTCAAACTGTAAAAAGTCATGTCTTTGGCTCTAACTATTAGTTTTATATTGTTTTGGTTTCATTTTATTTATTAAACTTTACTCTATTTTTATAAATTGTTTTGATATTTTTCATTTGTTGTGTTTTCACTTTATTACTTCTTGAGTACAGCATAAATACTTACACATTGTCTCTTCTCTAAGTTAAACCTTTTTGTTTTGTAACACGCTAACAGAGGGTTAAGGACAAGTTTATTTAGTGTCTTTAGTGGTTCACCCTGACAAGGATTGTGATTATTATTTGAGGTGCATTCTCCCTCCCTAAACTAATGGACCATTTAATTACTGAGCACATTTGGGGATAAGCCCCAATAAATATGCATATATTGATGCACCAAAGGGGTCCCAGATACTTCCAAGACATGCTTAAACACTGCTCTCCTGCAAGGGCTCTTCATTCTTCTAATCTCAACCTCCTATGCATCCTCAGATTTCTCGGAGTCAAAGCTGGGGGGGGGGGTCTTTCTCGGTTTTGGCGCAAGGTCTATGGAGCACTTTCCCTTCAGTACATATCTTCTAAAAGCCTGTTAAAGGCACATGTGAAAACAGTGCTGTTTGGTGAGCTGTAACCCTCCACATCTTCCTGTCTCTCGCAAGCACCAGGACACTTCTTCTGAAGCAGCAGTTGAGCTCTATAAATATCTCTTCATTCATTCATTCATAGAAATATGCCTTGTGCAAAAGCCACACAATGAAAGGAACACATCTAGTTTTTTTTTTATTTGCATAGTATGGGAAAGATGTTTTGAGAGCCCCACAATTTGTGATCAGGGTGCTGTTCTCGTTCCCAGACCCATCAGAAATGATAAGGCCTGCAGAAGCATTAGGGCGCTGTCTTGTTTTCCCTAGAACGTTCAGCAGTTCAAAACAGCTGAACACTCTGGGATAGCTTGAGGGGAGGAATCAGAATTGTTAGGTGAATCCAACCCTGAATTACCATTTCACCAAGCAATTACCTATTTCCCAGTGGAACCTCAGGGTTCCATTCAGAATACCTGTTTACTTTATACTCGCCAGAGATAGCAGGCCTGCTGCTAATGTTAATTCCAGGGGTGTGCACTCACTGGTTGTGTGTCCAGGGTACTCATATGAGATACTAAGAGGAGCAGATGGTATTTCCCTCGTGTGATGGTAAATTCTGAAATATACGGCCTTCTTGTACCCTTCATGTACCATTCATGTACCATTCATGTTTATAACATTGGCTTAATGTCTTTAGGAGAGGGAATAAAATTGCCTCATTTGCTAAAAATTCTTCATGCTTGATACAAAAAGTTAGGATAATGTGCAAATAAGCTGACACTCTGATTGTATATTTCTTTGAATTTCCTAGTTTCATATTAATATTCCGTATATTAAACACATTTCTCTGTTGTGTCAGTCTTTCCTCTACTCTCTCAGGGCACTTTGAGTCCCTTTTGCTCTTTATCAGGGTATGTCAACACGTTGAAGGCCTTTTCCTCTTAGATCACGCTGCTCTTACCGGGTGATGGTCTCTGCATCATCTCAAAGCTAGGTTCACCTGCAGCTCAGGTCAGTCCTCTTCTTCATGTTGTTGTCTCTGCCACTCAGTTCAAGTTGTTACTCTGTTTCTGAGTTCCCCAAGCCAATGGGCCTCTGCTGTGCACATTAAATTAGGAACTCTACACCTTAGCTTTGTCTGCACACTTGGATGAGGGTTTCTACCACTTAGACTACTCATCCTTAGTTTAAGAACCTCTACGCCCTTCCTCAGGTTTCCTTTACAATTTCAAGAACACTGCTCCTTACAAGAGTTAACCTTCACGTGGATGAGAGACAGTGGGCCTTTAACCTTTTGGGTGTACCCAGGCTCGGGATTCTGTGCCTTGTCTGAGTCTGCTCAACCAGGCTTACCCAAGATAGGACCCACTGCTACAAATAATTAGTATAAGTTGGCTTATGGAGGGTCCAAGAGACATATGTCAACATTTTTGTGTTATGTGAGTTAGAAATGATGGAATCATTATGACTCCTGATGGACTCCCTAGAATTGTGACGTAAGCATTAGAGCATAGCAAAGTGAATGCAGGTTTATAATGCTGAGTTCACGTTTACACCCAAACGAATAAAGACGTATTATACAAAGCTCCCTAAATGGAATGGTAATCAGCGGGTACCCAGGCTGGGCTACAAATATAGACACATCTAAAACTGCTGATGTCACCAGGGAATTTTTATTTCATACAGCAACCTGACTTCCACACTGTGAAGTCAACTCAAAATTACATGAGGTGTTTAAGCATGCAGCCTGTTACTGGAACAAGCATCAACATTAATCAAATGTCATCCAGTGGCAAAAAAATATTTAGGCCCTGATTTTTTGATAAGTTCAGTAATATGACCTCACAGTTTTGATGACTATACTGTTTCATTGGTCTTGGGATCTTTCATCCTTATTAAGTTCATGTGTACATTTGCACAAAGAGCTCAATTGCGCGCATTAAAAATGTTTCCACATAATTGCATGAAGTAAATGCCTTTACTTCTGCATTCACTCCTGAAATCATGAAATTGATATCTCTCCAAGTGTGTGGGGACATTTCTGGGCTTTTACTTTCCAGGTCCAACATATTAACATGGTTATCTTGGCTAGAACAGATGCTCATGGGAGCAGAATAGTCCACTCTGATGCCATTCATGTGACATTGGTTTTCTTGAAGGATTGCAATAGAGCCAGCAGCAGCTCCACAGTTGTTTGGCTGATCTCTGAAGGAGAATAGACAAACGAGAGGTGGGTAGACCAGAGACCCAACTCCAGTTGCATCTGGACCCACATAATTTAAAGTTCTCAGCTGTTTCAGACAATATTTTCTCCTGAAGGTTCTGACATGAGCTGCTTTGAGGGACAAAAAGCAGTTACATCAGATATGGCATGCTATTTCAGCATACCTGTCAGTGTTACTTTATATTACATATGATAGTCCCTCTGACGCCATTCTCCATACAAATTGTTTTGTGCACGTGTTTTGGCAACACTGGAGACAAATGCGGGCTTTGCAGTTGGGAAAACTGCATTTCTATAACCTCCAAAAAGCATAGAAACTAAGAGGAGGATGATCAAGCCCTCTTGGGTCTTTTACTATCAGAAGGTTCAAATTCCCTTTTCCACTTGAAAGTCATACTCCAAATTGATATCCACCTTTCCCTTTTACAAAGTTGTCTGTAGCAAATTATCATATTTTCTTTGATTATTTCTGTCATCTTCCAGTCTTTCCAAACATCCACATATTTGGAGATTTTTCTGGCTGATTTTATTTTTACTCAATTCGTTTAATAGGAAAGAGAGTTCTCTGCTATTTTATTGTTTCTTGACCTTTTTTCTATTATCTTTTATGATGGACATTTTTTCTTTCAGCTCTCATTTTTTAAATGTAACCTTTAAGTATCTTTTCTAACTATCCACTCACCGCTCTTATCTATTTCTGGGTTCTCTTTGATATATTCAGTAAATAGATGATTTTTCGTTTTTATGTGGTCAACTGTTTATTTTGTCTGTGGGTTGGTCACATCATGTGCATCTATAGGATAGTCCTTTTTTTATTGATCTACTTCTGTCACTCTCCATTGACAGGATGATTGGTTTTTACTAAACTCTTACAATTATTAAGGCTACCACAGTCCTGTCCATAAAATTATTTTAAAAATAAGAGAACTGGTATTTATTCAATTTCTCATCACATGTTTAAAAATATCCTTTAGGTATATGAAAACTAACACCTTCATCAACTGTTATTGAATCTCAATATGTAGGATAAGCGTTGATCATTATTTTAGGACATTAACTTAGTTATCTGAAACAATCGAATTTATCAATCACATAAACAATACAATAAGATAACTAAAACAGCTGAAAACACGATTAAAATGCCATCACATCGATTCCGTTCAATCTGGAATTACAAGGTACATTCTCTTTGATATTAACTATGTTTACATACAGCATTTCAAACAGTGCATTAAACTACACTTATTCAACATATAAACATATATAAATCAGAATAAATTACTTATAGCCAATATTTTTCTGTTCAACTAATGCTCTGAACATTTACAAAAAAATACTAATATTTATTTGTCACACCTGGCCCCAACACTTAATTGTCATAATTGCACAGGCCTGATATTTATTCACGTCTTAATAGTAACTCACCTCCTGGTCTAATAATCTAAAAGTAACATTGAGGAAATATACTAAGATGCCACAGTTTTATTAGTGAGACGCACGTCATAAAATTTGATTTCCACACTAGTCATTCGCACCCCACATTTCAACGTCATATTCCAAAGAATTCTTCTTAAGTCGATCAAGCAGTAACAAATACAGATTGTATCTGCCAACTTCTCTGATGAATAAAAGTCACAACGACTAAAATTTACAGTTCCTGAAGTGCCATTGCGATGCAAGTTCCCTGATATTTAGGTGCATGAATCTAAACCTCATGAAACATATATGTTTTCTGGGTACTAAGAGGGCAGTTGTGTAGCTCTGAGGGCTCAGTTCAGTGATTGAGTTAACTAATCCATCTCACATTCATATTAGAGCGAGAGTAAGTTTATTTTTCCTCAAACTGATTCTTTGTAATGTGTCAGCTACGATTTCCTTCTTATTGTGTATCAATAGAATTGTGTATTATTTTAATTTGAAATTTGATAAATAACAACCAAGACCAAATATTGAACCACTATTTAGATCTTGTTGTCCTATAAAGGCCAGGGATTTGGGATTCGCCTGCTCGAGCCCTAAACATAATTTCAAGAACACTTTGTCCACTAAAGCAGCATCAGCAACTGCACCCAGATCCAGTTCTAATATTGCTTTAATATTGCCCAGGCCCATACCCTCAATGGTATTCAGTTGCAGATTGCTCGTGTCACTAAGTAGAAAAGCTTTGAAGGGCATTTGGGGATCTTCACTTTACCAGAAAGTGTTTTAACAGAGGTTCTACTGATAACCCCTAAAAACACAGCTACTGCATACAGTACTCACTTTGTTCTTCACTACAGCTAATAATTTGTTGCAAATCAATCAGAGGGTGAATGTTATTGCCGGACAGTAGTAATCATGGGCCACCTCTAATTTGGATCCCCAAATGTACCATTAAACATTGCAATCTCATAACTATTGTAATCATTGTAATCTCATGGACGTCCAGTTAAGCATTAACCTTAAAGAATAATGGAAGATCTTAGGAGGACATGTTTGAAAGATTGTAGCACGAGAGGTAAGTCTGACAAAGAAAAGTCAAACATCGTAGTTGCCAGCTTGCAAACTGGATTAACACATGGGGCACCATAAATGTGGCCCCTCCCCCACACGTCACAGAAAGTGTATTATTTACCAGTGTTTGACAATATATTCACACTGTGTGTTTTAACATTTTAATGTGAAACGAAACATGTAATCCTTAACAAAAACCATGCTCACACTAAAAATGTATTACCTGTAGAAACTAGAGAACCGTTCGAATACGTGTGCTCTAATGTTTTCATGAATAATATGTAACATGTATTTCTCATTCACTTTTACATTTGCATATTCTGAATTATATTGTATTCACTTAATATATAACAGGAGTGTAATCCTGAATTATTAATAACGTTTTCATTTATTTGTAGTAGTATGTGCACTTATAGTCACGTATTAAACGTGCACCTTTAATATTCATGATAACATTAGCTCCACTAGGCCTGTATTTTTTTTAACATGAGGTTCTCTTTTCTCATTTCGTTCGCAATAACTTTTACCATGCGGGTGCCTTCTCATGACTTCATTAGTAAGAGTTAGGAGGACAATGTATTAGTGTTAGCAAGGCTGGGAAAGAAATCTTGGCAAGAACATGATGGTTTATCATGTTGCGTGAGAGACTTCTATGCAGCCTGTACCAGGAGTGGCAAGGTGCTCATGGATGGAAATGGCTGTCCTAGCTGAGAGGCTGGGAAGGGGGAGCAATATTGCAAAGCACCTGAACACTGTTTTCTCATTGGATGTTGGTGGTGTGATCGAGATAACACCTTCTGAATCTTACGTTTTCCTATATATCCTGTTGTTCACATAGTTCACAGTAGAGCAGAATCCCTTCGGACTTTGAGAGATACAGACCTCTCTCCTTTCCTTATCCCTTATTCCTTTCTAAGCGTGTCTTTATGCTAACACTTGTTCCTCTTTGGAACACTTTAATAGAAGTTTCTGCAATGCTGACACCTTCCTTTCGTTCTTAAGCACTTTAAGCACATAGAGTTTTGAGCATCTGAATATTTCACCAACTCATACTGCTGGACATACCCTAGATGGAGTCTGTTCAAATTCCCACAGGCTGACAACAAAATTCCCTATTAGGCAGGCCTGGTCTGACCATATTCTGATTCCTCTCAGAATTCAACATGAGCGTGGATATTCTCTGACTTTGCGATCAGCAACACGCCCCATACCTCCCTGACAATGGAGCAAACTACTAAGAGACCCTACTTTGACCATGGCACTAGTTTCCTCTACCCCTACCCCTGTCAGGTAACGCTTCAGCCTTCACGAACTGGATGAGCACATGTATAAAAAGCATAGCCCCAGTAAAGCATTCAAGAAAAAATTAACGAGTCAGTCCCATGGTATTCACAGTCCACTGGAGAGTACCATTCCATATGCAAACATCTTGAGAGTAACTGGCGAAAAGCCTATTATGCGGATGATTTACTTCTATACAGAAGGTACGTGAAATCATACCATGCTCAAATTAAAATTTCAAAAAAGTTTCACTTCACGGTTCAGCTAGCGAAAGCTCAATCTAATCAAAAAGCTGTCTCCAAAATCACCAAATGGTTCCTGCAACCAACAGTAATGACCAGGGATTCCCCCCCCCAACTCCTATGTGATGAGATATCTGCATTCTTCAGGGAGAAAATACGGACCAGAATTTAGTGCAACTCCTCCCTCGGAAATTGCTTTGTCAGAACATATTTCCCTGAAAGGACCATGATATGGACAATCAGCCTACCTCAGTCTCGCCAAGCTACCTTAGCCTGCAAATCAGATTCCCCCCATGACCACTGCCCCCCAGTTTACTCCATACAGTTGTTGATTGTGTAACTCCTGTTATAAATCCAATTGTAAACTCCTCACTAGACATGGCTATAGTTCCACTGGTTTGGAAACTAACGGTGGTTAAACCGCTGCAGAAAAAACAACTCACTGACCCCTCTACCCTTTCAAATTTCCATCCAATTTCTTTACTTTCTGTTCTAAGCAAATTCACCGAAAAGTTGGTCAATGACCAGCTAATAGCATTTCTGGAGGAAGCTAACATCCTACATCCCCGACATCCTGGCTTCCGTCCAAGACACTCTACGGAGTCATCCCTGCTGGAAGTCGCAGATACATGTAAACTAACACTTGATGCAGAAAAAAATGCAGTACTGATTTTACTAGACCTATCAGCTGCATTTGATACCACCTCCCATGACATCCTGTTGCAATGGCTTAAGGACTGTGGGATTTCCCGACAGGCATTGGCATGGTTTAAATCCTTCCTCTCATAGTGTAGACAGGCTGAAACCTTTTGGTCTGAAGAAAAAAACAGTCCAGTCAGAAGTACCCCAAGACTCTATGCTTAGCCTAAAATGTCTTTTGTGAATCCAGCCATATAGATCTACTTGTCAATAGGACAGACGTAAAATATAATTTTTAAGTACTTATATATTTTACCTGAACTTCTAACTTTCTAAAAGAAGTCTTCATTTTGTGTACACTCATGTTCTCTGATGATAACGTCACGGTGTCTATTTTTCTGTAACTAATATGGTTTTATGGGCCATACGTGTCCTTGTTTGTTTGCTATTTATAATGCGCATGAAAAACAGGAGCCCAGCTTCGAGGCGCCAAAAGAAAAATACAGTGAAAAACGGTAACACTCTGTAAAATTCAAAACATAGCATCGCGAAAATATAACTCAAATATAAACCAGGAAAATATAGATCAACGTAATACACCTGAAACTGAACGAATAAAAAGGTGTCAAAGATATTTGAACGCAGATTGCTTGTAAGTCAAATATGGAAAACAAAAATAAGGTAAGATTCACTGCACGCATTTTCGCCACATTTTTGTTTTTATTTGTGAGAGGAGAGCTAAGCAAAACTTACCACAAGGAGAATATAATTATGTAATTACCTTGCTGCACCAGATAAACAATAGTTACGTTCATGCACGCACTAGCTATCCAGTCAACAATGTTTTCTTCTCCAGATATTCTTAAAGTTACTACAGCTCTGAATGGATTATATTATATTGATGGTTTGCATCACTTTAGAAAATCAATATCTATTTGAAATGTGATGATGAGAACACCTGCTTTCCAATACAAACCTCGCTCACGGGAGTTGTGTGCTATTTCTGCACCTCATTGATTTTGATTCACATTTGGTATTTCATGTCAAAGCAATATCATGATGTGATCCACTTTTAGTAGACACGCAAATTGTCCTAAGGGAGCCTGTAAAATATTAATTGCTTTCGCTCCGTCAGTTTTTCGCCTGTCAGGGATTTACATTCACCCAGACTCAGTATCGATGTAGAAAGAGCCACCTTCACACTAATGTGCAAACACAGATGCATGGAATAATATAGCAGAAATATCATTAGAAATGTTCACAATTTATTTCAGGTAGCCAGTATTAGTTTCTTGGTTTGGATTATCCCACATGTTATAAAATCTTCTCTTAATGTTGCTTTCAAATTGGAGTAGCTTTACGACGTAAAAGAGGCTAGACTAAGTGAATATTACTTTTGCAATATTGTTTGTGGAGTTATTACATTTAGGGAGAAGGAGACAACGTGAAATAGGATTCAAAGCATGCTGCATGAGGTGATTTGACATGGCTTCCCCTCACACTTTGGGTACAACACAGCAAGGGCAAGACCCCTTATACATCACGCGCAAAAATTGCACAGGACACAGATCATATAATTTGCAAAAAGATACAATACTCTATCATCACTGCAAAAGTACTTAATCTCATCACTAGGGGGCTACCATTCTATTTCTCCGCCCTCTCGACCTTTTCAGCTGCTTGTGAGCCTCAACAGAAGGGTACTTCACCACTCCACACACAACCACTCACCACATGCCCACCCATTCAACTCAGCTCTTCAACAGTACCACCAGAAAATATAACTTCCTTATTTCACTAAATAGAATGAGGGGCAAAGAGCATGGCATAGTTTCCTGTTCCCACTTTTCTGACCAAAATAGCAAATATAGTATGACCTGTGTCAAAAAATAGGAGTGTCTTGGGCCTTCCTGTGCATGAAGGTGGGCTATGGCAGCTTGGTTTGCAACATCCATTTGAAAGATCCCTAGTGAACAAATAATTTTCTATAGCCTTTGCCTTAATTTTTACATTTCAGAAAGAGGACTAACGTTCTTCTCATTGAGCACAGGCTAAGAAAATGTGTGTCAGACCAATTTATTATGTAGCAGTACTTTAAAGGGCAGAGGAGAAGAGATTGTGTGGTGACCATTGGCCTTAATGGGAAATGTAACAGACCAGAAATATAACTGGCATCTTCTAAGGGGACTGAGGCCCTTCCACATTATATGGAACCTGTCACACAGCCTTACGCACGGGTCCTGAAGTTTACCTATTGGACTCTCGTTGACGGTAGGGGTGTAATACAAATTCTCACATCTACGGGCTTTACCATGATTATTGTAATGAGAACTACCCCATGCAGGAGAAATTATCTTTCCCTTTCTAAATAGTTGAGCAAGGAAATGTGCAGACAGCACTCCCAGCCAGCCTAGGATCTTTTGAGACTTACAGCTCATATGCCACCATGTCATTGGGACAGCCCCACCTATGACCAGGCAAGAGACTGTTCAGTATCTACAGCACCCACATATTGGATGTTTAAAATAGTGACCTCCCATCCCAGCGTTTACTCCCGAGTCCACGTGCTATGCACCTCCACACTTCAGAGTAGTCAGAAACCATACAATCTTTCAGTGGTGCAGCATGGATCTAATATCCACCTCTCCTGCTCTTTGGCTACCAACTGATCCTGATTCGTGTGACTTCCTGTCTGTAGTCGCTGAATCATAGATCTCACTGATCCACACAGCACATTCTGGTTTCTGAGCTCTTCATGCTCAGCCATCTATCAACCAGGGAAATCACACTCTCACCGTGTCCAATCTAGTAGCCTAATTCTGCCGAAGCAGTTCTTTAATCCGCCTACCTGCCATTAAGGGAAACTTACACTTAGACTCTCCTTACTAAACAATGAGTGGCAATGCCACCTAAAGGAGCCAACGAGCCATGTAGACAGGTCAATCTCCTTCCAAATAGTGATGCACACTCCTGTGACCCAATCATTATTTTCACAAGAGCACTCAGGATGTAGGTCGGGGGATATACCAGGCATGTCTAGGTTACAAATGGATTATTAGCAAATTATTCCAAGTGCCTCAGTGATGTTGTCTATAGTGAAGTTAATATTAAAATTTTTCTGAATTATGAACTGGAAATGGTGCTAGACTTGCTGATAGGGACATACCTCCCCTCAGCCTAACAGACATCCTATTAATTGGCCTCAAGCTAATTATAGGCAATAAACTGATCAGGACAGAATGGAAGAGTGTCTTGAATATTTCCTGCCATACCTGGTGAGCCTGGCTATGCTTTGTTAGAAGTGCTGACAACAACATGCACTAGCAGACAAACTCCCTCTTCCCCAAAAAAAGTATTTGGGATGCTCTAGATACTTTCCTGCAAACATGAAGCCACAGGAGGAACTCTTTTAAGGACCTCCCCCCCTCTTCCTCACAGGGTAACCTCTGTAGCTCGCTTTACCACACATATTCACACTCTCCTTCTGCATTACTAACCACTCCAATTTTACTATTTGGCACTCATCTCCCTCTTCTCACTACTACCCTCACTTTCTCTATCTACTATATCCACTCCAGTGCATTATCTGTTACAAAGATACTAGACGCTAATTGCATGTTGTATGTTATCTCTACAGTCTTTCTACAGATAAAACCTTGCGTCATTCCCTTATCAACCGTGAAAGCATTCCAATATACATCAACTATAAGCCGTTTTCTCATCACCATACTGTTGCGTGTTTATCTAGGTTCCTGATCGATACTGTGACCTTATGCCCCTATTCGGCTATAAATCCATTTATTCCCTATATTGGCATAACCGTTCAAGTGCGATATTCAGAAAGTCATCTCTGGCCTCACACGAACAGAGCCACATTCCAGAATAGTTCGCTGCCACTTCCTTTGCAACCAATTAGTGCAATGACAGAGCAGAAGTCACTATCTGATATTCCTAGATTAACACTCCGAGTTCTTCAACAAGATAAAAACTCAGCAAACCTGGAAATCCCCGCTTGCTGTGTTTTGATTAGTAATGGAACTCTAATGAGCAATTGATAGCTATCACTTCCTAGTGACATCTTTAATTGACGTCTTATGTCCAACAAACTTGTGTCAAACCAGGCACCTGTCAGGTATAAATATTACCAACGTTGCCTTAAGCAATTGCCTGTTGCTAGCTGTCTGCTGCTGCCCCCGCTGTTAGCTGAAGCTAGCACCCTGTTGCTGCAGCCTGCTGCCCATCGCCCGAAGCTGCTGATACCATTATCGCTGCTAAAGCGCGAACGATGGTGTGGTGTAACTAGGAGCTGAACAGCCGTCCCTCTGCGAAGACATCCAGCAGAAGCCAGCTGCCCGTGGACGCTGTCCCCCCCTCCTTCTCCTCGACGCGCTGAAGAGAGACGCTGCCTTTCTCGTGCAGAGAAATCCAGCTCCAGCGTTTCTAGTCTGCCCTCGCGGGTGACTGGGATACCGAGTTCCTCCTGAAGGAGATACCAGACCTCCATCATTCTATTCAGAGGTATGGTGTTGACTAAACCCTTATTGAGAATTCTTGAAGCAAACCTTGGCAAAACCAACTTAACTTAAAGCTACTTACTTACTCCCCTTCCACGTGTTAGGCTTAGGTCAGGCACACTGGGGTAGGCTTAGTTAGAAGCACCAGTTGAGTATTTTAGCCTAATGTATATATGAATGTATATATGTTTTATTACTTTTAAACCATTGTATGGCTAAGAAACCATATCAATGCTTTTACAGTATTATTTCGCAATACTTATCTTACTGTACGTACTTTTTATAATAACAAGTCTTGCAATTGTGGCAATACATTTCTCTTGTATGAGAAGAAAGACTGTTCAATGAATGTTAACCTTTTATTGACAAACGCCCGTCTCTCTAGTCTCTACATATTGTGAAAGTAATCTGCACTAATCTGACTGAGTGAAATACATGTCTATTGTTTCACACGACCCTAGAGATTGA
Source organism: Lissotriton vulgaris (assembly GCF_964263255.1). Classification (NCBI taxonomy): domain Eukaryota; kingdom Metazoa; phylum Chordata; class Amphibia; order Caudata; family Salamandridae; genus Lissotriton; species Lissotriton vulgaris. The sequence continues at coordinate 971,178,839 of NC_141696.1, read as the reverse complement.
CTCTTGATCTGAGAAGCAAAGTTGTCATGTTGCACGGTTGTTGGAAAGCTGAATCCCTTCTTGTCTGTGCCAGGGAAGCTGATCACTTCCCATGCAGAGAAGAAAGTTTCCAGTGACCTCTGAGCTAGTTGGTAACACACCCAATTAAGTTTAGCATAGTCAGTAGAGGCCTGGAAGATCCGAACTTCTACGTCGATACTACTGTTTATGTTATTCCAATGCGCAGGGCCTAGTGGGGAACTAGGAACTACACTACATGGCGCCCAACGTTTGGTAAGGCGATAAACTAACGCAAGACGTTAGAGTAACTCAGTCGTGCATATTTCACACAGACCCCTTTCTCCCGTAAATACTCCAATAGACGTCTGGAGTGGGTAAAAGGTTAAAATCCCCCGAACTTAGTAGGAAGAGATTCCTATGTAAAGCTCTGGTTTATTCAACGTTGAAGGATACAGTGTTCCAAAATATTGTGCACCTAATCTTTGTCTCCTTAGAGATCTACTCTGCAAACCTTGCATTTATACAATGCCAGGAGAAAACGGAACCACTGGGGCCGCAGCAGATGCGACTCAGCAAGGTCCCGAACACACAGACCCGGGTGCAATTATCCTCCCGGTCCACTTAAGAAAATCTATAACGTTAAAACTTATAGAAAACGGACTGACACCACAAGATGGTACAGTAATTTTCGTGATAGAGGCTCACGAATATCGGCAGACAGAGGTATTCTATTCATGGATAAACTTTCCAGCGGCAAGCGCTACAACAAAAGAGTTTCACTATTACAAAATAGAGGAACCTCCGGAAGAGTACGCTCCTTTCGAGGAGATTGAAATTCCACTTAAATTCCAAGAGCACCTGCTCTGGTTTAATGGCGCCCTAAAACATAATGATCATATTACCAGGCTCGGTCCACTAGGTAGACCAGGAGCAACGTGGCCGGTTCTAGCCAGCTACACACCACATCCTGACATTGCAAAAATGTCTAGAGAAGAGCTGTTAGTACAGCTAAAAACATTAATAAAAATACATAGGCAATTAGTCCAATATGTAATGCGGACTGCAACAGTCCCGCCAGCTGTTAATGTACCACAGCTGACCCCTCATCTGGGGAACACTAATAAAATTACACCACAGAACATACAGTCATGTCTTGGTAAAACACCCGTAAAACGGGAACAAATTCCTTTCTGGTTAGCACAGAAAATCACTCAAATAGAGGCAGTATTTCCTGATACTACCCCTATAGAGAAACACAGAATCTTGACCATCTGCCTTCCTATGGGAATCGCCCCACACGTGGAGGACTGCGACACTTGGGGTACAGTCTTTGCTTCCATTTACACAAAAACACACGGTGTTCCGTCTATGGCGGTAATACCAGAAGTGCTAAAACAGATTCAAAATGAATACAGTCCAGAGCCCGCTTTAAATCTTGGTATGAAATTACTGAAAGACTTCAAGCAGGTCTCGGCTATATTATTAGCCAATATAAAATGAGAAGCAGCATCTGTGGCGATTCGCCAGAAGTTGAAGGAAACAGATATAAAAGATCCAATTGAGCTAGCAAAAATCAACCAAAAATGCTATGAAGAATTAGGTAGAGACAGCTTGGGTGGGAAACCGGTAAATCCCCAACTGCTCGAAAATCCTGAAAAATTATTTATTAAAAATAATTCAAACACTCCTAAAAAGAGCTGGGATGGAAATAAACAATCCACTCCCAAGGAAAAATATTTCCAGTCCAGAGGAAGGTCTCCTCGACAGAGGGAAAGAACTCCGACTCGAGAACACCAGTCTCCCCAGAGGGAGCCCTCTGAGAAAAGATATAACCTTAGAAATAGGGATATTCTGAAAAAACCTGATAGATATCAAAGTATTGATACACGTCCCTCTCGATCTTTTCCACAGAAATCGGAAAGAAGAGGACGGTCAGACCCAGGAGAGCACACCAAGTCCAAAGACAAGGAACCTGCTCAGAGTAAAAAATCTCAATTTTCAAAAAAGAAGGTAGCCAGTATTAGAGTAATCAACCATGCCGAGAATACTGAGGACACAGTTGAAAAACGGGGAGTGGGCATTGACAATGTTGGACAGTGCAGCAGAAATCAGTATAGCGCGCAAGATCTTGATGAGTCATCTGGAGACAGTGGACACAAATGAATTCATTCAGGTTGAAACTGCCGACACCAGACTTAGCGAGCCCCATAAAATATACGAAATAACATTGCGTATAGAGGGTGATAAGACTAGGAAAATAAGAGGTCTATTTTGGGATAAACTCTCAAAAGGCTATGATATTCTGTTAGCTGAAAAAGATTGGCCCCCAGAGTTTGTCAGGGAGTGCCCTCGTGGCGAAGAAGTGATTATGCCTGCCTTCTCGAATCACATTCCGATTCACAAAAAATATACATATGCAAGGAAATGGGCAGTAGCCCAGGCACCGGCATTGTATAAAAATCATGTAGGATGGGATGAGGACTCTCCTCCTCACAAAATCCAATTAAAAATTGAACCAACTCCCCAACGGCAGTATCCCATTAAGCAAGAAGCTAAAAAACAGGTCAGGGAGATCTTAGATCAACTTGAATACCAGGGGGTGATTGAAACATGCACCTCTCAAATGAACAATCCTTTGTTTCCTGTCTCCAAGCCAGACAATTCATATCGTCTAGTTTTGGATTACAGACACCTTAATGCATGTTGTAAAACATTTGCAGTACAAAACTCGCATAGTGCAGCCCTAATGAATAACATAGTTAGGAAAAAATATAAAACGACATTAGACATATCTAATGGTTTCTTTTGTCAAAACATTGCACCAGAAAGCAGATATTTGACCGCTTTCTCAGCATTTGGGTCGCAGAAAAAATTCTGTCGACTCCCACAGGGGTTCAAGAACAGCCCAGGACTATTCTCAGCTAGGGTAACAGAGTTACTACAAATATATGATGATGAGGCATTATCTTACGTAGATGATATCTATATCACAGACGACGACTTGGATACTCACTTGAAAAGAGTGAACACCATTATACTTGGGTTCGCAGCAGAGGGTTACAAACTCAACTTTAAAAAGTCCCGAATTGCCCATCTGACAGTACTATTTTTAGGGTACGAGTTATCAAGTGAAGGGAAAAGCCTAGCGGACAACTTCTTAGAGAAGTGCGCTGTACTCCAAGCTCCAAAAACGCTGAAGAATTTACAATCCATTCTAGGTTTTCTGAATTTCGGAAGAACTTACATTCTAAATTACGCAGAGAGGGTTAAACCTCTCTACGAACTAATTAAACCTGATTTTAAACAAATCAATTGGACTCAAAAACACACAGAAATTTTGAGATCACTGCAAACAGACATGTTAGCAAAAACAAAATTAGATACACGTGACAACATACGTGATCTTGTAATCCGAGTCATCCCAGGAAGATGCGGATTTACGTACCTAACCTCTAATGAGGGAGAAAAGGTACCAATAGCATACAAATCTCACTTGTACACACAAGCAGAAAAAACATTCAGTCTCACAGAAAGAACTGTGAAAGCAGTGCAAATCGCATTAGCAAATGAAAGAGAACTAGCACACGGCAAAAGGATTAATATCCTCACAGCGGAATCCGCCTTCGAGGCGCTATTCAGCCCAGTAAACCTGCCTACAGTGTCACTGGATCGGAAATGAATACAGTGTGTAGATTCTCTAGGAGCGGAAGATGTGAAATACTATTTCGCCCCGCAATTCGAAGAACTGAATGATTTAGAATATGAAGAAGAATATCCTCTGCCAATCGAAATTCTGCCTCTCCCACAATACGCCTGTATAATCTATACAGATGGATTTGTACAGAATTTCAACGTAGAGAGAAAATCCTACGATGCAGCATGTGCGATTATTAAAGGTCGTTGGCTGTGCGGTAAATTCAGACCGAAGTTAACAAAAACTGAATCTGTAAGAAACTGTTCGGTTCAGAGAACTGAAATCAGATGTTTGAAGATGGCGCTCGAAAATGCAGAACGTGAATTCCCGACACTTATCGTGTGCGATTCTCATTTTTGCGTCAACTCTTACAACAATAAACTGCAGAGGTGGATTGAAAACGACTACAAAGATGACACAGGTGCCACAATAAAGCATAAATTGCTCTGGAAACAGGTAGCTCTTTTACACAAAGAACTACAAAAGACTCACGTGATTCACGCACAGAGTCTTCAACGTGATGGCGTTCACGTTGCAGGGAATTCATTGGCTAATACAGCCACAGCGGAAGCAACTAAACCGGCTTCCGTAGCCACAAAAAAGCGTACAGAAAAATGCATAGACGGGGAAACAATGCTAGCAGTAAAAACGACCGTAAAAGGCGACTGTGCAGCACTGCCTGTGAACTATCCACTCAATTATGCATACATAATAGATGCAAACTCCGTTCCTTTTGCTTGAATCCCTGGAGTGGGGGACAGAGTAATTCCAAACACGAACAGGAGAATATTTATAATAGCAGACGCACATATGGGTTTGGGTCCTAGGCACAGAGAGATCAAGGAATCACTGACTGAATTACAATCAGTATACTGGTGGCCGGGAATGAGTGTAGAACACCAAATATATGCAAACAACTGTGAAAACTGCAATAGGGATCGCAGTAGTGAACCTTGCTACCGGCTACCAATCAGAAAAAGCGTAACGCTGCCTACACTCCATCCTGCGTCCTATTAAACAGTTAAGGCTAAACACACTTAAAAAATGTGGCCTCCAGCGCTCGGCTGACGCTAGAACGGTTATAAGAGATTTGCGAGTCTTTATCGGCACATACGCAATTACCACGTTCCATTCTGACCAGGGTCCTGCTTTCGGCTCTCGAGCCTATAAGGAGGCCATGGCCAGCATGGGAATTGGGTTGCGGTATTCTTGTCCGTCGCACCCCGAAGGGAATAGTGTGGTAGAAAGAAAAAAACGTGACATAAAGCAATCTATAACAGCGAAGGTATTAGGTTCAGGCGCTGGGTGGGTCAAACATTTAATAAGTGTCCAGACTAGTCTTAATAACTTGCCAAGAAATTCTCTAAAAGGTTTCAGCCCATACAAACTATTGTTCGGAATTAGAATGAACATTCAGGACCTCGATAGTCAAATGTCAGTGGTACAAGAAAAAACAACAGACTTTGACATCAAAGATCGTTTGGCTGTTTTACAGGAACTGAATGAAACAAGAAAATCCTTAAGCAACATAAAGTTAAAGCAACAGCCAGATACCACTGACGAGGCACCACAAGCAACAGCCCCAGCAAGGCCTGTCTGGATTCCAAAGATTGGGGATCTAGTCAGAGAAAAGATCGCGGTGAAGAAGGAATTTGGGCCTTCTTACAGAAAAGCAGTACCTGTCTTGGCAGTCACCGGAACAAGATCAGTTGTGCTACCGCCCCTTGCTGGTAAAAAGGAGAACAGAGTTGTGTCCATCGACCTGGTAAAACCACAAGCTTGTGGCCTATAATCAACAGTAGGCCCAGTTGACTCCCAAGAAACAACAGAATACCCAAACTTGCAACAATCCAAGAGGTTCAAACTGAAAGACTAATCACATTCGATCAGCCTGCAGGGCACAATGAAGGACTATGCAATATTGCCATGGAACTCGTGCCTCTTGAGACACAGATTGAAACAGTTTGTCAAGAAACAACACCAGTCTACACTAATGTGGCATCAGAAAGTGCTACGGAGAGACAGATTGAAAGAACAATCCCATCAATTGACAGACCTGCCTCTGGTTATGTCATCAACTTCGACAACTTCTCTGAAGATCAAAACGATCCCGAAGTGATGCCAGAAACAAAAAAGACTTTTAAAGAAAAAGCAACGGAACTCTTTCATCAACTAAAGGAAATCTACCTTATTTCACCTTGGTTAGAGTTCTGGTTCGGTCTAGGTGTATTTTTCCTCCTGCTTTGGTTCATCATGGTACTTTGTTTGGGAAAATTCATTGAGGGAAAATATAGTACAATGGACACAGCAAGTCAGAACATCAACCTAGTCCTGAAACCACACAGATCATCCCATGTGAAGAGAACTGTCAACAGTAAATGTCACAGCAATTCCAATACCTGGTGGGGTAGTATGGGAGAAAACAGACTATGAGATCTATGGTCCGGTCGAAATCCTGAAGTATCCTCATCAACTGAAGGTTTCCTTAAGTGACTTTGTAAAACCGAGTACATTCTCTGATGATTGGGACTTTAACAGTATTAATGACATGATGTCTGATTTAGTAATGTCAGCTAGATTCACAGATCATGATTATTTACAAGGTTCATCTAGTTATGAGCAGTTATTCTGCTACACACACTATGGTGATCATTACTTGCATAAATCTGCACAGCCTAGAAATGTTTTTATGTATAATCAATGGGAACATTGTGCTACACCACCTAAAAGCAGTTCTAAAGCATTTTTTGAGAAATTCAAATACTTCTCAGGGTTTAACACCAGTGATGCAGAAACGTTTTATTACAAACTGTTAGATAAAACAGGAATGAAAACAATGCTGACAAATTCTAAATTGATATATTCAGAAGCATTTTATGACAAAATGATGACATTTGGTTTTGATTAATGGAAAAATAACATTGAAACGAAAACAATTTGGGGTACAAAAGATTGGCAGGTACAAGGCATTGAAGCACTATTTAGAACCTGCATGATACCAGAACAAATGTTGTTTTTAAATGACACAATACACCAAACATCCTGTCTTGGCCTAGCTAAGATCAAAGACCTTAAAACACCGTCTATTCCAAAGCCAATACCTGAAAATATAACTGCAGATATTGAGTTAGACGTGTCACAAGTTTTACATTTTAACAGAACACATCCTGATTGGAAAAAGTGGTTAATCTGGCCTACTGACACAAACAGCTGTCAAGATAGATTCCTGAATAAAAAACAGGGGTTAAAAATGACCAGACTAGACCCGAGATACTCCCAGAGACAACATCCAGGGATAATAACAACATACAGTGTAGGGAAACTCTGCCTTGAATGGCTAACATCATCCACACTGGCTGAAATTAAGCAACACTTGTCTTTACTAAAAGATGGTGCTGATTTGCGCGATTTCATTCTTGGACCACGCAAACAGCGTCAAAAGCGTTTCATAGCGACCAGTATCTATGCTGCTTACAACGAGGCTTGGAAAGTCAAACAAATTGAAACAGCTGAAAAAATACGAGAAATTGATCGTATTCATTTGGAAAAATCACTTTCTGTAGTGGACAATGGGTTAATGACTCTGTCTTCCAGAATATATTCGTTGGACAATATTGTATCCTCTGCCTTTGATTTCAGGCAATTTTGGGAATCGTTCCTAATTTTGTTCACTCTGTTTTTGGCGGCATACCCTTATTTTTGGGACTTGAAGCAGGGATTTTATTTTTGACCCTCCTGCTTCGTTATGGCAAGCCAAAGCTCAGACATAGCTCCCATGGGAATGGAAGAGACAATCCTAGCAATGCGCTACCGGGACAGGATAACTAACGTCCTTGGATTGGCCAGGCTGAGAGATCTAAACATGACCTGGTTCCTTTCATTCAGACCTATATGGCAGAACTGTATCTTACCGGTACTTCGATGTATGCTATGCGGAGATGAGTGCGTGTTGGACATCTGTCTTTCACTTCCATCAGCAGTACCAATGGACGTCGAAACTTTGCTCAGTCCGATAACGGCTCACGCATTGTGTTGTCCCCAGCGGCTACCAATCCTGATGACGGCATTCGTTGAGACTCCTGTGCTACGACTAGGTGGTAACAGTGGAGCGAGTGACAAAAGCAACATCACCCAGGTACGACCTTCTGTGAGCATTGCTGATCCTGACTATGATGACAGCAATCATTATCACACCTGCCAAGTTGCAGCACTATCGAATTTGGTTAAACTGTCACCTGATTTTGTAGACCAATTCTTTGAGAGCCTGTCTGATACGATGTTCTCACCCGAACAGAAATAATAACTTTGGAGAAGCTTTCCGACACACAGCGTTCCCATGAACTCTGAATTCGGCCTTCAGTTTTGATCAACAAAAACTGCTAAAAGCGTTGGAACTCTATTTCCCTGTTCAAGCATTAATTCTTTTGAATTGGACATTTTTTAATATTCACCCTCTTTTTTTGGCACGAACAATTCTTTGCTTAACGTAAAAACTATTCTTAGAGAACAGAAGCTTCAAACTTCTATTTCTAAACACATCTAGAGACATAACACACTTACATCAGCCTCTAGCACATGTTATTGCAATGCATTTATATGTGATGATTTATCTCGCCCTTCTTCTGTTTCAGAGATACTTCATGTGTAATTCTTTTTGCATAATCGTTCATTGATTTCATATGCAATAATTTTTTAATGATTTCTATGCTTCAAAAACGTACAGTACCTAAACTTCACGTATTACAATATATGCCTATTTCGAATGCATTTATGTATTTTGGGGTGGGCAATGTTACACATGCATCTAATTGCTCTAGTTTTAGTAATTTGATGGACATGAAAACGTGGAGTGGGTGTTGCGTGTTTATCTAGGTTCCTGATCGATACTGTGACCTTATGCCCCTATTCGGCTATAAATCCATTTATTCCCTATATTGGCATAACCGTTCAAGTGGGATATTCAGAAAGTCATCTCTGGCCTCACACGAACAGAGCCACATTCCAGAATAGTTCTCTGCCACTTCCTTTGCAACCAATTAGTGCAATGACAGAGCAGAAGTCACTATCTGATATTCCTAGATTAACACTCCGAGTTCTTCAACAAGATAAAAACTCAGCAAACCTGGAAATCCCCGCTTGCTGTGTTTTGATTAGTAATGGAACTCTAATGAGCAACTGATAGCTATCACTTCCTAGTGACATCTTTAATTGACGTCTTATGTCCAACAAACTTGCGTCAAACTAGGCACCTGTCAGGTATAAATATTACCAACGTTGCCTTAAGCAATTGCCTGTTGCTAGCTGTCTGCTGCTGCCCCCGCTGTTAGCTGAAGCTAGCACCCTGTTGCTGCAGCCTGCTGCCCATCGCCCGAAGCTGCTGATACCATTATCGCTGCTAAAGCACGAACGATGATGTGGTGTAACTAGGAGCTGAACAGCCGTCCCTCTGCGAAGACATCCAGCAGAAGCCAGCTGCCCGTGGACGCTGTCCCCCCTCCTTCTCCTCGACGCGCTGAAGAGAGACGCTGCCTTTCTCGTGCAGAGAAATCCAGCTCCAGCGTTTCTAGTCTGCCCTCGCGGGTGACTGGGATACCGAGTTCCTCCTGAAGGAGATACCAGACCTCCATCATTCTATTCAGAGGTATGGTGTTGACTAAACCCTTATTGAGAATTCTTGAAGCAAACCTTGGCAAAACCAACTTAACTTAAAGCTACTTACTTACTCCACTTCCACGTGTTAGGCTTAGGTCAGGCACACTGGGGTAGGCTTAGTTAGAAGCACCAGTTGAGTATTTTAGCCTAATGTATATATGAATGTATATATGTTTTATTACTTTTAAACCATTGTATGGCTAAGAAACCATATCAATGCTTTTACAGTATTATTTCGCAATACCTATCTTACTGTACGTACTTTTTATAATAACAAGTCTTGCAATTGTGGCAATACATTTCTCTTGTACGAGAAGAAAGACTGTTCAATAAATGTTAACCTTTTATTGACATACGCCCGTCTCTCTAGTCTCTACATATTGTGAAAGTAATCTGCACTAATCTGACTGAGTGAAATACATGTCTATTGTTTCACACGACCCTAGAGATTGACTCTTGATCTGAGGAGCAAAGTTGTCATGTTGCACGGTTGTTGGAAAGCTGAATCCCTTCTTGTCTGTGCCAGGGAAGCTGATCACTTCCCATGCAGAGAAGAAAGTTTCCAGTGACCTCTGAGCTAGTTGGTAACACACCCAATTAAGTTTAGCATAGTCAGTAGAGGCCTGGAAGATCCGCACTTCTACGTCGATACTACTGTTTATGTTATTCCAATGCGCAGGGCCTAGTGGGAAACTAGGAACTACACTACAATACAAAAGCTTATCATCACAGGCATCTTCTTTTTGGCTCATTTTTTGTTTTTTCCTGTAAGTCTGTATTGTCTCTACAATTAATGGAGAATGCACTACGTGTTCTCTGTTTTGTTTATTGTATTGCGAATATAAATAGAAAACATTTGAATTCTTAAATACATTATGAGTTTTGATGAGGATTTCCAATTAACAACAATTTGTTGAAAAGCAGTTGCCAACAATAAATATATCTAGCAACCCGGTCTTATGAACAGTTAGAGAAAACTCATTAGTTAAAGTCCTAAAAGGAGATGGCAAATGCTAAATGAGTGCTGTATCTTAAAATCTTGTTTAATTTGGGCCCAGAATGTGTACCAAATAGATAATGTTAGGACACCAAAATAATGTATGCATGATGTCACTTTTGAGACAATCACAAGACCAGCATTGGGATGCGATATCTGTTAAAAATGTAAAACACTGAAGGGGAGTAATGTAAAGTCTGTGATAAATTAATATACTGGCTGTTCTAGAGGTTTTATAAATATGTATCCATATCTTAATCCAAAATGTACTGTGCTAGGTAACCCCTAAGTCTCTTTCCTGAAGGAGTTCAGCTCTGAACTTGGTTCATGTATGATTTGGAGAGGAAATACATTTCAAGGCCTAGTGGGAATTTGTATGTTATCATCAAACACTGGATACTACCTATTTGTCTCAATGTTCTTCTGTTCATAATACATATATTTTATGGTAGCCATTAACCAATTGTATTACTAGCAATGGAAATATTTTGTCAACTACAGCTTTTACTTCATCAGAAATTTTCCATCCGCCATGAATATTTAACTCTCCGTCTTCAGTATTTCTCCAGATTATGGAATAGAACGTTACCATTGATTTAGTTATCATATTATATCTAAGTTGTTCATATGTGATATACAATTTATGACGATTCTTTCTTTATCTATACATATGTTATATATCTATTGCATTTTCTCCCTTCATTCCTTTTCTTTTCTCCCTATAAAATGAATAAAAGGTTTTCTTTTATTGTCCATGTAGAACGTTTTAATATAACAGACTTGTATATTGTTATAATCCTATCAAATTGTTCACTGTTTACACTTGTGGTTTAAATAAAACCTTTTTAACTCAAGTAATATATGATTGGCACTTGTACCAAGTAAGTGCACAATACAGCTGTCTCTTAGAGTGTCTGACAGGAAGAGAATTGTACATAACAGCATGCTAAGTCATGTGCTGTTATAATTCTTGGATAGTACTTTTATAGCAGATATTTTGAATCTTGGCCTTTGATCCATGCACATATGACACTCACTTTAGGCCAGATCACGATGTGGGCAGACCTCCACCAACAGGTCGTTGGTGGTGGTCCACCAAATATCCAGGGTATCGGCCTGACCGCTGGATTACAATACCGGTGGTCAGAGCGATTTGGGTGGGGGAAAAGACCACTGCCTCCGTCAGTCTTATGAAGCCCGTCAGAGTGGCGGTCGAAGCCTAATCACTACAGTGGAGGCGGTGCCTGCGGAATCACAGCCGTAGGGATTAGGATGTCAGTTTCTGAAAGTCATCCATGAAAAATCTGTCAGAAAGGAACTTTGGGGGCCCTCCAGCAGGGTCCCAGTCGGGCTACTGCTAAGTGTCCAGGAGGCACATGTGATGTGGTGTGACACACGGTACAAGGATGTTTGAAATATGCTTTTTACTATTGCTGCTTGTGCAGCGGCCCTTTTCCTGGGCTGCTGCATAAGCTGCAATAGTAAAATGCATTTTACAACTGCCTGCACAACAGTCATATGGTAATTAGGCTGTCGGGACCACCAACTCCATGTCAGATGGTCTAGTGCCTGAAACAATGGCGGTCGGACGCTCGCCCGACCACCATCGTAATGAGGGCCTTAGTCAGCCAAGCAGAAGCTCATTTACTTGGGAAATTGTGATGATTTGCTCCCTTTGCACAATAACGTAGGACTGTCATGGAATGGGTTCTCCTGCAAATTCTTAGTAAGTGACTTTGTGGGTCCTTTTTCACTAAAAAAGTAGAATCTAAGGTCTTTTAGAATTTTTGCAGCCGATTCACGAAGACATGTAAGAGCACATAAAAGAGTACTACAGGTGGACAACTTTATGTACACTAAAATGCCTTTGTGAATAGGCCAACTAAAATGGGAATACATTCGAACATTCAGGGAATACTCATATACAATTAGTAAGTGTAAAAAGTACTGTGCCATTTTATCACTTTTACTAATAGGGAATTGAATGTTTCAGTGCTTAGTCAAAGAGGCACATAAGAGAATACATAAAAGAGTACTCATATTGTACTACTTCCCATGCTCATAATGCTTTTGTGAATATTCTCCATAGTTTGAATCGGACCCTGGCAGGAGCCCAGTACAATGCTTAACTACGCGTGGAAATATGAGCCTGTCTTTAGACTCCAAAAATAAGACATGTTTCCTTCTAAATATGATTATGTGATACATGAAATAGCTTACCTGCCTACAAAATGACTGTTGTGGCACTTCCTGATACAGTAATTGCCCATGCAAAGTAGCTTAGTGAGTTAAGGGCTACACCCTACTCATTCTTTTACGATGCATCCCTTGATATTATGCATCATCCTGGTGGTATTATTACTTTATTATGGATTTTTGGAAGAAAATGCATTACAGGTAGTTTGGGACACATTAAATCCATGTATTGAAATGCATCACCTGGTAATTGTGCCTTCTCTTGATACGTCATTAGAAGAATTATGAATCCGTTTTTGACTTTGTAACAGAGCTGTTCACTTGTTTGTAATCTGTTTCGATTTTTAATTGTTTGAGATGTTCTAATCTTATAGCTCATTATCACTAGTTCATTATCACTACATTTCCTCATTTGTCTGCAGCTCTAATTATGATTATTTTGTCATCTCTCAATGCAAATTCCAATATTACTGAGTGTGATTGGCTTGGGGTACAAGGGTGCCCCACCCTACATTAGAGTGAAAGACCCCATCTTGGTCACGAATTGGACACCCATCACGAGATGTCAGAACTCTGCATGGTGATATGGCAGCATACAAGGTCCCTCTGTGTCAGCGGAAATACCTCCACTGCTAATCTATTGGGATGCTCATCTTTTATAATAGAAAGCAGTCTTGTGATGTGCGTATAGATTAGCGATGTTATGGATATAGAGATAGTCCTGTCGCCCCGTGGGTGAAGACAGTGATTTTTTTTAAAGAGTTTTATATAGCAAGAACTAGACCCAAGTCATCGGGTATCAGAGCGCTTTACATGAGCACCAGTTTCCTTACAAAATTGTGTAACTTTCGCCTAGATTTACACTCAAAAAATTGAATGTACTCTAATATGAAAATATGTGTACAATTAATTTTATTTTATTTTTAACCATGATTGACTGTATGATATAATTTTAGATATAATTGATTGCTGTGTTTTGCACTTTTTAGGTCATTCTAACCGAAGTAAAGTCTTTTTGAACTGAACTGTTTCCTTACAAACGGACACATTCATTTTTGTTAGGCACAGGAAGATTAAGTGTTTTGCCCAGAATCACAGGATGTTGAGCATCGTTGCTGAGACTCAAACACGGTTCTCAGCTTTGAGATCGACAGCTCTAACCGCAAGTCTACATCCTCTCCCCAGTGATTACATTTGAACATAGTGCGAAACGAGACCTTGTACATGATGTTCAGGTTGTTGTGATAATGTTGTGCATTGCTAGATGTAAAAACAAGTTTTGTTTCAGCGAAACAAATCCAACACTGTCTTAAACGCAAATGTGTGCAAAAGGTCACAGCTGGAAATTTTATTTGTGGTGACAATGTAAGAAATAAGCTGCTTCGCCACATGGGCCTAACTCGGGAATATAACAGTAGGTGCATTGAAGATTTGTTTTTATGCTGAGCTCTGGATGTTATTTAGTTGTGCTACCAATGCACCAGGAAAGGCTAGGTGGACGTAATTTAGTGCTGGGATCAGTTTCGCTTTCAAGACTTTCAGCGTGGGTTCAGAGGTTGGGGTGTGTAGGCAACTGTTGAGGCAGTTTAGGCTCTGCGTGACTCCCATGCCCTTGATTTGTAAGTGCTTCATGTGAACCGTTGGTTTGGCCCCTTCTGTAAACCAGACACCTAAGTTATTGTAATTTGGGACTGTTGTTATTTGTAGCTCCCCGAGACGCCAGTGTGCATGTTTATTGTGGGGATGTTTTCCAAATATGATGATTTTACTGTAGTTTGTTGGTCTCGTTGTACCTGTAAAGTGCATAGAGGGCTTTCTGTAGGCCTGATTTAGTGTGGTCCATCATCAATATATCATATACATACTGCAAGATTAGGAGTCATGACAGTCTTAGTCTGGGTGTAACTAGGCTGGCACCTTTTAATGTTTTGCCCAGACCGGCCGTGTAAAGGTTGAAGAGAAGAGGAACTATCACTCAGTCCTGTTTGAGGCCATTGTTGATCGGGACTTTGGCAGTTGCTGTGGTGGGGCCAATTCCACCAGACCCAGGTCGCCTGGTATAAAGATGTTATTGCTTTAAGTAGCAAGGGGGGCTCCCCCCATGCTGTTTGTTTTTCCCACAGCATGCCACAGGCCACCCTGTCAAAAGCTGCACTGTAATCATCGAAACAGCTGAACAACAGTGGCTATTTTTCTCTGTGTTGCCTGGTGCCACAAGTAGGCCAATGCTGTGACGTTGTCGATTGTGGAGCTTACCGGCCGACATCCTGATTGAAAGTGTGGAAGAATGCTGTTTTCTTTCACCCAGGCCTCCAAGTCCTCTAACAGGGTGTGTGTGTATTCCTTTGCTTCTAGGTCTAGAAGGGCAATAAGCCGGTAATTTACATGGTTTTAATGATCACCCTTTTTGTGAATTGGAAAGAGAATTGACCCTCACCATGAGTTGGGAATCATGGCAGTGGTGAAAGCGTGGTTAAAAAGCAGTGCCAAAGTTTTGTGCTGCTTTAGAAACTGGAACAGCAAGACTGTTGGTTCCAGGGCCACCATCTCTCCTCATATTCCGTATTCAGTGAGGGGAAAGGATGACTGTGCATAACATCTAATACTAGGGATGTCTGGTTGGGCTTTATTTTGATCACCTGAACGTCCATATATAGTAGCTTTGTATGAGCAATACACTCGCTTTCTGCGACACCATTTTCCTTTGTCTGGGCGAAGTTACTGAGGCTGTTTATGTGCTTCCAGAAAAGGATATGATTTCTCTAATTTAGAATGGTAAAAATCTAAAGCCATTCTTCCTTGACTTTCTTGTTCTTTTTGTTACCAAACAATCTGCCTGTGAGCTGCTCCGTATGCATGACCACTTGAGCCAGGGTGTTTTTCTTGCCTCGTATGTTGACCACTAGGGCTCTTCGAAGATTACGCTTGCTTATAACCAGATCCTTTGAGGATGTTTGAGGGGCTGTTGTTCAAGTAGGATGACTTTTTCTAGGAAGCAGTCACAACCCTCCCCCAGGGTTATGCAAAGGTCTGCCAGGAATAGGAAGTCATTCCAGTGCTCCAGTAGTGTAGATGCACTAGATGGCATGTCAGAGGCTTGTTTTGATGTGATCCAATTATTTAACTTTTCTGTGAGGTTGTTTTTTTTTCCATTTAATTCTGGGAAGGACTTTGTGAAGTTCTTCCCTGGTTGGTTCACCCAAAAGGAGTAACTAAGGTGAGTCTTAGGAGGCTAAATGCAGGATGACTCGCAAAGGTCTGTGGTCACCTCCCCGGTCATCTGCTCTGAAGGTGCTGATTCTAGCTGTGAAAAATCTTTGATTATTTTGATCCCAATTCATTTGAAATTTCCTTAATAAACTCCCTTAACAGCCCTTTCTCTGTTCAAGAGGCCTGATACATGGCTCCATCTGAGGTGTTTTTCTGCTAGTCGCTTCAAGCACATTAGAGGCTGATGAGATCGCTTTCAACTAAGCTGCACTTCAGTGACATTCACCTAATTTGATAGCTGGTGCATGTGCTATTTCTAGATCTACTCAAATCTTCTTGAGCTGATTTAGATATCATTGTTTTCCTGCATTCAGTTGAATTGCAAATATTTGCAGTAAGCCTCAGTCGTATAATTTCTTAGTGTGCTATACCCTAACATGGAAAACAGAGCGTTCATTTTTGAGAAAGACTAAATATAATGCTCAAGACAAAAAGCTCAGAACTGAGTTTGTGCCAACAATGACTTGAAAGAAGTCTGTGTGCCAATGCTGTTTGTGATGAAATAAATGAAAAGTAAATGCAAAATCCTACAGGTGCTCGATGTATCAGGAATCCACCAAACATATTTTGGATTTTAGTGCAACAATCACACTCATGCAGGGCCGATCGGTCATATTCAGCATGTCCTGAAAATTATAAATGATTTGATTAAAATCCATGCAAGAGATTAGCTTACCGGCAATCTGGGAGTTGCATTGATGAGATAATGATACATCTTAGGGCTATCCTGATTCAGGCCACACACTAAGAGCACTATGTATAGTACATATTGGTGCCTTTGTGTGTCTATACCCAAATCCTAAGTGAATCTCTTTTGGTAGAATCTTTACTAGCCAATAGAAAATTACTATGGCCACCGCTCACTACAATACTTTCTCAGTGATGAAGACCACCTAGCCAGAGCAGAGTTTGTAATAATCGTGTCTACCCTGCTTTCATATATGTAACATCTGGTTGCATCATTTGTGTTTCCTGGACAACTAGCATCTGCTTTCTTCTCACATTTACACACATTCTAACCAACTAATTGTAGTCCAGGACCCACTGAGCTTTAGTTTCAATGGCATACCACCATTGTAAGACCTGACATCCTTGACGTGGTTTCTATTTGACTGTTTGCCTTCAGACCTCCTGCTCTTTCTGACTGCATTTTTTCTGTATTTAGGACTCTGAGCACTTTGCTATTGCTAACCAGTGCTAAAGTGCATGTCCTCTCTGTTAAAACATGGTAATATTGGATTATCTACAAATGACATTAAATTTAGTTATAAGTCCCCAGTAAAGAGCACTACATGTGCCCAAACCCTGTAAACTAAATGCTGCTAGTGGGTCTGCAGCATTGAGTGTGCCCCCGCTTTAGATAGCCCTTCACACATGTGCCAAGCCTGCCACTACAGATCCTCTGTGTGCAGTTTTAAACTGCCATATAAACCTGGCACGTTAAACCTCTTAGTTACCAAAGTAAAGAGGAAGGCAGAGGTAAAGGCTAGGTTTATCCTCCTGACAGTTACGTAGTGAGACAAAAATTGAGTATATCAAAGAAAACCTGCCCTTAGGGGATTAGATATGATAGAGCAAGAATTTGTTGTAATCCCTTGCCTAGAAAAAAGGGCTTCTTTTTCTAGAGAACCCTCACCCACCAGTGTTGCCCCAGTGTGAATCCTATAATAAGGACACAAACCATGCACACCTAATGGGCACTGTATACATACGGTTCTAGTGATTAATCTGTGTTTTGTGTAGATGCTGTATTATTGCATCATGGTCAAAGCCAGGGGTAGAGGGGTTTGTAGCCACACTTTCGTCAAAGCAGCCTCTGGTTCAGTAACCTACTCCTCTCCCCGGTGACCGCATACTGCGGATGCGGATGCAAGTGGTACATACGGGGCTGGACCCCGTGGAGTCCTGATGAAGAGCTATTAGGGGAACAGCTCGAAACATCTTTACAAAAACACATTACTGAGACAACCAGACTCATTAACCCCTTCGCTGCAGGGGTTATTCCCCCGCTGTGCTGGGGGGTAGGGGGGCGCGCACAGCGCCCGCATGCTCATGACGAGCTGAGCTCGTCATGAGCTACGGTGCTCCTGTGCTCATGACGAGCTCAGCTTGTCACAGGTGCATTGGCTCCGTGGAACGTTCAGCACAGCGGGGGAATTCTCCACGCACCTGAGCGTTCCACGGGCCATGACGAGCTGAGCTCGTCATGAGCACCGGAGCACCATGGCTCATGACGAGCTCAGCTCGTCATGAGCATGGAAGAGGTTACGGTCAGGTTTCTTCTCAGTAAAGGACCCCTGATTTTAAACCATACCAACTAGGAGTGGGAATAAAAGAGCGGCTAACTAGTTAGGTATTTTTAGATTTTCTTTCCCTTTCCACTCCACATCACTGCACTACACATAGTCTACAATAACAGGTGCTCCTAAGTAATTCATAAATCGCAGCATGCCTCAGTCCATAGAGGATTGAGAGGAACCCCGATGATGAAGCAATGCACCTAGGGACTACCCTGGTGGGTGAGTGGTCTCTAGAAAAACAAGTCTTTTTTGTAGACAAGGAATTACAAGAAATACTTGCTGTATCCTAGCTAATTCCCTAAGGGCAGGTTTTTTTCGATATACTAAATTTTTGTCTCACTTAGTTAAACCTCTTGTCAGGCCCAAACCTACCTTTTTAATTAATATAAGTCACTCCTAAGGTAGGCCCTAGACAGCCAAAGGGCACGGAGCAGTGTATTTAAATAGTAGGACATGTACTTTTACGGTTCAAATGTCCTAATATTAAAAAACATCTTACATTTGTTTTTCACTACTGCAAGGCTTATCTCTCCCATAAAATAACATTGGGATTTAAGTGTAATTTCCAATTGGGAAGAGATTTGACCCTCAAGTTTGGTATCTCTTGCATCACAATTTAAAATCGCAACTCATGGTGTAGTTGGATTTTAAATTGCAATTCTGAAAATGCCACTTTTAGAAAGATAAAAAGCAAAACCAAAGGGGATGATGTACGGAGTGATGAACATCGCAAGCACTCAACCCTAGTTAACTGATCTGGGTTTAATCCATCATCATTCTTTAGCTCACTCCGCCACCCCAGTTCAGACATGGCCATTTGCAAATCAGTCTGACCCTGTGCCTCATGTGAACAGTCCAGCCAGAACTGCCAAGTCATGAAACCGGTCCTAGGATGCTTGTTTCCAGTCCAGGGAGGACCTGGCTTGGCAGTTCGGGCTGGACTGTTCCCATGAGGCACCGGGTCAAGACTGATTTGCATATGGCTGGCTTCAAACTGGAATGGCATGGTGAGCAAAAAAATGAGGGATCTAGGCCCAGATCTCTGTACTGGGGTGAATGTATGAAATTGTTCTGCATTCTGTCCATCAACTGTTGTTTTTGCACTTTTAGAAAGATGGCATTTTCTTACTTTATGTAAACAAAATAGGGGGAGAATGATCCAATCGGATCAATGAGGGTGAAAGTACCACTCAAGGGGAGTGGAAGGTCCAGCCACAGTCCGTGCCCTGCGCAAATATATATCCAAGAAGATGGACCATGCTGTTCCTGTAAAGGGTAGTGTGCTAGTCACAGGAAGGAGGAAGCGTGGTGGTTAGAGTGTGTAAGCCTACTACTGGGTATCCATTATGTTGGAAATAATTGCCTTAAACACCTTTGCAGGTGTCATGCTTCATCATAGGCAGTGCTCCTCGTTGGGTAGGCGGTGCAATTCCCAACGGGCACACCTCTAAGAGGGGCTCTTTATCGGAGATCTTTTAATCCAACTGCCTATGGGTGAAGTGCGGGTGTGGGGCCAGGAGGTTGTAGACAAAAATGTAAATTAAAATGGAGCCAAGGGTACCAGAGACTACTTTATTCGGGTGGTCCCTTGCTTCAGTATAAAAATGAAGCTAGTCTGGGCTTACTGGAAATTAATGTTTCCTAGCTCTAGCCTAGACTAGGAAGTGTTTAAAACACTTTTTAAACACTTCCATAGGAAGTTGGATTAAAAGATTTTCCCAGTGTGCCCCTGACTGTTTGCCGTCACTGCTAGTAACTTTTCTTTCATTGCTGCGTCCTTAATTGTATTTCTGTTCTCTTCATGCTGCTGTGCCCCCTGTTTTCACTGTTGTGCCCGTGATTGTACTTTGGTCCTCTCCGTGCTCCTGCTGACCCACCCCGCTCCCTGCCGCTGCTCCCCCGCGGCCCCACCCCCGTTCCTTCAGCCTCACCTCGCATCGCTCCCCTCCCCACTCACCACCCCGCTTCCGCCTCCCAGCTGCTCCTCCCTCCCACTGAGGACTTAGGTGGGGTCCGCGAGGCAGGGAGCTGTGACCGCGTGGCCAACCCGTGTGTGCCCAGTCCCCGTTTGCCACCGCCACTGCTAGTAACTTTTCTTTCATTGCTGTGTCCTTAATTGTATTTCTATTCTCCCCGTGTGCCCCTGACTGTTTGCCGCCACTGCTAGTAACTTTTCTTTCATTGCTGCGTCCTTAATTGTATTTCTACTCTCCCCGTGCTGTTGTATTTGCGTCCTTAATTGTATTTCTATTTTCCCTGTGTGCCCCTGACTGTTTGCCGCAACTGCTAGTAACTTTTCTTTCTTTGCTGCGTCCTTAATTGTATTTCTGTTCTCTTCGTGCTGCTGTGCCCCCTGTTTTCACTGTTGTGCCTGTGATTGTACTTCGGTCCTCTCCGTGCTCCCGTTGACCCACCCCGCTCCCTGCCGCTGCTCCCCCGCGGCCCCACCCCCGTTCCTTCAGCCTCACCTCGCATCGCTCCCCTCCCCACTCGCCACCCCGCTCCCGCCTCCCAGCTGCTCCTCCCTCCCACTGAGTACTTAGGTGGGGTCCGCGAGGCGGGGAGATGTGACCTGACCTGACCTGGTCAGTGCCGGTTGCTTCACCCGCCGCGTGGCCCACCCGCGTGTGCCCAGTCCCCGTTTGCCACCGTCACTGCTAGTAATTTTTCTTTCATTGCTGCGTCCTTAATTGTATTTCTATTCTCCCCGAGCTGTTGTATTTGCGTCCTTAATTGTATTTCTATTCTCCCCGTGTGCCCCTGACTGTTTGCCGCCACTGCTAGTAACTTTTCTTTCATTGCTGCGTCCTTAATTGTATTTCTACTCTCCCCGTGCTGTTGTATTTGCGTCCTTAATTGTATTTCTATTTTCCCCATGTGCCCCTGACTGTTTGCCGCCACTGCTAGTAACTTTTTTTCATTGCTGCGTCCTTAATTGTATTTCTGTTCTCTTTGTGCTGCTGTGCCCCCTGTTTTCACTGTTGTGCCCGTGATTGTACTTCGGTCCTCTCCGTGCTCCCGCTGACCCACCCCCTCCCTGCTGCTGCTCCCCCGCGGCCCCACCCCGTTCCTTCAGCCTCACCTCGCATCGCTCCCCTCCCCACTCGCCACCCCGCTCCCGCCTCCCAGCTGCTCCTCACTCCCACTGAGTACTTAGGTGGGGTCCGCGAGGTGGGGAGCTGTGACCTGACCTGACCTGGTTAGTGCCGGTCGCTCCACCCGCCGCGTGGCCCACCCGCATGTGTCCAGTCCCCGTTTGACGCCGCCACTGCTAGTAACTTTTCTTTCATTGCTGCGTCCTTAATTGTATTTCTATTCTCCCCGTGCTGTTGTATTTGCGTCCTTAATTGTATTTCTATTCTCCCCGTGTGCCCCTGACTGTTTGCCGCCACTGCTAGTAACTTTTCTTTCATTGCTGCGTCCTTAATTGTATTTCTACTCTCCCCGTGCTGTTGTATTTGCGCCCTTAATTGTATTTCTATTTTCCCCGTGTGCCCCTGACTGTTTGCCGCCACTGCTAGTAACTTTTCTTTCATTGCTGCGTCCTTAATTGTATTTCTGTTCTCTTCATGCTGCTGTGCCCCCCTGTTTTCACTGTTGTGCCGTGATTGTACTTCTGTCCTCTCCGTGCTCCCGCTGACCCACCCCGCTCCCTGCCGCTGCTCCCCCGCGGCCCCACCCCCGTTCCTTCAGCCTCACCTCGCATCGCTCCCCTCCCCACTCGCCACCCCACTCCCGCCTCCCAGCTACTCCTCCCTCACTCCGCCCCCCCACTCTCCATTTATGGCAGAGTCCGCGCGTGTTTGTCTTCGTGTTTGTGCCCGTTTTTCAGGTTTTTTGTCTGTCTTTTTGTTTCTGTTTTTGTTATTGTCTCTGTACCTGTGCCCGTTGTTTGTGTCCTCCGTGCCCATTTTTCACTGTCCTTTTCCCGCCGCTGCTGCCCTGGCACCCCCTCCCCCTGCAGGTTCCCACTCCCGCCTCCCAGCTGTGCTTCCCTCCCCCATCCCTAATTAATGGCAGCTGTGCCGAAGGTGCGCCAAAGGTAAGCCGGTCTGCGCCCGTCCATGACCCGACCGCGGCCAGTGCCAGGGATTCTGATTCTCCGGCCACCCACCACTATGACTGAGCTGCCCTCCTCGCACTCAACCCCAGAAGGAACAACAACCGCAAGCTATCTACGCCGAGCACCACCTATGGCCAGTTCTCCTGCTGACACTGCCAACAAACCTTCACCATCCTCTGAACCCCCATGGCAGCCACCCCACGCCAGACGCCATCACCCCAGCACCCCAAAGCCCTGAGATGCATCCTCCTCAATGTGCTCTTTTTGCACAGACATGCTGTACAGATCTAGGACCTCCTCGAAACCTTTTTGTCAGATGTCGCCTTCTTCACAGAAACGTGGCCCAACCCCACATCTGCCCCCAACATCACCACCGCCAACCCTGGCAGATACAAGACCAGAGGAAGGACTGCCCATGAGAAAGATTCTCCATTGCACACAAGAGCTCCCTCTGACTCACCACCTCCTGGGCGAGCGACCCCCCGTCCATCACTGAACATCTCCATTTCCAGATCCAGACCAGCCCCAGAACAACCCTACACAGCACCCTCACCTACAGAACCCCGGACCTCGAACCACGTTCACCAATACCATCGCCAGCCTCATGGCGCTCCACGCCATCGCCTCCATGGACTACATACTCAACGTAGACCTCAACTTCCACCTCAACAACCTCAGCGGCCCCAACTCCACCACCCTCCTGGACAACCTTGCCAACCTCAGAGTGAAACAACTCAACACCACCCCTGATCTTTGCAGGAGGTAACGACATCCACTTCAGCCACAACTCCCCTGGACAGACCACTACTTTGGACACTTCCACGTCGACAAACCCACCGCCCACAATCCTGCACCACGCACTCCGCGAAGAGACCACAGAGACTGATTAAAGCTTCGATTCACGGTAAGACACAAACTACACTTCAGACCTCTTCTTTCTTCCCTTAAACGTTCATCTGGCAACGCACGCGCGTGACCTTTCTAATGCTCCCTAATCTCTACAGACTTTCATTTTGATTATGATGCAAGCAATTTTGTCTTTTTCACCAAACCCTTTTAGTGGTAGCTCGGCAATGCACACAAGTTTCCGACTCTCCTACCCAGGCCCTTCGCTTGAACCATCTGACAAGGATGACTGTCATTTCTCTTCCTCTGCTTCATGCGGACCATGACTCTTTACTGATGCCCATTCACAATTTCATTTTCAGGATTTAAGACCGCACTTGTGACGCTCTTGTAAGCACAATACCTAACATCATAGCACTCGTACATTTTGGTAATGTTATCAGACTTTGGCCCTTCTTGGAATTTTTATAACCATGCAAGATATGAATTGTGCCATTAATATGTGGGTTTGTTAATGTATTCAATACAAATCTCCTTATGTGGTTATCTCTGTAGCATCAATAATATTGTTTAACCATAACACTGCCATACCCAGTTCCTAATACATGTATATACACATATATGTCGGGTTGCTTGATGATTTTTCACTGAGATCACTGAATCATGTGTAATATATCCGTGATGTATGATGATATTGCGTATGCGAGCATGATTTGGTAACATGCAGCCCACAGTGTCAAATTATCATAATATTGTAATCTGTTTCATTAGATTTAGCAAGTTACATATTGCCACAAACTTTTGCCTGTCATGCTGCCATTTTTAAGCGTTCTGATCAACCTTGTATTTGAATGATTAATTGCAAAGTCATATGTTAATGACATTTCTAATAACCAAAAGGTTTTTCACTTTTCACCCATATACTTTATCCTCTCTCTCCTACACCACTAATGTGTTCTCTCACCCGGTCAACTCAGTGTTTCTTGGTCCCCTTTTTCTTACGGGTATCCATTATATACCTGACTCACAATCTATTATATATGATCTGCTAATCTGAACCATTACCCTAGGACTATCATGTTTTGTCTGAACCACCCTTGAGAAAGCCCTCGGCCAACTGGCCAAGGGGCGAAACACGTGTTGGCTGTCTTTCGTGTATGATCTCAGATTTGAAAAAACTCATTATAAAGGACAGATTCTGTCAACAAAAGAACATGAGCCTTGTAAATTATTACTCTAACGATATCTATTAAGAAGGCAGAGACCCCCACCCGAGAAACATCCTTTACAAATCAACAATTACATGGCACTACACTTACAACGCAGTCATTACATCGCCACATCCCTTACAACGCATGACACTACAACGCAGGCATTACAACGCATGACACTACATCGCATGTCACTATTTGATGCCTACACATTGTAGCACTATCATGGTTGGAGAGTTTCCTCTCCGGGAGATCGCAATCCATCAGCCTGGGCCCCTTTCGTTCCATCTCAAGGGTGCTCAGGAAGGGGGTGCCACAGGGCTCATGCCTTAGCCCTACATTGTTTAATATACATGTGGCCCCCCTTGCTGAGATTGTGCGGAAATATGGGTTCATACCGGTTTCCTACGCTGATGACACCCAGCTCCTCTACCCTTTCAGCTCCCTTGGCCCCAAAGTCAAGGAGAACTTCGCTGAGGGTATGAGGGCGGTGTCACACTGGATGGCGGTGAACTGCCTCTAATGTAATGTGACAAAAACAGAGGTCATGCTCTTTGGCAAGGCAAGCATCCTTTGGTCCCCTGACTGGTGGCCAATAGATCTCGGCCCAGTACCTACATCCAAACCTCATGTAAAGAACCTTGGGGTGAAATTGGACCAAAAGCTGACCCTGAAGGAACACACCAACTACATCGCAGGGTTGTGTTTGCACACCATTGGCCTACTTAGACGTGTCTTCCCATATCTCCCTGCCACCTATAGAAAGACACTTGTACAGGCCTTGGTGACCAGTCGCCTGGACTACTGTAACGGCCTGCTGACATTAGCAAACGCTGATGCAGTAGGTCGTTTGCAGGTAGTCCAGAATACGGCAGCAAGACTGGTCATGGGTGCACCAGCCAGGACTCCCTCCAAGCCCTTGCTGAAAGAACTGCATTGGCTTCCTATACGGCAGCGCATCAACTTCAAAATCTGCTGCACGGTTCACAAATGCCTTTATGGAGGAAGTCCTAAATATCTATCTCAATCCCTGGAGCTGTATCAGCCCAGTAGGTCTCTCCGCTCAAGCAACCAAGCCCTTTTAAAACCCCCTGCCACAAAGAAATCTAGACAAGGAGACCGAGCTTTCTCCTCAGTTGGACCTGCCCTGTGGAACAAACTTCCCATCGATGTAAGAACGACCACCAACCACTTGTCCTTTAGAAAGACATTAAAAACCCTTCTCTATCAAGAAGCATTTCTGTCCATTTAACTTCCTAGGATGCACTACCTCTAACTCTATAGCTGGCAAAGCGCGGAGATACCCTTACGGGATTGATTCCTGCGCTATAGAAGAAATTAAAATAAATAAAATAAATAAATTGTGAGTTACTCCTCTATGTGTTTTGCTCTGTACACTGCTCACCCGTACAATACTACTGTATACACCACTTCAGTCAAATATGTTCCACTCCATGCCTTGCCAGTGTTTGACCCTCCCCACCACTATACTGTGGGATGATGATTTGTGTCCAGAACCATTGTACCCCTCAGCACTGTTTCACAATTTGTAATGTGCTATTATATTTTACTTGATTGGAGTCATGGTTGCTCATGTACAGTACAGATACGTTTCCAGTACAGTCCTCTAGTAAGGTTCCATGCTTATGTGTTTGCCTGAGTTGTGGAGCAGTAGGTGATAGCTAAAGTGTGTAGGTTTTTCATGAGGTACTGCTACCCATCCTGAGGGTGAAGTGATCTGTGTGCTGTGATGATGTGTGATGTTAAAGTTGAGGATAGTAAAATCAGATATGTGTGATACTGGTTTTAGTGGTGTTCACACACTGCTCATTGTGCATGCACTGCTGTCCGTGGATGTTGCGTTGTCCTTGCCAGATGTGAGTCCCCCTGATGTCCAGCTGAGATTGCTATGTGATGTCTTTGGATGTGCATATGTAATGAATTTGTGATGTCTCTTTCTCCTGACAGGTCCATGTGTGTGTAATGTTTTTTAGCATGACGTGTGTGAGGAGTTTGTGTATTTGAATGCATTCAGATGTGTGTTGAATTTGTACTGTGCATTTATTATGTGCATGTCACATGCGGCAATGTAGAGTCTTGTTTATTGACTTGTTTTGTGTGCACAATTGTGCTATGGCCTCCTATATTTGAACAGTCATTTGTCAAGATTGTGCATGTGAATGCTTGTGCAACACACTGACACCATGTTCACCTTGTAACCGGTGGAGTGTCTATGGCTGTCTTGGTAGATTTGTCTGGATGCTCACAGTTTGTGGTTACATTTGTCATTTGTTCATGTATTATTGGATTCGTTTGGAATATGCTGTCTGTGGAGTTGGCCAGAGGAGAAATGTCTATTCCAGGGTGGTCTGGGATCACATTGCCTACCCACTCTTTTGCTGCACATGGCCATGCTTGTTGGACTTCTTTTGGTGTGGTTTGTGATACATGTATTTGGCAATTGGTTTGAGGTCAGCATTGGATCAGACCCCTGAGTGGCACTCAGACATTTTTAGATACACACTAGGGTGTAGCATTGGGTAGCAGGGAACTCATATGACCCTATTTTCACCTTGATCAAAGCTTGTCCCAGATGTGGAGCAGTGAAGGTGGTAGATGGGTAGATAAGGGGTATGTGTGAAGTTCATAGTTGAGTTTGACAGACAGAGAATGTCATCTTGAGCCATGAGAGTTGTGCTGATGGCATACACATGTCATATTAATTGATACAGATGAGGGGCTAGTCACTGTATGGCTTATGACAGTTTGTCTCATTCTGCTCCAATGTATTACGTGCAATACTTTACCAAAGATCCAGGGCCTTGAATGCACCTCTTAGGGGTCCGAATCTTATTCCAGCAGTTGCAAGCAGGGCTCAGAGAGGTCCAGTTGCAAGTCCATGCAGCAGGATGCTGGGCAGATGCAGGGAAGTTTCTGAAGCTTGTTATGTCCCTGTAGCTCTAACAGGAAGTCAGTCAGCTGACCCCTTGAATCTCTTCACCCTGGAATGAAGGATGAAATTCCAGTCTCCTTCTCAGCCAGCAGGTCAGGCCTCAAGCAGGAGAGCAGTAGGGCATCCTTCTTCTGCAGTATCCACATGTTTAGGAGTGAACTGAAGAGTTGGATATCAGGGTCCAATATTTAAACATGATTCCCTCTTTGAAGAGAGAGAAGCTTCTGGAGTTCTCTTCCTCTCTGCCTTAGGCCCTGCTTGTCGGAGGGAACAAAAGACTAGTGTTGAGGTTCCGTGACAATTGTAAGTGGTGTTTTCGACTCGCACGAATATGGTCGAGTCTGGTATCTATGAACCGCAAATGACGAGTTTAGTAAGTTCGCGCAGTTTCGCTGTGCTAACTTAAACCGTTCGTTTGTTATGTGGGTTTTTCATCTGTACCCACGGGTTCCATCTTAGATACGGCATCCATTTTGTCTCTAGCCCTCAAGTAGCCAGCGAACGGACGCTGTCCGCTTCGCGACCCTGGGACTCCCAAGATATTTGCGGAAGACACATGTCCTTTGTAAGTGTCTTTATGATGAGGGGGATGATACTGTAAGGCAGATGGCCCCGCTCGAGGCTCATCTTGCCGTGCCGGTGTATTGTCTCAGCCGTGCATCTCATTAGGCACGTCCCTTTGATGCTTGTATCTCGTGTTTCCCGATACCTCCCCTTTTACACCCTTTCCGATCTCCCCACTGTCTCCATCTTCCTCTGCACCTGTTCTTGTTCCCATTTCGATCTGTTTTACTGCCGATTGGAATGCACTAATGTTGGGAAGATGGGTTTTTACAGTTGGGAACCGCCAAATGTTTCCGCACTTATGTTCCGGACCTTGTGTGTATCAAAGTGACCAAAGCGACCCCTCTGGGGGATATTTATGGGAACCGGGTTGTAAACCTTTGTGTATCATGTTGTCCTATGGGTAAATTCTGTATAAAAGGAGCGATCCACAGAACCAATTTGAAGCAGTCTCCCCAAGTTGCACGTGTTGTACTTGTCGTGACTTCTGTGTTCCCTGCAGTAAATAAACCTTGAATCTTTGACGCCGAAGGAAGTGTCCCGTGTCTCTGTCATTCGTACGCCGGAGCAGGTTACCCACGAAGGTTTCAGGTGTTGTGCCCTGGCACCGCTGGGTCTTAAAGAGCCCAGTCCTTCAGTTGGCGCCCAACGTGGGGCTGCATCAGTGGTACCGGTCCAAGCCCGACGATCGTGAGGAACTTCGTGTGAAATCTCCGAGGGAAGGTGCACTCCGCTTCATCGATCCTGTTGTCGAAACAAGTGGCCCGAAGACTTTTCCCGCGAAGATTCCCGCCTCCTGACGGCTGCGACGGACTGCTGCCCTGACTGTAGACCTGTTTTGGCGCCTGGCGTAGACCTTGGTAGAGCGAGACGACTGACGGGCCTTCCTGGTGACGCCATCGATCTTTGAGTTAAGTATTTGTGGGTCGCTCCCAGAGTCCTTAGTTGTTGACACTTTAGCGAGTGTTTTTGTTGTTGACGCTGTGTGAGTGTTTTTGTCAGTGACACTTTGCTAGTGTACTTCATTGTGTTATTTGACGCCTGCAGACGCCAAAAACCGAGGGTTTTTGCTCTTTGCTGGGACTTGGTAAATCCCGTAACCCTTGAAGTTTGTGAAACTCGGCTAGTGTGCAAGATGCCTGGTCGTAGTACTTTGTTTAGTTGTTTCAGACCTTGTGGTGCGGATTCCCGACTGGAGGACTCGTGTCCGATACCTCCGGTTGGAACCCCGACTTATGAACTGTACAGTAAACATGGGCTAGGCCCGATTACCTTTAACGATTACTGGATTCGCTATACAAAGAAGGATGGTGTCCTTAGTTGGCCACCTCATGGTAGCTTTGAGACCCCGATCTTAGATAACCTAGAGGCTAAATTGTTCGAGAAAAAGTCAAGGCCGGCCATGTTTGATGCCTTTCGGTTGTGGCGTAAAGAAGCCCGACAGAAAGAAATCAGACAGACTAAACGAAATCAGAGAGATAGTGCTGGTACCATTGTAAAGAAAGCAGAGCAGTTTCAGCGTGATAAGGAGGTTAAGGAAAAGGAAGTGTTCGATAGATTACAGCGTATGACTATAGATAAATGCTACCCTGCTTTGCCTACGGAGTCGGAAAAGAAGGAAGATGCAGTTGAGGATCCTTTAATGTCCTATCTTATGAAGTCGCCACCTCCGTATGTACAAGGTACCACAGCTCCTGTGGTTCCTCCTGTACCTATTCTACCACCTATTATCCCTCCGCCTATTCCTCAACCTGCACCCGTTCTTCCGACTGTTCCTGCTCCTTTGTCTGTTGCTATCCCTACTGCTCCTCCGCTTCCACATACTCCTGCTCCCGCTACTGCTCCTGCTCTGTTAACTCCTGCTGTTGCTTCTGTTTCTACTCCTTCACTTGTTAGTCCTGTGTCCTATACTTCTCCCTCTACTCGTAGTCGTAATTCTCCTCTTGCGGCTAGTTTCTTTCATTCTCTCGGACCTGTTCTTGGGTCCGCTGGTTCAGATGGTCCTCAGAGACGTAGTCAGCTTCCCGGTAATAGGGAACGCGCTTTGCTATATAATATGGTGATGGGTTGGATGACGCATCCTCTTAGAAATCCACCACGTATTGTGCTTGACACGTTTTGTCAATTCAATATACCAACCCAGAGATTTGTGTTCGAGGAAATGTGTAAGGTCCTTCGCGATCAGATATCGGCCGACGCACCTGACGAGGTGCTGACCGCTTTGTCTGATTTGCAACTTCAGTTCTCGACTGGACTGATAGTGGATACCAACGTTCGACGTGCTGTCGAGCGGTTGCTATCTTTTCGTCCCACTCCTATACCTCAAGCCTTGTTTGTTGAAGATGTTGAAAGACAGTCAGATGAGTCTGGCCAGTTCCCTATGCGTGAAGTTCCGCCAGTTTGGATGCCAGGTAATCCTGCAGCTAACCCCCCGATTCCGCCGTTTTTCCAGAGAGTATGGATACATCTCCCATGGAAACGCTCAGAAGTGTTGCAGGTGAAACAATCCTTGCCTGACCCTCGCAAAAATCCTGCAGGGTATTATAAAGAATTATCGCAGCTTGTAGATGCTACGATAATGAATCTTGCCGATATTGATATGCTGTTCGGCAATATCGTACCGCAACCAGTATGGGCTAAGATTCGTCAGGAAAATCATCCCAATGAATTAGGTGGTGCTTGGGCTGCCATTGTAGCGGCGGATGCTCGACAAGTTGGTGGTGCTAAACCCGAGCAATTGATTGCTGACCTTCCTCAAAGAATAATCACGTTAATGAAAACTCTTATGCCAGCTATGAGAGTGAATTGGGACAAATTGTCGGCTTGCAAACAAAAGAAGGATGAGAGTGTCTCCGACTTCTTTACGAGGTTCGAGGAGGCATTTATCGACCATAGTGGTCAGGATATGAGCACGGAGGGTGGTCAGCGGTTGTTCGTGGACAAATTTGTTTCGAACTTATTGCCCGATTTGAGCAATAAATTAAAGAATTCAGAAAGTGCGTGGGCCGTTTCTACTTCAGCTCAGATATTGGCCACGGCACAATATTATGAGAATAGAGAGAAAGAAGAGAGCGACCGTGCTGATAAAAAGACAAAAGAACTCAAAACTAAAGTGTTGTTGCAGCAAGCTTATCCTCCACGTTCGAATCAGAATGCTCCGCAACAAAATAGATCGCAGCCACAATCGAACCGATCACAATCCCGTAATGACTCCTCTTCCCAAAGATCTTCGTTGGGGTACAATCAATGTGCTTATTGTAGACAGGAGGGTCATATCAAATTCAATTGTCCTGTTCTAAACGATCGTAATAGTGGTAATTCATCTAGAGGAGGTCGTGGTGGTTCTCAACAGTCATCACGCGGTAGGGGTCGTGGAGCTCAAAATGACCGATCAGATAACTCGTCAAATTCCGATAATTGTTTTGATCAACGTGGATCATGGCAAGGACGATCTGCACAGTACAATGTAGACGATTACTACGTCGATCAGGGAACTGACGACAGTAATTACTAGGACAGCCATAGACAAGGAGAGGGAGTGGTATCAGTTCCGGTTGATCAGAGAGGGCCTTACGTCGCAGTTGCTACATCGGGCGTCGTTGAGCCTTTTCTGTTGGACACTGGTGCAGCGAAAAGTTCCATAAAGCATTCGAAACTCCCTGGCGCACCTTTGTCTGGCTTAACAAATGTTTCCGTTGGATTCTCTGGCGCCCCCGTTAGCAATCCAGTTTCACGCCCTTTGCCCCTTACAATTGGGCCTCGTGAACTAGAAGCTCCGTTGATTTTGACTACTGGTTGTGGTGAAAATCTTTTGGGCCTGGATTTGCTTAAACGTTTGTATGCAACTCTGTATTGTTCTCCTGCGGGTGTAAAGCTTACGTTGGGAGAGAGGGTTGTCTCTCCTATGTACTTGTCTCTCGATAAGCTTCCACCGGAATTGAGTTCTCTTCCTGCATCTTTGTGGGCCACAGGTCCCAATGACGTGGGCCTGCTTGACATCTCCCCTTATGTTGTTCAGTTGAAATCTAATGTGCGATTGCCACGTATTCCCCAATATCGTATCTCTCTTGATGGTGAACGAGCACTGTTAGCGATCATTTATGATTTGATCGAGAAAGACGTTATTGAGGAGACTCGGGGAAACGTCTGCAACAGCCCTGTACTGCCCATTCTAAAACGTACTGATCCTTCGAAACCACCTGTTTATCGTTTTGTTATCGATTTACGGGAGGTGAATAAAATTGTGATTCCTCAGTTCCCCGTTGTGCCTGACATCACGGCGCTACTGACTCTGATTCCAGCTTCTGCATCGTGGTTTTCGGTGATTGACTTGAAGAATGCGTTCTTCAGCATTCCCATTGCAGAGGAGAGTAGAGACCTCTTCGGTTTCTCTCTTGGTGGACGCAGCTTCCGGTTTAAACGCGCTCCTCAGGGCTACTGTGAAAGTCCATCGATTTACAGTCAAGCCTTGAAGGGTCAACTGGATGCGTTTAGGTTGCCGGCTGGTGCGGCCTTAATTCAATACGTCGACGACTTATTGGTGGCTGCTGATACTCAGGACATTTGCAAAATTGCTACGGTGTCGCTGCTGCAACATCTCTGCGAGTTAAATCACAAGGTGTCACCTTCTAAACTCCAATATTGTTGTCAAGAAGTAACCTATCTAGGTCACTTATTGTCAAAGGAGGGAAGACGGTTGACCCCAGAGAGAATTGCAGCGATTGCGCGAATGGCTGTGCCAACAATCCAAAGAGATGTGCGTGCCTTTTTAGGTATCACGTCGTACTGCATGCAATGGATTCCAAATTTTTCATTGCTAGCGAAACCATTAGTGGCTCCTACGTGCAAGGATGTTTCGACTCCTTTACCATGGACGGAAGAATGTCAGAAAAGTTTTTCTGAATTACGTGATTCATTGTGTTCGGCTCCTGTGTTAGGTACCCCTGACTACGGTAAGCCGTTTACATTATATGTTCACGAGAGGGAAGGTTGTGCGTTGAGTGTCTTAACGCAACCTTTTGGTGGTAAGCAACGTCCATGTGCATATTTTTCCTCGACCTTGGACCCGGTAGCTAGAGCATTGCCGAGTTGTTTACGAGCAACGGCGGCAGCCGCGGTCTCCATCCGACAATCAGCAGGATTGGTCATGGATAATATGCTTACGGTGATGGTTCCGCATGCAGTCGACACTCTTTTGAATCGTACGAAAACTCAGCACGTGACGAGTGCGAGGTTGTCTGGGTACGAGTTGACGCTGTTGGCAAGCCACATTCAAATAAAACGTTGTAATGTTCTGAACCCGGCAACTTTGTTACCAATTAGCTCAGAGTCAGATGAAATAACAGAACATGATTGTTATTTGAGGACAGAGGAGGAAACAAAGGGTCGAGTGGACCTTAAAAACACCCCATTGGAAGACCCAGATGGAACGCTGTATGTGGATGGTTCATGTTTTAAGTTGCCGAATGGCGATGTGACTACTGCTTATGCTGTTGTAACATTGAATACTGTTGTTGAGACTGCGAGATTAAATCAGAATTCTGCCCAAGCTGCAGAGCTGATCGCTCTCACTAGAGCGTGTGTGTTAGCGAAAGGGAAACGTGTGAATGTGTTTACCGACAGCCAATATGCCTTTGGCGTCGCACATAGTATTGGACGGTTGTGGAGAGAGAGAGGTTTTCTAACATCGCATGGTACGAAGATTCAGCATGGCCAGCTTGTGAATGATCTTTTGGATGCACTTACGTTGCCTAAGCAAGTGGCGATTGTTAAATGTAGTGCGCATCGTAAGGTGACGGATGATGTTGGTCGTGGTAATGCTTTTGCAGATGAGACTGCTAAGGAGACTGCCCGGAACCTTAGCACTCGAATGTATGTGACGAGTTCGGTTAGGTGGCCTACAGAATCGAGTATGTGTGAGGACACTATCGAGAGTGTGAAAGCAATTCAGAATGAGGCCACCGAGACTGAAAAGACGAAGTGGAAAGAAAGTACGGGAAAGTTGGATGCAAATGGTTGTTGGATTGATTTATCGGATCAGAAAAGATGGATGTTGCCTGATGCATATGTGTTGGCTGTTGTGACAATGGCGCATGGGTTAGCACATATTAGTGCGAAAGGTATTTGTAAGTTGCTGTCTCCTGTGTGGAAGAATGATGGTATCACGAAATGTGCTGAACGCTTGGTTAAGAACTGTATGGTGTGCATGTTGTACAATCCTGGTAAGGGAACCCCAACTCCTCCTGGTAGTTTTGCTCCCCCTTCATGTCCCTTCGAGGTGATTCAGTTGGACTTCATCCATATGGAGCGATGCAATAACCTGAAATATGTTTTAGTTGTGGTTTGCGCATTCTCCCGATGGATCGAGGCCTATCCTCTCAAAGACAATACTGCTTTGTCTACTGCGAAAATCCTACTGAAGGAATATTTTCCTCGGTACGGAATGCCTAGAGTCGTGTGGTCAGATAACGGAAGTGAGTTTGTGGGGAGTGTGATGAAGAGTGTGTGCAAGGGCCTTGGAATTAATCAGAAATTCCATAGCGCCAATCATCCCCAGTCAGCTGGTTTGGTTGAAGGGTACAATGGCACCCTTAAACTGAAGTTAGCGAAGATTCAGGCTACGACTGGTCTCTTGTGGCCTGACGCTTTACCCTTAGCATTATTGTCAACAAGGGCAACCGTACACTCCCGAGTAGGGCTCAGTCCCTATGAAATAGTGTTCGGTCGTCCTGCAAATGTTTGGGGGGTCCCTAGGCCGGGTACGTTCTCTGATCTTGAGTATCCAATGTTGATCGATTATCTTCATGACTTGACTGCTAAACTGAGGTTAATTCACCAACAGGTTTACGAAGCACTGCCGACGCAGACGGAGGGTCCAGGCCACCAGCTCCAGCCCGGAGATTGGGTGGTAACGCGAAACTTTTCGCGCAAGAACAATTTGGATCCCAGGTTCACTGGACCCTACCAGGTCCTCCTTGCCACGAGAACTGCAGTTCGTCTTGAGGGGCGGAAGAATTGGGTGCACGCCACCCACACCAAAAAAGTCCCTATTCCATTGCCAGCAGACTCGTGGGTGAGGAGAGGCATTGCATCAACTGAAACCGAAGGATTGCCGGCGTTTGTACCTTTCAGTGACGCTCAACCTGTCGGAGAATCCTCAGTGCAGCAGAAAGACACTGTTGAACATTTGTCATCAAAAGACTCAAGACCAGAACATTCAGCTGATCAACAGGACGCTGTCCCTTCGACGGATCCTTTGTTTGACGAACAGACACGTCCTGGGAAAACCCGATACTTTTTGCGATCTAGCACTAGAGACTAATAAAAGATCCTGTTCTGTCCCTTGACAATTGCATTATCCCATTTTCCACGATCAGTTTGAACACTCGTATCATTGTAATTATTTTTGTATATATTCATTGAGTTTCATTCCTTACACTTTTTGCTTCCACAGCTGAGAAATATTGTTTTCGCATATATATATTTGTGAAATAAAGACTGTAGGGCCGCGCGCGTACTTCCTTCTGGTTAGTAGGTCTTGACACTAGGTTAAAGACCGTCGGTTCCTGGGAACTCCTAGGGATTGACTACTGCTACACAGAACGAAGTGCGTCAAGAAAAGTTGCGGACGGTCATAGGGGATGGCATTTTCGAAGCTGATGGACTTGGAAGGAGCTCAAGCGCAAAGATTCAAGCTGCGGCAACTCAGTCGTACCAAATGTTTTATGTTCCAAATATTCGTATTGTTTTTGACTGTTTCTGCATTATTGGCGGGTGGGGTGTATTACACGATGTCTTACTTCTTACCTTCTGCTATACCTACTCCTACCCCTGACCCTAAACTCACCTCCACTGCTTCTCCTCATTCTTTTCATATCTTACCTGAACACGAGCAGGCTAGACGTGCAGAATTCCGCAATAATTCCTTTATTCAGCTCCTTCACCAGCACCAGTTAGTGGTTAACACTACTATTTGTTGGGTGTGTGGGTTGATGCCACATACTACGGATAAGGGAATTCCATATCTGGTGTTACCGTATAGTTCCCAAGGGTCTGCTCGAGCATTTCAAACAATGTTTCGAAGCGCACTAGGTTTCCACCCCATTCGAGAACCACGTTCCCCCTACTCTGGTCCTACCTCGTATCAGAAACCTTTGTCTATAGCAATTGAAGATTTAGATAGCGATATCTATGATCCCTCGCTTATTCCTGAAGAAGAGGTACAAGCCTATAGGGTCCTGAGTAGAGGCGAGTATAGTGTGTTCACTAGTGAAAAACAGCTTAAAAGCTCGCCTCCGATATGGGTCGTACCCCACATTGGTAATTTTTGTCTAATAGGTCGTGGCCGAAGATCGAAAGCCCGACTTGGAGAGAGTGCTTGCACTGAAAATTACATTCTGCCGATGGTCTCGTCCCCTGTGTTTCTGGCTGCCAAGGGTACATACTTTATCTGTCATGATCGTGCGTATGCATGGTTGCCCTCTGACTTCATGGGCTCATGTTTTATCGCAAACTTGTTGCCTCCGACGTTTACTGTAGATGCAGATTATCACAAGACTAGAGTTGTGAGAGGCGTAATTAGCGAAGAGGATACTGCCGGTCAAGAGGCAGGAGACTTTTTCAAGGGTTTCCTCCCGTTTTGGGGACCTATGGTTAATAGTAGGAACCTGAGACAGTTGACTCGAGTGGTAGAATCGACAGCTAATATTACTGCCAGTGCCCTTGGTAATATCACCACAGAACTTCAGGCGGATAGACTTATGACGTTACAAACCGAATGGTTTTAGACGTGATCTTAGCAGATCGAGGTGGGGTATGTAAGGTGATCCATTCGAGCTGCTGTATTTTCATTCCTGATAATGCTCCGACTGTCTATCAAGCCATCTCGAAGTTGCATAAGATCTCCGAATCCATACACGTGGATGTAGGGGATTGGACGCTGCTTGGGTGGTTTTGGGGCCTGATGTCGACTTGGGGTTGGAAGATTCTGATGATTATCGGAGTCGTTGTGGTGTTCCTGTTCACGTGTTGCCTTTGTGTGCAGTGCGGTCCTGCCTTATGTGGCCTTTGTGCTACAACGTGTATGAGACAGCCACCTGTTACCAAGGGAACTCGGTTGGACAGAGCTATGCTACAGCAACATCTCGATGGTCTGATGAATATCGAATATGATTCCGACTAGTGCTTGCCTACATGAGGGCAAAAGGAGCGTCTGAGGTTCCGTGACAATTGTAAGTGGTGTTTTCGACTCGCACGAATATGGTCGAGTCTGGTATCTATGAACCGCAAATGACGAGTTTAGTAAGTGTGCGCAGTTTCGCTGTGCTAACTTAAACCGTTCGTTTGTTATGTGGGTTTTTCATCTGTACCCACGGGTTCCATCTTAGATACAGCATCCATTTTGTCTCTTGCCCTCAAGTAGCCAGCGAACGGACGCTGTCCGCTTCGCGACCCTGGGACTCCCAAGATATTTGCGGAAGACACATGTCCTTTGTAAGTGTCTTTATGATGAGGGGGATGATACTGTAAGGCAGATGGCCCCGCTCGAGGCTCATCTTGCCGTGCCGGTTTATTGTCTCAGCCGTGCATCTCATTAGGCACGTCCCTTTGATGCTTGTATCTCGTGTTTCCCGATACCTCCCCTTTTACACCCTTTCCGATCTCCCCACTGTCTCCATCTTCCTCTGCACCTGTTCTTGTTCCCATTTCGATCTGTTTTACTGCCGATTGGAATGCACTAATGTTGGGAAGATGGGTTTTTACAGTTGGGAACCGCCAAATGTTTCCGCACTTATGTTCCGGACCTTGTGTGTATCAAAGTGACCAAAGCGACCCCTCTGGGGGATAATTATGGGAACCGGGTTGTAAACCTTTGTGTATCATGTTGTCCTATGGGTAAATTCTGTATAAAAGGAGCGATCCACAGAACCAATTTGAAGCAGTCTCCCCAAGTTGCACGTGTTGTACTTGTCGTGACTTCTGTGTTCCCTGCAGTAAATAAACCTTGAATCTTTGACGCCGAAGGAAGTGTCCCGTGTCTCTGTCATTCGTACGCCGGAGCAAGTTACCCACGAAGGTTTCAGGTGTTGTGCCCTGGCACCGCTGGGTCTTAAAGAGCCCAGTCCTTCAGTGTGAAAACCTTTGTCAGTGTGTTGAGGCAGAGTCTTTGTGATGTGGAAGTGTGGTGGATGACAGCCCCTCCCCTTCATCCTGACAGAGATGGCCCTTCCTGGTAATATCTATTTCCCCTATGTGACACTGTCTAGGAGCAATGCACAAAGAACAAAGACCAGCTGCCAGCTACACCTAGTGATGTGACCAGGATACGGGCTGCAGGCACCTAATGGTTGGGACAAGAAAAATAAAGCATTCTAAAAGTGGCATTTTCAGAATTGTGGCTCAAAATCCGATTTTACCATTAAAGAGGGTTTTAAATTACAATTTGTAAGATACCTAACTCGCCATTCCTGACTGCTCCCATTAATATAAGGCCAGATGTATCAACATTGTATTTTGCGAGTCCTTAATAGCTAATTTTACAGATTCGTTATTATGGACTGGCAAAATGCAATGTATGTAGGTTTCGCCAATAAAATTGTGATTCCTACGCATTCCTTATTTGCGACCCACAAATTGCGAGTCGCAAATAAGGAATGGCTTCCCATTCATTTCTATAGGCATAGAGGCCCATAGGAATGAATGGGAATTGCACACGCAATTTGCTAGTACCCAATAGGTACTCGCAACTTGTGCATGCAATTTGAAGGGTGCAAGAAGGACAAAAGGACAGCCTATTGCACACCTGAAATATGCATGTGTGCACATGTGGCGCACATACATGCCCTAAGGGCATGTATGTATGCCACATGGCACCTAGAAAAAATGGAAAAAAGCTAATTTTTCCAGGAATTTGCACATTACCACCAACTTGAAGTTGGTGGTAATTTGCGAATCCTTAAAGCCAGGTCGCAATATTTTTTTGCTTCTAGCATTGCATTTAAGGTATCGAAAATTGCGATTCCCTAAATACATTCGCAAAATAGGAAATCATAAAAATTGTGATTCCCTATTTTGTGAATGCCGTTTGAGATGATATATCCCAAAATCAATCAATCAATCAATCATTGCATTTATATAGCGCACTACTCACCCGGAGGGTTTCAAGGCGCTTGGGGGGGGGTCCGCTACTGCTCAAACAGCCAGGTCTTGAGCTGTTTCCTGAAGGCGAGGTGGTCTTGGGTCAGGCGGAGGTGGGTCGGGAGGGAGGTCCAGGTCTTGGCGGCCAGGTAGGAGAAGGACCTTCCTTCTGTGGTGGCTCTTCGGATGCGGGGGACGGCGGTGAGGGCGTGGCCGGTCGATCGAAGCTGGCGTGTGGGATTGTAGAAGTTGAGGCGCCTAATGAGGTATCCTGGGCCTTGGTTGTGTAAGGCTTTGTGTGCGTGGGTGAGGAGCCGGAAGGTGATTCTCTTGTTGACCGGGAGCCTGTGCAGGTCTCTCAGGTGTCCGGAGATGTGGCTGTGTCGGGGGATGTCGAGGATGAGTCTTGCTGAGGCGTTCTGGATCCGCTGGAGTCTCTTCCGGAGTTTGGCAGTGGTTCCAGCGTAGAGGGAGTTGCCGTAGTCCAGTCGGCTGGTGACGAGGGCCTGGGTGACCGTCTTCCTTGTCTCGGTGGGGATCCACCGGAAGATCTTTCGTAGCATGCGCAGGATGTTGAAGCACGACGAGGAGACGGCGTTGACTTGTCTGGTCATGGAGAGGGAGGAGTCCAGGATGAAGCCCAGGTTGCGTGCGTGGTTTGTAGGTTTGGGTGCGCTGCCCAGGGTGGGGGGCCACCAGTAGTCGTCCCAGACGGAGGGTGAGGAGCCCAGGATGAGGACTTCCGTCTTGTCTGAGTTCAGTTTCAGGCGGCTGTTCATCATCCACTCGGCTACGTCTTTCATCCCTTCGTGCAGGTTGGCTCTGGCGGTGGCGGGGTCGTTGGCGAGGGAGAGGATCAGCTGGGTGTCGTCGGCGTAGGAGATGATGTTGAGGTTGTGTTGGCGTACGATGGCCGCGAGGGGGCTCATGTAGACATTGAAGAGGGTGGGGCTGAGCGAGGAGCCTTGGGGAACGCCGCAGATGACTTCGGTGGCTTCTGATCTGAACGGGGGGAGGCGGACTCTCTGTGTCCTTCCGGCGAGGAAGGAGATGATCCATTCTAGTGCCTTCTCCTGGATTCCGACGTTGCAGAGGCGCTGTACTAGGGTGCGGTGGCAGATGGTGTTGAAAGCCGCGTAGAGGTCTAGGAGGATGAGGGCCGCTGTTTCTCCGTTGTCGAGCAGGGCTCGGATGTCATCGGTGGCTGCGATGAGGGCGGTCTCGGTGCTGTGGTTGGCCCGGAAGCCAGACTGCGAGCGGTCGAGGGATCCGTTCGTCTCGAGGAAGGCGGCCAGCTGTTTGTTGACGGTCATCTCGATGACTTTGTCCGGAAATGGGAGTAGCGAGATGGGCCGTAGTTTTTGAGTTCGGTGGGGTCCGCTGAAGGTTTCTTCAGTAGAGCGCTGAGTTTGGCATGCTTCCAGCTCTCCGGGAAGGTCGCGGTGTCAAAGGAGGTGTTGATGATGTCCCGCAGATGGGGAGCGATGATAGAGTCGGCCTTGTTGAAGACGTGGTGAGGGCAGGGGTCGGTTGGAGATCCGGAGTGGATGGAGTTCATCGTGCGGATGGTGTCTTCGGTGCTGATCGGGGTCCAGGCAAGGAGGGTGGTGGTGGGGGGCATAGGTGCGGTCGTGGGGTGCGTCGGTTGTGCGCTGAAGCTGTTGTGTATGTCTGCGATCTTGTTGTGGAAGTAGGAGGCGAGGGAGGTGCAGAGGTCTTGTGATGGGGTGATGTCGTTGTTTCCGGCGTTGGGGTTGGAGAGCTCATTAACGATGTTGAAGAGTTCCTTGCTGTTGTTTGCATTGTTGTCCAGTCGATCCTTGAATGCAGTTTTCTTGGTGGCGTGGATCAGTTGGTGGTGTTTTCGGGTGGCGAGCTTGAGGGTGGTCATGTTGTCTGGTGTTGGGTCTCTGCGCCAGGATTTTTCTAGGGCTCGGCAGTTCTTCTTGGAGCTCTTGAGTTCGTCGGTGAACCATGGGGCTTTCTTGCTGCCGGGTCTACTAGGAGGGGTCCTCAGAGGGGCGAGGTTGTCTGCGCAGTTGCTGATCCACTTCGTGAGGTTGTTGGCGGCCTGGCTGGGGTTTGCTGCGATGGTGGGAGGGTTCTGGCTCAGGAAGGCGGCGAGCTGGTCGGCTGTGATCTTGCTCCAGTTTCTGCGTGCAGCCTGTTGCTGGTGATGGTGGATCGTGGTCCTTCTGAAGCTGAAGTGTACGCAGCTGTGGTCCATCCAGTGGAGTCCGGTGGCGTGACTGAAGGCGATGTCCCTGCTGGATGAGAAGACTTTGTCGAGTGTGTGTCCGGCGTAGTGGGTGGGGATCATCACCAGTTGCTTGAGACCGAGGTTGGCGAGGTTGTCCAGTAGGGTGGTGGGAGGTTTTTAAAAAAAAGGACAGGCTCCTGCTCTTTTCAATTTTAAGCCCTCTGATGGGCTGGGCCCATTGTGTCACACCATTAAAGAAAAAAGGGCAAGGGGGCCTCCCATGCCATTTAACAGCCCAGGAAACCCCATCATTAATAAAGATTGCAGCCCTACTTCATGTGGCATTCCATGGCCCCATGGACCCTCATGGGCGGGACAGGGGCACCCAAAGAAAAATACAGAAAATAAATATTGGCACGAATATAAAAGTAGCATATTAGTCGATCATTTCATGTTCACTGCTCTTGCCAGATAGCACCCCATAATCCCCATGCGAGGACTATTTCTAGTTAATGGTACATCTGTGTGGCACCCCAGTAGGGGCAGGAGCACCACAAAGCATTTTTCTATGTGTTGTGGGGGTCTGCAGCAAGCTGTTATTTGAACATTTAATACTTAGAAAAAACAAGAGACAAAAGGGGTTTGGCAAAACAGGAACAGTTTGTTTAATTAAACAATGTGGCCAGGAGCACAGGCATAAGGTCTGAGGACTGTCTCAATTTATAAAAGGTCTAACACAGACTTTTATGCAGTCCATTGAATGTAATAAATTGTTTCTGGCCATACATTTATGTTAAGGAATGTGTACCTCTGTATTTGGAGCCATAAATTAGGGTATTGGACAGGTGGGCCTCGACCTTCTGTAGGCACAATGTGGCCAGTGGGTAACGTGCCCAGAAGTCTGGCATGGGGAGCACATGATCACTGTGTGTACTGTGTGTGTGTGTTTCGATTGGCTAAATGTTCCTAACTTAATGTGGCATCTGACTTTATGGTGTGTGGGGAACACTCGCACCCCTTCGGCCATGTGTGCTTTATTGGTGCCAATCTCCCTGGACGACTGTGCTGTCGCTGTGCCTATATGTGGGATTGATCAGGGATTTCCAGTTCACACATTTGTATGTTGGCTGCGTGCTATCCGTCGTGTGATCTGTCAATAAGTAACCTCTGCCTGAGTCTCAGGACTTACCTAACCACGTATTCCTGAGTCAGGGTTATTGTGGATTTCACTACAGGTTAATTTGTCAATAAAGAAGTCATTTACTTTTATACATGAATGTATTGTTATTCATATTGACATCGACTTTCCCAATATTAACATTCCCCACTCTAGTTGAATGTTCAACTACACTATCTAATCCACATTTCATGATAGTTACTTTATTGGGGGACTGTTGTTTTTCGGTTCTGACAATTATTACTTTCCTTGTTACTTGCACTTTACCCAATTTGAGGACTGCACTATTTTACAGCAGAAAATCTCCAATTGCACAGAGCTACACACAAACAAGAACACATTGAAAACAGGTAGCAATGGGGTGCACAATCCAGAAAGCCACCAGGGGAGCCAAGAGAACCAGTTCAAAAACCACTCCTGCTCAGGGAATCCTCACTCCTCACGGATGTATCTTTGTAAATCTTTGAAGGGCTTAGCTCGCAAGAATCAATAGTCAACTATGTAGATCATGAAAGTGGTTTCACAATTCATGTGTATTCAGTGGTGGCATTCTATCTGAATTTAGTGGTCCTGTTGTGTCTCAACTGATGCACAGAACACATTCCACAAGTTAAAAATACATGCGGATTTTCAGGAATACCTTCCTCATACCTTACATAGCTAGGATGCAACATTTTTTGAGGGTATTTCCTCTGTGATAAACCACCCTTGGCTTTCGTGGCACACTTCCATCTGGAATTGTTGTATTGGAATTGAGAATGTGCCAATTCTTTCTCAGAATGTCATATACATGATTGTTAAAAGCATTACACTGTGTGCTGAACATGAGGTGATGAACATGACCTCTTTCTTCATTTTTGCTCTTTTATTCACATGCACTTGTTTGGTGAAAAGCGTCTGTTTTCTATCTAAATTCCTGACCCTGGCTTCCACTCTCATCAGACATCTATCATCATACCCTCTTTCTGAAAAATATTGCTTGATCCCTTGCACCCTCTTGGTAAAATCATGTTCCTGACCCTTGTTCCTGATTGTAATTGCACCTTGCCCTTACCAATTCTTCATATACTGTGGGCTTATATTTTTTACTTTTGGTGGGCACTGGTGGCACACTATTGCACACTATTGCAAGCTGTCAGTTTCCTGAAGATATCACACTGCATGCCGTTCTGATGTACATACAGTCTCAGCTCAAGGAAATCAAGCTCCCATTTGTGATGCTTGATGGTTAACGTCACATTAAATCGACTGTTATTCAGGTATATATGGTGTGGCTGAAGATCACCACAGTGCCATTCCACATGAAATGTTGTTCCTCCAGTTATACAAACCAGGACCACATGCATTCTCTGTTTCAAAGTGACCCATAAATAGGTTTGCATGAGATGTAGCAAACCTGGAACCCAGCGCAGTACCCTGTGTCGGCAAGGACCCTGTTCTGTCATGAAGAAATTATGTACAAGGAACAATATCCCAACCGGTATTGTTTGCAGACAATTATTAAGGATATCTATGCAGTATTATCCAGATAGAATAAGGAGACTCAGTTTGATTCTCATATGTGCTCAAGGCATCATTTTTATAAGCATTCTGAAAGGTATAGGACAATTGTAATTAACAGCTAATATCAACACTGTAATTATTAAATAATACGTGACAGCCCAAGGTTGTACAAGGTGCACGAGTGCAAAAGGTGAGTGACACTACGGTGACACAAGTAACAGTGAGAGCAGCGTGGACGGCGCAAGGTGTATAGTGAACAATTATATACAGTGAATAAAAAAAACAGAGTGGTTTCAAATTAGTTCAAAAAGATTGTTATTCATTTTTCCAATTTTTGCAAAAACCACTGTGTGAGGGGCGCCTTAGAATCTCGCTGGAGGGTCGACGGCGTTTTGATCCGTAAGACTTGGGATCATCATCAGGACGGGGAATATACGTAAGTCGGGGGTCTGTCGGGATGTCTCATTGGACGTCCCTTGGCAGAGAGCAGGTACGAACTCACAGGATTGAACAGCGCTTTACTCGCCCGTTTCCATTTCGAGGACAGATTCACTCCCCTCTTCCTGCCGATCACGCAGGGACCAGCGCAGACTCCTCCACCGACCACGCAGGCTCTGGACAACCCCTTATCTCCCGATTGTTCTCACTCCCCCCTCCCGCCGATCACATTGGGATCAGTGCAGAACTATCCACGGACCACGCAAATCCTTCCGTGCTCATCTGCACTTGTAGTATCGACTCTGTGCGTTACAACCTCCCAACCCCATGCTGGGATCAACGCTGAATTTTCCACAGACCACGTAGCTTCTAAAACATTCCGTGCTCATCTGCACTTGAAGTATCGACCCTGTGACTTCATACCTGCTCTCTGCCAAGGGACGTCCAACGAGACTTCCCGACAGACCCCCGACTTACGTATATTCCCCGCCAACCCTTGTTACCCTTCTGTTGTCAAAACACACTGCCTCCAGCCCCCCTTGTCCTGATGAGGATCCCAAGTCTTACGAATCGAAACGCCGTTGACCCTCCAGCGAGTTTCTAGGCGCCCCTCACACAGTGGTTTTTGCAAAAAATTGAAAAATGAATAACAATCTTTTTGAACTAATTTGAAACCACTCTGTTGTTTTTA
Source organism: Lissotriton vulgaris (assembly GCF_964263255.1). Taxonomy (NCBI): domain Eukaryota; kingdom Metazoa; phylum Chordata; class Amphibia; order Caudata; family Salamandridae; genus Lissotriton; species Lissotriton vulgaris. The sequence goes on along the minus strand of NC_141696.1, from coordinate 971,133,948 downwards.
TTCACTGTATATAATTGTTCACTATACACCTTGCGCCGTCCACGCTGCTCTCACTGTTACTTGTGTCACCGTAGTGTCACTCACCTTTTGCACTCGTGCACCTTGTACAACCTTGGGCTGTCACGTATTATTTAATAATTGCAGTGTTGATATTAGCTGTTAATTACAATTGTCCTATACCTTTCAGAATGCTTATAAAAATGATGCCTTGAGCACATATGAGAATCAAACTGAGTCTCCTTATTCTGTCTGGATAATACTGTATAGATATCCTTAATAATTGTCTGCAAACAATACCGGTTGGGATATTGTTCCTTGTATATAATTCTCTACCCCAATCCCTACATGTTTGATGGGTTTACACTCCTGTTATCCTTTACAACACTGTCATGAAGAAAAGCATTCTGACTCAGGATGATCCTCAACATTCACAATAGCATTAGAAGATGTTCCAAGTGACTTGCATTGCAAATTATACATAAGTGCTTCCAAGCCACACTCCATCTTAATACAGGTGTAGAGACTCTCTACGTCCACAGTCCCCAACATAAGTTTCACAATATCCCATTGAAAATCTTCAAGTTTGCATACTACATCTTATTTTTCTCTCAAATATGAAGGGAGATTTCTCACTAAAAGAAGGAAAAAACCATCAACACTTCCAGTGGGTGTACCAGAGATAATTAGTCTTCCAGGTGGAAAATGACCTACTTTATGAATTTTAGGCATAATGTAAATGCATGGATGTCTTGAGCAATGTGTGTTTAATATTTATATTCCTGGTCAGTTAATAAGCATGATTCATGCCAGTCCAAAAGACTGGCATTTTTATGTCTCTCGATGGAGTTAATTGGATTTTTCTTTAATCTTTCATAACATGTTCCATCCTGCAGTTGTCTGTTACTGTCACCAACAGTCACATGAATTCATAAGAACAATGTTCCCATCGTTGACTGCCTCGCATATCACTATATTTAGATCTTCTCCCAAGTTCTTCATAACCTCTCTTTCCTTTCTGCGTATTGTAAAGTGATGTTTGCACTTGTTTCTACCATTATGTGAGTCTTTTAGTTTATATAAGTCCTGTGTGATCCTGCCTGAAGAACTCATCAATAACCATACCTTGTGCACTTGATGACATATATTTAAATGTAGAGCGCACCACTATCAATAGTCACATCCTCTTGCACATCAAGTTCATTTGCCAATTGTAGTAAGTCACCAACATTATCCCTGTCGCCCAAAGAGGCCACTATATGCATAACATCTAGATCACATATTGAAAACAGTGATACATTAGTTACACAGGATATGATATGCTGCACAATGGGATATTCATTGACATGCTATTTTAATTTTAACCTTCTTACAAATCCATTTAGGTCTAAGTGTACATTCAGAAAATAACACATTTCTGTCAGACATAAAAAATTAATACCTTTTCCAAGAATGAGCATTTCATGTTCTGTTAAAGTTCTAGAGGACAAATTAATAATTCTCAACTCATTGGAGGTCTGATTACCCATTGTGTCTTCAGCACAGCACACCAGCACATTCTCACACCTACTTCTTGGCTTGTGTGGTTTTGGCCTGTAGCCTTTCTTGCATTCTTGTCTTTGTGTTTCTAACCTCATGTTCTTGTTCTTTTTCGGTTCCCCAACCTATATCTCTGTAACTTTCTTAAAAAAAAAAAGAAGAGGATTTGTTGGTCTCATCTTGACTAGTGCCCTCCTCAGGGTCACTCTCCACTGATGACAGGGAATTACGCCTTGACGATATTCTTGTGACCTTTGTGGTACTAATAGGGCCTATTGTAGGTCTAGTTGCAATGTCATATTTCCTGGCAAAGGTGAAAATCATCCCCTTTTCATAGTCACCGTCATCTTGATTAATTTGTTTCTGTTTTTTGTCTTTTAAAAATAACTGATAATATTTTTTTTCAGAATCTCATAATTCTTCATTATAGGGTCACTCAAATTTGCTTCAGTAATTTCTTTTTCAGGTTCTGATATGTATTTCCTCAACTTTTTTTAACGTTTCTTTCAGAATTAGTGACTCGAATCCCCATCATCCTGTATGAGGCCTTGTAAAGGCCTTCCTACAACTCCTCCAAGATATTTAACTCAATATCCTCAAAGTTTGCACCACGACATTTCCATACTGCTTCATTTAGAAGAACCTCCATGTGAAGGTATACGCAATCATACCTTATGATAATAGGTGTTTAAACTAGGACTAATTAGAGTAATTATAGACAGAAATTATATAACCTCGGTACAAACTTGAGATAAGAGGACGAGTGCTATAACGCTGGGGGAGATAATTATAATGTTATTTGTTGAAAATAATTTAAGGAAAATTGCCTCACAATAAATATAAATACATTTGTAATAAATACAGACTGATGTAAGGAAATTTCCTAATGCACAGTGATGAATTTTATATGTGTTTTTTGTAATCCGAAATAAGTCCTTTGTGATGAAACCCTTTCGCTACATTTGATTTTGAACAAACATGATGGAGTCTATGCATTATGTCAGATAATTGTGTTAAACTCTATTGGATTGATTCGCTAATAACTCCCTTATTCCTCTGCGCTCTATTAAGCCTATTGTAAGGCTATGTGGTTGGACATTAGAAGTGTGTTAGGAGACGAGGAAGAAAGGGCATAACCTGCATCACCTACAAAAATACATGGGATATTTGTTTTTAACATGCTTATCTGGAGAATGAAGCAGACATTCTATACATGCATGCATTCACTGGAAAATGTTGTAAGGTCTGACATAGGGCATCAAACAAAGTTGCTGAACTGCATTGAGTGATACATAATATCTACTAAGATATTATGCACTTCTTCTCCCTCCTAGCGCTGGCGCCCTATGTGCAGCCTAATGACAATGCAGGTACCCTTGCACCGTGCTACCTAGACACTCCACTTCGGGTTTTTAGTCAAGTCAAGTCAAGTCAAGAGATTTATATAGCGCGCTACATACCCATAGGGTCTCAAGGCGCTTGAGGAAGGGTGGGAGATTACTTGTCGAATATCCAAGTTTTAAGTTGCTTTCTGAATGCTAGGTGGTTCTGAGTAAGGCGAAGGTGAGTAGGAAGTGTGTTCCAGGTTTTAGCTGCCAGGTAGGAGAAGGATCTACCTCCCATGGTGGTTTTGTTGATGAGAGGTACAGTGGCAAGGGCTTGGTTGGAGGATCGTAGCTGTCGGGAGGGGGAGTAGAAGGACAGTCGTGTGTTGAGGCATTCGGGTCCAAGTTCGTAGAGTGATTTGTGTGCGTGGGTTAGGAGGCGGAAAGTAATCCTCTTATTTACGGGGAGCCAGTGGAGGTTTTTCAGGTGACCAGAGATGTGTTCTTTACGCGGGATATCTAGTATGAGCCTGGCTGAAGCGTTCTGGATGCGTTGGAGTTTTTTCTGGAGTTTTGCGGTGGTACCGGCATATAGGGTGTTTCCGTAGTCTAGGCGGCTCGTGACCAGTGCGTGGGTGACCGTTTTTCTAGTTTCGGTGGGGATCCAGCGAAATGTTTTTTTGAGCATGCGAAGAATGTTGAAGCAAGATGAAGAGACGGCGTTGACTTGTCTGGTCATCGAGAGAGAGGAGTCCAGGATGACGCCCAGGTTCCGTGCGTGGTCAGTTGGGATGGGTGCTTTTCCTAGGGCAGCTGGCCACCAGGAGTCATCCCAGGCGGAGGGGGAGGTGCCTAAGATGAGGACTTCTGTTTTGTCTGAGTTCAGTTTCAGACGGCTGTGCTTCATCCACTCGGCTACTTCTTTCATTCCTTCATGTAGGTTGGTTTTGGCGGTGTTTGGGTCTTTGGTGAGTGAGAGGATCAGTTGGGTGTCATCAGCGTAGGAGATGATGTTGAGGTTGTGTTGGCGTGCGATGTCCGCGAGGGGGCTCAAGTATACGTTGAAGAGGGTGGGGCTGAGTGAATATCCTTGTGGCACGCCGCAGAAGACTTCAGAGGCCTCTGACTTGAATGGTGGGAGGCGGACTCTCTGGGTCCTTCCGGTGAGGAATGAGGTGATCCATTCCAGTGCTTTTCCTTGGATTCCGACGTTTTTGAGGCGCTGTAGAAGGGTGCTATGACAGACTGTGTCGAAGGAGGCGGAGAGGTCGAGGAGGATGAGGGCGACTGTGTCTCCGTTGTCCAGTAGAGTTCGAATGTCGTCTGATGCTGCGATAAGTGCGGTCTCAGTGCTGTGTTTGGCTCGGAAGCCGGACTGTGAGGAGTCGAGGGATTTGTTGGTTTCGAGGAAGGTGGCGAGCTGGTTGTTGACAGCTTTCTCGATGACTTTGGCCGGGAATGGAAGAAGCGAGATGGGGCGGTAGTTTTTGAGTTCGTTGGGGTCAGCTGTGGGTTTTTTCAGAAGGGCGCTGAGTTCTGCGTGTTTCCAGCTTTCCGGGAAGGTGGCGGAGTTGAGGGAGCAGTTGATGACGTCTCGGAGATGGGTTGCACAGCAGCACAATGAGGACGTACATCGCGAAGCTGCTAGGGGAGGAGGGGCTGCCGCTGCTCTCCGCTGATCCCTGCCACCACCAAGGGTGGGGGTCTGCGGCAGATGCTCCCCTCAAAACCAGATCCTCACCCCGCCAAAACACCAGGCCAGTGTTAAGTCGGAGCAGAAGTCAGTTTGGGCAGTTTTGGCAGAAGCAATATTTGTAACATCAACAGTGGGTGCAGTGCATTTCTATGCAGATAGTGGGCACTGCAGTAGGGTAGGAAGTCTGGGCTACGTGAGAGCAGGCCAGCTCTATCCCCATCCACACATTTTACCTCCCCTGCCCCACAGCTCTGCCACCCCCTGCCCCATCTGCCTCCATCTAACCAGACTACTGGGCTACCCACAACCCCATGGACAGCCCCCTTACTGCCTGTGGACAGCTACAGCTGACAAAGATTGGGCGAGGGTCCAGAGGAGCCAGAGGGTCTGGGGCAGAATCACAGCCCCAGCCTGTTCAGATGCAGCACCAGTGGCGCACCTGGAGGCTTATTTCCAGTGCTGGTGCCTCCGTTAGCATGAGCCAGAAGAGCCAGGGGTGATCTAATCTCAAGCCAAACTACAAACTCCATATGACAAGCCCCAGTCTGCCGCTCCAACCTGCCATAACCTGCTTCAACCTGCCTCTATAGCTGCTGCCCCTACCTCTATTCTAAGGGGCTGACTGACGCATCAGCCTCATATTCAGCAGCCACTAGTCAATATCCAACGGAGAGGGAGGGCCTGATGGGGTCTGAGGCTTGGGACTGATAGACTGGTAGATCAGGCAGAAGGGGAAAAGGAAGCCTGGAAAGCACAGAGACACACAGAGGATATGCAGGTGGCTGAGAGCTAGTCACCCACCTGGTGACTATCTTGCCTAACTAGGCTAGAAATCAACTCGCACCCTAAGCAGAGATCGGCACAGGAGGTGCAGGGGCCAGGGGACCTAGGAACCAAGGATCACAGGGAAGCCACAACGATGAGATCAGGCAGGGTAAGAGGAGGACTCTTGCTTAGAACAAAAACAAACAGCCGCAAAAGGAAATCCCGGTCGCCCCAGGACAAAATGGCCCAAAATCTGACCGGACCCTGAGTAAGACTGCTCTATAATAGAAATAGGTTCTGCCACCGGCAATCTACAAAAGGGGGAAACAGCTTCCAAGAGCTGTCCCACATTCACGCAACCAAAGATCTACACCAAATTCCGGTTTCTGAAAAATGCAGGAGACACTCTCCTCTCAAGTACAACGGCAACCCAGGGCCTTCAAACACCGCTTGAACCCCTCCAATTGCAGGGCGATGGCAGCAGCAGGCACAAATCAGACCTCTGGTCAAGCAGCATACTTGACCCAGAAATCCAACCTGGACCTGGGGCCAATCAACTTACAGCAACCTTTTCAGGATTGAGCCCACAGTATCAAGTCATACCCTCGCTGAAAAAACTCCAGCACCCTGTTCAGCTGGTCATGGCAGAAGTAATACTGGCGAGGTCTTCACCCCCTGAGGGGGTTGGCGGCAAGGAAACAGAGCTTGCCAGAAGGGCACTCCACGGCAGCAGACTGAGGAGCAATTGCATTGCAAATGAACACTTATTAATGAAAGAGCAGGGAAGCTCACAGACGTACAAGCAAACCCAGATTTCCTGTAATGAAGCCAAGTTCAAACCCATCCTAATGTCAAACTGACCCAACACAGAAGTCCAAACTAAGCATGGGCAGAATTTGAGAATTCGCGCGAATTCATAATCGCGATTCGCAAAAATACACCAAATTCCGCGAGCTTGCGAAAAATTTTTTTGCAAGTTCACAAGATTTTTTTACCAGTTCGGGAACGAGAACTTGCGCATGCGGTCGCAATGGTCGCGAACATGTTGTTTCCACTTAACCAGCTTGCTCGCGATGCCGTTTTCCTGTTTTGGGTCGCAATAACGTGTTTGCATTCACAATTTCCTGTTTTGGGTCGCAATGACGTGTTCGCATTCACAATTTCCTGTTTCGGGTCGCAATGAAGTGTCCATGATCGCGGCGTCGCTCAGCCGGCTACCAAAATCTCGCAGGGCAGGCGAACAGGGAGGAAAACTCATCAGGGAATGCAGAATCATTGTAAGTCAATGCCGAGCGGACAAGATTGAATTTTTGAAGCGCAAACAAGAAAAAAATATCCACCAACTGGCGAATTCCAGATTTTCGGGCAATTTCGCACGATTTGCGGATCGCAAAATTGCCAAAAATTCACAAATTCCGCGAGCGGAACGAAATTTCCGCCCCTACTTACTCCAAACACCACCAACACTGACCAGGTCAGATTGAGTATCAAGACATGAGCCTGGAGACAGTGAACAGCTCTCAAACCTCGACACAAAGGAATGGGAGGAATTGCTGGCAACCTACACACATGACTTGCCAGCAAAGCCCACTAGTAACTCTCTGCAAGACTCCAAAGCAAAGGAGCATAAGAAAGCAAGGGCGAACCAGGAGATGGCAGATCCAACATTAGGGACAAGGCCCAGAAATTTCACTGAGGAGGTGTAAAAATTAAACAGTGCAGCTACTGGTGGAAGCCCTCCAGTACCAATCAGACAAAATGGACACTCAGTTAACCTTAATGAAAAACCTGGGAGTGCGATTAGATCAGGCACTACTACTTAAAGAACATGTAGGTCAAGTTGCCGGATCTTGCTTCCGTGTCATCGGACTACTATGACGGGTTTTTCCTTTCCTGCCTGATAGTCACAAGAAAACACTTGTCCAGGCTTTGGTGATCAGTAGATTGGACTACTGTAATGGTCTGCTTTTCTCGGCCAATGAGGAACAACTCAATAGATTTCAAGTAGTCCAAAACACTGCGGCGAGACTTGTCCTTAATGTCCAGCCCAGGACTTCCTCGCGCCCTCTTCTGGATAAACTCCACTGCACTATACAGAGATGTTTGTTTGGCACCGGCCCTAAATATTTGATTGGAAAATTTAACTCCTATACTCCGGGACGTTTTTTGCGTTCCAGTAAGCTACAACTACTTCAGATACCCAGGATTAGGAGATCTAGGCAGGGAGGACGAGCCCTCTCCTATAAGGGCCCTATCCTCTGGAATTCACTACCCCCCATTCTGAAACAAACCACTAATTATTCATCCTTCAGGAAATCATTAAAAACGTACTTATTTTCAACTTCCTAAAACTATAAATTATCACTCATCCTATAGACCATGGACCAACTGGGCAATTCTTAACTAAAAGCGCAAGCGCGGAGATACCCCTTCGGGGGTCGAGTCCTGCGCTATATAAGAATATAAATAAATAAATAAAAGTGAGCAATGGACTCACGTCTGAGCATACCCTGCCAACTTATGGTGAACAAAGCGCTACAAAAGGGGGTGGTGATGGACGGAGCATCTGAACCAATCAAACACTCACACCCAGTCAACAGATCTGGGTTTAATCTATCACCGTTTTTTAGCCCACTCTGCCACCCCAGTTCAGACATGGCCATATGCAAATCAGTCTGACCTGTGCCTCATGGGAACAGTCCAGCCCGAACTGCCAAGCCATGCCTTTCCTGGACCGGACCAAGCTTCTTAGGACCGGTTTCTTGCATTCCAACCGTCTTCAGCCAGGGTTGCTTGAATCCAGTGGCAAAGTGAGAAAGGGACTCACGTCTGAGCATACCCTGCCAACTTATGGCCAACAAAGAGGTACAAAAGGGGGTGGTGATTGACGGAGCATCTGAACCAATCAAACACTCACACCGAGTCAACAGATCTGGGTTTCATCCATCACTGTTCTTTAGCCCACTCTGAACACCACAGTTCAGACATGACAATATGCATATCAGTCTGACCCTGTGCCTCATGGTAACAGTCCAGCCCGAACTGCTAAGCCATGCCTTCCCTGGACCGGAAACAAGCTTCCTCGGACCGGTTTCAGATTCATAATCCTCATCAGCCATGCTATCTTGAATCCAGTGGCCAAGTGAGCAAGGGACTCACGTCTGAGCATACCCTGCCAACTTAGTGCGAACAAAGCAATACAAATGGAGATTATCCCTATTCCTAAGGTTATACCTTTTTTCAGAGGGCTTCCTTTGGGGAGACCTACCTCCCCTTTGGGGAGATCTTTGTCTGGACTGAGAAGGTTTCTCTCTAGAAAGAGTCTGTTTATTAGTTTCAGACTTCTTTTTAGGAGTAGTGAGATTATTTTTAATAAACACCTTTTCAGGATTTTCTGTTCATTCAGGTTTTACTGGTTTTCCACCCAAACTATCTCTTCCTAATTCTTCATAACATTTTTCAATAATTCTAGCAAGCTCATATGGTTGATCTGTTATATCTGTTTCTTTTAACTGTTGGCGGATTGCCACGGATGCTGCTTCACCTTTAATGTTAGCTAATGATATAGCTGAGACACGTTTGAAATCTTTCATTAATTTCATACCTAGATTTAAGGCCGGGTCTGGACCTTATTCATTTTGAATTTGCCTCAGAATGTCTGGTATCACCACCATGGACGGTACACCATGTGTTTTTGTGTAAATTGAAGCAAAGACTGTACCCCAAGTGTCACAGTCCTCCACATGTGGTGCTATCCCCATTGGTAAACAGATTGTCAGAATTCTGTGTTTCTCATGAGGTGTACTATCAGGGAATACTGCCTCTATCTGAGTAATTTTTTGAGCTAACCAAAACGAACTTTGTTCCCTTTTTGCGGGCAATTTACCAATGACTGATTGTGTAGTCTGTGGTGTTATTTTATTTGTGTTCCCCTGGTGAGGGGTTTGCTGTGGAATCCTTATAGCAGGTTGGACTGTTAAAGTCCTCATGACATATTGAACAAATTGTCTGTGTATTTTAATTAACTGTTTCAGCTGAGATAACAGTTCTGGACTTGTCATTCCTTTAATATCAGGATGTGGTGTATAGCTGGCTAGTACCGGCCATGTAGCTCCTGGTCTACCTAGTGGACCGAGTCTGGTAATGTGATTTTGATGTTGTAGGGCACCATTAAACCAGAGCTGATGCTCCTGGTAAGTTAGTGGAATTTCAACGTCCTCGAAAGTAACGTATTCCGCTGGAGGTTCCTCTGCTTTGTAGTAGTGAAACTCCTGTGTTACTGGATTTGCTTGTGGAAAAGTAATCCATGAATAGAATACCTCTGTCTGCCGATATTCATGTGCCTCTATTACAAATATAACGTTACCACCTCTCGATGATACCCCATTTTCTATAAGTTTTATAGTTATGGTTTTCCTTATAATTGCCGGGATGATTACAGCATCATCGTCGTTTTCATTAAAACCTGTAACGTCTAAACCCGGTGGGTTCGCATTTACTGCAGCTCCACCGGTTGCGTTGCTGTCACCGTTAACCGACATTGTTTAATGAAAGTTTGCAGAACAAGTTTCAAGGAAACAAAGATTAGGTGCACAATATTTTGGAACACTGCATCCGTCAACGTTGAATAAACCAAAAACTAATACATAGGATTTTCGTCCTACTCAGTTCTGGCGGATATTATCCTTTTACCCACTCCAAACGTCTATTGGAGTATTTTACGTGAAAAAGGGGTCTATGTGAAAAGCACAACTGAGTTACTCTAGTATCTAGCGTTAAATTATCGCCTTACCAAACGTTGGGCGCCATGTAGTGTAGTTCCTATATTCCCAATAGGCTCTGCGCTTTGGAATAATATATACTGTCGTTTAGACGTAGGACTGAGGTCTACTAGGTCTCTTCCGAATATATTAAACTTAATAGTGAGTGCCAGCTAGATCAGAGGTCTCTAGAAACTTTCTCAAAATTACAAGAAGGGATTAGTTTCTGACAACCGCATAAACATGACAACTTTGTTTCCCAAGAATAAGAAATCAAATCTCTAGAGTCGCGGAAACAATAGATAACTATTTTACTCAGTCAATCGTGCCTGCTTCGTTTCACCAGAGATGCAGAGAAATAGAGAGACGGCGTTTTCAATAAAAGTATTTATTGAACAGTCTTCTTTCTCAAGCATGGGAAATGAACTGCTACAATCGTAATACTGGTTATAAAGTACAAGGCATATAATACAAACAGTATTATAAAGTAGTACTGTAAAAGCATGATATGGTTTCTAAGCCATAAAAGTGCATAAAATGTATAAAATACATACAGTAATAAATAATGACTAAAAGTACTCAACTGGTGCTTCTAAAATACGCCTACCCCGGTGTACCTAACCTAAGTCTAGTACGAGGGAGGAAGTAAGTGAGAAGTAGCCTAAGTTTAGTAGTTCTCTGCCAGGAATCTATTCCAAGAATTCTCTAAGAGGTCTAATCAGCTCCATACCTTGGTGTTAGAATGGTGGGCTTGTATCTCTCTCTCAGGACTCGATTTCCCAGATACCCGCAAGGGTAAGCCGGAAGCACTGGAGCCGGATTTCTCGGCAAGGGAACAGACAGTGTCTCTCTCAGAGCGTCAGGGTCGGCTCCCTCCAGCACTTGCTGCGGCAGGGCGTCGGGCAAGTAGATAGTCGATCTGCTCCAAACCACCGTGTGTTTGACTGGGCAAACCTGGGCATATTTATACTTTGAAGGTGCCAAGGTTGACGCATGTTTGGACTTATTATCGTCACTCAAAGGCTAAATTCTTGGAAAATGCCAGGAGTTCTTGGAGAACCTAATATTCAAGCAGGGGGAAGTTCCTAGCTGCTGAAGGTGGGTTTTTCCAAGAAATCATTGTTAATTCTCGGAACCTAGTGGGAGTAGCCATGCTGTATTTGGGCTGTATGGTTTACACCAAAAAGGGTAGTGATTTCTATGCCTATATAAGGATATGATAAAGTATACCTATATAAGGGCATGAATCAGGAAAATTACACTAGGGGCCTAGATTCGATTACAACAGGGTACCCCATAGTTGTGGCATAGCTCAAGTCAATAGTTTGTGTTGATGTGTTCAGGACACCATCAAGCAACGTTTTCAGATGTGTATTTGTGATAAACATTGTCTGTACTTTACACATTTCATGACTAGTGCAGCTCAGTAGTAAGACTGCCATCAGGTGAGAAGGTGGGCAACGAATCTCACCTCTTAGTTGTAGCGACAAGGATTCATGGTAGTTATAGTCAGTTCAATGTGACTTTAGCCAGACTTGAGATTAGCTAAGCTGCATGAGTAGTATAGCTCTGTAGTCAGATGGCCGACATGTGAGAAGCAGTGCAAGAAGTGTTGAGTGACAAGGCCACATGATGGCTGTAGTAGCTAATAAATCTCACTGTAGCAACACTTGAGAATTGGTAGGGAGCATGTCTAGTGTAGATCAGGAGTAAGATGGCCGGCAAGTGAGTGGGGACCCAGGCAGTCTAGAATATTGCTTGGAGTTGGCGTGACAAGGCCTTATGCTAGTTAGAGTGCCTTTTCTATCGCTAACATAGAAACACTTGAGAATCGGAAAGCAGAAAGACTAGTGTAGATCAGGAGAAGGATGGCTGATAAGTGAGGAGGGGCAAAAGGAGTCTAGCATTTTGGTTGGAGTGACATCTGGTAGTCACTCATGGTAGTTGGGGTACCTTTCCAATCTCTATTTAGCAACATTAGAGAACTGGTAAGGAACATGACATGAGTAGATCAAGAGTAGGATGGTCGACAAGCGAGAAGGGGCAAAAGGAGTCTAGTATCTTGTTTAGAGTTGGTGTGACAAGGCCCATGGTAGTTAGAGTAACTTTTCTATTGCTAACATAGCAACACTTAAGAATTGGTAAGCAGCATGACTAGTGTAGGACAGGAGTAAGATGTCCGACAAGTGAGAGGGGACACAAGCAGTCTAGCATCTTGTTTGGAGTTAGAGTGACAAGGCCTCCTGGTAGCTGGGGTACCTTTTCTATCTCTACTTAGCCACACATTTGAATTGGTAAGCAGCATGACTAGCGTAGATCAGGAGTAAGATGGCCGACAAGTGAGAAGGGGCAAAAGGACTCTAGTATCTTGTTTGGAGTTGGAGTGACATGGCCTCCTGGTAGTTAGGGTACCTTTTCTCTCTTTACATAGCAACACTTAAGAATTGGTAAGCAGCATAACTAGTGTAGATCAGGATTAAGATGGCCGACAAGTGAGTAGGGACACAGCAGTTTAGCATCTTGTTTGGAGTAGTAGTGAAAAGGCCTCATAGTAGCTGGGGTACCATTTCTATATCTACTTAGCAGCACTTGAGAATTGGTAAGCAGCATGACTAGTGTAGATTAGGAGAAAGATGGCTGACAAGTTAATGGGGAAACAAGCAGTCTAGCATCTTTATTTGGAGTTGGAGCGACAAGGCCTTGTGATAGTTGGGGTACCTTTTCTATCTCTACTTAGCAACACTAAAATATTGGTTAGCAGCATGAGTAGTGTAGATCAGGAGTAAGATGACTGACAAGTGAAAAGGGGCAAACGGAGTCTGGGGGCATATTATCAAGAACAGGCAATAAAATTATCGCTGTTTTATCGGCAGGAAACTGCAGCTAAAGCGGCAATAATGGGCTTGATAATATGCCCTTGTGAATTCCCATAGCAGCCCAGGTTAACACCAGAACCTGGGCTGCTATGGGAATTTACAAGGGCATATTATCAAGCCCATTATCGCTGCTTTAACGGCAGTTTCCTGCCGATAGAGCAGCGATCATTTTATTGCCTGTTCTTGATAATATGCCCCTTAGTGTCTTGTTTGAAGTTTGAGTGATAAGGCCTCCTGGGAGTTGTAGTCAGTTCAATGTAACATTTGCAACACTTGACAAACCTTAAGTATACCATAGCTGTTGAAGACATGCATTTGCGACGGACCATACAGTTCCATATTGCCACATGTCATGGGTCCTGGGTTGGTATTTTGATGATGCTGCACTTACAGACAACATTGCAACATGTGGCAGTTCAAATATTTATAGGCATGTAGTTTCATATGCACCTATACTCATTTCCACAGACAAGCAGATATCTCAGATACTTTCTATGTTGCATGTAATGCGTGTAGATTTAGAGACGAAAGTAAAGGCAGAATTCTTAGCAAACAGAACATTATGATATTGTGTCTGTTCTTGAAGTGTAACTTACCAAAGTCCAGTCCTCCAGGTATTCCTGGCAAGCCCTCAGTATGCAGGATGGCCAAGACCTTCATCTCCCTGACTATGAGTTGGGATGGTGAGCTGGGAGTGCCACAGTCAGTCCTCTGTGCCTCCTGGTGGTGGCTGGTGTACTTGCCATGCACCTTGTGCCTGGGGTCATTCTACCTCTTCCTGATGTCTCCCTGTGTGCACAGGGTGGCACCAACAGCATTTCCTCTGTTTACTATCCTGTCTGAGTATGAGGAGTCTGTTGGAGTTGGGCTCCAAAGATTTGTGGCTCTACTCTAGGGATTTCATCCACCTTGACTGTCAACTCTTGTTCAGTAGGGGCAGGTTCCTTTTTGGGAGCCATGGTGATAAAAAAAAGTTAAATGTGCGCGGTTTAAGAAAGAAATACAGACAAGGGATTTGGCATAACGGTGTAAAAATACAAATGAAATAAAAAGATGGTGGAGAGTGCTAAATGAGTAGATGAAAAAAGAAGTACCATATCGAAAAAGTGCAGTAAATGTCTGTCTGTCTTCGGTGTGCTGCAGTTCGGTACCAAAGGATGGGGTGTGTTTTATAGTGTGATTTGTAGGCATGTCCACTTGCCAATGCACATCAAGAGAGTAGTTGTTAAATCCATACAATAGTTAGTATAATTTTTTTTAACTTTTTGCTTGAACCTCTGCGATCCAGCACCACTGTGAGACCACCAGTAGGATGGAGGAGACCCTGGGCACTGAATTTCAAAAATGCCTTTGCTCCTATAGCATAAATCGCCCTTGAACATATACATAGCCGTATTTCCAAGGCTTTCCCTAAACTATTGTATGTCATCTCTATCGTGAACACTCTGCCAGTGTACTCGTACCTAGATAATGGAGTAACTGACTGTAAAAAAATTGTGATCCATTTTCTTCTAACATAATACAATTCACCTTTTTTAATATATTTTCATATTTAGAAAACTTCCCACATGAATATGTTACCACGTTATTCAAATATCAAAAAATAAATAAATAATGTCTTTCCGAGTAGAGAATCGAACGGATATAGTTCCAGCTCTTTTTGCCCATCCCAATATGTCAATCGTCTCACTATGCCTATGAACCTTAAACTTTATAGCACGAAGGTCCACGCTTGCGGGGGTTCCAAAATGTCATTAACAAAAATAAGGACATGCTAGACCTCTCGAATAAGACATTTATAATTAATTACATTTCCACTTCTCTGATAACGCCAAAAAACATTCCAATCATGTGGGGGGTGACTTCCAGGTCAGACAGACGTAGAGGGATTTTTAAAATGGCCACAAATACACAGACGCCATACCCTGCGGATTTATCCGGTGACATGCAGGATGATGGCGATTGCCTCTCAAGTAAGTGACATTGCTAGATAGTCCTGCTACTGGTTCATTTTGGGTGGCTCCACGACAACTTGGGAAGTTATCTTCCAGAAACCACAGCATGCCAGATAATAAAAGGAGGTTAAACTTGTCTCTCTCTTTCCCCCTTCATTAGGTCCCTAGCCGGTTTTTGTTTTATGTTACACAAAGAGGTTTTCTTCTTTTAATCAGTTTGAATAATACTTTATAAATAAATATCACCACGCAGCGCATTTTATATCTGACAATGCGGAACCTCCGCTCTAAAGGAGCATCTCGCCTCAAAATCCCGACATACAAGAAAAAAAACATGGGTGGCACATTGTTCTCTGTTCAAGCAGCTAAACTATGGAACTCTTTACCCCCAACATAAGATCCACCGACAACCACCTTATCTTCAGAAAACTACTCAAGATCTGGCTCTTCCCCACATAAGCACCATACCGAAACAGAAATTTACAGCATATCCCTCTGTATATAAGCATTTGTTTTCACTATAGATATGTACCTATATTTGTGTATTACTTTATAAAACATGTAAAATAATTATGTTGTTAAGAGAAAATAAAAAATAATAATATTCATCAATAAATAAAAATCATCTTTGGTCTACATGTACAAACTTCCATTGAGCAATCTATGTACCTTCCATGTACTTGGATCTGTGTATCTAATGCTCTACCCTATTTCTCATCCTGTGCCTCTATCAATATATTTAATCTAAATATACTTACTTCCTTTATGTATCTATATACTTTCAATGTACTTATGGATCTATATATTATCCCTTTCTTCTAATTTAGCATTGACCTATTTCTCATTTTTTAAATGAAAAACCATGGAATATTAACAAAATATTACTTATAAATTTAATAAACATCGTTAAATATATGTTATAATACTTAAAATTAATAAATAATGTAATAAAAACTAATAATGATAAAGATATAATACATAGTATATACTTCATTAATAATACCTCTAATAAATTATTTCAATAACTTATAAATAAATGAAAATATAATAAATTACAAATACATTTATCTACATCAAATAATAATATAAATAACAATTAATAAAAATGTAAAACAAATAAAAAAAATAAAATACATTTTGGATAGCGTACGGGTACAAATTACTATTCCCACTCCAGAGAGTGCAACAGTAGGGAAAGTGTTAGATAGCGTAGGGGTAAAAATTACTATTACAACTCCAGAGAGTGCAACAGTAGGGAAAGTGTTGGATAGCGTAGGGGTAAAAATTACTATTCCAACTCCAGAGAGTGCAACAGTAGGGAAAGTGTTGGATAGCGTAGGGGTAACAATTACTATTCCCACTCCAGAGAGTGCAACAGTAGGGAAAGTGTTGGATAGCATAGGGGTAACAATTACTATTCCCACTCCAGAGAGTGCAACAGTTGGGAAAGTGTTGGATAGCGTAGGGGTAACAATTACTATTTCCACTAAATAGAGTACAACAGTAGGGAAAGTGTTGGATAGCGTAGGGGTAACAATTACTATTCCCACTCCAGAGAGTGCAACAGTAGGGAAAGTGTTGGATAGCGTAGGGGTAAAAATTACTATTCCAACTCCAGAGAGTGCAACAGTAGGGAAAGTGTTCGATAGCGTATGGGTAACAATTAGTATTCCCACCCCAGAGAGTGCAACAGTAGGGAAAGTGTTGGATAGCGTAGGGGTAAAATTACTATTCCAACTCCAGAGAATGCAACAGTAGGGAAAGTGTTGGATAGCGTATGGGTAAAAATTACTATTCCAACTCCAGAGAGTGCAACAGTAGGGAAAGTGTTGGATAGCGTACGGGTAACAATTACTATTCCCACTCCAGAGAGTGCAACAGTAGGGAAATTGTTGGATAGCGTAGGGGTAAAAATTACTATTCCAACTCCAGAGAGTGCAACAGTAGGGAAAGTGTTGGATAGCGTAGGGGTAACAATTACTATTCCCACTCCAGGGAGTACAACAGTAGGGAAAGTGTTGGATAGCTTAGGGGTAACAATTACTATTCCAACTCCAGAGAGTGCAACAGTAGGGAAACTGTTGGATAGCGTAGTTGTAACAATTACTATTCCAACTCCAGAGAGTGCAACAGTAGGGAAAGTGTTGGATAGCGTAGGGGTAAAAATAACATACTTATAAATAAATTATTTTTTTTAAATAATAAAAAACTTAACTATTAAATAAATATAAACCGTTTACAAATACCAATACATAATTATTAAAAACATGATTAGCAAAATATATTAAAATAAAAAAAATATTAAAAATACCATTTAATAATATTTCATTACCAATTAATAATTAATTCACAGTTATATAATTAACAAAACAATTAATTAAAAAACATGTTTCCTTAATTACATTTAAATTACTTCCCACCCTTTTCCCCTATAAACCCATCGTTAAATATATGTTATAATACTTAAAATTAATAAATAATGTAATAAAACTAATAATAATAAAGATGTAATACATAGTATATACTTCATTAATAATACCTCTAATAAATTATTTCAATAACTTATAAATAAATGAAAATATAATAAATTACAAATACATTTATATACATCAAATAATAATATAAATAACAATTAATAAAAATGTAAAACAAATAAAAAAAATAAAATACATTTTGGATAGCGTACGGGTACAAATTACTATTCCCACTCCAGAGAGTGCAACAGTAGGGAAAGTGTTGGATAGCGTAGGGGTAAAAATTACTATTACAACTCCAGAGAGTGCAACAGTAGGGAAAGTGTTGGATAGCGTAGGGGTAAAAATTACTATTCCAACTCCAGAGAGTGCAACAGTAGGGAAAGTGTTGGATAGCGTAGGGGTAACAATTACTATTCCCACTCCAGAGAGTGCAACAGTAGGGAAAGTGTTGGATAGCATAGGGGTAACAATTACTATTCCCACTCCAGAGAGTGCAACAGTTGGGAAAGTGTTGGATAGCGTAGGGGTAACAATTACTATTTCCACTAAATAGAGTACAACAGTAGGGAAAGTGTTGGATAGCGTAGGGGTAACAATTACTATTCCCACTCCAGAGAGTGCAACAGTAGGGAAAGTGTTGGATAGCGTAGGGGTAAAAATTACTATTCCAACTCCAGAGAGTGCAACAGTAGGGAAAGTGTTCGATAGCGTATGGGTAACAATTAGTATTCCCACCCCAGAGAGTGCAACAGTAGGGAAAGTGTTGGATAGCGTAGGGGTAAAATTACTATTCCAACTCCAGAGAATGCAACAGTAGGGAAAGTGTTGGATAGCGTATGGGTAAAAATTACTATTCCAACTCCAGAGAGTGCAACAGTAGGGAAAGTGTTGGATAGCGTACGGGTAACAATTACTATTCCCACTCCAGAGAGTGCAACAGTAGGGAAATTGTTGGATAGCGTAGGGGTAAAAATTACTATTCCAACTCCAGAGAGTGCAACAGTAGGGAAAGTGTTGGATAGCGTAGGGGTAACAATTACTATTCCCACTCCAGGGAGTACAACAGTAGGGAAAGTGTTGGATAGCTTAGGGGTAACAATTACTATTCCAACTCCAGAGAGTGCAACAGCAGGGAAACTGTTGGATAGCGTAGTTGTAACAATTACTATTCCAACTCCAGAGAGTGCAACAGTAGGGAAAGTGTTGGATAGCGTAGGGGTAAAAATAACATACTTATAAATAAATTATTTTTTTTAAATAATAAAAAACGTAACTATTAAATAAATATAAACCGTTTACAAATACCAATACATAATTATTAAAAACATGATTAGCAAAATATATTAAAATAAAAAAATATTAAAAATACCATTTAATAATATTTCATTACCAATTAATAATTAATTCACAGTTATATAATTAACAAAACAATTAATTAAAAAACATGTTTCCTTAATTACATTTAAATTACTTCCCACCCTTTTCCCCTATAAACCCATCGTTAAATATATGTTATAATACTTAAAATTAATAAATAATGTAATAAAACTAATAATAATAAAGATGTAATACATAGTATATACTTCATTAATAATACCTCTAATAAATTATTTCAATAACTTATAAATAAATGAAAATATAATAAATTACAAATACATTTATATACATCAAATAATAATATAAATAACAATTAATAAAAATGTAAAACAAATTTAAATAAAATACATTTTGGATAGCATACGGGTACAAATTACTATTCCCACTCCAGAGAGTGCAACAGTAGGGAAAGTGTTGGATAGCGTAGGGGTAAAAATTACTATTCCAACTCCAGAGAGTGCAACAGTAGGGAAAGTGTTGGATAGCGTAGGGGTAAAAATTACTATTCCAACTCCAGAGAGTGCAACAGTAGGGAAAGTGTTGGATAGCGTAGGGGTAACAATTACTATTCCCACTCCAGAGAGTGCAACAGTTGGGAAAGTGTTGGATAGCGTAGGGGTAACAATTACTATTTCCACTACATAGAGTGCAACAGTAGGGAAAGTGTTGGATAGCGTAGGGGTAACAATTACTATTCCCACTCCAGAGAGTGCAACTGTAGGGAAAGTGTTAGATAGAGTAGGGGTAACAATTAGTATTCCCACCCCAGAGAGTGCAACAGTAGGGAAAGTGTTGGATAGCGTAGGGGTAACAATTAGTATTCCCACCCCAGAGAGTGCAACAGTAGGGAAAGTGTTGGATAGCGTATGGGTAAAAATTACTATTCCAACTCCAGAGAGTGCAACAGTAAGGAAAGTGTTGGATAGCGTACGGGTAACAATTACTATTCCCACTCCAGAGAGTGCAACAGTAGGGAAAGTGTTGGATAGCGTAGGGGTAAAAATAACATACGTATAAATAAATTAATTTTTTTAAATATTAAAAAACTTAACTATTAAATAAATATAAACCATTTACAAATACCAATACATAATTATTAAAAACATGATTAGCAAAATATTTTTAAATAATAAATTATTAAAAATACCATTTAATAATATTTAATTACCAATTAATAATTAATTAACAAATATATAATTAACAAAACAATTAATTAAAAAAACATTTTCCTTAATTACATTTAAATTACTTCCCACCCTTTTCCCCTATAAACCCACAACCCTCCACAGAACATAATTATCAATTAATTAAAAATAATTATCAATTAATTAAAATTAATTTATAATTCCTACTAATTAATAATTATTTTAACATAATTAAATTACTCCCCACCCTATTCCCCTATAAACCCACAACCCGCTACAGTACTAAAATACAAAATTACATAAAAATAAAGTAAAAACATTATAAATACATAATAATATATACAAAATAATATAAAAATTGATATTAGTAACATCGATATTACTAACATCGATATTTAACACTTCAATATTACTAATATCGATATTAAATTTATTGATATTACTTACCTTCTATATTATGTCCCTTCGATATTTAAACTTCGATATTATTGTATCTCGATATTTAAATATCGATATTTTGTCTGCATACCATATGAAGTTATGTAAACAAGACCTAGACTTACTAGCTGTCAATATTTTTTTTAATATTGTGGGTTCGATATTCAGGGAGCTCACAGAAATGATCATCACTCATCATGAGGGAGAAGTGCCACATCAGTGCAGGGACTGCATGTATATATTTAGACAAGCGGTTTGGATATAATGCATGAGTAGATAGCATGATTTTCTATACAGGTCCGTACTCATACACTGATTATGTCATAAACTGACGGCATGAGTCAGGAAAAACCTTGGCACCAGCGCTTCTGCCTCTCGGACATGGCAATGGAATACGAATAACCAAGACAACATAACTGATTACATATTATAAATTGTATGAATGCATGCCTTACAGAGAACTGTCAATGTTTTCAGGCTGAATAGTATTTCAAAATGTATTAGGATTTACTTCTTGCTGACCAGTGCACTTTGAGGCAACTTATTTTTCTTCTTGATCTGTGTTGTTCATATATCTAAGAGGCTTGGTACAACACAGTTTTAATGAGTTATAGGCTAATGTGTAAGGTATGAATGGTTTGTATGAAGTTTGTGAGCGTAATGAGTTTTAGTTTATGGGGGTGAGACAGTTCTCTTTTTGCTAAATTATCATGCTTAATTCATAATGTTCTATAATATTGATTGTGAAATTATAAATAAAGATAAGAATGTGATTTATTCTATATAAAAAAAGTTGTTACATTATTAATATTTGGGTTCGACATTTTATATAGAGCATTTGTTAGGAGATGGATTGTTTTGCCCCTTTTTTATGAGTCTGCAAACACAACTGACCAGCCAATATGCTGCTTTGATAAACCTAATGATAATTGCCCAATGTATTGCCAGCATGCTTTTCAAGTTAGACTACATGTATGTGAGTGTGCCAGCCAAGGTGTCCTTAGGAAAGATGCTGCTATTTCTTTCCTTTCTATTCTCCTGGCCCGTCACTTGTTGTAATGTTGAGAAGGAGTGGAAACGAGGTTGGAGTAGAGGCAGCCAGTCTGCATACATTAATGAGCAGGGAGAGCAGTGTAAGGAGGGAGGGTCAGAAATTATCAGCTGGCATGTCACAGTAGCCAAGTTTGTACTGTTATTGTCTAGCCCATTGACGTGTATTTCCATCCAGAAACACTCGGGAACCTCTGGTATAGGCTTTAATAATCTGACAGCCACATCAGTACAGTAGAGCTGAGGGTGAGGTGCTACTTCTTCTACCCAAACCTACAGCATTGAAAATATCCACTGTGGAAGCATTATAGTTTAATAAAACACCGCCAGGATTTAAGGATGAGTAAACTCTAGAGTGTCAACCTTGAACCCTTAAGTTACCCCTTTTTCTCATCAGTCACCACTTCACTAGCTGAGCTATCAAACCCAGGTAAACATTTCTGGTGCTGACAAACTGAAATGTTTCTGACAAAAATGGTGTAATACCCATTAGGAAGAAAGAACTTCAGCTTCTCTGACAGTTGCCATCTGCTATCCAGATTCTTCACTTAACTCAAAGTATATTACCCCATATCTTGGGGAAGCTCACAAAACATCCCCAGATGAATGCCTGGAAAACCGAACCTGGGTATGGTGACTGAGAGAAGGGAAGGATATAGCCTGGCAGGAGGGGAGCATTACATGTTCCCCTTTTGCCTTAAAAGGTGGTTGAGTGGGTTCTCAGGAACAGGGCCAGGCTTCACTGGCAGCCCATTCCAAAGCAATTTTACCAGCTGGAGTTCCAGCTAGTAAATTCGGGACTGAGATTCCCGCAACTGGAAACTCCAGACGTGGGAACACCATGCTTCGTATAATTGAGAAGAGCAGTATTCTTCACAGGTATAGAGCTCTGTGCAACCCTTAATCTGGGCCTTCATGGGGTAATTCTACTCCAAAACTCAAAACCTGAAAAAAAAATTAAATTCTTTGATTAGGGCTTAGATTGAAAGATTAGGCTGGTGTGAGTATAATCAAATATGCGGGGGCAAGATGGCGGCCGTGACCAGCGGCTGAGCGGCAGCACTGGACACAGCGCAGGGATGGAATGATGTTCTTTGATGCAACCTCGGCATCCAGGCTCTCTCCCTTTGCATCAGAATATATGGAACTACTAAAGAATCACTAGAGAAAGAAAAGTAAAGAAGAAGGCTACAAAAAAATCTTTATGAGTCTACCTGACCCTTAATCACAGCCTGAATGCCGTAGAAAACACAGCGGAATCAAATAGCGGAGTCAAACACCGACACCTAGGTATTCTCTGTAAAAGTTGGCAGCGCAGCACAGAATTCACAAGAGAAACAAGGTTACAGAAAACCTCGAAGCTACTTGACTCCCAAGACATGCGGGGCACCACAGTTGCACTAGCGAGACATAACGAAAAGCTCCGACAGAGTAAAACGCCGCAGAAGCATAGCGGCACTCAAAGTGTCTGGAAAACTACCTCCCGATGAAATTCTGATGCCTTCCAGTGTCCGCGTCAGAGGGCTGCGGAGGTTCCTGGTTACAGCTGCAGCGGTGTTGGGAGTCGAGTCAGCTTGCAGTAGCCCTAGCGGAGCTCGCGGAGCTCGCGTAGCCTGGAGGCGGAGTCACACAAGACCGGCGGGACCAGTGAAGCGGGGCGGAAACGGCTGCGACTCCAGCAGACCTGTCAGACCGAGCAGATCCAACAGTCCGGTACAAGGTTGTGGAGAGGCTCCGTGTTGCAGCGCACCAGTCAAGGTGAGGCAGGGGATCTCCCTGCTGATAGTATTTGTATCTATGCCCCCTAAAGTCAACACCGGGGGAAAGTAAAAAAAAAAAGGCGTGGCGGATGGCGCCCCTGCACCTGGCTATTCACATAATATCCCAAGTATGGTCAATGGGGCAAACACCGGGTTGGAGGGGGCAGCATCAGAAGCTGTGTCAGGGCGGGCAAAGCTGCAGCCACCTGAAGGGCAGAACTCCCCTAAGATTAGAACCCGTCAAGCTACAGCCACTGCAACGGTCAGCGTGGTGGAAATGCTGAATCGGAATGAGAAGAAAAGAAAACTGAAGGATATTGAGCCAGCTCCAGAAGCCGTGAATTCTGGGCTGCCGGTGCTATCTGTAATACCTGTGCTACCTGCACTTTCTGCAACATGTGAGTTGTCCGCTCTACCATCACCAGCCAGTACTCTAGCGGAAAATCCAGGCATAGACCCAGCACTGCAAACCGTAGCATTATCAGTCTCAAATCTACACCCACAGACACAGATCCCTCAGTCATGTCAGTCGGAGGCAGCCAGGGACGACACCGCAGGTGGGGGCAAGTCTGTAATGACGCACTCAGAGTCTCTAGGTGTCGATTGGGATCTGGCGATATTGGTGTTTCCAGCAACAATGAGACCATCACCTCATTACCCTTGTCAGTACCCTCACAAGATCTATTGTTCTCTCTAACAGAAGGGCCGGCAGCCTCATCAACTAACGAGGGCGTTCAAGAAGGCTTATCTACAGCTGATCTATTTAAAGAGAGTACCAGTCTTACTACAGGCTCTGAAAACCATAGGGGTCTACCTGCCAATCCTAAAGTTAAAACAATCTACTCCGGGGTCACTCACGGTGAGAGTGAAATGGAAAAGGAAAAGACCCCCGGTGAGTGCTTCTTCTCTGTTACAGAGGAGGCCAACTGGTCAGAAGAGGATGATGAGCTACATAGTTCAGATATTGATGGCAGCAATCCGGAAACAGAGAGCGACAGTGAAGTAGGGTTACCATCATCTATTATAAAAAACGTACCTCCTCAAAGAGACCATACTGCACTGGCTTGGGACCACTCTCCTACAACATCCCTTCAAGGGAATCTTAACCCGGCGACGGGTAACGTAAGCTGCAATGAGCCTACACAGTTGTCAATGATGACGATGATGGAATCAATTCACCAAGGAATAACTGCTCACAGAGAAGAAACCCGGGCAGACAGCATCAAATCCCAGGCGGCGATAAGAAAGATGAAAGCAGTGGTCAGGAAGCTTTCTAAAGCCTGGGTAAGCGTGGGCGATAGGGTCTCA
The DNA here is from genome assembly GCF_964263255.1 of Lissotriton vulgaris. Lineage (NCBI taxonomy): Eukaryota > Metazoa > Chordata > Amphibia > Caudata > Salamandridae > Lissotriton > Lissotriton vulgaris. Next base: position 971,109,480 of record NC_141696.1, on the reverse strand, counting down.
AATCTAGAAGAGAGGGTGGTCGCCACCGAAGCTGAGGCGGCTGCAGCTACGACTAAAGTGGAAACTCTTGGAGCCCAAGCAATTGACATCCAGTGGAAGCTGGAGGACCTTGAAAACAGGCAAAGAAGGAACAACCTCAGGGTCCTGGGTATTCCGGAAGGGGCAGAGGGCCAGGATGCTAAGATGTTTATTGTTAAAACATTTGAGAAAGCCTTCCCGGACATCGCCGGTTGGAACTGGACCATTGAAATACAGAATGAGAAAAAATGCCAGAGAAGGGGATAAGCCTAGAGCAATTTTAATCTATATAGGCAATTTTCTTCTTCGCCAGTCCATTTCAGAGAAAGCCCGGCCTGACGCTAAAAGAAGGAGGGTCCTTCTTTGTCAGGCCGGATTTCTGTCACTCCACCGTGGAACGAAGATGGAGATTAAGGCAATTAATCAAACCTTTCCAGGACAAAAGGGTACAGGTTTACCTTATCAATCCTGCCCAGTTAAAGATTATTCACCTAGGCAAGACCATGTATTTCTCCTCGGAAATCAAGGCTCAGGAGTTTCTAGACTCTATATAGCATGTTTCGTTACTGGATGAAGTCTTAGGTTTAGTTTAGCTCAAGGCTAAGTTTGAATCTCACATAGTAAAGTGTGTCACGTTAGGGAGATTTGTGGGGTGATTTGTGGGAGATTTGTGGGAAAATCGTGGGTGTACATAAAGCCGAGGTTGAAATTGGATCTATTGATTGCACTGTGTCCATTGCCACACCCATCACATGCACAGACACTGTCTGCGCGCCTCACCGGGGGGTGAGTTGTGGTCAGGGGGATGGGGAGGGGGGTCTCTCGTGGGAGGGGGGGGGAAGGGGGAAAAAGAAGCAAAAAGAAAGTTCATGCATTAAATATGTTTTTTGATATATTGGAGACGTTGAAAGTGGTTATACTTGTCATTGCTAGACACAGGATAAAATGTGACGGGTTAGCTCGTTGGCTGGTCTCTCTCCAGGGCTATGTCAAGGATTAAGATAATTAGCCTTAATATAGGAGGATTGAACGACTGGAAAAAAAGGGAAAAGTTCGAGGAGTATGTTAGATTAATAAGGCCCGATATTGTCTGCCTACAAGAGACTCACCTGCCATGGAAAAAGAAACATTGGTTAAATATAAGGGGGTATGAAATATTTTCTTGTTCCTCACAGACCTCAACTGTAAGGGGGGTAGCCATCATTGGTCGGGTTGGATTGGGTGGGGTCAAAAAATCAAAAGCTGACCCGTTGGGTAGATGGGCTATATGTGAATTGGGGTTAGGCATCACTCTCTGTTCAGTGTATGGGTCCAATCTGGACGATCCAGGGGTGATGGATTACATTGAAAGGGAGCTCACCAACTGGCCATCACCTTTGGTATTTTGGTGACCTCAATATCTCGGCAGATTTTACAGGTAATACCCAATATAATGGTCGAAAACCCCGGGTATTCAGGGCGGTCTCCTCGATAATCCACTCTTACGGCCTGAAGGATGTCTGGGGTAATCTAAAGAAAGATGATCCTGGGTTCACATACTTTTCACACCCATTTAACAAATACACAAAATTGGACTATTTTTTAGTATCAGCCACACAACTTAGCAATGTAGAAATTTCAATGCTCCCAAAGCTAATTTCGGATCACAATCCACTTGTTTTGAATCTGTCTATTACTAAACCAAGGGAAAAAATGAGACCGTGGTCTTTTGATAGAAAACTTCTAGTAGATAGTAATTACATCGCACATATAAAGGGGTGGTCCCAATCTTTCTTTGATGCCAATAGATATAGTGCTTCCCGTGGTATGGTTTGGGATAGTTTCAAGGCTGGTTTAAGAGGAGAGACTATTAGCTTTTCTGCACGGTTGTGGAAAAACATAAAGGAAGACAGGGAGGGTCTTCTGGATAGGTTGGCAAAGGCCGAGGAACAACATAGGAGAGATGTATACAGCGGGATCCAGGGGTCTCAGAGTCTAGATAGCTTAAATACTATAAAAGCAGATATTCAGCGGCAATTAGCAAAGAAAGCTGCAGCAGAATATCAGACTCGCAGATTGGGAATGTGTGAAACAGGTGGGAATGCAGGCAGGGCCCTAGCACTTAGGATACGACAAGCCACCTCAAAAAATATCATTACTGAAATTAAAGATGGGGAGCAGACCTATAAAAAACCAACAGAAATCTTAGAGGTTTTTAGGCGATTCTATCAGGCTCTCTATAAGGAGGATGCAGATACAACCTACCCGAGTAAGAATTGGCAGGATACAGAAAATAATTTGTTGCCCAATGAGAGGGAAATCCTAGAACAGGATATCACTATGGGGGAGCTCCGGCAGGCACTGAAAGATCTATCAGCAGGAAAGGCAGCAGGGCCTGATCTCATACCCTTGGAAGTCTATAAATGCCTGAGTGAAGAGACGGCCCCTCTCCTATTAGATCTATTTAATGGGGTTATTAACACAGGCACTATACCAGAATCCTGGACTAAAACCAATATAGTGGTCTTCCATAAAAAAGGCAAACCCAAGGAGAGTCCAGGTTCTTACTGGCCTATATCATTAATAAATAGCGATAACAAACTCTACGCTAAAATACTGGCCACACGGATGGGGAGAATTATTGCGGGCCTCGTCTCTCCCTGGCAGCACGGTTTTATTCCCGGAAGGGGTACTACCGACCATATAAAAAGAGCTATAACTTTGTTTGATATGCATGCTGGGGAAGGGGAGGGGATCGCGATGATCCTCCTCGATGCCGAGAAGGCGTTTGACCGGGTTAAGTGGAGCTTTCTATGGAAAGTGAGGGAGGGCAGAGGATTCGGCCCCCGATTTCTGCAGGCAATTAAGGCCATGTATTACACTCCAACAGCTAGTATCCAGCTAATGGGTGAGGGTTCTAACCCGATCCATATTTCGAGAGGGACAAAACAAGGGTGCCCGTGTTCGCCTATCCTATTTGCACTGTATATCGATCCCCTGATCTGCCACATTATGGGTAATATTAATATAAAACCAATTATCACCAACGGATTTGCAACCAAAATCCTTGCATACGCGGATGACATAGCCATCACCACTGTGGATCCTGATAGAGCTATGAGGGAATTAATTAACATCACCTCCGATTTTGGGAGTGCTTCCGCATATAGATTAAATGTGGCAAAAACACAGGTTTTATGCTCCAGTAAAACAGTCAAATTGGATGATAGATATGTGGACTCTGTTGTCTATTTGGGAATCACAATCAATGCCCAGACACAGGAAGTTATTAAAGACAATTTCTCACCATTATTGAAACAGGATCTAAAGCGAATCGATACTCTTCATTTATCAATTATAGGCAGGGCTAATGTCATTAAAATGACAATGTTTCCAAAAATCTTATATAAATTTAGGTCTATCCCCTTTAAAATTGATGATATTTTGATTAGGGAAATGGAGGCAATTTTTATGAACTTTGTCTGGCAATATGGTAAGGTGAGGAGATCAATCAAATTTATGTCTCTACCTCAGGAACAGGGCGGATTGGGTATACCTAATCTAAAATTCTACCACTGGTCTTGTCTCCTTACAGATATGGCTATACTTTTCTTCCCTGCTAACATGATAAATTGCCAAAGCGGTATTCCGTCCATATACAAGTTAGTATTAGGGAATGAAGCTTATGGGGTACTATTAAGGAACTATGATAAACGTTTCTTTAAGTCCCAAGGGTACAAAATATTGGAAGATATCCGCGCGATATGGCTGGCGATACAGAAGAACCAGAGTATTCCGAAGTTTAATGAGGACACTCCACTTTGGAATTCAGGGCTATTCCCTCACTTGAGCACAGATGGGTCCTGGAGACATTGGGAAAGACAGGGAATCACCTCATTGGGTCAAGTGATGGTAAAGGATGCTCTGAGGCCCCTCGATCTTCTGATGTCACGGTATGCACTTCAAGGCTCTCAAGAGTTTAAATACATACAATTGACCAATACAATTAAATCCAAGAGACCCATCATAGATGTATCTAAAGAATGTACACTTTTAGATTATATGAAGGGAGGCGGCCGCCGTATAAGGAAAATGTATGCATTATTTTTGGGGACACTGCCAGATGATATGCTTAAGACAGAGGCTATCTGGGTTGGGAAACTGAATGACCCAGATATCGATCTAGACAGAGCCATTCTTATGGATAAAAGGTTTCTACGATCTTCAAACCTAAGAGCGCAGCATTTTAAAACTTTATTTAACTTATATCACACACCGGCAAAACTGTTTGACTGGGGAAAGAGAGCAGATAACAACTGCCCTAGATGTGGTAAGGGCCCTGCCGATCTGCTTCACATGTTTTGTGGTTGTGAGAAATTAGGGCCAATTAAAAATGAAATTGTAAAGTTTTTAGAGGGGCTGCTAGATGTCAGGATTGACCTATCCCCAACACTTTTAATATTCGGGGTTGACGCCAAAATGGGTTTGAGCGTAGAGTCGGAGGCACTCGTTTTCATAGCAACAGCAGTCTTTAGAATATTAATTGCTGCCGCATGGAAGGACACCGAGGCTCCAACCTTTCAGATGTGGATGTGTAGGCTACTAGGGATCCATAACATAGAGTCAGAGCTGTATGCACTGAAGGGAGTGAAATCCAGGGATATGGGACTAAGGCTCTGGGCGCCCGTGGTATCATGGAGGCGGTCAAAAACCCTGGGCTTATAGCTTTTTAACATCCATAGTGCTACTCCCCTTTCGATCTTAACATATTTCTTGTATTTCCTTCTATATTAATGGTTTTAATCTGTTCGAACATTCTTATTAGAAGTTGAAAATCTGTTAGGCATATTTATATCTCTGTATGTATAATTATATGGTACTGTCATGTCAGTGTGTGTTTTCTCCTATGTATTTGATATGATATTGTCATGAACTTTCAATAAAAAAACAAATAAAAAAAAAAAAAGAGTATAATCAAATATGCTTTATTTTAGTCACATAAAGTTTAAGTATAAGACTTCTTAGAGAGAAATGAAAAAAGATGCACTGTTTTCAGATTGTTTTAAAGCTACACTTTAATTGGATCTGACAGGTCTTCCTTATGTCTACAATTTATATAAAGTGATAGCAAATATCTTGTGACAAGCATCTGTCATTTACAGGTTGCTTTTGAGCAAAAGTAATGAGCGATTAGTGGATATTGGCAAATGTTGGTTATATTGCTGTATGGTATTAGCTCTACATCTAATTTTGCTGGATGTGCCATTTACTACCTGTGACACTGAGTCATTATGCAATTGGAATCATCAATGGTTTTAGTATAGCTCAGTGAAGATAACTCTTTTTTACCTTTAATAGATGAACATCTTTTCAAAGTTAGAAAATCTAGTTCATGTACGGTAATATTCCTTACTAAACTTGACAAAACTGTGTATCACACTCCAAAATACCATGACAAACATGGGAATGTGTGTTGAGTTTATGTGTGTGCAAGTGTGCATGTATGTGGGTATGTGTGTGTGCATGTGTGTGTTTGTTGGCATGTGCCTGTGTCTTTGTGTGTGTGTGTGCACACAGGTGTGTGTGTGTGTGCAGGGCTGGCTTTATCGTTGGTGGCGGCCGGTGCAATAATCTTTATTGGCCTCTCCAAATGACCTCTTTTTTCCTGGATTCCCTCACTATTGGCCTCCAATGGTGTCCCTCGTCTCTCCTTAGCCCCTATCTCACTCATTCCAGTGTAGTGTCAGAGTGCTTTAAATCACAAACATAACATACAGTCAATGATTCATACAGTGTAACTCACTATGATAAAGGGAATGTTACTTAAGACAATGAGGATTACAAGTTGTAGGAGTCATATTCTTCCATATGGACGCTATTTTACATTAAGAATGCTTGGTCTGGAGAAACGTAGGGGCAGATTTACTAAGTTTTCATACAGCACAGTGACCAAAGTTGCTGCTCTGCACTGTATGAAAAGGAGAGAGTAAAACAACCCCATATCTACTAAGATATATCGTTGCTGCACTCTACTCTAGTGCTGGGTTACCTTAGGTTTCCTTGATTCAAAGCACATACCCTTCCAGCGTAGTGCAAGGATGTGTCTGAAGGATAGTGTAAGGATGTGTCTGTGGGATGTCAAAAATTGGTGTTATACCAGATGGGTACCCTTCCAGCAAACAGCAAAAAATAATATGCATTGAGAAGTTTAACACTTTATCACTTCGTATGTGTGCTGCACAGTGCTGCACACATACACATTTGGAATGGTCTGGAGAAAATAATTATTTTACCCAACTTTACACCTGCTAAGCAGAAGTGTAATTTTTTGATGCAAATCCCCTTCTATCAACGTTAGTAGATAGGGATTAGCTTCAAAACCATTGGTAGGTACATGGTAATTTCCATGTGTCAGCCATGGTACGCCGTCCCACCCATAGTATGCCTCCTTGACACAAAGTAGCGCATAGTGCTACTGTGTGTTATTTTAAGGCTACTGTCCAATGCAATCCAGGATTTTCCTTTGAAAGCCGTCAAACCAACACTTTGCACCAGGTTTACATCACTTTTGTCATGCAAACCAGGCACCAAGTGTTAGTAAATCCTCCCATTAACTATGGAATTGAAAAGTGATACAATGATTTGGGCTGCCATACAAATAAACATTGTATTGCTACTCAAAGGAATGTTATTTAGCAATCTTAGAATAACGATTGAGGAAAAAGCAATAACGCTCTAAATCTATGTCTTGCTCTGTGCATTCAGGGATCACTGATAAAATATCAACTACAAAAACCTTGTCCTACAAAAATATCGCAATAAAAATATTGTAAACACAAATATCGACACCCTGTAATTAAACTAGGATTTACAAAAGTAGCGCTAAAAATATATTGTCAACAAAATTATCAATTACAAAAATATCGACAACATAAATATAGCTAACACAAATATCGATATCATTAAAAATAAAACATACACCAAAAATATCGATATCAACAATATCGATTAAACAAATATCTATAAAATATATATAAACAACATAGAAAAGATTTAACATTAAGAAACAATATTGAAATTTATCAATTAAAATTACTTAAAATAAATTATAACATATGTAAAAAATTATAAAACATTTAAATAAAATACTATTAGAATGCTAACACAAATAATATTTATTAACTATATCAAATAAAATAAATATCTAATAAACCGAATATAAACTAAACTAAAATGAACTATAATTAAATTAAATTACATTTATTTATAAATATAGTTAAAATACAACAATAAATAACACAAATACAAACATTAAATAAGCAACACATATATATTAAACTAATGAAAAAGTAGCTCCTAAAATTTTTTAAAAAAGTATTACCACAATAAATTTAAACTAAACTAAAACAAACCTATAGAAAATGTTAACTAATTAAATGAACACAAAAAAACAAGGGGGCCGATTCACAGAACTATCTGAGACAAAATCCTAAACTTACTACTTTTGGTAGTCACAGAAGGCATTTAGTAGCAGTAAAGATAGGCTTTTGTCTTAAGTTAGGATTTTATATTAAGACAACCTTAAGTTACCTTAAGTTGAACTTAAGTTTAATTTAAGACAAATTCCTAACTTAAGACAAAATCCTAACTTTAATACTACTAAATGCCCTCTGTGAATACCAAAAGTAGTACGTTTAGGATTTTGTCTCAGATTAATTCTGTGAATCGGCCCCAAGGAATTTATTAACACAATTTTACTGTATATCGGCCAAACAAGGTGGGAGGGTGTTACTTTGCAAGAGAGAGAACAGAGAGGAAAGAAGAACTACATAAACAACTATATCGAATTTTCTAACACACAGGTAAGAACATAACTTTATAGCAAGTTATAAATACTTCAACTTTTTAAATTTATTTAAGTTAAAATAATCACATGTTGTTCTTTAAATGTCACAGATAACAATTCATAAGAAATACACTGAGAACATATAGAAGAAACATTTAAAGCCCAAAATACTTAACTCACCATCATTAAACATATAAAAAACTAAACATATAAATCAACCTAAAAATAAACTAAATTAATTGTAACTTTTAAAAGATGATAAAATAGCTAACAAATACTTTTCTCTCTACATCTGCCACAAAATTCAACTCAACATCAACATCAACAAAAAACAACCACATCAACGAAAATTAGTAAATATATAATTTGTATTACAAAATATTTTAAAGAAAATGTAATTAGCATATGCATCAATGTTATAACCATTCACAAACAATCAAATTATCAAAAAAGCCTTATTTATAACAAATGAAAATGCTCTTCAAATACATCGACTGAAAAAGCAATAGCAAAATAAATGCTTTCAAACTAAGATTTGGTTCCAATTAATTACTATGAACCTCTACACCCATAGGAATTATTTGAAAAATAGTATACTCCCTATTACAAATTCTGTATAAATAATAATTTATTTGGAAAATACTATATACATAAAAAATAGCATTTCCTTAAACATGGCCATTAAAGATTTTCAATTCTTTAACTTCACAATCTATCAAAAACTTCCCATGTGACCTCTATTTCTTTACTTCTAGGGCTAGATCTCCTCCAATGGGCTATTGATATACATTCTGAGACATGATAAGTACAACAATGTCACTTTATCAATACGTTTGTATTAATTTTTGTCAATCCTAATTTGTTTCATTATTGATATCAAAAGAGTTACAAACCATACATATTAACATTTTCTTCCATTTCTTTCTTTCTTTAGACATTTTATAAGTAAACAAAAGTCATAAACATTTTTACACACCATGTGCAATTTTTGCAATGAGACTCCTACCAATTCACTACACACTCATACTGACTGACCTATCACATCCACACTCATACTCTTCCGTACCACCACACTGACAACCCACCCAGGAGCACATACATATCCAGGTCAGAGAAAGGACAAAAGGTTTAATTCTCCGTGACCGTGTTGTGGGCTGGGTGCATGAGCAAATGGGTTGACGCACGTTTCAGTGGTATTAGCCTCGTAGTAACCACCTTCTTCAGGTCCATCAGAATTTACAAACTTTAGGTGAAAGGTTGGGGTATATGAAAATACAATAAGTGGAATCTGCTAGAGGTACCTAGAGGTACCACTTTTCAATGATTCAATTATGTAGACGTCCCATCAGCATGGTATATGAGCCTCTCTTTTAAGCGGAACGCATGTGCATCTATTTTGCACTGATGTCAGTAAAATCCTACTGCTCTTTTTCAGTTCCAATCAATAATATTAGCCAAGTTATTCTCAAAATCGCTCAATGTTTGTTATGTGGTAGCATCAATACCCGTTTGTGTATATCTTTCTATAAAATCATATCAACTCTGACTTATTATGGCTGCGCGTAGACACTATCACTAGATTTTCATAGGGATCCAGTCCACGCTATTTACTTCCTTATGGTAGTTCTATAGTCAGGTGCTCTGAATTCGGTAGGATCAACACCCAGTGCGGATTCGCCTTATTGCATTTTCATATACCCCAACCACTCGCCTAAAGTTTGTAAATTCCAATTATTACAATGACTGTTACGGCAGAACCACCACAATAGATACTAATGTTGTAAATGTTAGAGAACACAACCATCTCCCAAATGTAACTGGAGTTGAAGTAAGAGATGCCCTAGAGACAACAAGGGAAGCAAGCACAAGCTCCCAACAAACAAGCCCTCAAATACTGATCTTTTTTAACTAGAGTGCCAGAACATGTCAAAAAACAACTACCTTCAATCCCCAATCTAAAAAGACTAATAGCAAATACTAAGAGAGCTACATCTTAAACTCCACATATCCCCCAAACATTTAGAGAAATTGAAATACCTCCTGAGTAAGCCATCACACACAAAGAGGAATTATAATGTTTGCAACTAATATAAATTTACAAAAACTTAAAAACTGTGCAACATGTATGATGGATGGGACCTGTTAAGCAAGGAAACTGATTTCAAAGACCTATTTCTTAACAAACCAATTTTTGCTTATAAGAGGTCACGAAACATCAAGGAGCTGTTGAAACCTCAGCCAGTGAAAACGACAGAAAGCTACAAGGGCATGAAAAAGTGCCAGAACTGTGTGCACTGTAATAATGTAATCGTAACCAATACAGTTAAGCACCCACATACAGGGGAAACTATTCCCATCAGAATCAATGCAGACTGCAACACTATGAACGTGATTTATGCCATCAAATGTCCCTGCGGGCTGCTATATGTGGGGAAAACTGAGAGAAAAACTAAGACTCGTATATCCGAGCACAAAAGTACAATACGGAATAAGAACACAAAGAGTAGCTTGGCAGTTCATTGGGAAAAAAGCAGGCACACCATAGCTCAACTAAAATTCCAGATCCTCGAAGTGGTGACCCCATCACCCGGAAAAACACTCACGAAAACTCTGCTACAAAGAGAAATTTTCTGGATCAAAAAGCTTCAGACACAAGATCCCAAAGGGATCAATGATCGAGTAGATCTATCGTGTTTTCTATGATATATGCGCATCTTAGTACGCAGGAGGACTGTTTCTCTGGTTTACTACACTTTTGTAATATTGCATGATTGTAATGATAATCACATTACGTTCTTTGATCTATTTGGAATTGTTATTATTTGCATTTGTATTTTACGCACCCTACCAGTACACCATTGATCACCATACACCACATTATAATATGGCGCCCATCAATTGTCCCTTCAGATTCACTCGGTTTCCCAATAGTCCGTTTTCCATGTTTTCATTCATACGCGTCATAAACACGGGCCGTAGCCGTGAGATTCGAACTTGTTTCCGGATCACCATCCGTCTTCATGACCGGTTGCAAAGAGGAGAGACTCGCGTGCTTATAAGCTTTCCACAACATTTTCAGGTATGAACATAACATGGGGAGCAGCTAGAGAGAGCGTGTATATTAGAACGCTGTGGAATTGATTCCCGCCGTTCTTGTTTTTTGTTTCCAACAGCATGCAAGCTTAGCAGTGAGCTGTGATAAGGTCCGCAGCACGCTTGAGGAATACATAAGCCGTATAATTGTAACGTTCTCACGTAAGTGAAATAGTGAAATATATACGGTGGTTATTTGGCGGTGTTATTGGAGGTAGATATCATACTTGACGGAGTGTTTATTGTCATGTTCCACTCAGGTTCTATACAGTTGTTTTCCCGAGACGCGAATAAGCGTAGACTGCACGGACTTTGCTGACCTCGTCAGGCTTTGTAAAATCATACCACGTTGCTTTTTCTCAGCAGTAAGTGCCATCTTAGGCTATTTCGAGTCTTGTAATTTTTATTTCGGTTTCCATAACTCTCTAACGAGAGCGTCTGTTTTCTTAGGTACAACGGACCACACTTTATACTTTCCAGTATCTTTTGAAACTACATCTTTCTCACACAAGCCTTACATGAACACAAGTGAGTGTGCAATTATAAGTTGATGTGTTTTCTTTTGTAATTACATTACGATCGTTCATGACAAAGTGATAGTGAACAAATTCATGCATGATTATCAAAACTGTGACATTCTAAGCACTTTGTATCTGGAGAACCAGATGTCATTTATGTGACATAGTTTTTTGTATTTCTTTTTGATTACAGGTATCGCCCCTGAAGAAGGGCCTAACAGGCCCGAAATGCATTGGGCAGGACTATATGTTTGGGCAAGATGTTTCTGATTGTTTATGACGCATAAGGAAATCGATTTATGTACAAAAATCCTTAGAAACTTATGAATTGTGATATTCACTGACATTCAAGTGAATCTTATGGTTTGATGAAATAGAAATGCTAGTAAAAATTTACTATTCACAAATAGAATGATTCATGTTTCTTTCATAAGCATATTAATGTGTTGAAACATTTCAACCTAGTTAGGTTGCAATCGCAACAGTGCGAAAAGGACAAGCGGTTTCCGCTTGGTCATTTTTTCACCTTTAAAGTTTGCCCCAAACCATTCTATAAGCTGTATACCATCCACGGAGAATATGAAGAAACAACTATTCCCTTTATTTTTGCATTATTGCCTAATATACAAAACACAACTTATATAGAACTACTAACCACAATAAAACAACTCACAGAAAACTACTGTCTCCGAAGAATCACAATAGACTTTGAGCAGGCAATGATTCAATCCATCCTCAAACTATACCCACACACTGCAATACAAGGGTGCTATTACCATTTTAATCAGAGCATATGGAGGCACCTACAGAAATCTACTTTGAGCATAGATTATTCAACAAATAGCAACTTTGCTTATCAAATAAAAAAATTAATTGCTGTGGCCTATGTCCCTAGCTACTGAAGTAGCCAATTACTACAACTTACTTATAGAAAGTCCTTTCTATCAAGCTAACTAATCTAAATTAGGTCCCTTCCTAGACTACTTCGAAGACACCTGAGTGGGAAGGTTGCATAGTTCAGAGCACTGCAGACAACCTAAATTTCAGGCCAATACTGTGGCTCAAAAACCCAAAATAAACAACGCAGTGGAAGGATGGCATAATGCCTTCTAAGCCACAATAGGAAGGAGACAACCAACATTACATAAACTAATTGAAGCAAATAAAAAAGAACAGATCTGCCAAGAACTCAGACTTGAGAAATCACTAAGTAAAATAGGCCCTAAACTAAGCATACAAACTAAAACAATTTACGAATACCTGCAACATAAAACTAAGTTGTATCCAACTATACAAGGTCCAGAATACCTAGACATAATAGCAAAATGTATTCTTTAAGCTAAACAAAATACTAAACATAATTAAACATGCCAACTATAAAACATATAAACATCATAATTTTCTTTTAATCTTTATAATTATGTCATGAAACTTGAAATATAGCAAAGAATTATAAGCCATATTATAAACATTACATAAAAAATAAACAATGAAAAAAAAATACATTTCCCACCCATAGTAAATAAATATAATACTCAGTTATGTAGCAGTAGAATATCCTTGAAGACGATAAAATCCTCAGCAAACAAAATAAAATAGAATCCATTTCTTTTCAAAGCCCCCCAAAAAATGCAAAAAAACAACTGTAAAAATAAAATCCAATGCCACAATCCTCTTAATAGAGAAACCCTAATAACCCGAAAATAGAGTAGAACAAAATGCTCCAACAACCCTGGAAAAAAAAGAAATGTCAAAAAACGTGTTATCAAACAAAGAGAACATTTTCCTTTGAAACAAAAAAAAGCGTTGGTAAATCGATCCATTCAGAAAATCAAATACCTGCAAATAAAAAAATAAACAACACCCACCCAGAACACAAATACAAACCAACAAGCATTACAATCAACATTAAAAACACAACAATACATTTAATAAACACATAACTAACACAACATAACACTCTAATTATACCCATTGCTACGTCCAACACATAGAACACTAAACTGCCAAAACAACACCTAATTACACCTAAAACCATAAAAAACACCCTGCCAAATCTATTTACACACTACTACCAAACCTCCACCCAAAAACTAACTTAAAAGTATATAAAATTAAACTTCCCTGAACGGACGAAAAGCAGCACCCAACCGTGATGTTCCCGCTTCCAAAATTAACTAAAAACAAAACCGATAGAAAGAAAAGTGAAAAACAAAAAAATAAAGGCGGCATAATTAAAAAAGAAAAAAAGACCTAGGGGCCGATTAGGATGGCGAAAGGCCCACCACCGTCAGCCGTGCGGTGGCGGGCCCTCTGCCATCCACATGGCAATTTCCCCCACGACATTACGATGGCGGGTGGAATCGTTCTGCACGCGTGGCGGGCGTAATGACCGCCCGCATGCTTCCGCTACAGGCAATCATCACGATTGCCTGGCAGAGCGGATAGGACCAGGGAAATGGTGGCGGTGCCTAGTAGGCACCACCCGCCAGATTGCAATGCTGGCGTCAGCCATCCTTTCCATGGTGGTGGAACCGCCATGGAAAGGCTGGCGGAGGCTGGATAAAGGTGCCTATAGCAGGCTCTCTCTGTGTTGGGGGAGGGGATGCTGCACTGTGTACCCCCATGTTACCCCCTGCATTTCCCTGCACTGCATGGCAGGCACATCTGGGTGCCTGCCACGTGGTGCATGGAAAAGCACAGCATGGCATTTTGACATTGCGTACAGTGCTGCAGCCAGCAGCACCGTCTGCAATGTTAAATGCCCTGGATGCGCCAGCCAGTATGGCAGGCGCATCGTAATTGCAGTGGTGGGAACACCGCATGCCTGCCGGGCGTTTCCAAACACCACTACGATGGCGACCAGACTAAGGTCCACCCGCCATCGTAATGAGCTCCTAACTCCCCATAGAAAACAGTGATAAATATAGAAAAATATATTTAAAATATATACAACTTTATGTATTATTTTCCAATTGTTTAAAATACATTTTAAAAAATATATAGAATATACATTAACTGTTATATGATTACAAACATCTAAAATATAATATTTAATGTATATTAAAATATATGTTTATTTCATGCAATATAAATGTACAAAACAAAAGAATTAATGAAAAGATCGTAATTTGTACAAAAAATGTCTGTTACAAATATTGTACATTATTTAACATATTAAATATGTTGTATTAAAAATAATATTCAATATACTAAACAATAAAACCAACGTTGTCAAATACATGGTTTTTCAGTTTTTCAAAAATGAAAAAGTATGTTACATATTTTTTAATGTTAAAAACATGTATAAAAATGTTTCTTTTTTGTACAAAAAAATAAGAAACCAAAATACTTTGCTTTACCATTCCATGACTATGGGAGTCAATAAGATGGGTGAGGGACTTGAGTCTGCGGGGATTGAGACCGCCTGCCTGTCAGGCAGCGGCTCTGCACTCAACATTACTATGCAACCGCCACCATGGCGGTCGCATCCAGAAAATTAACACTGCAGCAGGTGCTGCTGGCTGCAGCACATGCCACAATGCTAAAAATGCATGCTGTGCATTTCACTGCACTACGTGGCAGGCACCACGCGGTGCCTGCCACTTAGTGCAGTTGTATGTATGGTACCCCCCCAGTGTACCACCACCCCCAACACAAGGAGGGGCCTGCAACGGGTCCCTGAATCTAATCCCTGCCAACCTTTCAATTGTGGTTTCACTACCATGGAAAGGCTTGCTTCAGCCCACACCGTAATTTAGTAGGCGGTGCCCGATAGGCACCACCACCATTTTATGTCGACAAAATGTGATATAAAAATCACTGCAAGGCGCGCATTTTTTACATGAAACCTGGAGGGTTTCTTCAAAAGCTTGAAATCAAACTGCCAAAACAAACTTATTTGAATGCTTCATAATGCATTTATTTCATTCCAATAGAGAAAACATCCGTTAGTTATTGTTCCTGTGATGTATTCAACATAAATTCTCGCATTACTTGATGCTTGCCCAATGCATTTCGGGTTAACGAGAGGTAACCCTTCGTCAGGGGCCTATAAATGAAAAACATACAAGACCATCACTTTCAGAAAAAAGAACCATTGGGTCATAGTGACCAAACATATATAGCAAAGCTTTGAGAGTGACTAAGGCTCATAGTAACATTATCAAGCATGTACATTGCTGTATATATCAATACTCAAAACAATAATAACACCAAAGCAAGAAAATCACAGCGTGCACAAATAATCAAATAATCAAGTGCAAGTGTTGGGCGGGTGGAGTGTTCGAGCGCCAAGAGTATCAGGTAATTAAATACGAAAAGGGAAAAATGCGAGCCTAGCCAGGAGGCCAGCTACGGACAGAGTAAGAGGGCTTACCGCAACAAACGCGAGTGGTCGTCTCGATGTTCCGAACGCGGAACCGGTCCGATAAGGACAGGACCAATGAGGAGAGGTTTTATAGGGATATCGGGTGGTCACGTGATGTGATTACAAAAAGGAAGAAGGAAGAAACATACGGCGGGAAACGAAGCTTTAGCTAAAGCGAAATAAGTAATGTAGTGCAAAGCGGTGAGAGTTACCAAGGGCTGAGGAAAAATAAGAAACGGCAATCCATAATCTAAAACGCGCGAGAAGCGTCACGGTTAAAGGAATGGTGATTGGTCCATTGGAGTCACGTGGTCTTACTCCGAAAAGTAAACAAAGAAGGGTACAGAAGTCCAGTGTGTGGTAAACGCACGTGTCACAGAGCTCCGAGGATAATGCAAGTGATTTATAAGGAGTACCTGGGTGAAGTGACAACGGGAAATTACATGGTAGACAGCGTGTACAAGATAAAAAATAATGAAAAATAAAAACATGGCAAAGGTGCAAAACGTAAACAAAAGGTAAACATAATACCAGAAATATGGTACAACAATAGCAGTAACCAAAGATAGTCAGATATCATCCATCGAGGAGTATGGGATCACTCGTCAACCGATAGGAGTGTCTCAAGTTACAAGAAACATGCAAATTCGATTCGATCATTGATCCCTGCTGGTTGGAGGGAATTCAGTTTTTTAATCCAGAAAAATTCTGCTTGAAGTCGTTGTTTCAATGGATCAATGTCTGGGCGTTGCGGGAGTATCTCTAGTATGGTGAATTTTAGTTGAGTAATTTGGTGATTGTTTTCCAGCCAGTGTGTTGCTACTGCTGATTTCGTGTTTTTTGTCCGAATATTACTTTTGTGTTCTGATATTCTGGTTTTGATCTTCCTTTCTGTCTGTCCAACATAAATTTTGCCACATGGGCATTTGATGGCATAAATCACATTTTTTGTGTCACAGGTTCCAGTGTAATGCAAATCGATTTTGTGACCTCTGGTTGGGTGCATGAAAGTATTCCCAGGTATGATATTATTGCAATGTATGCAATTGAGGCATTTGAGCATACCTTTAGATGACGGTTTCAATACTTTTCTAGCACTCAGTGTCTCTTTAAGATTTCTAGATCTTTTGAAGGCGAACGTCAATTGTTCACTGTAGAGGTTGGTTAAGTCAGGTTCCATTCTGATCAAGTTCCAATGATGATTGATTATTTTCTTGATTTGAGTTGATGCAGTTGAGTATTTTAACACACATACTGTTTTAGTTTCTTTTGATGGTGAGTGTGGTGTTAACAGTTGATCTCTTGGAAGGTTCGTTACTTTTTTAATGGATTCCTCGAGAACATCTTTTGGATATCCACGTTTTTGGTATTGTTGGAATTGATCGTACAAAGTTTCTTCCAATCTATGAGGATCAGAGGTGATTCTTTTGAGACGTATGAATTGGGACGTGGGTAAATGTTTTTTGAGAGTTTCAGGATGAAAGCTGTGGTACAGCAAACTGGAATTTCGATCGGTGGGTTTTTTATACACTTGAGTATGCAATTTTTGATTGGTGATGGTTATCTGTACATCCAAAAAAGAGATGGTTTCTTTATGAACAGTGTGTGTGAACTTGATCCTTGGGTTTAGTTGGTTAATTTCCATAATGTTGATCAAGAGTTGCTCTTTATCACCTTTCCAAATTAAAAACAGATCATCTATATATCTCTTAAATATTACTAGGTGATCAGTCCAATTTGTGTTGTTCAATATGTTCTCATGTTCAAATTTAGACATGTACAGATTGGCGTACGAGGGGGCCCCCCCGAAACCCATTGAGGTTCCATTACATTGGTTATAGAACTTGTCATCCCATTCAAAGTAGCTATGATATAGCGCGAAGTGCATAAGTTCAGTGAGAAAGATTTTGTTGGCTTCACATTGATCATCTCTCAAAAGGTTCCATTCAAACGCTTCAAGTCCTTCATTATGTGGTATAGACGTGTACAGGGACACGACATCAATTGTACTGAGCCAATATTCAGTATTCGGTTCCAACTCGATGGTTCTGAGTAAATTGAGAAAAGACGTGGTATCCTTGATGTAAGTTTGCCCTCCTTGTACGATCGGCTGTAAAAAACAATCTAAGTATTTGCCAATACTATCAGATATGGACCCGCACGCAGACACAATGGGTCTAAAGGGTGGGTTTCTCAAGTCTTTGTGGATTTTTGGTAACATATAAAGTTTTGGCCTCCTTGGGTATTTGGTTACCAAAATTTTTTGTGTTCTTTCATCAATCCATTTTTGTTCTAGAGCTAAAGCTTCGTTTCCCGCCGTATGTTTCTTCCTTCTTCCTTTTTGTAATCACATCACGTGACCACCCGATATCCCTATAAAACCTCTCCTCATTGGTCCTGTCCTTATCGGACCGGTTCCGCGTTCGGAACATCGAGACGACCACTCGCGTTTGTTGCGGTAAGCCCTCTTACTCTGTCCGTAGCTGGCCTCCTGGCTAGGCTCGCATTTTTCCCTTTTCGTATTTAATTACCTGATACTCTTGGCGCTCGAACACTCCACCCGCCCAACACTTGCACTTGATTATTTGATTATTTGTGCACGCTGTGATTTTCTTGCTTTGGTGTTATTATTGTTTTGAGTATTGATATATACAGCAATGTACATGCTTGATAATGTTACTATGAGCCTTAGTCACTCTCAAAGCTTTGCTATATATGTTTGGTCACTATGACCCAATGGTTCTTTTTTCTGAAAGTGATGGTCTTGTATGTTTTTCATTTATAGGCCCCTGACGAAGGGTTACCTCTCGTTAACCCGAAATGCATTGGGCAAGCATCAAGTAATGCGAGAATTTATGTTGAATACATCACAGGAACAATAACTAACGGATGTTTTCTCTATTGGAATGAAATAAATGCATTATGAAGCATTCAAATAAGTTTGTTTTGGCAGTTTGATTTCAAGCTTTTGAAGAAACCCTCCAGGTTTCATGTAAAAAATGCGCGCCTTGCAGTGATTTTTATATCACATTTTGTCGACATGATTTAAGGCACTTTTTGGCAGAGTGCGACAAGGATACGCGCTTGAACTAACTGAATTGATAATAAATTCTGTGAGTGCACGGAGGTACTAGAACCCACTTTGACAGACTGTTGCCTACCTCATCTCCTGTTGCACCGAAAACATTTTGGAAAATGCAGTTTGAAGAAATAGCCCAGTTAACTACTAATCAAGCCGAGCTGTTAGCATTCACTTCTAAAGCGGCAGAAGAAATATATGGACTCATACAAGAGACCAGAACTTTCAGTCCAAACATCTCCACCACAGCACAGCTAATCCGACAATTTGAGTTTCTAAGTAAAAAAGAAATAAACCAAAGATTACATGCGACCACACTGATACATTATCATAAACATAGGAGAATCCCCAGAGGGTTGAGAATCGCTCTAAAACCGATGTTGTGCAAGAATAGTAAAAATTTTGTTGAAAAGTGGTACCAAATCCTGAACAAATGCTCGTTGGATTTAATTCTATTAATTATACAAGAACTGTCCAAAGTCCTATCAGAAATTGAAGTTGATCTGAACAACATGAAGAAGGAGCTTGAAAAACTTCCAGACCTACAAACAATGCTGGAGGATGTCAACAAAAGACTTGACAAATATGCGAAGGAAGTAAATGATCGGAAAGTAAGGAAATACAAAAGAGACACAATTGATTATAAATATGACGAAGTGTACACCTGGGCAGAAATTTACAATCAAAAGAAATGGCAGCAACCAAAAACTAAACCCTCTACGGACTCATCACAAGAAAGTTTAGCATCTGAATCTGACATCGCACAGACAAGACAACCTATTGAGAAAACTCAACAGACAAGACAACTTCTTGAGAAAACCCAACAACCTAGCACATCCACCAATAAACAGCCTTTTTTAGACATCAGCCCGGCAGCCAATGCACCACCTACAATCGCATCAGGAGGGGGAGAAGAAACTCCCGAAGAAATAGCCAAACGAACCAGGAGTCAGAAGTCAACAAAACCGACTTAGTTATCAACATCTCATCTAAACCTCTCACACCAGCCCAGATGGCGGTTTTGAACAAAGGAATCACTTTTGTACCTACATACAAAACCAACTTGGCGGAAACTGAGATAGCACTCTTCAAGTTCTTCAGAAATCTCAAACTTAAATATTTCTTCAAAGATGCGCCACCTTCCAACACCACTGACATTACAGTTTTCAAACCCAAGAGCACATTCTGTGCACCATACTCTCATAAAACTATTGAAACTGTGGAAAGAATGATCCTGACTGATATTCAAAAAATCAATTACAACAAAACCACTAAAAACAACTTGTCAAAGAATGAATTGAGTACTATCATACAGTTGTCAAAGGATACCGAAATCACTTTCCAAAAAGCAGACAAAGGGGGAGCCCTGATTGTCATGGATACCAGCTTTTATAAATCTAGTGTCAACCTGCATGCAAATGATGTGAGCACTTACATTCCTTTGGATAAAGATCCCACCGAAGAATACCAAAAAATCCTCACAGTAATTCTGGATCATGCTCTAGAACAAAAATGGATTGATGAAAGAACACAAAAATTTTTGGTAACCAAATACCCAAGGAGGCCAAAACTTTATATGTTACCAAAAATCCACAAAGACTTGAGAAACCCACCCTTTAGACCCATTGTTTCTGCGTGCGGGTCCATATCTGATAGTATTGGCAAATACTTAGATTGTTTTTTACAGCCGATCATACAAGGAGGGCAAACTTACATCAAGGATACCACGTCTTTTATCAATTTACTCAGAACCATCGAGTTGGAACCGAATACTGAATATTGGCTCAGTACAATTGATGTCGTGTCCCTGTACACGTCTATACCACATAATGAAGGACTTGAAGCGTTTGAATGGAACCTTTTGAGAGATGATCAATGTGAAGCCAACAAAATCTTTCTCACTGAACTTATGCACTTCGCGCTATATCATAGCTACTTTGAATGGGATGACAAGTTCTATAACCAATGTAATGGAACCTCAATGGGTTTCGGGGGGGCCCCCTCGTACGCCAATCTGTACATGTCTAAATTTGAACATGAGAACATATTGAACAACACAAATTGGACTGATCACCTAGTAATATTTAAGAGATATATAGATGATCTGTTTTTAATTTGGAAAGGTGATAAAGAGCAACTCTTGATCAACATTATGGAAATTAACCAACTAAACCCAAGGATCAAGTTCACACACACTGTTCATAAAGAAACCATCTCTTTTTTGGATGTACAGATAACCATCACCAATCAAAAATTGCATACTCAAGTGTATAAAAAACCCACCGATCGAAATTCCAGTTTGCTGTACCACAGCTTTCATCCTGAAACTCTCAAAAAACATTTACCCACGTCCCAATTCATACGTCTCAAAAGAATCACCTCTGATCCTCATAGATTGGAAGAAACTTTGTACGATCAATTCCAACAATACCAAAAACGTGGATATCCAAAAGATGTTCTCGAGGAATCCATTAAAAAAGTAACGAACCTTCCAAGAGATCAACTGTTAACACCACACTCACCATCAAAAGAAACTAAAACAGTATGTGTGTTAAAATACTCAACTGCATCAACTCAAATCAAGAAAATAATCAATCATCATTGGAACTTGATCAGAATGGAACCTGACTTAACCAACCTCTACAGTGAACAATTGACGTTCGCCTTCAAAAGATCTAGTAATCTTAAAGAGACACTGAGTGCTAGAAAAGTATTGAAACCGTCATCTAAAGGTATGCTCAAATGCCTCAATTCCATACATTGCAATAATATCATACCTGGGAATACTTTCATGCACCCAACCAGAGGTCACAAAATCGATTTGCATTACACTGGAACCTGTGACACAAAAAATGTGATTTATGCCATCAAATGCCCATGTGGCAAAATTTATGTTGGACAGACGGAAAGGAAGATCAAAACCAGAATATCAGAACACAAAAGTAATATTCGGACAAAAAACACGAAATCAGCAGTAGCAACACACTGGCTGGAAAACAATCACCAAATTACTCAACTAAAATTCACCATACTAGAGATACTCCCGCAACGCCCAGACATTGATCCATTGAAACAACGACTTCAAGCAGAATTTTTCTGGATTAAAAAACTGAATTCCCTCCAACCAGCAGGGATCAATGATCGAATCGAATTTGCATGTTTCTTGTAACTTGAGACACTCCTATCGGTTGACGAGTGATCCCATACTCCTCGATGGATGATATCTGACTATCTTTGGTTACTGCTATTGTTGTACCATATTTCTGGTATTATGTTTACCTTTTGTTTACGTTTTGCACCTTTGCCATGTTTTTATTTTTCATTATTTTTTATCTTGTACACGCTGTCTACCATGTAATTTCCCGTTGTCACTTCACCCAGGTACTCCTTATAAATCACTTGCATTATCCTCGGAGCTCTGTGACACGTGCGTTTACCACACACTGGACTTCTGTACCCTTCTTTGTTTACTTTTCGGAGTAAGACCACGTGACTCCAATGGACCAATCACCATTCCTTTAACCGTGACGCTTCTCGCGCGTTTTAGATTATGGATTGCCGTTTCTTATTTTTCCTCAGCCCTTGGTAACTCTCACCGCTTTGCACTACTTTACTTATTTCGCTTTAGCTAAAGCTTCGTTTCCCGCCGTATGTTTCTTCCTTCTTCCTTTTTGTAATCACATCACGTGACCACCCGATATCCCTATAAAACCTCTCCTCATTGGTCCTGTCCTTATCGGACCGGTTCCGCGTTCGGAACATCGAGACGACCACTCGCGTTTGTTGCGGTAAGCCCTCTTACTCTGTCCGTAGCTGGCCTCCTGGCTAGGCTCGCATTTTTCCCTTTTCGTATTTAATTACCTGATACTCTTGGCGCTCGAACACTCCACCCGCCCAACACTTGCACTTGATTATTTGATTATTTGTGCACGCTGTGATTTTCTTGCTTTGGTGTTATTATTGTTTTGAGTATTGATATATACAGCAATGTACATGCTTGATAATGTTACTATGAGCCTTAGTCACTCTCAAAGCTTTGCTATATATGTTTGGTCACTATGACCCAATGGTTCTTTTTTCTGAAAGTGATGGTCTTGTATGTTTTTCATTTATAGGCCCCTGACGAAGGGTTACCTCTCGTTAACCCGAAATGCATTGGGCAAGCATCAAGTAATGCGAGAATTTATGTTGAATACATCACAGGAACAATAACTAACGGATGTTTTCTCTATTGGAATGAAATAAATGCATTATGAAGCATTCAAATAAGTTTGTTTTGGCAGTTTGATTTCAAGCTTTTGAAGAAACCCTCCAGGTTTCATGTAAAAAATGCGCGCCTTGCAGTGATTTTTATATCACATTTTGTCGACATGATTTAAGGCACTTTTTGGCAGAGTGCGACAAGGATACGCGCTTGAACTAACTGAATTGATAATAAATTCTGTGAGTGCACGGAGGTACTAGAACCCACCACCACCATTTTACTCATGCAGGCTGTTCCACCACGCAATGGAAACGATTGCCTGTGGCGGAAACATGGCGGGCTGTCTTTGCGTCCCCCGTGATCGCAGGCGGATCCCCTTGCCATGGTAATATGGTGCTGTCCGATGGCGGAGGTCACATTACCGCATAGCTAGCGGTAGCAGACCCTCCATCATCATAATCACCCCCTATGTTGCCATAAAATGTACTATATTTCAAAAATTTATAAAAAAGATTGTATGTATAAAAAAATAATATTTGTTTAAAATGTACACATAATAACTGAATGTTACAAATATGTTATGTATTGTAATAAAATATTCATGCCATAAAAAATTGAGTTTTTTCATATTTTAATAACATTTGTAACTTAAAAAAATACTAAGAATTTCATAGTGAATGAAAATATATGTTTTCACTAAACAAAATGTTGTAAAAAAATAATATATATCTATATACTTATTACTAAATATATATAAACTTTACAAAAATATTTTTATTAGAAATAATAAAAAAAAGCCTATAAAAAATTACCAAATAAAATAAAGTCTGGAAAAAATAATACCCCCCCAATTAAAATCCCAAAAACAAAAATACCTATACTCAACAAATCTACTTTATAATAAACCATAATAATTTACTATTCAAACCAAAATCCAAATAAACTCACGAAAAGTGCTGGATAGTAAACCTTAATAATTTACTATTCCAAGTCCAAATCCAACTTAACTCTGGGAAAGTGCTGGATAGTAAACTTTAATAATTTACTATGCCAACTCCAAATCCAAATAAACTCAGGGAAAGTGCAGGAGAGTAAACCATAATAATTCACTATTCCAACTCCAAATCCAACTAAACTCAGGGAAAGTGCTCGATAGTAAACCATAATAATGTACTATTCCAACTCCAAATCAAAATCCAAATAAACTCAATGAAAGTGCTGTATAGTAAACCACAATATTTAACTATTCCAACTCCAAAAACAGTTTAAATAAAGGAAGAAAATAAATAAACACCCTCCCTATAATAATCCCAAACAAATTGGTTATCAAAAAAATAGAATTATTTTTTATAAAATAAAATTAAACAATTACAAAAAAGATCAAAAATGTTTAACATTTATTCTATTCAAATTGTCTATACAGTTGAAAAATACACAAATAATTATAAAAAATTACATTTAATTTATAAATGTCTAAATGATGTTTTTAAATATCAAATTATTCATAATTATAAATATTTTATTAAATTATTTAAATATTAAAAAGCCTAATATTTTTTAGAATGTTACTTAAAAGGTTTCACTTCCAATACATTTCAAAATTGACAAAATTCAAAATTTACATTTTTTTTAAATATTAATTTTAATTTAATCCTTGCCAAGATCCCCTATAAAGACAAAATCAATAAAATATATAAAAAAATTACTAATATATATTTTTTCATGAACATTTTTAATTTACTCCCCACCCTTATCCCCTATAAACCCATTATCCCGCTCCTAAAATATATAAATTTAGAAGCCCATTACGATGGTGGGCGGACTGCAACGGAGCACGGGACCAACCACCGAACTTGCGGCTGTCCCGCGAGGCAAATTAGGATGCTCCCACCATAATCGAGGGTGCACCCTGGAATTAAACATTGCGACTGGCGATGCTTTAAGCAGCACCCGCCGCAATGTTAAAGCCCATGTGGTGCATTGCCATGCACAACGTGACAGGCACAGCGCGGTGCCTGCCACCTTGTGCATGGCAATGATGGGGTGATACAATGGGTACCACCCAGTGCAGCCACCCACCCCACCCCCGGGGCCTGCAATGGGCCCCCACTGTGATTTTCCGCACTCCTTTCCATGGCGGAGTCTCCGCCATGGAAAGGTATGCATCCTAATATGGATGCGGTGACCATATTTAGTCCCGTTTCCTCCCGGCCGGCAATCCGATCCGTGGAAAATCACCAGAAGGTCTTTCCATCTGCCGTGCCCCCATACTAATATGGTGGGTGTGAACCAGGGACATATGGTGAGCGGATCGCCACAGCCAGCCGCCCGGCGGTGGCAATCCCCCGATATCATAATGGGCCCTTAGTTTTTCTAAAAAAAACTTACATCAACATTTTTAAATTACTCCCTACCCTTTCCCCTATAAACCCAACATCCTGCTCATAAAATTTATATTAAAATAAAAATAAACATTATTTAAACATAAAAAACAATATTTATACATTATAAGTTTACTAATACAAATGTACTTAAAAATTTAAAAATTATAAAATTTTGAAACCACAATATCTCTATTAAATACATTGATATTTTACCTTCGATATTTATAATTTCAATATTCCTAAAAATCATTAAAAATGATATTTTTTTGTGGAGGAGCTTCGCGGGCAAGCAAGATGACCGCGTAAGCTCGGAGCTCCGGAGACCCTCCGACCCTCCGCATAAATCCTGATTGAAATCCTGATCCACGGTGGTGGATTCTTGTTGATGAACGGTCATTGAGACGGGACCTGCTGTCCGATTCAAAATCCGACACTCATAGACGGAGATACGTCGTGCTGAAGATTCGTGCCAGGGATGAACCATTGTCTAGGTGATGGCCGACGGCAGCGACACTGTAACGCATGACCGATATACTGTGTGAGTGACTACTGCGCCGGCCCTGCGGAGCACGCAAAGTTGCGGAGTGGCCTTTCGCTGAACAAATATCGGAGGCTGCTACGCCCCGCAATTGCTCGCATACCCGAAGAGGTTTTGGTGTACCACCCTTTGTTCAATCTCCCGGTTCCAACATGGCGGGCAAGGGCGAACCAGGTCAGTAGGAAGACGATCCAACCCCAGACAAACAAGATTGATCGCTATGCCCAACAAAGGATCTCGCCGACTGCGGCTGCCCGTTCAAAAGACACCCTTCGGGCGGGATCGCCGGACGAGCCGGAGCCGACACTCCGGGACATCATGGGGGCTATAGCTGGCATCAGAACGGAGATGCACAAGCAACATGAGGTCTTAACGCATAGAGTTGATACTCTGGCGATCGACCTTAACCTGATCAGGGCCGATCTCGGCAAGACTAACGACAGGGTGAAATCGCTAGACCTCAAAACCGCGAGCCTCACGACTGATGTTTCGGACCTGCAGACGGAGGTCCGGGACCTGAGGTCTGCCAATGATCTCTTCTCGAGGCGGCTAGAAGATTTTGAGAGACGTGCCAGGCGGCAGAACGTCCGAATTATCGGGGTGCCGGAGGGTGCAGAGGATTCGGCCACTGATCTCTTTGTTGAAGAACTGATAAAGACTCATCTGGCCCCTGCGGCCCTCAGCCGTTTCTTTTCAGTTGAGCGGGCCCACAGAATGCCGGGGGGACAGCCCAAGTCGGGCGCCAAGCTTGACTGTTCAATTTCAGAGATCGGGACGTGATCCTACAGGCCTCGAGATGACACGGGCCCCTCAAGTTTCAGAATGCGGATGTCAACTTCTACCCGGACTTTACTAGGGCGGTTCAGCGACAGCGTCAAAGTTTTGCGGGAGTGAAGCGGCGCCTCAGAGACTTGGGGATGAAGTACTCGATGATGTTCCCTGCTAGACTACGTATTGAACATGATGGCCATGCTGTATTCTTCGACATGCCTGAAGTGGTAAGCGAATGGCTGGCCACCTTGCTACACAGACACGAGGAACGAGAAGAACATTCGGAGGGCGCCTCGGGAGGCCCCGAGCGTCAGGAGTAGAACTCATTTTACTAACTTTGTCGGTCAGTGACCCTGTTGACAAGGACCAAAGCCATACTGCTGCACTTTACGGTGTATATCCTTCTTTCCGTTATGGAGGGTGGCGGGGGGGCCTACGTGATCTCCTTTCTCCTCTAGGGTCTTCTTGTAGTTTAGTTAATGGGGCGACAGGCACACTGCTGGTTGGGGGGCTTCTTAGTCTGATGCAGGGGTGCAGGGTGGGGGGTGGTTTGATGGTTGGTTCTGCTTGTTTTCTTTGTTTCTCTTTTCTTCTTTTAAGGCAATGCAACAACTGCTCTATTTCTGTAAATGTATCTATGAGGCCTACTGGGGTCGGCGAAGGCCCACGATTTGACGATGGGGGGTAGGAAATTAAAAGTGCTGTGTTGGAATGTCAACGGCTTGGGTGATCGCATCAAGAGAGGGGTGGTTTTGCAACTGTTCAAGAGATGTATGCCTGATGTTATTCTGCTGCAGGAGACACACTTGGTGGGAAATACGTGTCGAGCGCTTAATAGGAAGGGATTCGAGATGGTGGCGCATTCAGGGTTCTCCTCAGAATCCCGGGGGGCGGGGATTATGGTGCGCACGTCTCTCCCATTTGAGATAAACTCTAGCGTTGTTGATGAGAGGGGGCGGTACGCTGCTGTCTCGGGGAGATGGGAGGGACGGTCTCTGGTTCTGGTTTCAGTTTACGTTCCCCCGGGGCTACAAAACAACACTTTTCAGGACCTTGGAGGCGCCATCTTGGGTTTACCCGAGGGGTTGCTTATTGTGGGTGGCGATTTCAACTCGGTCTGCTCGGGGACCTTGGACAGGCATCCGCCCAGAGATCTCCGAAGTTCACAATCCTGGTTGCCCGATTTCTTAGACACCATGGGACTGATTGACTGCTGGAGACTTATGCATCCCACCCAGAGTCGATATTCATTTCACTCCAAGGCGCATGGTAGTCTCTCTAGAATAGACTATGTCTTAGCTCTGGCGGCCCACGCATCGGCAATTTCCGAGGCCCGCTTGCTGGTGAGGGGCATCTCAGACCATTCCCCGGTCTGGGTGTCTTTCGGCTTCGACATTGTGGTTTCCGAGCGGGCGGTCGTGGTCAATCTGTGGTATTTTCATAACCCGAAGACGCGCGGACTCCTGTCCAGGGCTATTGAGCTCTATTTCTCTGAGAATACTGGGTCGGTTGCATCGGCCGTCACTCTGTGGGAGGCGTTTAAGACGGTCCTGAGAGGTGAGGCTCTCTCCCTTATTGCGGACGTCCGGAGACGCAGAGACGCTGACATGGTGCCCATCGAAGCGGAGATTATGGAGCTGGACTCCCAATTGGAAGTGGGCCCGACACCTGAGCTGCTCCATGTTCTCTCGCTTAAACAATCAGAATATCGTGATATTGTCTCCGATGCTGCCAAAGTCATGGGTAGAGAACAACAGGGTCGAATTTACGATGCCGAGGACAAGGCGGGCAAGCTCATTGCTTGGCTCGACAAAAAGGAGAGAGCCAGTCGGGTGGTTCCAGAAGGGGAGGACGGCCTGCTTGTCACCGATCCGAGTGCAATAGTGGAGTCGTTTGCAGACTACTTCGAGACCATCTACACCTCGGTTTCGGACCGGTCTGAGACCGACTCCAGTGCGCTTTTGGCGGAGATAGATCTCCCGTGTCTGTCAGAGACGGACCGTGATGACTTGGATAGGGACATAACCGCAGACGAGATAGCCCTTGCCATTCGCTCCCTTAGATCTGGTAAGGCGCCCGGCCCCAATGGTATTCCAGTGGAACTTTATAAGATCAAGCCCGATGTCGTATCTCCGCCCCTGCGGAACATGTTTCTGGAGGCGCGAGAGAAGGGCATGCTTCCCCACGACCAGAGGCTGGCCACCATTGTGGTCATCCATAAGGAAGGGAAACCCAGAGACCTGTGCCGATCGTATCGTCCCATCTCTCTGTTGAATGCTGAGCCTAAGATTCTTGCCAAACTGCTGGCCAACCGCTTGATTGGCGCGATTGGCGACTTAGTGCACCCGGACCAGTCGGGCTTTATTCCACATCGTAACACGGCCCTTAATCTTCGGAGACTCCATGGAGCCCTTGCTAGGGCTCACACGCTCAGGGAGCCGGCCGTTCTGGCATCGTTGGATGCCACGATGGCGTTTGACTCCCTTGAATGGGACTACCTGTGGGCAGTGTTGGCGAAGCTCGGCTTCGGCCCGGAATTTGTAGGGTGAGTTAAACTTCTGTATGCCAGCCCGCTGGCCAACGTGATGGTCAATGGTCATGTATCCGCATCCATTGCTCTTCACAGGGGCACCAGGCAGGGTTGCCCCCTGTCGCCCCTTTTGTTTGCACTGGCACTTGAACCGTTGGCCACGTGGATACGGCACCACCCCGACATGCACGGCATTCGCTGGTCCCCTGGATTCGAGGATCGAGTGTCATTATATGCTGATGACATCCTTCTGTACCTCTCCTCCCCTTGCAAATCACTTATTGTGGTATGTGACGTGCTTCGACTTTTTGGCCGGCACTCTGGCCTGGTCATTAACTGGTCGAAGTCGCACTTGTACGTTCTGAGAGGGGGGACACCTCGTCTTCCAAGGGACTGTGGCATACAGGTTTCGAGACAGGGATTTAAATACCTGGGGATCTATATCTCAACTGACCCCAAGGCACGCTACGAGAACAATTTGCTTCCCCCTCTTGTTCTTCTCCGACGTGACGTAGAGTGTTGGCGTAAACTTCCGCTCTCCCTACTTGGGCGCGCGGCATTATTTAAAATGATGTCCCTACCCAGGTTCCTGTATGCTCTGCAAAATACCCAAGATCCGGTCCCAGCTAGATACGTTGGGGAAATCGAGAGCTTGCAACGCGCCCTGCTCTGGGATGGCAGGCAACGCATAGCTATCACGAAGCTCACGCTCCCGTGGTATGATGGGGGTATAGCATTGCCCGACGTGCAGAGATACTATTGGGCCTCTCAGTTGGCAGCCCTCAATCACGGCCTCTATGGCCCGGCAGACAGTCCGGGCTACGCCATGAATCGGTGGCTCTTAGATGGCGGGAAATACCATAGGGCGCTGTACACGAGATCTCTTGATAGGCGGATGTCTGGGCCAACGAAAACAGCTGTGCACATTTGGAGAACGATTACAAAGTCACAGGGGTGGAAAGATAGGCTCACAATGGCAACTCCTCTTTACGACTCTGAGATTCTGGGTAAATTGTGGCACACTAAGGGATTCGACAAGTGGGACATGATCGGCATATCTAGGGTGGAGGATATGATAGTGAGAGGGGAGGTAAAATCTTTTGCCCTACTACAGACAGAGTTCCAGCTGGGCGGAACGGAATATTTTCTGTACGCTCAGCTGCGCCACGCACTCCTGTCGGCCATGCCGGAGGGTGAGAAAATCCCTGAATAGTCTCCCCTGGAGGATCGGGTACTGGACGGCCATATGCCGGATAGCGCTATTTCCTTAACCTATAAAAAACTGATCAATACTCGCACAGACCTTCTTTTGGGGGTGAGAGACCAATGGGTACGGGATAGAGATCGACGACGAGGACTGGCAATGTGCGGTGTCATCCCCCAAGGAGGTTGCTATTCCTGCCCGGCTGCGACTGGTGCAATTGAAGATTCTGCATAGAGTTTATGTCACTGGTCCCAGGTTAATACATATGGGACATTCGGTTGTTGGCCTCTGTCGGCGTGGCTGTGGCGCTCTGGCCACTTTCATGCACATCATTTGGGAGTGCAGTGCGATAGCCTCCTACTGGAGGCGGGTACACATGATTATGAGTGAGGTAACCCGGGTAGAAGTTCAGGCGGAGGCCCGTAGATGCCTCTTGAATATCTGGGGCCCAACTGATTACAACACTGCACAATCCGAATGGGTTACCCTGGGGAACATGGTTGCAAAACGGGACATTGCGCAGATGTGGGGAGCGACAACAGCTCCGAAGGTGGTACAGTGGAAGGCCAACATGGATTGGTGTATGTTCCGAGAAAAGACTGTGTACGAAGCCAGGGGTAAACCCAAAAAATGGCAGAAGCTGTGGGGGGCCTGGAATGAGTATAGGGGTGACATCTACATACCACCGGATACCGCCCCACTGGGAGAACACTTGACCCCATAGCCTATAACTCCAACTGGCGTTCTGGTTTCACTACTATCCTGTGCTCCCCCCCCCCCTATGGTTCTATGCATCAACATTGTATTTTGAATCTAACTGTGATTACTGAGCCTAGCCGACTCCTAGACTGGGCCCCGCCGCATACTGGTTTAATTGCCTCATTTCTTAGCGCTAGTTCTGGCGCCTTTTTTCTGTACTTGTTCTTCTTTCATAAAACAAAAAATGAAAATGTACAACCTTGACACGTGCTGATACTTTGCTTCTTGCACTTTGACCCATTGTCTACTGATTTGCTGCCTAGCCTCCGGGATGTAAGGCTGAATAGCTGTGTGCACTATTTGAAAATAAAGGTTTTAAAATTAAAAAAAAAAAAAATGATATTTTTATCATCGATATTTCTTACCTCGATATAAAACAATCGATAATCTTACCTCGATATTCTTGCACGCCAATATTTTTGAGTCGATATTCTTTCTCTGCACCGCGTGCAGCACTTTGATACCAGCTCAATACTCTGCATTAGAATTATTGTATCTTATTAACTCCAAGTAACAAAAGGATCTCTGTAACCCTCTGAGTTACCTACACAAAATGCAAAAATATTTGAACTTTGAGTTGTGCTTTTCAGAGGGAACATTACCCCTCTATGCTACCTTTTCATGAGTCAAAACTGTGACTAGGCAAATCAGAACTCACTCCAAGTTCATTAACCACCAGAGAGTTATCGTGCCGTTTTTAATATTCCCTGAACAAATTTGGGCATGCATAGATCTCTGCAGGCTGCTCTTATCTCTCCTCAGAATGCCTTGCAAATAACACCCCATTGAGCTTAGCACTCAGTGCAGCGGCACCGGTCCCTCTGCCCTAAAGAGGAAGGGGGGAGAGAGAGAGAGACAGAGACCGAGACAGAGAGACAGAGAGAGCTCGTGTTTGTGTGAAGGGGTGAAAAGCCTGAGGTGTAAAAGAGGGAAATGATCTTGGTCAGCAGACAGCTGTAACTCCAAGACGAATAACTAAGATATGGGTAATCAAAAGAGTGTACAGAGTTCCCCACCGGGAATTGGTTAGGTGAAGGGAATGATTCTCTCTCTAGAGGGTGTGTTGGTAGAGATTAAGGTAATCCCTTGACGGAATTAAGGATGCCTCACACAATTCAAAGGTTGGACGACTGTTGCCATCCCACCCGATGATTGTTTTGTGTCATCATTGGCCTCCTGCTCCAACGACAGGCTGGCGGTGCAATGCTTGTCGGGTAGCACTGGGTGCTGCTCTTTTATGGAGATCTTTTATTCCTCAGCCATTTGATGCATTGTGTGAGGGGCCAAAAAAAAAGGGGGAGTGCAGTTGTGAGCGTGCGTGAAAAGTTAAAAGAAGTCAGTAGAGTCCATTAAGAACCTTTAATGATATGGCTCACTGCCTCGTTAAAAAAGTAGTGAAGGGAGGGGTACCGAGGCACAGAGAGTAAGGTGATCTTGCCTCGTTCAACCCTCGCCTATGGTGCGGTCAACATGTTTCATGCCACTCAGGCAATTCTTCAGGACCTAAATGCTCATCAACAGGTAAAGATTTTTATACAACCTGCAGGACAGCCGATCTCGCCGCTGTGGTAGGGGTAGGTGCTTACAAGCCCAGTGCCTCGAGCATACAAGGTAACTACCTTTCAGCTCAGGCCCCACAAGGACAGTCAGTGGGGTTCGTCTACCAGGGACTCAGGGGCGGGAAAGCACGCAGGATCCCATCTTGCGATACCCTGCAGGTTGTATAAAAATCTTTACCTGTTGATGAGCATTTAGGTCCTGAAGAATTGCCTGAGTGGCATGAAACATGTTGACCGCACCATAGGCGAGGGTTGAACGAGGCAAGATCACCTTACTCTCTGTGCCTCGGTACCCCTCCCTTCACTACTTTTTTAACGAGGCAGTGAGCCATATCATTAAAGGTTCTTAATGGACTCTACTGACTTCTTTTAACTTTTCACGCACGCTCACAACTGCACTCCCCCTTTTTTTTGGCCCCTCACACACATGCATCAAATGGCTGAGGAATAAAAGATCTCCATAAAAGAGCAGCACCCAGTGCTACCCGACAAGCATTGCACCGCCAGCCTGTCGTTGGAGCAGGAGGCCAATGATGACACAAAACAATCATCGGGTGGGATGGCAACAGTCGTCCAACCTTTGAATTGTGTGAGGCATCCTTAATTCCGTCAAGGGATTACCTTAATCTCTACCAACACACCCTCTAGAGAGAGAATCATTCCCTTCACCTAACCAATTCCCGGTGGGGAACTCTGTACACTCTTTTGATTACCCAGTTTCAGGACACGTACAGTGGACCCCGATAAATATTGTCCTCCTATTTGTCCCTCTTGTTGTTATAGAATAACTAAGATATATCAAAAGTAAAAAGGAGATATCTAAGAATGAAAATAATTCAGTGATTAAAAATACGGTATTACACTGTTTTTTCTCTTACGGGATTTTTTTTTTTTTCTGGATTGTACAAAATAATTGAAGTAACCTTGAGAAAATGGATATTTACTTTGAAGTAATCAGTTGGCATGCCCGACAGAACCATTGTTGATACTAAACTGTCTTGCCCAGGTTCAGAGGGATACTGGTTTACCCCATAGCGATCTTAAGTAACTCCAAGACAAGCAGATTCCAGGGAAATCCAGAGGCCAGCCTGTAGTGGAAGTGGCACATTTGTCTACAGCAGTGAGAGAAGTGTACCAGACATAAAAGCACACTGTGGCCTTGAGGCCATATGACTAGCTGGGTCATGCTGCATTTACTCTTTGGTACCTCAGGGATTAGATCAGATGGGAAGCAAAACTAAATTAAGATAAACTATAGAAAAGGCAATAAATATATGCAAATACTTGTGCAACTCAGTTTGGCAGTGAAGGTTTCCTTTTTAATTTCTGAGGACTGGTATATTGCATTAGAGCATGGAAAAACCACACCAGAGTATTTACATCAAACAATGCAGCAAAAAAGTTAGACAAAACAGGTATGTAATTCTCGAACCTTAATAGGAATCGCCTACAGGCAGCTTCTGCTGTCTGCTGGCAAAAGGAAATATTGGGCCAGAATGATCAAGTCTTTGCACTGGTGCACATACTGCACAAAGGCTTGAATTGGTTTTTACTTTTCAGGGCAAATCCTAACTTGAGTTGGAAAGTAGCTCTAAGCTAACGCAAAGCATGTTTTGGTGCTACATTGCTTGAAGGAGTATTCTTAAAGGTGGGACGTGCATTCTCATTCCAACATCCATGTCTATTGGCTCAAAACCCTATCTACTAGAAATGATAGGCAGGGATTTGCTTCAGAATTTTTTTCCACTTTGAGGGAGGCTTTACGTTGGAGTAGTTTCCTTTTCTTCAAACTTGTAAGCTTCACATGTGTGCTGTAATTTACAACACACATAGAAACTTGGAAATGTTTTAAACTATGTCTAAGAATATTATTTTCTATTGGAAGAATATCCATCTATTACAAAACCTGTGCTATACATCACAGGCACACCTTTGCACTATGGTGCAGGTGTTTTTTTCATAGTGCAAGGGAGGGGGGATTTGTGCCAGAAATTTCTCTCACCCTGAGTGAGGCTTAACGTTAAAGAAAAGTTTTCTTTTCTCCAACCTTTTACAACTTCACATGTATATTGTAATGTACAACAAAGCAAACACAAGGAGATGATGGACGGAGCACTGAAACTTTTCAGACACTCACCCCCAGTCACAGATCTGGGTTGAATCCATCATTGTTCTTTAGCTCACTTCACCACCCCAGTCAGACCCACCTAAATGCAAATCAGTCTTGACACTATGCCTCATGGGAACAGTACAGCACAAACTGCCAAGCAAGGGCTTCCCTGGACTGGAAAAAAGCATCTGGGGACCGGTTTCGGGGTAACACCCCTCATCAGCTAGGCTAGCTTGAATCCAGTTGCAAAGTGAGCAAGGGAACCACGCCGGGACATACCCTGCCAACCTAATGCAAACAAAGCAAGCACAAGGAGATGATGGATGGAGCACTGAAACTCACCTCCAGTCTCCATCCATAGTCTCCAGAATATGAGAGCCTGTGCCTGCCTAGTGCCGTTGCATGTACCGCAAGCTTCTCTGAACATGATCAGAACTCTCAGAGCCCTCACCGCAATGCTGCATTCATTTATACTGCAGGAGCTGGTAAGACATAAACTGGGTCTGTAGAGGCCCAGGGGACACGCTACTAAAGGTGCTGCTGCAGCATAGACACTTTTGACTAGTCAATTTGGGAACTCTTGAGTTCGGCCTAGTAGAACGCATTCCTTGGATGAGGCCATCAGAGAATGTGGAATAATACCAACCAAGGTACAAGGAAGAGGGTTGGACAAAGGCTTGACTGACAAATGCTAGAACCCCTACTTCAAGGGGATTCTGTTGTTGCTAATAACTGTTGTTATTCCTTTGCATTTGTAAAGTTAGAAATAAAATACTTCTTTCTCGTATAAAAGCAAGTATTTGACTGGACAATGATGTTGCATAGTGTGTACTTTGAGTAATGAGTTGTGTACACCTGTCATTAATTACACTCTCCTCCACCTCCGAAGACAGCCTTTGACTACTCTTCCACAGCTACTGCTGAGAGTCAAGTACAGAGGGGGTACTTAGCCGAGTTCCTCAGGATTAAAATAAGGTCGAGACCCGGTACATCAGGAGTAAAATGCCTCAACCACTAAGAATGGGCATGGCAACCCCTGTGTGACCCATGGCCCTCTCTCTGGAAGTTGTTCTGACACCAATCAAAACTTAGGCCTGAGTAAGTGCCTGAAATTTTTCTTGCTGTTGTTTAAGACACTCAGACAAGGGGGGCTTGGGGGAGGGAGCCGACCGTAGGGAGGTCTCCTCCCCCGGGCGGTTTGGGAGGGCTGCGAGGGGTTATTTCCAGAAGTTGCCAGAATGTTCTAGTTTTGGGCTGGTCTAGTAGGACCAGCCAGCCCAAGTATAAATTCCACCTTTCCCGCTATCCGCCACCATTTTAGGTTTGGTGACCTGGTGGCTAGGTGCTTTAACTTTTTGTGAGAGTATCTTGTGTGTGTTCGTTTCTTTTTCATTCTTTGCCTGTAGCGATATTACTTCGAGCTTAGTAATGGAAGACGCACGAGTTCTTGAGGCGATGCGCTTATTGGCTGATGCCGGTCGTTTGGATTTGCTCGCGGGAGGTGGTCAGGATAGGCCTCACCGCCAGGCCTCTGCCGGTGTAGTGGCCGCAGTAATGGCGTGTTCGTCGCCGAAGAGGAGACGGCCGAGTCAGGTAAGCGAGAGGGGCCGCTCCCGGTCTAGGAAGCCGGCCCCACAAAGGTCGACTCGGGGGGAGCCCGGTGCTTCGGAGGCTCCGGAGGCCCCGGGCATGTTGAGTGGGGGGACGGGTGTTCATTCACAAGTCCCGCCGCTTCAGCTTCTCGTTGCTTCTGGTACCGGAGACTTTCCGTTAAAGGCGGGACGGGGGCAGGGGTCGAAGAAAGGGGGCAAGAGTGGACGGGGAGGTGGCAAAAAACGCTCCGCCTCGGATCCGCTTTTTGAGCGGCGGGGACAGTCTCCGGACGGTGTTCCCGTGCGCGGAGGTCGTAGGAGCTCGGTGCAATTTGTGTTGCAGGACTCGGACCGGGACCAGGTTGCCCTTGGGGCCCAGGAGGACAGTTTGGTTGTTGGTGAAACTCAGTTCGCCCCTGACGATGGTCAACGATTGTTAACTCCTTTAGGTCGTATTCCGCTCAATGTTCGAGTTGGGGAGGGCCATGAGGGGGGATTGGTGGGATCCAGGACTGTTTTATCATCGGGTGTACAGGTTGTGGCTCAAGAGGCTGACGCGGGAGCGGTTGATTTTGGAGGCAATATTGGGGAGTCCGTTATTGTTTTCTACCCCGGGATCGGCGGCTGGCGAAGTGGTTTCTGGGGGCGGTGGCTCTCGAGGTGAGGGTGAATGGGCCCAAATGGGCGTCAATGTTTCGTTTGGTGGTGCGATTACTGGTTTGGATCAGGGTGCAGGTTTTCGAGATGAAGGTAGGGGTGTTCCATGTTTGAGGGGTGGCCCCTTTCAATCGGGGTTACAGAATCGTCAGACTGTTTTTGGTGTGGGTCCTGCGGTTGTTGGCACGGCCGGAATGGGTATGGGTGGTTTTCCGGCTCCTGGGGCCATGAATGCGGCAGGGTTTAGCTTCCAGGGCACGTTGTTAGGCCCCGATAGAGGTTTTGGTCAGGTGAGTGGCGGGCCTATGAAAGGACCCAGGAGTACAGCTCCGCACTTATCTGGGGCCTCTGGGGGTCCGTTTTTCATGTGTGGTTCTCCAGGCTGGGAGCATTTTGGCGCGGCGGGCCTGGCACACCGTACTTTTCAGAGGGATTTAGTAGGCCAGGACTCAGCCCCTAGAGCTGTTAGTCGCGCTTCCTTTTCGGCACCTGATAATTTGGATCATAGTGACGACGAGGAGGTGGTAGGTGGTTCCCCGATTCCGGTGGTTCCATTGAGGCATGACGCGCGAGGCCGTTCCTTGGAGAGAGGTCAGAGGAGGGTTGTTGATTCGACTCGAAGGGAGAATGTGTATGGTTGGTCTGTGGATGGTAGGAACCCTAGCACACCAGTCCAAACTTTTTCTTTTCAGGACGAGGTTAGGCGCGGCGTTCCAGACTTGGCAGGGCGCAGTCCAGTCCATTTTCGCCAAGGGGAAGTGAGGAGAGTGCCTAGCGCGGCCCTCTCTGTTCCACCGAGGGAACCCGACGCGGCCAGCACACGAGGGTCTGGCGTGATCCCGCTGGCCCCAACGAGTAGCAGGTATAGGTGGCAGGCCTTGCCGGCGGCTATGGAGCAACAGAGTCAGCGCCCAGGGAGGTACAGGCGTGTACAGTCTGCTCCCCCACCTGGAGTTTCGAAATCTTTGAAATGTACAGTGGTTGATACCGGGTTAGGTAAGACCCGTGGGGATATGATGCATACTAGTGTGGACTCAGTGGTGTTGGACTATGACGAGGAGAGTCCCGAAGAAGGTGAACTGCGGGATCTTGAGGGGGGGGTGCCCTCTCATTCCTCTCATAGTGTTTTACAGGCTCCAGTGGTCCAGAGGCAACTGCAGGGGAGAAGAGAGCGCGGCCCATCGGGTAGGGCACCTCGGAGACCGGATGCATTGTCCTCGGCGCCACGGGCGGAGCCATCGAGAGCTGTCTCTCTGTTACAAGGTGAGCAAACGGTCCCACAGGCCAAACCTGTTATGGTGTCAGTGGGTACCGGTGGTGAACTTGATGTGGTCATTACGGATGGCCGTTTGGTTAAAGGTCGTTATGTCAAAGACACTGCAGTGGGTACTGACGATCTGTTTTTACACAATAAAGGGGATTGTGGTATAGCTGGCGCTTCCAGCAAAGTTACACAACAAGGGGACAGTGGTGTTATAGCTGGTGCTTCCAGCAAGGTTCCTCAACATGGGGACAGTGGTGTTATAGCTGGTGCTTCCAGCACAGTTCTTCAACAAGGGGACAGTGGTGTTATAGCTGGTGCTTCCAGCAACGTTACAGACAAAGTTATGGCTGGTGCTTCCAGCAAAGTTACAGTGACAGTGGACAGTGGTGTTATGGCTGGTGCTTCCAGCAAAGTTACAGAAAAAACGGACAGTGTTGTTATAGCTGGTGCTTCCAGCATTGCTAAAGAGCCAGTGGCTAGCAAAGAATTGAAAATCAAAAAATTGCCATACATGGGGGTGACGAAGCCTCTGGGTGCCCACTTGATGCTTAGTACTAAAGAAAGAATTTGGAATGGTGAGTATGTGGAGCTCCTTAAGCTTCTCCATCGAGAAGTCCGGTCTAAGGAGGGCTCTAAAGAGGAAGAATTTGAGTTGGCTAAACGCCCGAAAGTGCCTTTAAATATTGAAAATTGGACAGCTGCGTTTTTGATTTATGCCAGTGTGTACTGTGAAAAGTTCCCTGAGCGCAGCGTTTCCCTGTTTAAGTACATGGATGTGATTCGTAAAGCTCAGATCACCGGGGGTGGTTTTGCCTGGTCTCAGTACGACGAGGAATTTAGGGCCAGGATGGCGTGGGACCCTGAGGCGAAATGGGGTGAGCTTGATAATGATTTATGGCAACACACAATGGGGTCATCAGCTGGGGGGAAGACTGTTTTCACCGCCAGTGGTTTACCTCTAGTGTACCGGCCCTTTCAGGGGAAGCCCACCCGGGGAGGGGTGGGGTCCAACTCGAATACTCAAGCAGAGTCGGGTTTCTGTTGGGAATTCAATAGGGGATCCTGTATTAGGGAGTACTGTAAATTCAGGCATGAGTGTTCCGGTTGCGGGAGGAAACACCCGTTATCCAAATGTTGGGACAATGAGCCTTCGGGCAGCCATCAGGGGAAGCAGTCAGGATCAGGTAATTCCAACTCAAGGGGTCGGGGATCCAGAGGTGCTAAGGGTTCTGGGGCCAAAGGCTCGTACTCCGGTTAAACTGGACAGGTTACGGATTGCCTTACAAGGTTATGACGATGAGTCTGCAACAACGAAGTTATTAGACGGTTTTCAGTTTGGTTTCCGACTGGGTTACTTAGGATCCCGGGAAAGGAGATGGTCTGCCAATTTGAAATCGGCTTTGGAA
Source organism: Lissotriton vulgaris (assembly GCF_964263255.1). NCBI lineage: Eukaryota > Metazoa > Chordata > Amphibia > Caudata > Salamandridae > Lissotriton > Lissotriton vulgaris. Next base: position 971,069,600 of record NC_141696.1, on the reverse strand, counting down.
CATGCCGCAGTTGTCCAAGACAAACTTACTAGGGAGGTTCAGGAGGGTAGGATGGCTGGCCCGTTCACAGACTGGCCGTTACTCAATTTGATTGTTTCTCCAGTCGGGGTTGTCCCTAAGAAAGAGGCAGGTCAGTTCAGACTCATTCAACATCTATCATGGCCGGAAGGATCCTCAGTTAACGATTTTATTGACCCGGAGGTTGTGTCGGTCTCCTACTCTTCTGTTGATGTGGCCATGTCCCTAGTTGTGACAGCGGGTGCAGCCGCTGAAATGGCCAAGTGTGACATAAAATCTGCCTTTCGCCTGTTGCCTGTCCACCCTGAGGATTGGTGCCTTCTTGGTATACAGTTCGGTGGTAACTGGTATGTGGACAAAGCTCTACCTATGGGCTGCTCAATATCATGTGCGCTGTTTGAATGTTTTAGCACTTTCTTACAGTGGTATTTTTCAAATCGGACTGGTCATTCCCTGGTGACACATTACCTTGACGACTTTTTCTTTGTTGGATCCCCGGGCTCCGCGGAGTGCCAGACAGCTCTGGACACATTCCATGGGCTCATGGAGGATCTCGGAGTTCCTTTAGCTCCGGAAAAGACGGTGGGCCCCAGTACGGTCCTTTCCTTCTTGGGTATCGAAATTGATTCTGTACTCATGTCTGCTCGCTTGCCTGAGGATAAAAGGAGCAACATGGTGCAACTGCTAGAGACAATGTTGGCCAAAAAGAAAGTGTTGGTGAAGGAGATTCAAGTGCTATTGGGTCATTTGAATTTTGCTTGTAGGGTGGTGCGAGCAGGTAGAACTTTTTGTAGGAGACTAGGTAGGGCATTAGCAGGACACCACTTACCTCATCATCGTGTGCGCCTGTCTGCTGGTGTAAAGGAGGATTTGAGAATGTGGAAGTTCTTTTTGGCCTCTTTCAATGGTGTCCCCTTGGTCAGAGACGTTGATTTCCAGTGGGACGTACAGATGTTTTCTGACGCGGCTGGCAGTGATGGTTTTGGCCTTTTCTGGAATGGCAGATGGTGCGCGGAACGTTGGCCGGATGAATGGTTGAATGGTGGTCGCAGCATCACTTTCTTGGAATTGTTCCCTCTTTTGGTGGCCTTGACACTGTGGGGGGAGGAATTGGCACACAAGAAGGTTTTGTTTCGTGTGGATAACATGGCTGTTGTAGAAATAGTGAACCGACAGTCTGCCAGAGACGAACAGGTGTTGAAACTGATGAGAGTTTTCGTTCTGGGTTGTTTGAAACACGACATTCATTTTCGTGCTTTACACATTCCTGGCGTGGACAATGACATTGCGGATGCTTTGTCTCGTTCACAGTGGGGGAGATTCCGTGGACTGGCGAGGGATGCAGACAGATTCCCGACTCGGATGCCGACTCATCTGTGGCGTGTAGGAGAAGTAGGGTCGTACAATTGGTGGTAGGTTCCTTATCTGTGTCCACACGTACGGCTTATTCCTTGGCCTGGAGGGAATTCTTGTAGTCTGGAGCTGTCAGACGGGAGGATCTGTCGCAGCGGTCAGAGGATGTCGTTAATTTTATACTAGACCTCATGGATAAGGGCCTCACTAAAGTGACTATAGCGGGGAAACTAGCGGGTATTGCTTTTATGGGACAGTTATTGTGGGGTTACACCCCGTCAGCGGGGGAAATAGGCAGGAGGATGCTTGAGGGTTGGGCCAGGGAACAGGGGCATGTTGTTCGATCTAGAGCTCCATTATCCTGGCAAATGCTGGCTAGGTTAATTACAGTCTTACCTTTGGTATGTTCAGATGATTTTGAGGCGTGTTTTTTCCATGCTCATGGCGTTTATGTTTTTTGGAGCTTTTAGGGTCTCGGAGTTGTTGGGGACCAAGCATAAGGGTGGTTTACACTGGAGAGATGTTTTTTGTTATGACGAAGGTGTTCATGTTTGGTTATCCAGTTCCAAAACTGATCAAACGGGTAAAGGTAAAGGGGTTTGGTTACAAGCGTGCGACCCAAAGCTCACTTGCCCTTTATTGCTGGCGCGGCGCTGGCGTTCATTGTGTGGGGGCACGGATGAAGCCCTTGTATTCCAACACATTAATGGTTCACCTGTCACATCTTATCAGTTACGGATGGTTCTACGTAAAGCCCTGCAACACATTGGGCTTGATAGTAGTTTATATGGTACTCATTCTTTTCGTATAGGTGCAGCCACGGAGGCCTTTCACAGAGGTTGGACGGAGATGGATATTATGAGGTTGGGGCGCTGGTCTTCTAATTGTTTCAGGCGCTATGTGCGGAGCCCGGCAGAAGACGCGCAGGCGTTCTCAGCCTAGACATGTGTTCTAATTGTGTTTTCTCTTTCAGGATCCGTTGCTGGGCCTCGATCGCCAGTGGTCACGGTCTGGATAGTGGGGCATTCCTTCGTTAAATGGGCCAGAGTCCAGGCGGCACGGAGCTACTTTGGAGAACAACTCGGATTTAATGATCGTATGTTCAATATTGTATGGAAGGGTAAAGGTGGGATGCTCTGGAGAGAGTTAATCCCTTGTTTAAACAGTAACATGGTGGGCGGTTTATGCCCGGATATTTTGGTCATTCATTTGGGTGAAAATGATCTTTGTGCCACGAAAGGGGTTGTCTTACTGCGGGCTATGAAACGGGATTTAGGCCTCCTTAAGGAACTCTGGTCTGGGTGCCATGTGTTTTGGACAGAATTGATACCGCGTAGGACATGGAGAGGGGCTGTGAACCCCAGGGCCGTGGATCGGGCGAGGAAGAAGGTGAATTCGGAGGTGTCTCGGTTCTGCAGGGGCCTCGGTTTCAGCAGGATATCGCACAGGGACATCAAATTTGAATCAGTAGAGTTTTTCCGGGATGACGGAGTACATTTGTCACGTGTGGGTATGGACCTTTATCTTTTAGAGCTTCGTGAGGTGTTAGCACGGGCTTTGGCCATGCAGCGTTGATTCCCATTATCTTTCCATTCGCTACGCGGTTGGGGGGGCAGAAAGGAAGGCTCAGTGTGTTCACCCTCCCCCCCACTTGCCTACCTTTCTGGGTGGCGGGGTCGTGGTGTATCAGTTCGGTTTTAGGTTGATTGTTGGTTGTAAGTTCGTTAGAATTTTCTTGGACTGGGGCCGGGGCAGGTTGGTCATGGTTTGACCGTTCAGTTTTGAAAAGGGGTATTCGGCAGGAGTGCAGGGTCAGGCAGGATCGATGATCCCGGAGGACATGACAAATGTTAATTCAGTTGTGGTTTGATGAATAAAGTTTATTGATGACGTATGTTTTATATTTATGACGTAATGTTGATTGATGATGTAATGTTTTATCATGACGTAATGTATAATGATGTTATAATGTGTATTGATGTATTGTGGGGAGGGCCCAAATATGTAGGGGTTGGGGGCCCGTTGGGTTAGTTATTTATTTATTTAGTGAGGTTTAGTTTTGTAAGGCGTTTGCCGAGGTTGTATTTTGTAATGTGCACCTGTTTCCTAATAAAGCGGCCTTTTACACACACACAAACAATTTTTGGTCTACTTTTCTCTCACCCCTCGCCCTCCCTCCCAAGGGGGGCTTGGGGGAGGGAGCCGACCGTAGGGAGGTCTCCTCCCCCGGGCGGTTTGGGAGGGATGCGAGGGGTTATTTCCAGAAGTTGCCAGAATGTTCTAGTTTTGGGCTGGTCTAGTAGGACCAGCCAGCCCAAGTATAAATTCCACCTTTCCCGCTATCCGCCACCATTTTAGGTTTGGTGACCTGGTGGCTAGGTGCTTTAACTTTTTGTCCCACCCTCCCTCCCTGTTTTCTGTAGTATTTTATTCCCCTCGCTCCCTCGTTTTTTCTCACCTTTTTTGATAATTTTTCTTTTTCAAAAGGCTGTTTTATGGGTTACCGGTGTGCAGGGGTTGTTTCTTGTATTTGTATTTGTCGCTAGGAGCAGGTGCAGTGCGGGGTCGTGGTGTATCAGTTCGGTTTTAGGTTGATTGTTGGTTGTAAGTTCGTTAGAATTTTCTTGGACTGGGGCCGGGGCAGGTTGGTCATGGTTTGACCGTTCAGTTTTGAAAAGGGGTATTTGGCAGGAGTGCAGGGTCAGGCAGGATCGATGATCACGGAGGACATGACAAATGTTAATTCAGTTGTGGTTTGATGAATAAAGTTTATTGATGACGTATGTTTTATATTTATGACGTAATGTTGATTGATGATGTAATGTTTTATCATGACGTAATGTATAATGATGTTATAATGTGTATTGATGTATTGTGGGGAGGGCCCAAATATGTAGGGGTTGGGGGCCCGTTGGGTTAGTTATTTATTTATTTAGTGAGGTTTCGTTTTGTAAGGCGTTTGCCGAGGTTGTATTTTGTAATGTGCACCTGTTTCCTAATAAAGCGGCCTTTTACACACACACAAACAATTTTTGGTCTACTTTTCTCTCACCCCTCGCCCTCCCTCCCAATAACTATACAGTTCACTCAAGCGAGCACTGAGTCTCCCTACATCTACGTTTAGTAGCCCTGGCATCTAGGAAGATTCACTGGCTAGAACAGGGGGAAAAATGTCTCTTGCCTCTTGCAGTCTATCCTGCTGGTGCAATAAGGCATTTTCCACTTATTGCCCTAGACTACTCCAGCTGCACCAAAGACAACCAGACTGCATAAGGGCTACACCTTCTCCTGTATGGAAAAGTAATAGAAACAAAATACTCGCTTAAGATGTGATAAAGACTGTCCTTTGGGGAAAAGGAGCCACATAGGAAATACTGTATAAATGTTAGTCATAGAGTCACTAACCAGGCCCGATTCTGTGGGCCATATGTATGAACCCATTTTCCAATGGACATTAAATGGGTAAAACCCTTTTAAACATCTGTCCCTTTGTTCTCTGAATTTGCTGCATTAGTCAGTAATTGGCAAGGTAAGGTCGGAGGGAAACCTCTCAGCCAGTGTCCACAGCAGTCCATTCAGGGAGGAGTCACTTTTCAAGTTTACAACGGCCTATGCTCCTCCTAAGGTGTAATTCCTGGGCCCTGGCTGACTTCAGGGTCGCGTTCAGAGAAGCCACGTTTTCATCGAAAATATAACTTTACTGCGGGTTATAAAAATGCACAGATCTTATTCAACTCCCTCATTTCCTCATTTCCCAAGTGGGAACCCCTGGACACAACACTGCAATGAAAGTGGTAAAAGCATAAACACGTTTTCATTTCTATTGATTCTCTTTGCATATATCAAATAACGTTTTACAGCGCGCTGTTCTGCTGATGTAGATACAAGGAGGGCACTGAGAGGAACACGTAGGCCGCGCGGAGTGATTTATGGTATGGGACGCTGCGTAAAACCGAGTGGAGGCCTAATCTGATTTATGGTTCTAATTTTGTTTGGTCACAGTGTTACATCCCCTCTGTAGCACTGTGGAATTAGCATGAACGCTAAACTAAAAAAAATCGTTACCTCTGGCAATAGCAAGTGTCTTTATTCCAGGTACTTAATTTCATAACCTAATGCGTCATTTGCTCAATTACACCACAAAGCTTAATAGGTCAAGACGCTCCATTTAAAAAGTACACCGCATAATATGCAAACAAACGAGAGCCCGCTGGAAGAGGCTATTAGAAAGAAACTCGATTTTAAAGTAGCCATTAATGTCTGTAGGGTGAGAATAGCGTGTGTGTTTCAGGGATCGCATGGGGTGCGCGATCTCTTTCTACGCCTTATGAAACGGGGGTTTTGACATGACAGATGGAACTCTTTCTTTTCATTAAGAGTTGCTCTCAAGCCCTATTCCCTGTGTATGATCAAGCACACAGTGGAAATAGGCTCCCTTGTAAATTGCTTAAATTTGCATAAGACAAATTTGCCCTGTTGTGTCAAACCTGGAATCTGATGTCATCCTGCACATTTTTAATGAGCCCTTTGGGCCAGGGCCCTTTTGTCCTGCCTGTTTTTTTTACGCTCATCTCATTAGTTCAATATCAATCCTTTTAGGTGGCTTGACAAATGTATCTTTTTTACTTGGCACACTTTTTTATTTGCACTGTTTTAGGCCCTTATTAGGAGTGGGCCGATGAATAAAAATTCTGAAATTTGAGATAAATATAAGCGGGTCAGGTCAAACCCGTAGATATTTAGGAGAGGGAAAATGCTCAGTAGTCACCTGGACATGTAGATTTTGATGCTGTTAGCTCCAAAATCCTCATGTTATTCCTACAAAACACCCAGTAGTACGGGTTGTTGGTAATTACTGCAACCTATAAATACCAAATACCCCATTGGCAGTTTTTTAATCTGGTGTAATAATAATCGCACTTGATAGTTGCCAATTTGTAATGATGCCCTAAGAGTTAAAGACACTAAAGGGGGTGACATATATTTTGCACGAATGGAAAGTGCATGTGCACTGGCCTTTTATACTGACTGACCTGGGTACAACCTTTCAAAAGACATCATGGTTCATAAATCACATTTTTATCAATTAGCCAATTTTTCATCTGTTTCTTATTATACATGGCGTTGCCACATTGCTCAGTACCTGCACCAGGATATGTGATCTTCCCAGAAGTAAAATAATACCAATCTGCCTGTAATGCTGCTGTAACAGTCACAAATGCACGAAGCTTGCAGACCAAGCTGTTGGCTCTACCAAGATTATTGCTTGTATCTTTATTTGTATATTTCTTTAGTTGGAGCGTATGGTAGGCCCTGTGCATCAAAGAACTGTGCAAAGTGGCAGAAAACATGCAGGCCCTCATTACAAGTTAAGGGCTAAGTTTAAATCCCGGTGCAAACAAGAGTTTGCAAAGGGGTACGAATTGTAAGATAATTATCACATCCGAGCAGTTTTCCACTGGTATATTTTGGCAAGTCAAGCTTGATGGCATTTATTGGGGGGGTGTTCATAAAAAATGCAGAGCTTGGAATGCTGTGGTTCGTGATGAAAACTTGAAGCATTCAGTATTTACTACATGTGGTGAATGACTCACCACGGCCGTGCTTCTGAGTGGGTCATAATTCTGAGTTGTATGGAATTTACTGCACTACATAATGACCAGGTGCTATAAAGTCCTCACCCTTCATTACATTTCAGCACACGAAGCCTGCTAGAATTTAAGAGGGGGAAAAAGTATGGTATTCACTGTCAAGGGAGTAGCCAGGAAATTAAAATAATACCTCTCACTTTGAACTGAAGCGCTGATACCTCCAAGCAAGCCAAGCAAGTTAGCCTAACCCTCCATAGAACAGCTTCCTTTACTCCTCCATCAATGCATCCATCCAATCATTCTTTCACCCTTCCATCCACTTACTGATATCTACTATTTCACCTGTACATTATGTCATCCATTCATTATTTTATCTATCATTCAATCTTTACCCATTCCAGCCATTCATCCATCCTTCCATGTTTGCCATACATTCATTCACCCATCTATCCACTCTGCCATCCATCCATCCACTACACCATATATCCACCCTGCCACCCATCGATCTTTCCACTTGGCTATTGATCCATTCTTCCATCTATCCACTCTCTATTCATAATCCACTCTGCGATGCATCCATCTTGTCACTCTGCCATCCATCCACTCTGCCAGCCATCCATCTTTTCACTCTGCCATCCATCCCCTTTGCCATCCATCCACTCAACTATTCTTCCATTTGCCATCCATTCACCCGTCCACTTTGCCATCCATTCAGCCACTGCCATTCATCCATTAATCCATTTACTCTGCCATCCATCCATTCACTATGCCATCCATCATTCACCAACTCTTCCATCCTTTCTACCATCTATTCACTCTGTCATTCATACATCAGTCCATTTACTGTGCTATCCAACCCTTCAGTCATCCATCCACTCTGCCACCCATCCCTTCACTCGGCCATCCATCCATCCATCCACTCTACCATTCACTCGCCCATCCACCCATCCTTTATCCACCCAATCTGCCATACACCCACCCACTGTACTCTCCATCGATCTACTCTGCCATTCATTCATCAATCCATTCACTCTGATATCCAACATCCATTAATTCACTTTGACATCCATCCCTTCACTCTGCCATCCATCCACCCATCTTGCCATCTATTTGTCTATCCATTTGTCGACTCTGCCATCGATCTACTCTTCCATTTATTACCTCTACCATCCATCCACCCTTCCATCCATCCAGTCTTCCATTCATTCACCCTGCCATCCCTCCACTCTACCATCCATACACTCATCTTTTCATGCACTCATCCATCTACCAATTACTCTGCCATCCTTTCACCAGTCCCTCCTCCTAGTCATCCATCCCTTTAATCAGCAAATCTTTCGCCTATCTATCCACCTATCCATTCACTCATCCACCCATCCTTTTGCTCTGCCATACTTTCACATGTCCATCCACCTACCCATTCACTCACTGATCCATCTACCTATTCCTTTACTTTGCCATCCTTCTTTTTGTCCATTCTCTAATTCACTCATCCTTTCACCCACTCTTTCTACAACAGACTCATTCATCCATCCGCTTATTCATCCATACTCCTTATCACCCATTCTTCCAGCATACCATATTTTTTTCCCTTGTTTTATTTACCCATCTGCCGTCTTTCCTTGCTCCTGCTTTTTCTTCTACTGACTATTCCAGCATTAATGATGAGCATTTGTCTGCCAATGGCAGACCGAAGAGGTCCATAAATTACCCCACCCCCGCTGTAGCTGCTAAAGTGTTTGGGGGGGATCACAGCGCCCCTGTTCATTGAGAGATGGAGTTTAGTGCAGCAGGCATCAACATCCGCCTGTAATTCCCCAAGAAAACGGATAGGTGTAATGTGTCACAACAGATACATTTGAAACAGTGGGGAGTAAGATTTTATGAGGTGCAATTTATTGATCCTTTCATCCGTTGAAGTGGATTTCCTCCATCCTCAATAATCAATTCCAAGCTGTTCGCCTTGTAAATTTCTCCTCTTTAAAAATGAAGCTAACATGGGGGGTTCCCCAGGGATCTTCCCTTTTGCCCCTTTTGTTCAACTTGTACCTACTACCCCTGGTCAGGTCTCTACGAGAAAGAAAGGTCGAAACTTTTATTTAGGCTGACGACCTGCAGTTGGTGTTTGACATCAATTCTTCCACCTCCTCATTGCTCAACTTCCAATCAACCTTGAGCTTTATCAGTGACTGGATGAATGATAACCAACCGAAACTTAATCTAGATAAACCTGAGCTCATTCTCACAGGTGGTCCAGCAAACCTGTGAAAATCAAATTTTTGGCCCCCTATGCTGGATAGCCCTCCACTACCAGCAAGCTCTGTCAAGAGTTTAGGGATCGTGATCATTAACAATCTATCCATGAGGGCTCAGATAGGTTCAGTGAACTTTGCATGTTTTTTCCACCCTCACAGAATCCGGAAGATCAGCAGATTCTTATCCACTGAGGCCTTAACCTTGGTTGTTCTTGCCTTGGTTATCTCGTGTATTGATTACACCAACTCACTATATGCTGGCATTCCCGCATATCAGCTACATCGTTTGCAGTTGGTGCAAAATCATGCGGCCAGGTTAATTGCCCGTCAGCCTGGATAACATCATGTTAAACCTCTGATGAAGAGCCTTCATTGGCTTCCAGTGCCTAAATGATGTGCCTTTATGCTGGGATGCACCATCTTCAAAGCCCTTGCTGGGAATGGCCCAGCCTTTATCTCCTCAAGAATTCAGCTCTATACTCCTGCCCGAGAACTGCGCTCTTCAAATATAAATCTGTTGAACACCCCCACATTTAAATGCAAAAAGTACGGGGGGCTCAGATTCCCGGTCTTGGCCCACAGCTTTGGAACTCGCTCCATGTGGAAGTGAAGTCGACAAGCCCTTATGCACAGTTCAGGAAAATGCTCAAAGCCCATCTCTTTTTCCCAGGCATATCAGTAAGCTAACTGTCCCTGTTAGACCTGGCACCATTGGCGTGGGTCTCCCTTCCATTTTTTCTGTTGCCTCATGCGTTTTTGCTGGTGTTAGATGCTTTGGGCACTGTGCCACTGCTATCAAGTGCCACAGTGCAAGTGCCCCCTATTTTAAATTGATGTATGAATCAATGGTTCCATGTTTGGCTATTTTGGTTTACTTATTAGACCCTAGTCTAGTGCACTAGTCTAGTGCACTGAGTGTGCCAGGGCGTGTACTCCAAATGCTGCTGGTGGGCCTGCAGCACTGGTTGTGCCACCCACAGAAGCAGCCTTGTAAAATATGTCTAAGGTATGCCATTGCAGAGCCTTCATGCAGTCTGGTACCTTCATGCTGACTGGGCAAGTTTACCCCCCCATCCAGTCCCTAAACCTTTCCTTTTCTTCATATCAGTCACCCCTATGGTAGGCCCAAGGGCAGGGTGCATTGCATTCAACAGGAAGCACTAATAGATAAAATAAAGCAGGTGCTCGAGCACCTGCTTTATTTTATCTATTATTGCTTCCTGATGAAGCTAATTTAGTAACTATTTTAGGATGGCGCTGGCAGCTTGCCGGCGCCATCCTAAATAGTTACAGGAGGGACAAAAATTTGAGTTTTGTAGAGGTTGGGTAGGTGTGCGTTCTGCCCATATCTATCGTCGAAAATTAGCTATGATGCTTGATGGAGGCCTTTGCATTATTGACTTTCATGAGCTCAATCCCTGTGCAGTTCCTGTGACCACGAGCTTCTCTGATCCGTGCCTGTCCTTTTACGCACACAAGAGGCATGTGAACTCGCATATAAGGCTCACCCATTTGGCCCTGCCCCTCACACTAGCGATGTGCACCTTTTTCCAGCCCTTTACCCACTACGAAGGACAGCTCACTCGAGGGACCCCGGTGCTCTTCGGTGTGATGGCAAAGTTAATCAGCCCCCCAAAAACGTGAGTTTTGTCGAGGCTGGGCAGGTGTGCGTTCTCCCCATATCTTTCGTCGAAAAATAGCTATGATGCTTGGTGGAGGCCTTTGCATTATTGACTTTCACGAGCTCAATCCCTGTGCAGTTCCTGTGACCACGAGCTACTCTGATCCATGCCTGTCCTTTTATGCACAGAAGAGGCATGTGAACTCGCATATAAGGCTCGCCCGTTTGGCCCTTCCCCTCACACTAGCGATGTGCACCGTTTTCCAGCCCTTTACCCACTATGAAGGACAGCTCACTCAAGGGACCCCGGTGCTCTTCGGTGTGATGGCAAAGTTAATCAGCCCCCCCAAAAATTTGAGTTTTGTCGAGGCTGGGCAAGTGTGCGTTCTCCCCATATCTATCGTCGAAAAATAGCTATGATGCTTGATGGAGGCCTTTGCATTATTGACTTTCACGAGCTCAATCCATGTGCAGTTCCTGTGACCACGAGCTTCTCTGATTCGTGCCTGTCCTTTTATGCACACAAGAGGCATGTGAACTCGCATATAAGGCTCGCCCGTTTGGCCCTGCCCCTCACACTAGCGATGTGCACCATTTTCCCGCCCAGCCTTTACCCACACAATCCGCAAAATCTGCGAATCCGCAAATTCGTGGATTTTGTAGATCGCGAATTCGCAAATTCGCAAATTCGCGAGTTGCGAATTCGCAAAATTCGCCCATGCTTCATTGTAAGTATAAGGTAGAACAAGCCCTGATGTGTGTGGCATGTCCTAATAGTGAATTACTGCCATTTTCATTTTTCACTATGGCAAGAATACCTTTTCTCCATAGGCCAGAATGGACTGTTAGAATTGTTACATTTCATAATCCCAACTGTCTCAGAGAACATGGTGGAGATTCGGGTTTAGTATGCCTGAACTCAGAATACTAAAATAGATCTTTTAGTGAAGTTTATTTTAATATTCTGTGTTTGCAAATACCACTTTTAGAAAGTAGGTATTTGCTTGTCTAACCATTCAAACCTGCCTCTGCTAGGTTGTATATTCCTATGTCAGGATTTGTAAGTGACAGGGCTGGGGAATTCAAGGAGACAGGCTGAGTCACCCAGTGGTGAATAGAGAGCTCTGCATCTAGATGGGAGGGTGGAGTTGCACCTGGACCTTGAATAGGGCTGTGCCTGCCTTCCACCAATATGGCTCCACCCCCTGGGGAGCGGCTGATGTCTCTGCCCTGCACACTGAAAGAAGAGAAGGAGTCCTGTAAACAAAGTGCTCCAGGACTGTACTTGCCTTCCACAATGCTGGCTCCACCTCCTGTGGGGTGTCTGATGTTTCTGCCCTGCACTGTGAAAGGAAAGGAGAAGCCTGGTAAACAGAGTGCTTCAGAACTGGTTTGGACTGGGCAAAGGCCACTCTCCCCTCAGAGAACAAAGGATTTTGGGGTATGAATATTCGGACCCTGATCCCATGAAATTAGATCACTTTTGGACTACAAGAAAAAGCCTTTACTGAGGAGAGGAACCTGAAGAAACTGAGGAAAGACTATTCCCAAGCTGAAGTGCTGCTTGGGGATTGACCTGCAGTGGTTGCCTTACTGCCAAAGGAAGGAGAAAGGAACTTTGTGTACTTTGCTTTCAACTTGTGAAGGATCTCCAAGGGCTTGGAAAAGAGCTTGCCTCCTGCTGAAGTCTCAGGGACAGCAGACTTCACCCCCCAGCTCCCCAGAGTTCTTGTGGAAGTGCCTGCTGCTGTTTTGGGCCTTCTGAGGAACTGCGTGTCACAAGGAGCTGGAAGCGCGACTCAACGAGAAGAAGCCTGTCGCCGTCACTGTGGCTGCAGTCGCAACTCCGAAGGAGGGTGTAGGGTGTCGCCGCTGGAACTGTCGCACTTCACCACATCAGAGAGCAGCGTACTGCAACGAAGAGGAAGTATGTCGCCGTCACTGCTGCTGCTGTCGCAACTCCGAAGAAGGAGGGTGTCACCGCTGGAGCTGTTGCACTGCACCGCATCAGGAGAAGAATATCGCAACAAGGTCGGAGCATGTCGCCATCGCTGTGCCTTCCGTCACAACTACGAAGGGGGGTGTCGTCGCTGGAACTGTTGCATTGCACCGCATCGATCAGAGTACCTCGCATCCCTGAAAAGCACGCCGCCGTTGGAGCTGCTGCTGTCACATCTTGGATGTCGCCGCTGTAGTTGTGGCATTGAGCGAAAGCTTCACGCATCGTGGGAGAAGAGCATCGCCACTGGAGCTGCTACCGTCGCATCTTGGATGTCCCCGCTGTAGTCCAAGCATTGAACCGAGAACTTCTCGCATCTCAGAGAAGCGTGCCGCCTCTGGAAGATCTTCACATCTTTATTTCTTTGTATCTGAACTTTGCCGCATTTCCAATCGCTGCGACATTGCTTGTCGTGGAAGCTCAACGCAACTTAAGGTACATTGACGCAGAGTGTCGCATCTAAGAACTGAACTGACCTAAGCTTAAATCTACCATCTTAAATTAATGATAGTGTGTATTGTTGTCATTTATGGTTTTGTGGTAACTCTATATAAAGTCTACTTATTTTTTATATAAAACCTGTGTGGTGTCCATTTGTAGTGTTGTCACTGAGTTACTGTAGGTGGTCACAACTGCTTCGCTTACAGCGCCTCTGAAATAAGCCTTGACTGCTCGCACCACACAGCCTAAAGGGTGAGCAGGGGTTATTTTAGGAGCGTAATCCCCCTTGTCCTGACTAGAGGAAAGGGTCCCTACTTGTCACAAGTACCTACCTGTGCCAACTAGAGACCCCCAAATCTAACACTGGCAGTTAGCGGTGAGGATTCTGGATGTGCATTTGTGACTCATGTACAGTGACTGGTGAACACTACTTAGTGAGTGCAGACCATAACGATACCACATACTTTTAGGTAAATTCCTCTTTGGATTGCCTATTTTTGAAAGATGCCTGAGGCAGTCATAGTAGAGAGAGCAGAATCTGTAGCCTCCCTTAATTGCGAATGGGAAGAAGATAGGCTGGAATGCTACACAGTAAAGCAGCTGAAGTGCTTTTACAAGAAATTCAAGGTTTCCACTGTTGGGTGCACCAAGAAAGAAGAATTCCACAAGGCGCTGAGGGCCTGGGTAGAAGCAAGGAAAACTCCTGAGATTGAGGAGGATGATAATGCAGAAGTACAACAGGAAGAGCCATTGGGCTCAAGAGGAAGGCAGGCACCTTCCCCTGCAGGTAGCATTGGCTCTAACAAAAGTCTGTCTCCAGAGGAGTTGGAGGACAGAGAGAGATCAAGAAGGCATGAAATGGAGATGACCAAGTTTAAGGTGAATAGGCAGCTGGAAACAGAAAATAGAAGGTTAGTTCTTGATGAAAAGAAAATACAGTTTGAGCATGAAAAAGTTTTGAAGGAGTTGGAGTTTAAAACCAAACGTTTAGAAGTTACTCCCTCTGGAAGCAGCTTACCCTCAGTACATACAGAAAGTAAAGTGCATATTCCCAAGGATGTGGTGAAAGAGTTTTACTAAAATGATAATATTGGACAGTGGTTCAGAGCCTATGAGGTAGCCATGTCGTCCCACCGGGTCCCTGAGAGAGATTGAGGAGCGGGGTTGTGGGGAAGGTTCCTTAGTGAGAGGCGGGATACATTGTTAGACTTGCCTTCTGAAGTCCACAATTCATACAGCCACATGAAAGATGCATTGATGTCTAGATATGGTTTGACACCTGAGCTCTATAGGCAGAGGTTCAGGAAATGCAAAATGTTAGAAAAAAGTACTTGGGCTGAATATGTCACTTTCTTTTGCAGAGCATTGGATGGTTGGGTGAATTGCAGCAAGGTTAATGATTTTCAAGGTCTCTTTGATTGTATGGGAGCACTTGTCTAATAATTGTTTTCCGGAGTTGTGCCAGCATCAGATAGATAGCAAGCTGACTAACTCTAGGAAGCTTGCTGATGAGGTGGACCGCTGGGTGAACACCCGGGTCCACTCGGTTCACATGGGAGACTCAGCCAAAGGTGGAGGGGACAAGGGTAAACAGAAGGAGTTCCACAAAGTGCCCCAAAGTAGTCCCCAAGGGAACCCCGTGAAAGGTTCCCAGCCTCCCCCGAGAGAAAGCAAGGGGCCCCAACAGGTAGTCCTGTTCCCCAGGGGGCTCTGAAATATTATATAATATAGTGTGGTGTCCCGGGTCCTAAGGCGAATGATACCAGGTACTGCCTGTTTGGTAAACAAGCACCCACTGGTGCTCCACCCCGGCAGATGGCTAGTGTAGCCTTGGGGGAGGAGATTGATGTCCAAGGTGGGTGGGGTCCCGCACAGATGACCCGTGTCTCTTTAGGAGGCTGTGAGATGGTCTCAGAAGCTCAGCTACCCAGGAACACTAAGAAATATGGGCAGCGAGTGACCGTCAATGGCCAAAAGGTGGAGGCTCTTAGAGACACAGGAGCCAGTGTGACAGGTGTCTTCTGGTGACTCAAGAGCAGATTGTCCCTCATGCATTTTGCCGAGTTGTTAACGCTGACAACACAGAGAGTCATTGTACAATGGCTCAGGTTCCCTTTTAGTGGAGGGGTCTTTGGTAATCTCAGGTAGCTGTGAGGCCTGCCATGCCTGTTGACTGATGGGAAATGATTTGGAGAGCTCCCCTTGGGAAAAGGTGGAGGAAACAACTCACTTGAAGATGGTTGTCCTGCCTGACTGGGCGTCAGTGACCACCCGGTCAATGTCAGCCAGTAGGGGTTCTCAAGAGGACCTGGAGCCTGAGAAGGAGGCCCAGGAACCTGCCTTACAGAGAAGTGGTGAGGGGTGCGGGAAACTGGCCCTTGAAGTTCCCACGGCTCAGGTGGAGGTAGACCGTGAGGGGGTTGCCCTGGAGCCTACCGTGGAGCAAGTAGCTGAACTGGGGACCTGCCGGAGCTGACCCATTATCAACAAGAATGAGGCCCCTCCAGGGAGAAATTTTGCCAGGAGCAGATAGAGTGCCCTTCTCTTGTGGGTTTGCGGCAACAGGCTGCAAGCCAGGCAGCAGGTGATCAGTCAGGGTCACACTTGATTTACTGGGAGAATGGTCTTCTGTATAGTGAGCCTAAGATTGCTGAACCTGGGTCAGCCTGTGTGCTGGTGGTACCCCAGAAGTTCAGAGCCTTCCCACTGGGGCTGGCACATGATGTTCCATTAGTGGGACATTTGGGGCAGGACAAGACCTTTGAGAGGTTTGTCACCCACTTTCATTTGCCCCAAATGTGCAAGAGTTCTGATACTCATTGCAGGACTTGTCAGACTTGCCAGGCAAGTGGAAAGAGTGGGAGGAAGCGCAAGGATCTAGTTTTGTATTGGGCAATGATAATCAGTTGTTGACTTATGTATTAATATATGTATGATAAATCACTGTGATTAGATATATATCTATGTTTAGAAATTTGTATGAATTGTAAAAAAAGTATACTAACGGTTATTTATATAAAAAAAAGTGAAAAAAAGCCACATAACAATTGTGAGAGAAAAAAATAATAATTAAAAAGAAGTTTTATAAATACATACATCATGGTTTTTTCAATCTATTTAATAACAATGTGTGATAGAGTATAAGAAACACACACATAACCCGGTGTATAGGCCAGCTTTCATAAAAGCGCAAGGCTCCTCTCCAGCAATTCCCTGTGGTCAGTACCCCCTTTGAGCGAGTGGGGATTGACATTGTGGGGCCACTGGAATCCAAGACGGCTATGGGCAACAGGTTTATCCTGGTGGACCATGCCACCTGGTACCTGGTACCCGGAAGCCATACCTCTAAGGACAGTGACGGCCCCCGTGGTGGGACGAGCACTGATGCCTTTTACATTTGTTCTGGCACCCTTTTGGCAGCCTAGTGCCAATGCAGGCAATCTTGCACCATGGTGCAAGGGTGCCTGTGTTGAATTCACAATTGTTTTTGTGCAGGAATAAACATCTTCCAGCACAAAAACAGTCCTGAGAGGCATACTCTCATTTCTATGAGTGCTTCAGAATGCAGCACCCATAGAAAGAGGAGGTAACATGGAGAAATAAATGTATTTCTCTTTGTTACGCCTCCCCTGAGAAGGTGTACCTTTTTTGTTCAGTCCCAGCTCTTCCGGTAATGCTAGGAACATGCCAAAAAGCATGGGTGTTGTGTGGAAACACCAATGCAACACCCATGGAATGCCTTCCAAGGGCAGAGTAAGGCTATGCAGCCATTTGCGCTATGTTGCCTTACTCCAGATTTATGAAGCCACTCAGGGCAATGTAAAATGGCCTTGCATGTCTTCATAAATTACTTTTAAAGGTTGCATTGCTCTTGCACCACGTCGAGTGGTGCAAGAGCGATGCAAACAAGTCATATAAAAAGTCCCCTAGGTCTATACAAGCCTGGATTTATAGGTGATTAGCCTTCCTTTTTTTAAAGACAATTACTATGTTACCTGATGACCACGATGATGGAAATAGTTTGCCTTGCTGTGCTAGTCTAAAAAGAACTAAAAGTTAATCTACCAGCTGTGGAAATAATTCACAGTAATGTTTAATCTGGATGCCATCTATCCTATCTGCTTTCTCCGTTGGAAGAGTGTCTTTTGCGTTTTTGATTTCTTCCATTGTTATTGGAATTTCTAACTATCTTCTGATACAATTATGCCTAGCACGATAATATCCAAGTATTCATCAATTATAGATTGAGAGATAATAATCCTCTTGATATAGCGCCTGATAGAATTAACTAAAAATCCTGGATTATTTCTTCATTTGCATATACTGCTTGATCGTTCTTATCCTGAATAGTTGTTATATTTTGCCAGACTTCACCTTGTCCAGTTCTCTACACTACGAATTTTGTTGTGGTCTTGCGGTGTTGCGGTGTTGCCGTATTCATAATTCTTATCTGTATATATCTGAAATCTCCTGGCAGATTACAAAGCTTTGCTTTGATCGCAGAGATTTTCTCAAGAATCTCAGACACATCCAGGTAGGGATGCAAGACTGTTGCTACATGTCTAATATAAGACCCTTAAGTTGACTATGCAGATCTTGAATTCAAGCAGCTGCTTCCCTTTGTTTCCCAATGGTGTACCCCAGTGTGGCACCCCATACATCAGCTTTAAAAATGTCCCAGGCAACATTTTCACTGCAGAACCTTCACTCGAGATGCACAATTTAGGGATCCAGTTACTCATATATATAATATAATCTGGATCTAATTACATAGCTCTTTCAGAGGTTCACCTCCTGTATTGTTGTGTAGTATAAGGAATGCTACATTCCAGAACCGGGATTATGGTCTGATGATAACTTAGGAAATTTCTGAATTTGAGCCTCTTTGAGACTGTTAGGTAAAACAAACATTTAATCTAGTTTAGTGTATTTGCTATGAGGATGCAAAAACAAAGTATACCCTGGATCTTGTTTATTGAGTTGGGCCAATGAACCTACAAGTCCTTGTGATTTCATAAGGGTATGTATTGCCCATTAGACTTTGGATTTCCTGCCAGTATAGGCCGCCGTATCCATGTTGCAATTCAAAACACCATAGATGATCAGAGATGTTGACTACTGGGTTCATTTCATAAATAAAAACTCAAACATTGCGGGATCATTTGAGTTTGAGCCATAAATTGTGCATACACTAAACATAAGTATATTCATCAAGCAATCAGCAATGGCCCACCTCCCAAGATGATCTTATTTTTTTCTCCTACTAATCAAGCATGATTTCCCTTGGTTAAGAATTGCCACCCCTCTATTCGAAAAGGTTTCTACAGTGCAGACTTGCAGGTATACGTCAACTCATTAAACCATTATCTGTTGGTACATGAATGTGCCTATTCATTTAATATCTTGATTTCTTCTATCATAATATTCCTTTTAGCCCTATCATTCAACCCTTTCATATTGAATGTTGCAATTCTAAACTTCTATATGGTGTTACAATTTTTCTCTCATTGCAGCTATTGTTGTGAGTGTACATTTTATGTGAGTTGTCCTTTGATTTTCTTGATTTCTAAGTTAAACCAATTCCATTCTTTAGATGATTACTCCCTTGTTTTAAGTACTTTTCTGCCCACCTAGGAACTTAGGGGGGGTCATTGGGATGGTGGGCGGAATCCTATTGGAAAATGGGACCGCCCGCCATAATGGCGGGGGTCCCGTGGGGGCCATTAGGATGCCCCCGCCACAGTGGCGGGCGCATCCTGCATACCTGGCATTGTGGCGGGCGGTGCACTCAGCACCGCCCGCCACAATGCGAGGAAGGCATATCGTGCACTTTCATGCACAACATGACAGGCACCAAGCAGTGCCTGCCATGTTGTGCATGGAACTGCCATGTGCACCTGCCAGAGTCCCTGGGGGCCGGCAATGGGCACCCACAAGCAATTCCACCACGGAAAGGCATGTTTCCGCCCCATGATAATATGGCTGGTGGTGTCTAACAGATACCACCACCATATTAAACTCTTTTCCACCCGGTCAACTTGTTAACCGGGCTGAAAAGCTGCGGACGGTCTTTCCGTCCGCCGTGGTCTGCCCCACCATTGTAATATGGTGGGGGGGGAAATGGGTGGCGGGCAGGGACGGATCTTGGGTGGATCGCCACTGCCATGCGGGCGGTGGCAATCTGCCCGAGATCCTACTGGGCCCTTTAATCTCTGAACCAAGCCCCATGTCAGCCCCAGGAACAGCCCTCAAAAACCCCTCCCTCTGGCATCCGACCCATCTCCCCACCAACTAGAAAAATCAGACTAGATGAAGCATTTGGCTGATGTTAGCGATGGATGCACTCAGGGTACTCTCCACCCACCCATTTACAATACAAAACAAAAGAATACAAGTGAGAAAATGAAGATGGCTGCCTCCTGTTTGGCTGGGATGTGTTCACCTCCCTCCCAGCTCAGTGTATCCCTTTGCAGCATTGGAACAACCTCAGGGGGTCTTTATTGTTGCTGCGTAAGGTGCCAAGGGCACGATGCTGCATCTGTTGACAGTGGATTGGGCAGCAGAACCGGCGACGGTTGATTGCTGGCCGTGGCCTTGGGTTAACATGGTGGACCAGCATTGGCTCTGATAAGGCACCTTTTCAGAATGGCACCCAAAGTGCACAAGTCTACCAGGCTAGCCCACAGAATTCCCAGAGGAGGCAGAGCTTCCAGCTCCAAGACTGCTGCCCACATGTTGGGGATTGGTTCGCTACCCAAACAGCATGGAACTACCAATAGTAGCGC
This sequence comes from Lissotriton vulgaris, assembly GCF_964263255.1. NCBI lineage: Eukaryota > Metazoa > Chordata > Amphibia > Caudata > Salamandridae > Lissotriton > Lissotriton vulgaris. The sequence goes on along the minus strand of NC_141696.1, from coordinate 971,049,537 downwards.
TACTAGCAACATTTTGGCTGTTGCAGGAGCTGGGAACAACTTCCATGTCACTGTTCTAAGCACTGGTGCCCAATCACAGGCCATCTCTATTGAGCTTGAACCCTCACCAGGACTGCATGCCCATGATACCATCCAGAATGAAACAGAAGCAGATTCAGCTTCCGGTATGGTTGCATGTGGATGGCTGGAGGACTCTTTTCCTGAGCTGGCTGAACAGGCTAACATACTGCAGACCAATGATATTGGTAACCCTAAAACAAAGCGGTACATTTAAAAAACTACTGTGGTCCCTTTGACTGTGTAGGAGACTACTGCTAAATGAGTGCTATGTGAAACTCAGATGATGCATGTTGGACCTGATAGTTTCTTCAATACTGAGGAAGAAAGCTATATGGGACTAATAGGAGATTATCAATAGGCCAGTATAAAGCAAGACTCACAGCAAGGTGTACAGATGTCACCGCATACAGTCAAAGATTAAGAGCTCAAACAAAATCAATTAGTCACATCAATGAAAAACTTTGATTCACGTGGGGATAACATGAGTCAACATGCAACATGCAACTAGATGAGCTTTGGGGCACAAGAAAATTGAACAACATTTCTTGCTATCTGACATTTCCTCTGAACCTTCTGAAGGAAGCAACTCTGCTGAGTCAGAAAATTAATCCATATTTTTTATGGGAGGATGGAAATCTAAAGCTAAACATTTGGAAACAAGGCAAAGAGAGAGGTAGCAAAAACAGTTATGGGAGCACTTTCAAATGAGATTGTACTTCTACTTAAGAAGTGTTCCCAGAATCAATGTTTGCAAAGTCTGCCCAACTCCCAGTGACATTGGGGCAGGGCAAACCAGACTCACCCATGTTAAAGACTGTTTCTCTGGGCATTATGGAACATCATGAGAAGACCTGTTGGAATAATCAGAAACCACAAGCAGCATCAAGGAAGATACAAGGTGCCATACATAAAATCTCGAAAACATGCTTTGAGATATCGGAAAAACTGTCAGAACTGGAGAAATGAACTCTAGTCCTAAAGAGTGAAACTTTTGTATACAAAGTAGTTGGCCATGATGCACAGTTAATTGACATACAATGGTAGTTGGAACACTTTGAAAACAGGCAATAAGCAGGAACAACCTGACAATATTAGACATGGCAGAAGGCTCGGATAAAGAATTTGAGAAAACTGCATTCCCAGATCTCACAAAATGGAACTGGAAATGCAGCAGCCGCACAATCACATTATTGCTGTGGCCCTGTTTATAAAATATAAAATTATTAAAGTTACAGCCACAGGAGATGCATCTTGGCCCTTTCCTTATTGGAAAGGGTCTATGTTAGACTTTCTTTTTTCATATACCAATACAAAGGGCTTCATTTATGGGATTTGAGTGTAGGGCAGAGCCCTACGCCAAAGTGAAATGGCAGGAATGCGCTGTATTTAAGCATTACGGACCATTCCTGTCCTTTCTCCCTGCACTGGCGCCATTTCAGCAGCCTAGCGCCAACATAGGCATCATCGCACCATGGTACAAGGGTGCTTCAGTTGCATGCAGGATTGCATTTTTTGCAGGAAGGGGCACCTTCCTGCACAGAAACAATCCTAAGAGTTGTTTCCTCTTTCAATGTGTGCTCCAGAATGCAGCATGCAGCACACAAAAAGAGGAAAAAAGAGGAGAAATAAACATATTTCTCCTCACTACTCCTCACCTCAAGAGGCATACAGATTTGGTATTTTCCCAGGTTTATATGAATTTGAAAATCTGGGGCAGCATCAAATTCCATGGGTGTTGCATGGGAAAATCCACTACAGTGGCCATGGAACCCCGGGGCACAGAGTAAAGTGAGGCAGTGATTTGTACTGCGTTGCCTTACTCATGAACTATGAGGCCACTCAAATACAAGCAGGGTAGCTTTGTGTGGCTTCATAAATCTAACTGAAAGCCCTGCATCTCGCATGTACCACTTCACCTGGTGCAAAAGAGACAAAGGGCTCATATTATTAAGCCCCATGGAGTCAAGGGATGAGTGGGCAGCAACTATGATTGATTAACAAAGTTCTCTTCCTCTTTCATTGCATTGTTCTGTAAAAAAATTAATTGCCGATATACAAGTTTTGTCAAACAAAAGAGCAAGAGAATAAGAATGATCTCCAGATGCCAAGACACGTTTTATACTTTAATCAAGACACATTTTAAAGGGTGTCATCTAAATTCCATCGATCAAAATTCTGCGGAAGCTAATTGCCAGTTGTGCCGCATGCATGGTTCAACATAAATTGAAACTGGATGGAATTAATTTAATGGTTCTTCAACAGAAGCTTCATCAGGTTGTTCAGATATTTGCTTAAATAGGTTCAAAAAAATGTATTAATCGAGATGTGGATCATTGGAACTAACACACACTGTAACCCTGGATGAGACAGCAGAAATCAGATTCCTGAATAAAAAAGCTGCTTTAAAACAATCAATATTACGCTGCATAGGGCAGAAGGTAAATTGCATTTAAAAATTATTTGAATGCATGAGGACCTCCGTTAAACTAACAGCCTCCATAGCCATTGGAAATGGATCCAAAAGAGGAGTTTAAGCTTGGGTGTTTCAAATGGCAAAATTCTCAGTTTTTCCATGCCAGTAGCCGTAGAAGAAACCCACCGTTGTCACAACCTGCGCTGGGTTGTTGAAGTCGGAGAGAGCCCTTTGGGAACGGAATAAGTGTCACGTGTAACATAAGATTGTCCTGTGGAAATTAGTGTCAATCCCACCAGAAAGAAAATTCCCTAAGCAAACTAAATCATCTGAGTGAACTGTTCTTAAAGAAGCACCAGTACTTTCAACTGTAGTAATTGCATTGGCGGTCACATGTTTTTTTCCTGGAGCATGTAGCAAAGCAGGCTTTAGGAATACTCAGGAGGTGAGAATGAAGCAGCTCAAAGTTGAAGGCTAGGAGAGTAGTAAGCGATGCAGTATTCAAATTGCCTATATTCTCCTAGAACAGAAAGTACATGGCTGGAATGGACTAAACTCAAAGCAGCCATGCTGTTTGGACAAAATATTTAGTTTAAAATATTGTGGCACATAAATATTGTAGAAAACGAATTGTAATATAAAAGTACCCTGTTATCAGTTTTTAGGTAAATAATATAATTTTCTAGAATGTTGTCTTTTTAATACCATTTTAAGTAACATAGGGTCTCATTGCGATGCCCGTCGGACTGGCTTCCATGGTGCTGTCGGAGGCGGTAGGACCACCGCAGTCTAGACAGAAGTGGTCGGTCTAGCCGACGGATTAGGATGCATGCATCCTGTCCTCCGACTGATCGCTGAAAGACTGGCAACTCTGACATCTTTTCTCTCCGACCACCAAGATGGCAGTTAGAGAAAAACAGCAGCCATATGGCAGTACAAGGTGCTCTGACTGCCGTCCAGATTACAATAAGGCTTTCCGACGACCGACCGTGGCGGTCTGACTGCCTGCCTCGAGTCGTTGTAGACTAAAGATTTGGGGTGCATACTCAACAAAATCCACTTGTCTCCAGCAGTATCTGCCATGGAGACATGGATATATGCCATCTGCTCCGTCCATCACCACCCCCTTTTGTACCGCTTTTGGCCGCCATAAGTGTGGGAGGGTATGCTCAGATGTGAGTCCCTTGCTCACTTTGCCACTGGATTCAAGCAAGCCGGGCTGAAGACGGCTGGAATGCCAGAAACCGGTCCTCGGAAGCTTGTTTCCGGTCCAGGGAAGACATGGCTTGGCAGTTCGGGCTGGACTGTTCCCATGAGGCACAGGGTCAGACTGATTTGCATATAGCCATGTCTGAACTGGGGTGGCAGAGTGGGCTAAAGAACGGTGATGGATTAAACCCTTTTGACTGGGTATGAGTGTTTGATTGATTCAGATGCTCCGTCCATCACCACCCCCTTTTGTACCCCCCTACACCTGGGCAGGTGCACCCCAATGTCTATAAGTCCATGGGTGCTAGAATGCAGGTAAGTCCTCATGCGGTATGAAGCCTCATTGACAACACAGTGCAGATCCCACCACACACCAGCAATGGGGTACGAGGTGCACAAGGCATATCCCCATATATGTCATGCATATGTGTGCAAATCACATGTTCACTGTAAGTTTTGTATGCATTTGCAGTGTCATATTTGGGGTATATTCTGCGCCGTAGAGGCAACTGTCGCGGTAGCAGCGGTTGCATCGTAGTATGGTGGAGAGCAACATCCTGGCCTCGGTCGTCAGAAAGGGCTCGCGAGGATTGCAGTTGGACGGTCAGTACGACCAGCATCGTAATGAGTGCCATAGTTTAAAAAAATATTATGTTTAATTATTTTATTGTTCTTCGGTTAGTATTGTTGTTGTTAATTTTAGGTGTTAGTATCATTGTTATTAACTGTAAAAAATATAGTTTGCAATTTTAAACATTGTTATTGAATCTGATCTGAAATAACTTTTTTACAAACAGAATTATGTATTATTCCAAATATCAAATAAATGTCGTTTATGAATATTTATGTCTTTGGTAAAAAATAAATGTATAAAAAAGAAAATGAAATTGTGCTGAATAGTAATTTGCTCTGATGGTTTGGAGTTGGTCACCCTAATTTCTAACTGAAGGATCCTCTTGTAGGACCTATACACATGTTCTGGCAGGGTCCTGTTCTTCTCCTTTCGTTTGATATCCCCATATATGTCATGCATATGTGTGCAAATCACATGTTCACTGTAAGTTTTGTATGCATTTGCAGTGTCATATTTGGGGTATATTCTCCGCCGTAGAGGCAACTGCTGCGGTACCAGCGGTTGCATCGTAGTACGGTGGAGAGCAAAATCCTGGCCTCGGTCATCAGAAAGGGCTCGCGAGGATGGCAGTTGGACGGTCAGTCCGACCAGCATCGTGATGAGAGCCATAGTTGTAAAAAATATTATGTTAATTATTTTATTGTTCTTCGGTTAGTATTGTTGTTTTTAATTTTAGGTGTTAGTATAATTGTTCTTAACTGTAAAAAATATAGTTCGCAATTTTAAGTGATTTATTATTTCTTTAAAATGTTATTAGTAATTTATAGTGTCATAGCAGGTTGTTGAGTTTGTAGGGGGATAGGGTTGGATGTTATTCAAATTAGAAATATTTTCCATTTAATGTAATTAGTCTTTTAATGTTAATTACATTCATCAGAAAGGGCTCGCGAGGATGGCAGTTGGACGGTCAGTCCGACCTGCATCGTAATGAGAGCCATAGTTGTAAAAAATATTATGTTTAATTATTTTATTGTTCTTCGGTTAGTATTGTTGTTGTTAATTTTAGGTGTTAGTATAATTGTTCTTAACTGTAAAAAATATAGTTTGCAATTTTAAGTGATTTAGTATTTCTTTAAAATGTTATTAGTAATTTATAGTGTCATAGCAGGTTGTTGAGTTTGTAGGGGGATAGGGTGGGATGTTATTCAAATTAGAAATATTTTCCATTTAATGTGATCAGTCTTTTATTGTTAATCACATTTATAATTATTATTATGCACCTTGTTCCATTTTTATATTATATTTTGAATTAAAAATGATAATTTTAACTTTAATTTTAGTTTCTATATTAGTAATACTAAGTTATATTTTAGTAGCCTGTGGTTCGGTTTGTAGGAGTACAGGGTGGCAAGTTAATTAAGCTATGAATAAAATAAAAAAGAATGTTAATTAGTTTTTATTTACAAATAAATATTGAATTGATTGTTAATTATTTAGATAGCGTAATAGTGTTTTATTTAAGTTATATTTTATTTGTGGGTTGCTGGTTTTGTAGGCCAATAGGGTGGGAAGTTAAATAAAATTAGATGAATTTTAATGTAATGTTAATTTTTTGGTAAGTAAATATTTTTTATTATCAGCTGTGTAAATGACATATAGTAATTATTGAGTAGTTGTAATGTTTTATTTCTTTTCATATGTATTTTAGCTTTTATATGTTTATTTCAAATGTATTTTTTGAATGCTGAGTTATTGTTTTGTAGGAGAGTAAGCTGGGAAGATAAAAATATTATTTGTTTATATTAATTGATATATATATATGTAATTTATTAATTGGCAATTCATTATTTGTAAGTTTTTTCTTATTTTAATTTTCCTTTTAATGGCAAGGGTTTGTGAAATTTGGTTTGTAAAATTATCTGTGTTTTAGAAATTGTATTTATTAAAATTATGTAAATAACTAATGATGTCATTATTGTGTTAAATTATTTGGTAGGTAGTGAAGTTTGTATTGTTATATGTAAATGTATTGTATTTTTTAATTTATATATATTTTTAAATTTAAAACTGTTTATGATAAGTGTACATACATTACATTTAGTAAATTAATAGCACTTATATTCATATATGTAATTCTTCTGAAGTCAAACATTTTCCCTTCTGTTGCTTTGACTGGTATGGGAATTCTAAATGTAAACCCTCCGAAATCCAACACTTTTCCAACTGCTTCTTAGACTGGAAAATAAAAAGTAAATGTAACCCTGCAAACTCCAACACTTCCCCTATTGTTGTTTAGACTGTAATTGGAATAGTACATCTAACTCCTCCGAAACACAACACTTTCCCTGCTGTTGATTAGACTGATGTGGGAATAGTAAATATAATCTCTCTGAAATCCAACACTACTTTTGCTTAGACTAGAGTCCAGCAATGTACTTACTGTTGCTCAGACTGAAGTAGGAAGAGTAAAGGTAACTCCTCCGAAGTCTCACACATTCCCTACTGTTGGTAAACTGGAATTGGAAAAGCTTAACTTTCCAGGGTACAGTTCATTTATTTATTATTGGTGGAATAGAATTGATAGAATTAGTTGTTTATTTGTATTTTGTATTGTTTGTTTTTATTTTTGAATTTTTTTGATGTTTACAACTTTATATATTGTTGAAATGAATTAATATATTTTGTAATCGTATTGTTTATATTTATGTTTTATTTTATTTGTGTATGTATTTTGTAGATTATATATATATATATATGTATAGCAATATTTACATAATATTATAAATACATGAATATATATATCTTATAATATATCAAATTAATGTAACGTAAAGTAAATAGATTCCACTAATTATGTAATCCTATATATATATATGTGTGATCAAGGCAGGGATCTGCCGAAACGCGTCGTGAGGGCTGTTGGTGGCGTTTTAACAAGAAAATAAACTAAATTGCACCAAGTTGGGTCTGCCTCGTCTTCTTTACGAACCCGGCTGGAGTTGGTGGCTGGAGCGAGTAATATTGGAAAAATATATATAGTACATATGAGTCAAACATTATGAAATATACAATAATGTACTCAACTATGGTAACCTACAGTCCCACTACTGTTTTTAGATTGGTTGTTTATATTTTTAAACAATGCGGTCTTTTAAATAATCATTGGTTATTTTTTTGATGGTTTAATTACTTTGTGAATATACTAGAGCACTTTTTTCACTTTTGTACATATATTTTTTGTAAATAGGTCTTAATATTTATGAAATATGAAATTTATTAGGTATACATTTTAAATAAATATATAGGACTGTAGCTCAAAGTCACGGTTGTACACTGAGGTGCATTTGGGTGGCATTTCCCCCCTTTTCTTCACATGTTCCAGTTGAGCTCTGCACCAGGTTTCAACAGTACTGTGGTTAGGCCCAGCATTTAAATCTGTTTATAATGCCATTATACATGTATATATTTGATTGTTCCATTTTGACTTTAGCTGATTAAGTTATGAGTTATGCATATAAGCATATCATTTAAAATGTAGGCAATGGTTCATTTTCATGCATTTGTGCAGCAAAGATAAATATTTTATTAATGTATTCATACAGTAATATATATCAATTCCCATGTATTGGCGTTCACTGTGATGAAATTGACATCAGTGGCATTATTTTCGCTATTGATTTTAAATGCTTTTAGTGAGACTTTGTCCAACATCTGTGATTTTAAATATGTACACAGGGGCGCACTGTTGCTTTAAATTGTTCAATCCAGGCCACAGGCTGGACCATGTGACGCACGTGTGGTAGGTGTGGCCCATAGGTGGGGTCAGAACCAACAGCATAAAAGAAAATTCCAAATACGAATGTGGTGTGTAAACAAGAGTACGCCAGTACTCGAAACGTTGCATTTTGAAGGCTTGTGAATAAAGATAACCTGCCTGGATATCATGGGGTCCGCCTCTTCTTTCACCGCTTTAGTGGAGGTCTGAAGATTTCTTGCTATATATGTATGTATATATATATATATATATATATATATATATATATATATATATATATATATATATATATATATATATATATATATATATATATATATATATATATATATATATGTATATATATATATATATATATGTATATATATATATATATACAGTTGTGTGTTAATATAAATATATATTTACATGTATAGTATTAAATAGTGGAATTTATTTATTTTACATTATAATAATTTTATGTACGATAATGTTTAATATTTACTACTTTAAACAGTATATATTTTAGATAAACTATATTTTTGCCTGATATTACTTTCCACGCTATTATTTTTCAATATTTTTATTTCCATTGTAGATATAGGAACACAATATTGAAGTAAACAATATTTTTACCACAATATTTTTGCCAGCGATATTTTTTACCACAATATTGTTTCATAGAACCACAGCCACATGGATCAGTCAAATATGAGCATTAACTATGGAATTGCTAGAAGTAAGAATCAATAAAAATAGTAGACACCATCTTGAAGGACACATACACTACCCAGTAAGAGTCACATAATCACCTTCTCTAAGAGGTTTGAGAGCTAGTTTCACCACAAAGTGCGAATGAATTCAGAGAGGAAAGCAAGTGCGCATTTTGATAAAAGGCAGAGAGGACAAGCGATTAGTGTGCATATTGACAGTATAGGTCCGTATGTGAATAACATCAGAGCATTTTGGAGAACTGTGAGTAAAAGGCAGGAAAAGTCTTCATTTATGCAAAAGCACAATCTTAGAGTTATGAAGCAGTACTAGTGCAGACTTACTGAATTCATATTAACCACATCGCTGCTGTGGTTATTTTTCCCCTGTGCTGGAAATTGCACTTTGGCCCTATTTATGACGAGCTCAGCTCGTCATCAGCACAGCTCAACTGTGCCTCATGACGAGCTGAGCTCGTCATGAGCATGGAAGGGGTTAACAGATTTTCATCAATTAGTAAAATATTCTTGACCAGAAGAATGTGGCTGATATTATCCCTGAACTGTAAAAACATCAAACCCATGCCATTATTAAACGTTTTGAGACATTTTAGCAATTCTGCCTACTCAAGTGGACCCCACTGGTTATCAGGTAACCAAACAACAGTTACAAGAGACACGCCCTAAGGCCAATGCAGAAATAAAGCTTCTATTATTCCCACTGCCTACATTGGTAAGAGCTGTGAGCTGTAAAATATTCCCTGATGACTGTGTACCACACCACTCAGGATCTAGGTAATATATCACCTGGCTGGTAGGAATGCAACTCCATGTGCCCTTTCTCAGAGACCTGGTCCTAGTCCCATGCTGATTATCCTAGGGAAATATGAGGGCAACATCATGGTAAAAAGAGAAGACTGAAATTTTGGGGAAGGAGTGCAAATACATTAAGTAGTTGGGGAAAAGTGTCCACCTGGCAGAAAGGTCCATGAGCATACCAGTGCAGTCGAAGCATCACCCACAAGAGTTTGGCCAGGATGGCACTCTCTGGCTTAAGGAGCCCTGGGAAACAGAAAAGGTAGAGCTTTGTGGAAATTGCTAAGGTAAGTCTTACCAATTGAATTTTCTGAATCTGTCTGGTAAGATGGGATGGATTAAGGTTTATTTATTTATTTATTTTATGGATTTATGTAGCGCTTGAATCACCCAGAAGGGTCATCTCAGCACTCACAGACTAACAATAAGACAGCTGCCACAAGGATTATGAGCTAGAACAGAGCAGTTTTCAGAGCCTTTCTGACCTGCAAAAGGTCCGGGCACTGCCTCAGTGAGATGGGGAGCTGATTCCAGTGGAGAGGTGCCAAATATGAAAAAGCTTTCCCCCTTGTCCTTAGCTTTTTAACTTTAGGTATCGATAGGAGAGATTTCGAGTCAGAGCGGAGATCTCTCCGGGTAATGTAGCAAATTAGTTTCTCTGCCAGTTAGATTAGTCCTTTACCCCACACTACTTTGTGTGCCATACAGCAAACCTTAAATTTTATAAGTTTGCGTATAGGCAATCAATGTAGCTGTTGGAGAAGGGGGAGTGAGGCAGTTCTATAGGGGGCATTCAGTGTTAGGCGAGCCGCCGTATTCTGCACTACCTGTAGGCATCCAGAGAAGCCTCATTGGCTGCAATCAGCAAAGCATTGCAATAGTACAATCTTTTCAACACTAAGGTTTACATAAGGGACTTCCTAGTAGAATCAGGGAGAAAGGGGAAGACTTTTCTTAGCATGCTCAGCACATGAAAGCATGAGCTAACCGTATGGGTCACATGCTCCTTCATAGTCAGAGTCTGCTCAATACAAACCCCTAAATGTTTTACCATAGTCTTTGGTACTAGGACAACAGTCCCTACTTCTCTTGGCCACCACACTGGAGTCCATAGCAGTGGGGCCTCTCCAAATAGCATGATCTCAGTCCTTCCGGCATTTAGTTGTAAAAAGTTGTGACACATCCATTGAATGATGGCCAACATGCCGGAGGAAAAGGTGGTTTGAGCTGTCTGGAGAGATTTCTTGAAGAAAAGTTAAGTTGGGTGTCATCTGCATATGATATTAGGACAGGCCCATAGTTCCTTAAGAGTGCTGCCAAGGGAGCGATATAGATGTTAAATATTGTGGAGCTTAAGCAAGACCCCTGGGGCACTCCCTTGGTCAGTTCTTTAGTCTTAGAAAGATGCGCCCCCTGATTCACGGTCCGGGGCCGTTTGTAAGGAAACTTGTCATCCACTGCAGTGCCACACCATCAATACCAGATTCTTCTAGCCTCCTGAGCAAAATCTGGTGGTTGAGTGTATCGAATGCAACGGAGAGATCTAATAACACCAGAAGAGTGGATTGACCACTATTGACCACTATTGAGTGCTAGTCTCATGTTATCTGTGACAGCCACCAGAGCTGTTTCAGTACTATGTTTTGCCAGAAGCCTGATTATGATGGATCAAGGCTGCCTGCTGATTCTATATGGTCTGACAGATGTTTATTAATATGCTTTTCCAGCAGTTTGGCCATGAGAGGTAGGAGAGAGATTGGACATAAATTAGAGAGGTCTTCCATAGGAGTTTTGGTACTTTTCCGGATAGGAATAACCTGTGCCGCCTTCCATGCCAGGGGCCGCTGTCCATCCTTCAAAGACAAATGAAGTAAAAAGTGGATTGGGGATGCCAGCTGTTTAGCAAAAGAGGAAGAGATTTTCGCAGGCAAGTGGCGAGCCTGATTTCCCAATTTTTCATTAAGGTTTCCACCTCCTCTAAAGTGAGGGGGGGACGCTCACCAATGGGTTTACCTTCAAGCAAGATGGATGGTCTACGGTCGCACCATGTGAGCTGCTTGCAGATGTGATCTTACAGTAGATGGTTTCTATTTTCTGTATAAAATAATCAGCTATTTTATCACAGAGGATTTGAGATGAAACTTCCTCGAGATCACAGGCTTTGGGATTAGTGAACGTTTTCAGAATCTGAAACAGAGCTTTAGGTGTATTCTCAGTCTGACTGAGCTGTTGGGTAATATGGAAATTACGGGCAGACTTTATGTATTTGTGGTACTGGGTCAGGGCTTCCGTATATTTCTCTTTATCATCAGTGAGAAGAGTCCGTCGCCATTGTCTCTCCAAAATTTTACATTGCCTTTTTCTATCATGTAGCGCAGGTGTAAACCAGGCTGCTTGGGCTTGCCTGGATTTACTCACTCGAGTTTTTAATTGGGCAATCTGATCAATGGCTGCTAGAGCCACCTCATTGAAAAGCGCTAAGCCCTCCTCGACATCCCTGGGTGCAGTGTCCCATGAAGAGGTAAAGACTGCTGAAAAGGAGTCGAGGGTAATTTGATGCCATTGTCTATAAAGAGACTGATGATCTACACTGTGTAACTCCTGTCCTCTGGGTCCCTGCACTTGAAAGTCAATAAGTGAATGATCCGACCAATCAAGTGGACGTGGGGCTTTACATGAGAGGTGGTGTGAGTTGGAGAAAATGATATTCAAAGTATATCCCGCTTTGTGGGTTGGGCCAGCATTAATTTTAGTTAGGTCCAGTGTGGCCAAATCAGCCAGAAAAGATGCAGTCTCCACATTGCCCTGTCACTCACTATGTATATTAAAGTCTCCCAACAGCATAAAGTTCTTGGAAGAGATCACATGAGGCCAATCAGTTCCATCAACTGGAGTGAGAATTTGGCGATAGGACCCAGAGGATGATAGACTAATCCACCTTTCCAGCTGTACTGTGAGAGTAGATCTATCCAAAATATCAGAATTTCGATTTTCTCATTACTCCGTTGTTCCAATCCCTTAACTTTCACCCTGTCAGTATGGCTTATAGCTATCCCACCACCCATTTCAGTCTGCCTATCTAATCTCTGAATCTTATAACCCTCCAGAATTGCTATGGTAACTGAGGGGGTGGAGCTTGGTTTTGGCCAGGTCTCGGTTAGGAAGCCTAGATCTGGTTTCTCTGAGTTAAGTAAGTCCCATATTTCGATTGCATGCTTAGGGAGAGGTCTAACGTTGCCCAGGAAGCCCTGCCAGCTCTGCCTGGAACAGGCCGATACCTACCCTGCAATCTGTCTTATAGTTTGCCTTACGGTGGAGTTTCTCATATTAATGCAAGGTTGACCCAACAGTGTAGGCTCATCTAAATTGAATGTTTCATGCTCAAGTTTTATACTCTGGTACCTGCAATGTATACATGAGAAAGGGTCTTCCAGAAAAGCGAGGCGCCTCACCTCATTCAAGATAGGAAAATAGCACTGACGTTGAGAATTTTCCCTGAGGTGCAATAGGTCTCCACTAGAATATTTCCACCTACAATCAGTACATTGTTCTTGGTTAAAATGAGCAAAGGTCCTGGCTCCAGGCGACGGTCGGGTGCGGACGGGCACAGATGGGCTTGCCTTTGGCGCGCCATTGGCGCGCCCGCTGCATGCTTCGTTTTGCATCTGTTTTTCAGCCGGAAGTTGCCTCCCTACACTCAATCCCTACACTCAATCAGGACCAGGACCCGTGGTGGACCGGGGACAGCAACTCAATCGATGGCAGCAGGCTGTGAATGAGATATTTACACAGTTGACTGTCTCCCCCACACTTAATCAGGCACAACTATTGAGTACAATATTTTTTTTAAATGTGAACGAAATCGGTATTTCTGTGCTTCCCTACATCTCAATCAGAGTTTTGGCCTGTCCGATTCGGTAATTTACCGAATCGGTAACTCTACCGATTCAGTAGATAGTCCGATTCGGAATATTTACCGATTCGGTATATCTACCGAATCGGTACATGGTCCGATTCGGTATATTTACCGATTCGGTATATCTACCGAATCGGGACATGGTCCGATTTGGTATATTTACCGAATCGGTATGTTACCGATTTGTTCTTTTACCGATTCGGTGTATTTACGATTCGGTTTATTTCCGATTCGGTAACTATACCGATTCGGTATAAATACCGATTCGGACGGTTTTCAGCGTCCTACATCACGATGGCTGGATACCGATCGGTAAGGGCCAAAAATCGGTATTTTCGGCCGTTACCGATCGGTATTGGGCCACCTACATGGGCCCTTAGTTCCTTAGCCCAATTGTCATGAGTCTGTGTGTGACAGCAAACAATGAGAGCTGAGTTCAACACTTACTGCAAAAGGATGTTTTATCACTGTTCCTAGTGAATAAGGAGGGACTTGATGGGATTAGCCTGCACCATTCTGATTATGTGGAAAAATACCAAGGCACTCAATTCCACTTACCTGGTTAATTTTGGTTCCTGCGAAGGGATGAGAATTATAAATTTCGAAGCAAATTATTGCATCCTAGAATTTTCTCCCAGGTGAAATCTAGAGGAAAACGAAGGAAAATGCAAAAAGACAGAAAGGAGAAACTCAAGAGAAAAACCAGCATGAAGCAGAAGAGTACGACAAAACTTTGGAGGACAGGTGAGGAGAGGAGGGTAAGTGAGGTGAGGAGAGGGGAGGGGAGGGCAGAGGGGGAGGGGGTGAGAGTAGAGGAGAGCATCATATTGTTGATATTTTAACAAAGGTTTTCAATGTGAGAGTAAATGTTTGAGCATTGAAAAATTCAGAACATTTAATAAACGAGATGTGGATAGCAACTACATTCTAAGTAATAGACATCATGACAGCAATAGGGCTTAGCTTCAGTTTGTATTTATGTACTCTCTCAACCAAGTGATAGAAACAAAATGAACTTGCAACATATCCAGTCAGCTTTATTAAGATGTGTTTTATGTGGGTAATATGATGTAACGTAGATATACTGATTCCTCTGGTTACACCTCTCACACACTTAAAGGACTGCTCATGTGTCTGCATTAACCGTGAAAGGGAAACCTTTGAACGATTTGTTCAAAAACATTGCAAAGCGTTTCAGACAAGTCAAACGTAATGGGCTGTAAATGGGTCTGCTTAGAAGTTACTCGCTTATGAAGGTTTATCTCTTTTAATGTATAATGTGTTGTCTCCCCAGGAAAATAGTTAATAGAGATATTATTTCAAACTGTGTTAATTCCATGGAGCTTTTTAAGGGCAAGTCAAGCCACAGCTCCTGAGGTGCGGTTGAAGTGATACTGTCTTACCTTTAGCAAGGAGGGAACCGATTCCTAAAATATTCCTGATTGGCAACTCTTTCCAATATTCAAATAAAAATAGAGTTCTTAAAAGTAGTATTCATAAACTCTTACTCAAATATGTTGCAAATGATTTGCCAGTCTTGCTCCCTTTAATTAGCAAGGCAGAAGCAAGATATGTCACAGCTAACAAACAGGCACTGACAAGGCAAGAGGTTAGGCTCACATTTTAAGTTATACGCTCAGGGACGTACTGGCCGGAGTGGGCACCGGGGGCCTCATTTATGAAAAGTGACGCATCACTGCGTGAAAACAGCGATGCGTCACTTTTCATTGCGCACTTCTTGCGTCATGATTGATGTGTCATATTTATAATATGACGCATCATGTCGCAAGGAGTTACAGATACGTCAGTATTTCTGACGTATCTGTAGGCGCAAAAGTGACACATTGCCGGAGTGTGTCACAAATGTGACGCAACTCCAGCAATGTGTACTTTCACATGGGCAAGTCCCATGTTGTTAGTGCATGCGCCAGTCTTACGCCTGCCATGAGCAGGCGTAAGATTTTGACGCATTAGCGGCCTAGAAATGGTGCAGTGAAATCTTATAGATTTCACTGCATCACTTCCCTGACCCTTTCTTGCGTCGAAATGCCCCCCTTGCATACATTATACCTGATGCAGGTATAATGTGGCGCAGGGATTTACAAAGTGACGCATCTACCTAGATGCGTCTCTTTGTAAATATGGCGCAACAAGGTGCATTTTTTACGCCACTGGTGTGTCACAAAAGTTGACGCACCGGCGGCGTAAAAGTGACGCACAGCCTCATAAATGAGGACCCGGATGTTTCCCCAGTGGGCTGCCAGGGTGGGGGCCAGTTTTGGGCCCCTAGGGGCCGTTTTTGTTACCGGGGGTCAGCAATGTTGTTATGTTATGTTATTTTTATACTTCTATAGCGCACGGCCACTCCAGGGAGTATCCCTGCGCTTTATCGAAGGAAACCCAACCGAAGAAAGGAGAACATAACACTAAGAGGACGTGCAGACACAGGAAGCAACATCAAATTAAGGGAAAAGCCATGTCTTAAGGACCTTTCGGAAGGACAGAAGGCTAGAGGCCTGTCTCAAAGAGATTGGGAGGTCATTCCAAGCATGAGGAGCTAAGTAGCGAAAAGACCGTCCTCCTGCTCTAGCACGCTTAATAATGGGAACACTCATTTTAGATAGGGACGAAGATCTGAGAGATCTGGGGGGGTTATACCAGGACAATCGTTTGGAAATATATTTGGGGCCTATACCATGTAGGGCCTTGAAAGTCGTCGTCAAAGTTTTAAACAGAAACCTTTTAGCAATAGGAAGCCAGTGTAGTGTTGAGAGAAGATCAGTGGCTCTGGCTTTTCTTGGAAGACCAAAGATGGCTCGGGCTGCAGAATTCTGGGCGATTTGCAGACGCCTGACCAGATATTTGGGAAGTCCCAGAAACAAAACATTAGCATAATCCAGCCTAGAGCCAATCAGTGCCTGGACAATGATTTTTCTGTGCTGGATGGAGACTAGAGGGAGGAATTTACGAAGCATCCGAAGGATGCCGAAACATTTCCCAGTAAGAGATGAGATATGCGGTCCGAAAGATAGCTCATTGTCAATCAAAACTCCCAAATTTTTGGCTTTCAAAGACGAACTAGTGGGAGGAAACATATCTTGCGGCCACCAGGGTTTCCAATCAGGCTCAGAGGTACAACCAAAGAAGAGCAACTCCGACTTGTCGGAGTTGCACTTCAGCCCATGACGTCCAAACCACTCAAAAACAGCGCTCAAACAGCCCCTGACCTGGGCATCGTCAAACAGGTCATCCTTGTTGCTTACAAAGAGGAGCTGGGTGTCGTCAGCATAAGTGACAATCCGGGCGCCGAAAGACTCCGCCGTCACCGCCAGGGGGGGCCATAAAGATGTTAAAAAGGAGGGGGCTCAGAATGGAACCTTGGGGAACCCCCAATAGAGGCCCCCTGTAACAAATTCGTCCGAACCCGGCCCTAGCAAACAGCTCGGCCGCACCCTCCACCTCCCCCCACAGGGGGCCGGCCGAGCAGCTTGCCAGGGCCTTGATCTGTTAACTTTGCCATAGCTGCCTTGCGTGCTGGATTAATATTTTAACAGCAGCCAAGCAGTAGGAGCTTTGGAGTGGCCAATCACGAATAATCTTATCTCTCGCACCATGGCGCAGTGTGTCTGCTAGAGACGCCAAAGACGCCAGTGCTTGAAGCCATTAGAGGAATAGCCCTTTGTCTGCCCTGGCAATTCATTTGCTTTACTGTAAAGTGAACACGTGTGTCTTGCTGTGTAAAACAATAAATATAGAGAATGACTTTATTCTATACAATGCATACACTGAAAATAAAAAATGTAATGTGGCAAAAAGTATGATTTTTATTGTTATTATTAAGGGCCTTGATGCGAGTGCAGCAGTCCTGGGACCACCGTACTTGCGGTGGTGGCCTGACGACCACCACCATTGCAGTCTGACCACCATTACAGACAGTGGTGGTGGTGGGACCACTGCAAGACCACTGCCTCCGGTGGAATCCAAGATCCTACAGCAGTGGCGGCATGGAAAGGGGCAGAAAATGGTGGTAGTGGCAGTGCAGATGTCAGCACCGCCGAGCAGATTGAAACCTACATTTCCCCTGCCCATTTCATGGCAAGGATCCTGCCATGAAAAGGGTGGCATAAATGCAGGTAAGTGGGCCCTAGCAGGGCCTCTGGGCGATTCTGCCCATGGGGTGCAATCAGGGGGGCACATGTTGGGCCCCTCTAGAGTTGCACCTTTGTGCGTGCACTGTGAGGCATGCATGACATGGTGCATTCCACACAGTGTCAACCCAAAAAATGGAAGAGAGAGTGGATTGACCCAGCTGGGCCCTCTGACTCTCTGAATATTCAGTTTGCATGCAGAAGCAGATTTTTTTGTGGAGTGCAGGATGCCAGTAAACTCACAAAGGGTTACTAATATTTTAAGATAAATTCCAGGGTGTACTGTAGTATTGAAGATTACTTTATTTGTAACAAAGAGCAGGCAGGTACATGAACACAGCATCGCTGTGGTTCTCCAAGTACTCTGCTAACAGTCACCCTTGGAGCTCTGCCACCACCCGTTCTACCTTCCATGCACAGGCACCCTGCATACCACATTCTACTACCTAATACAGTTCTACACCACATGTGTAATACAATAGACATAACACATCCCCATTTTTAGGTCGAGGACCGAAGGCTGGCTTGCCAGCCGGAAGTCGGAGAATTATTGTCTTTCAGTGAGGGTGCTTAAACCCGCCTCTCTCCTCGTCTCTCCTCCATTGGCTGGCTTCCTAAACGGAGGCCAGCCATTGGAGGAGAGAGGCGTCACTCGAAAGAAGCTCAGTCTCTTTTGGATTCGGGGGCGTGTTGCTTCTGTTCTTTCCACTTTTAAGCCCTGCCCCTTTTGGGGACGGCCAAACACGCCCCCGAATACGAAATTTGCGGATGTTTGTGGCCGCCATTTTGCCTGGAGAGCAGCGCGAGGACATGAGGTAACTATCCCTTGTTTTTTTTCGTTGTTGTGGTCTTCGGGTGCACCGTCGCCCGCATCGACCTGCAAGTGAGCTAATATGAAGACGATGCCAGTGTGAACACAAAGGTAGCTGTTCTGAAATCCCAACTCGGCTGCAGCAACAGGTCACCCCGTTCTCGAGACCTGGTGGAGGGCAGCCCGGAGCGAGGTGCTGCTCCCATCCGAGGGAGCTCGGGCGGCGGGTGCGAGGCACTTGGGGACCATGCCAAGCCCCGCGTTGCTGCCCCCGCTGCTGGGGGGCTCCCCCGGGCTTAGGAAGCCGACGGGCGCCTTCCGCCTGAGCGAAAAGTTTGCGCTGTTGCTGGTGTTCGTATAAGCTAAGTGTCCAGGTAGGAATCATTTATAATGTAAATTTAACATTCAACAGTGTCATAGCTATGATCACTAAATTGAGGAAAGTGACCGAAGGGTTTCAGTAACAGCAAACATTGAATAGTATCAAAAATATATATTTATTCTTTTTTTGGTTTTCAATTATGAACCTTTTTATATATTACAACTTTATCCAAGAATCAGAAGTCCGGCAACATTAAACCACCAAAACCATATCTCACAAATCATATGGTGGCATATAAACACCTTTACCACATAGTGTGGACACAATGAAGGACCACATGCACGTTATTATATATGCAGCCTAATTCACAAATTGTTATTTCACGTGAATTATACAATATGATTGTGTAAAAGGTGTTAGGCATCGACGTTTCGGTCCATGTAGGCCAAAAAGATCCGGAGGACCATCTTCAGGACAAAAAGGTTGCACAGGGGTATCTAATACAAACATAACAACATCAAAAAATATAATCAGTGAAACCCTAGGGTACACGGAGATTATTTTACAGCTCAAAGTAAAGAACAAAGTGACAATGCACTAGTGACAATACATTTAACTAGGTGTGGCATGCACCTTTAGACAACCACCAAGTGTACGCAAAACTAATACAAAAGTGCCAAAAAAGGAGAAAAATGCCAGAAACAAGACCAATTGACCAGTGCCTAAAGGACCGCCAGATGTAAGTTACAGCATATGCATGCTCATTTTCACAGCGACTTTTTAACTCACGCAGCGCCTTTGACCTAGTCATTTATTGGTTTACAGAACGACCTGTGAGGCGTTTTTGGTTGTTGGCTTTGCAAATACTACCTAGTACACAGGTATATTTTGTTAGTGTTTGCACTTACAGTGGTTAACGCTCTGAGCCTTTCTGGCTTGGTAGTAATAAGGTCCTATGGTGGTTTAATGTTGCCGGACTTCTGATTCTTGGATAAAGTTGTAATATATAAAAAGGTTCATAATTGAAAACCAAAAAAAGAATAAATATATATTTTTGATACTATTCAATGTTTGCTGTTACTGAAACCCTTCGGTCACTTTCCTCAATTTAGTGATCATAGCTATGACACTGTTGAATGTTAAATTTACATTATAAATGATTCCTACCTGGACACTTAGCTTATACGATTTACATTACCCAGTCCCGGTGGGATTATTGGGTGGCTCTGTTCTAATACTACTGTTGCTGGTGTTCAGCGCCTTCGCAACGCTCTGCTTCGGAGCGCTTTTCTTTCTGCCGGACTCTTCCAAGCTGTTGAGTGGAGTCTTCTTCCAGCGAGACCTGGAAGAGCGTCTGGCCCGCATCCGAGAGGAGCACGCCCGGGCGCTGAGGGAGGTGCAGGACACGCTGCAGCGGCCCCCGCAGACATCCAGTCAGACATCCGTCGCGACAAGGAGCGGCTGGCCGCTGGCGTGGGGGAGCTGCAGATTTTGGACCATGAACCCCCCCAAGGGGATCGTTTTTAAACCGCCCGTGGGGGCCGCCGGGAGGGAGCCGGCCGATCCCGGAGTGCGGGACAAGAGGAACAAAGTGCGGGAGTTGAGTGACCTGGGAACATCACCTGGGGCTGAATAAACTCGACTTTTTTCCACATAATTTCTTCTGGATTTATTTATGTATTTCCTTACTACAGTCTGATCATTGGGCGAGCGACCGTTCTGGTCAGCGAATCTTCGATCCTGATGTTACACTCCTCCATAGTCTCACAGGACCTTTGCTCTTGTAAGCAACCTACAACTTTCTCTCCCAAGAGTCATCGAAGTGCAGTGAAAGTTCAGCATGCCCAAGCCACTCGCCCTCGAGAGCCTCTTTGCCTACTGTTACTGTGCCTTCCTTGTAGTCTTCAGTTGCCCCCTTCCCTCTTTTGTTTTTAAATGTGGCTGCCTGTCACAGGGCCGTGTGGGTTTTCTGGAGATCCCTCTTAATTGTATACCACAGGGTAACCTCAAAACACGAAATGGAGAGAAGGACTCAGCAGCCTACTACACCCCTCCAGTACATAAATCATATATCACATGCAAGTAGGGTGCCTATTAAGTAAATCAACCTTATGGAGATGCCCCTGTCCTGCATTCAGAGTGAATACATGACCGGGGCATCTCCATACATCTAATTTACTTAATAGGCACCCTGCTCGCATGTGATATATTAACATGTGTGCATCCAACAGATGCAGCTTGCAGATGCGATTTGTGTGTTCGATATTGTGACGAGGAGAGCAACGTAAGTTAATCGGTTATGCTTTAGCTTAATTGTAAATGATTCCTTCTGAATGGCATGTGGGGTGGCAAGCACGCTTGATAGTATACTATAGTCACACGTGTGTTGTTGTTGTGTGGCAGCCGCGCCTATACGCTTTCATAGCTAACCCCCAGCATAAGATGCCCATCCTCTGCATGCCCAGACTGCTCTTATGTCCCATCATACCAGCCGTTCGTCCACTGTTATGGGTTGAGTCCCGGCTTCCCGCAACACTAACTGTTCTGTGTTGCTCTTGGTTACATTAAAAGCTTGCTCCCTAGCCCACCACTCTTTTGAGCTGCCAAGGCGGATGTGGTCCTTTCATAGGCTCATGGTGCATGGGGTGCTCCTATCTGCCAATTGCACGTTTCCTGTGTTTACCACAGGCAGTGCCACTGCAGAGGAAGGGGTGGCAAGTACTTCTTTATCACGATGCCTGCACGAAACTAGAAGGCAGGCCTATCTGTATGGTTGGCTGCAGTATGCTGTTTTATAATCACTCTGCCATTTGCTGCAGAGCTAAGTGCATTGGTCCCAGCACCACTATTTCAACTCGCACAACTTTACCACGTCTAGGCATGTATTGATGTTGGGCTATTAGTCTTAAGTCCCATCAACAATTGCGTCTGCTTCGGTAGGAGGTCTAAAAAAACGGCTTTGCATGTCTGAAAACTGCTTCGAAGTTTCTGACTACCAGACTGGAGCAGTGACCTTCAGCTGCGGTGAAAACGGGCCCACTGTTGGTGGCATGTCCACATGCCTGCTCCACCTAGGCACTTTCTGTACTCCAATGTAAACCAGGTTAAATGTGTTTTGAGGTTGGTTGAATTAGCGTGTGCATAGTATGAATGGAGGCTTGAACGTGTAGCTGTGCTGGTGAATTCCATTCATTAACATGGATGCTGCCGTGGGCACAGTTGGCTTTCCAGAGAACTAGGAGAGTTGGTGAGTGTTCCTGAAGGACGGCTGGGTTGTCTCTTGTTAGGAGCTTTTCGTATGTCTCGTGAGAATTGCTCACTGGGAGACCCACGAAGGGGCGGTACACTGCATTGAATACCCCACGTTTCCCATTTTCAGAAGAGACGTATATTTAGGGCTTGGGTTAGACTACTAATGTGGTGTGTATTTGCAAAATCCTTCCACAGAGCCATTTGTTGTAATACGACACCGCCTACAACTCTCGTAATTCTTTCTTGATCGGACTACCAGAAACAACTTATTTCAGCTGCAAGAGTTCTAATTAGAGCCTTGCCCTCACGAACCCCGGAGGGTACCATGTCTGGCCCTAAACCGTTTTTTGTTCAAAAGCTGTCTTCACAAGCCTTATCACATGTACATGGTCTGCATTCCATCGCCAGATGTGAAACGTTGACAGCGTCAGGGGTTAGCTAACACCACCGTCCGTCCGTCTACTGATGGTTATGTAAAACTACAATTTCCTTTTATGTATCGCCTCACACAGCAGTCCAGTCCTGCTGTTTCTATACACTGTAAATCATATGTTACTGTTAACCAGCTTAATAGTAATCGACTCAGGATTCGAACTCACGACTTACAGATGAGGAGCTTGGGGGGCGGGGCAGCCGACCTGAGGGAGGTCCCCTCCCCGGGCGGTTTGGGAGGGGCGGGTGGGTCTTGATTAGCAGCCCTGCCGGCGGGTTTTTTCGTAATTTGGGCTTGTTATTCCTACTAGTGGCAGCCCATTTATAAATTCCCTGGGCTCCTCCTCCCGGCCACCATTTTAGGTTTGGTGGCCTGGTGGCCGGGAGCAGTTAGAAATTTTTTCATACTTCAGTGTTGCTAGTGTTTACTTCATTAGATATGGCAGGTGAAGACTATCGCGTTTTAGAGGCGATTCGCTTCATTAGCAAAGCAGGCAGGTTGGACCTCGTCATTGGGGACGTTGCTGGGCCGTCTCGACCGCAGTGTCAGGCCTCGGCTGGTGTGGCCGCAGTGGTGGCGGCCTGCGTCACACCAAAACGTTCCAGAAGTGCATGGGTAAGTGAACGGGGCCGTTCTCGTGTGAAGAAAACGGCCCCGGGTTTGAAGGTGCGGTGTTTGGGAGAGGGTGCTCCAGGTTTTCCGTTAGCGGTTGCGCCGGTTGCTGTGGGGCCCTCCGCCGCGTTGCCGGTACATGTGGTGGGAGCGCCTGAGGCTGTTGAAGTATCGGCGCCTCATGGGAGAGCGGAGTTTGTGCAGCCACAGCGTGGGGGAAGGGGGGCGTGGAGCGGGGCCAAGAAGCGCTTGGCGTCCGCCTCATCGGTGCGCGAGCACTGCATTCCAGCGGGAGGGGCTGAGGGAGCGTTTCAAGCTCCGGCGGGATTATCGGGTGCTCGCTCTGAGCCGGTTCTGTTACCGGATAATGGGCAGGCCAGGCCTTTTGTTTTTCCGGCTGGGCAGGTTGTTTATAGGATTTTGCCTTCTGGGGTAGGGGAGGGTTCAGTCATGGTTCCCCCTCCCAGTTTCTCTCCTGAGGGACAGGGTCTTTTGGCACATGATGTAGTTGCTGGTTTTCTGGCTGGGAGGAATGACCCTCAAATTAATTTGGAAGCTCCTGTTAGCCCCTTGCTATTTTCTCCAGCTGTCTCCTGTAGGGAGGAGGTAGTTTCTGTGCGTAGTGGTTCTGTGGGGGAGGGGGAATGGGCACAGGTTGGGGGTTGGGGGGGTGATGTTGTGCACCCTCCAGGTCAGGATTTTGGAGCTTTGCAGTCTTCCACTCAATTGATGCCTTCCTCTGGGGTTGGCTTGCAATATGTTTCTACGGTGTCTGCTGGTGTTCCTTCTAGGTTGGGTGAGCAGTCGCAAAACGTTAGGAGCAGGTCTTGGGAGGGGTTGGATGTTTTTCCCTCTTAGGCAGAAGGGCTTCGGGAAGGGAACAATGGTATAGGTGGCAAGCATAGGGATTTGCAAAAGGGTTTGGGTGTCGTTTTGAAGTTTCCAGAATTAAAAGTGGGGCGTAGGGGGGGGGGGGAACAGAGTGGTCATTATCAGGCTCTTTGTGAGACTGGGGAGAATAGTGGTCCTGAGGTAGGTCCTGCGTCGGCCTTAGTTCAAGAAATGTTGGATTGGAGTAGTGGTAGTGAGGAGATTGCTCCTTCTCCTCCTATGCGCAGTGTTTCATTTCAGAAAAAGGTTCCAATCTTTCAGAGTGGCGAGCAGGTACAGGGGCAGAAGTCTTTAGGTTGTAGGGTTCTGGGTTCTGGTGCATTTGGTGTTTTTGGTAGTAAGGGACCCGGCACATCAGTCCAGCCTTTTTCTTTGCAGGATAGGGCGAGTTATGGAGCAGCAGACTCGGTAGGGCGAAGTGCGACCCAAGTGCGCCGAGGTGAAGGGAGGGTGGAGCCTATAGCGGCACATTCCGTACCGTCGAGGGATCCCGGCACGGCCAGCAGATGCAGGTCAGGCGCGACCTCGCTGGCCCCAACGTCTTCTCAACATCAGCGGATGGAGTTACCTGTGGATGCTCTCATTAAAAGTGGTAGGCTTGTTGAGGAGTACCAGCGAGTACAGTCGGCTCCCACGCCATTGGTTCAAGAAAGGGTTGGTAAGGCCCAGGCAGGTGTCCAGAGTTATGAGAAAACAAGTCAGAATGTATTTGCGGACCCTCCAAGGATGGAGGAGTCTTTGTTATTGGACTATGATGATGAGAGTCCTGAGGAAGGTGAATTGCGAGATGAGAGGACTGCGGGGGGGCAATTTCATGCTTCTCATAGTGTTTTACAGGCACCAGTGGTGGTGCGACCCAAGATGGCGGTGTCTGAACCAGGACGAGAGCGCGGCCCCTCGGTGAGGGTTCCTCGGATGGTGGATAATGTGGAGCACTTGGAATGGAGATCGGGTCCGGGGCAAGCCCCTTTGTTACGTCCAGGTGAGGTTTTCGCACCACGGGCCAGACCAAAAATGGTGTCTGTGGGAACAGGGGGGGAAGTGTTGTCAATGAGTAAGGAGGGTAAGCTCCACAAAGGTCGGTACGTGAAGGAGCAGGGTGTGGGCACAAGTGGTGGTGAAGGCATTCTGGGCACCAAGGTAGAGAGTGGTACGAACACAGAGGCTGTTGAAATTGTCAAGGATACTCTTCATAGTAAGGAGTTAAAGATAAAGAAGCTGCCTTATATGGGTGCCACGAAGCCTCTGGGTGCCCATTTAATGTTATCCACAAAAGAAAGGATTTGGAGGGGTGAGTACGTAGAAATCCTGAAGCTGCTACATAGGGAGGTCCGCGCTAAAGAAGGGTCGAAGGAAGAGGAATATGAATTGGCAAAGTGCCCTAAAGTGCCTTTGACCATTGAGAACTGGACAGCGGGGTTTTTAATATATGCTAGTGTATATTGCGAAAAATTCCCTGAGTGCTGCGTTGCCCTTTTCAAATATATGGATGTTATACGGAAAGCACAGATAACGGGTAGTGGCTTTGCCTGGGCACAATATGATGAGGAGTTCCGTGCGAGAATGGCTTGGGATTCGGAGGCAAAATGGGGTGAATTAGACACTGATCTATGGCAACATACAATGGGTGCCCCAGCCAGTGGTAAGACAATTTTTACTGCCAGTAGTTTTCCGTTAGTTTACCGGCCCTTTCAGGGTAAACCCACCCGGGGAGGGGTGGGTAGTGCGTCCTCACAGCCTGCCTCAGGAGCATGTTGGGATTTCAATAAAGGCATGTGCACCAGAGAGTATTGTAGGTTCAAGCATGAATGTTCTCAATGTGGAAGAAAACACCCAATGGTCAGGTGCTGGGGGCCTCGGCCTTCAGGGGGACAACAGTGGCCGCAACAGAATGCTAGTGCAGGGAGCTCTTCACAGCAACAGCAGCCAAATAGGGGGGGGAAAGAATAATGCAGGTGTTGGGCCCAAAGGCTCGTACACCGGTTAAAGTAGATCAGCTTGCCAAAGGACTGGAGGGGTATGGGGATGCTGGTAATCGTCAGTTATTACTAACAGGTTTTACAGATGGTTTCCGTCTGGGTTATTCAGGGCATCGGCTGCGGCGCTGGTCCAGAAATTTAAAATCGGCCGATGAACATCCAGCAGTGGTGCAGGAAAAATTGAACAAGGAAGTGATGGAAGGGAGAATGGCAGGTCCTTTTGACAATTGGCCTTCGGATGATCTGATTGTCTCACCCATTGGTGTGGTTCCTAAGAAAGAGGCAGGTCAATTTAGACTCATCCAACATTTGTCTTGGCCGGAGGGTTCCTCAATTAATGATTTCATTGACGAGGCAGCTGCTTCAGTGTCGTATTCTTCTGTGGATGTGGCTATGTCATTGGTCGTGAGCGCAGGGCATGCAGCAGAAATGGCAAAATGCGATATAAAATCTGCATTTCGTTTGCTTCCAGTCCATCCTGATGATTGGAATCTTCTGGGCATCCATTTCCATGGGAAGTGGTACGTGGACAAGGAATTGCCAATGGGCTGTTCCATGTCCTGTGCTCTTTTATAAACTTTCAGTACTTTCTTGCAATGGTTTTTCACGCATCATACTGGACACCAGTTAGTAACTCACTATTTAGACGATTTCCTTTTTGTAGGTGCCCCAGATTCTTCAGAATGTCAGTCTGCATTAACTACATTTCAAAAGCTCATGGATCTTTTGGGTGTTCCATTGGCACCTGAGAAGACAATGGGTCCTTGCTCGACCATGTCTTTTTTGGGTATTGAACTTGATTCAAATGCAATGCAGGCACGCTTACCAGTGGACAAGAAGGGCAAAATGCTTGAGCTGTTAGAGGCCATGTTGCTGAAACAAAAGGTTACTGTCAAAGAGGTGCAAATTTTGTTGGGCCATCTGAATTTTGCTTGTAGAGTGGTCAGAGCTGGTAGAACTTTCTGCAGGCGTTTGAGTAGAGCGCTATCTGGACATTATTTGCTCCACCATCATGTGCGTTTATCAGCAGGGGTTAGAGAGGATCTGCGCATGTGGAAGTTTTTTCTGCGCTCCTTCAATGGAGTTCCTTTGAGTAGGGAGGAGGACTGGTTGTGGGATGTACAAATTTTCTCTGATGCAGCAGGCAGTGATGGTTTTGGTTTGTACTGGCAGGGTAGGTGGTGTGCAGAGCAGTGGCCAATTGGTTGGAGGAATGGCGGCAGGAGCATTACCTTTTTGGAATTTTTTCCAGTGGTGGTGGCTTTGACCCTTTGGGGTCATGAGTTCGCTCACAAGAAAGTGCTGTTTCGCATTGATAACCTGGCTGTGGTAGAAATTATCAACAGACAGTCAGCAAGGGACACCCAAATACTGAAATTGTTGCGAGTCTTTGTGTTAGGTTGCCTTAGGCATGATATCAGTTTTAAGGCTCTACACATTCCTGGTGTGGACAATGACATTGCGGATGCTTTGTCTCGTTCACAGTGGGAGAGATTCCATGGGCTAGCTTCGGAGGCAGACAGGACACCGACCCCCATGCCGGAGCATCTTTGGAAAGTAGGCGAGACAGGATACTTCAATTGGTGGTAGGTTCTTTATCCGTTTCTACTAGGGCGGCATATGAATTGGCCTGGAAGGAAGTTTTGTCATCTGGGGCGTGTAGACGTGAGCCTGGTTGGAATCGGTCAGAAGATGTCATTCAGTTTATCCTTGTTTTAATGGATAGAGGTCTCTCTAAGGTTACCATTGCTGGAAAGTTAGCCGGTATTTCTTTTATGGGCAAGTTGTTTTGGGGTTATTCCCCTTCTGCTGGGGAAGTGGGGAGGAGGATGTTGGAAGGCTGGTCCCGGGAGCGGGGAAAGGTTCAGATGGTGAGGAACCCTTTGTCCTGGCAGAATTTAGCCCGGGTTGTGGAGGTTTTGCCCTTTATTTGCTTAAATAAGTTTGAAGCTTGTCTTTTTGCAACACTCATGGTTTGGATGTTTTTTAGCGCTTTTAGAGTGTCAGAATTGCTGGGTTCTAAAATACTTGGGGGAGTGTTATGGAGAGATGTTCATTTTTCTGACAAGGGGGTTCATTTATGGCTATCCCATTCTAAAACTGATCAAAGGCAAAGAGGTAAAGGTATTTGGTTGGAGGCTTCCTCTCCTACTTCGACGTGTCCTCTGTTATGGGCGCGACGTTTGTGGGTTCTGTCAGGGGGTTACTTGAAGCTGGTGTGTTCCAACATGAGGATGGCTCCAGGGTGACAGACTATCAGTTGCGCATGGTGCTGCGAAAAGCGTTACGCCATATTGGTATTGATGATAAGCTTTATAGTACTCATTCCTTTAGGATTGGAGCTGCAACGGAGGCCAATAATAGAGGATGGTCACGTGAAGACATCATGCGTTTAGGGCGCTGGTCTTCTATTTGTTTCCAGCGCTATGTGCGTTCTGCAGCAGGTGAAGCGCTTGCGTCCTCCGCTATGCCTTAAAATCTGATACTGCTTTTCTTTTTCAGGTTCTGTGGCTGGTCCCCGTTCCACAGTTATGACCATATGGATCGTGGGGCACTCTTTTGTTAAACGTGCCCATGTTCAAGCACTTCACAGTTATTTTGGTCCTCAGTTGGGTTTTAATGATCGCTTGTTTCATGTTATTTGGAAAGGTAAAGGGGGTATGAGATGGAAAGAATTGATTCCAGCTTTAAACTCTTGGTTGGTGGGGGAAGCGTGTCCTGATGTTCTCCTGATTCATCTTGGTGAGAATGACTTATGTGCGGTCAAAGGTGTGGTTCTCATTAGGGCTATTAAAAAAGACTTGTCTCTCTTGAAACAACAGTGGTCAGGTTGTCATGTGCTATGGACGGAGTTGATCCCGGGGAGGCTGTGGAGAGGTGCGATTAAACCCAGGGCAATTGACAAAGATTGAAAGAAGGTGAATCTTGAGGTAGCCAGGTTTTGCAGGGGTTTGGGTTTTGGGCAAGTATCCCACACCGATATTCGTTATGATAGTTTGGAGTTTTTTCGAGGTGATGGGGTTCACCTCTCAAAGATTGGCATGGACTTATACCTTTTCCCCCCGCTTTCTGGGTGACGGAAATTGGTGGTGTTTGCCAGGATTGGCAAGATTGTAGTTGGCGTTGGTCGAGTTGGGGAGTTTTCATAGCTTGGGGTGTCAGGAGTTGCTGGAGGGCGAATTGGGGAGTTTGTGTTATGGTTTCGGGGATTGGGTATGTTGTATTTTTTATGCGGGGTTATTGCATTGTTTGAATTGTAATAATGTTATGTACGGGTGGGGGCGGGTTGATGACGTTTTAGAGGCGGGATTTTTAATTGGGGTTAAGGTAATTTTATATTTAGTGAGGTCTAGTTTTGTAAGGCGTTTGGCCGAGGTTTAAGTTATGTAAATGTGCACCTGTTTCAATAAAGTGGCCTTTTTCACACACAATTTTGGTCTGGTGGTCTGCTCACTCCCCCCACCCCTCACTCCCAAGGAGGGCTTGGGGGGGGGCAGCCGACCTGAGGGAGGTCCCCCCGGGCGGTTTGGAAGGGGCGGGTGGGGCTTGATTAGCAGCCCTGCCGGCGGTTTTTTTTGTAATTTGGGCTTGTTATTCCTACTAGGGGCAGCCCAAATATAAATTCCCTGGGCTCCTCCTCCCGGCCACCATTTTAGGTTTGGTGACCTGGTGGCCGGGAGCAGTTAGAAATTCCCCCCCCCCCTCCCCTGTATATTTTATTCTTTTTCCAGGCCCCCCCCCCTCTTTTTATGGTAGGAATGTTTTCCTTTTTTCCTCTTATAGCTTTTTGGTTTGTCTGTTTTTGTTGGGACTGGTGCATATGGGGTGTTTTTTATTGTATTTTGTCGCTTGAAACAGGTGCAGGGCGGAAATTGGTGGTGTTTGCCAGGATTGGCAAGATTGTAGTTGGCGTTGGTTGAGTTGGGGCATTGGCAAGAGAATTGGGGTAGGATGATTTGTTGGGGAGTTTTCATAGCTTGGGGTCTCAGGAGTTGCTGGAGGGCGAATTGGGGAGTTTGTGTTATGGTTTCGGGGATTGGGTATGTTGTATTTATTATGCGGGGTTATTGCATTGTTTGAATTGTAATATTGTTATGTACGGGTGGAGGCGGGTTGATGATGTTTTAGGGGCGGGTTTTTTAATTGGGGTTAAGGTAATTTTATATTTAGTGAGGTCTAGTTTTGTAAGGCGTTTGGCCGAGGTTTAAGTTATGTAAATGTGCACCTGTTTCAATAAAGCGGCCTTTTTCACACACAATTATGGTCTGGTGGTCTGCTCACTCCCCCCACCCCTCCCTCCCAAGCACCACATGCTTCAGAGGAGGGCATTCCCCTCACTGAACAGCCCAGAGAGGTTTCGGACCAGTAATCCATTTGCAACCAACACTCCCACACCCACTGGTCTTAGTCAAACGTTGTGTAGAATGTCAGCCATGCTTTCATGTGTAGGTCAGACAGAGGCAGTGCACTGAACCCACTAGGGTTTCTGGTTCAGTGTCTTGCCCACCTATCATGAGCAGAAGTTGTTGGTACTCTGGTCGGTGCAGTGTTTCTCCTGCGCCCCCTTTCCCAGCTCAGGGTGACGGGGTTAACGAGCTTCGAGCCGGGCTGAATGCAAGGACTGAACAGGATGTTGTGCAGCTTGTTGTTCAGGACGTTTCCTCGGATTCCGCCTTTTGTTTGATTCAGCTGGGCTGAGATTTTCCAGAAGTGTCTCCGACCTTAAGATATCTCTGGGTTGCTGACCCTCCCAATCAAAACATCATTAGCGCTCTGTCGATGCTTAGAGTTCAATCAGCTGGATTTATTTGCAGTTTGTTTTTTATTGATTGAATAACATGTTATTCTGTATTTCTTATGCGGTCTTTGATTATGAACAGTTTTTTGTTTCTAAATGCCTCTTCCACTCTGACTTTGTCAAACTTCCAGTGTCTCTGCAATTCGGTAGCCCCCTCAAGAATCCCGGGGCTGATCCCATCTCTCAGCACAGCAAGAAAACGCCACCTCTTTCCCCACTCTGAACTCTCTGTGTGTGTGGGGGGGCTCTGTGTGTGTGTGGGAGGGGGGCTCTGTGTGTGTGTGGGGGGGCTCTGTGTGTGGGGGGGCTCTGTATGGGGTGCTCTGTGTGTGGGGGGGGCTCTGTGTGTGGGGGGGCTCTGTGTGTGTGGGGGGGGCTCTGTGTGTGTGGGGGGGGGCTCTGTGTGTGTGTGTGGGGCTCTGTGTGTGTGGGGGGGGGCTCTGTGTGTGTGGGGGGGCTATGTGTGTGTGGCTGTGTGGCTCTGTGTTTGTGGCTCTGTGTGGATAGCTTTTTTTGTAGGTGGCTCTATGTGTGGGTGGCTCTGTCTGTGTGAGGATGGCTCTATGTGAATGACTGTGTGGGTGGCTCTGTATGTGTGTGTGGGTGGCTTTGTGTGTGTGGCTCTGTGTGGGTGTAAATGCAATAGGTCATGCATTTGCAAGCGATTAAGCTACAGGCATTGTAAATGACAATGCCATTTATTTAACGATTAAGCTATTGGCAATGTAAATGACAATGCCATTTATTTATGATTTTTTTTTTAAAAAAAAGAGCAATGCCAATAGCTCTGCCTTTAATAATGCTGAGACCATTGCATTGTAAATGCTTGTTTTATTTGTTTTAACAGAAAAAAGGGTGCATACAAGAAAAAGAAACTAAGGAAAAAGTACCAACGTATACAGTGCCCAACACTACAGACTAAAATAAATAGCAGAACATTTACTGAAATAGAATCCTTTACCTTGCAGTGGTTTTCCTCTCCCTTTTGGGTTCTTTGGACTGTGTTAAATTCTCATACTGGATTCAGCCATCTGTATCCCCCAACTTCAACTAGGTGACCTCACATTCTCGAGATCAGAGGATTCCTGCAAGATGTCCCTATCCACATTCCTACTTGAAAAAATACCATTGCACAAACCAAAGTTCTCACTTTCTTCATTCCCATTTATAACCCAAATCTGAATACGAATGCTTCCCAGAATAATATTCCTTACCAACAATTTACAATTGAGACAAGCAAACATGTTGACATTGATCAATCTTCCTGATGGTGCCTGAGGGAAGATGCATGGAAGATTGCGTGCTTGATGCAGGTGCTACCAGTTCTACTGGGAGATCAGTAGAAGTTCCAAATCTGCCCCTCTTAGGAAAAACTATCCAAGTTATTGAAGTTGCTAATCAACAAATGAGGAATCCCATTACTGAGGATGTCCCTGTAAAGATAGGGAGTTTAGAGGAAAATCATCAATTAGTGGTTTGTGATTAAAGTCCTATGAGTATTTTTTAGGAAGTGATTTGTTAAGTGAATTGAATTGCACCATATATTGTACACCAAAAGGAATAGAGTTACAGACTCATGATGAGGACCTTACTTTTAAATGAGCAAATCAGCCATCAATTATCGGAAGGTTTCCAATGATGTCGACAGAAGACTTTCCCTTACATCTCAGAGATTCAGTGAGATCAAAAGTTTGGAATTTTTCATGAAAGGACATTGGACTCATTAAAGGGTCTATCCATATACGTATAAAGACTAATGCAGATTATCCAAGAACACAGCTGTATTATTTGACCACTAAAACGATTGCTGGAATAACTCCTGTGATCGAGACAATGATTCAACAGGGTATACTAGGAAATCATGGGGAGTCCATGTACCTCACCCATTAAATTCTTGCAGAAGCCTCACTGTATCTCATAAATCAAGATTTGCAAAAGATCAACAATAGTGTGGTACCAAATCCTGTTGTGATTTTGTTTCAAATTCCATGTGAATTCAATTACCATCATTCATTGGTGCCAGGCATTCTTTTCCATCTCATTGCACGAAGACAATCTGTTCCTCTTTTTGCATTTAGGCTTGTGAACCGTGTTTTGGCATGATGTTGTCCCACAAGAATATACAGAGAACCTTTCCATTTTTAACGAGATTCTTAAGAAAAAGTTGTCATGCCTTGTAACTCTGTCTTAGTCTAATAAATTGAAGACATGCTGGTTGTATCAAATATGCAGAACCATGCAAAAAGGATACTTTTGCTTTGCTTAACCACCTGGCTGAGAATGATCATAAGGTATTCCCTAATAAGTCGCAGTACTGTTTGAGAGAAGTCATATATCTTGGTCATCACATTGAGAAAGGTAAAAGAAGGGTTTAACAAGAGAAAATCTTGGTGATCATTCAAATAAATACTCCAACAACACAGAAAGAAGTCAGGATGTTCTTGGAAATGGTGGCCAACTGTCATCAGTGGATACCCACCTTTTCCCTAGTGGGGCCAAGCCGTTACAGTGGTTGACATACAAGGATGTGTCAGATGCAGAGTTTTGGGAAAACAATTGTTTGGTTGCTTTCCTAGAGTTCACAGAAAGTCTCTGTCCTACCCCAGTACTAGGAATGCCTGATTACAACAAAGCATTTTTGCTTTTCTGCAGTGAAAGAGAGGGCTGTGCTCTTTAAGCTTTAACACAGAACCACAGAGGAGCCGAAGAACAGTTGCCTATTTCTCAACTTCATTAGATCCAGCCGCTGCCGTGCTGCCTGGCTGCCTTAAAGCGGTGGTGGCAACAGGTGTCAGCATCAAAAGGTTTGAATGTATAGTAGCGGGTCATCCTCTGACTGTGTTTGTTCCTGATTCTGTTGAGATTTTGATAACTAGAATGAGGATACAGCACCTTACAAAGTCCCCTGGCATGGTATGAGCAAATCACACTGGTGGCGTAAAATGTGTCCCTGCAATTGCCCTTGTGAAAATACCCGATCATATGATAGTAGATTATTGCAAAGGATTGGCTGACTTTGTGCATGTCTCATCAGGTTGAAGCCTTGTCCCATCAGAAGCAGTGCCACTACCTAAGTCCCGGAGACTGGGTGGTGGTGAAAAAGCACGTGCAAAAGCCATGCTTGGAGCCATGTTGTCGGGGGTTATACCAGGTCATACTGGTAACTACAACTGCTGTGAAGTGTGGGGGTCTCCCCAATTGATCCATGCTGCCCATCCTCAGGGTTCCATGTCCCCTTGATGAAATAACAGCACCTCTCCCAGAAGAGCCAGTGGTGGTAGAGAGATCACAGGAGTAGGTTAGTCAATCTGTAGGGGAGCAGACAGAAACTGAAATAGCACGGGCCTAGTGCTAAAGAACCACAAGAAGCAGCAGAAGAACATTGGCCAAGAAGGCTGGAGAGAGGGAGACTGGTCTCGCAGGCAGAAAGTGATCTCCCAGATATTCCTTAGGATTTAGAGGAT
This sequence comes from Lissotriton vulgaris, assembly GCF_964263255.1. Taxonomy (NCBI): domain Eukaryota; kingdom Metazoa; phylum Chordata; class Amphibia; order Caudata; family Salamandridae; genus Lissotriton; species Lissotriton vulgaris. The sequence goes on along the minus strand of NC_141696.1, from coordinate 971,015,375 downwards.
TCAGACCTGAGTGAAGGAGGTGAAGAGGCAACACTCAGGAGGTTGAAGCGAGCGAGAGTGCCCTGTCAGAGGTAATTATCCCATGAGTGGACATATTTTCTTGCAAATTACTGAGAGAACGAGTTCTGGGGATTTTGGGATCACTGTGAAAGTTCAATTGAAACTTTTGGTGTTGTGGAGCGCCTACAAACCTATATAGGATCTGAGCGTTTAGACAACATAGACAGTGGGATTGGTGTCCAGACGTATTCCAGACACCCCCACCGGGTATGTACGCATGTATACCAGCTAGCTCACAGTGCCACTAGAAACCCCTCTTACCAAGGAAAGAATAGTTCTTGGTAACTATCGAACATGACAACTCTGTCCCGTCAGGGATCGTGGAAACAGTACAGTACTTTTTGCTCAGTCGCTCGTGCTTACTTTGTCTCACAGAATAAACAGTGGGGACGATTTCAATTTGCATTTATTGAACCAGCGTCATTCTAGCGTAAAATAGGTGTGCTGAAACAACCATAAGACAGAAACGGATATAAATGATTATAAGCACCAACAGAGTAAAAGGATTATAGATTTCTACCATAGTGCTAAAACAATCAATACAGACAGGTGTAAAAATACATGACAGTAATAATGCGTACTCCTACCATGTGACCCTAACTAGATGTACCCAAGAGTATCTAGCATGTATGTAGGTGTAAAGCCAAGAATCCCTCGAGGATAAAGTCAACCCCATTAACTGAAGTGAGAGACTGTGGGTGCTAGTTGATTAACTGTAGCATTTCATATTGGGACTAACAGTGAGGGAAATAGAGCTGTTAAATATTAAAGATATTGCATAGACTTTGTAGGGAAGAAAGAAGTGTACAGCGGCTCAAGGGACCCAAAGGAATCTAAGATTGTCCTTTAAAGAATACGGGGTTGGGCTAAAGAATATTTACAAAGATTTTTGTACATATTTGATGCACATCGGTTAAAATGTGTTTTTACTATTTGAACAGGTGGAAACTGACAGAGAAGTCTCTGTAGCTGCTACGTTCAACCCAAGGTTTAGATTCCAATGAAGTAATGGAAGCTGATCCTAATGCTAGTAGGCACAGACACATCATTGAAGGCACCCTAATCACTTTAGTTGTAGCATTAGTTGTAGTGTGGTATAGGGTTATATTCAGCTGCAGATAGCTCAGTAGAATCAAAGCCTACAATGTCCCCACCAATCCACATTCTTTTGATCGTAACATGCAGTTGTGGAGGGCATTAAGACATTACACACAGAAGTATCAAGAGGGGACTATACTTTGAATTTTTATTTTAGACTCCTTTAGAAGTGTATAGATACAATGAGAGCTAGGAGTTATTATGTTTGTACTCAGTTCCCCACTTCTGCTTCAGAGGGAATTACCTACCACCATCTCCCTCTAACATACAGTATTTATTGTAGTCTCTTGATAAGTATATTTTCCCAAGGAGGCATTTTTCAATATTATTTTTAGAATTATGATGTAGTTCTCCCACAAGTTCCTCTTATCAAACATTTGAAAAAGAAATCCTGATTTTAAAGGTACAGATAATGCAGGCAAATATTTTGTAGTGCTGAAGTCACTAGATACATCATATGCACACAGACATAATTTGACTTGCCTGATGTCAGATATGGAAAATACATTTTGAGATTTGATGGAGGATAGATGGAGAGACAGAAAATCTCAAGCTGAAACTGATAAGGATCTCGAAAATCACAAGTGGAGTTGTGAAGAAATTGCACATCAGGAAAAATGAAATTTAGCCGCCTTAGTTTCAGATTGGAAACACAAAGGAAAGTTGTGTATATATGTTGATCAGAGTTATATAGATCTGTTGTTTCTAGAAGAGAGTGAATGTGAACATACTTTTGAAGCGAGAGGGAAACATCCTCATTTCCTGGAGGGACAGGATCCTGTGATTCCTGAATTCTATTTTATTTGTTGACAAAATCCATATTTTAAATTGCCACTTGGATTGCCTGGTACTTGTTATCAGGGCCTCCCGGAAATCTTTCAGCAATCTCAATTAAAAAAGCAGGGAATTCCACCAAAGAGATTTTTAAAGCTTTAAATAATTTTGTGAAACCCAGTGCCTGTGTTGCCACAACTGAGGCCTCCCAGGATTTCTGTGATAAATTAGCCAATTTCTTTGAAGACAAAACATAATCTTGCTATAAAAATCTGCCAGCTATCTTGGACAGCTTTCAGCATAATTTTGACCTTAATCACCCTCATCCAATGGCCACGGGTAGCCTGAGAAATTTCACACTGTGATCTGAGGGTCAGGTGTTGGATATCCTATCCCATGCTATGTCCGGTTCACCTACGGACCCATGCCCTCCTAGAACAACAGCAAGTGTAGCAACCTGTCTGGCTTCTGTAGTCACAGACTTATATAACCTCTCACTGACTTCAGATACAGTGCCCAAGGAATGGAAGCACGCATTGGTGTCTCCATTGCTCAAGAAATCCTCAGCAAATCAAAATAATGTCGCCAGCTATCGACCAATCTCACTGTTACCCTTCCTTGCCAAATCTCTAGAAAGGTTTACCAACAAACAACTCACTGCCTTTCTCACAGAAAATCACATCTTGGATAATTCACAATCCGTTTTCAGAGAGCTTCATAGGTCAGAGAGCACTTTGTTGGCTGTGGCTAATAATGTCAGGCTCTCTCTTGACATAGGTAACCCTATTATGCTGGTGCTGTTGGATTTGTTAGCAACGTTCAACACAGTCTCGCATTCCATCTTAATTCGCAGGCTTCACGAGGCTGGGCTATGCAGCAGAGCTGTGCATTGGCTCTGCAGCTTCCTTACCAATCGAACATAACAGGTCTGCCTGGACCCTTTCACGTCATGCATTATGTCCTTGCATACGGAGGTACCCCAGGGCTCATGTCTAAGCCTAACCCTATTTAATATCTACTTGGCGCTACTCGCCTGGATCGAGAGAGCCTGTAATGTGGAGATAGAGGCGTACGCTGATGACACCTAACTTCTCATTTCCTTCGTACCAGAGCCAGACAAAGTGTAAGGCAAGTTTGCTAATTGTATGAGGGAAGTCGCTGCTTGAATGTCAAGTAACTATCTTCAACTAAACAGCGACAAGCCCAAAATTATGATTTTTAGAAAAGCCTCAGAGCACTGGTCGGCCGGCTGACTGGTAGCCGTCTGATGTGGGCCCAGCCCCTTCACCTAGACAGTCTGTGAAAAATATTGTCATGAAGCTTGATCGGTCTCTCTCCATGAAGGACCAAGTGAGCCCCACCTGCAGCACCTGCTCTGCCACTATGAAGCATCTAAAAAGGCTCTTCCTTGTCTCCTCGTCTGTGCTACAAAAACTGTTTTCCAAGCTCTCATAATCAGTCGTCTGGACTACGGGAATGCTCTGTTAACATCAATAAACGACGCCTTGATGGCCAAGTTGCAGGTGGCACACAACACTGCCACTAGACTAATTTGTAATCTTCCCCCTCATTCCACCTCTTCTCCTATTCTTTGGAATCTCCATTGGCTGCCTATCATAAAATGGATCATCCTTAAACTCTGTTGTCTGACACATAAGGCACTTCACAGATCCTTCACTGCCTACTTGTCCATGTGTTTAATACAATATCGGCCTGCGGCATGCCTTAGATCTTCGGATAAGACTCTTTTGATTATACCTCCTATTCAGACCTCAAATCAGGGGGTAGATATTTTTCCTACACTGACCCCTATCATTGGAACAAACTCCCTCCTAGCCTCTACTTATGCTCAGACATTATCTCCTTTAAGAGGGGATTGAAGGCCTAGCTGTTTTAGGATCTTTCTCCTTTCTCAGCAGTGCAGCACTGAGATACTCCTTCTGGAGTGATTTGTGCACTGCATTAAATGTCTAAAATGTCTATATCATATATCAATGGCTCAAACTGAGCTGGTCTAGGAAGTGGTGTCATTTTGTATAATTCCTCCTCAAATTCTCAATGAATCTTAAATTCAATGTCCCATAACGAGAAAACTGTAGAACCTCGTCTTTCTCTGTAATATTGTGCTATTGTTCAAGCCAAATACATGGATTTAATCCTTTATCCATCAATACAGTGTGTCCTTGCGTACCCTCACTAGGTGAGTGGAACGAGTATGCGTCCCAGACCAAGTGCACTGCAAAATTAGGCAAACTGACACTCCTTTGTTTTAATTTTAATACCTCTTAAACTTGTTTTTTCATATTTATTCTCTTCTCTTTTCTGTTGACTTTCTCAAATTGATAGTCCCCACTTGACTTGGCGTGCCGTCTATTTTCCATGTTTCTAATGTTCAAACTGTGCCGCTCGGGGCCTCTGGAAAGAACATGACTGATGCGAAGTTCGTAAAAAGACAGTGTTTATTATAAATCAAGTAAACAAAAGGTTTTCCCTATGAGAGATCCAATTTACTCCGATCCAAACAGAATTCAGAGTTCTATCATGCTCAATCCGCAACATTCACTCCACTCTCAGTCTGTTGGCTTGGGAGACACTTACCAGAAGGAAAAAAGCAATGTGTATGTAAAAATATACAATTTATTTCAATAAAAAACATATGAATTCTTATGCATTTGTAATTAAAAACATATAGTAAGACAAGTTAAAACCACCTAATGTGGAAATGGAGAATAGATAGGGAAAGACACAAGTATCTGTCTTTATCTTATCACTTCGGGCCCTCGTTTGACAACAATGGGGGGAATAATTTTTCCTTATAACCAAAATGTTTGTTGGCAACTCCGAATGTGACTCTTTTTTAATGCGTCAACGCGTTTCGGAAGCCTTAGATGATTATGGCCCCCTTCATCAGGACAGTCTCTATTTGTTTTCTCCAATATACCGTGTATCACCTAATGCATGAATAAAACACAGCTTTTAGTTCCTAGTGTATGGCTGCTAACAAAAAAAAAATAGAATAAAACATTGGTTTTGACTCATTGTTTGTACGTACTTCCATTACATTTTTAAGCTTATCATTGCGTTGAAATCTCGCATTTACATGTTTTAACCACATCGTATACTTGCAACGGAGTTTCCTCTCTCCCTTGATACCTGAACAACCCATAAGCACAGTTCTATGATTCTACATTATAACTTTCACTGTTTAAAAAACCATCAAACTTTTTCTCCTAAAACTTTACAGTTCAATTCCCATAGTTTATAGCAATCCGTATATCATTTTTTACAAACCTATTGCAAACTATAGCGCATTTCTAGAAATACATATATATTTTACTTGGTTACCTCCTGTAGTTCATACATTGTCTGGTCAATGTTTCCATGTACTTCACTTAATTTTTTTATACCCATTGTTCAATTTGTTTTCTGTCCAGTTAGTGATAACCCAGCCTTTCTAACATTCTGTCAAACCATTCATGCAACATGTATACACATCCATTCATTACTCACCGATGCAGTGGCATCTCGGTGAGTGCTGTGTTATTATTTGTTCTATGTTGTATCTGGGGTCGTTTTCACTTTTACGATTTCCCAAGTTAATATTTTTATATAAAGGAGAACACTGCGTCAATGACATATAGTTTTATTATGGAGGGTTACAACCTATATAGAGTCCTTACATAGTTACCTCAGTATAAAAGGGGTAAAAAACCGATTTGAGTTTTCACTTTTATCTTTTCATATTCGGTTATTCCTTCAGGTTTCTATTGCCATAAAGCAACCTGTTAACATAAAGCGCTCTTATTAATCTCTTTTATTACGTTAGCACTCTTGCTAATACTCGAGATAACAAATGTTTACCTCCGAGGTTTTCTATGTTCTTTCTTCCAAGTTCAGACGGATATCCGTTCTGTCGTTGGTTCTATAAAGTATACATATCTCTTTTAGAAAAAAACCATTGTCTTTTCAAGTAAGTAAATTAGGTTTCTATATTATTAAGGTTGCTTACCTATTTGTAGATCAATGATCTCTATATGTTGGTTCCTTTGGCGCAACCGGGTAGTAAAAGCTTGTGGCTGTATGAAGAAACATGTGTTTGTTTTTAAATCTGAATGACAGTTTTTTAAGAGTTCATAATTATGGACCTTATTACATTTAGAACACTTATTAAGACTATCCGTAAGTGCACTATAACCCCCTTGATTTTAATGCTTAGGGTAAGACTATTTGGCCGTAGATATTTGATCGCGCATTTAGTCTTGCGTCTTTTACACTTAGCGTCTCATATTCACATCTTACCTATGTATGTTCACCGATACGTTTTCCCAGATTGCTGCTACGGCGTCTAGAAAATCACCACTTCATAATGGGTAAAGAACTCGTGTAGCGCATCTCGTCGCTTTTTAATCACGTAGTTCCAAAACGTGATCCTGAACCCGCTGAGAGGTTCGCGTGTTCACGTGATCTATGTGCGTAGTTCAAAATAAAAGCAAAACGCTTTTTTTTTTAATTAAAGGTGAAGATCTATTTTTTTCTTTTTTTCTCTCTCTATTACTTGCCCGTGGGTAACTTTATTGTTAAATATTTGCTTTTTATTTTAATACCCTAACGGGGCTTCTGTATATCGTCGTTCTTAGGATACAAATGGAACTCCTACTACTTTATTGTAAACAACTATCTTTTTATAAAAAGAGAAAATACATTCACGGGTGATAATATACACATAAGTGTGTTTGATCTTGCATAATTTAGACTCTTATGATAGCAGCCTTCATGATATTTTAGGTCTAAAAATAATGATGTCGAACTGGTGTCTCTCGGTTCAGGGGGAGACATGAGTTGTCCACTTCGTCATCTAAAAAAATATATATATACCGATAATTTCAAATAATTACAGAGGATTTAAGGCTTCTCTATTATAAAAGAGGGGGTATTCATGGTATATTTACTATTCCATACATCCATATTCGATTTACCCTCTTATTTATTACAAATCTATGCTACGATTTTCATCCAATCTTCCTTGGTATTTAAACCTCAGTTCACGGTATCTAAAGTAGAAATATACCATTGTTCTCTATTCTTCCTCTTTATGTCGATATTGCCTCCTCTTTTGGATGTGGTAATTTTCTCTATTATAAACCACGAAAACTCAGTGTGTTTATGTTTGAGTTTGGCGAAATGTTCAACCATAGGGGCATTTTCTTTGCCTGTTTTCAGCGCTGATCTATGTTCCAATAGGCGTAATCTGATTTCTCTTCCCGTCTCTCCTACATACGCCAATTTGCAGGGGCACAGTAATATATAGACTAGATCACAGCTTCTACAGTTATTCAGGGTTTTGGAGGTCAAAGTATAGTCATTATAAGTTAATGACTTAGCAACAATGCAGTTCTCACATATTGAACAATTGCTGCATCTATGGTTACCCACTGCTTTGGTACCATTCATTGTCAGTTGATTGGTCTGATTTCCCTCTCTATATGTATGCACCAAATTCTGGCGGTTATTTTCATTACGCCTGAATGCAAAGATAGGTTTGGGAATTTTTTCCTGTTTTCCATCATTTAGAATGTCCCAACTTGAATGGATGACATTTTTCAATTTGTTGCTGATATTAGAGAATTGACTGACAAATACCAGTTTAGAGTCAACCACAGGTTGTTTCTTAGGGTTCGACTCAGAATGTATCATGCTTTCCCGATTATAAAATCGTGCTCTTTTGCATGAATTTTTTATAAGTTTTTTTGGATACCCTCTATCCTTTAGTTTCTTACTCAGTTTTTCTGCATGTTTTAGATAGTCTTCCATATTGGAACAGTTCCTCCTAAGTCGGAGGAACTGTCCGAATGGTACATTATCCCGTTGGGATCGGGGATGGTAGCTACTGTAGTGTAATACTGTGTTTTTGTCAGTGGGTTTTGTATACAACTCAACTTCTAGATTTCCCTCTTTGTTTTTTATAGTAATGTCAAGGAAATTTACTGAATTTCTATCATAAACAGCTGAAAATTTAAGGTTCCTATCTCCCAAATTCAACCACTTTAGGAATTCCTCCAGGGTGTCTGTTTCTCCTTGCCAAATGAAAAAAATGTCGTCAATGTCATCAGTTCCTCCGACTTAGGAGGAACTGTTCCAATATGGAAGACTATCTAAAACATGCAGAAAAACTGAGTGAGAAACTATTTGTCTTTTTTAACCAGATTCTCCGCGATCCTGCTATTTGATATTGTAAAATAGCAGGATCGCGGAGAATCTGGTTAAAAAAGACAAATGTGGGTTTTTTGAAGTAATGGCCATACTTGTATATCATACTGCATAACTGAATGAAGACACTAAGTGATACATTGTGTGGTACAATGATTGAATGCTATATTTTTCTAATTCACAGTGACCCCCGACGAAGGGCATTCCGTGCCCGAAATGCATTGGGTGATTTATAATAAACACTGTCTTTTTACGAACTTCGCATCAGTCATGTTCTTTCCAGAGGCCCCGAGCGGCACAGTTTGAACATTAGAAACATGGAAAATAGGCGGCACGCCAAGTCAAGTGGGGACTATCAATTTGAGAAAGCCAACAGAAAAGAGAAGAGAATAAATATGAAAAAACAAGTTTAAGAGGTATTAAAAAGAAAACAAAGGAGTGCCAGTTTGCCTAATTTTGCAGTGCACTTGGTCTGGGACGCATACTTGTCCCACTCACCTAGTTCTATTATTGCTCGGTGTTCCATGGGCAAAACACCGAAACCATGCTGCGCGCACACAGGAGTACGTGTAAATCTAAGAAAGTAAAAACATTGAGAACAAGGAGTGCATCCCACCACCCAAAATTGTTGTTGTTATAGTTTGCCCAACATGGGATTGCACCCACTTGATTAAACAGGACTGAAACCAAAATGTAATCCCCCACACGAGATTTGGAATAACATCGTTCGTTGTTGAAAGCTGGAGTTTATTTAAGATGGAATTGGACTTCTAAATACAGGACAGTGAAATTGTTTATATCAACAGTTTATCAACAGTACATTGCAGTGAGATATTTTGTTCGCTATACCTCGTTGTTACTAACATGTTCAATTATGGGAAATGAAGTATAGAGTACTGGGATGACTTAGCCAGTAACTCTCTTGAAATAAGGGTAATTGGGAACAGCTGCTGGTTCTGGAGGAGATTTAAAAACGCGAGGGATGATGGGAGCATTAACGTTTGCTTATAAGATAGAGGAGGACGGGCGCTTTTAACCACTTTGGCAGGTATGCACGTATTTACGATAGTCAACGTTAGATTATATGGTAAAGTGGTATTTTTGAGAAGATGTGAAGCGCGAGGGAAGCCATGTAGCTTAAACTATCAGCAGAAAGGGAATTTGCGGCTTCACCGCCACGATCATTTAACGTTTACTGAACTTATAGAGGGAGGTACAGCGGGGACCAGCACGGAAAACATTTATTGTTATTTTGATATCATGTTCTTGCAAAATAGCAGGATCGCGGAGAATCTGGTTAAAAAAGACAAATGTGGGTTTTTTGAAGTAATGGCCATACTTGTATATCATACTGCATAACTGAATGAAGACACTAAGTGATACATTGTGTGGTACAATGATTGAATGCTATATTTTTCTAATTCACAGTGACCCCCGACGAAGGGCATTCCGTGCCCGAAATGCATTGGGTGATTTATAATAAACACTGTCTTTTTACGAACTTCGCATCAGTCATGTTCTTTCCAGAGGCCCCGAGCGGCACAGTTTGAACATTAGAAACATGGAAAATAGGCGGCACGCCAAGTCAAGTGGGGACTATCAATTTGAGAAAGCCAACAGAAAAGAGAAGAGAATAAATATGGAAAAACAAGTTTAAGAGGTATTAAAAAGAAAACAAAGGAGTGCCAGTTTGCCTAATTTTGCAGTGCACTTGGTCTGGGACGCATACTCGTCCCACTTACCTAGTTCTATTATTGCTCGGTGTTCCATGGGCAAAACACCGAAACCATGCTGCACGCACACAGGAGTACGTGTAAATCTAAGAAAGTAAAAACATTGAGAACAAGGAGTGCATCCCACCACCCAAAATTGTTGTTGTTATAGTTTGCCCAACATGGGATTGCACCCACTTGATTAAACAGGACTGAAACCAAAATGTAATCCCCCACACGAGATTTGGAATAACATCGTTCGTTGTTGAAAGCTAGAGTTTATTTAAGATGGAATTGGACTTCTAAATGCAGGACAGTGAAATTGTTTATATCAACAGTTTATCAACAGTACATTGGAGTGAGATATTTTGTTCGCTATACCTCGTTGTTACTAACATGTTCAATTATGGGAAATGAAGTATAGAGTACTGGGATGACTTAGCCAGTAACTCTCTTGAAATAAGGGTAATTGGGAACAGCTGCTGGTTCTGGAGGAGATTTAAAAACGCGAGGGATGATGGGAGCATTAACGTTTGCTGATAAGATAGAGGAGGACGGGCGCTTTTAACCACTTTGGCAGGTATGCACGTATTTACGATAGTCAACGTTAGATTATATGGTAAAGTGGTATTTTTGAGAAGATGTGAAGCACGAGGGAAGCCATGTAGCTTAAACTATCAGCAGAAAGGGAATTTGCGGCTTCACCGCCACGATCATTTAACATTTACTGAACTTATAGAGGGAGGTACAGCGGGGACCAGCACGGAAAACATTTATTGTTATTTTGATATCATGTTCTTGCAAAATAGCAGGATCGCGGAGAATCTGGTTAAAAAAGACAAATGTGGGTTTTTTGAAGTAATGGCCATACTTGTATATCATACTGCATAACTGAATGAAGACACTAAGTGATACATTGTGTGGTACAATGATTGAATGCTATATTTTTCTAATTCACAGTGACCCCCGACGAAGGGCATTCCGTGCCCGAAATGCATTGGGTGATTTATAATAAACACTGTCTTTTTACGAACTTCGCATCAGTCATGTTCTTTCCAGAGGCCCGAGCGGCACAGTTTGAACATTAGAAACATGGAAAATAGGCAGCACGCCAAGTCAAGTGGGGACTATCAATTTGAGAAAGCCAACAGAAAAGAGAAGAGAATAAACATGAAAAAACAAGTTTAAGAGGTATTAAAAAGAAAACAAAGGAGTGCCAGTTTGCCTAATTTTGCAGTGCACTTGGTCTGGGACGCATACTCGTCCCACTCGCCTAGTTCTATTATTGCTCGGTGTACCATGGGCAAAACACCGAAACCATGCTGCACGCACACAGGAGTACGTGTAAATTCAAGAAAGTAAAAACATTGAGAACAAGGAGTGCATCCTGCCCCCCAAAATTGTTCTTGCATACCCTCAAGCAGTACGTCTTCTCCCACTCTAACAGATATGGTCACATCTCCTTATATTAATTTTCATAAAGTTTTTTAAACTTCATTTTCATTAAATTTTGTATTGCACAAATGTTTTCCACTGGAGACAACCTTTACATCACAGATTTTTCTCCGCAATACAATCACAACGTGGTCGTTACAACGCTAACATTGTTACCTCGCAGTGCCATTACTACGCAAGTCATTACATTGACTTGCAGTAGATGGCGCTCTAACATAAGGAACGGTACAGTTTACTATTTCAAGACCTTCCCTACTGTTACGTAGGCTGTAGTTAGAATAGTAAATTATACATTTCTAATGTTACGGCACCGTCCACTGCAAGTCAATGTAATGACTTGCGTCGTAATGGCACTGCGTGGTACCTACGCAGAGTAAAATCTGCGTTGTTAAGGTATATATTCGGTTTCCACAAATCAGGAAATTAAATTCTCCCAAATTCTCTTTTCAGCAATCACAACCAATAACATTGCGATTTTTATGACGTAGTCAACCAATCCCAGCATGGCTTTACACCAACAGACCAATTACAGTGCAACACACTTTGACGTAAATCTCACTCCTTGCCGAAGATCACCCTCCTTCATCATTTTCTTCAGTGTATTTTCCAAGCAAATGCATAAGACAATATGCAAGCATTTTCAACATCAAACTGTCTGCTCCTCTAATGGAAAAAGATGTCTCTCACTCAAAAGGTAATATGAAATAATCTTAGTTCCATACCTATCTTTCTCATTCACTTCAAGTGAAATCTCAAACAGCGGGATTTCACAAAAATTGATATTTATTTCTTGTGCATGTAAGATCAACTATAGCAATTGATTAACACAAGCATTCAAAAGAAAGTCTGTATCCATAAGATGCAGTCAACGAAAAATACCACAACACAGCAAACACAAGGAGATGATGGACAGAGCGCTGAAACATTTCAGACACTCACCCCAGTCACAGATCTGGGTTGAATCCATCATCGTTCTTTAGCTCACTTTGCCACCGAAGTTTAGACACAGCTGAATGCAAATCAGTCTTGCCCCTGTGCCTCATGGGAACAGTTCAGCCCGAACTGCCAAGCCATGTCTTCCCTGGACCGGAAACAAGCATCCTGGGGCCGGTCCTAGAATGCTTGGTTCCAGTCCAGGGAAGACCTGGCCTGGCAGTTCAGGCTGGACTGTTCCCATTGGGCACAGGGTAAAGACTGATTTGCATATGGCCGGGTTCAAACTAAAATGTCATGGTGAGCAAAAACAGCTGGATTTAGGCCCAGAATGTATGACATTTTTCTGCATTCTGTCCATCAATTGTTCTTTTTGTATTTGTCACCCCGAGTGGGACGGGAATGCCCAGACATGGGTCCCATGCTCTCCATGCCACTGGAGTCAAGCTATACTGGCTGATGAGGGGTGAAACCCTGAAACCGATCCTAGGATGCTTGGTTCCAGTCCAGGGAAGACCTGGCCTGGCAGTTTGGACTGGACAATTCCTTTTGGGCACAAGGTCAAGACTGATTTGCATATGGCTGGGTTCAAAATGGAATGGCATGCTGAGCAAAACAACAATGGGTTTAGGCCCAGATCTCTGTACTGGGGTGAAAGTATGACATTGATCTGCATTCTATCCATCAATTGTTCTTTTTGCATTTGTCACCCCGAGTGGGACGGGTATGCCCAGATGTGGGTCTCATGCTCTCCATGCCACTGGAGTCAAGTTATCTTGGCTGATGAGGTGTAAAACCCCCAAACCGCTCCTAGGATGCTTGGTTCCAGTCCAGGGAGGACCTGGCCTGGCATTTCTGGCTGGACTGTTCCCATTGGGCACAGGGTCAAGATTGATTTGCATATATCTGGGTTCAAACTGGAATGGCATGGTGATCAAAAAAACAATGGATGGGAGGAGCTTGGAGCTTGAGCAATATGGCCGCGTAGGCACTCGGCTCCTCCGAGCTTCGTCTGCCGGCTTACCATCCTGTCGCCTATCCTGTCCCCCGAGCCCAGGGACCATTGCCGGAAGCTGCGCAGACCGTCGGGGGCCGATTTCGGAGCTTCGGGACGGCCGATGGCCGGAGTTTGGCCCGTCTCGATCTGAGGCCTGTGGATCACTGAAGTCGGGACCTAGAGTTGACGCTCCGCCCGCCACTGAGTGGCATAACATCGGGGACCCAAACCGGAAGTCGCCGGTCGGGTCCGTCGGCAGAGTTTTCCGGATCTGCAGCAGCCCCCCCGCAAATAAAGCCGGTGAGGAGTGATTATGCCACATAACGATGGTGCGGAGCGGGGGATGGCAGGGGGGATGGCCCAGTACCTCCCAGGTCGTCTGTGCCTGTGCCGACGAATGGGGAAGTCTGTGTGACTGTATGGCCGGGTGGAAAGTCGTCGCCTGACCGGAGAACTCCGAGGAGTGCACTACTGCTGGTGTAAAGCAATGGCTGTGTGAAGTGTTTGGAACACGCCGTGGCATATTACGGATGGGCAGGGGCTTGAGTTGACTCCCCCACTGGCGCAAGACCGGCTTTGCAGTTCCTGCCAGAGATACGACTGCTTCTGGGATATTGGAGTGCCCTCATTGTTGGCGTTACGTGGTGGGACCAAAAACTAGGCGGTGTGTTCGCTACACGTGAAGTGTCGTTTGGGCAGGGTGAGGAGAGACATTCCTCCGATGGGCGACTTGCCCCGACTTTAGAGTGGTTCATTGGATTTCCGAGAGTGTTTACCTGCAGGCTGGGATCTAATGCTTTGAACGCCCGGAACCCCCCTGTAGGAGGGTGGATACCTGACTATGGTTGCCCCCAACTTTTTGCCTGGTGTTTTGCTGGTTTTCCGACTTAGTTGACCTGGGACCCTGCTATTCAGGGCCCCAGGCCTACTGCTCTCTCTGTAAAATGGATTCCATGTACCTTAGGTGCATTTACCAATTGGTACTGGACCACCTTATCAGACCCTGTAACTCAGGGCATAGGTGTACCCAGGGCCTACCAGGGGCTGCAGCATGTATTATGCAACCCCTGGCTGGCCATCTAAATCTGACACAACTGGCTGCGTGACAGCTGGGGCAAGGTGGTGTAATCACCCTTTGCTTTAAATATAGTATACCTATATCTAACCCTAAAATGGACACATGTATTCCTATCAGTCACTCCTATGGCAGGCCTTAACAATCCTGAAGGCACAGTGCTTGGAATTATGTGAGATGGTGCTCTGGCATGACCTGAGCCGGTTTGCAGCTTGCGGAACCAAGTCCTAATAGCTGTTCCATGATAACGCATACCATATACTCTTAAGTGCATTATAATCCTTGCGGTTATATGCCAACTCTGGTATCGCTTTATCAAAACATGTCGAGTAAGGTGTCATACGAATTGGAATACTAACCCCTCGCCAATTCTGGTGACGGGGCTAGCATTCCACCCTTCTAGAGGGACACGACATGTATGTAACTGTGAACCCCGGTTAAAGTTAACTCGAGCCTCAGCATCACAAAATGGATGCTGCCACCACAGACACAAGTCTGACCTCCTGCTGCTGGGAGTCCTTCCAGCGAGGAGAGCTTGGACAAAGGGTTTCCTGTCATGGGCGGTGCTAGCACCATCCCAGACAGGGTTTTGTGTATCCTGGGTAGGCAGGGCTGAATAGGAAGGTGACTGCAAGTGGCACCCCGGTGCTCACTACGCATAGGCCGGCTAGAACCAGTTCCAGGGGCACACCAGCCCCTGAGCTGGGGAAAGTCCGGCATGGGAGAGGGGTGTAACCACCCCCCTTCCTGGTCCCACCCATGGGCAGGACCTAGTCCCGTACCAGCCCCTTTCTGTAGTATAAAGGTGGGAGCGGGGACCCTTCCAAATTAGATCATCTTTGAATCCTGAAACTACTTTCTACGAAACGAACTCAAGACTTCTTCTCAGGATTTCTCCCTTGTGACTAAGGAGTAGTCACCCTGCATCTGCGGGCAACAACTAAGAACACTGCGATTTGCTGCACGTCCTT
Organism: Lissotriton vulgaris; assembly: GCF_964263255.1. NCBI lineage: Eukaryota > Metazoa > Chordata > Amphibia > Caudata > Salamandridae > Lissotriton > Lissotriton vulgaris. The sequence continues at coordinate 971,000,093 of NC_141696.1, read as the reverse complement.
CCTCAGGAATCCGACCGACCAGCATGACAAGACCTGGCACCTCTGACCTCTACCTACATCGTCAGCTCAGCTGAGATCCGTGGGTGTGACGAGACCTCAAGGGAACGGCCATCTTCAGAACTGCACGACTCTTTTCCAGCACGACCGCCGAGGGATCCTTGAGTGGGTGCTTTGGGGTTCGAGAAGCCCTAACCCTGAGCAGCTCCAGCACCGAAGTCCAGCCCCCCAACATCCGCCAGATCTGCGTGGGGCCCTTCTGCTTTTTGCTGCTCACCGCGTTGTCCGGCTACTTGCCTGCTGGCTTGTGGCCCTCTTGACGACGCACCACAACGACAACACCGCTGGTCTGGTTGCTCCAGACTGGCCCTTGCTCCCCTCCAACAGAGGAGCACTCCGGACCCTCCTGGTCCACTCCAGACGCCATTTTGAGTCCAACGTGTGGGCTTGCATTTGCCAAGACTTGTTGCCCCAATCCTGGGTCCAGCGACGTCGACAGCAGATACCATCGTGGGACAGCTGGCACCTCCATCCTGGTCGCCGACAACCCCTCCTGGTCCGTGAGACTGCAGAGCCCAGCGTCGCCCACTCACCTGGTCGAGGTGATTTCGTCCGGTGCCATCCTGGTGCCCACCTAATCACTGGCTAGTGATTCAGAACTTGGTCCCCTCTGCTTACAGGTGTCTTCCATCTTCGATCCAGGCTTGGATCACTTCGAACTTCATCACTGGTCGCCTACCAGCAACTTCTTCTTTCAGGCTCCATAGACTGCAACGAGGATTCCCGACGTCTTTTCAGACCTATGCATCCGCAGCCCCTGGGCTAGGTAACCTAAGAATTTCGGTGCTCCAGCATAGCTTAACTATCTAAGTGTCCAGATCCTTTTTCGTTTCAGCTCTACCTAGTCGGATTCGTCGGATAACACTAACTTCACGAAATCTAGCACCCATAGACTTTGTCCCGCATCCCGCGTGAGAGTGCACACTCTGCACCCGATCTCCCTAGGCCTCCTGCTAGTAATCTGAAGGTTCAGTAGTCCAGTCCTAGCGATCCTAAAGCCTATTAGAGTAGTACTTACCTGCTAGTAATTTGGCATTCCACTTTTAGAGTATATGGTTTTTCGTGCCCCTCGGGCATTTGTGTAAATTGTGCGACTTTCAGTATTTTCATAAGAGCTTTGTATTGTGCTTAGCGCCCTGTCCTCATAAAGAGTCCAGGGCTGTTGTGTTCTAAATAAATATACTTTTATTTTTATAACAACTTGTGTGGTGTCCTTTCACTTTGTGTTCAAGGGGTATATGTGATGGTATAACAGCTGGCTTAACACGCCCTCTAGAGTTTAGCCTAAAGACTGCTCTTGTCCATGCTACTAGGATAGCTGGTCTACGGTTGACTTACAACCAATCATCAATAAGGGTTGTTTGGACTGATACATAGTGAGCACTGCATATCAGGCCAACTTCTCACATTGGTGAGCAGCGGTTGGGATTTGAGCTTGCTGTTGTTTTACCGCACGTATCCTAAGAATATCATTTGAAAGATCACATAAGTACCAAGGTACATATAACTTAGCTTAGAATACTCTGAGTTCTACTGAACCAGCTGTTGTAGTTCACAGGGCCTAGCACACCCTGACTACAACTCTTAGCAAGGGATCAGTAGGCAAACAAATAGTGTAGGTAGGTGCATCACTTACACCACACTAGAAGCATGTCGGACAAAGGAGGGAACTCAGAAGCCCCCCTTGTGTCAGTGGACCCTCCACAGGTCACCTCACGATATGCTGCTCTTAGCTTCCAGGAGATGAGACAAATCTGTACATCCAGGAAGCTAAAACAGGGTTCTAACCCTACCATTCCCTTTCTGATTGGTCTCTTAGAGACTTATGATGCCAGGAGGACTGCTAACACAGACCCTTCTCATCCAGATGGGAACATGCCCCCCTTAGAGGGAACCCTTGGGGACCCTGACCTCACCCTCAATGGAACAGTGAGTGAAGGAGAGGAAGAGGATCAGGAAGTATCAGAGGAGGAGGCAGACAAGGGTCAGGTAGAAGTCAGTAGACTCACCAGGACCAACTTAAGTAGGCATGAGAATGGATTTGGGGGACCCCCAGGGCCACTCTCAGGCAGACTTAACATTGGGAATGGACAAGTTAGGTCTCTATCCAGAGGTTCTAACAGATCCGTTCGAACCAATGGCTCTCAGACCTCTTCTCACAGAGGGATGACATCCCCTCAGAGAAGAGAGCATGAAGCAAAGATGAGGGAAGTCAATCTGAGGATTGAAAGGGAAGAACTTGCCCTGGCCAAAGAGAGACTTGCCCTTGCTAGAGAGCAAAAGTTAAGTGGGCTAGATCCCACTGGTGGCAGCATTTTACCTAGAGAAAAGGACAGAAGTTTAGACACTAGACACCTGAGTAAGATAGTGCCCCCCTTTAAACAAGGGGATGACATCCACAAATGGATGACTGCTTTGGAGAGGGCCTGCACTGTCCAGTGCGTCCCCCAGAGTCAGTGGGCAGCTAACTTGTGGCTCTCCTTTGAAGGCAAAGGTAGAGATAAGCTCCTCACTACTAGAGCTGAGGATGCTAACAATTACCAAGTCCTGGAGAATACACTGGTTGATGGGTTTGGCTTAACAACTGAGCAGTACAGGTTGCTGTTCAGAGACACCCAGAAAACTCAGTCTCAAGATTGGACTGACTTTGTTGATTGTGCCACTAAGGCTTTTGAAGGCTGGCTACTGGGAAGTAAGGTTACTGATTTCAAAGGATTGTACAATCTAATTATGAGAGAGCAAATCTTAAGTAATTGTCAGAACCGGTTATTACACCAGCACCTGGTAGACTCTGATCTGACCTCTCCACAAGAATTGGGTAAGAGGGTAGACAAATTGGTCAGAACCAGGGTCAGGCCTAAGAACCAGGGTAGTGACCAAAAGAAGGAATCAACCAAGCCTCAAGAGAAGGGTGGGAATAAATCTTCTGATCAAACCACAGGGCCCCAAAAATCCTCTGAAAAGGGTGGGTCCCAGACTTCTCCCATAACCCAAAAGAAACCTTATTGTCATACCTGCAAACAGGTAGGCCATTACAAAACTGACAGCAGTTGCCCCAAGGCCAACAACAATAAGGAGAACATACCCCCAAATAAAACTTCCCAGCCTCCTGTTACTACTAGTAGTAATCCCCCAGGTGGTGGGAGTGCCCCCAAGAATCTGGGTGCATTTTCTTTGGGAGTTCCTGGGGACTCTGGCCTAACCAGGTCCCCTGACTTAGATATTCTTGTCTGTGAGACTGGCATGGGGTTTGCCAACTTCACAGCTTGTCCCAACACTTTGGGCAGGTACAGACAGGAGCCCCTCATCAATGGTTTAAAAGTTGAGGCCTATAGAGATACAGAGGTTAGCATCACCATGGTGACTGAGAGCCTAGTCCCCTCAAGGCAACTTATACCTGGAGCCACATACCAGGTAATGAACATTGATGGAGTGCAGAGAGATCATCCCATAGCAGTGGTAAATCTCAGCTGGGGAGGTGTCACTGGTCACAAGAGAGTGGCAGTGTCGCCAAACCTGCCTGTAGATTGTTTACTGGGGAATGATTTAGAGATCTCAGCCTGGGCTGAGGTAGAGCAAGAAACCCATTTTAAAATGGTAAACCTCCATGGTAAGGCTAGTGGGGCAGTGATAGCCACAGCCCCAGTCCAGAATGTCCTCCCTGAACAGGCCAGGAGGGCTGAGCCAGTCACAGCCCTGTCCCAGAAAGATGCCTTTCCTGAACAGGTTGGCAAGGATGTGATGGTCACAGCCCATCCCCAAACTGAGTCCCTTCCTGAAAAGGTTGGTGGAGTTGTGATGGCCCCAGCTCAAACTCAGACAGATGATAGTGTAGTGAAGCCTGAAACTATGGATCACTCCACTCAGACAGAGAGCATTGAGGAGGAAGAGAAATCTCCCTCCCACCAGACTTTAGGAAAGGATCAGCCTCCTCAGTGAACTGATCTGACCCCTTGTGAAGGAACTGCCCCAGAGGTAGTCAGGCCTAGCCTGGCAGAGCCCCTGATGTCAGTGGACCCTTCCAAGGTGGGACCCAGTCTGGAGCAGGTAGTCTGCCCCTCTCTACCCTGCCTCAGTCAGCCACCGGCTGTAGAGGTCAGGGAGGCCAGTGGTGGACCCCAAAGGGCCCCCTGTCCAAAAGAAATTCCCAATCAGCAGATTAAGGGCACTGAAGCTAGTAAACCTAGCCCAGTGAAAATAAAACAAACTCCTGAGGGATCCCCCTTAAAATTAGCTAGGGACCTCCCACAGATGGACACTGTTGGGCACAGCCAAACCTGGGGTCTAAAAACCCCAAACCTGACCTGTCCCTCCAGTAAGCCAAACAGAGGGACTCAGCCTCCAGCTTTAGGTAGCCAGAGGTTGACCCTGAGAGCTCATAGCAACTCAGTCCAGGAAAGAAAGGCACATATGGTGGATAGTGATTGGAGGAAGTTGAGCCCAACAGTAGTGGAGTCTCACTTCAGTACTCCATTCCCACACCAGCCTTTTACTTTGCCAAGACACACCACAGGTAGAGATTCCCTATGGTGGAGACCCTCAGATACCCTTAGGGTGAGGGGTTGCTCAGTGGACCATGATATAGGGGGTAACCATGCCAGTGCAGGTACCACCTCATATGGCCACTCAGGCAATATAGGCTTACCTGGTCAAGGATAGCCTTATCTCCTTTCGTTTGGGGGGGGGGGGGGTGGATACCTGACTATGGTTGCCCCCAACTTTTTGCCTGGTGTTTTGCTGGTTTTCCGACTTAGTTGACCTGGGACCCTGCTATTCAGGGCCCCATGCCTACTGCTCTCTCTGTAAAATGGATTCCATGTACCTTAGGTGCATTTACCAATTGGTACTGGACCACCTTATCAGACCCTGTAACTCAGGGCATAGGTGTACCCAGGGTCTACCAGGGGCTGCAGCATGTATTATGCCACCCCTGGCTGGCCATCTAAATCTGACACAACTGGCTGCGTGACAGCTGGGGCAAGGTGGTGTAATCACCCTTTGCTTTAGATATAGTATACCTATATCTAACCCTAAAATGGACACATGTATTCCTATCAGTCACTCCTATGGCAGGCCTTAACAATCCTGAAGGCAGAGTGCTTGGAATTATGTGAGATGGTGCTCTGGCATGAGCTGAGCCCGTTTGCAGCTTGCGGAACCAAGTCCTAATAGCCGTTCCATGATAACGCATACCATATACTCTTAAGTGCATTATAATCCTCGCGGTTATATGCCAACTCTGGTATCGCTTTATCAAAACATGTTGAGTAAGGTGTCATACGAATTGGAATACTAACCCCTCGCCAATTCTGGCGACGGGGTTAGCATTCCACCCTTCTAGAGGGACACGACATGTATGTAACTGTGAACCCCGGTTAAAGTTAACTCGAGCCTCAGCATCACCAAATGGATGCTGCCACCACAGACACAAGTCTGACCTCCTGCTGCTGGGAGTCCTTCCAGCGAGGAGAGCTTGGACAAAGGGTTTTCTGTCAGGGGCGGTGCTAGCACCATCCCAGACAGGGTTTTGTGTATCCTGGGTAGGCAGTAGGAAGGTGACTGCAAGTGGCACCCCGGTGCTCACTACGCATAGGCCGGCTAGAACCAGTTCTAGGGGCACACCAGCCCCTGAGCTGGGCAAAGTCCGGCATGGGAGAGGGGTGTAACCACCCCCCTTCCTGGTCCCACCCATGGGCAGAACCTAGTCCCGTACCAGCCCCTTTCTTTAGTATAAAGGTGGGAGCGGGGACCCTTCCAAATTAGATCATCTTTGAATCCTGAAACTACTTTCTACGAAAGGAACTCAAGACTTCTTCTCAAGATTTCTCCCTTGTGACTAAGGAGTAGTCACCCTGCATCTGCGGGCACTAACTAAGAACACTGCGATTTGCTGCACGTCCTTCCTCAGGAATCCGACCGACCAGCACGACGAGACCCAGCTTCCCTGGCACCTCTGACCTCTACCTACATCGTCAGCTCAGCTGAGATCCGTGGGTGTGACGAGACCTCGAGGGACCGGACATCTTCAGAACTGCACGACTCTTTTCCAGCACGACCGCTGAGGGATCCTCGAGTGGGTGCTTTGGGGTTCGAGAAGCCCTAACCCTGAGCAGCTCCAGCACCGAAGTCCAGCCCCCCAGCATCCGCCAGATCTGCGTGGGGCCCTTCTGCTCTTTGCTGCTCACCGCGTTGTCCGGCTACTTGCCTGCTGGATTGTGGCCCTCTTGACGATGCACCACGATGACAACACCGCTGGTCTGGTTGCTCCAGACAGGCCCTTGCTCCCCTCCAACAGAGGAGCACCCCGGACCCTCCTGGTCCACTCCAGACGCCATTTTGAGTCCACCGCGTGGGCTTGCATTTGCCAAGACTTGTTGCCCCAATCCTGGGTCCAGCGACGTCGACAGCAGATACCATCGTGGGACAGCTCGCACCTCCATCCTGGTTGCTGACAATGCCTCCTGGTCCGTGAGACTGCAGAGCCCAGCGTCGCCCACTCACCTGGTCGAGGGGACTTCGTCCGGTGCCATCCTGGTGCCCACCTAATCACAGGCTAGTGATTCAGAACTTGGTCCCCTCTGCTTACAGATGTCTTCCATCTTCGATCCAGGCTTGGATCACTTCGAACTTCATCACTGGTCGCCTGCCAGCAACTTCTTCTTTCAGGCTCCATAGACTGCAACGAGGATTCCCGACGTCTTTTCAGATCTATGCATCCACAGCCCCTGGGCTAGGTGACCTGAGCATTTCGGTGCTCCAGCATAGCTTAACTATCTAAGTGTCCAGATCCTTTTTCGTTTCAGCTCTACCTAGTCGGATTCGTCCAATAACACTAACTTTACGAAATCTAGCACCCATAGACTTTGTCCCGCATCCCGCGTTAGAGTGCACACTCTGCACCCGATCTCCCTAGGCCTCCTGCTAGTAATCTGAAGGTTCAGTAGTCCAGTCCTAGCGATCCTAAAGCCTATTAGAGTAGTACTTACCTGCTAGTAATTTCGCATTCCACTTTTAGAGTATATGGTTTTTCGTGCCCCTCGGGCATTTGTGTAAATTGTGCGAATTTCAGTATTTTCATAAGAGCTTTGTATTGTGCTTAGCGCCCTGTCCTCATAAAGAGTCCAGGGCTGTTGTGTTCTAAATAAATATACTTTTATTTTCATAACAACTTGTGTGGTGTCCTTTCACTTGGTGTTCAAGGGGTATATGTGATGGTATAACAGCTGGCTTAACACGCCCTCTAGAGTTTAGCCTAAAGACTGCTCTTGTCCATGCTACTAGGATAGCTGGTCTACGGTTGACTTACAACCAATCATCAATAAGGGTTGTTTGGCCTGATACATAGTGAGCACTGCATATCAGGCCAACTTCTCACACCACCTATCCCGAAGATGGCGGTTACGTTACAAGACATCATGACGGCCATAGCTGACGTTTTAATCTCCCTGCATACGCAATATGCAAAGCTGAATGCCGCACTGGACACAGGACTCATTGCACTCCACCCGACGAGAGCAGTTCTTGCCGGGGTCGATGAGAGGGTCAAGCCCCAGTTTGTAGCGCCATTTGTGCTTGTGGACGGCGTGGTTCAGATGCAACTGGACAGGTTCATACTTACATCTTCCCACGGTCTGGTTAACTATGAGCACAGTAACTATGTAAGCGGGGCCTGGCGATCTGAAGACTGTCTCGTGGGGGTCCCCTAGGGATCGCAGGGGCCGATGTCCAATTTATTGTTTCCAAACTTTGTGCGGGTGCTTTGGACATTTTGTCGAACACTCTCTGCTGTGTGTTGTGATCTGATGGTATGGTGGGACAGAATTCACTCTCGCGAGCGTACGGGCCAGGGTTAATCTAATTGTACTGCGATTGTTTTTTTTATGGCTTTCATTGATAACTCGGTCTCACTAATATGTTGCTAATGGGGGGTGGGGCGGTCCCTTCTGGTCTCCTCTGGTCCGTCTACGTTTCCCTATGGACTACTGTATATTTGTGGTATGCTGTCGGGGGGGGGTCCTCTCTAATAGGTTTGGGGGGGAAGAAATTGTATAATCGTATGCTATTTTTCGCTCCTCCTCCACTTCTCTCTATTTCCTTTCCGTAGTATTTTAGTTTAGTTGGGGCAACAGGCACACTGCTGGTGGGGTTGGGCTATAGCCATCTGCAGGGGTGTAGGGTGGGGGGTATGGGGGTGGGGTTACTTGTTTTAGTTCCATTTAGTTCTATGGCCCTTTTTTCTTTCCTTCCTGTTCTTTTCTTTTTACTCAGCTCTTTCGGGTTTTCCTCTGGGCGACAGACGCGCTGCTAGTGGGGTAGGCCGTAGCCATTGCGGGGCAGCATTGTGGGGGGTGTGAGGTGGGTTTGTTATTTTGCCTTTGTTGTGTTCTATGGCCCCTTTTCTTTTTCCTTTCTTGCAGGGTCCGGTAGCGATAACTTTCGGTTTCATCCTGAAGTTATTGAGTGGGCGGGGTCGGGGTGGGTGGCTGCGATGATAGATAGGTAGAGTTGTTCTTTACTCTTAGTGCACTAACTGGCGCTTGTATTTATATTGTTGATCTATTTTGATTCACGACTACTTTTCACACCTACCCGCATTTTTGTACCTCCGAGTGTGTAGCTCCGGATATCCTGTATTTTCTTCGTTATCTCATTCTTTTGGGGGGGGGTTAAATATAAAATGAAACCTTATTCATATCCTTGATTCGAAATGTTTCTGATACACTGTCTATGCTTTACCGCAGCCGGACCCATGGGTTGTCGGCTGAATAGCTGTGTTATTGGTATTACTGATCCGTGTTGCATACCTGTGGTACCGGCCCCTGCTGCTGCAGGGCTACATTTGTGTCTTATGTTGAACGATATAATAAAGGTTTTAAAAAAAAAAAAAAGAAGAAAACAATGGATTTAGGCCCAGATATCTGTACTGGGGTGAATGTATGACATTGTTCTGCATTCTGTCCATCAATTGTTCCTTTTGCATTTGTCAACCCGAGTGGGATGGGTTTGCCCGACGTGGGTCCTGTGCTCTCCATGCCACTGGAGTCAAGCTATCCTGGCTGATGAGGGGTGGAACCCCGAAACCGGTCCTAGGATGCTTGGTTTCAGTCCAGGGAGGACCTGGCCTGGCAGTTGGGGCTGGACTGTTCCCGTTGGGCACAGGGTCAAGACTGATTTGCATATGGCTGTTTTCAAACCGGAATGGCATTGTGAACAGAAAAAATATGGATTTAGGCCTAGATCTCTATACTGGGGTAAATGTATGACATTGTTCTGCATTCTGTCCATCAATTGTTTTTTTTGAAAATACCACAACACAGCAGGCAACTTACTCAGGGACTAACTATGAGTCCGGCGGTCCATGGACAGACAGACTTGCAGGGGCGTGGCTGTCTTCCAACCTCCCTATGACAACCCCTGACCACAATTGTACATCCACAACTGCCAGCCCAGCAGTGGTTTGGTGTTCTTGAAGCTGCAATAAGCGTGGTGGGACTGCACAGGTCCCACCAAGCATATTATAAGTTTCTTCTACGCCACCGTTTTCATGGCGGCCGTGGTTCCTCCACCATCAAGGCCGTAGTGGAGATGAAGCAAACGGGGCCCTACAGGGCCCCTTGTTGCCTCTGGACCATGTTGTGCATGTAGGGGGGCACATGTTGTGCATGCAGCCCAGTACCTGCACGGCGTGGACTGCACCAGTTCGTGCCATGCCAGTACTGCCTTTGACATTCCCATTGTGGTGCCTATTTCATAGACACAGCTGTGGGAAAGCCAAAGAACTTCCTACTAGTGACTGAAAAAGTCATAGTCTGGCGGGCAGTGCGCACACAGGTTTGGTGGTGCAACGGTAGGGCAGTTCCCACTACCACACAGCTAAACTCATAATCAGGCCCTTAGCGTGTTCTACACTCAAAAGACCACCACATAGGTATATATCTCAAGATCTTCCGCCACAAAATGACCCTGATAATAACTTTAACTTAAACTTTTTTCCATTAAGTGATATGGTGCATTCAACTTTTCAACTTTGCATAACATCACACAGCCAATTTAAAACACTGCAATCTAAGCCAAAGCAATCGCAACATGCATCCGGATTAACACTCTGTTACTGCTACAAGTAGTTAAAATCATCAGTACTCCTTCTGCAGAGCCATGGGATTTTGTGCTATTTGGACTGGACAGGGGAAATCTATTTTGGGCACCCTAAATTCTTCATGTCACTAGACAAAATCATATGAGTAATCTTTTTTACTTAGATTCTATTCTTCACCCACAGAGGTGATGGTCTTCAAAATAGTGAGGGGTGAGAAATCAGGGTGTCCCACTGTGGGTTACCCAATGAGGACCATTAATTGATATTCAACTCACAAATTAGAAAACAGATTCCAGTACTCTACACTCAAATTCTAACTCTCTCTTTCTCTCATGCATCACAAATCAGATATTTGTAAGCACAGTTTCTGTAGAAATAACATTAAGAAACAATAAAATAACTCTGACATATTTAGCTAATTTGGTCATTGTATAAGCAACATTTTAAGAAGCTCTGTCATAAATCTAACAGCTTGAATTACAAAACCATAAATCTAGTTAAAGTAAATCTATGTCTAAATAAAAGAATCCATAAAAAAGGTGGTTTAGAATTAATGGTTCCTACCACCAACGAAGGTAGGAGGATTGTTCCCTAGAGTTCTCTTTGCATGGGCAAAGGGATTCAAGTTAAAGTCCACCATTGAGTCAATGTGCATGGGGAATGTAGCGTTAATTAGGAAAGTTCAAGTCTGTTTTCTCATCAGACAGCTCCAAATCGTCCAGGAGGTAAGTTCATCAGCATGGGCAAAAAGACATGGGGCATGTAAAGAAAGTCCAACAGGCAGACTAGAGGAAATGAGATTGAAGATGCTGAGCAGCCTTGCAAGAATGGCTTGGCTGATCACAAGAGGGAAATGCAGATGAAGAAGTCCTCCCTCCTCCAAGGAAAGTCTCTTTTAATCCTCCAAATTGTTTGTTATGACATCAGTAATCACCTTACAATTGTCTGATCATCATGTTACCATTCTTCCATTCTCCAGGTACAAGTTGATACTCCAGCATACTTTCCGATGCTCATCATGGGAAACAACTGTTCATTCCGTCCTCACAAGTTTGGTTGACAAAGAGATTATTTACTTTGTTGCTCTTCACGGATATGGTCCAAAGGTCAGGTTTCCATCAACTCACACAAAAAGAAATACTGATAAGTCTCTCTTGTTGCTTAAAGAATGTTGCATTGAGGAAGCGTGTGCAAAGTCCATTACATCAGGCTATGAAATAGTGCCGCCTGAGGAGAAAAGACAATGTATTGCACTTTAAAGTTAGCATTTTTTATTTGGTAAAATAAACTCCTAATTAACTGCAAGGATAACAAAATAAGTCAAACATATCATATATAAACATTTTTATAGTGTTGTCAGTGATTATTATACAGAAATGTTCAACTCATGCCTGTTACCAAAAATTCTAAAAGTACCTACATGTAAATTATTTCTAAAAATCAAATAGTTTCTATGGTTATAAGATCTTTAAAATGTTAGCCGGCTCCACTGAACGTTTCAGCCATATAGCACATTGCATACATGAATTGCACCACATTGTATACCGTTATGGTGCTCTACAATAAAGTCAATAGGAAAAGTACGTTTCACCATTTATTTTCCATGATGACTTGGTTAATAATATCAGTTACTAAACATTTTAAATTCACTATTTGATTAATCCTACTGTTTCTACTAGACAAGCACACTTTTACAGTGCAGGTATTTCAACCTTTCCCAGTTTCAGTGTCGCTTTTCTAGACTTTTGCAAAGTGCACATTTGTGTTTTTGTTATCAAGAGTGGTTTAAGTGTCATGTAATGCATGATCATTTTTTACGCTTGCTCACTAGAGAAGTAGTGATCATACCAAGGTAGTATCTTTGGTCCCTCTTGCTCTACTGAGTAACCTGTTGATTGTTGGGTTTCATGAATGGGTCTGCACTTTCTCCAATCCTATTCAATTCAATGTGCATGCTTATAGGTTATTAAATTAAGCGTTTGGATTTAAGGTGCTCCTCTATGCTGAAAATACTTAGCTTTTCAGTATTTGAACCCCCTGTCTTCTTAAACTGGACGTCAGCAAGAACAAGGTTGTGTTTTTTGAGGGTGAGTCTTGTTGGTTGAGCAGACTTTGTCCCGATTTCTTGGTTCTTTTGCATATTCTTGTTTCTAAGCCAAAAAACGTGGTCATCTTTTAGGACAAAGAGCTTTCCTTTGGAACCTTTCTCTAAAAGGGTTAGTCCTGCTGCTTTCTACAACGTCAACTGTTGTGGAAGGTCTAATCACTAAACTGAAAAGAATAGAAAACCTGGCATTGATCCTGGTATCTGGGTTGAACAAGCATGATTACATCTCTACAGCACATTGGACCATTTACTGGCTCCTGGTGAAGCAAAGAATCCGTCTTAAAATGCTGTTTATTGTTCCCTCATTTGTTCTTTGGAACAAAATTAGTGTTCTTATTCAAGATATTGGTCCCAGTTTCAAAATAAGAGTCCACTCATCAAGTCCACTTTAAGTCTTCAAAGTCCTCTTTTTAAAAGTGCTTCCTATGGCGCATGGGTTTTCACATCCTGGGTCCTAAACTGTGGGTTAGTCCGCCACTTAACTCCACTATATTGTGGATCATCTACATTCATGTGAAATTAGCTAAAAAGTGCATCTATTCTAATAATCAAAATTTCTGTCTGTGTACTAGAGTCTCCCTCCTTCATTCCTAGTGTCATGAAGCCCAAGGATGACAGTTGTGCTTTGTAAGTAACTTAAAAACCGAGCAAATTAGGTGCGTTTAGGACATAAATGTTATTTGAGCTGGAATATTTGTGCCCATTATTTGCAAAAGTCTGTAAATCGTACCTCTAAAGTGTAATAAGCCACAGGATTATAAGATTTCAGTGTTTTCATTTATGTGACAATTTAAACATAGGTAACTGTGGGAGAAAAAACTATTCTAAACCTAAGACATCGTAACAAGACTTTCCCAGAGTTACCCGGCCTGGGTAAGCTCAAAGTAACCAGCTGCTTCCATGGTCAGATAGTTTTGTGGGGGTTCCCAAAACATCAGACAGTTGCAACAGAACACCAATTGCTTCCTCTTGCTTCCTTTTTTTTTGTATTTGTACACATACTTTAAAAATTCCAAGCTTAGTTGTGCCCTATCAGATTCCAGTGACCCAGTTGTCTCTGTCGATCTCATTTATGAAAAGTGTTGCATTGCTGGGGAAAAAGAGTGATGCAACACTTTTCATTGAGCCATCCTTGCCACACCATGGAAGCGCCGTATTTACACTACTGCGCTCCATGTCTCAAGGACCTCCCAGATACCTTGTGGCACAGTAATGACGCATTGCTGGAGTGTGTCTGTAAACTAATGTAACTCCAGCAATGTGTCATTACACATAGGCGAGTCCCATGTAATAGGCCCTGCGTCACAAGTAGTAGGAGTGGTGCATTGAAATTTCATAGATTTCACTGTGCCACTTCTACAAGGCATTTTTACATGGCAACGCCCGCCCTGCATACATTATACCTGACACAAGTATAATGTAGCACAGGCATTTACAAAGTGACACCTCTGCCTAGATCAACCAGGCCCTCTCTGGTTGGAGTTGTGACATCTGCTGTTCTAAACCACAAAGGAGTCATGTGCTGATACTGGAAACCATAAAACAACACAAGTGCCAATGCTGAGCTTTACTCCTAGAACATTTGCGACCAACTATATGAATCAAAACATAATAGTCTACTTTTCAAATTGCACCATTCCAATGGTTTATTTTACTTTTTTTGCCTTCATTATTTTTGCAAAAAATATATAATTCTTTATGCATCAAAATACATTGAAAATATATACAAAATATGTACACAATCCAATCAAAAGAACATCACTTTACATACTGACACAACATCCCTTTATCCACACATTTGGCCAAAACATTCAATCCGCATTCAAACTTCACACACTCATCATACAAAATGGTCCCAGTGTCAACAACACAAGAGAATTAAGAAAATTATTCAAATACAATTTCATTAGTTTTGTGTATTCTCTAACATAATACAAATTCAAAAATTTGCTCTCCTATTTACAACAATGTTTTCTATGTGACCTGGGACTAGGTCGGTCGACGCGTTTCGAACCCGAATATAAATGGGGTTCTCCTCAGGACCAACAGACTCTTTAGTTCTCAGGATCAATGATCCTCTTGCGTGATTTAATTGTATCACTCTCCGCAATTTTTCGCGGGTCCTATCTGGATGGGCAGCAGTATGTCCGTTACATATATGGCTGCCCACGCCTTCAGCAGCATCCGCTGCGCATTTGTTTGGTTTCCGCACGGTAATGAAAAACGGCTCTTTTCCTTTTCCTTTTACTTTGAACAATCCGGATTGCTTAATTCTCTTGAGTTGTTGACACTGGGACCATTTTGTATGATGAATGTGTGAAGTTTGAATGTGGATTGAATGTTTTGGCCAAATGTGTGGATAAAGGGATGTTGTGTTAGTATGTAAAGTGATGTTCTTTGGATTGGATTGTGTACATATTTTGTATATATTTTCAATGTATTGTGATGCACAAAGAATTATATATTTTTTGCAAAAATAATGAAGGCAAAAAAAGTAGAATCAACCATTGGATTGGTGCAATTTGAAAAGTAGACTATTATGTTTTATTCATATAGTTGCTCAAAAATGTTCTAGGAGTAAAGCTCAGCATTGGAACTTGTGTTGTTTTATAGTTAATTAGCTCAGCCTTGCTGAGATTGGAGCTGATGCCCATCGCTGTTTTCTTGTGATACTGGAAACCAGACACAGACGTTTGAGATGTACAAATCGGCAAGGCAGACAACTTGCATGTTTATTGAATGGTAGTGCTTGCTTCTCCTGTAGGCCTGTTACCTGTTGTTGTGTGGTATCAAGGCAATATAGGTGCCATCAATGGCTCCAATCAAATGTGGCATGCGAGCCATTCCAAAAACCCAGCCATCACATTATGAAGATCCTGCCATATGGGTACCTTGATGTAGCTGTCTATGGGTTTCATCACAGCAGAAAGTATGACTCCTAGCACATTACTGAACATTGGTTAAGACATTCCACCTGAAATTGCCCCTGTGTACTGGAAGGAACCTATGCAAAGAAATGCAGTGCTGCCATCACTTTGACTATTGGTAGAGATTTGTGTTGAGAGGCAGGAGCTCAGGCTCCAACAGATGACATAATTGTTGGATGATTTGCCTATTCAGGTGAAACTTTTTAATCACATCCCTCTCTTCCATGGTTTGCAGGTCTGGAAATGGGCGGTACAATGGAGGCAGCCTCCTTCTCACTCTTCCAGGGCACCCATGTATGGAGTTACAACAGATCAGTACAATGGTCACAGGGTCCATATTAACACAGGTGAAACAGTTTTCCAAAATACATCATGACCCAAGACATGACAGGATCACATATAGATCCACATATGCCACATAAGGTCATGCCCCTGTTCAACATATATTTTCACTCCCCATTGTGCCCTTTACATGTCTACTGGGCACTGATGTGCAAATATTGTCTCAAAAAGGTGAGATTACCACCAATTATTTTTTTTCTGATCTTTTTTCATACACAATACTGTCATTGGTGGTAAAGACTGCACCGGGATAATAGCAAAATTATTCTCTGTAACACAACACACAGAGCTCAAAATATCTATGTTTTCACATGGCTATGTGTCACAACCCATTTAAGTATTTGACCCTTACATATGGGTGTGAATGACGCATTAAGATTTGAAATATAACTGTTAGCTCATCTGCCATGATGGCCGCTGCCTGACCTCCCTGTTAGGACAATTGGTCTGAGCATCGCCAACAGAAGTCTACCGCGCAATGGTGGTTCTGTCTTCGATGGACACAGCCATAGACTAACACTTTTGATGGTGATGATAGAGAGCCAACAGCTGTGTCCTTCACAGCAGAATACAGTGTATGCCGCTTTCATGTTGCCTACAGACACTGCTACCATCAACACCTTTTCAACTTCTGCTGCTGTTTGCCACCTCTGGTAGCAATCATGCCAGGCCAAAAGGGAAAGAGTGCCACTGTCTTCACTCCAGAAGAACTTAAGAGCTTGAGACCCTGGTGGGTGAGGTTCTTTCCCAGTATAGCCTGCTCTACGGCTCACCAGAGGAGCAGGTGAGTTATTGACACTGATTATAATCTTGTGTGGCTCAACCATTTCCAATCATACAGGCTACCAAGCATATTAGGAGTTTCCTCTCTGCCATGGTTTTCATGGTGGTTCCTCCTCCATGACAACCATAGTGGAGAGGAAACAAAGAGGGCCCTATAGGTCCCCCTTGCGCTTCTGGGTGCATGCAGGGGGGCACAACATGCGCCCCCTGGTTGCATTCATCCCAGTTCCTGCACGGCATGGACTTTTCAGTCCATACCATGTAGGATTTTTTTTGGGCATTCCCATTGCAGTGCCCATTTTTAGATGGGTGCTTCACCTACCTGTGGACCCAGACAGCCACCCCAACCCACCGGACACTACTGTACACAAGCACCTGAGCTGCATCCTCCTCAATGTATGCTCCCTGCAGACACGCTGTAGAAATCTGGGACCTCCTCAACTCCCACTCCCCTGATGTTGCCTTCCTCACAGAGGCCTGGACCTATGCCAGCTCCGCTCCTGACATCGCAACTGCCCTCCCAGATGGATACAACATCCTGAGGAAGGATCGCCCCAACCGCCCGGGAGGAGGCTTCGCCATCATCCACAAAATCTCTCTTCGACTACCAACCACCTGCTCAGATGATGCCTCGGCTCTTATGAAACACATCCACTTCCAGATCCAGCCCAGACCTAGAACAACGGTCTGCGGAACACTCGATTACAGACCTCCCGGACCCCGCACCCCTTTCACCAACATCATCGCAGATGTCATTGCGCCCCATGCCCTCACCTCCACAGACTACATACTGCTAGGAGACCTGAACTTCCATCTAGACAACATCAGCAATCCCAACACCATCACTCTCCTGGAGAACCTCACCAACATAGGACTGAAGCAACTTGTCTACACCCCCACTCACACCGCAGGACACACACAAGTCCCCATCTTCACCAGAGGAAACAACATTTGCTTCAGCCACACCACGGAACCGCTCTGGATAAACCACCACTGCATCCATTTCTCCTTCTCGAAACTCTCCACACACAAGTGCACGCCCTATCTCCCACGCAGAAACTGGAACAAAGTCTCCGAAGAACTCCTCACCTCCGCCCTCAACTGCACTTCTCCCCCACTACAACAGACACCGACACAGCAGTGAGCAACCTCCACCAATGGATCCCCAACTGCGCCACCCCTTCGCCCTTTCCAGAACACTACAAGACGATACAACATGAAATCCACCTGGTTCACCATGGACCTCTGAGAATCTGAGCGCTCTTTCTGATGACTGGACAGAATCCTCTCCAACTCCCACAAGTCCAAGGAACTCTTTGCCATCATAGAAGTATTCACCAGACCCAACAGCAAAACAACTGGTGTCCCTCCCTCCCAAGACCTCTACAACAGCCTCAGCTCCTTCTTCCACCTCAAGATCAAGACACTCTAAGACAACTTTGACGACTAAGACCAAAGCACTGCCACAACAACCCCCCAATGAAGCCATTCAACAGACCCTCCTCACCTGGACCTCTCTCACCACAGAAGACACCGCTAGGACCATGAAAATCATTCACTCTGGAACACCTACTGACCCCTGCCCGCCACACATCTTCCACAGGGCTGCCACCACCATTGCACCTGAACACCATGGAACTATCAACTACTCCCTCGAGACTGCCACCTTCCTCAATGACTGGAAATGTGCCGAAGTCAAACACCTCATTAGGAAGCCCTCCGCATATCAAACGGATTTCAAGAACTTCAGGCCCATCTCACTACTCCCTTTTGTCACCAAAGTCATTGAGAAAGCAACCAACACCCAGCTAGCACCCTCTATAGAAACCACCAACATCATAGACACCTCTCAGTCCAGTTTCCACAGCAACCACAACACTGAGTCTGCCCTCATAGCCGCCACCAACAACATCAACGCCCCCCCTCGACCAAGGCCACACAGAAGCGCTCATCCTCTTGGACCTTTATGCAGCCTTTGATTCCATCTCCACTGCTCACTAGCCACCAGATTCCATGACGCTGGCATCCAGGGAACAGCCCTAGACTGGATTTGATCTTTCCTCTCAGGCAGATCACAAAGAATAAGACTTCCGCCCTTCCTGTCTGAACCAAGAGAGATCGTATGCGGAGTACCCCAGGGATCCTTCATCAGCCCACGCTCTTCAACATCTAGATGGACCCCCTCGCAACCATCATCCAAAAAAACATGAACTCAACATAGTCTCATATGCCAACGACACCCAACTCATCCTCTGCTTCACAAAGAAACCCAATATCACCAGGCACAGCTTTCAAGAAGGGATAAAAGACGTTGCAAGTTGGATAAGCAGCAGCTGCCTGCAGCTCAACTCGGAGAAAACAGAAGTCCTTATTCTCAGCTCCACCCCTCTGCATGGGACAACACCTGGTGGCCCCCCACCCCCGGAACCCCACCCACCCCAACGGACCATGCACGCAACTTCAACATCATACTCGATTCTTCACTCTTCACTCACCATGACCGCCAGATCAACGCTGTGTCCGCCACTTGCTTCAACACCCTCTACATTCTTTGCAAAACCTTCAAATGGATCCCCCCTGATGCCTGCACCCATGCACTCATCACCAGCAGACTGGACTACGGAACTGCTGCCTTCGCTGGAATCAGCAAAAGAACTCCACAGCAAACCCCAGACCGTCCATAACGCAGCAGCCAGACTTATCCTCCACATCCCAAGACATGACCACATCACCCAACACCTCCATGACCTCCACTGGCTCCCTGTCAAAAGACGAATAACCTTCAAACTGCTCACACACATGTACAAAGCTCCCCATAACACCAGACCCCAATAACTCAATGAACAAATCTCCTTCCACGCCCCCAAGAGATACCTCCGCTCTGCCGATCTCACCCAATCCATGGTCCCCCGCACCCACAGGGCCAGAGCTGGTGGCAGATCCTTCTCCTATCTGGCAATCAAGACCTGGAAAAAACTCCACATTCATTGAAGCCTGACGCTGCACCAATTCGGAAAGGACCTCACGACATCGCTCCTCTAATGATCTACTGAGCTGCTCGCACCCCCTCCCCCCCCAGTGCCTTGAGACCCTCACTGGTGAGTAGTGCGCTTTAAATCCCCTGATTGATTGGTTGCATGGGAACGCCAAAAAAAAGCCTACCAGAAGAAGGAAACTCCTAATCTGGAGGGCAGCCCAACCACAGCTTTGGTGGTGCGGCGGCAGGGCGGACCCAGCGCTGCACCGTCAAAGTCATAATCATCACACCCGAATTGTAGAACATTCTATAGTCAATTTGCCTTTGAAATAACAATATAATTAAAGCACTAGCTTATGTCCCTGTCACAGACATAGCTAGGCATTTCAATTTACTAATAGAAAGCCCTTTCTACCAAGAAAATGAGAACAAACTAAGCCCCAAAAGGACAATTTCAAAGACTCTTGGGTTGGCAGACTGCATCATTCCAGTCAAGACACCAACCCAAATTCCAGATACGATGGTGGAATGTCTGTGACAGCACCATGGCACAGGAAGCCAAAGCAAAAACGCAGGAAAAAAATGGCCCAATGCCTTCCAAACCACACTAAGCAGAACCCAACCTACACTCTAAATTTATAGAAGGATTATAAAAAGAGCAATGCTACCAACAACTACAAATGGAGCTATCTATTTGCCAAATTGCCCCTAAATGTAGCAAACAAAGCAAAATAAAGCACAAGATGGTACAATGTAACTTCTTCACTGCGGCTCCAATCCCGCTGCAGTGCTGGACTATGCAATCGCGGGGGCCGTCATGAGCATGGAAGAGGTTACAGTCAAACTGTTATTAAATACCATAGGAGTTCATTATAGCCAAAAGCATGCTCTGAAATAAATATTAACCTACCATAGTCCAAAAAATCTTTTAAAAGAAAATTATAAATATATTTTATTACAACAACAATTCAATAAAAGTCCAATAATAATGAAGACTGAGATAATAAATGATATATAAATTATTTTAAAGCAATGTAACCACCACTATGTAAAAAACAGGCTCAATCCACCAAACAAAATGATTATAACACATAAGCCACACAATTTCAAATAACAATCACATAATATGTACAAAAACAAAAAAATATAGCATTTCCCACCCAGAACAAAGAAGTAAAAAGTCTTACTGTTTTGTAGCTGCAGATCTTCCTCTGTGTTCACTTAGTCAAAAAAGAGTAATCCAATAATAACAGAAAAAATTAAATCCAAAAAGTCCCCAAAAATACAAAAATAAAGCAAATCAAATATAAATTCCTCAAGGCAATCCAAAGTAATTAGGAACCATAAGAAATGAGAAAAATTGTGCTTAAGATAATGAAACGCTCCAGGAAACAAGCAAAAAAAGGAAATCAAAGTTAAAAGCTTTGGTTTATTATAAGCCAAAATGGATTTCTTTAAAAAAAAAACAGAATATACAAATTCCCATAGGACACTTTTGTGGACAAAAACATGTTAAGTAAATAATAAACCCACCTGCAGAACACGATACAAGCCCCAAAATACATATACTTCACACTTAATATCAAAATATAAGTAACATAACACAATTTAATGTAATATAATGATGCATTACGAAACAGTTTTCGAAAAGCCAAAACTACAAGCTAGTCAAAACCACTACTATTAATACATCTACATATACAACAAACCCACAAACAACACTCCAACTACATTTTGGACCTCCTCCCTAAACCACCCACCCTGGTAACCCTTGAAAAACCTTAATAAAGGACTTACCTGTCCTCATGAACAGCAGCGCCTTAATGTGCCTTGGTTCCCACTTCCAGGAAAATAGAATAAAAATAACATAAATAATTACAAGATAGAGGCAGCTGCAAAAAAAGGAATGCTCAATGAACTTAAGAAAGGCTATCTAACCATATAAATGACTTGGAAATAATGTAAAAATGTTGACAAAATGTATTAAAAAATATACAACATGTAAAACATGATGGAAAATTTTGTAAAATAAATATTAGTATAAATTATATACAAATATTTAATAAATACTGAAATGATTAAGTTGAGAATATGAATATAAACCAATTTGGGAAATTTAAAATAGCATTAAACAAAGCAAGAAATTAGAAAATGTATAACATACAATAGCATTTATGTATAATTTACCTTTTTTATTTGATAATAAAAAAATCATATATTTTGAAATATTTTACTATATAAAGGTGTACTTTTAAGTTGAAATATATTTGTTTAAAAATGTACATTTAAAACACTTTTAAAACATAAATAAAATGAGAAAAATGTGTACTATGTCTTTATTCTATAATAAAAAAAATGTATTATTTCATACAAACATACAACTATGTTTTTATCGTATTTCTAAACACCAACAATACAAATGGAATAATACAAACTATTTCTAATACATACAAATACAGTTAAAACAAAGGATTTCACACTAAAATCATAAAATTAAATCATCACACTCCAACTTAATCAATTTTTAAGAAACTGTTGGTGATAGTTGCTATTTCCTCTCCAATCTGAACCAATTTTGGGAAAGCTTTAGTCACTAAAAGTGTGTCATTTACTATTCCCACACGGAACTATACCAATTTGTTGATAAAGATGTTGGACACTAAGGGGGTAACATGTACTATTACCACTCCAATCTATATCAATTTGAAGAAGTGTTGGGCACTAAAGGGATAAAAAGTACTATTCCCACTACAATCTAAAATAGTTTGAGGATAGACACTAAAAGGTTGGAACCTACTATTCCCACTCCTATCTAAACCAATTTGAGGAACGTGTTGGACAATAAACAGTGTCATTTACTATTCCCATTCCAACATATACCCATTGAGGTAAAGTGTTGGACACTAAAAGGGTAATATTTATGATTCCCACTCCAATGTATATTAATTTGGAGAAGGTGTTGGACAGTAAAGGGGTGATAGTTACTATTCCCACTCCAAACTAACCATATTGCAGAAAGGTCATGCACAAAATAGCTCCGCACCCTTCAAATAGTACTAACACAAATATTTAAATCAATGTTGAGTCTTATACAGCACTTTTAACAAAATCCACATTGTAAATAGTTCAAGGCTGTTCAGTTGTTTTCCCAAGTGAAGTCAATCAAGGCTCTTGAAATTTAAAATGTGTTCTTTATTCAAATTCTTATGAAAGGAATAGCCAACACGTTTTGTCCGTTATCGGACTTCTTCAGGGCTATAAAAATATACAAAACAAAAAAATACTATTTACATTAATGTAGACAAACATTTAAAAACATATTAAAAAAAACAAATTCTTATAGAGATGCCTATCCACAATACTTCTTATAAATATGTGTTTGCCTGGGGAAAACATACTTGAAATACAGTTTTATTAAAACACAATATTGACTCGTAAATCAGAGTAAGGAGATTTTAGAGACACCGTTGGGTTTCTATGTGTGTGGCAATTGTTCAGTCTGTAGATATGGTATGAATAAGAAGAAATTATTCAAGTACAACGGACCCAGGGACTACTCAATAATGTCCTTTATCAACTGAAACACTACATATGCAGTGTACTGGATTATTTGCTACTGTGATAAAATCTATGTAGGGAGAAGTATTAGAAGCTTAAAAATCAGGATTCAAGAACATGTGAGAAGTATAAAACATGGAGATGTGAGAAATCCAGTGGCACAACACATTGTAGAGTTCCATCCCCACAACAGTGAGATCAAATTCCATGCCATAGACAGTGTGGGACTGAATCCCAGGTGTGGAGATAGGACTGTACAACTGAGGCAAATGGAAGCCCATTGGATTTGCAGGCTAAGATCTGTAACTTTTGGGCTAAACATCAATAATTAATTTCACTATTTTCTGTAGGATGGCGACTGATACATAGCCTTCTTATGACGAGCAAGGTGAATGTGCTTCTATAGAGAGAATATTTACACATATTTCTGTGGTGGTAAACCCTTTTTTTCTTGATAGCATTGGCCTCTGAAATCTGGGACAGTAAATGCTTTGTGACCTGTTGGATTACATATACTTGATGTTAAAAAGTCCGATTTTAAGTTGGTGCCCTGTTTGGTGACCTACTGGGTGAAATAGAATAGCCATAGAAAGGAAGTTAGCCAGAAGCAGTTGCAGTGAGTTGACGACCTATATAGGCTCACTAATGGGGATGTAATAGACATTATGTCATGACCATAAAACGGGGCTGACAATAAGATGGTTTATGTTTTGATGGATTACTTTCATTTTTACCATTGATTACACACATCTAACTTTTGAAACACGGTGCAAGATAAGAATGTGCTATTTCGAATGCCATACCTACGGCATCTTATGGCCTTTTAAATGACTCCATTTAAAGATGGTGCGTGCTATAGATGCGTCATCGGTTATGTGATGCGCGACATATGAGGATATAAATGCGGACTAATGATAGTATTCACAAAATTGCGTTTTTTTAAAGTAATTGAGCAGATGCCATATCACGGCCATAACATGGGGTGAATTTGACAATGGTTAATGTTCGCTAGATCACTGGTACCGTTTACTGTTAACTGTATACAATTATGTTGGTGTAATACTAAATACAATACTGATAACATGAAATTATTAGTTAACATACCCATTTGAAGTAGCGCTCGCTTTAGAATATACATTCGTCATCGATTACGCGGTGCACGATAACGTGAAATTACTGGTTAAACATATACCCTTAAAGATGGCGCTAGTTATAGACCATATATGCGTCATCGACTATGCGACACATGAGATTTAGGAGTGATGAATTACATTTGCGCAATACTTAATAGAATACCGATAACATGAAATTATTAGTTAAACACAACCAGTTTAGGATGCCACTTGCTTTAGAACATACATTCGTCATCGACTATGCAAAGCACGATAACCTAAAATTGCTAGTTAATCATACCCACTCAAAGATGTCGCTCTTTATAGACCATATATGCGTCATCGACTATGCGACACACGAGATTCAGAAGTGATTAATTTGCACTAATTGTTGAATTATCCAATTATTAAAGCATTTAAAAGTGAGCCATCTTTGCCGAGTTAATTCAACCAGATGACCACATGTGGTTTGTAGTATAGTGAGCTCCGGTTTGTAACATTACCGGCTTTATAATATATAGCATTTGCGACTTACTACGGGGTGTGTCAGTCAGCTTTTATGTTTTCTGTCATAGACCAAATTTTAACAGGACTCAGTATACTATGGGAATAGTACGTGCCCGCTTAAAAGAAGGCCGTCGCAATATTTTGTACTGAGGAAACAATACAATAGAGGTTTTATAGGCTGAGGAAGGGCTGCAACTGTTGCTGGTCTTGGCCATATTATGGATCTTCGTATTGCCGCAAAACGTAATGGCTTTAAAAAAACATAACTTAGGTGACTGGGTGTGGCATATATCTGCTGTTTTACCTCAATGTTCATCGCTAAACTTTAATGGATGGCCACAATACGGGCATCATGTAATACGTACTGCCAGCCTATTAGTAAACCTAGGGACACGAGAACCGGTGAAGGGGGTAGAAGGTGTATACCTTTCACTCACCCCAATGGCTTTTGTTTTTTTTAAAATGGCACCTTAAACACCTCTGCAAGCACTACACACATTACGGGAGTAGGGTAATACGGTACTCTGTAGGTAAAGTAATAGGGGTTGTAAGGTTTACACACAGAACATTGATGCTTATTAATTATTTCAAAAAATGTGAATAGACATTAACACAAGGAGGGATACTTAAACGTACAATGATCAGAGATGATGACAGACCGCGGGAAAGAGCTTGAGATAGATATCTGCCTCCATAGATATTAGAAGGTTGATAACAATTAATTATAGAGCTGACATCTAAAGACACTTGTGTAGCACTTTATAATAATATGCATTAGGAATCTAGGAATGTTTGATTCTTGATACATGTCCTGTTTACTTAATTCACTTAGGATATATTTTTCTTGGCCGTTGTGAATTATCTTTGATCTTAATCTGCCGTTGGAGCATACAGGCAAACTTTGAAGAAAGTTATAACGCCCTAATATAAAGTACAACATATACATATAATTGGGAAAATGATATACCTGTCTGTCCGAATCCCTAGAAGTGGTGCATTATGAATTAACTGAATTAAAGCCTAAAGAACACATTGGTTTTCTTTTCAGTGATAATGATAAGTGTTATGAATTAACACGCGTTGGGTTTGACTGAGTTCATTCCAACGAAGCTCCAAAACTGTTGTGCTATATTTATAAATCATTAGAGTGCTTTTTTAACACTTAGTGGATGAGAATAATACAAACTGTGATAACGGGGGTGTTTGATCTTGCAATGTCACATAAAGATTTAGATGTGCAAACTGTTTAAGGTATGCATTTGTCTTTCACTTTATGTTTGAAATAATAGACATCACAAGTGTATAAATATGCATATCATTTTGTTTACAGATTTACTGCCTTTTAAATCATTGTGTACAGATTCATGAATTAGGACTACATAAAATAGAAATAAAATAGGTTTTGTAATTATATACGAAAAACAGTGGCTTTCAATGATACTATTTTGACCATCGCTATTACCTATTAAGCAATATGTATTTTTAAAAAAATTGTTTATATCCTCTAAAATCTCCTTACTCTAACTTCCGAGTCAATATTGTGTTTTAACCCCTTCCATGCTCATGACGAGCTCAGCTCGTCATGAGGCACAGTGGAGCTGTGCTGATGACGAGCTGAGCTCGTCATGACACCAGCAAAATGGCAAATTCCAGCACAGGGGAAAAATAACCACAGCAGCGATGTGGTTAATAAACCGGTATTACAAGTATGTTTTCCCCAGGCAAACACATGTGTATAAGAAGTATTTTGGATAGACATCTCTATAAGAATCTTTTTTAATATGTTTTTAAATGTTTGTCTACATTATTGTAAATAGTATTTTTTGTTTTGTATATTTTTATAGCCCTGAAGAAGTCTGATAACAGACGAAACGCGTTGGCTATTCCTTTCGTAAGAATTTGAATAAAGAACACATTTTAAATTTCAAGAGCCTTGATTGACTTCACTTGGAAAACAACTGAACAGCTTTGAACTATTTACAATATGGATTTCGTTAAAAGTGCTGTATAAGACTCAACATTAATTAATTAATTAATTAATTGTGGGTTTGTAATGCGCTAGAATCGACTCCCGAAGGAGTATCTCTGCGCAGTAGACCGCTGGGGAACCTGTCCTGGCTTTCCCTGTGAGATGGTCCCTACTGGGTATCTCCAAGGTGAAACCAGGCATCCCGGCGTATGTGGGGGGCCGTTGTGGAGATGAGGCAAGCTAATGCCCAGAGTTGCCGAGTGTGATCCCTGGTTAGAGTAGGCACCGAGATGAGAATTATCGAGTCCGCTGACCCTGGTCCTCGACCCTGCCACTTCGGGAATTGAACCCTGGTCCTGGGCCGTCCTCTGCTCTCGGGTCTGCCGCGTCTAACCAGTGAGCCACACCACTCCAATAATAAATAAATAAATATTTGTGTTAGTACTATTTGAAGGGTGCAGAGCCATTTTGTGCATGATATTTCTGAGAAATAAGGGGAATTGGCTCCTTTTTCTCGTTTATGGGACATAGAGGATTGTGACCCAAGCTACTTGCACCTTCACCGTGCTGAGCATTACTTTTTGGGACGTTAGGACTGGTGCAGGCACTAATGCTTTGATCCCCATCTTTGTTGCTGTATACTGCAGAAAAGTGTTGTACACTAAAAGGCTGACATTTACACTCTCACTACAATCTGACCATATTGTGGGAAGCTGTTGGACACGTAATGGGTAACATTCAGAGGCTCATTAGTATGGCGGGCGGACTTTGTCCATCCGCCATAGGCCCGGGAAACGGGATTGCCCACAATGCATGCAGCGGTCCGACACCCACAATTAGGATGAGCCTGCCACACTGGCGGGCGCATCCCACCTTTTTCACATTACGGTGGGCGGTGCTGTTTGCATCGCCCACCACAATGCCAAAAATGCAAGTTGTGCATTTCAATGCACAACGTGCCTGCCACGTTGTACATTGAAATGCAGGGGGTACCATAGGTACCCCCCATGTGTACCCCGCCCCCAGAATCACTGGTGGCCCGCTACGGGCCCCATTGTTGAAGACTGCATGCCTTTCTGTGGTGGCGTTGCCACCACGGAAAGGCATGTCCCAGCATGCATTCTAATATGGAAGGCGGTGTCTACCTGACACTGCCACCATATTAACAGCTTTTCCTTCCCGACTCATCGACCGGGCGGAAAACCGGTGGCCGGTTTTTCCGTCTGCTAGGGTCCCCCCGCCATAGTAATGTGGCGGGGGAATTGGCATGCAGGCGGGGGGGAAATGTCTGGCGGATCACCACCTCCATGCGGGCGGTGGCGATCCGCACAACATACTATTGGGCCCCTTACTATTCCCAATCCAATCTAACCATATTAGGGGAAAGTGTTGGACAGTAAAGGTGTGATATTTACTATTTCCACTCCAATTAAGCATATTTGAAGCAGTTGTAGATGCTAAAGAAATGAACTTTACTTTTGCACTGCAATCTGAAACATTTTAAACAAGGTAAAATCAATTCAATATTTTATACACAAGTAATACTCCACGTTCACACACAATTTTTCAACTATAAGACAAACTAAAATACCCTAACCTAAACTACAAACCTATATATTCCTATTTTTATTTAAACATTATCATATAAAAAATGTTTTGATTTCTATAAATAATTGATGTATTTTTTAAATATTTACTACCAATACTAAAGTTTAAACCACAAAATTAAAAAATAAATCAAAATGAACAACCATAAAATAAATAAATCTAAAATTTTTAGGTTATATAAACGTATTTTTCTCAAAAATTATAACATGTAAAACTTCCATATAATTATTTTATGTTATCAAAATACATTTTTATATATTTGCTATTTTTTAAATATTCATGTAAATTACATTTGTTATATTTAATTTGGTTCCTACATTTATTATGTATTTTAATGAATTATAATAAAAAAGTATAAAAAAAATGATGTTACAAAATAAATGTAAAAATTGTTAAATGGTCATTTGCGTATCTTTAAAATAATTGCCATAAAATGTTCTTTACACTATACACTTTTAAAAAATCTCTACATCCTTAGCCTCTAAAAACCCAATATCCTGCTACTAAAAATAATGTTAAAACAAATATTTGTAAGCATTAATACAGCTAAAAATAATAAATAATATTGTTCTTACTAAAAATGCTAATAACAAATTAATAACCATATAGAATGAAACAAACTGCAATAAACTACATGCTATTTAACACATACAAGTGATAGTACATACAGCGATAATTTCAAAATCAATATATTTTATACCAATATTAAAAGCAACACTCAAAACAATATTTCTACAATATTTCTACCTTAAGTATTCGTGTCAATTATGTTTTTGACATCCTGGTATTCTTGACACAATATTTTAGTATCACAATATGTTTTTGCTGACATTTTGTCCAAATACCTTACATGTGATTCTGGAGAAAAAAATACTTAGGGAAAAATGTTCTGGAATTTTTTTCCCCACAGATCTCTTCCCTCAATTTTTTTCCAAATGATAGGAGATTGCAGGATCTCAAATCCATAAAGGTAAAAGCCCTTCATATTCGTTAAGCTTCCCTGCTGTCTGTTTTTTTTGGGGGGATAATCAAATTTTATTGAAATTTTTAAAACACAAAAGTTCATTGGTAGCATATTACATAATAGCAGTGGAGTCCTTCCCCCCTCTAGTCTGCAACATTGACACACTAAGATCCCCTTAAGCGGATACATCATCAACCGGATAACGTACATCATATTGAGGCTAAGTCTCTCAAGGTGGTAGAAGGCCAAACCATTTGCCCCACACCTTAGTAAACATGTCAGGGCACCCCCGGGCCTCAAAGAGGGATTCCTCCTGGACCCCACACCAGTCCACACCCCTCTTCCATTTCCGTAGCGTCGGAGGCGCAGTCTTGGACCATTCTGCCGCTGTTTCCCGCTTCCCCACTGCCAAAGCGGTCCCCAGGAAACGTTTGTCAATCCTGGAGCCGTCCAGACCATCAAATACCCCTAACAGGAGACGTTTTGGATCATGGGGAACCTCCACCCCGTGGTCTGGGTTAGCTCGCGTTCCACCCCCTTCCAGAAGGGTTCCAGGACCACATGGTAGAAGTCAGCTTGGGCAGAGTTGCAGCACTTACATGCCGGGGAGGCCCTCAGGCCGGCTCTGAAAAGACGCGCCAGGGTTAGGTACGCTGCGTGGAGGTAGTAAAGTTGGATCAGGCGTAGCTTGGAGGAGGTTGTGAGGGTTTTGGGTGCCATAAGGGAGTCACTCCAGTCCGCATCGTCTAGAGGGGCGACCCACCCTCCCAGCGCGTCTTAAGCCGGTCCAGGGAAGTGGGGGTGTTGTTTACCAGGGCTCGATATATACGGGATACACCTCCCCTACCCAGGTTGCCCATCATCACCTGAGCTTCCAGGGGGCTGAATTCCGGGAGAGCGGCAGGTGTTGGGAAGTGTGTGTGGAGGGCATGGCGGACCTGTAGGTATTTGTAGAACTGGGAGTGGGAGAGGGCGTGCCTGCATTGTAAGTCCGAAAAGGAGCGCATATGATCCCCCACCCACACATCCCAGAGGAGTGAGATCCCCACCAAATCCCAGCGACGGAAACCCTCCAGGGACAAGACCTCCCGCAGCCAGGTGCCATGCCATAATGGTGTCTGTCTAGTTAGCCTCCGTCCCACCTCACATGTCTAAGGGCTGTGCGCCAAGCCGTAATCACTGTCCTGGTAACTGGGGGCAAATCCTCGGGCAGCGGGGAACCATAAAGGAAGCCTTGGAGCTGTGCAAAATCCAGGGTAGTGAGTTCCACCTGGTAAGCCAGGTCATACCAACCTTCTGCAAACCATTTGTGGATCACAATGAGCCTCGTGGCCAAATAATAGAGGTGGAGGTTGGTAACCCCCATGCCCCCATCAAAGGAGGACCCGACAATGGGACAGGGACAAGCGCGGACGTCCATCGCCCCACAGGAATCGGGTGAGGGAACTGTCCAATTCGCGAAACCAACTCCCCGAGAGCTGTACCGTAGTGTTCTGTAGAATGTAGAGAAAGCGGGGGAGGACCATCATTTTAAAAAGGGCGCTCCTACCCAGCGGGTTGAGGGGGAGGGATTGCCAATTCCTGAGGTCGGTTTTCATCAGGGCAACCAAGGGGGCAATGTTGAGGGCCCATTCCAGTTCTGGGAGGAGGGTCACCCAGACACCGAGGTATTTAAATGATTGCCTCCAAAGGGGGATCACCGCCTGCCAGTCGAAACACGCCCGGGAGGGATGCAGGGGGACCAGGGTAGACTTCTTCGGGTTAAGACGAAGCCCCGAGACTTGTTCGAACGCCATGAGGGCCGCAAGAGCCCTAGGACCGAAGTGTTCCGGGTCCTCCAGGTAGAGCAGGACATCGTCCGCATATAGGGCGATTTTGTCCACCTGGCTCTGGTCCCAGGCCCAGCCCTTGATAAGGGGGCTCTGACGAATGAGTGCCACAAGGGGCTACATCACTAGTGCGAATAACAGTGGTGAGAGAGGATAGCCCTGACGGGAACGGTTCCGACAACTCACCATTGACAAGTACCCGGGCTCTGGGGCTATGATAAAGGATTCCAATCAGGCGGCGGAAGGAAGGGCCAAAACCCATTCTCTCCAGGACACTGCCCAGATACCCCCAGTCCACCGTGTCAAAGGCTTTCTCGAAATCAACGAGAAGCAGCGCAAGGTAGGGGGACAGCCGATGCCAGTGGGCCAACGCCAGATGAAAGTGACGAATACATTGGCGGGTTCCCCTGGTGGGCATGAAGCCACACTGGTCAGGGTGGACCAGGTTGTGTAGCAATGGTCGAAGTCGCTGGGCTAACGCAGTGGCGACATTTTTTATTTCCGTATTGAGCAATGAGATCGGACGGTAATTAAGGGAGGCTGTGTCTTAGGGATGACCACAATGGTGGCCACATCCGATTCGGCTGGAAAGGAACCCACCTCGGTCACTTGGTGGAAGAGCACCGTCAAGTGGGGAACAAGGTCATCCTGGAAGATCGCATAGTACTCCTGGGGGAAGCCGTTAGGTCCAGGCGTCTTGCCGGAGTGCAGCAGAGAGATAGCCCCATGAATTTCTTCTGGGGTGAGAGGGCCGTCCAGGGCATCTGCGGCTTCTCGGGAGAGGCATGGCAGATGGATTCAAGATTCCTCCAGTAGGCCCGCTAAGGAGGAACTGAGGGGATGCGATGCATATAGGGACTCGTAGTAGTGTGCGAAGGTTTGTGCAATGGCTGACGAGGTCACTCGGTGGGCCCCTGTGACCGTCCGGATCTCTGGGATAATACGGTCGGTCCTAGGGTAGGACACCAAATTGTGAAGGAGTTTACCGTTCTTGTTCCCCCAGCCGTATATTCGCGTCACCGAGGAGCACCAGAGCATTTTGGCCGACTCCAGGGAGATCCGACGAATCTCGGCTCGGACTATTGCCAGGTGCCTAGAGGAGGCACCGGTATCGTCAGCTAACTGAGCGAGCTCCAGCTGCGTTCCCCGGGACTCCAACTGTGCTACTTGGGTGACCTGATCTGCATGTTTGGCGTGTACCAATCCCCTGGCCACCCCTCGAACTACTGCCTTGCCTGCTTCCCAGAGGGTTCCCTGGGAAGGGACCGAGCCCTTGTTAGTGGAGAAATAGTGACGCAGTTCCTGACCCAGGAACTCCACCAATGTGGAGTCCTGCAGGAACCAAGCGTTCCTTGAGACTGGGGAGTGGTGGGAAATTCCTCTGGGAAGGATATCTGCCCGACACTAGTTGACAGTCCGTGGCGGGCATGAGGACCAGGTCTATGCGGGAGTGGGTATGGTGAGCAGCTGAAGTATGTGTGTACTGCTCCTTACGGGGGTGCCATATCCTCCAAACATCGCAAAGACCCACCACCGAGGTCCACCCCGCAAGGTTCCTTGCAGAGGCCAGCCGCTGCACCGTCGGGGGGCCCGACACACCGTGGGAAGGCTGAAAGACCGCATTGAAGTCTCCCCCAATGACAGTGAGTTCCTGGGGAAGGGAGGAGATCACCTGCGTCAGGCACCGGAGAGTGGGTGCCATGAGAGTTGGAGGGACATAGATGCACAGGAGGTTTACGGGGCTCCCCTCAATCAGGCCTGAGAGGGCTACATATGTCCCTTGCGCGTCTGATTCGGCAGTGACCAGGGTAAAGGGAAGCCCCCGCCTAAGGAGAATAGCTACCCCCCGGGAACCTCGGGCAAAGCCGGAGTGCCATACACGGTCAAACACGAAACGGGCCAAGAACTGGCAGTAGGAGCCCAGAAGATGCGTTTCCTGGAGGAGCAAGGCATCAGGCATGTGACGGTGGGCCTCCCGAAGCACTACAGTTCATTTAATACGGTTCAAAAGGCCATTTACATTTCAGGAGAGAATGTGGAGGGGTCTGCTATGGAAGGGAGACGTGTGAAAAGGAGTGGTGGGTATCGCGGATGCGCATGGAGGGCCATATTGGGTCGAAAAGAAGTCCCCCCCCGGGGTAGGGGCCCTTAGATAGGGGCTGAGATGATGACGGTGTGTGTGCCAGTTGATAAAGATGGAAAGATCAGTGTGCTACCAATGAGAACAGAACCTAGCGGCCCGTAGGCGGCCAAAAACAACAAACTTAAAAACAACAAACTTTTGGGAGACAACGGTCTCCACCCCTTCCCTTGCCCCCCAACTCCCCCCAGGCTACACTTCGTGAATTGAAGCATCTGCCACCCTGAACAATACCTAAGACTAACACCTCCCAGGGAGGTAAAGAGCTAAACTAAAACGGTTAGCAAGTACTACAGTGGGACATGGTTGGGTCGGACCCCCCTCCATGTGGTCGGATGAGATGCTAACAGCAAAACCAGACATGACTAAAATAGATTGCCAGGACCCAGAACAGAACCAAAATAAGTGACCTAGCAAAGCAGTCAGAGGAACTCCGCCAGAGTCGGTGTGCGGGGTCCTGGGTAGTCACAGTGATGAAGAGTCCATGAGTGGAACCCCAGGCATCCGAGGCAGGGACATTCATGACCAGGACTCGCCATCCGAGCCGCGGATCACCGGGCTCCCGGACAAGTCCCAGTCTGACAGCGCATGTTGCAGGGTGGTACTGGGGCCGGGGGCGCAGCCCAGGTCAATCAAGGATGCGGCCTGTGGTGGAGAGTTGGATCTCTGCTCTTGGGCCCGGGCCTGCGGGCCTCGGGGCGGTGTCCCCAGTGACCGGGAGCCCCCGGCTCGATGGCTGCCCCTCCACCGGGATCCGGTTCTACATCGCTGAGGTTTCGGTGCAGGCTGACTCTGTCATCCTGCTGTCTGTTATTTACATGATCACATAGATCCCTTATGGTTTGGTAGACATTCAAAACAATCTGATCATTTATTTTAAAACTTGCGCCAGTTGTCACTGAATTTACAATATCTCATGTTTGTGTATGTTAATCCCACAATCTAATCTATACACTTATAGTGGGCATATTCAGTCCAAGCTTATGCTGGTATCTGAATTGTGTGCATTAAGTCCTGCAAACTGAGTCATGTGGAGAAAACAGATTCGAAAACGTTTGTAAATCACTCATGAAATAGAGACATAGCTGACTAGTTTTGGAGTTGAAGAGGTCTATTTCAGATTGTTTACCAATGCATTATGCATCTTCTTAGATCAGTAACATGCCCTTTGCCCAGAGAATGCAGATAGTCTGTGCCTGGTGCTTCTTGCTTTGAGGCATCTTTGAGCTGAGATGGTGTACATTTCTGCCTAACGACCTCTTGTTTTTTTGTGTTGTAGTTTGTTGGCATGTGCTGTGGGTGTTAATTATAGCTGATTATAAACCATACCTGCATTGTGTGGGAGGTATGGGGCAAGGAAGAAAAGCAATGCAGCATTGTGCATATTGACACTGTCGGAAATGGCCCTTTTTGCAGGGCTATCCCCAAACTTTTTGCTTCTTCCTCCTTTATTTTTCCTGACCTGTGGTTGTTGGCAATAGGACTCTGGGCACTTTACCACTGCTGATCAGTGCTAAAGTGCATATGCTCCCTGTATAAATTGTTACAGTAATTGGTTATCCATAATTGGCATATTTGTATCACCAAGAAGTCCCTAGCAAAATGCACTGGGTGTGCCAGGACTGGTGATCCAAATACTACTAGTGGGCCTGCAGCACTGATTGTGCCACCCACATGAGTAGCCCTAAAATGGTGACACAGATCTGCCACCACAGTGCCTGCGTGCAGTCTGAGAACTGCCATGTCAACCTTGCCAGTGTCCCCACTGACCAGGCCTAACCCTTCCCTTTCTGTACACATTGGTCACCCCTGTGGAAGGCCCAAGGTACCCCCCTGGGCAGGGTGCAGCGTATGTGAAAGGTAGAGCATGTACTAGTGCAGGTGGCATGCTCTGGTAGTGAATTACAGCCATTTTCGTTTTTCACTATTGTAAGGCTACCTTGCCCATAGGCTATCATGGGGAATGCTGACTACAGTGGCTACCAGCATATCTTCCTGTTGTACTTCTATCTAGGATCCTAATTCGATATTCCCGATTCATGCCCTTATGTGGTTCTAACAAATAGTTTCCTTATAAAGGCATAAGAATCATATCCATATTTAAGTAATAGCCCATGCAGTCCTAAACACGACAAGGCTACTCCCATAGACTCCTTGAAAGCACAACGTGTTCTTTAAACAAACCAAGCCTCCAGCAGCCCGGGAATTCCCCCTGCTTTTGTTTTGATTTGCACAAGAACTCCTGGAGTCCAGAAAGAACTGTTAGTTCTTAGTGACGTCTTATGTCCAACCTTACGTCAAAGGCGGCACCTTTCAGGTATAAATATACCAACGTTGCCTTAAGCAAACACACGGTGGTGTGGAGCAGAGCGGCTATCTACTTATCCGAAACCCAGCTGATGCGAGAGCCGAAGGAAGCCGCCCCTCCCCTTTGACGCGCTGGAGAAGCTGCCCTTTATCACGCCGGGAAATCCAGCTCCGGTGTTCCCAAGTCACCCTCGCGGGTTGCTGGGAGATCGAGTCCTGAGAAGCGAGATACAAGACCTCCTTCATTCTATGACCAAAGTACAGAGCTGATTAAAACCTTGGAGAGAATTCTCGATTCCGATACTTGGCAAAAAAACCTAACTTAACTTAAAACTGCAACTTACTTACTCCTTCCCACGTATTAGGCTTAGGTCAGGTACACTGGGGTAGGCGTATCTTAGAAGCACCAGTTGAGTTCGTTAGTCAATGTTTTTATGTGTGTATATATTTTATCCATTTTAAAGTATCGTATGGCTAAGAAACCATATCAATGCTTTTATAGTATTATTTCATAATACTACTTTTACTGTACGCACTTTACTTTATGATAAGTATTGCAATTGTGGCAATTCATTTCTCTTGCATGAGAAGGAAGACTGCTCAATAAAACAACACCTTTTATTGCAAACGCCCTTCTCTCTATTTCTCTGCACTCTGGTGAAATTAAACATGCACAATTGACTGAGTGAAATAGCTGTCTATTGTTTTCACACGACTCTAGAGATACACTCTTTATTCTGAGGGAGCAAAGTTGTCATGTTTATGCGGTTGTCTGAAACTAATCCCTTCTTGTCCAAATCAGGACGGTTAAACCTTTCCTGAAAATTCAAGAAAGTTTCTAGTGACCTCTGAGCTAGCTGACAAAACTAATTAAGTCTAACATAGTCAGTAGAGACCTAGATGACCTCAGTCCTACGTCTATACTGCTGTTTATGTTATTCCAATGCGCAGAGCCTATTGGGAATATAGGAACTACACTACATGGTGCCCAACGTTTGGTAAGGCGATAATCTAACGCAAGACACTAGAGTAACTCAGTTGTGCTTTTCACACAGACCCCTTTTTCCCGTAAAAACTCCAATAGACGTCTGGAGTGGGTGAAAGGTTAATATCCGCCGGAACTTAGTAGGATGAGAATCCTATGTATTAGTTTTTGTTTTAGTCAACGTTGAAGGATACAGTGTTCCAAAATATTGTGCACCTAATCTTTGTTTCCTTGAAACTTGATCTGCAAGAAAAACTTTCCTTCAGTAAAATGGGGGAAAGTGACGATGAAAGGGAGAAAGCTAGATTACCAGCTCAACTCCTAGCCGATGACACAACCATCCAAGAAAGTGACCAGAATGCTATAATCATTCCGGTCAATACAAGAAGAACTATAACTCTTAAACTTATAGAAAATGGAATATCACCAAGAGGTGGTACGGTCATATTCGTGATAGAGGCACATGAGTTTCGGCAGACAGAGGTATTCTATTCATGGATACATTTTCCAGCAGCACACGCTGTGACAAAAGATTTCCACTATTACAAAATAGTGGAACTTCCGGATATATACACGCCTTTCGAGGATGTTGAAATCCCACTAACTTACCAAGAGCACCTGCTCTGGTTCAATGGCGCCCTAAAACATCAAAATCACATCACCAGGCACGGTCCACTAGGTGGACCAGGAGCCTCATGGCCGGTTCTAACCAGCTACACAATACACCCAGACATTGAAACAATGTCGAGCGAAGAACTTCTGGTTAAACTAAAAGAATTAACAAAGGCATATAGAGAATTAGTTCAATTGGCAATGGACGATATAAAGTACCTCCAGAAATTGAAGGAGACAGATATAACAGACCAACCATTTGAACTTACCAGAATCATAGAAAAATCCTATGAAGAGCTAGGAAGAGATAGTTTTGGTGGGAAACCAGTAAAACCCCAACTAACTGAAAATCCTGAAAAAGATAATTTATTAAAAATACTCTAAATACTCCAAAAAAGAGTTGGGATGGTAATAAACAATCCACTCCCAAGGAAAAACGATTCCAGTCCAGAGGAAGGTCTCCTCAACGGAAAGAAAGATCTCCTGACCGAGGAGGCAAGTCTCCGCAACGGGAACCCTCTGAAAAAAGATATAATCTTAGAGATAGGGATAAATTGAGAAAACCTGATAGATATCAAGATATTGATACACGTCCCTCTCGCTCTTTTCAGACTTCCTCACAGAAATCGGAAAGAAGAGAACGGTCAGAACACAAGGAAGAACACGTCAAGTCCAAAGACAAAGAACCTGCTCATCAAAGTAAAAAATCACAATTTCCCAGAAAGAAGGTAGCAAGTATTAAAATTAAACTTGCCGAGGATTCTGAGGACACAACTGAAAAATGGAGAGTGGGCCCAGACAATGCTAGACAGCGCAGCAGAAGTGACCATAGCTCGCAAGATCCTGATGAATCTTCTGGAGATAGTGGACACCAATGAATACATTCAGGTGGAAACTGCAGACACACGAGTTAGCGTGCCCAATAAACTATATGAAATAACATTACGTATGGAGGGAGATAAAACTAGGAAAATAAAAGGTCTCTTTTGGGAGAATCTTTCTAAAGGCTATGACATCCTGTTAGCTGAAAAAGACTGGCCACCAGAAATTGTCAGGGTGTGTCCTCATGGCGAAGAAATGATTATGCCTGCCTTCTCAAATCATATTCCAATTTATAAAAAATACACATTCGCAAGAAAATGATATTGGCTTACAGCATTGTTGGTCTCCTCTCAGCCCTTTCTTGAAGACTGGTAAATATTTGACCGGGATCAAGATATCGACAAACCATACCGACAGGCCATATTGAATACATGTGATAATATTTTAGAACATAATGTCACATTTAGCTTAAAAAGGTCAGCCAGGACTCCGTCTGGTCAGGAGGCTTTATTACTTGTCATTTGTATTATAGCCTTAGCTACTTCCTTTTCAGTGAAAGCCAAACTATAAGCCTCAACCAAGGACCTAGAATTCCCTCTGCATCCTGGTCACCATATATATGTATAAAGTGGCTAAACCACTGCTCCTCCGGTATATTACAGCCCAGTGTACTGCAGCTAAAGATGAATGGTTTATTAACAATCTCCCAGAACCTGGCACTATTCTTAATAATGTCCACAACAGTAGACTGTTCCAGGCATCATGTTTAATTTCTGTTTTACGTGTTCCTAAGGCCTGCTTATACTTTTTCCTATGTGCGGCCATTAATACTTTATCTTGGGGTTTTTGCTTTAAGGCAGAACATAGCTTTTGGTGGGCAGCAGTTCAATTATGGACAAACCACCTCACGCTGCCTTTTATGAATTCCCTAGTTGGCCTTCTAACCAGACCTCAGTGCATGTGCTCTGACCGTTAAAAGTGTATGTTTAATTGACTTATACCTAATTGGCAAAGTTAACTTACCTATAAGTCCCTATTGTGTGGTGCCATGGGTACCCAGGGCATGCAAATTCAAATGCCCCTCATGGAGTGCAGCACTTATTGTGCCACCATGAGTGTGACGAAGTAAACCATGTCTCACAGCCTGCCACTGGAGACTGGTAGAGCAGTTTTAACCACATCCGTGCGGGTAAGATTTACCGCCGGTGCTGAGCCCTAACGAAAACGAGCGTGGTCATGACGGAACGGTTCCGTCATGAGCACAGCTCAACCGATGCTCATGACTGAACCCTTCCGTCATGAGCATCGAAGGGGTTAAAATGCTAACTCAACTTTGCCATTTAAACTAATATTAAAGCCCAGACCTTCCTTTTTAATATTTTGATGTCACCCTTATGATATACCTGTAGAGCCCTAAGGTATGGTACTGTATATTTAAAAGTAGAACATGTATTTTCAAATGCAAATGTCCTAACAGTAAAAACCGCAAATTGTCATTTTGACTGAAGAAGGTGTAATAACCCCATTGGCAAGGAGAGAGTTACACGCTGACAATCTAGCTGCACTAAAACCTGAATGGGACTAATAAAGATGGTACTGCAAGGTAATAAATGAATCGTTACTTTCAAATCCGACTTGATGTCTAAATCGAATTTGATGTAACCTTTGAGGAAAACGCAACTTTAGAAAGTTGCCACTTTTTTCCAGTGGCCATTTGCAGATGCTGGCCACAAGACAGCCTTCTACCCTCCTTGGAAGAGGTGTGAATGACTCCCAGGAAAGCACACAACATGGGTCTGCCGATGAAAAAGGTTTTACCTCTCCCTGGTAGGAAGCCAAACAGGGCATGAGTCCAAAAGGGGAGCTTTAAAGGAGAAGCAACACACACGAGAGGGACTGCTCTTTGGTTGTGGTAGACAGGCTGGTGTTGGTGACAGAGAGGGGAAAACAGTGGTCAAATCAGTTTTCCATTGGCGTGGAGCCCACAGGTAGCCACACCTCTAGGGTGGGTTACCAATCTCTTTAACATCCTACCTGCTGACCAGCAATCAGTTGTTTCATGACAACCTGGAAAGCAGCCATGGTAAAATACTCTGGGGATGTGAATATGGCAACACTTCATGCTTCAGGGGTGTCTTGGGTGAATGTTACCCTTAGCCCACTGATCTTCAGGATGAGCATTTTCAGGAGGAGTCTGAGTAGCAGAGCTGCAGCTAGAGAACCTGTTATTGTTGGGTCTTCTTGGTGGGTGGAGAAGGATGCCTTAGGTCCTGATGATGGAGGGGCATGCTCCTGGGACAACTCTCATTTTCCATTTTCTTTCCCAGCAGGAGTACCTTTGTCTGACTCATCATGGCATGTTGTAACCAGGTTTACTTGCTCCTTAGTACCAGCCCTACTTACTCCTCGGTGGGTTTCACGGCCATCACTTGGAGTCTTTTAGATTGGGAAAAATGACTTTCTGGGTGGATGCACTTTCACTGATGGTGGATTGACATTCATCCTCAATATTAGTGCTGCAGTCTTTCTCTACCCGCCTATCAGTCATGTACTTTTTTGTCTTCTCCCTTAGGCATGCTTTTCCCTGGTTTCATCAGCAGAGCAAATTGAAAAGAAATGGTGACAAAAGAAAGGAACAGTGAGTACATATATACACAACTTCATGTACATTACCACACTTTTTTAGCATAACAACAGTAAAAGTGACAAAGAGTGACACTGTCAAGCATAGTACACCCCTGCTCATGCCAATGCTGTTATTTTCTCTTGCCAGTTTTAACAGCGGCTTTCTGTTGGTCACCAATATGCACCTGAAGCACATTATTTGATCTTCATACATTATGCTTTGTCTTTGTTCTACATGGAGATACATCACCTTTGCACATGGTATACTTTGAATAGGTTAAACAAAGTCACTTTTACATTTACGTATGATGAAAAACACGAACATAAATATGAGTCAGTGGCTAGGAGATTATGACTGATGGGTGCAGCATATCTGACTTACTT
Source organism: Lissotriton vulgaris (assembly GCF_964263255.1). Lineage (NCBI taxonomy): Eukaryota > Metazoa > Chordata > Amphibia > Caudata > Salamandridae > Lissotriton > Lissotriton vulgaris. The sequence continues at coordinate 970,959,382 of NC_141696.1, read as the reverse complement.
TTAGATATGTGATGGGAGATACTTCTTGGTATACATTGCATGTATATTGCTTTGCATTGACTATGACAATACGGGTACGACGTGTGTTTGAAACAGTTGCAGGTCTGTATCTGGCATGATGTAAAAGAGAAATATTACAAAGGTTATGTACAGTTCGTAATATTAAGTCACTTTTCTTTCAAATTAGTCCATATGACAATTGTGACATCAACATTTTTTAAAACAAAGATGCTTTCTTTTTACAAACGTCCTGTGTGCCAACTTATTCATAAGATTTACAGTATGTTTTTTATACATACCAAAATGAATATCAATTCAACAACACATTTTGCACGACAGAATTAAGCACAGGCAAAATGCATAAAAAAGACACATAAAACAAGAGCCATGACTTCACAGCAATTTAAAACCACATACCCAATTACATACTGCTGCTGATGACACTTACAGTGTTAAATTGAATGGATGGCTCTAGCTTCTATTGCAAATTAGAGGAAAATTCAAATATGTATTACTGATGTGCAAGAAATGGATAGGCAGTGCAACCTGGTATTTAACATCAGGCTGCAGATACACCAACATGCATGTTCTGTAACAGCCAGAGACAAAACCTCTTGGTACTGCCTAAGGCAAGGAGGAAGGGGCCTGGTATCAGTTCTTCCCTCTCCAAGAGTGTGCGTTCAGAATATCCGAGATTTACTCAACAAGGGCTACCCTTAAAAAACGCTCTGAAAATCTATCTACTGTAGGGAAGTGTTGCATGATTGCTGTCTATTGCCTGATTATAACCCAGGCAAGGCAGAATTAATGCATGGTTTTATGTGTTATTTCCACACCACCTGATTATAAGTTATTTGGTTTTGAAACACCGTATATCTATAGATGGTTGGCTTCGGAGCCTCCGCGCTATGGAGACTGGCTAAGGGATATGTCAGAGTAGGCGGTGGCCAAGGAAGTGCATATGAACTACACAAGGACTGATGAGAAAATGGAATATGACATTCGAGCATGGGTGACTATACTAGCAGCGTTGAGAGACCCCCGGATGCACAACCCCGTAAGGGACTATGTTCTGGAATGGAGTGAGTATCGCATGTGAAATGTGAGTGCAAGACTGGTTTCTGGGGCCTTGCAGCAGCAAAGTACTGAGGAACAAAGTTGCTGATATGCTTGCGTTGAGAATAACAGACCCCGCTAGAATCACAATCTCATTATTTTGGCTGAGCATTGGTAGGAGCATGAGTGTGTGGGTGTAAGTTGAGGAACTGTTCTAATCTACAAAGTATATGGCATTGGAGCGCACTAGATGTAAAACAAGATTTTTCCATCTAGAAAATTGAATGATGCTTTGGCCATAACAGCAACCAAAATGTCATTATATATTTGTTTCTTTTTTATCTACAGGTAGAAAGCATACAATGGTTCGCCCTGTTAAACAAATTGTCACTGTCCCTCCCCTATCCCCCATCTTTCACCCCATGTGCAAGCCCATCATACACCTTCTCACCTACCTTACTCTCTTGCCTCCGGGCATGTTGTCAGCACCTGATCTTGACTTTCCTGCTTTCCCTCCACTGGAGTGATACATCCCTGGAAGGAGCGATGGGTGACTAGTGAGAGAGATGTATGAGGGAACCACGCATTCCATTGTAAATCATGCCATTCAAACATGGCCTTTACAATGAATTTCATCGTAAATGATACATGGTAAAGGCATATGTGTGGTAAAGGTTTTACAATTAAATGTAAGTATTTTACAGGAAAATATAAACCCATTATACATATAGTGGAGTGGTAATTGGTTTTTGTCATTTTACAGTTCGGCAAGGATGGCACTGTGCTTGTCCCATGCTTAAAGACTTTGCTGTAGAAATGGCAATATACTTTGTACCTTTCAATCTCGCCAAGAATGGCACTGTGCTAATCCTGTGCTTAAAGACTGTGATATAAAAGCAGACATTTGAGGTGAGCAGATCTAGAGTGTCGCTGGTGTTGAGAGTGCTCTATACAGGAGCTGATTTCCACCTGAACTTGAGAACAACCCAGAGTTCTCTGCTTCTTTTTTGCATATATATATATATATATATATATATATATATATATATATATATATATATATATATATATATATATATATATATATATATATATAACCTACTGGCGGTCGCCAGTAGGTAGTTATAGTTACGACCTAGCTACCATAGGAAATCCGCAACATTCTATTGGGAATAACTTTGGCGCCGGTTGAGGAATTTGCGTGTAATTTTTCAAAATTTAGGCCAGCTCCGCTCCGCTCTTTCTCTGAAAGTTTCGGGGGGATTCGTGAAGTGGGGGCTGAGAAAAAAGGGGGGTCCCAAAACGTGTTTTCCCCATGTTAATTTCCATAGGACGAATTGACAAGGCTACAGCCTGAACCGCTGAACGGAATTACGCCAAACTTTGCAAAATTGTAGGGACTGGTACGCAGATGTGCCTTTGCTATATTTGGTGTAATTTGCTCCAGGGATTTTTTTTAAATTAACTTAAAAAACACATATATATCTATAGGCGCGATCTGAGCGCTCACCGGTACGCGTTCCAGGGAGCGCACCCGGCGCGCTACGGGAGTGCGCAAGCGGAGTTCTAATCAGTCCGGAGAGTCCGCCATCTTGTGTCTCGGTAGAATCGAGACACAAGAGGTGAAAATAAAAAGGAGGAAATGATTAAAAGGTGACAGGGTACACACCCCCTGACCCCCTAGGTTTTCTGAGGGGGTCCTAGAAGGACCCTGAAGGGCAAAAAAATGTTGTTTTTTTTTGCAATTTTCGCGGGGTAAGTGCTGGGTGCGTTCCCATGTACGCTCACTGGTATGCGCACCCTGAGCGCACCACAGGGTAAAACAGTAAAAGAAAATAGTGTAAAATAAGAATTTGGATTGCTTAGAGGTAGGGTAGCTCTAAAAAGAGCTGTTGTGTTATGTGTGTGATTTCAGTACCTACAAGTAGGTACCGATGCAGACTCTAAAATTCAAGAGAAAGACTCTGTTCCCCTCCTCTGAGAAATGTACACCGTCTCCTCTGTAGATATCTTGCATGTTGTAATGCAAGTTATTGTGGTATATGGAACTCATACCATAGTCTCTCAGGAAAGCAGAAACAGATCCTTTTGGGACCCCCTGAGAAGGTCTAGGGGTGAGGGGCACTCTACCCTGCTCCCGTTTCACGTTTCTGAAAATATGTAATTAAGTTTACATTACTTATAAGGTAAGTTTGACGTACAAAATTTACTTTCTCAACACTCTTTTACTTAACCTCACTACTCTTCTCTCACCCACCCACACCCCGTTCCATTACTGCGCTTCCCTCACTTATTCTCAATCCCCACGTTTATTCCCCTTTTCCTCACTCCCCTCCCACACTCACCTTCTTTTAGACCTTCTCCCTTACTTTCCTTCCTCTCTCTTCCCTTCCTTCACTCCTTCACTCTTTTCCCTTCCCTTACTCTTCTTACTCCACTTCACTAACTCCTTCTCTTACTCCCTCTGTCCTCTTACTTCTACACTCCCCTTCCCTCATTCTCTCTCTGTTAGCCTCATTCTCTCCGTCCTCTTAGTCTCTCACTCCTCTTCTGTCACGCTCACTCCCTATAACTCAGCCACACTCACTTTCTTTCAGATCTCCTGTTTTACTTCCTTTCCTCTCTCTTCCCTTCCTTCGCTCCTTCACTCTTTTGCCTTCCCTTACTCTCCTTACTCCACTTCACTAACTCCTTCTCTTATTCCCTCTGTCCTCTTACTTCTACACTCCCTTTCCCTCATTCTCTCTCTGTTAGCCTCATCTCTCCGTCCTCTTAGTCTCTCACTCCTCTTCTGTCACGCTCACTCCCTATAACTCAGCCACACTTCCACACTCACTTTCTTTCAGATCTCCTGTTTTACTTCCCTTCCTCTCTCTTCCCTTCTTTCGCTTCTTCACTCTTTTCCCTTCCCTTACTCTCCTTATTCCACTTCACTAACTCCTTCACTTACTCCCTCTGTCCTCTTACTTCTACACTCCCCTTCCGTCCTTCTCTCTCTGTTAGCCTAATTTTCTCCGTCCTCTTAGTCTCTCACTCCTCTTCTGTCACGCTCACTCCCTATAACTCAGCCACACTCCCATACTCACTTTCTTTCAACTCTCCTGTTTTACTTCCCTTCCTCTCTCTTCCCTTCCTTCGCTCCTTCACTCTTTTCCCTTCTGTTACTCTCCTTACTCCACTTCAGTAACTACTTCTCTCACTCCCTCTGTCCTCTTACTTACTCACTCCCCTTCCCTCACTCTCTCTCTCTTACCCCCATTATGTCCGTCCTCTTAGTCTGTCACTCCTCTTCTGTTACGCTCGCTCCCTATAACTCAGCCACACCCCCTCACTTATCTTTCTTTGCTCCCTCACTCAGTCCCTTTCTGTCACTCTTTCCTTCAGTACCTCTATCCCCTCACTTCCTCACTCCCTTTGTCTTACCCTCACTCACTTTTATTCACCCTCTTTCATCCCTCTTTACTCATGCTCTCTGCCATTCTTTCACTCCCGTTCTCTTAGTCTGGTTCCCTCACTACCCCTCATTCCATATCTTTCTCTCCTTTTCCCTTTACTTTCATCCCCCACTCACCTTCTCTCAGTACCTATGCTTCAGTCCTCTTCCCCTCTCTTCCCTTCCTTCGCTCACTCACTCGTTCTCCTTACCTTACTCACCTTACTCCACTTCACTCACTCTTTTCTCACTACCTCTATCCTGTCATTTTCTCACTCTCCTTCCCTCAATCCCTCTCTCTTAGCTTCACTACCTCCATCCCCTCACTCTCTCACTCCTCTTCCGTCACACTTACTCCCTATCTCACCTACACTCCCTCACTTCTTTCTTTGCTCCCTCACTCAGTCCTCTTCCCTCACTCTTTCCTTCACTTCCTCTGTCTCCTCACTCCCTCACTCCCCTTGTCTCATGCTCACTTGCCTTTATCCACTCTCTATCACCACTCTTTCCTCAACCTCACTACTCTTCTCTTACCCTTTCTCACCCCCGTTCCCTTACTCCGCTTTCCTCACTTATCTTCATTCCCCATGTTCACTCCCCTTCCCCTCACTTACCTCCCACACTCACCTTCTTTCAATCCCCCTACTTCACTTCCCTTCCTCTCTCGTCCCTTTCTATGCTCCCTCACTCATTTTCCTTTCCTCTCTCACTGTACTCCACTTCACTCACTCCTTTACAATATATAAAGAATATAGCTATTTTTGGAGAATTGGAGGTAGATTTAAAAATAACTGGGTTTTTTCTTCTTTTTTAGTTTTTTATTTACTTTTTCCGAACGTTTTCAATTTTTTTTGTTTTTTTTTCAGAACAAAAAAAAACTAGAGAATGCCAAACTGCTCAACAGGAGCAAAAAAAGGGGAAAAATTAGGGCTGGGGAGTGTTGCGGTGTTCTTCTCTTTTTCGAACAATTAGTAGGATACTCTGCTCCCCATAACAAAGCAGTTCGTCACACTGCTTACACCTAATGGTAATGATAGTAAAAACAGGCTGAATGTTTGGTATCAGCTCGACTGCTCTTCCTCTCCTCGATGATGTTGCTCCTCCGGTGGAAGTCAAGGCACCTTCTCTCTGTGCAATCCGTGCCAGGTCTCTGACACTTTCCCGGGCATAGTTCTGGGGGTGCCTTCTTTGCACATGCCTGATCATGGTGGAGTTCCCAAAGCTGTATTTTTTTCTGTGGTCACCACGAGACAGAATAGTGTTGCAGATCTTACATTCCACCTTAGGAGCATTTACCTTCTTCTCCCCTTCTGGAATGCAAAAAAACTTCCAGATGAAGTGCTGCTTCACTTTTGGCTGAGGAGGTTCCTCCTGGAGAAACTCATCAGAGTCATCACTGCTGCTTGGTGGTCTTGCAGCCATTCTTTGCAAAGAATTGAAGAGAAGAAGGGAATAGGTCTTGCTCTCTCCAAAGTGAAAGAGGTAGTGAAGGAAATGGGTGGGGTTTTCATTAGTTGTAAAAAAAACTGTTAACAACCAATGAAAAGTGTTGTTTTAAGGTCACATGACTTGACGCGCTTACGCTACGCGCTACGGGGCGCTTCGGGGGGCGCTTACGCGGCACGTACATAGGGGCTTCCTGGGGCGCTTACGCGGCACGTACATAGGCGCTTCCGGGGGCGCTTACGCGGCGCGCCTGAATGACGTTTTGTTAGATTTTAGGAAATGCGTTTAAAGGTGAAATATGGTTATTAAAAATGAAAATTAGTACTTTTATGAGTATGCCACTGAATGTCTTGCATTATTATTTACTTTAAATACATAATTATATATTTTTTCGCACACGGGAATAGCGCTCTCGCTACGTGTACGGGTGTGTTTACCGGTTCGCGCACCCTGAGCGCTCCGAGGTAAAATGGTACAAAAAAAAAACAGGAAGAATACATTGAAAAATGTATTTTAGAAAAAAATAAAAAAATAAAAATTTATAAAAAATATTATAATTAATAGTTATAAAAAAATTAATAATTCACTTTAAAAATCGTAGGTTATAAACTCGTTCTAATAAGGAATAAGCTTTTATAAAACCTTTGAAATTCACTGAAAAAACCATAGGTTTAAAACTCGTTATAGTTAGGAATTAGCATTTAAAAAACCTTTGAAATTCACTGAAAAAATCATAGGTTTCACACGTTCTAGTTAGCTGGACATTTTACTCATACAAAACCATTGAAATTCCCACGTTATAGTTAGTTGGACTCACTATAACTCGCGCGCCCGCAATCCACTGCTGATGATGTCACATATTACATCATTCATGACATGGTCAGTGACATCACTGATGACATCACTGATGACATCTCGAATGACATCACTGATGACATCACCGATGACATCTGAATATATATATAAATATAAGTTTCTATCTCGTGCTGTGATTAAAACGCACTGCTTTTAAAGGGGTCTACGTGTGATGTTTGTAAACACGTAGATCTTTCTTCCCTTTCCATGATAATGCAACTGCATATATACACGAGTAAAAAAAACGCTGGTCATGTGACCAAGAGCCCGTGAGCTCGAAACGCGTCGATTGTTTATGCCCAAATAAACAACCCTTGAAGTACCTGATGGTGTGGCTTGTCTTCCTTGATCGCGATCGTGAGGATTCTGTTGATAAATATATATATATATATATACACACACACACACACACACACACATATATATATATATATATATATATATATATATATATATATATATATATATATATATATATATATATATATATATATATATATATATATAAAGGGTTCATATCTTCCTCTGAAATACAAACATTTTTGTGGTGGAGGCAAGCATCGGAAAGGCATTTGCCTGCCATAAAATGTATATATGCACACGTGTGTGTGTGTAGTATATATACATATAAGGGGAGAGAGGTTGCCGCCCTTGAAGCTTTTGACGACTCCCCGGCGGGGGGGCCGACTGTTACCGCTTCTGAGGATTCGTGTGCTACTGGGGGTTCGAACCTCCGTGAAAAATTCAAAGCATTGGAAAAACTTTTAAAAAGGGAACAATCTAAATGGTGGGAGCATCGTTCACTTAGTCGGTATCTTGAAGTAAATCGAATACCACGTGGACTAAGGGTTATGTTAGCTCCAAGTTACGAGTACATGGACCCAGCAATGCTTAAGGATTGGGCTGAATGGAGTTTAGTAACAATGTTGGTACGTTACGCGGAGAGTGACAGGTCGAAAATACAAGCAGAGATTGATGTGCTTGAAGCGGAAATAGCGAGCTTGTGTGTGGATGACTCAAATATTGAGCTGGAATGCAAGAAACATCGGGAGGCGATGGAACAGCGAGTGCAGAAGGAAGAAGACGTCATTAGAAAGCGCAAAGCATTCAAGTTCCAGCGTGACAAAACAGATTACAGTGAAGGTAGAATCTTCACATTTGCGCGCAAGTACGATGCAATCAAAGCCTCCAAGCTAAAAGATTCACGCGCAGCACAAAGTACAGCTCACAACACAACCCAGGTACGATCCAACTCTCCTGGGGGCTCAAGCCTCACGGACCTGAGTTCAAACATCGATAGTGGGTCTGAAGCGGAATCTGGAAGATTTTCAGACCAATTGGGGTTTACACGATTGACTGTGGAACAAGAACTGGAATGTGTCAGGCAGGACAGGCGCGAAACTCTGCGCCCACGCATTCCAGTAACAGAAAAGCCCCAAATGAAAAACGACGGGAGCGGAGAAAAAGCCACGCCAAGCGAAAAGCCCAAGAAGCGGAATTACAAACGTTGGAACACCATCAAGAAGAAGTAGCTAACACGGAACAAATAAGCAACCATTTGCAGACACTGGACAATGGTTTATCTGTTATCAACCTGACTAGTACTACCTTTTCTGACTCAGAAATCAGCATCTTGTCCAAAGGATTGTCGTATAGCCCACCTAGTAGTTTCAATTACGTAAACACAAGAATAGACCTTTTTAAATTCACACGTAAATTGAAACTTAGAAAACACTTTGCCAACAGTAAAACACGTGGGACTGTTAAAAGGCCTGGGTCGGAGTCCGCTACTCAAGGTCTGGTAGTGAATGATATTCCTCTGATGCAGGACCTGGCAGTTTTGCGAGCTGAAGCACCGGGCACTCAGAACACTCAGGGGGAAGTGAACACTCCAACTGGTGGCCTAAGCAACCTCAAGCCACGATCTACTTTTACCCCAGTAACTCCATACGACAACATTGACATTTTTCAGGATGCTGTAGTCAAACAAATGAAGGCCTTACATGTGAAAACGTTGAAATCGAACTATGGCAAACATCACGGTAACAGTGAGTACCAGAAACTAATTAGCAAAATGAAATCGGATGGAAATTTGATTGTCAGACAATCTGACAAGGGGGGCAACATCGTGCTCTGGCCCAGATCATTATATCTGGAGGAAGCCTACCTCCAGCTCAATGACCCGAACTGCTATAGACACTGTGACATCAATGCACTCAGGAAAGCACAATCAGATTTCCACTCTCTCCTGATGGGATGGCGTTCCAGCGGACTTATAAGCATGGATGAGTTAAAGTGTCTGAAGAATGACCATCCTGTAACCCCCGTGCTGTACCTGATTCCGAAGGTGCACAAGAATGCGATCATGCCGCCAGGTAGACCCATCATATCGGCGTGCGGGGGTTTGCTGGAAAAAGCCACCACTTACATTGACTTGTTCCTCCAAGAGCATGTATTGGCACTTGACTCATATATTCAAGATTCAAGTGACTTGATGAGGAAATTGGATGAGCTTGAGTGGAACAATGATTTTTGGCTTATTACCCTAGATCTGTCATCTTTATACACAAGTATAGTGCATGCAGATGGGTTAAGGGCTGTTGAGTTCTTTTTGGGTAAGCGACCCATAGAATTAGTCGAGCATAACAAAATGTTGCCTGCCATGATTGGTTTCTGTTTGCACCATAATTACTTCATGTTCCTGAATCGATATTACCAACAAGTCAGGGGTGTTGCCATGGGGGCCTGTTTCTCTCCCAGTTACGCCTGTCTCCACATAGGGTACTGGGAGAGACAGGTCCTCAATGGCATTCACCATGACATCTGTACTCGTCATATCATCCGATGGTACAGATACATCGATGATATTCTGATGATATGGCATGGAACCTATGAAGAGGCTGTTAGTTTCATTGATGTTTTAAATTCCAACTCATTCAACTTGTCTTTCACGTCTCACATAAGTCAGCAGGTAGCACACTTTCTTGATGTTACATTGGAGGTCAGTCAAGGTAGGCTAGAAACCAAGCTTTTCAGGAAGCCTACAGCGGGCAATACTATTTTGCATGCGGGAAGTCATCACCCCCCACATTTGATTCGAAGCATCCCCTACGGGGAGATGCTTAGAATTCGTAGGGTGTGTAGTACGGACTCCCACTGCATAGCTGCGCAAGCAGCCAGCAAACAAAGGTTCCTAGCCAGGGGCTACAGTGAGAATCTGATTGATACAGCCATCAGAAAAGCCAATGCCCTGTCTCGTAAAGAGGCACTGACCCACAAGAAAGCACAGAAAAACATCAAAGCTAGCACTGAACAACCGGTCAGACTCATTTGGACCTACAGTTGTCAGCACGGGGCACTAAGGAAGATCATTAACCAATATTGGAATCTGATTAAATTGGATCCAGTTATTGGTGAACACATGCCTAATAGACCAGCGATTACTTACAGGAAGGCGTTCTCATTACAGGACGCACTAGTTAAATCCAGTCCTGAGGTAATACCCCCCAAAAATTGGCTAGCAGCCAGTCGAGGGTTTAGGAAGTGTTCCAGCTGCAAAGCTTGCTCTCAGGGGCTCAACAAAACCGAGTTCTTGACAGCATTCTCCACAGTGCCTCGTAAGATCAATAAGCAACTCACGTGCAAGTCAGAGTATGTGGTGTATGTGCTGGAGTGCCCCTGTGGCCTGCAATATATTGGTAGTACCAAATTGCAGGTCCACAAAAGGGTGCTCCAGCATATCAGGGCAATCAATAATAATGGCGCCACGTACCCTGTCGCGCGACATTTTAAGGAGTTCCATGATAACAACAGTAGTCTCCTTAAATACTTTGCTATTGACTCAGTGGGCCCATTGAGGAGAGGTGGCAACCGGGATGGGATCTTAAGGGCACTTGAGACCAGATACATCCTGGAGATGGACAGCAAAAGTCCGAACTGCTTAAATTCCACGGAGGACTTTTACACTTGTTTGTAAGGACTATAACATCTAAGGGCCTCCCAATACCCTCTCGCCACTCTCATAAAATCCATTGCTAGCTGTAAAAGATGTAACCTGTTATAACCATCATAGGTGTCCTCAGTTGATTAGATATGACTATGCAAGATAAGAGACACTGGGTCATACTATCAACGTTGTTAACAGTGGTTGCTATATATCCTCAGTATAGTTGTGTAACTATATACAATCTTAGAACTTCAGAAAATTTGGTTTTAATTGCACTTGTTTATATTAGCACTTTCAACGGCGATGGTTTGGTTTAGATTTTTTTGTAAACATCTAATAGTGGGCTATGCAGGGGATTGTCTAAAATGCATATATGTTTGTGCCTTTCTTATCCGACTATTGTACCACTACAAAACAATTAATTAGCTAGAGGGTAGTAGTTTGGAGTATTTATACTGTACATAGATGTATATATATGAAATTTTGTGTATATATTTTACAAATGTGGGACCTTTAGGTATTCTGTGCATTAATATCTATTGCATTTAAGGCATTTATGCCGGCAGCTTTTAGATACTAGCTCTCAATTTATCCGATTTTTTTGAGGGTGTTCTTTTGCACATTCTGTAAATATATGAAATTTCTTTCATATTTTTTAAATACCTTGTGTGCCCTCGTGGTAGCAATAATAACCTTTTCGAATTTTCGGATAATATAAATGTATTTAAACAGTTAGTCAAACGAAAGGCATATTTGTAAATATAGTTGGTTTTCCCCGCCTTTGCAATTGCAAGTAAATTTGTATTAATCATGTTTAACACTCCCACTGATTAAGCGACAACCAATCAAATGTTTCCGTTGTTGATGCATGAGCACTTTAAATTTCACGCAACTCTCTCAGTGCGTCATGTGACCAAGGCCTCTGTCTAGGCCGAAACATTATGCTGGCGGGGTGTGCTGAGAAATAAAAAACTCACCTGCACTCTGGGTCTTCCGTGTTCTTTCTGTCCGATGGCCGAGGATTGAAGGTCTGTCGCAGCAAGGGTGCAAGTGCGGAAATATATATATATATATATATATATATATATATATATACTACAGCTCCAAGTTTCTTTCGCGTTCCACAGAAAGAAATTACGGCACTCGCAGGGGAAGTGTTGTGTTCAATGTATTTTTAATCGCTCAGCAGACAAACGCGTTTCGGTATTCCTTCGTCAGTGTAATTTCTTTCTGTGGAACGCGAAAGAAACTTGGAGCTGTAATCTATTACGTGGGGCGCCGCCACGAGAGGCACCCGCCTGAGAGTGACCCGGATCTTGGCGCTACGGAGCTGAATATATATATATACATATATATAAACCAGCACTCTTCACCACCTCCACAGCTGCCGCTAAATGAAGAGATGGGCCCCAAGGCTGTTGGCAAGGTAAGATTTATTTTCTACCTCTCAACGGGCGACGCGTTTCGAGCATCACGTGCTCTTGTTCACACACCGTGCACCCGGTCAGCTTTATTTTTTATATACTTTTTTTTAGTGTTGCTCCACCTCTCAAGTGAGTCACATGGTCAGTAGTAAACATAAAGAACATAGGGGCATATTATCAAGGGGGTTTATCTCCGCTTTTTTGGCTTTAAAAGCCAAGAAAGCGGAGATAAAATTATCTCCCTATTATCTAGCTGTCGCTAACACCAGTTAGCGACAGCTAGTAGGAGATAGCGACCATCTTGGGCCCCACTTTGCATGTCAGTGATATTTATCACTAATGACATGCAAAGTGGGCGTGCCAAGATGTTAGTGACTGAAAACAGTCGCTAACATCGCTATCTCCTATTACCAACTTTTGGAGATATTCGCGCTAAGCGCAAATATCTCCAAAAGCTAACACCCTGAGCCGTTCTTAGCCATGTTATCCAATGGGAGGTGGATAACATGGCTAAGAGCATTAGCTCAGTAATGCATGAATATCGCTGACTTTTCAGCGATATTCATGCATTTGCGGCGATTTTTATCGCATTTGCGATAAACCTTGGTAATACCAAGGTTTATTTGCGGTAAAAATCGCCGCAGCTCAGCGGTAAATTTTTATCTCTAACCAAGCAATAGCGATAATTATCGCTATTGCTTGGTAATGTGCCCCATACTTTCGTTTACATTGGTCCTATTTACACGTTACATATTCGCATTTGAAACAATATGAATGTTGCCAGGTATTGCACTTAGTACATAATACCAACAAGCCTACACAATGTTGTTGTTTATCTGGGTGTATGAAGTTACGGAGTTAATTAAAGTACATATTATTTCCTGAGTGAATGTATTATATATATGTATATATAAAATTTCATGGAAAAAAACCATAGGTTTCAGGAACGTTATAGTTAGTTGGACATTTCACTCATACAAAACCGTAGAAATTCCACTATTATAGTTAGTTCAGATAACTATAGCTTGCGGCCCCGCAATGCACTGCTGATGAAGTCACATATTACATCATTCATGACATCGTCAGTGACATCACTGATGACATCAGTGATGACATCTCAAATGACATCACTGATGACATTATCCAGGACTGTGTGTTACTGTAAAGTTTAAATATGTTTTATGTATATTCCAAGGTGCATTGAAGAATGAGTGGGTGTATAAGTGTCTGGATGTAGGATTCAGTAGGTGCGTGACTGACTATATAAGTGAGTAATTAAATGTGTCTTACTGAATGCATGCTTTAGTGACTAAACTGTCTGAATGTCTGTATCAGTCTGTCTGTGGTTGTGCAAGCTACTGCATGGGTTGATCATTAGCTACATGAGTGTCTATGTAGCTTATTGATTGGTTGTCTGAGTATTTTTTGGGAGACTGAATGTGTGTGTGGGTGGGTGGGAGGGGTGTGACTGTGCATTGCTGTGTGAATGGTTGATTCACTGGGTGTATGGGTTCAAGAGTGCATGTGGAAACAGCTTTATGAGTGTGTGAGTGTGTGAATGGGTGTGTTGGTGAGTGAATGGATGTCTCAGTGGTACATGTCCAAGTATCTATATATGTAAAAGGCAGTGTAAGTGAGAGTTGAAGTATATAAATGACTCTACACGATAGTCAGTGATTGTGAGACTGACTCTATGGATGAGTGTGTACTTGTATCACTGATTATATAAGAGAGTAAGTGTGTGTTAGTATCTGTATGAATAAGTAAGGTGGTGTGTGTGTATAATTGTATAGGTGAGTAAATGGGAGTGTGATTGATTCCTAGCATGACTGACTAGATGTGTGAGTAAATGCATGGATGAGTGGCAGTGCGTGATTGTCTGTATTGGTGTATGAGTGGATATGATAGTGTTGTATTGATGAGTGACTGCATGTATGAGTGATTGTATGGATGAATGAGTGGATGTGTGTGTAGACCTAGCAATCAGTGAGTGCGTATGTAGTAACTGGTATTGGTGTGTCAATGATTTAGAAAATGGTAGTCTGTGTATCAAAGGTTATATTAGAGTGTGAGGAGGTGCATCAGATTTTCGCGTGGATGATGTCAGTGATGTCATTTTAGATGTCATCAGTGATGTCATCAGTGATGTCACTAACCATGTCATGAATGATGTAATATGTGACGTCATTGCGGGGGCGCAAGATATAGTTAGCTGAACTAACTATAACGGTGGAATTTCTATGGTTTGGAAAGAGTGAAATGTCAATCTAACTATAACGTTCCTGAAACCTAAGGTTTTTTCAGTGAATTTCTATGATTTTTAAATGCTAATTTCTAACTATACGTCTGTAAAACCATGGTTTTCTCTGTGAATTTGAAAGGTTGTTTAAATGCTAATTTCTACCTACAATGTCCCTTAAACCTATATTGTTTTTAAGTACATTTTAAAAAGATGTGCACACTTTTTGAAGTGAAAAACTAACTGTAACAGTAGTCTGTTATTAGTTTTAATTTAACAATGTTTAAAACTTAATTAACACTAATTAACATATAAGTGTGGAAAAAGTGAGACGCAGCAGCTATGATACCTGACTTCGAACAACAGCGTTCACAGTTCGATTCTCGGCTCCAGCGACACGTTAGCCCACCACTATGTCCCTGTGGGCAACACCTTGTTTAATCTTTCCCACGCCCCGAGTGCCGGGACACCTCTCCGGAGGTAGCTGTACGCTTTACAAATGCTGGTATTTTTTAAATTTAAAACCATAGTGATGAGAAATATAAGCACATACTTTTTTTTTCTTCTTTTCTGAACAATTTTTTTTTTATATCTTCTATTTAGAATTACGGCAATTAATAGATGTTTTTAGTCACGAGAAAGGAAATGACATGGTTTGCCGGGTAACAGTTTTAAAGCACTCTAACGTATGTACATATTAAGGAGCTTATACTGGTGAGGATCGAGATCGAAACCTTTACAGCTTCACATTTTGTAACTTTTCCCAACATGTGCACAAGTTACACATTGAAAACGTGAGCACGTATTAACTGTTAAACGTGACATCTAAATGGGCGGAGCCGCATCTTCCTTACATAGACTAGTCAATAACCAAAAATTATATAAACCACACCCGTTCTTCGATTAGTTTAGTTTTTGCTAGTTATTTACACATGTCCATTCTGTGATGCAGGTTCCCTTTTCTAGTGTCAGATTCTTCTTTTGCATCAACAAAACATATTACAGAGTTGTTAGTTGTTTGATTATGGCATAGTGGATATTTAAAATATATAGCTATTTGTGAATATTTAAAGATTTGTATTAGGAAAAAGGTGTTATTGGTTGTTTTTGCCATTTATATGTAACAAGAGCAGCTTGTATTGAGAAACATACAGAATAGAGGAAACGCTGTTCCTTTTCTGGCTCCTTTGAGCTCATATAGTGTGCCTTTGTATATTATAATATGGACACTATACTAGACTTCAGAGGTGTTGGTGACCTGTTGGCGCGAAGACTAAAGATTTATATGTAATGTCACCAGCTTCTGCTTCTTACTCTGTTTCCCCCTTTGATATACTGTTCAGTTCAGTTCAACAAAGCTTTATTTCGATATGAAATATCTTAAAAAGCACATCACAATAAAAACACATTTCATTCAAAATACAATCAGGAAAAAAGATTATATTGACAATCAGTATTGCAAAAAAACATTAAAAACATATTAAACCAGAAACAGCATTGCTGAAAGCTTAAAAACTGGTAACTATACAAATTCATCATAGGGCTTTCGATCTTAGCAGCCAAGCCCAGCTTAAATATTTAGCCACCCCACAAGCTAACGTGGTGTTTACATCTGCTCGAAGAATTCTGTGGGCAGTCGAGTGATTCCTGGTATCGAGCTGTCGACAGACAGGTCTTAACCACTGCAATCTGGGTTTAATATAGGCTGGGCATACAAAGAAGAAGTGTGGAATATTTTCAACAACCTCAGCACAATGTGGGCAATCAGCAGACGTTTGGTTGGGAGGTTTCCACTTGTTTGTGCGTTCATGGACGGGAAGGGTTCCCATTCTGAACTGAATGAAGAGGGCCCTGTCTCTAGGTTTCTGGATCAAATCCAGGTAAGGCTCAAGACGAGGCACTGTCTTGTGCTGGCGGAACTCGTCAATCAGTCTACCCAGGCTAGGATCTCTATGATCTTGATTATCAATCCATGTCCAGTAAACTCTCTAAATTTCCGTTTTAGACAACGGAACCCCTGACTCCCATGCATGGTTAAGGCCGGTGGCCAAAAGAAGCCTTTTTATATTTGCTAACCAAGCGATCTTATAAGATCCCTGGAGATTCATTATTTCTTTTAGGCCATCGGCATATCTGGATAGCTCAGGGGTATGCCAAAGGCGAGCCCAGTAAAGAAGGGGACGCAAGCTAATTAGATCCTTAATTGAGCAGTGCCCCAGGTCACTCAGAAGGGGTTTACTAGGACTTCCCCTGGGAATTGAAAAAAGCTCTCTAAAGAACTTATTTTCTGCTGTCACAAGGGCATCTACATTATTGAAGCCCCAGAGCTCAGCTCCATATAGTGTGCAACCTACAGCCTTTGCGGCATAAATCTCCAGAGCAGGGGAGATAGGTCTAGAGATTGAGGCTCGGTGCTCTCTCCCAATAACTCCCACAACCCGCTTATGATTTAGGGTCATTTTTTCAATGTGCGGCTGCCATTTCAATTTGTGTGAAATTCTAATTCTCAGATAGTCAAAAACTTTAACACGCTCTAAGGGCACCCCATCAAGTGTGAGCGTGGATTTAACCGACCTGCTCAGATCAAAATAAAGGAGCTTCGTTTTAGTGGTGTTAATTACTAGGCCCCTCAAGTTACAAAAAAAACAGAACCGATCTAATAGCTTCTGTAAGCCCGCCGGAGTTTTTGATACCAACAGCGTATCGTCCGCAAAAAGTAGTGCGGGGACCTTATCACCAGCCAAAGCAGGGGCATCGGCATTAATTTCTGATAGGAAAGAAACCACCCCATTCACAAATAGCGTAATTAGGGTTGGGGCCAGGACGCATCCCTGGCGGACACCTCTATTCACAGGGATTTTGTCTGTTTTTTGATCCCGGGTACCCCACCTAATACGAGCGTAATTTCCGTTGTCCATACGGGCCAAGAGGTTCAGAATAGCGGGGGAAACCCCATCTCCCGCAAGACCATCCAAAGACGCTCTCGGGAAACCAGGTCAAAGGCGGTCTTCAAATCAATAAATGCGAGATAAAGACCGCCCTTGCCAATGGTTACAACCTCCCAGTGTAGTAATACCAGCCTAAAAGCCTGGTCGATTTTACTCGTGCAGGCCCTGAACCCCGCCTGGTATTGCGAAATGATATTGTTTTCCTTCGCCCACGAAAGAATCCTCTCCAGGAGAACCCTACCAACCACCTTCTGACCAGCATCAATAAGACTTATTGGGCGGTAGTTGGCAGGGTCCCCCCTGGACCCCTTCTTATAAATGGGGATCACCTCAGCCCCTTTCCAAGTACTTGGTACTGGTGATCCCGCGAGGAGGGCATTAATCAGAAATGTAAAATATATAGCCCATTGATCAGCATTGGCTCGAAACAGATCGCCTGGTATTCCATCCTGTCCCTGCGCCTTAGCTGATACAATTATGTTTATAGCCGCCACCACCTTATTTTTCCCTACGGAGTCAAAAGAGCCTGAAGTGGTCAACATGGATGCCATAGGATGACCTGATTGCCCACTTCTCTCTATAGCCTCGTTCCCTGCATGCAATCTGCTAAAGTGATCAAACCATTCCCTGTCTGTGATATAATTGGGGATTTGGTCCGGATCGCAACGATTAGATTTTCTTACCAGAGCCCAAAAGAGTTCGCCATTCTTAGACAGGCTCACTGTCTTCAGGCTTGCCCAGTGTGATTGCTCCCATGCCCTTTTCGCCTCTGAGATAGCTTGCCTGTACTGGAGTCTTGCTGAGCGTACCTCAGCGGGATTGTGGGTTTTAATAGCAAGTATTAGTATAGACTTTTTCCTCCTGCAGTTCTTATTAACCTCATAGATGCTAGTAAACATCCCTCCCCAGTGCTGCGCTGTCCATTGGAACTAGTGCTGAATGGACGTCCAATGGTCGTGCGCAGCACTGGGGAGGTAGTGCTGCCGTCGGCCAACGCACCGACGCAGCACTTAAGGGGTTAAACCACTGCTCTACGGGTTTCCTGTTCGTGGGGTACTTTTTAGGGGCCTGGGTCTCCAGAAAAAGGGACCCTGTCAGGTCAATTGTTTCAGCATAAATTGTCTCCACCCCAGGGGGTCCCACCCCATTTGTACAGGCTACAGAAAGTTTGAGGGTCTGATTACTTACAATCTCCTCAAGGGCACTAGTTTTCTGTTCATTCAAAATTAATTTTTGCAACTTGATAAACCTTCCGCAGTTAGATGGGATAATTACCTTTGTTAGCATCCGAGGTCTAGTACTAATCAGATGCTCCATATTTTGCAACAATTCCCGCATGCAAAGGGACAAAGGATTATGATCACTATGAATAGATGGAATGACAGACATATCGATCACATATTTCCATAACCTTTTGTCAACCAAAATATAGTCAATTCTGCTTGGGCAGGAAACCCTATTGTATGTGTTAGCTCCTAAATAGTCAGAGGGCGTACACCCATTAACTGCTATTAAACCGTGTTCCAGTGTTAATGCATTTAATTGTATGACAATCGACGACCATTTCTTCACGGGTGGGATCAGCAAAAGTGGTATACCCCATCTGGCATCCTCATCATGAATTCCAACAACATCATTGACCGCCAGAGGTCAAATGTGCAATTTAAGTCACCAGTGATCAAAACTAAGGAGTCAGAGGGACAGGATGAAAGTATTTCAGACAAAGTGGAGATGGTTGGGAATTTTGCCCCCCCTTGCAAGCCTCTGACATAAATGTTAAAAAGTTCCAAGGTGTTGCTGTTCTTTGAGTCCTTAATAGTTAATCTCAACAGGTCCGGTGATACACATGGATGGTGGGTAATTTTACAGTGAAGTGCAGCCTTAACCCATATTATCAGCCCACCAGAGGGACGGCCGCACCCGGGGGAGATAGCTGGTACATGGAAACAAGAAAAACCGGGCTTGTACAATGGCTCAAGACTCCATGTTTCCTGGAATATACACAAATCGTAGTCATCAATAAAAGTATTACAGTCCGGTAGGGATAACTTTTTACACAGACCCACTATATTCCACGAGAGGATTTTAAGATTCCTAGTGGAACCGCTACTAGGGATCAACCCACCTTTATACTGTGAATATGTATATTATAATATTCACAGTCATTATGATCTCAGAAAAGTTTATGAGCCGTCGGCGCGAAGACGAAAGATTTCGAACTTCCAGAGAAAAAAAGCTTTGAACATATTCACTGTTGGAAAATATTTTGTTATTGATCTTGTTTTGTGTTTATGACTTTATTTTCTTTTTCCTTTTTTGTGTGGCATCAGTGACACTCTACAGTGAGACTATTTTTTGAAATTGCAGTTTAAAAAAAGATTGTTTAGATAGATACGTTTTTACTGAATACCTTTGATAAACCCTACATTTCTTAATTGATATTTTGGTATTTCTCTGCTGTGGTTCCTATTCTCGTTCTCCCTACAGAAGATATAGGAACAGTAGTGTATAAATTACTACTTTCCTATATGTTCTTAAAAGAGTATGTGATCTGTTAGCAGAGCAGTGAGCGACCTCTAAGCACTACGACAAAACTTTCCCGACTTCATCAGAATAGAAATTGGAAAAATGTTGGGTTTTTTTGTGCGCTCCTTATTCATCTTCCCCTGTGGAATGCTATAAACTCACCCTGCTCATTTTAATACAGTGAATTTATAGCACTTCAAAGGGGATGGAGCTCTATCTGTGCGAGACATTAACAATATTTACTACAGTCATTTCCGTTGATAACTTACTACCTCACAGTTTGTAACACTGCTAATATTTTATAAAATAGTAGTCCCTAAAAAAAAAAATTGTATACATAGTGCTTCATTTAATGTTTTGATGAAGTGTACATTTCTAGGTAACATGACATCATTTGTGTTTAACTGTTTTTTACTTGTTATTGTTGTGATGATATAGTGCGGGAGTGTTTCTTGTAGCACTTCTTTTCTACTTTATCTAAAAGTAACTGATCCCCTCTGATATTATCAAGAATATGGGGCAACACTTTTACAAATTATAGGTGACAAAAAAGGAGGGTGTGGATACGCTTGAAGGATATTTTTTGAATTGCGTTTTTATTTGTCACCCCTCTGATATATACAGCTACACTTTCCTAAGAAAGTATATTTGTGTTTGCTTCATAAAAACTGTTTCAAACCTAGACTTACATTTTTGCAGCACAACCACACCTACTATTTTGCTGCAAGGAAGTAGCACTGCCCGTGACAGTAGTAAGCACCACACTATAACTATATATTATAAGTAAACATTGCTCCCAAGAAGTAGCCTACTCATAACCTTGATTAAATGCAGACTGCAACAGCGCGCTTTCTTTTTGCAACCCCCTCCTCCATATTATAATATTTGCTCCAAAGATGTAGCACTCCCCTTCAGAAAAGTAAACGCCACATTATAAGTAAATACTGCTCCTGTGAAGTATGCCACCCGCTCACTTGATAACAAGAAGACCGCAACACAGTCTGTTATTTTCCCGATGTGATTTGTAGGCCCCTAGCAAATTATATAAATGGCCCTTAAAATATATAAAAAACAAGTTTTACCTTCACAGTCCCTGTCCACCACCTTGTGACCACTCTACAGAGTTAATAGTGTTCCTACCCTCCCCTCTACTACTTTTTTTTCCTGTACTCCTTTGAAGTGCGTCACGGTTCCTGCCTCCTGGAAACAGGCCCTGGTAGCTCCATTGTTAAAAAAACCCTCCCTGAACCCAGAATGTCTACAGAATTATAGACCTTTCTCCTTGTTACCGTTCCCTGCAAAAATTGCCAAAAGTTGGGTGAGCTCAATCCTTTCTAAACATCTGGAGCATCATCAATTTCTGGATGAAATACAATTTGGCTTTCGCCCAGCCCATGGGACCGAAACGGCTCTGCTCACTGCCATGGAGGATCTTCGAATGCGTGCAGACAGAGGTCAAGCAGTGGCTCTGATTCTGCTTGACCTGTCTGCCGCATTTGATACGGTAAATCATGTGATCCTCCTAGAAAGACTGAGTGAGGCGGGGGTGGGTGGTGGTGCCCTGCGGTGGTTTCGCTCCTTCCTGCTTAATAGGAACGAGGCGGTGTCCCTCCCCCCGTTTCAATCTGCTTTCTCTCCGGTGTCTCATGGGGTGCCTCAGGGTTCGGCAGTCAGCCCGGTCTTATTTAACGTTTATCTGAAACCCCTGATTGCGTTGATAAAATCTCATCGGATCAATGCTATCAACTACGCAGATGATACTCATTCATTTTTTTTTTTTCATTTCAAAAACTTTTATTCGATTAACATTCTGTTAAATCATGAAAAGTACATTTACAAATTCAAATACTGTAAAAACACACAATTATGTACAATTAAAAAGGGACAAATTAGTAATTTGAGACATAGGTAAAAGATGACAATTTCAAGATAATCAGAGTACGGCGATTAACAATACATCAGGGTGAAGATAGCCCTAAGTTGCAACGCATTCTCAGACATGATTTTAGAAAAAGAGCTACACATTTGGCTACATGCGGTGTGTCTAACATCTGGAGTGCCAGATAGGCTGGCCGACATGTTCTCAACCCCATTTTGCGAAGGAGTGGGATGATCCAGCGTTTGCGAATTTGTTCATAATAGCGACAGAACAAAGTAAGGTGGATAGTCGATTGCGGTGATACTCCGTCACAAGGACACTTTGCCAGATCATGAGACCAGTTTAACACCTTGAGGAAGGTTACAAGGCTAAAAAAAGAGTTGAAACGAAACCTCGTTAAGATAAATTTCTCATGGTTAGTCAAAAAGAAAGTAAGATAAGGCTGGATACCTGGTGAGGTTTGAACCATCAGAATTTGCACGTTAGTAGGCTTAGATGATACTCAAATCATTCTATCTTGGGAGGGTGAGGAATCGATCCTCCTGGAGACATTTCCTGACTGTCTGCGAGATACGGCTGGCTGGCTACATAACAAGTCACTGCAGTTCAACGCTAATCCCTCACCCCTTCCCGGATAATTTCTGGCCTCCAGAATCAGTGACAAAAACTCAGCCGGTCACTACTGTTCGCAATTTGGGCATTATGCTGGGCAATAAATTGAGCATGGAAGCGCAGGTTGCGAAAACGGTGTCCAGTTGTTTTGCCCTTATCAGGTCCCTTCGAAAGATCCTACCGCTACTTCCCCTACAGGCTTCGGCTTTGGTAGTCTGGTATACCATTCTGAGCCGCCTCGACTATTGCAACGCTCTCCTGCTCGAGTCACCAGGTCTGCTGTTAGACAGACTTCAAAGAATTCAGTCTGCTGCCGCCAAGCTGGCTCTTGGCTGGCCTAGAAGGTCTTCAGCCTCAGCGGCGCTGGCTGAACTCCACTGGCTCCCGCTTAGGCAGCGAGTATCCTTTAAATCCCTCTGCCTTGTCTTCAAAGCCCTGCATGGACTCGGGCCCAGCTCGTTGAAAGCTAAATTTGCTTGGTACACCCCAACCAGAGCACTTCGCTCAGCAACTGCTTGTTTGGTGAGAGTACCCAGATTTAAGAAGGCTAGGGCTGGGGGCAGATCTTTCGGAGTTGCTGCTGCTAAACACTGGAACAGTCTGCCCTTGGAGATCCGTCAAACGGAGGATCTTCTCCCTTTTAGGAAACGTGTCAAAACCTGGCTGTTCCCGAAGGCTTAACCTGCTGGACACCTCTCTCTGCCACTTTTCGTGCTGCCACTTTGTGAAGCCATAGCACCAGGATGCCTGTAAGGTGACAGCTCAACTGCGCTTTATAAATTTCTTAAATAAATAAATAAAATGGCTGACAAAAGGGAACCATTCCCACCCAATAAGGAGCAAACTTGTACTCGGAACACTTTAGTCAATAAAATGTCCATGGTGTTCCGCAGAAGGGGAGGGAATGGCTGCCAAAACTTCTAATTTTAATGCTTCACAGCCAATGAACATTAAACTAGGGAAGGTCCTGTTTGGAACACGTTACCCAATCAGATGTCCCTGATGGTAGACAACGTTTACCACAAATCACAACAAGGTTGTTACAACGACCGTGCTGTGATTCCGCATACCATTACTCCGCAAGTCTGAACAACGACTTGTGGAGGGGGGGAAGGTGTTGGATTTAAAATCCAACACCTTCCCTATTGTCCGCACAGCTGGAGTTGGAAGAGTATATTATACTATTCCAACATCCAGCGTCCCCCTCCGCAAGAGTATTGGTATGCGGAATCACAACGCGGTCATTGTAAGACCGCGTTGTGATTCCCTGCGGGTAGAAATACAGCGGGATAATAACATACATTCGTCCCTGATACTCCGCGGAGGGGGGAGGGAATTGCTGACAACACTTCTACTTTTAATGGTTTACAGCCAATGAACTTTAAGCTTGAGGAGGTCCTCCTTGGAACACGTCAGTCAATCATATGTCACTGCTACTCCGCGGAGGGGAAGGGAATGACTGGCAACAATTCTACTTTCAATGGTTCACAGCCAATGAACATTAAGCTCGTTGTTGGAACACCTCAGCCAAATAAAAGTTAATTTTGTTCAGCGCACAAGGAGAGAAAACGCCCTCCCACATAATATTAAATTTCCTCTAACAAAGTGAACACTGCATTATAAGTAAACATGACTCCGCATTCTGCAATACGGCGCATTGCTGTTTTCCCAAAATGATTTCCACAGCCTACTGAACATTGCCGCAATACCGTGCATCGTTCCTTTGCAGACGTAATTTCCACGGCCTACGCAACATGCACACTACCTGTGTGTGCACCGTGCACACTGCTTGTCACAATACGGCACAATGTTTTCCCGACGGGCTTTCCAGAGCCTACGCAGACTTGCCGCAATACCACGCACTGTGGTTCTGCGGACGTGATTTCCACGGCCAACGCAACATTCAAACTCCCTGCCTCTGCACCGTACAGACTGCTTAAACTAACTTCACAGGGTTCCTATTATACCCTCTTATACAATTTTTCTATTTCTTTCCCCCTACTCCTTTCAACTGAGTCATAAAATGGCTACCAACGCTTCCTAGTTTCAACCGTTCACACACATTGAGCTTCAAGCTCGTGTTTGTAACCCCTCAGCCAATCAGATGTCAGAATTCTCAAATATCGATATCTGTAAAATTTTATAGTAGGTAGTTATAGTTAGGATCTAGTTTCAATAGGAATAGTGTTTTTTACTTTCTCAATATCTTTGGTGCCGGTTGTTGAATCTTCGCAACATTTTCAAAACCGGTCAGCTCCTGTCCTGAAAGTTTCGAGGTGATTTGATAAGCGGGGGCTGAGAAAAAAGGGGGGTCCCAAAACATGTTTTCCCCATGTAATGTTCATTAGGAAATTTTAGACACAGCTGCAGCCGGAACTGCTGAACGGAATTACATCAAATTTGGCAAAAAGGTAGATCTTGTTTCAGAAAGAGCCCTGTTTGTTAAATGGTGTATAAACGCACCACAGGGCACGTTTATACACTTGTCACATCAGGCCCCGCTCCCCCTTCCTGCACCACAGTTCAAACGTTTTAAGATGGGATATTAATTCCTCTTCAATCCTGAGGGTCTCTGGGGGCCAACTAGTCCACCAGGTATCTCTTGTAAATGCCTCAGTGCTGTGTTGCAGAGAGGTGATTTGAGGCAGCGCCCCTTTTTACACCACTCTGCAAACGTAGCTTCTGGTGCACTGCTGATGGGGCGATGAGGTCCTCTTGTGTCCTGAGGACCTCAAGACACAAGTTGACTTCATCCTCTGAGTAGCAGTGTGCCAGAGTCGTGTTTGCAGCGTGGTGTAAAAAGTGGCATGGCCTCAGAATACCTCTCTGGAACACAGGTCTCTGGCGCTTACTGGATGTACCTGGTGGGCTACTTAGCCACCAGGGACCTTCAGGATTGAAGGGGCTTAATAGGGATGTCATAGTTTGAAATTAAAATTTAAAAACCATTGAAATTCACTGAAAAAACTATAGGTTTCAAACCACAGAAATGTGTCTGTATTAGTTAGTTCAGCCAACTATAACAAGCGCACCCGCAATGCACTGCTCATGACGTCACATATTACATCATTCAAGACATGGTCAGTGACATCACTGATGACATCACTGATGACATCTCAAATGACATCACTGATGACATCATCCATGTGAAACTCTGATGTACCTCCTCACACTCTAATACAACCTTTGATACACCCACAGTAAAATACATTGACACACCAATATCAGTTACTACATACGCACTCACTGATTCCTAGGTCTACACAGACATCTACTCATTTATCCATACAATCACTCATAAATGCAGTCACTCATCAATTTAACACTTCATATGCACTCATACACCTATACAGACACTCACACACTGCCACTCATCCATGCACTTAGTCACACACCTAGTCAGTCATGCTAAGAATCAATCACACTCCGATTTACCCACCTATACAATTATACATACACCACCTCACTTATTCATACAGATACTAACGCATACTTACTCTCTTATATCATCAGTGATACAAATACACACTCATCCATACATCTAGTCTCACAATCATTAACTATCATGTAGAGTCATTTATATACTTAAACTCTCATATACACTGCATTTTACATATGTAGTTACTTGGACATGTACCACTGAGACATCCATTCACTCACCAACACACCCATACATACACCCATACAGCTGTTTCCCCATGCACTCTTGAACCCATACACCCAGCGAATCAACCACTCACACATCTATGCACAGAGTCACACACCTCCCATCTATCCATACACACGCTCAATCTCCCAAAAACATACTCAGACAACCAATCAATAACCTATATAGACACTCATGTAGCTACTGACCAACCCATGCAGCAGCTTGTACAACAACAGACAGACTGATACAGACATTCACACAGTTTAGTCACAAACCCACGCATTCAGTAAGACACATTTAATCACTCTCTTATACAGTCAGTCCCGCACCTACTAAGTCCTCCAGCCAGACACTTATACACCCACTCAATCTTCAATACACCTTGGCATATATATATAAAACATATTTAAACTGTACAGAAACACACAGTCACTGGATGATGTCATCCGTGATGTCATCAGTGATATCATTTGAGAAGTCATCAGTGATGTCACTGACCATGTCATGAATGATGTAATATGTGACGTCATGAGCAGTGCATTGCAGTTGCGTGAGTTATAGTTAGCTGTACTAACTATAACAGCCGAATTTCTATGGTTTTGTAAGAGTGAAATGTCCAGCTAACGCTAACGTCCCTGAAACCTTTGGTTTTTTAAGTGAATATACATTTTTATGTATATTTTTATATAGTTATACACCACAAATACATATGAATGTGCGAGTGTGTGTGTGCACTGTATGAATTGATGAGACACACATGGGACAAAGGGAGACAAGCCAATGTATTATTATGAATTTGAATCAATGAAACGGGCACTTGCCCATAATGTTACAAGGTTGCACTTCAATACATTGTATACTCAATTAAATGCACTTTATGCAATTAAAATAAGCCCAAGGGCGCCCCTGCGTACAATAATAATATTGGTGTGGTCGGTATATGATATGCTTTTGACATGAATTTATGTTTATGATTTAACGTTTAATTTTCTTTGCTTTGATCTGAAATGCCAGAAATTGGAAATTTGTCCATGAATATTGCATTCTATTTAGTGTTGTCAGGAGTCTTTCTTTAATGTTAGTCTGACTTCAGAATATAAAGGGCAGTCCTTAACACAAATAAAAAAAGCATGTGATCAAGGTCGCTTAGACAACCAAAACACGTCATGGCTGACCATGAAATAAAACAACAAAACCGCATTTGAGTCGGCTCCAATTTGTTATTTGGAAATTGACAAAATTGCCCGGATAATAGTGGGGAAGCTGTACCTGCTAGCCAACCACCCACAACTGGAACAGCAACTTCAGCTGAATCAGACAGGCTGTGTAACTATGCGGCAAGTCAAAGCAAAGCCAAAAGCCACCGCAGGACCCCCGTACTGGAAACCTAGGACTGGAGTATTGGGATTGGAGGACCGGCACGGCGAACGGTCAACCGGAAGGCTGACTGAGAAGCAGAGAGGACCCCAGGTGAGCGGGACAGTACAGGTGTGGAGGCTGAAGAAGTGAAAGACTCTCGTCAATATAACGTCTGGGAGATGGTCTTAAACTTTTACAAACAGAGTTGTCAGCCGTTTCAGTTTGTGAAAAGGAGGATGACGCTGAACATATGTTCAGCGACGAAGGTTTGCAGGGAGCAAGGAGAGAGACACACAGTAATGGGAGTTCATCTAAACCAACGGATTTACAACAGGTTTTGAAGACCTTTGAAAAATTAAATCGGAAAGAAATCACAAAATAGTGGGAAGTTAAATCCCAAACAAGGTACCTGGATGTCGGCAGGATTCCTCGAGGATTTAGAATTCTTATTGCACCAAGCTTTGAAAATCAAGATTCTGAAATGCTGGTGGAGTGGGCCACGAGCAATCTGAAAGCATCTTCAAAACTGGTCCCGATATCAATTAAATATGCTGAGAAATATAGGTCCAAAATATTACAAGAGATAGTAACCTTGGAACAGGACCTCAATAGCAGATCGGAAAAAGATGTAATTATGAAGTTCAAGGCGGATATGCAAAAAAGTTGTTTCCAAGAGAGAGAAGACCCTACTAAGTTCCAGGGAACAGGGTACTGTCAACACTCAAAGTCAAAGGAAATCCCTGGACTAGCAATTCCTTTCTCAATACTACCGCGACCCATGCATACAGAGAGTCTTAATAGGGAAGAACATTATATATATAACACCAACACTAAGATATGATGTTTACACTCTTTTTATTTTGTATATATACACAAGAAGGAATTTTTTTCCCTATACTTCGCCGATTAAAATTTCAGAAAAGCCTTCTGAAAACATTCAATATTAAAAACATATGCAGTGTATCACATTTAGAGCAAATATTCACAATATTTCATTAAGCATAATTTTTTTTTATAAAAGATATATAAACACAGCATATTTATCACCTTAACACATTCCATTGTAAATTCACAGTACATATAAAATCACAATATAACCCCTTCTATATGTAGCTTCGAATGTTCCTACTACACAATATATTGATCCAAAAAGCCTCACAATATTTTCTGACAGGAATTACAGTATCCAAATTTTTGTATATCTGTTATTTCCTAGGGCTCTCATTGGATTCTATTTATCAATGCGTCAACGCATTTCGGTGTTATACCACTGGTACAATAACACCTTCTTCAGGACAGGACAATTCAAGGGGGTCACCGTTTTCCAATTTTGGTATCCTTTCTGTATATATAGAAAAATATAAAGATCAGTCAAGAAGAGGATGCTGAGTGGTCCCTTCGTTAACATTGCTATCTAATCTAGTGTCTCGGTACATGCAACATACAGATCGTTCCATTTTCCAATTATATGTGGTCTTTTACTATCACCTTCACAGTCTAACTATTTTTCATATGTGAGAGCTTTCCTTTCCCTCCGTTACATTTTAGTGCTGGGCTATATATCTAGTGAGACAACCATCCACTACCATCACTCATACTAATCCACTTACTCGTCTTAGTCCGCACAAGGAGGAAATGTTATTCCAACCCGGGAGATGAACTCTTCTCCTGTAGGGCTTTATCTAGGGTATTCACTTTCTGTTAATAGGATTACCATGTATGGACAATAGAGGATATTCAAAATCTTTTTCTTTATTTCTCACCATTGTCTCAGTTGACATTTTTAAAGGAATTTACCTTTAAATTGAATTGAATCTGTGATTCAGGTTGATATTCCTGTCTCACTTCTCTTTCAATCCAGTTGTTTCTTACGATAGACCTGGATATACAGAAACATATTTTTATTTCTCTTTCTATTGTTTATTACGTAGATTCTCCTATATTTGTATTTTGATTTACCTCTGAATAAAGTACATGGGTCAGACTGGACGTCTTTCTTCGCTAGTCCTTCTTTCCTTTTTTCTTTTTGTCAGAACTGTGCTCTTCTTTGTATCAGCCACTGGAATCTATTATGGGTTTGTTAAAATATACCAGTTATTCTGAATCCTCGCCAGTTATGAGGCTTTCTTTATTCAGATTAGGTTAATTCTTACCTTTGTATTTAAAAAACATTTCACAACGAGCTTGCTCTCGCATGATGAAGTAATGTACCTTAAGAACAATACACCAAGGTCCCCGGTCTTCTATCTAATCCTAAAGGTGCATAAAAATGCTAGCTGTCCCCATGGATGCCCTACCATATCAGCTATTGGGAGTGTGATGGAAAATACCTCCAAATACATTGATTTCTTTTTAAAATCATATGTCACAAAATTATCATCTTATGTGAAGGACAGTGGTGAGTTTCTCAGAATGGTGTATGACACAATAATGGAACATGATTATGTGCTAATAGCGCTTGATATAACATCTTTAAATACTAGAATAGCCAATACAGATGGCTTAAGAATGCTCACCAAATTATCAAAACTAATATGCCAGCTCCTGTCTTGAAAATTTCTGGTTGATCCATCAAGCAGGGGCCGAGAAACAGGATGGTCCCAAAACGCTTTTTCTCCCGAACTGCCACAGGGACCGCCACCTCTCCGGGGCTATTTTTAAATAAGATGCATGGGGGGAGCTCCCTGGGGCTCATATAATTAATTGCGGGGGCACACAATATCGACCTCACTCATGTCCAAAAAAACAAATCAAGTCCTGACCACTGGAATAGGGGTCCTGGGGTCAAAATCGGCCTTGGAAGAGGGACCACGTGGTCCCCTCCTATTTATTTTTAAAAAATAAATAAAATGGGCATGCCCCAGGAATGGGATCCCCAGGGCCAAAATTGGCCCTCCTCTGTACCTTTTTAAAACTAAAAATAAGGGCTGGGCCTGGGGCAGAAATAGGCCTGGGGCATGCTGTCTCCTTTACCTTCTTTAAATAATAAATATTTTTGAAGGAGCTGGGGTCCCGGTGCCCAAAATGGTCCAAACAATGGTTCTAAAAACTAAAAATTAAAATTAAAAAGACGCAACTTGCAGGAGGCCCTGCCCCCTTTCTCCACTACTCTGCAAATGTGCCTTCTGGCATGCTCCTGGTTGGGAGATGAAGTCCCCTTGACAGCTGAGGGTCCTTAAGGGCCAAGAAGACCTCCTGTTACCTCCAGTAAACCCCACACAGCGGGATTGCCTTTCACTATCTGAAAAGATGGTAATTGTTAGTTGCAAGAAATCACATTTTGAATGAAAAGCAACAGAAACCTTATTCAGAAGAACTAAAGTGGAATGACTAGCATCAAATGTGCTACTGTTCTCTTGGCTGTTTACAGAGCGGATTGCAATCAAATTGATCAATGAGTAGGCTAAAAATCATTTACGTCTACAGTTCGCCATGATGTGCTTTTGTGTGGAAGGCAAGTTACTTGTCCTTGTAACATTACTTATGTAATTATTTAAGAAAAACATTCCCCAAGTAATAGCAAGTGTATCTGTGTTGCTAACCCAG
Organism: Lissotriton vulgaris; assembly: GCF_964263255.1. NCBI lineage: Eukaryota > Metazoa > Chordata > Amphibia > Caudata > Salamandridae > Lissotriton > Lissotriton vulgaris. The sequence continues at coordinate 970,928,464 of NC_141696.1, read as the reverse complement.
GTCATATGCTGGTCAGTAGGTATCACCCTGGATGATAGCTCAACATGATGGCAAAAGTCAATGCAGTGAGTGCTTCCTGCCACCACATCCTACGCATGCTACAAAAGGTGTTTAAAAGGCTGCCAAGGAACACCAGACGAACAGTCATGTAGGCACTCATCACTAGCAAACTTGACTATGGCAATGCACTCTACTGGTGAATCTCCAAGCAGTTCACACATACCTCCAGACCATTCAAAATGCTGCTGGAAGACTTATCCTCACCCACCCACATCTCACCTCAGAGAGCTCTAGTGGCTCTTCATTCACAGAGCAACCAATTCAAACTCCTCACACACACATAAAAAGCATTGCAGAATACTGGGCCAGCATACCTGAACAGCCTAATACTCTTTCACTAGCCTGCCAGATACCTAAACTCAGCCTCACTCGCACACACCCCACCCCTGCATTCACAAAAACAGACTACATTCCACCCAAAACAGAGGATGACCTCGCACAACACATCAGAGCCTCCTACTCACTTCTTGAGTTATGCAAGAAGCTGAACACCGGCTCTTCGAATAACCATGCGGGGACCACACACCTACACACCTTCTCAAGTGCCTGTATAGTGTCATGGGTGATTAATGCACTCTACAGCTCGACATAAGATATCTTAAGATAACTTAACATTTCCCTCCTGCTTAGAGTAGGTCGTAAATTAATACGAAAAAACTGAATGGTTATTGACCACCACAAAAATCAGCTCCACGCGGTAATTGTCCATTGTTTGGAGTTTTATTCAGAATTGCATGGTAGAGGGGTGAATTTGCCTCATGGTGATAGTAATGGTAACAGTACATTTGCATGTGAATATACTTTAAAATAAAATTGCCCCAGTACCGTTCAACTCGTAATTAGGTGAAATAAATGTGAATGGACTTGAAATTCGATTTTGATTTGGAATTAACTATGCAAGTTCATGTGTTAGGGGCAAGGGTCACACTGTGTGACCTTGGGCTACGCCCTGTGACGGAGCCTCATTCCTCAGACCTCTCTATACATAACAGAAGCAGCTGTTCATTGAAAATAGCATTCCTTTTCAAGTGATCGATCATTTTCTCATAGAAAGCCACGGAAATTGTACCGAAAGAAGGATGAACTACATGATATGAAAATGAAATGAAAAATGAATTCATAGAGCGCATTAAACCCAGGGTATTTAAGTGCTATGTCCCAAAAACAGAGGGCCTCGTTTACAAGGAATTAATGCAGCGCAGTGCCACATGTCTGTGCCGCACTGCGTTAATTCCGAAGCACATGGATGCGTCACATCTAAAGTTTGCTGCTATTCGCTGGCGCAGGCACACTTACACCATAGTGCAAGAGTGCCTGCGTTGAGGGGCACATAAACAATCTGAAATTGTATTTTTAAACTAAGTTGAAAAACTGAATTTTTTTAATGATTGTTTATGGGCAGGAAGGGAAACCTTCCTGCACATAAACAATCAGAAGACGTGATTTCCTCGTTTTATGTGTGCTGCAGAACGCAGCACGCATAGAAAGAGGAAAAAAGTAGGAGAAATTAAAACATTTCTCCTCGTTGCGCCTTCCAACGCCTCTCCTGGGGAGGAGTAGCATTCTGATGCATTTTCCAGGTTTACAGTTTCTCCCAAATCTGAAAATGTGGCAGAATCCATGGTTGTTGCCTTGGAACACCCACAGCAACACCCATGGCACGCCCCTTTCACACAAAGTGTTGAGTGTAAAGGGCTCATATTTACAAGAACACAAAAAGCCACGCTGGCCGCCTTTACATTCCCTTGTAAATATGGGGCAGCAGGTTGCGCCGCCGGTGCGTCACAAAAAGTGACACAGCACAAGGGGCTTGTAAATAAGTCCCAAAGCTCATATGCACAGAACAGCTGAAGATGAGAAAAGCCATATTTTCACACACCCATTTGTGAGCACAATATCAAGGCGAGTTTTACAACAAATGGGAGATCTGACCTAAATAATTCAATTAGACATATGAGGAAGACTGGTATTGTCCTATTTAATTATCGAGCAGCGAAATGCTAACTTCCCCTGAAGCCCTGTTGGCCTATTGATTAGATTGCACTTGGGCGTCTACAGCGGGTTCCCATGTCTGGCTCCCTCTGAATATTCTCACCAGCCACTCTTGCCCTCAATGTTTGAAAAATCAAAAACCAAATGAACGAAAGCAGCCTAATGAATAAAATATAATCCCCAGAGAATCAATCGGCACCAGGAGAAATGAGAGTCGTTTTGAGTTAATGTCAGAAATGGATATTCCCGCTGTTTTGCCTGATGTTCAACAGTTAAAGCATGTAGCCGGCATAAATGCGTGTACTTCATGAGTCCGATTCATCAAAGACCCCGGTGTTCGCCGCCTACAGGTGGAATTAGGGCATACATAACGAAACTCAGCTGGCACATTAAAGAACTATTATTCGCGTTTCGTTAAGCAAATCAATTGCGTCATAAAGGACTCATAAAATATGTTTTTTTATTTAATTTAATTTTATTGATTAGAAACGACCATGAGAAATATGGACACTAGAATGGAGACAAGATGGTTCTCGGTGTCCAAATGCAGACCTAGATAAATATTCATCATATGCATATAAGGCATGGGAGCATGAAATCTGTAGAAAAGCAGGTCTCTAATTTCCTTATAACAGCCGACTTGTGAATCCACTAGACGTCTGCAATAAAGACACGAGGAAGCTTCTCAACTGTAATAACTTATTACAGTTCAGTTCTGACATCATAATACGTGCTGTGAGAGCAACAGCCAAGGGAGAAGCTGGTGCAGAGCATATTGAAAGCTGCACTAAAGAAAAACAAAAACGAAGTCTAGCATTTCCTTCTTCTTCTCTGTTTTTCTAGATGAACAATGAGAAGAAGAAAGGACATATTTATGGCAACATGATTGTTTTTTCTACCCTTTAGCTAATTATAAGAATGATATAATCTCTCTGTTTGTTTCTACCATTCTAAGCTACACTGTGTAGAAAAAAAACCTGACTTGTCTTAAACTGATTCTTTTACCTATGTATTTTTGGGTGTGTTTAATTTTGAACTAGAGATTCTAAATTGTATTCTTCATGTTTACATGCACACTATTTCTTTCGTATGAAAAATCACCACGTTAAGGATATAATTGGATTATAAGAAGAGTTATGGTGAGATCATGTATCATAAGGATTAAAGTATATCCTGCCATACATTATGAGGATTTAGAAAGTCACCTTCGGCCATGTTCCTCTATATGGTCACGGAACTCCTTGGTTACTTGCAATACAATTATAATGTACATGAAGGGGTACTTTATCCTATATATTTATTAGTGCAGTATACTGAAGCACTGTAAATATTATCATGTCCTGCTGTGCAAATTTAGAACTTAAAATGTAAGTTATATGCATTTTGGCCTTCCTTTGGGAACCCTGGGGCATATTATCAAGGGGGTTTTTCTCTGTTTTTTTGGCTTTAAAAGCAAAGAAAGCGGAGATAAAATTATCTCCCTATTACCTAGCTGTCGCTAACACCAGTTAGCGACAGCTAGTAGGAGATAGTGACCATCTTGGGCCCCACTTTGCATGTCAGTGATATTTATCACTAATGACATGCAAAGTGGGCGTGCCAAGATGTTAGCGACTGAAAACAGTCGCTAACATCGCTATCTCCTATTACCAACTTTTGGAGATATTCGCGCTAAGCGCGAATATCTCCAAAAACTAACACCTGCCCTGAGCAGTTCTTAGCCATGTTATCCAATGGGAGGTGGATAACATGGCTAAGAGCATTAGCTCGGTAATGCATGAATATCGCTGACTTTTCAGAGATATTCATGCATTGCGGCGATTTTTATCGCATTTGCGATAAACCTTGGTAATGCCAAGGTTTATTTGCGGTAAAAATCGCCGCATCCCAGCGGTAAATTTTTGTCTCAAACCAAGCAATAGCGATAATTATCGCTATTTCTTGGTAATATGCCCCCCTATTACTTGGCAGTTAAAGTCAAATGGCAGTAGGTTTTTAAGATTCTTCATGGATATCATTGGTATATGGGAGGCTGCAATCAGTGTAATTTCGGTCTGCATCTTGAAATTTCAATAGTTTGAATACTTTCTTTCGAATGTCACAAATATGCCCCATTGATTTCAGGGGCATACTGATTACATGGACTGCTATGGTGTGTAAAGCATGCACACACAGAAATAAAAATCAGCTAGTGAATACAGCTTCAAATCGTTCATTGATTTATTCACTCATTTATTGAGAGTTCACTAACTGTTGTGACTATGAGAAAAATTGTCAATACATATGGTCCTATATCTTAACAATCTTGATTTGACTTAATATCTTTATAAATGGACTCAAGTGCTTTCTTCATACAGAATCAAGTCATGTGTCCTGCTATTGGCCAATGATGTGTATTTGGAGATGGTTGGAAAGTGGTGAGTGAGGATTGATCCACAATGCCTCAAGCAGCACAAGGGGATGGTAAGAGTATTTTAGGGTTATGGGGTGGCTAGAGGTATAGTGTGGTATGGGTATTTTTTAGGGTTTAGGGGTGGGTAAGGACATAAGGTGGTAAGGCTAATTTTGGGGTTTAGATCTGGGTATAGGATGGTAAAATAATTTTAGGGGTTTAGAGTTGGGTAGGGCTATAGCGTGATAAGGGTGTTTGTAGGGTTTAGGGGTTAGGGTATAGGGTGGTAAGCACATTTTCAAGGTTTAGGGGTGAGTAAGCATATAGGAAGGTAAGGGTATTTTAAAGCTTTAGTGGTGAACAGGGGCATAGGGTGGTAAGGGTATTTTTTTAATTTCATATCTGTTTATTGAATATAGGCTTGATAAAGGAAAAATAAAGCAATATACATCACAATTAGCATAATACACTGGTAAGGACTTGCAAAGATGATACTTTACAGCAAAAACCAGAGAAGGATGGGAGTGCGGCAAAAATACAGCGATGTACTTCACAATTAACCTAATGCACTGGTAAGGGCTTGCTAGTATTATACTTTGCAGCAAAAACCAGGGAAGGATACATGTATCAATAAATGTGGAAGTCTACTAAACATCTTTATTAGAAGAGGCTCACCACAGGTGAGGGACCAAGTGTTGGGGGGGTCTTGAATACACAGACCCAGGACATTCGTTGTGTAAAAGGATTTTGTGCATGCCAGTGTGGCAAGTTAAATATGTGTCAGGAATTGTGAGATGTCGCTAATGGGAGTTGAGGTTAATTAACAATTAACCCAACCAGATGTTGGGGTGGGTGGGTGAAACCGGGTAGTGGGTTCAGGAAGAAGAAGATGCGCTCAGAGTGTCAATGGGGAAGATTGTTGAAACATATTAGGAGGGGTAGGAGACCCCATCAGGATCCTGTGGTGAAGGAGAGTGTTGGTGTGTTACTCTTCAGTAAGGTAAAAGGGAGTCCCCCAAGAGCTGCAGAGCTCGCGACACGGGGGAGCAAAGCAAGAGTTTTCAATCTGAGATAGGTGTTGAATAAGTGGCTGCCAGGTGTGGGTAAATTTGGTGTCTGTATGATTGAGGTGGACAGAGAGTAACTCCAGGGCCAGGTCATGCTATAGATGAAGAAACCATGTCGAGATAGGTGGAGTCACAGGTTTTTTCCATTAGAGGGCTATGGATGTTGTGCTGCCCCTAGCATCTGCGCAATTAGACACCAATCTGAATGGGTCATGGCAGCTAATTGTGAGGGTCTAATGCCTAACAGGGTCACCATTAGAGACCTGGGTATGGGTAAACCCACTGTATCTTTAATATGGCTAAGGACCTCCTTCCAGAAGAGCATCAGGTTGGGACAGCACCACCAGATGTGGATGAAGTCACCCACTCCTCCCTGACATCTCCAAAATGTTGGGGGAAGCCCGGTACCGTCTTCTGGATACGAGCGGGAGTGAAGTACCACAATGTCATGAGTTTGTGAGCCGACTGGCATTGAGGAATGCTTTGATAGATTTTAGGTATATCTTGCCAGAGCCGGTCCCAGCTCTCCAGGGGAACCTCCCCGCCAGTATCTATATTTCATTCTTTTTGGTAAGTGTGGGGTTGAAGCTACTGTGAGTGTTGTAGCACTTTATAGGTGCAAGAGATCAAACCCCTTGAACCCTCAAAAGCCCAGACCAGGGCCTCGAAGGGGGTAAGCGACTTAGTGTATGCGGGGGAGAGCAGCCAGTTCCGAAGTTGATAGTACTGCATCCTTGAGGTGTCTGTGACGTGAAATGACTTTTTACACTGTTCAAAAGCGAAGAATGTGTCCCCATGAAATAAGTCTTGGATTGTGCGACAGTCACCCGCTGTCCAGGGTGTGAAGGTGTGAGGCTGCAGTGCAGGCAGAAAAATGGGATTACGTGCTATTGGGGTGTTGGGGGATGGGAACGAGGTAAGGCCCTGAGATGTCGCAAGCTTATCCCATATGTCCTGGACCGTTTTTGTGGGGGTGGCTATGTATGCTCTACAGAGGCGGACCGATCGGGGAAGCCAAACGAAGACCTGTAAGGGCCTACATGAGACCGCATGATCCATGTGGAACCAGTGTTTTTTGCTTTCCGGGACCACCCATTCCGACATATAGCGGAGATGACAGGACCAGTATTATTCACGAAGATTAGGGCACGCTAATCCTCCCCAATTGTGAGGCAGCATCAAGAAATTTATTGTAAAAACGCAGGCAAACCTTGCCCCATATGAAAGTGGTTAAATCTCATTGGAGATATTGAATATCTGCTTGTGGGATTGGGCTAGAAAGGGTTTGAAATAAGTATAGCACTTTTGGGAGGAGAGACATCTTAACTGTGTTATTTTTCCCTAGTCAGAAGAGAAAGAAGTTTCTCCATCTATGAATATCTTCCCATTTGGCGAGTCTATATTTAGGCCAGTTGACAGGGTTCCAAGAAGATAGGGCGGGAGTCAGGTCAAGTCCTAAATAACTTATCGAACTCTCAGACCATCTCAAAGGGATCAGATTCTATAATTCTTGAGTCTCCGAGGGCGGGAGAGCAAGATTCAGGGTGTGTGATTTAGCTAAATGGATTTTAAAACCAGAGGCCTCTTCTAAAGAGTGCAGAAGTGAAGCTATTGCAAGAAGAGATGAGGTTGGGGTGGTGAGAGAAAGAAGAAGGTTGTCCGCAAATAAGGAGATCTTATGCTCTTACCCCCCAAAAGGGATACCCGAGATGGTGGGTGATCGGCGAAGCCACCACCAAGGCAAACAGGAGCAGGAATAGCAGATACCCTTGCCTAGTGCCCCTGTGTATAGGAATGGGTGGGTGAGGCAGCCATTTACACGAATACACCTGGTCGGTCGCATGCAAGGGGCCAACAATCTGGAGATCATTGCCGGACCCAAGCCTATTCGATGTAGGACCTCCAGGAGAAAGTGCCAATCCACCCAATTTGAAAGCCTTTTCTGCATCTAGTGACACCAGGCAGGCAGGTATGATTCTATGCTGTACTTTCTCGATGAGATGGGCTATGCAGCGTATATTGTCTGCGCCCTGAAGGTAGCGGATAACTCTGACTTGGTCCGGGTTGATAAACCCGGGTAAATAAGGCTCCAGACGGTTCGCACAGGATCTTTGTATAGATCTTCGCGTTGGTGTTTAAGACAGCAATGGGCCAATAAGATGTGCAGAGAGAGGGGTCTTTCCCTGGCTTAGTGACAAGCACTACTTCTGCTTCTGACATGGTGGGGGAGAGGCCTGTAATGTCAGTAAAATTAATAAAAAGGTGTAGGAGGTGGTTTTGAAGCTGAGGAAAAAGGTACGATAGAAGACAGCAGGAAGTCCATCCGGCCCGCCGGATTTCCCTAGTGGGAGCTGTTTTAGTGCTTTTCCTAACTCTTCTGGAGATATAGGTTCATCTAAAAGACTCACATGATTGGAACTGATAGATTCCCAGGGGCAGAAGTTAAGGAAGGAGGTGAATTTTTCTGGTGCATCGGGCTCATCCATGCAGAGATCTTGATAGAAATTTGAGAAAGCTAAGCCCTTGTCGAGTTCCGAAGTAGCCCAGGAGGCATCCGCCACTTAAGCTTAGAAATGTGAGCTCGCATAGTTTGGGCCCGCAGGCGCTGTGCCAGACATGTGCCCACCCTATCCGCTCCCATGTAAAATTTTTGTTTAATAGCTAGTAGGGAGAGTCTGCTTTGTTGGTGAGGTGTAGGCGCAGCTGGCCCTGCATTCCAGCAAGACACTTTTTGTTTTGTAGTAAGAGTTGTTGGTGATCTTTATGTTCTAGTGGGTCAATTCAAGGAGGCGAGCCTCCCGGGAATGGGCTATAGCAATAGAGTTGTCCCATCTAATAAATTCTGAGGTTTTCAGAGGTATCATTTGTGATGAAGAAGGCCTCAATCTCCCTACGGATATCTGCCACATCTACTTGGTCATGCAGGACATGGGGAGGGAGTCGCTATCGAGGGTGAGCGCTATGCTATAGGTTGGGAGGCTGAAGAGAAATCGATTCATGGGCATGATCAGAGATTGAGATGTCAGACATCTCAGCAGCTGTTAAAAGGTGAATCAGAGAGGGAGAGAAAGCAGTAATCAATTTGTGAGTATAAATGATGGACATGGGAGAAGAAGGAATAGTCTTTGATGTCAGGGTGTAGGTATCTCCAGGCATCTAATAGACCTAAATAAGTGATGGCACTCTTGAAGTCCGCTGACAAGGTGCCTGTGCCCTGATATGCTTGCACACTACGGTCCCATTCTGGGTCCCAGACCAGATTAAAGTCACCCAAAAAATAATTGCTTCTTCCAAAGGGTTTAATAGATCTTTTAGGTGGGATCTCAGGAATGTGTCTTGGGCTTGATTGGGTGCAAAAGATTTAGGCCTTGTGCTCGATTGTATTTGGAGTTTAAGATAACGATAACGACCCTCGGGGTCCCAATTTACCAAGGGGGTTTTCCCACCCAGTCCAGCTTTCAGTAATGTAGTGACTCGAATATTTTTTTTAGGGGGAGCAAGCCCAACATTGAATTGGATATTTAGGGTGTGTCATAAGGCGATTGTCTGCAGGGATAAGGTGAGTTTCCTGAAGGAGTATAATGTCAGGGTCCTGTAAAATTAGGTAGCGCCATATCTGGCGCCTCTTGTTAGGGGAATTAAGTCCCTTAACATTAAGCAAAATAAACTTAAAGGGAGGCACCGTTGACATCCTGGTGGTGGTGTCTACGGGGCAAGTTTGGTGAGGTTGTATATCCCCCACTTCAAAGATGCATCTAGGGGATAGTGAGGGTTAAGGAGGGGAGGGGTAAAGATAGTAATATCAACAGCAAATGGCCAACAGGACCAACAAAGTTGAATGTCTACAAGGCATAGCCCCTAGTACACAGAAAAGGCAATTCTGAAGAAGTCACTCTTCTGTAAGCCACTGTAGTTGTGAGGGGAAGTGGCAGTTAAAAGCATTTATCCAAGTCTCCGCTTCCGGCAGCCCACCGCTCAGAATATGGTAGAAGCCTCCAGCCACTGGTACGTCTCGGCAGAACATAGGGACAACTGCCAAAGTAGTTGATGGTAAGGCTGGGAGTCACATTTCACAAATATACTTACCCATGCTTCCACGGTAGCGAAGGCATAACCAGACAGTCTAACAAGGCATCTGATCGTGTTGCGTATATTTAGACCGGGGGCTGAACTTCTGGAGTTTAGGGGTACATGTGTTTCCTTTAGGTCATTTCGTTTGTACAGGAGAGCAAGACTGTAGGGGAGAGTCATTCAGGGTCCGGATATGATTGATGATACCTTGTTTGGCCTGAGAAGAATCCAAGTCTTTGGGATGTTTCCTGTGCCTAAGCGGTGGAACAGTAGACCACTCCAACAGGGAGGCACTCCAGGACGACCATGCGGGGAAGGGGGGGCCTGCCTTCCCAGTGTCCAGCAGAAGACGAAGGAGCTGCTTTGTTTCTCTTTGCGAGCAAAGGACTCAGCGCTTTCCTTCCTAGGAGAACATGAATGCAAAGGGGTACCCCCACTGGTACTTAATTTCAAGTTCACAGTCTGTAACTGATTTAAAGTCTTTGCGTCTGCCTAGGGTAACAGGGGCTATATCTTGAAAGATTTGAATTGAGTATCCTTTGTATGACAAGGTTGTAGCTCCTTAGGTCTTCCTCAAAATGGCTTCCTTTTCAACAAAGAAGTGGACACATGTGAGTATGTCTGGGATGAAGTCTGGGTCCCTCTGGGGCCGGAGACCCGGTGGGCTCTGTTTAGGGCAGGCAGAGTTGCGCCGTCATCCTCCTGGATCGCCTGCAGGAGTTCCGCCGTGAAGGTCATGATGTCTTCGCCTGCTGCCCCGCGAGGGACCCCCCAATGCATAGATTGTTACGCAGACTTCGATTTTCGAGGTCTTCCTGTTTGAGTTGTAAGTTAATGTTGGTCTTCCAACTCCGCCATTCTAAGCCAGAGACTCTCATGATCCTCCATCCTTGCATCCATCGTGCACTCAAGATCATCAACCCGACCTCCGGTTTCTGTGACATCCCTCTGAATGTCCTTCAGGCCAGTCTTGAAGTCTTGTATAAGAGATCCGATTTCTGCCTTGATTTTCTGGAGAAAGGACTTCATAAAGGCTTGCTTGATCAGGACCCTGGGCAGGCCTCCATCTGTCTCAGGTCCCTGTTGGTCGGCTGCAGGCTGTGTCTGGGGATTGGTTTTCATCCATAGAGAGGTTACAGGGTTGTCTCCAGATGGATTGGGATCTGGGTCTTTGATTGCTTTAGATCTAGGCATGGCTGGCACATGTTTTTGCCAGCTCCCTGACAACTCCGGGGTGGGTGCAGCGCCGGTTCAGATCTGTGTCGCAATATATAGGTCTTATTCATTTGTGCCCAAATCCACGCAGGTTTATGCTATGAGAGGGCTATAGGCTGCGGGAGGAAGGTTGAGAGTGAGCCCAGGATCCGAGAGCAAGTTAGTATGCCTCCCCTATATAACTCATAGAGAGGGGGAGACCCAGGTGTCAGTAGTTGACTCAGATTGAGCTCCAGTAATGCATGAGGACTTCAGGTAGGTTTCAAGCATAGGTTATTCCAGGGGGTCTAGAAGGTCTCTTGGGTCACTCTTCCCAGGTTCTCAATGCAACTTTGTGCCGAGGATCCATCCGGAGCTCAGGGTCTCAGCCGGGTGTAAGGGCCGCAGTTTAGCTTCAGGTGGACCGTAGTAGGGTCAGCCTGTAAACGATCTCAGGTGTAACCTTTGGAGTAGGCTCGCAGATCTTAAGATCTCACTTATATATGCCCTGCAGTGGTCGGGCACTCAAGAGGTAGCTAGTATCAGGGGGCAACCCAGCTTGCTGCATGATCCTCACAGCCGGTATCTACTGTCCGCTAAGCCTACCGATGAGGTTAGCAGTAGTTTGGTAGTCTGGGCCTGCGAGCCCCCCCCCCCACACCCCCCCCCACACATCAGAGTATTCACCAGAGCAGGCTCAGGCCCAGACTCTATCCAAAAAGGTCAGTGCCTCAAGTAGTTTGAGAGGGGCAGAGTCCCAGGCACCAGTCAGGGTCGGCAAAGCCCCCAGCAGCAGCTCAGAGGAATAGGGGACCCCCACCACCCAAACCCCGCTGTATGCGCACTACCTCTTGCCCAAGCAGGCAGATCTTCATCAGCTGCAGGGGGGCCGAGCCTCCGCCTGATTCAGGCCCCCAGTAAGGCTGAAGGCCTTGCAGGGGCAAAGCGTCTTCCTCACAACACCACGCGGTTCCCAGACACTGCCCCTCATGGCAGTTGGATGATGGGGAGCCGAATCCCTTCACAGGCACGCAACGTCAGATTTAAGTGGTGTGGCCTTCGCTGGACTCACAGCAGGCCCTCCTTCATACAGGCCTTTTTCCATGTCTGCCCGGGCCTCATGGTAGACCAACCAACAGGAGGGCAGAAGACACCCAGGTGATGTTGAGGGCTCTCCCAAGTGCAGGGGACCCTCTGTCAAGGCCACCCCAGTCAGCTGCCCCCGGAAGGCCAGGCCCCCAATCCTTAGCCCCTCAGATACAAGTAGCAGCAACACCAGGAAACCAGTTGAGGCCCCCGTCAAACTCAGTCTCACGTGAGCAGGCTCCCGAACCAGCAGCAGCATCCCCGGGGCAAGGCAGGAGGAGCAACAGTCCCCCAAGAGCACACACCAGTCAGAGGCAAAGTCAGATGGGGCCACATGCGGGACAAGGCGGCATATTTCAGTCACCACTCTGGGCCCAACATGGCGATGATGGAGCAGCCAGCATTCCAGAGATGCTCCAGGCACCTCTCCAGCAGGTAGAAGGCATCCGCCAGTGTCCAGACAGCAGGCCAACCACTCCATGGTTGCAGACGAGCCTGACGGCTGGTAATTTGGTTTAGCAGGGCGCTACGGAACGGAGACCCAGCGATTCACATCCTACTCCATTCGTGGCAGGGCCACGCACCTGTAAGGGTATTTTTAAGGTTAAAGGATGGGTAGGAGTATAGGGTGGTAAGGGTATGTTTAGGGTTGGGTAAGCATATAGGATAGTAAGGGTAATTAAAGAAGGGGGATGGAGGTGTTTCTCCATCAATGAAAGGTAAAAGTACCTATTTTTTTTTTTTAAGGTGGAGGTGTTTGAATGGTCTCCCCATAAAAAATATAATTTAAAAAGTACACATATATAAATAGATACTATACTCGCCACTCCACTATGCACTATGTTCTCAGAAATGATGTAATTTGAGATGTCATAAGTGTTGATAGGAATGCTATGCTTTTACATGCTATAAATTATATAATATGCAAGGGTGTAACCAATGCATGGACAAGGGGTTATAGTTAATGCAGTGTGGGTAATGAGGTGACAAGGCTGAGTACAGAGGCAGGCAACTTGTAGTACATTGAAGGTGGTGTATAAATTAGAAATGTTGAAATATAGTAAGAAAAAGTAACAGTTTCCTAGCTATAACTCATCTTTAAACTTTCAGATTTAAAAAAAACTTGATTTGATTCACAGAATCATGAAAGCATAGTTAAAACAGTAAAAACATTGATGAATAAAACAAGTACAGTACATTAATCCTCATAATATTTACAATTGGCAGCTGCAAAGTTATGTATCAGTGTGCTACATTTACATAGTTGGAGGTCTTCGAATATTTTTATCACTGACGTTTTGTATAGTTCCCTATGTGCAATATTAAGCGTTAAATTCTATAGTGTCAAGTGCAGGTTTGTTCGACCTTATAAAAAACAATTGAAATACATTTTTAAATTATTATTTACAATATAAGGTGGCACGGTTTTTTGGCATGGGCTACAATTACACAATTAAAAAACTTTGGTTAGATTTGTGATAGAAATTTTAGTCACCATATACAATTTTTAACAACAAGTGCCATAAAGTGCCAGAAGCAAATTAGAGAATACTCTTATTTAAAAATTTGCTATTAAAAATGTTTGACAATGCTTCGATGATACCACAGAATTCATTAAATTTAAGTCTCGATAAACTATGCCTTCAAAATCCATGTTATGAAATACACATCCTAATACCAGGATAGTAATCCCTGAGGCTATTCATATTTAAAAATAGCATATAATATCTTTAACATTTTTGTCCTTCCTTTATTCTTATAAAGTTTGCAGTCAATAAAAATCTACTAACGCCGAAGAAAATTAATTTTGAGGAATCAGTTTTTACTATACGCAACATATCATTACATTTTCTAATATTCATGCTTCTGCCTAAGGTTTTTATCCACTTTCCTCTGGGGTTTGTATATTTAGGACAGAAGAATAAGACATGAGCGATATCCTCCCTGGCCTCCCTGGCCCTCAGATGACACAGAGTACAGTTAGAATCTTTGTCTCCATTCTGTTGCTGTCCCCATTTTGATGTAAAGGATTTTAACTGTAGCAAACGGTACCTGAATTTCAGATATAACATTTTTGCCAGTTGGGGTTCAATATCGTCTAAAAAGGGTTCAAAATAAGGAGTTATTTTCGAGATCAGGAATTGGATTGTGAGGGTTCCTGATGTACTATTTGAGGTGACTCTATGCCAAATTAAATTTCAATAAATGGTTTTAATTTGCCACTTTGAATCAGGTGTCAGCAGGCTTGGGTTTTCCCAGAATCTGCTTAGACTTTGGTTAGAAAACCACTTGCGGATGTGCGCCAACCAGTGAAAAGTAGTATGAATGTTGTGTCAGTTCTCTCTCCGCTCCTGTTTGCCCTGGCAATAGAGCCCTTGGCGGTCTCCGCACGAGCTGAGTTGGAGCAGTGGGGCATTAAGGTCGGCGAGACCACAAACGTGATCCCCCTCTACGCTGACGACGCTCTATTTTACTTGACGGCTCCCAGCGATTCGCTGCCCGCTTTGATGCAGATGTTGGGCCGCTTTGGTGCAGCCTCTGGACTGCGCATCAATCCTGGAAAATCGTTGATTTTCCTGCTGGCGGGCTGTGCTGCCGACTCAAATGTTGTCCCCCCGTGTCTAGGGCTAAAGTGGGAGCGCGAAGCGTTCCGCTATCTTGGCATTCAGGTGGCCTTGACTGATGAGCACCTTCTAGCCCACAACGCCGACCGAGTGCTTAAGACCCTTCACCAGTCTGTGTCCTTCTGGAACACACTCCCTCTTTCCCTTATGGGACATTTGGCGATCGCCAAGATGGTGATGCTTCCCAGGATGCTGTATATCTTGCAAAATACCTTGTGTCCGCTTCCCCCTTGGATATTTTGAACACTCGACTCGCTGCTCACTTCTCTGCTTTGGGCGGGCGGGCATAGCAGAGTAGCTCTGCGCACAGTAGTCCGGAGTTTGGAGGAGGGGGGCTGGAGGCCCCGAGGTTTGACCTCTACTACTATGCAGCGCAGCTTCTCCCAGCTGCACGGTGGTTCGCTGATGAGGACAATTGGGAACTACAACTGCTGACGGGCAGAGCTAACGAGAAGGCTCTGAGGGAGGCTCTGATGCAGGGAAGAGGAGCGGATGAAACCTTGCATATGTGGTGCGACACACAGCGGGAGTCTGGCAGCGGTTTGTCAAAAGAGTATTGAGGCGGGCCCCTTTCCATAGGGAGCTGCCAGTGTGGATTTTGGCTCCGGTGCTCCGAATGGAAGAGAACGTGTCCTATCGGGAGTGGCGGAACGGAGGCTGTGAGACTCTAGCGGACCTCTATCCGGATGACACCTTTGTGTCCTTTGAACGGGCCACGGAGTCCTTCGAATTGGGCAGTGGGCAATATCTGCATTATAGAGGGCTCCAGGAAGTGGCTAGAACAACGTGGTCTCAATTCCCGGAGGTTCCTCCGCTGACCCACACCCTCGACATCATCTTGTCATGTGGTAGAGGGAGGAGGCTGGTCTCCCTCTTATACTCAGATATGCATCAGGATTCGACCCACCCGACCGCCCCATCCTGGGCGGCCTGGGAGGCAGACTTAGGATCGGCCCTGGAGCCGGAACAGCTTAAGCGAATTGGCCTCCCGACCCGGAAAGTCTTGTGTAATGCACGATTCAAGTTAATCCACTTTAACTTTGTCCACCGTACCTATATGTCCCCGGTCTCACTGAATCGCATCTCTGCGGATAGACGACACACTTGCCCTAGGTGTGGAGCCGAGAGAGCCGGGTTCTTTCACCTGGCCTGGGAGTGCCCGCTGGTGGGTAGCTTTTGGAGGGAGGTGGTGGACCATATTGGCCGTGCCACAAAACTCCGGATTGCTCTGGATCTCATACACTGTCTCTTGGCACTGGTACCCAAGCCCAAAAAGAGGAACCTGTCATACAAGTTTCTACAAATAGTACTGGTGTTGCCAAGACGGCGTGTGGCCATAACCTGGATGGGGCAGAGGGCCCCTGAGATATCCCTCTGGCTTAGGGATGTTAGAGAGTGGCCCCTGGCTGAGGAGACACATATGCAGCGCACACGCCGTGATGGAAAACTTCAAGATGATTCTGAGATTCTAATATTTGAATCCTGTGCTTATTTTAGGTGACAGATTCGATCACCTTAAACCCTAATATGGGCAAACCGAGAAAGATTACGAGGTAAGATAGCAACAGTCTACATGACTGAGAACCCTATTTCTTCTGACTGATAGAATTATTAATTTTTGACTCAGATTGTTATACTACTTTCTAGATAAAATAACAGGAACTAAAAAGACATCATTGGATAGCGTGGGCGCAGCGAAGAGGCATCTAGGTATGACGCCCTCTAACATGGTCTTTCTCCTTTTTTCAGACACTTTATTCTGGCTACACTGCACTCTCTTTTTTTAAGAGAACAAATAATAAGAGACATTAATTTCACGAACTATATTTATATATATCTAAGCAATCACAGTGGAGAATTCCAGCTTTCACTTGGTGGTGAGACCTTTACTACCATATATACTTTTTTTTAAACATCATTGTGGCTTGGGGATGTTCCCTATTGATCACGGTCTCTATTGACAAGTGTGTTATATCAAATCAAGATATAATGTTATAATAGTGATTATACTTTGTTTTGGGTTGCAGCCCTGAGGAAGTCAATAGTCGTATCAGACTAGACGAAACACGTGTTGGCTGCAAAGTTTGGAGACTAATGTTGAAGAGTGTATTTCAATGAAGAAAGGAATTGAAAACGCCAAAGATTAATAAACACTGTATAACTTGAAAAAGACTGCTATTGATCTTTCTGAGTGCTCAATGAAATATTATTATTTGTCTGAGCTAATTTTAGCATATCTTGAGTCGTGGTAACCGACTTGTATTCATTTAGAGCACCATTTCAGATACTCGTTTGTGACACCCCTTTACCTGCTGTGCGCTCAAACTTAACAGTTACCGCATCTATTGTGTACTCAGATATGCGTCAGGATTCGACCCACCCGACCGCCCCATCCTGGGCGGCCTGGGAGGCAGACTTAGGATCGGCCCTGGAGCCGGAACAGCTTAAGCGAATTGGCCTCCCGACCCGGAAAGTCTTGTGTAATGCACGATTCAAGTTAATCCACTTTAACTTTGTCCACCGTACCTATATGTCTCCGGTCTCACTGAATCGCATCTCTGCGGATAGACGACACACTTGCCCTAGGTGTGGAGCCGAGAGAGCCGGGTTCTTTCACCTGGCCTGGGAGTGCCCGCTGGTGGGTAGCTTTTGGAGGGAGGTGGTGGACCATATTGGCCGTGCCACAAAACTCCGGATTGCTCTGGATCTCATACACTGTCTCTTGGCACTGGTACCCAAGCCCAAAAAGAGGAACCTGTCATACAAGTTTCTACAAATAGTACTGGTGTTGCCAAGACGGCGTGTGGCCATAACCTGGATGGGGCAGAGGGCCCCTGAGATATCCCTCTGGCTTAGGGATGTTAGAGAGTGGCCCCTGGCTGAGGAGACACATATGCAGCGCACACGCCGTGATGGAAAACTTCAAGATGATCTGCTTGCATGGAGAATGATGTGTGTGGAGGGGTTGACGGAGGTTGACTCGGACGCTTCCAGTGCCGAATTGTTCACCCCTAGGGGGTCTGATTCTGAGGATACTGGGGTGGGAGACGGTTGGGAGAGCCCTGGTCCTGTGTGATGCCCTACTAGACGCGCGCTAATGTTCCCTATTGTGTATATGTGTGATTTGTTTTGACTCCCGTAGGTCTACATCTAGATGGTTGCCTGCACCTTTCGGGCCGCACAGAGATAGCCTGACTTTTCTGAACCAAATTTCCTATATTACTGATGCCACGCACGGGGGGTTGTTGGGTTTTGTTCTAAGTTAATGATATGTTATAATGTGAAGGGTATTTACCCAGTGGGAAAGGAGTGAGATTCCATGGAAGACATGAGGGGGAGTAAACAAATATAAGAATTAACGGATACAGTGATGTATACATAATGTTCATGATTGGCTGTGATTCCTTGCGACATGCACTGACTTTACGCCGCCCAGCCTCCGGGATGTGGGCCCATATGGCTGTGTTTTTACTCTGAACATTGCATGTAACTACTCTTCAGCCCTCGGTCTATCTGAGAGTGGACGAAGACCTGTGCCTTCTCTGTTTCCGAAATAAAAATATTTAAAAAAAAAAGTATTACACTCAATGTTTGTCTATATGTTGCTAGTTCATCTGTGGTCCAGATTCTGATTCAATATGAGAGGGTCATCCAAGTTGCCTTGTGTGCAAGTCGTTTTATACCCAGGTAAAATATTAGTGGGATCAGAGAAGTATTTTGGGGAAGTGCCACAAATCTTTTTAAAAACGTATTTTCCCCCACAGTTAAAGCGAAGAGATTTTCCCCACCCCACAGCTCTGAACAATATAGTGCTGCAGTTTGCGCTCTGGACTTGTAAACTTCCAGGGCTGGTGATACTGCCTTTGTCACAGTTGCTTTCTGTTTTTTTATAATTGGAACAGAATTATAATATCTTTAACCTTTGTTTCTTTCATTGAATTTAAATGTTTTCATTTGTTAATAACAATGTGTTTCAAATCGTAGTGTTGAGAGTCATTTAATGAAGTGTTTAATTGAGTTTTGTTAAGTGCGTAGAGTACAGTGAAGGACAGTGTCATATAGTCTAGTGTCATATAGTGTAGTGTTGTAAAGTGAAGTAGAGTAGAGTGGAGTGGCTTTGTGTTTAGTGGAGTATAGTGTTACACGTTGAAGTGGTGTTGTGTGCTGCATAATGGAGTGGAGTATCAGAGATTGGGGTGACATGTTGTACAGTGGAGTGGTGTGTTGCATAGTAAAGTTGAGTGTCATACAATGTGGTGTTCTCCACTGCAGTGTCATGGAGTTGAGTGTTGTGGAGTGGAGTGGTGTATCATTGAGTATAGTGTTGTACAGTTGCATACATTAGTGAAGAAAGTAAAATTTTGTGGCATAGAGTGTAGTACAGTTCAGTGAAGTGTTGTACAGTTTACTGCTGTGCAGTGGAGTGTCATCCACTAGAGTGGCAGAGAGTATTGTACAGTGCAGTGTCATACAATGGAGTGTTGTAGTGTGGTATGTCGTACAGTGAACAGTGGTACAGTGCCATACAGTGTCAGAGAGTGGAGCAGAGTGTTATAGAGTGGAGTAGCATGTCATAGAGAGCAGAGGATTGGCGTGTGCTAGTGTGTCATACAGAGTATAAAAGTGGTGTAGAGTGGATGGGTATAAAGTGGAGTAAAGTGTCATATAGTTTCATAGGGTGTAGTAGAGTCTTGTAGAGTGGAGGAGTTGCATAGAGTACAATAGGGTGTTGTACATTGCACCAGAGTAGAGTGGAGTCTGTAATACAGTGTTATGTTGTATGGTAGAGTGACATGGAGTGGAGAGAAGAAGAGTAGAGTAGCCTGGCGTATCATACAGTGTAGTAAAGTGTTATAGAATGGATGCTGTGTGGTACAGTGGAGTGGAGTGGAGTGGAGTGGCATGTTGTAGCGTGTTGAAAAATGTTGGACAGTAGAATACCGTGGAGAGGCATAGAATGGAATAGAGTGTTGTAGAGTGGAGTGGCATTCAGTATAGTGTCATAGAGTGTTAAACTATAGTGCTATAGAGTGTTGTACAGTCGAGTGGCACAGAGTTGCATAAAGTGGAGTGGTGGTCAGTCATGTAGTGGAGTACAGTGGAGCAGAGTGGAGTAGTGTACCATACAGTACAGTGGAATAAAGTTGGGTGGAATGGCATAGAGTTAGTTGTGTAGTGTGTTCAGTTGAATAATCTACAGCGTCACAGGGTGGATTAGGGTGTTGTACAGTGGAGTTTGGAAGAATACTGTGTAGTATAATGTTGTGCAGCTGCATAGAGTGCAGTAGAGTGTTGTAGAATGCACTTTTATAGAGTACAGTAGGGTGAAGCAGCATACATTGGACTGTAGAGTAAAGTGTGTAAACTGTCATACAGTGGTGTCAGGTGGACTGGCATAGCGCAGAGTGGACTAAACTGCCATATAGTGGAGTGGCTTCTCGTATAGCACAGTGCTGTGGAGTGGAGTCGGTTTTTTTGCCCCACCTGTTTTTCACTTTGTTAGCGTTGAGGCGACAAAGCCACCCCTACTGAAACACACCCAGCCCTCATTACGGGCTACCTAGGCAGATCCACAGCATGTCCGTGCAGCCTGTGAACCGAAGGTTGGTCTTGCCCACATTTTACTTTCCTTGTACTGCACCACTGTTCTTCTTTTTGGAGGTGCCTGGCTCTTGTTGTGTGGCTGACCGTTTTAATGATTTTATGTGTTCTTTCACATTCCTGATTTAATCAATTGCTTTACTGGTGTCCTCCACACTCAGGGGAGCCTGCAGCTAGGCGGAAGGGTTGCTGGACCCTTGTTTAGTTTTATTTGCCCCACCTGTCTTTTTACTTCGTTAGAGCTGAGGCGACAAAGCCCTGCCTACTAAAAGACACCCAGCCTCATGACGGGCTACTTAAGAAGTTCAACAGCACGTCCGGACAGAGGACGTGCTCAGCGGGCATGCCGCTGGTGCACCAAAGGCAAGCCCGTCTGCGCCCGTCCACACCCAGGCAGTGCCCAGGGCACAACTCCCTGCCCGTTCTGCGTCCTGCAAGGAACTGCTCAACCTACACCCAGGAGAATGCTTATTGTGCCTTATGGTTCCTGGCCGGCAGCAGAGATAACACCATTGCCTGCCATGACTGTAAATTGACTCACCTTCACCATAAAATTGGGAAGGGAAGAAAGCAAATCTTTGATAAGAGCTCTGAAAGTGAAAACATGAGATGCATTCTCGTTAATGCGAGGTTGCTTGTTAAACACACTTTCGAGGTCGCAGAGCTGGTAGAGAGCTGTCAGCTTGCCCTGCTTTTTAGGTCTCGCCTAGGCAGTGCTTGCGCTGTTTTGTTGAGACATGCAGTATATACTATAGCGTGGAAGCAGGGGGTAGAGCAGCCTTGATCCTGTTGGATTTGTCGGCAGCCTTTGACACGGTCAATCATAGTTGCTTGATGAACGGTTGAAGGCTTCCTTTCCACTCATCTAGTCCTTTTTGAGTGATAGATCCCAGCCGGTCATTTTTAAAGGTTTTACGTCCCTGCCCTTCATTCTGCCATGAAGGGTTCCTGAGGGCTTGTCATTGAGCCCGACCCTGATCGATATTTATGTTTCCACCCCGCTAACTTAATACAATCTTTTGGCTTCTTCCTTGTGACCTACGCAGATGATACTCAGATGATTGTGTCAGTCACAAATGACATTCAGTCCACGGCGGACAGATTTACCAACTGTATGAGGGAGGGCAGCGAGTGGATGAGTAGGAATTGACTCAAGTTAAATTCCACAAAAACAGAAGTCTTGCTCTTTGGGAAAGAGACATCTTTCTGGTCGCCTTTATGGTGTCCACCAGAGCTTGGGGATGTGCCCAAACCGAAAAGCAAGATGAAGATCTTGGGAGAAATGATTGATGACAGGCTCACATTTAAAGATCAAATTAACCACATGGTCTTCTCTTCCTTTTACATCTTAAAAACATTCAAAAAGATTGCCCCTTTGCTTTTCTTTGATCTATTAACCACATGGCTGCTGGGCGTTTTCCCCCCCAGTGCTGGAAAATGCCATTTTAGTGGCACTATGACGAGCTCAGCTCGTCATCAGCACACGACACCCGTGGGTGATGACGAGCTGAGCTCATCATCAGCATCGAAAGGGTTAAAAACAGTTGTCACTGCTCTTGTACTGGCCTGCCTAGACTATTGTAATGGACTCCTTCCAGGTCTTCAACAACGTCTTCTTAAAAGACTTCAAACTATACAGAACATGGCAGCTAGATTTCTTTATAAAATACCAAGATTTTAATCTGCATCTCTCGCACTAAAACTTTTGCACTGGTTCCCCATAAAAAAACAGATTAAGTTTAAAGCGTTGTGCCTTGGGCAAAATCAATATATGGAACCAGCCCAGACTATTTAAAAAGAAATCTTATCTGGAACGTCCCTAAGCGATCCTAAAGATCTAGCTCCTCTAAAATCGTGGTAGTTTCTTCCAACAAGCGAGAGCGATCGGGAGGCATGGCCTTTGTTAGAAACACTGCCACCAAATGGAACAGTCTCCTTCCCTCTTTAAAATCCATACCAGAGCTTCTTGCTTTTAGGAAGAGGCCTAAAACCTGGCTTTTTACCAACAGATCCCTTTTTTGTCCTTAGGTTCACAGTTAGCACCATGATGCTTCTAGGAAAATGATGTGCTTTATAAATATATTCAATATTAATATCAGTAGATGCAGATATATGTTTAGACCAACAAGGACAAAACAAAGTAATGGCTGGAAGCATTTTATAATACCTCCAGAGGAAAAGGTTACAGCTTATTATGTGTACTGCAATATTTGTGTCAAGCAGTTATCCAGGGGCATTGCCAAGATGTATTCACATGGGACAGGTTCCACGTGGAAGCACTTAAAAAGAATTCATGAGAGGGTCTACGACTGAATGATGTGGGAGAAAGCAGGTGCAGCATGAAAGTCCACCTCTATACCACCCTTGGGAGAACCACCATCAATAGCAGCCATTACAATACCAGCTGCCTGTGAAGATATGAGTGAGATGGCTACTCACTGTACAAAATGCCACATGCTTTTCTCTGTAAACATTTCTTCCATTGGTGCATTTACACTTTTTTTTACAGTTCTCAGGTTCTATACTCATATATCATTAATGATGTACTGTTTAAAGAATCATAATTGAATAGTGGGGGAAAAACAATCACGAAGATTGTTACAAAAAAACTGTACACTTTGTATATCTAAGTTGGTGTTTGCATGAGTAAATGGGTGTGTGACTGTATGGGATTTTGAGTGGGTGTGTGATTGCATGTGTAGGTGTGCCAGTATCTGTGTGAATGACTCTATGGGTATGTGAATTCATGTATAGTACCTGTATGGATGTGTTTATAATTCTACAAATACATTTTAATAGCGCATTAAATTACAATTTAAACCTAACAATTAACAAATAAACATAACATTACTTATTTAACTATTTACAAATACACAAATACACCCAAACCTTAATTTCTGATTGGCTACACTAAGACCCAAATGATGAATTTCATGGCATATCAACGTGGACTGAATGAGTACTCTCATGGTGAGCTGAACTGTAGCTTGTGAAATTTATGAGCACTACTTGTTTTCAACCCTCAGTTCGGGATCACTTACAACAGGGGAACTTAAAGGAAGAGTTGTGTATTTCCCAACTTTGTGCTGTATACCTTCAGTTGCAAGCAATAATAACTGGTAAAAAGTATTCTCCTGAGCCAAATTCCAAGTGGAAACATGCTAAAAATATCCATGAAAGGGCAATCAATTACTTGGTGTGTGAGAAGACAAGTGGAAGAGAACAACACTTACCACTTGCAGTAGTCTTGGGGGAATCTTAAAAAGTTCAAGAGTAACAGTATCACCTTACTGCAATAAGTTATATGTGATGGTAACATTATACAATTTAAACCAAGCAATAAACAAATAAACATGACATAACTTATTTAACTATTTACAAATAAACATTTGTGCAATTTCTTCACCTCCAAGATCAAATTGATTCAGGACTCTTTTCCCCTGAAGGGGTCTGAAGTTTTTCACTATTCTGAGGGTGTCTCTGATTTAACAGCTAGTGCAGACCCGGTTCTGGCAGACTTTCCACCACTTTCAGTTTCCTCGTCCCTGGACCTGATGGCCTGTCTTAAATCGGGATCACCTCTTGATGTATGTCCTGCCAAATTCTTGGCAAAGATGGCCGAAGTCATTAATCCCATCATTAATCCTATTCTGAACCGCTCTTTGAGTGAGGGTGTGGTCCCTCAGGCCTGGAAGCAGGCGATGATCATCCCTCTGCTTAAAAAGCCCGGCCTGGACTCGGAGGTGTTGGCTAATTACAGGCCTATTTCGCTTCTGCCCGCCTTTGCTAAGATCCTCGAGAAGCACGCGCACATGGTGCTCTCCGAATATCGGGAATCCCATGATCTGCTGCACTCCACCCAATCCGGCTTCCGTACCAACCTGAGCACCAAAACAGCGCTCCTGGAAGTTTCGGAGGCAATTAAGGAGGTGCTGGATTCAGGAGGCAAAGCGATGCTCGTGATGCTCGATCTGTCGGCGGCCTTTGACACCGTCCCCCACGAGGGTCTCCTCACCAGACTTTATGAGATCGGTCTGAGGGGGACGGTGTTCAGCTGGTTTCGATCATTCTTGGCTGGCCGTCGACAAAGGGTCTGGGCCTCCTCCAGCTCCGCCGAGATGCCGTCACTGGGTGTCGGAGTCCCTCAGGGCTCAGTGCTGAGCCCGACTCTTTTTAACATCTTTAAGACCCCTCTGGCGGCACTGGTGGAATATTTCGGGGCCCAGATCGTTTCCTATGCCGATGACACCCAGCTCCTCTTTACCTGCGGGAGAGGAGCAGATTTTGACAGAGAGAGTATCCGGGGTTGCCTTGGGGCTGTTTGTAATTGGTTCCAGCTTAACAGCCTCAAGTGCAACTCGGATAAATCGGAGGTACTTTTCTCCGGCTGCAGATCGGACCCAGACTGGCAGGAAAGGTGGCCTGCTAATATGTTCCCCCCTGCAGGCTCGTCCCAGTTAGCCAAGAACCTGGGGATTAAGATCGATAACGGTCTAACGCTGAGATCCCAGATTCTTGGTCACACTGGCATCTGCTTCGGTCTCCTCCGGATGCTCCGCAAGTTTCTTCCGAAACTTCCGGAGGATCACAGGAAGATAACAGTTCAGGCTATAATTGGCTCGAGAATGGATTATTCGAATATCCTTCATCTCGGCCTGCCGGAGTATCTGCTGGAACGACTGCAGGTGGTCCAGAACTCGGCAGCACGGGCCATCTTTAGATTACCTGGCCGTGCTTGAACCACGGGCCTCCTGCGGTCACTCCATTGGCTGCCCATCCGGAAGCGGATAATCTTTAAGGCCTTGACCTTGGCCCACAAAGCTCTACATGCCTCAGGAGCAAAAAACCTTCAAAAAAGGATAGATTTTTACCATCCTGCAAGGTCCCTGAGGTCGGGGTCTTTGTTTCTCGCCGTGGTCCCTCGCATAAAAAGGGTACGTATAGGAGGTCGATCTTTCAGACTGCTGGCTCCGCAGCTTTGGAATACTCTGCCAGTGACACTGCGCAGCACTTCCAATCTGCTGGCGTTCAGGAAGGGCCTAAAAACCTGGCTTTTTACTCTGTAGATATCGGTCCTGATTGTTAGCTTAGGGATCTCCCAGTTTTCTGTTTTTCCTTTTCCGTTATGTTGTGATACAGGTTTGCAATAAAGCGCCGGGACACTCTTTGAGTAGCCGTGCGCTATACAAGACAAAAATAACATAACATAACATAACACAGGTACTTCCAATGGATGCAGGTATGTATTTAGACCAGCAAGGACAAACTGACCCTGTACCGGATGGGGCGGAAGAAATGCCACCTGCAAAAAAGGAGTAATGTGTGGAAACAATTTAGTACTCCTTCATGTGAAAAAAAGGTTAGTGGCAATTTTATCCAGTATAATGTCTACAGAGAGCAATTACCATGACACATTGTGAAGAAATATTCCCTTGAGACAATTTCCATGTGTAAGCGGATCAAAACTATCCATAAATGCTTGTACCATTGCATAATGCTGGAGAAGGCAGGTGCAGCAGGACAACCAACATCTGTAATAGCCTTAGGAGAATCATTGTAACTGGTTTTCATAACTGTTCAAGTTGTCTGGGACAATTTATCTGAGATGGTCACTCACTGTGGTAAATGCCAGATGCCTATAGCTGTAAAGTTGCTGTTGATGGCTGCATACCTTGATACAGTGAAGAACCACCATTGTTAATTATTATTATTGTTGCCTTCCCATTGAACCTTCATGTTTTTTTACAGTCTGAAGCCAGTGCCTTCTTCCCAGTTGTCTTTGGAATAAAAAGAAAAAAGTATACAACTGTTAGAAAAGCCTTCTTAAAAACAATAGCACTTTTTACAGCCATTTCATATAGTCAAAGAAAGAGCTAACTATGTGTTTTATGTTTATGTTCAGTTCACTGTTTAAATGTTTATGAGTTGTTGTATGCGTATATGTCATACACCTCACACAAGTAAAATAAGATAGTACACATGAGTCTTTTAATATTCTCAAAAGGAAATAAACCCACAAAGTGTTAAAGAACATACTCCAAATGTCTTCCAACCTCATCTACAATACTAACATTGAAAATGATGTACAAGTGAGTGTATGGGTGTGTGAGTTTGTCAGTAGGTACGTCAGTGTGTGAGTGACTGTATGGTTTTCTAAATAGATTTGTGAGTGGCTGCATATGAGGGTGCCTAGGTGTATCACTCGGTATATGGGTCAGTAAGTGCATCTATAAGTGACTGAAACTTACAAGTACATGTGTGGTAAGTGCATCTATCAGTGACTGAAACTTAAAAGTACATGTGGTGCCTTTTAACTAAACAACGCCCTGCCCTTTGGGGTACCTTATTCACTCAGAGGTGACTTATGTGTAACAGAAGGATAGTTTAAGGCTTTGGCAAGGGGTTTTAGATGCTAATCGACATGGCATTAAAACTGCACACACAGTCACTGGTGTAACGAAACTTGAGGCCCCCCCCCCCTGCAAGATACGTGGAGGGCGCTCTCTGGACTCATTAAGGAGCTCTCCGGGCAGAGTATGGTCCTGAGGGAGCCCCCTGGAACTTGCGGGCCCCCCACACCGCTAGGGCTGTGGGGGCCTCTGTTACACCACTGCACACATTCTCAGCACTGGTATGCCTGAGACAGGCTTAAAGGGCTACTTGTATGCATGGCATAATTAGTGCTGCAGGCCCACTACTACTATTTAAATTACAGGCTCTGGCCACAGGTAGTAGACTCTACAAGAGACTTATAGATAAATAAATATCCTAAATTGTGGTTCAGTCAATCAAATCTTGTTTAAGGGAGAAGCACATACACTATTCCACTATCTAGCAGTAGTAAACTGTTCATATTGCCACATCTAATTTCAAACACATTCATTCATACTCGCTTAATAAAATTACCTTATTTTCAGTATACCAATTCCTCTTTCTCCTTGCCTGCTCGCTCTATTTTTGGTTAATGTTCTCATCTATGCTCCCTTCTATGTTGCCTTCTAGTATAGTGTCTAGTACCTATACATTTTCTTTCATCTTATATACAGTCACAATTTTGTAATCTAATTATAATTGACATATCTATAAAAGCTGTTTTCCGTTCTCCAACTTTAATTTCTATTTCTGTTAACATCTGTTTTCATTAGAAATCTCAAGTCATAACTTTTTCAATCTTCCTCCAACGAAAAAACAATAAGAAGATGGACGGAGTGTTGAAACTCTTCAACCAGTCACCCCTAGTCAAGAGATATGGGTTTTATCCAGCGTTCTTTTGCTCACTATGCCACCCCAGTTTGGACCCAACCATATGCAAATCAGTCTTGACCCTGCTCCGCATGGGAACAGTCCAGCCCGAACTGCCAGTCCAGTTCCTCCCTAAACCAGAAACAAGCATCCTGGGACCGGTTTCGGGGTATTATCCCTCATCAGCCAGGCTAGCATATATCCTTTGGCACAGCAAGCAAGGGACCCACGTCTAGGCATACGCTTGGCCACTTAGGGCAGACATAGCAAACACAACAAGATGATGGATGAAGTGTTGAAACTTTTCAACCACTCCCCCCCCGGTCAATTGATGGGTTAATCCATCAATCTTTTGCTCACTACGCAACCCCATTTTAGACCCAGCATTATGCAAATCAGTCTTAACCATGCACTTCATGGGAACAGTACTCCTCCACTCTAAATACAAAAGCAACTAAAATGGCTAGGTTTCACCATGTACCCTTACTTATAATCCTGTAGTTAACAAATCACAGGACTCCTTTCATCTTGTATTTTTGTTAAACCTCTTCCAAATGGTCAGTATTTTTTTTTAACTCTTTCCATGTTTTCTGGGAAGAAGCATAATTTGGATGTATTTTCTGCACATCCACGCATCCACTGAGGTAATTAGTGTAGCCCCCTGTGTAACTTTGCGGTGGATCCATAGAAGCCTTTAACAATCTACTAATAATACTTTTCATTTATGTTTTACTTTATAAAAACTACTTAATTCAAAGCCAAACACTCCCTAACTCGCAATGTTTCCACACCTCTGTTTTTTATTTTCACAAAGGAGTCATTTTTATTCCCTTCCCCCATATTCTTTTAGCTCCATGTCCATGGGGACCATGTTAGCAGCACTCTCTACATACCACTAGGTCAAAAGTACACATTACTTTCTGTAGGCAGCATGCTAGCTTCAAATTAAACAGTAGAGGTGCGGTTGACTGGTTGCAATTTTAAGCATATCCTTAACAACATAAGTTTTTTTTTAAACCAATAATAGATGCATTTACTTTTTTTGTCCAAATCACTACCAAATTTTAGTTCCATGCATATCTCCACCATCCAATCAAATATGTTCTTTTATATTCTACTTGCTGTCCTCCATGTTAGCTTCATTTCATCCTTAAGGTTGCCACATTCAACTGCAGCCTTCTCCTCTGTGCTACAATAGTGCAGATTGTGGGTCATGGTTTAGTATTCTGTGCATTGAATCCCAAACCAAAAGTACACATTCAACACATAATAGCAACTGGTTTTCATTACCAAAAACATTTATGTAGAACAACCACACATTTAATACAATAGGCATATAACTGACTACAAGGGTATCTAAGAGAGTGTGGGAGTACTGTATAGGTCTGTGAGTAGGTATGTCAGTGGTTTTCAAGTTGAGTGAGTGGGTGTATAATAGGCTGTATGGGTCTCTTACTGAGTGTGAGAGTGGTGATATGTGTTTCTGAGTGAGGTTTTGAGTGTGTGAATGGATGAGTGAGTAGGTGTTTGATTGGATGTGTGGGTGTGTGAATAGGTGTCTCACAGACTAGATAGATGTGTGAGTGTGTGACTGGTTGTGTCAATGGCTGTGTGAGCAGAAATATAATATGGGTATTTGAGTCACTGTGTGAGTGGTTGTCTGGGTCTGTGAGTGGGTATGAGTGGCTGTAATAGTACTTGTATGCATGTGTGATTGAGTGTGTGAGTAACTCTGGAAGTATATGAGTGGGGGTGTGACCGGTTTTATGGGTGTGGTAGTAGATGTGTGAGTAACTGTGTGGGTGTGTAAGGGGGTAAGTAAGAGAGTAGTTGTTTGAGTACCTGTGTAGTTGAATGGGCATGTGAGTTGATGTGGGAGTATCCGTCTGGGTCTGTGGGAGGGTGTGTGAGGGTCTGTGTGGATATGTGCTTGTGTGTGTGAATGTGTGAATGTGTGAATGGATCTGTGAATGGGTGTGTGAGTTTCTGTGTATGTCTTTGAGTAGGTGTGTGAGTGAATGTGTGAGTGTCTGTATAGGTCTGGGAATAGGTCTGTGAGTGACGACTGTGTGGGTCTATGTGTGTGTGTAAGTGGCTGTGTGGGTATGTGAGTAGGTGTAATAGTGCCTGTGTGGGTCTGTGAGTGGTTGTGAAAGTGCTCTGTGTGACTCTGAGTCATTCAGTGAGTATCTGCATACCTCTGTGAGTGGGTATGTGAGTGGGTGTGTGAGTGTGTGCCTGGGTCTGTGAGTAGGTCTGTGAGTGGATGCATAGGTTTGTGAGTGGGTCTGTGAGGGCCTGTCAGGGTCTGGGAGTAGGTGCAGGAGTATCTGCAAGGGTCTGAAAGCAGGTGTGTGAGTGCCTGTATTATTATTTCAGTGGCTGTGTGGTTCTGTGAGTGGGACTGTCAGTATCTGTGCGTGGGTGTGTAACTGCCTTTGTGCATTTGTAAATGGGTGCAAGAGTGCCTGTGTAGGTGTCTGAGTGGGTCTGAAAGTGTTTTCTAAAGTGTGCCAAGATTTGCAAATCTGATGTGAATTTATATGGGGGCTGCGCTGGGCTCTGCGTGAATCCATGGATTCCCTACATGAAAAAAAGAAACCTTATAACTCTTGAAATTAAAATTGAGATTGAAAAAGTTTTATTGTTTCAGTTAATTAAAACCATAACAATACATTTTATAAAATCAACTGCGCATTTAAAATTTCCTTTTGTATGGATACATTCTCAATTAATTCATTCTAAAACATTCTTATAACTCAATTTCGTACCCAACATAAGTCCCTCTGACACTCCTCTAACAAACACATGGGATCCGGGTACCTCTACCCTGACCTTTTTAATGACTTTGCAGACACCTTTTAAGGCCCCAGGACATTTCCCCAACACTTAAAATGGCAGACGCAACCTTCTGGTCCTGCTGTGGTCAGCCAATCATGGTATTGCTGGTAGTGCGTGACTTTGCAGATCCACCACAGGGGTTCTGCGGAGGGTCCATGTCCCTAGATATCTAGATTTCTTTTTTTCTTTAATAACTCTGTAAATACTGAAAAGAATTTCACCAAATCACAAAAAGGGCTTTTTCTGGACCAGCAACTACCTCCCTGCCAACCTTGGTGTAATTCTGTCCAGTAGTTCCGGCTGTAGTGATGTTTAAAATCCCTATGGCAAATTGCATGGAAAACACACATTTTTTTTTACCCTCCCCTCTTTTTCTTGTCCCCCGCTTGACAGATCATTCCGAAACCCTCTATGCAGAACTAGACATATGGTGCCACTTTTTTTAAAGATTTTGTGAAGTTCATCAAATGGCGCCAAAGTTATAAACAAGTCAAAAAACTATTTTCCTAGGGAAACTAGGTCCTAACTATAACTACCATCAGTAGGATATATATGTATATGCCAATTCAGAGTGTCGCTGATGTTGTAGGGTGCTCTGCACCTAAACTTGGGAACTACCCAGAGTTCTTTTTAACTTTTTTGCATAATTTATGCAGCACTCTATGCCTGAAAGGGCATTGTTTTGACTTATTCTGGGGGGCGTCCTTGTGTCTGGACAAAGCTAAGCCTCTCTGAAGAGCTATACCGATGTTTATTCCAAGTTGGCTTGGATGGAATTTTACCGATTCAAAGCTATAATACTGTGCCAGGGGGGTAAAAGTTTTTTTTTTTACAGCACAGCATGGATGGCACTGTGCTAATTCTATGCTTAAAATCTTTGCTGTGGAAATGGCAAAAGAGTTTGTTCATCTCTATTTCGATGTGGGCGGCAATGAGTTAATCCTATGCTTAAAAAACGTTGATTGAAAAACAGACATTTGAGGTGAGAGTCACTGGTGTCGTAGGGTACTCTATACAGAAGCGGCTCTCCTCCTAAATTTGGGAACTGCCCAGAGTTCTCTGCTTCTTTTTTTGCATAATTTATACAGCACTGAAAGGGTATTGTTTAGACTTATACTGGTTACTCCCTTGTGTCTGGGGCCAGATGTTCGACAAGCAATTTTGCGACTTGCAAATTACGCCACAATTGCGATTCGCAAAAGTGGATGTACAAAGTGTGTTTAACGCTGTTTGCAATTCCCCAAGGGGTTGCAAATTGCGAGGCTCACGAATATTAATGAGCCTCTCGCAATTTGTGAGCCCATTGGGAATGGCAGGCCCTCCCAGGTATGGTTGCCTACTGGGCTCAGCAGATCACCATGTCTGGGACTGCTTTTAAATAAAGCAGTTTTTTTTTTAATGCAGCCCCCTTCCCATTTGCGACTCTATTACCACCCTCTTGAAGAGGGTGGTAATTGAAGAGTTGCTATTTGGAAGGGAATGCCCCTTCCAAATAGCAAGTCTCTAAACACTTTTTTGCAAGTCGCAATTCATTTGCGACTCGCAAAATTGTGTTAGTACACGGCCATTCCAATTTTTAGCTGTGCAAACGGGTCGCTAACCCGTTTGCACATGCTAAAATTGGTCGTACATCTAGCCCTAGGTGTTGTAGGGTGCTCCATACAGAAGCTGCTCTCCACCTAAACTTGGAAACTATTCAGAGTTTTCTTCTTCTTTTATTTATTTATTTTATTTATATCATTTATAGAGTGCGCAGCAACCCTGCGGGCATCCTGGCGCTGAGAAAGGGACAATGAAAAAGCAGTCAGTCTAGAGAGCATGAGGAGGGTGTCTCGACAAAGGTCTGCCACACTAACCCCCGGGGGGTTATACCCTTGGAAATAGCCAGGTCTTGATTTTATTACAGAACAGCAGTAACTCGCTGATTTTCCTGATTTCAATTGGAAGGCTATTCCAGAGGCGGGCTGCTGCTACGCTAAACGCTCTGCCACCCTGGGTCGCTTTTCTTATCCTAGGTATTCTGACAAGGTTTGAGGAAGAGGAGCAGAGGGCCCATGTGGGCTCGTACTACTGGAACTTGTTCTGGAGTGGCTTAATTACCCGACCATGCACTGCTTTGAAAATGGTGCATAGGGACTTGAAGAGGATCCTCTGAGGCACTGGGAGCCAGTGCAAGTCAGCCAGCGCTTGAGTTGTTGAGGATCGGCGGGTTGGTGAGAGTGCCAGCTTAGCTGCTGCCACCTGGATACTCTGTAGTCTGGTAATCAGATAGCCAGGTGATTCCAGAAGCAAGGCGTTGCAGTAGTCCAGACGACTAAGAATGGTACTCCTGACTACAGTTGTTCTTGCCTTTACTGGTAGCAAAGGTAGCAGCTTCCGGAGACCTCGCATTAGAGTGAAGCAGCTGCCCGCCAGTTTGTTGACGTGGGTCTCCAGATTTAAGTTTTCATTAAAGCTGACCCCCAGATTCCGCACCGTATTCACTGCTATCAGTGGTCCATCCGAGGCTAAAGGTCAAAAGTCTGCAGGCAGGCTTCTGGCAATTCTCCCCAACTTGCATTGTAGGATCTCTGTTTTTCCGCTGTTGAACTGAATCGAGTTTCCCTTCAGCCATGTTGCCATTTCGTGCATACATGCATGGAAACTGTCTAATGAATCCGCCTGAGCACCATTAAAGGAGATCATAAGCTGTGTGTCATCAGAGTAGTTAATCATGCTGATGTCATAAGCCTTAATGATGCCCAACAGGGGTTGCATTTAGGCATTAAACAGGATGGGACTGATGGATGATCCCTGCGGAACCCCGTGTGGAACTTTGGCAAATTCGGCTTGATTTGGAGGGAGTGCCACTGCCTGCCACCTGTCCAACAGATACGAGCGTAGCAGGTTAAGCGCCATTCCTTTTATTCCAAAGGTCTCCAGCCTTGTCAGCAGAATGTCGTGGTTCACCGTATCAAATGTGGCGGACAGGTCCAGCAGGATTAGAATTGCTGACTCGCCCCTGTCCGCCCTCATTCGTAAGTTGTCCAATACCATCACCAATGCTAACTCAGTCCCATGGGCTGGTCTAAACCCAAACTGTTCCTCCTTTAGAATGGTATTCGTTTCCAGAAAGAGGGACAGGGACCTGCTGACAATGCGTTCCGTGATCTTAATTGGGTAAGGCAGGAGCAAAATTGGTCGATAGATCCCTTTCCCAGTCCTGAGGCAAAGTAGCCGGGAGCTGGAGGTACTTTTTTAAAGCACAAACTTGCACTTTGATTTTTAATGTGCTTTTAAAACTGTGTGGTGTCACTCACCCTTTTCTGTGTTCTCACGCGCATCTGGTCAAAGTCCTTTAGCGCACAGCCGATCTTAACGCTGTTCGCGCTCTTCCTTACCCAGCGGCCGCCATCAGCACAGGCGTGCGCGCTGGCCACGCCCACTTAGGCCACGCCCCCTGACTGGACTATAAAAACGCTGCATCTTCTAGCGCCTGACAGATCCCTTTCCCAGTCCTGAGGCAAAGTAGCCGGGAGCTGGAGGTACTTTTTTAAAGCACAAACTTGCACTTTGATTTTTAATCTGCTTTTAAAACTGTGTGGTGTCACTCACCCTTTTCTGTGTTCTCACGCGCATCTGGTCAAAGTCCTTTAGCGCACAGCCGATCTTAACGCTGTTCGCGCTCTTCCTTACCCAGCGGCCGCCATCAGCACAGGCGTGCGCGCTGGCCACGCCCACTTAGGCCACGCCCCCTGACTGGACTATAAAAACGCTGCATCTTCTAGCGCCTGACAGATCCCTTTCCCAGTCCTGAGGCAAAGTAGCCGGGAGCTGGAGGTACTTTTTTAAAGCACAAACTTGCACTTTGATTTTTAATCTGCTTTTAAAACTGTGTGGTGTCACTCACCCTTTTCTGTGTTCTCACGCGCATCTGGTCAAAGTCCTTTAGCGCACAGCCGATCTTAACGCTGTTCGCGCTCTTCCTTACCCAGCGGCCGCCATCAGCACAGGCGTGCGCGCTGGCCACGCCCACTTAGGCCACGCCCCCTGACTGGACTATAAAAACGCTGCATCTTCTAGCGCCTGACAGATCCCTTTCCCAGTCCTGAGGCAAAGTAGCCGGGAGCTGGAGGTACTTTTTTAAAGCACAAACTTGCACTTTGATTTTTAATCTGCTTTTAAAACTGTGTGGTGTCACTCACCCTTTTCTGTGTTCTCACGCGCATCTGGTCAAAGTCCTTTAGCGCACAGCCGATCTTAACGCTGTTCGCGCTCTTCCTTACCCAGCGGCCGCCATCAGCACAGGCGTGCGCGCTGGCCACGCCCACTTAGGCCACGCCCCCTGACTGGACTATAAAAACGCTGCATCTTCTAGCGCCTGACAGATCCCTTTCCCAGTCCTGAGGCAAAGTAGCCGGGAGCTGGAGGTACTTTTTTAAAGCACAAACTTGCACTTTGATTTTTAATCTGCTTTTAAAACTGTGTGGTGTCACTCACCCTTTTCTGTGTTCTCACGCGCATCTGGTCAAAGTCCTTTAGCGCACAGCCGATCTTAACGCTGTTCGCGCTCTTCCTTACCCAGCGGCCGCCATCAGCACAGGCGTGCGCGCTGGCCACGCCCACTTAGGCCACGCCCCCTGACTGGACTATAAAAACGCTGCATCTTCTAGCGCCTGACAGATCCCTTTCCCAGTCCTGAGGCAAAGTAGCCGGGAGCTGGAGGTACTTTTTTAAAGCACAAACTTGCACTTTGATTTTTAATCTGCTTTTAAAACTGTGTGGTGTCACTCACCCTTTTCTGTGTTCTCACGCGCATCTGGTCAAAGTCCTTTAGCGCACAGCCGATCTTAACGCTGTTCGCGCTCTTCCTTACCCAGCGGCCGCCATCAGCACAGGCGTGCGCGCTGGCCACGCCCACTTAGGCCACGCCCCCTGACTGGACTATAAAAACGCTGCATCTTCTAGCGCCTGACAGATCCCTTTCCCAGTCCTGAGGCAAAGTAGCCGGGAGCTGGAGGTACTTTTTTAAAGCACAAACTTGCACTTTGATTTTTAATCTGCTTTTAAAACTGTGTGGTGTCACTCACCCTTTTCTGTGTTCTCACGCGCATCTGGTCAAAGTCCTTTAGCGCACAGCCGATCTTAACGCTGTTCGCGCTCTTCCTTACCCAGCGGCCGCCATCAGCACAGGCGTGCGCGCTGGCCACGCCCACTTAGGCCACGCCCCCTGACTGGACTGTAAAAACGCTGCATCTTCTAGCGCCTGACAGATCCCTTTCCCAGTCCTGAGGCAAAGTAGCCGGGAGCTGGAGGTACTTTTTTAAAGCACAAACTTGCACTTTGATTTTTAATCTGCTTTTAAAACTGTGTGGTGTCACTCACCCTTTTCTGTGTTCTCACGCGCATCTGGTCAAAGTCCTTTAGCGCACAGCCGATCTTAACGCTGTTCGCGCTCTTCCTTACCCAGCGGCCGCCATCAGCACAGGCGTGCGCGCTGGCCACGCCCACTTAGGCCACGCCCCCTGACTGGACTATAAAAACGCTGCATCTTCTAGCGCCTGACAGATCCCTTTCCCAGTCCTGAGGCAAAGTAGCCGGGAGCTGGAGGTACTTTTTTAAAGCACAAACTTGCACTTTGATTTTTAATCTGCTTTTAAAACTGTGTGGTGTCACTCACCCTTTTCTGTGTTCTCACGCGCATCTGGTCAAAGTCCTTTAGCGCACAGCCGATCTTAACGCTGTTCGCGCTCTTCCTTACCCAGCGGCCGCCATCAGCACAGGCGTGCGCGCTGGCCACGCCCACTTAGGCCACGCCCCCTGACTGGACTATAAAAACGCTGCATCTTCTAGCGCCTGACAGATCCCTTTCCCAGTCCTGAGGCAAAGTAGCCGGGAGCTGGAGGTACTTTTTTAAAGCACAAACTTGCACTTTGATTTTTAATCTGCTTTTAAAACTGTGTGGTGTCACTCACCCTTTTCTGTGTTCTCACGCGCATCTGGTCAAAGTCCTTTAGCGCACAGCCGATCTTAACGCTGTTCGCGCTCTTCCTTACCCAGCGGCCGCCATCAGCACAGGCGTGCGCGCTGGCCACGCCCACTTAGGCCACGCCCCCTGACTGGACTATAAAAACGCTGCATCTTCTAGCGCCTGACAGATCCCTTTCCCAGTCCTGAGGCAAAGTAGCCGGGAGCTGGAGGTACTTTTTTAAAGCACAAACTTGCACTTTGATTTTTAATCTGCTTTTAAAACTGTGTGGTGTCACTCACCCTTTTCTGTGTTCTCACGCGCATCTGGTCAAAGTCCTTTAGCGCACAGCCGATCTTAACGCTGTTCGCGCTCTTCCTTACCCAGCGGCCGCCATCAGCACAGGCGTGCGCGCTGGCCACGCCCACTTAGGCCACGCCCCCTGACTGGACTATAAAAACGCTGCATCTTCTAGCGCCTGACAGATCCCTTTCCCAGTCCTGAGGCAAAGTAGCCGGGAGCTGGAGGTACTTTTTTAAAGCACAAACTTGCACTTTGATTTTTAATCTGCTTTTAAAACTGTGTGGTGTCACTCACCCTTTTCTGTGTTCTCACGCGCATCTGGTCAAAGTCCTTTAGCGCACAGCCGATCTTAACGCTGTTCGCGCTCTTCCTTACCCAGCGGCCGCCATCAGCACAGGCGTGCGCGCTGGCCACGCCCACTTAGGCCACGCCCCCTGACTGGACTGTAAAAACGCTGCATCTTCTAGCGCCTGACAGATCCCTTTCCCAGTCCTGAGGCAAAGTAGCCGGGAGCTGGAGGTACTTTTTTAAAGCACAAACTTGCACTTTGATTTTTAATCTGCTTTTAAAACTGTGTGGTGTCACTCACCCTTTTCTGTGTTCTCACGCGCATCTGGTCAAAGTCCTTTAGCGCACAGCCGATCTTAACGCTGTTCGCGCTCTTCCTTACCCAGCGGCCGCCATCAGCACAGGCGTGCGCGCTGGCCACGCCCACTTAGGCCACGCCCCCTGACTGGACTATAAAAACGCTGCATCTTCTAGCGCCTGACAGATCCCTTTCCCAGTCCTGAGGCAAAGTAGCCGGGAGCTGGAGGTACTTTTTTAAAGCACAAACTTGCACTTTGATTTTTAATCTGCTTTTAAAACTGTGTGGTGTCACTCACCCTTTTCTGTGTTCTCACGCGCATCTGGTCAAAGTCCTTTAGCGCACAGCCGATCTTAACGCTGTTCGCGCTCTTCCTTACCCAGCGGCCGCCATCAGCACAGGCGTGCGCGCTGGCCACGCCCACTTAGGCCACGCCCCCTGACTGGACTATAAAAACGCTGCATCTTCTAGCGCCTGACAGATCCCTTTCCCAGTCCTCAGGCAAAGTAGCCGGGAGCTGGAGGTACTTTTTTAAAGCACAAACTTGCACTTTGATTTTTAATCTGCTTTTAAAACTGTGTGGTGTCACTCACCCTTTTCTGTGTTCTCACGCGCATCTGGTCAAAGTCCTTTAGCGCACAGCCGATCTTAACGCTGTTCGCGCTCTTCCTTACCCAGCGGCCGCCATCAGCACAGGCGTGCGCGCTGGCCACGCCCACTTAGGCCACGCCCCCTGACTGGACTGTAAAAACGCTGCATCTTCTAGCGCCTGACAGATCCCTTTCCCAGTCCTGAGGCAAAGTAGCCGGGAGCTGGAGGTACTTTTTTAAAGCACAAACTTGCACTTTGATTTTTAATCTGCTTTTAAAACTGTGTGGTGTCACTCACCCTTTTCTGTGTTCTCACGCGCATCTGGTCAAAGTCCTTTAGCGCACAGCCGATCTTAACGCTGTTCGCGCTCTTCCTTACCCAGCGGCCGCCATCAGCACAGGCGTGCGCGCTGGCCACGCCCACTTAGGCCACGCCCCCTGACTGGACTATAAAAACGCTGCATCTTCTAGCGCCTGACAGATCCCTTTCCCAGTCCTGAGGCAAAGTAGCCGGGAGCTGGAGGTACTTTTTTAAAGCACAAACTTGCACTTTGATTTTTAATCTGCTTTCAAAAAAACTGTGTGGTGTCACTCACCCTTTTCTGTGTTCTCACGCGCATCTGGTCAAAGTCCTTTAGCGCACAGCCGATCTTAACGCTGTTCGCGCTCTTCCTTACCCAGCGGCCGCCATCAGCACAGGCGTGCGCGCTGGCCACGCCCACTTAGGCCACGCCCCCTGACTGGACTATAAAAACGCTGCATCTTCTAGCGCCTGACAGATCCCTTTCCCAGTCCTGAGGCAAAGTAGCCGGGAGCTGGAGGTACTTTTTTAAAGCACAAACTTGCACTTTGATTTTTAATCTGCTTTTAAAACTGTGTGGTGTCACTCACCCTTTTCTGTGTTCTCACGCGCATCTGGTCAAAGTCCTTTAGCGCACAGCCGATCTTAACGCTGTTCGCGCTCTTCCTTACCCAGCGGCCGCCATCAGCACAGGCGTGCGCGCTGGCCACGCCCACTTAGGCCACGCCCCCTCTCTATAAAAATGTGCATGCACAGGAAGCGCAGCGGACGAGCGCAGCGGGAGCGCCGTTTGCGCGCCGAAGGCGCGCCAAAGGCAAGCCCGTCTGTGCCCGTCCGGGCCCGAACGGACCCAGGCCCAGGGACGCTGCCAGATCCATCCCCTAGTCGTCTGACATATTCAGCAGACACGCTTTTGGATCTCAGACCTACAAAAAACCACGGTTGTCGCTACATTCATGACACAGGTAAACCCTTCGCAAGCTGCCCGCGTTGCTATCCAACCACTCAGACCATAGCCAACCCCAGTCTTAAACTGGGTCTTCTCAACTGTCGTTCTCTCCCCAAGCACGCACTCGAAATCAATGAATTGATCGAAGATCAAGGCTTAGATGCATTATTTCTCACAGAAACCTGGCTTTCCGACAGCACCGACGCGGACGCTGTATCCGCCCTTCCCCTAGGTTACCTCATCCAAACCCTCCATAGACCAAAAGGAAGAGGAGGTGGGTTGGCCATAATCTACCGGGAACAGCTTACCTGCAGAACCAGTGACGCCCAAATTGATAACTGCGAAAGCTGTCACTTCTCCCTTCAATCCTCCCCGATGCATTCCCTTTCGGGGCTTTTGATCTATCGGCCCCCAGGTACTCTTGGGAAATTTCTCAATGCAGTTACCGAAACTGCCTCCCAACTAGCCGCCTCTGTTTCCAACTTCCTCATCGTGGGCGACTTAAACCTTCACTTCACAGATCCCACTGACCGATCTGCCTCGGACCTACTAGTGGACCTACTGTCACTTAGTATCAGGTTGGTCAATAACGAACCCACCCATGAGAAAGGACACCTACTAGATCCCGTCCTTACTAATGCCAACATCACCACCTGCTCACCTCTGTCACTGCCTTGGTCTGATCATCTTCTAGTCCCCTTCTCATGGGAGGCCCCTATCGTATCCACCCAGCCCGTGAAAGTCAAAGTCAACGACAGACGATGGCATAAACTCATACCATCAGAATGGTCGGCCATCTTCTCTAAGACTACCCCTGTACTGTCCTCCGACGCCATAACGGCCGATGAACAGTTTTGCTCCTGGATCACATCCTCCCTAGACATCCTTATCCCCAAAACCTCCTCCCTCAGACACAATAAACGTCTACCCTCAGCCCCATGGTATACTCCAGAGCTCAAGTCGCTACGGCAGGACTGCAAAAGAGCGGAGCGGTCATGGAGGAAGGAGAAATCCAACGCCAACAAGAACGCCTACTCCACCTCCCTATCAGCTTATAAATCCGCAATCGACAAGACAAAAAGTCGATTCTTTCAGGAACGAATTGAAAAAGCTGCATGTTCAAGCAAAGAAACCTATACCATCCTGAAAGAACTGCTTAAGGTCCCTGACCCCGCCCCTAGAAACCCCCCAGACCCACAGGCAGACCAGGAAAAATGTAGTCAGCTAGCCAACTTTTTCCAAGAAAAAATCCAAAAAATTCTTGACTCCATCCCCCCGACCAATTTGAGCGAGACCGAAGAGCCCCCTGACACTTCGATCGCCCCCGCCTAACCTCGTGGGGACAAATTACCCACGAAGAAGTAGAGATCACGCTCACATCCATCAAAAGCGGATCTCCTAGGGACCCCGCACCGCTCCGGACCCTTAAGGAAGTCGCTCCCACCATCATCCCCCCCCTCACCAAGCTGATTAACGCCTCTTTTCAACAGGGAGTCGTCCCCCCCAGTTGGAAAGCGGCAGTCGTTAAGGCGCTGCTAAAAAAACCCTCCTTGGACCCAGCTGAACTAGCCAACTACCGACCAATATCCCTCCTCCCCGGGACCAGCAAGGTTGCCGAGAAACTGGTGAATAAGAAACTCTCCCAGTTTCTTGAATCCAATAATCTGCTAAAAAACTCGCAGACAGGATTCCGCCCAGGACAGGGCACCGACATCGCCCTCCTGGCTGCAGTGGAGGAGGCCAGAGCGCTCTTAGACGAGGGAGGATCAGTGGCAGTGATCCTCCTCGACCTGAGCCCGGCCTTCGACACCGTCAACCACCAACTCCTGGTCAAGCGGCTCAAGAAGGTAGGAGTAGAAGGCACCGCTCTATCCTGGCTTTCCTCCTTTCTGGCCCAACGCTCCTTCCAGATCTGGGAAAATGACACTCGCTCCTCCGACACACCCCTCCAATGTGGTGTGCCTCAGGGCTCCTCCCTGAGCCCCACATTGTTTAACATCTATATGTCCCCATTGGAGGAGGTTGTCATCCCGTTCGGAGTGAGCATTGTCAGTTATGCGGATGACACACAACTAGTTGTCTCCCTTTCCCACCCTAGCCAGCAGCCAGCGGACCTATTCAATTGCTTGACGCAGATCCAAGGGTGGATGAACAACTCAGCCCTAAAGCTGAATGGTTCTAAAACTGACATTCTCCTTCTGGGTCAGAAGGGACTCACCTTCCCTGTGAACATCTGGCCACCCTGTCTGGGACCCCCCCCTGTCCCTAAACAGGAAGTAAAAAGCCTGGGAGTATGGATCGAAACGGACCTTTCATTCACCACGCAGGCCAAAAAAGTAGCAGGCACTTGCTTCTGGCTACTCAAATCGATGAGAAAGACCCTGCCCCTCCTTCCACCTACATCGCAAAGACTTCTCATCCAAGGACTCATATTGTCCAGGCTTGACTATAGCAATGCCATATACCTGGGCGCTCCCGAAGCAACCCTAAACAAACTGCAGAAAATCCAAAATGCGGCCGCCCGGATCCTCACGCATACTCCTGCCAGAGCCTCAGCCAAACCTGCCCTGAAATTCCTCCATTGGCTCCCAGTGAGGGAACGAGTAACATTCAAAGCCTTAAGCCTGGCCCATAGGCTACTGCAGAATCAGGGCCCACCGATTCTGAGGAAATTCATACAACCCTACAAAGCCCCTAGATCTCTTCGATCGGACATGGAGTCCCTTATCGCCGTCCCTAGATTCAAGAAAGCCCGCACGGGTGGTAGACGTTTCTCGATCCACACAGCGCGTCTATGGAATGCCCTCCCTCGAGACCTGCGGAAAGAATCGAACTACCTAAGATTCAGAAAACGACTCAAAACTTACCTGTTTCCTTAAACTCTAACCTCCCCGACTTAAATATTTGTTTCGCCTTAAAACTGCTTCTGTTAAAACTACTATCCCCCCTTTTTCCACCCCCAGCCCCCACTGGTGTAGGGTTCTTCAGCGCTGGGATACCTCAGGGTGACTACGCGCTCTATAAAAAATTTTAATAATTGTAGCAGCTAGGGTCAAGAGTTGGTTTCTTCAGAAGAGGTGTGATAACGGCCTGCTTCCATTTAACCGGTACAGTGCCTGTACTGAGGGATTGACCACATAGCTGCCAAAGAATAGGAAAGAATTCGAACCCAAAATCCTTCACAATTTTGTGAGGCAGAGTATCCAACGGTGAGCCCGAGGAGATGCTAAGGGCTACTTGAGCGAATTCTTTCTCAGAGGGAATTTCAAAATTGTCCAGGGAAGCACTGGAGGGTGAATGCTTGGTCGTTCCATCTTCACCCTTACTACTTGTCCCTGTGCTCTGATGTAGTGGTATGAGCGGTGGAGAATCCTCCATACTCTCCACTATTTTATTTATTTTGTCCTGATAAAAGGAGGTAAGTCCATCACACAGCTCCTGCGAGGGTTTGATGTTACTACTAGTGCAGTCAGGGTGTGTCATTTCTCTCACTATTTTAAAGATGTCTCTTGGTTTGTTGGCGCGATTCAGTATGATGGCTGCAAAATGTTCTGCTTTAGCCGTCACTATTTCTTTTTTGTATTTTATTATGGCAAGTTTCCAAAGTAATCTATTCTGCTCCGCATTGTCCCTCCTTCATTGTCTTTCAGCCGTTTTACAGGAGATCTTAAGATTTCTCAAGCTTTCGGTGTACCAATGTGCAGACGGGCTGCCACGTTTCCTGGTCACTTTCAGCGGGGCAATTTGCTCAAGTTTCTCGGTTAAGTGTTCACAGAGAATGCAATAGGTCTCAGTGATTTTACTCTCTGGGTTAAAGAGGGCTTCTACCTGAAACAGGGACTCCCTGTTTTCCCTTTTTTTAATAGCCCTTTCCAGTCTCGACTGAGGAAGGTCCTGATTTGTTTGGCCACATGCCTTGCGTAGTTCAGGGTTCGGGCATTAAATATAACTAAATGGTGGTCCGACCATCCCACTGGTAGGATTTCTCCCATGATCATGGCATCCTCTTCTGTGAAGATTAAGTCTAAAATGTGGCCTTCCCTATGTGTTGGTTTGGTCACCCACTGTTTTAGTCCCAGATTAGCACATGATTGTGTGATATTCTGGAAGGCTGTATCGAATTTGCCATTAGACCACAAGTTAAAATCCCCCAGCACTAGTAGTCTGGTGTGTGTGAGTGTCATATTGTTGATAACGCCTATCAGTTCCTGCTGTTGCATAGCATTAATGGCCCCTGGTGGTATGTAACACACCATGCCAGTTAGGCAGGGTCCTGATTCATTTGTTATAGAGAATCCAAGGAACTCTGCACAAGAAGTTTCATCTATGTCCAGCATAGTGATATGCAGTTCTTCCCTGAAGATGATTCCGGTTCCTCCCCCCGTCCCCTGAGCCTGGGGTTGTGGTGAGCCTTATATCCCACAGGGCAGGCTGGTCCCAGCTCTGACTCCAACCCAGCCACCGTCCATGTTTCTGTTAAAAACAGGACATCCAGGTTGTTGGACTCGATCAGTAGCTGTGTCTCGGTAGCATGCTTGGGAAGAGATCTAACGTTGAGCAAGCCACAACTTAAGCCGCCCTTTTTCCTTATATCATGTGCTGGCTCAAATGTGTTGTTCGGCAGGATATGGCTCCATGGATCTTCCCTATGTGTTACAGCTTGTTCTTTAGCTGGTCAGCTCGTGACAGTGATCTTGTTGGAAGAGGGTTGATATGCGGCAGGCGGGTTAAACAGTTTGGACAGGGATTGTCATCCGTGGATTGTGTGTTTAATGTAACTCGTGGGCATGTTGACTTTCCTTTTAGAGGGTCAAGCTCCATAAGCGAGTCCCTATTGTAGCAAAAGACCCGTTTGTCTGGAGTAGACCGACCAGGGGGGGGTGGCACTGAGCCCGGGCCAAGCGCGGACGGGCGCAGACGGGCTTGCCTGTGGCGCGCCGCCAGCGCGTCCCCTGCGCGTCCCCTGCGCGTCCCCGCCATGGTGTTCTTTTTATGTGGATCAGCCGGCCTCGGCTAAACACTAGACCGCTACCCCCAAAATGGCCGCCAAACTCGGGCCACAGGAAGTGAGGGCACAAAGAGAACTCGGTCGCCGAGGCTTCCTCCACACAAACAGCACAAGCTGCGGTGGACCGGGGAGAGGCGACGCTCAAACAGGTAAAAGAGAGTGAGTGCTTGCTTGTTTAAAAACGAGAAAAAACTAAAAAGAATTATTTCTAAAACAACAGAGTGCTTACAAGCCTCCTAGCGCGGCGTTTGAGCACAAGGCAGCTGCAGGCTACGCTTTATCACCACATATCCTTTTACTCACATAATGCTGCTGAATTAACAGTGACCGCTTTCAGTCGCGGCAGCGCCGAGCTGTTCTTTTTATTGGGTCAGCCGGCCTCTGCTTACTGCCACTGCCCCTTGTTTAGCCAGGCATTTTTCATGTGGTATATCCCTATGAATCACCTTTACCCCTCTATTAACTATTTAGTAATCACTGCTCCCACTACTAGGCATTACACAATCTATATTAATTATACCACCTTGCTTGGGTCAGTACCATCCTATAGTACCACCCACAACCTCTACAAGTGGTAAGGTTATTTATACCCATAATGTATTCACATTGTGCCTTTTCAAATATTTTTTTTTAAATTGAACTAAATTTTTAAATCTCATCCTTAAGTTATTCTTCCATTTTGGAATATCACCCTATTAACTTTGTTTTTGCTCCTACATGTTGCAGGTTGCCGGCTCCAGCTCTCTTTTTCCATACCACACCGATAAGAACCTTCTTCTTTGGCCTACAGGCATTAGGACCGCCTCCTCTCCTATTCATCATGGCATG
The DNA here is from genome assembly GCF_964263255.1 of Lissotriton vulgaris. Lineage (NCBI taxonomy): Eukaryota > Metazoa > Chordata > Amphibia > Caudata > Salamandridae > Lissotriton > Lissotriton vulgaris. The sequence goes on along the minus strand of NC_141696.1, from coordinate 970,883,782 downwards.
GGGAGTCAGTCTCTCTTGGCTCTTGACCACTCATGCATGATGGATACCTACCCAATCCTTTAAACCAAATTAACAGCTTAGTCAGGCCCTGTAGGATTCCTCCAAGGCCATTCTCCATGATATTCTGACCTTTACCGGTTTACTCACGAGATTGGGGGCATCGACAAAAAATTCTGACTCATGAATCGACCAAAATGGCACCCACACTTTCCCCATTATGTCCTGGTCTAGTGCTCCTCATACATGGTGATTGAGACCACATTGACCAATTGACCACAAAGCACTCTTAAGTTGTACATTCCCCTTCTCCTCCTCTCCCGAGGCAGCAGAGATTGGGTAGGTCGTCCTGTGCAACCACCATTACAACTCTGTTTTTTTACAGGTCTTCCATGACTTACCACAGGTTTTACTCCGAGATTACTACATCATGTCTTCATTTGTATTTTCTAAAATGCTAAATAGCGTTTACTGTGCTCCTACTCGAGGAGGCTTAAGTGCTACCCTATTTGAGTGAGTTGTTTGTCCCTCTATGTCACAGTGTGTGAAATATTTTTGCTTGCCATTAGCCTTGAGTGTGTCACTTGTCTGTTATGTGTTGTTGTGTGTTGTGTTTGTCACTGCGCTACCACTGATAGCCGAAAGTTGATACATTTTTTGCATGTTGCACCACAATGAGAATATGTCCTTGATGACCTGCATCATGCAGATCATTTGCATTCATGGTTTTATCTTTTGCCCAGGTCAACTTTTTAGGAAATACGTTATAAAGATACACCACATTTAGATTAATTTGTGATTGGATTATCCTTGATACCTACCCAGATAAATTAGAATATTTCAGTCCTGACAAATTGCCATCTGATCATTATTGACTTCAACTATGGCAAGAAACATGTTAACCATTTGACCTTTTTGTGCTACAAGAGAACATTGCCTCTACTGTTAGCCACCACTTTTGTAATGAGACAAGTAGACTCACTGATTACAACTTTATTTAGAGAACTACCTAGTCTATTTTAAAAACACCTTTTTTACCCATACACACTTCACTATACCAATCTACACCAACGGCCCTTCACCCACACTTCACATACAGCATTGGAACAAAAGATCTTCGATAAAGAGCCCCTTTGCAGATGCCCATTGGGTATTACAGCGCTGGCCTTATTAGGAGCACACCCTATAATGAACCATGACACCCATCTGGATGTGTGAGGGCTCCTGTTCCTAAAGAAACTGACCCACTGCCCTCTTCCTTAAACACTGACCGGCCGAATTTTCACCTTTTCTTTCCCCTGAGGAACTGCTTACCTTTTATTAATAGAATTGATATGTGTGGGATAGGCATGCATGCTAAAGGCATTGCATGGACAACAAAATGTGTAGTGAAAGTACCATTGCAAAGGCATGTGTGGCAAAGGTGTATATTTTAAAGTCATACAACCCATCTGGCCTCTCTGAAACTCTAAGCAATTGAGCCACAGAATTGGTGCTGCTGGAAGTTGGGATTTTGATGGCACTCTTCCACAAGAACTCAGACCTTGTCAAAATATCAAGCTCACAAATTGTGTTCTTCTTGAGCAGTGCTATCAAACTGTCCTCTGTTGAAGGTCTCTGTAAAATGAAGGCCAACATGCAAATAGACATAACTACTGCACAACTTGAAACAGCATCTTTGGCCAGTCAAGTGCCTCAATTACAGACTCCGGCTACTTCACAGATACTATTAGGAGAAGTTAGTAGGAGCATGGGTCCACCCGGTTTATCAACAGGTCCTAAAACTCACCCTACAACAGTGCCAGTTACGGTTTCTTCCCCAGTTCTGTTAGCTCTACTGGACTGGTTCACTGGAAACCCATCCCAAGGGCAAGTCTTCCTCAACCAGGTACAACTTCCTTTCATGGCCAAACACATAGCCTTCTCAGTTGCCAAATCCAAATTGCCCTTCCTTATTTCCTATTTAGTCTGACATGCTGCTAATTGGGCAGTGCTTTTAGTAAATTCAACAACACCATTTTAGACAATTAGAGAGATCTAAAAAAATTATTTTGAAAAAATATTCAAACACAAAGCAATTACCCTATTTTAAGATAGTGAGCTACTTGAAATGAAAGAAGGATCAAAAGATTTATGGCCTGATTTAGAGTTTGGCGGTCGGGATATGCCCTCAAAAATGTACCGGATATCCTGCCTGCTGTATTGCAAGTGCATTATATCCAATTGCACTTGTGGTACGAGAAGCAGGATATCCGTCACTTTTGTGATGGAGTAACCCATCCGCCAAACTCTCAATCAGACCATTAATTGTATACCTGACCCAATTTGATTGGTTAATCTCTGAAACAACTGGTTAGATGAAAAAATGACTAATCTGTATTATCAGGAGCTGAAGGAAGAAATCACGGTTTATCTGACCAAAAGGGAGACAAATAGAAAACAGATACTTGGGTCTTTTTGAAAACCAGAGACAAACCACCATCCCTAGAAACAGTTGAATTAATGCAAATTGGGGGAGTTCAGGGACCCCTTACTAAGAAAGAAGAGGATTAAAGACAAAATAATGGTAGTGCATGTAGTATGACAAAAAAAGGCCTTTTTGTAAAGAACTAACAAAACTCAAGAATACCAACACTAAGTCCCAACAACAGAAAAATAAAGCACAGGGAAGCTATCAAGCTAGGAAAAAGAGCAAGAGATTTTCTTGAGCTAAAGAATTGCCTATCCTGAACAGCTGATAGCAAATAGCCTGGAGGTATCTGCCCCACATCTAACTATAAAATGTATATCTTAGAATTGGTGAACTTCAGATGGAAATAGTTATTAAGGTCAATTCAGGGGCTTCAGGCAATTCTCTTGATGTTGCTTATTGAAAAAAACTAACAATCAATCAATCAGTAAATTTGTAAAGCGCGCTACTCACCCGTTGGGGTCTCAAGGCGCTGGGAGGAGGGGGAGGCGCTACTGCTTGAACAGCCAGGTCTTGAGTTGTTTCCTGAAGGAGAGATGGTCCTGGGTCAGCCAAAGGTGGGTGGGGAGGGAGTTCCATGTCTTGGCCGCCAGGATTCGTGGGACGGTGGCGAGGGCGAGGCTGGCTGATCGGAGGTGGCGGGTGGGTGTGTAGAATGTGAGGCGGCTGTTGAGGTATTTAGGGCCCATGTCGTGAAGAGCCTTGTGTGCGTGGGTGACGAGTCTGAACATGATCCTCTTGCTGATGGGGAGCCAGTTCAGGTCTCTCAGATGGGCAGCGATGTGGCCGTGACGGGGGATGTCCAGGATGAGTAGGGCAGAAGCGTTCTGTATGCGCTGGAGTCTTTTCTGGAGTTTGGCTGTGGTTTCCGCGTAGAGGGTGTTTCCGTAGTCCAGTCGGCTGGTGACGAGGGCCTGGGTGACCGTCTTCCTGGTTTCGGTGGGGATCCATCGGAAGATCTTTTGGAGTATGCGCAGGGTGTTGAAACAGGATGAAGAGACCGCGTTGACTTGTTTGGTCATCATGAGGGAGGAGTCCAGGATGAAGCCCAGGTTGCGTGCATGGTCCGTTGGCTTGGGGGCGGAGCCCAGGGCCGGGGGCCACCAGGAGTCGTCCCAGGCAGAGGGGGAAGGTCCAAGGATGAGGACTTCCGTCTTGTCTGAGTTCAATTTCAGACGGCTGAGCCTCATCCATTCCGCAACGTCTTTCATTCCTTCCTGGAGGCTGGCTCTGGCCGTGGTGGGGTCGTTGGTGAGGGAGAGTATCAGCTGGGTGTCATCAGCGTAGGAGATGATGTTGAGGTTGTGTTGGCGTGCGATGGCTGCAAGGGGGCTTATGTAGATGTTGAAGAGGGGGGGGGCTAAGCGAGGATCCTTGCGGAACGCCGCAGATGACTTCGGTGGCCGCAGCTCGGAACAGGGGAGGCGGACTCTCTGGGTTCTTCCGGCGAGGAACAAGATGATCCACTCCAAGGCCGTTCCTTGGATTCGGTGTTGCTGAGGCGCTGTATCAGAGTGCTGTGGCATACGGTGTCGAAGGCTGCAGAGAGGTCTAGGAGGATGAGGGCAGCTGTTTCCCCTTTGTCGAGCAGGGACCTGATGTTGTTGGTGGCTGCAATGAGGGTGGTCTCGTTGCTGTGGTTTGCACGGAAACCGGACTGCGAGGGGTCGAGGGATCCGTTCGTCTCGAGGAAGGCGGAGAGTTGTTTGTTGATGGTCTTCTCGATGACTTTGGCAGGAAAAGGGAGGAGCGAGATGGGGCAGAAGTTCTTGAGGTCCGTGGAGTCCACGGTGGGTTTCTTCAGGAGGGCGCTGAGCTCGGCATATTTCCAGCTCTCCGGGAAGGTGGCGGATGCAAAGGAGCAGTTAATGATGTCCCGGAGATGGGGTGCGATGATGGAGTCTGCTTTGCTGAAGATGTGGTGTGGACAGGGGTCGGTTGGGGAGCCGGAGTGGATGGTGTTCATCATGCGGGTGGTGTCTTCAGTGCTGACCGGGGTCCAGGTGCAGAGGGTGGTGGTGGTGGGCGCTGGTTCGGGGGTTGGGTGCGTGGTCTGTGGGCCGAAGCTGTTGTGTATGTCGGCGATCTTGCAGTGAAAGAACGAGTTGAGTGAGTCGCAGAGGTCTTGCGAGGGTGTGATGTCGTTGTTGCAGGCGCTAGGGTTGGAGAGCTCTTTAACAATGCTGAAGAGTTCCTTGCTGTTGTGAGTGTTGTTGTCCAGTCGTTCTTTGAATGTAGTCCTTTTGGTGGTGCGGATCAGCTGGTGGTGTTTGCGAGTGGCGTTCTTGAGGGCTGTCATGTTTTCTGTTGTCTGGTCGTGGCGCCAGGCTTTCTCGAGGGTGCGGCAGGTTTTCTTGGAGTTTTTGAGGTCGTTGGTGAACCACGAGGCTTTCTTGCTGCCGGGTCTGCTGGGAGGGTTCTTCAGTGGTGCGAGGTCATTGGTGCAGTTGGTGAGCCACTGTGTGAGGTTGTGGGCTGCTTCGTTTGGGTCCGTCGTGTTGGTGGAAGGGTTCTGGCTGAGGGAGGTGGTGAGCTGGTCGGCGATGATCTTACTCCAGCTTCTGCGGGGAACCTGTTGCGGGTGGTGGTGGGTCGTGGTTCTCCTGAAGGTGAAGTGGACGCAGCTGTGATCTGTCCAGTGTAGTCCGGTGGAGTGGCTGAAGGAGATGTGCTTGCTGGAGGAGAAGATTGGGTCAAGCTTGTGGCCGGCATAGTGGGTGGGGGTTTTCACCAGTTGTTTGAGTCCGAGGTTGGCGAGGTTGTCCAGCAGGGTGGCAGTGTTGCTGTCGCTGTTGTTCTACAGGTGGAAGTTGAGGTCCCCTAGGAGGATGTAGTCTGAGGAGGTTAGGGCGTGTGGGCAGATGAAGTCTGCGATGGCTTCGCCGAATGGTGTGCGCGGTCCTGGGGGTCTGTAGACGAGGGTGCCTCTGAGGGTGGTCTTGGGGTCGGTGTGTCTGGAAGTGAAGGTGCTCGGCAGCGGTGAGGGTGTCGTCGGAGTAGGTCGTGATGCGGATGGTGTTTCTGTGGATGATGGCAACGCCTCCTCCGGTTGGGTTGGCGTAATCCCTTTGGGTGATCTTGTAGCCATCCAGGATGGATATGGCGATGTCGGGGGCTGAGGAGGCGTTCATCCAGGTTTCTGTGAGGAAGGCGACGTCTGGTGATGTTGTGCCGAGGAGGTTCCAGAGTTCGGTGGTGTGCCTTTGGACGGAGCGGGTGTTGAGCAGGATGCACTTGAGGTGATTGTTGCTGGTGCTTGGCTTGGCGGGTGCGGTGCAGGTACGGAGGCAGGTAAGTTTGCAGGCTTGGCAGGTGAAGGGTACGTGGGTGCGTTTCGGGGTGGCTTGGTAGCAGGCCGGGTTCTGGCCGGCGTTGAGTGCATGGAGGGTGGCGGTGTTGTAAGTCCGTCGGGTGGGCTGGCATCATAGAGGGCCAGGGGTCCTGGCGCTGGGCATGGTCCAGGCATGGATGGGCGCAGACGGCCTTGCCTTATGAGGGGGTCTGGGAGGGAGGAGCAGCTGGGTGGCGGGAACGTGGCGGCGAATGGGCAGGGAGGGGGCTGGACCGCAGGGAGGCAGCGGTTGGAAAGTCCGGGAGGGCGGGGGAGCGAGCGCTGGAGAGCGCGAGGGCTGTAGGCAGGGCAACCAGACAGGCAGGCAGCGGCGGTGTGGGAGGTCACTCCCCTGCATCGCCGCGAGGTCCCCCAATGAAGGAAATCCGGGAGGGAGGAGCAGCTGGGTGGCGGGAGCGGGGTGGCGAATGGGTAGGGAGGGGGCAGGGCCGCAGGGAGGCAGCAGCGGGAAAGTCCGGGAGGGCGGGGGGGAGCGAGCGCTGGAGAGCGCGAGGGCAGCAGGCAGGGAAACCAGACAGGCAGGCAGGCAGAGGCGGCGTGGGGGTGACCTGACCAGGAGCAGAGGTCAGAGGTCACTCCTATAGAACACTACCTATAGAATTCAAAGCAAGCCCAGAAAAGGTAGGAGCAGTTTATGGTACCATGCTAATGAATGGTAAGAAAATTCATTAACTGGTTAATCAAATTCATCAAGAATATTAATATTTTTTAAACAGATAGCAGCACAAGTATCAGTCCTTCTTTGGGGTCACCGCCCAGCGCGCATAGCACAGATGAAACTATATAAAAGTTGGCATGATGGCGGGATTGCACTCCCGATCTTACAATTATATTATTGGGCTGCACAACTTAAAGTCATCAACCAATTTATCCATGCACCTCATGATGACCCAGCATATAGGGCAGATAGGGCACAGTTGGGCACAAATAGCATGTTAGCTGTGCTTTACAATAGACGGTTGGCCTCGAAATTGGGGAGACCCACAAAGCACACGGCCACAGTGTGGTACACGGCGCAGACGAGATTGGGATTGAGAGGAGTTGTAACTAAACTTACCCCGCTCTGGGATACCAAAGCATTAGGCCATCTGCGGCGTAGTAAGGGATTTACACAGTGGAACAATATAGGCATCTCCACGGTGGAAGATTTATGGGACAGAGGAACAGTGAAACCCTTTACCCAACTCCAGCAACAATATGACCTGGGCCCAAATGAGACGTATAGATATATACAAATAAGACATGCATTATTGACAGTACTCCCGCCAGACACTGAGGTCCCTGAGGCCTCCCCACTGGAGGATCGTTTGCTCACTGATCACATGCATAAACGGGCCACCTCACTTACATACCGGAAGTTACTCCATAACCTACCAGACCCCATGGTCACACTATGGGGGAAATAGGTGACAGAGGTGGGAGACATGGATGATTCGGAATGCATAGAAGCCCTGGCGTCACCTAAAGAGGTGGGAATCTCTGCCAAGCTTAGGCTAGTACAGCTTAAAATCCTGCATCGCATATATTACACCAGGACCACCTTACACAAACTACAAAGGGCACAAAATCCATATTGTCTTCGAGGGTGCAGGGAGGAGGGTACGTTTCTCCACACCATATGGGAATGTCCAGCAATAGTAAATTATTGGCGTCAGGTGCTACGCACAATATCACAAACAATGAAGGTATCGCTTCTGCCAGAACTGCGGTGATGGTTACTAAATGTATGGGAACCCAATGACCTCACACGCCACAGACAAACTTGGGTCACGTTGGGCCTCATGATTGCTAAGAGGGATATCGCACAGAAATGGGGGGCGGCGGAGTTGCCATCACTAGCAGCCTGGTGCAGAAACATGGATCCTGCTATGATCACCAAATGCACAGTGTATGCCACTAGAGGGAGTCCACGAAAATGGACTAAAATCTGGGCGGCCTGGAAGACTTTCAGAGGGGACATTTGTGATCCGATGCAGGAGTCTGATACAGATAGCTCGGATGAAGAATGAAAGTGTGGGTGGGAATAGGGAAGGGAACGAGTTACTGTAGGTACTACTAAGAAGTGTAAAATGTACTATTGCTTTCGTACAGAAGTTCAGTTTGAACACAAGTAAATTGATCAGGCGAAATGATTCTTTGATAACTGTCAAAATTGCCAATTTTATGGTTGTCTTAATAAAAACATTAAAAAAAAAGAATATTAATATTTTGATTTAATTGGCGCACCATAATTTGGTATGATAGTAGAAATGCGGTGGTTAAGACTCCATAACCCTACTTCTGATTGGGCTGCATAAAAGATCACTTTTTCATCAGATTTGTGCCAAAACTCTTGTTCAGTCCTAGATTAATCACATTGTATGAAACAATATCAACACATCTGATCACAATGGCAGCAGAACAGGATGCACAACGTCCAGATAAATATTTAATATGCAAGGAGGTTTTTAAGTAAATTTGTGCAGAGAATCTGCCACTATACCAGACAGATGACTGTCAAACAGATTTACTACTGGGTGCCAAAATAACAGGAGAGTTATGCCCCATCCGAGCAGGACAATCTTCATCTATTAGAGTATTGGGATAAATAATTTAAACATGGATTTATATGATCTTCTAAATCACCTGCAACCTCACCATTGTTCTTTGTCCCTTAAGCTAATGGGAAATTGCGGGCTTTTATTGCTTATAGAGTCCTTAACAGTATCACAATTAAGAACTGGTACCGTCTTCCTCTCAGCCCAGGTAAGATTGGAGTGAAGAAGTGTGGCTCAATGGTTAGGGCGGCAGACCCTGTTGCAGAGGCCTGGTCTGGGACCAGGGTTCAATACCCGCCTCGGCAGGTCTTGGGCTCAATTTCCTCGGACCTGATAATTCTCCCTCGGACCTGATAATTCTCACCTCGGTACCTATTCTAATCATGGGTCCCACTCTGCAACTCTGGGCAATAGCTTGCTTAATCTCCACAACAGCCCCAACAGCACTGGGATGCCTGGCTTCACCTTGGGGGTGCCCAGGAGTGGACATTCCACAGGGAAAAACCAGGAAGGGTTCCTAAGCGGTATACGGACAGCGCCGGGACACCTCCGTTGGAGGTAGCTGTGCTCTTTACAAATGGCATTTACATTTACATTTACAAGATCACTTACCATTTACATTAAATTACATATGCATGGAACCTATCACCTGGTTTGAATACAAGAAGGGAATGAGTAGAAGATAGTCATACACACAGATATGGGCTGTTTGAGTCTACGTGTATGCCCCTGGGCTACATGAGGGCCAACCAGCAGTCCAGTTCTTTGCAAACAATGTCCTTCAAGAATACCTTGACAAGTTAGCAATTGTGTATATACCAATGACATTCTTATGTATCCAAGCTCAGTAGAAGAACATGTTGGACACGTTAAAACCCTTTTTCAGATGCTTTGTCAACATGGATTCCTCTGTAGACCCTCCAAGTGTGAGTTTCATACTCTCAAAGTACAATTCTTGGGGCTCATCCACTATCTCTGCTGGGTATCAATATGGGTGAAGGAAAGATACAGGCAGTAGTCAATTGGCCCCATTCACAAAATACCAAAGATATCAAATGATTCTTGGGATTTGCCAACTTCTACAGGTGCTTTATGAGTCATTCAGAAAGCCTTTGCAAGTAATACTACATTCCATTGATATTCGAATATTTGTAGAATACCTAATTCAAAAAATGCAAAAAAAAGACTTAAGGAATAACACTGATTATTATTCAGACTAATAACAGGAAACTCATTTGGCACCTTACTTGCGAGACCAACCTATAATGATTCTTGCTGTCTCTGAGTACAGTAAAATCAGCACCTAAAGTGTGGGATTCTAACTATCCTTGAATAAGAGACATTTGAAAACCTTTTTATTGCAATCAAAGGTGATTAAATTTGCAACAAGGTGATAAGGGAGTTTAAGGTTGTACGAGTTGTTCAATTAGGGCCTTCAAAGAATATCCAATCCAGAGGGTACCTGAGAACCAGATCCATAGTACGATACAAGGAACCCAGAGAATCGCTGTCCGCCTTTTCCTTCCTCATCCCCAACCCCCTTTGCATTTGGAGACAATAGCCAACACTTGTGCAATCCATGTGTTAAGGTTTGTTTAGGACAGGACTATCTTAGGTCATGTAGATTTCTGCAGATCAGTAAAGTGGAGTCCTGATTGTCCCAATCACTAAACTATTAAGGAACAATATCAAATTGGTGTGGCCAGGAAAAAACTGAAGCTTATTTCAATAAGTTGTAAAGGTGTTTACCACAGCATCTATATGCGCACACCAGGATACTTCACAACCATTTATAATGGAAGCAAATATTTCCGATACTGCTCTCAGAGCACTATTATTTTTCAAGAAACTGGAAAATTACATCTGGTGTCATATCTTTCAAAGAAATTGCTGCCAATCAAACAAAATTACACAATCTCAAAAACAGAACTCGTAACTATATGGCTAGCATTTAAACAATGGAGGCACTACCAAATTGCATTGAAATTCTTTCCTAATCACAGTATATACTAATACCAGAAATCGTCAGTTTTTGCAACAGCAAGGCCTTGCCCCCCAGGCAATTAAGATTTACTCTGCTTTTTCCAAAATTTGATTTTAAAATGATTTTTTCACGATTCATTTGCTTTGATTCTAATTATCCATCACCCTTACAAGGACCTCCTTTAATCATTCCAAATGAACAAATACATTGAGCAATAAAGGTTGAAAACTTCTTCAATGTATAAGAAAAAATATGGCTCTGAAAAACCTGATATCTTGGGTAGCAGAAGATAAGGCTAGTGAAATGCATAAACGTCTTCCCAGGTCATGGTGAAACCATGTTTTATACCTACTAATGACTTGCAAACAATGATCATGCAATGTTGTTATTAGCTCTTGGGTAGACACCCAGGAAGAACTGTGACCATTGAGTTGTTCAAAAGTACCCAGGAAGAACTGAGACCATTCAGTTGTTCAAATGCCACTTCTGGTGTCCCAGTTGGAGAAAATTCAGTTTGTTGTTAGCTGTGACACGTGTAGTAGAGTGAAAACAGATCAGTGAAAATGCACAGGATATCTCTAACCACTATCTGCATCAGAACAACTTTTGGGAAGACAGTTCAATTGATTTTATCACAGATTTACCTCCCAATAATGGAAAAGACACAATATTGCTAGTGGTGAATTGACTGTCCAAACTAGCTCACCTTACATCCTTCGCAGGTTTAGTCTTGGCATCTAAATTAACAACATTACTATTGACCAATCAAGAGTGTTTACATAGACCTCCAAACACCAATACCTCAGACTGAGGTTCACAGTTCACATAAGCCTTCTGAAAAAGTTGGTGTTCTGCTTTACAAATACAAGCTCATCTATCCACCATCTTTAACCCAGAAACAGATGTTCAAACTGAGTGGGTGAACAAAGTTATTAAACATTACCTGAACTGTTACCACACGCAAACCACTGAGTTATAGGAGCAATTGCCCAGGATGGTGTAATTCGCATACAATAATTTACACCACGCTTCTACCCAATTCTTTTCCTTTTACCCAACTATGGCGTTTGTCGAAGATTCTTGCCCTTTTTACAACCACAAACTATCAAAACTGATCCAATGGTGGCGGATAAACTTTGGTATATTTCATAGTTGGCACAGTAACATAGACACAATATTATTATCAAAACACTGAATAACAATTTGTAGATAGCAAAAGGCAAATAAGTCCCTAATATCACCATAGTAATAAGGTTTGGCTCTCTACACATCCTAACAAATTCAAACATATGAACAAGTTTCATCCTAAATTTAATGGATGTTTTGAAATTCTACATCCACTCAATTCTGTAACTTTTAAACTGTAGCTTCCAAGTACCATGAAAATTCACTAGTTTTTCACATCTCACTCATAAAACCTGCATCATTCATGGCATGCTTCCATCCACCACTGAATATGGTGCACTGTCAGCAAGTCAATCAAAGATGACAAAAGGCGCAAAGGCAAACGTTGGTACTTGGTTTCCTTGCAGGGTTATGCACCAGAAGATGATATAAGGGAACCAGCAACAGCTATCCATGCCCCCAGTTGCTAGTTTGTTTTCATGCACAACTGGGAATTTGCTCAACCTCTGTTGGTCAGAATAGACTTTGGAAGGAGGATGGTGTCAGGAACACTCCTTTAGTTATAGTCCATCCCATCCACATTCAGTTTAGTACAAACTATGTGGCTTGAAGCACTTAATAGGTGCAATGGTTCACTGCCATTACAGAAAAAATATAAAATTTAGATTATCGCCAAGGTAGGTGCAATAAGGTCAGCCTCCTAATTTCACACATCATGAGAAGAAGCCAACACTGTTCCTAGTTACTAGTAACCCCCATCATATGTGTAAAGTTTTTGTGCAGCAGTATTATTGTATTGTTTAAACTAACTGTTTTCTTTTAAATACAGGACAATAACTAATTTGAGCACTGTCATATTGGTGAGATATTGCTTCAAAATCAAGACGATTAGCGAGATCTCGTGCGGCTTTAACAAAATCTCATCCACCATCTTGAAATTTGAGAGTCTATAAAAGGGGGCTCCGCCTAAGCCGTGTTGCTTATTATTATTGTGGCTAGGCATGCTGTTATAATTGCAACAGTTCGGGCAGTTCGGGCTGGACTGTTCCCATGAGGCACAGGGTCAGACTGATTTGCATACGGCCATGTCTGAACTGGGGTGGTGTGGAGTGCAAAAAAACGATGGATTTTGGCCCAGATCTCTGTACTGGGGTGAATGTATGACATTGTTCTGCATTCTGTCATCAACTGTGGTTTTTGCATTTGTCACCCCGAGTGGGATGGGTATGCTCAGACGTGAGTCCGATGCTCTCCACACCACTGGATTCAAGCAAGCCGGGCTGAAGACGGCTGGAATGCCAGAAACCGGTCCTCGGAAGCTTGTTTCCGGTCCAGGGAAGGCATGGCTTGGCAGTTCGGGCTGGACTGTTCCCATGAGGCACAGGGTCAGACTGATTTGCATACGGCCATGTCTGAACTGGGGTGGTGTGGAGTGCAAAAAAACGATGGATTTAGGTCCAGATCTCTGTACTGGGGTGAATGTATGACATTGTTCTGCATTCTGTCCATCAACTGTGGTTTTTGCATTTGTCACCCCGAGTGGGATGGGTATGCTCAGACGTGAGTCCCATGCTCTCCACACCACTGGATTCAAGCAAGCCAGGCTGAAGACGGCTGGAATGCCAGATGGGTATGCTCAGACGTGAGTCCCATGCTCTCCACACCACTGGATTCAAGCAAGCCAGGCTGAAGACGGCTGGAATGCCAGAAACCGGTCCTCGGAAGCTTGTTTCCGGTCCAGGGAACCATGGCTTGGCAGTTTGGGCTGGACTGTTCCCATGAGGCACAGGGTCAGACTGATTTGAATACGGCCATGTCTGAACTGGGGTGGTGTGGAGTGCAAAAAAACGATGGATTTAGGCCCAGATCTCTGTACTGGGGTGACTGTATGACATTGTTCTGCATTCTGTCCATCAACTGTGGTTTTTCCATTTGTCACCCCGAGTGGGATGGGTATGCTCAGACGTGAGTCCCATGCTCTCCACACCACTGGATTCAAGCAAGCCGGGCTGAAGACGGCTGGAATGCCAGAAACCGGTCCTCGGAAGCTTGCTTCCGGTCCAGGGAAGGCATGGCTTGGCAGTTCGGGCTGGACTGTTCCCATGAGGCACAGGGTCAGACTGATTTGCATACGGCCATGTCTGAACTGGGGTGGTGTGGAGTGCAAAAAAAAATATTGATTTAGGCCCAGATCGCTGTACTGGGGTGAATGTATGACATTGTTCTGCATTCTGTCCATCAACTGTGGTTTTTGCATTTGTCACCCCGAGTGGGATGGGTATGCTCAGACGTGAGTCCCATGCTGTCCATCAACTGTGGTTTTTGCATTTGTTATAATTGCAACAGCATGATTTTACACAACATAAGAATAAGGCAACACCATTGCTAGTTACTGATAAACCCATCATAAGAGTATAGTTTTTGTGCAACAGTATTATTGTACCGTTTAACCTAACTGCTTTTTTTGCAGGACAATAACTATATGGTGCACTGTTATGTTAGTGAGATCTCGGTTCAAAATCAAGAAGACTAGTGAGATGTCACAAGACTTTAACTAAATCTTGTTGCAGTCTTGGAATTTGAAACTCCATATTAGGGGGCGCTGCCCAATCCAAGTTGTTTGTTAGTCTTGTGACTAGGTATAAGTTTGGGTTCCCATGAGACTCTTGTTGTGGTGACCGATCAGAGGCAAGATCATAAGATTGGTAAGCTAAAATCTTGGGCAACGCTTCCAGGAAACAACAGCATTTCAAAAACATTTGTTTTCAAAGAATGGTGATGATTAACATGAACTATTATTATATGGAAAGACAGAAAGCAATATGGTATTGATAATGTATGTTAAATTCAGGGTGAAGTATACCCCATTTGAACTTTCTCTTCCTCAGAAAAAGGCCTCTCCCAAAGAGCAGTATCTTCAAGAAAACTGACAGGAGAAGGAAAGCGACTTTGTGGAAAGCCTAGTTCAAATATGCAAGATAATCATGGAAATCCAGCGATCCCCATTTTTTTCTGTAAAGGTTTGAGTGACAATAATTATACTTATCAGAAATAAAGAGTGTTAGTCAATATCTACAATCTCTCAATACAGATCTCCTTCCCCGCAGTACCTATCCTTTGACTCTTACTTTTCTCAGAAACTTCCCTTCTCCTACTCACTTTGCATATGAGCACTCTTTCTTTGCACCCCGTTCTTTAGAGCAACCATTGATTGATAAATCTTTGGCATTTGTATGTATTATCCACTTTGATATTTCATGAAATAAGAAAATATACAAGAGATTTTTTTCTAAATAACAGAAATGTGTGTCTTTTTCTCTGGTGTTTAGAGAAGAAATGTATTTCTCTTGTATAACAACTTATTTTGTGTAAACAGTTTAGTGACTAACCCAATTTAATTTACGAGTCACGTTTTTCCCAAAAAGGGACATCAGGACCACCTTGTGTCTTTACCACATTGTACCCAGGTCCTTTGCTGTGTCATGGGTTACACCATTAGTTTGTAATGGTTATTTTGAGCACATCTGCGAGGGTTCTTTTATGTTGTAATAGAATATGTTTATGTTGTATGGTCAATGCAATAATAATAACAAACAAAGGGGTCTTCGGGAATTTAAAGACCCTAAGGGTTTAGTCCCCAACCTCAACATATAAATAGCCGGAAGAACCCGGGGGTCTACACACTGATTACCAGTCTCCACTAAATGTGGCCACGATAATCATGAACCCATATCTATGCCAAAACAATTACAGAGCAGATACAAGACCCTTATGAGTGGCTGGATTCCCATCAAACTCGTAACCTTGATCAAACTTATCATCCGGGTTTCCAGCCTTCCATCCACTTCCCCTCTTGATCATAGACGATTAAGATGTGGATTATATCATGAAGGGGTCTTCAGAAGAGACCACAGAAAAGAGATAGATCAGGTACAGACAGACCCAATAGAAGTGGACCTACAAGAGGGTGTTACGATGGGAATGTTTTGTGCAGTGCAAAGTGTAAGTACAGATTAAAAACGATTCATAGCAGAAAAATATTTTATTAGAATATCTTTTATAATCCTCATTAAAAACAGTGCATACAGGCAGTTTCATACATCACTGCCTGTCTATATGGTCAACATGTTTCAGCCTTCGGGGCTGTAAGTCCCTGGCTTTCATCAGGACCTACTGTTATATTCCTACTGCATCAGTGTCTTATGTGTAATAAGTGCAAAAAAGAATTTTATAAAAATTATCTCAAAGTGCAGATTGAAATTAATACAACCTCACCTATCGAGTGTATATCCTCTGTATCCACAGGGTGTAAATATACCTGGAACAAGAAGATCGTGCATAGTAATGATACATAGAGTCACACAATAATCACTTGTTAACGCAAAAGACTGGTAATTCAAGGTCTGAAAACATTTACAACCTCTAGCTTGAAAAGACTTAGGACCCCATTAGGATGGCGGGCGGATTGTCCCTGCCATCATTGTAAGAAAGACCCCCCCGCCATATTACAATGGCTGGGGGCTCCGCGGCTGACGGAAAGACCATCTGCTGCTTTTCAATAGGGTTCAATATGGTGGCGGTGTCCATGAGGGCATTGCCGCCACGGAAAGGCATGCGGAGACTGCTTGGGGGGCCTGTTGTGGGCCCCCATGGGCTCTGGGGGGGTGTGGGGTGCACATGGTGGGGTAACTATGGTACCCCCTGCCTTTCAAAGAACAACGCGGCAGGTACTGTGCGTCACGTTGTGCTTTGAAAAGCACAACTTTTATTTTTAGCATTGCGGCGGACGGTGCTTTCAGCACCACTCTGCAACTCTGGGCAATAGCTTGCTTAATCTCCACAATGGCCCTAGCAGCGCCGGGGATGCCTGGCTTCACCTTGTGGGTGCCCTCTCACAGGGAAAGCCAGGACGGGTTCCCCAGCGGTATACAGCGCTGTGATGAGGTAACAGTGCGCTTTACAAGTATACATATATTTACATTTACTTACTCCTCACTACGTTTTCTGCATATAATTAGGATATGTTCTACTGGCAAATTCCCATAGTTGTGTATTTATATTGCAGACGAGGCATTATTGCAAGCTGTGGACTGACTCGTTTTGCCATTTAGGGCTCCACTTACGGTCAGTTGACTTAAAACGCTGTTGTTTTTGTTTTTTTAACTAGAGCTTACACACCAGGGAGATTAAGTCTGATTGATTATTTCATTTTATTTAGGTTGGCTTATACATATCCCATTGTCCTGATGAAGACCCGCATGTGGAGGTACGAATTTACCTTCTACGTCTAAGTTGGGTCGAACCGTCAATATCATTTATCCCATGGCCTGGATTATGTTGTATTAGACCTCCCTTGTTTTTTATGATGTAGTCTGAGTAGACTAGCATCATCTCACGAAGTGGGCATGAAAGAATATTATAAAGCTGTTTTGAAGACTGGCCCACGTACACTGGTTTACTGTTTTTAATTAATTATACTCCAGCTAGTGTCCGTTGTTTTAAATGATGAAATTATGATCTTTATGTTCTTTTCTCTGAAACTTTGCATCTCCTATTCACTTTGCACATGCACACTCTTTCTTTGTACCCTGTTCTTTAGAGCAAACGTTGATTGCTAAATCTTTGGCATTTGTCTTTTTCTCTGATGTGTACAGAAGAATTGTATTCCTCTTGTATAACAACTTATTTTGTGTAAACAATTTAATTTAGGGGTCACGTTTCTCCCAAAAAAGGATGTCAGGACTAACTTGTGTCTTTACTATGTTGTACCCAGGTCCTTTGGCGTGCCGTGGGTTACGCCATTAGTTTGTAATGGTCATTTTCTAAAAGTGGTATTTTCAAACACACAATTTAAGAATCACCTTCACTAAAATATGTATTTTTAAATGCTGAGCTTAGGAAGCCCAAACTCCTAATCTATATTCCTTCCCAATTGAATGTTACACTTGTAAATTGTTACAAGCCAGCTCCAAATATAACCTATAGGAGAGACATGCCTTGAAATAGTGAAAAAATGAAATTGGCAGTATTTTACTATCAGGACATGTAAAACACATCAGTACATGTCCTACTTTCACATACACAGCACCCTGCCATGGGGATACCTTGGGCCTACCTTATAGGTGACTTACATGTAGAAAAAAGGAAGGTTAAGGCCTGGCAAGTCTTGCCAGATCAACATGGCAGTTTACAGCTGCACTCACAGACACTGCAGGGGCAGGCCTGAGACAAGTTTACAGGGCTACTCATGTGGGTGGCACAAGCAGTGCTGCAGGCCCACTATTAGTATTTGATTTACAGGCTATGGGAACACACAGTGAACTTTACCAGGGACTTACCAGTAAATCAAATATGCCAATTATGGATACCCAATAAGAATCAGAATTAACTCAGGGAGCGCTTTCACATTTGCACTGATCAGCAGTGCTAAAGTGCCCAGAGAACCAGCAAAAACAAAGTCAAGCACACCATAAACAAATCTAAAGGTAGAGGCAAAAGATGGAGAAAACCACGGCAAGGATGCCAGGTCTAACATTTGAAAATATTAGTTTAACTCTTACTAAAGTTGTAAATCTGTGTAATGTGAGATTCCATGGTTGTTAAAGGACAAAATATCTAACTTCTGATATCATTTTTAATTCAAAGGGCCCCTGATGTCGCTTCAGATGACGGTTTGAATGTATTGGAAAGTTTCTAGTGAATGGGACTATCCATGTTTACAGAAATTACCTCACCTGTACATCTTTTTTTATGGAGTCTATTATTTCACCCTGCAGAACATTTCCCCACGTGAATTCTGCATTCTGAATGACCTAATTAAAACAAATCCTTTATCACTGTATCCAGGTGTTATCTTTCTTGTTGCTCATAATGTTAATTACATACTCTGATGATCATCTTTCCTTAATGGCGACATCTGCATGACGCCGAGTTTTAACTATCCATTTCCGTATCTGAATGAAATGTAAATAAATGGCAGGCGTAAAATTCGTATTAAATACAATTTTTCATATTGCACACCTTATGCTTCCTCTTCTGTTGTCTCAAAGTTATTAAGCTCATTTAAATGTGATTACTTTATTCACATGTGCATCATTTATTTATAAGCTTATTACATTGTATGGGGGTCTCATATTAATGGATGTATATATTTTTGAGCAGTTTTCAAAGACATTTCCGTTATTTTGTTTTTCAAAATCACATTTTCTAAACAGTCTGTTTTTCAGGTCTATTGCCCGTCCCCTCCATCCAGAACTCACATTTTCTTTCGGCCAACATACTTACAAGGCATTCCCATGAGGTCAACACAGCTTCTGGTCAATCCGGCAGGTGCTGTTCGGTACACCTAGATAACTGTATACACGACCTTAAATATTAATAGAGCCCTGAGAAATCTATTTACCCACGCTGTTGTCGTCCTTATCTTGAAGGTATGTTGGAAAAAAAAGAAGAGACAGAAACAAGAAATTTTAAATTCAAATTCAAATTCAAATTCAAACAAAAAGGCAGGTAGGTAACAGGCATATTTCTTGGCTAATTTATGCATTTTAAAGTTAGCAAGATTGCTCTGAAGGCCTGATTGCTGGTATGAGACAAGGTACAGATCCCGGCTCGCGACTCACTTTTGCCATGACCATCAACAAAGCACAAGGATAATCGCTGAAAGTGTGTGGATTTGGAGAATCCGTGCTTCTCACATAGACAACTGTATGTGGCCAGCTCACACATCGGAAAACCTTCTGATTTAGTCGTGTACGCACCAGACAGAAAAACAAAAAATACCGTGTATCCACAAGCACTCGAATAAATAAACAGAATTAAAACAACACTTTAAAATGTTTTCCATATTAAAATGAATGTTTCGATAAAAATGACACAATGTAGAATGTTATCATAACAAGTTTCCTTAAATTTCCTTTCTTCTGAGATCGCAGCAACGCGCAACGTATAAGCTAATACATATGTAAAACATATTTAAATTTCACAAAAATACACATTCACTGGATGATGTCAACTGTGATGTAATTTGAGATGTCATCAGTGATGTCATGAGTGATGTCACTGACCATGTCATGAGTGATGTAATATGTGATGTCATCAGCAGTGCATTGCGGTGGCGCGAGTTATAGTTAGCTGAACTAGCTATAACGGGGGAATTTCTATGGTTTTGTACGAGTGAAATGCCCAACTAACTATAATGCCCCTGAAACCTATGTTTTTTTCAGTGAATTTCTAAGGTTTTTTAAATGCTAATTTCTAACTATCACGTGCCTGAAACCTATGTTTTATTCAGTGAATTTCTAAGGTTTTTTAAATGCTAATTTTGAACTGTAATGTACCTGAAACCTATGGTTTTTTAAGTGAATGTCAAAGGTTTTTAAATGCTAGTTTCCAACTATGACTACAGAGGTAGGACAAGTGAAGAAAGAAGAAAAGCGCACAGAAAGGGGCAAAAGAAGTTCCAGAAAGAAGCAACAGAAGTCCACCAAGACGAAGAAAAGTTGAGGAAGAAGCAAGACATGTCCAGAAAGAATCAACAGAGGATCAGAAAGAGGCCTTGTTGCAAAATCATCCTGTGCCCACAACTATTTGTGATAGGTACTGGTGGTAACTAGCTCGGACTAACCAGGCCTAGAGCCTGTGCTACGCTAAAAAACACTTAGAATACAGTGAACAGAACTACCTACT
Organism: Lissotriton vulgaris; assembly: GCF_964263255.1. NCBI lineage: Eukaryota > Metazoa > Chordata > Amphibia > Caudata > Salamandridae > Lissotriton > Lissotriton vulgaris. Next base: position 970,863,629 of record NC_141696.1, on the reverse strand, counting down.
AGGGAACACTATGAATTGGAGTACCCCTGTGATTCACATGACCTCCTCTGTAAGCCCCTAGTACATAATAGGGCAGGGAGATTAAAATTACCTTTAAGCCAGAGGAGCAAAAATATGCTACTTGAACTAGTAGTTGTGTTTGTAGAGTGGTGGAGAAAGGGTGCTGGGTGTCAAACCAACTCTCAGGAATTCCGCTGTGTAAGACTTACAGGATGTACCAGGAGAGATTCTTGACCCCCAAACTCACTTGGGACTAAATTGGACTTCATACCCCATCCCGTAGTCTTACACGAGGATCGTTTGCAGAGTGTAGAGAAAGGGGGCCATGGCCTTCGAAGACGTCTTAGCAAACCTGATGTGTGGGACTTACTGTAGGTAACAAGAGGGGTAGTTGGCCCCCAAGGATATCCTTGGGGGCCAACTTCCCAAACTATTACCTCCAGTCAGTCCCACACAGCAGCATTGTTAAGTACTCGTACCAGGCCATTCCCACTTTGCCCACCACTCTACAAACGCACTCCCTGGCACATTCTTGGATGGGGATTGAAGTCCCCATCACTACTGGGGATCCTTTAGGGCCCAACTAGCCTACCTTTTACCTCCTGTAAGCCCCACGCAGTGGGATTGGGGAGAGGTAGACAAAGTCTATGCCCCCTTTCTCCACCACTCTGAAGACACGCCCCGGCATGTTGTAAATTAGGGGATTAAGTCCCCCTGAATCCTGAGGGTCCCTGGGGTCCAACTAGCCTTCCAGGTACCTCCAGTAAGCACCACAGAGCTGCGATGCATAGAGGTGTAAAATGGGGCATGGCCTGGGCCACCTCTCTCCAACCTAGACCTGAGGCGCTTACTGGAGGTACCTGGTGGGCTAGTTGGCCCTCAGGGCCCCTCAGCATTGAAGGAGAATTAATTCTCCAACTTAAGGCACGCCACAGGGCGTGTTTGCACACATCACCTCAGGCCCCGCCCCCTCCCTTCACCACTATTTAAACATGTCCCATTACATGTTTTCAGTCGGGGGATTAAGTCCCCTTAAATCCTGGAGGGACCCTGGGGTCCAACTAGCCCACCAGGTACCTCCAGTGCCTTATATTAGGGTGTGAGAATTATCACATAGATGATGTCATCAGTGATGTAATTTGGGATGTCATCAGTGATTTCACTGACCATGTCACTGACCATGTCATGGGTGATGTAATATGTGACGTCATCAGCAGTGCATTGCGGGGACTCGAGTTATAGTTAGCTGAACTAACTATAACAGGGGAATTTCTCTGGTTTTGTAAGAGTGAAATGTCCAACTAACAATAGGTTTCCCTAAAACCTATGTTTTTTTCAGTGAATTTTTAAGGTTTTTTAAATGCTAATTTTTAACTATAACGTGCCTGAAACCCATGCTTTTTTCAGTTAATATATAATGAATACAACCCCTGCTCCCAAAGGAAAAAGGCATGCACACGAAGATTGCAGAAATACGGCTTCTTTAATGTAATGGGGCTCTCTCGACCCAGCAGCCAGGAGAGACACGGTGGCCTCTCTTAACCCAGCAGCCAGGAGGGACGCGTTTCAGCTGTGATGACAGCCTTTGTCAATCTGGTGAGCGCCATCATTTACATTCAATATACAGTGTGACAAATTAATGGATACAGAAAAAATACTTCATGTTAATTTCACACTTATATAAAATGCCTAATACATATAAGTAACTTGCCATAATCCAATAAAATCTATGAATTATGTAGTAACAATATATGGCAACTAAAACTTACAGTGTGGTGATATAGGGGATAGTTAATACCAATACTCATTTTGTTGCCAGTATTAGTGTGCTCCCATAATATATCATCATAACATTGCACATCTACATGAAGTATAAAATAACGTAATTCATGTGTTTAAAACCACTCCTATACATTAATTTAAAATGATTAGCGCAGACCTCCTCAAGTAGCACTACCATGGGCTGTTACTATTTATGTCGTGGTGTAGACCGGAATTGGCTTGCTGAATTAGTAATTCCGCTTGCCTACCAAGTGCTGAACTAAATTGGCTTAGAACGAGCGGAAATAAAGAAGCTGTTTACTTTTGCTGTAACCTGCAATAAATGATGGAACCTCCCTCTCCTTGAGTGGCCTCTTCACCTGGGCAACTCTTTTGTTGGATAGTTGCTGCGAGCCTAACCGCGATTGTCGCCTCACTGCGTAGCGGCGGGCCTGTGGCACCAAATCCTTGGCTCCAAGAGGAAGTAGAGTCCCCGTTTGCAGGCTGAGGTACTAGCAGCATCAACAGTTCTTTTATTTCCACAACCCATGAGGGTAGAGAATATTTGTTAATGTTTTGAATCAGGAAAGCACCGACTATGGTTAGAT